>NC_140771.1:198643721-208643721 GCF_044657685.1 Stegodyphus dumicola
TCCAGAATGTATGCAAGACGAAGAAAAGCGTGACGAAGATAGAGTGATGTTGAAAAGAGTCTCACCTGGACTTGGACACTATTTTCTGGTTGCAATTTGTCACAGTCTGATCCCAAATGCGTCTTTAGCGAAACACGCAACACAATAGTCGAAACACTTTAAATGTTTTGGAGATAAGTGATGTAAGTTTGACTTCGTGGTTTTCTGTAACAGCTTTTTATTTAAGAATTATAATTTTGCAGTTACGAAAAAGGAAAATTAAATAAATTTCAAAGACAATTATGCATTTTAAAATTACTGTTAAAAGAATTGAATCCATCCAAGAAATGTTTACGCAAATTTTAGATTTGACGACTGAGAAGAATATCAAGCATATAATTTTTTTCTGATATCTAAACTTTAGCAAAATATTATATTTAAATCCTAAATATGTTTGCACATAATTCTCTCACATTAATTATTTTTTAATGTATTTTTATCTTTGTTGGATTAATGTATGTGTGTTTGTATTTTAAGCGCATGGTGATTTGGTAAACGTGATTGGGTTTTATACGAGCATATATCTCTTAATAAGTTCGATGGTTAGTAGAGCCGATTTCCAACCTGACAGGCTGAACTTCGAATCACTTATGTAAAACACGAACCTTTAAATAATTATTTTTTACCTAAGTGTAATCTGTATTTCCCTCGAAGGTACATTCGTTGTGACGAGGCAAAGAATTTTACCAATTTATACGACCCAGCTTTTGGAAAAAAAAAATAAATAAAATGCTCAATACATAAAACCATTAGATTTATTTCGAAGCAGAAAACATGAAAAATTAGCAATGCCTTCGCTCCAGACCTTTCGATTGCCAGTCGGACGTGCTTCTAATTACAGACCGAGAGCATGCGGTAAGGAAGGAGAAAGTGCTGTTCATTCTCTCCTACATGAAAGGCGACCAGTGAGAAAGGGACTCAGTCTCCAAATCCAGGTGATGAAGAATTAGCGTCCAGTACCACTTATTTCGGGCCTCACGTGTACAGCCATTACGTTTTTCAGGAACTGGAAATGTGAAAAATCAGCAGTGTCCATGCCGTTGCAGAGAATCATATAGATAGTGATCTGGGTCACCAGTACTGCCACAAATACGTTGATAGCTGTCTCTTAGGCTAAATCTGTGAAAATAGGACATATATGGCCGTTCCCTGTCAGATATTGTGTGAGGTGCGAAGAGCCGCTATTCAAATTCTGGTTTAGACTGGAAACCACGAAATAAGCAGCTGCACCGTCATGAAGACTTATCAGCTTAGTTGCGTATTACGTGGGGTCATCCACTATCTGATATTTATCATAAAGTTTACAATATTTACATAATAAGGACAATAGTGCATAATTTGGTTACACAACAGTAATATCAGGAACACATCAATAATATATCAATAACATAGCAATTGCATATAATTAACATAATAGTTGTTTTGGGTAACATTTTTGTAGTATAACAATTAATTTTGATTAGGTAAATACATAATAATATTTTATTACATAATTATATGGCAAAACAATAATACTCATGCTGTCTTTAACTTGACGCAGTTTATTGATAAATAGTTTATTAGATTTTGGAGCTAAAAGTCTAAGGATGTTACTTTTTAGTAGATGTTTTAGCCACAGTTTGGCATTTTCTGATGTATATAATTGAAAATGTAAATTTTTGGTTATATCACATTCAAATATATAATAATCGATAGTTCCTGTAGTTCCACATATGCATTTATCTGTGTGATGTAAATTCAAACGTTGAGATATGATGCAAAAGGACCGTGGGCTGTTAAAAGAATTTTATGGCGCGGCTAGTTGAGATAAGGTGTTTTGTTGGAGTAGATATGAATTTGAAGGTTCCGTTTCTCTGAAAACCATTTCTCCTTGTGACCATTTTGAATTCCAGACTGATAAAAGATCTTTTTCTAAACTTGATTTTAAATAAGAAATTGGTTAAGGTATGGTTATTAGTTGCATTGTCGAACTGTTTACTGCTTCTCTTGCTTTTCGGCCTTCTAATTCATTGCCCATTGTGCCTACATGGGCTCGTGTAGGTTTGGTATTAGTTGTTGAGGAAAATTTGTCAATAGTAGTTGAATTTCTTTAATTAATGGTGATCGGTCTTGTCCTGTTATAGCTTGTATTCCAGAGGCACAATCTGTGATAATAACACTTTCTCTCGAGAATTATTTTATGAATTTTATTGCTTCTCCAAGGCTAGTGGTTCAGCTTGAAAAACTGAATTATTATTATTAAGTTTGATATTCCAGTTTTTGATATGGGTACCATTACAATAAGCACAGTAAGGACTGCCAACTCCTGTTTCTGTTTTAGAACCGTCTATGTACACATGTGTTGGAAAATATTTTAAGGAGGTTTTAAGTATTAGATTTTTCGTAAACACTTGCGAGGGATGTACGTCAAAGTTATATTTCAGGTCTTTATATTTGGATGGAGGATAAATATAAAGACCTGAAATATAACTTTGACGTACATCCCTCGCAAGTGTTTATGGAAAATCTAAAAATTGTTGAAGTATTGTTGGTTTTAGTTTTGTAATTTTTGTTTTAATGGCTTCCTTTTATATGGTTAACGTTATTGGTGGAATACTTGTAATAGCTTGTAGGAGTAGTGCGGTATGCTTTGGTTAAAGAGAGCCAAAATAGTCTTTGAACATATGCTAGTTGTCTTTGAGCATGTTTATTTAGATTAATTCCCCAGACAGAAGCTCCATGAAGTATAACTTTTTCTATTACTGTTAAGTACCAGATTATCTTTAACTTCGGTGCTATTTAAGTGAGTTAGAGAGAATTAAAAGTTTATTTTTGGTATAGTTGATGTGCTTATGCAAGGATAGATGGTTATCTATTATAATGCCCAAATGTGTTATACTGTTTTTAATTTTGATTTTGTCTTGTGTAATTTTTATAATAGGATGTTTTGGTAAGTATAGAGCTTTGCGTTTTGGAATTGAGATTGATAGATGAAATAGATTTGACCAGCTTTGTCATGATAATAAATGTTGTGTTGTAAGACATGTCAAACTCCCGGTCGGCGGAAAAATAACAAAAAATATGTAGTTGTAATACGCTAACAAAACCTGGAATTCTACCTAACTTCGAAGCAAATATTCAGCCTCGGTTGCTAAAAAAAGGAGTCTCGAAACATTTTGTTTACCAGAATAATGTTCAATCGAAGTGGAGAAAATGCCAGCCCATTTGTAGAGTCATTAAATCCGTTTCACATTAGGAAACATGAAAAGTTGGTAGTGCACTCGCCAGGACTATAACTCTGTGCCCTCCCAGAGCTAGCCGGCTTTTTTTCCAGTAGCACCCCGAAGGCATAATTCACAAGTGCACATCAGCGTAGCCACTGAGGGAGGGGTTTCGAAAATAGACCAATGAGCTTCTATCTCTCTTGTGACGCTAAACTTCATGCATGTGGAGCGTAAGTTTACATTTTAATTTGCATTTGGTTCCCAGTTATAAATGTATGGCTTAACATTAGAAAAGCTCGTAGTTCTTTCGTTTTTATGAGTTTAATTAATCGCTGACATTTTACTTTCGCGATTTTTATCACGCATTAATATTTGGATTGATGTTTACGGCATATTATCGCTCTTTACATCGAAAAAATGACTCAAGCTAGAATAAACCTCGAATATTATGCATTTACTATCATTAGTGGATTAAGAGAATTCAAGCGTATATATATATATTTAATTTAGCTAAGAAGGACTGGAAGTGTTACAATGAATCTAGTGTTTTCTTATTTCAGTGCTTGCATTCTTTTGGTTTTTAAAGTGTAAGATTCAGAATACAAATTGTGTTTGATCTGATTATACCTATTGTTAACATTAAAAGTTATATGTGAATAAATTGAATATATTCGCTGTGAATAAGATAAATTCATTCTGTTTGATGAGTATTTCTTGTGTAAATAGTACATTTAAGAATGAGTAGTTATTAAATGTGAAATTTAACACACTAAATGAACACGAATGCAAATTAATAAAGTTCACTTTCAATGAAATTCTGCATTGGCTATTATTATAGAACATCTTTTTCATATAGACTGCAATAAAAAGTGCTGACTTCTATTTACATATATAATTGGTGTAAATATTTTTCTCACATGAATATTTTTACGTAAAGATAGCATTTGGGTTCAGATGTTTATCACATATTTCTTTCTTCATTTTATTTACCACTTATTAAATAATATTTCACATGGATACTTTTGCGGAGTATCCAACATGTGTTTGTATTTATTTCAAATTCTCTCAACCAGGTAGTGAAATCTTCACAATTGCTTATATTTGATCTAACTTCGCAATGAAAATTTTCAGAAGAAATCGACGATGCATTTGTACAGAAAATTACGTGACAAAATATTTTCAGCCATCTTGCTTGAATCTTAAAGCACGTGAAAGGTCATGTGACATGACAGAAATATTACTAGATTCCCATTGGTCCATCCAAGAAGCCACTCCCTCGGTGGCTACACAGATGTGCACTTGTGAAATATGCACCCCGAAGACATAGGGTAAGGAAGGAGACAATTTCTTACAGATTTAAAGATTAAATTAACAAAAATTTCGTGTGACTCAACACTAAGACAAAAATTCAATGAAGTTGGTGCCCCCTAGTTTTAGAAATACTTACTTGCACGGTTTCCAGAAAACTGCAACTTTACATCGTACGTGACAGCAACATGTTTCCAGGCATTCGAAGACTGTTTGCAGGAAAACGATGTAGTGTTTGGAAAGAAAAAATACGTACCCGGATATCTATTACCCCGATTTTCTTATTTTTCTTGCTTTTAAAAAAAATCTACAATATTACTTAGGATTTTAGTATTTACTTAGCTTTTAAATACATAATTAAATACTTTTTGCCAATGGTGGACACTTGCCTATAACGGCAGTGGCATGTATTTTTTTATGATAGCGTTATTATTAACACCAGATCATTCTGCTAGTTATTTTCTCGTCTTTTGTGTTCTTTATCTCTTAGGATACTTTTCGCTCAATTGCATCCTAAAAAATCTAGCTGGGATCAACATTCTTAATTCTGAATTAGAATGATATCAATATTTGATGCCTTGAGTGGGCATTACAGAGAGAAGTTCACTCCTAACACTTGAGTTGTTAATTTTGGCTGTTTCGCGCCTTATCGTGCTTATTGATCAGTGGTGGTTACGATGAATCATAAATTTGGATTCTGTTTCTTCCGTGGTATGTTGTAATTACAGCACTATCATTCTGAGCAATATTTGCGTAGTTTGAAAGTTTTCGCCACATTTAATTGTACCTATGGGCTTTCTTAGTCCCTTAGCAACAATAAAAGTCCGGCACAAAGCTTAAATATTCATTCTTTGGCACATCCGACTGTATTATTTAAGATCCCTTACGTCTCACTTTTGCCATTACAGGTGAAAAAATAATTGTCTTTATAATTAAAGGCAGTATAATTTTGTAATACATAGACTAAATCTTCTTAGGAAGTTTTCTTTTCATGATATATCGTATTAGAAGTTGAGATATTTTGGGCACAATAATTTATATATATGCGAAAAACTGAGGATTTATCACAATGGTAAAGTACAAAACCTTAAGGTTAAGATAAAATTAAAAAGTCTTATTTATCACAACCATAATGCTTTTACCAATTGCAAAAATATAATTATTCATTAAATGGAGGACATGGAGCATTATCTCGAGTTGCAAAAGTAAAATCAAAATTATTTCGGAACTATAATAGAAGGAAATTATAAGGAAAACGGTTTCATAAATGTTGACAGTGTTTGTTCTATGTTTAATGAGTAAGTTTTCTTCTTTCCTTCATCTACGAATTTCTCTAGCAACACAAAAGAAAACTGGGATTTGCTCTATAATACTATTTATTATGAGAAAGAAGAAAGGAAATGCAACATTAAGACTCTGTTCGCATAATCATATACTTATGCATAATTAGAAACTCTTTTGTTACGTTATAAGTTAATGACTTGCTTGCGAAATTTCGTAAAAAGTTACGATAACATATGTTGTTGACTTCGTTTATTCTTCTTGCATTCATTTCTTTCGTAAATGAGTTAGACGTTCTGAAGAGTAAATGTTTTGAGCAATGTTTCATATTTGAGGTTTTCTTCTGAATCAGTTTGGATTTTAATGTTTATTTAATGTCTGAGGATTCTCGTTAAACACAATATTTCTCAGTATTGTTTTCTTACTACGATTAAAAGCATCATTTTACCAAAGCGAATATAATGATTTTGTTAAATACTTGAAAGAATTTACAATATTTTCCAGTTATTTGGTGTCAGATTAAAAGTACAGAATCAGTATACCAATGATAATTTATTCGACTTTAAAATAGTAGGAAAATATTGCAGTAGAATTCAAATTATTCGAACTACAGTTATACAGACACACATTTTTCCGACTGTAGTTTGATCTCACTTACTCAGAAATCAATATCCAGCCACTCGTATCCAAATTCTAGTTATCCGGAACCGTTTGCTATTTATGGCTAAATAAATTAAAGTTTGTTATTAACATATTTGTGCGTTTTTAATTATTTCCTTTTTTTAATAAAAAAAGTATATTCAAACATTACATGTTATTTTAAAAACTACTGAATTAATTTAGAGGAATGCGTTCACTTTCATGGATTTTACTCTGCCATTCTACGATCATATAGAGATTTCTTTAATAAATGCTTATAAGATGAGAAAGAAGAAGTATAAAGTTTTTAAAACAACTACATTTCACACAAGATAAGCAGCTATAAAGAGCTCAAAGGAATAACCAGAGATTAGACAAATTCTCTTCAAAACATGATAATATTTCAGACATCGCTAAATTACAACAAAGGAAGGTCGCAACAGTTCTAAACTGAACCATTGAACTCGATGGACTAAATGACTTCCTTCTTTGAAACGCAATATTTTATATAGGGTTGAAGCTTCAAGAAAAGAGATTCGAAAATATATTTTCTGGAAACTTCCAGAATATCACTAGGTTAATGAGAAATCATGTAATGACGCAAGCTTGGCGATAACAATTTTGGCATGTTTGAAGAGGTGATGTTTTGAATACATCTCAAATTATAAATAAGCTATTCTTAAAATTTAATCTAAATTTTGATCGATTCAGAATTACACAATCTACATCCTTGAAAACGGTTACTCTGTTTTCAAGAATTTTTAAACACTTATACAGAAAACAGAGTGTGTAAACACTTATATAAACAAAAACAAAACAGAGTTTGAAACAGAGTTTTAAACACTTATATAAACATTATGCGCAAAAATATTACCTTGAAAACAGAGTTTTAAAACATATATAAACATTACGCGCGGACACAGATTCAATTAAACATAGATGCACGCTAAAATTATTATATAAAATATACTGCAATCAAATAACTACAACGCATTTTTCTTAATTTACAACTTTATTCCACAAATGTAAACGGAAAGGAATACAAAATTTAATTTCATTGTTTCAAAGCGTAATTATATTGTTTTTCATTATGTAATTTTAATTAGGTAATTTAATTATGTATGCAAGCAATAGCATATTGTTTTTCGGCTTACTTTCTTTGTTGGATTTAGATCTCTTCTAGAATAAATCATTAAACAATAGTTTCGAAAGTAAAGCTTCTAACTGTACAAATAAACTGTGGTTCCAGTTTGTTCAAATATTTTGAGTTTTGCTTTGCTTTACAAATGATATGGCTGCCTACTGACAAAATTTTTAATGATGTAAGCTACTGGAGTTTTATGCATAGAATATTTAGAAAAATACTTTATGTATGGATGCATTAAAGCAATGACTATTTTAATTTAATGACCAAATTTAGACTGGCATACAGAGTATAAGCCCTAAACTGGGAAATTGTTTTTATTCATCAGATAATACTTTATAGAACAACGAGAAAATTTAAATCCCTATTTATTTCATTTTATTGGATGAATTTTTTTAAAATCTGTTTTTATCACATTTGATGAGATTTCTGATACCCCTTCAGCTTTCTTAGTTGCAATACAAATAATTTTTAAATTTTCGATTTAAAAATTTTTAATCACCAAAGAAGCATTAGTGTCATCAAAGAAGAATTGGGGGGGGAGATGATCGCATATTACGAGAAAAGGAACAGTCGCTATACCTGACATAGAGCTTGGATTAATTTTAAAATTCCTATAATGCCCTTTTATATTGATATTAACCCTCTTTTATTCCCACGGATTCCCAAGCTTGGGTATGCTTTTGCACACTTTTGTTGAGCGAGCTCTAATTAGCGAAGTTGTTTTTGTCTGTGAAGAGAGGAAGCTGGATGATATTTTAGAACAGAACTAACATAAAACGTATAGATGTTCCACCCTTTAATTAGGTTATAACCTACGTTTAAGTACATAGCATTCATGTTACTGCTTCACACTACTGCAGAAATCTATGAATTTATTATAACTGAAAATTATCTTTACTGGCTTTCAGAAAATTCTTTCTTAATTCTTTAACATTTAAGAAAAAATTCTTACATAAAAGATGATAGACTTAATATCATAACAGCCCCATTTGTATTTCAGGAAATCTGAGTTTTTACACATGGACTGGAATTTCATCTCTATGAAAACTATTCATTTAACCAATGTGTAATAAACTGTCATTTATTATATTAAAAACAACATAATGAATTACACATGACTGCATTAGAACTTGCAAAATGAGTGAAGTAAATCTAACTGGCAGTCTTTTTTGAAATGCAATGTAACACCTCAAAAAAAGAGTTTACAATTAAGACTTAAAATATTAAAACTTAAACTGTAAAATATAGTACAATTATTTCACTTCTGTTTTAAAAGAAAACTCATATGCTTTCAGTAACTCAATTTAAAAAAAAAAAAAAAAAAAAAAAAAAAACTTTATCTTTGAATAAAATTCTAATCATTAAGTTATTTTTTAAGCAGGACTACATAAAAAATGAGCAATGCTCTCCCCGGGACTCGAACTTGGACCTCTCTAATACACGCCGAGTGCGCTACCGTTACACCAATAAAGTATGCAGAAAGGAGGGAGAAAATGTCGTATATACTCCCCCTTTTAAAGGGCAACTGGGTCCTAGTCGCCAAATTCTGGTGGTGAAGAATCATCCTTCACCACATTTTAGTTCGGGCGTCATTATAGAATCTATGAAGTTATTTTGAAGCATGAGATGTAAGAAATGGGCAATGCCCTCGCGGAACTCGAACCGTAACAGCTACCGTTACACCATGAAGGCATAACCAAAGAAGGGAGGAAATACCTTAATACATATCATAAGATCTATTTTTAGGTCAGGTGGATCGGGTCGTTTTCCTCTCATTTGTACCTTACAAAATTTAAAACTCAATTTTAAAAGAAATTCAATTGCAGTACTTCAAGTGTTTGTTTCTGATTTTATCTTTTGAAAGTAAATGATCTAAACAGAAAATATCAAGATGTTTAAAGAAATTTTCATAGTTTCAATAATAAAAATATGAGGGATAATGGAAATGTATTGAAAGATGGTGTATTTAATTATGACAAAGCGCACTAGGGCTATCTAAGAGAAGGGATTCCTTCGTGGAGGACTTTCTTAGGGAACTGGCTCGTATACGCGTTACACACGAGGAAAACCACGAAACACCCATGCAGCCAGCCCGTTCGCGGAATTCGAACCTCAGACCGAACTACCAGTGTTCAGCGACTTTACCGTTCGGCCGCTGGTGGGCCACATTGTATTGAAGGAAAGAAACATATAGAGATAATTGTAATCTGTGCTTTACTTCAAAATTTCATCATCACCATTCGATTCGACTTTGGATGCTGACGATAATGTTCAGTTAGAAATTTTGCAATTGCCACATTGCACCACATTATTTTTTACGCTAAATAACGAAAAATAAAATTTATTGCAAAATTTATTAAGGAGTGTAAGTAAATTAGACTTTTGATTCTTTTTATTGCTCGTTTCAGCAACTTACTATTAAGATATTAAAAAATAAGTAAAAGATGCTATGCATTGCAAGCTAGCAATAACATGCTGTTGGAAGGTATTTATCTCGATAGGTGAAAACATTAAGACCTCTTCAAAATGTTAAAAACAACTATCGTGAGGGTAATTATTAGATTAAAATTAGAATAAATTTCTACACGTTATTAAAAACTATAAATATATGAGCCATCAAAAGTTTTGGTTTTATATGTAAAATCAATTTTTTAAGGGATCACAAGATTTGGAGTTCATTTAATTCAGATTTGTATCAGTAGTAAATAAAAATTCTAATTATAAAGATATGTGCTTACATACGAAGCACTTTTTTTTAAATTGATAAAATTTTAATTAAACACACACGTTTTTGAGTAATATGGGATATATAACTATGAATTTAATAGGATTTTATAGAACGTTTCATTAATGTTTTAAATATAGGCAATATTTAGTGAAAATTTTCATATACGCCAGATCTCCTATAATAGATTCTAATGAATATACTTCAATAATCTTTACACAGTATATAAATAACATACTTACCTGTATTTTGTAGCAAAAGATTTGCTATACTTATAAAATGTTTTGAAATATTCAAAACTTGGTATAAAAACTCAAGATTAAAAAAAAAAAAAAAAAAAAAAAAAAAAACCTCTTATCTTCAAACTACTGTCAATAAAATCAATAAATAAATACAAAGATATCAGATTTTGCTACAGAACACAACTAAGGATGAATACAACATTTTGGCAAAATTTCATTTCAATATTCTAAATACATTTTGAGAAATTAACGTAATCGCAATCAAAAGTAACGAAAAATGCAATTTCTCAGAAAATGCATTTAAAGATTTTAATACAGCACAAAAAAAATTTTGTAGCCACTTTAGACCTTTAAAACGCGCCATATTTGTATGTTAGAGACCTCTTTTACTTCATTCTTAACTAATTTTGACTTTCTTTTAGCATGTTTCTAGATAACTTTGCAGCTTGTAGAGATTGGCGCTTCGATTTTTGAATTCGCTGTTTGTCTATTCCCATGTAGCTTTCAAGCATAATGGGATTAATTTCTATTTCTATGTACCTGAAAATAGGTAAAAGTCCTAAATATCTTGAATTAAACAGCAATATATGCACCTAAAAGCAATGTTTTCAGTTGGACTAAAGTTTCTTTAGATAAAATAGTCTTCAAAAGGTTATTAAAACACTCATTATTGTTTTGAGTCTTCTCATGCAGACATTTTATCAGCAAAGTGTTGCACAGTAAAATATGTGTTGCTTTTACAGCTTTTACATTGTTTAATAATAAGAAAATAGTTGTTTAAACTTATTGTTTACATTTTTACGACCATTTTAAAGCCAACTTCCGGCATCCAAAAATTCACTTCCGGTTTGTTTTTTATACTATAACTTTGCTTCTAGTTATCGTAAAAACAAAAATAAAGCATTTTTGGAAACCTAAATGTATGGCCTATAAAATTAATAAATAAAAAAAAATTCGAAAATTTTCAGCAAAACGACGAATTTAGGGTAGGCACATACCATAAATAACTGCCGTTTCTATTGGATACATTGTGAGTTTCATACCAAGTTTGGTACTAAACGCCATTTGACCCACAGATGCGACGCAAGGAAATTCATTCCTGTTAGCATCGTAACAATTTACCCAAGGTACTCATCTGGCTCGAAAATAAATTAATCCTCTTCTAACTTTAATCTCTTTGGGAGGGATAATGAACTACGAGGATTTTCACGGAGATTATCCTTACTATTCGACGAGATACAATACACCTCGAATTCCTGCCAGAGTTTAGGGAGGCATTTAAATTAATGGTATTAGGCAAATCTCTCTTTTCATTGTAAAAGTAGCCAATGATTATCGCCTATAAATTTTCTGTAGAGAATGTAATTTGCAATTAAGAATCTAACAGCGCTAAGCATCGAAACGATGTAGAAAATTAAAGTTTTATCTGGCCAGTTGGTTTTAAATAGATGGGTGTAATGGATTCGTAGAATAAGTTTTTATCTCTAGGTGATTGCTAACGTTTTACTGCTTTGTTACAAACAACATAAAACAGATTCACTTTATAAACATTTAAACATTTTATTTTGTCTTCGGATTTCAAAATAATCTGAATTCTTTCTATAAATGCATAAAAGTAGCCTCGGACAGAATAAAAGATGCACCTTCCGATTCATAATTAACGAATTAACTGTATTAGAAAAGCAAAACTGATAATTGTTGATAGTTATCTAAGCAACTAAAATGCCTTTTGTGAAAGATGATTAATATTAGAAGCAAGTTGAGAATTTAACTGCATGGTAAGGATTTTTTCACAGACATTTAAGATAGTTAGTCATTGTGTGCCTTCATCATGTCAGCTGTTGGCCCTTCGTTGGATCCTTCTTCATTGCTTGATCCTTGTATCAAGTTCCTCAGATTATCCTTGGCCAAATGCAATAAACAAAATTTCAATTTGAACGTTTAATGCTTGTTTAAAAGGTACACAATTCTTATAAATTTCTGTTGACGATCTCGTATGAACTAAGAATGCAGGCATGTCCTGTGTTTTGCAAAGGGATTAAATGCACACTGTTCCGGGTTGTCTTTTTAAAATTTTGTAAGGATTAATATTTACAGTCTCGAGTAAGTATCTTAAAAATATTTCTCTTTCCTTCAATTCCTGTAGTAACCAAGGTAAAGCTTGTCACTGAAGAGACTCAAGTCCTCAAACTAGCGTTTCTACCTTTTCTTCTGTTTAGTGTTAGCCGTTAGATGTGCGAGTGAGGTAAACTGAAATAATAATCTCAAGTGATATGGGAAAAGTCATTTCGGTTCGGGAATGATGACAACACATGTTTTGAGCGAAACTACGGGTAGAGCTGTGATCTTCAGAAGTAACAAAATATTTCTTCTAGTGATATTTTGATGAGAGAACTTAGAAGTGCCTTAGTAATTCTTATAGTATACAGCATATTTAGAGTGTGAAATTCCGTCAGAGTAAGGAGAGTAATTATTAAAGTGTCACAGATGGATTTTCTGCTTGCCTTTATGATTTTGTTTAAGTGCTCCAAATAGTGGCTTTAAATAGAAGAAAAGTTTTTAACAATAAGTTTTAATAATTATTAGAAGAAGGTTTATTAACAATTATGCCACTGTATGTTTTTGTTAACTAGCTAAACGGATTGTAGCATAAAAGATTTCTTAAAGTAGAAAGTGGCGTCAGTTGACAACTGAGACTGAGATTAAAAGATGAATTTTCTTGTAATTTATCTCACTTGTCTGAAAATAACATCAGATGCAGTTCACGAATTTATCATGCCTAAATAACAAGGAAAGCTCCTGTCATTGGCTTAGGTCCTGAGGAGCTTTTGGAACAGTAGGAGTTTGCCCTGCTAATTTTCAGGTTTGAAGAAAAATCTCCTGCAGAACGGATACAAAAGTCTCCCCCTTCTTTCCGTTCTACAAACCTCTCCACTAGGCTTTCAGCTCGACTATATTTTAAAAGCCCATGCTACAGAAAACTGACACACTTATAAATATCCAAGCCTCCGACATTCGAACCAGAGCCAGCAGTCAGCTGTCTTACCATCATGTGTCTTACCATCAAACAGTGTGGCAAGTGAGATTTCTGGTACGCCTTTAGTATCGAAGTGGATATCCTCCAAATTAAGGAGCATAAAAGAATATTAAGACACAATAACACACCGAATAAATACTAATTTAGAAGTCAAACAACAAAAATCAGCGTTATATTTACAAAATTTTCACAGTAAAATGTGTGAAAATTTTGTAAATATAACGCTGATTTTTGTTGTTTGACTTCTAAATTAGTATAAAAGAATATGTTTGTTTGTTCGTCTAAACAAGATTTTAGTTGACTTTAAAAAATTAAATTGTATTCCTTCCCCTCATACGTCTCAGAATACCGGTGAGCGTCACTTTTTTATAAGAAAATTAGAAATGTTAAACCATCATATGCCCCCTTTTAAAATGAAAACTCATCCTTACCTGCAAAATATTCGAGCAGAATTTGAAACTTATTAATTGACAGATAAAATCCAAGCTATCAGTATTTGGAAAGAAATGATATGCAAAACGCAAATTGTGCAAAGTTAAGATTAATTAAAACGCATCTTTAAATGAATCAAAAAACTATTAAAGGCATTGAAATTATTCTAAGACTAAAATGCTCCAAATTACTGAAATTTCGTCTCTCGCAGATTAACTCTTTCTCGTATTTGTCCTATTTCTTGTATAGTAGACTTAGAAATAGCGTTCGATATTGTTGAAATAGGAATTTCAGCACAGATAGCGGCTATAATTGTTTACTGCAGGTTCTTGGAATCTTCACATGTCTTTCGGTCATACATACTACCGGCCCACCAGCGGCCGAGCGGTAAAGTCGCTGAACACTGGTAGTTCGGTCCGAGGTTCGAATCCCGCAAACGGGCTGGCTGCACGGGTGGTTTCGTGGTTTTTCCCATGTGTAACGTGTATACGAGCCAGTTTCCCTTAGAAAGTCCTCCACGAAGGCATCCCTCCTCTTAGGCAGATAGCCCTAGTGTGCTTTGCCATATTTAAAGACAACACACCACACCACCATACATACTACCTTTAGCCTATTTCTGTAAAATCAATCCATTGGAATAATAAACTATCCAGTGAAACTCTTACAATACTGAAACGTCAGTAAGTCTGAGCAAAAGAGAACTGAACCGACGTATACCACTTGATTCAGAACTTCTCATTCATACCTTTGCCGCTCATTCACCAATACTTATGTTACTTCATAAAGATTTTAACACTTAACCTTTATGTTTAACAGTTTTTAAGAAATTATCTTTTTATAATGCGGTTGTTTAATTTTTTATCAATCTCTCTCTATGCGGTTGATTTATATACTTTCACTGCGTTTTTAAAGGATAAAAAATTATCTTCACTAATTCAAGAAGTTGAAAAAGATTATTCACATCATTAACTGCAAAATTTGAAAATATCTGTAAA
This sequence comes from Stegodyphus dumicola, assembly GCF_044657685.1. Lineage (NCBI taxonomy): Eukaryota > Metazoa > Arthropoda > Arachnida > Araneae > Eresidae > Stegodyphus > Stegodyphus dumicola. The sequence continues at coordinate 198,658,770 of NC_140771.1, forward strand.
TTATGTACAAAAGCCAACGATATCAGGAATGTCTTAGAAAAATTCATTTCTGCTAGAGAGAACTTCTTGAAGTAATTAAATTAACGCACCTTGTTTTTATCAATGTCTTAATATCTGTGACAAGCTGTTAACTAATTTAGGTACATCATTTCGAAACTTACATTTAGGCATATATAATTTAGAATGAAATAAAGTTCGCGAAATTTAAAACTTTTTTAATCTGTTAATATAGTCTTGCTAAGTGTCTGGCATTAGTTGTTATTTTTATTTTACAAATCGTATGGCTAAAAGCATCGCTTTAAGAGCAAAAAGTATCTAAAACTGAAAAACCCCTTAACACATTATTCAGATGTTAACACGAAACATTTATACCAAAAAGTAAGGAAACATTGACGAAAAACAGTGAACAAACTTACGTTTTTCCCGAAGACAATATTCTAAGCTACTGAGATAAGGAATTTGATACTAATTCAATTGAATAAAATGCTTTTAAATGATTCATTACTTTTGGGCATCAAATTAACGATCACTGGATTTCTCTTTGAAGTCAGAAAGAGTACTTTGAATCCCATTTTAGAGTGTAATTTGTCGTCCAAAGCAAACTCAAGTCAAGGTCATTCCTATGTTTGAAGCAGAATTTGGTAGAATTTAATTAACATCACACGAAAGCGAAACGTTTCTTAATTGTAAGTTGAAAATATTATTTGTTGTATCTTAAGAATACTAATTTAAGCATTAGCATATTTAATAAATACACAAATCCATCCTATCTGTAACAGATCACTCCTGGATGCCTTTTAATGGCAAGGCTTTACCTTGTTCTTTTGTGACAATTTTTATTTCAATTATTTTAAAGTCTACATATGTCGTAAAACTCCATTTTTAGTTGTAAAGTCCTTATTTGGGTTTGAACAGGAGCTACCTATATATTCACAGAAATACCTTTATATTCACCTCTAGTAAGTTCTGAAATATTTTGTATGGTCTTGATTTTAAGTTATTCGCTCACCGGAAGAAAATATTATTAAAAATATACTTAAAGATACATTAAATATTTCTTTCCAGAAGAGTAACTTGCTTTTAATTTTTGCATAGCAAAAAGGCTCGAATACCTTTATCTAAAAATAATTTTTTATCAACGTTTTGCAAGGTTCTCAGATGAAGATTTATTTTAAGGTTTGCGCACAGCAAAAAAGAATAGAAGCACTCTCGGAAAACTTTGTATGGAAAATACTTTGCATAGTTAAGTTTCTCATCTTCCTCTTCTTCACATAGTACGTGGTCAGCTTTGAAAATTCATTTCAAAGAGTTTTTTTCCCTTCTCTTTTTCGTCCTTTGGAAGAAAAAAAAAGAGGAAGTAAAGAGAAGTTGCAGGGTGTATTATAAAACATCAGAGATGCTGGGGAGGAGTAGAGGTTCACTCAACGTGTTTGCTCAAGCTTCTTTTTACCTTCACTCGAGTAAGCATTTACTCTTCTCTCTAGATCATACAATCCCAAGAGTGTAAAATATTAATATCCATTCTCTTTACATGCAATAGAAAGGAGGGAATAAACGCAGGCTCAAGGGAGAGTTATTCATTGAAGGGAAAGTGGACAGGGAGGGAGCAGATATTAAAGCTACGCATGTATAGGATAGATACGATTCTCCGAGTTATAAGCTACCGCTTAATTCAAAAAGAATTTGTCGCCTCATACATGTTTTATGATGAGATTATGCCAGCTGAGAATACGCTCGGATATGTACTCAAGAATTCCTACTTACGTTCAGAGAAAATTGTTGATAGAATTTCTCGGAAAAGTCAATTGACTTACAAATTATTCGAAGTTACACTTGTTTTACCTCCTTTTTATAGATTGGTAATAAATTTTTTGTTTAGAGTTTTAATTGTAATCTGAAAAGTTTAATTAATCTGAATTAAATTTGAAAAGAATAAATTCTTGAGATCTTTGAATTTCATAATCATACTTTACATTTTCTTGCCTGCTAGCTATTTGATATAAGATCTGCTTTATATAGCTTCACCATATCATAAGGCGAATCTCAGTTTTTAATTATTTACGCATTCATAAAAATATGCGATAAATACAAATTAAACATTACAAGGTGTCATTGCGCAAAAATATGGATTGAGATAATATGCTCTAGATAAAAATGGGTACGTTAAATTACTGTAACGAATCTAATTGATAAAAAATGCATATATCAGTTTATAAGAATTCATATATCACATATGTATTTACATTTTCTTTAAACCTGAAAATATCAGTGTAAGAATGTTTTAGGAATTCATTGATTTACCACTTTAGTTAGAGCTTAAAGTAAAAAACAGTCTTAAAATTGACAACTAGATCACATACGGCATTTTATATAACCTCGATTAAATATCTCCTACAGATGACCAATTTTTGTGACCAAATTATAATATTTATAAATTATTTATTTTTATGACCAATTCATAAATATTTCATAATTCATACTGTATTCTTCAATAATGAATTATTTCGTATTTCATATTTTCATTATAAATATTTCATATTCAAATCCGCTGATTAAATTAATTCACTGCTACTCTTGGGGAAAAAACTCATAAAATTATGTAAAGATTTATAAAACCAAAATGAAGAATATTGCATTTTTTTAACGTTTTGGTGAAGCCATCAGAAAAAGTGATATTGTAAGATTTTAAGTACGGGAAAATAAACTTCGCTTTTAAAAGGAATAAAAATTAAAGCTAAATTAAATGTAAATTATGCATTAGTGTTTTTTAATTATAAGGAAATGTTTCCAATGTATGTTTCTACTAAGTAAATTCCCTTATATGTCACTTGTAAATAGATAAAAAGCTTTTTAAAATAATTTCTCAAGTTACGTTTCTCTCTTGTAAAAATTGTAATTTTATTCTTTAATAATCTTTGAAAATAAAACTTATTCTGTAAGCAAAATCAGGAAAAAAGTGGGAATTTCATTAGAACTTTTTTAAAACATAAATTTTTCAGGTAAAAAGAAGGAATAAAATTTTTGTAATCTCGTGTTTGTGAAAAGCATTAATTTAATGAGAGTTGAAAAAAGATTACATAACTTACCTTGAACACATTGAATAAAGAATGTTTTCCTTGTTTATAAAAAGGAAATTGTTGATATGAAAACTTTAGAAACATTTTGCTAACGTGGGATGAAGATCTAGACAAACAGGAAAGAAGGATATTTTGGGAAACATGGGAAGATGAATAATTTAGAATCTTTCTGCGACACATATGCCTCTTCGCTGACAAAATGATTCGCGATGTCCTATTTCAGTCTTGCGCACTTAAAGCTATCTGGACGTGGCAACAGCAATAGCGTAACTTCAGGATTTTAATTTTTTCCGACAGTACCCGAGAGGAAAGCATCAAAAATTGTGTTATTTCCGCCTTTCCTTTTATTTATTCGCCTTCTATATAATAATTGAGGAGACGTTCATGTGATGACAGAAGGTGTTCAGAGAAAAAGATTAAGCAAAATGATAGCGCATGCTTTCCCACTTGTTATTATTTAGTAAAAAATATTCATTCTGTATTAGCAACTTTTTCCAATGTAATTAATGTTTTATCTAAAGTATGACTGAAGACAAAGCTTCAAGGGTGGGGAGCGGCATTTTTTCATACTTCACACTCATGTCCTATCACATTGCTGCTTTAGCGCGAGCTCTGAATGAAATTCTGGAAATAGAACTCATCTTACAAAATTCATAAGAGACTGAACTGGGATAATTTACCAACAAAAGCTTATCCTAGAATGCCTGAAGTGAAAAATAATTACTATAAGAGAAATAACGCTAATGGGTCTCAGCTGAGAGATTATATAAGGCTTAGAATTTTGTTATTAATCTGGCATATATTTGTACAGTATATTCTATGTCAATTAACATATTTTCTTATGACCTGAATTTGTACTGTCACTTCTCCTTTTCTTTAACTCTCATCACGATGTAAATGAGTTAAGGGCATTTTAAACAAAACGGAATTATTCTTGAAAGTTTTAGTGGCAGATCTTTTGTCAACGACTTTCGCCAGTAGTGTCTTTCTCTCGCCCACTCTGTTACGTTAGTATTCCCACATTTGTCATTATATTAGCCGAAGTTAAATAACGTGTTTCAAATTTGAGCCAATGCTCAGCCTGGCCAGTTGTACTGCAGTTATGCTACGAATCACTTTAATTTGTAAAGATTTTCTATGCTCGCAAATGGCAGAATTTTAATTTGCAAGCAAAAAGTTGTGCAAATGTTTAAGGTTTCAAGAATTTAATAGAAAGTTTATTTAAACCTTCAAGACATTTATTTAAACCTTAAAGCTTTTAATATAAAATTTTATTTAAACCTTCTTAAGATTATATTGTAGTCTTAAATTTCATAACTAACTTGTTGGTCTTAACAGGGATGTAGAACTTTAGTTAATTTACAAAGAGAAACCGTACATATGGGGAAGAAGGATAATAACAAAATTCTCAAAACTACCTCAATGGAGAAGTAAAATCAATCAGCTTTATTCAGGTATATCTTTGAAGACTTTGATGATATTTGAGAACTGCATGCTATAAATCATTCCTGCTGTACAAAGTTCAATTCGGAAGGACCTTCGCTCGACTTGGGGGAGTAAGTTTTCCACTTTCGCAGCTAATCGAGCCCGCCTTCCCCGAGCTGGGCACTTGTAACGTCCATATATTGAGAGTGGACAGTATAGGAGATATTATTTACCTTCACAGTGATTAGAATCATCATCTATATGGCAATCCATGTAGGCTAGGTAGGAACTGTAAAGGTACTGTCAAGTCTCTCACTAGCTTTGTGATAGTTATATGTTAAATAATCTCAAACGTTATCCTTGGGGAATTTGCCTCCGGAGATCGCCTCTGGGATGCCAGCGCACAATAATCATATACGGGCTACTCGTTGATCTGATCTGGAGCGCACTGCTATACAAGGTCATCCAAAAATAACAGAAAGAGTAAAAATTCAACAATTCGAAATGTAAAGTTGGGATGATGGGCCCATTCCCAATGTTCCAAGGAGGTTCCCTATTCCACGACGAATAGTCTATTCTCGATGTTCTCTGCTGCTTTGCTTGTGCACAGGCCTCATCTTGGGTCCAATGGGGCCATAGATGGCATTGCAGCTGCTGATATTTAGATTCGTTTTTTGATAGGAGCTCTGGCTGTTTACCGAATTACTTCATATAGTCCTTCTTAACAGCTACAATACTAGAGATAATGACTGAAAGTCACGATTCAGCTCAACTTGGCGTGGTTGCTAGTTACGTGAGTTGATATAGTGGGTCGTTCCGAAGATTGTGTGTGACTCCATGATTGAGTGTAACTAATCGGATTCTTTCTTGCTTCTTCCCTGTCATACCACACAAACATCGTATTGTGTGGTTTGACAGGGAGTCCGTGGCACTTGTGACATTGTTCTTAGTTTTCCCCGACGTAAGGAGGTGCTATGCATTACCACATACTTGATCATTTTTATGACTGACCCGGTTTTGGCTTGCTTTAATGTATCGCATAATGTTATCTGTTGGAGATTCTTCGTAATGACGCATTTGCTGCCTCGACGCTGTTTGAGAATTGTAAATGTCTTTGTGGATAGAACTGAGACCTACAACGTAGAAAGCACATATCAATTGCAAAGACTGAAATGCCAACTGTTCAAACATTGAGATGGCTATCTCATTCACAGTGTGAGATATCACCTGCCTTTTTAATTGCAGATGAGTATGATAAAGTAATATAGTTAAACATATTGTTTTACTGGAAACCGTACAATGATGATGCAAAGTTTTCAGAAACTTTTCATGTAGATATTATTTCAGAAAAGAGGGAGCAGAAAATATTGTTAAAAGAGAAATACAATACAGAGTTCGAGCTTTAAAAGTATAGTTATAATGGAAACTCGAAGAATTGTGGCATCTATATTTAATTATACAGAAATCTATAAAGTAGAAGAAAATTTTAAAACAATTATTTTGCTAATTTTCAATCCGAAAGCGAATGACATGTGTTCAGTTTGGTTTTGTTGGAAAGACAAAAGGAAACTGAAAAGGTTCGCAAAGAAAATGCGGGTTACTTATTGAACTAGTTCCAAATGATTTCACCAACATACTGCAAGGGAGGTTGAAGAAAAATTTCAAAATTGTTCTTATATCGAAGAAGTTTCTTTGCAGCGATTTAAATTGACAGAAGAGAAATTTTGTTTTCTACGCATTAAAACAAAAACTCTGACTGCTAAAAAATATATATATATATATATAAAAAGAGTATTTGCATTAGGAAGAGAATAGCTGATTTCTCCAGCCGAGTTAGCTGCCAAACTTGATGCTTTTATTATTCTACGAAACTCTGCTTAGGGGACCAAAATAGCATGCGCATCCAATAGCCCGTAGATTAGGTCAGTTATGGAAAAGTCTCTTTGAAATATATATATATATATATGTATATATATATATATATATATATATATATACTACTATCGAGAAAGAAAATCTTGAAATAACTGCAGATGAGAAAAACCGGGTTTCATTAAAACCGAATGACTTATCTGTGCTGCTAAAAAAAGAAAATTTCTACGAACATCGATATATTATTGTAGCCAATATTTTAAGAACATGAACAGCTATTTCACACTACAAAATTAATAATTCTCTAGCCGACGGTCAACAGGCCCTCATAAAATGTTATACGACAGAAGTAATGGTCACAGAAGAAGGAAAGAAAATCTTAACTGGTTTCATTGTTTTCTCAGAAACTACACTCTTCTTGACTTGCAATCTGCTGGTCTTGTACTGTATGTAAGAAATAGTTGTTAGTATTTTTGTGACAATATTTGTCACACCGAAAGGAAATTTCGGTAAAAATATGTCTTGATGAGAAAATTAATGTCAAGTCTTGTGCATTATTAAAAGGAAAAAATGGATCTATGAAAAAGCTTAAAAAAGTAGGTTGTAAATTACAGTTGATTACTTCAGGATAATAAAAAGTTTGTTTAACCAAGGGCAACTACCTTTATTACAATACCATTTAAATACCGGAGCTCATTGTACAATTCTTGGCTCCCAATATCAAATAAAAAGGCCTAATCGTAAATAAAGCTGGAGAAAAGAGATAGAACGTCACTGAAGAAGGTGAATCGCCGTATGCTGCTTCCATGGTTTCCATAGAATGTACAAAAACTAGATTTATTTGTAATAAGTGCAGCACCTCAAGTATAACACTAACGGAATTGTTACGAATTCCATGGCCTTCTCAAAGATTATGCACTTTTCTATAAATTTTTTTTTACGGTTCCAGAGTGGAATGTTATGTCGCGTATTTTAATTATTAATATGTGTTTTAAGTTATTATTATTCTAATATTTTTATTTGTATTCATGTGTATTTTAATCTGGAAAAAAGTATTCTTAAGCTCTTAAGGTTTTATTTAACTCGTTATTCTTGAGTAGGAATTGTAACAAAGGCGAGAGACGGTTGAAAGGAAACACATCTGGTTTATTGGTTATAGCCTTTTACTAACAATGGAGGCAGTAGGGGGTTGTGTTGTCGCTTTTTAACTAAAGGTGTTTGAAACGAAAATCATCTTCCTGTCGCTTTGTTAAAGTTGCAGTTTTGCTTACTTCAAGACAGTGGGGGTGTACTAAGTTTAGGTAATTCGATTCTCGTAAAGCTTAGTTTCGCTTGTTAGTTGGGGGGTCCATTTTTTTCTCACGTTGTGCGTACAGATGTTTTTCGGATTGCATTGTCAGATTTTCTGCTGTTTGATTCGTCATGGGTGTGTCATTTTCTCAGTTTAGATAACGTAAAATTCCGGCATTGATGTGATTTAATTTTATGCTTTTTGAAAGCCTATGAACTCAGAGGCGGAGAAACCGAGATTTCCTGGGTGCTTACACCAGGCTAGAGTTCATTATTTTGATTCTGATTTTTGAGCTAAAAGGAAAAGGAGAAGCAGAAAGTGTGGCGGGACTTCCCCCATGCGGGACGAGCAACTTGAACCAGCGGGCTGCGGTGATGGTTGTAGCGGAGTCTGATTTGAGTGAATTTTGAGCAGCCGCGATGTGAAGGAGAAAGAAAGATCGAGGGACGTTTTGCCCTGCTTCGGGCTTCCTGAGCAAGAGGGTTTGAGCTGCGCTTTCTTTTCTCCAGAAGAGGCATTTTTACTGCGAGATGATTAAAAATTTTGTAATAGATGTAAAGAGCAATTTACTACAGATTTTCCCTCTTCACTCGAATCTCCAGATAATCCTTCGGAAACCGAAACTTTGACATTCCCGAAGTGAATATGTCTGACACTTGGAAGTTTCAAACATAAGTATGTGTCATTAGAATCCGGCACCTGAGGTTCCAGACTCATAATCTTTCCCAGGTAGAAGTATTTGTTATTACTATTCGGCACCTGACACATAGACATTCCACACAGAAATATGATCCTGAGGAACGAACTTTTCCCTAATCTGGCTGTTAGTTTTACAAAAAGGACTTCATCCTGTTTCCAGATATTCTTGTGCAGAATGGACTTCAATGCGCGAGTGTTAGTTTATTAACTGTGATCAAGGTGTTGGCTCAAGGAAATAGACTTCCTCCGTAAGTCGGTAAACTGGACACTCCCCCCCCCCCCCAAGGTTGTGTATTCCGAAGAATATGTGAGTGAAATTTTTAAGATTATTTTCTTTCTCTCTTAGTATTCCCAAAGACCATAGTGTAACAGTTAATAATGATTTATCTACCTGTTTATATTGTTATTACTTATATAAATTATATATTACACTTAGTAAAATTAAGAAGTGATTTATTATTCCAAGTGATGGCCAGTTTTCGGATGTTTAAAATTTGTTTCACCTACTGAGTTAGTGAGTCAGAAAATGTTCACCTTTATTTAATGAGAACCATTTATTTGGAGAATTATAATGTGTTACACCTTCTTAATCTGTGAAAAAAAGTGTAAGTATTAATTTAAATTTTAATTATTGTAAGCTGAAATTTGTGTAACAGATGCGATATTTTCATAGTAAAAATATGTGGTAGGGGATGCTGATCAGTTACCCAAACATTTACTAATAATATAATATATTCAATAATTTAATAAATGTATGTTTAAAATTTAATTGCGTTTGTGTATTTATCTTGTAATATACTGTGGTCTGTCATGTCCCTCCATTTGTTTGAGCCGGGAGGCTTTTAAGAAACATCAAGTTTAATTGAATTTGGGGTTATTGATTTCTCCTTTGCATAGGTTACTCACAACGCGAACCTAAAAGTTAAATTGTACTACCACTATACGAATGCTTATAAGAATATTGATATGATATACGATTGTTTATTCGATTGATCTTTGATATATTATGAATTAGATTTGTTTTGATTATATTACTTTTTTAGTTAATTTGTCCGGCACCATGAGTAAGGTTAAAGTCTTAGAAAGGTAATAAAACACCCTAAATTTTTTATATTTAACAGAACATATAATTTACACTTGGGAAACTCATCTACAACCCTGGAGCAGTATTTTTCAGGCAGAAGCGCTAGCCATAACAGCGGCTGTTGAATGCGCTCTGACTTCGCTCTCTGCTTCCATCACTATTTACTCAGACAACATGTCCACTCTTCTAGCAGTCTTAAATCCCTGGGGAAACTTTTCCACTTATTGTCAACATACACTGTCTTTTGCAAAACGATATCCATAAACACATGAATTGCTATGCGTCAGAGCACACGTAGGCAATGAAACAGCCGATAAACTTGTTGAAGAGGAAAGTAGATGCAGAGGAAAACAATAGGGATAAACGCAGAGGAAATCAATATCCTGGCTCTCACCTCTTAATTGAAAATGAGCTGCTCGTAGAAACCACGCAAAAATGGCCACGATAATGAGATTTAGGCGAAAGATATACACACAACTTCTTTCTGAAAGCCATCATTCATAAACACAGACAGTCCCACAAATCACTTACGTACTTTGTCATGGACCACAATCCGTCTCCTCTTTATTTCCATCGCTTTGGCATCTGGGCAATTGCAATGTGCGCCTGTGGAGCAGAAGGCTCTACAGATCATCAATTCTCACTAATTCTACTCACCTACCACATCAGTTCTTCAAAAATGTGAACCCTCACAGATGTTTTATTACACAAAGTTGTGTCATTATGGACAACGTATGTCAGACTATCATCACAATTGCAGCCCTGAGGTAGGACTACTAGGTCATAGTTAGCAAAACAGCACTCATTCTGCATTGCAAAGCTGCAGCGCATTAGGTGTGCAATCTGAATACTTAGCATAGTATAGCGTGATCATTGACGGAAAATTGCGAACTTGAGCAAACTAGTATTCACATAATGTGAATTTAAACTATCCTAATAGTTAATTGTGTAACAAAGATTACATAACAAGCTATCACGTGTAAATATCTCACTAATGTACGGACTTTCTAGTTTTTTTTCCTGAGATTAAAGCACATTGTTACTTGGCTATTTAGTATTTTTAACATTTGCAACATAATACTCCGTACCATTTTTATCATTAGTAGTCAAGTACACCTTTAGACTAGCTCTTTTTATACCCAAATATACTGCTTGCACTCTATGCACTGTATTTGTATTTGTCATTAAATTTGTATTTTCTATTAACTGAAAGGTGTCCACATATGTTTTTGCACTAGGCTCATTATAAATATATATATATATATATATATATATATATATATATATATATATATATATATATATATAATGATTTTTTCTCTATTCCAATTAACTGTATCAGTGCAATCAATTAATTTAGTACGCATATAGTATTGTACATAAACCCTTGCTCAATCTTTCGGGAGACTACTAGAGACCTACGAATTCAACGAAAGGTGAGCCACTATACTCTCCTCTATTTTTAAAAGAAAAGGCTACAAGAAAGCCCCCCACGTGTGAATTATTTAATGTATCTTTTTTATGTGTTTGTTTGCGTAAATTTAATTTAAGCGTAAATTTAGTATTTTTTATATGTGTATGTGAGTTATGCGGATATACGTTTTCGTATATTATAAAAATGTATGTGTTATAATGTGTATGTTTATCAATTCGTCTTATTTACAGAGTGACAAGCAAAACAAACAGCTCTGTTCTTCAAACGTTTTGTAAAAGAACCTAGCCATAGACATCCTTGTTTGGCAATGCAAACAAGCAACTCTGCAAAATACACAAATAAACGCTCTAGGCTGTGCTCCCGTGAGGCTAGAGGGAGTTTTTTCTTCTGATCAGAGGAAGATGTGGGACTAATTACTTGCTTACTTCTACTAACCTCCAGACATCTCTGTCCTCCATCACCTGTCACCTGAAAATCGTATGTGTGTCAATATCCCCGCAAGAGGGAAAACACGAAATTAGATGAGAAGGGCCTTCATAATCTCTTCGTAGAGATCTCCTTCCGTATATAAAGTTGCTGCAATAGAGTATACTTAAACCCATCCAATGTTTACCATTCCTGAATCTTAAAAGCTCCTTCCAAAGATCTCCATATTTTACCTATAACACCCTTACAAAAATAGTGTCTTCCAAGAAACACTATATCCTCGAAAATCCCAGAATCCTAGTTCCTTATTCAGGAGATAAGTCGGAACCAGAGAAGGATGATCTTCCCTTCTTTTCAGTAACTCTTCTTTTATTCTTTGGGAACCTTACAAGAACGTGGAGGCGCAGGTGGGACTGCTTTCTAGGCAGTCAAAGATGGTGAATAATTAATGTAGTTAGTTACGTAGCTAGCTGGTATTAGAACACTCTCGTGTCACAAGAAGGAGTATGGAAGTGTTTATTACATTCTCTAATTTGATAATGTACTGTAAGTAATGTTAATATGTGTATGTCGTTTTCTGTTGAGGAGTTTAATTGTTTTGCACGAGAGTAAACTCTCGCAATTAGGTATAATAATTATACGAAGAGTAGTGAAAATTCATTATTTGAATGTTATTGCGGCTGCTAAAATGCTTAGTATATTCATTAAGGTATTTACGGCAAAGTATTAGATAAACATACGTTCTCAGAACGATTACTTCAAAAATGATTGAAGGCAAATAGAGTAGTGCTAAACATACACGTAGGAAATTCACAATATAGGCAATAGGCATTACTTCAGGAGATGGAAGTGGAATATTAAATTAGATGTACAGAGATAAGACAGACTTTAAATCATCGAATATGATTAAATAATTTAAAAGTGCTTGTACACGATTTTATAAGGAATTACTTTACTGCATATGCTTCTGTTGAAACAATTGCTTAGTATTAATTAACATTTTATTGATTATTTAAAAAGCTATTAATGTAATAAAATTTAAAGTTAGGGGTACAAGACAAATAGCAAAGAATACATCTGAAAATGTGCGTTGTGAAGGGAAATGAATGCTGGATATACATTTAAACAAAAAATACGCAAATGAGTTCTCAAAATTCATTAAATTCATATTTAATTCGCATTTAAAATTTTTTTTTATGCCATAGCAAAGCACCAAAAAGTGATCTGCAGACCTTGTGTCTGAAACATCTGACGCTTTGTAAGAGGCAATGTCGTGAAAAATTCATTAACTCTAGATAAAAAAGAGATTTTCCTTTCTTTCAAAAAGGATTTTGCTGAGAGTGTTTTCATAGATATATGCATCAAAGTGCACTTTTGTAATTTGATACAGTCAGTTTCAATTTCTTTTTCAAATAATATTAATTTTTGTTGGTAACTATCTATTTCCTATGTGAAAGTAATTTTACCAGCTAAAACTATTTTATCCACCAACAGAAGTATACGACGTAAGCTGCACCAAAAAAGTTATTAAAATATCTGTGACTCACTTTATCATTGCTTTTCTAAATGCTCAATAAACTTTCGAAATATTGATATTGTTGATGAAACACAAATACTTTAGTAGTAAAAACAGAAAATCCTGGTTGTTAAAGAATAGAGAAATTAATTTAAAAGCAGAATTAATCACTATTTTTTATTTGAAGTATCATGATTTATTTTTGAAACAAAAATAGTTTCCATACTATTCTACAGGGAAACTAAATGCTACTTTCTAGTTAATTAATACTTACATTAATTATGATTAATGGAAAAATCTCCCATTTCTCTTTCATAATCATTAGAATCAGAATATTATTTTATTTACATTTGTAAAAAAAAGGTAACAGTATCTATGATAGAGAGTCTTAAGATAAATAGAAGTTGTAATCTGCTTCTTCAAAGTCATTTCAGATTTCATTCCATTCATTTCAGATTTCATTTCTCCAAATATATATTTATAAGGCATGCTGAAGCAAGAAAGAGAACATGATCGTTATAAATGAAGATATTACTGTATTTTTTAAACCGAAGAATAAATTCGCTGTTGAAAAACCTAACAATAATAGTTATTTAGTTCTTTTGCATTTTTATGTTTCCATAAATATATATACATAAAAAGCAATATGCAGAAAATGTTGGCCAGGACGTTGGCCAGAAAGTAATGTTGGAAAATATTGGCTTTAATAATCTGTCTTACATAATCTTTAACAGTGCTTTTAATACTTTTTATATCTTAAAACTATTTATTATACTCTCCTATTGTCAGAAGAGAGGATAAACAATCAATGAAACCTTGTTGAAGGTCTCCAGAATATTGGTGTTTCACAAACCTTATTCGAAAAGAAATAGTATTAGGAATCATTTATCATTGAGAGATAAAACACAAAGCGTCAGAGTTCTGAAATGCGACATTGTTCAAACTTGCTGGGATTTGCTGCAAATATCTTAGAATTAAGGAATAAGAAATTCTAGCCAACTACCCTTAATTCTGTGGCACGTTGAAAACAAGGGTCACCAAATTGTCAGGTATTTGCCATATTTATCCCCAAACTGTCAGACATCAAACGCTAAATAAAGGTAAAGTTGTCTAGCATTTGATGCGATAGTTTTGACATCCCTCATAATATGTGCAAAGTGATAGAGAAGTCAATAAACATTTAAACATTACACTTCTGTAAATTTCCAGTGTACACTAATGAATATAAACTGCGAAAATACTGAATAAAGCTACGAGGTTTGTAACTCGATTACACCTAAGAGGAAATAAATTTTAAGGAAGAATGCTCCAACTATATAAAGGGTACTAGAAAGTGAAAATGATATACCTAATATATTATTTTATGAAGGCCTTCTGATTCAAGAAAATAGCAATTGTATCTCTGAGACGTAGCAAAGGACAAATATCTATTCAAATGGAAGAAATGCATGCCAGTGTAAAGTTTAAAATTAGGTAAAAAAAAAAGGAAGTTTATTTTTGCTTAGATTTTGAATAAATCTGTATCGACTTCGAAGCCAGTTAGATAAAGTACCTGTACTTCAAAAGAAACGAAATTTCAACTGCACCTGGCAATACAGTCCTCAGACTAATTCTTCATAAGTATTTCTATAAATACAACACTTTCAGTACTACTCTTATTTCTCAGCTTACTGGCCTTGTTACAGATCATATGTAATATGGTGATAATAATTGTAATTAAAAAAACTTATAATGAAACTGAAAATCACAACTTATATTTACTGACTTAAATTATAACTTTACTACCACGTTATGCATTTCCTATCTAAAACATTGATATGTTGATGTCAAAATTAAAGAATAATTATTAAAGTGATGTCACTTGTACAAAGTCTGATTAAAATTTCGTTAATTAGATATATTTAAGGTCATTTTTATATTCTAGTAAACACGAAACCTCTTTGCAAACAGAATATGCAAAGAAATCAAACGCGAATAAGTCACAAAAAGAAACTTTTGACGTTACGCTCATATTTGGTCTAACATAAATTTTTAACATCATTAAGTGCTCAACTGCATTTAGTCATGCTAGAAAGACATAATTTCAAGAAATGTCAAAAGTAGTAAATGAAAGTAAGTGGTTCAAACCCCGTTAGACATTATCAAACACCGTTTGAGAACTGAATATTGAATTGCCGGAAAATTTTTAATTAAATAATATTAAGAATAAATATTCTGTATTAATCACCGGATCCTCCTGTGGCAGGAAAAAAATGGAAATGAAGATTTTTCTGCTGAATATGATGATTGACATAAAAACTAAAACGACTGCATAAAAGTGGCTTATTCGCGCACCGTCCTGAAACTGCATACTATCGACAACAACCCATCGGTGGCATTATTTACAGCGCTATAGAGAACACAAAGGCTGGATGCCTCATCAGTGAAGTCACATGCTCTTACCGATGAGAATGGTTTCACTCTGGCAAACGATCCTTGACAAAAGTTGATATGGAGAGAGGTAGAAACAAGCTTTCATCTCATCAGGCAAAAAGACAGTTTAGGTGTTTTTAGCGTGCTTGTATGCAGAAGCATTATGATGAGCAGACGGACGGAGCTCCAGATTTTGAACAGAAGTTCACATACGGGAGATCGTTACTCTGATTAAATTAGCCCTCCCCATGTGCGTCTTTTTCGGGGGCCCATTGGTCCTGACTTTGTTTTCAGGGATGTTAGTCACGATCTTACAGGACTCAGTCCTGTTGAGGAACTGCTGGAAAGGGAAAATATCCAGGAAATGGATTCCCAGCTTGCTTTCCCTGATTTAAACCTCAATGAACATGATGGGATACTTCAGGAAGAAACCTGGCAGCAGAATGTTACTCTCCAGAGAACACCATACAATTGAAACAGATGCTCCTTAAGAATGGAAACTTTTACATCCAAAACTGTTAGATACACTGTTAGAAACTGTTAGATGTCTTATGCTGAGTATCCATAGTCAGTGCAACGCAACCATTACAGTTATCGGAGGTCACATTCCTTATTGAAGCTCTCTGGATTGTTTTTCTTCCTTTTGACCAGTTTTGTACGAACTCCACTGTGATAATAAAACCCTTTTCTCTTCGTTCCGTACATCATGTGTCCTATTAATATTTTAGTGCTTTATTCTCCTCATCAGCGTTTCTTAAACTGTGGAGAACATGATCGTTATAATGTCACGTTGTGTCTGGGGTCCCGTTACCCCCAGGGCGGTTGCGAGACCTGCAGAAGAGTGTTGCCAAAAATTTAGCAGTTTTGATATTTCTTTAACTATTTATAATAATTTTAAATTACCAAATATTTTTACACAATATATCTGAAAATGGATAAAGATAAGACGATACAGACAAAGGAAAAAGGAAAACATTTCGACGCGTTTTTTTTATAATAGAAACGTTCATTTTACTTGCTTGACGCTGTCATTTCGTCGGTTACTTATTTAAAATTTTCACATTGTTCTATGTCTTAAGATTAGAAATTACAGTTAATGACCTAAACCTGCAATAGTATATTACAGTACATGTGAAAAAATTGACAGCTTCACACACGCGTGTGTCGGATTTGAACAATGTTTATGAGGTCCCATAAAATTTTCGTAAATATTATGAGGTCCTGGGGTCTCGAAAGAATCTCAGTAATAAAAAGGGTTCGCGATTAAAAAAAGTTTAAGAAACCCTGCTTTGTACTATATTGTGCCTCCGCAGTATGAATTTCATGTTTGCCACTTGATGTGGTTGAAACTACTACCAAAATCAGAAAAGTTTCTTATATTTTGCACACTAGTGTATATATGAATTTGATTATTTAAAAATACATACTGAAAAAAGGTTACTTATTATTCAATCGACAGTGAAGCTACTATCACGCATTGGTTTTAGTTTCAGGTATGGATAAGCGTTATGTCATGCTATTGCAACTGATTCTAGGTAAGCCTACTTTGTTTCTCTTAACAAATGTATAAATTAAACATCCTTTTGTTCTTATGATCAAGGATATATATTAACTGTTATGGTTACATTTTATTTTTCATTTTGAAGAAAAAAAAAAGATTAATTTTAAGGCCTGCTTTCTTCAAAGCAACAGTATAGTATTTTTATTTGACAACGCATAAATAATGGCAATGCAACGTGAATAATTGTGAAAGGAGAATATTCATTTCAAAAGAAACGCAATTCCTGGACTGTAGAATTACATTTTTAAGGCCAAGGGAACTGACAACTGTTTTAAATGGGGGAGAACAGCTAGATATGACCGACAAAACAGTAATAAACTGAAAAAAATATCTTGGGGAACATTTGTACTCATAGCGTTCTAAACCAACCTTCCAACAAAATCTGGCGCAAATTTTAATAATTTGCTGTGACAGTTAACAACTAATATCCACATAAGTTTTTTTCTGCTCTGATTTTGTGATTTGTCGATTATATAAGTAAATAAAGAGTGATGTGTGATTGCGTATTAAATAAAGAGGCCTCAGCTCCTTCAGAATTCCGCAGAAACCACTGGCGCAAATTAAGCGGGATCTCCCCAAACTTTCTATTTCGATGGTAGGCAACTTTCAAACCGACTGGATGAATGATTATTTATAAACAATACTGTTTATAAATAATTGCCTGTCCCCAGAATGTGTAATATCTAGCCGTAGTTGCCAATGGCGAATTTTCAGATAAATTTAATAACAATAGTGAATATTTGGACGAAATTTAAAAATTGCTTGAAATTTCCAAACAAATCTCCTTTACTGGATAGAGTAGATATTTACATTTCCTATGTCATGTGCTCATTTGTTCAAGAATTAACTTTTTTAACGTTATCTACTTCTAAATGAGCATAGGTTTTGCTGGTATGGGGGAATTGATTTACTTTCAATAATTTCAAAGTTTTATCAAAAAGGCTTCCTCCCTTTTCAATTACACATAATACAGATTTGAGGTAAAAATGCAGTTGATTCCGATCCTCAGTAAGGAAGGTATTAATTAGATTTCATTGCGAAATTTTTGTAGGAGAACCACAAACAAAAAAAGACATCGAATCCCAGAGAAGGCATGGATTTTTTTATAAATCTATAGTGTCTGTGCGTCAAAAGTGCACTCAAAATGCACGTCCAGCCGAAAGCCTTCGCAAGAGATTGGTAGCAGAAGAAGAGGGGTGGAAGCTTAACAGTTAGCTAAGTTCAGCAATACCTCAAACATCTATGGCACTACAGAGGTGCTGGCTTAGCTTCTACCTCTACCTGATACTGTACCTGTACTGTACCCTACCTGTACCTGCAGACTGCATTGCTAGCAAACGTAACCGATTAGTGCGATTCCCTCTGTTACAGTCAAAGAAAGTTCTGGTGAATAACATCGTTTTCTATTTCGTCATGATCATCGTCATCATGCGCCCAGATGTTATATTTTAAATTTTAATTCATAACACTGCTGATGCAACATTTCTTAATAATCGGATGATTGTTTTTTCTTTTTTCGGATGGAATTCACTTTTAGCTCCTCTGGCAGGACTATCTAAATTAGACGACCAATTATTGCAATTTCTGCCAATTTATCTGTGGATTTATAGGGCAACTTCAAATTCAGCTTATGCATGGTTCTCAGTTTCGACAGTAAAATATTTTCTTCTTGTTTATACGCTGATCTGTTCACATTCGGATATATACAGAATTCTAAAATAGTTATTATACATAATATACATGCATAATTGCGGCCTGTGATTCCAAGACTCAGCTTAAATTGGCTATCGAAGTCTAAGAGCTTGGTCACTGGTTATTTAAATAAAGTAAATATTAAAAAAATCGTAAAAGTAACTTAACAGCAACAACAGTTTTTATTATTCTCAGAACAAATAAAGTGATCCATATAAGCAGCTGCGGTAAAAACGAGTTCCCAAAAACTACAATTCAGTGACTGAGTACGAAAACATATATTATCAAAAAACATAAAAACAAAATCTGAAATGTTTCAGATTTTAAATTACGTCCAAAGGGGCGTTTTTTAACATTTTGTGTGTTACCTTTCTTTATTAAATATCATGTTCCTCGCACTTAAACCATAAGATCCAGTGCAACAGCAATATCGCAAAATAGTTTTAAAACGAGCATATCTTTAGAATTTCCGATACAGAGACTCACGCGCTGGAGATAAAAATGTTTTTTCTGCACAACGTTGCCATTGCTCGCTTTGAAATCCTTGAGTTTGTTAATCAAAAATTCGTCAAAGTTTTAAAAAATAGGAAATCGATCATAAAACAAATTTCAAATTTCAAATTTGGTCTTCCACATGCTCATATTCGTTGGAGGATTACGTTATTCAAAATTCGATGACTCCATGTACCGTTGTTTTATCACAATACGAGAAATATACATACCTTTATGCAGATTTTTCGTTATTTAATTTCTTCAAATATAATGCAGGACTCTAACATTTTGTGGCAACAGTTTGAAAAGTGAACCGACATTTATGAGTCCGACGCAAAATGCCAAAACGAAAGCAATAGTCCTTCGGGACTCAAGTCCCTTTGGACTAAAAATAAGAATTAAAGATGGTAATTAAACTGCCTTGAACTGAAATGGCTGATTTTAGAATGAGCTTAATTAGAAAGATTTCTATGTTTATTTCCTTGGAAGATTACACAAATGTTTTTCAAGCATACGTTCGGGCAAGTTTTTCCGAAATCTTATTTTTCACATTACATCCTAATTTACGCTTTTAATAGCGATTATGATAAAAAAATGAATATTCAGTATTTGCCACATATTCATCTTACCTATATCTTAAAGAGTTTATTATTAAATGGCAGAACGTAGCAGAATTGTGGCAAATTTCCCGTGATCTTCGCCCTGAAATTTCGATCGCCTTACTGCGTGAGAGAAAGACGGAAATCACCTTATGGGCGACTTTGATTTATAGAGGCAGCGAGTGCCAAAGCAGAGAAAGAGTATCTCGGTATATGACGGCTCTTGGCAGACTTGCCTTTCAATCACTGATGCGGAACTGATTTTAGAGATGATAAATGACTCATTCGTGATTCACTCGTGGGTTGATATTGGATACTACTATCGGAGGATTTCCATTTTTTAAGGATCACTAGGAGTTTTGTCTGTCTTGCCCTGTCAAAGGAAGTGCATTGAACTGATTTATTTAGAATTTAATCAAATTCGTATCCGCTTAGTTTCACTTTGCTTGCATATATCACAGTACCTGTATATAAAAGCACAGTATTTCATTGCGTGAGTGATGCCACGAAAGGACGACAGGTTCTATGGCTCCGACTAGAAATTGAAAAAGCCGAATAGAAGATTTAGTAAAAAGAGAGTTAAGGTCTTCTAATAAATTAGCAGTCGTTAAAAATATCTCTAAAAGATATTACTCCATTACTTCAACATTAAAATTTATGATGTTACAAATATGTCTGAATTATTCAATAGTGTAATATAGGTAATAATATTATTTTTGCATTTTTATTTTGCAGCACAATGCGCAGAACCGACGGAAGTGTATCTAAAGCTCTAGAAAATAGTAGACAATCTTATTGCAAATGCAATGAAAAGATGATCTAAGATTCCAGATGAGTCTGCTTTCTCTTAATACTGGCTATAAAAGAACATGATTCTGGGTAATGTTAAATACCGTTATTTAATCTTACTTCTAAAAATGCTGGTCACTTACGGAAGAGGTCATCTTAACGCAATCGCAGTGAAAAGTGTTACTGCTTATTTATTACAATAATTAAACAATATTTACACAATATCCGATTAAAACCAAAAAGGATTTGACCATTTTTCTTTTATTTGCTTATGTGTAAGGAATTAACTCTCGTATCTAAGCACTTCTAGATAAATCCGGGCTTTCTCTCAATGGAAAAACAAACCTGAGAATGCATACATTTTTTAGGTACACACGTATGTGATTGTTTTTCATACATTTTCATTCTAGAAATGTTGAACCCCTAATCACCCGCGTAAATAATAATCTGCTGAGAAAAGTGAACCTAAAGATCTGAAGAATCTGGAACTGAAGCCAGTGGCAGAGTTTTTAGAATGCATTGAGCTCATATCTCCCTTGATTGACTGGGGTGATTTCAAGAAGCCTTGATGATTTACCGTATCGGTAAAGCAAGTAGGAGTAAATTTTCTTCAAAAGGTCCTCCATGAAGACATATCCTGCCTAAGGCAAATAGGTTTTGCTAATTTGCTGTGAATACGTAATTCGACATATTGCTGAAATTCATGCAATATGCAGCGACTGAATTTCGCGCTTTTTCAGTCAGTGACTGGAAAAGCGACTTTTAAATGTTCTTTTATCGTATCTTAGCACGTTTTTCCCCCACACTTGTTATGCAGTTTGGCCTCCACTTGACCAAACACTTAAGAGTGTTATTACTAGTATTTAGAACTGGGTTCGAACCAGGTGAAATGGTTGGTTTTGTGGATTTTCCTGTGTGTAACATATAAGTATGCGATTGTTTCCCTTAGAAAGTTCTCCCCGAATGCATTTCTTATATTAAGAAAACAGCCCTGGTGTGCTTCGCCATATCCAAATAACCTAACATAACCTGGTCAGTTTGCTCAACCGACAGCTTAGGTTTTCTGTTTGTTGTCCTCACAATGAAGAGATACTATGTACTGCATATTTAAGATTTTTGAAGTAGGATGCTTAAGCAAAATTCTCTGCTCCTCTAGTCTCTTTTGCTATCATATGGTTCTCATATGTTACATCTTCAAAGAGGCTTGCTATAACAACGTATTTAGTTATGATGGTCTGTGAGCCAACTTATAAACTTCAGAGTTGTTTTAGTTTCCAAATATTGGGGCAAACGAAACGTAGTTTGACGTCAATGCGCGATTATGGAAATTATGTTAGATATGTCTTTGTGTGCAATAGGTTCAGCATCAGTCTTTCTCCAGTCAAATCTGTGGATCTAAGCTGGGGCTTGGTAATATTTGATAAAAGAATGGGAGGTATATGAGAATTTAATTTTATGAATTGCTCAGTAAAAGCACTCATAATTTTGCATATGTTATTCTAAATAGTCTTGCCGCTTTGAGTTGCTAAGGAAATGTTGGTCATAGTTTGAAATGTAAACTAGGAACTAGGATGGGTAAGTAAGTACCAATACATCGAAGTTAACTGACTGCAATAAATAAGTAGCTAAATAATGAGGTTCATCTACATTAACAAACATTCAGTATTTCAAAACAGTTTATGAATTAGTGAGAAAGTTCTTCAGCACATCACAATATATGATACTTGGTATATGACTGCGAAGTGAAATGTCTTGACAGGAAAAGAGTGTCTAAGATAAAATAACAATTCTATAAAGGATATTTTAAAGGAATTGAGACCTGTAATTGTTTCTGAAATTAATATTATAAGAGAAGAATTTTGTACTTTTATTAATCTCATTTTTAACTATGCTATATCAAAATTCATTCATATTAATTGCAAAACGTAACTGCATAATTTAATTTTAAAACTTATTAAAGTATGTATCATAAAAATGCATGTGAACATGTATTTTCCCTCATTTTTATGTAGCATTAAGCTATCTAAATGTTGGTTACAAGCGTAAAATATAAATGGGAGAATTATTTTATGTCAACGAATATTACTGAAAAGGCTCTAGTTTTCCTTTATATTCGAGGATTTATTTACCTAAGATAGATCTGATTCATATTATTTCGGATAATCGAGATTATGCGGAATATCAGGATTTCCTCTAGATTTAAAATAAACAATGAAATTACCAAACAGATTTCTGAAGATTAGCAAAAATGCTTATTTAATTTTATCGCCAAAATTATAATTTTTCTGTTATTAAAAACGCAAACTATGCAGGGTGAGAAACTGATAAAGTAAAAGATAATTACTGCTACTTTAATTCTGCATATTTAAAAGCATCACAAATCTCACATTAATTGTCTTACTGTTTATATTCATACAAGCAAAGAGGCATTTTGTAAATAATTAATTACGCTGAAGATGAACTAATGCCAGAGAATGAGGTTTTTCAAATAAGATTATGAAAAGTAATTAAAGTGTAAATTGAAAGAATCCTTTAGGCTTTTTTTGCAATCTAGAATTGACTGTACAATGACCATTTACAAGAATATTATGAAAGCATTTATAATTAATCCGCTTATTTAATGAGAAAAACCTCATAAATATGCATTTGTTTGTTATTTCATTCTGCATTCAAAAGTACATTAAACGTAATATTTAAAAGAGATTATTACATTTGTTTAAAAATTGCATTTTTTAAATTTCACGTTTGCTTTCTAACGTAAAGTTAAGATCGATATTCTTGTTTTCATATGGACTGCGTGTTTGATTTGAATGAATAACCCTAACAGTATATTGATATGAAACACTTATCAAAGACTTTACAGCTTTGAAATATTGTACATATTGCAAGCAGGTAGTATCTTAAAGTTACGCATTCTACATATACGAATGCAGTAATTTCTGTTTGAAGATACTCAATATGAGGCAAAAATACTGAAGGTAAAATTACTTGAAAACGCATAGCAAAAGCATACGGTAAGAATGAAGTCTTTCTTTGAATGCAAAAGTTTCTTGAGCGAAAATCATCGTAATTAGACATATGCATTTTCTTGGAAAAGGTAATTGCAGTGTTTACGAAAAGTGCTGCTTTAGTAAATTTAAAAGTGTGACTCCTTTTTAACTTGGAATGTAAAATGAGTATTCCAGTTCTCAACACATAGTCTTCAGCTTTTGTTCTGTAACACTTAACACAGTACTTGGAAATCCGGCCTTCAGCGTGTAAATATTGCTAATTGGTGTGACAAAAACTCGGCCTGATTCGCAAAGGTTTCCAAAAATCTCATCACTCACAGTTGGCTTGCCTCCTCTTGGAGGGTTATCAATTTTTTCAAACATTTCACATCACGTTTTGATGCCCTTAACATCTGGAGTATTCGTCCATACAAATTTCAAAAATACCTTAGTTTAATGGTACTTCAAAATACACATTTTGCTTTCTTCGAAGGTATTTCTTTACTAAATTATTATTTGCATACAACTACTGTGGTGCGATTTACTACGTGACTAAGAGAAACTATAACAGGAAAACTATGCAAAGATAAAAATGTAAGATTTCTGCCTGACGAAGTTATTTCGTGAAAAAGTTTTGTATTTATGGAAATGATTCAATTCTCCCCCTGTTCTACATTTTCACGTGTTTTCACTTCCGATGCTCTCAGTCACTAGACAAAGGACGGCGTGAAAATTTCATTTAAGGTCATCTAAGAAAAAGGAAATGACAGTTTGTCTGAATTGTGGATGAATTTAGCAGATTTTGGAAACATATAAAAACCCGATTTACTTATATTCGCTAACATGGATGTGAACAGAGCCAAAAAAAGTCTACATTTTGTTTATTATCTATGAAGAGTTTACTTAAACATTAGATATGTTCCAAATAAAATGCAACATTTGGTGATATTTTGAAGTTATAAAATTAGCATTCAAGGGGAAAAGTTAAAAGTGAATTTTTTCGTGCTATATAAAAATCCTATCGTTTACACCAGATGAAAAATAACTACAAATTAATCATTTGTAATGCTTTGTTAGACTGTTCTGCAGCAGTTTAGGTATATTGGCAACCAGTAAGAATTCAAATCTACTAAGGTAACAAGATTCCTAATTTATAATGTTATTTAAATTTAACTGTCACCCAAATCAAATCTTCAAATGGCTCAGTATTTTATTTTCTGGAACATTTTGGCAGTCTTCTAATTAGATATACACACGGTAAAATCTGATCTTACAAGGTAACAACCTCGAAAGGCACAAATGATTGCCCTGGAGTTGTTTATATTATAAATTCAATAATGAATTGACTAAATAATGATTGAATATTTTGACTAATATCCTGATTTCCAAGGTCCACGAATTCTTCGTTGCAAAGACAGAAGGAATCAAATTCCTATTTGTTACAGTCCTTGAGAACTACTGGGTGTCAGCAAAATTGCTATACTGTAAGGTTTGCTCTTCCTGATCAGAAATCTTTCAGCTTGTGACGTCACTGACTCATAAATCTGCTCCAAAGAAACTATTACTTTAGACAACTAAATTTAGTTGCGTTTTCGTTTCTCCCACTATGGTTGTGATGCGAATCCTATTGCATCTACTCTTGTTCAGCGTTTCAGCAATTTAGATTAAGGAGGGAATGATTTGTGATTCTTAGTACTTACAGCACAACTACTGCAGATCGTAACTACCATGCTTCTCCTTGTTCTTGCCCAAGATAGCTGGAACTTATTTAATGATACTTAACTTCAGTAAGTGGACTGCAATATTAACAATAACAAATTTATTTTAACAAAAATAACATTATTGGATACTAGCACACGCATGTGCTTATAGTTTCCTATATAACTTATCTAAAAGCGAGCAACCATATGCTCTTACATCAAGTCAAAATCATACATAATAATAAGGCAAAAACGAAATAACTTTAGGGTTACACTAAAGCCAAACTCTGCTTGGCGTAAAACAATGCTGCCAAGCAATACTCTTTCAGACACCGAACATCCCGCCCGGCGTTGAAATATTAATTTCAATACAATAAGTAAAATTCAAAAAAGTAATAAATGTTTATACAATACAAAATGATACAATGTAAATTAATGCACAAATTATAATACATGTAATTACAAAAGAACAAATATGATAGATTACAATTCAAACCTTCAAATAAACATAAAAACCTCGTACATTATTTCTCAATTGGCAGTACAGCAATTTTAGTAACTGCTCGTTTATAAATACCATTTTTGGTTTTGCACTAACAAAGGTTTTTGCATTGTCACTCAATATTTTTTTTGGTTTACCTCGTAGGGCAAAGAACCTCTTCAGACAAGCAATGAATGCTTCTGCGGTTAAGTCATTGACAATCTCTAGATGGATTGCTTTTGTCACCATACAAACAAAAATACAAACATATATCTTGTGATAGTTACCCTTGCGTTGCCCTTTGTACTTTATCAAAAATGGGCGTCAGTAATCAATAGCACAACAATTAAATGTAAAATTAATATTAATTCTCTCTTTAGGTAATTCTCCCATTAATTGTTGAGAAATTATTGGTTTTGCCTTAAAGCAAATTATGCAGTTTTGGACTATCTTTCTAGCTATATTCCTGCCATTAATGGGCCAATAAATTTGTCAAATAGAATTTAATAGTGATTGTGGACCATTATGAAAATCCTTTTCAAGAAAATAAATAAATATAAGTTCAGTTAACTTATTGTTGGCAGTCAAAATAATGGGATGTCTTTGACTATAACTTAAATTTGAATTCTTTATCCTACCACCTACCCTTATCACACCTTTTTCATCTAAAGAAGGGATGAAAATATATTAACTTACTCCTTGATGTTATCTGTAGACCTTTCTGAAACAAAGAAATTTCTTCTGCAAAATACCTACCTTGAATATATTTAAGGAATGTATTCCTTGAGAGCTCCATTTCGTCTAAACTAATACTACCTGTTCGTTTTTCACTTGTCTTCCTACAGTTGTAGATAAATCTGAAAAGTAAACTAAGAATTCGTATTAGTTTCAAGAAATCATTAGTTATTTTTAGGCAGTCATCAAAGAATGAATCAGTTTTTAAAGTCAACAAGGAAGTCGTAACTGGTTTCAGTTCTGAAGAATAAAGCTCATCACTAAGTCCATTTTTATCTTGAAAATTGTCCTTGTTTAAAAAATCAGGACCTTTCCACCACAGCTTGTTAGATCCAAACGTTGTAGCATCTGATCCTCTGGAAATGATGTCGGCTGGGTTCATTTCTGAAGACACATTTCCCCACTGATAGTTAGAAGTAAGTTGTTGAATTTGTGAGACTCTATTACTCACAAAGGTTTTCAAAAGATTTGGTGATGTATTGATCCAGGCTAAAGCAATGCTTGAATCTGACCAGAGCTTAACGTCATCAATTTTGAGTTTCAAAGCTTCTAAAACCTTTTGCATAAGTTTGGACAGTAGACATGCTGATAGTTCTAATCTAGGAATAGTCATGGTCTTGATTGGTGCTACACGAGATTTGCTACAAAGAAGTTTACTACAATATTCACCACGGCTTGTAATGCTTTGAAGATATATCACTGCCCCAAATGCCTTCTCGGAGGCATCCGCAAATCCTTGTAAAATGAGCATGGAAAAAGTCTCTTTTAAAATGCAACGTGGTACTTGTATATTTTCTATACTATGAAGAGTTTTAATAAACACATTCCATTCATTGGCAAGAAGTGGTGGTAACTGTTCCGCCCAGTCTAGCTTAAGCAACCAAAGTGCTTGCATGAATAGCTTTGCCTTGCTAATAATAGGACCGAGTAGGCCTAAAGGATCACATAATCTCGCTATTTGAGATAAAACATCTCTTTTCGTAACACCAGGCTTTTCATTAATAGTAACTTTATATTGCAATGTATCCTTCTTATTATTCCACAACATACCTAACGTCTTCACAGTTGTATTACTATTACGATCAAATGAAAAATTCTGTAAATCAGAGTTCTGCGAATCAAAACTAGTACACCACTTGTGTAGCTTCATTCCTCTTCTTTGGAGCAATTCTGTCAAATCGTTTTGGAGTTTAATGCACTCCTTCAAATTCGAAGATCCAGTAAGACAGTCGTCTACATAGAAATCTTTCAAGAACACTTTCGATGCTACAGGTAAATCCTTTTCTTCATCCTTCGCTAACTATTGAAGAGTGGGCCTCAGTAATCAATAGCACAACAATTAAATGTAAAATTAATATTAATTCTCTCTTTAGGTAATTCTCCCATTAATTGTTGAGAAATTATTGGTTTTGCCTTAAAGCAAATTATGCAGTTTTGGACTATCTTTCTAGCTATATTCCTGCCATTAATGGGCCAATAAATTTGTCAAATAGAATTTAATAGTGATTGTGGACCATTATGAAAATCCTTTTCAAGAAAATAAATAAATATAAGTTCAGTTAACTTATTGTTGGCAGTCAAAATAATGGGATGTCTTTGACTATAACTTAAATTTGAATTCTTTATCCTACCACCTACCCTTATCACACCTTTTTCATCTAAAGAAGGGATGAAAATATATTAACTTACTCCTTGATGTTATCTGTAGACCTTTCTGAAACAAAGAAATTTCTTCTGCAAAATACCTACCTTGAATATATTTAAGGAATGTATTCCTTGAGAGCTCCATTTCGTCTAAACTAATACTACCTGTTCGTTTTTCACTTGTCTTCCTACAGTTGTAGATAAATCTGAAAAGTAAACTAAGAATTCGTATTAGTTTCAAGAAATCATTAGTTATTTTTAGGCAGTCATCAAAGAATGAATCAGTTTTTAAAGTCTTTGTGCCAATTATGGAGCGCATGCTGTGCCATAAGTTACCGTTTTGAGTCTGTATATTTCTATAGGCTTATCTTCATCTCCCTTCCAAAGTATTTTTTGATATTTGGTCTGCGATGACAATATTTCAGTTTGTCGAAACATCTTCTCAATATCGGTAGTAAATGCATAAATGTGTTTTCTAAACCGTATCATGATGGAAAAAAGTTCCTCTTGAATCACTCCACTTTTACATAATATGTCGTTCAATGAACAACCATTAGTAGTTTTGGCACTCGCGTCGAACACGACACGTAACTTTGTTGTTTTACTATCAGGTTTCAGCACGCCATGATGAGGAAGAAAGTATCCTCCTTCAATTTCAGAATAGTCTTCCATCTTTTCCATATGATTTAATGATTCATATTCCCTTAAAAATGAAACATAAAGTTCTTTCATTACAGAATCACTTTACAAACGTTTCCACAATCGATTCAGTCTTTTTTCAGCGATTTCCTTTGAATTCCCTAATTGTATGTTTTCACCAATATCTGGCTTGAACGGCATTTTAACCACATATCTTCCAACCGCATGTCGGTAAAATGAGATTTTAAAAAGTTCATTGCAATAATTTAATTCAGAATTAACTGTAGATTTAGTTTCATTTACTTCTTCAACTTCCCAGAATGATTTTACTAAGCTATTTAACGAATTAATCTCTGTTGACAAAAAACAATAATTTAAGTCATAATTTTTTTACATTTGGAATTCTAATGCTTCCAGAAACTAAAAAGCC
This sequence comes from Stegodyphus dumicola, assembly GCF_044657685.1. Taxonomy (NCBI): domain Eukaryota; kingdom Metazoa; phylum Arthropoda; class Arachnida; order Araneae; family Eresidae; genus Stegodyphus; species Stegodyphus dumicola. The sequence continues at coordinate 198,687,759 of NC_140771.1, forward strand.
GAAGCAGCTGTTTTGAAGAAGTAACTCACTATCTTGTAAACGTATTTTATCTGTTTTTAAAAATTCAAAAAATAATTCCGCTCCTAATAATAAATCGCTCCTAATAATAATTTTTTGCCTTAAAAAATTCATCATCAGCTAACGTTATTCCTTTCGGAATATTTAATTTCGAAGTATAAATAGATTTCGATGGTTTCATGTCAGTTATTTTGGGAACAAAACTTGGGAACTCTATTTCCCATTCATTTTCCAAGTTCGATAAACCCGTCTTTATTTGCGATTTAACATTCAAAGTAGTGTTGCCTGTTCCACTAACTGGAATAAATGCTCGTTCTTTTTTTATTCCTAATGATGAGTTCATAACACCTACAGTACAAAAATTAGAAGTCGAAGCTGAATCAAGCACGGCACTAAAAGGAATTCGTTCATCGTAAACATCGCGAAGATAAACAATCGCTGTATTTATTAACACAGATTTAGATTTATTTGTAGCTGCCATCAAAGTTGTGGGGGGAGGGGGACAGTCCTCTTTCCCATTCACTGACGAAAGGTTCAAGGTCAATTCTTTTTGTTTTTCGTCAATTTTATGCAACAGTGAATGATGTGTGTCTTTCTTACAGACATAACAACTGAATTTAGCTTTACACAGCGATAATACGTTTGATGGAGAAATGCATTTAATGCATAACTTATATTCCTTAACAAAATCATACCGCTCAGAAACAGAAATGCTCTTAAATTTCGAATAATTATAAATTGGGTGTGGTTCTTTACACATAATACACTTTCGAAAAGGGTTTGCTTTAGTTACCAAAGGTTTTGAATTTCTAGAGCGACTTAATTGATTTGATACTTGAGTAGCATAGCTCTGCTTAGGAAAACTAACTTTGTTTATTTCTTCAAGAATGCGAATTCTTTCTTCGAGAAATTCTAAGATTTCATCAAGTTTGGGAATTTTATTTGATTTTACGTTTAGTTCAAATGCTTTTCTAGATTCTCTAATTTATGCAATAAAATATTTAATATCAAAACATCAAATAAATTATTTCTATCAAATTCTAATACACTTAAAGATCTCAAACATCTTTTAACATTATTTACTAGTGATCTCAACTGAGAAGGTGAGTCATTTATTTTTTCAAAGTTCAACAAATTATTAATAAAGGCATAAACTACTGCTCTTTTGTTTTCATATATGCTTTCAAGTGCAGAAAATAGCGTCTCGAATGTATCCTGACATGATTCTAACATTTTTGCTTCACCTTTAAGTGATGCTTTCGAATAAAACAGTTTCTCAGTATCATTTAAATCATTATTATTACTAATCATAGACATAAATTGCACTTTAAAATTTTTAAAATCTTCATATTTACCATAAAATTGAGGAAGAGGTAAATCAGGCAGTTTAAAATTTGATTTAGAAACAGTTTTGCTTTCAAATTTATCTTTATTATTTGTTTCACAATTAGAAAGAAAAATTCTAAATCTTACTTCGAACTCTTCGATTCTTTCTTCCAATTCTTGTGTAATGTTTAGATTATCCTTCAAGTCAATTTCCTCTGGCAAATTGGTGTATTCCACTATGAGTTGTTAAACCGAGATTTTAATTCCAACAAAGAATCCAATTTAGTCTTCATAATAACATCATTGGTTGAGTTTATTCTCCTCCATTTTATACTCATCAAGGAATTTTATCAAAGCTCAGAGTTTCGTTTTCACTACGCCGCGTTGGCGACTCAATGAAACAATATTAGTAGCCATATTCTTCTCCGGCTACAGAGACCAAACTGTTCCTGCCGAAGATAGCTCGAACTTATTTAATGATACTTAACTTCAGTAAGTGGACTGTAATATTAACAAAAACAAATTTATTTTAACAAAAACAAATTTATTTTAACAAAAACAACATTATTGAATATTAGCATACGCATGTGCTTATAGTTACCTATGTAACTTAATTAAAAGCGATCAAACATATGCTCTTACATCAAGTCAAAAATCATACATAATAATAAGGCCAAACTCTGCTTGGCGTAAAACAATGCTGCCAAGCAATACTCTTTCAGACACCGAACAATCCTCACAACACAGAGAACTTCACTCGCAATGTCTCGGAAATAATGAAGATATCCAGAAGCTCTTGATTCTGACATGCTTTGAGGACTTCTTCATTCAACATCCCAATGAAATTCGAAATGTACTTTCCAGAGGATTTACGTCTTCAAGCATTATGAACATGTTTATTCTCAGTTCATCTAGATATTAGGTTTTACATTTACTTGAACATGGTCTAGAGATAGATGTTACTTCGAGCACTGGAGAGGATTTATCAGGCAGTATTTAAGGATATCTTGAGAACATAGCAAGTAGTACTTTAAATTCTCACATATATTGGGGAGAGGACTAAGCAAATATATAATGAGATGTGATATTGAGCAGCAGAGAGGGTGCTTTGGGAAGAGTTAGGGAAATATTCAAGGATGTGCTGAGGCTGTGCGTTGCTCCCGTAAGCGATATCTTCACAGCTTCGAGAGCAGGTATTTGTGGTATGTGGGTATTAATAATTAAGAAATGAAAAACATTGCCTTTTTTAATTAAAAGAGAGTTCTTATTAGTTTCTAAGGATTATTTTTCACCTGCTCTGATAGCAGGTCCTCGCACAAATAGCTTTGACACATTAAAATGCATTTTACTCCTCAATTGCAAAACAAAATCTTGCCATTAAGTCTCTAATACTGAGTGAACTTTAAAGAAATTTTTTCTTGTTAATTCTAGAAAACTTTTATGGTCTGTTGTTTCTCACTTTTATTTCGCTCTATGCAAAGTACACCTCATAAATTATTGATTCAAGCAGAATTAGTAGAATAAAATTAATTAATAGTACTTTGAGAAGGATCTTCACAGCCCATTTTTTGCACGAAAATCTTGAGTAAAGAGGATGAGATGAATATTTAAGAATTAAGCAGCTAAGCAATAAGTAATTCTTTAATTTAACTGTAACTAAGTAAAGAACTTTATTTATATACCAATATGTTTTTTAATGTTGAATTCATAGAAAGGAATCAAAGCATGCGTTGCTTAATCTTAAATAAATGCTTGGTTTATTTTTCGCTTTAGGTTTCTTTCTGATGTAAGTATTTTTCTCACAATAGAATCCTTTAATTACAGCCATTTCTATTTCGCGTTTTAGCCTTAGAAAATTAACTTCTTATCTTTAAAAAATTCATAATCCAAATTGTAAAAAATAAAAATTTGTTAACTTTGAATCGCTTAAGGATTCAGACGGATAAAACATAAAACACATGTAATTAAATTATGTTGAACCGAGAAGCACAGTTTATTTCAAATGTTTTCTGCAAGTTCTTCGTTGCATAGTAAAGGTAGTTTCAATGATAACCTTATTTTATGACAGGCTTATATACATTAAAATTGTTAAAACCCTTTACTTGCTTTGCTGTCGCTTGACCTCGCGAGATATTTCTTGTGTGATTTGCCATAATCAAATATGTTAAAAACAAAGAAACTAATTAGTTTAGATTTGTATCATACGGTATTATTATTATTATTCATTTTCTTGCTTTTATTTCATAACATAATTTAATAATTCCATGCACCTGCGATCTAATTTATTCTGTTGTAAATTTATCTAAAAATACTTTTAATCGATTATATGAGATTTTGCTGTCAGTAATTGAATCTATTAAAGGATATATATGAAATATTTATATATGAACGTACTTGCATTTTAGATCAAAAGCATTTATAAACCAGGAAAATCGCATGTATAATTGATCCCTTTCTACGAGACCACCAAGAACGGAGTGGGTAAAACCACTGAACTGCCTGTTTTAAGTAAGAATGAAAAAGGCTGCATGAGGGTTAAATGTCTAAATGTCTTCGTATTTGAAGTAAATATGAACCAGTTTTTCTTCGAAAATCCTTCACGAATACAATCTTCATTTAAGCAAATAGCCTTAATAAACCAATAATAAAGAATTTCCATGAATAACAGGTGCTTAAATTGTGCGGCATATAAGGTCTGCAATCTTTATTTCTATGACAACAAGTATAATTTTAAGCCTCCAAAATATAATTCCTAAATATCTAGAACAATGTTCACCAATTTTCAATCTATAGTGTTATATTTTTGTTATATGTTTTGAGGAGGTGAATTTGAAAGACAAAATAAATTAAATAGTAAATTTATTATATATATATATATATATATATATATAATTCCTCTCCTAATCCTTTTGGGAAAGGGATTTAACTGCGAGAGATGTCTTAAATATCTTGGATTTACCCTGAACCAGGGAATTATTAGCCATTCTCACTTTCCTACATTGAGTTACAGATGTGAGAAAAGACTTCATATTTTAAAGTTTTTCTCTGTTAAGAATTGAGATGCCTATGCTTTGATTTGCAGTATTGCTCTTATTCGCCTAATTCTTGAATGTAGTATTCAGGTTAATCTATGAAACCTTTCACTTTCACTGTAATTAATTTATGATACTTTTTCCACTCTTGTTGAACACGTTATAACGGCTTTTGAACATATGGTTGACGCAAATGAAATGCGTCATGAAAAATTTCTGTGATTAAATAAAGTTTTGCGCTTCTCATTTGCAATTTATGTTCTACATGCGCACCCGTCTCGCTTGGTGGTTTAAAATTTGTATCATTATTTTTTATTGCAGTTGTCTTTCCCAATGGTCTGTATAACATATACCAAGTTTCAAACGAAATAGGTCTATGAGAAGGGGTTATACTTAGGTCTAAAGAAGGTAACTTTAATTGTAATCATTCTGTGCATTCATTTGGAAAGATAATTGTAAAGATTTTGAGTAATCGTGAAGCTATTCAACTTCAAATATGGTAATTTTCAATACTGCAGCAAATTTACTTTCCTAACTAAAATAAATACTTTTATGATAGAATTGTGTTTGCTTTTTTCCTAACTGTAATTTCTATTTTTTTATTTTCTTTATATGTTGTCAATTGTGTATTTCTCTCTAGGAAAATAGAGAGTTAAAAGTATTCCTATAAAATAGAAGCGATTATTTTAAAGTTGATGAAGATTTTGGAAAGAAATAAAAATTTACTCTTTTCACAGAGTAGAGAGATATTACTCTGATACTGCTACTATATTAACCTTTTTTGTTTTAAATAAAAGTTTTCTTCCTCCGCTCTCTATTTAGTTACATCTGTGCTTTTAATTACGATTCAGCAATGAGTAATGAATAGAGAAGTTAGGAAAATATTTGATTGAAATTTCATACCAAAATCCCGAATTGCATTCAAAAGGTTTTATGACTTACTTTAGCGGTTTCAAAGGGGGATTATATTTCAAATAAATAATATGTTTGGTATCGTAATTAAATCCTTTTTCCTCGAATAGCTGAAATTGTGTGAAAGTTTTGTGGTTGAAAGAGAAAGAATGAGAAACAAATGAAAGATTTCTAAGCTGCGTTCAGTAAATAACTTGATATTACCATAATGAATTCGACTGTTAAATACCGGTAATTTCATCCGGGTTCGATACCATATGAACAGCTGGCTGCCGTTACGTATTTTAATGGATGCCATGAAAATTTATTTCGATGTGTATCGTGAATATAAACCAGTTTGTTTTAAAAAGTTCTTTGCGAAGGCATCCCTCTTTTAGGCAGATAATCCTTGTGTGTTTTGCCATGTTTAAATAACCTAACCTAATCTAACCTAACCAACATGAATTCTTCTGCCTGAGTAAACACTGTAGTAGGCTTTTGTTCATTTGAATAATGTAATAAGAAAATTTATAATTTATATGGCGAAAATAACTTAACTTTACCACCTAACGGCTTTAACAGAAGTTTAATTCTTCTTAATACTATTCGATACAAATTTCATTTTTATTATTACAACTGTACAATGAATTATGCTTATAGTCTTTAGTTACTTTTGCCTGTTGTACGCATCTGGTATTCCTCATGTGACAGATACGTATTCAAGCACTATTTGCTTTTGTACTGTTTGCATATGCTACAGTATTGTTTCATACGGCATTTTAATGGATCCAATGCTTTCATTTATGCATAATGCGACTTGCATTTGTACTATATCACTTGCTGTAATAAATAAATGCTGTTTGAGCTTCTTTTTATAGCTGTCGACCATTCTTTTATTTCAGTTTTCTCTCCTGCCCGGAATCAAGACTGCGCTTTAATAAATGGGCTAGCTATTCACTCGTGGACAAAAATAAACATGGGTAAAAAACTTTGCAATTCCTTAAAAGTCTTTCAAGAAAATTTCAGATATGTATATTGGTATGTTTTGCCACATTCGATAAACAGAATCAAAACCATACAGCATCGCAATGATAAAGCGGTAAAAATGTTTCAAAGATTCGAAAAATTGTCGTTAAGACCACCATATAAAAAATATCGAAAAAAATATTCTCACAGAATTTTGAATTTTTCATATATATATATATATATATATACCCATGTATGCGTCTCTGATGATTTACAGTCTCTTTGTTACGATGCTCAAAAAATATTTAACTACACGTTTCCACACTCCGCTGCTACAATGAATTACATGACAATGTTTTAACTTCGTTAATTGTTTTCGTTTCAATGATGCTTTCTTTTTCATTGTTTTCTCAACAGTGTTAATACTTCATCAAATAACTGGTAACATATCTGGGGTACTGGTACATCTTGCACAGAAAAAAGAAGAAAAAAAGGGGACAGTTCTATATCTTCAGTTTTGCAAGGGCGATTGACTAAATTTAATTTGCGTTTTTCGTGTCTTGAAAGCGCGCCTTAAGATGCTATATTAGATTTATATGTAGCATTGTTATAACATAGGTATTTAGACAAAAAAAAATCGAACTTTTTCTGAATACTTTCACTGTGCATGAGCGGAATAAAGGATGCATCGTTCGTTCGTTCAAATCATTTTAAAGAAGTGCGTAAACCATATTTAGAGTTACTATCGCTTATAAAACATACGCCAAATTTCAAAACGCGTCAGTATATAAATTCTCATGTATCATTGGAAATTTTCAATAAAAAATTCTAATTTTTTGCAGGTGTGTCTAGAAATACATCTACTTTAAGATGAAAGGGAAACTTTTATAGGTTATAATTCAAAACGTTTTCCGAAAAATTTATAAAAATTGCTAAAAAATACAAATTTTGAAAACATATCAGAAAATAGCTGCGAATTTTATTTAAATTGAATCTAAGGTTCAAATTGTGAAAGAAAATACTCAAATAAGTTTCATTAAAAAGAAATCTTTAAAATATATACCATATTCAATTAACATTGAAGAGCTAACATTTTGAGAGCTATTTTTGAAAAAATAATGCCTTTTTAAATACTCACATTTTGGCATAGTTTTAGTGGGAGAATCGGAATACGGAAAATAACAAGTATGTCATTTCAGAAAAATTCCGGTTTTGTGCCAAAATACTTATGCTAGAAAAATGCTGTATATAAATCAAATATATGTCCTAAGTCGCGGTTTCGAGACGAGAAAAGTGCAAGTTAAATTTCGTCAATCGGCCCAGTAGACGAGAGCTATACACTGAAGTGACAAAAGTCATGGGATAGCAATATGCAAATGTACAGATGGCAGTAGCATCGCGTAGAAAATGTATAAATGCGAAGTGCTTTGGAAGGGCTTTCATTTGTGTTCAAATTATTCATGTGAAGAGGCTTTGACGTGATTATGGCCGCACGACGAGAATTAACAGTCTTTGAAGGCGGAATATTAGTTGGAGCTAGACGCATGGGTCATTCCATTTCGGATATCGTTAGGGAATTCAACATTCCAAGATCCACAGTGTCAAGAGTGTGCCGAGAGTATCTAATTTCAGGCATAACATCCCACCATGGACAGCGCAGTGACCGACCACCTGCACTTAACGACCGAGACCAGCGACGTCTGGGTAGAGTTGTCAGTGTTCACAAACAAGCAACACTGCGTCAAATAACCAGAGAAATCAATGTGGGACGTACGAGGGATGTGTCCGATAGGACAGTGCGGCGAAATTTGTCTTCCTTGGGCTATGCCAGCAGAAGACCGACTCGAGTGCCTTTACTGACAGCACGACATCGCCTGCAGCGACTCTCGTGGGCTCGTGAGCATATCGGTTGGTCCCTAAACGAATAGAAAACCGTGGCTTGGTCAGATGAGTCACGATTTCAGTTGGTAAGAGCTGATGGTAGGGTTCGAGTGTGGCGCAGACCCCACGAAGCCATGGACCCAAGTGGGTCAACAAGGCACTGTTCAAGCTGGTGGTGGTTCCATAATGGTCTAGGCTTTTTTTTTTATGGCATGGAGTCGGTCCTCTGGTGCAACTGAACCGGTCGTAGACTGGAAATGGATACCTTCAGCTACTTGGAGATCACTTACAACCATTCATGGACTTCACGTACTCAAACAACGATGGGATTTTTATGGATGACAATGCGCCATGTCACTCGGCCACAATTGTTCACGATTGGTTAGAAGAACATTCTGGACAATTCCAGCGAATGATCTGGCCACCTAGATCGCCCGACATGAATCCCATCGAACATTTATGGGACATCATTGAGAGGTCAGTTCATGCCCAAAACCCTGCACCTTCAACACTTTCACAATTATGCACGTCTATAGAGGCAGCATGGCTCAATATTCCTGCAGTGGACTTCCAACGACTTGTTGAGTCCATGCCACGTCGAGTTGCTGCACTTTGCTGGGCAAAAGGAGGACCGACAAAATATTAGGAGGTATCCCATGACTTTTGTCACTTCAGTGTAAAACTATCTCATTTTTTGTACAAGTTGTACCTAGTACGATAAGTGAAGTACAAGCACCCTGGAGATAACATTCAGCCAAATTTGGGAAAGAGCTTGGTAAGAATCATGCTTACTGTTGATGTTATCTATGTTAATTATGATGACTAACTGTAGTTGTCCTAAGGCTGTCTATCTCAGGAAATAGCTGTCGTATTCTTAGCCTTAAACACAACTAAAGAATCAAACTATTGGTTGACTGTCTTGTTTCCTTGTCCTTCCATTGGATATTCATAATTCTATCCTCTCAATGGTTTAGAATAAGCAAACATAATGTTACTGCACACTTAACTAAATGCATGCTCCATCTTCAGGCTGAATAGAAATGAATGGAAGATGCTATCGGATGAGCTTTAAAGCAACATAAACAATTATTTTATCATCACGAATTTAATTTTTAACTATTGTAATATTAAAAGTCACTTCCGCGCACAAATAAATGCTATGAACTTATCGTGCGTATAATCATATATTTTGAAGAAACCGAATAATTTGATTTGTTCAGTAGCAACTTACTGAAACTTATCAGTGTCATCCAATTCCATATTTCAGTACAGAGTTTTAAACAAGTAGTCGAAAAACTTTTAGACTAAGCTATCGAAAAAGTAAAGTATTGCCAAAAAAGTAATTTAAAAATTAAAAATAAGATGTTTCAACTGATTCGTGTTTTTAAAAAGGCTATGGCTCAGGAATTCTGTAATGAATTTTTTCAGAGGTTCCCTACTTGTACTTACAGAAACAAATGTAAAAGCTGCAACATAAATAGGGTCTTCGCATGATGGTTGTAGGATTCCCCACTGTGTACTTCTAAGTTACAGATGAATGTGAAGAATCTTAAGAACTAGTTAGCGAATATTCGCTTGAGTTCGTGAGACAGTAAATAAACTTGGAAAGGGTTAAGAAACCCTTTATTATTCAAACAAGATTTAACAGAACTCCGTCTTGGAGTTGTACAATAAAGCCGACACTCGGGCTTCAACTTAAGAGACTAAGAATTAAACTAAACTCATCTCAACTAAAGAGATGTAGCCGAAGCTATCAAAATTCTAACAGAGGTGGCCCCTGAACACTAATTAACTGCGAAGTTATCAACTGCCTAAAGTACGGCCGAGCGTAATAATAGCTTACGAGAGAGTAACCTAAAAAGGCGGACGGGTGCTAGCCAGAATATCTGGTATCTCTCTTACTAAGACAGTAGAACTTCGAGGTTAAATACCGCTCTTCCTCACTAACATTGAGACGTGATTCTAAAACTACGTTCTGGCCGGAAGTGGTAAGTTGAAATTAAGAAGCGATAGGAAAGGAATTTTAACTCAAAACTTAACTGTTAATAAAATTAACATAATCTTTACAAGGCAAATTATCAATTACTTTTATGTTAAATAGCGAGCTAATAATTCAGTCGGTGGGTGAGTATTACCATAAATCGCTTAAGTATCTGCTTAAGTATCGCTTGATAAATAGTGGGATATAAAATTATATAGTGAAGAAATTTCATTAATGAGTGATACTATTAAACAAAAGACAAAACATTTGTCACTAGTATTTTGTAATAGGCAAAAAAAAGTTAATTAATGCTTGCTGAAATTAAAAGAATAAATCAAAATTTAAGATTTTGACGATGTATGCTCAGACATTTTCATGCAATAAATGCAGTAATATATTCGTTTGGCTATCTCCTTATACATTCATAAAATTTACTGTACAAGACGAAATACAACAAAAAAAATTGCTATCTAATTTTACATAGTTTCTTATTTGCATTTCTAAAAATAACAAATAAATGCATAAATAAGAAAAATTACATATAATATCAGAAATCTGAATAAGAATTTCAGATAATAAAAGTATTAACTAAGTTAGACAAATGATAAAAAAGCATGAGTTACAATCGCAAACTATATGGAAATTAAATCAAACTGTTATGATGAACTTGATGAGCTTGATGATTGATGAACTTGATGAGGAAATTGTATGCCCCTTCTCTTACGACCAGCTTGTCCAGAAGAGTTTTATGATCAAAGAATTTTAATGCCCCTTTCCGCGAAGATTCTATAGCCTCAAATAGATATGTCGTAACTTAAAATTTAGACCAACAGCATTTTCAGTTATACACTGTTAAGACCGTGTATTCCAGAAGATATTTTCTGCTTCTCTCAGAGGAAATAAATAACTAAAATGAGGAACTAACAAATAAATAAAATAATATTTTCCTCACTCAAACTCCACTCTTTTTTAAACAACCAGTATGGGAAGCTCACTTTCGTATGTTTGAAGACTGGCATTTAATTTTACAATTAGGAGCATTAAATTTTCTTTTTAGAAAAATAATCATAATATGTATTATCATCCATTGTAGTAGTTTTTTAATGTTGGAGATATAAATATTTACTCCAAATTTTCTCAAGCATAAAAATTTCATCATCTATCGCACATATATATATATATATATACATATATTCTTTTTTTCAGAGAGATTTCGATTTCCTCTCCTCCACTGTGATCTCGTTGCCCATTCCTTAACAATAGGGTTGACTTTCAAAATGACCCTCACTTTCCGAGACGAAATGACTATTTTTAAAGGATATCATAAATCAAACGCTTCTGCCAATATTTTGACGCGAACCCTTGCATAAGGAAAAAGGAAAAAAAAAAACATAAAAATGTTAAAATGGATATTTGCCATATATTCTAGTCCCCATATCCACTTTTTTTCCTGATGGGGGACCTTCTGAACTTTTACTTTTCATTTTCTCGCAGCAAATTGAAAGAATTTGATACTCAAACAACTGTTAGCATCTTAAAAATACCAGTAAAGTATTTTTCGAAAATTTCCTTTTTTTCGTAATTTTTGTCTTTTACTGATGGCATACCTCGTCAAGGAGATGGATAATGTCTCGTATAAAACAGTGATAAAATAAAAGTCTCCGAAATATTAAAAAATATGTTCCGTCTAATCTCAACTTATTGCACAGATAGGAAATCAATAGATGCTAAAGCTGGGATAACGTGTGGTACTTCGGTGAAGAACATTCAATTTGCTGCATTTCTTATCCACAAAATAACACAGTATTCTTAAAATAAATTTTGAAATATTTAACAAGCCCTATTGAAAAATGAACAGATATAGATTTAACTATCTTTTTTCTAGTTTAGACTTTAGTTTTAAATTCTTGCTGGTGTAAATTTGTGAGTGTAATAGATGAAAAAATCGATAAAGAAACTAAAGCATGTATCACAGATAACATCATTTAATACCCACAGACTAAGTAAATGGAATTAATGGTAGCACTGGAATTGCTTTAATATAACGTAACAGCTTACATGCCGCCCAACTGCGGTATCGAAAGGGCTAGGTTTGAATATCGGAGAAGGCATATGCGTTTGTAAATGTAGAGTATATTTTCGGCATGAGGGCACTCTAAATATGTGGCGAGCCGGAAGTCCTCTCATGTTGTTTGGTGGAAGGGGTGAGGGATGGGAAACCCTCGATTCACCGCCCCCCCTTCCCGAGGTGCTCTTCCTCAAATCTGAGGTCGAAGTAGAAGTCCGACCTCCTTGAGGCTCTGGCAACCATTCTTCCATGAACAACATGGACAAAACAACAACTTACATATGCTCACAAATTAAGTTTCAAGACTTAAGTTTTGCTAATAATTAAGATTAATTTAGACATTACCTTAACATCCATTAATTCTCGTAACATATATTCTCTCATACTAAAAGGTTTTGTAAAATCAAGACTCGCAAGAAAGTTAAAAAAGTCGTGATTATTTACTACAACTCGTGCCTTATTGTACAAAGAGTCATATTAATGTCTCTTATTGATAGTCGGCTCCAATAATCTGCGATAAAAAGATGCTTTAGTAAAGCGAAAGAGGGTTGCATAGAGGTTCACTGACATCTAAGGACAGTAAGTATCTCCTTCTATTATGACTACCTAAGGATGAAAGTAAGTATTTGGTTTTAGAAAACTTGGTTTTGATTTTTGTACTTTTTAAAGCAAGCTGCCTAATGTTTTACTATTTTCTTATGGATAAGTAATCAATTAAATACTACACTTATATAGTAATGCATATAGTAATGTATATGTTATATAGTATATAGTATCTGTAATCCACTAAGAAGGTTAAATAAAGTTTACTTAATTTTTTTCTGTGTTTGTTAAGTAAACTGTAGTCAAGATGATAATTCTATAACATTTAGAAAGTAATTCTCAGGGAGTACGGTTGGTTGAGCATGCTTTAATAAGTAATTAAGATTTAGAGTTATAACAGGAGCGACAGAAAGGTGTGAAGTTCTTGAACACTTTGTTTAACTTTAAGGTGCAAGGGTTAGAAGAGATTTGAGTCTCATGGAAGGTAATACCTGTTAACACAGAACACAGTTTTGTAATACATTATCCTTAAACAGTGATCAACGTATTTAGTAAATTTGAATTCAGTTAAAAATTTTTTAAATGTTTCCTGCATAGCTGTGTGCTGCAAAATTCCACAAACTATTTTTCAAAGGATACAAACGAACTTTCTACACGTATAGCAGCTTGGCCTTTAGCTGCACTGGAGCGTAGATTTAAATAATTAAAATTCTGATGCAGATCTTGTGTCAGAGGCAGGAGAAATTACTGTATTCTTTAATAATATAATGTATTTGACTGAACGAAGCATTTAATGCTAATCGCGCAAACAAAAACCAACTAAGTCATATTATGCCATTTTAAATGCATATCAAAATCTAGCAACGAAATTTAAATAAAAATCATTTATTGGTAATTTTTTTATAAAATAATTTCTTCTGCAAGATTTTTGTTATCACTAAGAAGTTATTTTTAAAGTAATAACATTTTACTGTCATTGTAGTGATGATGTTGGAATCGGAAATTATATTTAGAACATGGGTGTAATAAAAAAATGAATATAAGAAGGAAGCTTATTATGGAGATCTATTTTTCTTTAATTCATAAATTATCCTACTATCTCCCATGAAATCCTAGATTCTGAGGCAGCTGCATTCATTATAGATTTAATGAGTAGAATACTGCAAATTAAATAATTACAAATTTGAAACTAAGCATCGTATGTCGCTTTAACTAGCTGAGAAGAAAATTAATTTGATATTCTTTATCTAAAGAGAAGTACATTTTAACTAACACTAACATGTAGATCGTCTCTCTTTGTTTTGGTCATTTACGGCCACCATAAATGCCGCAAAACGTATTGCTAGAGATTTTCAGTGCAGGGTGTTGTAACAATTTTGGCACAAAAGACATTATTTCCTCCATGTTTGAAAATGCACTTTTAACTTAACCGTTCAAGGCATCAAAGAAAGATCTAAAATCGAGCCTTGGCATTAGTAGAACAGCAATGAACATCATCTTCTGTGATATCATCTATCGGCAAACATCTCTATTAACAACTTCAAACTGCTCATTTGTAACAACAAATAGATCTAATTATGAAATGTAGATGGCACCGCTACTACAAGCCATCTGGCCATAGGATGTTTTACAGGCCGATATTTCTTTTAATTTGTCTGTCAACGCTTATTGTGTATATTTAAATGCGTACTAATTGTGCATCTTCTGGAAAAGGTTTGTTTGAAATGGAGTATTAAAAGAAAGCAAAATTTGGATACAAATTAATAGCTCACATTTTTAATGATGCAATGCACATTTATGTGGGATAAAGGAAATTTCTTTCCTAATGTGACTTTACTACCTGCTGAAACTCAGTCAAAGCTAAAGAACCCAAAGTAAAATGAAATTCTTTTAATGTTTTGGAGTTAAATGTCAAAATAAATAAATAAGTAAAATTTGAAAAAAAAAATTGGAGGAAAAAAAATTCATAAATGTTTTCGTAGTCTTATAAACATGGTTATTGGAATAGTGCATGAAGAAAAACAAATATTTCTTGCGAATTAAAAACAAATTTATTAATAAAATCAATGCTATTTTGATTCGTTTTATTTTAATATTTCAGTGAAGGAGTACAGTTATTATATAAGGAGGTATTTAGAAGTAATATATTTTCAGTTTGTTTAGTTTTTTTTTCTGAAAAAATGTCATTGCGCTTTGATTTCTCCATCTTGGAGACAAGAAGTTAGAGACTCGATATCGCCTTTAGGCCCCCAAAAGAACTAGAAAATATTCAACTTTCTCTTAAATTTCCACTAGCGTTAGCTCGATTAATGTGTCTCTTACTTCACCAGTTTTCTCTCTGCTCAAACAGATGAAAACTGCATCGCTTCCTTACATCAGGAATCACAGTTACTGAGTTGGAAAAATCGTGATATCAACCATTCCACATCACCGATCGCTTTATAGTTTGTTAGTTCCTTTGCAAAGCTTTAGGGTGGAAGAAAGAAAACAGCGGTTACTGTTGTTGGTTTCTGATTTATTTTGTTTGCGACGACAGTTGTTTCACCTGAAGGCGGTTGTTGATTTTTTCATTTGAGATTCGCAAGAAGGTTTAAGAAGTCCTGCCAGGTCTTCAGAGCGAAAATAATCTGAGCGATAGTGGGTAGAGCTTTGGAAGCTTTAGATTGAAAAAAATGGGTGCTTTGAGTTCGGAAAAGTTTCGAAAGAGGACTAGCAGTTTGCTAGTGTAAGAATACTTTTCTGCTCTATGGAGGTTTTCACATTTCATATAATATACAAAGTTATTTTTGCAGAACTGGAGATTACTTACTGGAGAGGAACTGGACAGTTACTTGAATTTTTGAAGTTATCCCAATATTAATAGCTTTAAAATAAATTTATCGTTTCGACTCTTAAAGTTCTTTGTAAAATTGTTCTGTATTTAAAATTCAAAGCTATACGTTTGGAGATTGAAATTATTTATATCATAAGAAATCCTCAAAACTATCTTCTAAGGGCTTGCATATTTCATGGAGGACTTTTTAAGGAGAGGTGACTAATAGTCATATTACACAAAGTAAAATACACAGAAATGTTCATGCAGCAAGCTTGTTTGGCTGGATTTAAGCCTGAAATGAATCTGAGTCAGAGGCTTTAGTGCACGTCCACTAATGGATGGTTTTTTTTTTTTTTTTTTTGAAACAGGTAGCACTTGCTCATCTCTATCTCTTTAATAACTGAAATAACTGAAAGATATGTTATAGTTATTGGGATAAGAATAAAACCATTTTCGAAAGTAATAAACAAAATGTTGCAAATCTGCATTATATTGTATTTTTCATTTATCTTTTGAAGTACAG
The DNA here is from genome assembly GCF_044657685.1 of Stegodyphus dumicola. Lineage (NCBI taxonomy): Eukaryota > Metazoa > Arthropoda > Arachnida > Araneae > Eresidae > Stegodyphus > Stegodyphus dumicola. The sequence continues at coordinate 198,703,803 of NC_140771.1, forward strand.
TAATATAGTGCTTACCAAAGCAATAAAATAAGTGATTTAAAAACAATTTCTTTTTAGGTTTTTTGTATTGTAGATATAAATAAATTATTTATTTATTTGATTAATAAACCAGTAAAACCCGTAAAGGTGTAATCACTGCACTGACAACTGCTGAAAGCGAGGAATTTTTATAGCACACTTTTGGGTTACGATACTTATATTATTTGTCACAGCAAATCACTAGAAATCTGTTTGCCTTAAAAGAGATGCATTCACAGATTATTTGTTAGGGGGTAAAGATTCGTATTTATGTAATGAAGATGAAAAACATACGATGAACGTATGCAAATATTCGGTTTAGTTTAGGGAAGAAAATCTCCTAGACAAATGGTAAAAACACATATCTGCACAGGTATTTAAAACACCTAAACGTGAAAGAAAACTAGATAATTTAGCATATTCCTCTGTTACTAATAACAGTATATGCGATGTAAACCTTGGATATTTAAGAATATACATCTTACTGAATTTTATCACACATCAAATACTTGTTGCTCATATACATAAAGCTCCTGACTGGAACGAGAGAGAAAAAATTAATTCAATGACTTAGAATCATCGCTACTTAAGAATAAGTCCGGCATGCCAATGCTAGTTTTGGTTGCCTATTTGCCTATTTGCATTTGGTAACTTCCACCAGCGTCACAAATTGTTTGCGTACGTAGCCGGGACACAACTTTCAGCTGGAATTTTTTGAGTAAATACCCTCCCATTTAAAGCAATATTGAAAAAAAGTCGTTTCTCGTATCTAGATGTGATAATCTCATGAAACACCGTGGGGTGTCAAGATACTGAATGAAGGAATATCGCATCTGGTATAGTAACGAGTAGAGTCAGGTTCTCTTCAATGTTACTTTTCGAGCCAGACAATCGTCGTTTCTTCATACGAAGTGAACGTAATACACAAAATCCCAGTTTTGTGGGTGAGAGGTCCAGTCAGAGAACTGATGATTCGAGCAAGAATAAATATAGACGGACCAACGGACTGGAATGTTATACGGAGTAATAGACTGAAAGGTGAAATAGAGAAAGGTGAAGTTCTTAGAAATTTTTTCTAGTTGTGCACTAGATCCATCAGCGATAAGTTTCTCTTAATTCCTCTTAATGAGATCGTGCTGGATGTTACAGATTTCATACTATGAAATACTAACTTAGGGGACAGGGAATCAATCATATGGAGAATCCGGTATGCTGTCTGACATGAATTTAACGGTTATGTTTGAGAATTTATGAGTAGATATGTTACTACCTCTAGTGATACTTCGAGACTGCTCGTGGATAGAGGAGCAAGGATTCCTTCAAATTACACAAAATCACCTTCTAAATTCACTGATTCGTTTTCTGTGCCAATCAGGTGATAATAATCACTCTAGAAATTCGGAGCAAACAGTCCTCCCATTAATGCTACACGAAATCCTCAGAAATTTTTTTTTTTTAATTCATTACTTCCAAAAATGGAAATACTTAAAGAGCTATCAAATGCTTGAGAAAATGCCTTTTTTAAAGTTTAAATCAGATTAAATAATTTGTAAAGCCACATTTTCTAATTTATAGGTTTGTAGAATTTTTTAAAACATCTATTGAGTTTATTTTTCTCAAGAATGTTGGCTGTTAACTTCAGAAGTATGAATGATCCTTTCATGCTTTTGAGCGGTGCAATTCCAATACTGTTTCAGCCTTTTAAAAAAAGAGAAATCTTTCCATTTGATGAAAAAGGAAATGATTTACAGAATAGTAAATTGATTTTGCAGCAAACGTTTCGTCTGCTTAGACTAGAAATGACAGTTCAGCTGATTGATTGCATGCATTTCTGAACAAAGCGGTATAAAAGTTTAGAATACTGGTATTTATACGTAGCGGAAGCCGTATGTAATTGCGATGTAGTCGAAATCTTTTTGTCGAAAGAAATGCGCTTCATATTTTCCTTATTACTCAAGTTCCTGTAAGTATAATTTCTTCGAATTATATTTATAATTATGGACCATCTAATTTATCTTAGAGGCTTGACCAATAGCTTTTTAATTATAGTCAAGCTTTTTGGTCTTTATCTCCTTATTTAGAAAACCTTCATTTCATTTGAGTAGTCAATATATATTTGAATAAAACTGTCTTGTAATATGAGTATTACTAACATACTGTCAGAATGTGTGGTGCAACCATTTTATCATTTAAATATATATATTATTTACTTGTCGCGTCTTAGTGAAGTGTTTATCATTTGAGAATTTATACACTAATTTATGAATATGAAATTTAACCTTTTCTAAATATTTTGTTTTTAATTCTTGCTTTGCTTTTTTATCATACACAAAAATAATCTGGACGCCAAGGGAAGCGAAGGTGAGTTCAGAAAAAGAAGTAGATTAATTATATTAGGGCAAAGCGCATTAGAGATACCTGCCTAAGAGGAGGAAGGCGTTCGTGGAGGGCTTTCGAAAGAAGTTTAGATATATTCAAGTTACAGATGGTGAAAACAAGAAGGAAAAATTCAGCCCAGCCTTTTCGCCGGCATTCAAACCCGATTATTATTACCAGTCTTTAGTGATCTTATTCACAATGAAATTAGGAGCGAGTTAATTGTGACTAACAAATAATGGGTATCCGCTGCATTTCAACTTGAATCTGATCTTGTGTTGAACAAAGAATTGCTTGAAATTATTCTGAAATTAAGAACTGCTGTTGACTACGTTATTCTGTGTCGTTTCTGCTGCGTACGTCGCAGCGTCCCTCACCTCATTTACAGGCTTAACAGGTGTCGTCATCACCGTTTAGACGGAATTATGGGATATTAGCATATTAGAGGATTCGACCAAATTAGAGAATTTGACTGCACCGGGGATTTGCAAATTAGAGGGCTTTGGATGGAAAATAACATTTAAATGTCTAAAGTAACAGACTACACTTTTCGACGAAATTCTTCGAAATAGTGAACTATAATTTATGTCTTATTATTTGTGGTGGTTATTTAGTATTTAGTAGACAGGTGTTGAATAATTCTATGTAACTTATGAAAATCAAGTTGATTTACTGTGTTAGAATTACGTGATAGGTTAGGCCCACCAGCGATAAAATCATTAACCAATAATAGTTCTGACCTGGATTCGATTTCAGGTGAATGGGCTGGCTGCATGCGGTTTTTTGCTGTTTCTCCTACGTATAACATGTATACGTGACTCAGAGAGTACTCTACGAAGGTATATGTCAATTTAGTCAATTAGATAGCCCTAGTGTGCTTTACTATAATGAAACAAACCAAACCGAACGTGATATGCTACTATTAACTGTAACCAAAGCTGCTTAGTTTTGGTTACAGTTATTCTTTAAATGCTCTGAACCTGCTTGCCTGACATTGATAACCAACGTACAAATAGGTTAAGCAAACGGCAGAATACAACGTTGAAGTTTCCTCTAAAAAATGATTTTCCCCCCAATGGGGGGCCATTATAGGCGTTGGTCACTACTAAAGCCGAAAGCGGAGGTCACTTTTATGGAGCCACCTAATAGATGGGATACTGTTGTCTCCTATGAAGGGACAGACATTTATATCCATGCCTTCTCCGGGATTCGAACCTGGAGCCCTCAGCACAGCACTCAGAGTCACTAACCATTTTACCGTCTAAGCGGCTAGAAAACGATATAGAATATGATAATTCAATTTGTCTTTGTTAAAGCGGTTCATGTGTAACGCTTTGTCAAAATTGTCTCAATCCAGTGCGACTGCTCTCAGTATTAAACTACATTTATTAAGTATCTTAATTTTTACTCTGTGTTTTTGAATTGCTAATTATTGTATTAGATAAGTGTATCCTTCAAAAATACTGTTTTACTAGCAGTAATCCTTGGATAAGTATCATCTACAAACACTATTGTACAATCAGTAATCGTTGAATAATTACATTTATATTTTTAAATGAGTCATTAACAAAATACTTTAATGAATTCATTAGTTAGCAAATAAAATACTGCTCACATTAATCGGCCATGAATTTCGCAATACTGACAGTCATGGACACATTCTAGATTGATAGTAACCAAGGGCTTCCTGTTCATTTTCCATTTCTATACTGCTCGAAGATTGGCAGATTAAGTGCCTATAATCGACGTAAGTATGATGATCTAGACAGTGTCCAGTAGACATTCAGTATAGTATATGAAGGTCCATCGACGTACTAGATGTCTCCTGGTAAATGTACTAGCGAGATGGCATAATAGAGTTAACGACTTGAGTTTCATGCTTTTCTCATTGTAAATACAGAAACATTATTTATTCATAACAAGAATGAAGAGCTGAGAATTTCAAACGCCTTACATTAAAGAAAAATAATATTTGCATATAATTTTCAAAAAAAATTGTTATTCGACATTTCCCACGACAAATCAAATGAGTTTTTATAAAAACAAAATATTAGTTTGCCTGGATTGATTAAGCGTTTTCCTTTTTACAGTGTAAAAGTACTTAGCGGAAACTTTCTATACGAGTAAAGATTCTAATTTGCCCCTATATAAATACATTTGCCGTCTTTCACATGGGATAGACAATGAATGCTATTTTTATTTGGAATGTCAGCGATAAGGTAATAAGTTTTAGTAATTAAGATTAAAATAGGACAAAATTAAATTATTTGATTAGTTTCGTAAGAAACGTAACTAAGAATGGAATTATTTGATTAAATTGGCTTGAAGTGGATTATTTGATAATGACAAAGCCCATAAGAGTGCATTGCTTATGAGATGGTGCACCTTCACTGAGGGTATTTTAAGGAAGGCTAAAATGTATTTAGGTTAAACAGGTATAAGTTAGAGCACGGCCGACACCTATGCATTTCCGAAGGTATGTTAAGTATCGCCGGAGCTTGTTTAAGCGCCACCCATATTATTATGGAGAACACCATTCACTCTTCTGGCAAGGCAGCTTACCAGATTCTGAACGCTAACATGCGCTAACTATAGCTAATATGCCCTACTAGCAGCTGGATTCTCTTAAACACAAAAACCTCGGGCAAAATGCAAAATGGCAGATCATGAAGGCATATGATTTGTCTACGAATACGTCCAACAACTACTATTACACAGTATATATGCAAGTGTGATAAGTGAGAGCGGGTTACAAGGGCTATTCGGATATCGTTTGAAGCTCGTAGAGATAAAACGCAAGAACCCTTCGAAGCTCCAGGAGGGCGGCGTCGTGAGTTTAATAGGAACTACGCGTCTATACAGGGGCGAGGTATAAGACAATAGTTGCATACAAAATGCATGGTGCAATTACAGTGATAATGATATTATACTAATAATGCAATGACTTAAATACTGTACAGACATACTAATTCAGAAGTCAAACAACAAAAATCAGCGTTATATTTTCAAATTTTCACAGGACTAGTTTCGAAAATTTTAACGAACCACCATCCTCAGCTGCAAAAGCGCAAATGAACGAGATTAGGATATATTGCCAATCCATCTTTGCCTTCGGCCTTTAAAGAAATTATGTTTTAGTTCTGGTTTTATTAACAGATGGCGTCACTAGCTTATTTTCTGTCCAGGCTTTCTTATCTTATCTAATCATTTTATCTATCTCGTTCATTTGCGCTTTTGCAGCTGAGGATGGTGGTTCGGTGAAACCATCGAAACTAGTCCTATTAAAATTTGAAAATATAACGCTGAATTTTGTTATTTGACTTTTGAATTAATATCTGTTCGGCGTGTTATTGTGTCTTAAATGTAGAGATATTTGCTAATTTTAGGCTGATATTTTACACTGATATATAACGTTCTGTCTTCTTAGCTATCATATACTGGATCTAAGCTCTAGGCAGACTGTGAGCGACTTATCGCCAAGTCAAACACAAGTAACAAATGAGTCTTACGGAGGATCTAAAGAACCCTTTATTATAATTAAAATAGAACAGAATGCATTTGGTGCTCACATACTCATCCAACACTTCAGGAGAGATAAAACAGTCAAATGTAATTTAAAAGTTATTAAATAAGTTAGTAATCAGAGACTATACGACTCAATTTAACGTGAAGTTGGCTCACAAACTTAACAAGCGTAGATATTCAAATATCAGCCGTGAATAATGGAAAGCCGAAAAGTACAGGCTATCAGAACTGAGAAGAAAGGTAACAAGAGCGCACACAGGGCAGAAACCAGTTGTGTACTAGAATCTGACAACCTCAGTTATAGTACTCAGTGTGACTGACATTCTGGTGAAGAAACAGAAGGTAGAAGTGACAGTAAAAATTTAAAACATAAAATAACTGGTTTATGAAAATAATAGTAACCTGAAAGATATTTAAACATTTTACACTGATCCTACTCTGAGAAACACAAATGCTTCACTGATGCGCATATATGAACACAAACTGCCGTAGTGCGGACCAACATGGATAATGGTTAGTGAATGCCGAAGAAGGCGTGGATGTTTGTAAATGTACAGTGTCTGTGATGCATGTTGGTATTCTAAATATGCGGGGAGCCGAAAGTCCTCTAGAGAGGTTATGTTAGGGGAAGAGGGGTGAGAGACCCGTTTTTCCGCGGTGCTCTGCCTCAAAAGTGGGGTAAACCTCAGCTAAAGTCAGGCTGTCACCTATATGGTGCTCAAGGCTAATGACAATGACAGGCGCATTTGATTCCTTGACACGATAAATATAACGGACTTGTGCTGACCGTTGTCAGACAAGTGAGACTGGTAACAACAACAAAAATTCCCCTAGTGCGTTTTTCTTGAAAATAGGTTTAGACTCTGGGAATACACAAGGTGCATTTTATGTGCATGTAGATTTAGACTCTGAGAATACACATATATGGGACGGATGGTAATTTATATAGAAGCTGGGACCTATAGCTGCTACGCTATGGTGACAGTAGTGTTAGGAATACGTGTTGGGAACCTATTTTGATGCCTGATTATCGTTATGACTTCTTGGTTCTTCCCCTCCCATCGGAGTGTATATTCTTGCTAATGGCAGTTCTGTTAAAGTATTTAAGTGACAATCTCCCACCCCTCTTCTCATCAGCCACTCGAGAGGGCGTTGGGTTCACAGATTTTAGGCAGTGCCCATCAGCATTCCATTCAACGTCACTAACCTCTATACCGCCTGCACGGCATTTAGTTGAATGATGGAAGCAAAGACAACTTCACAAAGCCTGGTGTGTATCGAAGTTGAACAAAATATTGATGTTGTTGTCCATTATATACTCGGCTACTGATTTAGGTTGGAATTGAGTGCAGTCTCAATACAGTTATGGGGCACTTAAAATTCATCTGTGTGCAACTGTTCTAGAGATATCGTGGAAAGGAAAAAATGATATAAAATACTTAAGTTGATAGTCTCAAAGTTGTTTTGGGTCAAAAACAGGACGAAATGTTACAGCATAGAACAATTAAAATAAAGGCACATAGTCACCATTGACGCCCCAAAACTATGATCCACGGCAGTTGTTCCCAAACCGGCTCACGAATGTTCCTGAATGTGTTCACAATGAAAGGTACAAAATAGACAGTAAAGAAAAATTTTCTTGAATGATTCTGCTGAGGATATTAGCATCTTTTGAAACAGTAAAAGCAAAAAGTGAACTATAAAGTATTTTATTTAATCAACCACCTCTTACCGGATTCGAGCCACGGATCTTCTATTTGCAATCTTGAACGTGCTAACCACATAGACAAGAAAGATCACTCCTGAGAAACCGTAATTTATATTCTATCTCTCGCTTAAAGGTTATTAAGGAAAGGTACGAGACGCAGTCGTCCAAATCCTGATTCTGAAGGATTATTATGCATCACATTTTAGTTTGGTTACTATTGTAGAATGCAGACAGTATTAGTTTGTGTACTACGTAGAATGCTATCGTGGATACTATTGTAGTTAGATTGAGTTAGAATTAGTTACTATTCAGTTAAATTTCCCTAGAAGAAGAGCACGAAAAATATGCAGCGCTCTCGCTGGGGCTCTAACCGATCTTCTAATGGTAGCTGGACATCCAGTTCATTTACATCACGCGAATACTCATAGAATCCCCTACAGTTTTCAGATTCACGACATATCTTCAAATATTTTGCTTCATTAAACTATCCAAGTACGCATCTATTTACCATAAAGAAAAACTTTGTATCAAACTTCGCAAATGTATTCGAGAGAATAAAATATAGTCGTCGTAATCCTTAATTAGGAATTCTTCACAAAGTCTTGTTACTGAATAATTAGCTATCACCTCTGACAAGTTATGATTAACCAAACATATCGTTACATAACGAGAAACACTTCAACTTTTGTTCGTTCAAAGTAGTTCTTTATTAATTTTGCTGCTTCCACGAGCTAAGCAATTCGTCATAAAACATTTACTTATCAATTATCTTTGCTTCAACAGAAACGTTTTCCCCTCTCGGCTTAGCTGAAGCTAAAAAACACTGATTAAACTTTCCTTGTCGGACACGTTGAAAAAAGTCTGCTTTGAAATAAATAACATAAAAAAGGAGGACACTGGAACGTGAGGAAGGTTCTCAAGCAAGAAACAAGAGAAAGCATTTGAATTTTACGATCTTTAACAGAATCGGAATTAAATTAGAATACAAAAAAACTTAACAATCTGAAGAGAAAGAAACAGCAGAAAGGAATTAAATTGAATTAAAAAATTCAAACAAGGAAGTAAGCAGAAAACATAGGGGATACATGTATTATACTAAGTATCAACCTCATTTAAGATTCGTATTTATTCAAGAATCACGAATTGTCTTAACTGCTACATGGTACTTAAACTTTTTTAATTCCATCTACATCAATTAAAAGTTCAAGACATGTACAAGATAGAAAGGAAAAAAAAAGAAATGATTTACAATTTATTCAAACGTAAGAAATGCGAGTTATTTTGTTTCTCATTTAATCTAGCAATCTGTCAAGGATGAAAAATTTAGCTTTTACATAACTAAAGTTCAAAACCTTAAAATTTTCTGTTAATATTTCATGTCAAAAATGTGTAGTTTTGCAATGCTTAAAAAATTATGAAATATATTTTTATTTAAATAACTGTCTATACAAATATTCTTTGCTTTAACAAACTATAGCTGTGAGGTTATACGTAGAATGTTCGGTAAAATTTAATTTACTATTCCGAACTGCATGATAGCTGCAATAGCCAGATTTATACAATGAAAAAAAAATGACATTTTGCCACAGCACGAGAAAAATGTTCTGCGACTGCCTACGTGTATTTCCAGTAACCGTATTGTTTAAAAACTTTTCAGGAGTAACAAAGTTAATAAAGAGGAAAATTTGTTTCTCGTTTTTAATTAAAAGAAAGCAGAAAGCAGGCTTTTAATAACATTTATCGCCAACTGAAGTTGCTCCGATTAGATATCTGTTACTTAAAACCTTATTATACGTTGCAGCTTTCAAACATACTTTGAATTCAAAAATCACCGTAATTACGGTTGTCTCCACAGACTTGAAGTTTAGATTTCATTGTGTCAACATTGAATCTGTTTCTAGTATTTGTCTGAAGAGCTTTCGTTTTTGAAAAGATTCTCTCACATTCAATATTGTAGTTACGTGTGCTGAAAAAAATAAAAAAGTCTATAATTTTTAATTCCATCAATTAAAGGAAAAGTGTTCTTTAAACCTGAATTTGTCTGGAATAACGTTCTTTAGCTGTTCTGAAGATATTATTTCCTTAAGGTAACAATAGTTTTTGTAGGGTTCATTCATGCTAAAATACTCAATATTTTAACTTTCAAACGGAGGTTAAAAATGTATTGAATATTCACTTGTAAAAGAAAATATCACGTGTTCTTTAAATATATTGTATTCACCAATACCATATCCTCCAGTAAGATGTTTTGTGGGATCTCGTATGTTTTGAAAGTATGAAAAATGGTAACTAGACCTACTTAAAGTTGTATCTGACGACTTCTCGCACAGATGAAAAAAATGAAAACAGTAAGAAAAGGGTTTAGAAACCGTTTTTATTATAAAGTGTATAGCAGAAGGCACGAATTTACATGCTTACACAGAAACCCCGTTCCCTCGCGGTGAGAATTTAAACATTAACGATAAGTTTAAAAAGAAAGGAGGTAGTGCTGGACTGCACACAGTTCAATTAAATCCAGCAGGCTGATTCAGAAACCTACACCAGCGATGTACTAACTAGACGGCTAGAATGCGTATCCGCTACTAAGATGAATAGCTGGAGAACAGCTAGGAAACGTGCGCCTTCACTGGCGAAATCACGCTTTGTCTAACCTTTCGTTTCAACAGTTTAAATACTCTTGCTCATCTATTTAATTTTCTGCAAAAATCCTCTTATATCATTTGCTGTTGAATGATAAGAAAATCTCATTTTCTTAAGCAGTTATTTCACGAAATGGATTATTTCTTTAATAGATCACCGGTTTGATAAGTTAAATAGTGTTCGACAGTGTAAAACAAGAGATACTGGATTCAGACTCCTAAAAGGAGTCCAGAATTTTACAGATAAGATATTTTGTTGAAAATAAGAGAAATGGTATTTCTAATTTGAACCTGCCGATAGTTTTATAAAGAATTTTATTTAATCAACCAATTATTATGTAAACTTTCACTATAACTTCTCGTTTCCGTAATCTTCATCAGAATAAAAATTAGTTGTATGAGTATTTAAATAGAGGGTTTTGAATGTTTTAGAGTTAGAGCTCTTGAAGCTTCACCTGCAATTACATACTATTGACAACTCTGCCAGCGATTATTCCAGGCTTAGCCATTTTGCTAGCCGGCGTTAAAATCGTGCCGCTAAATAACTTAAGCCAGGGTAACATTTTGGGTGTTCTTCAGACTGAGATCACTCTAATTTCGCTTTCAGCTTAAGTTATTTTAAATAACCGTAGGTGGTGAAGCTTTCTTTGAAATTACATGTCTTATAATAAATTAAAAAATTTAATGAAAATGCTATTTTAACTCTATTAGACTCTATCATCCTAATTAAGAATGGAGCGATAATTCGCATGTCAGTCTAGCAGGGTCTGTAGGACACTGACTTCTACACAAATAGAGCCCTATAATTTATCATTTAAATTAACGAAACCTTACGTTTTAGTTACTTTGTAGAAACATTAGGCATTTTTTGGAAGCAGGCAAGATGAAAAATATGCAACGCCTTCGTCGGGAATCGAAACGTGGACCTCTAAATTACGAGCTGAGCGTGCAGACCACTGTACCACGAAGGCTCGCCAAGACGGTGGGAGACATACCTTATATACTTCCCCTTTTAAAGGGCGACTGTAGTTTCTAGAGGACTCAATCGCCAAATCTTGTATGGGGATAATCATCATCCAACGCCCTTTCAGTTCGGGCACCACTGTAGAAATATTAGGTATTTTTTGAAGCAGGCAAGATGAAACATATACAACGCCTTCTCCGGGAATCGAACCGCGGATCTCTCAATTACGCGCTGAGCATGCAGACCTCTACACCACGAAGGCTCGCCAAGAAGGTGGGAGAAATACCTTATAACTTCCATTCTATTATTTATTGTAATAAAGTTTCTTATTTACGAAAAAATTGTTGGTAATTTGCTCTAGATACTATTTAACCTCCAATTCCATTTAGACTGAATATCGTATTATCAGAATTAGAATTATGTTTCTTCTTAATATAAAGAAAACACTGATTGTACAGAACATTGTGTAAGAAATTGGCTCTGATCTCTGTACTATATGAAAGCAATCAGGAACACCCCATTCAACTAAACCATTCCTTCGTTAAGAGCGGAACCCGAGACGATCTGACAGTGTTTCGCGGCTTTGACACAAATCTCGGCAAATATTTTAAGTACTCATATAATTTTCGCTTACTTCAAGGTATTTATGAAGTGAGATCCCCTAAATTTTAAAATGGATTTTGTCCCCATAGTGTTTGTCTTCGTATTATTAACTCATTTGCTTGTGGATTTTGGTGCATAGGCTTTGACTGATAAAGCAAGAGATGGACGATCCGCTCCAGAACCGATTCAAAGGACCGATTCACTTTACTGAACCAACGATCAGCTTTCCGTCGAAAACGGAACAGCAGTTCTTTAACAGTTCACCGAGAGCAGTCGTTGGGAAGCTTGCCAAAAATCTGAAACTAAACACTAGTATTTTTGGCTTTATTATTTTCAGGAAACATCTCTGAACTATTTTTTATGTGTGTATGTGTGTTATATATATATATCAATATATATGTGAGTTTGGTTTGCTTGTCTTTCATCAAGTACTTCAAAAACAAAACTTTAAACAAATCGCGCATCTCAGCGAAACTGATTACCCCTGCTTGCAAATGGCTGGAGTCCCCCCCCCCCCCCGTGGCATTGCAATTATCTGTTTAAAGTATGCAGATCAAAGAAACTAGTTCCTCGGATTCCCAGTTGTCAACACTCCGGCGCTAGGCACAGATTTGGGTCCTTTGGAGTCGTTATTTGCTCTTTCCTCGCTCCTGCTCTGGCCGCGGATCTGACTGCTACCAAGTATTCATTATTCGCTCTTTTCATTGCTCTTGCTCTAGCCACAAATCTCGCTCCCGCGGAGCCTTAATTATTTGCTCTTTTCGCTTCCTCGGAGCTGTTCCTATGAGTTTCATTTCGGTTTTTTGAATACCGTGTCATAATATAACTATTTATATTAGTTTATAGAATATTACTGTAATATTAATAATACATTGTTCTTTTATTTATTTATTTATTTTAATAACGTCTTATAATCAAGAGCTGGGAATTTCTCTTTAACCTTCTTTAGAATTAGTATACATTTATAAACATAAATTTATACATCTAATATATTTTCTCAAGGTTTCAGAACAAAATATGGAGCCTAGCGAACAGAAGAAACTCGAGCGATATTTGGTATCATTTAGTCAAATCAAATAAAAAAGGGAAAATGTCGGTATAGTTAGAAGACAGCTTCCTGTTATTTGGAATTTGCCTCCAATCTAAAAATTTATTTTTACACTGTGCTTTGTAGTAGCAACAAAATGTCAATTATATTAATAAAATAATGCAATCTTTAACGAAAAGTGAGTTTAGTTTACATTATTGTTTAACTTTTAGCATTTTTTGTTGTTCTACTTAGAAAGGTTTGATTTAGGGGATCTCAAAAGTGCAATTGAAAGAAATCAGGCTAGAGGAGTTGTAAGGATCTTAAGTTTTACTAACGTTTATTTTATTTTAAATCTTTACTATCACTTCTTATTTTCTACTTCCGGCCAGAATTAAAAGCGTTAACTTATTTATGCAAAATTTGTCTGGCGAACGCCAAGTACTTAAGTTGTGGCTTTTTGCCAAGCGAGAGAGAGGAAGGAGTTAGTCGAAGCAGGCCGCTTGCCTTAGAAGTTTTACTCGGTTGCTGTTTGCCTTCCAGGCCAGAGGTTTAATCCTCGTGATAATTTTTAAACGTATTGTAGTGTTAACAGTTCTCTGTACTACATACGGCTTCCTGTTAATATACGGCTAATCTTCCACGTTTATTATTCCAAATTTAAGTTAGAGTTTAGTTATATTTTTATATTCTTACGTTCAGACCACAAGTAGTTGGTCTCTGTATTCCAAAGTACGGAAATTATTGTAAAGAGTGAAAAATAAAGGGTTTTGTATACCCTTCCTGTGTATCTTGTCTACTTCCCACAGTTATTGAACATAGCTTTAGTAAGCTCCCTGTTCCGAGTCAGGTCCTTGCATGTTCCCAAAGAAAGTAAGGCGTAACATTGAACCTGATAGAGTGAGCGGTTTGATTGAGTTGATTCCAGCGATCCCATTCCTTGTTCAATTCTTTCTGCTTTTCCCCAACTTTGCACATAGCTCTTGATCCACACCTATTCCGAGAGCATTCACCAAGATCATTGAGCGGTGAATAATTAAAAAGAAATGATTAATTTCAGTTAGCGAACGGTTCTAATCCGATCCCTTAAAGGAGCGGTTTTGCTCATCTATAGTTTGTTCATGATTTGTTCTTTTTAATTAGTTTTTGTAATGTAATGCATAAGACTTAATTTGTGTATTTATTTATTATTTATTTATTTATTATTTGTTACTGTTCTGGTTTCATCATTGTGCAGTTTTTTTATTTTTAATCAGTGGTTTATAGAAGTTTTTAGTTATGTCATAGACTATGCTGTCAATATTTTAAATTTCAGCTTAAATTCTGATACTTGAACTGTAAGGATAGATGAAGCAGTATCGAAGATATTGTCAAAAACACGCCTATGTGGCTTTGGAGATCATTTTTGTCCTTTTGGCGACATTCTGGGTCTTTGCTGATAATACATTTTTGATGTCCTTGGAGAGATTTTCTAGAGCTTCTGAAAGAGTTTCCCTCTTTTGAGAAATATTACAAGTGTAAAACTGCATTAGAGCATATGATCTATTATTTCAATTCAAAATTAGAAAGTTAACTCAAAATTGGGTGATTTGTTTATGACTGCAATTCTCACGCGGTGATCGTATTGCAGGTTAAGAGAACTTTTACCTCATCTCTGATATTTTCTTCTTATGTTAGTAGCTGTCTGTCTTGCATGTAGAGCTGCTATTTTTTCCTGCAAAATTCCAAGTCTTTTTTTTCCTCTGGCCTAGTTGGAACACTAAGCTTAATACTATTTTCTTAAGTATTATTGGAAATCAATGGCTGCTGAAATTTGACAAGAACAAATTCAAGTAGAAAATTAAAACACGCTTTTTATGTAAAATGAAGAATGAGGAATAAAGAGATAAAAGATTACAGACTTAAATAAATAGTTCATTATATAAAACTATAGTATGTAAGTAAAAAATGAATAATGGTAATAAAACACTTAGGGTAGGAAAATGTTCTATTCTTTGATGTACTTTTTTCAAGAATTTTAAGTAACACGGATGTAAACTATTCTTGAATATGCACATTTAAAAATTGCATTACATACTTTTATTTCGATACGTTACATTAAAGAACGTTGAATTAGCTTGAATGGATTTAAAATGAAATTGAATAAGAGTTCAGTTTTTATTTTTGTATGATACAATGAACTTTCAATATTATTCGATAAAAGACAAAATTATTTCTTTTTCATTCACTGAAGATGCGAAACCTCAAGTAGATGTTCGTAGAAATACGTATTGAGATTTAGGAAAAGAGTACACTGGGGAGGGGGAAGGGGACAAAGCTTTTGTTCACTGCTTGAGTGTATTATCCTTTTTTTATTTTAATAATATTCATTCTGCAACAGTTTTGCATTTCTAAAGGAAATAAAGCTATTCTGCTGTTTTCGATAGCAGCGGATATAAAAACATGAAATGCGGAAATTTAAAAGCAAATCTAGCTTATTGGAAGCTATTTTTATCATTTTTTATACTGTTTCGGTTTTTTTAGCAAAGAGTATGTTAAGCACACGGAGTTTAGACTTTTATGCATATTTATTTCAAACCATGCTTTGAACAGATATGCGAAATGGTGATAGAAAAAAGGCGTTTATTTCATTATCTTTACTCTGCGAAGCTATAGAGTCAAAGACTTAAGAAATGAGAGAGAGAACTACACTTTATTGGTTTATATAATTTAGATAAAGAATTACTTATTTACAAATAAAAAAATTGCCTTGTATCAAAACACACCACTGCATTTTGATAGAATAAGAAAATTTACATCAAACATTATAGCTCAATCTTTCATTTAAATAATTAGACTTGCAACAGTATATTGAATTGTGAAAATGCTTTTTTATAAAGCATAAACACGTAAGACGCAAATTAAGGATTTTTAGTAATGCATTGATCAAAATCTACCAACAAAATATGTCATGAACATAAAATATCTGAAAATAACAAATGCGAATACATAAAATGAAACACGTTAAAGGCTGTAAAAAATGGATAAGAAATAAAATGTTTTGGCAGAATGCCATTCAGCTGGGATAGTGGTTAGTTACGCTAACGGATTCGAATCTCGGAGATATCATGGATGTTTGTAAATGCGGCATGGGAGCATTTTAAATATGCGGTGAGCCGAAAAGTCCTCCCGAGATGTTCGTGTTAGGGGAAGAGTTGTGGGAGACCCTCAGACCCGTCCCGCTTTCCATCAAAATTGGGCGGGGTGGAGAACTGAGCAAAGTCGTACTGTGGTGCTCAAGGCTCTTTCTTGCCAATGACAGGCGCAATTTATACTCCTTGACACCATTAATTTTGTGGACTCATCCTGATATTATCAGACAAGTCAGATAAGTCACAAGAACCACAACAATTTTGCAAAATAATTAAAAAAAGTTTGCCTTTATTAAGAAAAGCAGCTAACTGCATCTTCTCACGTTAACATGTAGCTTCTCACGTTACCGGAACGTGCGTTACTGATGAAGCTGTATTACGAGGGCCATCCAGGAAGTAGATTACGTTTCCGTCTGTGTCCGCTAGGGGCGGGGCTAGCGCGGCCATCTTGGGGTCAGAGCGTTGCGCAGCTCAGTCTGCATCTAGCCGTGCTAGTGAGAGGTTCGTGCTGTGCTCCGTTCAGATACTGTGACGGTTTGAAATGTCTGCGTTAATTGAAAATCCCGCGAGCTGCGAGGTGCGCTCAGTAATAAGGTTTCTGACTGCAAAAAACTGTAAACCGATAGAAATCTATCGGCAGCTTCGTGAAGTGTATGGGGACAACATTATCACTGAAGGTGGAGTGCGTCAGTGGGTCATAAGATTTCAAAATGGCCGAACCAATGTTCACGACGAAGATCGAAGTGGGAGACCCAGCATAGTGACCGCCGAACTTCTCGAAAAAGTCGATGCTAAAGTCCGTGAAAATCGAAATTTCACAATAACGGAACTTTCTTTGAGTTTTCCACAAATTTCGCGAAGTTTGTTGCACGAAATCATCAGCGAAAAGCTTGGTTACCACAAGTTTTGTGCAAGATGGATTCCAAAAATCTTGACAGAGGACCACAAAAATCAGCGAATGGCTGCAGCGTTGAACTTTTTGGACGCTTACCATAAGGATGGTGACTCTTTACTCGATCGCATCGTTACTGGTGACGAAACATGGGTGAAACATGTGAACTGTGAAACGAAATTGCAATCAATGCAGTGGGGGCACACAAGTTCTCCCCAAAAACCCAAGAAATGCATGCAAACAATGTCGGCAAGGAAGATGATGGCGACTGTTTTTTGGGACAGAAAAGGTGTAATTTTGGTGGACTTCCTGGAAAGAGGCACTACAATAAACTCTCAAAGGTATTGCCAAACTCTCCAAAAACTCAGAAGAGCAATTCAAAACAAGCGCAGAGGAATGTTGAGCTCTAAGATCTTGTTGATTCACGACAACGCCCGGCCCCACACGGCAAATGTCACTCGTAAAGTTCTTGAATCTTTTAAGTGGGAGTTGTTTCCTCATCCGCCGTACAGTCCCGACCTGGCACCGAGCGACTTCCACCTATTCCCAGCAATGAAGAAGTGGCTGGCTATGCAGCGTTTTGATGACGACGCACAGCTGCAAGAAGAGGTAACGAAGTGGTTGAAGGCGCAGGCGGCCGAATTTTTCGACGAAGGAATTTCCAAGCTCGTACATCGCTACGATAAATGCCTTAATTTGTATGGTAACTATGTAGAAAAGTAGTATTTGAGTGTGGCTTTCATCTGTATATAATAAAATTTGTTTCCTATACTTTGTTTATTTTTTTATTCCAAAACGTAATCTACTTTCTGGATAGCCCTCGTACATGAATCAATGTAATGCATCCGCAGCTCTTCGGGAATTTCGAACCAGAAAAAAATTACGAAAGGGACCTTTATCGCTGAATGGGCTTAAGAAAATGATTAAGATGTTCGTCACTGAACATTCGCGCTGGGAGAGGACGTAAACTAGCATCACAAGATGTAATAACTGACGTGGCAACTGCAATTGTCGAAGGATCGCAGGGAACCATTGCTAGTACTAACAGCGCCCGAGGTGTAGCTCGACAATTGGACATGAATTATTCCACGGTATGGAGAATTTTGCGGCGCGTTATTGCATTTTACCCCTACAAAATCAGCCGCTTGCACGAACTGAAACCAAGTGATTATGATAAGCGAGTGACATTCGCTCTATCGTTTCTTGCCAGGGTAGAAATTGATGATGCTTTCCCATGGCACATTCTGTGGGGGAGATGAGTGCCATTTTTAATTCAATGGGCCGTAAACACACAAAAAAGCCGAATTTGGGCTTCTGAGCAGCCCCACACTGTGCACGAAATTCTATTAAATTCCCCAAAAGTCACTGTTTGGTGTGGTTTCACAGCTGAATTTGTAATTGGGCCATTCGTTTTTAAGACTATCACTTCGACAGGACCCCAAAAGTGCACCATAAATGCAGAAAGGTACCACGAAATGCTGCAAACGTTTGCAAAGACGTTTTGAGAAAAGTAAGTAGCGTACGTACTAGTTACACGCTTTCCACGACGCTCCGTCTTTTGTTTTAATAACTGTGGAAATATTGCGATTTATATTTCAAAAGTAGTTGCTCTGTATAGCCAACATCCAAGGAATGCGGGTTTAGCAAATTTGTGATTCTAAGTGCCTTAGTAAATTAATTACGAGTTAATTACGTTTTCTACACCGAGGATTACAGTGTAAACCTATCTACACGACTACAAGTGCCCTCCCAGCAGCCGCTGCTTCCCGACGTGCTATGTGTCTTATACCATCAATTTACGTTTGTCCGATTACTTCAATAGTATAAGCTATATTAAGTGCCTGAGAGATTCGCGCCTCAACTACCAGTGTTTATATTATTCAGTGCTCCCAATCTTTCTCCGTACAGTGTAATTAGTGCAGCTCTGTGATTAGTGTGTTATTCTTCAGCTAATGTGCCTTTTGGATTACCATGATGTTTTGCACAGATGAAAAACAGGTGAAGTTATAGTGCTCAAGGTAGGAGTTCATATAACTTCTTCACTAGTTCATTATTCTCATTTTAATTACCTAATAACGCTAATTAATAACCAATAGAAGGTTTTCCTAGGAACTTTGGACTCATAGATAATTACAACAATAGTTACTACTTGCTTATGATTTTATAGTTATTTTACTGTTTAAATATGTCTCCACTAGGATCAGGTTAATTTAATTAGCATTACACTTCGTTAATTAGCATCAATTCATTTTTGCGTCAAACATGCATTTGCCTGCTCTGTGTTAACTCTTACGGGCATCATTACTTATATGCATATATATAATTTAATTACTTACTCACAGCCTACCCTAATTATAGTGTAACTTTGTCTCTGTTATCTGTACTGCTATAGTGATAGTGTTATTTTAATATAGTGTATGCCACACACACAATAGAATCTGCATCAAAGCAACAAGTTCTTTATTTACTGTGACAGCTTTTACACTAGGTTTTTAATAGGTCACAGTGTAACATATTTCTCACTGAACTGAGTTACTCCTATCTGTGACACTGAGTGAACATTAATACAGTAATACCCTGTACCGAACTTTGAAATATTTTTTTTCAGTACTGCTATCTTGATAATATTCCCTGTATTACTGAACTGTGCAATCAACTGCATTTTCAAACACAATTGCATACCTCTCTATCATATTCGTAAATGTTAAGAATCAGTGTTGTGTGACATCAATTTTGAATAGTGTAACAATATTGAATAGTGCTCCTTGCCATGCAACGAAAATCTGCTGTACCGACTGAAGAAGACCATACCCCTATCAATGGCATACTAGACCCTTTTGCCTTACTTTCTTCAGATCGGACGTACGCAGAGAAAATCGTAGCATTAGCAGAAGATGTCAGACAGGCCTCGGGGACATCCAGAAGGAACAAGTACCTCTTGCCAAACGACGTAAGGATACGCATACAAAAGTCGTTAGAAGTTCTACAAGGGCTAGTTCTAGAAGGCCCGGAATACACACTGAAGCCTGAGACAATTGAAATTGGGGTCAACACATCCACCTACGTCTGTTGCGAAGCAGTATGCGCACAGATTTCTACAACCTCGAGCGATCTTCCAGCACTGAGTGCATCAGTTTCTGACGCAGCAACATCAGCAGATATACAGGAGCCAACCACACGCTCTTTTGCAGAAGTAGTGAAATTAACACAGAGGCCTAGTTTAATAATAAAGCCTACTGGTAAGAAGAGAGAAGCACAACTCAGGAAGGAGCTCCAAGAAAAAGCCCCGATTAGCAGCCTACAAATTGCGGTGGAGCATATCTCCTCAACATCGAAAGGAGAATTAGAGGTCTTTTGCAAATCAACTAAAGACATAGATCAATTAGAAGAGAAATTACAAAATACCAACCTTGAGATTGATCTGCAAAGACGGTAAAGAAGAAAGCCACGCTGCACAGTTCATAACGTCCCGGAGAACATCGCTCGAGGAACTCATCGGGGAAATCGCTGCAACAGCAGACATCCCATCCAAAGGCATCAAAACGCTCTTCAGACTCCGAGAACGGAACCCAAAGCGAGTCAAATGCGTCCTGGAGTACCAACCGTCCATCCTCCCGGCAGTCCTTAGGGCAAGACGAATTTTCACAGGCTGCCACGTACACCCAATCACAGAGTACCTGGGCATCCGTCGCTGCTACAAGTGCCAGCAGCTCGGACATACCCAGAATAAATGCACATGCAAGAAGAACTTCTGTGCCTATTGCGCCGGACCGCACAATGTCAAAACCTGCAAAGCAGAACTACCAGAATATATTAACTGCCGTGACGCAAACGATAGACATGGAACCATGCATGACTATAGGCACCCAGCCTACGCAACTGAATGCGCAGAATACCAGCGAGCAGCTGCCTACATCTGCAGCATCACCCAATATTAATAACAACACACCACGTAATTGCGAAAGTCAACAAGCACAAAACGTTCATATAAACACAGTGTTTAACTCAAACGAAGAACACAACAGATATTTACAAATCAATATGCAGCGAGCCAGGGCTGCGGTCGCTCAGACAGTTCAATTCGCAATTGATAATAAAATAGACTTTATCATAGGTCAAGAGCCATATACCCGCGATGACGCGGCAGCAGGTTTTCCATTGCAATGGACAGTATTTCAAAGTTCCAATCATGACCTTCCACCAAGAGCTATAATAATAAGCTGTAATCCGGACTGGTCTCCAACATCTATCTCACTCGATCAAGATCATGTAGCAGTGCTCCTAGGAGTACATTCTTTCGCTGTTATCTTAGCGTCGATCTATTCTCCTCCAACAGCGGATATTGGCTCGACAGATTCATTCAAAGTATCACACATCGATTTAAAATCCCAAATATGATCTTCGCAGGCGATTACAATTCACATAATACGACCTGGGGATATCGAACTACAGACCCGAAAGGGAGAGAACTAGAGGACTTCATATCCTCAAGTAATCTAATAGTTCAGAATACAGCAGATGCACCACCATCCTTCGACAGGGTCTTTGCGCAGGGATGGCCAGACATCACCCTGACCACTCTGCACGTAGCACCTCTTTTGCAGGACCGGAAAGTCGAAGAGGAAGAGAGCCTCAGTGATCACAAGTTTATTACCTTCTCTATATCGCAAACCACCTCCGTGTCCAAGATCAAACGCTATAACCTTCCTGGCCGGAAATTAACAACATTTACGATGAAAATTAAAGTGCAGCTAATGCGCCTCGAACCTTCGCTCCAACTAGCTAACACGGCAGCAGAATTAGAAGACTTCTCCGTAACATTACAAGAAACAATGTAAGCCATATGTAATGAAAATCTCCCTCTTAGAAAACCTAAGAGACTCCAAGGCATTAACTGGTGGTCGAGTGCGCTCAGAATACAGCAACGAAAGTGCAGAGCACTGCGAAGAAAACTCAAAAGCGAAAGACGGTTGGAGATAGAGTCCAACACCCTCACCATATTTCAACGGGAGCGGGCGCGGTACGAAAAGATGATTATTCAGGCTAAGATTACTTCCTGGAGGGAATTCTGCACCCAAGCAAAAAAGACGTATGGTATTCACCACAAAATAGCTACCGGTAAAATTTTTAAACCTTCGCAGCTACAGATCCCTCTCTCAATCACCAACAGTCAGGAGTACACGGCAGACACCCTACGTACGCTCTTAAACGCAGTTTTCTGAAAAGACGATGTACTTCAGGACACAGCAGAACAAGCTCTTCTCAGGACAGTAACAACCACACTGGACGCCCCAACAGACCCGCATATTACAATTAATGAACTTCAAAAAGTTCTTGCAACTCTGCCGCGCAAGAAAGCCCCTGGGCCCGATGGGTTGGACTATGCTATCACCAAAGCAATGATCAAAACTCACCCTAAATTCTTTGTTGACTATTTCAACAAGCTTCTGGCAGCAGATATATTCCCAAAACCCTACAAGATAGGGCAAGTTATTTTATTTCTTAAAAAGAACCGGAACCCAGCCGAGGCCACATCCTTTCGTCCTATCTGTCTCTTATCGGCAATGGGTAAGGTACTAGAAAGGATTATCATGAACAGGCTACGGTACCATTTACACATGCAAGGATTCTTAAGCTCGAGACAATACGGGCTTAGGACGGGCACTTCTACAGTCCACGCACTCTTCGACATTAGAGAAGCAATTTTAGAGAATCAACATAGCGGCCACCATACTGCCATGATAAGCATAGATCTCAAGAACGCTTTTGATACGTTATGGTGGCCGGCTATCAAACAGGCTCTTCGGAAGGCAAAATGTCCGAGCAACCTGTACAGAAAGAGGCGCAGCCCCCATCCACCTAATCGATTTGATTTTATGACTTTTCCAGGGGGGCGCCAAGTTAAAAACCACATAATAAAATACGCCCATTAGGATATAACCAATGGACCTTAACGGCACAATAATAATTAAAATAAATAGAATGGTTAGAAACTAACTAAACAAAAGGACAAAACACAAGACACAGACCATGCTCTATCATAAAAACACTAAACACATGTTAAATCAAAATTCCGACATTAACACGATTATTATTAATAAAATTCATTAATTCCCTAGCAAATTCAAATTCAGTGTTTTTTCCAGTAAATGTATTAATATGTCCAAACTTTTGTCTTATATCATAAGTTAAATCACATTCATTTACAAAATGTTTAACTGAACCCGTAACTCCACAATTATAACATAACTCATTTTCTTGTAGACCGAATCTCTTTAGGTACTCCGGGAAGCGTCCATGTCCTGTGATAATTTGATTAAGATCCAGGCAGCATGAAATACATTTATTATATGTAGGGATCAAATTATAACTGTAATCCTTTTTTCTATCAGACTCATTCCAATCCTTTTTCCCCATATCAATATAAAATTGTTTTATTTTATTTACAAGAATTCTTCTGGATGGTTGGACAATGGAACACTCCCCGGATTCGCCCAAAACTGCCTCCTTGGCCAACACATCGGCCCTTTCGTTACCCAAAATCCCAACATGGGACTTAACCCATTTAAATTTCACAACATGAATTTTGGTGATTTCTTCATAGAGACATTTAATATCAACAATTAATGAGTTTTTACATTCGTAATTTTTTAAGGCCTGGAGACCAGACAGACAATCACTATAAATTGATATTTTATAATGTATAAATAAGTTATCCCTTATCCATCTCAAAGCATAAAAAATAGCTGTCAATTCTGCCTGGAACACTGAATTAAAATTTTCCAATTTAATTTTATCATTGTAAATTTCAGTACCATAGTAATATACAACATAAGAAAAACCTATCTTACCATCGATTCCAGAACCATCTGTAAAAATGTCAATTTCATCAAATTCAACAAAATGAAATTCATAATCAATAATAACTCTTTTAACAGGGTGTATACAATAAGGATCCAAGTTATAAAAAGCGTACAACAAGCAAAAAATTCCTCATAATGAATAAAATCAATCTTATTAGTAGATAATAAAACTTTATCGTAATAATACCTATAAAATATAGAAAGAGGCGGTGTGCCGGCCAAGATGCAGAGAATTTCGGATGGAGTAGTTTTGAAACACCTAGTCAGTGACAGAAGCCAGGGCCGCTGAACTGTTATTAACTTATTCCTTATTCTTTGGAGTTCCGCCGCCCTAGAGCCCCAACTATCTATTCCATACATTATTATAGGTATGATAACAGCATTATAAATCATTCTGAGTATATTTCTTTTAGTAATCAATATTTTTTTTGGAAAATTTCTTTTATAAAATAATAAAATTGCATCAGATTTCTTCTGAATTTCTTTAAAATGAAGTTCGCAATTTAATTTATCATCTATAATTACACCCAAATATTTCATGTGATCTACTCTTTTCAACAGGGTACCATAAAATCTTAGCCTGGGTGGTCTAGTATTTTTGCCGGCCCTAGGGAAAAACATATATGAAGTCTTTCGCAAATTAAAAATCAACTTCTCATCCTCGGCCCAGTTTTTTAGAATATCACTCACCAGTTGAAAACGCTGTTCTAATTTTTCTAAAGATACACCATATACTACATATAAAATATCGTCTGCATAGCAAATCACATTTACGTATTCAGCAAGAGAAACATTTAATAAAATAAAAATAACGGCGCTCCAGAGCAGCGGAGCACTAGGCGAGCCCTGAGGGCACCCTTTATACACATTTTTAAAAATTTTAAAATGAGCATCATAAGAAAATACAACCTTTCTGTTATTAAAATAATTACACAAAATTGCAAAAATATTTTTAGGTATTTTAAAATTCTCAAGGGTGGAGAGCAATGAATTCCATATAACAGAATCAAAAGCTTTTGAAACGTCGAAAGAAACAATTATCACATGAAAATCTTTCTTCTTTTGAACTATAGTGTTTGTTAAATCAAAAAGTGCATCATTTGTTGACCTTCCCGAAACAAAACCGAACTGTCTATTTGAAATAAAATTATTCTCAAAGAAAAAATGATGTAACCTATTGGTAAGCAATTTGTCCAGAACTTTTCCAAAGAATTTCAATAAACAAATAGGTCTAACTGCCTGGTCACCCTTTGGAATGATTATTACTCTTGAGATCTTCCACACTCCCGGAAAAATCGACAAACTAAAACATTTATTATAAAGTAGAACGAAAAATTTCTCAAAATTTTTAAATAAACATTTAACCATAACAGCATGTATACAGTCAATTCCAGGAGCACTTTTATTTCTCAATTTTCCCACAACATAACGAATCTCATCTATAGAAAATAAAACGTCATCAGCACCACAGTTTGGAGATGTTAAAAGTTCATCTTTAACAATACCATCCTCAGGATTTCCACAATCAAAGTTTTCCATAAAATAATCCCTAATAACATCAGAAAATTCATCAGTACTCTGCTCATCTTTCCTTATAATCATTTGGAAAGGTCTAGATTTACGTGTTGCCGATCGAAAGTAGCAATCATAGTAGTCTTTATTATCCAAAAAATGCTTCATCTTATATTCATATTTTGTCTTTTTAATCTTTTTTCGATAGAGAGCCATTTCCTTTTTATATAATATTTTTCTTTCTCTTCGATTGTCTTCATCAATTTGTCTAACTTGATAATGTTTTCTTAAAGCCCTTATTCTTCGTTTACATCTCTGTAAATCAGCGTTCCACCAATATGTCATCTCTACTTTCCTTTTACGTAAAATTAGATGTTTCTTAGCATTCTATTAAGTTTTCAAACTAAAACTTATTCATTACTATTAAGTTTTCAAACTCCTCAACAAATTCTTCAAGGATAACAGGATCATAAATTCCATCCAATCTTTTTCTCATCTGATCTATATTTGGTTTTAGTTTTCTGCAAAATTTATTAAGTCTATAAATATTCTTTGTGAACACAATATTTTTATAATATATTGGCTGGACATCACAGATTTCAAAAGAGACATACCGGTGATCGCTTAAACTTTCCTCTTTATAAATCTTCAGTTCGGTATTAAATGTCGATAATGAGGAAGAACCTAGGATTAAATCTGTCCAACCCTCCCCAACAGCAGATACAAAAATTGGTATAGAGTCCATTTTATTAAATAAAATCATATCATTCTGTATTATAAAATCCATAGTTAAAGATCCCCGATTATCAACTATTCTTGCCCCCCAGTTAAAATTTTTGGAATTAAAATCACCAATAATAATAAAATACTTATACATTTCCAAAACCTGTTCCAACCTTTTTAAATGTAAATGTAAATTTTCTGCAGGGGAGAAATAAACGGACACAATTCCTAAAACAAATTGATCCATCCTTAAAGAAATGGCTATAATTTCATTCATTTTACAATCGACAATAAATTCACTTTCAGCATTTGTGACAATAATGGCTGATCTGCCTTTCTCATCATATACCGCTCTCCCTCTTTATTTAAATATGGCATCATATCATTTATAAAATAAGGCTCTTGCACTGTAATCAAATCAAAATTTTTATCTAAAATATTTTCAACCGCGGCCAACTGGCAAGCTGCCACCGCACAGTGATTCAGATTAATATTTAATATTTTCATATCCAAGGGAATAATAAAAAATAAAACAATTACAAATATAAAATTACATGCCATAAAAACAGATAAAGCAGTTAAAATAATGACAAGCACAGAAAAAACAGCCCAATCGCAGTTATAATTAATTAAAATCCAAAACAATACTATTCCAATATACGCAAATGTTCAGAAATAAATTTAATCTCACGCTTATAAAGTTCACAATCCTTTGCCAAAACATGAGGATTCACATCAAAACGAGTACCATATTTTAAATTCGAATCCTTACAGTTAGCACATATTTCCTTTTCTTTAATACAATTTCTAACTACATGAGATTCTGAACAGTTGATACAAGTAACATCATTTTTACAATGTTTAGTGGTGTGTCCAAATTTGAAGCAACGTAAACATCTCTTTGGCCTAAGATAAAGTTTTGCTACATAGGCCTTCCATCCAACACGAACTCTGTTATCCTCTAAAATTGAGGATTGACACTGGGGATCCACACGAAAAACTCTATGAGTAACTTCACTTGATTCTTTACATTTTATCCTAAATAATGGACGCAGACAGTCGCCAGAACAACCACACTCACTCCTCATTTTATCAGCAATTTCATCATCTTCTACATAGTTGCACACATTATATACAATAAGTTTTGGCTGTATAAATCTTTTTTTCTGTGTATACAACTTATCTTTTAAATTTTCTTTAGAATCAATAACATTTTGAACCATATCAACTTGTTTACTCTCTTTAAATCTCATAACTAAATCACCGTTTCTTTTAACAAAAGAACTCATAATCTGTGCATCCATATCATCAGGTTTTACATTCACAATTAATTCATCATAGACATCAATTCCAGGCATCGCTGGTCTAACAACTAATTCATTTTCTTTCCAATTCTTATTATCCATAAATCTATTCTTTTTATTTTCTTGTTTATGTCGATTTTCCCGAAGAGTACTTTTAATCTCATCGATGCCCCGTTTAATGTCCAATAAAACATCCGTTTTCGAATTTATAAAATTATCTTCAATACTTCTTAAATTCTGTGCAACAAGTAATTCAACAACTTTGTCGATTCCCCCTGCCAATCCTTCAGTAATCTCACGTGAGACCCTTCTAACTTTTAATTTATCAACAAATTCACAGAGGGCCCTAACAGCAGAAAGGACGCTTCCCAATTTCTCATCATCATTTAATTTTTCATTATCACAATCCATCTATTCTTTCGTTATATCAGAACCATCTAATATTTCACTATCAACACCTGTAAATTCTTTCTCAACATCATTTTTCAGTCGACTCATTATAACAAAACAAATAAATATCAAGATTACAATACTGCGAC
The DNA here is from genome assembly GCF_044657685.1 of Stegodyphus dumicola. NCBI lineage: Eukaryota > Metazoa > Arthropoda > Arachnida > Araneae > Eresidae > Stegodyphus > Stegodyphus dumicola. The sequence continues at coordinate 198,731,627 of NC_140771.1, forward strand.
AGGGCTGTATATAAAATATTCAGAATTAAAGCATATTTACAAATCTAAAATACAAAGTAAATATATTTAAAAACAATATAAATCACAAAAATGGTCTGTATCACACAAAATTCAAGTTTGCAATCTTTTAAAATTCACAAAACAGCAGAAAAAACATTAAATTTTAAAATATAAATGTTCTGCGCAAAATAAACAAATCGACCAACGGGCCAAAAATTACATTCAATAATGCACCAAAAGATCGATCAGTTATTCCTGGTAATATTCATAAACTCAGATCAAGTTTTTATCAATTGGCCAAAAGTCTTAAGTAGGAAGTGCAAAACACGAAGCCTTCAAAGGTAAACAAATAGTGGCCACATTAAGCCTAACGTCACTCAAAAAGTTTAAGTGCAAATATTAAATTAAATATTCAATCAATCACTATGCTTTTAACCATGGACTTAAAGTAAGTAATAAAGAGTCTAAAACATAAATCAGAAGTCATTTGCGCAGTAAATCCATGAAATAATAAGCAAAAATCTATTCATCGTATGCTAATGATCCGGCCAGCACTAGCAGAAATTCAGAGTCCGTGAATCTTCAAAAATACGATTTCTAGTTCTAAATAAAGTTATAAAACACAGATCGGAACACAAAACAAGTCAGAAAAATGCACTTTAACTCACTTAATTCAAATATTTACCAAGATATAAGCATTTTATTTCTTCACTCAAACAACACCATGCATCATGGCTGCAAGCATGCGTAGTCCCATCTGTATAAGCAACTTGTATAAGATGCTAAGCAACTATCTACAGGATAGAAGACTACTAGCAGTTCACAATTCAGGCATAATAGAACAGGAGCAGACGAGAGGCTGTCCACAAGGGTCGTGCGCTGGTCCACATCTGTGGAATCTAACTTTCAACGAAGTCTTAACAGCTACATGGCCAGCGCACACCCAGATCTACGCCTACGCAGACGACGCAGCGTTAATAGTGAAAGGTCGAACCCGAAGAGAATTAGAGACTCACTGTAACGAAGTGTGCCAACAATTCTACGCCCTATGTGGCAACCTTAAACTGAAAATTGCAGAGCACAAATCCAAAGTGTTATTAATACCTAAAAAGGGAGGTTCTCTTTCAAGAAAACCAACCATTAAGATCAACAATCAGAGGATACAAATAGTCAATCAACTAAAATATCTGGGCCTTACGTTCGACCACAAGATGACCTGGATACCACACATCCAGGACATCAAAATTATAACAGTGACAATAGCGAAGCAAATGCGATTATTTCATGGCCACAAATGGGGCCTCAATCCTCATATTCAGAATGTCCTCTTCACTATGCTTTTTTCTAGTGGTGGAAAAGCTAGTCACTTATGCAGCAGCAGTATGGGCTCACCCAATGCAAAGCAGGAAAATTAAACACCTTTCTACCATTCAAAGATCCTTTGCATTGGGTATCACCAGAGCCTACCGCACAACCTCTTCAGATGCGATCAACGTGCTGGCTGGCCTCCTTCCCCTACATATCCGTGTCGAAGAGGAGTCAGCAAGACAAATCGTCCTGAAGCTTAAAAGACCTCTCACCTTTGACGAAGAATATTTTAATCCAGAGGACTATGAAGCTAAATGCTGCCCTCTGAAAATCCATCCAGCAGCCAAAGGCACCGGAATAAGCTTAATTACCAATCCAACTACCGCCCACCGTCCAGCACAGATTACCATCGTCACTGACGGGTCGAAGATAGACAAAAACGTCCGAAGTGCCTATGTGGTCATGCTGCAAGATACAGTCATAGATCAATGGAAGGGTCAACTAAGGCAATTTAATAGCGTTTTTCAGGGAGAAGCAGTGGCAATTGCGCAAGCAATCCGCTACCTGCAATCCCACCACTCCCGCAACGCTACAATAAAGACAGACAGTCTTTCTTCGCTATACGCAATAGGAAACCCTGACCACCCATTGGATATTATTCAGGGAATACAGGAAGATTTGCGAAAATATTCCCAACTCCATACAAGACTTGAATGGATCAAAGCGCATGCCGGCCACCACGGCGATGAGTTGGCTGACCATCTAGCCAAAGAAGCTGCCACAGGAGCAAAATCTCAACAAATCAACATCCCATGGCCAGTGTCTTACCTGAAAAGAACATTGCGCTTAAAGGCAATCGGGAAATGGCAGCAGACATGGGATAACAGCGATACCGGCCGACGGACTTATTACCATGTCAGCTACGTGGATACCAAAAATTTTGCAAGCATGCAATTGGTAAGATACATTACGGGTCACGGACCATTTCCTGAGTACTTTAATAAACGCGGGATAAGTAACACTAGCCAGTGCGCCTGTGGACAAACTGGCTCTCCGGAGCATTATCTGACCTCCTGTCCCCTTACAGAAGGGCTACACATCAACCTTCCGTCGACCAATCGACAAGCTTTCTGTAAGTTTTTGATAAAACAGTGGCACTTAGTTAGAAAAATAGGGCTTTTAATGGATAAACTGGCCGACCTTGACACAGACTGTGCCATACTTAGTCAGCCATATAAACGAATAGTAATTCAGACTCTAGCACCAACTACCAACACCACAAAATAATTGTGAATTATCGTAGTATCCAACACTCCTAGTAATATAGCAAGAATCCAATATTTAACCAATTTGCATTATGCCAACCAAAGGAATTATGTCTATTATCTGTACCGCAATATGTAAATAAGGACCATCTGTACCTGTTTATAAATGTATCTTAAGTACCATCACCATGTAGTTATCTTTTATGTATGTATATGTATAATGCACCCAATGATTCTATACTCAATGTAATTATGCGCCTTGTATTTGTATATATATGTTCTAGTACAAATGTTACTGTATTGATCATTAACTGTATTAATCATTGCTGCATTATTGTATTAATATTATTTAGTATCATCAAATTAATAGCACCAATTGAACCTTCTTACGTACTTTCAAGTCTACGAGACTAAGGTACTATGTGCATTAAGATTGTGAGCCCAATGATTACTATGTGCCTAATACTATGTATATATATCCTCGTATGTATGATAATGTAACCATGCATCCAAATATAACATCACGCAACATGACACTTTACAGCATAGTGTTAATTTAAAGTCTTAATTCCAAAAAAATCCATTGCATTAACTAACTTCTATAGCATTATTATTATATATATTATATATATATATATTTGTTTATATATTATGTGTCGTCTGTATATGTACCATGTATATAATGCTTATAAATCCAATGATTACTGCGTGCCTAATAATTGTGTATACGTGTTTTAGTATGTATATAACTGAATCCATGGCTCCGCGCATATCATCCTGTAGCATGGCACTGTACCACACAGCGTTAAACTAGGATCTTGCACTAAAACTAACAGCACCAATGAATTGTTCCAGCATTGTACTAATCTTATGTATTATGTACGTATATGCATAGTGCATCTAATAATTATGCATCCTATGTTAATTATGCACCTAAATATTTGTATATTTATATATATATAGTATTAACAAGTAGAAATATTACTGTATTCATGCGTCAGTATTTAACACTGTGTAACATGAAGCCGTTTCGCATAGTGTTAAACTAGAATCTTACTATAAAATTAACTGCATTTATTACTAATAGCACTGTATGCATTTATTACTAATAGCACTGTATGCATTTATTACTAATAGCACTGTATGCATTTATTACTAATAGCACTGTATGCATTTATTACTAATAGCACTGTATGCATTTATTACTAATAGCACTGTATGCATTTATTACTAATAGCACTGTATGCATTTATTACTAATAGCACTGTATGCATTTATTACTAATAGCACTGTATGCATTTATTACTAATAGCACTGTATTTACTAATAGCACTGTATTATGAACCATCTGTTTATATATGTATACATATACCATGTACCTAATGTCTGAGAATCTAGTGATTATTATGTGCCTAAAAGTTGTGTATATGTATATTAGTATATATATTAGTTTATCCATCCAATCGCCTACAGCATCATGTTACATGTAAAAATAACAGCACCAATTACTTGCCCTAGCATTGTATTAAGAAACTAATATATGAATATGTATATGTATTATGCGCCTAATGTATATGTACCCAATGACAATTTTGCACCTTATAATTGCATATAAATGCATTATTTTTAAAATACTATAAAATTAATTGCATCAATTATCCTCAACGGCACTCTACAATGTACCATCTGCTCATGTATATAAATGTGCCATGTACCTATTGATTATGAAATCGAATGATATAAGCATTGTAAATAGGTATAGCATTGTAAATAGGAAGCTGTACCCATGCACCCGCATACATTTCTACGTAACGTGACACAGTAAGGCAAAATATCAACCTAGTGTCCTATTATGAAATTAATAAGCACCTATTACTAGTTATAACATTATTTTATGGATCTAGAGTTTAAGTATATGAAGTAAGTACCAAATGTTTATGTCACCGATGACTATTATACACCAAATATAAGCGTATATACGCTTTTGTCTATATGTAATTGTGTATGTCTTGTTTATATGTAATTATACCCATGTATCTACTAGTGTTATCACATATCTTGGCACTGTATAGTTAATATACATCTATTACGCACTGAATAATCATGTACCTAATGTGTCTGTACACAAAATGTCTGTATATATGTATATGAATTTATGTTCTGTATACAAAATGTCTGTATATATGTATATGAATTTATGTTCTATATACAAAATGTCTGTATATATGTATATGAATTTATGTTCTGCATATATGATAATGTAACTATGCATCTGCGCATTTTATCCTTTAACACGGCACCGTATCGCAAAGAACTAACTAGAGCCCCACTCTAAAATTAATTACACCAATTATCTGTTCAGCATTGTATTAAGTACCTATTGTTAATGTATGTTATGTTCAGCATTGTATTAAGTACCTATTGTTAATGTATGTTATGTTCAGCATTGTATTAAGTACCTATTGTTAATGTATGTAAACAATTAGAACTTACCTAACGCTTGGGTATCCACTAATTACTGTGTACCTAATACACATGTTTTAATATCTTTGTACATTGGTTAATGTACTTAGGAAACAGTATAAATAATTCAGTAGCAAGACACTGTACCACACAGTACTAATCTAGGGTCTAAATTTTAATTCACTGTACTAATTACTTGTTCCAGCATAACATTGCGCACCTAATATTTCAGTATGTACATGTGTTCTGTAATCTCATGATAATGCTTCAAAGGATCATAGTGTACTCAACATATGAGTACACACGTTATGTATATATGCTACCGTATCCATGCTTTTGCATACACCTTGTAACATGGCAATGTATTATCCAGTGTCTAACATTAATTAGCTTTAACGCCACTGTATGAAGTACCAAATTTGTATGTATGTTTATATATTAGTATATTAACACAATGAATACGTATGGTTATCTAGATAAAGGTGGACGTGGCGCTATAGCGATTAACCGTATTGGTAGAGGGGTTGTGCCCACGTCCTCCGTCGCATGTCGCATGCAAAGACGTTTGCAGCATTACAACTTCAACAAAGAAACCATCGTCAACAGACAAACTTTTATGCAGGATGGTGCTCCGCCACACAAAAGCAGCTGTTGCGCCAAAACTTCAAGGATGATAGAGTCATAAGTCGCACTTTTCCAGTTGCATGGCCGCCTCGTTCCCCTGACCTCACGCCATGCGATTTTTGCCTCTGGGCTTATTTAAAATCTCAAATTCGTGTTGGTGGAGTATCAAATTTGTCTATTCTAAAGGCCAACATAACAAAGACAGTGCGGAATATTCCTCGTGATATGTTACATACGGCTGTGGAGAACGTTGTGCGCAGAATGCACGGTGTTATTTCTGAGAACAGTGCTCACATTAAATGTGGTTTAATTCCTGACCGGTGAAGTTAATGTAATAAATAAACATTAATAATTTAACTGTACGATTGTATGTATTGATGTCCCATGTCTTGATTAGTCTAAATACCAAGTTTGGTGCCTTTTCGGCAATTAGATCGCGCTACAGGGCGCTCCAAACACTGTCACTTTAAAAAAGATCACCCTGTATATATAACGCATAATTCAGAAACGAGTAGCCTCAGAGCTTTGAAATTTTGTACATGGGACTGCTATAAGATAGATACACTTGTGCACCTCCCTTTCTGGTTGCAGTCGGTCGCAACAAAAGTATATAAAAATTAGTAAACTGTGCAGTTTTTGCTTTAAAAGTTATTGAATTATGTTATTCTTATGTTCCGAACAGTGAATTAAATCAGTTTCTGCACCTTCAGTGTCTTTTTGCCGAGTGCGACCAAAACTAAATTTTCAGTTTTGGGAGCCGAAAAGTCTGCCTTCTTGCGTGCTGGCCTAGTGCAATACTATGCCGAGTTGCCAGAAACATGCACTGTAGCTTCAATCTCTGCGAGGAAGTTGATGGTGATCGTTTTCAGCTCATAATATGAGACATAAGTATATTATACAAGATCAGTTTCGTTTAGTTCATAATATGTGATATAAGTACCTTATATTAGACGAGTTTCCGTTTCTAGAAGTTATTGGCGATTCTCTCAGCTTATATACGATCTGCAGTAAAATATTTAGGGTTGACTTGACATTGGTGACTTTATACGAAAATATTACGTAAAATAATAACTAAATAAGTACGATAAAGATGTATAAAATGAACTTTGTTATCTCTCCAGTACAAGAGTTTAGGCATGCAACAATAATTAAAAATATCTCAAGTAGACAAAGCTTTGTTAATAGAAATGAGCTTAATGAAAGCTGAAACTGGAGACAAAGAGCAACAAGGGATAAAGTAATAGATATGAACTTTTAAAGGCAAAGAAATAAATAGAAATGTTTCGCAAATTCAGTTTATTAAAACAAATGCCTGTTTTATTGAAGTCTCCTATTGCACTCTAATTCTCCAAAATGCAATTTGTTCTTAGCACATGTTTTCACTTTATTATTATTAAAAAATAAATAAATAAAAATAAAAAAACTCCATGCCCGACTCCGATCGCTCTTCCTCTCAACATGTTTTCTCACTTTTACTTATTGTTTTAATGCAGCTTTTTTAATGCGTTTTTGTTGCAACGGTGGTGCTATTAATTACGAAGCGATAGCACCACATAAAAAATATCTCCCTTACATAGGACTAGGATTAAGTAGTTAATAAAAAAGCACGAAGTCTTCCCTTTGACAGGACAGATACTGATCATAATAATGGTTTTAATGGAATGTCATTAAAAATAATTACGGAAAATCATTTACACGGGACACGCTTTCTCTGATCTCCTAAAGACATGGGAGTGCAGAGGAGGAGCCTGGGCTATTGATCACCACAAGAAGCACATAGTGAAGGAAAAAATAGTTGCTTTTAATATGCTGCATAACATAAAACCATGATCAGCTTTGATGGTTTATTGGAAAAATGAATCGAGGAAAACTTTTGCCTTAATTAAGAAATTTGCTTTTACTTTTTAGTTAAAAATGCTGCATTTTACCAGATTTAATAATATTTTAGGGCAAACAGTAAGGAATCACTCAAGGCGCTATATCAATAGAAAAAGTGATAGAACATGATAGGCTTTAATTAACTTTTATGAAGCACAATTATTTCTTTAGAAACAGGAAAACAAAAATGTGAGTTGCACCCCATAATTATTGTAATTTAGTAATAAATAATCATGAAGTAAATTTTTATCTAACTAAACTCCACCGGATTGTAATATTTTTTATATCATACCCCACTGATTTGAAGTCTTAATAATTCTGACAAAAACTAAATTACACTGGTTATCATAAATTAAGGAAAAATCACAAAAATAGCGATAACTCCCTCAAAAATAAGATAAACCTTGTAAAATTTGAATATGTTGCCAAGTAATAGTAGCTGAGCGAAATTGCGATATGCAAATTAGTGTCGCTGCTTTTGGAATACGTGATCTGCGAGAAGCATAAAAGTCGATGTTTGAGAGCAAGCTCACGCATTTCACTGTGACAGTGACATCAGAAATCTGAGATAGCCAATTGGTAACAATGACCTCCAGGCATTATTTGCCTGCAGAACTGCGATGGAGAGCCATTGGGAGACTAGAGGCAGGACAAAGTCAAACAGAAGTGGTCAGATGGCTAAATGGTAGTCCTTCTGTGGTTCATAGACTTTGGAGGCAATTTCGAACCACAGATTCCGCATCTAGGAGGTTCAGCCAAAGACGGCCAACTGCTACGACGAGCGTCGATGACCTATATTTGACATTATGGGCACGCGGGAATAGAACCGCTACTCCGGCTCTTCCTAGATCCTCCCTTGCTGCAGCCACCGGAAGGTTCGTGTCAACGTCAACTGTGCGTAGAAGGCTTCACGAAGGTGGTCTGTATGCGAGGCGACCAGCCATTTGTTTGCCGCTCACGTCACGCCATAGGAGGGACCGTTTTCAATGGGCACGACATGTCCACTGGACGCCCGATCAATGGAGGGGGGTTCTCTTTACGGATGAGTCCAGGTTTAGTCTAGAAAGCGATAGTAAGTGTTATTTGATATGGAGAGAACCTGGAACCCGTTATCATCCGTCAAACATCCGTGAAAGAGATGCATATGGAAGGGGCAGTGTCTGTGTTTGGGGTGGCATCTCTTTGGGTGGACGCACAGACCTCCATGTAGTTCCAAGGGGAACCGTGAATGCTCAGATTTATAGAGATCACATCCATGATGTTTATGTGCGCCCATATGCCGGGACAATAGGTGATGCTTACCTGTTACAGGACGACAATGCAAGACCACACAAGGCTCGCATCGTAGAGGATTATCTTCAGCAGGAAACAATTATGCGCATGGAGTGGCCAGCTCGATCTCCGGACTTGAATCCTATCGAGCACGTTTGGGATGCTTTAGGGAAACGTCTAGCTGCTCTCAATCCGCCCCCTCAAACCTTTGTCGCGCTTGCGACTGCTTTGCAAGAGCAGTGGCTCTCGCTTCCTGTGGAACTGATAGACCGCATAATTGAAATCATCACACATCGCTGTATTGCTTCTAGAGGCGATCATATTCCATATTGAAGATATTTTTCCTATAGCAAACTGACACCTTCGATTTGTTCATTTTATACATGTGCTAATTTCTATACTACCATATATGTCTGGTAATTTCTTTTTATGTTATTTGATACCTTACTGTGTGTTGTATATTGTGGGTAAGTTTCATTAAATTCTACTTGTAACTTTTTCGGTAATCGTGATTTTTGTGATTTTTCCTGAATTTATGATAACCAGTGTAATTTTTGTCTTAAAAGTAAGTAATGCAGTCTTATCGAAATGGAAGCGCACTTGCATTTTGTGAATGATCAGCGCTGCCTTATCTAAACTGATTGCAAATGGAAAAAATATTATTATACGTTTCAGGCTACAGATTTTTTTCTGAGAATACCTCGTTGCCAGTTTGCTCATATTTAAATAAGCTTTTCAATGAAAACTTTAACGCTATTTTATGAAACATATTGACATTCATGATGATTCAGCGTTCATGTTTTGGCATTTTTAAATTTAAAAACTATTTATAAAAATTATGAAAATTAACTTTTTACAATCTTTTGTTATCTGTAGTTATATTTAGAAAATTTTGAAAAGGAAACATAGGACAATTAAAAAAATAGGACACAAAAGGTTTGATTCTCGCACAATATGAGCTGACCTTGACATTTCAATTCGAAATATGTGAATTTTGGCGTTTTGAACGGCTTGCTTTGAGGGGTTGATTAAAGTAAATTAATAATAAGTCAAGGTTATTTTTTCACTTAAAATGCCATTCAATGATATTCTTTTGCGATGACTAGTACATTCATAAATTATAATTTCATTACATAAGGTATGTCGAAGGAATTTTCTAAGTTTTCAAATGTCAAATGTCTGTTATAAATACTTCAATGCAGTCTTATCATTTTAGAGTCATAATCTAATAATCGTGCAAAAATCATTAAAATGTAAGTATTATTTCGTTTAATTTATGCACATAATGCTCCAGTTGACTTTGTACATAAATTGAAATCAGCCACTGTTTCTATATTATGTGTTGTTGTGGTTTTCGTGTCAAGGGTAAGTGTCAAACAAAGAGAGAGGAAAAAACATAGGAATGAGTAATGACAGAAAGTCAAATAATGCCAAAGGCATGGAGCACTACCCTGGCCACGTCCTCGACACTGTGCATGAAAAGAATATCTCTGGTATAGTCACTTATTGTCAATTTGGAAGAGGGCCGCTGCGACGGCAGGACTGGCCAGATGTCCGGGGCCCACCTGTGTGTTCGGGCAGTTTATACATTCCATGTATACCCTGGTGCCATGAGGCAGGATCTTCATGTCCCTTAGGTGCCCCGTTCTTACTCTTTCGATTGTGGTTGTGACATCTCAGGTACAGTTTAACTTAGATCTTGAAAATTTTGGCCGGGGATAGTCAGAAAGCCTTCACCTTGCGGCAGGATTAGCATCAGAAAGTGTGGTGGACAGGATGGCGGGTTCGACTGCTTTGGTTTCCTCGGTTGCTCTTTCCCCTCCATGTTCCAGGTGGGCTGGGATCCATTTAAAAGTGCATGATTTCGTCTCTTCCGTAATTAAGTACAAAAGTGTATTGATGACTTGGGAGAGTTTTGTCTTACCATTTTAGCATAGCCTCAAGGGCAGATTTGCAATCCGAGAAAACAATGATGCCATCGAAGAGAGCAGATGTTGAAGCATGAGATAAATGTTCAAGGCTTGTCTAATTGCGACGACTTCGCTCGTGAGATTGGAAGCAATCTTCGCTGCTAAAACGTTGTGTTTCGAGATGCTGCCATCCGGGTAGATAAAAAGATGTCGGTTTCTCATCTATCGCAATTCGAGTCGGAAGAGCCATCAGTGTAAACCATGATCAGTTGTAGCTTCATGAACTTTGTTAAATTCTCTAGACCTTTTCTTTTGATAGTTTCTTGTGATTTTTTTTTTTTTTTTTTTTTTTTTTTTTTTTTTTTTTTTTGAGCACGGTTCAAACAGATCCAAATTAATTTTGACAAGGCGGGGAGGCCTGACAGGTTTCTGTGTTATGGTATGACTCTGTTAAAAAGATATTCTTTTCGCAAAACCTTTTACTGATCAATACTTTTCATGACAGTCTGCATGAAAATGGTTGTCACGTAATGCATAAACCTCGAAAACGTTTTGCTAATCAGATGTATCAGTTTTAGTACTTACAAATAGAAACGCTTAGCTCTTTAATTATACTGAATATGATCATAGAGTTTAAAATTTAATATCTTTATCAGTCTTTTGTCCTAAATGAGTTAAACGTTTTGTATTTTAGTTTTATAATGAGTATAAAATTTCCTAAATATAACTAGAGGAACCAAAAGACTGTATGAAATATTAGACTTCTTGACTTTTATAAAATTGAAATTTTAATTTTAAAATTTCAAAGAAAGAATATTTTTGTCATTCAAAACAGATTTATGGCTAGAATATATATCTAAGACCAATGGTCGGAAAAATAAAGTTCGCATAAAGACTTTTTGGGGACATGGGTTTACGTCTTAATTTAATAAGTGAGCTATAGGGTATCTTATTTCGACAGTGATACAAATTACGACAGTGAAATAAAACACCGTACAGGTTATGGCTAAAGAGTGTCTTATTTCGACAGTGTATAATGGAAATAAACAGAAATGGACTGTGTAATTATTTTTATGCATAACTTCATATTTTAACACTCACTAGAAAACTTTGCCGAAAATTTGATATAAGCGCACAAGATGTAAATATTGGGATTGAAGTTAAATTGTTGTTTAAACTTTCCAGCAGGTATTACATTTAAAACGTTCAATAGCTCTTTAACCCCTTAACTGCCGCGGGCGTATATATACGCCTTGCTCAGCCGATGGGTTAACTGCCCCAGATGCGCCCAGATGCGCAGCCGATGCATTAACTTTGCGAATAATTTTAGGTGTAGCAGCGCAAAGCAAATGATAGCAGTTTGGAAGGACGTATATATACGCCTGGGGCAGTTAACGCATCGGCTGAGCAAGGCGTATATATACGCCCGCGGCAGTTAAGGGGTTAAGGATTTATAATACTAGAGTTTTCGTTGGAGAATGAAAGTAACAATTTTTTTCTAGGGTACTCAATGGAATATTATTTAGAAAATAACCTATTCCATTTGAATTCCAGACTGAGAATAATTTATGATGTTTCTTTAGTTCCATCTCCTGCTTTGAAAACAGAACAAAGAAAAAATTTCAAATGTAAAAAATCTTAGAACCTGAAATTATAAATGATTTTCTTGTAATTATTGTGAAAACACCAGAAACACCAGAACCCTGGTATATGAATTATAACTACAAGAACTGGAGGTTGTTGAATAAAATTTTGTATTCTTTTCGCCATCGTAACCAGGGCGGACTGGAGAGCAGAAATGGGAGAATTTCAGTTCTAATTAATAAAACTTGGTAAATAAAATTAGCAAGATCTATCCTTAGATTGATGTTTACCGATTGGAGCTGTGTATTTTGAAGAAGACTAATAATGATGCCTTATATTCATGTAACAAGCATATTCAGTTAATAATTTTAATTTCATTAATATTCTTCTCCAGTTGCTTAAAATTCGTATTTTATAATTTCGTAAACATCTTAGTTCTACTTTGGTTAATAAATGATAGCATAATCCTTACGTTTTTGCATAATACTTACATTTATGTGCCTTTTTCCGAGAAAATAGGACGTAATATTTTTACTTAAAAGAGCGACTCATGTAATTTTCCAAACAAAGCTTCGTCATTTTAAATATCATGGTAAGTTTGCATTTTTGTCTATTTTAAATTCAAAGTTTTGCTGTCATCTTTCACAAAAAATAAAGATATTTTCTCGAAAGTAAAATTACCTTATGCGAATAAACGCATTCAGAGATTAAAAACTGAATATGTTTTAGAGTTCTAGGAAGATTATTTTACGCCGTTGGCTTAATCGACCAAAAACTGAAAATGATGAGTTTAATATGTTTCTCACTATGAATTTATTTAAAGTAACAGTGATATATTAGCTTTTCCTGATTTTTGAGATTTCAAAGAGTAAAGCTTCTTTTTTTTTTTTGAATTATATCCGAATCAAGTCTCAGATTTGAAATGACGTGTGTAAGGAAAGGACTTAATAGAAGAATGTAATGACAGATCACGTATAGAACATTGATTTCTACAATGAAGTTTCAAGTTTATGTGCAAAGCTTTTAAAAATTGTTTATGTAAATGTTTTGAAAAATTTTATAATGTGTTTCCCTGAAATTGAATGGTTCCATTCATATCTTATAAAAATAAAAATCGAAAGACTAGATGTTTAAAAATTAACATAGTGTATTAGGAATTTCCGTAATATAAGTAAAATCTGGAGATATCTTTTACTGATGAAAAGCAACAGGAATTGGCGAAATTTACTCACTTTGCGTTCAACTTCTGTTGCCTTTTATCGGTTGCTTAAGCATTCATTCCGACATATCTTCGTCTTTTTTACGACATGGTATAACTGTATAATGTATTAAAAGTTTTATAACCTTTTATTAAACTAAAAGGCTAGAAATTAAATGTTTTAAATATGATTCGACACTAAAGTAAAAGTATTAGTAGTTCAATAATAGCTGAAGTCCGAACTAACATGATTTTCATTTAGGTAATGTTCTAGTTACGAACAAATGCACACATAATGACTGTCTACAACCTTAGCATTCATTCCCGCTTTGTTGTTTATTCATTACAGATGCACTTGAGAATCACGATATCATGATAATGGTTCCGGAGTAATGTGCCATGATATCTCAAGCAAGCATTCTTTGTCTCGAGTTTTGCAATATTAGGTGCAGTGTTAAAGTGCCGCGAATATTTATTGATGGCATTTCCGTGCACGTCAACCAGCAGACTGCTGGTGATGAGAAATAAAACTAGAGAGCTTCAGGCGGCTAACGTGTAAGATAATAATCAGCAAAGGAGTTATTTTACATGAATGCACTGTATCTTTAAAAAAAGCAAACGAAACAAAATTCTGAAAGGTTTCCCAAACTGTAGTAAGTAACTTATTACAGCAGTTTGGGTATTTTAATTGGCATAAAGACACCAAAATGACATGGAATAGGATTTCAGTGGTCGTATTTTGTTGGGATGAATTATGGTTGCAGTTTTTTGCACAGACCAGGGCATTCTATAATGCTAGCTTTCTATTAGGCACGTACTTTCCCTACCGACGGGGTACGTTTCATGCTGAAGACTGGAAAACCATATATAGATAAAATAGTATGTGTTTATGATGTCTATATTGTAGTCTTTCGGTAGTCTTAAACAAAGGCTGGTAACTACGAGGTATCGAAACATTTTTGCGGAAAGCATGCATTCGTTTTTAGCACTTGCAACGTAACTAGATGACGAAGAAGTATTCCAGTTAAATAATGCAACGTTTTCTCAGTCGTTGATTAGCATAAGGTGTGTCGACGAATGTTCTGCTTTTGGCTTATGTTTTGGCTACAAGAATTCACATATATAACTTGCTTAGAATATTTATGGCATACAATGGGAAACAATCCTATGATTGTGATCTAGCACAATTCAATTAAAACAAATTTTGATTCAATGATCTAATACAATTCAGTCAAGTAAATTATGATCTACATTGAAGATATTTTGAATAATGGATTGCAGATGTGTAATGTGTTTTAATAATTATTACAAATAATTGCAGATGTTTCGCATCTGTACTGAAGACGTTTTGAATTTTTTTAGGCATCTATGCAGAATATACAGGCAGTGCGTTGATACCTGACCGCTGCTCATTTACTTAGATTTTCCTGAAGAATCGATGAAGAATAACTCATTATTAGGCATCTCTGTCATAATGTTCTCCCTTTCAGTTTAATTGTAGATTTAATAAAGTCAATTAATTTATATGAAAGCACTTAAAAACAACATAATAACTCCAATAACTCCTTATCGAAACTTAATTTTAGGGCATTAAATAATAAGATTAATGTATTACATCTCTTTATTAGTTTGTGAGTACATAATATTAAGAATTTGGAATGCATAGTAAAATATCTGTATGACAGACAGACCATAATTTAGAATCAGCAATATCCAACAGTCCAATCTTATATGTTTGCAGGCACTGAGTCAGGAGACTTTAGAAATGCGGACTATAAACTAGCCTGCGAGTATACCTGAAAACAGCTCATTTTTCTGCCAAGCTAACCGTAACTGCTCTAGACCGTTACATCTGCTGCAGGACAAAATATTAACTCAAACATCATCAGCATGGCATGTCTGCAAGAAATTTAACTCATGTAAGTCTAGTCTCCCTGGCTACTCTTCCTCTAAAATAATATTTTCTGTTTCACTGGGTAGCGCTATTTTTTGTAGTCTACTACAAGCAGCATATAATTTCAGTACTCTTAGAAGGCAACAGTGGCAGTGTTTAAATAACATCCATTTACATAACCCCATCAATCTCTTTTCAAGATACTCGTCATAAAATTGAATGCACTGTTTTCTCGTTGCGCTTCACATTGCAGGCATTTCCTAGATGGTGAAATTCAGTGAAGGAGTTCACTTTGGGGTGCAGCAGAGGAAAATAAGAAAGGTTCAATTTTGCACGATTCCGCGAGTTGTATGTCTTCAACAACTTAAACTGTATTCTGTCGTCCTAGACAGCATACTCTGAAAGGTGGCCTGAAGTTACACTTGTCCCAAATCCTTCAGCCTCTAACATGCATGACTGGCATATCTATGAAATACCTACTCTCAACGATCACACATACAGCCATTATTGTGTGGACTCTCTACGAACACTAATTTGCAAACGAAACTACAGAACTTGATACAGTAATCGACAAAACTCGCTTTCTTTACAGATATTACACCTTCTCTAATAGATTCTGTATATAATTGCAGTAATGCTGTTGGATTATATTATGTATAAGAAAACTACTTGAAATTCGTAATCGCACACTCAAAACATGAAACTGCTTCTGTACTCCAAAAATTGTTTTGAAGGACAAAGAAGTTTACAAGAAAATGACGCAGATGTAGATCATTATGCTGGGAAAAAATTTTGCGCTAATTCAGAAGAGAGACAAGCTTGTTTTAAAGTCTATAAAAATAATTGCGTGCCTACAAACTGAAAATTACGGAAGCTAAAACAATGCATGTCGGGACTGAATTCTAGATGGCTGACGTTAAAGGCTTCTTTCCATCAACTTTACGAACACGTCTGCGAGAAACTTCAATCTTGTAGGTCACGTAAACAGTACTTGACAATTTATTTCACCAGTTCCCTTCTCAAAGGCACTTTACTTCATAAAGAAATTAGACGGGAAGTATTGGACATAGATCATATGGGGCCTCTAGCTGAGTACTCAATTTAACAGCATTTACGAAAAATCAATAAAATTGCTCACAAAGACCCTTCCTCTTAAAAACTACGTGAGAACCACCCCCACCTCTGCACTTCAAATTCTTACTGAAATTCCACCTCTATATTTAACTGCTCAAAAAGCTGTAGCAATAAACTGTATCGTTTCTTTCATTAAAATACTAAAATTTAAAAAATGAAACTCATTCATTCAGATTTTGAAAAGTGTTCAGCATTTTTCAATCACATCCTACTGTCTTTAATAATTTTGAAGATATCTTCATAAAAGCACCAACGTCCCCTTATACTGAAATATATACAAACTGCTCAAGATCACATGCGGTAGTTTAAAGTGCATGTTGTAGCTTTCAAAATTATTATCTCCCTTATAATTGGAAACTTAAACTAAGTCAACATAACTCTATCTTTCATATAAGACTTCTAGCAATTTCCAGAGCTATCTCTTATACGCAAAACATTAAAAAAACCTGTGTCATATATCGAGATTTAACTCATGGTATCTCAGCAAATGCTAACCTAAATTAACATAATCAACTTGTTCAGCAAATCGCAAGACAGCTTTGAGCAAATCCTTCGAATTATCGTCTATATTTATGCTGGGTAGAAAGACACTATGGCATTTCGGGCAACGAGAGGCCGATGAACTTATAACAGCAGCTGCTTATAAACCATTTACTTACAATCCAAATATTCCGTATCCAGTGACTCACTTTGCATTATCTCCCAATAAAGTATGTTTCAATGGAAAAATATCTGGTCAACTTCCGTTACTGAGAGAACTTAGTTGAACACCAAAGACTTGTTAAAAACGCCGCTGTCACACAATTCTTAACTGGTTGTGGGCCATTCCTTGACTACTACATCGATTTGGCTTGAGAGACAGGAACTTGTGTGCCTATGGAAAAACTGCGATTTCCGATCATTATTCTTTTGATTGTGCCCTCAGACAGCGTTATTCATATGAAATGCCCTTCTACAAATCATCTCCGCTTTAGGGGTGATGATACTGTCAATAACAAAATAACTCTGCATATAATCTGGGAAGCTCTGATATTACTACCTTCAGTGAGTAACGCTTAGCCATTCCTTTGAAATATTATAGTTTTCAAATGATATTTGTAAAATATTCACGATTTTTTATCTTTACAGTATTTTATGAATCATTATAGATTAGTTTTGTAAATTCCACGCTGTTTAATGAACGTAGTGTACATATGGTATACTGCATTACGTGAAATGAATATTATGTGGCATAGGTATTAAACTATACATTATTGCATTGCCTTATTATTCGACTTTGTATTGTATAATTGTATATCATTGCAAAATAAATGCAAAATATAATGCACTGACTATTAAGCATACGTTTTTATATTCTATTGAATGTATCGCATTTTTTATGTATTCAATTTTTTAAAGTTTATGTATAGTTTAACATTTGTAATAATAGCTTATTCTGTATTTTTTAAACATTTTCTTAAGTAAACGTCTCATTAGTTTTTATCTTGGTATGCCATTATGTGGGATCGGAAAGTAATTTTATTGTGTAGTAATCATCATTTAATATGTTTTCACTATAATTTGCTGTTCAGTGCAATAATACATTTCATATGTAGGCTTCCAACTGTATAAATAGAATTACTTTTTAATGCAGCACAAACTGAGTATTTTGTACTGAGAATTATTATAATAATAGTATTGCAAACTGCATGCATTTAATGATTACAGTATATTATGTACTGTGCTGCGTGATATTATCGTATTATGTTGCATTTGTATATATTGTATTGCACTGGCATTGTGCTTTGTATTGTATATTATTGCATAGTAAGTATTATAATGAGTATTGTGTGTATTCTGTTCGTAGTTTTATAATATAACGTCCACAGTAGTTCATTCAGTACATTAAACATATCTTCAAGTAATAATATAAATTATTATTACTTTTGTAAGTCACATTGTATTACATGATAGTTATTTTTATTATAATTGAAGTATTGTAACATTTGTATTTTATTCCATTTTATCGAATTCTATTCTATTAGTCAACATGTGTTATTTTTCCCTTTCAGCAACGCCTGCATTGCATTTTATGAATACTGTTATACCTTCGTATTCTTCGTTATTTTTAATGTAATTCTGTCCTTTTGTACCGCTTTTAATGTTATAATGCCTCAGCTATGTTCTGGGATAATTTGACATTGCCATGTAATTCCGTTATATATACTGTAGTGTTTCCCTTGGGTTGCATAACAAGTTATTTTAAGTTCTGTACCTTTCCTAAACCTCTAATTTTTCCCTCACATTTCCGCGCCAGAAAGTAAATTTAAAATTAAGTAAATTTAGTATAAAAACAGACGAAACTAAAAGTTTATTCAGGGTGTGATTTCGCTAGTTAGCCCGCGTTACTAGTCTGTCCTCATTGTTGTTACGTTGAGTTGCTGATATGCCTTTTGGCCACTTAATAAGTATATTGCCGTGTAGGTTGTTGAGGCAGCCTAGTTAGCCTTAAACTATATCGTTGGTCCAACCCTACTACATATCTTTGAATTTATTGTTGAAATATTTTTAAGTTCCACCAGAGGTCATCGATGTTATTGTAAGCACGAAGTATGTGCATTTATGTAAAGGGCTTGATGAATAATAAAGGGTATATTTTATCTTTTTTCTGTGCTGGTATTATTCACGCCTGTGCGAGAAGTCACCACGTTCTCTAGTAAGATCATTTTACTTTATGATAGTGAAGAGAACAAGAACTTACAATAACAAGCTCTAAATAGATGTGTGTTTGATGTAACGCTTTAACACTAGGGTGTCATGGTCCGACAGGTATCAGTGTAGTGTTGTTTGGTAAATTTATGTTTGTAAGTAATAGTTAACTTGCACGTAATAAATTTGTAGTTTGTAATATGGTTAGGCAAAGCTCAGTAAATAGCACTGTTGCTGTATTAGATTTAAATCAGGCTTCTCTCTAGTGGTATTAAAAAATCATGAATAGTATTTATATGTACAATTTAAGTAGCATTAGTGATTTTATAATATCACACTAAGCATTGGAAGTTATTATTGCAAGAAAAGAATCGCATGTAAAAAATTACAAATATTAGAAAGCGAAAATGAAGCATTTCGTGAATATAGTTCTCCAAACTTCAAGCTGGCTTAAGAATATTAAGTTTGAAAATCTAAATAATTGAATGCTGAGTGGTATTAAAGGCACTGTGGTCCGTTCTAAAT
Organism: Stegodyphus dumicola; assembly: GCF_044657685.1. Taxonomy (NCBI): domain Eukaryota; kingdom Metazoa; phylum Arthropoda; class Arachnida; order Araneae; family Eresidae; genus Stegodyphus; species Stegodyphus dumicola. The sequence goes on from NC_140771.1 coordinate 198,751,370, forward strand.
TACAGGACACAAATAAAAACGCACTGGATTTCAATAAAGGAAATATTTTTGCTGATTGAAATATCTTTTACCAAGACAGCAGTTATTTTCAGAATGATTGCCAAAGTAAGAAATATTATCTGATAGGTTGTTAAAAATAATTGCATTCAAATAATAATCTAATGATTCCTCAAATTTAGGCAGCAATTAGTATTTTCCTGAATTCACAGTTTTCAACAGTAACTACGTGTAATGTTTGATACTTGACCTTCAGGTTTGTGCACCTTATAGAAAATCAGCATTTAGCATAGCCAGTGCCTATGCTAAATGCTAGTTTCAGTAGACAGAAGGGCACAAAATTTGAACAGTGCACAGTGAAAAGCATTTATTGTTCAGCAATGTGACTACCTAGTTTCAGGTAGTCACATTAATATTAAATAACTACTGTTCTTTCCATTTCTGAGATAACTGAAGTGTGTGAAACGTTTTGCATGTTGGATGAAGAGGACTGTTTCATTCTCAGAATGAAACATGAAGGTGGACTGATGATAGTTTGACCTTAATATCATGAAAGTCTCTGGTAATACTAACTGATCTTGACGATAATAATACTGTCAAGGGCAATCAATAGATTTTAAAAATTAACAGCTGCAAAGCTGTTATGTAGCATTGCCGCGTATGGATGAATATGTACCAATTCACACTGTAAAACGGTTAACAGAGTGGTGTGAATATTTGAAAAACAACTTGAACATCTGCCATAATCAATATAATCTTATGATCTTAACATCATCGAGCCTGTCTAAGATATGCTAAAGGACACAGCTGGAAAACGTTTACCAGGGGAATGCCAAAAATACATTTAATAATGAAACAAATCTTGTATTGGTTGTTTTGAAGAACAAAAGCTGCAGTATTGGTCCCCGAAAGAGGATTTATGTAGTAAATAAGTTAAACTGAGTATGCCTTCCGATTTCGTTGTTATGGTTTTGTAATGTTACACATTAGAATTATTTCATGTATTTTTTGCTTTGAAATTTCAGGTAAGACATGAAGCAAATTAATTCACCAATAACTTCTCACAACCTCTTTAATGATATAGAATAAACATATATCACACAAGAATAATTAAATTAACGTTTATTTTATTTCGTATGTTTTATTAGATTTACAACAAGCAGTATACATTGCAAGAGACACACAACGGAATTTACATAAGTTTTGCTTTATTCTTATAATATATTTGATCTCATACAACATTAAACTACAAGCCATTCGTATTATTCATTACGCATATCATAAACATAATATATGAAAGAAGTGTCCAGACATAGTATATTAGTGCAAATGCCTACAGATATTGAGAAACTGCAAACGTTTCACGACCTTATTAATTTAATAATTGTTCCGACATAGAGCTAAATATTTGACCTTTGGAAAAATGATATAAGATGATTTACTAAAAAAATATATTACACATAAATCATTTATATTCAACATCTAAAATGGCGACATAATAATTAATCTGCTCCTTAAAATGTGGATATTAATAACTACATATTATTCAAATGACTCTTTGCAAAACATGCTTAGATGTAACTAAAATCAGGGGACTCGGTATTAAACAACGGAATAAAAAAATAATTTACCTGTTCTCGTTTTTCTTGAATTTTTTACATTATTTTCTTATTTTTTATTTTTAACCAACATTTTTAATCACGAATTTATTTAATGTTTTCTGTTATCAGCGGGAGTATGAAATCTTTTGAAATGTCTTCAATAATTTCCTTCATATAAATTATGTTTTTTATTAAAATTTTTAACAATTCTAAATTTAATTAAAATTCTTTTATATCCTGTTTTGCTTTGTGAGGCAATACTTATTAAAATATTCAGAATTTTCTAACTAACAAAGAACAAGAACAAAAACATTCGTTTAGCTTCAAATGTTGAAGCTTTAAAAGCATAGAAATATCACAATGCTAGCTGATATTTTTAAATGATTTAAATTGATATATACATCATGTGGGATTTCAATGATTTCCTAGAATATTCTTTTCAAGAATAATTCGAATATTATAGAGATCTAATAAAATAAAACGAATGATTGAAAGTATCTCTTGACTTAACATATATCATTATGATGCTTCTGTGATATGTAACATAAAAATTATTATATAATATAATTTTTTAAACGCTAAGAGAATTCATATTTTTCAAATGGTTTTCCTGACATTTTATAAAGAAATTTGAAATTATTTTTTAATCAAATATGGAACTAAGGTGTTCATGAAATCAAACTGAATTTTTTAACATAAAATAAACTATTATTTACTATTATTGAAAAAAATTAAATACTTTATACAAAATGTAAAGTATAATTTATTTTATTTTATTAATAATTTTCGTCCTCGTAGATTGATTACTTATAATTAGATTGTACTGTTAAAAATATTTGAAACAGATAATTCATTTTTAACAAATGATTTAAAAAATTGAAATATAAACATTTTAAACTTAAAAATTTTGATATTTTATTATCTTAAAATATCATTTAAAATATATATTATTCTTTCGATGAAGATAACACTAGTAAACATTTATACACATACGTTTTAAGGGTATCAACATTTCTAAATATAATAAATATGTTTAAAGACTTCCATTAACAGAAAACAATACTTAATGAGTCAACATATTTTGATATAGCTACGGCATATTTTTTATTCAGGGATATAGAGGATGATATTATGTTCTATTCTTATTATATACAACTGGATCTAGTGCGATAAATAAATAACATTATCTACAGTTTGACACGAAAACAAAATGCCACTTTATATTAACTATAATACAAATATTATGGATGTAAATTAGGATGTGAAAGGAATCAAATATTTAAATAAAGAAGGTAATCTTTTCTATAAAACTTTGAACAATATTTTTCTCAACATATATCTAGCCTCATACGAAATAACTACATGCCATTATGTAACAAGAAAGTAATTATATAACATGAATAAATATCTGTACAAATTCATGAGAGCATAGCCGTAGTAAATTCATGCGATAGTTAACAATTTTAAGGAAACTGAGTTTTTGTAACCAAACAAATGATGAAATATGATACATCTACTGATATAAAATTATGAGGCTTTTATGATTCAAAACATGAAAGCAGGTAGAACCTTAAAGAAAATCTTTGTGGTGTATCAAAAAACACTTAATTTATAGCCTGTCATGTGTATTAACCTTGGTAACAACACACAATCAAAGAAACCAAACGAAAAGAAGTGTCTTTCAAAGTCTTCTTATCGTTTACTCTCTGTAAGCATAGTTTTTCATACTACGACACAATCCTTTATTAATGTTTTAACTTAGCAGCACTTCTAAGTAGACTCTAATTTATATTATCTGCTGGTATAATTTAAATCAAATCGCATTAAATGTAGAATGAATGCAGAGTTTCCTTGTGATACTATATAATTTAAGCTTTTACTCAAAATGCCTATTTACGTAAAATATCAATTAACTGTACAGCCATTTAGATACAAAGAGTATTATAGCAGCTTAGTAAAAATGTTTTACTAGAGAATCACAGTTAAATTTCAAGAAAACTAATTAATCACATAATTAACATTATTTCAATTCCTTATAAGATAACAGCACAGTTTTCTTAACATTCTTTAAGAGTAATTGTACACCTAAGCTTCCAAACAATTCTAATATTATCATGCATTTTTGTTTCATTCAAATTGTGTTATTGTGTTCTCATATTCTGAAAAAAAAACTTGCTTTTATAGAGAAATCTAGATTTTGAAGTTCTAAACTGTTCAATGTTTAAATTGTGAGAGAAGTCGAGTTACAGGCAGAAACGCTCTTAATGGGATATAGCAATAGTTTTTGTCTTCAAACTGGAGACATTTACCAGTTTTTGCTAATTTGTCCACTTCTTCGAAATTTTCTGAAACTTTAAAAGAGTTTTTAACTTTAAACGATTTTTTTAAAATTTAAAAGCAATTTTTTTCTTAAACTTTCTGAAGGCAGGTAGCTGTATATAAATACGGCTGCGAGAGCCAGTCAATCAGATTTTTTAGAGACTTTATTTGGTTCAAAGAGTTAGCTGAGTTAATGCTGAACTCAGATATGCGGTATAGAACTTACTATGTAAATGTGATTGGTAATCTAAAGAATTTCTGGCGTCTTAAGAAGAATTTTCCGTATCTTTGTATGCATCTTAATATGGTTACAGCTCTTTATTTTGCTGTTCTATGTTGCTATAAGTTGCAAATGTATGGCTGTTAATTTGGCTTACATATTGAGATAATTTCTATAAGCCCATAGCTGATAATATTAAAGTCACTACATTGTTAAGTTTATATTCCCTGCAAAGGAAAAAAAATGAATAGTTGGTACAATTATAATACTGATTCTTGTAAAACATACGAAAGAGGAAATTTAGTAGAAAAGTCGTCCCAAATTTTACTAGGAAGTTGTTAACATGAAAATAGTAATTCACTAGTTTTGTCTTATTAATAGAAATGCAAAGGTTAGCGAATTTGTAGATTTGCTCTCTCTGAAAGACGCAATAAAATGCTTTCTCAGAATCGAGACATAATGGGCACTAGCACTTTCACCCAGATTATGCCTTTAATTTCATTGTTTAAGAGATTTGTGATAGAAAATAACACAGTTTTAAAGCATTCCTACACAGCAAATGCATATTATTATTTTAAAATATGAATTTAGTAATATTATTTAATTTCTAATCACCATGAAGAAATTCCGTTGAAAGTATTTTCATGTATGATGATAACTAATAATTTAATCTGTCATATCATCTCAATAACTTAAAAAAATTAACATGTAGTACATATCAGAGAAACAATTGCAATTATAATATCGAACACTGAAAGAGTGATATTGATGGCAGATAAAATTAAAACATACGCATCTAATTCGCATGAACACACAGCTCTGAGCTTAAAATACCGGCTTGAGAGTTAATGAAAATAACAGAAATAAAGATATGCAAGACTGGACTGAAACCTGCTCATGATTTCCAGACTCAGAGTAAAATACTATAGATTATTCGGGTCATTTTAAATCAGATGCAACATGAGGTTAAAGAATTGTTCTTGAAAGTTTTTGCGTCTCTTAGCGAAAGCTTCTCATATAGCATTATCGTATTCTTCAAAACTTTCGTAAATTAAATCCAGTTCCTATGTTAAGAGAAAGCTAGCTGCTCAGCGTACCTTCCAAGAATTTAATTAAACTCTTAAAATTCGCTCTTTTGAAGAAATTTATGTTACTAAATTATAAAAATTCGAGGAATGAGAAAACATGTTTTATTGTTGTATTATTAGAATTAAAAGCTCAGATGATACTAGATAAAACATGTTAGACAGTTTTCTTAAATTTACTAAAATGGAATCATTGATTTTACAGGAATGCTGGATATTATCATGTGCCTTTTTATTTCACATTTTATACGTATAAATACGTATGAATTTAAAATTACGTATTTATTATTTACGTATAAATTCGAAAAAGTGTTATTTCCATTTATAGAATAGCGTCAAAAATTTCATCAAACAAACTTTCTCAAATACTTCGTTAAATGAAACATGCCTTTTCCTCAAATGAACTTCAACACAGATTAAAAATTTAAAAAGCGTTTATTGTTACAGCTTTTGCTAAATAAAAAGTAATTTCCTACCCATTCCTCATTTCGTTTCACATCACTGAAAGATTTAATTTGCACTTAATTTAGTTTAATATTTTCTTCATTTTTGAAAACTATCTGCGCGCTCATTTCACAGAGGAAGGGGTCATTCATTATTAATTTTAATATAGCTTTGATCTTACGTCAAAGACTTTTCCTGTTTTTCATATGACAAAGCAACATTTTAAGACCACCTCATAACTGTATTTATTCATTGTTTATTAGATGTTTTGTTTATAATGTAAATTAGTGATGAGAACCAAAAGATAATATATGGTTTATAAGGTGCTCGAAAATATTGGTAAGGTTTTGGTGCTAATTTATGCGATACTGAACATTAAGAAATTTGCCCAATATTTCACAGTTATGAATTTTGGAAATCAATACAATGTACAACGTAGCACAAGTAACTGTACAATGTTAACAGTGCCATATATTAAAAAAAAGAGCTCCACCAGTGGCCGAACGGTTGAAGATTATTTGATGCACGTAGTTCGTCCTGAATTCAAGCCAAGGCTTACAGGCGGGCTACAACTTGAAGTTTTGAACCCCATGTGTTATATGAATACAAGCCAATTTCATATACAACGTTCTTCACGTAGTTATCCCTCCCTCTACGCCTTCGGATGATTTGACATAACCATACTAACCAAGCCAAACAGCTAACCTAATTATTTCAAAAATAAGTAAAGCTCGGATATGAAATGGCTTATATGGAGAAGATACTCAGTTGTTCCAATGAAATGTATTTTCATGTCATTTCAATAGAAGAAGAGAGGGAGTTAAGATCTTGTTAAGGTAGCAAAGGAATGTATCAGCACTCTTCAGTATTGAATATTTCAGTTCAAATTGACTGCTTTGAGGGCAGATTGTAAAATCGTTGGAAAGTATTACTTTCATAAGTATAGCCTCAGAACGGAAAATGAGTGTATAATGTTCTGTTCGGAGAGATTCCACATTTTGCTGCTGTCTGCGAATTCCCGCATGTGAGCAAATATGCCTAAAAGAATGCTTAGAAATGCTAAATTTCCTATGAGAAATAGACTGAATCTTTCTACGACAAATGTGGTTTTAAGTGATTCCATAATAAGGTACTAATGGATTAAGATCTGAGCATGTGGTAGCCAAGGGATTGTTCAAAGCATTATCTTCAAAAAACAAGCATTTTTATTGCGATGTTTTAAAGTCTTTTAACAATGCTGGGGGATCCATTTTTGTAATGATAATAATGTCTAATAAGGAATTTATTATAATAGAATTCATGGTAATATTATACCTCAAAATTATATTTGCGATCTAACAAATCATGCTGTTTTAAGCTTATTGTGGTAACCTGATACTTTAAAATTATAGGATGCTTTGACATTTCTTGTCTATGTTTTGTCATATTGTCACATGTTAATATTTATTATTTATACTAACATTTTTCATTTTCATTTAAATTTTCCTCTAGTCTTGTTTCAAGTCTTTCTCTTCAGAGTAAATGCGACCTTAATTTTTAAATATTCTATTAGGATTCAACTTGGCGATATAACACAGTAACTCAGATTAAAATGTATGATTAAAATGTAATGTAAATGTGTAATGTTACATTAAAATGTAACTCAGATTAAAATGTACTCAGATTAAAATTAAAATGTCAGATTAAAATTACTCAGATTAAAATGTACAATGTAATTAACTCAGATTAAAATGTAAAATGTAACTCAGATTAAAATACACAGGAATCGTGAGTTTACCTGACCATATACAAAAAAAAAAAAAAAAAAAAAAAAAAAAAAATATTATGTTTCCTTAATTTTGTTTTTTTGTCCTTTATAAATGTCTGAACAAAGCATATATTATTCAGTTATCTCTTTCATACAGGTAGTGCCAAATTAATCAAAATATTTCTTATACAATTACCTGAACAGTCACCAGCTACATCTTCAGGATCCGCATATAAAAGTTGCTGCAGACAACTACTATATAATACCTTCTACACATAATTTTTTTTAAATACTTTTATATATTTACTATTAAAATTTTTATTAATCTGCCTATCTAACTGTACTTGAGGCAGAGATTTTTCCTTGAAACTGCCGAGTTATTTTCATGAACTATTTATCAACATTCAATCACACACAGACTAAACTTGTTTAGCCAGTCTTATTAGATTATAATCAAAGTTAAAATGTGCAACACAAAAAGAATCGATAACTTATCGCTGCTCCTTTAACAAAATTGTGATAGGTAGCTTCTGTCTACTTTTTAGCCCAAAGGACTCTATTATTCTCGAAGTGGGATTTCGCATTGGTTCACTATAAACGGCGTATAATTTTTCACATTATTGTTACCGAATATTCTCGCCCTGTATTATATATTTAAAGTAACTGAATAATTAAGAATTTGCACGTATGCATGCTCCTCACACTGTGAAAACACGATGGCACTTACAGCACTTACCGTCCACATGCCATTTGACTGTATGAAAGCTACGTGTTGCAGCCAGCCTAAAAAAATAGTTTTATCTTCCCTGCGCTAGCGTGTTTTGATTCAGTAAAATTTAATATACTTTCAAATTTTATCTGGAAAGTTATTGAGTAATAAACTAAGCGATTTAAAAGCTACAAACGCTGGTCTAAAATATGTTTTTTAGTGTTTAATGTGATTGATTTAATTATTACGTATATTAAAATAATTCGATATCTAATTAGAAACATTTAACATTTAAATTACATTAGTTAGACTCCTTAAAATCATTATATGCGTTTTCTTTTTTATGTCAACTACTTTAAGCAGCTGGTCGCGACAGCGGATACTTTTTAAGGCAAAAATACAGCGAACATAATAATATATATGACAACTTCTAATATCTTTTTCCAGAATTCTAAAGCTAAATATTTCTGATTTTGCTGTTGAAGCGAATTTTATGCGGCGTAAATGCGGAGAACGTGATATTTAAAAAATAAAGTTAACACGAAAAAGGTTAATAATAAAAAGACAAAAGAACATTTTAACCATCTTACTAAGAAACTGAATATTGATATGATGAACTCAGACTGAAAAAAACATAAAAATGAATGCCAACACATAATACAGCAACGGAAATTCCAAATATATGCTGCTATGCAGTTTTTAAAAATTTTTGTGATTTTGTTGTTGAACAGTGTGGGGCGAAAGTGCGAAAAAAGCTATGCTTAATAATAAAGCTAAAAGAAAAGGGGGTTTAGCGGAGTGAGTGGAAGAGCAGACTAGTAAACTGCGATCTCAGCGAGAGCTCAAAAATACTTTTGGGAAATCGCTGAAATCTAAACCATTTCAGTTTTTTTTTTTGACATCACAATTTTACAAGAATAAGTATCGATCAAATATTACATCTTGTTCTCTCTTACTAAATAAATCTAAACCCTTTCAGTTTTTTTTGACATCACAATTTTACAAGAATAAGTATCGATCAAATATTACATCTTGTTCTCTCTTACTAAATAAATCTAAACCCTTTCAGTTTTTTTTTTTGACATCACAATTTTACAAGAATAAGTATCGATCAAATATTACATCTTGTTCTCTCTTACTAAATAGGCATCTGAAGTCTCTTTACAACTCCCACAGCAAAAGAGAAAATTATTGTCTCTATTTAATACAAACACCGTTAATAATTCTCCAATGCAGCGCGTGAGTATTCACACTAATAGGCATCAGTTACAATTAAACTATCCGATTTTTAAAGTCGTTTCGCTCTTAATTGTTTAATACATTCTTACTATGACAAACGTCTGGTCTGACGGAATATATACCAAGCAAGCTAAAGAAAAAAATGAACTGCCTTTAACTTAAGCGTAGCTTTAACACTTTGCTGTTACTAACACTTTTCTATAATAATATATAAATACAATAATTATTATTGTTGAATGTGATAATAATGGTCACAGATTTTATACAAAAAAAGAGTCGTTGAAAAAACAAGAGTTTCATAGTCTTATTTGTAGAAATAGTAAAATGTGAAATTCTTTTGCTTAGTGCAATTTAATTTTTATACTTTCCTCAAAACTGGCTGTGCCGGTACTTCATTTCTGTGCACAGAAATGGTTTAAATAGTGCAGTTTAAACCAAACAATTTTATCGGATACAGAAAATTTTTCTGTTGGAAATTTCTTTATAAAGAAATTGTATCTAAACTTAAGTGATTCAAAGTTTAGGTTAGTGTGAACAGGAGGAGAAAATGACATGTAAGTATTATGAACACGGTTTAGGTATTTCGAAATAACATATTTTCACTTGGTCATGAGAAATGTTATGAAAATGACTCAGAAACTGAGGATGTGTAGTAAAAAGATAAGCATATCCTAGCATTTAAAAATGTATTGAAACACATCATTAAATAAAACGGAGAACTCCATTGGTACAGAATAAATAATTGTGACATATTTTTTTAATTTATATATTTTTTGCTTGTGTGTTGCTTGTTAGAAAATAAAGTGAGTGTCCTCCCAAAAATACTGGTGATTAGATTTCGAAAATTATTGTAACCATCATTAAATTTATAGCAGATATGATTTGCAGACCACGGCAAAACATTGATTCGTAAGGCATATGAACAATTATTAGAAGTGATTACATTGAATTTAATTATTTATGTAGAAACTCAACTGTTTTTCTGAGCTTTCAAAGTAAAAAATATTCCAGTTTATTAACTTTTTTAAATAATGCAAAATCGTATACGCGTTTTTTAATCATCCTCTTCACGTATCGTTGGGCGGCAAATACTATTTATGAGGACAAAATGTTTAAATATTCTATTAAGTTCACTTGTCTTTTTAGAATATTTTACTTTAAGCTACTTTCATGTTATTCAAATTGGTAATACTATATAGCATTTTTAAATTCATTCATATTTAGCTCAGAACATCATTCATTTTACACAAAGGTTCTGTAACAAGTTAATGTTCTAATTATACTTGTACCATATTAGAATTTTCTTTGAAATTCATCTGTATTTCATTCTGGTTAGGAGGGTATGTCTTTCAGCGTTTTAAGTGTTTCTGTGTTTATCTGTGTTTAATTATACAGTTTCTCTTGAAATTTAATTCATCAAAAGCTTCTGAAAAAAGAAAAACATCTGAGGGGTTCCAGATTTTAATGGCCGTCTAAAAGGATTTGTTAAGTTTTCTCATGCTCTCGCTGATCTCTCAGTCTAAAAGTTTGCTGTTATACTCACTCCTACTAACCTATTTTTTGTCTTGTTAGCTTTATTGCTAAGCATCCCTTTCTTCTCACTTACGCATATACAATTCAACAGCAAAATTGCAAAAAAATTAAAAGCTGCTCAGCACTATACGTTTAAAATTCCCAATGCAGCTTTAAGTGTTGGCATACATTTCTCTGTTCTTTATTTTTAAGTCTTTTCTCAGTTCATCATATCAGTGTTCAGCTTTTATACTAAGATGGCTTTAGAAAACTTTGTTTTTGTCTTCTTATTACTAATGTTCTGTTTTTTTAGTCCAAAGGGATTTGAATGCCGAAGGACTATTAGTTTCGTTTTGGCATTTTGCGTCGGACTCATAAATGTCGGTTCACTTTTCAAACTGTTGCCACAAAATGTTAGAGTCCTGCATTATATTTGAAGAAATTAAATAATGAAAAATCTGCATAAATGTATGTATATTTCTCGTATTGTGATAAAACAACGGTACATAGAGTCATCGAATTTTGAATAACGTAATCCTCCAACGAATATGAGCATGTGGAAGACCAAATTTGAAATTTGAAATTTGTTTTATGATCGATTTCCTATTTTTTAAAACTTTGACGAATTTTTGATTAACAAACTCAAGGATTTCAAAGCGAGCAATGGCAACGTTGTGCAGAAAAAACATTTTTATCTCCAGCGCGTGAGTCTCTGTATCGGAAATTCTAAAGATATGCTCGTTTTAAAACTATTTTGCGATATTGCTGTTGCACTGGATCTTATGGTTTAAGTGCGAGGAACATGATATTTAATAAAGAAAGGTAACACACAAAATGTTAAAAAACGCCCCTTTGGACGTAATTTAAAATCTGAAACATTTCAGATTTTTTTTTTTACTTTATTTATTAAATACATCAAGTTCTTGTCACTTACGCACCATAAAATTCGATCCAACAGTAAAATCACAAAAATAACTTAAAAAATTTAAATAAGTAGAACTTCATCCAATAGACAGTCTCGCGTGCTGGAGATAAAAATGTTTGGTTCCGTACAGATCTCGCATATCGCTGTGCATACGCGCGCATTCACTTTATTACAGATTGTATATTAAAGAAATTTGAAATTTCTGTGTGATTTTATGTGCGTAATAATACACCGCATTAAAAGAATTGAAAAGATAAAAATTAACGATGCAAAGTTCACTTTACCATGGGCGTTAGAGGGTTAATGTTCATTGTCTCTTCATAACACAGCACTCTTTATCTTCAAATATAAGATACATTTGAAAGTAAAAAATTTATTTTCTCATATCACTCGTAATACGATAAAATTTTAAATTAATGCTACAATACAATCATTTTTAATATCAAAATACAAAAGTGCAAAAAATATTCTAATATGTTTATTTTTTATTCACCGACATTAAGGGATTTAAGACTAATATTTAAAGAGCTTTTAAAGGTCGTAATACAGAGTTCAATAAACATATTTGCCATTTTCCTTTTTCTTTTTAATCTCTAAAAAGTAAGTGGGTTCTGTTTCGTGCTACAAAATGAAGTTAAAACAATAAATTCTGCATTATATTGATAATCATTTTTATACTGAATACTTGTAATATGTATTTAAACTTTAATATTTTAAATATTTTATCAAACTACTTAAAATTTACTGATTTCGCCAATTTCAGACAACAGAAACATCTAAAATCATTATCTTATTCTCATTTTGATAGGTATTAATACCTTCATTGCTGTTAGTGTAATGGAAGATAATCAGTGAAATCTCATTACTCTACCACTAATATCCCATATATTTCTCAAATTACTATATAGGTAATATAGTTTTCTTATTAGACGCTTTTGAATAACTATTTAATTTACGGATAATATTTAAAATAGCACGCTAGAATTCCATTTAACCTGATTTTGATTTAAAACGCTCTTTACTATTAAACACTGGATGACCCACGAATTTCGACCCCTTCTATAAAATCATATAAAATATAAATATTGGGGTAAAAGACTACGCTTCACAACCCGATATTTTGGGCTATAACACTTTCACTTACTTTTTTATTACAAGAATGAAATTTGTCTGGCCTAACATGCATTTCAGTTCAACTTTACACCAACAGATGGCGCTGTAATGTTAATCATATCGAAAACATAAAAGCATAAATACTTTAAAAGCATATTTGCATGTATTATTAGTTTGTATCGTTATATAATAGGTTCGTAAACGAGTTAATGTTACACAATGCTTTTCCGTAGCATTACACTAACAGCTGCATCTGTCCTGAACATTTGAACAAAATTTCTTTTTGAGAATGAGCAAAAATTCATTTTTATGTCAGAAAAATGTCTTTTTCCGCAATAAGTCTCTCTGCAAATCGCATTCTAATGCATTTATTTGTTAATTTTGTTTGACTTATTTTGAAAGCGTGCACATTTATAGAACACCCTACATAACTGGAAGTAACATGGATTCAGGTATTCAACAGGCGAAATGGTTTATGTGATTACGGCAAAGCCTCGAATGATATCTTCCAGAGGCAAGAGATGTCTTTGTCGAGGACTTTCTAAAGGAAACTGTCTTGTATTTATGTTACATATGGGGAAATCCACGGAAACAACCAACCCAATCCATTCGTGAGATTCGAACCTCAGAGCGAACTACTGGCGTTCAGCGACTTTACCGCTCGGCCTGTAGTTATTACAAGGAAGTCTGAAATGGTGTGGTGTGGTGTATTTAATTATGGCAAAGCACACAAGGGCTATCTGCCTAAAGGGAGGGATGCCTTTCGTGGAGGACTTTCTAAGGGAAACTGGCTCGTATACACGTTACACATGGGGAAAACCACGAAAACGCCCATGCAGCCAGCCCGTTCGCGGGATTCGAACCTCAGACCGAACTACCAGTGTTCAGCGTCTTTACCGCTCGGCCGCTGGTGGGCTCCAAGTCTGAAATGATATTCGGGATTTGTAATTAATTAAATGGCTCATACGTACATGAAAACTGAACCGTAATTTCAGGATTTTAACGCAAACAATTTTTTGGATGTTTACACATACTAAAAAGTTTTCGGAAAATAAATAATAAGTGATCTGAATATTTTATTAAACAGTTATCATTTAAACATCTGATCAAACAGATTTTTAGACCTGTATACATATTTTAAAAACTATCTGTAAATAAGTAATCTGATTTTATCTTAGAACAAGGCTTCTTAAACTTTTTTCAGTCACGACTCCTTTTATCACTGAGGTTTTTTTCGCGACCCCTGGACTCCATAATATTTACGAAAATTTTGTGGGATCCCATAAGTATTGCGCAAATCCGACACACGCGTGAGTGAAACTGTAAATTTTTTCACTTGTATTGTAACATACTATTTCAGTTTTAGGTCATTAAGTGTAATTTCTAATTTTAAGACATAGAAAAATGTGAAAATTTTAAATAAGTAACAAAGGAAATAACAGCGTCACGTACAAATCAAGTAAAATGAACGTTTATTTATATTGTAAAAAAATGCTTTGAAATATTTTCGTTTTTTGTTTGTTTGTATTGCCTTTATCTATTTTCAGAAACATTGTGTGAAAAAATATTTGGTAATTGTAAAATTATTATAGTTAAGTTAAAGAAATATAAAAACTGCTAACTTTTTGACGACCCCTTGTTGCAGGTTCCGTGACACCCACGGGGGGTTGCGTACCAGAGTTTAAGAAAGTCTGCCTAAAAAAACAGATAATGAATTCTTTTTAAACAGCAGCGGTTAGTGCGTTCAGCTATTGAATAAATGCTTCGCCTAATTTCTTCTCATGATAGCCAAATTAAAACTGGCCCAGAAAAATGTTTTTCGGAATTTTATGCTAACAGAGAGCTAGTTTTATTTTAACCATCCTGTATTTAAAATCTAAGATCATTTGCTCATAATAATCCGATTTTTGCTTATGTTATAACGTTTATAACAGAGATAAATACTCTACTTATGCTTACGGGGGGAAAAGTAAATAAAATTTTCTTCTTTTCGTTTCGGTTTCTTTCTGTTTATTCGTACTTTGATATTCACATCTACTGATAGAAAATGAATTTGAATTTTTGGCATTTCATTTAGTTTATTTATTTTTTAAACAAAACTATAAGTTTTATTTATTTTTTAGAGATCCTAAAGAAGAATCTTAACTTTCATAATCTGCACTGGAACTAGATTGCCTTCTCAAGTCTGAGACAGTTAAATTTCATTCAAACAATTTATAACAGATTTTACGAAAACCTTTCTTTCCTCATACATAGAAAGTAATCCAGAGGGAAAAGCACAAGCTCACTGTTTTTTTTAACTCACCAGTAAGTAAATATTTCGAAAGAAAGTAGTTGTATTTTATTCTCAGTGGTTCTCTACCAGACCTAAATTCCATCAGTTGATTTCGAGATACTGCATTTTTCCATGCCCCACTGAGACTGTACTATGATTTGCTTTCACTTCAGTTGAAGACCATCAGTTTCAAAGTGAAGAGGTGACAGATCCAAATGGCTATCATGAAAAGGTAGCGCAGTAACCCCATTTCTCTCCTGGTGGGATTGCACGCAGAAGTCAAAGACGTGATATAGTCTGGAAAGGAAGAAGCCAATTTCTTAGGACATTTTTGCAATAAGATCAGAATTCTGTATTCGATTATGCCATCCATTTTAACAGCTGAGGTTGTAGCTAGGGTACTGATACTTACTTTTTTAGGAACATGTTGTTTTTTCTATCATTTAAAAACAAATTCGTCAGAACTACTTGAACTTGGTGACTACTTAACTTGGTGAAATCTGTCATTTACAGTAGATGCTCATTATAACGATTCCTTTTGTTATAAATAAAAAGGACGTTACCACGAATGTAGATTTGATATGTTTCTATTATCAGCTGAGGACTTTAACACTGTCATCGTAATATTACTGTTGTTATAATAAAGACTTCTATAACGATCGTCAGCTGTTATAGAATATATGGTATGAAAATTAAATAAATAAATTTAGACATTATGTTTGCAAAAGTTAGGTATAATTAAGTATACACACAGGAATGCAAGTTGTGTTAAGTGTCAGTTAAGACGCGTTCATGTATCTCCCATCTACACGCCATATTAAAAAAGGACGCAATTAGTATTAGTAATCTAATATTAATTATAGTGTGACCATTTTTGATGAATGCAGAAGATGCATTATTAATTTAGTTCCATTTAATAAAGTTTATGCTCATATCCTTAATTTTAAAACTTAACTTTAAACTAAACTAATTACTTAATTTTAAAACTTTTTAAAACTAAACTTTAAACTAAACTTATAAGGTATTTCTCCCACTTCCCTAGCGTGCCTTTGTGGTGTAACGGTAGCACGCTGGGCCGGTCATCCAGAGGTCCGTGGTTCGATTCCCGGCGAAGGCGGTTGCATATTTTCATCTTTTCTGCTTCCAATCAACATAATGACTCTACAAACTAACTACTTAGTTTTTTGAAACTTTTTAAAACTAAATTCATTAGAAATATAATATATAAATGAACGTCTGGAAACTATATACATTATATAGATCTTAAAGTCTTATTTTAATTAAATTAAAATGTCTGTATGATGAAAATAAGAATATCGTGATTTCTGCGACAGGAAAAATTAAAGAGCAATGGATCTTTTTTCCTTGAAATAAAAAAAAAATATTTTTCCCGTATGGTTTTTACTCAAACAATACATAATATTAATAATTATTAGAGTATAATTTATTGTAGCTAAATAGATCCTTAATTTGAACTATTACTAGAATGAAAATAATAGAAGAAAATAGTTATTAATAATTAATAATGTTAATCTTGAAATGTAATCATATTTGCAGTAGAACGCATATTTTATTGCAAAGCTTTGACGAAACAAATTAACCAACAAATTCTCAAATATATTACGTATTTTTTGCAACACTTTCGTACTCTGCATTTTTGGTTTTATAACTTTTGCTCGCTCAGAATTGCAGTCCTTGTTTTCGAATTTTTACTGCAATTAATTCCTCCCCCAACCTACAAATATGTTATTATTTTAGTTCACTTTATTCAAGTTTAATATCAATTTAATCTTCTCTACACTGATGCACTCTCACCACATTTTAATACTATTATTTGCATATCTATAAATCTCTATCTATTTACAACATAAATATGTAGTGCACATAATTAATAAGTGCAAACTATTTTAATGGCATGCATTGACAATTTTAACATTTTTAAGCAGTTGTAATTTTGAATAGTTTAAATATTACCAATGCATTTCTCGAAATCTGGAAAGGTCTGAAGGGCCTTCAGAACAAACCTCAGTGGAATCATTAAGTAAAGAGCTATGCGAATATTTCCCTGGAATATAAAAGTGAGAAGACTTAAAATGTTAATAAAGTATTGAGAACTTACTTGAAATCCGCTGCCTCTCTAAATGGGCGCTTTTCGGTAGTCGACTTTCCTTGACATTGGTGTTCCTCATTAATTCATAACTAGCATCTGAAGATTAAACGAAGAGTTACTTCACTAGTTGCATTCACTGTTATATTAAGAATTCAGTAATCTTAAATGAGCTCTTTCGTTAAAATTTGATGAAAGCGTCCTCGAAAAAGGAGGTAAGGACTCTTTAATTTAGGATCAAAGTTAAGTTTTTGAATGTAATATTTTCGTTTCGTTGCTTCATTTCTTGAAGCATTAAGATCTCTTGGCGCAACTGCTGCTAATGAAGGTAGGCTGAGTGAGCTCATATATATGATTATTACAGTTTAAACTGTGAATGGAAACGTAAAGTAACACGATGTCGAGATTATACCTTTAATCTCCCCAGAATGTATTTAATGTTTTCCCTCACTAACAATTTTGTTCGTCCTTTAATTATTAGACTCTATAATAAAAAAATTTTCGTAATAGATTGAAAAGAAATTTCTTTCTAGCGGTTGATCAAATAGATGCTCACGTTTAATGTATTAGATTCAACCTTGTATCAATAAATCGTGTTCTTTAGTTTCAGAAAAACATATTTTTTGGTGTTTTGTTTATTATAATATCGATACATTATAATATTAAATATTTTAAACCTCTTTTCTTAGATAGGATATTTATGAATTCTTTGATCAGTGTATTTGACGTCAGGTTTTTGTTTTCATTAACACGTTTCTGTTTAAGTTGAAGTCTTTCCCTTACCTCTACTGCTTCGTTTACTTTACCAGAAAAAATACATAAATGAGGTGCGTTTAAATTAATCTAAATGTAAGAGAAGAGGATTTGCTACATTTGCCGGCTGCAAAGAACATCCCTAGTTCTGGGTGTTTGGTCTGGATAATAAAACACGGATATAGACGTGAGTGTTTACTAATTGGCGTGTCTTCCTTCGCTGCTGAAATTTAAATAATTATTCGCGAAAGTGGTAAAATTAGATGCTATAATAGAATTTAAAATTATGAATTGTAAATAATTTGAAATCCATGTTATCAGTTATTCCCGCGAGAAGTAGAATTTAATGTTGTTATTCTAGTCACAAGCTGCAGCGCAGACCAGTGAAATGGTCCATGAAAATTAATCACAAACTACCACGCGAATCAAAGAGAACAGCAAGATGTTCCACTTTCACAGTCTAGTGTGAAGGTAGGTAGTAAATCTCCCTATTTAGCAAAATACATGAGTATTTTAGCTAGGACTTTGACTCTTTGTAATTTATAATTTAAATAGGTGCAATTATGATTTGTTTGCAGTGTCTATTAGAGAAAAAAGACACAGAATCATTTCAAAGAAATATATTCATTGAAAAAAGCATCGATGAGTACCATAGTAATAACCCAAATCCTATTTTTTGGAATAAAGAAATTGCAGCTTTTTAGTGTTTTTCGTGTGGGAATTTCAATGACATGTTTTAACTAATTTATGCACAAAATATGGGAAATATACCATGACATTTTGCAGTCTAGCCACCGATCTAACTCTTGTTGGAAGTCGCCGAAAAAGTTCGATTCGTATTTTAGGAAAAAAAGAATGTTTCTGACACTGATTTTCATTTTCAATTTTTACTAGATATGTCCTAAACGTTTTTTTTTTTTTTTTTTTTTTTTTTAGTCCAAAGGGATTTGAATCCCGAAGAACTATTAGTTTCGTTTTTTGGCATTTTGCGTCGGACGGATAAATGTCGGTTCACTTTTCAAACTGTTGCCATAAAATGTTAGAGTCCTGCATTATATTTGAAGAAATTAAATAATGAAAATCTGCGTAAATGTATGTATATTTCTCGTATTGTGATAAAACAACGATACATAGAGTCATCGAATTTTGAATTACGTAATCCTCCAACGAATATGAGCATGTGGAAGACCAAATTTGAAATTTGAAATTTGTTTTATGATCGATTTCCTATTTTTTAAAACTTTGACGAATTTTTGATTAACAAACTCAAGGATTTCAAAGCGAGCAATGGCAACGTTGTGCAGAAAAAACATTTTTATCTCCAGCGCGTGAGTCTCTGTATCGGAAATTCTAAAGATATGCTCGTTTTAAAACTATTTTGCGATATTGCTGTTGCACTGGATCTTATGGTTTAAGTGCGAGGAACATGATATTTAATAAAGAAAGGTAACACACAAAATGTTAAAAAACGCCCCTTTGGACGTAATTTAAAATCTGAAACATTTCAGATTTTTTTTTTTTTTTTAATTTTTGTTTCTTTGTTTGCCATGCACTACTTAAAAAACAGTGAAGAAGAAAGAACTTAGCAAAACACGAAGTAAAAAGACACATCTCAGCAAAACTGACTGCCTTTCTGTTGCAAATGGATTGGAGTTTTCCTCTTGGTGATCAGATTAACATGGGTAGGCAATAGGAGAATAAAATGTAAAAATCTTTCAGAAATTATTTCCAAAACAAGACACTACTAAACTAAAAAATGAAAAAAATTTAGTGCACAGTAAAATTTCCATCATTAGAAACAGACCTTTTCAAATGCTTGCAAAGCATCATGTCTTGAGGATAAATAAGAGTTTACTAATTCAGCTCTGGATTGCATTTTTTAATAGGTATACTTTTCTGGAAGTTGCATGCAAAAGTACGGGTCTGCATTTCTAGTTACATTATAGTAATACTCTTCGACCCTTTTTACCAAAAGAGATACATTTTCAAAACTGTCTCAGCCTGACATTTTATTTGATTCAATTCTAAGATTGGGATGGGGAATCTGCAGACACCATTAGAGAAATGTTTAATTGCGCAAACATTTTGAAATCTGCTTTATACAAAACAAAACATATGTTTGTAGCCATAGCATCTAAGTTAATTAAAACATGTACAAAGCAAGTAAACTATAACTTTATTTTTAATCCTTCATCATTGGTAAGTCTACAAAACAAAGGGAAGGAATATTTAGATCAGGAAAACTTTAGTTAACTGCAGAAATAGAAAATTCAGTGTATATAAATTTATATTAGGAAATAATATAATCAATATTTCTTTAGTAAATATATATATATATATAAATTGAAAATATAATATTATATTGTAATTATGTATATTAATAATTATGTATTTTTTTATAAAATATTTCTGCATTTTAATATTTGTATATTTTAATACATACATATTTTTATGTAAAATATTTATCTATGCTTTATCGAGTGGCGGGAAATGCAGGGCATACAATCAACTAACTAAAAGTCACAGCTGTCTACTTCTACCGTCGATAGCATTTCAAAATAATGAAATATGATGCTAGATGGACTGTGGAAAAATTTTATAGATGAAAAATTAAAGACGAATGTAATTCTGTGAATATTCGTAAGTATATGTACGTCTGCTACTTATTTAAACGTTAGCTGTAAATAGAAAACTAAAACTGCAAAAGTCTATTAGCATATTAAATAATATAAACTGTAAACATGACAAAATTCTTATACAAAATTTAATTTGAAAATTATTGGTGGAAAAATAAAATAATTTGCAGACATAACTGGCTAAATCAGTTGAGTCAAATATCATGCAAAATATGGAGTCCTTAAGTATGGAAAAACTGCATTACTAACGCACAGATTTACTTATATACAATGCCAGTGAGGTTTTAATCATGAACTTATAAGGAAGGTAAAAAAGCACCAAAATATCTAGGAAATGAAAAATAATGTGTAAAAAGGCTTAATTTATGTGGTTCCAGTGTGTTAACGTGTGAGTTCTAAATCTGAAAACAAATTTTAAGTTCTTAAAAAAGTAAAACGGATTGAATAACTGGAAAAATAACCGTTACGAAAAAGGATGGTATGAAGCGTTTATGAAACCCGTTTTGGAATCTGATTCTGCATGATCACAATTAATTTTAATGAATGAATATTTTGCCACCTGTTTATTGCTGCTTTTTTTCACTTTTGCGGTTTCTAATTCGCCTTACTTCCTAATTTGCTTAGTATTCTGGTAGTTGTTTTACTATCGACCTGTTAACTGATATACCTAAGTTTGTCTGTTTTCACCGGCGGGCGGTGCCTGTACCTGAGGACAAATTTCCGAAATTGAACGCTGGCGATAGGAGACCCGGCGTTTGATCTAAAGTTGCAGGTGCCGAGGGAAGGGGTTCGCCTCGTCTCCCTCAGTTCAGCATCTGCCTCCTCGTGGCGTCCGCTGGTAACTATGTCGGCTTCGGCTGGCATAGGCTAAAGGTGCTGGACAAACATTCTTTGGGATCGACTGGGTGGGATTTCCAAAACCGACCACTTCTGGGAGGAGACTCGGGGTTCTTCCAGACAACTGGCTGGAATTGTGTTCAGACAGCTTTGATTCCTTTGGTAAATAAACATTCTTCACAGTAAAAGACTAAAGCCGTCGTTTATTCGGTGATGGTTCAGGCTAGGCAGGGACCATATGGTACTGTCATGTCTGCGACCTTGGCTGTGCGGACGTTACATGGTCAGATATCGAAGGCTCTCCAAGAGGGATTGGCTCCTTTCGGTCGGTGTGGAGGGACGGTCGACGTCTGACTTATCACTCGTGAACTAGTACTGAGAGAGGGAGTTCAAGTTACCGCTCGAAGGAGTTTTGGGAACGAAGGAGCTACCTTTGTTTTAGTAGTCGAAGATGAGAACGGCCCTGTGATCTCTTAGTGATGGTCACCCGTCGCGTCTCTTCTCCGATGAATTTTTCTTGGGATTTTTTTTACCTCCGCACGACAGTGAGAGGTGGCGCCCTCTGGGTATAGCCTCTGGAGTCTCAGTTCTAAAACTTTGAAAGGGAGACCCAAGTCTTCCAGGGCTTTGGCTTTGGCTCTGGCTTTAGTGTTAATGTATGTTTTCATCAGCACGAAATTCCCTTAGGATTTAAACAATTCCCTATTTATATACATTCTGTTGCGTCATATTAACAGAAATTAAAATTTATGTAATTATATACATACAGAAAAAGCATATAAGAAGGTTTCGAAATAGACAAAAATGGAAAATGAAAAGGGGAGAGAAATTAATAGATTCTGTAATGCAATGTGCATGCGCAAATAGCGCATTGAGGTGCTACAGGGCTACCGAGCCCTTTAATGGTATAAATTGTTATTCTCGGTCATTTTTTACGGGCTGCAGCTAAAACGGAGCTATTGCTCTAAGGACATATAGAGAACGATTCTCAAGTAAATCCTTAGAATAGCTGTTTCGTTTTCGTCCGCCGCCCCTCAAATGTAATGCATATCGGTAAATTTCGGGGTTCTTGTATCGAAATCTGCACGGAAAATGAAGAGTTAAGCCAGCAGCATGCTTCTGTCTACCGCTTAATAGCGCTCCCACATATTCCGTTACAAAATCTGTTTATTTCGGTCTTCGCAACCCACTTATGTATTTTTGTCAGGTATTTTTGAAGCATTCTGAATAATGAAAGGAAAGAAAAAACGAACAAAGCATAAATTTTACTGTAGCAATAACTAAAAAGATATGCAACTTATTTTCACAATTTTTGAATTTATTTTAAATGTGACTGCGCGTTCATTCTCAAAGAGCAATGAAAGTTATATGGAGCCTTCATTACATCAAGAATCTGTTTATTTTCCATATTTATCAATAAAGACAAAGTTTCTTATCAAATTCCTTTGCTAATATGCGATATATCCAATATTTGAGAGAAAAATCGTAATATTTCTACTTGAAATTTGAATAAGACAGCACACGACATTAATTACGTGTATTAAATTCATTCGAATCTAAATATATTTTAAATATTCGATTAACATTATTAGCTTGAAAATATGAAACAATTTCGAAATAAACAGGCTTTAATTTGTTATTATTATACCGTTTTTGAACTGGTATAAGAGTTAATTGTTTTGTAAACAACTGAGCATTGTTAATGAAGTTAGGTTAAAAAAAGACAGGATAGGAAAAAAAAGTGAGAGGATATTTTTTAGATTAGTTATTCATTCTGACCCGTTTAATACGATTTTTATTGTCTGACAGGCTGTCATCTTTATAATGTTAAACAAAATTATTAACAATAGCTCATAATTCTATTCGCAAACATTGCAATGTAAGCATTTTAAACAAAATATTATCATACATCACGTAAATGCTATCGAATTTTTAATAATTGCAGATTCAGAAAAATTTTTAATTTTGCGACAAAAATTTGAAGCAGAAATAATTTGTTTAAAAAATTCCAATAAATTAAACTGCATTCGTCTAAAGAATAGAGACAAATATTCCATTTAAGGAAACTATTTGATTCTCATATCAGAAGATTCATAGATTATTGAAAAAAATAATAAGCACCTGCTTCAGTTATGATCAAACTGTGCATGAGAAATTCCATAAAAATCTGTTAACGATTAACCGAATTAATGATACTTCCAGAGATTTATTACTGACCATCATGAGTTCAATGAAGCAAGTTTATTTATGAGACTGTCACAAGGTAAAAAAAAAAGCCTTAAATTACTACATATATCTATTTTTTACTGAGGGTAGCTTCCCTCACGCTCCATTAGCCTAAATCAAGTCAGTTATCAACCCGCAAGGCAATTAAACTGAGGTTGAAGCATCTCCCATCGACATAACTCAAATGGTTTTATCAATGGAACATAGTCCTAGGAAGGATTCGGAATTAAAAATTCAGTTTTGAAAAAAATATTATCAAAATCTTCACCTTAAATTTAGCTATTAAATGGGCATAGTGGTCGTTTATGGCCTAAAAAGGATTTCGGAAGATATCATCTAATAAATTAGGATGAATGTCTTAGTCTGAGAAAAGATTTTTTTAAAGCTCTTACCCTTTATTCTTACTTCTTCATAAGTTTCTCGGTATGTCGTATCCGCTTTCTCTAAATCTGGAAAATCAGAAAAGAATGTTAATTAATATATTCACAACGTTATTATAGAAGGATAAAATTCTGAATTATATTTGAAAAAAAGCAGGATTAAAAGAAAATTTATAAAATAATGAGTTTTAAAAAGAAGCAGACGTATAAATTTCAGAAAAAAAAGTTCTGTATATAAAGAGCTTAAATTAAGATTTCTTATTGCAGTCTTTAAGAATATTCTATAAACTAAGAAGTGAACCTCTTGTTTTTTAACAGATCTTTTTAGGAACAAATGCAACTAATGACAGCCGGAACGCAATTATCCATTATTCTATTAGCAGTAGGTTTCTATTACCCGTTAGCATTTGAGGTAGTCCGAAGAACAGAATGAATCTAAATCGAAAAATTGGATAAATAAAAATTTAGCGAAACGCATTTACTAATTTAATATAGACCACACTGTACAATAAATTATGAGTGATTTTTTTTGATCGGATTTAGAATGAAAGTATAAAATACTGATTGGAGAAGAGCAGTATCATAATGTCAAGCAAATTACACAATAAACAGATTTATTCTTCAAACACTACAATCATGAATTTCTCAAAAAATTAAAATAGTAAGGAAACACTTTCTGGGCATGCGTGACTTTATATCTGAAATTTAAACTGAATTTGCCAGCATCAAGAAACTAGCGTAGAGTATCAAGTATCAAGCATTTTCTGTTAAAATTTACCATGCATGTTTGGTAATTACAGGTTATCATTATAGAGATTCTTAGATATTTTGAAAATCAGAAGCCATGAAAAATCAGTTGTGCCGGCACCGGTATTTGAACCACTAATCTTCCAACTGCTAGACGGACTTTCATCATGTGAACATTCACTACTGTATAATTCCTTATGTCATGATTCTTGCGAATCAATTACCAAGCAGGTTTTAAAATTTCATGTATTAGTAGGGTTCTATAATATAGTTTTTACACAGCTTATGAAGTTCTATGCTCTTGAAGCTATAGTTCAAAATGCAGCAGCGATTTATCTTAAGATTTATTGAAAGCTAAAGTACTTAAATAAAATAAACTATATTTATATAATAATAAATATCTTTATCAATAAAATAATATTTTCTTTAATAAAATATATTAAAGAAAAGAAAATATATCTGCTGTTTATATTATTGCAGCTATATACTATTTTGAATTTATTTTAAATACTATATTTTTATTCTAAATAGCAGGAAGCAAGATAAAGAATTAATAATATTACAAATTTCAAAATCTAATCTCAATTTGTTTTTGTACTATATAGTGTATTAAAAGTTTTCTTTATGACGCTTGGTCACATTTTTGGGAAAACACTTTCTGTTAACTATTCTTTTATTCTTCAAGACGGCGAGCTCGACAATAGCGAATGATAGAAGTTCTACTGTACTTCATTTTTCAAATTAATTAAGTTGCAGTGAATTTATTTATGTTTATTTTAAATACATTTGCTCTTGACGTTCACATTGTCTAGTAACCGCGTGTAGCTCAAATTAACAATGTATGAACATGTTTTTATATGAATGCGTTCAAAATTAATCTATTGTTGGATATTTAGAAATTTTTTTCTTTAAATATTCGCTTTCAAAGGATGGACAGCCAGCTATTTTCTGACTTAAAATGTTGTCAGGTACACAATGTATGTTTTGCAGATTTCTGCTTGGTTGCACTAAAAAAGTCTTTTGAATATCTTCTTTGATTCTACTCGAAATTCATTCTCTTACAATTCCTGTTTAACGCACAGGCTTCAAAAATATACTTTTGACTTAACGTTATTGTTTAAATACATACTTCTTAAGCATGATGTTTATGTTTTTATTTCTTCATTTTATGAATACCAGTCACAGGAAAAGAATATTTTGACAAGAAACTATCAAGTGTCTATTACCCATATCGAAATCGCTTCAAAAGGTGCGAGATTTCTCTTACTCTATGAGAAAAGAAAATTTTTTTTATAAAGCATTGCTTGATAATAAAAAGCTCAGAAATATGAAAAACTGCAACTTGAAGCTATTCGTAAAAAATTAATATTTTATACACTGAATTTGATCAAGTATCTAAATTTAGTTCATAACATAACCAAAAAAAGATTCGCAATTTCGAATGTTATAAGACCACTACATCAGTAGTAGTGAAAACATTTCTGAAAGAGTAATAATAAAAATATATAATAAGTCGTAAGAAAATAAATCGTAAGAAAAATAAAATAGGTATTCGCAAACTGGTAGAAGGGTATTTATTCAAAAGTAAGTCAAAGTAATAAAGAATATTTACAGTTAAACAACGCAACAGTAAAATAATATTCATAAAAGAGTAGACTAATGAGACTGGCCTTTGATTTGGCCCTTTGAGTGAACGAAAGAGGTGCAGTTGTAAAATGCAAATTCTTAGCGTAATTAAAAATAACGTGCAGTTTTATTTCTTCAGAAACTACAATCATGAATTTCTTAAAAATTTAAAGTAGTAAGGAAGCACTTTCTGGGCATGTGGTGACTTTATATATGAAATTTAAACTGAGTTTGCCAGTATCAAGAAACTAGCGTAGAGTATCAAGTATCAAGCATTAGATGTATAGACTAGTATCAAGATACAAGCGTAGATGATGTTAGTAAAAAGTTGGAGAAACAAAGATAAGGCAATCACAAAAGACCGAATCAATGACAAATCTAAGGCAAATGTTTTATTTTACTTAATTGGTTTATTAAAGTATTTGTTTTACCTCCTGATTTTTTCTGTAGATGGATAATTATAATTAACAATTGTCAAAGCTTATGAAGGAAACCTTCAAAGGGTAACGAAGCTAATAGGCAGGCTGATTTGTTGTCTTGGTCGACTGTATTTTTTAGCTAATATTTTTCAACCTGTTGTTAGTTTATGATCTTGCTGTTAAGTGCACTGTGTTTCCTTCTTAAAAGAAATCTGTTTTGCTCCATTCTGCAAAGATGCGTAGCAGGAAAATAATTAAGGAATTTTTAACTTAACTGAAAGATATCAAAAGATGTAATTGAATACTTATTATAATTTAAGCGTTTTAAAACCGGGTATATAATTCACCATCTATCATATCAGATCAAGTTTAGATCTGTACTTTCTCGTTTATAAAGCAGTTTATTTATAGAAATCATACAGAATATTTTAAGAAGTAAAAGAAGAAAAGAAAGAAAACCAAACTTCTAATTTAAAATAATCTGTTTTCTAACTTGTGCTTATTATAGACTTTGGATAATGATTTATTTTTCACTTTGGATATTATTCATTTTCTAGTGAAAAATAAATCAATTTAGGCCTTACCTGTACAATTCACGTAACTCTCAGACCATAGTAAAATAGCATTTTTTAAAAATCGCAATAAGAAAACTTATCTACATAACATGTTTCACAGATAATGTTTCTCAAAATATGTTTCATTGACCAGTAACAAAATGTGAAAGGTTTTCACATACTCATAGCAATAAACACTCAGTCAGAAAAAAAAAAAATCGGGTGATTCTATATCTCGTTCTACTCGGCCGAGTGACCAAACTCAACTCGCATTTTTCATGTCTCGAAAGCACGACATAGGATATATATATTTATTGCGATTTATATATAGCGTTGCTCTAGCATTCGTATTTTGACACAAATCTCCATTGGCGCTCTTTTTTCACACTGCGCCAAGAATAATTCCCTTGGCGAACTTCTCAGTTTTCTTAAACCTGTTTCAATTTCCCTTTCATTCTGCGCCAACTGAAAAAAGTATAATATTTTTACTTTCTTGGATAAATTTCACGTCATAATAGATTTTTAAGTCACAGTTTGTACATTTAGACATTTTTTCCTCCATACGTGCCTGTAAAATACACTGCTGAAATAAATTTAGAGAATTTTCATATTTGACCTACGATCTCCAGAACTACTGGACATATTTTAATAAAATTTGGTGTGCACATAGGTTGATATAACACAAGCAGATAAACATTCAACAGTTATAATAGACACACATGTTCGTGTGTAACACTCATAGGAGTCTAAAGGTCTGAAACAGCGGTTGCAGAAGACACAAAAGAAATGGGTTAATAGGGGGTATGGTCCCCTCTTACAGCCATCCATTCCTCACAGCGTGATGTCATACTCGAAACAAGGCAGTTTATCACTGTCTGTGACAACTGGTCCCACTCATTCAGCAACGCTGTTTTCAGTTCCTGGATGGTTCTCGGAAGGGGGTTGCGAGTTGCAATTTCCCTCCCCAGAGCATCCCAGACATGCCCTATAGAGTTGAGGTATGGGGACCTGGCTGGCCAATTCATTCGGCGAATATCCTCACGAGAAATTCGTCGACCAGATTCGTCGTGGCCTAGCGTTATCGTCCTGTAAGATGAACTTGAGGCCCACTGTAGCCCGGAAAAGGCGAACATAGGGCTCCAAGACCTTATTCTTATATCTCACACCAGTCACAGAGCCTCTGTCAAAGACGTGGAGAGGTGTGCGGCCATTCAACATGATGCCTGACCAGACCATTACGCCGCCATAATTGTTGATTTCGCGGACATTAGAGAGTAGGTAGCAGGTCCCTGGCTCTCTCCACATGAAAGTACGGCAAGAATCGGCATTTAGGCTAAAACGGGACTCGGCGGTGAACAGTACGGTCGCCCATTGCTCCGTTACGCCAATCACTATGCTGCCTGCACCATGCTAATCGGACTCTCCGGTCCGTGTAGACGTGAGCGGGACGCAAACAGCCGATCTTCTGGCAAACAGCCCTCTCTCATTCAGTCTTTTGGAAACAGTCACCCTTGTTACACGTGTTCTTGTGGCTGCATACAAGTCCCAAGAGAGCTGAGAAGCTGTAGCCCCTCTGTTACGCCTCGCTCAAATGGACAAATAGCAATCTTCTCTGGCCGTCGTGGCTTTCGGACGACCTTGCCCAGGCTTTCTCTCGATTGATCCAGTATCCTGGAACAGTTTCCATAGGTTACACACGACGCTGGGCGTTAAATTAAACTTCTCTGCATATCTAGACTTGTGATTGGCCCGCCTCTAGCCTCCCCACAATTAGTCACCTCATTCAATCATCTAAACGTTGGTGGTTACTCAATTTTACTGTTCCGATGTGAATTTAACCGATTGCTGCAAGATAACACCAAGAAATTCGCCGAGATGTGCTAGCGAACGCAATTTGTCTTACCCTCCACGCGCTTATAAAGCCTGTTTTTCTGCTGGCTTCGACTACACACACGTGTACGCTTACGTATTTGCCGTACAAGATTTGCATTTTTTATCTAGAAGCAGTGGTTTTTCCTCCAGTTTAGTTCTTTTCATGCAATTAAATAAAATATGCAAATTCTCCTAATTTATTTCGCCAGTGAACATGATTTAGCATATTCCTTCTAATGTGTAATGTTTTTTTCAGTCTTTGTTCCGTCTTTAGTGAAGATTCCAAAAACACCAAGTGAATACAATAATAGCAAATGTAACTGAACTTTCATTTGCACTACCGCTTGATAGTTTAAACTGATGCGATAACAAATACCTGCTGTTTGGCCTGAGAATATAATAATATTTGGATTTTTAGAAATAGTGAATTAGAATATGTAGGATTGCTATTTTAATTGAAAACTAGGGCTAAAGTCCTGGAGACTCTACTAGAGAGACGGCGAGTTATAGTTACACCTTGAACAGTTCACTACATACAGGAGAATTTTTAAATAAAATTTTTATTTTACTCTCAGTTTAAACATAACGGCACAACTTATGCTACAGACGAAATTTCCACAACTTATGGATATTTTAAATTAACATAACATCGATAACATTGTCTAAGACTACAAATTAAATAGAATAAGCTCGTTCATATATTTTACCAGAGTGAAGTTAGAACATTGGCTAGTAAAAATGCTAAAGCCGGAATACAATTTTTAAAAAGATCTGGCTAAAATTACTAACAGCAAGACGCGATTGCCAAAACCTCTCTCAGCTAAAGATTCGAAACCTTTAGCTTAAATGCACTCAAAGCTAATTTGCATTCTGGTACGGAATACGGAAAGATGAAGTTATAGTAAAGACTTTGATAGTAATGACTGGTCAGTTAGCATGGGCTACTTTGCAAATATCCAAATAACCTTGCTCTTAATTTAAGCGGTTCCACTAGTGAACGAGAGGCTAAAGACTGTTGATAGTTTGTGCCGGAAACAAGCCAGGGGAGCGATCTGCCTGCATGGTTTTCGTGATTTTTCGTGATCCTCATAAAATTAGAAAAGTCATCCCTAAAGGCATTCCTTCTCTTAGGCAGATAGTCTCCATATGCTTTGCCATATTTAAACAACCAATCAACCTAATTTATGCAAATACTAAACGCAGATTTCTAAACTAAGAATACCAGAAACTCACCGAAACTTAGTGTAATGATTAGAATTCAGGTTTTGATAAATCACAATTTGACTTTTAAAAATGTGTTCATTCTAAATGCTATATTTACATAAAAATATTTTTTCCTTCGTAATAAAGCGATTTTGATGATAATTAGATACCCTTTCAAACACAAACAATAGTTTTAGAAATTTATCATGCAGTAAAGGCCACGAAATACCTTTAGGCATAAAAAGATCTTTAAAATAATTTTTAACTTTGCCTTTGTAACACGCAGAAAAAGATAAAAATCTAAAGATAAAAATCTTATATTATAATTAATTTTGCAGAAGTTACATATTTCTGTAGTAGAAGGCAATGTGTTTTATTTACATATTTGAAGTATTGGTTGAGGCACTTGACGTATTGATGCATTGAATGCGCATAATGCACAATTTAGAAATCAGTTACGAAAATTAAGTTGCATATAAAATGAAGTTAAGTAAAACAGCAGACAATAAAATAGCGAAATTTACTCTTACGAATGAAAAAAAAAAACTTTAAACTGTTGATTATTATTCTTTATAAATTTAAAAAATAGTCTTTCATTATATTATTAATAAATATTTATTAGGCATTATTAATAAAATTGAAAATAAAGAAATTCCTATGAATAGTCCCCAGGAAAAGTGTCTTTAGAAATAAGGTTCAAAATATGTGTTGCAATTCATTGAAAATAATAAAGTGCTAAAACCACAGTTTCGGAATTTTAATAAATATGCCAAATTTTAAAACACGTTTTGTAAGTATATTCAAAATATTTTCGAAAATTTATAAAATTTATTTAAAAGTAAAAATTTTAATTTTAATTCACACAATGATCATAAACATTGTGTGAATTTTACTTGAATTGAACATAAATTTCAAATTATGACGGAAGAAATCTATTAAGTTATAAAAGATATAAGGTATTTCTCCCACTTTCTTGGCGTGCCTTCGTGGTATAATGGTTCTGCACGATGGATCGGAATTCCAAAGGTCCGTGGTTCGATTCCCGGCGAAGGCGGTTGTTAATTTTCCATCTCTCCGCCTTTTCCAAAACGTAGCTAATGTCTCTAGAAAGAGATATTATTAAATATATACGAAACTATAGTTAAAATTTTGAGACCCAATATTTAAAAACCTACCTAGACTAATTTTACAAGACTTGACACTTTGGCATAATTTGAAGCATAAGATCGAAATATGCAAGAAAAAAAAATAGGTATGTTATTTTGTAAATTGGTCCAATAGAGCAAGAGATGTAGAGCTGATCCCGCCCCCCTTTTTTGACTCGGTATACATTGCGGAGAGATGCAAACTGCAGACGTGACGTTAGCAACACTGACGCATGCATGAAAAAAATTACAAAAAAAGGTTACATCTAAAAAAATGAAGTTATGATTCTGTTTTGTTTCCATACGTAGATAATTTTTTTTTTTTTATTTTTTTTTTTTCAAATGCTAATGTTATTATTGGCTGAAAGTACTTTTGGGTTATGTAAGAACAAGCGCTATAAGTTTACATAATCATATGACATGATATAATTTTGAAATGCCGCACTTCAAAGATAATTTTTTTCAAGATGTTGCTAAGGATATAAGATAAGACAAGGAAAACAGCTAAATTATAAAGCAGATTTAAGGAGTTAAAATTTTATCTCACAAATTCTTTATTTCATGTACATGTAGTTCTGACATTTATCACCACTATTTAAATCCTTAAAAAAGGAAGGTTTCAGATTTTGATCACCCAAAAGCTTTTGTTAAAGTATTTTACGCTCTCGCTGGGTTCGTAGTTTACCAGTCTGATCTTGCAATTACTCCTGCTAAATATTTTGGCTTTATGTTTAGGCATCGTTTAATTCGCATCTACGCTATATAAAATTCAACAAAATTACAAAAATTTCAAAAGCAGCATAGCAGCATACGTTTAGAATTCCCGATGCACTGTGAAGTGTTGGCATTCATTTTTCTATTTTTTTTCAGTCTTTTCTCAGTTCATCCTATGAATATTTTGTTTTTCAAGTAAGATAGCTTACAGACGTTTTCTGTCTTATTTTATTAGTAAAGATTTTTGTGTTACTTTTATTTATTAAATATCCTTTTCTTCGCACTTACATCCTTTTCTTCTTTCTTCGCACTTATATTAAATATCCTTTTCTTCGCCACTTAAAATTCAGTTCAAGAGCAAAATCACAAAATATCTAAAAACAGCATACGTTTAGATTTTCCGATAGACAGACTCGTGAATTGGAGATAAAAAATGTTTTATTCAGCACAGTGCTGTATTTGCTTGATTTCAAATCGTTGAATGTATTAATAAAAAGTTCATTAAATTTTATAAAATATACAAAAACATATAATATCATTCTGTGAAAACACTGAAAATTTTTAATTAGATTGATCATGAATGAAATGCATTTTTAATATTTAAATCAATCAGATTTAAAAGCATGAAACAAATATTATTAAGTGCATTTATTGATTTCAGATTAACTTTGTTAACTCACAACAAATACATTCGGTTTGTAAGGCAAACATCTTACATTTTGCCGAATGGCAACGGACTCGAATGAAACGTATAACGGCACATGTATAGATTCGACGCAAAATCTCATTCAATGACTAATATAAACTTTTAAAAAAGGTTTCTTTATATAACAATATCTACGCATCACGTTATTTCTTTTTTCTTTGTAGTTTGGCAGTTATTAATAGCATATTTGCTATTTTTATTGCACGCAGCGTGCAAATAAAAAGCATGAAATTTTAAAGCATTATCCATTTGAAAATTTCTATTCCTCAGCGTGGCAACAAGTGCATGAATGTTTCACATTTGATTATTATGTTTTAATTTCGATTTAGCTTCATTTATTTGATTTAATTTTGAATAAAAGAAATCCACTCAAAGTTTAATATGAATAAGTAAAGCTGTATTTAGATATTCTAAGGTGGTGTTATTCGAATCAGAAATGTCACGTCGCAATCTTGTGTTTCCAAAAACATCGCCTGTTCGAAAATCTTTGAATGCAGAAATTTATGGTCTTGGACAAAAGCTTAAACATCTACAGCCTCCTGGAGGAAACGAAAATGGAATATTTGATGCATTCCGACTTCCACCAGATACTACAACACCTAAACGGAATGTTAAAGACAACTTAAAATCTCATGTATTCGAAACGACGCCTGTGTCTCCTCCAAAGCCTGTAACATTACCCAAGAGTTCAACATTTCAACACGTTTTTGGCAGTTCGCCGCCAGAGGTAAAGAAGAAGTCTAAGGATTATTTGAAGTCTTCTTTATTTGATCCAGATCCCCTTTTAAAACCGCCAGCTCCACGTAAGGAAACAAATCCCATAGTTAACGAACCGAGCAAATCTGAAGGCACAGATAAGCGATTAAAAAGCCGAGAAGTGCGTAATCCTATCACTTTTGAAGGAATCGTAGAGAAGGACTTTCGTATGCGATGTACACAAGCACCTGGTGGCAATTCTACTTTTGTACTGGAATATATTGAATAAGCTCAATACAAATAACCTAATTGTATAATGAAAAATGATCAGAATGTTACGATTTTAAAAAAGCAAAATAATTATAAAATGTAGTTAAATTTGGGTTTTGCTGTATAGTTAACTGAGAAGTTGTTACATTAGTTTAACATAGTTCCGTCGATATTTATGACGAAAGATGCTATAACCTAGTATTTAAGCGAATAAAAACTTAAAATTCTCGGAAGAATAAATACATTTATTTTTTTTTATATTACTGTATTGTATGTTGCATATTTGTCTTTTATTATGTTTCGTATGTTTAGATTTTGGTGTTTTTAAAGCAATTTTTTTCCAAGTCACATTTTGATAAATAAGCTATTTATAAACCAAACAAACAAATAAATCAACAAAAAAGTAATGTTTAAAAAATATTGTCGTATTTTGTAAAAAATAAATTTCACTATAACTTTCGATTTTATTATCAAGGAAATTAACTTAATTGCTAGAATTCCGTACTAAACTTGTTTCTGTTTCATACGAATATATATATAGTGTGTGTATTTGCAAGATATAATAAAATATGATAGCTGCTTTAAGAAATAATTGGCGATCTCAGAATTAACATTCTAAATTTGGTCCTCTCCCTCTATTAAACTTGGTATAAATACTTCTGGTAGTAATTTCCTAGCTACGACGATTTACTAGCTAGTTCAGCCACGACGATTGCAAGCTGATTCCTCTTCTGTGCTTCAGTATTATTACATTTAAATTAAATGCATTTTGTTATTCTAATAAAGCGGAGCTTGATACAGCGCAGTAAAATAATTACGTGATACCTACCATTATGCGTTCTACTACTGATTTTATAACACGCTGAGATCTGAAGAAAGCGGCTTTATGATTACGTTCTTGGCAGCTTTTTATACATAAAAATATGCGTATATTATTAAGAAAAACTAATATACTCAAACATTCAAAAGAATACTTTAGAAACCATGCTGCATGCATTAGCTTTCAACACATATATTTGTATTGGCAAAGTCACAGAAGTCCCAGAAGTGCCGTGAAAAAGTAAACTCTCATAGCACTCTTTCGCTGCATCGTCACGATTTCCTGAATTTTCGAAAGGATGCCGAGCATTCCTTAACGTAGAATTCTAATACAAGAAATAAAAATATACCGTCATTGCCTCATGCTGCGATAATTAATAGAATAGTTAACAGCAAGTATATATTTTGTCTTTAATAAACCGATTGATCTTTATTATCGTACCGATTGCAGTGAACATTTATTATTTATTGCAGCTTTGAATAGTCAAAATGTCTCGCTCTATCAATCTTTATTATTTATTCAATCTATAATGAAAAATATCTGCTATATGAATCAAATAAAGAAATTCATACGCAGACCCTACTTTAATGGAAGAAATTAAAAAAATATTAATACCAATTGCCGCTGGTTATAGACTGGAAGTTTCTCTTCAATTGTAAGGGCTGTAAAACTTCAGTCTTCATTTTTTAGACTTGTAGTGAATTAGGCAAGAAGTGGAATAAGAGATGTTGAGTTTATAAAGTATTTCTCCCGCCTTCTTAGCATGCTTTCGTGGTGTAATCGCCAGCAACACTCGGCGCGAGAGGTCCGAGGTTCGAGTTCCGGCGAAGGCACTACGCATTTTTCACGTCTCTCAGCGTCAAAAGACATAATGACTTTACAACGGCGCCCGAACTAAAAAAGGTGGTAGATGATGATTTTCCACCACCAGGATTTGGTGATGGGGTCTCCTAATCCTCAATCGCCGTTTAAAAGATAGTGGGGATGTATAAGGTATTTCTTGCGCTTTCTTGGCATGTCTTCATGGTGTAATGGCCAGTACACTCGCGTATTCGAGAGGTCCGAGGTTCGAGTCCTGACGGGGGCATTGCACATTTTTCACGTCTCCCAGCATAAAAAAAAACATAATGATTCTACAAGGTAACTGCGCAGAGACTTTAATCTTTGTGAAAGGTTCTGAAATTCTGCTGCTCGTTTGCAGCATAAATATTGTGGGTACTTTTCTATTTTCAGTACCGGATTCAGAAATACATGTATATATGCACATACGCATGTATGTGTGCATGTATGCATGCAATTACGTACGTATGTATGTATGTGTGTTGGTATACACACATATATACATACATTTCCGAATCTAGTCCCGATAACAAAAGTGTAAAAATTGTGGAATTGCACCTATGGAGAATCTACATTTTTAGGACGCAATCGATAATATTCTTGTTTTGCATTAAAGAGATTTTTCATTATCTCCTGTGCCTTCTTTATATTTGTAACTGATCATTTTACTATTTAAAGTATGTTATTGCTTGAAGCTTTCAGTACAGGTTCAAATTTTCTTCTTCATATAAACTGACCATTCTAAAAATCTTAACGAATTCATAAGCAATGATATAATTCATTGATTCCCAGCCCTTTATTAATTCTTTCAGTATATCTGGGTTACGTGTTTATTGTGAGAAAGTCTCAAGTTTTTAGAAATATGTGAATTGTTTTCAGTATATTTATCAAAGAAATATTCAATTATAAATGAGCAATGAGCCCAGCAAATATTCATATCTATGCTAGTCAGAAGCCTTCTGCATTTTAAACTCAAACGATATACAGTAGTGCTCGAATTAATCTGAACATATCAAATAAAATCATTATTTGATAATACTCATGCTTACAAAATTTAGCAATCGACACAATATTAGCTTTGTGATCTTTTCTCTTTGATAACGTGTTCCACATTTTTCGCCATTGATTTCATCAGTTTGTCTTACATCTATATACCTCACCATAACAAAACCATGATCAAACTTCTTTTCACGCTTAACCAGAGTTTTTGGATTGGGTTGAGGTCGCTTGAGATTTTTGGATATATTTAAGACACTTATTTGGGGGTTATGAAAAACAACCTAAGCTTTCTTGGATTTGTACGTATGGTAAAATGTCGTGACGTAAAGTGGAATCGTTTTCAAGCCATCTTTTATCAAAAGCAAAACAACTGGCTTTTAACAATTTCTATTTAGTTTTCGAAATCCATCTCACAAATGCTAAAGTACAAGTTATACTCTACCATTATTAGAAAAAAATTCTACATCGACCTTTTTTGATGTTGTATAAACCAGTCGAAGAGGTCTATTCTTTCTCTTACTGACTTACTGACTCTCCAGCCCTGTTTGCTGAAATCAGTTTTGTCAGGAAGTTTTTTCCCAGTTTCTGAACTTTTTATCGATTGAATACGTTTTTGCTCAAATCAACCGATTTATCTTCGTTTGGATTGTCGTTTTTTAGACGAAAAAATTTAAGGCTGACTTCGAAAAGTCGTAATAAAATTGTAGAAGCATGCAGATAGATGTCAGTATGAGATAATTTAGATTATGCAAAAATGCAGGGGCTAGGTTCTTAAAAGAGAAAGATGCATTCGTGGAGGAATTTCTAATAGAAACTGGTTTGTATTCACGTTATACACGGAGGGAAAGATCTCACGCAGCGATATTCATTGGGATTAGAGTCTAGGGTCAGACTGTCAACTTTCAAAGATTTTTCCGCTTGGCCATTGGTGGATTTCAGAATGAACAATTTCGTTTTCGTAATCAAGATTGGTAAGCCAAGTTCTTCCTTTTCATTTTCTTTCTTTGTTAAGCTTTTTAACAAAATTGTTTAGTTCATATAACTTCCTAACATTTAATTTACATAGCTTTATAGTATAACATTCGTTATAAAGCGTAATGTAACATAATCTGAAGTGATGTCTGCTGTAAAAATTGAAACAAGCAGGCATTATCAATAAACGTTAGACTGAGAAAAAAGTCAGAAAAATGCTAAATATAACTAAAATGGAACATTTGGGCAACTATAAATAGCACTGAAAGAACTGAATGAAATGGCATAAATAGGAGAGGAAAAATTCGGAGTTAAAGTACATTATCAAAATGAATACTTTTTTCATTTTACTGCAAACAGAAATACTTCCATATCTATAATTTAGCAGAGCACCAAAATATTTGGTTAGCAGTTTTTATAATAATTTTTCTTCAGTTTTTATAATGAATTTTAAAAATCTGAATGTAGCATGCTTCAAAATTTTTATACATAGAAATTTCAAACTGCAAATAGAATTTGAATTTAGAAAATTTTAATAAAAATTTACTAATTTCTAAGCACTCTTCTGAAATTGCTAAAGAATTTTTGGGGCAGTCGCAGTTTAAAATAAAAGCGTTATATATTTAAGCATGTAATAATTATCATTAAAACAACGCCGAGAAACCGCATATAAATGTGAATTGAATTCTCCCGCGACCCTTCGTAGATTAATTTAAAGTCCATTGTTAAAGTACGTATCTATCGCCAG
The DNA here is from genome assembly GCF_044657685.1 of Stegodyphus dumicola. Lineage (NCBI taxonomy): Eukaryota > Metazoa > Arthropoda > Arachnida > Araneae > Eresidae > Stegodyphus > Stegodyphus dumicola. Next base: position 198,789,826 of record NC_140771.1, read on the forward strand.
AGAATTTAAGCACCTCCAATAGAACTCATTACATGCTGCCGGGAATAAATTTAAGCCTAAACTCGAAATTTTCTGTTGTGTTACGCTTAACGAACTTAAGACATATGAATGCATTTGCTTGGTAATTAAGCATTGAGGAGATACCTTGAACTCTTAGTGATATAGATTAACGCCGAATATATTAACTATCAGTTACGTTATATTAGAATGTGTCCATTCTTAGGAATATTCATTGTCTCTTCAGAATGCAACTTCGAAATGGATATTTCGAAACAAAGCCTTAACGCGAAACGTAAGATCTTTAATCGTAAGATTTTAAAATCAGGAAAATTCCATATTTTCGCAATAGTTACTTTAAACATGAATACGCTTTCCAAGTAGGAACACATAAATTTAAATCAGATATTCTTCCGTACGATGCTAGCTAGTTCTGTGATAAAATTATCATTAAATATTTAACAGATTTGGGGAAAGAAATACATTTATATAGAAATGAATTCTCGTTTAATATTTTTTGTCCTTAAAGAGAAATTAATAGTTTTTACTTACTACCCAGTATTGCAGCTAATGGTTTTGTTTAACGAAAAATACTTTTGTAAATTTGTATGAGTATTTGTGAATAGAATTCGAGTAGTGTATTTTTGTAAGGTCACGTATAGTTTTTATTTCATTATTTATACATGTTATGCATTCTGCATAATATCTTGAGTTTACTTTCTTGCGTAATCGTATTTTGTTTAATCTTCAATTCGTCACTACATTTTTATGTCTGTAAAAGCTTAATTTTATATATTATGTTGTAGACTTTTGAGTAAGTATCTCCCTAAAATTATAGAACTGCTTATTTTCTTCCTTTATTAAGTAAATAATGAATTTTTTACAAGATTAGAAAGGGGCAAAAATATTAGTCAATCATGTCAAAGAGATTTGACGCGTGAATCATTAATGGTAATATGTTATCACTATGTAACATATGGTTCGATGCGATTGATGTCGATTAAGTCCAAGATTTGGAGTTTTAATTTTAAATATCTGTCTGCTTTACAAAGAAAATATTTAATTAGAGTTGCTGCTTTTCTATAATTCTGTTAGAAATATTCATATTTCGTTAAGAGCTTTGAGTAATATTTAACAGAATAAAAAAAAATTCTTTGAATTAAAACTCAAGAAATTTTCTGCATGTTCAAATATTTTCGTTTTTAGAAGAATATGAAAACCTTTGTGTATCAGTTATTTTAAAAGTTTATAAGAAACAAAGTTAAAATATAATTAAGACACAATAACACGCCGAATAAATACTAATTCAGAAGTCAAACAACAAAAATCAGCGTTAATTTACAAAATTTTCACAGGACTACTTTCGATGGTTTTACCGAACCATCATCTTCAGCTGCAAAACCGCAAATGAACAAGATAGGAAATAATGTTTAGATAAGATAAGAAAAAGCAAGTGGCGCCATCTGTTGGCGAAACCAGAACTAAAACATAATTTCCCTAAAAGCCGAAGGCAAATTTGGATTGGAATTAGGATCGTTAACTAGAACAGAAAGATTTTTATGAATGTGAAATGCCTCTAGAAAATCCAATTCTCCAATGGAAGATGTTTTTTGAATAATTTTGGCAGCAGAAAAATTGAAAGTGTGATTTTCGGACCAACAATGTTGAGCAACAGAAGACTTCTGTGTTTCCTTTTTTCTAACATATGCCTCATGTTCTTTGACGCGAAATTTTAAGGCTCTCTTAGTTTGGCCAATGTAAATTAAACCGCACTGGCAAGGAATCCTATAAATACCCCAGGAATTCATATCCGGAATGGGGTCCTTGAGTATAGAAGTTGGAATTTTATTGATGGGAGAGTAAACAACCCGAAAGTTAAATTTCTGCAAAATATGTGCAACTTTATAGCTAATTGATGGAAAGAAGGGAATGACAACAGAATTTGTATAATCTCCTAAAATAAGAGTGTGGCTTTTAGTGTGTTGAGATGAGAATTTTTTAACTGCTTGATTAATAATGTTGGGTGAAAAGCCCCTGTCAATAGCTATTGCTTTCAAATAATTTAGTTCTTCATCAAGGGCTAGTTTGGAGGAGCAAACTTGAAGAGCACGGAAAACATAGGAATAAAATGAAGCTAACTTTTGTTTAGTCGGATGACATGATTTAAAGTGTGGTGGAAGGCAAACCGATGAAGGTTTACGGTAAACTGTAGTACTGAAGTTGGATGTGTTACGTGTGACCATAATGTCGAGAAACGGAAGAGAATTGCAAGTCTCAAGTTCAAAAGTGAACTGAATAGCAGGATCAATAGAATTCATTGTTGAAAGAACTCTATTTAAATCATCTTTATTACCTTCAAACAGGGTAAAAGTATCGTCTACGTAGCGGAACCATGCCGGGAAGTTTAAAGTTTCAAACAATTTTGATTCATAATAATGCATGTAGATATCAGCCAGGATGGGTCTGAGGGGGCTTCCCATGGCTAATCCCTCAGTTTGCTTGTAATATTTATTTTGGAAAACAAAATGTGTTTGTTTCAAACAGAGTTGAGTGAGAGAAATTAGCTCATCAATTTCGATGCAAGAGAAATGAAATTCGCGAAGTCTGGTTTCTAGACATCTTAATGCACCCTCCACTGGGACATTGGTGAATAATGATTTTACATCAAAAGAAACCATGAGTAAATTACGAGGAGAAATGTTTTTAACCTTTTTTACAAACTCTATTGAATTTTTATGGTGTAAATGTTATTGTCTAATAGAGTGGAAAATCTAGAAACTAAATATTTAGCTAATGGATACGAGGCAGTACCTAAATTTGATACAATAGGGCGGAAAGGAATACCACTTTTATGAATTTTGGGAAGAGCATATAATCTGGCACAATTCGCAACAGATGGGATAAGCGAATGTTTTAAGTTGCTTGAAATGATTTGCGAAGATTTGATCGCAGTTTTTATTTTGGATAAGTCCGAAGGTGAAGGATCTTTAGGGATCGGATTATATGGTCCTTCGTTTAAGAGTTTAGTGACACCATCGATGTAAGTGTTCTTATCCATGACGACTATCTGGCCACCTTTGTCGGCCTTTGAAATGACAATATCCGGGTTAGAATGAATCTCGCGCATTGTAGCTCTTTCTCTCGCAGTTAGATTTGGTTTCAAAGGTTTATTATTGAATTTCACATTATGAGCGATAAGATGCCTAATCATTTCTTTCTGTTAATCTGAAACTTTACTGAACTTGAAAGCTTTTTCGATAGGAGCCAAAATCTTTGGAATCGAGGGTTTACAGGTTTGTGAGAAGTTAAAATTATATTTTAGAATTCTCTCTTGTTCTTCTGAAAGACTAACATTAGAAATATTAACTATTGGCTTCATGTTTACAATGGGAAGATTTTTTGAACTACTTGAACTGGAAGACTGTAAAAGAAGTTTTTCGAATTTAACTGCAAGGGTGTTTTTATGACGGTTAACTGCATTCTCCGTTCTAGACCAAGACTTTTGTTCAAGGGCAGTGAATTTTGGATATGTTTTAGCGAGTTCCAGATGAAGCTTATAGAGTTCATGTTCAATTTTGGACAATTTTTGACGTGTATCCCTTATCACGGACCGAAGTAAGGCAAGTTTGCAATTTAACAGAATTCTTGAAACGCGACTCGAAGGTTTTTGATGAGATTTGATTTGAATAAAATTGGGGATCAATTTTTTACATTTACATTTAAGTAAAAAGTCAAGATGATTCAGGAATTTTTGCCGTTTCAGGCGTAATTTAGTGAAACGATTAACGGATGAAGGCATGATAAACAATGCAGAAAATCAAACTAAATTAACTGAGCAATAATAAAGTACACACAAAATAGCAGAAAAATCCCTCACTGAAATGAATAGAAAACAAAATGTTTGTAAGCAAAATGCATGAAATCAGACAAGCAAAGCACAATATCCAAATGTAGAAAACATAAACATAACTTGAAAATTGCAAAAATGTACTCACCGAAACTCCTACAATCACAAAATGGCGGCCACACCACGTGCAAAAAAGAAAGCAAAATGTAAGCCTGTTTGGGGCTTCTATAATTAAGACACAATGACACGCCGAATAAATACTAATTCAGAAGTCAAACAACAAAAATCAGCGTTAATTTACAAAATTTTCACAGGACTAGTTTCGATGGTTTTACCAAACCATCATCTTCAGCTGCAAAACCGCAAATGAACAAGATAGGAAATAATGTTTAGATAAGATAAGAAAAAGCAAGTGGCGCCATCTGTTGGCGAAACCAGAACTAAAACATAATTTCTCTAAAAGCCGAAGGCAAATTTGGATTGGAATTAGGATCGTTAACTAGAACAGAAAGATTTTTATGAATGTGAAATGCCTCTAGAAAATCCAATTCTCCAATGGAAGATGTTTTTTGAATAATTTTGGCAGCAGAAAAATTGAAAGTGTGATTTTCGGACCAAAAATGTTGAGCAACAGAAGACTTCTGTGTTTCCTTTTTTCTAACATATGCCTCATGTTCTTTGACGCGAAATTTTAAGGCTCTCTTAGTTTGGCCAATGTAAATTAAACCGCACTGGCAAGGAATCCTATAAATACCCCAGGAATTCATATCCGGAATGGGGTCCTTCGCGAAGTCTGGTTTCTAGACATCTTAATGCACCCTCCATTTTCCAATTTCATTTCTCTTGCATCGAAATTGATGAGCTAATTTCTCTCACTCAACTCTGTTTGAAACAAACACATTTTGTTTTCCAAAATAAACATTACAAGCAAACTGAGGGATTAGCCATGGGAAGCCCCCTCAGTCCCATCCTGGCTGATATCTACATGCATTATTATGAATCAAAATTGTTTGAAACTTTAAATTTCCCGGCATGATTCCGCTACGTAGACGATACTTTTACCCTGTTTGAAGGTAATAAAGATGATTTAAATAGAGTTCTTTCAACAATGAATTCTATTGATCCTGCTATTCAGTTCACTTTTGAACTTGAGACTTGCAATTCTCTTCCGTTTCTCGACATTCTGGTCACACGTAACACATCCAAATTCAGTACTACAGTTTACCGTAAACCTTCATCGGTTTGCCTTCCACCACACTTTAAATCATGTCATCCGACTAAACAAAAGTTAGCTTCATTTTATTCCTATGTTTTCCGTGCTCTTCAAGTTTGCTCCTCCAAACTAGCCCTTGATGAAGACCTAAATTATTTGAAAGCAATAGCTATTGACAGTTGACTTTTCACCCAACATTATTAATCAAGCAGTTAAAAAATTCTCATCTCAACACACTAAAAGCCACACTCTTATTTTAGGAGATTATAAAAATTCTGTTGTCATTCCCTTCTTTCCATCAATTAGCTATAAAGTTGCACATATTTTGCAGAAATTTAACTTTCGGGTTGTTTACTCTCCCATCAATAAAATTCCAACTTCTATACTAAAGGACCCCATTCCGGATATGAATTCCTGGGGTATTTATAGGATTCCTTGCCAGTGCGGTTTAATTTACATTGGCCAAACTAAGACAGCCTTAAAATTTCGCGTCAAAGAACATGAGGCATATGTTAGAAAAAACGAAACACAGAAGTCTTCTGTTGCTCAACATTGTTGGTCCGAAAATCACACTTTCAATTTTTCTGATGCCAAAATTATTCAAAAAACATCTTCCATTGGAGAATTGGATTTTCTAGAGGCATTTCACATTCATAAAAATCTTTCTGTTCTAGTTAACGATCCTAATTCCAATCCAAATTTGCCTTCGGCTTTTAGAGAAATTATGTTTTAGTTCTGGTTTCGCCAACAGATGGCGCCACTTGCTTTTTCTTATCTTATCTAAACATTATTTCCTATCTTGTTCATTTGCGGTTTTGCAGCTGAAGATGATGGTTTGGTAAAACCATCGAAACTAGTCCTGTGAAAATTTTGTAAATTAACGCTGATTTTTGTTGTTTGACTTCTGAATTAGTATTTATTCGGCGTGTTATTGTGTCTTAATTATAGAAGCCCCAAACAGGCTTACATTTTGCTTTCTTTTTTGCACGTGGTGTGGCCGCCATTTTGTGATTGTAGGAGTTTCGGTGAGTACATTTTTGCAATTTTCAAGTTATGTTTATGTTTTCTACATTTGGATATTGTGCTTTGCTTGTCTGATTTCATGCATTTTGCTTACAAACATTTTGTTTTCTATTCATTTCAGTGAGGGATTTTTCTGCTATTTTGTGTGTACTTTATTATTGCTCAGTTAATTTAGTTTGATTTTCTGCATTGTTTATCATGCCTTCATCCGTTAATCGTTTCACTAAATTACGCCTGAAACGGCAAAAATTCCTGAATCATCTTGACTTTTTACTTAAATGTAAATGTAAAAAATTGATCCCCAATTTTATTCAAATCAAATCTCATCAAAAACCTTCGAGTCGCGTTTCAAGAATTCTGTTAAATTGCAAACTTGCCTTACTTCGGTCCGTGATAAGGGATACACGTCAACAATTGTCCAAAATTGAACATGAACTCTATAAGCTTCATCTGGAACTCGCTAAAACATATCCAAAATTCACTGCCCTTGAACAAAAGTCTTGGTCTAGAACGGAGAATGCAGTTAACCGTCATAAAAACACCCTTGCAGTTAAATTCGAAAAACTTCTTTTACAGTCTTCCAGTTCAAGTAGTTCAAAAAATCTTCCCATTGTAAACATGAAGCCAATAGTTAATATTTCTAATGTTAGTCTTTCAGAAGAACAAGAGAGAATTCTAAAATATAATTTTAACTTCTCACAAACCTGTAAACCCTCGATTCCAAAGATTTTGGCTCCTATCGAAAAAGCTTTCAAGTTCAGTAAAGTTTCAGATTCACAGAAAGAAATGATTAGGCATCTTATCGCTCATAATGTGAAATTCAATAATAAACCTTTGAAACCAAATCTAACTGCGAGAGAAAGAACTACAATGCGCGAGATTCATTCTAACCCGGATATTGTCATTTCAAAGGCAGACAAAGGTGGCCAGATAGTCGTCATGGATAAGAACACTTACATCGATGGTGTCACTAAACTCTTAAACGAAGGCCATATAATCCGATCCCTAAAGATCCTTCACCTTCGGACTTATCCAAAATAAAAACTGCGATCAAATCTTCGCAAATCATTTCAAGCAACTTAAAACATTCGCTTATCCCATCTGTTGCGAATTGTGCCAGATTATATGCTCTTCCCAAAATTCATAAAAGTGGTATTCCTTTCCGCCCTATTGTATCAAATTTAGGTTCTGTCTCGTATCCATTAGCTAAATATTTAGTTTCTAGATTTTCCACTCTATTAGACAATAACATTTACACCATAAAAAATTCAATAGAGTTTGTAAAAAAGGTTAAAAACATTTCTCCTCGTAATTTACTCATGGTTTCTTTTGATGTAAAATCATTATTCACCAATGTCCCAGTGGAGGGTGCATTAAGATGTCTAGAAACCAGACTTCGCGAATTTCATTTCTCTTGCATCGAAATTGATGAGCTAATTTCTCTCACTCAACTCTGTTTGAAACAAACACATTTTGTTTTCCAAAATAAATATTACAAGCAAACTGAGAGATTAGCCATGGGAAGCCCCCTCAGTCCCATCCTGGCTGATATCTACATGCATTATTATGAATCAAAATTGTTTGAAACTTTAAACTTCCCGGCATGATTCCGCTACGTAGACGATACTTTTACCCTGTTTGAAGGTAATAAAGATGATTTAAATAGAGTTCTTTCAACAATGAATTCTATTGATCCTGCTATTCAGTTCACTTTTGAACTTGAGACTTGCAATTCTCTTCCGTTTCTCGACATTCTGGTCACACGTAACACATCCAAATTCAGTACTACACTTTACCGTAAACCTTCATCGGTTTGCCTTCCACCACACTTTAAATCATGTCATCCGACTAAACAAAAGTTAGCTTCATTTTATTCCTATGTTTTCCGTGCTCTTCAAGTTTGCTCCTCCAAACTAGCCCTTGATGAAGACCTAAATTATTTGAAAGCAATAGCTATTGACAGTTGACTTTTCACCCAACATTATTAATCAAGCAGTTAAAAAATTCTCATCTCAACACACTAAAAGCCACACTCTTATTTTAGGAGATTATAAAAATTCTGTTGTCATTCCCTTCTTTCCATCAATTAGCTATAAAGTTGCACATATTTTGCAGAAATTTAACTTTCGGGTTGTTTACTCTCCCTTCAATAAAATTCCAACTTCTATACTAAAGGACCCCATTCCGGATATGAATTCCTGGGGTATTTATAGGATTCCTTGCCAGTGCGGTTTAATTTACATTGGCCAAACTAAGAGAGCCTTAAAATTTCGCGTCAAAGAACATGAGGCATATGTTAGAAAAAACGAAACACAGAAGTCTTCTGTTGCTCAACATTGTTGGTTCGAAAATCACACTTTCAATTTTTCTGATGCCAAAATTATTCAAAAAACATCTTCCATTGGAGAATTGGATTTTCTAGAGGCATTTCACATTCATAAAAATCTTTCTGTTCTAGTTAACGATCCTAATTCCAATCCAAATTTGCCTTCGGCTTTTAGAGAAATTATGTTTTAGTTCTGGTTTCGCCAACAGATGGCGCCACTTGCTTTTTCTTATCTTATCTAAACATTATTTCCTATCTTGTTCATTTGCGGTTTTGCAGCTGAAGATGATGGTTCGGTAAAACCATCGAAACTAGTCCTGTGAAAATTTTGTAAATTAACGCTGATTTTTGTTGTTTGACTTCTGAATTAAAGTTAAAATATGTCGGATTTTGTGGAAGCTTACTGTGAGCTATTTTAGAAATTTAGTAAAGTACGAAGTAAAAAATACAAGCACGTGTGCAAGCTTATTAAAGCATCGTAGGAAATATAGTCTGGATAATTTGTATCTTGATTCTTAAGCCTGTTAAAAATGTTTTCCCTTTGGAATACTTTATTACGTCTGTTTTCTTTTTTTACTCTCCATCATGGCATACTGGAGCCTTAAATAAAATAACTAATCCATAATAAATGTTGTTAATATTAATTTTCTTATTTCTTAGTTTATCAATTAGAATCACATTGAAATGATTCTGTTCTTTATTTTTGTTCAGTTTTCAGATGTTTTAAATCTATATTTTCTCAGAGACTGGCTAACAATATGAATGTTTCATTGAATATGAAACATTTTAGCAAAATTTTCATTTTTACTGAAATCACAAAATAATATTTTTTGTATATGCAGTTATAAACAAAGACCAAAATCTACGTTTTAGAATTTTAAGCAGTTGAAGATATTCATCTCCTATTTAAAGAATGTTAAATCCAGGTAGTTTTAAAATATATTTTATTTTTTGTCATAGAATAATATACGAGCAATAAAAGTAAAATCGGACAATTAATGCATCAGCATTTCAAACTTGGTTGTTACAAAGTGTAAGAAAAATAAGTCTTTCCCGTTTGAAAGTACACTTCCTTTGTGAACATTGCACTCTTCATGAGTTCTAATTTACGTAAAACCTGATGCTCAATATTGCAGTAACATTTGGATAGGCCTATATCCATTATATCACCCAAAACTTGAACCTATAAATTTACGAGTACCAACTTGCTGTTTTTCAGCGATTGTACGTCTTGTAGAGAATGTTTTAGCCACTGTTATACTCAACATTTTTGCGCTTTATAGAACTTAATGTTTTCAAACAAAGAGACGTATACAATCTAGGGCAATCTCTAAAATGTTCCAAGCTCGATAAAACTTAAAAATAAAACTGCAGATATTAAGGATCTTAAAAATCGATGGAAGGGATTTTTTGTTAATTCTGTTTTGAACTAGTAAATTGTATGAATGTTTCTTACGAACTACGAAGGAAGTAAATCTCTCTTGTTGGGAATCAGCAATGCAAGGAATGCCAAAGAAATTCAGCCTTCGTTTCGCCTTGCAATGAAATTTCTCGCTCAGTTGTTGGTGCAAGGTTTCTTATTTAAGCAGGAATCTCGTACGGCTTATTTTTGATTTTAACATGGTGCGATAATGCGTTGCGGATCATCATTTAAAAGCGATGCGATAAGTAAGCCGAAGCAAGAGCAAATTACGGCTATAAGACGAAAAACGTAACCTAGAAGATACTGTTGAATCTTACTCTTTAGTACTGTCTTTATTATCCATTCGTGTCACATTTACTGTCAATTGACAACGCATCCTTACTGAAAACGAACTGTATATTATCGGCAACGTTTTTAGACTAAAACGAAAATAGCTTATAATTCCCAAGTAGCTAAATATCAGTGTGTTGTGGGGTGGGGCATAACTTACAAACAGTAGACAGACATATTATTTTTTAATATTCCTATTAAGAAGCCAGGTTTTTCGAGCCAACTGAGTACCTTCAATATATAAATATCCAGGAATGTTTCGACTACAGATCGCAGAATCCTGGGCCTCATTTCTTTTCTGATAAGCAAGGGTGTGTCATAGATCGCTATTCGAAGAACTTGATACCAGATGCATGCGGGTTTCCTTTTAATACTCTCACCCATGATTGTGAAGAAGGGCTTCAGCTAAGATATAAGTAACTTGTTACTTCCACGCTACCGGGGAACTGGCAAAACTACGTGTAAATTCGTTGGTTAGCTTTCTATTCTCGAAATCACATTCATGTTTTCATCAACTTAAAATTTTCGAAACACACATAAAACAGTTACGTTAACTTGTAGTGCTGATGTAGTATACAGAACTTGTTTTCCCTAAGGATTTTAAACAATTCTCTTTCAGTATGTACTTACATAAAAGTTGATTTTGGTGAATTATGGGAAGAAAATGAATTAAGACATGTACTTTTGTTATGTAGCAATTTGATTTAAGGGGAGGGTAAATAATACTGCTGTTTGCTTGGACTTCTTGACAGGAATACTGAGTAATTTAGGGTGTGACAGTGAATAAGTTGCAGTCGCCGGTGAATGAATAAATAAAAGATTGCGAATAAAGGCTACTTTCCTCTTCTTATTTTCTAGTAACGTAAAAAGGAAGTATACTTTTTACGTCATTTCAGTTCTATTGAGCAAAACCGAGACATAGCCCGTAGAGATCTCAGTGTGACGGTTCCTTGAATGAAACGTTGTTTTGAAATAAAGTTTTCCTTTGTGCGTGATTGTCAAAATAGTCAGAAAAGCTAAAATTAGGGAAGTTGAAATACACAATAAACAAACTCTTTGCAGGAGGTTAAAGATAAATTATCATTGCATTTCAGGAAATGTCAGTTTAAAATATAAACAACATTAATGGCATAATGGAGAGTGAACAGGTTATTATCAGGTTTAGTTATATTCAAAAATGTTTCTGGGAAATTTCAAAAAGCTTTTATAAATTGGTTATTTTCAGTCGGAAGCAATTTTTATTTTTTAATTTTTTTATTTTTAGTTAGCGTCTATATTTAGTGATTAATTCAAGATATTAAAATTATTTGAAATAAACTTCAGCCTTAAAATTTAATATTTAGCTAATAGTAGGTTTGAATTACAAAGTGTAACCAACAGAAATTCTTTATAAGTATTTCCTAACAGACAGAAAATAAATGCTGCAAATGTGAATTTTTTCCTTTGTGTTATTATTATCGTTATTTATGCATATTTTGATAAATATTAAATACGTGAAATTTTAATAAGTTTACTTAGTTCGTTGAAAGTTAGATGGTGCATTCTGTTCTCATACAGTTTAAAATTCAGGCCATTGATGTAAAGAATTTAATGTAACAGATACTGATCTATGCATGCTTAATGTGAAATTAAACATAAATAAGCAGATATTAAGTATATAACCAGTAACATGCATGTTTATTTTGTTTATATGTCTACAGTTAAGTATAGTTTTAAGAAAGTTAACTCCTGCTAAAACACTATTGAACCTTGATATAATATTTATTACAGCTAAGAATAAATTTTTTAATTTATCATTTTGTACACTTTACATTTATTCTAAAACGAACGATACCACACGTTTCACGCAGAGATATAAGATGTACAAATGATATAGCAGTCAGCTTTTCGCTTTATAGTTTAAAATTCGTAACAAATACCTTTTAATTCTATTGCTGCCATTTTGCCCATAATCTTCATCTGAAAATAAAAGAAGATATCTTGTCCTGTTTAACGGCACTTAACGCATCTGTATTCGAAATTTATATGTTCCTTCTTTCTTACTAATTTCAGAGTTCAACTTTGAAATAAGGTTGTGTGACGGCAATTCCATCTAGCCTGGAATCTTTTTTCAGCTTTTAGAGATACTGACGAAATTTTAAAGCTTTTGATTAATTTTACTTTTAGATATGTGTAAGTACTTATCTATTATTCTAACCAGTTATGTTAATTAGCTTTATTGTATTTTCCTTTTCCCGTTGAAAGCCACGTTGATAGTTGAATCTTTTAGTTTGCAATCTCTCAGTGGCGTTGTGTTTCTTCCGCCACTGGACTTGTCACGCCGGTATTACGTTTGAGCCAACTTGCACGTTATTTATTCTGCGTAGCTTTTGGCTGCTTACGATTTAGTTTAATTTTAAATTTAATTCATTACCTTTTGAGTTACGCCATAAATGCTGGTTGGTTATGAAAGTACAATATATGACTTCTGTCAAATTACTGAGTTTAATAAAAGGGTCTTTTACGCCCTTCGCATACGTTTCTGTGTGATTACCGAACACACGGGTACATTCTGAGTGAGTCTTGTTGTAGTTTATGCTTCCGAAGTTGAGACTGTACATATGTAATACTAAAGTTTTATTACTTTAAATCATTAAATGCATTCTGTATTGATTTTCAATAAAGAACAGTCAGTAATGTGAAGCCACAACTCAACCTATCAGTTGAAAATAGTAAATATTTTCATTTACTAATTTCTGAACGACGGATGAGTGACTTTAGTAAAGAAATATTAAGAAATCTGGGTAATGCCTCACAAAATTCTGATATCGTTATGATCACTTACTTGAAAGATTATCGGGAAATACGCACTCTAATTAACTGAATGGAAAATTTCGATCGATGATTCTTCCTTGAGGGTGAGGTAGCTAATAAGGAAATTTGGGTTAGCTAACAAAGTTTTCCGACCAGCAATATTCGCATTTGTTTCCGAGCTTCCCAAAGTCTTAGTTTCAAAATCTGACATTTCTCCAGCTCATTAGAGAATTTGCAAGATCCCGACGTATAATTACCGGGTGTGGAAATTAATAAGAATCTTCTTCGAGTTGAGTTGCATCACATTATTGTTCAAATCGTTATTTAATTTCTTTTTAGATGCAATACTAATAATGCCTTACAGAAACTGCACACGAGTATAATAAGAACTGATCTAAACGTAAAGGGTCTTCAAAGTTTTAAAGGAAAATTGCATGATTGCACCAACATATTCTTCAACATGAATTATTAAGCCTGATTTTTTAAAATTAAGATAAATTCAGCCTAAAATTCATGCTGTTTTTATAAAATTAATCCATTTGCCTAACGTCAATTTCGAGTCTGACTTCTTATATTCAAGATGTTTAGCATAACATATAAAAATAAAAATATAATTGGTAGAAATACAGACATAAAATTTGAAAACAATCAAGCTGTATGTACTAACTATTTACACTAAGAAAGGACATATGGGTTGAACAATTACTTATACGGCTGCCAATTTAAAACGCAGCAGGGGAGAGTCACAAGACTCAATCGAATAAATCCAGGTAATTACGTGTTATCGCTTAATATCTCCCAATTTTCAGAGCCACTGTAGAAACCATTTCATATTTTTTCGGAGCCATGAAATGTGAGAAGTCACTCTCTTGGAATTTAAAGCATGCATATTGTAATGCTGGCTGGACGTGTAAAGCACATATGAGGAAATGCGAACATTCCTTATAAATGTAAACAAAAAAAACTTTACGTATTCTTTTTGCTTCTATAAATAAAATAGTAAATTATGTAGTTGATTGTAATTACCTGAATGAATATTATGCATAAACGTTTGCTATTTAAATTGCGAATGAATGTATTTTACGGTTAAAAATTCACTTTTTTGTCTTGAATATCTCAGAAATTTTTTTGCTTGTATCTGAAAAGATTATTTTGAAGCCAAATTAATAAGAATAATAAGAAAAAAGGTTAAAGAAATGAAACTCTTTAAGAATTTTTGTTTATTTCCTCCAAATTTATTTGAAGGTAATGGAGGTAATACTTTTGATACAAAACTCCGATAGCGAGTTTTCAGAGAATTGGTGTCACACATGGTCTTCTTTAAGAATTTTACAATGATGTCTGTCTGTCTGTGTGTTCGCGACGAATAATTTGTCCAGGTAACTCTTGCTTGACACTTCCAAAAATTTCTAATTTCCGTTTCTAAATTGTAGGCATTCTTGTAGAGGGTTGATTATATTTTGGGTAACATTTTATAAACGGAAATGACACTTTACATGAAGCTGGTAAAAGATTTTAATGGACAACAGAAATGGCCTATTACCTGAAGTTCATATGAGTTTTCAATGAAATCCTGTATTAAGATATAATATAAATCTTTTGAATTCTACTAAGTAAAACTTTTATATCGATGGGAAGAGCATAATAGTAAACCGGAAGTGATACTTTACTTGGAGCTATTTCATTAAAAAACATGTTACGGGATCACGCAAAACTTCCCAAATTTGATATTTGAAACAGGTATGTAACTGAAAACAGCACATACATTTAGAGGCATTGAGTGTCTTTTTGGAATTATATCAAACGCAAGGCGAATACGCTCATTATGAATATTAGTTCTCTTATGAAGCAATTAAATGTATTAGCCTCACTCCTCAATTTTTTCCATTTCAGTCGTGTCGATTGACGTTTCAAATGAAAGGATGCTGCCGCGAAATGTTATCACTAATTATTATTGCTAAATAAGTAATATAGCAAATGTAAATAATATAGTGAAAAATGTGTATGGCAAATTTTAACACACTGCTTCGAATTTTAAAGATGCTGCTTTTAAAATTTTGTGGTTGTTGTGTCATTGTTTTATGAACATTAAATGACCAGATGACCATAATCGAAGTGATATATTCAGCCGAAAGCATGCGAATGGATGTATATATAAGAACTTATTTTCCATCGTATGGGAGAAAGAATAATAAAACACGAGTAGTGTTTATAATTAACATTCAACCATAAAATATGTAAACATATTAATTAGTTTTGTTTACAACAAGAAACCATTTCGCACGTTTTAAAAAACAACAAGCTTTAGTAAAGTATCACTTGATGCTTTACTTAAAAGACGTTGTCATTTATAAAATATGGAATGGACGAGATATAATATGTTGACGGCATCGGATTTATTTTATAATGATTTGTGTTCATGTGCATGTGTGCGACGATTGTTTCGCCCGGGCTAACTTTTATAAGAAATTTCCCAAAATTTGTGTTGGTTCATATTTAGGCTTTTGGCATTCACATATTAACCAGCTGATTA
Source organism: Stegodyphus dumicola (assembly GCF_044657685.1). Taxonomy (NCBI): domain Eukaryota; kingdom Metazoa; phylum Arthropoda; class Arachnida; order Araneae; family Eresidae; genus Stegodyphus; species Stegodyphus dumicola. The sequence goes on from NC_140771.1 coordinate 198,805,311, forward strand.
GATATTGGGCCAAGCTGGACAACAGGAATTGGTACTTTACGTGAAGCGTATAACACATTGTTGCATATGTAAGTCATATTAACTTACTGCATTCGAATGTGTATTGTTTACTGATATCTAAATATGGTGGAGATATACGGGCAGATCAAAATGAATTTAGATTTTTTGATGTTATAGAAACAACAGAAAAGTAAAAGTGATGGTAATCATTCAAAATATTTATTTGTAATGTATTTACTATAAATATTTAATTTTCTTTGATTAAAAATCAATTAAATTACATGTAATTAAACTTCCGAATAAAGTAAAGAATTTTTAAAAAAGGAAGTGTAAAAAATTGCAAAACTGTAACATCAAAACCATAAACAAATTAAAAAAGTATAAAAATCCTATTTTAAGCTGACCGAGTCCAAAAAACAAAACATGCAAATAATAGCAATCCAATACAAAAAACAAAAGTTGCATATATAAGTACTCTACTAAATTAAAAAATAAGAACTAATAGACAATAAAAACGAGTTAATGTTGAAAACATACAAGTCGGGTTAAAATATTAAAAACATTTACCATTAGAATCACAAGCAAACTTAAAAATATAATAATAACACTTTTCAGTAATCAGAAAGAATCTGCTTAGAGATGAGTACGAAAACCGAGTTAGAAGTTTTAAGACATAGAATAATATAAAAAGATTTTATTGATATGGAAAACCTTAAAGAAATCTGCTTTATTAACTCAAGATAATTTTAGAATGATTTTAGGAGAAGCAAAATTAAATTTGTAGTTCGAAGCGCATTAATGCCAAATAATAGCTGTTTCATTTCTTTTTTCTTTTTCGAACATAAGATTAGTTTCCTGTTTTGAAATTTAAAATTTCCAAACAAGACACTTGAAATTTCGAAATTTCTTTTTGTTTATCCAGTGCATATCAAACACACATTGAGAAATTAAAATTCCACAAGAATTCATGTACAGAATAAAACTTTAAAACGCTGCATTTTCTACTGACAGAAAATAAAACATGAAAATTAAATTCCTGTAAAATACGCGCAATTTGAACTGACACAGGGAAAAAAAGGAATAATAAATACATTTTTTATCACTGATTGAAGTTAAAGAAACGTTTTTTCTTATTGATCTGAAAAATATTTGAAATACTTGGTTAATAATCGCAGACGAAACGCTTCTACTGATTACAGTTGTTCTCTTTCCCATAACTACTAAGAACAAATCACAGAAACAAGAACAACTGACTGAAATCGCATATATTTTAAAATATAAATACCAGTGCAATTATGAATGCTAATTAAATGTGGACAGGAATGAAAAACGCTATGGCAGTAGCTCTTAATACCATATTTCAATAAACATGATTCTAATTAGGAGATACCTTTAAATCCTGAAATCAGTATGCAAGAAATAAACATGGAGATAATATATTCATTTCTGTTTTCTGTAATAGCGCAGTCATTTCTGTAAAATGGCTACTCTAACAGTTAAGGTAAACCTGTTTCTACCATCAGTGCTATGCTTGATCTATGCTGTGAATATACATCGGCTTGCATTTATAAGGGATAATAAGTGGAATCAATGCATAATAAAAGAAATCAAGGAAGAAATTTTCTGAAACCTTTTAACATTCGGCTATAAAAGAGCGAAATATGATGACATTAAATGCATCTTTATAAACTTCCTCATGGTTTTATGAGTACAAATTATTGCAGTTGTTACTCATACTATAAGGTATTTCTCCCACTTTCCTAGCATGCCTTCGTGGTGTAGTGGTTCTGCACGCTGGGCCGGTATTCCAGCGGTCCATGGTTCGATTCCCGGCGAAGGCGTTTGCTAATTTTTCATTTCTCCGGCTTCCAAAAACACCTAATGTCTCTACAATAGCAGCTGCTGAATGTTCCAAATTTGTTGTTTTAACTAACAGAAGGTGCTAAACAATTTAAGTCTCACGTAGTTTTGTTTGCAGAGCACTAATAAAAGCAAACTTCTTCAGAAAACAGCAAAGTCATTTTTACGGCAGATAACTTTCATGTTACTTTTATCTTAAACAAAATAACATCTTTAAGTAGTTTTTGTCAAACTTCCGGACAATTTCAAAAATGCATTTTATGCAGAGAAAATGGAATCGATTTGTTTTTGAATATACTCCCATTTCCACTCTCTCAAACAGTTTTATTTTAGTAGTCCAGAATCTTCAACCTTTTGTCTCTGAAAGCTGTAAGTACATCATTTTGAAATACTGGTTGTCGTTCATGTATCATTCGTTTCAGAAGCAGAACGCTTTTGCAGCAAAAAGTATACAAATATTCTTAAATTTAGTAAGAAACTCTAAAGAATATTTCTAATATCTTTAAGGCTATAAGATAAAAAGAAGCACCTGTATTTATTTTCTAAATACTATTATAAATATTCGTAAATACTTGCACTTAATTACCCAAATGGGTTATTAGTTTTGACTAGCTTTAAATATAAGTGCATATTTTCACATTTTGCTTAAGTCTGTTGCCGTTTGGTAAATTGTAAAATATTAATCATTTAAATGTGATTTTATTGATTAAGAAACTGAACTATTTAAAAGCTATAGATGCGGCTCTCAAGACTATTTTACTTTTTTAATCTGATTTAATTAAATAAAAATTTATTTAATTCATGCCATATTTAATTAAGAAAAAATACTTTTATAAACTGATGTTTACATTTTTCAGTTGTCAGAGTATCCTAGAAACTGTTTCGCTATTCCACCTGGGACATCTCTTAATTGATTACAATATAAGGCATTTCTCCCGCTTTCCTAGCATGCCTTCGTAGTGGGGTGGTCTGCACGCTGAGCGCGTATTCCAGAGGTTTGTGGTTCGATTTCCGGCGACGGCTCTGGTCATTTTTCATCTCGCCTGCTTTAAAAAATAACCTAATGATTCTACAGTGGCGCCCGAACTAAAAATGTGGTGGACGATGATTCTCCACACCCAGGATTTGGCGACTGATTCCCCTAAAACCGCAGCCGCCCTTTAAAAGGGGGGAGTATATAAGGTATTTACCCGCCTTCTTAGCGTGCCTTCGTGGTGTAGTGGTCTGCAAGCTGGGCGCGTATTCTAGAGGTTCGTGATTCGATTCCCGGCGAAGGCGTTGCTTATTTTTCACTTCTGATGCCTAATGTCTGTACAAACATATTTATATTTAGAAACTATATTTAATTTTTAAAGAGCCCTTTTGAGCGGCTGTTAAAATCTGAACCTTTTCAGATTCTTTATTTTTAGTTTTTCTTCATAGTATTTTGTTTTTCGTTCATTTCTGCAGAACAACCTATTGTTTTATTTATTCTTTTTTGCATCTTTTGTGTTTTTTATATGCAACAATATTTTTCCATCAGTGGCCAAGTGGTGAACACCGCTGGGTATTAATAATTTGACGTGCGTTGACTGTTTTTTTCGGTTTTCCTCACGTGTAACTTAAGCCAGTTTCCCACAAAAGATTTTCCACAAAGGCATCTCCCTTTAGACAGATCACCGTCGTATGCTTTGCCCTGTTCGAATAATCCTGTAAAAATTTTAGTATGTATTCTTGTTTTATAAGTTATTTCTCCCACCTTCTTCGCGTGCCTTCTTAGTGTGGTGGTCTGCACAGTGGGCAGGTATCCCAGAGTTCCGCGGTTCGATTGCGTTGTTAATTTTTCATCTTGTCTGCTTCCAAAAATACCTCATGTCTCTACAGTGGCGCCCGAACTAAAAGGATGTTGGATAATGATTCTCCTTATCCAGGATTTGGCGATAAGTCCCCTAAAAAGCCTAGTCGCCCTTTAAAAGGGGGAGTATATAAAGTATTTCTCGCACCTTCTTGGCGTGCCTTCGTGGTGTGGTGGTCTGAACACTGAGCCGGTATTCCAGAGGTCCGCAATTCGATTCCCGGCGAAGGCTTTGTTAATTTTTCATCTTGCTTGCTTCCAAAAATACCTAATGTCTCTACAGTTTAATTGAATTTGTGGCGACGTATGAAGTTTTCAAGTTTTGCTTCGTTATAAAATTTAAAATAAAATAAATAAATTAATATAAAATTAAATAAAAGTAAAATATAATTTTAAATATATATATATTAAATACAATATCCATAAATTACCGATTAAATAAAAACGTGTACAGAAAAGGAGCGACACTTGATTCCCTGAATTAGCTAAACAAGGTCTGTATTTAGAGATCGCTCATCTGTTTTTGGCTTTGGTCGGCTGATGACAAGTTAATTCTAAGTGAGAGACATTTAGCTCATCTACTAGGAAGGGTTTAATAATAAAGATCCGGTAGAATTTAATTGCTTCGGGTTGAATTAATTTACTTCAAAGCTACTTAATTTAGAACTGCATATAGGCTAAAACCAGGGAAAACATTTCCTCTCAAGGTGTTGTAGAAGCATTAGGTTATTTTAGCAGGAGATGTGAAAATGCCTTCGCCAGGACTCGAACCTGGACCCCTCGAATACGCGCCGAGTGTGCTACTGGTTATACAACGAAGGCATGCAGAAAGGAGGGAGAAAATACCTTGGAGTGTTACGTAATTTAGTTGACGTCGGGCTTCTGGGACGCCAAAGAATTATCGCGTTGTACATTTGCGGATTCCGGACAATACCCGAATAGTCCTAGCAAGCCGCCCGGGTGTCTGGATCCGCTCTCAACTGTCACCTCTAATTTTACTATTTATATTTAGTTAATTTTATTAATTAAAATTATTTTAGAATTGCATCATTTGTATGATTTTAAGTTGAGTGTTTCTGTTTAGTTAATTTTTAACCGAATAAAGATTTAAAATAAATTAAGTTGGATTATTCAATCATATATGCGTTTCCTTTAGCCTAGCGTAATAACACATATATATAAGAACATAATAAACAAAATATAATGCACATAGAAATAAAATGAAAAAAAAAATACTATTCTTAAGTAAAAGAACATACTGCTGGGAATATTTTACAAAATTGCTTGACTAGCACATAGGCATGTTAGTTTCTTTTCTATAGTGCTTCCAGATGAATTTGTGAATAGTTGTGCATTATTTATTTCATTGTCATGAACATTTATTTCATAAGTTCTGGTACTTCTAAAACATTTTCAGGTTCCATTCATGAGTCCACTGGCCAAAGTGTCAGCTAATTTTATATTTTTCTCTTGTTTAAAGTATAATACAGAACTCCTATTTCAGTTAGTAGGCATATATGCGGATACCTGTTAAACAACTATTTAAATCAATATAGAAGAATTTGTAATCTTGTGTTGTTTAAATTAGTTATGCATTTCTTCTTTTTATTATATCTTATTATTTTTTGTGAAACAGTAATAAAACATCCTATTAAAAGACGTTGATGAAATAATGACTTTTAATACTTAGCAACAAGTATAAAATACTGTTAAGTGCTATTTGCAGCATTAATTTTTACTAACTTTTAAATTTTGAATGTTTACATTTCCTTATTATTTTTTAGAAAAACTTAATTAGTTAATACAAAAATATGAAACATAGAGGTATAAATATAGCTTTCTTCTTGTGCTCGCAAAATGTTACGCAAAAATTCATTTAAAACTTGTATAATCAAAAAAACGCTGGTGCTGCATTGTTTACTACGATATTTTGCAAATTTTTGCCTCGCTTTTTTTCTATCATGAAGCTTTCTCCTTGTTCTCCCTCCCAACAATGTTTTGTAAGACGACGCTTGCGCCTTGCTTTGCTTTCTCCTTAACCTTTTCCTCTGACACCTCAAGAGTTTACCTCTAAATATTTGAAAAAATTAAAAAATTTATTTAAGAATTTATAAAATAAAAAATCCCATAAAAAGAGAAAATAAAAAAATATGTTATATTAGTTGAATAATACATGGCGTTAGAAACATACTAATCACATCTAAATTGCAGCTATTTGTAAAAGATTTACTTTGGCTATATTATAAATTAATGGTTCTTTAATTTGTATTAATCAGATTGTTATTAAAAAGCATTATTTAAAAAGCAAAGTGATTCTTCAGATTAATTAAAGAAATTCGTCTGTGGCTCTTAAGTCCCTCATTTATCTGACACAAGATAAATAGAATTTAGAAGATAAATGAAATTGCGTTTCAAAATCATAATATTCTGAGAATCAGCTACGTATGAAAAAGCCCACGGAAAATAAATACCATTTTTTAATCTAATACATTTTTCTTTAAATGGCTCATTTTGTTAATTAATGGCATTAATTAAATTTGAATGATAATTTAAAAATCTAAGTACTTTGACAAATGGCAGCATTTCACTTTGCGCAAGGTTGCATGGCAGATAAATTTAATGTCTTATTTGTCGTGCAATGGCAACATTAGATAAGACCTGCCTCTAGATTCTTTTCGCTCTTCATATCCAGCAATTTTTGTCAGGATGAAATTTTTAAAATTTTTTTTGTTTGTTTGATATTTTATATTTTAACCTTAATTATTTCAAGTTAACCTTATGTATTTTAGCCATCATTATTTTAACCTCGAATAGTACACTAAACAGAAGAAAAGACTTATTAGACAAGAAAAATTCTGGAATTCAATGAGAAGTTTATTTTTTCCCTTTATTATAAACATTTATCACCCCAGTTATTACTTTTCAACAGCTATAAATACATTATATTAAATGAATACGTTTCGTAATAATATTTCTGTCTTGAATACTTATTGCAATTTGAAACTTAAATCTTACTTTTAATGTGTTTGACGATATTTCTGTTTTAAATTTGACAGCTTATTAAATAGCAGATGAATTTGAAAATTCCTTGATAAGGGTTCATACTGAGCTGCTTATGAGATTTCTCCTGAAATACTGTCGGGGGGGGGAAGAGAAATGTGAAACTAGCATAAAAAAGCGTAATTATTTTCTTGGGAGGAGGAAAGAGCTTCTATTTTAAGCTCGAGAGACATTTTTAAACGCCTCATTCGTCCTTTTAATTACTTACACACCAGTTCTTCAAGACTGCATTGGTAACATTTTGATGTTGCGTTAAACATGCAGTTTTCGTCTCTTTCCCGCGTTAAATTTCCAGTTTCATTTCAAAAACTCCCTTCTGCATTATTTTCTTCTTCCTTTTCTGTACTTTTTTTAACACCATTTCTTTTCCTTTCTCCTTTTCTCCGCTCTGAGAGTTAATTACGATGACATCTGAGTAAAAATAAGAAAAAAACAAAAAAAAAGCAGGCAAGCGAAAAGAAAAAGGTGACAAAATTGAAGAAATTATCTGACTTACTGTTCTCCACTTCCACTTCCTCCGCTTCTTCTTCTTCCTCCTGCTCCTCCAGTTTTTTGTTCTGCATGGTAGGCCTCGCTTCTGCAGCGGTTAATGAAAAAAGCAATAAGACAATATATCGAATTAGAAGGTCGAAGTACTGGGGTGGTCACAAATGGGGGAAAATTCAATGGTGTGCAGGACTGGCACCAATGTGAAACAAAATGAGAAAAGCATCGATTTGTTGCTATCGACCGAATGCAATTATCGAAAGCTTTGGTCGTGATTTAGATTACATGTGTTTTCGATCGGTGAACTAAGAATGGTATTTACTAGGTATTTGCTAATTCCCGACAAATGGAGTTTCTTAAATCGTAATAGTGAAAAGAAAATTTCAGCGTTCCGCTTGAACGGTTCGAAAACTCCGAAACTGCGATGAGTTTGAAAGTGCTAAAAAAGTAACAACGAATTTTCAGAAAGGTAATTTAGCTGTTTCATTCTAGTTCTGGATTAAGTTATGCAATTTCGTGATTTCCGGTGTCCTGGGGTGTTAGCAGTTTTGCTCTTTTAACAATAAAAATATTTCTACAAGAGACGTGCGAATATAAACAGGAAATTAACTGCTCAACTTCGTTTACTGAGTAGAACGAAACGACGTACATTTTTCTTTTATATATAATCACTTGTCACTGAAATACACTAGTTTCAGCTTCCGGGAAGCACCTTAATTTCAGAAGAATAAGTATCTTCCAAGTTGACACAGTCTTCCATAGCATTAGCAACTTGTTCCTTGGACTCGGATTTCATCTCTCCTAAAAATGCTTCAAGTGTATCGAAGAATGAAAGACCAATAGTGCTAAATCTAGATTTATACTTATCTGAAGCCTGAAATAAATCTGAGATGGGATGGCACATTCATTAATCAGAAATCAAATAGTGACTTGCTGTCACACACTCTCGTAAATTCTCTACTTGGATATGTTGATTACAACTAATAAGGACGAAAGAAAGAGAAAGTACCCTATTATTGAGGAATCAACCACTGAGCCATAATACCCTTGAACACTTTACGAGAAAGGAGCATGAAAATTTCTGTTTATATTTGAACGTTCCTCATAAAAATTCAGTATTTATGCAAAAGCAATTCCTGGGAATTTTACCTTCACCTCATGAAAAACATTTATTACTTTTTAGAATTACCTTTGACAACATTTACATACACTTAAGTCAAATACTTTTAGTTTAGAGCAATATAAGCCTGTATTTGCAGGGTTTTAAAGAAGAGAGAGAAACAAGAAGATTTGCATACATTTTGAAAAAATATCAGCTGATATATCCTAGTTCGGTGTGTTGAAATTATTCTTCAAGAAAATAACTACAGGCAGAGTACAGACTTCACATTTTGAGAACGAATTTCCTATTTTCTAATTAATGTTTTAAATATAAAAATTATTTCTTTAACTATGCTGTTTGCTATATGCTATGCTTAGCTTTTCTATGTTTAACTTTTCTACACTTAACTTTGCTATGCTTTGTTTCTTTAACTATGCTGTTTGTTGTAACTATGGCTTCAAAAACAAGGTTAAAGGAAAGTTCTGACAGATATCAGTGACATATTTCTGTTTTACAGTTTTCAGTTTTACAGTACTTTTCATAGTACATTAAATTATAATAAAACAATTGAGAAGCATTTTTTACCGTTTTAAAGACACGATAATTGTTCCAAAACTTGCTTATATGAGTCGTTTTTAAAGCCGACGGTAATGTAACTATATAAAATAATTATTGAAGGTCAAAATGATGAGTTATTCCTAAGTTATTGAGCTATTGTGGAATGTTTTCGATACTTTTGATTTTATTTAAATAGCCGTATAACGTTGTCTTTACTGTGATTTAAACATTTCATTATAATAAATGAATATGTTTTCTGTAAAAGCTCTTACTATTAGTGCTTAATATTTTGTTTTAATGCTAGGCTTCTCGTTAGAAAAAGATATGATTTTCACAGAAGCATTTAAACCCTATTTCATCTTAGATTACAGCCAATTCGGTAAATGTAAGATAAATTATAAAAGCACTTTATATTGTACAACATTTTACATTCTATAGAAAATTATTACAATTATTATATAAAACGATATTAAAATTATTATGCACAACGTTATTACAATTATTAGATACAGTACAGTATATAAATAATATAAAACACTATTAATTTTTAGTTATAAAATAATTTTCATGATTTTATATGCAAAATAACGCTTTCCCTTTGCTTTACTGTAATAATATTTGTGCTATATTTGTCCCGATGATCATTTACTACATTTTAAGTATATAACATGAAGCGAATTAAAATAAGCACATTTTGCTTAATTTTACACGTAATATTGTATTTTAATAATAATGTTAAATTCAATTAACAGCAATAAACGATAACCACAAATTAATTGAGAACTTGTATTTCTTTATTCTTGGTGAATTTTGTAATGATAAAAATGGAGACCTAAAGTAATTAAATGTAATGCTGATTATATGAATTAGTAAGCTGTTAAAATCCTTAACATTGTATCCGGAATGATGGTGGTTTTCTGTTTATTCGATATCCCATTACCTTCAGGACCGGTTTTTATACATTAAAAAAATACTTATAGAACATTAATAGATTTTCGTTTAACGTACTTCATAATGGTAGCTTTAAGGTATTTATTGAAATACATGCATGCAGCTGAAGCCTACATTTGGTTAGTTGATAAACATTCTCCACAAACCGAGTTCCTTAATCATAACAGAAATGAAAGTCCAATTTTCAAAACAAAATTCACGTTTTAAACTAATAAAAAAACCCATCATGATTGTAGAGAGTAGCAGATATAATATGAAAATTTAGCGCCTTCATTTGTTTTCTAGGTTTAAGATCATTACAAAGCATTTTACATATTAAGGATTTACGATACACATTAGTAACTAAGGCGTAAAATGCAAAAAGAGAACTTAGATAACTTTTAAAACGTTAAATAGCTAGTTCAGTCAAAACTAGTTTGAAATCAAAATAAATTGACTCTTTAGGAAGAACACTAAATGGTTTCAAACGAAAGCGCAGAGAAAGATTTGCAGTTAGCTATTTTTACAAGTAATAAAATGTCTTATAAAACTCAATAAAATCTTTGACTTTCAGTAAGTTAAAATCTAATGCCGCACAGTTTCATTTAAGAATATTCTAAGTTAAAAGGAAGAAAATACCTTAAATATTCTACGCGCATTAAAATTAAATTTTAAAAGGCACTTCGTCGATAAAATGAAATGTGCTTTTAAAATATTTCCTAGTTCTGAATACAAATTAATTCTTACTCTCATTGTCTAAAAACAGCAAATTAAGCTTATTTTTTCCAATTTGAAATTCTTTAAATAACCGTATTGCATTAATAAAAGGAAAATTGTAAAAACTAAAGTTTAGTGAAATCGATTATGCGTATCTATTAAAAACAATTAAGACATTTTTCTACTTTCTAAACATAAACGTTTTACTTAAAAAGAGAGTAAAATTTTGTATTTAATTTCAGTGCCTTTTTTTTGTAAACAGGGTGATTAAAAAAGCAAAATATTTCGTATAAAAGCTAATTTTTCTTAATGCTACAATTTTCTTCAATAATGATGCAGTAAAACATTCAAATTTTTAAATATTAAATTGCGTATAAAATTACAGTTGTGTCATAGGAATTAATCATTAGTTTTTCATGTATGAATTTTTGAATCTATTACATATGGTTTAAAAACAAATTAGAAACCATCTTTTAAGTTTTCTTAGACTCATTTTCTATTCATTTTCTAAACAGTATACGTATTTATATAAATATATAATTAATGTATCTAGATTTATAAAAAATATTTCTAAAGATAAAATAGATACAATTTGTTTCCCATATTCTCTTTTTCATAACACGATTGACAAATAAACAAATTCAAAAATTATGTATCATACTCCCAAATTTCAACGAAAATGCAAAATAATTTGTGCAACGAAATAACTTTAAGTAGCATTATCAAAAACAACGGTTGTATAATGAAGTTATTTTTTTTATTAAATACAGTTAGAGTCGCAGATTATTTATTGCCATATTTTCTGAAATGCTTTCATCATTTTTGATAAATTTGTAAGATATTGTTCCCTTTCTACTGCGTGCCTTATTTGTATGGACGAATTACAAAGTACGTTCGTAACTGGAAAGCACGTTTGGCTAACAGTCGGAAAGTTGGAATGTCGAGTGTTGGAGATGCGGCATTGCGCATTATTCACGTTTGCTGCATTGATAAACCTAATGACTCTTACGTTTACAAAAATAAACTTTATGTGTTCCAACTATGAAGTACGTAAATAAGTTAGTAATAGTGACAGTAATGTAAATAATAATAATAATAATCAAAATCTCTAGTACTGATATGCTTTAAATTGTTTTAATGTCGGCTTGTGCGTTCGCATTATTTAAATCTCTCTGAGCCTTTTCAATCTCTTACAAAGATTTTCTTATGATAAATCTTTATAGTTAAGCTTACAAGTAAAGACGTATCGCATCTTACACATATCCAATCGATGTTTGCTTTCATTTATTTTCAAAAATGCTCTTCTTCGCTAAATGTAATGAAATTCAGACTGCATTATCTAAGAGTAAAGTGTTCGATTTTAAAATGAAATGAAAATCTAAATTCGCATTTGTGATTATATTCCTTGAGGATATATCCCGTTTCTCTTAAAAATTCTTCAAATATTTGTGTCGACAGATTATTATTTAATAACAGAACTTTACACTCAGTTTCACATTTAATACATTGTAGAGTTTAACGTGCTTAGCTATCATCCAAAATGTTTGAACTCTTGGCAGACATTAAGCTTATGCTATCAACTCAGCCAACCACTTAAAGTAGCGAGATAACTTAAATCAAATATAAAATTTAAATTCAAATAAACTAGTAGCCGAAGGCTACAGAGACAGTTTAACGCGAAGATGACTCACAATTTAACTGGCGCGAAATTCAACTATCGGCAATTATATTGCAAAGTCGAAGACAAGAACTCTTATCTGAGGTAGCAACTTAGAGACGTGGCCACGAGAGGCAGAACACGTTTTGTCATAATCTCAAAACCATAACTTTAAATACCCGTGAATTAAATTTGCATTCTTGGCGGGAACCGGAAAAGAGAAAGTGCATGGCAGATTCAAAACATAAATCTGGTTAACTAACGTAAAGGAATCTCACAACACATTGGATACAATACATTTTGGCAAATACACGTTTTCCGTTTAGAGACAGACGAAAGAGTATAGCAAAACATGAAAACACAAATAGCTTTTAACATAAGATGCTACAGCAAAGATTATTCCGACGACCTTACAACTGGAAATCCATGCATTTACTTTCCCAAACTCAGATATTAGAGAAATCTCATCCGAGTATATATAACATTTTTAATTATTTTTTACTTTGAAATGCTACTTTTCTCCAACCGAAATATTTACAGAAATTCTCTCTCGAATATTTTTTGAATTCTGAACCCGATGCTGGGAAAGATATTTCTATAATGGTTTGGTAACTTCATCCCTGAGAACGTGATCTGTCCATATGCATCGCGATGTAGGGCTTTACGGTTTAGGACCGAGACATATATCTGATACTTTTGCCTTTCAGATTAGTATTTTTTCTTCGCAACGAATAATCTTGTATCTTTCCCAAATAATCACACAAAAATTGCAATAAGTTCTCATGGAGATTTGATCAGTAGCATTTATAATAAATTTCAGAACTGCTTGAAATATCTTGGAGGAAAAATATTCATATTAATTTTTATAATTTATTTTACCTAACCTGTTATTTTTGTGTTAATCCTTTACTGTACCTTCTGTTTTTTTCCCAACGGTTGTCACAAGAATGCAAATTATCTTTCTTTGAAATAGGCAGGGACGTAAGCTTGCGAGATATTCAATAGGCTAATTTCTAAAATGTCCACTTATATACCAGTCTGAATTTCGTGAGAGATTGTTTTTGAATTTATTGGAAATTAAGCTAGAAATTGAAAATGACAGGAGCCGGGTTGATTAGGCTTTGAAAATATTTTTTACGGTGTAAATATTTGAACATTTGCACCAGAAGGTACGTCTCGTTAGGAGTCTTTGTGTGACGAGGTCATATTTAATTAATTATTTAGAAAGTTATGGCAATATTTAGATGTTTGCATCAGAGTTGATTGGTGACAGTTTCCTTTTTTTCGCCAACTTGTGTTGTAAGCTGAGGAACGGATTTCATCAGACAACTGTTGTAAGCAGAGGAATGTATTGCATCAGACAACTAGCCACTTCACTTCTGTTTGCCTGTGTTGCTGAAGGTGTTTTGCGATTGGTTGCCTTCTGACGCTGGATTTTTTTCATTAGCTGCAAAACTTAACTGTTAGTATAACTGGGAAACTTTATAAAAGGCGGTAATTTTGTCCACCTCGTGAGGAGGAGAATGTGAAGGTGCGAGATAGAGAATGTGCGTGGAAAAAGTAAATAAGAGTGGGGTGAAATGCAAACTTTTGGAATTTACCTTGCAAGCTTTCTTGGTCTCCCTGTGTGTATGAAGGAAGCGAGATTTCGTTCTTTCTTATGCTGTAGCTACAAAATTTCAGCTAATCTCTTTCTTCCCGGGCTTGGCATTTTCTCACAGCATTCAGATGAAGAGCATCTGCATGTGATTGATCTGCAATATACCACGACTTCGAAAAGCTCTGTGGAAGCATTGATCTGCTATTTTTTTCTGAGTGAGGAGGCCTCATATCGCCATGTGACACAAAGGGTTCGAAAGAAAAAGAATATCTCTTCAACATTGGTAGTATTCAATAAAGCAATACTTTAATCTATTTTCACTTGTTTGTCACTATCTCGTCATGGCGGGCTATTGACCTGGATCTTGTCCTGGGGTAAGTTGCCACCATATTCATCTTCTTTTCATAACATGTGACATATACTTTTGCCACCACAACCAACGGAACAAAACCATTACCACACTTTGGAAGTGGCGTTGAAGAGCTAAGGCTGTTCTTAATTAAGGCAAAGCAAGCGATAGCTCTCTGCAAACAAAGATGTTGCTTAGTAACACTTTAAAACGACTGCTACTTTAATTTCGAAGAAGCCACTAGCTGAAAATGGAAGAAAAATAACCACGGTCATGTTCAAGAATATAAAACATTTGAACTATGTAGAAGCCATTTCCACAAACGTCGGTTGTAACCGTAACTTGAACCGTAAAAACGTGATTGAAATTAAAAATATTTAATTAAAGGTTAAATAAAAATCTATGAAAGGAATGTTTGAATTTTATTTAGGACAAGAGATTTCATTTAGTTTCATATTCCGAAGAAGAAATTATAGTCCAGAGGTGAAGGAGATGGAATCTGCTAAAGATAAAAAGTACACAAACTTATAATTTTGAGGGCGTAGTTATAAATTTTATGCCTTTCTGGGAAATGACTCGCATTCACATTGCCACCAGGGTGATGGAGGTAAACAAGGTAAGCAAAGAAAACGCTTGCGCGTTATACTGTTCACCGTGTCTCAAACCTGAGTTTAATTACTAGCGATCAGCGATCATTTCTGCATAACTAGGGTAAGGTTATAAAGAATGGGTGAGGTAATAAAGGAAAGATAATTGTGTTTAGGGTATGCATATGTTAGAAGAAACAAGGATTGTTTTTTCCAAGATTTTTGCGAATAACTGGAGTTGTTGAGAATGTAAAAGCGATTTCTAATTTGTAAAGTGTTTCAATAGTACACAATATTAGAATGCGAAACACTTTATAAATGTTTGTGTTAAATAATTACGTTCCTTATAATTGCATTGAATTTAGATTTTCTAAAAGTGTTTTACATTCACGTGTTGGACACTAACCTTTAAAGCAGACGTCAACAATCTATTTTGGCTGTAGATCAAAGTCAACCAAAATGCGTCTAATCAGAAGACATGTCGAATCAATCTATCTATGGTCAATCATTTCAGAACAGCTTTTCTTAGTGAATAATTGATTAAGTTTATTCAGAAATTGATTATAATGCACTTTAAATTTTAAACATAAAAATTAAAATTAGAATTCTAATTATTATGAAAGCAACATAACTCAACGAACCGTATTTTCCTCTTCGATGTGAATGGTTTCCCTGATGCTGAACTTGTGATGTTAATTGACTAAATTGGATCATGTCATCTTCACACGAGTACAATCATCTGAAGTTTCGATAATTAAGATGCTTCTTTTCTTACTGAAAACACATTTCGTATGCGAAAATATATGCTAATATTTATAAGTTGAATCGAATGCAGACAAAATGAAAAAAAAAAAAAAAAACAATTTTTTTAAATATCGATCACGGATCAGCGTTGCCGGATTTATTGATTTCTCTTTGAAATTATGCTATAATTTTTAAAAATACATTTTCCTTCCTGCAACTTTGTAATTAAACAAAAAATGTTATTGTTATTAATTATTTTCAGTTTATTTTTTATGTGTTCTTCAGTGCTCTTTCATATTTATGTTTTATAATTAATTTTTATGTATTATACTTTAGTTTCGGAACTCGGGTGGGTCACTTAATTATGAAATGGATCTTCGGTGACCAGTGGGTCATAGGTTGCTGAGGCTTGCTTTAGCTTGGTTGCTGAGGCCTGCCTTATTTTTTATTAAGGTTACTAATTCATATCCGCCATTTGCTTCACTAATATCATTGCTCGCGGTTTTTTTAATTTTTTCATTTAGTTTCAAAGACCATACTGTGTTATAGTGGGCATACATGATACAATAGTCAGTTTGAAAAATTTAT
This sequence comes from Stegodyphus dumicola, assembly GCF_044657685.1. Lineage (NCBI taxonomy): Eukaryota > Metazoa > Arthropoda > Arachnida > Araneae > Eresidae > Stegodyphus > Stegodyphus dumicola. The sequence continues at coordinate 198,821,383 of NC_140771.1, forward strand.
AACATTTCTCACCTTACACAGACAAAACCTCATACTGTAAGTAGCAGCAACTGTCCTGATTTCTCACACAGAACTAAGAATTCGTTTCTCACTCAAAACCTCAAGACATTACAGCAAAAGTGTGTACTTTATGTGTACTTCGAGATGTTCAGATTTGTGAGTACAATTTAGTGGGAATTCCGTGCGTGGAGACGCAATAAAGGGACCTCCCAGTGCTTTCTATGCAGTATTCCACGAGAAAGTATCCATTTTAATCTCACAGAAGCCACTATAACTGACAAATAATTTCTAGACGTATAAGAAAAGTGGTTGTTATCCCAAATGAATGCTTATTTGTAATGATTGCATTCCACCGGTGGATGGAGATTCCCATCATTTTCATAGTAATGTGCGAAATATTTTCAATTGCGTTGTTACAAAACGATATTACTACAGATAATGACAGTGAACTTCGCCACCTGTTCACTAGACCTTACAACATATGCATACCTGTCAGCTCCGCGAGAATAAAATTCAGATGATTCCTCGAGCAAATTAAAAGAAATCCAGAGAAGATCAAAGTACGAAATTTACAAGGAAAATTATCATAGATAAGAAATACATTTCGAAAAAGGAAAGCCTATTTAAGAAAATGAAAAATCAGACTAATGAATTTTAAAATATTCACACATGCTGATTTTGCTTTTGTTAGAAAGGAATCAGAAAATGGTGTTTCATAACTAACTGTTTGTATTTCAAAATCAATATATTCCAAGAGTTGTCAGAGAGGAAAGGAACTATATATTACATCTTGACAATGCTGAAAATGAGTTCATATTACACATTGCTATGAGATATGGTTAATACAGTTTTCAAATCTTTAGAAATCCTATCATGTAGGAATTTGTTTTCTTCCCATGAAAGTGCTAGAAGGTTTTTCAACTTTATTTTCGACCAGCACTTTTCTTTAAGTGTTAGAATATATTTATTAAGTTTGATTTATATTTATTACTAATTTTGCTGCTGAATTTTACGGTAATGAATTTATTAAGTGAGATGCTTAACGCATTGTGATTTATTCTTTTTGGAGTTTTTTTAGAAATTTGCTGCATCTTTTCGACGACAAAGTACAAGGGAAGAATTATCTGCACAAGAAAGGGAGTTTGATGCAAGAGTTACTAATTTCATTAGTAAACTTTTTGAACTTTTGATTTACCAACTAAATTAGAAAGACATACATTTCATTTTTGGTTCACTAAAACAAGTTGACAAAATAGTGTTAACTTGTTATTGATATAACTTACTGCATTTTCCCTGCTTCCATCAACACACGAGGTGAAGCTAGATTTTTGCAAATATTTATCAGTTCGTTTTGGTGAACATTTGCCATGTCATTAAGAATGACAAAAGTTTTGTTTAAACATATAGAAATGCCTTTACAGTATCTGAATCAAGGAACATCTTCCTAAATAGAGGACTAACATGATCTGCAGCATTCAAAGTAATATTATATTCTATCAGTAAACGCGTAACAAGATGCGAATCATACTAATTTAAAATTCAGCAGAGTTTTGGTAACAGTTGTGACTTTCTAATTTTATTTAAATTTTTAATATCCGATTCATACTTTTTTCTCAGATGTTTTACAATATAATTTTTCCGTCATTAGGTAGTAAATCAATGATAGTAATATTGTTCTTTACTAATATTATAAAACCATTTATGAAGAATATTTGATATCGCTTATTATGCGTATTTTGCAGTCACCAAATCAAATCAGTTTTCGTCGTTGTTACGCTGAAATGTAATTAAACAACCTTAAAAAATTCCCCTAACATGGAAACCGGGTATTATAAAAAAAGACCATGGAAAGAAATTTACTCCATTTCTATATTATTTAGTTACATTTTCGTCATTTTAATAATATTAATTAATGAAAATATATTTGAAAAAATTGTCAAGAAATTTGCAAATCCTCACGTGATAAAAAACGATAATTGAGAGAGTTACGGTTCTTTATCTTATGATTTGAGGGTAATCCCAAAGTCTAATAAGCATACATGGTGAAAAACCAATATTTGAGACAAATTGCCATATTGACGCATTTCCAAAAATAATTCTAAATTCGTTTAAAAAATTGTCCCATGAAAATTATAAAACTGCAGCAGGTTTCGAAAAAAATACAAATATTCGTAAAAGTGGTACCCCCTCTGCCCAAATCCGTAAGAAACTTCATCCATCAGCTAAGGCTAGCCGTTATGACACATCGAGTTTAGGATGAATTCGATGTCCTTATCGAAATGCACCATATGATGCAGAATGCTCATACTGAAGGACTCTAATCAACGTATAAAAAACTTGTACATTTACTGATCTCGACAGTATATGTAATGGCTTCGTGAAAAGAGAAATAAGTTTCTATGCAGAAAAAAAAATGTTCTGTATAAAAACATTGTATATACTCTTTGTAAAAAGAGATCTAATTTATGCAGTAATATGTTACTATACATAACTTGAAGTTACATCAGTGAACGTCATCATCCGATCTAGCTTCTCGCCTTATGGACAAGGTCAAGTTTGCCCCTTCCCCACCATGGAATGAAGAAGAGTTTTCATCAGAACCTTTTTTGTCCCCTCGGGAGCAGATCGACGGAAGAGACGGACCTTAAGAGACGGAAGGCGCAAATCTAATTTTATTTCTGTCAAATATGGAGGAAGTTCTTAAAATGTGGAAGCTAGAAGGATTTAAGCTTTTTCTGAAGTCGCATTATATTATAATCATAATAATAAAAGTTGAGTTTTACAAATATTACCCCTAGTAAATACAAAAGTAATCTAGTACTTTTTAAGCTATAACTAGCTCTTTTTTTCTACTAAACACAGCGCTTAATGGCTAGTAAAAATGAAGAGATGTTTGTTCCCCAAATTCTAAAGTACAGTTCAAGTCAAGGCCAATCAGCACACTGGTGTACTTTATTGTATGTGTTAGTCTTTTACTTCCGCATTCTTGGATTTTTGCGGATCGAATGGTAAGCAAAAATTGAACCATGATGGGAAGAATATCTTAAAATCGTAATTAGGTTACAAAACTCCAAAATAAACGTTGAAATAGGTAGTGAGCACAGAAATTAGAAGCAAAAATTCGTTTTTATAATTAATATTTGCGAAATTAAAACAAAAAAAGTCCTTAGAAAGAACTACGGGTATAAATGGGGATTAAATTTTTAAAACATTTATTATTATTTTTAAACATTTATTTATTTTTTAAACATTATTAAATATTTATTTATTTTTAAACATTTATTTATTTTTTAAAACATTTACCTTACCTAAATTTGAAAACATTCAAATTTAGGTAAGGTAAATAAAAATAAATTTGCATAATAACAGGCCATGTTTTATTTAAAAACACAATCACTAATTAGATTGGTTAAATCTTTTTTTGTTATTTTTAGGCACCTTCCAAATTTTGACATTGAGCTATTAAATAGATTAATTTAAAGTTAAATTTTATAAAAAGTAACAAAAGTGTATTTGAAAAAATACTACAGAAAACAATTCCTATAAAAGTTTCAAATATAAACATCAAAATAGTAACGGATAATTATTTTTTGTAGCTGAAGCTTAAAATTAGGACCAGTGGCATTAAGGATTATTTATTACATACAGAAAAAATTCAAAACCTTCTCTTTAGAAATGCATCATTAAGTGTACAAAAAATTATTTTGCAAAGCAGAAGATGAAAATATAAGTATCTTTACTTCCACGAGTGCTTTCTTCTGTAATTTGGTTTTCATGAAGAGCATTTTTGAGACTTGTTTGTATCTTGAGTGTCAAACACATTCAAAACTGAAAAAAGTAACAGGTATGGGATTCATGAACTGGCACAAGAAATGCTTTAAAATTTTTACGGTTTGGAGCTTTGTTAAGTTCTTATCTTTTTTATGAGGTATATAAAGGAGCTCACGAATCACAAGGTATTAAAAAAACTGCGCAACGTGTTGTTTAATCCTTAAGCGCCGTTGTGCCTTTCTTAAATTCCTTCTTGTTTTCTCTAACTTTCTTACATCTCGGTGAGCATCAGAGCATGCTGCAATGAATAAAAAAGTAATTCTGTGGAAAAGTTACATTATTCACACTGTTACATGCTGTGAAGTACATTAAATTCGTAGAGCAGCGGAAACTTGATAATAAAAGTAGCTTCAAAGTGAGTCTTCGAAATTTTAGAGCGCGTATTTAAAATGAGCTTAACAGACCCAGAAAAATGCGCTATGTGCTATGTGCTAATAAAACAAGATGAACATATAAAAAAGCGCAACACACCTGAACTGGTTTGTTTAATTACCGTTATGAGTTACGTATGGTCTAATTAAAGTAAAATACTGTTGTTGTTTTTTTTCTAACTCACCTACTGCTTCTAAGTTACACATGTATTTGTAACTATTATTGGTAAATATAATTTATTATAAGGTGCTCGATTAATTTTAGAGTACATTTTCTCATTAATATGCTTACTCTATTAATTCTTAAACAATGCAGATAAACAAGGCACGTTATTACTTTCATTTACAACATACACTAATATCTATAAAAATATGCGATAATTTTCTATGAATAATTTAACAGAACGTTTCAGCTTGAGATTTATATTCCAAATGTTTGCTCTGATCATTCGTTGAATGCTCTAGTATCTTGCATGATATTTTAAGATATAACATACATATGTAAGCTCAGGAGCCCCAAAAAGGACAATATAATTGCTAATAAAAGGACAAAATAATTATTATCTTCTGCCTAATGCATGACAGTTAGTTTAAGTTGAACTGGTAAAAACCAGACTTTTATGTATTGACATTTTTTAAGTGAAATATTAGACATTTATATGAAATGATTATCCTTTACCTTGCGTAACTTAGCAAAGCTTTTAATAGTGCACATGCATTTCAGGTATAATTTTACATTAGCATTTTTTGGGGATACTCATTAATAGCATCTGCTATTTTTAATATGCAATATTCTTAAAATTTTAAACACTATAAAATTTAAAAACATATAAATTTACACACTATAAATAAAATTTAAATTTACACCACATAATTATATTTATACACTGTATAATTCAATGGCGTAAAGAGATATACAGATTTTCCTTTCAGTTCATTTCAGCAATTATTAAATATTCAAAATACAAAACAATGAAGGCCAGTTAGGTGGCCCACTGGCCATATCCAGCCCTTCAGGTACTTGTGGCTAGTCTAAGAAAATTCATTTTTGATTGCAGATTTTAACAATGTTAGCACATTTTCAGGTGTTTAACCAGCTAAAAATTATCTTAAGGATCAATAATATCATCAACACCATCTAAATACGAGTATCAGCAATTTTCACTGGAAACTGAGTGGGACATTTTATCTTCCGGTGAACCTCCATAGTTTTTTCATCACTTGTGTTATATTTTGGACACTTTGTGTATTTATATATGAAGATTTAAAAACATAAATATTATTTTTTCTATATTTTATCAGGGTGTTGTTTTATCCGTAAAATTGTTTGTCAAGATTTTTTTGAAGAACTGTCTGAAATAAACTCTGGCCATTATTACAAGACGTATCCCTAAGTATTACTGCGTATTAAATATTGTGCATATCATGCCTTCAAGAATTTTAAGTTTCCTATATTACTCGAAGATCATGTTAGCTACATAGTTCGTCTAAGACAACATGTTAAATATATTAATCTGTCTGATATAACATATTAACCTCCTAACAGATGACTGACAGGGAAGTGGAAATCATTGATTTCTCCTCCTAAAATTTTGTTTGTTGCATCATAAAACAATTAATAAAATATAAATTCTTAATAAAATATAAATGACATGAAGTTTTTAATAAAAATGGAACAATGTATTGCCCTTCGAAAATGGAGAAAGATATTTTAAAGCATTTGGAGACAAAAATCTTGTTTGTGAAAGACGAAACAAATACATCAGTTTTAATATCTTATGCATTTCTTTCGTAAATTGGGACTTAAGCCCTTTTCGTAAACTTAAAGCGACTTACGTCTGTATTTAAATTTGTATCTGAAGTACAGAAACTTGAAAAGGTTCTAAAAGACCCTTTTTTTAACTCACAAAGATGAACAGAAGTGCTGACAAAATCCGTCAACACTGGCGTGAAAACTCAAAGTAAAAGGAATTGAAAGATAAAACTAAATTTAAATAGCTAGGCAGCAAAGGCTACACATAGCGGTTTCATCGCGAAGTTGGTTCAGAATTCACCGACACGATTTTAACTATCGGCAAGTACCAGAGGAGAACTGAAGACAGGAGCTCATATCTCGAATAACAAAACTAGTAGCGTGGCCTTCAAATGACAAAACATGCTCTGACTTAACTCTCACTTAAATACACATGAGCTAAATTTGCATTCTGGACGAAAAATGGAAAGAGAGAAGTGACAGTAAGGATTCCAAACATAAAATAACTGTTATGTAAATTAAATAAACCTCACAAGTGTTTGAAGCATTTTATTTGGGAAAGATGAAAGAAATGTTTTAAAGCAATTTATAGAAAGTAATTTACGGCAAAACAATGAGTTTATAACAATCATGTATTATTCTGCAAAATCTAAATATTGCATATATTACTAAAGTACCGATAACTTATGAAAATCAATTTAAATATTATAATCAGTACACTTTTAAATAGGTCACTATTAGTTAGAATCGTGTTCATTTCAGCTCATAAGAATTCTTAGACTTACCAAACAGGCGAATAATTCCTTCAGTAGATCCCAATGAGTTCTTAGCGATGCATTTATAACTGCCAAAATCTTCCGCCTGAATGTCTGCTATGATGAGCTTCATGCTCACTTGGTATACGTTATCCGAAATGCTGACCGAATATTTCTCACCGGGCTGTAGAATATTGCAGCTGTCTGCTTTCGTCCAGTAATTGATAGACATAGGGAAAGCCTCAGTGTAACAATCCAAGGATACAGTCTCACCGACCGATGCAAAGATCAACTGATGAGGAATCCAAATCATAGGAGGAACTAGGAAAGCATAAGAGATGCGTTATTAATTTTATAACTATTCAATATATTTCCAAGTTAACGAATTTAGGATTCACGACAGCCCTCTAACCGCATTCCGGTAAAGTTTATAACTTTTATATGGAAAGTTTATAATTGCAGAACCTTAAAACACAGAAATTTCTTTCATAAACAAATGCTTAATAGTATTATCCTTTATAATTATAATAACGTGTTTTTATAGCTTAAAATGGTATTTAAATCATATTGGCTTTTGTATATACGTAACTGTACAGCCGGTCACACGATTTAAAAATTTATATGGAAAACTTTATATTAAATATAAAAAGCTGCATTGAAAACTTATTAATTCCAGAAACATTTACTACAAAAATGTCATAATACAAAAATAATCTATATTAAGTTTTTTGGATTACACTTAAACTAACCTTTAAATGAGCATATAGGAATTAAATCCAGATCAAAGTTTCAGATTTCTAACAGCTGTGATCTAAAACAACGATCTGAAAAAAAAATCTAAATAGCTTCTATTTCTTCTCTTTTTTTCCGTTTTTGGTAATGTTTTGGTACCTATTTGGTAGAATGGAGGAAAATCTTTTGTATTAAATACGTCTAAGAAATCGGGTTTTAAGAAATCGAAAATCATTTTCTAGTTTTAAGAGTTCATATAGAATTATGACCATCATTGAGAGTCAATAAAGCAAATCAGGGGATAGTCAGGTTTTTCGCTGTGAGCTATCAGCTTTTATTACCGTATGTTTTCTCCATCATAAAACTGAAGCAACAACCTGTGTTAGGTGTAGAGTTTTAGCATCGAGTTTCTATGTTAAAAATCTACGCCTAACACAGGCTGTTGCTTCACTTTTACAATTTATTTGAGGCGTGTTTCTCTTCTGTCTTGATTTTCTCCCTCTTTTTCGCACGCCTTCGTGGTGTAACTGGAGGCACACTTGGTGCGTATTCGGGAGGTTCAGAGTTCGAATCCCAGCGAGGACACTGCTCAATTTCATGTTTTAAGCACACAAAAACCTAACGATACTTTACTGGCGCTCGAACTAAAAGATGATGGACCACCACCACCAGGATTTGGCAGGTACGGCTCAGTTTCGCCCCAAATTTTGATGGAGCGAGAACCACCAGCTTCTTGAGAGGGCTTTCGGCTCACCTCCTACTCTTCAATTCTGATTTTGAAATTATGTAAGTTTCCAGATGAAGGTTATAAGGATTCAGCGTCTGTAATACAATCAGAACGAGAGAAAAACTTTGCAGGGTATGATGCGTGTGAGCTATGGAGAGTTAGATCAAGAGTTAGATCGACTTATCTAATGCATGAGCAGAGCTTCATAAGGCAAACATGACATTAAACTATATTTTCTTACAATCTATAACTCATAGATTGCGGTTTAGATTTCATATAAGTCACCAATGATGTAACAGTCCATTTTAACCAGGATCATACATTTTGAAAATTCATGTACTAGATTATTCACATATGATCCGGACTGCTGGATGTGTCTCACTATGATTCTTCCAACACATCCAGTCACACTGGCTATTCTAACACCATGAATTACTAATTAATTAATTACTATTAATTATTAGAATGCAATATTTTTCAGGTACAGACGCTCTACCATATCTTCATTACACTCACATCAGATTCCTAATATTTCGTTCTATTATCATAGCTATTCAAAAGCGGATATGCATCCAAGAAAGCATTTTTGAACTGCAGATACGACAGATTCAAAAACGTTGGGGGAGATAGATTGTAATACCGAAAGATTATCTGGGAATAATTACATCCTTTGCAAATATGCAAATATTCCACGATTTCAACCATACCATTAGTGTGGGTCATATGTGGTTTCCAGTCTGCTAGCTACTGAAAAAACTGCTTTGTGCAAAATATTTAATAAAAACATAAGAAATTATCATAGACTGTAATTTAGATAATGTTCGCAATATTATAAACTTCGGTCCAATGTATGTAAGCAATTAACACAAATGAAACTCATTCTGATGATGGAAATCTTCAGAATGACTTTCTCATATCAGACCTTTGGCATTTAACGATAGATTCACTTTTATTTAGCATTTGTTGAAAATTAAATAAGTAAGTTAAATAAAATACATTGAACGACTTGCGTTAAATAATACTATAACATCGTTTATTAATAATTGTTGTTAACTTTTCAAATAATCTTCTCCTTCCTCGATTGTTTGCTGATATCTTTATATGTCGCAACTGTTACTTTTCCAGCAGTTCTACATATGTAATGAGAATGTTATATTTAACATTTCAGAAACTAATTTACTTCCTCATTAAACTTTTTTAATATTTAGGTGAAAAATCCTTTTCTTTTAGTAGTTAAAATTTTAGATTGTGCTTAAGCTTATATTTTGTAAAATAGTAGTATTGTTTGAAATATGCATGTAAGTAACTTATTATAATACAAGCATTTTAAAATGTTGCCTGTCTTGAGTTGTCTAATCAGTATTAAAAATGGATAAATAAAAAAAGTTTCCAGTTTTTCATTACTATGCAAAAGCTGCTGTAATCGTGTATTCCTTCAATACCGAACTGCCTAACACTAAACAAAACCAATGTGCTTTTTGTGGAGGTGGTGGTGAAGAGATACAACGAGGGACTTTACCTATAATGGTAAATGAATCAAACAGAAACAACCATCAAGATACCGAATTTTGATATTTGAAGTTAACTGAAGTGTAAACTAACATGAAGTTATACAACTGTTTCATCAATTCTCTGTTTTAAATAAAAATAATATCCATTCGTTTCTCCTAAATAAACATAAAAACTTTAGGAATAAAATTAAAAATTTTAAAATTAAATTAAAAATTAAATAAAACTCTATTCATTAGACACATTTTTGTCTTTGATGTAGCAAACAATCGATAAATTTCACGCCGAAAATACCCAAAGAAGCTATTTAAATGAACAGAAAGTATTTGACTACGTAAACGAAAGAATAAAGAGGAACCTCGACCTGAGATTGAAATGCATCTAAGACATTAAAAGAGCTATTTAAATAGTTTTCTTTATATTCGTTGCTGCATTTCAAAGCTGAATGGTTGTATTTTCTTTGAGACAAAAGCGGATTTTATTGCTCTTGAACAAGAGCTTTCGCAGAAATTTCGTCGGAAGTAGCAGGTCGCAAGTATGTTTCTTTATAAAGGTACATACAATGAATATCATTGAATAGAGATCAGATAATAGGTATGAGAAAAGTAAATCCTCTACATCTTTAAAATAAGGTAAAATTTATGCATTATATTGGAGCTAGTTTTAAATTTTGAGCTAATCTAACAGATATTTTTTTCTTGGCTTACAGTGCTAATTTCAAAGATTTTAAATTGGCATGACGCAATAAATTTATATTCCATCTTTTACATGTAGATATTTTCCTCGAAAGATTCAAAAACGCATTTAAGACTGCAGTTATCATTCCGAAACCTGTAATAGTTTTGAAAAAATGTATAAAAATCTTCACTATAAAATTGTACAAATCAGTAATCTGTGTATTTTATTGATTAATGAAGCAAAACCATAAATCTTGCATGTCATAAATCATGTACAAAATTTAGGACCACGAAAATGCTCTTGTAATACACAACCGTTAAGAAACAGAAAACATGAATGTTGATTAAAAATTTCAAACCTTTAAAGGCTTTAAAGGATAATTTCAAACACGTTGTCAAGTGAAAGAAAATTATCAGGTCATCAATAAATTTCATATAAGTTCATTACGAAGTTAAGAGTAATACTTAAAAGTTAGATACATCTATAAATTTAGTACAAGTTCATTATTCTTTATAAGGCAAATAAGGCGAAAAATTGGAAAATACTTCTTCATGTGTCATGGCACAGTTGCCAAGACATCTGGTTTTCAGGATTCTGAAATGTGAGGCAAATTCATGAAATGTTTAATAAATATACGAATACTAATAAGAAAGTAACAAATTATTTAAATTATGATATTAATTACTTAAAAAAAGAGACTTTTTATTATGGACTGCTTTTGACCCTTTACCAAAACATTTAGTATATAAATTTTTATTTTTACATTTACAAATTTCCTGAAAAAAATTATCAGGCTTCGCAAATACCAAGATTAGTTTTATCAAATATTTTATCTGGCTTTTGAAATCATTCCTAAATCTTTGAAATGAAAAATATTTGAATAATAATAGAAAATTAATAGACATCAGAAACGCACTGAAAAGTTAAAATTATAAAATTTCAGTATTATGTTCCCATTGATTAAGAAAAAGAATGTGACATATTTGCTTTAAGCAACAGATTATGAGAGATTTTTTATTTGAAAAAAAAAAAAAAAAAGAGAAAATTCTTTTCTAAGCGCTGAGCCTTTTACTTAATATCAATGCCAATCTAAACCTAAATTTTTCCTAATTTCAAGACTACGAAAGAATAAACGAAATGAGATTGCTACAAATATTTATTATAAATTAGTAACAAATTCTAAAGTACCTATTTCTAGTTAAGATTTTTTCTAATAAACCATAAAAGAGAATGGTCTTAATCACTCCCCTTCTATTATTATTTTCTAAATAAGTTAATCTTATTAGTTCTGATTTTAAACGATTGAGTTCATTAGCCATCTTGTGGAAGAAACTTTGAAAACGCGAAATACATAACGGTAAAAAGAAGACATTTTTCTTAAGGGGGGGACTGACTGACTTAGCATGTAAGGGTTAAAAGAATAGAAAAGGATTTATGGTAAACAGCAGTGCTGATAGCAGATTCATTGCGGATTATAAGAACAATCGAGGAAAAGAAGGGATTCCGTTTCCAAAAGTAAATTGGATGGGTGGATCAGTCGAATTATAACAGATAAAATTTGGGATATATGTTTTTTATTATCATCAAGCAGCATGAATGGGTCGTCTACGTAGCGAAGCTGGAAATAGTTGTAAATTTTATCATAATTGGGTCTTTGAATTTTGTTTATCGTAATTTGACTTCGGATCTGAGAAACAAATCGGTAAAGCTTCTTCCATTGGTGAATTCGATGTTCTTAATGCGTTTCACATACACAAAGATTTATCTTGATTAGGTAAGGACTTTAAAGTTCCAATTCAGTTATTCCTTGCACTTTTAAATTATTATTAACTTATTTTTTTATTTTTGTTGTTTTTTTGCGAATGGATGGCACTACCTTCTGGTTCGTTTTGCTCCTTTTGGGTGTAAATACAACCGTGGCTTTCCTTAGCTTTAGATCTGTACATATGTTCCATCGAAATCTACAGAACATTGATTCAAATCTACGACAAAAATAATGCTTTGCTTATCTTATGTAGTACTGGGCGTTTTAGTGAAATTATCATCACAATGATAAAGACGAATTTTCTTTCCATTAACCCAAGTTAAGTACGTTTATAAACTCTCATTCTGATTGTTTGGATGAGAACTTTGTCCAATTTTGGAAAAAAATAAAATGTCAACGTCGATCTTCCTTTTTTTTTTTCCATCTCAGGCTAATTGAAGAAAGCTAAATATCGTTATGGTTACCCCTTATAACTTTAGAACAAATCGTAGTTTTGGCATTGCATTTCCTAGCAACTAGAGATGAGCTGTATCACTTAAATTTGGGGGGGGGGATCCTGAAGTTATTTGTTTGTAAGTGATTCATACGGGCACTAAGTTTATTTGATTTTTCTTTCAATTATGAAATTGAATCAGCTTTGAAATAAAACTGTATTCAGAATTTATTTGAAACTTAATATGCGTCCTAGGGCACGGAGTTGTAAAAAGGATAGACAACAATATTTCTTAAAATGAGGTAAATCATTTCTACTTATCTGGAATGATTTAGAATTTAATTTTGAATACTTCTGTATAAATTTCTCAAATCTGAAACTACTTTATTCACTAGTAACTGATAAATTGATATGAAGGTTATTTGTGGTTGTCAGATTGTTTCATTTTATTTTATTATATTCTGTCTCGAAATACTATATATAAAACAATTTTAAGTTACTCACAGAGAACATGAAGCATCACATTCCTTGTTACAGGTTGATAATTTGGTGCTTGATAAAAAGAAGATGTTGCTGTGCATACGTACATACCCATATGTAGTCGGCTTACTTTGACTATACTCAGGTCTTCCCCTTTAAAAGAATAAAAGATAAATTAATCATTGCATGAAAAATTCATTAAATCAAAAAAGAATGAATTGTCCCATTCAGTTATTTAAGAGTATGCATATAGACTAGATTAGATTGAATTACTGCAACAAACTGATAAAATAATGGGTACACAATTTGCTGAAAGGGATATTTCCTTTTACGGACATTTTTCTGAGGAAACTGCTTCCATTACATGCTTAATACAGAAAAGACTGCGGAAAGACACCATGCATTCAGATCTTTTGGGTTTTGAGAAAGGAATTCAAGGAATATCACACCTTATCTATTACATATGGAATTTTATGTTCGCGCAGCGTTTTTTGTCTAGGAATTTTGGAGCAACACTCATTTTCTAGGTAATATTGCTTTGAAAAATTCTTTGCGATTTTATTTTAACGAAATTTAATATGAAGTTTGTGTTTATTTTGGATATGTTTTGAATTTAATTTATATATACATATATGTAAGATAAAAAATATTTGAATCAAAATTATAATGTAAACTAACGGTAAACTCTTTAATTCTCCCTCTCGGTTCTAAAAATCGTAATAACTTCTCTCGATTACTCCATTTCTAGATCATTCATTTTTACACGGCGTGCGCAGCTCTGATGGCATAATAATTGGAAACTGAAACTTTTCAACTCAAATCAAAACTTTTCTCTTCATGTGTTTCCATATAGGTAACTACGCACTTTAGCTTCTGTCTCTGCTCTGCTTGGACGTAATTTCGCTATGCTGCTTCCTATTGCAACAATATCAAAAATGTAAATGTTCTTGAATAGGCAACAGCTCGAGTGCCAAGTGAAATGTGGCCACAAATATCAATTGCAAATAAAAATGGATTTAAAAAAGCCTCGACTGACCAGTTTTTTACATACTACCAAGTCAACACTTTAGCATACTACGTAATCAGAATTCTTCAACATGGGTCTACGTACGCAACAACACTGCTCCGTCTTTTCCTTGCCTTTATTATGTTATGTATATTTGTAATAATAAAATTCCATAGTCAAGAATACACTCGAAATTCTAACTGTATGTTATTTTCATTTTTAATGGCGACGTTCTCGTATTTGAAAGTACGTGGAATTAAATCCACAGCCCCGTAGTCAAGTTGTTTTTCCCGCCTTTTCTACACGTACAGTTTTAGAATGTTCTCGAAATATTTAAAGCGAACTGGATTGGCTGACGTCATTTCTTGGAAGCTCCACCTTTCCAGAGGCTATAAAAGGACTCGCAAAAGGAATTTGGGGGCTTTTTCTTAAATGTCACGATGCAGTAAACTTCATGCAAAAAGTTATTAGTAATTCTTTTTTATTACTCCGGAGATCAGATTTTTGTAATTGCTGTTTCCCTTGAAATATAATAAATGAATCCTGTTTTTTAAACTTATCGTCTGATAATTTAAGCTACGACTACATCTATGATTCTTCAACAATCTATTTATTCTGGACAAAAGCTGCTACATCACACACACACACACACATACACACACACACATATATATATATATATCGTTATATATATAATATAACGATTTAGATGTTGTTGATGTCGAGATGCATAAAGAAGTTATTGCAGTAATGACCAACTTATATAGTTCTTTCTATTTTTGAGAAGCACACTGAAATACCAAGCTTAACGGGAGCAATCTGCATGTCTGTTGTGGAATAAAATATACATTTTTAAGATGTAAGATGAGAAATGGCAAAAAAAAATATGGTTAAAATAATAAACAGAGAACGAATGCGGTATGTCTAAAATGATAGTTTTCTTCAGAATGAATTCGTTTCGTTTCACATTCCCTGAAGCGCTATGAAAATACCTGCGTCATGAGCGTTATTTAAGACTCATAAGACAGGGGTTAATTTTAAAATGACACAATTTAGAGAGATTTACTTTAAGCTTTTACTATTTTTAAGATGGAAAGAGGCAAAAACAGAATTTAGAAAGGAAAGTTGAGGAAATATTGAAAATTAAATTTTCTGTTTTATTTTAATTGATTTTAATCTTACACACATATATCGTTTTCTTGATTATTGAAATTTCTACAATCCAACTGGCAGGATAAGATCTCGAGATCAAAGAAACTATTTACTTGAAATACATTGCTTACTTAAATATTTTATGACAAACTCCATTAATTTCTTATTAATATTGTTACGGATTTCGTATTTAAATAGCTAATGTTAGTTGAATCATAAATTAAATTGTTTTATTCCTCGTGCAGTGCAACGCGTGACGAATATTAAAAGAAAGCTAAGCCGGAAAATTAAAAATACAAGAGCACGTGCATTTAACATTTAATAAATAAATATCTGTTTTTGATTTCGAGAAAGTGCTAGAAAAATCTCGCGCATTTAGAAAGCTTATATAAGCGGAATGAAAAAACCTCTCAATTCGTAGTTGTTGGTAACTAGTTAGTTTGTTGTTGTTTTAAATGTTTGTTTAGAAAATTGCTCTTGTTGACTGTAGCGAATTCGCGGATTAGCTTTCTCTAGCTGTTTTGAATTAAGTTCTCTTGAACATTTGAGTAGTTAAAAGATAACTACTGTGAGATATTGTAATACTGAACGAATATCTGAGGAAACGTAAGCATATTTGTTGTGATAATAATAAACTTTGTTCATTTTTCATCGGACTTGCGTATTCATTTCGTAATGAAGCCGTACGCACGTAAGAATATGATTAGCTCAGTTCTTGATGATAAACATATCGTTTGAAAACAATATACAGAAAGGCAAAAATTTCAGAAAGATTATCCTGCTAAATATTTCTAAATGCTTATTTTATAGTGCATGATTCTAGTTTAAAAGATGAACTAAATAATCAGGCATTCCGATTGAGATGCGTTTGATCACGTTACACATGTTAACAACAAAATACTAGAAATTTCAACAGCATATGATAAACATTAAAAAGAACGTTAATAAATGAGATATTTTAACAATTGATTTAACCGACAAAAGAATGAAAGAAATGAAAAGGATATGGCCTCAATTGTAAAATTTCTTAACATGACATCATTTAAAATTTTTAAATACACTGTCAAACAATTATTAAAGAGATCTACACATAATACATTTTCAAATTTGTATTTTCAAAAAATATCTTTTTAGACTGAAAGTCTATAGTTTAAATGTTTTGGTTCTGAAATGCGTTTTGGAAGTCCTAATATCAACATTTCTTTATCAGGTGATAATTTTTTAAGACGTGCATTTTCCACCAATTCAGCCACTTTTGTTTGCTACGAACGTGTTTTTGTTTTCTAAAACATTTTTAGCAAAACAAGCTATCAAAAGCCGCGTCCAAATGATGCGGCAGTCCGTATGAGGACAGGATGGCGTTTGCGGTGCAAAATTCGACGACTGAGAAGCAGCGAGGTGTTATCCGATTTCTGATAGCGGAAGGTGAGAAACTGGTAGCTATTCATCGCCGGATGGTGACAGTTTACGGGGAGAAATTTGTCTCTGACAAGTCTGTCAGAAAATAGAGTGCCCGTTTTCGTGCAGGGCGTGAGAGTGTGGGTGATGACCCGAGGCCAGGCCAGGCAAACACTGTCATCACGAGCGATCTCATGGACAAGGTTGAGGACCTAGTGAGAAGTGATCGACGTGTCACATTGCGAATGTTGGCGATGAAAGTGGATGTCAGCTATGGAACTATGTGGACAATTGTTCAAGACAGGTTGTGATATCGGAAGGTGTGTGCCACTTGGGTTCCGAAGCAGCTCACCGACCAGCAAAAGGAACTGCGTATGGGGCTAGCACTGCAATATCTGTTTCGGTATCAGGAAGACCCCGCTTTCATGGAGCGGATCATCACAGGTGATGAGACATGGTGTCATCACTACGAGCCAGCGACAAAGCGGTACAGCATGCGTCGTCACCTCCCTCTAAGAAGTTCAAAGCCGTGCCGTAAGCGGACAAGGTGTTGCTCGCCGTCTTTATCGGCGTTCAAGGTCTACTACTTGTGGAATTCCTGGATCACAGAAAAACCATTAACTCCGATGTGTACTGTGAGACACTCCGACGCCTACGCAGGTCCATCAAGAACAAAAGACCGGGTTTGCTCACGGACGGTGTGGTTCTTCTCCATGATAACGCGCGTCCACAAGTCTCCAGATTCACACACATGGAACTGGCCAAGTTCAAGTAGGAGACGTTGGACCATCCGCCCTACAGACCGGATATGTCGCCCTGCGATTTCCATGAGTTTGGTCCACCGAAGAAACACCTGAAAGGGATGCGCTTCAACTCGGACGACGTAGTCAAGGACGCTGTGAAGGACTGGGTCTCGTCACGGCCACAGGAATTATGTTAGCAAGGAATCTTGGGGCTTGTTCATCAGTGGGATCGTTGTGCTCAGGCCTATGTTGTATATTTTGAATAAAGTCTACATTTGTACCCACCGTGTCGTTTCGTACCTTTTCATTTGATCACCCTTACTTTATGGCTTTATATATATATATATATATATATATATATAAAGCCATAAAGTAAGAAATTTAGAACTAACTTTTCATAATGTACACAAATTGAAATTCATAATTAATAAATTTCAGGTAATCCTATAAATGCAATAAAGAACTGAAAAATATTAAAAACAAAACGTTTCAAACAAGCAATACCCAACTTAAAAAATAATGAAATTTAAAGAAAAACGAGCATAACAGAAGAGGAATTCAATCAACTTTAATGTCACCTCGTCCGGAGGAGGAACATTGAAATGAATTAAAATCTCTCTTCCACAAAAATCCTTGCTTTTCTATACACAGAATTAGCCAATGAACCATTTCAATATATTTTATTTATAATAGTTCACCCTAAAATGCTGGCCCTTCCTCAAAGCAAGGAAAAAGCAAAGTAAACTCTAATTAGAATTTTGCACCTTCAATAAAGAGAATTCTATTTAATGAATTGAAAACATGTATTACAATTAAAATACTATGAAATTGTTTATCGGCTAATTCTGTATACAGAAAAGCAAAGATTTTTGTGAAAGAGAGATTTCAATTGATTTCAGTGTTCCTCATCCTGACGAAGTGGCATTGAAGTTAATTGAATTCCTGTTTTGTTATGTACGCTTTTCTTTAAATTTCATTAATTTATTGAATTGGGATATTGCTTGTTGAAAAGTTTTGGTTTTAACATTTTTTAAATTCTTTATTGCATTTATAGGCTTATTTGAAATTTATTAATTATGGATTTCAATTTTTTGGTCTTTATGAAAAATTAGTCATAAATTTCTTACTTTATGGCTTTACTGATAATTTTTGAGCAGTTTATTGTGCACAAATACTAGGCATGTTTATAGTTTGTTTTAAAAAAATTCTATTGTAATTATAAAATATATATATATAAGATTAGTTTTTGTAATTTTGCCAAACCTGAAATGGCAGTTATGTGTAGTGAAAAAATGTGTGGAGGTCTGTTTGAAAAAAATATGAAAAATGTGTACTTCTGTTTGTTATCCCTTCGACAGTGCGCTAAATGTTGCATTTGATACTGTAAATTTTGAATTTTCATCTTGAAAACTGCAAAAGCTCTTTTATGCTCTAATTTTCGTTTTGAAACGGATATATTTTACATTTTAAAGTTCCAACGTGTAATTAAATGTAAATTTTTTTTGGTTTTATAATTCGTATTTTAGTATTATCTCTAGCATGCATGAAGTGCAAAAGTTCACTCAAGTTGCTTATTGAGTTTCGTTTTCGGTGACATTTTCTGTAGCTTAAAAGTTTGATATACCTAGTGTGTTTCCAAAGCTTTCGAACTAACGTTTTAACTAATTCTTAACGAACCTGCCAAAAAAATGAAGCATTTATTAGTAAGCTGTTTCAACTTACTTTTCTAAATATAAGTTTGTTTCAAGCATAATTTTCTTGCATTTAATCTTTTGGTTTGATGTAGGGAACATATGTTGTTATAGATTCGAAGGCTAGGCACAGCAAAGAATGGTAACTACGTTTTGCTGTAAACAACGGAACTACACGTTTTGGAGAAAAAAAAAAAAAAAAACTATTGATTACAGATGACATGTGGGTTTGCTTTTTATTCTGAGACAAAACGGCAGTCACCTATTAAGGTCGGACATGATTCAATTCAGAGTGGTTACAGAAATCTAAAAACGAGTAAAGACCATTTTGTAGTTAATCGGAGACTAGAAAGCTATATACTTTTCCCCCAAGAGGCAGATGATGAACTTCAAATTTAGCAAAGATGTGAAGAATATGCTTTGAGGTGAATTGAGAGCATTTAAAAGATGAGAAAATAGAGTTTTTGGATTCTTCTACGTAACAATGCGCCGTCACACATTTACATTCTCGTTAAGACATTTCTGGAAAGGAAACTTTTCATAGTTCTCAAATCCGTCCTCTTTATTCACTAGATTTTGCCTCTATAATCTATTTTCTCTTCTCTAAAGTGAAATCTTATTTCAAAAGTCATTATTTTAATAGCGTTTAAGAGATTCACATAATAGTAAATACACGCTTCTTACATCACGTAATCACGTTGATTTCTTACATTTTTTTCTAGTCTGTGGCTATGACAGAAAGATTAAATATCTATTAGTTTTCTATAGCAACCGCAATAATTAATTTTACAGTATTCTTGAGTTATATTAATGTTAAAAGGAGACTCAACAGTGGTCAAAAGATTAATGCTGTTGAATACTGGTAGTTGAAAGAGGCTTCGAATTAAGCCCAGAGGGCTGGCTGTATGGTTGGTTTTCGTAGTTTTTGCCATGTGTAATGTGAATGCGAGCCAGTTTCTCTCGGAATGTGGCTCACGAAAGCATCCTTTATAGTAGCCCTTGTTTTCTGCTATATTCAAACAACTAAATCTTATGGAATTAAAAATATCTTTCTAAAATTTCTGCATCGTTACATTATGTTACACCATGATTGTATTTTGACTGTTATGTTACCATGACTGTTATGTTGTTAGGTTTTAAACTTTTATGACTTTGACCTTTTAAACTTTCTACGTGCCGGACTCAAATCAAATCAAATCATATATCATAAGAATCAAATTCATATATCATAAGAATTATCGTAAGGTGATCGAATAGTTTTCATTGTACCTTAAGCGTTGTATATCCGCACCCGGGAGCTGCCGCTGAGAATGGCTTTGTTAATATTTAAGTTTTCTTTAATTTCCATAAAAATCCTAATTCATAGTAGAAACAAAAATTTCCTAACCAACATAGCCTACCTTTCAATTAACACAAATCACACAATAATCATTTAAACTGCATGCTTATTCATTAATTATATTCCACTCAAATGACATTACATATTATTTTTTTAGGTTTAATCCTTCGGAGGTTAAAAAAGAAAGATGAACACACAAATTTAAGGAAGGTAGTTAAGATTACATATTTTCTTCTTGATTAACTTAGACCTAGGTATTATTTACAATTCCAATATTCATTTCCCTTGTATTTTTGAAATTCTTACGAACATCATTTCGACTGAGTCCCAAATTCATGGAACATAAAATTATCAAAAAATTATAAGAGAAACAGGTTCTTGTAAATCTTAGAGTAATCGGACAAAAAGGAATAAACACAAATTCTTAAAGAGAAAAAGGAAAGTACAAAATAAAAAAAACCGACTTAGCTGTATGTTACATGAATGGTCCGCACCCTCTTATATCGCGAATCATGTCATCACTAATAGGAACACACTTTTGCCTTTTTCCAAGCTTCTCTGAAGAACGTAAAGGGATCGATCAAACTCCGGGAGTTCACTGTCTGGTGTCATAGGTGAGTCATCATGGGACACGTAGCTCTCGTGGGCACCGCTTCTTCGTTCATCTCCTTCGGCGTCAATTGTCAGAAAAGTTCGTAGAGGTCCCTTGTATTACTCCATAGCGGCTGTGCATCGGATGAGGCTCCGTAAATAATCCATTTCTGCAGACGAGTCAAGGAAAACGCGCATTCCTTGGAGTTCGATCATAGTTTCGCACGTAACTAATAAAGAAGACGCCCACTAAGAATCGTCTCGAGCGTTACCAAAGGAACACCACTGCGGTAGCCCCGGTAAAACCCCTGGGGAGTCAGCAGCATCTCAGCAGCTCATTCCAGATAGCCTGTATCCACGAAGAAGTCAAAATTGCAAGCAACAAGTACCAAAAACCAAGCGCAAAAAGGCAAATGACGAGAGAGAAGAGAGCGAAACCCCAAATTTTATTCTAAAAATACTGACAAGCACTGTTTCCCAGACTTGGCAAAACTCGCTCCTCAAAAGTTTCCTTTTCCTCAAAAGTTCAAATCCTTTTCTTCCAAAACTTGTCAAGTTACATTAACACCTTAACTCTAAATTAACATTTCACAATTAATCCATCACAATTCGTTAGCTACTTCTTTTTCACTTTATACTTTTACATAAATTTTTACTTGAGGCACTGGTTCACAGACTGTATCCCAACATATTAAGAATTAAGTGAAAAAATAAAAAGAATAACCTCCTTAAAATAAATATACACGTATATTTGCTTTTTTCTAGAGACACAAAAAATTAAACTTAATTAATTCAATAGAATAAAATTACTTAATTTCTAAAATCCCAAATTTTCCTGCGCAACAATGTTGCACTATGACCCTTACTTGTGTTACCCCTGAGCTAAATATAAGGTTTTTGTTTTAATATTCGAAGCGGGAGTGCTTAACTAGTTCATATAATTTTGCCACCCAAGGAAAATAAATATATTTAATTTTTCTTCCAAATTTAATCCGTTTATGATTGCTTGACAAACTGAACAGTTTAAAAGGAATGATGCGTACCTTGATATTTAGAATATTTACTTTAATTTTAATATTATATTAAACAGATAAATTTAGAAAATATGCAGCGATATAGAAGTTATTAAAAGACGTTTCTAACACCATATATTACATTCCTAGTAAAGAATTATTTCTTTTTATTCTACAAAATGCTTCTTATTTACTGTAAAAATAAAGTAACAAAATATTCGAAATTTTTGTAATATATTGAAAAAAAAAAGTATTTTCTATTCTTTAAGTACCTTATTTTAATTTATTTCTGAATTCAAGAAATAATAATATGTTCAATCTTTTTTACGATGTTTTAAGATGTATCGGCAAATTTAATATTCAGAAAACAAAGATAAAGAATCACCATAAAAATAAAAACAAAGTTCATTTATTACGTTACCATAATTCTCTCGCTTAAGCTTCTTTTATTGTTTTTCATCCCCTTAAAAGGTATTTTTACTTCGAAAATACATAAAGCTTTTAAAAAAATGTCAGAAATGGAGGAAAAACATTTCAGTTTAAAATATTTACTTGTCGAGAATCTAGAACCGACTCTAAACATATCTCGATCGATACAGAAATATTAGAGCATGCTTGCTCTTTTTCAATAAAAAAATAGAAAGTTTTTTGGCTTCCTTTTGGTTAAGCGATTTGTTTAAATTTACGAAATTATTATTTTATTTGTCTTTCTCAATTATCTTTACCGCTCTTACTGCGGTTATTTACAAAATGTTACTGAAATTTGAATACTTTAAATTATATATTCCAAAAGAGATTTTGTTTTCATAAGCACACTATATGTCTACTGACTTTTGGTAACTTGTTTTAAATATTGTTGTCGTTGTTGTCTTGCCCATATTACATGGAACAATGGTTGCCCCGATCTACTCCAAAGAGAGGTTCGACTTCTAATTTCCCCTCACAATTTTGAGGGATGTTTTAGATATTAAACGATACAAATTAATAAGTATTGTTTGATTTCTTGAATCATTTATTTCATTTGTTACTTTTTCTTTGTTATCATGTCGCCTCACTGAACAAGACTTTATCTAAGGGGATGTAGTAGTTTTATAACATAGAGGAGTACCAAGCTATTTGTACCTCTATTTATTTTTACTTTTGTTGAGAGCTATGTGTTAATATGAAGATCTCTTTAGTAACTGTGACAGGTGAGGAGAAAGAAATTTAAAATTTACTGCAATAAATAACAACACACAGTAGCATAAACGGCTGTAAATAGCTCAAGAAGAACACAGAGCTAAGGAAAATTCATTTTAACATACAAGATATAGTGCAAAGTATCTATGACTTATCGAAAACGCTCTGAATTCAAGATTCACTCAGTTTTTCTTTAAAGCAAACTTTAAAATAACTGTCTTCAACGGTTCAACGCGGCCATTTATATAGGATTGCATTGGGGAAGCTTTGAGAAAATTTGCTCCTATGAAAATGTTTCGAAAATGCTTTATGAGACTTTCGGAAAGCCGACAAGTTGGTGAGAAATCAACACATGCTGCCGATGGAGTGGGAACAAATTGTGCAAAGATCCATAAGGGCAGTTTCTGCCTATATTTTGATTTTTAAATGAACTATTTTTATACTATACTATACTTTTTGATAGATTTAGGATCATAATATCTGAAACACTGTATGACTGAACACTTATAAATACAAAACTGTATTTTTAAGTGTTCAGGCACCAAGCCTGATCGAACAAAAATTCTCACTGGAATTATTCTATAAAATGCAACAATAAACAAATAAAAACAATACATAGAATTATAAAAATATACAATATACAGAAAACAATGCAATAAAATGTTATTAAAATTTCTTATACATGCCACAAAGAAATAAATTAGAATTGACATTACTGTTGGACAATAAATTAATGTGTTTAAGATTTTCAGCATTAGATTTAGGAAAAGAACCTGAGATTAAAAAATACCCCTAATAACAGTTTGATTTAAGCGCAACTGCTTCCTCATATTAAAGCAAGAAAAACTTACATGGATGAAGTGTTCTAGAAATCATACCGGTTACCTATGATTGAAATCAGAAAAAAATATACTTCACAACCGTAAATCAATACTGTATGATGGTTGAATATTTAAGCAGACTTTAAAGTCTAATTTTAGAATCATACAATTATAAGACACAAATCTACTTCTAGACGATCCGTTATTTAATTTGGCCTGGTAATACTTACATAATGAAATTGGCAGGATCCTTTCCAGCGGTGCTTATACGTCACCCAACTTGTAGAACATTAATGCAGTTTCCCATAAAAATTGATGTTCAACAATTGGGAACAAATGGGGAAAATGATAATAGAATTAGATAAAATTCGCACTTACCTTGCGGCCTATGGCCCTTTGTTTCAGACAATTTTTTACCACCTTCTCTTTCCCATGTGACAGTAGGAAGAGGGTAGCCCTTGACCTTGCAGCTGAGAGTAATGTTCGTTCCCTCTCTCGCCATAACTTCGTTTTCTCCTCGATCGATGAATTTTGGAGGTACTGTAAAAGTTAGAAATGTATTTTCAGTAGATTGATTTCGTTTTGAAATTTTATCATCCAAGTTTAGCTTTATAGTTGCTTTAAAAATATACATTTTGGCAGCATTTGAGTTTTTCTTTCTGAGGGTAGCAGTTCACGAAGCAATAATTCAATGATAACGACGACGCAGGGTTTTTATAAACTGAAAGCAAGTTACTGAAACGTTGGATGTATGTCAAAGTAAATTTTAGTAATATTACTATATTTTAATTCGAAGCTTATTTTCTTTCCAAACAAATATAACTAGTCATTTAGTCAGCGGAACTATTTTAACAATTAAAAAAATATTCCATGAGTTTGGAAGAAAAAGGCAGATTTTTTTTTAAGATGACCAACTTTCGTACTTAAGAAACCCTTTGGAGCGCTGTTATTGCTGTTCCGAATACTTTTGATATTTGAGCAGAATCCAGATCAAGTCCATAAGTTTTTATCGTTGCTGAAGAACACTTCAGAAAAACAAATCTCGAAAGGAATTTCTGCTCAAAAGTAATTTAAGTGCTCTTATGCTGCAAAGGTACTATACAGACATCCATATCTTCTCCTGCACTTGAATTGGCCCAAGAAAATGGCAATTGGCACCGATAATCATACACTAAAAAGGACAGCATATTAAATGCTACAAGGAAAAGACACTATCACTGTGTACTTGAAAAATCTTCTAAAAATAAAAAAAGTGAATTTTAGTTTTGAATAACTAAACGTTAACGAGGAAGAATTTAAATTTGTCCTTTTTATGTAATGCAATGATTTATTTTATTTTTCAGTAATTTTAAGCAATTGATATCTGATAAAAGAAGGAAATAACGGGTTTTGAGTAACTGCATTCTTGAAACAAAAGGGAAGGAAAGGAGGCTATTCTGATATTCTAGCAAGAATAATAGCAGATACTTCAATTGACAATGTGTTGTACTTTAACTCAGATACGCGCTTTTGTATTCTGTTAAGAGAATACAAAATATTTCCTTTCAATTCTCTTAAGAGATATATACTTTTTAAAAACTTGCTGAAGTTGTGTATGAGGCAGACAGAACTTAAGAATGAAGCACTGTATGGTTCTCTTCCGGAATAGAGAAAAAAGCCTTTGAAAAATGTATTTCCGGTTGTCGAATTGTTTGATGAAACTAACCTTCGAGGAACCATCTCACTTTTAAAGAAAACATTTATAAATTGCCTTTGGCATAGTGATCAAAATCTTCGATCTGTCATTCTTCAGTGTTTCCCAAATTTTGCTTAAGGAATTACCCATTTTAAAGAGTAGACAGACTGTATCAAGTTTCTGTCCATCAGAAGATCATGGTAGGTTTTAAAGTACCAACTCTTGCACTTATTGTGCTTCTACACTCGCCTTCTCAAAGTAATAGCCGATTCTCTTTTACGAATTTTCATAAAATGAAAGCTAACGAGTTGTGGATCTATTGCATTCCTTTTGTTAAATACTTATAAAAATGTTTGTTCAATACGGTTCTCAATAAGAAGATAATCTTACTTGAATGTCTTCAATATTAAATCTATATTTTACAAATAATTTCACAGGCTGAGCGATGCTACGACTAATATTGAGCAGGGAAACGTTTTCGATTCGTTATTACCATTTCGTTATTACGAAATATTTTAACAATATTTGAAAAATTTGTTAATTACTTATCAGGAAATAAAGTTTTTTTCGACGCTGCTATTTTTCGAGTTACCTCCATGTGCATTTTGTTTAAGGTGACAACATTTCAGTGAATGGTAACGTATTTCATTCATGTGTTATTTTCCTTTTGCAATACCATATTATTCACATACATAATGTTACGAGTAGTATTATGGATATGATTGGTTATTTGAAGGATTAAAATATTATTGAAGATTAGGTTATTTGAAGGATTTAAAACGTAAAAGATTTAATTTGAAGCATGTAAAATTAAAACTTCCTATTTTTGTTTCTTTGCTGTTAGATACGTTCTGATATTTGATAAACATGTTACTAAATACGAGTATTATAGCCTCATGGACAATAAGGATTATCTCACGGACAATAAGGATAGTTAAGAAATATATGTAAATCACGAACTTAAAGCATGCAACTTAATGCATACCTGCTTTCATAGGCTTAACTGCGTGGGTTTTCCACAAAATTTATGAAAGAGATATTTTTAAAAATTACCATTTAATACTGAAGTTAAACATAGCAGAGCATAAAGAAACTTTTATGCAAATGATCGTTTTTCTCTGAAAATCAAAAGCAGAAGTAAACATAGGAACACACATGTTATGAGTCATACGATAACATCTGCAGATTCTCAGATTCGATATCGAGTTATTCATGTAATTAATCCAGAAATTTCATAGAAAATAAACGAGTTAAAATTGTGTAGTGAAGTCTTGTTATATTATAAGTGACTTCTATTTATAGGCGGATAACTGAATGAAATTTTGGAATTATTTGTGGTTTTAAATTTGCCTATCCTTTGTGTCTAAGCGAATATACGTCATGAGAAGCAAAGTTCAATTTTTAGAGTTAAGTTAATTTTTAATAAATATTAAAATACTTGTCACTGAATGTCTGTTTAAAGTAGATAACTGATAAATGCCTAACTTGAAACGCCTAACTTTAACGATGACTTTTCTCTTTACATAGTTTTAAATCATATTCCTTCCAGGTGTAACTAATAAATGGTTTATCAAATAAAACTCGCACAAATATATATAATTGTGTATGAATGTACCAAATTGGTGGTAAAAAACTTAAGGAATTTTAAATAAAGTAAAAAGACACCTCAACAAGTGTCAATGTTTTCCCACATACTCGTACTTTACTAGTACTTAATTTATATTAGTCTTCTATATCTTTAAATTAACATAGTAGAGCTCATTTTCTTTTATTTTAAATCTTACATTAAAATAGCGACATTCGAAAATTGCTTTAACTCTTAAAAACATCTTGAATTTAATTTTAATACTAAATCCAACAAAGGATATGTCTCCTAATATGTAAATGCATATACATTTTACTTTACGTGTGTGCATTATTTCTCTACCATCTATATAAACGTGGCTATATACATATACTTTGTTTCTCAGAGGCTATTACTTAGTTTTCCTATGAGCCCTCTATACAACAGGGCGGAGATTTTGCTATCCACCTATGCACAAACACTTCATACTCTATTTGCTTGTTTCTGAAATTGCTTTCAAGCAGATTTTCTTAGTCTTGGCTTGATGAGAAGTTCGTCCCAAGATGATCATTTTATCGAGTTAAATCCGAGTTTATAAGTACTGAAGCCTCTGCATCGGTCGAAATGGATCGTTAAAGTCTTGTCTCTATAGCGAGAATCCCTGTAGGATAAATTTTCCTGTTTTGCTACTTACTGATTGAAGCAAATGTCCATCGTTAAGTCTAATATAAACAAGTCGAAAAAAAGACTTTTCCTATGGTACAAAAAAAAAAAAAAAAAAAAAAAAAAAAAAAGGGAAACGAAATGGACCTCTACCATGACCTACTAAATTGCATTTCCCTTAATCTGAAGTGTTCTTAAAGGTCGTGATTTCTAACGACGTGGTCAAAGCGGATGTCGAGTGTTATGACCTCCGAAAGGATTTGGAAATCTTTACCGTTTAAGTGGATATCCATGAGGTCGGGGAATCGGACGCAATGGGTCGTTAGACTTGTTTCTAAAGGGTCATAAACCATAAAATCAAATCACTTGTTCCCAGAATAGTTATTTCCAAGCTTTCTACAACTTCTGATGTTTCTCGGAATAAGCGAATTTCACTATGACACTCAGATTAAGAACAAATTCATGAAGTAGTGCTCTAAAATTACAAGAAAAGGTTGAACAAATACTTACAAAATAAAAAAGTAAAAATATTTTTGAGATTTTAAGATACGTAAAACTGCAGACTGTTTATTCAGAAGCCTATAAACTCACATTTTAGGAAATGTGCTTCACACATTCAAGCTCAAAATAATAATAATAATAATACTAAAAATAATGTTATACGTAAACACAGTTCGTTAGAGCTTGTAGAAAATAGTGAGTTAGTTTAATTCTTAGAACATACGTTTAGAACCTTCAATACATTTATTATAATTAATATTTTTTTCATTTAGATCTCTAATTAGAACTAGCTGGAATTTAATGATGTAGATTAGGTAGTCAAGCATATGTATGCCAGATAGTTAAAAAAATATAGAGCGGATGCTGTATCAAATGATGATGATAGTAATAGTAGATAATAATAATGATACTAATACTAGTAATAAAATAAATATGATACCATTGAATGATAATGATGAAAATAGAATGAAATGATAATGTTGCCTGCTTACGGGTTCGTAATAAATTGAATGCACAAGTCAAGAAAAGTGAATAAAATTTATTCTTATCACAACAAATAAAAACAAAATGTTGAAATTTCCTTTGCCAATGATAAAAGAGGAAATGGCCAGTTGCCGAATTGATAAACCTGCTGATCATGGTTAGGCCAAGTTCTATTACTTGAAATCGAATGGGCTGGCAAAATGGTACTATATGGGTAGGTGAAGTAGTAGTACATGACATAATACGCAGTACATGAATAACATAAGTAATACATGAGTAACATAAGCATGAGAAGATCCTTTAAGTCCTCCCAGGAAATACTTCCTTCCCATATGCAGATAACCATAGTTTGCTTTGACGCAATAAATAATCTATTAAATCTTAGAAGAATGAACTATTTGAAAGCGATGACGATGGGCTTCCATAAGTTTAATTTATAATACATTTTATGTTAATTAAGCATTTTTTATAATTTGAATAATTACTAAAACTTCTTTTTTCCGTTTAGCTGTCACCATGACGCAAATGATGGTGAGCAGTTACTCTTGCGGTAACTTTTAGCAGTAACTCTTGCAGCATTAACTTTTACCGAATAGTTCTGCGCGTTAAATCGTGCTATTGAAGTTGCGCGAGCTTAGTTAAGCCAGATTTATGTAGTTCCTGGACTATACTTTAAATTGTAAATTCAATTATATGCTATTTTAATACTCGAAATTGGCAGAATTTTGAATGTAGTTGTGCTTTCTGTTCAATTCAAGAATAAATTATAAAAAATATTCAAAAACCTTCATAATATTTTTTAAACATTTTATACGGAGTGATAATTTTCTTGTCAGTCTAGTAAGGTATGAAAGATTTTGAGCTAAAATTACGAGAACAGAATATTCTTAGAAAATGAAAAATATATTAGATAATATGGTTATTCGATGCTATACAGGTGATTCAAAACTTATTGTTCAAATTTCGTGGGGAGATAGGGGAGACATCAGAAAGCCGATCTCACGGACGGAAGTATGTCCGCAAACGTTATCTACGTGAACAAAAGGGACAAGTAAAGTTAACACAAAAAACAGTATAATTAAGTGGTAACGAATGTGACCTTTATTCCAACAAGGTAAAGTAAAGGTTAACAGAAGGCGCTTAAAATTGCGACCATTTAGGCGAACACAAGATTCGCAGCACCGTTGCATTGACCGCCAAACATTTTTCGAAAACGCCTGGCATATGACGGACAGTTCCTGCTGCGACCAATATTCTTGCAACAAGGTCCATTTCACTGTCGACGGGGGCCTCGTACACATGGTCATTCATGCCCCCCCCCACAAAAAGAAATCCATGTGCGATAAATCAGGTGACCTGTGTGGCCAAGCGATCGGTGCACCTCTGCCGATCCAACATGCTCCGAATATTCGATTCAGGTAATCACGCACAACAATTGTGATATCGGCTGGAGCCCGTCATGTTCATACCACATATCTCTGCGTATATGCGCAGGAACAGCGCCGAGAAAAGTTGGTAACATTGTCTCAAGAAAGATTAGGTATTTCCGGCCGTCCAGTCGGGACAGTAGCAAGTAAGATCCCAATAAACAATTACCAATGATTCCAGCCCACACATTTACGGAGAAATGGTGTTGCGTAGCGTGATTTCTCGTACCATGGGGGTTGTCGTAAGCCCACGCATGTGAGTTCTGTGTATTTTACACACGTTCACGAGTGAATGAAGCTTCTTCTGTAAAAAGGACAAAAACTGGAAAAATGGGGTCCACGGCACCTTTCTGCATTAACCTTTTGAGGCCGGGGCTTTGGTAGCAGTAAAAGCTACCAAAGGACGGGAATCTTCAACCGAATGCTTTCTCCCTTTAAGAAATCAACTTCTATTTGCAACAAAGATTCTTGTGCATAGTTTAATGGATTCTCATAGGGGTGCATCTATGTCGCAAAAGGAAGACCTTTGAAAGAGATAAGTGGTTAAAACCCTAGGGACGTCAAATTTGACATTTCACCCCACTTTTAAGCCTGGAAAATGGGGGAGAAACACATGGCCACTAAAGTGGACAACCCCGTCTTTTCAAAGAGAGGACTCTATGGCCACTATAATGGCCATCCCGTCTTCAAAAGGTTAACTGTTGTGCAAATTTTATGCACTTCGGATAATCGTTAGGATGCAGTAACTGAACTATCAACTATCATCCTTTGCAGATGGAAAGGATGAACACATTCCTCGTGCAGTATCCGCCACGCTGCTGACTGAGTGACCCCAAGCAGCTGAGCAAGAGTTCGTGTGCTGGTATATCGGATTACCTTTCGATGAACTGTAGGACTTTTTCTGCGAAGCTGACAGTCCGTGTCAGTGTCTTCTCCTCTTATCCTTCATATTTATGCGCAGTGAACTACGTTCGCGCACACTGCGATGCACACTTGCAAATATTTGCTGCTGCGGTATTCTTCTGTTGGGTATCGATCTTCGTAAACTTGCCTAGCTTTGCGGCCGTTTCCGCCAGATGCCCCATATGTGAGATGCATATCCTCTTATTCTTGATGAGTAAAACCATTATCTTACTACTAGTAAGTTAACGTGTACTAGTGGTCGGGCGAGCTGTACACTGATTGGGCACACACAGCGCCCTCGCGTACATTTGTGGACATACTTTCCTATGTGAAATCGATTTCCTGATGTCTTCCCTACCTCCCCACGAAATTTGAAGGATAAGTTTTGAATCACCCTATATATGTGTTGGTTATTACCATACAAAATGCAAGATTACATTTGCTTACTTTTAGGAAAAAAAAAAGATTTTTCTCGTTTTTAAACTGAATAACAAAGAGGGGATCCATCAAAAAAAAAAAAAAAATAGAAACCATTGATAAGTTTTTTCACAAAATATTTGAATTTGCATATCAGAACTTATGCTTTGCACTCAAAACTACTGATCATTTCAAGTTAGTGCATATCGCAAAAGGAACAAAACTAAATACACTTTTTAGCTAATAAATGTCGAGACACTCAAGCTCAAGCACTTAAGTTTAATCAAATAATGCGTTATACATTGTCACACATTCCTCCTTTCTGTCACACAAAATTAACACTTATTAAAAGAGGGTACACTATCTAAAAATGAAGCGACACGCATGGATTATAATTTATTGTACTTATTTGATGGGTAATTTTTCACGCATCCTAAATCTAACTATAAGTAATTTAATGAAAAAAGCAATTGTAAATAAATAAAAGAACTTTTTCAATCTGCAAATCTGATTAAAAATGAATTTAATGAGAAAGTCGCAAAAATAGATTCGAGTCTTTCAGTTTAACTACCTTCGAAATGACCATTTAATTCGGCTTATTTAGTTTATGTAATATGTAATACAGTTTTTTCCTCTATGTAGAAGTTGATACATTTTTAAAAATTTAGCAGTTAGATGGTACTTTATTCTATGCCTGATTCACAAAAGATTGCGTTGTGATGTTACATACGGTCAAATGAAATAATGGAAAACGTATTTCTGTTTGCTTTAATTAATTTGCGGAGGAGTTTGAGACACTATTATTACTAGCTATTAATTTAACATTGGATCAAGAAAGAATATCACTGGCTTTGTTGCATATAAGAGACAGTCAAATTACGAATATATAAGTAAGAACAGAACAGAAGAACAGAACTAAAATATGACTCATGATTCCGTTTTATAAGAAACATGTAAGTACTAAATAAAAAACACTTTTATCAGGCATCTTTGTTATTATTTTATTTGACAGTTTTACAGAAGTCATTTAAAATTTTAATAAATAATAATTACGTATTTCTTGACCTTTTACGAGACCCTTTAATTCTCTTAGTATCCCTAGCATTGTTTAACTTACACTGAAACATTTTGATAAACTGAAGTGGTAGAAAACAAAATTAACACGTTGGTAAGAATAAGTAACGTTTAAAATACTGCTCTCAAATTCACTTTAGTTTTAAATGGGCTTCTAGAATTTCTAAAACATTTAGACTATTAAACTACCTGTCTTCTAGAACTTCTTTTAAATATCACGTTAATGTAAAAGAAACAATCTTATTATTATCTAAATTATATATATTTATATATATATAAGATATACCAAAATAATATAGTTGCTTTAAGAAATAATTGGTTATCTCGAAATAACTATTCTAGATTTTATGCTCTCCTCCTAAGTGCATCTGTTCTCCCAAATTCAAGATCATTCCATGTTATAAAACATTGCTTGAAAAAGGTAATTAAAACTAAAATTAACCAATCATAGCTTGTCTCCACAATTGCGTCTACTTAGGTATAAATACCGCTCGGAATTAAATTATATTCCTTTCCCTAGCTTCCACCCTGCAAAGAGCTCTACGTCGCTTGTGGTGTCGTATCTAAAATGCCTACGTCCTACTTTTGGGTTTGCAAAATTAATTTTGTGTCATCGTAATCTGTTCGTCTTTCCACTCAGCCATCACGATTACACATTAAATTATCAGACACACACACACATATATATATATATATACATATATAAACGTTTCCTTGAAAACATTAAAAATTTTTCGAAATTTGTTATACGTGAGATGGTCTTATATTCGGGTTAGAATAATAGGTAAGATAGTTTAGAATTCAGATAAGATTTTACTTTTCGCAATATAATTATATATAATGTAAGGTAATAAAAAGAAATTATGTCATTCTTGACTGTCATACTTTAAAACTCTGTGGTGTGAAACTAACTAAACGCTCAGCTTAATTGCTAACCCACAGATTTATTTTAACCTCTTGGTGAGTTAACGCCTTTAGCAACTATCTATCGATAAAAATTAGACAGATTAAAAAAAAGTTAAACTAAAATGTAAATAACATTAACTAAGACACTCCTGATGGGTTATAACTGAAATTACAACACAAACTAAAACGATAACTTAATCATATTTAAACACAAGCCAGCAGCTAAAGTTAAGCTCTTTGCCCGACAAACTTCTGATTCAGAGCTCCGCACTCGGCTGGTCTGCATTACAGATAAACGTTTAAATAATGTATTAACAGATATTGTCTACAATTACAGATATTGTCTACAATTAAGCGTCTAATGCAGCAGAACCTTGCAAAAAACATTGTTCCTGCAAGCGATGCGGCGAACACTTCATAATCGGCCACACAGAAGATTAAACTACTTTCACGAATTAAGACACAATAACACGCGGAATAAATACTAATTCAGAAGACAAACAACAAAGATCAGCGTTATATTTACAAAATTTTCACAGGACTAGTTTCGACCCCACATCCTTTTACATTTGCATAACGTTTTGGTCTGGAAACTGTAAATTGAACCGAAAAGAAGAAAAGATTTAACTAAAAATCTACTGTTATCGATGTAGTGATTAGTGCTACTGGCTGCTGTATCATTGGGCTCGGTTCGAATCTAGGAGAAGGACCAGATATTTGTAAGTGTATAGTGTCTGTGCTGTGTTGGAACACTTAAAATACTGATGAGTTAAGAGACCTCTTAAGAGGCATTATTATAGGTAAAGAAGACTAAAAGAATATTGTATACATCCTTCGTCAAAATTGAGATGGACTCCATTTTGAGGGTGTAAAATCTGTCACAATTCGTGGAGCACTTTGACAATGTTTTTTGCGATGAGATAGCTAAATGGCCTATGTGCATTGGCTATCCCGACGAATGTATTAAGTTGCAAGTTTTCGGACATTTGAAGTAATAGAAGCACATATATAATTTAAAATAAATTTTGTATTGTATTAATTCCTTGATCTTTTTTTCTTTCTTTTACTTATCATGCGCAAGCCTACGACAATTTTTTATTTATTATTTGTTTTCAATAAAAGGTTCAATTCCGCGAAAAGAAATTAATGGTTATATATTGCAATACTAAATAAAGATTTTTCGTAATTTATAATTTTACCTGCATTATATGACCCAGCTATTAGTACACTGCACTACGCAGTTGAAACGCGTATTTCTTTGATTTATTTCAAAAGGTAAGCTACATGTTTTTACCTGAAGACCAATTACAAACATGTCAGAATATGAAAGACTTTCTTGCTAGCAGTTTAAGCATTTTGCCGTTAACGACCACGACGAGGTGTGCAATTCTTTAATGCTTCCCGCCAGGTAAAAGCCACTAAATCGATGTCGCGGAGGTCGTTAACAGCCCGTTCTACTCCCAGCAGACGTCGCTAATGTCGCCCCCTTTGCTTTAAGTAACGGTGAGGGTGGGGCGTCAGCTGTTGCCCAAAGATAACTGGCAACGAAATCCGTTTTCTGCCATGCGTTTTCTGTTTTCTGAGTGTTTTCGGGTAAAGATTTTGTCGAAAGACATCCTTAAAGATGACTTAGAACACCGTTGCTCGGTCACTATTGATGAAAGGAAGGGGGGAGTAGTAACGTCTGTTTTTCTAGCTTGCAATACGAATAGCTCCGAGTAAAGGAGTGGCAATCCAGCGATTGTTTTCTCTTCGTAGAAAAATGTTTGTATAGTCGTTACGGAGACGGGCAAGACACTTCTAATCAGTGCTGCTAAAGAATAATAGAATTTATGTTAGTGAAATACCGATTTCCTGACTGAATATATAACTTTTTTAT
The DNA here is from genome assembly GCF_044657685.1 of Stegodyphus dumicola. Lineage (NCBI taxonomy): Eukaryota > Metazoa > Arthropoda > Arachnida > Araneae > Eresidae > Stegodyphus > Stegodyphus dumicola. Next base: position 198,856,842 of record NC_140771.1, read on the forward strand.
ACCTCTGTAAGTCACATCTTTGAATGAGTACGATATAAATCAGTTGTTGGAAGAAACCCTTTTCTAAATATAAAGAAAAAATGGAACAAATTAATTGTGAGACAATTTTCTTTTCTAATAGCATTGCAATACATATGTACACACATGGACCATTATTCACCATGAATTAAGAATATTCAAAATAACCTTAGATCCTTAAATAATTTACTCTTTTTCCGTAAAGAGGGGGTGCAAATTTCATACCCTGGCCTTCTACCATAAAGCCAGAATCCGCTGATTCCCAGGCTTCCAGAAAGGCGAAATAAATACGCATCAAACGATTGCCTTTATTTTCGAAGAATATGTAATTATTTTAGGACTAGTTTGTCATATTCATCTTAAAAGATTTCTATGGAAAGATCTTAAGATCTGATTTTTAAGTTTGCATACAGAAAAACAGAATGCCTATGAAAGCCGCAGCTTTCCTGCGCACTTTTGCCTTGTGTGTGGAATTCAGTGAATATATTTTGAATATTATCTGGGGTATTCCGTGAAGGTGTTTAAATGTCTAGATATATACCAATAGAGAATACTTTACCAATATTAAATACTGAGGATCTGTGAATTCTAACCCGTAGAGGCCATAGGGGCTATGTGTAGATAGCCTCTATGGCACATAGCCCGTAGAGGCTATGTGTGTCTAGTTAAATTTTTACCTCTAAAGAATACAAATTTGTATGAATAAATATCTTGTCAAAATCGTTGCAACCCACGTAATTGTACGATTAAGGTTTCTATTTTCGTTTTAATTACATGCCATAAAATAAGAGGATTATAAAATTCACATTTATTCTGAGTTTCCAAAAGTTGCGAAAAGTAATCTTTCAGAAAACATGAGGATAATTGCTTCAGTTCTACAATTACTCTACAGCGTTGTAATACTATTCAGATTCTGGTTGTTACTATCTATATGGCCCAGTGTTTTCTGTCGGTTAAAGTTAAATTAAGTCTTTAGACTTTGCCAGAAAATATGCCCTCTTTATCGTTCCTTTATGTTCAATCTAAAGTGCATATTTTTAAATATTTATAGATAATTTAGATCACTTTTGATTTTCATGTAGTTTTCCCTACCATTAATATTGCCGAATTACCACTAATTTAGCTTAAAACTCCCCAATTTAGACCTTTAATATTTAGAGAGAATTTAGGCAGATATAAAAATCGCATTTTTGGTATGCTATTATTGGAATGATGTTTCTATTTGCATTTTTATTTTGTTAAAAATTTAGCCTTTAAGTTTCATATTCCAAAAATCATATATTTTACCAGGAATGATGCCTTTCATCTTTAAATTCATGATATTTTTCGTTTTTTTTCCTCTTATTCATATTCCCTGTTTTCATTTTTCTCAAGGTTAAAAATATTGGGAGAGATCAGCACTAGAGGGTGTACGACCCCCTAAATTTAAGGAGCTTCCTCCTCTATATGGTCTACGAAACTTTTCCAAACTTTTACAGTTTTTCATGTAAAGCTTTTTACTCGTATGTGGAATTACTTCACTGTTTATACTTCAAGAAAGCACTTATGGTTATATAACTGTGGGTGTACCAATGAGCATCAATATCAGTTTTTAGATTTAAGAAAACTGACTAATTTAAGTAAGTAAGAATAATTGAGTAATTTAAGTAAGTCTGAGTATGACTGAGTTGTTCTGATTCGCAGCACTCGTAATATATCTGCTATCTTCAATTGCTATCTGATGACGTGTATTCCGAATTGTTAGTGCAGACGCTGCGAGAAATTAATATTAACTACGGAAAAAAAGTTACATTTACCGCGTAGGTCGCTTTCCTGGGCGGGGCCCTAAAATACCCTCTAGGTATTCGGCACTGACATATAATATCTGGATTTGTAAAGGGCCCCCATATCTCAAATAGCTTAGGGCCTTATCAAGTCTAAATCCGGCCCTGATTGTTTTACAAATATGAGTGTTCATTTAGGCTTTGGTTTATAGTCCAAAGCAGTAACTGTCTAAAGGCAGATTAAAGATTGACAGTTAGCAAGTGAAAGTAGTTAAATCTTTATAATCTGTGACGATATAGTGATAAAATGTCCTTTCAAAGGGATTTTATCTCTGCGAGAAACCTTTAACAACGTGTATTATTTTTAACTGAAAAACATCATGCTAACGCCCACGAACGAAAGGACATTAAACAGCTTCAGCGAAATTCTCTTTCGTTTTACAAAAAAACTCTTTTATTTAATATCACATTTCAAATATAATTCATTCTCAATAAAAAAGAGGAAATGAAAAACGAACAAAACAGACATGCGATATAAAACAAGATGGTACTTTTTTCTCTTTTTGAACTTGATAGTTTTTCCTATGATGCAAAAGTAAAGAGCTATTCATCATTCACGCACTGGGACTGGGAGGACAGAATAAACGCGTTTTCGTTTCCTAAAACGCGTATAATAACGAGGCGAATTTTTTTAAAGAAATAAAAAAAAATCACGATGAATATGATTATTTGCAGAAAGGGAGAATAAGAAAATGCCTGTTTCGAGCTGAATTTTTTTTCGTTTGTAAAACTTGAAATTACCCATACTAGAAAAATATGTATAAGAATCAGCAGTTAATGCGAAGATTGTAATCGAATCACGTTATTTCCTTATTAGGGAATTCATTCATTTTTCTTTCCTAAATGACATATTAATGGATAGACGCTTATGAAAAAAAAAACCTCATCCACATGTAGCTATTGCTGGAGAATAATTTAAAAACAATCATTTTTTAATATTATGGGTATTTTTTCTCTTGATGTGGAATTTCTGGAATGCGGATAAGGCTCATTTTTCTCATCTTCTAACAAAATGATACTCTCTCGATTTTACATTTTTGTTTTATAAAGAATTTGTAAGTGAACTTATAAGTCAACATTGCTTAACATTAATAATTAAAACAATTTAGATATAGTAGTTTCTGTCGAAGTGAAACGCTTTAATGCTTGAGACGGAATTTAATAAAGCCAGATGAAATTTTTTCTTATATATTTTGCCAGTTTTAGTCTTTTAAAATACAAATTGGTACACCACTAAGCAAAATATATGTTTGAAATCAAAATTGTGTACTAATAATTAAATTCAATATTGAACGCAGTACGCAATATTTTTCTTTAAATAGTAGTTCTTAATACACACTTTCCAATTACAGAGTATTTCAGAAAACTCGAAACAGAAACTTTTAGAAACTATCTTTACACTGTGAATAGGGATGACTTAGATTTTGTAAAAAGCCAGAGTATTTATTTGGTTTGGATTATAGCAAAGCACGCGAGGCTATTCGACTAAATGAAGGATGCCTTCGTAGATGGCTTTGTAAGTGTCGTTAGTTCGCATCCACATAACACAGGGGGAAATCTAAGAAAGCGGCCATGCAGTCAGCCCGTTTGCCTGAAACTGAATGTAAACCAAACTAACAGTGTCAGTGACTTCAACACTCAGCCGCTGATAGGCTAAAATATCTGTGTGTTGTTCTTAAAGTAAAACTATCCATTAACATTATATCATTTTTTATATAATTAAAGAGATTAGTCCTCTGCATGTGAAATTCTTAGAGTTATTCGAGGGAGCATTTATTTACTTAGATCATACGCTCATTCTTATTACAAATGAAGCAAATGAAAAAATATGCACTTGTTTCATCAATTAATGGTTTAGTCATGGATAAAACAAATGTCAATATTAAACTATTTGCTTACATGAATTTGGTTAAAAATGCTTTTGACGAAAATAATTATTAATTAGCACGTTTTCAATTTTGTACTTTAAAGCATTAAATGTTTTGTATATAACGAAAGATTAATTTCATGATCGCTTTACTATCATGATGAATCTTGGATAAGTTTTTAATTTTGCAGCTTGGGATAAGAGAATAAAAAACACTCCGTTGTTTTATATCACATAACTGTTTCGTTCATTTTATATTTCATTTTCTTTTAAAAAATGTTCTCCACTAAGGTATCCTTTTCCTTAAGCATATAATTCTTGCGTGTTTTGCATTAATCCATTGCATGAATGTTAGCATCATTCTGGTTTGCAAGCTGTGAAATCTGGTTTGCAATCTGAATGAGAATCTGTTTGATGAATGAGGGTACATTCCCCGGGGAATGCTTTAATAGACATTGCAAATGCCTGGCAAAGTTTATTTGTACCTCAAGGCGTCTAAATAATCACATTCGTTATTAGTATCCTTTATGCAGAATAGTAATGAGCATTTAATTATATAGAATAAGAAATAAAATTGTTGATACCGGTAAGTTTTCTGCGATAAAATGTGATTGCTTGCTTAAAGAAGTTTTCTTATAGTTTACTGGCAAATCAAAACTTAAAAGCGGAGGTCCAGATCTAAAATTAGCTTACTGTTTGTATACATTGTTTAGATGAACCATTGAAGACAAACATCTCTAAAAGATGCTATAATGAGAAAAGCCTCATAAACCCAATGGCATCAGAAACGTTCTGAGGAAACGCTTCGGAACAAATCACTTAAAGTAAGAAACAATTACGATTTAACTTGATTATGGTATTTGGCATAATGAAACTCGAAAAGCATACGAAACGAACGTGCGCCAAGATATATATTGGCGAGAGAAAGTAAAGTTCGTATGCAATGCAGTATATTTGACTTTCACCTTAGCTACGTGTTAGTACTTTCTCTTTTCAGGTATTATGTCGAAGTATGTTCCTGTTTCTCTTTTCTTTTATTGCCTAGAATAGGTAAGCCTGATGATATTTAGGACTGATGATGATTCTATGTAAGTTATCTCCTTTTCGATAATTCAGTGTTTTAATGTCTGTGAAGATTATTACTTTTTGTTATGCTTAAGTTAAGCAAAATTATCCTCTTTTATTAAATAAAGATTTCGTAATTAACTTTTTGACTTATGATTCTTTAATAAAAACTATGCTTGAGGAAACTTACTCATTACGCCTTCAGTGCTAATGCACAACCAACAGATTAACTAGTTAGGATTTGTTTATCAATTTTTCTTAATTTTAAGATTAAAAAAATTCTTTAAAGTTTTACAAAATATCAAATAGATAATAAAACAAATTCCAAATTCCAAATTTCAAATTTGAGCTTTCAGATGCCCATATTCGGGGGACACGTATGTTATTCAAAATTTCATGGCTCTAGGTACCGTCGTTTTATCAAAATGCGAGAAACATACATACATTTATGCAGATGCTATATTATTTAATTTCTTTAAATACAATACAGGGTTGTAAGTAATATTTGGTGGAAACAGTTTGAAACGTGAACCGACATTTAACGTTTTCAACGCAAAATACCTAAACGAAATTAATAGCTCTTCTGGGCTAACGCCCTTAGGGCTAAAAAAAAAAAATAAATAAAAAAAAAAAAAAAAAATACTGAAACCTTTTCAGATTTTACAATAACGCTCAAAGGGCCGTTTTTCAACGTTTCTTGTGCTTACCTTTATGTATTAAATACCATGATGTTTGCACTTAAAACCATAAAATTTAATTCAACAGCAATGTAGCAAAGTAATTTTAAAACAAGCATATCTTTAGAATTTCCGATACAGTCTTGCACGCTGGAGAAAAAAACGGTTTTCTTTCTCCCCCCCCCCGTACAGTGTTGCCATTGCTCGCTTTGAAATCGTTGAGTTTTTTAACCAAAAATTCGTTAATGAAGTAAATGCCATATTCAATGAAGGATTACGTTATTGAAAATTTGATGGCTATAGGTACCGTTGTTTTATCACAAAGCGTGGCAACAATTTGAAAAGTGAACCAACATTTCAACGCAATATGCCAAAATGAAATTAATAAATAGTCCTTGTGGGTAAATCCCCCCCCTTTGGACTAAAAAAGATTTTTTTCTTGTCAGCTGTTCGTGTACGTACGTGGTTTTATTGCGTATTTCTACGATAAACAAACTGCTGTATGCAATGGATTTGGAAAAAGTAAGGTTAAATTTCCAGGTCGAAATTTATTGCAAAGCCACGTAAATTTTGGCTTTACTAGACTCAAAGGGAAAATAATTACAAGAATTTCTTGTAATGACCATTATTGACAAAATACTCATAAAACCGACACCTTCTGAGCTCTGTCACGGTAGCCTTTTCTTACAGATCGAGGTTTAAATATTGCCTTTAGCTTAGTATGAACAAAGTTATGCATTTATTCCTTTCAAACGTAGTATTTGACAGTGATAGTACACTGTTTAAAGAATATTTAGTCTAGTATAGTATTTGACAGTGATAGTACACTGTTTAAAGAATAGTTAGTCTAGTATAGTATTTGACAGTAATAGTACACTGTTTAAAGAATATTTAGTCTAGTATAGGTCTACGTCTTTTCAATAGTGAAAAAAAATCAACAATTCATAACTTTTTCTTTCTCTTTTACAGAAGCTAGCAGTCAAAACAATTACTGTACATTGTTATGTTTTGTTTGAAAATATATGTTTTTTTTTTCGTTTATCTATATATGTATAAAGAGGAACGTTTGTGCGTTTGTCCTCTAATAACTCAGTCACTGCTATAGATATAGTCACCAAACTTTCTACGATTCTTTTTGGGGTCTTGGAAAAGGCCGAAGTCCACTTTTTTCCAAAAAAAAAGTAGGTCGAATCAGTGACATTAATTAAAAATTTGGAAAAATGATCATTTTCGCCCTCATTTTTCCGAATGGCAACAGTCTCGCAAGCTGAAGATAAAAATCTGCTTTATTTCGAAAGTTGTTTGTTGCCACTGCTCACTTTCAAATCTTAGAATTAATACAATGAAATAAAAATAGCATTGCCAAACATTAAATACATTATTCCCGATTCCAAAAATTCGCGGAAGCCATTTCGACTGCGTACGGCTTTAACAGCCGAGATAGTAATTAAAAATTCCGAAAAGATTAGTTTTCGCACTCATTTTTCCGAGTGGCAACAGTCTCGCGCGTTGAAGATAAAAAATGCTTTATTTCGAAAAGTGTTGCTACTGCTCGTTTTCAAATCGTAGAGTTTGTTAATCTTTAAAAACTGAGTTCCGTTGTTGTTGGATATAATGAGAGAGAATTAGTTTATTTTTCTATCGTAAATTTTTATGTGGTTTTATATGTTTACGTGTGTACGAGTATGAATCGTATTTTTGCATCGTTATTAGAGAAGGATTACAGCGGTATAGTCCACTCTGTTGTTAGGCGCATTACTCTAAATCCAACTTAACTGCCGTCGAGTACTTCCGCTAGTTTGAAATAAACAAGTAGAATGTAAAGCTATAATAATCAGTCTTATTTTATTATACGTTTTTCTAACTGCATTTATTGCAGCTTCTTAAATGTATTGTATAAAACTAACATGATAGTAAGATAAATTTCGAAAACTCTGGAAAGGGTATCAGAGGTATCAAACGGAGAGCTTGCAGTTCACTATAATTATAAAACTTATTAATGGATATGTAAAACGAAAAAGACTGAAGGCCGCTATTTTAGAATGTATTTTATAAAAATATCTTAAATCGTGTAGAAGCAGTAACATCGATAGGTACAAAATATAAGATCTGGGGCTTGACATTGCTGACACTGTGAATGTAAACTATAAAGTAAGTGAAATCATATTTCATAAGCTTGAAATGATGAAATGACACCCAAAATCGTAAATATCAGTTTTTTCTAAGGGGCAAAATCTTATATTGGATTTAGAGTAATAAAATCTCCAAGGACATGAAACAATCAAAATTTCCTTATTTAACAGAAGAATCAAAATTTATGTACAATTAGTTACTCAAACTTTTTGTACAATTAGTTATTATATTTTAGAAATTCAAAATGGAGTTAAATGATGCTTCATTGAACGTTAAGTTCATAAAAGAGCACCAACTAAGATATAGATTTTTAACTTCAGTGAATTTAGACCGCACTAAAAACGCGAAACAGTTTTAAAAAAATTGTTATGCCAAAAGTTACGTATCATAATTATGTGCATCTTGTGTTCAGGCAAGACACAGCGCGAACGTTGATCGTAAGCCACTTCAGAAACAAATTCAAGAACATTGACTGTGAAGTACGCGAATAAATCTCTTGCAACCGTGATCAAGAACTTTAAAAAGAAAAGATTCAAGAAGTGTGATCGCTCAAACGTTCGGAAGGGAACAATTAAATTTGGATAAACCTAGGAAACAAGGCATCTAATACAAGGCTTATGAGGGGAAAAGTCCAGACCCGTGCATTCCACTGAACTTTGTGTTCCCGCAGACAAAACAGTTTTTATCAGGATTATTTTCTATAAACCTGTCTAAGGACAGCATCAGCCCCGGAGACACATGATAAAGAAGATTGTCAAAAGTATTTTGGGGTCTTGTTGTTTTGTGTATGATAAAAGAAAGATCCAATTACCGTAGACGAAACAAAACGAGATTTAAATATTTTCAAGTTTAAAAGTGGTTCCTGAAATGGAATATTATATTCTCGAGAAAATGCAGCATATTAGACTACAACTAAACTAAACTGCATATTCAGTTGAAAGAGAATTTACAGCATACATGGGGAATCTGCGCGCAGTTGCGTCAGTTACCGGAACAAAAGCGGTAAATAGTGCGCAGCCTACTGACGGAGAAGGAAATCCCCGGAGAACTTATTAAAGTGTAAATGCTCTTCAAATAAGCCAAAAATAGCGCATATATTGAATAAAATAAAAGCATATTTTATTTTAATTCACAGAGGGTTTTTAAAACCATGTAGAGTTAGAAAAAGATGATAGTGTTGCAGACTGTTGCTGAGAAAACGAAGGCTTAAAACATGTGTAGCATGCTTAGCACATATGATTTCTCAGTCTTGTTAGTCCACATGGGCTTTGTCTCTGAGGGACTACTGTTTCGTTTTGCGATTTTGCGTCGAATAGTTCTGAATGCCCGTTTCACGTTTCAAACTCTTGCCACCAAATATTATCGCCCTCTATTTTATTTGAAGAAATTAAATAATGAAAAACTACATAAATGTATGTATGTTTCTCGCATTGTGATAAAACAACGATACCTAGAGCCATCCAATCTTGAATGACATAATCCTACCGTGTTGTGTAGAGAATTTGTCTGATAGCGTTATAAAAACTAGGTGAATGATTTTCTGATTTATGGAAATCTTAATTTTATTTGATTCTGAATTATTTATTTTAAGGCTTTAATTTTGGGAAAAAACAGATGCTTCTGGGAATATTATTTAGTTTAAAAGAATATTATTTATTTTCTTTTATTTGCAAATTTTGTACAAGCTTTGATTCATTGTGAAAAGAAGCAGGGAAAGGGAAGCAATTTTTGCTAAGTCATGATTTCGCGCGCTTGTCCTTTAGAATGTTCTAGAAGGAATTTCATTGTGTAGTTGACCTTAAGAGAGGAAGTACGTGACAGAAAGGTCAAAGGTTGCTACTTGACTTTCGATGTAAGTCATTCAGGTTTTGGCGATTGAGGGTCCGGTTGTTGGCTAAGTGAAGAAGGGCGCGCATGCGCGATCACCCTTATTTCCGCATTCAGGGGTTGAAAACGCAAATTTTGCCAAAATTAAGGGGGCGATAATTGAAGCCATAGTGGGAGCCCGCGTTTGTGAAGGAGACGAAGAAAATTTGAGTTGAATCACTGACTGGCTGGCTGGACTTACTTTTGGACGTTACTCTTGAAAACTGGCTTGAAAGCGATAGTCAAGATGTAATTTACGAAGAGAGATGTTTCCCGGCGGGGAGCAGCAAATATGCTCCCCGGCCGCGTTTTGGTTAAGAGGCGAGGTTGAAGAGGTATGAATATTTGCTGAAAGATTTAAGGACTTTATTCACTTACTCTTGGAAAGACTTTTTGGTGTCTTTTTTCGTGCGAGACTTGGAGAGACTTACTGGCTTGCTGAACTTACTTTTGGACGTTACTCTTGAAACTTGATTGAAAGCGATAGAAAAGATGTAATTTACGAAGAGAGATGTTTCCCGGCCGGGAGCGGCAAATATGCTCCCCGGCCGAGTTTTGGTTAAGAGGCGAGATTGAGGAGGTATGAATATTTGCTGAAAGATTTAAAGACTTTACTCACTTACTTTTGGAAAGACATTTTGGTGTGACATTTTTTTTTCGTGCGAGACTTGGCAAGATTTGCTAAGGCGAAATTGAACCGGGCGAGTGACTTAAGACTTTCAAGACCAGGCGGATAGACGTGCTGGGCAGCAGTGCTCCCGTTACTGTTTTCCAGAGTTAAAATAGCTTCGTCGTTATGAAAACCAGTTACCTGCGTGTTGACTTAAGACTTTCAAGACCAGGCGGAGCGGATAGCCGTGCTGGGCAGTAGTGTACCTGTTTCTGTTTTTCCAGAGTTAAAATAGCTTCGTCGTTATGAAAACCAGTTACCTGCGTGTGTGTTTCGCCAATAGTGCCAGGACAGGACGATGTCTTCTGAAACTTCCATTTGTGACCGTAAAAAATGAGCCCCGCCGACGTCAACGCTTATTAGGATACGAGTCCTCCACTTCAAGACGTCCTCACCAGATAAGTCATTTTTTTGTGTTTGAACTTTGAGTAAGGTTTCAACGATTTCCTTGGAATGTAAAATAACAACGTCGAATCTTAATTTAATTCACAGGCTTTCAATTATTTCCCTTTCCCCTTCTAAATCACCAAGACAAACCTTAAGGTTTTTATATGAATTTAAATGTAAAAAAAAAGTAAATGACCAATTGAAGAATTCCCCTTAGACTCTCTGATGAGGATAAGATTTTATTTTATTGGTGATGAATTTGAATAAAGTGATATTTAATCTGGAAACCTATTACAGTATGTTTCTTTATATATTTAATATGTTTTTCCTATATATCTTGTATATGTTTTCTTATGTTTACGATCCTCTCACGGCGCGGTCCCGGGATGCAATTTTTACAACGCAATGCATTAAAAATTCACTTATACGATCACTAAAAGTTTGGTAATTGGCAAATTCTTAAGAGTTTAGTTTCCTCCCTAAGAGGAAGTAGAAATCTCACGGCTAGTAACATATATAACAACTGCGAATACGAGCATCTGGAAGTCCAGATTTGAAATTTGGAATTTGTTTTATGATCGATTTCATATTTTGTAAAACTTTTTTTATTTTTTTATTATTTTATAAATTTTTGATTAAACTCAAGGATTTCAAAGCGAGCAATGGCAACGTTGTACAGAAAAAACATTTTTATCTCCTGCACGTGAGACTATGTATCGTAAATTCTCATTCTCATTCTTATATGCTCAATTTAAAATTATATTGCGATATTTCTCTTGAACTGAATTTATGGTTTAAGTGAGAAGAACACGATATTTAATAAATAAAGGTAACACACAAAAAGTTAAGAAAACGCCCCTTTGCACGTAATTTAGAATTTGAGACCTTTCAGATTTTTTAATTTGTATTATTAGTCCAAAGGGATTTGAATCCCGAAGGACTATTAGTTTCGTTTTGGCATTTTGCGTCGGACTCATAAATGTCGGTTCACTTTTCAAACTGTTGCCACAAAATGTTAGAGTCCTGCATTATATTTGAAGAAATTAAATAATGAAAAATCTGCATAAATGTATGTATATTTCTCGTATTGTGATAAAACAACGGTACATAGAGTCATCGAATTTTGAATAACGTAATCCTCCAACGAATATGAGCATGTGGAAGACCAAATTTGAAATTTGAAATTTGTTTTATGATCGATTTCCTATTTTTTAAAACTTTGACGAATTTTTGATTAACAAACTCAAGGATTTCAAAGCGAGCAATGGCAACGTTGTGCAGAAAAAACATTTTTATCTCCAGCGCGTGAGTCTCTGTATCGGAAATTCTAAAGATATGCTCGTTTTAAAACTATTTTGCGATATTGCTGTTGCACTGGATCTTATGGTTTAAGTGCGAGGAACATGATATTTAATAAAGAAAGGTAACACACAAATGTTAAAAAACGCCCCTTTGGACGTAATTTAAAATCTGAAACATTCCAGATTTTTTTTTTTTTTTTTTTTTTTCAGTTTTAATTTGTTTTTGGATTTTTGATTTAAGCATCTTATGTAATATATCTGTAAGAATCATATTTTAGTAGGCGAATGCAGGGTTTTGTTTTATTTTTATCAATTACTCCGGTATTTTAACTATTCTACTCCTCTTCTTGCGTATTAGCGCTAGGAAGTCTTTATTTAAATATGCAGAAACGTGGTATTTAAATCACGCGGTGGGAGCTGCATAGACAGAAAGCAGTCGGATATGTAAACCGATATAATTCCAGAGCATTTAGATCGACACCATTTATTCTTACTCGGTAATCCTGTGAGAAAATGAAAATTCATATACACTGACTACCAATAAGTATTTGTACACCTATGCAAATGACAATATCTGCGGTCCTAAGGTACGCCACGGACTCCGCCGGTATATATCGTGTAGGAAACAGCATCGGCTTTAGTCGCATGCAAGATGCCTCGCAATTCGGAGCTCTCTGATTTTGAGAAAGGTATAATTATCTGGTATCAAAATGTGGCCGATCCTTAAGGGACATATCTAGCGATCTGAAGTACACAAAATCGATAGTGGCCTACGTGATTAAGAAGTGGAAGGTGAGCGGTGATTGTCGGAATGTGCGCCGAGTCGGCAGACCAACGAAACTGGGAGATAGAGATCGACGAGTGCTGTCCAAAGAAAATTCAGAAGAACCGCACCCAACCGATGGCCCTCATACGCGAGGAGTTTCAACAGGCATCCGGGAGTATTGTTTCAATGTTGTATTGGTGTATTTAATTATGGCAAAGCACACTAGAGCTATCTGCCTAAAGGGAGGGATGCCTTCGTGGAGGACTTTCAAGGGAAACTGGCTCGTATACACGTTACACATGGGGAAAACCACGAAAACACCCATGCAGCCAGCCCGTTCGCGGGATTCGAACCTCGGATAGAACTACCAGCGTTCAGCGATTTTACCGCTCGGCCATTGGTGGGCCATTGTTTCAATGAAGACCATCCGTAAGAAAGCACATCTGCTTGGTTTTCATCGTCGTGCTGCTGCCCATAAACCTTTGATCACAAAGTCCAAGCGCGCTGCTCGGTTAATGTGGTGCAAAGCACGTCGAAATTGCATTGTAGATCAGCGGAAACGGCTTCTTTGGAGTGACGAATCAAGGTTCACCATTTACAGTTCGATTGGCAGGGTCTGGGTCTGGCGTCTACCTGGAGAACGTGTCCTGCCAGAATGCATTGTGCCAACAGTCAAGTTCGGCGAAGGTGGAATTATGGTCTGGGGGTGTTTCTCCTGGTATGGGCTGGGACCCTTAGTCCCCATTCATGGTAAGCTCAACTCCGATGCCTATTGCATTATTTTGGATGACAATGTGCTTCCTACGTTGTGAACGTTTTACGGGTTGGACCCCTGTTACTTTCAGGACAACAATGCCAGTTGTCATGTTTCGACGTTAACCAAGGGTTGGTATGGTGCCAATGGAAATTATCGAATGGACTGATTTGCCCAGAGTCCAGACCTGAACCCTATCGATAACCTCTGGGTTGAGTTGCATCGCATTATTCAGGGGTGCACTACCCGTGCAAAATCGGTGAAGGAACTTCTATGTCTTCTCCAAGTCGAGTTGGAAGAAAATACCACTAGCTGTCATACAAAAACTTGTGCAAAGTATGCCCCGGAGGGTCCACGCTGTAATTATCTCTCAATGGGCTCTACCAACTATTGATTTTGAATAAAGTTAGTTTTCTTTTCTATCACAGGTGTCCAAATACTTATTGGTAGTCAGCGTACATAATTTGTCTTACGGATGAGAATAAATTATATGACAGCTAGGTATTGGAACTGAGACTGCTTTCCTTTGAGATTTAGAGGAATTAATATGCGTATGAGTTGCATTACATTGCTTAGTTGCAATGCAAGAATTTACTATTGTTTCTTTTCTTATATATATTATATAGTTAAATTAGTGTTATGCATTTATATCTATATTAATATTATTTTCTTTTACAGTAAAATGACTTGTTATGAATAAAATTATTAAGTTGAAATCCTACCTTTCAGTGATGAATAATCACAATTTTTACTTCCAACAAATGTTTTGCGAAATGACCAAAAATACGCCCCTTCCCCCGCCTAAAAACATAATAGAAGTTACATTAAAATCTCTTAGAAAATTCCCTTCACAGATTTTGTTTCGCTCTGTCCGATGGTGCAAACGTTAAATTCTGAGATTTTTAGTTTGTTAATTAAATGAAGAGTTATACAAAAATCGTTTCAACGTTAAACCGAAATAAAAAAAAAAATGTTCAACTCGTATTTTCATTCATAAACAGCTGTGTGCATTATATTTGTATCTGATTCAAGATCAGTACTGAAAATTATCGCTATTCTGTATCAGATTCTATAGATAAAATTTTTTTTGTGCCTTCCTGAAGCATTTTTTCCATAACCTTTGAAAATTTCAAATTTTTATTGAAGACACATTTTCTAATTTTAGAATTTTAAAGTCTCATAAAATAATACAAATGCTATATATACCAATAAAGTAAATTAACTCTTAAAATAAAATGATAAGAAAACTATACAAATTTATGAAAAGAAAAAATTAAATAGGACGTGATAGATTTAATCATGACACAGAAACATCTTGAAACTTTGTTTCCCAGCAATCACAAAGGGAAGAAGCTGTATTTACCTATCTGTTTTGCATTGTAGCATAGCTAAAAACTAGAAAATCGCCCAGTTAATACTTCCTTTTATCATTCTTGTTTAAAAAAAGGGCGAAAGCTTGTTTTCTAATCTGTTAAAAGTTCGCAATTTTATTACCAATAAATTTTTTGATGCAGGAATTTTAAAAGAGATGTTTCCCCAAATTTGCCAAAAAATCAGAAATGATGTTAAAAATTTTAAACTAATTTCATTTAAAATATTTTTGTCTGCTTTATGCGATGGTTCAAAGAGAAAATTTTTGAGATTTTTGTTTTTGTCATTAAACAAAGTAATGTAAGCATTATAATATTAAAAGATACACGTAAATCTAATTTTGTAAAATTCGTTTCATCACATTGCCTTGTGATCCGCAAATAATATGTGTACAGAATTTCAAATTGTTCCCCGAAGTAGGATAAAAATCGATGACCATAGTAACAAATATCATGAGTGAACTAAATAAAAGCTTATAAAAAAGACAAATGCATTGTGGTTTCAAAGTCGTAGTGCATTCCTTAAAAAGAGAGCATATATACCATTATCAAGAATTTTCTACACTAATGTAACAAGTCCAATAGTATAATGTTTAGCTTCAGGTGATTCATCATTCTTTTTTATGATTTGTGGGGTTTATGATTGTCGCACCGTTCTCTTATGATGGTAAATCAAAAATGAAAAAAGAGGAGAAAATGTGTTACAGTCAACTCAATATACTATGAACAGAAAGATTTACATCTGATATTTGCAGAAAAATTCCATTCAATTATCCCAATGACTTTCAAAGAGTGAAACTTCATCAAGACAAAGCAAAAAGTCATACTTCAAAAAGTATCACTAAAGAGTACATACTCTTATTTCGACTTATCCATCATCTTCTGCACATACTGTTACCAGCAAAAAGGTTTGCAGAAATATTTGTAGGGAAATTTAGAATTTACAAACCTTAAAATACAGATCGTAACCTCGTTTCGGGGTCCAATGTAACAACTGTATCAGGGAGTTAACTGTTCCTGAAAAAAGCACAGGATGAATGCGTTTAATTCTTTACAGTCCCCTCCCTCTGAAGGATTTCAGTCATCAATCAAATCTGTTCACAAAGTATCGTCCACTGCATGTACGAGAATGCCATTTGGAAGCAAGGCCTTCTAATTCTTTAAAAACTAAACTCTAAATGTGATAGGTTCTTAAACATACCGCCTAATATTTTCTGCTCTGCCCACCAGCGGCCGAGCGGTAAAGTAGCTGAACATTGGTAGTTCGGTCTGAGGCTCGTATTCCGCAAAGAGCCTGGTTGCGTGGGCGTTCTCGTAGTCTTCCACATGTGTAACGTGTATACGAGCCAATTTCCCTTAGAACGTCCTCGAAAAAGGCATCCCTCCATTTAGGCAGATCTGGGCTCTGCCGTAATCACATAAACCAAACGGTTAGTTCTAGTTAAATCTGAGCTGTGACTTTAAAGGAATATTCATGTTCTTGTGTTGGAGTAGAAGTGATTCGCTAGCTGATTACTATAAACTGATTAGATAGCGAAAACGTGCCTACAATTTTTACCCATAAAGAGATAACTTTTTTACTAGTAAATCGATAAATGCTGTTTATTAACATAGTGAAAATTGATTTTTTAGTTTTATTTTGCTAGCTGTCAGAACAAGTAAGATGCTTCGTGTTGCAGTACACAGTGTTCAAATTAAAGCAAAATTACGTTGTTTTCTATATTAATGAAATCTGAAGCTTTCCATTGGTGTTAAATTTCAGTCATCGAAGTTAGTAACTGCAATTCTTAAGGATTTATATATATATTATATAGGACGGCTTTATATATTTTAATGCTTTCTGATACACAAACGAAAAAGCTCTATTTATTTCGAGGTATTTTTTTTTAAACTGACTGCACTTTTTTTTTACTATCAGCCCACAAACAGCAGACCCGTTTCTGCATAGCACACACAGATATGCTTTTCTGCATGGGAGAAAATGGTTGTTGCATGTGTAGGAAAAGATTTGTTTCGTGAATACAAGTCAGTGTCCGTGCTCATAGGAAACTGTTTTAGAGGTATTACTTTCTCCCGTAAAGAAATAAATGGAAACTTTTTTAAGCATTTACAAAAAATAAATTCTGCCATATTACGTATTTAATATTTATCATGTTATCTGGAATGGAAAGGCTTCAGAGTCCCAAACCAAAATTTTTCAAGAAGAATTGTAAGAAAAATAAAAATTTATAATGTCATCTGAAAAGATTTGGAATATTTTGAACGGGAGAAAGCACATTCAAATAACCTATGATTACCTAAGTGATAATAAAGTCTACAGTTATCAAACATGGGAGAGAGCTTTCTTAGCTGTTGGACTATTTGGGACATTTGTGCAAAAATTGGATCTCAATTAGGAGACAAAGTTTGAGCATACTGCGTTTTTTTCTTGTCTACTTTCTGGAATGAACTGCTAGATAAAAACTATTTAATCCTACAGACATAAAAATATTTCTCACTCATGACCGAAGAGAAGCACGCCAAAGTAAAACATAAAACTTTGCCTTTGTGTTTGGTATAGACTTCGTGAAGACTTTATTTATCGACCTCGAAGTCAAACCGTTTCGGAGGGGAACATGTCGCACTCAAACAAATAAACGCACAATAAACAGACAGACGCGCACAGTTTTTAATGGTATAGATAATTAAAAAAAGTAATATTCTTAAAAATATTAAATGCTTTAAACTTTACATTACAAATTTCCATTAAATTATTTAAAATTAACTAACTCTTTGATTAGGTTGAGAATTAATTCGGATGTACTTAAGAAACGTGGCTCTGTTGAAAGTGGTTTTGGCTGATCCTGACAAAGATGTTAATATATGTGATTTTTTATCCTTGTGTTAACTGAAGTGTTGAAAATTAATTTTATCATTTAAAAATAAAAAAACTGATTATATACTGTGCTTTTATGGAAGAGATATTAAATAATTTATTAGATCCATATCGTAGTCGAACGTTTAAGTATTTCTGAATTTTGTCTAAAGAAACAAAGAATTCGATCAATATATATTGTTGTTAGATCAGTTCAAAACAGTAAATTCGGTTCAAGATATTGATCGATCTCATTGACATGCAGTCACAAGCAGAGGAGGGTGAATATATTAATAATAGTTTATGAAAATTTTCTAAAATTATATTTCAGTTATGAACTTCAGAAACAATAGGAGCAGAAGAAGTTTACTTGATGTGTTCGCAAAACTTCGAGCACCGTGAAACTTGGAAAGTAACAATGGATGGCAATACACTAACAAAATTATTGAAAACGTTTGAAAAATGTGAGATGAAATTAACATTTCCCATGGAAAGCTAAGGCATTCTCAGTACCTTGGAAATAAATCGTAATTCATATGAAACAAATTGTCTCCAGTGTGAAGTAGGTTAGGGAGTTACTTTGTCAGAAATTGTAGTGAATGTTCTTTATTTAGGTATCATTTTAATAATGCTGTCCAACTTCAGCGCCCTAACCCAGGTTTGCAAACTGGAATTGAGTTATCTAGCTTCCGAGTATAACATCAAAAGAGGACGGCAATACAGAAGCAATGATGATACGAAAGCGGTAACATTGATTGGAGCCAAAAAGTTGGAGCTGGCTCTTGTTGGAGATCCAGTCAAAAATTGAAATAAGAGGGTTTATCAAATAGAAGACGGGCAACATGCTTTAGAAATATAAAAGCAGCTTGGTAGTCAAAGAGCAAATTGAGAAGTATTATTAATATGAACTGTAATATAGTGAAAAAAACAAAGAAGATTTTTTTGAACTCTCTGGAAAAATTTATGAAGATTGAAATTTTGTTAAAAAGTCACTAAATAAACAAGACGGAAAAGGTGTTACGGTTTTCGAAACTTAAATATTCAACTTAAGTAGCAGGTGAAATCATTCAGGTATTGATTGAGAGATAGACAGAGCTAAAATTGTAATCGAAATAATATTATATTTTTTAAACTTTCAGCAAAATTTTAAACATTATTTAGAGTGGGTATAAGTTTGGCATTTTGAAACAGCTTTTCACAAGGAATGAGTTTACCATTTGCAATTTGCAAAGAAACATTTATTTTAATCAATTCAATTTCTGTTGCGAAAAGAAGGCTTGTTTAACACTTGTTTATGTAATAAGTAATGAATATATCTCATAAATAAAAGTAATACACATTATAGAATATATTTTTATGAAATTTACTAGGCTTTATTGTTAATCATTAATATTTGCCAGTAAATTTAATTCTTATGCGTTATTAATCAGGTTGGCCAGAAGACGCAGCTATTTCTAATATTAGCCGGTTATTATAAACACTGTTGTTGTTGCAACGTTTCTCATTTGTTTGACATTAACATCAGATACGAGCTCACGAGTGCAGGATCGTTTCAATTGTTAGCACGGACTTTGGGCACTTTGTAGGTAGAACAGAACTGGGCACTAAATCTGGTACGAATGGTTAGCTAAGTTCCGTTTCAGTTATTAAGGAAAATCCCCCAAGGAACGGTTTTAGGTATCTCCTACCCCTATTTCCTTACCACCAAACCATTTGAGAAGTTTTGAGCTCGCCGCGTTTTTTAAATGCCCATATGCCGTAAAGAAACTATAACCTGGGTTTCTTAACCTTTTTTATTCCATGTACTCCATTTCCCATTGCTAGAAGACCATTTTCCCGTCCTTTCGTAAACCCGAAAAATGGCATATATATATTTATTTAGATTATTTATTTACGTATTTTATACATTAAACATAAAAAAGGATAAAAAAAAGTTGATAAATAACAAAACTTGAAATAAAAATATATTTTTATATTGGTAAACTCTATAAAATTATATGCTTAACAGCTAACTATAAACGGCTGACCGCATTCCTCTACTGAAACTATGAAATTCGTTTTTTATATATTATTAGTCCAAAGGGATTTCAGTCCCGAAGGACTATTGCTTTCGTTTTGGCATTTTGCGACGGACTCATAAACGTCGGTTCACTTTTCAAACTGTTGCCACAAAATGTTAGAGTCCTGCATTATATTTGAAGAAATTAAATAATGAAAAATCTGCATAAATGATTGTCTATTTCTCGCATTGTGATAAAACAATGGTACATAGAGCCATCGAATTTTGAATGACGAAATCCTACTGCGAATATGGGCATCTGAAATCCCAAATTTGGAATTTGTTTTATTATAGATTTTATATTTTGTAAAACTTTAACGAATTTTTGATTTACAAACTCAATGCTTTAAAAGCGAGAAATGGCAACTTTATATAGAAAAAATACTTTTATCTCCAGCTCGCGAGACTGTGTATATCGGAAATTCTAAAGATATGCTTAATTTAACATTATTTTGCGATATTGCTCTTGAACTGAATTTTATGGTTTAAGTGCAAAAAACATGATATTTAATAAATAAAGGTAACACTCAAAACGTTAAAAAAACGCCCCTTTGAACGTAATTTAAAATCTGAAAAATTTCAGATTTTATTTTATGATTTTTTTTCCTTCTTTCATTAATGAAATTTGATTACGTTCGCATTTAATGAAGTTTCCGTGTCGTTTAGTTTGAATTTCTAAGTAGAATTATCCAAGAAGTGATTTGAACGTGATCTGAATACACGGCTTCATCAAGAATCAAAATTATCCTTGTGTACCCTGGTTTTAAAATTTAATTGTTTAGTCTAGAAGTAAAATTCTGAGTAAGAACACTCTTTACATTCATAAGACAAGAAATAATGCATTTATTCTTTTTTTTACTTTATAATATATTCTTATCCTGAAACACTGATTTAACTTTTGAGGAAAAAATACGCTCAGTTCATTAGCAAATGTTATTGTTTTCGTGGATCTACCTAAACTTTAGAAATCAGTGGCTTTCAAGAACTCAACTCGAGACGTGAACTGAACTCTTCTGTTTCTTCGCTTCTTTTCTGGTATCCTTAAATTCTAACAAGCTTAATAAGTACCAAAGAATTGGATATTACTAATCGTAGATATTAGTATGAAGAATAAATGATAGATTGCGGGGTTCAGGGCGCATATCCTCATAACGTTATGTTGCCCCATACGTGTGGTAATAAAGATCTGCGGAAACATTACAAAGGAAATAATACAATATTCTGATGTGGATTCAATAATTTGTTGGTGAACAAGGAATAAACCTTGCAACATGGTTGGAAGTATAGAAACAAGTAAAACCTCAGAATACATTATACAACTCAAGAAACCTATTCTTATTAATGAATTTATGTTGTTTACATGGGATGATCAAAATCGTAATGGGGCATTAATGGGATGATCAAAATCGTAAAAACAACCTTGTATTTAGCGTAAATATATTGAAACACTCAATCGATTTCGAGGGCAGCTAAAGGTCCCTCCTCATCAGGAGGAAGAAATACCTAGAAAGAAGAAAATAAAGTGGAAGGAGTCTTAGAAACACGTGGTCCTTATCAGCACTGCACGTGGTTATAACAGGATTTTTAATCAGAGTTGCACTGGCCGCCTACTTTTACTGAGCCAGGCTATCTGATCAAGCATAAAGGACAAGAAAAATTAGCGAAGTTAAAAATAGGGAGCGAGGGGCAAATGCACCTTCACGCTCAAAATCTGAACTTCAAATAATGGAAAGCAACCACTGAACGGATTTTTATACCCTCTGGTAGTATCAAACACGAGGAGGTATCGCAATCTATCGGCAAAAATAACTGAATTAAGATAGTAGAATTTTAAAGGCATTAGGAAGGACTGGATTGGACTTCAAATCATTAACTAAACCTGCTAAATCTTTTTGAATATGAAAAGCCTCAAGAAAATCCAATTCCCCTATGGAAGAAGCCTTTTGGATAATTTTTGCAGACCCAAAGTCAAAATTATGGTTAAATGTCCAACTATGATACGCCATTGAAGACTTGTTAATTTCGCCTTTTCTGACATAAGATTCATGTTCCTTGATACGAAACTTCAACGCTCTTTTTGTTTGGCCAATATATCTTAAACCACACTGACACGATATGCTATAAATTCCCCAAGAATTCAAGACAGAAACGCAATCTTTTAGAATCGAAGGGTGAATTTTATTAATAGGGGAGAAACCGACTTGAAAATTGAATTTCTGGAGTATCCGTGCAATTTTATAGCTAACAGAAGGATAAAATGGAAGCACGACAAGGTCATTAATATTATTTCTAACAGTGGAATGTCTTCTTTGATGGGAATCTGAAATTTTTTTAACGGCTTTATCAATAATCACAGGAGAAAATCCACGGTCAATCGCTATTGCTCTCAAATAATTAAGTTCATTGGTAAGCAAAGATCCAGAGGAACAAACATTAAGCGCTCGGAATACATAATAGTAAAAAGAAGCCATTTTTTGCTTAACAGGGTGGCATGACTTGGCATGGGGTGGTAAACAAACTGCAAAGGGTTTACGGTACACAGTGGTGCTAAAATCAGTTTCATTGCGGATTATAAGAATATCAAGGAAGGGGAGGGAATTGTTGGATTCAATTTCAAGAGTGAATTGGATGGCTGGATCAATTGAATTCATAATAGATAGAATCTCGGATAAATCCTCTTTATAACCGTCAAAAAGTGCGAAAGTGTCGTCAACATACCGAATCCAAAGACGAAAAGATAGTTTATCAAATAATTTCATCTCAAAATAGTGCACTTCACACATACTGAAATTAATGAGTTGGTTTCGCTTACTAAAGTTTCTCTAAGTCAAACCCACTTTGTTTTCCAAAATGCATATTTTCGTCAAGTTGAAGGATTGGCTATGGGTAATCCTGTCAGTCCGGTACCTGCTGACATTTATATGCACTATTTTGGGTTAGAGCTATCAACATAAGAAATCTCGACAGGAGATGTTGTGATACTCCGGAACATATGAGGAAGGTCTGATGATGGACCGTATCTAGTTTGAGTAACATAGACTGTCGTGACGAGCTATAAACCAATGAGAAGTAGTCCAGTTTAGAGTGGATTAGTGTCCATTTTAAACGCAATATAGCGCAACATACCGCATCCCAATAGGTATGGCCAAGACTCTAGGAAGATTTAATGTCTTAAATCATTTCCTTTTTACATACAGCACACATTAGACTACAGAAAGTTTTAAGTCAAACAAAAAATAAATCCTAAACATTTGACTTTATATTCGACAAGAATTAATGGACTATGTAGTTGCAGTTCAGACACAGGATGGAGATAACGCTTTTTGTAAAAGTGAACAGAAACAATCGTCTGGATCGAAAAACTGAAACCACGTTAAGTTGACCAATTTAGGATCCTGTTAATTGGAATCTGCATTTGCCTCCTCACATATCTCATAACGACGTCTTGAAAACTTAGCTGGAGGTCGTCTGGTCATCTGGTCTTGACAATTTATCTGGAGATATACTTGAGACATACGGAGGATTTATTTTTAAAACAGAAAATATTTTTACGTTAAATAGATTTGACCCTAGATCACTTCCCTGTGACACACTTTATACCGATCCCGAACAGAAAGACAACTAAATAGAAGGCCAACAAAAAGACATGCCGTAATGGATAGAGAAAGCGAAACGCTGGGGTAAGGACGCAAAATAGCCTCACATTTCAACAGAGGGCAGGAAGGATTGAACGGACAGCAAAATGCCATGTAGTGGCCGATGGAAAAAGCGAAATTTTGAAGGAAAGTCCAGCTGAAGAACAAAGCATGCGGTTTATTTAGGGTTTACAGTCTTCGCTTCTTGAGTCAAGTTGGCATTATTATTTATTTCCGATGGGCCGAAAGACGGAAGCAGCATAAGAGATACCTTTAGACATCTTCCGTTATGGCTTAAGAATGAATTTAACCCCTGTCAAAGCCTTCGAAATAGTTCTTCAGTTCGGCAAAATACAGAAGAATGTCAG
Organism: Stegodyphus dumicola; assembly: GCF_044657685.1. Lineage (NCBI taxonomy): Eukaryota > Metazoa > Arthropoda > Arachnida > Araneae > Eresidae > Stegodyphus > Stegodyphus dumicola. The sequence continues at coordinate 198,880,455 of NC_140771.1, forward strand.
CTTCATCCCGAGATATACTCATTGGAGCGTGCAAGCCTTGGATAACTTTGTCTTATTCATGAACTGTGTCAGGACTAATATAAAGCAGATGACTGATATTCCCATAATAAAATATGTTGGTGCTAAATGAAGTTCTGTAGAGGAAAATCGTCCTAAGTAAGATTAAATGGAAATATTTTCTGGTATGTTTCTTGTCTCTGGTTAACCATAATATTATGGTAATGTGTTCCAATAATTAATGGTTTGTGAAATTACGTTAATGTATTCAAAATTGTCTTTCATTCGAAAATATTTGGCCTCACAACTTGGTTATGAATTTAAAAGTATTTAAACGCTATACGCCCAAAGTAAATTTAAGGATAGGCTAATAATTATTAGTTATCATTGACTACTCATATGTAAGAACACAATACAGAAGATTTTTCATTTATGTTATTCCATTATATTGTTGCGTGCGTACGGGTTCGTTACGAAATGAATGCACAAGTCCGATGGAAAATGAACCAAAAAAATTATTATTATCACAAAATGTTTAAATTCCCTCAGATATTCTTTCAGTTTTACAATATCTCACAGTACTTATCTTCTAATTACTCAAACGTTCAAAAGAACTTAATTCAAAACAGCTAGAGAAAGTTAATCCGCGAATTCGCTACAGTCAAAAAGAGCAGTTTTCTAAACAACAACAAACTAAGTAACTCATTCGAACTGAGAGGTATTCCTCCTTTTATAAGATTTTAAAATCGCGCGCGAGAATTTTCTAGTATTTTCTCGAAATCAAAAAGAGATATTTATTAAATGTTTAATGCACGCGCTCTTGTATTTTCAATTTTCCGGCTTAGCTTTCTTTTAATATTCGTCACGCGCTGCACTGCGAGGAAATAAAACCATTTAATTTATAATTGAACTAACATTAGCTTTTTGAATACCAAATTCGTAACACTATTTTTTAAAAATTTAAATCAAATTATTTTGAGTAAAACGACATAGCCCAAAATTTCTTCAAAACATCTGTATCGAATAAAAAGTGTAGAGTGTTCTCTGTGTGTGTGTGATTATGGCAAAGCCTCGAGGGCTATCTGCCTAAGAGGAGGGATGCCTTCGTGGAGGACTTTCTAAGGGAAACTGGCTCGTATACACCTTACACATGGGGAAAACCACGAAAACGCCCATACAGCCGGCCCGTTCGCGGCCTGCACGCGCTTATAAGGCCTGTTTTTCTGCTGGCTTCGACTACACACAGTGTACGCTTACGTATTTGCCGTACAAGATTTGCATTATTATCTAGAAGCAGTGAATTCAGTTCTTTTCATGCAATTCAATAAAATATAGAAATTCTCTTAATTTATTTCGCCAGTGTATTTAAGAAAAATAATTTTCCGTACAAAAACGTAAAAATGCTGTGACAATAGATAAATCTTGGGTGTATTTAAATCACTGTAATAAAAAGAGATTCATTTATTATCGTCAAAGCGGAGGGAAAAAATCTTAAAACATGGTTCAAAGAATCTAAAGAAAGATTTTCAAAGGGATTTATGATTATTGCTGGGCTTTCATACAGCAGCAAATTATAAACAAAGAGAGTCGAAAACGATGTTAAAATGAACCCCACGTACAATTAGGAAAACATTTTATAATCAATTTTCAAACATGAAATACCCTTTATTTATACACAGTGCCATCAGTCAGTACAGCTTTAACAAAATAAAAGCCACATGTCAAGTTTCCTAGAAGATATGGAATAAAAAATGGGTAGGACATAGGAAATGGGCCGTACCCTTCAATCATATCCCTACTAAATTTCCTGATGTATCACCCATAGATTTTGCGCTTTTGTACTTTTAAAAAAGCGAATTAAACAAGCGTCGACCTATAACCCTCGTTACACTTTGAAAGCTTTCAAGAGGAATGGGATAAAATTCCTCTTCTGATATAACAAAGGAGGAATACCTCTCAGTTCGAATGAGTTACTTAGTTTGTTGTTGTTTAGAAAACTGCTCTTTTTGACTGTAGCGAATTCGCGGATTAACTTTCTCTAGCTGTTTTGAATTAAGTTCTTTTGAACGTTTGAGTAATTAGAAGATAAGTACTGTGAGATATTGTAAAACTGAAAGAATATCTGAGGGAATTTAAACATTTTGTGATAATAATAATTTTTTTGGTTCATTTTCCATCGGACTTGTGCATTCATTTCGTAACGAACCCGTACGCACGCAACAATATAATGGAATAACATAAATGAAAAATCTTCTGTATTGTGTTCTTACATATGAGTAGTCAATGATAACTAATAATTATTAGCCTATCCTTAAATTTACTTTGGGCGTATAGCGTTTAAATACTTTTAAATTCATAACCAAGTTGTGAGGCCAAATATTTTCGAATGAAAGACAATTTTGAATACATTAACGTAATTTCACAAACCATTAATTATTGGAACACATTACCATAATATTATGGTTAACCAGAGACAAGAAACATACCAGAAAATATTTCCATTTAATCTTACTTAGGACGATTTTCCTCTACAGAACTTCATTTAGCACCAACATACTTTATTATGGGAATATCAGTCATCTGCTTTATATTAGTCCTGACACAGTTCATGAATAAGACAAAGTTATCCAAGGCTTGCACGCTCCAATGAGTATATCTTTATTACCCTGGAATTTACGGTGCAGAAAGATAGTGGAGAATAAGAATGATAAGGAAGGTTAAGAACTGGAGCATTTAAAATACAACAATTATAGGCAACTATTTCTGAAAATACCATGAAACTCGTCAAGGAAATGTGCGAACAGTCTCTGAAGATGGTGCTGGCGTAATTGCAGAGTAGAAGAATGGACAAATGTAGCTGCATATAATACATAATTCATTGCTGTATGAAGCAGTTAAGACGCGTATTCGGATTCACACATCATCATGAGTATAACATAGTGTGTGTTGGTGTATTTAATTATGGCAAAGCACACGAGGGCTATCTGCCTAAAGGGAGGGATGCCTTTCGTGGAGGACTTTCTAAGGGAAACTGGCTCGTATACACGTTACACATGGGGAAAACCACGAAAACGCCCATGCAGCCAGCCCGTTCGCGGGATTCGAACCTCAGACAGAACTACCAGTGTTCAGCGTCTTTACCGCTCGGCCGCTGGTGGGCCCTGAGTATAACATGAGCCCTAAATTTTTGGAAGTTTAATATATCTTAACAAATATGAGAGACAGAGAAATATAAGTCATATGAAGTATAAGGATGACAGAGAAGTATAAGTCTCTATGGGTTTTTTGCAGGCAAACAAGCAAGGAAAATGCCGACTTATTTCAAAGAAACATGGGAAAACGTACAATTTTTTTGTTTTCAATTGAAATCTTATTCAGTGATAGGTTAAAAGGTATTTTTATTCAAGCTTTACATAAGTTTAAATTGATATATTATAAATAATTAATATTTTTAAGACAGAAAGGGAAATAGGCAAATTAAAATCTGAAGTATGGTTTACATATTTTTACCTGACTGACACACGCATATTATTTTTTAACATGTAAATCAAAATGATAGCATAAAATATCATTAGCCTCTTAATTCTCCATAACAATTCGGGTATTTCCCTTCTCTATTTTTAAAATATTTGGATTGTATCATTTCTAGATGAATCCATATCATCTGACTTTTACATAACAATGGAGTGACGTAGCTAAAATGGAACTCAAAAGGTTCAGAACCTATAATACAGAACCTCCATATTGGTAAATAAGCACTTATTTTCTGCTTCCTAAGCGAAGGTAGACTGCTACTTGCCGCTTCTCATCTTACCGCAAAACTGTGAAAAATGTAAGCGTTTCGAATCAAGCACGATTACAGTGACATGTGAATTGTCGCCACAAAGTCAATTGAAATGGAAAATGAATAATCAATCTGTCTTGGCTGACAAGTTTGCTGTTTATTGTGAATCAATATCTACGTTATCAATATTTCTCCATTAATACATTTACCGACGGTATACCAAATACGGGTACACCAGTGGAAATTCAATTACGAGAATTATAAAGAATGTTAACTCCAAGGATTGAAGCTTTGATCCTGCATCCATATGAAACATAACTTTTCATCTAGTATTTAATAACTAGAAATGAAAATAAAATCTTGTTATTGTTCTCCTGCAGCGCTTCGAAAATTAATCCAGATAGTGTTTATATTAAAAGTTATAGAATGAATGTTTTCAAGGAAGAGGGGATGAACGATCCATATCATTTCAACAACACATTCCGAGTGCATATTACGATAGTTAATCTCCGTTTAAAGAATATGCTTCAGGGTTAGTGCGATAAATTTATTTTCACTTCATTTATTCATTATTAATGTTATGTTCGGCAATGAAAAAACTCAACATTACTATCCCCAACAGATGTTTGCCTTTAATGGAACTTCATAATTATTTTCCTTGAATCGTGATATATCAAATTATAGTCACGTCAATGAAGCAAATGAAGAATACTGATATGGATTTTAAGGGGACTCATACACCTTAAACCCCTAATGATCTTCGAATATGTGACTGTTGCAAGAATTGGGATATTTTATTTATTTTAAAAGCAATTACTTCCAACTTTTTACATCTGACTACATAATATAGCTGCTTTGGAAAATAGTAACCAGAAAGTTTGTGTTGCCACAAATATTTTTGTAATTTAATCCTCTTTGTGACAAAATATTTCGCCATGTTTCCCCCTTGCGCGCATGATAATTTAAAAATAGCTAATGGTACATACTTGAAATTAGACGGAATTCTTTATATGGGCACTACTTTCTACCTGAACCATCAATCTGATGAATATTTTAATATTGAAAAATTTTATGGACGAAAACATTAAAAAATATTTTAATAAAATACATTTTATAAACTTAACTCAAAATAAAATAAAAATTTAACATGAAATTTTTAGAATTTTAGGTTCACAGTACTTTCCAAATGTTATAAAAGCTATATAATTAATATGGAATTAAATTATGAAACAGAATGTTTTAAACTGTGCGCGCAATTTGGAAACATGACGAAAAATGTTGTCACAAAGGAGATTAAATTAGAAAAATATTTGTGGCAACACAAACTTTCTGATTACTATTTCAGAAAGCAGCTATAATATGTAGTCAGCTGTAAAAAGTTGGTAGTAATTGCTTTTAAAATAAATAAGTTATCCCAATTCTTGCAACAGTCACCTATTCGAACATCTTATGGGTTTTAAGGTGTATGAGTCCCCTTAAATTCTACATCAAGTGTTTTATGAATAAAGTAAGATTCTAATTATGAAGGTAGAATTATGTTATCCTCAAACAGCAATTGCTATTTTAAAATTTTGAATATATTTAAAAATGCTACAATATATCATGAAAATCATATTGATTGAAAGTTTTGTTCTATTAGCAATTTAATTTTAGATATTATGATGAATAAAATTAACTAACGAATTTTAAGTCCTTTTTTATTTAGGGAAAGCTATTAAATATTAATAAGACTAGTATATTTTTAAATTTTGTAAAAGATTTTGAATTAATATTAAGAATTTTCTAATTATTTTCAGAACGAAGTAATTATGAATTAAAAATTAATGAATTGATTTTGAATATTAGTACAGAAAACGGCATAAAACTGTGTTTGTGAATATTAATATAGCGAATATTTATTATTATTATTTTAATGTTAAATATCACTATAATGCATACGGAAATATGATTAACAATAAAATTAATTTGTAATTTTAGTAAATAAATATTAAAATTAATTAATAATTGTGATGGATAAATAATTGTATGTGAGATACAGCATGTTGAAGAAGCACTGGTTCAATAACAGAGACCTGTTTTTACCTCTGTGTAATTTTTCCTATGGAATATGGTTGTATGTTTTTTAATGTTATGGAATGAGTTCATAAAGGCCGGTTACTTATGTAAGGAGCAGAAGCCTTTATAGATAACTGTCAAGCATCCTTTAGCCGTTGGTGAATTTACATCAGTAAGTTAATGAGGACTTTCCCAATTGATGGATGTGTTTTTACTCGGAGAAAGCTGTGAAGGTTTTCAGTTTTGTGTAAAATAAGAAAATTAGAAATGTAACAAAAATAATAGAAACACAGTTTATGTAATACTATTACAAATTATATTAAAATACAAGTTTATAAGAATGGAAATTAGTTATAAAATTTTAAAATTTGCTATGATTATTTAAATTAATTAATATGTGTATAAAATTTATGAAAAGGCCTTCACTGTATAACTATGATTACGTTGAGTAGAAACACGGAGATTTTTGGTATGAACATTGTAATATTACTCTAAAATATTATCAGAGTTTATAAATTGTAATTTTTTGGATAACTATTTTGGTCAAAACTTTATGATTTGTATATTTGAAATTATTATGGTTCTCTTCATCTGCTAATGCCTGAGCGCTTTACCTCTTAAAAGGCTTCTCTGGCGTTAAGCCGTTTTTTCTTTGAAGTGGAGGGAGGGATATGTGAGATAAAAAACATGTAAAACATTATACTTCAAATTAGCAATAGACCTTTAATTCTTCATTTTAATATGTGTGTTCCCTCTCTCTATTCTAAAAATATCTGAACTGTATCATTTCTAGATTAATCCATAACATGTAACTTTTACACAGCGATTAAACGATATAGCTCATTCAGAACTCAAACGTTCAGAAGCGGAACCTTTCTCTTTATTAACTGGGTAACTACGTCTTTTATTTTGGGTCTTCAGCATAGGTAAATTGTTTGTTGCTCAAGAAATAAATAACAGCTCCATAAAACTGAAACGACATTTTTAAAAACCCCAACATTTATTTTGTACACCTTTGTTTTTGCTACAAATTTTTAAATGCAACTGTCTTTTAAAACAGAAAAGAAAACGCAGACGTTGTACATCGGCGCATGCCCAGTTCGTAAAAGGTGAATGGGGCCCACCAGCGGCCGAGCGGTAAAGTCGCTGAACACTGGTAGTTCGGTCCGAGGTTCGAATCCCGCGAACGGCCTGGCTACAGGGGCGTTTTCGTGGTTTTCCCCATGTGTAACGTGTATACGAGGCAGTTTCCCTTAGAAAGTCCTCCACGAAGGTATCCCTCCCCTTAGACAGATAGCCCTTGAGGTGAATGCATTCTGTTTCCCGCAAGGAGTTTGCTGGTGGTCCTTACCTCAAAGCTATCAAAAATGTAAATGATTTGACACAGGTATGAATAGAAGGCCAAATGAATTGTAGCCACAAATGTCAATTCAAATAAAAATGAATGTTTAATCTATCGTCGGTTACCGAATTCGTTGCTCGTTGTCGATCAATACCTAAAATTTAAAAACAAATATGAAGTGTAGACCACATGATTTCTTTGAACGGAATATTAAATTATACGCATTTTTCTTGCACTTCATTTAAACATATTTTTTCGAATTTCATTAAAAATATATTTCTCGTTCACTTAATTCAGTTCTCACTTCGTGGCAACGCAAAAATACATAAAACCTCAAAATATCTTTATTAAAAATTGAAAGATATAGAAAAACATAAAACATAAAAATAATTTGCACAATTAAAATTACAGTTTCTACGCAAAAACAAGCAATTCGGCCGCCAGACAAGAAGGCAGATCTTTTTGGTGCACAAAACTAAAAGTTTCCTTTTGGTCTCATTCGGCAAAAAGATACTGAAGGTAGAAAAAGACTTAATTCATTATTCTGCTGAGTTTCAAATGTAAACAAATATGGCTGATGTGGTTAAAAAAACATAGGCTTAGCCTCACTTAAACAACTTTTAAATTGTTAATACGACTACTGACAGCTACAACTGATCCTACAACTATTGCATGCAGATTAACTAAAGGCATAAAAACCTTAACCGGAAGATAAGAACAACAAAATTCAATCATTTTAAAGCCAAAAAAATGGACAATTTATCAACATATATGAATAGAAAAAACTGAGCTTACCGAGCCGAGTAATAGATTGAGTGTATATATACATATATATAGTTTAATTATATATATATATATATATATAATTAAACTTAGGAGATAATATAATCAATTAATCAATACTGTTTAGGAAATAAATTATATATATATATATATATACTTTTGTTGCGACCAATTGCAACCAAAATAGGAGTGCCCAGCTACATGTTGTAGCAGTCCTAATATGCAAAATTTCCTCCTTCTGAGGCTACTGGTTTTTGAGTTATGCGAGATACATACATACATATAAACGTACGAAAGAAAGTACGTGCAAACGCCACGAAAAAAAATCTCTTCTGAATCCATTTTAATTTTAATCAGTTTTATAATTCGTTTGGAGAAAAAGAGTACTTTATTCTGTTCTTACTTACAGATGTCATGTAAAAACATTGTTAAATTTAATTCGGTAGCGGTCAGAATGCAATTTTAGTTTAAATATGATCCCCGGAATTTTCATGTTTACAATACTTCCTTTGCTTCGTACAAAAAATGTGATTAATCGCGCAATTTGTATGAACGTTTTATATTCTCCATAGTTGGCATGCCTAAGAGGCAAATATATATACAAAAGAGGCAGCCTGAAAAGGAGTTTCAAAACTGAACTCTATTAACTTTGTGACAAACGCTGCTATAAAAAAATGATTAATCGCTTAATTTGTATGAACATTTTATATTTCCATAGTTGGCATTCCTTAGAGGCAAAAAAGAATTTGGACTTAAAATTTTAAACATATATTCTGATTTTGAAATAATTCCAGTAATAAATTCAAGAACGCTTTAAGTTCCTAGAGTTGAGGTCTGTTTCCTGAAGAATAGCTAGGATTTTGCATAATCATTCAATTGTTAGTATTTTACTTTTTTCCCATTAATTTATTGGATCTTTCTTTCTGCCTTTGCTTTCCATGCTTGCCATTAATGAAGAATAAAAAGTATTCTTACAAATTTTATGTATATATATATATATATATGTGTGTGTGTTTGTGTGTGTGAGGGTGTGCGCGTGCACCCACGCAACACAAAATGTTTAAAATTGAATATCTGAAAGAGTATGTCTTTTTAGATATGCGTTCTTCGATATTTCTGCCTCTGTTTCATATTCATTTATGCATACCACTTTTATTATAATGAGAACAAAAACTGGGAATTTCGTACAATGCCTTTGAATTAATTTCAAGTTTTAACCAACAATAATAGAGTGAGGCAAATTTTGTATACTAGATAACTTTGAAAGAGATTAGACAACATTTCAAACTTTTTCTCCCACAGTGTAAAATTAATATGACTTCTTGTTCCTGAACTTAGGCATATTTATGTGCATGTAGTATCGTATAAAGTTTATTTCTATTTAAGCAGTGCATATACGCGTTTTGGTGTGAAAAAAACTGTGTCCGTAATTACGTAATAATCTACACATAAGCATTTCCACTTTTGCAATACTTTTTAAAGTATTTTTGGAGATAACTTTCTGTTACTTAAGCCTGAAGTTACTGTAATTTTCAGTCGCTTGAATTTCCTTTTCTTTAATGTTTATGAAGTATTTGAAGTATTTAAGCAATAGAAAAACACCCTAGTATTTTTAGCTTAGTAAGTTCATAATTATTACTAGAAAGTATGGAATAATCTTGAATTTTAAAAACAAATTAGCTCTTCATTTATGTTGATTCCCTTCGTCCCGCGTCTATTAAGTATTTCTAAGATTTATTACATAATTAATTTTAAAATTACGTAATACAGATCAAAAGCAAATTAATAATTAAATGAAATAAGTACTTTGATAGTTACAAATTAATTGGTTCTTTATGCACGACATAATAAAAGGCTCAAGATTATTTCATAATATTTATACCATTTTAATATAAGTGGTTGACATTGCTTGGGTTTGTACTTTCTGTATGTATGTCTTTGTTAATGAGATAAAGAGGATAATGGAATAGAAAATTTTAATATAAATTTGTAAGCATATTAATCTCATTTTTTTTTTCACACGTTTCAACTTGTCTCATGCTCGGTTACATTTCTATGCATATTTATAACGCAACAGCTTTAATTAGAAACACTATTCTAGGCACAGCAGAAATCGTTGAAAATATAACTTATTTGCTTGCATAATTTTTTTTTTTTTTTTTTTTAGAAAAATACGCGATGTGTACCATGCCTAGGAAGTAGGATAAAGGAAGAACTTAAGCGATTAAACAACGCATATGAATCAAATGTACGGAGTATGCCTATGATTAGCATGTAGTGAATATTAAAGTGCTATGCATCTCTCTAACTACGATTAGAAACTGTATTTCTTGATGATCTACATAATATAAATCTGAAGATTTTATAAATGATGAAGGGCTATAATTATAAATTTATTAACTCTTCTTGTCGTACAGTGGACAAGAAAATCATAAATCTTCATTGCCTAAAGTGCCTCATATTCATGTTTGCTAATGGTTAGGACCAAGGCCTCGAATTTGATGACATTATTTTCTGAAAATGTCTTTAAAATGTTCGGAATGGAATAAAAATGGCCTTAAAAATAAAACAAAAGTCCTCCAAAAGAAGACATAATATAAAAAATGAGACAACTGACAAACACTGGCAAATGATAAGAACTCTAAACAATTACATATACCTATCAACTGAATTTTATATTTTTCTTGAATTTTCAGATATAAATTCATTACAATTGTGCTTGAATTACTAAGTCCCCTTTGATGTTTTTGGAAGTAAATGATCTTCTGTTGTCAATATGTAGATTTTAGAATCATGAAAAGCTTCTCTCAACAACTTCAGTTACTGAAGCATACTTGAAACCATTTGCGTCACTTATCGTTCACTGTTCTTCGGATTCAAAAGAGTCTGCTTCTCCTGTCAAGATGAAGGATATTTTTCACAATGTTTGTAAACCACACTTTTTAGTGAAACCAGTATTGAATTTAGCAGATGCCGTACTTGAAAATTTGTTTTGCCATTTGTCATCAAATTTATAAGTGTAATTTATTGCATCGATAAGTTTCATAACTTTCTCCTGTAAGGGCCTAATAGTTGAAATTAGTATCCTGAAACCGGATGTGATGTGCTCAAGATTTTTTTTAATCTTGTCTGTGGAGAAAACATTATGTCCAATTTGAATAGCAGACGGACTATGTGAGCTGAGTAAAAAACAAAATAAAGTGGATTTTATCAAGATAAAAGAAAATTTGCAGACAGCTGTATGAATTCCAAGAATGTATCTGTGTCATAGCGTTTCCCATTCCGCATGTAGTCCTATCGAAATGAATATTCATAAAATGTCCGAAAGAACTAAGACATACCAGTAAATTCTGTGGATAACGCATGCCTGCGTAGTAAAATGAGTCTATAAGAGTTATTTCAAGGGTAACTTTTGTTTTCCGTTTGATTAGTAGAAAACGACACACTGTACTCTGAAACGTCTGCAAAATGCATTTATAGGTCCAAAATGGACTAAAAATTAAAATATGAAGTTAATAAAAGAATGTATACGCAAACTTGTGTTCCAGTTGGTCTAAAGACAATGAAATGATAATTTAATGTTACTGCAATGGGGTTTTCTGTGAAGGAGCGACGTCCTTTCCCAAACTGAATCTCCAAAGGTGCTTGTTCTCTTTACGCTGCGTCAAATATTCACTTTGAATTTTATCCTATGGAAGATGAGAATAAACGACAAAGGCTAGAATTTTATAAGAGCTTAATACGGATTATTTTCCTTTATTTGGGATGTACTTATTTCGTTTCAGTACTTATTTCGTTTCTTCCTTAGGCATAGATTTGATGCCGTACAATGTATATATATACATATTTCTTAAACATTTTCTATCTTCCAAATACAACAAACTTGGAAAGTCGGAAATTATAAAGAATTTAAAATAATTAATTCTTTATTTTGCTGTAACTGCACATAATAAATATTTTACCTGAATGGCCAAATTAAAAACTTTACTTGTTTTTTTTTTAATTAACCTCTCTATCTTGCTCCTGTAGTTACTTTACCGTACTGTTCTTCTGATAAACGCTAATAGCTAATATGACAGTTTAATTTCACATGTAAATGTTTTCAAAATGAAAAGTCTTGGAACATGTCATCATAGGACATTTATATAATTAATTTCATGAACTTATTCTTGTGGAGTATGCCACTTCTTGAATTTCGAGCTGAAATTGAAAGTAATGCAAGTATGCCCAAAATTTATAAATTAGAGTCAAAAACTATTGGGGAAAGAAATTATATGAGGGTGGTATGCAAACTCATGTGCATACATACAAAATAAAAACATGCGCATATTGAATTACCACCAAAATAGTACTATTTAATACACTAAAAACTTCTCATAGCATACAGAGGAGAGGGAATAAATCTTAAACTGTGATGTTTTTCCCTTGGAGCAAAAGGTAAATGTGTTAGTAGATAAAAGACGCTCTGTGTCCTGAAAAATAAAGTCTTGGATTCCAAGTCCTTTAACACAAATTAGCCGAGGGGAAATTAGCAATTTCCTTTTTTTACTTTCTATGCAGTGCAAATTTGTTTTTCAATCAACTTGTACATTTAAATATTTTTTTAGAAAAAAAGGCTGTTGTAATATTGGTTTTAAGTAAAGTGTTCCTATGCATATAAAGAAAATACTAACTAGAACTTTGTAAGAGATGAAAGAAAAACATGCTTATTCCAAAAGCAAGCAGCATTAAAATATTCATTCTGATTACTCATATTAATCGTTTTGGTCTAAGTAAAGTTTTTCTCTCTAAAATATATTTATAGAAAAAGGTGATTCTAAATACCTAGTATTTGCATTTTAGTAAGTTAAAAAACATTAAGGTATTTTACGCTTTTTACGAGAATTACATTATTATATCTAACAGCCCATCGAAGTGAATTAAGTTACGGAAGCGCATAAAACGATTCACTTAATGATAGCAGTCCAAAGAATAAAATATTTCAATTACAAGAATTTTTAAATTAGGAAGCAAACGAACATTTTAGCTTCCAAACTTCCACTGAAATAAAAAAAAAAGACGTTGATGGCTGTTAACAGGTATATAACATTTACTGCAAATGCAATATTCAGGTGTTTCTTTAAAAGTGAAATTTATTATTACTTTAAATAGACTACTGATTTCGACAATTTTATTTATGTATCTTATAAATTCTAGAAATATATAATTTATCTAACATCAAGTAATTTATCACTTTAATATTTAGACAGCATATGTGACAAAGTCCTCTGATGAAAAGAAAAGGAATATATCACTATTATAACGAATTTCTATTTCTGATTACTTGTACGATGCTTCAGTGACACTTAAGTAACTAACTGGAATTTGTAGAATACGTAGGGTAATTATTATTATTTTTCATTAACTAGTTATGTTTTATTTTCTGATCATTAATTTTCATTAACTAGTTATGTTTTATTTTCTGATCATTAATTTTCATTAACTAGTTATGTTTTATTTTCTGATCATTAATTTTAAATAACCAATTATGTTTTATTTTCGAATTATTATTTTTCATTAACCAGTTATGTTTTATTTTCGGATCTTAACTGTCACTTTCGCTTCCGTTTATCTACCAGAATGTAAATGAGAAAGAATTAGATACTATTTAAAGGAAGGTTTCGGAAATTTGATTCAGAGCGTGTTCTACCTCTCTAGGCCACGTCACTGGGTTTCTGCTGCCTCAAATAAAATTTCCAGTCTTTAGCTTTGCAGTATAATTGCCAATATTTGAATATCTACTCCAACTAGATTTGTCAGTCAACTTGGCATTAAATTTATTTGTGAAGGCTTTGGATACTAGCTTACTTGAATTTAAATTTTACATCTAAATATTATTTTAAGTTACCTCGGCAAACATGGTTGGCTATGTTGCAAGCACGAGCTCCGCATTTAAATTCTTATTTAATAAAACGATTGGTTTCAAAACTTTCTTCGTTAACTTAGCAATAGTTCGCTGTCAGTGTAACTAAAGTTGGTTTTAGGTCCTAATAAATAAGAAAACTGAAAAAATGGAAATTTTTCAGTAAATATCGGATGTAAAATGTTCTTGTGATTGTAGAGCTGATTTTAACATTTTTTTCCGCTCTTCTTATTTTTAATTTCCCACTGTAAAAGAATCCTGCGATAATCATAAACAGTTTACTGAAACTTTCTTTGCATCGATGGAACAACATTCGCACATTTTCTTCATTTTGTTTTTGGTAGTAAATAGACCTTTCTTTTGCTGCAGTCGTTTAGGTAAATCCATTGTTCATCAAGGGTCATAGTGTATTTCAACTTTTGTTTTGCTATATAATTTTCATGCAGGTTCTACAAGTTCCTCTGCGTTAAACTACGTAACTCGGCAAAAACAGATAAACATTATGTTTTTTAGCTTTCGTAAATTTCAAATCTTGGTTTCTTCTTATATTTTTTTGTTACAGATGTATTTAAAGATTTTGTAATTGATTTCTGCGAACACGTATTTTCTCTTGTACCAAAGGTTTAGATTTATTAACATCATTAGAAACAGTACATACCTTTTCGAATATTTATTTGGAGTCTTCCATAAAGAAGTAATGATTAACGGATTTTCCCTTCCCAATTAATAATGTTGCTTATTTTGCATTTAGAAATTCAAATACCATAAATTTTACAACGTTTTTGAGTTATGTAATAGGAATATTTCTTTTCGGAAAGCGCAAAAACATATCCAGGATTGTTTATATGCGATATTTTTAAAGAAGAATGAATTTAAAAGCAGTAGATGATATTTCTTATTTAAGATAATAAGCTAATATCATGATAACGTTTATTTTAAAACAATTCCTTTTTTAAAATTCTTTATCGAAATCATACTAAAAATATGCAAACACCCTCGGTACCGCATGTTAGAGAGAAGTAACATGTTTTCCCTCACTTTATCCCCTTACTTTAGACCCTTTATTCCTATATGAAACACCCTGTTTATATATATATATGAGTTGGCAAACACAAAAATAAAAATTATTTCAAATGCAGTCCTTCACTCTGAAGAAATAAATGTGTCCGGGATTGACATCAAAGTCGATAAATGCATAAAAGTTTAAAAAGTACTGCAAAAAATATACATTGCAAAAGCTAAATGCAAAAAAATAATCCAGAAAAAAATCAAAACGGTTGTGCAAATAATAAAGAATATATATGTCTTGGTACATCGTCATCAGAAGGTTGGAAAGTTGAGGGTAGCAAATATACTATCCAGTTTCAGAATAGATAATGATAGACATTTACTAAATTTAAAAGTTCAATAATGCGAATAAGTTTCTGCCTTCATCAGTGGTAAAATTCGTTCAGATCCAAATAATTATTAGAATTAAAAGCGAAAATTAAAAGATGGAATAACTGGTCGTGTTCTCTACAAAGCGGGATTGTATTCAGGTTCATACAAAGCAAATGGACAGGAAATAAGAATGCATTTTTAACCCCCTTTCAGATG
Organism: Stegodyphus dumicola; assembly: GCF_044657685.1. Classification (NCBI taxonomy): domain Eukaryota; kingdom Metazoa; phylum Arthropoda; class Arachnida; order Araneae; family Eresidae; genus Stegodyphus; species Stegodyphus dumicola. The sequence continues at coordinate 198,895,914 of NC_140771.1, forward strand.
GCGCTGCAGTGGGAACTGCTGCTCACTTAAGGCTGTGGCTTTAGGAGAACTCCTTGTAAGTTTCAAATAACAGATTAGGAATGGCGGTATTCAACATCCTTGAGTGTGATAAGTAGGCTGCTTAAGTTAATTTGGCGTGAACTTCTAAATAAGTCCAATAAAGGGGAGGGAAAGAAATATTTCTGTTTTAAACTGTCAGTAAACAGGTTCAGTAACAAAAAGTTTATCTTAAATGGAAAAAGGTGTCTTTGGAGGAAAAAGGTGGCAAATATTTTAGTTTTGTAGGACAGTGAAGTGGTTAAGCAGAAATATCTTTAACCAACTGCAGTCGTATTGCGCTTATACTTAGGTATCATGCTGGTTGGAATTAATTTTCGTTGAACGAACAGTAATATATAATATGCAAAATTATGAAGCTTGTCGACTTAATATTATATATAATATAATAATATAATATTTATTCTTAGCCTGCCTCGCTTCTCATTGGGCACTACAGGTCATTCGTTATTAATTAATTACAAAGCAAATTACATTTATAAATACAATTTGATGTTGGTTTTTCCAACTTACATTGAATAGTTATATTAGTGAAAACAAGTTTGAATAGGAATTTGAATATATATATATGAAAAAGTGAGTTAATTACATATTTATATAAAACATGCTGCCTTTTACATATCGTCAGCTTTTAACCTGGTATGACTTGTATGATGGTCTTGTCATTGACGAAGCTGACAATCTGTCTTACTTCCTGGTGACCGTAGAAATCCGACTTAATATTATATAAGACTAGCACTATTCGTTGTTGTGCTGACTGAAGAAGACAAACGACTGGAACGGTAAAGCTTTGGTAGCTGATAGGAGATATGCAACAGCAAAGGGGTAGTATGGTGTAATGCAAAATTTAAAGGCAATAGGAGGATGCACCTCTGCCAATACACCAACCCCTGAAGACAATGTGCCAAGGGATGTAATTTTTTTATTACTTGCAATACCTTTTTATTTTTCTGTATATACTTTTTTATTTTTCTTTTAGTTTCTTTAAGTGTTTGCATTGTATGCTTTTGCGCTTTAGCGCTTTATTTTTTTCGCATTTTCATGCATTTATACACTATTGGTCTCAACGATGGACGAGTTTATTTATTCACAGTGGTTCATTACATTTGCAAACAATTTTATTTTTGATAACTGCCAACTCCTTATGCCATTGGATTTAAATACATTAATCGAATTTTTCAACATTGCCACTACTTATTGCAGGTTGAGCACATGATTGTTCATTGGATTAGAACTTCTTCATTTATAGTGTATTTAGTATTATTATCTATGTAAAATATAAAATCCCTAAGATTGAAAAATTATAATTCGAGTCTTGCTATGTATATTTCAGTTTAACAACTGAAAAAAGTTTTAGTTAAGCATAATAGGTTGAAAGACGTTTTAATTTAATCATAAAATTTCCACCATAAAATGTACGGTTTAAAAGAGAAAAGCCTTGGTAGAAAAAAACTGCGATAATGGTAAATTGATGCCTCGGGGAGAGTTGTTCATTAATTTAATATAGAAAAAAATTAATTATACAAAATATAGGTCTGTTACTGAACCGTTTAACCACCGATGCTTGAAACAATTATTTCCTTCAAGTGACAGTACTTCCTATGTTCCACGAAATCCCAGAGCTGAAATTAAAACTTCTTTGAAGAGGTTTTTAACTCTTTGCTGTATAAGAATAAATTTCTTGCAAAACTGGTTTAGAATGTAGTTTCAAGATCCTATACACTACTAAAAAAGGTGAGTTATATGAACACTGGAAAAATTTTAATTTTGTTTTGAATTAAAATCATTTCACGTCTTTTAAGTCCTGTTAATTAAATTTTAATTTTTATTGATAAGTTTCAAATATGCAATTTTTTTACAAAGTTACCCGAAGCAGGTGCGTAGTATGAATAGATGGTTAAATGAACATTTGTAAGTAAAAACAATTTTATTTAGAACCGCATATATTTCAAAGGTATAGCAGAATTGAGAATTATTTACAATTGTGAGTTAATTTCTCATATTATAAAAAAGCTCCTTTATTAAGTGAGATTTTCCCCCATTCAAATGGATATTTATAAGGATTAAATCAATAAAGGATTACAAAATAACGAAAAGAATATGAAATAATCGCATTATGAGTTATGCATTAAAGAATTATATGTTTATAAACTGTTTGAGTTAAACATTCAAAATATTTGGTTTGGAAATTTCATGAACCTTGGAATTTTCATGAACAATATTTTCATCAAAAAAATTAAATTTTACATGCCACTTATCTAAGTAAAACGTCTGAATTTTATGATCAGGAGACTAATTTCCTTCCAGATCGCTTATTCAATCATAAATAATATTCGAAGTCTCAGGAGAGAACACGTGACTAATGGCGAATCTTTTCTTCCTGCTTTAGATTTATATAACGACGTGTTCTTAGGAGGAAGTAAAACAAATACCATCCCTTAAAGCTAATAAAACCTCTGTATGAAATATTTGTAGTTGACGTGATATTTTCATTTTCTCTTCTTATCCTGATTCTTTATGTCTGTATTTTACGAATCTAAGTTTAATGTATAAATCTGGCAACCAGCTTCGAATGTTGTGATCGGGGAATTCCCGTTCTCCTAAGCAAGCAAGCAGTTAAGTTAGTTACGTTACTGAAATACTGAATGTTTTTTCATCATTAAGATGTACGGCTCACTTGAACTTTATACTAAAGTGTACATGTAAATAATCGCATTTATCTGTAAGTGAAATAAAGTGTAAAGTGAAATAAACTGGATATAAAACGAAGTCTGATTTCGAATCATAACAAAACTGGCGTCAGAAGACAAGACAGAGTTTGTATTCTGCGTTTGAAGAATACAGAATTTGATATTATGTACAGGTAGGAATGATTTAAATTACTACTTATAAGCGTATGATATGCTGTTTACGATGATAAAGTGATTTAAGTTTAAGAAAGTATAAACACTTTAATTGCTTCAGTATAAATAGAAATTAAGTATTTATTACGAATCATTTTAAGTAACTATTTTAAGCGTACGTACAAATATGGATGCTCTGAAAATAAAACGAAAGCCTGTAAGAGCTACATTTACGTCTACGGTGAATAAGTTGAAGCCATATTTGGTGACGAAAGTTGACGCCAAGGATGGCGATAAGCTGAGCGCGATGAACACTCAGTTACGAGATAAATTTTTACGTTTAGATGAAATTCAAACTAGTATTTCGTCATTACGTTTAGAAAATACTGAAGCTGTTGCTGAATACGAAGCCGTTTTGAGGATGAGGAGCAGAGGATTATAGAGATAATAATCTTGAACTTACATCAAAGATAGAAAAGCTATTAAGTAAAGATTCTAGATCTTTTTTGGAAAGTCCTGCAGAGCGTGATGGGGTAAAATTAAAATTACCTAAATTTGAATTTAAAATGTTTTCGGGTGATGCCAAAGAATTTTTAACATTTTGGAGTATTTTTTTCAAATATACATGACTCAGGGGAACTGACTGCTATACATAAATACAGACATAATCTAGGCAAATTCCAGTATTTATACCAGTCAATGGTGCCTGATTTGAGAGCTGCTAGATTAATAACCAGTTTCCCAATAACAGCTGAAAATTATCCAAAGGCCGTCCAACAGCTGAAATTAAGATTTGGCAGGGAGGATCTTCTAGTGCATATATATGTCCGCGATCTCCTTTTACTGGTTCTGAAAAATGCTACGGTTGGGAAGAATGTCCCTGATTTAGCCACCCTCTCCGATATCTAGAGACAAAAATTCAGAGTATTGGAAAGTATAGGGCGCACAAAAGGAAAATTTGAGGACTTTTTAGAGCAATTGGTGGAGTCATGTTTGCTAGAAAATGTTCTGCGAGCGTGGGAAAGGAGTAGAATTTCAGAAAATATTGACGACGCAGAAGCTACAAGCCAGAGATCCCTGTAAAAGCTCATAATCTTTTTACGCCATGAAGTCGAATCAGAAGAGATGATAAATTTGGCTCGATCAGGTTTCGGAACTCAAGGTGAAAAGGGAAGTTGATACTGCAAGAAATTATATCCCTTCTGCTTCAGCTCGTATTGTATCTACGCAGGAAAAGGCTAAATGTATTTTTTGGTGACCACACTTTAGTAGAGACTGTAAGAAAGCTCCCAAGATGTCTCTATATGAGAGGAACTCTAAAGTTATACGCAACAGATGCTGCCTTGGGTGCCTTAAGCCTGGTTATATGGCGGAAAGGTGTCACAGTAGTGTGAAATGCTTGATTTGTGAACAAAATTCTACACAGACTCTATTGACAAATGTTCCTTCAGAACGCGAAATATATTTGAAAACAATCACGATTAGATTACGGCATAGGGGCAAAGAAATCTGTGTTCGAGCATTATTGGATGATGGATCACATGGTTCCTATATTGAGAAGAGCTTAGCTGCTAAGTTAAATTTTCCTCCTTCCGGAAAGAAAGTGTTATCCCAAGGACTGTTTGGCGGAGGAATTTCTCCGGTTGTTGAACATAATAGATATACAGCTGTAGAGACATTAGAATTTTTTTTAAGAAAGAGAGATGAAAAATTAGCAGCCGCGTTCGCCGGGAATCGAACCACGAACCTCTGGAATACCGGCCCAGTGTGCAGAACCACTACACCACGACGGCATGCTACGAACGTGGAGGAAATACCTTATACAGTAACTATTGAAAGTTTAGATCGAAAGTGTTCTACTTCAATGTCTCTGCTTGATCAACAGAAAATTTGTTCAAGACACGTAATGAAACGTTGCTTGTTGAGCTTGCTCCACGAGGGATAAAACTGACAGATGTTGGAAGAGATACCCCACTTATACGAGTTCTTCTAGGAGCCGATGTACTTGAAAACATTTTAACTGGAAGAATTGAGGTACTTTAGGCAAGAAAAGGCAAGTGGTTAATTTGGGCAATTAAATCTTCAAAATTTTGACTTGTCGAAGATATGGGATTTAGAAGTTTTAGGGATTACAGATCTTGTAAAATGAAAAAATAAGATCCATCCTGAAGAAGAAATTTGATCCATTTCAAGAAAACCTTAAAGGTATGTGAAGATGGTCGTTATGAAGTAGCTTTGCCGTGGCTAGCTGGGCATCCTGCTCTTTATGATAAGTACGATATAGCTGAATCGCGACTTCGTACCGTAACAAACCGTTTGTTAAACTGAAATAACTTCGAAGCCTACAATGCTGTATTCCAACAGTGGAAATTAGAAGGCATCATAGAAACTGTTGCAATGGAGCAGCTGTTTAAGTTCAGTCATTATCTCCTTAATAGGCCTATTATCAAGCCATCCAGCAGTACTAAAAAAGTTAGCCCAGTGTTCGACGCTTCTTTTAAGCGGCCTGGATATGCTTCTTTAAACGAGTATTTAAGTGTTGGACCGAGTCTGATAGATCAGATGGTTCCGATGCCGGAAATCGAACCCGGGCGCCTGGGTGAAACTCTTAGGACCTTGTTATAACGAGATTACGGAAGATACAAAGGTAACTCGAAGCGGTCGTCGAGTAGTGTCTGTTAAACGGATGGACTTATGAACTGCTATTGACATTTTTTTCTGAGTATTTGGTAATTGTAATATCATTTGTGTGTTTACAGTTCTTTGATGTTATATTCACACGTTTATAGTTCTTAGTTAAATTTCATGTCATGTGTTAAAATATATGTATATTATAAAATAAAGATAAAGTCATTCAGATAGATAAAGTCATTCAGTCACTCAGAGTGCAGTGGTTTAGGTAAGTTTACATAATAGAGTGATAAGAGTGATATAGATGGCAGACGTGATAAAGTCAGGGTACAGTTATTTTGGCATTGTAAATACGATGTTTACCATTTAAAATGATAATTAATTTAATTTGTGTTCAATTACATGAAATATAAACAGAAGCAAAAAGACATTTAATAGGATAGAGACAGTCATGTAGAATGCAGAAAACTACAGACCTTTTCAAACGTTGGTAAGTATAGGAGGTTGACTAGAAAGAAACGGTGCTGAAATGTTGACATGACTACAGCGATGCAATCATCTGAGATATCTTTTGTCTTTGCTGATGTGAGTGCAGTGAAAACAAAATAAAAATTTCACTTATGTTCAACTAACATTGGTGTAACAACAGAATAGAAATTTTATAACTATAAAGGACGCGATATATTTTACAAACTATGCTGAATGAAATTACGTTTGGGAATGTAAATTACTTAAGGAAAATAATAATGAAATAAATTTGTATTATCTTGCTCTTCTATGTCTGCTTAACTATAGTACGTTCTAACGTACGTTCAAATGTTAGGGCCCATTACCGCTTTCAGGTAACTGCCTTGATAGTAAGCGCAACACGGAAAAATAATAATAGCGCTCAGCAGCCCATAACCCATTAATAGTTTAAAAAAAAATTGCAAATTAAGATTTCTGTCGCTTGTAGTTTAAAAACATTAAAGTACAGTAATAGTAACAACAGCTACGCAATTTTATGCTTTTCAAGCTTCTTCCTCGAACTCACACATCGGATTGATTCATAGCTCGTTTATCAAGCGCTTTTCCAGTTCCCTTAATAGAACTTAAACCTCATCCTTGAATCGCAGGTTGTTATTGTATCTAAAAATAACTTACAAAACCGGTCAATAGCTAAACTACTATACCTTAAACATGTGCATCTTCTTTTTCTACACTAGATTAATTTATACTCTTTTAGAATAATAATATGCGAAAAGACAATATAATTGTTAAACGCAAAAGGTTACACGCGAAAGAAAGTTAAATTAAATAAGACAATAATTAGTTAAGTTCTTTTAATCTTAATTAAATTTATCATTAAGTAACTTCAATTAGATTATAGTTATTTTATGATTAATGTAGCTTAATTAGGGTTACTCAGTTTACATTAATTTTTTTAAAAGACATATTAAGTAATATGTAATAAATTATGCAAAGAAGAGTTATAGAGACTCAACACGTTTGGTAACATTATAAGGTATTTCTCCCCGCCTTCTAAGCGTGCCTGCGTGGTGTAGTGGTCAGCACGCTTGACGCGAATTCGAGAGCTCCGTGGTTCCAGAGTCCCGATGAGGGCATTGCTCATTTTTCATCTTTCCTGTTTTGTAATAACCTAATGTCTCTACAGTGGCTCCCGAACTAAAAGGTAGTGAATGATGATTCTTCACCACCAGGATTTGACAATTAGGTCCCCTAAAAAAACAGTTGCCCTCTAAAAGGTGGAGTATATATGGTATTTCTACCGCCTCTTAGCATGCCTTCGTAGTGTAGCGGTCAGCACGCTCGGCGCGTATTCGAGACGTCCGTGGTTCGATTCCCGGCGAAGGTGTTGCTTGTTTTTCACATCTCATTCTTTCAAAAATTACCTAATGTCTCTACAGCGGCTCCTGAACTAAAAAAGTTGGTGGATAATGATCCTCCACCACCAAGATTTGACTTTTGGGTCCTCTAAAGGCGGAGTATATAAAGTATTTATTCCGCTTTCTAAGCATGCTTTCGTGGTGTACAGGTCAGCACGCTCGACGCGTATTCGAGAGATCCGTGGTTCGAGTCCCGACGAGGGAATTGCTTACTTTTGAAGACTCCTGCTTCAAAACAAAAATCCTAATATCTCTACAACATAAACTATGAGAACTCGACGAAGCGACTTATCGCTATGTCTTAAAAGTTACAAGTGAGACTGTGAAGAGTGTAAAAGACCCTTTTACTTAAATAAAGGTGGATAGAAGGCACTGCTCGTGCTTACAGAACCAGCCGGCACTTATGACGCAAATCAAAACCGTAAGCAATTGAAATTAAGCTAAGTTACTCCTAAGTTCAACGAAAAGGCTACACAGTCAAAATATTCGCAAGTTGGATCAGACCTAATATCGGTGTGAGAAGCCCATTGGCGAGAATAACGCAACGCCGCAGATAAACTGCTCGCAAGACAATCAACCAGCAAACGTAGCCTTCAGCAGGCGGAACATAAAACTGCCTAAAACCTAAAACCTTCCTTTAAATGCTACCTAAAACTACTACCTAAAACCTTCCTTTAAATGCTATCTTTCTACGACAATTGAATACGAGCAAACTAGAAATTAGCATTATAGAAAAAAAATAGAAAGCGAGAAAGAGAGAAAAGCTAATTAACGTAAAATAACTGTTTAATAACACTAAATGTATACGCTAAATAATTTTATTTGGTTAAGAGAACTCTTTCATATATCAAAATATTATATAATACAAGCAGTGAATTAAATGAAAATCTTAATAGAACTTTTTTTAAATTAATCAGACTAGTCAAGTGCTTCAAGAGACGTTAATAAACAAGTGAAAGACCTAGGTGAAATTTATGTGAGTATGTTAGTCGGAAAATTCGGTATAAAGCTTTACAGAGCGTTACTATGTATTCCTTTCCATTCTTATTTCTTACCTAAGAAACGTGACCTCGGGCGTAACCAACTACAGAAGCTAAGCAATACACCTTAGTTAATGAAGTGCTATCGATACACTAGACTAGCTTATTGAACGGAATTTTCATTGCAGATGCATTACAACAAGGAGAGATATCCCTGCCTTCCTCAGTCCTAACTCGGCCTCATTTCCGGCTGAAAATGAGAATGTCTAACTTCTAATCCAATCCTAAACGAGTTCCTAAGGAAAGAAAGAGAAACAAGAAATCATGCATGCGACAAAACATTTTATTGGGGAGCGTAACAAATGCAATATGTCAAAAGTTGAAATCTTTTAAATAGCTATTTCCTTGAATTGTTGGTGGAGAAAAGAAGACAAGAGACATTTAAATTGACCATTCTTTTGAGCACTTTTAGCCTTTTTAAGCAAATTAAATGTCATAGTTACGCAATAAATAATTATAAGAACAGCACCGTACAATCACAATCTTTTGCCGAATTAAATTTAATATATTTAATTTTTTTACCACATATTGTACAAATCGGACATTTAAAAAACTGTATTTGGCATATATTGACGCCACAGAAAGAAAGTTAAAAAACGTATTTTATCTTATTATGCTCAAATATGCGCCGTGACAAATAAAAATAAATAAATAAATAAATATAATAATAATAAATAAAAATAATTTAAGGAGTTCAGATTGTTATAAAATTATTATATCTGGTTTTTATTCTGGCAAGATATATATGCCTTTAAAATGCGAAAGATGGATTAAAAAAATATTTTTTCCTCATAATTTCACGTTTATTTTGCAGGATAGGTTCAGAAATTCTCATAATTATATACACGCTGACTCTTTAAATAGAGCACGGTAAGAAGCACTTTAATTTTGTGACAATTATTCTTAAGTTTTACTAACTAATAGATTTTGCGTTAAACCTGATATTTCGTTTTTTTGCTCATGTCACATTTTAAGTTTTCCCCATGTATAACGTGTATACGTGCCAGTTTCCCTTGGAAACTCCTTTGCAAAGGCATCCCTTCTCTTAGGCAGATAGCCCTCGAGGCTTTGCCGTAACCACATAAACCAAACTAAACTAATCAAGCGCTCGTTGATTCGCTGCCGTCTAAGAACTACTTCCAGCTAAATCCGTGGAAGACCAAACGAAGATGAGTAGCTGTACGGTTTCTAAGTGTGTAAGAATTATGTTAATTTTATTAGCAGTTAAATTCTAAGTGCCTTTCCTGTCGATTCTTCAACTTATTACTTCCGGTCCGAACGTAGTTTTAGAATCGCGTCTGAATACATAATGAGGAGAAGCGGTATTTAAACCGCGACGTTCTTCGGTGTTAGCGAGAGAGTTACCAGGTATTCTGCCTCCACCCGGCCGCCTTTTTAGGCTACTCTCTCGTAAGCTATTATTGCGCTCGGCCGTACTTAGGTCCTTGATAAGTTTCGCAGTCAATTAGCGTTAAGGGGCCAACTCGGTTAGAATCTTGATAGCTTTAGCTATATATCTTTAATTTTAGTTTACTTATTAACCTCTTAAGTTCAAGCCAAGTGTCGGCTTTTATTGTACACTCCAAGACGGAGTTCTGTTAAATCTTATTTGAATAATAAAGGGTTATTTACCCTTCCATTTTGTTGTTTCTTGTCACACGAACTCAAACGATTATTTGCTAATCAGTTCTCAAGATTCTTTACATTCAACTGTAACTTAGCATTTACGAAAGTCAGGAACTCTACAAGTGATTAATGAGTTAAGACGTACAATGATGTGATCAAGTGTTTAGCTTATAGCTTCCGTAAACAGATTTAAAATAGGTACAAGGCAACCTAAACTTTGTAATACTTTTAGTTCGACAAGTCCTTGTTTTAGTTTGTATTACATTTTCAAATGTAAACCACTAAGAGCTACGTAATAAAGTTTACACTGGATTTTCATGTGAATTGTTTTTGTGTTGTTGCAGTAGTTAAGCTCAATAACAAGCTAACAAATTAAGTTAATTCTGCGTGTTAGACAAGGGCTGAATGGCATTTTGTTATATGTGACTTATCTCACTTGTTCAACAGTAACATCAGAACAAGTCCACTGCAGTCATTGTGGCAAGATGTGCAAGATTGGGCCTGTCAGTGGGAACAGCCTTGAGCGCCACACAGGTGGCAATACGACTTTGCTCAGTTCCGCCCTCAATTTTGAACAAGAGCACCCCAGAGGGGACAGACAAGGGTCTTCCATACCTTTCACCCTACCATCAACCTCTCGAGAGGACTTTCGACTCGCCACATATTTAGAGTCCCTCCATGCCGCACAAATACTATATATTTACCAACACCTCCGGGACACGAATCCGGGCTCTTCTGTACGGCAGTCAGCGTCGCTAATGAAATTTTAAATAAATTTAATAGCAAATATTAATATTCTTAGCATCAAAAGAAGTAACAGTTCTAACATTAATGTGGTTCCTTAACATTCCTTTCTTATTTTTATTGTTAGTCTGCAGACTTTTGGACTGAATGAGTATCTTGAAAGTAACGACTAAAGAAAAAGAATAAACTGTTAGAAATATAGTTTAAAGCTTAAGAAACTGCTTATAAATTAAAAAAATTCTTAAATCAGCTCGCTGCTATCTAATCTGACACTTTGTTCTGACCCAATAAGGACAAGAAACTGTACCCTTCTCTTTTACCGACACACATCAATTTAGTCCTTACGTTTTTAAAATAACTTTAAACGATCATCTGACTTATTTCCCAACCTTTTCCACTTTTTATTGTCCTTTTATTTGGTCTAAAAACATTGGACATTGATGTATTACCCGGTGTTTTATTCTCTTTCTTTTCTAAGTGCACTGCTGTTTATTGTCCTTTGCGAGCAGGAAGCAGAAGCACGGATTTGTGTTCGAAAGGCGGATTTTAGATGTTTCTTGAATCCTTCTGTAACTAGTCAGACAAGAGATTCTAGGGAAAGTAAACAGAATGGACAGTAATTAAGTAAAACAGAGTTCCGTTTGATGTTTCTTTTTCGTAAATGAAGATAAAATGTATCTTACGAAAATGTTTTTGATATAAGAGAATAAGGTTTAAAAGTAAAGAAATAAAAGATTTAAATCCTCAACAAGAGTGCATTTGTAAATCTTTTAAAAAGGTTCAAAAATTATATGAAGGAAATTTCTTCAAAAAGCAGGTACTTCTCCTTTAGGTCTTCTTACGTCTGTTACTTTCTTTAGTTCCGCAAAGTAATTTGCTATTGCACTATTCATAAATACAAATGGGTTAAATAACAATATATAATGTTGACAAACATGATATTGTCAATAATTGACAACATTGTCATATTTATAACCGGGTAGATCATAAAGATAGATTTCGAGAAAAGAAATTCTGTGCAACCGAGCCATGGAACTAAGTTGCAAAGGAATAATTTCATATTGCTTCTTTTTCCTTCTTTAAGAAAGGTGTACTACTCACGTGTTTATAGTATGTCCAAATTTTGGACTTAAACATTTTATTAACAAAATGTTTCCGTAAAATTGAAAAAAAAAAAAAAAAAAGATCTTTAAGACACTTTTACTGCACTTTCACAGTAATTAGCTATAATCTCTTCGGCCAGTGCCAGCAAGTATTTGCCCAAATAATAAAATTTTTCGAAATGTGACATACTGAAAATTAATGCACGTCTTTTATGCGTGTTAATACTGTTACGAATTTTGTACATAGATACATGATTTTAGTGCAATTATATGTGAAACTGTTGTATTTTTTGGGTAATGTAAGAAGGAAAAACTCTATAAAAGAGACAAGCTTTCCAGAAATGTATGAATACAGAGGCAAGTCCTTTCAATATTGAGTAAATGGGTATCTCAGTAATTTGACGAGAAATCGCCAAATATCGCGAAACGTGGCGACCAGTAATTGATCACTATATTAGCTGCAACCGTAATTCGACCTTCATATTGCTTTCCAGCAATTTCGAGAAGCAGAAAGTACTAGAAATATCTCGGCGGCTGGTTGAAAACAATATAAGGCTAGAGAGAGAGAGCATCTGCTCTTTAGTTGGGAAGTTGCTGTTTTTGTTATTATGGCGAGTTGTTAGGTCAGAGATACTTCCGCGTTAGCTTCCTCTTTAGATGCGCTTTACGTTGAGTTTTGTTTAACGTTCTTAGTAGTCTGAAGTCGAACTACTGATGGCTTGAAGTGAAATTTCTGTGATACTGTGAACACCAGTACGAGTATTTCTGTGGAAAATTTCTGAACTTTGAAGAGTTTCTGGTGATAAAATGAATTTTATCAACCTATCATTGGAGCTGTGTGCATTTAATCTATTACGAACCCGTAGGCATGTAGTAATACTTAAAAATACATTTTAAGGTAATACGCAATTTGATTCTGACTTTTAAAATATACTACAGCACAATTTCTTTTATAAAACTAATTAACACTCAATACACAATTACGCAATAAAGCATAATTAATTAATAAAATTAAAGTTAAGTAATTGTGCTATTGTACTATGTTTTTGTTAAGTGTTGTGTCATCGTATGTTTTAAATGTGCAACCTACATGAACACTAATACTTAAAAATATATTTTAAGGTAACGTATCTCTTAATTCTGATGATTCTGATTTCTCTAACCATACAAAAATATAATTACATAATTTTTGAATGCATTGCGTTTAGATCATTTACGTTTTAGTAGATTTCTATCATGTTAAACTGACTGACTTATATACAAGTCATTTTTTTACTACCGAAACTCTTCAAAAACTACTTATTATCTTCTATATGAAATGCGATACATAGGGCTATCATATAAGAGAGAGTCTATCTTAAATTTAGGAGAGTATGGCACGTAGAGTTAATTATGTTTTAACTTCCCTGTATTCTACCAGTATTTGGTATTTCGTAACACACTTTTTAAACTGTGAAATTTTTCCATTGTTTCGTGAAAAATATCCTGGCTTCATAGTTTCATTTGCAGTAAAGAAGTAATATCTTTGAACACTGTTAGTTAGACTCGGATTCAAACGCCTAGGAAGAGGCTGCCTGCTTGGAAGTTTTGTAGCATTTGCCATGTGCGACAAGCATGAATACGAGCCAACGTCCCTTTTGATATACAGTCATAGCATAATTTTCCGTAATCCATATCAGTCAGTCAAGCACTATCTCTATAAAGAATTACACGCAACAAGCTGGCAATAAGTAAGTGAGCTAAATTAGAAGGACTGCTACTCAAATGAGAATTTCTGTGATTAGATGAGATTTAATCATTATTCTTCTATTTAGATATTGAAATTTACTTATTGGTGTTAATTTCTAAAAATACTTTGTAAACTAAAAAATAGAAGAACACGTTTATTTCCGCTTTTGTTAAAGTAACTTTGCTTTTCCATTTCACATCCCGCTGAAAACTGAACAGTATGTATAAACTCCCCTCCTCATATATATATATATATATATATATATATATATATATATATATAAGTCTAAAAAAGATACAAAATGTACATTTTTAAACAAATCTTTGTCTTTGATTTTGAAAACATAAGCTCCTTTTCAGTTGACATTGATTTATTGCCATCGCGTACTTTTTTATAAATGGCGATAATATTTTTCTGGTTTCGATACAAAAGTGTTAGCAGATTTTAAGTGCAATATTATTTTAAGAATTTTGATGAGATTTTAAATTTCTTTCGCATTGTTTCAAACTTCTCGTCAAGATGCTTCAGTTGTAGTAAACGAGAGAAAATAACTTTCGAAAGCATGTACGTAACATTTCAAGACAATTTTGGGATTTAGATATAATGCTTTTTATTTCTCTCTTAAAATTTGTATAAACAGCAGTTCTAATGGTAGACAGGAGTATAAAGTGTTTTAAAATGAGGTTTTAAAAGCAGTATAAAGGAGTTTCTGTATATTTATTTGAGAGAAAAATAAAGAAATGCATTATTTAAAATGATTACGCAAAATCAGTAATACTTTAGTTTAGGAAAAATAACTCTCGTAACGATTTATAAGCAAACTTATTAAAGATTTAACATATTTCTAATATTTGTAATTGTAGTCTAATATACGTGACGGAAGTTTAGATTAAATTTGATTAAAAATTGAATAAAATTTGATCAATTAAGCCAAAAGAAGCGTTTTTTTCAACGTTTTCGACGTTTCAACGATGAACCTTAAATTACATAAAAAATAGTTCAACAGCAGTATCACAAAATATTTAAAAATAACATACCTTTAAAATTTCCGTTAGACAGTCTGGATATAAAAAATGTTTTTTTCTGTACAATGCTGCTACTGCTCGCTTCGAAACCGTTGATTTTGTTAATCAAAAATTCGTTAAAGTTTTACAAAATATAAGACAGACGATAAAACAAGTTTGAAATACAAAATTCACACCTCCAGGTGCAACTGTTCGAATCGAGGAATACGTTATTAAAATTTTGATGGCTCTAGCTACCTTCGTTTTTTCACAATGCGAGAAACATATTTGTATTCACGCATATCCTTCTTTATTCAGTTTCTTTTAAAATCATACAGAGGGATAATATTTGGTGGCAACAATTTGAAAAGTGATTCAGCCTTTTACAATGATTTAATAAATATTCTGAAAGCGTTCAGACTTTAAAAATCGCCAGAAAGGGCTCTTTTAAAGTTTCATATGGTTTACCAGTACAGATTATCATAATGGATACGGTCCACATAGAATAGCGAAATATATTACAGGGTATTAGATGCATATTCATTTTGATTAACATGGGAAAATCATGTATTTTCTGTATATTTTAAATATGTAATGTAAGAATACTGAAATTTTTAGCTAGATATATCATTAATTAAATGCATTATTAAAAACAATTAGATTAAAAAGAAAATATTGCAACTCTTAGAATTACATCTATGCTTTTAAGCAGTTTAGCTTGTTTCTTAATAACAGAAGGAAATATTAAAGAATATTATCTTACGTTTTTCAGCACTGGCAACAGAGTCAAATGAACAGTGAAACAACCCATTAAAGTAAAAAATATAGTATAAAGAAATTCTATAAAAATATTTCATATTTTTAATTAGTTATCTCATGAATTAAAGGCAATTTTATTTAACTCAATCAGTAAATGTAAAATAATAATAATAATAATAATAATAATAATATTTTTTAAAACTGTATATTCTTTTGCTCTTAAATAGTTTAGTTTGTTAGTTAATAACTAACACAATACATATAAAAGAATAATATCTTATGTTTTTCCAAATGGCAACAGATTGGAATGCTAAGTGAAATAATACATTAAAATGAAACAACGCAAAATCATCCTTTGGAACTAATATCCTTGTGGATAAAAGTCACCGTTCTTTAACGTGAATAGAATTTAAAAAAATAATATGTATTAATGTCAAATAGAGATCTATCAAACATGAAGCAATCGCAGGTTAATAAAAATAATCCAAAATGAACATTACTGCATACTTCTCTTCCGGGAAATCTCTTCGAAAATAAGAAATGCTCTTTTCACCTACAGGCACATTTAAGGTTGATTAATTGGCAATAATTGTGCCTCAATTGTGTTTCAACTGCAAGATATGTGTTCTTTGCTCAGGGAAAAAGTTGTTTCATTTATTACATAAATAGGCTTTATATTTATTTCCGAGAGTAAACAAGTGTTCATTCTTAATATTTATTCTCTACGAATTCCAATGCTGTTTCCGTACGTATTATAGAATCTATATTTCTCCTCTATTTTATTTCCCAAAGTAACTGATGCAGAAAGAGCTAGTTATTTTTCTCTAATGAAAGAAATAAACTTTAATAGTATTTTGCAAGTCTTTGTGAGATTCCGTGCAATCAAAAACCTTAATATTGCATAGTAGTAGATTAAATTTCATCTTTCTTACAGCGTTCCTTATTAAACTATTGCTACCCAGACTAAAACAAAAATATATTTTTCTGTCTTTCGAATTAGATACGATTTTAGAATTCTAAACGTTTTGTGAAATGACAAAATCGTTTTGGTGAACAGTAATGATAACTTATATCATCATTAAACAGTGAAAGTTTTTTTTAAATATTCTACTCCATCTTGAGCTCTAATTATGAAAAAAACACTACACAATATAACATACTTATTTCCTCTCGGAAATGGTTTTTGAGAAAAAAAAACTGCTAGCTTAATAAGATTTAATGAAGGTTCATTATTCAAACTGAATAGGAAATTTTCACACAGCTTTCAGCTCTTCAAATCAGTTTTCATTACTGGAGTCGTCTATCTAGGAATAGACGCTCCACTCATGAACTGAGTAGAAGAACAGGCTCACTTTGCTGAGAAAGCAAATAATAGTGTTCGCCCAACGAGAACTCTTATTCGGTGTGTGCCACGAAAGTTCATTTGCTGTTTTAGGGTACAAAGGAATGTTTGTCCTTCCATGGTTAAAAGTGAGTTTAATTTTTACCATTTCCTATCTTTTCTAAGACTTTTGTATTCCAAAATTTTATTACTAGTAGAAAGGAAACAATTTTTAGGAAGTCTGTCAACTGCAGTTGTATAAAATCAGTCAAGCGAATGAGGAGTTCGACTAACTCAGTTCTCCAGATTCCACTTCAGATTCGATTCTTTCCGCTCTCCATTCTCACAAACCGCTCTTGATCCACTTCCGTTTCCCAGTGTAATTCATCAATGCATTGCTGCTACGACATGGATTTCTAAGATTTGTGCAGCCAGAATTTTAGAAACGTTTGTATTTATTTTTGACATGATATAATGTAGAACACCTTTTCATAAAAAGATGCAATAAAAGAAAATATTCAGTTGATTACTTCAAAGCTATGAAATGTGTTAGAATGCTTCCATTCACATACACTCCGAAAGAAAAAAAATAATTTTTACATTATGAAAATGCATTAGTTTCGGTTACAATTCTTGTCACATGTTTTCCAACTGCTTGCTCACGGAATGTTAGTACTTGCGAAATACAATAGTTTTCTTAGTGGTGATATCAGGTTAGTGGTTTTTATGAGCGGTGAGTCGTAAAAAAAAGAGCCTATTTCGTTGAGAGATTGGTTTTGGCCGGATCTCACGTAAGAACAATTTTGCCTGCTTCAAACGAGTTTGCATTAAGGTAAGAATATTGCATTAAGTTTGCATTAAGGCTAACTAATTTGTTGATAATCTACGTTTTATCTGAGCATATACTACAGTATATAATGCTATCCAATTCTGAATGCATACGCAATCAACCATTTAACATAAACATTTAAAAGTACAGCGTTATATTGTGCATAAACATGTTCGAATAATAATCATAAATACTAGTCACAACAGTAACGTATTATTCGCAACAGTATAATGTAAGATTTTTGACCGACATATCAATAAGACCGGCAATAAGTTTATAGGAATATACTTTGTATTGAGACCAGTAAATATCTGATTGAGTTTTCAGTTTGGAAACAGTTGACTGTGTGATAGCCAAGAACGTGTTATCACTAGTCCGGTGTCTTATTGGCATGGTAGTAAGGAATATGGCTATCAATAATCTTACAAAATAATGTGAGTTCTTCCAAACTCTACGGAAGACAGAGTTGTTTATCAGCGTGTGGTGTGTTTGCCGCATGGGAGCACTGAACATGGTGAAAATACTTTCGAGAGGTTTGGGGTAGGGCAAGAGAGTAAGAGACTCCCACATCCATACCCCGGGCGTTTTCCGCAACAACATTTCGACGGGGCTGGACAAACTCTTACTGCCATCTATAAAATGTATGCCTAAGTTCTACCCTTTTTACTTTGGCTAAGATAAAAATCATGGATAGTGTGGATGAGATTCAGATAAGTAAGATTAACAACAACAAACAAAATTTGAATAGCCACCATAATGGAACACATTGAAGTAGGAATCTATGCTCTTCAGATATCTTTGAAGTAAATACTAACAAACGGAATGCTCTTTCATCAACAAAATCCTCTGTTACTCTAGTAAAATTATGACTGCTAATTTTATTAATTACATTCATATAAAATCAAGGGCAATCCAGGAAAACATAATTGCTTCAAATATTAATTAGCGTTATTTTAGCTTTGTAACGTCAGAATGCCCAAATCTTGATTATTTACAAATAGGTTTCCTGTTAAAAGCAGGCAGAAAATTTTTAAAATGCCCTTTCTAAGTTATCCTTTATATTGTAGAGTCAATCATGTTTAATAAGTTTGTCGAAGCAAGAGATATGAAAAATGTTTAGCTTCTTCGCCGAGGCTCGAACTCCGAAACTTTTGATTGTTATCTGAACGTGCTTAACAGTTATAAAACACGGTAAGGAAAGTGAAAAAAAAAAACCTTACAGTCTTCTCCATCTAAGGGGCTACTGAACAGACGGCCCAGTTGCCGGTGTCCGCTGAAAACGTCGCAGCAAAAACATCGTGGACGAAAACGTCGCGGAGAATACAACGGAAGGAGAAAACGTTGTGGAACAAAACATCGTGGGAGAAAACATCGCAGTTGTAAAATATCGTGACCGGTCACGATATTCACGATAAACCTTAAGGATTTAAAAATGGAAAATGAGTAGAAATTTAATGTAACTTAAGAAACTAAATAAATTTTAAATTTATATAGCTAATTAGCAAAGGTCATTAATAAATTAACCTTTTTTAATAAAGATTAACATAAGTTTTCATGAAAATACAATCTAAAAATACTTAGAAAAAGGAAGATAAATAGCTCCATGAGGTTACCTCTATAAAAATTTAGTTAATGACCAATTTTTTTTCTTTCACATTTGTTAATCTGATATTGTTTTAATGAAAATAACACAATGTTTTGTTTCAGTTTATTCTTAAAGTATCCTTAACATTTTTCATGTATAGCGTGCAATCAGTTTTTTGCATATCGATTTGTTAGTTATGACGAAAGTCAGTTACATAATGTTTCACTATTAGATTTGAAAAGCGCATGTATGCGATGTTATCGCCGTGCGGTGATTTTGTAGGTACTTTATTTTTTATCATGATATTTTCGACGACTATGTTTTTAAACTGCGAAGTTTCTGAACCGCTTTGTTTTCGACCACGGTATTTTAGAACTGCGATGTTTTCTCTCACAATGTTTTGTACCACTACGTTTGCTTCTTGCTTTGTTTTCGTCGTTTTCATTGGCGATGTTTTTTCCCGTAACCCAGTTGCCAATGACCATACTGGCAGTGACAAATTATTATGTCCACCATGAAGTTCAGGCGCCATTCATTGGGTTTGTCAAAGCTGAAGGCGTGGAAATGTGCAATGCCATTTCTCTGGGCTTGGGATTTCCAACATTCCAGTTGCTAACCGGATTTGCTTTCCAATTTCACAAAGACGCTATAAAGAGGTAGAAAGCTTACGGCATATTCTTTTGAAAACAGATTGAGAATATTCAAATGTTTCTCTTATCATTTTGCGTCTCAAGCTAAGATTTTTATCATATGTAAGGTCTTTTTTTATAAGCAACGGATTTTACTCAGTTTATTATTGCAACATGATGCAGTTGATTATACGTTTTTTCTCAATGAATATCTATTGTGTTGTTAAATATTAAAAATTTAAAATAGTGAAAGTAACAGAGAAAATATGCAGATTATGAAGATTTGCTATTTATATTAGTACTGAGAAAGTGAGTATATTTATAATTTATGCTGTACGAAAAATTTCAGTGCTTAAATAAACTTAGTTGATTCTTTTTTTTCCATCAGTTGTGCATTTCATGGCCTTCTTTATCGCATTAAAATTTATATTTTGTAGTTATTTTAGATAAGTTATTTACGTATTAAATAAAAAATCTGATGATTTATAATATTAGTATCTCTTAAAAAATACTTAGCAGTGTTTGACAGTCTTTTTTTCTCTACAAATCCGTCAGTGCTTTCAGCAACTGTTGACTTATTGAAATAATACTAGTAGATTTCAGATGAGAATTGAATATATAAAAGGAATATTGATATACTTTTACTACATCTCAGCGTCGCGGAATTCAAAAGTTCCGAGATGAGATTTCTGCTGTACTAAAACGTGATATACACTTAGCTTGCAAATGGAGATCAATAAATTATTCATGTTTTGGTTCCAAACAGATTGTACTGAATATAAGAAGCTCATCTCACAATGCCTGTGTGTTCAGAGCTATATCTGAAAAGGAACAGATGGTTTCCTCAATGCATTGTAGCTGCGATATGCATACATATTCTTTCTACGATTTCTACAATCAGATTTATAAGAATATTTATTTTTCACATCCTATGAAATTCCAGTCAGAAATGTAATTTCATACAAAACTGTTTTCATAAAATGATGCAATAAAACAAAATATGCAATTAAATACTTCAAAGCGATTCAAATGAAATGTGTTAGGATGCTTTCATTCGCATTCATTTTGGAAGGAAAGAAAATCATTTTTACATTATGGAACCTCATCAGTTTTGTGTTTCTTTCTCGTAATATATTTTCCAATATCATAAGCATGAATTGCTTTCTCACGGAATAATAGTATATTCGAAATACAATCTTTTTTTTTATCATAACATCAAATTTTGATTCACCAACGGAAATAGCTTTATAACTGTGCACTTGTGCAAATTTCTTATCTAAACTTTTAACTCTGAGATAGCAAAAACTCTTGAATAGGCAAATTATCATTGGTATAAGCTTTTCAAATACTTTTAATACACTAAACAAATGTAGAAACAAGCGGAATTATGCTACAGCGTGGTCATAAAAATAATGCACCGATATTTGAAGTTCTGGAGGCCTATCCGCTCAAACAATCGAAATGAAATTTAAGATATTGTTATTTGAAGTTGTGAGCTCGAAATTGTAATAACTTAATAAAATACAGGTTACGATTGCAGTGAAAACATTTCGGAATCACAATTTCTACTGTTTTTCTGCGCAAACTGATAAGCGCATTGGAAAATCATAAATGACGTTGGAAAGATACACGTATGGCGAAAACTGCCGGCGTAAAACATTTCCAAAGAAGAGACATTTTAAAGGACCCATGACGACACAGAGAATAGTTCCATTGAAACACTTTGCATAATTTACAGGCTTGATTAGTAGAAGCACCAATCACAGAACACCATGTGAAATGTAATTCTTGAGGAAAAACGGTAATCAGCTGTGTGGGAAGATAGTTTCCTCAATCAGGTTTTAGAATGTGTGAACAAGATGACACTTACCGGAAAACAACGAGGTGAATTGATAAGGCTTATTTATCTGAACGGGGAAAATGTTGTCGAATCAGCGAATTTATAGCCAGAATCATAATCTGAGGCCCGTGTTTAGCAAACAGTACGTTATTTGGTAAAAATAAAGATGCGCATGTGCTACACCGCGGTCCGAAAGATTGTGCGTTCCTGCTGAAAGTGTCGCGGAAGTTCATAATACGATTATTACAAGTTCATTGCATACTGCAAGATGTGTTTTTTGCACTTTAGATGTACTGAAAACTTCAATCATCAAGCTTCTGCTTTCTGTTTTGCGGATCTTTCATTATCGATTCCTGCGCGTCCATATGTTGCAACCTGGCGATGAGCATTAGCGTGTCGACTTTTAATGAAGACAGCAGGTTGGGGATATTATGCACAGATGAGACGCATTCACCTTAACGGAGAACATAAACTCCAAGAACTGACTTCACCGCGCTGAGGAAAATCCTCAGGATGTGGCACCAGCGATTTTACTCAAAGCTAAAGTGACTGTGTGGACACACAAGCACATCCATTCTCGGGCCGTATTTCTTCAAATAGGTCAACTCCAGAAACAGGAAAACGTGCTCCATCATTAGGGCTGTATTTACAAGAATGTTGCAAAATTACGTAATTCCAGAAGTGCAGCAGCGAAATATCGTTTATGATGTTCGTATGGCTCCAAGCTAGTGCTCGTCCACACGTCGCCACCCATGTATTCGGCAAATGTTGCAACAGCATTTTGGAGATAAACTCCTATCTTGAAACTTTGCAGCGTTGTCACTGTGATCTCCTGAACCTACTGCGATGGATTTTTGATTCTGAAGTTATCTGAAATTTAACGAGTACACATCAAATCCATGAGATTTGGCAGAATTAAAAGCATAAAACGTGGAGTTATACAGATTCCTCCTGCGATGTTACGTTCATCATTGTTGTCAGCAATCTCCCTACTGCAATGCGTTATCTTTTGCAAAGGTGGGAGTGTTAAAAACTTGTAGTTCCAACGAAATTTTTTTTCCTCTCCTCTCTTGTGTTGTTATTGGTCCTCTACAATGTAGTTCTTTGCAAATGTTTTAGGCCGGTAATTTTCGCCATATGTATATCTTTCCAAAGCCATATATGATTTCTCAAATCGCTGATGAATTTGAGCAGGAAAAAACTGCTATTAGAAAATTTCGAAATGTTTTCATCGTAACCGTAACCTTGAGAGCTCCATTTTTTAATATCATTATAGTAATATCGAGCGCACACCTTCAAAAAACAATATCTGAAGTTTAATTTCGTTTAGTTGATCGGATCCAGTATCGATTAGTTGATCGTATCCTCCAGTAGTTTATATATCGTGAAAAGTGTTTTTATGATCACCCTGTATATAATGAATATTCATATTTAGAGAACTAAATGCGTCGTGGTAAATGTTTCTCATGATTATGAGAACAGCGGTCTACAGCAGAAGATCTAGAACTGTTACAACTGTTTGATACTAGAAATGCGCGTACATAGCCATATGCTACTGTAAGGGAAAAGAAACATAAATTACTAATTCCATTATTAACACTTAACTACAAAATGATTGATCTCTTAACAGTCATCTATATTATGAATATTCTCCCCCTCAGTTTCTGGTGCTATATTCTTTTAGTTGCATTCTACCAAAGACATATAGAATACAATTAACTGTAGTGGTCTATATGTATTTTGGTAGCAAACAACTAGAAGATTATGTGGAGTTTTGCATGATGCCAAAGACATATGATGTATGGGTAACAAAAATATGGAGTACAGTTACATATCCGTCTGTAACAAACAATAAACGTTCTGATCTTGATTCTATTTTACTATTTTAGCTGTTTGGATTTCAGAATAAATGTCTGAAATTTACTCTATGACGCTCTTCAGAAGAAACCCAAAGGCTACTAACACCTTTCAAATTGCATTTACTATATCAACATCATACAAAGCTTGTACTTATCCTGATATTTTTAATGCATTTGATAATTTAGTTATTTATACACCAATTGAAGTGTTAATGTATGTTTATATTTAAGACGTGAATGAATTGGACATGAAAAATCACCTAAAACTTCTAAGTATATGATTCTTTTCTTCATGGGTACCGTGTTGATTTGGCACATGTATTGTCCTCTATCTGCTTCTTCCACATTCGATATAGCCAGATTCCAGTTCTGACGATTCTTGTGGTCAAGAGTAATGCGATAGTTCCGAGTTATGACATGAGTGTGGATACTCAGAATCGTTTGGCTCTCAACTCGTATCCATGCAACCTGGGAAAAGACAAAAAATGCAGTTTTAGTCTAAAAAAAAGTAAGAATGTAATGTACATAAAACATTCAATATTGAAACTTATTTTTATGCTCATAATCTGTAAAAAGTATAATGATAACAGGTAAGTAAACAGGTAGCTTAAATTTTCCAAACATATACAAATAAATAACGTAAGGTTTAATACATTTATTCAGGTTACAGTGAAAGCTGTAAATTCACTTCGCAGTTCCCATTTACCACAGAGGAGTTAAGCAGGAAAGAGATGTTCCTAGCACACATATTAAAACAGTTAATGAAACGTAGGACAAGAACAAGCAAATAATGCTAATCACAACACCATATACAATTGATATAGCATTTCAAAGGCAGAAAAACATTCTGCAATAGAAACTGTATAGAAAATATACTTAAAAACATAACATCAATAAATGACGAAATAGAATATCACATGGGTAATACAAGCTGCCAAGGACGTTTTTTGTGCATATATATGTATAGATATACATATAGTTTATGTACAGATATACATTTATTTATATATTATGGAAAGAGACTAATTCTCCTAAAAAATCAGTTTATTTCTGTGAAATCGGGAACAATTTTCTTGTAAAATATTTTTAAATTTAAAAAGTTTTCAAAACATTTTACATTTTACAATTGTTGCTATCCACAATAAGCACTACCTTTAGTAAGTTTTACAGTTTTCAGAAACTCCCTTTTCAATAGCTTTTAAGCTGAAAATTAATATTTCCTTTAATGGTAATTTTTCTTTAATGGTAATTTTTCTGCTGCTTAATGCGCGAAAATACTAGGCATGAGTAAAAATCTCATGACGTCTGTACATCTGACGTAAAAGTGGAAAATATTGCAAGTGGCTAGAATTAGGCTCATGAAAGTATACCACATAGACAGCAAGAGTTGCAGTGCTATAAATGTGGCACAAAAAAGTAATACAGAAATATTGGAGCAAGGCACAAAAAACTGGACTGTTGGAGCAAGGCACAAACTGGGGACATGTAAAATTTTATCTGGTTTCAGAATATTATTTCAAAGAATCTTAATACGTGACATGGTCTCTAACAAAAACAAGGAGACCCACAATTTTCATTTATGATGCGTTATTAAAATCCACTTATTTTCTAGTAATTTTCTATATTTTTTGGTGATACAAAAAATTTGTTGAAACACAATTTCTGTATAATTTGGTGACTGTACTCTATATTATTTGTTATATATATATTTTTATATTTTTCATACAAAAAGCATGAGCAGAATTATTGAATAAAACGGGGTGTTTCGTTAGCAGGAACACTGCGCCTTTAGCGATCTCATGCTATTAAGCATCTAACATCTGTCTTATTAGAAAACATATGTTGTATATATTTTCTATTTCGGTTGTTTTTTGGAAATGAATTCAAACAAAGCAGTCTTGAGGGGTGAGGTGTGTTTTGTGCTATGAAAGCCCTAATATGGTCATCTTGAAATTATTGTGAGTAATTTTTCAGGTGGCATTTTTATCAGTAGCTCGAGTCATCTTTACTTAAAGCTGCGCGAATTTTTTGCTGTCGCTTTTTAGTCTCATTCCCGTTCTTTTTTTCAATAATTGTGTAGATATTTTTTGTGTATGTATATCAACTTATTTTACTTTATTGTTAGTATTAATTGTAGTTAATTTTTTTATTATTAATTTTCCATAAATGGCGCGGACAGGTCTAACTCTTTCCGAAGCGCTAAAATTACTTTATGAATTACCCTCTTATTCTGAATCAGAGCATGAAGATAGCAGAGATACTGAGATATACGCTCCTGAACCACTTGTGTAATCCAATGTGTAATCCGACGTGGCCTGACCACACAACTATCATTGCATATGCTGATGACGCGGCTCTCCTTGTTAAAGGTCGCACATGAGACGAAATTGAAGCCAATGGCAGCGAAGCGTGCGCCAAGTTCGCAAGCCTATGCGAAGACCTTAAGCTGAGGATTTCTATCACCAAGTGTTCTGCACTCTTCATCCCGAGACCGGGCACGAGGCCTGTACGTCGTCCCTGTATCCGATTACTTGGCCGCAACATTAAATTCACGGATACACAGAAGTATCTAGGAGTGGTCTGGGACTCTGGCCTAACATGGGTGCCACATTTGCAGTAACAGAAAGCAAAAACCTCCGCTATAGCCAGAATGACACGGAAATTTCAAGGAAGGAATTGGGGACTAAATCCCCACATTCAAAAAGTGCTTTATAGCACGGTGGTGGAAAAGATTGCGCTGTACGCAGCTGCAATCTGTGCTCAACCGATGACAACGAGGAAAATCAAGCAGTTAACATCACTCCAACGCCCTTTTGTCATAAGCATATGCAGGGCATACTGCACAACAGCCGCGAGCTCCGCCCTTACTCTAGCAGGTATAGTCCCTCTACACATCCAGGCCGAGCTAGAGGCGACATATACGAGAGTCCTTCACCTGAGGAAAGACGCCTCCTTCGGAAGTACTCTCTACAGTCCAGCACTTTATGAGCACCCCAAGACACCGCTGCACACACATCCAGCGCATAAAGGACTAGGGGTCCATACCCACATCATGCAACAGCCCAACAAGGAAATACAGCACATCAGCAACCATATACTCTACACTGATGGTTCTAAACATGCTGATGGCGTTGGCAGTGCTTTCCTGCACTGTTGGCAAAGCCAAGAATTAAATCTTTGGAAAGGCCACCTAGGTGACAGCAATAGCGTCTTTCAGGCGTAAGTGATAGCAATTACAGCTGCTGTTGAATATCTAATAAGCCAAAAAATCTCAAAAGCTTATCTCTATACGGATAGTATGTCTGCCTTGCTGGCCCTAAGTAAACACAACCATGTTTCCCCGTTGATCATCCGCCTTCAAAAACTTTTAAAAGATAATCCACAGGTACACGTGGACATGACGTGGGTGAAAGCTCACGAAGGCAATGCAGGTAATGAGGCAGCGGACGTGCTCGCCAAAGAGGCAGCCTCAAACATCAACGTCCCATCGCTGTTCCGGCGCCACCTTCCCATCTTAAAAGACTGCTGAAAGGCGCAGCAGTCCAGTGGTGGCAAAGAGTATGGGAACATGGAAACACAGGAAGAAGAGTGTATGGCTTTCTACCGATGGTGACAACGGAGAGACTCATAGCAAACGCTCCACTTACTAACTTTGTAACTGGGCACGGTCCCTTTCCGGACTACTTCAACAGACGCACTATTTCTAACACGGATCGCTGTGTATGCGGGGAAGAGGGGACACCCGATCACTATATCTTCCGGTGCCCACTCACAGAATAGTACCATTTCCCGGAACCCACGAACATACCTGCCTTCCACAAGTTTATCCTTAAAAATAAAGCGGCAATCAACATAGTGTGCAAAATCGTTAACACCATTAAGGCCTACGGCCAAGACCTTTGCCTCCCATTATAAAACAGTGCTATTCATAAGGGTCCCAGTGACTGCATTCTGCCTTAATAAACTGTGCAACAACACATACTGCATGCTGTATACCGTTAGTGTTTCACTTGTGGGTATTGCGTACATTCTGCGCAATGTGCCTAGTACTGCCACTGTAAAGTACTTTCCCTGAAACTATACTGAACTGCCACTATAACTATGCACCTTATAAGTAGTTTTATGTGTTTAATGCAATGTGTGTGTTTAACGTAATGATTATATATGTTTTATGCTGTTTAATGTCGTATTGTGTGTACTTTGTATCATTGTACTGTTATGTTTTGTATATTTTGTGTTGAACTGTGTTTTCTCTATGTATATTTATTTGTCATGTATTTCAAATGTGTGTGCTTAATTATGCATCATATTAATGTGTAATGTGTATATGTAATAATGTATGTATATAATGTGTATGTAATTATGTATCATATTGATGTATAAGTAGTATTTTATGTGCAAGCAGTAACCCAAGTGTAAGCAGTAATTTATGAGTAATAATATGTAATGTAATGCATATATTTAAGTATATTAATGTGTAAGGTAATGGGTATAGTAATTATGTATCATATTAATACGTAAGCAGTATTGTCTGTACAAGCAGCAAATCATGTGTAAGCAGGAATATGTGTGAGCAGTAACTTAGGTGCAAGCAGCAACTTACGTGCAAGCAGTAATTAATGAGTATTTTTGTATCATACTAATGTGTAAGCAGTAATTAATGAGTATTTACGTATCACACTAATGTGTAAGCAGTAACTTATGTGTAAGGAGTAATTTATGAGTATTTATGTGTCATACTAATGTGTAAGCAGTATTTCATATGTAAACAGTAACTTATGAGTAAGCAGGAACTTATGCATCATCAGTAGGCAGCAATTCCTGTGTACGTAGTAATTTACGTACAGTGCAACTGAATATGTATGTAATCATAAACATGTAATTTATGCATAAGAAGTAACAAGGTGCAAGCAGTAACTTATGCGTAGGCAGTAATGTATCATATTAATGTGTAAGCAGTACTTGTATTATATTAATGTGTTATGTATCATATTAATGTGTAATGTAATGAGTATATGTAATTATGTATCATTTAAAGTGTAAGTAGCATTCTATGTGCAAGCAGTAATTCAAGTGTAAGTAGGAATTTATGTGTAAACAGTAATTTAGGAATAATAATGTGTAATATAATGCATATATTTATGTGCATATGTAAGTATATTAATGTGTAAGGTAATGTGTATATGTAATCATGTATCATATTAATATGTAAGTAGTATCTTCTGTGCAAGCAGCAAATCATGTGCAAATAGCTTATGTGTAAGCAGTAATTAATGAGTATCTATTGAACATAATGTGCAAGCAGTATTTCATATGCAAGCAGTAACTTATGTGTAAGGAGTAATTTATGAATATTTATGTATCATACTAGTCTGTAAGTAGTAACTTATGTGTAAGCAGGAACTTATGTATCATCAGTAGGCAGCAATTCATGAGTACGTAGTAATTTATGTACAATGCAACAGAATATGTATGTAATGCAATGGTATAACGGAACTATGCACAATGCAGCTATGTAATATAATCCCTGACTGAAACAGCATGATGTTTCATACTCCGCACTGAATAACCAAATACGTGTAAACTGTGATCCGAATGTTGCCATATGTACAATGCTATATGTAATAATGTATCATATTAATGTGTAACCAGAATTTTAAGTGCAAGCAGTAACTTATATAAGTAATAATTTATGTGTCATCAGTCATCAGCAAGCAGTAACTTATGTGTAATGTAGCAGTTATGTATAGTGCAACAGTATATGTGTGTAACGCAACGGTGCATTGCAACTATGCAGTATATTCTTTAACTGAAACAGCATTTTGTTTCATACTCCGCACTGAATAATCCAATATGAGTGAACTGCGATCTGAATGTTGCCATATGTACAATGTATTCTGCAATTGTGTATCATATTAATGTGTAAGCAGTATTTGTATCATAATAATGTGTAATTATGTATCAAATTAACGTGTAATGTAGCATGTATATGTAACTGAGCATCATATTAATGCACCATTTTAATGTAATCATATTAATGTAAGCAGTATTTCATGAGTAAGCAGTAATTTATGTGTAAGCAGTAATTTATGTGTAAGCAGTAATTTATGTGTAAGCAGTAATTTATGTGTAAGCAGTAATTCAGGTACAAGCACAAGCAGTAACTTATGTGTATGCGATAATTTACGAATAAGCAGAATTTATATGTTATCAGTAGGCAGTAATTTATGAGTAAGTAGTAATTTATGTTGAAGTATCGATAAACTCCCGGTGCGCCCTTATGGGGCCACAGGGAGTTGTTGCGTCTGGATAGGGAAGGGTGTGGGACATATGCCTGTTTACCTTTGTTAGACGCCAGGCGTCCCCGTCCTCCGTCACCTGTGTAATCCGATGATGATATGTCGGATGAAACTCATTTATTTGATGAGAAGGTTGATGATCCATCTTACCCAGGCCCTTCTACACAGCCTCAAGTTTTTACTTGGAATTCTAAATATATTGTTGCACGAAACAAGAAGCCGCACAAAACAAGTTTTGTGTTCAAAACCTGCAAAGTTGTTTGTGCTTATATCAAAAAGGTGTGACATGCTTTGAACAATTTCACAAAGCTGAGAAATCGAAAAATTTGTAAATATCTTTGCATATAGGACTTGTGTATATGCATATATTTACCTCATTTATTCATATTTATTCAAGAATGTTGTGTATATCCAGAAAACCATGTATACAGCCATAATACAGTCTTTTTTCATTACTATAATAACGCTCCTACTCATTTCCGTGCTTCATGGCCCACCAGCGGCCGAGCGGTAAAGACGCTGAACACTGGTACTTCGGTCCGAGGTTCGAATCCCGCGAACGGGCTGGCTGCATGGGCGTTTTCGTGGATTTCCCCATGTGTAACGTGTATACGGGCCAGTTTCCCTTAGAAAGTCCTCCACGAAAGGCATCCCTCCCCTTAGGCAGATAGCCCTAGTGTGCTTTGCCATAATTAAATACACCAGCACCAACACCATTTCCGTGCTTCACTGCAATGCTCGCTTAGTCGTACTTTTAAGATATCTGGCGGCGCAGTTTTCCACCTCATGGAACACCCACAAAATTAAAACAGTAAGTGCAATTTATACAAAATTTCACCTGTATACTCTTTTAGGCTAGATAGACGGCATACAACGTTTTTTTTTTTTTTTTTTTTTTTTTTTTGTTGAAATTCCGACTGTAACGTATAGTGCACCACAAAGGGTTAATCAGATATTCTCAGCAAATAAGATACCTGGAGAACGGGCTGGCCAGGCCATCAGTCGTACAACCTCTGTGTAAAGAAACGTCAGTATCGCACAGGCAACATGAGATCGTGCATTATCTTGTTGAAAGAAGGCGTTTCATAGCTGTCGAAGACAAGGCAGAGCTATTTTCCTTAACTCGTCAGAAATGAAATAGAGGCTGTTCATATTACCGAGTTCGCAAACAAGCGGTGACCGGAATGGGTATCCAGTGCCATCCCCATATGTCCATTAAGAGACGACATGGTACTACTTCTGTATCCAGTTGCGTCACTAATCACACCACTATAAGCGCGAATATCTGTATTGCAGCGTGGACAATGGTAGCCGTGCTGAAAGGTCGTGATGTTGCACTCGTCATCGCGCTGTCCGAGTTGTGGACACTTAGTTGTGGGATCCGAACGATACCCGATTAGTCTATGCAAGCAGCCCGGGTGTCTGGACCTGATCTTACCTGGCACCTGTCTCCAAGCACACGATCCAAATACTTGACTCGCGGTACACAGCGTAGTTGTACAGTTCTGCAATGACAGCATATATCCCTTGAGCATTAAGGGGACTCATACACCTTAAAACCCATAAGATCTTAGAATATGTAACTGTAGGAAGAATTGGGATAACTTATTTATTTTAAAAGCAATTACTTCCATATTTTTACAGCTGACAAATAATATAGCTATTTTCTGAAATAGTAATGACAAAGTTTGTATTGCCACAAATATTTTTATAACTTAATCCGCTTTGTGGCAAAATTTTTCGTCATGTTTTCACCTTGTGCGCACCGTTTAAAATATTCTGTTGCATAATTTAACTTCATATTTAATATATAACTTTTATAACATTTGGAAACTACTGTGAACCACAAATTCTAAGAATATCATGCTACATTTTTATTTTATTTGGAGTTGAGTTTATAAAATGTATTTTATTTTAAAAAATCTGTAATGTTTTCGTGCATAAAATTTTTTAATATTAAAATATTTATCATATTTTGGGTTCGGTTAGAAAATAGTGCTCATATAAAGAAAACCATCAAATTTCAAGTATGTACCATTAGCCATTTTTAAAATATCATGCGCGCAAGGTGGAAACATGACGAAATATTTAGTCACAAAGCGGATTAAATTACAAAAATATTTATTGCAACACAAAATTTCTGGTTACTAGTTCCCAAAGCAGCTATATTATGTAGTCAGCTGTAAAAAGTTGAAAGTAATTGCTTTTAAAAGAAATAAAATATCCCAATTCTTGCAACAGTCACATATTCGAAGATCATAAGGGATTAAAGGTGTATGAGCCCCCTTAATGCCCGATGCCGCTGAAAGTCTTCATGGCGTTCATGTTCTTTCTGGATTTATCGAATCCATATTCGCCTGACACTCATGGGATCTCGAATAACATGAGTCGCAGTATCGCAGAACGATTACCTACAGTCCGTATATGCCGTGATCCTGCCGCGGTTGTATTCTGATACGTGCAAATAGACTTTTCTCCTTCTTACACAAGACATTACACGACCTTTACATAAGGAGCCAACGTTCAAATGAGATTTCCAAATATGAAACTCGCTGTGAAATTTTCTCATTTACATACAGTGTAGACACCGTTACTCATGCATTTTGTGTTTTTTCTTGAGGTGCTGGAAAGCATATCCTAGCGCAATAATAATAATAATAAATAATTAAATAAAATTTGACGTTTGTTGCATGCCACTTTCATGATGTAACACTTTTAACTATTAGCAATATATAACCAATATAAAACTTCCCAATCAGAAGAATAGTGAAGACACCACAGGTATAAGTATTGATTTTGCTCTTTCAGTGTGTGTTTGTATAAATGGATCCTTTTTGGATTGATTCACTGGAACATCAAAAACGGATACGGCAAAAATGAAGCTAGAAAATATATTCTTCATTAAAAAAGCTATGCGACATTTAACGAATATGAAACAGCTTCAATTAGTTTACTTGTTGCAATTTCTGTCGCCACCGAAATGAAAAGCAATGCAGATTTAATGAAATTTCCAGAATCCAGGAGGAATAAAGTCAGCGTGGTCTGTTATTCTTGATTGATTGCTTTTGTCAGAGCTTTGCTGACGATGTGAAACATTGGATGCAGCGGAAAGTTAGTAGTATATTTATCAGAGATGGGGCATTCAGAATTGACTGATGTACGGGATTTCCCACAAATGCAATTGACAGCTCGCTAGATTGTACTACAGCTTTAGTTTTAACACGAAACCAGTAAATTGTCATTATGTTTAAAACGTAACTTTCCATTGTCCATGCAGTCTACAAATCGCCGATACAGTTTCAAAATGTGCATTTGTTTAATCTTCCACGTAAGGTGCATTTTGTATTAAGTTATTTTGAACAATGAAAAAAAAAACTGAACAGTTTGCAATGTTTTTCTCTAACTATATCTGTCGCATCATAGCTTCTGTTATTCCCATCCTTCGCTCATAACTGATAGCATTTGAACAATCTTTCACCCTCTTAAAAACATATAAAAATGTTACCTGCATTTATATATTGTAGTTTCATTAAACTTTCCTTCCGATTTTATGTATCGTAGTTCCATAATCCCATTAAACTTTCATTATGTTTATAAATTATTGGATAAAATTAGGTAACTAATTAATAGATATAAATCCAGTCACTTTTATTAATATACATAGTTATGACATTAGACAAATATCAACAAAGATAATTTTATAAAATCATAATTCACAAATCCTTTCATAAGGTCACACATAAAAATTGTAACTTCTGTTTTACAGATCTTTTTTTTTTTTTTTTTTCTTTCAGCCACAGTTTAAAATTATCTCCTCAAGTTCATACCAAACGCAAAACTGTGACTGTTGCATTGTAGTTTATAATTTAAAAGGGTCTGCCTCTAAACCTAGTGCTTAACAGTCTTCTGGAATGCCGTCAGGTGCAAGATTTAATAGCTTTTTGCCGAGTTATAGGTTCAGGGTTTCAATATGTTTACAGTCTTATATTAAGCACTAAAAAACTTCTGAAAGGTTTCACATTTTAATGGTCACCTAAAAAGGTTTCTTAATGATTTTTACGTTCTCCCTGAGCTCGCAGTCTACCAGTCTAAGGTTACACTTAGTCCTACCAACTCTTTTTCTTGTCTTTTAGATTTATTATTAAGCGTCACTTCGCCATATAAAATTCAACAGCAAAATTACAAAAATTTTAAAAGGTTTAAATGATTCAGTTTCTTTTGCTACGTTAATGTGTGCTTACTTTTTAAATAAAATATTTTGATTGTTTTGATTACTTCATTTTTTTCCCCATAAACAGCTTTTTTAATAAAATTTTTGAACTGCATGCAGTTTAAATGAGAAGATATGCATTATCATTACTTTCTATAATTGACGTCTATTATCTTTATCTGTCATTGATAATTTCAATCATAATGCATTTCCTTCTTGGCTTATCGTTGGTTATATTTAGTGCAATATTTCGGAACGTGAATGACTAAGTATATTGAGTACTTATTGAGTTTATTTCATTAAATGCTATTGGAGTATATATTCAAAAGATCAACTGATGACATTTTAGGATCATAGCAGTATATATACAAAAATGTAATATAAATAGTTAAAGCTAAAACGGTAAAATAGTTAAAGCTTGCATTTGTGCACTGAAATTATCCCTGTCGGAGTTGTTAAAACAATACTGACATTTTTCAATTTTTGGTAGTATTAAACTTCATTAAAGTCTAGTTTAGTACTTATAATTTAGAATATATCATTGAAATCATTGATAAAATATTCGTCGTCATTAATATATTGTGATTTACTTGATGGAATACGAGGAGTTTCGTACTTTTTTCTTAAATATATATGTATTGTGATGGGAAAAGCTGAATTTGTAATGATAAAGATTGTGATCTTTACCGCTGTTTATTCATATTGAATTACTGAACGTTTTCAAGTAGGTTTTTCACTAATTATTAATGCTGACATATAGCGCCATAAAAAGCAATAGAAGCTATTTTCAGGGCTCTTTACTATGCATATCAATGCTTCAAACGAACACAAATGCTTTAAAAACTATACATATTTTGAAAATATATATCCGCTTCAAATAGTTTTTAATTTTAACTCCATAAAATCTAGTCATGAAATTTTCTGAAAAGCGCAATTTAAAAAATTCTACATAGTTTCATTTTTCCTAGTGACACATCATCGCTTTTGTAATTTTGTCAAAGGTTTCAATAACTACCAAAAAAGTGAAAAAGTGAATAGTGGAGAATTTAATCATTTGCATTTTCTTCACACTACTTTTCTCATCTTGATAATTTATTAAAAATAATTTCTAATGCAACCTTTTCAGCATTTTTTACTTTTAACGTGGTTAGAAATCTTATCGGCATGCTATTCAGTATTGTCAGAGATTGAATGCGAGCAGAATTTTCTTAAATCTTTTAAATTAAAAAAAGGTATTGAGATCATTCAGATTTCTTTTCCCACATTTCAAAAGTTGTGTGTTAATGCAAGCTTCAAAATCTTTTTTTTTAATTTTTTTGATATTTTGACTGCTTTGATTACTTCATTTTTTTAAACTCAAAAAGCTTTTTTAACACAGGTTTTTGAATTGTCAGCAGTTTTAATGAGAAGAAAAATATGCATCATTATTTCTTTGCAGCATAAGAAATGTTTCTTAAATTTTCTAAAAAATAATCTGGATTTTCATTCATTGAAACTAGCATTTATCAGCATTTTTGCGTTAAAAACATAAGCATGCAAGGAACATTTTCACAAATAGTCTAGAAGACACCAGAAGGCAAAAAGAGGAAAACATTAATGGGACTTCATAATGGAGTATTTTTACGTAATTCGCATAATTTTAAGCAATTAAATGTCAGTTAAATATGCTTCTTATAATAAATATGAAATTAAAAAGGCATGGAATGACACTGTTATTTATTAACTAAAAACTTATTCTAGTTTAAAAGGAAACTTTTGCACGATTTGTGGTGTTAATTAAACCAATTTTACATGATTTTTCTTAGCACTACTACCGTCTCATTTTTGCAGTTATCCGTGACACAAAGATTTTGCTGTAGCAAATATACTACACATATTTGACTGCAGTGTCCTTTTGCCCTAACATACGCTTTCACAAATTTCCTCGCAGACAGTGTTTGGTCACGAATATTGTATTGTGTTATGAATTTAACACAATACCTTAGAGTTAACTGCATCTTTTCCATCCATGTACTAACCAGATACGTACCTGCAATAGGCTTTCTTTGAAACTTTTGTCATTCATATTACATAAGGAATTCCTGCATCCTTTTACTGCGCGTTGTTTAGTATTTTATATGGCAGCACGTCTGTCTGGCAGCTGGAAGATGCATGCTTTGAATTCCGATGTAGAGCAGGTTGGTACTTACCTTTCCGGAGCCGAAGGTCTGATCGTTTTAACAGTGGAGCTGCTTTAGGTGGATGATAACTCGCCATCATCTGAATTTAATACACCACGCTTAATGAGCTTTCCTAATAATTGAGTACCACAGTTCCCCGCGCAGGCTGATGCAGAGTAACTGTTTAGTATAGGAAAGTGTCATATTATGTATCTAATTTTTGCGACAATTAAAATATTTTCGTTTTTGTATTTTTCTTCTAGGCTATTCTCTTTTTAATGAAAATAGTTCTCCTACCTATGTATATATCTTTTTCCAACATTCCTATGTTTATTCTCAGAAGTGGGATTAGAAACCTTGTCCACATTCGTGCAAAATTCGTCCGCATTCGTAGACCAGAAAAAAAATTTTATATGCGTACGGGTACAGAAAGGATAAAGCTTGGTGAAATGTATTTTCCCAAAAAGGCTTTGCAGTTCTGAAACATTTCATACAAAAGTACACGTACAGCTCTTCTTAGTATGACAGAGAACAAGCAGAAATTACCACCTAAAACTACTAAGAACGTTGAGCAAAAGAAATAAAAAGAATTTTAAATGCGTAAGATCGCATCGTGAGCTCTCAATACTCTTAAATTTAAAAGAAAACTGGTGCTTTCTCCGGTTTTCTCTCCGGTTTAATGGTTTGCCCATTCGTCGAGAAATTTTCAGTATCTTCGACTTCTCAAAATTGCTGGAAGACATACACAGTTGCAGCTACATAAAGATTGGAGCAAAATTTCGCCAACTGGTCTCCAAGCTTGGTAACTTCTAGTGATTTCTCGCAAATACGCATGACAAAAATTAGCCGCCAAAACCATCGCCAGCTAGTTGCCAGTCTTTTACCTCCATGTTAAACGGACTTATTCCCTGCTACCCTATTTTTTCGACGATGCTGCTCTTTCTGTGCGTTTCATGTTACTTTATAAAAGAAATACTATAATTTACATATAATGTCACTAAAATTATTTACATGTATATGTAATACTTTGGAAAATAGTACGATGAGAACATTTAGCGGAGAAGATATCAATTATTTTGCAGTGTTGGCCAGAGAGAGAAAGCTCTCATACAATCGAAGATAGCTTAAATCTGTTGCGTAATAGATAACTGTAACTCACACATGAATGACAAATAACTAGATACTCACACATATATTTGCGACTGTTGTCAATATATCTTGTTATATAACATATTTTATTACAAGGTAGAGCGCAACGGGGCAATCTACACCCCACAGTTTTTAAAATACTTAGTTACATTTTTAAACAAATGAGAGTATCACAAAGCGGAGAAACGCGAGTTACTCAAGGCAAAGCAAGCAGCAAAAGAGCAAACTAGTAAGTATCTGAAAGTGTTTACAGATACGGAGCTCTTTGTTTTAGTCTTCAACAATGACTGGGTAAACACCAATGTAGATGCTGCAGGGAAACAGTGACACGAGTGACGCAGTATATATGCATTAAAGGGAGTTGTACTTGCATATAAAATTAGAACTTTAAAGAACTGTTGCCAATTTGTTTTTGTTACCAGTTTAATTTGTTAGTAAATTTCGGTTATATCTAAAGTCTTACATATATATATTATTCGTGACAATATTAAAACCTTTTCAAAAATAACTTATATTCTAAAACTTGCTACTTAAAATTTCTCATTATTTCTAACAATATTCTTTTCGAAAATATGGATGACAGTTATTCTTGGAAATTTCATGCGGCCAATCTGCTAACCCTCTACGGAAGAAATTTCTGCCTTATATAATTTGCAACAATTTTTCTAAAATTGTTTAACAAATCAAGTTAAATCATAGTATGCCAATTTATCGGGAGTATTGTTAAATAAATGCAATTTGAATGGTTTGACCTCGAAAATTTCATTCCTGGAGGAACTGCCTATTTAAATACATATATGCTGTGCAGCTGCTCATTTTTCCTGTGTGTACAGTTGCATTTTATTATAACTACAAACGTTGTATCAAATAAAATTCCAATCCAGGGAATTTAAATAAAGCAAAACATCGTTTAGTATTAACATCTGTTTTCCGTATTGCAACTAGCGATAAATAAACGATTGAATTGATCTTTGATAATACTTAAAAATGGCATAAATTGTTCACCTTCGCTTTTTTTGCTAAAAATGTCCTCATACTATTTTAAAAATTAAAAGACTCAGAAAATTCATTTTAAAGTATTCCAAATTTTCCCTTACCTTAGGAATCAACAAGCTGCATCACGCTCACCAAGAGTGGAACTTTGAAAAATTTTCAGCGGTAAGCTTGTGGCAAATTATCGCTTTCTTAATTACCTTTAGAGTAAATTATATTGTATTTTGATTATACAAAATCACTGTATGAGGATTATATAAAATTTTAATTTTGAAATAACTAAAAGATTCGATCTGTTTTAAAAATATGTATATTGTTTTCTAGTTGCAAAGGGATAGGATGGTGGAGTCAGTTAATCTTCCAAAATAAAAAAATAAATAAATAAAGATTTAAACACATGTCTACAAACAGTTGTAATTTCAAAGAAAGTAACAACTGGTCTGCTTTCGGCTTTTAGGTTAACTTATACGTACACTTTATACGGCTTTTAGGTTAACTTATACGTATACTTTAACTTTATACGTACGCTTTTTCTAAGAAAATCATACAGTTTCAGTAAACAGAGAAGCTGATTTACATATTCGCGTTTAGAAGGCCTACGTGAAGGTGAAATTGACCAATTATACATCAGTAATAATCAGTGATTACGTATGTTAAAATCAAATAACATGTAATTTTTCCCTCTCCTTATCAATAGTCTTCGTAGTTAAATAGAAAGCACGTCTGGCTAGAGATCGGAAGATCTGGATTTCAAGTCCCAGGGAAGGTTACCACATTTCCTGTTTCCTGTATTTTACCTGGTTTATTTACTTGCTTCATTCATCAAATTATTTGACTTCAAACATTGGACTAGTAGGAACCAACAGATATTTAGGACAAGCCGCTATTCACTTGCATAAATTTGTCAGCAATGGTAAGATAATTCTATATCCCTTCTGAAAATGTACCAAAAGAGAGGCAGGTGTGGCAAATAATTTTGAATCTCTTGAAATCGGCTACATCGAGGAAATTTCATTAAGTACGACTAAAAATGAGGTAAAATAATATGTATCGTCCAGATAAAATGTTGCCAGAATGAAGTGGCATTCGCGAAGGTTGTTGTTGGTAGTGCCTATTAAAAAAGAAAAACCTTCTATGCAAAGAAGACTGGACTTTTCCTCACTCTGGCCAGCACTGCAAAATAACTGATATCTTCTCATCGTACTATTCTCCAAAGTATTACATATACCTGTAAATCATTTTAGTGAAATTATATGTAAATTGTAGTATTTCTTGTATAAAATAATATGAAACGCCTATAAAGTGCAGTATCGCGGGAAAAATAGGGTTGTGGGGATAAGTCCATATAACATTGAGGTAAAAGGCTGGAGCCTATCTGGCAATGGTTTTGGCGACTAATTTGTGTCACCAAGCGTTTTCCTCGATGACCACGTGATATACACCGCCTGTGCGAAAAGTTCCGAGATAGATTTTTTTTATGGCGAAAATTTATAATTAGGCATCATAAAAGTGGGAATGGAATGAAAATTTTCATGTGGTTGCGTCTGGATGGATCGGTTGTGCAAGAAGATTCAGGGTGTTCGTCCGGAGCGATGGAAGGAAAAGGATTTTGTTTTTGCTATACGTGGGCCAGTTCAGAACTACTCTCATATTCACACGATTTGACGCCGATTAATCTTTTTATTCCAGAAAATCAAACTTCATATGAAGGGGCAGACATTCAAGTCACAGCATTACGCAAGTTGAGTAACATTCCAAACAAATGACGTCTTTGAGAATTTTATATTGTCGTATGAGTGTCTTGTGCGTTGTACTCAAGTGGGGGAAAATATGTAGAACACTTGAAGAATTAAAACCTTCATGTTAAGTTTTCTGCAGTTTTTATTAATTCAATGTCCGAACGTTTTGGACAAATAGTGCATGTTTGGTATCTTAAGCAAGAAACATTTGATATTGAGTTCCAAATTCGGTGATCATGATTCGAAATTTGGAATTTTGTTCATGGCCTTGCGTTATTTCATTACAATGAGCGCCCATGTAGCTTGGACACTGTTTGCAAAAAAGTGACCTTAAAATGCATTTAAATAGAGATCTTACTTAAAACTTTTAAACGTTCGCTTAAAGGGTGGTTTATATTGAGGTCTGTCTGAGCTGAAGACATGGTACAGCAAGCACAGAGTTAGTTGGGTGAAAAAAAGAATTCCCACGAGCGATATTTTGTAATTCAAAAATCTTTCGTGTACAGTCCAGCCAGTAGACACCCGAAACTGATCAGTCACAAGAGAGAAATCTATCATCATCATTACAGGGCCAAAATGCTAGTATATGTAGAATCATTAGGTTATTTTGAAGCAGAAAGCATGAAAAATACCCTTGTCGGATT
Source organism: Stegodyphus dumicola (assembly GCF_044657685.1). Taxonomy (NCBI): domain Eukaryota; kingdom Metazoa; phylum Arthropoda; class Arachnida; order Araneae; family Eresidae; genus Stegodyphus; species Stegodyphus dumicola. Next base: position 198,936,592 of record NC_140771.1, read on the forward strand.
TCGAACCTGGACCTCTCGAATGCACGCAGCACACGAATCTGGACCTCTCGAATACATTGTGCTACCGTTACACCAGGAAGGCATGGTGGAAGAAGGAAGAAAGTACCTTCCTTATCTACAACAAACAGAATGGTTGACGAACTAAACCAGATCTTCTTAAAAAGAGAAAGAGATAATCTCAAGAGAGACAAATAGAAGGGTGACATCTTGGCTAACGAACCTGGTTTTTAAATATTTCGTTTAGAATTAATATTTTATACCTGTTATATAATAGGGGTTTATGTAGTCAAATTAATTTTATTCATTAAAATCATATTCCAAATTCATCTAGACATTTTAATTTACTACACAACTATTAATTAAGGGTCTTAATAATTAATTTGTTTAAGCATTGTTTCACTTATTTTGGAAAAGCAAGGTATTCGGCTTGTAGTTTAGCTGAAATCGATTAAAAGAGACATGCGTCTTCAGTAATTTTTTAGTTTTATTGCAATTTAAAAACACAAATTTTGATTTATCTATTTGAAATTTAAACACAGTGTACAGTAAAAATTTTCCTTTTTGACGAACTTACATTTGTTTACGTAGGTTAACCAGTTGAGACATTACTTGCTAATAAGTATGTTTTTTCATTAGAAATCGCAATGATATTACTGGCTTTCAAAGAATACTTTTTAACTTGTTTTAATCAAGATCTCCAACTTGCGTGGTTTTAACTGGTTTTCACATCGTGTCCAACATTCTGTCGGAATGTCTAGAAAGTCGCACGCTTCACTCTTTAAAACAGATTACACGCTGGAGAGACATCTCCTTTTCCCTCCGAATACACTGCCCTTACTTTGTATCACCCACAAAGGGACTTTGCCTCTAAATGGAAAGAAAAATTATGATATATATTCACCGCAATTTATTAGCAAATAATGATAGGAGAAAGATGGAGATACTGTGGCGATAAACATCCTTTTTCGAAGCGAAACATCCTTCTGTGCCTGCTACTCTCTTTGCCTGCAACGATAAATTTTCCACCTACAGAAGATATCTTCCTGCTGGTATTCTCTTTTGTACTATACCCAGGCTTTCTTACCATGAGTCTCTATAAGATCTTTTCCTGTGAGTATCTGCTTTTACACCATCCCGACTCTGAAGCCTGCTAAGCTCTCTTATACATACTACCATCATTTTTCTTTTCCATCTAGTGAGGTGCCAAGAATAGCCCATGTTGTGTTCCACCTTCTTGTTAGTCATACCACACCCTACGTGTGAAGAGAATTGTGTTTTCTGCTTTTTAAAGTTCAGTTTTGTTCTGTTTTTTCACTGTGATTATTTTTACTTCATTTGAAAATATTCTGTTACTTAATATTTAAGGAAGTATTGAATGTTTAATAACCTATAATTACCTAATACATTGCTTCCCTGGATTTTAGTCTGACATGTTTCTTTTTTGATTGAAAATATCTGTAACAAAGTAAATTAGTTGAAACAATGAGTTGTTTTATTTGTCTTCCTGAAATTTACACTCTTCCTAACTAGGGTTGTTGAAGGTATGTGAATATGTTTTAATTTCTTAGAACACAATGCAGTGTCTGGTATAGGTATATATAAAGTTATTTAAGGGTTTTGAAGGGTTTCGAGAATCACTACAATACAGGAGTAAAATGATAACTTTATATGCCGTGAAGAAAAAATGAATGAACACTATGTGGAGAAAAAAATTAAACAAATGAACATACTGGAAATAAATGTAATATTGAAAGATATAATAGAGATGTCATTTTCAAAAATTTTATATTTAAAAATAATACTTAAAATACTGACAAAATCAAATTTTCAAATATAATTATATATATATATATATATATATATATGCATATAAACATACAGGAAATCAGTAAATTTATTTGATGCAGAACTCTACAAAAATTAATAGAAAACTTTCATGACAGTTGTCAGTTTTTGTGTTTTTCTTATATATTTTTAATATTAATTCTTGAAAATTAAAAAAAACCCTTATAAAAGCATTTCATAAATAATTTTAAATCAATTAAAAAATTATAAATACATGCTTTAATTTCATTTTTATCGTTATTATTTTCTCTTTGCACAGTTTGACTCCATTTTTTTAAAAAAGCTGATGTGTACACCACATGACTTCTTTGTACGGAATATTAAATTATACGCATTTTTTCCTGCATTTAATTTCAACTTATTGAATTGAATTAAATCTACTTCATCGATAGCGCATAAACCATAATAAAATAAGTACACTCTTTAAAATTCATTACATTTATTTATTATAGCTGCACTTTGGCGCTGGATTCACTTAACAGCGTTACATCTCATACATTTTCTAACTTAGAATGCACAAACACTATATCATCTGAAGAATTATCTAATCGCTGCCAGATGTTCTATTCAAATACTATAATAAAGCTAAAAAGATGTATAAAAGAAATTAAACAAATAAAAAAGAAACAGCTATTCACAGACGATTCAGCGCCGCTTACCTAATGCGCATGCGCTATTCGTAAACATTCTCCTCTGTCCGAGACATATTTAACAATACTGGCGACAATATTTGCAGCTAATAAAAACACTTATTTCCTCGAATTTCATTACAGATATATTTCTCATTCATTTAATTCAGTTCGCACTTCGCGGCAAGGCAAAAACGCATAAACAATCAAATTATTTTCAAAAAAATTGAAAGATATAGAAAAAAATTAAACGCGAATTAGAGTTAATTAAAAACACAATTTCAACAATTAAAATTACACAATTAAAATTACAATTAAAATTAAGCGAAAACAAGCAATTCGGCCAGTAGGCAAGAAGGCAGATTTTTCGGTGCACAAAACTAAAAGTTTCCTTTTGGTTCCTCTCGGCAAAAAGACACTGAAGTTGCAGAAAGAATTAATTCACTATTCTGCTAATTTTCGAATGTAAGCAAATATGGCTGCTGTGATAAAAAACAAATTAGGCTTAGCCGCACTTAAACAACTTTTAAATTGTTGATAAATCTACAAATACTGCATGCAGATTAATTAAAGCCTTAACCGGAAGATAAGAATAACATACTTCAATCATTTTTAAAGCAAACATATAAGAATAAAAAAAAAAACTGAGATCAGGAAGACGAGTAACAGAGTGCCTATATACATATATATACAGTACAGTTCCAATTATCCGAACTCCGACTATCCGAATCGTTGGCAATCTTAATCGGTTTCAGAAGTTTAGAATTTTTCAGCATCGACTGAAGAAGAGAAGGAAAAGGAAGAAAAGGAGAAAATTCCTGAATGTTCACAAGTTAGTGCTGAGGATACAGCAGAATGGATGGTGTGTGATTCGTCAGACCCTGGGTTTCACATTCTAAATCTTGATGAACTTATTGAAAGTGTGAGAGAAGAAAATGACCTTAAGGTCCAAGTTAAAGCTCACACGGGACCATCAGCTAGTGAAGCGTTTGCCAACTTTGAAACTGCGTTGAAGTGGATGGAGCGTCAACCCGAGTGTTAGCACTTTCAAAGTGAAGCAGTAGCGCGACTTGTCTGCTCGAAAACGGATAAGACAGTGAAACAGCTTACTTTGACTGAGATGTTCAGCAAGCAATGCCCTTACAGCACTTGTAAGTACTGTACATTACGCTATATAACATGTATATTAAAGTGTTGTACAGTACGCTATATAACATGTATATTAAAGTGTTGTACAGTACGCTATATAACATGTATATTAAAGTATTGTACAGTACGCTATATAACATGTATATTAAAGTGTTGTACAGTACGCTATAAAACATGTATATAAAAGTGTTGCCTTTTCATTTTAATTAATTAAAATCTCTTTTTCTTTGAAAAACGTTTTTTCTTCCAAAAACGTTTTTTCTTCCATTTTCAACATAAATTAATTAATTAAAGTGCACGTAGATTTTTTCTTCGGAAAAATCGAATTTTCCGAATTTTTGGTTATCCGAATGGGATCTAGTATCAATTGTTTCGGATAATTGGAGTTCTATTGCATGCATTTACATAATTTTCGTGCGGCCGGTTGAAGCCAAAAAGGGAAGTGTGCAACTAAATGTTACAGCAGTCTTATATACAAAATTTCAACGTTCTCGGGCTACTCATTTTTGAGTTTGTGAGATAGACACACGCATACGTTTACAGACTTCACGAAACATATCTCTTCTGAATCCATTTTGAATTAGTTTTCTAATTTGTTTTGAGAAAAAGAGTCCTTTATTCAATCCTTATGTACATATGTCAAACAAAAGCATTGTTAAACTGCATTCGATAGCCGTCAAAATGGATATTTTCGTTGAAATAGAACACACGGAATTTTTCATGATTACAATATTTCCTTTAATTCGCACAAAGAAGTAATAGTACTCAGTGAGAAATCAGCAGCATTAGATAAATGTTGAATATACGGTTTCAGTTATTTTATGGTAATTTTGTTATCTTTGGACCGGCTTCTTCGTTGAAACCACCTTCATCAATTCCTAGTTATTGACAGTAGGGCACTACCTGTTGACTGTTAGTATACTACATGAAGCTTGAATACCGCCATCTTGACTGGTAGTTGATCCACTCTCAAACAAGGTTTTTTTTTTTACAAGAAGATAAAAATTTTCTACTTTTCTTCTAATCTATAAATGTAAAATATATATATATATGTATAACGTGAGATGTTGACAGTATCTTATTTATTACTGATAACATTTAAAATTGGGTTAATCAGCGTTATTTGGCCATATTAAAAATGGTTGTTTATTTTGTTATAACCGAAATCACGGGCGTATTTCATACCGAATGCAGGCTGCCTTCAATGAGACAGCGGCCCACCAGCGGCCGAGCGGTAAAGTCGCTGAACACTGGTACTTCGGTCGAGGTTCGAATCCCGCGAACGGGCTGGCTGCATGGGTGTTTTCGTGGTTTTCCCCATGTGTAACGTGTATACGAGCCAGTTTCCCTTAGAAAGTCCTCCACGAAAGGCATCCCTCCTCTTAGGCAGATAGCCCTAGTATGCTTTGCCATAATTAAATACACCACACCACACCAATGAGTCAGCATGCGTTGCTATTGAACGGGCAGGTGGCCCAATCATATAAATCTTATCGAGGCTAATATTTTGTAAATTTTTTAAGTCCAAGAATAAAATGTCACTGTAGCTGATTTTAGAGAACCTGTCAGGAGTAATTAAATCTATAATTATATGATGATCTGATTTTTTTTATAAAAATAATTATAAAATTTTAATATAAACTGGCGTATTCCTAATTCGTGTGTAAAATGAATATTCAATTGAACTTATCGTAATGAATTCCATTACTTCTTGCGTAATTTATGCCTCTATTTTTAGTTTTAAAATTGTATCTGCACAATAAATAGATTAAGGAACGTGCATTATATAGGAATTTAAGCAGAAAATTTACACATTCAGTGGTAGGGGAGCGTAATTCTTACTGTTGTTCTCAGTAAGATCTTTCAATGCTTGTTACGGAATTTAAAACAGTTTAGCAAACAGAAGCCAGACATTAAGTTTATGATATACGCTCCATTTATTTGCGACCTGATAGTAATTTTGTACTTTTCAGTCCTACATCTCTGATTTTGAACTTGAGCTTCTTAATCGGGGACTCCTTACATTCGCTTTTTTTTTTCGGTATAATTATGTTCTCATTCCCAGGTCACACAAGTCCTCGACGTTTCGTTCCTCAAGCAACTCAGTAATTATTACATCAATGATATGGTGAAGTTTCTAATACATAGACGAAGACAGGGGAAATTAGAAGTTGTTACTCGGACGGTAATGAATGGTTGGGATAAAACAGGAGTTTGGCTAGTGAACAGAGATGTATTTCAAGACTCTCATTTTGTTGCAGCAGTGCAGCTTGAAACAAATGATGCTCCTATCGTAGAAGCTCCTGCCACAAGCCTAACTGCTTCTATTAGTGGACTGTCTCATGACATGCAGGCTCCAGGGAGAAAATCTGTTGCAACCATCAATGGAACAGAATCAGAACCGCTAACATTATTGTCAAAACTTATAAACGTCCTTTGGGGAAAATCTCTCCGATTGCATCTAAATTCTCAGTTGGGAAAGGCTCAAAAAAGTCCAAAAATTGATACTCATAAAAAATTTGCCCATACATTCTGATCCTGGAGGAGGCTGATAAAAAACGGAAGAAGTGGCACCACTGTGAAAAGACAACGCCAAACTTCTGGACCAGGAAAGACAGTCAAGGCTAAACTTTCATTAATTTCAGTAAATAGGCCTATCAATTTTAATGAGGATTCATGGTTCTCTACTATCTGTGTGACGACTTCAAGGAAGACATGATTCAATGTCCATCGTGTAAAGTGTGGTTTCATGCGAAGTGCACTGGTGTCAGAAAGGGGATCAAAATGTATTATTGCAAAATACAGTTTAACTCATTAAGAAAGTAAATTTTATACAGTAATTTGTGTAATATTTATAGTCTAATATTAATAGTAGGCTTGTAGAGTTCCTCACTTTGAAATTCTGAGTTACTGTTGAACGTGAAGAATCTTAAGAACTGATAAGCGAATAATCGCTTGAATTCGTGTGACAGGAAACAACAAGATAGAAGGGTAAACTAGCCCTTTATTATTCCAACTAAAGTTTAACAAACTCCGTCTTGGAGCGTACAATAAAGCCGACACTAGGCCTTTGAACTTAAGAGACTAAAAATAATACTAAACTAATCTAAACTAAAGAGGTATAGCCGAAGCTATCAAAATTCTAACCGAGTTGGCCCCTTAACGTTAATAGACTGCGAAAATATCAAGGGCCTAAAGTACGGCCGAGTGTCAAAATAATTACGAGAGAATAGTCTAAGAAGGCGTACGCGTGCAGACAGAATACCTGGTAACTCTTTCGCTAAGACCGAAGAACTTCGCCGTTAAATATCGCTCTTTCTCATTATGTATTCAGACGTGATTCTAAAACTATGTTCTGGATCGGAAGTAGTAAGTTGAAGTTAAGAATCGACAGGAAAGGAACTTTAACTTAAAGTTTAACTGTTAATAAACTTAACATAATCCTTACAGGCTTAATAATTATTCTATGGTATGAACATTTAATTGAACTTATCGTATTGAAATCATTACTTCTTGCGCAAATTATGCCTCTGTTTGTAGTTTTAAAAATGTTCCAGCACAATAAATAGATTAAGGAATGTGCATAGTCTAGGAATTAATGCAGAAAATTTACACGTTCAATGATAGTTTAGCGTAATTCTTACTGTTGTTCTCAGTAAGAACTTTCAACAATGCTTGTTACGGACTTTAAAATAGTTTAGCCAACAGAAGTCAAACATTCAGTTTATGATATACGCTCCATATTTTTACGATCTGATAGTAATTTTGTGCTTTTCAATCCTACACCTCTGATTTTCATTCCCAGAGATTACCAGATTAAGTTATAGTTATTGTTCTTTTTTATACTAGCCTAACTATAAATTAACCTCAAATTCTCATTTTCATTAAATTTTTATGATGAACGAAATTCAATATTATTTCGTAGATTATCACATTAGGCTTATTTTATGATTCTAAAGAGTAAACTAAAATCCAACTCCTGATTCCTTGTGAATAATGCGAAGCCACCAAGTATGTTTCAATGCATTTTCAGTGATCTGTGTCAGTTTCTAACCAGCATTTTACGACTCAAGCTCAAAATAGCTTTTAACATTTTATTGATTTGTATTAATATGAAACTCTATTAAAATGAAAATGGCTACCGGCCCATTCATAAAAACTTCCCGGCTCGATGAAGGTGACTGATTTCCTTCATTAACCAGTGCCCCTATTTTTATTTTTCTAATATTTACTGAACATCGCATAATTATGACGTCTGTTCCTAGATATGTGTAGTATGAAAAGGAATATTTACATTAGCATGTACAAAACTAGAAAATTGCCAAATTTATGATTTTAAGGATAATTTTGTAAATGTTTCCCTTTGGAAGCAACCTTCCCCTATAAGTATCATATAATTTTCTTTTTTAATTAGTAACAGAGTTCTTTTAAAACTTCTTTAATAATTCGAGACTATAATAAATGATCAATTAACTTAAAAATTAAAATGCTAATATATTTATTAACAAAAAATTACCACAAACAAAATATGTATCCTGAAAATTTCAGGTTGTGTTGATAATCTTGCATTCAAGGATACGCGAGTTATGAAACTCGTGCTTAGAGGAGCGCAAACTAATTCGTTCGTGTTTAAAAGAGCCGCGAATCGAAAATGTTTGAAAACAGGAGATCTAAACGATGACGTACCACCTCTTTAGTTCGAGCGCCACTTTAGAGTCATAGGTTTGTCGAAGCAAAAGGCATGAAAAAGCAGAAGCCATGAAATGCAAACAAGGAAACTGTGCACGATTTTCGTCTTGCTTATTGACTGTTGGGAGCTGTACATCGGGGATTTAGTGGGGATGAGCCTTAAATGTTCTCTTAGATTAAGTTAAAAAATGTACTCTAAGATGACTCTTAAGGAACCTTTAAGAGGCAAAACATTAACTTAAACTAGTCTGTGGAACAAATAAACACATTTTCCACAAACGGAAGATTAATTATTTGTAAGAAGGATGTAAAATTATTAGATGTTCGAAGTCTTGTTTTGAAGGCCTTTGAGACAAAAATTCTATAATTATTTTTCTACGATTACATTGTTTTAGCAGCATTAAGAATTATTTTCTTAAGAATTCCTAATATGATAGTTTAGGGCCCAAACTTAGTGAAACATAATGCATATAATTATTTAATCGTTCCTCTACAGTACTGGACACCGCAATGTTTCATGAAAAATATTATTTACAGAAAGACTTAGCTCCTAATTGAGATAATTTATCACTACAATGATGAATACACTAGTTTTATTACGAACAAATTATCACGTGCAATACAACATTGTAATGCATCCGAAGATTTTTAATATTAGATATGAAGCGTGTATTTAATTTTTTCTTCAATCTAGACATTAGAGTCTAATTTATAATAATATAAATATTTGCATTATTTTAGCTTTAACACATAGAAAGAAATTAAATATATAATAGATAACTGAACATGCATAATATTACATTATGTCAACTATTACAAAGTTATATCTTTTATTTCTTCAGTCATAAACTTTAGAATAGTTTTCAAATTAATACATTCAAAAATTAAATATGTAAAGAAGGAGCTGAAAATTTCATATGCTTATATAAATTTTAGATTTAAACATTAAAACATTAGTTAAATTTTAACAAAATCTTTAAATATGGTGACAGAAATGATAAATATAACAATTACCGTTTATGAAAGTTTTGTATTAATTTATTCAGTGCAATGAAATATTTTAAAATCTATTAATGTGTGTAAAGTGAAACAGAAAATAGGAACATATAAACGTAGAATTTGCAAATTTAATTAGTCATCTCAAAGACTAAGCAATTATAGTTTTAGCATTTGCAACAGGAAAGAAAGGAGAAAATTAGTCAGATTTAAACTGCAATATTTAAATTAATGCTAATGTGTGTCGCGTTTCAATTAAGTTTTTAAATAAAAAATATAATCACTTCCTTAAACTATACAGGGGTACGTATGAATAATTCCTTGATTATTTACACCTGCATCATAATTGTTTATACAATTTTAATGTTATTTTAGATTTAGAGGATCTTAGATTTATGCGAAGAAACTTAAGTAATGTCATTCCAGAATAAATACTGAAAGAAATCTAGAAATGATATACGTATTTTTTTTTCATCTCTTTCTGAAAAGTTTGAAATGGTTTAATTATAAATGTGTTACATGAGAAAACAATTCTGGAATTTGTGATGGTGCACATTTTTATTTCATTTCAACAATGAGAAACTGTAATAGTTCCATTTTCTCTATCTCCTAAATTCTTAATTTCATTAACTCAGGCAAATTCAAGAAAGCTAATAATTTTTAAACGGAAATCTTCAATGAAATTATAAAAAAAATTTTAAACTGTTCTCAGTTATAATATTTTGTTCAGCAGTTTAGCAAAAAAAAATGGAAACATTGTGTTTACACAAGGATAACGCATCAGGAGTTTGGAAACTAATTAAACAAGTTAATCCCATTTTTCTAACTTTCATTGTATAATACTTGATTTATCAAAACTGTAGATATTTCCTACCAACTAGCAGTCTAAGTAATGCTTGCAATACACATGTATAAGTTTTACATCTAAAGTTTTCTAATTTGCAAGTTAAAGTCTTTGTTTATATTAGTATGTCTACTGGATTTCGCTGCTGTTCTGAATTCCAACTGTTTCATCGGATTGGTCATAAATGTACGCAGATAATGAATCTGACTCTAATCAAAGATATTAGGAGTAAAATTTGACATTATAGCTTTTGCCTATCCTCAGCCCTATTTTGATATGGAGCAAGACAGGGTTAATGCAATCTAACGTCTGTTTACCTATTCAACTACTACTAACATTTCGAGAATGCTGTCGGCTCACTGGAATTTTAGAGTATCCATTTTCAGATATTACAGTCACAATACTCTATACTTTACACAAGATTCTTGAGGCAAATATAAATCAAACTACACAGCAAGATTTCGAGAGAGTTATTGACTACTGTGTACTTAACAGCTCTAATTTTATGTTGCATATTCCAACCTTGTCATGCATGCCTTTTCATAAACAAAGCGGTGTATTTTTATGTTAATCCAGGATGTTTGGATTACGGTATTTTAGTTTCCTTATAGCCAGTATCATTCAAAGTAATGCTTATCATTTGAATCAACAACTTTTTATATTGAAAGCGGTCGGATTAATTTTTTATCAATAGGAACCTGATTTCTAAAGCCCAGAATAAATATATTTTAACCCTTATAATGAGTGATCTGTTCAAGACCAATAAATTTAGGCAATCAGGGAAAAGAAACAAGGATGTTTTAAATAAACGATGCATTTAAAAAATCTTTAATCAAACTTTTAAACGTATTTTTTACAAGAATTTGAGTGAAGATTTCAATTTTAAACTCTAGATTACTTTCACTTATGCTTTTAATGTCATTCGCGGAGAATTCGACGTTTTTCGATAAGTCCAACAAAAGTTACGAGTCTTTTCCAGCTACAATTCAGAACATAACATCTGTTTCATATCCATGGTTCGAAAGCAACGAGAAAAAGAGATCAATTAATTTCTATTTAAAGATATCCTTAGCTGAGTAGTCACTTCACTGTTTGCTGTGGCTTTATTTATAAGGCCACAAGGAAAAAATGAAGTCCATCCGAAATAATTTATCTTGAACCTAATTAAATTTTCCGATACGCCGATTTGTGGCACTCATCAGTGGAATTGCGCGCATTTGTCTTGAATTTTGGAAATCAATAAGAATCTCATCATTCATCATCTCTGACATTTAATTCATTTCCGATGGCAAAATAAAGCTTCCAAGAAGAAAAGAAAACAGCTTTTTGGCGTTGGCGCCTCCTTTATTTCTTCTTGCTTCTGCAATATATATTAGCCCATCTCAAACGCCATGCATTTTCAGAATGATTGGACTGCAGGAACTTCAGCAAGGTATTTGTTCTTGATATCGAGGAGAAAATCGTATATTTCGTGATTTCTCAATGCAGGCATTGTATTCTTAAAAAACAGAGCATTTATTATTTATTTGAGGCTTTAAAAATGATTTGAAAATGAAATAGTGTAATAGACTTCAAGATGCTATCAAACATATTTGTAAAATACAATATGACCTTCCTTATTATGGTTTTGAAATTGCTGTTCTAGTCAGCGAAGTACTATTATGATGCGGATTTAACCTGTTATCTTTATAAGTGGCAAGGCTCAGATTTAGACGGAGCCTACTGGAGCCCGGCTGTTAAACTGTCTACTGCAGCCCTGCCCAGTGTTTATGTGGAATAGTGATTTTAGATAAAGCTCCATATAATATTAACCTTGGTATTTAAGACCTTACGATTGATTTAATTTAACTTTTTATTTTTGGTTTGTTATTCGGTTAATTAATTAGTTAATTTATTTTAGTTCCTTGATGACGCTCCATGTGGGTCCACCACTTACCGTTTTAGGAATTAAGGTCTGATAACAGATAGTCGTAGTTTAAAATTACGTGTTATTAATAAAACAAATTTAAGATTCCTCTGAACTAAAGAGATTGTTTTAATTATAATATTTTACTTACAGGAGAGAGAATATTCTAAGCTTTATGATAATGCAATTGTTCAAATATACTAAAAAACACGATCGGGACATTTTATACTAACATTGGATGCTTTGATAATGATTTCACATATATATCAAGTATAAAAGTAATGTTGCTTTTATTATATAGTAATATAATATATATTACTATAGTAATTCATGAAAAGAATGTATGGGATATTAAGGTAGCAATAATAAGAATTTGTACCGTGTCTTAGCAGATATAAATCTTGGATAAGCTTCTAATGTAAGTTCGTTTTAATTTAATTTAATGTAACGCCTTTAACGAGTATATTCCGAAATATCATACGTAATCAATCCATTTAGGGCAGTTCTTTAAAGCTATCAGTGTATGTTAAGTACTAAACATTTTCCTCGTGCACTGCTATAATATTCAAAATATGGATGCTCTATTATCTAGAAACTCATATTCGAGTCTGAGCAAAAAAGCTGTGTTTTATTCGGATTTATCTTCCAAACACTTTTCTTCCTCTCCGCTGCTATTCAGGTCCACTAGTGGAGGAGTGGTTAAGTTGCTGAATACTGGTAGTTCGTATCTGCGTTTTATTCCAAGCAAACGGGCTGGCTGTACGTGTGATTTCATGATTTTCCTTGTGTGTTATGTGTATACGAACCAGTTTACCTTCGTATATTGTAATGTAAAGTCCTCCACGAAAGCATCCCTCCCATTAGACTGATATCCCTAATGTGCTTTGCCATAGCCATATGAACTAAACCTATATCCGTTATTCACCTATTTTATACATATGGTCCTATACCCAGATATTAGACATCTACTATCTACTAAAGGAAGTACCCAGTCAAATCAGTTGATGATCCCAGATTAAACGAATGCCACAGTCAAATTTCTCCGGTCTGTTTATCAAGCTATTTTCTAACTATTTCGAATGCTAATATTATCGCAGTACAGAGTTCTCAGTTTCAGTTGCAAATAAAACGTTCGTTTTTAGTTTCGTGTTCCATGTAGCCATCTAAATGATTCAACTAAAATATAAGCAACCGTTCTGCATTACAGTTGTAAACAATCTCTATCTATCTTTCATCTGTAAAATCATAATCAAATTTGTCCTGAATAGTTGACTGTTCCACTTTCATTGATAAATTTTAAGTGTTCTTTACATACTCTTTGCGACTTTAAATTTTGTAGTTTCTCACATTAACAGATACACATTGTGAAGCCTAAAGTATCAATAAATGCTGACTCTGTTTGGCACAAATAATCTAATAATTTCTCTAAATATTTTTGCACCACATATAAATTTTATTCTTTAATTTTCTATTCAGTTCTGTTAATGTTTTGTTCAAATGAGCTCTACGCACCTCCCCCCTCCCCGAAAAAAAAGAGAGAATTAAATAAGCCTATGTTGTTAAGTTTCTGGTGATAGAACCACTTCATGTGTAGTGTCGAAGATCCGTGCTTTTTGGATTAATATTCATTTTCGTTCTTTAACAGTCAGATCACTATATAAAAAAATACGAATTTCTGTCCAAAAGTAGCCGTTTTCACAGTTTTCTGATATGAAGGTGACATAAATGATCAGAAGACCAGAAGCGACTTTTATGTAAAAGCGATTCATTGCCGTTATGTGCACTCAACTCGTAGGCTTGTTTAATGACGTCATATTGAAAGGAAACAAATTTACATCATTTTGGCATGTTTGCTAAATAGAAGACGTGATTTTAATTACAGGAACTGTTCTTTTACCTCCTTCCTATTAGAAGAAGATAAAAAGCATTAGCAGAGTAGACATTCTTTCTAAATGCGTTTCCTTGCTACAATGTGCACTGATCCGCACGCTTATTTAATGACGTAACAGGGGGAGACTGCTAGTACGTGAGAGCGTTAACCGGTAACCTGAGATGACTAAGAGATATCCTCATACTTCAGTCTGTAACCTGTAACATGGAAGGGAAGGAATTTAAATAATGTTTACAGTTATAAAAGAATGTTTTGTAGGATTTCATACTCGCTAAACACAAGAACAATTTTGCAAATAAAGGATCTATGTTTTTACATTCTGATTAGGAGAAGATAAAAGGTGTACCAAAAGGGTTGTTCGTCCAGATGCAGTCAACTGTTGGTACTGCTGTGAAAAACTCAGAAGAACGTTTTGTAGAATAATGACGTTAATAATTTCGACGTTAGATTAAACTCCTTTCATTCAATCTTCCTCTTCCAAATATACACTGGTAGTACATTATTGAACTTGCAGCGCTCTTTAGGCTGCTGATTTTAAACTAAATTTGCATAACCGTTTTTCTCTAAATATTATACGTTGCATTTCCATTATGAGCACATAATTCTTGGGGTCTATTAGCAACATTAAAAGTCACATTATTAGTCACATTAAAAGGGAGGAAAACTAACTTATGTCTGTGTCAATAAGAGAGCGTTCTGCGAAATAGCATGTTTACATACAAACAACTGCTTTTTTTTCGCAAATCCTTTTCATTTAACGTCTTGTTTTACTGCTAATAAAAACTCTTCTTCTCTAAGCTCATTGTACGCATGTGGATGCTTATCCATCAGGATGATTAACCATCATAAACAGAAATAGGATATGAATGTCTTGAAACTATTCGAGCGATTTATTATATTTACTGTCCGTTTAACTGGTTTTCAGGATTGGATTTCTGGCTCATGCTGCTTTATAAATATTTCACTCGGGAAAACATTTAATTCTGAGACAGAGACAGTGTTTTTTCTCATAGTTACTATGTATTTTAATCTGTGACTCCAAGCTTGTTCTTAAAATTTTACTTTGAATACATGTTTCTAAATTAAAAGGAAGACTCTTAAAATTTGTGAGCTGTTTTGAAAATACCTTAAATGTAGCTCAAGTATTTTGTGAACTAGCGATTATGTTTTTGTACATTTTGCAAAAAGTAAGGCGGCTATCTGATAAATTTTCATTTACCATTGAATAACGCATTCTTCTAGATTTCCATAATATGAGAGACTCCTCAATTTGATTGCACTTACATTATTAAAAAATGTTATACTAATTCCTAATTATGGACGGACTCCTCTTTCTCTACATCACAAACGGCGTCCAGTTCTTATTTATTTGCTATAATTATCTTTTGTCGTTCATGCATCTGTGTAGGTCAACTTAAATATATATTTTTATCCACAAGTTCGAGCCCCCAAAAATAGTTTGTTTAAGCACTTCTTTCAAAAAATGCTAAAAGTGCATGCGCTCTTTATACTAAGCCAATCTATGAATATACATAGAATATGGCAATGCTGAAAAGTCAAATAATACATCTATGAAAATTATAGTTTGTTTTTTACAATGTGAGTTAACGAAAAATTTAAAGTTTTCTCCATTGTAATTTTTTTCCAATAGCAGGCGCTTGCCTATGCCGGGATCGTCCACTCCTAAAGCCAAATGTGGTGGTCTCTTTATAATGGAGGCACCTAATAGGTGGGCCACCCTTGTCTTCTATGAAGGGACAGATAACTTTACTTCCATGCCTTCTCCGGGATTCGAGCCCGAGCCCTTCGGTATCGCAGTCAGGCTCCCCTAACCACTATACCCATTATAAAAATTAATTTTATTTAAAGGAAAGTTAATAATATCTGCTTTCTAAGACTATATGTTTTTCCGTAATATATCATATGATTTAGAATACAAAATATATTTCTGATCTTCTGATTATAAGCCACTAAGGATAAAGCTCCGGTTAGGATTTGTATTCATAATTTTCTTACTCCTCAACATTTCAGCTATTGTTAATCATAGAGCCAAAGATATTTATGTCAAGCTACATAGTACCTTACGATATGAGTTTTTGCTATAAGATTCTTAACACGCTGTTTTTATTCAGCTTCCTTTCGGGAATTATTATTATAAATTAAGAAAAGGATGTCAGTGAAACTAAACAGATGCTTATACGTTTAGTTATAGGCGTTTTTAATATAATAATGAAGTACAACTTTTTAAAAGTAAGTATTGTTTCATATAACACCAAATGTTATCAAGAAGATCAAATTCATCAGTAATTACTAAGGATTTTAGTCCAAAGATACTTTGTCCCTTCGTTTCGCGATTTTGCGTCGAATCACTCTAAATGTCTGTTTCAGTTTTCAAACTGTCGCCATCAAATATTATCGCCCTGTATTATATTACAAGAAATTAAATAATGAAGAACCTGAATAAATGTATGTATGTTTCTCGCATTGTGATAAAATAACGGTACCTATAGCCATCGAAATTTGAATGACGTAATCCTTTTACGAATATGGGCATCTGGAAGCCCAAATTTGAAATTTGGAATTTGTTTTGTTATCGATTTCGTATTTTGTATAACTTTATAGAATTTTTTATTAACAAACTCAAAGATTTCAAAGCGAGCCATGGCAAAGTTGTACCGAAAAAAAAATTATCTCCAGCTCTCGAGACTGTGTATCGGAAATTCTAGATATGCTCAATTTAAAATTATTTTGCGATATTGCTTTTGAACTGAATTTTGTGGTTTAAGTGCGAAGAACGTGATATTTAATAAATAAAGGTAACAGACAAACTATTTAAAAAATGCCCCTTTGGTCGTCATTTAAAATGTGAAACCTTTCAGAATTTTTTTTTTTTTTTTAATCTCTGTAATTTAGGCACACAGCTTTTTATATTATAGAACATATTTATACATGGCTAGTGGTTTTCATTCATTAATTTTTCACATTCAGGGCAATGGAGAACAATATTTTGGAGAATGGCATCATTCAGACTTACTCTATAAAAGCCCAGGTTTTCCACCACGCAAGTTAACAGCGCCGTTGATCCTTCCGTCACTGTCACATTATTTGGTTCTCCTACGAATTCCGGTTCCAGGTCAGCTGAGAGAGAAAAGAGGATGTAATGAATGTCAGAGACATTAATTAAAAATAACAAAAATTGGAGTCACTAGTGATGATAAATGGATTGTTTAGGAGGTGAAAGCGAGTGTTAAACATGGATATTGCATAAATTTTAATAAATTAGAAACTGCCATAAAGCATTTAGTTGCAGTTATTAGGACACTTTTTGAGAGTAATTGAACGAAAATGTTGCAGTGGAGTAATTTAGGAAGACAGTAATGTCTTTCGCTGTAACGAGATAATGATTTGTGAGAGGCGTGTGAATGCAATGATAAGGAAATGTACAGAAGCCAAAATATGCATTTCTCATATTTCACGTGTATGAAGAAATTTTAAATGCCATTAGTGATACTGAAATCTCTGTATTAAAATATTAGAACTAAATTTGTTATGCGTATTTTTTTTCAAGGTATGCAAAACATAATGTGCAGAAGAACTTCTTCATGTTACAGAATACCAACTGAATCCTTGAATATTCAATATTATATACCAAATGATTCGTCAAAATTATTAAATAAGTTTTCGAATTGTGTTAAAATATTCCTATTTCGTTTGAAGTTATCGGAAATATCCATGGATATGCTTTAATATGTAGTCCCTGTGCCCTGCCTAAATCGACAAAATCGTCAAAATCGCAGTCAGACATAAGTCCAATACATGGTACACTAGGCAGACATCATAGAGTATGGACACAATTAATTACAGCGTGAGATGGTTTCGTCCAAGATCTTCCTTCGAAGCACCTTACTGAATAGTTTAAAAAATGTGATTGATTGATTAGTGAATAGTTCCCCTCGCTTGCAGCCTAATCTAATGAGACTCTACGATCGAATGATTTCATGTGCCTCTAAATTTCCTAGATTAACAACTACAAATATTCTTGTCTTAGTTGGATTACGGAAAGAGCAACTGCTGTCTAAATCCTATGCCAACCAGTCAACACTTAGACCAAGAATGTATTCTTAATTATATTTTGAATATAGTATATTTCAGCTAGTGTTTTAAGTTTGAAACAAAGTAATAATATTAGTTTGGGAACCATAATGTTTAAACCTCTGTAATTTTATATATTAAAATATTTTTTATCTATACTGAATAGCAAATTTATAATTTTATACAGTTTTTTTCAATAATTTGAAATTTCAATAATCTGCAATATATTATATTTTTGATTGTTTCTGAAAATCTTCTCTTTTCAATAATAATTACTGCTATAATAATTTCATACAGAATAAGTTCTATGCTTTCTGAGGTAGCAATTTATGAAACATGATTTTAGAATTACTGGAAATAAGAAAGAATGTTGAGCTTTCAAATTTAATTTGAGCATACAAATTTATGTAATAGTTTTCGAAGGTTTCCTCAAAGGATTTCTTCCGATATATGTAATTACAACTAACAGAAAAATTAGTGATGAAGAAAAAATATACCGAATTTTCGAAACTTGTAATGTCATTATAAATTAAATCTTTATGAAATTTCGCATACTAATGAAGCTCCTGGGCTTCATGAAGCAGGTGGAATGAAAGCAGACGTGTAGATAATTCATGGAATTTTTGATTCGCTTAGATGTAATGTGATAATACGAGCCTTCAAAGCCAGGGGTGGTATGCATTCGATTTACGCATTGACAGTATTTTAAAATCAGAGTACATATATACGTTGTTTTCCAGGCATATCATGTGACAATGTATTTGACCATATTGTGAACAATTCTAGACTGAACAACAAAGAATTCATCATCATAGTTCCTTACTATTTAATACACCATAAAGCATACACGAGTATCTTACAGCACGAATTGTACAGCGGAATCCCCTTTACATCATCAATCGGAAGTCTAAAATAATAATACAGGTAAAAATGTATGGAGAATATGTGGAATGTGCCAAAGATAAATAGCTAAAATAGGTGGCGATATATATGATACTTTAATACTGTATTAGAAAAACAATGCATGTATTTAACAGAATTCCTGATACAAAATGCTGTAAAATTGCAAGAAGAAGTGAAGAAGTAAAACACTGTTAAAACAAAGTAACATAAACTAAACCATACATTAAAAAAAAAAAAAAAAAAGAAGAGGTACTTAAGAGTCAGTTATTAAATTGCCTATACATACATACTGTAAAGTCACCGTTAGTTTACAAATACTAGTATGGCAAATACAATTTTTTGAATGTCAGGATTTAAATTACTTCGGGTAAAGAAAATATTTTTTAAAAAAATGTTTAATGTTGGACCCAGTAAGCTCTTATACTGTAGTGCATTTAAACTGAAAAGTATATATATGATATAATGGCGAAAAATATATTTAATGAATAAAATTTCGGAAATTTTAAATATTATGAATGATTGACGCAAAAAATTGTATAAATTTTAAAAGCATTGAAACATTATGACATTTTAAAGAAACCTTAAGGTTCAATAAAATGATAAAAATGTTTAAGTTTTGTGGAAATTAGAATATGCACTTAAACAAGGAAGCTATTTGGAGAAAATGCTTGTAGCAATGCAACAACTGCAAAATTTTCAGTTGCTGAATAAACATTTTTTATTACACCCATAAAAAAACTCAGGAGACTGAAGCAATTTTGAATATTCCTGAAACATACTTTTCAGGACTTATTTAGCATTTTATATATTCATAAGCTTAAATTTATTTTAGTTTCATTAAATATTTGGAATTCTTTTCCGTATTCTTAGTCTCGAGTTCTAAATTCGCTTTGTTCCATTATATATTTTTCCTCAAACTGAGACTGGGTATGGAACCCTGCAACTTTCATAATTATTTATTTGCCATTTTTGATAAATTTATGTTTAAATTTTTCATTTTGGCTCCACTTTTTTTTAAAAGTTTTTAAACTGTTATTAACTATATTTCCTTCCTCTCAAGAACTATCTTTAGCCAAGAACTATCGATGCAATGCACTTTATGGAAAATTTGTTATTGCATTTTGTTAATAGTTAGTTTTTAGTTAATTTATTATTTTTTCGTTTCTTCCCGGAAGAGCTATTTTCATGGCTACTTTTAAATATTTTGCGTGATTTAACAGTGCCATAAAATTTTATAAATATATGTATATATATATATACGCATTACATATCACATACTTTTCTTTTATCCATTTTAATTAAAAAATTTATTTAAAATATTTTTTACGAATATAATGCGAAGATTAGAAACGAAAATTCTGGAAATGTTAACATTAAAAAATATCTTGCAAAAATATAGAGGAGAGCAAAATAAACATATTTTGGAATGGGATGTTTTACAGAAATGGCGCAGTGACGTAGGCACAGCTAAACGGTAACTAAAACTGTTCTGCTGGAGTAAACTGGCATTCTGTATAGATTTAAAGCAGTCCACGAATGCGGATCTCGTGGATACATACTTTATCTGTAGAGCTGCGGCTGAAACGAAGCAAATATTCAAAGCAGATAAAAGTAATAGAAGAGCTGTTCCGGAGTGCCTTTTTTAAGCAGCTGCTCTATTTTCATTCAAATTCCCACAGATAAAATTTGTTTTAAAGATCTCCCCTTTCGCATAGCTACGCATACCGCTTGAAAGTCTCCGCACGGGTAACAGCGATTTACGCTTGGAGAGCGCTTTTAACTACCGCTCTACAGCGCACAGTACCAATTCAACGAATCATTGTGGCACAACCATTTCAGAAAGAAAATCTGCTTTTTTCGGTTCTCTCTGCCTATTTTAATATTTTTGCGAAATATTTTGATGTTACCCTACCGGCCCCCGATGAAACACATGAATAAATTTTTGTCCGGTGTTTATGTTCATTATTATTTTACTATTTTTTACATCGTTCTTTCATGGATTTCGAGTTATTGAGAATCCATTGGCTTTTTTTGGTTTCTTAGTGCCAGTGTTATCGATGTTTTACTGGTGTTCACATATCAGTAACTTACTTTAGTCTACAAAACATTTTTATTTTCACATGCATTTTCGCGTTTACATATTATTGGCCCAAACGGACACTAGCCCAGATGCGCTTCTAGTTTCGAAAACAGCATTTTAAGTTGGTTCACTATAAATGTCTCTTTCACTTTTCAGATTGTTTCCACCAAATATTAAGACCCGGTATAATAATTTCAAGAAATTAAATAATTAAGAATCTGCGTGAATGTATGCATGTTTATCACACTAAAACACAGCGGTAACTATAGCAATCAATTTTTAACTAACGTCGTCCTCCATCCGAATATCGGCTCCTGGAAGCCCGAATTTGGAACTTGTTTTATTGCTCATTTCATATTTTGTAAACATTTAACTAAGTGCTGATTAACAAATTAACAAACTCAACGATTGCAAAGCGAGCAATGGCAACACTGTACGGGGAAAAAAGATATTTTTGTCTGCAGCGGGCGAAACAGCTAAAAAAGTCTGTAGGAAATTTTAAAGCTATTCTGTTTTTAAATAATTTTAGTTTAAGGGACATTAGCCTAAATGTTCTCGATACGTGTACGGGTATGTAAATGAAAAAAAAAAAAAAAAAAAAAAAAAAAAAAAAAAAAAAAAAAACGCCCTTTTTGGTATAATATAATATAAAACTCTCATATTTTTTTCAACTCTGGTGGATTGGATTATTCAGTTATGGCAAAGCACATGAGGGCTATCTGCCTAAAGGGAGGGATGCCTTCGTGGAGGATTTTCTAAGGAAAACTGGCTCGTATACACGTTACACGTGGGGAAAACCACGAAAACGCCCACGCAGCCAGCCCGTTCGTGGAATTCGAACCTCGGACTGAAGTACCAGTGTTCAGCGTCTTTACCGCTCGGCTGTTGGTGGGCCTCAACTCTGGTGGTTACATATTTTATGAAGTGATAAGTGGTTTCTAGAGAAAAACATTTCTATCTTTAAATAGATGTTTATTGGTTTTAACAGTAAGTTTAAATCCATATAAACTAATTTATTATACAATAACATCACGCGGGTTGAAGAGTTGGTTGTATTAAATGTCATACAATCCTCTCCTTTGCTTTATTGTTCTTCGCTGTCTCTCCTCTCTCTCACACACACACACTCTCTCTCTGTATGTATATAAACATGTATCTTATTTAATTAGATATTTGCACATGAAACTTAGCATTTTAATTCTGAGTTGTGTTGCATAGAACATTAAAATAATGTTTACTATCGACAATCTAGCATCTTATAATTTCAGATTTTTGCTCAGATTAATAAAAAAATGTTATTATACCTTTTACGATTTTTATCACAATAATTAAAAAGCAGTTGGAATCATTTTGGATTTGTACTTCTATTTACGATAAATTCTTAGAATGCTTTACTATTCTTTCTGTCAAAATAAGGGTAACTTATTTTTTAACTTGAAACGACATATATTTTTAACTTACATTAATGCCTTTTAAAATGCAGATAATCATACGAGTATTTTATGTAAATATATTTTGAATAAATAATTTATTTTTTCAAAATTAACATTTAATTAAATCTACTTTGGAAGGAAAAATGGCAGATTTGGCATATTATATGAGGACAATTTCGTAAAGGACCCAATGTTAAACGAAAATAACTACAGGCGTATAAAATGAACAAAATGAAGATCACTTTCTAATTTTATAAATAATGTACAGGTTGCTAAAATTACACCAGTAGTTTTAAAAATCTTGAAATGAAAAGTACACTTAAATTAGAAAAATATAATTGAGATGGTTTTTATAATTTCCTTTTTACAGCCTTTTCACCTGATAATGTATTTACCAGGAAATCGTGAATGATCTTTTCTTCCACTTATATTTCAAATACGTAAAGTTTTCTCAGTTTGCTGTTAGTTAATATGTTTTGTTTTTTCCTTTTACATAAATATTATATTTTCGAGACTCTCATTCATTTAAAATACATGCATATTAGAAGCAGTAAAAAGAAAAGAGAGGAATGAGGAAGAGATTCTACTGGTTTTATTTTACTGTTTTCGTATACAATTAGGGCGCATGCGGCATTTGCATATTAAGATGCAACATTGCTTAGTTGTTGAAGCTGCACAGAATCTCTCAGCGATATGTGAAATGTAAACATTAATGGATATGAATTTCTATTAGGTTCGCAAAGTTCTTTTACGTTAATCTATTTTATCTTTTGGATCGTTACTGTCGTTCCCCCTTCCGTTTACCACCAGAATGCAAATTATTTCGCGTAGATTTAGGATGAAGACTTTTTAACTTTAGAAACTACGTTAATAGTTTGCTACCTAAGATAAGATTTATAGCCTTCGGCCTTGCATCATAATTGCCGATAGTTGAATATTCACGCCGGTTACGTTTTGAGCCAACTTCTCGTTAATTGGTCTGTGCAGCCTTTGGATACTAGCTTATTTAAATTAAATTTTACATCTGATTTACTGTTACTTTAAGTTATTTCGGTGGTGGCCACAAATGTTTGGCCGAGTTGTAGCAACAAGTGTGCTTTCTGTTCTTATTTAGTTTTAAAAAGGGTCTTGTAACTCATATCAAGTTTCAGTTCTTTCTTTGGATTTAGAGATAATTCGCTGTTTATCTATCTAAAGTTTAGTTACACTTTATGATATCAAAGAAAATAACTAAACTTTATAGGTTCTAGGTTAAGTTTAATGTCAGCCATCAATGTTAGTCTATTAAAATCTATGCGCGTTTGTTTGTTTGTTTGTGGCATCATCTCCCCGGAACGATGGGGAGTTGAGTTTCAAGACAGGTAAACCCGGACTTCAAAAATTCGTGGGAAGTCATTTTCATCTTCTTCCGACTTTAATCAGCCGAGATATTAATTAACAGCTATGAAAACGCTAATTTTGGCGCTCAGTTTTCTGAGTGCCAACAGTCTCGCGCGCGGGAGATGAAAATCTGCTTTATTTCTGCTTTATTTTGCCACTGCTCGCTCTCAAGCCGTAGAGTTTGTTAGTAAAATAAATCTGAAAGTTTTACAAAATATGAAATAAAAATAGCATTACCAAACATTAAACATAGTATTACTCTATAAGGTCATAGTCTGACATTAAAGAAAAAGCACGCGATTGCATGTCACCGTTATTGTATGTCGAAATGTTTTCGTTAGTGTCAGCATTTTAAATAAACAGCTGCTGTTGGCAACCTTTTTGTTTCAGGTTAGGATAATTGACACGATATGTTATTGAAACGTTCATTCTTTTATTCATATTGAGGAAAAGTTGTATTATATTAAATTAAAATCATGACGTCATACGGTCATACGTATATGTATTAACTAAACGTGTCAAAGATTTTGCTTCTTGCTTTGGCAACAAAAGAAAAAAAAATTACGCACTGGTTGTTGCTTGGAAAGACTGAGCTGATTTCATACATATTGAAATATTTTATTATATTTTCTTTTCAGGTGTATATGGAACGTATAAATTTTGCTTGGCCCGCAGCCCGCTAATTCCCTATAAAATTTGTAATGATTATATCTGTAATAAATAGTTAATCCTTATATTTATGGCTATTAAATCACCTGCATAAAGTTAATTATTTATTATAAGTAAATATATATCTGTATAATTTTGAATTCTAATTTCACATTTATTTGTGTTTTATTACATTTGTTTTTTAATATCTTTAAGTAGCTTCTGATGATTCTAAGCCACCAAAAGCTCTTAATGTCAGACCTTACAACAGAGTGTAATAAGCTAAGGCCATCTATTTCTTTCACATTCTTAAAATTAGAAAGGGTTTTACATGGAATGAATTCTTAAACGCTTAGAGTGCACTTATCCGAAAAAAGGTAGGAAATTGAATGCAAAGCTCTAGGTAACGTTTACATTACTTAAACTAGTATGACTGTGGAAGGATTTGTGTTTCCGATGGCTAATATACGAGCTTCCGACGGCTAATATAAGTTCTTAATACGTTATAATTTTTTTTTTTTTCGTTTTCCTTTAAACTAGTTTGCTTTTATATCATCTCTGTAAAATGTTCTTCACAAATAATTTCCTTTGAACCGACAGCGAAAAAAAATTGATTGGTATAAAAGTTTCAAAAAGAACTCAAGTTATTCTTCCACTTTCTAGTCCAAAGAGGCAATTTGCCCATTAGAACTATTAATTTCGTTTTGGCATTTTGCGTCGATTCACGATAAGCATTGTTTCACTTTTCAAATTGTTGCCACCAAATATTATCGTATTGTACTATATTTAAAGAAATTAAATAATCAAGAATCTGCATGAATGTATGTATGTTTCTCGCATTGTGACAAAACAACGGTACCTAGAGCCATCAAAATTTGAATAACGTAACCTTCCATAGAATACGGGCATGTGGGAGCCCTAATTTGAATTTGAAATTTGTTTTATTATCGATTTCATATTTTGTAACACTTAAAGGAATTTTTGATTACTAACTAAACGATTGAAAAGAGAGCAATGGCAACACTGTACGGGGAAAAATTATCTCCAGCGCGCGAGACTCTGTATCGGAAATTCTAAAGATATGCTTATTTTAATATTATTTTGAGACATCACTCTTGAACTGAATTTTATGGTTTGAATACGTGGAACATGATGTTTAATAAATAAAGGTAACACACAAAAAGTTAAAAAACGCCCCTTTGGACGTAGTTTCAAATCTGAAACTTTTCAGATTTCATTTATTTTAATTTGTTCCTGTTTTACTGCATTTTAGTTAATTGAAGACTACAGTAACTAGAAGGATCTACATAACTTTTGAATTCTATAAAGCAGAGAAAATAGGTTGAAACGTAAAACGTTATATGGAGAGTTTACCGATAATAGTGTTAGTAAGGAACAACTGAGGTATTTACGTATGTTTTACTAAAAAATATTCTTCTAACCTCTAAAATAAGTTTATATTATTGAGTTAGGAAGCTTAATTAATCAGCTTTTGGCAATACCAGTATAATTCAAATATCTATATTAAAACTAGATGGAAGGAAAGGAGAAAATGGAGCATAATGTGCATTTTTTTCATGAAACAGCAAGCCATTAAATAAAATAAAGACGAAATTTTTAATGTATGAAGTAATATATCTTAATTTATTTTATAAAATTTTTTCATAACTTGTTTCAGCGTTTAGTGACATCTGTCAATCAAAATAAAATTCTTGGAACACACAAAATTTCTAAGCGAGTTTTAAATTATGTATAAAGTATATACATATATATATCTCTTTGTATTGAAATTAGAAAGCTCTTTTTCACAAGTAAGAATTGAGGCTTAAAAAATGTTGTTAACTTTTCTAAACAATTGTGTAAAATATGTTTAGTTTAGGCAGTCGTTTATCCTGAATAATTTTTATGTCTAATAATAAAAGTGCATTCTATTTTAAGCAGCGTAAATAAATTTTAAAAGTGAGATTTTGAACCATTTATCCTCTTTTTGCTGAGATGTTTTAGAATAATTTCTTTATTGGAGAAAATTATGTCACAATAAAATAATAATAATCGTAAAATGCAGTAATACATTATGGTTAATTGGAAAGAAATGCAATAATAATAGTATCATTATTTCAAAATCACTGCTTCTGCTCAGATTGGCAAAAAATACGAAGTTTTATTGTATTTCAACACAGCTATTTGTTTATGCACTAAAATAAATAAGTAAATGGAAATTGTTTTATCCTTGCAGGAAAACCTTTTTTGTTTTTAATATTTATTTTCAGCTGACTATCTTTGTTTGTTAATGCATTTTCTTTTTGTCGTTATCTAGAAATGCGAAGCGGACTAATTTAGCATTTATATTAATTTTTTCCCAAACTTTAATGCTACATTTAAGTTTATTTCTGTCTCTATAAAGATAGCTCATTTCTCTAAAAGGGTTTGAAATTATTTCCAGAATTCTAATATTACAGTAATTCGACAAATTATTCATATTTATTCCTTCAAATTTTATTAAAATCGAATTCAAAGCCAACATTAAAAAATTATTAAAGAAGTATTTTCATAAACAGTTTTAGAATAGAAAATTGGCAGGATTGTACAAAATGTTCATAATTTTAAAGCAAGTGCATTTCCTAAATATGTGAAAGTTTTGTTATTAGGAATAATTACCGATCACTGTGGAATCTACATAGAAAAACGTAATACTAGATAACGTGTTTTGTAAATACATTACACTGCATTTGATATCAGTTTCTTTTGAAGTCCTTTGCTTTTGTTTCTAAATCTTGAAACTGAAAATACTGTAGGACAATCAGAATAACATTTAAAATAGAATTTCCCTGAACTCGGAAAGTTATTCGAAACAGGAATATTTGATTCTAACTTTTTTTTAAACATAACCTTATCAAAATCAAAATTTACTTCAAAATAGTTCTGCAATAGATGCTTTAAATTATCTAATATTATATTTTACATCAGTCTTAAAAATAAGCTAATTTGTGAATCATAAGTTACACATTAGCCTAATTATATCTACTTATAAGGCGATGTATTCACAACTTATATTACGGTTGATAGGTACGAAATCGGTGTTAATTATTGCAGAATATTACAGATTTAAAATTACAATACGGAAATGTGATAATAATTATTAAATTTAATATTTTTCAGCTTTGAAATAGAAAATAATTAAAGAAACCAAAACTTTTTATACATATAATTGAAGTAAAAATTCAGAATTTCAATTTTACCTCGGACAAAGCGAATCATGCCCGACAATTTTTTTTAACATTAAATGAGACGAAAATTAAAATTTTAAAATCAAAATTCACTTAATTTTTTAACATTAAAAGTGAAAATATTTTAGAAAATTTAAATGGAAGATGCATAAGTTCAGAAACGATTTTATAAAATTGTTTAAATTGTGGACGGATATTGAAATATAATGATTATCATAAAAATGACTCCCTTGATATAATTTGCATAAACTAAAAATTCCCAGTTTGATTTTAAATGCTACTTACCTCTGGGATGAGCTGCGATCAGAAGTGGGCCCGTCATGCATATGTATAGCAAGATCTTCGAAACCACCTCCATCATCGAAGTGCTGAGTTTAATACCTACTATCGCAGGACAAAGATTCACTTTACGGGGCCTCACCTTTGCCCCTACGCATGGCAATGAAAGGGGCTGTAACGCGACAATGCCCGTCCAATAACAAACAAGTGAACTCAAAGTTTGTATGACGTTTCCCCCCCCGAGGGGTGTGTATCCAAGGAGGAGCCGACTGCCCCGCGATTTATATTTATGAGGAAGAGCCGGCAACGTCGGAAGCAATTTTATATTACAGCTCAGTGCCGAACGCACACACACGCACACACACTTACACACGCACGTGCCTTGCTCAATAAAAGTTTCCCTCTTCTAAGAGTGGCGAACGACTGCGCCTGCGCGAATACTTAGCATGCTTGATTAAACCGTCTCTCCCGATAAGAACCCCTTTGTCACCAACATGTTCCCAAGATTAATTACATCTCTTCAGGATAATTAGGTAGGGCGGCATCAAAAGAAACGCGCCCGCCGGTGTTATCGCTGCCTGACACCGCTACCCGATTGATATTTTAGCCCCCGCCAGACGTCAATAAAGGCAGTTTCATTATTACGACAATGCTCAATTAATATTGCCGTTCGCTTCATCAAGAGAAGCACTGACTATCCACGACCACCCACCCCTCTCGTCTTTGAGCTTCTTTTCCCAATGCCGACCCTCCCTTCTTTTACCAGAAAGGTATCAAGCAGAAGATGAGACGTTTGGTTTAATCAAAAGGGGGTGCGGGGCGAGGGTTCGAAGCGCGATTCGGGGGGTAGGTAGGTAGGTAGGAAGTATTGAGATCATTGGCGTGTTAGCTGGAAAAAGTTTTGGCTCGATATCACAGTCATCAACGGTTTACTACATCAATGAGTTGCGAGCTCTGCTAATCTATGATTGGCTTTTTGCTGGATGGCGATTTCCTCTTTAACTCCTTCCTTTTCTTACCATTTCTTATCCTCCGTTGGGTCGTTAAATTCGATGTGGATTTGAAAAGAAAAATTTTTGTCTCACAGAATGCGTACGTAAAATGAAAATTTTCCGCCAATGCCAAATTTGAAGAGAAGAGCGAGGGCTAGAGGGTGGTGAGATTGAGGTATTAATTATCGGAGACATTCGGAAAAGAATAACAATTTCTGCCCTCTAAAAGATAAACTGGAGCTCGGTAATTGAAAAGTTTTGCAAGGAGGACTTGAGAATATCGTCATTTTTAACGAGCCAGTCTTTGATTAAAAGAGGAGCTTGATGCCGTCATAAAAGCCGAACGGGACGTCTAAATTAAATGTCGTTACTCCGGAAGAACAGAAGTTTATAAACGCGCAGCTCGAAATGATTGGGCTATTATACTCTCTATTCTATATCGTCAATCTTCTCCTAATTGAGTCGTTTGTTTTAACATCTGAAGTGCAGTTTTTTGGTCTCCAAAGAATGGGAAACTTATTCATAAGCTTTTGAATAACTCAGAGATGAATTAATGATTGAAAATATAGAGCTGACAAATACATATTACTTTGTATTTTTATCTCCATTTTCATCTAAGTAATGAGCGCACCTCCTCAGAACCTCAATTTAATTTTAATAACGCTTCCTATTATCTGACTACAAGTTATAATGAATATTCATGGGCATTAGATAAAAGTCGTGAAAATTATGAAAGAAATATTGGAACTGGTATAGAAGTTTATAAAACGTATCTTCGTTACAGTAGTCTTTAACTCAGACCTCTATTCTTTCGATAGCCAAGATTTGCATTCATCTGATGAAAATTAAGTCACATCACAATTCTTTAAGAGTTAAAAATTCGTATACACTGTATAACTTCGTAAAGATTTTGTTTCAATGGGAATGAAATCGGAATTTGATTTAAGATTAATTTTTGTCCTGATCATTATTATTTCCTATACATTATCAATATTACGGTGTTTGTACCTATACTCTGGCTCTGATCATTACTCTAAAGCAAAAATTTAAGCGTGCCTCAAAAAAAAAAAAAAAAGTTATAAAATATATGTTATCTTTAATTAAATGCTCACAAAACTAGTGAGAAATGAGATGTTCCTGCATATTCCGTAAGTTATATAAGATACACATTATTTTACGAATTGATCAAAAGCCTTTGTTTTTTTTTTTTTGTTGTTGTTGTTTTTCTGCCCTCATATATAATAGTAATCGCTAATGCGTTCACTGTATATTAGGGTTTTATATTCCCTAATCGACTAAGGCTAAAGCGCCCACTAGCTATTTCCCTCAAACGAATGATGAGACATGATTTCATGGAAGACTTTGTAACCGAAACCGATTCGTATTAATGCTACATGTAAGAAAACATAAACCACAGAAATGATTCTCCATTTGCCAGCATGCTAGCCTCGTTGCGACTACAAGTGTTCATCAACTTTATCTTTTCCACTACTGGTCTGTTTTGTATTTTTACACGACGTGAGGTTACATATTTATGCAAGCATATAAATTAATGTATTAGAACATATATATTCCTCATGTTCATTTCTAATAGTACAATAGTACAGTCCAATAGTACAATATCAATGTAAAAAGTAAGATATAATTACAAATGCAAATAGTTCGTGAACCATAAGTGCAAAATAATAGTAAGTTAAAGGACTACTGCTTCAAATATTAATACATATGATAACAATACTGAAATTCTCTGACAATTATAATACAATGATCAATTGGCACATAATGAGATTGTAAATATAAATAGACAGTATAATACAATACAAGTCCAACAGTACAATATAATGCAAACACGAGTATGTAATTACAAATGTTAATATTTCATGAACCATCAGTGCAAAACAATACTAAGTTAAAGGACTATGCATATCAATGCAAAACATAAAGTGTTAAAGAGTAGTAGTATACAATGTTAGATATAGATATACTATACAAAAGAAAGTCATATTCTTACAACAGAATGGTATTGCAATTTAAATACCAACAGTATTAAAATATAATTATAATAATAAACTCAAATAAAAATCCGAACATATGACCAATACAAAAGCAAAATGTTATTCCTCAAATATCTATGCAATGCATATTCAAATACAGTCAGTAGATATATACTGATATAATTATACATGCATAACAAGTTAAAGACATATCGAGAAAACAACCCAATACAATCGATAAGATCTATACAACACAAATTCAAATACTAAAATAATCCAGATACTAATAGAAAAGTAAATGCATATATCAAATGGTACTTCTAACAAAGATAAATAATATATATATACATACACACACACACACACACACATATATATATATACACACATATACATATATATATATATAAACATTCTTATTGAACAAAATTCAACGAAGATTCAATGAGACAAATATCAATCCAAGCATGTGATAAGTTGACATATGGGAATAGTAGATTAACACTAAGATGTATGCGTACAATATACTAAAATTGTAAATTATGTTACCAAGCACAAGTCAGTACCATAGGAATGAAGTATTTCCATAATTTTGATCAGTTTTATAACTAAGTATTTTTGTTTAATTAAAAACTTACAAAATGCACGAGTGTTAGTATTTGGTATGGGAATGTGATAATCTTGTGTAATAGGACACTGAGTCACATAATGTTCAGGATTTCCAAGTTCACCACATACACACATATCAGTATTTGAAATTCCATGTCGATAATAGTAAACTGGATAGGGTCCATGCCCTGTAATATAACGTACCAAATGATGATTGGTAACCGTCTATGTATATCAACATATGAAATATGAAAATAAGTACGACGACCTGTGTCGGAGTCATCCCAGTTTGTTTGCACGCAGAAATAGTCTTGAGTAAAATTTCCTTTTTAAAATACGAAATTGGCCATTTTACCATTAGGTTTTCAATTTCACCAATATGATCAATACTTTTTGGGCAGCTATTTTTGCAAACAAGTCTGCTTGGATATTGCCAATGTTATCTGCATGACCTTTTGTCCAGGCCATCAGTATTTTAGAATTTCCGGACATGTGCAATTCCTGCTGAATAGCAGAGATAATAGGCGAAGAATGCCTTGGATTTTTAATTGCAAAAAGAGATGAAAGGCTATCCGTTATTATTATACCTTCCATCTCACCGGTTTGTTTAAAATATTGAACAGGTTTAAGAATAGCCATCGCTTCTGCTTGAAAAACGCTGTTTTCAGCAGTAAGATGTCCTAACCATTTAAATATTTGGTCGTCATTGTGATAAGCCACAAGGGCACAACCAGTTTGTTGCTCAATTTTCGAACCATCAGTGAATATCTGTAAGTGAGGTAGTTGTGGCAAATTGTCACACTTCAAAAAGACATTGAGTCCATATCCTTGTTGAGCAGGATGATTATCCAAATGCTGTGTTTGCTTTTCATAGTTGGTTGGAAGAAATACGTCATTATGAAAATTTACAGATTGCTGCAGTTGGCGAAATGTTTGATAAGCTGCCTCCTGTAGAGTGCGTAGAGGCAATGGAATAATGCCTGCAAGCACAGTCAAGGCATTAGAAGAAGTTGTACAAAAAGCGCGGGTAATCTGTAATACAAAGGGTCATTGTAAACTTTGCAATAGTCTGGCCTTACGACCCTGCATAGGGTCGGCCGAGACTGCTGCTGTATATATAACCATCTTCTCGATTACAGGTTGATATAATATTTTTTGTATGTACGGACTAATACCCCAATTGTGTCCATACATACGGCGAAGATTATTTGCAATGATAGTTGTTCTTCTTTTCAATTCCTGCAGATGCAAAATCCAATTTAATTTCTCATCAAATACTATACCGAGAAATTTGAGCTGCCTTTTAATACCAATTCTGGTACCATTTATTGTAATTCTCGGTCGTCGATTTAAAGATTTTCCTTTCTTTGGGACAAGGAGAATGGTTTACTTTGAAGAGGAAATTGTAAGTTTGATATTATTACATAATTCATAAAAAAGATTACAAGTTTCTGTGGAGTTAATTTGCAGTTCATCTCTTGTTCGCCCTGTGACAACAAAAGCTGTGTCATCAGCATAAGCAAATAAACGGGTATGTGCTGGCCAAGTGGAGGATAGAACATAATTAAATGTTACATTCCACAAATCAGGGCCAGCACAGGAACCCTGGGGACAGCCACGATTTTGTATCTTGGTTATTACTTCCCGGTTAGTTAAATACATTAATTTTCGTTCAGATAGATAACTTCTAAATACCAAGAATATACTCTTAGGGCAATGAGCTTTTTATAATGATTCCAGAATTGCTGGCCACCGCAGCGCATCAAAAGCATTTTGAAGATCAATACTAATGAATGCGCTGTGGTGACCACTGATTCTATTAGATTGCAAATCATTAACAATCTTTGACAATACCTGAACAGTGGATCTACCAGGTCGAAAACCAAACTGATTATCAGACAAAACGTTTTGCACATGCAAATGATGTTTTAAGCGTAAAACAATTATTCTCTCATATACCTTACCCAATGCAGAGAGTAAGCATATGGGTCTGTATGATGCAGGATTATGTGGGTCTCGACCCTGTTTCAGGAATAAGACCACTCTGCCAATTTTAAAAGCCCTAGGAAAAAGTCCTAAATGGAAAAGTTTGTTGAAGTCCTTGAAGAAATAAGGATGAGAATTAATAGTTGCTCGGAAGAAACCATAATCAATCCCATCTGGCCCTGGCGCCCAATTTTTTTTTTAGATTTCGTATTGTAGTTTTAATTTCGTCTAAAGTTATATCTTGATCGTCTGCAGTGTCAGGAATTGTTAAGTTATTTCTAATTTCTATCTGGAACTGAGAATCTGTGGAAGGATCATCAGATGGAAACACGGTGGTTAAAATTGATTCTATTGTGTCTTGTGTTGGGTGCTCAGTCGAAGTAGAAGATGCTAATAGATGAGTTTGCGAAGGTTGAAAAATTTTTGTCCTTGCAATTTTGTAAGGAAGTCCATATGGATCATGATTTTGAGTGCAATATTGCTTCCATGCTGTTAATTTAGATTGAATAATCATACGTTTATAAATTGCTTTTTCTGTTTGATAATGTTGCAAAGTATTTGATGTGATACCATTTCGACGGTCAGATTTTAATTTTCTTCTAAGCGCTCGACATTTCTGTTGTTGAGTTCTTAATTCACCGTTCCACCAATGGAGAGCTGAAAGTTTTTTATTTGTTTTCCTTGGAAGAAGATCTTGACAAATATCTTGGATTGTAGTTAAAACCAAGTCCGTAAATTGTTCCAAGGCAGCTGGAGTTGTTTACAAAGATAGTTGTCTTCTCAGTTGGTTCAATTTTCCTCTAATTTTTCTATTAAATTGACGATATTTACGACCTGGGAGATTATACCTAATGAGAATAGGAACTGAGCCATTGTTGGTTATTTCAAACGTAATGAATTTATGGTCCGATAAACTTATTTCATCATGAATAGTCCAATTATGAACCAAATGTGCAGTATTTGCTTTAATAAAAGTTAAGTCAGGCCATCCAATAGCATATGTTCTATCAAAGGTAGGCGCAGAGTCTGTTGAGTTAAAAAGCACATAATTTTTTGAAGATATAAAATCCTCCAATAGGCGACCTTTAGGATCAGTTGTTGTATAACCCCATGCTACTGAATGGGCATTAAAGTCCCCACTGATGATTTGGTGTTTATTACCAATAATGCGAAGATTCTCTTCTAAAAAGGCAATAACTTGGGTAATGTCATCCGTAGGAGGAGAATAAATTGAATAAATAACAACTATTAAATTTCGAATTTCTAAAACTACAGCAACTTGATCTCTATTAATTGATAAAATTGAGGGAGAAATTTGTGTATTACAGTTAATAATGGCTGCACGTGGAGGTGCTAAAGTGTCTGCCTTGGAGAAGGTTGTCCAAAGAAGAGGAAAACCAGCAACTTGACAGTCTCTAGTATACGGCTCCTGGGCCAATATGAGATCAATGTGATTTCTTAATGCAAATTCTATTGTCTGTGCTGTAGCTGCCCGAGATCTCTGCATGTTTATTTGTAAGCATCTAAATGATGGCAAAGCACTCTGTGATACATGAATCGCACCTTTA
The DNA here is from genome assembly GCF_044657685.1 of Stegodyphus dumicola. NCBI lineage: Eukaryota > Metazoa > Arthropoda > Arachnida > Araneae > Eresidae > Stegodyphus > Stegodyphus dumicola. Next base: position 198,971,732 of record NC_140771.1, read on the forward strand.
GACATATGTGGTATTCTGGTGCATTCGTTCGACTTGTTTCTGATAGCAAAAGCATGCGTTGGAGTTGGCGGTATGATCAACTGGGACTGGGTTTCTGGAATTCTTGTTCGCGTCGAGACAATTGATGCAGGCTGCAAAATCCGAGGAACAGTCTCGGGAGTCATGCTCACCGGCACAGTATGTGCAGTAGAAGTTGCTGCGACATTCCCGCTGCAAATGTCCAAATCGCTAACATTTATAACATCTCTTGATGTTAAAATGTTCTGTGATGTTGTGAGACTGCCATCCAATATGGAGTTTGGGGTATCGCATAATTGTATTGAAAGCTGCGGGCTTACATTGGAAGATCCACTTAACATTTTTCTTTTCTTTTAATCGAAAAAGAGGTTTTATGTCCTCTGTGTCTAAACCAAATTCAGTAAGAAATGCTTCCCCTAAATCCTCTTGAGGAAGATCTGTAGGAATGTTATGAATGGCTAGTAAAGGATTTTTTAATGTTGGTTGCTTGATAGTAACTAGTGAGGAAGCTCTCTCAGATGTTAAGGTATCTTTTAGTTTCTTCTTATCTGACTCTGTTGAACAGACAACAGCAAGACCACCCTTTTTAATTGAACGTATAGCAGTTACCTGAGCTCCAATTTTTGGAAGTGGGAACTCCTTAGCAAGTTTATCCTTCAATTTACGACTAGTTGTCGTATCTTTTGGATATATTAGCAACGTCGGTTGAGGAGCTGCTGGAAGGATGGAATGCTGCACTGCAGCAGCGTAAGAATAGCCTGCGAGTGGAGTTGGCAAATTTACTGTATCTTGCACAGGAAATGAGATATCTGAAGCCTGTTTATGATGGGCAAGTTTACAACAAATAACAGTCGAGGTATTGCTACCAGTATCAGTTGTGGGAGGCTTAGGTACAAAATCTGGGCCTTCTTCAGCTAATTGTTTGAAGGCGTCTAAGGATTTACAAAGAGGTTCTCTTAAATTTGAGGGAAGGACAAATTTGCTTCCTTTATATGTTACTGCTATAGTATGGATAGTTTCATATAATACCTTTATTTTTTCATGATAAGAAATGTCTGAATGTATCAATGTAAATGGATCCAAATCACTTATTGAAGGAGTTTGATTACTATCAACAGGTATTACAGAAGGGCGAGACATTTTACAAAAAGTAATGTAGCATAAACACCATTAAACATATATATTAATCAGCTGTATAATGAGTAAAGATAAAATTGTACCACAGAATTATGCAATTTAACAAGAAGTATAAAGAGCAAAATTATATAATACAAGTAAATTTACCAATACTGCATAATAACAACAATATTTAAACATAAAGTATATTAAAACATCAATTAAAATGATTTAAAACAGTTTAAACATTAATTACTGTTACAATAATACATATAGATAGTATTCCAACACTTATCGAAATCAGAGTGAAAGTGTCGTAATAACACTCGTCATCGAGTTCAAATAACGACGAAATATAGGGCAATTCAACAGAGTCAAAATTATTGTAATTTCAAAGAGTCTAAGCCAGAAGGACGAACCCTTTAGCACTATTAAATATTTAGCTTGAGAATATGGGTTTCATAGTAAAATGATTGCAGACCAATTAATAGAACAATAAAAATTTCAGTTAAAAGATCAAGTTCGAAGATACAATAGTTAGCAATAAAAGAACTGTACAGAATAATAGATCATGAAAAAAATACCTTTTTCCCGAAAACCAGGTAAGCCTAGGTGCAACTGGAGGTAAGATAGGATTTTTTCAAAATTACACACCAATTTCGAGACTTAGAAAAAATTGAGCACTTTTCTTAGCCCTACCAGGGCACCACGTGGTAAGCTGGCGGAAGGCGACCGTAGCTGTGGCGGCATCACATATGAGCAAAAGTCCGACACTTTTGCAGCGGCCTAGAATCCTTTGTTTTCGGCACTAAAGCACTAATAACTAGAGAAATACTTGGCGCACACGCAAAAATTATATATCCTCGGATGCAGCGTATATTCACACACAAATTTAAAACAAACGACACTTCCGGTGGCACTTTTTCCACCAAAAATCTCAAAAAAACAGGAGCGAATCGAAACGACGTCTGTCCTCGAATGACGGTCCACACGGCTCTAGACGTATATATAAAGTCGTATATATATATATATATATATATATAAAGAAAAAAAAGAAAAAAAACATTTATAATCAAACCACATTTCAGCAGCATTTGCAAGGAAATGGTATTGGGATAATTTGTTTCAAAATAAGAACATTGTTATACCATATATATATATATATATTATATATATATATATATACACACACTGGTGTGCAAAAATTAAGGACGAGACGGTTTTTTCAATATAACTTTGTACAAAAGCTTTCCAAATCAACACATTTAATACCGTAAGATCCCCAATACGTAAGGACATGAGTAATGTAAGCAACACTTACAAAAAGAGTAATCAGAGGGATAAAAAGAAGCTTTATTGAAAAAGTAGCATGGAGCGCAATGCGACTGAAGGCCGAAACATCCCTGTGATGGGTGTCCAGCAAGAAACATCCGTTCTTTAATAGGGGATATGATCTCCCCTGACTGCTAGGCAGGTTTCACAGCGTCTGCCCATGCTGAGAATGAGGGTGTCAATGAGTTGTTGAGGCATTGCTGCCCATTCGTCTTGCAGCGCCAATCGAAGCTCCGGAATCGTTACTGGTGGTAAGGTACGAGCTGCCAAGCGTCTGCCTAGAAAATCCCATAGATGCTCGATGGGATTGAGATCCGGAGATCGTGCCGGCCAATCCATACGTTCAATATCCTCACTCTCTAAGAGCTGTTCGGAAGCTACTGTGCGATGACATGGTGCATTGTCGTCCATGAAAAGGAACTGCGGACCCATAGCGCCTCTAAAAAGACGCACATATGGAAGAAGAATCTCGTTACAATAACGGGTCTCGTTGACTGAACCTGCGTCGAAGATGTGAAGGTCTGTACGACTACCAAGGACGATGCCTCCCCAAACGAGAACACCGCCACCTCCATACCTGTCCCTTTCAATGATGTTCGAGGGATGATTGCGGCTTCCCCGCTCTCTCCAGATGAGTATGCGATGAGAATCGCTACTCAGACTGAATCTGCTCTCATCTGTAAAGAGTACTCGTCCCCATTCATTGTCTCTCCACTTCCGGTGTTCCCGGCACCACAGAGAACGCCTTCTCCGATGGGCAGGTGTTACAGGTACACACCGTACAGGGCGTCGTGCAAATAGGCCACCACCGTGCAGTCTTCTGGCCACGGTAAAACGCGATATCGGTCGTCCAGTCGCCTGTGTCGTGTGTCTAGCGATTTCTCCCGCTGTCTGCCACCTGTTTCTTCTGGCCTGTAAGGCAATATACCGGTCATCTGCGGGTGTGGTTCCTCGTGGACGACCACTACTAAACCCCCGGATAGCTGTTCCTGTAGTTTGAAATTGTCTCCAAAGTCGTGAAACGATGCTGTGAGCAATTCCGAACTCTGCAGCCAACACTTCTCACACTGCGGCCTTCCTCCAACTTCTCAGTGATTCGACCTCGGGTAAAAGCATCCATATGTCGTCTAACAGATTGATTATTCGCCATTTCTCGCTGAGGCAGCAACTCGGTGTGATTTTAACTGCTATACGGCGTGCAATCTCTTTTCCAGAAATACTGATCTTACACCGACAACGTGCTTTATACTACTCAGACACTCCCCCATTACGTCTACCTGCATATCTGCGCATGTGATACCGTACATCACCTTACTTAATCTCCTGATTAGTCTTTCTGTTCGCTCTGCCTCTTCGTTCAGCTGATATGCTATTTTTTTTGACTTCGTCCTTAATTTTTGCACACCAGTGTATATGAATAATGGCGAGTGTAAAATTCAGTTCAAATACTTAATCCAACCTAATTTGCGAGAAGCTCTTAAAATTGAAATTATTTTTAAGGTTAATTTTGTTTAACAGCAAAAGCTCAGTTCTGTCAGCTGGAATTATTTTTACTTATGAAAACATACAAAGTGTAAGATATTCTGTATTTTTCATTTTTTTAAATATTTTTCATTTTTTAAATATTTTCTGTATTTTTAATTTTTTTTAATATTTTAAATATTTCAAAATTTTTAGAAATTTCTAATGTTAAGTTTTTCTATTTTAGACTGCTATATGAAATTTTCAGTTTAAAAGATTTTTTAATTCAGTTGCTTATAAATGTATTTATTTATTTATTATAGATTTTCAGTTTGCGCTCTTTTTTTTTTGTCTTTATGTAAAACATTTTTTTTAAATAAGCGTGGAATTGAAAGCGTAGAAATAAGGTTATTCAGGTATCAGAAGTCCTTTAATAGCCACAACTATCAAAATGATGATAAATTGCGACAAGAAAGGAAGTATGCAATAATAAATAATAATAATAAATAAAAGTTTGCGTAAACAAAATGCATAATCCGAATGTTCCTTTGTCTTGTACTAAAACGAATCTAACTGCGATTGAAGCTAATATTTATCGATGAAAGCAACATTAACTATTTTTTTATTAAAATACAACACAAAACAGGAATTTTATTGGACAATATTTAGCTTTGTTTAAAACAGTGTTAAGGGGACTCATACACCTTAAAACCCACAGGATCTTCGAATATGTGACTGTTGCAAGAATTGAGATAACTTATTTATTTTAAAAGCAATTACTTTCAACATTTTACAGCTGAATACATAATATAACTACTTTCCAAAATAGTAATCAGAAAGTTTGTGTTGCTCAGATATTTTTATAATTTAACCTTCTTTGTGACAAAATGTTTCGTCAAATTTTGACCTTGCGCGCACAGATTAAAACATTCTGTTGCATAATTTAATTTTATATTTAATATATAGCTTAATAATATATAGTATTATTACATTTGGAAACTACTGTAAACCTAAAATTCTAAGAATTTTATGTTAAATTTTTATTTTATTTGGAGTTGAGTTTATAAAATGTATTTTATTAAAAAAAATCTGTAATGTTTTCATGCATAAAATATTTTAATATTAAAATTTTCATCAGATTTTTGGTTCAGTTAGAAAATATTGCCCACATAAAGAATTCCATCCAATTTCAAGTATGTACCATTAGCCATTTTTAAAATATCATGCGCGCAAGGTGGAAACATGACGAAAAATTTTTTCACAAAGCGGATTAAATTACAAAAATATTTGTGGCAACACAAGTTTTCTGGTTACTAGTTTCTAAAGCAGCTATATTTTGTAGTCAGCAATAAAATATTGGAAGTAATTGCTTTTTAAAGTAAATAAAATATCCCAATTCTCGCAACAGTCACACATTCGAAGATCTTAAAGGGCTTAAGGTGTATGAGCCCCCCTTTAATGAGAAATATTAATTATTTTTCCATAAAATAATCAAGTCTACCTTTATATTTAAACATAATTCAAAAATAAGGCGATATAAAATTTGACGTTTTGAAATAAGATACATTTTAGCTTATATAACATCACAAGATAAAATTACTGAATAACATATAGGTGAATTTTCTTTTATTTCGAATAAAAATATAGAATTCGGAAATATACTAATATAGATAACATTTCTAACATATGAGTAAATTAGTCTTCTTTGAAAGAAATTTAACTGAATGCAAATTACTGCAAGAGAGGTCCGAGGGTAAAATATGCGTTTGGAATATTACATGACTTTGTCTCTTCGAAGCACATATACATGGAAAATAAGTTTTCCATTATTTATAAAAGCTGAACTTACGGCTTATCTTCCGTTAGAAAAGTTGTACCTATGCGTGGAAATTAACACACCTTATAATGAATTTTATCTAAAGAAACACACATCGGGACAAATTTTCGAATTACCGATGTTTAAGTAATTTAAGTTTTAGTCGGTGCAATTTTACAAGATTAATTCATGTAATTGAATGTATACATAAAACACTGCTATATGTAATTGAATGTATACATAAAGCATTGCTATATTGACCTAATATATGACCGGATATTTTCCGTGCATGTCTGCGTTCTTATGGACGAAAGAGTGGCTGAGAGTTCAAGACATCTCTGGGAGCTGGCAGCAGTTGAACTCTGGCAGCTCATTTCAGGAACTATTTTTTCAAATATGGCTAGCTGAGTTTAAAAAAATGGGTGGGTAATAAATCCCAACCAGAAATTTTTGTACTAATTAATTTCGCTATTTATTACAGTTTATAGAAATTTTCTGTATTTCAAAGCTTCTTATTTTAAGAATTCTTAATCTTCTCCACAATTAAATAGCTTAAGGAGAGAGGTTCAAAACTCAGTCGATTAAATCGTGTGGTAACGGCAATCTCATGTCCAAAATACTTTGTTCAACTGTAGACACCATTGGACAATTCGGAGGAAGATACACAGTAAATGTCCTCGCCTGGACTGGAACCATGGAACTTTCAAATGTGCTAACAGCTCATACCATTAAAGCACACACTAAGGAATTCATCAATTTTCCATATTTAAAGCATGAATGAAGAAAGAAACGAAACCAATAGACCAAACTAAAATGATGATGAACTTACGTCTATAACATTTCAGTCTGAGTGTCACTGTAGAGAACTTTCAACTTTTCGAAGTTCATTATACAAAGAATCAAGTCTTCCTCTGCCGGAATTCTAACCATGGATCATCTAGTTTCTCGGTGGACATGCTGTTAATTTATACAGAGAAAGCATACACGAAGGAATTCAATAATTCCTTACAAGTTGCCTGTTTTATTAACTAGCATAGTTTATTTCACTTTCACATTTCAATCTCTAACTTAGTTTAGCTATTGAATGGAAAAAATTGCCGAAGAAATGCCATAAGTATTCAAAATAGTGAAATATTTTAGTATAACATTCTATTACCTTTATGAAATCAAATCACTTGATGATCATCTAATTATTTATGTGCTTTAATGATAAAAAACGTGCTCTACATGGAATAAATGCCCTTAGGCCAATTTAACTTTGCCTGCGATGTATTTTGCCGGAATAAATAATTTGAAACCGATCTGGACATTTGTCTCGTTGGGAAGACTACGAGAATAAAACAAGGTAGATAGTTCCAGGAAAAAAGGAACGGTGTTTTGACTCGCTTCAGCAGCTTCTCCGAACCATTTACGAAATTGGAATGGCAAAAAGAACCATAGAAAAACAAAAACGAATGGAAACTATCCTCTGGGAGATCATCACAGAAAGAAGAAGTGGTTCCTGTGTAAAAAAATAAGGAAAGAATAAAAACTTGGAAGTTCAAAAATATTAATGATCTAAAACCGCTATATAATTTTTTTTACCCCTGTAGCAAGTACGTGATGTAACTTTTTGATCAATGGAATGTTTTAGAGATGTAAGTGACATCGAATTACAAAATTTCATCTTAGGTCAGCGATTTCTATTTTATTTCTTCTTCAATAAATGAATTTTTAATTGCAGTAGTGGGGAAGAGACATTGAGTTTCATTCCCAGATTGATCCGAAGTTTTTACTTCCTTTGAAATGTCACGTGTGCATCAGAGAAGAAATTTCGGCTCTAAGTCCCGAAAAAGAAGAAAAGAAAAGGCTTATAAATTTTTAGAACGGAAAAGTGTCATTGATAATAGTTTATTTCTTTATAAAGTTGTGTTTGATACGACAAACTTTTAATTTTTAGTGGCATTAAATATTTTAGTAAAAGTGTAACCAAAAAATTATGAGAAAACTTTAAATGTTCGTTAACCTATTAATAATAACAGTCTAGCTACACAATACGTATAAATATTATAAAATATTTGAGGTATATTTAGAAAATATATGCATTTTATTGTTTTTTGAAAGCTTCAAATGATGGATAATACACTAAAATTAAATAAAATCCGGTCTCTACTTAAATAAAAACACATCGCATGTACAGATAACACATGAAAGAGAAGGGCTAGTTCAATAAGCTCTTCCCTGTGAAACAAGTGACGAGCGTTGACGTAGTCATGTTGACACTGAACGCAAAGACGCAATTCGCAGCATAGGAATTAACGTTTTACAAAAAAATAAATAAAAAAAAACCTTGAAAAAGCAGTGCATGAAAAAATAGCTATAGTTTAGAAGGAAAAATGTTATTACTGTATTCATTTATAACCTTTATAAAGACTTACTTTTTCGTGTTCTTAAAAGTTCCCTTTTTTTAACCCTGCGCACTTATTCTTAAATCATGAATTTAAAAATTATGACATTCATTAGCTTTTCTTCATCTGCATACTAAATGGGAGAATTTTACTACTCTATATAAGATAACTATAATAGCAGTTATTTAAAGTTAGGCAAAAAAAAAAATGCAACCTCGGGTTGGCGTAGTTTTAAATATAGTCAGTTTAATATATTGTTAAGTTTTTTGTATTTATTTAGCTATTTTAATAGAATTTGAAATTAAAATTGTTTTATATTTCCGCGCAATGCAGCACGAGACTTATTTCAAGAGAAAGCTACGCCGGAAAAACTAAAATACAGGAGCACGCGCATTTAACATTTTAAATAAATAGATATCTCATAACTGTAATGTTTTGCTATCCAGAAAAATCGAGAAAATACGAGAATGTTCTCGTGCATTTAAAAAGCCTATAAAAGTTGGAGGTAAACATCTTAATTCAGTTGTTTTAGAAAAATGTTGTTGTTTACTGTAGCGAATTCGGGCGAGATCAGATTAGCTTTCTCTACGTTTCTCAGGGTTTTGAACTGAGCTCTATTCAACGTTTTAGTAGAACCCTCTCAGCGTTACGACCGGAAAATTCCGTACAGAAGGTTGCCTTCCACATTCATTATACATGAAAATTTCTGCTAGCTTTTAATGTAACCGATTTCAGTTTGGATGTATATTGGAAGAAAAGGAATCAAGGTACAAAATGAAAGAGTTTTTTAATTAAAATCAAGAAAATATCACTTATTCATGACATTTTGAGGAACTTTGAAATTTCAGGGCTAAAGCCGTAATGCTCAGAGGGAATATAACTACTGTGAGATATTGCGATATTGTACTAATATCTCTGAGGAAATTTCAGTATTTTGTTTTTATTTATTGTGATAAGAATAAATTTTATTCATTTTTCATCGGATTTGGGCATTCAATTTATTATGAGCCCGTACGCACGCAACAAGATGTCATTTTTTTTGCTCCAGCTAAAAGAGAGGAATTACTATTTGATCTTCCTTAAAATCGATAATTTTGTTCAAAATTTAATCTAATATAAGATTGCTTTTTTGACCTAATTATAAATTTTATACTGGTGTGTTTCTCTTCTGATTTGATATAAAAGCATATATTTTTAAAATTACTGTCTGACTTATACTCACATCTATACACATACATTGCATTTAAATCAACACAAGATCGCTGTCTTAAGTTTGACAAAAACCTTTGGTCACAGTATCTAAAGAAACGTACTAAATCTTTCAAAAGGATTTATATTTCTTATCATCATTTTCATAATCGGTCTAAAAATAAATCTTCTTCAAACGTAATTCGTGTAGTCTTTGAAAAGCACAATGCATTATATTTTCCTCGGCACAGTATTGGATTTTAACAGTTTTTTTGCGGCAATTCAAGTAAGCGAGTTTCTATGCCATCTTCACAATGTAATGTTTCGACCTATAATTTACAGCTAAATGTGTGGAACCTTGAGAACTGGTAAGCAAATAATCGCTTTTGTTTAGTAAACAGAGAACGGAACTCGGGAATTGTTAAATACCCTTTATTTCTCAAAATAAGAATTTAAAAATTGACTTCTTCTAGGAGCTTACAGAAAAGTCTCCACTTGTGCTTAAACTCAGGAATACTAAGAAATAAAACTTAACTAAAACGATATAGCCGAAGCTATCAAAATTATACAAGAATTGGCCCCCTAAAGCGAAATGAACGGCAAAGCTAACAAGGGCCTGAAATACGCCGAGTGTAGAAATAGCCTTATAGAGAGTATAGCCAAAAGGCGAACGCGCGCTAGTCAGAATCTCCGGCTCTCTAACGAAGTTAGTAGAGTTTCAATGTTAAATACTTTCTCCTCCTTCATTTGCATTTAACAACGATTCTGAAAAAACATTTTGGCAGAAAATTGTAAGCTGAAATTAGGAGAGATAGGAAGGAGGCTTTAACTAAAAATAACTGTTAGCAACTTAGGATATACCTTACAACAATCACAGCATAAAAATTGTTCGCTGAAAATTCTTGCGCTTTTCACATTAACATAATCTTCTCTTGGATGCATCCATTTTTTTTTTTTTTTTGGTCAAAAGCAAATTGTCCTTTGGAAAAATTTGAAATACAATATATTTAACTTTCTCATTTCCATGAATTTTATAGCACTTTGTTACAATGCAAGAATAAATATTACATAAATGATACCTTGCAAAAGTAGTCTCAAATTTACATCGCACACGGATTAATGTACAATCTGAAAGTAGCTGACGAGCAGCAATTTCAAAAAAAGGGGGTTATCTAAACAAAAATTCGTTAATTAAGTTAAAAACGTTTTTAGTAGATATTTGTCAAAACATACAGATAAAGTTACCCAAAGAATGATTTCAATTTTATACTTATATTTTTCCTGAAATCTAAAAGCTGGTATCTGAAAGAAATTTCTGTTGTTCATAATTTGAAATTCAAACATACAGATAAATATTCAAATTTTCAGACTGACATTTATTCAACTAATTGTTATATATCAGAGTAACTACTAAACAACTTACTTTATTATTCAAAGTAAAAAGAAATATATGAAAGCTTCCCAGAGGGTCAAAATGTGAGGATAAATAATGACAATTTCTTTTGTTTACTAGATTTTTCTATGACATAAACAAAAAAATAATATTTGCATGCAAATTATTTTAAACATCTTTGTTTTTTACTACAACTTTCAGCTACGTCACTTCATGATGTTTCTATTTTAATGAATTTGTAAACTTGGAGGGAAGTTAGTAAAAATTATAATCACAAAATATTTATCTGCGGTCTGGTTCTTTATGTAAATGTATTAATTTTCAACCATCCCCCCAAAAAAATCTTTTCTTGTGTCAATGCACTCAAAAACAAAGAGAGTATTTTATCGCAAAAATTCGTAACTGGAGATTTATCTTTTGTCAAGTGATAATACAATTTAATCAAATTTGTATCTTCAAATCTTTGAATAAGATTAGAAGATTCCCAGCGTAAATTAATTAACTCGATTTCTAGATTTTCCGAAATGTTACTCACGTTCGTTTTTGGTAATGAATATAATGTAAAACTGGACTTTCAAAACTTTAAAATTCGAGACTTTTTTCATAATAATGCTAATTAATTTACGGAAAATGGATTCGCGAGCAGCATAAAATAATTTCGAAGGCTGCCATTTTGACACTGCTTTACAAGAACAAGATTATGTGATTAAAATTAATTTGAAATGTCTACATTGCTAGAAAATCGTTTCGCAGCAGAATGAAACTGCAATTTTAAACAGGCGAAGTCAGAGCTGGTACAACATGATGACGTCAGACTACTTTCTGTTAACCACCGCAAACAAGACCGTGTCAGCGAGAGTTCGCTCAAAGGAGACTCTTCACTCTTCTCTTTTATCTCTGCAGATAACATACCTCTAATATTACAGTATGTGAAAAGAAACTACTCAGGGCAAAAAGTAAATCTCTGTTGTTAAAATAGGAAGAATCTTTATTTGATTTCATGCTATAGTGCTGCGCCCAGCATACTGGAATATATGTTGTTTAGACTATGAAGGTGTCCACCTCAAAATGATATTCTCAAAATGATATTTTGTTTTGTTTTCATTTAATGAAGATTAAATTAGATTAGATTTCCCTTTTTTTTGCGGATTGTTCTCGCATATTTTCACTTAAAAGAGGAAATAAAAAATTTCATAATTGTACTGCTTGCACCATCGGATAGAGTAGAAAAATATTTTTAATGAAACTGATACCGAAACGTTAACTGATGTTTTATGATTTTGAGAACATAGTGTTATTTGTATCAATACTCAGATATAAAACTCATAAAAAATGTATCTCATAGAAAGCTCTGAAATTTTTAAGGGTCATTAAATAAAAGTTCCGCCTACTTTACAAGAGTAACGAAAATTATTACTCTTTTCAAAAATTTTTAAAGTTATTTTTAATTTGGATTTTTAACTTATCGCTCAAATTGCTAGTAAAGCTAAATGACGAAATTTTATGTTTCCTGAAGTGTGAGGGATTTCTCAAATTAATTCTGTTTAATTCTCTTACTCTTGATTCCTTCTCTTCTTCTTTCTACTATCTTAATCCTGCAAGGAGGTAAATTTAATTAGCTTTTGAGAGAATACAGATAAAATTAACATATAATAATATAGGAGTTAAATGTCTAGAGTTTTAAGTTGTTTAATTAAGGCTCTAGGGACTTGCAGTAGCCCGTTCTGCCTATTAATTGAATTAACAGTTTGAAGAGATTGGAATTTTTGCTGTTTTTGGTAAATTATTGATTCTTTTACTACGGTTTTATGCTAGCATTTAATTAAAGTCATTCCTAATTTAAAATTTATTTCAGAAATATGTAAAACGAAATTGAATATTACAGCTCCTATAAAATGCAAAGAGCTTATTATTTTATTATTAGAGTTATTATTTAGTTTCATTACTCTTTATGAACTTAAATGTTAATGCGTATATATCAGAAGAAATTACTCCTGCTATAATATTTATTCACTCAAAAAAATTAGGCAAACTGTAAAATTTCATACAAATGTTTAAAAAGATACAGTATATATTATTATGTGTTTGTTTTTAATCTATGTTAAAAAATAAATCGCACATATTCTCGCAGAAAGCATTCACACCGTTGTAGCGGTGACACTGTGAAGCTTTGAAGACAAATACCACTACAGATCCGGTAACGCCACATATAAAATCTTTCGTTTTGATAATATGATATTGACAGCTATTTAGTGTTATAAGATAATTTCAACTTAATAATATTTCCTTATTTAACAAAGAAACACATCTCTAATCGAAAGGAAGTTTCGCGTAGAATTTTGACATTCAATAAAGTACACTTTTTGTGTCAAAATTCAAAGTGTATCTATATCTACAGAAAGCCAATGTAAATATAAATTTAATAAAAATTCACTTTTAGTAAGTTATTGTTTCTATTTTGACACTTTAGAAGTTTTGATGCAAAATTAAGGCAGTTTCTAATGAAGCCTATAGCTAATTCTTTCTCCCTTTATGTTTTTCAATGAAACCTTCCTTGAATGTATTGTTGTAGTTTACGCTCTAACTTCTAATCAAATTTTAAATACCTTTTCAAATACTTAATAAACTTGAATTTAACTTTCGGGTAGATTTAGGAAATCAAGATTTGTCTACACAGGTTTCTTTGTTTAATTCTTATAGCTAACAAAACCAATCAGAATTCTAAGATCACGAAAAATTATGTTCTTTAACCTGTAGATTGTTTCAAAAAATAAAATATGATTTTTTTTAATTTACAGTTGCTAATTGCCATAATTCTTACAAAAGCATATTATTCAGTTGATCAGAAAAATATGAAAACTCTAAGTCCTTTTCTATAAGTCGACATTCAGCAAAGCAAAAATATGTTTCGTGCCTAACGCATTCTAGCTGCAAATACATAACAGATGGCGAAATACATTTCAGGAACATGCATCTTTCTGTCAAAGTTCATATAACCCAATGAAAGCGATGCCACAGACAATAGTAGTTTTGAACGTATCTCAAGAGAAAGGAAATGAAAAGTATCACATTTGGAAGCATTGAAGATTAAGAGCATTGAAGATCAGAGTTGATATCATGTTCACATAGCCCTTTTTTTCAGCGCTATAACTTAAGAATAAATAATACGATTAAGTATGTTCCTAAAATATACTGCAAGTAAATAACCGCTGTAATATAATATTGCTTCTTTTCTATATAAAGCTACGTATGAAATATTTGTGTACTGCTAGGAAATATAGCTTTGCGAGCAAATAAAATATGCTCCATCTTTTTCAAAAAATCCCCTATATCGATGCAGTTCAAAATCGATAAATTCAAGATAACCAAATCACATTGCTGTTACCTACATCCATGATGTAAGATTTCAGTTACTTTCACGACGGGACATAAGTTCTGAATTTTAGCACCATGTTTGCTCTGTATTATAAATTGCATTTCAAACGTTATGCGCATTCTTCTATCCAGAATTCATACGGGTTCCTTCAAGGTAAATGCATGTTTTCAGTAAATAGTACTTATTTAAAAATAAACTTCAAATCGGAAATAATATATATTTTAGATGATTTCAACTGTTTCTTTCTATTGGCTTTGCTGAAAAGTAGTTTTATTTTAGTTCCTAGATTTGTTTACTTATTTTTAGTCCAAAGGGGCAAGTTGCTTTGAAGCACTATTAATTTCGTTTTGGCATTTTGAGTTAAAAACTATAAACGGTGAATCATTTTTCCAGTTGTCGCCATTAAATATTAGAGCCTTATAATATATTTAAAGAAATTAAATAACGAAGAATCTGCATGAATGTATGTATGTTTCTCGCAGTGTGGTAAAAATTCGGCATCTAGAACCATCAAAATTTGAATAACGTAATCTTCTAGAGAATATGGGCATCTAGAACCATCAAAATTTGAATAACGTAATCTTCTAGAGAATATGGGCTTGTGAAAGCCCTAATATAGATTTGAAATTTGTTTTGTTATCTATTTCGTACTTTGTAACACTTCAACGAATTTTTGATGAACAAACTCGACGATTTCCATGGGAGCAATGGCAACACTGTACGTAAAAACAAACTTTTTTTATCTCCAGCGCGCGAGACACTGAATTGGAAATTCTACAGATATGCTCATTTTAAAATTTTTTTGCGACATTGCTGTTGAATTGATATTTTTGGTTTGAATATGTAGAACATAATATTTTTAATAAATAAAGGTAAAACAGAAAACTTTAAAAAAATACCCCTATGGACGTAATTTAAAATCTGAAACCTTTCAGATTAAAAAAAAAATCGTAATTAGTATTTTAGAACTTGGCAGAAAACGACTTGATCAAATAGTTTTAAGCTTGCTTTGTAAGCTTGAGATAAGACTTCAGGAAAATACTTTCTGTTTTCTCTGAAATGATGATTTGTCAAAGAATTAATACACTTTTGTTCACTTTAGTTTTATTTCGAAAATTTCCTGATGAATTTAATTCCTTTGTAGTTAGTGTTCGGTTAACAATTTGAGAATTTGAGCAGTTTGCCGCTATACTAGATTTATAGTACAATTAATCAACTTTTTCTCATATTGAAGTGATTACCCAACTTTACCAATTAACACAAGTTTCTATTCAAAAATTGAGCATTAGATTCATAATCAGCTGAAATAAAAATTTAGCTCAGTTTCAAAGGTATCGGTGTTTGTTTCTAATTATGAAAATGAAACAAAATGGAACAATCTAAACATTGTTTTAGATCTGCATATAAGTTTAAGCATTTTTTCTTAAATTTTATGAAACGGAAATTTTTGAAGTTTGTTTACCAGCATGATTAATTTCTTAGTAGTTTATTTAAAGAAGGAACTAGCATTTTAAGAAAGATTTCTTCTGGTACTTATCTGGATATGTACATTTTGCACCGAAAAAGGGGAGGAGGAGAGTTCTATATTTCTTGTCTACTGAGCCGATTGACGAAATTTGAATTGCGATCTTTTTCACGAATGACATATTAATTTTTTTCATATTTTGACTCTACGGCTCAAATTATGCCTAAATATTGCAGCTAAAAATGGTTCAATTCGCTCGATCACATCATGGCTGAGTGGCTAAGACGAAGGGTCCCAAAACCAATGGTCAGGAGTTCGAAACCTACGAAAGGAAAGTTGCCTAAAAATTGGTTTTGTTTAAATTTCCTTCCTGTTATTTAGTTCCCTTTATGTTAAATATAGTGGAGAATTTTCCCGATTTACTGGACCTCTCCAAGTCTATAATGTTCCAGCTCGTTCATCAGGTGTATATGTTACAGGCAAAGTATGAAACGCCGGCATTCTGTACAATGCCTAGGCATTGTATAGAATGCCGGACGGTTTTAGGCAAAGTATGAAATATGAGAATTATTACATACATTCCCTAGGCATTGTGTATAATACCTAGGCATTCTATAAAATGACAAATGCTCTTTAGGCAAAGTATGAAAAAAATGTTGTGATAAGGTTATTATTCAAAACACATTCATTCCTCAGAAATATAAATGTTATTTTGAAAAAATTATGAAAGAGTGTCATTAAAAAGTGTTATTCGAAATATGTAAAACAAAATAGTGAGATGATCTTGATATAACATAATAAATTTGTATTTTCTCTCTGGCTGAGATTGGGAATCGGTAAGATCTACCTGACAACGGAAATTATATTCAGAAGCAATCATAAGTTTCACATCAATAGCCTTTTAATACCTTTTTATTTATCTGGCGGGGCTCAAAAAGACGGTTGTACATTCAATATCATTACGTGTAAAGTTTTTGGAAATTGTTGGACATTCTTTCAACATTATATCACGCTCGTGTCCAGTACTCAAATGAGTTTTCATGAAATACAGAAAATAGCTCAGCGTCCTTGACGCAATACTGTATAGTACCGACGTTTTCTTCAACAGGATAAATGAATGTACCTTCGTTTTCCACAAACATCACATCCTATCGATTAAGAAGCCAGTAGTCCCGTGGTTCCTTCTTAGTCATTTTGGCCTTTTTACATCATTTATTAACTTCTGGTAAGTAATTTCGGTTCTTCGAAATGAGTCGGAAATATATTTCATACTTTGCCGGTTTGTCATTTGACATTCCATAGAATTAAGACACAATAACACGCCGAATAAATACTGATTCAGAAGTCAAACAACAAAAATCAGCGTGAAAATTTTGTGAATTAACGCTGATTTTTGTTGTTTGACTTCTGAATCAGTATTCCATAGAATGCTTAGGAAATGTGTGAAATATGAATCGTTTCATACATTGCCGGCTAGTTTTAGGCATTACATACAATGTCTAGGCATTCTCTAGAATGCCGGATTTCAAACTTTGACGGTAACATATATCAGTGGTTACTCATTGAGTTCGAATTTAAAGTCTTGAGTTCAGACTTGAATACTTGCCTCTTCATTTGTACGATCATATCATCTACGCGACAATATTAAATTTTGTAAAATTTAGTGAGAAACTCGCCCTCTTTCATTCTGCACAAACTGTGTGTGTGTGTATTTAATTATGGCAAAGCACACTAGGGCTATCTGCCTAAGAGGAGGGATGCCTTTCGTGGAGGACTTTCTAAGGGAAACTGGCTCGTATACACGTTACACATGGGGAAAACCACGAAAACACCCATGCAGCCAGCCCGTTCGCGGGATTCGAACCTCGGACCGAACTACCAGTGTTCAGCGACTTTACCGCTCGGCCGCTGGTGGGCCCTGCACAAAACTGAAAAAAGGTGCATCTTTCATAATTTCAAATAATTTGAACAAAATGCGTAAAGCACATTTGGTGTTATTATGGTGTATATGCCAAATTTAAAATCATTCCAATATATTTATTTACGTATATCCTTAGAAATTTTGAATTAAAAAATTTTAATCGTTTACAGGTACGCCTACAAATACATCTTCTTTAAGTTGATGGTGATAATGTAATATATTATTATTCAAAACGTTTCACGGAAAATTAAAAAAAAATATTAAAAAATACAAATTTTAAATACGAATCAGAAATCAGAGGCAATTATTATACGGATTGAACATAAATTTCGAATTATGAAATAATAAATCTGGTAATTTTATCTTAATAAGAGATATTATTAAATATATACCGAATTCAATTAACACTGAGGAGCTAAAAGTTTGAGAGCTATTATTTTTTTTAATCTACTTATACTTTCAATCTGCTCATATTTTAAAATCTACTCTGCAAGCGAAATATAGGTATATTATGCCATTACAGAAAATTACTATTTTGTGTCAAAATATGCATTTTAGAACAATGCTATATATAAATCTAATATAAATCCGAAGTCATGCTTTCAAAACCTGAAAAACGCAAGTTAAATTTCGAAAATCTTTTTTTTTTTTTTTTGTGCAAGGCGTATTTCATGGCTTTGTTTTGATATTATATAAAATTATATTAGAAAGTACATTATATAAAAGCAACGCGCGTAAATAAAAAAACAGTTTCGTGTGAGGAAAGTACAGCTGTATCGCAAAGAAGAAAAAAATTTTAAATTATAGTTTTAAATTATAGTTTCTAAATTTCTGATTACAAATATTATAATCGTCAAAATACTGTCAAGAATTCTGAATTCACACCTAAGGAAAAATATAAAAAAGTTATCGCAGGAATTTCTTCCCAAATGAACCACAACCACTGTAGATAACTTTCTTTCTTGCGTTTTTTTTTTTTTTTTTTTCAACCGATAGTCACCTGCACAGAAGTAACAAAACAAAATGTACACTGAGCCAAAACATGGGGGTAGGACAGTTCTATATCTCCCGTTCTAATAGGCGGATTAACAAAACTCAACTTGCGCTTTTCATGTCTCAAAAGCGAAACTTTGGATATGT
Organism: Stegodyphus dumicola; assembly: GCF_044657685.1. Lineage (NCBI taxonomy): Eukaryota > Metazoa > Arthropoda > Arachnida > Araneae > Eresidae > Stegodyphus > Stegodyphus dumicola. The sequence continues at coordinate 198,990,345 of NC_140771.1, forward strand.
ATTAGATTTCTATATAGCATTGCTGTAATATAGGTATTTTGACACAAAATCGGAGATTTTCTGAAATGTCATGCCAATTGTTTTCCATATTTCGATTCTATGACTCAAATTGTACCAACCTGAACAGTTTTTGAAAAGTCGCAGGGTACTTTTAAAACAATTAGCTCTCAAAATTTTTGCTCCTCAATATTAATTGATTTTGATATGTATTAATTAAGATCTCTTTTTTTCATTAAACTTACTTGATTCCTTCTTCCAGAATTCGAAATTTAGATTTATTCCAAATAAAATTCGCCCATTTTTTTATGATTTATTTTAAAAATTTGTATTTTTAAATAATTTTTATAAATTTTTCGATAAAGATTTTGAATTATAGCTTATAACATTTTTACCCTCATTTTAAAGTACATGTATTTCTAAGCATACCTGCAAAAAATTAGAGTTTTTCATTCAAACTTTCCTAGGATATACGTGAATTTACATACTGACGAGTTTTAAAATTTGGCATATTTATTATAAATGATAATAATGCCAAATGTGGTTACGCACTTTGTTAAAATTATTTGAAATAATGAACGATGACTTTTTTCCTTCTCTTTTAAAATGAAAAAAAGGAAAGGAAAACATGATGCTACGAATTAAGAAGTTCCCCAAGTAAATTATTCTTGGTGTAAACTGAAAAAAATGCCCCAAGATAAATTTTTGAATTTCTCCGTAAATATCACACCTAATATTACAAAATTTAATATTTAGTCATAAGCTGAGTCATAGAATCGAAATATGGAAAAACAATGGCATGTTATTTTAGAAAAAGTCCGATTTTGTGTCAACATACCTATATTAGAACAATGCTATATATGAATCTAATATATATATAAATAGTCGCGCTTTCGAGAAATGAAAAACGCAATTTGAATTTCGTCAGTCGGGTCAGATAAACGGGACATATAGAACTGTTCCACTTTTTTTTTCGCAGTGTACCTTGTAAGGATTAAGTTAATTTTCCTAACAGTTAAATTTTGAGTTAAAGTTCCTTTCTTGTCTTCCTGAATCTCAACTTACAACTTCCGACCAGACCGCATTTTTTGAATCGCGTTTCAATGCAAATTGAGGATAAGTATTTAGCCTCGAAGTTCTACTGTCTTAGTTTGAGAGAACCAGTGATTTTGGCTAGCACGCGTCCGCCTTTTTTATTCTCTCTCTTTAGCTAATATTACGCTCTGCGTACTTTAAGCCCTTGATAGTTTCGCCATTATTCAAGTTTAAGTGGGCAACACGGTTAGAATCTTGATAGCTTCGGCTACATCTTTTTAGTTAAGATTAGTTAAGTTTTGTTTAGTTTCCTAAGTTCAAGCCCGAGTGGTGGGTTTATTGTAAAACTCCAAGGTGGAGTTCTGTTACACCTTATTGGAACAATAAAGGATCTTTAACCCTTTTCAAGTCTTATTTAATGTCTCCCGAACTCTACACAGAATCTTACAACTTTAGTAATATTGCACAGAAAAAGATACAATTTAACTTAATGTTTTGAGAGTTTTCTAATGTTATCCAAATATTATAAATGAGTGAGTACGATCATAATACTTATTTCTATTAGGAAATATTCGTATATTCGTGACTATCAAAGTACAATTATTCGCCAATGTCACAAACTTCAATTAATCAAATTATTGAATTATCGAGTTTCCATGTAATGCAACTAACTTTTTATTTCGCTGAGACAACCTCAAAATGATCAAATTAATAGGTTCATTTTTTTAAATTCTGATTTCCAGTAAATTAGGAGGTGATGAACTAGATTTTATGCTCTAGATTAGACGCGCTGATTTTACAATTACCTTATCCAAACTCACATTCATAAAAATTATCACCCGCATGACATCGAAATATTGATATTTCATTATTTCATTAATTAAGGGTGTTATCTTTATTCATTTGATGGTCAATAATTTTCAATCCGATATATACTTTTACCGATTTTCCTTTAAGCATCTATCTCTGTTATCTGATGCTATCTTTTAATGCTTTAAAGATAACAGTGTATTTATCACTGAACATAGATGAGGTCCAGGTTAATGAATAATTTAATAATATTTAATAATAAATGATAAATTTGGGAAAAGAGATTTGAGCTTTAAAGCAAGATTAATGCATGTTATTTCAAAAGTTAAAAAAATCCATGAAAATTTAAAGTAAAGACTGGTTCTTTTTTTTTTTTTTTTTTTTTTCATAACATTTTAGTAGAAAATCATTTAACATTTCATAAAACAGAAGGTAAAATTATATGTACCTTAAAACATTTTTTTCATTCCCTCAGAAGTTGCGCAAAGCTAAAAAAACGTTCGTTAGCAGTAATTCCATATTATTCCTAACTTTATCAGCATTTAACAAACATCTTCTTGAAAATCAGAAAGTTAAATAGGTGCAAGAAGTGAACGAATAAAAATACATTATACATACCTAGACAGTGTTTATCATTAACATATAAAAGTTACCATTCTTGGTAGCTTTTATATACTGGACAACGAATGGGTAAATGGATAATACTGCAATAATCTTGCAGCTCGACACGGTATCAAATTCCAGTGAAAGTTTGATGCAAGACGTTTTCCTTGTTTCCCATGTGTAACTTATATACAAAGCTGTTAGAAAGTCCTCCGAGCTAAATCGCACTGTCATCTGTTAGGTGCTCAAGGCTGTTGCCAACGATACGCGTATCTTGCGCTCCTTGCCATGAAGAATTTCGTGGGCTTTGGCTGATGTTACTGTCAGACAAGTGAGTAACTAGTAACAACAATTTTGTAACTCTTATACTGTTTGGAAAGCCGTACTAATAATATGATCAAATAGTCTTTATCTAAATAATATTTGTCGCATTATGCTTAAAATATATTTTAAGAGCATATTTTCTTTCAGTTTGTAAGGATTATGTTAACTTTATTAACAGTTAAATTTTAAGCTAAAGTTCCTTTCCTGTCGATGCTTAACTTCAACTTACTACTTTCGGCCAGAACGTAGTTTTAGAATCTTTTCGGAATATATAATGAGGAAGAGCGGTATTTAACCGCGAAGTTCTTCGGTCTTAACGAGAGCGTTACCAGGTATCCTGTCTGCCCGCGTTCGCCTTTTTAGGCTAGTCTTTCGTAAGTTATTATTACGAGACTTTAGGGCCTTGATAGCTTCGCAGTAAGTTAGCGTTAAGAGGCCAACTCGGTTAGAATCTTGATGTTCTATTAAATCTTATTTAAATAATAAAGAGTTATTTACCCTTCAATCTTGTTGTTTCCTGTCACACGAACTCAAGCGATTATTCGTTTATCAGTTCTTAAGATTCCTCACGTTCGTCTGTAACTTACCATTTACAAAGTGAGAAATTCTACAAGTTAAAATATTATTCTGTCCATCGCCAAGAACAGGTTATGCCTAAAATATTCTAATTTGACATGTTCACGTCAATCACACGGAGATCATAAATTTTATAAGATGAAAATTCATTAATTTCCTTCCATATTTATACTGTTTCAACTCCTAACACTGATACCGATTTGTTCCTTTTCAAAGCTTCAACATTACCTGAACTTCTAATAATTTTACTGTATATTATAATCTACTTGTTAAATAAATATTATTCTAATAATGGTTCCTCATGATGTAACAGTTTCAATGACCAGAAGTGTACATTTCAAGGTGAAAATTTTCTCAAGAAAATAATATGATATATACATTCAAACAAAAAAACGTCTATTATATTAATGCTTTTAGTGATATGGATAGTAAATTAACCGGTACCTATAAGAAAAGTGGTGGTGTGGTGTGGTGTATTTAATTATGGCAAAGCACACTAGGGCTATCTGCCTAAGGGGAGGGATGCCTTCGTGGAGGACTTTCTAAGGGAAACTGGCTCGTATACACGTTACACATTGGGAAAACCACGAATACACCCATGCAGCCAGCCCGTTCGCGGGATTCGAACCACGGACCGAACTACCAGTGTTCAGCGACTTTACCGCTCGGCCGCTGGTGGGCCCTATAAGAGAAGAATTAATTTTTTAGGAACTACTGCTTCGTATTCTATGCTTATGGTTAAAAAATATGAAGAAATACAATACATTTTGCGCAGAATTTTTAAATGGGAAATGGTCTTTCTGCAAGAAATAATGCCGATAGCAAAGCAAGCAGCTCTAATTTATGAAATATCTATAATGTCACACATCCTGAAACACAGTGGCCAAAACTGCAGCAAATGGAACGAATTTTAATGCTATTAATTTTGCTTAGAATTTAGCCAGATTTTTACTGCTTATTTGTGAGAGATGCCTGTTAGAAATTCAAATTTTATTTACTGTAACTTCCTTCTAATTTATATAAGGTCTGTATGAAATCTTTGAGTCCCAGATCATCTTCCCAGCATATAAAGAAAGGAAACATTTGACTCCGAGCCAGATGAAAATGATATGGAAGGTACTCGCAACTTATAATCTAGAGAAAATACTTACTCCATTCTTAAACAAAATCAAAACAATGCGCTTTCAGATTCTATTATCTCTCTCTTTCAATGTTTAGGTTATTCTCAAGAAAGTGGAAATGGTTCTCTATGTATAGGCAAAAATATGTATACATATTTACAGTTATAATATACATATTTATGTATATAGTACTTTAAAGACCGTATTCTGTTAAACTCTTATGAATTTGTGAATGTTAATAGTTCAATATCTTAAATTTATACATCTGTTACCTTTTCTTTAAGTAAATGAAGGCAACAGACTAATGGTTTTGAGAAGAAAGACATTTCAAGTGGGGAAGTAAGATAAGATAAGCAGGTTACTATGTGATATTATTACATCATAATGTTACCGTGATATATACACATGTATAATATTGTCTTCATTTCTCTTTTGGTCCTCTTAAAGTAAACATAAATTATTATCAATACACATTACACAATTCTATTAACTGTAAACTCAGTACCGGTTCATATAAGTTATACATAGATTCTTTTCAGTAATCTGTCTCAACGTCAGCCAAATTTTGTGTTTTTATTGTTAAGTCTATGGCGAATATTCCTCAGTAGTTGTAAAATATAGGACTACCATAATTCATATTTTTCGTAATTTTAGAAGAATCTATTAGTCTGGAGTTTCAAAAAGCATATTAGATTACGCTTTATTTTACTTTACTGTATATTTGGTAATGATAGATCTGTAAAATTACCTTATAAAGCAATTATCCTGAATTTTCAAATTAAAAAAGGAACAAAATTATAGGTTCCTTTTACGTATATTATAATTATCTTTTTCCAGCACCTTAGTTGGAAAAATAATCTATATCATGCTGATTTTAAATCCGGTACATGATGCCAAGAATTGAGGGCACTGATTAAATATTTTATTGAAAAGACAAGGTTTATTTTTCTTTATAGGATATAAAGTAATAGACTGAAACCTTCACTTCAATTCTGTTTATCAATATGGCTACAATTAAAGAAAATCTTTGCATGTGTAGATGAGTTACAAGAAGAACTGAAAATATTGATTTTAATACTTCACCAAAACAAAGATATTTTTTTTATTTATGATTAGGATATCGCGTAAAGAAACGTGTAAAAAACTATTTTTACTTCCAGGTCTAAAAGAAATATAGCTTATGTAAAATAAATATTCTATTTTCAGATAATTTTAACTTAACTTACAATAAAGGAAAAAATCTTACAATAAATAAGAAAGTAAAAATGAGAAGAACAGAAAAAATAGGGAGTAGAGGGGAAAAAACAACTTCCGTTTTAGAATGCGGAAATCAAACGGACTGCATTGCTGTAAAAACTAGTTTCCATTCGAATCTCATTTACAATATTTTTTCTCCTCTCTTCTTGTAAAAAATGCAGTGCTATTGCTAAGCACGCGTCATCTAGAAACATTGGGGGTGAAGCTCGGTCACGTGTTTCCAACACATATCCAATGAATCCTTCCTTTTCAAATGGCGATAGAATTAGTTTTTGTCCATCGCGAACATCCAGTTCCCCATACAGCAATTCTTACAATCCACGAAATTTTGCGTGGAGTGCATTCCTTTGCTATTGGGTTGTTTCTCCCATTCTATTTGTTCTCTTTTCCCTCCTAGTCTTCCTCCTCCCCTATCAAGTTTTTCTCATCCCCATCTAGGGCTTGTTCTTCCCATTTTCCACATCCCAGCAACAATGTTCGTAACAAGCCTCAGCTCTGTCCTCTTTGCGCTCACATAAAAAACGTTCTCGTTTAACTGCTTTCCACTAGGACTGATTTAATCTTCTCTCAAAAGAATTTAAATGCATTTGGCCTTGAGAAAAGAATGGTGCTTTTTTTTCTTTCCCCTCCCTTACAGAACTTGCATATTTTAGTTCGATTTTTGTGTTCTGGAAAGTGAATTGGGGCATTTAGTCTGCAGTAAGTGATTGCAAGACTTTAAAACATTAAAAAATGCTTTGATTTTGGATAACGTTTGCTTTTGAAGCATGAACTCAGTTACTTTTTTAAAGAAAAATAGATTGTAACATAAAATTCTGCTTATATAAAATTTGTTCTGCTATCATTTGGTTGAATTATACTTAAAGATTAAAATATACTATAATACATATTTTGTTCAGCATATGCAGTTGAATCCTAATTATCCAGCCTTTCGGTATCCGACATTTTATATCTCATGGCACACCATTAAAACTTAAACCAATATTAAATATGATCATTCAAATCATCATTAATATTATTATATTGTGCGTTTCACTCAAAATATGTAATCCGTATTGGTGTCAAATGAGTCATATTTTTCGGAATAAATTCATGACCCATACCTTGATCATGACGTAAATTAACGTTTCAGCAAACTAATATTTTAAATGTACCATATATTATCACTTAATTTACTATGTTCTGTTAATGGCCGTAACAATATATTTATTTTATGTCATAGATATATCAATAAAAACGCATTTTTTCTATCTTTCTATCTGTAGGGCTTCTTTTCATAGTTATTTCGATACAAATGAACAAAAATACCTGGCGTCCTGATCGTTATAATGGTTAGCAGAACATATCTTTGGAACCTAAGTTGAAATCCCCAAGAGGGCATGCACGGTTGCAAACGTCTAGTGCCATTGAGACATGAGAGAACTAAAAATAACGTCGAGTTAAAGACCCCTCAAGGAGTTAATAGTGGGACAGGAAGAACTAGAGACTTTGGATCCGTCACTTAGGACGTTTTTCATCAAAACTAGAAGGAGCTGGTCAAAATGTGACTTTTACTTAAAAGGTATCTAAGGTCTTAACCAAGGGCAAATGCTGATGTGATCCTCTTAGATCAGGTTTATAAATTATAATATAAGGTATCTAAGTCCTTGATCAAAGTGCTTTTTCTACCACTCGGTCATTATGAATCCATGGACCTGATGGAGATCCTCTCATATCAGGAGGGGATAAGTTACAATGATAACAAAAACAGAAATATCAATTGAAAAATCTGATGTGCACACCACATGACTTCCTTGTACGGAATATTAAATTATATGCATTTTTTCTTGCATTTCATTTAAACTTATTGGATTGAATTAAATCTACTTCGTCGATAGTGCATAAACCACAATAGAATAAATGCACTCTTTAAAAGTTACTATATGTGTTTACCATAGCGACACTCTGGCGCTAGGTTCACTTAACAAAGTTATATTTCGTTCATATTATAATTCAGAATGCATATAATTTTATATCATTTGAAGAATTATTTAACCCTTGACACATGTTCTATTCAAATACTATAATAAATCTAAAGCGATGTATAAAAGAAATTAAGCAAACAAAACAAGAAAGAAACAGTTTTTCACAGACGATTCAGTATTTCTCATTCAATTAATTTTCTCACTTCCCGACAAGGCAAAAATACATAAAACCTCATATCTATATTAAAATTTACAAAGTAAATCTTAAACACTTATTTCCTCGAATAAATCCCAGAATGGATTAAACATGATTTAATTCCTTTAATAATAAAAGAAGGCGTTATCTTTGTTTTTGCGAACTTAGTTTCTCTAGATTGGCAACAAATCCGCTACTTCTCAAAGTTTGAAATGTAAACAAACATGTCCGCCATCGCAAAAATAATTAGGCTTAGCTGCACTCAAACAACTTTTAAATTGTTGGTAACTCCACAAATATTGCATGCAGGAGGAAAAGAGTCTTTTATTCTGTCCTTATGTACAGATGTCACACAAAAACATCGTTAAATTACATTCGATAGAGGTCAAAATGGATATTTTTTTGGTTGAAATATGATGGCTAAAACTTTTCGCGATTACAATTCTTCATTTTTACTTCGTACAAGGAAGTAAAAATTTGTATTACTGTAGGTGGGAAAAAAGACAAATTTGTTTATTAATTTCAATGAGTAATCATTGCGTGTATCTCGTATAGCAACAATTTTAGAATAAAATTTATTTTTAAGTGGTGCTGCGGGTCTATGTTTATAAACAACTGCAGCAGGTTCATGTTATTTGATATTCCAAGTCATCCGATAAAGCCTAAATCTCACTTTTGGATAATCAGGTCACTGTAATTCCTATAGGGCATTTACAGAATGTTATACATACAGTTAAATTGCTAGAACTGCCATCAAGATATATTTTTGTTATGTCTATCTGTTAGCCCTTTTCCATAATCACAATTAAAGTGCATTTGAGTCTCTCACTGGCTGAAGAATGCAAACGCTTGAGAAAGCACTCTTACCACTTCTGTAATAATTTTATTGACATTGTGGGAAGACTGAATTAAAAAAAATCTTGCGTCTCTTTTCTCCGACCACGCATGTAATGAGAACATTTTTACCAAAGCAATTTAATTGCCAGCTATTTTACAAATACATCACAATGCGCAATAGATAACTCCCTGTTTGGGATCAGAAATGAAGTCCAGCGGTGTATAAGCCGCTTCCCATATCCATTACACTAATCCGAAGGTGGCATTATAAAGACAAGAGGAATTAGATGCAGTTTGCCTATTAACATCCAAATTAAAATGTATAATTATTTTCCTAAAAGAAATAAAAGAACCATCCAGATAAACAGTGAATTTATTTCCATCGACCACATTACATACAAACTAGAAACACATCTGGCCAATTTTGAATCACATCGTTGTAAAATGTTGATTCTTGATTTCAGTTAATTGCATTATTTGGGATATAATGCGTTTTGGAATTCATTATTAATTTCAAAATGTTAGATATGTTATTAAATAAATTCCTATTCAGTAACGTGTGCAGAATATTAATAATGCATTTCCATAGAAATTTGAGATTTCCACCTACAGTTTTATATCAGTCATAAGCTATAAATATTGTGCTCAGATACACAGAAGGTTGATAATATTTTTTGTTACTGATTTGAACAAAATTTCTTTAATGCAAACCTAAAAAATTAAACTTCACACAATTTACGCAAATTCATGCTCCTTTAAAATGTAAAACGTAATTAAAATCTACTTAATACGAAGCCAGTGGTCATCAAAAGATTCTCCTATGTAAGACATCATCAATAAAATCAAAACATTGTAGTGTTCAAACATCAAGAAGTAACATTACTTTAGAATTCTGTATTATTAAGTTTACGCTGCGCTATGTTAAGTTTAACGACATTCTTTTTCAGAAAGGGTTAGAGGGATGTTTGAATTCAGCGAGTCCCGGATTTAATCATCAATACTGAGGTGCATCACAAAGACAAGCAATGAATTTCTTTGGTATTACACCAAATGTTACTTCTTGACTTGCTGATGGATTTCAAATTGATTCAATTAATTGATCTCAAACTACTGGATATTGAATTCAAACTACTGGGAATGCTCGTGAAAGGTCTTCGTCACCACGTGAATCTGTATAAGTCTACAGTCATTTTTCTTCATAGCAGCATGTGAAACCAGAACAAGAAAACCCACATGCCTGCAAAAGGGAGATTTTCCCGGCAACATGACGAAATTTATTTCAAACTACTGGGGATGTTCGTGAAAGGCCATGGTCACCACGTGCATCAGTAGAAGTCTACAGTCATTTTTCTCCATAACAGCTTGTGAAAACAGAACAAGAAAAAACTAATGCCTACAAGAGATTTTCTCAGCAACATGACGAAATGGCTAATGCCCCCCTCCCAACTAACGGAAAACGGTTTTGTACCGACTAACTATTCTAGGCAAATAAACGAGTATGGCTTGAAGTAATATTTCAAAAGTTAACAATTGCTTCGCATAATACATCGCGTAATAAGCTATGAAGTGAATATTTACTAATATTTTGTAATGGGTCAATAAATTAAGATTTTATATAAAAACAATCTAACATACAATAATCAGCCACAGAATATTTCTAGAAACCTTCAAATAAAAACTAGATTATCTATACGTATATTATCAGGTTTACAAAATTGCACTTTACTACTGAAAGTATCATATTAAGAGGTTGGATTGCTGCTATTTGCAAATTACCACACAGCTGGTTTACGTAAATGAAAGAACTATAGATATACAAATTTCCACATATTCGGATCCGTTTTACAGTTTTTGCTAAAGGAATTTTCGTACTCCTCCTCCTGTATATTATCGTGGTGCAGGCAGTTAACAAGTCCAGCTAAACCTGTGGCTCGATAATCGGTTTTAGTTACCACGTTTTCTTCTGCAGAAATCTCTATAACGGTGCCCTAAACTAAAATATCTTGAACGATAAGATGTCACAAGCTTGATCTGGTGGAGTTGGTTTACTGTCTCAGAAAAAGTAATCTCAAGAAAAAAACGATAGGTGGAATTGTCATGTTTATCTGTGCTTGAATGTACAACTAGCATAAGAAAATTTCATCCCTTGTAATGTTGATTTTTCACATTTCCTGCTTTAAAACTTCCAAGAGTCTTTATTTAGATATCAGATCATTAAGTTATATACACATATGTTTTAAATATAGATAATGAAAATGGTTGAAGCATCTAAACGTAATACATGGGCAAGATGCTAAAGACAGTTTATGTTAGGAAAAAAATTAAATCGTAAATTTATTAGAATCTTTAGGTGTAAAAATTTAACAATATGCATTGGTACTGTTAATTTAATTTCTTGTTATTCGCAAAATCTCCCAAATGTATTATTGTTATTTATAAACAATCAATCCAAGACCCGTGTGTAATTTTGTCTTCTAATTATTGTGAATTTAAAATCTCTATACTTCCCTTCCTTTTTTTCTTACAGTATGAAAGTAATTGTTTCTAAGAAAAGACAATTTTTGAAACAATGCTTTCACATCATAAAAGAAGATCTACAAAATCAAATATTAATAAAACAGAAGAGTTAGAATTACAGTTTCTTTAAAACATAATCCAAAAAGCGTTAATAAACCCTCACGCTTCGTTTGCTAGAAAAATACTTTCAGGCAAAATAAACTTATAATATTTATTTACTTTTAACACAGGTTTACTTAAGAACATTTTTTTGTATTTTTTAGCTTGTGCAAGATATGTTTGCCAAAATAACGCCAGCATGTGTAAGATATAAAAATAACCTCGAAATCAGTAAAGATTTGAAATTTATTTGTTTGCAATACCCTAATAATTTCTCTATTTTTTAACAGGTTTTTAAGTGCTTTACTATGGTAAATAAAATGAATCATCTACTACAGGTTTATAAGCTCTAACGTTACATTTGTGTGTAAATTACACTTCGGGTGAAGTTTAATTTTTCTCAATTTTAGTTAGGTGAAGGTTAAGAGCTTCATCTTTTCCTAGGCTTGAGGATTCGTTTTGTTGTACAGGTCCTAGTAAAAAGCAAGTTTTCATATTTTCTTGCTATGCAAGCTATAGCCACAATATGATTTGATGAGATTTAAAATTAAAAAACGCGTAGATGTAAGAGACTTTAGGAGAGAGAGAATAAATTTGCCGTGCTGCAGTAGTTCCTTATACCCTTAGCGCATAACTAATAGATGACTGGAAATCTTCCTCTTGTAAAAACTTTAATATTGGCTCTGTTTCATCTGAAATCTATCATCTAATTATTATTTCGGTGTTCTCAAATGATATGCTAAAGTTTGCACCTCAAGTGTTGTAATTATTATTAAAACAACGACAAATGGCTGAATAATTGTCAGTAATGTTTATTGCATTGTTACTTAAATCATTAACTTTGCATTATTAAATGGTATTTACTGGTAACCTTGCAATTGGTAAATAAATCTCAGCATTTACAAACTAAAATCAGCTTTGCAAATTGATTATAGTTACATTCTGTTCTTCCTAGTCCCTGAAATTTTTGAGCGAATGAAAATTTACTTATAGATAAATTTGATAGTATTTTTTATGATCTATGACACAGACTTGATGACTTTAAGGAAAGGTATCTTCATAAGATCAAGTGTTGCAGAATATTTAGCTGAAAAAGTTCAAATCATACGCTTTCGTGTAGAACAAAATAAATTTATGAGAAACCAAAAGATTGAAATTCTGAGAAACACTGAAATTCTGAGATATGTAAGTTACGTTATACATCTCATATATATTAAAGAGCTCTTCACACTTCACACTATCTTATGTTTTACTACAATGGCAGTTAGCTGAGGCTTGCGGATGATATGAGCCCTTAAAATCCATCACAGCATTAGAGAATTTGCTGCTTCCTTTGAACGCATGTAGTACTTCCATTAACATATGTGAAATTTTAATTTTGAATAGTTTATATCATTAAAATTCTAAAATGTACATATTTTACAGGGCAATATATTCGAAATGGCATTCTGAATTTCCTGTCCATACAATTTAGCAATTTATCTTGGTATCGGTTTATTAGGAAAACTGTTAAAAATAAACAATATTTTTAACTGCAGGAATGTATTTTAAAATAATAGCTAAGTAATATAAATTTTACAACCCGCGTAGCCGATAAATATTGTATTGAATAAATTTGGACACAGTAAATTTCCATATGTTTGCTATAATAAACCACTTTGGATTAATAATATTATCTTGTGTTGCATTACAGTGAAGTCAGTATCAGACTCTACTGTCGGCAAACAGTCTTGCTTCAGTACTACATGAGCTAATTACTGGAGATCTAAAGTGATAATTATTACCTGCTATAAATTAGCCATACATTTACATAAAGAAAATTATATATACACTTATAATGCAATACAGTTGATTAATATGTAGTATCATAAATGCATGCATTCTGCCTTTTGACCTTTAGAAATTTTCATCTATAAAAGCCTGAAAAAATATTTTTGTGTATACAAACACAATGATTGAATTAAAAAAAATTCAAATTATAGTTTATATTCTGATGCTTCATACTCGAAAGAAATAATAAATAAATATATTCGAAATGAACGCCTGTTCATAATAAGGTACCATGGATATAATTCAAAAATTCCTTTTTTCCAAGTATATGTAATTTATTATTTAATCGTTTATTATTTTTCTTTCATTAATGCTTCTTTTAGCATCTAGTCACTATTTTCAGAAAATGTGTTTAACTTCACAGCTCTCAAGACAGTATGGTACAATTGCGAAATTATTACCATGTATTACATAAAATATGATAATTAAAAAAGCAGCCCTTATTAGTATACATCCGGTTCTTTTCTGGCTTTTTCTTTATTAATGAAATCCGATTCAGTAATATTTATTTTTCAGGATTAATCTAAAATATTTTAATGGTTTGCGGCTTCCTGACATAATATTAAAGTATGCATTTGAGCCGTCTGATTACATGGCAATATGAGATCCGGTTGATATTGTCTTAGGTCCGGATTCTAATCCAGAGAACTCAATGATGTATAAGTATATAGATTTCTGTGCCTTGGGAGCACTTACAGTACTTTTTAACCGAAAGTCCTTTCAAGAGATCGCTAGTAACAGAGGTAGAGGACGGGGCATCTTCCGATTCGTCCTCAAGGAAACTTTCTTTACAAATTAGGTCGGAGCTAGGCAAATGTGTTCAGTCACCGAAAAGTTTCTCTAGGCCTAAGCATACGTGCAACCCTTGTCCACGATAAAATTTGTGAACTTGATCTAGCTGCAGGTTCAGAACGGAAGAATTATAAACAAGAATGGATTTTAAAAATCATAACCCTTTCATAATCTTTTATTAAGAATTGGCTTTTTAATGTTTTTATGTTAATTCCATAGCATATTAAAACTAGTTGTCTAAGAGAAGTACCGTATATACCCGCGTATAAGTCGACCCCCCTTCGACATAAAAAATTCGTAGAAAATAACAAACCCGCGTATAAGTCGACCCCCCACTTCCGAAATCGATCGAGAAACTTCGAAAACATTTTTGTAAGTACTACATTTATTCAAAATCATCTGAGAAAAAAATAAATGTACGATAAAAAATACCTTGGTAAATAAACAAAATCAAAATCCTTCAACGTCCGATTCATGGTCAGATTCACCAAACATTTCATGCAACTCTTGGCTCGTCATCATACATATTGGGATAATTGGATAATTGGGGAAAAATGATCGTATATAGGAACCTTCTAGAATTTGTTCCGGAAACGATTCGCGTAAAATCTATCTGCATTTTTCCTTTTTAAAAGTTAAAAGAAGTATTCAAAACTGTTCAGTTATTGCGTGGGCTATTTTTTTAAATTTTGACGTGTACGCCTGTTAACAAAAGTATTTCATGAATGAACAATAACTATTATAAATACTTATACGTACGTAAAAACTATCTGCATTTCTCTTTTCTTGGCGTGTTGGCGAAACTTTTTTATTGCTCGATATTGATCGGTTGTTCGGGGGGCCGAAAATTCGTTGGTTCAATCGAAACTTACTCTATTTAAAGTATGAAACTCTGTGATTAGTTCGTCACATAATTTAAGTCATGAAATTACTTCAAGTAAGTGACTTATTTGATAAGTCGTCCAATTTGAGTGCGGGAAGAAAACAACTGCATTATATAAAGAAATTTTTGAACTTTCGTTTCGTTTAATTTTTTATGGCCCCGCATATAAGTCGACCCCCCCCCACTTTGAAGTCTTCTTTTTGTTCAAAATATCTCGATTTATACGCGGGTATATACGGTAATTTTATTCTAGGTAAAGGCTCTATAGCGAAGCGTTCCTTCAGCTGCTCTAGTAACTAGATAAATTAGACAGCAGACCCACAGTGATAAGAATCCTATAGAGCAGAATTTCTTAAACTGTAGGTATCGAATCTCATGGGGGTTGCGGGACCTGCAGCAGGGGGTCGCCGAAAATTTTAGCAGTTTTAATATTCCTTTAACTTACAATAATAATTTTACAATTACCAAATATTTTTATACTATGTATCTGAAAATTGATAAAGATGAGACAATATAACGAAGAAACGAAAACGTTTCGACGCATTCTTTTTGTAATATAAACTTTCATTTTACTTGCTTTGCACGTAACGCTGCCATTTCGTCTGTTACTTATTTAAGGGGACTCATACACCTTAAACCCCTCATGATCTTCGAATATGTGACTGTTGCAAGAATTGGGATATTTTATTTATTTTAAAAGCAATTACTTCCAACTTTTTACAGCTGACTACATAATATAGCTGCTTTGGAAACTAGTAACCAGAAAGTTTGTGTTGCCACAAATATTTTTGTAATTTAATCCTCTTTGTGACAAAATATTTCGCCGTGTTTCCACCTTGAGCGCATGATATTTTAAAAATGGCTAATGGTACATACTTGAAATTTGACGGAATTCTTTATATGGGCACTATTTTCTAACTGAACCAACAATCTGATGAATATTTTAATTATGAAAAATGTTATGGGCGAAAACATAAAATTTTTTTTAATAAAATACATTTTATAAACTCAACTCAAAATAAAATAAAAATTTAACATGATTTTTTTTTTAATTTTAGGTTCACAGTAGTTTCTAAATGTTATAAAAGCTATATATTAAACATGGAATTAAATTATGAAACAGAATGTTTTAAACTGTGCGCGCAAGTTGGAAACATGACGAAAAATGTTGTCACAAAGCGGATTAAATTATAAAAATATTTGTGGCAATAGAAAATTTTTGATTACTATTTCAGAAAGCAGCTATATTATGTAGTCAGCTGTAAAATGCTGGTAATAATTGCTTTTAAAATAAATAATTTATCAAGCAAAGCAGTAATAACAATTTTTAAAAAAACCAATTTTGGTCTAGAAAACATCTTGCGCAATGTGCTGCAAAATAAGTAAAATATAAAAATTGTAGTAAGCTCGCCTAAAAGTTACCAAGAGCTGCTGCTCCAAAAGGTTTAACACGTTTTCAAAAAATTAATACACATGAAAATCAAATCATTAGACATGTAAAACATTAATAAAATTAAAAAACAGAAAAAAGTTAAAAAGTAAGCGGAAAATGGTAAATTAGCCCAATTCGACTTCCAAACAGGCTTTTCAAGGGAAAAGTTATCCCAATTCTTGCAGTAATCACCTATTCGAACATCTTATGGGCTTTAAGTTGTATGAGTCCCCTTAAAATTTTCACATTGTTCTATATCTTAAAATTAGAAATTAAAGTTAATGATCTATAACTTCAATAGTATATTACAGTAAAAGTGAAAGAATTAACAATTTCATTCACATGTGTGTTGGATTTGCACAATACTTATGGGGTATTGTGCATGGGTACTTATGGGGTACTTATGGAGTCCCACAAAATTTTTAAAAATATTATAGCGTCCTGGGGGGTACGCGAAAACATCTCACTGAAACAAAAAGGGGTCGCGACTGAAAAAAAGTTTAAGAAGCTCTGCATAGAGGATAGGACAACAGATTATCTTAGCGTAAAAGCTGCCATTACTTCTCAGATGAACCCTCAGTGACTGCAGAGAAGAAAGAAAAGGATATTAAAACTTGGACATTGGGATAGCAATTTTACAAGTGTTTGAGCTATCCATGATATTTACATTACATAGAGACGCGCACCCTTAATTAAAGTATTCCCTTGATATTAAATAAGCAAGCAGTTTATTTTAGTTCACCCTCCTCACACCATTAGTATTTTTACCCTCCTTGCTGAGTATCTTTGTGGTGTAATTAGGGGCACGTCCGGCTAGCATCGGAAATTTGGCAAGTTTGAATCTTGCCAAAAGCATTGCATATTTTTTATGATTCTTGCTTCCACAAAATGAATGACTACCCAGTAATATTTTTAGATATAACCTTTAACTACTGTGACTTAAATTGTCGCACATCTGCTGTGAGCGGTCTCTCAGACCGCTTCTGCTAAAAACAAAATTAGATATATATATATTTTTTTTTCTTATTTGAATAAATATTACTTAATTTCATATATTAACTTCTTCATGAAGATATAAAGCAATTTTTATACTTAAATCAGTTCATTAAAATAAAATATATACTACGATAATAATTCCTTCGCTAACGTATCTGGATGGAAGTAAATTTTAAAATTCAACTTTTTTATTATGCATTAAAATTTGCGATAAGAATGCTTTAATAAGAATATAGAAAATTAATTTTTATTTTAAAAATTATAATTCGAGCTGCATTTTATACATACTTTTCTACTGCTCTGTAGACACACTGATTCTTTGCATGCTATATATTTGTAAGCTGTTTTCCTTTTTTTGCTCGGTGGACAAATATAGCACGTTCTTTTTTTTAAATCTAATTTATCGTCTTCAGTCGCAATGTTTCCTTCATCATCATTTATTCCGAAAACTCTTCTTATTGTAAGTTTGAGTTCTTTAGGTACAAATGATGAAGTTATTCTCTGTTTTACATGAGACTGCACCAATTGAATTGCTAATGAAATTTCGGAGCCAATGGGATAAGAGTGAAATAATACGAATGCATTTGTTGCACAGATATCCAAGTTTCTGAAGAATATTGCCATAGGTAAACGTCGGGTTCGACGAGCAGTTGAATAGATTGAACGAAGAACAATATTGTGATTTCGAACACCCTTGTTGGGCTCTTGAATAGACCATTTGAATTCATTTTTTTCAATAAAAAAATCTCTTGTAGAAGGAGAACATGGATTTTCATTTTCATCGGCAGATATTTCTGAAGTTGTGTCGTGGTCGTTCTCAATAATTTCATCATTGAGAACTTTCATCAGAGAACTCTAAATTAGACCAATTTCGAACTATGTGTTCAATTTGGTCTTAGGTAAGATATTTAGAACGTTTTCTGCACGCATTTGAAGCCATTTCAAGAATATTTATAAAAAAGCGAAATATGTAACAACAACGAAAAGTGAACTTTATCGGCCGAAATTTGAATCGTATCTGCTGTGATCGGTCCCACAGACCGCTGAGGGGAAAAAATTTAAAAAAGTGAAAGAAGAAATATAGCTACCCAAATGCAACTTGGTATGTGACCTTGGACAACTGATTTAGGAAGGTACTAGGAATGGCAATACCCATTAATTATTCTAAGGGGTGGAAGCATTTAATGGAAAATGTCTCGCAGTCTGAGAGACCGCTCACAGCAGTTAAAGGTTAAGTAAGGTTACGTGGAAAATGCAATAATACTTGAAACACTGATGAAAAAAGACATAAGCCAACACGGTATTTAAAGTAAAAAAGAAACCATAAAATAGAGTAGATACTATATCAAATTATGTCGATACTTAGATTGATCAAAGACCTTTCTTCTTTAGAAGTAAATTACATTTTTCAAAGGTGCATGAAAGCAATAACCTTATTTTTATGGAAATCAACGGAAGGAGAGAAGCATAAAGGAATTTAGCACCATCTCTCTACCGTAATTAAACCTGAAATTTGGCCACATAAAAATTTCGTTAGCACTGGGAAGGACTAAATTGAAATTATTGCAATCAACTAAATAAAACGAATTTTTGTGAGTGTAAAAGCCTCTAGGAAATCAAATTCATCATCTGAAGGCGCTAACTTTATTAATTAATTAATTAATTATTGAAAATATGTTGATTCTCCTTCGCGAAATTTCAGTTTGTTTCATCAATGGGCATTTTTTTTTGTCGTGTAGCTTAATTGATATACGTCACAACACTCTAAGGGACTATGTTATAATTAGCCTAGGAAGTAAACTAAGAGATTGGATCTTCAAGAATTAACCGACAAATTTTACTGATAAGTGAGAAAATGATCAGGAAGATGAGCTCCTGAAGAATCCTCCCTATTTTGTAATTGAGGAAGGATAAAATGGAATGGCAATATGATTACTGTGACTGTTTCTAATAACTGAATAATTTTTAAGGTGATAAGAAGAAAATATTTCAAAGAATTTATCAGTATAAAACTGGAAGATACCCATGTATCAGTGGAAACCAATTCTGACTTATTCAGTTCTTGAAAACGAAACAGTTCTGTAGAAGAAACCTTCAGCGCACAGAAGAAGCAAGAATCAATAAAAGGCATTTTAAAACAGGAACTTCTCTAAAAAGGTTTAATGAAAAAACTTCTGAAATCAACCCAAATTATTAAAACGAATAAGCCTGGCATACACTTTTACAGTAATTATAGGTACATATTTGAAAATTTTCTTAAAAGACTATGTGCCTACTATTAAGGGTACTAAAACATCAATAATCATCATGATTTTCATGAATTTGCAGAACTAGTTTCGAAGGTTTGAGTATGCAGCCCTCTTCTTCAGCTACAGGTATGAAAATGACGAAGGAGAAGCCTGTACTCACGCAAAGCAGTAAATCAGAAAATTCGTTAATTTTCATCAAGGAAAGAAGCAAAACTACCTACCCCATGTAATAATAAAAAATGGAAACAACTTTAAGTTCCTTAAAATTGGCGGTAAAGACGGATTATAATTTGGATCATTAACTAAACATGAAGATTTTCATAAATGCGTAACGTATCTAGAAAATCTATTTCGCCAACAGAAAATGTTTTTAGAATACTTAAAATGGAAAATGTGATTCTTCTACCAACAGTATTGGGCAACAGTGGATTTAATACGTGCGATTTTATACCTAATTGATGAGAAGAAAGAAATAGTTACAGAGTTCTTACAATCTCTTAAAATGAGAAAGTGCTTTTTGTTGCGCACTAAACCGTAGCCTGTTTCTTAGCAGAAAAATTTACTAATTAGTTTAGAATAGCCTCAGTTTAAAATCCGTTTAGCATAGTTTAGAATAGTGAAGAAGAAAATATGTATAATTTGGCCTATTATTTTTAACCCAATCGTTTGCACAATTTAAAAAAAAAAGAAAAACCAAAGTACTAAGTTTGATTCCTATTAGTATTAAAATTTCTATTTCCAACTCCATTTGATTTGTCTATGTTTGTTTACTAATAGACAAGCATACAGTTCACTCTCCTTCTATTACTGCTATATAGGTTTAGTACGTACTCGTGCTTTATTTGAACAGAAAAATAATGATGTTATAAATTGTACTGTAAATTGGAAAAACAAAACAGTTTAAATAATTCTAATTCATATATCCAACTATGAAGGAAAGTCTGAAGAAGCTGATTCTTCAGAGAAATACCTTTAAGTTTGAAAACACTATTGTCCTTTTAGCCTGATGCTTGCAACCTCACTTGAAGTATTTGAAACATGTTTGTTTTCTTAAAAATATGGTACTTATAATTTAAATGTTATTTCGTAAGTTTAGAATATTTTTTTTAATCTTTTTGTACTAATTTATGTCCCTACCATTTTCGTAAGACTCAAAATTCTATTCATTTCTGCTCTATCCTTATCCACTCTCTATATTAAAGTACTTTCAGATAAAAAATGCCTGCCGTTGTATTACTTAAATTTATTTTAATGTATAAAAGGAAATATGATGTATCATAACTATTTAAATTTATATACTCACTGTAGATTTCCATTAAGTTATATGTTTTAGTCTGCATATATTTCTTTATGCAAATTTGATACGATTCAATATAAATTCTGTCAAAAGTTATTCTAGTTCTGTTGAATTTAACTATATATGAAATAATTATGCAAATTGTTTGAGAATTGTACGAAAATTTCGAAATGTTATCAAAAAAGGTGTAACATTTGCTTCTAAACTTTTAAAAAAGGGAGATCCTTTTAAAGATATAATTTGGAGTAGGAAATAATATAACTACAGCTTATCGTAATTTCATCACTGTAGTTTTGTTTTGTGATTATGTTTCTGAAAATTTCATGATTATTAAGTTTGGAATAAAAT
The DNA here is from genome assembly GCF_044657685.1 of Stegodyphus dumicola. Lineage (NCBI taxonomy): Eukaryota > Metazoa > Arthropoda > Arachnida > Araneae > Eresidae > Stegodyphus > Stegodyphus dumicola. The sequence continues at coordinate 199,011,508 of NC_140771.1, forward strand.
ACGTTATATATATAGTTTAGCATATGTTTAAAATTACCTGCTGGATAAATAAAACTGAATTTTTCTGAAATATGAAATTATTAAAAACTGTCTTAATAGCGACTAGCTTATTTCTCATATGTAAATGCTTTAATATTCTTAATGCAGTCCTTGTATTCTGTCTTATATTACATTATGATATTAAAATTAAACTCCTTTCAATAAAGTAAAATTAAAGCTGTAAATGTGGATGCTAAACAAGGATATATGGATTACTGAGATTAGAAACAACTTCACAGAAATTAGAAAAATTGTTAAAAAAAATAACTGCTTCCTTTAATAAATCAGTCCAGGGATCTAATACCCTCTGTTTCTGATCTGAGCCCATCAGCGGCCAAGAAATAAATTCGCGTAACACAAGTAGTTCGACTTCAAGCGAGAGGGATGTTTGCATAGATTGTAGAGACATTAGAATTTTTGATGCTGAGAGACGTGAAAAATGAGCAATTCTCTTGCCGGGACTCGAACCTCGGACCTCTCGAATACGCGCCGAGTGTGCTGACCATTACACCACAAAGGCATGGTAAAACGGCGGGAGAAATACATTATATACTTCGTCTTTTAAAGGGCGACTGGTGATTAGGGCACCCAATCGCCATATCCTGATGTTGGAGAACCATCATCCACCACCTTTTTTAATTCGGACGCCACTATAGCGATATAAGGTTATTTTGAAGCAGGAGACGTGAAAAATGAGGAATGCCTTCGCCGGACTCGAACCTTGGACCTCTCGAATATACGCCGATTGTGCTGATCATTACACCACGAAGGCATGCTAATAAGGCGGAAGAAATACTTTATAAGATGGCTTTTGTAGTTTGCTGCATGTGAAACGTGTTAACGAGCTTCTTTCTCTTAGAAAAGCCCCCATGAAGGCGTCCGTCTCTTAGTCAGATAGCCCAAGTGTGCATTGCTGTATAAACCTTCCCCCCCCCCATAAAAATGATGGAGGTAGGAAGTAAAAACGTCCATTCTTACCTCCATTAAAAAAATAAACCTTCCTTTCTCTCACACTCTTACACTAACTATGCTTCAGAGAAAACTGGTGTTTGGTACTTGAATTAGATATCTATATGGAAGCTCGTTTGAACTTCCTTACCAATTTCGCTTTTATCAGTGCCACGAATAAAACATTAAATTACAGGGCCTTACTTCATATTTCTGTTTAAATCTCAACATACTAAGTACTAAGGTCCTATAACTCGTAAGACGGTTCTTATAATAACATTCTACATTATGAAAACTCAAGTAAAATTAAGTATTCTAAATTCACTGAACATAGATTTATAAATAAATGTTTTCCTTACATTCGCTTGCTAATTTTTCATCTGGCAAGAGAGGTCATTTCTAAAAGACGTTGCATTGATATAATAACTCATGCTAAGAGCTGCCATGAATGTTGAAAGTTTCCTGTATATTCTCATATTTAATTTTCGGCCCTTAATTTACAACAATTAAGTATCTTTAGGTATTAAAATTAATATTCAACATTAAATAACAAGAACTGACAATGAGATTACAAAACTTAAAGCTGAATTTCGTACCACATCGAAAGTGGAAAAATATAAATTTTCTACATTTTTAAATTTTAATCGAAGATACTTATAAGTCTAATTAATGCTTGGTGTATATGCAGCCTTTGGTTTATTTCTTTGAATACATTTTTTTTTTACTTTTTAGCTTTTGATAGTTTTATAAGTCATCATAAATTTTTGTACATATATACAGCTTGCTTGAATCCTTTGTAGAACTCATGCCTTGGAATACGATTTGAGTCTCTGTTACTGTTCCCTGAATTATTATGATATTATCAAAATAATAACCTTTGAGGTGAATTTCATTGAGGAAAGGGTTCCTTATTTTCTTTTTAGGGAAGATAAAGTAGTCTCCAGGTGAATCATCTGGAGAATAAGGAGGATATGTGAAACCTACGAAAATTTTCTGTGCTAGAAACTGCTTATTTTTAATATAAACAGCGCAACATCCCTGATTCTGGGCACTAGGCCCTGGCTACATAAAAATAATATAAGAATTCAAAATTTTTTTATTTCTTTTTGGTAAATAAAGAGTTCTTAAAATATATTTGCAAAAATTTCATAGCACGTGAAAAGAAGATTTTCCGTAATATTTTATTAAGACTGCAGGTAATACAAGATTACATCTATCAAAATCCGTCAGAAAATGTAAAGTTCTAATCTTAAAAATCATAATAAATTAAAGATAATATATTACGAACGTAACACTTTATGTAAATCATTTTATAGACCCTTTACCAATCTGAGGAACACTATACAATTGTACTTAAAAAGTGTCCATTGATTTAAAATGTGTGTATAGCAATTTAAATGTCTAGAGCACAATAAACATTTTGATTTAGTAAGTTTCGATACAGGTGCGTCGCAGGTAGAAAGATAGTAGAAAGATTCTGTAGAAAGACAGAATGCTACCAGGCTAGTAAATATAAGTAAACTGCGTTTATCAGTACCTAGGTATAATTATAATAATGTAAGTAATAAAACCTGCAGCATTGTTTCGGTTGGATTTAGTAACAATGTATGTCAACTGTATAAATAATGACAATAGAATTCATTTGTACTAGGAGTAATACTGTGTTCAGTGACTAACAGCCGTTTATCAATAGAACTATAAAATAATTTGCATACTTAAATTTCAGACTCCTGTCCAGAAATTTTTTAACACATGACTGTTAGAAACCTCTGAGCATTTCATTAATTTTGGGTTGGTGGAAAATTCACCGTTTGGTGTGTCCGCTCCGGTTGCATCGTCTTTGGTGGACAAGTAAAATTCGTTCACATAATGCTTTCATGACTGGATTCTTACCCCTAATCAGGATGCGTCATGAGCTTTGTATAATTAAGTAGCTTAAGCTAATCATTTGAATTTATATTATAATTTCATAATAAACCGTGAAATAAAATAGTAATTTTCACTCGATTTTCAGAAACTGAACATCTTTATAACTTTGGAAGAACTGAGAGTATTACGTAAATATGACTAGTACAGTACGAAAACAGTTTTAATTTATAAGACAGCACTTAGAAACTCTATGGTTCCATTAAATAGAAAATTAATTTTAAGCACTTAAACTGAGCAAAGAATTACTCCCGCATTTTTTCACGAAGAAACATTTTAGAAACGCCATAAAACAAGTATGCAAACAACGAAATTACTTCAGCATGTTAGAAAACCTGTCAGGTAAAACGAGTACTTTATTTAGCAAAGTCATATCTAGCTTTGGGATAAATCACTTTAAAAATGTGCTAAAGGGAAAGGTTTGAAAAACTGATGTTTGTTAATTAGTTTATTACAAAGAATTAAGACACTGTAAAGGAAGCACATTCTGCGAAATTTTCAATTTTTAATGCTAAAAGGTATAAAAATTCTGCAGAAGAGAATATACACGAAATCTTGCTTTTTAACATTAGTGTATTGTTACGAAAACTTTGGGATGCTTTCCAACAGAAGAAGTAAATAGTTTCTGTGTTAGTAAACACATAAATTATTCAACTTCAGCATAAAATTGGGCAAAGAAATGTTTCCACACCAGTATTTTAATGTAAGTAGCATTTCTAGAAGTTAAACAGAGCGAACATCTCCTTATTTCCTGAAGCACAACAAATAATACTAAAAAAGGTATCCCTTTATTTTTTTCCTTATTTAAGAATTTCAGCAAACAGAAAGAAAACGTCTGGAAAGCGTTAGCAGGAAGGGATAAGAAGTTGAAGATAAAGGAAAATCTGAACATTCATCATATAAGAATAAAAACAGCAAAAACATTTCTTTCAATCTTTACAAATTTACTGAAGCAATAAAAATTAATCAAAACATAACTGAAGTGATTTAATTTATCCTAATGCTTATTTATGTCTACTGATTTTCATCCTGCTCATAATACACTAATTAATTTATTTAACTTACGCACATTAGGAATATATTTAATATTTTTATTCATATTGTATAAATTATTTCAGTAGCAATTTTCTTTGTTTTACCGGATTTGAAAATAATTACTCTAATTTCAAAATCACGTTATAATCATAAGTAATAATCATTTATTGCAAAAAATCAATACAGGCAGTTTCGGTTATAGATGCTGCAGCGTGAAATAACTATAGGTAAAAATTTCAGGCTTTTTTTAACATACAAGATGAATTTTGGATCTAATTTCTGCACAATTCTTAATATGATACTTCTCTAATTATACAAGGGATTAAGAGATGTAACCTATATTTAATAGCTACATTGGGCTTTAAACATATCAATTTTCTTAGATTTCTTATATTCCAGACTAACTGGAAGTTACTTAAACGTTGACCGGATGGATGAGTAAGGCAAACTTGACATGACAAGCTTCACCGAGTTGTAAAAAGGGAGATTTATCTTGTTGTATGTCCAATTTAAATTTATTGTAACTGCAAATGCAACTTTAGAAGAACCTATGAAACAGAGCAACTTGATGTAAACCCATCTTTCTTTGATTTAAGCAGTTTATGGAACCTAGTAGTGAGCAATAATTCAAATCCCCAGATTGATCATTCCCGTTCGACAAGAATAATGAAATATTTAGATAATGAATAATGAATGGTTCTTGGGATAATGAAATATTTATACCGAGCTTGTAGACATTGTTAGGCTCAATAGCATGACTTTCATCTTTCAATAACTCGGAGAAACTCTGTATTATAATTGCGATATGGGCAGCCTCCTAAATGATGCGTAAATTATTGCATAGGCTAAGAAATTTCATGACGTAATTGTGACCTGTCTTTGAGACAGAGAGTCATTATCATAATTACACTAAATATTGATACGCGATTGGAATAGAATACCCCTCTAGTATTTTTAGGGCAGCCAGTTGAACTGACATTGAAATTTACAAATTGCATTGTAAAACAAAACTTAACTTTCATATTTATTCTGTAACATAAATTTTAAATTGCCTTAAATGTGTTTCTAGTAAAATTGGTTGTAATCAATTCCATTTTTTTATGAATTACCTTTACCACCACCGTTTTAGAAAATATGATCTGTTGATTTAATGTTGTGTTAAAATTTAATTTTTTCCGAATAATACTAACACATGAAAGCAATCAGTGACCCAGCAGGCGTCGTTTTATGCTGTTATTTATTTGGGACAAATACTGAGAAGCAAACTTTGTCTGAGTAAATTTATGGAAATTCTTTTCCCTTACTTTGGCCAAAATAGCCAACAATCTGGAAAACCTGTTAACACCCGATATCTGAAAACTTAAAAAATACTATGATGATGACTCAAGTAAAATTAATCATATATTTGAAAAGTTAAAAACTCTCGGGGTTTTGTTACAGTGCAGGAATATTTTTAACAGTTTTAACAGAAATATCTATAACACATTTTATCCAAAATCAAAGTCTATCCAAATTTGAGTTAAAGGGCAATGACTACATTTTACACAGAGAGAGCTAATGAAAGCCTCTTGCTTCATCTCTTAGGAGATGCTTAAATGAATTTTATTTCCTAATAATAAATCAAAATTTAAGCGCGTAGATTTTTGTGCAAAATCTTTGTTCTATAATTGTTGACGACAATACTAGCGTATGACTGTTCTTTTTGTATTAAATAATATTTAACAATTTTCCAACCAGGTTGCTTGTATACGAGTAGCGTTTTCAGCTATTTTCTGACTGCCACACAGAAATAATCGGAAACGTTCAACGTGACCTACAAACACATACCATCGTCGAGTCTTTGTTTCATTTCATTATGATCCGATATGAAGGAACGTGCTCTGTTCCTGAGAAATTCTGTAGTGTAAAAATATCTTGCCAAAGTTTCCACCATCTCATTATACCGTAATGCACTGGCTTCCGGCCAACCCTTTGGATGGTAATGGATCACATTTTAAGTTAGAGCCTGAGAATGCTTAGGGAACTTTCTTAGGCCTATCAACATTAAAACCGAAACCAATCAGAATGCACTCGCCGATCGAGAGACACACTGAAAATTTTGGTCAAATAAGAATATAGGAAGTATTTCCAACACGGCCAGAAATTCCGGAACAAAAATGATGAATGCAGCTTCAGGATTAATTAGTTAGTGAGAGAAAGAGATCGTTTGCTTGTGATTTCAACTTTGCCAAGACCATGTTCTGATAGCAATGCTAAGAGAATACGGTAGCTAACTATCTGCTACTGAATTATGAGCAACTTGCTTAGAACGGCCAACTGTGGGCAAAAGGAATTAAATTTGCTTGCCTTACTCAAGAATTTATTCTCAACTGCTTGGAGAAGAAAATCTGTTTATGAACATTTCCCAACGTGAACAAACTTCAAAAATGACGAAAATTTTTTTTTATATTTTTTTATTTATTCTTAGTCTAAAAATTTAAATAAAGTAAAAACTTTTATGCATCGTTGCTTCTGGTGTTTAATAACAAAACTGGTTTAACACGACCATTGGAACAACTGGCTTAGTACGAAAGAGTACGAAACCATTAAAAACATTTTGTTCATATTACCGGTATGTGCATACGGAAAGTCTAATACAAGGAATTGAACACCAATACACCTATATCCACGGCACAGTTTGATCTAAAGTTTATCAAGCAAATACTGACAAATACTAATAATTATAATACTAAGAGCAAATATTAATAGCTAAATAGTAAATACTACTAGCTAAATAATAAGTACTACTAGCTAAATAATAAATACTACTAGCTAAATAATAAATACCAATAGCAAGATTCCGCACAAATCCACATGAGGACGGATGTCATCCTGTCAGCGTATTGTTTTATATATTTGGTTTCATAATGGTGTGCCTCTTATTATAAAAGACGCCCTTGAGAAATTTAAATTACTTGGATTCGGAGGTCAGATTTAAATTACTTGGGTTCGGAGTTTATGATATTAGAAAATTTGAATTTTTTATAATATAATGTAATTAAGTGATATTTTAGTAGCACTAACACTTTTATGGACAGAAACGTTTTGCTATCAATTTTGTGTTAATAAACTGAATATCTTTCATCCTTAATTATGTTTAACTATATATGAAATTTACATAGCAAAGGCTTTCTGCTAACATTTGTAAATTAAAATGCAAATTCAAATACTTATATTTTGCTACTAAGTTAAAATATTAGCTTCTGAAAAGACTACATTAAGTAGCATTTTTCAACCTTTTAAAAATATATCTGCATTTTCAAAAATATTAAAGCAGATACTTCATGTCGGAAATAGGCACATTTGCTTTTCCATGCATATTAGGAGTCTAATAATTCTTCCTAATTTTTATATTTTTATATTGTTACGAATTTGGTATTTAAAAAGCTAATGTTAGTTCAATTATAAATTATTTATTTTCCGCGCAGTGCAGCGCGTGACGAATATTAAAAGAAAGCTAAGCCGGAAAATTAAAAATACAAGAGCGCGTGCATTAAAGATTTAATAAATATCTCTTTTTGATTTCGAGAAAGTACTAGAAAATTCTCGCACGCGATTTTAAAATCTTATAAAAGGATGAAAACCTCTCAGTTCGTAATAGTTACTTAGTTTGTTGTTGTTTATAAAACTGCTCTTGTTGATTGTAGCGAATTCGCGGATTAGCTTTCTTTAGCTGTTTTGAATTACGTTCTATTGGGCATTTGAGTAGTTAGAACTACTGTGAGATATTGTAATACTGCATGATAATTTGAGAAAATTGAAGCATTTTTGTTGTGATAATAATAAATTTTTGATGTGATAATAATAAATTTTTGTTCATTTTTCATCGTACTTGTGCATTCATTTCATAACGAACCCGTACGCAAGCAACAATTTTTGGTGTCAGAAGTGGGATATTGAATGCCAATCACAAGAGCGATGGAAGAACAGCTAAAACAATTCATGGGGGCAAAGGCTACCATGAATTGTTTTAATTGTTTTTCGTGAAAAATGAACAAAAATTTAAGCATAATAAATTTTTGTTCATTTTTCATCGGACTTGTGCATTCCTTTCATAACGAACCCGTACGCACGCAAAACTTTTTGGTGTCAGAAGTGGGATATTGAATGCCAATCACACGAGCGATGGAAGAACAGTTAAAACAATTCATGGCAGCCTTTGCTGCATTTATAGTAGAAATGAAAGTGTTAAAGAAGGAATTAGAACCATTAAAAAAGAAATGAAAATGGGCCAGGAATCCCTTAAGGAAGAAGTAAAAACGGCACAGGAACATATGAAATTGGGCCAGAAATCCGTTAAGGAAGAAATGAAAACGGGACAAGAAGAAATGAAAGAAAAGATGGAAGCTAGTCAGAAAAAAAATGGAAGAATCCGTTAGAAGAGAGATGAAATCTATTAAAGAGGAAATGAAAGTAGGTCAAGAGAAATTGAAGAGAGAATTACTTGCATAATAGAAAACAAGTTCGAAGCTATGGAAGGAAGAATGGATACAGTTGAAGACAAAGTTGGAGTAATTCAAGAAAGAGTTTCTGCGGTAGAGCAACAAACTGAACAAAGAGTTTCTGCCGTCCAACAACAAAATGAGGAAAGGGTTTCTGCTGCTGTTGCCAAAGAAGGTGACACTTTAAAGAAGAGCATAGCGACAGAAGGAAGCAATTCTGAGGGTTTTAAATTCTTACCGATGCCTGCTCGTCCATCTCGTCCGTCCCACATATGATGGGAAGACATCCTGGCAAGTGTATAAAACACAATTTTCTATCGTTTCGGATGCGAATGGATGGGATTCCCAAACTAAGGCCTGTCATCTTGCCGCTTCTTTGAAAGCAGATGCAACGGATATCCTGCAGACTCTTCCCGAAAACCAGAGATTAGGCTTTAAAGCTCTATCCGGCGCATTGGAGCTGCGATTTGGAGAGAAGTGTTTAAAAGACTACAGCAGGCTTCAACTAAAATCCCGTCAGCAGAAGCCCACCGAAACACTTCAGGAGCTCGCCACGGATGTTGAAAGGCTGTCACATCACGCCTTTTCGGAGTGCTCGACAGAAACAAGAGAAATCCTGTGGCTGCAATATTTCATCGATGGCATCCGGGATCCTGAAATACAAAAAGCTCTGCGAATGGCGGATGTGAAGGACATAAAAAGCGCTCTGTAGTACGCCATGAAGCTCGAGGCAGCCTAGCAAGCAACTAGTACAGATCGCTACCCAGTCAGAGCTGTGCGAGTCCACGAGCCAGTGGATCAACTCATAGCTCGTTTAGATGATTTAGCCAGAGAAGTGAATGCTTTGATACGGAGTAGGAGTGAGAAAAAAGTGGCTCTAAGATGTTGGAAATGTGGTATTGAAGGGCACATACGACGGCATTGCAGAACACCCCAGGGCACGGATAATAAAATGGATTATTTGACAATACCAGTGAATGCCTTGAGACGGAATATTGGTGAGAAGAAACCAAACCTAAAGTTCTGGAACTGCGGTGTTGAAAGCCACGTACGAAGGAACTGTAGAACACCCCAAAGCACAGAAAGTAAGAGAGGCGGGTTAAATAGATAATTAATGCCATGGGACAGAAAAGGATTGACAAGAAACTAAAGTGCTGGAACTGTGGAACTGAAGGCCACGTACGAAAGAATTGCAGAACATCCCAGGGTACGGAAATTGAGACCATTTCTCAGCAACGACGCAAGAAACAAATTAATGACCACATCAAGAAACGGAGGTTGCCAGATAATGTAAAATCTTGTTTTAAAGCACTCAAGATTTCTAGAGTGAGTGGCAACAGTAACGGACTGTCCATCAATGGAAATATCGATGGAGTTCATTCCAATATGATCATTGACACAGGAGCTAATGTTACCATCATTAGGAAAGATGTAGCTGAACAGTTTAAAGATAAACTTATTTGGACGCCATCCTGTGCTACCCTTCAGACTGCGTCTGGTGATCAGATCGACATAGCTGGGAAGTTAAACGTTAACATCATGCTTGGAAGTGCCGCCTACCATCATACGGCTTATGTGGCGGATATTACAGATCCATGCATACTCGGATTGGATTTTCTAAGGAAATATAATTTTTCCTTAGACTTCAAAAACAAAAAGCTGTTCTCAGCATCTGAAAACATGACGACCCATCTTCAAAAGGAATCATCGCCTGGAAATGCGGACGTCTCATGTGAAAGACCCTATTCAGAAAGCTGCCGAAATCCTACTAGGGTTGGAGGGAAACACCAGACTACCGGGTATTCACCATCACAGATGCTCTCCGGTCGAGACCTTCGTCTGCCTTGTGACCGTCTGTTCTATCGCCATATGGATGCGCCTTCATCGCCTGAGGAACACATCCAAGATGTCCAGGCACGTTTAGAAGTGATGCACCGTTCCGCACGAAAGCGAGTGAACTTGGCGACGGAGAAAGTGAAGAGCAGATACAACGCGAGAGCTACTGGACATGGATTCAACAAAGGTGTGGTTGTGGAACCCGATTCGACGAAAAGGAGTCAGGCCTGAATTACAGTCACCTTGGGATGGTCCGCACACAGTCCTAAACAGGCTGAATGACCTCGTAGCTCGGATCCGTAAGTCTTCGAACTCTGAACCTAAAGTCGTTCTTTAAGACAGGTTAGGTTAGCTCATTACTATGGCCATAGTACGTAATGTAAATAATCGTAAATAGTATAAGATCATTATCTTTTTGTTTTTAAATGTGTATTTGATTTGATTTGTATTTAGTATTTGATTTGCATTTAGTATTTGTTTTGTATTTAGTATTTGATAGCATTTGATTTGTTTAAGTTAGTTATTGCATTTATTGTTCATGTTGTTTGATATTGTAATGTAATGTTTATGCCTCAGTTGCATTTATGCCTCAGTTATAAGTTTGACTTCCTGTCCAGGCATTGTACTGCCCGGGACGAGCAGTCCTTGGGAAGGGGTCAGTGTTACGAATTTGGTATTTAAAAAGCTAATGTTAGTTCAATTATAAATTAAATGGTTTTATTTCCCGCACAGTGCAGCGCGTGACGAATATTAAAAGACAGCTAAGCCGGAAAATTGAAAATACAAGAGCGCGTGCATTAAACATTTAATAAATATCTCATTTTGATTTCGAGAAAGTACTAGAAAATTCTCGCACGCGATTTTAAAATCTTATAAAAGGATGAAAACCTCCCAGTTCGTAATAGTTACTTAGTTTGTTGTTGTTTATAAAACTGCTCTTGTTGATTGTAGCGAATTCGCGGATTAGCTTTCTTTAACTGTTTTGAATTACGTTCTGTTGGGCATTTGAGTAGTTAGAAGATAACTACTGTGAGATATTGTAATACTGCATGATAATTTGAGAAAATTGAAGCATTTTTGTTGTGATAATAATACATTTTTGTTCATTTTTCATCGGACTTGTGCATTCATTTTACAACGCACCCGTACGCACGCAACAATATTTTTATTTTTTTATATTTACAAAGCCATATGTTTTGTATACTTATTTTTTTATTCTTTGCTTTTGCATTGAGCAGTTCGCTGTATTTGTTTTATATTCATGACGACTGATCTTAGGTTTCAGAAATAAGTTAATTTTTCATTGAGCCCCTTTTTTTATTTTCTTTTATGATTTTATGTTTAACATGGAAATTATTCGATCATATTTTCTCACTAAATATATTTATTAATTTTTCAAAATTCCAGTATAAAGAAATGTATTTCTACCGAGTATTTACATGTACTTCCAATATACAGTAATTGTAATATCAATTAGCTATCCTGCGTCGAAAGAAAATGTTATATGGCCATACACGCATGGAACGGAAATTTAAGAATGAATTATATCATGCAATGTGAATTCTGCGAAATACAATGAATCACTTCGTTGTAATATGCAGAAAATTAAAACTATCATCATGTTCTCATTTTTTTCATATTGGAAAGGATTAAGAAAAGGTGTCCACTCAACATAGTTGTAAATGGAATTTATAATCAGGCAAAATACAGGCTTTGTACATCAATTTCAAATGATTGAAATACAGTCTAAATATTTTACAAGTTCATAAAAATTCAGGGAGTGGGTGGCATTGTACGCTGTCTGCGAAAAGGTGATTTTTGTGAAGGGAAGAATTTTTTTATGAGTAAAGGGGGGAAGTTAAAATTTTTATCAATAGAGGGCGCCGCACAGACGTAGAAATAAAGGATATGTAAATCAGAGTCTTATAAATTGTAGGTTTTACGATTAAGATCTCATTTTTGATTTTTTCCTCTTACTTGCTAGTACATAAAATTTTAATTGCGATGGTAACATTAGTAGAATAATTAGTGAAGTTGTTTTACCTCAGCCAAGGATCGCCGACTGAGGCTTTACGATTTCGGACACAGAAGGGATGGATGAAAGGTTTAAGTCCAATCACTCTTACCGGACTGACTGCCCTGGTACAACGTTTCGAAGAAATTGGGAAGTTTTTATTATCGCCTTGGTAGTGGTGCACCATGTTTATAAGAGGTCCGTACTTCCGATGTGGCATCGCAGATTGACACTCTAAGGGAAACATCAAAGAGGTCAGTGCATAGTGCAAAGGAAGTGGCAGGGAACGCTGGTATATCGAAAACATCGGTATTTTTTATATTCGGAAGCATTATACAAAACAAAAATTACCAAGATTGAAAATTTAGTTTAAAATCAAGCAATAGGTTATCTCTAGTCTTTGTGCAGCATTTATAATTAATTAAAATGTGTTGCAAGACTAAAATATATTGCTTCAGTATTTGCATTTCCGCACGATTGTTCAAGAAGATCGATATTCAGGGATAATAGTTGAAGCAGTGAACAAGATAGCACACAAGAAATATTTCTGACGAATTACAGTGCGACGCTTGAATTAACGATGGTTGATGCAACTTAAACTGGACGAGGTAATTGTGGGCAGTGTCTTGTTCCCCAATGAGAGACAATTCAGTATAGAATGTGATTCAGGGCATCAGTTCATATGGCGTGAAATGGACAAGGCGAACCAACAAAGAATTACACAGAAAAGATAGCACTATAATGTAAAGCAGCATCATATTTGATGTATGTACTCAGATGATGATGTAACTTTGTATCATTACGGGCAATTACTATGTTAATATGATTGCTTTTGGTACCGTCAGCAAAATATTTTCTTTATGAATGGCAGTGCCTCATCATGTTGAACGTGATGAAAGGAGAAGCTTCTACAGAATCAAGGAATCTCTCAGACTGACTGGCCCACATATGAATCCTGTACCCGTGAAGAAGCAAGCTGCAGTTATTATTTTGGCATTACTTTCACGTATCCACTGTTAGAAGATAAATTGCCTAGACATTGCTAAGTACCTATCTTATATGCCCATTTCTAACGTGCAACGTATCTACAAGTCTACTGTCATTCACGATATGGATGACTGATTGCTAACTTTCTCAAGCTGAATATTACGTAAGCCATAAATATAAGAAAACACAATTATGCGAAGAAAATATTTGTTGCTCTGCAAAAACAAATAGTCTTAATAATTTATTAATTTCTGTAAAATCGTTGCTTTCCAGGCCACACAGCTCAAACGCACTGCGTGAGGTCAGCTTAAAACAAGGGAAACAGCCCACACTCAAGCTGAGTAAAAATAAACAAACTAGTAGGTTTTTAACATTGTCATATGGGTTTAAATACCGCTTTACTTTTCATAAACTATCTGGGGAGAAGTATCCGGGCATCTCTCCAAAGAAGTGGATCTGGCAGGTGACTTCTTTTGATGCCTAACGGAAAGCTTATAAAAGTATTTGTACGGTGTTTCGGGTTATATTTATGCGTTTGTGAGACAATGAGTAAGTTAAAGGAGTTTAGTGACACTGATCGTGGAAATATATTGGGATGCCACCTTTGTGGAAAATCAATGTGTGGAATTTTAGACCTTCTGCAAAATCCAAAATCCACTGTGAGCGATGTAATTGTGTAGTTGAAACGTCGAAGCACTGAAACTGCAGGAAAACAAAGTAGCAAGCCGATAAAAATTAGAGAGCGCAGCCGTAGACGTCTGATCTAATTATCAGTTTAGCAGGCTTACTCTGACTCCTTTTTATTTTGATAAAGAAAGAATACGTAATAAATTTATTCTTTCATTATCAAAATAAAAAGAAATCAATATTTCTATCATCCTACAGCGCACAAGATAGCACACATGAAATATTTCTGAGGAAGTACAGCGCGACTCTGGGAATAAGCAGGGTTACATGCTCGAAAACCGATAATTTGTGCTAAACTATCCAGAAACACCATAACCATGAAACAGTTTTCCATGACACGGTGCAGATGCCACAGAAACTGGACGAAGTAGCTATGGACAACGTCTTATCCAATGACAGTCGATTCAGTCTGAAGTATGATTTCGGACATCAGTTTATATGGCGAAAAATGTGCATGGCGTACCAACGAAGAAATATAGAAAATATACATCTATAATATGAAGCAACTTCATGATTGATTTACGTACTTAGATCTAGATGATGAAAAACTGAATCATTATCAAAATTAAATATTTCCATTTTTTGTTTTTATTGCTTCATCCCTTGGATTCAAACTTTTGATTTTCAGAAAGCTTTATTCATCCTTCACATTTTTATACTGACAGCGTACAAGCTTATATGTACGCTGTCTGCATAAATGTGTGTGTGTGAAAATTGAATAAAAAACTAAAAGAAGATAGGATGGACTGAGTAGGACAAACATTAGCCTAAAATCTCAACTTAAGAATACTACGTCTTCGTTAAGATAAGAGCAACGTTGAAACACTCAATCCGGTCAAATCTGTCGCCTGGATTATGTATCTGACAACCAGAATGGTAGCATCTGTGATAAATAATGCTAGTGCATTATCCGACCGAGTGTATCACAAGAACAGCCCCCAGAATGTCAAGCCGCTAAGATAATTCTTTCGTGCAAGAACATTATTTATTATTTGCTCCTTTTCCTGTCTTCGTCTCTCCCAGACGGAACAAATAGCAGCTGGGGGAGTATTTGTGGTCAGGAAAAACGTGCAGATGCGTGTGACTAACCCAACCAAGAGGAAAGAAAAATAAATATACCGACTTGTAATGATATGTTTTTACACAAGGGAAACTAAGCTCTTGCGTGGATATGCTTCGAAAGGATGTGCACGTGTGTTAAATGGGAGTAAGCTTTCTCGTTTATACTAAGGAATTAAGTAATTTATTCCTCCTTGTTGTGTTTTACATACTGTTTTCTTACCTACGTAACTTCTTCATTTTGTTCAAGAGCATTCATTTATTTCATAAGAGTTTCAGCAACCATTTACGTTAATAATGGATTTTGGGAACATCTCTCATTAATACTGAACTGTTTTGGTATTTCTGCAACGGCATGTACCACACTGTTAGATGAAAATGGTCTTTAAAATTTGAATTTGGTTTTAGTAAAATATAAATTTCGTTTATTTAACGAAGTAATTTTCTAGTGATAGTAGAGGAATGATTTTTTTAAATAAAAGAAAGAAATAGTAAATATTACAAAAGACATATTTGCGTTTTAGTAGCTAGGATACTTAAGCTAATAAAGTTTCTAAAAATACTACTGAATTTTAATTAGATATTACAGTTTTTGCCGCTATATTTTCACTATACTGTTTATTTATTTAACTTGCTACATTTATTCAGGTGAATGTAATAACTGATTGACGCATTTGTAAAGGAAATTTGACAGGTAAATAAAAATGACGTTATCAAGCTGTGATATGTACTTATATTAAATTTTTTAAATAATTTAATTCTTACATTCAATTCTTTAAATTTTATCTTCATAAAATATTTAATTATTAACCAGTGGTAGATTTATTAGTAAGGCATTCGCTTTACATGAATGTTCCAATCTTACATTAGGTTAGATTATTTGAATATAGCAAAGCACATGAAGGGTATGTGTGTTCATATTATTGACATGTTATTTGAATTAATCAAAATTCAGCATTTGCTTTAATATCTTATGTTCATATTTTTTTCTAATAAATATTTTTTATTCATTAAAACATATGAGTAATTTTATTAAATGAAATAGTTTGGCAGCTTATTTCACTATGAGACGGAAGAGAAACACCCAAATATAAAATTGAAAACTAGGTAAAAATGGGCAGCTTTAGTTTGGCGTACATCTAGAAAACAAAAGCGATCGAAGACAATCAGATACAGGTTTTATCTCTTCAGGAGCAAAAATAAGTTTTGGGCGAAATACACTCATGTCCATAAATTAAGGATAATTCGGAGTCACGCGGAAATCGCACTCTAAAATAAATGTATCCCCTGTAAAATCACTATACACATCTTCAAGAATCATATGCAAATTTCAGGAAGTAACCAGATAACACCGATGGTACGTCACAATGACGAGAGTGTCAGAGAGTGATATATAAGGAATACAGGCAAAGAAGTAAAATTGTACGCAGGCGCTTGATAAGCATTTCAGTGCAATAACCGAATAGTTATGACACAAAGAACGCATTTGGATGATTTTTTACGTGGTAGAATTATCGGCCGTCTGTAATGTGGGCGTACCCAACTGGAAGTATCAGACGAACTTGGAATTGCTCAGAGTGCCATCTCCAGGCTTTGGCAACGATTCCAAGGTGATGAATATGTGAGTAGACGTTACGGCACTGGTCGCCCCAGAGTTACAACGCCAAATGAGGACCGGTATTTGGCAGTTACTGCCAAAAGAAACAGGCGGAGCACAGCCTCAGACCTGTCTCGTCAGCTCTCTTCAGCCACTGGTACGACAATTTCAAGGCAGACCGTGTACAGTCGCTTAGGGCAGATTGGTCTATATGCTCGTAGACCTGTCAGATGCGTTCCACTTACTGCAACTCACTGTCGCCTGCGATTAGCCTGGAGTAGGGAGCATGCATTGTGGACACCGTGTAAAGAACGCTCCTGAACTCTACTAGAAAGATCTATGATGCTCTCGACTAGAGATCACACTACGGGGACTATAATTCATTTTTAATTCATATTTTAAAGAACTGTGAATGAATTAACTGAGAATTACGCATGCGTATAGAGATGAGAGTTCTGTTGAGACGCCTGTGAGAGAAGAGAGAGAGTTTGGGAAGCTCCGCCAGCGAGCTGAGGTGTGGAGATTAAATTTGTCCAGTGATGACGAGTGCTATCTTCGTTAACGTCTCTGATCGTGTCACCAACTCGGATATGTACTCAAGTTTTTCTAAATGTATTAATTAAATGTTGTATCTGTGTTCTGTTGTGTAATTAAAGTGATGCATCACCAATACCAGTGTTGATTCCGTTCCCACTGAAGCATCCACGACGTCACAACCGCAACAGTGGGCTTGTGTGACGTTTTCCGATGAGTCCAGGTTTAGCTTGCAGTCTGATTCTCGCCGGACTTCTATATGGAGAACGCCAGGTATCCATTACCACCAAGAAAGCATCATTGAACGACACCGTTACGGTGGTTCAGGAGTGCTAGTCTGGGGCGGAATTATTCTGGATTCCAGAACTGACCTGCATGTTCAAATTGGAAACATGACAAGCCAAATCTATAGGGACGTCATTCTGGAACAACATGTACGTTTGTTTCGGAGCGCCATGGGTGCACAATTTGTGTTTATGGATGACAACGCCCGTTCTCACCGTGCAAATATCGTAAGCGAATGCCTTCAGTCGGAGGTTATCACCCGTATGGACTGGCCAGCATTCTCACCGGACTTAAATCCAGTAGAGCACGTGTGGGATATGCTTGGCCGACGAGTTGCAGCCCGTCAACCTCCTCCTACATGTCTACCGGAACTTCGGAGAGCATTGTTTTTTGAGTAATGTAATATCCCCCAAGATCAGATCGATAATTTGATACTCAGCATGCCTAGGCGTTGTACGGACTGTATTGCATCGTCTGGAAGACATACAATGTATTAACAATTATACCAACCATGTAATATTGGTTTTTTGTAAATAGGTTTTTTTTTTTTTTTTTTTTTTTTTTTTTTTTTTTTTTGTAATTTGCTCCAGGTAGAAAAAATCGCTAATGTTTATAATAATATCAAACATATAGCATCTTTTTTTGCTCTGTACCTTTTGTTTAATAAATAAGCTTTACAAATAAGTCAAATTTTTTCTTCTAATTCTTCCTTTGCCTGATTTTGCATTATCCTTAATTTATGGACATGAGTGTAGTTTACTTCTGGGAAACGGGACAAGTGTCTGATCGCCCTCAAAGTCTATAAAATACTATTCCAAAATCTACGAACACAAATGTTGTTTTTTGGACTAATTTTAAATATGCTGTTGTCATTAATAAAACTGAGTCTTGAATGGAGGTGTTGGCCATTTTTAATAATGTTATTAAAACTGAAACAATTTGCATTTATTTCATTTCAGAAATTTATTTACAAATACCGCATAATAAATGGAATGGTTAATTAGTTACATGCGCATAATAGTAAAACCCTCAACCTGTCCTAATAAAAAATATCACCAATATTATTGCTTCATTCTATCAAAACTAACTTTCTTACTAACATCTTTATTAACTTCTTAAACCTTATTTTATCGTCTTCTTTACTAAGTATACAATACATGGACTTAGTTATTGAATTATTTCTTTTATAACCAAATATTTTATTATGAATAATGCATTTCCATTGCCTTCTTTTGAAGTTCGTTTAAACAGTGATAAACAGGAAACGTATGACAATGTTCATACATTGTTATTAAAACAAGAATCTCTATTGTTGTGAAATTACTTTGATAAAACTTGAGCTTTCGAATTTGGATTTTCATTTTCTCATTCGGCGATACGTTCTGCTCCTTTGAAAACGCTCCAGAAATACTTGTTTATTTGACAATACTGGAGAAAGCATAATTGACAAAATTCTATATTTCAGTACCATGTCTTCTAAATCTTACTAAAAGTGTCAATTTAGGTCTGTAAATCGGCGTTTTCTTTGACTGCAAGAATTTTGATTTCATTATGCGATATTATTTTGTGCTCAAAATATAATTAACTAATTAAACTGTTAAACAAATTAAAGAGAAAATCAATTGCTATTTTGACATTATTAAAGGCAAGCTTTGCCAGTAATCTTAAGAATTAACAATTATTTGTTCAGTTCAAAATTAAAATATTTTACTCCGGCACATTAACTGTAATACAATAACTGAAGAAATATTTATTTCACAAGAGTGAATTTCACTTTAATGAAACATATTTTATTTATTTTATAGTCTATATACAGCGTGAAGAAGAGCTTTCTGTGCGTCAAATGTATTTTCAGGAAGTCTGATAATAGTTCTATATAATTAGATTTTTAAAAATACGTTTATTATCGTTTAAGGCGATATTTACGTAACTTAATGAAATCTATCTGAAATCATTTATGTGACTCATTTCGAAACATTACTGCTTAATTTGATAACACAAAAGGAATTAGGTTATCTGAAGGTTTAATACAATATTTGCAAAGATTTGTGAGAGATTGTCTAAATAGAATACATTGCTTTCAATACCCGTATTAAGTTTTCTGAAAACTGGAACTTAACAATTGATTGGATATCTTGCCATTAACTTAAACAGCTATTTGATCTTCATGATATGTTATATTTACTTATTTCTTCAGTCGCATATATCCTGATAGCGGTTTTAATATTTGATTCAAACATTCCAATATTTCCTCAAATTATTCAAATTAATTCCTTGAATTCAGGAAGTATATTCTTCCCTAAAAGGGCTTTCTCAAAATGATATTCTTTTCACACATATTTCATGTCCTTTCATTCAAGATTTTCAGTAACCTGACAATAGTTATTCTTATACTTCTTCTGTGGAGATGAAAAGCGAAACACAGTGTGAGAAGAGTATCAAGATAAGAATCCTGAGAGATTAAATTATTATTGCTGTTAGCTATCTGTAAGTGCATTAGTATCCTAAGCAGTTTTAACTCGAGAACGACTTACTGAAGATTTGAGTATGTGAAGCTTTATTTATCTCGTAAAATAGGTATATCTCATCTTTGAAAGTCTAAAAATAATTACAAAAGTTTAATATCAGCACCTTTTTTTTCTCTGCAGACCTACTTCAGCTATTAGTCACAACTGGATAAAACATCGAAGATGGACTTAACAAATTTACATTTCTTTTCTGGTTCTTAAAAAAATGAATTATTATGAACTTTGCCAGCAATAAGAATCCATTTTAATTTATATAGCTTAATAATAAGTCTGTATACATTTACATATAATCCAACTGATTGACAGCTACAATCAGTGAACAAATAGAAAGAGGAGAGTGTTGAAGATATCAGTTCAAGCAATCATCATTTTTACGTAACCTGAAAAATGAGAATTTTTGCCTGATATTTGTATTTTAATATGTCACATTATT
This sequence comes from Stegodyphus dumicola, assembly GCF_044657685.1. Taxonomy (NCBI): domain Eukaryota; kingdom Metazoa; phylum Arthropoda; class Arachnida; order Araneae; family Eresidae; genus Stegodyphus; species Stegodyphus dumicola. The sequence goes on from NC_140771.1 coordinate 199,031,897, forward strand.
ATGGTCATATGTGTATGATAGTTTTAGTGTCGCATGGTTACAAAATGCTGGTTATGCTCGGAAACGTATTTTATTAAAAGTACATAAGAAGTTTTAATGAAAGAAAAATAAAACGTGTTTTCTAAAAATTTCAAATCTGTGCCAAAGTATTGCGCGCAGATCTACAAACTACACAATTTCAGCCACACTAATACTTTTACCAAATTTGTAAAGCATATCGGGTCACCTATTTAAATTTTAAAAAAGAAAACACAAATATTAACATCATGAAAACTTTAAAAAATTCAGTAAATAAACGGCCTACCAGCGGCCGAGCGGTAAAGTCGCTGAACACTAATAGTTCGTTCCGAGGTTCGAATCCCGCGAACGGGCTGGCTGCATGGGTGTTTTCGTGGTTTTCCCCAAGAATAACGTGTATACGAGCCGGTTTCTCTTAGAAAGGTCCTCCACGAAGGCATCCCTCCCCTTAGGCAGATAGCCCTAGTGTGCTTTGCCATAATTAAATAAATCAAACCGAATTAGTAAATAAACTATAAAATTGCTTGAAATTTTCCAGATTGCGTACGCCATTATTTTGCCTTCTTTAAGTACTATTTCTGTAGCCAGTTTGGTTCGTTTCCTTGCTCTGTGAGCGTGTCTTTTAATATACAAGCTTTTTCACTTTTTAATTATGTAATTTCCTGCTCTGTTTTCATACAAAAGGTAGTGAGCGAAGGAGGAGAATACCCCAGTAAGTACGTTTTTAATTTAATTAAGTACCATGACGAATATTGTCTGCAATAAATGTTTTGACAATTTAGCGAAAAACATCTTTCGTTATGATTCCTTTTCTCCAAGCCTATCAATTTTGCTACAATCGAAAGCTATTAAAATGGCATATACTTTTCTTAAATTTTCCTCGTGTGAAAATATTTATCCTGTCTTATTTTGCTGAAAATATCTCTTTCTTCCTTTTGAATTTCATCAAAACATCGATGTTTTTCTAACACAACAACCCAAAATGGTCCTGCAGATAATTTCTATTTGCATATAGACAATATATCATGCAACTAGTTTTCCTTTCAAGTCGACATGCTTCTCGAAGCTCAATGCTTCAAAATACTTCAAAATCAAGGTATTGCAGTAAGTTATGTTAAACTCAGTAGGGTGACGTTTTTTTCCATTTCAGTACAGTTTGATGAACTGCAGAAGTATTGGGATGGTTATGTGTTTGGTTTGTATGCTGTAATTCGATTATCAATATAATTAAACATGGTAAACTTCTTGGGCTTAACTTTCGACGCAGATTGTGTTCCAAAATTTTAAGTCTTGCATTTTTTTATTAAACCCTTACATTATTTCGGAATTTTTCAGAAACTTTTATAAAAAAAAAAAAAAAAAAAAAAAAAAAAAAAAAAAAAAAAACTTTTGAAGCCCTTGGTCGATATTGGATTTGTTATTTTCAAAAATGAAAATTGTATGTTAAAAGTCACTGTACATTTCTAGAAACACGTAATGTGTGAAAGTATTGATTTGTGTGAATTTAAAATAAATTCTAATTGTAAATTCTCTCTTACGCATTTTTAACGTCATTCAGTAGCATTAGAAAAAAAATATACGTATTAAAAAGTGTTTGAAAACAATCAGGAAAGATATGCATAAAATGGTAGATTTTTTTAAACAATTTTTAAATTACAGCTGAGTTTATTAAAAGACACTTCATCTTTAAACGAACACAAAAAATAACAAAACATTAGAAGATTTCGGATTGCAGAGCTGAATTATCGTTCACAATGAAAACGATGGTTTTATATTTAGGCTAATGCTAAAACCTGTATAAAAGGCACAAAAGCTTTTCCGTCTTCCTGGAATAATATTAATTGATAACTGATTAGTAAGAACAAATGCTTGGAATAGCTACAAAAATAATAACTATAATATGAGTTATTGAGCAAGAAGCAAAAGAATTAAAAGTATGTAATACGTACTTAGAATCATTTATTCTATTTTATTTACGACAACCGAATTTTAATTTGACTTCAGAATTACTATGAAAACATAAGCCAGTGTTAGTATAGAAACATCTTCTAATGTCTATATTACGCATTTTAGCATCGAGGATCGGTGATGATTTTGTATGAGATTGTGAATAATCTTATTAAAAGGAAACACATCTATTCGTCATCTATTTAATCAATTCGTTTTCAAATATTGGCTTTAAATAAACATTCTTTTTTTTGCTGTCTTTTTAAGAAGCACTGAAATCAGAACCCAAAATAATTTTCTTACATATTTGCTCTGAAGAGAAACAGAAAACTGTATATAAAACAGCTATATTTATCAAATGAAACAGTTCTTAGTTTCTGTACCCTTGTTCGGTGTCAACAGGAATAAATTAACTGTTATACATCTAAATTCCATTTCATAAATTCTGACAACAAGGGAAATGGCTAAATTCCTGTATTTCTAATTGCTTATTTCTTGTAGAACTAGTATAAGTCGTGTTAACTACGGAGTTTAAAATGAAACCAGCCTCTTCTCGAATTATGTCATGGGCTAATTGGAGTAGCAATCTGCAATAAGTACATCGTCCATGTCATTGTTGTGGGTATAATTAGCAATCTTAAGTTGGATCTCATATTTATTTATTTAGTTGATACATGAGAGACATATAGAATGGATGTGAATTTCCGTAACGTTCCATAGGATAAATGCTTATAGCTCCTATTCATGACTCTCAAAAGGATTCATTATTATTCACTTTTGCTTTAAGTTTAGGAATACACTATTATCTTTGGTAATACCCATAATCATTATCATTGAAATGGCATAAAAGAGAGCATAGTACAGAGATGCATATTATTTCGAAACTACGTATCATTTTGAACAAATGAGAAATATACGCGTAATGAAATTCTTCTCTGAAAAGTCAGTGGAGTAGAAGTACTACTCTGTAGGTTAACATTTGTTGCTTCAAGCACTAAAAAATGTAGTATTAAACCATTAACTACTAACGCTGCGTTTTTGTAAAATTAGTCAAAACATTTTTTTTGGAGAGCATTTTCAAACTCTGAACAGTATTTGTTTCTTTAAATGTTTTGTATATTGTAGATAAAACTTCATTGTTTATTGGAAAAAATGTTTCTCTCACATTAACAGTTTTTGTAAAAAATAAATGATCGTTTTGATACTTTTCTTTTAAAGGTTTTTTTTAAATAAATTTTGATATCTCACAGAAAGCATAATAAATGAAATAATTTTAATAAGACATACCAATCTTGAAATATTACTCTGGAGTCCATAGGTAAGGCTATTATTTTGTCTTTGTTTTTATAAATATGCATTTTTAAAACGTTGCGAAAACTCAATATGAATTCGAAGTGGTGTTTTTATGAATGTGCACAGATTTTCAAAATCAGTGGTATTTTCTTTTGCAGATTCCAGAAATAGGTAAAATAGATTTAGTAGTGATTCCCCAAAAGCCAGACATTGTAACCGATAAGGAATGCTCTGATGATGATGAGTTAGATGATAATTTGGAAAAGTCGAAAGATATATCAGGTGAGATCGAGATTTTTTTCATCTAAAAATGTATTGAATTCTTCATAAAACGGTAAAAATTTCTGAATCATCTAAAAAAGAAAAAAAAAAGAAATTACTTTTAAAAACTGTTCACCTGTACACGCGCACTGATGTCTGTAGGCAAAGAATCCATTAGTGTACGGAGCGATCACATGCTCTACGTTTTAAATATCAAGCAAAAATTGCATTTAGCTGATAGTAATTTGCAACTGATAAAACCCGAAAAACTGGCTGAGATACTATGAAGAGTACATGCATCATTTTCGATATATATTCAAGAAAATCTTCAAAGATGCAAATACTGTGGTAATCAAACGAAAACTATTTGTAATAAATGTTAAGTATCTTTATATATCAAATGTTTCAAAGATTTCCACGTATCCGAAAAGTAATCATTTTTGACAGAAGTTGTATTTTCGCAACATTTTGAATCTTTAATAACAATAAATTAATTTTTTCCTGTCGCATTGTTTCTCTCAATTAGTCGCTAATACATAAAAAACTGATTTTTGTTCATTTCCTTCAATTGACAGTTAGTAGTCATTAACTGGTCAAGAATTGCTTATTAGTTTTAGTCATTTTCTGTGATTATTTAGCTTCTTTCTATGAAAATATTTGGAAAATGATTCTACTTTCATATTAAGTCCTATAAGCACTTAAATAGCTAGGAGATGGTTTTGAATTAAATTATATCGATTTCGAAGGTCATCCTACACAAGTATTTCTTCTTCAGGAGCAAAACCATTTCTCCTAAGATGAAACGTGAAACAGGTATTACTGTAAATATCATGCCGTGAAATGTTTGAAATGAGCTAGGGCATAAAGTTTGAGTCACGTGATCGCGAGGCTGCTCGAGACTGAACGTACAACAAATTCAGCTACACGAATTAGGTGGAACATCATATCTGGCTAATTTGAATTTGCGATAACTGAGCTACTTTTCAGAAATAAACAATTTGAATGTAAAATACTAGTATTTAATGGAATACAAGAACACAAAGAAGTCAACAATGAAGAGATAAAATAGAAAGACCATAACACTTGAAATTACTAAACTCCAAATGAAATACATATAGGTACAATAAAAGAAAAGCCGATTTAGCGATTTAGAAAAGGAAAGACCTAATTTCTGTTTAAGTTACTTAGCCACAATTGGTGGTTAAATTGTGAGCATCGTGTAAGTGCGTTTTCGTTCAGTTTAGTTAAAATAAAAAGGTTATTAAAACCTTATGCGGTCAACTGTTCTTTCAAGACAAAGCTAGAATTCGGTACCTCGTCTTTCAGTAGATTCTATCCCTTTTATGATTCCGAAACACACTAGAAGACTCTACACGTTCACTTATTACCCTCGTCTGCCCTTGTCTCCTTCAATGCGTGTTCAGAACAACAATCTGTTTATTTTAACAGCTTTGGAAATTATAATGCTTGGATTAGAATGAATTTCAAGTAAGTCATTCTGATCCTTTTGTTTTAGATTCGAAATTATTAATTATAAAAATAACACTGTGAATAACTAAGTGGATATTTGTATCTTAAATTTGGTAAATATAAACGTGTTTGAATAGTAGAAATAATTTGTAAAGCAGAAAGTTTACATCTTTACATACCTTTTGAATGATATATTTTAAAACATTTTTCCGCAGACTCATTTATTTCTTAGACAAAAATTACTAATATAATTTGGCATAAGTAATTTTATATCAATTGGTTAATCATTCAAATGATGTGGTTAAGCATGAAATTATTCACAGGTGATTATCGTCTATGCAACCGTTTCTAGCCAGTGAAAAAAATACCTATTTGTGCAGTCATTACGTAACCAACTCCATAAAGTAAATCAGTTGGAGTTTTAAGAGGTCCCTTCGGTTGTCAGCTTGGGCTGGGAAACATACCAAGAGCAGAAACTGGACTTCTATACATGAAAAATCTAAGCAGAAATCGATTAGATCACAGCAACATCATGTGGTCATAACATGATAATTGCATGCTTATAAATAAAATATCTGTTACTTGGAGGTGGGGGTGTTGTTAAGCTTTGATTAGTTCAACTGAATAGCTGTCCTAAAGGAAACGTGTATCCTTCGAGCAATGGATCTATCAGATCGGTAGAAAAATGAGACGACTATTTTTTAGTAATTTAAAATCGATGACATTAACATTTTTCTTGCAAACAAAAACCTGAAACAGTTCGATTATTAGTGAAAATACTGGAGAATAAACTTGGTGGAATAAAACGTCGCTAAGCAAACAATGTGAGGAGGAAATAGCGTGATGAGGGAGGAAAATTTCTCGAAGTTCTAAAATATTGCAGCACTAAGCATCGTGATAGAAAATAGAACAATGAATCTACTTAACAGTCTTAAACGCAGAAAAAAATATCAGAATGGTTTCAAATTTTATATTACACCTAAGGGGGCGTTTCTTAATGATTTGAGTGTTACATTTATTAAGTGTCCTATTCTTAACATTTAAACCACACAAAATTCACTTCAACAGCGATATCGATAAACACAAAATATTTAAAAACGGCATACCTTTAAAATTTCAGACAGACAGTTTCGTGCGCTGGAGATATAAATGTTTCTTTTTCCTTGCACTGTTACCACTTTTTTAATTAAAAATTCGTTTAACCTTTATAAAATATGAAATAGCTACTAAAACAAATTCGAAATTCAAATTTTGGGCTTTCAGGTGCCCATGTTCATTTGGAGGGTTGCGTTATTCAAAATTTGATGGCTCTAGGTACAGTCGTTTTTTTCACAGTGCGAGAAGTATGCATACATTCATGCAGGATCTTTATTGCTTAATATCTTTAAATATAATAGAGGGTGATAATATTTGGTGGCAGCAGTTTAAAACGTGGTATGCCGTTTATAGTGAACGTACGCAGAATGCCCTTTCGAGACAAATAGGCTTTCAAGGCTAACGTTATTTTGGACTTAATTAAAATATAGCATGATGATAGCTTAGAAAATATACCGATAAATTTAGCCGATAAATGTTTGGAGAGGTCGATCACATGAAGAAATTAATAATAATTTTACCCCAGATATAAAGATTTTCAAACTAACTAAACATTAGCTAACTAAAGAAACTAAGTAAAAAACATACAAACTAACATAAACAACTTACATAAACTAACTAAAAAACAAACAAACTAAAATTTGCAACTGAAAAAAATTAAAAAGAAATATCATCTTTTCTGAAGGTATTTGGCAAGAGAGGGTCTACTGAGATTTTATTTCTTGGAAAGATCCGAGACTAGAAATATATTAAATTTTAATTTGTATCCTTAATTTATAATACAAACACAAATTACAAATTAGTTTTTTTTATGTAATCCTACTGATTTACAACGAACACTCTATTGCAACATGACAAATAAGCAAATGTCAATATTAAAAATATAGAGATGCCGGACTAATGAGAGCAAGAACATGCACAATCAGCTTTATTTTCACAGAGATATGAACCAAGGGTCATCCCAAATTCTAGCCGGATGTGCTGTCACATACAGCACGAGCTTATGAACGGAAGATGCAATCCTTTCTTCAGTATTATTTCCCTAGGGCCATAAAAAACCAAAATTATCTGGAACAGCCTACAGTCATCTAATACAAGCTACTGTATTAGACAGCCACCCTGAGAGATGATGAATTAAAAAATTAATGATTCAGCAATGAAATAATTATACGAAAATAAAAATAAATTATACCTTAAAAATGAATAAACTGAAGTAAAACAAATGCAGTCTTCACTAAAAGACTATTATAAACAACAGCAAAACCAAATGTTTCCTAATTTGACAATTTATTCAATGAATTTCACTATACAAAATTGTTTGTAGTCTTCATTTTCCTGTTTAAAATATTTTTTAGGATAATATTCTTCTTTTGTATTGTTTGAGTTACGTCTTCGACAGAGAATGTTTTTCCATGATGTTTTCAGCAGAGAAAAAAAGGGTTTTTTTATTTATTTTTTATGTTGTCAAACGATCACGCTCTTTATATGTATTCTAATATTCTTACCCTTCTATGAAGATAACTGAGTAATTCGCTATGAGTACAGCTTTGCTCAAGTTATTAATATAGTTATAAGATATTTTCTCTCTCCTTTCTGCATGCCTTCGTGGTGCAACGGTTAGCACGCTTTCGAGCGGTTCAGTTTCGAGTCACGACAAGGGCGGTGCTCATTTTTCTGGTTTTCTGCACTCACAAATATTCTAATGACCCTACAGTGGCCCCCGAACTAAAAGGTGATAGATGATGACTCTTCACAACCAGGATTTTGGCGATTGGTTCCCCTAATCCCCAGTCGCAGTTTAAAAGCGTGAGTATATAAGGTATTTTCTGCCCCCTTTCTGCATGCTTCCGGGGTGTAAGGGCTAGCACACTCTGGGTAGTTGAGAGGTCCAGGTTCGAATCTAGGGAACGGCAATGCTCATTTTTCATGCTTCCTGCTTCAAAATATATTATAACTCTACATGGTAATTAATTCAACTGTTTTATGATACGGAGATGATTTTAAGGGGATCCGAGATATATATCATTGTTTCCAAATGTTGCAGCATTTAAAAAATTTCCATAATCTCTACCTTAAAATTATATGAGTATATAAAAATTACAACAGACTTACGAGATTAGAATAATATCTATCTTTTAGAAAACTTCATATTTTTCAAATGCAAACAAACTATGTTTCACGTCTTATAATTTTAAATCTTTTATCACTTTGATTTTTTTAAAACTGCAAAAGTTAGAATTTTTCTGCTCTTGTTATTTGTTGAGTAATGTTTCCTTATTAATACACTTTTTTTTTCCGATTAAGTTATCTTTTTTTGACTTCATCACCATTTATCTTACCGTTTAGTCTTCTCAAAGTCACGTAACTTTGACAATTAAATGCTTTGATAAATCCATTCGGAATCGTCTTCACAATACATATTTTCACTAGTTGTAACTGAAAAAAAAATTCTATTCTTCTGATGTAATTTTCTCAAATAAAAATAATATTCTTCTTAAAAATCATCTTATTCAAGCATAGCCGATTATTCTATTCGGTGAATTTTGCCTCGAATGCAAATAAAAATATTCATGCGAATAAGAACCTCGCCATTTTGTGACATAAACAATCCAATATCACAGCAAGAAAAACGAGATATATCAGAACTGTGTTTACACCGTATTCTTTGCAATGTAGATCTTTTGATCCCAGTTTTTCTTTTTATTCCAAAACGCGCAAATATCAGTTTGAAACAATTTATTTTATTTCATTTCTTCTATAAAAACAATTGTAGATTTCCTTACAAATCTTATTTTTTTCCTTTTGCTGTTTTATCTGAGATTTTTTCTTCAAAACTCTTTATCTATGACATTTTTCTTTTTATGACACTTTCATCTTTCTCTCGTATCCTGTATTTAGTATTTTGTAATAATACTAAAACACGTGGTAGATTATAGATTTAGGGCATTAGAATTAAAAAATACTGGTTTATAACAAATGAAAGAAAAATAAGTTTTTGATTATAATGTACGTGATGTAAATAACCTGTTACACTATAATGTGCGTAAATACATTAATAGCATTGCAGGCTATACAAAAACAAATTACATATTACAGGACAATGATATGATACAAGACAGATAAAGTGTCATTTAATAAATTTATTTGACAAGATCTTGACGTCTGACAGTTGAAATTTTAATTCTGGTTATTTCATTTGCCTAATTTACCTTCAAGATCAGAATACTTATGCAAAATAATGTTCTCTAATTTATCTTCGAACATGATGTTCACGTTTGGCTCATTCGCTTAAATGACGGAACTAGAATAAAATTTTCATGGATGGAAACAAAAAACATGCGTTCGATGCTGAATGAGTTGGTCTGGGCATGATTTAGGACAAAATCATCGCTTATTTATCGAGATAGTCGCAGAAATGATAACCCAAAAGTGTTATTTTCTAAGCTATTAGGTTGCATCACACTAACGTTATCTGCCTTTGTGGAAGTTAGGGATGCCTTTGTGGAAGTTAAGGATGCTTTTGTGGAAGTTAGGGATGCCTTTGTGGAAGTTAAGGATGTCTTTGTGGAAGTTAGGGATGCCTTTGTGAAAGCCTTTCTAAAGGAAAGTGGCTGTTATTCATGCGTGATGAATTAGATGCAAAATTTACTGAATCATGAGGACGATAAAGACGTTACATCACATTCTATCATTAAAAAGACATCCTGAGGATTCATATGCTTTACAGGAAGCATCTTTTGGCCATTGCCTCATTGGATCTTATGTTAGCTTGAATATCGTATTCTTTTCTTTCTTATAAGAAGCGGCTCCATCATTACTCCATAGAGACTAAGTCGATGAGACTGTTGAATGTTGATATGGAAGTTCGAACCATGCTCAGATCCTGGCTGTGACCTGATTGCATGGGTGTTTCTTCACAAAAAACGATTGTGAGGCAACGTCTTGCATGAAGGCATCAGATTCTTCATGCAAACAACCGTTGTGCTTTTGCTCCTTTAATTAACCAATGAATTAACTTTTAGTACATTGCCCTTTACTGCAATAGTACCTTTGACGTTACATATATATTTACAAGCTGCTTCTTTTAGGACAGATAATTATTTATATGAAAATCTAATTCTCAGTTTGGCTGTTGACTTACATAAAGATTTTAATTCCTCAGCTCTTAGAAAAAATCCAGTTCCGGTTTCAGTTCTTTATAATATTTCTTTTGTTACTTAAACTCCATGTTTGCAAAACAAAAGGTAAAAAAAATAGAAACGCCTAATAGTTAATTTTAATGGTTTTCCGCCATATAATTTTTATGCAGTAGGTTCTTACCAACGTCAATGGCGATGAAAGTTGGTAATTTTCTAGGCCATCATGAAATCTACTCAGCTTACGAAATCTTGATAGCAGACACAAAATAAATATATTTGATTAACAGTGCTTTGATATCATCTGATAACAGATCTGATATCATCGAACCAAAAACATATGCAAATAATTAAATAAATTACTCTTATTTTAAGAATAATAAATTTTAATTATTAATTTAAGAATAATAATTTATAACATCTACTTTCAGATCTCTTTTATTTATTGCAATCACTAGTACCAAACACACACATATATACATGAATAATAATATAAGCACAAGGAAACGCCGGAGCAGTGTCGATGCGTGCTTAGATCCATATTGAAGGAGAATTTTGATTGCGTAGTATGCCAATAACGTTAAATTGGCAATATCCAAAGAACTTGGCGGTCGGGGCAGTTTTCATTTTTATTTGCAATTTATATTTGTGGTTTGTGGCCACAATTGGCACTCTAAACGTGCCTAGTGATTGTGGCTTTTTGATATTGTTGAGATAGAAAGCAAGCCAGCGAAATTACATCTTAGCACAGTAAAGCAAAGCAAAGCTGAGCTGAAGCAAAGCAAAGCAGAGCAAAGCTGAAGTACGTAGTTATGCAAGATGGAAGCAAGCGAAGAGAAAAGTTTTGGTTTGCAATTTGGTGATTGGTCAAGAGGCATCTGCATTAAGGGTTACGTAAGACCTCATGATTAATTTGAATGGCGCAGTTTATATATATATATACTCGTATGTGTGTAAGATATAACCTTGAAATATTACATATCCCATTTCCTTACTCAGCTTAAAAGCACTTACCATCCCTTTATTTTCGGAATCGTTGGTTTTAGTCACATAGCATTTCTAATTACAGAAGCGGTTTAACTGACGAAAATATTCACGTTTAAGCAATGTCAAATTTAAAAACATATTTTTCGGCATATTTTTCGAAATCTAGCTACATACAAAATAAGTATTTATGTATGGAATTAGTGTAACAATAAATATCTAATAATATTTAATACCAATTTATTGTTGTAAATCTTTAACAATATTTGATACCAGTTAACTTTTGTAAGTATCCAACTATATTTAATATCAGTTGCAGCAAAAAATGTATATAGTTTAAACAGATCGTATAAGAAAATAACGTGGTGCCCACATCAGACTTTTTTACTTCGGTATTGATACTATTAAAATCAAATTTTAATCGATCCCCTTCAAACCTAATTAAAGCGTGTACTGAATTGTAACAGATTTAAGGTAATGGCTACAAACATACAATTAAAATCCGTTTTCATGTGCTGTCAAAATTAGCATAAATATTTTCCTAAATGTAACTAAAAGATATTCTTTCATGCATTCTTTGAAAAGATCAATAATCCATACTGTTAAAGTTTGTTTTCATATTTAACTGTATTAAAAGATTTCTTTTATTCTAACGTATGAAATAATAATGCGTAAATCTGTATTCTTTGCATATGAACGAAGTTCGAGTTCTTGGTTGGTGTATCTCATATTAAATGAATTTCAGAAGTGTATTCAGAATATGATAACAAGAGTCAAAAAAATGTATATTTTTAGAAATACGGAATATATTTAAAATCAAAAATTTGGACGTTTTGGGAAAAGGGAAGTTCTAGCATTTTTTTACTTCCTTGTACGAAGTAAAAAGGAAGTATTGTAATCGCGAAAAGTTTCAGGCAGCATATTTCAACGAAAATATCCATTTTGACCGCTATCGAATGCAATTTAACGATGTTTTTGCGTCATATCTGTACGTAAGGACAGAATAAAATACTCTTTTCCTTCAAAAAATTATAAAACTGCTTTAAAATTAATTCCGAAGAGAATTTTTCGTGGCGTCTGTACGAACGTATGTACGTACGTGCGTACGTACGTATCTTTCATAAGTCAAAAACGAGTAGCCTCAGAACGTTGAAATTTTGTATATAGGACTGCTATAACATGTAGATGTGCACCTCGTATTTTGGTTGCAATCGGCCGCAACAAACGTATATAAATATATTTATATATATCTCCACTCTTTTACCCGGCTCAGTGATCTCAGTTTCTTTACTCTTATATGTTTCTAAATTGTACATTTTTTGCTTTAAAAATGATTGAATTATGTTGTTTTTATCTTCCAGTTAAGGATTTTATGCCTTTAGTAAATCTGTGTGCAATATTTTTAGAATTATCAGCAATTTTAAAGTTGTTTAATTGCCGCTAAGCCTGTTTTAATGGCGGCTATTGATGTTTACATTTGAAACAGGAGACTAGTGGATTTGTTGCCAATCTAGAGAAACTTAGCTTCGGAACAACAAATATAACGCATTCATTTATTATTGCCAATTAAATCATGCTTAATTCTTTCTGGAATTTTTTCGAGGAAATAAGCGTTTGAAATTTACTTCGTAATTTTTAATATAGATATTTTGAGTTTTTATGTATTTTTGCCTTCTCGCGAAGTGAGAACTGAATCAATTAAATGAGAAATACTCAATCGTCTGTGAAAAACTGTTTCTGTTTTGTTTTGTTTGATTAATTTCTTTTATACATAGTTCTAGCTTTATTATAGTATTTGAATAGAACATGTGGCAACGCTTAGATAATTCTTTAAATGATATACATTTTGTGCATTCTGAGTTATAATATGAATGAAATATAATACTGTTAAGTAAACCTAGCGCCAGAGTGTCGCTATGGTAAACAAAGTGAATTTTAAGGAATGCATTTATTCTATTGTGGTTTATGCGCTGTCGGCGAAGTAGGTTTAATTCAATCTAATAAGTTTAAATAAAATGCAAGAAAAAATGTGTATAATTTAATATTCCGTACAAGGAAGTCATGTGGTGTACACATCAGATTTTTTTTTTTTTTTTCAGATGATTGCTTTGTGGGATTTCCAGAAGTGAAACATACTTCAGTCTGAAAAGTGAAGAAGAATTTAAGTATCTTGAAAATTCATATGGTGGAGGCTTATCTGCCTTTAGAAAATTATGTTCTTTTGACAGATTTTTCACACTACAGACAGGTGTATGAAATAAGTTTTAATTAACTTCTTGAAAGTATTTTTGCTAAGCGAGATTACAAATTTAATTCCAAAATCATGTCGAATTTAAATATTTTATCTGTCATTAGATTTTTAAATGTATTTGGTTCTGTATTCCTGCTTGGTATTTATCTATTGGTGTTTCCTCAATTAATCAAAGAGTATCGTGCTGATCTTCGCAAGGTATGCAGCGTAAAGGCAAGTCTTTGTAGGGTATACTATACAGCGTAAGCTGCATAAAATAAGCTAAAATTATAATTTTTAATACCTTTAACACTTCCTTACACGTCAATGTTGACTTCTGTGCTTTTAATTTTTGATTAAAATTAATTATGCTTGCAATAATTAAACTTCTAATCGAAATTTTAATCTTTAGGGTCGCAAATTCTCATTTCAAAATATTTTTGTTACTAACGTGAACATCTTATTAATATGTAAGACTAGCAAGTTATTTAACTCAAATAAATGTAAAATATATTTTCTGCAGAGAAAGATTATACTGTATTTCTGTACGATTATCGAGACGCAATTTTATGTTAAATTATCACTATCAGTATTAAAAGACACTAAATTTAATTGAGATCAACAGAGTTTTATAAATCACACGTTACGAACAGTAAAGAATGTTCTAAGAAATCAAATATTACTGGAGGCTAATACTGAGACATAGAACTGTATCAGAATTGCATCCTCAGAAACGCTGAGAGCGATTTATTATCTGCAGAAAGTTTTCCACAAGTCTTCTTTTCATCATCCTTTATTCCGTGAAACAACTTGTGCACCTGTCTCCATTTCTCCGAGCTATAAATCAGAGCCAGCAATTAAAGTCAGAAAATAGTTGCATTTAGCCAATGTGTTATTCTAAAAAGAACCAAGTGTAATTTAGTCTGTGAAAACGCTTTGCTTAATATTAAACAAAACTTTTTAGAAGTAAGGGCTTTTATCAAAAACAAATCCTTCTACTGAAATAGTTTCCTTAGGATTATAAAGAAGCAGTAGAGAGGGCTAAATTATTCAGCTACAAATGATCTAGAAATTGATTCCAAATGCATATTCTAGCAAAGAACAAGAAAATAATAATTCATAATGTCTATAAAATTTATATTATTTATTTATAACAAATAAGTATATTTTCTAATTATAATAAAATTAACACACCGAAAACAACCATTAGAGTTAGTAACAGTTTCCAAACTTCACGTTTGGTGTATTATGCGCTATCACGTTTGTTCACGTTTGGTGTATTATGCGCTATCTTCATTGTACAATGCGAGAATTTCAATTATAATGCTGTGCGACGCACAGTATCGGCTGCGTTGTGATAGTCTTCTTTTTTGACTTACTTTTTGACTCATTCATTACGGAAGTCACACATCCTGAGCTTCAAAGTTCTCCTAATTCTCCATAACGCTCCAAGATACTGATGAAGACCACATAACCTTGCATCCAAATGTAGAGGTTTTATTGCTGCCACCGAGCACCATTTTCTTCACTTAACCAATTCATCCATTGGTTAAGAACCATAAATCATTCAAAGCCTGTTATATTAGGCATGTTTACATTTCTGGAAATAAAGCGTTAGGAGAAGGAAGGCACGATACACGAATGGCATTTTGGAAACAATTCAACATAAGACGCTGCATAGAAGTGATAAAATTCGCATGAGAACAAATGAATCCATCAACAGAGAATGCTCTGACTAACAGTGTTAAACTATTTTCGTAGATTGAAAATGAAGCCAAGAAAACCGTATAAATTGCAACAGCAACAGCTGGTGAATAATTCTCAGATACGGAAGAAGGAAAAACCAAAGAATTAGCCAAAACTGACGTTAGTGAAATGACAAATTATCTTATAACACTAGCAGATGGTGAAACCATGATTAGTGAAGAATATTAAGAGCTGTTAACGTAACAATAAGTTATACATTTCTTAAAAAGGCACAGGATCTGTTTGATTTTGCAATGGAGATTGACCCAAATGAAAAAAAAAGGGACACTTTATGAGAAGTATTGAAAAACGTTGTTCTCCCTTACGGCAAAACGCTTAATGATTGGCATCAGACATTGTCCAAAGCAAACATTACCAGCTCTTTAAAAAATAATTAGATCATATGCCTGCTTATTATACAGTAATATACATCTTTCATTTTAGTATTTTGTTTATTTTTCCCTTTTAATTACAAGAATATTTAAGTTGATACATATTTTCTTAATCTGAGTTCTACCTAACCAGTTTTTTTTCCATAAGAAGTTAACTCTGCGGAATGTGATTTTACCGTACGCACTATGACATTAATGACATGATGACCTGGTCTCCGCGTTCGGGAGAGTTTCCTGTATAGCAAATAAAACTTTTGCAAGTTGCGTAAATTTGCAGAAATATAGTTTTGAAGGCTGAAGAAGAAGGTTCAATTTAAAGTTCGAAACTACAGACCTACAAATTTAAGCAACTTACGCTGCTTAAATTTCATTCGCTGCGATTTCATTCGCTGCGGTACTGTTAACATATCTTCCATTTTAATTTTTTTGTTTAGCACTTGGAAATAAACTATCTTCCATTGTTTATTTCGTAGTCTTTTTTTTTTTATTTGTTTGACATCATTCATTTCTGTTGCCTATATTAAATGCATTAGTTGCATAATATAGATGAAGTATTTTTCAGCATTAGACAAATTATATCTGAAAGTTTAAATAATGTCAACAACGATAAAATATGTAATTGCCTTAAGAAGCAATCTGAAGACGAATAGCAATGTCAGCACAAAAAATATGATCTGACTAAACCAAGCCGTTTAGAAAACGTATGTAACAATTTAAAATGACAATTAAGTGAAACCACAAGGTCATGGAATGATCAAGAGGGAAAATAAAGAAAAAATAATCATGTTTTTGTTGCTAAACTCCTGCCCATGCTTAGAACTTTCACGTGAATATTCATGTACTACTAATTATATTGGAGTAAGCGTTTCATCGGCTACCTCCAAAGTTTAATTCCGTTCAACCTAGAGGATATAATTATAGTTTCTCATAACAGTCTTCATCGCAAACGTGTTTTCCTGGACATAGATCGATTTGGGTTTAGCTGATTATGACAAAGCACACTAGGGCTACCTGCTTTAAGGGGTGGGATGTCTTATCGGAGGATTTTCTAAGGGAAACTGGCTCGCATGTGTAAACTGGCATTTACACATGAGGAAAACCACGGAAACGCCCATGTAGCCACCCCGTTTGCCTGGAATCTAACACAGATCGGAACTACTTGTCTTAGCGATTTTAACGCTGGACCGCTGGTGGGCCTGCTGGATATAGAAATCTGGAAACTATGTACTATTATAATTTTAGACTTAAACTGAAAAACAATGATTCTTCAAATGAGATACTTATTTTGTACCTTGTTTTTAGGCAGTCTGTAGACATATTTACTTATATGACATTAAGTTCCTTCAGCATGCACCTCATTTTAATCGTATTATAAACTTTAAAAAAATGTTTCATACTGTAAATCTTGTTGTTTTGTTGTTTAATGTAAACAAATATAATAATTATTTCTCTAATTTCTTTTGCTACTCTGAAATTAACATAATATATTTTATTAAATGAAAATATATGTCGTAATCAATTCAACAGTTACAAATGTACAGAGCTTCAGTACCATGAAAACCACAAGAAAAGCAAGTTAATGTTAAAAAGCAATTCCTATAAAATACAAAGCAGTTACTGGTGATTTGAATTCTCAGTAAAGTAAAAATACAGAAGGTAGAAAGGAAATCAACTCTAAAGACATTGTAAATCATTATCTAATCAACATTTTAAGAAGAATTTTGCTGAGAAATCACTCTACGAATATTTTTGTGCAATGTCTGTCGATATATACTTTGAATCTAACCCAATTCTACAATCTCCGCAACAATCTGCTATTTTTTCAGAAGCTTGTAATACATGCAATGAATTATAATCATTGACATCCCATATGACGAATTTTGCGATCATGTGATGAAATCTTCAAGCCGTGTTCAACAGATGTCTCCAAAGATAAATGGACAACATGTAACAACAGAACTAGTGTTAAGGCAAAATAAAGTTAGTCAAAATGTAGATTAGAGAATGATCGTAAATATTTGAAAAATTGTGTAGGAAAAAAAAACAATTCTTGTCGTGGTAACATTAACATTTTTTACAACACACATTTACCATATTCAAAAATTATATATTGCTAATTTTCTGGCCCAGGACAAAATATTTAATCCACAATAATTTGAAATTTAACGAAAGAATAGTATTTCCATATCCAATAACTGTAGCTTACTACATAGATTACTTTACTACATGAGATAATTATAACTTTACTATATGAGATTATTAAAGTTTTCATTATTCAATCAGTGTTCTGCTAAATTAAATTTACAAATCAAAATTTTTTAATATCTGCGTTAACATAATACCTTTTTTAATATCTACGTTTTAATATACATATGCTTAATTTTCGCAAAATTTAAAATAAACAGATTGTTCCGGTGCACTGGAACAGAACAACTCAACCTGACTCTTTCGCTTTTGGAAGAATGCCAAAGAACATTGAATTCAGTTGAACAGTCAGACTCAGACGAACGCATTCGCAAGGCAGCTGCAATGCTGTCTATCTTTCACTATTTTTGTTCTGTTCTCGTACTTATAAGTGTTATATGTCATTTTCTTGTTTATACTTATATTGTGCAATTATTTAATATAAGTGTGTGTTTAAAACGAAGACGCGTATCTAGTTCCTTCACATTACATCGCAACATGAAATTTTGGAGGCACCGGCGAGATTAAAGGAATTTTGATTTCGGTTTCGTCAGCACTGCAACGCTGCATTCGATACAGTAATGGATACTACTGGATACTTTTAGCTTCGAACTTCATTTAAAGACCAAGCAAGATAAGTATTTTTTTTTTTCTTTTTTAAAAGTTTGACTTTGGTTTTCCTCATTGCACCATTACGTCATAATGGAAGACAAGGTTAAGATTGCAAAAAATAGTAGAGGTAGAGCGAAAGCTGCTCTTACCAGAAAGCAGCGAAACCAGAATTTCAAATTTCATTAATGATGATAAGCAGTTATTCGAAAAATACGATTTAATGAATAAACTTAAAAATTTGTCAAAATCAGAATAAACGCTTTCAGTTTTTTTATTAAATCGTAAAATACGATTTAATAAAAAAACTGAAAGCGTTTATTCTGATTTTGACAAGGCAGACGCAGAATTTCCGCCATAAAGTTCTGAAATGGAAGAATTTGAGAAAAAATATTATGAAACCAAAGCCAAACTACAACAGGAACTTGAGAAATTAAATGTTATTGTTAATATTCAAGTTACTAATGTTAATGAACGTCAAATTCCAGTTTTTAATACTGCAAATACTGCTACTAATTTTAAATTGCCGAGAATAAATATGTAGTCTTTCAACGGTAATTACAGAAACTGGAAGTCATTCAAGGACTTATATGTATCATTAGTGCATAACAATGAAAATTTAAGCAACATTTAAAAATTTCAATATCTAAAGGGTTTATTAACTGATGAAACAGCTTCTATTATTAAACATATTCCCATTTCAGAAAACAGTTATATGGAAGCCTGGAAAAAATTATTATCTAGGTATGATAAGAAAAAACAAATTGTCACATCACTAATAAAAACTTTCATGGAACAATCTTGTGTAATTAATGCAAATGCAATTAATTTACGAAAAATTGCCGATACATCTGATGAGATTATCAGAGGTTTAAAATATATTGATTCAAAAGCTAATGAAAGGGATGTCTAGCTAATTCATATTTTACTACGGAAGGTTGATAACGAAGCATGTAAACAATGGTCTGAGTTTTCAGCAAAAGTGGAATTTTCTACTTTTGAAATGTTTATTCAATTTATGTTCCTCTTTAGAAATTTTCCACGAAAAAGAAAGGGAAAGAACTCAATCTAGTGTTAAAAGATTTTCTGTGAACAAAAGTATCAAATGTATTATGTGTAATTGTTTAAATTGTTTGTCTAGTCAGCACAAAAAATCTGAATGTATGTCTCAACATCGTTGTCATTATTGCCAGTTATTGCATCATAGTACTCTGTGTGAAAATCAATTAAAAAGTTATTCCACATCTGCGTCTCTTTCTGAGAGCAGTTTTCAGTCAGAACAGCAAAGAAAGAATCCAACCGCGAATGAAATACCAGACATTACGTCTACGAATGAAAACAAACACGGAACTGTAATTCAAAACAATAGCGTTCAAACAACTTTTCGCTTATTGCCAACTGCGTATGTAAATGTAATTGATTTGATGGGTCAAAAACGTAATATTAGAATGCTTTGTGATAGTGGTTCTGAATCAACATTATTATCTGAATCTTGTATTAATTTATTGGGATTTAAAAGCAAAAATGCGCGTTTTCCTGTCAAGGGTTTAGCTGAGCCAAAAGTCACAGTTACAAAAGGTTGCGTTGAAATTGAGTTGATGTCAATCCATGATACATCAGTGAGAATGCCAATTAAGGTATTTGTATTAGATAAACTAACTGCCGCGCTTCCAAGCCAAAAAATAAATGAGAAAGATTTTTCGCATTTGAAAAATGTAAAGTTAGCTGATCCATATTTTCACATTCCGGATAAGATAGATATTATTCTAGGATCTGACTACTTGTTTTCTATTTTACTTCCTGGACAAATCACTTGTTCTCAAAGTGATTTAATTGCTCAAAACTCAATTTTTGGTTTCCTCATATCCGGAAAACTACCGGAATCTCAAACGAAATCAAATTCACTTTCAAACTTGCATATTTATGAAATAAATATTGATAGCGAATTGAAACGGTTTTGGGAGTTAGAAGAGGTACTGAATTCAACTCGCACTACATTCTCACCTGAAGAACAATTTGTTGAAACGCATTTTCAGGAAAATTACTCAATTAATTCAGATGGTCGTTTTGTTGTGAAGTTGCCATTTTCAAAATCTAAATCTGAATTAGGTAATTCAAAACCAGCTGCACTTTCTCGATTATATGCTATGGAACGTAAATTTAAGGAAAACTCGGAATTTGAAACCAATACAAGGATTTTAGGCATGAATATGAAAATTTAGGTCATATGGAATTGGTCACACAAAACTGTTTAAATAGATTTCAGAATGAGCAATATTTCCTTCCCCATCATGCAGTGATCAAGCCGTCTAGTGCAACTACCAAATTAAGAGTCGTTTTTGACACTTCATGTAAAACTTCCAACGATAAATCATTGAATACAATCTTGGGTGTTGTCCTAAATTGCAACGAGACATTTTCGAAATTTTACTTAATTTTCGATTTCCGGAAATAGTCTTTTCAGCAGACGTAGAGAAAATGTACCGTAAAGTTTTAGTGTCCGATGAGGATCGGAACAACCAACAAATTCTTTGGAGGTTTAATCCTAACGAAGAAATACGCACATACAAGTTAAACACCGTAACATATGGTATAGCTCCAGCTTCTTTCCTACCCACTATGTGCATTAAGCAAATTGCACTAGATTATTCACAAAATAGTGCTGTTTCTCATACTTTACTACACGATGTATACATGGATGATTTGCTATCGGGTTCAAGTACCGATAGTGATGCAATATCACTTTGTAAGGAAATTACCAATATTTTGCAAATGCACGGTTGCCACCTACGAAAGTGAAATTCTAATTCAAATGCATTTCTTGCAGAATTTCAAGAACATTGTTCAACGGACACTAATTTAGAAATAATTTCTAATGATAAGGAAAGCACGAAAGTCTTAGGATTATTTTGGAACTCTTCAACAGACACATTCATTTTCAAACCCGCACTTGCACTCACCTCACCGTTGACAAAAAGACACATTTTGTCCCAATCGGCACGCATTTTCGATCCATTAGGATTAATTTCTCCATGTACTGCTGTATTGAAAATTTTTTATCAAAGGCTCTGGCTTACAAAAGGGGACTGAGATTCTCCTATTCCACAAAGTCTTGCTGAAGATTTGTTTAAATTTCACAAATATTTCAATGCAGTTGAACATTTTACCGTTCCTAGAGGTGTCACACTTATTTCCTCTGACACATTTGAATTGCACGGCTTTTTCGACGCTTCAACACTTGCTAACGCTGCTGCAATATATTGCAAACAAATACACGGAAATTAAATAAAGGTTTCTCTCTTAGTTTCTAAAACTAAAGTCGCACCTATCAAACAAGTATCTGTTCCTAAATTGGAATTATGCAGTGCTCATTTGCTTTCAAAGTTATATCGTGCAGTCATGGACACTCTCAAAAATATAAGTTTGATGTTTACGCTTGGACTGACTCCAAAGTCGTACTTTCCTGGCTTTCGGCACATCCCCGTAAATGGAAGTTGCAAACCGGACGTCTCAAATAATCGAAATACTTCCAACAAAATACTGGAGGCATGTCCCTTCCAAAGAAAACCCAGCAGATATCGCTTCGCGTGGTATTGATCCCAAATGTCTTCTTAATTGCAACTTGTGGTTAAATGGCCCAAGTTGGCTTTTTTTGGATCCGTCTCACTGGCCGAAAGAGGAATCCGCTTCCAAAGAAATTAAGGATCTAATTAAAGCTGAGCAAAGATCTGATCCTATATTTTCATTTCATAGTGCCACATCAAATGAATTATATAGTGATTTATTTGAAAAATATTCATCATTTTCTAAGATTATACGCATTTTAGCATATCGTTTAAGATTCATCAATAAGTGCAAAACCAGTAACAAATGCCAAACACTTATAACTAATTCCTTTTCTCCACTCACTTACACGGAAACTAAAAATGCAGAAATAATCATAATTCGATACGTTCAGAAAGATTATTTTAATGAAGACCTAAAATGCATTAAAAATCAAAGATCGTTGCCTAAGGAAAGTCAGCTACACTCCCTCCATCCGTTTATAGATGGAAACAGTCTTTTACGGGTGGGAGGGCGTTTACAAAATTCAGAATTGTTTTTTAATCAAAAGCACCCAGTGATTCTACCTGCTCATCGTAAAAGAAAAGCATGTGACTTATTTACATGCTGGTGCTTCATTACTGTCCACATTATCAAACAATCATATTGGATCATAGGTGGAAAAAAGCTCATTAATAAATGTGTTCACAAATGCATCAAATGCTTCAAGCGGAGTGGACTATGCCGGCACTATTTCAATCAAATTCAACAAGGGTCGTGGAGCAAAATCAACCAAGGGTTACATTGCTCTATATATTTGTCTCGCTACTAAGGCACTACACATCGAGGCAGTCAGCGATTTAACCGCTGATGCATTTTTAGCTGCTTTGCGTCGCTTCAGTGCTAGACGAGGAGCTCCAAGTCACATTTACAGCGACAATGCAACAAACTTCGTTGGGGCTAATCGAAAGTTCAGCGAAATACAACGATTGTGGGCTTCACTTCCTAAGAACGAAGCATTTGCTCATCATTTAACTCAAGCATCAATATAATGGCACTTTATACCTCCAGCATCTCCTCATTTCGGAGGAATTTGGTAGGCCGCAATTAAATCAACCAAATATCACTGTAAAAGAGTAATAGGTGAAACGCTACTTACTTTCGAAGAATTGACAACTCTATTGGCTAAGATAGAAGTCATTTTAAATTATCGTCCGTTATGTAGTGTAAACAATACTGACATTGATTGCATTAATATTCTCACTCCTTCACATTTTCTTACAGGAGACGTGATCCTATCCCCTCCTGAACTACCTCTTACTAGTCCTGCCAATATACGGAATAGGTGGGATCTCCTTCAAAAGATGCGGAAGGACTTCTGCAAAACATGAACCAAAGCATATCTATTTTCTCTTCAAACCAGAAAAAAATGGAAGGACACTCAGCCGAATATAAAAATTGGAGACATAGTCCTGTTACTAGATGAGGGTCATCTTCCAGGTTCTTGGCCACTAGGACAAGTGGTCGAACTTCATCATGGTGCAGACGGACTAGTTCGTGTGGCCACGGTTAAAACTAAAAACTCTATTTTCAAAAGAAACATTCATAAATTATCTCCTTTACCCATATATCAGGACTAATGCCTGATAAGGTGGGAGTATGTTCCGGTGCACCGGAACAGAACAACTCAACCTGACTCTTTCGCTTTTGGCAGTATGCCAAAGAACATTGAATTCAATTGAACAGTCAGACTCAGACGAACGCATTCGCAAAGCAGCTGCAATGCTGTCTATTTTTCACTATTTTTGTTCTGTTCTCGTACTTATAAGTGTTATATGTCATTTTCTTGTTTATACTTGTATTGTGCAATTATTTAATAAGTTTGTGTTTAAAACGAAGACGTGTATCAAGTTCGTTCGCATTACGTTGCAACACAGATAAAAATCATACATGATTTTTTTCTACAGCTAATACAATTTAAGTAGTATTTTTATATAAAACAGATAGATATCAATGAGTTTAATTGCATGATGTTGCGTGTTAAACTGAATTTGTAAATACAAGATATTTGATTTGGCGAATTTTTCATGCGAGAAATCTGATTGTTTGCTATGTTTACAATGAAAATTTTGCTTCACCTAACATAAAAATAATCCATAATAATTAGAAGAAATTCCTACAAGTGGAAGAAAATTCAGCACCTGTAACGTAACGAGTAACAATGCTCTTTACCCTGTTAAAGAAAATTATTTCAAAAATAATGATTTTCCACCTTTTTAATTTAAAAAATGGTTTGTTCTAAAAATGCATAATATTCAAAGAAATCGAATATTTTATGCAGCAGTCTTAGAAAAATTAACATTAATTTTAATTTAAAGACAGGCCGTAAAAAGGAACTCAAAGAAATAATACACCAGCTTGCTAACAAAGGTGTAGAGAATCCCCTTAATGTAACAATTTAATAAATTTTTATTCCAAATATCGTTTTAATATATAGAACCCATAACAACCCGAAATTCCTTTGAGGAGAATTTCTTTTAACACACCCTAAATATTAACAAATACAAGTCCGAAGGTGACTCGGTTCAAAGCCGTAACTTGCAGCTGTTTCACATTTGTCTGTGGTATGTAATATCACCATTAAGTCACAAGTATGTTCGAGTCATCAACCCAATTATGTCCAAGTCATATGCTCGAAATGAGGAGAAGGGGAATTTTATTAACGTATATGGCTAATAAATCCCCACATCTAATTAGGAATAGGATAGAAAATCACCTTGTTTCCAGAATCTTACTTCCAGGATCCAAGGTAAGTAACATAATGCTAAGGTATCCCAAACCAAAGGGATTATAAATATCACTGCTGATATTATTAAACGTTTTGCCCGTAGCTGTGATTCTTTGAAGAAGTATTTCACTTGGTTTAGAAATCAGGGGTTTAGGTGATAAATTCATCTCAGTTAGAATTTTACTAAGTCGGAAACGACCATTAAAATACTGTTGCGTTGTGAAACCTGCATTATAAATAAGAATTCAATTTGATTTCATGCATTTGAAGGAAAGTCTAGTAATGCTTATTAACTGCACATTTGACTTACGGATTCACATGCCTTATGAGGAAATATTCTGCTTATTTATATTTATATTTTTATATTATACGGCAGATATATTTTTGTTTAGGGTTGGTAAATGACCAGATTTTAAATAATATTAAACTGAGACAGTGTTCTGGCTAAATGAGGTCTATGAAAGGTTTCGTTGGGATATTATTCGATGATTCCATAATTGATGCATATCGCTTTGATATCTTTTATTCTATTTAAAAATTAAATCTTTTTAATATTAAAATTCTAGTACACCTGTAATTTTATGCTGCGATCCTTTATCGCAGTTTTTGTTTCTGAACCATTTATATAAACGTAGGTAATGACCATGGAACTATAAATGTCACTGAATAATGTAAGAAACTGCAGCAACATATTAATTGCTTTCTCATGAATTACTAGATACTGACTTTGCACAGAAATCCACAGTATGTCCGAAACCGTTTCATTAAACCTCATTTTTAATGAAACATCCGATTGTAAATCACAAGGTTCTTTTAACGTTAGTTTCTGAAGGTGCACAGAAGTGCGAGAAAAGGGATTCATCACCCTTTATAGTTCTGTTGACGGGGATGACAATAATAATTAATTTTCTTCGATAATTTCTCTTAAATAATAGTAAATAAATAAACTTGAGATGACAATATCTTTTTTTTAATTTGTTGGTATCTATCATCACATTTTTTCCCGCCAGTAAATGAAATATATCAAGATTCCCTTTTATAACATGATTTTTCCATAACATTAATTAATTTAAAATCCAAAAATCTTCTCGCCCGAAATTAGTAGATTTTCCGCACCGCATTGCAATATAAACCAAATTTCAGTGTATAACACTAGATTTGTGTAATCTTTACCTATATTTTCACAGAGTTTTTAAAAATTTCTGAAGTGATGTGGCTTTAATGGAGTTTACCATTTTTATAAACATCATCAAATATCTTTTGTAGCTCATTACCCAGATATTTCGAAAATAACACTTCTTTATGAATAAAGTGTGTAGAAACAACACTGGTGCTTTTTCTTCTACAAAAGTAAAAAAAAAAAAGCCTTTTGTGTAGCCAATCACAGAAGCGGTACTATCCATACAAATACCACCAAAATTCTTCCTAGGGAGATCTTTTTTTTCAGTCATGAATATAAAATATTACAAAAACCTCTTCAACATTATGTGACATATTGATTCTTGACTTACTGTATTGTTTGAAAGGAGAGAGTATTTTAAATTTTCCTTACTATACCTTCTCTCAGCATTTTACCCACTATAATTTTACATGCGGGTGTTATCAGATTCTCACCTATTATGAGACCTTTCCTTTTACGTACAATAAGCTCTGCTACCAAATAATTTATTTCCTGAACCTTTTCATTAATTGTGAATGTGTTTACAAAAGCTGTACTATTTACAGCTTTTTTAAATAGTACAGTTCTTATTTGAGATTTCAGTACAGTTTGAAAATAATGAATAGTTTTATTGTTTATATTGTTATGATTTGTCGTAAAATTCAATTATGTTGGAGCCATTTTCGTATTCGAAAATTTTATACCACAGATGAGACACAATGAATGAGGATATTCTGCATGAATGTCCATGTAAAGCCAGCTGATAAGTAACTTTCATCGTTACGAAAAACCTTTTTTTCATCTTTCTCTTTATCAGTCCGTTGAATGTTTGAATCAAATCCTAAATTTTCATCACTAGTCTCTTCAGAATTATCTTGATTGTTTTCTTCAAGATCGCCACGCTTTAACTGTTAAAATCTGTGGGAGAATTTTAAAAAATGAAAAGCAGAACCAAATGAAATACTAATCAAATATTAATCAAAACAATAATAAAATAAACTAAAATAAATGATAGTATGAAATAAAAAGTACGCACTACCACTCCTTTTAACCAACCACATGTTCTTACACATCTTGCATCAACTTATGCATACATAGTCACAGCAGATTATAGTTCGTGACATTGCAAAAGTTGCCTTTGGCTGTTTGGTATTGCTCAGTTAAGCTCGAGCTGCATTCATATTTTCGTAGCACCAATGTATAGTTTAACGAAAATTGCTATAGAATAAGTTAATTTCCTACCATAAAAAAAAAAAAAAAGATTTTAACGCCACCCGAAGTTTTGTTAAAGTTTTTTACGCTCTCCTTGAGCTCGCAGTCTACCAGTCTGTTTCACTCACTTCTGCTAACCACCTTTTTTTTTTTTTTTTTTTTTTTTTTTTGTCTTTCATTTGTATCGTCTTTATTAGATTTTTACTAAGCTTTATTATTAATTACCGTTTCTTCGCATTTACGCCATATACAATTTAACAGCAAGATCACAAAATATTTAAAAGCAGCATATCAGAATATGTTTAAAATTCCTAATACAGTCTTAAGAGTTGGCTTACTATTTCTATTCCCCCCTTCAGTTCATAATATCAGTGTTCCCTTTTTTTAGTAAAATCGCTTTCAAAACTGATAGGGTATTTCTCCCGCATTCTTAGCATGCCTGCGTGATGTAGTGGTCCGCACGCTAGGCACGTAT
Organism: Stegodyphus dumicola; assembly: GCF_044657685.1. NCBI lineage: Eukaryota > Metazoa > Arthropoda > Arachnida > Araneae > Eresidae > Stegodyphus > Stegodyphus dumicola. Next base: position 199,059,439 of record NC_140771.1, read on the forward strand.
TCGAGAGTTCAGTGGTTCGAGTCCTGGAGAAGGCATTGCTCATTTTTCATGACTTCTGCTTAAAAGAAAACCTAATAACGTGGCTTTCTAACTAAAAAGACAAAAACAAAGGTAGTGATGATTATTCTCCACCACCAGGATTTGGCGATTGGGTCCCCTAAAAGGTATTTCTCCTGCCATCGAGGTGGATTGGTCAGCACGCTCGGCACGTATTCAAGAGGGCAGTGGTTCGAGTTCCGGCGGAACCAATGCTCATTTTTCAAAAAACTTCCTAATGTCTCTACAAACGTTTTTTTGCCGTTTTATCATTAAAGTTTTGTTTATTTATTTATTTATTTTTTTTTATAAAACATCATGTACTTCGCACTTCCGCCACATAAAACTCAATTCAACAGTAAAATCGCAATATATTTATAAAGAGCATAAATTTAGAATTTCCGATAGACATTCTTGCACGCTGGAAATAAAAATGATTTATATCGAACGTTTTATTCGAACAGTATTGCTACGTCTCGCTTTAAATCGCTGTGTCTGTGAATAGAAAATTCGTTAAATGTTTTACAAAGTATGAAATTAATAATAAAAGAAATCGGATATTTTAAGTTCGGGATTTCAGGTGTATATGTTTGAGTGGAGGACGACAGCATTCAAAATATGATGGCTGTAGGTACCATCCTTAATCTATAGTACGAGAAAAATGCATACATTTATACATATTCTTCTTTATTTAATATCTTTAAAAATAATACAGGGCAATACTATTTAGTGGCATTAATTCAAAAGGTTATTCGTCGTTTATAGTGAAGCAACTCAAAATCACATTTTAAGAATAACAGCCGCCCATTTTGGGGAAAGTTATGTTTTTAGTCCAAAGGGGCAATTTGCCCAGAAGGACTATTAATTTCGTTTTGGTATTTTGCGTTGATTCATTGTAAACGTTGTTTAACTTTTTAAATTACTGCTACCAAATATTATCGCCCTGCGTTATATTTAAAGAAACTAAATAATGAAGAATTTGCGTAAATGTATGTATGTTTCTTGCATTGTGATAAAACAACGGCAACTAGAGCCATCCACTTTTAAATAATGTAATCTTCCACCTAATACGGGCATATGTAAGTCTTAATTTGGAATTTTGAATTTTTTTTTTCTCGATTTCATACTTTGTACAACTTTAACGAGTTTTTAATTAACAAACTGAATGATTTCAAAGCGAACAATCACAACACTACGGAAAAAAAAGCATTCTTATCTTCAGCGCACGAGACTGTGTATTGGAAATTCTAAAGATATGGTGATTTTAAAATTATTTTGTGATATCGCTGTGCCAAGAGCATGATATTTAATGAGTAAAGGTAACTGACAAAACGTTAAAAAAAGGCCTTTGGGCGTAATATAAATTATATATTTTTTTTAATATCTGAATTGCTAATGCAAGTAAGCAAAAATTTATGTTACTGTTGAGGGCATCTAATGAGTATAACCGAACAGTCAACGACAAGTTTGAGTAGTGGAACCCTCAATAATGTTTCACGAAAATCTAGGGTTCCGGGGAACCCTGGTTGAGGAACTCTGACTTAGACTAACAATTGTCATTTCAGAATATGAAGAAGTAAACTAGTAGTTAGTGTAATAAAAGGTTTTGCTTTAATCAGTTTCTTACAAGTCCGTTTCTACACGGGAAGGAAAATGAGGAAATGCATTTACTAACTCAGTGTGCCTGGAATTAAATTAGTATGTGTCTAGAAATGACGTTTTATGCTGCCATTATCCTGTAAGAATTATAATTGAATTTTGATTTCATATTCAGAGAATACAGAGTAGCATTTCAAAACAGAATATATGACATTCGTACAGATATATTCCAGGATGCATTGTATTGAAAATTAGAATTGTTACAAGTTTCAACCATTTACACTAATTTAATGCTTTGAAATGTACATATTTAACAAAACGGAATTAGGTTTCTTTCTTTGGAATAATTTTCTTCATCAACCCTTTTGTTCTTTCAATATAATTCGAAATTCATAGTCCTGAGTCATGCTGTGTTTATGCTGTCTGTTGGGCAATAGTCTTGTCTTTAGTTTAGCTGTGTTTTAAATTCGATAATACTGAACAATGATGAACAAATTATCCTCTTTCTGCAATTTCATTAAAATTTTAATTCATATATTGCTAAGAAAAATTGCTAAATTGCTTAAAATTAGCAAACGTCAACCTTGAATTGGCATAGAATTTAAATGAAACACAACATAATTCGAAGGCGATCCGACAAAGACCCATTTTCTTCAGGTGAAAGAATTAGAAAAAAAAAATGTAAAATGAAATTGCTTTTAAATAGCTGTTTGCATGCAGCGCAGAAGAGAAACAACCCTCTTTTGATTTATATTTGAAGAAAAGGAATTTTGCAAAACATACGAAATCTAACTTTTTATAGGTTTTTCCAGCACCTATACTATATTTAAGAAAAGTTACATTCCTTTAAAAAATAAAACACAAAAAAGTTTGGCTCCCGTAGATAAAACAAAAATTGATCTAAATATTCAGTTTATAAACCTACTATTTCTGATGTCATTTCGGTTTGTTTTGAGAGGTCGTTTAGTAAATGTACAAAAATTGAATGTTTATTTTTCTCTCTTAAATCCCATTTAATGATATTCTTTTGTGATTTACATGCGCGTATTCAATTTATTATTTTGTCACATTTGGCATACCGAAAGAACTTTCAGTATTTCATAAGTTTTGACAGATTAAAAATGCGTTATTAATATTCTCATGAAATTTTACTATTTAAGAATCACAATCAGATAATTGTACAAACAATTCATTAAATTAAAAATATACTTTATTCACTAAAAATGATATTACGAATTGGCTACGTGCCAATACTGAAGCTTACCAGTGTTTCCTAGAATTACGAATTCCATAAGCTTTGGTGAATAAGGTCTCTTTTGAATATATATATATACACTGATTAATACTTTTCATAATAAACTTCAAAGAAATGTTCGCCTCTTAATCTCTTAATATCAGAAACATTTTCAAAACTGATATTTTATCTTTACTTAAAAACAACTTCAAACATTTCACTCTTAAATTTGTGTACGGACCCCTAGACAGAACCAGGATAAGGATGAGGCAAGTGACGCACTGCTTTCCCATTCCCCTTGCTCTGGTGAATAATTATGATAGACGCTAGCTATGAAATTAAAATTTTAAAAGTGCCTTTTTAAAAATGAACTTACAATATTTAACTTTGCAACCACATAAGAAGTAGTTTCTTTAAAACATCGCATTAAAATAATAAAAATGATCTTGGCACTGCGTTTCGTTTTCAGTGTTGTATGATCAACTATCTAGTTTTTATTAACCTTATTATTAAATCATAACTCATTCAGAATTTTCGTAATGGCATTGACTTTTCAGAATGTCAAAACAATAGCCAGTATCATTTTAAAATACCATATAGCATTTCCTTTCACATTTTATGAATAAAGTTTACTGTTGAAAGAGATTCATCTTTCGAGTCAAATTTGTTGTGCCTGTGTGTTCTTAAACTGCACTGTTAGCTGCGTTTGTCTCGAAACTAATAATCAGAGTTGGGTATTATACAAACCTCATTTTAAATTCAATTTTACAGAACGTAACGAGATAAACTAAGATACCGCTTCTCTTTATCTCATTTTTTTTAATATTTTTTTATGAAAATGTATTTAACATGTGGCCTTTTTTATCTTCGTTTTGTCCTGTACTTTGCTTTTTTTTTATGTATCACCATAAATGTAAAAAAGGGATGTTTTAAATAGCGATGGGAAGTTAATTTAGAGAGAGAGAACTTTGGAACGTTATCTACAGTGTTGCTTTCGTATTTCCGCCTACCTGAATTCATACCGATTTCGATGAATGTGTTCTGATCTTTGCTTGTATTGTTGCTTAGAAGTAGCGCATATTTTAGGAGCCGGGGTAATAATATTTTATTTACTGCATGTTGTGCATTTGTTGAATTCAAAGAGCCGCTATGAGCAGTTGACTGAGTTGAAAAATTGTAGTAAAAATTATTAGTTCGTAGTGAACAAACTTTTAATTTTGAAAGCAGCTATAAGATGATTTAAAGATAAATTTCTGAACATAGTTTTGTTCAATATACACAAAACTCAAAATTTCGTTATGAATATTTTTACCATTGTCTGAGAGAAAAAACTTCAATAAATTTTAAAACATAAAAATATATATAAGGCTTTTGCTTGACTAAGAAAACCTGATGTGAGATAATCTCTGTACAGAATATAATTTAAGTAACGAAATAAATTTTAGGAAATTTATAGATGAGTTTTCTTTCACGAGAGTCAAACCAGTTGAATTGGAAAGCACAGACATAAAAATTTGTGCATGTATCTCTATATTACTTGCATTGCTATTTATACCCTTACATTACTCATTTGGTTTGATTCATCATAAATACACTTGCTTTCATTTTAAAACTATAAATATTCAATTCATTAGTTTTCTAAATATAAAAATGGGATTAAAATCGCTTTAAATGTTACATTATTATGATTTAACAGTTCCTATTAAACTGCCTTCAGGCTGTAATTGGAAGCATATCCAGCTGGCAGTCAGGAGGTCTGAAATTTGAACCGTGGCCAGAATATTTTTGATTATTCAAATTTCTCGACTTCAGAAAATTCTAATGACTTTGCCCTTTATATTAAGAAGAAAGTAAGGAAGTTTCTCCTTCTTTACCGCATGTGCCTTTATGGTGTAAATGAAGGAAAGTCCGGTGGCAATCGGGAGATTTGGATTTCGATTCCCGCCTAGGGCATCAAAATACTCTAATGACTGTATGAAATAAACTTATATATAGACTGTATATAGAGCCGGATATTTAGCCTCCTGCCCTAGGTCAAGAAATACCTACAAACAATTTTGGTTCTGAATGTGATGCTTCTCGGTAAATTTTCGTCAGACAGGAATCTAACTTTCTGTGTTTTATTTTTATAACATTTTCCTAAACATACAATATAGAGACAGGGGAACCGTATAAAAAGGTTAGCTTTCTTAAACAAAATTGACTTCTTTAATATTAAAAACAGTTTTAAACACATTTGTAATTATAAGTAATCTACAACCAACGGTTTCGAAGACAAATGCAGAGTAAGGATTTTGTGGACATGGTGTATGTATACAAGCAGAAAGAAATAGATAATGAAAATATTTTCTGTTATACTTTCCTAAAAACTGAGCGATCTCAAGCCAATGCATCAATGCATATTAAACTAAGCTCTAGATTAAAAGTGTATCACTTTATCGGTGGCTAAAGTCTCAGAACGAAGTAATAAAACGTCGCCGTAATATATTTCAACCTTGTATGTTGGAGTAAAGTTTTGACGTTGAGCATTTGCATTCTCTTCCCTTTTTATGGCAACTTTTACATTCATTTATTCATGCTACAAGTTACTCCGAAATTCATTTATTTATGACTTCATATGTGTTCATTATTTATTTATATATAATTTACTTGCTTAGTATTTCAGTGTTGCTTTTCCTTCTAGTGGCATCTTCTCGAAAAAAAGCTTCAGTAATGTCATTTTCTTGGTCCGGAATATATAACCACTGCACATATTTTTAGCACTTTTTATAACCTCCGTAATAGTTGGCTTCATTGTTTAACTTGTAAGTGTACCGAGAGGAAAATTTATTCTATGAAAATGTTTTATATCCAAAAATTTGAAACATAAGATTAAGAAGTTTTGTTACTCATTTTATTTACGATGCCCGGGTATGGTTTTAGGATAATATCGCATAATTTATTTTCTTCGTCAAAAGGACTGCTGGTACGGGTTGAAAAAGAAAATAATTATTAAAATATGAGAAAAAAATTCATAAAGTGCATGTTAATCGATCGAAAAACGAATATCTGCAAAAACGAAATTAAATAGTAGATTTCCATTTGCCATTTTTTTTTGGAAACTATGAGAAATGTGTTAGTATTACAAAACGATGATTTATTAATTATATTATTAGAAATGATAAATTCAAAATTAGTTTTATTAAAGATTAGAAACGATTTTTAAAGTTTTTGCTGGATACAGAAAAGCTCTCAGTTTTCTTTTTTGGGATAAGTGAATGATAAAACACAATCACGTATAATCTAAAGTAAACACAGAGGCGCAACAGCTCTAGTAGGCCATTGCTGCACGAATACCCCCTAGAACTAACCCCTACAACAGGGGGTGCTGCCTGCACTGCCCCCATATCTGCTTTCCTGACCGTGGGCCTCAGGGTGCGTGAGCACATGACCTGAACAAGTGTTAAGCTTGTCGCAGGACCCAAATTATAACCACTAGTACCTAACACTGCAATCTAATTGAATCATTTATACTGTGGTGCTATTATAGGTTACAGATTTACATTCTGGAAAGCAAATAGGAAAACGAATAGAAGTATCATAAATATAGCTGAACAATTTAAACGAAAACCTAAAAATGTTACCACAGTATGCTTTGCATCAATCACCTGCCGCCTTAAAAGTTTTCTATCAATGTATCGTATTTGAGGTTTCTGTAAATATTTTGTTAATGTACTGCGTTTCTATATTCCGGATCGTCTCTCTGTTTTGATTTTGCACTTCATTTATTACAGAAGCCGCAGTAAATTTAAATGTAAATATATTTCTCTGCATAATTAAATTTAAATGAATTTCTTTATTATTCGGACTAATGGTGCCTATTTTTGGTTTCATTATTTATGCTTTCAAAGCTTTCTTTGTTAAAATAAGTATTCATTTTAAGTTTCAAATCGTTTAAATATAGCTCTTTTAAAAACATTTTTCTCTTCTTTTCGCAAAGAGAAATGCACAAATAAAATTTCACTATGAGATTAAATTTTTGGTGGTGAAACTTTGGATCCTTTCTGAAAGAACTATTCTTCCTTTGCATACCAACATTGCTGAGATTTCTGGAGCAAATACCCAGCCGAAACAGTTTTATTAAAATATGCTCTCCTCCTTCAAGCTAGAGGAACGGATATTCATTTTGTTGTGTGGATATTCTTACGCGAGAAGCAGCAAACATTTGAAAATAAACTTAGAAAAGTGAAATAGTTTCGCGCAACTCCTCATATTGTAATACGAACATTTTTCTTTTTTTTTTTTTTTTTTAAATATCATTGGCGGAGTTTGTTTCCTTAAATACAGTTAGTTGTCAAAAAATACACTTCGCCGGCAGATACATCAAAAATGGGAAGCAATCGTAGAGAATTTTTCACAATCCAGTGAACATACGAAGCATGAAAGAAAGTAAATACTAGAAAGACAAATGTGATCCGGAAGAAAGGGAAATATTTATTTAGTCAAGGTAGCTCTCGTGAAAAATAACAGCTAGATGTCTTTAATCATATTTTTCTGATGATTTTTGTGAAGGAAATAAAGCACGCAACAGTATCAGCAGAAATTTTCCATTCATCTATGTCTATAACCTACTGTAAGGCTTTGGCTAATGTTTACGAAGTTCAAGGGATTTATGCCCATTCTGACATCTCAACGAAGAAACATTTTGAGACAGAAAATGATGAGATTTAAAAACAATTTTCATTTAACTGGCACTCTTATTTTATTTATTTACTGGAAGAAAGACTGACCGCAGAATTAAAAAATATTACACTTAAATCAAATTCAGTAAGATAATGTATTTGAAAAATATTTTATTTGTCTGTCCTCAAGACAAAATACTTGCTTAGAAAAGTTACTCTTATTCATAAATTAGCGTTTTATGTAGCTGTTTATGTACAGCTGGAATGTATGTTATAATTGAATGTGTACTTCTTATTTATGTTACTATAAAAATTCGAAGGCAAGTAAATCGTAGAGTTTAGGACACTGTTAGAAAACTGTTCTGACATTTGATGCAATCAATGGAATATTACCAAAACATGTAAATATTTACATGCTCAGCAATAATAAGAGCTTGACAAAATGTATTTAAATTTGAGCTTATTTATCTGTTTATCTATATTTCTAGCTATATATGTATACCTTTTTGGCTATCTATACTTCTAGCTCTATCTGTATACATAGCTAGTTATATTTCTTGTTAGATCTGCATATCTACCTCATCACATGATGAAATTGTGGTATTCTTGTGTAGCTGTTGGCAAAAAGGCTGCTATATATTTTGCAATAAATGTGTGGTTATGGTACTTCACACATCAAATTTATTTAGCTGCAGTTCACTAAAGATTTATTTAGCTGCAGTTTTCAAATAAAAAATGAAAAGAATGCAGTGTAAACGATCAGCCGGCCTTTACAACTACTCAAGAATTTCAAATAAACATTTCAGACATCTACAGCAACATAACTTGAAATAATGAATGACAGTTTGAAGACAATATGCTCTTTGAAGAAAGGCTGGCTTTTTGCGACAGGAAGCAAGGATTGTTCATTGAGGGATATTGGCTTGCAAGGTTGGAGGAATTATGTTTCCATATCGCCTCAGTACATGTTTTCCAGGACTTCCATCGTCAGAGTGAGAGAAACTAGAAATATAAAGATGTTAAATAGGTAGTCATGCCATATTAATCAGTATAATTGTCAAAATGAAAATGAACGCACTACAGAATATAATTACAGGCATGATGCGTACATACAAACAGAGAAGCTGAAAGATAACGTTACTTTTGTTACATTAAGAATAGTGAAGTAATATTTTATTATTCAATAAAAAGATATAGTTCGATCTTATTTCTTTTATTTGACTTAAATTTTTGTTTGCGTGATTTTGGGCAACAATATCAGTTTCACTTTCATCCTTACAAGTGTGTCCTTTGCTCTTTACAAGCATCTGATGCAAGCATTTACTGCATCATACAAGCATCACATGGCATGGATTAATTTCAGAATGATGCACTTCAAAATAATTATCATAAACATTTTACTATTTCTATATTCGAAGGAAGAAATAACTAAATTAAAAAACAGACTTTAAAAGCCACTTAGAACTCATGTTATAATTTTATGTTTTATATATACATATCATATAAATTAAAATAAAATTTAAATAAAATTCATGAAGACATATTACATTTTTTTAATTTACTTTATGTATCACGCATTTATTTCTTGTGTTGTACTTATTTACAACAAGTATTACACAAAAGAAGAGTTAAAGTGCCCTTTATTAATTCTTTAAAATTTACAATGCGTCAGCTCGACGCTAACAAACTTCGCCTCTGCTTGGTTGGTTACTCAAAGTGAGATAATAAAACTAAAAGTTGAAGATACTAACACACGATAGAACTAAACTACAGGGCTCAGCGAAATCCCGTTACGTAAAGCCCCTTCGAAACCATCGGCAACAATTAAGTGCAATTAAGCCACTTGAACAAGCAATAAGCAGACGTACCTACGGCAGAAGTGGCGGCTAGAGCCTAACTCTCTCCTTTCTCCTACCGAAACTTGGCTTTTAAATAACGATTGGCCATAATTAAACTGACAGTGCTCACAGTGTTCTGTAGCGCAATCTATTTGCGAGAATGACGCCACATTTTGTAGGAAGATTAAAAAAGACGGGGGACAAAGGATTCCGCGAAAAAAAATTAGTTCCAAAAGTCACCCCTAGAGGAATATTTGGCGCTGTGTAATAGAAAATAGACTGTTAAAAATGCAAATCAATACGGAAATTACCTTTTACTTTGCATTCACATGAGGTTCAATGTGACTGCCGTTGTTGTGGACCACATATTGCATTCTGTGCACAGTATGCACAACAGCAGAAAGTAACATGTCTGCAGGAATCTCCCGTACAGTCCGTGATATGTTATCCTTCAACGTAGTCCTGGACCACTCCTTGATAGACCTTGGACTTAAGGTAACCCCATAGCCAGAAGTCGCATGGCGTAAGATCAGGCGACCGAGGTGGCCATGCAGTTGGAAAGTAGCGGCTAATGACTCTTTCTGTTGTGAATTTCTGTCGTAGCATCTGTTGTACCCGTACAGCAACGTGTGGAGGGGCTCTATCTTGCATGAAAATGATTGCCCTCAGGCACTGTCTTTGCTGAAGTGCCGGAATGACAAAGCTGTTCAACATGTGGCGAAATTTCTCTCCGGTAACAGAACAGGTTTCCGGTCCTGTCGGGGTAATGTTCTTATAGAAGAATGGACCTACGATAAATTTTATTCCGCATTAATTTGCATTTGTTAACACTCTATTTTCTATTACACAACGCCAAATATTCCCCTAGCGGTGACGTTTGGAACTAATTTTTTTCGCGGAATCCTTCGTCCCTCGTCTTGTTTAATCTTCCTACAAAATGTGGCGTCATTCTCCAAAATAGATCGCGCTACAGAACACTGTGAGCACTGTCAGTTTAATTATGGCCACCCGGTACTTTCTTCAAAGTAAAAATTTGCATTCCTTCACGCGCGCTGCAACACTTATCTGGCACTGACAATTAGGGGAATGAAAGCTTATAGGAAAGTTTTAAATAAAATTTTATCTTGTTAGTTAAAATAAATATAAATCCCTACAACTATTCTCAAACATTTTGTAATTTCAAGCATCTAAAGATAATTTCGGGCAAGAGTAATGGAACACAGAACAAGATGGACGTAATGTAAGAAATGCTCATGTTAGAAAGGTATAATGACTGATTAATAATCAATTGAATTAGATCACAAATAATTACCTTATTGTTTAGTAATTAATGATTGAATATCTAATATAGCAACTGCAGTTTGTAAAACAGCTTCAGTTATTAAAAATCTCGATCTATGTAAAGTTTCACAAACAACATAATGCAAATTACATAAACAAGCAATTAATTGATTTCTTTCTTAGGCAAGAAACTAATGAACTTTAATGAAGAAATAATATAACAGGCAAATATCCCACGTAATCCCCAAACAGATAGAAAATCCACAGATGTTTGGAGTTATTTTTCTAGAATGTTTCAAACTAGAAACCTAAAAATTGCTTCTATTTCTAGATCCTACTAAAAGTTCTCCATTTAAACCAGTGAAACCTTCTATAGGTTTTTACTGACTTTTACTGCTTTCTACTGTCTTAATGGTATCGAAATGTTCTATAGAAGCTAGTAAAATGTTTTACTAGTACCCATAGAATTGGTTTCTACTGATTTTTACTGGTTTCTGTTGATCTGTGTGTGTTTTTCTTACTGGTACCAACTGATTACCCGCACAACCAAAATCAATGTCAGAACGTTTTGTTGGTCTGTATAGGTTTATATTGACTTTCTACGGTTTTCTTTTGTTATGTTTTACTGTTTTGGAATCAGTATCTATTGATACCAATACAATCGAAATAGATGCCAGTTAAATCTTCTGTTGGTTTAAATTGGTTTATATGAATTTTCGAACTGACGTCAATAGACCACTTGTAAACAATGGAACTAATACTGCTATCAGTGAAACAAAATTCATTGGTATTCTTGTTGTCTACTTATTATTTTAAATTATTTATTTACTTAACTTAATTTTATTTAGTTATTTGCTGCTGTTCAGATTAAAGTTATTCCAGTATTTTAACCACTAGAAAAGTTTGAATTTAAAAAGCATGCAGTAAGCCCTCTCGTCTCCACCATTTCCTTAAGATGATCAATATTTCAAAGAATATAAATAAACATGAGCATTGAATATGACCTCTTTAAGACCATCAGAGTAACCTGGAAACATAAGTGGTGGTGTACTATATATATTAATTTATTTGCTTTTTAAGAACCTTTTTGGGAAACAAAATAATATTAATCGGTGCTTATATGTATAGTTATATATACCCCACCCCACACACGCAATGAGGTTCTCTCTAAGGCGACCAGCGAAACTTACAATTTTTTTGTGGTTGTCGCCTTCGAGAGGTGATGTTCAATAGTTCAATACCAGTACATATTTATGTTCTCAGAAATTCTTTTATCTTTTAGATGTGGCTTTCTTACGGAAATGGCGTCCAAGAATTCAGTGTCTGTAAAGCGACCAGTCACACTTCCCAGAATTTTCGTTGCGGGTGGTCGCCCTTGGAGAGGGGACGTTCAATACCTATCTATACTTATGTTCTCAGAGCTACTGGTCTCTTTTTAAAGACGATCATCTTAGGTAGAAGATTTTGTCACCAGTTGGTTTTCTGAATAAACGCACACATACACACTCGCTTAGATACTAATATAATTCTTAAATCAATATTTATGAGATTCAAATAAGAACTGATATTGAACGTCATCTCTTTAACGCGACCTCTTTCATTCACAACTTTCCGAGAGTAAAACCATTTTTCTTCGTCTTAAAGTAAGTGAGGAACTAAATTCCTTTCCCCTTTTTTATAAATAGAAGTTACCAAACAAGAAACATGGCGCTCTATAGTTCGACCACTTCATCCGCGACCATGAGCGCAAAGACGTATGCGCCATTCGGACCGAATCATTCTCAAAATAGGGTGGTAGGATGGGGACTTTCTTTCCTTCCAGCATAGCTCTTTCCGGAGAAGAGAAGACCTTTTACGTCGCAACAAGTAATACCACCCCTTTTGGACGAGTCTATGTGTTTTGGCAGAAGGCCATCCAGGGTTGCGCTTGAGACGGTCGAACTATACTTATTATGGGATGTTTGTGTTATGGTCTTGGTGGATGGTACACTGCAGTAAATAAACAGTATTATTAATATGTTTTACTGTTTAAGATGTTTATAATGAAAATTAAATACCAATATTTCGTGTAAATATGAAAGAATATAAAAGGATACGCCAGTACAGCCACGCACCTGTAATCCAGTTTAATGTTTGAGTGAACTTTTTAAACAGTTTTATAGTTCTGAAATGGAGTTTCTTCAGTGAGAAAAAACTAATGAGTGAACTTGATTTTACATATTTACTTTTATCCTAAGAAACAGTGTGCTTAAAGACTGAAAAGTGATAATTTTGGACTTGATAATTTGGGCAAATGCGTTTACAGCAGATGCACAAACATTATTATTATTATTATTATTATTATTATTTTATTTTGTTGAACTTTTGAAAGATTTTTTGATGTAGATATATCATTTGAATATTGTGTAATAATATATTTGAGCATGGACTACTTAAAATTAAAGAAGTTCTTGTATGATTCAGTTTTGAATTTTGTAAGAGAATAATTTTTTGTAAGAGATTAAATTTCATTAAAAACGTAATTCTAATTTTTTAATAAAAATAAGAAAATGTATTTCAAAACTCCATAAATAGTTTCATTTTATTATTAATTACTAATTATTATTTTAGGTTTTCACTTTGTGGAAGAATGTAAATTAGAAGTGGAAGTGAGCCGAAAACAATTTTTTAAAACACGAAGAAAATATGTGAACTTGTTCCTTGTTTGCACGGTACGTTGTATGGAAGTTTTTCTGCAAATGCAGAGTCATTGCTAGTTAAATAGATATACATGGTAAGATACTGTGCTCTGTGAGTTACTTGCAATAGTTCATGATAGTTAACCGAAATACCATTTGAAGAGCAAGGTATTTAAAATTAGGCAAAATCTTTTAGAATAAATTTATGGAATAACATTGTTGGAAGTATACAGATAGGAAAATTGTGAGCTTTTCAAGGTTAGGTACGATAATTCAATACGATTATAGTGTGCAGAATTAGAGCTTTTATGTAAGGGGATCTACGGTTCCTAATGCAATCGATTTCCTCAACTGAAATGTGACAGGAAACCTCAGAAGATCTACGGTAAAGCAATTTCGCTTAACATCCACATAAAACCCTAAAATGCGAATATGTGAAAATACAAGCTCCCAGTTTTCAAAAAACTATTTTACTAGGATAAGGGTTTCTACGATAAATGAAAAAAAAAAAAAAAAAAAAATTGTGGCTTACTTGTGGCTTTCGACCATGGAAGCAAAATTCTGAAAGCTTTTACCAGAAAAAACCTTTTATTTTCCTTGCTTGGTGAAATTTAATCCATTTCCTAAAGCATATCTCCTACAGTTTATTGCGATCAGTATATCCAGCTAGCAACTGGAAGATTTCAAGTTCAATTCAGATCACAGAAAGTTTTTGAAGCTTTCTTCTCAAGGAAATAAAAACCTAATGTCATTATAACGTTTCCTAAATATGATAAGCAGAATCGAGATTCCAAATTCAAGATCTGAGAACTTTTAATGTTGCATATTTGTGAAACATTATACACTTTTATTAACAATGCTTTGGTATGAAACAAATGGATATTACCCCCGATAAAATTAAATATTTGAAAAGGAAAAAAATCTAATACTATTGCTCAAAAATTCGATTTTAATTAATGTGGTGTTTACTTATAATGTATGTTATGTCGATCTATTTATTTTTCACTGGATTTTGAAGAATGTTATTAATAAATAGCATATCGGTTGAGAAACACGAGAAATCCTCACTTATGTATCAGAATCTGCGAAATAGAAATTGTGTATCTCTTTGTATGGGTCTCAACGTAACGCGTTACATGTGTCCTAGTTTAACATAAATTTTAATTGATCAGATCAGTAACAAAATTATTTTGCTTAAAAATCTCGACTTTTTGGGAAGCAAATAATCGAATCCGAAAATAAATAATGTAGTTTAAATTACAGTAAAAATAAATAAGTTATAAAATGTTTAGCAGAACTTTAAAGGATGTTGAATGGTACCGAAACGCACGTGTTTCAATACTCAATGATTGGATGAGTGCGAAATATTGAGGCAGGAACACTGCAAATAAGGAGCTCCAATGACATATGATATGATACAAGACACGGACACAAATTATCAATTTTCGATGTTTTCAGCTTATCCCAAAAGAGCCGCTGCTCAATATTATGCTTGCTTCACATTGTTACTTTGGTTAAACATGTTGTAAGATTCCATCCTTTGAGTTACTGCTAACTGTGTAGAACTTAAGAACTGGTAAGCGAATAATCGCTTAGTTCAGAAAGATAGAAACGTAAACGTACGAAGGGTTAATTACCCTTTATTTTAATATTCTAAATAAATTTAACAGTCGACACCTTCTTGGAGTTTACAACAAAGCCTTCACTTCGGCTTGAACTCAGGAATACTAAAAAGTAAAACTTACCTAAACTTAACTAAAAGGACATAGCTAAAGCTATCAAGATTCTAACAGAGTTGGCTACTTAATGCTAACTAGCGGCGAAGCTATCAAGGGCCTAGAGTACGGTCGAGCGTAATAATAGCTTAAGAGAGAGACTAACCTAACAGGCGAACGCGCGCTGCTCAGAATATCTGGCTCTCTAACGAAGTCAGAACTTCAAAGTTAAATACTTCTCCTCCTCACTTGCATTTGACCACGATTCTGAAAATACGTTCTGGCCGGAAGTTGTAAGCTGAAATTAATAATGGACAGGAAAGTAACTTTAACTAAAAATTAACTGTTAGAAAACGTAGGATAAACTTTACAATGTATTTCGAAAGAAGTAGAAATTTTCAGCACACCTGCAACAGCGAGTCAAATTTTAGCCAGAAGATCTCCAGATAAGGTTCGGTGGGACTTTCGAAGATGTTACTCCCTAAATGTCACCGTAAGAGGAATTTATGGGAATATCTGGGAATTCAAGCGATGGGTATACCGTGACCGGGCCATCGGGATTGTAGTTCTTAAAATCACAGAAAATGGATTGAAGCTCAATCTTACTCAAAACATGCATGTCATCAGACAATGGCTGAAGAATCCTGCAAACAATTCGGTAAAACCTTTTGTAGAAAACTACAATATGTAATCTCAATTGGGTAGTCTGGCAGAAGAATATGGAGAATGTCCTTAAACAGTCGAGAATTATCCCCTTCCAACAATGTACGGAGAATTGCTGCTGGTTACTATATCACCATCTGACAGGGATTTAACGCTGGTCACTTACGTTCTTTGCATATTCAAAAATTCAATTCTGACCAATTTTTATGAGATTCGAAAAGATCCGACCAATTTTTATGAAATATTATATACATAAATGGTAATTATATTTTTAATATGAGGAACAGCGATTACGTTCTGCATTAAATCTAAGAAAATATCAAAACGCAATAGATTTACAGTTTAAATTATAGTTTACAGGTGTAGCGAATCACAGATGCATTATTTTTAAATATATTTTATTTTTTTTTCATATCATTGGGATGAAGTGATGATTTGCATTGCATATAAGACCAAAGTTATTTTGGTCTGTTCTCTTCATTTGAGTAACTAATACATAAATTTGCAACTTGAATAAACATCTAAATTCGTATTTTTTTTACGAAAATTAATTTTTAACTCCATTGAATTAAATTCACCGAAATATCTGTTCTGAAAGGTTTGAATTGCTATAAAAATATTTAGAAAATTGCCTCTGTGGCAGAGCCAATCCGCAATTAACAGAGCTTTAAATTGGGAAGAAGAAAAATTAACATGATGGAATTCGCTTTAAATGCTTCTAAAAATACACTTTTTTAGACATTTGTTTATAGCACAAATATAAAAGAACATTATAATGGAAATTAGTAATCAAATTTAAATTACATAAAACATTTACGCATAATTTGAATGAAAATTTATCGCATTCATAATTTGAAATAAACTCAGTTTATTTTTCGTAAACTTATTTAAAATAACCGTGCACCCAAAATGGAAGGTATTCATCCAACTGGAATGCTTCATTTCGTACAAAAGAGTTTCGAAATTAATTAAAGCTTTCTGAACTAATACTTGCTTTGCAATTAAAACTGCCTTTCGGAATAATTTATTCTAATGCATAGTATGGATGAAAATAGGGTTATTCATGCAATTTAACATAAAGAAAATTATAATAAAAATAAATGAGGAAAAAATAATAAAAAATACTGAAAGCTTTCAGATTTTATATTTCTCCCAAAGGGGCCTTTTCTTAACGTTTTATTTGTTACCTTTATTTACTCAATACCATGTCCTTGCACTTAAACCATGAAATTAAATTCAACAGCAGTGTCACAAAATATTTAAAAAGAGCATATCTTTAGAATTTCTGATATGCAGTCTGGAGTACTGGAGATAAAAATATTTTTTGCGTACAGTGTTGCCATTGCTCGCTTTGAAATCGTCGAGTTAGTTAATAAAAAATTTGCGCAAAATATGAAATAGATAATAAAAAAAAAAATTCCAAATACCAGATATGGGCTTCCAGATACCCATATTTTCTATTGGAGGGTTACGTTATTCAAACTTTTATGCCTCTAGGTACTGTTGTTTTTTCGCAATGCAGAAACACATATTCATGTAGATTTTTCATTATTTAGTTTCTTTAAATATAATGAAGTGCTCAAATATTTGGTGGCAACAATTTAAAAAGTGAAACGCCGTTTTATATTGAACGACGTAAAATGCCAAAACTAAATTAATAGCCCTTCTGGCCAAATTGCCACTTGGCTGAAAAAGTAGAAATAGAAGTTTTAAAAAACGTTTAAGCCATTTTTTTCAGTAGCATTTTACCCAGAAATTTTCATTTTGTAAAAACATCAGTAGAGTAATTATTATCCTATAAATGAGCGTAATTTACAGGATATGCTTCTTACATCTATTCTTTTCTTTATTATCACTTTCATCAAAAGAAAATTAACAATTTTCTAAAATTGGTCGTTGACAATTCTTTTCTGCCTCACGTAATAGTAGAATAATGCAGAGTTGTGTAGTGATTAGTATTTTTCCCGAATTTTCTCTTTTGTATGCTTAATGAGTATGTATGGCAGCACCGTAAGTGTAATTTTATTGTGCAGCAAGAAGTAAAATGTGTGCATTATTATGAAAGATAGTTTCTCTTAGGAAAAAACGCAAATGTTTGCTATTTTTTTCAAAATCTGCTTTCTTATTCGAAAATAGGATTATAAGAAAATATTTATAGCATTTGTTTCAAGTTTTGCTTAAATGCTGTAATTAAGAAATAGGTCTGCATAAGCAAATTCACTAAAACAGTAGTGAATTTTGTTTTCCGTACAAATAATAAAAATGTAATAGAATTTATGGTAAATAGTATCTTATAATCTGCTTTATTTCTAACCGTGACCTAAATGCTACTAAAACCTAATATCTAGATTCGGGCTCAGATTTCGATGTGGGTTAGCTAAGTAAGAGTTTTTGCTGTTTCCTTATTTGCAAAGTGAATACGAACCAGTTTGCTTAAAAATGTTCTCCGATCAAGCAGGGTATCATAATTAGCTTTGCAATCACACAATCAATGATACAATGTATGATTCCTGAAAAGTTTTTGATAAAAAAAAAGTAGTTTTACTCTTTTAATATTTTGTTTTGGTGTAGTTTTTTGAATTTAAAATAAGGGTCATACCACAAGAAAATACAAAGAACATTAGGAATTCAACTGCCGAGTTTAAAAATGAACTCAGTGTCCGAAACATTAGACTGTTTAAATATTTCAAATTGCTTTGAGAAAACTGAATGATGACACTTAAACAGATTATGAATCTTAATTACTTAAAAGATATTTTATTACTATATATAAACTAGTGTATGCTTTTAACAAGTAAAAAATGTGTATACGATATAGAATTGTCCATTTTTTAATTATCTATAATAATGTGACAGAAATCTTACCCTAGACTAAGCTTTCAAAAATATTAAAAAGTTGGCGTTTCGTGCATTAAAACATTAAATGTGAAAATTTAATTGCTTTTATGGATTTCTGAATATTTTATTGCAGTTAATCGCTAAAATAGCTCTTATTTCACTTTCGTTCATAAAAATAAATATTTGATCAACCCACTTAAAAAGAATTTCAGTTTTCACAATAAATGGAACTAATTCATTTTGAATTCCATTCTGGTAGTTGTAAAGCCTGTTGATGAGTAAGTTAGATTATAAACAAGTTACCGCTGTAATAATATATGCGCGCTCTTTTTCCTCTTTTTTGATAAGTAACTAGTTAGATTCTGCGAAAGTTTCATTACTTTAAAGAACATTTATATTTAAGTAACTGAATAATTCCACAATTTGTTTTTTTTTTTTTTTAAATTTATTGAGCGACTTATGGTTTAATAAATTTGAAAATATATCAAACATCTTAAATCACTAGAAGTTGCGAACATGATTTTCATTCATAAGTCCATTTTTACTCCGTCTCTTAGAACGTTAGTGGCGCAATCGCTAGCGCATCGCGCAGCAGCACCACAGGTCTGGTGTTCGATCACCGGGCTGGGCAAGGTCGACTAGGCCTTTCATCCCTTGATTTACATCTCTTGGGTAAATAAAATGAGTACCAAGTTTGCTTGGGGACTAAAGAATGGGGGTCCTGCGACAAGCTGACCACTTGTTCAGGGCCTATGTTTACGCACCCCGGGGCACACGGTCAAGAAAGCAGATTTCGGGGCACTGCTGGCCTTGGCCCACGAGGGATATTGCGCCACTGAGTTTAGTTTAGCATTATTCGTTCAACGAAAAATAGCTCGCATTCAAATTAAACAGAGAGAAAACCTCGAAAACAAATTATGCAGTCAATACGCTTTCACCTAGGTTCCAGCTCAAGATGAAATACAGCAGTCTTTAAATGCTCGGCGACTAGTGGGGCCTGAAACAAACAAGATTAAGAGACTGTAATCCCCCAAAATATGTGTATGCACAGTAAAGGTTAATTATTATAAAAAATTAATTATGCATATACTCTAAAGTGGCTTCTTTATTTTTTGTTTTATTATTTTTGCCTAACCTAATTTATCTTCGCTAAAACGTGCTTTTGAAAATGAATGCCAGATACTTAGAAATAGTTACAGAATCTGACAATATCATTTAAATTCTTTTCGTAAAATATCAAACGAAAATTATAATTCACTTTCCAAAAGTATTGAGAAATTCTTCAACATGTTTTATCCGACCAGCAGGTATCTGGGAACGCTGGAATCAAACAGTATAGGTTATATAGATCGTGTCCATAAAAGACCTTATGTAGCTTTTATTTTCGCAATCTTTGATCATAGACATATAATTTCAAATACCGGAGGGCTGTAATTCTCAGATTATAACTGCCCTATTACTGCGCTGTTTGTTGGTGAATTTTGGCTTTTACAATATTTGCTGTCATGTTACAACGCGAGTTAATATATTAGCGAGATTCGTAAACTCTAATTTGATACATGTTTCGGAAATTTAAGAAGCACTCTTGAATTATCGGGTGCAATAAGAAGGTGTTAAGTTTGAGTTATTAGTTTTGAATTTTCAAACCGAAATAGAAATGAACATTTTAGTTGGTTTTAGGTCCGTTATTATCATTTTGTGTTGATGTTTTCTGAGTTAAAGATTGGACCTAAATTCGTCTGGATGCCTATTGAGCTTAACTAGGTGTTTCGATAAAGTGTAATTTTGGCATAACCTCAACGAAGCCAATAAACACTTAGTATGATGATGATGAACGATATTATACACTTTAATTCGATCATACAGTTTATTTGAGAGCCTTTGAGCTGTATGTAGTAAATTGTATATGTTGTATTTAAATCGCTATATAGTAAAAGACTTGTTTTTAACACGTATTTCTTGTTGTTGGTGCATAGGGCAGCTACCTTTAAATAAACCAAATAATATAAATTCCTGTTATGCTTTTATATTGCGATTTGATTTTAACAAGCATTTTAACACGCATCTTAAACAAAAGTTCGTTCTAGAATAATACCAAATCATATTTCTAAACTTTTACCATTTAAAGGGCCATACGGTTGCTTTACATTTACATTTCAGCAATATTTCCCCTTAGTAACTCTCATAAGCTATATATGTAAAAGGCTTTTGTATATATTTTAATACAAATATAAACTTACCCTTGATAAAAAATTTATTATCACATCTATATACATGTATTCAGTGATTTTAAGAAACTAATATTCTTACAATATTTCAAGATAATTTCATTAACATTAGATTTTCCAGATAAGTGCAATATTTTTTAAACTACGAATATTTATAAACTTATAAATATATTTTCAGTTTCTTTATTAAGTTTTGTTTTTTTAAGAAAATAATGGAAATTTACAGGATTTTTAAGGATTATCTTAAAATTTAAGTTTTCTCAAAGTTAAAATTTTCGTAGTTAGGAGCACAATTTCTCTGAATACGTTGGTGAGCAATTTAAGAAATGTTGATCTACCTGATTATAGATGAACCAACTGTTATTTTTCTTCCTTACAAAATTTAACAAATTAATTTTAATTTAAAGTTAAATGCTAGTCTATTTAAATGTCTCAAAAATTAATAATGAACAAGAAAATGTAATTTAATTGTAATTAAAATATTTCATTTTAATTTCCCATTATTTTTTTTTCTTTGGGGGAAAAATCAGCTAAAATATTTATGTGTTTATCCAAAACGCTGGGCAACACGCATTAGTTAATTATAATGATAAACATTAACTAATTAAATTGATATTACTCGTAATTTACTTTATATTGATAACGGAAAAGGTATTTTATCGATGTTTCACCTAAAATGTTTTAATATACTGAGCATAAAGTAAAACAACAAAAACTATGTACGGCATCGAAATGAGCATATAAAATTACACTATCATAAATCAGTTACTTTGACATTTATTTCTCTTTAATTACGTGCAAAATTACTGTAATCGATAAATTTTAAATATTAATAATTTTAATATGAAAGTTAAAATGTCCTTAGAAGTGAATTCAGCATTTTTGATAATAACAAGACTATTCAGCGTTTTATTTTATAACTATTTATTATATAAGCTTTTTCTTCTTCCTTGATAAAAAATAGAGCTTTTATTTTTAAAACTCTATCCCAAAGACAGCTAGCTCTATTGGTATTTCGGTTATGTCAGCAGAGAGAGTAACAGTTATTCCATATTTTTTCCGATCAGTTTACTTTAGTATTTCTTCTCTTTATTCTGAAAGTAGATATTAAAGGTTTGTTTATATCCTTTTATATAAAATGTAGTTTTTCCAGGCAAAGCAGCGAAGTGTCAGATTTGGAAAAAGAATTATTCCGCGCTAAGGATTTCGTCCAAATACTTACGACTGTTGGAAATATATTTTCTTTATAGTGTTTCACAAGCAGTTAGTTGTATTTGGTGAGAAAATATAGATTTATGTCTCTTGACAAGGCAAAAAAACCATGGAAAAGAGAAGGGGAAATAGAAAATGCTCAGATTTCTTTCCATTTAGAAGAGAAAACGTACTTGTTATGCAATATTTTGGTCTTGAAAGTTTTTGCTCTAACCTTTTAGTCTTAAATAAAATGAAGCTAGATCATGGAATTTGTATTTTATATCCTAACAGTTTCTTAATCTACGTTTTTATAATCATAGGAATTCGCATTTTTCAAATATTCTATATGAACATTTTATTTCATCTGAAATTACGAAATTCCTTTTTTTTAGTTGATTCCGTACAAATTCAATGATAAATTACAAAGGAAAATTTCTTTAATTCAATGTAAGAATTTCGAAAATGTTATTATATTATTTTGTTTCAGTCTAAAAGACAGAATGTGGTGATCGGAAGGAGTATACTTCATTTTAAGTACAAATATTTGCTTTAGTTCTTCTATAAAATTAAAGATTTTAAATATTATTGACAAAATTAAAGACCTTTCTCTTGAGCAAAAGTGAAGAAATGATGATAAATAATGTATTGAGTTTTTAATAAAAAGATATAAGAGGTTTGAAATAGCAGCCTTCGTTTGACTATATTTTGAGTAAAACTGTATTGATTTATTTCGAGGGCCATCAAATACAGACTCTTTTTCCAGGAGCAAAACACCTTTCTGCGATATGGAAAGAATAACGACTGTTTAACATGGAAAGCGATGAGGGCGACAAAACGAACACAAACGTACCACCGTCTACGGAGAAAAATACTAATAAAACGTGAAATTGTAAGAGAAACCTATAACCTCTTTCTTGAAAATTGACAGAGTTTCATTCAGCGTTTATGCCAATCTAAACTTCCTTCCCCCCTCTTCTTAAAATTCCATTCCGCCTTCTCTAATAACAGCTCCTATAGCAAAATAAACAGGTATAAATAGCTGAAGGTGAACAACAAAGGTAAGGTAAATTCTCCTTAAATTTTGAATGATATCACAGACCACTCTAAACACATCAGATCAAAGTTTAAGTTCATAATCACCAAGCAGGAGCTGAATACAATCTCAAAGCTCTGAACTCTTAATTGAGAACAAATATAAATATGAAAACCGGGGGGGGGCATACTGAAGGTAATTTTTACAAATTTAAAATTTTGGGAATTTTACAAAATAAACAATTTAGGTTTGTAGAGATATTAGATTATTTCGAAGCAGAAGAGATGAAAAATGAGCAATGCCCTCGCCGGGACTTGAACCACAGACCCCTCAAGCACGTGCCGAGCGTGCTGATTACTGCACCACGAGGGCATGCTAAAAAGGTGGGAGAAATACCTTATATACCTCACCTTTTAAAGGGCGACTGGGGATTAGGGGACCCAATCGCCAAGTCCTGGTGGTGGGGAATCATCATCCACCACTTTTTTATTTTCGCCCCACTGTAGAAACATTAGGTTATTTCAAAGCAGGAGAAATGACTCGCCGGGACTCGAACCACGGACCCCTTCGAATATGCGCCGAGCGTGCTGTCTACTACACCACGAAGGCATGCTAAGAATGTCTGAGAAATACCTTATAATTTTTACATAAATTGCATATTCTAATTTTCCTTAAATCTTCTTTCCCCTCTGCTCTTACATTTCTAATTTTGAAATGTCAAAGTAAGAATACTTGTGTCATTTAAAACATTTTTGTAATAGGACGTGTATATTTATGACCCATGGTCGCCAAAATAGTGTCCGGCAAACGAATTTTGTGTATGCGGTGTATTAATATTTGCTCAAGCGCTTCTAGAAGATTCGAGGAAAATCGCTTCTTTGGCTTTGAGAAAGCACCTTTTAGAAACTTCCGAAATACGGTTCATATTGATGAGAAATCTCTAAATACCTTCGAACTGGCAACTATATTGCCACCGAGAGCTTTAAGGTGCATTTCTGCCCATATCTCATGTTTTGATTTAGCTATAAAGTTTGAAGACGTAAAATATTTATAAACATAAAACGAGGCCTCAGATTTAATTAAACAAAAATAAATAATAAAATTATTATCATTGTACGTACTAAGTAAATTGGTTAATTAATAAATACAATGAATAGAAATGTGATCAAGTAAACACAAATATTCACACAAATTTCCAGGGAAATACTCTTAAAAGTAAACAGATCTTTATTTTATACTACTTCACGAATTAGCCGAATTTTTAAAGTAGCCTCTATTATTAGACAAAGTAAGAAAACGAAAAAAATAATTAAAATATGCAATAAAACATAATCGAAATGTAAAATATTGTCTATATCAAGAAACTACTTGCGGACTAAATTTAATGAAAAACAAAATTCAAAACGCCCTATGTTTCCAAACATTACCTAGAAGTGACATCTTTTCCTTCAGCTTAGTATTTATTTGTCTAATTAGGACTGACGAAAGAATAACGCTGAAACAGAAGAATTTGCGCAAAACACTTTTTATAACGCGCTCATTTAAGATAATTTAATTCATGATTTGCAACCACAATTTTCTTAAGAATTGCCTTGGGCGAAAACAAGCTGAACATAAGAAAATATGTTAAAATAAATGTCTGGAGCGAAATGGGTTGAAAGAAGATGATTAATGAGTACAAATTTAGGAAAGCTTTTAAGAAAAGAATGATGTATATTTTAAATCATTCACTTTTAAGAGGAGAAAGAATGTGAATATTAAATAAGATATTCATTTCCGTTAGAAAAAAATTGTTTGTAATATCTCGGAAATAAAATATAAAGGAAATATTTAAAATAAATCAGAAACATAATTTCAGGTCCTTTCTCGATACTCTTTCCTAAGTTTTATACAACACATTGCGCCCGATTTTTAAAAAAATGCTGCTTTTATGACTTCCTTGTTTAGAACGATATCATTTCCCGATTTTGTTTAAATTATCTTATTATAAAATAATATAAACGTTATAATTACGAATCCATAATTGTGTAACTTAACATGGGTTTTTTATTTCTTGCATATTTAAATCAAATAAATTAAGTACATATCAGTGACCTACAAATCCGTATTTAAGCAATGTTCATCGACTTCAGATGCAGAATTTAACCTAATAGGTAAGTGTGCACGGTTTTATGTTATTCTGCCTATTCCGTCAATTTTAATTTCGTCAACTCTCACCAAGGTGCAAATTAGTTAAAGTACATAAGAGCAATTCCTTTAAGTTTCGGAAAATGCATTTAGCATTTATCGTAGATGAATTATTATTCTGTTACACCTCTCTGTTACTGGATTGATTTATCAGCTGAATTTTCGCTAGCCGTATTTTATTCGTGAATATGTAGAACCGAGTCGAACTTTATTTAGGAGTGAGTGCTTTACTTTATTTTATTTTTTTTTTTTAATTTTACCGGGTTATTTTTTCTTGGTTTCTGTAAGTACTGACTATTAAGTTTCTGTAACTGTATAGTTCAGGGATTCTCAACTAAGAGGGGATTCCCCTTCTAGGAGAACTTCATAGTTTCAGGTAGAAATGCAGTCAGCCATTTATTTGCCTGTTAAGTAAATATTTAGTTTTATTTTATGAATATAAAAACTACTTTTATTCCAGTTTTGTTTTGGCATTCATCAACATTTTCTGTACTTTTCTCGTTTCATTTATAAAATATAAGGTGTGACACAAAAAACGAGACTGGTCCAATAAATCTTTGTACTTACAGATTCAGTTCTCCGTGACATTATCACCTTCAAAGAAGTTCCCTTCAGCATTCCCACATTTCTGCATTCGGTGCTGACATTGCTGGTAAAAGTTTTGGAACGAGGTTTATGGAAGGCCCTTCAGGAGAATCTACGTTTTGGCCTGAAATTACAATGAAATAATCTTCAACTGAGGTAAAATGGGTTCCCTTTAAGCAATACTTAACTTTCGGGAAAAAAATGTCGCGTGGAGCCAAATCAGATGAATAAGGGGATGCCCCATCACAGTAATGTTTTTGCTGATTAGAAACGGATTGACAGATAGGGCCGTATGAGCGGGTGCCTTGTCCAGGTGCAACAGCCATTCATCGCTCCACAACTGTGGCCTATTTTTCTTTAATTATTTCCCGAAGTCTTTTTAGTATTTCAATGTAGTAGAGATGATTACTAGTCTGCCCATCGGGAGCTCATTCAATAATGATAAACGTGCTGGGCTCCCCAGAGCGCCTAGAAGGTTCATCATCTTCAACACTGTCCCTTCCACCTGAACACCGTATATGCCATTCGAACACATGTTCATGAGACAAAGTTTCATCTCCATAAACCTCGGTTAACATTTGAAATGTTTCCTCTGTGGCTGATTTCTTAAATTTCACAAGAAACTTGTTGATTCGCTGTTCGGTTTTTTAGATTAAACGTATTTCTGGCAGAATGTAGTTGCACGTGTTCACTCAATGACGCAGTTAATTAGTTAGTTAGTTCTAAGCACTGGCCTCCAGCCCACCTAGCAGGCGAAACCTGCCATATGGCTATGAGGGGACAGGCCAAGCCACAAAGCATAAAAAAAAAAAAAAAAAAAAAAAAAAAAAAAAAAAAAAAAAAACGTAAAGCAGATACATACATTTCAAACACTCTCGGTGAAATCTCTACATATAATAAAAGAAAGAGTGTCTGTGTGTGTGTCTTTCGTTCGCGCTGCGCGTAAGCTAATAGACCCAAGGCTACGAAATTTGGTACGTAAGTGCATCTAGACAAGAGCCAGTGCACCTCGAAGCGATTTTTTCGAAATTAGAATTATAATTTTATGTTTTGTGACGAAATCGCGTCATTTTGAGACATAATGGGCTATAGGAGAGCGAGATTTTACTCTACGCACTCCATTTTCACATCGTCTTGAAATGTAGGTACTTAGCTATTTTACGAACTTAAAATAAATTTCGTGTTTCAATAAATCGATTAAATACGAATTTATTTAACAAAGTGAGCTTAACACCTTTTCAACGGGATTTTTTCTAAAAAAGTTTATGTTTAAAAATGTACAGTTTATTTTTCTTTGATTTTTGGACACGTTAAACTTTCATCCTTGCGACTGCTTATACAAAAAGAATTTTGGAAAGATGATAATATTTTGTATTTTTAAAAAAATTTTTAAATGAAGCTTCCGAGTACACGTCTCACATCTCATTTGGCATATTTCATTGCCATTTTTTTATATATATAATACATTATTATTGATGTTTTTTATAAATTTGTTCTGCAGAGTAAAATTCTGCGCGAAATTTTTTGTTTTTTGAGTTTCTTCCATGTTATTTTTTGCTTATTTCACTGTTTGTAAGATATTGAAAAGTTTTGCGTGATTTTTTTTCCTTCAACGGAAAGTTGGTTAATTTTTTTATTAGGATAATTAATATTTGTATTAAGGGATATAGCTTATTTCATTGTAATTTTTGGTGCTACTTTGGTAGACGGTTGCACGGATTTTGGCAATTTTTCTTTTGGCGAGTAATACGACTTATATTAAACCCATTGCTGGATAAGTTATTTATAATAACCGATACTTTGTTGTCTTTTTATTTAAAAAATAATGCGTTTTATTGTGCATAAATTCCGTGTTTTAAATATTATTAATGGCTTCTAAATATTAAAAATCAATTTAATTTTGCATTTTTATATGAAATAAATATTTTGTTGTTTATAATATTATTTTATATAACTTTATGTTGTGGATGATGTACAATGACTTCACATTACTTACAACGTAATTGGTTTTATTAATATCTATAAATTTAATCTAATGTTTTAAACATTTTTATGGTTGTTAAATATTAAAATACTATTTAATTTTGCATTTGTTTTAAAAATGATTTTATTATGAATGATTATTTAAATTATTTTAATTCTATGCGTGATGTAATCAGCTCCCTGACTAGTTACTGAATATTTGTGCATTACCGCGCCATTTTAAAATTTTATTATTCATCTCTTCGAATTCCTCAGATTTCAAGTGGAATAAATATGTCCGTTTCGAAGATGAATGTTGTTATAGGTAATTACCAAGAATTATTGGTATCGGAATAAAAAAATTATCCTTTGAGACCTTATTTTGGCCAACCTGGCTTTCGTAATCAAAGATTTATTTATAAATTGTTAATAGCGTCAGAGGAAATTTATTTGAAATTTTTGGAGAAAATCTCGCTAATTGCTTTTCCAATGAAGTGCGAGAGATGTGGATCACAGATGAAGATCGTTTTTTTTTTCCTGGTACTTATCAATATACGACAGGTAAAATACTTTAAAAAAATGTAAGTACATAATTTTCTTTTACTTTATAATTGAATACTTCAACTTTTATTAAAAAAATAATACAATGTCTTCAAAATTCCTGAGATATTTATTGCCACATATGTTTTAATGTTAAATAATTAAATTCTATAAAACTTGTTTTAAAGAATTTAAGTAATATTTTAATTCTTTTAAACGTTGGTATGATGTGTTTAATTCGATATTCAATTTAAGCAATATTTTAATACAATTAAATGTTGGCGCAATGTTTTATAGCGGTGTTCTTATTCTATTATATGAAAGTAATAATTTAACCTTACTTTAGCATTTTATACTCTTAGTAAATGTATTTATTTACATTTGCCAGCCATCTTAAAAAGCAACGTTTTCAACAAAAAATTAATTCATTATTTTTAACGATATTTATTTTTTTAAAGTTTCTAATACTTTACTATATGCGTAAAATACGTAAAAACAGCATTTTTCAAGCTGGCTGATGACTATAAAAAACGCGCCAACAAATGCGCCAATGTAAATCGCCAAAAATCCGTGCAACTGTCTACCAAAGTAGCACCTAATTTTTTTCTAACATAAAATATCATTAATTATACTTTGCTTTTCAGAATTTCTTGTTTTTTGTATTCTTTTATGTTATTTATTGCTCATTTCACTGTCTTTAGGATACTGAAAAGTTCTGAGTGATTTTTTTAGGAAACAAAGTTCTTAACCTCCTTTATACCATTTGAGTTCTTAAGATTTTGCAAAGGGAAGTTGGTTAATTTATTTATTAGGATAATTAATATTTGTGTTAAGGGATATTGCTTATTTCATGGTAATTTTGTTATACGTAATAATTTTTTTTATGAAGTTGTTCTGCAGAGTAAAATTCTATGCAGTTTTTAAATTTAACGTTTGGTGTTCCCTTCAGCCATTCTTCCGGTACATTTAAAAGCCAGACGAAGGCTGGCAGCGAAGCTGCTAATGTGTCGTTTCCATTTTTTTTTCATAAGTTTAAAATCTTTATAAGTGTTGCTTTCAACTAATTGTTATTATTCAAATCTTCTTTATATTCTCAAAATTCATCTTAAATTTATAAGTTACCTCAGTTATTTCTGTTTTCGGTATGATTTTCTGCTTTGTTATATCTCGATACCAATATTCTTTTTATTCTCCTTCATAGTTTGCATAATATCTCTTGCAAATTTTCTGAACATTTTATAGTTATAGTTATTCATATTTACTCAATGACGCAGTACTTCCCACTGGAGTGGTCGGTTAAGTCGAAACTGGCCGCTTGGATAGAGAAGGTCTGTGGCATTACGTCACAAAACAGTTGTGGCCAACTCTTTTTTCAAGCTGCACGGTTAGTCACTTTTTTTGGGGGGGGGGAACACAGAAAGTATAGTGAAAAATTTCATAAATTTAAATAAATGTATATTTTTTTCCAAGATTGGGAAAGAAAGGGGAAATGACCTTCTAGGAATTGTGGAAGAGGTGCAAGGGTTGTAAAAAACGTCGACAGCCACTTATACATTTTGTATAACTGTCAGGTTGACATGCTAATAAACAGATTTACTTTAAATCTTATTCTGAGATTGTATTTAATGTATTTTAGAAGGAAGGGTAAAATGAGGCGATAAGTTCATCTCTTATTCATCTCATTCATTCTTTCTCTTTATAAGGTTTTAAGAGTTGGCAATAACGTAGAGCTGTGCAATTGCACCCATTTTCTTTTGTATTTTTCTCATTTTATAATATGTCTCATATTATAAGTTTGTATATATTTGCCGTACTTTCATTTCACGGGGAATTTTTATATAATTATATGCATAAATGTTCAATTATACTTTCGAATAATAAATTTCACAAATGCAGGTTTTACAATAAGTAAATAACTTATGTACGAAAGTAAATACCAGTTCAGAAAATATAGCTAAAATATAGACAGTATGGAGTTTGATGTTTTTAACAGTGTCTGAATTTTTTTTTTATTTTAATATTTGTACGGAATAAAAGAGGAGATGAGATAAAAACTGTAGAAATGACTTCCTCAACAAATCTGCGAAAAAGAGATGAGTTCAGTGAAATTCTTTTAGTTTCCTAGCATCAATAATAATAATTAAGTTAATATATGAATTTCGGAAATTTAAAAAGGTGAAAGAGCTAGACGTAATTCGTCCCCTTACATGAAAATTAATAAAACTTTTCTGCCACATGCTTGTAAGTCCATGCTCTGGATGCCTAATGGGAATTTTGGATCTGAAGTTATTGAATTTTTTTCCTCTTTGCAAAGAAATTTCTGAGAACAGAACTCCGTTTCACCGAATTATAGTGCTTTCAGACGCGACAAAAAACAACACATTAATTTATTCGTGGACCTTCTTAACAAGCATAAACATGTTCACACATCATTTTTGGAGATAAGCACGCTCCATACTTTTATTAAACGGATCATAGCATTAGACAGTGGCTGAAGTAGAGGAATAAGCAAGACGTATTTACGTAGCCACAGGAAGACATAAAAAAGTGAATGTGCATTTGAGAAAAATGCATTTATAGAGTTAAATTCCTTGTTTTAATTCTAAACCATGAGTGGATAAGAACTAATCGCATTTTTAGGATTAAAGACGATATAATAAGGATTAGTTTTCAAATGACGCAGTTTAGATTCCACAAAAAGAACGTAGCCAGTCTGGTTTTCGCCATCCCTCCGAAAGCAGTTATCGTGAACATGTCGCGTAGGCGAACGCAGTACGTCGCTCCTCCAAGTATGTACAGAAAGGATATTGTACTTCCTGAAGCCCACCCCCGGAGCTCGACGTAGAGAACTCTGCGAAGCTACTGGCTAGGATCTGTACCTAGGCAGTCTCGGCCACGGGGGTATAAAATTTATGAACTTAGTGGTTCTGAAGAATCCGGGAAAGGTCACGTATTGGCCGGCCTCGGGGTCTGGCTCATCCTAGCGCGGCGTGGAACTAGTAGGATTGGAACTGGGGGATTTCCCCCGGGTACGCTGGGTAATGACTCGCTGCGACGGGCAGCCCGAGCGATTGGTGGGTAGCAAATGAAGACCAGTGCCGTATCGGGTGGCTGCCCGGGCGGTGCGCCTCCCTCTTCGAGGGGCCAGAAAGCAGGTTGAACCTCCGAGTCTGATTCTAAGGAGTGGGTGGACCTGGAGTGCGTTTAAGTTCGCGGAGTAGGGAATGCCGATTATTGTTGTTGTTGTACCTCCTGAAGATTATTTGCGCGTTTCAGAAGAAGTCGCGGTTGATGAGGACTCCTACAATTTGGATAACGCATCTGATGTAAATGAATCGTTGAACATTCTGATCATGAAAGTAACTCAAAAATTGAGGGAAATATTTCTAAACGTCCTCATTTTCCTTCCTTAAATGATGATTCCCCAACATACGACGATTTTAGTGATGTGGAACTCGAAAACATTTGATGAAAAAAATATTCCCAAGTTCCAAATTTGTGATGATATAAATTTTGAGCTTTCTTCTTTCCAGAAAATCATAAATACATATATGATGGATGATATCATACAATATACAAATATTTATCTCAAATGTAACAGAATTTCAGATGATCTCCAAAACATCTCAAAGCATCTATGATACTAATAGAACAGAAGTATTGCCTTTTTAGGAATTTTATTCTTAATAGGGTGCAAAAAAATGTCAAAACTCAATTTGGAGGAAGCATGCGCAAGCGACGGTACTGGAATTGAAATTTTACAAGAGCTTATGGGTTTCAAGCGATTCAGAAATCCGTGTGCTGCCATTAGATTCAACGATTAAAGCACAAGGTATGTGCGGAAAAAAACTGATACGCTTTGTTACAATAATAGAATTTTCTGAATCTTTCAATCAGAACTGTCAAAACTTTTATACACCAGGTGACGAACTCACAATCGACGAGAAGTTGGAAAACATTCGCAGGAGGTGTTCTTTTATTCATTTCATCCCCAACAAGCCCGCAAAGTACGATCTAAAATTGTTTGCAGTTGCTGAATCTCACGAACGCTATATGCTTTGAAGCTGAAAATTTATTGAGGCTATCAACCTCCAGAACCTTTCGAGGCTTCTAATTCAAGTATTGACATTGCCAAAAAGCTAATTGGTGTGTACGAAGGTTCCAACCGAAACCTGACGACCCATATTTGATATACAAGCTACCCGCTAACTCAATATCTTCTTACGAAAGGTATAACACTCGTGGGTGCTTTGAAAAAAATAAAAAGGAAATTCAAAATGAATTCCAGCCATCAAAAACAAGAGAAGTCGGCAGCGCACTGTTTGAATTTCAAAAGGATGTGACAATTGTTTCATATGCATCGAAAAGATTTAAATGTGTAGTACTGCTCAGTACTTTGCAGGATGATGACAAAATTGACCATTAAACGAATAAACCTCACATAATCCTGAATCATAACAAATGTAAAGGCGGAGTTGACACCGCAGACCAACTTTGTAGTAATTTCACTGTCGCATAAAATACCAAGATGTCGAGAATGGCAATATTTTTTTGCATTGCTAAAAGTAGCGGACATAAATTCGCAAGCGCTCTTGAACTTTCCCAAACCTGATGCAACCATCAAGTTCAGAAAATATTTTTTGAAAACTCTCGCTACATCTTTGATGAAACCACGTCTTCAGAATCGTCTAAAACTGCATTTTCTCGTGTCGCATACCAAAGCTATTATTAGAAGGTTTAGTAACAATAGAAGCGGACAAGACGGCCGAAAAGGACAAAGAACAACCTGCAAAAACGATCAAAGAACGTTGCGCTGAATGTGGTAGAATGAAGAATAATTACACTACTATGAAATGTTCTGGGTGTTGTAAGCTTACCTGCAAAAATCATCTGAGCAATACAGTACAACTTTGCAAATTCTGCTGCAGTGAAGAGGGACAACCTGAAGAGGACTAAAGTAGCAAAAGGTTTTTTTTTTTTTATTTTTTCATTTGTGAAATTTATTACTTACAGAACTTTTCTCTATGGAGTATTTATAATTCGAAAATTTGATTTATGGTCTTATAATTTCCATACAGAAAATAACACAAAATACTATATAACTTTAATTTACCTTTTCAGTGCTTTCCATTTTCTGAATTAATTAAAAATTCATAATTTCCATCTTTACTGCTTTTTTTTCTGTTATTAATTTCTTATATCCCTTTTACTATGACGATTCACTTTATTAATGCAGTGTATAAGATTAAATAGTTTCAAATACGAAACAGAGGCTTGAAAAAAGACCTGGCGTATTTCATACGCCGCCCTTTGTAGTGAAAATAATATTAAGAAGAGTTATATGTAGTGAAAATATTTGCAGTAGTAAAAATACTTGTATATTTTAATTTCTTATGTAATGAAAAATGTGTTAATTTCTGTAGGCTATGAGAAATATTTATTATAATTATTCAGGTGTATAAGTGATAACCAAAATTTTGAATATCAATTTTATCAGCGATGAAATTATAACAATGATTAAGAGTACATCACGTTGCTTCCGCAATAACCCGAATGATAGGGATAAAATATGTGACCCACAGAGGATAGCAAAATAAAGTACTTACCCCAGACGTTGTGATAGTTGAAGAAGAAAATACAAGTTATACAACTACAATTCACTCTTTTTATCTTTCCTATCAAAAATTTTATTGCTGAGCTCAGACAAATAAACAAGAAAATTAAATATCAGATCATAACTATAGTCCTACTATTAATACCGAGCGTCCATTCGTTTATCGATATACTACAGAGCACTATCCATTTGCATCACTTTCTATAAATCACGAAATATCTGGAATCGAAGAAATATGTAGACCAGGAGTATACTCATCTTGAAATTTCCTTTGATTTGAAGCTTCTACCAGTGAATTAATTTGGAGAAGTCACCACGTGGCGATAGACAATGGATGAGTCTTAAATTGCACAATGAGATCGTTTAAGATTCTTGTTTTAAATCTTCATTCCACCCAGGATGAATTTTCAGCAACTGCATATAGAATGAAGATATTCAATAAAAAAACTACAGTTATCGGACTTTTCAGGAAAGTTAAACGTGCATCATGACACGGCTGTAGGTGAAGAGACAGTCAGTGAAGAGACAGGCCGAAGCCCGTCCTTCACCCTTGAACTCCCAGCAGCGAAGAGAAAAAAACCGGTCCAACAACTGCCAAGGGCTTGGACGAAACGATGACGATTCTTGAAGCGATAGTCTGATGATAGATGCCGGCTTCTAGCACACCCTTCTAAAATTGTACCATACGCCAGAATCTCTAGCTGAGGGTTAAAAATTATTGAAATCTCTTTAGTAGTTATCGAGAGAATTATGCACTAGTTTAGTTTTTCATATGAGATCGTATTTATGAAATGGCATAAATATCGCATTTTTTATTTTTATTTCCTGTAACTCTTTGAAAAGTAACTAAATTTCATTGACATAATGTTAAATCATACCTTGTTTTGATTAATTTTACAATTTCTATCATCAATTAAAAAATTAAAGTGTGTGTTAACCTTTTGGGGGACACACTGTATACAATAGACCTGCGAATGAGAAATCCTGTCATAAGTAATCCATCGTTTCAGCCTCTTACCAGAAGGCGTTGGTAACTCCTAGGATTTACCGTAAAGACTTGGTAAAGCTAGGTTGTATCGGTAAAACTTAGGATTTACCAGACTTCGGGCTATTACAGTAACATATATATATATATATTAATTTTAACAAACATGTATATACGTAAAAAAGCAAATTAAAGTTAAAATAATATGCAAACATAAAAAAGAATTAATTTTCGAACTAATCTACAATATTATTAAAATTCAGATAGCATAAGTAAATCAAGTACAAAACCAAAACATGAAAATAAATTCACCAATTTAGCAAATTAAAATTAATGTAATTTTTTTTAATGCATAAGTAAATGACTGTTGTGCAGGCAGGAGCAGACTTATCAAGGGGAAGTTGCCTCCAAACCTATATCTTCTATCATTCAATTCGTGTTTCGTCATTCATGCAAGCAAGGGTAAAAGTCAAAACCAAAAGTAGTAAAGATTGTCCAAAAAGAAATACCAACTAAGTGGTACCTTGAGTAATTAGCAATTAAAAATTAAAGGTCAAAATGAAAATACCAATAATGAAGTATTTTTAGAAATAAGCAATGTAAAGTTTAGTATTAAATTAAACTTTTTAAAAAATTAAAATTTTTTAGAAAAATTAATTTAGAAACCAATGCATTTTAGAAACGCTTGTCTACAGAAACCTCCCCGACACGAATATGCATATTAATCAAAAGAAACTAAAAAGGAACTAGACAAATTAATAAAAACCAATAAGAAACTAAAAAGAACTAATTCATAATTTATAAAAAAACAAATATATATTAAAAATAATTATATATCTAAAAAATACTTAAATACTACATAAAAAATACTTAAAAGCAAGTAAATAGTAAGTTTGAATTCTAACTTACCTACCATATAAGCGTTGGGGTCTGCAAAAGTATTTCCTAAGTAATGTAAGTGTGTTCTGCAAATTATATAGATGTCGCTAATGTGAGTAAAGTTGAGTGCCAAGCTGCTATCCTTAATATTAAAATATTTAAATAAAATAAATCTAGAAAAATCAAATAATATCCTAAAAGTTTTAATTTTAACTGACGAACTATTTATGGTAGGGAGTTTAGTAGCTGAGCCAATCAAGTGGTTATTGTGAATTAATAAATGTTATCTTGTTTGTAATGCTAAATGCGTGTTCTGTTGCAAAATTGTGTAAATAATGCAAATAACAACGTTAAGTGAAAAAATTATTTTTTTGTGAAAATTGCCAATTAAAAAGTAATAATTATAAAGTAATTAAGTAAAACTGAAATGTTTAAAAATTTTAAAAAAGTATTGAAGTAAAATTTAAAATTTAAATTTAAATTTAAAAAAGTCTTAAAATGTCTTAAAAATTCCCCAAATTTTTTCAAGTAAAATTTAAATTTTGAAAGAAATCCTTAAAAATTGTTTTTTTTTTTTTTAATTTAAAGAAAGAAAAAGTAAGTTAAAAAAGAAAATTCCCAGAAATTTTCCAAAAATTCCTTAAAAAATGTTTATTAAAAGCTAAATTTAAAGAAAGAAAATATTGAAAGTTTTAATAACCTTGATTCCAAATGGTATATCAAAACTTTACTAAAAACTGGCTAAAGTATGGAAAATTAGAAGAAGATTAAAATTATTATTAAATTTGTATTTATTCAATGTATTTATTCAATTTATTCTTTTGAAACAATATATATATATTTACTAAAGAAATATTGATTATATTATCTCCTAATATAAATTTAGCAGAATGTATCAAAAAAGAGGGAACCCATATGTATTAATACATACATATCGAATACTGAATGATTTAAAATTCACTGAGTTCAAAAACAAATTTTTCTAATACTTGCGCAATAGCTGCAAAGTAAGATAATAATAATTTATTTACTAAAGAAATATTGATTATATTATCTCCTAATATAAATTTAGTAGGATGTATCAAAAAAGAGGGAACCCATATGTAGTAAGTTTAATTCCGAAAATTGTGTTTTAAAGTAACTTGAATGTATATATCATGAAATAAACGTTTTAAGGGGACTTGAATTCAAATCATGAATAACAAAATTTGAAACTTTGAAGAAGAAATTAAAAATTAAAAACAAGTAATTATCGCTATTGATCGGAAATTATTCAAAAGAATTTCAATAAAGAAAAACTTTACTCCATGCAATAATATTCTGCCTGTAAGTTAATCTAGAAAAACTATTCGTAAGTATTGTTACAAGTCTACAGCTATCTGTAAAAACGTTCTCTTAGCCGCCTTTAATCTAAAGAATGTTTCCTTTCTCTGCTTTTGGAGAAATCAGAACTACACCACTACCATTACAACCACAGATTCTATCGCCATACAGAAATGCGTTGTTTATTCACCCAGATGTTAGATTTCGCAGCTCGTGAACATTTGGCAACTTTTCCAATGAGTTCTAGTTATTACGTGTGTTAGGAATTCGATTCTCTGTATGGATTCCTAGCATTATCTCTTTACAGTATACCTAAATCCATTTCTAGTAATGATCATTAGTAGCTTCCTACAAATGCGTTTCAGTATGCTTTATAAGTGATTGCTTCACTATTAACCTTAATAGGAATTGCATCATACATTGCAGAAGCAGTTGCAGGTATTAAATAACAGTTTAGATAGACATCTTAAAAGGAGACTAAGTTACACTAACAATAATTCCGAGTATTAAATGGCATTGCAAATATTTATTTTTGAATGTTAAGTGTACTGTAACATCCAAAATTAGACTTCAATTTTCTGAAGCAATTACGCAACAGCGACATATATGATATATGTATATATGTTATAGCATATAGTATGATACTAGTGAATGTAATAATGTTATTTTTTTAACATTCACAATTAAATTGGATGTTCAATTTATGCAAAAAAATTTTAATCAAACAGATTTTAATACAAAAGTATTTTGGAAAGGCTGAAAGACTTTAAAAGCAAAAAAATGTAATATCGTCGAATGAAGGTCTAAATGACTTTTCTTTCATTTCAAGTATAGCAAAGATGGTTTTAATGTAACAGCATTATCTTACCTCAAAGTTATCGAAATCTGCCCCGTCGAGTAGTAAATCCCTCGAACCGATCATTCTTGTAAATTACTAAACTACAAAGAAGCTTCCATTATTACTTGAGAAAGGGATCAAATTAGAGTGATAATTTTATAATTTTCGAGTTGGAATTTTAAATTTGTTCGGAATTTGAAGCGTTTCGGGCAAAAATGCTTCAAATGCAAATGAACGATTTTATGAGAATTTACTCGAAAAATGACTGTTATACGTTATACGACAAGACAATGGATTAATATTAAGATGCTGCAAAATTAAGAGTTAGTATGTGTTACATATTTTTGATGTTTAATTATTTTTTTACGTGGTGTTACAAAATGATTTCATGAGTAAGTATATATTGAGTGGATGATGATAGACTGGTTGATCCTAGTTAAAAAGCATATGAGCATTACTTCAGGCTAAGGCGATTTTGATACAGCTCACCAGTTAATAAACACATACACAAGCTTAAATCTCACATGTTATTCATCCTCACCGTTAAGGTTATTAGTGTAACACTGGGGTCTAGTCGAGGTAGCGGAAACACATGTCACCGGAAATAAAGATCTGGGAAGGGGAAAACCCATTCTTTTTTAATACAAATGGAGATACGATCTCCTGGCAGAAAAATCTTAGTTTCATGCACAGTTCAATCTGTTGACACATGAAACTGAGCAATCGAAAAAAACAAAGTCCATCATCATCATAAGCTCACCAGAATTTTTAATAAACAACATGACTACCGAAATTCTTGCTCTATATTTAACAGTTATTTTATAAATTAGTAATTTAATACATAAAAACAAATAGGAAGCACTAAAAATGAAAGAATTAAAATAATGATAAAATAAACATATATTTATTGCAGAATTTTTATTTAGAAAATTGAGTTTAATTTTTCATAATGGCATAAAAGTTGCATGCATTCAGTTCAACATGGTTACAGAAAGTTAGCTTTCACAAATCTTGAGTAACGATCATGTCGGTGACGTTTTTCGACGGCAGACGGTTCCTTCACAAAGAATTTATTCGTCAGATATAGTTGATTTTATAAAAGAATAATGAACAGGCTTCAGAACAGTTAGGCTTGAAAGAGGTCTTTTTTCTGCAGCACGACAATAGACGATCACATAGGTCCAGGCTTGAGGTCCAGGCTTGTTAAGCAATTTTTAAGCAAAGAAACATGTCGCTATCTTAAGCCACTCACTTATTCACCAGATTTGGGCAGGTAGTTTTTTTTCCCCAAAAGTGAACCTTCACCTCAGTGGTCATTGTTTTAGCTTCAGCTTTACTGAATAGATTCAGAAAACTGCAATAACGGCCGTAAACAAACTTAAGTTCCGTGAAGTTGTATGAACATTTAAAGCAGAGTATAGATTTAGAAAGATTGTATATGTGAACGGTTAAAAAGGAATAATGTTGTTTTCCTCCTTTTTCAATTTTGTAGGGATTAAATCTTAAATTTTATAGGGATGGAGGTGACATTCATTCAGTTGACAGTTCTATTTTATGAAATTTCTATTCGTTTAGTTTTTCTTTATTTACTTTAGCTTAATTTAAAATTGCTGTAAAATTTAGAACACGCCATGAAATATGTAAAGCATTCATTAACATTCAAAAACCGGAGGCTTTGTGAATAGCTTCAAACTACTTCATTAATGAGACTGGGAAAACAAAACGCACATTTATAACAAGGATGTCCCACTTTTTGTCTTAGGACCGAATGGGACACTTGTTTCGTCCTTCTCAGCGACCCTGGCAAGTTTAACAAAATTTATTGTTTCATGTCAGTGGCTCATTTAACCGTTATAGTAAAACAAATCGCAATGATTGATATACATAATAAATAATGCTGCATTTCATTAACTACTGATTACACATATCGGTATGAAATTAGTTATCACGTTGCAGCATGTCATGCTAAGAAAGATATGCACATAAATTATGTGATAAGCGTCTTCCTCATTTCATCTGTTAAGTAATATGAGACATATTTTTGTATTTTAATAAATATCAGTTCTCGAAAGAAATAAATCTGTGCCTTCGTTTAGAGATAAACTGTATTATTAATTTACTTTCCACAATTTTTACCCAATATCTATGCAGGAAAAATATATAACTACAGTAGTGGTATTTATAATTAAAACTGAAACCTTTGTTCAAACCGCAAATAGTAAATTAGTATCTTGTTACTACTGAAAAGAACTGAAATATTATTAACACTTCTTTTGACATTTGTTGTAATAACATGAGGCAAACTTATATAAGTTATATTTTTGATTTTAAACGTACTTCTTTTTTTGGGAAAAAATTAAAGGATCCCGATGCCTCTATTTTAACTTTTATTTCCTTTGCTACTGAAAAACGGATTTTGACAAATTTCAGTTAAACATTTAATGTAGAAAATGTAGATATATTTATGTATGTAATTAGTGTTTACACAATGAGTACACATTTGAAACTTGTGTGCGTATGTGCAGAAAATGCCAACCGCTCATTTACATTACATACTTTAAAGCCTTTTCCTGATTTGATATCATAACTAAAATTCTAGTTTGTTCTACAAGATTAATATGATTCAAAATTCAGAAATGCTGCATAAAGAATCTACATTTTTAGATAATGATTGAACAAATTCTACATGCTGACGAAAAATTTATGGTCCTTTGGCAAGATCGGAAAATGTTTAAATCCTATCAGATTCCCTCATCCAGAATCATGAAAATAAATCCATGGCAAACGACCAAACTTGAATAATCCAAAATATATTCTCAAAATAGGATTCATTCATTATATTCTTCTGTGATCTTTGAATTTGAGAATCATGCATTCAACAATATCCAAAATATTTTCTTATTTATTCTGTTTTCTTGGCAGAATATCAAATATTTTCAATTCACATCCGAGTGGACTTGAATACGAAAACGACGGGTCATTAAACGTCAGTATAGATCCGGAAGGGAAAATGAATGTTAGGAAAAATTCCTCATACTTCCATGATCTGTTTCTACTATGTCGAAAGACATGCATTCAAAGAAGTGGAAGTAATTTTTACTATTCCTTTAGAAACGAACTGAGAAAGAGCTTTGTATCGATTAGGGATATCTTCTGCTTAGCTACAATGAAAGTGTAAGAAGTCATTGGACAGCAGATTGAATCAAAAGTGGAGATGCAAAGCGTTCAATGAATATCTTATAAAATCTCCGCTTTTTTTTCCCCATGGACTTTATTCGCGCCAGGAACTGTGTCTGAAATAATGAAATTTTCATCGCTCGCGACTGAACTCGATATTTGTGAAAAGGTAGAGTTACAAATCTTCGCACACTCTTAATAACATTTAAATAGCAATTATGCTTTATTAAAGGCCAAAGAATGAGTAGAAATGAAATTGAAAGATAATTAAGTAATTTAATACTTAGAAACTAATAATTTTAAATGTAAAATCAAAATGGTGTATTTCCTGTGCTATTGTTATCGCTGTCTATTCCATACTAAAATACCATGACTAAGATGTATCAAATATGCTTAAGAATATTGGACTTAAGTAGTTTTAATTCAGATACATCGATAGCAGCATTGCGAACTACAGTATTTTACAGTTTAAAAATAAGAGGTTTTTTTTTCATCTGATTTGTTTAAATCAAATTAAAATAATTAAAATTAAATTAAATTAAAATGTAATTAAAATAATCGCAATTTCACCATTCTCTTGACCGCTGCTTTCCAGCCATCAGTATCACAATAATGCCATCAATATCAGCATTTTTGATAGGCATTAAAACACTTCGAGCTTCTCTCGAGTAGATATTACGATTATTTAAGTCTGAAAAGTATTTTCTATTAACTATAACTGCACGCAGAATTAAAACCGGAACAGGCTGAAACCTTTGAGGTAACTGTATTGGCATCGCTTGCCCCTCAGATTCTGTTGAGATTTTGCTCCAAATCACATGTGGCGAGATAGCGGTTTTAGCGCATTCAGTTTATGTATCGTGCTGCGATCTACTAAGTTCGGGGGGGGTGTTCATAACTGAGCAGAGAAGTTAGAAATATAAACCTTTACAGGAGTCATCTTTTGTCGAACATAGTCATTAATAACACCGAACTTCGTAAATCTACACACAAATGATTCTTTTCACAAAATATCCAAAAATATCGGTGGCACAATATCATCTACTACACAATAATATCAGTAATCTTAACGAGTGACTGGCTTCTTTGTTGCTTCTCCTCTTATACAGACAATCAACTGCGACACAGAATCACCTGATGCTCATTGAGTTAAGCCCAATCAACTGCATCGCAGCAGCACCATTTTAATTAGTACGGTGAGACTGCATAGCGTCATTTACAAAAACATATTCAAGGATGGACAATCTTGTACACTACTGCTTTGGGTTTGCGCTTACGGAAGTTTGGTGATCAATTGAATTTACCGCCACCAGGTATCTCCATATTTAACTTACGGTATTCGGACTCTTAAGATACTTAAATTCGATGTTATTGGAAACTTCCATTTCTGCTTATGAATTATGAACGCAAAGCATGCTAGCAGTTTTAAGATTAGTAAATTAAAATGTCCATTTTTAACCTCCGTAATTGCATGGAAGCTTAACTCTTTCGCATCAGTAGAGGCCAAAATCTGTTTCATTCAAACACCCGAAATGTGCGTATAATGGATTTAATTTTCCCACGCCAAGTAGAATGCTACAGTGCTAACAATACCTTAGGACAGGAATGCAACTGCAAGCATCAATAGCTAGACATTGATGTTAAACAAAGGAGAAAGAAGGGACATTCAAATAACAGAACTACTTTTAGTCGTTTGAAATGAATGAATGGCATTCCATTTAACATCTCCCGAAAATAATAAGACATTTAGCTGGTACTTTAAGAAAAGGTTCACAGTACTTGCACAAAATTTGTTATGCTTCTCAATGTACTTAATCAACACTATGTCGATTTTGAGAGCAAACAGAAACAGATACAGAGCAAAGAAATCTGCAAAGACGGGAAAACCAAGCGCGTATTTACATTCAAAAGGAGTAAAATGAACGAGATGGTAGCACCATCTGTCGGCAATAATTGAAATGAAAATTGAAAATTTTAGTTAAAAGAATTTTAAAAGCGTTAGGAAAGACCGGATTTGAATTAAAGTTATTGACGTTAGGAAGAACTGTTTGTTGATTTCTTTTTTCTTAATGAAGAGGGATCTGTATCTGCTTTCCCTCGAAATCGATATAGGATCTTCACTAAAATGTATTCGAAGCACAATGTTGCTAATTTGTTAATTTTATGTTTTACTTTGGCGCGTTTCTCTTCTGTCTTAAAATTAAGTCGATTGCTGTCTCTTTCAATACGCAGATTTCTCCATAAAACTTCCATTTTTATCCATTTCTATCCATAGCTTAGATATATCACCAACGCTTTCGCATATATACGGACTGGAGTTAAACATATTATTACTCCATGCAGTCCATCTTCCGTCGCTGCTTTACAGAACAAAGCCAGCTGCTTCGTTGATTGGAAAAGCGCATACGCAACGCTTTTATACAGCACTAATGCAAACAAGCCTTTACGCTTCACTCAGCAAGGAACGGCGGGCCAACAGACCAAAGTCTCAAAAATGTCCACGACCTTAACCGTCACTCTGTGACGTCTCTATCAGATATCGAACCTATCA
Source organism: Stegodyphus dumicola (assembly GCF_044657685.1). NCBI lineage: Eukaryota > Metazoa > Arthropoda > Arachnida > Araneae > Eresidae > Stegodyphus > Stegodyphus dumicola. The sequence continues at coordinate 199,103,078 of NC_140771.1, forward strand.
ATTAAAGGCTCTGGGAGGCAGTTTGTTGGCGGCTTCGCTCGTCATCGAAAAACGACATCATCCCAAATTACTTAAGGCAAAAGAGCAGTTTCAGCACAATAGTTTTAAACACGGCTGTATTTTCTCATTCATGACCACATCAGTTAAGGGAATTGAACGAACTACGCAAGCCTACTACGCTTAAACTAGCAGTTGCACCAAACATGCAAGACATTACTCCATGTTTTTCAAATTCAAAGGTAGGTGAATTGACTTCAGGGGTGTATATAAACGCATAGTTTTTCCTTTAACTACTATAACCCACTAGCGGCCGAAGTTACTGAACTCTGGTAGTTCGGTCCTGGGTTCGAATCCTGGCAAACGGGCTAGTTACATGGACATATTCGTGGTTTTCTCTATAACATGTGTACTAGCCACTTTCTTTTACAAAATCACCACGAAGGCATGATTTCCCTTAGGCAGATAAGGCTCGCCATAATTAAAATAACCAAACAAATTTAGCTGCTGTATCTAATAACCGCCTTCATAATATAAAGACGCTAGAGTTTAGCATCCATTCAGGCTATAGACGGACATAATCTGTATCCAAGTTAATTTTTAGTAAGTGTACATCTTCTGCAAGTTCAAAGTTCACTCTGTTACATTTCACAAGGTGAACGCAGATATTGAAAATTGCGAATCTTATACAATTTGCTCTAATGACTTCTGCTTCATATAAGTGTAACTTGATTCCTCTTAAACTTGCACATTTGGGTTGCCATTCAAGTAGAAAGGAGACTGAAAAGATAAGAAAGTGAAAAGGTTACCAAGTTATGCTTTAAAACTATGAAAGAGTACTAGAAACAAAAGCATTTATTTTTTGAATGAAAAGCAAATTTTAATTCTATACTCGAGTGTATTTGTTAGTTTAACAGCATGCAGGTTTCACTGATACTCCCTTTTTGAAGCATATAATAATGAGTACTTCAAATAAATGGAATAGTAATATTTCCCCTTTGAGATACCCTTTTCTCAGCTATATGAAGATTACTATTGATGGATCTACAACAAAATTTTTCAATTTCATGATAATCAATTTACATGCATTTAAATTGGATTTAAGGAGTAAAATCTGTAAGAGGCATTTTAAATACATTCACATCTTTATGCTCATTTTCATGAAAGTAAAACTCTGGTTACGGCAGAAAGTTTTGTTTGTGAGTCTGAAAATTTTGAAGGTTTTTTTGTCAAAATTTGAACCTGAAAAATTTAAGATTTGGTACTGAAACAGTAAATTTGATTTTCGTTCTCAATTAGCAAATCACATTTTTCTAGGTAATAGCATTTTATAGATAATAGCATAGCTGCGTAGTACAGTTGTATAGATAATAAATTCATTTTGTTTCATTTTTACTTTTTCTAAAACAATTTCTTGCTTTTGTCATAAAACTGAAATTTATTTCTCTCAAAAATTAGTTGACTTTATATGTTCTTCCGATTAGTTCTTATTATTTCAATAAAAATGTATAAATATATGTCAGTGAGTCTCGCATGTTTCTAGGGTTTCTAATGTATATATATATATATATATATATATATATATCAGTTTTATTTATATTACTGCGTTCTGTACGGGTTCGTGGATTTAGAGTGATTCACGACAACACGTGATGAAGAATGAAAATACAATTTATTTGCCACTATTACTCAGGACAGTTCCAGAATCACGTTCACAGTCGTCGGAAAACTACGACAAACATGCTCAAACGATCAGCGACATAACCTTCAGGCTATCAGGCCATAACTGTGAAGACAGCTTCATGGCAAAGCACCAGAGTACAGCTCACGAATCGGTTCGGTGGTTCTCGGAGCTCAACAAACTCTAAGATAAAACTCGACGATGCACTAACTCGCGCACACTATTGGGGTCTCTCTCGATGCACTCGACGACCAACTCGACACTAGACTGACGATCAACTCGACAGACTACGAAACGCTCTCGATAGACTCGCGATCGACTCGGAGACTCTGACGAGACACACTGCTACTCCGCGTACAGGCAAGGTTTATATATAGCTTTTGGGCTGCCTTCGAGGGGACAAAACCGGTAAAACTACGTTCTAGAATGTTCTCTATCCGTCCACTGTATATCGCCAAGTGGGCGCGTTCGCGCCAAATATGGCAACCCTGCCTTCCCTTGCCATTTTCTGGCAACCTAAACCCGCCTTGCGGGGAAGATATCTTACCGCAGCTGGGGATTATATAACAATATTCTAAATAGACATAAGCTTAATCATGCATTCAAAAATTTTCACTTCATATAAAAATAATTTTAAATACACGACTAAAAGTTCATATTAATTTATTAATTTGCATAAACATATGCAGAGAAAGGTTCATGAACCACAAAATGTTCACTTTTAATATCAACAGCAGGTAACAAAGATGCCAATAATGTATTTTTTTCCCCTGGCGTAAAGGAATATTTTAGAAAGTTGCATCTGAAAACATGATTGACCATTTTAATGCTACATGTGTATTAAATTTTAATTACTGATACCTTGGGTACGTTTGTTCTATGAAGATGGAATTAATTTAATTTAACTTAACTGTGAACAAACATATCCTTCACTGATATTCATTGTATATTTGAAGCATACAAAATTTTAATTTTATATAAATTTACCAAACGAGGTTACCTGACCAAATTTTTGACAATCTGAAAGACTACTTTTCTTATTCATACTTTAGCGTGAATCCATAAATCTACAACGGACAATTCAAGATTCACTTTATCTTGCAATCGTTTTGAAATACTTAAATAATTTCCGAACGCTAAATCTAATTTTATATTGTTAAAGACTGATTTTGTTATACATTTGAAATAATTTTCCCTAGTCCAAAAACTGGTGCAGATTATGCGTCCTTAAAATTCAGCTTCGACATAAAGTAAAAAAAAAAATTCTCAGGGGAAAGCAGAAATTTCTGTGTAACTACATAAACAAAAATTTTATATGCCGCAAAACTATGTATTTTTATTTCGCGGAAGTTATTCTTTAACCTTATGAAATAGTTGCCCTTATATTCTCATTAAATAAACGTGTTCATTTCCTTACATTAAGAAATTTTCTTGAAGAAAAGAAGAATAAACAATTTCTATTTCGTATATGTTCCGTTTTACCTCTTCTACCGCAAAATAATATTTATTTCTTGCATACGAAATATGAAATTGCTTTCTTTTCATTTTACAAAAGAGGAAATTAAATGTTTTCTTAGAATAATTTCTGTACCTATCTCAAATAACTTTCAGAGTGTTTTATTCGATAAGGTATGTACTGTTGATAATTGCAATAGTAAAGAATATTTCTTTTAAACAAATGATAAGAGAGAAGGTAAAATATTTAAAGCCAAAACACAAGTAATAATTTGTAACTGAACTCTACAAATACAGGATGTGAAGAAAAATGTATTGTGAACAAATAATATTAAATCTATTAATAAACTTTCACAATTGTCAACAACTAACAACACCAAATTTCATCGAAAAAAGGGACAGGAAATTACCTTATTAAATAACATATTAAATTTAAAGAAACTTGCAGCATTCTGATATGGCAAGTTTTCATTGACATTTATCATTTTGTTAAAAAAATTAGATACTCAAAAAATATTATTTTCAGCAAAAATTCACATTGGAGCTATATATTCTTTTATGATTATGAACGAAGGATGAAGCATTAAACTGTGAAAATTACTAAATAATTTATCTTATTACGTAATTTTAATGCAAATTATTTGGAAACAAAGTATGAATTTACAGTTGAAGGTATATAGGAATAATCCAATATTGAGATGCCAGATTTCAAAAATATATTTAGTAGATTAATATACAATTTTAAATATAAATGTAAAATTTCTCCTGGATATATTCTACTGAACATTCGTTTTAAGAATTTGCTCACTTTTTAAATTCTGTTTTAAAATTTGAAAAGGAAGCTATGTGGAAAAGGTAGAGGACGAATCTGTATTCATTAAAACAGTAAATAGTTATTTTCACATGAATAGAATATACGGTAGATCAAATTAAGTTAAAAAATAACTACTTAATTTGATATTGTTATTGTTAACTAATACTCACTTATCCGAGATATAGTCAGCCTAAGCCACGAAATTCCTCGTGGCAAAGAGCGCAAGATTACGCCTGCCGTTGGCAACAGCCATGAGCACCATACAGGTGACAGTGCGACTTAGCTCAGTTCCGCCTCCAGTTTTGATGGAGAGCGCCCCGAGGGAACGAGTCCGAGGGTCTCCCACCCCTCTTCCCCTACCGCCAACCTCTTGAGAGGATTTTCGGTTCGCCGTATATTTAGAGTGACCCTATGCAGCACGGACACTCTACATTTACAAACATTTAGCCTTCTCCGGGTTTCGAATTCGGGCCCTTCACCACGGCAGTCAGCCTCGCTATCCACTATACCAGTTGGACGGCTAACTACTTAATTATTTATTGATTAAAAATTTTTGAAGCCAGCTGAAGAAACTAATTTATAATCCAGATTTCACAGATTTGCACTCTGTCTGAAAGTGGTATGTAATTTTGTTCAAAAATTTCAAAATATAAAAGAAATTACCGGCATGAGTGATAAGCGAAAATTTAATTATATTTAATTTAAAAGTTTTCATTTTTAGAGTTGATTTGCTTTTCTATAGGTAGGAAGAGGGAACATATTTCATTATAAAAAAAAACTTCGGAAAATTTCGATCTTTGATGCTATTTTAATTTGCAAAATTAGTAATAAAAATTCACAGATTATGCTTTCAGAAGAATTGGCACATACATCATTTGGATCATTTTTCATAAACAACTCACAGAAGATTTAGAGCCATTTTCTTAGAAAACTTGAAGATGAGCAAGTTTAGTGGCTTATATTCAATTTTGAATAATGATAATTAAGGTAATTAAATAAAATTAATTTGAGATACATGAAAGCCGTCAAAGCTCCTTGGATAAATTTAACCAAATAAAAATTGAAAGTAGGATCGAATAACCAAGTAACCAAGTACCGCCATTTTCTTCTAATATTAAAAAAGTAACAACTGCACTTTTATTAAATGAAAAATTGCAATAATATCTATAGAAAGTTTTGCCATCTAGAGAATGTAAGGTGAATTTTACAAAGAATGCAATATACTGACACTTAAACTACCCTTTCAAAAAGGAAAACAATGGAGAATATTAAACTCTCATCCAGTAATTAATAGGTAGCAGAGGTAGAAGTTCCGGCCTCATTCATTATCACTGAGCTTCTGCAATCATATAAAACCTGTTAAAAAGAATGCACGCTCTCGACACATATCTAGTGGAGTACCGTCAAAGTTATCGTCTAATTGCCGTCCATCTAACCCACGAAGAAGCCTGGAGAAAAACAAAAAAATTCCGAAAAGCACGATCGCGACATAATGTTCTGACTTCTTCCTTAACCTGGGGCAAAGGCGACTCTTGACAAACGACGTCAACTTATAATTTGCTGCCCCTAGCTTAGCTGGGGGGTCCGCTCTCGATCAGCTCTTTCTTTGCTCATTAATCAACATAGATAGACGGACATCCCTGCCGATGGGGGGCAGAGGGTGCAATGGGCGGATGATGATCGGGTGGGCGTGCCAACGAGTTGCGTGAATAATAGCTTCAGCCAACTTTATTGATGAATCTGCGATAAAGTTGGCACATTTCGCTGATTAGTTGGCGCCAATAGAGTGCTAATTAAATGACTTTAAATCATTTTTCCGGTAGCATTATACTTGATAAGAGGAGCGATGATATCTGATGGAGTGATTTGGGTGCATCATCGGAGATTTAGACTTGGAGCAAAGTGCGGATTTGTCCGATGGTGGAAGACAATTACGTCATCATGCATCACCAGTCATTAGCTCTGGGGATAAAATCAGATCGACTGATCTTATCCGAAAGAAAGTTTTGAGAACTGATTACTAATTTTAAATTTTCGTTTTCTAAAAGTTTTACTGCTAAAGATGTGTATCCGTTATCACCATTATTCTTACAGAGTATTGACGCCTAATTTTTCATTCCTTGATTATTTCCATGTAAAAGTACATCCTAAAACTGCATTGGAACTATTTTTGACAATGCATTCTCTGAAACTGCTACATTATCCACCCTTCTTATATACTTAAAAGAAGACGACTTGCTAAGTATTCCAAATTGTACACATCCTGATTAATAATGCGGCCAAAAACATCTAGTTGATAATAGATATTTATAACATACTAAAAAGGTGCATTCACAAAGGCAGTATTTATTTGATTATGCATATATGAATGTATGGTTTTAATACAACAAAACCCTACTTAACCATATATATATGGAGTGCATATACATAACGTGACCACAAAGGTCAACTTTTCATAACGATTTATTTAATAGTAGATACTTTTAGCGTGACTAACAATTGTACCAACAGCAGGTAAATAAAATAGCGTGTAAATAACCAAAATTATAAAATAACGGTAAAGGATAGGCAGCAAAAGTAAAAATTAAGTTTCCCCGAAGATAAAGCATTTTTATGGGTTGTATTAGCAGTAATGGAATAGCAAGCTTAAAATTTAAAAAAAGCATAAATCCTCAGTTATTTAATTACCTACTAAATTACCATAAAATTATAAAACATGTACACTCTGACACCATTATTTAACTAAAATTCAATGCATTTAACTATGCGAGTATTTAAAAGTTAAAAGGATAAGGTATGTTTAAATAAATTAGAAAAATAGAAATTTTTAATGCTTTGGCTATTAATTTTGATTACTAATAGATATTAAAAACTATACAGAAATTCTCCCTAGAAACATTGTCATCCCTATTGTTAAAAAGGCTTCTAAGCTTTTGCAATTTAAAGGGCCATTTGTATTTTACTAAATGTTTCGTATTAAATCAGCTGAACTACACATAAAATGATTCTGTTTACAATTTCATAAAAATATATATTTGAGCATAATTGAAAAATAACTTATTAGCATGCTTATCAATACATTTATTAATTTTAAGAATGTAATGTGCTCACAAGATTCCAAGGCATTTTTTTTAAAATTAAGATTTCATAAAAATGTAATTTTCCTTCTTTCTTAAAGGATTCTTCTGACAGTATGATTAAAGTTTCACGAAATTTTGTTGAATTGTATAAACATTGTATCTGTATAAAATGATCAGTTACTGTGTTTTTGACAAAATAACTTTTACAATTATTAAATTAAAAATATTATGAAAATTTCGAATCATTAATTTTCACTGTAATAATTTTATTTAAGACAGGACTTTTAGTGCCGGTAGATATCCCCACACAAATCTATGATTTTCTGTCAAAGTTTTGGTAGTTTTTAAAGCCTTCAACCACGGCCGCGAGTCCAAAAACAGATCATCCTCATTTTGGACGTCCTGTGCATAATAGAAGATACTACCGGCAAGATGTAGCTGCAGGTATGAAAAAAGGTAAAGGTCCGGAAGGTGCGATGTCGGGGCTATATGGTGGGCGTGGCAAAAGATCCCATTCGAGACCGAACAGTCTAAACGGTGAATGTAGACGCATGTGTCTTGCATTATCTTGATGAAACATTAACTTTTTGCACCGGAACTCAGTTCGACTTTTTCCTTGATAGCAGCGTCAACATGGACTATAGCATCTCGCTGTACAACATACTGAGTTTTACATTTTTTTCAGATACTGTTTCTGGGAATCGGTAATCCCACCAGATACAAAGCGTGATATTTTTGTTAGTCAAATTGCATTTTGCGATGCTGCCGACGGGCACAGACCAACCTCCTTTTCGACTTGTATTGTTAAAGTAAATCAACTTTCATCATAAGTGACGATCTGGTCCATAATTTTGTCTTTGCGTTGATATTTGAGCAGATTAGTGCAGGCCCGAACACGTCTGTCCTTATCTGCTTGGATCAGCTCGTGCGGCACCCAGCGATTGAACTTGTATATCAAGTTTATGCGATGTATAGCGCGACCAATGGACTTGGCACTATCGCCTAATTCCTTGGCACTCTCTAGAGTGGTTGCATACTGATCTTCTTTATAGTAATCTTTCAGTGTCTTATGATACAACATTAATACATAAAGCTGTAGACATGATTTGGTGACCTTCTGTAGCTGACTTTTTCCAACAGAACTGGAAGTAAATGAAGGTTCTAATCTCGTATCGCGATAGTTCCATTTCAGACACCTTGTACTTAATGATAACGATATTTTTTACAAAGTTCACAACACAGTGTTCTAAGGCAAGTCCCTTTCTTTCAAATGCCAAAAATCGATTGACGAAAAATGATTAAACACGCCAATGCGAATTGTTTGCGCAGACGATATTTGCGGTGGGGGGGGGGAACTTTCGCTAAAATCGGATAATTATGCATATTTACAAATTTTAACTGATAAATATACTTTTTTATATTTTTCACTAATAATAAGAAAAGAATACGAATTCAAACATTTTAACGATAATTATATCTTTTCTGAAATTATAAATTTCCTGTTTGGAGCATGATTTTATGAATCCTCTGGCCAAAATATTAAGAAATTTTAATCAGTTGTATGCATATTTTTGCTTCTCGCACGAAAGTCTCAGAAATTATCTTGTATTATAGGTTAACAAAATAGTCGATTTGGAGATTATCAAAGTCTCTGATTATCATTTATTATTTTGATAAACTTATAAAAATCAAAATTTTTTTGGAAAATAAAATTCGACTAAGATTCAAACTAAAATTCGGACACAAAATTGATCATAAAATATAAAGCCTTTTATATATATATAAATATATGTATTAAATTTTGAAACTTAAAATAAAGTTAATGATTTTTTTTTTTTTTTTTTTTTTTTTTTTTTTTTTTTTTCAGAATACTGAGTGCAGTGCATAATACAATTTTATATTCCTGACGAAGAAAGTATTTTATTTTTATTTGTTAAAATATTTAACATCTCCAGTGTAAAGTAAAAGAGTGGATATAGTATCAACTTTATAGAACTGAGTATATAAAGTTTCACCATCGTAAGCCAGTAAGTTATACTGAGCTTTAAATGCTGTATTTGTGCATATTTTAATTTTCAAAGATAACCGATTCCTTATTAATTTACTATTAACTATATAAATTAATACTGGATTCAAGCATTATTTGTGTAACAGAGCATTAATTCTTTCTTAGACATGTACTTTCTTGCTGTTCTTATAAAAAGTTTAAGAAATGTTCAAATTTACCTGTTAATATACTGTATCGAAAACCATAGTATTATATATTTTGAAAGAATAACCTGCTGATAAAATTTCCGTCTACCAAGCAAAACTAACATTTTTGGTCTGAGGAAATACCCTCTTTGAGTGAATACCGCAAAGAAACTTTTGTCATCATTATAACCCGAAAATATTGATATATCTACGATATGACATTGAGTTATCGATTCAAATATCCAAACTGAAAAAAAAATAACCCTGTCATAAAATCGAAGTTTCCGTCTACTGCAACGGTTTTAAAAATCACAGATCAAATTTTCAGGAAGCGTCATAATATATCATGTTTTCACAGAAGTGATTTTTAGTATTTGAATTCATGGCGAGTTTAGTTTTTAAAGAAATGATGGAAATGCTTCTCTGTATTGTAAACTAAGAATGGAAAACCAAAAATTGTTCAAAATTTTATTATATGAAATAAATTTTTATTATTGTTATTACTATTATTTTTAAAATTATTATTATTATTATTATTATTATTATTATTATTATTATTATCTGTGCTGAATATAAATTTAGAGGAATGGTAATTGTTTGTACTATAGCATCATAAATACTGCGTAGTATAATTAAGACACAATAACACGCCGAATAAATTCTAATTCAGAAGTCAAACAACAAAAATCAGCGTTATATTTACAAAATTTTCAGAGGACTAGTTTCGATGGTTTTACCGAACCACCATCTTCAGCCGCAAAACCGCAAATGAACAAGATAGGAAATAATGATTAGATAAGATAAGAAAGCCTGGACAAGAATAAGCAAGTGGCGCCATCTGTTGGTGAAACCAGAACTAAAACATAATTTCTTTAAAGGCCGAAGGCAAATTTGGATTGGAATTAGGATCGTAACTAGAACAGAAAGATTTTTATGAATGTGAAATGTCTCTAGAGAATACAGTTCTCCAATGGAAGATGTTTTTTGAATAATTTTGGCAGCAGAAAAACTGAAAGTGTGGTTTTCGGACCAACAATGTTGAGCAACAGAAGATTTCTGTGTTTCCTTTTTTCTAACATATGCCTCATGTTCCTTGACGCGAAATTTTAAGGCTCTCTTAGTTTGGCCAATGTAAATTAAACCACACTGGCAAGGAATCCTATAAATACCCCAGGAATTCATATCCGGAATGGGGTCCTTGAGTATAGAACTCGGAATTTTATTGATAGGAGAATAAGCAACCCGAAAGTTAAATTTCTGCAAAATATGTGCAACTTTACAGCTAATTGATGGAAAGAAGGGAATGACAACAGAATTTTTATAATCTCCTAAGACAAGAGTGTGCTTTTTAGTGTGTTGAGATGAGAATTTTTTAACTGCTTGATTAATAATGTTGGGTGGAAAGCCCCTGTCAATAGCTATTGCTTTTAAATAATTTAGTTCTTCATCAAGGGCTAGTTTGGAGGAGCAAACTTGAAGAGCACGGAAAACATAGGAATAAAATGAAGCTAACTTTTGTTTAGTCGGATGACATGATTTAAAGTGTGGTGGAAGGCAAACCGATGAAGGTTTACGGTAAACTGTAGTACTGAAGTTGGATGTGTTACGTGTGACCAGAATGTCGAGAAACGGAAGAGAATTGCAAGTCTCAAGTTCAAAAGTGAACTGAATAGCAGGATCAATAGAATTCATTGTTGAAAGAACTCTATTTAAATCATCTTTATTACCTTCAAACAGGGTAAAAGTATCGTCTACGTAGCGGAACCATGCCGGGAAGTTTAAAGTTTCAAACAATTTTGATTCATAATAATGCATGTAGATATCAGCCAGGATGGGACTGAGGGGGCTTCCCATGGCTAATCCCTCAGTTTGCTTGTAATATTTATTTTGGAAAGCAAAATGAGTTTGTTTCAAACAGAGTTGAGTGAGAGAAATTAGCTCATCAATTCCGATGGAAGAGAAATGAAATTCGCGAAGTCTGGTTTCTAGACATCTTAATGCACCCTCCACTGGGACATTGGTGAATAATGATTTTACATCAAAAGAAACCATGAGTAAATTACTAGGAGAAATGTTTTTAACTTTTTTTACAAACTCTATTGAATTTTTTATGGTGTAAATGTTATTGTCTAATAGAGTTGAAAATCTAAAAACTAAATATTTAGCTAATGGATACGAGGCAGTACCTAAATTTGATACAATAGGGCGGAAAGGAATACCACTTTTATGAATTTTGGGAAGAGCATATAATCTGGCACAATTCGCAACAGATGGGATAAGTGAATGTTTTAAGTTGCCTGAAATGATTTGCGAAGATTTGATCGCAGTTTTTAGTTTTGACAAGTCCGAAGGTGAAGGATCTTTAGGGATCGGATTATATGGTCCTTCGTTTAAGAGTTTAGGAACACCATCGATGTAAGTGTTCCTATCCACTATCTGGCCACTATGACGACTATCCACTATGACGACTATCTGGCCACCTTTGTCGGCCTTTGAAATAATAATATCCGGGTTAGAATGAATTTCACGCAATGTAGCTCTTTCTCTCGCTGTTAGATTTGGTTTCAAAGGTTTATTATTGAACTTCACATTATGAGCGATAAGATGCCTAATCATTTCTTTCTGTGAATCTAAAACTTTACTGAACTTGAAAGCTTTTTCGATAGGAGCCAAAATCTTTGGAATCGAGGGTTTACAGATTTGTGAGAAGTTAAAATTATATTTTAGAATTCTCTCTTGTTCTTCTGAAAGACTAACATTAGAAATATTAACTATTGACTTGATGTTTACAATGGGAAGATTTTTTGAACTACTTGAACTGGAAATTGTAAAAGAAGTTTTTCGAATTTAACTGCAAGGGTGTTTTTATGACGGTTAACTGCATTCTCCGTTAACTGCATTATTATTTCCTATCTTGTTCATTTGCGGTTTTGCGGCTGAAGATGGTGGTTCGGTAAAACCATCGAAACTAGTCCTGTGAAAATTTTGTAAATATAACGCTGATTTTTGTTATTTGACTTCTGAATTAGTACTGTGTAGTATAGTCTAATATGTATCAGTATTGTGAAAGATGAAATAGTATCACTGCTATGTACAGTATTTGTAAAAACTGTAATAATGGTAACTAATTATTTGCAGGATAATGGAGTTAAGATTACAATCTAGTTAATGTTGATATTGAAATTACTATTCATTCAAATATTCACTGTTTCTTGAAGTCTATTGCATGCATTTTGTTTGTATATGAATAATCTGTGTTGAATATATATTTAATAGAATGTTAACTGTACGTAATATAGTATCATAAATACTGTGTTGTTTAGCCTGTATATATTAATGTTTTAAAAGAAAAGGTAGTGTTACTGCTATGCATAGCAATTGTATAGTAGTAATAACTGTATCTAAGTATTTGCAGATTGATTTTTGGATTCTGTTCATTGTATATTCCAGTATTAATTGCCTCTTGAACTGTCTTGCATGTGTACATATATGTAGTATCTGTAAGTGCAACACAACCACCAGAGGGCCTCACCTATGTGCTAGCAGCGAGAGCGAGGTGAAAGAGGAGTACGACAGAGAATCTTCTATCCCACGCGAAGGTGGTAAGATGTCTGCACGAGAAGGTGGTAAGACGTAAGTCTACACGATAAGGTTTTAAATAATGAACTGTATGTTTCCACGAGAAGGTGGTCAACTGAACTGAATAATACGACAGCAAGTGCGAGTAGGCACTAAGCTACTATGTTATAAAATTCTAAAAGTGGTAAAGAACTGTGTTTATATCTAACAAGCGCGAGGAGGCGCAACAGCACTTGTATTTAATTCAATCTGTACCTCCTTCTGATTTTTTTATTAAATGTTCTATGGTGTGGAAAACGTTGGAATTATTATTTAGCATCTTCAACCCCCCTACAACATATATGCATATATTTTTTTTTGTTTTGTATTTGAAGTATATGAGTTGAATATAAATTTAATAGAATGATAAACATATTTACTAAAATATTACAAATACTGTGATGTATAGTTCTCATGTAACTAATTGGTAGTCCTGGTTTAAATTGCAACAACAGTATTCAAGTATTTATAGGTTAAAGAAGTTAATAGTAATGATTAATAGGAACTTTGCTTATGGTATGCTGTAAATCTAACTTAATTCTATTAAGTTAAGAGGGTAAGATGCATTTAGAGGTTTTTTAGAATTAAATCTCTACGTCCTATATAGATATTTAGGAAATTCATTTTGGAAAAAAAGATTAGGTTTAAAATTGACTGGTGTACCAATGTTTTCCTTGTATCCCTAAGATTCTAATGTTAAATTGTATATAATTGTCTGAATAAGAAATGTATACCTAAGATGTATGTTTATGTAGACTATTTATTTTTCTGAAAACAGTAATTGTAAGCCTTGTCACAGGAAGTTGTCACAGAAGAACTGTGTAAAATTGCACGTCTGAAATCAGTATTAATGGCTGAAGTATGTCGCATAGGACTGATTGTAAATAAGCTGTGATAAATGTATGACGTATGTATTAGAAGAAAAAATGTAAATCCAGACTATGTATTGAACCCTCTGTTGCACACTGACCTTGTTTGCCCGTGTATCTCTTTGTTTTAAGACTCAGTAATTGCCGTCTGGCCTGCCACCCACCCCGGTTGTGGTGGAACGTGTAGTAGACAGCTTTCGGATGCAGAAGCTTTAATATGTGTAAGGCAGTCTGCTAGACTGCAAGGCAACGGAGCCCCTGTTCTCTGGCGTATAATAATATAATAATATATGAAATAAATACAGCAAAATCGATCAATATATCAAGATGACGATCAATGAATCAAGATACCTTAATCGTGCATTCACTCCTTACGTTGTACGACATAAATTTCGAGCTGACTTTGAGCTGACGCCAAAGTGTAGGCAGATGGAGAAATTAATGTTCTCATAAACAGATGAATGGTAAAGACAACAAACTAACAACAAATTTAAAATGCACAGTTTTATCCATGATTAAGGGAACATCTAAAAGGCTTTCCTTCCGGGCGAACTATACAAGTTCACCATATAATAATAATGGACCTTTTCCCTTCCATAATGAAGATAATTTATGTGTGTATAAGCAGAGTATGCAAATGAAGTTGTAAGGACTCTGAAATCTATGAACCAAATTTAATTCAATATACTGGAAACTACACATATATTTTGATCCTTGTTAAGTAAAATTACTAACTAAGATTACCATCTAAAAATTTTAGTTATTTCTGAAACAAAGTTTTAGTGCATAAAACGTATAAAGTAAATTATCAGCGGTATTTTGGTACAGAATTCTGATAGCTATCTTTATTGCTTATTATGATGCAGCGAATAAGTTACAACCAGGAGAAGAAGAAGAAGCCTGTAACCGATTTGAATGCGAAACAGACTCAAATTGATTTTTTGTTTTACATCAATGATATAAATATTAGTAAAAGTTATTATTATTAAGATATCTCGACAGATCCTTGAAAACCACATATTGTTTAAAGAAAGCTAAATTTTACACATACACAAAGCAAGTTAGTTACAGACAATTCGAAAAGTTATAAGGTATTTCTCCCGCCTTCTCTGCGAGCCGTCGTGGTCTGCGGTTCGATTCCCGGCGAAGGCGCTGCATATTTTTCGTCTTGCCTGCTTCCAAAAAACACATAATGTCTCTACAAAGTGAATGAATAAACGCACGAAGTTTTGTTTTTCTAAAACACAATTTTTCCAAAGGACCAACAGCATTTGAAAGAGAATTACTTTAACTAAGGAACTCTAATTCCTAAGGTTCCATTTTTATAATAAAATATATTTTTTCCGAACTTCGTTTGCTTGACGCCATTTCTGTTAAGTATTATCCTATAATGGCCAGTTAATGAAAGAACAATCTGCGTTAATTTTTATTTTCCTTTGAAATTTAGAAATTCCAATTTTCTCTGTTATTAGAATCTGGTATCGTTATAGATCCATTTCAGACACCTTGTACTTTTTTCCAAATTTCACAACACAGTGTTCTAAAGCAAGTATCTTTCTTTCAAATGCCAAAAATCGTTCGACAGAATATGATAAAAACACAGTAATGCGAACTATGTTAAAAATTGTTCAAAATTTGCTCATTTCTATACAAATACCAAAGAGTGTATCATCACTGCTTGGTTTTTGGAAGCCACTTTACATCCGTTCATGTTCGTCCATGTCATCATAGGTCCTTTTATTAGTTGTTCTACATTGCTGTGGATTCTGTATACTGTTTTATCCCTGTATAGGCACAAAATACTCCTTAACAGGGATGTGTATTTGAGAAACACAGCAGCACTAATTTTGCTTTTTCAGACACGTTTCTAAATTCATCTGCTATGCAGCGAAACCTTCGATAGACTTTGGTTTTGAAACGTGATTTTTAATTCACTGTATAATGTAAAATCTATAAGGACTTCGTATTCTGTAGAGTTTAAACTACTCTACAGGTTTTTTTCCCCAGACTGAACATATTCAGTACCCATTTATGCAACTTCCCTTGATCTGTCGGAAAATAAAGTTCAAGCTAATCTTTCAAAATTTCGAAACGCGATTAAACATTTTTTTCTGTATATTTTTTCTCGAATACTGATACTGTTTTCTTTGAATCAGAATGTGTAAGAGAAATGAATTCATTATCTTCCTCTCTCATGCTCTCCAATCAATATATATTTCATCTTAAAAGAAGACAATTTGGCGTTTGCATCAAATCTGTGGCATTTTCTCCTAAGAGTGGCAAAATTCATTCATGTCAATCGTTTTGCCAAATTCTTCGGCTAGCATGTGTCTCACATAATCAGTATTTATCATTTTGAGCTGTGACTAATGCAGCGTTTTGGCTCATTAAAACTGCTGCTAGTAGTGTATGTAGTTTCGTCAAATATGTCAACCTCTCCTTAAGACAACCACCTTACTTCAATGTGCAGAAGGATGCACTCATGGTGGCTTCCATATTATTTACTAATAGAATTGACTGTTAAGAGGTCTCAGTTTTATACAGCTTATTTCTTTCATTATTATCCTTATTAACGAACGCTTACTAGTTACATAAATAAACTTTACAAAAGAATCAAATGCACAAAGAATTCATGAAACAATCGTTTAGTACACAGTATTTTTACTATGAGCACCCAGTATTCATCATTTTACACAGGATTATCGTATTGACCCAGGTACATAGTACTTTCGCTATGAACCAGTGGCGGCTCGTAATAAGCACTGTGGAACTGCAGCATCCCCTTTCCACTTATTATTATTTTTAATATTTAATATAGTGTGCTCTTTAGTCATTAATTCTTTCTTTATACTTTTACAATACATAATGTCAGTAGCCATCTCCTACTTTGTGAAAAAGGTACGAACTGCGCGCTTCACAGTTCCACCGACATGGTGTTTGGCTGTTCTGCGCATGCGCACACAGAAAGCAGCACGCGAGCCGGGTAGAGTGAAGCACTGTCGCTCTTGCAGTGCCGAAATTCTGGCATGTTGTTGGAAACATGATTTCTTTTAACTCCGCGCGTGTGGTATTCTTCCTCAAGGTGGAACTTCATCATGCGGACCATAAACAGAGTTCGTGAAAATTTGCAACCTTTAAAAAATTGCCTTACTGAAATTCAGTCAACATCAAATGCAGATCAATCTATTGCAAAAGCAACAAGAATTTTAAAATATCTAAATGATGATAATTTCAATTTTTAGTTAGAGCTTTTTTATCAGATGCCTCATGTTGAAATAATATACAACTAAATGTAATCCAGAGAAATTAGTGTGTTTAAAGTTAACGAATATATAACAAATTTCAAAACTGCTATTTTAGAATTAAGAAACTCAAAATACTGTGAGAATTTTTCAAAGACACTGATGGCAGAAGCTAAGGAAATATGTGACTTTATACTATGTATTGATATAATGCACAGATATTCTTCCACTAAACACTTAGCAGCTGCTAAATTGTGAAACAAAAAATGCATTGCTAGTTTTAGGAATGAACATTCTACAGAAGAAATAGTACTGACCACTGAAGCATATCCAATGATTGACAAAGAAAAGCTTGAAACTGAACTAAGAGTATTCTATTGTAGATCTGATATCCATGAATATTGCAAATTAATTGAGCTACTGAAATTTATCTTCCAAAAAAATCTAGATCATGTTCTTAGTTAATTTACGAAACAGATAAAAATTCTCTCGAGAGTTCCCATGACTACATCAGAGACAGAACGCTGCTTTTCAACATTGAAAAGAATGAAAACTTTTCTAAGAAGCACTAGGAATTCGGAAAGACTAAATGCGCTTGCATTGCTTTCAATAAAGAAAAATTTCCTCAGTTGTCATCCAGAGATCAAGGAGAAAATTATTGATCTTTTCGCGAAAATTAAAACAAGAAGAATGGATTTCATTTTTAAATGAATAGAAAACTATAACAATTTTGGTTAAAGTAATTAGGAAATGTTTCATTTTTTTTTCTTGTAAGATTTCATGAAGTTTCAAAATAAATTTTCTTTTTATACATGTTTTTTTTTTCTTTTTAAAAAATTTTTAAAGGTTAAATTTTTTTGGAACAGCACCCCCACTAATTTTAGCCACGGGCCGCCACTGCTATGAACATTCACTGTCTGGTGATTCCGGATCAACTAAGCATTTATATTTGTACGAAGTTAACCCTGCAAATGTAACGTGGGGTTAGAAATACTTATTGACTATTAAAGATTATTAAAATCAAAATTTATTGTAAAACGTGCTCCAAATTCATGTGTATGAGCCATATGTCTGTCTTCGCAGAGTGTCTTCAGCCTCAAGTGACAGATGGCGAAATCGAGTAAGCAGGTTTGGAAGGTGTAAGTTTAAAAGAAAAAAAATTGTTCATTTATGTATGTTATAATACGATTTTAATTGCGTTATTCACACTTAGTTCACATTAAAGTTTTGAAAAAATGTTTTGTAGCAATGGCGTTATGTTATTCTGTCCTCAAATATAAATTTGGTCAGCTTTTATCATGGGGGCGTAGGGACACCCCACGTTACAGCTTACGAGAGAACTGTCTACGTTACAGCTGAAGGGTTAAGTTTCGAGAAGCTTCGATACCAGAAATTCTTGAAAGATCGAGAATGCGTACTTTCAAGGATTGGCTAATCATCGTCTGCGAGAGAAGACATGAAGTTTAACTTAACGAATTTCCGTATTCAAAATTTAATTTCTTAATTCCTTAAATTTATTCCTTTTTTTCTTGTGTACGTTTTATTCCTTAATTTAATTCAGTTTTTATTTTATATTCCTGGAGCGGCTGAGGAACCCCTGGGAATTTCACGCGGAGCGCTTAGGCCTCCGCAGAGCACTCATTGTGAAATGTTGTTGGAATTCATACCAAGGATATTTCAATTTAATGTCTAGACGTGCTAACCACTTCGACAGAATACGTATGAAAAATCCCACCAAAATTTCTGTATACTGTTCTGTGTGGACCAGGTGCTCGGTTAATAGCATGGTTCAATCACATTTATACTTGCTCGTCAACGACATTTTGCGCAACACGCACAGAATAATAGCTCCCACATAATCACGTAGGTTTGCTGTGAAAGTTGACTGCATGTTTTAATTCTTTAAGACGTCTGCTCTTAGGCATATATTCTTTTTAATTTTTCCTCCATATAAGATTTATTTTAAAGGCCATCCAATTTCTTGGATTCAATAGTTCTGAAAATAAAAATATGTAATTCCTATATGCTGACTGTATAACTAGAAAGCAAATTGGAAAAGTGATTATTAAGCTTTAATGAATTAAAAAGATTCTGCAGCTTTTTGTGCAAAATTTATAAAGATTTATAAAGAATTATTATTATTTCCCTAACCCTGAAATACCAGCTGCTTACTGAATTTCGCATGTGAAAGTGGAAGATAAACTTAATGAATAATGTATATTTTTCTAACTGGGCATTTTGTTCTACTCGAATTACATCAAAAACGTGAATATTGTATTTTGTAGAGTCATTAGATTTTTTGAAGCACGAAACTGAAGAAATGAGCAATGTCCTCGCCGGGACTCGAAGCTGGACCTCTCGAGTACGCGCTGAGTGTGCTACCTTTACACCACGAGGGCAGGCAGAAAGGAGGAAGAAAATATTTTTCTACTCGAGACGTTTAATATTCAAACTAATATGGCAAAAATTATTTTCCTTATTTACAGAATTCCCGAAAGTACCTGCAATGGCTGTAGTCATTTTTCGTAAACTTAAGCTAGATTATGTTTTTTTAAATATAGCACAGGACATGACAGCTATCTAAGGAACGCGATGCCTTCTTGGAGGAGTTTCTGAGGGGAATTGGCTCGCGTTATTTTTCATATAAGGAAAGCCACGCAGCCCATCTGCCTGTGTTCAAGTTCATGTTGAACTACATGAATGCAATGGTTTCAAACATTCTCCAATTAGAGGGGTTTTCTTCTAAACAGAAGACAGAACGAATTCCCGTTAGAAGACTATACGGAATTTTCAGTTGAAATTGATGATAAATTCTATTATAAATCAATCCGTATTATACTTTTCCATATTATTTATTTAGTTATAAATTGATATCCAGTTGGATAAAAATTATATTCTTTAAAGTCCAGATGCATTTTACATTTATTACTCTACAATATCTTCCAATGAATTTCGAATTTCGCTTTGCTCTAAAGAAGAAAAAAAAGAGCAACGTATTACTTTCAAATGTTTCTTATTTCTACGTACGAAAGCGGACTATCTTGGTAAAAATAAATTGCTTTTCCATTTGTTTCGGAAAGCTGAGTGATACGACAAAAAATTGAATTCTTCTAATATCATTGACTTAAGCTCAACATAGAACGTATGTTGTTGGTTCTATTTTCAGAAAGAATATTGAATGCTAAATAAATTACCATTCTACAAAATATTTTAGATTGCTGGGAAACATTTCAAATATTGTGAGTACATTCTTTCCCTTTTTGTCTATTTTAAGGGAAAACTAACCCTTTAATCATTTTGTGAGTTGAAACGTGCTTTCAATTTCGTTTTTCTTAGAAGTAAATATCTTAACTGAATACAATTTATACAAATAACTTTATTATTTGCGAAATAAATAAAATGAAACCTTATTATTATTATTAATTATTATTATTGTATTCAGTAATAATTTTAAAACATTTTAATTATTATTTTTTTTTTCACTTTTACCATCACTTGTTGCATTTTTACCATCACTTGCTGAATTAGTTTAGAAATAGTTTTGATCTGCTTTGTATTTATATATATTATATATATATATAGTAGTAGGTAGGAACATTGTAGCAACCTTGCTAAAAAGTTACCAGGAGCTGTAGCTCCACGAAATGTTGTAACATAGTACTACGTAAACAATAAGAAATTTGCCTGGTAAAACTGTATAAGCGCGATAAAACTGCCAAATTTTAGTGCGGGAAGACTTGCTAATGCACGAAAAAAATTAATTAATCTGACCGTTGTGTAATGTGAAAAGTTAACTCACATGAAAAATAGATGGACGGAAAATATATATATATATATATATATAAGGAAGTTACAAAAAAACATGGATTATAAATGTCAATATATAAAATGCCTATACATAAAAAATTAAAATTAAAAATTGCATATATATAATATGCCTATACTAAAAATTAAAATCAAAATTATAATATATATATATATATATATATATAATAAAGACACAAAAAGCATCAAAACCTAGCTACAAAAACAATAATTTAATAGCGGAAAAATGGTAAATTAGCCCACTCCTACTCTCAGTTGGCTTTTCAAGGGAAAAAAACTGTTCTACGAAATAGGCTAAATACCATTACGCGTTTCGCCGAAACAGACCATTGAAGCTCTTGTTTAATGCGAAAAATTTTTTTTATAAAAGAATATTAGTATTTCCGAAAAAATTTTACTATATATTGTTCAGCGAAATAGAATCGGAAATATATTCTACCAAAATTAAATAATTTTGCAGTAAAATTAAAAACAAAATCTGAAATTTAATTTTATTATTTAATTTTGTTTTTGGTTTAATTTTGCTTTTGGTTAATTTTTGTCTTTTTATTTTACCAAAAAATTATTTACAACATTTTTATTTATTAATTCTATTTCAATTAAATTCTATTACTTAATATAGTATAATTCTTATTTTTAAGTTGATTTAGTATAATTCTGATTTTTAATTTATATTTTGCTTTTAATTTTAGCACACATTATTAAATTCTGGAAAAAATACTTACTTATTTTAATTTTATGCCGTGATTGTTAACACCACTTTGCACAAATTTCGTTTTTATTTTGCTTTGCTGTATCTGGCCATGTCTTTTGAATTTGCGTTTAATTTTAATTTGAAATTTTACCTTCCAATTGCAGAAGCTTTCAGCACGTGATTTAGCTTCTGGTTTATTGAGTATTTATTGCTTACTATTTTTATTACAATTATCTATATCTATATCGTTCTCTCATTCACCGATAATTCACTAATGTGGGAAAAAATAATGTTTATGTATCATAACATTAACAGTCATATGAGGTTACGATTAAATTCTGCAACTGCTGACAGTGACGAATTTTTAATTAGAATTGTCAAAGAGAATGTTAAAAAAATGTGTAATCATTCTTAAGTATATTATCCCTCTACTGGTCACATACATTGTTTATTACAATTTAGGTAAAGTCCTTATACATGTCCTTACAAAATTATCGTATGAACACCCTATAGTCTTTAGTTTTAATTACACATGATCAATACTGAGACAGTTTACTTTTATATTTTATTTTACTTTTCTTTTAAAAATTTCTTTTTTTAATTTTGCGCTTTTTAAAACATTTAACTAAACAACATGGGTTTCTTTTTACACATTTTGTCTTACATTATTTAGTTTACAAATTCAGAATGGTTAAGCCTGCTAAATATTGGCAGTTTGCTCTGGTTTTGAAGCCAGGCAAAGGAGCTGGTTCAGTGATTAATTTCCGGAGTTTTTTTCAATCTGTAACGTAAATATGGGCCAGTTTTCGTTTGAGAGTCCTCCATGAAGACATCCTTCCCCTTAAACAGATAACCCTCGAATGTTTTGCCTGTTACAAATAACCTAAACTACAAAAGGTACTAACGTAGTAAAGAAATATAATCTTCATTTCCTGGAGTAGTAAAGTTGTTTCATCAAATTTATTAGTAATTTTCTATTTTTTGGCATGCTTCAAATTTTAGTTTAACATGTATTACGTAACAAGGAATATTTTAATCGTAAAATATAAATCTTATATAATTCTAAAATACAATACATTCGTTAATATACACCACAGAAAATGTGAAGGAAAAATTTAATAATCTCCTGATTATCCAACAGAAAGAAAATTTATGAATTTAGTTTGAACTCTAGAGTTGAATTTATGTCTGAAAATATATTATATGTATTCAAATTCTCTCTTTGTCGTAATTCCGAAACTATCTAAACCTTACTTTACTCTGAGAAATAATACACATGCCTAGACAATTCTCTTCCAAGTTATCGTTGAAAGCTCTAGAACAATATGCATCACAAATTTCTCGCTGTCTTCCGAATAATTCTATGAGAGTTCTTACTTTTCCATGCACGTTTTTTCCTTTTTCTTCCATCATGCATTCAGCACCATTCAGATGCGAAAAAAATCCATATTTTTTGTACTAATGCAAAGAGAAAAGCGAGTAAATATATTTGCATTTACAGTGGCTGAGCCGAAAGTGGCCAAAATTGAAATGCAGTGGAGGAACAAGAAAGCAAATGCTCTTGACATAAGGAGTCGACGCAAACATCCTCTAAGTAAACAGAATAAAAAAAAAAAACTTTTCTGATTATTTTTATATCTATCTCATTCCCCCCTTCATTTATTAAAGCAACAAATCTTGTTTAATGTAACATCATTTAGAATCGGTCTGCGAGACGAAGGGTTAAAATTCTGATACCCTGCCAAAAGAATAAAGCGTAATACGAAGGCGAAAACATAAAGTAAAATAAAATATCGAACAAGTGGTCCATTTGACGTAATGGTAGCCATTTGCTGGAAAATACTCTAAGAACGAAATGATACCCGTCTATACAAAGCAGTATCAGTTGCATTTGCGTGGATTTGCTCAGAGGATACATATGCAGTTGTTTGTTTCTATTTTGGGGTTGAAATAGCTTCGCATTTTCAGCGAGGAAATGACAGATGGTAACGGATTTATTCTGTTTCTGACAGTTCCCGTATTATTCTTCAAATGGATATTGCTTACATCGCCAAAATGCCAAGAATCATTCTGCTGTGATTCGATGAATAGTCACTCATGGACAGTATCTTTTATTTGCATGACGAGAATTTATTTTAAAAGGGCTTGTATCTTTATTATTTACGTAGCCCTTTTAGGACGTGAAACAAATTTTAATTTGGAATCTTTTCCGTTATAGAATGACAAGCGGCAAACAAATTTCAGAAGCAAAGATACACGCCCCGAGTTACCAGCCATGTTTTATTTGATTTACATTTATATGGGTGCATGTGGAATAGCTGAAATCATGGGAAAAACATTTGAACATATTTAAATTAAATGTGCTATTTTAAGTGAAAGTTCTTATGAAAGTTTTCCACAAGAGAAACTGAATATTGATATGATTTTTATCTCCAGAACGCGAGACTGTTTATCGGAAATTTTAAGGATGTGCTGTTTTTAAATATTTTGTTACTTTGCTGTTTAATCGAATTTTATGAGGCGTAAGCGCCAAGAGCTTGATATTTAATAAGTAAACGCACAAACGTTTATAATAAAAAGATATAAAGAATTGTAGATCCCTCTTAGCAAGAAAACTGAATATTGATACGATTAACTGAGAAAAGACTGGGGGGGAAACAGAAAAATGCATGCCAACACTTAACGCTGCATCAGGAATTCTAAACGCTTAGTGCTATGATGCTTTTAATTTTTTGTTATTTTGTTTTTGAATTATATAATGGCGTAAGTACGAAGAAAATGATGCTTAATAACAAAGCTAAAAAGACAAAAAAATGGGTTAGTAGGTGCTATTGTAATAGCAATTGGTAGACTGCGAGGTCACTGAGAGCGCAAAAAATCTTAACAAACCCTTTTGGGTGACCGTTAAAATCTGAAACCTTTCAGATATTTTCTTTTTCTTATGGCAACACTCAGGTGCTACTTCAAACCATATGCAAAATCTCAATTACATTACAGAAAAAAAAATGTACAAGAACATATATCACGTATGTTATCACGTCGTTGCTACATTTTCGATGCAAACTCCATATAATAAAACCAAAACGGTGTAACGCAAATTAAACAAATCGCAAACCAGTTTTCACAGACGATTCAGGGACGCTTACAGTTAGCATGCATGCGTCGCCCCTAATTGTTCTTCTCTGTCTGAAACAAAACTTGCAACAGTATTTTTCTGCCATTTCATAACACTCCCCGCTGTTGAAATTCAGAATTTTAAAATCATTATTACAAAGAATGTAAATATAAAAGTACTGCAATAAAATACTAACAATACGAATTACACTCATAAATTAAGGATAATGCAAAATCAGGCAAAGGAAGAATTTGAAGTAAAACAAATTTGACTTATTTGTAAAGCTTATTTATTAAACAAAACGTAAAGAGCAAAAACAGATGCTGTATGTTTGATATTATTAAAAAAATTAGCGATTTGTTCTCTCTGGAGCAAACTACAAAAAAAAAAAAAAAAAAAAAAAAAAAAACTATTTACAAAAAACCAATATTACATGGTTGGTATGATTGGCAATACATTATATGTCTCCCAGACGATGCAATACAGCCCGTACAACGCCTAGGCATGCTGAGTATCAAATTATCGATCTGATCTTCGAGGATATTACACCACTCAAAAAGCAATGCTCTCCGAAATTCCGGTAGACATGTAGGAGGAGGTTGACGGGCTGCAACTCGTCGGCCAAGCATGTCCCACACGTACTCTACTGGATTCAAGTCCGGTGAGAAAGCTGGCCAGTCCATACAGGTGATATCCTCCGATTGAAGGCATTCGCTTACGATCTTTGCAATGTGAGGACGGGCGTTGTCATTTATAAACACAAATTGTGCGCCCATGGCGCCTCGAAACAAACGTACATGTTGTTCCAGAATGACATCCCGATAGATTTGGCTTTTCATGGTTCCAATTTGAACATGCAGGTCAGTTCTGGAACCCAGAATAACTCCACCCAATCGAGCACTCCTGCACCACCGTAACGGTGTCGTTCAATGATGTTTTCTTGGTGGTAACGAGTACCTGGAGCTCTCCATATGAAAGTCCGGTGAGAATCAGACTGCAAGCTAAACCTGGACTCATCGGAAAACATCATACAAGCCCACTGTTGCGGTGTCCACAATGCATGCTCTCTATTCCAGGCTAACCGCAGGCGACAATCAGTTGCAGTAAGTGGAACGCATCTGACAGGTCTACGAGCATATAGACCAATCTGCCCTAAGCGTCTGTACACGGTCTGCCTTGAAATTGTCGTACCAGTGGCTGAAGAGAGCTGACGAGACAGGTTTGAGGCTGTGCTCCGCCTGTTTCTTTTGGCAGTAAATGCCAAATACCGGTCCTTATTCGGCGTTGTAACTCTGAGGCGACCTGTGCTGTAACGTCTACTCACATTACCATCATCTTGGAATCGAAGCCTAGAGATGACACTCTGAGCAATTCCAAGTTCGTCTGATACTTCCAGTTGGGTACGCCCACATTCCAGACGGCCGATAATTCTGCCACGTAAAAAATCCATCCAAATGCGTCCTTTGTGTCATAACTATTCGGTTATTGCACTGAAATGCTTATAAAGCCCCTGCGAACAATTTTACTTTTGGAACTTTGGAACTTTGCGGTTATACTGGCTTTCAGCAGGAAATTAAAGTCCTGCTCTTACCAGTTCCTGATGTGATCCCATGTGGGGCCTGACAGAGTAGAAACCTGAAAGAAATTTTTTCTCGTGGAGGTAGAAGTGTGCTGGAGAGAGAAAAAGAGAAAAAGAAGCACTTTGCTCCTGTACTGCTACATCTTGGATGGAATCCGCCAAGCAGGGGCCGGAGAAAGAAACTTCGGATGACCTGTGTAGGATAGCCCGAATACTAACTGTTCATTCGTCGGAGCCAGTCACGTGGGAGGTCACCCTCCCAGAAACTGACCCCGATTGATGCTGCTTGAAAACCAGAAAAACTGGAACTTAGAATTCTGAACTCAAGAGGTGGGCGGCAAATGGGCGGAGGTTTCTGTCTTCAGCCAGGATTTCGTAGATAAGAATGTCCGTGAAATTAGCGGGATTCACATTGATAATATTATTAAAAAAGTTGTTGTTTATTCTGCTGAGGTAGTCCTGAATAGTATCTATTTTCAAGTCGGAGTGGAGAGTCCTATTCCGAACATAGTAAGGAGCTTTTGTGATGATTCTTAGCACCTTATTTTGAAGCACTTGGAGTTTGCTAATTTCGTTTGCTTTGTAGTTTGCCCAGGCTGGGGAAGCATACGTGAGAATGGGTCGGATGACAGTTTCATAAATCCTCTTTTTCAGTCTGAGAGTGAGGTTTTCATTCTTTAGGAGAGGAAAAAGCCTGAAAATGATCCCGTGTGCTTTTCCGCTTACTCTAAGCATATGATCCTTCCAATTGTAGTTCTTGTTAAGGGTAACTCCCAGGTAATTAGCTTTATCAACTGTAGGGATGATTTTGCCAAAGAGTTTAACCTCAGTTCTGACCCGTTTCCTCTGTCTGCGATTTCGAATGAGTAGAATCTTGGACTTTTCTGGCTGAATGCACGTTTTCCAGCGACTGCACTACCCCTCAATAGCAGGGATTTTCGCCTGAATTCTTGACAAGGCATACTCTGGGTTTAGAGACTTGGTGGCTATCGCTGTATCATCAGCGTAGCTGGCTGCGAGAACATTTGTATCCTCGGAAAAGCAAGGGAAATCGTTGGTATAGATGATGTAAAAAAGCGGGCCTAAAATTGACCCTTGAGGAATACCTGCGTAAATATTTTTGACACATGAAGTTGCATTTCCAACTCCAACGGTGCAAGTTCTGTTTTCAAGGAAGGACTTGATAATGAGTATCAGATTTCTGGGGAAACCGAGATGAATTAGCTTATAGATTAGCCCTGGATGCCAGACGCGGTCAAAAGCCTTTGCCACGTCTAGCATCAGGATAGCAACACTCATTCTGTTGTGCATAGCCGCGCCGATGAACTCCGTGAGCCTGACTAACTGCGTTGTGGTCGAAAGTCCTTTCCGGAAACCGTGCTGGTGATCAACGAGAAAGTCCAAGTTTTCTTGCATTCTGAGATAAATAATGCGTTCCAGAATCTTGCTTATGGAGGACAGCAGGCTGATGGGTCTAAAGTTTGCCGGGTAATCCTGTGTTTTCCCTGGCTTAGGAATCATCAGGATGCTTGCTTGCTTCCAGAAAAGCGGGAAATAATTTTGATACAAACATGCATTGAGAATGCCTGTTAATTTGCATACGGTCTTAAAAGGCATGTTTTTCAGCATCTGGTTCGTGATCTTGTCCTTTCCTGGAGCTTTCTTTAATTTAAGTCCCTTCATAATGTTCTGCACTTCGTGAGGCATGGCTAGTTTGATAGAAGGTTCCGTAGAAGGGGAGTGCAGCCATTGATCGTTAAGGTGATGAACTTGAATGTCCGAACTATGATCTGAGGGGAAGGAATTTGGAATGAACTGTTTAGAAAGGTGTTCCGCAAAAAGTTCCGCTTTGTCTTGATCGGAGTAAGCAAATCCGTTATCGCATTTAAGCGGTTTTCTGGCAGAGCAGGGGCGTTTTAGTGTCCTTGTTTGACGCCAGATGGCGCCAGGTTCGTTGTTGATCTTTTCCATCTTATCCTGCCATAAGCTAGAACGATGGTCCTGAATCTTTTGCTTGATTTTCCTATTAAGCCTGTTAATTTGAGTTTTGATAGCAGGATCCCAGGTGAGATTAAATTCCTTTCGGAGATGATTTCGAAAGCAGATTATTTCGCGAATATTGGCAGGAAGCGTGTGCTCATGTCTGACACGGTCAACCTCAGTCGTAGCTAGGGACTTAGCAGAATGCAGGTACGAAGTAAAGTCTGTTATAGCACGTTTAATATCCGAAGTGCTTTGTAACGAGTCACAATTAAAATCAGTGGTCATCAAAGTATTATGATAAAGATTCCAATCAGTATGCTTAATTGGCGGTAGGTTCTTAGCATTTTCCACTCCAAGGTAAGCAAGCACAGGTACATGATCAGAAGACATGTCACATGTTACCGTAATAGCCATAGGAATATTGAACGTCGTAATAAAAATATCCAGAATGTCAGGCCGATGGTTGAGTATATTTGGCCTATAGGTAGGCTCATCCGGCACATGCAGAAAGACAGGGTAATTACACACAAAATCATGCACTATGCGTCCATTATAATTCGAGTTGCGGCATCCCCAGTCGAGATGCTTGGCGTTTAAATCGCCACCTAGAAAGGTGGGGGAGTCTGAGTTAATAAGTCTATCCAGAATTTCAGCACTGAGCTTGTTCCCAGGGCGGTTATACACCGCACAGAAAGTGACATCCCCAATGTTAGGTAGATTCACCATCACTTTAACACTTTCGATTCCATCACAATTTTCTGCACTTTTCAGATATGAATTAAATGTCTTTTTAACATAAATGAGCACTCCGCCACCACGGTGGTAGAGTCTGTCACTACGGTAGCTGAAATAATTGGCTATCCTTAAGGTGTGCGAAGGGTTAGCATGGGTTTCTGTAATTAAGCAGATGTCTACGTCATTTTGCTGGATAAATTCATGAAGTTCCGGTATCTTGGAGGTAACGTTCTGCGCGTTCCAGAGCAGGATCTTAACAGGAGAACTTTGCCGGGAGGTGGGATTATCCATGGTTGGGGGAAGCTGGCCTGACTGTGTCCTCTATCATAGAGGCGGTAGGAATTGCCTTCGCTACATCAGCAAACATAGAGATGGCTGTTGTGAGCTTTTGAATTACCGCATTAGCTTCGTCGAGCTTTGCTTGAAGCTCACTGAGTTGTGAGAAGGTTGCTTGTGGCGCCATCTGTGGGGGAGTAGCATTACTATTGTTGACTACTCTATCTGCATATGATATGCCTTTTTGCACAAAGGATGAGCGAGGCTTGGGGTAGAACGAACAACCTTTAAAACTGGCAGTATGAGGAAGTCCGCAATGACAGCACTTTGCTGGCACATCCTTGGGCTTGGTGCAGTCACGAGACTCATGCCCCTGACCACATTTGACACACCGTGGTGCGTGACGGCATTGACTTTGAGCATGGTAAAAGTTTTGGCATCGGAAGCACTGCGTGATACCGCGCCTACCTCTGTATCTTTCAACTGTTATCTCTAGCCTCATAAGATACTTTAGATTATTAAAAATGTCTTTGGTTTTCTCATTCCTTTCTAGCAAGATCAGGAATAGAGGCATGGGGGCAATTTCAGGACCTTTTCGGCGAGACATTTGTACAACCTTTTTAACAGAGTATCCTTCTGCAATGAGAGCATCTTGGATATCCGTAACTGGGGTGTCAATCGGAAGGCTACGAATGACGACTTTGATGTTTTTGTCTTCAGCAAGCTGATATGAATGAAATTTAATCTTTTTGTCGTCAAGGAGGTCCGTGATGTTACGATAAGTCTCACTGGAATTGACTTTGATTTCAAATTCATCTACTGCTTTCATCTTTGCATTAAATTCACTGTAGCCGGAGTTATCCAATAGATCAGTAATATCCTTCCATTTCCAGTTTGAATCCTTAATGACAATCGGCGGAAGCTTCGAACTTCTTTTCGGAAACTTAAATTCTTCAGATACATGAGCATCACTTATTTGCCCAGCCGGGCACGTGACCTCATCTGTATTTCCGATAGGCCGTATGCTTTCCGTCAGGGACGTACTTGCAGCCGGCTTCTCGGAGGATTCACTAGATGGCTCCACTTTAGCGTGGCTACTGGCCGCTACTTTAGATGGGTTTGTGGAGGAGATTTCATTCGGCTTTTTGGATGAATCATCAGCTTTTGCAGCCCTCGGTTTCATCCTGCGTTTTACTGCAACATCGCCTTGGGTAGTTGAGTGAGTACTCCGTTCAGTACCATGGGTATGAGCTTTTTCGGGAGGAAGCTGAGTTAGAACATGGTATTTGTTTTTCAAATCCAATTCGGCTGACTTTTCAGGGCTGAGAGGCCGTTTAACACTGTGGCTGGGGGTAATCCATTCCATGCTTGAATCCACATCGTTAGAATGGTTAGACTCAGATTGAGAGGCCAAATCTCTTTCCGTGTTTTGTATTATATCCATAAATCTGTTCAGGAATGCCAATTCAACTTGCTCATAGGGGGTCAGGCTATCATTCCTGGAAGTCAGTGCATGATAGCGATCCACAATTTGCTGAATAATTGACATTTTCCAGATCAAGTCCAAGTCAAGCAAATTAGAACTAGGCAAGAAATAGGGCACGCAAGGACCTTTTACAGTTCCCAGAACAGAAGGTTCAACGGGAACAAACCTTCTGTATGTGCCAACAAGTGCAGAAATATGCGAGCAGTTAGCAGAGTAACAGCAATCAAGAGCGAGGAAAAACTCACCACCGCGAGCAAGCACAATTTTACTTCTTTGCCTGCATTCCTTATATATCACTCGCTTACACTTTCGTCATTGTGACGTACCATCGGTGTCATCTGGTTACTTCCGGAAATTTGCATATGATTCTTGAAGATGTGTGTAGTGATTTTACTGGTGATATATTTATTTTAGAGTTCGATTTCCGCGTGACTCCGAATTATCCTTAATTTATGGACATGAGTGTATATTAAATATACATTTAAATTATTGCAGCCAAAGTTTTTCACCAGTTACCTGTTAACAACTACTGAAAGAAGCAAATACGTGTTTAATATAGAGGTATAAAATCATTCTACAGGATACAGGCAAATATCTCGAACATTTTGTTTTAACAGAATTTGAGTAGCCCAACGTAACAGTTACTATTTTGTCTTTTCTATCCCAACCCTAAAACACCTCTATTCTCCTCACTAACTATTTGGTTGAAGGTAAATTTTCATGTTTTATTAATGCAAGAGTTCCCAACCAAACGTCTTCTCTTAAAAATTTTCACTTGTGACGTTTTGTAAATTACTAAGATAATCATGTTTCCATAATTTCCGGATTTTCTATATATACTTCATAATTCTTTGCCATTTAGAAAGTTGTTTTCATTTATAATAGATAACTTTAATTGGAAACCTGGGTACTCAACGAGGTTTTGCAATTATTTCATTTCTACATTAGTTTCAATAAAAGTTTTAAAGTTACCACTCATCATTTTACAGAATTTCACTTCTAGAGACAAAACGTCTTAAGCTTGCAATAAAAGATTAATTAGTTTTGTCTGTTACAAAGTTTAATTGTATGTCTTTGGTACTCATACATACACACACTAAGATGGAGATTTTTTTCAAAATTCTCTTAGGTTGATTCTTAAATTTTGTAACAAACGGGCCGGAGAACACTACTGGTGTTAAATGGATAAGATGGTATAACGCGCCCGTTGGGACAACTCAGCCATAGTAATTACTGAACTGTGACAGGTTCGTTCTTGAAACCTGTCATACATGTTAGACGATATTTCTGCAATAATTGCATTTAAGCGGCCAGAATCATTGTCGTACCTAAGGTAACAGAGATTGTGATTCTAAATGAATGTATTTCAAATTAAAATACTCCAAAACAATAGTAGTTAAACCATGTTTAACTGGTAAAACAATAGGTTGTTTACTGTTAACTGGTAAGTCTGAATGGGATAATCGTTCGACCACTCTAATTAGTCCCATGTTATCAGGAAATATATTTAGGTTCCTTATTTTACGTTTGCAATGAACACACTTACTCCGTTTTAGTTGTTTTATTTCTTCTCCGAATTCACGTTTTTGAGCCTCTAATAAAATCCGCACCTCAGCTCCTTTTGTCTCTTGTAAAAACGTACTCCATACCCCCTTACTTTGAAAGTTTGACAGTTATGGAGAAACCTGAGATTGAAACTTAAGGTACGAATAAGTTTAGTATAATTAGCAGAGAATGTAAGAATATCACTAAAAAAGTTTAGTTCTCTACATGAAATCAAATTAAAGCTAAGTTACAGTTGTTCGGCAGTTCATCGTCCTTTGTAAGACCGTTTGGACAAACTTCTTCAGCAAGCTCAATTTACAAATCCTGCTGAAGAACATCTGGACGGGTTAGAAAATCACAGCATGACCACCATTTGGAACTGTTCACAAGAGAGTCACTTCGAACAGCAAGGGTACCTGCTTGGATAATCTTTCGTTGAAACATAAAACCTTTTCTTGGCAGTATTGACTTTCTAAACTCGTAAACTCTGTTGGCGACTAAAGATTTCCATTTGTTTCTTGTACCTTTAATCCAGTATAGCAATATTTTTGCATCTGTCCAATTGTCCAGGGTTTCTTTTAAAAAAACAACGTTTTTCACAGAAAACAAATTCACAGAAATTTACTCTTGTCTCACTCAGTCTGCCCTTGTTTACTCAGTCTTTCCTAAACAACTTTACAGTAGCTCCTACTGGCATATGAGAATAAATGGATTTCTATAGAATCGGCTTCGGAATTCAAAATAAATCTAGGGCCTGTACTCTCACTTAGACGAGGATACTTCATAACACCACTTTTCCCACTTTTGAGAAATAAGTATCCTAGGACATTAATATGATATTACGAGCCTCGTAGAAGATAGTAACATTATGTGAATGGATTTAGAATCCTTCTTCTTCCCAACTTTTCATCAGTTCAGGATCATTAGATATCCACTTAACGCCACTCATAATTTTGTAAGCTGTACGCGATAAGCTTAAAGCCTCCTCTAGACTGTCGTGCCCTGTAATAAAACCCTCAATATAACTATAAGATATAGTATTTGGAATACATCTGGCTGCTTATCTCGATATTTTTGCACATGTTTTTTAATTGTTGTAGCGAACAAGAACGTACTCGAGTAAAATCCAAAATTTACTCGCTTGAATCGGGGTACCACTAATTTTAGATCATTTAATTGTGTGTTTTTAACCAAGAAGAATCGCAATGTATCTTGTTCTTTTTCTGCCAAACCAATCTGCAAAAATGATTTTTTCACACGCGCTGAAATAATAGTTTGAGTCAATCAGAAATTAACTAGCAAATGGAATATGTTAGGATTCAAATTTGTTCCTGTTCATAGGCAATAAATAGTTCAGTGATAACTGCCTCACCTCATGCGAATTATCAAAGACTATCCTAGTTTTCGTTGATGCACTAATTTCTTTAATTTTCATTGATGTGGCATGTAAAAAACTGGGTTACTTACCGGAATATTTTTATCTGATACTTTTTTCAATAGCCCTTTACCTGAGAAAATCATATAATATTTTAATTTAATAGAAAACGGTATTTTATAATAATTCATTCGCTTTACAAGAATTTTTAACCTGTTTTCTGCTATTTGGTAATTATCAGCTAATTTAATCCAGTTCTTTTTCTAAGGTAAACCAGCTTCGACCAGCTTTAAAACAAATTATTATTATTAAATATTTGCAAAGCCTTGTCTTCCTCATGAAAATAAGGATCATTTTAATTCCTAATGATTCTAGTTCGAAACACAGTTTAGCTCACTATCTGAATCATCATTAAGTAACCAACAATACGATAAATTACTTTCATTTGAAATATTTGTATTTCCACTAACTTTAAATCCAAATACACTATTTTGTAATATCAAAGCTGTGTGAAGAAGGTAGATTTTGTCAGCTCGTAGCAGGTCATAGAAAACTTCCGCGCCAAGCAAGATTTTTATTTTCTCCGGTTTATAAATTTCCGGATTTGCTAAACTTACCTTCTCGGAAATCATAAGGTTGCTAACACCGATAAAAATTTTGAGAGTTATACCAGCTATTTTTGGAATTATCAAAAATTCTAATTTCCTTTTATACGTTCCTTTGTTTGTACGTATATTTCGTTTGTTTGTGATTACAAATAAGAGCAACTGTTTTTCTTTTTTTGTTGTTAAAATACCCGATGTTCTGCTAACCAAAATATTTTACTTTTTATTCTTCAAAATCAGTACGTCCGCTAATTCAGTGGCAGAAAAACGAAAAACGTTTCCACTGTCACAAAATGCCTTCAATATAATTCAGTTTTCTTCATTAGTCTAATAAATAGAAAAGCGGTAGAAAAATATTACGTTTTTCCCAAGTATCCGTAGATCCTGTAAAAGTTTTAATTTTTAGCTTGAAATGCATCGCATGTGCATTTAATGTACTGGGGCTAATCTTTGGAATATGGTAACAGGTAGTTTGGCGACATTTTGGTAAGGCGATAAAGGTTACTAGCTAGGACTTTAGCAGTGTACATGGATCAAGACTGTGCGCAATGCCATTTTTGTGCAATTCTGAGATTTTTTTTAAGTGAAAATAGGTTGACGTGTACATGGATACCGTGTATGTGCAATTCTTAAAAACGCGGCTAGCAGTGGGCGATTCTGCACTTTCTCACAATTTCGCATCTAATCTTCGTCGTGATTAAGCACTTTTGTTCCATAAAAGTTCTAGCATAAATGTAATTCGGCTAGCAGATTGTTGGAAAAAAAGTTTTAGTTAAAAAAAAAGTGCCTTTACTTCGTGAAAACAAAATGGCGTCCCCCCCAAAAAAAAACAACTAGCAGGTTGCTGTAGCAGGGTTAGTCGCCAAAAAATCGCAAAGTTACCATAATCCGAAGATTAACCATGTACTATTGTTATGATCATCCGACTCCTTCTGATGTCAACTGTCTACTCTTTTGCTAAAAAGGAATTACTTTCATTTTGATAAAAAAAGAAAGCTATGTTTTTTCTTACATTTTTTTTTTTTTTTTTTTTTTTTCGCAACTGGAAGGGCAATTCCTCACAGTGTGCGAACTAAAACAGCAAAAACATAATTTTTTTCACAAATTCTACCCTTCTTTTGCACCTAATTTTTGAAATTTAGAACAATTGAAAAGCTTGTGATTGCTCAAATTACATACTCGACACTCATTCTGTGTGTGTTTTTCATATGCATCAGAAACGACAGCGATATCTCTATTTACATTTTTTTGTAGTAATGTTTTGTAGTTTGTGTTCTTTGAAGCGCTGAGAGTCCTTGGATTATCTTTGAGAAATTCTATAAGATCAGTTAAAGTGGGCAAATTCTCTATCTCTAATTTCTCTTCCACCGCAATTTTAGATTCCACCGCAAATTAGAACCTAATTTTTGCCTTAAAATGCGTGCAAATAAATTAAAAGAAAACTCTCTGACATTATGATTTAAAACTTCTAATTACCTCACGCGTACATTCGTAATCAATTAAGTTTAATATCGCTAATGTAGACTCATTTTGTGTAGGATGCATATTTATAAATCGGTTCAGAAGAAATACACCTTAAGGCTATCTTATAATCAGAGTTTACTATGTAAATTGACTACACAATACAATAAGTATCTCCTCTCAGTGCAGATTTTAAGCATTTGTAATTTTACCGCATCTGTTAAATTAGGATTTGAATCAACACTGGCTAAGAAAATATCTTTAACTTTGAAAGCCACTCATGTAAATTACTCGAAAACGTTGGCAAAGTAATTTTGGGTAATTTAACATTGTTCTCAGTATTCCTACAACCCGATGGCTCCCATTTATTTCGCTTGGAAAATTCGGCTATTTTGCGATATAATTTGACTTCTACATTAAAGAAAATAACGTCAATATCTTCTTTTTTATATATATAAGTATTAATGCGTTCATCCGTATATACCCCAAACAATGAATCGAAGTTAAAATTTATCTTGTCTCAAGCACTTTGAATTTATTTTTTAGTATTTCTCAGTCACTTTGTTGGACATTTTCGTCGGCTATTTTTGGCCTTAATTTCGTTAACTGTGCTTTTAATGTACGTTTCTTTGCCCAAATCTCACATAGTGACATTTCGAATTCGCAAGTCATTAAACAAATAAAGAGCTTAAAATAAGGGTACTTAACTTTTTATTTCTGTAGAATTTTAATCTAGAAGTATACTAACTAATCCTTCACTCCAATCCAGAAATCGAGGTCAAGATCGCACCTCATTCTCTAAACTTCATTAATCCCACTGCGGCACAGATCGACCTTTGAACTGAATTGACACCGTCGATAAATATACACATAAACACATTATAGAATAAATGAAATCACTCATTGAAATTTACTACGTTTATTTTACTAAAGCGACACTCAAGCTCTACTCTCGAAACATATGCAGTTTCTGAACTACATCACAGAAAAAGAATACACAAGAATATACTGTATCAAATGGTAAGTTATCAAGTCATCGCCACGTGTGTGATGCAGATACAGTTATCAAAATTAAAAACGATGTATAACAGAAATTAAACAAATAAATTTAAAAAAAAAAAAAAAACAGTTTTCTTCAAAAACGATTCAGCGATACTTAACAATTAGCGCGCATGCGCGCTTCTACACGTTCTGCTATGTCTGAGACAAACTGGCAGCAGTATCATAACAATGATAGCGTCCTTGAATTCAATATGATATATGCAGTAACTAATCAGTTGTCGCTTCAAAACTAAACCATAATTTCACTAATATATCATTTGCAATTTCACAAACACACCCAGAGAAAGAGTGAAATGAATAGTAAACGCTGCATTATTTGTTAGACTTAAAATTTGAAAAATATGTCTCCAAAATTTTATTTCACTGCAAGAAGAGTTTAAGAATAAATAAAACTGATCACAGAATCACATCTAATTGATTTCAAACAGTAACATAAAAAATGTCTATCATTTAATACATTTGCTATATTAGGTTACCTTAATTCTTTTTATAAATTTTATTTGCTTATATTTTACGCGAACAATGCCAGAACACAAAGTGTGAATATATATATTTCTATAGACTTATAGACTTGACCACCCGTTAAGGTCGCTAAATAGTTGCTGTTCAATCAAGATTCAGTTTCTAAAATATGAGTTCGCTGAGTGGGAATTTTGTAATTTTCTTTCTGCGCAACGTGAATACTTTCTCGTCATAAATCCTCCACAAAGTCATCCCTTTCCCTTAGGCAGATAACCCTTGTGCAGTTCGCCATAACCTAAGAATTCCTATTCTCATGCAAAATTAAAAGAATTTGCATATTATGTCGAATTTCTGAAAACCTAATGGACACATTTTAATGATATTTGGTATGAATGTACATTTATAGTAGGGAAAATGGTGTACCGTTCAACAGTTCTTTTATGTCACATGATTATCAGTAGCTCATAGTGCTCACAGATCACAATGCAACGATGTCCTAATCCATACTGTGATATCGAGCTGAAAATGAGTCTCATATTGGGTATGGTTCCCTCGCAGACGCGGACAGGATGCGCAGCATAACAGTATTCTGGACAAAAGCAACTGAAAGGTCCCTGTGGCATTTGATCCTGCACCTGCAGCAAGGCGATAGGATAGCAAGTACGCTATTGGCGAGATGAAATTGCCCTCTTAAGAGCATCCCCGACAGTCTCTATAGGGTTAAGGTCAGATGATCTGGCTGGCTAATATATGCTGTGGATATCCTCACTTTCAGGTTACGGTCGACGAGGTGAGCCTTATGTGGATGAGCATTAGCGTCCATTAAAAGGTACTCAGAACAAGTCCTTGAAAAACCGAACATAGGCCTCTACGATCTCCTCTCTATACCTCATAGCAGCCAGTGCGCCTATGTCAAAAACAAGCAGGCGTTCGCGGCCGTCAAATGCAAAGCCTGCGCAAATCATAAAAACCTCCATTACCATAAAGTTCCTTTCCCTGACGAAATCGTGTCCCAAGCTTTCTCAACATACAGGTATCCACAGCAGTCCTTCCCGCGCTAAAAGTGCGAAATAATGATCCACATTCGTTGTTGTAGACTTGGTCGAACGTATACAGGTCTTCTTGATATGGATCCAGTGTCCTTAAAGTGTTTCCACAAATTGCATACGCCACTGGGCATTACATAGAGCTCTGTAGCCACCTGCACTTGTGATTGTCCTCTCCAATCTGCCGACAATACCCCATTTCATTC
This sequence comes from Stegodyphus dumicola, assembly GCF_044657685.1. Classification (NCBI taxonomy): domain Eukaryota; kingdom Metazoa; phylum Arthropoda; class Arachnida; order Araneae; family Eresidae; genus Stegodyphus; species Stegodyphus dumicola. The sequence goes on from NC_140771.1 coordinate 199,141,482, forward strand.
TGTCCTATATACTTTCGTGGCTGCTCATTTTCCATCATACCCCATAAAATTCATCCCCCTTTTACAAGAAAGAGGGTAAAAATCGTTAAATCGTACGAGCAGACACATCGAATGTACGCTATTGTGTGCTTTTATACCCTCCACAATTACAGCTCTGCTGATACGCACGTGTACGCTTATGTATTCGTCTATGAATACTTACATAATTCTTTGGAAACGTACTAAGTAGCTTTGGTTCAATCAGTTTCGTAAAATAGACATAAATTGCAAATTCTCTTAATTTTGCACACGGGTGCTTAAGCAGATGGATATATACTAGATAAGCCTGTAATGTATCCATCACAATGGCTCCATTAAGGTTTATATATATAAGTAAAGAACCAAAGATGTCCTATATACATATATATGAATTTTAAAAGTTAAGATTAATATACCTAGTAAAAGCCGTAAGAATATATTTGGATTCTACCTATCTTTGTTTCCGAATTACATCGCAAAAGAAAAAATTTTAACAAACTATATTTGAACCTAAAATGTTAAAAACATAAAAATGGAAACCTAGTAGCATCAAATATATAGGTTATTATATATAATGTTATGTGAAATCTTTTATTCCTTTAATTTTTGGGGGTAACAGCATTCACTGTACAACAGGGATGTCAAACTCATAGGTACACTTGGGCCAAACAAACAAGGTTTAACTTTAGGCGGGCCGAAAAAAAAAAAAAAAAAAAAAATCAATATTCATATAAACGTAGATTTATTTCGAATAATACAATAATAAACATATATATATATTTATATAGAAAAGAACAAGAAAAATTTAATGTTTACATCCTGATACTTGACATCTCTTCTCTGCTATTATCTTTCCTATTTCGGGAGAAATTTTGTTTGCAGTGATAACTTTCAACGCTGACCCAGGGTGAGCATCATTAATACGGTTTCTAATAGGACACTTATTACCTTTCATGACTTAAAATAACTGCTCGCACCGATAAGGGCTACCAAACATGGAAATAATTTCATATGCGAATTTTCGAGTATTTTCAAACCTGGCTAGTAAATATTTGTAAAATTCAGGCATTGAATCTCGATCACCTCCATTTGCATATGGCTGGGTACTGAGTCTATACTTATTGAGGAAATCGAAGAAAACAAAAAAAAATTGTCTTCGAGGCAAGTAAAATCATTAAACCTCATTTCAAATTCAGTTGTTAAATTTGCAATTTTTTCTGCGTATTTTTGATACAAACAAGTATCATCTAAACTTGATTTGTTCATGCTGCACGTCGGGAAGTGCGTCAAATCTTCATTTACAAGTTGTTTTTCCCAAAGAACTAGTTGACATTTGAATGCTTTAATTATGTCAAACATGTTCGTAATAATATGATCTTTTCCTTGTAACGATAAATTTAAATCGGTTAAGTGTTTGGTTATATCAACCAAGAAAGATAAATCTTGTATCCATATTGGATCGTAAAACAAACTTACGTCTTAATTTTTCGTTTTTAAAAACTGACATATTTCTTCTTTCAAATCCCAGAATTGTTTGAGAATCTTGGAGCAAGATAACCAACGTACCTCGGTATAGTAGGACAAACCCGAATATTCACTATCTAACTCACTTAAGAAAGCAGTGAATTGACGCTGATTTAAACCTCGAGATCTTATAAAATTTATAACTTTTTTTATATATGACAAAACATTCTCCATATTTATTACTTTCGTGCATAGAACTTCTGATGTATAATACAATGCATATGATGAATGTTTGAACCGTGAATTTTACTAAGTTTTTTTCTTAGTAATGCTACGAAGCCCTTGTTTTTCCCGGTCATTGATGGAGCGCCATCTGTAACTACAGAATTTAATTTTGCCAAAGGTAGATTGTATTTCTGCAGAAGTCCGAAAACACAAGTAAATATATCTTCTCCTGTGGTAGTACCAGGCATCGGTATTAGTTCCAGTAATTCCTCAAAAATGTTAAAATTCTTGTCACAAGAACGAAGAAACACTGCTAATTGAGCTTTGCCACTAATGTCCGTGCTCTCGTCACAGGAAATGGAGAAACTTTCAAAACTAGATGATTTTGTTTTGATCTGATCACTTAAATTCGCGGCTAAATCAGTAACTCTTTCCGCAACTGCATTTCGAGACAATGAAATTGATTGAAAAGCCTTCACATTTTCAGGACAAACAATTTCTCCAGCTTTCATTAGGCATTCCTTGATGAAATCACCGTCAGTAAAAGGCTTCGAATGTTTAGCTATCAACTCGGACAAGACGTAGCTTTTATGTACCGCCGCTTCACTTTCTTGCAATACTTTACTAAACATGGACTGTTGCTTTTTCACTCCTAACTTGAGCTCTTTCAACTTTTCTTCTCTCATTAATCCTTCGTAATTGTTATACTTCGATTTGTGTTGTTCGTAATGACGTTTAATATTATATAACTTTAGTACATTAATAGTATTATTACATATCAAGCAGTTTATTTTATCTTTTATTTCACAGCAAAAATATTCTAATTCCCATTTTACTTGGAATATTCTATGTTCGTCAGCGATTTTTCGTTTAATTTTATTACCACTTGGTTTTCATATAGACATACTGAATACAAAGGTCTGGAATAAACACGGTTAACGTTAAAAAGTTAACAAAAATTTATTCTTTCCACAAGAGATAAATCAAAATGCTGAAATATTTCTTCAAAAATATTCTAACAATATCACAAAATATCAAACGTTTAGCAAAAATCAATTCAAAACAGAGAAACTAATTCTATCTCACAGCGAAATCGCTACAAATCAATCACAGCATTAAGTAAACAAACAGCTTGCTAGAACTACAGCTACTACTGAGATGAGTTGTTTGTTCTCGGCTTTTATAAGCTTTATAATTAATTTCTCGAATATACTGGAAACATCTATAAATATCTGGATTTTTGTGGATGGCAACAGCAATTACGATATATTTATTTATTAGGTATTAAATGCACGCGCTGTTCTATTTTTAACCTTTCAACGCAGCTGTCTTTTCAAAAATCGTCCGCGTTGTTAAGGCAACATGAAGCAAATCTAATTACAATTCTAAATAAAAAAACTAAATAAATAACTATGAAATCCGTAACAATATGAATTAAGCAATAATTAATAATAAAGCAAAGTGCATGCACATGCATGCACCAATATATCGTACAAAACTATGATTGGAAAACTGAGATCATGAGTTCGGCCACATTCGGCTATCGGGGGATGCGTACAAGTTCTGAGTGCACGTGTCCCCCAAAAGCCGAAGGTAGCTGAACGCAAGCTACTCACACGCATTTGTAATTTAAGTAGTGTGTGTGTCAGCTCGCTGTGAGTAATCTAACAACACTGAATAAATTATCGTTAATTACTTAGCAGTAAACATTTCATTTTTTCCTTCGTCGATATGTTATTTTATTATTATATATTATTATTTGCCAATATATTGGCCGGGCCACAAAAATATTTGTTGTGGGCCGCATGCGGCCCGCGGACCGCGAGTTTGACATCCTTGCTGTACAATATAAATAGAAACGTTTGGTATTTTGAGGACAACTCGCATTTCAGTGCTACATAATTGCTGAAAATTTTGGGAATTTTTTTTAAAAATAAATATATCCCAAACGCTAAATATAGTTTCGTTTGTGAAACCAATTATTAACATGCTCAAACAATTGAGTAAAATTCTGTTATATCAAATTCATGAGTATATTTTTTCAAACAATGCTCATTAAAATAACAGTGAATTGAAATAAATGATGTTTTAGTAATATTTTTAAATATTTGCTTATTTTTTGTACTATGGGTTACGCGCATTGCTCGTTTTTTACTTATTTTTTGTAATTCTTGCATACTTTATGGTGTGTACTTTAGTGCAGCGGAATTTGTGGGTACATATCATATGTATAAATTCCACGTTCTAGCATAAAATTGCTGATCTTGTAATTCTGAATCGATCGACTTTTGAATTGTGAAAATAACTCATTTGCAGTTTAAGCTAGAAGCAGAAATTTTCCTGAATGACCCTTGGTGAAAAGGGGAAAAGCTCAGTTGGGAAGTTTATTTGAGTTAATTCATTATTGTGACATTACATTGTTCCCTTGTTAGGTTATTCTGTTTTAGAATTTACTTGGCGATATAAGTGATCTGCAGTATTTTTTGCGAGTTTAGTGGAATTTGTCTATTTTCACTAAATTATTCGCATTGGTTGCTTTGTTAAGTGCCGTTATTTATTTCAATAAAGTTTCCATTTTTTCCTGTTCATCTAACATATTTATTAAACTCATATTCACATTATTACAATTATACTCGTAACAATATTTACCTCAGAGAAATAAAAATAGTCTAAGATAGTATATACTATGTTATCCCTTTCTTATATGTGTGTTTTTTCGTTTTTATTAATTTTTAGATACATTTTCTTTTTATTAATATTGGTTCAAAATTCAAATCAATTTAACACATTTTTAGTGAAATGCAAATATTTTACGTTAAAGTAGTCTTCGATAAAATCGAAGTTAATAAATTGTGTTTTCTGTGATAGAGAATTTTTATATACGGGTACAGAGTTTTATCTTTTTTTTTTTTTTTTTTTTTTTTTTTTTTCGTCTGAAAGGATTTCGGTGTCATATGCGCTGCTTTTTGCTCAAAAGCTTCAAGTCACTTTTTATCTTCCACCATGTTTTTGTCCTCCCTATTTTCCACATGTCTTGTTTTAGCGAAAATCTTTTTCCTTGGTGTCCACTTCTGCTTTTTATCGTTCTTTATTTTCCTTTATTTTCTTTTCCTGATGCTTTCTTTATGAAGAGCAATGAATGATTCTTTTCTTTCAGTGACAAAGTAAGAGGTTTAAAAATATAGCAATTTTCATTAATTTAATTACTTTCCTATTTTATATTAGGGTGACGAAAAGGATATTTTAATTTGCTGTAAATTAAAATGCTGCTTCTGAGAAATGTGTATGTGGTGCATAATTACACCCGTCAGCTTGAAATATCTCAATTAACAATAGTTTTAAGAAATTTTCTAATACAACGAAATAAAAATTTTTAGTTTACATTTCAAATCATATTTAACTTCTGTTTGATGTAAAAAATAAATAAAAAGGGCTTCTCTGCGTCTTTAGATGAGCGATAATACAAAAAAGGAGAAGTAATATATTCACGCAGTCTTAGTTATCCTAAGACTGCATGAAGTCACTTGTTGGCATCTAAATCATTCATCCGCACTTGAACTGTCAGAATCTTCGTTCTCTCATATAAGAGGACTGGCATGCGACATGCGACGGAGGACGTGGGCACCACCCCTCTACCAATACGGTTAATCGGTATAGCGCCACGTCCACCTTTATCTAGATAATCATACGTGTTCATTGTGCTAATATACTAATATATAAACATACATACAAATTTGGTACTTCATACAGTGGCGTTAAAGCTAATTAATGTTAGACACTGGATAATACATTGCCATGTTACAACGTGTATGCAAAAGCATGGATACGATAGCATATATACATAACGTGTGTACTCATATGTTGAGTACACTATGACCCTTTGAAGCATTATCATTAGATTACAGAAGACATGTACATACTGAAATATTAGGTGCGCAATGTTATGCTGGAATAAGTAATTAGTACAGTGAATTAAAAGTTAGACCCTAGATTAGTACTGTGTAGTACAGTGTCTTTGGTGCAATTAATTTTAGAGTGGGGCTCTAGTTAGTTCTTTGCGATACGGTGCCGTGTTACAGGATAAAATGTGCAGATGCATAGTTACATTATCATATATACAGAACATAAATTCATATACATATATACAGACACATTAGGTACATGATTATTCAGTGCGTAATAGATGTATATTAACTATACAGTGCCAAGATATGTGATAACACTAGTAGATACATGGGTACAATTACATATATACAAGGACATACACAATTATATATAGACAAAAGCGTGTATACGCTTATATTTTGGTACACAATAGTCATTGGTGACATAAACATTTCGTACTTACTTCATATACTGAAACTCTAGATCCATAAAATAATGTTATAACTAGTAATAGGTGCTTATTTAATTTCATAATAGGACACTACGTTGATGTTTTGCGTTACTGTGTCACGTTACGTAGAAATGTATGCGGGTGCATGGGTACAGCTTCCTATTTACAATGCTATACTGTTTTCTTATTTACAGTGCTATACCTATTTACAATGCTTATATCATTCGATTTTATAATCAATAGGTACATGGCACATTTATATACATGAGCAGATGGTACATTGTAGAGTGCCGTTGAGGATAATTGATGCAATTAATTTTATAGTATTTTAAAAATAATGCATTTATACGCAATTATAGGGTGTATAATTGTCATTGGGTACATATACAATAGGCGCATAATACATATACATATTCATATATTAGTTTCTTAATACAATGCTAGGGCAAGTAATTGGTGCTGTTATTTTTACATGTTACATGATGCTGTAGGCGATTGGATGGATAAACTAATATATATACTAATATACATATACACAACTTTTAGGCACATAATAATCACTAGATTCTCAGACATTAGGTACATGGTATACATATACATATATAAACAGATGGTTCATAATACAGTGCTATGGAAAGTAATAAATGCAGTTAATTTTATAGTAAAATTCTAGTTTAACACTATGCGAAACGGCTTCATGTTACACAGTGTTAAATACTGACGTATGAATACAGTAATATTTCTACTTGTTAATACTATATATATATAAAAATATACAAATATTTTTAGGTGCATACTTAACATAGGATACATAATTATTAGATGCACTATGCATATACGTACATAATACATAAATTAGTACAATGCTGGAACAATTCATTGGTGCTGTTAGTTTTAGTGTAAGATCCTAGTTTAACGCTATGTGGTACAGTGCCATACTACAGGATGATATGCGCGGAGCCATGGATGCAGTTATATACATACTAAAACACGTATACCCAATTATTAGGCACGCAGTAATCATTGGATTTATAAGCATAATATACATGGTACATAAACAGACGATACATAATATATAAACAAATATATATATAATAATAATGCTATAGAAGTTAGTTAATGCAATGGGGTTTTTAGAATTAAGACTTTAGATTAACACTATGCGGTAAAGTGTCATGTTGCGTGATGTTATATTCGGATGCATGGTTACATTATCATATATACGAGGATATATATACATATTATTAGGCACATAGTAATCATTGGGCTCACAATCTTAATGCACATAGTGCCTTAGTCTCGTGGACTTGAAAGTACGTAATAAGGTTCAAATGGTGCTATTAATTTGATGATGCTAAATAATATTAATACAATAATGCAGCAATGATTAATACAGTTAATGATCAATACAGTAACGTTTATACTAGAACATATATATACAAGGCGCATAATTACATTGAGTATAGAAGCATTGGGTGCATTATACATATACATACATAAAACATAACTACATGGTGATGGTACTTAAAATACATTTATAAACAGGTACAGATGGTCCTTATTTACATATTGCGGTACAGATAATAGACATAATTCGTTTGGTTGGCATAATGCAAATTGATTAAATAGTTTATTCTTGCTATATTACTAGGAGTGTTGGACACTCCTTACAATAATTCACAGTTATTTTGTGGTGTTGGTAGTTGGTGCTAGACACCGAATTACTATTCGTCTATATGGCTAAGTATGGCACAGGTCTGTGTTAAGATCGGCCAGTTTATCCATTAAAAGCCCTATTTTTCTAACCAAGTGCCTCTGTTTTATCAAAAACTTACAGAAAGCTTGTCGATTGGTCGACGGAAGGTTGATGTGTAGCCCTTCTGTAAGGGGACAGGAGGTTAGATAATGCTCCGGAGAGCCAGTCTGTCCACAGGCGCACTGGCTAGTGTTACTTATCCCGCGTTTGTTAAAGTACTCGGGAAATGGTCCGTGACCCGTAATGTATCATACCAATTGCATGTTTGCAAAATTTTTGGTAGTGTCCACGTAGCTGACATGGTAATAAGTCGTCTGCTGCCATTTCCTGATTGCCTTTAAGCGCAATGTTCTTTTCAGGTAAGACACTGGCCATGGGATGTTGATTTGTTGAGATGTTGCTCCTGTGGCAGCTTCTTTGGCTAGATGGTCAGCCAACTCATTGCCGTGGTGGCCGGCATGAGCTTTGATCCATTCAAGTCTTGTATGGAGTTGGGAAATTTTTTCGCAAATCTTCCTGTATTCCCTGAATAATATCGGATGGGTGGTCAGGGTTTCCTATTGCGTATAGCGAAGAAAGACTGTCTGTCTTTATTGTAGCGTTGCGGGAGTGGTGGGATTGCAGGTAGCGGATTGCTTGCGCAATTGCCACTGCTTCTCCCTGAAAAACGCTATTAAATTGCCTTAGTTGACCCTTCCATTGATCTATGACTGTATCTTGCAGCATGACCACATAGGCACTTCCCACGTTTTCGTCTATCTTCGACCCGTCAGTGAAGATAGTAATCTGTGCTGGACGGTGGGCCGTAGTTGGATTGGTAATTATGCTTATTCCGGTGCCTTTGGCTGCTGGATGGATTTTCAGGGGGCAGCATTTAGCTTCATAGTCCTCTGGATTAAAATATTCTTCCTCAAAGGTGACAGGTCTTTTAAGCTGCAGGACGATTTGTCTTGCTGCCTCCTCTTCGACACGGATGTGTAGGGGAAGAAGGCCAGACAGCACGTTGATCGCGTCTGAAGACGTCGTGCGGTAGGCTCTAGTGATACTCAATGCAAAAGGTCTTTGAATGGTAGAAAGGTGTTTAATTTTCCTGCTTTGCATTGGGTGATCCCATACTGCTGCTGCATAAGTGACTATCTTTTCTACCACTGTGGTGAAGAGGACCTTCTGAATATGAGGATTGAGGCCCCATTTGTGGCCATGAAATAATCGCATTTGCTTCGCTATTGTCACTGTTCTCATTTTGATGTCCTGAATGTGTGGTATCCAGGTCATCTTGTGGTCGAACGTAAGGCCCAGATATTTTAGTTGATTGACTATTTGTATCCTCTGATTGTTGATCTTAATGGTTGGTCTTCTTGAAAGAGAACCTCCCTTTTTAGGTATTAATAACACTTTGGATTTGTGCTCTGCAATTTTCAGTTTAAGGTTGTCACATAGGGCATAGAATTGTTGGCACACTTCGTTACAGTGAGTCTCTAATTCTCTTCGGGTTCGACCTTTCAATATTAGCGCTGCATCGTCTGCGTAGGCGTAGATCTTTGTGTGCGCTGGCCATGTAGCTGTTAAAACTTCGTTGAAAGTTAGATTCCACAGGTGTGGACCAGCGCACGACCCTTGTGGACAGCCTCTCGTCTGCTCCTGTTCTATTATGCCTGAGTTGTGAACTGCTAGTAGTCTTCTATCCTGTAGATAGTTGCTTAGCATTTTATACAGGTTGCTCGGACATTTTGCCTTCCGCAGAGCCTGTTTGATAGACGGCCACCATAATGTATCAAAAGCGTTTTTGAGATCTATGCTTATCATGGCAGTATGGTGGCCGCTATGTTGATTCTCTAAAATTGCTTCTCTAATGTCGAAGAGTGCGTGGACTGTAGAAGTGCCCGTCCTAAGCCCGTATTGTCTCGAGCTTAAGAATCCTTGCATGTGTAAATAGTACCGTAGCCTGTTCATGATAATCCTTTCTAGTACCTTACCCATTGCCGATAAGAGACAGATAGGACGAAAGGATGTGGCCTCGGCTGGGTTCCGGTTCTTTTTCAGAAATAAAATAACTTGCCCTATCTTGTATGGTTTTGGGAATATACCTGCTGCCAGAAGCTTCTTGAAATAGTCAACAAAGAATTTAGGGTGAGTTTTGATCGTTGCTTTGGTGATAGCATAGTCCATCCCATCGGGCCCAGGGGCTTTCTTGCGCGGCAGAGTTGCAAGAACTTTTTGAAGTTCATTAATTGTAATATCCGGGTCTGTTGGGGTGTCCAGTGTGGTTGTTACTGTCCTGAGAAGAGCTTGTTCTGTTGTGTCCTGCTGTACATCATCTTTGCAGAAAACTGCGTTTAGGAGCGTACGTAGGGTGTCTGCCGTGTACTCCTGACTGTTGGTGATTGAGAGAGGGATCTGTAGCTGCGAAGGTTTAAAAATTTTACTGGTAGCTATTTTGTGGTGAATACCATACGTCTTTTTTGCTTGGGTGCAGAATTCCCTCCAGGAAGTAATCTTAGCCTGAATAATCATCTTTTTGTACCGCGCCCGCTCCCGTTGAAATATGGTGAGGGTGTGGGACTCTATCTCCAACCGTCTTTCGCTTTTGAGTTTTCTTCGCAGTGCTCTGCACTTTCGTTGCTGTATTCTGAGCGCACTCGACCACCAGTGAATGCCTTGGAGTCTCTTAGGTTTTCTAAGAGGGAGATTTTCATTACATATGGCTTGCATTGTTTCTTGTAATGTTACGGAGAAGTCTTCTAATTCTGCTGACGTGTTAGCTAGTTGGAGCGAAGGTTCGAGCCGCATTAGCTGCACTTTAATTTTCTTCGTAAATGTTGTTAATTTTCGGCCAGGAAGGTTATAGCGTTTGATCTTGGACACGGAGGTGGTCTGCGATATAGAGAAGGTAATGAACTTGTGATCACTGAGGCTCTCTTCCTCTTCGACTTTCCAGTCCTGCAAAAGAGGTGCTACGTGCAGAGTGGTCAGGGTGAGGTCTGGCCATCCCTGCGCAAAGACCCTGTCGAAGGATGGTGGTGCATCTGCTGTATTCTGGACTATTAGATTACTTGAGGATATGATGTCCTCTAGTTCTCTCCCTTTCGGGTCTGTAGTTCGATATCCCCAGGCCGTATTATGTGAATTGTAATCGCCTGCGAAGATCATATTTGGGATTTTAAATCGATGTATGACACTTTGGATGAATCTTGTCGTCGGGCCAATATCCGCTGTTGAGGAGAATAGATCGACGCTAAGATAACAGAGAAGGAATGTACTTCTACGAGCACTGCTACATGATCTTGATCGAGTGAGATAGATGTTGGAGACCAGTCTGGATTACAGCTTATTATTATAGCTCTTGGTGGATGGTCGTGATTGGAACTTTGAAATACTGTCCATTGCAATGGAAAACCTGCTGCCGCGCCATCGCGGGTATATGGCTCTTGACCTATGATAAAGTCTATTTTATTAACAATTGCGAATTGAACTGTCTGAGCGACCGCAGCCCTGGCTCGCTGCATATTGATTTGTAAAAATCTAATGGGTTCTTCGTTTGAGTTAAACACTGTATTTATCTGAAAGTTTTGCGCTTGTTGACTTTCGCAATTACGTAGTGTGTTGTTATTAATATTGGGTGATGCTGCGGATGTAGGCAGCTGCTCGCTGGTATTCTGCGCATTCAGTTGCGTAGGCTGGGTGCCTACAGTCGTGCATGGTTCCATGTCTGTCGTTTGCGTCACGGCAGTTAATACATTCTGGTAGTTCTGCTTTGCAAAACTAACCTACAAATGTAAAAAAATCGGATATAAGGAACTATATGAATATTTTTGACATTTTTGTATTTTCATGTTTTTTTTTTTTTTTTTTTTTTTTTTTTTTTTTCTTTTTTTCAAAATTTTGGCAAATGTTAACTAAATTAATTCTTTTACGATCGTCTGTGCTCGGATGTTAGGAACTACATCCTTTCACTTTGAAGATATGGAAAAAAATTACATTACCGTTTTTTCATTTACGGCTCCATTTTCCTCTGTGTTCTCAAATGCAATGTGAAGAAAGTGTAACACCTAGTTCTTGGAGAACCAAGACACACAATAAGCATATCTTAATATACGTATGGTGTATGTACCCATGTGTTGGGTTAAAACAAAATAAATGAGCTCTTTGATTCCATTCAAATTCTTTAACTTGAACTGTCAGATAGAGCTCTGTTCTAGATCTATACTATGATGGAAATTTTGAAGTTTCTGCTGTTTAAAGGAAAAGGAAGTGGTGAATAGATTCTCACGAATTTGAGACTATAGAGATGATTTATCTCTTAGGGAATGAGAGCTATTTATATTTATCAGCTTGTAATCAGTATATAAAAGACTACTGAATTTCTGTCCTTTTACTAGATGACTGCATTCTTTAGATCTTTTGCGAGAATTCTTTTATATCGGCTATTGGACCTCTGCTTTGCTGTTTTAAGTACCTTAGGAGAAATAAATGCATTCTTAGGGACACTGGACTTATTATAAAATTATCACCACTTTTCATATTTTTGAGGGGAAAATTTCATATTTTTGAGGGGAAATTAGTTTAATCTTTTATCCATTGTAACTTATACTGGAAAAATTTCCGCTGGTCAAAAATTCATCCGTATGGCAAGGGACAAAAATATACAGAGCTCCGTATTGAAATCTGAAGGTAAGGTGAATATTATTTGGAAACTACGGCGGGATGAAGCCAAATTAATATCTGCTCGGAATAGAATATCTACAGTTGCTATATGGAAAAATTGCGACTTATTATTTTCTATTCCTGAAAAGGGGAAATAAATGGGTCCTTCCTCCATTTTTCCCCTAAAACATGCATTTTTATAAGATTCTGTGAACAACATCACCTGTTTGAAAACCCATTCCTGTACTTTTCAATAATTTTCAAGGCGATCTGCACAGAAATATTTGTTGCTTATTAAAGTAGTATTAGAAACCTTTGCTAAACTGGTTTGCATTTTGTGGGTAGAAATGAAAACACTTTGCTCTTCAATACGTGTGCGAGCCCTGAATATGATCTGAAAATTTAAAATTGAATATCTCGAGCAAATTTTGTTATACGGAAGTCAAACATTTTGCATTTTATTTTTTATAATGTTTAGAAACGTTTCTTGAATTTTTCTGTAGGAACATATATACCATATGAAACACTAGATTTCGTACCTATGAGTAGGTTTTTAATTTAAAAATACCAAAGCATGGATATTTCAATCATTTAAAACATTTTTGCAACTCAAAGTATGCGCTTACGGGAAACGGTTGCATAAATAAAACCCGCGTGACAACTTTTATGTACGCTGTGCATATCCGCTTGTTGTGCAATAAAACTGTATGATTCGAATTCGAGGGAACTCGTTCATTATTTAGGCCCACCAGCGGTAAGATTAAACGTGTGTACGCTGTGTGTATTATTTTCCCGATGTATAACTATATAATAAAATGGTATGGTGACTACTATAGCATACAAATGATGATTAAAATATTTAATTTCATATAATATGAGCAGCTCATAAAATTGCAATGATATTAATGGAATAAAAAACATTTTGATGTCATGAAATAACTCTTTCCCTTTCAATTAGAAATTCTATGCGTGATTATAAGTATTTTAAGCCGATCTTTTTCTGAAAACGCTCTTGTTTATAGTTGCAAATTAGGAGCAGCTATCTGAATACGTTCTTTTAATACTGCCCATTATTCTTTTTTAAATGTACAAATTCATTCAGTCTAAAGCCTTAATGTTTACTTATCCCGTAACACCCGATGAACACTTTTTTAAATGTAACATAATAATAGCTAACGCTTATTCAGTTTTTTTATATAAAATAGGCATTTGCAAGAGAAATAATGCTTGTTTTTATAGACAAAATATATCATTATTGAATCATTCTAAAATTAAGGAAACTATCAAAGATTCCCCTCAGGAACTGAATTATATTTTCATTAAGTGCAGCGAAAAGTTCAAGAATATTAACGTCAGTTGGCTAGTACTCACCTGTTCAGTAAGCTAGTGCCACATGTTCAGTAAGATAGTGCCCAGCTGGCTGCATGGATAGTTTTCGCTTTTCCTTACGTGTATCGTGAATACGTGCACATTTTCCTCAGAAACTCATCTACGAAGACATCCCTCTCATTACATAGCTAGCTCTCGCGTGTTTACTCAAATAACTAGTAAACTAGCATATACCGCTAAGAATTGAATTTGAAAAGAACTACTAGTTCAGTGGTCTGAATCCGCCGACGACTAAATTAACTTTTCATTCGAATTAAAAATGCACAACTGAGTAAATCTATTCTATAGCTTCCACTTGATATTGTTATAATATTTAATTAAATTCAAAAAGCACACTTCTCATTTTAAGTTCCCACTTTAAGCACTTGCAACTACACAGTGATATATGATACAATTTTTCAGAATCTTAAGCGGAATTGTAGCCGACTATCCATCCATGTGATGGATAGCTTTGCTATTAAACTTGAACATACCTTCCAGGCTGTGAAAATTTCCTCCGCCGCACGTTAATAACAGAAGCTGCAGCATACATATAATAGTTTAAAGTCTTATTTATGGCTAGTTTTAGCATTTAAATCAGGCGTAATCTTGTACTCTTTGCTACTATGAATTTCGTGGGCCTGATGTCCTGTTCCTGTCGATCGGGTGGGAATAAGCCACAACAATAACAAAACAGCATTTCAATCGCAGTGGCTTGGGACTAAAATTTGAGAATGAATAATAATTTCAAATGTTCGTGTCTTTGCTGTTTAGCTCCAATACAGTTACGATGAATGGATTTATTTAATAATATTATCTCACATCAGGACATTTCTAATACCCTAAACTTTTATTTAACAGTAGGCAGTTTTAATAATGCTAAACATCCTCTGATTATCAGTTTAGTTTTATGACTGTGGTCTTTGCTTTCTTCTAGATTTTCGCACTCATATTGACTGTTAAATGTTTAAAGTCGACGACAAACTCGTTCTCAATATTATATATTTATATATATATACATATAAACTAGAAACACATTAAGATTGTTTTTGCGCTTCATATTTATTGTTTACTAAATTATATCCAAAAGATTTTAATATTATATATATATATATATATGTAATATATATATCTGTCATATATATAATATATAAATTATATACACTGGTGTGCAAAAATTAAGGACGAAGTCGAAAAATTAGCATATCAGCTGAACGAAGAGGCAGAGCGAACAGAAAGACCAATCAGGAGATTAAGTAAGATGATGTACGGTAGCACATGCGCAGATATGCAGGTAGACGTAATGGGTCTGAGTAGTATAAAGCATGTTGTCGATGTAAGATCAGTATTTCTGGCAAAGACATTGTACGCCGTATAGCAGTTAAAATCACACCGAGTTGCTCCCTCAGCGAGAAATGGCGAATAATCAATCTGTTGGACGACATCTGGATGCTTTTACCCGAGGTCGAATTATTGGGAAGTTGGAGGAAGGCCGCAGTGTGACAAGTGTGGCTGCAGAGTTCGGAATTGCTCACAGCATCGTTTCACGACTTTGGAGACAATTTCAAACTACAGGGACAGCTATCCGGGGGTTTAGTAGTGGTCGTCCACGAGGAACCACACCCGCAGATGACCGGTATATTGCCTTACAGGCCAGAAGAAACAGGCGGCAGGCAGCGGGAGAAATCGCTAGACACACGACACAGGCGACTGGACGACCGATATCGCGTTTTACCGTGGCCAGAAGACTGCACGGTAGTGGTCTGTTTGCACGACGCCCTGTACGGTGTATACCTCTAACGCCTGCCCATCGGAGAAAGCGTTCTCTGTGGTACCGGGAACACCGGTATTGGAGAGACAATGAATGGGGACGAGTACTCATTACAGATGAGAGCAGATTAAGTCTGAGTAGCGATTTTCATCGCATACTCATTTGGAGAGAGCGGGGAAGCCGCAATCATCCCTCGAACATCATTGAAAGGGACAGGACAGGGATGGAGGTGGCGGTGTTCTCGTTTGGGGAGGCATCATGCTTGGTAGTCGTACAGACCTTCACATCTTCGACGCAGGTTCAGTCATGTGGAAAAATCCCCCAAATGATTTATATATCGCCGTTAGAGGGCGCTTCGCTTCTGAAAAGGAATGTTAGTTTTTAGTTTGCGACGTAGTTAGTTAGCAGTGAACCTTTGAGGCAATCCAAGTTGCTTTGTAAATAAAATGATTATTTTTGTAGATTGTTGAAGTATTTCACTTCATTTAGAATTAGAACCACCTTTCGCAATATGGCGCATCGGTGCCGAGAACCTTTGGCCAATTTAGAAGTTTGTGTTTTTAATTTTGGATATCATTTTATGCGAAGACAGCCAAGGTAAGCCTGTATTTTCTATTTTTATATAATATGGAAGATCTTATTGCTAAACTGAAATCGAAACGAAAGGTATTGAGGACCGGAGTGTCCAAGATATTAAAGAAAATTGAAACCGAACTGAATAAAGATGATAGTAGTATAAATGTAAATGTATTAGAAGAAATTTTAGACCAGTTAAACGAAAAATCAAAATCCTTGAGCAATTTAGACGCTGAAATAGAACGAGAATTAAAAGTCGGAGAAGACGAATTTGAACTTGAAATCTCATCCGCTTTGGAATATGAAGAGAAAATACAAGTGTGGCAGTTTAGAGGAAAGAAAAAGTTGAAAGAGTTGAATAAGTTGGAAAATTCGGACAATGCAAATAGATACACTTCTAATGAAACCGTTACAGAATCCCAAAACGAAAGTAACAAATTCACTCGTCTTCCAAAATTAACGATCTCTAAATTTTATGGTGATTCTTCGGATTGGTTAGAATTCATAGGTCAGTTCGAAAATGCGATTGATAAAAATCCGAATTTATCAAAAATAGAAAAATTAATTTACTTAAAAAGCTTTCTTGGTGGCTCAGCCGCTAAAGCTATTTCTGGTTTCGCTCTCATCGAAAATAATTACGAAGCTGCTCTTGAACTGTTACGCTCCAGATTTGGTCAAAAGAACATCTTAATTAATTCGCATTTAGGACAACTCTTAAGTATTTCACCTGTTAGAAATCCTAATGATATAAACGGATTAAGAAAACTTTTAGATCACGCCGAAGTACAGATAAGAAATCTTGAAGCATTAAAAATAGACTCTGATACCTACGGAAATCTCTTAACGCCTTTAATTTTGAAATTACTTCCTAATGAATTCGTTCTTGATTATAGCCGAAAAATTAAAGACGAAAATTGGGATTTAAAAGGTTTGTTAGCCTTTTTGAGGAATGAAGTATTCAGTAGAGAACGCGCGGCTTCTGTTAATTATAATTCTAGAGAAAAATATTCGCGATTGGAAAAGCATTTGCCCTTCAAACATAAACATTCTCCAGCCATAACCAGCAAGCCGTCTACAGTTGAGTTATTAGCGGCGTCATCCGAATCGCAGTGTCTGTTCTGCGGGAACACAAATCATAAATCTGCGGATTGCGAAGTTTTAAGTGTAGAAAAGAAAAAGGAGATCTTAAAAAGTGAATCGCGGTGTTTTTTATGTTTAGGTCGGTTTCACCGGATCCAAAATTGTAAACAAAAAATAAACTGTGCCTTCTGCTTTAATAAACACTCGAAAGCCATTTGTTATTCATTCCATCAGAAAAAAGATAATGAAAAACCTGAAAAGAAAACGTCGGATTCGAGCGTTATTTCCGCTGTTTCGTCATATAATTCCGATGAAAATAGATCTAATAAAATATTATTACAAACGGCTTCTGCATTGATCCGAAATAATGATAAATCTGAAAATGTCAGAATTCTCTTTGATAATGGCTCAATGAGATCTTTCATAACTAAAGATGTATCTACTAAAATGGAACTTCCGATTGTTAGAAAAGAATCACTTTCTGTTTATTCCTTTGGTGATAAAAGTGCGTTAGAAAAAACCTTTAATGTTGTTAAAGCAAAACTAGAAAATGTAAACGATCCTAATCTTAATATATATATTGAGCTTCTTGAAACCGAAAATATATCCAATACTGTTATCTCTCCTCCAGATTTGAACTTTGCTAAGAAAAATAAAATTTTACAAAATCTACAATTAGCAGATTGTTGTAGAAAAAGTGACAAAATTGATATTCTCATAGGGGTAGATTTCTACTATTCTATAATTACTGGTAAAATTAAAAGAATTTCAAGAAATGTAGTAGCCACAGAATCTTTATTTGGGTGGTGTTTGCAGGGTAAAGTAAATAATGATCATAGTGAATTATTAACTATGAAAGTAATTGTAAATGAAAACTTGATATCAGATCAGTTACAACAGTTTTGGAAGCTAGAAAACTTGGGTTTGGAAAGTGATACTCAAAACGACAAAACTGTTGATTTAGAAATTATGAAATCTTTCGAATCTGATATCAGGTATAAGAACTACAGATACCAAGTAAAATTACCTTGGAAACCGAATTCAAAACATTTAATGGAATATAATAGGGATATAGCACTTGAAAGATTTAATAAATTGAGTAACAAATTTAAAATTGATAACTCTTTGTTTGTTCAATACACAGAGATTTTAAAGGATTACGAGTTAAAACATATTATTGAACCAGTTCAAGAAGACAATCAAAATGATAAGACCCTATTTTATTTACCTCATAGAGCAGTCATCAGAAATGATAGAGCAACAAGCAAACTAAGAATAGTTTATGATGCTTCAGCCCATAAACCAAAAACACTCTCTCTAAATGACTGTTTATACACTGGTCCGAACCTATATCCTGATATTTTTGATTTATTGATAAAATTTAGACAAAATTCGATAGCCTTTACAGCGGACATTACACAAGCATTCTTACAGATAGAGTTAAATGAAGAAGACAGGGACGTTACACGATTCTTTTGGAAAGATGATCCTAATGATAACAATGAGAGTTTGAAAACCTTTAGATTTACAAGAGTTTTGTTTGGAGTAAAATCTAGTCCCTTTCTCCTAGTTGCTACTATTAAGCATCACCTTCAAAAATATTCAGAAATATATCCTGAAACAGTAGAACTCTTAAACAACTACCTGTATGTTGATGACATTATTGGTGGTCACCAAAATTTAGAACAAGCCCTGAAAACAAGTTTAGAAATTGTGAACATTTTCAATGAAGCTAGCATGTCACTACATAAGTGGCATACTAATTCCAAAGAACTCAAAGATATTTGGCATCGCAAAGAATTTTCGATGCAAGAATCTCCTGAAGTTGTCCCGATCAAAGTGTTTGGAATTAACTGGGATACGGATAATGATAATTTTTATTTTGACACTCAGCACTTGACAAATTTCATTTCCTCGTCAATCAACTCAAAACGTTTTCTATTGCAAACCGCAGGCCGTATTTTTGATCCTGTCGGATTTTATGGCCCTTTCACTATAAGAATAAAGTGTCTGATTCAGGAAATCTGGTCTGCCAAAATTGATTGGGACGATGAACTGCCACCTGATCTTAGTTATAAATGGAAAGCCTGGTACGAAGAAATTGAAGAACTGAACCACCTCAGAATTCCCCGCTACTATTTAGAAGGAATATTATATGCAGATGTGAAACAAATAGAACTCCATAGCTTTTCTGATGCTAGTTTGAAAGCTTATGGATGCGTGGTATATCTGAGAATAGTTTTGAACAATGGAACGTTTCAAACAGTTTCTGTTGCTTCCAAGAGTAGAGTTGCACCTCTGAAATCCCTTACACTTCCTAGATTGGAGCTTTTGGGTGCGCTTTTATCCGCTAGATTGAGTGATAAAATAGCAAAATCTTTAAAATACGAAGTAATCCCCTTCCACTGGACTGATTCTCAAATAACATATTTTTGGATTCAGGGATCTCCCGAAAGATTTAAATCTTTCATCAAAAACAGAGTTTATGAAATTCAGAAACTAACTGAAAGCAATAATTGGCATTATTGCCGTGGGAAAGATAACCCCTCCGACATCATATCACGAGGAACTACTGTTGCTAATTTAAGAAATTTTCACTTTGGTGGTTTGGACCAGAATGGTTGCAAAACAAACGTATAGACTGGCCAGTTCAACCGAAGTTTGACGTGGGAAACGATAAGCAACTAGATCTCCGTGGTAAGATATCTGTTTATGACGTTGTTGTGAAAAGAGATGATCAACTATTGGATATAACAAAATTCAGTAATGTGCTGAAATATCTCAGAATTATGGCATGGGCTAGACGTTTCGTTGCTAAGGCAAGAAAACTGCCTGCTAATAGTGGAACATTAAGTGCCTTTGAAATTCAGGACACTAAAATTTTTTGTGTTCGTAAATCCCAGATGGATTTCTTCACACCTGAAATTAAGGCTCTTCAATCTAACAAGTCAATTTCTCCAAGCTCTGATATATTCAGCTTGGCACCGTTTCTTGATGAAAATAAAATTCTTCGAATTAAGGGAAGATTAGAAGAAACCGAATATACAGTTGACGAGAAGCATCCAGTTCTTCTTCCTAAAGATTCCAAATTTACTGAATTAATTGTAAAAAGGGAACATAATAAGGTTCTGCATGCGGGACTTGCAGCAACTTTAGCCAAACTAAGACAGAAATTTTGGATTCCTAAAGGCCGTCAGTTGGTAAAGAAAGTCTTAGGGAACTGTTTAATTTGTCGGAAATACGCAGTAAAACCAGCGAAACAAATGACAGCTCAGTTACCTAAAGATCGAATTGTTGAAACTCCACCTTTCTATGTTACAGGCGTGGATTTCACAGGTCCAGTTTACATCAGGTCTGGAAACGAAATTCAGAAATCATACATCGTATTGTTTACGTGCGCTGTTACACGAGCGTTACATCTAGAACTCATTTCCAATATGTCTGCAAACAAATTCATTTTGGCTCTCAGACGTTTCATTTCGAGAAGAGGAAACTGTCGCACCTTTTATTCAGATAACGCGAAAACTTTCAAATATGCTGCCAAAGATTTACAGTATTTTTACAGCATAATTAAAGGTACAGACTTTCAAAATTTTCTACCAAATGAAGGCTTGACTTGGAAATTTATCGTCGAGCTTGCTCCATGGTGGGGAGCTTTTTATGAACGTCTTATGAAAACCATAAAGGAACCATTGAAAAAGATATTAGGCAGAGCTCAATTGAATTTTGAAGAATTTATGACTGTGTTGACAGAGGTCGAAAATATTGTGAATAGATGTCCTTTGACCTACGTTTACAACGATTTACATGAACCTGAACCGCTTGCACCGGCTGATTTTCTGTTGATCGGACATAAGGATGAATATCCATACAACTTTGCTGAGATCCTGAATAACTCTCCAACAAGAAAGAGTCTAATAAAACGAAAAGAATATCAGACAACGCTTATAAAACAGTTCTGGAAAAAATGGAAAAATCAGTATCCTCTTGAGTTGAGAAATGCTCACTTCTTCGGTACACCAGAAGCCAAGAAAAATCTTAAAATTGGTGATATAGTTTTACTTGAAGGAACAACTAAATCTAAGTTCCTCTGGGATTTAGGTCGAGTAATTCAAGTCTTCAAAGGATGTGATGATCTTGTACGATCATGTGTGGTAAAAACTAAAAAAGGGGACTTTAAGAGACCTGTGCAATTGATATACCCCCTTGAACTATCAGACTGAAAATGAACTAATTTTGTAACCTTTTAATTTTACTTCTTATATTTCATATTCACTAACATTAATTTTAGATAATTAGTTTAGTTATTACTAATAATTTACTGTTTGTAATTTGAATTAATATTTACATATTGAGTAACATTTGAGTTGATGCAGTTAACTATATTTGTTTATTTTATAGAATTTCCTTTTGCAGTTTATATTTACATCAGTTGAATGTATTTGATATGTAAGTTGCTTTCTTATATTTTATTATTTGTATGCTGAAATAGTGATAATTTTTGCAAAAATTATCAGGTGGGGAGTGTGGAAAAATCCCCCAAATGATTTATATATCGCCGTTAGAGGGCGCTTCGCTTCTGAAAAGGAATGTTAGTTTTTAGTTTGCGACGTAGTTAGTTAGCAGTGAACCTTCGAGGCAATCCAAGTTGCTTTGTAAATAAAATGATTATTTTTGTAGATTGTTGAAGTATTTCACTTCATTTAGAATTAGAACCACCTTTCGCAATAAGTCAACGGGACCCGTTTTTGTAACGAGATTCTTCTTCCATATGTGCGTCTTATAGGCGCTATGGGTCTGCAGTTCCTTTTCATGGACGACAATGCACCATGTCATCGCACAGTAGCTGCCGAACAGCTCTTAGAGAGTGAGGATATTGAACGTATGGATTGGCCTGCACGAAACCTAACAAAAATTCCTGCTAAAAATATAGTTTTTAAGAAATGGTGGGATATTTATAAAAAGTTCATAGATGTCTTTAAGAAACTACCAGAACCATGGATGAAAGACAAACTTTTGGAAAGTTAAATATCTCAAAATTTGAATACAAATCCTTTTTTTCGAAACGTATCTACATGGAAATGTACATGTGAAAAGATCCTTTAGCTTTTATAGCATCTTAATTATTGTAATAATAAAAATTATATACAATATTTTATAACATATGCCTAAATAATTCTTATCATTGGTATAATTGTATATGTTTCTAATGAGTATCGTATTCTATGGTAACATTGAATAATTCGAATTTAAAGGAATTCTTTAAAGCTATTTGTTTAAATATGTGAATTCTCTCTCTCGGATAACGACAAGAAAATTTACTTTGGAAGATTCGAGAAATGTTCGGGAAACATTCGATTTATCGAAAGACGTGATGACCGTGAAGCTGTTTAAGTTATCATTTTTTACCTGTGGTGATAGAAAATATATTTTAGATGACAACTACATAGGCGAAAAATTTATGAGTTTTATCTGCAGTTGGGGTGATGGCGTTGAAGTCGTTAATATATGAATCTGCTCTCAGGATGATACTTTTTACGATTTATTATTTCGTAGTTTGATTTAGGATGTTCGTAAATATTGATTACTTGAAATATTTTGTAAACTGTTTCTAAGTATTGATTATTAGCTTAGAGTGAAAATTACAGTAGAAAGAAGGCAGATAACTCGGTTTAGAATCCTCACTATTTATTTAAATAATTTCGGTAAGTATTGATAGTTACTGGCGTGTTGTTTTTAAAACATTAAAGCTTAGATGTTTCATCCGAGTAAAATGATTCCTAAAACTTAAAACGCCAGAGAACAATAATAAAAGGATTGTCTCAAACTGTGTAGCATTGTGTAGGAAGAATGGCAGAAAGAGAAGATTAAACTCTTTTGGTTCCGGGTTTGTAGTCACTAATCTTCCACAAGGTTTCGATTTTATTCTGTTTTATGAAAATTAAGTGCAAATGGTTCAGATGTAATTCAATTAACCTGCATCTGAACTGCTTACATTGAGCAATAGTCTATTAATTCTTAACCAAAAATTATATATTTAAAAAATGAACATATAATATTTTAGCATTATATTTTAACCCTCAAAGTAGAATTCACTATTTTTTCCGAGCGATCAGAAACTAATGAATGCTAATTACACTTCTGCTAGAATATATTAGGAATTACACTTCTGCTCAAAAGATATGTAACAAAGGCAAAACATGGAATAAGAAAAAAAAAACTATTTAATGGAATGAGTAAACTTATACCAAGAGGTTGGTGTGGCATTACGGGACAATATAGCAAACAATAAACATATAGAAACAAATGTATTACGACCATCACATCACGAAACACCAAATGGCTCGGAAGTATGAAGTATCACGCTAATAATGGCTATGATGCCCTCTAGCTGAAATATATGCTTAACAATTGCGAGGCAAGACGGAAATAGTGTCGCTGATTGCTTTTCGTGGCAGTAGCGCATATTCCGATAGTAATGCATGTCGGAGCTACTGGCGGGTGCCTGGTCTTACACTACAACCTGCTATCGGTCGTCCTAATATGCTCCATATATGCAGTATGGGATTTAGGTCCAGTGATCTAGCATACCACCGCAGATGTGGAATGGTTTCACTCTTAATATAACTCCGCATCACTCGAGCTCTATACGGACGGGCATTATCGTCCATGAACATTACGTCGGTACTCATTGCATGTGATAAAAGTACGCATTAGAAGGTGAAGAATTTCGTCGCAATATCAAACGCTTTTGACGGAACACCAGGAATCTCACAGCGATGGATGGGGGTCGTTCGTCGCCATCCCAGCCCCTACAGGTAAGTCTCCTCCTCCGCAATAGACACTTTCGACGATGTTTGATCTCTCGCCGTATCATTGTCCTTCGGGAATCATTCAGGTTGTTAAATCGAGATTCCTCCGTAATGTGTGGTAGTCTCCGTAATGTAGCTCTGGTGTCCAATTGCAATGTTCATGAGCCCAATTTTACCGCTTTGTCACATGCAATGAGGACAAAGGAACACCAACCACAGGTCGTCGATTGTAAAATTCCCCTTCGTGCAGTGGACGCAACATAGTTCGGCGGAATATGGGGCATCCTGCAGTAGGAGAGAAATGCAACGCCAGTTGTCCTGCTGCTAGTGACCTATGACGTATTGCACATAGAAACAGGAAGCGATAATCCTACGGAGCGCTGACCCATGTCATCTACAGGAGTGGGATCCTTTTGCTAAGGATTCCACAGCCTGTTCATGACACTACGCTGCACGGTCAGCTCCGTCACAACAGCGGATTGCACCAACTTTCAACATTCTTATAGCAGTCCATGCAAATTCGTCATGCAGATCGTGTCTTCGGCTCATGCTTTCCGTTTTAGCTATCTCGGATTACACAGAACTATCACTGCTTGCGAACTGACGCATAACTCTTGCATGCCCTAAGGCATAGTGGTCTGACTGCGGGATTGCATTTTGCGCTAATTTTGGTTGCCTATTTGCATCCTTTGATGCAACCTTTACCTCATATGTAAATTCTATGTTTTAATTCACTTTTGTGCATTCCTATCTTTAGTTTTAGTTGTTTGTTGCTTATTTTTTTACCACAAATGTACTACCTTAGAAACCTAATTTTTGCAATAGTAACTAAGAAATAAAAGTTGTAATGATTGTTATGTATGCTATGTTATTTTCAGCTCAACTTTTATCTTATTACCATCTAGTAATATTTTGGTAGATTTTGCTCTTTCCTTTCGATATTAGATCCCACTATCTTTACTGTCAAAATAGGCACTGAATAGAGATAATAGATATAAAGCTAGCAAAGTCATCTTTGTCATCCTTATATCAATAAGGATGACAAAGATTTACCATTCATCTATCTTACTCCAAAGATAACCATTCAAGCAATGAACCGTTTAATACATTAACTGAATAATCTTCGAAGTACTTTCATACCTCCGTTTTCCAAAATTCACTTTACAGAGCTTTTATTTTACGGAAATACCTTATTTAGTTCTCATTTAAGCAATTAAAATTTCCAAACATAGTTTTTGCTTTTCAAAAAATGATGAAACTTGGAAATTGCATTTACTTTAGTTTTATGCAATGATTGCAGAAAGCTATGAGTTTTGAATGCCTTAATTAGTACGAAAAACGTAAAGAAAGCTTTCATTGTGTTTTGAATGCATATAAAGCACCGTACGTGACAAAAATGTGTACAAATCAAGCAGTCCAATCACAATACGTCCTTCTTTAAACATTTCACAAACAAAAGAGGATTTGACTGAGTCTAAAATTTTAGTTGACAAAAAAAAATTGTGGGCCTTAAATTATGATGAAGAGCTGCTATGTAGGTGTCTGTTTGTCTGTTTGTCTG
Source organism: Stegodyphus dumicola (assembly GCF_044657685.1). Taxonomy (NCBI): domain Eukaryota; kingdom Metazoa; phylum Arthropoda; class Arachnida; order Araneae; family Eresidae; genus Stegodyphus; species Stegodyphus dumicola. The sequence goes on from NC_140771.1 coordinate 199,167,093, forward strand.
TATTTCTTTTTCTATTTCTTTTTTCTCAGTCTTCTGTATTCGCAGTCAAACTCCTAGAATTAAACATCATCTAAGCCTACAATACATGCTGAACGGTAAGATGCGCTGTACATACATTTCTCCTACCTTTTAAAGGTTGTGGTGATTTAAGTTTTATCATGTTATTTATGTTTTACTAGTGAGTAAAGTTTAACTTTAGCTTCTATGTGTTTCTCGATGTGATTTAGTTCTTTATATTTTTGGTCTACAAACGCTTAGAAATACAGTGGAACCTCGAATCGCCAACGCCTCATGTCACAAACACTTTGGTTCACGACTAAATTATTTGAATAAAACGTCTCCCATGGCGAACATTGTTCTGAGTTAAGACCACACAAGTCGGCAACATATTATTTTCAAATCTATTCTAGGGTAACCCAGGCCATATAATTAAAACTCGGAGACCACATGAAGCATCATTTAATATTCTCCCTTGCTGACATGAATTTTAGAGTGCAAGCAGGAGAAAGTTACTTACAGGACCAGGGATTCTGACTATACCAAATTATAGCCGTGTTGTTTTGAGGGCAGAGAGTTATGACTTTTCTTTGGTAATTAATGATATTGTGTGGATGAACGATGAGTACATGGAATGTCTACAATACATGAATTAATGCAATGAACAGATAACGGATATACTAAAAGACCCTAAAAATGAGCTTAATAAGAACTAACTGCAACAGCATTCAGAAGCAACAAGCACAAGATGTGAATTTTTCACGGAAAGATATCGCCATAATACAGAATTAGAGAACTACATAATATGCTTTTACAAGAGTGCTATTTTTCGTTTTACAGAAATTTTAAAACATTGTTTACAACAAAACCCGTATAGTACATATTTTGAGAAAAGCAGAGGCTACGTGACTCTAGTGACGTTTAGAGACAAAGGTAAGTTAAAAGAATAGGCTGCAGAATGACAATTACTGATATTTAAATGCAGACAGAATACTTTTCAAAACAACAACATCTTTCCCCACTTCTTCCTTTTCATGCAGTTCTTTCCATATTTCAATGGTATAGTCAAGCTAAATAAAATTTTCGTTTATTTTATCTGTTTAGTATTATGTTTGTCTTTTTTGGTTTTAGATTGAGTGATTCAATTTTTTTTGTGTATTATGTAGCTGTATACAAGGTACTCATGTAAAGCATAAATAAATAATCCCCAGAGGTCCAAGAATGGAATAATCATTTTACATTAAAAATTATCGGGGCTTTATATTGGAATAACCTGTTTTACAATTTCTATGGAAAAAATAGCTTCGATTTACGAAATTGTTGAATGACAAACATCATTCAATAAAGAATTAAATTCCTGAACCGAAGTTTCACTGTGTATCTCATATGCAATACAGGCAGTTTATTTTTCTGTTTGAGCTGTTTCGGTTTGAGAAACATTTCATAAAAATGCTACAATGCTGGAAAGCTAAAGCTCTTGAGCTGTTGGAATGAAAGCCACTTTTATGACTTCTATTACGATATTACTTTTATTTTATATAGAAAAAAAGTGTAGTATAATGACTGAAAGTATTGCTTTCTTTTGAGAATTCCATACGAAGAAGTTAAATGCACTACGATTAATTGTGGTTAATATTAACTGAAAGCAATTCTAGAATACTCAGATACCACATCGATTTTATTTTAAATTATGCTTCCATTTTTTAGAGAGAATCCATTTTCTTTCTATCCAATAAAGGAAAAGAAAACTTTTTTTCTCGACATTTTATCTTTGTATAAATATGAATTAAATAAACGCTTTCTAATGGCGTTATAATTAAATAAAAACACTTTTCGTAACGCATCTTAATTATATAATGCGTAATATTTGTATAATAAAAGAATATTCACTTGATAATTGCTTTTGTTAAAGGAATTGTATTTAATTTGTTCATTTGTTCATTTGTAGCAAGTATAATTTAATTTGTGCAACTTTTATTACAGTATAACTGAATTTCATATCATTGTTTCTTTTAACTAACATAGTTTTGAGAAGCAAAAATTATGATGATTTTTCTACACATTATTTCTCATAACTGCCTTAAACTGTTTTACATTTTTATCAGAAGAACATGGCTGTGTCACGCTAACTGTTACACCAGTGCCTGAAGAGAGGAAAGAAAAATAATTGGATGAGTTCTAAATAGTACACTCAATAGCTTTGCAGACATCGTAAAATGTTTATTTTCCAAACAAACTGAAATAATATACTAAATTTAACTGATATGGAAAACATTTCCTAATAGAAGCGTGAAGTGTAATACGTAATAGTAAAGCAAAGCTGATTTTTGAAAATCATGCAGTGTACTCCCCACTGCATAAAATCCGCTGATTAATAAAACTGAAATTACTTGATCGTATATGAAATGCCTGAAATTGATTGTTGAAAACCTATTTTTATATACGGCAAAAAGCTATTTCCTTCACAAAATGCGACAAACTTTGCAGTATATCAAGCAAATCACACAAAAAAATAAATAAATAAATAAATAAATAAATGTTTGTGCGTGTCCAAGCCTGTATGCAGCCTAAAATATTTGTTCACATGTTGTTCGAAGATCTTATATTGTAGAGACTATTACAAGCAGTGGCGGCTGGTGGCTAAAATTAGTGGGGGTGCTGTTCCAAAAAATTTAACCTTTAAAAATTTTCTAAAAGGAAAAAAAACATGTATAAAAAGGAGATTTATTTTGAAACTTCATGAAATCTTACAAGAAAAAAATGAAACATTTCCTAATTACTTTAACCAAAATTGTTGTAGTTGTCTATTCATTTAAAAATGAAACCCATTCTTCTTGTTTTAATTTGCGCGAAAAGATCAATAATTTTCTCCTTGATCTCTGGATGACAAATGAGAAAATTTTTCTCTATTGAAAGCAATGCAAGCGCATTTAGTCTTTCCGAATTCCTAGTGTTTCTTAGAAAAATTTCATTCTTTTCAATGCTGAAAAGCAGCGTTCTGCCTCTGATGTAGTCATGAGAACTCTCGAGAGAATTTTTATCTGTTTCGTAATTTAACTAAGAACATCATCTAGATTTTTTTGGAAGATAAATTTCAGTAGCTCAATTAATTTGCAATATTCATGGATATCAGATCTACGATAGAATATTTTTAGTTCAGTTTCAAGCTTTTATGTCAATCATTGGATATGCTTCAGTGGTTCTTCTGTAGAATGTTCATTCCTAAAACTAGCAATGCATTTTTTGTTTCACAATTTAGCAGCTGCTAAGTGTTTAGTGGAAGAATATCTGTGCATTATATCAATACATAGTATAAAGTCACATATTTCCTTAGCTTCTGCCATCAGTGTCTTTGAAAAATTCTCACAGTATTTTGAGTTTCTTAATTCTAAAATAGCAGTTTTGAAATTTGTTATATATTCGTTAACTTTAAACACACTAATTTCTCTGGATTACGTTTAGTTGTACATTATTTCAACATGAGGCATCTGATAAAAAAGCTCTAACTAAAACTTGAAATTATCATCATTTAGATATTTTAAAATTCCTGTTGCTTTTGCAATAGTTTGATCTGCATTTGATGTTGACTGAATTTCAGTAAGGCAATTTTTTAAAGGTTGCAAATTTTCATGAACTCTGTTTATGGTCCGTATGATGAAGTTCCGCCTTGTGGAGGAATACCACACGCGCGGAGTTAAAAGAAATCATGTTTCCAACAACATGCCAGAATTTCGGCACTGCAAGAGCGACAGTGCTTCTCTTTACCCGGCTCGCGTGCTGCTTTCTGTGTGCGCATGCGCAGAACAGCCAAACACCACGTCGCTGGAACTGTGAAGCGCGTAGTTCCCCAAACAAAGAATTTCGTAACTTTTTCACAAAGTACGAGATGGCTACTGACATTATGTATTGTAAAAATATAAAGAAAGAATTAATGACTAAAGAGCACACTATATTAAGTATTAAAAATAATAAAAGTGGAAATTGGGGATTGCTGCAGTTCCACAGTGCTTATTACGAGTCGCCACTGATTACAAGTATCACATTTCCTTCTCCCTTTCCGAATTTCTGTCATATTTTACTGCGTGGGACTACTTTCTTCATGAAAGCTGGTAGCTCAATTGAAGTGTTATACTACGATTTAATGTCTGAATGATATACACTGTATGCAGTGCAGTATACTATTCTATTGAAGTTTTGCATAAACTATTGCATAAAAGTTCAGCAAGATATAAAGTTTTTCTACTATCAGACACTTGAATGCTACGAGTCAAACACTCATCACTTCAAAGTGCATTACTTGATTTTGTTTTAAATCTTCAGCTATGGTATACAAATGTGTACTAATAGTCTTTCAGTTAAGATTTACCATGAATTAACATACGTTTTATTATAGGGTGTGTGAAAGCATGTCTGTTAAAAATGATTGGGGGATTTACCCCGGCGCATTCGTATCTAAAATCCAGCTGATCCATTACCAAATAGGCTTATACATAAAGATAATGCATATAACTTACATCTTACGTATATAAGATGTAAGATCTTATACATAAAAGAAAATGATGAAAATACAGAAAATATTTTATATTTGTTAGGTAGTAAAACCGGTAGAATTCTGCATTTTCCAACTAATAGGTAATATTTGCGCCAATTAATTATTCTTGGCATTCTTCTTCCGTGCTAAAACATTCTCTACGATCATCATTAAGAGGTGTGATTGTGTGTCCTCGTACTACGAGAAACATTATCTTCTTGATCAACAGTTATGAGCGCCAACAGTTATGCCTGTGGTCATTATGCCATTTGAAATGTTATAATTTTTTTTTTATAAATTTGATTTTTCAATATTTTACATTTTAGATTAACATTTATTTTTTCTTTATTTATTTTCATAAAATACTTTTTTTATTTTTTTGCATTTAAATGTAGTGAACTTTTGTATATATTTAACTTTTTAACCTACTGCATTTAACGGTATTTTTTATATTAGTTTGTATATAATTATTTTTTATTATTTTCCATTTGAAATTAAATTTTATATTTAACACATTTTCATATATTTAGTTTTATATGCAAATATTTTATTTAATATTTTGCTCGTAAGTTGTAAGTTTTTTTTTTTTTTTTTTTTTTTTTTTTTTTGTATATACATGTTTAATTAATGTTTCGCATTTAATGATACGTATGTATATTAATATTATGTACTTATTTTTATTCATTCCTTTTTATTAATTTTAATTTCAAATTTTATTGTTTTCCTTAATATACATATATTTTATTTTATGTTACTTTTTCGGCATCTTGAAAAAATTATCGAAAAAATTATCTAGAAATATGTTTTCATGTCCTAAATTTCCGGCATTTTTTAGGGGCTGAGATTGCAACGGTTGGTGACGAGGACAACCCTTTAACAGCAAAATTTATTTTAACATATTCATTTTATTACCAATAAGTTACTTGAGATCAATGGGTGGTGCTCTAAGACAGTCAGGCATTATCTCTTTAAACTCCGCAAGCTGTAAAATGGACTGCTTTCAGAAGTCCGAACTAATGAAATTGGTTCTTTGCCTTTTAAGCAGTTAAATCAAACCTTCTCTTTCGTGAAACATAATGATCACTCGGGATAAAAGAAATATCGAAAGCAAAATATGAACACATATCTAATGCAAAGATCCGTGTGGCAAGAGCTGATTAAGGCCCATTTTTGTTTCCATAACGTGCTGTGAAATAATGGGTGAACTACCTTTCAGCCATTATGATACATTAGCAGTGCCATTTAATGCCCGGATAGGTTTTATAGGTTTAAATATCCTTGCATGCGTTCCTACTACTTGTCCATTGTAATTTATGTTAAATTAATGCCTTTGCAACTTTAATTTTTGTGCAGCTCTGGTTGTTTTAGTTTCCATGCAGTTTGTTTTCCTTTTGCTCGTTTCTAAGGCTTTTGAATGACGAATTTTGTCTGCTTATGGAGAGATAATCTCCTCTAAAAGTTAAAAACTTATTCTATATTTTTTTTAAATTTCCGTTACGTTGTTTAGTCATCTCTTCTGAAGAACGCTGTGTTTCGGATCTAGTAGTTTTTCGATTTGACGATGTGAAAACACTATTTCATTCATCAGAAAATTTCTCCTCCCTAAGTTTTGATACAATTTCCTCATATTTTAGTCATTTAATTCAATATCTGACAATATGGTTCTAATGAAAGGCGTTAAAATTTCTTTCAACCTACTCCGTGTTAAAAATAATGTTTTAGCGTATATAAAATTTGCTGTGTGCTTAGGTTAATAAAATTAGATACATAGATTTTTTTCGATCTTCTTGTTTCTTCACTCTGTAATAGTAAAGATATATATATGCATATAACTTTCAAAATGAGTTAAAATTAATATGTTCCTGAAATATCTTTTCATTAAAGTTGAACATTGTATACAGACGACTCTCAACTTTCGCACATAATTGATTCTTGAAAATGTGTGCTAGCGTTGAATGTTCGAAAATATGTTGTATTGTTCAATGTTCAAAGGATATAATAAAAACATTAAAAATTGCATTTTAGAATATATATTTATAAAAAATATTATTTATTTATGAATATGCATGATTAAGGCAGCGAGGCATGTTAAGCCTAACTAACTGATGAACCTAACTTCTCAAGCATCAGTTGAATACTAGCCTCTTTTTTCTTTTTGTTGATAAAGTGTTCTTTACCTATGTTTTTCTCAACTTCCTTACGTACTTGAGATATACTTTCAGAATTGGAATCACATTCTTCCTCGTTAGTTTAAAATTCCACAAGCTCATAAATGCTTCATTTATATTTTTTATTGGAAACACTCTTGACGATTTTATCAACTTCTTCTTTTACATTTTCATTGAGCATTTTATTTGTTGCTCAGTTTAGTATTTAGATGGAGAGGTAATGATAGATATTCAATCAAATTATTTACATCTGTTATGTAGAGAAATTATCTGATAGCGTTATAAAAATTAGGTGAATGATTTTATGATTTATGGAAATCTTAATTTTTATTTGATTATGAATTATTTATTTTAAGGCTTTAATTTTGGGGAAAAACAGATGCTTCTGGAAATATTATTTAGTTTAAATGAATATTATTTATTTTCTTTTATTTGCAAATCTTGTACAAACTTTTATTCATTGTGAAAGAAGCAGGGAAAGGGAGGCAATTTTTGCCAAGTCATGATTTCGCGCGCTTTGTCCTTTAGAATGTTCGAGAAAGAATTTTCATTGTTAGTTGACCTTAAGAGAGGAAAGTACGTGACAGAAAGGTCAAAGGTTGCTACTTGTCTTTCAATGTAAGTCATTCAGGTTTTGGCGATTGAGGGTCCGGTTGTTGGCTAAGTGAAGAAGGGCGCGCATGCGCGATCACCCTTATTTCCGCATTCTGGAGTTGAAAACGAAGATTTTGCCATAATTAAGGGGACGATAAGTGAAGCCATAGTGGGAGCCCGTTTTATGAAGGAGACGAAGGAAATTCGAGTTGGATTCACTTTTTGGCTCACTCTCTGACTGACTCGCTGATTTTCGGGCTTGCTGGACTTACGGGCTTGCTGGACAAAATGTAATTACGAAGAGAGATGTTTTCCGGCGGGGAGCGGCAAATATGCTCCCCGGCCGCGTTTGGTTAATAGACGAGACTCACTCACTCTTGGACTCGCTGACTTTCGGGCTTGCTGGACTTGTGGACGTTGCTCTTGAAAACTGGCTTGAAGGAAATTCGAGTTGGATTCTCTCTCTTACTGACTGGCGGGTGGAACTTACTTGGGACGTTACTCGTGAAGCTTGCTCTTGGGATGAGTAAGAACAGGCGAGCCGTAATTGCCTAGAAAAAACGTTTCTGACCTGAAGCTGAAAACCCTCTTCCTTGCGGCGTGCTGGTAAAGAGGCGAAATTTGAACGAGTTACCTGCGTGTTGACATAGGACTTTCAGGACCAAGCGGATAGCCGTCCTGGGCAGCAGTGCTCCTGTTTCTGTTCTACAGTGGGAATTGGCACCGACATTTTTAGAACCAGTGTCAAGATGAGCCCGGCCGACATCAACGCTTGATAAGATACGAGTCCTCCACTTCAAGATGTCCCCTACAGATAAGTTATTTTTTTTTTGTGTGTGTTTATTCGACCCTCTCACGGCACGTTTCTTCATAACACTGGTGCCGTGACCTCTGCTTAGTGAAGGATCGAATCAGTAACTGATTTTGTGAATTTATTTATTTCGTATAACTTACTGTTTTAAGAAGGTGTTAAATTTTAGGTGCTAGGATTAATTAGAGTTTTTGATTTGTGTTTGCTTATTTGTTAATACGAGAGTGATAAAGTTTGAAAATGTGTGTGAATTACAGGAATTTTGGACTTTAGCGTTAGGCAAACAGAATTGAACTTTAAAATTAGGAAAAATATATATTTTTAATGTAGGAGAATAGGTACTGTATATTTTTACTGTTGGAAATCCTTGAGAGTTTTCTAGATGTGTATTTTTGATTTTCGACGTACTGATTTATGATACAAGATGGAAAATGAATTATTTCACGATAATCCTATGCTATTTGTATATCCTTGTAACAAGTTTCGAGTGCTTGTCTTTAAAAACTGGACTCATTTTTTGAGCACTTCTAAGAGAAAGAGATTAAAGACTAATTATTTTACTGAATGAGACAAGCTATGCGTAGCTAGAAATTTTTTTGTGTGTGTTTTTGTTACTTATTTAACCTAGAATCTTGTGAAATGTGTAATTGTGAGGGGTAACGTTAGAGAAATTTTGATTCTTTGACTTAATTGAATAATATTTTGTGAAATGTATGTAATGTTTTCATGGTTATCTAGCGTAGTATATTATTGCTTTTTGATTTACATTGTTTTGATATGATTCCAGTATATTGTGTAATGTGTTAGTAATTTAATTTAGTATTGAGCAATGAATTTTATAAGTTCTGAAGGCATAATGATACAAATGAATGAGTTAAAAAAATTGTAGATTGTTTTTCAATTGCCAAATTCTGTTTTAAAGTGAACATGGGTTAGATTTGAATTTTTGCCTGAGATCAGCAATAGTGATGTTTGGTTATTTAATTTTTTTTTTGGATTGAATTCTTCAGCTTGAGTGAAGTTCTAATTAGTTTAATGAGTCAGAGTAATTGAGATGAGTTATCTTCTGAGTTTTAAGTTTGTGAAGAGTTGTCATGTGAGAATTGTTTAAACAGTAGAGTTAGTCTTGTGAATTGTAGAAAGTGAATTTTAATGAGAATTTTGGTGACAACGGGAATTGGTTTTATGAAATTTTTTGAAATAAGTTTGAGAAGTTTAGTTACTTTTGCTCTGTACTTATGAGTGGGAATTTTCGGTTGATTACAAGTAGTTTGTCTTGAATTTGCTAGTGAATCGTAATAGATTTGATTTGAGTTATTGAATTTTCTTTCTTGGTTGGTCTTGTTGCTGAATTTGGGGTTAATTCTTGTTTTGGCTTAAGTTTTGTATTTGAATTGGTAGTATCCAGATAGTTGTATCAGGTTTTTGTTTTGTTTTGGTGGTTTCTGCCAAGGTCCGTAAAATGTAAGTTCTCTGATGTTTAGTTTCTGTGGAAGAATTGAGATTTCTGTGGTCATAGGAAAATAGTAGAATTTGAGTTATGGATTTCATTTGTGTGATTTTTAGGGATTTTTGAGTTACGAGTTACGAGTATTTTTTTTTTTTTTTTTTTTTTTTTTTTTTAGTTTAGTACTTTTGAGAACTTTGCATTTGTTGCTTGCAGTTAGGTCTTGCGTGAAGTTGTAATGTCCTGAAAGCTCGTTTTCTTGTAAATACTTGCACTTCATGGTGGCACTTGACCTCTTACACCGGGAGAAACAGGAACTTGTTATCTGAGAAAACTATTGTTGTATCTTTTTCATTGTGTTGGTTCAGGATTGTAACGTTTCAGTCAGCGCACTTTTCTTTCCGAGATAAGAGATCTTATGTTCTTTTTCAACGTGTCTGGGGGTTTGCTTTATACGTAAAGTTGAGTCTGTCATTCATAATACAGCGCTTTTCTCAGCTTACATGGACGCGGTAAAGAGTTACTTTGTTTCTTTTGTTTGGGTGGAGGTGTTGCTGAAGGCTGCTACTTAGGTTACTATACAACGTTTTGGAAGAGTCTGATGCAGAATAGATCTCAGTTTTTGCCTAAAATTGGGGGGTTTGTTTTGAACACTTTTTTTTTATTTGTGATATTTTATTTAGTGTTCTAGTAACGTGCTTCAGTCCAGCTTTGATTGATTTCTTTGACTAGGTTGAATTTTTTTCTCGTGGACTTAAGGGATTTTTAGAATTACTGAAATTTTTGTTGTCTAACTAAGGGGACTTAAATATGGTGTTGTTACTCACTAGTGTTTACCGTGAGGTTTGAAATTTTTAGCGGCACTTCACTTTTGCTGGTTGATTTTTTTTGGGCTTGATTTGAATTACAGTGAAATATTTTTTTTTTTGGCTTGATATGGTTTAACGTAATGATTATGTGTGTATTTGTTTAGGTATTGCAGTTTAAAATTTTTTTAAGTATCACTGATCTCATTGCTCATTTGAATTATGTACGAAATTTTTACAGTTTAATTGTATTTTCATTTTATGTCTATATGTGTATCTTGGTAGTGTTTGTAAATTTTGGCCAAACGTTATTTTGTACATGCATTAGGTTGTATTATTATTATTATTTTTGTGTGTGTTTTGGATAAAATTCTAATTGGTATTTGCACAGCGTATTCTGGATGCTATTTTCGGAATTGATTTTGGTTGGATTGAATTTTTGGACAATCACGTTTTCTTTCTTTCTGATTTTTTTGTGTGGGGTATTTTCGGCTGGTTCCCAGGTTCCTTGTGTTGTAACGTTCTTTTCTTTTCTAATGCTTGGCCCTGATCAGGCCGCTTCTGTTCTTAGACGTGATTGTTTGGGATTCATTCCTGGAAGTTATTCAATTTCGTAGTACTTAGGGGTCTTTACTCCTTATTTGAATACGTTCATGTGACATATTTTATTTGGAATTGTTTGAATTATTAGTGTGTTTCTTTTCTCAGGAATGTATTTTATGTATCTGCGGCGCGTTAATTATCTTATTTTTATTTATTTCATTTTTTTTTTGGTGTGAACAATTGGATTAGATTATTTCTTTCTTCGGGTGTGAGTATCCGAACACATTCAGTGGCTTATCTATCGTAAGGGAAAAATTGAAAGAAAGTCTTCTTCAGCTTTGAAAGATTGATTGTTCTTCCTTGGTCGAAGGTGAGACGTAGGAGGGTGAAATCTGGTTTCTTTTAAGGTCAAGATCCTCTACTAAGGGGTATTGTGTTGAGTTCACATTACGGGGTTGGTTGCTTTCATTTTCTCGCGTTGAACGCTGCAGGGGGGAGTTGCTAACACAATGATTTCTAACTACAGGGTTTTCCATCGATTGCATTGACAACTCCGTACTCATTTAATGTACACCATGATTGTGCTCAGCAGAAATTGTCACAATAGTAGAATGTGCTCGACCTCAGGTGAAATTGTTTACATTAATGGACTGAAAAAGAATGAATAGATAAATAAACGTTCAGAAATGTGGCCACACAGAGACTGCAACACTAATGTGATGCAATGAACTGAAAAAAAAAAAGAGAGAAATTCTTTTTGTCATTATTGATTGATCTTAGACATATTTTGTTTGTGATTAGCGCCTTATTTTTATTTTTATTTTTGTATGTGTTCTGAGTATTTCTAGGTTTAATTACTTAAGTGATTTAATTGATGTTTTTGATTAATTGTTTTTGATGATCTTCCTTGAGTATTTTAATTAGTAATTGCTTTGATTAATCTTGTTGTTTTACTTGCACATTTTGGGATTTGAAATTTAATGTGTCAGTAACGTCACTGTTACCAAGGAGTCGTGTGAAATATTGTTACAGTATGTTATCCTTTAGCCTTATTGCACAGTATGAGTCATGGTATTTCAAGAAGTGTCTGTCTGCTAAATTTTGGTAAACCAAAATTTAATTCCTTAGGGGAAAGGAATGTTATGTAGAGAAATTATCTGATAGCGTTATAAAAATTAGGTGAATGATTTTATGATTTATGGAAATCTTAATTTTTATTTGATTATGAATTATTTATTTTAAGGCTTTAATTTTGGGGAAAAACAGATGCTTCTGGAAATATTATTTAGTTTAAATGAATATTATTTATTTTCTTTTATTTGCAAATCTTGTACAAACTTTTATTCATTGTGAAAGAAGCAGGGAAAGGGAGGCAATTTTTGCCAAGTCATGATTTCGCGCGCTTTGTCCTTTAGAATGTTCGAGAAAGAATTTTCATTGTTAGTTGACCTTAAGAGAGGAAAGTACGTGACAGAAAGGTCAAAGGTTGCTACTTGTCTTTCAATGTAAGTCATTCAGGTTTTGGCGATTGAGGGTCCGGTTGTTGGCTAAGTGAAGAAGGGCGCGCATGCGCGATCACCCTTATTTCCGCATTCTGGAGTTGAAAACGAAGATTTTGCCATAATTAAGGGGACGATAAGTGAAGCCATAGTGGGAGCCCGTTTTATGAAGGAGACGAAGGAAATTCGAGTTGGATTCACTTTTTGGCTCACTCTCTGACTGACTCGCTGATTTTCGGGCTTGCTGGACTTACGGGCTTGCTGGACAAAATGTAATTACGAAGAGAGATGTTTTCCGGCGGGGAGCGGCAAATATGCTCCCCGGCCGCGTTTGGTTAAGAGGCGAGACTCACTCACTCTTGGACTCGCTGACTTTCGGGCTTGCTGGACTTGTGGACGTTGCTCTTGAAAACTGGCTTGAAGGAAATTCGAGTTGGACTCTCTCTCTTACTGACTGGCGGGTGGAACTTACTTGGGACGTTACTCGTGAAGCTTGCTCTTGGGATGAGTAAGAACAGGCGAGCCGTAATTGCCTAGAAAAAACGTTTCTGACCTGAAGCTGAAAACCCTCTTCCTTGCGGCGTGCTGGTAAAGAGGCGAAATTTGAACGAGTTACCTGCGTGTTGACATAGGACTTTCAGGACCAAGCGGATAGCCGTCCTGGGCAGCAGTGCTCCTGTTTCTGTTCTAGAGTGGGAATTGGCGCCGACATTTTTAGAACCAGTGTCAAGATGAGCCCGGCCGACATCAACGCTTGATAAGATACGAGTCCTCCACTTCAAGATGTCCCCTCAAGATAAGTTTTTTTTTTTTTTTTTTTTTTTTTTTTTTTTGGTGTGTTTGAACTTTAGGCAAGTTTTTCAAAAACGTCCTTAGCAGTAAAAGCAACGTCGAATCTAAAATTTAACTCTCAGGCCTAAAATTGTTTCCCTTTCCTTTCTTTTGAATTACCAGACAAACCTTAAGTTTTTTTTTATGAATTTAAATGAAAAGACTCTCAGATGAGGTTAAGATTTTTCTTATTGTGATGTAATTGAATAAACTGATATTTAATCTGGAACCTCTTACAGTATGTTTTCTTTATATATTTAATATGAACTTTTCCCTTATATCTTGTATATGTTTTTCTTATGTTTTCGATCCTCGCACGGCGCGGTCCCGGGATGCATTTTTTTCACAACGCAAAAATACTGTACACGTTTCACTATACGATCACTAAAAGTTTGTTAGTTGGCAAATTCTTAAGAGCTTAGTTTTCCTCCCTAAGAGGAAGTAGAAACCTTTCACGGCAAGTAGTTCATATTTAACATTTAACATATAGGAATTTCAGATATAACATGGTACCTTGAAGTAAAGCTATTTAACCTTGGTGTCGAAACTTCTCTATATAACATTGGCGCCGTGACAGAAACTTAACATAACACATCTCCGTTTCTTGTGAGAACTTTTAGTTCATTCATTAGGTTAACTATTTAATCTGTGCTAGCAATAAATGAAGCAAATTCCGCTCCGTTCCTGTTCGATGTTCCTTAGCATTTGTAAATAGAATTGTTTTCAAGAACCTTACATTGTCCATTCTTTTAACTCAGCCACGAGTTTCCAACATTGTTTACTGTATTCCATACATTACAGTGCTTCCGAAAAATCTCTTAATGTAGTCCCACCTTCCCTGCCAGTTGCCTTGACGGCCTGAATCAATATTGCCCTCATATAAAATCATTTAAATGTTGCTATCACTGATCATTAAATAGTAATGAATTTTAAAAGTTTTAAACTTGTAAAAGTTCATAAAAAATAAGAAAGTAATTAAAATAAATTGATAAAAATAATTAGTAAAATAAATAATTAAATAAGCCTTTAATTATTTAAAATAACTTGATACAAAAATTTCAAACTTTTAAAAGCTTTGAATAAATTAACTTTTAAATTTAACTGTTTCAGACATTTAATTTTTTCATTTGTTTCAAACTTAATAACATTTTAACTGTCTAATCAAAGAAAATTTATACAGACAAAAATACGGATTAATTGCTTCATATTTACATCATTTTTAAACTGCACACATTTTTAATTTTTTAATATACCTTTTAAATATGAAAACACCTTTTAAATACTAGTGTGTTTTTTCGCTTAGAAATGGGATACCAGTAAAATAATAATAAAAAAACCAGCTTTCCGCAATTTCATTTTGCAGTATGAAAGGTTAATACAGATGACGAGTTTAATTGGTATACTGATACAAGAATGATTACTAAAGCAAAAATATATGGTCTATGATTTTCGTGTTAAACTGTTAAGCTTCATATTTAAATGAAAATGTTATTATTCGTTTTAGTAAGCATAAATATTTTAATATAGCTTTAGCTGGAGAATTTTGAATAGCTTCGCAATGAGCTGCATTTACGCGAATAACAAATACAACAGAATACTTTTTAACTAAATTTTGTACGGCAGTGATAAAATCGAAACACTATTTCCATCGATTTGCGATTAAATTATTTGTTAAAAGTGAATTTATGTTCATGATTTTGTTGTATTCCTAACTAATTCTTTTTGAAGTAAGTCAATCTGGACAGCATAAAGAACAAACAGAAAATATAATATTAACTTCATAAGTATTTGATAAAATTTTAACATAATTCTATAACTTAAATGTTGAATCAAAATATAAAATAATTATTTATATATTCAAGTTGCATATTCTATGATTTACCAAAGTTGAGTAGCTTCGTATTTTTAGAAAGAAAGATTTAAACATGTTCTGCTTGCTGGGAATTATTTATTAAACTAAGTTATTATTAAGTATTACTAAACTAAATTAACAATTCATAGTACTTTTGCATTTCGGCAATCGAACCTATCAACAAATTTATCTGCGATTCAATAACGGAAATGCAAAATGTACTTTTTTGAAGTTTAATAACGCATTTTTATCCCTAACATCTTTATTCCGTTTGCTTTAAATTTTTATATTAGCTATGTTTTGCTGATTTAAACTGCAAATGTAGTTTACATCCATTAGTTTCCAAAATTAATGTCTTCAGAAATTCTTAATTCTACCAAACTGTTTAAATCATTCCATTTTATTTGAGTAGGAGATTTTTTAACTAACCTTTCATATAAAGAATATTACCTATATTTTGAATTTAGTAAGCTGAACATATTCGAAATAATTATTATAGTTTTTATCATTAAATAGAAATAAAGTTGTTAAATTTATTCTATTTTTAAAAGATAAGTAAATAATATGACATTTATTTGTAAATAATGACATTTTCATCAATTTGTTATTAGTACATAAATTAATTATAAGCCAATGTGTGTTGAAATTTCAAAAATTAAAACATGTGTGCTAAAATGTCTTGGAGTGCGAATATAATTAAGACGATTTAAACAAAAATTAAACATATGTAAAACTTTAAATTGACAACATTATCAAAAACATTTTCTAACATATAAAATTAAGGTACAGAATTTGATATGAAATGTTGAATAATCTGTATTCTTAACTGGCTCAAACTTTAGATCAGGAAATCTAAGCATTTTTCGAGGATAGTTTTTATTTTAATAAACGATGCAAAGTACATTATTTTCGACATCTATAATTTATAAGTTATTAAAACATATCTACAGGTAAAATTATTTCTATTTTTATCAGTTTAAAGTTTTAGAACAATAAAAGCTTACATGTGTTAAGCAATTTAGTCCTAAATTTTATTTCATTTATCTTCAAAACTTTCCCTTCTCCTCTTTCAAGAATTTTACGTTATTTCTAAGTTTACTATGGAAATCTTTATTGTGTACTGAATATTTACTTCACCTGGTACATTGAATCATAATATATAGCAATTTTATTTTCATATTAAAGAAGTAACTATCATGCGAAATGATTGTTTTAGATATTTCAGACTTACAAAATTTAGAGTTTGTACTAGTACTTTACCTTAATCTGAGAGTTATATGTATTAACCAATGGTATGGAGGCTACTTAAAAGTGATACTGACCTTTAATCATGTAATAATTAATTTTCGAATTTTAATGCGATCATATTACGAGAAATATTTTTAATTAAACATATCACGATTAATTAAAATCATTTCTCGTAAACTATAATTTTCTTCAACATTGAAGTTATAAATTCAGATTTTAAATCTAAATTAAACAGCTGAAAATTAAGAAGACAAAAGTACATATCTACATATCTGTACTATTTTAATACTAGATGGACACCTGAGATCATAAGGTAAGTTTAGAAATATTTTCTAAATTCATAATTGGTCTTGAGAACGCTGTTCGGATACTTTTCTATAGTATGTATTCAGAATTTATTAGCTATTTATTAGATCGATAACATAAAGTAGAAAACGCTGAAGTTGCCAGTGGCTGAGAGGTTAAGGGTATTTAAGATTTTTGTTTAATTATATATATACGTATATATATATATATGTGTGTGTGTTTGTCGCTTATTTATACATGCAGGTATAGTACTTAATTTTTAAATAAAATTATAAAAAAATCTGTTTTAATATTATCTTCTTATCTTGACTGATGTTTGTTGAAATAATTTTTATAAAATGGAACTTAACACAAAAACTAATGTAATTAACAGTATGTTTCAGAAATATTAAAGAATAATATTTAATTTAAAACATACAATAATGTTGTATATTCACCTGAAATTACTTTGAATTTGGGAAGATTTATAATGTTTATTGTGTCTTATATTCTCCTGAAATTACTTCGAATTTGAGAATGTTTTAAAAAAATAGCCGTTATAAAATTTAAATTCCTTTGGGAAAACTTTGTAATTGTAATACAGTAGCCCAAAAGTAAAATACATGTTCGTTTTTAATATTAGAAATATATGACGTATACTTTATTCATATAAGTTGGCATTTTCATGAAACTTATTTTAGGAATCTATCCTAAATCTAGAAACTGCACTGTTGGGTAAGAAATTTCCTAATTCGTGTGATCACAGTAAATACAGAGGATTATTTTAAGAATAAAAGGTCTATGACTGAAACCACTTTTTCTCTTATATTTTAAAATTTCAGGGAGTTATAAAATGTTTGAGTCTGACAGCTCAAAGATAGATGTAGGTCGATTCCTTGAATAATAAATTTGTATAGAGGTATTTGACGTTCTTTGGAACCATATATATATGCCACACTTATGATTTTTTATTGTATCTTCTTTATTTCCGAGCAATAGTGTAGAAGAGCAACCATTTCATGCGCTCTTGCACATCTGATTTACATTTGCGGATAGAATTCGGTCATCCATTCCATGGCTTCGAGATAGATACGAACTAACAAATTTCCGTTTTTTGACAAATAAATCGAAGTTCACCTGTCATCCGATTTGAAGTAACTTGTTTCTGTTTCACGCATAGAACTAACGTAGAAGTTTAATGCAAAGAAATGCAAGGAAACACGCATTTTATTCACACGCCAATGAAACATTATTTTACAGAAAGAAATTAAAATTATATTACGTACTAAGTCAAGTGAGTTATAAGCTATTAAGTCAAGTATTTGAGACACTAGTTGAAAATCAGTGACCAGTCTAAAGGATTGAGGAGCAATTGCTAAGCCTGAGTTATCTTCAATATTAAGCTTGAAGGAATATATTAAATGAGGAATAGTCTGAATGAATATGTACGAGTATTTAGCATTCAATGTACCAGCAAGCGAAACATTCCCCAAGAAATAGTTATGTATTTAGCTTTAATTGGTTTGTTTCTTTTGGCAAAATTTCATTTTTAACCCTTTGAATATAAGATTTAAAAATGTTTTACCGTCATTAGGAATTGCCACAAAAATTAACTTATCTCAAGTTATTTTGCGGATTCATTTTTTCTATTAACAGTTTTAACTATACAAAGCATAAAATAGCAGCACGAAGTTTGAAATTAGTAAGTTAAACCATATATCGCTGATAAGCATCGCTAGATGTAGAAATGGTGTGCTGTTGTGCCCAGAAATTCAGCTATTGAGAGCATTTCCTGTATCATCATTTCATTTAATGATATTTACCATAAATTTGTGAAATAAGCTTTAGAAACAGACAATACTTTCCGAAATAATAGAAACAACCAAAAATAGGAAGAATTATATACGTAATACAGGGTACTAGCACTGTTTAGCAGCCAGAATATTTTCAAGTTTTTACTGGTGGAAGTATACGAGTTCTGCAGAATAGTAATAGGTATTTTATACTACTCACTATCAAAACATGTTCTAGTTAATTGGCAGATGCTAGCAGGAAGAACGAGAGATCATTCTATTTTCAAGAACACATAGCAATATTTCAATAATATTAAAATATAAGGACTGTGCAGAGGGAAATGTGTATATTCAAATAATGACTGAACAACGTGATTTTCATAAGCAGGCTTTCCCATCTTGGGTTATGCAGTTACCCGTAGAAAATCCATTCGAGCTAAATAAATAAGCAAGACACGGTAAATGATAAGGCATGAAAGTAAAAGGGGAATTAAAACATACAAGTTACATATGAGGAACAGGTCGCATCGCCAAATGCAAATAGGTAGCCAAAATTAGCACAAAATGCAATTCCGCAGTCAGATCTCAACGCCTTATAAAAAGGGCATGACGAACCTATGCGTCAGTTCGCAAGCAGCAATAGTTCTGTGCAATCCAATGTAACCACAGCGGGAAGCAAGAGCCGAAGACACCATTTACATGATGAAATCCATTGAACGGTTTTCAGGCTGTTGCAAACTCGTGCAAGACATTCTGTTGTCGCGATGGAACTGAAGGTACGTTGTAGTGTCAACAATAAGCTATGGAATCGTTAAAAAAGGGATAAAAATCTTGTAGAAGAACTGGCTTAAGACGCTGTAGGATTCCAAACGTGGTAGACGATGGCTTCCTGTTGCAATGTGGATGACGATCACAAACAGAACTACAGCTGGCGTTGCATCTCTCTGCTGTTGCTGCAGGATGGACCATATCCTACCATACTATGCACCCAACCACCTGTAATTTATGTTCTTTCGTCCCAGTCACATATCAGAGCACTACTGAATTGGCCCGTGAATATCGCAGTGCCGCCACGTGGTCTTTACGGATGAGTCCCTATTTAACATCTAGAACAATTCCCGAACGGCAGTAACACGACGAGAGCCAGGTACATGCTATTGGGCGCCAAACTTTGTCGGAAGAGACCATTTCGGAGAAAGTTTTGGCTTGATTTATGTGATTACGACAAAGCCACAAGTGTATCTGCCTAAGGAGAGCCTTTGCGAAGGAATTTCTAAAGTAAACTAGCTCGTATACACATTACAGATTGGGAAAACCACGAAAGCGCCCATGCAGCTAGCCCATTTGCGGGGTTCGAACCTCAGACCGAAATACCAGTATTCAGAAACTTTACCTCTCGGCCGCTGGTGTGCCATTTCGGAGAAGTAGGCTTATTTGTATGGGCTTGGATAGCAACGAACGACCCCCACCGACCTTTGTGATTCCAGATGGCTCTATCAAAGCCATCCGATATCGCAACGTCTACAGCCTGTCGTGCGTTCTTTTATAGCTGCACTGCGTGACGACTTGATGTTTATGGACGATAAGCCCCGTCTGCATAGAGCTCGACTGGTCCGGAGTGGCTGCCTGGATAGTGAAATCGTCGCCTGCTAGATCACTTGACCTGAATCCCATGCAGGATTTAAGGCGCATGTTGGGACGACGGCTAGCAGGTTGCAACATCAGACAGGCTCTATCCAGGATCTCCGACATGCATAACTACAGGAAAGGGCGCTACTGCCACAACAATCGATTGACGAAACTGTTCCCAACTTGCTCCGCCGTTGTTAAGCTTTCATTTCAGCTACGTGCTTTCAGCTAGGTAGTATTACCCGTTGTTAGCGTGATGTTTCCATTCCCCATTCTTCCGAACCATTTGGTCTTTCGCCGATGTGATCATCGTAATGTACATGATTTTGTATGCATTTACTTTATTGTTTGTGATGTTGTTTAGTAATGTCACACCACCCCCTTGAATCAATTTGACGCATGTCCATTAAATACCTTTTGTTTTGGGTCGTGCTTTGTTATTGTTGCGTTTTTGGTGGTGGCAGGAGAGTAATATCTGGGTTACTGAATTGACACGATCACTTAAAACAGTCGTATAATCAATGATATTTAAGATTCATTGACTATACAATTGTTTTAAGACAGCAAATAAGACTATACTACCAACTGTCTTCTTATTTTCCCCCTTGACTACACAGCCGATTTTTCTTAATACTTGATTATTGGATCTGCGATTAACCGTAGTATAACTGTCGAAACTTGAGCAAACTCCCACCATATTTTGCTTTCTTTCTTTTTGTTGTGCCATCTGGCTAAGCTACTCATCAACTCTTCGTCAAGGTCTCATCGATGGAACAAACTAGAGTTTACCGCTATGTTTTGTGACATTTGCCAATGTAAAGTGAAGAATATTGAAAGAAGGATCCGAACAAGGACGGAACAACTTGTACGATTGTTTGTATACATGTTTCATTTTCGGAATATAATAGAGCGATCTGTGCATAAGTTGAGAGATACGTTTTGCCTAGAAAATTTCAGCTAAAATTTAAAACTCGCGTCGTAATACATTTTGTGGGTTCCAAATAATTTAGCTTTCTCAGTTACCATAAAAATAGGGTCTTGTGTTTCAACTCCGCTGTGAAGTGTCACCAGCAGAATATTTAGCCATCAAACAGGTACAGAATTAAAATATTTCATGTTTATTCTATCCCACTACTTGTGACAAAGTTCAAAATTCTTATCTTCGTGTACAGAAAACTTCACATTACCATATCACTGAAATGGAACTTCACGAAAAGCAAGAACAAACCGGCAAACGCAAAGTAATATCAATAAACTGACAGTGTTATGCCGCCAATTTTTAATTATTGTAAACATAATAATCATCGCTTACTCAGCAATGGCGCCATCGATCAACAGCTAGACAAAACAAAAACGGGAACTTCCAGTGAAGTAAGTATAATCAAAAATACAGATGGTTCTCATAAAAATTCATCAAGACGCCTATTGACACGGACAAAAACTGGATTATTAACAACCACAATAGCATATGTTTGTAGTTCAAAAGGAATGAGAATTCCAGTTCGCACTGTTATTGATAACAACAGCATATCCATGGATACCAACTCTCACTTTCAAATGTCGCTAGATACACCTGCAAAAATAGCTAAATTCAGAAAGAATTTCGCTAAAAGGAGTAGCTAAAATTTAAAAAAAAGTATAATCCATTTTCCATAATAGGTTTTGTTGCTCGTTATTTTTTAAACTAAATCTTTATAAAAATATAAATAATGTCCCAATTTTTCTGCGGACCATCAAAATGTTTTCACGGACCACCGGTTGGCGACCGCTGGTCTATGTTATTCACAGCTGGACAAGCATTATCATAGTGAATATAGTTTGTTAGAATCGGCAAGCCAGGCAGACAGCAGGCCAAAATCTGGAACTCTTATTCGTGCAATTCTAAACTTTGTAATAAACGTGCTTGCCTTTCAAATTTGCGTAATTTCTGGAAAGAGTGAAACTCGTGGGATAGAGAGGCAGAAGCAGATAGGAAAGAAGTAAATTATAATAACATTTTGCTAGAAAAAATTAAACATAAACGCAATAGTGCATAAACATAATTCTAAATAGCTTTATAAGGTACATCGAATTTTTAAAAAAAATTACAGCTAAGTATCTCCGAAATTCAACCTGTTTTTTTTTTTTTTTTCCTTGTCTCACAAACGTTACTTAGGATATGTATTAAATTTATACATAGCATTCTTCTAACGTAGCTATTCACACACAAACTCAGATCTTTATCGGACGTTTTTCTGAAACGGCATACCGTTTTTTTCTACATTTCAAGTTTATGACTCAAATTATGCTAAAGTGCCAAGTTTCGTAAAAGTCGTCTGGGTACGTTTCAAAAAATTAGGTCTGAAAATCTTATCCCATCAAATTTAATTAAATTTGGAATATTAATATCCCTTTTCTATTAAAATTACTTGATTCTTTCTTTCTAAATTCGAAATTTAGGTTCAACCTAAATAAAATTCGCCCTTTTTTATGATTTCTTTGAATATTTTAAAATTATTTTTAGAAAATTTGGGAGAAATACTTTAAATTAATATAAAAATTATAGCATACAAAATTTTTACTGCTGCATTTAAAGTAAATGTATATCTAGGTACTCCTACAAAAAATTAGAGTATCATTTTCAAAATTTCCCAAGATATACCTGAATTCATATATTGGCGCGTATTGAAATTTGGCATATCAGTTAAATACGATAAAGCTAGACGTTCGTTACGAACTTTGTTATAATCTTCAATGAATTGCAACAGTTCTTTTGAACCTTAAATTTCGAAATAAATGTTTACCAAGATTTTTACCCGTCGAAGTTTCATTTTTATTAATAATACCAAATAAATATTTATTAATAATATATGGAAAGCTACTTTTTAATTTACATAGAATAGTAATCAAAGGTTTAGTTTTTTTCCCTTTTATGACAGTAAATTTTTACCTTCTCCACTTTATCGTCTGGTATTCTGTCGCCATTTTATCGCTATTCTACTTTACTTTCATTTTATATGCATCCAAATGTATTCTGCTGATTTCAAATTTGCGCATCTTATACGCATTCATTACTTCTGAATATATCAAATGGTACATAAAATATATAAATGAAACATGCTGTTTTCTACTATAAAAATATTTAACTGTCGTAAAATTTACTAGAATGTATCTTCTTTTCTGTATGTAGCAAAGGCAAAAAACAAAAATCATTTTGAACATGTTTTATGTTTAAAGATATTTGCTCCCATTATTGCATTTGAATTTATTCAACAAACTGTTGT
The DNA here is from genome assembly GCF_044657685.1 of Stegodyphus dumicola. Lineage (NCBI taxonomy): Eukaryota > Metazoa > Arthropoda > Arachnida > Araneae > Eresidae > Stegodyphus > Stegodyphus dumicola. The sequence continues at coordinate 199,190,390 of NC_140771.1, forward strand.
TTATGTTCAAAAGGGCTCATAATTATCATTAAAGAACAATTTTCAGAGCAAAATATATAAATATATTTTTTGAAAATTCATGATTTAGAATAAACACATTTTTAAGTCAATTTGTGATTTCCCAAGGCATGAATTTACTAGGTTTCGGTGAGTTTGGTGAGTTCGGTGAGTCAATTGGCCCGGTAGAACATAGAATATAAACTGTCCTATTTTTTTCCGACAAAGTGTACATAAAAATAACAACATGTAATCCAGGTACATTTTGCGAAAACTGCGAGTAACTTACTGTTCAACGTGGCAAGCTCCGGCAGATGACTAATGGTAAGTACTCAACCGCTGAAAAAAAATTGATTAGATTAAAAAAAAAACCTGATTGCACGAGTGATGGCTATAAATCAGTTACCTCCAAAATTGTCCCGTGGCAGCAGTCCAACAAACGGAAATAATAGATTTATAAAATTGCACAGTATTTAAAGTTGCTTAACAAATAAGAAGAAAAGAAAATTAACTTACGTTTAAAAGTTAAGCTATAGTAATTACTTTCTCCAGAGCACTCAAGGATTATGGATTTCAGACAAAAATTAGTATATATTACATACCATTAGTACCAGTTAAGACAAAAAAATCTCCCCATTGTAAAGCAGAATTAAAAAAGCTAGTATACCTCACTTTACTGAATATAAGGTGATCCATGTATATATCGAGAAGTAAGACTTGGCTGCAAACCTTCAGCCAAAATATAAAACCCATATATAAACCGAATTCCGAAGTGGCCTACATAAAAAATAATAATATGCAATCCACCTACATGTTACCAAAAGGGAGAATAACTAATGCTTATCGAGATCTATCAGAAGACTAAAATTAAATCCTCATTCATTTTAAAATGTGTACATATATTATATGGATTATTTTATGAGTTTTAAATAAAAGCTTATTTTATTTATTTTTATTCTTCTCAGTCGAATTTCAGTCATATTGAGAAAGATGCTCTGAGGCTAGAAAAGTTACATATTCTGGTAATTTTAAGATTTAAGTATCACTTCGACTAAAAAATCTAATAATTCGATGGAGGCTTTACGATTTGGGTTAAGGAAAATGAAATCCACATATGCACATTTTATAATTAAATAAAATATTTTATTTTCAATAATGTAACTTATAAGATCCTTTTGGATCGGATTGTTTGTAAATAATTTTAAACTTTTACATAAGTCGAATCCTAAACTTCGGTAGCAAAGATTTGCTACTGAAGGCTATCAGCTTCAGTAGGTTACCGACTTATGCATGGAAATATAAGGTAAATTTTACTCCATATTTTAATTAACGATCGGATTGGACGATATTTGCCATTCCTGCGTTTAAAATAATAATAACATCCAAATATTTACTCTCACGAACTTATAGCCACCCGCAGTCTCTCTTAAAATTTATTACTAGAACAAAAATCATCTAAGGTTACCTTTTCGAGAAATTTTAATTCTCAAACAGAAATTCTGCAGCGCGCGCCATACCATGATCCTGGTAGTCATTTCCATAACCATGGTATATTTTAGTTTTTCAAATGTATTAAATTACTCGCAAACAAAACAGGCAGTTGAGCGAGGAATAGATCAAAAGCGTTTCGTTTCACAGCCAAGTGACATTCCGTGGCCGATTCAGTTAGTATAGCTCTCCATTTGTTATTATTATTTGGAGGGACTTGAATCCTGAAATTCTCAAAACATAGTTCACATACAATTTAATAAATGAACGATTCTATTCATACTGAGGTACCCGAGGTAATACCGGAGGCAATGATTAGGTGCGAATTTCAGAACTTTCCAAAGAAGCATCAGAATTAACTGTATAGCTTGCGAACCCAAGGATTTGGAAGATACTTCTACGTATACAATCAAATAAAACATCTAATAGGATGTAGCTTGCCCTTTTTTATTTGCGTTCAAAATTAGAGAGAATTTTCTCTCGAACTCTTTGTAGAATATTTTCATATTTTGGTGCTTTTATCATTGTAGAATATTTTCAAACTTTGGTGCTTTTATCATTGTAGAATGAAAAACAGTTTTGTTGAAATCTGAATTTGAATTTTTGTTCCAATTCTTCTATTCGGATAAATATAATTATTATAATAAATTTAAGAATGTTTTAATAAACTAAAGAATATTTTATGATGTGATTATATGATTAACTTAATTTTAAAAAATAAGGTAATTTTTAATAAATTTAAGAATCTTTATTTACTTATTGGTTTTTATCAAATTAAAAAAATAACTATTAACAATGAATTTGCTGTTCACATAATTCTTGACCTGGAAATAGTGAGTTTGGTTAGCTATGAAATTTTCAAATACACACTTTTGACAACTAAAGTTTATGAATTACACGGACTTTGTCAGATATATTTAATATGGAATGTATTAAAAGAATGTTTTAAAATACTTTTTTTTTATGTTTCTAATTTCTAAGTTTACTGAATACTGACGAAGAGACTTTGTAAAAGAATGAGCGTACAGAAATTCGTAGGGATAATTATATTAATCAATATATATTATAAAAGTAAGTGTACAATGTGCGTGCCGCTAAAACTCAGAAACGAGTCTCAATACGATCAAGGGAGTTATATGCTGTGGTAGCCCTCTATGCCCCATCCATGAAGAAGGCACCCTTTTTTTACCTGAAGGGTATGCTTTCGAAGATATAAGGGCTAGAAGATTCGCCCTCTATAAATTTCTGTAACAGTTCAAAACATTCGAGAAAATTCCAGAACATTCTGGAATATTGTAAAATGTTCGGGAATATTCGGGAACATCCCAGATCATTGTGGTACATTCTACAACGCTCTCGAATGTTGTGTAATATTCTGGAACATTGTGAACCGTTTGAAGACTTTTTTGTATGGTTGGGGCTACCTATTGGTAGCGATATATAAAGCAAGATCTGTCGTGGGTTCGAACGTCAGATTCTTATCTGTGTAGTGCAGCGAGTGAATAAAAACAATGAAGTTATCAAAATGATACAGTGACTGAAAATTACTCGAAAATAAAGCGTGTAAAGTGTACCTAGTGTATTTATTAATAAAGATTGATTTGATTTATATTTTATCGAATTCCGAAACGTAAAAGAAGAGGAGATCTTACCAGATCTGAAACAAAACGGCGAAAACATAAAGAACGGTGAAAAAACGAGACAGTCATAGAGCGCGTAGCACATTTGCGTTCTCAATGAAGGAAAATGAGCAATGTGGAAAAACGAAATAAACGAATTGAGGAATAAAAAATTGCAACATAATCCTTTAATAAAAGACTGCGAACGCAAGCAACCATCAAAATATCAAGCGCGGACAAGGACATACAAACAGTACAACCTAGCATAAATGAAGCAATCCACTATTAACAAACACTTCCAATTATCCCCAAGTCAAAAATCGCATCTCTAGCCACACATACAAATACTGCTACTAACGAAAAGTATGAGAGTTGAACTATCGAAAGACGAAACAGCAGCACATTTTGCTCAAAATCTTTTACAAAAAATAGTCGAAGGCACATGTCCTACCTCATTGACCTCAACAGTGATTTCTGCAACATTAGCCACTACAGAAAAAAAAAAAAAAAAAAAAAAAAAAAAAAAAAAAAAAAACACTCATTCACAAATTTATCCAAATATTGTTCACAACTATGCCAATCCGGGGTGGCTATTTCAAGGGCAATTTTGTAACTAAAAATAATAATGTCGGTGATATCAACTTTAATATACAAAAGACAATTCCCGGTGAAGAGAGAATATACAAATCGATTGACATGTTGGTAAAAGTTGAAGAAACTATTAACCTCCCTACAGAATTTTTAAATTCTTTCTAAGTACCAGGAATACCATTACACTGCCTTCGACTGAAGAGCTGGATCCCCGATGATTCTACTTTGAAATCTCAACTCACCAAAACTATATAATGGAACAAAGAGGGTCGAGGGACTTAGTATCTTCGGCCTATCGATTAACATCATCGAAGCCGAACTTGTGACTGGAAAGCACAAAGTACACGAAGTATTTATCCCCAGAATACCACTGATATCTACTGATCTGACATTGTAATTTAAAAGACTGCAATTTTCAATCAAGTTAGCCTATAGTTTTACAATCAACAAAGTTCAAGGACACACTTTAAAATATTGCGGCATCAACCTCAAAGATTCCTGCTTTTCTCACGGTCAGCTATGTAACTTGCTGTCCAGTAGAAAATTAAAAAAATTTATACATATATACCTCGAATAACGAAATAAAAAAAAATGTCATAAATATGTGTTTATTTAATTATGGCAAAGCACACTAGGGCTGTCTGCCTAAGGGGAGGGATGCCTTCGTGGAGGACTTTCTAAGGGAAACTGGCTCGTATACACGTTACACAGGGGGGAAAATCATGAAAACACCCATGCAGCCAGCCCGTTCGCGGGACTCGAACCTCGGACCGAACTACCAGTGTTCAGCGACTTTACCGCTCGGCGGCTGGTGGGCTTTCATAAATAAGTATTGTAAATAGTTATAATTCAATAGAAACATTTCTTATACCAATTACCACACAATCTCATATAAACACCCTGAGCGAAGCCGGGTACCCCGGCTAGTAGTCTTATAAAGATAAGATGTTTACCTTACTCAGAATGATACGTTTTACTGTAAGAAGATAACCAAAATATTTCTATCAGAAAAACGTAAACTGGAAAAAATATCTGCCTGCATATTTCAAAATGCGCGAACGTGATGTATTTTTAAATGAAATAAAAATATTTCATTTAAGACAAAATGCGGTTATTCCTCGTTTCATAGTTTTATATATGTATATATATATATGTATATGTATATATATAAGGAGTTCTAGAATATAATTCTTTGTACATGGAATTCTAGTATAACTTAAATATATTTTTATTCTTTAATTTTGACAATTACGCGTTTTCTGATTCGCCATGTTTCGGAAGCTAAGATAGAAAACATCCATTCATTATAATGATGCGTACCTTTTTACATCTAAAATGTGAAATTTTATAATTAGCTTTATTTTGTTATGTTCTATCATTATTTAATATTTTGTTATGATTTGCATTATTATTTGATTGTTCCATAGACATCCCGAGAAGATATATTAAAACCTTTATTTAAATACGTTATCCAAAATCAATTTACAATCATTTTACAAAAAACTATACATTAAATAAAAACAGCTGATTGCATTTACAAAGTAAAGGCACAACAATATTAAAATATGAGTGATGCATGTATAAAAAATTTCATTTATAGGTTTGAAGCACTTTAGCACAAGAAGACGATATCATAGAAAACTCGAATAAATAAGATGAAACAAAATTTACCCTGTAGTAATGTGGCATCTGAGTCAAAAGCTGAATATAATCAAAAATCATCGAAACTTCTTGACAAATGAAAACCAGAATTTACAAAACATAAAGCATGAAACGCAGCAAGCTATGTCTAAAATCTAAAAGTATAAAATACCTAATAAATGCATAATGAAACAAATAAATAACTAAACAAGTAACGTTACAAAAATAATAAAATAAAAAAATATTAAAAATGAGTAAAATAGAGTGAAGAAATCCAATAAATTTTGCATCAGATGAGCAGTAGCTGTAAGTGATAATGTGAATGAAGAAAGATCATAAGAAATGATAATTAAAAAGTATATATTATGCAATTTTCTGACGTTAATTTGGAAGATATATTGAAAATAATGAAGTATGTCATGTTTCATACTGAAAATAATGGAATAAAATAAATTTAAAACGGATAAATTCAAAACAGTAAATAGATGATAATTAAAATTAAAATGATAAGGATAAAGAGTGAAGATAATGTGCATAGTATATGAGAGAAAATTCATTTATCTTAAACCTCAAAGGGCCATTAGTCTCAAAACGGAATTTTGCGTAGTTTCACTTTCTGCGTTAGTTCACTTATCAACCTGTTGCCACCAAATATTATCGCCATGTATTATATTTAAAGAAACTAAACAATGAAAAATCTGCATGAATGTATAAATATTTCTCCTGCATGAATTTTCGCATTGTGAAAAAACAATGGCGCCTAAATTCTGAATAGCATAGTCCTCCAACCACACATGGGCACTTCCAAGCCAGAATTTTGAATTTCGAATTTGTTTTATAATCTGTTTCAAATTTTCTAAAACTTTAACGACATTTTGATTTACAAACTCAACGATTTCAGAGCGAGCAATGACAACGCTATACTAAAAAAAAAAAAGAAAAAAAACATTTTTATATTCAACTCGCGAGAATGTGTCGCGACATTAGGTATTTTGGAAGCATGAAAGATGAAAAATTAGCAACGCCTTCAAAGGAAATCGAACCGCGGACCTCTGGAATACGCGTCCACAGTGCAGACTACCCCACTACGAAGGCATGCCATAGTAGGCGGGAGAAATACCTTATATAACCCCCTTCTAAAGGGCGACTGTGGTTTTTAGGGGCCCTCATCACCAGTTCCTGGATGTGAAGATTCATCATCCACGACCCTTTCAGTTCAGGGGCCATCGTAGATACATTAGGTATTTTGGAAGCATGAAAGATGAAAAATTAACAATGCTTTCGCCGGGAATTGGACCTCTGGAATATGCGCCCTAGCGTGTGAACCACCACACTACGAAGGCATGCCAAGATTTCGGGAGAAATACCTTATAACTGTGTATCGGAAATTCTAAACATATGCTATTTTTAAATATTTTGTGAATTGCTGTTGTTAATTGTGATTTGTGAATTGTGATTTATAAATTGTATTTTGTGAATTGTTATTGCTGTTAAATTTAATTTTATGTAGTTTAAGTGCGAAGAGCATGATATTTAATAAATAAAGGAACACACAAAATGTAAAAAAATACACCCCTTTCGACGTAATATAAAATCTGAAAACTATATATCGTTTTTCTTTTCTTTTTAGCCCAAAGAAGTTTAGCACAGAAAGGCTATTAGTTTGGAAACGACATTTTGCCTTGAATCACTAAAGCGCTGAATCACTTTTCAAATTGTTGCCACTAAGTACTATCACCTTGTGTAATATTTAAAGAAATTTAATAATGAAGAACCTGCATTAATAATGTATGTATGTTTCTCGCATTGTGAAAAAACAAGGGTACCTAGAGCAATCACATTTTGAATAACGTAGCCCTCCACTCGAATATGAACACCTGGAAGCCCGAATTCGAAATTTGAAGTTTATTTTATTATCTATTTCATATTTCGTAAAACCTGAACCAATTTTTGATCAACAAGCTCAATAATTTCAAAGAGAGCAATGACCACTTTGTATGGAAGAAAAGACATTTTTATTACCAGCGCGCGAGACTATCTATCGAAAATTCTGAAGATATGCTGTTTTACTGAATTTTACATTGTTTAAATGCGAAGAAAATGATATTTAATAAGTCAAGGTCAAACACAAAATGTTAAAAAAACTCCCTTTTTGGTGCAATATAAAATAGGAAAGCTTTCAGAGTTTTTAAAAAAAAATTCATACATTATTATTATTATTATAATTATTATTATTAAAGCCTATTATTATTGTTATTAAGGCCTAAAAAGGAATATTAGTCTCGAAATGGGGTTTCTCGTTGTTGACTATAAACGGCGTATTATATTTCAAATTGTTGCCACGAAATAGTATCACCTTGTATTATTTTTTAAAGAAATTAAAGGATGAAGAATATCATCCATGTATGCATGTTTCTCACATTGTGAAAAAACGATGCTACCTAGACATATTAATTTTTTGAATAACGTAGTCCTCCGCCCCAACATATACACTTGGAAGCCCGAAATTTGAATTTTGGATTTGCTTTTCATATTCTGTAAAACTTTAATGAATTTTTCGGTTAACAAACTCAATGATTTGAAAGCAAACAGTGACAACACTGTTCAAAATATAACATTTTTATCTTCAGAGCGCGCGAGACTGTCTATCGGAAATCGAACCAAATGAAGAACATATTAACTGTAAGTCGATATTATTCAAGGTGGTCCAAGATAAACCGAACTAAGTGAAGATCACACGAACTGTAAGCTACGTTGTACAAGGTAGCCCAATATAATCCGAACCGGACATGGCAGAGAAGAAACTGAAAAGAGTTAGTGTATTAGTTTACGGCAAGGCAAAGCTACAGCGCGCGTCTCCTTAGAAGCAGTGTACTCTTTTCACACCTAATTATACGATTTCGGAGGAATTTATAACCTCCACGATAACCTGATCCATCTAGTCGTGACTTTTATTTGTAGCGTACACTGAAGGCCAACGCTTACCAGAACAATCAGTGAACTCTTCATACACTGGAACAGAATATTCGCAACGCCATCACCAGCATCCAACGGTCGAATTCCAGGAAGTCGCATTGGATGCGATTTTGATCGGGCCAAACTGTGCTAAATCATAACAGTCAACATTTCCAGCAACATCAGTACAGGCGGAGGAACCCGTGTAAATAGATATTTGTATTTCATCTACTTGTGTAACATCTCATTAGTGTTCCTGTGTTTTTCACTTGCTTTGGTCGGATTCGGTATATCTTACGCCACCATGTATAAAAATTCTACTAACAAACTTACTTGTATTTATAAGCAGCTGAATATTAAGAAAATTCATTTTACTACGTTAATTAGTCACTATTTAAAGGATATATAATGCACTGCATGTAATTAAAAATGAAACAACGTAGCTCAAAATGGCATTAAAGAAAATTGTTTTGCAGCAGAATAACAATAAGAGACACTCAAACTATCGCGAAAGCTTTGGTTGCAGCTGGTTTTTCTACGCTGTAAAATACTTATACATTTCCAATTACGTGCAATTAAATTATGTACTGTTTTGGATAAAAAATGACTGGCAAATACAGTCACTGGTGTTAGTTAAGACATTTTTCTTTAAACAGTTTTGATAATTTCTGGTGGTCGTATAGTCAAAACGGTATATTTCGGAGCGGAAAACGTGAAAAATCTTCGGCCCTTCAATTCGAACTCTGAATCTTCCGATTGCTAGCCGGACATGATTTTACTTACACCACGCAGACACAGACATAAAAAGTACAAAATTCCTTCCGTTTTCCCGTATTTAAAGAGCGACTGGTTTGTTTGGTTGTATGAACATAAAAAAGCGCACGAGACCTGGTTGACTAAAAAGAAAGATGCCTTTGTACAGAACTTTCTAAAGGTAGCTTTTCTATATTCATGTTACACATGGGTAAAATAAAACATTTAACCCCCTCCATTCGCCTAGATTATAATCCAAGACGAGCTACCAATATTCGTTAGTCTTTACTGATAGAGCGAACATGACTGCGAAGTAGAGAATTAAATCGCCAAACCTGGGTGAAGATGTTTAGTTCATGTGCCATTTGTAGAGTCATTATGTATTTGTTTTGGAGACGCAAAACTAAATATCTGTAAATGCTTTAGCTGGGATTTGAACTTTTGGCTTCTCAGCAGCTAGCCGAATGTGCTTTCAAATTACGCTACAAAGGTACGGAGTAAGAAAGAATAAAATTAGGTGCTTTGTTTCTGATAGTAAACTGTAGTAATTTCTATAGTTTTCCATTGTACATCACAACACAAACTTATTCTTTTAAGCCGGGATACGGTTAATCGGAAATTAAACGTACATTCTGGAAACTTTAAATATAAATGCAGTATTTGTATTTTTTAACTATTCTTTGGATTTCATGAAACATAGAACTGTTCTCCTTGGATACAAAGCTATTTTATTTAAGTTATCAATAGTGACTGAAATTTTGCGTTATATGTCTTAGAACTGGTGATGTATTACGCTTGCTTTAAAATTTAATACTTATGGGAATAGTTAAGTTTTAAGCTTAAAAACAAAACGTTGAGTTTCTTACACAGATTGAACCGAATTTAAATTTAAAAATATGTGTAAATAAATTATAAAAAACAATTAACATTTTGAAATGGGGAATGTTTTCTTGCTGGATATGAGAAGTCAAATATTAAACTCATTTAAAAAATCATTAAAAGAATAGGAGAAGTTTATAAGGTAAGAAAAACACCTCTGTCGGCATTCAAACTACGAGTATATATTAATTCTACGTAAATTCAAGGAATTAAAAATTACATTTACATTTCTTTCGAATCCAACGCTCTTTTCAACATTTCAAAAGCAATTACATTAAGATTTCAAAAGCAGCTACTTTAGATGTGTTTCACGAGGATGCGCATGTTTATACCTGAAAGATTTTAAACTAAATTCCTGAACCTTTACTGTAATAATACTCAAAAGCAATATTCTTCATCTAGAGCTAATACTTTACAAAATATATTTTCACGGAAAGATCGACATAGCTGCACGGATATATATCAAATTTTATCAAAATAAATATCAAATTTAATACTTTACATTCACAACATTACACATCTAAGGAAAATTTAACTAAAATATATTAAAATTATCTCACTTCGAATTAATTAGAATCACTTTCAGTGCAAATTTAATGATTTGAACAATCACCGACAGATGGCGGGACAGATTCCGTAATTATTCAAATAAGTCTTTTCCGAGAAGTTAAAAACGGGCAAACGATTAAAACTACCGGATAAAAACAACACTAGAAACCATTGGTGCGCCTAATAACTCCGATTTTGTTGCTTTTTATCACATATTTTTCTTCTAGCTATGCATCACTGGAACTTCCGCCTGAGTTGCAAATTATTCTATCGGGATTTATGAATTTTGATTTTTAAAGGCAGATAACATATGGACGGAATCTCTGAATTTATTCTTGCTTTCAGATGGCTTATCTCTGTGAGAGTGTTTAAGCTAACATAAGCACAAGACCACTTTCTAGATTTGAATTTACTGTCTTTCATTTTCCTCTTGAATGCTGGCGATTTATGGGTAGATTGCGCATTAAAGTAATATTTAACTGTTGTATTTAAACGTTTGCTATTTTTCTCATTCGTCTTGTGCTTGTGGAGTGATTGATATTTTTATGCTAGATGCAATATAATTTGTAATATTGACTGGTATTACTTATATAATGGCATTGCATATTAATTAATATCTTATAAAAATTAATGCTAGAACATACCCGTGTGGAACATCAGCAATTATTTATTTAATTTAAATTAAAGCATAGGCTGATACTGGTTAGATACTGATTTTCATAAGAATAAAAAAAGAAAAGGAAAGAAAATCTGAAGGGTTTCAGATTTTAAATTACGTCCAAAGGGGCGTTTTTTAACATTTTGTCTGTTACCTTTAATTATTAAATATCGCACTTAAATCATAAAATTCAGTTCAAGAGCAATATCGCATAATAGCTTTAAACTGAGCATATCTGTATCTTTAGAATTTCCGATACAGAGTCTCGTGCGCTGGAGATAAAAATGTTTTTTCTGTAAAACATCGCCATTGCTCGCTTTGAAATCCTTGAGTTTGTTAATAAAACATTCGTTAAAGATTTAGAAAATATGAAATCGATAATAAAACAAATTGCAAATTTCAAATTTGGGCTTTCACATGCCCATATTCGCAGTAGGATTACGTCATTAAAAATTCGATGGCTCTATGTACCGTTTTTTCATCATAATGCGAGAAATATACACACATTAAGCCCCTGGACTAAAAAAAAAAATTAAAATAAATAAAAAAAAAAAAAAAAAATGTCTTGCATGCAAAGTGTTAATGCCGTAAAACCCTGACAAAATAATGAATTTTGAAAATTACATTTTTTAATAATTTATTTAAATAATTTAAAAACTGTATATAAAGACTTAATTTATTTTCAGTCATACTGAATTAGGAAAGATCTCAGTTAACATTGTTTTAAGAATAGTTTGCATAAATAATGTAACATGAATAAAATACATAATAGTAAAATGAATTTCTTAAATTAGAAAAAGATACATGCTTTCTGTTTTACAGAATATCATCAGAATTATAGTTTGCACATCTATATGTAGCACAAAGAAGATAACGAAGAGAGTTATTTGAATTAATGACTTTCACAACAATCTCTCTTCCATTTAAAATTCTTTTACTTAAAAAATTTCTGCCTATTTATATAAAAATCTGTTTTGTACTTTTTGCTTAATGTATTCATAATTGTTATAAGAATTTTGAAAGTATGGATGAGGTAAAATTAGGTAAGAATTTAAATGCGGGCTGAAAATGAGGTTGAGTAACTTAAACTCTGTTGATCGAATTTTAATTTTTGGATGGAATTCATATTTCAGCTATAAAGCATTACTTCTCATGTTTCATACAATAATTTGTTGCGCTTCTTTTAGCATCAGATACCGAAAATCATTTTTGAAGTTTTATTATTTTATCCTTTTTTTTTTTTTTTTTTTTTTTTTTTAGTTATTTGCCGGTTTGAGGATTTCCGAAAGAACTATCCTTCGTATAATTTTATTATTAAAGTATAAATGCTGTATCTGCACGGAATATTGATTCTGCTACTGACGCTTACATATTCATCCGTGTTTAGTCCACCAGCGGCCGAGCGGTAATGTCGCTGAGCACAGGATAATTCGATCCGGGTTCGAATCCCGGCTAACGGGCTGGCTGCATGGTTATTTTCCTGGTTTTTCCCATGTGTAGCATCTATACGATCCAGTTTCCCTTAGAAAGTCCTCCACAAAGGCGTCACACCCCTTAGGCAGATAGCCCTCAAGTGCTTTGAGATAAATATATAAGCCAAGGAAGGTCTTCCATGTTTACGTAGCACGTAAGAACTAATTGTTTGAAATTGCATCCTAATGTTTATTAGTACTATTTAAAGGCATTTATTAATAGCTTCCATTATACCAGTAGCAAACTAGTTTTCCTAAAGTTGAAGTGTAGTAAAATTAAAATTTTTTTAATATTGTGTCACAATTTTTTACGTTTACTTATAAAATGGTGTTTTTGTTAGCAAGTTTAAAGCAGTAGAAAGCGCAGACTGACTGATAAAAACGAGCCGGGTAGGAAAGTTTATAAGCGAAGTGGCTTCATTACCCGTAGCCGCTGCATTAACATCTTGCCTCATGAATTGCTTGATTTTTTGGGGGGGTCTGCAATCATCCGCGAAAAAAGGTTTTCAGTTTTGGAAATTAGAGACATTATGCTTTATTGTAATTAATTGATCGAGTTCAGTCTTGTCACTTTCGGGTTATTTATTTAATTTTCATTTATTTGTTAACATTATAGGCTCATTGACAAAATTTCATGTAACGTAGTAATATTTCATAATATCCTGATAATTTTAATTGCTTTTTTGTACTTGCGTGCTTTTTGTGACGGCAGTACGTTGTGAAGGCAACGAATTTGCGTCATTTACTACAAGCAGTTTCTACATGGGGGTAGTTAGGCTTAGCATTTCTACGTGGTTTCAGAAAGAACCACGCAGGAATTCAGAAATGTTCCTTCCACTTAAACCTTAGCGTCACAAGATCAGACGTTTCAATATGGCCATTTCATTGCACGCCAGTATAAAATATCTCTCGCACCGAACTAAGGGCACTTTCACTTCTGGAGATAAATGGTCGCTTCATGAAACTAATCCTGATGAATTGCATTGAGATAAAGAGTGTGTTAAAATGTTTTTCTTATGATTTTAGTTGCTAATCTTGTTCTATTTTAATCCAAAAGTAAAGGTTTGAAGTCTTTAACTCTGAAGTCCTGATTTTCGTGATGGTCTGTGATATTACAACGTACTAGTACAATTTTAGTTTCTTATATTATTCAAATAATCACGGAACCGGTTTTAGAATTTTTGTACCAAATATATACCGTGTGCACCCAAAATCCATGATCACATCAGTTAGTAAGATGAAAGCGACGATGGTAGCGTCGATTCTGCCTCATCTCGTCAAAATGGTCCTGCAGCAACACAATCTTTAATATTTTGACAGTCTAATTGCGGCATTTGACAAGTTCAGGAACAACACACCCAGAACAGGAACTAGGGACATTGAAACACTGTCCAAACAGGAATCAATTCCATTATAGAATGAAGCATGGCAAATAGAAACATTGACGATGTAAGTGTCGAACGTGAAACACGGTTCACGTTCGGTGGCTTCTTCTCAGATAATAATATTTTATGATGCAGTTCTTCTGCGCCTTTGCAAGTGCGAAATGCAAATTGCGAACAATAGTTTTAAGATAATGCTGATGTCCTAAAAAGTGAGACCAATTATAATAAAAGGCAGATAATTTTTCTTTTGAAGGGGAGAAACATGGTGTGCAAAGAACATCTTCCTTAAAAGCAATTGAATACTTTTAAGATTGTCTTTAGCAACAAGTATATTAGTTATACAACTGGAGATTTTGTTTATTCACCCAGCTGAAAAGCAATTATTCGTTTTTAGTCTTTTCTGTTACCTAATAAAATATTGTATAAGGTAATTAAAAAAGAATGATCCTATGACTTACGGTACCATAATTTTCTAGGTTCGAATCCTCTAGCCTCTAGTTCCAAGCACAGTATCCTATGTTCCTATTTCAAAGAATGAGTCATCTTATTTCTTTCTTAGGAATTACCTTAAATATACATTTTATTGTGTACCTTTCTCCTCACATTTAAGCTTACGTTATCCACAAAAATGTTGCTGCAGTGGAGACAGTAGCAAAGGGTTTATTGGAGAATTATGATTATCCTTTAAATTATCCTATTAATACTGCTCATATAACTAAAGGAAGACATATAGAGCATTTAGCGCCAGATATAGTGGGCGCATTGTATGGACAGCTGTCTGCGACACTAGTTTAATGGGTCTTCAAGTATGCTAACATATTAATTTCAATAAACGGATAAGTAGGTTGTTCGCGCTAATTACATCAAAGGGGCTGCCTGACATTTTCTGCAAGGGGCACAAAAATAACTTCTTCTCCTTTTACAAACTGTACTATAATACTATTTCACTCGTTATTTAACTTTATGCGTTAGTAAATTTAACAAATAATTTTTTGATATCGAGATAATCATTAAGCAGATAGATACAAGCATATTTAATGAGAGTTTTGCTCTTAATACTATTATAAGTAGTAAAATTTAACACAGATCATAAAATAATAAGAACAAATTTAGAAATTAATATTTTGTAAGATAATTTTGTATCATCCCCTTTCCCGAAAAAACATAGATATTATATCTATAATATTTTTGAACGTTACCTTTCATTACACTACCATAATACCTGTTATTCGCAAACGGGAATGTGGTGGTGACTCGGGCCGTACCGAAAGAGATCGGGTTTGAATACCAGAGAAAACATAGATGTAATTTGTTCTTCCCTTCATAGGAGGCAAGGGTGACCCACCTGCGAAGTGTCTGCATAATAGTGACCACTGCTTTCGTCCCTAGTATTGGCTAACGCGTAGCTAATTGCTAGAGCTCGCCATTGAAATATATATATTAAAAATTTGTTAGCTATCAGTGTCAATGCCTGTTCGACGAAAAGCGTTCTGAAATTTAGCAGAGTTCGAATGTCACAATGCATTTCCCTTGAAAAGTACATGATGATATTCGAATTAGGCTAATTATTCCATTTACCGCTGCTTGTAGTTCTTATTGTTTTATAATAAGATGTTTCTGTTAAATTTGTTCCAATATGTTTTGAGATAGCTTACACTTTATTCTACATACATATTAACTTTTAAATTTGAATCAAGTTAAGCATTCCTCTTTTGAAATTGTTCTTTATTAATATTTCATATATATTGTGTTTTTGGATTTTGCATTACAATTGGATCTTTATTTTGTGTTTATACTTTTTTTCAAAGGAACGAAGTATCACTTTAGCTCATAGGCTATAGCTTGAAGAATTACTTTTTAATTATTTCAAATTTTGCAGCTCAATGCGCAAAATTCTTGACCTCACAGGTTTTTTTTTTTTTTTTTTCTTTTTTTTTTGTTTAGTTCATAAGCTTTTCTTACATTATATGTATATATATATATTTATTTACAGGATTTCTCAAGTATTCTCCTTTAGCGATTGTAATATATTTATCTTTCTTATAGATTCAGGTATAAGGTACAGTTATAAACGGGGGGATACTAGAATTTCGCCACTGGCCTTAGAAGTACAGCCACTTTCGCCCTAACTGAGCAGCTCTGCCCAAGTTTTGATGAAAAGCAGTCCAGAGTGTGGCCCACACACCTTTATCCTGCTGCCAAACCACTCCACCTTTTGATTCACCAGTATTTTTGGTACCCGCCAAACGGCTCGAACATCATACATTTGCAAACAATCATGCTTTCTCCAGGATTTGAACCCAGACTTATCGGTGCGGACATATGCATCATAGACTTACGAATAATCACTTCTCAGAATGTTTTCATTTAGCAAAAAACAGGATAATCAATTTCTCTCTCTTTTTTAAATTTAAATCATGCGGAATTTTTTAAATAATCGCGCGATTAAAAATCAATAAATGTGGTTTTAATAAATCTGAATTTAAATCTCATTTTTACTCAAGTAACTGCCATAATTTAAATCGAATATAATTTATAA
Source organism: Stegodyphus dumicola (assembly GCF_044657685.1). Lineage (NCBI taxonomy): Eukaryota > Metazoa > Arthropoda > Arachnida > Araneae > Eresidae > Stegodyphus > Stegodyphus dumicola. The sequence continues at coordinate 199,206,916 of NC_140771.1, forward strand.
TATACCTAATCGATAAATTCAGCGGAAATTTTGTATATTATTGTAATTAATGAAAGATGGTTTTATTATTCCATAATCCGGATCGATAAACAATTTCTTGGTTAATTTTTTTCAAATGATACCTTTGCTCATGGCAACGCAAGCAAGGAATGGTAACATGAAGGACGTTCTAGGAAAAACTGGCTCATATTCATGCTATTCTTCTTTTTTTTTCTTTTTATGAAAACTTTACGTTAATTACCGGATTTTCCTTTTAGATTTTTAGATTAGAATATACTTAATTAATTACTGCAAATTAATAAAAAACGGAACATTATTTCTATAATGAAGATGAATTGAAACTCATTTTTTAAATACATCACAGTTTAATTAGATGAACTGATATTGAAGTTTGATAACGTTTTGGTCGGGTGAAAGAACTAATGTTTCACAGTTCTGGCATTTAAAAAGAAATCGTGAACTGAATAGCACTTCTGAAGTCTCTGAGATTCATTCAGCTTCTTTTCTGTTTCTTTATGTCACCGAGTCTGCTATTTTTATAATATTTATTTACTTCTTTCTTCAGTGTAATTTATACCGGAAATATCTCAAGAGCTTTTGAAATATGTTATTTTATGCATCCTGAGCATTCAATAGGAACAATATTCCCTTCAACAAATCTAAGTTTCACAAATAAATAACATTTCTCAAAGGGCATACGATACTTACTGTTCACGAGATTTGAATAACTGAAATATTTATGAAGATATTTTTCATCTTGACTCAATAATAATACATTTTATTCAGGAAAATTGCATTAAAGTAATACTCAAACACTCTAAGGCACTTTTATTAAAGTAATATTAATGAATAAATAAAGGGAGAAACAGAGAAGCTTTGATTGTTCATTTGCTCAACAATTGTTTGTGTTATTTTGAGCAAAAAATGTTTCAAAGATATTTTTCAAGTTGTGTCAATAAACTGGAGATGAATAAATGCTATATGTAAGGGACATTGTTTCTTCTTATTACATTTTTATCTTAAGGCAAAGTCATTAAACGTTACTTTCAGTAACATTGTATCATCAGTATTTCTATGTTTATTTAATGTTTCACTTTTGCAAACAAGCGTTACAATTAATAAGCTAAGTTAAATACCTGATTATAAATAAAAAGTCAGACAAAAAAATTGAATTTTTAATTCTATTGAAGTGTAAGAGTTTATACAGATTCTCTTTAATAATTACGTCGAATGAGCAGAAATATATGGACACTTTATTGAATGAAAAATAACAGCTCTTATCAAAGTAAACAGCTGTAAATAACTCAAGCAGAACAATATAAGAAAAACAAATTCTTTCTAACAAAGAAAGAATATCTCAGATCGTGATATCACTCACAGAATTAAGTTTAAACAGTTTTTTTTTTTCTGAATTTACTGCCCAGCTAATTCAGAATAGATGCCAATAGCTCAAATGCAGGGCTATGCAGCAATCTGGAAGCTTCGAAAAAATTCGCTATAAGCCTTTAACAAAAAGTTAGCATTTTCAGAGGTTTTAATTAATATCTCGGTTAATGAAATCCGTACAAAGATAAGAATAATCGAAATGCCTTCCTACCAATTCTCAAAATTCGGGATAATATGTTTAAAGTTTGGCAATGCTATTTTTATTTCATATTTTGTAAAACTTACAATTTTTTATAACAAACTCTACGATTTGAAAGCAAGCAGTGGCAACACTTTTCGAAATAAAGATTTTTGTTTCCAGCGCGCGAGACTGTTGGCACTCAGAAAAATGAGGGGGGGGGGATTAGTCTTTTTAGTGTTGTTAATTAATATCTCGGCTCAGTAAAGTCTACGATGATGGGAACGGTCGAAATGGCTTCTCAAGAAGTTTTGGAATGTGTAGGTAGCTCTTTTGAAACTCAACTCTCTGCCATTCCAACATCATCTAGATAGTTACACGTATTTTTCGATAGATGAAATATCTTTCGAGACGGTGTTGGCCGTTCCGGAGGAGATGATGCCACAAACATACAAAAAAACAGACAGACGAGCACAGATTTTAGTAGTATAGCTCTTCCCAATTTAAACATGGCTTGGAATTGAATTACAAAATCTACATTACACAAAGAATAAAATGTTTGAACCCTAATACATGACTCTAATTTTAATTAAGCAAACGCACGCGCTATTATATCCCATAGGATGCACAAAATAATAAAGAAATAAACAAGAACAGCCCATAACACTATAAAAATAGGCAGAACGAAAATATAATCAAGGGAACACAAATATTAGCATACAATGGACAATATTTAAAACATGTATGTAAATATTCGTATTTATTGCAATTTACATATGTTTATATCAGTGTTCTTCCATGTAATTCATGCGTTAGGTTTGCAATTTTAAGATAAATTTACTAAGTGCAAACACATTTTTTCTTCTTTATAAGCAACACTGCATAGACTTCCTAGTATTTGCCTTTGTTACATCCTAATCTTTAAATAGATGCAAAGAATTAACGATGGTTACCTCCCAAGATCCGATAAGCCATTCTTCCAGGACAAACGGTAAAAAAAAATAATAATTGACTGATAAAGCTTGAAACGTAAATTGGAACTTTAAATCTTTGATCTGGGATTTTACATTAAGAATCAGTTGCATAAGATTTGTAGTTTGGGCTAATATACACTCCCATTAAAGTGTATTGACTTTAGGCATGGCGTTCTTTGGCAGATGACGCAAAATTTAATAACCAATAAGGCACCTAGAAACTATTTAATTTATTTTTGGACAAAATTCAATTTCAAGATGCCGTTTAATTTAGAGAATGCGTCCAGTAAAATTTTCTCCTCGAAGCTTCATTCATTTCTTTACTGTTCCAATAGCACATAATGTATTTATTATTAATTTCAGAATATAATGGAGATACTTTTATGTTTGCTTGAACTACTAAACATGGAAGACAAATTGGATTTATTTCTAATCTTATGTTTTTCTTCCTCCTAATATTTGTTCTTCACACTATTTCCTTATTCAATTACTTCTTTCGAATGCAAAGGATTTTCATTTTTTGTTGTTAAATCCTTAATATCTGTTCCTACCATTGAAATCAAAATTTTTTAGTTACAGATCACAATAATTTTGCTCTAATTCCATATTTTTCTCCCTGTTCTACAAAATTTTGTAGATTTTTCATAATTATAACCACGATATTTTCTTTAATTATGTTTATAGCAGGAACTGCAGAGTGATATAACCAGAGCAGCTTTTAGTTTTTGGGAAATTTATAATATTTCATGTCGGTGTGGATTAAAACAAATCATCAAAAATTAAGAGTTTGAACAGTTTAGCATAAAGAGCACGAAACGTACTGGGAAATTAGAAATAAATATTTTTTTATCAAATATTAGTTTGTTTTTTCTATTTTTAGTACCTTTAACATTATTGAAAATTTAACATTATTGAAATTTTTTTTTCAGTTTGCATGACATTTCTTTTCACTTTCACCGTGCGAGTGTAAATTACCAATTTTCAGCAGCAGTTTCAAGAAAACCAAGATTCATAATTTGCTATCAAAAACTCGCTTTCATAAAATTAGGTAAATACATCACAGAATGGCGTAGATTTAAACAACTCTCTAGCTACTTCGCGAAGGCATAACATAGTTCCCTCTTTTACGGAAAAAAAAAAGCTTTTGTAATGAGGATGATACAAGAAGCAAAATAAAAGAGAAATGAATGAGCTAATGCTGAAAAAAACCAATCATCAAAGGCTTATTAAAAATTTTAAGGGCTTTAAAAAAGACAATATTAAAATTTTTAAGGGATTTTGTATTACCATTTTAAAACGATTCACATTCATCTTATGAACGTTGGTTACTAATCCTTGATTCCAATTGTGGGAAATCAAATTATAACTATACACTGAGCCCATCTTGCGTTCCGTATTGGCATATAGTCTGTACTCGGCCTTTATTTGGTGAACCGCTATTCGTACACATATATTTCCGATCAGAGAAATGTTTGAAGTTACATAAATACATCGGTTGGATATTTTTAAATTTTAAGAAGTCAACTTGGTTTTTCTATAGGTTATAATTTGTGCAACAAGTTATAATTTTTTTAGGAACAAGTTATAATTTTATACGTTCCCCTGCCCTGTATTTACAAATATGTTACACTTATTATAAAAACAAAATTAAAAAATGTGAATTTTGTACGACAAAAATTGACTGAGATATTTCATCTTAAACCTGGAAATCATATTCAGAAGCCGTAAACAAATGGTAGAGCAGAATATTTGTATTTGGAAGTAAGTAAAAAAGAAATATACAATTTTTGAAATGGCATGTAGTGTTCATGAATTAAGTGAAGAGTAATTTTATGCAGATTATTGGGAAAAGTGTTCATCAGTGTAATGATGCTTATCAAAATGAATATCCTTTGCAGAATTTTGTAAAATGTCGGTTCTAGAAAACACTGGAATGTTTAATACTGTCACATAAAGTCATAACATTATTTTCGTAAATATATACTGTTTAATAAGTTTGTCTATGTGGTTATTAGATTATGATTTAAAAGTAATAAAATTGCATTAGAAACACAATAACTTATTTTTAGCGTTTCGAAACTTACAAACCAATCGCACGAAAAATTCTTTAAGCATGCCAGTTGTAATAAAATTATAAATTAAAGATACAAAGAAATGTTGCACTCTAATAAATCACAAAGAACTGTTAGTGATGATATTTAAATGAAATCAACTTCAACTGATTCTAATTAATGTGTAAACCGACTCTACAAAGGAAAGATGAAAATTATTTTTAAAAACCCCGCAAATTTTATAATTAAATATCTCCGTCAATTTTTATCTAACGGATGTCAAGCCTTACGTATTTAAATCTTTTATAAGTGTTTTAAATATCGGAATGGGGATCGGGAGACAGTATAAGAAGTTAGATTTCGTAATTTATCCAAAATTTGTGTATTTTTTGATTCGATACTAACAAGAGATGAATACGTAGAACTATATGTTTACAACTAACGCTCGCAAAAGTAATGTCCAGGTAAGGACTTTTGTGTGCACGGTATGTAATATGATATCAAGAAATCGTATTCAACTACTTTCTTCATATAAAATATGCAAGAAAACAGCAAAGAGTGTCAGATATTTTAAATAAATGTCTATCAGTTTCGAGAAGGAACGACGTAGCTAACTCTTTCATCTGAGCAAACTAATTGTGTAGTGATTTTGTTACAAGTAAATAAATAAACAGAAAAATGAATGAACTCATCTCGCGCCTATGACTTTGGTCCCTTCGTTTCCAAATTTTCATGGGCCTTTTTCCGAGAAAAACGAAACAAAGCCAGGATACTTCAATTTTGAAATAGTTGAGAAGAAATGGGTTAGAATTTCTTGAGCGGCTTATTACACTTCCACTACTTTATTATTTTTTTAGTTTACATTTTACTTCTACATATTTCTTTCCCATACATAACTTCCAATATTCTTTATGGATATAAATTTAAAAAAATGAGCTTAGCTTTGCGGTATTACATCTATTCAGTTCACAACAAACGAAACGAAAATATACGCATGCATGTTTTTGAGTATGTATTCGTAACGACAGTACCTATTCTGAAGAATAAAAAAGAATGGCGTAGACTATTTTGAAACGAAAGATGTTCTCAAACTAGGGGTAGTATACAGAATAAAACATAATCATATTATATTTTCTTTAAACAAACTAAAAAATAAATAACTTTCTGCAGATCTTTATACATCCATATAATACAAATCTATTTTTGTACGAAATAGTATGTTTCTTTTGGAATTTCAAAAGTAAGCAAAACTGTAGCAAAAACGTTAACAAATATTTAGATTCATACCAACTACAAGAGATTAGTTTTCTTTTGGAATACTTTAGGATAACAATTCATCTTCCGCAAAGGACTTCAGGAAAATGTAAGATATAATTTATATCAACTGAAAATCTTATACGAAAGCCCAGTTTATTGTTTTCTTGCATATCGAAAACTTCCATCAGATTCTTTTCGGGAAATGCTTCGATAAAACTATTGAACCATAAGTGCTTTTCTTAACTTTGCCAAAGGCTGTTTGGAGAAATTACTGTTTTAAAACAAACTTTAAAAATATGTGCATATATATCACTTTAAATGAAACATCGCGTAAGAATAAGCATTTGTGGTACATGTATTACCACTCTGTTCTAAAACAAACAAATACTTTTATGTTTGGCTTATATTTCGGCTGAAATTGTATAAGCATTTATTTTAATAATTGCAAACTTTGAAATATACCACATTCCTTACCTTTAGTTTCTAGAACTGTCGAGCAAATATTAACAACAATTTCCATATTTTATGTAATTTTCAAAACTCTTGGGGCACTATCCATACCTTCTTTCATTTAAATAATACATTTGCAAAAACATGTTGTGTCAGCAAAGTATAATAACTATCAGTTGATTAGTTTAGAACTTTCATTTACCAGTCCTATCCAAAATACAATCTGTCTGTGTTAACCAACCACTCTTCATGGGTTAAAAAACAGCCAACATTTGCATTCAGGATCGTTAAATGCTTATGATAAACTGTGAGGCTCGACACAAGCTGTCAGATACAGGACATGAAAAAATGAATTTCTTTCAAAAGTGTTGCAAGAAAAAATGAATTCCATTGCATTTGAGACAGAATGTAATTCATAGAACGAAAGATGTCGAGTAATGCTAAAAAGCTGTCTCCTGTAATGAAAATAAAAATGAAGGTTTCACTCTAGAGAAAACGCTCCATGCAGATATTCTTTTACTTTTTTCTTGTTCTTTTACATGTGTTAACGTCAAGAACGTTGGCGTGTTTCGTCTGCCTAAAATGAAATCATTTATCACTTTCAGCACTATAAATCGTTTGCTGTAAAAAAATAGCTTAGACCTTTAAGTATGAACGCTTAATTAGAAACTTTAAAGCAAAATTGTAAAACAACATAAATATGGAGAAAAATAAAGTCAACCTATTTTTAGGTTGCAAATTGTCGATAAAAACACGGTAAATTTCTGATGCGATGGGTGTTAACCATTGTGCAATAGCGACGTTAAGTTTTGCTGTTGAATGTATACATAAATTATTTCCAAATGAATAATGACATTTTCTAATGAAACATTTTTAAAAAGGATGAAATTGATGGAATTGCCCACGTAAAAATTACTATTTGGAAACGTAAACTCATAAACCGTCAAATTAGAAACACTTACCTTAGCAACTTACTAAATTCATCAGATTGCAATGTGTATACAGATTAAGTATGATAAATAATATTATTACCACACTGAAATATTCTTGTTGTTGTTACTCCTGAACAAACTCAGCTAGATAAGGTCCATCAAGTTTATTATGTCCGAGAGGAAAGACATAGCGTATATCTCTGGCGAAGGTATCGAATGTCTCATTTAAATGGTAGATTGAGTTTTTTCAGCTTCTTTCCAATGATGATGAAAAATAGCACGTATGACGCATCCAGAGACTCAATTCCCGCTTCTCCCACAAAGCTCTCGAGAGGGTTTCCGGCTCGAAAATACCCCATGCCACACATACATTCTATATTTACAATGACCCATAGTTTTTCTGAGATTTGAAAGCTATTCAAAGCTAAGGCAGACAGGTTATTTTCCATCATGCGAATGAGGGGCGGGGCGAATCGGTGGGCTATTTGGCGTAATGGTCGACTTCGTTGGTTAAACCATCCTAGTTGGTCTTCGGTGGTTCCGTTCTTTCATCAACTCTAGACACCTATACTATTTACAAATCACATATTTACGCATTTGCAAATCATGATCACGTAGAAAGGACAGCTAACAAGTTGTCATTTGAATGTTCTTTGTAAAATGCTCACTTGGTATATTGCAGTAGTTTTATTTATGGATGTATATCTGCAGGCATTTGTGAAAGCGAAACAAGAGAAAATTAATTCAGAAACCTAATTATATTATTTGCGTATCAAGTGCTGCTATAAATACTCACACAGAGCAAGCAAATTTGAAAGAACAGCGTTTGCACTTGCTGTTTACAAGCCTAGAAAGCAAAAGATGAAAAGAAAAAATTATAGGCAGCTGGAAAAATGAAAGAATGAAATGGAACTAATACGTGTATCTGCAGTCTTCGACCTGGAAGGAAACCACAGTTTTATAGCTCCCTGATGAATATGTTTTTCGCCTTTTTTTAGACTCGCCAGTCGTGTTTTTACTATAGTAAAAAAGACGTGGTAGGCTTTCTGCTATGTCCAGAAACTTAACTCAAACACCTTTCTACATTGAAAGGCAAGTTATCGCTCTAATGTCAAGCAATGATAAAGTAGTAACACGCTTAGAATAGCGTTTTATTTAACTCTTTAAATCAACAGAAAGCATTACTTCTGCTACAGATGAATCTCCGCTATATGCGGATATTTAAAATAACGTAAAATGACATTAAATTCAAATTTAAGCAAAGTAGTCTGAGATCAAACATACCGGAATAAATTTTGTCCGAGAGGGCGATAATATGCAACTTCTAACTTCAAAACAGTCAAACTGTCAGCTTAAATAAACAATTAATTTGGCATCCTGGTAAGGACTGAGGAAAGGAAAAGTTTAAGTAAACCTTCAAAGCGTAATAAATTGTTATTTAAAGTACCAATCGTGCAATGCACTAAATCCTACAGTGTTGTAGCGAATTTACTAACTATATATTTAACTGAAAGTCCTTATAGGTATGTACGTTATTTACAGATAAAGCGAAACTGTCAATTAATAATTAATTGTAATTTATGACTAATAAGTTATCTCGTATTTACTATTTTATCACACGTAAAAGAAACAATGTGACAAATAAGTTGACATTAAAATCAGAAATTTATATCTCTATTCATGTTTACCTTGCAGTTTTACTATTCGTTTAGCAGCAAAGTGTGAAGGAATTACATTGTCCCACAGGTAGTCTTCTTTTATTTATTTTCTGGTTTTTAATTAATTCATACTCTGCATTTCTTATAAACAGCAAAATGATAAGTTTATCTATAATCATTAGATTAATTAAAAACAAAGATAACAGTTTTGTAACTTTTCTTACTTTACCGTCTGCAATGTTTAATAGCAATTTCGGGTGCTGTGTTTAAATTACTTAAAAGATATGAGATATGTGAATGTGTTTACCGTGAAAATGCAGCTGCTTGATACACCTCACCTGATTTCACGTAGCTAAAACTGAACACCTTGAAACATGCAACAAATTGGTTTAGTCTAAGCGGCACATAACGCTATCTAAATCGAAATTTAAAAAAAATTTTGAAGAATTTTAATTAAAAGATACGGAACTAGAGATTGAAATTAAAGGTTTCAAGAATCTGTTAGAAAACAATTAGATAAAGTGAAAATGGATATCAGTTTAATAAAAGATTAATTAACTTTGAAAGTCAAAATTCACGAATGAAATTTTCAAGAGTAAAACAATTAAATTGAAATTAATTACAAACTTGGCCAAACTGTTTTCTGTGTAAACGAATTACTCATCTATCCGTACCATCTACAAAGGAAAAATGCTTCATTAAAACGCACTAAAGCCGATTAATTCTCATAGATACTAGTTTTAGTAAATTGTGAAATGCGTAAACTGATCAAATCTTAATCATGTCTGTTTTATAATATCTGTATAGAATTTTGTAACATGTGTAACCTATAGAATTAGTTCAGTTATGATGGAAAGAACAATTTGGAGTTTCGATATGTGAGGTGCATTAAATTCAAACCGGAGCATTTTAGTTTGCAAAGTAAAAGAGAAGATTTCAATAAGTGTGAAAGCGTTACATTTAGATATTATCACTTTTAGAGTTTACTTTAACTTTTCAGCCGCCCAACCGGTATGTGGTTAGCGTCGCTGATTGCCGTAGTGAAGGGCCGGGTTTCGAATCCCGTAGAAGGCATGTATGTTTGTAAATGTATAATGTCGGTGCGGCATAGCGGCACTTTAAAGATGCGGCGAGCCAAAAGTCCTGTCGTGTGGTTTGGTGGAAGGAAAGAAGGGGTGAGAGACCCTCGGACCTTTTTCTCCTCTCACCATCAAAATTGGGGACAGAACTGAGCCAAATCGCACTGTCACCTGTTAGATGCTCAAGGCTGTTGCCAACGACAGGTATAATCTAGTGCTCCTTGTCAAGATGAATTTCGTGGGCTTGGGCTGACTACGTCAGGCAAGTGAGCATAAGCAACAACAACTTTCTAACAGTTATTTTAAGTTTAAACATGCTTTACTGTCTATTATCGTTTCCTGTCTACTATTCCCTACCAGAATGAGTTTTTAGTATTGCGTTGTATGCAAATGAGTTAGAAGGAGTATTTAAAGAAGGTTCAAATTACTTCAAGAAGAGAGAGCTTAGGAGTTCTCAGTAGCGCGTGTTTGCCTCAGGCTACTTCTTTCTTACATTTACTACGTCAGGCCGTATTGTACGTACCTGTTGATAATAACTAGGTTAAGTTAAGGATATCTGTGGCTAGCTTCGGCTAAATCTGTTTAGATTAATATTATATTAGTTTCTTATTTCCTTACCTTGATTTAAAAGCCCGAGTGGAGCCCGAGAAGGAGCCATCTGTGACCATTCTTTGACTAAAAGGGTATTTTAAGTGGACTTCTGTGGACTCTGTCGTTAAATATTCTAACTCAGAGATAAGTCTCTATCCAGTTAACTAGGTTCTTCTACGATCAGCACAGACAAGGTAACGAAGTAACATTGTACACTTTCTTCATTCATATGCTTATATGGCAGAAATGATTGCAATAGCTAACATACATGCATTGACATGGGAAATAGAGAAACTGGTTGTATTTTTAGATATTATTATCCCTTTCTGCAATCATATGTTTATTTGACCGATGTGATTGAAGTGGCGAACATAGATGAACTGGCGTAAGGAACAGATAAACTGGTTGTAAGATGGCGCTGTACATAATTTTCTACGAGATGCACTCGTATCATCGGACGTTCACGCAGACAACAACGCAAAATCAAAGTTTTAAGTTTAAGAACATTATTGCTCCGAAACTGCAAAAAATTATGTAAATTAAATTGCTATTAACATTTTATAATTATTCTGGAATAGTTCTGAAATAATTCTGGAATTCTTTATTTTTCTGGAATTCTTTATTTTTAGATATTATTATCCCTTTCTGCAATCATATGTTTATTTGACCGATGTGATTGAAGTGGCGAACATAGATGAACTGGCATAAGGAACAGATAAACTGGTTGTAAGATGGCACTGTACATAATTTTCTACGAGATGCACTCGTATCATCGGACGTTCACGCAGACAACAACGCAAAATCAAAGTTTTAAATTTAAGAACATTATTGCTCCGAAACTGCAAAAAATTATGTAAATTAAATTGCTATTAACATTTTATAATTATTCTGGAATAGTTCTGAAATAATTCTGGAATTCTTTATTTTTCTGGAATTCTTTATTTTTAGATATTATTATCCCTTTCTGCAATCATATGTTTATTTGACCGATGTGATTGAAGTGGCGAACATAGATGAACTGGCATAAGGAACAGATAAACTGGTTGTAAGATGGCACTGTACATAATTTTCTACGAGATGCACTCGTATCATCGGACGTTCACGCAGACAACAACGCAAAATCAAAGTTTTAAATTTAAGAACATTATTGCTCCGAAACTGCAAAAAATTATGTAAATTAAATTGCTATTAACATTTTATAATTATTCTGGAATAGTTCTGAAATAATTCTGGAATTCTTTATTTTTCTGGAATTCTTTATTTTTAGATATTATTATCCCTTTCTGCAATCATATGTTTATTTGACCGATGTGATTGAAGTGGCGAACATAGATGAACTGGCATAAGGAACAGATAAACTGGTTGTAAGATGGCACTGTGCATAATTTTCTACGAGATGCACTCGTATCATCGGACGTTCACGCAGACAACAACGCAAAATCAAAGTTTTAAATTTAAGAACATTATTGCTCCGAAACTGCAAAAAATTATGTAAATTAAATTGCTATTAACATTTTATAATTATTCTGGAATAGTTCTGAAATAATTCTGGAATTCTTTATTTTTCTGGAATTCTTTATTTTTAGATATTATTATCCCTTTCTGCAATCATATGTTTATTTGACCAATGTGATTGAAGTGGCGAACATAGATGAACTGGCATAAGGAACAGATAAACTGGTTGTAAGATGGCACTGTACATAATTTTCTACGAGATGCACTCGTATCATCGGACGTTCACGCAGACAACAACGCAAAATCAAAGTTTTAAATTTAAGAACATTATTGCTCCGAAACTGCAAAAAATTATGTAAATTAAATTGCTATTAACATTTTATAATTATTCTGGAATAGTTCTGAAATAATTCTGGAATTCTTTATTTTTCTGGAATTCTTTATTTTTAGATATTATTATCCCTTTCTGCAATCATATGTTTATTTGACCAATGTGATTGAAGTGGCGAACATAGATGAACTGGCATAAGGAACAGATAAACTGGTTGTAAGATGGCACTGTACATAATTTTCTACGAGATGCACTCGTATCATCGGACGTTCACGCAGACAACAACGCAAAATCAAAGTTTTAAATTTAAGAACATTATTGCTCCGAAACTGCAAAAAATTAAATTGCTATTAACATTTTATAATTATTCTGGAATAGTTCTGAAATAATTCTGGAATTCTTTATTTTTCTGGAATTCTTTATTTTTAGATATTATTATCCCTTTCTGCAATCATATGTTTATTTGACCGATGTGATTGAAGTGGCGAACATAGATGAACTGGCATAAGGAACAGATAAACTGGTTGTAAGATGGCACTGTACATAATTTTCTACGAGATGCACTCGTATCATCGGACGTTCACGCAGACAACAACGCAAAATCAAAGTTTTAAATTTAAGAACATTATTGCTCCGAAACTGCAAAAAATTAAATTGCTATTAACATTTTATAATTATTCTGGAATAGTTCTGAAATAATTCTGGAATTCTTTATTTTTCTGGAATTCTTTATTTTTAGATATTATTATCCCTTTCTGCAATCATATGTTTATTTGACCGATGTGATTGAAGTGGCGAACATAGATGAACTGGCATAAGGAACAGATAAACTGGTTGTAAGATGGCACTGTACATAATTTTCTACGAGATGCACTCGTATCATCGGACGTTCACGCAGACAACAACGCAAAATCAAAGTTTTAAATTTAAGAACATTATTGCTCCGAAACTGCAAAAAATTATGTAAATTAAATTGCTATTAACATTTTATAATTATTCTGGAATGGTTCTGAAATAATTCTGGAATTCTTTATTTTTCTGGAATTCTTTATTTTTAGATATTATTATCCCTTTCTGCAATCATATGTTTATTTGACCGATGTGATTGAAGTGGCGAACATAGATGAACTGGCATAAGGAACAGATAAACTGGTTGTAAGATGGCACTGTGCATAATTTTCTACGAGATGCACTCGTATCATCGGACGTTCACGCAGACAACAACGCAAAATCAAAGTTTTAAATTTAAGAACATTATTGCTCCGAAACTGCAAAAAATTATGTAAATTAAATTGCTATTAACATTTTATAATTATTCTGGAATGGTTCTGAAATAATTCTGGAATTCTTTATTTTTCTGGAATTCTTTATTTTTAGATATTATTATCCCTTTCTGCAATCATATGTTTATTTGACCGATGTGATTGAAGTGGCGAACATAGATGAACTGGCATAAGGAACAGATAAACTGGTTGTAAGATGGCACTGTGCATAATTTTCTACGAGATGCACTCGTATCATCGGACGTTCACGCAGACAACAACGCAAAATCAAAGTTTTAAATTTAAGAACATTATTGCTCCGAAACTGCAAAAAATTATGTAAATTAAATTGCTATTAACATTTTATAATTATTCTGGAATAGTTCTGAAATAATTCTGGAATTCTTTATTTTTCTGGAATTCTTTATTTTTAGATATTATTATCCCTTTCTGCAATCATATGTTTATTTGACCGATGTGATTGAAGTGGCGAACATAGATGAACTGGCATAAGGAACAGATAAACTGGTTGTAAGATGGCACTGTACATAATTTTCTACGAGATGCACTCGTATCATCGGACGTTCACGCAGACAACAACGCAAAATCAAAGTTTTAAATTTAAGAACATTATTGCTCCGAAACTGCAAAAAATTATGTAAATTAAATTGCTATTAACATTTTATAATTATTCTGGAATAGTTCTGAAATAATTCTGGAATTCTTTATTTTTCTGGAATTCTTTATTTTTAGATATTATTATCCCTTTCTGCAATCATATGTTTATTTGACCAATGTGATTGAAGTGGCGAACATAGATGAACTGGCATAAGGAACAGATAAACTGGTTGTAAGATGGCACTGTACATAATTTTCTACGAGATGCACTCGTATCATCGGACGTTCACGCAGACAACAACGCAAAATCAAAGTTTTAAATTTAAGAACATTATTGCTCCGAAACTGCAAAAAATTAAATTGCTATTAACATTTTATAATTATTCTGGAATAGTTCTGAAATAATTCTGGAATTCTTTATTTTTCTGGAATTCTTTATTTTTAGATATTATTATCCCTTTCTGCAATCATATGTTTATTTGACCGATGTGATTGAAGTGGCGAACATAGATGAACTGGCATAAGGAACAGATAAACTGGTTGTAAGATGGCACTGTACATAATTTTCTACGAGATGCACTCGTATCATCGGACGTTCACGCAGACAACAACGCAAAATCAAAGTTTTAAATTTAAGAACATTATTGCTCCGAAACTGCAAAAAATTAAATTGCTATTAACATTTTATAATTATTCTGGAATAGTTCTGAAATAATTCTGGAATTCTTTATTTTTCTGGAATTCTTTATTTTTAGATATTATTATCCCTTTCTGCAATCATATGTTTATTTGACCGATGTGATTGAAGTGGCGAACATAGATGAACTGGCGTAAGGAACAGATAAACTGGTTGTAAGATGGCGCTGTACATAATTTTCTACGAGATGCACTCGTATCATCGGACGTTCACGCAGACAACAACGCAAAATCAAAGTTTTAAGTTTAAGAACATTATTGCTCCGAAACTGCAAAAAATTATGTAAATTAAATTGCTATTAACATTTTATAATTATTCTGGAATAGTTCTGAAATAATTCTGGAATTCTTTATTTTCTGGAATTCTTTATTTTTAGATATTATTATCCCTTTCTGCAATCATATGTTTATTTGACCGATGTGATTGAAGTGGCGAACATAGATGAACTGGCGTAAGGAACAGATAAACTGGTTGTAAGATGGCGCTGTACATAATTTTCTACGAGATGCACTCGTATCATCGGACGTTCACGCAGACAACAACGCAAAATCAAAGTTTTAAATTTAAGAACATTATTGCTCCGAAACTGCAAAAAATTATGTAAATTAAATTGCTATTAACATTTTATAATTATTCTGGAATAGTTCTGAAATAATTCTGGAATTCTTTATTTTTCTGGAATTCTTTATTTTTAGATATTATTATCCCTTTCTGCAATCATATGTTTATTTGACCGATGTGATTGAAGTGGCGAACATAGATGAACTGGCATAAGGAACAGATAAACTGGTTGTAAGATGGCACTGTACATAATTTTCTACGAGATGCACTCGTATCATCGGACGTTCACGCAGACAACAACGCAAAATCAAAGTTTTAAATTTAAGAACATTATTGCTCCGAAACTGCAAAAAATTATGTAAATTAAATTGCTATTAACATTTTATAATTATTCTGGAATAGTTCTGAAATAATTCTGGAATTCTTTATTTTTCTGGAATTCTTTATTTTTAGATATTATTATCCCTTTCTGCAATCATATGTTTATTTGACCGATGTGATTGAAGTGGCGAACATAGATGAACTGGCATAAGGAACAGATAAACTGGTTGTAAGATGGCACTGTGCATAATTTTCTACGAGATGCACTCGTATCATCGGACGTTCACGCAGACAACAACGCAAAATCAAAGTTTTAAATTTAAGAACATTATTGCTCCGAAACTGCAAAAAATTATGTAAATTAAATTGCTATTAACATTTTATAATTATTCTGGAATGGTTCTGAAATAATTCTGGAATTCTTTATTTTTCTGGAATTCTTTATTTTTAGATATTATTATCCCTTTCTGCAATCATATGTTTATTTGACCGATGTGATTGAAGTGGCGAACATAGATGAACTGGCATAAGGAACAGATAAACTGGTTGTAAGATGGCACTGTGCATAATTTTCTACGAGATGCACTCGTATCATCGGACGTTCACGCAGACAACAACGCAAAATCAAAGTTTTAAATTTAAGAACATTATTGCTCCGAAACTGCAAAAAATTATGTAAATTAAATTGCTATTAACATTTTATAATTATTCTGGAATAGTTCTGAAATAATTCTGGAATTCTTTATTTTTCTGGAATTCTTTATTTTTAGATATTATTATCCCTTTCTGCAATCATATGTTTATTTGACCGATGTGATTGAAGTGGCGAACATAGATGAACTGGCATAAGGAACAGATAAACTGGTTGTAAGATGGCACTGTACATAATTTTCTACGAGATGCACTCGTATCATCGGACGTTCACGCAGACAACAACGCAAAATCAAAGTTTTAAATTTAAGAACATTATTGCTCCGAAACTGCAAAAAATTATGTAAATTAAATTGCTATTAACATTTTATAATTATTCTGGAATAGTTCTGAAATAATTCTGGAATTCTTTATTTTTCTGGAATTCTTTATTTTTAGATATTATTATCCCTTTCTGCAATCATATGTTTATTTGACCAATGTGATTGAAGTGGCGAACATAGATGAACTGGCATAAGGAACAGATAAACTGGTTGTAAGATGGCACTGTACATAATTTTCTACGAGATGCACTCGTATCATCGGACGTTCACGCAGACAACAACGCAAAATCAAAGTTTTAAATTTAAGAACATTATTGCTCCGAAACTGCAAAAAATTATGTAAATTAAATTGCTATTAACATTTTATAATTATTCTGGAATAGTTCTGAAATAATTCTGGAATTCTTTATTTTTCTGGAATTCTTTATTTTTAGATATTATTATCCCTTTCTGCAATCATATGTTTATTTGACCGATGTGATTGAAGTGGCGAACATAGATGAACTGGCATAAGGAACAGATAAACTGGTTGTAAGATGGCACTGTGCATAATTTTCTACGAGATGCACTCGTATCATCGGACGTTCACGCAGACAACAACGCAAAATCAAAGTTTTAAATTTAAGAACATTATTGCTCCGAAACTGCAAAAAATTATGTAAATTAAATTGCTATTAACATTTTATAATTATTCTGGAATGGTTCTGAAATAATTCTGGAATTCTTTATTTTTCTGGAATTCTTTATTTTTAGATATTATTATCCCTTTCTGCAATCATATGTTTATTTGACCGATGTGATTGAAGTGGCGAACATAGATGAACTGGCATAAGGAACAGATAAACTGGTTGTAAGATGGCACTGTGCATAATTTTCTACGAGATGCACTCGTATCATCGGACGTTCACGCAGACAACAACGCAAAATCAAAGTTTTAAATTTAAGAACATTATTGCTCCGAAACTGCAAAAAATTATGTAAATTAAATTGCTATTAACATTTTATAATTATTCTGGAATAGTTCTGAAATAATTCTGGAATTCTTTATTTTTCTGGAATTCTTTATTTTTAGATATTATTATCCCTTTCTGCAATCATATGTTTATTTGACCGATGTGATTGAAGTGGCGAACATAGATGAACTGGCATAAGGAACAGATAAACTGGTTGTAAGATGGCACTGTACATAATTTTCTACGAGATGCACTCGTATCATCGGACGTTCACGCAGACAACAACGCAAAATCAAAGTTTTAAATTTAAGAACATTATTGCTCCGAAACTGCAAAAAATTATGTAAATTAAATTGCTATTAACATTTTATAATTATTCTGGAATAGTTCTGAAATAATTCTGGAATTCTTTATTTTTCTGGAATTCTTTATTTTTAGATATTATTATCCCTTTCTGCAATCATATGTTTATTTGACCAATGTGATTGAAGTGGCGAACATAGATGAACTGGCATAAGGAACAGATAAACTGGTTGTAAGATGGCACTGTACATAATTTTCTACGAGATGCACTCGTATCATCGGACGTTCACGCAGACAACAACGCAAAATCAAAGTTTTAAATTTAAGAACATTATTGCTCCGAAACTGCAAAAAATTAAATTGCTATTAACATTTTATAATTATTCTGGAATAGTTCTGAAATAATTCTGGAATTCTTTATTTTTCTGGAATTCTTTATTTTTAGATATTATTATCCCTTTCTGCAATCATATGTTTATTTGACCGATGTGATTGAAGTGGCGAACATAGATGAACTGGCATAAGGAACAGATAAACTGGTTGTAAGATGGCACTGTACATAATTTTCTACGAGATGCACTCGTATCATCGGACGTTCACGCAGACAACAACGCAAAATCAAAGTTTTAAATTTAAGAACATTATTGCTCCGAAACTGCAAAAAATTAAATTGCTATTAACATTTTATAATTATTCTGGAATAGTTCTGAAATAATTCTGGAATTCTTTATTTTTCTGGAATTCTTTATTTTTAGATATTATTATCCCTTTCTGCAATCATATGTTTATTTGACCGATGTGATTGAAGTGGCGAACATAGATGAACTGGCATAAGGAACAGATAAACTGGTTGTAAGATGGCACTGTGCATAATTTTCTACGAGATGCACTCGTATCATCGGACGTTCACGCAGACAACAACGCAAAATCAAAGTTTTAAATTTAAGAACATTATTGCTCCGAAACTGCAAAAAATTATGTAAATTAAATTGCTATTAACATTTTATAATTATTCTGGAATAGTTCTGAAATAATTCTGGAATTCTTTATTTTTCTGGAATTCTTTATTTTTAGATAATATTATCCCTTTCTGCAATCATATGTTTACTTGACCGATGTGATTGAAGTGGCGAACATAGATGAACTGGCATAAGGAACAGATAAACTGGTTGTAAGATGGCACTGTACATAATTTTCTACGAGATGCACTCGTATCATCGGACGTTCACGCAGACAACAACGCAAAATCAAAGTTTTAAATTTAAGAACATTATTGCTCCGAAACTGCAAAAAATTATGTAAATTAAATTGCTATTAACATTTTATAATTATTCTGGAATAGTTCTGAAATAATTCTGGAATTCTTTATTTTTCTGGAATTCTTTATTTTTAGATATTATTATCCCTTTCTGCAATCATATGTTTATTTGACCAATGTGATTGAAGTGGCGAACATAGATGAACTGGCATAAGGAACAGATAAACTGGTTGTAAGATGGCACTGTACATAATTTTCTACGAGATGCACTCGTATCATCGGACGTTCACGCAGACAACAACGCAAAATCAAAGTTTTAAATTTAAGAACATTATTGCTCCGAAACTGCAAAAAATTAAATTGCTATTAACATTTTATAATTATTCTGGAATAGTTCTGAAATAATTCTGGAATTCTTTATTTTTCTGGAATTCTTTATTTTTAGATATTATTATCCCTTTCTGCAATCATATGTTTATTTGACCGATGTGATTGAAGTGGCGAACATAGATGAACTGGCATAAGGAACAGATAAACTGGTTGTAAGATGGCACTGTACATAATTTTCTACGAGATGCACTCGTATCATCGGACGTTCACGCAGACAACAACGCAAAATCAAAGTTTTAAATTTAAGAACATTATTGCTCCGAAACTGCAAAAAATTAAATTGCTATTAACATTTTATAATTATTCTGGAATAGTTCTGAAATAATTCTGGAATTCTTTATTTTTCTGGAATTCTTTATTTTTAGATATTATTATCCCTTTCTGCAATCATATGTTTATTTGACCGATGTGATTGAAGTGGCGAACATAGATGAACTGGCGTAAGGAACAGATAAACTGGTTGTAAGATGGCGCTGTACATAATTTTCTACGAGATGCACTCGTATCATCGGACGTTCACGCAGACAACAACGCAAAATCAAAGTTTTAAGTTTAAGAACATTATTGCTCCGAAACTGCAAAAAATTATGTAAATTAAATTGCTATTAACATTTTATAATTATTCTGGAATAGTTCTGAAATAATTCTGGAATTCTTTATTTTCTGGAATTCTTTATTTTTAGATATTATTATCCCTTTCTGCAATCATATGTTTATTTGACCGATGTGATTGAAGTGGCGAACATAGATGAACTGGCGTAAGGAACAGATAAACTGGTTGTAAGATGGCGCTGTACATAATTTTCTACGAGATGCACTCGTATCATCGGACGTTCACGCAGACAACAACGCAAAATCAAAGTTTTAAATTTAAGAACATTATTGCTCCGAAACTGCAAAAAATTATGTAAATTAAATTGCTATTAACATTTTATAATTATTCTGGAATAGTTCTGAAATAATTCTGGAATTCTTTATTTTTCTGGAATTCTTTATTTTTAGATATTATTATCCCTTTCTGCAATCATATGTTTATTTGACCAATGTGATTGAAGTGGCGAACATAGATGAACTGGCATAAGGAACAGATAAACTGGTTGTAAGATGGCACTGTACATAATTTTCTACGAGATGCACTCGTATCATCGGACGTTCACGCAGACAACAACGCAAAATCAAAGTTTTAAATTTAAGAACATTATTGCTCCGAAACTGCAAAAAATTAAATTGCTATTAATATTTTATAATTATTCTGGAATAGTTCTGAAATAATTCTGGAATTCTTTATTTTTCTGGAATTCTTTATTTTTAGATATTATTATCCCTTTCTGCAATCATATGTTTATTTGACCGATGTGATTGAAGTGGCGAACATAGATGAACTGGCATAAGGAACAGATAAACTGGTTGTAAGATGGCACTGTACATAATTTTCTACGAGATGCACTCGTATCATCGGACGTTCACGCAGACAACAACGCAAAATCAAAGTTTTAAATTTAAGAACATTATTGCTCCGAAACTGCAAAAAATTAAATTGCTATTAACATTTTATAATTATTCTGGAATAGTTCTGAAATAATTCTTTATTTTTCCACAAAGAGTAATGACATTCTTGTCATATATAGTGAGTCATTAACAGAAATGATCTTTATCATATCCTATATCTTATCAATTTTTATAAAAAGAGTTTTGTATTACCCTGTATCATATCACTGCCTTTTCCTAAGAATAGCCTATACGGCATTGACCTCATGCCAGATTTTGCAAAAACTATTGCAGGTATAAAAGAAACCTAATATTAAAGTTCGAAACACCTAAAAATGATACATAACAAATATAAACGCTTGAACTAAGTGTTAATACTTATCTGTTGCTTCATGCTTTTATGCTCTTATACCAGATAATATACAGTAAGACCCCGCTTAACGCGGGGGATACGTTCCATCGAAGTAGAGCGTAATGCGAAACAGCGCTAAGCGAGGCTATCTTAACATGTAAATAATGGGGTTAGGGGAAGACGGATAAAAAATGGTTAGGCATTAAATTTAATAATGTTTTTTTTAATAAAAATAAATTCAAACATTTATTTCTTACAAAAATAAAAACAATATAAACGTATATACTTTTAAAAACAAATAAAATTCTCAGTCAGATCATTCAGTCTATTCTGGGTTTCCAATTTTCTGCCTTTTTGTCAAGAAGGCATTATGATAGATTGGCTTAATGGCATATTGAGCTCGATTTCGTCGTCAATCCATATAGACAGTCGTTTTTCCATTTCCTCTATAATGTTATTTCTAGAACGGGTAATTCTAGTTGCAGAGCTTGACGTAGTTGCAGTTGCCGATGACAGTATTTTTTCTTTATTCTTAAGAATTGTCATTATTGTTGAAGTTGCCAAAATCAATGCAGCGCTAATTTGAGATTGACGTTCACCAGAATCTAATCTTCTAATCACTTGCATTTCAGTTTCCAGTGAAATGCTTTTTCTGGTTGCTTTCTTTTCTTGTTATTTATTATCACCCATGATAAAAACTAAAGATCATAATATTTGTCACTGTATTAATCGTTATAGTATTATACAAATTTAAACTTACAATAATGTCAACAAATGTTTCAAATGATAAAAATGCGTCCACAAAGCAAGAAACACAACTACACTGTTTCGGATATGTTATTTGGACACCTAGCGCTGCGCACAATTTCGAAGAATCCCCGGGTTGAAATAAAAGAGCGCTAAACCGAAACAGCGCTAAACGAAACAGCGTTAAGCGGGGTCTTACTGTACTTAAGTCCTGTACTAACGTGTATAATAAACCTTTAAAATTGTATTATTATAGTAATCCATTGCCTTCACTGTATTTTAAATACTTCTTTGTATTGAACAAGTATTAGTCTCTTCTTATTTGTTCATTTTAAGTGGAACCCTTCTTTGCTTCTTTAAAGTCAGCTCTTAATCAGAAGTTTAGCTGGTTCAGTGGAGTTGCATCTGACAGGAGTTTCTTATTCTACGTTAATAACAAACAGGTTACAAAAATGTATCTCATCATAAAAAAACAGTTTTTTTATTCCGATCGATTATGAAAATTTAGTAGTTGTTTTCATTCTTCCCCCCGGTTACTTATGAAATCGGTTGCATTTAGGAATGCCTGCAACTGACACAAGTCTATATCATAATGAGTGTTCTTGCTACTATTCATAAATCTCATAGTTCGATTCTCAAAGAGACCCTCTTAAAGATAAGAATTCGTAGGGTACTTAAATATTCATCGCCATTGTTCAAACGAGACAATACTGAATTAAAATTAGAAGATTTTTATCATTTCTTTGTTTATTATTCTAAATCAGAAATAATACCTTCCATTTCTCTTAAGTCAATATTCAGTTAAAATCCGTATTGTGTTTCTTGCGGTGTTTATCATATCTTTACAACCTCTCGATTCGCGTTAATGATCTTAATTCTAACCCCTAGTTGCAATTAGCTCTTGAAGAACTCCATTTTTAGATAACGTCTGCTGACTTTCCCTCAACAGATGGCAAATGGGAATTTTTCTCCTAGCACTTAATCATAAAATTCTCGATCTTTTTTCCTTTCTCAGATTTACATATTGCACAAGTATATACATATATGTAATAATAAAATTCCATAGTCAAGAATACACTTTTTTCTAATTGTATGTTCTTTTCATTTTTAATGGCGACGGTCTCTTATTTGAAAGTACGTGGAATTAAATCCACAGCCCCGTAGTCAAGTTGTTTTTCCCGCCTTTTCTACACGTACAGTTTTAGAATGTTCTGGAAATATTTAAAGCGAACTGGATTGGCTGATGAGGCTGACGTCATTTCTTGGAAGGTCCGCCTTTAAAGAGGCTATAAAAAGACTCGCAAAAGAATATCGGGGCTTTTCTTTAATGCAACGATGCAGTAAACTTCATACAAAAACTTCATACATTCTTTTTATTTACTCAGGAAATATGATTATGTAACTTCTATTTCTCCTGACCAATAATAAATGGATCCTGTTTTTTAAACTTACCGTCTGATAATTTAAGTTACGACTACATTTATGATTCTTCAGCATTCTATTTATTCCGGACAAAAGCTGGTACATCATATATATATATATATATATACAGAGAGAGAGAGATCAGAAATTGGATAACAATAAATTAATGAAAATACTACTCTGTTTCTTGCAAAAGTTGGGTACATTTTATAAGGTATCCGATAAAATGAGTAGAATCTAACGTATGGATGACTTAATGAGATGGAGAATTGTCGATAGATTGGAGGCAGGTCAATCAAACGCAGGTGGCTACAGCGCTCAGTATGGTCTGCAATTGGCGGAATCAGTTTCAGGACAGTGGATCCATATTGAGATTGTAGTGTTCCTCCCTTTTAACTAATATCTAAGCGAGAAGGAACCTAGTGCAATGACATACATGCATTGACATAAGAAATAGAGAAGCTGGTTTTATTTTTAGATATTGCTATCACTTTCTGCAATCATATGTTTATTTGACCAAAGCGATTGAAGTGGCTAATATAGATGCACTGACATAAGGAATAGATAAACTGGTCGTAAGATGGCACTGTACATAATTCTCTACGAGCTGCACTCGCGTCTTCGGACGTTCATGCCTCGGACATTCACACAGAACTAAGCGAATAATCGCATAAGTTCTGTAACAGACACGTAAAGCTCAAGAAGGGTTAATTACCGTTTATTGCTCAAAATAAGGAGTAACAGATGGCCCCTTTCTCAGGGCGTACAACAAAGTCTCCACTTGACCTTAACCTCAAAATGATAAGAAATAAGAACTTAACTAATGACTAACTGAAAAAAAAATATTAGCCGAAGCTAACGCAGTTCTAAGTAGTTGGCCCCTAAATATTGATAGCGAAGTTATCAAGGCCACATCTAAGCGGTTACTACGCAGGGCCTGTAATACGGCCCTGCGTAGATGTGGTTAAAACGCAAACGGGCGCTTGTTTGGAACTCTGATTCTCTCTCCCGAAGTCAGTGGAACTTCGACTTAAATACTACTCAATCTCATTTGCATTAAACGAGATTCTAAAAACACATTCTGGTAAGGAAATTGTAAGCTGAATTTATGAGAGAATGAAAAGAGCTTTAACTTCAAAATAACTGTTATAAACTTAGGATAAACCTTACAAAATGACGTGAACAAGATCGACTAAGATCCACAATTACAAATGAGGATCGTTATTTGACACTTTAAGCGAGGCAACACAGGACTGCTACAACTTCAAAGCTCTACCGTGAGCTGTATTCACAAACTGTATACTGAGCTCTCTACCAGCTCGAGTTTCACGGTCTACTGCTGTGTTTCAGAAGACTCGCAGTTTGCTCACTGCAGCATGCCACAAAAATCGAGTATTGGATATATTGATTTAATTTGTGCTTTCCTATTAAAGAGTTCACATTTTCTAGTTTAGAGTAGTTGTATTTATATTAAAAATTGCAATAACCATATCTATGTTAAAAATTATGCAATTTCTTCTCAATGAAAAATACTCCATTCTGTTCTTGACTCCTTTCTAGACACACACTACCAGATTTTCAAATTATTCCTGCCCCCGAAGATGTGGTGTGTAGCTACTATTGCATAATACTGTTGACAGAAATCACTAAACATAAATGCATCAATATATGTGGGCTAGTTTCTTAATTACTCTTTCCTTAACTGTCTTCTTAATGTTTTCGCAGTGTGAAATCTGCTATTGTGAGGTATTAGTTTTCAAAAGTATTTTACATTAAGAGATAAAAGATTAAAAGAAAACAATAATTTGAAAATATTTAGCTACGTTTCTTAAAATTTTAATTAACGCAAAGCACAAAAGATGAATCTATCCTCAGTTTTTGATACTATCAAGCGGACTACTACTAGTAATAAAAAAGCGGACTAATAAATAATCAAGCGGACTACTACTAGTAAAAGAATAAAAATATATTCTAAGCATTCATGCAATTTCGTATGCGCTGAAAACGCATTGTGATAAACATTATATCCTAAATTAATGAAGGAGGTAGCAAGCCTTACGCAGGAAAAAGTCACGAAACGTCATGATTAAATTCAACTCATTTAATGTTCTATGAATTTATTCATTATATTATATATTCATATACTAAGATAAGATTTTATGCAGATCAGAAAGACATAAATCATACATCTAGCGTTTTGGGAATTACTTTGAATTTAGTTCACATTTATTCAAAACTTAATATAATACTCAGCGTGAAAATGTGAAGAAGGTTGTTTTATGAATTTTAGATACATGTAAATTGCATCAGATGATGTAAACGGTTCGTATAACAAAGTAAATTTACTTTCTTTCATTGTATAAAGTGAGTTTGCGTATTGTGTAAAGCGAGGTCAAAATAATCCAGACTTTGTAATATTCGCTTTCCAACTATAATCTTTAAGTGCAGTATATTATGAGTTTCTAGCTTTTCCTCAATTCCTAATTTTCTTGCTAAGCTTCTATTAATTGGTTGTAAGTTTGTGTTTTAATGACTGCTCACCCACGACATTATTCCCTTACAGTTAAAACAATATAAAAAACGAAAGAAATTGGTTACTTAATAGAGATATTAGGAATGATGATGTATGTAAAATTTGTTGTGCTCTTCTTTGAAATCGAAACTGAGTTTTCTTGATCTGGAAACACATACTAGTTTGTATACTTGGATACGAGTGAAGAAATAAAATTTAGAAAAAGTAGTAAACATGAAACTGGTCAGTTAAATTGTTGTTGTTGTCTTGTCCATATTACATGGAACAATGGTTGCCAGAGCCTACTCCGAAGACAGGTTGGAATTCTATTTTCCACTCCCAACGATACGTCCGTGACGTCTAGGGATTCCATCTTTTGTTCCAAGAGGAATTGTTTACGTTCTTTCATTAACTTCTTTATCTCTCTATTGAGTTTATTCAGGCTACGCTTGATGTTGAGATCCCATGTCACGTGGTATCTTTTCCTCAGCCAATTCCTTTCCCGGATTGCGTTTCGGATGTGTGAAGAGAGTTTGAGAATTTTATGCGAGACTGGAACTTTCTCAGATGCATCGTTGATGGCCTCAAGAATTTTACTGCTGTGTTGTAGTGAATAAATTAACAGCAGAATCAATATCATTGGTATTTCTGAAGGAGCTGGTATCTGGGGGGTCAGCAGCAAGTAGATTTTGGAATAAAGTCCAGTCCGTGATATTTCCGAGGTCACGTGACTCAGGTTTGGCCACTCCGAGCACAGCAATAACTGGCACGTGATCTGAACTTAATTCATGCAAAACTTCCATGGCTACTGGTATTGAAGTCGTTGTTAGCAGGATATCCAGGATGTCCGGGTAATTGTGTCTCGGGCAATAGGTGAATTCACCAGGAGCATGAAATGCTATCAGATGATTTGAAACATAGTTGTGTAGTATTTTGCCATTAATGTTCGTTTCCCTACACATCCAGTCTTTGTGCTTGGCTTTAAAATCGCCAGCGGCGATTGCTGCAATATCCACAGGCAAGAGTTCGTTAAGCAACTTAGAAGTGAGTTTGCTTTTAGGTGCATTATAACGGGTGTAAAGTAGATATTTCCTATATTTGGTAGCGATGCGCAGGCAGTTACAAGTTCATAAACAGGGTTGCGCTTTTCCGTGATGAGACAGGATTTAATGTTTCTTTTGAAGTAAAGCATAACACCACCACCTCTATGAGTAAGTCTGTCACATCTGTAGGACGCATAATTAGCAATGTTTAGTCTTTGTCCAGGAGACGCATGCGTTTCCGAGATGATAGCGATGTCAATATCATGATCCATTAAAAAGTTTTGAGGTTCGGTTAACCTGCTGTGGAGGCCACAGGCATTCCAGAACATGACACGAGTAGGAGCACATTTAATGGTGTATTGATCCATTAGTTACTTGCCCAGTTTGCTCTTGATGTGAAGTAAGTACGTCCTTAGTTTTGGAGAGTTGGATAATGCCTGATTCCTTTATGATGGACACCATATCAGTCGGGCTTTTTAGAACTTGCTTTGCTTCGTGAGGTCAATTGGGGATATTCCTCCGGACAGCGAACTGGCGTAGGATTTATTCGTAATGAACCGGTCTGCATAGGATTTAACTTTGGGGGTTTCTTTAATTTTGGGGAACTTTTCGCAACCCCTGAAGTTGGAAGTGTGATTCTTTTGGCAGTTGGCGCAGGTAGGTGTTGCCAATCGGCACGTCAGTGCCTGGATTGGTCAGCTCATTATACCCGGAGCTGTCGATGGTTCGATATAGCGGGAGAATCATGAGCAAAAAAAGGCATGGGCGCAATTAACGGCACAGCAGTTGCAGTGGACTGTTAAAGCTGACAATGGCATATCGTAGCAGTACTTCAATGTTGTGCCCCTAGTATCGAGATGATGTTTTATAATCCGTCACTGTTATGCGTTTGGTTGGGGCAATTTTATGTCGCAAAATCTAAGTGATTATAATATGCCAAAGGCTTAATCGCCAAATGTGTGAAACATGCATTCCCTCTTGTTTAGAGCAACTCTGACAGTTAAAATTATAAAACTAAACTGATCACAGTTTTTTCATTTACAAGGCCAGAATTAAAAACACAGCAAAACACTTAGAATAAAACTAAAATACTGAGTAATATTGATTAATGAGGAGATAAAGTGCATAAAAATTTCAAGATGAATCAAAATACCGAACTAAATAAAATCTCCTTACTTAAAATTTATTTAGTATATTAGTCAACTCAAAATCATTTCAGATCAAATAATAAAACAAAATTTCTTTTCAAAAATTAATAAAATCAATAATAATTAATTAATATTGACTTCTTTTCGGATTAACTTGGTCAATAAGTCAAAGGTGTTAAAATATTTTAAACGAAGTTTTTTAAAAGATAAGCTCTCAATTAAAATGTGGCTTACTGATAACTAACATAACATGAAGCTAGACAGCACTTCTGTACTATAACTGGTGACTGTAGTATTAACTGAGTCTAGCTGACGTTAGAAACAACACTCATCATTCGACCTACGAGAGCTCAGCGCCAATCTGGAACACACCCCATCCGAGTGCTGCAGTCCAGCCGCACCCGTCTTTCTAATGAAACTTAATTTTGTTTCCATGTTAATCATTTAATCATGTATATAATTTAATCACATACCAGTTGGTTTGAAATACTTGCTTTATTATCTTAGTGATATGGCATAGATCTGTACTCATGTTCTGAAGGTAGCTTGCTAACATTGCCCCTTAGAATCTAGTAAAACTTTTTATGGGTACCCATAGAATTCTATGGGTTTCTACTAGTTTCTATTGGTCTTTACTGTTTTTTTTTTTTATTTGTATCAAAATGCCCCATAGAAACTACTAAAACTTTCTACTGGTACCTATAAAATTCTCCTGGTTTTTACTGACTTCTGCGGGTTTATGGTTTGTGGGTTTTTCTTGGTTTCAGCTAACATCTGTGCAACCAACATCAATTTCAGAAATTTCTACTTATCTGTATTGCTTAAGATTGACTTTTACCTTTTTTTTTTTTTTTTTTTTTTTTACTTTTCTTTTACTGGTTTAGTATCAATATCTGTTGATACCAATTCAGTCGAAATGGATGCCTAATAAATCTTCTGTTGACTTAAATGGGCTTATACGGATTTCCTAATTGACGTTAGTAGACCTCTTATAAACAATGAAATTAATACTGGTATCAAAAAACCAAAATTTATTGGCATTCTTGTTGTGTACTGATTATTTTATATTATTCATTTACTTTATTTTATTTATATACTTGCAACTGTTGAGATTAGGATTATTTCAGTTTCCTAACCAATAGGAACTTTTCAGATTATAAAACATACAGTGAACCTTCTGCTCTACACCACTTCCCTAAGGCGAACAGTATTTCTAAGAATATCAGTAAATAAGAGCTTTAAATATGACCTCTTTAAGAACATCAGAAAAATCGTTTATTTGTTTCTTAAGACTTTTATTGGAAACAGTAGCGGGTAGTCGGTATATACATATATAATTATATATACACTCATATGCAACAAGACCTCTCTAAGCCGACCAGCCACACATCTAATTTTTTTCATTGTGAGTGATCGCCTTAGAGAGATGATGTTCAAGACCAATATATATATTTATGATCTCAGAAATACATTTATCTTTTAGAGCTAGCCATCTTAGGGTGGATGTCTTCACGAATAGTCTCTCTAAGGCGATCAGCCACACTTCCAGAAATATATTTGCGGGTGGTCGCCTTACAGAGGGGATGTTCAATACCAACATACATTTATGTTTTTAGAAATACTAATCTCTTTTAGAAGTGGTTTTGCCAAGAGTTGTTTGTATGTATACACCCACACATATAAGCATATGTCAAGATTTCTGAGAGTACAGATAAACACCGGTATTGAGCATCATATTTTTCACACGACCACTTTCATTCACAGTTTTCTGAGAGTAAAACCTCAAAACACTGGATTGGATTCAACTGTCAATTTAATTAGTCATTAACTGTCATTATTAAATTTAGTGACCTTTAACTCCAATGCAGTCCTTTCTAACGCTTTTGAAATGCTAGTAACTTAATTTTTAAATTGTCTTTACTAATTTTGTCGCCAGATGGCGATACCTTCCTGTTCGATTTGCTACAGTAGGCTATGAGTAGGAGCGTTACGCTCGCTGCTTTCCAGTCTTGCAAATTTCTTTCTCCTGATGAAGAAGGACCTGTTTGCCCTTGAAATCAATTGAGTTCTTTTGCCCAAGTCAACGCTAAATGTAACGTTGTTTCTTTACTTAAGTTTCACTTTGGCGTGTTTATCTTCTGATCTAGTTCTTGCATGATTCAGTTTTGAATTGTTCGACTAGAACAAACGTGATGTCGCTGGGCAGAAGGAATATTTTTTCTTAGGTCATAAAATATGTGCTAATTATATTTCGCCGAACAGAAAAGTATCTTCTAATGAAGTAAGCAATAAAATATTTACTACATGCATTAGTTATTGAATGAGTTAAGCAAGACATGCCAACCATGGAATCTTCTTTGCATTACTAAAGTACTGTGTGAAAATTTAGATGATCATATGATAGCTTACACTGCTTTTCTCTTTTTGGTCCGTTTATATATATACAAACAATTTTACGCATATTTTAATTTTCATCATTATTCGTTTGAGGAAGATAATTTCGAATGTATTTTTCATAAATTTCTTTTGAAATAGAATTATGAATAATTAATAGAGCTTACGTAATGTTAAATGTACTAATTTCGGGAGTATAGAATAGAAATGTGAATAATTTATTCTAAAAAAATACGTGAATTGAAAACTCATATAGTGGTTATTTACTTAGATGACCACTTTGAAAATGAGATACTTGTCATTAAAATATTAAATAAAAATACTTAAAACCGCTGATATATATGTAAGGCTACAAGAAGCTGGCATCTGGAATTGTGGAGTTAATTGTTTTAGGAATGTTTCTTTGTATAATAAGTTGATTTACATGCAGTAATTTTTAGAGGGTTATGAATTTTCCAAAAGTAAATGAAGGTTTTATAAGACAGTTAAAGCCAAACCTTTTCAAATCATGAGTCTTGTAAGAGCACAGTTTTAGCATTGTAGAGTCATTGAAATTTTTTTTTTTTTTTCTTTTTTGAAGACATGAAAAATGAGCAATTTCTCGCCGAGACTCAAACCTTGAACTCTAGAACACGTGCCGAATTTGCTATCGTTACAACACGAAGGCACGCAGAAAGGAGGGAGAAAATACCTTATAACATTATTTTGAAGTATAGTTAGAGTAATATTTAAACGTTATTCTCTTACATTAGTTATTTTACTGTGGAGAGAGTAGTTAAAATTTATTATACTAAATTTATCTGTTAATATAAATATTACTAAAGTATTTAAAACTGTTTATAAGCAAATGTAACAATATGAGCAGTATTTGCTTAGGAATTATGGTAATTTTAACATGAGGCTGTGTAAAATATTTATTTATACTGCTAAATACTGTACTATATAAATTTCATTTGTCAGTGTGAATACAGGAAATGCTCAGCACTTTTTCCATGGTATATATATATAGAGAGAGAGAGACAGATAGATAGATTCATTTTCAATAAATAGGTTATTTAATAAATATATACTAATAATTACGTATATATGAGTATGACTATGTTTATACTTATTCACAGATAGAGAAGTTTTACAGTACGAAACCAAATAATTTCGCTTTTTTACGTCGAGAACTACATACTGTATAAATACCTATTATGTTATAGATTTTATTTATAAAAATTCTGCGGAAGATTATACAAAACTAAAACGGAGATACAGAATAAGATAATATATATTACACGCTATGAGATATTTTCCTAATTTCCAGACTGTGGGTTGAGAATCGACGTTTGTAAAGTCATGTAAATTTTTGAAATTTTGTTTCATTACAATTTAATTTATTATATTTTGTGTATTATTAAGTTTATTGTATTTTATATGGGTATTTCGTTTATATTCTTTGAAATACAGGTAACATTTAAAGTATTATAAACAAGTGGTCGACAAAGTATTAATACATTATTATTTTTTCACTGCATTATATTCGGAGATTATTTTCTTCCATGCAAAACATCAATGTGTATGTGTGTGGTAATAAGTTGCAGAGTGTTTCTATCGGGTGGTAATGAGGTTTTAAGGAGACAGCCACTATGTTAAGTTTGAACTCTTTGTTAAATTTCTAATTTGCAAGCCTCTTGTTACTTTTGCTTGTTTGTTTATTTAATATTTTGACTTGTAATAGTGTTTCTACTTCTGAAAGGTAGGGTTACGTCTAGTTTCATTAAAATTGGCTTACTGCATTGTAGATAACTTATTTAAGCCAGCGCTAGACAATATCATCTGTTGGCAAAACATTTCTTGAAAGGTAACAAATTGTTAAACAAGCTGATGGGGTGAAATCCCTTCGTTTAATTTTCCAATAAAATATGTCGGCAAATAAATTACTTTAAGACTTAAATTTAGGTTATTGAACCTTCATTTTAAAATCACTCATTGCGCTGCGTAATTTTAATTCCTTGTATGAAGTAAAGCAAGTATTATAATCACGAAAAATCCCGGGTGTCATATTTCAACGAAAATATCCATTTAGACGGCTATCGAATGCAATTCAACGATGTTTTCCATGCCATCTGTACGTAAGGACAGAATAAATAACTCTCTTACCCCAAACGAATTATAAAATTGATCTAAAATCAGCGATTTTTTCGTGGCTTCTGTACGTAACGTACGCAGGTACCTACCTATGTATGTATGTGTCTCGCATATTTCAAAACGAGTAGCCTCAGAACGTTGAAATTTCGTATATAGGATTGTTGTAACATGTAGTTGTGCACTTCCCTTTATGGTTGCAATCGGCCTCACCAAACTTTTACATATATACATATATATATATATACACCCACTCTGCTACTCGGCTCGGTGTACCCATTTTTTTTATTCTTATATTTTAGTAAACTGTGCATTCTTTGCTTTAAAAATGATTGAATTATGTTATTCTTATCTTCCGGTTAAGGTTTTATGACTAATCTGTATGATATAGTTGTAGAATTAATAAAAATTTTAAAGTTGCTTAAGTGCGGCTAAGCCTAATTTTTGTTTACCATAGCAGCCAGATGTGTCTACATTTGAAACTTAGCAGAATAGTGAATTAAGTAAGTTTCTGCACCTCAGTCTCTTTTTGCGGAATGGGACCAAAAGTAAACTTTCAGTTCAGTGCACCGAAAAATTTGCTTTGTTGCCTGGCCGAATTGCTTGTTTTTGCGTAGAAACATTTATTGTAAAATTTTTTTTTTAAATTGTTTTAAGTGTATTTGGTGCTTTATCTTTTCTATATTTTTCAATTTTTAATAAAGATATTTTGAGGTGTTGTGCATTTCTGTATTATCGCGAAGTGAGAACTGAATTAATTGAACGAGAAATCTGTCTCTAATGCAATTCGAGAAAATAAATTTAAATGAAATGCAGAAAAAAAAAAAAAAAAAAAAAAAAAAACGTATAATTTAATATTTTGTACAAGGAAACCATGTGGTGACGACATCAGACTTGTTACTATAGCAGCCATATTTGTTTATTTGTTTGCATTTGAAACTTAGCAGATAAGTGAATTAAGTCTTTCTGCACCTTTAGTGTTTTTTTGCCGAGTGGGACCAAAACGAAACTTTTAGTTTTGCACACTGAAAAATCTGCCTTCTTGCCTGCTGGTCGAATTGCTTGATTTAGCGTTGAAACTGTAATTTTAATTGCAAACATTGTTTTCTTAATTGTTTTAACTTTATTTGGTGTTTTATGTTTTTCTATGCCTTTCAATTTTTAAGGAAGAGATTTTGAGATTTTACGTACTTTTGCCTTCCCGCAATGTGATAACTGAATTAATTGAATGAAGAATATATCTCTAATGAAATTCGAGGAAATAATAACTTAAAATGAAATGCAGGAATAAATGCACATAATTCTTTTTATTTGAAACATTATTTTAAATCTTTAAAATATTGTCTTCTTTCACAATAATTTATGTTTGCTGTTTTTTGTTAAGCGAAACATTTAATTAGAATTTGATATTTTCTTTTTATATGATGAATTGCAACCGTTTTTTAAAGTTTTCATAGCTCACCACAGGCTGCAATGGTAATATATTTGGGAAGCACTGAAATACAATTCTATACAAATATATGCAGTCATATACGAGATAGATACAATACCATGTGTGTGTATATGTGGACCTATACGCTTCTAGG
The DNA here is from genome assembly GCF_044657685.1 of Stegodyphus dumicola. Classification (NCBI taxonomy): domain Eukaryota; kingdom Metazoa; phylum Arthropoda; class Arachnida; order Araneae; family Eresidae; genus Stegodyphus; species Stegodyphus dumicola. The sequence continues at coordinate 199,241,417 of NC_140771.1, forward strand.
TACTTCTACTGCAGAAAATTGTATTGAATTGGTGAATGAAAACCCATAAAGTGAAAGAAATCTCATAATACACTGGTGTCTAAATTGTCTCTTTGCTAAAATTTCTAATTGCTCATTACAAAATGCCTTGTTTTCTTGTTTTTATAGCAATTATTTTATCTTAATTTTTGCAGTGTCTTTATGTTAAGTAATCTGCTAGTCCATTTACATAAAGATTTAGTGCGCTCCCAATATTTATGGGTCTTAGAGCAGGAGATTTGTAAACTGATTAACTATAAGATTATTTGTAAACTGTGACGGGATTAACATTGACTGAATGCCTGTGTATCCGTTGATTATGTGTCAAAATCAAAATTCTCGGTTCTTCTGATATAGTATTACTTGCCGATAAATGTTTACCTACGCATTCAACATATTTTATTATTTATTTACTTGAGTATAGCAACATCGCGTTTGTGTATTTTAAAATTTACATTTGTTTGATAGGCAGGTAAGAGGGTTATAGTTTAAAGCTAGGAAAAGCATCTTTGAGATACGTTCTAGGACTCTTACCAGTGATTCTCGTAACGCATAAATTTCTTTTCTCGCAGGTGCTTCAAAATTGCTTCGACAACAAAAAAATAAGGAAGGAAAATATTCAACTGAAAAATAATCTATAAAACACAAAAATATCAAATAAAACGAGTACTTTGCCTGTCTTCGGATTCGCAATTTATTATGCATGCTCCTATCGGCGAAAAACTTGGGCTCTTCGCAAGATCGAAAATGGACGGCAGCCGCCAAAACGGGAGGAAGGAAAAGTTAACAAAACGAAAAAGAAAAATGCCTTTGTCATTTGTCACCCTTGTGGTCCCGTTAGAAGGTCACCTACAGGATGATTTCGTATCTCCTAGGGGAGCGGGTCAACCTAGACAAGGACAAACGGAATTTCGATGTAGCTCATCTATTTTCGACAATGTTCGGCCACTCTCTGCCGGTCAGCCCGTAGGCATTTTGGAACAACCAGATTTTTTGTGTTTGTTTTCTTTTCTCCCAGGTATTTCTTTCCTTCTTTTTTTATCCGATAATTCTGAGCATATCCGGATTAAAGTTGTTGTTGCAAGGATTGCAGGGTTGTGTAGGGAACTTTTATGATAACCTTTGGTAGAGAAAGAATAAACGTTAGGAATGGCTTGTTATTGTCTTGTTTAATTCCAAGAAATAGTGGTATTTAATAAAGTTTTCCTTTGATTCTCCCTGAATAGATATATTCTATACTATGTCGTTATTTGATAATTAAATGTTTTTATGTTATTAAATTTCTGTTTCCAAAATAGTAAAATTTAAAATTTGGTATAAAAGCATTTTAGATTCGCTTAAGATTTAAATAAAACTGCATCGGTTTTAATCATATCCAAGTACTTATAAGTTTGTTCTTGAAGAAGAGAGACCTATAGTACATATAGTATCTGATCCTCCGCGAAATTGGTTTATTCAATTTCTACGCTAGATAATGGTCGTTTCTTATCTAATTTTAAATTTTATATTGTCGTGTTTCTCTTCCAATATGATTTTGAAACCATATACAAATACACTTGTTGTATTTTAATAACAGCTGAAATATTTATTTTATTGTAATTTGTACGATATTTTATGTAGTTTTGGGGAAACTTTATATTCTCCGAAAAGTAAAATATACTGTGATTAAAATTTACTCATTTCATTATGATAGCATTGGAATTATTATGAAAGCGGGATCAAAGAGTTCCTATTCAAACATTGTATGGCTCAAGAGTTTTATTCTAGTTCAAGATTAAAGATTTACATCTAAAAGAAGTTTATTGTCTACTACTGCATACAAATATCTTCTATGCCTCTCTACATGTCATTGTCTGTTTGGGATCACTAAATTCCTTTAATTTTTTAGCGGAATAAAGATTTGAATTCTTTTATTGTGTAATTTATTTTAAATGACATTTATGGAATTTCATATTTGGCATGGAATATGCTATTTTTCTAAGCTAGTCATATATTTTCCAGTCAGAGTTTTAAGATATGATTGCTTATAGGCCTTTTTTTAAAAAAGATTATGCCAAAGATCATTAAAGCTATCTGTCTGTAAGAAGCTATATATGTGTTTTCACGCAACCCCCCCCCCCATTACCTGCGAAATAGTATCCTCTCCCCTAATCTCAGCCTTACGAGCCAAATAGAGGAAATATATATATCACCTAATTTTGAGTCAGCTGTCAGCTAAATATAATGAATTTAAGGAAATTATCTTTTTTATATAGATTTCTATCTCTATCAGTGTGTTTCAGAAAGATTGTGTCATTAATAATTTATTATTAGGTATCGCGAAACGATTATAATATAGCAAGGTATGTAATATATGTGGTTAAAAACACTTTTATGTGTTAAAAGCACTTACATGAACAAGAAAGGCCATGACTATTCTAGACGAAAAAATATTGTGAATGAAGCACTATTTTTTTATTAGTTTTAACTATTTTCTTTGCAGAATTATCAGGAATCACTTCTCAAATGATGGAACCAGAACTTATAATCGCATTTAAGCTGACATTTCTAGTTACATTAAAAAGGCTGACGATTAAATATCGAAACAAATTCGCATTCCTATTCTCAACTGTTATGGCATTATTACCTTATCCCTGAAATATGTATAGTAATTTTTTGTTACTTCAGGCTACGTTAAGTAATATCTAGAACAAAGTTCGGGAAAATTTAGATCGCGAGCTAACAATAGATCACTGAAAGTGATTTTGGTAGGTTGTTGATACATTAGGTATTTTTTGGAGGCAGGCGAGATGAAAAATTAGCAACGCTTTCGCCGAGAATCGAACCACGGACCTCTGGAATACCGGCCCAACGTGCACAAGCACTACACCACGTTAGGCACGCCAGGAAAGCGGGAGAAATACCTTATAAGGTAACTTGAAAATATTTTTATTTTAAGCTAATATTAAAAATCAATATGATGAATACATGATTTTAATAAAGTCAAATCACAATTCACCGGTTACATGATGACTAACGCTGGAGCAATAAATCGCTTTAACTAACTGAAACTATTCAGCTGCATCCGCAGTTATTCAGAATTGAGCTGAAATCTACTCATTAAGTTGTACTACGAAAAATTTATCAAAATCAGAAGTGGCTTGTCTCTATGAACACCACCTTTCGAGGAAATTTTAATTTTTCCCTCAGTAGAATGTTACGTCTTACTCATTTTTAAAGCGTTCTTTATTATAGTATGCACATTTTTTTATATTATAATATGCAAAGTGTTAACAAATGAGTTAAATAAATATTGTATAATCCTGAATTATTTATAATTATCCTAAATATGTAGTCAAAATGCTTTAAATGTGTGAGTAGTTAACAAATAAATTGAAATTTAAGAGCATTGCACATGTTTACTGAATTTAGTACTAACCATATAAATACATAATAATACGATATAAAAACCGTTATTTAAGTTGTATTGTTATGTAGAATATTTTAGGCAGCAAGAGCATCTTGATGAGTGTGCAGGCAAGCCTCCACATTTATTCAACATCAAGTCTGTTTACTGCGACTGCTCAATGACAGAGCGAGATTGACCTCTACAACCGGTTTACTGTCCCTTCTGCTGCTAGACTCCGAAGGTGCAGGACGTGCTTCTGTCCGTTCTCACCGTAGATGACGCGTGTCTGCAATTTTGTTCTTTTTCGTGCCTTTCTGACGACCATCTCCATATAGTTTCAAGAGAATTCATTTTGTCAAAAAATAATAGTAAGTGATATGAAGATTCAACTAAAATTGATCTAGATGCTGACTTCTGCGTTAAATGAATAATGTTCTACGACTTGAGACGTTCTCGAAAGGAATTCCCGTGCACGTGTTGCGTCTTGATGCTAGAATAGGCCTTTTCTTTCCACAAAAATATACTGGAATAACAATTCAAGTCAAAGTCCTTCGCTATAAAAACTGAATTTTGTTATCATGTAACTTTGTGTAACGAAGATGAACTGAGATTTACTAGACTGGAATTTTACGTATTTGTGTACGAAAGGTTAGGACTGAAATTGGTAGGACTGATTCTGACTGCTGCAGTAGTTCGTCGTCTATTGTCTTCTGTCTGGCTATGTTTTCTTGATTTATGCTAGTATTAATTTAAATTTTCACGATGTCAAGATATAATATTTTTTTCGTAATTCACATTATTTGAAGTGTCATCCTTTGGGGGTAAGTTACTTTAATTCCATATTTTTTTTAGACCACACACTTCTATCATCACATTTGGCACACCCATTTATTATTACAATGAGTAGAAAAACGTAGTTGGGCGAAAGACAGAGAAAAGGAAAAGCGGGTGCTATTAGAAGAATAAAATCTTCGCTGGGGTAACAAAAACAACAACAATTTGGGCTGCCCCGCCTCGTGAACTCAATCACATTACGGGTCCACTCCGCCTTTGGGCACTTCGTGGAGGTTCAACCTCCACTATTACCCTTCCAAGGCGCACCACCTGGATAAGACACCAGGCAGCACCGGTCGTCAAGTTGTTCCTGCCAGTCGCATGGGTGAGCCCGTCGCAGCGGGTCGTTACCCAGCAAACCGAGGGGAACTAGCTCTCCGGCTACGGTTCCTCACCGCTCAGGACATGCCAGTCCCCGAGGCCGGCCAATAAGTGACCTTTCCCAGGGGCTTCAGAACCACCAAGTTCATAAATTTTATCCCCCATGGCCGAGACTGCCTAGGTACAGATCCTAGGCAGTAGCTTCGCAGAGTTCTCTACGTCAACCCCCGGGGGGGTCGCTGGGGTAAGGCGGTAGAACTGATTTGTGCGAAAGAGTATGAGAGGTGGAGAGAGAACCCTCAAATCCAACTTCTACAACTCATCGCTATAATTGCATCACGAATTACTTGCCATTATTCCTATCTCCAATCTTCAATTTTTAATTTTATTACTTTCACGATTTTCTTGAATTTTAAGTTAAGCTATGCAAATATAAAAGATATGCACACCACCTTACGTTGCTAAATACAGGGTAGGGAAGTGTCCCAGGCATCTGACTGCGTGACTTCGTCACTTAAGACAGAGAAACCTCAAAAAGAGGTGGATGAGGGAAGGAATTTTTGGAAGAAACGTCTTTGGGCGAAAAAGCGAATTATACGTATGGAATTGGTCGTCTCAGTTCGTCTCGTTCTCACACAAGACATAGGGAAAAATACCGAAACTTCCCATGAAGTCAGCGGTATTTGAACCCGTGACGAGTTATATTCAGCTGTTCTTATTCTTCAGTCGCCGCTGGGCTTTATGCCATATGAATAAAAAAAAAAAAAAAAAAAAAAAAAAATCTAATTCTTCACATTTCTCTAAATCTTTACAGAATATTTATGAAAACCTTCAGTAATGAATTTAAATATGCAGGAATAACGTCAGGAACTACGTATTTCATTAATTCCCTTTAAGTAGTTGTGACACATTTATTTAGTCTTTAAAACTTCTGTTTCACTTTATTTGGAAAGTATTATCTTTTTAGAACAGATGCCATTTATTCACAGATACCCTCAATCACTTGTCTGAAGGAAGGATTACTCAGTAATGGTCCCATTAATGGAAATATAAAATGTTCTTTTCGAATAAATCTTTTTAATTTGGATCAATAACTAAAATGTTTGACGTTTCTGATGTTGAACTGAATAATTTACTTTTTCGCTAAAGCTTAAACGCAGAAGCTGAATTTCAAACTTCTTGCTGTCAGGATAGTATTATTTATTTATATATTCAGAAATTGAGGTAGTAGTTATATAATGAAAAGAAGGATAACAGCTTATTGCATTGGTATGACTTTCCACAGTTTTCTTAAAATAGAAAAATAAGAACTCTTAATTCGTAAGCATACATTTGTGACTCAGTTACTGACTGATATATAATTATAACTGACTGACATATAATGACATATGATGTCTCAGTTACTGACTGATAGATAATCATATATATAATATTCAATAATATATATATATATATATAATATTAAGTTTGTACTTGATCAATTTAGTTCTACATGAAACAAAATAAACACTCCCTATTATTCAAATACATCTTTCCAGTTATAATAAATCATTATTTTTTACTATAAAAATTGTTTTGATAATTATAATTAATTTCTTAAAAGAATAAGTAAGAGTACAATTTGTAATTTTAAACATTGCCTATACATATTTATATATGTTATGCATTTTCATTGGTTCCAGGCCGTTGAAATTAATTGGCAATTAAACTGAGAATAATTTCCGGATTATGTACAGTTTAATTGTTTAACACAAAGTGTTTTGGTAACTGTTTCATGAAATATTAAACAAGAAGCTATTAAAATGCATGATATTTTCATGTTTATTAATTTACTTACTTATATTTTTTTTTTATCCTGTGCGCAACTATTGAACTAACTGTCGATATTATTTTGGGACAAATGTTTTATCTGAAAAATATCTTAATAGTTGTCAAACAATATTCATTGTTCAGTTGTGAAGGATACTGTCTTTGAAAGCTTTTGTCTTTAAAAGTAATGTACAAGGGAATATTTTAAATGCTGTTGTGCCAGCAGACAAAACAGAACAGACAATTCTAACAATTTTCTAATTACTATATTACAAGGATTAATCAGAATGTTTTTCATATATCTTACTATTCAAATGGCAACAATAAATATTCTTATTAGAGTCTGTAGCTGCAAAGCATTCTAATTGTTTTTCATTCTTATTGTTTCGATATGTGAAGCATATAGAATATTTCCAGTAACGTATTGAGGCTTGAGCAAGCATGCTCTAGTATCACTAGCTTTGTTCCTTTGATGTGCGGCTTATGAAATAATGAAGAATAGCTGGTACTAGGAAAGAATATAAAATTAGATTTTGCGAACTGGTGTTGTTAAATTATGAAAAGAAAATATAAAACGTTTAACTGCTGAACGAAAAAGTTGAGCGAGATATTTAATTTCAGATTTTACGAAATTAGACGTCATTGTGTTACTTACCTTGAGAGATCAATGAAAAGTTATAGCAAACTGAGATTGACTTTTTCCCCTTAATTCATTCAGTGATACTGCCCACCAGCGGCCGAGCGGTAAAGTCGCTGAACACTGGTAATTCGGTCCGAGGTTCGAATCCCGCGAACGGGCTGGCTGCATGGGTGTTTTCGTGGTTTTCCCCATGTGTAACGTGTATACGAGCCAGTTTCCCTTAGAAAGTCCACTACGAAGGCATCCCTCCCCTTAGGCAGATAGCCCTAGTGTGCTTTGCCATAATTAAATACCCCACACCATTCAGTGATATTTGTTTTGGTTTGATAGTATGTAATACCAATTTATGTTTGGTATGCTTGGTATATCAAACGAATTTTGACACAAGTATTTCGTAGACAAAATCGGATCTTGTCGGGGTAATTTTACCGTCAATTTGAAAGTATAATAAAAATTAATTAATGTTGGTTAATTAAATTTAAATACATTCAAATACCGAAAATCCGCCAACTCCAGTCTATTTCTTCGTTTGTAGCAGATTCGTACAGAATTGCGACACGGACCGTATATGATATAGGAAAAAATAAAGAAAAGCAACTGAAATTTTACAGGAACAGTGATTCTAACACCGGAATCCAAAACCGGGAATCTTTGTACCAGATGAAATCGTCAAACTTATATCTTGTTCAAATGGTTTCGGCAGCGGAAGAGTGATGGGGTACCAATTTCAGGATCACTTCTAAGAAAAAAGGGAAAACAGATCCACGCTGATTTAAAAATAGAGGGGATGCGCGATTTCGGCAGCGATTTGCTGAACAGACTTCAGCAGAGACACGGTGTACCTTATTTGAAAGCTTGAGGGAAAAATCTTTCAGCAGATAAAGATACTGCAAAGGAATTTATTGTTGAATTTTCTGAGTTAAGAAAATCTTAGTCCAGAACAGACTTTTAATATGGAAGAGTGTGGACATTTTTGGCAATGCTTGCTAAGAAAGACATTTGTGACAAGTAAAAAAAAAAGTGAATCATCAGGGGTGAAAGAAGCTAAAGAAAGAGTTACTATTTTAGTATGCAGCAATGCAGCTGGAATTTACAAATGTAAACCGATGGTACTGGGTAAGAGCATCACTCCCAGCTCAGAAAGTAGTACGATCCTCACCTGTGATTTACAGGAATAATAAAACTTCCTGGTTCACAAAACAATTAATGACCAAATGGTTCACGGAAAGTTTCGTTAGATCGTTTCATAAAAGACTAGAAGGCATTGTACCAGTGTGAGATTCCCAGCAAACTGCAGGATTTTACCATTAGTAGAAAATTGACAGATCAGAGTTTCTGAAAAAAAAAAATCCCTCAAGAAACCATTCTGTTTCACTTTATGTTTATAACAAAATCAACATAAAAGCCTGCTTCTAGTTTTTATCAGAATTATGTTTCGCAAGCAACATTCATAAATGAAGGACGTTAAGCATAGCCATTTATTCTCTCTGTTATTGAAACTGAGAGCCATGACAGTGAATTTTCTTGTTTTAGATACTGTTCAGCAAAAGTTAAAACAAGGGAATAGTTTTTGCGAACAAATTAGGCGTGTCTTGAGAATACGGCAAAGTGCCACTAGGGTTATCGGCCTAAGAGGAGGGATGCCTTCGTGGAGGACTTTCTAAGGGAAACTGGCTCGTATACACATTACACACGGGGAAAACCACGAAATCGCCCATGCAGCCAGCCCGTTCGCAGAATTCGAACCTCGGACTGAACTGCCAGTGTTCAGAGATTTTACCGCTCGGCCGCTGTTGGGCGGGAACAAATTAAGAGGCTTTGCAAGAATAAGATATCATTGAATTGATGATGTGCCCAAATGAGCCAACACTGGCATATCAGATGAGCGATGATGAAATTGTTGACTCTGTTTTGAACTCGACACAGCAAAAAAAAACGATTCTGACACCGACACAGATAATGAATTTCATAGAGGTGAGAAAGTATGTTTTAATGAAGGTTTGGAGCACGGTAAAAATACTTAAAACTTTAGAACAGCATAGCTGTGTCATAGAGCAAGGAATTCTGACTCTATATAATATACCAAAAAAAATGAATAAATAACTTACTCTGAAACACCATAAGATTTTACAACAAACCTCTGTCAGAAAAATGTTTTACTAAATTTTATCACTCAGTTGGACAACGAAGACGGAACACGATCAGATCACTTTAACTATCGGTGATTTTATAGAGAAAGGCTAATACTCTGTGAAAAGTCAGTCGCTTTCTATAAACAAGCAATTATTGAAAAAAAAAATCTATTGCAATTTTACTGTACGTAACTTCTATGTTTGAAAATGTTTTAATCAAGTATTTTTCCACGTAAAAAGTGTTTATAAAATATTTAATTGCAACTCACGAAGCTGAAAATGAAATTTTTTGACTAATTACACTTTCCATTATTTTCGTGATTTATAAAGTAAAACAATTTTTATCTGAAAAAAATAATAATATTACTTTTATTTTTATTCTTTTAAATACTTTCTGTGTTCTAGAGCGTTCTTTAATCTGCATATTCTTTGCTTTCATTTAATAAAGATTTTTTCTTTGTATGCCATATATTTTATTTATATAAATTACTAGAAAGAACAATATATCACTAGGCTTGAATAAAAGCCTATTGATTCATAAGATAAAGATATTCAAGGTAAAAAAAAAAATAAGTTTCTGCTTTAACCATTAGTAAATAATACTAAAATAAATTCATTTTAGATTCTAATAATATGTAGTTGTGAACCGTTTGAGTATTGTTTCAATTAGTAATATTATCATAAAGACAACTGAAGGTTAATAATTTATCCTAAATAAAAGCAGAGACTGAATAAGAAGATTATTTTACTTCTTTTAATAAAGCATACCTACAAATAAGTAAATAAATTGTTCAAAGACAGAAAGGATAACTGTGGAGCGTTTTATTTCACATTTATTTAAATTTTAATCTAATTGAATTCCTTTGTTTGGATTATCTTATTTTATTTTGCAGTTTAATTCCACCAGCTTTACACTATTCTGTACAAAGATTTAATATTTTTCCGTCTTTTCAAATTAACTTGAAGAAAATGTATAACCTTCAATTCTTCCAATTCTTTTCATTCCCTTATTACTTTTATTTGAAATAGTTCCTATTCAAAAATTTCGGAAATAAACTTTCAGAGGTGCATCAGCTTAACTCCACTCAAGATGTCAAGCATACGAACAGAAACTTCCGTGATTATACATGCTGGGAACTGATCTCTTGAGGAGAGTACTCTTGACTCACAGAAGAATGGAAACTAATCTCCCCCTGAAATCTGATACATAAATCTACTCATATATATATATATCGAGAAAAATGGTCGCGAGAACAACTAATGATCATTAGAAAAATTTCTTCGTTGAGTTTTGCGAACGGAGTCGTTTCAGGTCTTTTGACTCCAGAATTAGAACTCTCATTACGTTGGCTCAGCTGATAGTCTGTTATTATAAAGACTGCTACCTAAAATCTAGAATATATGATACAGGCTCTGAATTTCGGACAGGTGAGGTATGGTTGTTATTATGAATAACAGCATATATATTGAGAGAGAGACTTTCCTTTTATCCAAATTATTTGCTAGAAGGATAAAGAAAAAATTATACTTCTAGATGCGGGAAAAAAAAAAAAAAAAAAAATTTTTTTCAAAGACATTTCCTTAATAATGCATTGCATTACAATTCATTTTAAAGAGGTCAGGGATGTTCTATTTTTAATTTTTAAATTACATAGCGGAATTTAAGAAATGAATTTTATTGCAAAATAGCCTCAAATTCGGAACTGAAAGAGAGTTAAACAACCTCTTTGTTTATAAAAGGCTTAAAAATTTTAGCAATTGCATTATTTTACACTATGGTAGATTTAAAGTATAATTTGTTTTGAAATCGCCATATATATATATATAGTTCATATTCATTAAAAGCTTTATGATGTCCATTGAATATTTGCTAAAATTTACTAAACTCCTCAATTCTTATGTACCTTAGCCTTTAGTTGAACATACGTTTCACTACATTTTGCCACTTTAAGTCCGCATTTCACTCGAATAAGAGCAAGGCAAAACTTGCGTTGATTTTCAAGATCAAATTGTGAAATCTGAACGTTAACATCAACATGTCACTCATCAATATAGAATGAACAAATATCCATCTTCAGAAGATATATTAGGAACTTGTCTTCGTTTCAATAGCTTAATGAATACGAGCAAAATGCAAGCCAACAAAAGTTTCTGAGTTCATATCCTAGCTAAGCCTAGATATTCACAATATAAAGATATCTTTTTAAAACGAGAGCTCACGCGTAGTTGTTAGCGATTTTATGAGAGTTTACAAAAGCGAAGAAAAATAAAAAAAAAAAATAAATAAAATTAAAAAAAAATCCGAAAACTTGTTTTTAAATGTATTTATGCAAAACGTTCAATCCGAATGTCATTCTTTTGCTTAACATCCTTCCTATAAGATAACTTTGCCAACAGTCCACAGGCTTGAGTAGTCCGTCAAAGAAGGTATTCCTTTGGTGACGAGCTCTAAAGTGTAGGCAAGGTGCTCCCACATTTCGAAAGCCAGATGACTAATAGTTTCAAAAGTCTTATGCTTGTGTTTCGAAAATAAGTTCCCTTCCCCCCTGTTTCGGATAGATTTTATGGAATTGAGCTTGTCATTGATGTTGTGATGGACAAAACCATTAAAAATCAGCAGAAACATGCTAATTTATGGATGGTAACTTGCAGTTTCTCCAGTACCATTCCTGGCGCTTCCTGAATCCTTACAGAGAGAACAAGACATCCGTTGGCTGATCTTATTCCCTCTTTGTACATCACGTTTATTCAGTCACTTTCAATCTTCTCGCTTATAGTCATATACATTTTTTTCTCAGGGAAGGACACTGATAATGCAGAGGCCATATTTACACGGTTATAGCAATAAAGACATTTAAGCGATAAAGTTGAAATTTTAATCACGTGATCTGTTGTAACGACAATTCTGGTTTTTTTAAGTTCTTTTAATGTACAATGCGAAAAAAAAAGACAGTTCTATATCTCCTGTTCTACTGGACCGATTAACGAAGTTCATGCGTCTTGCGCTTTTCATGTTTCGAAAGAGCGACTTATGACATGTATTACATTTATATACAGCGTTGTTCTAATATAGGTATTTTGGCACAAAATCGGATTTTTTCTGAAATGATATGCCGATTTGTTTTCCATATTTCGATTCTACAGCTCAAATTATGCCAAACTCCCAAATTTCCTAAAAATCGCACCAATATTTTTTTTTTTTTTTTTTTTTTTTAAATTAGCTTTCAAAATTTTAGCTCCTCAATGTTAATTGAATTTCAAATATACTTATTAATATCTCCTTTTTTATTAAACTTACTTGATACCTTCTTCAAGAATTCGAAATTTAGGTTTAATCCAAATATAATTAGCATATTTTTAATTAAAATTTATATTTTTAAATTTTTTTAAATAAATTTTTCGAAAACGTATCGTATAAAATTTGTAACATCATTTTAAAATAGACGAATTTCTAGACACACCTGCAATAACATCATTTTAAAGTACACGAATTTCTAGGAACACCTGCAAAAAATAGAGTTTTTTATTTAAAATTTTCTAAGATGTACATGAATTTACATACTGGAGCGTTTTGAAATATGGCATCTTTTTTTGAGCGATAAAATCGCCAAATGTGGTTTACGCAGTTTGTTAAATTTATTTGAAAGTATGAACGATGATTTTTTTCCGCTCGTCTACAATGACAAAAAGTCAACGGAAAGTTGGTTGCTGTAAATTCGCCAAGTTAATTATTCTTGGCAAAAACTGAAAACAATAAAAGTGCCAAGATAAATTTTTGAATTTCTCCGTAAATTTCGCACCAAGTTTTACAAAATTTAGTATTTAGGCATAGTTTGAGTCTTAGAATCGAAATATGGAAAGCATTTAACACGCCATTTCTGTAAAAGTCCAATTTTGTGTGAAAATAATTATGTTAGAATAATGCTATATATAAATTTAATATATATCCTAAGTTGCGCTTTTGAGACAGGAAAAACGCAATTTCAATTTCACCAATTCGCTCAGTAAAACGGGAGACACAGAAGTGTCCTTTTTTGCGTAGTGTACCTATTTAGAGATAAGTGAAAACAGAAAATGTACACTTTATGAATATAACTGACATTTAAAAATTTGTTAAGAATACCCGTTTGAAGTATTAGGCTTACCAATATCATTACATAACTGCAGTCTCTATTGCGCCGAATATCTGTGTATTAGGAAGAGAAAAGATGCCAGAAGCTCTTCTAACGGCTAGCGACGACCTGAGTAAATGAAACGGCTATATAAACGGCTATATATACGGCTATATAAACGGCTATATATACGGCTAAATAAACGCAAGCATGAATTCGTTTTAATTTTATAATGGTAACTTTAATTATTTATTTAAGTTCATTCTCAAAGAAACGATATTAAAGTTATGAAGAAGTCGTATATTGCAAATGATTTTTTCTCCAACAATTAATTGTAATAAAAAATAGCAAATTATCTGCAGATTGTAAAAATAAAAAAAACGGAAATACTACAAAGGTCTCTGTCGCGTAGATAATAGCATCTACGCCTGCTTGAGTCCGCTTTCTCTTTAACGTGCGACATAACGGGCATCCAACAGTTGCTGAGTAGTTAAAACAACTAAAAATTATAGTCTAGCCTATTAATTTAGAAGTCAAACAACAAAAATCCGCGTTATATTTTCAAATTTTTCACAGGACTAGTTTCGGTGGTTTTATCGAACCATCATCCTCAGCTGCAAAAGCGCAAATGAACAAGAAAAGATATGATAATTAAATAAGATAAGAAAGCTGGGCAGGAGATAAAGTTACTGGCGCCATCTGTTGATGAAACAAAAACATAATTTCTTTAAAGGCTGAAGGCAAAGAGGGATTGGAATTAGGATCGCTAATTAGAACAGAAAGATTTTTTAAAATTTGAAATGCCTCTAGAAAATCCAGTTCACCAATGGAAGATGTTTTTGAATTTTTTGTTGTTTGACTTCTAAATTAATATTTGTTCGGCGTGTTATTGTATCTTAAGTCTAGCCTATGTTCGAATCCAGGCTAAAGGGCTGACTGCAAGGGGATTTCTGTCGTTTTCAGTATATATAACATGTATTCGAGTTTGCTTTGCTAAGAAAGTCCTCTACGAAGGCATCCTCTCTCTTAGACGTTATATGCTTGGTCTATTAATCTGACCTAAACTAATGACGCATAACTTTTAATGATAGAGTTGGCATTATTAATTTTTTCATTAAATTGTGTTTGAATTTAAATTTTTGTATTTTTAGTACGCAATATTGCAATAACAATGAAGATAAGGATTATACTGATACCATAAAATGTTTTGTAAATGAACTAATTTACATTTTCTCAGAAGGGAAAAATAATTCTGCAGTAGAAATTTATGATGCATTGTATTTTAATGATAATGTTAGTTTCATATTCGCACTATTTATTCAATTTGCTAATCTATGTTTAATTTAGGTTTAACAAGCCCATTTAACAAAATTTAGTGCAACACTGAATTCACCAGTTTTTAAAATAAAATTACTCCTTTTGACTTATGGGCTTTTAATGTTTGCGAATGAGAAAGAAAATTAATCTCAAGATTGAGGTGTTAATAAAAGCTCTTTTTTCCCAAGAAAAACGTTAAACAGGCAAATAAACAGACAATTGTAGTTTTTATAGAAAGAGGATATACCTTACTCCATTAGGATAATGAACAGCAAGCTTTTTCAAGAATTTTAAATAAAAGCAGTAAATCGCATGAAACTTAAGCTTTACTGTCATTATTGTTTAACTAAAGTTGTATTCCAAAGATGGAAATCACATAAAAGACGAAACTTTAACTTCGATTGTTAGCCAAAGAAATAAAATTATAATAATAATAGAAAAATATGAGAAAAATTATACTCAAAAGTTCATTTATAGTTATTGTATTATTAATGTTTAATATTTATAAATCCTTTTAGCTTAGTGAAAAAATATATGAATATTAATTATTACGAAAGTTTTCTCTGAAATTTTTGGATTTTGTAGAAGAGCTAAACTAGATATTATATGAAAAATTATTGCTTAGCAGCTTTGAAACTAAAATTTACTAGTTTTTCTTGCATGGGTTTAATATCTGCAGTAAAATCCTTCTGTTATAATTTCATACATAGGAAAAAAAAATGCGCTTTTTGAAAGATTTTTGCCATAATTTTCCCCAATCTCTCACAACTTATGACCGATTCAAATTAACCACTCTTTACCTTTGCATATGAACTCTCAGACCAGAAATATCTCCATATCTTTATGTACTGGCCTACCAGCCATGTCTTTATGTACTGGCCTACCCGAGTGGTAAAATCACTGAACACTGGACACTGGTAGTTCCGACGTCGGTTGGAATTCAGGCGAATGGGCTGACTGCATAGGCATTTTCGTGGTTTTCCTCATGTGCAACGTGTGTATGAGCCATTTTATCTTAGAATATCCTCCACGAAGGCAACCCTTCCTTAGGCTAAATAGCTTTAGTGGTGCTTTGCCATAATAAACTAAACCAAACCAAAAATACAAGAGTCTGTTTTCTTAAACAAGTCCTCCACGATGGCACGAAGGCATCCCTCCTCTTGTCCTAGATAGCCCTTGTGTGCATTGTCATAACTAAACCAAACCAAACCACGTTTACGTAGCAAGGCTATAGTAAATGTCGCGTGAAACCTTTCAATTTGAAGACATTATTCGTTTTGAAAAAAATTTCAAGAGAGCCAATTAAATATTACAATAAGAGGAAAAAAACCTTGCAAAATATTTCGAATTTCTAAATGTCTACTCTCCATGAGTCTAATTTGGTGTGTAATTTTGAGAAAATATTAAAAAGTTTAGTTAACCTTTTCTTCAAGAAGTGATGCACTTTCAATCAAATGTTGGGTTTTTAAAGGAATCTGCAAAATAACAGCGTTGAATTTATATTTTGCTACATACCTTTATATATTCATACGTTGATTACTCGTTTTCTCCGATTTAGAAGCAATAATATGAACATTATCTGCTGGAAACGTTAATTTTTGCACGGCAGCTACGAAGTGCTATGTTTGTTGAGGGAATATGTTAAAGAAAAGAAATGATAGTTACGATCTAATCGTAAAGTTCTACTAATACTAAGCATAACCTAACACAAAAGTGCCATGGAACTGACAGATTGAACAATGCTTTCAGTTTACTTTGTTCCTGAGTAATCAAGTGGTTATCATATCGTCTGAATGAATTTCCGTACTGAAGCTTGACGTATGCTAAATATCTATTGTAATTTTTCAATAGATGGTACTGTTTAACAGCCAAATGTGGACGCAGATTAGTGTGTGCAGAAAGCGTAACAGAGTGTAATCATAGTGTGTGCATTTTACCACCATGCAACTCATATATATATAATTGAAAACAGAAATTGTAAAGCTAACAAGTAATGAGACGTAAGACCTATTTGGTCTTAAAAATTTTTTGCGCATAATGCTGCAAAAAGATATTGATTACATACATATATATATATGTAATCAATAGATGAAAAGTAGATCACAAATTAAATCAAGAAAGGACCTAACAGTCTCACTAGAAGTACACATACCAAAATAAATATCATAAAATTAATATAATGAATATAAAATAATAAAAATAACATGAAAAAATATTGAAAATTTCTTCGGCCTTTTTCAAGGAGCAGCCAAAGAAATTTCAACACAGACACATTTCAAAATGTTCATTTTCATCAGTGCTCATTCATCTGTATGATTGTGAATCTTTGAAATAACTAAAAGAAACTGCTATATAAATATCCATTTATTTAAAACTATTAAAGCTCTTTAAAAATGCAACAAAACAATTTAAAAAATGATTCAATTTTAATTTATTATCGGGATATAATCTGCTCCAATACGCTCATGCCCCGAAAAACTTTTAAAATAAGTATTGTAAAAACATTTCTAGAGTATGAATTTAAGATTCTCGAGTTAAAACAATAGCAACTTAATTCTTATAAATACTGGTGTCTTCAGTCAAATGAGAGGGTAAAACCTTCCTCATTAACTTCTTGCTCACTATATGAAATTCGTATTTAATTTTGCTCAAGCAGGCTAAGGAAACATGAAACGATATACCCACTTGTACATATTTGTATTTCAAATCTGAGTCCCTTTTATATCTTTGATTTCTTAGATATTTTTAAATAGAAATGTCTGGATTTTTTTTTTTTTTTTTTGTTATTTATTTATTCGTCTGTTTTTTGTTATCATCAGTCTTTGAAGCTGGGCTTCATCTCATACAAAACAAGAATTCCAGTAAAATTAATCCTTAGTCTATTTCTTTGCAAATCTCTGAACATAAGGTAAACAAGACCATTTAGCTTTGTTTGAAAAACCTAGGAATATCGTGTACTATAAGAATATTGGTTCAATTCAGTCCAGACAATCTTGTATATAAAAGATGAATTTTTGACCTTGCAATTTTGAAGGAGAAATTTTGAAGTATCTATGTATCTCTCTATAGATATGATTCTTTAAAAATTCTTAGAATGAAACATTCATGGATCGAAACATCCAAATGTAGACATTACTGCTTGAAAAAAAACTGAAGCTTACTATTCGCAAATCATTCTTGTGCAATATTGTTAACTCAAGATATAGAATTCATTTCTTTCTTTCAGGTCAACAAAAGGATTTCAATGCTTTCTTATCAAGCCATTAAATCTTACCTTAGAGATAGACTGATTAAATTCGATGCTTTGTTTCTGTACAGAGAAACGTAAAATTCGATTGAATGTGATGTTATATCCCCACACTTTCTTTTCGAGTCAACAATTTCCTTTGTATGACACAATTTGCTGGGAAAATGAACATCTTCCTTCTCGAAAATATAAGGTTTGATGACACTGTTATACCAAAAACAGCTGATAAGCCTAAAGCGATTTGTAGCATGAAAACGTTTACCAGAAACTATTGCTCCAGTCATGTAGCAGACGGTCGCCGTAATAGAACATTTATTGGCAGGAGGAAACGCAACGCATTAAATGTTTCGACGAGTAGTTAGAAAATATTGCTAACATTTGTTACGAAAGATAAGAAATTGCAGACTGTCGCAATTTTGCCCCTACGTTCTTAGATATCTTAGAAATAAAATCATGCTCTTGAGCTGAAAAAATGTGTAACGACAATAAATTTGCGTAACTGAATAATGAGATCAAAATATGATACGAATAAAATTAAAAAGGTTAGCTCGCTAATGATGAATCAAATTTTTTTCCTTTCTGTATCGAAAAAGAGAAAAGATTGTAAAATATTTTAGTCCAGCAATTATTGTTCACCATCCATGGTTTTTAAATGAAGAACAGTCCACTGCATTATCGTATTGTCAGAGATGTATATATCAATAATCAGAGGTTTTGGGCAAAAATGGTGACAACATAACGCACAAAGCGATGAGATATCATGTAGATGTTGCTCATGTGACCAAAGTATATCCTTCTGACTTCCCTCCAAAATTCCGCAGAGTACTTAATGTCATATCTAGGGACATCGGCACTAAGTCCCAAAGAGGTCTAAGGGAAGAGGGTCTAAAATTCCTAATTACTATATCTTCTGGATATTTTGCCATATCCTCTAAGCTTTTAAACTCTTCTTCTCAAAAGCATAATATCACATCCTTGTACATTCCTAAAAATTCTGCGCTATACCCCACAGACAGTTTACGGGATGTTATGAGCATTTAAAATACTGCTTCCCACATACCCAGTCGAAATGACAATAACCCTTAGATTCCTAAGCGTATCCTACCAAGTGTTTAATATTAAATCTCATTACATCTTCAAGATAGCCAGCCTCCTTAGGTGCTCTAGTAAAAGAACGGGTAATGTTGTGAAGGCATTAAAGCCTTCCAGATCTTCACCATATGGTGAATATTTTTCTCAGCTCACTTACAGCACTTAGTAAAAACACTCTTGCAACTGAGTCCAAGTGTTTCTTATGTTACGGTTGTAATATCTTGTTATTTAATAAATAACTATATTTATTGTTAAAGTGGCAACGCCATATTTGTATTATGTAACCGTTGCTCAGCAACGAGAGAAATTGTTTTAAAAATTAGATTCTGAAGTTTTTACCAGCTAGTAGTAGTATGAAAGTTTTGCCACTAAAGAATTTCTTCAAATTATCTATCTCCGTGAACTAGAAATAAAATTTATATTCTAATAAGAAGATTGCCTGTTTTTTCAATTACTGCAAAATACATTACACATTCCGTTTAATCAGATTTTTCGAAAGAATTTTTATAACAAAGGTTTTCAAGTGCCGCTACTTTGAATACATATCGCAGTCATTAACAGTCTTGGATTATTTCAGATCAAGATTTTTTTTTTTTTTAAAGTGAGAATATATAATCTAAGGTGAACTAGTGTCATGGTTTTTTTGGGGGGGAGGGGGAGTGGGTCCCTGTACTTCTTGCTGCACCAGACAGCATAGCATTTAAATGTAAGACTACGAAATTGTTTCAACTTTTGCTCATATTTATACGATATATATATATATATATATGTAGGTTTCGCTTTTTCATGTAAAGATTGCTTTCTAAATCCAGATAAATTTCAAACACCCTTGGGTACAAGCTATTAAACCATTAAAGAGGAGATTTAGCTAATTACTGTACAAGTGTCATTATAAAACAATAAATACCGAAATAAACCATTTTTATTAAACAAAACTGTGTCTTCTATATTCATTATGAACGTGGGTGCGCAGGCGGTATCCTTTGATATCAAAAATACGTTACAGGTCAGTGTACGAATGGGCTTCTTTTTATGTATAATATGGATCACTTTACGAATACTAAGATGGATAACTTGACATGAAAGTGAATGAATTCCTATAAGGTTATCCGATGAATGGAGTTACAAGAGATTTTTAACGATTCACAAAACGTCTGGACGACATGCGGCCATCTGGGTGAGGCTGAGATATCTCATGTGCATAGAGAACTGCTGCAAAAAACATAAATTTTTGTAAATCTACAAAATTGATATATGTGGAAAGGTTACTCTTGCTTTTTGCTTCTCACATTTGTATCAACATCATCTTCTAGGATACAACGTGGTATTCATCGAAAAAAATTATTTGAGTTATATTGATATATGCGGTTAACGTTTGCACTGAAGGTTAAGAATCATCCGGCATACAAACTTATAATATAAAAGGCTGAATTTTTTTATTGTCCTTTTTGAAAGAGAATAACAGACCACTATCTTATGCATATATATATTGTTGCGTGCGTGCGGATTAATAATTGATTGAATGGACACAGAACCGATGACAGTTGGGTAAAATTTATATTATCAAAAGAAACACTTTACAGTTCTGGAAGTTTCCACAAAAATACTAGTACAGCTATTCAGAGTATCACACGGAGTACGATTAGTAGTTACACTTCAAACTACTGAGAACGTTAAACACATGCAATACAAAACGCATCTAAAAGGCGAAGCTCTAAGAGTTACCTCATTACCCGAAGTCGCTCTAAACTAATAACTACTACAATTGATGCACTTTTCGGTCTGTTCTTATATAGTTTTCCCAGCCTCCAAGAAATCTCTAGCACTTCTTGAAATTACTGGAAGGCATAGTAAGGCCGGACACGGTTGCAGTTACACAGAGATCAATTACAGTTATCCATTTGCAATACCCATGTCAGTTAAACAGGGACAGGACCAAAAAATCGCCAAATGCTCACCAAGTTTGTGACTTCTGGAGATTTCTCACCATATTGGCGACAAAAATTATTCCCCTAAACCGTCCCCAATTTAGCTAGATAGCCATTTACTCAGTGTTAAATTGACTTGCCCCTGCATTCCTACTTTTCTTGCAGAGCATCGTCTCTTTAGATTTTCATATTACATTATACATTAAAAAAAGTACGATTTAATTAAAATTAATATATATATGTATATATACTAATTATAGACAAAAATGTAATAAATTTCGAACTACTGTTGATAAGTCACTTTGCACACTTTATTGTTAGATTTCGGGTTATTCTGATTTTAAATTTCATGTCTTTTATGCCTTGATAGTAATATTCGAAATTTATTACATTTTAATGCATAATTAGTTCATTATTCAGTAGCATTTTGCGAGGAAATTATTTGGGATATTTTTGCTGTAAACAATTTCCGTAATACAATGTATATACTCTATATGGATGCCTGCATGTACGTTTAGTTATAAAAATACATTAGTCTACTTATTATACAAATAAAATTGAAAACTTGGAAAAAAATGAGTTTCGACAGAGCACCAAATTCTCTGAATGACGCGCAGATGGCTTCAGTTATCTGCGACTAAAATACATTTTTTTAAATGCGTAGTGTATAAGTTTTTAACGTTTTTTCAATTACAATAAAACTTCAAAATTAATTACCTTCTTATACATATAAGAGGAAAAAAACATTATAAATGCGTAGTACCGTACATACTACAATATATTTATTATTGGTAGTAATTTGCCTGTTTCTCAAGAAAACTTTATCATGTGTGTATAGTTCTTTCTACACGTGTATCGCGTTGTATAGAGATTTCAGACTTACACACTGTTTCACGTAAAGGTAGCAGGTCTTGAAAGGTATTACCTGCTGTTATGTAAGCACTACTTTTACAACTTTTACGGTGAAGAAACTGCGCTTCTCGGATTACATTATTTTTATACTAACGAGTGGGTATATTAAGGGTTACTTATTAAAAGTACAGTGTAATAAATAGTACACTTTATAATTAGTTTATGTTAGAGTTCAAGTGTTTTCAGCGTAAAACCTGTTAATGAAATTCGTATTTATGTATGTTATGAATGTACCATTTTATATAGCTTTTAATATTATCCTTGGTTTCACGTAGCTGTGGTAAGTAAGCATTGTTGTATTCTCGAAGTAAGTAGTCTTGTAACATTTTAAAAGCTATAAATATCAAAAAATGCCATTTTTTATAGTTTTATAAGTAATATCGTAAACGTTCTGTAAATTAATCGGAAATTTCCTAAATGAGTTCTTTATGCCTACCTCAAATGTGTTAACCGACACCTCCCCAAAGAATGAAAGATATCCAATGGTCCTATGGTCTTGTGCAATTAATATGAACCTCTGTTGGTGATTTTACGATCAGGGAGATTAAGTGACTTCATCTCGGTTTGTCACAGATGTCATCATTACCTTTTCCAGGAATTGAATTCGAAATTTCCATAATGCCAAAGAAGTTCTCGTCACCATCACGCCTCCCAAAGCAGTAGTGGTGAATATTGTTTCTTAATCGGCTTCATTTACGATCCTTGTCTCTTTCAACACAGATAGCCATTTCATCTTACTGAAAAATCACTGATTTTTTTTGCATTGGCCATTAATTATCAAAATCATTTATGCTCGGTTAAATCATCACTAATAGACTTTTTAATTTGCATTTAATGATAAAGTTTATATGTCACAAAATAATGAGCGTTGCTTACATTTTGCTTTCTAAATATATCGAAAACAGTAGCTTAATAGAATATTTGAGTACTGACATCAGATATATATTTTTAAGTCCTGAAATATCTTACGTCGAACAAGATATTTTGAAGCTTCTTGACATGTATTACGAAAAGGAAGCCTCAACTTGAAATCTGACAGCAAGAGAGAGATCGAGTGTGCTGCAATCACGCATTAAGGAACGCATTTAAACTGCCATGTGTGACAGGTTCATCTAATGCTCTCCCTGCTCTCCCTTAAACACTATATTTCGTGAAAAACGTATGCAAGAAAAACGTATTAGATCTGCAAAAAAGTAATAATTTACATTTATTTTTGTTTCATTCTGTTTCGATTACTTAGAGATTTTATTATCTTAGCATCATTATAAAAACGTTATGTATCCGAATTAATGAATGCGAGACAAATGTGGGAAATAAAAGCCAAGATTTTCTTTAAGTAAATCATCTTTTTAATTATTTAATATTTCTGTTTGTATATAGACAATTTAGTTACTTCATATTCTATTTGTGTATAGATGTTTCTTTTATTTTATATGCTAATTACATAAAAAAACGCTGCAAGTATTTCTTCGAATTTTAAAAGATTTAAGCTAATTAACTCTCTAGAAATCGTAAAATCTGTGACGGCATTATGGTTTAATTTTTCTTTTGTAAAAAGCCATGATCCTTTAAGGATCTTTGCAGCTGATTTCCTATTTCATTCCTTTTCATTTCTTCTTCAGTAGCTGATCATGAATTAGGAAAAAATAATACTAATATTGCTAAATTATTAAACATTTGTCCTGTAATACTTTCAATCTTAGAAACATTTTTTAAATTATCGAAGGCTTGATAATTCAGTTCCACTAAAATCACAGACAATCAAACTGCTATGTAATGTATAATAAATGAAAGCAATACTTAAAATTAAACAAGACAAAAAAAAAAGCAACCTTAGTTAGATTTTGAGTGAAACTCTATCGATTTCGAAGTCAAACATCTGCGTATCAAATATCATTCAAACATCTGCGTATCAAATTTAAAGACGCGCTTGCCTAGACATGCTTGATACACGCTGTGTAGCGACTGCAGTTCTCTGAATAGTTGATCGTTAATGATTAAGGATAGCGGGATAAATATGTTGTAAATTAATTAAGCATTTGAAAAATAAACTCACTTCTTGTAATAACCATGGCAACGCCAAGGCACATGCCAACCACGGCCAAATACGATATTCCATAAGGCTTTTGTGCTGTTCTTCACTTTTTATTATTTACTCTCTCTTGTGTGCTTGTATATATCTTTAATATATCCGTCGCTTCTTATTATTTTAGTTAAAACTAAGTAAACATCATCTGTATAAATATATATTTCTACAGTTAATAGATACACGTTAAAACATCCCTCACAACAAGTTTTGTTTCGGAGACTTAACCGGCGCTGCTGGGCACGTGAATGAAAGGTAAGCAAAGTTTGCTATCTTTATCTTAAAAATAACGATTTTCTTTAATGAAGTAATTTGACTGAAACTCCAAATTTTGTGTTTGCAACGTTTCATATAGCAAATTTCCTTTTTGTTGTCAGTTAAAACCTAGTTTTATTGTAGCTGTCGAGATATGCATTAGGCTTTTATCCTGTCCCTATATAGTATATCCTATTTCAATGAGCCAATTACTTTTCTGAATACTTTCCGTTCCTTGCTTACTTACACCCTCTTTGAAGCAGCAACAGAGATCTTTGTGTATGAGGTAAGGAAAGAATAACTTACTACTATGTATTTGACTGCCCACAGACATCAGAAAAGAATCTCGAAAAAGCAGCTTCCATAAGCTGGTGAGCGTTAACTGTTAACAGTAAAAGAACTCCACGAAATAAGATTGGCTGAATCATACTATACTATATTACTGCATACTCAGCCATGTCAAGTCTCATGCAGCCTACTTCACACACGCCCATAATCGAAGTTTTCCGAAGTAACAGGACTACACAGGAACACTCCTTCTGTAAGTTTAGCGTTATTGCTCATATTCAGATCTATGCATATATCTGTCCTCATGTTTTCAGTTTGTCTACCTGTTTATTTTCCTACATGTTTTGGATTATATGTCCTCCTATATAAGTATGCACACAAACTTCAGCAGTTGCAGTCTAACTATATTCATTTTACTCTGTAACAGTTTTGTCTTCCTCTGATTGCTCAAGGAGGGGCATGTGCTTATACGAGTATCTTTTGTAATTCTTCGTGTGCTCTTAGCATTAACTCGTTTCTGTGCTATAGGCTGTCCATTACACAGAATTCATATCACTGTCACACACCTAGTAACCTCGGACCAACTGGCATCTAAAATCTGAATGACTAACACCTCGGACGGAGGAAAACAAGCAGCGTTCAGTGATATGTAATAAGGTTTTACCCTTAATAATACCACATTAAGCAATTTAACGCTTCTTAAATGTAGAAGGAGGAATCTAACTGTCAGTTCTGTGTATTACATACAGCGGGGATGTTTAAGAACAAAAGTCTTTTAGATTTTCAGATTAGAACAATTTTCAGTCATTTAGATTTTCAGATTTATTGTGCTGTTGAAAAAGTGACGTTTATCAATGTTTGTTTGAAAGTATAATAAATGGAAAACAAGCACAAAATTTACTGTAGATAAGAACTTATACTAAAAGTATCGTGAAGAATTAAACAAAAATTTTTCCCAACCTGAAAATATGGAATCTTGTTTAGAAATTCAAAGCGCTACTCAGTACACCAGTAGGAAATAAGGAAGAATACCTAAGGTCCTTGCATACATTCTTGCCCGGTGACAGGACCCTGATTAGAAGAAACTCAGTTGATTAAATATAATTCGAAAGCAAATTATTTTCCTTCAGTATAATTCAGTAACAATTTTGGAGAATAAAATGCAGGAAAGAGATGTCATTAAGAAATAAAATTGTGCTCTATTAACTCAGATGTTCATTTTTCTGAACCGGTAAATATATCTGATAATTTTTTTGTTTTGCTCGTAAAGAAGAAAGACCTGTAACTGATCATTGTCAAAATTGATAGTTACATTAGCGTATTTTTCCTTTTGAATTCATGTCTATCATACCTTTGGTTTTATGGTGACTACCGAGAAGAAAATAACAGAAAAAATGCACACGTATAAAATATCAGATAAAGCTGTCAAGTTCAGATAAAGCAAGATGGTTCTGAAAGGATAATTTTTTTAAACACATAAGTATTCCTTCTTCTGAAAAAATAGTGTCCGTTGCTTTGTAATTAATTAAATATTGATACATGGGAAGCATTTCGTACGGGATGATCCAAAATTCACCCACATCCAAATTTTCAGAAAAGGTTTAAATTTCAAATTGGATGTTAATGGCAAAGTGTTTCAGTGGGTGAGGGACCTATACTGTTGGAAGTAATATTTGACTTGGTACTCCAGCTGAAGTTTCTCCTGTCACAGCTTTAAAAATTCCTGTGCAAGGTGGAGATAGTTTCCTGAAGAAGGGTGGATTTTTGTGATTGAGCGTTACGCGTTCGTAAGGAAAATTTATTGAAGCGCTTAAACAGATCTTCCCAACTGTTTTGTGAAGCTGACAAGAAAATGATTTTCCACCTCGTAACTTGGTTTCGACAAAACTGAAAGTGTTGTCCATAAGAAGTATAGCGGTTAGCCGCTCCTTTTGAGTTATGATAAAATGGACAATGCCAGTAGTAAAAGAATTGGAACTTACACGCTGAAGGCGGTGTTTTTTCCTTTGCTTAACTACCCTAACTTCACTTAAGCCACTAAAGAACTACTTATGTTGAATAATGAAATGTTTATTTGACAGTACTCTTATATAAGTAAGCGAAAATAAAAATTAAAAGGCGTAATTCACTATTACTTGTGAACCAGTTTAAGGAGAATTCAACAAAATTGCTTTGGTTTCACACGAACTAGATGTAAACTTTTAAGGGCTTAAGATAATATAAAAATTAAATACATGAATAAATAAATCATTACATAGATAAATAAAAATCCGTCTAATAAAAGGTTAATAAAAAATCCTTGCTAACGTACCTCTTCTTCTTTTAATCCTATTTTACAAGCTGCGTACATATCTAATAACTGCATAAATGAAAGCCCTATCTAAAGTTGACTTGAGATCATCAAGAAATGTGTTAAGAACAAAACATTTACAGCCTCAGTAGTAAAATATGCTGAAATGTGAACTATTCAGAAGGTATACCAGGCAGAATAGATTAAAAAATATACGTACATTAGCGGGGGGGGGAACATGCAACACGTTTAACAACTTGAAATGTACGTGTATTTCCGGAAATATGTACGCATAATTTTTGAACAATGCTGTACGAGTAATTTTCAGATACCTTTCGTTGATGTACTAATTCAGTTTGAAAGCGTCATTGTACTCAAACCATTGGGCAAAAGTTGACAATCTCTCAGATATAGATGCATAAAAGTTTTCTGTAACATTTCAATCACTTTACAATTTTCACTAAGTACCTTGACCACGTTTCGGGAAACGCTACATGAAAGTAATTCAAATTTCGATTGGCATAACTTTGATCAACAGCCATTATATCGGCTCACAATACTTCCCAAAATAAATTTTATTCTGATAGAAGGAAATTTACGAAAGGCAAATCACCCATGATCGCCACATACCGACTGAAGTTTCTGATATGATAATGGTATAGCTTTACATTTTGCATTAGGAACTAATTTTAACTTCATGTTTTTGTTTTAAAAAAATTTCAATATATCTAAATTACAATAATATTGATATTCATTTCTCCCTTTTCTAAAGTCATTCGCTGAAGATTGATTCAGTATATTTTAAAAGTAACGACTACAAAATTTATATATTTTTGTGTTTGCCAATTTATATTATTTGTTTAATGTTGTGTAAATTAATGTAAATTTTTAAAATATGCTCTGAAGATTATTTTTTATATGATGCATGCGGAAAATGATATTATTGTAAAAAAAATGTGCACAAAAATACATTTTCTCCATTATTTTATGTAAGCTAGCCTGTCCAATGATCATGTCATATACAGGCTAGCTTACATATGACATGATATAATGATCATGTCATATGTAAGCTAGCCTGTCCAATGATATGTCCAATGATCATGTCATTGATCCTGTCCAATGATCATGTATAATACTGCAGTCTTAACTAGAAAGATAACAAAAATGAACATCATTGGTTATGTAAAAATATAATATGCAAGAATAATTAAAATTGAAGTGATAAAGACGCTAAAGAAAAGGAAATTCGCTATAAGCCGCAATATAAATATAAACTTTAATAGAGATAGAAATATAGTTTATAAAAGAAAAGTAATAAAGGATTTCAAATTATATGATATTTTTTGTATCGTGGAAAACACACAACTATACGTTTGAATAAAAACGCTATCAGGATATAAAGAAAAATATGAGATCAGGTTATCAGGACTTGTGTTCCTCTTGACTTGCTTTGGAAACATGAACTATCCTGACTCGGAACAGGGAGCTTACTCAAGCTATGTTCAATAAATTGTGAAGTAGACAATACACACAGGAAGGGTATACGAAACACTTTATTTTTCTATCTTTACAGGTATTTCCGGAACTTCGGAATACAGAGACCAACCACTTGTGGTCTGAACGTAAGAATATAAAACTACTAACTAAAACTCTAATTAAAACTAACTTTGAATTAGTATACAAGTGCCTAGCAATAAGATTGGCCGTTATTTAACTTAACAGATTAGCCGTTTAGTACTTAGTCCGTACCTAGTACAGAAAGCTGCTAAAACTACGATACGTTTGAAATTATCAAGAGAACTAAACCTCTGGCCTTGAAGGAAACTAGCAACCGAGTGAAAACTCGTAAAACTACTATGGCAAGCGGCTTACTTCCAATACTTCCTTCCTCTCTCTTGCTTGGCAAAAAGCCACAACTTAAGTACTTGGCGTTAGCAAGACAAATTTGCATAAATAAGTTAAAGCTTTTAATTCTGGCCGGAAGTAGAAAATAAGAAGTGATAGTAAAGATTTAAAATAAAATAAACGTTAATAAAACTTAGGATCCTTACAAGGTGAACTGAATAATTCAAAAAGCGAAAAAAAGCAAACAATAAATTGAAAACTCCAATGATAACATAAATTATTTATTAAAGGTAATATTTTTTTTTTTCTAAATTATAATCAGTTCAAGCTATTCGTTTAGAAATGTGTCTTCTAGCTGTTGATTATTTGACACATGCTTTATCTCTCCCCTACGCGACAATGTATGATACACAGTTTACATTATCAGGGGATATTTTTAGTATTTTTTCGCCTTTACTTGAAGATAATAAGCAAATTTTGTAATGGACTATGTCTAATGTGGGACTCGTGGAACGGCATTTTACTGATGGGTCTGTGGATTGAACTGGAGCATCTGCTTGCTGAAAGGAGGTACTTGGAAATCGTTTTCGTTAACTCCATTTGTGTAGATTCTCGGTTTCATCTACACCCCCACGTATAAAATGCATTTAGAGAAACTCCGCATACGTGGAACTATGCACACCTCTCGAAATTCAAATGAAAAATAACGATATACACCAATAGAACGCTTTTTAACAGCTGCTTAACAATGCTCTGTACTTACTCACACTTCTTATCCACACACGCATTCGGTTATAAAATTCTGCTTATTTCAGACTCTCTTTACTTGCATTTTCACTTTTGAATCACTTATGTTCCGAATATGAAAATAAAGATTTATAAATATATTTTGTTACTTAATTTTGCTTAAGATTATTGTAGATGTATTTGTTTATTATTTTAGAAACTGCTTAGCTGTTTTTTAATTTGCACAGTTCAGCTAACCAACCCTTTTATTAAAGAAATCTTTTAACCGGCTATTCGAAATGGTTTCGCTGTAGTTAACTCAGATAAATATAGTTCTAATGCATTTATAATTTGATATAAGTCTTAAATTTCGTTAAGGTGTTAATGCAGTACTACAAGTATGAAATTCGGTAGAGTGGGTGGGCTCAGAGATCTAATTTCGTTAAAAATGTTGATGTACTAGCACATTCATTTAAAAATTTAATTTTCTATTCAAAAGCTTTGAGTTTTGCTTTTGCAATACCGATATGAGAGTTTCTATTTCTTAATTTGGTTTCTCCTGGGAGTCCTGGGAGTTTGTTTCTGTCCTACTTCCATTTCTGTTCACAAATTTTCTTCTTTTCTTTCCCGGAAATCTCCACTTCACTGCTTTCGCAAGGTATTGTGATTGATGATCTTTGCGCTACATTTTCAGTTTATTTTCTTTTCTAGATGTATACTGTAACAAAAGTCGTAGAGAAAAATGTTTGTATGTGATTTCAAAAGAATTTAAATTAACATTTTCATTTCCCTTTTTAATTTACAGTTCTTTTTCATTGAATTTTCAGAGATGCATTACTTAATTTTATACTTAAACATATTGTATCTTTTAGTTTAGTTTTATTTCAAATTACAAAAATATATCCTTCACTCGTCTAACATGATTAAATATGAAATTAATAATTTTTGCCATTGGGTTTTTTCATAAAAATATTAAGTATTCTTTTGTAATACACCATATTAGTAAGGTAGAGATATATGATATGCATTAACCTGCAGGTGATTGGATTTTTTAAAATATGTTCTGAAGATTATTTTTTATAAGATGCATGCGAAAAATGATATTATTGTGGAAAAGATGTGCACAAAAATCCGTTTTCTTCATTATTTTATGTAAGCTAGTCTGTCCTAATGATCATGTCATAGTGAACATAATACTGCAGTCTTAACTAGAAAGATAACAAAAATGAACATCATTGGTTATGTAAAAATATAATATGCAAGAATAATTAAAATTGAAGTGATTAAAGATGCTAAAAAAAGGAAATACGCTATAAGCCGCAAGATAAACATAAACTTTAATATATATAGAAATAAATAATTCGTAAAAGAAAAGTAATAAGGGATTTCAAATTATATGATATTTTTTGTATCGTGGAAAACACACAAATATACGTTTTGAATAAAAGAGCTATCAGAATATAAATAAAAATATGAGATCAGGTGAACCGAATAATAAAAAAGCAAACAATAAATTGAAAACTCCAATGATAACAGAAATTATTTATTAAATGGTTACATTTTTTTCTAAATTATATTCAGTTCAAGCTATTCGTTTAGAAATGTGTCTTCTAGCTGTTGATTATTTGGACACTGCAATTAACAACTACTCGAACTAATGGAAAGGGATACTGTTCGAATATTCGTTGCTTATTTATGCAGAGATATATTGCTGTCTGATTACGAACTTTTCAGAAGTCTCTGAATTCCAACGACTTCAATATATTCTCTTAGTTTGAAAAATTCTTCTACTGAAATGCATTATAATTAAGACTCTTCTTGATTACGTTAAAATTTGTTCTACATACCTACATCTTCGTTTACCACCATGAAAATATGCAAATGAGATCAGTTATAAATACGGTGAAAATCAAAGTTAAGCGCTAAAGGAATGGCATCAGGTTTCACCTTAAATCAAAACTCCAATGAATGGGAAATTTCTGATCCTCTATTAGAGGGAAACTTCAATGAGTGGAACCCTTATAACCCCAATGAGGGGAAAACTTCTGATCTATGATTATTGTATGTTAGGTAATAAGTTTGTGAAATTTAATGAGCCAGATGTCAGTATGAAGATAAACATGTGATTGTATACTATTTTACGTGTTACATACGCAAGCAGAGGAAGTACGTTTGAGCTTAGTTTGTTTTACACTTCAAGCAGAACTGTGCAGTGCATTTTTAACTGTGTTTAACTTTATGCTATTGGTATGCTTTAGCCTTCGGGTTGGTAATGGAAGTCAGAATAAAAATTCGTGCTTTAGGTTTGAATTTAAAACAGGTTTAATTTAAGCAATTAGGAATTTATTATATTTATTGAAGCTTCGGTAGCCTAAATAGCCGTAATTTTTAACTACGTTCTTTGTTAACATTTTAAAAATAATTCAAGAATGCATGAAGGACATAATACATGAATTCATTTATATGTCTGAAGTTGAAATTAATCAATTATTTTTGAGTTTATTCTTTTCTGAGCTTTTGATTTTTCAACGTACACCAGAATATAATTTATATTAAGTTTATATAATATGTGCAAGTAGAGCAAGAAAAGTCTAGAGCTTTGGTCCAACCATTGCGGAATATTGAAGCTGTTCATGGCTAGCAACACTCGTCATAAAAAAAAAATGTGTTTTATTTCATAGAAACTAAATCTAGTGGCAGGAAAATGAGATGAAGCTGAAGTTTGTAAAGAATAAGTCAGGTTTGTGATCTTTCAACTCTAATAGTTTTGGTTATTCAAGTTTTTAAAAATAGCGGTATAGGAGTTTTATTCTATTTATATTACATTTTATAGCATAAGAGTAAAAATAATTTAATCTTAAGTTAAGATTTTATTCTGTGTCTTACTGAAGATGAGAAAATTTAGTTAGCTTAAACTAAATGGTCATAAAATTTATCTGGTTTCTTGAAAACCGTATCTTTTATAATCAGCCTATTTAATGAGACACATTTAAATTTCTTATATCATAATTTAGTTACTTAAAATAGATGGCAAATAAAGTATCTAAATTTGAGAAATGTCAGATGTTTTTCTGAGAAATGTTTGAGACAACATGGCAGTTTGCTATTTATAAAATTGCAGAGACATTAGGATTTTTTTAAGCAGGAGCGATGAAAAATGAGCAAAGCCCTCGCCGGAAATCGAACCACGGACCGCTGAAATACGTGTCCATCGTGCAGACCACTACACCACGAAGGCACGCTAAGAAGGAAGGAGAAATATCGTATAAAGTATGTAATTCAAGACTACCCGAAATGCATAAATTAGATCGATCTAGATATTTAGAGTCCTAACTCATTAACTGTGCATATATTTTGTTACTAAGATGTTAGCGACTGCAGGAGTTACAGCCAAATTTTCCCGAAGCTGCCGATTTCGACTCAGTTGAAGGACTATAAAAACCAAGTCTCAGGTTTTTATCATGAACTGCGCTATCATGATATTGGATTTTACAAATCAACAACTGGAGAAAACTTTTGAACCGAAGAATTTTAAGTGTCTCATACCTCAAAGACACTACAACCAAAACTTCGGTGACTTATCTGGGAATCAAACCCGTAAACATTTATACAGTGTTGCATGGCAACTGGAACAGTGTAAGGGGATAAGAAACGAACTCTGCGATAAACTAACATTTAACGATATGAAAATTTCTTACATAATGTATTTGAAGCGCACTCGAGAATTAAACAAGATTTTGTCATTGTCTGCCATTAAAGAAGTTTCACTTTGACGCCAGGCTGAGTCTCCATAGGATTATAGGAAACAAACTAGTCCTTAGACTCATATATAAGTAGACAGTACCCTGGACGGGATAAATACTCTGCTGCAAACCTTTGACCTATATATTGATTGAAAGCCAGTTTTGCAAGGATGAGATAAGCAGTGGCATTAGATCATTGATATAGAATATGTCAAGCCATTCAAAAACTGCATGTTTAATACAAAAATATTAGACTATCGTTCCACCAAAAACTCTATTTAAAAGAAATCACTTGCGATCTGTCGCGCAGTATATAATTTTTGGATTGCACAAAATTTTTTAAGAGATAAATCTCATCCATCTTTTATTTATTTTTTATATTTTTATTCCACTAAAATTTTGCATCATCCCACTTTCATACTAAAATTACAAATTTTAATCTAAATTGAATGTATACTTTTGTGGTCACAAGTAAGCCGCATTGCAAGTCCATAATGAAGTCGAGTGTAGTTATTACAAGCCATCCGCTTCCTTTGATCCAATTCAAAATTAATCTTTAGGTTTGAAAAAGAAGATTTCTAAGAGCAATATCCGAATATTAAAATTTAGATTTAGCTTCCTTCGATAAACATTAATAGGTCTTCTTTCCATTAATATCATAAAGCTAGAATTTTATTTTCTGAGGATAGAGGATTTAAATCTTTCCGTAAACTATGTAGAGACCGCTGAAATAAAAAAAAAATAATAATAAAATAGCCTGAATATGCTTTAATTCCGCACAGTTCTCGATTAAATAAAGATAACGTCGAGCGGCAGCAATAAAAATTTAATATCTTACGCAGAGTTCCTTCCTTCATTCTAGATACATGTAAATAGATTTTTTTCGGAGATTAAAAGAAGAAAAAAACAAATTAGAATTTTTTCACAAAGTTTTGAGTACTTTATTTCAAGATGAGTTTCGATATGTTGAAAAATAGCTTTCATTTTTGTTAAGAATTGTTGGTAATTTTTAAAGGATTTGAGATATTTCGTTCTAATTTCATCTAAGTTATATAAATATCAAATGTGTGTTTATTTTTCATTATACGATTTTAGGATATTTATAATTTTATTGATAACTTTATTCATATCTTGAAAACATGCTGAAGATCAAATGGAGGGATACATATTTAGTTTCAAACAGCTCAGACTAAAGTAATGAAAAACAAATTAAGCTATAACTTTTGTACGCTATTGTGCTTAAGTTCTTTATTATGAACAATCTATTGCAGATTATAAGATCTTTGGTTAAGTTTTTGATGTTTAAAATGCCTGAAATAACTCCTGTTTCATCATTACATTGTTAATGTAAATAAAATATGAGTGAATGTGGAAATATGTATAACTTAATGTATTATTTTAATCAAGTAACATAAAGTAAAACAAATTTTAATGCAACAGAATCATAGTATTTAATCTTCTATACTTATTAAGTGTAATATATTTCAATGGTAATTTATTAAGCATACACATGTAGTCAAACAAAATTACGTGTACATAACTCCTGCATATTTCTAATTAGGTGAAATCCATTTCTTATGCCATAAATGGGTTACATATCGTATCTTATATTTAAATCTCTGAGACCATATGCTGTAGGAAAAAATGAATGTACAGTACGGCATCTTTAATTATTAGTTGGTAGCATTCATTCAAATCAAATTTTCTATTATTAGAAGGGTAATTTTTATTAAGAAATATACACATTTAAATAGCGTATTTTTATTTTTATTTATTTATTTATTTACTTTTATAAAGTATTAAATTCTTTCGAGAAAGATTTTATGCAAGGAAATTTAATGATCAATTCTTTTTTCTATTGACTATAAATAATTTGGTTGATTTTTCTGTACTTTTAATATAGGCTTGTTGCAAAGAGGTGTGAGCATCCGATTTCAGGGCAATATGCAATGACAATGTATTCAGATGGCAATACCGTAATAAGATAAAAACACGAAGCTGTTGTGCATATTACATGGAAAATTCTAAATATCATATCCTTGAATTGACGCTAACCCTGAACATGTCCTACTACTTTAACTTTCGCCCGTTAGCAATTTTTATGTATTAGGGCCACTTAACCAGCTAAATTTAAAGGAAGGGTCAGAAAAGCAAATCAAAAGAGTCTTGCACATCCTACTCCATGTTAAAGACTAAATTTTAAATCTCCGCAATTTACTGAAATTTCTTGAGACACATTTAAAGTAGCGAATGTGCGGGACATATATGTCGCATTCTCTGGAAAAGGTTAAATACCCATAGCAATAACTCCATTTCTGAGAGGCACTTCTTATCTTTCATTGATCTTAAAAGATTTTATAAATACTAGATAAGATGCAACTTTATTTCGGATGAAGCATAATTGGCGTAAAAAGGGATTTTCAAAGGTTGGTTTTGTCTTTTCAATAAATAGTATTGTTGCGTGCGTACGGGTTCGTAATAGACTGAATGAAGATAGATTGATAAAATTTATTTTATTAAAAGAAACACTTCAGCGTTCTGGAAGTTTCCGTAGAAATACTCGTACAGGTATTCACAGTATCACAGAGCTGCAGTTACATTTCAAAGTACTAAGAATGTTAAACACAATGTAATGCAAAGCGCATCTAAAGAGGAAGCTAACCCGAAGATATTCCAGTACTCTGAACTCACGCTGAACTAACAACTCAGGACAACTGAGGACAGATGCTCTCTCCGGCCTGATATCGTTTTCACCCGGCAGCCGAAATATTTCTAGTACTTTCTACTTCTCGAATTTAATACGAGGCATATGATGGCTGAATACAATTACAATTAGACAGAACATCAATTATAGATATTCAGTTAAGAATATCTGTTACAGTTAGTTATACAGTCACCGGAGCAAAATGTCAGCAGACGTTCGTCAAGTTTGACGACTTTGGGCGATTTATCGCTAAATTTGGAGAAAAAAATTAGTCGCCAGAACCGCTGCCAGCTTGGCGATATCTCGCCAAATTAGAGAGATAGCCATTTACTCAATGTTAAATAGACTTGACCTTGCATTCTTATTTTTACTGAGGATAGCATCCTGCCTCTAGAATTTGTATTTTTCTGCACAAGGCTACATTATGCAGAAAAATACAATTTCAGATATAATTTCACTAAAGTTATCCGTATATGTAACAGTATTCGTAGTATTCGTATGTATTCGTAACAGTATAAATATCGAAACAGAAATTATTAACCTTCCATTTGAAATAATAAATTGAGTGTAGATTAATAAACAGCTGAAATCCTTGCAAAACCAATCACGTACTTTTCTATTCAGTGAGGGCTATCGCACTGCCAAATGAAATATGAGTGTTAATTCAGAAGTCAAACAACAAAAATCAGCGTTAATTTACAAAACTTTCACAGGACTAGTTTCGATGGTTTTACCGAACCATCATCTTCAGCTGCAAAACCGCAAATGAACAAGATAGGAAATAATGTTTAGATAAGATAAGAAAGCCTGGACAAGAATAAGCAAGTGGCGCCATCTGTTGGCGAAACCAGAACTAAAACATAATTTCTCTAAAAGCCGAAGGCAAATTTGGATTGGAATTATATCATGTCATCCGACTAAACAAAAGTTAGCTTCATTTTATTCCTATGTTTTCCGTGCTCTTCAAGTTTGCTCCTCCAAACTAGCCCTTGATGAAGAACTAAATTATTTAAAAGCAATAGCTATTGACAGGGGCTTTTCACCCAACATTATTAATCAAGCAGTTAAAAAATTCTCATCTCAACACACTAAAAGCCACACTCTTATTTTAGGAGATTATAAAAATTCTGTTGTCATTCCCTTCTTTCCATCAATTAGCTATAAAGTTGCACATATTTTGCAGAAATTTAACTTTCGGGTTGTTTACTCTCCCATCAATAAAATTCCAACTTCTATACTCAAGGACCCCATTCCGGATATGAATTCCTGGGGTATTTATAGGATTCCTTGCCAGTGCGGTTTAATTTACATTGGCCAAACTAAGAGAGCCTTAAAATTTCGCGTCAAAGAACATGAGGCATATGTTAGAAAAAAGGAAACACAGAAGTCTTCTGTTGCTCAACATTGTTGGTCCGAAAATCACACTTTCAATTTTTCTGCTGCCAAAATTATTCAAAAAACATCTTCCATTGGAGAACTGGATTTTCTAGAGGCATTTCACATTCATAAAAATCTTTCTGTTCTAGTTAACGATCCTAATTCCAATCCAAATTTGCCTTCGGCTTTTAGAGAAATTATGTTTTAGTTCTGGTTTCGCCAACAGATGGCGCCACTTGCTTATTCTTGTCCAGGCTTTCTTATCTTATCTAAACATTATTTCCTATCTTGTTCATTTGCGGTTTTGCAGCTGAAGATGATGGTTCGGTAAAACCATCGAAACTAGTCCTGTGAAAGTTTTGTAAATTAACGCTGATTTTTGTTGTTTGACTTCTGAATTAGCAAATATTCGGCGTGTTATTGTTGTCTTAATATGAGTGTTATTTTATGTAGGATGTTAACTGTTAAGTATCTTTCAATTATCTTTATGTCTTGCTGGAATATAGCCCTATCAATGCCATTAATACCTGCAATATTTCATTAAATATTAATATAATGATGTTACGGATATCTATTTAGTATTATATAGACTTTTAGTAAATACTGTCATCTGATATTGTTAGCACCTTTACGTTTTAATCAGTGCTGTTCAACTAACGTTGTAGGACTTCTTGAAAATCTGCAGTTTACAAACCTTATATTTTTAATTACTATGATTAATGTAAAACAACTGCTGACATGAAGCAGAAGAAACGTTAAAAAGCTGTATTATATTATCATCCTCATCCTCTAAACTTTTAACGTTTCTGTAAAATACTTCGTTATGTTTTTAGTAACGTGTGAATGGATGGTGAACTGATTTCGGTGAGACACGAAAGGGATCACTGCTTTAGGAAATGGTTTACTGAAACACTTTTTAAGAGATTTTAGCTGGAATCAATGCATCGGGAAAACGTTTGTTTACTTCGCTAGATTTCTAACGCCTTCGTCACCGCCCAATTTGCAGTTTCGCAAAAAAGTGATTTCAGTTTATCATATTCATATTTCAACTAAATCATTGTTGTTTGAAGGCCAAAAGACCTCGTACTATTGTAGACTGCGTTTTATTGCGGATAATTTATAAAAGGTACACGTTAATGTAAAATAACTGAAGATTGTGCACTGTCACTGAAGAACTGAAATCACGGAAGCGTATCACCAAATGCTTTTAAAAAATCATTTTGTGAAATTTTAAATTCTTAATAAATATTTATTACTAAGCAAAAACTTATTAATTTTTGCAGAATTGTTGCATTAAATACAAACCTTACAGGAAATGTTCCTTGTACTGGGATATTATAGCCTACCCTTCCTCCATATTCTGTTTCACTTGGAAGAAAAGTGTTATATATGTTGCGCAGTAAGATTAACTTAATTTATTACCAATTTCAGCTACACACTTTAATCTACTAAATAACATTTAATTAGGGGTGCTAAGAATCAATTTGTTTAAATTAGTTTCCTATATTTTGGAAAAGTCAGGTATTCGGGTTTAGTTTTACTAAAATCGGTTAACAGAGACATGCTTAATTAAGACACAATAACACGCCGAATAAATACTAATTCAGAAGTCAAACAACAAAAATCAGCGTTATATTTACAAAATTTTCACAGGACTAGTTTCGATGGTTTTACCGAACCACCATCTTCAGCTGCAAGCAAAACATTTGCGGTAACGCTGATTTTTGTTGTTTGACTTCTGAATTAGAGACATGCGTGTTAAGTAATTTTTTAGTATTATTGCAGTTTAAAAATACAAATTATTGATTTATCTATTTGA
The DNA here is from genome assembly GCF_044657685.1 of Stegodyphus dumicola. Lineage (NCBI taxonomy): Eukaryota > Metazoa > Arthropoda > Arachnida > Araneae > Eresidae > Stegodyphus > Stegodyphus dumicola. Next base: position 199,280,300 of record NC_140771.1, read on the forward strand.
AATTTATATACAGTGTATAGTAAAAGTTTGCCTTTCTGATGAATTTATATTGGTTAACATAGGTTACTTAGTTGGGAAATTAATTTTAAATAAGTATATATTTTCATTAGGAATGGCGAAGATTTTTCTAGCTTTAAAGCAACATTTTAGCTCTGTTTTTAAGCAAGTTCACCCACTTAAGCGGTTTAATCTGGTTTTCACATCCTCTTACTGAGTGGTGTGAAAGCACTCGAAATGATGTTGTAATGTTTTTTTCGGGGGGGAAGGGGTTGGATGATGTAAAAGACAAAAGGGATTGAATTAAAACAAAGAAATGATAGCATTTTTTATTGCTTTTTTCTTGGCACCGGGGCTGAAAATTCCCCCTTCTTTTGGCGCTTTGTATGGAATGTGATAACCTGCACTCTTTAAAATGGGGTGCTAGTGGGAGAGAGCTAGCTTTCTGCCCGCTGGTTGAACTACCTAACAATATATGTCAGCCTGAAAGGGCGCTTGAACAACAACAAAAAAGAGAAATTGACAAAATTAACTAAACATAACTAGCTGCCGGTGTAGAAACCGATGCCATAATTGAGCGAATAATCCAGCTAGGATGCGGATAAAGACAGACCTTCTTTGACGGCAGGGGGGAGCATATTATCCTACTACCTCTTCTCCATCAAGTTTTCCATTTCTCAAACTCCCTTTCCTGTTTCTTCATTTCGGTATTCTTACACAAGTTCTCTTCTCGTTACCATCTCTTAACCGTTCCTTTTTCTTCGTAACCATGCTCTCACTTCTCGACACTGAAACCTGTTAGACTGTCTCATCCACAACGCCATCATTTTTTCCATCTAGTGAGATGAATTTTTCAGAAAGATGAGTGTCACCTTCTGATTACGCACGACATACGCTATCTTGGTAAGGAAAATATTTTGCCCTTTGTTCTCAGCACCCACTGCCTTCAATTACTTTTCCTTCATGCAACACAATATGTTACACATAAAGAAAAATTGTAACAATAAAGTAAATTTTTCTATTGCTACATTACAAATTTTTTAATAACCTTATCTACGTACTACTTTATCTCCCGGAAGTTGCAATATGAATAACTTTGATGTTAATTAGTTGTAATTATTTATTTTTACTGCTACATACACTCTTGCTAATTAGAGGTGTTACCGACATATATAACTGAAATTTCTAGAATACAGCGCAATGGTTTCAATGGGGCATTTTAGTTTAACTTGTAGAGACATTAGGTATTTTTTTTGAGAGCAAGGCAGATGAAAAATGAGCAATGTCCTCGCCGGGACCCGAACCACAGATCTCTCTAATACGCGTCGAGCGTACTGACCACTACACTACGAAGGCATGCTGAGAAGGCGGAAGAAATACCTTATATACTTCCCATTTTAAAGGGCGATTGGGGATTAGGAGACACAATCGCCAAATCCTAAGGGGTTGGAGAATCATCATCCACTGTAGAGACATTAGGTATTTTTGGAAGCGGAAAAGATGAAAAATGAGCATCGCCCTTGCCGGAAATCGAACCACGGAACTCTGGAATACGCGCCAAGCGTACAGACCACCACACCACGAAGGCACGCTAAGAAGGCCGGAGAAGTATCTTATAAACTTAATTAAGTGATTAAAAGGTTTCAAGAACCACTAAAAACAAATATTGGCGTGACTACATAGGATTATGTTGTTCCGTTTATTTTATTAGGTATCCCTTGTTGCTGAAAGAAATTTGATTGATGGTATATGAAAAATGCGCAGCATACAGCTTTCTTTGAAAAATTTAGTTTCCGTAAGTCATAGTCAGTATCAATTAGACTTGCCTCTAAGAAGTTCTTTGAGTCCAGAAAGGGGCTAACATTCTCTTTTCCTTTCTACTACTGTTCCCCATTTTCAGCAGTTGTTAAGTTTAGTGAAAACTACGAAATCACGTTGACTATGATAAAAGATCTGCAATACTTTTAAATACACGATACATTTTAATTGTTATTACAATTTAACATTGTCTGTAACAAAGACTCTTAAAGTCATGATCATTGTGATAGAAAATGCTAGAATTTAACACAAAATATAGGTTTGGACAGGGGCATGTTAAGAGCAAAAAGATAATAAAACATTCTAAGCACATACATTTTAAGAACCCGTATCTCTTCTCAATAAATAGAAAACTTTAAAAATATGAGCCTATATTCAAAATCAATACGGAAAACTTCTTAACGTCCTGTATTTTAATCTTTCTTTTTAATGTATCTTATCTTTTTTCTCGAGATAAATTCTAAAATGTACACAAAAATGATTCCACAAAGAAAGTGAAAATAAATCTGAAGCTTCACAGAAGGGACGCCACTTCAAGATTCCTTGCGTCACTGGCTATTTCAAGAAGGGAAATTTAATCTTCTTGAGAATTTTTTATTCAAGTCTTAGAATGAAATAACTTGGAAAGAGTCTCTGAAAGCAGTTTTGCTGACAACTAAAACTTTTCGTGATTTACTTCCGCTAGGTGTTTTAAACGTAGTATATCTCCGTCATTTTTAGCATGCTTTTTGTCTTCTCTCCATTAATACTATTGTGCGAAAAACATGGAACACTTCAGTAAAAGAAAAATCTTAATTCCTTAATCATTATGCTTTTGCTCTGATTAATGTTGAGCTGTTTTACAATACATAACAAAGTTCAAGGTTAGTTAATAAAATTATTGCTTATTCTACATATTTTTGTTTATTTGATTGTATTTTGGTTTTTATATGCTACTTTTATTTGTTTGTTATGTATTTAATTCACAAAATGTAATTATTTCTATACTATATTTTGGTTAATCGATGTGTGTCAATTAATTGCATTTGGGTTTGTTACATATAATTATTTTAAGCCTCGTCTATATGAGGAGCAAAGCTTCTCAGCGGCACAGTAATATCTCCCTCACAAACATGTGTTATGTATTAATTGTTATTATTTTCATGCTTTAAAATTTACTTACTTAATTCGGTTTCGATCAGTAATTGAAGTTATTAATTTTTGCTTTTGTTGTTTAAAGTTGGTTGTAAGTTTAAACTGTAACTTTTGTAAACTTTAAATTTAGGTTTGGTTGCTTTAAAGTTTTCTTTTGTTGAAGTTATTTAATTTTTAAATTGAGTTTAGGGACTTCAGTTTACTTAGTTTTTGTACTTTTGTTTTGACCCTTATGGTTGTTTAACTTTTAGCTTTAATTATTTTAAAGCCTTGTTGCTGCATTTTTGGTGTGTTAATTTTTTTTATTTAATTTTTACCCCCTTTCTATTAAAGTTATCGAATACATATTTTCTGACTGGTGGTAGGGTAAATCAAAAGTAATTGAAACTCAGTCTGGATAATGAGTGTGTATACTTAATTTTCTGCTGAAGAAACAATTTATATTGTGCTGACATTTTTAATGAATTTAATTGTTATGTAACAGTTTAATTTTTAAGGTCCTAAATTCGGTTTTGTGTTGAAAAAACTATGCACCGGTTCTGAAAAATTTCACATCCAAACTGTCAGCTTGGAACTCATTCACAGAATTCCTTATCTGGGGATTGCTGTATCCCGAAATTCTTTCGCCCAAGCGTTTTAACACATGTATGATGTATCCACATGATATTCTGATGATGACGCCACGTGCAGTATTTTGCATAAATGGGCCCCCGGTTGCTGTGATATCTCTAGAGGGGACAGGTTCTACGGAGGGTTTATTTATGAGAGTGAAAAGTCGTTGGATAGGAAGCTCGCAATGTTGGAGTTGCGCCTCGAGAGGAGGCTAGTCCCCCCCTCTTTTCCATCAGCAGAGTGGCCTTGGAGGCCGAAAGATTGAACCGCGATAGTTGGCTTCTTCTGGTAGTCGGGAAACGCCTTCCCGTGAAGATTTTTCTGCTTGGGCTGCTGTGCTTGGCATCCTTCTGATCATCATATTTCGCTAATTTTTACAAAAGCGCCAGTTATTAAAGTGGCTGCTCAGTGGATGATGAGAGACAGATGCGGAGAAAAGAAATTTCATGAGACGTTCGAAGCACAACAAAAGATGTCAACTTTACCGTCCAGCGTGGAGGGCAGCCGGTTAGGAGGAGAACAACGTTTAAATAATGTTTAACCTGTGCCGCTGAAGGTTTAATATTCGCCGAAATTAGAATGACGAGGGACCAGCAGCCCAGGAGTCTGCCTGAAAGAAATTGCAGAATGGCGGAGTTCCAGGCCGCCGAGTCTGGATCAGCATTTAATCAATAGCATCTTAATTTTGTTCTTTTGTTTTACAGATTTTCTTTCCCGGTTTTGCACCCTACAACAGCATTATGAAAAATTTGAATGTAAGAAGTGTATTATCTGAGGGCCCTTTCCCATAATTTTAGAATGTTAAATCATTATAAGGTATGTGCCTGTTTATTTTGATATGTCAGCCAAAAAATTTAATGTTGATCACCACCACTACCCAAATTAAACAAATTGTAACTGTAAACCTTTAATGTTTTCAATAAACGTTAGTTTGGTTTTACTTACCTTGTATTATAATTAATTTTAATTAATTTTACACCGGACCTTAGTCATAGAGTGGGTTTTAATTGCAATATTTTCCCACAAAGCAACAGTTTGATTATATATTATCTGATTATAATGATGTATGTTCACCTTGATTACTCTTGCTAAAAAATGTTTATTTATGTTTGCACATGTTCACACATTTTACCTACTACAATATAGGTATTAACATGAATTTTCAAATACACGGGGATGATATTTGGTAGTACCTATTGTATTATCTTATGATATATTGTCCTATACTTAATATAGAACACATTTCGCCTGACAGCATCTCGTCTATACAGGAAGATTCTGTTCTAAGTTGCTGTGAGCTACTCACCTCATCAGAGCAGCCAAAGCAAATGGCCTGATTTGTATCTAATAAAGACCACCATCGGTCATAATTAGCAAAGTTTCAAGTTAATTTTTAAAATAAGTTCTCATAGTACATTAATTATTAGTAGAGAGAGAGAGAGATACATGGCCGTAAATTCAACAAATAATTTTATTCCTTGATATATAATTCTTAGGGCGCGTTTTCACCTTTAAACATCAATATTATGGGTGCGACATGCATCCCACAATTTTATATAGCTTACATTTCTTTAGACAATGGACAGAAGAGGCAGGAGACACGTCTAAGCGGCAGCAAGCGAAGTAGAGGGGGAAAATGCCTGTGCATTTAAGTAACAGCGACATTTGTAGACTTAGGTTTCTTTATTTCAATTTTGAACTGTGATTTGATATAAAATTATTCGCAACGTTACTCTTACATAATGGCATGATGCGGATTAAGTTCTGGATAGCGCATTCTCGATTCATATATTAAACTAATAATAAAGGAAGTTTTTAAGATAAGAAGTGGACTTAGCTGAATTAAAATGAGAATTTTAAAGGACTATTACTCAATTAAAATTAATAACTTTACTTTCATATATATGTGTAAAATATAAAAAAATATAATGCCTTTGCTGTAAGCGAACAGGCTTCATATATATTGTTTTGGCCTCCTCGGTGATTGCGGTGATTTGTGCCCAGAGGGCGCACCGCAGAAAAAGTTAGTTGCGTTACAGAACGTAAGGGAAGCGGACACGCCAAAATGTCGGGCGTATTCGCGTTAAATCCTGGCTTTTCAGTCATGAACTCACTAATTTTCTTCGTCCATTCTTCATCTCCACAAATCACGTCCGGGTCACCAAAAAAAAAAATGTACGTATCCAAATGATCAGAAGGTTGTTGATGCTTGTTCCTTGATCTATTGCACCAAGATATTTTACTGTACATTTATTTACAATTTATTTACAAGTCGTATGCCACCTGGCATATTTACAAGCGTTATGCCCCCTGGCATGTACATGATAGACATATTCTGCCACCTGGCATGTGAATTGATACATCATACTAGTTTTCTGCCACCTGACAGATACGATGCAATTACCTCAATTAGCGGTAATACGCCCGACATTTTGGCGTGTCCGCTTCCCTTACGTTCTGTAACGCAACTAACTTTTTCTGCGGTGCACCCTCTGGGCACAAATCACCGCAATCACAGAGGAGGCCAAAACATCCTCCCCCCCCGATGAATTACATTCATCTTAATACAATGTTCAATATATGCAAACAAGTAAATGAAAAATATAGAAACTGAAAACATACAAAAACCTTCAAAAAGTACAAAATTACATGTTACACTTACCAATCTTCTAGCAAAACATCTTATATCTTACTATATTGAAACGTTAACTATGAGGGTTAAACTAGAACAAACAAATAAAATTATTAGTACAATAAGAAATGAAAATAATAATAAAACATATTCAATATAAACCAAACACTTAAGTTAATGTTCTTCAACTGGTAAAAGACACAGTTTGGTAATAGGACGTTTAATGTCCCCGTGCACAGTTTTTAGTCTAACCACTCGGACATTATTGTCTCTTCCAGGAAACACTTCTATTACTCGCCCGAGTTTCCAACGTAATGAAGGCATGTTATCTTCTTTAATGATAACCAAGTCATTTAGACGAATATTTCTGCTAGGCTGTCTCCATTTGCTACGCTGCTGTAGTTGGCACAGGTGCTCTTTAGACCACCGCTTCCAAAACCCTTGGAACATCTGCTGTGTTACTTGCCATCTTTGCAATGGTGACACTCGTACTTCGGTTAAATCTTGTTCCGGAACAGCTGTTAAAGGAGTCCCTATAATAAAGTGTCCAGGAGTCAAAGCTGTCAAATCATTGGGATCACTGGAGACCGGTGTTATTGGCCTCGCATTTAAGCATGCTTCAATTTGTGCAATTAGAGTTAGAAACTCTTCATAAGTCAAAATTTGAGTTCCAACACATTTTTTTAGATGCAGCTTCATAGATCTAACAGCTGCCTCCCATATACCACCATGATGTGGAGCAGCTGGCGGGTTGAATATCCACCTTATGTTTTTATTTGCTAACCACCTTTGAAATTCTGAGGTTGACTCGACAGATGAAACTGCTTCCTTGAGGATTTTATTTACGTATAAAATTAGTTCCACAATCACTTCTTATTTCTTGAGGTTTTCCTGTTCTCGAAGCAAATCGTTTTAGAGCAGCTAGGAATGCTTCACTTGATAAGTCGCTAGCAATCTCTAAATGGATAGCCTTTGTAACTAAACAAACGAAAATACAGATATAATATTTAATTGGTATTATACGTCTTCCCCTTTTCATTTTCACAGAAAATGGGCCGGCATAATCAACGCCAACCTTTGAAAAGGTTCTACTTGGAATCACTCTACTTGCAGGTAGTTCTCCCATTAATTGAATAGATGTTACTGCTCGTACTCTGCAACATTTTATGCATTTCCAAATGCATTTTTTAATTTCATTCTTTGCACTTATTATCCAGTATTTCTGTCTTATTGCGGATAACATTAAATGCAACCCTCCGTGTAAATGGTTTTTGTGATAATGCTGTATCATTAATTTTGTGAAGTGATTATTATTTGGCAATATAATGGGATGTTTTCTTTCTCTGGTAATTTCTGCGTTTCTTAATCTACCTCCTACTCTTAAAATTTCGTTTTCATCTAGAAATGGATTAAGTGAAATGATTTTGCTTTTAGTTTTAATCGGTTGTTCTGTCTTTAAAGCCTTAATTTCTTCTGAAAATTCATTAAGTTGAGCATTTCTTATAATAAATTCTGAAGCCTTCCGTAACTCATAGGCGGTAAGCACACCAGATTGCTTGTCACGAGCGGATTTACAGTTGTTCACGAAGCGCAGAACATAAGCCATTATTCCCAGTACTTTGGTTAAATTTCCGTACAGTTCAAGATTTAGTAACGGTTCTGTAGATTCCACAAGTGTTTTCAAAGTAACACATTTACGTTCTTCACTAACGTTTTGCAAGTCAGCTTCGGTATTCATTTCGTTTATGTGATGTCGAATATCTACTTCTGAAAGCCAGTGGTGGCCCAGAAAACCAATCACTATCATTAATTAGAGCTTCAGCATCCATCCCCCTCGTAAGTTTATCAGCAGGGTTTGTCTTCCCACTGGAAAAGTACCAGTTGTTTAAAATTGTTTTCTCCTTGATTTCTACCACACGATTTCTAACAAATTGTTTCCACTCGTTGACAGATCCCTTGATCCAGTGAATGCAAATTTGGGAATCAGTCCAGTAAAATATATTTCCCTTATCCAACTGCGGAAATATCGATTGCAAATACGAACCTAATCTTGCAGAAATTAATGTTCTCAAAAGTTCAAGCCTAGGGAGTGTTACCCTTTTTTAAGGAGCCAAACGAGATTTCGACATTATGAAACTTGTTTTACATTTATTTTTCTTCTTAAATCTAAAATATGCTACAGCACCATAACACTTGGGACTGGCATCAGAAAATATGTGAACTTCTATAAACTTCCAACTGAAGGACTGTCTGGGAATTTCGAAAAACTTTATTTTTTCAACTTCCTTTAACCATTCCTGAAATATGAATTCTGTATCAAGGGGAACACTTTCGTCCCATTGAATACCCTTTTCCCACATAGTTTGCATTAAGAGTTTAATTCGAACAGTAAATGGATTCATAATTCCTAAGGGATCAAAGAGCATACCACATGCTGCTAAAATGATGCGTTTAGTTACTTTGAGATTTTGTAACTTCTCAAACTGAGATACATCTATTTTCAAATTATCATTGACATTGTCCCAGATATGACCTAAAACTTTCAACGGTACCAAAGAGTCTTCAGATGTTTCACGAGAGTCAATTCCATTAAGTTTCCATAGTTCATTAAGCTCAGGTGAGTTTGAAACCCATCTACGTAAATTCATACTGGCCTCGCTAAGAATAAAAATCATGGCCTTGCTTAAATGCAAGGCCTTTGCTACATTAACTGTCCCAGAAATTAAATCATCTACGTAAAGCTCTTTTAACATACTGCATGCCTCTTCGTAGGCATCTTCATACTTTTTTAAATGCAGTCTTATTGTAGCTGTTAATAAATAAGGTGAGCACTTGACCCCGAAAGGAACTCGATTGTGTTGGAGAACTTGTAAGTTGGGATTACTGTGATCGAGATTTGACCCTTCTTCATTTATCCACAAAAACTTTAAAAAATCCCTATCTTCTTTAGCTAAGCCTACCTCTAAAAATGCACGCTGAATGTCGGCACAAAACGCAATTGAATGTGCCCTGAATTTAATGATAATCTTTAGCAAATCAGGATTTAAATTAGGTCCGCTTTCTAAACAATCATTAAGTGATAAATTTCCCTTACTTTTAGAAGAAGCGTCAAAAACTATTCGAACCTTTGTAGAATCCTTCTGCTCGCGCACTACCGCGTGATGAGGCATGTAACACCCCGTTTTCAAATTACCATTTAAATACGTATCTACCCGTTCCACTATACCATCTCTCAAGTGTTCATTAATTATCTCATTATATTTTAAATATAGCTCGCTATTTTTCTGAAACTTATTATTTAAAAATTGTGAACGCTGTTTCGCGATTTCATAATTGTTATTTAAACCTTCAACACCCTCTTTCCACAATAATCGAGTTTCATACCTTTTATTCTTGTAAGTTGTATTTCGTTCAAATGACTCTAAAATTTCTTTATCTGATAGAGATATTTCTTTATCCGAACTTATCCCAATTGCTTCTAATTCCCATAATTTTTTAACTCTTTCATAATCTAAGTCCTCATTTACAACGGTTATATGATTAACTCTTGCGTCCTTACACTTTGATCCTTCGTCCTTGCCTTGAATCAAACCGAAAGTGCTTTCTGTTGCGACTAATTTTTTACAAATCTTCACGTTTCGTTCTCCTAAAATTTCCCAAATATAATCCGAACCTATTAATACTTGAATTTCGTCACTCGTACCAGCATCTGCTAATTCTATTCCCTTCTCAAACGCCATCTTTCGTATCCACCGAGAAGGAACTTTTACTTGTCCTAGTGTTATAGAATCAATGACTATTGCGTTAATTTTTATCTTTTTACTGGGATGGCTTACATTTTGCAATACGATTTCTACGATATCATACAAGCGCTCTTTTGCATCTTTGCATCCAAATGTGAAAATAATAAGCGCTTCTTTATTAATAATTTTCAACCCCAGTGAATCAACCACTTCTCGTAAGATGAATGACTTTGTTGACCCTGAATCTAGCATACAACGTAATACCTTTTCGTTCCCCCCTTTACACCTAACTGTTGCCGAAAACGTCTGTAAAAGAACGGAAGTCGGTAGTTTAATTTTGTTATTATTTTCATAACATAAAAGAACGAAAGAGAAGGTTCAGGGATTGGCGTTTGTTTTGTCTGATTGGAAGTATTCGTATCTAAATCTTTCGATGCGGCGTCACATATTAACGAATTATGTAAACCTTGGACATTGCACAGTCTGCATTTTTCATCTTTATGAGCACAGAAACGCCTTGGATGCCCTTTCGAAAAGCAAATAAAACATAAACCTCGATCCATTAATGCCTTTCGGCGAGCCTTTAAATCAATTGCGCAATCATGATTCATATGACAAGCAGATAAACAAAATATGCAGACATTTTGATTCTCTTTCTTAGGCGGGGTAGAGAACTTTCGATTTGGATTAAAATGTGATTTTTGAAAGTATTTAGAGGGAGTTTCGCTTTGACTAGTTAATACCGAAGCACCTTGCTTATTCGTACTGTAATCATTTCTTTTAGAATGCATGTAAGATTTATTTTGATAACCTTGATGGGAACTTTTGTTTCGTATTGATGTTTCATTTACGTAAAAATTCTGAGAACGCGCTAACATCATTGATGTTTCCCTACTTTCCACTTCCGTTTTCAAGAACGTTAGTAGTTCATTAACATCGAAATTTTGTTTATCACTTCTTTTCCTAGTGAATTCTAGAGTTAAATTCTCAGGTATTAACTTTAACAAAATAGGGAATAAAAAATGTCCATAAGAACCACTAGTAACATTTAAAGAATTTAAATTCCTTATTTGTATTTCTATATCGTCATAAAGCTTCCTCAAAGAAGCCGTATTTCCGGAATATTTTACAGGTTCTAAACTCAACAATTTATTCATATGCGCATTAATTAGCAGGTCATCTCTGCCGAAACGGTTTTTTAGTATATCAACAGCCACCGTATAGTTTTCACTAGTAAATGTTAATCCACTAATAGCATTTAAAGCTAAACCTCCCAAAAGCGATTTTAAATAACAAAACTTGTCAACCGAACTGAGACTTTCGTTTTGGTGAATGGAATTACTAAACTGATTCCAGAATTCAAGCCAAGAACAAGGATCACCGTAATATTTTGTAATCGTTAATTTTGGCAATTTTAAAGTATTAACTTCACAAGTTTTCAACTTCGGAGATATAGTTTCCTCACTAGAATTTCTAGATTCAACTTTACACGCGTTTTTTCTTAATTTTTCCTGAATTTTACATTTAAAACTTATAATTCTTTCCTGATATTCCTGCGCGGAAATTACTTCTGTTTCCAACTCCTGTTCCGTAATTATAAGTTTTTCAATTTCAGAATCGTATTGTTTCAACAACTGCGATTTTTCAAGTAACATTTCGAGTAATTCTTTTAATTTCTCATTCGCGGTTTCACCCTCTTCTAACAATGCGGAATCTATTTTACTCATCAACTTAGTAGTTAAGCTACGCGTCACCGTACGCAACTTCTTTGCCTTATTCATAGCCTCCATTTTACCATTAGAGTCTATCAACTATAATAATCACCAAGATTTCTATTCAACAATTCTATTCAAAACTGGAAAAATGAAAAAGGGCCTACCTCGAATTTCTTCGCGTTAAATCCTGGCTTTTCAGTCATGAACTCACTAATTTTCTTTCCATATATATATAATAATTTATTTCCTAAACAATATTGATTAATTGATTAGATTATCTCCTAAGTTTAATTAAAGCAGAATTATTTTAAAAGAGTGAATCCATACTTGTAAGTTATATTTTGAAAGATGTTTTGAAGTAACTTGTTAATAATGTTTTAACGGGGACTGGAATTAAATCATCATGAAGAACAAAATTTCAATTGTAAAAGGAAAAATTAAATTAAAAACATGTCATCATTGTCATTGATCGGAAATTAGTTGTCTTTTCAAGGGGAACGAACCAACTCCCGTTCAATGAACAATAATTAATAAATAAATACGTAAATACGAAGGTGTTTTGTCTTTACTCGAGTTATAAGGTAAAGCCAAACCGGCAATTCTAGTCAGGCCAAATATTTCCGTGAATAGAAGTACTTTCGAGAACATTCTGGCATGTTATGTAGTCGTTACTGTAAATGCAGAGTTCGCGCCATTTTTCGTCAGACTGCTCAATACCATCGCTGCTATGAGACCTTGCGCTGCTCTGTCCCTTCTTCTTTCCTTTGTTAGAATAGTTATGACGTCGAAAGCTTAAATTTAAACTTATTTTAATTTAAATAATTATTGGATATGTAATTTTGGAGAATCTAAAAGAATAGTGATCTGCCATTTTAAGTGAATACAGATATGGATTTTTTTAAACAAAATGAAATTCTTCTCTGTCTTCAATTCTGTTGCCTTTTACTTCGCAACGACGTCACCCGGACTCTGATGTGAACAGATTGCTAAGCTTCATCATTCCCAATGCCCATCTACTGCAATTTATATATTCATATAAATACGTGTAATAATTCTGTAAATGATCTCTTTTAAGTTTCATAAATTAAGGACTTGTAGGGAAAAAGACGAGATCGCCGAGATTGTTATAGACGCAGCTGGCATACAGGTGAAATGCCTAGTTGGAAAAGAGACTTGCAAAGTTTGGCATTGGTGATAGAACAAAATTTTATTTCTTGATGAATAATTTTTAGCATACACATTTTCGTTTACATATCAATATTTGGGCGAAAAGCACCTCACAGATTTTCCCAATTTTCCAGACAAAGGACGCAGCAGAGCAGCAAAGTGAAGCATCTTATCATGAGGAAAACGAAGTGGGAAAAAACGTTTGCGCTATAGCAGCAGTGATATTTATAAGCTTGATTTCTTTGTTTAAATTCTGGATCTAGGTATGGATACTAGTTGTCGCAATGCAAGAGTATAACATAAGCCAACTTGACCGAAAAGAACAATTTAGAAAAATTGATACAAACAATTTAGAACAGAAAAGTGTGCTAGTCAAATTAAAATGAGGAATTAAAAGGACTATTGCCAAATAAAATTAATAATTTTCAGTTATACATTTCATATCTTACATGTTTACCTTTGAAAGAGAGAAACGTTCGGCATTATATAAATAGATCAAAGTAATTAACAATGATCTGTGACCAAAAATTCTTCAACTTACTCACTTGAAATAAAAACAAGTATGCAAAATTTCAAATTCATATTGAGAAGATAAACTTGAATATTCAAATTACTTCTTACAAGTTTAGCGAATACATTAAATTGTAAGGCAGTTAAATTTTACATTACCCTACAATACTAATTAAAAAAAAAAGATAAAAAGAAGTCAGATTAAGAAAAAATCAAATTTGAGAGTAATTTTTCATAATTCATGTTTAGAATCTTCTTAATTATATTTTTCAGAGAAATTTTTCCAACATTTTCACTCAATATTATAAATATAAAAATTTTGTACACCATTACGTGTTTTAAATCCTCACAGCAAATTTCAAAATTTTACAACATAACTAATTTTTATTAAAAAGAAATGGAAAATATAATCAGATACAAAAATGATAAATTAAGCTTTTCTTGTTTGTCAGACGTTTTAGAGAATAAAAATGTAGCGATTCTCTTAGATAGAAAAATAATATTCTAGCAGATTTATTTAATGTCTAATAAGATTCGAAAAATTCGTAAAAAATATTTAAAAATACAAATTTTAAAAATAAATCATAAAAAATGGGAGAATTATATTTGGATTCAGTCTAGATTTCGAATTCTGGAAGAAGGAATCAAGTAAGTTTAATAAAAAAGAGATATTAATAAATAGATATATATTCTCTTAACATTGAGAGGCTAAAATTTTGAGAGCTAACTTTTTAAAAACTACTTTGCGATTTTTATAAAACTTGGCAATTTGGCACAATTTGAGTCATAGAATCGAAATATGGAAAAAACAATGGCATGTCGTTTCAGAAAAAGTCCGATTTTGAGTCAAAATACCTGTATTAGAACAATGATATATATAAATCTAATACACATCCTTAGTCGCGCTTTTTTGAGACATGAAAAATGCAAGTTAAATTTCGCAATCGGCCCAATAGAACGGGAGATATAGTAGAACTGTCTTTTCTTTTTTCCCGCACTGTAAATTTTTGACATGATTTGACATTGGTTATCAATTTAGGGCACTTGCAAAGTCAAAAGGACATATTACTGAAACTTAATTCATTTTAGAGGTAAAACCTTGTAAACAATCAAAATGAATTTATGAGATCTAATGTCTTTGATTTTGTGGTATTTTTGGAACTAAATCCATGTCACTCTCTTTTTCTTGTTTAAGGAGCTCTGTCTAGACAGTAATAATCAGATGTGTTAACTATCACCTCTTTACAGGTGTAATAAATGTTTTCTTTTCTATTACGTGCGTACGCAACATATAGAAAATGAATCGGATAATATACCTTCGGATCTTTACCTTATTTTCAGTTATTTATTTTAGTCGTTTATTTTCAGAATAATAATAACTTAATTAAGATCGAAAATTTTAGGAGCTATTTACATAAACTAAATTTCATTTTAAACTTATTACTTAAAAGTATATTTAATAAGAATATTTTCTTTAGTTGGACTCAAATATGTTGCTTCATTTGAAAAGCAAATCTTATATCAAACAATTCAAAATTAATTTAGCAGAATCTACGTATTTGTGTCCAGAAAGAAAATCTTCTGCTTATTTATTCTCCTGTTAATATTTACTTCGCGCTTGAGTTTTTTTCAGCAATCAAGAATATGTTGCGCTTTGAGTTTTCCTTTTTTATTTTATTTTTTAAATGCAACGCATTTGATTTGATATTAAAAAACATGAATGACAGTATACGCTTCATATGCAAATTAGAACTCTTGAAACGAAAAATTCGTTTCCCGCCGCATTTATTACATACATAACCGTAATAAATGGTATTCATTTGATATTACTTTTTTACATACATTAAGAAATAAGCATAGGATTTGCGGACATTTGAAAGCTTATGATATCATAAAGGACGCTTGCATAGAAAGAAGTATTCTTCAGTGATACGCGTTTATTGGAGAAAACCTTAATTAATATTCTAAGGATTCAGAAGTGGGTTAATTATAATTAGTATAGCAGACGATTTTAAATACTGCTGCTTACTTCTGCTATAGTAAGAACTTCATAATTATAAGCATTCTGTTAAAAAATGGTTATGTACTATTTACAAGACTTTTTCTTATTCGACATTCATTTCTCTGTTTATCATATTGTTAAAACTCATACTTAAGACACAATAACATGCCGAATAAATACTAATTCAGAAGTCAAACAACAAAAATCAGCGTTATATTTACAAAACTTATACTGTTGAACACGTAATTAGTAAAACTTATACTGTTGAACACGTTTTATATTTGTTACATCTAAATATTTATATGTAGATTAAGGTGTAATCTCTTGAGTTTACACTTTGTAACATTTATTGACAGCTTACAGCCGCTGTCTTTTAGAGTTTGAGATTATCGCATTTCACAACCTGTGTTACAAATGGTAATATTAAATTTTAAGAAGCTTTCTTTTATTTGGAATCGCTGTGAAACTAAATTGCTTTGTAATGTAAGACTATGGATGCAAAATAAGAAGAAAATGCAGAGGAAGAAAGAAAAGCATATATATAAAAAAGTAATTAAATACGTATAAGTTCTGTTAGAATTACGGTGTGTTCAGCCTTAATCTTCTCAAGTACATCAATGTGTAAGGAAGTTTTTTTTTCATTTTTTTTTTGTGTGTCGTGTTCTAATCACTGCATTATATATATTCAAAACTAACGAATATTCTTTTGTCACAGTTATGTCAACAGAACTAATAAATAGGTAATATAATTTTCATTATGTTTTACATGTATGAGTTAAAAAACGGTTCAATTTCGGTTTAGGTTTTTAACTACATTGATTTTCTAAATTTATCGCTATCTGAAGATTTGATTCGTTGGGAATAACCTAAAATTACTACTCAAATATGACATCAACAATTAAGTGAACATTCAAGCTCAATGTGTACGAGTATCTATTTCATGAATTGGATTTTTAGAGTTGTAAAATGAACCGAAAACAATGTACGCGTATATGACAGTATACGCTGTCATCTAAGCGTATAAAATATTCCTTTCATGATTCTCTTTATAGCTAACGTAAATAGAATACATCAGTATCTCAAAGAAAGTCCTGTAGGAAATGATTCATTATATGACACGTGATAGATTTGTTTCTATAAATTATTATATACCTACGAACACGATATGCTTATTTCATTACAGTATTGAAACTATAAGAGCTGTCAAAGAATTTAGTTATTATATATGAAAGGAATATTTTATCAGAATGCCATTAATATCTTTGATTACTTTTAAATCCCCATTTTGTATTCACTGTGCAATTAACGGATGCACAGTGAGATATTATATGTAAGTGAGATACATATAATATCTCATTGTGCATCTGTTACTTCCCTTTGCACGAGTAATTCGTAACATTCATATCAGTGAAGTATTTTAGCCCAAAGTATTCAAATATTTAAAGAAATTAAATAATGAAGAACCTGCATGAATGCATGCATGTTTCTCGCACTGTGAAAAAACAACAGCACATAGAGACATTAAATTTTGAAATAATGTAGTACTCCAGTCGGATATGGGCATCGTGCATCTGGAAGCCCAAATTTGTAATATGTAATTTGCTTTTATTATCTAATTCGTAAAACTTAAACGAATTTCTGATTAACTAACTCAACGATTTCAAAGCGAGCAATGGCAGCACTGTAAAGAAAAAAAAATATTATCTTCAGCGTGCGAAACTGTATATATTGGAAATTCCAAAGATATGCTCTTTTAAAATTATTTTGTGATAATACTATTGAATTGAATATTATGGAATAACACGATATTTAATAAATAAAGGTAGCACACAAAACGTTAAAGAAACTTCCTTTTGGGTGTATTTTAAAATATGAGATCTTTCAGATTTATGTATATATGTATGTAGTAGTGGAGTTGAAGATGCTAAATAACAATCCCAACTTTGTTTTCCACACCACAGAACATTTAATAAAGATAATCAGAGAAGGTACAAATTAGATTAAATACAAGTGCCGTTTGATACAAAGAGGATTCTGTATAGCTTCTACCAGTCTTATCACATAACCGATTAGTGCCTACTCGCATTTGCTGATGTATTAAACAGTCCAATTTACCACCTTCGCGTGGAAAACTACAGTTCCTTATTCTACACCTTCACGTGCAGACAGACATCTCACACCTTCGCGTGGGATAGCAGAAGAGTCTCTGTCATACTCCTATTTCACCTCGCTGCTGGCGCATCGGTGAGGCCCTCTGGTGGTTGTGTCGCACTTACGGATACTACAGTTCGGCCTTCCTGACATTTTTTCGTCCTCGAAAACACGGATCAGCAACACTGGAACATCAAGACAGCACCTGAAAATAAATTTAAAAAAAAAAAAAAGAAAAAAAAAGAAAGAAAGAAGTGTGGAAGAACCACACCTATATAGTAGAAGTCCATGGCTTCATGAGATCAGCTGCTGTAGTGGTACATCCAGGACCTTCATGGTGTCCCACTTTTTCCACCTGGTAACGATCTTTGCCTTTCCTCGCTGTTACACGATATGGGCCGAAGAACTTTGGCCTTAACTTTAGACCACCTCCATACTGCGTTCTTCGTATGGCAACTAGGTCGTTCACATTGTATACTTGTGCCTCTTTCCTCTTTTTGTTGTATGTTTTTCTATTCTCTTCCTGAATTTTTAGAATGTTTTTTCTTGCTTCCTCTCTCATATCTTCTCGATCTTTCATCATAGTATTTCTTTCTTCTTCTTCAAGAATTTCCATAATCTTTAAGTCCTCACGATTTCTCATTTTAACACCAGTGAGAAGCTCAAGTGGAGAACTCTTTGTGCTTCTGCTCTTAGTACTGTTTAAGATCCGTTGTACATCTCCAACATATTTGTACCACTTGGTTGAATCATCTATGGATAATTTGGATAGGACTGGAATCAGAGTGAGATGAATCCTTTCAACTTGTCCATTTCCTCTAGGAACGCCTGTAGTTGTAAATATGTGCTGGATCTTCTCATGACTACAGTAATCTTTAAAGTCTTTAGAGGTAAACGCCGTACCTTTGTCACTTATAATTCTCAAAGGACTACCGAAAGTTGATTGTTGCAGTTTCAGCTTCTGCAATGCCTCTTGAGCTGATGTAGACTTTACTGGATAGAGCCATACGAACTTTGTGAATGCATCAACCACGGTTAAGATGTGATTGTAGTTCTTATTTGTCGACGGTAATGGTCCTATAAAATTGATATGAAAAGTGCTCAAAGGATACTATCTTTTGGTATGGGATTCAGCAACCCTTCGCTCTTACCTCGTTTTCTGTCGCACAAAATACATTCTACACAATTTGAAATAACTTGCTCAATTCGTTTTCTAAGGTTAGGAATATAAAAGTCGTTTTTTAGCAGATCTTCTGTTTTAGACACTGCGAAATGTCCCTTGTTATGAATACTACGTATGATTTCTAACTCTAATGCTTCGGGTACCACAAGTAACTCGCGACCACTGTCGAACTTGTATAATATTCCATTTTTCACTAGAAAATCTTTCTTTAGTCCTTGCTCGACTAAGGATTTTAGCAACTGGAGACGCTCATCACTTCTTTGCGCAGCTGCAATTTTGGCTGTAATTTCTTCCTGAGAACAAGTAACCATCATGACCGCGTTTCACTTAAGGAATCCACATGCTTCATTTGTTGCCCAGATCTGTGAACAATTTCATAGTCAAATTCTTCTAGAAGTAACGCCCATCTTGCCACTTTAGGAGTTAAATCCTTCTTGAACATAGTCTTCTGGAAAGCATCGCAATCCGTAACTCTCCTGACCTTAGATCCTAAAAGGTAATTCCTGAATTTCTTTAGAGCTTCTACTATAGCTAAAACTTCAAGCTCATAACTAGATAGCTTCTCTTGTTGGAGACTCGTTTTTTTACTTATGAAGTAAGTGGGGTGTAACTGTCCATCATCTGACTTTTGTAGCAATACAGCGCCGAAACCATGACTGCTTGCGTCTGTATGCAATTCTAATGGTGCTCCTTGTTTAAAAATATGAAGAACCGGACTTGTGGATAAAAGTTCTTTCAATTTATTAAATGCATCTTTTTGTTCAGGCCCAAATTTGAATTCTGCTCCGTTACGAAGAAGATCACTTAATGGTTTCGCTATTTTTGAATAATTGGCAATAAATTTCCTAAAATACCCAGTAAGGCCCAAGAAACTTTGAATCTGCTTAAGGTTTTTGGGTTCCGGGAAATTTTGAACAGCCCTGGGTTTTTCAGTAGAGGGGCGAATTGTACCATCCTCAATAACATACCCGAGAAATTCTATTTTTCTTTTCAAAAATTGGCATTTCTTAAAATTAATCTCCAAACCATATTCTTTGACTACTTCTAAAACGCGTTTCAACTTTTCTAAGCCTTCTTTCTCATTTCGTGCTGGAATAATAAAATCGTCCATGTAAGTAACAACAGTGTCATCCCGAATTAAATCTCTAAACACATTATAAATAAATCTTTGAAACACACTAGGGGACGTGCACAAACCAAGAGGTGCTTTTAGAAATTCGTACAAGCCTGCATGAGTAATAAATGCCAAATATTTAGTGCAGTTTTCCTCAACTGGAACATGAAAAAAAACCATTCTTTAAGTCTAATGTCGAAAAAACCTTTGCTTCACCCAAACGATCTAAAACTTCTTCTACTTGAGCCATAGGAAAAGAATCCTTAACTGTTTTTTTATTTAACTCCCTGAAGTCAACACAAATCCGTGTCTTCCCCGATTTTTTTCTACACAAAACAATTGGCGAAGCATATTCTGAACACGACGGCTTTATAATCCCATCCTTTAACCATTCATCTATTTGATTATCAGCAATTTTTTGATCAGCAAAAGGAATTCTCCTCGAACGCTGAGAAACTGGAATATCATCTTTTAATATTACTTTCATTTTTAAGTCTGTACTGCGCGGCTTTTCTAACGGTTTATACTCATTAATAAGAGTGGAAACAGTATTGCGTAATCCTTCATCTTTAATATGCCATAAATCTATTTCGCTGTCTGCCTCAATGGCTGCAGAAATAAAAGACAAAAAATTCCTTTCGGAAGAGACAGAATCATTTTCATATTGCGTATTCATCATTTGGTCACAACAGATCATTTTTAGACAGGAAGGGGGAAAATACAGTCTGTTATCAATTCATCAACTATCACTGCTTCAATCTCTTTTTGTTTTTTGCTTTCGCATAAAGAAAAAATAAACTTAGCCGTTTCCGCTTTAACCACGTGACCAAACGAACTTTTGAGTTCTATGTATCCACTTGATAATTTATTCGGAAAAAGGGATTTCTTTACAACTATCAATTCACTTCCAGAATCCATTAAACATTTTACTTTCTTACCATCAATCAACAGTTCAATAAATTCTAACTTATTTCTAGCTGCATTATCCGATTCAGTCTCCAGATACCTTTTTTGGAGACAAACTTTCCTCCTTTCCTAACCGTTTCGGACAATTTCTAGCAAAATGAAATAATTCCCCTTTACTCCCACAAACATAGCAAATACGTTCTGGTTTACTAGTACCCTGATTTACAAACTTCCCTGAATCCTTGAAATTGTTCTCTGAGCTTTTCTAAGATTCTTTTTGGAAAAATTAAGCTTTTTATTTTCTGGAGTTTCGATTCGTGTGTTATTGGTATCAACTAAAGATTTACCCCTGGATGAATAAAATAAATCACATTCTCTTCCCAATTGATTAGGTTGGAACCAACTTTGGCCCTCCCGAACACTAATATGTTCCTTTGTTTTAGAATCCAGAGTTTCATACAACTTATCAGATACAATGAGATCACACAATTTCTTAAAGTGATCTACCTCTCTTAACTTGCAATAATAATTGAAAGTTGCACTGAGTCGAGACGCTAATTGAACATGCGATTCAGATGAATGTCTCTGCGCATTTTTAAAATTGTTCAAACACTCACGCGGTGTTGGCTGAAATTCTTTCAAGATTAGAGTTTTTAATTTATCATAATCCGCGATTTCTTGTTCAGAAACATACGTTAGAACATTATTACACTTATCACCTAATAAATTAATCAACACTTCTGATTTTAACTCCACTGGTACACTTTTAGTAGTAAAAGCTTTCTCAAGTGACTGAAAAAACAAATGCATAGCTTCCGGTTTCTGAGGTACAGCTATAGTTAGTGTTTTGACGCTTTTAATGATATCTTCAACACTAGTCTGCACGTTTCTTCCATCACTTGATAATGATTGTGATTTTAAACTTTCTAATTCAATCTGCTTCTCAATTTGAGCTAATTTAAGACGTTCGATCTCTAACAGATAGTGTTCATTACTTGTTTTAGGCGTCCGATCCTCTGTGATCGACTTGACGACGCCACGAACAAATTCAACGTTCGTTTTGAAAACATCAGAATTTTCAATAATTTTTTTAATGTCAGCTATTTTAGCATTTTCTGGAACAGTCTGTCCAATTTGTTCCGCAATAACTATTAAATCACTTTTCTTTAAATTATTTAGGAAACTCATTTTAAAATCGAAACAAAAGTATCACTATCTTCAAGAAAGAAATAAAGCAAAGTTTTCACAGTACCTTTTCTGAAGTATCCAAATATCCCGGACAGGCCCCCAGATTTTCTGTAGTAGGGGAGTTGAAGATGCTAAATAACAATCCCAACTTTGTTTTCCACACCACAGAACATTTAATAAAGATAATCAGAAAAGGTACAAATTAGATTAAATACAAGTGCCATTTGATACAAAGAGGATTCTGTATAGCTTTTATCAGTCTTATCACATAACCGATTAGTGCCTACTCGCATTTGCTGATGTATTAAACAGTCCAATTTACCACCTTCGCGTGGAAAACTACAGTTCCTTATTCTACACCTTCACGTGCAGACAGACATCTCACCACCTTCGCGTGGGATAGCAGAAGAGTCTCTGTCATACTCCTATTTCACCTCGCTGCTGGCGCATCGGTGAGGCCCTCTGGTGGTTGTGTCGCACTTACGGATACTACATGTATATATATATATTGTTTTTAATAAATAATTGATTTAGTTAACTGTTTTTGTTACTTCAAAATTCATATGTTGAAGGGATCTTCTTAAAAACTGGAACAAATCTACTCTTTACAGGAACTTAGCTCAAGTCTTTTTTATTGAACTGCAGGTCTTAGGTTGGATTTTAGTAGCAATAAGACAGAGTAAGTGGTTTTATTGCAGCAGTTCTCTTAAAAACATATCGACTAATAAATTTAAAATCAACGGACAAAATGAATTACTGTTGCAATAAAGACTTGAGTGTGATGTTTTACATTTTTTTTACATTTAATCTAATTTTTTTAATTAATTTAATCTAATTTTACATTTAATCAGTTGTAGCTCGCGATTGATGACATAAAATTATTCATTCTAACTAAAGTTAAATTCAGCATTTGTTTAGAATCAAATGCATAAGTGAGAACAAATAGTATGCAGTTTCTATTCGGTAAATTTATTGAGAAAATATAATGCTCATGAATATTCTTCAAATGTTGAACATTATATTTTCAGTATAAAGGTCTTGAAAGCTTAATTTATCGAGGCACCTCAAATTAGCAGATACAAGGAATCAACAATTGCTTGAAAAATAGTAACTAGTAACTTGCAAAAGACACTGCAGTTTGGCTCTGAATATAAGGGAAAATATTCAGTGCATTTAATGCGACGTTTACAGTCAAGGATTTTTTTTTTTTTATTCTGTCTAATAGTGAAATGTTGTTTTTCAAAAATAACCACTAGTATGTATTCTTTCTTTTAAAGCACGTTTTTTTTTCGTCCATAAGTTATTTAACCAAATAACTCAAATTTTCAAAGAGAAAATAAGTTTATGAGGCAATATTTGTAAAAATTCATTATGATTGGGAATACATTGCTCCTACTGAAACAGAAATCGCATTATTTTTCGCTAAAACGTTTACTCGATCTAACCATTTAAAAGCAGTGCTAAATAAAACTCTGATTTCCGCTATACTTAAAGTATTTTAAATTCCTTAATTGCATTTCGATAAATGTAAGCAGTAATCTTGGTTTGTGCTCTGGAAGATCTTAAAAACTATTTGCGGTTTGGTTTTCAATTAAACTGTATCTGCTATGTAATCAGAATTTTAGGCATTTATTTAAAAAAACATTCTTTCCTACCCAATAATTGCAAACTTAAGTTTTCTGTAAAATGTTTACAGATTACAATGTACACATTTATTTTCTTTTAACTTTACATATTCTTAATTTCTGTGGTTCTATATATAGTTTCTGAGTTTTTGTAGATTTCTCTTTTTAGCCCCGAAAACGTTTGTTCGAATGAGGTATTAGTTTCAAAACATGATTTGGAGGTGTATCCCTTTCATACGTTCTAAGGAATCTCCGTTCTAACTGCCTTTACGTTTATCAGGAAAAATATTATTTCATAAAAGCCGGTTTATTACGATTCATTATTGTAAAATTTCTTTACACTAACTAACCCGATAATTTATGCTTTGGATCTTTGATGTCACTTCTCCCTTCCATATTCCTGCCAGAATGTAAATTAGTTCGCGAGTATTCATACTGAGATTTTCAGATTGTAAGACAGAGCGTGTTTTGCCTCTCGAGGGCATGGTAATAGGTTGCTAGATTTGTAGTCTTCAAGCTTACATTATAATCGCCGATATTGATTTTCCGCACCGGTTAAGTTGTGCCAAAAACGCGTTAAATTGATTTGTTCTAGTAGCTTACTTGAATTTAATGTTATAGTTCACTGTTACTTTAAATTGTCTTGCCATAAGTGCTGGCTGAGCCCGTAAGCACAAGACTGCCTTCTGTTCTTGGGCTTAAATAAAATGGTTTTTACACCCTTCTCAAGAATCAATTGTTATTTTAGACTTAACGATAATTCTATTTAGGTGCGTGCTGACCATTACACTACCCCAGCGAGCTGACCATTACAATACGAAGGCATGCTAAGAAGGCGGGAGAAATACCTTATACGTGTAGATACAATGTTTGACTTCTTATCCACGGTTGCAATTAAAAATATTGTTGGGGAATTGCTTTGTTTTGAGTCCAATTTAATTTTAACTTTAGATGCTCTAAGTTTAATTTATATATATATATATATATATATATATATACCCACTCTAATACTCGGCTCCGTGAGCTCAGTTTTTTTTTCTTATATTTTGGTAAATTGTGCATTTGTTGCTTTAAAAATGATTGAATTATGTTGTTCTTATCTTCCTGTTAAGGTTTTTATGCCATTAGCTAGTCCTGCATGCAATAGTTGTAGAATTATAAACAATTTAAAAGTCGTGAAAGTGCGGCTAAACCTATTTTTTTAACCATAGCAACTATATTTGTTTCCATTTGAAACTTAGCAGAATAGAGAATTAAGTCAGTTTCTGCACCTCTAGCGTCTTCTTGCCGAATGGGACCAAAAGTAAACATTCAGTTTTGTTCACCGAAAAAAGTTCCTTCTTGCTCATTGGCCGAATTTCTTGCTTTCGCATAGAAACTCTAATTTTAATTGCAAAAAGTGGTTTTTAGATTGTTTTAACTGTATTTGGTGTTCAACATTTTTCTATATTTTTCAGTTTTTAATAAAGATATTTTGAGATTGTGCGCATTTTTGCTTTGCCACGAAGTGAGAACTGAATTAAGTGAATGAGAAATCTCTAATGAAGTTTGAGGAAATAAGTTTAAATTAAAATTCAGCATAAAATGCGCATAATTTAATATTCCGTACAAAGAAGTCATGTGGTGTACATATTAGATTTTTTTCTTGATACATGGGAATTTATGTCATTTTTATGACGACGGGCCTATAAAATATTTGATTTTATTTGTAATAATCTTTAAAAAAATGTATGTTTTTCCTTCAAGTCTACATCAAAATCGAAATGCGATTAAATTATTGTTAGGAATAACTAAATTTATAACTATTACGTACAAGCACATTTTTTCCTGTATATGTTACAGAAAAAATTTAATAAATAAAAATAAGGGAATATATAAGGGAATATAATGACATTATTTATTCTTAATCTTTATCTCCTTTTAAAGAGACTGCCATCCGCTTACTTTTTTTTTTTTTTTTTATTTTTACTTATTTTTATAATTTAGAGCTTGCATTCTAGCTTTTTGTTCTTCGTTGTACTTAAATAACCATTTAAATGACAATAATGTAGTAAACAATTGTTGTTTGGTTCTGGAAAAGAAGTAAATGTTTGAATAAATCGTAAATAAGAATATAAACTTTAATCATATAAACTGTAATTAAAGCTGAAATTAAACAATTGCCAACAATGTATTCAATTTCGATTTTCCTCTCTATTAATATTTTTAAATTACTCGTTTAAAATATATGACGTCAACATTCATTACTTAAACTTTCTTTTACTGTTATGATATAGATATTCTGAACTCAAATCATAATTTTGAAAATACAAAATATAGAAAAGCATTGATACAAAAAGCAATTTGTCGCAAAAAAATGCCTAGAATTTCTTTTATTTCCTTTTTCTGACAAATGCTTGCTGGCGAATCAATTATATCGATTTTAAAAATTCTCTTTAAACACGAAAGCAGAAATCATGAAGTAAAGTCTTTGTGTCAAAAGCAAAAAGATTTGAGGAAGTCCTTTAATGTAAAATGATAAAACCGTGTTGACTTATACCAGAAATTTTCAACATGTGCTCTTAAAAAGTTAACAAAGAAAAAAGCATTAACTCCTACAAAATAAAACACAAAAAAAAAAAAAAAACTCTTTTGAAGATGAAAAAATAACCAAAGGCTAAGGCTTTAAAACAAACCAGCAGCAATACCACTGATTTCATAGAAAGATATACATTAAAGTAATAAATCTCGGGAATGGTTCTGTCAGTCTGAAGCAGAATCGGAAAACATTCTTTTTGCTTAGAGAAAATGAAATAAATGAGAAGTGACATTAAGACTCGAATCCACTTTTTAAAATGAATGATGCTAGTAGCTGTTCAGCTCGTTAGGGTTCGGAAGTTTTTTATTTTTCTCGTATCAGCTCCAGAATGCTGAGATAACAGAAATTGTTATTTCGGAGTTCCGCATGAAGGAACAATCGTTGAATACTTTTCCTCTTTCCTTTGTACTCATTATTTCATGGTTATTAATTAGAGATGAGATTAGTAGTTGCTTTGAATTTCATTAAGGAATTCAGAAATATAAGGCTACTGATATTCTAAAATGTAATCCGCAAAGAAATCTTTTGTCTTGTTAAATGCAATTGATGCTTACTCATGTGTCGACTTCTAGTAAAAGAACTTGAAACTTCCACGCTCAGAATATTGCCGATTTACTGCGTAGCAAATTATAAGTTTTACAAGCAGAAAATTTTTCGTTTTCTTCAAACATGCACTCAAAGCAAGTTCTCGGGATTACAGAATAAAATGTTTTATTTTATTTGGTGAGAAGAAGAAGTACCAGTAGCTAAAGCTAAACACCAAACCAGCATGTTATACATGGCTGGCATTTAATTAGAGACATCATTTTTGTTGTTTTCATATCGAAGAAGAATTATTTATTGATGTTAAGGATTCGGTTCTTTCACAGTTCAACAGCTATATTTTTAGGCACATAATAAAGTTTTAGGAGGAAATATCTCAAATGAAAGATAATAGATTAGTCAGAATTCGATACAAAGTTATATGTGACCATTTATCGATTTTAGATCTCTGCAGTGCAGGATTTACGTATAAGCTACACAAGGGCCAGAACTTTCTTGCCCCCCCCCGCCAAAATTAAAATATTTTACAAATATAGTATTAAAATATAATGTAGAGGCCTTTTATAAATCTGTTACACTATATTTTATATATATTATAAAAGGCCCCATATCTCTTTGAAATATGGGGCTTTTATAAATTTTATTTTTATATGGGGCCGCAAAGATATGGGCTTTATCAAATTTAAATCCGGCTCTGGATCTCTGTATATACATATTAAAATCACGTGAACAAACTAGATTTATTAACAAAGACAATAAGCTTTAAATGCAGGAGTATAGAATTGATCTTCATTATTCTTTAATACGTCAATTTGAGGACAAGAAGCATGTCTCTCAATTCTGAAATACTAAATAGCATTTTTGTTGTTCATAGGCCAATATTTAGAGTAAAGAAGTCATCGTAGGACAACACACTTTATTTACATGAAAAATGAATAAAAATATCACACAGGAAATCATAGAGAGCATCACACAGCAAATAACATATCAGCATCTTCCTACGCTCGAAGCTCGAATGACGGATGTGTCGGGAGAAGAGACAGCTGCGCCATCATACGCATGCGCATAAGAAAAAACGTTCGCTCGCCTCTACCCAACACACCCCTCCTGCGAGCAACATTTTTTCAATGCAAAAATGAAATACAAACAATATATAACACATTACATTAAGAAATTAAGGAAATTACTTTCAATGTATACATTAATTTTTCTTCACTGACACTCTTAGTAAGAAAATCTGCAATCATATTATCAGTTTGTGAATATTCCAGCTTAATAACAGAGGGCCCACCAGCGGCCGAGCGGTAAAGTCGCTGAACACTGGTAGTTCGGTCCGAGGTTCGAATCCCGCAAACGGGATGGCTGCATGGGTGTTTTCGTGGTTTTCCCCATGTGTAACGAGTATACGAGCCAGTTTCCCTTAGAAAGTCCTCCACGAAGGCATCCCTCCCTTTAGGCAGATAGCCCTAATGTGCTTTGCCATAATTAAATACACCACACCAACTTAATAACATTGTCCTTTGTTAAGTCCTTCATAAAATGGAAACGTAAGTTCATGTGTCTGGATTTCGTAGAAGATCTTGCACAGTTGATCCACTGGATAGCAGCTTGACTGTCTGTATTCAAGACCACTGCACCATTCAAAACTTTTTTTACATTTTAATTCTGATAATAAATTTACAGTCCAAATAATATCCTTACAAATTTTAGAAATAGAAAATAATTCTGCTTCACAAGTAGACAGTATAACACTTCTCTGCTTACGACATTTCCAAGAAATCAATGAATCACCTAGTAAAAATAGTACCACCAGAAAATGACTTACCATTTTCTGCGTTTCCCCAACTAGCATCAGCATATGCATTTAAAACTCCAAAATCATTGCTATAGAAAAGTTTTTTTTTTATTTTTTGTACCTTTTTAATACCTTAATACCCTTTTAGCCAAAAGATAATGCCTTTTTTCTGGTACATGATTAAATTGTGACAAATAAGTTGTTACAAATGATGTATTAGGACGCGTTCTATTCGCTAAATATAAAAGTTCCCCAATTAATTCCTGATACAAAATTGCTTCAATTTTTTCATTTGTACATGAAAAACCTTTATCTGCCCCTTTAACGATTGGCGTTTTTACTGCTTTAGAACTTTGCAGATTGTGTTTAGTCAATAAAGATTCAATATATTCTGTTTGAGACAAACATATATCATTTTCAAGTTTTTCTATTTGCATTCCTAAAAATTTTGAATTAGTATTTTCATGTAACTCAAATACATTTTTTATTTTAGAAACAATATTTTCAAGCTTTTTTTTAATATTACAGAATACAGCTAAATCATCAACATACAAACACAATATAAAAATGTTTTTGGTATCATTATAAATGAATATACAATTATCAGATGCTAACTGTACCAGCCCAAGTTTTTCTAATTCATTTTTTATTTTTATATACCAATTTCTACCGGATTGAGGCAACCCATAAATACTTTTCTTCAATTTACATACTTTACCTTCTCCAATCAGTTTTTCATAACCAGGTGGAGGAGTCATATACACATCCTCGTTTAAGTCACTGTACAAGTACGCTGTTTTTACATCATAAAATTTAACAGTCAAGTTTAATTTAGCGGAAAGTGCAAGCAATAATCTAAAACATTCAATGTTAACAACTGGTGAATATGATTCGGTATAATCCTTATTTTTATTGGATTAAATCCAGCCGCTACTAATCGCGCTTTATATTTTACTTCCCCAGAGTCTCCTTCCTTCAAAGTATACACCCACTTACTTTTTACTAATTTTGTTTTTTCAGGCCTCTCTACTATTTCCCACACTTCGTGTTTATGTAATGATTCTATTTCATTTTCCATTGCGGATTTCCAGTCATACCAATTAGCACTTTGTTTTGCTTCTGAAAAATCATTCGGAACATTACTGATTATACTTGACGCTAGTTGTTTTGATTTGAGCCTCTCGGATCGTCTTAATGGTATTTCATTTCCATATTTATTACTTTTTTCATAGCTATCACATGTTTGGACTTCATTCCCCCTGTCATCACCCCCGCTACAACGGCTTATGTCGGCGATTTCGAAATTCGATGAGTCATCATATTCGCTTGCCTGAGTATTTTCCGTAACAACCAATTCGAGGTGTGGTTTTCGATCTACTTCGTTTCCCCTTCCATTTAATTCTTAATATCCCACGTTTCTAAGGTTTTATTTTTCCTCACATAATTAATACCTTTTAAAGATTCGTTAAATTTAACTGATCGTTCTTCAATTATTTTATTACTTGCTATATCATAAATACGATATCCGTTTCTTTCTCTAGGATATCCTAACATTATCCCTCTTTTACCTGGTATGTCAAATTTGTTTCGCATCACTTTCGGAATGTAAAAGTATGCCACACATCCAAACATTTTTAGATAGTTTAATTTGGGTTTTTTACCAGTCCAAATTTCTAAAGGATTTTTTTCTTTTCCTTTCCGGAGTGTTAAAGTTGATACTTGAGTACTAAAATTAATTGCTTCTGCCCAGAATTTTACCGGAAGCTCACTCTCATGTAGTAATGTCCTAGCCCTTTCTAAAAAAACTCTGTTTGCCCGTTCAGCTTTCCCATTACTCTCACTGTTATATGGAATTGTTTTTTCATGAAAAATACCTGAATTAGCAAGATAATTATCTAATTGTTGATTTACAAATTCTAAACCATTGTCTGTTCTCAAACGTTTAATTCTTTTACCAGTTAAATTTTCATACTTAACTTTAAATTTACAAAATGCGTCAAACACTTCACTTTTACTTTTAAGAAAATAAGTAAAATACATTCCAGAAAAATCATCCAATAAGATCATAAAATATTTACACCCACCAATTGATTCAGTTTGAACAGGGAGGGCCACATAGGTCCGAATGAATTAATTCTAAAATTTCTGAACTCTGATTAATGTCAATATTTGGGTGACTTTTTCTAGTTGTTTTACTTATGTCACAAGTTTCACACTTAAAATCATTTACATCATTAATATCAATGTATTCTTTCATTTTAAGCATATATTTTGGATTTAAATGGCACAATCTACTATGCCAATGTTCATAATTATTACCAGCACAATCATTAGCAATGCAAGATTCAGAATTATAATATGGTTCTAAATTAACTTCAAGCCTACCGTTATTCTTAAATGCTTTAAAAAGTAATTCATTACACCTACTAAAAACTAATACAGAATTATTTCTTGATTCAATTTTACATCCTTTATCCATTAAGGCAGTGAGTGACAATAAGTTATTTCTTAAATCAGGAATATAACTAACATTACTAATAGTTAAATTAATAAAACTAGAATTCTTTGTATTTATAGCTTTTGCTTTAACAGTACCAATACCTTCTGAATATAGTTTTGAGTGTTTACCTGCCTGGTAAATTTCTCTCACCTCTGGTGTAATATTCTGAAACCAAAAGAAGTCTTTTTCCATGTGTCCGGTTGCACCACTATCCAGCAACCAAATTTTATCACATTCATCATTTTTTCCACGCGTAAGTTGAAGAGCAAAATCACTTTCTCTTTCATCAGAACGAGATGAAACGTTCACACTCGTAGGTTACGACTTCTTTCTGTCCTTGTTACCTTTAGATAACTCACATTTTGAATTCTTGTTTCTGTAATAGCAGTCCTTCGCGATGTGACCAGGTCGTCGGCAAATGTTACAATTTCTTGGCTTATAGTTTTTATTCCTTCTTGATATGAACGCTTCTGCGTTATTTCCATTAGGTCGTCTCCCATTCGTTGAATTGTGAACGGACTCTTCCTCACTGAGTATTTCGAGTACTTCATCAATTGTTTTTTCACGCTGAGTTTTTACAATTTCCCTAATTCGAGAGAATTTTCCACGAAGTCCACGGACTGTGTAAAACACCAGTTCCCGAGGAGATACATCTAGTCCTAGCGATTGACACTTAGTTGATATTCCTCTCGCTCTTGCGATATAATCATTAGCCGACTCATGCAACTTCATTTCTAAATTTTTTAACTCATTACCAGCATCTATTTTTCGATCTTCGGCTTGTCCCATAAATGTGGACTTTATTTTTTCCCAAAGAATTTTTGCATTCTCTTCTGTGGAGAACTGAAGCGCCTGTTGATCCGATAGCGAAAGTTTTATATATGCTATGGCGTCAGCGTTTTTCTCATTCCACAATCTTTCATCTTTCTCGTCTAAATTTTGTTTTTACTGTTGAAATTACCGAGTCAAGTCTTTTCAGTGATAAGGCAGCTTTAATTTTCAATGACCAAATAAAATAGTTCTCTCCAGTTAATTCGGGAACGTTCCACTTCTCCATTTTTGGCTTCCACTAAGACAGTTTCGGTTTCGACTTGATCTCTTATATCCAATTCTTCTTGACAAAACCACGGAGCTGCTACAATTTGTTGTTCAGAGGCCAATATTTAGAGTAAAGAAGCCATCGTAGGACAACACACTTTATTTACATAAAAAATGAATAAAAAATATCACACAGGAAATCATATTGAGCATCACACAGCAAATAACTTATCAGCATCTCCCTACGCTCGAAGCTCGAATGACGGATGTGTCGGGAGAAGAGACAGCTGCGCCATCATACGCATGCGCATAAGAAAAAACGTTCGCTCGCCTCTACCCAACAATTTTTTTTTTACTATTTCCGATACAGTAGTGTAGAAAACATAATCATCATCATCCTCATTACAGAACAACAACAATATTTATTTGTTACACAGAAGTAACTTTTCAAGATCAGTTGGAGGATTTGGTTTGTTTTGGTTTATTTGATTACGGCACGGCATTAGAGGGAAGGATGTCTTAGGAAGCGATGTCTTCATGGAGGACTGTCTAAAGGAAACTCACTCGTATACATGTTACACATGGGAAAAATCACGAAAACGCCCACGCCGCCAGCTTGTTTGCGGGATTCGAATTTCGAACCGAACTACCACTGTTCAGCGATTCTTCGATCGCTGGTTGTCACACAGTTGGGGAAAAGAAGAAATTATTTACGACGTTGTTGTATTAAACTCGATGTGTTTTCATTGCATTTACTTTCCTACACTTATATAAAAAGCCGAAGATAAGCTAGACAGCATTCAAGTAATTTATATAATCCCTGTCTGTTAAACAGCCGTATAACCGGTTGCGAAAATGAACATTTAATGAGAAATCATTTTGAATGGCATATGATATTGTGTAAATAATACAATGCACGAATGTCCCAAACTCAGTAACACAGGTAAATTCCTTTCAAAAATATCATGCATAAATCTACGAAAATACAACAACGATGAATTTTTAGTTTCTATAATTTCCATTTGCAATATAGCAACAATGAAGCATTTAAAAGACCACGGACTTAAGTATGAAATTTTAAGAGGCAACAAATGTTCTAACTCTAAAGTGAAAAATTTGCATGTTATATTTGCAAATAATTGCCTAGTTAAATATCTAGAAGATATTCCCTTCGTTTTATGATCTTTATGCATTGCACAGAATGATATTTACATAGGCAAAGGTGTTTTACAAAAGGCTTTTCTTGCTTCTTGTGTACAGTAATCTTGCACGTATACCAGAATTTTTCTCTAAATCAATTAACCCAAGATGACGCGTTCGGTTTTTCATAAAATGAAAATTTATACGAAGCATGAGGGGATCACATCATTTAAATAAGCACTAAATTTGTGAAACCAGTCTCTGTAATTGCATATTTCAATGAACGGAATTCGAACAAATATATATAACTACTACGTTGCGTTCTAAGCAATTTTGCTGATCTGCACTCAGTCATTCTGTGTGTTAACTAGTGTAATCTATATTAATGCAACTGAAGCTCTCAGTATATTTCATGGAAATTTTAGAGGTATGCTCCAAAATACTCACTGCTCTTATTTATCAAGGGTCTTGCGTTTATTAGAATACAATATAGAAGAAAAGCTTATAAGGTATTTCTCCCGCCTTCTTAGCATGCCTTCATAGTGTAGTGGTTAGCACGCTCGTCGCTTATTCGAGAGGCCCGTGGTTCGAGTCCCGACGAGGGAATTGCACATTTTCCATCTTTCTGCTATCCTAATGTCTCTAAAAACTAAGTCGTTTGATAGATAGTTTCGTGGGTTTTATCAAATTCAAATGAATACAAAAATAAACTCTTTTTAATAACATTTGAACCAACTTTTTAATAACGATTGTTTATTCGTTTCCTAAGGCAGCTAACTGTGTTATACAGCACTAACTGGCAGATTTATAGTGTTCTTTATTTCTCTTTGGATAATTTAAGCCTAAGTCATACAAAATCTGATTTCTTTTGTTAATCCTAGAGTTTAATTATATGTTATGGGTATTTAAATCAGCATATAAAGTTATTGGTGCATAAATATATGTATATCATTTACTGATAACAGGAGCGCACGACCTTCATGTCACGTGTTTCCCCCAAATTCTGCGTCATCACTCATATTCTTAGCATAAATTTGTATGAAAAGAGAGAGTACGACCTGAAAACATAGCGAGAAACTGGAGGTTAAATTTAGAAGTACTATTCATATTATTTAAACTTCTTTTCTGCTAGTAAGCTCTAATTGCCTAAACAGTATCGCAAGAATGTATCTACCAAATCCGTAAATAAAACTCTTCATGACCATCGTTACATGGACAAGCATGTCTCTAAATGTAATGCATATATTTTTATATGTGTCGTTATTGCTTCATTTTTTTTTCAAAAGGTGAAGGTATTAGAGCGTTAAATGAATAATACTGATCAATAGCATTGTATTTAAAAGCGTAGTAGCGAAATTGATGAAACTAAAATTCATTACGTACTGGCACATAAATACAGTGAATCTTGTCGTGGCGACTGCTTGTCCATGTCTATTAAAAAGGCTAAAAATACTTTATTAAAAATACTAAAACATTTTTAGTCTTTATTTTTTTGTGTCCTTTATTTGTATTATAAAAGTTTTTAATGATCTTAGATTATTTTAATTAATTCAATCTTTTTTTTATTTGGCAGCTCTGATTTATCTCATTATTCTTATTGCATTTTATTCGATAATTAATACTGCTCTAAAATTATATATATATGAAACTTTAAGTTAAACTACTCGCTTAACTCCTCATTTTAGTTTGGTTAATTTCCCTTTCTATCCTAAAAATATCTGCTTTATTCTTCCTAAACTACCTTATTTCACATTTTATGCTTGCATATGGTTCTTGCATAGTGTTTACGAAGCAGACAATTCTTACATAGCGGTTTAACTAATAATAATTTCAAATATGAAAATCAGAACTTAATATCATTCAGTCTAAATAAAGTCAAACAAAACCTAAATCATTATAAACAACGGTTTTGTCTTAGACTCGTTACAATTTTGTCTCTCACGATTTTTTCTTGTTGTCTAACTGACATGCGCAACAAATCTCTGTTTCATCAAACGTATTCTCATAATGACTTAGAAAGATACTTATGTGATCAAGAACAGACGCTCAGATTATGCCCTTACTGCACATTAGGAGTACGAGTAATCGTTTACATTGTATTTTTGGATCAAGAAGTAATCCATTATAAAAACTGCTAAAACATTTTAGAGATCAGCAGGTTGGAATAAAATATGGAATTCTAGTCATCTCCCTAGAAAGGTTGTAGAACTTGCCACTCCAATATTTTGAAAGGACCCTGTTGTGAAATCGACAGCTTTAATTTTTCTGCAAATCCTTTAGAAAGTTCACATTTGCCTGCGTGTTTATATCGCACTTGAAGGAAAAAGTGCTAGCTGTTCTAGTTTGAGACAAAGAATATCAAGCACTGACCTTGGCGAAGTAATAATTGATTTTTGAATAATTCATATAACGTAGACCAGGAACAGAAGCTTCAGAAAATTGCTTACCTGTCGATATTAATCCCAACTTTACTTTATCCGAAATAAAAAATATTTTGCATTGCAAGTAAAGACGTGCGGAAAAATGACCCCCAACTGGACATATTTTGTGCACCTTCTTACACATTTCACACCTGTCATGCAGAATGGATAAAGCAATATTTTCTTCATAACTCTTCGACAAGTGGAAACATATTATCCATTTTTCGCAATAAATATATAAGTTGTGCCCTTCTTATTCATTATACAGGGCTCGAGGTGACTTGAAAACATATAAACTTGTTTTAGTGTAAAATGGCAAGAAAATGAATTTGGTTTTTAGGGGGGTAAACTGAGGAAACAACCTATACAGGACCCGAGCAAGAAAGGTCTAGAGCAGCGATTTTCAACCGGTGGTACGAAAGAGAAAAATAGGTGATACAGAAAAAAACACAGTATTTTTAACCAT
Organism: Stegodyphus dumicola; assembly: GCF_044657685.1. Taxonomy (NCBI): domain Eukaryota; kingdom Metazoa; phylum Arthropoda; class Arachnida; order Araneae; family Eresidae; genus Stegodyphus; species Stegodyphus dumicola. The sequence continues at coordinate 199,316,277 of NC_140771.1, forward strand.
TAAATTCAAAAATTAAATACCTCAACAACCTGTTTAATTTTGTCAGAAATGATGCTTTTAAACGGAGCAATAGATATGGACGTTGTATTTAATGGGGCAAAAAAATAAGTTCCTATAAAAAGATAGTAGTATCTCATTAATTCTTTTAAGAGTTGATCATATTAGCGTGTCTACACTTTCAGTCGCCACAATTTCCGGGCTCATATTTCCGTATTTTCAATTCAAATAAGTTTTTAAGTCGATATCTTGTTTCTAATCTAACAGCAGGTATATTGGATTCGCTATATTTCTACGCGATCTGAGGATATCGTCGTTTGTTTTTAAGAAATCGTAATATATTGTGCATTTAAATATTTGTGAAAAAGTAATAAAACAAATCCAGTTTTTCAAAATGGGTAAATAGCTAGGATTGACTAACCGGAAGAGTTATGATTCAAAGGTGATAAATCCAAGACAATATACTAGCACTAAAGATACTGAAAAGAAAAGAAAAATTGTTTATAGAATATATAACGAAATTTATTTATCATTTCGATTTGCTTGGAATGGAAATAAAATGATCAGTATGTTGTCTAGGGTAAACTGTTATCCAATCAAAGTATGAAACCATCGTTTTTTAAAAGAAATCTTGAGTCTAAGAATGCCAATTTAAAGGAAAAATCTGAAACATATTTAAGAGGAAATTATCGGAGTTAAAAAATAGTAAACAAGTAATGAAATGTTTTATTTTTTCAAGTGAGAATGCTTTAGAAGCTAGTTACCTGGTAAGTCTATGAATTACCAAGACTGATGTAACGAACTTTGTTGAATTATAAGTTTACGCTTACATACCAATGAAGATAAACGAATTGCCGAAGAGTATTTATTTTGTGAATCTCTTCATGATAAAGCAACTGGAAATGAAATTTTCAAAGTAATTGACAGTTTTATGTTTGAGAATGATATTCGTTGAAATGAGTGCAGTGCCGTATACAGTGGCGGAGCTTGGACTTTAACAGGAAGACATTCCAGTGTTATTTCTCAAATAAAGAAAGTCACATCTGAAACCGAATTTACTCACTGCTTCATTCACGTGAAGCTTTAGTAACCAAAACAATCCCCCAAAACCTGAAAATTGTTTTGAATCAAGCTGTGAAAATCGTTAATTTTATTAAAAACCCAGCTTTAAAATCAAGACTGTTTACAATTTTATGCTAAGAGATGGGAAGTGAACATGAAACGCTTTTGTTAAATTCAGAAGTGAGGTGGTTTTCCAGAGGCAAAGTTTTAAATCGTTGTTTTGAGCTTCAATCAGAAATACAAAGTTTCTTCTGTGATTCAAAATTCAAAAGTTCAAATTTTAAAGTTCAAAATTGTTTATTTAGTGAATTATGGTTGGCGAGTTTGTAGAGACATTAGGATTTTTTGGAAGCAGGCAAGATGAAAAAATAGCAACGCTTTCGCTGGGAATCAAACCGCGGACTCTCAATTAGGCGCTGAGCGTGCAGACCACTACATCACGAAGGCTCGCTAAGAAGGCGGGAGAAATACCTTATAAGTTTAGCATATTTAGCTGATATTTTGGAAGGTTAAATGGATTAAATTTAGGATTACAAGGGCAAAGTGTTAATTTTTTTACCATTAGAGATAAAAAACAATGATGAAAAAGCTCGAGCTAATAATCAAGGAATAATAATATTTTAGGTATTTTACCACTTTTAGAAGGTTTTCTAATCAAAAATAATTTTAAAATAAAAGCAGAATTAGCATTCGACATTAAAATTACTGTTTTTCATTAATAAATAATTTCAACATGTATTTTCCCAAGGATTATGAAAAAGAAAATTGAATTAGGAACCCATTTTCTTCAAATGTACTTGAAATTCCCTCGTGAAGTAAGACAACAATTGATAGAAATTTCCTGTGTTCGAACTCTAACTGAAGATTTCAAAAACAAAACCCTTGTTAACATTTGGGTGAACCGAAAAAAAAATAATATAAAGGCAATTCAAATAAAGTCATTAAATTTTTATTGCCTTTTTGCACAACATGTTTGTGTGAACACGAAATTCCTTTCATGTTATATTTGAAAAATAAATACAGATCGAACTTAAAAGTGGGTTCTAATTTACGGTTAAAACTAACTGAAATTAGACCAGATATCAAGAAGCTGATCTCTGCTAAGCAAGGCCAAATTTCATACTAAATTTTAGACATAAACTATTATAACTCATATTTTGATAATTAAAACCGTAACCAATCCTTAATCTAACATTTGTAATGTGTGAATATTTAATACAAATAGCCAGAAGGTTGTGAAAATGGCAAAACATATTTTTTTAAAATATTTCTATTGAGAAATTAAAAAATAAGCATTGTAAAATGTAGTGGTGATACTGAAGTTTTTCAGTTTTTACTTAGAGTGAAAAGGTTGAGAACTGCCGGTCTAGAGTCCAAATATAACATAGTTTCAGACGCCTGTCTGCATTACTCTTTGTATTCATAAAAGAAAAATCAAGAATTTAAGAAATTATGGGGTGAATTGAAAGCTGTGTAAAACTAGGAGCTCTGGGCTCGGACGGTGTGAATTTAGGTTATATTTCAAGTTTAATTTGTTATTTGTTTTCATAGATCAGCAGATTTCTCATCTATTTTTTTTTATAATATTGATAAGATTTGAGTGTGACAAGTAAAAATTTAATTAATTTTATTTTTATATGCTCATTAATTTCATCTAGATTAACGCAGAAATTTTATACAAAAATACTGTTGTGAAACTTAGCATAAATTTTAAACCATCAGTATTCAAAATATTTTTCCCAAACAGGAAACTGGGCTCTTTCGCACTGTTAGGCAAGTGAAAGTTTGAGATTAATTACAGTTTCAAAATTACTTCCCGCAATTAATCTTTTGGAAAGTGCTGTTCCTTCTTTATCGTGTGATGATCTTTTTAATGAGGTTTGTACTCTTAAATCATGCTTTAATGATAACTTGCCTGACGAGGGAAGAAGAGAGGATATGTAAACGGTTAGATTTATTATATACATTTTTACTTAACGTTATTAAAAATGCAAATTAAAAAAGTGTCCAAAGTTTTGTCCTGTTTTTGTTAATAACTGCGAAAAGTAATGAGTTCTCGTTAATTTACAAATTATAGAACGATGAGTACAATCACTATATTTTGCGATAACGTATATAATGCTTATAAGCGACTATAAAGGACATTTCAACGATACATATACATTTTGACTTTTGTTAACAGTCATAAATGACATTTTGCACAACTTTTTATAAAGATTTTATAAGATTTTTCCCCTTAATCATTTATCCCGAACACGTATTTCCAAAAGTATCTAGTAAAGTAGGAACAACATACCAAGATAGAAAACGTTAAAAGTATGCAAAGATTAAAAAATAGGAACAACGTGCAAGGATCAGTGCCATTAATTATTCATCAATAATACAGGGGTTTAATGACATCATTTGCAGCAGATAGGCTTTGACATTGTTTGTCAACACAATTTGTTCAGCGAATATGGCTCCATATCTTGATTATATTTCTTGTGTCTTGGTAGGCCAAGGCTATACACTTCGTGTTAAATGTTTTTACGACAAAAAGAATATCATATGGAAAATCATATAGATAGCACAGCACTGATTATAAAACAACATATGTAAGTATAAATAACATTTCTTGAATATCCAGTCTTAATATAAAATCAATTTTTACAAGTTATTTCCTTACGTGATAGAAGATTAGCTTAAAGGAAATAGACATAAAGGCTTTCATAATGAGGCATTTAGTACTACACTCATGTCCATAAATTAAGGATAATTCGGAGTCACGCGGAAATCCAACTCTAAAATAAATATATCACCTGTAAAATCACTACACACATCTTCAAGAATCATATGCAAATTTCAGGAAGTAACTAGATGACACTGATGATACGTCACAATGACGAGAGTGTAAGAGAGTGATATATAAGGAATACAGGCAAAGTAAATTGTTCGCAGGCGCTTTATAAGCATTTCAGTGCAATGAACGAATAGTTATGACACAAAGGACGCATTTGGATGTTTGGATGATTTTTTACGTGGTAGAATTATCGGCCGTCTGGAATGTGGGCGTACCCAACTGGAAGTATCAGACGAACTTGGAATTGCTCAGAGTAGACGTTACAGCACAGGTCGCCCCAGAGTTACAACGCCGAATGAGGACCGGTATTTGGCAGTTACTGCCAAAAGAAACAGGCGGAGCACAGACTCAAACCTGTCTCGTCAGCTCTCTTCAGTCACTGGTATGACAATTTCAAGGCAGACCGTGTACAGACGCTTAGGGCATATTGGTCTATATGCTCGTAGACCTGTCAGATGCGTTCCACTTACTGCAACTCACTGTCGCCTGCGGTTAGCCTGGAGTAGAGAGCATGCATTGTGGACACCGCAACAGTGGGCTTGTGTGATGTTTTCCGACGAGTCCAGGTTTAGCTTGCAGTTTGATTTTCGCCGGACTTTCATATGAAGAGCTCCAGGTACCCGTTACCACCAAGAAAACATCATTGAACGACACCGTTACGGTGGTGCAGGAGTACTCGTTTGGGGTGGAATTATTCTGGGTTCCAGAACTGAACTGCATCTTCAAATTGGAAACATGACAAGCCAAATCTATCGGGACGTCATTCTGAAACAACATGTACGTTTTGTTTCGGGGTGCCATGGGCGCACAATTTGTGTTTATGGATGACAACGCCCGTCCTCACCGTGCAAACATCGTAAGCGAATGCCTTAAATCGGAGGATATCACCCGTATGGACTGGCCAGCATTCTCACCGGACTTGAATCGAGTACAGCACGTGTGGGACATGCTTGGCCGACGAGTTACAGCCCGTCAACCTCCTCCTACATGTCTACCGGAACTTCGGAGAGCATTGCTTTTTGAGTGGTGTAATATCCTCCAAAATCAGATCTATAATTTGATACTTAGCGTGCCTAGACGTTGTACGGACTGTATTGCATCGTCTGGGAGACATACAATGTATTAACAATCATACCAACCATGTAGTATTGTTTTTTTGTAAATAGGTATTTTTTGTAATTTGCTCCAGGGAGAAATAATCGCTAATTTTTTTAATAATATCAAATATATAGCATCCTTTTTTGCTCTTTACCTTTTGTTTAATAAATAAGCTTTAAAAATAAGTCAAATTTGTTTTGCTTCTAACTCTTCCTTTGCCTTATTTTGCATTATCCTTAATTTATGGGACATGAGTGTACTTTATAGAGAAATAAATCTTCAAATTTACGACCTCATCCTTTCGTTTTATTTTCGTGTCGTCAGCACAACGTGAAAGCTCTTGAAATCAGTCTATCACTATGGCCACATTTAGAAAAAATGATTTTTGTGCATTCGAATTTGTGCAGTCGTTTTGGAACCCGGTATTGTAAACAACATCCACGTGGCAGTCTATGTAAGACTGCAGCAAAGAATTTGAGGAAACGAATCGTCTATGCAAGAGAATTTGCATGTCTGGTGTATGACATGTATGAAAAAATATGGTGAATCCTAGTCTTGAAATTTACGCATATATCTCGAAGAAATCAACAGTCTTTACAGAGAGTAAAGAAATAGACACACAACAGAAGACTGTAGGGTGTGCTCAACTATTATCAATATCTTGTGCTCAACTGATTAGAACATGGTTGTGACATTTTGGCATTCACGAAATTCTGTTTTAACACCCTGTGATTTCTTGTGTGGTTATATTAAGATCTAAGATTCTGTTCGTTTTTTTTTTTTCTGATAAGTCTCTATGATCTTAAACAATGCATCAGGATAACAGCTGCAGCTTTTGACGAGGACATTCTAAGACGTATTTGGGAAGAATTATACTACGTACTGATATCGTTACGTAAGAAGATCAAATGTAGAGCATTTAAAAGCCACTGGCAGTTCAAGAGATGTTCCTATAACTTTAAAATTGTCTATTTCTTTGAAGCTAACGCTATATTTGAATTTGGATTACATGAGGCATATACTCTGTACTTTCTGCTTTACATATCGCAGTCATGAATATTACAAGCTACTTGTCTAAACCATACATTTATATTATTTGTATATCATAAGAAACGTTTTATTCAAATAGAAAAAAATGGTTAATTGATTCATTTTATTTCATGTATAATTAGCTTTTCCTTTGCAGATGCTAATACGTTATTGCAGGAATGACATCCTTTGTTGTTTTCTATAGATCAAGGTAGACTAAGCATGGACATACAATACCCTTTAATACGTTCTAAGGCTAAATGTGATGTGGAATGACAAACAGAAATAAAATACTCTGGCAAGAAAAGCCAATCTGCGCAAGCGTCAAACTGATTCACTAATCAAAGGTTAATTTTAGTCCTTCAACTCAGTTTGTGGTTACACTGCTTAGAAGTTACGGTGAGACTATAAATCTTCTTACAATCCTTATGGTTCAGGAATTAACTTCTAGAGCAGTGAGTAATTCTAAATAGTCTTAGTTATTTAACTTTATATATATATATATCTATATTATCTAAATCGCCTAAAATAGCTACAGAATAAAATTAACATTTTACCCACCACTTACAGTATTATTAAACGATCGTCTGAACCATTGTTGGTAAAGTATCGAAAACTGTCTTCTGTCATATTGATCAAAAATTATGTTCCATTTTCCTTTGTGAAAGCTTGAACTCTTGAATACTACAATACAAAGACTTGTAAGGTTATCATAAAATTTTATCGGCAGTTGTATGCAGTCCTGCACCGTTAATGATTATTATTATCTTACGTTACTTGTTACCATGCATTTTTGCTTGTTGCAATGCCATTCAGAAATTATGCATCTTAGCGTTCAAAACTAAAGCGAATATTTTTGTCGTATTGAAAATGCGAGAAAAGTAATCTGAAGTTGTTAACGTTTCTGCAATGTCAATAAACAACATTTATGACTTTTGTTCGTGACAAAGAGATAATTTTATTTGTGGGCCAGACTATTTTGAGACTATTGTGAAAGATAGTTGGATAATTTTACTTTCAAGACATTGAAGAAAGTGCATTACTGTAACTGAAATAATATGGAAGAAATTTAATCCTAGTAAAAGGCACTGCGTCGAGAAAAGTATCGCTTTTGCTAAGATAAGTACTTACACTTTTAAGGAAACAAAGGCGGGAATGATGATTTCAAGAAAAGAATTTCATTTAATGTTTTTTAAGCCGGGATTCTTAAAAGCGTTTCATAATTACATAAAAAGCTATTGCATGTGGAATAACAGGTAATCTGAAATATGTACTAAGAAAGATTATATAAAGCTCCAAGGTTTATTTTAAATTGAGAGAATTCTGAACTTTTTTGTTACATTATAATGTGCTTTGATATTTGAAAACCAAATAACGTCCAGGATTTCAAAGAAGTGACAGAAGAAACTAATAATGCTCCATAACAGAAATTCAAAAGGCAATGATTGAAAAATATTTTTTTCACTTTGGCTTAAAGTATTAGAAGTGAATACACGTTTGCCAAGATGTTTTGGAAAGAAATATTTATAATAAGACTCAAAACATATTACTTTTTTAACAATGAATGATCTCAAATTTTGTAAATCTCTACATATAATAAAAGAAAGAGTCTGTCTGTATGTGTGTATGTGTCTGTGTGTCTTTCGTTCGCGCTGCGCGTAAGCTAATAGACCCACGGCTACGAAATGTGGTACATAGGTGCATCTAGACAAGAGCCAGTGCACCTCGAAGCGATGTTTTCAAAATTCGTTTCGAAAAAAATTTCGAAATTATAATTTTTTTATTTTATGTTTTGTGACAAAATCGCGTCATTTTGAAGCATAATGGGCTATACGAAAGCGAGATTTTACTCTACACACTCCATTTTCACATCGTCATGAAACGTAGGCACTTAGCTATTTTACTGACACACAGCGTTGAGTGAGTGATACCTGATGAATATTATAAAGCAGGCTACAATGTCTAAAGAATGAAATGGCGTTTATAACAATTAATGTAGCAGTACCACTTCAAACAAATTATGTGCTAATTTCAGCGGACACTACGAGAGTTCTTTCCTCTTCATTTAAATTCGTTTGCTTTTTAGCAGGGTTAGAATCACTGCTTTCTATGTATTTTGGTTTACTTATTCATATTTTTATATCGTCGATCATTGGCTTTCTTCTTTTTTATTTATTTATTTCTTTTTATTTTCTTTTATTTCGTTTTCAAATGATAACTTTATATTATAAGAAACTTGCAAGTTGAATAAATATCAAAAGTAAAGATCAACATCAGTCATAAGTAAAGCTACTGATTACATGAAAAAACAAGGGTTCATTTCAATAAATTACATAATCTCATTACACCGATGAAAACTATGATCACAGATATATTAAAAATAAGTTATATATTAATATAATGTCGGCAAAGCACATGAAATTATGGCGATGCTTGCCGATAAATCTAATATTATTAAATATCGAGAAAAGTAGCGTCTTTAACCTACACGAGAGGATGTATATTCGATGGTAATTAGGAAGCACTTATAACTTTTTCCTCTTAGGTTATTTTATTCTGTACGCCAAAGAATGCAAGATTTTTCCCTCACTGTGATCTGTACTTCGTAATATTAAAGACATTCAGAAAGACCGAAAGCCGTTAATTTTGGAGAGGAAAAAAGAATCAGCCTCTGAGTATGTGAAACCGTACATTTTTATTTAATAAATATAATCGACTGTTTACTTTAAAAAAATTATAGACCCTATTATTTTGACGATTTAATAGCGTCCATAATTATTGAATCTTTATACTTTTTTTTTTTTTTTTTAATACCTGCCATGACTGGATTTATTTGTCCTATGAGGTTGCTGAAGAATGCTCAGAAACAAACTGAGAGGCTCAGAACTGGAAGGCCTAAAGGTAAAGAAATTCAGAAATTTCTGAGCGCAATTGTTCAACGGATTGCTTCTCACCTTTGCACCCAGTAGAGAAATGTACAGATAGCATGCAATATTTTCTGGCAAATGACGAAGGTTTACCAGAGAGCTACAGAAAGATCTACAAAAATAGGTAAACAGATTATCAAAATATACTTTCCAGTTAATGCTTAAAGTAGTTTTTTAACAATACAAGCAGAAATTTCTCAATTGAATCAGTTACATTGGCTACAAATCCTACAACAAGTAAGGAATTATTCTTGTACTCACTAGCATTTAGGAAGCCTTAAAAAAATAAAATCTGGAGGCAATAGAACGTAAGACATAGGCATGCACTGGAAAGTTTAAATTAAATGTTAAATATTAAATAATCTGTTTACCTATTTGTATGGCCCTAGAACGCTGCAAATTATATGTCCAAAGTTTATACCGTCGATAAATCATTATAAGCTATATATATTGAGTTGGGAGAAATATTAAGTATTTATATACAGTACCCAATATTAGTTAAAATGACTTCTGCTCCAAACATATTTGATTTAAATAAGGAGCTGAATTCAATAGACGACGATCTTTGTTTTGAAAATCGATTTTTCAAGTAAAATAATAACTAATAACTAATTCAATAACTAATAGTTAAAATTTAATGCTAAATTTATACTACGTAATTTTGAAGTTTGTTTTGAAATCAAAAATATATATAATTACTTTTTAGAGACATTACAAATTTTTTTATAGCAGGCAAGATGAAAAATGAGAAATCGCCTTCGCCGGGAATCCAATCACGGATCTCTGGAATACCGGCCTAGCATGCAGAACCACTACACCACGAAGGCAGCTAGGATGACAGGAGAAATACCTTATATTCTTCCCCTTTAAAAGGGCGACTGGGGATTTTAGGAGACACAATCGCCAAATCCTGGGTGAGGAGAATCATCATCCAGCACCTTTTTAGTTTGGGCGCCACTGTAAAGACATAAGGTATTTTTTTGGAATCAGGCAAGGTGAAAAAGTGGCAACACCTTCACCGGGAACCGAACAACGGACCTCTGGAATACCGCCCCAGCATTCAGAACCACTACACCACGAAGGCAAGAGAAATACCTTATACCTTTTTTGATGAAATTTCATCTCTGACAAACAGTTCTATCTATTAGACTAGAAGAGAAACACGCTAATGTGACAATCAAAATCGTAAAAAACAACCTTATATTTAGCGTAGGTATAATGAAACACTCAATCGATTTCGAGGGCAGCTAAAGGTCCCTCCTCATCAGGAGAAAGAAATACATAGAAAGAAGAAAATAGGAATCACAGAAACACGTGGTGCTTATCAGCACTGCACGTGGTTCTAACTAGATTTTTAATCAGAGTTGCACTGGCCGCCTACTTTTACTGAGCCAGGCTGTCTGATCAAGCATAAAGAATATTAGCGAAGTTAAAATAGGGAGCGAGGGGCAAATGCACATTACGCTCAAAATCTGAACTTCAAATAATGGAAAGCAACCACTGAACGGATTTTTATACCCTCTGGTAGTACCAAGTGCGAGGAGGTAACGCCATCTATCGGCAAAAATAATTGAATTAAGATAGTAGAATTTTAAAGGCATTAGGAAGGACTGGATTGGACTTCAAATCATTAACTAAACTTTCTAAATCTTTGTGAATGTGAAAAGCCTCAAGAAAATCCAATTCGCCTATGGAAGAAGCCTTTTGGATGATTTTTGCAGACCCAAAATCAAAATTATGGTTAAAGGTCCAGCTATGATACGCTATTGAAGACTTGTTAATTTCGCCTTTTTTGACATAAGATTCATGTTCCTTGATACGAAACTTCAACGCTCTTTTTGTTTGGCCAATATATCTTAAACCACACTGACATGATATACTATAAATTCCCCAAGAATTCAAGACAGAAACGCAATCTTTTAGAATCGAAGGGTGAATTTTATTAATAGGGGAGAAACCGACTTGAAAATTGAATTTCTGGAGAATCCGTGCAATTTTATAGCTAACAGAAGGATAAAATTGAAGCACGACAAGGTCATTAATATTATTTCTAACAGTGGAATGTCTTCTTTGATGGGAATCTGAAAATTTTTTTTGACGGCTTTATCAATAATCACGGGAGAAAATCCACGGTCAATCGCAACTGCTCTCAAATAATTAAGTTCATTGGTAAGCAAAGATTCAGAGGAACAAACGTTTAGCGCGCGGAAAACATAATAGTAAAAAGAAGCCATTTTTTGCTTAACAGGGTGGCATGACTTGGCATGGGGTGGTAAACAAACTGCAAAGGGTTTACGGTACACAGTGGTGCTAAAATCGGTTTCATTGCGGATTATAAGAATATCGAGGAAGGGGAGGGAATTGTTGGATTCAATTTCAAGAGTGAATTGGATGGCTGGATCAACTGAATTCATAATAGATAGAATCTCGGATAAATCCTCTTTATAACCGTCAAAAAGTGCGAAAGCGTCGTCAACATACCGAATCCAAAGACGAAAAGATAATTTATCAAATAATTTCATCTCAAAATAGTGCATATAAATGTCAGCAAGTACCGGACTGAGAGGATTACCCATAGCCAATCCTTCAACTTGACGAAAATATGCATTTTGGAAAACGAAGTGGGTTTGACTTAGAGAAACTTTAGTAAGCGAAACCAACTCATTAATTTCAGTATGTGTGAAGTGAAATTCCCGAAGCCTAGTTTCAAGACAATTTAGTGCTCCTTCGACCGGAACATTAGTAAACAATGATTTGACATCAAATGAAACCATAATGGAACGAAGTGGGGAAATATTTTTAAGTTTATCAATGACTTCAACAGAATTTTTTACAGTGTGAATATTGTTACCAAGTAGAGGAGAAAATTTGGAAACTAAATATTTGGCCAAAGGATATGAAGCAGTACCTATGTTGGAAACAATTGGTCGAAAAGGAATACCGGTTTTGTGGACTTTTGGAAGAGCATAAAGTCTAGCGCAATTAGTAATAGGCGGAATAAGTGATTTCTTCAACTGAGTTGGCAGAATGTGGGAAGATTTAATAGCACTTTTTACTTTCATGAGGTCCGAATTTGAAGGATCTTTAGGGATCGAGCAGTATGGGCCTTCATTTATCAATTTAGAGACTCCAGTAATATATGTGTGTTTGTCCATAACAACGATCTGTCCGCCCTTATCAGCTTTAGAGATAATGATATTAGTATCAGAATGAATTTCACGTAAGATCTCATTTTCCTTTTTGCTAAGATTAGAACCCAAAGATTTATTGTTAAAATTAACGTTATGAGTAATTAGGTGGCGGATTGTATCCTTCTGCGTTTCCGAAATTTTGGAGAATTTAAAGGCTTTCTCTATAGGGGCGATGATTTGAGGAATTGAACGTTTAGATGTCTTTGAAAAGTTGAAATTATATTTTAATACTTTTAACTGATCCTCCGAAAGATTCCTATTGGAGATATTAACGATGGAGTTAACGTTTACAGTGGGAAGATCAGCTGGATAATTGGGACTATCCGACTGGTGTGTGAGTTTTTGGAATTTAGAAATGAGCACATTTTTATGCCGTTGACAAACGGTATCGGTTCTAGATATCGTTTGTCAACGGCATAGCTATTGGTAACCAATAGCTATTGGTTTTCAGTATTGGATGTTTCTCTCCTTTTGGAATGTTTTTGTCATTTGTTGATGAAAATTTTCTTCATTATTTATTGGTGTTTTTTTCATGTTATAAGTAATTACTTGTTTGGACTTTCGGATTACATTTCTTTTGTTCACTTGTTTCTTGCTTGTGCCCTTTTCACAATATGTCCACTGACAGGAACCGATTTTGTAAGTTACGCCTTAAGCGTACGAAATTCTTGAATCATCTACAGTTTCTACTTAAATGCAAACATCAAAATTTCATTCCCAAATTTATACATGTGAAATGTAGCCTTAAAGCTTCAGTTCACGTTTCAAAAATTTTGCATAAATTCAAATTGGCACTTCTTCGTCACATTATAAGGGACACATGCAAACGTTTATCTAAAATTGAATTTGAATTATATTACCTCCATTTAAAAATTGCTAATTCCACTGAAAATTTTTCCTCATTTGAACATACATCCTGGTCTAGAACCGATACCGTTTGTCAACGGCATAAAAATGTGCTCATTTCTAAATTCCAAAAACTCACACACCAGTCGGATAGTCCCAATTATCTAGCTGATCTTCCCACTGTAAACGTTAACTCCATCGTTAATATCTCCAATAGGAATCTTTCGGAGGATCAGTTAAAAGTATTAAAATATAATTTCAACTTTTCAAAGACATCTAAACGTTCAATTCCTCAAATCATCGCCCCTATAGAGAAAGCCTTTAAATTCTCCAAAATTTCGGAAACGCAGAAGGATACAATCCGCCACCTAATTACTCATAACGTTAACTTTAACAATAAATCTTTGGGTTCTAATCTTAGCAAAAAGGAAAATGAGATCTTACGTGAAATTCATTCTGATACTAATATCATTATCTCTAAAGCTGATAAGGGCGGAAAGATCGTTGTTATGGACAAACACACATATATTACTGGAGTCTCTAAATTGATAAATGAAGGCCCATACTGTTCGATCCCTAAAGATCCTTCAAATTCGGACCTCATGAAAGTAAAATGTGCTATTAAATCTTCCCACATTCTGCCAACTCAGTTGAAGAAATCACTTATTCCGCCTATTACTAATTGCGCTAGACTTTATGCTCTTCCAAAAGTCCACAAAACCGGTATTCCTTTTCGACCAATTGTTTCCAACATAGGTACTGCTTCATATCCTTTGGCCAAATATTTAGTTTCCAAATTTTCTCCTCTACTTGGTAACAATATTCACACTGTAAAAAATTCTGTTGAAGTCATTGATAAACTTAAAAATATTTCCCCACTTCGTTCCATTATGGTTTCATTTGATGTCAAATCATTGTTTACTAATGTTCCGGTCGAAGGAGCACTAAATTGTCTTGAAACTAGGCTTCGGGAATTTCACTTCACACATACTGAAATTAATGAGTTGGTTTCGCTTACTAAAGTTTCTCTAAGTCAAACCCACTTCGTTTTCCAAAATGCATATTTTCGTCAAGTTGAAGGATTGGCTATGGGTAATCCTCTCAGTCCGGTACTTGCTGACATTTATATGCACTATTTTGAGATGAAATTATTTGATAAATTATCTTTTCGTCTTTGGATTCGGTATGTTGACGACGCTTTCGCACTTTTTGACGGTTATAAAGAGGATTTATCCGAGATTCTATCTATTATGAATTCAGTTGATCCAGCCATCCAATTCACTCTTGAAATTGAATCCAACAATTCCCTCCCCTTCCTCGATATTCTTATAATCCGCAATGAAACCGATTTTAGCACCACTGTGTACCGTAAACCCTTTGCAGTTTGTTTACCACCCCATGCCAAGTCATGCCACCCTGTTAAGCAAAAAATGGCTTCTTTTTACTATTATGTTTTCCGCGCGCTAAACGTTTGTTCCTCTGAATCTTTGCTTACCAATGAACTTAATTATTTGAGAGCAGTTGCGATTGACCGTGGATTTTCTCCCGTGATTATTGATAAAGCCGTCAAAAAAAATTTTCAGATTCCCATCAAAGAAGACATTCCACTGTTAGAAATAATATTAATGACCTTGTCGTGCTTCAATTTTATCCTTCTGTTAGCTATAAAATTGCACGGATTCTCCAGAAATTCAATTTTCAAGTCGGTTTCTCCCCTATTAATAAAATTCACCCTTCGATTCTAAAAGATTGCGTTTCTGTCTTGAATTCTTGGGGAATTTATAGTATATCATGTCAGTGTGGTTTAAGATATATTGGCCAAACAAAAAGAGCGTTGAAGTTTCGTATCAAGGAACATGAATCTTATGTCAAAAAAGGCGAAATTAACAAGTCTTCAATAGCGTATCATAGCTGGACCTTTAACCATAATTTTGATTTTGGGTCTGCAAAAATCATCCAAAAGGCTTCTTCCATAGGCGAATTGGATTTTCTTGAGGCTTTTCACATTCACAAAGATTTAGAAAGTTTAGTTAATGATT
The DNA here is from genome assembly GCF_044657685.1 of Stegodyphus dumicola. NCBI lineage: Eukaryota > Metazoa > Arthropoda > Arachnida > Araneae > Eresidae > Stegodyphus > Stegodyphus dumicola. The sequence continues at coordinate 199,331,305 of NC_140771.1, forward strand.
TGAAGTCCAATCCAGTCCTTCCTAATGCCTTTAAAATTCTACTATCTTAATTCAATTATTTTTGCCGATAGATGGCGTTACCTCCTCGCACTTGGTACTACCAGAGGGTATAAAAATCCGTTCAGTGGTTGCTTTCCATTATTTGAAGTTCAGATTTTGAGCGTAATGTGCATTTGCCCCTCGCTCCCTATTTTAACTTCGCTAATATTCTTTATGCTTGATCAGACAGCCTGGCTCAGTAAAAGTAGGCGGCCAGTGCAACTCTGATTAAAAATCTAGTTAGAACCACGTGCAGTGCTGATAAGCACCACGTGTTTCTGTGATTCCTATTTTCTTCTTTCTATGTATTTCTTTCTCCTGATGAGGAGGGACCTTTAGCTGCCCTCGAAATCGATTGAGTGTTTCATTATACCTACGCTAAATATAAGGTTGTTTTTTACGATTTTGAGTTCTATCTATGTTTGCTTCCTATTGTTGAACAGCAGCTTTTCAATTGTATTCTGTAACAGACCTATTTAAGGGTAATTGAACTATTTTATTCACGCCATGAACTCATGAACTGTAACCGAACTATTTTATTTAAACGCCATCTCGTGGCGATATGAAAAACGTCAGTCGACCTCCAGCCGCCATGATGATAGCTTACTATGTTATGTTATTCTCAATGTTTGATGTTCCATTTGGTATATGTTTCATTTTTTATGTATATTTCTTTTGTTTGTAACCGTTCCTGTGTGCTCTGTTAATAAATCTTTTTAAAGCTAGCCGGCATTAGTGTCTATTGAGGAACGGCTACATCACATTGGCGCCCAACTAAATTTGAATCCAAAATGGCGCAACAAAATGTTTAGAATTTCTGTTTGGCTTTAACAAGCAATTACTCCCGAATTTAACTTTTAGTTGCTGGAGATCGGCTCAGTTTCTTTTCAGGTGTGGACTACTGGTCAAATATTCTGGAAACCAATTCTGGAATTAAAATTGTCATACCGTGCTGCTAGCACATCGAATCATCAACTGGACAATTTCAACGGAAAAGATAAGTTTAGTTTACATTATCGTTTAATCTGAGTTTAAAGTTCTTTTAAACTGATTATTTATTATAAGCTGCTTCTTAAAGCAAATGTAACTTCTTTACTGAAATCTCATTTATTGATACTACATAAGAGTATTAAACGAAAGCAAACAGGTTTCTGTTAACCAAACGTTATTTCTTGAATTGTAATTTGTTATTTTAAAATGTTAATTCGCATAGTAAATTAATTTGTGAATAATATTGTTTCACTGAATACATGTTTTGATGTTAAAGTTTGAATATATTCATGGACGTTGTTCATTAGAATTTATTAGTTTCGCTTCTGCATACAGCAGCAGATGTTTTCCCCCCGCGGAAATGTTTAGACTAGCGATGATTTATGATGTGTTTACGTCAAATCTTTTATTATTTTTATTTCCTTTGCGTGCTGTTGTTCCTTATTAAATGTTTTATTCTACATAAAATAAAATATTGTACTTGTTGTTTTATCTTTCGACGAACATTTTGAGAAAATGATTATAGTATAATACTTTAAGAAAATACGATTGTTTTCCTTTAATGAATGCATGTCTTGAAAATATTTCTTGAAGCGAAAGAAAATAATTATGAATAAAATCGAATGACTATTTAAATAAAGTAAAAGAGTTACTAAGTGTGTGTTGCTTAATCAGCTTAATATTTTGTTAAGATTAAGATTTCGAAGAATTCAGCTTAAATATAAAAGCTTATGGTAAGACATTTATCTATGTTTTTGTATGTTTTGCTAAGTAGTAAACAATTTTTGAGCAATTTATTATATGTTATTTTCTTGATACAAGTTGAATTTATGAGGGCATTTTATGATATTTTTACGACTTCGAAATAATAAACTTTGTGAGTATTATTGTTTACATTTATAAATACTGTTTAATAGTGGTATATAAATGTACGAGTAACATTGTTTACATTCATACATGCTGTTTATTAGAGGTATATACATTTTACTTAAAGGTATAATTATTAATTCTAAAATACTGTATTGTGAATAAAATCGAAATAACAACAAATTCAACTGCATTTTTTCCCTCCCCCCTGACCTCTCATATAATTATGGCTTACCTTGCCAAAGCACGAAAAGAGGATTTAAAAACTCTCGCTGCAGAACTGGGTTTCACTGTAAACGACACTATGCGAGTAATAGATCTTAAAGATCTTATTGTCAATTCTGACATTTATGATGAGGCTTTTACCAGGAATCTTCTGGAAACTTTAATCGAAACTAGACAACAAAAACAACGTGAAAGCAACGATCTGGAGACACGTCAAAGAAAAGAACAAGAACTTTTATTAGAATTGGAACGTTTAAAATTAAACCTGGCAGCTGCTAGCTCAAACCCTAACTATGCCGCCTTTGCTTCAAATGCAGCTATTGGAACAAATATTCAACACCTAATCCCTAAATTTACAGGAACTTCTGACATTGCAACCTACCTGCAAATTTTTGAAAGACAATGTGAGAAAGTTAATATAAAACAAATAGATTACATCACTCATCTCCTACCTCTTCTGCCTATAGACATTTCGCAAATTATTTTAAGAGAACCAAAAGACAAATTAGAAGATTATTCTTACATCAAGAAGATTCTGCTACAAAGATTCAAATTAAATGCTGAATCATTTCGCATTAAACTTACTACACACCAAAAACACCCTGGGTCTTTATGGAAAGATTTTACTTACGAATTAAACAATTATCTCGAAGAGTGGCTTCATAGTCTCGATGTTACAGACTTTGAATCACTCAAAGACTTGGTCCTGACGGATCAGCTTAAAAGAAGAGTCAGTAGTGACGTTAAGGAGCATTTTATTGATACTTGGGGAAAAATAAAGAGTTCATCTGAAATAGTACAGAAATTGGATGATTATGAAGCTGTACGTGTTAAAAATACGAACTATAAAACTGAACTTCCTGGCAGGCGGAACTATTCTTACAAATCGACTAATCCATCCAAACACAAAGTGGAAAATCGAACAAGTGACATACAGGGAACTCATAAAACCTTTTCAAATCGTGTTCAGCAACAAACAGAGGAAAAGCGACCTCCTTTAACATGCTATGGGTGCGGAAAAACTGGTTTTATCAAGTCTAAATGTTCAGACTGTAACCCCCCAAAGACTTCAAATTCATCAAATTTTGGCACTATCCAAATCCGATCCTGTTTATCTTCCGCTCGGACTGCTGTATTTCCAATTAATATTGGTGGTGTTTCCGGTACAGCTTTCGCCGACACTGGTGCTAGTCACTCAATTGCAAGTGAATCCCTCTATCATATTCTGCAGAAACAAGATGCAGTATTTGAAAAGACAACACTAGAGGTGTCTTTCGCTGATGGTTTGGTATCTGAAAAAGAGGTACTTCGCACCGAACAAATTATTCTTCTCGAAGGCAGAGAGTTCAAAACTCCGCTCCTTGTGTTGCCTGATGCCAAAAATAACTCGACTCTGTTAGGAATTGACTTTCTTCAAAAAGCTAAAATTGTTTTAAATCTTGCTGAAAATAGATGGAACTTTTCTGATGAACCTCGAAGAAAATATAGCTTCGTGAAACCTCATCAATCCCAAGTACTGGAAGAAACCCCAGTTGTTGTAAACAACTGCCAACTACGAGAAAATGAAGGACAACAATTAACTACAGCCCAACGGCTTGCAACTGATGCATTGCTTAACAAACATCACACTGTCTTCAAAGTAGGGGGAGAAACCACTAATCAAAAGCCATCTGGCTTACTTCAAATTCCAGTCTATGCTCAACGTTTTGAAACCTTGTCAATTGATCTTTTCGGTCCCCTTCCTGAAACACCGTCTGGTGAAAAATGGATATTTATTGTGCAGGACTGTGCTACGAAGTGGACAGAACTATTTGCTTTAAAGGAAGCCACGGCCAGAGAATGTGCCACTATTCTTTTGGAGGAAGTCGCCCTTCGATTCGGGTTACCCAGGAAAATAATAAGTGATAATGGTACCCAGTTTACTAGTGCTGTTATGCAACAACTATGCTATATCTTGAACATTGATCAAAGTCTTACTCCTGTCTATCACCCACAATCTAACCCAGTTGAAAGGAAGAATAGAGATATGAAACCACGTTTAGCAATACTTGTTGGTAACGACCATCAGTCATGGAAGGATAAACTGCCATTAATAAGGTTTGCTTTGAATACAGCCAAATGTGATTCAACTGGACATTCTGCTTCTTTTCTTCAATTTGCACGAGAGTTACGAACCTTAGATCATGTAAAGCATGATATAAAAGCCGTAATTGAGAACGATAATTTTGTTCCCGAAATTACTCCATATTTGAAACGCTTTGCAAGAAATGTACAACAGGTACGAGAAAGAGTCGAATTGCATCAAGATAAACAGAAACGATATGCTGACAAAAAACGAAGAGAAACACCGAAATTTGTTCCTGGAGATAAAGTTTGGGTCACCCTCCACCCAATCAGCAAAGGTCCACTGAAGAAAACTGCTAAATTCATGCCCAAGAGAGATGGTCCTTATGTAATAGTGACTACAAGATCTCCAACCACTTATGATATTGCCGATCCTCATGAACCAGACAAAATTCTCGGCAAGTATCATGTTTCAGCCTTGAAACCATATCAAGATCGAAATAAGCAAAACTCAGCTCGTGTAATTTCAGTGGTTCCCTTAAAGAAAAGAGGACGCCCGAAACGTGTAATACCGCCCGAATCTGCACCTGTTGCAGAAGGTGCTGGTGACGCAAAACCTACTGCTTGTCAAACTGGAGCCCATTCATCTGATTCTCCGCCCGCTGCACAAAGTAGACAAAGGTCAGTTCCTGACTTCTTGCCGAGACGTCTACGAAGTCAGAGGGGGAGGATGTAACAGACCTATTTAAGGGTAATTGAACTATTTTATTCACGCCATGAACTCATGAACTGTAACCGAACTATTTTATTTAAACGCCATCTCGTGGCGATATGAAAAACGTCAGTCGACCTCCAGCCGCCATGATGATAGCTTACTATGTTATGTTATTCTCAATGTTTGATGTTCCATTTGGTGTATGTTTCATTTTTTATGTATATTTCTTTTGTTTGTAACCGTTCCTGTGTGCTCTGTTAATAAATCTTTTTAAAGCTAGCCGGCATTAGTGTCTATTGAGGAACGGCTACATCACAATTCTCAATTTTGTTAAAGCGCTGGTTGCTTTTTTGATCAGTACCTTTCAGTTAAGTAAAGGAATATCATCACTGCGATTTCTGAAGTTCTTTCAATACATTCATAGCGAGGTTTTAGACATGTCGTCTCAATATGTTTGAGAATTAACATATGTTATACAAATTAACCTTCATAATTTCTTTCAATGATAACCATTAGTGCCTAGGCTTGTTACACATAAAACCGAAATTTCAGGAAATAGTTCTTATTTTAAGAGAATAAACACCTGCATTAACTGTAATATGCATGATCTCTAGCAGAGATATCTCCTTCTAATTACTTGAATTTTCACAAAATTGAATTCTGTTGATCATTTCCTGAACATCTCCATGAACATCTGTAATGACTTTTGAAAGCTTTTATAGTATCCTGAATGTTAGAAGTTGTATTTGCAGGAATTGACACTATCCATTTTAAGAAAGAGATCAAAGGTGTGTGCACTGCGCATTTATCTAATTATTAAAGTTATGTTTTTCCTTTTTCAGTGCACTGTTCTATTTGGAAAGGAATACTATTTGTCATCCATGAGTTTTTGCTGCTATGGTAAATCAGAAATAAATTATTCTTCACACCTTTCAGACATTTTATGCTTCTGTCAATCACCAGTGGTATTGTCTGAATTGCTGGATCCATATTGCACGTTAAAACCACAGAAACTCATTCCTTTAGTTTCCTAAAACAGTTTCTGGTTCTTTTTTAAATATTAATAAATTTTCCAGTAAAGATTTGTAAAGCAGTCCATGTATATATATCCATATATTCCATATATATTTGAAATTTCGAATGGCTTGTATTCATTTAGCCGCTTAAGTAAAACGTGTTTTATGTAGTTAATCATCTGTATGATGATCTGCCTCTTCCTTCTCAACACACAGTGTTGATGAATAATGTTGGATTTCTCTCAATCTGTCAGTTAATACTAAATTCGCTCCTAGCAGTTGACAAAATTATGAAAAAAAGCCCTAAATCTAAAAACAGGGTTTAGTTTTATACCTTGAAACCATTCTAGAAAAACAAATTAACGTCTTTTGATTTTCAGACCTTTTTGAGCTTCCTTGATACATTTGCAGTTTTTATTAAACTCACTAATTATAATTCCTTCTAAACAGTGCCCTTTTTTTGTTATGGAAATTTCAGTGTAGATTGTCTCTACTCCAGTTTAAGTGTAGTTTTGCTCTGGATAAGTTACCATAATTATCAAAACCTTCAGTTTCTTTCAGGTTCAAATCTTTTGGCTTGGAATTTTCGACGTGGAACAAGCTATGCATGCAATAAGTTTAAAGAATAAATTTCTTTTGTGATTTATTTATATCTCAAAATTTACGTTTACAGCCAGTAGTAAGATTGCCTATTGTTTATTTAGTTGATCTGCCACTTCATGCTTACAAGCTTTCTTTGTTTTTTCGTCAACATGCAGTTATCACTTCCTTTCAGCTCAAACATTGCTAATGTGCAGTCATGCAGTAAATTTCATGAACTTCTTTAGCAAACCCTGGAAACATAATGTATAAGGTATTTCTTCCGCTTTCTTAGCATGCCTTCGTAGTGCAGTGATCAGCACGCTCGGCGTGTATTCGAGAAGCCTGTGGTTCGAGTCACAGCGAGGGTATTGCTCATTTTGCCTCTCGCCTGCTTCGATGCATTTATATCATGAGATATCTAATTATAAATATTAAATAATTTTATGAAATGACATTAGCCGGTCTCATTAATCATTGCATGCTTTCTGATTTTATGATAAAATTTTTAGGCGGTTGGTTGCGGTTACGATATTTTTTAAAGACATTTTATAATAAATATAAGATATTGGAACCCTTAACACTCAATTCAGATTTCTAAAGGTAAGCTCGTTTTAAATATTTTGTGACTTTACTGTTGAACTTTAAAGAAGAACATGATATTGAATTAAAACAGTTAAAGACACAAAGAATTGATAATAAAAAGGCAAAAAAAGGCTTCGTAAGTCATCTTATAAAAACACTGAACATTTATATGATGAACTGAGAAAAGACTGAAAAAAAAGTAGAAAAATATATCGCAACACTTAATATTGTATCAGGAATTATAAACATATAGCGGCATCCTGCTTTTAAAAATTTTGTGATATTTGTTGTTGAATTGTATGTAGTGTAATTCCGAAGAAAGCGATGCTTATGAGTAAAGTTAAAAAGACAAAAATTTCTGTTAGCAGGGTATAAAAACGCTTAACAAACCCTCTGGTTGCGTTGAAAAAAGCGTTGAATGCGATTACTAGCACATCTATTCGGTCAAAGCCACAGAATCTTATAAATATAAAAAAACAAGTAAAATTATTTCTTAGCCCCCCCCAAAAAAAATTACTACATTTCAACGTAGCAACGTTGTTTATAATCCTATCGATAATGGTTATTTTCTTCTAATATGCAGACTCTCTAAGTGAATTACTTAGAAATTTTCAATAAGCGAATTAAAATTCTTAAGCAAATTATTTCTCTCAAGAAAAATACAGCGTTACTTTATTATTAAATAAAAGACTTTTCTTCCTCTAATTATATTTCACGTGAATTTCCTTAACTTATTCTTGAAACACATTCTTTTTATCATCGCAACAGGTCTAGCAACCTTGAGATTACGTCAAAACTTGTCTGATAAAATCTCGTATCGCGGCATCGGTTCGTGAATTTAGATAGTTTATGTAGGCAAGGTAACATTTTTTACTGATTTTCTCTGACAGATTTGATCCTTGGAACTTCTCGCCAGGATTTTAAACTTCTCGCTAAGATTAGTTGCTAGGTGTCAAATAACGAGATGAGTGCTTCATATCTAAAGATGATAAACACGAGGAAAATAATTGGCATCACGATAAAAATTAGAAGAAAAAGTAACAAGAACTTCTTATCAGAGCGACGTAATGAAGGGTTTAATTTTCCTCATGACAGTTATTTCCCATTTGCATATTAAAAATAAAAATTAATTGTATTTTCTTGTAATTAATACATTTTGAAGGTATTTATTTTTAAAATCTTGTTTATAGTTTAAGGCTTGTAGATTTCGAGTTATCTCTTTGTTGAAAAGCTCAGAAATTTATTATATTCATGTATATATATATATATATATATATATATATATAAAGAGAGAGAGAGAGAGAGAGAGTTTAGCATAGTGATATGCATCTCTAAATTCCCGTTGTTCTGCGTTGCCAGGTGGGTAAAATCGCTTGAAACTGGTAATTTCTTTCTGGATATGAACATTGTAAGGCGCGGAATTGATTCCGTGAGTCCTCGTAGAAGAGTTAATGGCGGTGTATTTTATGAAATGGAGGCAGAGGAATATAAATGAATAATATTAGGAATCGTCTCTGAGAACATCAGGCTAATTATTTTATCTTTCTGACTTAGATTTATTACAGCTATTTAAGACTTCCTTTGCTGTGTGAACTGGATATTATGAGCCTAAAATGAAGAAAATATAAAAACCCTTACCGAACTCGGGGCTTACCTCATTAACGTATTGCGCCAACTACTAAACCACGTTCGTAAATTTAACTTTCTATGGAGCAAAGGGTTAAGTACAAGTCAGATTAAGAAAATATGTATAATTAATATCAATCTAAATGCCGTGCAATCGAGATAGTAATTAGAGACGCTGACTGCCGTACCGAAGGCCCAGGTTTGAATCCTGGAGAAGGCATGGATGTTTGTAAACGTAAAGTATCTGTGCGGCATGGGACACTCTAAATAGGCGGCAAGCCGAAAGTCTTCTCTAGAGGCTGACGGTAGGGAAAGAGGGATGGGAGATCCTTGGAACAGTCCCCCACGAGGTGCTCTCCATCAAAAGTGGGGGCGAAACTGAGCAAATTCCTACTGTTACATGCACGGGGTTCAAGACTCTTGCCAAACGAAAAGAGCAATCTTGCATCCCTTGCCACTTTGAGTTTAATGGGCTTGTTCTGATGTTACTGTGAGACAAGTGAAGTAACGCAGAACAACAAGAAAAATAAATCTTAATATTATTATAATTAAAAGGGAAAATGAGTTGAGTTGAGTTGAGAGCAGAATCTGGACACCCGTGCGGCTTACTAAGACTATTCGGGTCTAGTCCAGGTTCCGCAACTATCCGGGGCAACACCTCATGGGTCCTATAAGGGCATACATTGGTCTTGTATACATGCTTACATAGTTCATAATATATGCTTACATAGTTACATAGTTCATAGTACATGCTTATATACAAGTAATAATTTCATAATAATTGCTTAGATAGTTCATACATATACATGCTTACATAGTTCTTTACATAGTTCATACTTGCTTACATAGTTCATAATATATTGAGCCTGTTACATAATACATACATAGTTCATAATAATTTTCATTGGCATACATACATGTTTATATAGTACATATAGTACATACATGTTTCATAATATATACAATAAAAATGTTTAAAAAAAAAAGATAGAAGAGAGAGAGAGAGAGATAGAAGAGAGATTGACAGGGAACTACTCCACACTGCACAAATCTGTTCCTAATTCCTCCAGTTTCTGCATTATCTTGCATATTTTGATGCGAAATGCTGGCTGTTTGATCAGATAACGCTTATGAGAAGTTCCCTGTTCTGGAAGCTGCACATGCCACTGTGCGGTTAGAGGGCATTGGGTCAAGTAATGGTCTGGTTTACCAATGTCTCCATAGATACAACTTTCGGTATTTGCAATTCCTCTCTCATAGTTATAGGAGGGGAAAGGCCCGTGCCCCGTCACAAATCTCGTTATTTGTGGGGATGACTCGAGACGATCGAGCGAAACTTTATGGTAATATTTATAGGTCTTCCTGCTTTGTTCGGTAGAGTCCCATCCCCATTGCCACTGGTGCTGAGCTGCTGTCTTTGTCACTTTTTTAAGGTGAGACCACGGGAGTTTGGTAATTACGCATTGTGCATCGATATTGTGAGCTGCTTCTTTTGCTAGCCTGTCGGCTTCCTCATTACCTTGAATGCCGGCATGTGCCTTTATCCAAGATATGAGGATATTCATTGTCGACGAACGCTCCTTCAGCGTGCCCTGAATCTCCGCTATGATAGGAGAAGGATGCCTGGGATTTCGTAAGGCATATATGACCGAGAGGCTGTCTGAAAGAATATTAATAGTGGATCAAAAAAGGGAAAATGAAACAAACATTAATTGAAAGGCTTTTATTACTGCTTAATAATATGAGACACGTAATAAGCACATGATACAATTATCTTTTTCAATGGGTGATAATTTTACTTGGGATAACGCCTGACGCAACTGATCAACCGCTCTGCAGTCAGGAGTGCATGTAAAGTGCCTTTTTTCCTTCATCTGGGTCTATCTCCGTTACAAAACCAAATATATTTTGTGCATTTTTAAAAATTAATGTAATATGCTGCACATGGATAGAGCTCTTTATGTTCTTCCTTACTATTATTGCTTTCACCATCGGTCGGTATTCTAAGTTCATCAAGTTCTTCATTTGCCATTTCACGATCGTCATTCTCGACTAATTCTTTAATTTCTGAGAACAGGTCGCCACCTTTTGCTTTTGTAATTTGTATCCTTTGTTTAGCTTCGTTTTCAATAGATGGAGATCTTTTAAAACTGTTGACAACTTCTGGCCTGCGCTGATGTCAGCAAGCATTCAATGTTGATGCATTTTTCCCATGCGAACTAAATAATTTCTTTGCAGAGTTTTGTGTGGATTTGCTTCTAAAATGTCATTGTCGTGCTTTCCTTCATCTGGTGTTTTATTAAAGGGATGCAAACCTGCCTGACGTAACATTCTTTGAACGTTTTTATAATTCCTTTATCCATTGGTTGGATTAATGAAGTGGATGTTCGGTATGTGAAGGTTATCTATTTATTTTTAACTAATAGTTCATTTCAAGTTGAAAATCCTTTCCTGTTACTCTCTTTTCACCCACGCTTTTCATGCCAGAATATAAATGAGATAGCGAAAGTTTATTCAGATTAAGATAGAATGAAGTGCTAATTAAGTAAGAGTTTCGGAAGTTAGTTTTAGAGTGTGTTTGCCCATTCCAGACCACATTGTGCTGTGACTATTGGGGACTTGCGCTAACGGCGTTGAATATTCTAACCAGTTGGCTTGTCTCTCCGGTTTACTACAAACCTGAGCTCTTCCTGCGTTAAAATATTCATTAAAGTATTCTGTGATCCGTTAGGCTAATCTACTGCACCTTGAAGTTGGTATTTCTTACGCTATTCTGTTAAACCAGAAGTGCATGGCTTCTTGTGGCCCAAAGTGGGTCATTTTTGATTTTATGTTTGAATAAAAGGGTCTTGTATGCCCTTCTTCTGATTTCTGCTTTGTTTCACAAGGCTAGAAGATAATTATTCAAGAGTCCTTTTAAAATTTTATGTCACCAAGGAGACATAGACGTTACACTGGCGCCCAACGCTTAAAAAGAACCACGATGTCGTAGGAAACTTCACCATTTAAGCATTTTGCCCTCAACGTCGCAAGCCCACGCTGACCAGTGACCACGGTGAATCCTCGGATGGGCTTGTTGACACCCTTATAGCTGATATGAAACCAGCAGGAATTTTTGATGGAAAGATGTCTGTCTTAAGTTTTTTTGAGCAGTTAAATTGCATTTTTTGCTGCGTACGCTACAAGAAGCACAAAATTTGCTATCTCCAAGTCCGCCCTTAGAGGTCAGGCTGCAAGACAGAAAAGGTCAATTAAAACATCTGAAAGACGTATTTAAGAGCTTGCGAAAAATAGGTACTGTAAATCTAGAGCAATATGATTTTGGAAAAAGGGAATTGAAATTTCTTGGCCGTATTATAGGTTCCAGAAAACATTCACAACACACAGAAAAGTGGAATCGATGACGAAGATGCCTATACTGACTACTAAAAAATAATTTCGCGGTAGTTTAGATCTTGATAACTACTACCGTGATTACATTCCAATTTTTTTCACATTAATATTACACTTGACAAACTTGACTAAGAAGAGAGTAACCACAAAAATTCCATGCGGCAATGAAAAAGAACTAGCTTTTTAGAAATAAAAGCACCATCTTTTTCACTCCAGTACTAAACAAACCCTTCCAATTACATACTGACGCGTTAGTAGTAGCTATTGGTGCCTGCCCTACCTTAAACAGACGTTCAAAGGAAAGAATACCCAATAGCATTTTTCAGCAGAAAACTAGTGTCTTGTAAAAACAGATAGTCTACAACTGAAAGAGAAGCCTACAGTGTTTTGATAGGTCTTCAGAAGGGATATTTGTTACAAGGATATTTGGAAGCAGGTGTCCAGGTCTTATCCGGCTATAACCCTCTTACGTATCTAACGTAAGCTCAATGTTTATGACTGCAGGTAATTTTATATCAGTGGTCTCAAATTCAAATCGTCCATGGGCCGCATGCATGATCTCAAAACATGTGAAGTGCTAGATTTTTTTTCTTTTTTTTTACAAAATTAAAAAAAATATATATATTAAGAAAGTAAATAACAAGTATAAATATATTAAAAAATATTTTAAGCAAATTTTAAATTTCGCTTTCTAAGTATTTTCAAGAACATATATGTACAAGAATAATAATAATAATATCGTAAAGGAAAAAAATTCAACAATTATTTTCAAAAATATAATCATTTCCTATCTGAAATCTTTGGTAACTGCAAGATGGTTTCATTGGTTACACATTGTAATACACCCTTTATATTATTGAGAGCTAAATACTAAAGTTCCAGTCTTGCCTTTGTTTAAATAGTTCTAAAATGCGTAGTTAATTATATAGTAACTTACATTAATTTGAATTGAAAGAAATTATGAACATTTTCTTGAATTTTCAAGTAAAACAAAATTTGAGAATAAATATTGACGATTCAGTCTGTTTCTCTTATTTATTAAATTTTTCAACGCATAAATAAAAATACATATATTTGTATGTAAATAATTAAAAACTTCTTTTATTTTTTATTAAGCTTGACACCTGATCCCTTTTCGATTTTGATAATGTTTGTAGCCTTGAAGAGATATTGATAAAATTTATCTTCATAACGGATTTTAGACGTTCACCAGTCAATCAGGTTTTATTCTTATTAATTTTAAACTATGGAAAAAATTTGTTTATAGGTAAATGTATTCTCAAACAAGGCAATTATTCCTACCGCAAAAATTCATAACTGTACTTTCATTTGTTTTTTGGCAAGTACGAATTAAATAAATAAAATTTCTATCTCCAAATCTTTCAGTAAGTTTTATATCACATTATAAATTAGTTTTCTGCGTTTATAAATTTTCTGATGCGTTATTCACGTTAAATTTTAAAGGTAGTGAAAGCAATGTAAACTCGGACTAATAACTGAAAAATTTTTAGCACTGTAGTTCTAACAAATTCATAATTGAAACGTCTTTGCCGAATAAAACTGCTTTCGGAACCGTCAGTTATAGAAAATGGCTTCATATTACTTAAAGACACTTAAAAATATGTCAAAAGGAGTGCTTTAATGATAAGTGGTGACAGAGAAAAAAGGAATCCGAGGCAGTAGATCCGCTGAGCTTTCCGTAATTCAAGTAATCCACTACAATCTATTGCTTACAAATTAGCCAAATTTTTCTCGTCTAGTTTCATGAGACGTATTAGACATAAGGACCCTGAATGTTTAATTTAATCATTTATTAGGCTTTGTACGACGTATTTCTGTTTGCCCATTCCGAGAGTATTTCATATCAATATAATAAGACAAAAATTATAATTCAAGTAGTTTATCAACCAGGAGCAATTAAATTTCCAAAACAAAGCCCCATCTAATTTTTGATCAGTTCCATAATGAAATTATTGAGGACTTGGAATTAAATTAGATGAAATTCGCAAATCGACAAGGAGTTAATTGGAAGGCGTTTGTGAATTCATTCATGAAACCCTCGCCTTTATTCAGGCGACAGAATTGGTCAGCGAAATCCGGAACACTCGCTTCCTGCACAAGATTTCCCACCATGAATTAAATAATTCTGCTTGGATTATTCTTCCGGCACCTTGTATTTCGAACGGAAACGAATGCGTATTGGGGCCATTCGTAAATCATCGAATGTAAGAGAAATCAATGACATGCCACTTTCTCATATGGATACATGGTTACAGTTAAAAATTATACTTGCTTTACTAATTGTGAGAGATGGATTTAGAAGAATGGCAAGGAATATAACCGATCGATTAGGGTAATGTGCAGATTTCGAGCAGAAGTAGATTTTTCGATAACGTTCCCAGGAAGTTGTTGCTTTAAGGAAATGGTATTGGCATTTAAATCAGAATTTCAGTAAATCGAAGCAAACTTCTTACAAGAATGCCACGATTTAAAGTTTAAAAGTCGATTTTTGCTGCTGAAGGGGAATTATGCTTATTTGAATATTGATTCTAAGTCGCAGCAATAGCGACCTAGAATAACCGGAAAGAAGAAAGAATAACCTATACAACTGCATGGAATTAAATTAATTTCCGCCTTTTTTAAATAGTCACACAATTTATAATTCTTCTATCCAACAACAGACTAAAAGTCAAAAGGTCGATTTTTGGAAATATATTTTATATGTTATTTTTCAGTTTTATATTCTCATATCGTTCGTATTAATTAAAATCGAAATACTTTTCCAATCGTCTAGAATTTCTTTTTATTAGGAATATTTTAAATAAGTGTCTGTTGTTTCAGAGAAATATTTTAAATCTGTTACTGAATATTCAGACATCAAAGTTTTAAGTCATTTTAAAATAAGTAAACAAAATAATACTTAGTTGCCAACTGATCGCATAGAACTTCAGGTTTTATGAAATAAATTACAAAAAATTGAAAATGCCTTTTAATTTTACAATTATTAAAAATTTAAAATAGATTTCTATGCTTAGAATTAATTCTTCTAGTGGCAGCATTACTAAACATACTAATGAAATATTTCGCTTATGTGTGAATTATATATTCAAACTTTTGATATCATACTGTACTAATTTTTGCTTTACTATTTAAACATAATAAGTATGATTTATATATTATTAAAATTACGAAACATAGAGTAACGTAATAGATATAAGACGATTAACCATACTACAAGATGCAAAACTCATTATAAACTGTAAAAATCAAAACGTTGTACAATTTTTAATTTAACAAAATTTGTACATCATTTAAAACTGCAGGTGTTCCATAATTACATGTGAGAATCACGAGTTACAACGAGCGGTAAAGTCGCTGAACACTTTTAGTTCAATCCGAGGTTCGAATACCGCGAACGGCCTGCCTCCGTGGGCATTTTCATGGTTTTCCCCATGTGTAACATGCATATGAGCCAGTTTCCTTTATAAAGTTCTCCATTTGGCAGATAGCCTTCGAAGCTTTGCCGTAATCACATAAACCAAACCAAACCATGAGTTACAACATTCTCTTTATAACTATTTTCGTTATAATTAAACAGCGTACCATAGCAAGCACTAATATCTTAGATATGTACTATAATCTTTTATCATGTGATCATAGCTGCGTTTTCTAAAACATAAGAGTTTATATTTCAACTTCGAACAGTTTCTGCAATTTCAGCACTCCCCCGCAAAAAAAGCAAATATGAAATTATTCGAATAGGCAACACATTTCCCCATGTCTAACTGAAATTATTTCTGATGATGTTTAAGTTATCTGAGTAAGGCAAACACACGATGAGTCCTTAGTGAAAACAATGCATCCGTGGATCGTTTCCCCGGAGAAACTGCTTTGCATTCACTTTACACATGGGGCAAACCACAATAATCAATCATGCAGGCAAAGCGTTCGACTGGGATCGAACCCGGGACGTATTGCTAGTGACCTGGGGCATTTAGTGATCTTAACCCATCGGCCAATGGTGGAGCTATTTCTATTGAGGATGAAACTGTTTAGGAATTTACCGTACAGAATATAATCATGAAATCGTGTTTAGCGCTTTCATGGTTATGCCTCTTTCTCGATGAAATTAATTTTTTGTAACACATAAACAGCTACATACTTTTTTCCGGCTAAACCCGAACTTTGGGCCTTGAAAATGTTATCAGCTACATGTATTTTCTCATTCTATTCCACATTTCATTCTCATTCTGTATTTTTTTACTCAACTACCTATGGTTTTTCTTCCCGTAGTTCTTATAGTTGAATCAACACCCATATCTCTTAAAGCAATTGTAAAGTATCAATTGTGACGTAAATGGTGACACCCACTCTTGTACGTTTGAAAACTCAGGCGTTCTTTTCTGAATTTTTCTGGTCTATTAGTAAAATCGTTGTAACAAATGTGTAAACATACGGAAAGAATAAAGAAATAGTTCTGACTTAGATGTACAGTGTATTCATAAAAGACCTTATGATGTCTTTACTCTAGCAATTTTATCTGCAGGTGCATACTTCAAATTGTAATAATGCTTTAAATGGGGCAAAAATTAATTTTTTGACATTTTAAAAAGTAAGAAGTTTTCTGTGTAAAAATAGCAAAACCTATTTTTTGGTACCCTCTAAGTCTCTGTAATTTATTAAATAACATTTTATACTCACTCTAAAACATTAAACTCAGTTTGACTGTTGTACAAAAAAAAAAAAAAAAAAAAAAAAAAAAAAAAAAAAAAAATCAAATTTCAAAATTTAAGCTTTTATTATTTTTTGTACTAAAATGTTTTGTGTGATTTAATAGAGAACTAACTGAACTAATTTAAGACAACTTAAGGAAGGTTTTGTTTTCCTGTCATTTCATATTTTTTGTCACTAAAAAGGTCTTAAAGAATTCCAAAATTTTAACTTAAATTAACTCCGTGAACTTTTATTATATGACAGTCAAACATTTTCTACTTTTGATTTTAGAATGAGAATTTTTATACTAAATACAACTATAAAGAGGGTGTTTACATATTTGTAGAATGATTTTGGGCCTTTTAATGAATCTTTAAAATGTGAAGAGTACTCTTTTAAATGTTCGATCTGGTAGTCGTTTTTCTGAATTATAAGTCTACATAGGAAATTCACGATAGAAGGGTTTTCTTTAAAATTTCCAGGAGTACTGATTTCCAATTCCTCTTCCAGTACTTTCCAGTGTCCATCAATTGTGAGGGTTTGCCCTTAGATAGCGAATTTTTCAAGAGACCAAAGGCATGGTGAAACGACATGGAACTTCCCAAGAACACGTAAAAAAACTATGTATTCAATACCTATATGAGTCTTGATTTTTTCAAGGAATGCAATGGTACTTTTCTATGGTATGTTTTGTTTTGATGAACTCCTAGAAAGTAATTGGGATAAAAATGTGGAATTTCTTCTGTAAATACCGGGCGTGAATCTTTCTCTTGATAGTAAAGTGAGGTGATTTTAACTTTTTTTTTCCAGTCTGCTTATTTTAATTTTCCGTTGTAAGAGAACTCTGTGACAATTATTACCCGTTACTGAAACATTTTTACATTGATGGAAGCAGGTTTGTACATTATTTCTCATCGTTTTGGATAATGAATAAATCCTATATTCAGTCATTTAAGTAAACTCGTGCTTCATTAAAGATTACAATGTATTTTCATTTGCCTGCTGCTAACTAGTTTTCATACGAGGTTCTAGAAACTGTGCCTGCGTTATGCCTTGGCAAATAATAGTGAGCATTATGTTTTTTAGCATTTTTAAGCCACAAATCTCGATTTATTATTACTTCCTTGTACGAAATAAAATGGAAGTATTGTAATAGCGAAAAATTTCCGGATCATATTTAAACGAAAATATCCATTTTAACTACTATCTAATGCAATTTAACTATGTTTTTGCGTGACATTTGTACGGAAGGACAGAATAAAGGACTCTTCCCCCCCAAAAAAAATTATAAGACTGATTTAAAATGAATTCTGAAAAGATTTTTTTCGGGGCCACTCTACGTACGTATTTACTATCTCGTATAACTCAAAAACGAGTAGTCTCAGAAAGTTGAAATTTTGTAAATAGAACTGCTATAACATGTAGATGTGCACTTCCCATTTTGGTTGAAATCGGCCGAACCAAAAGAATATATATATCAGTACTGGGCTCAGTAAGCTCAGTTTCTTTATTCTTATATTTTTGTAAATTGTGCATTTTTTGCTTTATATATGATTGGATTATGTTGTTCTGGTTAAGATTTTAATGCCTTTAGTCAACCTGCACGAATAATTGTGGAGTTATCAAAAATTTGAAAGTTTTAAAGTGCGGCTAATCCATATTTTTATTACGATGACAGCCATGTTTGTTTACATTTGAAACTTAGCAGAATAGTGGATTTGCTGCCAATCTAGAGAAACTAAGCTTCGCAACAACAAAGTAACGTCTTCTTTTATTATTGCGAATTAAATTATGCTTATTTTCATTCTGGAATTATCATTTAAGTTGTTTTTGCGTAGAAGCTATAATTTTAATTGAAAAAATTGTTTTTTAACTGTTTTAACTGTACTTGGTCTTTTATGTTTTTCTATATCTTTCAATTTGTAATGAATATATTTTGAATTTTTATGTATTTATGCCTTGCTGCGAAGTGAGAACTGAATTAGTTAGTAGTGCATGCGCTTAGATATTAGCATTAATTAGAAGTGCATGCAGTTAGTAGTGCATTAGTAGTGTAAGCGGCGCTGAATCGCCTGTGAAAAACTGTTTTTTTATTTATTTAATTGCTTTTAAACGTCATTTTATTATTTATTATATTATTTGAATAGAACATGTGGTAATTCTTAAGATGATATAATTTTATGCACTCTGAGATATAAAATGAATGAGATATAACGCTGTTAGGTAATCTTAGCGCCGAATTGTCGCTGTGGTAAATAAATATAATGAACTTTAAAAAGTGCATTTATTCTATTGTGGTTTGTCGGCCAGGTAATTTTAATTCAACATTCGTTAACTATTAATTCATTATGTTTAAATGAAATGCAGGAATTTTCCGTATAATTTAATATTCCGTACAAGGAATTCACGCGGTGTACATATCAGATTTTTTTATTAATTATTGCTATAAATGTGTTTAAAGACTCATCAGTTGATTTCTGGGTCGGCAGATTTTTCTCTTGTTACCAAAAATTTATTTTAGAAAACTTAAAACAGTAGATATCTTTTTAGAGTATTCGCTTGGAGTTTTTATTCCATGCAGAACTAAATACTTACGGATTTCCCCTTTCTGACTTATTATTTTGCCTATTTTGTACTTATAAATGTAAGTATTTTGGAATTTTTATATTTTTGAATGAAAGTTATTATTTTGACATATAGAATTTATTATTATTATTGCTGAATTAATTAGGAATATTTATCTTCGAAAGTGCAAAAACATATCTTTCAATCCACAGTTTGTTTGCATCCAGAAATTTGAAAGAAGAACGAATTTCAAAATAGTAGATGATATTTATCGTTTAAAATAATAATTTGTTTACAGAAAATTTTATTCCCAAACCTTTTCTTTTCAAAAGTTTTCTTTTTCTTTTTCTTTTTTTTTTTTTTTTTATTGAAATCTTTGTAAAAGTATGCAAACACCCTCTACCCTCTGTATTAATCGCGTGTCCCTAAAAATAAAATTATTTCGTAATTCTTACAAATAGATTTCTTAATTTTGAATTGCCAATACATGAATATTCGCGACGTTTAAAATATGTTTGCAATTCAATAAACAAGTCTACGACCAAGGTTTTGGAAATGCAGGCCTTATAATATCTTTTATAGACATACACCTCATCAAACAAAGTTAGTTATGGTAAGAAAAAGAAGATACTTCTTTCCTGGAGAGACTGATGAAGCTATGTAAGTGCGTACTCCTGACAGCGAAACTTCAAGTTTCTTATATTTTGACAAAGACGGTGATGAATGGAACTTATAATTTTGCAATTCTAAGAAAGCAAAACTTTCTAGTTTTGCTTTCTTAGTATTACAAAATTATAATAAAGTAAATTTGTAACAAAGTAGAGAAAAAGATGACTTGTAACATCTCCAGAAAATCGAAATTATCAGGACAATATGCCAAGGGCTATTTTGAAGAAACTAAAGCTTTCTGAAAGTAATTGGTTGCAGTTTCGCTGACGGAATAATGGCATATGTTAAAAACGCGTCGCCTGCACATATTCGATATCATGTACAAGCCATTTTTATGAAATGTTTTATAAATATGAAATGTTTCATTTTCTTTCATATGGAATAATCGCAGATTTTTATGTTTCATATGAGAGAAATAAAAACTGGCAATATGTCAAATATATAAATAAATAATGAAATTAAATAAAAAATGCATTAAGAACGAATAAAAATAATATGCCAAAATATTCGATAATGAAGAGCTCTACATGTGTTGCAGAAAGCACTGCACGCGAATTCGGTGGAATAAAACTAAGCCCCACTCATAGAATATAAATATTAATCAATGAATGCAATTCTTTGAGCAATATTATTACCACATTAAAGATTCCATGTTATTTACCACAAACAGTCTAACGAAAACATTTAAGAGGGTAGCAGTGTTTACTCTTCTGTTTTCGTTTTGAAAATATTCAATAAGTTAATCAATAAATGTTTACTTTGTGCTCTCGAAATCATGTAAACTGAATTATTTTCAGTGGCTAGATATTGGATTAGGAATCTTAAAAAATAATAACAATATTTTGACCTTCTCTATAATTCGTTTTATGAAATAATTAGTGAATAATTAGTGAATGTTAGCAATAATTAATAATTAATTAATTTTAGCAATTAGAATGCATTCACGAAATGTAATTAAATGTTCTTTCACATACTCAAATATAGTTTTCAAGACGAGGAAGGAAAATAATTAATCTAAGTATGTATAAAATGTATAAAAAGTAACAAGAACAAAATAAGGATATGGAGTTACATTATGTTTACAATATAAACACGATTTAAATTTAATTAAAGCCTGTTATTAATAGGAGGCATGATTTGTACGAATTTTGGAAACATTATCAGAATAAAAGCTTCACTTTGAAACAAATTATGAAATGCATTTTAACTTGCACCATTTGTTTCTGTTAATAGCTACCGTAGCTACATTTCTACTATTTCATCTACTCCAGCAGAAAATATAAATGTGAAGCCATGTATGTAGGATTAAAAATATAATTATGAAGCTTCGTTTACACAAGCGGAACTTTGAACCCAAAGAACGCGGTAGAATATGACTGCTTTGCTACGGGAAGAAAAGGCATCATTGAGAGAAACTTGTAAGTATCTATGTATTTAATAAAAAAATATATGTATCAAGTATCTATGTATTTAATTGCAAAGAAGGAATAAACAGCCTAAAAGGTAACGTAATTCAAAATTTTCAAAAATGCAATTTTCAGCTGCAAATAGTTTATTTCCGCTAAAAATCTGTTGAGCGGAGTCGTCAAGCATGCGCTCCTTTTCTTGGCCCCGAAGTTCTAGGGCCCAAAGTTCTTGGCCCCGAAGTTCAGTGGGTCTTTAGAAAGTCAGGACTGGAAACTGATCCATTCTATAAAGCTCTTCTGTTTAGGCTCGACATGCGAAATATTTTTATTAGTTTGTAAATAAGGAAAAAGAAAAATATTGCTTTGAGTTAGGAAAACGAGGATTCGAGGATTGTGATAAATATGCAGAGGAAGAAATGCCAGTAATTTGCTTTAAGTATATTGCTTTGAGTATATTTTATATAAAACTCGTTTCTTTGATGACTCTTTTTACATTAACAGTAAAGAAATCATGAAACTACTGTGTTCGGCCAATTGTTTTGGCAGGGAATCATATCCGAAAGGAAATTCATCCATAGATGTTCTAAGGGCCATTCACAGCGGAATTTATCTGCGCTAGCGCAGTCGGTCTATGTGTCGAGTAGCTCCGTTATGCCTGAGGTTCAGCTTTTTCAGATCGCTATACGCTATGAAGAAGAACTAGTTTTAGAGAAGCGTCGGTTGTGTGAGATGTCTACGTTAGCTCAGACAAACCACACTGTGAACGGCCCTAAGGGTCATTCACATTGGGGTCAATTCCGCTATGCCTCCAGTTCTAATTTTTCAGCTTGCTGCCCTATGGGGAAAACTGGTTTTGGAGATGGTTCGGCTACGTCAGTTGTCTCCGTTAGCTCAGCTAACCCCCATTGTGGATTGCCCTTTAGTCGTGTGATGGGACCGTGCAGGAAAGTTCAATTCCTATTTTAGGAGAGAAACGCATGTTTCTAAGACTTCCCCTCCCGTGCAATAGACGTCCCTTACCGACCTGACATTCTAGGTTTGTTATTTGCGGTATACCTTCTTTTTATTTAACAATTATTGGTTGCTTGAGTGTCAGTGTAGCATTTTACAAACGAGAGATTGCAAGACTATCTTATTAAAACATGAAATAAGTATCAAATATCAAAACTCATCTTTGTGAAAATTATTACTTTTTTTTCTGCAAAGGGCTTGAGTTTTTTCGTCCAATCGCAGAAGCATCGCAGGGTTCAACTTGACGTTGGTAGACAGTGGTAGGGTAGAGAGTGTGCAGCCGCTTCAATACGAGACGCAATAATATCTAACTTGAGAAACTTTGATACCTAATTTGAGACACAAATTTGTATTTCAAAGTAATTCAAATTTAGTGATCGATATAAATTTAGAATCCAAATAGATAATAAGGTCTACTCAAATTTGTGTTCAAACCTTTAAAACCCTAGTCTGGATGGTCTGCAAATTATGCTTTTTTATTAAACTAACGGATTTTTATTTAACAAACTCAGGGATTTGAAAGAGACAAGTAACATTACTATTTGAAATAAAAAGTTTTTACCTTCGGTGTCTCAGACTTGCCATTCGACAAAACGTAAGATGTTTATTTATCTTCGCATTTTAATTCAGAAACTCGGCTATCTGAAAGTAATGTGTTGTTAGAGCCTCAAATACAATAATTATCTTCTAGTACAGCGTATTGCCAATCACCTGCGATGCTATATTTAATCTTTCTGCAACAAAGTAGCAAATATTTTATTATTTTTTTAAAGAATTTAATAGTTATCATTATATTTGAATTACAAAACGTAATCAACAAAAATTTGGTACTTTTCTTCTGTAATATTCTTTGCGAGTGAATTTGGAGCGCTTCTGCACTGTCAAGAAATAAAATGGTTGTGCATGTGTATAAAAGAAACAGCTACAAATCTCTGCATCTGCAAGATACAAAGGGCTAATAATCTAACTGTTTTTTCGCAAGCAGGTTAGAATGCATCATAATACTAATCTAGTCTCTTTGGTTTTACGTAACTGCATCGTGCCAATATAGAGCTTACTCATCATTATGTTTAATATTTTCAATCTTTCATCAAGGCGGAAAAAGTATAGCTGATGTTTTATGCCCTTTAAAGCAGCTATTTTTGAACTGTGGCCATCAGAACAGGTATCTAAATAATTAATTCTACAATAAGTTTAGGTATATTTCCTTCCCATCTAAGCAAATTGCTAAGAAAATTTTATTAAATAAAATAATAAGTTGAATTTTCCGGCATGTTTATATATGTTGACATAAATTTCTTATGTAATTGTATTAAATACGATAATTAATAGATATATTAATAAATTCCGTTGATCATGTTATTTTAAATAAATTTCGAATAAAATTGTATTATATTTTATAATGAATTCAAATTTATACATTAATGTCCTTCTACATATCTACATATATATATTAAATAACTTCTGTGTCTAGATATTGAGTGAACTTTTAACGTTTATTGTTGTAAATTTCGTTTTCGTGGATGTTAATAACATTTTCCAATAAATCGCATTTTTTTTAAGTCCGAATTCCACCAACATCGTTTTCTCTCTGCAATGCCGTTACTGCACACAATAATGACTAACGGATTTAAGATACTTCAAAGACTAAGATATAAATTTTAGATTTAAGTTACTATAAGGGTTGATATATAAACTTTAGATTTAAGATAAGAGATAAGATAAAGTGTTAAGATATAAACTTTAGATTTAAGATAAGAGATAAGATAAAGTGTTAAGATATAAACTTTAGATTTAAGATAAGAGATAAGATAAAGTGTTAAGATATAAACTTTGGATTTAAGATAAGAGATAAGATAAAGTGTTAAGATATAAACTTTGGATTTAAGATAAGAGATAAGATAAAGTGTTAAGATATAAACTTTAGATTTAAGATACTGCAAGGGTTAAGATATAAACTTTAGATTTAAGATACTGTAAGTGTTAAGATATAAACTTTAGATTTAAGATACTGTAAGTGTTAAGATATTAACTTTAGATTTAAGATAATGTAAGCGTTAAGATATAAACTTTAGATTTGAGATATACTGTAAGGGTTAAGATATAAACTAGATTTAAGATGAAAAATAAATATAAATTAAAATTTTTCTTCATTGCAATATTATTATAATAATCTATGTATGTTTTGATAAGTATTTAGAATGCGAAATTTAAAATTAATTAAATTTTTTATTTAAAATATTTGTACTTTAAAATTTTTCATTTGGGAGGAAAAGAAATATTTGGTCTCTTAGCTGGTTTCGAAGCGTGCGTTCGGCCCGCATGTACCTAGAATTGAAACCACTGCATGTGATGATTACAACGATGGAAAATAATCTGCAGTAATTTTGAAAAATAAATACCGTATATTTGCAAATATATCAAAGGGAACGATTTTGCTGCATAAATTCAACAAGTACAGGTACTCTATGTAAAAGAAAAATTTACAATTTACAAATTGGCTTTAAATTCAGGTTTATATCTATCTATCTGCAAGCAAAACAACGTAAACTTGCGTAATCTTTATTTCAAAATAAGCGTTTGAGGTACTGAAAATATTCAGAACTTCAAACGCTTATTTTGAGGTACTGAAGTACCTCAAACGCTTATCTTGTACTCAACAAGTCACTGAGCCTCTGAAGGAGTCTAAAGCTGCTATCGGCAAAGGAGAGAATAATTTTCGTTCAAATGTTAGAAAATTAAGATATGACGGATGGCCCGATTATTAAAAATTTTGTTTCAGAAGTAATGCTGTGGACGGAATTGAAGAAGGCGAATGATGACGGTGTTCACTCTGACCGGCAACGTCATATTAGATGCGAAGTCTTTTAGGAAAGTGTTGTGTAACTAATTTGTTTATTATTAATTTTAATCACTGGTTAATTTTGTTAGAACTGTCATGTAATTTATATATATATATATATCTGTAACTGTTTTGTTAACTTTGGTGTTGTTAAACCTTTAACTTAAATCTGATTTTGATTAAACGTATTTAATATTTGTTTGAAAAATCTTAATTTAGATCTGTTTGGTTTTATTGGTGCTTTGTTTGGGTAACCCTTAAGGTTATTAATTTTAATTTTAAATTTGAGTTTTCTTACACTGGTATGTGCTTAAAGTTAATTGTTTTGTTAATTTAAATTTCCGTTTAATTTT
Organism: Stegodyphus dumicola; assembly: GCF_044657685.1. Lineage (NCBI taxonomy): Eukaryota > Metazoa > Arthropoda > Arachnida > Araneae > Eresidae > Stegodyphus > Stegodyphus dumicola. The sequence goes on from NC_140771.1 coordinate 199,356,963, forward strand.
TACCCCTGTTTTCTGTCCAAATTTTAATCCTTACTTTTTGACTCAAGCGGTAATTTTCGACATTTGCGTAATTGAATTATAATTCAATACTTAGAATTTGTTTAAAACTACTTTTTTGACCATTTGTAATGAAAGAAACTTAATGTATTAGAGTTAAATATCAGTACTTACTATTTGTGTAAAACTATTTTTTCGACAATTGTAAAACTTTATGTAACAGAAAGATGTTTCTAAAATGTGTTAAGCTATTCTTTCTTAGCTTTAAACATTTTTCTTCAAGATGAATTTACTTGTTTCGATCTGTCTACCATATGTGTGGTTTTTAAATTCTGCATCCTTAGAAGAGGCTAACTTTTTGTATACTGGCATGCTTAACGTTTTTCTAGTGGGGAGGGGCGAATAAGGTGGGTGTTAGCTGTGAGTCCTGTGAATATGGACCTTCATGCGAGAATAGTGGAATTTTATTATTTCCGAAATTTCAACGGAACTGGGTGATTGACTTCCGCAAATAATCTTGGAATGCAGCAAATAAAAGATGGGCGAGTTGTGCCAAATTCTGCAGGCCTGACGGTCGAAGCGTTTTCCCGAAGAATTACAGAAGAGATGGTAGAAGGTTTGGGTCTTGGCAACCGCTTCCCTAGCCAAGTTTAGAGAACAGTCGCCTTGTTAAGAATAACGCCAGTCCGGGAATTTCGGGAGAGAGAGCGTCATTTTTTTTAAACGTCAGATTTTGACTGAAGAAGGTACATCAAAGACTTAAAGATATGAAGGGCAGGAGAACTGACATGGAAGTCGTTACTACTTCTCCGATAGATCCAGTAGCTGTCCAGAGAAGACCTTCTTTCTAAACATATCTGGGTTCTAATTGTTTCTCTCCTTCATTTAGTTTTTAGATTTGTTTTTGGCTACTTGAAGCTGTACTAATGCTGCGGAAGGATGGAGGATTTGTGTTCCCGTCTGCCAACAAATTATCACCGCCTATTCGCCTTCTACCAGGTTAGCCTCCCGCTTAACTCAAAAATGTACATTCTTAGTTGAAAACTCTCTATAGTTAACTAATGCAAAATTGACGTAATTAATTATGCTAACTAGCCACAATTAATGTTAAGTAATTGTGATCTTAATATTTACTGGTGACAATCGGAATTAAGGTTTATTATCATCTGCCACTTCTGTTCCTTAGAAATTTGATAAATTGGATAGGTGTTGAAATTATAATTGGAATGAATTCTCTTTCACTGTGCTCCAGTGTCAACCGGGCCTTTGTATTTATGTTTCACTAAAATTGATTGAGTGTTTTATCTTTTACAGCCGGTGCATTTCCATGTATTAAAATGGAAATATAATGGACCTTTGTGGTGGGCCCCATTGGTGGTGTACCAAATTTTAAAGAATTAAAGGTACTTCAATATTATTTTTGTTATGAAAAAAGTATAAACTTGCAACCTGTGAAAGATGAGCACATCAGTGTAGTCTTATCTGAAAACACAATTATGCTTTACATTTATTGATTGTTACTGTGGCACCAGTAGCTTTCATAAGCAACATTATTATACAACAAAAGTACAAATGCGATAGTCTTGAAATATATCCAAGAAATTAAGGCATTTTATTAAAAGTATTTAAATCCGGATATAAAGTACCAAGGGCAGTTGGGTATTAAAATCAAGAAAATACCTCTTTCTCATGGCAATTTTGTGAAATGTGAGCTTTCTTAACAAAAACCTGTGCGGGTTAGAAGGAGGGCAGGCGACGTTGTTCATTCGGATTTGCCTGTAATAGACAGACTTCTAAGAATTGCTGTGAAATTCTGCTAGAATACTGAAATTGAAAACGGATTTAATTCCTATTAAGGTTAAATGTAATAAAAATAATATTTTCAGTTTATTTTACTTTAATTATTAAAGTTTACAGTTATTCTATTTTGTGACTGGATTGTTTGTCATTGTAAATCGTATATAAATTGTCGACCTCCAAATTTCATTATTGAAGCTTCTAAAAATTATGGCTTATACATAAAAATACATGGTAATAATTTCATACATCAATTACACGCATGAACAAATTTATTCACAAAAAATTACATAGTAAGCTACAATGCAGTTGAAATTGCTGCGCTTATTATAAATCTCATCAAAATTGTTTGTTTAATCAAAAGCTAATTACTACTTTGAAAAAGCAGATTCTTCAGAAAGGAAAATATTTTTAATATTCTGAATTGATAAATGTAAATACATTTTAAAGTGTAACATTAAATATGTTCTAAACCATTAAGTCGAAACAGAACCTCTCTACTAATATATGCAATGTAAAGGAAGAAATTTTATACTAGTATTTCATTTATTTATGGCTTAGAGTTTGAAAGCAACATCAGGTGACAGGCAAACTAAGTTCGAAAAATGTCTAACATTCCAATAAGGTATTTGTTCACTGCATTGGAGCTCGAAATATTTAATTAAAAATGCCTCGGAATCGGTCTGAAAAAGTTTAGAGTTAGTATTGGAATCTACTTCAAATATTATTCCTTTCTCTATTAATCACGAGAAATGCATTACTGATAAATAAAACATGTTAACTTGTTTGGGGATCATTTAGTATTTTTTTAATTTCTGGATTTCTGCTAGGAAATACAGGTTCATGTAATTAATAACCACGGACTCATGATTTTGCTCATTAATATGTGAATAAAGTATGATTCCATTTGTAATTTAAATTATAAATGGGTAAACTCATCCAAGGATATTTAATTTAGCATTTTCCTTTCCGTTATGGAAATAATAAGCCATTATGATCGCCTGGATTTTACCATGTGAATTAAAGTAAGATTACAGAAATAGCTGAGAAACTTTATGCTAGGTTATTTATTAGAAGTTTATTTTGTTTCCACTTAAGTATAAAGTATAGATTGATTATCACTGCAAATTACACAACGTGTCAGTTATTTGTTTACTGTAATACTGTAATGAAATTTCATTAAGGGAAATTTCATTACAGTATATGACATAAGAACCTTAGATAACTTCAGGTATGCTATGCTTTAAGCTTTCAGCGTTAAAAAGTCGTAATTTATCAATTTATTTTTATATTTGAATAAAAATATTAAATTTAGTTTCATTTTAATATATACAGCTTTTTTTTTTTTTGAAGAAAAAATGAGATTTATAAAATTGTTACCTCGCAAAAAAGTCTGTTGCTTTAATATTGTTAAGGATTTTGTATTTAATTTGCTATTTTTAGTAGAATTATAATTAAAATGTTTAATTTCTCCGTGCAGTGTTGAGAGCGATGAGTTTTAAGAGAAAGCTTCGCCGAAAAAGTAAAAATACAGAAGCACGCGCATTTAACATTTAATAAATATATATCTCGTAATTGTACTCTTTTAATCGAGAAAATGGAAATTACCAGAATGTTCTCGTGAATTATTAAAAAGCTTATAAAAGCCGGATTAAAACAACGTTTTAGCAGTTTAAAATATAACTAGGGTGAGATGTTGTGACAATATACGAATATCTCTGAGGAAATTTCAGCATTTTGTTTTATCTCTTGTGGTAAGACTAAATTTTATTAACTTTACATCAGACTTGTACGTTCAATCTATTACGAACCCGTACGCACGCAACAATGACAAGTATTTCAGATATACTTTTCTGATTTCTGATATGAAATCAAAGATAAAAAAATCTTATCTATTCAAACGTAATTTAAAAGAAACATTAATGACATTCTAAACATTTAAATAAATTAAAATACTTATAAGCCAATTTTTAGTACTAAATATCATATAATTAAATGAAAAATCATGGCGTCATACATTTTTAACTGCAATTAAGAAGGATATATCTCATATAAAACTATTCAAGAGGGTTTTTTTAATAAAAAATTGAAGTGATGTTTTTATTAATTTTTGTAACATAGCCTCTACCTTAAAACTTAATAACACAATTTTAAAATATTTTATGGTCTTTCAATTATTTGGCTCTACTATTTACGAGAAAGCATCAGAAAGTTAACTGTCTGAGCTGCTATCTTCGTGGTTAAATTCGTCCTAATTGAACCTCACTTTATAAGGTATTTCTCCCGCCTTCCTAGCATGCCTTCGTAGTGTGGTGGTCTGTACGCTGGGCGCGTATTCCCCAGTTCCGCGCTTCCATTCCCGGCGAAAGCGGTTGCTCATATTTAATCTCTGTTGCTTTCAAAAATTGCCTAATAATGTCTTTACATATGAGTTAAGTAATATAATGCTCATGAAACATTTCTTGAACAGGAATAGCAACTAACTTTTCGCGACTTTACAGCCTTTTAGTGACTTGTTCTGGGACAAAATTTCTTTTTTAATAGCTATTTTAAATAAAATATCGGTTTCAGTAAAATATGAAATAATTTTATATTTGCTCTACACAATTCTATATAAATAAAATAATTTAATCCATAAAGTATATTAAAAATTGTATCAAGATTATGGTGTTATCTTCTTAATGGATAGCGTACACTAATGAAGCACCTTAGTATGCAAAAGTTTGAAGATCTGTATATTCTATGAATATTTTGGATCTTGAAGCAAATATGCATTATCTCAGAAACAGAGAACCTGACCACTAGAAGGATATAAGAGAATAATTTTTTACTTTTAATTCCTTATGCTTTTAAGCCAACTCACCTTTCATTTCGACAAGTTTAATCCATCACAATCATCATAACAACAAAACATATTTACTTATTTATTTGTAAATGCTATTACAACTTTTACCGGAACTACCACATAATTTGTTATATTTAAATCTCTTCAAGCTATATGTATTCACACTGTATAAGTGTTAATATAAAAATTGTAGCATTTAAATGATGAGTAATATGATGTGACCCTTTCGATGACTGTATATTTTTAACATAAATAAATCATGAAATTCTTTCTTGTTCTAGTTGAATTTTTCATATCGATGTTTGAAATATTCAATATTTCATCACAAAATGTAGACAACTCTTCAAATGCCTTTTTCATTTGTCTGGATTTGAATTTCATCATAGATTTCGTATCTGAGGCATTATCCATTCAGTTCGGTTTTTATTCCACTCAGAGTAAATCCGAAGCTTTAAGACATTTGCATCGAATTCTCCTTTTTTGTATATATATTTTGCATAGATTTATTTAGAAATGAAAGCTTGAGGTTTTGTAGTCAATTTATGTAATGCAAATGTAGAAGAAGAAGAAACTATCAAAGGACAGAAGGAAAATGCAGAAAATGATTGAGATACTGATATTTGTTTTTAAATTTTGTTGCTTAGCTCTGTATTTATCTTCTTCGAGTGAAACACGTAATTTATACCGTAAGTAATAATTTGTATCTAAGAGCAAAGCCTGAAAATAAGTATACAATAATAATATAGATAATTTTTAAAATCATAGATAATATTTAAAGTGGCACGCTTAAAACAATTTATAAAAACAAAAATTATTAACTACAACGAATATTTTTTTTCAGATTTCTTGTTGTTTATTTCAAATTCGAATACCGGCAGCTTCATTAATATTCAAAGTTTGATCAGGAGTGTATCTATCACTGGTCATACTTTTTTGTTTTCAGTGGCGGGCCCTCAGTTGGCTTCACTTGGCCACAAGTAAGGCCAGAAAAGGTGGTCACTTTATTATAGAAGCACAATAGGTGGGTCTCATACATCTTATATTCAGGGATGTCAATTTGGGATGTGGTTATTGGCATTCAAAGCTTGATCGAAAATACCCGACGTGCCATAACACGTCGCCTGTGACACTTGCAACATTCCCTTATCTTTAGCAACTTGTCGAGAGGACTATGTGAATATGGATTTTATAAATGGAAAAATTTACCGTAGTCCGAACTGTCCATGTTTTACTAGACATCTGAACTGAAGCGTTCCCTTTTTGCCGCCATACCATTAATCACGAAGTTTAGATAGCGAGGAATTTACGTTGCAAATGGAAAACACAGTGGTCCACTTCACCTGAAAACAAATGATTTATGGAACTAATTAAAATCACGAATAAGATGAAATTTATGAATAAAATTGACGTTAATCAGGTTTTAACTGGACACGGTAGGTTTTTGTTTTATTTTAACCAATTTAATCTGCAGGAAAATAAACTATGTAATAGCTGTCAGGTTGATGGTGATGCTAGGCATTTTGTGGTTGCTTGTTGTCTAACAGCTCCTACCAGATCATTAACATTAATATAAGTACTATTAATTGTAAAGCTTTTAAATCATATACTATTGCTCTAATGAAGTTTGTTAATGAAAACAGGGTGCTCATAGGAATCATCTATTAAAAGTGAATTCTGTGTTTATATGGGTTTTAGATTGTTCAATGTTATGATTTTGTGTTTGTAGTTTTTTGTTTGTAATTTTGTGTTAGATGTGCTTACTTAATTTTAATTTAGTTCCTTTTGTTTATTGCTTTGGAGAGGCTAGGTTCCTGGCTGCTCTCGTTTGTGGAAACACGCTTCCCCTTCTTTTGAGCTATAGAGACACTTGTGTCCAGGTGGGCTGTAGGGAGCTTGCAATTCTTACAATTCTTACCGAGGAACATCTTTGTAACGACTTCTCGCATCATCTATATATATGATCGAAAAAATGAAATCTCATTATAGTGGGTAAATAAGAAATAAACCAGATTAGTCTCTGTTTTCATTAATTATATTGATTTTATCAATCAAAATATTTGAGCTAATGATTGTTAAAACGACATCAAACTAGAAATGCTTGTGCCTTATTTTATGCAGGTTATCAATTGTTGTGTCACAAATTTTAATTTTGGTTATGTAATTTAATTAATCAGTATTAACTAAACTTATTTTGTGAATAGTGAAGTGGATATTTATTTTTGGAAGTTAAAATATTTTCGTATTTATTTTTCGATGCTTAGACTTTCTCACGAAATAGGAAGCTGCTTTTTCGGAACATTTGGGTGGAAGAGAGGGTGTCAGTGTTAAACAACTGATTGCGAAGAGCATTTACGATGAAATTCAGCTATTGAAGCATTTTGTTGCTGAAGAATGTTTGGTTTACTGGGTGGTAAAGGAAGATTTAATTGGCACCTTTGCTCCACTTTTGCATTGTGAATGTTGAAGGTGATAAATAACTGAGTTTTTTGGAACGTAAGGAACTTCTGTAAATTCTTGTTTTAAGGGCTGCAGTGACTTTATCTCTTGCTATTCTCCATTGTTACCAGGGATGGAATTTAGTTCCTCACTAGTTTGATGAGCGTTTCGGTGACTCACTTGCAGGTTTGATCCACAGTTTGTCTTCGTAGAGACTTTTTTTTTTCTTTTTTCCGTTGGGAAAGAGGGTCTGAAGTATTAATAACAAAAAGAGAAAATTCTCCCGGTTGGTCAAATTTCATTTTATGTTTTAGTTTCAGCCTGTAGAGCTTGGTGGGTGGAGGAACCGAGTTTTCTTCGAGGCTTGTACGGTAGTCACAAAGCAAAGGTGAAGCAAAAACGCCAATTAAATTTTCCTTTACTATCCAGTAAACAAAATCTACTGTAGCGACGAAATACTTTAACAGCTCAAGCTTATCGTAAATGATATTCACAATCAGTTGGGGAACACTTTAAGCCCCGCTTCCTCCCAGATATTCTGAAAACTGCTCCCTGTTTCCTGAAAAGGGGGCTTTGAAAAATAACTTAAAAAAGGTTTTAACTTCCAAAAATGAATTTCCACTACACTGTTCACAAAATAATTTAAGTTAAATAAAAACCTTAATAGTGATTAAATTACATAAGGACAATTCAAATTTGCGACACAATACAATTGATAGCACTTGATGAATTTTTAACCCCATAAAATAGTCGCATATTGTATTGAAAAGAAACACATTTAATACAGTTTTACATTGGTCGGAGAAAGACTGAAGCATACATCAAAATGTTTTTTAAGTTTAATATTGATCAATTTGTTTCTAATAAAGTAGCTTAACGAAATAAACATGAAAATAAAAATTATCGAATTACTTCAAATATCTGATTTTTTATTTTTATAAAAAAATTTGGGGAGGCTGGAAAAATATTTATTCAATGGGCAGAAAAGAAGTCATTGAGATATTAGCTGCCTAAACACCCATTTTTAATCAACAAAAGTACATATTAATGAAAATAAAATCTAATTTGGACGCAAACTTTAAGATAACAAAAACTGTTTTGATCCAAAAAATTTAATATTGGCATGCCAAATACAGGAGCGGTACTTTATCGGCAATAAATACTTTGGAATAAAATAATTAATTAACTCTTGGTTAATTGATATACAGAGTATAGTCTGTAGAGAGGGGTTTAGACAGGTCAGAAAGTATTATTAGGATAAGTATTATTAATATAATATAGGACCTTAGAAACCTGTGCTTTATTAATTATTTAATTCAATTATATACTATATTACGAAGAAGGCGCTTGCACTGAGAACATCCTCTGGAGTTACATAAAGACACTAGTGTACGAAACCCCCGTTGACAGTGCTGAGAAACTTATTGCAGCTGCTGGGAAAATTGGGGATAGGCCTGGTATTTCCCAGAGCATTAGATCTTCGATGCCTCGAAGATGTGATGTCTGCATCACGGTTCTATGTCGTAATTTCGAACACCTCCTTTGATGACGATCGTTGTCTGTAGTTGCTCTTATTTCTTGGTTTTTGCTGTACTAAGCGTAACGAACATGTTTTCTCTCCTGTTTGTGTTATCTCTCCTGTGTTTTATGTTGTTAATACCACGTCAGGAAAGCGTTTCTGACCATTTGGTTTTCCATCGTCTAGGTGCACTGTACATTTCCAAAAATTTTATAACTGCTGTATTGAAGCACCTTGTATATGTATATATGTATATTCTTTTTGCCTATTCGGAGTGATTGTTCAAAGGCATAATCATGAACCTATAGTTTGCACTTTATGTAGCTGATGTAACAGATTCCTGCATCCTCGAATTTGAGTATTTGAAGAAATACATATTGTGTTTACACGCCAAAAGTAATAAACATCTCATCTATAACAAAGCATACCACTACTCGGAATGTATGAAAATGCAGTGAGTTGCTATGGGATAGTTGCTAAAGGCAATATGCATATCCTCCAAGGACGGAGTGCATCATTAGCGGTGCATCTAAAACTCGTGAGTATCTACGCATAGAATTTAGTGTTCTTTCTAAAGAATAAAAGCCTTCGAAAGACCATTTACTTGCAGTTATCCTAGTGGGCTTATAAATGGCATTATTGAGTCTTTTAGTCCTAGAGCATCATCTGTTGTCTTAGTTAGGAGATAAAGGCGCTCCGTGGCTGATTTTAAGTCGACTATTGACTACATACATTTAAATTGCATTATTGGGAAAAACAGGTATACTTTGTATAGAATTGGAGTCTTCATAAATACGTTACCGGTAAATAAATGGTGTTCCACTTTTAATTTAAAGAGCACCTAGTTGCAAGTAAAAATCAAGCCCAGAAATAGTGCAAAGACCGTATTTATTACTGCTCAGGAACATCGCCAAATTTAAACTAAAGCCTTTAGAATTATGCAACACAGCAGCATTAAGATTCTTCGATTTAAGATTCTTTGACCTCCATTCGGTTCTTAGTTTATCCCATTTCTGACACTTGGTATTGCGAGGTATGCGTTCTTGGCTGTCGTTGAAAATAATCACTCCGGATGAGCACGAATACATTGGCAATTTTTATAAATCAGTATGACGCACAGAAAAGCAAATACCTGTAACTATGTGAGCAAGGAGTAGCTCACTTTCATCTATTCCCATACCTGTCGTAGACATGCTATTAACTACTGCCGATAGGTCATCAGAAATTTTTGCAGAGAGAAGCGGTACAAAAGGCTAATCCTCATACAAGAGATCATTACAGAGCATGCGCAATTAATCTCTGAAACCATTTCATGGACACGCAGTCATTAGATATCAGTCTTACAACGCTATGGTCTCGACCACTTATGTATTATGTTTTTTGGAATAAGATATTTTCTAAAGACACAAAAATCATGTCAAAATATAGATCTACTCCATATGCTCCCATTTGTACGTGCATAAAATATTGTATCTTTTAAAACAAAATGAAATGCTACATAATTTTACAATTATTAATGATATGCGGATTAAGAAGTAATCTGATTTGCTTGCTTTGTGCTTTGTTTGAGATAAAATAGTTTAGACTAATTATGTGATTTTTATGATATCCATCAAATTAAAAGACACTATTTATTTATTACGCTGTGATCACTTTTACTTCCCCTATTTATCTGATTTTGTAAATTTATTGTCCATTATTGTACTCATTAAACTTCAAATTATATCATTAGTTTTCGTATTCAAAATGCAATAAAACTTTTGACGATGACTACTTCTGAAAGTGACCAGTATTTCTGAGAACATAAACGCTAGTACTGAATTCCACCTCTCTGAAATGACCACCATCACTATTTGTGAGCTGTAGTTTTAGAGATGATTATAATTTTCCTTCATACTTAGTGTTATCGAGGAAAAAAAACCATTGGCACGTTATTTATATGTATATTGTTTCTTTCTGAATGGAGACTATTATGTCTTTTTCAGTATTTGTTTTGTGAAAAACCTGAAAGTATAATACATTCAGTATCGATTGCTCGGTAGCATTTTGGAATTGGCACATAAAACTGTGTTGCCTATCCGAAGTTTAAAGTTATGTGCATGCAAAGATATTTATAGGAGTGTAGTAAATTTGATGTAAACAAAATAAAACGATGAAAAATTTAGTTTGTCGGTGAAAAACAGAATGTATCGGTAGGCAGCGAATATATGTAACAAACAGAAAAAAAAATCCAATAAAGACATGTACGATAAGGTCATTGAAGGCTATAACAGAACAGGGTTACCAGAATCTCATTTTAAAGTCGAATTCCACAATTTTCTCCTCCATTTTGTTTCGCTTCAGCGGAATGACTTGCTTTCCTAAAACTTTATGGTGAATAATAAAATTTTTCGCGTAAGAATTACATGGGATGTTTTGATAATCGTAGTCAAAAATATTGTTTGCGAGATATTACATGAAAATATATTTACTTCTGAAGATAAGGTACGTGAAAATGTATTTACCATCAAAAATAAGCTACACGTAAGTATATCTTTCTTCAACTACTGAAAAATCTTCACATTATCAACGTTAACAGTACATTTAGTTATTCACCAAAGAATAGGCTGGTTATTATAATATGAAAAAAAACACGATGTGCCGATTTGCTATTGTTGCTTTGATTTGTTGAACAATTCCGATTAGTCAAGTAGTATCCGGAATGTTATATTTATTGTCTAGTAATTCTCTTAAAATAACAAAAAAGTAAAGGACGCTCCTTGTTGCTCTCAAACTAACTCTGTAATGATTTTATTCTACCCTCTGAAATGACAGACAGCTTTTATGGAGAACACATATGTCTTCCCTTCATTTGTCTTAATGAAGATACCAGCAGTATTTAATGGAGATCTTAATAAAGATAAAATACCGATAAGAAATATACATTTAAACATATTACCAATTTTGAAACATTTTATTACCTTTTTTTTTACTTTTAAACGAACTTTAAATTCGCAAATGTGCTCAGAACTGAAGCATCAAAGACACGGGAGTTTTCGTAATAAATTGTTTCAAGGGTTACAATATTACAAGATTTGCTCTTCTCGATCAAGTTCATTAAGCGTTATGACGTCAAAGTTCTGTTCACTAGTAAGGGTTTTCCACATTTATGAATAAAGTGACGGCACTGAGCAGATAGATAAGATACGTCTCTGTCTCGAGCGTCGGAAAAAGGAAAACTTTGACCTTGAAAATGCCTCATCTATCTACTAACCATGTTTGTGGGGACTGCTTGAAATAATTATTCCGTATGAATTAAAAAGACTGAAACTTCTTTGAAGTTAATAACTGTAAGTAAGTAACAAGTAATAAATCAGAAAGTAAGTCAAAAATTAACAGATGTAATAAATCAAGGAGAGCGAAAATCTTCCTTAACACCAGAAGTAGTGCAGGTTACCGAAATCGTAGTTTAAAACGCAGTTTGCTATTCACTCACATAACCTCTTGAATTGTATGCTGAAATTGTTCAGGACTAAACTGAATTATAGGTTGCCAGAGCCATGATATACGCAGTGCTCTCCGGATATCTGGAAGCTCCTGCAGAAAAATCACTCCTGCTGTTTATAAAATGCGACTTCCCCAAATTCCGAAATGTTGTCAAACTGACAGCAAATAAACAAACATCACGAGATAAAAATTGTCGATAAGTTTTCGTGACGAGAGTTTTTGCCCATACCTCAACATCCAATTAAGTTATTTTTACAATTTAAACTGAATTAGTCCTAATCACAATATTTACTATTCTGTGCAAGAAATTAACATGCGCAGTTAAACTGCGTGGCGGAAAATTCAGTTATATAAAAGTATTCCGTAGAATTATTACCTAAGATGTTACAACAAAACAAATAAATGAGTAAAAAGCAATACGTAACATTATAGCAATGCATATAAAAAAATACACTGAAAGAGACTCAAATACTTACAAAAATTTCAAACAAAATTTCCTTTCCTTTACTGGGAAAAGTTTAAATAATAAAAAAGATAAATAAGTTTGAAAGTTTTTAAATGTTAAATTCCGATTGAAAGGGCTTTTTAGTATTTAATATGTTTTATCGGTCAAGATTATCAATATACATCGCCCGGGTGGAATAAGGAAACATTTTAACATTTTAGAGGATATTTCATGAATAGGCATATAAATTAGCATGGGAACGTTTTATATCTTGTATCTGAAAAGTAAAAGATATACAAAGTAATTCTATAAAAATATTTAAAGCTTTTATTTAGATATATCATGAATTATATGCATTTTTATTTAAATAGCTCAAATTAAAAAAACAATAAAATAATATTCCTAATAACTGTTATTTATTAGTTTAGTTATGTTTATAAGTGAATAATTCACTTATTGCTTATAAGCGATAATCCACTTCCTAATGATAATAGTAGGATTGTTATTACTTTAATTAACCAGTTATTTATAATTTCAGCTGTACTGTCACTTCTCCTTTCCGTTTCCTCATCAGAGTGCAGATCAGTTAGAGAGTATTTAAGTCGAAGATTTTGAAGTGTAAAACAGAGCAAGTTTCTGCCTCTCGAGGCCATGTTACTAGGTTTTTCAGTTCTGGTGAGATTATCATTCTTCAGGTTTGCGTTATTACTGCCGGCATTTAATTGCTACTTCGGTGAGAAGTTCTGAGCCAACTTAGCATATAAATCAATTTAATAGCCTTTGACTACTAAACTCAGTTTTGATGATTATTTTAAGTCTCATCTCCTTAACATACGGTTGTTTTGCTAACCACCAAAGGTGCGAATATGCTACAGTTCTGACTCAATAAAAAGGTTATTTTAAACCTTTTTCAAAAGCCTGTTGTTATATCAGACCAAGTGATAATTCGCTATAAGTCTGTTAGGAGTTTGACACGATTTTATGCTGCCAAAAGGAAGTGAAAACCTATAAACTAATTTAAAGTAATTTGTTTCAAACAAAAATTATATAGAGAGGTATATATATATATATGTATGTGTGTGAAATAAAAGTTATTTCGTCGTCCATTGGAAGAACTTACAACAGCAAGACACACAGAGTAAAGATGTTGGTTTTTGAAATTGAAATTTAACTAATTTAAAGCAATTTGTTTCAAACAAAAATTATATAGAGAGGTATATATATATATGTATGTGTGTGAAATAAAAGTTATTTCGTCGTCCATTGGAAGAACTTACAACAGCAAGACACACAGAGTAAAGATGTTGGTTTTTGAAATTGAAATTTAACTAATTTAAAGCAATTTGTTTCAAACAAAAATTATATAGAGAGGTATATATATATATGTATGTGTGTGAAATAAAAGTTATTTCGTCGTCCATTGGAAGAACTTACAACAGCAAGACACACAGAGTAAAGATGTTGGTTTTTGAAATTGAAATTTAACTAATTTAAAGCAATTTGTTTCAAAAAATTATATAGAGAGGTATATATATATATGTATGTGTGTGAAATAAAAGTTATTTCGTCGTCAATTGGAAGAACTTACAACAGCAAGACACACAGAGTAAAGATGTTGGTTTTTGAAATTGAAATTTAACTAATTTAAAGCAATTTGTTTCAAACAAAAATTATATAGAGAGGTATATATATATATGTATGTGTGTGAAATAAAAGTTATTTCGTCGTCCATTGGAAGAACTTACAACAGCAAGACACACAGAGTAAAGATGTTGGTTTTTGAAATTGAAATTTAACTAATTTAAAGCAATTTGTTTCAAACAAAAATTATATAGAGAGGTATATATATATATGTATGTGTGTGAAATAAAAGTTATTTCGTCGTCCATTGGAAGAACTTACAACAGCAAGACACACAGAGTAAAGATGTTGGTTTTTGAAATTGAAATTTTAGAGTGGAAAGATAGCTCTGGAGTATGTACAAATGGTACAAAAGCGACGGCGAACAAAAATATTGATTTTAAATCATATTTAAAGCTGCTTTCAATAAAACTATACTGCCTGACTTATTGAGAAGTACTAACAGTAAAAACAGATCAGCAATGGAATAAACTTCAAGATGTTTCAGGATGTTGAAGTAAATTTTATTAAAAGCTATGCCCTTAACAGCTGTTTATTTTCAAATCTCTGAAGACATGAAATCCGAATATAAAAACTTATTATTACTTGCAGAAGTAAGATGAACGTTAAGAGAACGAAGTTTAAGAGGTGTATGATTATTAACACAAAAATTATTATATTTTTAACCTAACAAAAATTTGATCTTGCTTCTCGTTTTCGAAATGGCTTCTGTCAAAGCTGCATTTTTCAGATAGTTTTGGAAATCGAAACGATCTCAACTTGTCTCTTTAAGGAAAAATCCGAAATGTATTTACTTCAAATTCAGTTACTAAAACTGAAGGTTTTATTAAAGATATCAATATTTGGAAGAACAAGGTGGAAAATGTTTCATTCGAGATATTTTCTACTATCGACAGTTTTATAATTGAAACAAATATTACTGAAAACTTTTAAACACATTTCTTGAGATCGTAAAACGTAGTTATGCAAATACTTAATATCGAAGTTTGATTTCAAAATATAGACTTGGATTCCGAAAAAAAAAAAAAAAAAAAAAAAAATCTCACAATTTCTGAAATGGCAATATATTTTTTCTGGTATTCAGAAATGCATAATTACTTCAACATTATTCTTTTTAAATCTACATACAGCCGGAATTTTCAATGCTGAAGAATTCCGAAGCTGCTTTATCTCCAACATAGTCTTAAAAGTGTTGCTTTATATACATCCCAAAGAGGCGTTTTATAATATTTTGTCATTTACACATACATACACCTTTCGAGAGTATTTGGGATAATGCCTCTTTAGAAAATATTTAAAAACAGCATATCTTTAGAATTTCCGAAAAACAATCTCGCTCGTGGGAGATAAACATATTTTATTCCGTACAGTGTGTTGCCACTACTCGCTTTGAAATCGTTGAGTTTCTTAATCAAAATTCGTTGTTTTAAAAATATGAAATATGAAAAGCAAATTTGAAATTCAGGATTCGGATTTCCAGATACGTATATTCGATGGAGGCCTACGTAATTCAAAATTTAATGGCTCTAGGTGCCGCTGTTTTTTCACCATGTGATAAACATACATATATTCGTGCAGATTCTTTATTATTTAGTTTCTTTAATTTTAATATTTGGTGGCAACAATTTGAAAAGTGATACAGCCGTTTACAGTGATTCGACAGAAACTGCCGTTTCAAGATTAATAGTCCTTCTCGGCTAAAGCCTCTTTGGGCTAATTATTTGTGGAAAAATATTTATCTTTATAATTTTGTTTGATATTTAGTATGTGAGGTTGCGATAAAATCCCAATGATAAAAGAGTTTGTGAATAAAAAAAATAAGAAGCGGTGTAATAAAGCAATTAGAATTTATGAAACATTATTCGGCATTTTCATTTTTATTTACGCATGCTTAAAATTTATCTACTATGAATTATTAGCACTTCTGGCGATTGGAATACTTAAATGAGGGAATGAAGTTTCTTCTCCTTTTTCTTCCCTGAAGCAAAAGAAGCTAAACTGTCACTGTGATAAGAGCTTATCCTAAACTGAAACAGAGTGCCTTAGTCGTAAGCACAGTCGTAAGTATTCGGCTGTTTTGCTGGAGGCTCATTTCTTCTCTTTCGGGCGACTAATGCTCTTCACAGTGAGAAGATTCGAACGTAATCTTGTTGTGACCATTTCTTAGCAGCAATTCCTCTCCTTTGCTATCCCATCCTATTTGCAGAAGAGTTGCTTTTAGGCAGTCGAATGAAATGTGGACAAAAAGGAAAACATCATTTTCAAACATTGTTAGGTTTAGCTTTAAACTTAATCGGGTTATTTTGAGAGAAGCTCTTAGAACATAAAGAATGGATGACTTTCGTTCTGAGTTATTTCCTTATATATAGAGGAACATTATGCAGAAGGCTTTTCGCATTGTACCTGAAAGTAACTGATAGTCTTAAATAGGGATTTAGAAATTAGAATGTGTTTCTATTTTGAATCGAAATGGAAAACATTTTTCGCAACGATCAGATATTATCTTTCATGAATATTATATACCGCTTGTACTACTTAAGTCCAATAAATCATTAAAAACAGTTTTGCACTGTAAAGAAAGATACGTCTATTTACAATGTCCAATACACTGAAAGTATTAATTTTAATTTAGATTAATTGGTGTTAATATTGATTTCCGAATAAAATTCCAACACAATTTTTAAATTTCAAATTAGTATTGTTTAAGAGCTTCATCCAAGATAAATTTGTTCCTTTAGTTTTAAACTGAAATTTTTAGAAAGTTTTGATCATGAATGTTAAGACAAGGATACTATATCTGAGAACGCGTTAATCTGAATTCATTCCTTTCAACGGATTTTATTACAGCAGAATCAATCTAAAATGCACCTTACGCATAACATTTCATGAATTTATGAATATTCTGAAAATTTTGGTCCTTTATTGATAATCTAGAAAAGTCAACCAACAACTGTTAAAAATTTTAAATTTCGGTGATGTATTTGCAATAATTCCATTTCATAGTTTTTTTAACTTTACTTCTGTTTTTAAGACTACCATTTAGCTCCGAATCCTGAAACTACTTTTTTCCCAAATTACAGCTTGAGTCATATGTCAGTGCTTCTTTGCCCTGTAAGGAGTGAGCATAATTGCTATACTGGCAAGAAATCAAGGTTTTAATTTTTTAGAGTATTCATCTAGGAATGAGCACCACCTCATATTTTCTCCTTACAAACAATTTGTAGATAATATTAGATTTTTTGAAAGGATTAAATAGGGCTAATAAATTGTGCTCATGTAAAGATTCCAATTATTGATCTTCCACTTGCAGGCTGTATTAATGCCACAAGAACACTCCCAAAGGAAAGCGATCATTCCGTTTAAGCTATTTCATTCAATATTTGGAGAGAAACTCTCAATAAGCTGTGCTTTTCAGAGTGAAAAAAATACAGAGATAATCGAGAATCACTGGTAGTATTAAAATACAGTGCATGTGGTGCAATAATAATGTCTTTAGGAATATTGCTTCCTTCTCCTTGTTAAGCAGTATTCGAATCATGACGATCATAAATAAAGTTTGTAGAAAAAACAACTTTTACGTTCTGTTGGTAATCAATGGCCTTATGATGGACAAAAATGCTATTAGATTTTTCTATAATAAATATTTTTAGAAAACTTTCATAACATTTTATATTTTTATGCCACTTGTAATGCTATATACTAAAAAACTAATGTTTAAACTAAATCAAGAAAGTTCGACATTCTTGATTTTTGAAAAAAACGTTACATTTAACCAGCTGATGCCTGAAAAATTTAATACTACAGTGTTTTAAAATACTAAAACACATAAGTTGCTTTTACACAAGATATTGTATTTATTTATTAGCCCAAACGGGCAATTTTCCCAGAAGGCATTTTATTAATTTTAATAATTTCGTTTTGGCATTTTGCGTTGATTCACTACAAGCGTTATTCCACTTTTAAAATTTTTGCTACCAAATATTATCGCCTCGTATTAATTAAATAATAAAGAATCTGCATAAATGTATGTATGTTTCTCGCATTGTGATAAAACAACGATACCTAGAATCATCCAATTTTGAATAAGTAATCCTCCTGTGAATATGGGCATCTGGAAGCCCAAATTTGAAATTAGGAATTTGTTTTATTATCGATTTCATATTTTATAAAACTTTAACGAATTTTTGATTAAAAAAAAAGAGGTCTCCAGAGCGTGAGATTGTGTATTGGAAATTCGTAAGATATGCTCATTTTAAAATTATTTTGCGATATCAAATTGCATTTTATAGTTTAAGTGCGAAGAACATGATATTTAATAAACAAAGGTAACACACAAAATGTTAAAAAACGGCCCTTTGGGCGTAATGTAAAATCTGAAAGCTTTCAGATTTTTTTTAAATAGTTTATTTTATTTACGTATTTTTAAGAATGTGAGAAAGATTTGTAAAGTTGGTGCTGTTATATTATATTTCCCCCATTTTAGTAGCATTCTAGCTGCATGAAAAATTATTGTAAACGAATATAAGAGTTTTAGACTTCTTTGCTTCCAGCACATTATTGTATGATAAGCTAAAATTTTTCTTCGAAGTTCCACAGTATCAAATGTGATACATAATCATATTTGATACGCTAAATCGCAGCGTCTTATTAGAAATTTTCAGTGTGAATTATTAGCTTTTGAAGTAAATAAATAATGTTAAAAGGCCAAAAAAGTTAATTTAATGCAATGTATTAAGTGCAAATAGTAATTATTTTAATGTATAAATATAATCATTGTTAGTAGATACTGAACTGCGTCATATTATTAATTTAATAATTTATATAATATATTAAATAACCCAAATATTTCGATAAGAAGACAGATTTTATAGACTGTTCCTCCACTGCTCCACTATTTACAAAGAATGCTTCGATTTTCAGCGTTATTCAGCGTTCTGATTATATTTCACAAGGATCTTTATTCTCCTGCCCTAGAAACATGGAGAGTTATATTCTTAACGTGATACAATTATTCTGACTAGAAAAGTTTAAGTTTCCGGTGATTAAAATAAGAAAAATAAGGAAAATATTTTTACAAATAAAGAAACCATTTTCACTTTTTCAGAGACGCCGCCTAAGCAATGCTTCCAACTATATCAATTAAAAATTTCGATTCGGCCAGTTGATCCACAACAACTAATAACTTAGATTTAAATGATGTACTTGATATACGTAAATTTATTGTTTTAGTATTAAAAATATAATTTCTATAAATCACTTCAAATGAAATAAAAGCTAAATTTACTAAACTAAAGCTAATTAAAATAAAAGAAGAAGAACTTGTAGCAGAGTTTAACTTTACCATTTTCTTGAAAATCTCAAGTTTTATTTAGTACTTTACATGAAGGATAATTAGGTATGTTACATATACATTCGAAATTCGTTAGAAAGTAAATTAAACTTGTAAAATTTCGATTTTTTTGGGAGCATTCGTTTTATGGGGCAAACTAAATAAAAATATGACATGAGCTTTTCTCAAAATGAAAATGGAAAACAAATTTTCATAACTTTCTTATAAAAACGTAAGGAAGTATTGTTGAGATACTTTTGTATAATATATTAGGTTACTATTATTTTGTATTAACGAGTTATTCATAATATCAGCCTTTACTATAATTTTTTGTTTCCTCACCAGAAATGTAAACGAGTTAGAGAGAATTTAAGCGGAAATTTTTGGATTGCAAGACAGAGCTAACTAGAACGTGCTTCTGCCTCTGGTGGCAGGCTACTTGATTTCTAACATGTCTGTGAAATATGTACTTATTCAGATTTGCGTTACTTGCTGCCGCTATTTAATTTGTTACACCTGTTAGAGTTTTCTGAACAAGCTTAGCTTTAAATATAACTGTTTAGTCTTTGACAGTTAGCCTACGTTTTAAATTTGAATTTATCTGTTACTTTAGTTTCATCGCCACAAATGGCGCTTGAATTTGTGAGCACAAAAGTACTTTTAAGTTCACAATACTGTTAAATTAAAAGGTTTGCTTTAAGCCTTTTTAAGTCATTTTAGATACAGCGAAAATTCACCGGATTTCTCGTCTAGACGTGTCTAGTATCAAGCTAGTATGCATTAGTCGTCTGTTAGGAATTTGATACTGGTTTGTTCCCCCAAAGGAAGTCAATCTCTCTATATATAACGCTACTCGTATTAATTTTTCATTTTACATCTCATAACAACTAAGAGGCTCATGTTTTAATGGATTACAAATAATGTATAAAAACAATACATTATTGAAGTATAATTTTTAATACTATTATTAAAATGTAAGCAGTAATAATCTACTGTCTTTCAATATTTGTAGACAGCTAGATAGATAGATAAACAAGAATTTAGGAATTTCAAAATTACGGTTATTAATTAGTAAAGTCGTTAGTACGTTGAAAAATTAACTAAAAAATGAGACCTAATAATTGAATCAAAGATGATGGCAAAATAATTAACAGGAATAATATAAATCAAAGCTGAAATATAAGCAAAACTACATAATACAGTAATATAAATTTATAACAATATATGTAAAATTAGTTGAAAATTCTTTGATATTTTTCAAGGAATAGCGAAAATTTCTCAAGAGAGTCACATTTCTGTGTGACTATCAAAACAAATTAATAAATATGTAAAAACGTAAGTGCAAATAATAAAAAAGATGAAAGTAATTTGAAACTAAATTGCATGGCGATTACTTATTTAAGTATTATTAAAGAATGGTATTAAAATTAAATTCAAAAATTGAAAAATAATAAACTTTTAATTAATGAGCAAGATATAATCTGCTCATATGTGACGCTAAACGAATCATATTGTACAAAAATTAAAATATATAACATTAAAATTCTAGAAATTAGAAGCCAGAAAGCCATTAGGCAAATTAGAAGCAATTTCATAAATTAATTTTTTTCTAATAAATGTATAACGTAAGAAATGGTAAAACTATTAAATAACTGTTGCAAAACGAAAGTAATTAAGTTTTAATTAAAGTCAAAATTAAAATTTTAAATTAAAGTTAAAATTTAAGGAAACAGAATTGTTTCAGAATGTAATTTACCTAAAAGTGAAGTATATACTCGTAGGACCATTAAAGATGATTTTTGCACAAATAAAAAGTTTCCAAATTGAGGAAAAAGAGGAAAATTTATGGAAGGAACTGAAGGCAGTAAAACGTAATGTGTTAAATAATTAATTCAAAAGGCAGTAAGCCCAAAATTTGGAAAACAAATTAATTAAATAATAAATTTGATTTGAACGGAATAATACAATTCAATTAACTGAATGTAATAAGAAAACAGAAAAGGAAACCTGTTTAAAAATTTGTCCCTTGTATCTATAAGAGCTATTCTATGAGTCTGAAAAGAAATGATATGTGATATGATGAATACGTTTGAGATGTAGGACTGTAGTTTAATAAAATGAAAAATAAAAATTTAAGTACTGAGTTGAATTGTATAAATATCGCCTTTAAAACTGAAAATTGGTGGAGAGTGCTCAGTGATTCAATTTTTAACTTTATTGTTGAAATTAAATGGTTTAAAACTGTGAAAAATTAAACCGAATTTAAAGTAAACATTATATTAAACAATGCTATTAAATTGTTTCAGAGGTCTAAAAGTACTAAATAAAATTAATTGATCAGAAAAAATTGAGATTTTAATATGGTGTTGGATTTTTAATAATTAAAGAAAATGAAACGTAATTTGTACGTAATGGGGAATTGGAAAACTTGTGAGAATGAAAAAGGTTTTTAAGAACAAAAAGTGTTCGTCCAATTCGGCCTATTATACGTCAAAACGTGAAGACACTATACTCTTGTGCATACTTCAGATGACCTTTTTTGAGATGAAGACCTTTTTTGTTACTTACTTTTTTTATTTTTGCACACCATTATATAATTTTTTATTTTATTTAATAAAATTCAATATTACTCATGTTAAAAATATAATTTTTTATTATTTAATCTTCAAATATTTTTATAAATTATCTAACAATCATTTATTCGCAATCCCCAAAGTAGTTTAGAGGCCCACCAGCGGCCGAGCGGTAAAATCGCTGAACACTGGTAGTTCGGTCCGAGGTTCGAATCCCGCGAACGGGCTGGCTGCATGGCCGTTTTTGTAGTTTTCCCCATGTGTAACGTGTATACGAACCAGTTTGCCTTAGAATGTCCTCCACGATCCATCCCTTCCCTTAGGCAGGTAGCCCTAGTGTTCTTTGCCGTATTCTCAATACACCAACACCACTCAAAATAATTTAATAATTTCATTTAAAACTTTATATTTTTAATTCAATTTATTTTTTCACTATTTTTAACAATTTAATTCTGTAATAAATTTTAAGAATTTAATCGCAGCGATTAGATTCTACATTTCATTTTTTATTTTTACAGAAGAAATTTATACCACTCAACAAGTTCTTGAATTTTACATTTTATCCAAACAAAGTCCTACAGCTCAACCCGATACATTCAATCCCTTTCTTATTCCATTCAATTTATTACATAATTAATTCTTTTCCCATAATTTGGCTTACTGTCTTTAGAATTAATTATTTCAAAATTTATGTTTATTGCCTTTACTTCTTTAACGTGCTTTTTCCTCTATTTCCTTCGTTTGGAAAATTTCTATCTGCATGAAAGTTATCTTAAATGATTCTTATTTGCTTTAATTTTAGGTAAATTCCCTCTGTTAGCCATAACTTCAAATTAACCTTTGGAAACTATACCCTATTACGTATATTTGGCTTTGGTTATTTTATTACGACAAAGCCTTGAGAAAAACCTTCTTAGAAAGCTCTCTAAGGGAAACTGGCTCGTATACATGTTACACACGGGAAAAACCCACGAAAACGCCCATGCAGCCAGCCCGTTCGTGGAATTCGAACCTCGGACCGAACTATCAGCGAACTACTGGTAGGCCTCTACGTATAGTGTATATTATGATGAATATGCCTATAATAAATTTTAAAGTTAAAAAAAGGGGAAAATAATGAAAAAATTCCTTTTTATTTTTTTATTAATACTTTAAAAATCTAGCTTATTTAAAAATTTGTTAGTTATTTTGCACTTGAATTCTTGCGAATGTTATATTGAGGTATGTGGCAATATATCTTGAAACAAGTTTGATGCCCCACAGAAAATTCCTATTATACATTATTCATCAAGGAATTTAATTATCATTTCAGTATAGTATAGTTTAGTGGTAAGAATATTTAAACATAATGAGATTATTTGCAGAAGTATATTAAGGAAATTATAAGGGGTGGCAGTCTGGTTATAATGGAAATAAAGTGAGAACCATTCCTCTTGAGAACAACTTGTTAATGCTTCTTAAGTATTCCTATAAATTAAATCTATCACTTCCTAAACTCACCTAGGATATTTTTAAGATAAATTCAAGGAAGCAACTTTTGATTACGTAAATTGTTCAATCTATCATATTTATGAGGCTATTAAAAACTTTTCGGAGTACTGAAATTTATTATATTCTGGTGTTTAAAGAAAGTGTCTACAAAGTCTAAATAAACACATGGCTAAATTAAGGCAATTCAGTAACTGAGAAATTTATGTGTGTCATAAACTTTTACATTCTTATGGTGCTGAAATTATTGTCAGCCTCGCATACATAAAAGAAATACTTTTGGTACGGTAAACAAAATTGTGATTGCTGTACCTATGAAATGTAAAGAAATGTTATAAGTTAAGGTGTAAATCAATCTTAGAGCACACTTTTATTCATTTTTGTATATGCGCTTAAGCATAGTGAATAATAAAATGCAGGGAGAATCCAATAAATGATCACGAATGAGAGATATCCATCTGTGCCCTGATGTTACAAACTATTTATATCCGAGTTTCCGAATTGTACGTGTTTTTGATATTCCTAATAATTATAGAAAGCACCTTATATTTTTAAATCCGTGCACGACAGTTTTTTGTGACACGTAATGTAATAAGTATGAATTCCATTCTTTTAATGGATAAATTTATTGAAGAAAACGTTTTGGATTTTAGAATAGGCAAAGTGTTTATCCTTTTTTACATTGCAACTTGAGTTTTGAAGACGGTATAGTAAAGATTCACAAATCCATCAGGGCATTAGGGAAATGATATAGGCAGATAAAGAACGCTGGTGTTACGTGTGTAGAGACAAGTTCCTAAAACGACGAAGAATTTCTAACAAAGCAATGGAGAACGTTAGAAACATACGTAGTGCACAAAAATCAGCAAATCATGATAACCATGAATTTCTAATTTCACAGCCAAATATTTGGAAGAAGTTTTGAGGCCGATTGGACATCTCAAACAGTATGAAACCATATCCTTTGCAGATGTTGAATAATTAACACCAGATGAGTATATGGAGCCTTAAGAAATCTGCAAACGCATGCAAGAAGGATTGAGAGACGGCACTTTGCCTCTCGTATAATACTCAGAGACGAAGCTATGTTTCATTTGCGCGGAATGCTAAATCGCCACAGTGCCCGGATATCTCAGTACCACTCTAAAAAGAACAGAATTGTACTAGCAACGTTGGCAAATACTCTCATGCAATTGCTGTGAGCGCTACCATGCGGTGTCACAACAGCACAATATTCGCTAGTTGCTAGTTATAAATAGAAATCTAACTTATAATGAGCAATTAAGTACTAGAATCCGCAAATTAAACAGTAGCTGCGATAAACGTCAATAGTGCAACAATCATGACACATGACTTGGCTCATTATACTCCCTTCAAACATTAAATGTTCTAATATGCTAAACGCGCAGCGTAGCATAAAAAAAAACATTGCAAATAATGTAAAAGCCTAACGAAGCACAAAATTGTGTGCCATGTAATGTTGCATACAACATAATTGTGTGTAATCTACAATGGTAGAAACTGTCAATGCGAATGATGAATGTAGTAGTCTAACGAAGCATGTACTTTTGCAATATTTTATGTAATTTAATAGTATGTAACCTGCAACGCTTGAATCAGAAAATGGGCGTCTGCCAGTAACTTTTCTTTTTCTTCGGGATGACATTAATTCGTTAGGCACTGCAGCTTTAGGCCGGATGTAATCTCGACGACGAAAAGTAACGAGAAGTGCTCGGATATGGGTTGTAGTATATTGTCATTCTGTAGTGTGTATTGCAACGTCATATTCTGAATTCTCATAATATTTCAAAAGCGTTCGTTTTCTATTCCAAAAATTCCAACAAAATTAGCATTTTGTTCTCAGATTATCCAGTAGCTAATACTGAGTTTGTTATTTGAGGGTACAAAAACATTTATCTCTAGTTAAAATTATATGGTGAATTTATTAACATCGGTAAATTAAACTTTTGGTAAGTTGTCCGGGCCACAAGCTACTTTGCATTAGGATTTTTTCGAAATTGCAGACGCGTAAAATGAGCAATACCCTCCCCGCGACTGGAACGTGGATCTCTCGAATACGCGGAGAGGGCTACATTTACACCACGAATGCATGAGGAAAAGAGGGAAAAAAGACGTTATAACTTTGTTCATCATTATGTCATACAAGTTCACTGAATTTCATATATTTATTATACCGAGAGTTTATTCCATGCATGATACAATGTTCAGCATTTTTATTACAATCGGAGAAATTTTTTTCACTTACAACTATCTGAAGTAAGAGAGGGAATGACTTCAGTGTTTGCATTTTGCACCAAAAATTAGCATCGATGTATTTTAGAAAGGGTTTTGTATCAAATTCTAAAACAGAGAGAAAGTCGCGCCTTTTACATTAAACAGTTAGTTAAGTTTTTAAAGTAAAAAAAATTCAGAGAAAATTAAGAATTCTAGGAAACGCACAGATGGAAAAGTTAGCAGAACAGACATCTTTATTGAAGTGGTATCTTCATATTTACAAACATTCGTTGTGATTGCGTGTAACAATTAATGAAATGGACACAGAAGGAGCAAATTCGTAAGTTAAAGGGAACCTTAATACCCAACGTAAGTAGAGTGGGGCATACACAAAATAAAATTTTAAAAAGTCAAGATATGCTGAAACTCCATGATTGACAGAAAGCACTACAATTAATTAACTTTACAATTAATTTTTAGCTTCGCTAACATCGATTTATTATTCAAAATGATGTGCACGAATAAATAAAGCAGGAACGTTGAATTAAGATGCAGAGATAAGACCCTTGCTTCAATAAAATGTAGGCTTAGCAAAAATTTCAGTTTTCATTTGATGAAAGAATTCATTAATTTTGAGTAAAATGCTTTTAGTTTTTGTTGAGTCTTCAAGCTTTAATTCATCACTGAAATGACAAACTTTCATAATTATAACTTCAGACAAATTATTTCATTTGTATATAATGTAAAGTGAGATTAAATGTGTTGAGGAGATCAAATTGGGAACATTTTTTCCATATTCATAGATGAGGCGTTACCTTGGCTAAAAGTAATTTTAAAGAGTATTTATCGTTGTAATGTTTAAAGCTTTTAAATAAAAAAGGAGAAATCAAAATACGCAAAATTTTTTAGCTTAATCCAGTTTCCAATTAGTGAATCGAAAGTAAGCAACATAGTATAATGGTGTCTTACATAATTTTGTAAAATTAAATGGGGATTTCAAAGCCTTGTAATTCTTCTCAAAATATATTCCAATTAATTTTCAGCTTTCTGCTTTTAAATTTAAAAAAAAAAAAAAAAAAAAAAAAAAAAAAAAAAAAAAAAAACAAACAAACATTAGATACATTTATTTATTTATTGAGATTTATCTCTAAGTTCTCGACTCTGAAACAAAATTAAATTAACCAATAAAAGTCACATTAAAAAATAATGTTTAACTCCTGCTTGAAACCCAAAATTCGTTAATGATATGTATGTTTTTTAATGAAAATATCTGTTTATTGCGTTATATTGAAGGTACTAAAATACAAAATTGAGTAGGAATAGTTAAAGGCTTAAATTCACAGTAAGGGGAAAATTATGTACTTTTTTGTTATGTTCTTCTTAGGTGATTTTTATTCTATTTACACATTTATGTGGCTCAAATTTAAAAATAAACCTAACGTAGTACATTTTCATAACAAGTTAAAATTATATGCTCATGCCGTCAGTTGTAAAGAAAACATAAAATGCTTATCCCCCTGCACGTTTTTTGTCTAACAATGTTTTTATAATAAGTGAAATGGATTCTGAATTTTCTCGCATTCACATCTAAATACAGATTCTAATATAGTTTACGAATGTCTCGAATTTTGAGTCTTTGGAATCATTTATGTTAGATAAATAAGTTGGATAAAATCCGTAACAATGTTTTAGTTAGGGTACGAAAGATCTGAAAAAAGAATATGCGTGAGGAATTAAGTTTTCAGGTTTCGAATACTTCAATATTCACAGAATCTGATAATTTGAATGTTCAGTCTTTAGCTTTTATTCTTGGCTATCTGGTTTAGTTGCACAATTACAATGTTTTGAGCCATTACTAGTGCGAGTTCAGTCAGACGAGTGCATAATAATTTTTATTCTAAATTTATTATAGAAGTTCTAAAATGTTTCTCAGTATTAGATTCATTGAAAATTTTAAAATGATTGAGGTTTCAAAAATAACAGCTGCTCGGATCATTTGCTGAAAGCTGAAATCGATAATATAATGCTAATTTGATTACCTTCTATAATTTTGAGTATGTTTAAATTTACATCATTTGATTGACACTGATTTACTAGTTTTCTGGAAAAGAAAGTATTACAGTAGTTCTAAAAAGTAAAAATACTAACTCATCATAATGTCATCAGCATAGCAACTGCTATGGAAAAAAGCGAAACAATTAATTTTGAAGCAATGAAATGTTATAGTAAATATACCCAGCACATTTTAGCCTGGCAAATATATTTACTAGACCAAGCTGCGAAACACATCCCTATAACATAAATAAGAAACTATTAGCCCAAAATGGCTGATAGTTTCGACGCAGGATTTTGCTTTACTTTACTTGAATGCACTGTTTCACTTTTCATTCAAATCTGTTGCCATTTTGAAAAATGTAAGATATTCTTCTTTCATCTTTAATGTGTCTGCTGTTAATTAACAAACAAACTAGAGATATAGTCCTCAAGCATATTTTAATCTTATTAAGTTACATAAAAATGTATTTAATTCACGATATATCTAATTAAACACATCAAATACTTTTATGGACTTACATAACACATTTTTCACTTTTTAAATATACAGAACGCTGGACACTTGCAATTCGTCAGAGGTTAGAATCCAGCTAAAGGGCTGGTTGCATGGGCATTTTCGTGGTTTTTCCCCATGTGTAAAGTATATATGTGCCAGTTCTCCTTAGAATGTCCTCCACGAAGACATCCCTCCACTTAGGGAGATAGTCCTCGAGGTTTTGCCGTAATTAAATAAACGAAACCAAATATGCTGAAGATATACTATAACGTTAATCTAAATGCATATATATTAATATCTAATAAAATGTTTTATTCCACCTTCGTAATCGCTATCAAGATAAACCATATCAAACTTTAAAAGAGCCTTTTGGCAATCAT
The DNA here is from genome assembly GCF_044657685.1 of Stegodyphus dumicola. Classification (NCBI taxonomy): domain Eukaryota; kingdom Metazoa; phylum Arthropoda; class Arachnida; order Araneae; family Eresidae; genus Stegodyphus; species Stegodyphus dumicola. The sequence goes on from NC_140771.1 coordinate 199,385,685, forward strand.
TTAAATCTGAGACCTTTGATTTTTTTTACTGTTTCAAATTAATTTTGTATCTTTTCACTAATTATAGTACAATTCTTTACTATTTTCCTAAATATATTATTTATTTACTCTTTAAAAGAACAATTGAAGTGATAGAAATAAAAATCTAAATATGAAATTTGAATTAAATGTATACAAAGCGCCTGTAGAGTTTCAGAACTAAGTTCATATAGAGAACTGAAAGCTGAAGAAAGCGACATTCTTACTTCACAAACTACATTATGGGATCCTCTAAAGCCTATGGAAGATCTGTCAGTTGCTTCAGGTGTTTGATTCGTTCGAAAAATTCATTATTTCTGCATAAGTTTTGGTAATGATATTTTTTTTTTAATTTCAAGGGCTAATAAAATAACTTTTGAAGCAAGGCTTTACTGTACGGAAAAGAAAGTAGACTCCAAGGGCCAAATATGCTGAATAAGATAGTGATGCAGATTTGTGACACGTTTATTGTGTTAGATACTGATTGACAAAATTAGAATTGTATGAAGACGCTTTGTCCTGGAGCAGGAAACAAGTCATTTGGCTCGGTGTTTCCAGACTTAATGCGCTAAAGAGTCTACAGCAGTTTTCTATCAAATCTTCATATAATATGGAGTTCATCTCCGTCAGGAGCATATTCTTTTCAATTTTTTCCTTTGCAGTCAGGAACGTTCACTAACACGCTACTTTATTGGAGATTTCAGGCAACAAAGTTTATGTGGCATGGATAATCATCCAAACTCAAGCTAATGATTGTCAGTTCTTTTCGAGATCATAAGCAAAGAATTAAATTTCATCTTCTGTTACAACTTGAAAACGTTAGAACAGAAACAACAACCAAATAAGGGGGATACTAAAAAGGACCCATTTTGATCAAATATGATATGCAGACATTCTCTCGCTTTTTGATCGGCAGGCACTTGGAGTGAAAGATCAAAAAGAGAAAAATTTTTCCTGTTTCAAAGTCTTCTGCTGCAATTTTGCGAGCAGTGCCATTAATGACATTAAGTTCATCAGCTCTCATTCGAAGAGACAAATGATGAATTTTCAATGGCAATTGTCAAACTATTCCTATTTGTTTATCTGTTCGAATCTGCAAAGAGTGATCATTATTGGGTTTAGTTTTAACACTTTCGTGTCTGCTGCAAATCGTCCGTACTAGCAAACGCACTGAAATATGTTAATGCTTGATTCATGTATGCTCTCCACAATATTTTTAAATACCTCCGTTGCTGTTTCACTGCTTTACGGCAAAATGATATTGTCATTTTTGCTCGCCTTTCGAATTGATAACAGCGGATATTCATTGGCTCAAAGCAAAGAACTAACTTTGTTACATTCAGATATTGAAATAAAGGACTTACAAATATCTAAATAGTACTAATGCTGGATAACTAAAATTTTTGAATTAGTGATTGATCCCAAAACCATTTAAATTTCCATAATGTTACACATGCTCATTTGTTTTGTTACAGCCTTAATCCTAAATGAATTCGATTGAGAGAATAACGTGGGAAATTCTTTCTAAAAGAAGACTGGCAAAAATTACCATTTCTAAATACTAGATTCATAATATCCTAAGCAAACATTATCTCTTTTAATGTTGTTAATGGCAAAAGAATCTGAATGACTGTTGAAGAGAGGTGGATAAAAGGTACTGAATCACTGTAGAAATTTTAGGAAAGTATATCACACAAATTTCTAAATAAGAAATTCACCAGGAAATATGAAAATAAAATTATTCAACTATCAATTCATCATTCATTATTCAAAAAATTATTTTTGTCCATGAATATAGAATTAAATTTTATTCATCATACATAAAACTGAAGAAAAGTCAACTAAAAAGTAAAAGTAAAAGTCATTTTTTTCTCACTAATTGAAAATAAATAAAAATTTTGGAGGGTGTTTAGAATTAAATTTGCTTCCTTAACTTGAAGCAAATAAGTTATACTTTTGTTATTATTTGTATTGAATGCAAACAGTTGCCGCAATAATGTCTCTAAACCACATTTTCTTTATTACACATATGATGGTTTTACTCAGATAAGTAGGACATTTTAAGGAATATATACGAATTTTCAGATGGATATATTACATTTAGCAATGGCATCTCAGTCAGAATTTCAAAATTGTTATACGAATGTAAAGTATGGATAAATAACTACAATTTTAAGAAGAAACGTTGAAGTTGTATATAATATAACCTTATTTTTATAAATGAAAAATAAATAATGGTATAAAAATGAAATAACTTTCTTTAAAATAAATAATAAGCAATAACATATCTTTCTAGGTCAGGAGTTCTCAACCAAGAAGAATTCTTTCTTAGGAGAGAATTTCATAGTAAGGGGAGACAGAATTCGGTCTGTCGTTTATTTATCTATGTTAAGTAACAGTCTTTGTTTATAAATATAAATAACTACTTTTATTCTAGTTTTGATATGTATAAATATTTTTTATACTTTTCTTGATTAATTTATAAGACGCATTAAAACATAACCACTGTTCTAGATATAACTCGCTGAAATATTAAGGCATACCGGAAAAACACCTATTTTATTTTCCTCTTGCTATACTCAAGAAAAGCTGCCTATTGCCTAGCTATGCAAGATGAAAGAAAAAAAAAAGTTTTTCCACCCAACCCTCTGCATGTTTGAAAAGTAAGTTTTCTAAAAACGTAAATTCAGATATCTAAGTTACAATTTAAAGTATCGATACAAAAATATATGCTTAGTACTGTCACATAAACATATCCTACTATAATTTGTAAAATTTGTCCATATTAAATGTTTTTTTCAGACATAAGTGAGAAGAAGATTTTCAAATTGAATAAGAAAATGTTGGTGACTTAAACAAACACAGCGTATTGAATATATTTACTAAAATGTCAATGTAATTTATAGGCCCGCATATTGAAATTCCTTTCGTGTATCATTTCAAATCTAAATGGAGATTTTCAAATATTGTCAGTATTACAATCATATTTCCAAACATCAGAGCAGGAAATGTCATTAAAGCTTCAACGCAAGACCATTTTATTTAGATTCGGTAACACACTTTGAAGCACGAGTACCCAAAAATTGCGATACGAAATTTTTACATGTATGGAGCACGGTTACGAAATTAATCATTCTGAGCGGTAAAAAAGAATTATTAGCTGTCTATCCCCCCTATCTTTGTGGTTTTCCTTCTGCTGATAATGCGTAAGTAACGGCAGACTAGAACAACATTACTTTGTTAACCTTTGTGGTGTGGTCGATTCGTCACAAAGAAATACAGGCTGCCATTATGAGAAAGCAGGGAATAACATGTTCAAGAGACGATGATACAAATACATCGTAATATTATTTATGATGTATAACGAGATTTGGATTACCTTCACACGGGCATTCAGGCTTCGGGACGCATTTCGATTGTCATTCTTTTATTCTCCTAATGAAAATGATATTTAGGAATTATTCAAGCATCTTCAGAATATTCTATTACAGTATTATGCATACTAAATAAATGTTTTTTGTATGAACACTGAACGAATTTAAGAACTATTTCTTATTTTTAGACTTATTATACAGTAGATGTTATACATTCTTACGAGCCGCCCTGATCGATGTAATAATTAGCGATGCCGGCTAACTTTGGTACAGTGTCCGCAGAGATATCAATAAGGACTGGTCATTTGTAAGTGTGCAATAACTGTGCGGTATGGTGGTACTTAAAATAATGGCCAACCCAGAGTCCTCTCGAGAGGCTTGCCAGTAGGAAAAGAGGGGTAGGAGACTCTCGAATTACGCACCCCGGGGTGTCCCTATCAAAATTAGGACCGAATTAACTTATTTTCTTGTTCTTGGCGGGTGTAAAATCTGTCGCCTGCTTTGGTGTAACTTGAGCAACATTATCAGTAATGAGTTTGCAAAATGACCAATGGCTACGAGACATCCTTGACGAATGCACTTTGTTTCAAATGCCGGACTGAAGTGTCAGGCATTTGAAACAACAAGAAATATGCATTTTTCGGATTAGCTTTGCTGTACTGTGCGATAACCAGTACAAATAAGTTCCCTTTGGTATTACAATGTTTGTAACATAAAACCACGAAACAAAATTTTTGATATCAGCATTCTTACGGAAATCATTACAATGGAGTAGAGTTAGTGATACAGTCGAAAATGTTTATGATGCATGCAAATCAAAGTTTGTGTCTAAACTACATAAGTAATTAAAAAAATGCGAAAGAATGAACTTTAGTAACAATAATTAAATTTTATATTTGTTAGGAAGATTTATAGAAGAATTATGATCTTTTCCTTTGTACGAATATTGAAAACTTCACTACCGTGGTTCATTAATGTCAGTAATACTTCACTAAAAATATCTTGTACATCCGAAAATCAGCTGTGTCTTAGCAATTGTCTATCAATGTGTTTTTCGAATTCAGCATAAGTGAGCGTACACCAATAAAATACAGATCTATTTCTTTCAGCAGGCTCTGTTTAGTCCCTTGTGCAGTCATTTTACGAAATTTTTAAACACCAAAAGTATCATCCACTTTTTTATTCAGTTCCTTCCTGCTAAGGAGCATTTTTATATTTTGAAGCGACTAGGATTTTCAGCTTTTCTGATCAAAAGTGGTGTCATTTTTTTCATCCTCACTTCCGTGAAGAATAGCAGCACAATAACGCAGACAAAGGATTTTGGATCATTTTGTTCTTGAAAAATTTCGCTATCAGCTATGTTCGTTTTATCTGGCAGAAGGATTCAGGTTAAAAAAAAAAAAAAAAAAAAAAAAAAAAAAAAAAAAAACTACTTTCGTAAGCATTAAAGGTGTCTTTTATCGTATAATTCAAGATTTTTCCAAATTCTTTCTTGACTTACGCAGAATTCATATTTCTGCTTGAGAAGGCATATTACCACAAAATCTGCAGTTTCTCAGATTCAGCTGTGTGAAACATTACGCGAAACAAAGAATAAACAACGTTTTCTTCACTGTTTTTTGAGATATTTCTTAAATACTTTCATGATTTTCATTATCAATTACATAATATGAAATTATTATTTAAATGTAATTATCGCAGACAATCCTTTTTATCTTTCCGGAAAAAATTTCCACCGATTATTCGTTTAAAATTTATATATTTTTAAAAACTGAATGATATTTTTTTACAATGGAAGTACTATATCGCACTATATATGTTAGTGATGGAATTTATTAAATGTCGTAGATTTTCTCATGCTACTCCGGCCATTTCTTTCTCGTTTAGAAATATGTCCCCAACCGATCAAAGAGAGCCAGGAATATTTAACTAGATAGTTTTATCTTGAGTATTTTCTTTGGACAGCCATTGTGAATATACTGCAGTATAAATTAAAAGCTGAAAATATTTATAAACGTATTCCAGATGTGTTAAGTTATATTTTTAAATATATGATCATATATTTCGTCCAGCTATGCGGGTCTAATGTTGTATACCCAGACTGAACAACCAGTATTCAGCAACTTTACCGCTCGGCCACTTATGGGGTCAAACTGTAAAAGGGTTCAGTGTTCTAAAATTATGGTTTTGGTTTGTTTTATATGATTACGGTAACGTTTCGAGGGTTATCAGCCTAAGAGGAGGGATACTTTCGTAGAAGACATTTTAAGAGAAGCTGGCTCGTACGCACGTTACACATTGGGAAAACCACAAAAACGCTCATCCAGCCATGCTCGTTCGCGGGATTCGTACCTCAGACTGAATTACCAGTGCTCAGCAACTTTACCGATAGGCCGCTAGCAAACCTTCTAAATTACAAAATTTGGAGGTTTTTTTTTTTTTTTTTTTTTTGTGTGTGTGTGTGTTCTGTTAGAATTTGTCGGTTTATTATATTTTTAGTGAATATTAATTTTTAAATATTTTGATATTAACTTTCAAGGGGATGACGTTATATTGGTAGTCGATATTATACATTAATATTAATTGATATTATTTTCAAGTCTAATATCATGTTAGCCATGATCTTTTTATTAGATATATTTGATATTATACGGGGAATAAAACTGAAAGTTCTTAGATCTGGCAATACTGAATAAAGCATGGAAGAAGAAGAAGCTGTGCGATAACCAAGAGTCTGTAGCATGAGGATATCAGTAAAATTGGCTAGCAGTAAAAGTGAATAGCAGTAAAACTGGCTTTCTGTTGTGTCCGCGGAATAAGGCGAAGCGTGTTGATAAGTCGGCATATAATTGAAATTGCCATAGATAATTCCTCACTTGATTTTCTACAATGTTTTGGCGAGCGTTTAGCCGTATAATGTCCGCGAACAACTTAACATTAAAATTCAAACTGACACTAAATGTAAAAGGTAAAAGCTGTGTAGAGAATACAGTGACTGTTAGCCTGTGAGTATGGCAATCACAGGAAAACATGTATGGATCGGCAAATTTAAAGAAGGCAAACGGGAGACGTATGCCGGATTTCTTATACTCCTGACATTAGTATGAGTCAAGATCAAACAAATTTCCTTGGCAATTGCGAATGTAAGCTTTCGCGTTTTAAACTTTGATTATTTAATCTTTATCGGAATCGTTCGGCGATTATTTAAATTTCTCTTTGAACAAAGAATATTTGTTTATTGCGCACATACAATTTAACATCACTCTTTACAACATTTGTTTTTGAATCATATCCACCGTAGCTTTTGGTTTCCATATTAACATTTGCTTTCATAACACCCCTTAAATTTATAATATTGCTTTTCGAAAGCTTATTCATATGGATCTCTCACAAACCGACTATGACGTTAAGGTAGATATGCTTTGGCTGGTGTTAAAAATGCTTGAAACATTTTAACAAGGGCAATTTAATGCCAGATTGAACATCATAATTCGCGACAGATCTTTTGTCTAATTGTAATTGCTCCAAGCAAACGGCAGTCAGTGTAATCGACCTCCTCCACAGAAATCAAGAGGGGACCCAATGTTTCTGCAAAATATAGTTGCTAGCTATACTCATTTATACAGGTAACTATCTATACTCATTTATACAGTAAGACCTGCTAAAGCAGGGTAAAAGTTACAATAAGTTCTATAGTTAAATGAAACAGCGTTGAAATAGGTAATCTTAACACACAGATAACAGCGATATGTGAAACATAGAGAGAATAATAAAATATATGTATCATTTTTTATGTTTTATTCTGTAACATGTTTTTATTAAATACTCTTGTATTACATTAAATATCGACTTGTTTAGCCAGCCTTTCCCTGTTTCATTCGGCAAGTATTTGGCGATATTGAGATAGATCGAGTCACTAACACTTCGTTTTTCCCTAGAACTTCTACTAAAATTTTTATCAGTTCGCATAAACTGATCAATTTTTTTTTTCAGTTGCATAACGTTTTTTGGCAAAATTCCTTAAACTTCCTTTTGCTCTTCATCTTCAGAAACGCTAATTTCGTCATTTTCGTTCATTTGGTTCTCGACTAATTCTTTAAGATCGACGCTGGAAGGACTTCCACCAGTTATAATGTTCAACAATTCTTCAATATCCTTCGCATTTATATTATCCAACCCTGTTTCATTATCTAGCTTGACAATTTCGTCAATATCAATTATGACTCTTGTGTTAACATCTTTGCTAAGCTCCGGCCATACATTCTTAAATACGCCTTTCAAATATATCTCGGTCACCTCATTCCAGGAAAGACTGATGCTGTCTTAGAGTGCGAAGTGAATTGCTGTCACATATGTCAAATAAAATCAAATGCATATTTAATCTTACTCGGCTGCCAAGTTTCCTCTTCAGTATGGATCGACGTTCTACGTCATCAACTTTACAACGTTCTTTTTTCTGTTTTCGTCACATCTGTATATATATATCTACATAATATCAAATCAATAATATATATATATATATATAATATATATATATACATTATTTGATATACAAATACCATTGATGTATAAGTATCATCTGGTGGTTGCGAATCATGACTTTGATTGTTATCTTTATTGATTATATATATATATATATATATGAGAGTTATCAACATCCAATGCTGAATTAGAATACCAGATGACGTCACCATCACAGCCCAGCGCAGTAAGAATCATCCCAGGCAGCGAGAGATCGCTTCCAGACGTAGATACGAGCAGATGGCTCGTATGCCTTCAAGAGTTTATGAATTTAGATTGTGCTTTTGATGTTATGCCTTTAGCTGTGATGACTCTAGACGATCATACTATTTAAATAATAGGCTTATAATCTAATTTTAACTTTAAAAAAAATATTTTTATGTAAACAGAAATTTACTAACTTTTCGAACCGGTGCAAAAGGGTATTGTTTCATATGACTTCATTGGAAAGATCAATCCAAGCATATAAAACAGCTCAAGTATCACACAAGAACAATAGTATATAATAAAAAAGAACAAACATTTAAAGTAAAAATCCGAATAACATGGGAACAAAAGTAATATTCAGAAATTTAAACAATAAGGAAAGGAACGTAAGAGATGTAGTCTTAACAAGCAGTTTATGAAAGCTTTGGCATTCCAGTATAGTTTACTTATCTCACGATGTTTTTGAGACTATTTATCTAGTTCTTGACATCTAAGAAGATGCTCTGCATTCATGATGCCCGAATTACAAATTTGGCGTATACTAAATGGAAGGATGCCAATTTTATTAAGCAGATGATGTGCCATGCAATCGTGGCCTGTTTGCAGTCTGAAGTTTACCACAGACCCTTTACTGGGTTAGACAAACATTTTTCCATGTGTCGTGAATGTTAGCCCAGGATTTGCCTGTTGATTTTGCTGCCTGGTCAGATTTAAGAGTATCCAATTTGTCAAAAATATGCTTTTTAAGTGACTCTGGAGGAAATGGTTTCCTGACGGATCCAAATGTCTTTTTTTTCTCACAGCTTTATTGGCTGAGTGAAGCCGTAAACAATGAACCACAGTGGATCGTATAACACGAAAAGGAATCTCTAAACCCAACTCACTGGACTGGGTAGATATGATATAATGTTTGACTTCAAACATAGATTTGGTGATATAATAAAATATCTCTACAGCATAATTTTGACTAGCCAAAAAAGCTAGGAAAGGCAGGAAGAGATACAACGTAAGAATAAACTGAAAATAATTGACTGTAATCCTAATCTTTTTTATACAGTGCGAAGATTTAGAATTTATAAACATTGTTTTAAAGACTGCACAATCCGAAATCGTCGATATATTATTAGCATACAGATTACAAATGAATGTCGTGTTTAGAATTACCGAAACGGGAACAATATTTGTAAATCTATTGTTTATCACTTAAGACGTCTTTCACTTTAAAGGTTTTGGAATTTTGCCGAAATTTTGTCAGGAAAGTGAATAAAAACACTATTATGAATTATGCAAAGCTGAACGATTAACATATTCAGAATCTTATTTTCGGATTTAATCTTATTTAATCTTTCATTAAAGCATTCAGCTTAAAGCATTTAGCATTCAGCATTGTCATGGTTTTTAGGGTATGAAGAATGTTCTTGATACTTACCAAGTAATTCAACCCTAATTTTTAGAAAGCAAATGAAAAAGAGATCAGTGACATCAGGATGTTACAATCTGATTAGGCCCATTTATTTCTTCAATTATAAATAACAGTTCAGTGTTATTGAGTTTTCCTCAAGCATCATGCACACTTTGTACTGTGTACGGTTCCTGTGACTGCAGCTAAGGTTGAAAGGTTATTCTTAAAACTCGAATTGATAAAACACTATTTACGAAGCAGACATGAAGGATCATCGATTTAGCTCTGCTGTCAGTTGAGAGTTAATAGAGCCCCAAAAATTTACCTTCATAAAGTAATTAATGGGGTCGCTTTAACAGTTAGAAAACAAAGTTCCGAAATTCCTGTGTAAAATGAAGTGTATTGAATAATTTGATAGTAAACATTTTACTTTCATTATATTGCATTGTTTCATAGTGCGTTCTGTTATGATGTCAAATAGTTTCCGATAACATATTCTTTTCGACTTAACAGAATAAAACAGGTATCAAAACTAACATATAATAGCTCATATCAACAAGACGTCTATCAAAAACGTTTTCATTGAATTAATGTATGTAAATCTTTATAAAGTATTTCTTCCGCCTTCTTAGCATGCCTTTGTGGTGTAACGGCCAGCACTCTCGGCACGTATTCGAGAAGTTCGAGGTTCGAGTCCGGAAGAGGGCATTTCATGTCTGTTTAAAAAATACCTTTTGTCTCTACAGCTTATTAAGAAATGTTATTAAGAAACATGTTAATATGTTATTTTACGAAAATGATCAACCATAATTAGGAAAAAAAGTAGCTAGGGTTGAGCGAAACAGTAAAGAGGGGGCCCCTATAACATCTGTTGCCCCGGGTCCCCAAGTCTCTAATTACAGCTCTGATTGTAGTCATTACTGCAATAGGTTGTTTGTGAGATAAGATCTATTTTTAAAATTTAAGCTCTTCCTTTTTTTCAATTTTTGGGTATCCTTTTTATAGGATCTATTGTAATAAGAAATGTGAAATATTTTTACTAGCCTCTTTATTCTATAAATAGTATTTTAAATATAATGTTTACTTAATTTTTCTTTCGTTAAACAAGCAGGTTAGTTTTTTTTTTTTTTTTTTTTTTTTTTTTTTATTACGTAATTTGTTACGCTGCAAATGTTTACGACAGGAATTAAATTAAAATTTTGCCTCCAGTTATTTAAAAAACTGCACGCTAATGAATGAAAGAGAAAGAACGTAAAAACCCAAATCACGGCTGAAAATTTTTTAATCGCTTCAACTTTTTTCCCTTCTCTACTGTCTTGTCCGTCTTAATCACTCCAGGGGAATCTCATCTCCGCACACTGAAGCTGGAAGCAGAGAACATGCCCGGGTACAAAGATGGGAGGGAAAAAACAAAAGAAAACTGGAATCTGTTTAATCTCATGAACACATGGCAGGTCGGTTCTTCCGCTCATTAAACATTCAAAGGTTTACTCAACAGTAATTGTTCCAGCTGAAAAAAGCTGCCTGAGCGACTAGTTAATGACCCAGTTAATTTTCTGAATTTACGAGGACAGTTATACTCCCCAAATATATGAGAAAATAAAACACTTGACACCCACCAATAATCTCATCCAAACAGACCAGAGAAGTTTAATAAATCTATGTGCAAGACATTAATGACCTTAAACGCGATTCGAGCACGCAGAAGTCAAGAAAAATTACTGCAAAAACTTGCTGCTTTTTTTTTATCACTTCATTTCAAGAAACTTCTTAAGAGAGTTTTCTTTATTTTTAATACAATAGGTTTTTAAATTATCGGAATTAAGTATTAATTGATGTATAAGTGACGTTTGGAAAAAAAGGGCACTTTGAGCAGGCCAGTTTTTAATGTGCGAGTTTATTTTAATAAAGAAATTTGAGCTTTCGTCGCCCTGGCTGTTATAAAAGTTTACAAAATTTAATTGCTAACCTAAATTGAAGAGTACGGAATCGACTGTCATGTAATGTTAAGCTGTATATGTGTGTTTTTCATCACTTCTCGCGGGAGTAATATTGGTCCACTTGCAGTGCACCCTGGGTAATGCATCTGGTGATAACATTAGAGTTAGACCGTACCCTACGGATGTTTTCAAGCAAATCTACGGCTATTTAGAAGGAAACGTATTGAATGTTTTAGAAAAAATATCTGCAACAAACTGCAAATCCATCATGTTGGCAGAAATATCCAACAGTTTAAGTAAAGTTTGGTATATTAGGAATACTTTAAAAACAAGAAAAAATGCCAGCTTCCTTTGAAATTCAGTATCATAAAAGTATAGCATAAAAGCATTAGTTTTGGTGTTCAGCATTGTTAACTGTAATTAATATTCAGATAGACAGACATTTGATCCGTCTTGCACATGAACAGAAATGTAGATCTTGGAAAATACAACGTACTATAAATGCATACTTCCTCTTGGTTTTGAGTTTCATTGTTACATACCCTACTCTAAGTCGTATTTTTCAAAATACATTTAGGACCTTATATGAAAATTTAGCCACTTCACATTCTCATTTAGTAAATCGTTAGTATCTACTGTGTCGACAAAAGTCCTTAACCGGCCTTTATTTCAGCAAGTGTTGGTGGTAGAAAAATGCTACAAACACAAACATAAACAATGAATAAATTTTGTAAAAATTAACTTTTTATATTCTGCTTTTAATATATCGCAATATAGCTTTTTATTGCACCTTATTTATATTTGTTGTTGTTGCAAGAGATGGAATTCCCGGCACCCTCAGGCAGAAACAAGCTCGGTCATCATGCCATAACAGGATTTTGATTTAAGTGGATAATTTGATGGAATACGGCTGGCTCGCTGTTTTCCGTTACTGTGTGATGGGTTGGTTCCATATTTATATTTATATTTAAGAAAACTTTATCCACATTATAACAAAGTAAAATAAAAAGCCTGTGAATCTTGTACGAAAAAAATTGAGCAAAATATTTTGCGGTGGACCACACAGAGATGGGAATATCGTGTGCGTGGTTCCCCATAAGTCACTGTTTTCAAGCTGTTATGATGTGTGGTACGACATGGTTTCATATCGCAGACGCGATAATTCGTCGCGGGTGACAGTACAAAAGACATGAAACTTCACGACCAATATCAAGAAATTTTAGCGTTCTTCACTGTGTCTGTCGTCAAAGTCCCTCGATTTCAGAAAGGCTGACGAACCATTGATCTTACTTTTTCTCTGATATCGTTCCAGATATAATGAATCAGAGCATGTAAAATACAACAAAAAATTAAGAAGACGTGAATAATTCAGTCAGATTATTTCCAACGGAAAAACACGCCAGATTGCTCTGGATCTCTCGACTAGACAGTCTAACCGTTAGCATGATCATCACATAACGATCAACACATAAAAAATGACTTTACCTACAATAATTGTTCTATGCTTACCATGTTATTATATATGACAATACAGCTCCTCATAAATTTGTAATAAATATATTTTGCGTTCGAAAATGCAGTAGGTTATACGCAACCTAGTCGGTTATTAATCCTTACATGGAGTAATCAGCGCAAGCTGCCGCCGGTTACAGCAATTTCATTTTGTAATTATTAACAATGAACTTTTAGTTGGACATCATCTTTTGGTGCCGCACACAAACTAAACAACAAATGTTTTCATTTATACGCATCTAAAAATAATATACTTTAAATTAAGAAAAAAATCCGGATGTTCGTAAGCTTAAGGACGGACATTTATTCGCAAAAGACTTGAACAATATTTGTATAAATAAAAAATTGTTAATATTTTTATTTATAGCATTTCTTTTATAGTTTTAATATTATGATTCCAAAGTAATAATGCCTTACGTAAATATAAATAGCGTATGTATAGCGCTTGAAAACTTATGGATTACTTGTATGACAATTCTTTCTGCGTATGAACTGTTGTTGTGACTTATCTCCCACTTGCCTGACAGTAACATCAGGACAAGCCCCGCCATTCATCATGGCAAAGAGTGCAGGATTGCGCCTGTCATTGGCAGAAGACTTGAGCACCGTACAGGTGACAGTAAGACTTTGTTCAGTTCCGCCACCAATTTTCATGGAAAATACCCGGGCGGAGGTTCGAGGATACCTCATCTCTCCTTCCCTAACATCAACCTCTCGAGAGAGCCTTCGGGTAGCCTCATATTTAGAGAGCCGCATGGACACTATACATTTAGAAACATCTATGCCATTCCCGGAATTCCAACCCTATCCTTCGTTGAAGTCAGCGTCGCTGACCATTATCCGGTTGGGCAGCGTATATGAGAATTGTAACAAAATTATAAATTAAAGTATATATTACATATTAGTAATAATCGCAAAATAATATCATCGGAGGGCAATTGGGAGGAAAGTCAACATCAGATTACTCTAATTTATTTATTAATCGACCTCTCAAGAGAAGTTGAAAAGGAAGTCAAATTTTGCAAAATTTGAAATTAAATATCTCGATTAACTTTTATCTGATGAGAGTCAAACTTTTTCTTTTGCATTTTTCTTAAATACAAGTGTAGGATTCGAGAAAATATAGAAAAAAAAATTTATATGCTTTCCAAATTTGATTTTTTTTTTCAATAAAAAGTTCCGAAGGCACTTATGGCACTGAAATCTTTTCTGAAATCGGGCGTGTCTAAGACCAGCGTTTCAGAAAATAAAGACAAAGTTTGGTCACATGGACAGCATGGGTAGTTCATTCATTTCATAAATGAAAGCAAATCTAACTCTTTTCTCCCTTTGAGATGCAAAAGTTCTGTTCTACCAGTTCTCGCTTTATTGTATTATTTTTCCTTTTTTAAATATATGTTACATCCTGTGATACAAATAATTAGAAAATGCTATCAAGTATTCAAGAAATAAAACTAAAAGCCCCCTTCCCCCCAAAAAAAATTAGAAGCAACGTAAGAGTTCAGATTTAAAATATGTTTCTCTTTACTCTGATATATTTAGTATTACCCGTTTCTAATAGAATATAAAAGAGTTTTTCCAGTATCATAGATACATAGTGAAAATATATGTACAAAAAATTATTCATCGGCTGCATTGGTCGTTTAAAAAGAGACACTATTGTCTGAAAATATTTTAACATGTTTTTAATATAAAGAAGTGAAATAAAGAAGAATTATTAACAAAGAACTTTTAACAAAATAATAACAAAGACTTCACGGAACGATAAAAATAATTCTTAGCCTAATTTTTAAATATATCTTACACTCAAAAACCGGAAAAAAATACATGATGTTTAAGAGTTAATTTTACTGTGTTCTTAAAAAACAATTACCCGTTATATTTCTTATTTTTACCACATTTAGAACACGCTTGCAAAAAATGTTTTAATTCATACAGAATTACTTTAAATAATACTAATGAATTTACTGGTAATATCCAATTAAAATATTCTTTACAATTTACCCAATTAAAAATAAGAACTTGGGAAAAAATGCAACTTCTATACATAAAACTGCTTTTTTGAATCTAATTATAATGTTTTTTACCCTATTTATATTTGTTTTTATTTATTCAGAGTAAAATCATAGAATTAAACTGCAACTACTTCATTTGAGAAGAAAATTATGCTTAGTTCAAGAAGCAACATGTACTTCAAACACAAAAGATTGCAATTTCCTTTTATCATTTGATTCTCTGAAGTTTTATTTAATATACTTCATTCTAAAAAATAATTGTTCAAAGAACATAAAAAAGTGTACTTCTGTTTGTTTCTTGTTCGAACGGAAAAACAAATGTGATTTAATAAATATTCTGCGTTAGTTACACTAAATTTAAAAGAAATGTTTCCAATCTATTTTTAAAAATTATATACAACAATCGTTTTTGAATTTTATTGCGTAAACTAAAAGGATGAATAATTAAAAGAGGAGTTACAAGACTGAATTATTGTTCAAGAAAGATCACAGGCAAATTCAACGATATAAATACTGTCATTACTTTAAAACCCATAAATAAAAAAGTAAATAAATTAAAATAATTAGCGTTTCTTTAAAATTCGCAAAAAATTTATACCTATTGAACGAAATTCAAGCACAAAGAAAGCAAGATAAAAATTTAATTTATTGTTAATTGAAATTCTTTGTTTTTAAGTTTAATTTCTTTAATAAATTCTTCTTTACTTTGAAGTTTATTTAACATTTGTTCTAAACCCCACACTACTAATTTGCATTACATAGCTTTTATTTATAATATATAAGCATAAATAATATATAATGTGGTAATTTAATTAAAAGCTTTGCTGAGTATCTTTTACCTAAAGGGAAGAATGCTTTTGAAAAACGTACCTATGCCAATGTTACTGCATATCTTAGGGAGAAGGAAGAAAACAATATCTCAATCTCTGCCGTTTCAAGCGGTTGCGTTCGTTTGAATGAAAGGTCATTTATGGCATCATGGCCCTCTAAGGTTTAACATCCGCCATTCGTAGAGCTTTCTATAGCCCAGGATCACGGATGCATGTCGAAGTATAGCAGAAACAGTAATTCCCTTGATTTGTTCGAGCAATCCGGAAAGTTAAGACGAGACAGCTTTTCAACATCCATGGTGAGCTTGGAGTATTTTCTTGTGTCTCTGCTTGCGAAATTTTAACTGAAACCTGCTACAGTCTTTTAACTACTTCTCTCCAAAGCGCATTTCCAGCGGGATGGACATAACTTCGAAGTCTAGTCTCTGTTTCATAGAGTTCAAAGGATATATCCTCTGTGACTGCCCTCATATACTCGGTGAGAGGGCATATTTTAGATTTAGAATCCCATTCATTTCAGTTCGAAACTGTAGAGAACTGAATCTTGTACACTTGTCATGACGCTTTTCCATTATCCGCAGATAGCTTTAGAAAGCAGGACATAAGTAGGAATTTATAGCCGCCAAAATTATTTCCAGTAGACACTATGAATTTCTTCAATCTGTTAATTTCCTTGGGAACAGCAAAACTGCAATCGATTTGTTGTTCAACAACAGAAACACTGTTATCGAATTGTTGTTCGACAGTAGAATAAACTCTTTCTTCGATTTGTTTTTCGACAGTAGAATAAACTCTTTCTTCGATTTGTTTTTCGACAGAAGAGACGAGTCATTCTTCGATTTGTTTTTCTTCAGCAGACACAAATCTTTCTTCGATTTGTAATTGGGCATCAGAAACTCTTTCTTCGATTTGTTGCTCCAGAGTATAAACAAGTCTTTCTTCGATATCTTCAACTTTATTTTCAACCATGTCTATTCCGCATTCCATAGCCTTGAATTTATTTTCTTGTGATGGCAGTAATTTCTCTTTTCATTTCTTCTTGACCAACGTCAGTCTTCTCTTGAGCTGAGTTTACGGACCCTTCCATCTTTTTTGGTTCGTTTTCATCTCTTCTTGGCCTGTTTTCATCTATACTTGGTTTGATTTCATCTCTTATTTAACGAATTTGATATCCCCTACTATCTTGTCTTGGAATGCAGCAAGCACTGTTGCCAGCTGTCTTAGTTGCTTTTCCATCGTTCTTGTCACCGGAATTCAGTCCTACTTCTGACACAAAAATTGTTACTTTTTTATGTGTTTGTAATGGGTTGAATGTACCCAGAACAGGTGACAAATTGATGAAGTTTATTTATACTAAAACAATTTATATTTTTAGAACTCATACAGCTTTTATTAGTACGACAGACCATAATCAATAGTTACTACTAAGAAAACTGAATACAAGGCAATACAAAAAGCTCGCAGAGTTACCTCTCAATAGTCTGAGTTCTCAATAATCTGAAATGAGCTCTGAACTAAACTGAAAACTGATATTTCCTTTGGTCTTATGTAAGTTTCCACCGTCTACCAAGACATTTCCAGTATCTTCGATTTCTCGAAATTTCAGGAAGTAACAGTTACAACAGCGCCGGATACAATTACAACTACATAGGGGTCGAACTAGTTGCATAAGAATCTGACCGAAATGTCTCCAAATGATCTCCAAATTTTGCGATTGTTTTTAAATCTGAAGACTAAAGTTAGTTTCCATAACTTTCTCCATCTTGGCACTATCTCGCTAATTTGGGGAGACAGACATGTATACTTTGCATAGAAAAATGTCACAGGTCTATATCTTCCGTTCTTCTGAGCCGATTGAGGAAATTTAACTAGTGTTTCTCATGTCTCGAAAGCGCAAATTAGGATATATATTTTATTTACATATTGTACTGTTTTAACATAGTTACTTAGACACAAAATTGGACTTTTTTTCTGAAATGACATACCGATTTTTTCCACATTTCCATTTTATGTGTCTGTAATAATGTAATTTCTGTAATAATATCTTCAACTATAATGGAAATATTTTTAAATACAAGAATCTCGTTGATAATGTTGTTAGCAATTAGTTTCTTGGAAATACTGGAGTTTTAATACGTGAATTTAATAGTAGAAAAATTAAAAAGATTGTTTTCTCAAAAAGTTTAATTGTTTTACATTTGAGAATATTAAGGTTAAGGTAATCAGTTTCGTTGTTATTGGAAATGATATCCATGCTTATGGAAAAGGATGAGGTCATAAGTGTACAGGCAGTAAGATTAAACTAATCTATTTTATCACGATTTTTCATAACATCGAATTCTTATACAAAAGTAAATGTTTGCAAATCGGAGCTGCATATTTGGTGCCCAAGGAAATATCGATAACGTGTAGAAATTTTTTTTTCTTTCAATTTGATAAAATTATGGAAAAGGGAGTATTTAAACTAGATATTCCATATTTAAAAATTAAGGTTGTTACCGAGTGCTAAAAATAACTTTAAAAATAAAATTTGAAAAGTTCAATTATAAATTTCTTTGACAGGAAGTGAGATGCTTTTAGAAATCATATATGTTAGTATTATTAGACCAAACGGCGTTAGCCCAGAAGGGTTATTAATTTCGTTTTGGCAATTTGCGTCGAAAACTTTAAATGTCCGCTTCACTTTTCAAATTGTTGCCACTAATTATTATTGCCCTGTGTTATATTTAAAGAAATTAAATAATCTGGATAAATGTACGAATGTTTCTGGCACTGTGATAAAACAACGTTACGTAGAAGCCAGCAAATTTTGAATAACGTAATCATCTACATAATATGGATATCTGGAAGCCCTAAATTGGAATTTTTTGTTCTATTATCAATTTTATATTTTGGACCACTTTAACGAATTTTTGGTGAACAAACTAAAGGATTTCAAAGTGAGCAATGGCAACACTATACGAAAAAAAAATTATCTCCAGCGAAGAAGAAATTGAATTTATTGAAGAAAATTAAAGTTTTAGTTAATTAAAATTTTATATGACTTTTAAGACAATGTTATATGATTCTTTTAAGTGATTCTCTATGATTGTTTCAAATTCTTTTATTCTTTCTCATGTTAGAAATAACATTAATTACCTTGTTGTGTTTCCATTTCATCTTTCTATCAGTTACAAATTTGCACGGATTTTACACAAGTTTAATTTTCAAGTTGTTTCCTCGCCTATAAATAAAATCCGTGGTTCGGTCTTTAAAGATTCGATTTCTGACCTTAATTCTGACCCAAACAAAAAGAGTATTAATGTTTCGCATAAAGGAACGTGAATCTTACGTCCAAAAAGGCGAAATTAACAAATCTTAAATAGCTAATCATAGTTGGAAATTTAATCACAATTTTCATTTTGGCTCTGCTAAAATTATCCAGAAAGCTGGTTCTCTTAGGAATTGGATTTTCTTGAAGCTTTTCACATTCACAACAATTTATCCTGCTTATTCAGTGACTTCAATTTCAATCCAGTCTTGCTTAATGCCTTTAAAATTATACTAACTTAACCTTTCATTTTTCATTACTATTTCTGCCGACAGATGGCACTATCTGCTCTTCTCCTGGTCACCTGTAGAGTATAAATATGATCGACAATTGGATTTACAGAATTCTTTGCTTCTGATGAAGGGGGACCCGTGTTGTACTCGAAATTTTACAAGATGATTTTACAAAATCTACGCCGAATACAAGGTTGTCGATTTTCTGTTTTATTTTCCATGTCGGCGTGTTTCTCTTGCGTCTTGATAGAACTTAATACTTGGAACTTCCGTAATGATGGTAAAGGAATATTAATTAATAGAGGAATATTAAGAAATATATGTATTGGCCTGCCTGAATGTGAATTGTAGTTTTATTAAGAAAGAGATAATAAATTAAATAGTAAAATAAAGGGACATAAGCATTTTCTTTCTCTCAACAATCCAAGATGAAAAATTGAAGAACTCTGAAAGAATGTGAGATACAGATCTGTTACTTCAACCGGCATTCTGAATAATGCAGTTATTTATGCCATTGGCAATTCCTTGTCATTCCCCTTTGAGATATTTGTCTGCGTACGTGACTTCTATGTTTCAGGAAAACATTTCGAATAAATTCCAACCTCGAACGCGATACGGTTAAAGAAAACTTTGGAACGCGCGGCAAAAGATATATATCAGCAAGTGTTCTTTATAATCTAAACCTTAGGGGATCCTCGTAGGGCCAATAAAATTTCTAGACGCCGATAAATCGAAAACATGATATCACATCTTGAAAGAACTATAAATAAAATTATATAGCTTTTGGAGTTACAGACTTAAATACATTGCTTGGTTTCGTATGGTAATTCAAACCAACGTGGTTCATTCCCAGTCTTTGGAATAATTTGCGGAGGAAGGTGTAGTATCTGGTTGACACATGGATAATTTTTGGTTTATTGGATAATTTTTTTTATTTATTTATTAGCTGCTGCATACACTGATGTCTTATACGTTATTTTTTATAAACAAATCATCGGTTTCCTTTTCTTATTACCTTAGAATAGCTTTAAATGTGTTTTTATAATTTACCTATAAGACAACACGTGCAAACTAAGATAGTAACGAGCAGAAAACCGACAAATGAGATGATCTGTTACATGTATAAAATTAATTTTACATTTTTGAACTGTGTTCTGTCGCTATGTTTTTTGCAAGTCTTTCAGTATTCTTATATCTATTTTGATAGAGCAACGGATAAAAGATCATGCCAGAAATACCTAAAAGAATTTTTGAAAATTTATATCTAATCTTAGGTTTTATTATTCATTTAATGGTCATAAACTACATGTCCGTATAAAATTTTTAATTCCCTGAAATACAGTAAACAATGACAGTAAGATATAAAACTTTCTATCGTACTTGGTAAAGACATTGGTCAAAATTGCGCATGCTTATTTATCTTTATAGTCACGATTGTTGTGAGAATGCAATGTAGATCAGCGGGATTATTTGGTTAATTCTAATAGCTAAACAGATTATATTTTACTTTAGATACCACTTTACCAGAATCTTTCCACAGTTTCTGGAGAATTACGTTACGTTACGCCATTTGCCATCCGTTGTATCAGTTTTCTTTGGAACAACATTGCAGTGCTGACTGAGAATTTATACTACATCACTGACCAATGGTAATCCTGTCACAATGTTACTTGCTGCATTATCCCATAAGCGTCTTTATATACTGTCTGCTAGCAACCATAAGTCAGTGTTGCTTTAAAGGAGATCAGTGCCTGTGGATTTAACTTTTATTTTTAAATTCATAATTATTTGGTCAACTATTTGACACTGCTAATCTTTCAGTTTATTCCCCTTTATCATCAACCCAACTGCCTTTTTGAAATTATATTTAGAATAATTACTCCTGCCATAGTTTATTTGCTATAACGCCAGACTTCAGACTTTGCGGTAACATATATGTGTATGTATATGTAATGATATTTTTAACTCAATTGATTAAATTAAATTCTAATTATATTGCTTAATAATGTGTTGGCGATATATTGCTTAATAATGTGTTGGCGATTCTCTCATCCCTGTTTCTAACTTTTGGCAAAATCCTTTCTTTATTATAAATTATATCATCCTGTTGGCGCCCGCCAAACTCATAAATCTGTCATATTACATAAAGTCCTTAAGAACACTCCTAATGAGAAGATAGCGTCCGCTCGTAATTTCAATTAATATCCCTGATTGGATGAGCACCGTGACGCACACATATCTATAAAAAGGACTTCTCCCAACCCCTCAAAGTACAAGAGGAACACTTGTGAGATGGATGCTAAAAAAACGTATCACTTTATATTTCAGAAATTTGTGTCATTCCTGTTGCTCCGGCTGCACAACACAAATAATGTTATAAGGTATTTCTCCCGCATCCCTAGTGTGCCTTCGTGGTGTAACGGTAGCACGCTCGGCCGGTATTCCAGAGGTCCGTGGTTCCATTCCCGGCGAAGGCGGTTGCATATTTTTCATCTTTTCTGCTTCCAATTAACCTAATGACTCTACAATGTATGAAATTCTACATTTCATATATATATATATATATATATATATCGTTGCAAATACGTTGCAATATGTTTATGTTAACGTTGCAATCTGTCGTCTTTAAGACGCCCAGACGTCCGCGACCATCCACTGTTTTGCAACCGTTGCGAAGACGTCTTTATTACGGCTTTGCAGATGAGGTTTTTGTCGCATAGACGTCGTTATTGCGTCTTTCGTAGGTGATATTTTGGTTGTAAAAGCGTCGTATCACGACGTCACGATGCCTAAATGTTCGCCAAATTCCACATTTTGCAACAGTTGTGAAAATGTCATTATGTCCTTGTGTTACATATTGATTTATGCAGAAAAATAAGCTTAATAATTAATATATTTTTTTCTTTTCTAAAATTTTGCATTCATTGTATTTATCTAAAGTTTAAATATTTTATAATTTCCTGAAAACCAGAAGATAATACAATTTTTCTCTTTAGACTAAATATGCATAATTAATAATAGCCTTAATTATTTTCAGTACTTTAAACTATATTTTTTAAATAAAATTCTAAGTTACGATTATTTAAGATTTCATGATTTTTTTTCCTTAAATGAGAGTAATTATGAAAGTGGTTATTATAAATATATAACATTAATAGTAGGTATTTAAGTAAATAAAACTCAATTAGGCATAAATAAAAGTAAGCTATATATGTGGGTAAAAAAGAGCGTTTCTGATTATAACAGCATTATCACATTTACTTCTGTTAAATCTCAGAGACATTGAAAATTGCTCCTGGTTTAATTTATTAGATTATGGCAAAGCACTCGAGGGCTATCTGCCTCAAGAAATGGGGAAAACCACAAAAACACCCATGCAGCCAGTCCGTTCGCGGGACTCGAACCTCGGACCGAACTACCAGTGTTCAGCGACGTTACCGCTCGGCCGCTAGTGGGAAAAAATTTGCCCCTGTCATGATAAATTAGGAGGCGGTTCTTAAGGTAACTTAATCGGTAATTTACCTGAACTCAAGTATAAATTTATTCGCCTTTCATAGCAAAAAATATAACCATTAACTTCTATATCTCCAAGATATACAAATGAAAGACTGTATAAAGCAGTTAATAAATGTGATAAAAATATCTCATACAAAAATATACCTAAATCTAATAACCAAAAAAAACATCCCATATTCATATCTAAAATGAAATAATAAGCTAAGAAACAACATACATGACAGCACTATTTAAGGAAAAACATGAATTAGTAGTGTTTGAAAATATAAATATCAGAAGGAAGGTAACAGAACTAAAATTTCCAATTAATAAAAAAAAATTTGTTTTTTTATAAATAGTAAGGAAATTAAAATGCAATAATTATGGATTGCAGTATTTACTAGTAATACTGATGTTTCTTAATACCATTTTATTTCATAAATTTCATAAAAAGTAAGATACACTTAAAATAGAATATACTTAAATTTAATAAAAAAATAAAACCTCATTTCCAACATTCGTTTATTGAGATAAATAAAACCTAATTTCTAGCATTCATTTATTGAGATAATCTAATAAACACACATAACGGCAATAGAAAATAAAACCTAATTTCCAACATTCATTTATTGAGATAATCTAATAGACATATAATAACGGCAATATTTAAAAGAACGCGCATTACACAGTGTTTCGAAGAATAGATACCAAACGAAAAGTAATAAAACTGCAATTTGCAATCAATAAAAAAGATCTAGTGTTTTTTAATATTACACAATTAAATATCACATAATTATAGATTACAATACTTTATAAAAATGCTAAAGTTTCTTTAACACTATTTTTCGATCATACATTTCATATGCTTTTTAAAATCATTAACATTTTCTTCATACTATACAACAGACAACCTAGTATAGAATGTGCATTATTGTTAAATTTAAACACTAGAACAGCGGCAGGGGTCATTTCGACCCCCTGAACACTTTTGACCGTTGATTACTTTTGTTTTAATGGAAGAAATCGCTTGTAATTTTTTGACTTTTCCTAAATAGATAAAAAATATTTGTAAAAACAAATTCAATATTCTAGGTTTGTTAGTTTTTGAAATATGGGCATGTATTCCTAGAACGGCGGACGGGGGTCATTTTGACCTCTTTACTTTTATCCCTCTTTCTGTTCGAGGCATTGTCAAATAACACATGAAAAACATTATCTGATAAGAATTTTTCGTTTGCATTCATACTGTCTGCCAGAGGGATAAAATCTAGGTGGTCTCACTACTTTGTAATGTCTACATAAGTTGTTATTCCTTTGTTTGCTATTATCTATTCGTTTGAAGAAAATACTACAAGGAAGGTAGATGCAGGTTTTTTCATGCTTACATTTCTTTTCAGAAATAGTTTATTTTACCGATGTATTTTACCATTTGTTAGTTCAGCTTACTTTCTGCGGTGACAATAATTAGGACAGATATATTCTTGGTAATCCCAAATCAGTATTTCAGTACACATGCATTTTGCCGTCAAGTTCATTATCACCTTTCCTTTACGCTGTGAGAACTATATGCTAAAATATATTTGATAATCTGATAATTTTTTTACTTTTTTCAACTTTTACAAAATATGTCTAATAAGCGGAAAAGAGGTCTTACGGATGAAAAAATTAAAAAATTGTTGCCAGAGTTATCTGAAAATTAGTCCGCCGAAGGTGAAATTGATAATGTTTCTGTAGAAACTGAAGATGAATTCAAAACACAAACTATTAGTGAATCCGAAGACATCGAAGTAAACGAAGAACTCAGCAAAAATAAACGGGCAAAAACGGATCAGGGTATTTGAAAAACTGTTTTTACAGCTCCTAATAACACTATATGGAATGAAATAAATTCCAAAAATTCAGACTGTAGCAGTGTTCCTGCTTATAATGTTCTAAAAGAAATAACAAGACCAACATCTTTTGTAAAGAGTCGTGTTTCTGAGGACAAAGTGTCTAGTGCTTTCAAGCTTTTTATTGATGATTTTATTGACCTGACAAATTTGGAATAAAATTTTGGTTATCTGTCGGCGTTGTACTAAATACCTTTTGAATGCATTCCCTTATCTAGGAAAAGACGGAACAGCAAATCCTCAATTACGTTTGTCTGAAAATAGTGTCATAACATTAACGGAGCCACATCTAAATAAAGAGAGGAATATTACCACTTATAGCTATTTTACTAGCATTAAATTAGAAATGCTAAATACGAAATATAACTATGGTCCGCACTATGAAAAAGAACAGAACAGAAATTCCTGTATCTTTGAAAAATATGCATAGTAATCTTTATTCGTCAACAATAGTGGAACATGATAATATCACATATACCATATATCAAGGCAAAAGAAACAAAAGCGTTTTTCTCATTATACTGTAAAAACTGAAGACAGTCTCAAGAAGTTGCCCGATTCAATAGCATTTTACAACGCAACAAAGTATGGTGTGGATATTCGTGATCAGATGTGCCGAAAATATTCAGTCAAATCGGCTTCTATACCATGGCCTGTACATATGTTTTTCAATATTTGATAACGCAGCTTTGAACGCCTGGATAATTTATAAAAGTGTAACAGGAAACACCATTAACAGGAGAGATTTTCTACTGAAATTAGGAGAGGAGTTAAAAGTGGTACATATGGCTTCAAAACTCCCTCCAAAATAGGAGAAGATCCTTCCTGAGTCTTCAGAAAAAACACATGAAACGAAAATGGATATAAAGAGAAAAGTGTCAAGTTCAGAGATGCAATGTAAACAAATCTTAAGATAATTGTGCATCTTGCTCCAAAGTTGTATGCGGAAAATGCACTGGAAAAATTTTTAAAAATTATTTTTGTATTAACTGCATTAATTCTTAATGCGAAGATGTAATCTCTAATATTTTCAACATTAAAGGGAATTGGAACGAAATGCTTTACATATCCCATTCAGCTACACATATAATGATATAACTGAAACATCAGAGAAGATTTCTCATTTCTGGATTCAGAGAGTGAATCATCCTTTCGAGTAATTACATAAAAAATATTATTATATGAATCGTGTTTTATTTTAGTTAACATTAGTTCCAATTTGTGGAACCATTTATTTGAAATCAATTCTTATATCAAATTAATGAGTTATTAACAAACCATTAATTAACAATGAAGTCCTTTTCAATAGATAAGTTTAGCAATAAATTTTAGAGTTTATTACAGACTTCTGAAAATTTAATACCAGAGTTTTTATTTATTCAGTATCAAGCATAGAGCTAACTGATAAATAAAGGAATGCAAAGATCAAGTTTAGTTAGTTTCTAGTATCACCATCATAAGTTCTTTAAATATTGAGTGAACTTTATCTTTCTCTAGTTCTAGAACATTTGTGGCTCTCAGGGAGATATTTATTAAATGCTCTTTAACATAATTTCATGGCAATGTGAAAATCATAAAAGTTAAGCTAAAAGAAAATAAATTTTGGCCATACATACTCAGGCGATTCAAAAGAAGATTTAATATGACTGAAAATAAAATCATTTTAAATCATATTACATCTGCTTTTCCATCCGATTATAATAAGTTCCGAAATTTAAAAATTAACTTCTTCAACTAGAAAAAGAAGCCAGTTTTACATTTTTGAAAATATGCTGAATGGCAATAAATAAAATACTTTTGAAATTTTTAGAAGAGTTAAGTGTCTTTTACAGTAGTCTTTAGACTTGATTAAGCCTGATCATAAAATAAAGATATTAGAAGAGCATTCACAGCCGTTAAATTTTTGTCAGTCATGGTGTAAACATTTCAAATCGTTTAAGCTGGGAAGATTGATTGACTCTTTGGTTAGTATATAGTAGTATTTGTTTGACACCTATTCAAGTTTGTCAAAGTTTATGCCCTCCACTTCTTTCCAAACGTTAAATAATATATTCATTTTATGTAGCATGAAATTTTAGGAATGATTCCGAGAACGAACTTTGAATTACTACTTTTCATCCGGTTCTCTTGGTCAGCTTGTTGGTTTCAATTACAGCAAAGCACAGGAGAATAGCTATCGAGGAACGCATACATTCGTAGGGTTTTTCTGAGGGATATTTGATCGTATTTATGTTATATAAGGTTGTTATTTCTTATCAAGATTATTCTACCAGGTAAGTGTTACCTATAATCAAAGCTATTCAAGACGATATGATAGCCAGTGTCCAATATGTAGTAAAATTATAATTCTTCAATGCTTCTAATGGAAGGGAGGAATGTTAAAGCATATGTAATTTTACGTCAAAGGCAACAAGGTAATAGTATTTTACATTTCAAAATAAAACTGCCTTACAGGCATTTTCTATAACCTTTTGAACGTAGAAACAGGGTTTAAATATTTTACGCTAAGTATATTCAAGAAAATGTATATGAAGCGAAGAAAATGGATGATAAGGTGAAATATGTTGAAAAGTCGTTCTAGCATCATTTGACTTCCTAGCTTGCCCGCAGATGATCAGCTTCTTCAGCTGATGGATTGTTTCACCAGTGCATCAACCGAAGCTGTGATATCCGTTCTGAGAGTGCATCTGAGAACCATTATAGTTTCCCTAAAATTACAAATTCTGCTTAGTGGAGGGGAGTAATGCAAAAAAAGAATCGTGGAAATGTTTCATAAAAAACGCGCATCTGCGGTAAGTAATAGCTTATTTCAGTAAAAGGCGCGAAATGCTAGGATTGCTCTCTGTAAATATCCTGAAGGAAACATGAATTTTGCTTGTGATCTATACGATGCCTTAAAACGACTTAAGCGTGTCGTTAAGAATTAATCGTGTCATGAATTAAGAAATAATAAATAAACAAGTCTTAGCACGAAATTGTTTCATTCTCAACTTAGCATTTTGTGTAGCATTAAAAATTTTCTTAAGGACTGCTGTGATCCTGAAATTGCAGTTTTTAAAAGGAGGTTTGGTTATTTGGATATGAAAAGCACACAAGAGATATCTGCCTGTTTTTAAAAGGAAAAGGATAAAGGAAATAATGGGCGCATTTTTAAATACTTAATAAGACAGTAAATGATATACCTGCGGCAACAAGCAGACGAAAACTAAAATAGAGAAGGTAATCAGGCTATGCTCAGCAAGTTACTAAGAAATTCTCCCCTCCCTTGAGAATTGTATTTTCCCAGTATAATTTTAATAGCAATTAAAAATACTACAACAACTGAAAATCAACACTAGAAAAATAGCTCATCCCGTAGAATAGTAACAGGACTGTAAGAGCAAAACTATTGTAATGTAAGCATATTACTATCCAATTTGTATGTACTTAATAAAAATAATATTGTAAAGCAGTTTACTGAAAATCCAGTCAATGTGTAAATGAATTACAAGTGTACATTGATTATCTCAGTAAAAGTATTGTAAATATGAATTCAGATAATGTTTAAATGTACACATAGCTGTCATGATTTTATGTAATTATCATATGTAACTTGTACACGACAATGTTTGTAATCAACATATCTATGCTTATACACTGCCCTTGTATGCCCATGTAATATTTATATTTATATTTTTACACGGAAGAAATATTCCTTTCTGCCAGGACACTGTAACACTGTAAGACTTTTACAACAATGTCAGGTCAGTGGTTATCTCAGGCGGCGCTCAGTAAATGATATGCATATTTTTTGTTTCAATAAGTATTTTTAATAATCTTCATTCCATTATTAAGGTTTTTATTTTTTATTATTGAAATTTACTCCATTTACAATAAATTAAATAGCATTAAATACATTAAAATTGAAGACAATTGATTTCGAAGAAAGAAATGTATGGTTTTATCTACGTACATTTAAACTTGCATTAAGAAGTTCAACCAGAACCTGTAGCGCAAATAAAAAGTATTACAGATTATGTTAAGAATTAAAATTCTTCACTCAACGCAAAAAGGAAATTTCTCAATGTGAACGGGAAAAAATTGTTAGTTTAAAAAAGATTAGTATAAACCCTTAAAATAAATGTTTACATTTCTTATAGACGACTGCGTACTTTATCAGAAAATCAGCAATAGATGTTATTGGTATGACCAGGCCCCACCAGCGGTTGAGCGGCAAAATCGCTGAACACTGGTAGTTCGATCCGAGGTTCGAATCGCGCGAACGGGCTCGCTGAATGGGCGTTATCGTGGTTTTTCAACTTGTTTCCCTTAGAATGTCCTCCACAAATACATCTCTCTTCTTAGGCCCTCAAGGCTTTGCTACACTAAAATTAACCAAAAGAAAACCGTTTGGTAGGACCAGTAAGTAGTCCCCAAAGAATAGAATGATCAGAAAATCGACTGAAATCGAAAGTTTCATTGTTTGTTGGGTACTATTTTATTAAGTTTATTAAACTAACATACCAAGCTCTCTAACACAATTGAATATAGGTTTTTCTGCATCTAAGCAGAAGCAAATGTCTACCGCATATAATCACGTATATGCACTTCTACATACGTCGAGGCATTATTCATGAAATTGTATAATGTCAGAAGTATAAACATTTATTTATACTGAGGAATAATAAGTAAATTATTTATACATAATAAGTAAATTAATTTATAATTACGTGACTGCATTATTTGCGAAAACATTTACATTATTTGAGGGAAAAAATAAAATAGCTTACATATGCTAGTAAGCGTGCTTGCATATGCAATTAAAGCTTATGATGAATTTAGCCTGAAAAGAATTACAATTATTTAGTACAAAATTCTGAAAAAGATTATGTAATTTAAAGCATTTTCAAAATATATCTTTCAGATTTAATAACAAAGTAAATACGAATTTTTTGATATTTTAAATTAGAATTAACTTGAAACATACAGAAAATTTTAATCGCATTGAAGGCAAACATATTAGATATGATCAGTTTCTATTATGATGTTTTTGTGAATATAATTCTCAAAAATGTACTAAAACTTGTAATTACTCTTTTAGACAACTCGTTCATTGACAACTCGTTCATTCTTCTTAATATTCTTTGGCCAGAGAAGAATTAATTTAAGCATTTTCAGCATACATAGACAAATTTCCATCTAGCTTGGATATATAACATTCAGATAAATTTGTTGATCATAATAAAAAGTATTTTGTACAACATGCAGTTAGCATCGAAAACTGAAATATGAAAGGAATATAAATACATTTTAAGAAGTAAGGTCTAACAATCATAATATAATTCAATCAGTATAAAAAAGGTCCTAAGAACTTAGGTATTCTGTTAGTAGTGATACTCATTTTCAATGATCTTTTTACATTTCCAAATGTACACTGCGGAAAAAAAGGGACACTTCTATATCTCCCGTTCTACTGGACCGATTGACGAAAACAAATGACAACTTGCATTATTCATGTCTCGAATGTGCGACTTAGGATATGTATTAGACTTCCGTATAGCATTACTCTAATATAGGTATTTTGACACAAAATCGGCGCTTTTTCTGAAATAACGTGCCAATTTTTTTTCCCCATACTTCAATTCTACGACTCAAATTATGCCAAACTCCCAAGTTTTGTAAAAATCGCACGATTACTTTTTTAAAAGTTAGCTTTCAAAATGTTAGCTCCTCAATGTTTATTGAATTTGATATATATTTATTGATATCTCTTTTTTTATTAAACTTACGCAATTCCTTCTTCCAAAATTCGAAATTTAGGTTTAATCCATATATACTTCTGGTATTTTTATTACTTATTTTAAAAATTTGTGTTTGATTTACAGCCTATAAAAGGATTACCATTGTCTTAAAGTAGATGTATTTCTAAAAGTATCTGCAAAAAATGAGAGTTTTTTTATTCAAAAATTCCTAGATTAAGGGAATTTATATATTGGCGAGTTTTAAAATTTGGCATATTTTTTATAGGCGATAATAACGTCAAATGTGTTTTACACACTTTGTTAAAATTATTTGAAAGTAGGAATGATGACCTTTTTTCAGCTCGTGGAGAATCTAAAAATAGAAAGGAAAATAGGTTGCTATAAATTAAGAATTTCGCCGAGTAAATTATTCCTGGCGCAAGCTGAAGAGAATGCGCCAAGATGAATTTTGGAATTTCTGCGTAAATTTCGCCCCAAATGTAACAAAATTTAATATTTAGGCATAATTTAAGACCTAGAATCGAAATATGGAAAACAAATGACAAGTCATTTCAGAAAAGTTAAAATATTTTGTGTTAAAATACCTACATTAGACCAATGCTATATATAAATCTAATATGTATTCTAAGTCGCGCTTTCGAGACGGGAAAAACGCATTTTGAATTTCGTTAATCGGTCCAGTAGTATATGAAAGGAATATATATACAGATATATAACAGAGAGATATATAACTGTTTCCCCCTTTTTTTCCGGGAATGTCCCATTTTTTCTATTATAATTTTTGTAAAGATTTGTGTTTACTTGCTTATAATTTAATTTAATGTGTTTGTGCATTGCTTTCACATATTTGGGACTTTTTGTATCATAATTTTATTGTTATGTGTTGTGTGTTTTGTTTCAGTTTGAATTTTTGGGAATTTAAGAGAAATGCAGTCAGAAGCAGAGATACGTAGAAAATTTTCCTGTTGAACCCCGGTATAAGTGGCCATGTTCCTAATTTTTGATTAACTTAGCGAAGTTATGGAAGTCTCCAGAAAGCATATTATTAAAGCAAGTTTTCTAGTAGTTGTCAGAACTGTTCACTTTATCTTCAACAAAGACTGCATTGGACCTCGAGTTACTATTAGAGAGCTGTGAGATCTTTTGATTTAATACCATATATATATTTCGGTAACGAAAGCATAATATACTATGAAAATGAATATATTTTTTATATAAACATTACTCAGAGGTTTATTTCTGAAGGAGAAAGAGAAGGATGTGTTACTGGTCTTCAAAGCAGCGATGTAGGATTAGAATTCATGATTTTCTTTTGAAGGAATAAAATCATAGGTATAGACCATTGCGAAATCTCGCTGAATAATAAGTAAGTACAATTTTAAAAAGGATATTTTCTGCAAAATTAGAATTTAAAAGTAAAAAGCTCTTACTGCTGACTGAGCTATCTCATGCTATCTTAAAATTCTATACTAGTTAACGCTTTTTTCGAAATGCGTTTTTTTTGACATTTTTGCTGTTTCATCAATAACAGTTCAGATTATTGTTATTAAAAGATTATGAGAAAATATGTAAAGGAAACATCACATTTAAGCATTATGTATTGCAACTATTGTCAGCATATAAACTTAAAGCATCTAAATTAATTAACTAATGTCAAATTCATAACGAAAAATAGTAAATTATCAATTGAGTTTAGGGTAAAAAATTCGACTAAATTTTTAAAATTTACGTGCACAAAATTATACGTAGTAGATAAGAAGGTGAACTAAAAAAAAAAAAATCTAAGACTGGAATATATAAATTGCGTAAATCTTAATTTTAATATGCATGTCACTCAAAGCAATAGATATACTTCAGAAAAAAAATATTCTTTTTTGAGGAAGGAAAAAATGTTGAATTACAGCACAGATATCACAAAAAAAAAAAAAAAAAATTCCTTCGGAGTCTAATTCATTTCGACACTCAACTCGTGTTCGTTTCATTACTTACTTTAATATATTTTTGCTAAGATATATCACTTCCCTGAGAAACTCCCTAATGACTTAAATTTTCATTCGGGCAATTACGCCTAAGAGCTGCCTCAAGATCTCCTTTGCATTTAAAATGACAGGTCGGCATTTCTTGAAGAACCGCAATAACGCTATCCAATTATTCGCGCTGTGATTGGACTGCTGCCAGACAATTTTCTTTATACTCTTAGCAATGCATCTGAAGATACTTTTCCCAATCGAGTTGATTAGAAATGACTTTTCCCTGAAAGTAGCCGAATGTCTTGAATTACACACTTCCTCTTAAATATACACAGTTTCAAACTTTATTTCTTAAGTTTATCTCTTATTTATAATTACACCTATATCTACATATCAGTGCCCCACCATATTTTAATTTTTGTATTAATCACACTTTACTTTTATTTTCATTATTTTCATTCACATAGGATATATATAGACAATTTATAATTTATGTAATTGGTAAACCTATTCTGCTTATATTTATTTCATTATTTATTTATTAATTTTGGTTTCGAACATTTTGTCATGTGTTGCCATTTTTTTGTTTCGTATCAGAAAAATATCTTTAATTAAAGTTTTGTTTACTTTATCAGATTCAGATTGTAGCGATAAAAATTTAATGCGTTCTAAATTATAATACCGCTGGAAGAAAGAGAATAAATTATAAAATAATTTATCGTGCCCATAGCAGCAGATAACATAATCGAAACCTTCAATTTTATTTTTATGGTATTACTGAGTAAAAACGTGATTAAGGAAAAAAAAATATTGAAAATAAATATGTAAAAAAAATTCTGGAAAGTTTCAGATTTTAACGCCGCACCAGAGGGTTTATTAAAGTTTTTTTTAATTTTTCCGGGATTATATTTCAACCAAAATATACATTTTGACCGCTATCGAATGCAATTTAACGATGTTTTGCGTGACATCTATACGTAAGGATAGAATAAAGTACTCTTTTTCTCAAAACGTGTTGCGAAAAGGATTTTAAATGGATTCAAAAGAGACTTTTTCGTAACTTCTCTGCATACATACATTACATATGTATTTATTCCATAAAATTCAAAAAGGAGTAGTATTAGAGCGTTGAAACTTTGTATATATTACTGCCATACCATGTAGTTGTGCACCTCTTTTTTTGGATGCAATCGGCTGCACCAGAAGTATATGTATATATATATATATATATATATAAACTTAGAGAGCATCTAAATTAATTAGTAAATTGGAATAAAAGCAAGGCAGTGTGTGTATATATATATATATATATACCCATCCTGTTAATCGGCTCCGTGAACTCGTTTTTTTTTTTTTGTCTTATATGTTGGTAAATTGGGCATATTATGCTTTAAAAATGCTTGAATTATTTTGTTCCTATCTTCCGCTTAGGGATTTTATGCCATTAATTAAGCTGCATGCAATAGTTATAGAATTATTTACAATTTAAAAGTTGTTTAAATGTGGCTAGGTCAATTCTTTTTTTAAGACAGCAGCCAAATTTATTTACATATGAAACTTAGCAGAATAGTGAATTAGGTCAGTTTCTGAGCCTTTAGTGTCTTCTTGTCGAATGGCACCAAATTCGACAGTTTTGTGCACAGAAAATCTATCGTCATGTCGCTGTCAAAATTCTTTGTTTTTGTGTAGAAACTCTAAATTTTAATCTCTAAAATTGTTTAACTGTATTTGGTGTTTTATATGTTTCCACATATTTAAATTTTTAATAAAGATATTTTTAGGTTTAATGCATTTTTGCCTTGGCGCGAAATGAGTACTGATTTAATTGAAAAATATATTCCTAATGAAATTTGAGGAAATAAGTGTGAATGAAATGTAGCAAAAAATGCGTATAATTTATTATTCCGTACAAGCAAGTCATGCGGAGTACACAACAGATTTTGTTTCTAAACTCTATTATTGAGCATCATTTTCTTCGCTTCCATAAAATTTAATAGGAAAAATCCCAAAATTCTTTAAAAGCAGTATATTTTGTAAACTGAAAACAGAGTGTTAAATCTTGCCATACATTTTGCGATTTTTTCCAGTCTGTTCTCAGTTCATTGTATCAGTGCTCAGTTTTCTTAACAAAATGATATACACAGCTGAATTTTTGCTTTTGGTGTTTTAAGTTTGTTATTGAACTTAACTTTCTTCACACTTACGCCACTTAAAATTCAGTATCAAAATTACAAATTTTTGAATGCACATCTTCTCATCATATAAATATCATATAATATTCCAGGTCTCTTAAAAAGATGACTTAAATAAATGAATGAAAATTTATTCTTAAATTTCTTTTTTATTAACGCCACTTTTAAAGTTTAAAAATTTTTAAAGTTTTGGATTAAAAAGTTTTAATGATAAGCATTTGTTTACCTTTTTCTTCACTTCCATATTCTAATAAGAACTATTCGAGAGTTTGAATATTCCAATGATTCAGGAAATTCAAGAATATTTTGATTCAGTTTCAGATTCTAAAAAATTGTTCCAAAGAACTTTTGGATATTATTTGAATTATTGGCGTAAAAACGTTTTAATTTAATATTCAAAATTTATTTAAATGAAAGTTTCTTAATTACAAATAAATTGTTTTCTGAAACTGAGTTTAATAGTGCAACAAAGAATTAATTTAACTCAGAAAATATCTCCGATTGTTTTCTTTCTTAAATATTTAGGAAATATTTTGACGCATTCTAATTTAACATATTATTGTTATATGTTGAAGATATTATATATTGAATCTTAAATATTGAAGAAATATTTTCACGCATTCTAATTTAATTGTTTTCCCTGTCACCACAACAGAACTAGAAGTGTGTCTAATTTATAACTTTTTACACGATTTGCATCTGAATTTTAAAAAGTACGCAAACAAAGAACGACCTAGATCTAAGTGTCACGTATAAAGATGTAATAAATTTTTAAACCGATATTCGAGAAAAAAAAATAAAATCAGAAACCGCATTTACTACAAAGAAGGAAAAAAAATCTTCAAATTGTGAAGTAGCATTAAATTGAGTAAAACTCTCCATATATCAGAGAACTACAAAAAACGAGGCTTCCGTTATTGGCAGGTGAAGCTGTCTATCATATTTAAACTAATCAATAGGCCACCACAGTTTAAAACAAAGGCGGAACTAAATTATCCGGTATTATCGGATACGCTATCGATCGCGTTATTTCTAATGCTGTGAGAACTTTATCGAATAATTTCGTTTTGTTACAGTTTTCTCCAATAATCTAGAGATTTTTTTTTGTTTTACTTCCGAGAAAAATATTCTTTTGGAATTCGTTTCAACAGCAGTTCAACCCAATGAGTGTTAATCTCTAATGCAGAGCGAAACACATAATGTAGGAAAAAAATGTTAATAAACTGTGATCTAGAGGTAAGGCAAATTGCTTTCTCTTTTCTATGGAACTATGGAATGTATTTTTTTCTCATAATAATTATTAGTATTTATATAGGTTTGTTAATTTGTTTTAAAACGAATATATTTAATTCTTTTGATAAAAATCCTGACATGGGAACGAACATCAAGAAATAAAGGAAGGAAAATCTTTAACATTTTATTGATCATACTAACTGTCAGGTATATCATTTTGATGTAGCTGGGTCAAAATCTATAAGGTATGTGTTTCTATTAAGCAAGTCTTCTGTTGTTCCTTTAAACTGCACTCATACTTTAGTTTACGAACTTCCCTTCTACGAAACCTCGGAATTACCATTTCATCTAATGAAAATAAAAGAGAACTTAAAAAGATTTTACATTTAAAGCAATGCGATTAAGTGATAGCTTCTTGTTGACATTGTAACATCTTCTTTTGATCAAATTTGAATTAACAATTAATTTAAGAAATCCAGATTAAGGAATTAATTACCTTTAAAAACGAATTAAATATAACTTTTTAAAACTTACCTCTGGTTGAAGTGGGTAGTAAATAGGAGCTAATCTCTGGAAATTTATGATTGAACTTGAGACGAAATTTACTTTTAAGACAGCTTAAAATGGATTCTATACTATTAAAATGTGTGTGCGTCTGTTTGTTTTTTTGCGGGATCATCTCGTCCGGAACGGCGGGGAGCTGAGTTTTGAGAGAAGTACTCCCGGATTAGAAAAAAATTGAGGGTAACCATTTCGACCATTCTCATCTTCATACGTCTTTAGTCAGTCAGGATAAGGATACTAATTAGTATCCTGGCTAATTTTCGTACTATTTTTCCAGTTGGTTAAAGTCTTGCGGGCTGGAGATAAAAATTTGCTTTATTTCGAAAAGTGTTGCCACTGCTTGCTTTCAAATCATAGAATTTGATAATAAAAATTTGTAAGTTTTATAAAATATGAAATAAAAATAGCATTGCCAATCTCTAAATATATTATTATTGTATAAGGCCGTAGTCTGACTTTGAATTAGGAACGCGATTGCATATGTCCTCCTTGCATGTCGAATACTTTCGTTAATGTCACCATTTTAAATAAATAGCTGTTGTTGGGAATTTGTTTGTTTCACGTTAAGATAACTGGCACTATATCTTATTGCCATGTTAATTCTCTTATTGATATTTAAAAAAAGGTGTTATATAACATTAAATTTAGACCCATGACGTCATACCTAACTTAAAATCATTTAAACCATTTTTATTTGTTTATTTTATAGTTGCATATAAGTAAGAAATTATGCTGATTGATGCATAGAATGACGTAAACACGACGATATATTGTTTTAAATCAGAACTTACTCTAATTTTCTTTGACATATTTTTTTACTCATTCGGTATTTTTAATTTAGTAAGTAGTGTTTTATCTGTTCTGAACACCTATTATTAGTTTTGTTTTCTCCGTCATAGCAGCATTTTTTCAATTTAGTTCAACAATACCTTTTGTTACATAAGTTTGAAGATTTTAAGAAAGAACTACAGTATTGTTGAAATAACAGATATTATTTTTCTACTTTGAGACACACCTGCATAGAAATGAATTTGCTTCAATTTAATCATTAATACGCGATAAAAACAAAAGCATTAATTATTTGGCTGAATAACCGCTAAATATTAAAATAATGGAAACTAAAGCATAAAGGCAAAGAGATCGAAACATTAACGTGAAAGAATGGTCTGGATAGGAAATTAGATAACATTCAGTAACGTAATTAATTAACTTTCTCTTTTGTGCTTTGAAAAATGTGCAGTGTATGATTACAAATACTGCTAAAGAATTTCTAGCGGGATCTTTTGATTTATTTTTCGGCAAAAGCTTGTTGAACAATTTTTTTTGTATGTGTGTTCAGAGAGGACTACAATTATTCGAAACTAAATATCTCTTAAATAACTTATACTCTTCAATCTAACAAATGAAATAAAATTACACAGAATTTCAGTCTAAGACAATTTTCATCACGTGATACCTTTTATTAAAAATGGATAAAATTTAAGCTCATGCGCTTGTTCTCAGCAAAGCTAGATCCGTTTATTTCTCCTGTTACGTATATTTTTGGTAAAGAAAGAATTGATTGTAATATGCAAGAGTTATCAGACTTAAATTCACCAAATGAACTAATTCTTCTTACTTAATTCTAATGCGAACTTAATTCTAAATGAACTAGACTTAAATTCACTAAATCTAGAATTTATAGCATCGGGTGATAAAAACAAGTTCACTAGTTAAATATTTAAAATTTTAGGAAATTTCTAAAGTATCCTCATGGCCAGTCTTCTGTCGGACATGCATCGTTCGAAGATGATAATGGTCGAAATGACTTCCTATGAATTTTTGGAATCGGAAATAATATATGGAATGTTTGGCAATACTACTTTTAACAAAAAGAGTGTTAGCCCAGAAGGGCTATTAATTTCGGTTTGGCATTTTGCGTCGAAAACTTTAAATATCTGAATGACTTTTTAAATTGTTGCCACCAAATATTATCGCCTGTATTATATCGCCTGGAAAAAGAGTGGCCATGAATTTGGTCCACCTGTATCATCCCACGATCTGGGAAGGTTTCATTAAGAAAATTACGCATATGTGTAGCCCAATGACAGGAATCGCATTATATTGGAAAAAGCATTTGACTGCATTCCTTCTAATCGCGGAGCCC
Source organism: Stegodyphus dumicola (assembly GCF_044657685.1). Lineage (NCBI taxonomy): Eukaryota > Metazoa > Arthropoda > Arachnida > Araneae > Eresidae > Stegodyphus > Stegodyphus dumicola. The sequence goes on from NC_140771.1 coordinate 199,424,277, forward strand.
ACCAGCGGCTGAGTGGTAAAAGTCGCTGAACACTGGTAGTTCGGTCTGAGGTTCAAATCCCGCGAACGGGCTAGCTGCATGGGCGTTTTCGTGGTTTTCCCCATGTGTAACGTGTATACGAGCCAGTTTCCCTTAGAAAGTCCTCCACGAAGGCATCCCTTCCCTTAGGCAGATAGCCCTAGTGTGCTTTGCCATAATTAAATACACCAACACACACACCTTCTAATTGAGGTACAGCAGACAATCTCATTATATGAGCGTAAACGTCTAAATTAATTGATAAGTCAGAAAAAAGAACGGACCATTCACTTCGTCACCAAATGTTAATTTTAGGGTTGTCTCGCTCAATTTCTCTTACGCAAAGCAGGTTTAATGATTCGAAATCCTGCAGTAACCTGTACATGCGGTTATTTGTGTTCTAGAGTTTAGTAGGTATTCACAAAATGTCAGACATATTTAAGTGCCAATATATTGGTATATTGCGATACATATTTAAACTTCTTAAGTAATCTCTTTATAAAGGTAGATTTTATTAAGGAGAATTTATAACTAACTCAGATTTTCAAACGCCTTTATAACTAAAATAGAGCTTTCAGTAATGAACGTACCTAAGAGCTCTTCTGGTGTAGCTCCTCCGAAAAATGCAAATTTCTGAAATGCTAAATTTGCATTTAATTCATTCGGAATCCATTGATCACCTGATTTAAACTGTATGTGAACTGCTCATGATTTAATACTGCTATTAAATTACAAGGAAATTAAGTTAATCCATTTTAACTATTTATAGTGGAAATTTAGGCATGAAACACCAATATAATTTGGAATGAGAGCAATCTCAAGGATTTGTATCAGAATCAGATGTTTATAGAAATATTTTTCTTTTTATCTTCTTGCTTGTAAAGGAGACAGAGAAATCTATAGAGTTATCAGAATAAATAAATTAATAGTAATAAAAAGCTTATGAGAAATTACACAGAACAAAAGTATTACATTCATGATTAAAAGAATTAGATTGTACTATCTTCAGTAAAGTTTAGTGCACAAGATTTAAGTCTGACAGCAGATAAAAAAGCCTTCAGTTTATCTATTCCAGGATCAAATCTAGAGTTTCACATACAGTTCTAACCATAATATGAAATGCAAACCCAGACTATAGTTTTTGCTTCTTCTGTCTCCTTTGACAAGAATAATAAAATCGTGTCATCTGAGAGAAGATTTTGCATAGTTCGCATCTAAATTCAATGTTTTCACGTCAAAGAAGTAAAAATGAAGAATTTAGATTATTTTCGAAATTTTCATTTACGTATTTAATTTATAAATATTAGACCAAAGGCTCCTAAGCGAGTTGGAGAGATAGTAAATTTATTACTGTTTCAAATTTTAATCACGCATAAATATTTACAAGATATGAAGTTTAATTTAATGACCAGCGTGAAAAATGATTGTAAGTAATTTTTTTTTCGTTTCCTGTATCACATTATACTGCCTCATGTGAGGAGTTGTCCGGAGGAGTTGCGAGAATTAATTTATAACGGTACAATTCGGATTTATTTTTTAAATATTAAAATATTTGACTGTTATTTTGCTATGTAATAAATAATAAAAATTAGAAATTGTTATGCACATTAATTTTGCAGACGGGAATCAATGCTTCTTCATTTATTTTCAAAACAGAAAGAAGTGATCCTTATATTTAAAAATTATGCCATTTTTCTGATCCTCTAATAAAATAGATAGCATAAAAGAAATTGCGACTGAAAATAAATCTAGCACTTAAAAAAGAACGTTTCCGACTGGCATCGACTGGATAACCTACATTTATATCTTTCTCGCTATGCATTATTACTCCCATCGTACAAAGATTAAGAAATGAATTACCTCAGATTTAATTTGCATAAAGTATCCATAAATGCAATGGACTGAAAAACTGAAATAAAGTAATTTTTAAATTCATACGGATCATTAGCTAACACGTCCTCCTACTTGTTCTGTTCCTCGCTTGTGTTAATAATCAACATCATTAAGTGTGGAAGTAAAAGATTCGGATATCTTCATGTATGGATAATTGAAAAACGGATATGACAGGGATTACTACTGCATTTAAAACTGCTAAGCAGCTCTCTGTCTTTAATTTGATAACTACTTGGTTGTAGTGTGGTGAGGTAAGATATTCATTGATAACTTCTTATCCTGCTCAGTGAGATCAAATACAAATTTCTAAAAAAAACCTCATAATAAAATTTATTTGTGACTAATTTAAGATTCTATGAGCATTTCCATCCATTTCCAAGATATGAAAACCGAGCAAAAATCAATTTACACCAAGTAATTATTTACCATTTTATTAAAACTCCACAATTCTTGAGGAAAAGTAACAATTAACTTGATATCAAAAATATTTTAACAATTAAGAAAATAGAAATATTTTTAGGAAATTAAATTATTGAATTAATTCTTAGATTTTATAGAGTTATAATGTTTGTAGTGTCTGATATTCCTCTTCCCTCTCATGATCTAGGGAAAAATGTACCTAGCTTTCTATGGTGATTGATTGTCGCAGGGAAAGAGTTTATACAGAAATGAGTAACTGCGCAATAGCAAAGCGAGCACTTAACCGCTTGCCAAATAAATGCCAAAGTTGTACGATAAAAAGTGTATTTTAGTCTCTAACACACAGGCATTTTAGAGTTGATCTTGCGTAAATTTTATAAATAACGATTCTACATCTTTTATATCCGATAAAATTTACAACTGAGTCCAAAGGTTTCAAAGAATCTCCTTCTTACGTGAATTACAAGAAATCAAGAGAAATCGAACCACAACAAGCGTTTTTGTCGTAAATGGGCTTATAAAATTATAATTATATTCAAACTAAATGCGCATGTGTTAAATCTAGTACTAATTTTTTTTCTTTTCAAAATGTTGTTAAATCTACGAAATTACGAATCTAATCGATTATAGTACTAATTCTTTCTTTCTGTAAACATATCCATTTATTCTTAATAATACACTTCTGTAATATACTTCTATATCCATTTGTTCTTAATCATATGCTTCTATATCCATTTGTTCTTAATAATACACTTAATTCGATGACAAATAATAAGTTGTTGTGAATGTTGATAATAGACGCTAAAATTTATCTTAAAACAGAAAGCTTTTTGTTAAGCAGGTATTCATTTCAAAATCGTCGTACTTAATTCTTTGAATTTAGGTTTTTTTTATCGGAAATGCATTTAACTTAAATATTACAAAAATACATATTAAACCCTCAGAAATGATAAACTAAGATTTTTAATATTTTAGTTTGCTTTAAAACGATTATTTTATGGACTAAAGAATAGAAGTGTGAAAACATCTGTTATTAAACTTAATCCCTTCGCAATTCATTTCTCGACAGAATCTTCACTGCCATGGTTTAGTGTATTTTGCTATAAGGTCCTTACTATTAAAAGCCTTTTTAACAGCATTTGGAAAAAAAATTACTTGGAACGCACTTGCGTTGATGATATGTAATATTTGATCCTCCCATAAATAATGCCGTTTTTTCAGTTGAACTGAAAGCCAAAAGAGAAACGAAATATACTACATGTATCAGCTTGCTATAAAAGGAGGTAGTAATTTCACATCGATCTTATGTTTAGTGCAAGATCTGAAAAGTGAAGTTCACTTTTAACAGTAATTGTTTAAAACTAAATGGAAGTCATAAAGTACAATATTTGGCGAATATTGCTCTATGAATTGAATTAAATTAATATATATATATATATATATATATATATATATATATTTGTGCAATGGCAGATTGTGAACAATTACAAATGTAGCCCAGTCTATTAATCTATACAAGGCCGGAAGTGGTGGTCTCTTTATTATGGAAGCACCTAATAGGTGGGCCACTATCGGCTCTTCTATGAAGGGACGGTTAAATACAACCCTGTCTTCTCCGGGATTCGAACCCAAGCCTTTCGGCATCGCAGTCAGCTACCCTGACCACTATACCGACTGGGCGGCTATTAAATCAATATTAGTAGGAATAGTATATGGGGATATTGGTATAGTATATGGGGATAAGATATTAATCGTAAGCGAATGTAAACGATGGTTATATAAATTGGGAGCGAGAGATTGGAAGCCTAGAAGACGAGATTGTTCCTAGAAGACCCGCAAAGCTCAATGAGGACGTCCTAAAAACTGTAGTGAAACAGAATTCCATCGTAACAATAAACAACGGGCATAGCATGAAGGCGAATATATTTTTAAATAAAAAAGAATTCGTTTATTTTAGCTTTGAAAAATAAAATATCTATGAAAAACCGCATTATTTATAGAATGACCCAATATGTAGTGGAGAGTAGCCTAATTTGGACAAAATTTGTATTTTTCACTATATAGAAGGACGGAAGAAGTGCTAATAAAAATTAGGTAGTAGAAAATAAACTCACTAACTGTACCTTCAAAATAGAACAATTTATTAAATTTTAAAAATTATTTATAACGGTGAAAAATGAATTAAAAAAATCGTGTCATCAATTCAATTTAGGAAACCGATTTCCTTCGATTTGGACCGCTAGTTTCCTAAATTGGGTCATAAGCTTTCTTAACGGCAATTACAACAAAAGAACCTTTTAATTGCGGCACACCGAGTATGTATCCAAGCGTGACATTTCATGCATTGTATCATTTCTTCTTCCTTGGTTTCTTCACATTATATACAAAACCATGAATCACCAGTTTCTTTTTTATGTTTCTGCATTTTGTTAAACTTTGTTGAACTGATTTTTTTTTTTTTTTTTTTAAAGTTTTGGTATAACCGCGATTTCTAAGGGCTGCTTGTTATTTCCACTGCTGGGCTATTGGTGCACTGGGAGAAGACGAAGGACCAGTTGGATTTGGAGTTTTCTTTTCTCGCGGTAATATGTTTTCAAGAACTGTCCTAAATCCTTTATTTTCGTTATCACTTCTATCTTCAACATTATCACTACTAGAAGGTGAAACAGGGCTCTGCAATATTTCTGCAATTAGCTTTTAAAATAAGTTTTAAGTACGCTTACTCGTCTCGGAGACGAGTGGTTGCCATTCCGGGAAGTTTTCCGAAGAGTAGCATTCTAGAGTTAATTATAATTTATCTATAAACAAAATGTCGTTGCCGAAATCGGACCGGTTCAGTTTCGGCAACTGTTTTCGGTCCATTTTGGGAAACTTGAATATTTAATGCTTGATATTGTACAGAAACGTCAAACTAACATAACCTCGCAAAATTGTAATTGCAAATTGTCGATAAATAAGCAAGTTTTGTGATGGTATAATAGTCATGTAATTACTTAAGTTTAGACGAATTAACTGCTTTCACACTTATGTCGAAATAATAGATTTTGTTCTTAGCCAAACGAATAACATTTCTGTCAATGTAACCACGAGGTGTTTCTTTACAAACGCAATTGCATTAACCTCTTCTACATCTACGTATAACGAAATGTCTATCTCAAATCTCGCAGATATCATCAGTCTTTGTATATCATAGCAGTCCAAATAAGGCTACGGTCCAAATTAGGCTACCTTTTCCCTATCTTCTTAGATGTGTATGTGGTCAGGCAGAAGTGCATCTTAGACTGCATGTTTAAACATATATTCGTGAACGCTTTCTAATATACAAATTAATGCTAAGTAAAATAATTCATGTCTAGCAATCATCCTCATTATCCTCATAAACTCATTAAAGGACATTTAATAAATGTAATAAAGAGATAACGCAAATATATGAATTCATAACTTTCCTTCAAATGTGAACAGATTGCCCGGTAATTAGAGTTAAGAGGCAACCTTTATAATGTTAAACATTTTAGAGTATTAATTTCAACTATGGATTTAAAAATTAGCCCGAACGCTGCAGACGAAATAGCAAACGATCAGGCAGGAAAGCAAATTTGGAATTAACTAAAATGGTAAAGAAGTCTTACAAGATTGTGCACATAAATATGAAACAAATTAAAGAGGGGGAGATAAAATAAAAGTTGAAAGGTAAAAAGATTACTTTGTACTTGTAGGTTTCCGAGGTACACTCACAGCGAATGCAGCTGTATTTAATTGCATAGCAATTTGTAAAATTCCTTCTCAAGTTATAAAATTGTTTGCACCGAGGCGATTAAATATGCCATTCATAGCCATCCATATGAAACATAGTAAAATGGTATAATTACACCCTTAAAAAATAAAAGCTTCATTTCTTTTTGGTATGTTAGGTACGCGTAATAAACACAGCGTTAAGTCTACGACAGGAAAACAAATTTCCCAAATTCTTCCAAAGCAAAAAACCTTACATCTCTCTATATAAGTGTTCCTAGCAAGTGGTTTCTTTTCTTTCTTTCAATTTAAGCATCAGCGTGTTTGCTTTACATTGCGATTTCAAATTTAAGGTATGATTTAATTAAACGAAACTAGTTGTTGAGCGATAGTTTGTCTTTGATTACAAATAAAGCTTTCAAGAAAATAATCTATTAACGTAATGCGTGATATGCTGCATTAAATACAATCGAAATGATATATTTCTACTTTCATTTAATCTAAAGAGAAAAAAATGTTTTCCGATATTTCCCCAGAGAAAAATGTAATGAATAATAAAGTAGCAACTATTAGTGTTATTAACCACTCCATAAAGACTACGTTTCTGAAAAGTCTAAATGAACAAAAAAATTAAAAAAACCCGATCAACAAGCTTTAAATTTTAAAACAGCTGTGTTACGATATTTATATATATTTAATTTCCAGTTGTTTATTTTGAATTGAAGAACAAACGTATTTCAGTCAGGCTTCGTTTAATGTTAAAGAAAGTTCTAAATATTTGTTCGTGTTAAATTTACTGAAAAATTCTGTCAGTTCCAAGAACAATGAGTTCTGCTATTCAAGGAATGAAAATACAGTGCCCTATTTCTCAAAAAGTCAATATTTTAAGAAGCGAAATCAAATCCGTAAGTAATAGTAGAGAATGTGAAAAGATGAACTTCCGTTATTAATAACCATTTAATTTATTTCCTCTACTTAAATGATATACATATGATAAAGAAAACAGAATAAATTTGCTTGAAGATTCTTTAGAAAACCAACGTCAGTTTAAGAAGGAGATTTTTTTTTAAATTTAAAATTTACATTTACCGAATTTATTTTAATATATTAAGCGTGGGTCTGATTATATGGAAGGAGAACTGGGGAAAACAAGTTTGTTGCGATGAATAAAATTGTCTTTTATATTGAGAAGTTTCTATTAATCGAAACATAGATGACTTCACAGACTGCAGATACTTATTTCTAACTATTCATACAAAATAATAATTTCTCAGTTATGTAAAATTATTTCATTTTTTTATTCTCGTAATTTTTCTTCTAATAATAACTGAACTGTATTGCTACAATTGGTTTTGATTATAATCAGTAGTATCATCAATAATATATTCGACTCTGGCCGCCTAGACGGTATAGTGGTTAGGAGAGCCTAACTGCGATACCAAAGGGCCGGGTTCGAATCCCGGAGAAGGCATGGATGTAAAATTGTCTATTCCTTCATAGGATGGTAGCAGTGCTGCCCATTAGATGCATCCAGAATAAAATGATCACCATTTCAGGCCTTAGAATTGGCAATGCCGTTATAGGCTAGTACCCCCTATTGGAAAAAAAAAATTCGAATCATTTCGCTTTTAATTTGGTTTCTTAGGCATTGGTCAAACCAGAGAAAAAAACAGACTTCATTAAAAACACGAAATTTATGTACGTGAAGAACTTTCAACCTGTGGGCATAATATGAATTTTTTAATTTTGAGTTTCTAAAATATGAGGGTACTGCATTTGATTCAGCAACTGAGTGCTGACTCCTCATCCGTATTTCAAGCTTCAGTATATGGTTTGATATGGAAGCCAATCATTAGTGAGTACCAGGAGGTATGTTTGGCCTTCAGTTTCTTTATTTTTCGTGTTGAAAATCTTTTATATGGTCCTATATTTGTGAAATTTGGTCACCCTCAATTCCAAATCTAAGACTGTTTGGCATACAATACATGAATGTACCTCTAAGTCGTTCAGTAAATAATGCTATGCGACTTGTAGTAATTTTGTAAAATAAGTTCTGGAACTGACACAAAGAAGCTGAATGAATCTTTTTAGCGTATCAAATGAATTCTATTTTTACTGAAGCTAATTCCAAGATAGATTGTAAAATGTTTGGTATTAAATTTGACTCGAACAGTTTGCATTTATAAATTTGCCTTTTATTATATTTCAATAAAACCTTTTCTTATTAAAAATTAAATGGATGAACTCACCTTTCTTCCCTGTAAAAACGTAGATTTCCTAAAATTTAATGTCGCTATTTTAGTATATTTCATATTCTGAGTAAATTTAGTCCTCGGGAGAAGCTTAATTTCATTACTGACTGTAGCAGATACTTCATAAGTATATTTTGTTAAATTATACCCTGGATACAGAATTGCCAATAAAATGCTTCATTTGAAATTAATTCGAGCGTATCACATTAGATTTCAAACTTTATCACTTGCACTGCAACTGCAATCCATCTGCTGTAAGTGTTACTCACTCAGAAAATTATGATAAAGCTCAGGAGTAAATGTTTCTCGCATTAACACTTAATATTCCAACGAATCTAAATTTATATAAATGCATTATTAATAAGGCTATCCAGTAATTGCAGATGTGAATATTCATACCACTTACTTCTATGAGTGAATACCAAATGAAGTGAATTATTTGATGTGATTTTGAAGGCATACGTCGTCAGAAAAGATTAAGGGAAGGGGAAATAACGTAAATTTTGCGATCAGCTTGGTAACGTCTAACCTATGCCGAAGTTTTTATCATTGAGTAGGCTTTTGGGGGAAATCCTTTTTCCTAGCGGAATTCTCTGTAACGCTTAAATTAATGAAACACGCTAGAGGAATAATGTACAACTGGAAATGCTAAACTGTATATTCAGTTAGATTTAGTCTAACAAATTGGCTGTCAAAAGGTGCCGGATTTTCGTATTTCAATTACAAATTCAGTGAACTCTTTCCATCTGGCTCTATATGATTTGCCTTTTTTCTGGTAGTGGTCGTTTACGGGAGGTAATGTATAATAGCAATACTTATTTATGGTTTTACAAATACAGATAGTGGGTTTAAAATATGCTTATTTTATTGAAAACATACTTTCAAACGAAACCTTTTTCTGCTTTATTTTGAACATACTTTTCCAAGCACTGTGTGAAAGGCCATTGATCCTATAGTTCTTCGCGTTATTGAAGAGAATGTGAAAACACTCTGGATATTCTAATGTATTTCATATTTAAGGGATACAATTCGGGTAGATGTATTTTATTAGATATCATTTAGATAACTATTGCACTCTTTTATATGACACGAACACGTGACTCACGTAATGTTTACAAATCTCGGAAGTTTGTTCGATTTTGTTTACATGATACTGTATCTTATTTCTACCTTTAGTGCAATACTTTAAGGGGTGTTGGAACCCAAAAATCTTCAAAAAATGGTGATTTCTGATTTTGGCATTTTCAAATTCTCTTCACTTTTATCTTTCTAAAAATACCATTCTTTAATATCTATGAAAATTGGAACTGTAAAAAATTTAGTTTAAATTTGTCATCGAATATTGACAAATGATGATTTTTACATAAAAACGCGTTTATCTCCAAACGTGATTTTTTTTATACTCGATGTACCTTTTACCAGGAACTACTGCCTCATAGGTATCTAAACTTTTTATGGCTTATTTGTTAGGTTTCTTATATTTATTGAAATGAGCCTTTCGTGATAAACTAAGGGAAAAAAATTAAAAATTTGTTGTGTGAGAAAAGTGCTAAATTTTACTATGCCTAACAAAATATTCTGTAAATTCGAAAATTCAAAATGCTTCAAAAGCTCATTTCATTATAATCAGATAGGTATACTTTAAGTAGACACAAATTTTCAAGCGTGTATATACAACAGAATTTGAAAAAAAGTACATCGAAAATGGTCAATTTAGCATTGTCGGTATGGAGATTGCTGATACCCCTTAAAGTTATTACATTCCCTGAATTTAATTCTTTCTCCCTTTCTATAATAACGCACGGATTTAAGCTTATATAAGGAAAAAAATAAAAGGAAAAATAAAAATAACCTTAAAGGAAGTATGTAATAATATGAGCTTTCTGCAGAAGGAATTATTTGAAAATCCATAAGAATGTGCAAACTTAAGAACTCGAAATAAAATACATGTGAAATTGGAAAGAAAATTGTAGAGGTAAAAATGTGTGACTGTTAAAATCAGTATAATTTTCACATATTATTAAGCAAAACAATAATACAACCAATACAACCTATTTACTCTTAATTTAAATTTGTATTAATTAATTTATTTAACTGCAGTTTCATGCACTTTAAAATGTCAATTAGGTTTAGAAATTTTTTTTATGTTTTAGATATGTATATATTTATGCGTGAAACAAATGGGAAATTAATGTCTTCTTAAATTAAATCCGCATACAAAGCTCATTTCTGCATCTGGAATGCTCAAAACATCTTACGCGAATGATTGAGGTCTAAAGGATTTTAATTATTGCAACTCTCTTTTCTCACTCCTTTCAGCTGTTCGCTCCACAGGCTTGCAAATGAAGAAGGGAATAAAACTTATCTTATGAAGAGACACGTAAGTGATTTTCTTAATTGAAGGCTTAATCGTGGTCTTTAAAATAAAGAACTAGTTCTTCGTTTTGCCACTAAGACTAGTTATTTGTAAGAGATTATATTTATAACAAATGCGAAAAAACAAAGATTTTTTATGAAAACGGTATGGGATTGGAACGGAATTCCTTTAGTCTTATTTAGAATAGTGCCAAGCTAAACGATCCTCAAAGTTTATTTCATTTTTGAGGACTTAGCAAAATGTTATGTTAATTGTGCTGTCAGAATGCAAGTTGAAAACTTGTTATGTCTATTTCAATTTTGCGGAACTTATCGTGAGACTATCCCAAATTTGATTTACTGTTTTTGAAACATAGAGGTAAATCTCTGCTACTTTAATCTAGATAACTCTTTTCGTTCGTAAGAAGAAATGGAATTGAGGTAGTAATAGTAAGAAAAACATTATAATTTTATCACTTTTTGAAATCAATTTTGAAATTACTCATTTCCTTAGAAAGGGAAATGACAGCATAGCTACTCAATATAAGTCAGTTTTTAGAACATTTATAGAAAAAAGAAATTCTCCTATCATTAATTTTTCTTTAACTCTAAAATGTTCCTATTCTAAATGTTTCATAACTCAAACATGGCTTCTTTATGGGAAGGGGACCAATCAGTGGCCAAGTATGCTTATGGTAAATCAGGCAGGGTTCCAGGCATATTTTTGTAACTCGGACATAGTTCCTCTATGCCCTACGTTAGTGTTGTCTATATTGAAGCACATCAATACAAATGTTTGTAATCATATGTATTCGACAGAAGCCCATTCTTGATTAAATGCATATATATATATATATTTCCTAGAAATGCAATCTATACTATTAAAATTTGTGCGCGTCTGTGTGGTTGGTTGGTTGTGGTATTAAGTCCTCCGGAACGGCAGGGAGTTGAGTTTTGAGAGAGGAACAACAGAATATGACCTCGGAATCTTCGTACGACGTTAATGAGCCAAGATATCAGTTATAAAATTCTGGAAACGCTAATTTTCGCCCTCATTTTTCCGAATGGCAAAAGTCTAGTGCGCTGGGGATAAAAATTGCTTTATTTCGAAAAGTGATGCAACAGCTTGCTTTCAAATCGTAGAATTTGTTAATAAATATTTTGTAAGTTTTACAAAATATGAAATAAAAATAGCATTGCCAAGTATGAAACATATTCTTATTATATCAGGTCATATTCTGACGCTGAAGAAAGCACGCAAATGTATGTGACGCCATTGTATGTCGAAAACGTTTCGTTAATGTCAGCATTTTAAACAAACAGTTACTCTTGGCTATTTTTTTGTTTCAGGTTAGAATAATAAACACGGTATATTATCGCAACGTTAATTCCTTTATTGACACTGACAAAATTTTAGAACACATTAAATTTAAATCAGGACTTCATACCTACATGTATTAACCTAAAGTGTCAAAGGTTTTCGTTTCCTGGTTTGGCAATAAAAAAACTACTTACGAGTTGTTGTTTGGAAAGAATGAGCTGATTTGATTCATAGTGAAATGTTATTTTCATTCTCTTTTTAGTTGCAGATAGAAATTATAAATTTTGCTTTAGCTGCTGCCCGTTCGTAAATAACAAATTCCAATCTCATTTTTCTATTGATTTCTTATCTTAAAAGAGTGATTTTAATGTTTTCAGGTGCTGTGGAAATCCTACGTACTACACGAGTCATATAAATTTAGAATTTACTTTGTAGAGTTCCTCACTTTGTAAATCCAAGTTAATGTTGGAAGTGAAGAATCTTAAGAACTGATAAGCAAATAATCGCTTAAGTTCGGGTGACAAGAAACAAAAAGATAGAAGGGTAACTAATCCTTTATTATTCCAATAAGATTTAACAAGACTCCGCCTGGTAGTGTACAAACAAAGCCGACACTTGGGCTTGAACTTAAAAGGCTAAGAATTAAACTAAAACTAAGATTATCTAAAGATTTATAGCCGAAGCTATCAAGATTCAAATCGAGTTGGCCCTTTAACTTATTTGACTACGAAGCTTAGCAAGGGCCTGAGTCCGACCGAGCGTAATAACAGCTTTGAGAGAGAGAGTGAGTGGCCAAAAGGGCAGACGCGCGTAAATCAGAAACTCTGATTCTCTCTGACTTTGTAAGTAACTTCGTGGTTTAAATACCGCTTCTCCTCATTAAATATTCAGCAAGGTTCCAAAACTACGTTCTGGCCGAAAGTAGTAAGTTGAAGTTAAGAATTTGACAGGAAAGGAACTTTAAGTTGAAATTTAACATAATCCTTACAACTTTACTAGATTGTTTTCAGCATCTGAAATGTTCTCTGAAGCAAAACTCTCATTCCAACACTAAAGCAGGAAATTATAAATTCTTGTAACAGTACAAGGAAAGATTATGATACTTTTGGCGAGTTATACTCCTTGCATAGCACATATAGGAATAGTCATAGATGGTCACTTAAGAAACCTTACGCAGTGCTAAATAGAACTGGAATTCATGCTACTGTAATTTACTGATAAAAATTACGATCATAAATGTGACTTTTTGAAGAGTTGGCAATGGACGCGCGAGGTCACGTAAAGCAAAGAATCCTTTACTGAAAAAATATTACAAAAGGGAAGCTTAGGATTTCTTACAAATTGACAGAGAGCCAGTGTTATCTAATTTACAACATCAGAATCATTGCTTCTTTGCGCAGTGCATGTAAAGACAATAAAATAGTTCTGGATGTCTATAGAAGCTATTGTATCATTGCTACTTACTGGCAGTGCTGAACATTTATGGATATTTTGTATACTTCCAAACACAATATTAACGATTTCAAAATCTAAATAATTATTAAAACTGTTGATATACCACATGTTAGAATTTTTATTTTCAAATTTAATTCACAAATGCAAAACAAAAAATACAAATATAACTTTTTATGTTGTAAAACTGAATTAAAATATATTTGCTGTTTAATAACTTCATATATTTTCATTTCATATTTTTATGTTTATTAATCTTATTGGGTGTGCTGTTACCCCGCCGTGCTAACGGTGTGCGGATAATAACTGCATTAACATACAGTTGAATTCGCTGAATATTGGGAGAAAATCTCCTTCGAAGCAGTCCCTTCTCTTTCGCAGGGCATATACTTCTTGCGTATTTTGTTATGTTCGTATAACCTAATCTAAGCAATATTTTGTGATATTATAATTTATTAATTTTTGTGGCTTTTCTAAATAAGCAAAATCTCATAGAAAAAAGTTAAAGTTCTTATGCTCTTACGTTGTTTCTTTCCGTAAAGGGAAATGATTTCATCATCAACGAAAGAAAACTTTCTTCTCTTAACTTCGGACATGTAACTCATACCGGATTTGACCTAACGTTACAGCTTCGATAAATGGTATGAAAGTGAGGATAGAAAAAGTTTCTGAAGCATTCTTTTATTCACTGTGTTATTTACATAATGTTTGCTTATAAGTACGAATTTATATATAATTACTAGTTAATTGTTAATAATTTCATATGTTCATTAATCATTATTTTATTATCTTATTTTCTTCTACAAATCTTCTTTTTTTCACCATTTCTTTAAAACCAACTAGACACATGAGAGTCGTAGCATTATTTTCGTATGATTAGCGACGAGTCGCAGCTATACATGCATGTGGGTTAAGAGTTTGAAATATTTGAGAAGTAATGGTTTAGAATCACAAGCAAAGGCCACAAAAAAGAAAATCATGGCTAGTTTGGCCTTAGATTTCCCACGTAATAATCATGAAATTTATCAGGTAGGCTAGCTGAAATTTAATGTGTATCAAGATGTACAACGAAAACAGCAAATATAAACACTTTAATTTATATTTGTTAGTCATAATTAAAAGAATTTTCGTTAGGGTAAAAAATAATAGAGATGCTTGTTCATCTACATCTACGTTAAATTCAATTAACAAGAGTTTAACAAAGACAAGGTATCAGCATTTCAGTTTAAAACAGACTTTGAGAAGAATCTATCAGTTAGCGGTATCAGGCACGAAATCAGTTTTCGGATCATCGGATTTTCTCTAAAGCCATTCTTCGACGGGTGGAATTAGATTGATCCAACTGTAAACAAAGGGAGGCAATTGTTTAAAGCAAAGGGTATGAATAAATAAGCACCTGAAATAAGTCTGTTACACGTTCTAAATAAAGGACTCATATCTGGCAGACAGATAAACTAGAACCTATTTGAATGAAAAATGGAAACACGTATTTGATTACGTCCCCAAAATTTCAGCTTACAATATATATTCAGGCATTGTTACCAGGATTTCAACGAAATACGCAGAGGATAAACTTTTGTGGAAAATATTTTAAGTCCCAAATTACCTTCTCCGGAAACCATTTTTGGATTAAATAACGGATATCACTCCCGACGCTCTTAAATCCATATCTAATCTCAAACGATAAAGTTTCGGTTTCGTTCCCCATTAAAGCTGAGAGAATGGAACGAGATTTAGTGGTTGACAAAAGGGATTAGAAAGTGCTGAGTTTCATTTCCGTCTCCTTCAGTGAATTTGCCAAATTTCATCTCCCCCTCTTTTCCGTTAACAGTGGGTAACTGCAAAGGTCTCCGGATTTCTGCACATTAAGGAGGAAAGGAGAGGAGCAAGCGCTCTTAGCGAATCATTACAGAGGTGTTAGAGATCTCCAAACAATGTAATGTTTGCACGTCACTGCGTTTTGATTAGGAACTGAGGGTTTGAGTAGGCGAAGGGTGACACGAGAGTGAGATCTCGATTAAAAGCGCATATAGGTGGAGTTTCAAATTAAACAGGAACAGCCTTTCCTGATCCAGAAACTGAAATTGGTATTCAAATTTGTGTAATCTCTTTCTATTCTAATTCCTTTCAAAAAGGATTGAACATGAAATGAAGAAATGCTCCCCAATGAAACTGTGAACACAAGGTAGATTTTTAAATAAAGATATATTTCTACGAGGTGTTGAAATTCAATTAAGATTTTCAAACACTTCCCGTGAGAGGGCCTCAGTAATATCTCATAAGTGATTATGAGTAATATTTTATCAGTAATATCTCATAAGTTCATTGTGATTCAATTTTTAGATACTTCCGTGGCCTTACGCAGCGGAACTCAAATGTAGTCTTTCAAAAGGAAACCGATATACAGCCAATGATTCACTTTTTGGAACCCCCACTGCAAGTCAGATTACATATAGTATATAATTTTAATCACACATTACTCGTCTATTTATGAGGAAACAAATAAGCATACATGGAAAACATTCCACTTCGTATTTGTATTATTGATTAAAAGAATAAAACTGAAATCAGGAAATCATACATTTCTTATATATCGGGCTCTTTTACTATCTGTGAATATGCATTGTGCAAGTTGATAGAATAGCTTAATAATAACTGCTAAAGATTTACATACCAAATTGTACTTTATATAGCACGAAGTTCTATATGCAAGGAAAAGCATTAAACATTTGAATTTCCATCTGATTTTCGATAAATTTGCTTAGTTGGAATTTATTCTTGAATTTTAGCTTTTTTTTTTTTTTTTTTTTTTTACAGGAAATAACATTTACTGTTGAAAATCAAAATGGTTATAAAATGTATGGCATAACTCAACATTATTTGTGTCATATTCTTCTATTAAAACGGTTTACTAATTACTTGAATTTCACACATTTGTTTGAAACACCGAACGTTAAATTTCACTTTTTGTTGCGGTTCAACTTACATTTATATCAAAAAAGTATTTAGACTCACCAAACGCAAGCAAGCATTAACTAAAAATTTAACCAGATATATTTTTTGTTCATTAGTTTACATCTGAAAGGGAAGAATTCCTTTCCAACTAATTTATCTGGAAGATTGAAAATAATGCAATGCTTTGAAAGCTTAACCTTTTTCATAGTTTCATATTTATTTTTAAGATAAATTGCTTTTAAACATGCGAGTAGGTAAGCACGATGTAAATTCTTAAAGCGCGATGTATTTTCTCCTCTTGATAAATAGAAAATGAAGAAATAATGACATTCTTAGAATTTGAATTACAGTATCAAATAAGATGTGAATACTACGTTACATTTTAAGTTGCTGTTTTGTTTTTATGAAAACTGATCTGTCGTTTTCTCAAGAATGGGGTTTTATTATTCTTATGCTTTCAAGAATTTTTGACTTCAAGATAAATCTATTATAGTAAGTATTTTCTAATATGATTAAAGCTTGTCATGCAAATTGATTACAAAGTGACAGCGAGACTTTGTTCAGTTCTACCCCCAAATTTGATGGAGAGCACCCCGGGGGCACGAGTCCAAAGATGTAACCCCGCTTTTTCCCTACCCCCGACCTCCCGAGAAAACATTTGGCTCGCCGCATATTTAGAGTGTCCTCCATACCGAACAGAAACATTTACAAATATCCATGCCTTTTTCAGGATTCGAACCCGTGCCCTTCGCCACAGCAGTCAGCCTCGCTAACCAGTGTCAATGTTGGGGTGCGTTTCTAAAATATTTTTCCTGCTTGCTGACTAAACTGCGGTCTGAGAAATCGGATGTTATTTCATATCAAATTAAATTCAAGATAACAGAAGTTAATAAATATAACCAATTAAAATTGAGAAGGAAATAGATGGAACGAAAGCTTGTACTACAATATATAAAACTATTAGATCGATTTATGAAACATAGTGGAAAATAAACTGTGTAAAACATAATCCTCACATAGAAATGAGAATGAATTATTAAGCACCGACGCATAAAATAAAGCTACTGTTTTTATTAATATACGAAAAGACATAACTAGGGAATGCCTGGAAAAGAAATTCATTAAAAATATGGATTTCATTTCAAAAGAAAAGAATATCTGAAGAGAATCTATATTTTAATTTAATGAGCACAGTAAAAAAATAACGAAGTATTCAAGAACGAAACGATATGTGATAAAGACAAAAAAAAAAAAAAAAAAAAAAAAAGTTTTAGTGAGGTTTCTGGATTAGTTACGTTGTTCTAAAAGAATTTAGAATGAACAGTAGTAAGACCAAACTTGACAGGAAATGAACATATTTCATTACTGCAGCTTTATTAAAACTAAATATAAAAGTAATGCTATATTGTATATATATAAAGTAATGCTAATGTATATCCTATTCGTCTGCAACAAATCAATATTAATATAAAACCAGTGTGTAAAATGTTTGATCGTATTAAATGCGATGGAATTTTGAAATTAATATTAGCAGGTGCTCTTTTGTTATCAGATCAAAAATACATATTTTACGAGTGTTATCAAGTGTCATTATTTATGCATTGCGATAATCCATTTTCAGAAATTTACAGTTGATTGAAGGACAACATACTGAATACATGAATTTTTATTGGTCTGATATAAAATTCAAATCATTAATATGTGCCTCTCCAAAGTATATTAAATACAGCGCACATATTTTTATGATCCATCGAATTTGTAGAATTCATCTACTAAGAAAATTATATTAATTACAAGTCTCAGATTTCAAATATTAAAATTTTTTACCGCCATTATCATTAAATCGAACAGTCAGGTTTTCACCACATATGTAATTTTAACCACTTTTCCATAAAAGTAATGTATAAATAAAATAAGATTAAAATTAAACAGTGAATGAAATATTTTTCAATTAAAACCTTTTTCAGTGAAAGGTTTCCTAGACAACTACCCATAGTTCTAGACTGCTTTTCTTCTCTGTAAATGGTCACATGTCACATAAGGGGCGCTATCTATATTCAATACCACTGCTTATACCTGTCTTCTAAAGAAATAATTAATTTGTAAAAGATTATCGTCTTGAAAATGCCCATTGTATTTCTGTTAGAGACCGCATCATGTAACATGCCTCGTTCATGAATTACGTCACGTTTTTAAATATATGCGACATAAATTACTACAATGAAAATAATTATTTAGTAATGTTACGTGCGTACGGTTCGTAATGGATTGAATGCACACAGAACTTAGATAACTTGATAAAATTTATTTTAACACAAAAGAAACACTTTGCAGTTCTAGAACCGTTCACAAAAATACTCGTACATCTCTTCTCAGTATGATAGACCACAATCAGTAGTTACGACTTTAAACTACTGAAAACGTTAAACAGAACGCACTGCAAAGCGGATGTAAAGGAGATATAACTCTGAAACTAAAATCTGAGAAGTACAGTTACTCTCCGCCAGCTGAGAAATTTTCAGTACTTTCTCGAAATTACTGCAATGCATATACTTTTTTTTTTACTTTTACACTGCTAAGGAGGACTACTGACCGGGAACAAGCCCTTGCAGTATGATGTCCGCCCTGCAAACATTTATTAAGTCTAAATTAAAAAAAAAAAAAAAAAAAAAAAAAAAGATTACAGAGTCGCATCTAGATAGGGAATACAAAAGACTACCTTGAATACATATGACATTCCTGATAGCATAGATTAAAAAAATACTTAGAAGTATAAAGATACAAAACTGATTGATACAAAACTGGTAAAGGTAAAACAAAAACAGTAAAATTTAAGACTAACATTGGAATTTCAAGCCAGCGGTGTTATATCACACTGACTTACTATTATACACTTACTATAATTCCGCACATTACTAAAAAAAACATATTATGCAATATATTACTATAATACTGAACAATACACTAACATAGTAAAACTGATAATACAAATCTTTAAAAAAAATTATGCAATATATTACTAGAATACTGAACAACACACTAACATAGTAAAACTGATACTACAAATCTTAAAAAAAAATTATGCAATATATTACTAAAACTGATACTACAAATAAAACACACCATGCAATGCATATACTGTAACAGTTATATATAGGAATCAATTATAGTTATTCAGTTACAGTACCAATTGTTAATTGCTCATATATTGCACTGCACTCATTTCTTGTTCACGTTGTGGATGTCTTTTGTAACCACCTATCCATAACTCTGTAAATATGTAACTGAAATTGTTCTCCTCACCCGCAATGCACCTTTCTTCCATCACTGCACTATCCTCTCGTCCAGCATTTGTTTGCACTGCCCCCAGCACTCGTCTTGAGCACAATATGTATATATAAGTGTGTTGTGATGATCAAGTTATTTCCGTCAGCGGGGCTACCTGGCCGATATACTAACTACCCAGTGGACCGGCTGCCTCGCTGTCGGTAGAAAGAAAGAAAGAAAGTACCAATTACAGTTGCACAGCGACCGTGCCATATATCGTCTAGTTTGGCAACTTTTGGCGATTTATCGCCAAATGTGGTGTCAAAATTTACTCGTGAAAAACCATTGCCAGCTTGGTAATATCTTGCCAATTTAAAGAGGTAGTTTGGCTTGGCTTAGTTGATTATGAGAAAGCACACTGGGACTCTCTGCCTAAGGGGAGGGATAGCCTTCGTGGAGGATTTACACTACGCATGGGGAAAATTACGAAAATGCCCACGTAGCCAGACCGTTCGCCATAAATTGAACCCAGGTCGAAACAACCAGTATTCAGTGATTTTACAGCTTGGCGCTGGTGGGGTTAACGCGATAGCCATTTACCTTAGTGTTAGATAGACTAGCCCCTGCAACCTTATTTTTCAGAAAGCGCGTCACTACAGATACATAAAATTTCACTACAATTAATTACATATATATAAAATTCGTAAAAATTAAATATTTCCACCACATTCAGCAGCACATTGACTGCCACTTCCTCCTGATTCTGATTGTGATATTGTGGGGAAAATAGATCACTGCAGCTATGTTTTACAGCGAACATTTTATTAATAATGATAATAATATTCGAATCAGTTTTGTGATTAAGAATCTTAAACTGTGATGAATGCAGGATCTCTCGGTGAAGAAAAAGGAACGGTTGCATAGAGCACAATATATTCGCTTTGTGATGACTTCATTGTTAATCTCTCTTTTTTCAAGCACAGCTATATAGATTCTCGAACACAAAGAGTCGAAAGTTTTCGCATTTTGATATCTGAGATTAATTAACGTCAGTTTTTTCTTTTCATAAATACTCGATATAGTTTTTACTTTTACAGAAATAAATTTTACATTTTTATAAAAGGTTTTTATTTCTATTTTTTCCAACTGCATATTTTAGAATATCTTTTAGAATTTTCCTACCAAAAAACTCTTTCTTAACAATAAATAAATTCTGGAAAAAATAATTGAATTTCAAAACTTTTGTTTGTTAATTTTCTCAAAACAAAGTAAACTTTGTATTCACTTTTTCTCTCTTCTGTAATTTCTTCTTGGTAAAATAACAGTTCCCCCGAATAATTTTGTGAACGATTGCCTTACAATTTTTTAGCAAGAATGAAATTTTCTTGCTCATTCCGTGAATAAGACGTGCTCCATGTATTGTTCTCGTGATATTTTTCATTTCGAAACAGGATGCCACATAAACCTTTATAACATATTTGCCGAGAAGCTTCAAGTCGTTTGTTAGTTGGCGGTTGATACATTAAGGCGAAGAATTCTGTTGGATGCAGTGAGCCATCTTGAGTGGACCAATTTCCCAGGACTCGTGTTTGCTAGATCTGAAGAACACGCCCTTGGAATATTAGCTTAACAGTTTCAAGGATGTATGGTCAGTACTGAGATCTTTTTGTCGATTTCATAGATCAACTGGAAGAGGGATATAACCTATAACAGGAAGGGTTTCACGTGTTTTCACGAATTTTTCCTACTGTTACAGAAAACTAATGTGGTCCAGATGCATTTTCATTAATCTTCTGGAAAAAAAGATAAAGGAGTAATTCATTGGTGTGCAACAAGCTCACAAACCAATGTAGTTTATTATCAACGAAGAACTCAAATAGATCCACTTCTAGTTGACGCCATCTTAGTCCAAAATAAACACTGATTGATAAAGCAGGATTGATAAAACAGAAAGAACAGGCATCTAATTAACAATGAATAGTTGTTGAAACATCACGGAAACCACATGATTGCTTAACCCAAGCTAGAACGAACAGTCAAATTAGAAACCGTTCTGCATCTAGTAGCATATTTTGGCATTGAATTTCATATTTTGGTGTGGGCAACAATTTCTTGCACTGATAAGCAACAATTTCTTGCACTGATTTTAATAAAGCAATTCATTAAAAAAGTCATTATAGATATTCACTTGAGGTGTGGAACCTCAGGACGTCAATATTTTTGGCTGAAATTTGAACACAATTTTTTCTAGCTCATTTGGAACCATATAATGACTCAGGCTATATGAATTAAAAAAAAGGTCTTTTAGCTCTCCTCTAATCTGTAGTGGATTCCTTGGTGAGTTGATTCCCGAGGCAGGGTGTAATATGCCGCGTGACGTGTTGTTCTAGAACAGTAGTGCGACGGAGCAAACCTGTATAGGTGAAGATCCCCTATACAGGTTTCTTCCGTCGGACATAGGTGAAGTTCTAGTGCTCCATTCATTTTTCCGTGTCCTTGTCTATCAAACAAAATACAATATTCAGAAACCTATTGCCCTTAATGTAATGAGTAACGGGAAATGTAAAATGTAATTAATGACATAGTATGCGTATTGAATTTAGCATATTGTATCCATTGATTATAGCAATCTCTATTTTATATTTAAGGTATTGCGACAGTACTTTTTGTTATGGAGTAATTTGAGCAATTTCGTAGTGTGCTTTGTATTGTGCTTAAACTTTACAGCACCAGGGAGGGCTGGACAATTGCGTTATCCGTACATCATCTAATTAGTCTACTTACGCCGTCCGAGTTCCAGACCTGCTCCCCCGGATTCACTTTTTCGTCCATCTGTTACACATTTCTACTATTGTTCATCTCCTTCGTAACAACTTTGAAATAATGATCTGGAAATTAAATAAAACAGAAACCCAGAACATCTTTCTTGAACTGAAGTAAGTTTACAATAATACACAGCAACTCACAGCATTGCCACTGAGTTTATAAGCCTAGAACGGTTCCCTGAACACATCAATTGAGAAGTTACATGCCAAAGTGCAAATTTCAGTTAAATCCCTTTCCTCTTTATTGATAATTTAGGTCCTTTTCAACTGCCGCTTTTTGAATCATAAGCATAAACCACTTTCTTACTGTTAGCTATTCTATTAGCTACCATAAAAGTAAAAAATTCTAAGTACTGTGATCTAAACTGAATATTAACTACTCACGGAAATTCAGACATTTACAAAGAAGAATTAAATGTTCAATAATCTCTTAGTAATCCAGTATTATGAAGCAGTAAGTAATTAATGTGTGCTTTATTCAGTATAAACACATATAGGTGACTTAACGGTATAAGATATTAAGAAGACTCACCAATGAACCTCAGAAAAGGGAAGTAAATAGAACTAAATGACATGGTTATTACTTTGCAGCTCTAGTAGTTGCGACGCCCTAACATATCAAAGCAAGATAATAGGAAACCAGTTATTCATTCATTGTACTCCTCGCAGGCAGAGATTCCATGTGTACGTACACAGTGAGCGATATCGTTAACCTTGATGAGTCTGCCCTCCCCTTTCGTCCAGCAAAATGAGTTAATGTGATGGGTTGAGCCTTACTTTAAGACTCTAATTGAAATTTAATGAAGCTTGATTTCACTTATTGTTTAGAAGTTGTTAAGAAATTATAGGTACATACTAATTTAGCTTTATATGGGTGCCTCGGTGAGAATTCTGTATCAGTAAGCAGACATTAGTGCACTAGAACCAAAATCAACACACATTACGACCCTTCTCTCCGTCTCATTACTAAATAGTAATTTGCATATTTCTCGACAGAATGAATGCCTGAAAAGGAAGAATAGTTATTTAAGTAATAAACTAAAAGATTTAACTGAAGAGAAAACGTTATAATCCTTAGAATATGTAGTGTCTATTTTTCATTTATTGAATGAAGTAGTCGCTTTAAATCGTAGGATTTCGCAATAAAATTAGTATTCTTATTTTACTTCAGTTTAGTTAAAAGCCAATCTGGACAGTAGATTAGTTAATTTGGTAGTAGTAGGAGAAATGGCGTCAGACATATTAAGAGTAAATCTGATCAATATTATTGCTTGACGGAAACGTTTTCGAGATACAAGCTTCTCCTTTTCCTTGGACCCGTGCTAGCCACTCGGCTCATTTTACAATCGAAAGGAAAATGTTTCCTAACACTTTTCATAGAAAATCTGATCATGCATTAAATTAGCCGCAGAAAAAGCATTTTTTCAATTAACATTTTTGCAAATCAAACTTTTTTTATTATAATATACTTGCCTGTACGTCTTTGAACTTTTTTTTCATTTGTAGATTTTCATTATGCTCTATCTTTTCTTTTTCATTCATTGCTGAAATTTTTAATATCGTATTAGACGTTTAGTTATAGGATGCCAAAAATATTCACTTACACCGTAAATATTTCGAAAGAATTATGAAGTCGAAGAATATTATAATATAAAATAAAGCTGAACATAAGTATTTTCGAAAATGCAGGTATTCCAACTCAAGGTCAAGTTATTTGAGAAATTTATGTATTATATATTTGAATATCACCAGGGGAAGTTTAAGAAATGTTTTAATAAATATGAAAATATATATTTTATTACATACACATATCAATGCTTTATCACCCAACATTAAATCATGTGAAAGTTTTTTAGAGATAGATTACTTTCCAAGAAAGAAGCAAAAATGCATTGTCTTTAATGCAAAATGTATTGCCTGACTGTGAAAGAAAGCTATCTGAAACTTATAATAAATGGATGCAACTCAAAAATATTTGCTTCCCCGAGAAGAAAGATATTAAATGTATGGCAAAATTCAGATGAATATTTATAACGTACGTGTTAAAATATAGTTCCAGTTGAATACATTTAAGAATTGCATCGCATTTATTTAAAAGATGATTATACCTTAGCTTGAAAGGAATTAATATCTCAAATTTTTTAAGATTTCCTGTATTTTTTAAACTAGGCGAAATTACTTCCCTAATTTATTTTTTCTGTAAATTAGATATATCTTATCTTTATTCTTGTTTATTATGCTGATGAATGTGAGTGCATTAAGTCTAAAATATCTAAAACGTATACAAGTCTTTTATCTTTTATCTGATCATACACATGCTTTCAAGTCTTTAATCTCATCACGCATAAGTAAAGGTAAAATACTACTGTAATGCAGAAATGTAAGGAACTAATTTTATGTTTAAAAGTGAATTTGCTTGAAATACTTTCAAAGGATTTCCTTCAATAATCCTAATAAAATATTCTTTTGATTTCAGTGATCATTGCAAATTATGAAAACAATATTGTGATAGGTAACAATGGATCAAATATTCATTTGCAGGTAATATAAATAATTCTAAATGTTATTTGAATATTTTTATATGCGTGAATAATACTGAAGTACCTAAAATGTTGCATGGTTATTTTTATCGAAGTTATAGGTGTTTAACGTTTTGCGAATTTATTTTCGTCCAAAACTACGAATTTCGCATTGAATATTTAAATAATTTTTAAACTATTTTCCAGTAGAATTTACACAAGAAGACACTGCAGTTTATGAATTGTGGTAAGATGTGCTGGACTTCCGGTTTGGATTAGACTGGATTAATTCTTTATCGTAAAATAACATTTTCGGACCTAACGGTTTAGTTTGGGTTATATTATTACGATAAAATACACTATCGCTATCTGCCTAAGGGAAAGGATGCCTTCGTGAAGGGCTTTATAGAGAAACTGGCTCGTTGCCACGTTACACGGGGGCAAATCCATGAAAGCGACCATGCAGCCTGTCAGCTCGTCTGGAATCGAACTCAGTGTATAGCTATTTCGTTTAATGAAATGAATGCATCCGTGGGCTGATGTTCTAAGGGAAACTGTCTTATTTCCGTTTTGTCCTCATGGAAATCCGCAGTTCTGCAAATCTTGCGTCCCCCCCCTAAAAAAACAGAATAAACTGTTACACAGAAAAAAAAAACATTACAAATTATACAAATCTTATATCATGGTGCAATAATAACATCAACTGAAATGAAAAAATCAAGCCTTTGTTTCCAATTTTGCGTTGCGATATTAAGCAATAGCCATTGCCAGAGGAACACACTGAACAGCTGGACAATTTAAATATCGCCCTCCGTTTGAGGGGTCTGTAACGTAAACGCATGGAGAGGACTAGCCTTGCATCGAGGTTCCAATCGCTGCACATTAAACACCTGAACACCCTGAACGAACAAACTCCCCTTTTTGAAATCCTCATCCGGGTAACCAAATGCAGACAAAGCATTTCCGGACAAAAGAAGGGAAAGCACTGAAAAATCTGTAGTAGGTTTGTTACTAAAAAACAAACAAAATTTAAAAATAAAAAAAAAAATACCAAAATTATTTCATAGAATAACTGTCTAAAATTTTCGAATTGCATGAAATGTTTTTACAAAATGATAGAAAAATACCATAGGTCGAAAAATACCAACTGAATCCGAAAAAAGAAAAACGATTTGTAAATTTTTAGTGATTAGGAGATTCAAATTAAAATAAAACTCAGTTAACAAAGCGATTAAATACTTATGTTCAAAAGCATAATTCAATTGAAAATAATATTAAAGTTTAAATAAAAACAGTTAAACCAGAATAAGCTTTCATATTCTTTTAGACCAAAATTGCAAGAAAAATTAAGCAAAAACCATTACAAATTAAATAATTGCCACGCAAGCAAAGCTTCTTAATTATTAAAAAAAAATCTTGAAACAAACCAATAAATCAAACTCAAAATAATAACATACTCGTATTATGAACCAATTTAAAACTAAAGTTGTGTAGATTATATAAGTCTTATTATTAAATACCAAATTAAATCAAGTAAAAACAATACCAAAATGCTACACAACACAATATTGCTGTTCGTGTTGGTTGCGATCCAGTGACTGTCAGGCTAATATGGCATCGCTAGATCCAGGGTGACTAAATTGAAAGTTATGCAGGATCTCAGCGACCTTGTACCACTAACCCTCGAGAGGACATGCATGTTGTTTTCTCGGTGCTGTAGGATCGTACAGCCACATCAAAAATACCCTGGATAAAGAACTTGGTTCATGTGCAGTAGGAAAAGAGTCCGCAAGGAAAAAGCGAAGATTTGCAACAAAACGGGCAGTAAACATGCCGACCTTTGTTACAGTTTCTCTTGAAGTACAGTCAAGCGTGCCTACATTGGTGCGACGAACGACAACACTGATCATAGGACTAGCATTATGTCATCTTCTTATATAATCCAAATTCTGCATCCAGCCTCCTGAAGAACATATACGTCTTTAAAGGCATCGAGGGGAATGAAAAGTGCCATCTTGATTTCGTTATTTTCGTCCAAAAGTACGAATTTCGCATTGTATATTTAAATAGTTTTTATACTGTTTTCCAGTAGAATTTACACAAGACACTGCAGTTTATGAATTGTTGTAAAACTTGCTGGATTTCCGTATTGGATTAGACTGGATTAATTCATCATCGTAAAGCACATATTTGGACCAAATGGTTTATTTTGGGTTAAATGTTTGCGACAAAATACACTAAGGCTATCTGCTTAAGGGAAGGGATGCCTTCGTGAAGGACTTTATAGAGAAACTGGCTTGTTGCCACGTTACACGGGGGCAAATCCATTAAAGCGACCATGCAGCCTGTCAGTTCGCCTAGAATCCAACTCAGTGTATAGAGATTTTATTGGCCCAGTACTAATGTGGTGGTATAAGGGTAATAGTGGACATAGATCCCAGTCATCGAGGTAGCCGGTTATGAGGACAGCTGCCATTCCCTTCCTGATGTGTTAAGGCTTGTGCCTGTGTTGTATTTTTGAGACCTGCTTGACGCCACGTTTCAAGAATAGAATGCTCGATCGCAGGTTGCCCGCAGGCCGCGCATAATTCACAGTGCACATCAATATCGTTACTGAGGAAGGGATTTCAAACATGGACCAATGAGCTTCTATTCTTCTTCTTGTGACACTGAGTCTTTGGAACTGTGCATACGAGCGCATGTTGTTATTTACGTTTTAATTTGAATCTGTTTCGCAGTTATAAATGCATGGTGTATAAATGGTGCTATAATTTTATTAGAAAATCTCGTAGTGTTTTCATATTTTGTTAGTTTATTTAATCGTCAACATTTCTCTTTCGGGAAAAGTTCCCGCACTGGACATTCGGATTAATGTTCGCGGTATCTTATCGCTCTTCATAACGAGAAAATGACTCAAGCCACAATCTTATCCAAGCTCAGTTCGTTTTGATGCTCAGCCGGATTACAACCATTGTTGCTGATAGATGTGGCACTTCTGTGTACTGAATTTTGCATGCAATTTACTGTAAACCACTTGCAAATTTTATCAGGGCTGTCTCTTATTATATTGCAAATGCACTCTAAAAATGATTCTGCGATTTGTTCTCTTTTCTGGTTAGCAAGGTTATCAACCAGCTCTGTAGTATCAAATTTTTCTTCTACTTCATTGACGTTGAAGAAAATTGAGTATTCTTTTTTTTTTTATAATGATAGGAGGCAAAATCATTCCCTGAACTTGCCTCTTGTGATAAGTGGCAAAAAAATGGTAAAAACTGCTAAAACTACAAATATGGTAGGAATCTGTAGGTCATAATATCGGCTTTAATTTGTAAAGTTTTTAAACTTTAAATAGCGAAAATATTATTAAACAAATAAAGGGAAGAAAAAATATGTGTATGCATTGACGTGAATAGAGCTGTAATTAATCGGATAAATACACCAACGATTTTGATGGAATAACAGCAAGGAAAAGCGGAAGAACAAGAAAAACTAGAACCGATTAAGTGTAGTGGAATTCAGTTAAAAATGGCACCAGCCAAATTTATTTTTTTCCATTTTCCTGTTACTGGATGTTGATTCCATCTTGTTAATGAAAAATACGTAAAAGATGATTTAGTTTTGATAATCAAGCTGATTACCTTTATTAAACGAAAGAGAAAACAAACAGGTTGTTGAATATTTCAGCTATTATTACTTTTACTTTCATTTATATATATAAATAATATAGTCCCGGCTTTACACCGACATCGTTAAATTGTAAGCCACTAAACATATGACCTAGCTCTAGCAATAAATGCTTCCCAATATGTTCACTCACTTCCGAAAGGTGGAATTGCATGAAAAGCAAATTAAATTCTTTCTGAGAATAAAATAAAAAATCTGATGTGTACACCACATGACTTCCTTGTACGGAATATTAAATTATACGCATCTTTTCTTGCATTTCATTTAAACTTATTGGATTGAATTAAATCTACTTCGCCGACATAGCGCATAAACCACAATAGAATAAATGCATTCTTTAAAATTCACTCTAGTATTTATTTACGATAGCGACACAAAATAAAAAAATGGCGCTAGATTAAGCAAAAAATGAAGGCAAAAAATGGCACTAGATTCACTTAACAGTATTATATTTCGTTCATATTATAACTCATAATGCACAAAATTTATATCATTTAAAGAATAGAATTATCTAATCGTTGCCACATGTTCTATTCAAATACTATAATGAAGCTAGAATGATGTATAAAAGAAATTAAGCAAACAAAGCAAAAAAGAAACAGTTTTTCACAGACGATTGAATATTTCTCATTCAATTAATTCAGTTCTCAGTTCACGAGAAGGCAAAAATACATAAAAACTCAAAATATCTATATTAAAAATTACGAAGTAAACTTAAACACTAATTTCCTCGAAAAAATTCCAGAAAGGATTAAACGTGATTTAATTGGCGATAATAAATGAAGGCGTTATCTTTGTTGTTGCGAAGCTAAGTTTCTCTAGATTGGCAACAAATCCACTAGTCTGCTGTTTCAAATGCAAACAATCAATGGCCGCCATAAAAAAAAGGCTTAGCGGCACTTAACAACTTTAAAATTATTGATAATTCTAAAATTATTGCATACAGATTTAAGAACGGCATAAAAACCTTAACCGGAAGATAAGAACAACATAATTCAATCATTTTTAAAGCAAAAAAATTACAATTTACAAACATATAAGAGTAAAAAAACTGAGATCACCGAGCCGGGTAACAGAGTGGATATATATATAAATATATTTATATACGTTTCTTGCGGCGGATTGCAACCAAAATACGATGTGCACATATACATGTTATAGCAGTCCTATATACAAAATTTCAATGTTCTGAGGCTATTCGTTTTTGAGTTATGCGAGATACATACGTACGTACATACATACGTTCGTACAGACACCACGAAAAATTCTCTTCAGAATTAATTTTAAATAGAATTAATTTTAAGTAGTTTTATAATTTTTTGGAGGAAACAAATCCTTTATTCTGCCCTTACGTACAGATATCACGCAAAAACATCGTTAAACTGCTTTCGATAGCCGCCAAAATGGATATTTTCGTTGAAATATGCTGCCTGAAACTTTTCGCGATTACAATACCTCCCTTTTACTTCGTACAAGGAAGTAAAAACAGCGCATGATCTCTCGCCAGTCCCATACTGAGACACGGAACTGGCGGAATAACAGCAAGCTTTAAGCAAACTATTTTCGGTCTTACGTTTCCAAATAAAAGCCCACCAGCGGCTGAGCGGTAAAGTCGCTGATAACTGGTAGTTCGGTCCGAGGTTCGAATCCTGCGAACGGACTGGCTGCATAGGCGTTTTCGTGGTTTTCCCCATGTGTAACGTGCCAGTTTCCCTTAGAAAGTCATCCAGGAAGGCATCCTTTCCCTTAGGCAGATAGCTCTCGTGTGCTTTGCCATAATTAAATACACCAACACCGTTTCCAGATAAAATCCAATTTGTTTATAAATTTATCGTTCATTGTTAATTATAAACATAAATATTTTTTTAATTATTCTGTTCTCCTATAAATAGACAATAATAACTATACCTGCTCATGTAGGTATCATTTCTCGTGTTTTTATTTGAAAGCATCGATCCTGTAGGCATACAGTGTTTCGGATTCACAAACCAATGATTTAACAATCATAAAAGTTTTAAGAGCGGCATATCATCAAAATTCCTGTTGGAGTGTTAAGTATTGCTATACACATATTTTTATATTCGTTATATTATTTATATTGATTATACTACTTTAAAATTAACGCATAGCTATAAAATTAAGTTACAGCACCTTTTTAATTTAAAAGACATCGAGACAAAACAGAAACCAACATATTGGGAGTTGAGTTTAATTAATATGTTTAAACTCTTCTCAACGAGAGCTTGTGTTCATAATAAGCTTATCCTGCTTTTATTTTTCCAGTTGGATTTATCATAATTTGAAGAATATACGAATACACTATTTTAATTATCAAATTTTAGAAGCTTTAGATTAACTCGTAACATATTTTTTATGAAAGTCTGTTTACAATTTCAAGTAAAGAATCACTTCTGGTTTAGCAGTTTTAAACAAAAATAAATATAGTGTTCAAAAATCTTAAGTGATCAATTCTGAATTAAGTTTTAGAATAGTTTTTCATTTGAACTGTTATAGCTTCAAGTTACTGTTAAATACCCTTTCCGGTTGAAAAAGTGAACGCAATGTCTAATTACATTCTTTATATGAGTTTAGAAAGCTTAAATACAGAGAACAAAAATTTTTGAAAGTTCTGTATGTGATTTGTCATGGACTAAAAATCGTCACACACGTAAACACTGAGAAGTTTTGTAAAAAAAATTAAAATATGTTGTAGGCAGCCTATTTGGTACTTATTCGCTGAACCATCACTATCGAATTTTGGACCGAAAACGGTATCTCCCTTACCTATGTATACAGGCTGGCGATAAGTAAAATAAGTGCTGTTTAACAGAGTCCTGAAAGTCATGCACGTTTTTTGGGCTCAAAGTACAATTTCCGGCTTATAATTTAACTCAAAATTTAATCAGTTCTTGATATGGATATAGAAATCTTAAATACGGAAAACTGAAATTTTTTGGAGTTTTATATAAGAGTTTTCGTGGACGAAATAATCCTTACATGTTTACAAATACACGGGCAGGTATATATTAGTATAAAAATTGTAAAAACTTGTTGTGGAGACCCTAATTCGTGCTTATTCAATGAAAATTCGGTACAGAATTTTTGGACCGAAAAAGTACTTCCTTTGTCCTAAGTGTATAGGATGGCTGGAGTCAAAAATAGTGACTGAGATAGGAAACCTCCTAATGTCATTGACAAAGGTGCCCAAAGCCTTTGCCAACATGCGCTCTTTTTTCTTTCGATCATGATAAATTCTTAAATCTGATCTGGATTACGATCAGATCAGGAGGATTAGTAACAGTCGCATACTGCAAATTGCAAGACAAAATTTATTTGATTGGAGAAGTAATTAAAAGAACAATAGCAATGTTGCCTCCATTTTTATTACAGCTGAACGATGCAGAAACATAATTGCAAATTTCAAAATATAATTACGCAATGCATTATTTGTATCATTTTGAATGCGTTGTAGGATAATGTTCTACATCCATCTATGCGTGAGAAAAATAAAAATTGTTGCAGGACTTTACCGAAATTTGAATGCAACGGTGTCAGAGCGAAGAAAACAGATAACATTAACACCATCACTTTTACTCAGGTTTTTAGCAGAAATAAAGTTTTCTTTCTTTTTTACTTCCTTGCGCGAAGTAAAAAGGAAGTATTGTAATCGCGAAAAGTTTCAGGCAGCATATTTCAACGAAAATATCCATTTTGACCGTTATCGAATACAATTTAACAATGTTTTTGCTTGATAACTGTACGTAAGGACAGAATAAAATACTCTTTTCCTTCAAAAATATTATAAAACTGCTTTAAATTTAATTCTGAAGAGAATTTTTCGTGGCGTCTGTACGAACGTATGTACGTACGTGCGTACGTACGTACGTATCTCGCATAACTCAAAAACGAATAGCCTCAGAACATTGAAATTTTGTATATAGGACTGCTATAACATGTATATGTGCACATCGTATTTTGGTTGCAATCCGCCGCAAGAAACGTATATAAATATATTTATATATATATCCACTCTGTTACCCGGCTCGGTGATCTCAGTTTTTTTACTCTTATATGTTTGTAAATTGTACATTTTTTGCTTTAAAAATGATTGAATTATGTTGTTTTTAGCTTCCGGTTAAGGTTTTTATGACTTTAGTAAATCAGTGTGCAATATTTTTAGGCTTATCAACAATTTTAAAGTTGTCTAAGTGCCGCTAAGCCTTTTTTTAATGGCGGCTATTCATGCTTACATTTGAAACAGGAGACTAGTGGATTTGTTGCCAATCTAGAGAAACTTAGCTTCGCAACAACAAAGATAACGCATTCATTTATTATTGCCAATTAATAGTTTTGAAATAGTCAGAATGCACACCTCGATGTCTAGATTTAAATCTTATCGAATGTCCAGGTTTAAATCTTTCCGGTACGGAAACTGAAAATGAAATTCAAAAATAAAATATTTCTTTAAAGTAAGAAACGCAAAAATTTAACGCAATTTAACGCAATTTTAACGCAAAAATTGAGGAGAAATGTTAGGCAAAAATAATGCGACATCTATTTGAATACATTTTAAAATAAATTAATCGCACTAAAGTTAATAGTAATGTAACAAACATTATGGAAGCCAATTTTTTAATAGTTATTCAATAAAAAACTTGCTCCAGCACTCTTGGGACTTGGTTTTGACTCTTGTAACAAGCTAAAACCACATTCCATAATTTCTTTTAATATTTTAATAAGTTTAATGCATTTAAAAGTTTTTAGTCCAAAGGGGTTTTGTTCCTGAAGGGCTATCGTTTTCGTTTTGTGATTTTGCGTTAAATCACTGTAAATGTCCGTTTAACTTTTCAAACTGTTGCCTCCAAATACTATCGCCTTGTATTATATTCGAAGAAATTAAATAATGAAGAATCTGCATAAATGTATGTATGTTTCTTGCATTGTAATAAAACAACGGTACCTAGATCCATCCAATTTGGAATGACGTAATCCTATTGAGAATATGGGTATCTGGAAGACCAAATTTGAAATCTGGAACTTGTTTTATTATCGGTTTCATATTTTGTAAAACTTTAACGAATTTTTGAGTAAAAAACTCGACGATTTAAAAGCGAGCAAGGGAACTCTACGGGAGGGAAGAAAAACCTTTTTATCTCCAGCGTGCGGAACTGCGTGTCGGAAATTCTAAAGATAAACTCATTTTAAAATTATTTTGCGACATTGCTATTGAAAGGTAACACACAAAACGTTAAAAAACGTCCTTTTGGGTTCAATATAAAATTTGAAATTTTCAGATTTTTTTTTAGTCCAAAGGTGCAATTTAGCAGAAGGACAATTAATTTCGTTTTGGCATTTTGCGTTGATTCAGTACAAGCGTTGTTTCACTTTTCAAATTGTTGCCACCAAATATTATCTCCCTGTATTATATTTAAAGAAATTATGTAATGAAGATTCTGAATAAAAATGTGTATGTTTCTTGCATTGTGATAAAACAACAGTACCTATCAAATTTTTACTAAAGCAATCCTCTCTTTTGGACGTAATTCAAAATCTGAAACCTTTCAGATTTTTTTCATATTACCTTCGAAAATGTCAAGTGCTCCATGAATTTGGAGAAGCATTCATTCTACGCATTTTTACTACTGTTAGCAAGCTTAATATGAATATTTAAGACTTTTCCTTATTGTGTAACTTAGAGAATCTGAAAGCTACGTTAAAATATGCACAGAGGACAACTAGTTATTTAAGAATACAATAATTAAACTTGTACTGATCGCAGCTGGAATGCATAGCGTTTATCTTGCACAACATCCTGTTTGACTCAGTTATTAGTGTAATGAATCTCCATTCATCAGAAGCCGCTTATTGCACAGAGGATGCCAGGCCACATTGCTAATTTAAGGGAGCTGGTCTAGGAATAGAGAATAGTCGTGGTTTCGCACAATGCCGAATTCGAAATGTACAGTAAGGGTGATTTGATCATACGCAGGTCTGCTTGAAATTTAGAGCCACATAAATTATGCATTCAGACAATAAACTGTGAGATTGTTATGAACTGCGAAAGATGTTCTGGGTTATAAATCAGTACCAACCTATCAGGTACATATGTTGAAATTTTAAGTTGAAGAACTAGTGTATTACTTATTAATACTATGAAAATGTATTTTGAAATACGTATCCCAATCACTAATGCGAAATTAATGAGCATCTCTGAATAATGCTAATTACCCTCTTAACAGCCTGATAATTATTCCTCTATAATTAATTGATGAAATAAATTGCATGTATCTATATATAGGGGTTTGCATCATTCATAAAGATATTATTCATGAATATCGGAAGCATTTAATCTACATTTTAATGCTTCAGGTTAGTTTCCAGCTCATGGAATCACTTTTAAATTGCTAAATATTTTAGAAATTACTTTCATATTTAAATAATAAATAATAACATAAACAAACTCCCAATTATACTTTCATATTTAATATTTTTTTCCTTTTATACACATAACCATGATCCTAAAGAATAATATGCACATTATGTTTTTAAATAACATTTATGCTTAATATGCATGATTCTCATAGGAATTATTAAATTCTTTCAGATTTTAGAACAGTCATTTTACTCTGAACTAAGTTTAAAATGTAATGTTTCTTAGTTTAAAATGTAATACTAAAATGCAGTTAAAAGGTTATTTTTAATGAAACGTTTAATTTGTTTTTGTAGTATAAGTAGCATTTAAATAACTACTTACTTTTATTTTATATTTAATATATGCTCTATGAGCATATATTTCTCTTGTTATGAAGTTTAAATTAAGTGCTTTCTTCAAACTGTACAGTTATGTACTAACTATATATTTTTGAAATAATCCGCGTTAGTCGTTCCTTTTTTTAATTGTTAGATTCTTTCAGATTTTAGAACAGTCATTTTACTCTGAACTAAGTTTAAAATGTAATGTTTCTTAGTTTAAAATGTAATACTAAAATGCAGTTAAAAGGTTATTTTTAATGAAACGTTTAATTTGTTTTTGTAGTATAAGTAGCATTTAAATAACTACTTACTTTTATTTTATATTTAATCTATGCTCTATGAGCATATATTTCTCTTGTTATGAAGTTTAAATTAAGTGCTTTCTTCAAACTGTACAGTTATGTACTAACTATATATTTTTGAAATAATCCACGTTAGTCGTTCCTTTTTTTAATTGTTAGATTTATTTAGTGATGGAAAACATTTAACTTTATTGAGTGCAAAATTTCTTCGAAGCTTAATAATAAGTTTAATGTGCTGGTTCATAGAAGGCACAGATTTTTTAAGAGTGTCTACGCGATTAAGAGGCCGCGATTTATAGGACCTCACACACAGCTATTTTAATGTCTTTACATGTTAAATACACAGCTATTTAATGTATCTTGGCAGGTGGATGTTAGAGGAAGAGTTCTTTGCTACCTTCGTAGCGCCCCTTCCCGGAGGGGTTTCTTCAAAACTGGAGTTGAAACGTAACAGCTGGCAAAACCCAGAGAATATATATTTATATATACCAATGTAAATGCACAAGTGCCGGTCATACTGCAGCATATATCCGTAATTTTGGAAGCATTTAATTATGCAAATCTGAAGACGTAAAGCGTCGATTTCTGTACAGAAACACCTCAGGAAATTTTACTTACTGATAAATATTGAATCACACTCAAAAGAAAACATTACTTTCTTGCAATATATTTATTTCTTATTTCATGCAGAGAACAAAATAGGAAATATTCTAAATGGTGGAACTTTGAAAAATTAAAATTACTGAAACTAAAATAACAATCTTTTAAATGTTTTGAAAGCCTCCAGATTTTAAAAAGGCAAACACTCTTCCAGTGCTTTAGGAAACTAATGGGATATTATTCGATCGTATTAATGAAGAACGTCATATCACCGAAAATTGCTGTAACGGTTTCTCTATATATTTTCAGCAAAATTACTTTTTACAAAACGTAGATGTTCCATATGACAATTTCCGATTATTGTTTATTAAAAACTGTACAGAGGATGAAATGATGAGAGCCATCCAAACTTCAGAGCCGTAAAGTTTGCAAAGGCATATACTACCGTCGCACCTTTTAAGAAAAAGGAAGACAGCTTGTGTTCATCTACCAAGTATGAAGGCATACGACATGGAGCTACATTTTGCGATACATGAAACAGAATGTTCTCAATATGATTATGAAGTAGAATTTTATACATCTCATACGACTCTTTCACTAATACGTATTCAAGACAGTGAAATCTACATGAGGAGAATTTTAATGCGTCAAATATACCAACAGCTTGCTGTAAGATTTCATTTAACTATTTCGGGCATCAAGATAGTTGCAAGGTTATTATATTAAACTAACCAATTATTATGAGTTTGATCTTAAACCTCATCTTTCCGTATTATTCACCAAAATGCAAATTAGTTTGTAAGCTATTCAAGCTGAGGTTTTTGGAATCTTGAGAGAGTTACTGGCATTAACGTTGAATGGTCTATTGCCCACAGATCTATCTAAACACAATTACCTGGGCTTTAGCAACCGATACATTAAACCTTCGCTCCGTTAAATTATTTGAACCAGCTGGTTTAGTGGTGCTTATTATTTAACTAAATATAATAGCTGGCTTAGTATTTAACTTAGTATTCTTAGACTACTGATCAGCTTTACATTTATTTGACTGTTCTTATTTAAGTTCCATCACCACAGGCTGCGATTACCTGTAGCACGAGCCATATCCTGTTTTGTTAAAAGTTCAATTCGAACCATAAGGTTCATTAAACCTTCCTAAGTCTTTGTCATACTATCTCAGGCCTAACAGAAACTCGTTAAATGTCTGTTAGAGTTATAGGACCAAACTTTTAGTGCCATCTCAAGTAGAACAATATATATAGTCATCAACTGAATTTGACTGCAGAGACGGCGTTACCAACAGTCTAAAGAAAATAGGATCATTTGCACCGCTAAAAGACTTCGACTATTAAGTTGAAAAACTGCATCTCGATATCACTGGCCAGAGACAGATCAGCTGTCGATTATGTGCAAGACGGTATGGCAAATAAGACATTATTGTACCTCATACCATTACATTCAAAATGTTCATATGCTTTAATGTTCGGGATCAGTATTCACGCATTCAGAATGAAATGAAAAAGTGAGCTTCGGTCTTTCAATGAACAAAACGCTGATGATTGCTTATAAATTCTAGCTCTAGTGTACTCTTCGTGGATTCAGGTAAGCCATTTTTTGTAGTGATACCTGTGAAACCCAAAACATTGGGTTTCAGGCAAGAATAAATTTCTCATTTAAGTTCATTTGTACATTTGAAAAAGAAGGAAAATTCTCGCTCTAAACTTAAGGAGTCTAATTCCTGTTGTAACGTACAATTACAAACCGGAAACAATCCCTAGAAGTATTTTTGGCCTATAGTACTCTCATCTGCTCTAATTATACTTTAAGAGTCGTAATTCTTTTAAAATCTTTTGAAAAAACAGAGCAAACAATCTATAAATAAAATCAACTTACTACGCCTATAGTTTCGAGACGATAATCTCAAAAAACTTTCCAGTCTCAAAATAATTTCCAAATGATATAGTGGCTCTCCGTCTCACAAGACAAAATTGCATATTGATACTGCAAAAAGTACTTTAACTCGCTAAGCTTTGAAAGCGGCCCTTCAGCTGCAAGCGTTTACGAGGTAATATACTTTGTGTCAAGCCTCTGCCACACCTTTGGATGCCGATATCCATTATTGTTTTCTGAAACAGGTTCTATATATTGGGTTGAAAAATAACAAATAGATTTATATTTTGTTCATTAAATGAAAACATAAATAAAATTGACTGAGTGGTTCTTGAAATATCATTTATTGTATGTTTGTTCTGTAAAAATAATTTTGAACTCCATATATATCAGAATATTCAGCGATGAGTGCATCCTCATATTTAAACTTTATAATAAAGACAGCATGTGTTTCTTCTATGAATAATTTTGAGACATGAAATGGCCTACAACGTTAAAGTCTCTTTAAGCAAGTGCCACTGGTATTAATATGTAACTGTGAATAAAATTCTGAACCTTACCATGCAATGAAAAAATTACCACAAGGAGACTGAAACAATGCAGCTGAATTCTTCTAATACCATATCAGTGCAACTAAATGTGGGTTTTCTCTTGACAGTTTTCATTTTTCTTGAAAATATTTATAACAGTTGCTACTAATTACGAACAAAATAATTCGCTCTTCAATACTTAAATACCCCCTTTCCAGAAATGAGCTGTTGGTGTATAGTGTTCCTTACACGCATGCCTTAATATATAACTAGGCGAACAAGAAGTGTCTTCAAATGTTGCATTAAGAAATATGCGATATACGTAACGGAAAAAGAAACTTTTACATTCTATTTACCCTTATTCCTGGTCAAAAGGTCATATTTTCGATTTACCTGTAGCTGAAACTATTCAAAATACAGCTTCTGCTGGCGAATTAAATTTTCATAAAGCATTTTGCATTCACAAAAATCTTATACTTTCCGTTAATGATTCCCATTCTACTTTTTTTTACTTTCAGTTTTTCAAGGAATTATTTCGTTTTTGTTTTCCTTTCACATTTTTATCAATAAACGGTGTCAATAGTTTTGTTTCTTCTCCCTCTACTGAAGCATTCTCAATTTTTTTATCTGTTTTTAGAGTGTAAAAGCAAAATCCATTGTTGTCATATTCGCTACTGCATTTGAAGAGGAGAGTTGTGTTCAACATTCTAAATTATAATACTAAAACTCACGTAAGTTACGCTTGTTCTCATTAAAAGTTATTATATTTAATTTCCATTAAGGTTTACGCAAATTAAGCAAAATAATGATTTTTCTCTGTTTCTTATCTTTTCTTGAATTTTCTCGCCACGTAAGTGAAAAAATTTTGATTCGAATCACAGTTTCACAAAATATTACTTCGCACTCTGTTAAGATGATTTTAATTAAAATGGTGTACATGTCCGTTGTTAATTTATTTATAGGAATGCAAGCTGCTGAGCAAAATAAAGCGAAGTCCTTATAGAGTGTTTTTTATTTGCCTACCTATTTTTCCCTTTCTTATGTAACATTGAACCCCATACATTATGATAAAGATAGGTTATAAATATATCTTATTAAAACTTAACTACATCTTCAGGGACAGAAATTATGAGAATAGGTAATATGTGTGTCACGTAATATGTTCTAGTGTAATCATCTTTCGGAAATCCTAGTCTAGAAGGAGATTCATTAAGGAAGTATTACTAACTGAAGTATGGCATACTTAGAATTTCCTATTAAGGATAAAGTAAGGCTTTATGCGACGCTTGCAATGGTAGAAAATCATTTTAGTGGGGCGAATATTGGAAACAACGTTGAATTTCTCGAGAAAATTACTAAAAGTCCTGTACAGAGATTTCCCTTCATTTAATGTGGTAGGCAAAAGTATGTTTTTGTCGAACGGAATTTTCTGTCATTGGTACTCTGAGAATGAGCAGGATCACATAAAAACTTAACACAGTTTCTTTATTCTGTTATTGGTATATCACTTATTTATATTAGAACTGTCTATGGTAGCCATGTGACTAATTTGCCATACGCATGCATAGATTTTCCTAGTAAAAGTAAGTATGCAGATTAATAAATAGCGGAAAGCAAATTAAAAAAAAAAATAAATAATTATAAACATTCCTCTCTTCTTGCAAGGTTATTTTTTATAACTGGAAGGCCTTAATATTCAATTCCTTGTGAGAACTTAGCTGAATTTTCACGATCTGCCACTAAAATAAAGGATCTACAATTTTTACTCAAATTATTTGTGAATCCAAATGAATCATATGATTTTCCATATTCACATAATGTGCATAAATAACATTATGCAATAACTAAGGTGGCATTAAAATTCATTAGAAAAATTAAAGCTACTCTTTTTCACCTGGATTCACCAATGGTCGAATGGTGAAATCACTGATAATGGTAATTCGACCAAGAA
The DNA here is from genome assembly GCF_044657685.1 of Stegodyphus dumicola. Classification (NCBI taxonomy): domain Eukaryota; kingdom Metazoa; phylum Arthropoda; class Arachnida; order Araneae; family Eresidae; genus Stegodyphus; species Stegodyphus dumicola. The sequence goes on from NC_140771.1 coordinate 199,464,996, forward strand.
TCGAATTCCGGCAAGTGGACTGGCTGTATGGGTCTTTTCGTGATTTTCTACAATATTATGAATTTATTCATCAGTATTCTGATTTGGGTGACTTGTTTAGTATGAATACGATGCCGCTTACCTGGAAATATCCTCCAATAAGGCTTTGAGGCGTCCTCTGAAGCAGCTAGTTATTCATTATTTGGTCATAATTCAAATAATCCAATGAATCCTTTTAAACAGCTAATCTCGGTTCCGAAATATGGAATGCGTTTACTTAATAACTACCGAAAGAATTTTAACAAATAACATCAAATTTAATTTTTATAACGGAGCTTAAAGAATATGAAAAATAAGTAATTATACAGCATAATAACAATTATGTCACATATAACATGTATACTATCAATGTATTAAAAAACGTAAATAACGGAGTATGTTAAATAAATCTCAGAACAAGCATTAGTAATATTTTATATTTGAATTGCATTGAGAAATGGAGGCATTAACGAAAAAATGCAACATTTATGAAATAAATATTTAATTTACTAGTAAAAAGTACAAACACTTGTAAGGTTTATCCTAGGTTTTCTAACAGTTCATTTTTAGTTAAAGTTACGTTCCTGTCCATTCTTAATTTCAGCTTACAACTTCCGGCCAGAAAGTATTTTCAGAATTGCGGTCAGAATTACAAATGAGGAGGAGAAGTATTTAACTTCAACTGAAGTTCTACTGAAGTTCTACTGACTTCGTTAGAGAGTCAAATATTCTGAGCAGCGCGCGTTCGCCTTTTAGGCTACTCTCTTTCTTAAGCTATTATTACGCTCGGCCGTACTTTACGCCCTTGATAGCTTCGCCGTTAGTTAGCGTTAAGGGGCCAACTCTGTTAGAATCATCACAGCTTCGGCTATATTTTTTTTAGTTTAGTTAAGTTTTACTTCTTAGTATTCCTGAGTTCAAGCCCAAGGGGAGGCTTTATTGTAAACTCCTAGAAGGAGCCGTCTGCTAAATTTAATAATCAAGGGCATTTGACACTTCTCAATTCCTGCTCACTGAACTAAGCGAATATTCGCTTACCAGTTCTTAAGGTTCCTCATTTTCAGCTTTAACTTAAAGCCAGGAATTTTACACAATTTTAATAACTTTGTTTTTAACCAAATAGAGAATTTCTTTTTTCCATGTTTTTATTTAACCTTTTCTGCTCAATCAGATGTTATACTTATTTAATGATCCCTTTTTTTGCTTGAGCTTTAGTTCTAAAAACAAATAGATGAAATTATGTTTCTACTTAAAAAATATTTTTCTGGAGCACACACAAGTGATCAACTTACTTTTTTTAAAAAATTAAAGAATGGTTCTGGTTTGTGACCAAACCTAAACTAACATTTGTTAAATAGAAACATAATGATCACTAAGTAAGTTTACAAACACGGAAATGCTTGCAATAATATAGACTGAAAAGGTAACAGTCATATTTTCTACTTAGTTTACAATTTAGCCAAGCATATTAGGTCCTGATGGAAATAAACGTAAACAAAACTACACATTTCATCCCAATCAGTTTAATTTGAGATATAATATATAATGTCGTGAAATTTAGGAAAATACTGCGTTCCTTAGTTCAAAAATTACCTGTGGGAGAAATAAAAATCAATATTTTTTAATGAATCATAATTTTTAGTGACTGTATTTCGCTTCTCATTTGTAAATATTATCAAAATTGTAATCTAAAAACACATAGAATAAGACGTATGTTATACAATAGGCAAAAATAAATCCGAAATCTTAATTTCACCAAATATGTGTTATTTGTGTAACACAAATTCTGATTAAGCAAACAAATTTGTAAGCTTCTCTAAATTTTCCCAGCTGACAAGATCAAAAGGCAAAGGATCTCTCAAAAAGGCAAAATGCTATTCAAGGAAATGAGAGGTGCGAAATGGTGTGTATTTAATTATGGCAAAGCACACTAGGGCTATCTGCCTAAAGGGAGGGATGCCTTCGTGGAGGACTTTCTAAGGGAACTGGCTCGTATACACGTTACACATGGGGAAAACCACGAAAACGCCCATGAAGCCAGCCCGTTCGGGGGATTCGAACCTCGGACCGAACTACCAGTGTTCAGCGACTTTACCGCTCGGCCGCTGGTGGGCGAGAGGTGCAGAATGAAAGGAAAGGTGTGATTGTGAAAAATTAATAACACTTCACAGGTGTTAATTTTATGCTCATAAACAGCAGCTCATAATTTTATGCAATGCATAATTTGAGATCATTTCTGGATGGGTTTGTAATTTTGAGAATTTGTTTTATTTTATACCTTTAAGCCACTAACAAAAGCTAAATTAAAATTCACGACAACACTTAATCCACTCCAAAATGGCGCAAGTAAATGAAGCTAACATGACGGACACCAATACAGTAAAAGTTCTTTAAAAGCCGGATTATTTTTAACTTAACAATGAAGCTGGACTCCAGATTAATAAAAACTATCAATTATAGAAAGCACCAAATTACGTACCTTTCATTTGCGACTAAACTCATATAATTAATTAAAACGCTTATGTTATTGTTTCAACCATACGAAACAAATTGGCAAAATAAATTTTAAACATAAACTAAGTATTAAATTAGAAAAATGGCATATACAAATTAATATTTAAAAATATTAGTTCATAATTAAAAAAAACATCAATTAAGATAAAAATTGCAGTCTTTCTGCGTCAGACAAAAATGGATATGTCAAAAGTAAAAGGAAAAAAAATAACGTAAAATATTCAAAAAGATGAATGCTCGGGGTATGTATCTTGTAACCTCTTTCAGGAATTTGGTATAACAAAAAAGCAACAACAAATAACGCAAAAAGCTATCTATAACTCTGATTTACTAATAAAGAATTTAGCTGTGTCAAAATTAAATTAAAAATGAAATTTTCTGCAATTTTGAAAAAACTTCTTAGATAATTATTCATTAATTTAGTCTATATTACCTGCATAGCTAATAAACAAGAATCCTTTCTGGATGGAGTCAGTTTTGGTCATAAACCAGAACAACGTGGTTTATGACCAAAACTGGCTAGTAAAATGTCAAGTAAATTAAATGATTTTTAACACACTATGGAATATACAATCCTACAAGTTGATTTTTGAATCGCAAAAGAAGTACAATGAAATATTTGACAAAATATTCAGGTCTTTCAATATTTTTATAATAACTTTGATAGCTTAAAAATAGAAAATACGTGGTTTACCAGCAATGTTGGATAATAGGGACTTTATTTCTTCTTTTTTCCTAACATATGTTTCATCTTAGCGCGAAGTGTTAAGGTTCTGTTAGTTTGACTAATTTATATTAAAACACATTGGCAAGGAATACTGTATAACTCCCAGGAGTTTATATCTGGAATGGAGTCTTTAGGTACGGTAACTGCGAACTTTACAAACAGAAGAAAAAAAAGACACGTGAGTAATTATGTGTACAATATGCAAAATGTGTGCAGTTTTATAGCTAATAGATGAAAAGAAGGAAAGATTACAAAACTCTTTAAATCTCATGAAACGAGAAAATGCTTTTCTGTTGGTTTGAGATGATAACTTTTTAACTACTTGGTCAGATACAAGATGAAATAAATAAATTTTGAACAATCTGTGAAAAATCTTCTGCCAATAGTGACTTATTTTAAGTACGTATTACGCACGTATTTAAGTACGTAAGTTTGAAGTACGAAGCCAATAGTAACTTAGCCAATAGTACGTAGCCAATAGTAATTTTTGATGGTGTAAGTGTTATTAATTACAAAGCCGATACTTTAGAAACTAAACTTTTAGCTCACAAATAAAAGTCAGTGCCTAACTCCGATAGAAAGAATAGGAATGGAATATTACTTTTATGAATTTTGAGAAGAGCTTATATTCAGAAAGAGAGAATGATTTTTGTAGAATATATATGTAAGATTTAACAAGATATGATGCCTGCTTTAAGAATAAAGTAACTATTCTAGATTTAGAACTATTCTAGATCTCAACCTCAAAAGTAACTATTCTAGATTTAGTGCTCTTCCCCTGAATTCAACAGTTCTCCCGAATTCGAGATCTTTCCATGTTACATAATAACCTAATATTAAACAATCATAGCTTGTCTCTACAATTGCATCTACTTCGGTATAAATACCGCTCGAAAAAAAATTCGTCAATATTTGCCTATCTTCCCCCACTGCTAACATATACCCGCTGCTAAGAATTCTTGCTTAAATTTATATAAGAATTTTTGTAATTCATTATGATTGGATAAAGGTCTACTAAGATGGTCTTATATGCGTGAAAATAAAGATTGGGATTTCTTTAAAATTCATTTTGTGTCGGCGTCATCTTTTCGTCTTTCCATTCAATTTACAATTAAAAAGTATATATTTATAACATTATTTTACGCACTTATTTTAAACAAAAAGTGATAATGACAGTAATACCTATATCAAATAATTTTGAGGTGTTTTATGTTCTTTTGCAGGTGATTATAAACAATCCCAGATGGTCGGCAGATTGTTTTAAATATCCTTTAAAACATCTCTAGAGAGCTTTTACCTTAGCCGTGCTTCCAAACTTTGGTCATATCTACGAGGAATAATCTATAAAATATTTGACAACCACAAGCTTCCTGCCACTGGTTGAATCGATACTCTCCAGAAATTTTATGAGTCATTCTTCTGAGTTTAACTTATGCTATGGAAAATTCTCATACAAACTATTTATTCTTTAGCTTCAATAAAGTATTTTTGAATAGAGTAGACATTGTAAGTTTTCAAATAATGACTAGCTTGTATATAAATGAGATACAGAGATGAAAATCAGCCTGAATAATTTTTGAAGAAAGGACATTTCAATGTTCTATTGTTGTTGTGACTAATCTCGTTTATCTGATAGCAGAACAGGCCTACAAAATTCATCGTGGCAAAGAGGCAAGATTGCGCCTGTCACTGGCCATAGATTGGGCACCAGACGGGCGACATAACGACCTTGCTCAGTTCCTCCCCCAGGTTTTGAATATAGCACCTTTGGGAAGCGTTTTGTGCTCCTGAATTACATAATATTCTGTACAAGTGATTTGTACAAAAACTTGAAAATTTCATTTAATTAATTATGCTGTGAAATATAAAAACAAAAGTATTCAATCATCTTCTCAAAAATTATTCACCAACGTAAAGCTCTATCTATATAATAAGTCATCATTTTACCATTTTTTTAAATTCAGTGATCTGTGAGTGCCATTTATTACAATAAATTTACTTTTAATACATATATAGTAATCAAAGTATTTATCAGTCTTATTTATTTATTTATATTTTGCATAAGATTAAATTTGGAACACAACAATCTTAAATAATTTAAAATTAGTGATTTTTTTTTCAATTTGAGTAAGTTGATTTAACAATTAATTTTTAATTACATATTGCTTCGTTTTTAGTAAATTAAATATTTATTATTTTATAATTAAATTAATTTTTAAATAAAGGATTCACCAGTCATCTCCATTCCCTTACAAGAAATTATGTGCATATTTCATTTGAAATACATATTGCTACACTGCCAGAATGTATCAAATATTAACGATAACGAAGATACATATTATTCTGAATCTATTATCTCTGGTGAATATAATCACAAATATTGTTTTACTTTTGAAACATTGGAAAGGTTTTATCATTTCAAGCTACTGATCAATTCTTAAGATTTCTTCCCCATGTTTTATAATGACGCAAACAGTAATTTAAAATTCTGAAGATAAATGTAAGACTAGGTTTCATAGCAGACATAATAAATCAGTTGACAGTTTAAGATGGATGAATACAGCTATAGTAGAACGACTCGATTCATTTTAAATATTCTTATGTAATACATAAGTACCTAAATATGCGATGCATTACTTGACTCGGGCTTTGAAACAATTTTTTATGGCCAGATCTTTAAAAAACACCGGCTTCAAATCCTATTAAAAATAATATTGTTAATAACATGAGATATACTAATGGACTTTGAAAATAAACGATCTGCTATGTATTTATGGATGGTCTGAAATTTTCCTATAATCATAAGACATACTTTTGGAAATTTCTGATGACACATTTCTAATTCTGTAAAATAAACACTTATGATGAAAGATGTTTTGAAATGATTGGACACCACGAAAAAGTAAATAAATGGGAAATGAGTTGAAACCATTTTACAGACAACGAAACTAGGAAGATATTCAAGGGACCGATCGTTAGATCAACAAAAGTTTTACCAATACTCAGTTTAATGTTGATTTTGATAAAAAAAAATGCAAGGTTACTTTACAAATGACCTCCGGTACCTGGATGTTTCACTGCTTTTAATAAACACTCACTTAAGCATGAACGCATTTTATGATCGTTAAATATTCACCTCTCAGCTGAAATGAATGTTTAATGCCTGGAACTACGAAATTGAGTTACTGTAGCGATGATCATACAGACTTAAGCACATTTATACGTTTCAGCGTTACTTAATAATTAACAAATCCTAAAGAGCAGGCGAAGAGTGTGAAACCGTGAAATTTGATTAATAAGGATTTCCGCTGTTGAAGGGCAGTGGAATCTTACGTCTTTCCGGATTGGATACAAAGATGATACAATATTTGCGCTTTAACCTTTAACTCTACTCCATCATACGAATAGGTGAACTCTCTGCGAAGTAACTGTCTTCCTTGTGATAAATCTGCATGTGAAGAAGAGGTAATGCAATACGTTATGTAACCTTATTTCAACCTCTTATTTGCAACGCTCAGTTGCTAAATGTTATTGTTCAGACAGGTGGAAAATGTGGAAAAGGTGACGTGTTTGCAAGTCCAATTCTTGAACTTGCAGATACTTCGTAATATTGCTGCGAAAAGTGATATCTTTCAAGCAACTGGTTTGCGTTCATTTAATATATTCATGTATTCATAATGACATTAACAGTTTAAAAGTAGAAAATATAGTGATGGTTCAATAAATTATGAGAATTATTAACATATGCAATTTGAAAATATGACATAAAAATAGTCAAAATCTTTTAATGTAGATTTCAGAAATAATAATCATAATTAATCAAACCGTATTTATTTAATTATTTGATTGAAAACATATATTGGGTCGGTGTTTTAATTATGGAAAAACGATGTGGGATATAACTGAAAAGCTAGCAAAACTCCTATTATCTCTTTGCTTTATAAAATTTCTGGATAAAAAGAAATATATGTTGGTAACATAATTATGTGGTTTTACGTCAAATGATAAAAGTCTGTATTGTATAATGTTAGCAAGATTTAAGTGGTTATAAAACTAATTTAAATAACTGCGTAAAAATAAACTTTGGTCTGAGATATTTCGCAGATATATATAAGCTGTAAACATAGGAATAGGAAAATAATACATTCTGTTTGCACGTATGCTTGTCTGCGTTGCTTAGTCAGTCCTGCCTTAAGCATTATTAAAAAATCTGATGTGTACACCACATGACTTCCTTGTACGGAATATTAAATTATACGCATTTTTCTTACATTTCATTTAAACTTATTGAATTGAATTAAATCTACTTCGCCGACAGCGCATAAACCAGAATAGAATAAATGCATTCTTCAAAATTCACTCTAGTATTTGTTTACCATAGCGACACTCTGACGCTAGATTCACTTAAAAATTATTACTGTAACTAAATTTGTATTACTGTCAGTTTGCGCGCAGTGCTTCAGTACAAATTTAAATTTTCGGAAAATACATTTAGGTTTTTCTTTATAAAACAAATTCTTATGCACTATTAAGTAAAATAAATCAAGAAAGATAATCATCTATGTATAAAGATGACACACTGAAAATTTCATATATGTATGACAAAAACAATTTGACTTATTAAAACTCGAAAATCAGCTAAAATTCTCACTTTTTGTGTTGCGCAAAAGTGATCACTCCCCTTCAGTATTATATTTCGTTCATATTATAAATCATAATGCACAAAATTTATATCATTTAAAGAATAGAATTATCTAATCGTTGCCACATGTTCTATTCAAATACTGTAATAAAGCTAGAATGATGTATAAAAGAAATTAAGCAAACAAAACAAAAAAGAAACAGTTTTTCACAGACGATTGAGTATTTCTCATTTAATTAATTCTGTTCTCACTTTGCGAGAAGGCAAAATCACATAAAAACTCAAAATATCTATATTAAAAATTACGAAGTAAATCTTAAACACTTATTTCCTCGAAAAAATTCCAGAAAGAATTAAGCATGATTTAAACAGAAGTAAAGTCACATATTCTTTGCAAAATGTTAAGCTCAGACGTTTAGTAGAATTTGGAGTTATTTTTAGTCTTTTTTTTTTTTCGAAATGTCACACTCCAATCAAAAATATAATTGCAGATATGCAATCGTTTGTGACTCGAGGAAGATTTCGAATGAGTGAGTGAATTCAGTTTAAGAGAAATAAATACGTATGCATCTAGGATGACTATGACATGATAAATTGTTTATCCACTGACTTCCCAAAATATATGTCGGACGTTCAGGCAATGTTTGATTAGAAATTAAGATGAATTCGTCGTAAAATACCTGATCACATCTTACAAAGGCTCTAATTTAAACTTTATGCTGGGTAAAAGTTTTGCACACTGAGGCACATTCAGGCAGTTTTGGTAACTGAAGTGAAACAAATGTTTTTCTCACATCATTTAGAAAAAATTTTGTTATTATGGAAATAAATTGTTATATAAAATTCTGACAGAAAAAAATATATATTTAAAAAAAGGTCTGCTTTGGAAACGCTGCAAATTTTGTGTTATCTGTATGTGTTATCTGAGCCTGAGAAGACGTAACATGTACTAATATGTGTCCAGAAGAGGAAAACTGTATGTAAGAGGAAAACTATGTTAATTTTTGGTAAGCATCAACATAAGGAGATCATTATTCTGCCAATAAAAGGCCATAAACAGAAAAGCCAAATTTTTATTTTTACAACATAAAGGAGTTTAAATCAACATTATGAATAAATGACTCAGACATACACACATCTCACAAACGAACGAATAGATGGTAGCTTGGCATTTTGTTTTAATAATCAGTCTGTAATTTGCATCAGTTCTTACTGCTTATATCATAGATATAAAACAGTAAAATAAGTAATCATCATCTGTTTTTAAGGTAGTTAACCAAAGAACTAAGCCATCCAGCAACTCACTATCAGTCTCTAAAAATTCAGAGTAGGAGACAGTTTCCTACCATTACCAAGCGAACACAGTCTAAAAGTATTGCTTTGATGCCTGAATGTATCAATGATAGCACTATTTCTCTACTTCTGATAAAAATTGAAACTGAATGGTTTTTTATGCATTATTTTAAACTAAATACTTAATCTCTTTCTTCCCAATACTCGAGGGGTACCTTTCTAGGGGAAGAGATGCTTTCGTGAAGGATTTTCTAAGGAAGACTTGCTCGAAGAAAATGAAAGAAAAGGAGTTTCTCCGATTTGCTAGATCTAAATGAATGCTCTACAGAGATGAGGACTATCAAACAGAAAGTATGTCAAAATTATAAAAATCAGTAAGGAATTAGGATATCTATCTTTTTAAAACGTAGCCTAGTCCATAATAACATTGAAATTAAAAAAGATTTTGCCCTTTGATAACCATTTTTTAACTTCCTGCCAACCTATATATATATATAGGTGAATGTTTTCAGTCTGAAAATGTGATAGAGATAAGCGCGAATGCTACCCATAGCGTTTTCACTATATTTAGAATCATGTTTGTCTGTCTGTGTTTATCTGAATGTCGATTTTTTTAAACCACGAAACTTTCTATTTTTTATACTTACGCTTTTCTTATTCATGTAAAGAACTGATGAGACTTCAGTTAAAACTGAACGACAGGAAGTGATACTTTTCAAGAAGCCCAAAAAGATTGTTTAAACTAGCCGGAATTTGTGGTCAAGAAACAAGCAAGAACTTGGACTGCTTCCCTAAAGAAAAAAGTATAATGTGTACACCACATGACTTCCTTGCACGGAATATTAAATTAGTCGCATTTTCTCTTGTATTTCATTTAAACGTATTGGATTGAATTAAATCTACTTCGCCGATAGCGCATAAACCACAATAGAATAAATACACTCTTTAAAATTCACTATATTTGTTTACCATAGCGACACTCTGGCGCTAGGTTCACGTAACAGCGTTACATTTCGTTCATATTATAACTTAGAATGCATATAAATGTATATCATTTGACGAATTATCTAATCGTTGCCACATGTTCTATTCAAATACTATAATAAATCTAAAAAGATGCATAAAAGAAATTAAGCAAACAAAACAAAAAAGAAAAGTTTTTCACAGACGATTCAGTATTTTTCATTCAATTAATTCAGTTCTCAATTACCTGAAAAGGCAAGAATACATAAAAACTCAAAATACCTATATTAAAAATTACGAAGTAAATTTTAAGCACTTATTCAGAACTCAAGTAATAAAACACTTATTTCTTCGAATAAATTTCAGAATGGATTAAACATGATTTATTTCGCAATAATAAAAGAAGGTGTTATCTTTGTTGTTGCTAGGCTTCATTTTTCTAGATTGGCAACAAATCCGCTATTTTGCCAATTTGAAATGTAAACCAATATGTTGCAAAATTCATTAGGCTTAGCTGCCCTTAAAACAAATTTAAATTAAGACACAATAACACGCCGAATAAATACTAATTCAGAAGTCAAAGAACAAAAATCAGCGTTATACCTACAAAATTTTCACAGGACTAGTTTCGATGGTTTTACCGAACCATCATCTTCAGCTGCAAAACCGCAAATGAATAAGATAGGAAATAATGATTAGATAAGATAAGAAAGCCTGAACAAGAATAAGCAAGTGGCGCCATCTGTTGGCGAAACCAGAACTAAAACATAATTTCTCTAAAAGCCGAAGGCAAATTTGGATTGAAATTAGGATCGCTAACTAGAACAGAAAGATTTTTATGAATGTGAAATGCCTCTAGAAAATCCAGTTCTCCAATGGAAGATGTTTTTTGAATAATTTTGGCAGCAGAAAAATTGAAAGTGTGATTTTCGGACCAGCAATGTTGAGCAACAGAAGACTTCTGCGTTTCCTTTTTTCTAACATATGCCTCATGTTCTTTGACGCGAAATTTTAAGGCTCTCTTAGTTTGGCCAATGTAAATTAAACCACACTGGCAAGGAATCCTATAAATACCCCAGGAATTCATATCCGGAATGGGGTCCTTGAGTATAGAAGTTGGAATTTTATTGATGGGAGAATAAACAACCCGAAAGTTAAATTTCTGCAAAATATGTGCAACTTTATAGCTAATTGATGGAAAGAAGGGAATGACAACAGAATTTTTATAATCTCCTAAAATAAGAGTGTGGCTTTTAGTGTGTTCAGATGAGACTTTTTTAACTGCTTGATTAATAATGTTGGGTGAAAAGCCCCTGTCAATAGCTATTGCTTTTAAATAATTTAGTTCTTCATCAAGGGCTAGTTTGGAGGAGCAAACTTGAAGAGCACGGAAAACATAGGAATAAAATGAAGCTAACTTTTGTTTAGTCGGATGACATGATTTAAAGTGTGGTGGAAGGCAAACCGATGAAGGTTTACGGTAAACTGTAGTACTGAAGTTGGATGTGTTACGTGTGACCAGAATGTCGAGAAACGGAAGAGAATTGCAAGTCTCAAGTTCAAAAGTGAACTGAATAGCAGGATCAATAGAATTCATTGTTGAAAGAACTTTATTTAAATCATCTTTATTACCTTCAAACAGGGTAAAAGTATCGTCTACGTAGCGGAACCATGCCGGGAAGTTTAAAGTTTCAAACAATTTTGATTCATAATAATGCATGTAGATATCAGCCAGGATGGGACTGAGGGGGCTTCCCATGGCTAATCCCTCAGTTTGCTTGTAGTATTTATTTTGGAAAACAAAATGTGTTTGTTTCAAACAGAGTTGAGTGAGAGAAATTAGCTCCTCAATTTCGATGCAAGAGAAATGAAATTCGCGAAGTCTGGTTTCTAGACATCTTAATGCACCCTCCACTGGGACATTGGTGAATAATGATTTTACATCAAAAGAAACCATGAGTAAATTACTAAGAGAAATGTTTTTAATCTTTTTTACAAACTCTATTGAATTTTTTATGGTGTAAATGTTATTGTCTAATAGAGTGGAAAATCTAGAAACTAAATATTTAGCTAAAGGATACGAGGCAGTACCTAAATTTGATACAATAGGGCGGAAAGGAATACCAATTTTATGAATTTTGGGAAGAGCATATAATCTGGCACAATTCGCAACAGATGGGATAAGCGAATGTTTTAAGTTGCTTGAAATGATTTGCGAAGATTTGATCGCAGTTTTTATTTTGGATAAGTCCGAAGGTGAAGGATCTTTAGGGATCCGATTATATGGTCCTTCGTTTAAGAGTTTAGTGACACCATCGATGTAAGAGTTCTTATCCATGACGACTATCTGGCCACCTTTGTCGGCCTTTGAAATGATAATATCCGGGTTAGAATGAATTTCGCGCATTGTAGCTCTTTCTCTCGCAGTTAGATTTGGTTTCAAAGGTTTATTATTGAATTTCACATTATGAGCGATAAGATGCCTAATCATTTCTTTCTGTGAATCTGAAACTTTACTGAACTTGAAAGCTTTTTCGATAGGAGCCAAAATCTTTGGAATCGAGGGTTTACAGGTTTGTGAGAAGTTAAAATTATATTTTAGAATTCTCTCTTGTTCTTCTGAAAGACTAACATTAGAAATATTAACTATTGGCTTGATGTTTACAATGGGAAGATTTTTTGAACTACTTGAACTGGAAGACTGTAAAAGAAGTTTTCCGAATTTAACTGCAAGGGTGTTTTTATGACGGTTAACTGCATTGTCCGTTCTAGACCAAGACTTTTGTTCAAGGGCAGTGAATTTTGGATATGATTTAGCGAGTTCCAGATGGAGCTTATAGAGTTCATGTTCAATTTTGGACAATTGTTGACGTGTATCCCTTATCACGGACCGAAGTAAGGCAAGCTTGCAATTTAACAGAATTCTTGAAACGCGACTCGAAGGTTTTTGATTAGATTTGATTTGAATAAAATTAGGGATCAATTTTTTACATTTACATTTAAGTAAAAAGTCAAGATGATTCAGGAATTTTTGCCGTTTAAGGCGTAATTTAGTGAAACGATTAACGGATGAAGGCATGATAAACAATGCAGAAAATCAAACTAAATTAACTGAGCAATAATAATGTACACACGAAACAGCAGAAAAATCCCTCAGTGAAATGAATAGAAAACAAAACGTTTGTAAGCAAAATGCATGAAATCAGACAGGCAAAGCACAATATCCAAATGTACAAAACATAAACATAAATTGAAAAGTGCAAAAATGTACTCACCGAAACTCCTACAATCACAAAATGGCGGCCACACCACGTGCAAAAAAGAAAGCAAAATGTAAGCCTGTTTGGGGCTTCTATAATTAAGACACAATAACACGCCGAATAAATACTAATTCAGAAGTCAAACAACAAAAATCAGCGTTATACCTACAAAATTTTCACAGGACTAGTTTCGATGGTTTTACCGAACCATCATCTTCAGCTGCAAAACCGCAAATGAACAAGATAGGAAATAATGATTAGATAAGATAAGAAAGCCTGAACAAGAATAAGCAAGTGGCGCCATCTGTTGGCGAAACCAGAACTAAAACATAATTTCTCTAAAAGCCGAAGGCAAATTTGGATTGGAATTAGGATCGTTAACTAGAACAGAAAGATTTTTATGAATGTGAAATGCCTCTAGAAAATCCAGTTCTCCAATGGAAGATGTTTTTTGAATAATTTTGGCAGCAGAAAAATTGAAAGTGTGATTTTCGGACCAGCAATGTTGAGCAACAGAAGACTTCTGCGTTTCCTTTTTTCTAACATATGCCTCATGTTCTTTGACGCGAAATTTTAAGGCTCTCTTAGTTTGGCCAATGTAAATTAAACCACACTGGCAAGGAATCCTATAAATACCCCAGGAATTCATATCCGGAATGGGGTCCTTGAGTATAGAAGTTGGAATTTTATTGATGGGAGAATAAACAACCCGAAAGTTAAATTTCTGCAAAATATGTGCAACTTTATAGCTAATTGATGGAAAGAAGGGAATGACAACAGAATTTTTATAATCTCCTAAAATAAGAGTGTGGCTTTTAGTGTGTTCAGATGAGACTTTTTTAACTGCTTGATTAATAATGTTGGGTGAAAAGCCCCTGTCAATAGCTATTGCTTTTAAATAATTTAGTTCTTCATCAAGGGCTAGTTTGGAGGAGCAAACTTGAAGAGCACGGAAAACATAGGAATAAAATGAAGCTAACTTTTGTTTAGTCGGATGACATGATTTAAAGTGTGGTGGAAGGCAAACCGATGAAGGTTTACGGTAAACTGTAGTACTGAAGTTGGATGTGTTACGTGTGACCAGAATGTCGAGAAACGGAAGAGAATTGCAAGTCTCAAGTTCAAAAGTGAACTGAATAGCAGGATCAATAGAATTCATTGTTGAAAGAACTTTATTTAAATCATCTTTATTACCTTCAAACAGGGTAAAAGTATCGTCTACGTAGCGGAACCATGCCGGGAAGTTTAAAGTTTCAAACAATTTTGATTCATAATAATGCATGTAGATATCAGCCAGGATGGGACTGAGGGGGCTTCCCATGGCTAATCCCTAAGTTTGCTTGTAATATTTATTTTGGAAAACAAAATGTGTTTGTTTCAAACAGAGTTGAGTGAGATAAATTAGCTCCTCAATTTCGATGCAAGAGAAATGAAATTCGCGAAGTCTGGTTTCTAGACATCTTAATGCACCCTCCACTGGGACATTGGTGAATAATGATTTTACATCAAAAGAAACCATGAGTAAATTACTAGGAGAAATGTTTTTAATCTTTTTTACAAACTCTATTGAATTTTTTATGGTGTAAATGTTATTGTCTAATAGAGTGGAAAATCTAGAAACTAAATATTTAGCTAAAGGATACGAGGCAGTACCTAAATTTGATACAATAGGGCGGAAAGGAATACCACTTTTATGAATTTTGCGAAGAGCATATAATCTGGCACAATTCGCAACAGATGGGATAAGCGAATGTTTTAAGTTTAATGTTTAAGTTGCTTGAAATGATTTGCGAAGATTTGATCGCAGTTTTTATTTTGGATAAGTCCGAAGGTGAAGGATCTTTAGGGATCGGATTATATGGTCCTTCGTTTAAGAGTTTAGTGACACCATCGATGTAAGTGTTCTTATCCATGACGACTATCTGGCCACCTTTGTCGGCCTTTGAAATGATAATATCCGGGTTAGAATGAATTTCGCGCATTGTAGCTCTTTCTCTCGCAGTTAGATTTGGTTTCAAAGGTTTATTATTGAATTTCACATTATGAGCGATAAGATGCCTAATCATTTCTTTCTGTGAATCTGAAACTTTACTGAACTTGAAAGCTTTTTCGATAGGAGCCAAAATCTTTGGAATCGAGGGTTTACAGGTTTGTGAGAAGTTAAAATTATATTTTAGAATTCTCTCTTGTTCTTCTGAAAGACTAACATTAGAAATATTAACTATTGGCTTGATGTTTACATTGGGAAGATTTTTTGAACTACTTGAACTGGAAGACTGTAAAAGAAGTTTTTCGAATTTAACTGCAAGGGTGTTTTTATGACGGTTAACTGCATTCTCCGTTCTAGACCAAGACTTTTGTTCAAGGGCAGTGAATTTTGGATATGATTTAGCGAGTTCCAGATGAAGCTTATAGAGTTCATGTTCAATTTTGGACAATTGTTGACGTGTATCCCTTATCACGGACCGAAGTAAGGCAAGCTTGCAATTTAACAGAATTCTTGAAACGCGACTCGAAGGTTTTTGATTAGATTTGATTTGAATAAAATTGGGGATCAATTTTTTACATTTACATTTAAGTAAAAAGTCAAGATGATTCAGGAATTTTTGCCGTTTCAGGCGTAATTTAGTGAAACGATTAACGGATGAAGGCATGATAAACAATGCAGAAAATCAAACTAAATTAACTGAGCAATAATACTGTACACACGAAACAGCAGAAAAATCCCTCAGTGAAATGAATAGAAAACAAAACGTTTGTAAGCAAAATGCATGAAATCAGACAGGCAAAGCACAATATCCAAATGTACAAAACATAAACATAAATTGAAAATTGCAAAAATGTACTCACCGAAACTCCTACAATCACAAAATGGCGGCCACACCACGTGCAAAAAAGAAAGCAAAATGTAAGCCTGTTTGGGGCTTCTATAATTAAGACACAATAACACGCCGAATAAATACTAATTCAGAAGTCAAACAACAAAAATCAGCGTTATACCTACAAAATTTTCACAGGACTAGTTTCGATGGTTTTACCGAACCATCATCTTCAGCTGCAAAACCGCAAATGAACAAGATAGGAAATAATGATTAGATAAGATAAGAAAGCCTGAACAAGAATAAGCAAGTGGCGCCATCTGTTGGCGAAACCAGAACTAAAACATAATTTCTCTAAAAGCCGAAGGCAAATTTGGATTGGAATTAGGATCGTTAACTAGAACAGAAAGATTTTTATGAATGTGAAATGCCTCTAGAAAATCCAGTTCTCCAATGGAAGATGTTTTTTGAATAATTTTGGCAGAAGAAAAATTGAAAGTGTGATTTTCGGACCAGCAATGTTGAGCAACAGAAGACTTCTGCTTTTCCTTTTTTCTAACATATGCCTCATGTTCTTTGACGCGAAATTTTAAGGCTCTCTTAGTTTGGCCAATGTAAATTAAACCACACTGGCAAGGAATCCTATAAATACCCCAGGAATTCATATCCGGAACGGGGTCCTTGAGTATAGAAGTTGGAATTTTATTAATGGGAGAATAAACAACCCGAAAGTTAAATTTCTGCAAAATATGTGCAACTTTATAGCTAATTGATGGAAAGAAGGGAATGACAACAGAATTTTTATAATCTCCTAAAATAAGAGTGTGGCTTTTAGTGTGTTCAGATGAGAATTTTTTAACTGCTTGATTAATAATGTTGGGTGAAAAGCCCCTGTCAATAGCTATTGCTTTTAAATAATTTAGTTCTTCATCAAGGGCTAGTTTGGAGGAGCAAACTTGAAGAGCACGGAAAACATAGGAATAAAATGAAGCTAACTTTTGTTTAGTCGGATGACATGATTTAAAGTGTGGTGGAAGGCAAACCGATGAAGGTTTACGGTAAACTGTAGTACTGAAGTTGGATGTGTTACGTGTGACCAGAATGTCGAGAAACGGAAGAGAATTGCAAGTCTCAAGTTCAAAAGTGAACTGAATAGCAGGATCAATAGAATTCATTGTTGAAAGAACTTTATTTAAATCATCTTTATTACCTTCAAACAGGGTAAAAGTATCGTCTACGTAGCGGAACCATGCCGGGAAGTTTAAAGTTTCAAACAATTTTGATTCATAATAATGCATGTAGATATCAGCCAGGATGGGACTGAGGGGGCTTCCCATGGCTAATCCCTCAGTTTGCTTGTAATATTTATTTTGGAAAACAAAATGTGTTTGTTTCAAACAGAGTTGAGTGAGAGAAATTAGCTCCTCAATTTCGATGCAAGAGAAATGAAATTCGCGAAGTCTGGTTTCTAGACATCTTAATGTACCCTCCACTGGGACATTGGTGAATAATGATTTTACATCAAAAGAAACCATGAGTAAATTACTAGGAGAAATGTTTTTAATCTTTTTTACAAACTCTATTGAATTTTTTATGGTGTAAATGTTATTGTCTAATAGAGTGGAAAATCTAGAAACTAAATATTTAGCTAAAGGATACGAGGCAGTACCTAAATTTGATACAATAGGGCGGAAAGGAATACCACTTTTATGAATTTTGGGAAGAGCATATAATCTGGCACAATTCGCAACAGATGGGATAAGCGAATGTTTTAAGTTGCTTGAAATGATTTGCGAAGATTTGATCGCAGTTTTTATTTTGGATAAGTCCGAAGGTGAAGGATCTTTAGGGATCGGATTATATGGTCCTTCGTTTAAGAGTTTAGTGACACCATCGATGTAAGTGTTCTTATCCATGACGACTATCTGGCCATCTTTGTCGGCCTTTGAAATGATAATATCCGGGTTAGAATGAATTTCGCGCATTGTAGCTCTTTCTCTCGCAGTTATATTTGGTTTCAAAGGTTTATTATTGAATTTCACATTATGAGCGATAAGATGCCTAATCATTTCTTTCTGTGAATCTGAAACTTTACTGAACTTGAAAGCTTTTTCGATAGGAGCCAAAATCTTTGGAATCGAGTGTTTACAGGTTTGTGAGAAGTTAAAATTATATTTTAGAATTCTCTCTTGTTCTTCTGAAAGACTAACATTAGAAATATTAACTATTGGCTTGATGTTTACAATGGGAAGATTTTTTGAACTACTTGAACTGGAAGACTGTAAAAGAAGTTTTTCGAATTTAACTGCAAGGGTGTTTTTATGACGGTTAACTGCATTGTCCGTTCTAGACCAAGACTTTTGTTCAAGGGCAGTGAATTTTGGATATGATTTAGCGAGTTCCAGATGGAGCTTATAGAGTTCATGTTCAATTTTGGACAATTGTTGACGTGTATCCCTTATCACGGACCGAAGTAAGGCAAGCTTGCAATTTAACAGAATTCTTGAAACGCGACTCGAAGGTTTTTGATTAGATTTGATTTGAATAAAATTGGGGATCAATTTTTTACATTTACATTTAAGTAAAAAGTCAAGATGATTCAGGAATTTTTGCCGTTTCAGGCGTAATTTAGTGAAACGATTAACGGATGAAGGCATGATAAACAATTCAGAAAATCAAACTAAATTAACTGAGCAATAATAATGTACACACGAAACAGCAGAAAAATCCCTCAGTGAAATGAATAGAAAACAAAACGTTTGTAAGCAAAATGCATGAAATCAGACAGGCAAAGCACAATATCCAAATGTACAAAACATAAACATAAATTGAAAATTGCAAAAATGTACTCACCGAAACTCCTACAATCACAAAATGGCGGCCACACCACGTGCAAAAAAGAAAGCAAAATGTAAGCCTGTTTGGGGCTTCTATAATTAAGACACAATAACACGCCGAATAAATACTAATTCAGAAGTCAAACAACAAAAATCAGCGTTATACCTACAAAATTTTCACAGGACTAGTTTCGATGGTTTTACCGAACCATCATCTTCAGCTGCAAAACCGCAAATGAACAAGATAGGAAATAATGATTAGATAAGATAAGAAAGCCTGAACAAGAATAAGCAAGTGGCGCCATCTGTTGGCGAAACCAGAACTAAAACATAATTTCTCTAAAAGCCGAAGGCAAATTTGGATTGGAATTAGGATCGTTAACTAGAACAGAAAGATTTTTATGAATGTGAAATGCCTCTAGAAAATCCAGTTCTCCAATGGAAGATGTTTTTTGAATAATTTTGGCAGGAGAAAAATTGAAAGTGTGATTTTCGGACCAGGAATGTTGAGCAACAGAAGACTTCTGCTTTTCCTTTTTTCTAACATATGCCTCATGTTCTTTGACGCGAAATTTTAAGGCTCTCTTAGTTTGGCCAATGTAAATTAAACCACACTGGCAAGGAATCCTATAAATACCCCAGGAATTCATATCCGGAACGGGGTCCTTGAGTATAGAAGTTGGAATTTTATTAATGGGAGAATAAACAACCCGAAAGTTAAATTTCTGCAAAATATGTGCAACTTTATAGCTAATTGACGGAAAGAAGGGAATGACAACAGAATTTTTATAATCTCCTAAAATAAGAGTGTGGCTTTTAGTGTGTTCAGATGAGAATTTTTTAACTGCTTGATTAATAATGTTGGGTGAAAAGCCCCTGTCAATAGCTATTGCTTTTAAATAATTTAGTTCTTCATCAAGGGCTAGTTTGGAGGAGCAAACTTGAAGAGCACGGAAAACATAGGAATAAAATGAAGCTAACTTTTGTTTAGTCGGATGACATGATTTAAAGTGTGGTGGAAGGCAAACCGATGAAGGTTTACGGTAAACTGTAGTAGTGAAGTTGGATGTGTTACGTGTTACCAGAATGTCGAGAAACGGAAGAGAATTGCAAGTCTCAAGTTCAAAAGTGAACTGAATAGCAGGATCAATAGAATTCATTGTTGAAAGAACTTTATTTAAATCATCTTTATTACCTTCAAACAGGGTAAAAGTATCGTCTACGTAGCGGAACCATGCCGGGAAGTTTAAAGTTTCAAACAATTTTGATTCATAATAATGCATGTAGATATCAGCCAGGATGGGACTGAGGGGGCTTCCCATGGCTAATCCCTCAGTTTGCTTGTAATATTTATTTTGGAAAACAAAATGTGTTTGTTTCAAACAGAGTTGAGTGAGAGAAATTAGCTCCTCAATTTCGATGCAAGAGAAATGAAATTCGCGAAGTCTGGTTTCTAGACATCTTAATGTACCCTCCACTGGGACATTGGTGAATAATGATTTTACATCAAAAGAAACCATGAGTAAATTACTAGGAGAAATGTTTTTAATCTTTTTTACAAACTCTATTGAATTTTTTATGGTGTAAATGTTATTGTCTAATAGAGTGGAAAATCTAGAAACTAAATATTTAGCTAAAGGATACGAGGCAGTACCTAAATTTGATACAATAGGGCGGAAAGGAATACCACTTTTATGAATTTTGGGAAGAGCATATAATCTGGCACAATTCGCAACAGATCGGATAAGCGAATGTTTTAAGTTGCTTGAAATGATTTGCGAAGATTTGATCGCAGTTTTTATTTTGGATAAGTCCGAAGGTGAAGGATCTTTAGGGATCGGATTATATGGTCCTTCGTTTAAGAGTTTAGTGACACCATCGATGTAAGTGTTCTTATCCATGACGACTATCTGGCCACCTTTGTCGGCCTTTGAAATGATAATATCCGGGTTAGAATGAATTTCGCGCATTGTAGCTCTTTCTCTCGCAGTTAGATTTGGTTTCAAAGGTTTATTATTGAATTTCACATTATGAGCGATAAGATGCCTAATCATTTCTTTCTGTGAATCTGAAACTTTACTGAACTTGAAAGCTTTTTCGATAGGAGCCAAAATCTTTGGAATCGAGGGTTTACAGGTTTGTGAGAAGTTAAAATTATATTTTAGAATTCTCTCTTGTTCTTCTGAAAGACTAACATTAGAAATATTAACTATTGGCTTGATGTTTACAATGGGAAGATTTTTTGAACTACTTGAACTGGAAGACTGTAAAAGAAGTTTTTCGAATTTAACTGCAAGGGTGTTTTTATGACGGTTAACTGCATTCTCCGTTCTAGACCAAGACTTTTGTTCAAGGGCAGTGAATTTTGGATATGATTTAGCGAGTTCCAGATGGAGCTTATAGAGTTCATGTTCAATTTTGGACAATTGTTGACGTGTATCCCTTATCACGGACCGAAGTAAGGCAAGCTTGCAATTTAACAGAATTCTTGAAACGCGACTCGAAGGTTTTTGATTAGATTTGATTTGAATAAAATTGGGGATCAATTTTTTACATTTAAATTTAAGTAAAAAGTCAAGATGATTCAGGAATTTTTGCCGTTTCAGGCGTAATTTAGTGAAACGATTAACGGATGAAGGCATGATAAACAATGCAGAAAATCAAACTAAATTAACTGAGCAATAATACTGTACACACGAAACAGCAGAAAAATCCCTCAGTGAAATGAATAGAAAACAAAACGTTTGTAAGCAAAATGCATGAAATCAGACAGGCAAAGCACAATATCCAAATGTACAAAACATAAACATAAATTGAAAATTGCAAAAATGTACTCACCGAAACTCCTACAATCACAAAATGGCGGCCACACCACGTGCAAAAAAGAAAGCAAAATGTAAGCCTGTTTGGGGCTTCTATAATTAAGACACAATAACACGCCGAATAAATACTAATTCAGAAGTCAAACAACAAAAATCAGCGTTATACCTACAAAATTTTCACAGGACTAGTTTCGATGGTTTTACCGAACCATCATCTTCAGCTGCAAAACCGCAAATGAACAAGATAGGAAATAATGATTAGATAAGATAAGAAAGCCTGAACAAGAATAAGCAAGTGGCGCCATCTGTTGGCGAAACCAGAACTAAAACATAATTTCTCTAAAAGCCGAAGGCAAATTTGGATTGGAATTAGGATCGTTAACTAGAACAGAAAGATTTTTATGAATGTGAAATGCCTCTAGAAAATCCAGTTCTCCAATGGAAGATGTTTTTTGAATAATTTTGGCAGGAGAAAAATTGAAAGTGTGATTTTCGGACCAGGAATGTTGAGCAACAGAAGACTTCTGCTTTTCCTTTTTTCTAACATATGCCTCATGTTCTTTGACGCGAAATTTTAAGGCTCTCTTAGTTTGGCCAATGTAAATTAAACCACACTGGCAAGGAATCCTATAAATACCCCAGGAATTCATATCCGGAACGGGGTCCTTGAGTATAGAAGTTGGAATTTTATTAATGGGAGAATAAACAACCCGAAAGTTAAATTTCTGCAAAATATGTGCAACTTTATAGCTAATTGACGGAAAGAAGGGAATGACAACAGAATTTTTATAATCTCCTAAAATAAGAGTGTGGCTTTTAGTGTGTTCAGATGAGAATTTTTTAACTGCTTGATTAATAATGTTGGGTGAAAAGCCCCTGTCAATAGCTATTGCTTTTAAATAATTTAGTTCTTCATCAAGGGCTAGTTTGGAGGAGCAAACTTGAAGAGCACGGAAAACATAGGAATAAAATGAAGCTAACTTTTGTTTAGTCGGATGACATGATTTAAAGTGTGGTGGAAGGCAAACCGATGAAGGTTTACGGTAAACTGTAGTACTGAAGTTGGATGTGTTACGTGTGACCAGAATGTCGAGAAACGGAAGAGAATTGCAAGTCTCAAGTTCAAAAGTGAACTGAATAGCAGGATCAATAGAATTCATTGTTGAAAGAACTTTATTTAAATCATCTTTATTACCTTCAAACAGGGTAAAAGTATCGTCTACGTAGCGGAACCATGCCGGGAAGTTTAAAGTTTCAAACAATTTTGATTCATAATAATGCATGTAGATATCAGCCAGGATGGGACTGAGGGGGCTTCCCATGGCTAATCCCTCAGTTTGCTTGTAATATTTATTTTGGAAAACAAAATGTGTTTGTTTCAAACAGAGTTGAGTGAGAGAAATTAGCTCCTCAATTTCGATGCAAGAGAAATGAAATTCGCGAAGTCTGGTTTCTAGACATCTTAATGTACCCTCCACTGGGACATTGGTGAATAATGATTTTACATCAAAAGAAACCATGAGTAAATTACTAGGAGAAATGTTTTTAATCTTTTTTACAAACTCTATTGAATTTTTTATGGTGTAAATGTTATTGTCTAATAGAGTGGAAAATCTAGAAACTAAATATTTAGCTAAAGGATACGAGGCAGTATCTAAATTTGATACAATAGGGCGGAAAGGAATACCACTTTTATGAATTTTGGGAAGAGCATATAATCTGGCACAATTCGCAACAGATCGGATAAGCGAATGTTTTAAGTTGCTTGAAATGATTTGCGAAGATTTGATCGCAGTTTTTATTTTGGATAAGTCCGAAGGTGAAGGATCTTTAGGGATCGGATTATATGGTCCTTCGTTTAAGAGTTTAGTGACACCATCGATGTAAGTGTTCTTATCCATGACGACTATCTGGCCACCTTTGTCGGCCTTTGAAATGATAATATCCGGGTTAGAATGAATTTCGCGCATTGTAGCTCTTTCTCTCGCAGTTAGATTTGGTTTCAAAGGTTTATTATTGAATTTCACATTATGAGCGATAAGATGCCTAATCATTTCTTTCTGTGAATCTGAAACTTTACTGAACTTGAAAGCTTTTTCGATAGGAGCCAAAATCTTTGGAATCGAGGGTTTACAGGTTTGTGAGAAGTTAAAATTATATTTTAGAATTCTCTCTTGTTCTTCTGAAAGACTAACATTAGAAATATTAACTATTGGCTTGATGTTTACAATGGGAAGATTTTTTGAACTACTTGAACTGGAAGACTGTAAAAGAAGTTTTTCGAATTTAACTGCAAGGGTGTTTTTATGACGGTTAACTGCATTCTCCGTTCTAGACCAAGACTTTTGTTCAAGGGCAGTGAATTTTGGATATGATTTAGCGAGTTCCAGATGGAGCTTATAGAGTTCATGTTCAATTTTGGACAATTGTTGACGTGTATCCCTTATCACGGACCGAAGTAAGGCAAGCTTGCAATTTAACAGAATTCTTGAAACGCGACTCGAAGGTTTTTGATTAGATTTGATTTGAATAAAATTGGGGATCAATTTTTTACATTTAAATTTAAGTAAAAAGTCAAGATGATTCAGGAATTTTTGCCGTTTCAGGCGTAATTTAGTGAAACGATTAACGGATGAAGGCATGATAAACAATGCAGAAAATCAAACTAAATTAACTGAGCAATAATAATGTACACACGAAACAGCAGAAAAATCCCTCAGTGAAATGAATAGAAAACAAAACGTTTGTAAGCAAAATGCATGAAATCAGACAGGCAAAGCACAATATCCAAATGTACAAAACATAAACATAAATTGAAAATTGCAAAAATGTACTCACCGAAACTCCTACAATCACAAAATGGCGGCCACACCACGTACAAAAAAGAAAGCAAAATGTAAGCCTGTTTGGGGCTTCTATAATTAAGACACAATAACACGCCGAATAAATACTAATTCAGAAGTCAAACAACAAAAATCAGCGTTATACCTACAAAATTTTCACAGGACTAGTTTCGATGGTTTTACCGAACCATCATCTTCAGCTGCAAAACCGCAAATGAACAAGATAGGAAATAATGATTAGATAAGATAAGAAAGCCTGAACAAGAATAAGCAAGTGGCGCCATCTGTTGGCGAAACCAGAACTAAAACATAATTTCTCTAAAAGCCGAAGGCAAATTTGGATTGGAATTAGGATCGTTAACTAGAACAGAAAGATTTTTATGAATGTGAAATGCCTCTAGAAAATCCAGTTCTCCAATGGAAGATGTTTTTTGAATAATTTTGGCAGGAGAAAAATTGAAAGTGTGATTTTCGGACCAGGAATGTTGAGCAACAGAAGACTTCTGCTTTTCCTTTTTTCTAACATATGCCTCATGTTCTTTGACGCGAAATTTTAAGGCTCTCTTAGTTTGGCCAATGTAAATTAAACCACACTGGCAAGGAATCCTATAAATACCCCAGGAATTCATATCCGGAACGGGGTCCTTGAGTATAGAAGTTGGAATTTTATTAATGGGAGAATAAACAACCCGAAAGTTAAATTTCTGCAAAATATGTGCAACTTTATAGCTAATTGACGGAAAGAAGGGAATGACAACAGAATTTTTATAATCTCCTAAAATAAGAGTGTGGCTTTTAGTGTGTTCAGATGAGAATTTTTTAACTGCTTGATTAATAATGTTGGGTGAAAAGCCCCTGTCAATAGCTATTGCTTTTAAATAATTTAGTTCTTCATCAAGGGCTAGTTTGGAGGAGCAAACTTGAAGAGCACGGAAAACATAGGAATAAAATGAAGCTAACTTTTGTTTAGTCGGATGACATGATTTAAAGTGTGGTGGAAGGCAAACCGATGAAGGTTTACGGTAAACTGTAGTACTGAAGTTGGATGTGTTACGTGTGACCAGAATGTCGAGAAACGGAAGAGAATTGCAAGTCTCAAGTTCAAAAGTGAACTGAATAGCAGGATCAATAGAATTCATTGTTGAAAGAACTTTATTTAAATCATCTTTATTACCTTCAAACAGGGTAAAAGTATCGTCTACGTAGCGGAACCATGCCGGGAAGTTTAAAGTTTCAAACAATTTTGATTCATAATAATGCATGTAGATATCAGCCAGGATGGGACTGAGGGGGCTTCCCATGGCTAATCCCTCAGTTTGCTTGTAATATTTATTTTGGAAAACAAAATGTGTTTGTTTCAAACAGAGTTGAGTGAGAGAAATTAGCTCCTCAATTTCGATGCAAGAGAAATGAAATTCGCGAAGTCTGGTTTCTAGACATCTTAATGTACCCTCCACTGGGACATTGGTGAATAATGATTTTACATCAAAAGAAACCATGAGTAAATTACTAGGAGAAATGTTTTTAATCTTTTTTACAAACTCTATTGAATTTTTTATGGTGTAAATGTTATTGTCTAATAGAGTGGAAAATCTAGAAACTAAATATTTAGCTAAAGGATACGAGGCAGTATCTAAATTTGATACAATAGGGCGGAAAGGAATACCACTTTTATGAATTTTGGGAAGAGCATATAATCTGGCACAATTCGCAACAGATCGGATAAGCGAATGTTTTAAGTTGCTTGAAATGATTTGCGAAGATTTGATCGCAGTTTTTATTTTGGATAAGTCCGAAGGTGAAGGATCTTTAGGGATCGGATTATATGGTCCTTCGTTTAAGAGTTTAGTGACACCATCGATGTAAGTGTTCTTATCCATGACGACTATCTGGCCACCTTTGTCGGCCTTTGAAATGATAATATCCGGGTTAGAATGAATTTCGCGCATTGTAGCTCTTTCTCTCGCAGTTAGATTTGGTTTCAAAGGTTTATTATTGAATTTCACATTATGAGCGATAAGATGCCTAATCATTTCTTTCTGTGAATCTGAAACTTTACTGAACTTGAAAGCTTTTTCGATAGGAGCCAAAATCTTTGGAATCGAGGGTTTACAGGTTTGTGAGAAGTTAAAATTATATTTTAGAATTCTCTCTTGTTCTTCTGAAAGACTAACATTAGAAATATTAACTATTGGCTTGATGTTTACAATGGGAAGATTTTTTGAACTACTTGAACTGGAAGACTGTAAAAGAAGTTTTTCGAATTTAACTGCAAGGGTGTTTTTATGACGGTTAACTGCATTCTCCGTTCTAGACCAAGACTTTTGTTCAAGGGCAGTGAATTTTGGATATGATTTAGCGAGTTCCAGATGGAGCTTATAGAGTTCATGTTCAATTTTGGACAATTGTTGACGTGTATCCCTTATCACGGACCGAAGTAAGGCAAGCTTGCAATTTAACAGAATTCTTGAAACGCGACTCGAAGGTTTTTGATTAGATTTGATTTGAATAAAATTGGGGATCAATTTTTTACATTTAAATTTAAGTAAAAAGTCAAGATGATTCAGGAATTTTTGCCGTTTCAGGCGTAATTTAGTGAAACGATTAACGGATGAAGGCATGATAAAAAATGCAGAAAATCAAACTAAATTAACTGAGCAATAATAATGTACACACGAAACAGCAGAAAAATCCCTCAGTGAAATGAATAGAAAACAAAACGTTTGTAAGCAAAATGCATGAAATCAGACAGGCAAAGCACAATATCCAAATGTACAAAACATAAACATAAATTGAAAATTGCAAAAATGTACTCACCGAAACTCCTACAATCACAAAATGGCGGCCACACCACGTGCAAAAAAGAAAGCAAAATGTAAGCCTGTTTGGGGCTTCTATAATTAAGACACAATAACACGCCGAATAAATACTAATTCAGAAGTCAAACAACAAAAATCAGCGTTATACCTACAAAATTTTCACAGGACTAGTTTCGATGGTTTTACCGAACCATCATCTTCAGCTGCAAAACCGCAAATGAACAAGATAGGAAATAATGATTAGATAAGATAAGAAAGCCTGAACAAGAATAAGCAAGTGGCGCCATCTGTTGGCGAAACCAGAACTAAAACATAATTTCTCTAAAAGCCGAAGGCAAATTT
The DNA here is from genome assembly GCF_044657685.1 of Stegodyphus dumicola. Taxonomy (NCBI): domain Eukaryota; kingdom Metazoa; phylum Arthropoda; class Arachnida; order Araneae; family Eresidae; genus Stegodyphus; species Stegodyphus dumicola. Next base: position 199,492,895 of record NC_140771.1, read on the forward strand.
GGATTGGAATTAGGATCGTTAACTAGAACAGAAAGATTTTTATGAATGTGAAATGCCTCTAGAAAATCCAGTTCTCCAATGGAAGATGTTTTTTGAATAATTTTGGCAGGAGAAAAATTGAAAGTGTGATTTTCGGACCAGGAATGTTGAGCAACAGAAGACTTCTGCTTTTCCTTTTTTCTAACATATGCCTCATGTTCTTTGACGCGAAATTTTAAGGCTCTCTTAGTTTGGCCAATGTAAATTAAACCACACTGGCAAGGAATCCTATAAATACCCCAGGAATTCATATCCGGAACGGGGTCCTTGAGTATAGAAGTTGGAATTTTATTAATGGGAGAATAAACAACCCGAAAGTTAAATTTCTGCAAAATATGTGCAACTTTATAGCTAATTGATGGAAAGAAGGGAATGACAACAGAATTTTTATAATCTCCTAAAATAAGAGTGTGGCTTTTAGTGTGTTCAGATGAGAATTTTTTAACTGCTTGATTAATATGTTGGGTGAAAAGCCCCTGTCAATAGCTATTGCTTTTAAATAATTTAGTTCTTCATCAAGGGCTAGTTTGGAGGAGCAAACTTGAAGAGCACGGAAAACATAGGAATAAAATGAAGCTAACTTTTGTTTAGTCGGATGACATGATTTAAAGTGTGGTGGAAGGCAAACCGATGAAGGTTTACGGTAAACTGTAGTACTGAAGTTGGATGTGTTACGTGTGACCAGAATGTCGAGAAACGGAAGAGAATTGCAAGTCTCAAGTTCAAAAGTGAACTGAATAGCAGGATCAATAGAATTCATTGTTGAAAGAACTTTATTTAAATCATCTTTATTACCTTCAAACAGGGTAAAAGTATCGTCTACGTAGCGGAACCATGCCGGGAAGTTTAAAGTTTCAAACAATTTTGATTCATAATAATGCATGTAGATATCAGCCAGGATGGGACTGAGGGGGCTTCCCATGGCTAATCCCTCAGTTTGCTTGTAATATTTATTTTGGAAAACAAAATGTGTTTGTTTCAAACAGAGTTGAGTGAGAGAAATTAGCTCCTCAATTTCGATGCAAGAGAAATGAAATTCGCGAAGTCTGGTTTCTAGACATCTTAATGCACCCTCCACTGGGACATTGGTGAATAATGATTTTACATCAAAAGAAACCATGAGTAAATTACTAGGAGAAATGTTTTTAATCTTTTTTACAAACTCTATTGAATTTTTTATGGTGTAAATGTTATTGTCTAATAGAGTGGAAAATCTAGAAACTAAATATTTAGCTAAAGGATACGAGGCAGTACCTAAATTTGATACAATAGGGCGGAAAGGAATACCACTTTTATGAATTTTGGGAAGAGCATATAATCTGGCACAATTCGCAACAGATGGGATAAGCGAATGTTTTAAGTTGCTTGAAATGATTTGCGAAGATTTGATCGCAGTTTTTATTTTGGATAAGTCCGAAGGTGAAGGATCTTTAGGGATCGGATTATATGGTCCTTCGTTTAAGAGTTTAGTGACACCATCGATGTAAGTGTTCTTATCCATGACGACTATCTGGCCACCTTTGTCGGCCTTTGAAATGATAATATCCGGGTTAGAATGAATTTCGCGCATTGTAGCTCTTTCTCTCGCAGTTAGATTTGGTTTCAAAGGTTTATTATTGAATTTCACATTATGAGCGATAAGATGCCTAATCATTTCTTTCTGTGAATCTGAAACTTTACTGAACTTGAAAGCTTTTTCGATAGGAGCCAAAATCTTTGGAATCGAGTGTTTACAGGTTTGTGAGAAGTTAAAATTATATTTTAGAATTCTCTCTTGTTCTTCTGAAAGACTAACATTAGAAATATTAACTATTGGCTTGATGTTTACAATGGGAAGATTTTTTGAACTACTTGAACTGGAAGACTGTAAAAGAAGTTTTTCGAATTTAACTGCAAGGGTGTTTTTATGACGGTTAACTGCATTCTCCGTTCTAGACCAAGACTTTTGTTCAAGGGCAGTGAATTTTGGATATGATTTAGCGAGTTCCAGATGGAGCTTATAGAGTTCATGTTCAATTTTGGACAATTGTTGACGTGTATCCCTTATCACGGACCGAAGTAAGGCAAGCTTGCAATTTAACAGAATTCTTGAAACGCGACTCGAAGGTTTTTGATTAGATTTGATTTGAATAAAATTGGGGATCAATTTTTTACATTTACATTTAAGTAAAAAGTCAAGATGATTCAGGAATTTTTGCCGTTTCAGGCGTAATTTAGTGAAACGATTAACGGATGAAAGCATGATAAACAATTCAGAAAATCAAACTAAATTAACTGAGCAATAATAATGTACACACGAAACAGCAGAAGAATCCCTTAGTGAAATGAATAGAAAACAATACGTTTGTAAGCAAAATGCATGAAATCAGACAGGCAAAGCACAATATCCAAATGTACAAAACATAAACATAAATTGAAAATTGCAAAAATGTACTCACCGAAACTCCTACAATCACAAAATGGCGGCCACACCACGTGCAAAAAAGAAAGCAAAATGTAAGCCTGTTTGGGGCTTCTATAATTAAGACACAATAACACGCCGAATAAATACTAATTCAGAAGTCAACTAACAAAAATCAGCGTTATACCTACAAAATTTTCACAGGACTAGTTTCGATGGTTTTACCGAACCATCATCTTCAGCTGCAAAACCGCAAATGAACAAGATAGGAAATAATGATTAGATAAGATAAGAAAGCCTGAACAAGAATAAGCAAGTGGCGCCATCTGTTGGCGAAACCAGAACTAAAACATAATTTCTCTAAAAGCCGAAGGCAAATTTGGATTGGAATTAGGATCGTTAACTAGAACAGAAAGATTTTTATGAATGTGAAATGCCTCTAGAAAATCCAGTTCTCCAATGGAAGATGTTTTTTGAATAATTTTGGCAGGAGAAAAATTGAAAGTGTGATTTTCGGACCAGCAATGTTGAGCAACAGAAGACTTCTGCGTTTCCTTTTTTCTAACATATGCCTCATGTTCTTTGACGCGAAATTTTAAGGCTCTCTTAGTTTGACCAATGTAAATTAAACCACACTGGCAAGGAATCCTATAAATACCCCAGGAATTCATATCCGGAATGGGGTCCTTGTATATAGAAGTTGGAATTTTATTGATGGGAGAATAAACAACCCGAAAGTTAAATTTCTGCAAAATATGTGCAACTTTATAGCTAATTGATGGAAAGAAGGGAATGACAACAGAATTTTTATAATCTCCTAAAATAAGAGTGTGGCTTTTAGTGTGTTCAGATGAGAATTTTTTAACTGCTTGATTAATAATGTTGGGTGAAAAGCCCCTGTCAATAGCTATTGCTTTTAAATAATTTAGTTCTTCATCAAGGGCTAGTTTGGAGGAGCAAACTTGAACAGCTCGGAAAACATAGGAATAAAATGAAGCTAACTTTTGTTTAGTCGGATGACATGATTTAAAGTGTGGTGGAAGGCAAACCGATGAAGGTTTACGGTAAACTGTAGTACTGAAGTTGGATGTGTTACGTGTGACCAGAATGTCGAGAAACGGAAGAGAATTGCAAGTCTCAAGTTCAAAAGTGAACTGAATAGCAGGATCAATAGAATTCATTGTTGAAAGAACTTTATTTAAATCATCTTTATTACCTTCAAACAGGGTAAAAGTATCGTCTACGTAGCGGAACCATGCCGGGAAGTTTAAAGTTTCAAACAATTTTGATTCATAATAATGCATGTAGATATCAGCCAGGATGGGACTGAGGGGGCTTCCCATGGCTAATCCCTCAGTTTGCTTGTAATATTTATTTTGGAAAACAAAATGTGTTTGTTTCAAACAGAGTTGAGTGAGAGAAATTAGCTCCTCAATTTCGATGCAAGAGAAATGAAATTCGCGAAGTCTGGTTTCTAGACATCTTAATGCACCCTCCACTGGGACATTGGTGAATAATGATTTTACATCAAAAGAAACCATGAGTAAATTACTAGGAGAAATGTTTTTAATCTTTTTTACAAACTCTATTGAATTTTTTATGGTGTAAATGTTATTGTCTAATAGAGTGGAAAATCTAGAAACTAAATATTTAGCTAAAGGATACGAGGCAGTACCTAAATTTGATACAATAGGGCGGAAAGGAATACCACTTTTATGAATTTTGGGAAGAGCATATAATCTGGCACAATTCGCAACAGATGGGATAAGCGAATGTTTTAAGTTGCTTGAAATGATTTGCGAAGATTTGATCGCAGTTTTTATTTTGGATAAGTCCGAAGGTGAAGGATCTTTAGGGATCGGATTATATGGTCCTTCGTTTAAGAGTTTAGTGACACCATCGATGTAAGTGTTCTTATCCATGACGACTATCTGGCCACCTTTGTCGGCCTTTGAAATGATAATATCCGGGTTAGAATGAATTTCGCGCATTGTAGCTCTTTCTCTCGCAGTTAGATTTGGTTTCAAAGGTTTATTATTGAATTTCACATTATGAGCGATAAGATGCCTAATCATTTCTTTCTGTGAATCTGAAACTTTACTGAACTTGAAAGCTTTTTCGATAGGAGCCAAAATCTTTGGAATCGAGGGTTTACAGGTTTGTGAGAAGTTAAAATTATATTTTAGAATTCTCTCTTGTTCTTCTGAAAGACTAACATTAGAAATATTAACTATTGGCTTGATGTTTACAATGGGAAGATTTTTTGAACTACTTGAACTGGAAGACTGTAAAAGAAGTTTTTCGAATTTAACTGCAAGGGTGTTTTTATGACGGTTAACTGCATTCTCCGTTCTAGACCAAGACTTTTGTTCAAGGGCAGTGAATTTTGGATATGATTTAGCGAGTTCCAGATGGAGCTTATAGAGTTCATGTTCAATTTTGGACAATTGTTGACGTGTATCCCTTATCACGGACCGAAGTAAGGCAAGCTTGCAATTTAACAGAATTCTTGAAACGCGACTCGAAGGTTTTTGATTAGATTTGATTTGAATAAAATTGGGGATCAATTTTTTACATTTACATTTAAGTAAAAAGTCAAGATGATTCAGGAATTTTTGCCGTTTCAGGCGTAATTTAGTGAAACGATTAACGGATGAAGGCATGATAAAAAATGCAGAAAATCAAACTAAATTAACTGAGCAATAATAATGTACACACGAAACAGCAGAAAAATCCCTCAGTGAAATGAATAGAAAACAAAACGTTTGTAAGCAAAATGCATGAAATCAGACAGCCAAAGCACAATATCCAAATGTACAAAACATAAACATAAATTGAAAATTGCAAAAACGTACTCACCGAAATTCCTACAATCACAAAATGGCGGACACACCACGTGCAAAAAAGAAAGCAAAATGTAAGCCTGTTTGGGGCTTCTATAATTAAGACACAATAACACGCCGAATAAATACTAATTCAGAAGTCAAACAACAAAAATCAGCGTTATACCTACAAAATTTTCACAGGACTAGTTTCGATGGTTTTACCGAACCATCATCTTCAGCTGCAAAACCGCAAATGAACAAGATAGGAAATAATGATTAGATAAGATAAGAAAGCATGAACAAGAATAAGCAAGTGGCGCCATCTGTTGGCGAAACCAGAACTAAAACATAATTTCTCTAAAAGCCGAAGGCAAATTTGGATAGGAATTAGGATCGTTAACTAGAACAGAAAGATTTTTATGAATGTGAAATGCCTCTAGAAAATCCAGTTCTCCAATGGAAGATGTTTTTTGAATAATTTTGGCAGGAGAAAAATTGAAAGTGTGATTTTCGGACCAGCAATGTTGAGCAACAGAAGACTTCTGCGTTTCCTTTTTTCTAACATATGCCTCATGTTCTTTGACGCGAAATTTTAAGGCTCTCTTAGTTTGGCCAATGTAAATTAAACCACACTGGCAAGGAATCCTATAAATACCCCAGGAATTCATATCCGGAATGGGGTCCTTGAGTATAGAAGTTGGAATTTTATTAATGGGAGAATAAACAACCCGAAAGTTAAATTTCTGCAAAATATGTGCAACTTTATAGCTAATTGATGGAAAGAAGGGAATGACAACAGAATTTTTATAATCTCCTAAAATAAGAGTGTGGCTTTTAGTGTGTTCAGATGAGAATTTTTTAACTGCTTGATTAATAATGTTGGGTGAAAAGCCCCTGTCAATAGCTATTGCTTTTAAATAATTTAGTTCTTCATCAAGGGCTAGTTTGGAGGAGCAAACTTGAAGAGCACGGAAAACATAGGAATAAAATGAAGCTAACTTTTGTTTAGTCGGATGACATGATTTAAAGTGTGGTGGAAGGCAAACCGATGAAGGTTTACGGTAAACTGTAGTACTGAAGTTGGATGTGTTACGTGTGACCAGAATGTCGAGAAACGGAAGACAATTGCAAGTCTCAAGTTCAAAAGTGAACTGAATAGCAGGATCAATAGAATTCATTGTTGAAAGAACTTTATTTAAATCATCTTTATTACCTTCAAACAGGGTAAAAGTATCGTCTACGTAGCGGAACCATGCCGGGAAGTTTAAAGTTTCAAACAATTTTGATTCATAATAATGCATGTAGATATCAGCCAGGATGGGACTGAGGGGGCTTCCCATGGCTAATCCCTCAGTTTGCTTGTAATATTTATTTTGGAAAACAAAATGTGTTTGTTTCAAACAGAGTTGAGTGAGAGAAATTAGCTCCTCAATTTCGATGCAAGAGAAATGAAATTCGCGAAGTCTGGTTTCTAGACATCTTAATGCACCCTCCACTGGGACATTGGTGAATAATGATTTTACATCAAAAGAAACCATGAGTAAATTACTAGGAGAAATGTTTTTAATCTTTTTTACAAACTCTATTGAATTTTTTATGGTGTAAATGTTATTGTCTAATAGAGTGGAAAATCTAGAAACTAAATATTTAGCTAAAGGATACGAGGCAGTACCTAAATTTGATACAATAGGGCGGAAAGGAATACCACTTTTATGAATTTTGGGAAGAGCATATAATCTGGCACAATTCGCAACAGATCGGATAAGCGAATGTTTTAAGTTGCTTGAAATGATTTGCGAAGATTTGATCGCAGTTTTTATTTTGGATAAGTCCGAAGGTGAAGGATCTTTAGGGATCGGATTATATGGTCCTTCGTTTAAGAGTTTAGTGACACCATCGATGTAAGTGTTCTTATCCATGACGACTATCTGGCCACCTTTGTCGGCCTTTGAAATGATAATATCCGGGTTAGAATGAATTTCGCGCATTGTAGCTCTTTCTCTCGCAGTTAGATTTGGTTTCAAAGGTTTATTATTGAATTTCACATTATGAGCGATAAGATGCCTAATCATTTCTTTCTGTGAATCTGAAACTTTACTGAACTTGAAAGCTTTTTCGATAGGAGCCAAAATCTTTGGAATCGAGGGTTTACAGGTTTGTGAGAAGTTAAAATTATATTTTAGAATTCTCTCTTATTCTTCTGAAAGACTAACATTAGAAATATTAACTATTGGCTTGATGTTTACAATGGGAAGATTTTTTGAACTACTTGAACTGGAAGACTGTAAAAGAAGTTTTTCGAATTTAACTGCAAGGGTGTTTTTATGACGGTTAACTGCATTCTCCGTTCTAGACCAAGACTTTTGTTCAAGGGCAGTGAATTTTGGATATGATTTAGCGAGTTCCAGATGAAGCTTATAGAGTTCATGTTCAATTTTGGACAATTGTTGACGTGTATCCCTTATCACGGACCGAAGTAAGGCAAGCTTGCAATTTAACAGAATTCTTGAAACGCGACTCGAAGGTTTTTGATTAGATTTGATTTGAATAAAATTGGGGATCAATTTTTTACATTTACATTTAAGTAAAAAGTCAAGATGATTCAGGAATTTTTGCCGTTTCTGGCGTAATTTAGTGAAACGATTAACGGATGAAGGCATGATAAACAATGCAGAAAATCAAATTAAATTAACTGAGCAATAATAATGTACACACGAAACAGCAGAAAAATCCCTCAGTGAAATGAATAGAAAACAAAACGTTTGTAAGCAAAATGCATGAAATCAGACAGCCAAAGCACAATATCCAAATGTACAAAACATAAACATAAATTGAAAATTGCAAAAACGTACTCACCGAAATTCCTACAATCACAAAATGGCGGACACACCACGTGCAAAAAAGAAAGCAAAATGTAAGCCTGTTTGGGGCTTCTATAATTAAGACACAATAACACGCCGAATAAATACTAATTCAGAAGTCAAACAACAAAAATCAGCGTTATACCTACAAAATTTTCACAGGACTAGTTTCGATGGTTTTACCGAACCATCATCTTCAGCTGCAAAACCGCAAATGAACAAGATAGGAAATAATGATTAGATAAGATAAGAAAGCATGAACAAGAATAAGCAAGTGGCGCCATCTGTTGGCGAAACCAGAACTAAAACATAATTTCTCTAAAAGCCGAAGGCAAATTTGGATTGGAATTAGGATCGTTAACTAGAACAGAAAGATTTTTATGAATGTGAAATGTCTCTAGAAAATCCAGTTCTCCAATGGAAGATGTTTTTTGAATAATTTTGGCAGGAGAAAAATTGAAAGTGTGATTTTCGGACCAGCAATGTTGAGCAACAGAAGACTTCTGCGTTTCCTTTTTTCTAACATATGCCTCATGTTCTTTGACGCGAAATTTTAAGGCTCTCTTAGTTTGGCCAATGTAAATTAAACCACACTGGCAAGGAATCCTATAAATACCCCAGGAATTCATATCCGGAATGGGGTCCTTGAGTATAGAAGTTGGAATTTTATTAATGGGAGAATAAACAACCCGAAAGTTAAATTTCTGCAAAATATGTGCAACTTTATAGCTAATTGATGGAAAGAAGGGAATGACAACAGAATTTTTATAATCTCCTAAAATAAGAGTGTGGCTTTTAGTGTGTTCAGATGAGAATTTTTTAACTGCTTGATTAATAATGTTGGGTGAAAAGCCCCTGTCAATAGCTATTGCTTTTAAATAATTTAGTTCTTCATCAAGGGCTAGTTTGGAGGAGCAAACTTGAAGAGCACGGAAAACATAGGAATAAAATGAAGCTAACTTTTGTTTAGTCGGATGACATGATTTAAAGTGTGGTGGAAGGCAAACCGATGAAGGTTTACGGTAAACTGTAGTACTGAAGTTGGATGTGTTACGTGTGACCAGAATGTCGAGAAACGGAAGAGAATTGCAAGTCTCAAGTTCAAAAGTGAACTGAATAGCAGGATCAATAGAATTCATTGTTGAAAGAACTTTATTTAAATCATCTTTATTACCTTCAAACAGGGTAAAAGTATCGTCTACGTAGCGGAACCATGCCGGGAAGTTTAAAGTTTCAAACAATTTTGATTCATAATAATGCATGTAGATATCAGCCAGGATGGGACTGAGGGGGCTTCCCATGGCTAATCCCTCAGTTTGCTTGTAATATTTATTTTGGAAAACAAAATGTGTTTGTTTCAAACAGAGTTGAGTGAGAGAAATTAGCTCCTCAATTTCGATGCAAGAGAAATGAAATTCGCGAAGTCTGGTTTCTAGACATCTTAATGCACCCTCCACTGGGACATTGGTGAATAATGATTTTACATCAAAAGAAACCATGAGTAAATTACTAGGAGAAATGTTTTTAATCTTTTTTACAAACTCTATTGAATTTTTTATGGTGTAAATGTTATTGTCTAATAGAGTGGAAAATCTAGAAACTAAATATTTAGCTAAAGGATACGAGGCAGTACCTAAATTTGATACAATAGGGCGGAAAGGAATACCACTTTTATGAATTTTGGGAAGAGCATATAATCTGGCACAATTCGCAACAGATGGGATAAGCGAATGTTTTAAGTTGCTTGAAATGATTTGCGAAGATTTGATCGCAGTTTTTATTTTGGATAAGTCCGAAGGTGAAGGATCTTTAGGGATCGGATTATATGGTCCTTCGTTTAAGAGTTTAGTGACACCATCGATGTAAGTGTTCTTATCCATGACGACTATCTGGCCACCTTTGTCGGCCTTTGAAATGATAATATCCGGGTTAGAATGAATTTCGCGCATTGTAGCTCTTTCTCTCGCAGTTAGATTTGGTTTCAAAGGTTTATTATTGAATTTCACATTATGAGCGATAAGATGCCTAATCATTTCTTTCTGTGAATCTGAAACTTTACTGAACTTGAAAGCTTTTTCGATAGGAGCCAAAATCTTTGGAATCGAGGGTTTACAGGTTTGTGAGAAGTTAAAATTATATTTTAGAATTCTCTCTTGTTCTTCTGAAAGACTAACATTAGAAATATTAACTATTGGCTTGATGTTTACAATGGGAAGATTTTTTGAACTACTTGAACTGGAAGACTGTAAAAGAAGTTTTTCGAATTTAACTGCAAGGGTGTTTTTATGACGGTTAACTGCATTCTCCGTTCTAGACCAAGACTTTTGTTCAAGGGCAGTGAATTTTGGATATGATTTAGCGAGTTCCAGATGGAGCTTATAGAGTTCATGTTCAATTTTGGACAATTGTTGACGTGTATCCCTTATCACGGACCGAAGTAAGGCAAGCTTGCAATTTAACAGAATTCTTGAAACGCGACTCGAAGGTTTTTGATTAGATTTGATTTGAATAAAATTGGGGATCAATTTTTTACATTTACATTTAAGTAAAAAGTCAAGATGATTCAGGAATTTTTGCCGTTTCAGGCGTAATTTAGTGAAACGATTAACGGATGAAGCCATGATAAACAATGCAGAAAATCAAACTAAATTAACTGAGCAATAATAATGTACACACGAAACAGCAGAAAAATCCCTCAGTGAAATGAATAGAAAACAAAACGTTTGTAAGCAAAATGCATGAAATCAGACAGGCAAAGCACAATATCCAAATGTACAAAACATAAACATAAATTGAAAATTGCAAAAATGTACTCACCGAAACTCCTACAATCACAAAATGGCGGCCACACCACGTGCAAAAAAGAAAGCAAAATGTAAGCCTGTTTGGGGCTTCTATAATTAAGACACAATAACACGCCGAATAAATACTAATTCAGAAGTCAAACAACAAAAATCAGCGTTATACCTACAAAATTTTCACAGGACTAGTTTCGATGGTTTTACCGAACCATCATCTTCAGCTGCAAAACCGCAAATGAACAAGATAGGAAATAATGATTAGATAAGATAAGAAAGCCTGAATAAGAATAAGCAAGTGGCGCCATCTGTTGGCGAAACCAGAACTAAAACATAATTTCTCTAAAAGTCGAAGGCAAATTTGGATTGGAATTAGGATCGTTAACTAGAACAGAAAGATTTTTATGAATGTGAAATGCCTCTAGAAAATCCAGTTCTCCAATGGAAGATGTTTTTTGAATAATTTTGGCAGCAGAAAAATTGAAAGTGTGATTTTCGGACCAGCAATGTTGAGCAACAGAAGACTTCTGCGTTTCCTTTTTTCTAACATATGCCTCATGTTCTTTGACGCGAAATTTTAAGGCTCTCTTAGTTTGGCCAATGTAAATTAAACCACACTGGCAAGGAATCCTATAAATACCCCAGGAATTCATATCCGGAATGGGGTCCTTGAGTATAGAAGTTGGAATTTTATTGATGGGAGAATAAACAACCCGAAAGTTAAATTTCTGCAAAATATGTGCAACTTTATAGCTAATTGATGGAAAGAAGGGAATGACAACAGAATTTTTATAATCTCCTAAAATAAGAGTGTGGCTTTTAGTGTGTTCAGATGAGACTTTTTTAACTGCTTGATTAATAATGTTGGGTGAAAAGCCCCTGTCAATAGCTATTGCTTTTAAATAATTTAGTTCTTCATCAAGGGCTAGTTTGGAGGAGCAAACTTGAAGAGCACGGAAAACATAGGAATAAAATGAAGCTAACTTTTGTTTAGTCGGATGACATGATTTAAAGTGTGGTGGAAGGCAAACCGATGAAGGTTTACGGTAAACTGTAGTACTGAAGTTGGATGTGTTACGTGTGACCAGAATGTCGAGAAACGGAAGAGAATTGCAAGTCTCAAGTTCAAACGTGAACTGAATAGCAGGATCAATAGAATTCATTGTTGAAAGAACTTTATTTAAATCATCTTTATTACCTTCAAACAGGGTAAAAGTATCGTCTACGTAGCGGAACCATGCCGGGAAGTTTAAAGTTTCAAACAATTTTGATTCATAATAATGCATGTAGATATCAGCCAGGATGGGACTGAGGGGGCTTCCCATGGCTAATCCCTCAGTTTGCTTGTAATATTTATTTTGGAAAACAAAATGTGTTTGTTTCAAACAGAGTTGAGTGAGAGAAATTAGCTCCTCAATTTCGATGCAAGAGAAATGAAATTCGCGAAGTCTGGCTTCTAGACATCTTAATGCACCCTCCATTGGGACATTGGTGAATAATGATTTTACATCAAAAGAAACCATGAGTAAATTACTAGGAGAAATGTTTTTAATCTTTTTTACAAACTCTATTGAATTTTTTATGGTGTAAATGTTATTGTCTAATAGAGTGGAAAATCTAGAAACTAAATATTTAGCTAAAGGATACGAGGCAGTACCTAAATTTGATACAATAGGGCGGAAAGGAATACCACTTTTATGAATTTTGGGAAGAGCATATAATCTGGCACAATTCGCAACAGATGGGATAAGCGAATGTTTTAAGTTGCTTGAAATGATTTGCGAAGATTTGATCGCAGTTTTTATTTTGTATAAGTCCGAAGGTGAAGGATCTTTAGGGATCGGATTATATGGTCCTTCGTTTAAGAGTTTAGTGACACCATCGATGTAAGTGTTCTTATCCATGACGACTATCTGGCCACCTTTGTCGGCCTTTGAAATGATAATATCCGGGTTAGAATGAATTTCGCGCATTGTAGCTCTTTCTCTCGCAGTTAGATTTGGTTTCAAAGGTTTATTATTGAATTTCACATTATGAGCGATAAGATGCCTAATCATTTCTTTCTGTGAATCTGAAACTTTACTGAACTTGAAAGCTTTTTCGATAGGAGCCAAAATCTTTGGAATCGAGGGTTTACAGGTTTGTGAGAAGTTAAAATTATATTTTAGAATTCTCTCTTGTTCTTCTGAAAGACTAACATTAGAAATATTAACTATTGGCTTGATGTTTACAATGGGAAGATTTTTTGAACTACTTGAACTGGAAGACTGTAAAAGAAGTTTTTCGAATTTAACTGCAAGGGTGTTTTTATGACGGTTAACTGCATTCTCCGTTCTAGACCAAGACTTTTGTTCAAGGGCAGTGAATTTTGGATATGATTTAGCGAGTTCCAGATGAAGCTTATAGAGTTCATGTTCAATTTTGGACAATTGTTGACGTGTATCCCTTATCACGGACCGAAGTAAGGCAAGCTTGCAATTTAACAGAATTCTTGAAACGCGACTCGAAGGTTTTTGATTAGATTTGATTTGAATAAAATTGGGGATCAATTTTTTACATTTACATTTAAGTAAAAAGTCAAGATGATTCAGGAATTTTTGCCGTTTCTGGCGTAATTTAGTGAAACGATTAACGGATGAAGGCATGATAAACAATGCAGAAAATCAAATTAAATTAACTGAGCAATAATAATGTACACACGAAACAGCAGAAAAATCCCTCAGTGAAATGAATAGAAAACAAAACGTTTGTAAGCAAAATGCATGAAATCAGACAGCCAAAGCACAATATCCAAATGTACAAAACATAAACATAAATTGAAAAGTGCAAAAATGTACTCACCGAAACTCCTACAATCACAAAATGGCGGCCACACCACGTGCAAAAAAGAAAGCAAAATGTAAGCCTGTTTGGGGCTTCTATAATTAAGACACAATAACACGCCGAATAAATACTAATTCAGAAGTCAAACAACAAAAATCATCGTTATACCTACAAAATTTTCACAGGACTAGTTTCGATGGTTTTACCGAACCATCATCTTCAGCTGCAAAACCGCAAATGAACAAGATAGGAAATAATGATTAGATAAGATAAGAAAGCATGAACAAGAATAAGCAAGTGGCGCCATCTGTTGGCGAAACCAGAACTAAAACATAATTTCTCTAAAAGCCGAAGGCAAATTTTGGATTGGAATTAGGATCGTTAACTAGAACAGAAAGATTTTTATGAATGTGAAATGCCTCTAGAAAATCCAGTTCTCCAATGGAAGATGTTTTTTGAATAATTTTGGCAGGAGAAAAATTGAAAGTGTGATTTTCGGACCAGCAATGTTGAGCAACAGAAGACTTCTGCGTTTCCTTTTTTCTAACATATGCCTCATGTTCTTTGACGCGAAATTTTAAGGCTCTCTTAGTTTGGCCAATGTAAATTAAACCACACTGGCAAGGAATCCTATAAATACCCCAGGAATTCATATCCGGAATGGGGTCCTTGAGTATAGAAGTTGGAATTTTATTAATGGGAGAATAAACAACCCGAAAGTTAAATTTCTGCAAAATACGTGCAACTTTATAGCTAATTGATGGAAAGAAGGGAATGACAACAGAATTTTTATAATCTCCTAAAATAAGAGTGTGGCTTTTAGTGTGTTCAGATGAGAATTTTTTAACTGCTTGATTAATAATGTTGGGTGAAAAGCCCCTGTCAATAGCTATTGCTTTTAAATAATTTAGTTCTTCATCAAGGGCTAGTTTGGAGGAGCAAACTTGAAGAGCACGGAAAACATAGGAATAAAATGAAGCTAACTTTTGTTTAGTCGGATGACATGATTTAAAGTGTGGTGGAAGGCAAACCGATGAAGGTTTACGGTAAACTGTAGTACTGAAGTTGGATGTGTTACGTGTGACCAGAATGTCGAGAAACGGAAGAGAATTGCAAGTCTCAAGTTCAAAAGTGAACTGAATAGCAGGATCAATAGAATTCATTGTTGAAAGAACTTTATTTAAATCATCTTTATTACCTTCAAACAGGGTAAAAGTATCGTCTACGTAGCGGAACCATGCCGGGAAGTTTAAAGTTTCAAACAATTTTGATTCATAATAATGCATGTAGATATCAGCCAGGATGGGACTGAGGGGGCTTCCCATGGCTAATCCCTCAGTTTGCTTGTAATATTTATTTTGGAAAACAAAATGTGTTTGTTTCAAACAGAGTTGAGTGAGAGAAATTAGCTCCTCAATTTCGATGCAAGAGAAATGAAATTCGCGAAGTCTGGTTTCTAGACATCTTAATGCACCCTCCACTGGGACATTGGTGAATAATGATTTTACATCAAAAGAAACCATGAGTAAATTACTAGGAGAAATGTTTTTAATCTTTTTTACAAACTCTATTGAATTTTTTATGGTGTAAATGTTATTGTCTAATAGAGTGGAAAATCTAGAAACTAAATATTTAGCTAAAGGATACGAGGCAGTACCTAAATTTGATACAATAGGGCGGAAAGGAATACCACTTTTATGAATTTTGGGAAGAGCATATAATCTGGCACAATTCGCAACAGATCGGATAAGCGAATGTTTTAAGTTGCTTGAAATGATTTGCGAAGATTTGATCGCAGTTTTTATTTTGGATAAGTCCGAAGGTGAAGGATCTTTAGGGATCGGATTATATGGTCCTTCGTTTAAGAGTTT
This sequence comes from Stegodyphus dumicola, assembly GCF_044657685.1. Taxonomy (NCBI): domain Eukaryota; kingdom Metazoa; phylum Arthropoda; class Arachnida; order Araneae; family Eresidae; genus Stegodyphus; species Stegodyphus dumicola. Next base: position 199,508,513 of record NC_140771.1, read on the forward strand.
AGTGACACCATCGATGTAAGTGTTCTTATCCATGACGACTATCTGGCCACCTTTGTCGGCCTTTGAAATGATAATATCCGGGTTAGAATGAATTTCGCGCATTGTAGCTCTTTCTCTCGCAGTTAGATTTGGTTTCAAAGGTTTATTATTGAATTTCACATTATGAGCGATAAGATGCCTAATCATTTCTTTCTGTGAATCTGAAACTTTACTGAACTTGAAAGCTTTTTCGATAGGAGCCAAAATCTTTGGAATCGAGGGTTTACAGGTTTGTGAGAAGTTAAAATTATATTTTAGAATTCTCTCTTGTTCTTCTGAAAGACTAACATTAGAAATATTAACTATTGGCTTGATGTTTACAATGGGAAGATTTTTTGAACTACTTGAACTGGAAGACTGTAAAAGAAGTTTTTCGAATTTAACTGCAAGGGTGTTTTTATGACGGTTAACTGCATTCTCCGTTCTAGACCAAGACTTTTGTTCAAGGGCAGTGAATTTTGGATATGATTTAGCGAGTTCCAGATGGAGCTTATAGAGTTCATGTTCAATTTTGGACAATTGTTGACGTGTATCCCTTATCACGGACCGAAGTAAGGCAAGCTTGCAATTTAACAGAATTCTTGAAACGCGACTCGAAGGTTTTTGATTAGATTTGATTTGAATAAAATTGGGGATCAATTTTTTACATTTAAATTTAAGTAAAAAGTCAAGATGATTCAGGAATTTTTGCCGTTTCAGGCGTAATTTAGTGAAACGATTAACGGATGAAGGCATGATAAACAATGCAGAAAATCAAACTAAATTAACTGAGCAATAATAATGTACACACGAAACAGCAGAAAAATCCCTCAGTGAAATGAATAGAAAACAAAACGTTTGTAAGCAAAATGCATGAAATCAGACAGGCAAAGCACAATATCCAAATGTACAAAACATAAACATAAATTGAAAAGTGCAAAAATGTACTCACCGAAACTCCTACAATCACAAAATGGCGGCCACACCACGTGCAAAAAAGAAAGCAAAATGTAAGCCTGTTTGGGGCTTCTATAATTAAGACACAATAACACGCCGAATAAATACTAATTCAGAAGTCAAACAACAAAAATCAGCGTTATACCTACAAAATTTTCACAGGACTAGTTTCGATGGTTTTACCGAACCATCATCTTCAGCTGCAAAACCGCAAATGAACAAGATAGGAAATAATGATTAGATAAGATAAGAAAGCATGAACAAGAATAAGCAAGTGGCGCCATCTGTTGGCGAAACCAGAACTAAAACATAATTTCTCTAAAAGCCGAAGGCAAATTTGGATTGGAATTAGGATCGTTAACTAGAACAGAAAGATTTTTATGAATGTGAAATGCCTCTAGAAAATCCAGTTCTCCAATGGAAGATGTTTTTTGAATAATTTTGGCAGGAGAAAAATTGAAAGTGTGATTTTCGGACCAGCAATGTTGAGCAACAGAAGACTTCTGCGTTTCCTTTTTTCTAACATATGCCTCATGTTCCTTGACGCGAAATTTTAAGGCTCTCTTAGTTTGGCCAATGTAAATTAAACCACACTGGCAAGGAATCCTATAAATACCCCAGGAATTCATATCCGGAATGGGGTCCTTGAGTATAGAAGTTGGAATTTTATTAATGGGAGAATAAACAACCCGAAAGTTAAATTTCTGCAAAATATGTGCAACTTTATAGCTAATTGATGGAAAGAAGGGAATGACAACAGAATTTTTATAATCTCCTAAAATAAGAGTGTGGCTTTTAGTGTGTTCAGATGAGACTTTTTTAACTGCTTGATTAATAATGTTGGGTGAAAAGCCCCTGTCAATAGCTATTGCTTTTAAATAATTTAGTTCTTCATCAAGGGCTAGTTTGGAGGAGCAAACTTGAAGAGCACGGAAAACATAGGAATAAAATGAAGCTAACTTTTGTTTAGTCGGATGACATGATTTAAAGTGTGGTGGAAGGCAAACCGATGAAGGTTTACGGTAAACTGTAGTACTGAAGTTGGATGTGTTACGTGTGACCAGAATGTCGAGAAACGGAAGAGAATTGCAAGTCTCAAGTTCAAAAGTGAACTGAATAGCAGGATCAATAGAATTCATTGTTGAAAGAACTTTATTTAAATCATCTTTATTACCTTCAAACAGGGTAAAAGTATCGTCTACGTAGCGGAACCATGCCGGGAAGTTTAAAGTTTCAAACAATTTTGATTCATAATAATGCATGTAGATATCAGCCAGGATGGGACTGAGGGGGCTTCCCATGGCTAATCCCTCAGTTTGCTTGTAATATTTATTTTGGAAAACAAAATGTGTTTGTTTCAAACAGAGTTGAGTGAGAGAAATTAGCTCCTCAATTTCGATGCAAGAGAAATGAAATTCGCGAAGTCTGGCTTCTAGACATCTTAATGCACCCTCCATTGGGACATTGGTGAATAATGATTTTACATCAAAAGAAACCATGAGTAAATTACTAGGAGAAATGTTTTTAATCTTTTTTACAAACTCTATTGAATTTTTTATGGTGTAAATGTTATTGTCTAATAGAGTGGAAAATCTAGAAACTAAATATTTAGCTAAAGGATACGAGGCAGTACCTAAATTTGATACAATAGGGCGGAAAGGAATACCACTTTTATGAATTTTGGGAAGAGCATATAATCTGGCACAATTCGCAACAGATCGGATAAGCGAATGTTTTAAGTTGCTTGAAATGATTTGCGAAGATTTGATCGCAGTTTTTATTTTGGATAAGTCCGAAGGTGAAGGATCTTTAGGGATCGGATTATATGGTCCTTCGTTTAAGAGTTTAGTGACACCATCGATGTAAGTGTTCTTATCCATGACGACTATCTGGCCACCTTTGTCGGCCTTTGAAATGATAATATCCGGGTTAGAATGAATTTCGCGCATTGTAGCTCTTTCTCTCGCAGTTAGATTTGGTTTCAAAGGTTTATTATTGAATTTCACATTATGAGCGATAAGATGCCTAATCATTTCTTTCTGTGAATCTGAAACTTTACTGAACTTGAAAGCTTTTTCGATAGGAGCCAAAATCTTTGGAATCGAGGGTTTACAGGTTTGTGAGAAGTTAAAATTATATTTTAGAATTCTCTCTTGTTCTTCTGAAAGACTAACATTAGAAATATTAACTATTGGCTTGATGTTTACAATGGGAAGATTTTTTGAACTACTTGAACTGGAAGACTGTAAAAGAAGTTTTTCGAATTTAACTGCAAGGGTGTTTTTATGACGGTTAACTGCATTCTCCGTTCTAGACCAAGACTTTTGTTCAAGGGCAGTGAATTTTGGATATGATTTAGCGAGTTCCAGATGAAGCTTATAGAGTTCATGTTCAATTTTGGACAATTGTTGACGTGTATCCCTTATCACGGACCGAAGTAAGGCAAGCTTGCAATTTAACAGAATTCTTGAAACGCGACTCGAAGGTTTTTGATTAGATTTGATTTGAATAAAATTGGGGATCAATTTTTTACATTTACATTTAAGTAAAAAGTCAAGATGATTCAGGAATTTTTGCCGTTTCTGGCGTAATTTAGTGAAACGATTAACGGATGAAGGCATGATAAACAATGCAGAAAATCAAATTAAATTAACTGAGCAATAATAATGTACACACGAAACAGCAGAAAAATCCCTCAGTGAAATGAATAGAAAACAAAACGTTTGTAAGCAAAATGCATGAAATCAGACAGCCAAAGCACAATATCCAATTGTACAAAACATAAACATAAATTGAAAATTGCAAAAACGTACTCACCGAAATTCCTACAATCACAAAATGGCGGACACACCACGTGCAAAAAAGAAAGCAAAATGTAAGCCTGTTTGGGGCTTCTATAATTAAGACACAATAACACGCCGAATAAATACTAATTCAGAAGTCAAACAACAAAAATCAGCGTTATACCTACAAAATTTTCACAGGACTAGTTTCGATGGTTTTACCGAACCATCATCTTCAGCTGCAAAACCGCAAATGAACAAGATAGGAAATAATGATTAGATAAGATAAGAAAGCATGAACAAGAATAAGCAAGTGGCGCCATCTGTTGGCGAAACCAGAACTAAAACATAATTTCTCTAAAAGCCGAAGGCAAATTTGGATTGGAATTAGGATCGTTAACTAGAACAGAAAGATTTTTATGAATGTGAAATGCCTCTAGAAAATCCAGTTCTCCAATGGAAGATGTTTTTTGAATAATTTTGGCAGGAGAAAAATTGAAAGTGTGATTTTCGGACCAGCAATGTTGAGCAACAGAAGACTTCTGCGTTTCCTTTTTTCTAACATATGCCTCATGTTCTTTGACGCGAAATTTTAAAGCTCTCTTAGTTTGGCCAATGTAAATTAAACCACACTGGCAAGGAATCCTATAAATACCCCAGGAATTCATATCCGGAATGGGGTCCTTGAGTATAGAAGTTGGAATTTTATTAATGGGAGAATAAACAACCCGAAAGTTAAATTTCTGCAAAATATGTGCAACTTTATAGCTAATTGATGGAAAGAAGGGAATGACAACAGAATTTTTATAATCTCCTAAAATAAGAGTGTGGCTTTTAGTGTGTTCAGATGAGACTTTTTTAACTGCTTGATTAATAATGTTGGGTGAAAAGCCCCTGTCAATAGCTATTGCTTTTAAATAATTTAGTTCTTCATCAAGGGCTAGTTTGGAGGAGCAAACTTGAAGAGCACGGAAAACATAGGAATAAAATGAAGCTAACTTTTGTTTAGTCGGATGACATGATTTAAAGTGTGGTGGAAGGCAAACCGATGAAGGTTTACGGTAAACTGTAGTACTGAAGTTGGATGTGTTACGTGTGACCAGAATGTCGAGAAACGGAAGAGAATTGCAAGTCTCAAGTTCAAAAGTGAACTGAATAGCAGGATCAATAGAATTCATTGTTGAAAGAACTTTATTTAAATCATCTTTATTACCTTCAAACAGGGTAAAAGTATCGTCTACGTAGCGGAACCATGCCGGGAAGTTTAAAGTTTCAAACAATTTTGATTCATAATAATGCATGTAGATATCAGCCAGGATGGGACTGAGGGGGCTTCCCATGGCTAATCCCTCAGTTTGCTTGTAATATTTATTTTGGAAAACAAAATGTGTTTGTTTCAAACAGAGTTGAGTGAGAGAAATTAGCTCCTCAATTTCGATGCAAGAGAAATGAAATTCGCGAAGTCTGGCTTCTAGACATCTTAATGCACCCTCCATTGGGACATTGGTGAATAATGATTTTACATCAAAAGAAACCATGAGTAAATTACTAGGAGAAATGTTTTTAATCTTTTTTACAAACTCTATTGAATTTTTTATGGTGTAAATGTTATTGTCTAATAGAGTGGAAAATCTAGAAACTAAATATTTAGCTAAAGGATACGAGGCAGTACCTAAATTTGATACAATAGGGCGGAAAGGAATACCACTTTTATGAATTTTGGGAAGAGCATATAATCTGGCACAATTCGCAACAGATCGGATAAGCGAATGTTTTAAGTTGCTTGAAATGATTTGCGAAGATTTGATCGCAGTTTTTATTTTGGATAAGTCCGAAGGTGAAGGATCTTTAGGGATCGGATTATATGGTCCTTCGTTTAAGAGTTTAGTGACACCATCGATGTAAGTGTTCTTATCCATGACGACTATCTGGCCACCTTTGTCGGCCTTTGAAATGATAATATCCGGGTTAGAATGAATTTCGCGCATTGTAGCTCTTTCTCTCGCAGTTAGATTTGGTTTCAAAGGTTTATTATTGAATTTCACATTATGAGCGATAAGATCCCTAATCATTTCTTTCTGTGAATCTGAAACTTTACTGAACTTGAAAGCTTTTTCGATAGGAGCCAAAATCTTTGGAATCGAGGGTTTACAGGTTTGTGAGAAGTTAAAATTATATTTTAGAATTCTCTCTTCTTTTTCTGAAAGACTAACATTAGAAATATTAACTATTGGCTTGATGTTTACAATGGGAAGATTTTTTGAACTACTTGAACTGGAAGACTGTAAAAGAAGTTTTTCGAATTTAACTGCAAGGGTGTTTTTATGACGGTTAACTGCATTCTCCGTTCTTGAACAAGACTTTTGTTCAAGGGCAGTGAATTTTGGATATGATTTAGCGAGTTCCAGATGAAGCTTATAGAGTTCATGTTCAATTTTGGACAATTGTTGACGTGTATCCCTTATCACGGACCGAAGTAAGGCAAGCTTGCAATTTAACAGAATTCTTGAAACGCGACTCGAAGGTTTTTGATTAGATTTGATTTGAATAAAATTGGGGATCAATTTTTTACATTTACATTTAAGTAAAAAGTCAAGATGATTCAGGAATTTTTGCCGTTTCAGGCGTAATTTAGTGAAACGATTAACGGATGAAGGCATGATAAACAATGCAGAAAATCAAACTAAATTAACTGAGCAATAATACTGTACACACGAAACAGCAGAAAAATCCCTCAGTGAAATGAATAGAAAACAAAACGTTTGTAAGCAAAATGCATGAAATCAGACAGGCAAAGCACAATATCCAAATGTACAAAACATAAACATAAATTGAAAATTGCAAAAATGTACTCACCGAAACTCCTACAATCACAAAATGGCGGCCACACCACGTGCAAAAAAGAAAGCAAAATGTAAGCCTGTTTGGGGCTTCTATAATTAAGACACAATAACACGCCGAATAAATACTAATTCAGAAGTCAAACAACAAAAATCAGCGTTATACCTACAAAATTTTCACAGGACTAGTTTCGATGGTTTTACCGAACCATCATCTTCAGCTGCAAAACCGCAAATGAACAAGATAGGAAATAATGATTAGATAAGATAAGAAAGCCTGAACAAGAATAAGCAAGTGGCGCCATCTGTTGGCGAAACCAGAACTAAAACATAATTTCTCTAAAAGCCGAAGGCAAATTTGGATTGGAATTAGGATCGTTAACTAGAACAGAAAGATTTTTATGAATGTGGAATGCCTCTAGAAAATCCAGTTCTCCAATGGAAGATGTTTTTTGAAAAATTTTGGCAGCAGAAAAATTGAAAGTGTGATTTTCGGACCAGCAATGTTGAGCAGCAGAAGACTTCTGCGTTTCCTGTTTTCTAACATATGCCTCATGTTCTTTGACGCGAAATTTTAAGGCTCTCTTAGTTTGGCCAATGTAAATTAAACCACACTGGCAAGGAATCCTATAAATACCCCAGGAATTCATATCCGGAATGGGGTCCTTGTGTATAGAAGTTGGAATTTTATTAATGGGAGAATAAACAACCCGAAAGTTAAATTTCTGCAAAATATGTGCAACTTTATAGCTAATTGATGGAAAGAAGGGAATGACAACAGAATTTTTATAATCTCCTAAAATAAGAGTGTGGCTTTTAGTGTGTTCAGATGAGAATTTTTTAACTGCTTGATTAATAATGTTGGGTGAAAAGCCCCTGTCAATGGCTATTGCTTTTAAATAATTTAGTTCTTCATCAAGGGCTAGTTTGGAGGAGCAAACTTGAAGAGCACGGAAAACATAGGAATAAAATGAAGCTAACTTTTGTTTAGTCGGATGACATGATTTAAAGTGTGGTGGAAGGCAAACCGATGAAGGTTTACGGTAAACTGTAGTACTGAAGTTGGATGTGTTACGTGTGACCAGAATGTCGAGAAACGGAAGAGAATTGCAAGTCTCAAGTTCAAAAGTGAACTGAATAGCAGGATCAATAGAATTCATTGTTGAAAGAACTTTATTTAAATCATCTTTATTACCTTCAAACAGGGTAAAAGTATCGTCTACGTAGCGGAACCATGCCGGGAAGTTTAAAGTTTCAAACAATTTTGATTCATAATAATGCATGTAGATATCAGCCAGGATGGGACTGAGGGGGCTTCCCATGGCTAATCCCTCAGTTTGCTTGTAATATTTATTTTGGAAAACAAAATGTGTTTGTTTCAAACAGAGTTGAGTGAGAGAAATTAGCTCCTCAATTTCGATGCAAGAGAAATGAAATTCGCGAAGTCTGGTTTCTAGACATCTTAATGCACCCTCCACTGGGACATTGGTGAATAATGATTTTACATCAAAAGAAACCATGAGTAAATTACTAGGAGAAATGTTTTTAATCTTTTTTACAAACTCTATTGAATTTTTTATGGTGTAAATATTATTGTCTAATAGAGTGGAAAATCTAGAAACTAAATATTTAGCTAAAGGATACGAGGCAGTACCTAAATTTGATACAATAGGGCGGAAAGGAATACCACTTTTATGAATTTTGGGAAGAGCATATAATCTGGCACAATTCGCAACAGATGGGATAAGCGAATGTTTTAAGTTGCTTGAAATGATTTGCGAAGATTTGATCGCAGTTTTTATTTTGGATAAGTCCGAAGGTGAAGGATCTTTAGGGATCGGATTATATGGTCCTTCGTTTAAGAGTTTAGTGACACCATCGATGTAAGTGTTCTTATCCATGACGACTATCTGGCCACCTTTGTCGGCCTTTGAAATGATAATATCCGGGTTAGAATGAATTTCGCGCATTGTAGCTCTTTCTCTCGCAGTTAGATTTGGTTTCAAAGGTTTATTATTGAATTTCACATTATGAGCGATAAGATCCCTAATCATTTCTTTCTGTGAATCTGAAACTTTACTGAACTTGAAAGCTTTTTCGATAGGAGCCAAAATCTTTGGAATCGAGGGTTTACAGGTTTGTGAGAAGTTAAAATTATATTTTAGAATTCTCTCTTCTTTTTCTGAAAGACTAACATTAGAAATATTAACTATTGGCTTGATGTTTACAATGGGAAGATTTTTTGAACTACTTGAACTGGAAGACTGTAAAAGAAGTTTTTCGAATTTAACTGCAAGGGTGTTTTTATGACGGTTAACTGCATTCTCCGTTCTTGAACAAGACTTTTGTTCAAGGGCAGTGAATTTTGGATATGATTTAGCGAGTTCCAGATGAAGCTTATAGAGTTCATGTTCAATTTTGGACAATTGTTGACGTGTATCCCTTATCACGGACCGAAGTAAGGCAAGCTTGCAATTTAACAGAATTCTTGAAACGCGACTCGAAGGTTTTTGATTAGATTTGATTTGAATAAAATTGGGGATCAATTTTTTACATTTACATTTAAGTAAAAAGTCAAGATGATTCAGGAATTTTTGCCGTTTCAGGCGTAATTTAGTGAAACGATTAACGGATGAAGGCATGATAAACAATGCAGAAAATCAAACTAAATTAACTGAGCAATAATAATGTACACACGAAACAGCAGAAAAATCCCTCAGTGAAATGAATAGAAAACAAAACGTTTGTAAGCAAAATGCATGAAATCAGACAGGCAAAGCACAATATCCAAATGTACAAAACATAAACATAAATTGAAAATTGCAAAAATGTACTCACCGAAACTCCTACAATCACAAAATGGCGGCCACACCACGTGCAAAAAAGAAAGCAAAATGTAAGCCTGTTTGGGGCTTCTATAATTAAGACACAATAACACGCCGAATAAATACTAATTCAGAAGTCAAACAACAAAAATCAGCGTTATACCTACAAAATTTTCACAGGACTAGTTTCGATGGTTTTACCGAACCATCATCTTCAGCTGCAAAACCGCAAATGAACAAGATAGGAAATAATGATTAGATAAGATAAGAAAGCCTGAACAAGAATAAGCAAGTGGCGCCATCTGTTGGCGAAACCAGAACTAAAACATAATTTCTCTAAAAGCCGAAGGCAAATTTGGATTGGAATTAGGATCGTTAACTAGAACAGAAAGATTTTTATGAATGTGGAATGCCTCTAGAAAATCCAGTTCTCCAATGGAAGATGTTTTTTGAAAAATTTTGGCAGCAGAAAAATTGAAAGTGTGATTTTCGGACCAGCAATGTTGAGCAGCAGAAGACTTCTGCGTTTCCTGTTTTCTAACATATGCCTCATGTTCTTTGACGCGAAATTTTAAGGCTCTCTTAGTTTGGCCAATGTAAATTAAACCACACTGGCAAGGAATCCTATAAATACCCCAGGAATTCATATCCGGAATGGGGTCCTTGAGTATAGAAGTTGGAATTTTATTAATGGGAGAATAAACAACCCGAAAGTTAAATTTCTGCAAAATATGTGCAACTTTATAGCTAATTGATGGAAAGAAGGGAATGACAACAGAATTTTTATAATCTCCTAAAATAAGAGTGTGGCTTTTAGTGTGTTCAGATGAGAATTTTTTAACTGCTTGATTAATAATGTTGGGTGAAAAGCCCCTGTCAATGGCTATTGCTTTTAAATAATTTAGTTCTTCATCAAGGGCTAGTTTGGAGGAGCAAACTTGAAGAGCACGGAAAACATAGGAATAAAATGAAGCTAACTTTTGTTTAGTCGGATGACATGATTTAAAGTGTGGTGGAAGGCAAACCGATGAAGGTTTACGGTAAACTGTAGTACTGAAGTTGGATGTGTTACGTGTGACCAGAATGTCGAGAAACGGAAGAGAATTGCAAGTCTCAAGTTCAAAAGTGAACTGAATAGCAGGATCAATAGAATTCATTGTTGAAAGAACTTTATTTAAATCATCTTTGTTACCTTCAAACAGGGTAAAAGTATCGTCTACGTAGCGGAACCATGCCGGGAAGTTTAAAGTTTCAAACAATTTTGATTCATAATAATGCATGTAGATATCAGCCAGGATGGGACTGAGGGGGCTTCCCATGGCTAATCCCTCAGTTTGCTTGTAATATTTATTTTGGAAAACAAAATGTGTTTGTTTCAAACAGAGTTGAGTGAGAGAAATTAGCTCCTCAATTTCGATGCAAGAGAAATGAAATTCGCGAAGTCTGGTTTCTAGACATCTTAATGCACCCTCCACTGGGACATTGGTGAATAATGATTTTACATCAAAAGAAACCATGAGTAAATTACTAGGAGAAATGTTTTTAATCTTTTTTACAAACTCTATTGAATTTTTTATGGTGTAAATGTTATTGTCTAATAGAGTGGAAAATCTAGAAACTAAATATTTAGCTAAAGGATACGAGGCAGTACCTAAATTTGATACAATAGGGCGGAAAGGAATACCACTTTTATGAATTTTGGGAAGAGCATATAATCTGGCACAATTCGCAACAGATGGGATAAGCGAATGTTTTAAGTTGCTTGAAATGATTTGCGAAGATTTGATCGCAGTTTTTATTTTGGATAAGTCCGAAGGTGAAGGATCTTTAGGGATCGGATTATATGGTCCTTCGTTTAAGAGTTTAGTGACACCATCGATGTAAGTGTTCTTATCCATGACGACTATCTGGCCACCTTTGTCGGCCTTTGAAATGATAATATCCGGGTTAGAATGAATTTCGCGCATTGTAGCTCTTTCTCTCGCAGTTAGATTTGGTTTCAAAGGTTTATTATTGAATTTCACATTATGAGCGATAAGATGTCTAATCATTTCTTTCTGTGAATCTGAAACTTTACTGAACTTGAAAGCTTTTTCGATAGGAGCCAAAATCTTTGGAATCGAGGGTTTACAGGTTTGTGAGAAGTTAAAATTATATTTTAGAATTCTCTCTTGTTCTTCTGAAAGACTAACATTAGAAATATTAACTATTGGCTTGATGTTTACAATGGGAAGATTTTTTGAACTACTTGAACTGGAAGACTGTAAAAGAAGTTTTTCGAATTTAACTGCAAGGGTGTTTTTATGACGGTTAACTGCATTCTCCGTTCTAGACCAAGACTTTTGTTCAAGGGCAGTGAATTTTGGATATGATTTAGCGAGTTCCAGATGGAGCTTATAGAGTTCATGTTCAATTTTGGACAATTGTTGACGTGTATCCCTTATCACGGACCGAAGTAAGGCAAGCTTGCAATTTAACAGAATTCTTGAAACGCGACTCGAAGGTTTTTGATTAGATTTGATTTGAATAAAATTGGGGATCAATTTTTTACATTTACATTTAAGTAAAAAGTCAAGATGATTCAGGAATTTTTGCCGTTTCAGGCGTAATTTAGTGAAACGATTAACGGATGAAGGCATGATAAACAATGCAGAAAATCAAACTAAATTAACTGAGCAATAATAATGTACACACGAAACAGCAGAAAAATCCCTCAGTGAAATGAATAGAAAACAAAACGTTTGTAAGCAAAATGCATGAAATCAGACAGGCAAAGCACAATATCCAAATGTACAAAACATAAACATAAATTGAAAATTGCAAAAATGTACTCACCGAAACTCCTACAATCACAAAATGGCGGCCACACCACGTGCAAAAAAGAAAGCAAAATGTAAGCCTGTTTGGGGCTTCTATAATTAAGACACAATAACACGCCGAATAAATACTAATTCAGAAGTCAAACAACAAAAATCAGCGTTATACCTACAAAATTTTCACAGGACTAGTTTCGATGGTTTTACCGAACCATCATCTTCAGCTGCAAAACCGCAAATGAACAAGATAGGAAATAATGATTAGATAAGATAAGAAAGCCTGAACAAGAATAAGCAAGTGGCGCCATCTGTTGGCGAAACCAGAACTAAAACATAATTTCTCTAAAAGCCGAAGGCAAATTTGGATTGGAATTAGGATCGTTAACTAGAACAGAAAGATTTTTATGAATGTGGAATGCCTCTAGAAAATCCAGTTCTCCAATGGAAGATGTTTTTTGAAAAATTTTGGCAGCAGAAAAATTGAAAGTGTGATTTTCGGACCAGCAATGTTGAGCAGCAGAAGACTTCTGCGTTTCCTGTTTTCTAACATATGCCTCATGTTCTTTGACGCGAAATTTTAAGGCTCTCTTAGTTTGGCCAATGTAAATTAAACCACACTGGCAAGGAATCCTATAAATACCCCAGGAATTCATATCCGGAATGGGGTCCTTGAGTATAGAAGTTGGAATTTTATTAATGGGAGAATAAACAACCCGAAAGTTAAATTTCTGCAAAATATGTGCAACTTTATAGCTAATTGATGGAAAGAAGGGAATGACAACAGAATTTTTATAATCTCCTAAAATAAGAGTGTGGCTTTTAGTGTGTTCAGATGAGAATTTTTTAACTGCTTGATTAATAATGTTGGGTGAAAAGCCCCTGTCAATGGCTATTGCTTTTAAATAATTTAGTTCTTCATCAAGGGCTAGTTTGGAGGAGCAAACTTGAAGAGCACGGAAAACATAGGAATAAAATGAAGCTAACTTTTGTTTAGTCGGATGACATGATTTAAAGTGTGGTGGAAGGCAAACCGATGAAGGTTTACGGTAAACTGTAGTACTGAAGTTGGATGTGTTACGTGTGACCAGAATGTCGAGAAACGGAAGAGAATTGCAAGTCTCAAGTTCAAAAGTGAACTGAATAGCAGGATCAATAGAATTCATTGTTGAAAGAACCTTATTTAAATCATCTTTATTACCTTCGAACAGGGTAAAATTATCGTCTACGTAGCGGAACCATGCCGGGAAGTTTAAAGTTTCAAACAATTTTGATTCATAATAATGCATGTAGATATCAGCCAGGATGGGACTGAGGGGGCTTCCCATGGCTAATCCCTCAGTTTGCTTGTAATATTTATTTTGGAAAACAAAATGTGTTTGTTTCAAACAGAGTTGAGTGAGAGAAATTAGCTCCTCAATTTCGATGCAAGAGAAATGAAATTCGCGAAGTCTGGTTTCTAGACATCTTAATGTACCCTCCACTGGGACATTGGTGAATAATGATTTTACATCAAAAGAAACCATGAGTAAATTACTAGGAGAAATGTTTTTAATCTTTTTTACAAACTCTATTGAATTTTTTATGGTGTAAATGTTATTGTCTAATAGAGTGGAAAATCTAGAAACTAAATATTTAGCTAAAGGATACGAGGCAGTACCTAAATTTGATACAATAGGGCGGAAAGGAATACCACTTTTATGAATTTTGGGAAGAGCATATAATCTGGCACAATTCGCAACAGATGGGATAAGCGAATGTTTTAAGTTGCTTGAAATGATTTGCGAAGATTTGATCGCAGTTTTTATTTTGGACAAGTCCGAAGGTGAAGGATCTTTAGGGATCGGATTATATGGTCCTTCGTTTAAGAGTTTAGTGACACCATCGATGTAAGTGTTCTTATCCATGACGACTATCTGGCCACCTTTGTCGGCCTTTGAAATGATAATATCCGGGTTAGAATGAATTTCGCGCATTGTAGCTCTTTCTCTCGCAGTTAGATTTGGTTTCAAAGGTTTATTATTGAATTTCACATTATGAGCGATAAGATGTCTAATCATTTCTTTCTGTGAATCTGAAACTTTACTGAACTTGAAAGCTTTTTCGATAGGAGCCAAAATCTTTGGAATCGAGGGTTTACAGGTTTGTGAGAAGTTAAAATTATATTTTAGAATTCTCTCTTGTTCTTCTGAAAGACTAACATTAGAAATATTAACTATTGGCTTGATGTTTACAATGGGAAGATTTTTTGAACTACTTGAACTGGAAGACTGTAAAAGAAGTTTTTCGAATTTAACTGCAAGGGTGTTTTTATGACGGTTAACTGCATTCTCCGTTCTAGACCAAGACTTTTGTTCAAGGGCAGTGAATTTTGGATATGATTTAGCGAGTTCCAGATGGAGCTTATAGAGTTCATGTTCAATTTTGGACAATTGTTGACGTGTATCCCTTATCACGGACCGAAGTAAGGCAAGCTTGCAATTTAACAGAATTCTTGAAACGCGACTCGAAGGTTTTTGATTAGATTTGATTTGAATAAAATTGGGGATCAATTTTTTACATTTACATTTAAGTAAAAAGTCAAGATGATTCAGGAATTTTTGCCGTTTCAGGCGTAATTTAGTGAAACGATTAACGGATGAAGGCATGATAAACAATGCAGAAAATCAAACTAAATTAACTGAGCAATAATAATGTACACACGAAACAGCAGAAAAATCCCTCAGTGAAATGAATAGAAAACAAAACGTTTGTAAGCAAAATGCATGAAATCAGACAGGCAAAGCACAATATCCAAATGTACAAAACATAAACATAAATTGAAAATTGCAAAAATGTACTCACCGAAACTCCTACAATCACAAAATGGCGGCCACACCACGTGCAAAAAAGAAAGCAAAATGTAAGCCTGTTTGGGGCTTCTATAATTAAGACACAATAACACGCCGAATAAATACTAATTCAGAAGTCAAACAACAAAAATCAGCGTTATACCTACAAAATTTTCACAGGACTAGTTTCGATGGTTTTACCGAACCATCATCTTCAGCTGCAAAACCGCAAATGAACAAGATAGGAAATAATGATTAGATAAGATAAGAAAGCCTGAACAAGAATAAGCAAGTGGCGCCATCTGTTGGCGAAACCAGAACTAAAACATAATTTCTCTAAAAGCCGAAGGCAAATTTGGATTGGAATTAGGATCGTTAACTAGAACAGAAAGATTTTTATGAATGTGGAATGCCTCTAGAAAATCCAGTTCTCCAATGGAAGATGTTTTTTGAAAAATTTTGGCAGCAGAAAAATTGAAAGTGTGATTTTCGGACCAGCAATGTTGAGCAGCAGAAGACTTCTGCGTTTCCTGTTTTCTAACATATGCCTCATGTTCTTTGACGCGAAATTTTAAGGCTCTCTTAGTTTGGCCAATGTAAATTAAACCACACTGGCAAGGAATCCTATAAATACCCCAGGAATTCATATCCGGAATGGGGTCCTTGAGTATAGAAGTTGGAATTTTATTAATGGGAGAATAAACAACCCGAAAGTTAAATTTCTGCAAAATATGTGCAACTTTATAGCTAATTGATGGAAAGAAGGGAATGACAACAGAATTTTTATAATCTCCTAAAATAAGAGTGTGGCTTTTAGTGTGTTCAGATGAGAATTTTTTAACTGCTTGATTAATAATGTTGGGTGAAAAGCCCCTGTCAATGGCTATTGCTTTTAAATAATTTAGTTCTTCATCAAGGGCTAGTTTGGAGGAGCAAACTTGAAGAGCACGGAAAACATAGGAATAAAATGAAGCTAACTTTTGTTTAGTCGGATGACATGATTTAAAGTGTGGTGGAAGGCAAACCGATGAAGGTTTACGGTAAACTGTAGTACTGAAGTTGGATGTGTTACGTGTGACCAGAATGTCGAGAAACGGAAGAGAATTGCAAGTCTCAAGTTCAAAAGTGAACTGAATAGCAGGATCAATAGAATTCATTGTTGAAAGAACCTTATTTAAATCATCTTTATTACCTTCGAACAGGGTAAAAGTATCGTCTACGTAGCGGAACCATGCCGGGAAGTTTAAAGTTTCAAACAATTTTGATTCATAATAATGCATGTAGATATCAGCCAGGATGGGACTGAGGGGGCTTCCCATGGCTAATCCCTCAGTTTGCTTGTAATATTTATTTTGGAAAACAAAATGTGTTTGTTTCAAACAGAGTTGAGTGAGAGAAATTAGCTCCTCAATTTCGATGCAAGAGAAATGAAATTCGCGAAGTCTGGTTTCTAGACATCTTAATGTACCCTCCACTGGGACATTGGTGAATAATGATTTTACATCAAAAGAAACCATGAGTAAATTACTAGGAGAAATGTTTTTAATCTTTTTTACAAACTCTATTGAATTTTTTATGGTGTAAATGTTATTGTCTAATAGAGTGGAAAATCTAGAAACTAAATATTTAGCTAAAGGATACGAGGCAGTACCTAAATTTGATACAATAGGGCGGAAAGGAATACCACTTTTATGAATTTTGGGAAGAGCATATAATCTGGCACAATTCGCAACAGATGGGATAAGCGAATGTTTTAAGTTGCTTGAAATGATTTGCGAAGATTTGATCGCAGTTTTTATTTTGGACAAGTCCGAAGGTGAAGGATCTTTAGGGATCGGATTATATGGTCCTTCGTTTAAGAGTTTAGTGACACCATCGATGTAAGTGTTCTTATCCATGACGACTATCTGGCCACCTTTGTCGGCCTTTGAAATGATAATATCCGGGTTAGAATGAATTTCGCGCATTGTAGCTCTTTCTCTCGCAGTTAGATTTGGTTTCAAAGGTTTATTATTGAATTTCACATTATGAGCGATAAGATGTCTAATCATTTCTTTCTGTGAATCTGAAACTTTACTGAACTTGAAAGCTTTTTCGATAGGAGCCAAAATCTTTGGAATCGAGGGTTTACAGGTTTGTGAGAAGTTAAAATTATATTTTAGAATTCTCTCTTGTTCTTCTGAAAGACTAACATTAGAAATATTAACTATTGGCTTGATGTTTACAATGGGAAGATTTTTTGAACTACTTGAACTGGAAGACTGTAAAAGAAGTTTTTCGAATTTAACTGCAAGGGTGTTTTTATGACGGTTAACTGCATTCTCCGTTCTAGACCAAGACTTTTGTTCAAGGGCAGTGAATTTTGGATATGATTTAGCGAGTTCCAGATGGAGCTTATAGAGTTCATGTTCAATTTTGGACAATTGTTGACGTGTATCCCTTATCACGGACCGAAGTAAGGCAAGCTTGCAATTTAACAGAATTCTTGAAACGCGACTCGAAGGTTTTTGATTAGATTTGATTTGAATAAAATTGGGGATCAATTTTTTACATTTACATTTAAGTAAAAAGTCAAGATGATTCAGGAATTTTTGCCGTTTCAGGCGTAATTTAGTGAAACGATTAACGGATGAAGGCATGATAAACAATGCAGAAAATCAAACTAAATTAACTGAGCAATAATAATGTACACACGAAACAGCAGAAAAATCCCTCAGTGAAATGAATAGAAAACAAAACGTTTGTAAGCAAAATGCATGAAATCAGACAGGCAAAGCACAATATCCAAATGTACAAAACATAAACATAAATTGAAAATTGCAAAAATGTACTCACCGAAACTCCTACAATCACAAAATGGCGGCCACACCACGTGCAAAAAAGAAAGCAAAATGTAAGCCTGTTTGGGGCTTCTATAATTAAGACACAATAACACGCCGAATAAATACTAATTCAGAAGTCAAACAACAAAAATCAGCGTTATACCTACAAAATTTTCACAGGACTAGTTTCGATGGTTTTACCGAACCATCATCTTCAGCTGCAAAACCGCAAATGAACAAGATAGGAAATAATGATTAGATAAGATAAGAAAGCCTGAACAAGAATAAGCAAGTGGCGCCATCTGTTGGCGAAACCAGAACTAAAACATAATTTCTCTAAAAGCCGAAGGCAAATTTGGATTGGAATTAGGATCGTTAACTAGAACAGAAAGATTTTTATGAATGTGAAATGCCTCTAGAAAATCCAGTTCTCCAATGGAAGATGTTTTTTGAATAATTTTGGCAGGAGAAAAATTGAAAGTGTGATTTTCGGACCAGGAATGTTGAGCAACAGAAGACTTCTGCTTTTCCTTTTTTCTAACATATGCCTCATGTTCTTTGACGCGAAATTTTAAGGCTCTCTTAGTTTGGCCAATGTAAATTAAACCACACTGGCAAGGAATCCTATAAATACCCCAGGAATTCATATCCGGAACGGGGTCCTTGAGTATAGAAGTTGGAATTTTATTAATGGGAGAATAAACAACCCGAAAGTTAAATTTCTGCAAAATATGTGCAACTTTATAGCTAATTGATGGAAAGAAGGGAATGACAACAGAATTTTTATAATCTCCTAAAATAAGAGTGTGGCTTTTAGTGTGTTCAGATGAGAATTTTTTAACTGCTTGATTAATAATGTTGGGTGAAAAGCCCCTGTCAATGGCTATTGCTTTTAAATAATTTAGTTCTTCATCAAGGGCTAGTTTGGAGGAGCAAACTTGAAGAGCACGGAAAACATAGGAATAAAATGAAGCTAACTTTTGTTTAGTCGGATGACATGATTTAAAGTGTGGTGGAAGGCAAACCGATGAAGGTTTACGGTAAACTGCAGTACTGAAGTTGGATGTGTTACGTGTGACCAGAATGTCGAGAAACGGAAGAGAATTGCAAGTCTCAAGTTCAAAAGTGAACTGAATAGCAGGATCAATAGAATTCATTGTTGAAAGAACTTTATTTAAATCATCTTTATTACCTTCAAACAGGGTAAAAGTATCGTCTACGTAGCGGAACCATGCCGGGAAGTTTAAAGTTTCAAACAATTTTGATTCATAATAATGCATGTAGATATCAGCCAGGATGGGACTGAGGGGGCTTCCCATGGCTAATCCCTCAGTTTGCTTGTAATATTTATTTTGGAAAACAAAATGTGTTTGTTTCAAACAGAGTTGAGTGAGAGAAATTAGCTCCTCAATTTCGATGCAAGAGAAATGAAATTCGCGAAGTCTGGTTTCTAGACATCTTAATGCACCCTCCACTGGGACATTGGTGAATAATGATTTTACATCAAAAGAAACCATGAGTAAATTACTAGGAGAAATGTTTTTAATCTTTTTTACAAACTCTATTGAATTTTTTATGGTGTAAATGTTATTGTCTAATAGAGTGGAAAATCTAGAAACTAAATATTTAGCTAAAGGATACGAGGCAGTACCTAAATTTGATACAATAGGGCGGAAAGGAATACCACTTTTATGAATTTTGGGAAGAGCATATAATCTGGCACAATTCGCAACAGATGGGATAAGCGAATGTTTTAAGTTGCTTGAAATGATTTGCGAAGATTTGATCGCAGTTTTTATTTTGGATAAGTCCGAAGGTGAAGGATCTTTAGGGATCGGATTATATGGTCCTTCGTTTAAGAGTTTAGTGACACCATCGATGTAAGTGTTCTTATCCATGACGACTATCTGGCCACCTTTGTCGGCCTTTGAAATGATAATATCCGGGTTAGAATGAATTTCGCGCATTGTAGCTCTTTCTCTCGCAGTTAGATTTGGTTTCAAAGGTTTATTATTGAATTTCACATTATGAGCGATAAGATCCCTAATCATTTCTTTCTGTGAATCTGAAACTTTACTGAACTTGAAAGCTTTTTCGATAGGAGCCAAAATCTTTGGAATCGAGGGTTTACAGGTTTGTGAGAAGTTAAAATTATATTTTAGAATTCTCTCTTCTTTTTCTGAAAGACTAACATTAGAAATATTAACTATTGGCTTGATGTTTACAATGGGAAGATTTTTTGAACTACTTGAACTGGAAGACTGTAAAAGAAGTTTTTCGAATTTAACTGCAAGGGTGTTTTTATGACGGTTAACTGCATTCTCCGTTCTAGACCAAGACTTTTGTTCAAGGGCAGTGAATTTTGGATATGATTTAGCGAGTTCCAGATGGAGCTTATAGAGTTCATGTTCAATTTTGGACAATTGTTGACGTGTATCCCTTATCACGGACCGAAGTAAGGCAAGCTTGCAATTTAACAGAATTCTTGAAACGCGACTCGAAGGTTTTTGATTAGATTTGATTTGAATAAAATTGGGGATCAATTTTTTACATTTACATTTAAGTAAAAAGTCAAGATGATTCAGGAATTTTTGCCGTTTCAGGCGTAATTTAGTGAAACGATTAACGGATGAAGGCATGATAAACAATGCAGAAAATCAAACTAAATTAACTGAGCAATAATAATGTACACACGAAACAGCAGAAAAATCCCTCAGTGAAATGAATAGAAAACAAAACGTTTGTAAGCAAAATGCATGAAATCAGACAGGCAAAGCACAATATCCAAATGTACAAAACATAAACATAAATTGAAAATTGCAAAAATGTACTCACCGAAACTCCTACAATCACAAAATGGCGGCCACACCACGTGCAAAAAAGAAAGCAAAATGTAAGCCTGTTTGGGGCTTCTATAATTAAGACACAATAACACGCCGAATAAATACTAATTCAGAAGTCAAACAACAAAAATCAGCGTTATACCTACAAAATTTTCACAGGACTAGTTTCGATGGTTTTACCGAACCATCATCTTCAGCTGCAAAACCGCAAATGAACAAGATAGGAAATAATGATTAGATAAGATAAGAAAGCCTGAACAAGAATAAGCAAGTGGCGCCATCTGTTGGCGAAACCAGAACTAAAACATAATTTCTCTAAAAGCCGAAGGCAAATTTGGATTGGAATTAGGATCGTTAACTAGAACAGAAAGATTTTTATGAATGTGGAATGCCTCTAGAAAATCCAGTTCTCCAATGGAAGATGTTTTTTGAAAAATTTTGGCAGCAGAAAAATTGAAAGTGTGATTTTCGGACCAGCAATGTTGAGCAGCAGAAGACTTCTGCGTTTCCTGTTTTCTAACATATGCCTCATGTTCTTTGACGCGAAATTTTAAGGCTCTCTTAGTTTGGCCAATGTAAATTAAACCACACTGGCAAGGAATCCTATAAATACCCCAGGAATTCATATCCGGAATGGGGTCCTTGAGTATAGAAGTTGGAATTTTATTAATGGGAGAATAAACAACCCGAAAGTTAAATTTCTGCAAAATATGTGCAACTTTATAGCTAATTGATGGAAAGAAGGAATGACAACAGAATTTTTATAATCTCCTAAAATAAGAGTGTGGCTTTTAGTGTGTTCAGATGAGAATTTTTTAACTGCTTGATTAATAATGTTGGGTGAAAAGCCCCTGTCAATGGCTATTGCTTTTAAATAATTTAGTTCTTCATCAAGGGCTAGTTTGGAGGAGCAAACTTGAAGAGCACGGAAAACATAGGAATAAAATGAAGCTAACTTTTGTTTAGTCGGATGACATGATTTAAAGTGTGGTGGAAGGCAAACCGATGAAGGTTTACGGTAAACTGTAGTACTGAAGTTGGATGTGTTACGTGTGACCAGAATGTCGAGAAACGGAAGAGAATTGCAAGTCTCAAGTTCAAAAGTGAACTGAATAGCAGGATCAATAGAATTCATTGTTGAAAGAACCTTATTTAAATCATCTTTATTACCTTCGAACAGGGTAAAAGTATCGTCTACGTAGCGGAACCATGCCGGGAAGTTTAAAGTTTCAAACAATTTTGATTCATAATAATGCATGTAGATATCAGCCAGGATGGGACTGAGGGGGCTTCCCATGGCTAATCCCTCAGTTTGCTTGTAATATTTATTTTGGAAAACAAAATGTGTTTGTTTCAAACAGAGTTGAGTGAGAGAAATTAGCTCCTCAATTTCGATGCAAGAGAAATGAAATTCGCGAAGTCTGGTTTCTAGACATCTTAATGTACCCTCCACTGGGACATTGGTGAATAATGATTTTACATCAAAAGAAACCATGAGTAAATTACTAGGAGAAATGTTTTTAATCTTTTTTACAAACTCTATTGAATTTTTTATGGTGTAAATGTTATTGTCTAATAGAGTGGAAAATCTAGAAACTAAATATTTAGCTAAAGGATACGAGGCAGTACCTAAATTTGATACAATAGGGCGGAAAGGAATACCACTTTTATGAATTTTGGGAAGAGCATATAATCTGGCACAATTCGCAACAGATGGGATAAGCGAATGTTTTAAGTTGCTTGAAATGATTTGCGAAGATTTGATCGCAGTTTTTATTTTGGATAAGTCCGAAGGTGAAGGATCTTTAGGGATCGGATTATATGGTCCTTCGTTTAAGAGTTTAGTGACACCATCGATGTAAGTGTTCTTATCCATGACGACTATCTGGCCACCTTTGTCGGCCTTTGAAATGATAATATCCGGGTTAGAATGAATTTCGCGCATTGTAGCTCTTTCTCTCGCAGTTAGATTTGGTTTCAAAGGTTTATTATTGAATTTCACATTATGAGCGATAAGATGTCTAATCATTTCTTTCTGTGAATCTGAAACTTTACTGAACTTGAAAGCTTTTTCGATAGGAGCCAAAATCTTTGGAATCGAGGGTTTACAGGTTTGTGAGAAGTTAAAATTATATTTTAGAATTCTCTCTTGTTCTTCTGAAAGACTAACATTAGAAATATTAACTATTGGCTTGATGTTTACAATGGGAAGATTTTTTGAACTACTTGAACTGGAAGACTGTAAAAGAAGTTTTTCGAATTTAACTGCAAGGGTGTTTTTATGACGGTTAACTGCATTCTCCGTTCTAGACCAAGACTTTTGTTCAAGGGTAGTGAATTTTGGATATGATTTAGCGAGTTCCAGATGGAGCTTATAGAGTTCATGTTCAATTTTGGACAATTGTTGACGTGTATCCCTTATCACGGACCGAAGTAAGGCAAGCTTGCAATTTAACAGAATTCTTGAAACGCGACTCGAAGGTTTTTGATTAGATTTGATTTGAATAAAATTGGGGATCAATTTTTTACATTTACATTTAAGTAAAAAGTCAAGATGATTCAGGAATTTTTGCCGTTTCAGGCGTAATTTAGTGAAACGATTAACGGATGAAGGCATGATAAACAATGCAGAAAATCAAACTAAATTAACTGAGCAATAATAATGTACACACGAAACAGCAGAAAAATCCCTCAGTGAAATGAATAGAAAACAAAACGTTTGTAAGCAAAATGCATGAAATCAGACAGGCAAAGCACAATATCCAAATGTACAAAACATAAACATAAATTGAAAATTGCAAAAATGTACTCACCGAAACTCCTACAATCACAAAATGGCGGCCACACCACGTGCAAAAAAGAAAGCAAAATGTAAGCCTGTTTGGGGCTTCTATAATTAAGACACAATAACACGCCGAATAAATACTAATTCAGAAGTCAAACAACAAAAATCAGCGTTATACCTACAAAATTTTCACAGGACTAGTTTCGATGGTTTTACCGAACCATCATCTTCAGCTGCAAAACCGCAAATGAACAAGATAGGAAATAATGATTAGATAAGATAAGAAAGCCTGAACAAGAATAAGCAAGTGGCGCCATCTGTTGGCGAAACCAGAACTAAAACATAATTTCTCTAAAAGCCGAAGGCAAATTTGGATTGGAATTAGGATCGTTAACTAGAACAGAAAGATTTTTATGAATGTGGAATGCCTCTAGAAAATCCAGTTCTCCAATGGAAGATGTTTTTTGAAAAATTTTGGCAGCAGAAAAATTGAAAGTGTGATTTTCGGACCAGCAATGTTGAGCAGCAGAAGACTTCTGCGTTTCCTGTTTTCTAACATATGCCTCATGTTCTTTGACGCGAAATTTTAAGGCTCTCTTAGTTTGGCCAATGTAAATTAAACCACACTGGCAAGGAATCCTATAAATACCCCAGGAATTCACATCCGGAATGGGGTCCTTGAGTATAGAAGTTGGAATTTTATTAATGGGAGAATAAACAACCCGAAAGTTAAATTTCTGCAAAATATGTGCAACTTTATAGCTAATTGATGGAAAGAAGGGAATGACAACAGAATTTTTATAATCTCCTAAAATAAGAGTGTGGCTTTTAGTGTGTTCAGATGAGAATTTTTTAACTGCTTGATTAATAATGTTGGGTGAAAAGCCCCTGTCAATGGCTATTGCTTTTAAATAATTTAGTTCTTCATCAAGGGCTAGTTTGGAGGAGCAAACTTGAAGAGCACGGAAAACATAGGAATAAAATGAAGCTAACTTTTGTTTAGTCGGATGACATGATTTAAAGTGTGGTGGAAGGCAAACCGATGAAGGTTTACGGTAAACTGTAGTACTGAAGTTGGATGTGTTACGTGTGACCAGAATGTCGAGAAACGGAAGAGAATTGCAAGTCTCAAGTTCAAAAGTGAACTGAATAGCAGGATCAATAGAATTCATTGTTGAAAGAACCTTATTTAAATCATCTTTATTACCTTCGAACAGGGTAAAAGTATCGTCTACGTAGCGGAACCATGCCGGGAAGTTTAAAGTTTCAAACAATTTTGATTCATAATAATGCATGTAGATATCAGCCAGGATGGGACTGAGGGGGCTTCCCATGGCTAATCCCTCAGTTTGCTTGTAATATTTATTTTGGAAAACAAAATGTGTTTGTTTCAAACAGAGTTGAGTGAGAGAAATTAGCTCCTCAATTTCGATGCAAGAGAAATGAAATTCGCGAAGTCTGGTTTCTAGACATCTTAATGCACCCTCCACTGGGACATTGGTGAATAATGATTTTACATCAAAAGAAACCATGAGTAAATTACTAGGAGAAATGTTTTTAATCTTTTTTACAAACTCTATTGAATTTTTTATGGTGTAAATGTTATTGTCTAATAGAGTGGAAAATCTAGAAACTAAATATTTAGCTAAAGGATACGAGGCAGTACCTAAATTTGATACAATAGGGCGGAAAGGAATACCACTTTTATGAATTTTGGGAAGAGCATATAATCTGGCACAATTCGCAACAGATGGGATAAGCGAATGTTTTAAGTTGCTTGAAATGATTTGCGAAGATTTGATCGCAGTTTTTATTTTGGATAAGTCCGAAGGTGAAGGATCTTTAGGGATCGGATTATATGGTCCTTCGTTTAAGAGTTTAGTGACACCATCGATGTAAGTGTTCTTATCCATGACGACTATCTGGCCACCTTTGTCGGCCTTTGAAATGATAATATCCGGGTTAGAATGAATTTCGCGCATTGTAGCTCTTTCTCTCGCAGTTAGATTTGGTTTCAAAGGTTTATTATTGAATTTCACATTATGAGCGATAAGATGTCTAATCATTTCTTTCTGTGAATCTGAAACTTTACTGAACTTGAAAGCTTTTTCGATAGGAGCCAAAATCTTTGGAATCGAGGGTTTACAGGTTTGTGAGAAGTTAAAATTATATTTTAGAATTCTCTCTTGTTCTTCTGAAAGACTAACATTAGAAATATTAACTATTGGCTTGATGTTTACAATGGGAAGATTTTTTGAACTACTTGAACTGGAAGACTGTAAAAGAAGTTTTTCGAATTTAACTGCAAGGGTGTTTTTATGACGGTTAACTGCATTCTCCGTTCTAGACCAAGACTTTTGTTCAAGGGCAGTGAATTTTGGATATGATTTAGCGAGTTCCAGATGGAGCTTATAGAGTTCATGTTCAATTTTGGACAATTGTTGACGTGTATCCCTTATCACGGACCGAAGTAAGGCAAGCTTGCAATTTAACAGAATTCTTGAAACGCGACTCGAAGGTTTTTGATTAGATTTGATTTGAATAAAATTGGGGATCAATTTTTTACATTTACATTTAAGTAAAAAGTTAAGATGATTCAGGAATTTTTGCCGTTTCAGGCGTAATTTAGTGAAACGATTAACGGATGAAGGCATGATAAACAATGCAGAAAATCAAACTAAATTAACTGAGCAATAATAATGTACACACGAAACAGCAGAAAAATCCCTCAGTGAAATGAATAGAAAACAAAACGTTTGTAAGCAAAATGCATGAAATCAGACAGGCAAAGCACAATATCCAAATGTACAAAACATAAACATAAATTGAAAAGTGCAAAAATGTACTCACCGAAACTCCTACAATCACAAAATGGCGGAAACACCACGTGCAAAAAAGAAAGCAAAATGTAAGCCTGTTTGGGGCTTCTATAATTAAGACACAATAACACGCCGAATAAATACTAATTCAGAAGTCAAACAACAAAAATCAGCGTTATACCTACAAAATTTTCACAGGACTAGTTTCGATGGTTTTACCGAACCATCATCTTCAGCTGCAAAACCGCAAATGAACAAGATAGGAAATAATGATTAGATAAGATAAGAAAGCCTGAACAAGAATAAGCAAGTGGCGCCATCTGTTGGCGAAACCAGAACTAAAACATAATTTCTCTAAAAGCCGAAGGCAAATTTGGATTGGAATTAGGATCGTTAACTAGAACAGAAAGATTTTTATGAATGTGGAATGCCTCTAGAAAATCCAGTTCTCCAATGGAAGATGTTTTTTGAAAAATTTTGGCAGCAGAAAAATTGAAAGTGTGATTTTCGGACCAGCAATGTTGAGCAGCAGAAGACTTCTGCGTTTCCTGTTTTCTAACATATGCCTCATGTTCTTTGACGCGAAATTTTAAGGCTCTCTTAGTTTGGCCAATGTAAATTAAACCACACTGGCAAGGAATCCTATAAATACCCCAGGAATTCATATCCGGAATGGGGTCCTTGAGTATAGAAGTTGGAATTTTATTAATGGGAGAATAAACAACCCGAAAGTTAAATTTCTGCAAAATATGTGCAACTTTATAGCTAATTGATGGAAAGAAGGGAATGACAACAGAATTTTTATAATCTCCTAAAATAAGAGTGTGGCTTTTAGTGTGTTCAGATGAGAATTTTTTAACTGCTTGATTAATAATGTTGGGTGAAAAGTCCCTGTCAATAACTATTGCTTTTAAATAATTTAGTTCTTCATCAAGGGCTAGTTTGGAGGAGCAAACTTGAAGAGCTCGGAAAACATAGGAATAAAATGAAGCTAACTTTTGTTTAGTCGGATGACATGATTTAAAGTGTGGTGGAAGGCAAACCGATGAAGGTTTACGGTAAACTGTAGTACTGAAGTTGGATGTGTTACGTGTGACCAGAATGTCGAGAAACGGAAGAGAATTGCAAGTCTCAAGTTCAAAAGTGAACTGAATAGCAGGATCAATAGAATTCATTGTTGAAAGAACTTTATTTAAATCATCTTTATTACCTTCAAACAGGGTAAAAGTATCGTCTACGTAGCGGAACCATGCCGGGAAGTTTAAAGTTTCAAACAATTTTGATTCATAATAATGCATGTAGATATCAGCCAGGATGGGACTGAGGGGGCTTCCCATGGCTAATCCCTAAGTTTGCTTGTAATATTTATTTTGGAAAACAAAATGTCTTTGTTTCAAACAGAGTTGAGTGAGAGAAATTAGCTCCTCAATTTCGATGCAAGAGAAATGAAATTCGCGAAGTCTGGTTTCTAGACATCTTAATGCACCCTCCACTGGGACATTGGTGAATAATGATTTTACATCAAAAGAAACCATGAGTAAATTACTAGGAGAAATGTTTTTAATCTTTTTTACAAACTCTATTGAATTTTTTATGGTGTAAATGTTTTCACCCAACATTATTAATCAAGCAGTTAAAAAATTCTCATCTGAACACACTAAAAGCCACACTCTTATTTTAGGAGATTATAAAAATTCTGTTGTCATTCCCTTCTTTCCATCAATTAGCTATAAAGTTGCACATATTTTGCAGAAATTTAACTTTCGGGTTGTTTATTCTCCCATCAATAAAATTCCAACTTCTATACTCAAGGACCCCATTCCGGATATGAATTCCTGGGGTATTTATAGGATTCCTTGCCAGTGTGGTTTAATTTACATTGGCCAAACTAAGAGAGCCTTAAAATTTCGCGTCAAAGAACATGAGGCATATGTTAGAAAAAAGGAAACGCAGAAGTCTTCTGTTGCTCAACATTGCTGGTCCGAAAATCACACTTTCAATTTTTCTGCTGCCAAAATTATTCAAAAAACATCTTACATTGGAGAACTGGATTTTCTATAGGCATTTCACATTCATAAAAATCTTTCTGTTCTAGTTAACGATCCTAATTCCAATCCAAATTTGCCGTCGGCTTTTAGAGAAATTATGTTTTAGTTCTGGTTTCGCCAACAGATGGCGCCACTTGCTTATTCTTGTTCAGGCTTTCTTATCTTATCTAATCATTATTTCCTATCTTGTTCATTTGCGGTTTTGCAGCTGAAGATGATGGTTCGGTAAAACCATCGAAACTAGTCCTGTGAAAATTTTGTAGGTATAACGCTGATTTTTGTTGTTTGACTTCTGAATTAGTATTTATTCGGCGTGTTATTGTGTCTTAATTATAGAAGCCCCAAACAGGCTTACATTTTGCTTTCTTTTTTGCACGTGGTGTGGCCGCCATTTTGTGATTGTAGGAGTTTCGGTGAGTACATTTTTGCAATTTTCAATTTATGTTTATGTTTTGTACATTTGGATATTGTGCTTTGCCTGTCTGATTTCATGCATTTTGCTTACAAACGTTTTGTTTTCTATTCATTTCACTGAGGGATTTTTCTGCTGTTTCGTGTGTACATTATTATTGCTCAGTTAATTTAGTTTGATTTTCTGCATTGTTTATCATGCCTTCATCCGTTAATCGTTTCACTAAATTACGCCTGAAACGGCAAAAATTCCTGAATCATCTTGACTTTTTACTTAAATGTAAATGTAAAAAATTGATCCCCAATTTTATTCAAATCAAATCTAATCAAAAACCTTCGAGTCGCGTTTCAAGAATTCTGTTAAATTGCAAGTTTGCCTTACTTCGGTCCGTGATAAGGGATACACGTCAACAATTGTCCAAAATTGAACATGAACTCTATAAGCTCCATCTGGAACTCGCTAAATCATATCCAAAATTCACTGCCCTTGAACAAAAGTCTTGGTCTAGAACGGAGAATGCAGTTAACCGTCATAAAAACACCCTTGCAGTTAAATTCGAAAAACTTCTTTTACAGTCTTCCAGTTCAAGTAGTTCAAAAAATCTTCCCATTGTAAACATCAAGCCAATAGTTAATATTTCTAATGTTAGTCTTTCAGAAGAACAAGAGAGAATTCTAAAATATAATTTTAACTTCTCACAAACCTGTAAACCCTCGATTCCAAAGATTTTGGCTCCTATCGAAAAAGCTTTCAAGTTCAGTAAAGTTTCAGATTCACAGAAAGAAATGATTAGGCATCTTATCGCTCATAATGTGAAATTCGATAATAAACCTTTGAAACCAAATCTAACTGCTAGAGAAAGAGCTACAATGCGCGAAATTCATTCTAACCCGGATATTATCATTTCAAAGGCCGACAAAGGTGGCCAGATAGTCGTCATGGATAAGAACACTTACATCGATGGTGTCACTAAACTCTTAAACGAAGGACCATATAATCCGATCCCTAAAGATCCTTCACCTTCGGACTTATCCAAAATAAAAACTGCGATCAAATCTTCGCAAATCATTTCAAGCAACTTAAAACATTCGCTTATCCCATCTGTTGCGAATTGTGCCAGATTATATGCTCTTCCCAAAATTCATAAAAGTGGTATTCCTTTCCACCCTATTGTATCAAATTTGGGTACTGCCTCGTATCCTTTAACTAAATATTTAGTTTCTAGATTTTCCACTCTATTAGACAATAACATTTACACCATAAAAAATTCAATAGAGTTTGTAAAAAAGATTAAAAACATTTCTCCTAGTAATTTACTCATGGTTTCTTTTGATGTAAAATCATTATTCACCAATGTCTCAGTGGAGGGTGCATTAAGATGTCTAGAAACCAGACTTCGCGAATTTCATTTCTCTTGCATCGAAATTGAGGAGCTAATTTCTCTCACTCAACTCTGTTTGAAACAAACACATTTTGTTTTCCAAAATAAATATTACAAGCAAACTGAGGGATTAGCCATGGGAAGCCCCCTCAGTCCCATCCTGGCTGATATCTACATGCATTATTATGAATCAAAATTGTTTGAAACTTTAAACTTCCCGGCATGGTTCCGCTACGTAGACGATACTTTTACCCTGTTTGAAGGTAATAAAGATGATTTAAATAAAGTTCTTTCAATAATGAATTCTATTGATCCTGCTATTCAGTTCACTTTTGAACTTGAGACTTGCAATTCTCTTCCGTTTCTCGACATTCTGGTCACACGTAACACATCCAACTTCAGTACTACAGTTTACCGTAAACCTTCATCGGTTTGCCTTCCACCACACTTTAAATCATGTCATCCGACTAAACAAAAGTTAGCTTCATTTTATTCCTATGTTTTCCGTGCTCTTCAAGTTTGCTCCTCCAAACTAGCCCTTGATGAAGAACTAAATTATTTAAAAGCAATAGCTATTGACAGGGGCTTTTCACCCAACATTATTAATCAAGCAGTTAAAAAATTCTCATCTGAACACACTAAAAGCCACACTCTTATTTTAGGAGATTATAAAAATTCTGTTGTCATTCCCTTCTTTCCATCAATTAGCTATAAAGTTGCACATATTTTGCAGAAATTTAACTT
Source organism: Stegodyphus dumicola (assembly GCF_044657685.1). Taxonomy (NCBI): domain Eukaryota; kingdom Metazoa; phylum Arthropoda; class Arachnida; order Araneae; family Eresidae; genus Stegodyphus; species Stegodyphus dumicola. The sequence goes on from NC_140771.1 coordinate 199,539,434, forward strand.
TCGGGTTGTTTATTCTCCCATCAATAAAATTCCAACTTCTATACTCAAGGACCCCATTCCGGATATGAATTCCTGGGGTATTTATAGGATTCCTTGCCAGTGTGGTTTAATTTACATTGGCCAAACTAAGAGAGCCTTAAAATTTCGCGTCAAAGAACATGAGGCATATGTTAGAAAAAAGGAAACGCAGAAGTCTTCTGTTGCTCAACATTGCTGGTCCGAAAATCACACTTTCAATTTTTCTGCTGCCAAAATTATTCAAAAAACATCTTCCATTGGAGAACTGGATTTTCTAGAGGCATTTCACATTCATAAAAATCTTTCTGTTCTAGTTAACGATCCTAATTCCAATCCAAATTTGCCTTCGGCTTTTAGAGAAATTATGTTTTAGTTCTGGTTTCGCCAACAGATGGCGCCACTTGCTTATTCTTGTTCAGGCTTTCTTATCTTATCTAATCATTATTTCCTATCTTGTTCATTTGCGGTTTTGCAGCTGAAGATGATGGTTCGGTAAAACCATCGAAACTAATCCTGTGAAAATTTTGTAGGTATAACGCTGATTTTTGTTGTTTGACTTCTGAATCAAATTTAAATTGTTGGTAACTCCACAAATATTGCATGCAGATTTACCAAAGTTTAAAAACCTTAACCGGAAGATAATAACAACATAATTCAACCATTTTTAAAGCAAAAATTACACAACCTACAAACCTATAAGGGTAAAGAAACTGAGATCCCTGAGCCGGTTAACAAAGAGGATATATATATATATATATATATACATATATTTATATACGTTTGGTGCTGCCGATTGCAACCAAAATATGAGATGCTATTCTACACGTTGTAGCAGTCGTATATACAAAATTTCAGTGTTCTGAGGCTACTCTTTTTTGAGTTATACGAGATACATACGTGCGTACGTACAGACACCACGAAAATTCTCTTCAGTATTCATTTTAAATCAGTTTTATAACTTTTTTTTGGGGGGGAAAGAGTCTTTTATTCTGTCCTTACGTACACGTGTCACGCAAAAACATCGTTAAATTGCATTCGATAGAGGTCAAAATGGATATTTTTGTTGAAATATGATGCCTGAAAATTTTCGCGATTACAATACTTCCTTTTCGATTCGCACAAGGAAGTATAAAAAGCTCTCACTGTTTCTACCTCCCTCTAACCTACGTACATAGGTAAGAGAACAAATGTTTTAAATAAAAAAATCGATAATGAGTTTTCTATGAATAATAAGAATTAAAGGTCCCACAACTCGTTTTTGCCATTTTTAAAATTATTTCTGTCTGTCTGTGTATTTATATGTGTGTAACGACTTTTTTGTTCGTGATAACTCTTATATGAAACTTTAAAAACATTTTATTTTCCATATTTAAATTTTGTGTAGTAACATAAAGAATATATTAGATTTTAGGAAAAACTGGGCAACTAGAAATGGTACTTTCCATGAAGTACGTATCAGTCTTTAACCTTTTCCCGTGAACTATAGACAAAAATTTTCATTAATTTTGGCCATTTGAGCACGTATTCAGGCAGGAAAGCAAGGAAAACCGATGTGATAGGTTCTGCCACATCTCACTCCACTTTATTCCGTAAATATTAAGTCTCTAAAGTGGTCTAAAAGTCCTTGAGTCTTAGTTAATGTCTTAGATTTAGTCAATGCATGATAAATATACGTCCTAGTCCGCAGGAAAAGGTTAATGGGTAACGGGAAGTAGTAATTTGCTTGAAGCCTATAACAGTTTTAATGAAAACTTATATTTAAATATTATCCATAATTCATCAATTTAGTATTTGAGATTTCTTTATCAATGGGAAGAACAGAAGCTTACGTGATCCTTTACAGCAGCTCTGAACAGATTGCATGAGGAAATGTATTATGAGAAAATCCAAAATTTCTCAAATTTGATAATTAAAACAAGCATGTGACTGAAAATAACATGTTACCTTCATAACATTAAATGCACTTTTGAAATTATGCCGAATGCATGAGAATAAGTTCCTTTTGGAGCATTCCAATGCTTCAATCCTCGATTCTGTGTCGGTTTTCTTGTGTCGATTCACTTTCCGAATAAAAGAACACTGCCTCCAAATGTTATCGCTGTGTATTAGTTTTAAAGAAATAATATACGAAGTATAAAAAGCGTAGGGAAACACATAACACATTAGTAAGAATCAATCTGTTTTTAAAGATTTGTGATTAAATTTTATATGGCATATGTCCGAAGAATGGTCATCAAATATTCCTAAATAAAAAAGCTGTCTTTTTATTAAAAAAACGTGGATATCTTGAACTGGCAAAAACCTGTCAAAAACATATAACGTCAGTTAGGACACTATCTGAAATTTAAAAAAAGCATATGCTGCATTTAAAATTTTATGATTGTTAAGGGGACTCGGTACCTTTTGAATGTTTTTTTTATTTAAGAACTTTCATCTACTTTTTATGAATGATATTAAGTGGTTTTATGAGGCAAAATGATTTGAAGCTGAAAAATATGTTTTATATGTTGCTGAAAAATATGTATGCTAGTAATTTTTGTTTAATTAAGGTAAGATGTGCTGCAAGTCACATCAGATATTTTATTCATAATTTCAGTTTAGATTAGTTTTCACAGATATTTCTTTTAGTAGTTAAACCTTTCCCATAATGTACAAAAATAAAAACATACGGTTCTCTGTGTCACCAGTTTTTAAACAACGCATAAAAATATATAATGTAATAAAAATAGAGCAATAATTTTTCAAAATGGTTTGAAATCTTTTTTAATTGGTGAAGAATTTTAAAAGCAAATTCTATTTAAAGCAATATGCACACGCATTAATGAAAACCAACAAATATTGATATTAAATTATAAAAACAGATGTTTGAGTACCCTGCCATTGACATACAAATAAAGCATATTCTTAATTTTTCCACTCAAGTAACTTACCCCAATTGTTTTTTTAAGTTGTAATGTGTTGCTCCCTATAAAATATGATGTTGACTTCAAGTGTCTGAAAACTTCAAAGCAAATAAGAGACTTGAGCTATATTAAACTACGGGTTAAACTTCATAATATCGGAAACCATGTCAAACACAGCAAAGAGGGCTAACTCATATAAAAGTTAACAAAAAAGCAATTAGTTTCAATAATATTGACAATTTTTTTGCAATCTGAAGCCGTGTAGTTTGGAGAAAAACTTTATCCGATTACGTAAATTAAAGTACGTTCTTGATTGATTTAATAAAATTTAAATCAATCAAGAACGTACTTCAAAACAGATAAAATAAACTTTTTGCTTATATGACTCTTGTTTTTTACTGGACTCAGTGGGAGGCAGAAATTAATGGCTACAAGCTTAATTTACTTTTAGAATTTAGCAATTTATCTTTAACGGACGACTCTAAAATATTTATGTAGTGGGGGAGTTGAAGATGCTAAATAACAATTCCAACGTGTTTTCCACACCACACAACATTTAATAAAGACAAACAGAAAAGGTATAAATTAGATTAAAATACAAGTGCCGTTTGATACAAACAGGATTCTGTATAGCTTTTGCCAGTCTTATCACTTAACCGATTAGTGCCTACTCGCACTTGCTGATGTATTATACAGTCAATTGACCACCTTCGCGTGGAAAACTACAGTTCCTTATTCTACACCTTCACGTGTAGACACACATCTCACCACCTTCGCGAGGGATAGCAGAAGAAAGTCTCTGTCATACTCCTCTTTCACCTCGCTGCTGGCGCATCGGTGAGGCTTTCTGGTGGTTGTGTCGCACTTACAGATACTACATTTATATGTTCTATATTATATGCAATTAAATTACATATTGTTCTGAATTAGAAAAAACCTTTCCTAAGTATTATCATATTATAATATTTCACTTCTGTTATCCCATGCATTTTCTTACCATTTTAGTTCCAAAAGAGTTTATTGTTATTCTGACGGTATGCGAAAGTACTTTTCTTTCGTGTTTCGCAATAAACAAGTTTACTTATTTTTTAGACAGTTCACGGTTACTCTGCAGCAAGGTTGTCCCCCCCCGGAATTTAACCGCGAGTTGACCGTAAGAAACTGAAGTTAATATTGAGAGAAATCCAACCTAATCGAAGTTTCCAAAAAAAATTTAAGAAACATTGTTCATTAGACTGCGGCCCGACAAGGCCGCTGTCTAAAGAACGGGCCAGCTGGTTAGGCAAGAATATTAAAACAAATGTAAATTTACAGGATAACAGATTTTCAGTGATTAGTATATTGAGTTTGAATTATAAAATACAATAAAAAACGTAACAGAAGCAGATAGTGGTAAGGAAGTGTAACTTACGATGGTATAATTTTATTGTGCATAAAATATGCATTTTCTAAAAAGTCGATATTTGTTCTTAAAGCACGGTCTTAAATTCCACATTTGTAGCAATTACAAATTACATAATTATTTAAGGGAATATTTTTTTAGACTTCTGCTAAGTAAAAGCAAAGCATTTTTTATTTTCTTTTATCAAAGCCACCGTTTGAAATATTTTAAATCAAAAGAAAGTTTGAAAAAGAAAACTAAATATTTTTAACATGGTTGAATTAAAGTTGTTTATCAATCTGTTTAAAAAATAATGAAATGCAGTTATTTAAGGATGTATAATGGCTCTTAATATATTAAAACGTCATATGGTATAATATCTTTTAGACTGATTAAAGTGAATTGCAATTTTTCTAAATGGTTAAATCAAAATTGTTCATCAATCTGTTAAAAAAGTAATGAAATGCAATTAATATTCTTTTAAATTGATTAAAGCTAAGAGAACTGATTTTTTCCCTAAATGTTAAAATCAAAATTGTGTATCAATCTGTTAAAAAAGTAATGTTTCTATTAAGGCAAACAGGAAAAAATTTAAAGACTTTACAAATAACCTGGAATAAAATCTTCCATGAATTTCTTTCCTTGTGCTTTTTATTTATGCCATAAAGTAATCCTTATTTTTTAACATTCCGTTGATGCAAAAAAACACTAGATTCGTTATTTATAAGAGCTTAGATGCCTGCCTAAGAATATTGTTAGGGATTTTGCATTTATTTAGCTATTTTTAGTAGTATTTGTAATTAAAACTGTTCTATATTCCCGTGCAATGCAACACGAGACTTATTTGTAGAGAAAGCTACGCCGGAAAAATTAAAATACAGTACGACACGCATTTAACATTTTAATAATAGATATCTCGTAATTGTACTCTTGCTATCCAGAAAAATCGAGAAAATGCGAGAATGTTCTCGTGCATTTAAAAAGCTTATAAAAGCTGGAAGAAAACATCTCAGTTCAGTTGTTTAGCAGTTTTTTTATTTAATGCTGTTTTTGATTGTAGGGAATTCACGGTGAGATCGGATTAGCTTTCTCTGTATTTTTGAAATGTGTTCTGCAAAACGTTTTAGTAGTTCAAAACATGACTACTGTGAGATATTGCACAAAATTATCTGAGGAAATTTCAGCATTTTTGTTTTATTTCTTGGGATAAGAATAAATGTTTTTAGCTTTTCATCAAACTTTTGCATTCAATTCATTACTAACCCGTACGCATGCAACAATATATAAGGCGAAAGTAATAACAGTAAATTGAAAAGTAATAACAGTAAATTGAAAAGTAATAACAATAAATTATGATATAAAGGAAATTGCAGAAACTCAAACTTGTACATCGAAACCTTCATGAATAAAACGTTTTACTGTTTTACAATGGACATAATTACTATATAGTACAGTCAAAGTGTTTCTATTTAAAACTTCAGAGCGAATATTAGCAAACGCAAAACTTTAATTCTTTCATGTTTTAATTTTTAGTAATATTCTTTAAGAGAATGCATTCTTAAAATGTAATATAAGTTATTTTGTTTTAAAATCCCCTTCAATAATAAGGGGTCTTTACAGCTCTAAAAGTCAGTTGAGAAATACCATATGCCTGCTACTAAAAAATGTAATTTTCTAGCCATTAAACAATTTTTTATTCTTTTCTCCCTTGACAGAAAAGATTCAAAACAGCTGAAAAAAAAAAAAAAAAAAAAAAAAAAAAACGAATATGTTTCACTGGTTTTAATATCTGAATAAAAATAAGTAATTTTATTCAGTTTTTCGCAAAATTAATTTTTGCAGACATGTGGAGCTTTTCAAACAACCGACGAATTTGCGAATGGCGTCCGGATCATTAGAGGTAATTAAATCTGCTAAATTTCGAATTCTTAAAGCGTTGATAATAACCTCCTAAAGAAATGGGTGTTTAAAGAAATAAGCCAAAATGTTAACAAATGCGGATCAAAGAAATGCATTAAAATTCAGTACAGTTTAGATTCATCATGTTGTAGTTATACCAAATTAATCAAAATGCAGAGGTGATCAAAAATAATTTAATTTCTAAGAATTCTAGGCGATGCCTTCGGATATAAGGTCTTTTCATTGTATCGGTGTTTACTTCGTTTTAAATTCCCAGTCTATCATTTGCGTAATATGCATATTAGCAAAAGTATTACAATTTATGTTTAATTACAAGTGTGATGAAAAAACACTTATCTGTAATCTGCAATAAATAAATACTAAAGAACCTTAGCTGAGCCAATATCCTCAGTCATATAAATTATGCGTTAATACTATTAATATAAAATCAAAAATGTGAAGCAAAAGTTTATAAGCAGATTTTAGTGCATTTATAAAGGAATATTTTTCGATATGTTACATAAATCTCGCAGCAGTGCCTATGCTTGATTAAGCAAGTTACCCCAACCGCCGCCAAGCTGAACCCAACGGCCATAAATGAAAGCAAAGTGTTACCTCATTTCGCTGTTTCCCAATTCAGGCTTTTTAAAGGTTGCAACAAAAATTCTGCCACTTCAGGCTTTTTTCTTCCTTCTGCAGGTGTTCTGAATGAGAACTCAAAAATCGTACCATTTCAGCCTTTTTATTTTTAATGATTCATTATAGTTGGTGGGAAAACATTGGAAGAGGAAGAGTATGTGTGCAAAGAAACAGGCTGGGCTAAATGAAGCACGTGTTATCATTTCATTTTAGGAGGGTGCTTAGTTTGAATTATATCCGCCAAGAGAAGTGAATATTTTTCATGCAAATGGCTGAAAGTGTATTTCTGAAAACTTCAAGCGGCAACTATCCATAGCAAAGCTATCCAATCTTTTTATACCTAACCCCGACTTTATAGGTAGTAAAAGTTTCTTACTGCCCATCTGTCCACAACAACTTAATTCAGCTCAAGTAAATATTTCAGAGAGATTTATTAACAATATACTATATATATATATATATATATATACATATTTAAATTTATACATTTATTTATACTTTGCACATATCTATAACTAACAGAAAATGTATTAAAAATAAAGTTGTATGAATATATGGAAACAGGAGAATGCTGCGCGCGGTAAACAGTCAAACAGAGAACTAAACTTTCACATGTTTATGTATATGTATATCGGAACACGTTCGTACATGCAAGTAATATCCATATATGGGGTGAGTGTGTCTTGATGTTTCTCGGTATTCAACGTTGAATATAAACCCACTGTGAAAACTAAACCGTCCACTAATGGGCGGTAGAGAGCAGTTTGACTGTACCTGATCTGTAGCATATGAGAGTGGTTATAAAAAAAATCTGTAGCATATGAGGGTGGTTTTATAACTTATAAAGTGGGGCTACCTTTTTTTACAAAAACACATGTCTGAAACTTTGAGGAAGGTATCCAGAAAATAGACTATTCCAGAAGTTTGCTACTCAATAAACTAATACCATATTAACGTAGAATGAACAATTGTGGACACTGTTAGTGATAAAGCGGAAATTCTAAAATCGTTGATTTATGCAAGAAATGTGCTGTAACAAAAATAATTCCTGTATACAAAATTTATTAAGAATTCTGAATAAAGAAAGAAATACGTTTAGAGACACTTTCAATTAAATGTTGTGGTATCTATTTTAATAAGTGCTTATAGCGAGAAGTAAATTGCATAGGTTTGATTGCACAGTACAAAGAAAACGAAAGTATGACAAGGCATAATGATAGGTTCAACGTTTTAGCCCACTTACTTTCATAAAACATTGATGCAGGCTGGATGAAAATAATTGATGATTCTCCAATATATGACCAAACTGAAACATTTAATGATTAGATGGCGCAGCATTTATACTGAAATTAAGAGAAGACTTTAAATTGTTATTATGTTCTGAGATACAGAGTTAAGATGAAAATCCCCAGAAAGAAAAATGAATGAAAATATATGCAAACTTAGATGCAACCGTAAAAGCAGCTGTTACGGACTTTGAAGATAGTTAAGATCACTGTCGAAGTTTATTTGCAAACAAAGTCATCTTTTACAATTATCTATAATATCTAGGCATTTTAATATACATTTGTTTAACTTGAAACACAAATGAAATACTCTATTCCTGTATTTTTTTGCCCAAAAGAGCATGAGAAATCTAACTTTCCATAAACTCAGACACCAAAATTTAATAATTAGTTATTAAATTATATTACATTATTTCTATTTTTTATGTCTAAATTTCTGCATGTATTTGTGCATGGTCTTTACTAAAAATTACATTTTTGAAATCAGTTATTTTAATATAATTATAGCACTCGGAAAACGAATAAATTTAGCAGAACACTGATAGTTTACCGTCACGAAGAAAATCAAAATCTGAGGTTTTAAGGAAAATACATAATATTAATATAAACACAGATAAGCTTAACAAAGCAAAGGATTTAATGTGCATTACATGAAATCGATAACATAAATAAAATAAAAAAGAACAGTTTTATGCAGAGGTGATAATTTGCTAAAAATTAAGATAGCTCTTATCAGATAAAGCTACGTGTTGAAATTAAGGTTTAGAAGTTTAAACAAAAGAAATAAAAATGGACTGCTTAATGAGCTTTAAAAAGTAGAATACTGAATGGTCGTTATCAGTCATTACAACAGAAGAAAAGTCACTGAATAATCCGAAAAATCATTAAATTTCGTTAAAGTTCATATTATTGTTAATGGAATATGTTTCGTGACTTAAATTGTTTGCATAAGATGTTAATTAATTAATGATGGCGTAAACTGTGATTCAGATTAAGTAAGTACAAGTATTAAAAAGAAAGTGTATTTACTATAATGAAATGGATATCTTATTATAAAAATGTCTAATATTGAACTAATATTAGACAAAGTCTAAAGTCTAATATAGAATTTAGGTTTTATATTAAAGTTTTTATACTGTTGAAAAATAATGAACAGTGAGGATGCTATAGGTGTAAGATAAAATTCATCTCTTTTAAAGTACTTCGAAATAAATTGGGCACGAGACATTCATTAATAACGCATAAAGAACGCTTATTTCAGCCGAAAAATTACTCATCCTTTGTTTGAATACCATACAGTAATTCTGTTAAGCAAATGACCATAAAAAAATATGTTTCTTATTATACGGTTCAAAATTCGTCTTTACAAGTCACAGTTTTGAAAGCCCATAAAATAATAACTCTATTAGAAACTCTCATAGTAGTACCATACATGATTTGCGCGATTCTTTAGAATATTATATTTCTGATGGAAGTTGAATACTAGAAAAATCCTTTTAAAAGATCTTCTTCTGTTTCAACGAGATTTTTTATTTCGATTGTTTAGCTTTCAAGACTTAGAATAATGTTTCAAGAAAACAGTAATACTGTACCGTAATGAAGTTTTAAAAATTCCTTGTTTTCTGTATTGGTTACAATCACCAAAATCATTAATGTTTTACTTAAACAGTGTCTAAAGTGTGAAGAATCATTGTCATATCACTTTACAGTCACATGACCTGCTAGACCCTGGATGAAAATGCTGAAATGAGAATGATTCTTACCCATTCCAATAAGAGAGCCTAAAAGGATTGTATATTGAAGTTTACATAGTAAGAAAGTTGTTTTCTTGAATTTTGATTTTGAACGAACATACTTCTAAACCGTTGCAGACATAATGTTTATGTTTACTTCATAATGATCTTCATTTATGATCTTCACTAAAAGGTGTGTTCAAAGTGTTATTTTGAAGCTTTTTTTATGCTGTTTATCTTCTTAATCTAAGGCTTATTTAAAAAAAAGGTCTTCCGTCTTATTTAAAAAAAGGACGTCCCATGGCTAATCCAAAATAACTGTTAATCCGAAAGCAGGTAAAGAGACACAGGAACAACGTTTAGTCTGTGTTCTAGTTAACGTAGAAAATAATATTAACAATATATCTTCATTATTACAGGGTTTAACTTGGAGAATGTATTTATTTGATTACGTAATTTAATCGTCACTAAAGCAAGAACACATTTCAAAACAGATATAATAATGTTTCTGCTTGTTTTTTTTTTTTTTTTTTTTTCCCAGTTTACAGGGGAAATTGAGGAACAGAAAATAATGGCTGTGCATTTAATTTACTTTTAGAGCTCAGCTATTTATATTTAACAGATGATTTATATTTCAGATTAAGTATAATTAAATTAATTACTATTGTAAGTTTAAAAGACAGTTCTTAAATTGTAACGTAGTTTCTTTTCACTATGGTGCCTCCATGCATTTTTTTCTCATGTCTGCATTGCTTGTAGAGGTCCTGTTTTATTCTGAGAGTTTGTCACAACAATTTTTCATCGCTGTGTTGAAAAGAAACTTAATTTTTAATGCAATACCAGGTTAATCTACCCACAGTCCATAGGTAGTGGACTTCATTCTGACATTTTATTTGAATAATTCTTACATCTCTCGGTGTTCAGTTATTTATGTCTTTTCTTTGGTATCCACAGGGGACGGTTGTCTTTCCTTCGGTATTTAATTATCAAGAAACATTTCGCCGATATCTTTCTATTTAGCTGGTCTAGCAAGTTCCCGAAAATAGAAGCAGATATTCAAATTCCGGGATATATAGACTAGAACACTCAAGTTTTCTATGTAGTCCCCATTGTGATGATAAGGTAAGCTCCATAGAGTTATTCATGAGCATCTCTAACAGAATGAATATTTCTCGCGGAAATATTCCACGCTGTTTCGAGCTTCATCGCACAGATAACGGCACACACGAGATCTTTGATACCTGTTATTCACTTTCGGCTTAAGGTTTCTTTTTTGCATCTTCTTTCCTCATTGAAAGGTCATACCTTTTAGAACTAGTTACATTGGTCTTTACAGTAGAGCTTTTATACGACGTAAAGTTCATTTAATTGTGCGAAAGTTTTCAGTTATAGAATAATTAAAAGCAAAGTTAAAATCGTTTCAGAATAAATGATACGGCTCATGCGAATTGCAAAAGATAATTAAAAGCGCATAAGCATTTTAGAAATTTTGCTTGATCCTTTAGTACATACTAGTGTGCCTTCGTGCCGCCCAAACGGTATAGTGGTTAGCGTCGCTGAGTGGCGTGCCGAAAATCCCGGGCTCAAATCCCGGAGAAACATGCCCGGAGAAGGCATGGATGTTTATAAATGTCTAGTGTCAGTGCGGCATGGCGGCACTCTAAATATGCGGCGAACCGAAAGTCCTCTCCTGTGGTTTGGTGGAAGGCGAGTGGAGTGGGAGACTCTCAGACTTCTCTCGCCGAGGTGCACTCCATCAAAATCTCACTGTCACCTATTAGCAAATTGCACTGTCACCTGTTAGGTGCTCAAGGCTGTTGCCAACGGCCTGCGTAATCTAGCGCTCGTTGCCACGAGGAATTCGTATGCTTGAGCTGACTACGTCAGACAAGTGAGCGTAAGCAACAACAGCAACAGTGTGCCTCCATTGAAGACTTTCACGATAATGGACTACTTTTAAAGGATATTTTAAAGCATATGTTTAAAGGTAATGTTATTTATTTTCAGTACCACGTCTTAAATATTAGGCTTTTGTAGTGAATCTTTAAAACCACTGGGATTTACAAGATTTTAGTTTACCACATTTTCCATTCAAGCAGAATATTTATGTATATATTTCGTTAAATTTTTAAAAATTGTTAATTCATATTCGTTTCGTTGCTATTACTATTTTAACTTTGATTGAACACCTACTATAAAAAGTCCTAACCTTTAGGTTAGCCAGTGGAGGAGACACTTTTTGAAGGAAAAAATTAGAAGGTGATTGCCCGTTTGCAATAGTTTCACAGACAGGTGTCAATGTATCGTGCATAGTACACAATATTTTTATTGAATTTAACACAGGAATACGAGAATATAATGTGTATATGACACACATTAGATAATCAATGAGTACTAATTATTATTACTAAATTATTAGTAACCAACTCAATATATAAATAACACTGCTGTGAACAATGCGTACGGAATATGCAGCACAATAATAATCATAATAGTCAATAGTAACATTAGTATATTATCATTGGCTAATACATATATTGAGTTTAATGTGCTGCATTAGTGAATAAGTAAGAAATTTTAAACTATGTAGTATTAAAAAATAATATATGCAGTGCGTAAATAGAGATTGGCAACAATGCAAGCAATTAATAAATTACTTTGCAAAATATATTAATGTAATAGGAATAGTGAAATGCATTTACCTAACGAAATGCGTGTGATTTATATACTGCAACTAATGCAATACAGTGACATACTATGCACGCAGTATAATACAAACAGGTTAAAATGTAAAGCAGTTAGTTTAAAAATGTATTTTCAATAGATTACAGCAGTCTATAACTCATACAATTACAATAAAAGCAATGAAAAAATACAGTACAATACAAATACAGTTGCTTTAAAGATGTCATATTTACATGCAGTGAGCATTTACATAAATATTGTACTGTTTAGGTAGTTTTAACAATGGCCAGGCTGCTCGTTACTGTTAGTTACTGTTGAAAAATACTGGAAATCTTCTTCAGTTATTTCTGGGGGATTTTATAATAGCTAACTTAAGAAATAATTGCGTAAAATGCATGCAGGTACATAAGGGGGTGTAGATGTAAATACATATGCTATATGCAGTTACATAAAATAGGGTAGAGGCAATTGTATAGGACGCCTACAGATTTGAAAAAGGAGAATACATAGCATTAGACACATAAACGCACATATTTAGTACCATCCACGAAAAACTTTAATATACTGTCAATTAAAAATGACACTTATTTGGGATTTTTATTTACAATGGATATCATTTTATTGTTAACTGAAAACAAGCACACTCCTTCCAGATATTAAAATCAGGCAATACACTTCTGCACTTTAAATATAAGATTTAGCTTGAATAATTTCGTGCATTTTAAAACACATATAATGTATTTGAATGGATGTTAAATATATTTCACATATCCCAGCAAAATAAAAGATATCCTTAAGATAATTTTTGCAAACTTTCTTTCACAAAGATGAAACTCATGCCAAACTTACTGCCTTCAGAAGATTTCTGATTCTTCAATTTCTTCATATAGTTTCTCTTTTTCTGTTCTTCTGTCTGCCTAAAGTTAGAATGGGCGGAACAAGAAGTCAAGAAAAGGCAAGGTCAATGGAAAGAAAGAAAAGTGACTGACTGCTCTGATTTCAAGGGAACGCATTGATCTGGTAATTGTCATCGTCATTCAAGTCTCTTTCGGAACTTCATTTAGATTCCTTTTTCCTTGCATTTCACACTTCTCTCGTGTATTCGATTTCATGTAATCTGTTTCAATGTAATATAGCTAGTTAAATTAGAGTTACGTCCATAGGCTTAATTCAAATGCAAATAACATAGTTAAAAGTTTAATTTTAAAAAGTAAAGTTTTGAGGTGGAAATATATGCCTAAAAATTATCGCTTAAATTTTCTGTTTAGTGGCTGCTGTTTAATAGGTGCTAATATTACTAAAAGTTTCAAATTTTCAAATTAGTTAAATTTTCCTAATCTGAATCCCTAATCAGTGGCTTGATTTTCAACACAAAGATTGCATGCTTTCAGAAGAAAGCTTGCTGCAAATGTAGGTCGGAGTCCATAATTTTTAGAAAAAGTTCTGTAAACTGTATAATGGTTTGCATACAGGTTGGTTATAGTTAAAGTGACTCTGTTCAGACCCCTGTAGAATCCGTTCTACCTATCGTATTTTAATGAAACTTGGTATATACGTTAGATGGTCTATGGGGAAAGCAGCTTCCCGTATAAACAACTTCTTTTTATTTACAGGCTAATAGGAGAAGCAAAATATAAATTAAGCGAAACTCAAAAATTAATCAGAAGCCTACAAGCAATGCTTACTTGTGCTCTTATTTTTATATCCTATCTCGCTTTGTTACTCGTTCTGATATGCCTGTGTAAAATTAGTTTTCGAGAAGCTTACTCACAGTTGCCAATTGCTTTAGAGTAAATGAGAAGGGTTTTAAATTTCCATAAACAAGCAAAAAAAAAAAAAAAAAAAAAAAAAAATCTGAAACGTTTCAGATTTTAAATTACGTCCAAAAGGGCGTTTTTTAACATTTTGTGTGTTACCTTTCTTCATTAAATATCATGTTCCTCGCACTTAAACCATAAGATCCAGTGCAACAGCAATATCGCAAAATAGTTTTAAAACGAGCATATCTTTAGAATTTCCGATACAGAGACTCACGCGCTGGAGATAAAAATGTTTTTTCTGCACAACGTTGCCATTGCTCGCTTTGAAATCCTTGAGTTTGTTAATCAAAAATTCGTCAAAGTTTTAAAAAATAGGAAATCGATCATAAAACAAATTTCAAATTTCAAATTTGGTCTTCCACATGCTCATATTCGTTGGAGGATTACGTTATTCAAAATTCGATGACTCTGTGTACCGTTGTTTTATCACAATACGAGAAATATACATACATTTACGCAGATTTTCATTATTTAATTTCTTCAAATATAATGCAGGACTCTAACATTTTGTGGCAACAGTTTGAAAAGTGAACCGACATTTATCCGTCCGACGCAAAATGCCAAAACGAAACTAATAATCCTTCGGGATTCAAATTCCTTTGGACTAAAAAAAAAAAAAAAAAAGAGAGAGAGAGAGAGAAAATTTGAAACGTTTCAGATTTTAAATTACGTTCAGAGAGGCGTTTTATTAAAAATTTTTGTGTTACTTTTATTTATTAAATATTATGTTCTTCGCATCTAAACCATAAAATTCAGTTCAAAAGTAATATGGCAAAACCTTTTTAAAATGAGCATATCTCTAGAATTTTCGATACACAATCTCGCGCTCTGGAGATAAAAATGTTTTTTACTGGACAGCGTTGCCATTGCTCTCTTTGAAATCCTTGAGAGTTTGTTTCACAAAATATGAAATCAATAATAAAACAAATTGTAAATTTCAAATTTGGGCTTCCAGATGCCCATATTCGCAAGAGGATTACGTTAGTCAAAATTTGATAGGTGCTGTTGTTTTATCACAGTGCAAGAAACATACATATATTTATTCAGATTCTTCATTATTTAATTTTTTAAAATAAAATACAAGGCGATGATATTTGGTGGCAACAATTTAAAAAGTTAAACAACTCTTGAACTGAATCATCGCAAAATGCTCAAACGAAATAAATTGTCTTTCCGCTAAATTGCCCCTTTGAACTAAAAAAAATCTGAAAATTTTACATTTTATATTGCGCTCAAAAGGACTTAAAGTTTTGTGTGTTACCTATATTTATTAAATATCATGTTCTTTGCACTTCAACCATAAAATTCAATTGAATAACAATATCGCAAAATAATTTTAAAATGAGCATATTTTTAGAATTTTCAATACACAGTTTCGCGCGCTGGAGATAAAAAGGTTTCTTCTGTACAACGTTGCCATTGCTCGCTTTGAAATCCTTGAGATTGCTAATAAAAAATTCGTTAAAGTTTTACAAAATATGACATCGATAATAAAATACATTCCAAATTTGAAATTTGGCCTTCCAGATGCCCATATTCGCAGGAGGATGGCGTTACTCAAAATTTGATGGCTCTAGGTACTGTCGTTTTATCACAATGCGTGAAACATACATACTTTTATGCAGATTCTTCATTATTTAATTTCTTTAAATATAACAGAGGGCGATAATATTTCGTGGCAACACTTTGAAAAGTGAACCGACATTTAAAGTTTTCAACGCAAAATGCCAAAACGAAATTAATAACCATTCTATGCTAATGACCTTTGGCTAATATTATCAGCCGAACGTGCTAGTAAATAGGGTCATCGAACCATCGGTGATCAACGTCATTTTCCACATTTTATGACATATTATTTAGTTAAACTATTAAACTCTCATTTATATATAACTCTATAGCGACGGAGTGGGATAAAAATTAAAAGGAATAGAATGGGAAAATGCAAAGATAAGTTGTTTACAAGGATAAATAAATAAATAAAATGAGTAAATAAGTAAATTAATAATAAATAGCAGATTTCAAACTTAACCAGGCCTCGATTTAGTATTATAATTTAATGACACGTAATGTGACCTCATTGAAATCAAAATCCAATATCGATTTGTTTAAATTAATTGCTAAATACCTGTATGGGGAGAGGACAGAGACAATCGCCAGAAATTAGACGATTATATTTCATCCATATCAGGGTTTAAAGTAATTGCACAGCAGTAATATGTAATCTTGTTTGCCTTTCGACATTTATGTTCTTTTAGAATGAGAATAAATAACATTGGGATTTTTAAAGGAATTTTTAATAGGTTGTCGGTTGTTTAATTAATTAACTGACTACTGTAAAATATAAGAGAGTTTCTGGCTATACGTGGCATGCCTTTGAGAAAACATTTTAAGAGCTGAGGACTTGCATTCACTTTAAGCATGGGGCAAAAGAAGAAACCCTATGTAGAAAACCAAACTTTTGACAGAGTATTAGTATTTAGCCATCATATTTACTCGGCCACTTATGGACCAATATGAAAATGAATAGAATCGTGAGTTATTATCGAAATAAAATATGTGATTATAATTAAAAATATAATAATGGCAAATATTGTTATACAGCTTAATCCAAATTGAAATTCAATACAGATTTAATTCCATACAGATAGTTCCATACAGCTAAATTGAAATTGAATTCGTTGATTTCTGAAGCAATCTTTTTCATGCGATCCTAGTTTTGGTACGGTTGCCAGAAGACGAAATTTGCTATATGGTAAAAAAGCAACCGCAAAATCGGCATAACATACAATATGTTTAGCGGCAACTAATCTAATTATACATGTAACATTCTAGTAGGCCTATCGGGATAAAAAATATTTACATATGCTAACATATCGTAGAGATTTTTGCTGTAATACAACTTCTATTAGGCATTGATTATATGCAGAAAGATTAATTAATGATTAGTGGAGATAAAATCTGCGCTATACAGTAACTGCATCCATATGTTTCTGATTTGTTATTAGCAGTAGATTTCTCAGAATTCAACAGAATGAGCAAAGCCACTGGAACTTGGGAATATCCAATTAGACAATGACTGATTGCTTGCCACAGCGGGACCTATAACAAAGGATACATTGCTTTCCGCCTGCACGTGAACAATTAAGATACTGTTTCGAAACTGGATAACTGGCCAATGATAGAGTAGTAGAGTTATCACCTGTATTGGTGTCAATTACTTTTTTCATAAGAAGAAAAAGAGAAAAAAGAAAGCCGGAAAATGTTTAAATACTTTATATTTAGAAATAAGCATGCGCTCACTAATAATGTTTTAAACACGTTAAAAATTAAAACTGTAAAAAACAAATAACATTTCAAAAATATTTAGTTATGCATAGATTTTGTTAGTTTAAAGGAAAATTCAAAACTATCCAAAAAAATTAAGAAATGTTAAGTTTAATCAAGTATTCTATTTTACGCATCATTAAAATTAAATAAATTTTTCTTTTGGTTAATAAAATTTCTTCGCTTTATCATAGACGTTTAGAAATGTAGCATTTATTTTGCGGATAATAAGTATTTTTCGTAAGTTTATAAAATATTAGTTATGGAAAGATTTGTATGTAAATGGAAATAAATTAACTGCTTTAAGAAAAATATAAATACTTAGAAGTAAATTCTACGCAAGCACGTATGAAAAACCTGAGCTCACGCCACCCTGATCTCCTTACCGAGCAAAACGGATTTCAAAAATATTTCAAATGCTACCTAAAGCAGTCAAATAAAATGAATAGAAAGAAATAAATATAACTCATTTTCTATAAAAATATATTTTTTAAATATCCAGTTATAGAAATAACACTGTTGTTTCTCTTAAAACTTACATGCAAATCTCTTACTGCGAATTTAATTCATAGCATCTCGTCTTTTAAATTTAATGTTCAGAAATCTATCCAACACGTAACACAAAAGTAATCTGAAACCACTTTTCCGCTGATGTATTATGCTTTACAAGCGTTAAAGAATTTTAAAACGAAAAATTTGTGTCACGTTTTAAATTCGTTTTGCTTAAAAGGAAAATAAAATCTTTTGTGAGAATAACTAATTCAAAAGATTTAAAAGTTCTCGATGTTTTCGAACTCTGAACTTTTATCAGAATTAGGGATTTAAAGAATTAAGTAACTTAACACAACACCGAAAGAAAACACAAAAAAGGGAAATGCACTAATGTCTTAATTTGAAAGTAAACGCGAGAATTTGATGGCAGGTGGAAAAAAAAATCCAAATGTAATCGTCCTTAAAGCCGACACCTTTTAGTTACAAATGATCGTCTCAGATAATTATCTTAATGAGAAAAGGAAATCTTTTTTTTTATCTTTTAAAGCAAGGGTTCCCACGTTACCTCTTTGGTTTTCATTCTTGTACCCAAGAGGTTCAAAGGCTGAGATAGACAATATTGAACAGGAAATTCTTAGAGAGATGCATTGAATCTTTTGTTTCAGAGACAAATAAATAAAAGATGTCTTACGAATTTCTTTTTTAATGTGCTGTTTCAGAATTGGATTTTAGTTTTAAATGAATATACTAGGATTTTGGAAAGAATTTCCTCAGAGTCAATGTTGATTGAATATCGATAATTGTACTACATTATTAAAATATGAATCGTTCAGAGTTTAAGACATATTTAGTAAATGCAATTAATGAGATGATATTATTAGTTGTACGTCTTGAGAAAGAGATTTAAAGATTCTGGAAAGAAGGTTTTAATATTTCCCGTTTGTGGTTTAAAGGGAAATTCAAATGTGCAAAAGTTTACTTCCGGTGCATTTCCCCACCTGAGAATTGGTATTGTCACACACTGCATGGCTCTTCTGGTGTCTGCTTTCGGAATACTTTCGATTTATATTAGAGGAAAGTAGACATGAAGGTTTTGAGCCTAAGAATCTGAAGGCGTTAAAATAATATTTCACATTATTGAATATTGTGTTTTATATATGTAAATAAAAGTATTTGTGAATGTGTGTCAAGCTCTTGAAGTTCAGTTATCCGTGCAAATAGTAATTTAAAAAATTCCTTGAAAAAGAAACTTCAACATGCATCGTCGCTACAGCAGAAGCTAACGTCTTCTTTTGGACAATGAAAACTAGACTTGTCATCGCTCGGTTGTCGAACTAGTGAGCTAGAGTTTACAATGATTAGAGCTCGGTTCTGAGAAAGTTTTCAGAAAAATATGCAAATAGTATAAAAAATTAAACAGATAAAATTTCAAAAGTCCGGTTAATTGTGCTACTTTTAAAACTTGCAAAGAAAACTGTTATCTATAAATTATAAATGGCAACTATAAACAAGGCTTACTAAACTATAAATAGTAGATGATCCAGATTTTTCTTAGATGTATTAAATCGGCAATGCAATCCTACAAAAGATAAAGTGTTCTGTTACGAAAGATGCGGATACTTTATATTATTTGACTAATAGATGAAATACGCTCTGAAATTTAGTGTAGAGTTATTTACTGAAAGCACCTACATTGGTGAGAGTGAGTAAGAAAATGACTTTTAAATTCAAAAGTGCATCAACAGATCTGACAGAAGCTTTTGATAAGTTGTCATTTCCCCCGTGAGAAGAGATCGATTAGCAGAAAGTTCGCTTAATCCATTAGAAGGTTTTGGAATGCTAATGGATAGCTCCAAGGCTTAAATGAAACATTCTTGTGTGTGCGATGGCATAGAATTTGCAGTAGGCTTTATAGAGCGCATGGACAACATTTTATTTTCTATTACGTCAAGAAAAGGCGAAACATGAATTTCATATTTAATGACTGTGTCTGCAAATGCGAAGTTATTAGAAAATTGCCTACATTATGATTCGGCAGGTATTTCGAAACTTATATCTAGTGATACACCTGTGGCTGTGAGCGTTTCCTCCGGTTCACTATTTGCTAACGTTCATGTAAGTAGATGTCGTTAGTACAACTGTATACTAATCTTTTAGTGCCCGAGATTTATCTTTAACCCAAAAGAGAGTTATCCCGAATGGGCTATTTGTCTCGAAACGAGGTATTGCGTCGCCCATTATAGACGGCTGTATCACTTTTCAAGACAAATAGTTTGATAAAATGAGTAACAAATAAACATAAGTAAAGAACGAAATACAAAGAAAGCATGCGATATTTTTAAAACTACCTTAACGCGGTGAACCCTGGATAGCGTCTTGTACCGCAAACAGATCTATACCTTTGGCATGCGGCTTTTACGCTCTGGAGTTCCTTTGAGCGGAAATCATACTGAACTGCATATTTTGAAGTGAAATGCTGCTGGGTAATCCATTTTCAAATTGTTCTCACCAAATATTATCGACCTTTTTATCTTTAAAGAAAATAAATAATGAAGAATCTGAATGCATGCATATATGCATGTTCGTCGCATCTTGAAACTAGACGGTACGAAGTCCGAATTTTAAATTTCATATTCTGCAAAGCAATAATGAATTTTGGATTAAAAAACACAATAATCTGAAAGAGATGGATGACAACACTGCACGAAATAAAATATTCTTTCTCCAGTGAGAGACAGTCTATCGGCAATTCTAAAGCCATGCTGTTTTTAAATATTTTGAGATTTTCTTGTTGAATTAATTTTATTTAGCGTAGGTACGAAAAACGTAATATTTAATAAATAATGTGGCTCCTCCTTCTCTAGCTTCCTCTGATTTCTCATCAGAGGTTTTCTCACATCCGGAATTTTATAAGTCATGTGCCTTCGGGCTTTAATTCAAGAACCGGCAAAGTTGCATCATGCAGTAGTTTGGTATAAAGTATCTAATCTAAGTTAAAAAATGGTATTATGGTGTATTTAATTATGGCAAAGCACACTAGGGTTATCTGCCTAAGGGGAGGGATGCCTTCGTGGAGGACTTTCTAAGGGAAACTGGCTCGTATACACGTTACACATGGGGAAAACCACGAAAACACCCATGCAGCCAGCCCGTTCGCGGGATTCGAACCTCGGACCGAATTCCCAGTGTTCAGTGACTTTACCGGTAGGCCGCTGGTGGGCAAGTTAAAAAATGAATGAAATGAAATGTAATGCTGTTTAGTGAACCTAAGGCCACAGTGTAGGTATGGTAAACAAATACTAGATTGAACTTTAAAGAGTGTATTTATTCTATAGTGGTTTATGCGCTATCGACAAAATAAATTTAATTCAATCCAATAAATTTAAATGAAATGCAAGAAAAATTGCGTATAATTTAATATTACGTACAAGGAAGTCGTGTGGTGTACGCATCAGATTTTTTAAATTTATTTATTTGCCATGTATCATTGTTATACAAATGTCCTTCGAAATGGATATTGTAGATTTTGTCCAGTTTTAGCCTGCCTTTTTTCGAAGCATCCTAGAGTGAAAGCTCCAAACGAGGAATGCGCATTCTATGACAAAGGAAAACATATCCGATGACACAAGACAAGCAAAATAGTATATTCGGTGAATGTATTGCTTGAAATGTTTTGTTTGTTTCTGAGTTACAAGGAAGTTGAAAACACGACTGCTCATCGGTGGTGTTCTTTTCACTGCATGCCCACTCACGTGATTTATGTAAGACGGATTATTTAAAAATCTGGAGAGAAAAACTGGGAGAGAATTTTTCCTTTTATTTCAAAACATGCTAAAAAATGAGTCGTCTGTATATTTAAATAACGATGGAAAACAAATTATGTAGCACGCGTTTTGAACAAGAAAACTTTATAAGTACACGTAGTGCGAATAAAATGCAATGCCTGTCGTCTTTTATAAATCTAATGAGAATGAAGAAAACATATCCTTTTCAGAAAGCACGAATATTCAACAACGTACTATCTCTATCAATCTTCACTTTACTCGAAAAACCTTAAATTATAATTGATAAATATAATTTTTTTTCTGAGCGTTACAGGAAAATAGGTATTAATCACAAAAATTTATTATAAAACTGCTTCGAAAAATTTGACAAACAATGGAATATTTGATAACACGATTCTGTATAAGCAATAATAAAAGGGGCAAATGCAACCACGTTTCAAACTAATTTTCATGTTTAAATTAGCAACGTTTTAATGATATGTCGGAATGAATATTATACGAATAATCAATATATCTTGTAATGGATTAATACCCTAAGATATATTTATTCAACAATTTAATAAAGTGAATTTATTGAATATTATTTTTTCCGCAGTGTAATATTTCTAGACGACATGTATCTTTGCGTAATAATCTAGAATATTTTTCTTTTTCTTTTTTCACTCGCTACACTTCAATATTTTAAAACTTACAGCACGGCAGGTTTTCTGAATGGCATACACTTTTATTGAATATTCTTAGATAAGTTGCGAGCAAACTTTGTAAAAGTTATTATTAAAGCGTGCCTGAGTTCTAAAATGAAAAATAACATTTTCTTTCTTTTCTTTCAAATTATAAGTTTTGTACCAAGCAACAGGATTTTCTCAAGAAAGATTAAAATAGCTACAAAACTATTAAGCTTTTTCCCAAAACCAGGAAACAAGAAAGATCGACTATGTTCTCTGCTCGCCGGTACTCTAAGCATGAAATTTCCGATGTTAACAAGACTGGTTACACTACAACATGTTTGGGTAAAAAAAAAATAATCCTTTATCTTTTCCTACAGTTAAATTACATCTGAAAAAAGAGGAATGAAACCAGTTCGGCCCAATCCAGATGACGGAAATATTGTCTATCACATTTTAGTCTGTTGTTACATTATTCGGAATTACATTATTCAACTTCTTGCTACATTATTCGGAATAGTAGAATGAAAAATCAAAGAATCAAATATTAATAATTTGAAAAGTTAAAACATAAATGTACAGTTATGACATTGTCAAGGAAATTTGCCTCTGAGTCATACAATAATACTGCAACGTAATTTCAGGCTCTCAATTATGCTGTCCACTGAAGTTTGCCGGTTATGCTATGATTAGACGCCATTGACCAGGCTTCCGACATAAGGTATAACCGAATGGAATAATGCCTGATCATTGGAAAAAACAACAAGCAGCCACCACAACAAGGCAATGGCTGAAAGACCAGACGTCATTAAATGTTCTTAATGAGGAATGTCACAGAAAAGTACTTTACAAAAATGATTACAAGACATCTTGTATACCAAGCTACATATGACAATAAGCAAAACATCAGTATGTATTATAGTACAATAACATAGTGCATTTAGTGATAAGCTGCATGAATATATAATTTAATGGTATTCCATAGTATAATGCCTTAATATCATGAAATAGAGCTATAATAAAGTACGAATAATTCTAAAAGTAAAATATAACTAAATGTCAAATATTTTATAACACATAAATATTTATTTAGTATAAATGATGTTATAAGCTTCACACCTCAAATAACATAATATTAAAGATATTGGTATCTCTTGGATGAGTTACATATATAACGTATGAAATATAATAGCTGTTTTCAAGTTCATAAAATTTCTAACGATTTTAGATCAAGAGCTTTGTTTTTCAAATTTATTTGTTAAATTTAAATTAAAAGGTTTTTAATTTGAAAATATGCATCAGCTAACATTTCGTGATCTTAAATTGAATTATTATGTTTAACTTTTTTCAAAACTATAATATGTTTATCTGACAGGTATGTAGAGTTTAAATTAAAGTCTACATAACTGTCAGATAAACATATTATAGTTTCGGGGAACGGATCGAAGTATCGGGGAACGAATTCCTTTTTAGAGACTACGATCATTCACTTTCAGTAAGCAAATTCTAGCGAGTCATGTTATGTCGCAAGGAAATAACATGACTCGCTAGAATATGCTTACTGAAAGCGAATGATCGTAATACCGAAAGTGAATGATCGTAATACTGAAAGTGAATGATCATAGTCTACATTAATAAAGAGTAATAAAAACTGAAATTAATTTACAGAAATGCAGGTTATTTACAAGTTACGGTTTCACATAACGCTACCTTGCGAAATATATCGCTACCTACTATCACATATCGCTACCTTGCGGTATGTAAAAGCATGGCTTGTCAATAACCAATATTCTTCAACCTTGAGTTAACTTAATTCAAAGAAGATATAGGGTTATACTTGATCTTATAATGCTATTTTAGTCTAACAACTCTAACAGACGTGAAGCCAGTTACCTCTATGGCTGGAACAATGAACAAGTCCTAAGAAGGTTAAAATAACCTTTTTTTATTTAACCGGAATTCAGAACATAAAGGAACACTCTTTTGTTACACTTTCCGTAAATTATGGTGATGCAAATTAAAATAATCAAATTACATCAAACGTTGAACAGTAGTCCTTGGACTACAATATTAAATAATACACTCATGTCCATAAATTAAGGATAATTCGGAGTCACGCGGAAATCGAACTCTAAAATATACAGTGGATGGACAAAAATATAGAAAGCATGTTTGAAAAGAAAGATTGATTTTAATGAAATATGTAGGTGGCGCTGGCGTTTTTGACTACTGACGCCACCTATACAACTTCGTAAATGTGCTAAACAGTTCAGTTGTTGTCGGAGTACTGTTATGTGAGATTGTCATTGCATTATGTCAGAGTTAACAGACTTCGAACGTGGGCAAATCGTTGGAGCACGTATGGTAGGTGCTTCCGTAAGCAAGGTAGCCGAGGTGTTTAGTGTTTCAAGAGGTACTGTATCGAAGATTTATTATATACGTATATATCACCTGTAAAATCACTACACACATCTTCAAGAATCATATGCGAATTTCAGGAAGTAACCAGATGATACCTGTGGTACGTCACAATGACGAGAGTGTAAGAGAGTGATATATAAGGAATACAGACAAAGAAGTAAAATTGTTCGCAGGCGCTTTATAAGCATTTCAGTGCAATAACCGAATAGTTAGGACACAAAGGACGCATTTGGATGATTTTTTACGTGGTAGAATTATCGGCCGTCTGGAATGTGGGCGTACCCAACTGGAAGTATCAGACGAAATTGGAATTGCCCTGAGTATTATCTCCAGGCTTTGGCAACGATTACAAGATGACGTTAATGTGAGTAGACGTTACAGCACAGGTCGCCCCAGAGCTACAACACCGAATGAGGACCGTGTAACAGCTTTAAATAGTATTAAAATCTTGTAGTTTAAATAATTTAAATAGATGAACATTAAGTTATTTGTGAATGGCAATATTTGAAACCAGACTGGAGTGCCACGTGCGACTCTCGCACGAAGAATGTAATTTATTTTTAAATGTTAGAATATGTTTTCTCTTCTTGTTTGTATGTCGCCATTTTTGAGTGTTAAATAAAAGTTATTGCTGTGTTCCATCATTGGAGTTGCTTATTATCGCCAAAGAAGCATCACAGTCTTAATTATTTTGGAGGCACCGGCGAGATCGAATAATCGTGCGTATTTTTATTTTATTAGTTCATCACTGAACATAATATTAGTGATACCAGATTATTACTTCCTGTTCATATAGAATTGCTTTATTTTATTAGTTCATCACTGAACGCAATATTAGCGATACCAGATTATTATTTCCTGTTAATATTAAATTGTCTTATTTTATTACCGTATTTGATATTATATTTAATATTCATTTTAGTTGTGCAGACGGTAGATATATATATTGCTCTATGTTATTATTCTTATTTTAATCACAATTAATGTGGTAGAGAGAATGAATTTCATATAATTTAAATATTTCATTTTTGAGGTATACGTACTTAACAAAGTGCATTTAATTTCGTGATTCCTGACTGCATTAATTAATTAAAGTAATTGAATTGAGCTATTTTGAGGAAATATAAAGAAAACAGTGTTCGTTAATTTTAAACATAGAAACAATGTCTTACTTAGGAAGAGCTCGTAAGGAAGATTTGCAAAATCTCGCGGCTGAACTGTGAGTTCATGTGACTGCAAATTTGAAAATAGTCGATTTAAAACAGAAAATTGTTGAAAGTAGAGATTATGATGAAGTATTCGTCAAAGGAGTCTTAGACACAATAATAGAAGAACGGAAAGAGAGGGAGGAAAGAGAAGAACGGAAAGAGAGGGAGGAAAGGGAAAGAGAAGAACGGAAAGAGAGGGAGGAAAGGGAAAGAGAAGAACGTAGGAGACAGGAAGAAGCGGAAGAGCGGAGAAGGAAAGAACAGTATGAATTAGAGAGATTAAGACTTGAAGCAGAGACAAAGTCTCAAAATACCGGACAGATCCGGCCGAAAACGGAGCTGCGTCACCTTATGCAGAAATTCGATGACAAGAAAGGAGATATCAGTCTATATTTGCTATTGTTTGAAAGGCAAGCAGAATGGGCTAAAATTGATAAAGAAGAATTTGTATCTCATTTACTAGGACTTCTTCCTTACGAAGTAACCCAGTTAATAGCTAGAGAACCCTCCGATAAAGCTAAAGACTATGAACACGTGAAGAATTTATTGTTAAGACGGTTTAAACTAAGCCCGGAAAAGTTTAGGCAGAAATTTATGTAACATCAAAAGAGTACCGAATCCACATGGGTGGATTTCAATTATGAAATAGAAAATTATTGCAAGGAATGGGTGACTGGTCTAGGAGTTAAGACTTTTGATCAGTTGCTAGATTTGATGGTGATTGACCAACTTAAGCGTCGTGTTCCTCCTGAAATTCGAGATCATTTTCTTGATGAGTGGGTAGAGATGATTTCATCTAAAAAATTAGCTGAAAAACTTGATGCCTATGAAAACGTTTGCGGAAACTTAAAAAAAAAAGCCTGTAGTGGATAGGCAGAAAGAAAGATACAATGCACTAACTCAAGGTAAATTCAGTTCAGATAATAAAAATAAAACTGAAAACAAAATGTCATCAGGATTTAATACGCAAAGCTTGTTTCATAGACCTAGAAGTCCACGTCCAGATGATAAATATGAAAAACGAAAGACGCCACAATGCTATCAGTGTGGGTCCTATCAACATTTAAGGCCCCAATGTCCAAAACTTAAGAATAGTACTGAATCTCCTGCTAATCTTAACAGAATTAGTGCAAAACCAGAGGATAAATTTCTATTACCTTATACTAGTATGGGTTACGTAAATGGTCATAAAATTCCTATATTAAGGGATTCAGGTGCTAGTATTGATATAGTTTGTCGCAAATACATCACGCCGGAAATGCTGACAGGTGAAAATGTGTGGGTGCAACAGCCATTAGACTTGAATCCAACCTGTTTACCATTGGCTGAGATCGAACTAAATTGCGATCTTGGGCGAGTAATAACTAAGGCTGCCATTATTAGAAATGAACTCGACAAAGGAAGGTATTTATTAGGCAATCGAACTTTTGCACTGTTGAATAAACAAGGAAAGGAGCCTGCTAGTTGTCCTCACCAGGTTAATGCTGTCTCTACTAGAGCTCAAAGGAAAAGAGAAATAGCTGAAGAGAAGCTCTTGGAACCGATGAAGGAAGAAAATAAAGCATCCAGAAATGTTTTTGAAGAAGAAGATAATTTACCGGAACTAAATACGGAAGATGAAGCTCTCATGAAACTGGTAAAAATTGACTCAGAAGAAATTGCACAACTTCAGCTTGCTGATAAGGAACTGTCTAAAATCATCCAGAAGTTAAAGAAGGTACATGCAAAAATGAGAACTATAGTCTGACAGGAAAAGAACTTTTAGTTAAAAAAACGACGGATAAAATGGGGTTTGAAAGACAGCTTGTCGTTATACCTGAAAAACTCAAGCCGTCAATTATAAAGATGTGCCACGAAGGAACTTCTGGTCATTTGGGTGTCAAAAAGACCAAAGACAGACTTGCTAGATATTTTTACTGGACGAGGTGTTACAAAGAAACTGAAGATTTTGTAAGAACCTGTGATGCTTGTCAGCGCGCTGGAAAAGGAAATGACAAAAAGAAGGCTCCAATGACATTAGTACCAGTAATTTCCGAAATATTCACTAAAATAAATGCCGATGCCGTTGGTCCGCTACCTATTTCGAAGACTTGAAAAAAATATATTATTACAGCTCTGTGTATGTCGTCCAAATATCCAGATGCTGTAGCGGTGACAGACATTTCTTCGCCATCTGTGATTGATGCTTTCTTACAGATTTTCAGTCGTATGGGTTTCCCAAAAGTGATCCAAACAGATCAGGGGACCTCTTTCGTCAGTGCTTTGACAGAGGAATTTTTGGAGCGTTTCGGCATTAAACATGTAAGAAGCTCTGTGTATCATCCGCAGAGTAATCCCGTTGAGCGATTCCATAGAACGCTAAAAAGGGTGTTAAGAGTCGTATGTATAGGAGCGACTTCGGATTGGGAGAATTATCTACCATCAGTTCTTTTTGCTCTCAGAACAGTCACACACGAAAGCACTGGTTTTACACCAGCAGAATTAGTTCATGGCAAAAACCTACGAACGCCAGTCACTTTACTTTATGAGCAGTGGCTAGAACCGATTGAAGAAAGTAATAATGTTGTCAGTTACGTTTTCGAACTTATTAATCGAATGAAGAAATGCCAAGAACTTGCCGTGGAAAACATGAAAGAAGCTCAACAACGGAGGAAAACATGGTACGATCGAAACGCAGTGAAAAGAGAATTTGCTAGAGGAGATTTAGTTCTTGTTTTATCAACGAATCGTCAAAATAAACTATAAGTACTGTGGAAAGGACCTGGAAAAATAGAGCAAAAAATTTCAGAAACCAATTATATTGTAAGTTTCGAGGAACAAAATGAGCCAAATCAAGTATATCACATTAACATGCTTAAACCATATTACAAAAGACCAGAAATGATTAATATGATAACTGAAGTGGAAGGAGACTTAGAAATGGACATTTCTCGTTTACCTTCCAATCCAAGTATATTAAATTTCTCGGACATCATAGAGGAGAATGAACTCGAGAAAAGGTTGAAATCCGAGCAAATAGAAGATTTACGAAAGATTTTATGGAAATATTCTGGTTGTTTTCCAAATAATCCTGGACTAACAAACTTAGTTTATCAAGATATTGAGCTATTAAATAACGAACCAATACAAATAAAGCCATACAGACTGTCACCCCGACAGACTGAAATTCTCAAAAAGGAAATGCAGAAAATGCTCGATCTTAAAATTATAGAGCCGGGAGAATCGGACTATACATCTCCCATGATTTTGATAGAATCTTCATCAAAGGATCCTCGGCCTTGTATTGATTATCGTAAACTCAATGCTGTTACTAAAACTGAATACTATCCTTTGCCTAATATTGAAGAACGTATCGAAACTGTAGCAAAAGCAAAATATATTACCCTATTAGATTTATCTAGAGGCTACTGGCAAATTCCGTTAACAGAAAGAGCCCAAAGATATGCAACGTTTGTAACTAGTTTTGGAAGTTTCAGGCCTCTACGTTTACCCTTTGGATTAAAAAATGCCCCATATTTTTTTAGCAAAGTTATGACTAAAGTCCTGGCTGGATGCGAAGGTTTCGCTGTACCATACCTGGATGACATTGCCATTTACTCAGAAAACTGGGAAGAGCACCTTAAAAACTTAACTTCTGTTCTAGAAAGAATACAGAAAGCAAATTTACGACTAAAACCATCAAAATGTAAATTTGCACAAGATCAAGTGAGATACCTAGGCCATGTTGTGGGACAAGGACAACGAACCCCGGATGAAGTAAAGATCCTGGCTGTAAAGGAGTATCCTACACCTAAAACCAAAACAGAAGTACGTGCTTTCTTAGGACTGGTAGGGTATTATCGCCAGTACATACCGAGATTTTCAGAAATTGCTTCACCCCTCACGGACGCTTTGAAGGGGGTAACAAAAAAAGGAAATATACAATGGTCTGAAATATGTGACAGAGCTTTTAAAAATTTAAAAGAGTTGCTATGCAAGAAACCAATTCTGTATGCTCCCGATTTTGATAAAAGGTTTATTATACAAACCGATGCCTCAGACAATGGCATGGGTATAGTACTATGCCAATTAGATGATGAACAACGTGAACATCCTATCTTGTATATAAGCAAAAAATTTACTAAGTTTGAAAAGAATTATTGTACTACTGTACTGAAAAGGAGTGCGCTGCTATCATCTACGCTATCAAGAAACTGCATTTTTATCTGGATGGTCAGCAAGAATTCTTGATTCAAACTGATCATAATCCTTTGGTCTGGCTACAATCCAACGCCAAATGTAACTCTAGATTGATGCGCTGGGCACTCTCATTACAACCTTATAATTTTAAGGTCATTCATCGCAAAGGATCTTTGCACAAGAACGTAGATGTTCTGAGTAGAATTAAGTAATGTAATTCTTAGTGTATATAACCACGTTTAGAATTAATTTTATTGTTTAATGTATGCTCAACTAATGTATTTGAACGTTCTCCATTTCTTTCTTTTTAAATGTAGTGTAAAAGTATTGTTTAAAACTTAAAATTTTTTGGCCTGAAATTTAGAAATTTATAAGAGAAATAACCTTTGCTCTTTAAGCAAATGAGCAAGCCGAGCTTATTAAACTGTCAAATTTTACAGAACTTTTCCCTTCGGAAAAAGTCTCTCCGTTGGGGGAGAGGTTGTAACAGCTTTAAATAGTATTAAAATCTTGTAGTTTAAATAATTTAAATAGATGAACATTAAGTTATTTGTGAATGGCAATATTTGAAACCAGACTCGAGTGCCACGTGCGACTCTCGCACGAAGAATGTAATTTATTTTTAAATGTTAGAATATGTTTTCTCTTCTTGTTTGTATGTCGCCATTTTTGAGTGTTAAATAAAAGTTATTGCTGTGTTCCATCATTGGAGTTGCTTATTATCGCCAAATAAGCATCACAACCGGTATTTGGCAGTTACTGCCAAAAGAAACAGGCGGAGCACAGCCTCAGACCTGTCTCGTTAGCTCTCTTCAGCCACTGGTACGAAAATTTCAAGGCAGACCGTGTACAGACGCTTAGGGCAGATTGGTCTATATGCTCGTAGACCAGTCAGATGCGTTCCACTTACTGCAACTCACTGTCGCCTGCGGTTATCCTGGAGTACAGAGTATGCATTATGGACACCGCAACAGTGGCTTGTGTGATGTTTTCCGACATATCTAGGTTTAACTTGCAGTCTGATTCTCGCCGGACTTTTATAAGGAGAGCTCCAGGTACCCGTTACCACCAAGAAAACATCATTGAACGACACCGTTACGGTGGTGTAGGAGTGCTCGTTTGGGGTGGAATTATTCTGGGTTCCAGAACTGATCTGCATGGTCAAATTGGAACCATGGCAAGCGAAATCTATCGGGAAGTCATTCTGGAACAATATGTACGTTTGTTTCGGGGCGGCATGGGTGCACAATTTGTGTTAATGGATGACAACGCCCGTCCTCACCGTGCAAACATTGTAAGCGAATGCCTTCAATTGGAGGATTTCACCCGCATGGACTGGCCAGCATTCTCATCGGACTTGAATCCAGTAGAGTACGTGTGGGATATGCTTGGCCGAAGAGTTGCAGCCCGTCAACCTCCTCCTACATGTCTGTCGGAACTTCGGAGAACATTGCTTTTTGAGTGGTGTAATATCCTCCAAGATCAGATCGATAATTTGATACTCAGCATGCCTAGGCGTTGTACGGTCTGTATTGCATCGTCTGGGAGATATACAGTGTATTAACAATCATACCAAACATGTAATATTGGTTTTTTGTAAATAGGTATTTTTTTTGTAATTTTCTCCAGAGAGAAAAATCTCTAATTTTTTTAATAATATCAAACATATAGCACATTTTTTGCTCTTTACCTTTTGTTTAATAAATAAGCTTTACAAATAAGTCAAATTTGTTTTGCTTCTAACTCTTACTTTGCCTGATTTTGCATTATCCTTAATTTATGGACATTAGTGTATTAGAAGCTTGCTCACTATCTCTATCATGCATGTCAGAATTAAAATGCATGGCAGCAGGTAACAGCAAGCCAAATAACTGCAGGACAGTAGTCACGTAACGCGCACGCGATGCCAGAAACACACCTTGTCTTAAAACTAAAACCTCAGAATCAGTTTAAGTATTCGTGACTCATTTGCCTTCTGGTGAGAAATGCGAAAAAAAAAAGAAATTATAGTAAATATTGAAATTATAAATAACTGGTTACTTAACATAAAATTCCCTACATTTTCTCCACCTGAATTTAAGGTAATCGTAACGAAAGTTTTTAAAGACCAAGCTAAAATTTTAAATTATAAAGCTACAACATGGGCCAACTTTACAGCCATAAAGTTAATTGTCTATATGTAAATTAAAATGTTTACAGAAAATTGAGTCTCACTGTACAACACTTCATGTCATCGTAACTTAGTTCAGTTTATCTCCTTCCAGGTAACTGAAAGGAAAATTAGTTTAGCAAGCAAATATTAAACATTTTATGCTTTATAACTACCCATTTAGAACTTTAGCATTTTTTTAAATTATTATTTTCTATAAGCACACTTTCTCAATCTTGTTCTTCAGCATTGTAATATATGCAAATGGCATGTAAAAATGCGCAGAGATTTGAACAGCATCCCGCTAACTAAAAACCTACACATTAATAATTTACATAGAATCACTAGACCTTAACGACTCCGCATTTCAAGACCTAATGTTCTGTGCTTAATTTTTATTATATCTTCATATATCCTCCCTTCTATTGTGTTGTCATTGGTCCTTTGCGATGCTCTTTTTTGAAAATGTTGTACGTCACTAGTTTTCGTACAAGTGTACACATGAATTTTCGTGATATGTGGATACGCCATAAGTAACACGTGTATCGTTCCAATGCTACGGTTCACGTCGTACCGGTATTGTGTTTCAATGCATTGATCAGTTTGCGCAGAAAAAATGTGGGTGATGCCGTTCGAAAATTTCGAAATGTTTTCACTGTAACCATAACTTGCGAAATCTCTATTGTTTTATAGCCTCACAATCTTAAGAGCATGCATTCAAGTAAGAATATCTGAAATTTCATTTCGATTGGCCACTGGGAATTCATTTACCGCGAATATTTTTTATCTCTACCCTGAATATGAATTAGTTAGCCTGTTTCCATGTAATAAATATGCAACAGCCCACAGAAACATTATGGGAAATATTCTGGTACTATTAACCAACATTTTCAATTATTCGGATACGTTGTGGCCCCAGTAAGTTCAGGTACTTGGGAATATAAACAATTAGGGAACAGCTCTTTTAAAATTTCTTTTAACAATTTCAATTTTCAGTGTGAATTAAAATTAATATCGTAATCTCAGCTTAGAGAAAGATTGACCAGAGTAAATAAAACTATTGTTTAAATATTTTTCAAGATATCCTTGGAATTCTTGAGAAAATATTGGATATGACCTCAAATTAGCAAAGCTCATATTTCTGACTTTCAGTAAAGTTCCTCATGATCCAGGATATATGATTCAGATATTAAAATGCATCTACGTTTAAACCCTTAAGGGCGACATAATATCCACCGTATCAATTCTTTGCTGTGCAGCAGTAGAGAAAGGAATGCGGAATATGCTCAATTAAAATCGATATTTTAATCAATAACAGAAACATTTCTCTGCAGCAGAATTTACATCCTTCAAGATAAAAGAATTTCTAATAATAATCGAGCAAAGTTTTCTTGAAGTGCAGTTTTTACTTACATCAACGTATTTCTTTTTTTCTAATTTTAAGAACGAAAGAATGTAATTTCAATAACTATATTTTGCTATATTTCTGAAAGACTATAGAAATTTCTTAAAGTTAAAATGGATTTCCTGAAGCTGTGTATATCTTGGTAGTATCATTTTAAATGATTACAAGTATCTTTATGTAATATTTTCTAAATGTAACATTAGATAAATTAGCTAATTCATATCGGAAATGTTAAAACAACGAAATTCCGGCTTACAAATATGTATGTAACATTTTTATTTAATATTAATTAATATATTAATAGTTTAAAATTAAAGAACGATTTCATACTTTTTAATTATAATAAGAAAATAAACAATATTTCTTGATGTTGGAGATAACTTGCATACACATGGAGTGAAAGAATCAATGAAGTATGTTATGTTTAATTATTAACATCTGTAACCACACTTTTTATGCTATTTATCTGACCATCTTAAACATTAAAATAATTGTTGTAGTTTAAATTAATTACTTAATTTGATCATAAAATGACAGTATTTGTGCTAACCGTGGGAGCTAAGTTTTTCTTATGGCATGGCTTTTTAAACTCAAAAGACGAATTTTTGAGCGAATTAACTGCGAAGCATAAAATTTACTTTTACTGTGTGAATAAGGAAAAGTAAAGCAGATCATGCGTGAAAAATATTAAACCACTTTGTGTTTTATAATGTGATTCACGATAACATTATCTAGGCATCTTAAGAATAATCCTACTTGAAACTACTCATTCCTTGTATAACACGAAAAAAAAAAAGAAAAACATCGATTTGCCTGTTCTCCCAAATTGCACATAGAATGCTATGTTATATTCCTATAAATTATTAATGTATATACGGAAGTAAATGCAAAACGCCTGATAAGAATCAAATAAGTTAATAAATTCTTATTTCATAAGCGGATAGAACAGAAAATTATACATATGTATTGATTTTCGTTGTCTATTATGAACTCATTGCACACATTTCGCTGTGAAAATTATTCTTAAGTTTGCTTACAGTCAGACTTGAATCAAATCTAATTCAGTTCTTCGTAGCTAATGTCACAATATTCGCTGAGACCAGAAAGTTTTGCAAATGGAATAGTGTGAGATATAAATGTAAAAGAAACAAATTAGATTTAAACTGTATGATATTGGCCCCTGTATCATTGAAATGTTATTTCCTGCTAAATATTTTAAAGCATACATCCTAGCTAGTAGCTGTGACGCTGGTAAGTGCTGTACGGTTTAATAAACAGTGTAGGGAGCAGGTATTTAATTTTGACATAAGAACATTTTTAATAAAGAATTGAAATTTAATTATTAGGGAAAATATCCGCGTCTTATAACAGTTTTTAATATGAAAATTATATCGATTGATTGTAATGTTACTTATATTTTGTGTGGACCTGTTAAATAGTTATTAATGGCGATAAATCGACAATAGGTGTGTTGTCTCTCTCTGTGTGTTGGTCATTAGGTTAAATATTAAGTTATGTGAGGTGAGTTTAATTGATTAAGTAACTGGAAGTTTATCTGCCTGTATGAAGCAATGCCTTCACGGAGGACTTTTCAAAGGAAACTGACTAACGTGGATCAAACCTACTCCCGTTCAGGCAGCTGTTCGTCGGGTTGCTTTCGCCACTCAACCGCTAGAGTGCTTCAGTTACTTTCTCACCACAGGAATTACAAAATCGTGTAAAATGTTAAAAGTTGTTCTTTATTTATCTTAGAAATGCACTAAGAAGCAGTATGTTAGGAAATGTGAAATTTAAGAATTCATTGCTTATCCTCTCACTGCCTTTAGGTTATAATCACTCACGTGATGCATCAACTGGAAATCTCGCACTGGGTTCTCTTTTAACATGCTACTCCTTTCAATACAGCTCTCCTTTATATGCCGTGAATTTAAAACAAGAACTGATTCTACCACATCTAACCGTGACTCTAAAGTTAAAATGCGCCTGCACCACTGTTCTCAGTAATTTGTGCAGAAAACTTCACCTCTGGGAATCTGAACTTCGAAAACTCGTCATTATTCAAGAGCCCGATGAGAGGTTAGATGCTCTGTGCTTAATCAGAAGTTTCGGCGAATGTCTTAAAATCATAGTGCATAAATTTCTTGAGAATTCAACTCAGAAATTCACGTGGTACATTTTCGAATTCTTCATGACATGAAGGCTCTGCTTGAAAATATTGTGAATACCGAGATATAATACTTTATTGTAATAGTTTGAGAAATTTAATACAAGTCTATTTTTAACTTATTTAGAAAGCGTATATCTAGGTAAAGGGAATATGGTATTCAATTTATAGTGTCATTTTCAAAATTTGCTTATCTAAGATAGGATGTCATATACTAAGACTAACATTTTCTCATTTTGATCTTTCTTCATTCCATACTTAGGTAGTGAAGAAGAAAGAAAAAATATCAGTCAAAAAGGTCAAATTGCAAGATTTGCTATATTAAATTTCATAATAAAATTCATCAAATGTTATATTAGATAAATTATTGTGTTTATATACAGAAAAATAGTATATCTACTTTCGAATTATTTCACATTGTTTATGATAAATAACAGTTTCATTAAAGTTTTTAATTACAATACATATTTACAGAGGTTTACAGAAATTTAATAAGTTATATTGAGATTCTTCTCTGTTTAACTTCCGAAATTTTTAAGTGAAAAATTAATAAAAAAATTACACTCACAAATATATCTTAAAATTTATATTTTTACATTTTATAACTTAATGAAACCAGGAAAGCATAATAACCATTTATGAATTGCATTAACAGTGATTCTTGGACAAAACAAAACTGTACAAACAAAGCAGATATAACTGTTAAATACACTACCCGACATTGATAATGCAACACCAAAAACGGGTGGCCCGAAAATTATGCAAATTTCAAGGTAGACATACGTCACCTAGTTAGAAATGATGCGCAGCTCTCCAGCGTACGTTGACGATGTAACGGAAGGAACCTTCAGAATGTTTAGTTTCCGTGCCTTTATTTCTGTTAGGGAAATCATCGTAGTAAACTTGTTTTTGTCTCAGAGGAGCGTGTAATAGCAGAGAATTCCAGGCCGTCGTCATTGAAGACAGTTCCAGCGGACAGCCGACTTTACGAGGGGCATGGTGATCGGACTGAGGAGGGCAAATTGATCCATACGGCAAATCTCAGCTGACATACCCTGGACGCGTTCAAAGTGCACTGTCTGTGACGACGATGGTTAGAACAAGGACACAAGGCAAGTTCGAGAGGTGCCGGTGCAGCCAGAGTGACGTCAGCACGCGTGAATTGACGCACCCGCTGCCAAGCGGTGACAAACCTGCAAGCCACTTCTACCCCCATTCTGCAGCATGTTTAAGACAACCTGGATGTTCACATATCGATCAGAACCATTTTCCGTTGATTGGCGTCTACTGGCCTGCACTCGTCGCGCCCGTTAAGAAGATTGCCATTGACGTCACATCATAGATGCCAAAGTCTGCAATGGTGCCAGATCGAGCAATGTAGACGACGAAATGATACAGAGTCGTGTTTCTCAGAGAAAGGTCGCCGCGTACGAGTGTGCCGTCGATGTGGAGACGGGTCCATTCCGGCAACAACTGTGGAACGCGCCACCGAAGCATCAATGTTCGGGACACAACTGCGTACGATTCCAGGTCGCCTCTAGTTCGTATTCAGACCATTATGGCAGCCCAATGATACGTGGATCCTGTGCTGCGGCTGGTGACATTTTCCTACCTTCAGGGAGTGCCCAATGACCTTTTTCAACAGGATAACGCCCGACTACTAACTGTTTACATCAGCCAACGTGCTCTGCTACGTGTACAGATGCTTCTCTGGCCACCGTTCTCGCCTGATCTCTCTTCAACCAAACACATTTGGGACGTTACTGGACACCATTTGCAAACTCTGCCATTCCCGCGTGCTGAAGACGAACTGTGGCAAATGTTGACAGGGTATGGAGAGCCATTCCTCAAGACACCGTCCAAAGTCTCATGAGTTTGTACCTAGACGTGTTGCTTCCTGTATTTCCGTCCAAGTTGGTCCTACAACCTACAGCGCCGACGCCCTTCTTGCTTTGTATTATGCATATCATTTCGTAATAATGATAACTTATTGTTCGTTGTTTTCTCTTGTTGTTTGCCGAGTTCCATAACTTTCTATCCACTTCTTCTGGGTATTGAGTTTTCAGTATCTGAAAGTATGATAACCAAAATTTGTCATTTATTTTCAGATGTATGCAATTTACGATTCATATAGAATCATTCGTCTCGTTAGTTCATTTGACTACCGGACTATTTTACTGTGGGACTGTTTGACTATTTTGACCTTGAAACGCAAGGGTATCTGGGCTGGTCTCTAAGGCATAGCCTGAGAGGGTATCTGCCCGACCGAAGGGGTATCCTCATCGAGGATTTGTTGAAGAAATTCTGGAAAATATTAAGAAAGAAAGATTTAAAAGACCTCTGACAGCCACTTCTTCACCGGAATGAGCAGTCAGTGGAGGAAAAGTAGTTTTGATTATAGCAAAAGCACCCGAGGGCTATGTCCCTAACATCTGTCTGAGTGATGCCTTTCTGGAAGTTTTTTTAAGAGAGACTGGCTTGTATTCACCGTACATATGGGAAAACCACGAAAGCGATCGTGCAGCCAGGTCATTCGCCTAGAACTTTCAGCATTCAGTTACTTTACCTCTAGGACGCTGATGAGCCGCGTGAAGTAAAGATATTAATTATGATATTTGTGCAACCGGAAATCTTCTTGATGCTACAACTACTAATACTAACAATAGTTGAAGATTAATAACTTTTAGCTGCTGTGGAGGAGTATCTAATTAAACTATTAATTAGTTAACAGGAGTACGTTTTATTTACATCGATTTATATTAATAGAGATCGACTGTGACAGAATGAATATTAAATGAGTCTTCTTATTTCGCTAAATTCTAAGTATTACTTTAAATAAATAAATACGGAAAACTACCTTTTGTGACATTTGTCGAAGAGTTGTAAAGCTTTTGAACTACGCTTAAAATCGAGAGTATTGTGAACTTAAATTAGTGGCTGTGCATTAGAATATTTGTTTGAACTGATTTGTTAATGTGTTGCGAACTTTCTTTTTGGTTGACTAGTTAAACTGCATATCTTGATAAAGATCGTGTAATCTAGTTAAACTATAGTGAACGTCTTGCGAGAATGTAAGTGAAAATATCCATGTAGCTAATAAACTTAAGCTATTATTTTCAAAATGCATCTGCATTTGCCCAATGTTATGATTTACAAAGCTTCTATAAAAATTTGTCAGCATTAAAATATTATCAGTATTTATTTCATACAACAACAAACAAAGCATTTTATGATTCTACTTCATATGTAAATATTACGTTAAATAACGCTAGTTAAATTCTATGAAATCAATTCAAATATTTTAAAATATCAATCAGTTAAATATTAGCAAAAGTTGCAAATTTGGAAACTGCTTTCCCATAATAATTACAAGGTTTATATGAATTTCGATTTTGCTTTGCATTGCACACACCACTTCAAATCTTGCTGCCAAGAAATTATCAAACATGGCGAGAATGGTGCAACTAACATTTTAACAACAATTTAGGTAGTAGAAGTACATTTCGGCAATACAATAAATAGTGTGCAGTTTACCTTAAAAAATGCCACCGTGGTATCGACGCGCTAGTAATAATTACAACCCTCCTCATAGATTGAAGATAATTGAAAACACATTAAACGCTTTAGTTATTTAGCAGTAAATATAAAATAATAAATTAAAAATCTAGTCTTAGTTTCAAATTGATATTACAGGGTGATTATAATTAAAGTTGCGATTTCAAAACGCTCTAACTTTAAAATTAATTGTCAGAATGACTTGATATTTTACAAGAACAATCGGGAGGCAATGGAAGTTTGTTTGGAGAAGAAAAAAAAGTAGTTTCAAAATATCCGAGAGATGGCACTGTCAGGTTCCACATTGTTGTTGATATGCAAATTACTAAGACGTAACATGCGCAC
The DNA here is from genome assembly GCF_044657685.1 of Stegodyphus dumicola. NCBI lineage: Eukaryota > Metazoa > Arthropoda > Arachnida > Araneae > Eresidae > Stegodyphus > Stegodyphus dumicola. Next base: position 199,579,490 of record NC_140771.1, read on the forward strand.
TGAAGACATGGCTAAAATAAAAATGCTGAGCACTAACGACACATATAACATTTTATCTGAGTGCTTCATCATGACTCTGACGAAGAAGGGTCGTTTTCTTCTAGTGAAGCATTTCTATCAGAATGGTGACTGTGCTTTAACAGCTATCAGGACGTTCAGGATGTTAAAAGGCATAAAATCAGGCCCAGTGACCACACAGGGCCTTCGGAAAGTGATAGGTAGTTTCGGAGAGACCACTTCCTTTAAGGTTAAACGAGGATAGGACGAAAACCAGTTTCGGCGGCGGCAGGGGAAAATGTGGCCACAGTGTTGCAAGAACATACAAACAATGATGCAGTGCACGGGGAATTAGTCGAATGCTGTATATGCCTATCAGCATGCAACGTAAAGTCTTTACGGAACATCTTGAGCTATTATTCGTATAAGATAACTCCTGTGCAGCAGTTGCTCCTGCTGACCTGGAAACACGTGAATCGTTTGCACTACAATTTCTTGCCCGGATGGAAGTGGATAAAGAATGGCCTTGGAACATTCTGTGGTCTGACGAAGCTCATTCCCATTTGCAAGGTTCTGCAAATACGCAAAATTGCAGTATACGGGCAACCGAGAATCCGTTCCCGCTACAGCCATTACCTCTTCACTCTGGAAAGGTCACTGTGTGCCGTGGAATAATAGCAGCGTTTATCGTCGGTCCATTCTTCTTCGAGGAAAGAACACCTGCCGGTCCCGTTAGCTGAGCCGTTACTGGCAAGTGGTTATGAAGCACTTTTGCGTAACCATGTCCTTCAATAACGCCAATGTGTGGATCTCACAATATTCATGCAATATTGCTCTCTTCCGCTCATTGCTACTCTTGTTAAGCAGCTACTGATAGCTCTTTTCGGAGATGATGGAATCATAAGCCGCATTTTCGAAAAACGGGGCCACCACGTTCTTCCGCTTAAGCCCATGTGACTTTTGGCTTTCGGGATACCTGAAGAATGTTGTTTATAGTAGGCGGATTGCGAATCTGGCCTACTTGAAGGCAAGCACAACGCAACATATTCATAGCATTAGCACAGATACCCTCCGATCTGTTGTGGAACATGCAGTTTTGCTCTTCTAATTAGCAGCGAAACAAGGAGGAGAGCATATTAAACAACTTATGTGTTAATCATCCGTAAAGTGTTTATTTCGTGAAGCTTCTTTGGTCACTATCGCTGTTTTCTCTGTAAATACGTATTCCTTTCTTTTCGTTAATAAAATTATCGGAAACCTTTGGAGTCTATTGTGTCCTTTCGGCTGTACATACACAACAGCAATGAGAACACTGGTAGCGCCATCTAGAAAAAAAATTTGGAACTCTTTCTTTCTTCGCCAAACAAAATTCCATTGACTCAGAATTGTTCTGGTAAAATATCAAGTCAATCTGACCTCCAGTTTTAGAGCGTTTTGAAATCACAACTTTAATTATAATCACCGTGTACATTGAAACAGCAAAAATCAAATAGAAAGATGAAATCAGAAATTATAATGAAAAATAAAATTTTGAAGTCCAAATAAGTATACTGCAGGCAATTCTAAAAAGCAAAACAAAAACGTAAATGATCAGGGAAAAAAAAATCATTCTTTTGATGTGCTGAGAAATGCAGCTAAGCTAGCCAATGAAGAATTTCGTGAGATAAAATTAAATTAATTAGATTAAGAATATCACATTAAATTTCTTATTAGTTGTCCAACCACCGCAGTTTAAGCAACATGTTACTATCAAAATAATTACTTTTTTCTCTTTTATGATCATTTCATGTTAATTTATGCTTGTATTTCACCGTTGTTTCGATTCTTTGCAGTATTTATATTTAAACTTTAATGTTTGTATTTTTTATTATTTCTTACGTTATTTATGAAAAGTTCCATGCAGTTTCAATGGAATATGAAATTCAAATACAGACTATAGATGGAACATTATTATTTCTATGTATATATAAGGATGATACAAAGAAAATAGCTAATTAATACGTTCTGTCGTAAAATTAAGAAACTTTGGGGTTCCAATTTAATTTAGCGTTGTATACAAAGAAAGAAAATATTAATTTTGCGGTGCATTATTTATTATGCAGGTAATACATGCACAAATTCTTAAAAATAAGCTTGTGTTGTATTTTGTAGAATTCAAAAGTGTACTGAATTACTGTTTAGCCATGAGATTAATTATAAAATGATGAATATTAACATCCCATGTTATAATTATAAATCTCTTTAAATGTCCATTATTTTTTTTTTAAATTTATATATTTTTTTTATTTATTTTACTTATCTAACACAATACTTTCAAAAACTTCAATACAAATACGTCGGTAAGTGTAGCACGTGTTTCTCTTTATTTCTGTTCACACAGTTTTTTCTTCCATGGCATTCAGATCGACTGCATCGTCTGAACAACTTACAGTAGGAAGTTGTAGAAATGTGGGACGATCTAGCTTCGTAATTTTGTTAGTAGGTATTAAGACAAACACAGCCGGAAGGTAATTTTATTAAGATGTGAAGTCATCGCCATAACCTTCCATGAATGTAGATATTTCAGGCTCATTGTGATTAGTTAAGATGAGGTTCATGGAAAAACACTTATTAATTATAACGAAAATATAGCTGCCTAATTGGTTCACCAGTTAAACTAACACTTAAATGCTAATTTAGTGTAAATGCCGAATTTTCATTAACAGGTTTCCTACTGTAATTCCTTTTGCATGAATTATAGTACACTATGGATTTTTCTTTTCATCCAATTCGTCTTACAAATACTATAATGAACGCGGTATAATATTTAAAGAAATTCCTAGCTAGATATTTTCTGTTCAAATAAAAACTTTGGAATTGGAATCTTGGATTATTAAGAACTGCTTCTGTAACTTCGAAAGTAATCACCATTCGAACGGAAACAGGGTAAACTGAAGCCGAGAGAAATGCAATCACTATGCCCGTTTAGGGACAAAGCTTATATAAATCTCCATACATCATGCATATTATAAATTAAGTAAACATAGAGCCATATCATTTAATTTCGGAAATTTAAGTTCTCAAGAGCAACAAATGGTTATGCAACTTAACAACAAAGTATTAGACGACGTAAGTATCGGCAGATTGATACATCTAAAAAATCGATTTTTCCATTGTTTTAGTTTACGACAAAAAACTTTAAAATAAGGTAACATGTTGGGATGATGAGTAAAAAGTGCTTTGTAATGATGCATTATTTTCTCATTTCGTAAAAGTTCTTTTCCTGCACGCATTTTAATTTTGTGTTTTTTCGATAGAAATATGTAGGATGCTTTATTTCAGTTTCGAAACTACCGAAAAGGAATTTTTGAAAAAATATATCATTTATCATTTCGGGTTGCTTATATTTATTTTTCTTTGAGTAGAAAGCGAAGCAGAAAAGCTTAAATATTTGCGCATGGAAAAGAATAATATATTTCGTTATCGATAAACAATATTTCATTCACAAAGGCTATCATGGAATTTTACTGTTTTCAGCAGTATGCCGCTTTGAAGCTTAAAGTTTCAGTTTGCAGCGCCAGTGTTTACTCCAGATATTCATACGCATTCCGTATTTACATATTCTTCGCTTCTGTCGCTGAAATACGTAAAGGGAAATAGGCATGCCAAGTATCATTTTATTGATCTGAATGTATAAAGATAAATTAAATATTGATCCAGGCCATAAACATATTGTGAAATGCTAGTAGTCTTACAACTATTAAAATACATGGAGTTGGGAAGACAATCGACTACATGTTAACGGAAAACAAATTTTTTCGTAGAAAAGAAATTAAATAATTTCTAAAGCAATAACCATTTCATATTGACCACATTGATAATCCTTAATAGGGCATGTTAAGAGGGCGTTTTGCAGATGCATATTCCAATTTAGCTTTCAGTATATTAAATACAATGTATACTTAGCTATGTGTATATATAACGTTTTTGTTGACACATCCATTTTTATCTGAGTGAGTGTATATACACTCTACCCACAAACGTTATACCCGGTTCTTTTTTAGAAACCATTGGTCATACACATACACTTCCAGTCACAAAAGATGTTTTAAATGATAAAAATGTTCATATATTGATGTACTTAAATTAAAAAGAAGTTAAATTCTGAAATTTGGACACTGGTCTCTGAAACTTTTTTACAATTCCTTCAAAGAAAGCTGTTTCCGAAACAGAAATGAAAATAAAAATAGAAATTTGAGAAAGAGACCGCGAGAAATTGATTCTAAAATCGTGATTTATTCTTAAATGCTTGAAATAAGAAATGATATCTTTAAAATATTAATATTGTAGAACAAAGGTGGAACGAAAAGCTGAAAAGAAATCACGAAGCGCGAAAAAAAAAATAATCTGAAAAAATCATTCTTTAAAATTCACTTTATTTGTTTACCATACCGACACTCTGGCGCTAGGTTCACTTAACAGTATTATATTCCGTTCATATTATAACTCAGAATGCACAAAATTTACATCATTTGAAGAATTATCTAATAGTTGCCACATGTTTTATTCAAATACTATAATAAAGCTAAACGATGTATAAAAGAAATTAAGCAAACAAATCAAAAAAGAAACAGTTTTTTACAGACAATTTGGTATTTGTCATTCAAATAATTCAGTTCTCACTTCGCGACAAGACAAAAATACATAAAAACTCAAAATATCTGTATTAAAAATTACGAAGTAAATCTTAAACACTTATTTCCTCGAAAAAATTCAAGAAAGGATTAAGCACGATTTAATTCGCAATAATAAATGAAGGCGTTATCTTTGTTGTTGCGAAGCTACGTTTCTCTACATTGGCAACAAATCCACTACTCTGCTGTTTAAAATATAAAGAAGCAATGGTCGCCATCAAAAAAATTATTAGGCTTAGCGGCACAACTTTAAAATTGTTGATAATTCTAAAAATATTGCATACAGCTTTACTAAAGGCATAAAAACTTCAACCGGAAGATAAGAACAACATAATTCAATCATTTTTAAAGCAAAAAATGTACAATTTGGAAACACATAAGAGTAAAGAAACTGAGATCACTGAGCCGGGTAACAGAGTGGATATATATATAAATATATTTATATACGTTTGGTGCGGCCGATTGCAACCAAAATACGAGGTGCACATCTACATGTTATAGTAGTCCTATATGCAAAATTTCAACGTTCTGAGGCTACTCGTGTTTGAGTTATGCGAGATACGTACGTACGTACTACATACGTTCGCACAGACGCCACGAAAAATTCTCTTCAGAATTCATTTTAATGCAGTTTTATCATTTTTTTTGGAGGAAAAGAGTCTTTTATTCTGTCCTTACGTACAGATATCACGCAAATACATCGTTAAATTGCTTTCGAAAGCGGACAAAATGGATATTTTCGTTGAAATATGCTGCCTGAAAGTTTTCGTGATTACAATACTTCCTTTTTACTTCGTACAAGGAAGTGAAAAAGGTGGACGCTAAAAAATACAGAGGAAAATTCATCTAGAAAATCAGCATGGTTTTCTATCTTCTTTACATTTCTTCTTCTTCAGTCTTTCACTAAAATGCAAGATTGCTTTTCTTTTTTGATGAAACTATTGAAACGCTGACTTCTTCCATAAATATATCTCAAGTAAAGGTGGAAAAATACGTATTTGTGTCACACTTAGGAAAGAAAAATACACGTAAAAATGTATGTTATTCACAAAATAAAATGGAATGTGATAATTGTGCATAGATTTAAATTGAATAAAATATAATGATCTTGTTATAATGGTAAACGACTCCAAATAATTGTTTTCATGTAAGTGTTTCAGACACTGCACAATAGTTCTGCAATCTCTCGAAATAAAAGATCGTCAACTAATGTACACGTTTCGTCAAAACAAGAAATATTACAGGTAAACCCACTATAGGCACAAGGAATGTTTTAAAAGATTTTTAAGCTATTTTAATACTGCATTTAATAAAAATTAATAAATAAACGAATAAAATACTTAAAAACGACAGTTTTCCTCCTGTTATCATAAGAAAAATACATTTACAACATCTTGGGCGTAATATAATTTGTTTTACGGTCATTAACGTTATAAATGTAAATGAAGACTTCCCTGAAAGTAGGTTTCATAATTCATTTTAAACCTGAGTGTAGTTTTAAAAGTTATTTTTTGGAGATAAAACTAGCGAAACAAATTATATTAATGGGAGAAGGGACCAAAATAACCAACAAGCAATAAAGAAGTATTTTTTTCATACTTTTCATGCTAGAAATGAAATTTATAATAAAATCTCATATCTGGAATTCTGTAGCAAACACAAGTTAAAATTCCCCTTATTTAAATTATGCATTCCATTTTAATTACCTATTGACCAGAATAATTTATATCATATATTAATAATGGATGATAAATGAAAGGATTATTTTTTTGTTTAATTATTTTCAGGTGGCAATATTTTGAATAATTCATATACTGAAACAGTTATGCGAAAATACTTCAAATGGTTGAAAGCAAAACTCATATACGTATCTTTCTTGAGTAACAGATGTGATGCACACACTCGTTTTACAGGCTAGATCTCACATTATTTTGTTAGTAACGAAATCTTGTATTCTCATTAAAAATGCAGAATTTGTCAGCAACGTTTTATTACTTTTAAATACAAGTATTAAATTGTTTTTCCTGATTTACCTTCTGCTCAAAGGTAGCATTGTTATGCAGTTAATCATTTTTTTGAATCCAATTGAATCATTTCTTTGAATCCAATTGAATCATTTCTTTAAATCCAATTGAATCATTTCTTTGAATCCAATTGTATATTAATTGCAATTATTTATAATTATTTTAACAATTGTAATTATTTATAATGTACATTCAGCTGTGACACCTGTTGTCATGAGTTCGACAGTCTGAACAAAATTTAGTAAAAGATTTGATGCAAATGGCTGACATCACTTCTTACCATATCTAAAGAAGCATGACTGGAAATTAAATTTGTGCTAGGCCAGCCAGCGGCCGAGCGGTAAACTCGCTGAACACTGTTAGTTCGGTCCGAGGTTTGAATCCCGCGAACGGGTTGGCTGCATGGGCGTTTTCGTGGTTTCACCATGTGTAACATGTATACGAGCCAGTTTCCCTCAGATTCCTCCCTTTAGGCAGATAGCCCCTTTAGGCTCCCTTCCTCCACGAAGGCATCCCTCCCTTTAGGCAGATAGCCCTCGAGGCTTCACCATAATCACATACAGACACACATAAATTTGTGTTTTGCCTTATGATACTGAGATAAATCGACAAGAGGAAGTAAAAGATTGGAGAAGATTCATCACGACCACATATATTTAGATTTTTTAAATCTTAACTGAGCACAATATTGATGATCATTTTTAAATGGAAAACCAAAATTCATAAAAAATGTTTCAAGGGAAGAGGGTGAACTTCATATTTTATGAGAAGGCAATGGGCAGACTTCTGATGAGAACTCAGCATGTTAGGTCCAAAGATGCTCAATCGATTACCTAGTTGCTGCTGTGCCATAATATTTCTTCATATATTCTATTCTTTCCAAACCGTTCCTAGCAAAGAAAAGTCTATATGACTCAGATACCACATTTGATTCCAGATTTGGTGCTCGCAGTCTACTTACCTTACTTCAAGTGGTGTGTTTCGATTACCTTACTTCAAGTGGTGTGTTCATTTTAATAGCACTGAAAGGATCAAAGAAACCGTAAATAGATGCTCAAATAGTATTTTGAAAAAAAAAAAAAAAAAAAAGAGTTCTCGAACGGATCTGGCAAGTACATGAGGTTGCCAAGAGTTGAATAGATTTATAAGAATTTTATTTTGGAGTCTAAGAACTAAGAATGACATTTTCCTGAACATACGGTATTGTATGAACTTAATCCTAACATTTCATAAGCGCGTTGTGTTATAATATATTTAAATCTTTCTATCATTCTGAATTTCTAACCTCATTGAAGAATGTGAACTTAGTAATGATTAAAAAAATATTAACTAGTTGGCGTTAGTTTCTTTTCATTAAAATCAGTACAATTTCAAACATTCATATTTTACATATTTCTAGGCAAAGTGAATGTAATTTGCGGGCTCTTTGTTAGGATACTTTAAACTTATAGTTACAATGTACACTCAGCTTAAAATAAAGCATGTACCTCAAGTTAAATTTTGAAAATCCATAAAACACATCTACAGCCAAACGTAAAAAATAACACAATCATAACTTATAAAATTATTAACATTTCATTGGGCAGCATATTATGTGATTATTTTTATCCATGCTGTCAAAATTTATCAAACATTATTTCCTTTGGAAAACTCTCAAATCACCTTTAATATCGAATCTAATCGTTTATCTACTATTTTTGAAACTGATGAAATGAAAAATTGGGTTCAGAACTTATGGTCGCATAACAAGTTTGTTATTAGCTCTAGAGACGTTTGAGGTCTCAAGGTATTTGTTATTATTAAAGGCAGAATCTGCAGAATTATAAATAATACAGAATCCGAAGGTATGTATATTGATTCCTAACGGCGAATTAATTAATGTTTTGAGTACGCAAAGCATTTCAGAGGCCAAATTTTGAATTCCAAATGCGTAATTAATTAATTATTTTTTTTAATTTTAGTATTTTGAACAAATGTAATGGATTTTTTAATAAAGCATTTCTATTTTCCCCTTGCCAGTATATTGCTGTTCGACGAAACCTAAAATATTAAATTTAATAATTCAATCTGTCTGTTATTGATTAAGAAACTAAGCGATTTAGAACATGTAAACGCATTTTCCAGTAATATTTTTATTTTACATGTTAATGAGAAAGATTTAAATAGAATGCATTTAATTAATTATATATCTATTTAACACTAGCAGCTTCGCTGTAATCCTTCGTTTGGCTTTTAAATGTACCGGAAAAATGGCTGAAGGGAACACCAAACGTTAAATTTAAAAACTGCTTACAATTTTACTCTGCAGAACAACTTCACAAAAAAGTTATTACGTGTAACAAACATACAATGAAATGAGCAATATCCCTTAATACAAATATTAATTATCCTAATAAATAAATTAACCAACTTCCCTTTGCAAAATCTTAAGAACTCAAATGGTATAAAGGAGGTTAAGAACTTTGTTTCCTAAAAAAATCGCTCAGAACTTTTCAGTATCCTAAAGACAGTGAAATGAGCAATAAATAACATAAAAGAATACAAAAAACAAGAAATTCTGAAAAGCAAAGAATAATTAATGATATTTCATATTATATTTTCAAGAGAAAAAATTTACAATGAAAAAAGCTATATCCATTAATACAAATATTAATTATCCTCATAAAAAAGTTAACCAACTTTGCGTTGAAGAAAAAAAACCATGCAAAACTTTTCAATATCTTACAAATAGTGAAATAAGCAAAAAATAACATGAGAGAAACTCAAAAAACAAAAAATTCCGCGCATAATTTTACTCTGCAGAATAACTTTATCAAAAAAAAAAAAAAAAAAAAAAGTATTATATATATAAAAAATGACAATGAAATATGCCAATCTCTTAAAAACAGTGACATAAGAAATAGGATGAAAAATTGTTGCCAAACCCATATTTCTAAACGAATGAAGCTATTCAAAATGATGCGATTTCATCAAAAATCTATCAACTACAATAAGAAAGGAAAATTGTTGCCAAAATCGCATTTTTAAAGATGTGAGAAATGTACTCGGAAGCTTCATTTAATTTTTTTCTTAAAATGCAAAATATTATCATTTTTTCAAAATTCTTTTTGTAAAAGTAGTCGCAAAGATAAAAGTTTAACGTGTCCAAAAATCAAAGAAAAATAAACTGTACTTTTTTAAAAATAAACGTTTTTAGAAAAATCCCGTTGAAAAGGTGTTAAGCTCACTTTGTTAAATAAATTCGTATTTAATCCATTTATTGAAACACGAAATTAATTTTAAGTTCGTAAAATAGCTAAGTGCCTACGTTTCATGGCGTGTGAAAAAGGAGTGTGTAGAGTAAAATCTCGTTTTCCTACAGCCCATTATGTCTCAAAATGACGCGATTTCGACACAAAACATAAAATAAAATTAAAAAAAAAAAAAAAAAAAAAACGTTCTAATTCTAATTTGGAAAAAATCGCTTCGAGGTGCACTGGCTCTTGTCTAGATGCACCTATGTACCAAATTTCGTAGCCGTGGGTCTAATAGCTTACGCGCAGCGCGAACGAAAGACACACTGACACAAACACAGACAGACTCTTTCTTTTATTATATATAGAGATTTATTTAATTTTACAAAGATTTTTATGAAGTGTTGCAAAATGCATTTTTATTTATTTTTTTTAAAAGTAGGTCCCTCATCAAAATGATACATTGCCATTTGAAGATTTTAGATAACAATCTTGGCTAGCTAGATTCGTGCTAATAATTCGCATGGAAAATTTTCGGTATTCATTATGCTTGGACTTTCGAGTAAACACCTTGTTTAAAAATCCTTTCTTGATATTTTTCGTTGTTCTTTGAGAGAGATTTGCTGGGCTCCGTTACACAGTAGAAAGAAAAGTGCAATTTGACATTTGTAGAAATAATATGTATGATAATTGCTCAAAAATGATTATTGTCTTCCCTGTTATCAAATTCTTCAACACGAATGAAATGTCTTAAAATGCTTAAAATGCTTAAAGACACTTTTATTTTTTCTAGTCTTACTCGGAGCATAATTAAGAGCAGTTGTTATATTAACGAAACTACATAATGCGTTGCAGTATTCACCAATCTTCATCATATAATTAGTATTCGTTTATTGCATTGGAACGACTTATTGCAAACAAAAGCGTTTTTATTATTTAAATTATGAAATATCTTATATGTTGATAAAATAATTATACAGGGTGATCCAAATCCATGGCAAAAACTTGGATGGTACAGAACAAAAATACCAATAAGCTTCACATAGGAAACCCAGCTCGCAATCCTTTGTTTAGCCATAAAGACAGGGTGTCTCACTTTAACTGAAACAAGATATTTACAAGAACCATTCAAATTTTCGTAATTTCCGTCCACCACATTCGGTTACAAATGGAGACTGGAACTTTTTTGCAGAAATTCTGGTAACACCTGTTCCAGAAAAATCAGGTAACGTTGGTCATTGAGTAGCTGCGGCAGTAGTTATGGGCCAATTAACCCTTTGACACGCGCGATATTATTTTAAATTTTTTTAACTAAAAATTCTAGAAATTGAATATTATGATCCTAGAGACAAATAATATATGAATTAAAAAAAATCTACTCTTGCCCATTGTTCTGTGGGTGGTGGTCGCACTGTGAAAACACCGCGCGTCTAGGACATTGAAACTTACTGATGTAGTAAGGAAAAAAAAAAAAAAAAAAAAAAAACTTACCATTTTCCACGCGCGTTTCCAATAAATGACGAAATTACGGATTTTTAAAAAAATGTATGTAAGAATTGCATTATATATAATTTTTTATATTATTTTACAAAGTAAATCGTCAGAAAAAATTAAAAAAATAAACATGTAATTTTTCTATAGCAGTGAAAATATAAGTACCTACATAATAAGGACATTTGGATAAATGGATTAAAAAACTCAATAAAATAAGGATAAAAAAGAACTCAGTTTTTTTTTTTTTAATTTCAAAGAACAAATTTTTTTGTGACACTCTTCAAGGCATGTTTTGTCTTTTTGGCATATGCATAGACCCACACTGCACGTTTCGCACATATATCTTGTTCTATGAGGTTTCTTCCTTGTGCTACAAAATGTACACTGCCTGGATTTAAATTTTCACTGGTATATGTCCAGCGTTATTTAAGTTTCTTTTCATCTGGCACATGAAATTTGTGTTTTTTATGTTAATGGGGGAGGGACTTGGTCTTTTTGGCTTTGTACGGATCGTTCGTTTCCCATTCATACTTAATTTATTCGTATTTTGTCCCAAAATATTCAGAAAATATTTTCAATTTAAATAAAGCTTTTACGCAATTTCTATTTTTAATTTTAGCAAAGTATATTTACATTAAATTTAAACCACAGAAAGTAATTTATAAAATCACAATACTAGCTTGGGGAGCAAGTGTGTTGATGTCAGAGAAAGGTATTTGGAAAAGAAAAACCGTTTTACTGGGCATGTGCATGTCTTGTTTAGTAATAAAATAATTCTGTGGTTTCAAAGCCCTTTATCTACATCCTGGTAAAAATAAACATTCCTATTTGAAAACCAAGCGAACGCCATTGAGAAGCAAATGCCAGTGGTTTCAAGGCGCGATCACCGAGCCTTTAGAGCCGTGTTTTCCATCGTGGGGCCCCGCCCCACAAGGGGACAATGCGACTGTTAAGGGTGGGGGAATTCGAAAATGGACTCGTCCAGAGTTTAAGGGGATAAAGGACGCTCTAAATATGTTTCATGAAGTCAAAAGTTTTCGAAATTTCATTTTTTGTTCCCCAAAATAAAGAAAAATATAAGTGATGTGTTCGTAAAAAAGTTTTTAAATTGCGGTGCATTTTAAATATTTTATAAAGAATTCTCGCTGTAGACATGGACATTTAAATGCTTTTAAAGGCATTCTAATAACTGACACATTATGCTTTCCATACGTTTCTCACACATTTCAGCCAACGAATTTATTTTATTTTTTACTGTAGGAATGGCAACCGGTATATTATTCTTTCCTTGAATCGCAGCAGCAGCTGCTTTCAACTTTGTTTATATTGATCTTATATTTATTTCTTTCAGCGCTTAGTGGAATGAGGTGTGCAAGCAAATAAAAACGTTTGTCGGTACTCGGAGGCATATTTAAAATTTGGTTCCATACCCGGTCAACTTTTGTCCTTTTATGCCAATAATGCCTGACCAACAAATTAATGAAACTAGGTCGTCTTGAGGCACATTTGAAGGCGAAACATAATGCTGATATTAATTCAGATTTTAATTATTTTTCCTCTTTACGGAAAATTTTTGAGAAAAGAGTAATACTAAAGTGTCTATTTACTGCTCATAATGCAACTGTTAATCTTGCTCTTGAGGCTCATCGAAACGCTTAATCTGGGAAAAGCCGTACTATAGCGGAGAATTTAATCAAACCATCAATATCAGCATTTAAAACTTTTCTAGAAAAAGAGGACACAGACGTTAAAGCTATGACACTAAATAACAGTACTATTTGCAGAAGAAAGATTAAATGAGTGAGGATATTGAAATACAGCTTGTTGAAAAGCTGAAAACAAGAAAATTTTCAGTGCAAATGGATGAAGCAACTTTGAGAGACTACTTGTAACTTGTATAAGATATATTCATAAAGGGGATTTTGCCGAAGAAATGTTCTGTAAATCTTTAGAAATCACCGCTATCTCCAAAGATATTTATAATAAGCTAAAAATTACTTAGATATAAAAAATATAAGAATATAAAATATAATAAATCTTGTACTGCAGATAGTGCTCCTAATATGATGGTTGAAAAATAAAATAAAGCACGGAATAAGAAAAAGGGTTCCTTAAAATTGATAAAAGATGAGAATCCAGAAATGCTTCCTGCGGATTGTGTTATTCAGAGAGAAAACCTGGTAGCTAAAAACAATTCGCCTGTTCTAAATGAAGTACTAAATTCAGTTATAAAGTGTATCAATGCTATTAAAGCTAAGGCCAAATGTCAACGCCTTTTCAAGTTATTTTATGAAGAACAAAATGAAGACTATATGAGACTTGTACTTCACACTGAAGTAAGAAGGCTGTCTGTCGAAAGGGAACCGCTTGGAAAGATTTATGGAACTATTTGATACCCTTAGTTATTTTTAAGCGACAAACCTGAAATGAAAAATCCGTTAACGGATGATAACAAGGCAATTGGGAGTTATTTAGCTGATATCTTTGAAAAATTAAATATATTAAATAAACAACTTCAAGGAGCAAATAAAACTTATGATGCAAAAGGAAGATGTTTGGTTTCATTACCTTTGTTGAATGATGTCAGGCATATACTATTTACCACAAAAATTTTGAAAAGTCTCATTGGCTCCTAACATGTGACGCTATACTTGTTATTGTCGAGCATCTGAAAATTTTATCGGCTGATTTAAATGATTTTGTAGCTTAAAACAAATTGATTTTCCAACTTGGATGATGCAGCTAATGCTAGTGGATTTGGCTGATATTTCAAATATGCAGTAAAAATAACTCGCAGAAATGCCAAATGATGAGTCAATTAAAACTTTATTTAATATAAAAGGAGCGATGACATAGCTTTGTGAGGAAACCAGAATCAGATATCCAAATGCAACAAAATTTGCTAGAGAACTATTGTTACCGTTTCCATCTTCATATTTTTCTGAATGCGGATTTAGTGCCATAAATGATTTGCTGCTAAAAAGAAAAAAAAACGGTTGGATATAATGAAACCGGGAGAATTCAATGAGGATATAATGGAACCGAGAGATAACTCAAGTTATCTAAATTGGAACGTAACATAAAATTTCTTTGCAGCAAGTATCACGCGCAAGGAACTAGCTAAATTTAAATAATAAAAATTACTAATACTTAAAAACTCACTAAAATGAGTTTTTTCTTGAATTTCAGTTCTCCATGTTTTAAAGTTCACTTACTGGGTTTGATCACAACATTTCGTAGTCATTTCTTCCAAAAACTATCATTCAAGTTTCTTTCGTGAATATTTCAATTTTTAAATATTAAAAATTATGTATATGCTAGGGGGAGCTTAAAATTTTTAGAGAGGATTATGTGGGGCATAGCACAAAAAAGTTTGGGAAACACTGCTCTAGAGGATTGTGACACAATGCTCTAGTGGCGCAGTGGTCGCGCCCTGAAACCACATAGCAAATGCCATACATATAGAGGGATTTTTTTACATGTGCAGTTTAATTACTGCAATTTTTTATTGCTTATGATAGAAATCATGATGTTCGATGACTAACTTTTGAAATTTAAAGTTGTTTATATTAATAAAAGGAAGTTATTTTGCCTCATCGAAAACGAATTTTAAAAGGCATCCGATCTAAAGTATTAATACCTAAAACATATATGATTCTACAGTCATTTTGTGTCATTTAGATGTAAAAGATCAGTAATCAATTCATTTTCATTCAAAAATTTCGGAAAAAAGAGGGGAAAAAATTCGGAAAATGGTGGTTTTAGGGCGCACCCACCGCGCGTCAAAGAGTTAAAAAAAGGTTGTTCACACTAATTCGTTGCTAAGATGCATGCGGTCGCGTTGTGTTTGGATTCTCAATGGCTCACGCGTTAGAACTGTCTGCATTAAATATACCCTTGAGGGTAAACATCGCTTCATTTGTAAATAGTACATGAGCTGTGAAATTCGGATGCAGTGCAGATTGCTGCAAAAGCTACTGGTAGAAGTTCAGGTGCAGAGGATAGCCCTTGAGGAATCAAAGCTTGTACTCGCTGAAAATGGAAGGAGTGTAAGCGATTTCCGTTTAACACTCTAAAAATTGTATGCTGACTTACACCTAGTTTTACCGAAACAATTCTTGTACTTGGCTCGGTTCTCTCACCACAATGTTCAAGATGCTTTCGTCAAATCTTAGATTACGTACAATTCACTGTCAAGGAGCATCCTGCCTGGTGATGGGGAAAGCACCTGTTTCATAAATTTGACGATGTAATCGCTGAAACACTCTGTGATCCGGCATTCGTTTATCTGGAAACTGCGCGTGATACATTTGTAGCGCAGCTCTGGCGTAATCGTTTGCATGGCCGTACATGTAATGCATATAATTGCTTTTACAGCATACCGAAAGTCTCCCCTTTATATTTACGTTATAAATGTGTGATAAAAGGCTCTGTGGGTGTTGTTATTCGTATAAAGCAATGCATATGCGAGATGTTATGTGATCTCGAACTCAAGGATTTTTTCTTTTTTTGTTGTAAATGGATTTTAAGTTTTATTTATGACTAAATATATGGCTTGCGACCTGGGTTCCATATGTGAATATTATTTGCATATTTGCATCTTTGTGCTGTATCTCCCAAATTTATACCATGAATTTGGAACGATCTTATATGTTTTATGTTTATTATTAAAATTATATTCAAAACTGTTAAATAATTTTATGAAATTATATTAGCTCACCCGAATAAAATGACATTAATAATTAAAATTTAAGACTTTTTAATAATCAGTGTCATTTTATCCGGGTGAGCTAATATAGCTATTTCTCTTTTTATGAAAATATTTTACGCGTATGTTCGTGCAAGTCGCTAGTCATCCAAAGACAACTACTGACTTATATGATATATTCTATAAAATTTAACATACGAATGCAAAAGTGAGAGATTTGGGATAACTTCTCTTAGAATGATGTCTTCTGTCGGAGATATTATTCTTTCTTGAAGACATCTGCAAAAGTAACATAAAATTATGTTCATATTCTACAATTAGAAATATAAGCATCCATTTTTATGAATACACGTACATGTACAGAAACGGAAGACTTATTGGCAAATTAAAGCTATGAAATCCTGGCAAGTGCTCCCGGGCATTGTTTTACAGTCTGGGTTACTCCATGGTTTCCAACATGTGTAGGAAAGGGATTCAATATATTTTCAGTTCACTATAAGAGACACCATATATTTTTTTGTAAAGTTTTCTTAGAAAAAGTCTACTGAGTGTCCGCTCCATTCTAAAAGTGTAACAAATGCAAGCAGGTGACGCAAGCCACATAACAAGCTTTAATCAGAAAGTTAAAAGATAAAGATTTTTTTATAATACACGGGGGCAAAGAGGGAGGAGTTCAATAGTTTTTGGGCCTATTGCACCACTTCGCATGCCTATGGAAGCATTCAGTAAGTTTTCAGTTTCCTTATAAAGTTCGAAAAAAGCGTCTTTTCTCATAGCCAGAAAATGTTTTATTCGATTAATTAGCTAACTATTCATCAAAACCTCTACATCGCAGAACCTAAGAGTGGTCATAACTATATCCACTCAAGCGCAACTTTTCTGCATATTCAGAATCATCACTGAAATTTAAATGTATCTTTAATTTGAATTTTGTATTTTCTCAAAGATAAGAAAATATACACGATTATATTATCCCTAAAAACTTTACTAGAGAGTTTAGGCACTTAAAGTGTCATTCTAAATTTTAATATGCTGTATGTACAGCATTTCTTTTTAATAGGATCTATACTAGAATTTCCTTTTTTTTTCAGTTATTAGATTTAAATGCATCTCCTTGAGCTTCCTTACTAAGCAAATAATATTTTAATTATTTCGCGTGAATAATAACAGCAATGTCAATACTCTGAGTTTTTACTTTACTTTTGTTTCATTTATTCTGAATTATCGTTATACTCACTTTCTTTACCTTGGCATTTTTGAGATATTAATAAAACTAATTGCTTGAAAAAAAGTAATCTTATTTGTATTTCATTACACTCATACCGATGCGTATTCATTTGTAAGTTTCCCCAGGAGTTCATTCGAGTTATTAAAGAAAGAAAAAAGTGCTTATTTATAAATGTGTAATGCTTATCTTTTAAAAAGGAATTAATATAGAAAATTTATTAACATTCGAAAAAGATTATTACGAAAGATCCAATATTTCTTATTTTTAGGTCAAATGGACTTAAAAATAAGAAAAATAAAATGAATAAAATGTCTAGTTAAAATTGTACGTATTGTCCATTGTCTAAATAAAATTTACGTTTTCATCGAGATAATTAATATAACACAATATAAACTATTAATCAACATGATTAAAATTCTTTTTCCTTTTATTTATGCAGATAATATGATTTTAGTTTCTTAATCTAAATGCAGTTATCACAAGTAAAATTATTTATAAATTCTGATAGTGAGTACAAATAGTACTATTTTAATCAATAGATAATTTAATCAATATCGTTTCTTTATGAAACCCTAGCTGATGAAGATAATAAAATAGAAGAATAAAATTAAGTTAAATATACCCTATATTTAGTTTTGACAAAATCTTCAGGGAAATTTAAGAAAAAAGGCTGCAGTAAATTAACAAGAATATTTCAAGTATTTTTTTATTGAATTTAAAGAAATAAAAATTGTATTGGATTATAAAAGTAAAATTAAAAATGTTTATATCTATGACATCGATGAGGATGAACTGCATGATGAGCTGACGCAATTTATGTTTACAGCGAGAAAGCAAAATTTAAGAAAATAGAAATATGAGTAGTAGTTCTAAAATGCAATATTGTATGTTCTCTCTGTAGAACAGAGCATTATAAGAATTTACTGAACTATGCATGTAAATAATGCAACAGAATACAGATATTTGTCTGCTTAATTGAGTTAAAAAATATCAAAGAAATTAAGTGAAGATAACTTTTTGTTGTAGAAAAAGATACTCTCCATTAGCTATATTGTACTGATTCTTTTTCCGAGATAAAAAATTCGAAAATGAAAAATTAATGTTTCTTATTATATATACATTTTGATCATAAATTTTATATACATTTTGCGATTAAATATAATATGACTGTAATTAGTATATATATATTTCGTTTATAGTCGAAAAACTTTCATTTATTTGTTACAATTTGTTACAGTTTCATTTATTTGTTACAGTTTGTACTGGTCTTTGTATTCTCTATTATAAATAAAAGTTTCAAGTAACATTATTTAAAATTTCATGAGAAACGTACATGGAAAATTACATAAATGAGATCCTAAATAATATTTTGTCTAAGGCCCGCTAGAAGCTTTAACCTCTGATCGGGAAGGCTGTATTATATATACGACCTAGAATATTCTTTGTGATAGCTTTAAGAATGTATATATACGTATATTTTGAAATCTGTCCAAACATAAATCCAGGTATAAAGCATCAGGAGTATTTTGGCATTAAAGTCAAGAAAATAGTACTATTTTAATCAATAGACAAAGCGTTTCTTTATGAAACCCTAGCTGATGAAGATAATAAATAAATAAAAAATAAAAGTCAAGAAAATACGTACATCAGGAGCATCAGGAGTATTTTGAGAAGTTTACGCTTCCTTAGAAAAAGTGATCTAGGTCCTAATCCAACATTATTGAAAATCTCGATGGAAAAATTATTAAGCTCTTTAATTAAATAAAATACTTTTTAATTAGTTAAAAAGGCAACTTATTTGGGAGAACAAACGAGTGAATGACGTGATGAAATTATCCAGGTTACTAGACAGATTCGATTCAAAATACTTTATCTGTCTTCAATTTCCCAAATTTTATTTTTTTAAAAGACTTAAACAATATATTAACAATATTAACAAGTGATTATAAATGTTTTAGAAAAACATTTTATAGTTAATTTATGCACTAAAATTGTTATGAACTTGTATCGCAACACAGGATAAACCTACCTATATTTTCCGATTCATTCACTTAATATATGTCAAAAATTAGAAATATTTAATGACCATTTTAAAGGTTTACATCTTTTAAACTGCATTTCCTCCGTTTGGATTTTTTTCATAAATCGTTTTATCCAAAGTCTTAAGATACATAAATATAGATTAAATTCTTTAATCTTCTTACTGCATAGTTATTATTATATATTTAATAGAAACAAGAGTGTGTTTTCAAAAATATTGAAAAGAAAAACAATTCGAAATGAAAATGTAATCGAAATCATATTTTTTCTAAGGTTTTACATATAAATATGTTTTTTAGGTTCCTCAGAAACAAATTAATTAGCGGCAGAATCGATCTTTAAATTATGAAGTCTATTCTAATAAAAGAATTGGGGGTAAAACATTTAAAATTAGAGAAGAATAAAGATATGTTAGTTGTTAAATGTTCCTTCAAACGTTCTGATTTATAAAAAATACGACATAATTTTTACAGCTCAAAATTATCTTGTGTGGCATTTAATAATGTTAAAAATAGTAAATTAATGTTCAAACAAAAAAAAATCGAACTGTTGCAACTCCCCTTCATCCAACTCTAAGTATATTGTGGTCTATTATATAATTATATAATACCGAGTAGAAATAGCTGCAAAAACTACAATGATCGCAGTTATTTTGTTTACTAATGAAATAAAGAAACTTCATCTACCGTGTTTTCGAAAGATTATGATTTAACTTAGGGAAAATTTTGCATTCCATTTCAACCGGATTTGCTTACATAATTTTATTCATTAAAGGAATTGATTAATTCATTAAAGGAATTGATTAATTCATTAAAGGAATTGAAGTCCTATATTATATACTCTTCCGCTGATAACTCCATGTATCAGATACATTAATATTATTATTACTATTAAGTGAATAGAGAAAGTAAATTACTATAATATTCAGATAAAAGTTTTCAACTTTTATTTTGCCTGAAATATGACTAAAGAAAAAATTTTTTTAAGATTTGAAAATGTTGCTTTCTGTTATTTATTAATATTATATCAGTTTTCAGTCCTTTATAAATCCTGTAGGTATATATTTAATATACATTAATTTTCAGAATAATAATTTCAGATAACAGAGAAAGATAGCGTTTCCGATAGAAAAGAAATCAGAGATCACAGTAACATAACAAAACTTAGATAAAACATTTTTAGACTGGAGCAGATTTTAGGCTACAAGCAAAATACTTTGATCTTGAAAAATAGCACGAGGAAATTATTTTAGTCTCTTTTAGCTCGGAAACGTATTTTGGCGATATAGAGAAATACCAGACTAATGCACTAGATATTATTTTTGAGCTGAATCATGCATTTTACGTTGACAAAATTGTTATAAAATGTACAGAAATGTTTAGCTTATGTTATTGAACGAGTTAGTTTTAAAAAGATGAATAATAGTAATAAGTAAATAAATAAAAATTATGGTATCTCATTGTATTTCATGGATTCTAACTTTACACTTGGCTCAAATATAATGTTCAGCTCACGCATTATTGTATATCAGTAAACAATTTAACTGCCTTCGTGTAACCTTAATCATTTACACCATAAGCAATACCTCCATCGCCTTACATGCTATCGTAGAAGTACCTGGCGGTGTGTCTCGCTAGTAGTCTGAAGTTCGGTGTTTTGAACAGTGGGATGGAAAGAGCTATGTTTTCAAGATTTGTGCCCCCCAAAAAACTTACTAGAACTCTATAAGCTGCATGTGACTACGAATTGCAGCGCGGTTCACAATTAAGAGCCATCTAGATTAGGCTGCCTGGGTCTCGAGTCTTCACTCCCCAGTCTCGTTTTATATAAAGATAAAATAAAGAATTATTGCGTCGCCCTTATACGCTGTTCATGGAATAACTGGTAGTTTGTCAGTTTCAGAAAATTCATGGCTCAAATCGTGGAGAAGGAGTAGTTTAGCTTTTATATTTTCTTCTTCGGAAAAATACTAATAAACTCTGCATCATGAGAAGTTAATTGTTACGTTATATCTGGTGCGAAGATGTTAAGCAATGAAGAAAAATATTAGCAGTACTATTCCGAGAAAGAAGCAACATTTAACGATACATTGTCATATGATATAGATGTACAACGTAACTTCAGATGGAAAACTTAAAACCGCACTGCAGTTCCCAGGAATGGCCTCTTGTGCAAAATTAAGAAAATCAGCAAACTGTGTCTACTTTTACGAAAGATATTGAGCCAAAGATTTTAATTATGCCGCCAAAGAGTCATGCAAATATTCAGAGGCGAATACATAAGCTTACAATATGTGATTCTGCAGAGGATATAAGCACGTGACGGGTTTTCGGCAATTTGTGTGCTACCTTATAGAATTTACTCGTGCGAGAAACTAGCATTCGCCGTGTTTCTTACAAGAGTAAATTCTATAAGGTATCAGTAAAATGAGCAGCATGTTTGACGGAATATAACAGAGAATTGTAGGTTGATTGGAGGAAGGCCAATCACAAGCTCAAGGAGCTACAGAGCTTACTATAACGCTCAGTGTCGTCTAGAAGGAGAGCTGGACATGGTCAACGAAGATCCACGACGGCGACTGAGGATTGTTATTTGGCACTTTCTGCCTGGTTTGTAAGATTTTCACTGTGTAAATTTCAGTTACTGTAGAAAGTTACGATTCTGAAGAACTAGTTAGCGAATAATTGCTTAAGTTCGTGTGACAAGAAACAACAAGATGGAAGGGTAACTAACCCTTTATTATTCCAATAAGATTTAACAAAACTCCGTCTTGAAATGTACAATCAAAGCCAACACTTGGGCTTGAACTTAAGAGACTAAGAATTAAACTAAAACTAAGATTAACTAAAGAAATATAGCATAAGCTATCAAGTGTCTAATACAGTTGGCTCTTTAAACACCATATGATTGCGAAGCTATCAAGGGCCGAGCGTAATAACTGCTTTGAGAGAGAGAGTGGCCAAAAGGCAGACACGCGTAAATCAGAAACTCTGATTCTCTCTCACTAAGACCAAAGAACCGCGGTTAAATACCGCTCTTCCTCATTATGTATTCAGGCGTGATTCTAAAACTACGTTCTGGCCGGAAGTAGTAAGTTGAAGTTGAGAATATACAGGAAAGGAACTTAAAATTTAACTGTTGATAAAATTAACATTATCCTTACAGGTTATATAGGACTGCTACATATTCGCAGTTCTCACGTTAGCTGTAAGCGGGCACTGGAATCCGAGTTTCACTGTCTACAGTTTCCCGAATTTTTGGTGAGAAAGGGATGCATGTCAGAAGACCCGCTCCCTGCAGAGCACAACAAAGCGCGCTTAGCATGGTGCAGATATCATGACCG
Organism: Stegodyphus dumicola; assembly: GCF_044657685.1. Lineage (NCBI taxonomy): Eukaryota > Metazoa > Arthropoda > Arachnida > Araneae > Eresidae > Stegodyphus > Stegodyphus dumicola. Next base: position 199,602,230 of record NC_140771.1, read on the forward strand.
TTTGACCACACATCAATGAATCACCGTGTTTTCTACATATGAATCAAGATTCAGCGACACTAATTCTCGGGTTACCTGTATCTGGAGAGAGCCTGGAACACGATACCATCCCTCCCCTCATCAGGAAAAGGATCGCTACGTTGGTGGAGGTGTAATGGTTTAGGCAGCCGTTACGTTGGGGCGATCGCACAACCATGCATGTGTTTTTGAAAAGGCTCTCTGAGTGCTATGAGTTATAGAGGGGGCTTTGAACTTTATGTTAGAATTTTTCGTGGTGCACCTGCTCCTGCGTGTTCCTGTTAGCAGACGACAAATCTCGTCCACACAAGCTAGTAAACAAATGGGAAGTGAGTATATTCGCCGCGTGTTTTGACCAGCCAAAACTCCTGACCTTAACACTATAGATGATGCCTTAAACGCTCTTGTGAAAGCCATTCTATCTCATCATCCTCTTACAGAACCATCCAAGAGTTAAAAGCTACCTTGTAGCAGGATTTATCTGACCGGCGCAGATACTTATGAGCTGCCTCCTGTCCAGTATGCCATTATGTTGCACGGATCAGTCTGGTTGTGAGATGGGACCATACCGCACTTTAGACTTATTTCCAATTCAATATCAGAAACTGGATTTTGAAAATGTGTGCACCAGGAGCTTTATTGATAAACATGCATACATAAAATGACTTTTGAATGGTGTATCTCTTTTCTATGTTATAAATGTATATTCACACCAAATGTTATTCAAAAGTTGTCTTTGGTCTTCCGAAATTCGACATTATGAGCAAATTCTCTTAAGTTGTTATGAAGAAAATTCTTATGTATTTTTAAAGAAATTCGTTTGCAGACATCCCTAACCATTAAGGATAACTGTTTTTCTAACGCCTACTAGCGTAATGCCGCGAGTTCTTCAATGCACACCAACATCCTTCCGTCCTGGGAGCGTCGACAGGAAAATCAGTATATTGACAAAATGTTTACAGATCATTATAACCAAGTCAGGTTTTTTCAAGATGACCAAGGTTTTGCATTCCACTGAAAACATTGCAAATAGTAGCCTGCTTAGACACTGTTTCAAGTTACCGCTAGCAGACTCCACAATAATGGTGTGATTTGGAAGTGATTGCTTCCGTTGTAATTTACAAATCTTCTTTTGAGTTATGTTGCTGCAGTACAGGACAAAAGCTGTCTTCTTTGTTGACTATGTTTGCCCTTTCATTACGGCTCTGTGTCCTCATGCCATTTTATGGACGATTAGGAAGCATTACACCATATATAATTAGTATCGGAAACCAAGCTTCATATGTAATGGTCAGCATGCTTTCAAGGTATTTAATTTCTTTTCAGAGTTCTTCCCCGGAACATCTACTAGCTGACAATATGTCTCCTCGTAACTGAGCACAGACGTTCCAAACTTCCATAAATAGCTTCTTCTTAATATTATTCGACGCTATGGGATACATATTTCTGATCATATTTCATGATTACAACCTTCCATCAATGAAGATTTTGCTGCCAAAAATCCCTTTATTTTATTTGCATTTATTGCTTAACTTTTATTACTGTGTCTCGCTCGAAAATCAAGAGGGCAATAATTATGTCAGCAGGTTTCTCGAGAACATTCCAAAAGTAGTCATGGATAAATTACTTATAACTATTACAATATTATTTCTTTAAAAAATTGCATTCCAATATGAATACATAGTAATATTAACATTAAAATATTTGACGTATACTGAACCGATATCTAACAGTAACTCCGCGGGAACTCTGTACGATGTATCCTGCTAAATTGCTTTGTAAAGCTTCAGGGGCACCTCATATGAATAAGTCTCGACCGCAATTCCCAAGCAGGGCACCAAAGAAACGAACGTGAAGGAGGTTAAACAAAAGACCCTGATTTCGAAAGATTGATAATACCAGCAGTGGAAAAGACTGTTGTGAGCTGGAACGTAAATAACAGAAGTAAAGAAAAATCACATGTCTAGAAAATTTCATATGTGTGATAATACCTACCACATCCAGATGACTTAATGAAGAATCTGCATAAAATAAATTTCAAATAATAAATACAAATGCATATAAAATGGATGAAATGTTTGCAGAGTTATTAGGCTATTTTGAAACAGGAGACATGAAAAATGTCACACCGGGACCCGAACCCTGGACATCTCGAGTAAGCATGGAGTAAGCTTCCAAGACACTACGAAGGCATGCGGAAAGGAGGGAGAAAATACCTTATATATTAATACAAAAAATCAAATACAAATTTAATACAACAAACAAAAATTAAAATTATCAATAAAGATAAAATAATTAATTTACCAATAAACTAGCCACAAAACGGAAAAACTGTGTACATCACAGGAAAAGGAAGAATTATGCAAATATTTTTAAAAGTTTCAGAAACTTACACTAGCAAGATAGGGAAGAAAATACGTGGTAAATTTCAGCATTCATTTTGATTGCATTTTGCAACTGAAGTTATAAACTATGACGTATGAAAACTTCATTTAATTTAAATTATTTCCATTCTTTTATCCGCTTTCTTCACTTCGTTGCTTAACTTTTAGATATGAGAATCATAAAACGTAAGATTTGCAGTAAACTCTAACACTAAGACGTTATTGATATATCAATTTGTTTATGCATTTATTTATCAAATATTAAAAGCTAATCCTAATGGGAAAGAAAAAACCGAATTTAAAGATAAACTCCTACTAAGCTAAGTATTCTTAAATTAAAGAATAACTTTTGCTTCAGGAAAAGAATCAATAAAATATCAATGGAAAATAATAATACATATTATAGGAATAAATTGCGGTCAGTATATTTGCTTATACTGATGCCTTCGTGGAGGACTTTCTAGGGGCAACTGGTTCGTATACACGTTACACACGGGGAAAACCACGAAAACGCCCATGCAGCCAGCCCGTTCGCGGGATTCGAACCTCGGACCGAACTACCAGTGTTCAGCGAGTTTACCGCTCGGCCGCTGGTGGGCCTAAAATGTTCTTGGAACATAGACGTATGAATTAATGCGAGAGTAACTGAATATTTTCTGCTAATGTAATCCTGCTTTATGACAATGTGTTATCTCCAGGATTTTAGCAGTGCAGTTATTTTTTATTAGAAATATTTTTATCATATTTTAAACACCAAAGCTCTGTATCATCAATAACATTCTATCACGTACAAAATGCATCCCGTGAAGACATTCAAAATTTTAAATACAGAAAATACGTTCTATAGCATGACCTGGCGAAATATGAATGGTAAAAAAACACTTTATTGTACTGGTTGTGCATGAAGCCATAGCAGATGGAGCAGATTATCGGTGTTATGCTGGTAAAAATTCCCTTCATCGCCTTCCTGTTTGTTTACTCTTAATTTCTTTGCTCAGTTTTGCTATTAGTAGCTATTAGTGCATAATGCTGTCTTATGATTGGTTTTGCTCTATCTTTTGCTCACATAATGTAGTCCATCAACTACTGTCTTTTTAGCGAACACTGACCATAACTTTGGCTGCTGATACTGACGCACGAATCTTCTTGTTGACAGGAGAAGAGGCATGTTTTCAAGTCATGTTCTGTTGTTTACTATTAATGTCGAATATAAAAAACAACATTTCATCTGTGGTACCATATTAATACCAAAATTCCCCACAATCCCTCTGAAACATTGCAAAATGTTATGAAGAACTTCTCAAGCATTCTGTTTCTATGTGTTAACATTTTCTTCATTGTTCATGTGGATACACCACCGAAGTGTTTATTATTTCAAATGAAACTTTTCGAGGCAAATTAACCTGCCCCTTTTATAATTGCCAAAAAAACTCTGTTATATTTCCTAATGACCCACAAAGTCCTTAAGCATATTCTGCATCTGCACCGAATTCATACAGAAATACTTTTTGTTGCTTAATTTTCACACACCACGAGCTTAATTTTCATCCATTTTGGACTTGGGTGATATGACTCAAAACACGAAAACAATTCGTATAAAATACACATATTTGTACAAACACTACCTTATTTAATATATTAAAATATTTACATACATCCCTCTAAAGTATGAACCATTTTATTCGAAATGGAAATATATAGGTCTTCCATATGAGGAATGGTAATGGAATTCATATCACTTATACTAAACAAGCACCAAATTTTGATGTGATGAAATAGGTCATGTTTTTAATCATTATTTGAGGTATTTAAATAAGAATTAAATCATATTAAAATGTCTAGACAGTTTGATGGCAAGACTTGCTGTTTGAAATCGTTTTCCCTGAAACGGGATATGATATTTTGTAATATATATATATATAGAGAGAGAGAGATTTTTGTTAAAATAATACCTATAAAACATAATAATTTTACATTTAAACTTGGAGTGAAGAAACTTCTAAAGAACGCCTGGGTCAGTTTATCTTCATGATATTTCTCTTCCACAGGTAGAAGACAGGATAGAGAATGACACTTGCCAATTAACGCAGTTACAAATTTCAGTTATCAGAAAACCACTGCGAACATTATTACGGTAAGATAGTTGTTAGCTGCGACTACGATATTGCAATTTTCACTTATATGATATCATGCATTTTTTTCATAATTCATCGGATGATTAAGTTATTAACGAATTATTGTCTAACTATAAATATCGGATCTCTGAAACTACAGATGACATGTTACCATAAAATCCAAGATTCTTTTCCTCATGATAGTGATTAGGCTGAAACTATCTTGATTTTATAGTCGTTTTGCTTTCGTTTAATGTTTTAAAAAGCAACCATTTATGACAGGAGTTCCCATCCGTAGGATAGTGCTCTCCTTGGAAGAATTTCATTGTTTTATTGGGGGAGGAATGCAGTTAGCCTTCTACTTACCTATAAAATATCTAGTTTTAGATTATGAATATGAAAGGTTTAGTTTGCTGGGACTTTAGTTTTCATGAGACAATGAGAAGTTTTAGTTTAAAAACTGATTTTGTTCCAATTTTGGTATTTATCAATGTTTTCTGTACTTTTGTTGTTTGCTTTGTAAGAAACATTAACAAATTACTCTAAATTTAAATAAATGTGTATTTATTTTTCCATTTGTGGAAATGAAGCGGATGATCTTCAGCAGTGGTGAAAAGGTATGTGAGGTACAAAATGTTAAGAGCCACTGATTTGTACAAAGCAAACAGGAATTATTTTCTCCTTATTAGATTTATAAATTCCAGCTTTCCTCCTATGATGCTTTCACTTCAGGCAATACTACGCCTTCAGCAATTACTTCTTTCTTCCTTTCTAATAATTTTGTTATTTCACCAAGACAAGAAATTCGCTTTGTGAAAACATTAAGTACTTCATGAAAGTGCTTAATAGTTCAGGTTAGAGTGCATAATACCACGAAAGATTTGCCCTTAATATTGAAAAATATTTGAAAAATCGTAAGATTTAAAGGAAACCGTATTCTTATTTTGATATGCAGATTTTAGTATAACATACAAGACAGTTAAGTAAACTGTTATATATAAATTAATAATATGGTTAATATTAATGAATTATAAATTTATAGTTATGGATGGCAAAATACCGAAAGCGAATTGCAGAAAAAATGCTTTTCTTTTTGTCTAGTGGCAGGCATTCACAGTCATAGGCGTTGGCCACTATTAAGGCCGGAAACGGTGGTCACTTTATTATGGGCCATCATTGCCTCTTATGAAAGGACAAACAATTTACGTCCACTCCTTCTCCTGGATTCGGACCCCGGCCTTTTGGTGTCGCAGTCAGGCTCCCCTAACCACTATACCGTCTGTGCGGCCCACAACTACTAATGCATTAACATATTTCTAGCTCGAATAACTTGGGATGCATCAAGCCTCTATTTGAAATCTTCAATATTAGGCTGTTCCATAGATTTTATCATATAGTAAGCAAACACTGAATTCGCTGAAGATTTAAGAAGGCAACTTCCTAACATTCCTAATTCTCACTACAATATCCTTTTACTAATTTAATGAATGGGTCGACGACATATTTGCATATTAGATTTACGCTTATAGTACAATAAAATAATGTTTATTATTATTATTTCAGTTTTCTAGTTAGATAACTAATTAGAACAGAATTTATGAAATTCCGATTGAAAGCTGTATAATCAAAATTTGGATTAATTTAAATACAAGCGTCAACTTATAGACAGCCAAATGAATTTCATCTCATTTTTAAATATCCATACCAGGACACGAAGTAAATACAACACACTTAATTTCAAAAATACCAAAGCGTATAGGAAATTAAAGCGCATTATAGATATTTCAGAATTTAAACGACAAAACTTCTCTTAAAAAGCTTATTGGTAGTAATAAGTAAACCTACTTTTTGTTAGAAAGAAACAGCAGGTCTGGCTACAAATGGCGGTTGCAAAGCACTATAATTCCAATTTTGTTTTTTATCGACAGAAAAATCGGGTGTAAATTTTTCAATAGTAATTTTTGCGAGGCTGTTGGGAATATATATATATATATTGATTAAAGGCTCTTTAGTTTTCAAAGCTTTCTTCGTTTGAACGTAGGCGGGGAGACCTTTTGAGATAATATTAAGAGCCTAGTTCCAATTTAAGTTCCTTGAATGCAGGTTTTTCTGAAGATGTAATCCTTTGATTGTGTATGAACGCTTCAGTGCTTTCTAGAAGTCTTAGTGAATATTTAATGCTGGTTAGTAAATTAAAAATTCTGATTCGTTTATTTAAGGTGTAAGCTACGTTTGTGCTTCTTTTGGAAAATTTCCAGCTGCACTTTCATTACAAATAAAGACAGCTTGACGTGTTTTTGCTTAGAAGAAAGTTTAGAAGGTAAGATTCTTTATGTATGCTGGAGACTCGATTCTGCAGAAATGTCATGTTGCGCTGAACTGATAAGTTACTAACAAAAGAAAAATTACATATAGTTACAGAACCATCTCCAATTTTTAAGTAAAATTTAATTTCCGAAGTATATTCCTTTCACACTCCAGTGCATAGGAAATATCCAAATAATTTATAAATCATTTAATTACATAGTAATAAAAATTACATAATGATAAAATTATTTGAATTACATATATATTGGAGTAAATTTGATTAAGCCTTTATTACGATATGATCATAGACTTACATGAGGTCTTCCATGGAAACGTGCACAAAACATTGCTATACCATGCTTATACAAGTAGAATAAAGTGTTGACTGAAGTAAAATAGTTTTGCCAGCTGCAGGTTCGTGAAGATTTCTTTAATTATTATGTGAGAACAGCAGTAGGAAACCGGCATTTTATTCAAAGTAACCGCAGCTGGAAACAGAAAAAACTGCTGTAAATACCTTAAGCAGAGCATATTCTCCTTAATACATGAAAATATTATATAGGACTGAAGCTAAAATCCCAAATGTTCTTGGATAAGTTAAGAATGTTTTAATAGCAAACTCAATACATAACCTATACAATCCAAATTTTCAGACACATCTTTTTGTTGATACTTCTCAGAATGAAGTAGGAGTTGTACTAAAACAAGAAATACTTTTGATTAGTGGTAAAAATTGCTTTAAATAAACCATTAAGCAATAATAATTTTAAAAATGCAAGATATTTTCTATTGCTAATGATGGAAATGTTTTAAATGAAATTTATTGAATAGAAATTCAGGCAAATAAAAGTATTTTTTTACACGTCTCATTTCTATATCATTACTTCCAATTGTTTTGATTTTTTTTTCGTATTCCGAAACTTAAAATCTCATATGAGGATCTCAAGGATTTGTTTTTAGTCGTATATGATAAAACAAAATCTGATATGTACACCACATGACTTCCTTGTACGTAATATTAAATTATACGCATTTTTTCCTGTATTTCATTTAAACCTATTTCATTAAAGATATATTTATCATTCAATTAATTCAGTCCTCTCTTCGAAACAAGGCAAAAATATATAAAGTCTCAAAATATTTTTTATTAAAAATTGAAAAATATAAAACATAAAGATGGTTAAATTAAATGTTAATTACAGAATCGATTAAGCATGATTTAATTCGCAATAATAAAAGAAGACGTGACATTGTTGTTGCGAAGCTTAGTTTATCTATATTTGCAACAAATCCACTATTCTGCTAAGTTTCAAATGCAAACAAATAGTGTTTCTATTGTAAAAAAATATTCTTAGTCGAACTTAAACAAATTTTAAATTGATCATAATTCTACAACTATGACATGAAGGTTAACTAAAGGCAAAAAAACCTTAACCGGGAAATGAGAACAACAACTGAGTTTACTGAACCGAGTAACGGATTGGATATATATATATATATATATATATATGTATATTCCTTTGGTGCGGATGCTTGCAACTAAAATAGTAGGTGTACATTTACATGTTAAAACAGCCCTATATAAAAAATTTCAACGCTCTGAGGCTACTCCTTTTTGAGTTATGCGGGATACATATCCATACATTCATATGTACGTACGTACAGACGCCAAGAAAAAATCTCTTTTGAATCCATTTTAAATCAGTTTTATAATTCGTTTGGGGAAAAAGACTCCTTTATTCTGTCCTTACGTACAGATGTCACGAAAAAACATCGTTAAATTGCATTCGATCGGAGTCAAAATGGATATTTTCGTTGAAATGTGATATCCGAAATTTTTCGCGATTACAATGCTTCCTTTTTACTTGGCTCAAGGAAATAAAAATATCTGCATTTTATTACATTTTATGAAAACTCTGAAATTTAAATCGCTTTATCTATTTTATTATATACTTTTTATTGTATTTAATAAGGCAAAATTAAGCAAAAAGAAATTTTTTCGAAAGGAGGGATATTATTCTTTCTTATCAGCGTAGAAACAAAATATGTGTGACGTCACCTTTTTTACAAAGTATTACGCTCCATCAAGTGACGTGATTTCAAACGCAACTCCCTTAATTTTCCTTTGGATTTAGAAATCGGATCTAATCTTGTACAAAATTCTTACTCCTAGTGTAATGAAGAATTAAATCTTTTGATTTAAAAATGATCATTACTAGCGACCGCAGGACAGTTGAAAAAAGAATAGAAAAATTTTTTGGAAAAAAAAAAAAAAAAAAAAAAAAAAAAAAAAAAAACGCGGAATTTCGGTAAATTACGTTAACAATTCCGAAAAAGGTTCATTTGGAAATTTATTTGTCGATCTATCTGGTACTGCACATCGAAGGATTAATTAAAAACATTTAAAGGAGGAAAGAAAAAAAGTGCATTGAATTTGGAGATGGGGGTTCTGTAGAATATTTTATTATTATCGGCAACATGTATGTGTGAAATTTTCCAATAAATTAGCTCAGTAGAAGGGGTGAGAATTAATTTCGGTATTTGACTCAAACAAATAGAAAATTAATATAAAAACTGTGCAAAAATTAATTGCATTTTTGCAGTCTTTTACAGAAAAAAAAAGAGCATTTTGTTCTTCTTTATCCACATTCAGCTGTTTTTATTTAATACCTTATTTTAATTGCATTTCTATCTCTTCGTTTTAGCTACGTGGGAATCCGCATGAAATATTACATACTAATATTATAACTGTTTAATTTTAATTTATATAAAATGTCTGTCAAGGATGTAAAACGCTCAATGTTTGAATATTTTTTTTTCAAAATCTGAGCAAACTATTTTTCAAACAGTTTTTTAAAAATTAAATAGATGGTGATTTCTATAAGAAATCAGTACTTAGACTGCAGTCTATATTCTCCAAATGTTTTAGAATATTTACATCCTACATGCAGATGAGGTATATTTTTTAACTATTATTAAAATCCTTTATTTTACATTAGAACTATTTATGAGGTTTAAAATATAATATCCGATTGAGATAATCGGTTAAAAAAGGAGGTTTAAGAACTCTTATCTCATAAGATTCTCTAGAATTTTATCATAACCTATTGAATCAAAAGTAGGGAAAATTTGCATACTAAACAGTATGAAGGATATGATAGATGCGACTGTTAACTGAACGCACATTAATGCAATGCAATTACACTGACTAAATTCTAGCTCCGTGATCTGTATGGTGCTTAACGGTCTTAGCTTTCTTATATTTAGGCTCATGCTCTTATCCCCAAAAGTAAGTATATAGTCTGTAAGTATATGGTGTCTGTCCGATATGGGGCACATTTAAAATATTGACGAGCCAAAAATTCGCCCGTGTGGTTTGATGGTAGGATAAGAAGAATGGAAGAGCATCGTATCCGTCGCTCAAAGTGCTATCCATCGAAATTGGGGCAGAGCTGTAGACTTTGTGCAGTGGAACTACAGTTGTACAACTAAAGTTGTATTTCTAGTGTGTTGCTCACTTCTGCTTGTCCTTTCCTGGCTAAATTCTATGGTGTGATTTGCTATAGCTGTAAACAATATTTTTTATAACAATCCATTTTAAATTTTTCATTTTATATCCCTTTATTTACCGTTTGGGGATTTGTTCTTTAACCCTTTGCGGAACAGTGTGCCGGTCTGGTCACACGTAAAAATTTCCTTCTGTACGCACAGAAAAATTGAATGAAAAAGGAGTTATAGGTTACTATAGGTTACTCTGAACCTTCTTTATTTATAGTAGATGGCAGCTCAACACAAACCAGATTTTTTTTAGGGTATAAAAGAAATTGTTTCAAAAGAAATTTTTATGTTATTTTTTTGGCTGTATGCTAATCTCCTTATTCTTTATTAGTTTTAAATTTTTACCTTGAAATCTTGCCTAAAATTAATCGGCGAACCCTAGGAGTACCCAGACCGGGCTCAGCGATAATCTAGGACAACTGAGAGTCTGTATTCTTTGTTTCTCCGCATCTCATCGATCAGTTCATTGACAACAATGCTCGTTTCAGCACTCTTTTTGAAGCTTTATTCAATCAATGTGCCCACTTTGGGCACACCCACAGAATTAAACGATAAGTGCTATCTTTACAAAATTTTACTTGTGTACTACTCTAGGCCTAATTAGACTGCCTACCCTTTTTTTAAATCAAAATTCCAACTTTAAAAGGTAGCGTGCCGGAAAGGGTTAAGGTAACATGTTACGGGCTGTATACCAATTACTAATTGTGCTAAAATATCTCTTAAAATGAATTTTCTTAAAAATAAATAAAATAAAATAAAGAATATCTGGAAGGATTCAGATTTTAATGTAGTTTTTAAGCTTATTTATGTTCTCTAAGTTTACCAATCCGTTGTATAACTCACTCCTGCTAACGCAACATTTTTTCTTCTTCACTTTATTATTAAACAGGGCAACATGGCTTTTATCTCATTTAAACTGTCCAAAATTCAACCACAAAACATTCAAAAGCAGCGTGTTTTTTAAATTCCCGATAGAATGCTTTGCCTTATATATATATAATATTATTATTAACACTAGTATTACCCATCATAATTTTAATTTTAATACCAATTTATTACTAGTATTACCCATTATAAATAAATAAAAAAATAAAATAATTAATTTAACTATCTTTGAAGAACAGAAGTCTTATATAGGCAGTTGTAATCTTCAAAATTCAGTGTAACATTTCGTTTATATTTCCGATGATTTCAGACTTCTTGCTATATGCCAGCTATGGCTAAATTTCACTTCACTAAGTACTATGTATAGGGTAATTAAAAACTAGCCAGTAAGGATTTAAGTCAAATAAATAGGCCGAAATAAGCAGGTGAAATGGAACGTGTGTACGGAAATTGAGGTTTAAGCTGGTATAGAGCATTGTTAAGAGGTAAATAAGAGCACTCTGCTGTCGCAAATTGGCATTCCCTGCGAATATTTCAAGCGGTATATGCGTCGTTATTGATACTAACCTGTTGATGTATGTTTTATCTATAAATCTGAGACCAAAGCGGAACTGTTGCTCAAAGAAAATACTTCAGAATCCTTGTCTCCAGCTCCTATGAGATGATGCTGCGTTTTATTCCCAAATTCCTAGATAGAACATATGTAGGTGAGCTTAGATTTCATCTAGTACTGCTCCAAATTCGCACGGTTAATGAAGATTTACGTCAGCAGAAATCTATTACTTACCGCTCAAAAGCATCCTGTACAACCTCATGCATCATACCTGCACGTATATTTCATTGAAAACTTGTTTATTTCGGCTTCTTCTGTCTAAGCTTACATCTTTGTGAGATATTTTTAAATCGCCTTGTATCTGAAATCAAGTATTCTAACCAATATTAGATTTCACAAGAGCCTCAACTAAATTAGTAAATCTTTTTTAAACTTAAAGCTCGTGCACCTAATCTATTAGTATTCGTTAAGATAAAAGGAAATTAAAATTCTTCTATACTCAGAGTTCCGTACTTATCTCAATGTTCTGGCAAGGAGTATTTATTATGAGCTATTCTTTAAACAATTGAGGAAAACAATGTATTTTTAACATAAAGATAAGAAAAAACAGTTTGTTTTATCATTATTTTATTATAACTCCTAGTGTAACTTTGTTTTTCGAAAAAATGTGATATTTTTTTATGTTGAAATTTTTATCTCGATACATAGTGATAAATAATTAATTAACGGAAACTATTAACATGAACTACAGGTAACTCTAGAAATTTTTGTCTAAATAATTGAATTCGGAGTTTCTATTCAATAAAAAGAAGTTGATGGAATGACTGGAACGTTTGCTAGATAACAGTTTGAAAGTGAACTTAGAAATCAAACATTTCCAACTTCACACGGGCGTAAAATTCCTTATCAAAGCAGGGCTTTCCATTTTTTACAAGTGAAATTTTCTGTCAGATTCTAATGAATACGATTTCGTTCATTTCGGAATTATAATTTAAAATAACATCTTATTTATGGCATTTTGATAAATTTTGAAATTTGAGGGCCAAACCCCTAACGCTCAGAGGCTTTAAAAGGTTAAGAAAATAGGAGCAGAGCTTTTATTAATTACTTATATGCCGTATAGGTTTTAGAGTTATTTCTAGCATTCTAGCATTAAATTATAATGTTGTCATTCATAGGGTACGTTTTATCTGAAAAAAATTCAGTTTATTCACAAACTCTATTAATTATGATTTTAATATAGGCAAATAAAAACGTAAAAGCATTCTTCAAATTAAGAGATATCCGTCATACTTCATGAAAGAATGCTTTAGCAGTTATAGAATAGTGACGCTAATATGTTACCAAGATTAAGCCTTAAAATCATATGTATACATTTCAGTTCATTCCCAGGTAATAATTTTCGAAAATTAACATTAATTTTTATTCTTTCAGCGAAGTGAATAAAGAAATTCAACTTTTCAATGAATACAATGTCAAATTTTGTGCTTTTATGATTTATGCGATCCTTTCAAATGAAACTTGCTAGAATATGCATCTGAAGACGCACTTAAAAATCTGTTTCCAAAATATGCAGGTGCGGAGAATATTCTTTGGCGTAAATTATTGGGTGGAAGGAAGTGCTACGTAGCTTGGATAGTTGGCTTGATGCGAAAACTACGGAATTCCATATTTAATGAGCATTCTTGACGCAGAGGCGATCTTAGGGGAACCTAAGATTACCATGAAGCACTACATGCTTACTTCAAGCCCAGACACTCGAGAAATTTGCATGAAACCGTTCTAGAATTCATTTTGAGTAAAAGGAGCTTATATCTTAAAAATAAATAACTAAGCCTATTACTTGCATAGGTGTTATTTTAGATTATTTATTCATATTAGAAATATTTAATCGTAAAAATGATAGAAAAATATTTAATCGTAAAAATGATGGACGAGCTTCAATTTTAAGTAGACTGAATACTAAATACATTTGCTACTAAATAAAACAATATACAATTTATACCAACGTGCATAAAAATGTATTTAAATTTTCCGCACTTTTTCAAAAGCAGTAAAGAGTAAATAAATAAGTAAAAAATGAGAAAATAGTAGGGAGAAAATGTTAAGGTAGAAAACAATTAAAATAGCATGATTTGGCTGTTAATGTTAAAGTTGTTATTGAATAAAAAAGTTCTTACTCTAAATGCATTCGAGCATAAAATGTACTGCTTACAAGTACTGTTTTAATTAATTTTGGGTGCAGGAAAAATTAAATCATCAAACACATTAGTGCTGGAATATCGGGCTAGAATTTATACGGTACAGTAGATTTTTTTTCTTTTTTAAAAAAACTTTGTGAAATGTATTAGGCAATGAATCGCCTATAATAATTCTATACGCGAAAAGTTTTATGAGCCAAACTTGTTAGGAAAGAAATTCATTAATAGCCTAATTTTACTTAATTCGTTTTTGTTTCAAGTTGTCCCCGGGTACGAAAAATTTACCAGCAAAATTGTTCACTAATAACTCAATTCATGTTTTTACTTTAAAAGAATGTAGATCATGAATATTCATTGTTTTTTAACGCCAAATTTTTGTGCATTGGTTAAAGTTTAATGTTTACCACCCTCACAAGAATGGCTACATATTTCCGCGTTCCATTCCCTTATTAATATTTTGGTGAAGTTTCAATTTTTTCTAAAAAAGTAAATAAAGAAAGAAACTGATACTTAGATGTGAATTTTTAAATACAGAAATAAATGAATCGGCAAAAAGGCATAAACAGCTGACCAGCATTTCCAGATATTGGCGAATGGAATCTCAGTAGTACTATCTTAGGCAGGAAAGTCAATGTTAGGAATGCTAGATCATATGTCAAAATGTTAAATGCCGGATTTCAGGCATATACAATATTTGGGATTTAAGTTATACATATATATCTTAAATATTTAACTGAATCCATTTTAGGTAACTGAAGGATGAAAGAAAATTGAACGTATCAAAGTCTTAATTTTCTTTACACGACCGTTTTGCCTATTTTTGTACTTAATTTTAGAAGATATCTGCATCACCGTTAAATTAAACTTTGAATATAAAAATGAGGATTTTACATTCTCATTTTTATATTCAAAGTTTAATTTAAAAGTTTTATTACGGATAATTTTATGACATAATCATTGACAGAATTTTCCGAGAATTTTTTTATTCCACTAACTGATAAAAGGTATGTATTCCAGGAAAACTCTCTAACATAATGAATATAAATTACAGATACAACAGTTATATTGAATGATATAAATTTGTTAAATTTAAATCATTCGTTATATTCAAGGCTAAAAGATTTTGACTTCATCCTCATCACTCATGTTTTGCAAAGCAAATGGACTTTATTAATTTAGAATTCAAACAACAAATATCAGCGTCATATTTTCACAGAACTAGCTTCAATGGTTGTACCAAACCATCAACCTCAGCTGCTAAAGTGCAAATGAACGAGATAAGATATATCTAGTTATATAACGAAGTTATCTAACGAAACTAGTTACTTAACTAGTTAGCTAACGAAACTAGTCCTGTGAAAATTTGCAAACATAACGCTGGTTTTTGTTGTTTGGCTACTAAATTAATATTTTTCGGCGTGTTATTTTACCTTAACTAAATGGACATTATTTCACTTCCTTAGAAAGCAATAGACTTTGTTTTATCTTCTCATCGTATCATATTTACTCAAATCATTTTATTTTTCACTTACTTACTTCATAAAAATACTATTTCCTATTCTGTTTACATTTAAAAATCGGTTACCAAAATATAAAAAAACTGTTGGTATTCTGTTTGCGTTTTATCCGCACCAGCCTATCACCTATTTCCTGCTCTCGACAGGAATTTCTGCTTATTTAGCAAGACCATTACTTGTAAATATTATGCATATAGTCTTCCAGTTTATGACGGCAAACGGAATGGAACAGAGCTAAAAACCAGAATCAAGCAACGCATTTTACCCGCGATATGTCAGGTCAGCGGCCGAGTGATAAAAACCGCTGAGTACTGGTAGCTCGACCAGGGTTGGAATCTAGGCTAATAGGCTGGCTCCACTGTTGGTTTTCTTCATGTGTAATGTTATAGGAATAACGTATGTGTAACGTATAATAACAAGTTTCCCTTAGAAATTCTCCCACGACTGCATCATTACACTTAGGCAAATAGTCCTCGTCTGCTTTTGCCACATTCAAATAACCTACCGTATATTCTCGCGTTTAATTCGATACCGCGTATAAGTCGACCCCCCACTTCGACATAAAAAATTCGTAGAAAATAAGAAACCCGCGTATAAGTCGACCCCCCACTTCCGAAATCGATCGAGAAACTTCGAAAAAAAATTTTTAAGTACTACATTTATTCAAAATCATCTGAGAAAAAAAGTAAATATACGATAAAAAATACCCTGGTAAATAAACAAAATCAAAATCCTTCAACGTCTGATTCACGGTCAGATTCGCCAAACATTTCATAGAACTCTTCTGTCGTCATTGGCTCGTCATCATACCATATTTTCAATCTCGAACTCTGTATTGTTACAATCACTACTACAGCCTTTGTCGTCTTTTTCACTTTCGAAAACAGTATCATCTTCCGTGCCGTCTAGTTCATTGCTAATACAACATTTTTTTAAATGATTTTATAATCATTCAGAGGGTATTTCGCAGGCATTCGCATTTTTCAGGGGCAAAAACATAAAAATTTCCAAAAGTGTCCACGATTTTGGCCACCACTGTAGTTCGTCACATAATTTAAGTCACGAAATTACTTCAAGTAAGTGACTTATTTGATAAGTCGTCCAATTCGAGTGCGGGAAGAAAACAACTGCATTATACAAAGAAATTTTTGAACTTTCGATTCTTTTCATTTTTTATGGCCCCGCGTATATACGGTAATCCAGGATATGATGTCTGGGAATTGAAGAATTATTCTACAGTTTGGTATGAGCATAGCACTGTGACCGTACATTAAGAATTTGTAAACAAAAGAAGTACGTAAAAAAGTAGGCTCATTAAGGAGGAAAACCTTTGTAATTAAGATTTAGCCTTAAAGTATTCCCCGTTTCCTATTTGTAAAAAATATTGTAATTTCGACTAATGCTCTCCAGCAAAAATTTAAGAATGAGGCAAATAGAAGCCATTTAGTTCACTGACTTGTATAAAACAATATATAAATCCATTTATTCAAGTTGCTATTTCTTTTTCCTCACTCCCTCTCATTCTGATTGTATTGCAAGAGAAGCATCATATCCTATCCCCTTCGGATACTGGGATCCTCACTGTAATGGATTGCTCCCCAGACGACCATTTTGTGGGGTAGCCGGTTGGAAGGTGTGGTATTTTGTCATACTGGAAAAGAGGAGAAAAGTATTTTAAGCTCGTGGCTTTCTTTTCTCCAAATAAAACCCATTTTCTTGCAATTGCAAGACTTTGATGGTACTCAGAGATCTTCTAAGTTTTGAATCTTTTGTGGATCTGGAAGGGCTAATAATTTAATATCCCGAAACTTCGTCATTTTAGATGAATCTACATAGAACGCTTATGCTTGAATATACTTAATGTTTTGTAAAACCAGTTGTTGCTTGAGAAGCCCAAATTTGCTTAGTTTAAGTTTTCTTTTACTTATTACATACACGTTTTATTTAATATGAATTAAATATATATTTTCCTAAACTTTTTGCCAAATAGCAAAAATTACCGCTTATATCAGTGATAAAATTTTCAGGTATTCATGCTGAATTTTAAATGTGTGTTTGCATCTTTTTTTAGGGATCTTTTCGAATGTAAAAATTTTTGTTCCTCATATTACCTCTTTGAGTAATTAAATGTACTGAATTTTTGCAAGTATTAATGGGGTGACAGGCTATTTATACTAAACTTCGAAGTCAGTTTGTTGCAATATTTTGTTTCAGCGGGATTTCTTAAGCTAGAGAAAAGTCCAATTACTGATATTTATAGATGTGGAGCATTTCAAGGGATTTCTTATAAATATTTTATTTTTTATTTATTTATTAGCTAATTATAATATGGAGTAAAAGTGTTTTTATTAAGATGAGCAAAAATTTGTTACTTTACCTATAACACGGAATTACTGATAGTAATGCCTTCTTCGGGAATCGAACTACAGACCTCTCGAATACGCGTCGAGCGTGCTGACCCTACACTACGAAGGCATGCTAAGAAGGCGGGAGAAATACCTTATAAGGCTTTCCTAAACATTATTTCTTATTGAAGGAATTGGAAAGCCAGGTAGCATACAGCCGTTATGTTACAGTGCTTAAAAAACATGGTAAGTGCAATTTCTGTCTAAAAGTGCTGTAAAGAATGACAAGAGAATGGAATTCTTTAAAAGTGAAAAACAATTTTAATACTTAATTTCACTGGTGTGAAATCTAAACTATATATCTAAAACTCTGCAATGTTACAAGAAACAAAAACAAAAAAAAAAAATAGAACAATATAATTAAATATTTAATTTGGATACTGTCTTGCTGCAAATGCGTTAACAAAATGTCCTGCATAATTATAAGCCTAAATAATCAAAATGCAGTTGGATTCATTCATTAGGAATATCTGTCTAAGAAGCATATTTCATAAAATCACTAATTCATTTCATCCCTTGATTTCGTTCTGTAACTGTAAATTTGAATGCTATTAATTTGGAACAGAACACCTCAGAACCTGATGATAAATCTCACACTGTAGCCTTCTAAATTTTTCCATTTTTTTTAAAATGGGTTACAGAATGGGATAAGAGGTGGAATGTGATGCAATTAATAAAAATAATTGTGATTTCTTTACGTAAATAAGAAGAAACTGCGTTAAATAAGTAATAAAAGTTAGAAACTCATTTTAAAAAATAGATCGGGATATAGACTTGGAAATGCATCAATAAGCACTGTTTCAAAATAACTCTTAGTTAGTTAGTTAGATACTTAAACTCTTAAATACCTCATAAGATCTGCTTACGATATTTAAAAAAAAATACTTTCTTGGTATTGCTTTCATTATCAGTGCTGCGAAGACGATTTTCATTATTATCTTTCACTGCGGTCGTACTGATCAGGATCGCGCCTTTCAAAGTGTACTTCACGCATTGCCAGAATATCTGCACATAATTCGATTCCGTGATATCAATCAGCTACATGAAAGGAGATTAGAAACATTTTGCATTTTAAATTATCCTGCTGATTTCTAATATTTATTGTTGGAATTAAAAAGTACTGAAGTTGACTGATGTTTATGCTAATGGTTTTCAGTGGCTTAACTTGCCCTAGAAAAGGTATATCACTGACGTAGGGGATTGTGCACAGGCTCCGATTAAACGGAGTTGCAGCTCTTTCTGCAACGTTAACCGTAAAAAAATCTCCTTAAATTTCAACCTGATTCAAATTCGACTTAACAAATTTTTAAAAGTTCACACAAACTGAATCTGGAACACGTGGCGTTGCCAAGAGCTTGTTTCAGCACACTTTGCTAGCAAACGGTCATTGGATTGCTATAAAAATGTAAACAAAGAAGTTTAAAAATTACGTGTACCGTATAATAAGATTATTGCCACGAATAAAGCTTTCTTGCTTTGTTTTAAATTTTAAAGATTTCTATTTCTATGAATTTTATATTATTTCGAGAAATTAACCTGAAAAAATATGTTATAGAAAAATCATTTTGTTTCATTTACTGTTAGGCTTGGAACAGCTCCCATTATTGTTCATTGGGTAAAACGAAATGGCAATTTTTTTTCTGTCGGAGCTAGAAATTAAAGAGGTATGTTAAGATACAACTTCTCTTTTTCTGAAATTGAATTTGAGTTTTTTTTAATATTCAAGAAATAAAAAGCAGCGTTAAAATTTCGAGTTTTATTGCAGAAGAATTAAGGTAAATCTTTCAAGCTGATTCTATGATCAATAAAGCTACCAGATGGAAAAGAGTGTCAGCAATTATTGCACTACACCGGTCTATCATTAACTACAAATTAATTATGTTTCTGTATTCACATATTTCACATAGAAACTGAGAGTACCAAAATTCAAGTACTGTGAATTAGCCAAATAGAAGCCATTTAAGAATGAACGGATTAAATGGATTAAATTCTAGACTAATGTTTGGGTGGAATGATCATTTTCCTCTTTTTTTAACCTTCCAGCGGGCGCGCCTTCTGCACCAACAAGAAAGGTCGCGCGAATTTCTTAGATACGCTATTATAAAAAATAAATTTTCCAGAGTAAAAATATTAAAATTAGCTTGTAAATAGTTAAATGTTAATAAGTACAACTGAGTTAAATAATATTAACTTTAAATTAAGGAAAATAAAATAAGTATAAAGGAAAAAAACAATATAAAATGGACTAAAGACTTATCAAACAAACTTGAAAGTAAAACAAAATTAAACTGCCAATATTTACATTGAACTTTTATATTTTTAATCAGTAAGTGAAAAACACATTAAATATTACATAACAAATCAATTTCATAGTCACTTCATTGCATCGGTGCAGTCTGAACAAATATGTTTACAGTGCTCTAGACAAATGAATTTTAAACAAATCTCACAGCTGAACCTCGTAATTCCAGTATGCTTGTCATTTTGGCAGGGTTTGCATCTTTTTTTTCCCTGAAGTCATTTCTTTCACAACAGCTAATTCTGATTTTCGTTTCAACAATTTAAATTTCAGCTCACTTTGAAGAGAGTTAGGGATTCTTCTTTCAACGTTTTCCTTCACAAGAGCATTTGCTAGCTTTCGCAGATATTATCTTCTAAGTAATTTTTCACTATTATTTGTTGAATGAATTATGTAGCTGTTGATTGCTGCTATATTCAGCATAGAGAAGAAAACTACAAGAGTCCACACGTCCTTTGGTACGATTGTAAAATGGGATAATCTCAGGCTTTTTTTGGTCTTGGGTATTATCATCTATTGTTACGTCATCATGATAATTTGAAATCAAGATGACGTTTGTATAACGTTTGGGTACATAGGAGAGAAGTGTCATATTTTTTCTAAATCCAAAAAGACTCGTATTGGATTCCCGAGTTTTCGCCAGCTTGAACTGATCCGGAATTTGAGGTTTATTGTTTTTCAAAGTACCTACAAATGACAATTTTTTTCATCTATTTCTCGTACTAACTCAAAACTTGAAAACCAGTTGTCTGTGGTTACATTTCTTCCAGTGTTATCAATAGGTTCTGTCAACCTTTTTACAACATCTTGTGGTTTGTTGCTTACGTAAAAAGACAATCTGTAACATTCTCTCCAAGTGAATAGCACTTCTGGGAATTAGAGACAAACTATTCAAAAATGTTTCTTATTGGAGCCAAGCGGTCGACTTCTCTTCGTTCTGCTCTTGTGTTTATGTCATCAAACCGTAAAGCTCTTAGTAAAAACAAAAATCTCTTCAAGTTCATTACTACTTTAAATTCCTCCATTCTCCACAGTTCCTCAAGATTCCAGAAATCTGTTAACATGATAAATACCAGCTAAGTAAAGTAAGCCCAAAAAGCTTATTTCTGCTGTCCCTTATACGAGAATAATTAGACTTCACAGAAGAAATAAACTTAATCGTATCTTCAGCGATGATTTCTATCAAACTATCAGTAAAGAGGCATTTCCATATATCCAAATTATCTGTTAGATATTTAGCTTTACCGATGACTCCAGAAACATGAACACATATGTTACGAGGCGCTCGTTTAGTTTTCTTTTTATGCCATGTCCAAGAATCGATAACTTTTCTGTTTTATGAACTATATAAATTTCGGAAGAATTATCATCATTATTTCCCTCTTCAGAATTGCCCTCTGCACTTATCTCCGATTCTGAATCACCTTTTTCTGAAATTCGCTCTTCTTCATCTGTAATGCTTTCATCTAAAATAATGTCCTCATCACTGTCACATAAAAGCATATTTCTTATAATCTCAAGATCCTTCGGATCATTCATGTCGAGTATTTTACTTTTATTCGCCATAACTGAAAAGAAAAGAACAAAAATATCATACATGGTCGCGCGTATGTGACGCGTACAGTGCTTCTATTTTATCATTAAAAGTAATTATGCACACAAATTATACAAAATTATAAGATTTACATGCAAAAGAATAAAGATTTTCTATAATAAAAAAGGAAATTAGATATAGCAAAAACTTACTTCAACGGTCGTGCGTATTTCTGGAATACAAATAGTAAATCTGCAGACTCGCATTAACCCCTCGAAATCCAGCAGACGACTGAAAGAAGGGCGAACGAAGAGGAGAGAATAGCCAAGAAAACGCGGTCATAGCGCCTTCTGGTCTACGAAAAAAATGCGAAATTAAAATCTAGTGTATGTCACACATACGCGCGCCCGCTGGAAGGTTAACTATGTGACTCCCTTTCCTTAGGCAGATAATACTTGGCGAAAATGTTTCTGAAATGTTTAGCAAATCTTAATAAATTACTTATAGCAGTACATTCACTTATACATTACAAATACACTTTACAAAGACAACACGTTACAGATCTCATAGAAATTTTCAAACGTATGTTGCGAGACATCCAAATACAGTAGTAGTAAAGAGAGTTCAACTTTTGGAAATAAACTCAGTGAATATTAAAACCTTACTTTTAATATTCGAACTTTGACGTTGTTTTACAACAAACTTGCAAAAGGCTTGTGTATTGTTACTGGGGATTGTAAGGTAGTGTACTCTGGTATGTGGGCAGATGGTAAGATAATGGTCTGGAGTAACAGTTTCTTCACAGACACATATATTCTAGAAAGGGACTAACCATATCCTGTAATAAATCTTGTTAAATATTGGGAATTAATGCTGTGTTTATCGTCTACTTGTGTGATGTAGTCGTATATGGAGCAACTTTGTTCACATTCATCAGACTCTGTTTGCCATTTGATTTGTGCCTTGTGTTTTACTTGTTTCTCCAAGTATGAGCGCGGAGAAAGTGGTGATTGGGGATAAAGAATACTTCCTGATGTTACCTCCCTGGCTAATCTCTCAGCAATTTCGTTTCCACTCACTTCGGCATGGACATTCACCAAGGAAAACAAGAAGTTATGATCCTGATACCTCATCAGGTCCTTCTAGATTTACGTAAATATAGGGAATATGTGATGATGGTATATTGAGTATGGGCAGAAGACACGACATGCTGTATGTGTGTTTGGTGATGTAGGTTTCGCTGAGTGATGTACTAGATAGCTCTGTAAGTATCCTTTGCTTCTGTCTGAAACACGGTGTTATTATCGCTTAGTCGCTGGTTCCATATATGTAAGGTTTCTTCTCCAAGCTAAAGAACTAGTGCATTGCTTACTCTACCTTCCATACAAAAGCCTTCCATGTAAGCTAGGGATGTTATGATGGCGCAGATGTATGATAACACTTTGCGCTTAAATGCTGGGGGAATATGTAGCCCAGTTGCTGCTATTTCATAATTGTTTGGATAATGTCACTCGTCCAGAAGTTTGCGTTAGTGCGAATATTAAATACTGACTGGATTACTGTATCTCGCTCAACACGAATATGCAACGGGGGCAGACCTACCAGAACACTAACCGTTGCAACTGCTCTTTTTCGAAATGACGTTTAGCGCAAATATGCACTATGGATGCTAAGACGATGTTTTACTTTCCTCCTTTTTGCTCCCAGACTGATGCAGCAAATGTAAGCATTTATTCTGTGACAGATGACTAAATATTCTTTTGAATGTGCGAATTTGGGCACCTATGGTTTCCTTGGAATTTTAGGATATTTTGCTGAATATCACTCGTACGTTGCTGAAGCAATGTACGTTCCTTAAAGTATGGAGTCTAAGGCAATCTTCGATTTCATGTAATGACCAGGTATTTTAATTATTTCACTAGTTTTAATTTTGCTGCTTTTGATTGCGATTTCCGTACTAAAGTTGCTCTTCACTATTTTCCCGGAATAATAAGAGCCCTGGATTACCTTCTAAGGGATTCAATTTCAAAGCATTGCAAAGTTTATAGAACTACTGATGGGTCCGAATTGAATGCATCTTCAGCTCGTTTCTGGATTTCCCCTGAATCTTCTGCGTAAACTAATATTTTTGTGTGGTCAGGCCAAATAGTAGTTAATATGCTACTGAAGGTCAGATGCTGTAAGATGGACCGGCACATGGCATCCTCGTGTACGCTTGCGTTGTATCATGCCATTATTACGCACGACTATCTGCTCGCAGTTTGAAAGGCAATTGGCGAAGCCTTGATGTATGTTTCCAGGGCATCTGCTTGTTTCATTGCATGTTTAATAGCTGTCCACCATAAGGTATCGAATGCATTTTAAAAACGAGGCTGTGGATGGCTGTGGACAGATGCCAGCATGCAGAAGCCTGTTGAAGAAATTTAAGAAAATGATGGAAAATGTTTTAAATAATTTTGATTATTGCGCAATTTATACCATCTGGGCTAGGTGGTTTCTGAGGAAGGTTGTTTCTATTTCTTTAAAATGTCACAGAAAGATTTCTTGTATTTCTTTAAAATGTCACAGAAAATTCTTTATTATATATTCTATATAATTTCCATTTCGTTACTATTACTTAATATTTATATTATAGGCTATTTCTCCAGCCTTCTTAATATGCCTTCATTGTGTAGTCGTTAGCACGCTCGGCGCGTATTTGAAAGGTCCATAATTCGAGTCTCGGCGAGGGCATTGCTCATTTTTCATTTCTCCTGCTTCGAAATAACTAATATCTCTACAGTATCAATGCATATACTTGCATGAAGCACCAAATGATAGATTACTGCAACTGGAATATAATTAAAATCTTCTTGAAGGAAATCCGTTTAGCATTTTGTGCATGCTATCGGGTGAAATTTAAGAGTGTATGAATTAGGGAAAATTAGCAAAGCCTTGAAATTTAAGCGAAAAAATTGTTATCTTTATAAGAGATTAACCTAATTTCGAATTCCGGCTAATGGGTTAGTTGCATGGATGCTTTAGTATTTTTACCGTGTTTAATGTAATTAGGACCCAATTGCTCTCTTAAAGACCTGCACAAAAAAATTCTTTCCTTTATATCAAGAGTGGGCAAATTTCAGGGATGACCTCCCTTTTAATTATTTAATCCGGCCCATTACGAAATCACGTGCAATGTCATACTGATTTCTTTCGCACTTGATTTTCTATGCAAAGTACTGAAGTGCGTATCTATTGTTACACTGTAGCACATGCACCATGCTGACGAATTACTATACTAGCGGTCTATCTAAGTTGAGAATACGTGATACTGTATACTGCAGCCGCCAAAAATTATTTCTGTTATTTCTATGGTTATTATGGAAACTAAACAGTGAAGTAATATGAATACTGCATAAACAGTGAAGTTTGATTATAAAATATGAGAAAAGGGAGCTTAGCCAGAAACAAAAATAAGAGTTTGTTTATGAAATTTTAAAGTTCTTGTCAATTAAAGAAACAATCATCGCCATTTCTATATTGAAAAATGAGTAATTGTTAAATTATTTCGCCTTTTCTGTTGACATATTGATTTCGTTGAACGAAGGCCAAGAAAATAAGCAGAAAGCAATACGCCTTTAATATGAACTCAAAAATCAGAACATCTGTGGTCAAACTTAGTTTATTTGCAGACATTTTAAATAAGTAGCAGTTAAATTACTTTCCAAAATTGGATTAGCAACAAGAAAACTCCGAAAGTACAACTCTTTTAAGTATGGGAAAGTAGTAAAACACTTACATATTGGACTTCACAGAAGATGTTAAAACTTTAAAAATATTTGTCATTAATAATTGAGCTGTTTCATTTTAATTTCAGGATACAATAGTTCGGAATCTGTTAGAACTGATTAATTTGCAGTCGGATCCTTTGTTAAATAAAAACTTTTATTCGAGAGAATGTAATATGGTTTCCTAAATGCAGATAAGTTTAAGAAATTTCTGGACTATACAAAAGATATTTAGTTTTAATTATATTGATACATTTTATGTGAAAAAACGTTTCCTTAATGAAGTTAAAAAATGAATATTTATCAGACGTTACTGACGAAAATTTACATTCGCATTAAGGATTGCTACAAGTGAGTTGGAAATTAATTTGGATGAAGTAATAGCAAAAATTCAAGATTTACAATTTAACACTAAGCATATATTAATTAATTAATTGCTTTTACAATACAGATTTGGAACAAAAAATATGTGCAGAGCTAACAGTTTAAAAGAATGTTTAATTAATTATCAATGATTTTTCTATTTTTATTTTTATTTATTTTGGCCTCCTGCTTCTTGGAAGTTGGTTGTACATTTTATATTTCGTTGGTTCATCCGCATGGAGTCCAGTCATGACTCCATGTGCATCGGCTGTGGCTCATTAAAAGTAAAAAATGTGAAACAAAATGCATAAAAATGTCATTTTAAATTATAGTTTGTTTCAAATATTTCTACCGGCAAAGATAATTCCCTCATCGATTCCTGGAAACAAAATGAACATCGATTGTGACACAAGCATCATCACTTGGTGCGACATCTCACGTGCCCGGCCCGAATGGTGCACTAGCAAAGACTTTTCTGGCTCATAGTTAAAAACATTTGTCCACCCCTGCCTTACACAGATAGTTTGGTATGTTTCGTCATATTGAATGAAACAAATATACATAAATGAAAAGATAGAGCTTTCTATTCTGAAAAATGAATCGAAACTACTATTTAAGAACGTGGAAATTTAGTTTTAAATTCAATGTGTGAGCAATTAAATATAAACAAAAGAAGATAAAGCTTAGTCGAAGTTTCTAACTCAAATTTTCAAGTGTTTATTAAGAAAAGAATTAAATTTTCAGAAATTATTTTTTTCGTGTTAGAAATGATGACATTTCAGCCTCGCAAATAAAATGAAGATCTGAAAAATTAAATGAGGTTATTTTCCTATTTATAGCTTAAACTTCAAAAATGTAAGGTCACTAGATGTACATATTTTAAAAGAAGCAAATATTCATGGCATTTGTGTTTTTGGAGTTCATACATTTAAAGAATTATTAAATTTTCAAAATGCATGAATACTCCACAAAGTTCATCTGTAATAATTTACAGAAAAAAATTATAAATCATGTTATTTCAATAATTCTGACATGAAATCAAGATCAAACACTTTTCAACCAGATCAAACCAGCTCAACAATACAGTTTAGTTGGCCTGTACCCAAATTCAGAAACCGTGTTAAAGTATTTTCAATGTCGGCAATTATTGCTAGCATGATAGAAGCTTTAGAAAACTTAAAATAATAAAAACGTATGCAAAATTTTACTATGGTAAAAAAAAATTAGCATGGCTGTTCGTTTTACAGAATAAACTTAAATAATCTAGGGAATTAAAAAAAGTGAATTTAACCATGTTTTCATACATTCTTCAGTAAAATAAAATAATCTAAATAATACAAATGTACTCTACCGAAAATATGCTCGCTTAATATTTTCTATCATTAACACAAGAATTTATACAACCTCAGAAATGTTTACTGTCTGGTATACGAAAAAGTATTTGTGGTATTTTGCTGTGATGCCTAGAATTCCTTGCTTGCTCTCTAGTTGTTTTCCGGAGGCAAACAGTGTACAACTTCGAAAGTAACAAAAGTACACATTCCTATACAGATTTCTTGGCTGCATGCTGTGTCTTGACTACCGCCCGAAGCACAGAAGTAGAAACATTTTTCTTTGCATTCTTGAAAGCTACCTATTTGGCCTATTTTATGCTGTCTGCTTTGGTTAGATTGATTAACACTCTCTTATTGACTGGAATCGTAGTTTGCGATTCCAGTCAATAAGAGAAACTTATTTAAATTGCATTTTCTGTTTGCTTTCAATATCTATAATTTCCAAATTAGGGATATTTGCATTTTCAGCCTAACCTAGGATCCGGCAAATATTTTTGAAATTTACGTTTTTAAATGAAAATAAACAAAACAAAATTAAATTAGAAAGCTAATATAATGGTAAATTTAAATTGTAGTAAAATGAACACTGAACGTAGTGCTATTTATTCCTGAAAAACATATGTAATTAAAACAATATCATGCCTTAAATATTCCAGCAGAATATTATTCATGAGATTAAGAGCCTAAAAATTGACTTTGACAGGTTCTTAGAAACCAGAAATTTCTTCAAAAATTATTCATTCCGTTTCCTGAAATCGAAGATGGACTTTCAGCTACAAGATCTACCAAATTATCAGGTTCCATTACGCGACCAGAATGATAAATTCTTAATGGCTCTCTCACACTGACATGCGACTTCAACTAGCAACATCAATAGATTCGACACTGTGTAGAACCAACGCTACACACGATCGACAATGCAGGGAAAAAAAAAAAAAAAAAAAAAAAAAAAAAAAAAAAAAAAAAAACATTGTGTCGCAAGTACTCTGTTAACATCTTCACAAGATCAACATCTGCATATCATTACAGCGATAAAAGGGGTATTTCCATAGGATGTCCGCCGATAATAGGTGGTCCATAGGGTGTCGCGGCAAAAACATCGCGGACGAAAACGTGGCAGAGGAAACAACGTAAGGCGAAAACGTCGTGCTACAAAACGTCGTGGGAGAAAACACCGCAAAGAGAAAACATCGCAGTTCTAAAACATCGTGGTACAAAACATCGTCGTCGAAAATAAAGCGGTTCGAAAACTTCGCAGTTTAAAAACATCGTCGGCGAAAATATCGTGGTAAAAAATAAAGTATCTACAAATCATTGCGTGACGATAACATCGCAGAATGCTTTTTTCAGAATTTATTAACTGTAAATAGGTATTTCCATAATAATTTGTGAGCGCAAGATAGAAAGAAGGATAATTTGTTTTTCATATTTTATATTTACTAATAAATTTTTGCTGAGAAAATAAGAAGGAAACTTAAGCATAGAAAATTAATGCAACTTATAGCACTTAATAGAATTTTAAACCGACATAGTTAACTAACAAAGACCATTAATAAATCATTTTCATAAAGTTTTTACTAGTAATTTTTCATAAAAAGTATAATCTATAAGTTGCATTTAATTTTCGATGCTTAAGTTTCCTTCTTACGTTTTCAGCAAAAATTTATTAGTTAATAAAAATATGTGAAAGTAAAAATTATCCTTCTTTACATCTTGCGCTCACAAATTATTATGGAAATATCTATTTACAGTTATTAAAGCCTGAAAAAAGCATGTCTGCGATGTTATCGTCATGCGATGATTTGTAGATACTTTATTTTTTACCATGATATTTTCGACGACGATGTTTTCAAACTGCGAAGTTTTTGAACCGCTTTATTTTCGACGACGAAGTTTTGTACCACGATGTTTTAGAACTGCGATGTTTTCTACCGCGATGTTTTGTAGCACAACGTTTTCGCCTTGCGTTGTTTTCTCTGCGACGTTTTGGTCCGCGATGGTTTTGCCGCGGTGTTTTCGGCTGTAACCTTTCCATAGTGATAAGAAGTATTACACATTCGTCATCTGCACAGAGTTGTCAATGACATGCCTTCAACATAACATATTGTCGAAAAATAAGTATCAATTACAAAAATTACCCGGCCACACCGGGATAACAGGAAACCAGCAAGCAGTCGAGCTAGCCAAGCTGGCAACATCATTATCCACCATCATCATACAGGTTCTAACCTCGGAAGACGTAACCCAAAAAGGTTATAAGAGACACTATCTTACACACTTGGCAGAAAAAGTAGAGTGAAGGTGACATGCAGCGTTTCCGATCGACATATTTCCGAAGGTTAGTGTCGAAATGATCAAGTCCAATTACATCTTGTAAAAAGCTTACACCAGTTATGGCAAATTTCCGGCTTACTTCGTTTGGTTGCTCAAAAGAAATATTACTTTCGCCTCTGGAGCAAGGGGAAGTGAAGCCGATGCCTTACAATACATTGTGGACTGCCCACTCACATCAACTTCATCACTTAGGTTCAAACATATTCCGAATGCCAAGAACATATATTCCATCATCCGCTCAATATATATTTTACCGAGTTGTTCTGCTTAGAAGGCATAAAACCGCCATGGCACACATCAATAATGTCCAATTCAACGAGTCAGTAGAAGAAGATTTATGTAACAGGAGACAAGTCTGGGAAACATTGCGTAGGCTACGTCCTACGAAGCTTGTATACATTGTATATAGTGTTTGCTAAGATAGAATAAGATGATTACTAAAAACACTATGTTAATCAGAATTTGTGTAGATTTCGATCAAAGAGACAAATGGTCACAAACACACACACACACAAACAAAAACAAAAAAGAACGAAAAATAGAGAAAACATAAAGAGGCAGTTTAATTGTTGAAAAAGGAATACTAGAGCAACGGCCGGATGATATCTGAAACCGGTAGTGCCTAAATCACTTGAATCAACACTAAGCAGCCTTAAAACACATAGACTAGACATCAGCGTACTATTGACACTAGGATAAAGCGGGCAATTCTAATATAATTAGTAACAGTGCATAAACAGGAGGAAAAGAATTTAATTAAATTATTATTAGGGTAGCTGTGTAAGACCGTCATTGGTGCAGGATCAAACCTGATTTTTAACCTGTCTTGTCAATAGTGTACGAGAACAGAAGCTAATGCAGTGTCGACCTAATGCAGTGTCGATCACTTGAGATATTCCAAATTGTCCAAACGAGCTTTGGTGACGAGCTTCTCTAATCTTTAATCACCTGCGAAAAGAATGAAATTTGAAAATGGAGGATTATTGAAAAAATAGTAACACACATTCTGGACACCGAATTCTTTACCTATGAAATTTGGAAACATACTACAACCTTTAATCAATATAATACTACAACCTTTAATCAATATAGGCATATGTAACGTGTTCAAGTTAGTACTATTTAAAATTATTTCTATTGATAATGTATGTTTCTCCAGCTTTCAATTTCTTTTTTAAATAATATTTTCAAATAAATTTCAATGCATGAGGAAGATGAAAGAGAATTTTTAAGATTGCAGCTGGAAGAAACGTTCAGGAAACCGAAAGAATTTCTTTTAGTGTAGATAAGGAGAAGATATTGTTTACACAAAACTAATGCATTAAATTAAATAAAACATTTTAAGAAAATCAGTACGCAAGGATGCATGAGATTATATTGGTATTAACACAGAAGTACAATTTTAAATAATATTAAGTATTATTTTTAAAACCTAATGATGCTTGGAAAAGTTGCTAATTATGGATTTTGCTCGTAAAGCTAAAAGTAAATGAAACCGTAGTAAATTCTTCTATATTGTAATCTTGAAAGATCCATCTTTAACATATTTTGTACTTCCTAACTTCACTAGACAAAATCAATAAGTATAGGTTTTGATTATACAGTCAGTAGGTGTTATTTAAAACTATTTGCATTACATATTCTTATATCTTTTAACTTCCAAATTAAAACAAAAATACATTTTTCAACTAAACAGAAGTTTATATTAAAGATGAGAAGCAAGTTCACAGCTAAATAAAAATAAATGAAGAGTTTAAAATGATAATTTTTATATTTAGAGACAAAAACAAAATACTATTCACACAAAAACAAATTAATTTAATTAAAATCAAAACCTAAAAATTATGTATATATATATATATATATATATATTTAGTGGTTTTTAAAGCACTTAAATAAGACTTATAATAAAGCTTCGGAATTACTCTTTTTAGTTAATGAAAGTGTAATATGTAGGGTTATTGTTTGGTTCAGCAGTTGTTATAATTTAGACCCTTGTTATAACACCGCGAAGATGACATCCGTCCTAGTTCGTGCCGTTCGGAATTGAACGTCAGTTACATTGGCATACAAGGCTTGTTATTCAGTACATACTATTTTCTCTTATTACAAGATATTTTGAATAGCACAGTATTACATATGAACACTCTTATAACATAATACTATATATAAGTGAAATTATATTGTATGTATACACATATATGCATTTGGCCGTGGATTAAATGAGTACTATATTTGGTGCATAAATAAGTCAAATGTGCAACATTTAAGTGATGACAATCAATGTGGAAGAAAGATTTTTACACTACAGAAATATATAAATGACATTATGCAACGTTGTTATTGGTATTTCATGTGTTAAATTGGCATATGTACTATATTGGAATGAACATTTATATTACGAAAATTAGATAACTGTATGAACAATATATTATACTGGATGAGCACAAATATTTGTATATGTCAAGAAGTTGATACTATGAAACAAAGATTTTTATAACAAAAGAGTTAAATAACTATATATCAAAAAAGATAAATAAAATATATACATAAAAAGAAAATTAAATACTTATATTACAGGAGCTGAAACAGTAACTTAGCTATTTGGGGAATGACTCCGATGAGAGCTGTTCCAGGTTACTGCGTTTTTGCAGCGCAGTAGGTAGTGATAGCATGTAGTTTCGATAGAGCAACATTGTTATTTTGAATATTATTCCACTACGTTGCGCGAAACATGGGTGCTGGCTCTTTTAGATGGAACATCACCATCAAGCGGCATTCAAAGTAATAGTGGTCTGTACTGCCCACTTTCGTACAGTCGCAGATGTCTGTGTTGGATAGACCAAACCTATGCAGATAGGCTTTGTGCGGTCCATGTCCTGTTAGGCAATGTGACATGCTGCCAGTTTTGCTCTGCAGATCCATGCTTACTCTTGGGAGCATTGCATGTGTAAGTTGACCCGTTGTATCATCATTCCAGTGGGTTTGCCATTGCCTTATAAAAAGTTTGCATGTGGAATGTTTTAGAAGCGATGTTGGAGATGTTGTTGGGCAATCAAGTAAGGATGAACTATTGGCAGCTTCTTTAGCCACAACGTCTGCGCTTTCATTACCTAGTATTCCTACGTGCGCTAGTACCCAACAGATTACAGGGCGAAAAGGTATAAGGATACTAAGGAGAGTTTTCTGTATTTTGTTACTCAGACGGCTCCTGCTGTGCATGCTTGAAAGTGCTTGAAGGCTTGAGGTGGAGTCCGTATAAATATGAACTTGATTAAGACCATTCCTACGACTGTGGCTGATTTCTGCGTGTAAGGCTATGAGTTCTGCCTGAAACATTGAATTACTTTCGTACAGTCTTCGTTTCCAGGAGACGATAAGGCTGCCTTTATCCAATTCGTAGAATCCACATCCTATGCCAACCTATGTCTTAGATACATCAGTGTATAATGCATGATCATTTTGCGCCGGAGAATCTGAGTTTATATGGATAGTGTCCATTAGGTCAAATGGTGCTGGGTGACAAAGGTAACGAGATTTATATTTTTTAATAGTCTGTGTGGATTATGC
The DNA here is from genome assembly GCF_044657685.1 of Stegodyphus dumicola. NCBI lineage: Eukaryota > Metazoa > Arthropoda > Arachnida > Araneae > Eresidae > Stegodyphus > Stegodyphus dumicola. The sequence goes on from NC_140771.1 coordinate 199,635,373, forward strand.
TCTGTCCCCACAGTGATGTATTTTTATCAAGCCTTGTAGTTTTCATCCCTGCGGCTTCCCTCTCGACTACAAGATCAAGAGGGGAAGGAACTGCAATGACTTGTAGAGCAGATGTTGGAGAAGTCCGATAGGCCGCACAGATGAGAAGAAGTTGACTCCTTTGTATGGAAAGCAAAGTTTTCCTCATGGTAGAAATGAGGTTCTGGCCCCAGATGGACATTCCGTACAAAATAATGCGTTCTGAAATGGTTTTGTACCAAGACTTTAGGAGATTTGCCGGTATGCCCCATTTCATACCTGCAGTACGTTTCATAGTGTTAGTGAAATTGTCAATGTGTTGCCTGAGAATTTTAAGATGAGGAGTCGATGGAAGTTTATTATCTCCTAAGGAGATGAAGACGTCCTATTTTCATGGCTTGTGTTTTTTCTGCACTTATTCCAAGTTTTTGCTCCTTGGCCCATTGAGCAAAGATATATAGACATCCTGCGATCTTTGTTGGATGTCGCTGCGGCCCGCTACAATAATGAGGAAATCATTGTTGTAGAGGTTACACTTTTGAGGTTAGTGAGGTCTTTTGAGGTTACACTGTCAATGTTACACTTTTGAGGCGTATAACAGCGTTTTATATTTGACACAAACAACAGTGCTTAGACAATAGAGTTATAAAATGTTTTAAAAGCTGCAAATAAATACATCACGTTACATTTTTTTGAGCATACTGATGACGTAAATAATAACATTACATGATGTAACCTAAAATAAACAGTAAAAAGCAGAAACTGATTGATGAATGGAGCAATATGTAATGCACTGCTGCAATTTTCTCAGTTTTATATTATACAAAACTCTTCGGTTTGAATTTACTTGAGTTCTGGAACAGAAGTTAAATAGCATCGAAAACACTGTTATTAACCTCTTTTTGAAGCAATCAAATATGACATTTAATTGAAAGTGACAGCTTTAGTTTTGAAAAGACTTAACATTGTCGATGATTGCTAATTTATCCCTTTTTTGCATCAAATTCTTAGACACTATGTCAGGACTACGTGTTCTGTACACACTTTTGGCAAACAAAATGGCGACAGTATCCAGGTCCTGATCTCGAACAGTGAGCTGAATGCAGCTATGTTCTTGTGAGTGCTAGAAGAACTGCAACGTCAGAAGGGTGTAAAAGACCCTTTTATTTAAATCACTATTTACACCAAATCCCAGCTCGGGAGTGATAATAGAAAAAATAATGACCGCGCTTGGGTCTAAACTGAACAATCAAACAATTTAAAAGTAAAGCTTAAGTAGACATTTCAATAGTCGCTGTTGGCGAGATTGGCCTATCTATGATGCGTAGCGTAGCGTGTGTGTGTGTGTGTGATTATGGCAAAGCGTCGAGGGCTATCTGCCTAAGGGGAGGGATGCCTTCGTGGAGGACTTTCTAAGGGAAACTGGCTCGTATACACGTTACACATGGGGAAAACCACGAAAACACCCATGCAGCCAGCCCGTTCGCGGGATTCGAACCTCGGACCGAACTACCAGTGTTCAGCGACTTAACCGCTCGGCCGCTGGTAGGCCGTATGATGCGTAGCAAGCCTTAGCTAAGTACTAATGCACTTAAATCACTTCAATCAGTATTAGAGGAATAGCACTAAGGCGTAAGAATTTAAATACTAACTATTCTGGCGAACGTCCACCGATCCGAAGTGGTCTGAAATTAAAAGCTCTCTCACTCTTGAGAAGTTCCTCACTAACTTTTAAATACAAAACTTGGCTCCAACACAAATTAGCATAAAGCTGAACCGCGCGCTCATTCTGAAGGGAAGTTGAAATAAGAGTTTACAGGAATGGGTTAACTTATAATAAAAAGAAATTTGTTTAGTTTAACTTAAAACCTTACATACTTCCTGCCAGAATTGGCAAAAGTTGAAGTATACTGGTCCAAACGGACCCGATTGAAACTTCGCGATTCTAAAAAAAAAAAAAAAAAAACTTAAACCTAAGTTCTTCTACCCTAGGCCAATCTTTTACAGAAAACAGAATTTCCTACGATGAACTGGACCTTACATACATCTTCATCTGTTTTGAGTTTATCTCTTTCGCTCACTCCTTCCAGCAACATCTGGAAGGAAAAATACTTTAGTAAAACATAATAACAATAAGTGCTAAGTAACGAAGTCTTGTTTTCCTGCCCTGTAAATTCACACACATAATCATTCAAGCAAAAATTAATTTTTTTTTTTTTTCAAAACATCGCATTCTACTGGGACAATAGACTAAATTGTGTTTTACTTCTACAGACTTTTAAATTAAAAAAATTTACAAGTCTTTCGACAAACATTATAAAACATTTAGCTAACATATTCACAGCAATTCATTGCTTTTACAAAACTAATATCCTCGCAATACTTCACAGTCTTAGAAATATTAAATAATTTTAAAATCTTTGCAAAAAAATATAATTTAAACCAAAACAACTTTCAAGATAAGAAATCGTTTATCGCGCACTTGGCGTAAAAGTCAAACACGCTTGAGGTAAAAAGAGATTCTGCAACTTGCAGTAACACTTGGAAATTAACTAAACGTTAGCATGAGAAATGCTACTTATCTCTTGTTGTAGTTGTCCACTCTTTTCTTTACCCAGTCGTTGAAAGTTGCGAAGAATTCCGCTTGATTCAGCTTCCTCCTTGACTTGGGGCAGCCACCATTGGTCTCCATCTCACGCTTCCGTTTAACACAGCTAGGCTCCAGTCTGGGACATTTGCTGCCGCCTCTCGGCTGCTCTGCTGGGCGTTTAGTCGATGACCTCCCTGGACCCCTCAGTGGATTTCTCCTTTGCTCTTGGAACCTTGTTCGTCGTTGCTCCTTCCTCCTGCTGTATTCAGGAACTGGATTATCAATCTGCCACCAGGGCTACTTGGTTTTCAGGCTCTTTTCAGACATTTCCGCTACCCTCTTTACTACCTTGGCTTGGTCTTGTCCATTCTTCGTCTTTTATTTTTGCTCGAAGTCCTATTCCCTTAGCTCTTCCTCTTTATTCCTTGGTCCACGGCGACTTTCGCCCTCTTATTTCTTCTACTTTGTTGACAAGGAGCTTTTTGTTTCTGACCCCTCGTTGCAATTGTTTCCGGTTCTGGTTGTTGCCGTTGAGGTAAGACCTCCGTGGAAGTCGGTCTCCGTGGATCCAAAGCCTGCAGTTTTTCTTTCTCTTCTGACGGCAAATGCTTCAGATCAAGCTCCGGGGGCTCATCGTCCTTCTTGTTAACTGGTTGCATCGTGAGTGTTAGCTTGGCTCCCTCAAAGTCGATTGTGGCTTCTTCTAATCTAAAAAAGTCCACACCAAGGATAACACATGTTTGCAGGTTTCGCATAAATTTTTAACGACTACGGTGTTTAAATTAATCGCCGAAGGATTTTCCAGGACTTCGGATTTCTCCACCTTCCTTAAAGAAATCCCCCTTAGTTTAACTCTTTCGCATCGAAGTCGCCCCAAACGCCCAAACATTCAGACATCGGCTGGACGCCCGGAACGCCTGAATAATTTCCTATCCAGTGCTTTTCCCCATCACGTTACTGCCTTACTCATTGCTTTCAGGTGTTGTGAAATCACATGTCAATCATTCTTTTGAAGCTACTAAAAGTAGCTTCCTTGTTTCCTTTGTTCCTTCCTTTCCTTTGTTTACTGTCAGTGTTTAGCTTTTGATGCCCGAAGTTGCAATCCCGTCCCAAGGGGGAACTTCACACAGTGTCAAAGCATCGAAGAAAGAAGTTCTCGCTTTACTAAAGTAAGGCTATTGTTAGCGCTGTAGTATTCAACTTGTCATGGGGGGAAGGAAAAGCATTCCAGGAGAAATGCTTAGATACGGGCGTTTTCGATGTCTGGGGAATTGAGATTTTGCCCTCTCTCGATGCGAAAGAGTTAAATCTTGCTTAGCCGAATCCTTCTTAATTTGCCCAGTTTCGGAGTTTTTCCCTGCTTTACGATGAAAATTTCGCCGTTCGCTGGTCGTCTTGGGGGATCCATCTTTCTTCTGCCATTGCTTCGCCTTGTTCCCGTAGTTCTGTTGTTGCTTCTGCTGCGGTTTTGGCGTATTCCACTAACTTCTTCGCTCAAATTGGCGACACCTTTCGTTGTCTGCAGGTTTCGACTTTCCAACTGCACGGCGATTTCGAATAATTTATTCAAAGTCGTTGGGTTTCTGAGCTCGATGAAATCTTGAACTTGGGGCAGTAGTCTAGGGATTATCACTTGAATGATTTCAGGATCCGGGCGACTTCCATACAAATGCTTGAAAACTTGAATCTTTCTTAAAATAAAATTTGACAAATCTTCGATTTTTTCTTGATATCTGCAAAAAATCTCCACTTCTAGTGTGGCTCGATTTCGTACGACCGGGAATGCTCTCACCAAAGAACTTTTAAAATGTTCATACGTATACGTGGAGCTTCCTGGTTCACCCAAAAGATTCTTTCCAATATATTTAAACCAGTTTAGCACTTGACCCTTCAAATCGCTGGTGGCAAGCGTGACTTTCTGAAACTCGTGGACTGGATATAATATGAAATGTGCATCCATTTTTTCCAGGAAATTAATTACGGCTGTCCTGCCGTCGAAACTTGGCGCTGGTTTCATGCATGCCCACATAGTTTGCACAATGTAGCCAAATCCTTCTAGGGCAGGAGGTGGTAATTCCGGGTTCTGTACAGGTACTGCTGGTACCTCAGGTTCATATTCTTGCCTTTCAGGCCATCCTTTTATTTTTGTTCGGGCGCCAGTGTCAGGACTACGTGTTCAGTACATACGTTTAGCAAACATAATGGTGACAGTATCCAGGTACTGATCTCGAACAGTGAGCTAAATTCAGCTATGTTCTTGTGAGTGCTAGAAGAACTACAACGTCAGAAGGGTGTAAAAGACCCCTTTATTTAAATCACTATTTACAGCAACTCCCAGCTCAGGAGTGATAACAGAAAAAATTAATGACCGCGCTTGGGTCTAAACTGAACAATCAAATAATTTAAAAGTAAAGCTTAAGTAGACATTTCAATAGTCGCTGTTCGCGAGATTGGCCTATCTATGATGCATAGCAAGCCTTAGCTAAGTACTAACGCACTTAAATCACTTCAATGAGTATTAGAGGAATAGCACTAAGGCGTAAGAATTTAAATACTAACTATTCTGGCGAACGTCCACCGAACCGAAGTGGTCTGAGACTAAAAGCTCTCTCACACTTGAGAAGTTCCTCACTAACCTTTAAATACAAAACTTGGCTCCAACACAAATTAGCATAAAGCTGAACCGCGCCCTCATTCTGAAGGGAAGTTGAAATGAGAGTTTACAGGAAAGGATAACTTAAAATAAAAAGAAATTTGGTTAGTTTAACTTAAAACCTTACAACTATCTTAAACGAATTCAATGCGTCCAATGCATGCTGCGTCTTACTGAGCACGGCGAATTCACTATTTGCAAAAACTGATGAATTTCTCTGTTTGCTAAAGAACATGCTGGCCGATTGTGACTCGTATTCCGAAAATCCCATCCCCCGTAAGCTTCCATTTATGGAAAAGTGAAGATTGTGACACTAAAACAGCCTAAGTAAACAACTGTTTGCTAGCTTCTTCGACAACTCACCGATTACTGTCCATTTAAAGTAATTTTCAAAAAGTTAAACTCTGTTTATTTGCGTGGTTTTATGTGTGATGTTATGGTTTGAGTTTGGTTACTGTACTAAGTAAACACTCTGCCGAAATTCTAAAATTAATGTCGATTTGAATGTTTTAAATGTAAATGTATCGCCACCAGCTGAGAGCAATGAAGTTGATGATAAAGAGCAACATTTACAGCATGGCTTTGTAAAGATCAGCGTCTGTGTTTCTGGTGGCTAGATAACACACACTTCTCTGAAATAGAGATCACTGCTTGGATATAGATTCGTATAGGTATATCATGCCAATTAATGCATTTCATCATCAATGCATCTAAAACCTCTAATTCCCAGCGAATTCTGTGACCACCTGCATTCGTTCAGCATAAACATCTCGACGATATTAATTATCACCATGAGATATACTTTTCAGAACAATGTAGTATAAAAATGTCTTAATACTTTTAATGTAATTTTAGTGTCTTAATAGTTAAAATTAATAATTTGGAAAAATGTTATAAAATATAAGATATTTTGGTTATTATTTTAAACATGGGGCGCAATAGTCCAAAACATGATAAACAAGGAACTGCATATTTTATATCGTGATAATTCCATAACGAAGCATAAGAATAAAACACTTATTAAGTAAAGGCATAGTGCCAAGATGATATAATAAAGAGGCATCACGTGAAAAATCATTTATAGTTAGAAGTTGACACATACTTATATGTCTCTGTTGACACAGAAGTTGATTACAATTTCTTATAAAAATGGAGGCAGATCTATTTTTTTGTTGTTCATTTAAATTGGCAAGGTACTTGATATGAAGAAGGTAACATAGTAAAACGCGTAAATAATATACATAAACAAAAGAACGTAGAAATAAATGTCATTAACCCATGCGCAATCTCGCAAAACTAATGTTGCTCAGTCTCCGATTTTCCACGAATTGCAATGCACCGCATAATATGGTTACTATCCATTATGCCATTGCTGTATAATAGGCAGGTTGGGCTTGGTAGGCGTAAAAGCAAGTTCCAGTGTAAAAAACACTGGAACTTGCTTGTAAAAAACACTGGAACTTCGATGAAATTAACTTCTTCGTGATTTTGAAATTAACCTCTTCTCAGCGTGAGTGAATAAAATCTCACCGAACCGGTTTTCCACTGATATTGCGCCGGAGCGCTGCAAAAGATACAAGGCTTCTCACCCGCCGCTACTTCTTCGTTATTTGCAAGCAGTGAATGTGGGGTCGAAATTCATAAAATTCCAATTTTTTTTTCTGCAAAATTATAAGGTAGCTTGAGATCCAATAATGTATAAAAATAAAAGCTCCTCAGAACTGTAAGTGATCAACTACATATCAAGAAAATATCTTCGTTCACGGGAAGACAATCTGCTCCAAAGCACCTGTCCGACCGACATTGTCTATCTGTTACCATTTGCTTTTGTGGTGAATTATTCATGTGTAATATCGAACAACTTCAGGCTGTAGAAAATAATGTATGTAGATTAAGAACTAGTATTTCACTGCAATTGTGAAGCGTCTACATTCTGTCGATGTAATTCATTACGAAGATATAGTAGGATTTACTCTTTTTGCACGTGCTTCTAGCTATAAGGGTGCTGGGCTAGAACAGTAAAGAAAGATCAAAATATTAACGGCAGCTTTTATGTTATTGTGGAGATCCTATATATAATATAATCAAGAAATGAGTGAAATGACTTTAGCTGCTAATAAATAAAATGAGCAAATGTGTAAATTGTATTTATTTTGTGATCATAGGTGAAAACTGATGGCAGTTAGAGGCTGAAGTGTGTTTAATAATACGTTTATTAGCTTTTGAAAGACAAATCTCATTTCTAATCATAATGTGAAACCATGTATCTCTCTTCAGCTTATAAATCGACTTGTTCTTTGCCATGCATAACACAGTGGGCCGGGACGGTAACGTGGATTTTCTTCATCTTTAGCTTTCGCAAATACATTCTCTAATGTAATTTATCTAAATATATAGCTGGAACATCAGAAAGAATAGCCCGAATAGTTGCCTTTGATTCAGACAGTATTACGACATTAACAATAGTCAAATTTCTAATCAGAAAATTATTGCAGAAGTACCTCAATAGCAGCCATCTCACCATCAAATCAGTTCCAAAATCTCCAATAGGAATATAAAATGCGAATAATTCACAAAGTACTCCGGCACCAACATTTGGTGAATCGAATGAATGGGATCCATCAGTGTGTACTCTAAGCCAATTAGATTTCAGATACCGAAGTTACAGAGTTTCAGAGTCATATAGTGCAAGATTTCAGGAAGATGTTTTTTTTATAGGTTGGGCAAGAATGTTTGAAACAAGTATTTATAGCTTCATATTCACAAGGTTTAACCTGTCACACTGTATCTTATGTCTCACCATCTAGATTAAAATGTAAAGCGTGGTTCCAGGACTCTTTGAATAAAATTAAGTTGGATCATTAGATTTCTGTGCCTAGATTGGCATTGTCTCCAAAAATGATCTTCATTTCCTATTAACTCTTCGTATAATATAGTTGTCCTCTTGTTTATCAGGATTTCAAAAGGATTTTTTTCTTTGTCAAAAGAAGCATTGCGTCACTCGGCATAGTCGTAACACCGCGGGTAATTATTATACGAAGTGTCTGGTTCTGCAAAAAAAACTTTGTTTTTCTCAAGGACTGCTTATAAGTAATGATCATTAGTTCAGAGCAACAAGTAACGACCAGCAGAATAAAAGCTTTATAATTTAGAGCGAGCACATCATCAGAGGCAATCAACAAATGCTTAAGAAGAGACAATTGTTGGGTAAATCGCTGAGATATAAGTTTAACGTGACACTTCCACTTCATCTTATTGTGAAGCACAACCCCAAGGATAAGTGAACGTATCAGATGTATTTAAACGATGAATTTAAGAAGTAAATAGTAGGTTATATTCTTGTATGTGCAAGTTAGAAGGTATGGATAGCAGTCTTATCAAGATTAACAACTATGCTATTAATATTACCCCGATTTTCTATCTGCTCGATTACTCTCTTTGAACCGTTTTTTTTTTTTTTTTTTTTTTTTTTCCGATTGTGTCTGAAAACCAGATCGCCTCAAATTAAAAGGCTACGAATTCTCTCAACCGAGCTCACGGCAACAATTAAGGCATTTATTTATATATATGTTTAAGAGGTTGTAGCTTAGTACAGATCCCTGAGAGATACCTGCCTATACTGGACAAAACTCTTAGATACTTCATTTCTAATACGAGCGCTACAGAAATATTGGCCAATAAAAGAGCGAAAACAATTAAACCTTTTGCTTACCTAACTCTTTAACAATTGCATCAAATTTTTATCATGATTAGAAGTTGTTGAAATATCAGAGTCAGAAACCAGACTCGTTACTTTAAAAGAAAGGAGGGAAATATAAATTTTAAAATTTACAGAATAAATAAGTGAAAGCATCAAGTGACAACAGAAAAATCCAAATTCAAAATTAATTAAGTAAAAGTGACAATAATCTTTTTTCCAAAGTAATCATTCAGGCCAAAAAAAAAAAGTAAAACTTAAGAAAACTTAAAATATAAATTCAGTTTTCTTGAAAAAAATTAAGCATAATAAGCTTCCGCTCGAAAGATTTTAAAAGATATTATAAATTATTAGTTGAAGTAAATTACAGTTGCAACTCAAATCAATAAAATCCTAAGCACATGAAAACAATCTTTGAGAATAAACAAGAATTTCAAGTTAAAAGGGAAAAAAAATGTCTCTTTGAATTAGGCATAAAAATTGCACAACAGTACTTGGCTCATTAGCATCGCTTGCAGTACCTCATTTGCACCACTTGCCGTAACAAGTATTAATTTTTAATAAACGTTAATAGAATGCACTTTACTGTTGTAAAAAATGCGGCTAGGATCCTGTCTATCAGCCTTATTTCGCTAACATTTTATCTTTTATATCTTAGTGAATCTCTGTTTAAATATTTTCTGCAATAGAATTTGTTGATTGTAAACGATGTTATGTGGTTTATTATTTTAAATTCTACTGTAGTATCAATAGCACTTTATTGCATTAATTACTGTATTATATAAATACTCATTCCTGTATTCATTTCGCTACTTCAGTTTAAATGCGCTCTCGTTCACGTTGACATATTTACATCCTAGCTAGTAAGCGCAAGCGAAACAAGGAGTGACAGAAAGGAAAGCAAATTGAAATAACTATTAGTAAAAGTTATATGAACCTTGTAACTTTGTGATTCAACACGTATGCGATTGTGAACAGTATTTCAAAAATTAAAACCTCGAAATTAGCTTTGCGAATGGGATGTTTGGCTGACACGTAACCCCCGCCCCCCCCAGTGAACTGGCTGTGTAACAGCCGATAAAAAGAAAGGAAGTGCTCACTTAATAAATATTTCACTTGTTGTACTTTGTTCCACTTGTTATTCATAAGTGTTATGTAACGGATATTTCGTAAGTAGATTCAGTTTCCTAGTGGTCGAAATCACATTATTGGAGTTTATATTTAAAAACATGACTTAGCAGAAATAACACACTTTTTAGTACTATGTATATTTTCAATAAAGTTATAAATGCATCGAATGCAATATAATGACGCGAAAGCATAACAGAGCAAAGAGATCCCTTGAACAATAACTGAAAACAATTGTGTCTATTTATTTACATTTTTTTTACCACACCAACTCGGCTTCTGTTTACAGTTAAATGATAATCGAAGTCAGAGGATAAAATCTGAAAACAAAGCATAGAAAATATTCAGAAAGAAACATAAAAATATTTCTCTATTTTAAATGTACTTAAAACATTGTTTAAATTTAAGATTATTTAAAAATATATACGTTTAAAAATATATACAAAATTAAATATATTTAATGATAGTTTAATTTAAACTTCGGTATGTCTTTTAATTTAAGACACTTTTTGATAATATGTTATCACTTGAGGTCAAGAATTAGCCGGTAATTAAAAATATCTAATTGTAAAATATTTATTCAATTACGAAACGAATCGCCAATACTAAATAGAAAATGAAAATAAATAAATGTTTAATCATACCAACCGTGCTAATCACACCGATTTGAAACCAAGAGACAGTTTTAGGACTCCCAATTTATTTTTTAAAACAGCAATTAATTAAATACGATACATATAAAATACTGTAAGCAGTTTTATTAATTTTATTAAGGACCGATTTGTGATTAAGTAGTATGAATTTGGATACAATGTCTTAAGCATCAAAATTCTCTTCTTTTCAATATGTACTAATGAATCTATTTTGCACGAATGTCCAAACGACCCAAAGTTTTTTAAAGGAGCGTTTATTCGCAGGTAAATTTACATAGTGAATATTGTAAATAAGTAGATTATCATGCATAATTCTATGAACAAGTAATCTATCGCTGTTTTCATTCCGAAATATTTATAGAATAAAAGATTCACTTGGCTTTGCAGAGTCATTCCCAGTGACCCTCCCCCAATTACAGGAATCGCATATCCTAGCGAAGACGAGCTTAATTGAGCATCTTCGCAGATGAGCGGTATGCACAGCATATCTAATTAAGGAAGGCGGCCATTATAAATTCATCAAAGAATCCCATTTTCTGTGAATAAATATTCTATTAATTTTAATTAAGAAGCATTCGGTTCAATTAATTGAAGGCATCTTGTAAAAATTTAAACATTCTATTGCTGCTACTTGTATAAAAATAAAGAAATCCACAACTTAAATGTAATGAATCTACTCTTAATGATGGAGTAGTAAAGGAACGGAGAATAATAAGATCTTCAGCGTAAAGGAATAACATGTTGTTCTGCAAAATGGTGAAATGTTAGGTTTTGCTGCAATTCGTTGCAAGTTTTATAGCCTCCAGAAATCTTGAGCTTGAAGATTTCAGAGATGGTGTAAATTTTCCTGTAAACAAGAGATAGTTTAGGATTGATAAATTATACGTTATATTAATTATAATTAATTATTATAACGTATAATTTATCGTTAGGTTAATAATATTAAATATGATATATTGGATAAAGGATAAAAGTAGCTGTATTTAATACTGATTCAAGTCGCATGTTTTCATTTGCAAAATTTTTTAATTTGCTGATGTTTGAAACAGTGGACTTCTATAAATATAAATTCTAATTTTTATACATTTTCCTTAGAACACTGCTTTCATTTGTAAAATATTCTTTTTGCTTTTTAATGAGCTAAAAATAAAATTTCTAATCTATATATGCATTGTTTGAGGAGATGTTCAAGAACAAATGTAACAGCAAAGTTCTATTATCATGCCCATTATTGATTTAAATTCACTGTTTTTTAAAATAAATTTTGGAAACAACCATGAAGCGAGCTCTGTTTATTTTGGCTATTAATGTGCTCTTCTTGTATAAGGCAATATTGGTATTATATTTTATAGATAACATCCCATAAGAATAATTAAAGCGGATATCATTGTTGAAATAAAACATTTTGTGCTAATTAATTAGTGTAAAATAAATATTTAAAATTTTGGAATATTTGCTCTAATTTAGTTAGAAGAAGTTGTATGTTTTATATAGAGAGAACCAAGCAACACACAGTTGTGAATTCGTTTTCATAGAAGTATGTAAATTTACTTTAAATAGCATTTCAGTTGGAATTACATAACAATGATATTTAAGATTACTATTTAAGAAATTAAAATCTAATTATTTAAAACTTTATTCCGAACTTTCTGTAAATTACGTATTTTGAACGTATTTTGAAGTCAAATGTGTATAAATAACAACATATTGACGTCTAAGCACATCAAATATACAAGTAATTTACATGTGACCCCATATCGTGAACTTGCATGGTATTGTCAAGATAACCTTAAAAGAGATCATATGATTTCAGTGATTGAGAAATTTGGGTCAACCTAGTTTTAAATGTTATGATTCTTATTTTGAGCTTGGCTAACGAGCCAGTTATTTATGGTAATTTACTTTGCAAAGAGAAGGAAGGGTATTTTTACTTTGTAAACCAGGATGGTTTTTAAGAAAAATTATTACCAGAAAGATATTTTCTTCATTTATAACGTTCGTAGTTTTTACCATGTCTAACGTGTATACGAGACAGTTTCCTTTAGAAAGTCCTCCACGAAGGCATCCCTCCCATTAGGTAGATAGCCCTCGAGGGTTTGCCGTAATTAAATAACCTAACCTAACCTAACCTTCATTTATAACATTTTGTAACATCATAAATTCATTTATAACATCATAAAAACATAACAGTTTGAATAGATTATGAAATATATTCTAACAATATGCTAATATACTATGCCTACAGCATTTGAGATTCCAGTTATTATTAGTAAGAGGTTAACTCAAATATTTCCATTTTTCATATGCTAATATCTTGAGCAGAATTCTATAACCTTCGTAACATATTTGGAATATTTTTTCTGAATGTATATATTCAAGTTGCAACTACACACATCAGCATCAGTTTATAATCCTTAGCAATTTTTTCTCCCTTGTATTGCTTTATAGCGATTATAATATATATAGAATAATGTACCTAAATTATCAAAACATTTATTGAAATGGCCTACAGAAACCATTGCTGGAAATGTCGAAAGATACTCTTTTAGCTTCTGTAGAGTTTTAAAAGAACCCAACGGATATTTATCGGATTATTTCTGTTATAAAATATACTTTTATAAGGAATTTTGAATGTTATAATATCGAAATTTGAGGCACATATGCATTAACAGAAATCATTGAATTTTATTTATTCATTTTATAATATGATATCTTTCATGACGGAATTTTAGAAGAGAAGACTCCTATGCTTATTTTTCATAATAAAGTTCTTAAAAGTAATACAGTTTTATTTGGGAAAAATATCATTTCGAGAGAGATAAACTGGAACAGGACAGTAATACTTTTCATAACAACTGACATCTTTTTGACAAGTGTCTGCTTCTCCTAAAAATTTTGCTCAGTTTTTAAATATATGTTTCGATTCTAGCAAATTCTGCTTAGATGCCCAGATTTTCTTTTTAAAAAAAGAGATAATTTTTGCTTTCTTTCTTGCAGTACATTGTTAGTTTCTGAAACATCAGGTGCATATATATGCATATAGATACGCAGCAATTGAAAATATAGAAAATCATATATTCACTGTAGAAGATTCAATAAAATTTGATCTTACTCAAAAGTATTTTTTCGAACATATTATTTTTGGTAAGAATTCCTGTTTGGTTATTTCAAAAGGTATTGTAAAAATTTACTGCCATTTTGCTTCATCGGATAATGTTATATGTTATACACCGCATAGCACAGGAAATATCAAATTATATGAATTACATTATAGATATACATAATTTCATACTACTCAGTAACTGCTGCTTTGCAGAGAATGATGTGTGCAGTTAATATCTTAGAGCAAATGAGCCCGAGCAAAATATAACTGTATTACCACAATACATGTTTAGGTGCAATTGCTCAAGAACTAATTACATTTTTAAGAAATAGAATTTCAGTACTTACTTTTTGGTAAATTTAACTGCGAATATAGTAAAAGAAAACTTTAAAAAATTTAATACCAGTATAGTTTATATTAAATATTGAGGAAAAAATATTTATTTCCTGTTGCATTTTTAAAATAATGCCAAAGAAAATAATTTTTAAATTTTCTGATCTCCAGTTACGTATTAAAAAATTATTTTAGAACTCCTAATGTACTTAAAACTTTATTTGCTTAAAATGGAACATTTTCTCTTGAAAATATTATTAAAATTCCAATAAAAAGATTGAAATCAATTTAACAGTTTCTAATTAGAGTTGCAACAAAAGTAACATTTTTAATTAGAATTTGGTTACAGCAATTAAATAAGTTCGTTATATAAAAAAATGTTTTCTGAGAAGCTTAAATGCGGAAATATTTTTACCTCCAATCAACATTAATTTTATATGGCAAAACACATATGATGGAGTACACTTTGAAACAAGAATTTTTTCCACAATTTTATAATGGCTCTATTTTTAAGTAAATGAAGTGCTTAACTGAATCAAAACAAATTTCGGCAGAAATTTGCTTTTTTAACGCATTTTGAAGAAAATTCCTTTCATCGATTTGGTTATTTTTTGCACGTATTGTTTACTGCTGCGTTGAGTTTATTACTGCAGTGAAATTTAATTTAGGATAACGAATTAATAAATTCAGGAAATGCCCGGAGAGCCTCCCTTTTGAATCTTTTGAATTCCCATCTTTGATGTCTTTATATAAGAAGTAAAATATTAAATCTAAAAGAATTCCTTTCATAAAGTGGTTTTATTCCTTTTTTGGATAATTAGAAGTGAAATATTAATGCAAAAACTATTAGCAAAATTGTTATTTTGAAAGATTCATCTTTATGAGGCTATTTTTATAATTGTAACTAATAACCTTTTTCATATGCAGTTATCAACTTTTGTATGCTTATATTTTACGAGATAAACACCATGGAAGATCGGAAAACACACACACACACAAAAAAAAAAAATTCAATGCTTTTAAGAGCATTCAGAGAGATATCTCAAATAGCAAATAAGAGAAATAAGTTAATTTAATGGACTGGTATTTATACTTTACAGTTTTTTTAAATATATATTTCGAATAGCGGCACTTTGCCGTTAGATGTGCTGGCAGCGGTGATTACTTTATGATGGAGGCACCGAATAGGAGAGCCACCGTTGCCTCCTACGATGGGAGAGACAATATACGTCCATACGTTCTCCGGGATTCAACCCTGGGCTCTTTAGTACGTCAATCAAAGTCACTAACCACTTCCTGTTTGGGTAGCGTATACTGCACAGTGTAAAAGATATGATAAGTATATAAAACAAAATCTTCGTTATTTTCATTACGGAATTAACGTGG
This sequence comes from Stegodyphus dumicola, assembly GCF_044657685.1. Taxonomy (NCBI): domain Eukaryota; kingdom Metazoa; phylum Arthropoda; class Arachnida; order Araneae; family Eresidae; genus Stegodyphus; species Stegodyphus dumicola. The sequence continues at coordinate 199,650,934 of NC_140771.1, forward strand.
AATTTCATAATTTAAAAAAAACCGCAGTGGTGAGAAATTTACCTGTTTCATAGACGGCTGGGGTGTTCATAAACTTGAATTTTAATAATTTGTAAAATAAAGTCATTTTGGCATTAAGTCGGGGAAAACTCTGCGCACCGAAATACAAGCGAAGCCGAACTCTTATTATCCTTTCTCTTACCACCATTTTTCAATTACTATACAAGTCATTTTATTAAAACGTAATGTTTTAAAAAGGTTTACAAGGCAAATGAAAAAGTATTTATTAACAATAGAAACAAGATACAAATGGGAATCAAGAGACACATCTGGCCTTCACTTTTCCACACAGTCGTCAAACCTGTTTAGGCATTTGTCAGAACGTTCGACCAACTTGTTCATCCCGTCTTGGTAGTAACCAGGGCCCTGCTCATTGAGCCATTTCTCGGCAGCTGTTTTCACTGCATCGTCTGAGGTGAACCGTGTTCCGGATAAGTATCCTTTCAACCCCGGAAAAATGAAATAGTCACTTGGAGCCAAATCGGGGCTGTATGGGGGGTGATTCCAGATCTCCCACTTGAACCTTTGCAGCAATTTCTGAGTCTGGCGAGCTGTATGGGGCCTGACATTGTCATGCAGAAGAATGACGATTTTGCTTAATAATTACGTCGGATTGCTTTACGCAATTTCTTTAAGGTGGCACAATAACGATCGGCCTTAATGGTATGGCCACGCTCCAAATACTCGATTAGGATAACACCAGTCGTATCCCAGAAAACAGTTGCCATCACTTTACTGGCAGAGGGTGTGACCTTAAACTTCTTCCTCGTCGATGATCCAGCGTGTTTCCACTCCATCGTGACTCTTTTGGATGTGGGGGTGAAGTGATGAAGCCATGTTTCCTCACCGGAACGATGCGATCAATGAAGTGTTGGCCGTCTGAATGGTATCGCTGAAGAAATGTGAGGCTTCACATCCTTCGAGTGGCCTTATGCTCCGCGAACAACGCACGTGGAACCCAGCGGGCACAAACTTTGGAATATCGCAACTCATCGGTTAGGATAGGCTGAACGTTACCATAACTCAGGTCCAACTCTGAGGCAATCTCGCGCACGGTTACTCGTCGATCCCTTTGCACGATTTCTTCAACACGTACCGTGTTGATATCCGTCCTTGAAGAACTTCGACGGCCGCTCGCTTCCATATTGCGGTTTTCTACATGCTCCCTGCCCGCTTGATAAGAACAACACCATTTCGCTACCTGTTGTCTACTCATTGCTTTATCCCCGTATACTTCAACGATTTGTCTGTGAATTTCGGATGCGGCCACATTCTTGGCCCATAAGAATCGAATTACGGCTCGCACCTCTATGCGAGACCACTTTTCTAGACGTCGTGCCATTACTGTCGCTCTTAAGTGTCTGCGTACTGACGCTACTTACTCGTAGAACCGCTGTAGGACAACTAGCGCCATCTGTCAACCACCCTGGGTGGAGATATTCGCTCCACAATTACTACGTTTCAAATGCTTCTGCTTGTAAGCTTTTTTTGGATCAACCTTCGTATATATGAACAGTGTTCTTGGTAATAATAATATAATGCAATCCAGCTGTTATTCACACAAAACTTCTCATCGATGAATATAATTAAAGGAGATTCATCGCCACTAAAAGTATTTAAAATTACTAGCTAGATGCACGGATATTTTGAATTACGGATGCACGGATATTTTGAATTACGGATGCACGGATATTTTGAATTACTAGCTAGATGCACGGAAATTACTAGCAAGAAATTTGAACATACTTGACACGGTATTAAAGAAATATAGCTTAGTCTCGATAACGCGGGCTAATGACGGAGAAGTGGGTCACGGGTAATTGAAAAACGCAACGCGAATAATCCAAATTACCACTTTTTATGCATAGTGTACGTATTTATTCTTTATAAACATTATTAATTTTACTTTGTTTTTGAGAACGGGATTAAAGACTCAATCGCGAAATCCTAGTGGTGAAGTATCATCTTCCAGCGCCTTTTTAGTTCGGGCGCCACTGTATAATCATTAGGGCTTCTTTTGCCTATGCCTATTTTAACAAGACATTTTAATAGCATACATTTATTTGGTACTAATATAAAAATTAATGCAAAAGAATATTAATAACACTTGCTAAATTAGTGAAAATTATAGTTGCAAAGTACACATTTAAATGAACCAATTATGCTGTGTAACGAATCTGTACTGTTATTTCTCCTTTTCCGGTTTCCTGCCAGAATGAAAATTTTAGCTCACGCGTATTTAAATAAAGTGGAAACAGACAATAGGGAAGTTTTAGATTGCTTAGAGCGTATTCCGTATGCTGAAGTCCACGTTACTAGTTGAAATTTTACGGTAGAATTCAGTCATCCGCGCTGCTTTATTCTTGTCAATAGCGCTTGTCACGGCATTGTAGGTTTGAGCCAATTTGTGGGTTAACTATTTTCTGTGTAGCCTTTGGCTAACATACGACATAACTTTAGTTTAAAATTGAATTCCAGTTCTAAGTAAAAGAGTCTTTTACATTCTTCTACTTATCTAGACATAGCGACAAGGAGTTTACATCTATTCAAGAGTCTTAACTTAGTGGATGCTACCTAGGAGTCAGACCTTACGTAGTAATGCTATATATATGCTATATATAATAATTTAATTTTGTCACGAAATTTTTGGCAGATCATAGGATGACGTCAGGGCGCATTAATATGTGTTTCAAACGAAAATAATGCTTGCTTATAGCATACATGATTATGATGAGCGAAGCTGTCTTCAAATAATAGTCTAATAGTAGTAGAATTTGAGATAAAATTAAGCAATTAAAGGTTTAAAATGAAAACGCGTATAAGTGAAAAAATACTGCTTTAATATGTTCTTTTGAATGCTAAGACTGTGAATATAGGATCAGTATGCTTTTAAAGGAAAAAAAAGTCTGGAATTCGAATTAAGCTACTTTGGACCATATGATAGTTAGCAGATTTTGGTTGCCAGTCGGAAAACAATGTTAAGAGTTCGATTGCTGCTAAAGGTCTTTCTTATATGTGTTGATCACTCTCCGATTCTCTAAAGGTGTAATATCGGTTCTCTGCGGTGCAACTTCGACTATGCTCTTGGTAAAGAAGGTGCAAAATAAACAATGGATTTAACCACCCATGTAATGCCAAATGTCGAATTTCAATACACCTTAGTACTTGTTTCAAGAATTCGTCATATGTATTTGCCTTTTACGTGTACTTACATACGCCTATGCTTTGCTAATGTATCTTTTACATATGTATGGGATCGTTACATAGCTTTCTTAATTGTTAGCATCAGAATGCTACTAATCTCGAAACTCACTTTTGTTTCGTATCACTTTTGTGACCGTTTCACTTTTCAAGTTGTTGCCACCAAATATTAATCGTCATTTTGTAGAGTCATTAGGTTATTTCGCAGCAGGAGATATGAAAAATGAGCAATGCCCTCGCCGAGACTCGAAACCACGGACCCCTCGAATACGCACCGAGCTTGCTGACCACTAGACCGCGAAGGCATGCTAAGAAGGTGGGAGAAACACTTTATATACTTTCCCTTTTAAAGGGCAATTGGGGATTAGAAGACCCATTCGCCAAATCCTGGTGGTGGAGAATCATCATCCACCAACGCTTTTAGTTCGGGCGTCATTGTAGACACATTAGGTTATATTGAAGCAGAAGATGTGAAAAAGGAGCAATGCCTTCGCCAGGACTCGAACCATGGACCTCTGGAAAACGCACCGAGTGTGCTGACCACTACGCCACGTAGGCATGATAAGAAGGCGGGAGAAATACCTTATAATTTATCATTTAAAATATTAAATAATGAAAAATCTGTATGTAAGTATGCATGTTCCTTGCTGTGCTAGCAAGCCGGCATCTACCTTCAGACTATCGCTTCAAGAATCGTCATCCTATCGTCCAAGCCTTTGGTGGCAGTTGTTGGACAGGTTTTTTTCCTCTTCGCTACTGGGAGTTCAAGGGTGAAGGACGGGCTTCGGCCTGTCTCTTCACTGACTGTCTCTTCACCTACAGCCATGTGACGATCCACGTTTAACTTTCTTGAAAAGTCCGATAACTGTAGTTTTTTTTATTGAATATCTTCATTCATTCTATATGCAGTTGCTGAAAATTCATCCTGGGTGGAATGATGATTTAGAACAAATATAATCGATCTCATTGTGCAATTTAAGACTCATCCATTGTCTATCGCCACGTGGTGACTGCTTCAAATTAATTCACTGGTAGAAGCTTCAAAATCAAAAGAAATTTCAAGATAAGTATATTCCGGGTCTACATATTTCTTCGATTCCAGATATTTCGTGATCTATAGAAAGTGATGCAAATGGATAGTGCTCTGTAGTATATCGATAAACGAATGGACGCTCTGTATTTATAGTAGGACTATAGTTATGATCTGATATTTGATTTCTTGTTTATTTGTGTGAGCTCAGCAATAAAATTTTTTTGATAGGAAAGATAAATAGTAGATGAATAACTTGTATTTTCTTCTTCAACTATCACGAAGTCTGGGGTAAGTACTTTATTTTGCTATCCTCTGTGGGTCACATATTTTATCCCTGTCATTCGGGTTATTGCGGAAACAACGTGATGTACTCTTAATCATTGTTATAACTTCATCGCTGATAAAATTGATATTCAAATTTTTGGTTATCACTTATACTCCTGAATATTTATATTAAATATTTCTCATAGCTTGCAGAAATTAACACATTTTTCATTACATAAGAAATCAAAATATATAAGTATTTTTACTACATACAAATATTTTCACTACATATAGCTCCTCTTCATAATATTATTTTCACCACATATGGTGCCGTAATATTATTTTTCACTACATATGGTGCCGTAACAAAAGAAATAACTTAAAATCATTTAGTTCAGGTTGAGAATTCAAATAAAATGTGTGACCTATAGTATATTTGCTACACATATGATTTATATTGTTGAAAATTTATGATAAATGATAGGTAATATGCCATGAAAGAGTAATTCTATTTTGGATAATTCAAAAATTCAATTTCATATGTATTGTTATGTATATATGTGCATATTTAAAGAAAGTTTTAAGATATTTGAATCAAAAGCTGATTTCAGTAATTTCATTGGATTGTGGTATGTAATGATAAAATAATGTTCAGCAGTATTAGAATCCAGAAGTGTTAATGATCAATGTACTTATATTGCATCACTAATTTGATATATGCATGGTTAAAGTTACAGGAGATCCTAATTAATTACTAGATAAAAAAAAATTACCTTAACTTTGCTATCTACTCTTATATGCATGTTTGGTAAATGTATATGTAAATTATCAGAGAGAGTGCTGTTTGTGTAAAATAATGTAGATCTCAATAACATTAAAATAGAAATAGCAGATTGTAAGGTAATGCAACATAAGTAACTATATTTCTTCATCCATGTCAAAGCTTAAAGGTAGATCTAACACTGGTATGGCAACTTCCCTAGCTTCTGCTCTGCCCACGTTTAGTGGCAACTTATCTGAAAATGTAAATTTCTTTCTTGATCAAATAAATAGTGTTGCTAAATTAGAAAAATGGTCAGATGAAAAGAAAATAATCATTCTGAAAATAAACTGTAGGGATAAAGCTCTAGATTTCCTAATTAATGATCCAAGAGTGTCTAAGGAAAATAAATTTGAAAATTTAGAAAAATTATTAAAGAATAAATTTGCACGAGTTGAATCCTTCAGGACATTCTACAGCAATTCTCAAACATTTCTCAAAAGTGTAACCAATCTGTTAGGGAATTAGCTGACGAGATTGCTACAACAGCGACAAAATACATAAATGAAGATTCGGTTGAGGATTCTAGTTTACATAAATTAAAAGAGAAAATGAAGCTCACTAAATTTCTTGAGGCCCTCAGAACAGACATTAGGATTGAAGTTAAGAAATTAGGTCCATCTTCCTTTGATAAGGCTGTAGAATTGGCAAGTAATATAGAAAATGCATTGAATGATGAGAAAACATATTTGAACAGTATAAATGTTGAGCAAAATTTAGAGATTAATAATCTTCTCAAAGAAAGACTTGAACAGAATAAAATTATTCAGGAGCTAACAGATAAAGTAAATCAACTTTCTCAAAATAAGCCTATAAACACATCTTATACAAGAATAAATCACAATGCTTCTACATCTCAAAATTCTAGCAACTTTAATAGTGTATCTTGTCATATATGTAGCAAAAGACACTTAACAACAGATTGTTGGTATTTTCCCAGGCAAGACCAGCATAATTTTAGAAACAACACATTCAGGGGACACAGACAATTTCGAAACACTTGGCGGAGGAACTATCATCCTTACAGAAATAATAGTCAATACAAAAAAGGTCAGAATAAGCATTTAAACTAGCTAAGGATTCTTGCCAGATATATTACAACAAAAATTTTAGACCCCTTGCAGGAATCCGCAGAGACTGGGGTTATAAAGAACACCTGTATAGACATCATAATCCAAAAAAGATCCAAAGTAACAGCAATAATGTCCAACACAAGTTTGCAAAAAATAAAAGATGTAATAATAGAAACTCAACGAAATTGTTGATGTCTTGTAACTCAGAAAATTCTAATTATCTGCCAATAATCAAACTTAAAATTGGTTCTCAGACTTATGAAGCTCTTCTTGATACTGGTGCAAATTTATCTTTAGTCCAACCAGATGTTATTGAGGAAATTAAACAATTCACTAAAGTTGAATTTGTTTCTCGGATGGTAAGAATAAAAACTATTGAAGATTCATGTATTCCTTACATGTCTGCAGTTAATTTAAAATTTAAAATTCAAAGTAAATGGTTCACTAATTTATTTTATGTCACCCAAAACAATTGGAATTCTACTTATCAGATAATCCTAGGTTATGACTTCATTCAAAGTAACAAAATTTTGTTAGATTCCATAAATAAGAAACTCATAGTAGATAATACTCATTTGGACTTTGAAGAAAATTATCCCAATAAAAATTAAGCAACTCAATTAATGTGAGAAAAAAATTGTAATTTAAATTCATTAAGAATGGTTTCTAATATAACTGTCCAGCCAGGTCAATCTCAAATCATTTCTTTAGCTGTTCCTGAAGCTTTAAAACAATTCAAAGAAATTTTGCTTTCTCGAAAGCCATCAAAAAATAAATTCCATATCAATGAATCTTTACATATAGTTGATTGTCACAACCACATTCAAACTATTGTTGAAAACAACACCAATGAGAAATTAATTCTTAGGAAGAATTCTGTTATTGGAACTGCTGTGCCATTTCACTTTGAGGATATTGTTAGTCCCAAAAATCATGAGACTTTACAAATCAACACACTAAATCTGCAAGAAGTAATTAAACTTAGAAAAGAGGAATTAAATGTATCAGACTTTAAACTAGATCATTTAAATGAACAAGCAAAAAATGAAATGATAGAATTGCTAATGAATAACTATGCTGTGTTTTCAAAATCATATAATACTTTAGTATCTACTGATAAAGTTGTACCAGAATTTAAACTTCTTCACAACTTCCCAATTCAAACTAGACCTTACCCTATTCCTAAAATTGCTAAACAGTATGCTCAGCAAGAAATTGCAAAATTATTAGAAGCAGGCATAATAGAACCCTCTTCTTCAAGTTATAGTTTTCCTGTAATATTTGTTAGGAAAAAGAATTTACCTGGTGAAGATAAAAATGCACCAAAATTTCGTATGGTTGTAGATTATCGTCTATTAAACTGTATCACAGAATCATACAAAATTTGTTTACCAAAAATTTCTGAGATTTTGCATAACATTGCTGGTAGGAAATTGTATTGTGTACTGGATTTGAAGTCAGCCTTTTTCCAGATCAATTTGCAGGACTCTGATAAAGAAAAGTTGGCATTTTGCACTGAACTGGGTAATTTTCATGCTTGTAGACTTCCCTTTGGAGCTCGCAATAGCACTTCTTATTTCCATACATTAATTTCAAAATGTTTAAATGACATTAAAGGTAGTAATGTTCAATTTTTTCTAGACGACATTACTATTGCAGCTGATAGTATGAGTGAGTTAAAAGTAATTCTTTAAAAAGTGTTGGACAGATTAAAATCATTTAATTTAACTCTAGATCCAGCTAAAGTGCAGCTCTGTAAGTCTCAAATAACTTATTTGGGTTTCAATATTTCACAAGCAGGTTTTTCTCCTTCTGAAGAAAATATTTCAAAGGTTACAAGATTTCCTATTCCAAAGGATGTAAAACAAGTTCAGGCTTTTCTTGGCATGATGAACTATTTTAGACATTTAATCCATAATTTTGCTGAGATCACTCAGCCAATAGTACACTTAACTAAAAGACATGTTCCCTTTGTTTGGAATCAAGATTGCTAAGATGCTTTTGATAAATTACAATCAATAATGTTGGACAAACCAACTATAAGGAACATTGATGATAATCATGAGATATTTTTGATCACTGATGCTTCTAAAGTAGCTATGTGTGGTATTCTGTTACAAAAGATTGATGATAAATTCTTTCCTGTAGAATTTTATTCGAAACTTCTCACTCCTGCTGAGTCTAGATACCCATCGATCAGGCGTGAGCTTTATGCTATTTTTTCTTCTGTCAAGCATTTTTATGAACATTTATATGGCAAAAAATTCACTATTTTAACTGATGCTAGATCACTCACTTTTCATATGCAGCTGGATAAGCAGCCTGACATTGTTGCCAGATGGTTGTTGTATTTACAAGATTTTGATTACTCTCTAAAACATATACCTGGTTTTTCCAATCCTGCAGATTTTCTTTCTAGAGTTCCTGAAGCATCTCATAGTATAAACAATATCAACTTATTTCATTCAGATAATACTCAGTTAAGCATCCAAAATATAGTTAATCACCAAAGAAATGAAAAAAATATTAAGGATATCTTAAGCCAAATTAACAATAATAAAGCTGATATTTGTGGAAAATATTTTATTGATAAAAAAATGGTGTAGTAATGATAAAATTAAGACCTAGAGCGCATCATTTAAAGACAAGGCATTTAGAAAATAAAATTCTACTTCCAAATTCTTTAGTAAAACCTTGTTTAGAGATTGCTCATGCTCCGCATTTTGGTACTAGTAAAACTTATGAATTCATTAAGAAAAAGTATTTCTGGAAGGGCATGATTTTAGATACAAAAAACTTTTGTGAAAAATGTCAACAGTGTTTGGAGAATAAACCAAGGTCATGTAAAACAATTACAAGCAATATAAAAAAATCTGATTTAGCACCTGGAGAAATGTTAGCAGTTGACATTGTGGGTAAATTGCCCAGATCACATGATGGCAAATTTTTCATTCTAACTATTATTGATCATTATTCGAGATATTTAGAAGCTATTCCTCTGGCAAATATTACATCTGCTACAATAATAAGGTGTATGAATCTTTACTTTTCAAAATTTGGTATTCCAAAAGTAATTTTATCTGATAATGCTTCAAATTTTTGTTCAGCTGAATTTGAAACATTTCTAAAAGATCTCAATATTGAACACCGAAAAAGCTCCATTTATTATCCACAGTCTAATGGAATCATAGAAAGAGTTCATCGAACTATGAAAGAAAGCATAGCTTCTTTATCCAATAAGGTAATCGAATGGTCAGATAGATTAGCTTTTTTCAAACTATATTACAACAATTCTAAACACATAGTGACAGGTTTTACTCCCGCACAGTTATTTTTTGGGCGAGAACTCAATACACCTCTAGATACAAATAATGAACCGGCAACGGTAGATAATCCTTCACAATACTTGTTACGTCAGAGAGAACACATTAAAGCAACTAGAGAATTAGTGAAACAAAACGAAGAAAAATATTTTCAGTCTCAAAATAAAGTTGTTAAAGGCAGAGAACCACCAAAATTTAATATTGGAGATGAGGTATTTTTAAAGGCTTTACAACTACCTCATGCTTTTCAGCCAAAATTCAATGGACCTTTCAAAATAATAAAAAGTTTTCGAAATAAAAACTACTTAATTCAAAACATCGAAGACCACAAAACTACAAAAATTCATTGTAGCAAATTATTTAAAAGAGTTGATCCAAGGTTCAATTTGATTAATTAAGAACATTTATTTCATAGAGCTTGTTTTCTTGTTCACTAAGTTAGAAAAAATAAATAAATAGAAAACATACACACATTTGTAAGTGTTAGGAATTTAGTGGATTTATTTCCAACAAAAGAATTCTTTTTTGAGATTTCATGATTAGTTTGGGTGTCGGTTGGCCACCTTCACTCATACGTTTGGTTGGCTGCAGGCTGGTCCGGGTTGACTAATGTCATGGAATTTACAAAAAAAAAAAAAAAAAAAAAAGTGTGCAGTACACTTAGTGATCATTACAAGTAACGAGCTAGACATGAAAATTGTGCTACTAAAACAAGCTTGAGTAGTAAAATATATATACATATATAACAATAATAAAAAGAGGAAGAAGAAAATTAATGTGTTCAAAAAAAAATGAAATTGTAGAGTAATTGGTCTAGATGAATTTAGCAATTTCAAGGGCAAATTGATGTCATCCAGAAGAATTTATAGAATCTGTATAATTAGAAACTTGTCAAAAAAATGATCATTAATGCAGAGTTGTGTTTAACAGTGAAAATGTATGAATGTAAAAATAGGTATTAGCTTACAATTTCCATTTACAAAGAGAAAATTGTAACTTGACTACAGATTATAATGAAAGTGTATGCTGTAACTATATGAGTAACTTGTATGATCTGTATTAGTTATTAATTTTTGATTGTACTTCATATGTGTAGCACTTATCCCAGACAGTGAAATTATGATAAAATAATTTTTGACTATTTTTCATTTGATTTAACTATTATACCAGATCATACTTGTAATGAGTGTTGTGCATCAGTAAATTTATCGTGCATTGAACTGTGTTTCGGTGAAATTTATCATACAGTGTTCAGCGTCACTGAAGTGCATCTATCATGTTCATGCGGTGATCTGTGCTTTTTCTTTGGCCGGAGGGAATGTGCTAGCAAGCCGGCATCTACCTTCAGACTATCGCTTCAAGAATCGTCATCGTATCGTCCAAGCCTTTGGTGGCAGTTGTTGGACCGGTTTTTTTCCTCTTCGCTACTGGGAGTTCAAGGGTGAAGGACGGGCTTCGGCCTGTCTCTTCACTGACTGTCTCTTCACCTACAGCCATGTGACGATGCACGTTTAACTTTCCTGAAATGTCCGATAACTGTAGTTTTTTTATTGAATATCTTCATTCATTCTATATGCAGTTGCTGAAAATTCATCCTGGGTGGAATGATGATTTAGAACAAATATAATCGATCTCATTGTGCAATTTAAGTCTCATCCATTGTCTATCGCCACGTGGTGACTGCTTCAAATTAATTCACTGGTAGAAGCTTCAAAATCAAAAGAAATTTCAAGATAAGTATATTCCGGGTCTACATATTTCTTCGATTCCAGATATTTCGTGATCTATAGAAAGTGATGCAAATGGATAGTGCTCTGTAGTATATCGATAAACGAATGGACGCTCTGTATTTATAGTAAGACTATAGATATGATCTGAGATTTGATTTCTTGTTTATTTGTGTGAGCTCAGCAATAAAATTTTTTTGATAGGAAAGATAAATAGTAGATGAATAACTTGTATTTTCTTCTTCAACTATCACGAAGTCTGAGGTAAGTACTTTATTTTGCTATCCTCTGTGGGTCACATATTTTATCCCTGTCATTCGGGTTATTGCGGAAACAACGTGATGTACTCTTAATCATTGTTATAACTTCATCGCTGATAAAATTGATATTCAAAATTTTGGTTATCACTTATACACCTGAATAATTATATTAAATATTTCTCATAGCTTGCAGAAATTAACACATTTTTCATTACATAATAAATCAAATTATATAAGTATTTTTACTACATACAAATATTTTCACTACATATAGCTCCTCTTCATAATATTATTTTCACCACATATGGTGCCGTAATATTATTTTTCACTACACTTGCATTGTGGAGAAAAAACACCTGGAGCCACCAAATTTAATGCAATACATTGTCCACCCGAACAGGTGAGCTTCAAACAGCGTATTTTTGAATTCCAAATTTGTTTTTTTATTTTTTCATGAATTTTTGCTTAACAAGCTCAGAGATTTGAAAGCGAAAGGTGTTCTATTCGAAATTAAGCATTTTTATCTGTAACACGGCATACTATTGCCATTGGGTAAAATGTAAAATATTTGCCTTGCACTCTTAATCAATAAACTCGGCTACTTGAAAGCACTGTGTTTCCGCTATCGGAAATAAAGTACTTTTATTTACTATGCGTCAGCGTGTTGCCTTTCAGTAACTTTCAGATTTTGGAAAGGTTGACTTTCAGATTTAATTTGGAAGGTTATTCTGAAATGAACTAAACACAGTTCTTAAGAATAATTTTTTTACTTTTGATTGATTTAATTAAAATGTATTAAAATGAGATGTCTAATCAGAAATATTATATATTTTTAAGAAATCATACTAATCGGACTTAATAAAATCATTACATATATTTTCTTTTTTTAATAACTATTTTAGGCTACTGACCTATTAGTTTTCAAAGTCATAGTATATATATATATATATATATATATTTAAAAATGTACAGCAACTCCTAACACTTCATCAGGAATTCTATACATTTTCTGTTTTAAATATTCTGCGATTTTATTATTGAATTTTATGTGCAGTAAAGGCGAGGAATGGAATATTTAATAAATAAAGTTAAACACAAAATTTAATACGAAAGAGACCAACAAACTTGTAAATCATTTTACTAAGAAAACGGAACTCTGGTATGGTAAAGTGAGAAAAGACTGAAAAAAAAAATTAGAAAAATGTGTGTCAAGGCTTAACACTGCATCATAAATACTAAACATATGCTTTTGCTAAACTGTGATGCGTTTAAAAATTTTGTTTATTTTGCTGTTGAATTGTATATAGCAATGATGGTGAACCTATGGCATGCGTGTCACTGCCGGCACGCAGAGCCTCATCAGCCAGCACGCGACTAAAATATTACTTACTTACTTACTGGCTAATAATGCTACCTCTTTTTAGTATATGATCGATTTATATGTAATGCTTCATTTTTAAATTTTGTGCTTTTCTATACTCCAGGTCTTGAACCCTCACAAATGACTCCAGCAAAAAAGGCAAAACTCACATTGGTACTGGAAGATCATTTCAAGAGAACAGGGCAGAGTCATTTGGAGTTATTGAACACAATAGGAAAGCATTATGCATTCTGTGCGGAAAAAGTGTCGTGTGTCGCAAATCTAGTGTCAGACGGCACTTCACCCATCACAAGATTGTTACCGAATTTGATGAAGCTGAAGGGAAGGCATTTAATGAAGGGTAATTGAGGAATTATAATTACCAGAAAGTTGGGTTTTGCAATTATCTTTCTAAAACAAACCATCAAACAACCGCCAGCTTTCAAATTTCCTTGTGCGATGGTACGCTTGCATGTTGGGAATAACATCTGTTTCATACAGTTCTTTGTTAAAGAAGCAAAACAGTTATTCAATTTGTAGGGATCCTCACTTTTATCTATATTAAGTAAGTGCTGGGGAACATGGACAACTAATAAGCGAATAATCGCTTATAAGTCCAACAATAGAAATGTAGACTCAAGAAGGGTTAATTACTCTTTATGACTCAAAATAAAGACGTGAAGATGATCCCTTTCTCAGGTCGTACAAGAAAGCTTCTACTTGAAATTTATGAAGCCACAAATTAATGAAGAATAAATAAGCATTATATGTTTTTTAATAGCACTAATTCTAAACAGGCAATAGATAAGACAATTTAACGTGTCCTATAAACTTTGTCAAGGTATTCAAGATAATCAAATGTGGAAGGAGAAGTATCAGAAAGCTGCTTTGGGCTTTCATGATTTCTAATTTTGGCAATTAAGGCAATAAGGAAAACACATAAACTATCCATTGGTATAAAATCTTAAGACGTAATTAAAACTTTTCAGTAACATTCATTGAGAATATGTTGAGAAAATTGAGAAAATTCGAATAAAAATAGAAATGACATATGCGTACTGTTTCCGTCAGTCAATTGAAAGAAAATTAAAAAAAAAAAAAAAATTTCCCTTCTTCAGAAACAGTTTTTAAATTTATTTTCCTGACCTGAAAAGACGTCTAAAAATATAAATCAGCGTGAGTGAATGGTTTCAGATAGTGCTGTTCTATCATAAGTTTTGAAATAAAAATAGACTTTAAAACGAATTATTGATTTTTAGAGAACTGTATGATTCTGCACTTAAAAACGCACTTAAACACCACGCTTTGCAAAAATTACATATTGTTACTCATCTTACCTTGAATCTGTGTTATTTATTCCTTTTACGTCCCGTGCTCATGTTCACAGTATATGTGTATTTCTGTGTAAAATCTGTAGTTCATTTACAGCTTCACGCCGAAAATTATTTCATATCTTTAAAAATATCACTTATCAAATTCCACTAATATTACTAAATTTCCATAGACGATTTAAGATACTAATCGTGTAACAATTTGTAAGCCAAAATATTTCAAAAATCTGGCTGAAAATTCAACATTAAAATATACATAACCGTACACATATGTTATACCACTTTTAACTAAAATATGTATTAGATATCGTCATTCTTTCTTTGGTTTTTTTTTAAAAAAGACACAAAATTCTAGAAACTGCTCTGCGAATATTGATCAGAAGGGAGCGATCAGAAAGAAATGTCAGCGAAGGAAAAGAAATAAGTGGAAAAAAAAAAAGAATATATCCCCAAGGAATGAGAAAACTATCCTGTCATGTATCGTACAACAGACTGTCACTTATAGCATCGAATAGATGAAAGAATAGTATACAAACCGATATCACTGATTTGAAAAGGAACAAATCATGGCCTCCAGTATAGAAAAGCAAAGAAAAATAAGCTTGTTGATACAAAAACCTTTAATGTTACGATTTTTGCGTTGATGAATGGAATATATCTTGACTTGAGGGAAGTTTAATAATTGCAAACACGGAAAATACTGGAAGTGCTATTAAAGCTGAAGTATTCTACAACGTTGAGGAAAACATATTTTAAATGTAAGGAAAAATATATGTAACTACTTACTTTTATCTTAGTTTTCGAAATAGAATGTAATGTACACTGCTAAAAAAAAAAAAAAAAAAAAAAAAAAAAAAAAAAATGGGACAGTGCTATATCTCCCATTCTACTGGACCGATTGACAAAATTCAAACTGCGTTTTTCATGTCTCGAAAGCGCGACGTAGGATATATATTAGATTTATGTATAGCACTATTCTAACATAGTTATTTTGACACAAAATCGGACTTTTTCTGAAATAACGTACTAATTCTTTTTACATATTTCGATTCTACGACTCAAATTATGCCAGAATACTAAGTTTTGTAAAAATCGTACAAGTAGTTTTTAAAATATTAGCTCTCAAAATTTTAGTTCCTCAATGTTAATTGAATTTGGCAAATATTTATTAATATCTCTTTTTTTATGAAACTTTTTTGATTTTTTTCTCTCACATTTCGAAATTTGAGTTCATTCCAAATCAAATTTATCCATTTTTTGTGATTATTTTTTTAATTTCTACTTTTAAATGATTTTTATAAATTTTTCGAAAAAAAGTTTGAATTATAACCTATAAAACTTTTACCATCATCTTAAAGTAGGTGTATTTTTAAGCATATCTTCAAAACATTAGACTTTTTTATTCAATATTTTCCAAGATATACACGAATTTACATATTTTCGCGTTCTGAAATTTGGCATCTTTTTTTTGAGCGATAATAACGCCAAATGTGGTCTATGGATTTTTGTTACAGTGAATTGCCACAGCTATTTTTAACCTTAAATTTCAAGTAAAATTTTACGGAGAATTAATTATATAAAATTTTTTCCCTCAATGATGCTTAATAAATATTTATTATATGAAATACGTAATAAATATTTATTATATATAATACTATATGAAAAGCTGTTTTTTTTTAATTTTAGATGATATTATTCAAATTTGTAACTATTTTTTTTTTTAAATTTCTCTCCTTCTTTTTTTTTTTTTTTTTTTAATAAGAATAAATTTTTGTAAGAGTAAATTTTTACCTTCGGCGTTTTATCGTCTGCTATTTTAGTTCGTTTAAATCGGATTGTCTAAAACTGAGAATTTTCGTTTGATGTTTATTTGTATTTTATGACATTAACTGCATAATTTATATCCAAACAAACTTGCTTTTGAAGTGGCTGAAAGAGCGGCTGATACTATCATCTATATTTTTTAAGCACAGTATATTTTTATTGAAACATAAGATTTAAAATAATCATTTTTGTAAAAGTCAAATTATGATATAAACATACAACCCTCTAGAGACTGAATTAATGGAAGCTCAATGGTTATGTAGAAATGATCTGCAGCTACTTAATGGCTGGATAAGTCAGCAGATTCTGTAGACAAGTAAGAATAATTATAAAAACGACACCTAACATTCTGGATTCAATTAAAAACGAGGAAACGATGATTATTAAATGAATTTAAGAAGTTTTAAAACATAAAATTCAACTCATTTTTTATCCTAAAATGTATTTTTGTGCGTAGCGTATTTTCATTATATCCTTAAAATTCTAATTTAGAATGTAATCGTCAAGAACTGAATCCTAATCATCAGTAATATAATAAGTAATTATTACGGTTATTAATATATCCTTCATATAAAGTAATTGCAAATATTTCAAAAACCTTTCTGTCTGAATGCAATTATTTTTCTGTGCAAATATTTTTAATTTTATATTAATCAAGATTGCACACGATGTTATTTATTTGCACTTCAATTCTTACTGTCAGTTCTAATAGAAGTTACAAATCAATTATATTTAATTAAGGATTGGATTGGATTATTTAATTATGGCAAAGCACACGAGGGCTATCTGCCTAAAGGGAGGGATGCCTTCGTGGAAGACTTCCTAAGGGAAACTGGCTCGTATACACGTTACACATGGGGAAAACCACGAAAACGCCCATGCGGCCAGCCCTTTCGCGAGAATCGAACCTCGGACCGAACTACCAGTGTTCAGCGTCTTTACCGCTCGGCCGCTGGTGGGCTATTATATTAAGGAATGACCATCTAAGTTTAGAAACAGCGTACCGTACCAGCTATTCAATTACTGGCGCCGTATCTTTCATGTTACTCCCGATTGGCAAGGTACATGATTTTTAATGAGTATTCTGGTTTTGCTAGTAACTTCACTTGGAAATCGCGCTTAAACTAGGTTAGTTGGTTATTTGAACATAGAAAGGACATGGAAGCTAGTTGATTAAGATGCTTTCATAGAGAACCTTTGTAAAGAGAACCTAGAAAACTACGAAAAACAACCATGCAGCCTGGGTTAGACTTCGCAACAAACAATTACTATTTAACAATCTTCAAATGCTAGGTAACTGGTAAGGCTTCAATTAAATCTCCAATTTAATATTTTATTTGTAAATATTTAAAATATTGTTGTATTCTTAGACACAAAAAGCAGAATTTAAGTTTTGTTAACTCTTTAGTAAACTACCAAGCCGTAGTGCAAATAAATATCCAATTTCTTTTGCAATAATTGTATTCACTTAATATTCTTGGAATATGAGCTAAAGAAGGAACGTTCTCGGAAGATTAAGGAAGTGTTTAAATCCAGTGATATTAGGTTTGTCTTACAAGCTCAGGATCAAAACGATTCTGCAATTGCCCGAGTACTTGACTTGTAAATGGCTGTGAATTAAGCAGATGACTTTTAATCTTACGTTTTCAGTCAGAAAATATATTCCAAATGTTTTGCATTGCATGACAATGCATCTTTTTATTATTGAATAACCAGTCGGAGAACCGCTTGTGTTCCGAAAATAAGTATGTGTATTCAATCGTCCTGCATGTTCTTCAAATTTGTCTTCTTGTGATTTTTTTTCTTTCCCATAAACTAAAGTTGCCTCTCAAAGGAAAGTATTTTGACATTGGAGAGACAAAATGAGTATGACATCTACTTTTAGAGACATGTCAAAAACAATTCTCTACAAGCCTTCTCTTCCATTACATGTTGTGCAGTCAGACAAAAAGTTGCATCAGCGTAAATTCTATAATTTATTTCTATTACACTCTGATTACTTTATTAACATACAGTGAATATAAACTAAATCTTTTACTTCAGCTTAAGTAATTCGGAATTTTTGACGGAATTGTTGTCGGAACTAGGACTTAGAAGATTGTACCCACTTATCTTCTAAGTCAAATTAAATATTTCGATAACCCAATAAATTCAAGGTCGAAGTTTCAATATTTTATTTTCGGAGGGAGGGGAAATTTTTTCAGTTTTGGTCCATTATCCTAAGTATATTTGCCTCGATCTTTATTTTTCCATAAAAGCTAAAAATTTATGGTATACATATAACGCACAGCTTCAAATTAAAATTTAATAATATACAGATAGGTTATAATTAAAGTTCCACATTGAAACGGTCATAAAAGGAAAACTACTGGATCAAATGTTATCAAACTTGGTAATCGTGTAAAGGAGGTCGTGGGAATTTATTTTCCGCGAAAAAAAGGAAGTTCGAAACCTCACCACCAGGGGGAAATGGCGCTGTATGCAATATTGTTAAACGAAATATGGGTCGGAATCTAGCTTAATCTTTTGTTACATGGGTTTAATATGTTGTATACCCTTAAGAAACTTTGAAGTAGGCAAATTACCGTTTAAAAGCGTTAAATTCAATAAAAGTCGAGTGCGCCATCCGTGTAAGTGAGAAATTCGTAAGTGAAAACCACGAATTAGCGATTAGAAAATGTGAAATCGCAAATCACTCGCACAAGTGCGTACAATCTGGAAATCGTTTTCTTAAAGATCGCTAATTTGTAATTTTTTAAGAATGAATTCGGCACTAAAACATGATGATACTGATTCAAAACGCTTTTAATCGATTTGGGCCATAGAAATCCCTCATGTTATCTATCTAGTTCCATTGCATTATCCTACTGTACTTTTTATGCAGGGCTAGGCCCCACCTCACGTGTGTTGCACAGTTACTTAGGCAACATTTCACGAATGAACGTCTTATACGCCAACACGTCCCCTCTTCCCACCAGACCTCAACCTCTGTGACATTTGGCTATGCACTGTTTATGGTGATAATGTAAACGATTTGGCAGAAATGAAAAATGTGATACACTGACATGTCCGTAACATTCCTCCTGATATGCTAAGAGCTGCTGTTGAGATTGCAGTGACAGGATTTAACTTGCTTTCGGAAAATGCCAGACGCTACATTAAACATGCTTTGTAACACGTTTCGGAAAATATTAAACACATTTTAAACATATGTTTTCGGGTCTTATTTCATTTAACAATATATACAGCGCCATTTTTTTCCTGTACGTTCCGCAGTACATGCTTCAACCGTAGTACGTTTGCCATATATCTATTGATGAAATTTACAACATCGAAAAGTAATTCCTAAAAGGCGTTTTTATATGAGTTTAATTTTGTATACACTTAGTCTGACCTCTGAAAACATAGGCAATTATCTCATTTTTTCAACATATCAGCACATAATTATTCTACTTAATGAATTAAATCCTTAACAATGCCCAAAATTTTACTATGGGAGGTTTCACAACCACTTTTTTAGGCGTTTCGAAAGATTTAATGTTTATCAGCTCAGTGTCTAACAATAATTTTCGTAATAACTACTTTTAAGTTTTTATTTCTTCCTATTTGACTGCATTAATAGTTACCAAATTAGAAACAGATATAACCAAGAAGTTCACTCCAAAAAACTAGGCATTTTAACTAGGCATTAAACTAGCTAGAGGTATTTTTTACCAATTGCTTCAAATTCAGAGAGATCAAGTTTCAGTTCGTCTGCCCTTAATTCGTGTTCTATATGACTCATACGATTGAATTTACAGTTATTCTTATTGAACTTTAGATTATTTTCTTACGTTCTCTGCAATACTCTTTTAAGTTTTGATCTTTTTCATTTGTGTGATCTGTAATAATTCAACTCCTACTCAACCTAGTTCTGTTTGGCTCAATTTTGCTTGTCAAATTTCCAGAGACAAGTATCTGAAAATAATGTACAAAATTGGCTTCTAAATTGGTATCTGCCAAAGAATGTATTGAATGTACTAGTTTACTGCTTACATCTACAAGAGGAAATTTTCATTGCACTATTAGCATCTAAACCAGGAAACAGTTTTGCTTGTGGCACTATACTGACATCTTCATCTGTAGTTATCAGAGAATAGTGTTCTCGTTTTTTTGTTTTATTTAAATCTCTAGGAACTAAAATTATTCTTAGCTTATGAGGATTGACAACAGCGATCATTGAGTTTACCTCTTTTTTCTTCAACTTTCTCAAAGCCATTTATATTTTCCATTGACTATAGATATTTCATCCCTCTGTCTCCAATTTCAACTGGCAATTTTCTTTTAGGATAAACTACTGCAATTGCGTTTTAGACTTCTATATCGGAACATCCAGAAATTTGGTTTAGTAATACCACTTCATACTCCTCTTGTGTCTTATTGTAAATTATGATTATTTTTATTTACCGTAACATCAACAATGCAGTCCCCTTCTTTGTTACTAAAAGTGACATTCAGTGTTCCTATGCAATATTCTAATGCTTACTCAAATTCCTATTTTACTAATGCAATTTCTCTTTTTCGTTAATGATGATAACTTGCTTTAATAATTTATACCTTTTCCATGAATTCACAGAATAATTGCTTTTATATAATTATGACTATTTCTGTCTTAAGCAGGATATTTTCATTTTTATGAAATGTTCCACATTTGGAACATACTTTTATCCCTTGTTCCACAATACTTATCTTTGCAACTGTATTCTTATTACGCTTAGGATTTTTTGCACTATGTTTATAATAACATAGTCATCTTTTATTATTATTATTTGTTAATCTGCATACATCGAAAATGTTTTTCCTAATATTAATTCCATTTTATGAAAAATCTTGCTGTTACTGAACCGCAAACAGTTTTATCTTTAAATAATCATGAAAATTCACATTATCTAGCTTTGTTGTGATGATTAGTTACGTAAGCATCCTTAATTCTCGAAGCGGTTTGATTTCTGGTAAAGGATCAATATTCTTTCGCATTCAATACCTTTCGTAAATACACAGCATTCTATAACTTTACTCTAAATTTCATCTAGTTCACTTCATTCAGTTCTTTACAATTTTTTCTCGGAAGGTATGACAAGACTACTCATTTCTGTTACAGTAAGAGAATTATTACCTTTTCTTCATCACGCAAGGCACTCGATGTTTCATAAATTTGAAGCCATCTTGTCCAGCTGCAGGCTAGAGCTTCTTCAAACTCTTTGTTTCAGAGGTTTGAATTTTTCATCTTAAGAAAATGTGTGTTTTTGTTACCATGTACAAGATGAAACTTCTATTTTGAGCAAAAATAAATATTTATTAATAAAATATATTATTTCAATGTTTTATACAGTACTGCCAAGCAGACTTATATTCCAATGTATGATCTTCTTATATATATATATATGGTGTAATATATATGTGATGCGTACAATATATGTAATCTTTCTTTGATTTTAATGAATTTCATGTTAACAAAAATTTATTTTAATGTTATTAAGATATACTTGTATTTAGCATTTGAGTATATGTCCAATATTTTACACAATAAAGATAACGTTTTCGGAATATAATAACCACTAACACTTCAAATTATCCATAAGTACAATTTCAATTTAATTAAACTTCTATTACGCAATTTCAGTAATGCAGCGGTGTGCAAATTAATGTGAACAAATTAATGTTCACAAAATTTGACTGAGTCTGACCGCCCTAATTCGTAACTGATATTTAATTACGATTACGCTCCCCATACTGTATTGCTTTTATGTTATTCTGTACTGATCTCTTAAGGTAATATTTTTCTGTATTATTTTTAATTATTTTAGTCTATACTGCATCTGTGACTCTTAATGAAAAAGCTGTGTTACAAGTTTTAATGATTGACTTCACTCCAAAGGAAAGAAATAAAACAGTGGCATTAATTGAACCCTCTCCTATGAAACAGAGAACTAAAGAGTTTGATGCAAATTTGGATGCTGCTAACAAAATTATCAGACGGTTTAACAAGGCAGGCAAATATCCCTCCAGCACAAAGAAAAGTGGGGAGAAAGCGAAAAACTAGTGAGAGGGATGAGTCTATTTGACTGAAAAATCAAAACAGAATTCTAAACTGACAAGTTTTGATCTCCAAATAAATTCAGCAGAGTCCAATATTCATGTCCGCATCTCCATTGTTCTTCGTGCCTGCTTTCGGAAGGCTATCCATACTTATAGAAAATACATTTTGTTTAAGCAAATGATGAAAAGGAAACTTTTGTGGACAAGGCAATGTGAAAAAATGCAATAAGAAACCAATAGAAAATTGTCTTATTTTCAGATGGAACCAATTTTGCTACGTAATGAAATTGCACTAGGAATAACTGTCTCCTAAACGTATCGACCAGTGTATAAAATATCACGTTAAGAAAATATTTTGCAGATGTTTTTGCTTTCATGGGCCAGGATCACTATTGCCAGTTGATGAAAATGCCAACAAATATAATAAAGGGATTAGAAGAAAAGTAATTCCTAAGCTGATGGAACTCTGGCCAAAGAGACATGGCATTTTCGAACAAGATCTTCCTCTGTGCCAAACATCGAGAACAGTGAAAAGGAAACTTAATGAAGAAAAGGACATTAAGCTTTTAGACTGATCAGGAAATTAGCCTGATCTCAATCCAATAAAAAAACATGTTTATAATTCCTAAGAAGAGAAAACAAAAGATAAAGAACTACACAAGTCATAAGGTATCATTTAAGCTATTTAACCACTTATTTTATGTTAAAATTCCTTCACATCTATCTCATTTTCCTTCAGAATTTAAAATGACTAACATACGGAAGGTAATAAATAACGCAGTCAAAATTTCGGGTATGATAAGGATAAAACATAAGTTATATTACGATCGGAAAAGGTGGAAAGTGAATTAGAAGGTGGGAGACCACGTGTTAAAGGTTAAGCGCTCTTTATCATCTGTGTAGGAAGAGAGAGTAGCTAAATTTTATCCACGATTTCAAGGCCCATACCTAATTGAAAGAGTTCGAGAATAAGTAGTTTATTTAAAAGATGCAAATGGGGAAAAGGCTATGGCAAATGTGGATCAAATTATGCCTCATTATGACCGCACTAAAATGCAAATAAATATTGTTTTTAATTAAGAAAACAAATAAAGAATTCCTCGTGTTCCAAAGAATAACAAAACAAATACAAATATTTAAAGCTGTTTTTCAGGAAGCTCAACAAGCAAAAGAGGAACCAGCGAGGAACAGCGGCAAAGAACAAGTAATTTCGAAAGTATAGTTGCCGGACAAAAAGAGACAGGCAAACACAAATAGGAAGGACCAACCAAAGAAATTAAGGATGAAACCAGAATTGAGAGAAGACAAGAGGCCAAGAAAGAAACCAAGACGAAGGAACCCAGAAGAATAGGTGAACCACCAAAGGGTGATTAGCATAAGCAGTCCGAGGATAATTTCCATCAACAGATCCTACACGCAGCAAGGAAACGACT
Source organism: Stegodyphus dumicola (assembly GCF_044657685.1). NCBI lineage: Eukaryota > Metazoa > Arthropoda > Arachnida > Araneae > Eresidae > Stegodyphus > Stegodyphus dumicola. The sequence continues at coordinate 199,674,700 of NC_140771.1, forward strand.
CCAAGGATGCTACGGATAAACGCCTAGCTGAATAAGTTTTTACGACACAAATTCGACCGCAAAAATTTCCCCATTCCGGGTTATCTGAAGCGCTGAATGATGGCCTAGCGGAAACTTCAAGGCTCAAAAAGTGAACCAGCAGGCGACGGGACATCCTCTATGCCGAGTGAAGGTGTTAAGAGTGCGTGACGGCCCGAAGTGGGAAGTCCGGACAAACGAAGAGACTCAGTCCCGTCAAAGATACCGGGTTCGCCAAGAAGTGGTGTATCCCACGGGCTTCCTGATGAAAAGAATGAAGGAGTTCAAAAGAACAAAAGGATAAATGAAAATCTAATTTCATCTCACTAAGATTCAGTCTATTTTACATCTAGAAATGTTAAGTTGCTAGAGTGTTTTGAATTTTGCCTCAAGTGAGGTTATTAGTGTGGTTTAAGTAGAAAGAAGCTCGGAATTTAAACTGGAATTATTTTTATTAAGTTTAGCAATAAGAACTCTGTTTTAGTTCGAGAGACAGATATGGGGAACTGTGTATTAAAGTATTAAGAACTTCCAAGCAGCTGTGGTGTCTTGATGTAAAGTGCAAGCTGAATTTCCTGATTTAATGTATTGTAAATATTTAATTTAATGTTAGTAGGTCTTATGTTCTGCAGTGTAAATTTTAACTAAATAATAATTATATATATAGGATATATATACAAATATATATAGGAATAAAAGTATTCCTATATATATGTGTGTGTTAAAGTAGATTAAGTCTTATATAGTCTTATTTCAGTCTTAGAATTTAATTTATGTCGTATGAATCAGACGTTAATATGCAAGCTAGCAGAATTAAGACAAAATTTTAATTAAAAGAAAAAAAAGCTAGCTGTGTATACGAGTTAAAGTTATTCTCTCCAGCTAACAGTCATGTTTAAAGCACGTGTTTATTATCGTATTAGGTACAATTTTGAAAACAAAAACGTGTCTTTGAGGTCAAGTGAGTGTGAATTTTTAATTTTTAGGTTGTGAGTTACATGGTAGAGTTGCGCCTTTTATAGAAGTGACACTGTCTCGATCTGTACGGTATATTTTACTATACAGCAGTGGGAAAGGATATGTTATTGAAAGAATAGAGTTGAATGAGAAATCAGATAAATTTAAAATGTTTGATATGCGACAAAGTAAATTAAAGCAATATATCATGCTTTGAATTTTCTACTAGTCTTTTTTTCCTTCAAGATATCTAGAAGAAGCTTAGTTTTTGAAATATTATCATTGGAAAAAGATACGGCTCTTTGTTACATAAACTTGATTTTAGTTACTTTAACTTGAAAATTTCAAATTATTGTAAGAAGTTGGCTATTTTTACCTATTTAGAATTTAAATTCTTAATGATGAAGTTAAAGATATCTTTTTTGTATACTTAAATTATAGTAAGGAACTTTTAAAGTATTATTTAAGTTATTTAAAAAGTTATTTTTTGATAATATTACTTCCTCCATATCTCATTTCCATTTTCCTGCGAGAATATCAGTTTCTTGCTCACGCGATATTCAGAAAGAACACACGAAAAAGAAAGAACCTTTGGAACCTTGGAAATGAGATATGGAGGAAGTAATATTATCAAAAAATAACTTTTTAAAGAACACACGAAAAAGAAAGAACCGACTATTTAAAGGAAAGTTTTCGAGGGCAGAATTATAGCGGACTCTGTCTGCTTGAAGGTTACGTTGCTAAATTTAAATCTTTTGTGATTAGTATTCTCCGGCGTAGAGTTCTTCTTGCCATGAGGCTTGTATAGATAACTTTGCTTCATAGCCAGATTGCGTGCTTTTCAGATTTTGAAGTCATTAGGCTCAACATAATTTCATTAGTTTTAGTTTATCCATTATCTTTGATTCAAGTCAAAATTGTTGGCTTGTGTAAGCACGAGTTGGTGCCGCAGTTAAACTTTAATTGAACTTACAAGATATTGCTATAATTCATCACTTGTCTTTTAGATATTTAGAATATAGTTTATTATGCCTAAGAAGACCAAAATCCATAGAGTGAAGAAAGATGATTTCTTCTTTAATCCAAGTATGGATGCACAATTACGAAGTAAAGGTAAATGTGCCAGTAACCTGATAAAATCAATGACAAAACGTGTCAAACAAGTTATACAAGATACAGGTGGTCACACTTCAAACATATTATCATAAGTTTCAATGTTTATAACATAAACAAATATAACATACTGTAATATGTTTTAATGTCTCAATAAAATTATCTAAAAATCAACTATACTCACATAAATTTGCGCACTACTTTATATACAGGGAGTTAGTTAAGGCACAATTGTAATTCCTTAGATTTTAATTTATTGCATGTTATTGTCCATTGCTCTTTGAATATCAGTTATTGTCGATGATTGCTCTATGGGCTTAAACGTTATGAACAGCTTGAATAATTTTCGGGATTACTATCACAAGCCATGGAAAGATTTCATATCTGCCCCCAGAATAGAAACATGTCTCGAGCTCAACGTTTATTTTCAGAATGGGTTTAAGAGTTCATAGTTATCATAGTTTATTATTCAATAAAATGCTAGATTATATTTTATTTAGCTATAAAGAATTGTTATGTAGATGCTTTAGTTATGCAATATTGGTAGTTATGTAAATGCTAAATTAATTAAATTTTTTATATCAAATTCTTACAAAGAGAAAATTCTCTTCATATTTACTCCTGTTATGAGCTTACAAGCCTATCTCCACTATAATCATCAATCATTCCTACTCCGTCTAGTGACATCCACTTTAGGAGCCGACTGTGATTACTGATATCCATCCAAAATAACCATGTGCCTTTGATTTGCCTTACGGAAAATACATCCGAATTCCCTACCCATTGGTTCCTCCTTCTGCGTGGAAAAAGAACTGGGAAAGTAAAATAAGAAAAGAAATAAAGCGCATATTCTTCCCGTTATTTACTTCCGGCTTCAGCAACATCCCTTCTTAAGATAACAACACGTCTTTCAGTTACGGTCATTCATGACAACGATGCCGGCGTCGTAGTTACAGAGGCGAGGCACACGCTAGCGATCAATAAAACCGTTTTGCTGTTGGAGACGTGGAGATGAGAGCAAGCAAATACACAAATTGCGAAGGCTACCAACGAAGTTCATCTTAACGATGCCTCCCCAGCGCCTTTTTCAAAGCGAAAGAATAACCACGCAAAGAAATGACGATGTGGAGCGCTTTGTTTGAAAATAGTGGTTAGGGATATAAACGGTGAGGAGCTCATAAACATGGTAATCTTTTACGAGGCTGAAAGGATATCTTTAATTTATAATTCGTAATTTAGGGCAAGTGTGTAGCAGGTAATGGTAGACAGGAACAGGGATTTAGATATGAGTCTCCTAAATCGAATTTCTGTTTCGCGTAAAGAAAGAAACCTAGAGATGCTGTTATAAAAAGAAGATGTATCTACATTGAAAATAGAAATACTTTCTAATTGTTGATCACAGGATCTGCCTTTTCTAACCTTTCTCTGAATATTACACATTTATTTTAAATAAAATTTACATAACATTCTGCAACACTTTCATCAACTTTAATTACAGCTTTCCAATCAGTTATGTATGTAATTAGTAGGCAGATGTTTTATGGCCTCAAGGAAATTAAATATCCAATTTTTTGATCCATATATATAGGACTTAAAAATATATTGATTCTCATTTAATTTCTAGCTATGGTTGTTACTAATGAGAGATTTTTGGTTTTCAAATCAGCACATAATTATTTGTTCTTCATTAGAAGGTTAATGGAGATCCACTGCGAGGAGTAAAATAATCATAAGCAGTTTATCTTTCTTAAAACTTTCCAATACAATTAAGCCTTGCTCAAACAAACTTCAAGAGAACGAAAGTTTTTGTTTCGCTACGAAACAAAAAGGATAAATTCATAAAAGAATTCTAATGATTAGCTGATAAATCACAAAAATCTATATACCGTTGTCAATCCTACCAAAAGAAATAAATAATACATTGAATTTTTAAAATAGCACCGCAAGTTAATTGCAGTCATTATTAAGAGCAATTAATGAATGTAATTATCGGATTTATTTTAGTTCTTTGTTTAGTTTTACCATACATGAATATTTTTACAATAAATGGCTTAGCATAATTGTAGCAGTTTGAATGTGTTCGTCGAAGTGCATATCTTCTTTTAAATTGCATATTTATTATTATAAATAGTCATTTCATCCATAGAAATACAAAAAAAAATATATGAATTGCAAGAAATGATCACGGATTTCCATTTAACTTTTACTTAACGTTCTAAATACAGAAATGTACTGTCAGTTTCATATGAAGTGAAGCAGATCACAGAAAAATTTCATTCCAAATTTTGGCAAAACTTGAGGACGCTATTAGACTCAGTTTCTTCGTTTGAATAAAAATTTATTAATGGCACGCATCACAGCTCCAGCCTCTGCTGGGCTAAGAGCTTGTTTTTCAAGTTGCATTTCTTTAATATTTTCAGAAATATCCGAACATGAATGTTCAGTGCCAACATTTTTTAAGTTAATTTATGTGATAATATCTTTGCATAGAATCATCTAGTCAAATTATTAGACAATCTATATCATATTCCGAAAATATCTGCTGACTTTTCCCGTCGTCACCTGAACAGCAAAATTTAAAAATTCCTATTATAGCATCAACTTTGAACACAACTATCTTATAATTCAACTAAGGAACTCGAATGTAATCTCAGAATTCATTCAAGATATTCTTCTTAACATTCTTTCCGTAACACAATGCAGTCTTTCAAAATATACTTGTTGCATATACTGGTTTTTCAGTAATTTGGTATTACACCCGACTTTCACAGCCATTGTTTAGAGCAGAGAGAAAGGTGAGAATGATAATATACGAACAGTAATGTACAAGTAGCTTTCGGCATCCGAACAACCTAAACATAGATGATTTTAAGAGTTCGTAATTTTTGAATAAAAACATGCAGACATTTTGGAAATTATGAAACATACAACATTTTCAGTGGAATATAAACACAAAGTTTATTATATCCGATATTGATATATTTGGAAGTTTGCTGTAGCTGTGTAAAATAACATTAATAGTGTAAGAAACTGGAATGGAACGAAACGTTTGACTATGTCTGAATTTGTAAAGGTTAAATTTGAGCTTCTACATTAAGGTGCAATAGTATTCATATGATATAGGAGGGCTTGATTATTTTTATGTGTGCAAGAGAGCTTAACCGAAAAAAAGTTATTATCATAATCAATTATCTTTCATTGTTACCTTTTGATTCTAATTAAGTTATTCTAACCAAATAATCTGAGCAGGTACTTTGATCAGATATATTGCTTGATGTAAGCAGTTACCTCCTTCCACACGGTCGATAAAACTGTGAGTTATCCTATATAATAGAAAAGCAGAAAAGCGCCTCTCTAGATTTTTTTTTCAACTTTATAGTTATTGCAGAAGTATTTAGTACTTCACATGGTTTTACAATTTACGAAAATAATAATATGTTATCTCGAAAACATCATTCTAACGGCATACAGTCTTCTGAAAGAAAAAAAAAAGATGGGAGAAGGTCTTGACTAATTAAATTAAAAAATAAGGCGAAACTAGTTTTTTAAGCATTAATTATTTAAAAATACATTTTTAATTTTATCAACAGTTTGATTGGAGAATTGAAGATGTCGATAACTTACTGAATGTTCATAAGAAAAGCTAGTAAAAAATACAGAAGATAAGTTAAAAGTTAATTAAAAATTGTTGATGTTAGATTAAAAAAACTTTTAAAATAAAAATTGTTATTTTTCTAATTGTGCATGATTGTTTTAGAGACAGTTTTTACAAGTAGTGTTTCATACAGAGTGTCATGTTTAGCTTATAGAAAGAAAATAAGCGTTTAAAGTCACAGCATATATTTATTACTTTATGTTCAATTAGTTACTAGCTTCATTTTTCATATATCCCGCCTTTACAAGTTTTGATGCTTTCAATCGTGCCGTTCAGGTGATTTGAGATAAATTCAAATTAATGTCCTCAACATTGACACACAGATGTACGTTGAGATTTTTGCTTTTTTAATTCAAATTTTTCTGATGAAAGAACATTTAAAGACCGATTCACTACAGAATCTCTCAATAATCTAAATAAAACACATTGCGGTCTTGTTGAAATGCTGTCAATATGAAATGAATAAATGCATAAATAAGTGGTATTTATTACTTTAAAAACTTTTTACTGAGGAGTTAAAATATGAAAGATAAAGAAAATGGCAAAAATTTAGACAAAACCATCTGAAATTTCTTTTAATTCTTATACATAATTGCTTAGACTAATAATTAAAAAAATAATAGAAGGAATATAAAATATTTGCATATCATACAAAACTGAAAAATGCAAATAATTACTTTAGTTAAGTTCATTACCTTAATATACATTAGTTCCGTCACATGCAATTTGCTCGAATTAATGTCAACATCATTATAGCTAAAACTGTAATAATAACATGACTGTAACTAAAAATGTATTTACTACAACCAAATAATTCAAGTCTATCTATTCGCATAATATGTGCTCAGTAATACGTAATAAGTCTGAAATAATTTCTTTAGAAAACTATTATCATAGTAACACCTATATATATAAATAGTTCTAATGTAATATTGTAAACGGTATTTTGCAGCTTTTCTGCATTCATCTAGATCACGGCGGATTATTGACTTATTTGACTTCCGTTGTTAATAAAAGCCAGAAATCCAGTGATGATTATTTGCAATACTGCAAAGCGGAAAATTCAGGATTCTTATCTCTCTACTATTTACTCTGTATAAAAGACTAGGGATGCTGTCAGTATTTCAATTGAGTCAGTTCAATAACTGAATCTATGTTTCTCTGCGTGTGCAATAAGCGAAAATTTAACACAAACTACTCCTAAGCTTCAGAGTACATTTATTGTCACACAATGTATTAAACAGTACTTCCGTTTGCAAGAAGCCTTAGAAGGAATGAAAAGAATTTATTCCTCTTTTCTAAGAATTTACCAGAATATCTTTAGTAAAAATCTTTAATGAATGTCATTAGAATAATATATGTTCGTCATGGTAAAACAATTTGGTGGTTTTCGAGAATTATTAAAAATCCGCTGAATGTAAAAAAAAAAAAAAAAAAAAAAAAAAAAAAAAAAAAAAAATTGTTAAATACATTTAAATAAAATGTAACTCTAAATGTCGTGGAAAATGAAATTAGTTTTTAAATTATAATTCTCAGAGGTGACTTTAATATGCAGATTTTTTTTGAAATTTGAGCAAGCTAGTGGAGTGCAACATAGATGCACTTGTTTCACTACACACTATTGATATTTTGATTGCTATTTTTCATATCTATTTCCCCATGCTCTTTAAAATAATTTTAATTTATTGACGTTGCTTCGAACGAAGACATATTAAAATCTATTTATTTTATCAATGTTCTAATTCCTGCATTGACAAACTACTACGTCAAATATTCATTACTAGACGAAAATAATCTTCAGACTTACCAGGATTTCTTTACACTGCCGAATTGTCTGGTTTGGTTTGTAGAGAAGTTAGGTTATTTCAAAGCAGGAGACGTGAAAAATGAGCAATGCCCTCGCTGGGAATCGAACCACGGATCTCTCGAATACGCGTTGAACGTGCTCACCACTATACCACAAAGGCATGCTAAAAAGGCGGGAGAAATACTCTATGGGTTTATTTGATTATGGTGAAGCTAACGACGGCTATCTGCGAATAGGGAAGGATGTCTTCGTGGAGAACTTCCTAAGGGAAAATCTCTCGTATACACATTTACACCCTGGGAAAATCCCAAAAACGCCAATGCAGGAAGCCTGTTCACCTGGAATAGAACCTCGGATGAACTACCAGTGTTCGATAACGAGTGTTGAGCGACTTTACCACTAGACGCTGGTGAGTCTCTTGAGTTTTAACAGTCTTTCATAAAAGCTATTGTAAATCAGTGTAAAAACAAGACAATTATATTACATATTCTTGAGATTCTATTAAAATTAATAATCATTTACTCATTAAAAATTTAATTAATAATCGGAATAATAAAAATAAATCTAATAAAAGAAAAATCAGATTTTCTTATTACAAAACAATGTAAAATATACTTTAAAATTTAACACACAGAAACGAAAAAATACAATAAAATAATTCGAACTTAAGACCGAACTAGCAGTGTTCAGCAACTTAACCGCTCGGCCGCTGGTGGGGGTCTCGTCGAAATATCAAATAAACTCCTACAATACACATTTTCAATCCTATTTTTTAATGTTTTGTTTGAGACTAATGTAACAGGTTTTGTTAGAATCGTGTCAAAACATTACACAATTTTTGTAACTCGTAGTACCAAGATAGCGTATTGCCGTTTAGCCATTCGCTATAGATAGCCTGTTCATTCCACTTCATTATTAAGGATATTCTAACGTGCATCAGGAGAGGTAAATCGGTATCGAATGCGTGGAGGTGGTACAAGACGGTACACAAAAAGCCACGAAATTCCAAGAAGACGTCTTACCAGCCACTGTATCGTCTATGCCACAATTCCGTAGTATCTCATATAAGCTAATACTTTTAGATACTAAAATTATTTAATTCAGAAATTATATTGCATCGTAGACCGGTGTTACCTTAAAAATGTCTCATTAATAAATTTCATTGCTAATTATAAAGTACTAATTCATAATTATTGTTAGTTTCGAATATTTCTTATTATATCATTATAGACCCGAAACGTTTAAATTATGTTTTTGAAATTTAAATATGACCTAGTGGGTCTCAGTTCTGCCTCTTTTCAATGCGCATTTTCGATTATGTGCCAGCCAAAATGGGCTTCTTTCTATGAAAACGCTCTTTCAAACTATTTTTAATTTAATCTGTAAATTTGACTTCTGGTATACAGATTGATTCAAATATATTTGATAATAATATAAAAGCTGGTAGAGGATACGGAAATATGCAGATTTCGCAGTGTACGGAAATAGTCGGTGAGATCATTCAGTGCAATGCTGTGTGGCAGATAAAAGTATTATGCTGATATGTACCCTCCTTTCAGTAACTGCTCCGTTTTAGCTGTAGTCGCGTAGATAAAATACATCTCAATCTCGGCAAACTTCAAGTTCCTATAGCGATGCATAACGCTCGAAATTAGCATTATGAATAATGATTTAGGATAGCAGAGAGCTTTAACTTAGCGATAAACAGCGCTCTCCAAAATCTCAACATACCATTTCCGCAGACACATTCAAAATACAAATAAATGGTAGAATATCTATTTATTTCGACCCCTTTGCACGACCTTTTGCCAAGTAATTTTGAATCATAATATCTAAGTTTTGACCAAAAGAAATAGTTTAAATGTTTTAAATTACAAAGAGTTTACGTATAGCAAAAATCATTTAACCCCTTTTTATTCAAAATATTTTCAGATTGACGATATCCTTCATCATGTGAGGACTTTCGGCGTCATTTGAACAATATAGATTCTACTCAGATAGAAAAAGGTTTTTAATTACAAAATATGCTTCCAAATATTCAAACATTCAAAATTTTTGAATATTTAAAAACATATTTTGTTACCACGGTGGTAGTGGGAATTTAAAATATACCTAAAATAAGATCGGCCTCAGCGTTGGGTTCAATACAACAATAATTGGCATTCTCTGCTCCGCGAACTTAATCGCACTACAGGTCCACCCACTCCTTGAGACCAGAGTCGGAGGTTCAACCTACTTTCTGGCCCCTCAGAGAGGGTGGCACACAGCCCGGGCAGTCACCCGGTACGGAACTGGTCGTCATTTGCTACTTACCAGTCGCTCGGGCTGCCCGTCGCAGCTCGTCATTACCCAGCGTACCCGGGGGAAGTCCTCCGGGTTACTAGTTCCACGCCGCGCTAGGACGTGCCAGACCCCGAGGCCGGCCAATAAATGACCTTTCCGAGAGCCTTCAGAACCACCAAGTTCATAAATTTTATACCCCCGGGGCCGAGACTGCCTAGGTACAGATCCTAGCCAGTAGCTTCGCAGAGTTCTCTACGTCGATCTCTACGTCAATACATCGGAACTTGACTCTAGTACGTTGGCGACGAAATAATCGGGATTTAACATCTTGTGGATACTACTTGTGGGGATACATCACAGGCTGAGTTTCTCTTTCTTCTCTCTGAAGGTCTGAATGTTCTTAAACAATGCGTCAGTCCCATTAGCTGGTTGGACAACTGACCTGGATAAGAGTTTAAGGAGAACTTGATTATTGCATTGATATCTGCACAGTGTGGCTTATGTGTGCGAAAGGGACACACATCAGCCATTTGTAATGTAATTTTGTATATTTTTAAAATTTAGAAGTTTTATTTTGGGCTAAACCAGTATTGTGAAATCTGGAGCGCACAGAGCTGAACTGCGGTGACAAAATGTTTCATCTGCAGCAATTTAATGAAATCTACATATCATTATCTACAATTAGAATAGTAGCATTTTCATACGGTACTGACCATGATAGAAAACGTTTAGTAATAATCTGGAATGGCTCTGCCTTGTAAATTATCATCTATAAATGAATAACCTCCTAAATCCGTTCGTAATAATTCCAGGTTTGTATGAAGTGTTAAGATTAAATGTCGAAAATCCAAACATTTCAAGAAAAGTAAATATTAAACTAATACATTTCAAGAAAATTCATTTACCTAGATCTGAGATTGAGATGTGTGAGTAATTGTCTAGGTGGTTAAAGATTTGGTATTCATATCAAGTACAGCGTTGAACATGAAACAAGGAAATGATACTTATGTTTCGGTACCAGTCTGAATCCACTTGGTGGAATACTTAAAACATTATCTCTTAAATACACTCATGTCCATAAATTAAGGATAATTCGGAGTCCCGCAGAAATCGAATTCTAAAATAAATATATCACCTGTAAAATCACTACACACATCTTCAAGAATCATATGCAAATTTCAGGAAGTAACCAGATGACACCGATAGTACGTCACAATGACGAGAGTGTAAGAGAGTGATATATAAGGAATGCAGGCAAAGAAGTAAAATTGTTCGCAGGCGCTTTATAAGCATTTCAGTGCAATACCCGAATAGTTATGACACAAAGAACGCATTTGGATGATTTTTTAATTGGTAGAATTATCGGCCGTCTGGAATGTGGGTGTACCCAACTGGAAGTATCAGACGAACTTGGAATTGCCCAGAGTGTCATCTCCAGGCTTTGGCAACGATTCCAAGATGATGGTAATGTGAGTAGACGTTACAGCACAGATCGCCCCAGAGTTGCCGAATGAGAACCGGTATTTGGCAGTTACTGCCAAAAAGAAACAGGCGGAGCGCAGCCTCAGACCTGTCTCGTCAGCTCTCTTCAGCCACTGGTACGACAGTTTCAAGGCAGACCGTATACAGACGCTTAGGGCAGATTGGTCTATATGCTCGTAGACCTGTCAGATGCGTTCCACTTATTGCAACTCACTGTCGCCTGCGGTTAGCCTGGAGTAGAGAGCATGCATTGTGGACACTGCAACAGTGGGCTTGTGTGATGTTTTCCGACGAGTCCAGGTTTTGCTTGCAGTCTGATTCTCGCCCGACTTTCATATGGAGTTCTCCAGGTACCCGTTACCACCAAGAAAACATCATTGAACGACACCATCACGGTGGTGCAGGAGTGCTCGTTTGGGGTGGAATTATTCTGGGTTTCAGAACTGACCTGCATGTTCAAATAAGAACCATGACAAGCCAAATCAATCGGGACGTCATTCTGAAACAACATGTACGTTTGTTTCGGGGCGCCACGGGCGCGCAATTTGTGTTTATGGATAACAACGCCCGTCCTCACCGTGCAAACATCGTAAGCGAATGCCTTCAATCGGAGGATATCACCCGTATGGACTGGCCAGCATTCTCACCGGACTTGAATCCAGTAGAGCACGTGTGGGACATGCTTGGGCGACGAGTTGCAGCCCGTCAACATCCTCCTACATGTCTACCGGAACTTCGGAGAGCATTGCGTTTTGAGTGGTGTAATATCTCCCATGATCAACTCGATACTTTGATACTCGGCATGCCTAGGCGCTGTACGGACTGTATTGCATCGTCTGGGAGACATACAATGTATTAACAATCATACCAACTATGTAATATTGGTTTTTTTTTTTTTTTTTTTTTTTTTTTTTTTTTTTTTTTGTAAATAGGTTTTTTTTGTAATTTGCTCTAGGGAGAAAAAATCGCTAATTTTCTTAATAATATCAAACATATAGCATCTTTTTTTGCTCTTTACCTTTTGTTTAATAAATAAGCTTTACAAATAAGTCAAATTTGTTTTGCTTCTAACTCTTCCTTTGCCTGATTTTGCATTATCCTTAATTTATGGACATGAGTGTATGTCACGAATTCGATCTCCTTTACTTATGCTTTTCCTTTTGATAATTATCTAAAAGGTACTAATTCAGAAGTCAAACAACAAAAATCAGCGTTGTATTTTCAAATTTTCACAGGACTAGATTCGATGGTTTTACCGAATCATTATCCTCAGTTGATTTTTGTTGTTTGACTTCTCAATTAATATTTGTTCGGCGTGTTATTGTGTCTTAATCTAAAAGGTACTTATCATTACAGAATTACGACTTAGTATTGCTTTATTCTATTATATCAATAAATAACTTTAGTATAAAAAGTATCTAGTATGTAAATACCAAAATATGTAGCTACCTGCGTGTAACATTTCGTCGGTAAAAATTGTATGGAATTTACTAAAATTTTACTTTTCTAAAACACTTTGAATAAAACATTGAGTTGCTCATTGTTGTCAATTCATTAATATATGTTCTGGAAAAGTTGAATTGTATTCCTACTTGAAGGAATTAATTGCTACAGGCAACTTGCCGATGAGATAACTATGTATATAATATTTTCCATCTATTCTGCTTTTCCTTTTGAACAGCTTATTTTAAACGTAAGAATTTATGTTCCATATCCTTATATTCTTGGGTTAGGGAGTTGTATTTAAACTGGTAGGCTTATCCTAACTATTTAGTTTAAAAACATTTTATGTGTTCTGCTGAGTGTTCATACCAATTTGATGATTGTTTGCTGATTATTTTGTTGACTGTTCCAATTTCACTTCAGTTCTTGTAATGTAATGTTTACATATTTATTTATAAATATTATATTTTCTAATTAACTAAATGTATTTAAAAACATGATAAATTTCAGCACTTACCTAAAGTCTCTAAAGCCTAGATAGAAAATCACGCATATATTCTCGCTATGCTATCAGATCTAAACGTTTAAGTACTCGTATATTAACGTCTAATAGTGGCCGTGTGGTAAGACCATTCAATGCTAGTAGTTCGATCCGGATTTAAATCCTAGCGAACGGGCTAGCTGTAGGGCTATTTTCGAGCATTCCTCATTTGTAGAGTGAATGCAGAGCGGTTTTGTCCTAATGAACTTCAGTTTAATGTAAATAAACCAATATAGTAAATAGTAAAGTCAATCAAAGGAGACTGTCACCGAGATTCGAATTACTTTTAAATACCTGTTTTGTAAAATTTAGGCTAAAATATTCTTCACATTATAAATCTATTCTTCAAGTTATTCGCTATCATAAACTTGACCCAAAGTCACAAATATTTTAATTGATGTCATTTGAGTCTAAAGCAAACTTTTAACTGAAATTTTAAATGTTTTCTCTCAATTTCGTGAGGTGAAATATTTTCTCTCAGTGTTTTAAGTTATTTACTATTATATAAACTACTGAATCTGTCACCAGATAGGCTTAAAAAAGTTAAAATATTTAAATTTAAACAGAACGGGAATAGAGATTTTAAGATATGTTAACTGACGTTAATATAACGCGTACTACTACAAATTACAAGTTGAATGTACTGCAAATTAAAATCTATACCAGAAATTATGCGCTTATTTTAGCTTAAAATCAAAGATTAATATTTTGGACATTACCAATAATTTGTGCCAATAATAGCCAATGATTTGCGTTGAAATAAAAATGGGAAATATATCATCATTTTATTAAAAAATGAAAAGTCATTTATCTTTATTATCATTATATAAAAGTTAGTCACAATAATAACAGATAATTTTAAATGCAAAAGACGAGTTTCTAGAGTATTTTCTTCTTCAATCAAGAAATCTTTATTAGTGTACGATTATCTTCTAGTATCATATGTATCCTAACAATGATTATGATAATTGTCAGTTCAAAAGAGAAGCTATTAAATCTTAATTTTAAAAAGGAGCGTATTTTAAGAAGCTCTTTTGTTAAGCCTTTTTATTGATTTTGTTAAGCTCAATAAAATAATAGAGAATACTATCATGTAACCAATTAATTAAAGTGTCGGATAAATTATCATTCCTTTTAAGCAGCTCATTAGCACGATAAAAGTAATGATATGTGTTGAACGTGCTTCACTAATTAAAAAAATAGTTTAAGGAACAGAGATAAAAATGTCATGTTTGACTAATGTACTACGCTATTAAATATATTAGTAAACTTTTTAAACACAGATTTGCAACTGCAATGTTTGAATAAATTAACGTTACTAGTATAAGGTATTTCGCCCGCCTTCTTGGCATGCCTTCGTGGTGTGGTGGTCTGCACGCTCAGCGCGTAAAGGAGAGGTTCGTAGTTCGATTCCCGGCGAAGGCGTTGCATATTTTTCATCTTACCTGATTCCAAAAATGACCGAATGTCTCTACAGTGGACCCGAACGAAAAGGATGTTGGATGATGATTCTCCTCACTCAGGATTTGCGATTGGGTCCCCTAAAAACCCCATCGCCCTTTGAAAGGGGGAGTATGTAAGGCGTTTCTCCCGCCTTCTTAACGAGTATTCGTAGTATAGCGGTCTGCACGCTCAGCGTGTAATTGAGAGGTCTGCGTTTCGATTCCTGGTGAAGGCATTGCTAATTTTTCATGATGCCTGCTTCTAAAAATTACCTAATGTTTCTACACTATTAATTTCTGATTTTCTCTTTTCATTTTCTACAAAATTTCTTACATTCTCAAATAAAAAAATGTATTTAATGAAAACAATCTTTCTATTAAACTAAAATTTTTGTTTCATGTTAATATCATTCTGAGCAAAAACTAAAACAAATTTTAATTATCAGTTTCTTTTTAGAAGAAGATTTTTAATAGATATTTAAGTGTAAACATTTTAAAAACATGTTTTCTAGTTGCTCTTTATGTTTAAACATTTATCAAATTTTATTTGAAACATGTTTACAGATTTGCTGCTTTCTATATAACACATTCATGTTAACATTAATAATTATTAAGTTTCACAAGCATATTTTGTTTAAAAATGAAAATTTTTGAGAAATGCAACTGCAGATACTTTTCTTTTGCCTGTTTGTTTCGTAAAATATTGAAAAATCTCAATTCCTAGAGAACCTAGGAAAATGTATATTTTGTAATTTCTATATACATATAAAATCTGCAGTGATTTATTTGAATCACTCAGTTCACATTTTTCATTTTTTTTTTTTTTTTTTTTTTTTTTTTTATAAAAACGGAAAGGAAATACTATATATTTGCAATCCGTATGTAAACCGATGGTAATATTTTGGTGCAAAATTCAACCAAACTTGAAACCCCGAGTATGATTCAAATTTAAAATCGCTTTATAACTATATATATGTGTAAGATAAAATATATGTTAATCAGCATTATAACTAAATTTTGAAATAACCACTTAATTAATCATTC
The DNA here is from genome assembly GCF_044657685.1 of Stegodyphus dumicola. NCBI lineage: Eukaryota > Metazoa > Arthropoda > Arachnida > Araneae > Eresidae > Stegodyphus > Stegodyphus dumicola. The sequence goes on from NC_140771.1 coordinate 199,690,485, forward strand.
TTAATTTTTGGTATTTCCTTTCTGTATTCTAAAAATCGTCATAGCTTTTTATCGACTACGTCATTTCTAGTTGAATCTATGTCATATGGCTTGCGTAAAGCTGATGATGAAGCTAATTTGGAACTTGAACTCAAAATTTTGAGAACTGATACTTTTTTTTTTTTTTGAGAACATACAGTCTCCCCGTGCACCTCATATGTACAACACGGGGCTTACAGAAGTAAGTTAACTAGGACATTAAAGGTTACATGTATAAATAAACATTAAAAATTACATGCATAAATAAAGCGAACAAAAGCAGAGAACAGCAGTCTGGACTTCACGAAAACAGATAAGTTCACTGGCCAAGTCACTCCGAACATTTTCAAATCGTTCTGTAAGCATAATCTAGGGCCATCAAATGTAGGGCATGAGAAAACCAAATGTTGCACATCCTGGGGAACTCTTTTTTAACATTAACATAAATTGTTTGATCGTAGATTAAAACGAAACAGGTAACTAGAAAATTTACCGTAACCAGATAAAAACTGAGACACTTTAAAACTTAACGAGAGGAAAAACTCGGAATTCAGTCTATGGTAAATAGAAGGAAGGAACTTTTTGGTGACTTCAGCATTACAAGATGAAATGTATTCCTCATTCCTCTAACCTAAACCAAAACATTCTCTCAATGAGCTTCCACACTGGACAACTGCGCATTTGGCTGTTACCACTGTTGCCGCTTAGACGCTGTTTCACTCTGCTCTTACATCGCAACACTATCACAAATATAAAAATTTTTGAATAAATACTATTAGAGTGCCAAGCAGATTGTGGCCACAAATGCCAATTACAATAAAATAAAATTTAAGCCTCCTCGACTGCAAGTTTCCTAGTCATTACGGGTTCAACACTTAGCATTTTACGCAATCAGAATTCTCCCTCTTCAGTATGGATCTGCGTTCTATGGTATCTAAATGCTGCATAATCAATATTTCTGCGTTAATACGTCCCAGTGTTCCTACTCAGTACTTCTAAATATATTGTTAGTACACACACACACACACATATTTATATATAATTGCAAAGAAGAGGTAATTTCAATAGCTATTGCTTAAAAGTGCATGTGATACTGCAGTTTCTAAGTAAAATAGTTACACCATGTAAAAACAACTATACAATACTAAAGAAGTAAAGTTATCGCGTAAAAACTTACTGTAAAAATTACAAAACGAGATAATATCAAAATAAAAGAGTGGTAAGACGCCATTTTATAAGAATAGCTTCCATCCTTCACCTTCGGAACCCCCCATACATCAATACCATGGAGGTAGGAAGTAAGAAGGAGTCGCCCTAAACAAGTTTCTCCGTACCCTGCTCTGAAGCACCGGCGATCCCTACGTGGTGACCAAAACATTGGGTCATTTACCATTGAGTTCTATGGTATTTGACGCGTTCGGGTGTAAATATTTTGTAATTACGTCGCAAATAAACATATAAATGTATATATTTTCTTTTTCTACAACACTTCAGAGTCCTAAGTATGTGAAAACCACATATTTTTAAACAACATTTTATTCTGAACGGAATTAAATGCTATACTTTTCACAGGACAGTTTTCTCAGAATGGTTTAATTTGAATGAAATATTTTCACAAGTTTTCGTTAATTACATTAGAAAAAAAAAATTAAGGTAATTCGATTTTATTCGGTTAAGGTACAAAAATTAAGATCAAAGTTTATTGTATTATTATTATTAAAATTATGCATTATTTCTTTTCTATTTATAGAGCTTCTTCCTAAAATACTTTCTTAAATATGACATGATTTTTTGGCTTCTTTTAAATCGAAAAATGTAAGTCAATTTATAATTAATGCTCTATTCGGTTCATTTTAAATTAGAGAATTATTAGGAAAATAGTATTTGACTTTCTCTGAACATTTCTGAAAGGGAATAAAATAAGTTTTTTTTTTTTTTTTTTTTTTTTACGTATTATTTAAAACTTGTAACTGAATTATTATAAAATGTAAAGGGAACAATTCTTTTAATTATACTTATCAGATTTTTTTTTACCCTTCATTTCAACAATACATATTCCAAAACTCTTTATTACGTTCTTAAGTGCGCATCTCATAGCATTTGCTTTGCAATACCTTTTAACAGATTGCTTTCCAATACGAACAATTCTTGCTTAAATAGTTTTATAACGTATTTGTCAACAGGATTTAAATTTATGTTTACAATTCAATATTAAGGTTATTATATATTTAGATAACATTTATAATCATTATAAATTAGATACATTTAATCATTAGATTTCTTCACAGTACTATCACAGTTGTTTATAAGTGAATAAATTCTTCATTTCAAATACATTTATAAATAATTTAATGAATATTTAAGTATTTTGTCAAAGGCAGATACATGCTTTTTGCAAGCACATGCATAAATACCCATAGATATTTCCTATTTATCATTTCCGGCATGTGCAAATCTTTAATTTCTGTGCATTCACTATATTTTTCGTGTAAAGTAATTTATACTAATTTAGCATACACCCGAAAGTTTTACATAAAAAATATATATGAATATAATTTGAATGAAAATTATAAGTATTATTTTTAATACCCACTCAAAGGTCAGTTTTTCTTCAAAATTCCCCCACGATGGCATCTCTCTCTTTAGGCAGATAGCCCTTGCATGCGTTACTCTATTTAATAAAAACTTAATCTGACCTATGTGCCTAATTACAAATATTTTAACATGCATAATTTTATATTTACATTTAGCCATCAAGTTTCAAATCTTCTAGAAAATAAATTTTGGCAGATCTCTTTTAGCAATTTTCTTAAAATCTATATTTTTGTAGTGCAACAGCTTAGAATTTTATAAAACAAATTCATAATCAAAATCGCTGTTGTTAGTTATCGAAAAATAACCAAGATGTGATTTTTGCGTAAATGTCAGTAAACTATACAAATTGCTATTATCCATCACACTATGAATGTTTCTTTCATGCGAGAGTGTCCCTTTTTCGATTTCTATGGAACTGTTGTGTGTCGAAATACTATCAGAATTTTGTCAAGCGAGCTTCTGAATGTAAACAAAAAACGCCCCGTCTGGTGACCCAAGCTTCAAAGCAGTGCTTCACTTCTAGCGCGGAATGGCCCCTCCTCCCTTTCCTACCTCCATGATCAATACCAGCTTTTTCCCACTAGCCGTTACGTACCATTGGCTACTGCTTCTTTACGTTTGTTTCCCCCTTTTACGTCGTCTCACCTAATTGGAAAATTTTGGCTGCTTTTAATTTCTAGTAGCACTCCTTAGAATTCTTCTATTTCCGGCAACCCTTTTCAGCAATTTTTTGCTCTCTTTATTTTGGTTTGGCCACTGCTATGGACGCAGGTTATGTTTGTCTTTTTCTTCTATATGTCATTAACTTTGGTCTTAGCAGGACCCATTTTGAGGCTTAATTATTATTTTTCTTTTAATTCTTCCTTTTTAAAAAGTTTATATTCTTCATGCTCTTAGGCATCTCCCTTAAAATTATGTAATTTTTGACTAATAACTTTTTAGTTATTTAGTTTAATTGTACGTTTGCTTAACTAGGCTTTTTTGTATAGTTTTTACTTGCTTAGTAAGTTTTACATTTAAAATTTTAAATTGCAAGCGCGTCGGGAAAAGAGACAAAACCATTGAGCCTTACTATCTTAAGATAATTTAATTTGATTGTTCTATTAATAAAATTACGCTTTCAGTCTCAATGATTTGCGTTTGACGAAACGCGCTAATGGTATTAGCTGAAAAATCGAGTTTAGTTATGAGACGCTTTTCCTTTGATAAAACGTCGAATCAAACTTGAGTAGATCCGATTTACCATTTATTGCAATTCTTTATACATTTTTTCTGTGTATTTGAAATGTTTTTAATTATTTGCGTGCATCATTTAAGAATTTAAAATTTGATTAAAATTTTGTTAATATTTTCTCATCACTCTTTTATTTTGAAATTATCTCGTTTTGTAATTTTTACGACGTTTTATTTCTCGTTTGTAATTTTTTAAAGTTTTTAAACGACAACTTTGACTTCTTTAGTATTGTATAGTTGTTTTTACATGGTGTAATTATTTTACTCAGGAACTACAGTATCACATGTACTTTTAAGAAATAGCTATTGAAATTACCTCTTCTTTGCAATTATTTAAAAATTTTGCAGCTCATTGGGCAAAATTCTTGACCACATACTCTCTTGTTCGTATTATCTTTCTACTTATATATATACATATATATAATATTTTAATGCAGTCGTAGTGAGGCTTCATTGCTCACGATGCAATATTTATATTCGAACGTCCATATGTGAAGCTAAGCAGTGATTGTTTAATTTTAGTTTTAGTTACCTTTTTCAAGCAGTGTTAATTAATTTGGAAAGATCTCGAATTTGGGGAAAATGGTGAACGTAGGAGGAAAATATAAAATTTAGAATAGTCAATTTTTTAAGGTCGCCAATTATTTGGATGCCTAGCCTTAGTATTTTCTTATATATAAATATGATATATAAAATGTTGTATGATTTTAAATTCACTTAGTGCGAAATCGAGTTATACTACTACTTGCGCAATTGCTGCAAAGAAAGTTAATAATAATTTATTTACTAAAGAAATATTGATTATATTATCTCCTAAGATTAATCTTAGTAGAATTATCTTAAAAGAGTGAATCCATAGTTAGTAAGTTCATTTCCAAAAATTGTTTAAAAGAAGCTTGAATGCAAATTGTTAAAAATGTTTAACGGGGACATGAATTAAATCATGAATAACAAAATTTCAGTTGTAAAAGGAAATAAATTAAAAGCAAGTAATTAAATTAAATGCAAGTAATCATTGCCATTGATTGGAAATTAGTTGACTTTACAAGAGGAACAAACCAACTCCCGTTCAATGAACAATAATTAAGAAATAAATACGAAGGTGTTTCGTCCTTTACTCAAATAATAAGGCAATTCCAAACCGGCAATTCAAGCTAGGCCAAATATTTCCGTTAATTGAAGGGATCAAGAACCAATGCAGAGCACCAAAGAACTCATTCCGATTAAGCATTTTCGCTAGTTCAATTTTGAGTGAAAAGCAATTTCTGCAGTAAAATTGATAAATTACTTGAGTAATTGTGACCCGACACCCTCGTGTTTATGCATTTTAATTCATAATGCAATACAAAACTATTTGTAAAGATTAAAAATTTGAAATTGGCATTATGAAATAGAATTATTTACTTGCTTTTAATAAATTTAATTACTTGCTTTTCATTTATTAGTCCAAAGGGATTTGAATCCCGAAGGACTATTAGTTTCGTTTTGGCATTTTGCGTCGGACTCATAAATGTCGGTTCACTTTTCAAACTGTTGCCACAAAATGTTACAGTCCTGCATTATATTTGAAGAAATTAAATAATGAAAAATCTGCATAAATGTATGTATATTTCTCGTATTGTGATAAAACAACGGTACATAGAGTCATCGAATTTTGAATAACGTAATCCTCCAACGAATATGAGCATGTGGAAGACCAAATTTGAAATTTGAAATTTGTTTTATGATCGATTTCCTATTTTTTAAAACTTTGACGAATTTTTGATTAACAAACTCAAGGATTTCAAAGCGAGCAATGGCAACGTTGTGCAGAAAAAACATTTTTATCTCCAGCGCGTGAGTCTCTGTATCGGAAATTCTAAAGATATGCTCGTTTTAAAACTATTTTGCGATATTGCTGTTGCACTGGATCTTATGGTTTAAGTGCGAGGAACATGATATTTAATAAAGAAAGGTAACACACAAAATGTTAAAAAACGCCCCTTTGGACGTAATTTAAAATCTGAAACATTTCAGATTTTGTATTTTCTATTTTATTTCTTCTTACAATTGAAATTTTGTTCTCCCCGTTATTCAAGTCCCCGTTAAACATTTTTAACAATTTACATTCAAGTTACTTTAAAACAATTTTCGGAATTGAACTTACTAACTATGGATTCACTCTTTTAAGATAATTCTACTAAAATTAATCTTCGGAGATAATATAATCAATATTTCTTTAGGAAATATATTATTATACAAGATATATATATATATATATATATCTTGTATAATATATATATATATTAGGAGATAATATATATATATATATATATTATTTTATAATATTAATTTTAGTAGAAGTATCTAAAAAGAGTGAACCCGTAGGTATCTTACTTTGCAGCTATTGCGCAAGTATTAGAATAACTTGTTTTGGAACTTAGAGAATTTAAGATCATACAACATATGATATCTTATATATTAAAAAAGGGGAGAATAGTTGATCTTCAATCTGATTAGATAAACCTTCCAAACCAGTGTCCATTCATCTTTAGCTTACATTTGATAAATAGGTGAGAAGAGACACTTTGCCGCCAATAATTTTTCATTTCTGTCAATTTTTAGGATGCGTATGCTTTGACGTTTTGACTAAATTCTTAATTTTCTTTGGTTCTCAGATGTAGTAAATCTTATGCAATCACTAGGTTCTCTTCCTTTCAGTTGCGCTCAGTTTCTATGAGTAAAATTTAATTCTTCATTTTGTTACATAATGAAGGATGCTCAAACAGAAAAGGGTATCATATTTTTCTATTTTAAAATTTAAAATAATTAATTTTTGCTGAGCAATGCTTATGGCTGAAATTAAAGATAATATTATCCATTATTATTATGGCAACTGTAGTAGATCGAGGACAATGAGTTTCAAGATTTCTGACCTCAAACTTTCATTGCGTAGAAAATTCCGAAGCGAACATCTATATTAAGGAATTTGATTAGTGTGTGTTAGGGTGTTATTAAATTAAAATATATACTTTTTCAATTGTTTAGCTCATAATTACATTTGTGTTATCCAATTATTCAGAAATCATTTTAAACTCGTAATTTCAAATGATCCCATCCTTCAGTATTAAAAACTTTTCTAAGCACTCTCGGCTAATGCGCAAATATATGCAGTAATTAAAAGCATATTTAGATGTTACAAATCAAAAAGGTTAAATATTGAATTTATTTTATAATGAAGAGCATTAAGTTAGAGCTGTAACTACTATTATTCTAAATTTATTAAATTTCGTCAAGATCAAATTTCTGCATCCTGAAGAAAATTAACGTTCAACTTGATATTTGTTATAAATTGATAAATTTAAAATTTAACTTGCGAAGAAATATTTCTTGATTAAATAAAATAATAAATCACTTTACAGTAGTCAATGGGTATGAAGAGTCTAAAATAAAACAAATGAGTTTAGAAAGCAGTTTTTCCTCTGAAATTTCATTCCTATGTAATTTACTTCGAAATTCCCTATCGGCACTTCGGTCCGTTTTGTAGCCTGACGAAAAGGCTCCCTGTATTAGGGTTTTATTACTTTTAATCCCTCTTCCCCATGTATAATGCGAAAATAAAGTATGCCTCATCTTAAGCAGATAGAGAGACTGTTCACAAATTTTTAGACGACTTTTCTTAGCTACGAAAAAAAATGCTCGCAATTTCTTTTAATTGCAGCTATATTTCTGAAAGTGTAAGTTATCTTCTGCTACTTGACAATTTTGTTTTCATGCAAAATGGCGATTTTAAAGAAGGAATGGACAAAGGACTATGTTTGTGCTCTTTCTGAAGAACATTATTCATATTTAGTTATTAAAAATTTCTAAAGCATACATTATTTTGACAGATATTATTTTGTCAATAAGAAAGGAAAGAAAACGTCAACGTTTGGCTTTACGGAGAAAAATTCTTCAAAAGATATATCCAAGGAAAAACGGGAATGTTTCGAATTCTGCAAAGGTGAGAACTTTAATGATGAAAGAAAATCTTCGAAGTAAAGGGACCGTTGCATATTTATTAAAATACACAGCGTCAACTGTAAGCAAAGTGATTAATGCTCATTAAATCTTAAAACGGCAGAAAAACGTTCATATGCATCGTCTTTCTCCACGCCATATTGCCTAAAGCAGAACTCGATGCAGAATTACCTATGTTTTCTATTATGAGAAACAATTATTCGGATAAAAATGGAAAAATGTTGTTCTGATAGATGAATCTTGGGTATATCCAAATAACTGAAATGAAAAGAAATCCATTTATTATCATCAGAGAGAAGAAAAAATCTTAGAACATAGTTCAAAGAACCTAAAGAGATAATTTTAAAAAAGGGATTTTATGATTGTTGCTGATTTTTAATCTAACGACAAATAAAAATTAAAGAGAGTGAAGAAAACTATGAGGTCAACTCCACATATTATCTGGAACATGTTTTATACCCAGTTTTAAATTGTGAAACACCGTCTCTTTATCCACAGTACCATCAAGCAATAGCAATGCATCAATACAAATCCACTCTTAATTTCCTTACAAAATAAACAAGAAACGTGTATTAAAGCCATACCCTTCACTCATATCCCTACTAAATAGTTTGATGCAGACTCTACGGATCTTTGTCCTTTTGGACTTTAAAAAGCGGATTGTCCAAATGTCGGTCTACAACCCTCCTTGGACTTTGGAAAGCTGTTCAAGAGGAATGGGCAAAAATAGCTCTTCCAAAACTAGAAAAGCTTTATTGTCTTCAAAATTACGGTGCAGGAAGATAGTAAAGAATAAGGAATACCAAATGGAACATTTAAAACACAAATCGTCTAGGTAAAATATTTCTGTAAATACAAGGAAAATCGTTTAAAAAATGTCAGAACAGCCTTTATATCTCGTGTTCTTTGCTATATTAAATTAACCAAACTATACATAATTTTGAGCTTTCTCTCATTATTCCGATGTGCATACGTAATAACTGAATTATGATATATATTTGAAATAAAATATTATTTCTTTACGTTTTAGCTTCAGAAAAGGGCTAATTGTACGTTTTTATTGCCAGAAATATAAATCAAAAACTCACATATAATAATAGATATAGGAAAATAAATAAAATCTCACTTAGGTTTTCTTTTTATATATACGTAGCGTATTCGGAAACTAAGTACCGTTTCATTCTAGCGCCGTTGCAGAGCTGTGGTGGGCATCCCGCGCATGCGCACTAGTCTTTCTTTCCGTAATTAAATTTTTGAACGCGAGGAATGTTAAACCGGCCGAAATTTATCGTCAAGTGACAAAAGTTTACGGTGAATACACGATAAGTAATGGAATGGTGAGAAAGTGGGTAAGAATGTTTAATGCAGGTCGAACCACGCCGAGGCTCGGAGTGGTCGGCCTTCTGTTGTCACCGATGATTTGGTAAGAAAAGTTGATGAAGCAATTCATGAGAACAGACGCTTCACAATGATACTCTTTCAGAGGCATTTCCACAAATTTCACGTACTGTTTTGTTCGAAATTGTGTCTGACCGCTTGAATTATCGCAAACTGTGTTCCCGATGGGTTCCAAAAATGCTCACTGATGTTCACAAAACAAAGCGACTTGTTAGTACCCTGACATTTCTCACGCGGTACAGTGATGAGGGAGAAAACTTTTTAAACCAAACAGCCCGGACTTGGCGCCGTCCGACTATCACTTGTTCCTGCACATGAAGCGCGAACTTGGTGGCAAGCGCTTTGGATCTGACGATGACACGAAAAATCCTGTGGAGTCGTGGTTATCGAAACTGGCGGGAAGTTTCTTTGACGATGGTATACAAAAACTGGTCACCCGCTATGACAAGTATTTGATCACTGGCGGAAACTATGTTGAAAAATAGTTTAAGACATGTATTTTCATGTAAAAATAAAATTGGATTCGAAAAAATTGTTTTACTATTTTTTTTTTTTTTTCAAAACAGTACTTAGTTTCCGAATACGCCTCGTATATATATATCATTAAAAAATTTGAAATGCATTTACGCGGTACTGAAATTGTATGTGCCTCATAAGAAATGTCCGCCAGAATATGAGTTCAGATTAAAAAAAAAAAAAAAAAAAAAGGATTGCCGGAAACTTGTCTTGGATGGAGACTATTCTTTCCCTTTCCATTTGTTTGTTAAAGGCATAAAAGAGTAGATTACAGGGCGTAAAGCTTTAGCTGATTCTTGAGTTGCCTACAAAGTTCCATAGCAGCTACGTATTTTAACATTAGCATTACGGCGTTTTCCATATACCTATAACTATGACCAGTGGCCATTTTGACCACCTGTTCCGAATAAAAGAAAAGCGCTCACTTTCTACTAACATTATGTAAAGTTAATGTATATAGCGATACGTTTTGTTTGTTTAAAGCTCATAGTTTCAACTGTACATTTGAAAGTGAATTTAATTAATTTCATTTTGAACGAAGCAATTTCTTTGTTACATTCATTCTTATTTTAGAGGTATGTATAAAATTATGATTATTTAAATAGTTTACACCTTTGAAAAATTAAAACAGTGAATAATAGAAATAGGAAGCAACACTTTTACACATAATGTTGCAATGATTTGATAGATCAGCAGGTATTTTTTATAGTTTATACATCTGAATTTTAATAATTTTGATAGACATTAAAACATGGCCATTATGAACACCCTAGTGTAAAATCTAGGTTTCTTTCAGTAACTATCTCCATATGGGTGAATCAGCAATGACATTGTATACTCGTAGTATGTAATGCAATGCCATTAACATTTTTGAAAAATTATATTCACTCAGCAGATTAGGAAAGCTTTCTTACCAAACATCATTTCTAGTGAAAAACCGCGCATGAAAGAAAATGTTACCTGCCAAAAATTTCTTACTAAGATTTAGAAAAATAAATTTTTAAGACCATATTTTTATTTTAGATAACATATTGGTGCCATTATTTATTTCCTTCACTTTTTCACATTCTTAATTGTGTCTATCGTAACTTACCTTTTATTTTTGTGACCGAGAGCAATAATAGATTTTTTTTATTTCACGTATTTTAATTTACAAGTGTTCATTGAATTCATTCATGGATAGCAGGATTTCAGTCTATAGAAATAAATCTACATTTACGCAGACATATGTTCAGGTCTTTCATTCCCCTCCTTTCTGTTACAGCACTTCGGCTGTTAATATTATCTTTTAGATTGATATTTTCACTTGATATTTTTTTTTACTTCCAGCTTGCTAGCACAACGGTAAATAATTAATATTCTTCTCTTCGGAATTACTGGAAATTTGAAACCGCATAGTGCGACTGAAAAATATCGTCCTTTTTTATACAAAATTCTAGAAAACATCTAAAAGGACTAGCAATTAAGTAAATGGAGTCACTACATTTTGCAAAATTTACATTTCGCTCATTTAGAGCACCTAGGGTGGTTAAATGAACTTCCATTAATGGTAAATTAATACGGCTTAACTGCGCTATCCTAAACGGAATTGCTATATTTTTTATTTGATAGGATATGTATCGCATGCCTTATTATACTAATTTAACTCTCGGTATAATACTCTCACTTCCCTCTTTGCTTTGTTCGACTATTCCAAATCATGCGTTTCTGTCCAAAATGCTATCGGCTTTCTTTTTTTTGCTTCAATTTCATTAAAAATTTATTCCTTAAATGCTTTGACCTGTTCATAATGCATTTTATTTTATTATGCTTTGTTTTTTTTAATATTAATTTTTACAGAAATCCCGTTTGTTTGTACATAATGGTAAATATAAGCATGCATATATGATATATAGGAATACACGCTGCGTTACGGGCATGAGGTATAAATGAGGATACGTTATAAAGTTGTTCATCGAAATGTTATTATTTTCTTGCTCTGAACTATGCTGATGATTTAAAATATCTGACAATGTGATGTTTTATAATTGACAGCCTTGACTAATGATTGGCACATTATAGAGTGTATTTGCCAGATATATCTAACGGTATGTTTCTAAATTTTTTCGAAACAAATTAGAAGCACTTCTGTAGTACAAGGGAGATTCAACACTTTGAAGAGCACATTTCAAGATTACGTCTTCTGCAAAAGATGACTAGCAATTAAGCTAGCTTTGACAAATACACAAATTGCTAAAAACGAACTAAAAGCTCATTACCAACATCACAGTTCTTACTCGGACGAGAAAGTATATCTTGAGTCTTTAGCGAAGATTGTTGAATTGGGATCCGTGTAAGAGGTCTTGATCTGAAACCCTCCCGGCTTCAGATGCATTCACATAGGAGCAATGCATACTGTAGTTTGCCGAAAAAAATTCGAAATATAAGCCATAGCATGATTTCTCAGAAAGTTTGTATTGTTAGTTTGTACCTCTCCATTCGATTTAGTCTTTGCTGAAGATTTAGTCTTAGCGCTTACACGTACCGATACCACCAGTTAATTTACTTTTGGAGACACAGACTGATCTGCGCCTCTAAATTGAATAATTTTGCATGTGATGAAAAAAAGTGCATCAACATGTCATAAAATTACAAATGAAAAAATAGTGACGTAACAATGAATTGCGAACAGTCCGTGTTTAAACAGGTAAATGCTTGTGGGGGAAAATAAACATTTTATAATTTGCAAACTTACGAAAGCTAGGAATTTAAAGTATCACGCCATTGAATGGATGGCCTCTTTCAACGATATGCCCACCAGCAGCAGAGCGGTAGTCTCTGAACATTGGTAGTTCGAGCTGGATCCGATTCCATGCGAAAAGGGTCGGCTGAATGGTAATGTCAGAGCTTTTCCCCATGCGTAACATAAATACGAGCCAGTTTTTCTTTGAAAATCATCGAAGAAGCCATTCCTCCTCTTAGGCAGATAGCCCTCACGTGGTTTGACATAATAAAATAAAACCAAGCCAGGCCATCTTTCAACGATATGAAATATCTAAGAAGACTTAAAACAATCCTCAAGAAGAAAGATACTGAAGTTAATAGACTTGCACTTCACTGATATGCATATTAAAGTCTTTGTGGATGCTATCGAATTTTCTAATTACCAAATATTCGGCATGGAATCGATGAAACTGCTTACGATTAGTTTATGGGTCATAATTTCATATCGATGAAACCGAAATGTTTATGGGTCAAGAATATCAAATCCCAATTGATCCCAAGGCTTCTTCGTCAATTCACAAGCTTTCTACTGGCTAAGAATTGCAAATGTTATCTATGTCTGATAATCCGCCTGTAAAAAGCGTGGTGAGCATAATCAACTATAAGGAAGTAGGTCAATATAATACTATCACTTATTTTGCAAATTGGCCAAGAAGTCTGCTAGTCTAGGATTTACACAGCTCACGCCACTCTAAATGTACGAAGAACTTCCTTGGAGATAGATAAATAGATCAGATGATGAATCCCGTAACACGGACTGCTTAACTCTAAGGTCTTGATGTTGGTATAAATATTCACTAAAGGACAATTTTCGCATGCCAATCACTGATTGCACAGAAAATAAAATAGAGAGAAATCGGCATCGGAATTTAGAACCTAACCAGTAGGAGGTCTTAACTTCACTGAACAATTCATGGGATACCACGAGAATGTCATATGAGCTAAAAGTACTCATTTAAGGAACTAATTAGGACTTTACAAGAGAAATTAAGAGGAATGGATTTACACAAAGTATAATCACCAGAAATATAGGCTGCTCTTTGGGGCTTGGACCTTTATGATGATGTTCCAAAAAAGATTACGGTATGTATGTACATATTTGTACCTGGATAAATGAAAATTTATGAATATACGGGTAAATATAGATTATGGTAAATGAATAATGTCTGTTGCTGTACACGGAAAAATGAGTGAAGACTAGTTCTAATGGGTCTTTTGGAGCAAAAATTAATTTAAGACCCGATATCATTTTCGGAGAAACATCTTATTGCATGTTGGGGTCCAAATTACTTTAAAACCTATGTCTTTAGGAGAGCGATGTTGGAAAATGTGGCATTTGACATGTTTTCAACCACTGAGGAGTTGCTACATTCCATGAAATGTCTATGAACAGTTCAGTTTCCTTGGAGATTATCTTCTTGTCTTGGGATGCATCGTTATTGTAGTAACTTATGTAAATGTTTAAGTTTATATGTTTATATTCTAGTGTTTAAGTAGTTTTATGTTGTTACGCATTTGTTTCTGTTTGTTTGTCTACATACGCAATGCATTTTACAGAGCAGTGTTATGACCTTGGCGTCGTTTATAGTGTTGGCAGAGATCTGTACTCTCACAGTCTGGGCAACGGGATGCAAAATATGCGAGCCCTGTTTCTGCTTTCGAAAGGGTAGCGGCTTCGGTCATCCAAGTGAGGGGAGTGACTGTCAGTCTTTTCAGACTTCCCTGGTTTCAACGAGTTCCACACCCTTCGTAGTGTGCCTGAAAAAACTAATTCAAAGAAATCAGTTGTTTGATAAAAAGTCCACCCCCATGGAATTGGGACCTCGGGGAAGGGGCGACATTCTCCTCCCTAATATGGAGTCCAGCTATGGAGGGAGCCATACAGTTTGTCGAGGAAGACCCTTGGAACACGTATGCATGAATGATTGATTACTGTTTTAGAAAATGTCTAATAAAGTCTACTGATGGGGAATTATTCAAATATTTCGCGATTTTTCCGAACTTGGATACATTCTGGAGTTTTAGGAAAGGTAATTGATCTTTCTCGAAGGCTGTCATAGTGTTTCCCAAATATTTTGAGCAGTGGTATGACTAAACGTAAAGTAGCTAGTAAGTAAGTTGAGTACTGATTTAATTCCTTTTAAAATTATTTTATTGCTGTAGATGTTGCTCAGTGATTATTGCTTTAAGCTTTACTAAGTGATTTTATGACTTCTCATCTTCTCATCTGTTTAACGCTTTTTTGATTTTTCTTGAGCTATTTTTAACTTTTTCTAGTATATGTAACAAGTAAATGTAATTAACTTTAAACTCAAATGCATTATTCAGGTTTCCTACCCATCTAACCAGGCTTTCATAAAGACAGCTCTACAAACACATATGCGACATTATAAGCAAACGCAATGACCTTTCTAATAAGTCAATAACTTTTCAAAGTATGGAAAAGATATTGAGCATTCTACTGCCATGGCTTTTGTGAATACTGTCTGCTCGATGTGTCACCTAATGGGTAGGAACAACAATCATCAAACAATTCGTTTGATGGAAAAATCTTTTTATCTTAATGTACTGACTAGAGTATTAGTCTGATTTCAGAATCATTAAACATGCCTGGGTCGATGATTTGCGGAATACAATCATTTAGCAAAACCTCTACGCAGAAGTTTAGATTGACTCTATCAAAGAAGTGGCAATCGGTTCCCCAAGAATGGCTTGATAACCTTAATCAGCACGGAAAGACGTTGTCAGTGCTATTTGAGATGACCATCCACCACAACTTATTCTTTTGAACAATCATGATGAGGATCCTTTAATTTTCCCTTTCTTTTAACTTATGAAGGTTTTCTTCGTATAAATTCTTTATAAAACTGTATAAAATGTAAATTCAGTAGCATACCTCTATTAGAAATCACCATAAATCACTTTTTTTAATTCTTTCTTTCTAACAATGTCCTGTACAGTTAGATCACTTTTAATTCACAACCATTTTTTTTATTTCTTTTAATATTAACGAAGATAACTGTATGAAAGTGTGGAAGTTAGTTACGTCACAAAATCGTTTATCTGACTTCCTTGGATAAAGTAAAAATGGTGTCACATCTACAAGCTACACTCAACATATCGTCAAAAGAAACATTTCCTAGAATTTTCATTTTCGGGATATCTGGCTGATTTATGCGAAAACCAGTTCTTCGGAGAAATCGTAAGGGGGGCAAAGCTTCAAGCGAAATACTTTCATTTCAGTTTCAAACTGTCCGCCTTGATATGCGGGACAAACGTAACAGGTTTCAACAACGCATGTTTCGACTGGAAACCCACCAGTGGTAGATGACAGACAAGCTCGTTTCTCGAGACAGAAAATTTCTTCTAGCCTCATGCGTCGTCATATGTGATGAACTCACAAAATTCTTTCAAGAGAAATATAGAAAGGGTTATGAAGCAATTAGCAATGGAAAATGATATGAGCATCTCATTCTGTCATTACTTTATTGCACTATTGTTGTTCTTTTTTAGAATCCAAAACCTAGTCTCTAGAAACTTCCATTCTAATATAAATATTCTAATATGGCTGTCAGTTTTTAAACTTTATGTTATAAGAAAATGTTTTCTCTACATCATCGCGTAACTAAAGCTACGAAATACTTAAAAATTAAAAACAGCATTCAAATTATTAATATATGCTTCGATTACTTCACTTTTCGTATGCCGATACTGATATATAAAAACTTTGTCGAATATTAGGTTAAATGATTAACATAAATAAAAGATTCAGAAATGTATTACGATAAATATCTTGTTAGATATATTCCACGAAACAAATTTGTATTTCATAATAAGAACGCAACATCTTTTTCTCTCCATGTCTATTACCTGCATTTACTTTCAGTTATATAAATATAAAACAAATAACATTACAAGACGACTTTCATTATTTGATGAAACTTCAAAGAAAATACGTCTTTTCGTAAAAAAAGCTCCAAAAAAGGGTTTTATTGACAGATGTAGTCGATGTATTTTGTTTTTGAATCACGTCCCCGAAATTCTGTGATCGACCGATTTCAAGGAATCAGAGTCACGTACTTTGGAGCAAATCGTTTCCCTTTGTAAACGGGACATTTTTCTTTGAACATTTTGCTCTTTTGAAGAAGGAGCCAAGTTTATTTTCATCTCAATTCTATTTTGAATCCAGATTCACTTGTCACTCGGTTAGTTCGAAAGAGAAACGGTATAAAAATAAATTATTCAGGTATTACTTAGAAAATAATAAGTTTTAAAATCACATATGAAAGATAAAAAAATATGGCATATTGAAATCTTTTATTGTTAACCATATTAACTAATACCTAACAGTATAAATTTCCCCCGTCACACTTGTGCAATAATAAACTTCGTCTAAACTCATATATAAATTAAAAAAAATGTGCCTAACATGCAATTTTCTCAATACGTAAGATTAAAGACAAGTATAGTCTGTTAAAATTTGATAACTATAAATAAAATATCCGTTTGGTAAGGGATAAGAAAACTATCATTATAATATAGAATCTCTTCTATTTATCCGAGATAATTAGGTCGGATTTATGACGAGTAATACCTGTTTAAAAACAAAATGTGGTTAAAATCAAAACTGCCTATTTCTGCATTTGGAATTTGGAATTTTCGATAATAATTGATTTTCATTAATTAAGTTTTGTATATTATACATGTGGGTTCTATATCTTCTTGTAACACAATAAAATCTTCATTATCATCTGGTAGCTCGTGATTATTCGATTATAACCTTCACTATACTCAAACATAAAATAAGAAAAATTCCATTTCCAGTAGGTACAAAAAAATTCAAAATTCAGTTCACGTCAACAACCATTTGAAAAGTCAGTAACTTCCCGAGCATTTCTTTCGCGTCAAGTCCGATTGCTGCATAATTGCAGAACCGGTAAACCTTATGGCCGGAAAACGTTTTCTTACCTTGAAGTTCATAATGGCCTTCTGCCTGGGTTGCATGTAGGGTCCAAGAGAAGCGCCGAACAACCGGTATAGGGATGCCAAAATACATATATTATCATTTGTTAAAAGATTTTGATTTTTGAACCATGAAGGGTTAGGCTGTCCTAGTCATACCAACACTTAAATAATGTACCTTTTAAATGTTAGACGTAATATCATGCCATCTGCACCCCTTCCCGTAAAACGAGTTACCCTCTAGTCAACTATTATGCTTCACATCGTGTTCGTCTCCTTGCAATATTTGTGAGGAAGACCACAAAGAGAATATGATTTAGTATTTGACGGGTGCACGACTTGTGGGTTGAAGTTGACCAGAAAATGAGAAAGATCATTGTGTAATTAATTGCATAAATAAATTAATTGGCAAAACCAAAGCTTAATTTTTATCTTGGGATTTCCAAAATGGAGTAAACTATATATGCAGATAATGGGTATTTTCAGCTTTCACTAACTCTTGCTCTTTTGCATGAGCTTTAGCGTTTAGTACTTACCGCATACGATATTGCTTTCCGCAGCTATACACATTTTTTAACCCTTACACCCATATCTTATACATTTATTCTTTACTAAATGTGAAAATAAATTCTTCTAACATTATAAAGCGAAGAATAAACTGCGCTGTATTTCACGTATCTGTATTGCAATATTTTGATGCCTAAAGTAACGTGGAATATAGCATTCACAACGCTCTGATCAGTTGCTTCAGACTGGTTTTTATAAAAACATAGAACTGCCTTTTTTGCAGCATCGGTTTTTTTAAAAAATAACTTTCATTCGTATGCATTTTATATTAAAAAAATTCCATTCGAACTCCTTTTAAATCACATTAAATTCACTAATGTATATTAATTAATAATTAAAGAACTAATGTAGATTAATAAACAGAAAAAGTATTAAATTTTAATTTTTATTGTTTTCACATGCTGAATAAATGCACGATGAATGAATTCAGAAAAACATTTGAAAAAACATAATGGAATAGGAATTTTAGCATTATTATACCTTTGCCTAATAATAAGTTTCCGGTTTTGATAACTTCATAGTTACTGACATCTTGATAAAATTCAAAATATAATCTGAATTGTAATGTGACATATATATTTAAATGATTCAAAGTGTAAGTTATAATTGCTGCCGTCATCTAACAGATTTATGGAACAAAAGCGACTCTTGCGCAGAATAGAGTTATATCCAGAACTTTCTGCTGGGAGAGAATTGTATTATTCGTCAATCACGAATGCAAAGTAGCGAACTATTTGAGAGCATTTGTTAAATTTTATACACGAGAAGCAGTATTATTTATACAGGACAAATTTCTCAATATTGACTCTGAAATAATAGAGGTATACGAGGAAAATGCATTCTGACGTCTGGCCGTAGCCAAATAGCATCATCATTTCAAGAAGAGCTTCAGAGACATAATGCTATTCGGCAGGAAAAAAAACATATCAACGACGATTACAGAATACACTGTTCTGCAACTTGACGAAACATCAAACATCTGCAGAAATTACAGGTGAACAATTTCAGAAACTGAAAAGAAAAGGTTCAGAAAAGGTGTTTGAGTGAACAACATTTTTCTAAAGATGAACGAGTGCCAATAGTGTGTAAGGATCTTAAGTTTTACTAACGTTTATTTTATTTTAAATCTTTACTATCACTTCTTATTTTCTACTTTCGGCCAGAATTATAAGCGTTAACGTATTTATGCAAAGTTTGTCTGGCGAACGCCAAGTATTTAAGGTGTGGCTTTTTGCCAAGCGAGAGAGAGGAAGCAGTTAGTCGAAGCAGGCCGCTTACCTTAGAAGTTTTACTCAGTTGCTGGTTGCCTTCCAGGCCAGAGGTTTAATCCTCTTGATAATTTTAAACGTATTGTAGTGTTAAGAGTTCTCTGTACTACATACGGCTTCCTGTTAATATAAGGCCAATCTTCCACGTTTATTATTTCAAAGTCAAATTAGAGTTTAGTTTTATTTTTATATTTTTACGTTTAGACCACAAGTAGTGGGTCTTTGTATTCCGAAGTACGGAAATTATTGTAAATAGAGAAAAATAAAGGATTTTGTATACCCTTCTTGTGTATCCTGTCTACTTCCCACAGTTATTGAACATAGCTTTAGTAAGCTCTCTGTTCCGAGTCAGGTCCTTGCATGTTCCCGAAGAAAGTAAGACGGAACATTGAACCTGATAAGTGCAGCACGATTGTTCAATAAATAAGGAAAATATTTGTATAATCAGGGTTAACCTTTGATTGAAAGTTCAAGAAACAGTTTTACGCAAAATAGGTGGCTATATTAAAAATATTGTGACGTATCTGCTTCATAAAATTTTGTATTCGATCGTTTGAAATGTTCTTGATATGAAATAATGAAAGCATAATCTTTGTTGTAGGTACATTAAGATATACTCAAATCAATTAGCGATCAAATAATTCTTTTACATAGAAGTAAATCTGAATTGCCATAATTGTTGAAAGAATAAAAATAATTTAAATAGTTAAAAAAACAGAAAAATGTATTGCAGAATTCATAGATTTTATATACAAAATGGTTTTATCGTAAAATACGTACTTTTGGTAAAGCATCATTGAAAAACCTCTGTTTAAATGTTAATTGGTTAACTGGTCAATTGACTTTCCGGTTTCGGAATTGTTTTTTTTTTCTTCAATATTTTAGTTAAACCAGGTTTAATTGATGCAAGGTTTCAATTAAAACTTAATTTCGAAGACGGGTTTCCTGAGACTTTTCGAAACTTTCGACCTTTACCAGTCCATACCATCTGATGCACACTAGGGAATGGTCATTGCTAATATACTGTGCTTCGCATATTTGACTTCATTAAAAAAAGTAAAAACAAAGCATATTTTATTTTTATTATTATTTTTATTAGTGCTCTATAATTTTCGTTCTTTTATTACCTGTATTCTAAAATTATTTACAATTAAATGTTAAGCTATGTATAATTCAGTTTGGAGATTTAATTCATTATCCAGATTGCTTCGAATGCCATAATTGAAGAATGAAGAGAAACAAACTCAGTCATACCTGAAGGAGAAACGTCCGTCATCAAGCAATTCGAGTCTCTGATTAGATAAGGTTGACTTGAAAGCCAGCTATTTCTCCTTTCTTCATTGCATTAATTTTCTTTATTTCAAAAATCACGAGAACTTACTTAGCGTCACTTTCATGGAAATAAAAATAATTCTAAAATGTGGAGTTAAAATTGCTTCCAAGTATTTTGTTAATTAAATATCATTGTATACGTTGGAAGTTTAAATGCACACACAAGCATCGGTTTACCTCCGATACGCTCAATATTCCTTTAATTTTTATGACTTTCAAATTAAATTTAATTTCTCTCTCGCAACAAGTAGTTTTAATTACAACAGCTGGAAATTCATTTTCCAGTCTGATAGAGTCATATGCAGTGTTTTCTAGTTTATATATATGGAAGCAAAAGACTTGAATAAACTGCAGTTTGAATTGTTAAGCTCAGGAAATATCGTATATTATGGTTAATATAAAAGAATGGCAGATGAGATTTCTGTCTTTTCATGTTGTGAACATGTAGAGTGTATGTCTGTCATATGGTATAAAAAAGTTGCATATTATATTATGAAATGCAGATATCTATGCTTAGTAAATTGAAAAAATATCGCAGATTAAATGTAGTATTAATAAAAATCATGAGGTAAATATATAAGAGACAAGTGCAGAACGAAAAGGGATTTGTAGCAGATAGTCAGATAGCAAGTAGTAAACTGCAGATAATAAAAACTACGCATAAACACGCACACACACACGCATATATATATATATATATATACAGAGCGAGAGTGTGAATACGTGTTAGTGATTAATCTTGTCATTATGTATAATTATCATTCATCTCCGTGAATTCGTTATTTTATTTCAGATTTTGCTAGATATTCGCGTATATATATGATTAACTATAATCAGTTATAGTGATGACAAGTAGAAAAAATCTTATTTAATAAATCACTTTTACAGAGCAATCTCTGCAAATATCAAGCACATTCGTTCTAAAATCATCATACATGTAAACAATATTCCATAAAAGGAAATATTTGCCTTATTTATCATATTTACGAACTTTATTCAGAAAAATACAAAGCATCGCCGTAAAAAATTGGGGAAGGTCTGATGAAATTGGTCTTATGTAACAAAATGGCTGATAATTATGCTTGATAATTGGGATTATGCATAATTATCAGAATACTCACATTTATTTTAACATGTATAATTTAATTTTATCCAGTATTTAAAATATTCTTTAAGTCACTGCTTATAAAACTTGCTTTATTAGAAATATATATATATTCACAGATGAAGCATCTGCATTTATGAAACATGCTAAGTACGATAGAAGCGGCCGTCCACTTATAGAAACATTTGCTTTAACAGGAGATAAAAAAAAAAAAAAAAAAAAAAAAAAAAAACTAATGACATATCTGTAACATGAGTGTTACAAAGCATATAAACGATAATTGCTTCTTCGGGTGCTTAACTGATATCCTTCTGTACTGCTGGAGCAATATACATAAACTTTAATATTTTTAATGAGTTTATTTTATTTACCAACTTATGTATGAGAATTATCAATATTATTATTCAGAAAATTTACCCATTAGAATGCGATGTCTAAGGTTCTAGAGCATCCGTTTCAAACCCATTTTCTGTCGCGTAGCCCTTGATAAAAATTGTGATATCTAACTTCCCTTTCAAAATTATGAGCCGCCTCTCTCATTCTTGTACAGTATTCCTGCATGTTCTTTTAATCCCATAAATTAATAGCCTACAGTGAGTAACTGCAGAAAAACACATTGAAATAAAGACTGATTATTACGTGATTTATTTCAAATAAATATTAGCGGAGGAAAGGACCTTTCCGTCGTATGCCTGTTCCCTCTCTGCCTCTCCCACTCACCTGCCGGAGTGTATAGGCGTCTCCCTGAGGCAGCTGTCGGCTCCGCCATGGACTTTATAAGCCATGGACCTTTTCTTGTAAGGTCCATGGGCTCAGCAGGATGATGTCAGCGATTCACTTGTGCGGCAAGGTCTCTTAGACTTGGTGTAGGCTCTCCTGTCCAAAACAACAGTACACATAATTTTGAACAAATACATAACGCTATTAATCTACCAGAATTATTCTGAATACCAGTTTTTTTAATACAGAAGTAAAAAAAAATGTAGGAAATAATGAACTAATTGACTACTGATGAGACCCAGGAATAAAACTAAAAATAAGTACTTTTGAAATTACTTTAATTAAGTTCTTTAATTTTACTTCAATTAAGTACATTTAAAATAGTGTCGTACCACAGCAAAATATGTCCATAATTTAATACTTAACTTCGTATATCTAAATTTGAAACAAAAGTCAGAATTCTGTCTTGGAAGTTTCAGTACATTTGGGCTCTCATCAAAACGTAGATTAAAAATATGAACTGTTTTTTATTCTCAATTACTCTCAATTTAAAAATCATCAGGCGTGTCCTTGATCCTCCAAGAAATTGTATTATTCAAGAATGGGTTAAATTTTGGGATATGTTCCTTCCCAAATCTGCACTGAGAAACATTTAATTCTAAGCAAGTGCATATTTTGATATAACGCAATTTGTAGGTTTGCTTCAATCGCATGTTTATCACTTGCGTTATCTGATAATTCATACGATTTTACTTTTAGAGAGTTTAGAAGAATGTTTATTAATTTTTCGTCGTTTGTTTGGTCCTTACTCATAACGTTTTCACTTTCTTGCTTTTATAATGACATAATTCATAAATTAAACATTTTTTTTATCTATAACGAGTAAAACCTTTTCCTAAGTATAGGAATAGGAGGAACATGGAAGTATATATCTAAGGTCAACGAAAATAAAGACCAGGAAACGACTTTTTTTGATACGGTGTAGTTAAGTGGAGGAAGATAGTGAAAGCATGAAGATATGTTATTATAAATGCCCTGAATGCATTAAAAAGCTTAAAAATGTTTTTTTTTTCTAAATGTTTTGATAAATCCGAATATTTAACACAGTAAAGAAATTAAATTATGTGAATTTTGTTCCTGCTTAGGAAAAAAGAACATTTTATTTTTCCTTTTTAATTTTTTTTTTACTGAATCAGAGGAATTATAAAAACGAAAAAGGTGTGCGAAATACTCATTTAAAGAAATTGTATGCTGTAAATAGCCTGTGATTTTACCTCTAATAGTAGTGTTTTATACTGAAAACTTCTGTATGATTAGGGAAGTTATTTCAATGAAATGATTTTGCAAGAAATTAGCTTACGAATAATGCTGGAATGAAGAACATCAAACGAAATATGTTATTTATTGCTTGATGTGTGCAAAAAACATTATCATATATTATACACTTTTCAAACCGGACTTTCTCAACTATTTCTTCTTTATTTATGGTTTTACTCAATGTGTTAGCATGAAATGTCTTCATTCAGTGTTTTTAGAAGGCATTATTTTTACAAGTTTTAGCTTTTCTTTCTGTACGAACGTTTTGAGGTGCAATGAAAGAATTACTTTCCTAATTTCTATGAATTTATGAGCTGCTTAACTCAAAGTTATTCAGTGCTTAATTTTTCTTTCTCTTTTCGGTTCCTCTTTAGCCTTGCATTTATGCATTTTGTGCGATAAAAAGTGAATATTTTTAATCATTTGCTGAAATTTATGGGTTGTTGTACGGGGAATTCAAACATGAATATTTATTTTGATAATACAGTAAAACCGTGGTTCACGAACTGAATTCTTTCCTGAACGTAATTCATCATCAGAAGTTTCGAAAGCTAAAACAAATTTTTCCTTTAGGAGTCTATTTAAAATAAAATAACCCGCTCCGTAATACCAAATGATTGCTTAGAAGAGAGTACTTTGAATGTAGTAATTTCGTAATACAAAACCAAAGGAATTTATTAGAGCTAACATATGCACAATATTTAACATCAAGCAATAAATAACAGATTAATAAATCCATAAACAATAGAAAAATTTGAATAAATTTTTATCGTATCTCTAGGACGGAAAGTTGGCAACGCAAGAAGAAGAAAACATTGAAGCCTAAAGTAAAACATTTTTGCTGTTTGAAAGCAAATCCTATTCCGTAAAGTAACAGGTATCATCTCTTGCCTCAACTTAGGAATCGCTCAGTCCTTTTTTCATCAAAATTTGTTCATTGCGATTGATTTCCGTCTATGCTTTAAAATGCTTCCAAAGCAAGACATGACGTTGTAATCGCAAATATTTACGATGCAGCTTACTATTACATTATCAGAGTGATAAAGATATATGAAACTGTGCATCACACCCCCCATCGCCATATTCAAGACACTTTCCGTTTGGATAATTTGTTCGTAAGCCGATTTATTCGTGATCCAAAACCTCTGGGAACCAAAACTCCTCCGTAGAAAAAATACAAACGAACTTTCGCGTCTTTCAGTTTTATGTCATTTTAGTGGCTACTATATGTATGGGTAATTTATAATTTCTTACTTATTTAAGTTTTTAATTAGAAAAACTGGTTTTTAACTGTTACAGGTAGCCCAATCGGTAACCGAAATCCACTATAATGATGAAAGGAAACCACTAAAGAGCAAGTCAACAGCGCCAGGAACGCAGAAAACGACTGAGAAAGCCGGAAGGTACGGACTATCTTTGTTCGTCTAAGAGATTACGCGAGGACCAGGAAAGATGAAAAGTTTAACAGGAGAAGATTCACGATAATATATCGAAGCAACAGAAGAGGAGAATTTAGAATCTTACTTGAGAGAGAAGGAAATTCTCAAGAAAAGAAATGACATTGCATAAGAGAAGCAAGTAGCCCAGCTACAACATAATAATAAGTTGAATTTCATTTATTTCTAGTTTAGTGAAACTAAGATATCACTTTAACAGAAAGGCCTTAAAGCAATTCGTTTTCATACATTTAGTTACACGTTTAGTGTGCGCCTTAGAAGTTCCTAATCATGATGTTTTTACTTCAGATTAAGATTTTCGAAATTTAAACTGTAATTATTCTTCTTAAATATTCAGTAAAGTAGTTTGTAAAGTTTAATGTATATATTGCTGCAAAAGTTGTGACCTAAAATCTGATTATTTTTAGTATTAATGAGGCTGTAAACAGTTAGATAATTTTAAAGTAAAGAAATTTTAAACAGTAGCAACTTAACGGGTGAAATTTTTGAACTGCATGTGTGAAATAGTGGACTGCCGTTCAGATTTATTGAAAATGATATGTATGATAAATCTAGCTGAAAGCTCTCTAGGATTAGTTTATTTTCGCTGACAAATTGAATTAATTCATGCATTAGCTCAGAGTTTGAAATAAGGTCTCAAATAGGTCGCGTAACCAAATCAAGTAGGAGTTGCGATAGGAAGTAGATGCGTATACATAGCATAAAAACCTACCGTTCCTCACAAATAAAAAAATGAAACTACAGAGTTGAGAGTATAACGTATCTTAAAGTGAACTCTTGAAGTCTTCTAGATGTATAGAATTAATTTCATGAATAAAATATTTCGAAATATATACTCAGATATGTTTCTATCCAGTAAAACTGTACGACAGTTCTTGAGCTTCAAGTTTTCTTATATAAATTTATATAAATTTTAGAAGTGGATGTTTTAGAAGCTTATGAACGCTTTCGCTCCATGTAATTTTAAATTTAAAAGCTATACTTCAGGATCATTAACACTTTAGTTTTCGAATTATTTAAATTCTAGCTATACCGTTTGTTTAATTTGGTTGTTAATTACGCAATTTTACTATTATGTTGCATTTCCTTTCACTTCTGCTTTCGTGATTTCCTACCAAAATGCAATTTTAATGAATGTATTGAACACATGATTCTTGAGTTCCAAAGAGAGCCTTCGTAAGCCATCTGTGACCGTTTACTTTATTATTTCTTCCTGCTTCTGATTTGCTTTAGCTTCGCTTGCCTCATTTGCTTCGTGGTATACTGAGACATGATACAGAGCTTAATTGGACGCCTGTTACTTTTTTTATAATTCTTGATAATTTTTTCTGAATTCCTTACGACCTTTAGACATTTGATTTTCTATTACTGTTTCCTACTGAGTAACCGGCAAGTTGAAGTGTTAGTAAAATATTACTTTAACACTTAACCAGAATTTCAATAGATTGTGTTTTGTTATGAAACAGAAAAATCAAGTGAATATTTAATGCAAATAACGCTGTTCGTAATAAAATATATGTTCTTCAGCTTTACAGATGTGTATGTGAACCTGTTCCGAGTTATATGAAAGCGGTAATGGCTGTTTTTGATTAAAATCGATATTAACAGAGGGATAATCAGAATGAGTATAGTAGTAAATTTAGAGAAATATTACAATAAGTACTTTAAAATTAATTTTATTTTCGATGCACAATGATTTATGAAGTAAAATATTATAAAGACGATTTAAAGTTAGCAAAATGTCTGCAATTCAGTTATGTACTTTTCAGTCGTAGATTATGTCGTATTAAAACAGTCAGCCTTTTCTAAAGCTTCCATTCGTGTCACATAAGTATTATTGTAAAATATGGTAAATGATTTTTGTGTCTAAGCATTGTTTTCAAGATTCGAATACCCATATGAAAAAGCCCTCATATTTCCTGCCACGTTTCTTCAATGGGCTATGTGTTTGGCGCATCATTAACTTTTAGGTTATGTTACAGGAAAGCCATCAAGCAACCAATTTCCTGTTAAACGTTTGTGGCAATACATTGGTAATTTCTGCACTAGAAAATTTATTGCTTCTTTTACGGGAAAGTTTCCAGTGGATTTTAGAAAACGTTTAGTCTTTATGTCTGACTTGCATCCAAATCAATGTAGTCATTCCCACAGGTATTTCACAAACTTTGGATCAACAGATTTTCCATAAAGTTTCGTGAAGTTTCCCTTTAGCCCAAAATTTCTAAGTACTAATTGTAATATTTCTCTAAACTTACTCTAAACTTAAACATGCAGGAAACATTTTGCATCAATTAAATTGCAGACATTTTGCTAACACAAAATCATCTTTATAATAGTACTTTACTTCATAAATCATTCTGTATCGAAAGCAAAATTTTAAAGTACTTATTGTAATATTTCTTTCAACTTTCTCTAAATTTAATATACAGGAAAAAATGTGCGTCTATTTTAAAAAAAATTGAGATGGTTTTTTCTTGTACACATATTCGGTTGTAGGACGTCTCATGCAAAATGTACATGATGTTACAAAACTCTTAATCCGCAAGAGTATTTCTGCACCCCACTGAACTAAATGCTGTAGCAAACACAGATGAAACAAAGAAAATCTCTTTCTTCTTCCTAGAAAGATGCCTTCTCATTCTTAAATATGCGCTTGTTCATCATCATAATGCCTCATAGTGATGGATGTTATCTCTACGATTTCACATAAACTCGTTGCTATTATAAATGAGGCTCACGAAGTATTATTTAATAAAATGAGGACGGAGAAAGCCAACGTCCTACTATTACTTATAAGGTATTTTTCTCACTTCCCTAGCGTGCCTTCGTGGTGTAACGGTAGCACGCTGGGCCGGTATTCCAGAGTTCCGTGGTTCGATTCACGGCGAAAGCGGTTGCATATTTTTCATATCTTTTGCTTCCAAAGGTTACCTAGTGTCTCTACAGTGGCGCCCAAACTGAAAGGGTTGTGCATGATGATTCTCCGCACCCAGGATTTGGCGACTAGGACCCCTAAAACCCTAGTCGCCCTTTAAAAAGGGGAGAGTATATAAGGTATTTCTCCCACTTTCCTAGCTTGCTTTCGTGGTGTAACGGTAGCACGCTGGGCCGGTATTCCAAAAGTCCGTGGTTCGATTCCCGGCGAAGGCGGTTGCATATTTTTTATCTCTTCTCCTTCCAAATCTACATACTTAGCTACTTGGTCAACGAAAGTCACAACCTTTGCCCTTTCGACAACGATAAATTCTTGAAACTGATCTAAACTATACAGAATTTACAATGATTAGTAGCAATAGCAAGGCAAGGACTGTTTCTTACATTGGTAACAATCAAACTGCAGATTATATGCACATCATTTTGCAATTCTAAACGTTCATTCTGCAGGCTGATAGAAAGAGTTTAGGATATCGGCTTTCCCCTAAAAGGCACATTTTCCTAAAATTATCTTTTTATGTCTAAAGAAAGATTTATTTATTTGCCAACCATGTTATCCAGATGTCCTTAACAGCCATGTTCTTCAGTTGCGTATAAATATACTTTTAAACCAAAAACTGAAGTACCACTTACGCCCGGGGCTGTCTCTTCCAACATATCTACTGATGGGTCAGGCTGTCTAGCAGAACGGCGCGTTTTCTTCGACATATCGCCCTCTAATAGTTTTGAATCATTCAAACAAGTTTCCAAATTGTCAAGCTAATTTAATCAGCTGCCAGTTACGCGCAAAACTTCAAAAAAAAAAAAAAAAAACTCCAGTCATTGACAACTCCGGTACTTTTACAGAAAACATAAATATCGATCATTACATCTAAAATAACATACTGAGTATTTCGAAAGCCTCAAAATTTGAAATTCACAAACCTTCTTAAAACCTAACATTTTTGTACTAGTAAACAACCTAACATGCACAGTATGAAATCATCGAATCACACCTACTAAAACACTATGTTTTTAGTTAATTTTATACAAAAACAATTTACCTAACCTTAAATTCAATTCTCAAATTAAATTAGAGAATTAATATCCTGCAATAACCAGTAAGCAAACATAATTCAAATCAAAACCTTAATTAGTCCTCACACATAAAATTTAACACCTTCTTAAAACTGTAAGTTATACAAAATAAATAAATTCAAAAAATCAGTTACTGATTCGATCCTTCACTAAGCAGAGGTCACGGCACCATTGTTAAATAGCTACTGCACCAATGTTCTGTTTCTGAGAGAGAAACCTATGTTTTGTTTCTATACTTTGCCTTAAAATCATGGGCACCAATGCCTTGTTACTACTTCCTCTTATGGAGGAAACTAATGCAGAAACAGACAGGTGAAACCGTAACTAACTATATATCAACTGAGAAACTAAACTCTTAAGAGTTTGCTAATTACCAAACTTTTAGTGATGGTATAAGTGAATTTTTAATGCATTGCGTTGTGAAAATGCATCCGGGACCGCGCCGTGAGAGGATCGAATAAACAACATGTAAAATCAATATATATATAAGAAAAACACATAACAGATATAAAGAAAACATAAGTAATAGGTTTCCAGATTAAATATCAGTTTATTCAAATTCCTCACAATAAAAATTAAATCTTATCCACATCAGAGAGTCTAATTTCTTATTTGCGTTACCTTTTAATTTACTTATTTTAGACACAGGGGAATTCTTCAATTTGTCATTTACTTTTATTACATTTAAATTCATGATTTGCAAATCTATTATATGACCATTTAATTTAACGGGTACCCGTTCTATAATTTCTAAGAGGTTAAGGAAAACATATTATTTGCAATTCATATCTGTTCTAAGGAAGATTACACAAACAACTTAAATTATTACATCCTAATTCATATAAAGACCTTAAGGTTTGTCTCGGTCAATTAAGAAGGGGAAAGGGAAACAATTGAAAGCCTGAGAATTAATTTAAGATTCGACATTGTTATTTTATATTCCAAGGCAGTCGTTGAAACCTTACTTAAAGTTCAAACACAAAAAAATAGAACTTATCTTGTAAGGATGTCTTGAAGTGGAGGACTCGTATCCTAATAAGCGTTGACGTCGGCGGGGCTGATTTTTACGGTTACAAATGGAAGTTTCAGAGGACATCGTCCAGTCCTGGCACTATTGGCGAAACACACACGCAGGTAACTGGTTTTCATAACGACGAAGCTATTTTTACTCTGGAAAACAGAAACAGGAGCACTGCTGCCAGCACGGCTGTCCGCCTGGTCTTGAAAATCTTAAGTCACTCTCCCGGGTTCAATTTCTCCTTTTAACCAGAACGCGGCAGGGGAACATGTTTGCAGCTCCCGGCCGGAAACGTCTCTCTAGGCAATTACAGCTCGCCTTTTCTCGCTCATCCCAAGAGCAAGCTTGAAGTTACATTCTTAGCCCAAAAGTAAGCAAGTCCACCCAGTAAGTGATTCCAAGAGTAAGAAGAGTAAGTGAGTAAAGTCTCTCGCCTCTTAGTCAAAACGCGGCCGGAGAGCATCTCTCTTCGTAAATTCCATCGTTTCGAAAGCTCAACCCCAGAGCAAGTTTCAAGAGTGACGTCCAAATTAAGCTCCGCAAGCAAGTCCCGCCAAGTCTCGCACGAAAAGTGGTTCAAACTCGAATTTTCTTCCTCTGCTCTACAAACGCGGGCTCCCACTACGGCTTCAATTATCGCCCCCTTAATTTTGGCAAAATTTGCGTTTTCAACCCCTGAATGCGGAAATAAGGGTGATCGCGCATGCGCGCCCTTCTTCACTTAGCCAACAATCGAACCCTCAATCGCCAAAACCTGAATGACTTACATCGAAAGTCTTGTGGCAACCTCTGACCCTTCTGTCACGTACTTCCTATCCTAAGGTCAACTGCACAATGAAATTTCTTCTAGAACATTCTAAAGGACAAAGCGCGCGAAATCATGACTTAGCAAAATTGCCTCCCTTTCCCTGCTTCTTTTCACAATGAATCAAAGCTTGTACAAAAATTGCAAATAAAAGAAAAATAAATAATATTCTTTTAAACTAAATAATATTCCCAGAAGCATCTGTTTTTCCCCAAAATTAAAGCATTAAAATAAATAATTCAGAATCAAATAAAATTAAGATTTCCATAAATCAGAAAATCATTCATTTAGTTTTTATAACGCTATCAGACAAATTCTCTACACAACAAATATAGCGCTGATTAAATTCATTTGTATGCATTAATAAAAGTGTTTTTAGCGAAGTAGTAACGTATTGGAGGCTTCAGCGATTAATCAAGGATTGGGATGTGCAGTGAGTTATGAATGATTGTTTGTATTGCATCAATTTGAAGAAGGTCGCAAGGCTCACCCAATAGTTACTCCTCATCTCAGGCAGGTGTCTTTGGGCTCGGAAAGCGCAACTCACCACGCAGGGCGCGGAGCGAAGAGTAGAAAACTTACTGCTAGTCGCCACGCCAGGCTAATTACAACGCCGAAGCCATCTACCTTCCAGGACAATACTGACTGCTCTTCCGACATCAGAAAACGGAACCGTACGCATATAAGCATTCTGTACCGTGCCACTCACATAGGAAGAAAAAATCCCTCCTCGTGATTGGATATGGCTTTCGATGGCATCGTTTCCTCTACGCTTCGGAACGCCTTGACTTTCTTTGGGCTCGAGGGTACACCTCCATATGTTGGCTTACATTTTGATAGCAGTATTGAAAAGATTATTAGCTGCGTTGTATTTTTGTTCCTATGAGATCAGACTTGTTACAAAACTGTAGTGTGGGGAATTTAATATAAAAAAATATAGTGATATTTTTTCCTAGAGAGAAAAGTATTATTTCTTCTTGTGCTAACTCCGTAAATGTGCATTAATATTAAGTGTAGACATTTTTGATAAAAGTATTCTTAATTTAAAACCTTCTCATTAAAGGTGTTGGGATTATTAGTTCGTTATTTCATGTTCATTATATATCCATATTCTGCAGATAGAATTTTCGAAAGCATAAGACAAGTCTGTTTTCGGAAATAGAAAAAAAAAGTTTTTGGAAGCTGACATAGTTTACAGTAAATTCACAATATTTATAATCAGTCTGAAAAGGTAAAATTTAATTTTGAAGTTAGACTAATGTAGGTTTGGAACAGAAAAATAGAGATATATATTTTACGCTTACTAATATTACTTTATGAATATTGCCCATTTTTTTATGTGTAACATTTTTTATACCTTTGCATAAAAATAGTATTTGTCAGAGAAGGACGTTCCTTTTCTTACATATGTGTATTAAATTAAGCGACAATATTGAATGCCCTTTTTTCTTCCATTTAAGACAACAAAATATTAGAAATGGTATGGACATTAACATGGAAATAACATAACATTTGTAAAGGAAATATTTTATGCAATGCGATAGGAACAGAAGAATGCAACAAAATTGCAATAATAATAATATACTTACTAGCACACAATGCCTTTACAGTTGGGTCGAGATACTCGTGTTTAGGCTTTTGCACTAAATTCACGAACTCAGCTATTTATATAATCTAAGCGCTTAAGATTGCTTCTGATAATAACAGCATCTTTGAAAGATTTTTTTTATAATTTTATTATTCCATGAAACAGGAACTGCAGAATGCTGCAGCTTCTTTTTAAATAAAACAAACTATAATTTTGACGCTTCTGTGCCACTCATGCGCGTCATTCAACGAAAACTAAATCCTATGAATCCCACCTAAATGCCATTACGCAGAGAGAAAACAATGTAATCGGAAAGTATGCCCAATCACAAGTAAGGATTATTACTTATGCGCGTGACGCGGTACAGAATGCTTATTTGCGAACCGTACATTTGTGCTCCCACATTCGTTGCATGACTATAGAAAATCGAGAAAATTGATTTCTTTTTAACGTTGAAATAATGACTTATAAGTCAGTCAGGAAGCAAGAATATTTAAACGAAACAAATGAAAGGAAACATGAAACTATAAAGAGTTCGTTAGAACGCTTAGGTTGCCATGAAGATTCAAAAAATAGAAATGAAATAGCTGATATACAAATTTCTACCTGTCACACAAATACAGAATTCTATTTTATAACGATGCTTACATGAATGTATTTTGTGATCCAAAAACAATTAAATTATGAGTCTCTGATTAGGTTCGAAAACGTTCTCCCTATTACATTCTTAATTACATTGCTTTCTTATTACAAGTCTTAAATTACATTGCCTTCAAACATTTTCGAATTTTTGTGCTAATGCATCTTTAATGTATTCTTGTGAAAAACATAAAAAATTATGAAAAAATTATGTAACTAAAATCCATCATTCCAAGAAAATTAAAAATTGTTTTCAAAATAAATGTGATTGAGGAAAATGTTTACTTTGCAATGAAAATAAAAGCACAGTTTCTTTGAATAACATATTTTAAATATACAATTAATTTAAATAAAATTTTTAATTAATTTTAATTTTAGTTTTCAATTTAAATGTAAAATAATCGAATACTTAATATGAAAATCCCCACCTTAATTTTTCCTATCAAAATCTTCTTATACCACTTGATACCATTTATTGCTTTTTAGAATAACTTTGGAATACGCATATTCTCATTATTTGTATAAGTTACAAATCATCTTAGTTACATATATTTATTACATCAAATATCTTAACTAAAGTTAATATAATTTTTATTATTTAAAATAAAATGTAACTGGCATCTTTAACTTTATATATTTATTCTATTCAAGCAAGTGGCTTCACCTAAAGCTATCGAAAAGTATTCTGCTAACTAATAGAAATAAGGCAGCAAAATATTTCTTAAGGCTTCAAACGGTATTCGAAGGAACATATGGACTCTATCGTAATAGAGAAATGTGGTGATAAACTGCACTTTCTCTAGAAAACATTAGGGTATAAAGGCTTCCTTGCGAAGAGGAATAAAAATGAGAGATCTTAAAGAACTGGTGGATGTAACATATTATCCTTTCTAGAAAGAAGTTCTACATAATCCGTTTCACTGGAGACTGTTATTCGGAAGAACAAATTGACCCGTCACCAATCCATTAAGAACTTATCAGAAACTGAATCCAACAAAAGAGAATCAAGCGAAGGAGAGATAGAGAGAGAGGGAATTTGAACCTGAGGCCAGGATTGAAAAGCGAAGCTTCTGAAATTGATTTAGTTCTGTCGAG
This sequence comes from Stegodyphus dumicola, assembly GCF_044657685.1. Classification (NCBI taxonomy): domain Eukaryota; kingdom Metazoa; phylum Arthropoda; class Arachnida; order Araneae; family Eresidae; genus Stegodyphus; species Stegodyphus dumicola. The sequence goes on from NC_140771.1 coordinate 199,724,891, forward strand.
ATTAATGTTTCTAAGTCGACTCCTGACAATGGAAAGAGTTAACTGCCCAGAACTGGTCATCTCTTTCACCCGTTGAAGGGTCTTTTTTCTTTTAAGCACTCAATTAGGAAAGAGACGACGAAGGGATCATTGTAGAGCATCTTGGATAGCTTGAAAATCTTGAGTGTCGTCATTTGCAGAATGAATGGTATCTGAAACGAAAAGGAAAAACTGATTATACTTCACTTTCAAGGAGATAGTTCGAGTATGTCTCTATAATGCCATGCATGGCTTTCTACTTACTTTCAAGCAAATTTAGATTAATTATGCTGAATTAATGTTACCTAAAGTTCTGATACTAGTTTTAACTATCAAACCAAATTTTCTTTTTTGACAAATTTAGTAAAGTATATTTGTTATCCATGTAACTGCTTTTAACATTCTTAATTTTAATTATTTTTAAAACGATATCTCTTTAAATTTGTTAAGAGTTTTGAAATAATACTTGAGAAGATATTTAAAACCATACCTGATGAATTATTATCAATATAACTGTTAAATCAATACGTTAAATAAACGTATAAAGTTTACATAATACAAGAAATTAACTAAGTATACCTTTAAACTTTCGGCTATATTAACTTATTGATGCAAAACAAAATAAGCTAGAAATTATAAATGATTCTTCTGATGCCAGTGCTAATGCGTCTAAATCGCCTAAGTATATTGTTACGAAATGTGCAGGCATGATGGGGTGGCTTATCCGCAGGTCAGTGTTGGGATTGCCATAGGGTGTCGGGGAAGGGCGGGGTTGCCACGTTTGGCGAGAGGTCGCCCATTTGACGGTGTTTGGTGGCAGAATTGGCGATGTGCCATGGACGGATGGAGACCTTCTGGAACGGGTTCTTACCGGTTTGGCCCGGAGTGTTCTCGAACGCAGGCCGAAGGCTGTATGAACCCTGCCGGTTCGCAGTCATTTAGTGTGTCTCAGAGAGTGTGCCTCGTCTATCGAGCCGTGCGGAGTCGATCGAATTGAGTGCCGGGCAACGAGTGCCGAGTGGGTCGTCGAGTGCACCGAAGGAGTCTTTTAGTGTATCGCTGTTAGTGCATCGTCGAGAAAACGTGTTGAGCTCCGGGAGCGACTGAAACGAAGAGTCGGGAGCTGTGCTCGTGTGTCGTCGAGTGCATCGCGAGTTGTAGCGTGGACAGTCTCGAGAGTACGTGGAGTTCCGAGAACGACCGAGCAGACTCAGCAGCTGTACTCTGGTGCTTTGCAGGAAGCTGTCTCCACAGTTATTGCCTGACAGTAGACAGGCTGTGTCGCTGATTGTTCCAGCGTGTTTATAGTAGTTCATTGACGACTGTGAAACGTGTTTTGGAGCTGTCCTGACAATACTGACTAATAAAGTGTGTTTCGATACTTCATCAAGTGTCGTCGTTATTCACTCCAAATCCACACGAACCCCGTACGAACGAGAAGGAAGAAAATATCGTAACTGGTGTCACTATAATAATAATAAAAAAACGCAACAATATATTATCTAAAAGTAAACCAAATGTCTTATAAATATAAATTTGTTGTTCTGCAGAAGAGCGTTACTTAAAGTCCTCGTTAAATTTTGTACTTAACGACATAATTTAAATAGCTATTTACTGATTTCCCAGAGTATGGAACTAGCTTATAACAAATCACGCTGCCACCTTAATTTCCCTCTTGGCAGAATAATCATTCAGATATCACAATATCTGTGAAAAGGTAGATTTTTTGAGGGAAATTAACTAATAAATTTGAAGGTGTTAGAGTTAGAATCGCTTACTTTAAAAGAAAAGTGCAATTGTAAATTTTGAAATGTAAATTAGAGCAGAGAAGAAGCACATTTTAAATTACACATAAAAATAAATAGGAAAAGTTAAATTAAGTTAGTAATATTTGTATGAATTTCGTATTAAACTAACCAGTCGTTATGATTTTGATCTTTACTTTAACTTCTTTTTTTTCGTATTCTTCATCAGAATGCAAGTTAATTGAGGACTTTTGAATCGACATAAAGCTCCTAACACTCAGCTAGCATTGTTAGAATTCTGTCAGTTCTAGCTAAACATAATTATACCTGATTTGCAGCTCTTTCATGGTTGATTGATAATTTAAACTCAGACGTCGGTAAAGTTAGGTTCAGCCAGCCTGTAAGTTTAAGTTATTTTCTATGTTTAGCCTTAGACTACTTATCAACGCTTAAATTTTATTTGACTGCTATCTTTTAATTACACTAGCTACAAGTAGCGCTTATTGCATTGCAAAGGTGGGCCCCTTATTTCGAAGTTATTTTTAATTAAACGTTTGTTTAAAACTTTTACAACTCTTTGTCGTATTGTTCTCTCCGGTACATTTTGAGAAGTTTAAGGAAAAAAAATGTTCCTTTTTCCTTCCTTTTAAACGTGAATGTGTGAAGTATTATAGAAGATTGGGTTTCAGTCAAGAAGTCTAATTCTTCAAGAATGTTAAAAATTCTGCTTTACAAATTGATAAAAAAAATGACTTTTTTCTTTTTTTTTTCTTTTTGGGTTAACTATCTTAGCCACAGAAAAGCTTATTTAACAACTATTTATTGAGAATTTCAGTGATTCTGTTATACAATTCACACATGAAATAGAATACCACATCCCCCTCCATGTCTGCACATTCTAAAAATGCATCGCACAATAATTTATTTAAAAAATAAATAAAACACTTTTCTTTTCTATGAACTGTTTGTCAAATTTAGTTACTCAAGAAAATGACGAATTCTGCCAGTAGTTGCTCATTTCCTACCGTTAATAATTATTTTTCCCAATATGTTCTCGTTCAAGAGTAAAATCACTTTATACTTGTGGCTATTAACAGATGCCTTTCCTCCTGTTTTCTCCATCGATATATATGTTTAACTTGACAGTTATCATTTTAAAAGAAATTCTGTGCATTAAAGCAATCGTATTAATATTGCTGTAATAAAATATTTTGTTACGTTTGTAATAAAAATATCCAACTTTTCCATTTAAATTCAAGTGTATGTTTTCTGATATGAATAAACTTCACATCTTACCTCCACTATTTGATACCATCATCTTAAGTATTCTATACGATTTTTATTTTCGAGAATTTATAACATTCCTTATTAGTTTGGTTTAACTTGGATTGGGCAAAAAAAGAGGAAGCTAATATTTAGTAATTAAGAGCATAAATGTCATGCCTGGGGAAAATTAATAAATAAATCTAGCTCTTCTAATTATTGTTAATCCATATAGTAAACCCCACCAAAATTATCAGAAGAAATTCTATAACTGATGAATTAAGGTTTTATGAAGACTTGCATTTTCTACTAAATTTACCAACTTCAAATGGAATTTTAATTTTTTTGAAATAAATAAAAATTTATTTCATAATTTGTGACTGTTTTAATCGATATGTGATCCCCGTTTCCCAATTTGTATCTCTTTTACCATTTATGTTTCCGTGTTACCTTTCATATTTTTTTCAGATGTATCGTAAAACTTTTGGCTTCCTGAAAAGCATTGCAAATTTTTTTCCTGCGTCCTTTGTTAAAAGCATTTCCAGTTTCAAGCGATATTTCTTCCTCCTTTGCATAATTTCAGATTTCTATATTCAGTTTTAGAACTTTTAATATTTCAGAAGAGAATATCTTGATTTAACTCAGACTATGACACATGTTTACTTCCCAAACAGGAATTTTCCGTCTTTTGAGGAAAAAAAGAAAAGAGTCAGGGCTAAACATTCTTTTAAGTTGTGTTTTTGCTTTTCTTTACAGTTGTCTTTTATTTCCCTAATCGTAAAATAGTAGTTTCGCTGTTGCTATTTTATCTACCTCTCTAATAATGAAGATTCTTGTTTCAGGAATAAAGGGTCTGGTAAGAAAAAAAGAAAATATTTAAATTTTGAACACAAAAATCCTTGAAGAATTTAACTTCTTTTCCAATGCACAAAGAGGTATCTATAAAATTTCCCGGATTATCATCATCTACTAAAAATTCTCTGAGAAACAAGGCATGAATAGAAGAAAGTTTTCCAATTCTTGGATAGAGAGAATGATTGAAAATTCTCTTTGTAGTGCGCCTGAATATATTCCGAAAAAAAGTTACATCTCATACTTTTCGAACTTGTTGTTTTTGAGTTTAAATCTATTATCACGGATAAAAGGTTTACATGTGGTACATTTAGCAGCTTAAAAAACTGCAGCTTCGGAACATTTAGCATCTTCTCAAATAAAATCGTGAAATTAAAGTTTCATGACATTTTTTAATTTGTTTTTTAATTTAGCAGCCGGACACTTATTAAGGATTTTATTAGAATTTCAACACATCTCGTTGGTCATTTATCTTTCTTATTGTTATGTCGCGAATTTAAATTATTAATATGTGTTTTAAGTCATTATTATTCTAATATTTTTATTTGTATTCATGGGTATTTTAATCGGGAAAAAAGTATTCTTAAGCTCTTAAGGTTTTATTTAACTCGTTATTGAGTAGGAATTGTAACAAAGGCGGGAGACGATTGCGAGGACACACATCTGGTTTATTGGTTATAGCCTTTTACTAACAATAGAGGCACTTGGTAGTTGTGTGACGCCCTTTTAACTCTTGGCGTGTGAAACGGAAATCGTTTTCCTGTCGCTTTGTTAAGGTTGCAGTTTTCTTACTTCAAGACAGTGGGGGTTAAACTAACCTTAGGTAATTGGATTCTCGTAAAACTTAGTTTCGCTTGTTAGTTGGGAGGTCCATTTTTTTCTCACGTTATGTGTACAGATGTTTTTCGGATTGCATTGTCAGATTTTCTGGTGTTTAATTCGTCATGGGTGTGTTATTTTCTCAATTTAGATAACATAAAATTCCGGGATTGGTAAGATTTAATTTTATGATTTTTTTGAAAGCCTATGACCTCACAGAGGCGGAGAAACCGAGATTTCCTGGGTGCTTGCACCAGGCTAGAAATTATTCTGAGTCTGATTTTCAAGAAGAGTAAGAGGAGAAAAAAGTGGAGCGGAGTCTGTTTTGAGTGAATTTTGGGCAGCCGCGAAGTGAAAGAGAAAGAGAGATCGTGGGGCGCTTTGCTCTGCTGCGGGCTTCCTGAGCAAGAGCGACTGGGTACCGTTTTTCTTTGCTCTAGTGGATTCTTCTTTTCTGTGAGATGTTAAGTTTTGGGTGAGAGATGCAAGGAACATTTTCCTGCGAGATGTCTAAAGAAATGCGCGCGAGCTGCAAAGAGCATTTTTACTGAGAGCTGATTGAGATGTATAGAGAAAAATCTACCAAGAAAATTTAGCACAAATTTTCTCTCTTCACCTGAATCGCCGGTTAATCTCCAAGAGCCCTTTTCCGAAACATTTAGCATAAATGTTGCCTCGCCGCTTCGATGATGCACGTGATTGTGATAAAAAACTGGTGTATATTCAGCTACCTGTTATTGAATTGAAAAAAGATCCATCTAAATTGGACTATTGGTTCCCACCTAATGGACAGTTAAAGCGATTCCTGGCTGTTTGAAGAATTATTAGACTGTAATTTCCACTCCTAATGATTTTTAGATGCTTCAGAAAGGGTTGTCACAGAAAGAAAAATGGGCTTGGCTCATTTCCATGGCCACTAAGAATCCTAATAATCAGGAAACTGTTTTCCATCTGTGAGTGAAATTTTTAAGTATATTTTCTCTCTCTCTCTCTTTCTTAGTGTTCCCGAATGCAGAACAGTTAATAATGATTTATCTACTTGTATATTGTTATTACTTATACAAATTAAATATTACCGTTAGTAAAATTGAGAAGTTATTTATAATTTCAAGTGAATGCCAGTTTTAAGAGGATTAAATTTTGTTACACCTACTTAATTTGAAAAAAAAAATAATGTTAATCTTAATTAATGTAATCTATAATTTGGGGCAGTATTATGTGTTATTTTGGCTTAGAAAAATATGTGGTAGGATTACTGATCAGTTATCCATTATTTAATTATATAAAATAGTCAAGAATTTTATAAATGTGTGTGTAAAATTTAATTGTATTTGTGTATTTATCTTGTGTATAATTTACTGTGGTTTGTCATGTCCCTCCATTTGTTTGAGCCGGGAGGCTTTTAAGAAACATGGAGTTTAACTGAATTTGGGGTTATTGTTTTTTCCTTTGCATAGGTTACTCACAACGCAAATCTATTGCATAGGTTACTCACAAAGTTAAATTGTACTACCACTATACGAATATTTATAAGAATGTCGAAATGATATATGAATATTATGAATTAGATTTTGAATGTGAATTATTTGATATTTGATTTTTTTTTTTTGGTTAATTTTGTCCGGCACCATGAATCAAAGTTTAAAGTATTAAAAACAAAAATTTTCATATATAACATTATCACAGAAAATGTTGTCCACGATAAACCAGAGTAGGTAAAGGAAATTACGCCCGCAGCAAGGAGGACATTTACGGATAAATCTCACGCATTTACAAATTCATACACCGCCACCGAAACTTGAATCTTAATGGTACGCGAAGGCAATCGGTATCGGTAACTAACATACAGACCAGAGAAGAGGACTTCGATTACTTTTTTGTCTACTTAATGACATTTAAATAAAAAACTCTGAAATTTCAGGGCCAAACCCGTCGCTTTCGGAGCGCTAAATGTGGGATTTTTTTTGGTTCATAAAAACTACCCTGATCGATATAGCGGTTAATAACCGTATCGGCATATCGACAGGCCCGCGTTGAAGCCCCGGACAAGGCATGAATGTTTGTAAGTGTATAGAGTTTGTGCCTCATGGGAATACTCAAAATACTGTCGAGATGAAAGTCTTCTCGAGTGATCTGGTGGTAGAAGAAGAGGGATGGAAGGCCCTTTGGTAGTCCCCCTGAAATGCTCTTCATCAAAGCTGGAGCGGATTTGCACTATTGGTGCCACGAAGGGAGTAGAGGAAGAGGTTGTAACTTACTTTCCTCCCGTTCAACTGGTTTGATGCAGGGATACCCTTGTTTGTAAAACAAACAGTGGTTAGCAATTACGTTTTATGAGTTTTAACACATCTGGCGGCAAACATTATATATATATATATATTTTTTCTACAATATTTCTCAGTTCTAGCTATTTGAAAGATTAGATTCTTTTAAGCAATATTTCATTCTAAATGGAATTAATTGCTATTATTTTTTTGTGTTCCGAATAACTTTCAATTTAATGAAATAAGATGTTTATTTTCGATTTAATGAAATAAGATGTATATTATTAAGATGTATATTTAAAAAAATTTAGATGTTTCGTTAATGACATTATAAAGTATTCCTCCTGCCTTCTTGGCATGCCTTAGTGGTGTGGTGGTCTGCACGCTGGGCGCGTATTTCAGAGGTCCGCGGTTCAATTCTCGGTGGCGGCGGTTGCTCATTTTTCATCTTTCCTGCTTCCAAATTATCTAATGTCTGAACAGGGACGGCCGAATTAAAAGGATGATGGATAATGATTCTCCCCACCCAGGATTTGGCGATCGGGTCCCCTAAAAATCGTGTCGACCTTTAAAAGGAGGAGTATATAAAGTATTTTTCCCGCTTTCTTGGCATGCCTTCGTGGTGTGGTGGTCTGCAAGCTGGGCGCGTATTTCAGAGGTCCACGGTTCGATTCTGGCGAAAGAGTTGCATATTTTTCATCTTTCCTGCTTCCTAAAACTAATCTGGAATCTGGTTTTCTGATTCTGGTATCTACTTCACAGAGTATAAGCCATTCATTTATAAGCCCTTGGACACTAACGTTATTTTTAAAGTTAACTAAATGTACAAACTTTTGCACCTCGTCCTAGGGACGAGAAAAAATTTTTAAAAGATGGTGGCAAGTCAAGGGGATAAAAAAGAAATTCTTCTTAAATTGCTGAAAAATCATTGAGATGCATTTATGTGCCCGGAATATCTGCTGACAGTTTATGAAATTTTAGCTACTTCGAAGAAAACTAGAGCAGTAAGTGAGAGTCACGTGGTGTAGAGTTGCATTCTAAATGGCGCTAACATTTAATCATGAAAAACACAATTTAAGTACTTTGCATTAAATAAATTGTGGATGGGTAAACAGTCCTGATATTAAATCATACAACGTTTCCCTTTATATCTTGAAATGTATTTAAACATAATTAATCTTTTAATTATTACTCATCGCTGAACTTGCAAGAGGAGGGAAAGTCACATGATCCTGATAGCCAATGGGCGTTACTAGGCGATTCTTGTATTTATGAGAGTTAGTAAAATTCCTGTTCAATATTTACACAATTAAATAAGTTGGCTTTGCCAAATCCAGTCCATCTTGGATGCTAAGTCCAAAAGTAAATTAAACACTAACACAATTCTTGTTAAAAATCACAGCACTAAACACGAACACACACTGACTTGAATAAATAAATTGTGAATGGGTAAACAGTCCTGATATTAAAACCTACAACGTACCCTTAATATCATGAAATGTATTTAAACATAACTAATCTTTCAATTATTACTCATCGCTGAACTTGCAAGAGGCGGGAAAGTCACATGATCCTGATAGCCAATAGGCGTTATTAGGCTATTCTTGTATTTACGAGAGTAAGTAAAATTCCTGTTCAATATTTACACAATTAAATAAGTTGGCTTTGCCAAATCCAGTCCATCTTGGATACTAGTAAGTACAAAAGTAAATTAAACACTGACACAATTCTTGTTAAAAATCACAGCACTAAACACGCTGACCTGAATAGATACTTGGGTAAATGCGGTTAAATGCTTGAGAATAATAAAACTTGGATGAGAATTAAGGTGAAAAACAATATTTACAATATTTACAAAAAATAAATCGCCATGACCTAGGGTTGTGGTGTATTGAACGAGGTCGTTTGACAACAGTCTTCTGTGTAGGGTCATATTCATTTAGGTTTTTGATGGCAGGATAGGGAGAATTTGTCATGCTCGTAATAAAGTTATGAGCAGTAGTTAGTATTTCCTCATGAATGGGTCTAATTTTTAAATTATCGTAAAGTTGGGAATTTCTGATAAACCATGAGCATCTGTAATTGACCTGAGAATTTTATTTTGCAGAACATTCATTTTCTCTCTATCCGTTTTAGCGGCAGTGGCCCATGCTGGTACTGCGTAAAGTAAAATTGGCCGGATAAGGGTAACATAAAGTATGCATTTTATTTTCAGATTTAATTTCGAGTTCCTTCCAATTAGCGGATAGATGGCCATTGGATTTATTTATCTTGTAGCTAACGTGTTCATGAAAGCAAAGAGGTCCACATACGCTCCTAGATATTTGTAGGAATTTGGCATGGGAATAGGAATACCATCAATTTTGATATCAGTATTCAGATGTTGATTTTTCTTATATCTCCGGTAGATCACTATGTTGCACTTGGAAAGATTGACTTTGGTTTTCCCCAGTTTGCACCATACGTCAACTTGGTTAATTTGAAACTTGAGTGTATCCACCGTATTTTTTTTGGGGGGGGTAGCGAATTAATGAGAATGACTGTGTAGTCGGCATATTTTAGCAGCTTAATTGAGAACAGGTGAGGCATATCATTAATATAAATTGAAAATAATTTAGTTGAGAGGACGCTACCTTGCGGGACACCATTATACATGACTCTTTTACTTCATCCTAAAAATGAGCTAATGTCTCTACAACATAATAAAGAAATTTTTATTTGGCTAACGGTGGGAAAAATTAAAAATGGAAGTTTTATTGTGTTATTAATATAAAATATCGTTCTCGATTTCGTTTACAGAATCTCTTAAAATTTCTTTCAAGTATGAGACGATTTTTAGCTTTTCTAAAGTGTCTTTTAAATTAAAAATCATATTCATACTGTAATTAAAGTTCTATTCAAATTAAAACACCTTTTACTTTAATAGTTAAATATTTTAAACATTACAACTGTTTTTACTTCCATGTAGTTTATTTTTTATGCAAGTTAAGAAATGGAAAAAAAAATATTAATATTTTTATGACTTTCAACTCAGTTATAAAATATAAGAAAATAATTATTTTAATACTCATCAAAATTTTTTCTTAATATTTCACAACAAGAAATGTTACTTTACAACTTTTTAAGTACATAGCATCTCATGCACTGTGCTTTCCATAAAATGTTACTAAACAATTTTCAAGTACAAATAATTCTTGCTTAATTAGTTTGTAAAGATATCTTATTTATTTGTATATAACTAGATTTTTTAAAATAATAACATTCGTAGGAGTTTATGAATGAAAAAATTGTTCATTTTCAGGTAAATTTATTAGTAATTTAATTAATAATTGCATAATTAGCTACAAAAATTTCATGTTTCTTAAAAAACATGTATAATAAAACGCTTATGTTTATTTAACTTTTTTTTTTCGACATTTGCAAATCTTTTTTTTGTGAGTCCTCACTGTATTTTTCCAGCACGGTAATTTACATCCATTTAACATCCATCAAAATTTTTATGTAAGCAATAGGTATAAACAGAATCAAAATGACATTAATTATTTTAATGTGATAGTAACAAAATATAACTTAAACATAATTTAAATTCATCAATCTAAAATTTTCTTGATTTCAAAACCGTGAGTGTCCGAGCGGTTAAAGTCTGTTGAAGGATAATAGTTCATCCCAGGTTCCAAAGCAGTCGAATGGGCAAGGGGAATATTTAGCTTTCTTGGTTTTTCTTATGTGTTGAATACGAGTTTAGTTACTTTTAGAAAGGGACTAAAAAATGGTACGAAAAGCATTTTCGTACTCTTTGCATCCACGAAGGTATTCATCCTCTCAGTCGGGTAGCCCTCGTGTACTTTGGAATATTTAAACAACTTAACTATCTATATGACTTAATGGGTACAGCTAGCTGTTAATGCCATACTTGTAAATTTCAAATTTCTAAATATATAAACCACTTTTCATAAATACTGGCGAATACAATTCTCTCTCTACTGGCTATCGCAGATGAATTGTTTTATTTCCAAAACAATCTTTTTCTTCGATTTTTCCCCGGTGGAGTATATTAATAGCATATTATTTTCTAATTAATACTATTAATATTAATTAATAACATGAATAATATTTGATAGTATATACAATCACTAGTCTATAAATTTTATTCCTACATAAAAAATAAATATTTTTATTCCTTTGAATTGATTTCTTGCTAAAATGCTTTAATATGGGTGGATTTCTGCTAAACGTGCACATTGATCTATGCATTTGAGAATGCGATATTTTAGATAAAATGCGTAGTACCCTTCCTCATCCTCCTTCGTCATTGAAAATATAATGTCGTTCACATATTTCAAATTATTAGAAAATAAATAATAAATCATAAATTCATCATACGCTTCATAAATTTTAATAAATTTCTTCCTAATACATAAGAATATTAAAGCAATAATTTTCTTTTATTATAAACGCATGTTAATCCTTCCACGGCTGGGAGATTAAGCAATTCTTTCTTCCAAAATGCGTGCGATATCCCGTCAGTCGTAAATTTGTAATGCGAACTGTGTTCGTTTGAGTTTACTTGTCGTGATTAACTTGAATACGAGCTGAACCCGTTGAAGACCATCAAAAGGTTAGTAGCTATTTTCATTAAATGAGTGTGTTTCAATCACAATTATAAATTTGCTTGAACTATCTCAAAACTACATGAATGCCTTTCGTGCATTTTCCTGCTTTATGTTTAAAAACATCTTCAGTTTGATAAACGACATACGTAACAAAAGCAAACTTGAATTATGCCAACTTGAATGGAAAGAAAAATAACAGTTATATGATTTTTCTTTCCATTATGTCTCATTTGTAGTTTGCTTGTGGGGGAGGGTCGTCACTACTGTGGTAGTGATTGTCAGGCTACCACTGTGTTGATTGGTGGTAGGTAGCCCATCTGACTTCTTATAATGATTGAGTACTTTTGTGAGATTGAGTAATGCTTACTGCATTATTGAACTTAAAACATATTTATTACAATTATGAGAAGCTCTTCATATATATATATATATATATATATAATTCTTGGATAGGATAGACAGTTATTGAAACAAATTATATTCCTCATAGTGTGAGGAGTCTGCTAACGAGGGCCTCTCTAGTCGAGAGTTCAGGAGCAGTCGATGTCTCTATAGTCTAGTATTCCGGAGCCTTTTGATGTGCTAGTCCGACAGAAAAAATCGTCATACTGACTTAGCCATGCTTTCTTACTTTTTCCATAGTGCTTTACATCCTCTGATTCGTTACATCTGGAACGATGTCATAGAAAAATTCAGATCATTGATTCGTCACCACTTCTGAAATCGAGAGGCTTTGACGACAGAGACGGTGCAGAATGCTAAAATCTTCTCACACTAGTCGTGAAGTTATGTCTCTTGCCCTGTCAAATGGAACGAATTATTGCGTCTGCGATGTCAGAAAAATGTCGTATGACACATCGTAAAAGCGTGGAAGCTGTGACCGCACACATGAATTACTTATCTGTCTGGTCCGTCGCACTTATATTGATTTTTTGTTTGCTCCTACATTTTTCAGTTAAAAGTTAACAAACATATGAAATAATTATTCATCTGTTTCGCACATACGTGCAAACGATTTTTACGTTTGTTATCACCCGACATTTAAGTTTCAAATAGGTTCAAAGTCACAGGCGCTAAATGTAAAGAAAAGTGCCAGACCTCGTTAGGCTGTTATGAGCTCAAAACCACTGCTGGGACAGTAGAGGAAAAAGGCATCCTCCTTTCATTCCTTCGTATAAAATGGCTCTAGGAATATACCTGTATAATCATTGGTGAAATTCCTAATTTACGATCCACTTGTATCAGTACTTTCTTATAAACACATAATGTTGTCCTTGAGGAATAAGAAACCGCTATTCTTCCTTCGAAACGCACATTATGTTTTTCTTTATGAGATGAAACATATTCAAGTTTACGTTGCATATAAGTTTACATAAATTTGAATGCAAGGATGGTTATAACATAACATTAATAAGAATTCACTTGTATTTTTAAATAATTTTGATACTATCAAATGTTTAGCTTAAAACTTGGTTAAACATTTATATCATTTGCAGTAATTATATTGTAATTAATTCCTGATGTTTTTTGTATTCAGTTGTCAAAGGGCCTCATTTTGTTTCTGTAAACTCAAAGTTATAATAGTGCAAGTCATAATTCAACGTGGAAGTGTGAACTGTTTCTTAAATGAATTTATATTAAGATAATTTATATGGTCATTTAATTAATTTATATGAAGCAATCCCTCTTAAACGTAAATATTCATTCTTGTAAGCTTATAAATAGATGCAAACATATACAGAAAAATCATGCAAAGTTATATCTTGAAATAATAAGTTTTCTTTTAATTAAATAATGACATAAACCTCCATATGGTATTAATTAAAGATAAAAAAAGGTGAGAACAAATGGTTTTTCTACTTTTTTGTTTCACTATTTCAGTCGTTTTTAATTGAAAGATTTCATGTTCGGTACCTTTAATTTCTGAATTATTAATTCCTGAAACTAGATATATTGTACATTAAACTCTTTTAGATATTGAACTGAAATCTGCGTAGAACGTTTTCCTTTTTTTTTAATCCTTTGACCTAATTTATTTTGAAATTTCAAATTTCAATAGTTGAAAAGCGTTATCAGCTTTATATATATGAATTGATTCAGTTAACATGCACTGCAGACTTTTTCCCAATATTTAATGATTCGGGAAAAATATTTATGATGCACTTAATCTAAGTAACTCAGTAACGAATGAAATATATATTAATATATATTGAGAAATATATATATATATATATATACCATGAAATACAAAAATAGCTAACGTAATTTGTAAAATGGAAAATTTGTCCCCTGCGCATAGCAGGCTCAAAAACTTGTTTCCAAACATTGGCAATTTATTTTTCAGCTGAAACAAAGTGTTTGTTTGAACTTTCGTTAAATGTATTCAGACATCTTCATTAGCACAAACATTCCGCCATCGCCTCTCTCTTCGGCAAAATTTTAATTTTTTTGTTAGACATACATATATTTCATAACATGCGAAATAACAGGTTCAAGATACACAGCCGACTATTCGACAGCTGCTAGCCGACAGGGCGTTTAGGAAATACGTCAAATTATACTACATTTAGCAAACAAGTCTTTTAACGGGCACATACTGTACATGTGTGGAGGAATGCTTAACATGTAATCGAAATGTACTGAAATATATATTTTCGATATAAGTGTTTGTTGACAAAATGCACGAGTCGAACGTTTTTCTTTATAACGTTTTTATTCAGTTATATATATTATATACCAAGCGTAACATTTCTTTTTAAGCATATTTTTATCACTTGTAAAATATCACGATTTATGTTTACTAAATGTACCGTTAATTAAAAACAAAATTATGTTACTTGCCCATTAACCTTCGTGTAACCTAGATATGATCTTTAATCCAATAATTTGAAGATGGGCAATTTTTTAAAACAGTTTCGCGTTCTTTTATTTAAATGCATATGTTCTGTAAACACGCTGTGCTTCAGCTGAAATGACGAGTGTGTTAAGTTTAAGAGCCAATGATGTTTAATATTTCTTGATCAGGTATTTCTCTACCAGTTAATCTAGTAGGAAATAATGCATACTCGTATCTAAAATGTTTAATCATATATTCGAAAAACTATGAAAAGTAAAAATAAATTATTCGTGTTAGTTAGTTAATTCAAATTCTCGACCTGATTAATATTACGCCACATAACATATCGTTAACTACACTTCTTTTCTCATATTTCTACTTTATGTAGGACTGAAGCAAAACCTCTAGCACGAATTATTCAGGAAATCAATCAACGAAAATAAGCATCCATTTTTAAAGCAAGGCTAAACATGTTCAGTGAACGCATTTTGTCATTTAATCTTTAATGATTATTGGCCCTTACATCGCTAGTATTTAGTTTCGATATTCATAAACGCAATAAATGATTCAGCCTGCATGCAGCGAACTGTAATTACTCTTAACTGCAGTAGGCTGCTTGTTCCGATTATCTTCGCCTGAGAGCTCTGAGTATAAAATTGGAGATTTTGCTTAGAAATCTTTGGAGAATGGTGTGATAAGTCGATAAACGAATCTTCAAACAGTTATTAAAATGCGATTATAATGATTTATTGGTAAATTGCTAAACTCTTTTCCTGCGCGCAGTGTGGTATTTGTGAAATGTCTAATATAATTTATTCGAAACAACGTTTACATTCAAATCCATTAATTTTTCGATTTCAACATTCTGTCATTTGTAATTAATTCAAAGATAGGTCAAAGACATTTAATTTATTCCCGAGATACGTACAAACTGAAAGAGGAAGTGTTCATTTTATATTTAATTCAACAATTAGTAGAATGTGATTTAAGCATATGCTTTAAAATGCTTTGTACATTTAATTTCCTAGAGGGCAATATTGAAAGCAATGAACTGTCATATTTTGTTTCTCAAGATCTCTTTTTTCTTTTTAAATATTTTTTATTAATCTTTCGAAGAACATAAAACATTTATCTAAAATCAACTATATTCGAAAAACGTAATTATGTGTAAATTTAATAATGCACTTTGCTTCAGCAATGCTATGCTTTGATAAAATATGAAGTTTCGAAAGGTTTCGAAAGAACAGTATGACATTATTCTGAATGCGGTGTATGTAAGTATCGATAATGTAATGAATTTTGTTCTTGTTAATTTTGAATACATTTACCGATGAGAAAAATATAAATCCTTAAGAATAACATCAAAAACTCTTCAAAATACTCGAAATATGAAAGTATGAAATCCTTCAAAATATGAAAAGAATTTAGCTAATTTTATATAAATATAACTACAACTATAAACACTTACTTTTTTAGCATTTTAATTAGAAAAATTATATATATTTTCGATAGGGCAAGTAACATAACAAGTAAGCAACATAACATAACAAGGGCAAGTAACATAACAATTATGTATAGTCAGGCAGACTAGTAATGATGCGATTTTGCAATACAGCATAGCAGTTGATTACCTGTAATTATTACACAAAAATCCATTTTTGAAGTGCTTTGCATTTGAAGTTTTGTTTTCATGCTGATTGGCCCCGAGTGGAGAAGTCCGTCAAATGTCCCAGAAATTGTCGTCATGAAGTCAGACAGCTTTCTTTACAACAGAAATTGGCTCATACTCATGGTGAACAATAAAAGCCTATTGAAGGAAACTCGTCTGTGCGCCAGAATTAGGTGATTGTTCTGAAAATAATTTAAAATCTGTAATATTACACGCAACTTTTCAAATACGAATTTTACGACTGTTTAGAAAGGAGCAAAAAATCGCTCTGGTTTGAATATTTATTGTTAAGGGGGATATTAGGCGCATGTAAATCATTACACCGGTAGGACTCTAAATGCTTTATTTAACAAATGTCCTTCAGTCCATCATTCTTCCTGTTTGCGTTCTGAATTCAATAGCTATGCACAAAAATGCTTTGCGATTAATTTTTTCTATAGAATTTTTAATCAGTTTAATACAGAATATTTCAGCTTGACCATTTAGAAATTTTATTACAGTTTTTGAGAAATATAATCGCATTGTTGTGATATCCTTAAAATAAGGAGAATCTAAGAACAGAGGAGAACACGCCAAAGTAAATTATATAATTAGGCGAAACTATAACCTTGTGTTTGGAGTAGATTTAGTCCAAGACTCTATCGATTTCGAGGGAAAACAGGTAAAGGTTTCTCTTCATCTGTAGCAGATTAGGTTGGCTATTTGGCTACGACAAACTCACAAGGACTATCTGCCTAAGGGCAGGAATGACTTCGTGAAGGAGTGTCTAAAGGGAACAGACACGTATTCACGTTACTCATTGGGAACACCATGAAAACGCCCACACACCCAGACGTTTGCCGGGACTGGAAAAACGGACTGTTGTAAAAAACTTACTTAAATCTATTTTTAAACATACGTAAAAAATAATAGAATGTATAGTCAGCCATACTAGGGATGATGCGATTTTTTAATATATCATCGTACCTCGCACCCGTCAGACTGACAGTTTGAATAGCAGAACAACGCATTTCCTAAAAGAATAAGGTTCCGATCACGATTGATATGATAAATTTCCGTCCCACATGACTAAGTCATGAATGGACCGATTCTCTCTCTCACTATAGCTTTTTTTATACACGATTCGTATATGACGTCACTCACATTTTGCTGCTGAGCGTCATATGTTGGCGGTTTTTTTCGATTTGTTTTGTTTCAATGAAACTCCGTGCCATTTTAATCATGTGAGTCAATTTTTAAATCTGTACCTACACTATTCCATGAATTATTGAATTTTCAAATGTTAACGAACTTTTGGGTCCCATATGAGTCGTTCAAATGAAAGTGGCACTTCAGTCGATTTGAGAAATGTTTTAGAGGAATTGCCATAACAATGTTTGGCACTCTATAACAATATTTGACAATGTACATCCACATGAGGACAAGCATTATCATGCAAGTGAATAACCCCGCATGACAGCATGCCACGTCGGCGGTTCTTGATATTCTGTCTCAGTTTCTTTAGGGTGGCACCGTGCGTGTCAGCAGTTAAATCGTGTCCGTAGGTAACCACTCCAACAGCAGTGGGCCATCGACATCAAAGAAGCAAGTTAACATGACTTTACCAGATGTAGTAGATGTGCGAGCCTTCTTCGCGCGTGCGAACGAAGAGTGTCGCCATTCCATGCTCATGATTTTGATGGCTGGATCAAAGTCATAGCACCATGTTTCATCAGCAGCAATGATTCTTGAAAGGAATTGGTTCCATATTTCGTGGTACCGCATAAGGTGTTGCAAGGAAACAACAGACATGCGGTGAATCTTCTTCTCCTCTGTCAAATGGTTTGGCACCCATTGCACACGAAACTTGCGGTTTCGAAGCTTTTCACACAGTATTATATGCACACTTCCTATTCTCATAGACATTTCTTTCGCTATTTCTTGAGTTGTGATTCTCCGACTTATTTTTCACGATATGATCTAGATCTGCAACTGCTTTATGGGTGATCACCATATGCGCATGGTGCTGTTGCTCCCACTACGAAAATCCCTACACCATCGGGGAATACTGATCTGCGTTTCATACACGCTATGCCATACAGATATTGAATTCGACGATAGATTTCAGAAGCATTCATATTGTCCGCTGTTAAAAATTGTACGACCGCGCGTTGACAACGTTTGGAGGTATCCGTGGTGCGAATGATGCCTTTTAACGTTTCCCGACGCTATCACACACACATCTGGCGGGATCTGACGATAATCTCAGCACTCTGCGCCCTCTGTAGCAGCATGCTCAGCCATCTTTCTCTTCAAATGGCGGAGTTATTATAGCAATGCCACTTTCCTTTGACCCCTATATTACACATTTTTCAAAATAAAAGCAGATGGATTTGATTTCGCTGCAGGAAGCTGTTTTTTACCACTCCATTTTTATAAATTTCTTTAGTATTACTCAGCACCACCTATTTATATATCTGTCATATTACGATTCATCTCCCTACCAAACTGTTTTATCACAGCTGAAAAGCGCTGCGATTTTAGTCACATATCTTTCCAAGATCATGAAGGAAAAAGTCTACATGATAATAAAGCATTTAGTTTGAGTGACATTTGAAATTTTTAAAAGGATTTCTGTAGCACTTAAAATTCTTAAAGAAATCCATACTGCTTTAAAAAAGTTCATTCTCATATTCAATGAGGTTCATCACTTCCTGAAATTTAAAAATCTTGGTTTTACTCCGTATTTTAATAAAAATTCCCACTTTTACATTAAATACACTATTTTTGATAACTAGTCATATGCAGATGCTTTACTTCTTTAAAAAATTATCTGCTTTTGTAAATAAATAAAATAATCATTTGAAATAAACAATAACATATAAACATATAAAACAATAACAAAATATACAAAAAAGCTGATATCTGCAACCATAACTTTTCACAAAATACTTCCATCAACTTGAATACGCTCTACAGGTTGGAATACCGCATCGGAATGTCCAGGAGATGGAAGTTCATAGCTTTAATGTTTAGAAATGACTTGTCAGACTTCTGGATATCCTGTATAAACGTTTGTAGTTCGAGTGACTTTGAGAAACTTTAATGATTTATTTGTCACATGATTAAGCTCAGAAAACTACAAAACACATTATACCTTTATTATATACAAAATAACAAAACTATTCCTTTAAGATCTTCAATGATGCAATACAATCAATGATATTATTCAATATATTCAAACAAAATGATCACAGTTTCATGAAAGCCATGAAAGGTTTTGCTTTATTCTAACCCGTTATTTTGACTTTTTTATTCCTCCTGATTTGCATTTCCTGCCGGAATGTAAATTTTGTATGATGTAGATGTAAATTTTAAACGTGTTTCAGAAGCAGAATTTAAACTGTGTTTCAAGAGTTCAAAGACTAGTAGATGACTTAGTTCCGATATTTATGCTGCGAGTTTAAAATTAGCTGTCTAGTTCGGTATTTGACACCTTTCAGTTTATACTGATATTGCTCGGCTCGGCTCTGCTGTGTGCAGCCGACTTAGGGTTAGTTAAGCTAAGGACTCAGTCATTAGATTATCTTAATTTAATATTGAATTGTTACGTCCTTATGCTCTGCTACGTAGCCACAAATACTTGTGATTTTTCCGCACGAAGTGCATGCATTTGGTTTAATTTAGATTTAAATAAAAAGGTTATTTAAACCTTTCGTCTGCAGTATTTATTATGAAAGAATCAGAATTCAGCTAGAATTTGCTGTTTGGTCTTTTACGTAAGGTTTAAGAGTGTATACTCCCAATGAATACATGCAAACTCTATACCCATTGTTGTTCGGATTGGAATAGATGTTTGGAATGCATATGTCGCTACTTAGAAGAGAAGCTGCTTTAAAACTCTTTTTCGAGGAGTCGATTTCCTTTTCCTGATTTATTAGCAGAGCTCAGATTTATAAACTCAATAAAAATATATCTCCTCTACATGCTCACATGAAACGGGCAATTAAAAAAAAGTAAACTTATTTCTTTAATATTTTCATCTACAGATGTCATTTCTGTAGTCTTGAATGTAACAATGCAAATTACACCATTAACATAATTTAAACCTATTAACAACATTAAGTTTTTCTAAATAATGGGACGAGGTAACTTTATTATTTGAAGCAAATAGTATGGCTCATCACGTGCATGATCGCAAGTACTTTCAGGCGCTTGCTTAGATACCTCTATGCCTTAAACTGTAATTCTTTGTTGGCTTAGAAGTGAGGAATCAACCTTGACGAACTTGTCAACTCCGGTACTGTTCGATATGCTTTGATTTTGCAGAACAAGCGTTTGCATCAGCCAAGCGATGATGTGATCTTTGCTTTCCTGCTATGTCACTAGAATAACATGAGGAGTCCAGTTCTTATCTTGATTCAGGTCATTGCAGCAAGAATACAAGTTATAAACCTCTTTGACGAAAAGTTTGACGAGTTTTAACTTTTAAGTCCTGGTGCACATTACGGAATACATTTGGATCATTTTCGTATCTTGGATACTTTTTAGACAATAACAAAATATGCATCCGGACGTAGAAAAAAGAACTGCGATGTGATGGATCTTATTCAACTCGAAAGAACATAAAACGTTATTAACAATATGAAAATGCGTACGAATTACAACCATGTGTAGCTGAAATAAAAGTTGTAAATATAATGCTAAAAAATTAATTAGCTTCCGTGTTTCAAAAACAACAAAACTACGTGTACCTTACTAGTTAATTTAATAAATAAATTTTCGAAACTTGTGCGGATAGGATTAAAAATACTAGAGCCACATTTAAAACTATCAATGAAATACTTAGTCATCATAATCTATAAACGAGCGATGACAGCGCAAACATTTCTTTACGGTACACAAAATGCAAAAATTATAACATCAAAGAGGAAAAATTATTATGAGCAAATTTTAAGGCACATTTTCGTATATACTCTGTAAATAAACGAAATATGAAGATTAAAGAATAATATGTTTCATTAAAATTACAGATTTAAACACAAACTTACAAGTTCGTCTTCACTTATTTTTTGATGAGTTCCATATTTTTCTTTTAGATAAAAATCTAGTATCTTTTTTGAAGTGTTGATCACGAAAGGTGATATCAATATGGTTACTAGAAAAAGACACATGCATTTCCCTATTTATTACATTGTAATATTTACATGTGTCTATTTCTACGTGTTAACTATTGGAAAGTGTAAATCTCTCCCTCAAACGTTACTTAAATACTGTGATGTGAGTTATCAATGATAGTTTAAATAAAACACAAATAGGTAGCTTACGTTTTCTCTACTTAACCACTTATGAGGAACAAACTAACGTATTGCAAAACAAATTACCAATCACCTGGACTTTTCAGTGAAATAATTTGGCACTTAACAGTACATTTACAAATCCATGTAATTTCGAAGCAAGGGTACAATCTACGGGTCGGCAATTAAAGGTCAGCTCGAATCTAAACTCACCAACAAAGTTAATATTTCGATATGTTAATGTCTACTTAAGCAGTGGCGTTTTGCTGACAAGAGAACATGCGGGGCCCAGTGTAAATCTGATCCAATTCACATATTACGAACTCTTTCCCTAACTAACAGTCTAATTTGCTTGCTATTCAGATCTGCATAATCCTCTGGAAAGGGCAAATCAATGACAAAATAAAGTATACAGGAAAACTATAAATTAAACTTTCATTTGTTAGTGAAATAACGTTATATTATTACAATATAACTATTCAGAAGCGTCTGATTGCAAACAATGTTTAATTGCCATTTATTGATACAATTAAATTAATATAACACTGCGAAAGTACTGAAGTTAATGAAAAATTATTTTTTAAACGTTCTCACTTCTAGAACAAAAAGGCATTTAACGATAAAATATAACATGTTTATATAATATTATATAACATGTTTGTATTTTGCTATACATTCCATTGTCACAAGTGATGGGATAAAATTGGATTTATAAGGTGCTGTCAAATTATCTGGAATTTAAGGTAAAGAAGCTTAAATATTTAAAAGATTAGTTTTCACTAGCTTTACGAATACCGACCGAGGATGATGATGTAATACTCTAATTTCAGTTTGAGAAGAGATGTTTAGACTCAGCTTTATTATTGAAAAAGGACTATTTTGTACATTGAGCTTACATTTTACATTACACTACTTTTTACATACAACTCTCCTAAACAGCAAGCACAAAATTTTTGCTTGTGTCACGGATACATTACTGATATCCTAACGGAATATTTTAAAATACTTCCTGCAATTATCAATGTTTCATCTTCATATTTATTTGGTGTCATTAGATACGTTGTTTGCTAACATGAGACAGTTATTGACAAGAAGACCTAAATTCTCTGTTCGGCTTCAACAAGGATATCGGAAATTCTTTTAAATAATAAAATAGTGTTTCAAGATAATTGTTAAATAAAATACCGATACACAGTAAAGTGACTACAATTATAGTTTATACAAGGACTTAGCAAGAAAAACCATATTATTACTGAAAGAGAAACACATTTATATTGCTAAAAGCTCACGTTTTGCTCTCTGCACTGACTTTTCTACATTTATTTCACGTACGAAATATAGAAATGAGAGGAACAGATATATTATTTTAAAGAAATCTCTAAAGAAGAATTGATTTAACCAGACAGTGAATGTTTATATGCCTTTAAACTACGTTTTTAATTTACCAGCAACAGACAGAATTTGAAGTTTCAGTTAATTTGACAGTCGAATTTAAACCCCACTTTTAATAAGTTACTTCTAGAAGTAAATAAGTAGTAGTACTAAAAGTAACTTAATAAGGTATTTTTCCCGCCTTCTTGGCATGCTTTCGTGGTGTGGTGGTCTGCACGCTGGTCGTGCATTCCAGAGGTCAGCCGTTCAATTCCCGGCGAAGGCGTTGAATACTTTTCATCTTTCCTGTTTCCAAAATACATAATGTCTCTACAACTTATCTGCAACGATACAGTGATACTGGTACAAAACATTGTTTACATTAGTATGCACTGATTCAAAGATGTTGAATTTTTATAGTTCACATTCCTGAACCTGAAGATTCACATTCCTGAAGAAGTGACTGACTTACGGTGCCCTTATTAGAAAATATCCTTACACTTTCATCTACATATATTACTCATTGGGTATATTTTACTAGCAGCTTCGTACACTCTCTCACATTTGTTTAAGATGAAATATATTACTTAATCATTTAGCCTTTTCCATTCCACGCACCTAATTTATATGACGTTTTTGGAAAGTTAGATAGCGGAACCGTATTAGAATTGCAAATTACATATGTAACTCTTATTCGGCTTTTGATGGCAATTCTTGTAATTTCGTTTCAAATTCACACTTAATTCGCTCAACAGGAATAAGATATCTTGAATAACTTTGATTACTAATGAAAGTTCAGATTTGTATTACTGAAACTGAATATCTGAACAACAATTAATTTAAATCCTTTTCTCTGACTGCTGCAATTAAAATAAACATATTTTCAGTTTGCACGGATATTTATGTGTTATACAAGAAAGTATTGCCTAGCATGAAAGTTAATAAATGTTATCAGTACTCTGACGGAAACATAAGAGATTCTTGAAGTTCAGGGAAGCATGAACAATGAGCTTTTTGATTAGTAGATGAGATTCACTGTATAAAGACATCAACATTCGATGGCTCACGCAGCAGATTTTATAGAAGAATTTCATAAAAACTTGTGACCAATGCACTAGAAATGGCCATATCTTCAAACAACGAATCACATTAGCCAGTCCAGATCCGAAACATCTGAATTTTATAACAGAGGTCTAAAATCTACAGCTCATGAACATTATCAGCCCGACACTCCATAGAAAGCCTGACATCACCGATACTTGGCCCGCCACAGTTTATTTTGATTGCATTTTAAAATTCACAGCTTGAATATATCTTGCAAATTCATAATGAGAAGAAACACAGTTACTGATATGCATAATGAAATTAGAATGGTAATGATCAAAAGGCAAATGGTACTATGATAATGATCAATTGTTAAAATGACATTGATCAAAGAATGGTTATCGCAGAAAATGTTATAAGTACCAATAACTTAAATATCTAGAAGCGAACTGAACAAGGTCCGACTTCTGAAACAATCAAAAGCCAAGCCTGGCCAGATATGACAATCACTAGCAATAACACAGCAATTTTCTAAAAAACAATTTAGAAAGGTTAGTGATGATGAAAGCAATTCAGATTACAAATACTTTAAGTTTTCCATAAAAAAAATTGTATCAACACTAAATCCAAGCGATTTAGAATAACTAAAATTAGGGGAAACATTTCAGAAACTACTTAAAAACAAACAAGTAAACATGATAAAAAGTTTTAAAAGAGCACACAACAAAGATAAGATAAATACAGCAATAGACAATAGAACATTTTATTCAGAAAATTCAAAATTTTTGCCAACAAGCAGTCCCGGCTAAGAATCTCAAAACTCAATTTCAGGAAACTGCTGAACCTGTCTGAAAGCAGGTTATATTATCCTCTTTGCAAAAAATACGAAGACCCTGAAGTTCCATTATCATATATTATGTCAATTAATTTACTTCTCACCATAGGGAATGTACTAGAACGTTTAGTAGCTGGAAAAAAAGGCATCAACTAACAAAGAAAATTTCACAGTAACAAATTAATATGGCATCAAACCAATTTATAGCACTGTCAACATAATAGATACCATAATCAAGCAAGTCGATAGCAATAAAGCAGAAAATAAACGCATTGAACCATAAATAGATTCAAGAAGTCCCTATATGAACCCTGTGGCGCTTTAAAATAGCATCAAATTTCAGAAGGATTCAAAGGTAAAACTGAAACTAAACATGCTGAAAATTCTCCTGAGAACAGTAATCACCAGTGTTGTTAACTATGGAGCATCAATGTGGGCATCAACGTTGAATAAAAATTCCTTATGCCATCCAAAGGTCTTTCTTTAGGAAATCATAAAGGCATACAGAATGATTTCTAATCAAGCTTTATGCATACTTGCAGGACCTTCACTCTATATACAAGCTCTAAAAGAAGCAGCACAATTCACAGTTTTCTAGATCAGAAACCCATTTGCAATATATAAACACACAATATCTCCACAAATACACAAAATCCTTGAACTGCCATATCGAACATATCCTGAATTAGATCCTTATATAATTATTTGAGACACATAATGAACAAATAAGTAATACCTTATAAGGTACTTCTCCCACCTTCTTGGCGTGCCTTCGGGGTGTAGTGGTTCTGCACGCTGGGCCAATATTCCAGAGGTCCGTGGTTCGATTGCCGGCAAAGGCGAATGCTCATTTTTCAATTTGCCTGCTTCCAAAAAAATCCTAATTTCGCTACAGTGGTGCCCGAATTAAATGGGTGGTGGATGATGATTTCTCGGCATCCAGGATTTGGCGATTGGGTCCCCTAAAAAAACCCCAGTCTCCATTTAAACGGGGGAGTATATAAGGTATTTCTCCCACTTTCTTGACGTGCCTTCGTGGTGTAGTGGTTCTACACGCTGGGTCGGTATTCCAGAGTCCGTGTTCGATTCCTGGCGAAGGCGATTGCTCATTTTTCATCTTGCCTGCTTCCAAAACATCCTAATGTTTCTGCAACCTATCCAATAATACATATGATAATATACACCGTCGATACAAAAATGGAGCAAAATGTAGGGGCGGCATTATTTTAAAGTTTAATAGCCAACGAAGTAGAACCATGGTAAGAAAAATTGAAAGAAAATAATTCAAGCTTATGCTTATAAATCAAACAGTTCACATTACAATAAACAAACAATTTGAAATAAATTTCATAAAGTTAGGTAATCATCCTTAGAAGCACTTCAAAATATTTAGAGTAAAGAACTATAAGCATAACTATTTTACTTCTATAATACAACCTGAAACTAAGCAGTACGAAACCTGAAATAATATTCAAATTCGAATGGGCCAAAGATCACAGCAGCGTAGCAGGTAGTTTCAATTTCTAACGCAACAAGCAAACCTATCAAATTCTTCCTTAAAAGAAACATTGAAGGATTGGGAAATAAAATATGACAAGCAGAGTGGAACCACTATCAGCAAGGCAGATTTATTCATGAAATAATCCCCAAAGTAAACAAGCTAGCAAATTCCAATAATCTGTATATCGAGTACTGTCTAACAGGACACAGGCCTTTCCTCACATATTTGTACACCAGAAAAATTTTCCACCACAGGGATCTGCATTTTTGGAGAAAGAGACGACCCTGGTCATTACATATTCAGTTGCAATCTGAAAAAATGGCCATATTAGACATCCATCAACAAATATGCGTTCTTTAAAAAATATATCATGAAAAAGAAGTATCCAAAAAAGCAAACATGGAAAATAATTCGGTACCTTCCCAGAACATGGGCACAGATCTTACTGGCTTACTGAAGAAGAGGGCAATATAACAAAGCAAATATTTCAGACTAAAAAAATACGTGATTAAATTATATAGAAATGATTAACATGTACATAAAATTAAAGATTCATTAAAATGACTGCTGCGGCTGGGTTCAGGCACTCGGATGAAGAGTCCCGTGGGCTCCTGGCGGCTTAAAACCGGGTGCGCGTTACTGCGCAGCGCATGGCGCTAAGGTCTCGCGGTCCTCTGATGGGTGCCATTTCAAATATCAGCTAGACTCCGTGATATCTCAGTCAACAGTGCTACCACAGAGATGCTGGCCTAGCTTCGTGTTACGTTATGTTAGGTAATGAATTGAAATTTAATTAATGATGTGAAATTTGTACTAATAGCTTACAACAAGTTACGTTATATATATAAATGTCGCTACAATGAAAATCAATCACCTCTATTTGAAGTTCTGAGACAAGGATTTTTATGTCGGAGTTAAAAGTATTTTGAAAAATTTTGATGTCGTTTGTAGCTGATTAAAATTCTGGATAACGAATGTAAAAATTTATTTTTAAATCACCAAAAGGGTTAATAGCAAAGTTTATCGGAAATCGAGTCCTAAGTTTGCTGACTGAATGTTTGGCAATAAAATACGTGAAATACTTTTTGCTCAGTTGGGATTAAAACAAAACAGTAATTTTTCAAAATAACGCAATATGAATGTATAAATCAGACAGAAGCTGAGTTTCTCCTTTAATTTTAAATTAAGGTCATTCATTTATATATATTTAAATCTGTATAAAATGATCAATTTGCATAACCACTCATTGTTTTGTAAAAAAGCCAAAGGATGATTCCTTTTATTCAATAAAATTTCGATAAATTTCTTGGAGCTCAAAGAATTGCATTACAGATTTTCAGTAGCTAAGCCAGCATACTGCGGTATAATATCCTAGGCCAATTTATCCCGGTCTTCAACAAATACGCGGAACTGACGATGATTGAGGTCATGTGCTGTGATATAGTAAACAGCGGACTTGATTAGCTTTAAAACTTCTTATGTATCCATTTTTTTTTTCAGCACGAAGACTGTTGATAAAGGATGCGATGAACGATTAATGGTTTTGAGCCACCCTCATTTTCTATGGTCTTTGATGAGAGAGCAACGACATCTTTATTTTACCCACACATGTTTTTGTTACCATCAGTAGTGCCACACTACTGTTTTTTCCACTAGAGATTGCTTTTCAAAGCCCCATTTTACACTCTTTAAAAAATATATTCTCTAGTGGCAGTGCTTGAATGCTATGAAATTCAAAAACCCTTCATACGCTTTATAATTTTTACGTGTTTCTCGTATAAAAAATAACAACTGAGCAGTACCTGAAATATCTTTTATCTCTTCCAGGGCCAAAGAGAACCACTTTAGTTGCCGTTTCTTGCCGGAAAATTAAGCTACTATATTTTCTGCAATATTGTATAGTATTCTTTGAGCTGCAGTGTCAGCTAGTAAACTGATGTATTTAATATAAATTAGCTTTTTCTAGACACATTGTTTCTGTTGCCAATCCAATCAAGCTATCCTTGATTTAATGCGCCGTCAGAAAACCGTTTCCCATGTTTTGTATGAAGTATGTTTCAGTTAAACTGCATGCGAGGGTAAAATACTTCATAATAAAGCTGCAAAATTACAGCAATCATTTTCATCTGTTTCTTGAAAAAAAAATATTCTGCGATATGTGGTATCATTTAATAGCTTGTGTTCTGTTTAGTGTGTTTTCTGAGAGGTAGAACAAGATCAAATATTTATTAACATTGACTGTTCCAATGTATTGATTTGGAATATAGCTCTTGTACCTTCGGAATATAGCTCTTGTACATTCGGAATATAGCTCTTGTACATTCGGAATATAGCTCTTGTACTTATAAATTATAAATATATTTCCTTTTCTCTCTTGTTTAAAGAAATAAATTGAAAACCTAGATTGTTAATTATTTTATATATGCCATAGCAAAGTATGACGTGAAAAGGTATTTGTTTGAGAACATGTGTTTTTTTAATGATATTGATAAGTATTTAAAGTTAATTCATTTTAATACTTTTATTAGATTTTTGAATCCTAAAATATTAATGATGACGGTTTTGTTTCCGCGGAGTTCTCCTGAGGTAATGAAAAACAGATATATTTTTGCATCATATTTCAAACATATGATCTATTTTAAATACAGCATACTCAAGCAATAATTCACGTGTTCCATTGTAAAAAAGCTATTTTTTCAAATCTCTGTTAATCCAAATAAATGTATCTCGCTTAACAACGAAAAGCAGACAATCATTCTCTTGACTGACAAACATACATTTTATTAAAACTATTCTAATGCCAAAACGTCGAATTCAAAATTTTAAAACATACAACTGTTGCACAATAAACTTTTGAAGGTTACTAACCTTAAAGTGGGAGAGAAAAATGCATTATTTAAACGTGTTATTATTTACATTATGCACTCTGCATGTCGTTATAAACAGATTAGCCTTAGTGAAATCTGCTCAATATGGTGATTAAAACAACAGTTTACATTTCAAAACAGAAATGCATTTTGTGACGTATCCAAGTTTTATTCCAAATCATCATCTAATAATAGTTAATTTATTTAAATTCCACATTCTTAAAAAGTGTCATCAACAGCGAGAAAGTTTTTACTATGATAGATAATTGCTGACCAAACTTTAAGAATAGAAGCAAAATAAGTTTTTTTACAATGGAGAAACACATAACCTGTTCTTTGTACCTTAGAGGGCAAAAAAACCCTCTACGTTCTTTCAGCCAAAACATAGCATTCTTCGAATCATCTACGAGGAATCGCTAACATTTTAAGTGGCACTGGTCTAGTTATCAGCTCGAAGCTGTTAACTGAAAGTACGTAATAGAGTGAATTATTTAATATAATGTTAATTTAGTTATATCTCGTTACTCTGGAGAAATCCCGGTTATTCTTCCTAAGGGATATTTAAGAAAACGACTCAACTTTTAGCAGTTTTATGTCAGTTATTTGACAGCACTTTCAATATAACATCGTTTACTCTACGAATGCTATGCGTCCACTTATAATATTACGCATGAATTTCTGATGTGATACATCTATTTCTAAATCATTCTACTATATCAACATATATCTTTTCGGCGCAAATTTCCATGAATGCCTTTAGGCATGGGATAGCAATACTCTTTAGGCATGAGTTTAAGCATGGGATGCAAAATCGGTATTACATTTATTTTACACCTAGATCATTTATATTTGCACGTTAAATATATATATATATAATGTTTCCTCTGGTCATTGCTTGTGTGATGCAGATAACAAAAGCATTAATAAATATTAAATGAACAAGTTGTTCATCATGCAATTTAGTAATTAACATAGAAATTTCATATTCTTATTCATGCATGGAATATGGTGTGCATTTAAAACTAACAGAACCATTCTCTAGAGCTAAAAATAGATATATTTAAAATTCCACTAAAATAGACAACGCATGTGAATGTTACTTTTGAGATGTTTAGAAACGAGACTTTTAAATAAGGTGCAGTAAGAAGAGATAATACAATCTAGTTCAAAACTTTTATGAAATAGCATTTAGGCTGTATTTGAAAAGAAGATATTACAAATAATAGACATTTCACAACAGCGGATATTAAAGGGACCCAGTTTCCAAATTTGTCATTGTTAAACAGATTTATAGATTTAGAAAGTGAAATATGTTACCTGAACAGTTATTACATATTACAGGTTTTTTCCAAAATTTAGCATTTTTATAAGACACCTGTTCGTTAGACTTGTAGTCATTAGGTTAATTGGAAGCAGAAAAGATGAAAAATCTGCAACCAGCCTCGCCGGGAATTCAACCACGGACCTCTGGAATACCGGCCCAGCGTGCTACCGTTACACCACGATGGCACGCTAGAAAAGTGGGAGAAATACCTTATAGACTCATTTTTAATGTAAGAAGCACGGAGTTTGTAGAAAACTTAGAGTTTCATTTTTAAATGAAATGTTTAAAAATGCGCTTTTTTTGTAATTGTCCTCAGATTTTTTAATTTTTTTCCTATTAATTCCTAAATTGTAGTTGTAAAATTAAAATTTTAAATATTTCTGTTGAATAAGATATTTGAAAAATGATGAAAATAATTCTGAAGAATTCAGCTATAATGCAGCAATTTAGTAAATCCTTTTACATTTCTATTTCACTATAAGTTATTTTAATACATCATTTACTTTCTACCATCCTTAAATAAGTAATTTATTTTCAAGTAAATATGCATTAGAGTTTCATTTTTAAATGAAATGTTTAAAAATGCGCTTTTTTTGTAATTGTCCTCAGATTTTTTAATTTTTTTCCTATTAATTCCTAAATTGTAGCTGTAAAATTAAAATTTTAAATATTTCTGTTGAATAAGATATTTGAAAAATGATGAAAATAATTCTGAAGAATTCAGCTATAATGCAGCAATTTAGTAAATCCTTTTACATTTCTATTTCACTATAAGTTATTTTAATACATCATTTACTTTCTACCATCCTTAAATAAGTAATTTATTTTCAAGTAAATATGCATTAGCAAAAGTGAAAGGGAAAGTTACACAAATTATCGTCTAAGGATCAACGTTTCCGAAGAGAGAGTTTTTGATGCATACAATAACGCACAGTGCAGTGGAGTAACAAAATTTCATAATTTAGATACATTTTCCACCTCTTCAAGATAAAATAAAGAGGTTATTTGCATAAATTAGTATATTATTACTCCCCATACGTTCATTTCAGTCCAACAGCAAACACAAGAGGGATATTAATTTAAAATATGGCTAGTTAATATTCTCCAGCGTCTCTATTATATAGTTGTCAGATACCAGCACGGAGTTTCCCTTCTACCAGGGTTTTAAATAAATTATTTTGAAAATGATTAAAGAATTGGAGAGCATTATCTCTGTTTATAATCGAGTTTGCACCCACAGTTCAAAATTCAGACAAGGATGGGATATTAGGAAAAATTGCTTTCGTACTCTTTTCAATACTAACTTTTAAAAACGACCCTTTAATTTATTAATTTAGAAAGACGTTAGGTAAAATGTAATTATATAAAACGAAAAATTTGATGAAAGAATAAAACATCTTTTTTAAATCTGTATTTAAAATTTCAAACTAAATTATGCCTAAATTTATTCGCATTAACAGTATTCCTAAATCCTCATGCACAAAGCGTTCATTTGAGAAATATGTTTTCACAAACCCCATTCATCTAAAAGTTAAATTGATTTGTATACGTATATTAAAACAATTTCCTAATAATAATTAGAATATTTGTAATAAATTCGAAAAACGGTGTGTACGATTGTTATACTACTTAAAGGATTACGCACTCCGCTTGCTCATTAATTATGGTACGTTAATTCAACAAGTAACCTCTGTTTAATACTGCTTATTCCTAAAACGACAAATGTTAAAGGTAAGAATTTACTCTCTCTAAGTAAATTTATGACAAATCATATTTATTCTAGTGTATGATAGAGTATTTATATCATACGAAAAGTACGAATAATACATAAAACATAAGAAAAATAATAAGCACACTACATTGTCAAAAAGCGTCATTTATTAAGCGTCTGTCTTCATGAGAAACACCACTCTCAACAAACTCATATAATTTTTCAATTTAAGCTGTTTTTATTTAAATATAAAAACTGTAATCTTTTAATTTAAAAACTAATAATAATTGTCAGGAGATAAGCTGAGATAATTTGATAGATCAGACATATTTTTCTGGACAAAGTTCGACGAAATTTTGTCACCATGTTTTTATCATCAGATCTTACTTTGTCGTGATACTACTATTGTCGTGAATTATGATCGTTTAAGTTGTAAGGCCATAATAGATCATTATAAATATACAATATATAGATTTGTTTCAAAATCAGCTACAAGTAGAGCTTTATGAATTAATATAATTTGATTCTCTTGTATATGTACGATTAATTTTAATTAAATTAATACTCATTTAAGTGTAAAAAGAAACGATCAATCTTATACACTACTTAATGAATTAAAGGTTAATTTTTTAAACCCAAGTTAGATTTATAATCGGCATATGATTCACGTATCATATATTGATTATTGTATGATATATGTATATATATAAACAAGATATAGTAATAATTAAATAAAAACTGGTAGTTAACGAACTAACAGGAACAATATACATCAAAACTAAAACCTCAACAAAACAACATAATAAAAATAATATAATAAATAGTTGAAAATTTTCTGTCTTTTTCAAAAAACAGCCTAAAACATGTCAACAGAGACATGTGTGTGAGTTATATCTGGATGATTATAAATTCATGAAATAAGGTAAATACAAATACAAAAATAATAATATGAGGCCATTCAAAATGTTTATAATAATAATAGATTATGCACTAAAATAGTGTATACATATTATATATAGCATATACTTTTTTAATAAATCTGAGGTATAATCTCCTCTGAATTTAGCCTAAGCAAGAATTACTGTGTAGAAATTAAATGTTACAAAATAAGAATTTTTGAAATTACAATAGAAACCAGATACACACTTGGTCAAATTAAAAGCAGTTAGCTAAATTATTATCTCCCCAAACTGCTAAATAACTGTTACAAATTAAAAGTCAAGAATTAGGTAAACGAAACTAATATATTTTTGTTGAAAAATGTAGTCTATAAGCCTAAAATATGAAATACTTCAACAGGCAAAATGATTCACGTATCATATTAGGAAAAATATCAAACTAGGAAAAATAATCAATTTAATAAGAATTTGCATTGAGAATTCTTTAGAGAGAATAATGACAGGGAAAAACGTTAGAAGAGATCAAATTCCATACTCATGGTATTGGTCAATTTAAATGCGATAAGATGAATTAATGTTTTTCAATAAATCAAGAATCTAAGAAATGGTAAAACTGCTAAACAAGTGTTACAAAACAAAAATAATTAAATTAGTTAAGATATAAAACCTAAGGGATAGTAAGTAAGTTACATTTAAGAATGGGAAAATAAGTTGTTAAGTATGGGAGATTATTAACCTAACTGGAAGGTATTTCCAAAGGAAAAATTCCAAAAGATATGTTTTCTGTTTAAGTTTTGATTCATGTTTTTCATGTAAGAATATAATTATTATTACATCTTGAACGTATAATTAGTTTCGCAGAATAGTGCGCAACTTTGATAATTTAAAATATTAATTTTTAAATTCTTAAACGCATTTATATATAGATACATATATATATCTGTAATAATATTGTAGACTTAGATGTA
The DNA here is from genome assembly GCF_044657685.1 of Stegodyphus dumicola. Taxonomy (NCBI): domain Eukaryota; kingdom Metazoa; phylum Arthropoda; class Arachnida; order Araneae; family Eresidae; genus Stegodyphus; species Stegodyphus dumicola. The sequence continues at coordinate 199,758,766 of NC_140771.1, forward strand.
ATATTGTAGAGGGCTTGAGGTTTAGAAAACAATGCAGCTGTGCTCTGAATTCGTTACATTCGTTTATCTTACCTTCGAAGTTAGTGTTTCAGAAGAAGAGAGAACCTTATTATTACAATTTCAAAGTATAATAATTCAGTATTTTGTTTTACATAATTTTGACTTTCAGTTACGAATTAGCTACTTTATCTGTGTTATGTAAATGTCATATGATGTGGGCTAATCTGGACGTCCAAGAAAAATTATTATTAATCTTAGAATACCGGAGTGAAATACTCATATTTAAAATGCAAAATGAAGTTAGAATACTCTAAATTTACAGATGATTAATCTTACATATTTATAAATAAATTCTCAATACGCGATGTCTATCAATACTTACATTAATAAATTTACCTGAAAAAACAGTTTTAAATTAAAAACTAACAGAATAAAATCCATAAAAACAAAATCATAATTTAAGATTCGTATGTATAATAACGGAATAAATAACACAATTTAATACGAGTTCTATCTCTTACAATAAATTTTTTCGCAACTCTACGTACTTTATTGAACTCTTTAAAAACTGCCTTGCTTAACAAAAAAGTAATTTATACAACTGTATCAGAGGTAATTAAAAACGATTGAGTATATATTAAATTATAAAATTGCATTTAATATAATTTTTAGTACATACAATTTATAAAAATGCAGTTGCAATTTGTAAATGTCTGTAGATTCTAAACAAAAACAATTAATAACTTAGCAAGTTTTCCTTGTGTTTCTAGGCACTAGAAAAAACAATTTATCCGTTTTCAAGTTTTTCTGCGCCTCAACTATATCGGTAAATCATAATTCTCTACCTATCCGATTTATGAAACATTATTCCAGGGAAACATTAGGATGATAAGAAGTCTTGATAACGCAGGTAAGGTATAGAAATTTATGGCGCATATAATCTATAAATTAAACAGTATAGATGTGAAATAAATGATCATATCTGCCAAAAGGCATCTAAGGTGCCTATAAACAAAGCTGGGACAAACAAAACATTACATATAAAACGGGTTTCTGTTCTAATAGAGTAGAAATGTTAGAGATATCCATGTACCTTATTTAAATTTTTTATTGAAGCTCTGGTGAATTCTACATCAAAAGAAAATACACATGTTTATTAGATATATTTAAAGTGAATTCGGCAACATATGCTTTTATAAATAGCTTTGCAAATGACACTAATTGTCAATGATCTAGTACAATTTTGATGCATCCATACTTGAGAAGTGTAAAGAGAATGAATTACTAAAAGTAATAATGATATTTCGAAGCTAAAATTATACAATTTCTTTCTGAAGTCTAAATTATATATATCTATCTATCTATATATATCTATATATACATATATTTTTAATTTAAAATATATTTTTTAATTTTTGTTTTTCTTTTAATTATTGACAAGATCAGTCATATCAGACTTATATTTCATTAAAACCATATAAACAAAGAAATCAGCATTTACATAAATTCCTTTCATATTTTATAGTATTGATTGATTCAACTTTTTTGTCGCCCTTAACGCATTCGTCTTTAGGAATTTAGCCGCCTCATCATTGTTACTCAATATGCACCCCAAAGGAAGACGAACAAATCAATTCTCTTTACAAATTTCATAAGAAGGGGGAAATTCTGCTCCAACTTTGGAAAAGAATATCCCGAGAGATATATTTAAGAATCTTCCACCCAACATTCTCTGCCACCAAAAAAAAAAAAAAAAAAAGAATGATTTTTTACCCAGTCATTATTTTAAGGCCTCCACGTCACACAGATATTATACACTTATAAACATCCAAGTGTCTTTTAGAGGTTCGGAATCGGACCCAAGTATACGTCAGCTAAGGTTGCTACCTACATCACGGATCCGAGTGTGTGATGTAAACTAATTTTTCCAAGACGTGCTGTGGATGCATTCCAGTATTTCAACTCTTAAATTGGCCCACCAGCAGCCGAGCGGTAAAATCGCTGAACACTGGTAGTTCGGTCCGAGGTTCGAATCCCGCGAACGGGCTGGCTGCATGGGCGTTTTCGTGGTTTTCCCCATGTGTAACGTGTATACGAGCCAGTTTCCCTTAGAAAGTCCTCCACGAAAGGCATCCCTCCCCTTAGGCAGATAGCCCTAGTGTGCTTTGCCGTATTCTCAATACACACACACACACACACACACACAACTCTTAAATTAATTCAGAAAACATTAAGCTTTTAAAATTAACGTTGCTTAAATGGTTGTTTATCTACGACAACGTAAATGTATATATATAAGTATAAGGGACTATATATTAGAGGAATCGTTTTATATGTTTAAGACATATTATTTCTTTATTTTTATACATTTAGAGGAGACATTTTTATATATTTTAAGGAACTTCAAATTCTTTAACTACAGTTTTCTCCATCAGATGATTTCGTAGTTTTAACTAGAAAGAAAGTTGAAGGATAGGGAGAGCTGTTTCAATAATCAATGAGCAATTATTTTCTGATAAATCACTACTTAATGAACATTTTAGTACCTCGAATAGGTATACCTATGTGCAGTTATTCCATTGTCTTAAGATTGTGAGATGCGATAAAAATTAAATAAAAATTAAAAATTACGATAATTGATTATGAAATTCGAGAAAATTGTTTTTTTTTTCGAGAAATTTCATGTTGAGGAAAATCAACTTCACCTACGGTTGCAGTTACAGAATTGAACACTCTTTCGTACTGTCAGCATATAATTCTTCTTACGAAATATCCTTAGTATTATAAGAAAATTTACTTCATAATTTTGTTTTACTTATAAAATAAATTATATGTAAACAATCAAAATCAAATATTCAAACAATAATCGGAAATTTAAAATTTTGAAAATGGGTGGAAGCAACTTTTTACAAATTAAAATACTTTAGTTTTAAAGAAAGAAATGAAAAATGTCATAAACCTTCATAACAAAGACGTTATATTTGAGATTTTGTTATACGCTTAGTGTAATTTTATAAAAGAATGACACTTGCCTAAGTTCCTAATAATTTAATTTCTACATGCAGCACGCTGAAGAAAAATTACAATTTAAAGTCATGATATGGTGAAATGTAGAGTAAAATTCGCATGATAATTTTGTCATATTGTAATAAGACTTTTGAATGTCCATCAAGCTCCCAGTTTGTCCAACGTTTTTGCAAATATTGTTAAAGAATCAATGTCGATTACAAAATATTTGACAAAATGCTTTTCTATAGGTTTTCAGATTATAGAATAGCCTATTTCCTTTTTCAGGAATTAGACAATAACTGCATACTTTAAGAGAGAGAAGAATCCTTAACATAAAAAAATTGCTTGATAATTCGAAATCTTAACATGCATTTTTTAGTTAGGTGGCCATATATTGAAAATGAATGGATATGAAATTTGCAAAATATCAGCTTATAATGCACAGAAGAAACATTCGATAAGAATACGTGAATTGCGCTAATTCCACAGGCAGCGCGACATCGACCTAAAGAAGCAATATTGACTCATCGACTACGCTTGGCCATATTACGTACCCTTGATAACGTCCCTAGCTAATTTAATATTAGTGGCCAGCTAGCTTAGAAATTGTGTTAGTTTCGGCTAAATCTCTTTAGTTTGTCATTATTTAAGTTCTTATTTCTTACATTTTTGAGTTTAAGGCCAAGTCGAGGTTTTGTTGTACGTCCTGAGAGAGAGGACCATCGGCCAATCTTTATTTTGAGGAATCAAGGATAATTAACCTTTCTTGAGTTTTACGTTTCTATTTCTGGACTTAAGCTATTATTTGCTTAGTACTTCATCAGGTTCCTTCACACTTAGTTAATAGATAAAAGTGAGGATCCTAATTATGTTACTAATTTTTCAAAATTATAAGACGTACTTTAAACAATCCCCTTTGATTTTTATGTACAAAAGGTGGACTTGATATATATTCAACTACCTTTTAGATTTTCTGATGATCAATAAAAAAATTTAAATTTTATTATTCTGTGATTTCTGTGATTAAATTTTATTATTCCAATTTTACTGGGAAATAATACTCCCCAGTTAACCAATGTTTCAGAAAATGAAACAAACGTAAGTTTTCACTTCAATAAAACTCTTTTCAGTTTCAACCTAAAAATGTGGGTAATATCTCAACTAGTTATTTTAAGAACAAAGATGTTCTCATCAAGATTCATACAGCTTATTTTTCCAGTCTTAAATAAAACGAAAAGAAGCTTTGGTTAAGAATGAAAGCGGTGGAAAAAATTTATGCCACGTTTTTATGCATTTGCCTTAAATAAATTCCTGGCAGCCAATTGTGGAAGAAATGAAATCGTACCTCACGAAAGTGCACGTTTACCAATTCAGAAAACTTTGCACGAAATCGCGTCTGATATTTTCTTTCGAAAAGAAAACAAAATATCTGTATGCAAATGACATTGCTAGAGGAGCACCTTTTTAAATCATTGATCCCTATTCGTGAAATCGCGTCTCTCTTTCTACATCATTCAACTCCATCTTCTTCTCCTGGTCTCTTTCCTTTTTTCTGCATTAAATCAAGCACAAGGAGAAGAATCTAGTTTAAGGAAGTTTAATTTTTCATGGTTTATTTCATTTTTAATTTCCCTTCAAGTACTCAGCTTCTCTCTTTCTTGTCCTCGTCCATTTATAACAATATGGTTTTCAAAGTGTGTATGTTTTAATTTCTCTTTCCACATTTCTTCTTTGCACTTTTTCTCTCTGAAAGTTACCCTAGGTTTCATAATAGAATATCCATTTTATATTTTTTTTCATATCCCCCACTTATGAAACTATATTTTACCGGCAGGGTGGGCATAAAAGAACATTTTTTAAAAATTTTTTCTATCGTTATTACTGGGAAAAAATACTTTTCGTGTAGCTAAGCAAAATGAAAAAAAAAAAAAAAAAAAAAAAAAAAATCAAATAAAACTATAGCCTTGTTTGCATATTGCTTTCAAAGATTTGAAAAATTTAAAAAATTTCATGTTTTTTCTTAATATTTTATTATTACTATACTCACTGCTATCGAAACTCTGTGAGTTTTCATGTACATTTGGGGTAATGAGAAGCACAAAAAACGTTATGTACTCTCAAATTATTAATTGTTTGAGCAAAAAGCTATCAGAAACTCAATTTTTGTATAAGTAACAATATTTCATAAGTTTTGATATATATTTTCTTGAAGGCTTGTAGGGTTTTTTTTACAGTTATCTTTAGTTAAAGCTACTTTCCTGTCCCTTCTAATTTCAGCTTACAATTACCTGCCCAAGTGTGTTGTTAAAATCGCGGTTAATGCAAATGAGAAAGAGCGGTACTTAAGTAGAAGTTTCACTGACTTCGTTAGAGATTCTGACTAACTCGCGTTTGTCTTTTGGCTACACTTTCTCTAAGCTATTATTACGCTCGAAGGTATGCCAAACCCTTGATAGTGCAGGGGCAGCGCCAAACAGGCGATAAAGACTCAAAAACTGTAGAGAACATCGCCAATTGGCGAAAACGCAAAGACAGTAAACCTGTTTGGCAATCCTACGGGCTGACTGAAATAAAATAGTTTTCCCTGGCAGTCCAGTCGGAGTAACGACTTAAGTCTGTGTGCGTCTGTGTAACTACTTCAATCTTGTGTCTTCAATGTGATATGTAAAACTTCGGCACCCGTGTCTGTGTTGGGACTTTACTCTTTCTTAAGCCATTATTGTGTATCTATGTTACTTCTCCTTATTAAATCTCATTCTAAATGGTATATGTCTATCTCAATTACGATTGCTGCTTTTCTAAGTAATGTTATCTATACTTTTGTAGGCACGGGATACTCGCGCGTAGTTCAATAGCTTCGCAGTTTAGTTAACATTTAGGGGCCAACTACTTTAGAATCTTGATAGCTTCGGCTATATATTTTAGTTAAGCATTAGTGGAGGCTTTCTGTACGCTCTAAGACAAGAGCTGAATGTAAATTCTAAGAGAAATAAGAGTAATTAACTCAACGTGAGTTTACGTTTCTGTTTTAGCTTAAGCGAATATTCGCTTACCATTTCTCGAAGTTCCGCACACATAGCTTGAGAGAAGATCTTGGAACTGTTGGTTTGTGCATTAGCACTGAAGGCGTAATGAGTAAGTTTGCTCAGGCGCAGTTTTCATTAAAGCATCATAAGTCAAAAAATTAACTACGAAATCTTTATTTAATAAAATAGGAGAATTTTGCTTAACTTAAGCATAAAAAAGTAATAATCTTCACAGACATTAAAACACTGAATTATCAAAAAGGCGATAACTTACATACAAATATAAGTCATACATCTTCAAGCATACCTATTTAGGCAATAAGAAAAAAAAAAACAGGAAAATACTTTGACACTGTACTTGAAAAGAGAAAGTACTAACTGAATTAGACCTTTGGCCGCGATATAAATAGCTAGAGTGAAAATCGAATACACTGCACGTAGCTAAGGTGAAAGTCAAATATACTGCATTGCACTCGAACTTTACTTTTTCTCGCCAGTATATATCTTGGCGACTTTCGTTTCGTATGCCTTTAGAGTTTCATTATGCAAAATACCTAAATTTATGATAACATTGCCCCTGTTTTGCTAATGAAACTCATACCAATTGCAATTCATTCCTGCAAAACTGAAATTTAGCTTTAGTAATTGGTTTAGTCATAATATCAGCAGCCATTTGCTCTGTTGAAACATAAGCAAGTTTTACTATTCCTTTGTTATTCAAGTCGCGTATATGATGAACTTTTGTATCAATATGTTTTGTGCGCGAACTGAATTTTTCAGACTCTACAAGTCTTATAGTAGACTGATTATCTTCAAATACCTTTATCGGTAGAGTTTGGGGTAGATTGAAATCTTCTGTTAATTTTAATAGCCATAATAGTTCTTGCGTAGCTTGCGATAATGCAACATATTCAGCTTCTGCTGAGGATAAAGAAACACAAGTTTGTTTCCTTGAAAACCACGAAATACAGTTTTTTCCTAATAAAATAACACTTCCTGTTGTAGATTTTCTATCTTCAATATCTTGTCCCCAATCAGTATCTGAATAAACTGTAATATTAGGTTCTTCACTCGACGAAATTTGTAAGGATAGATTCTTTGTCGTGTTTAAGTATCAAATGATTCTTTTAACAACATTCCAGTCCTTTTGACGTGGATTATTACACCTTCTGCTGAGTATGTGAGTTGAAGCTGTGATATCTGGTCTTGTGATAGACGATATATACAAAAGACTTCCAATAGTTTGGCGAAATTTATTATTTGAAGTTAGGAGATTTTCTTCCTTGTTTAGGTTATAATATTTTGTTTCCATTGGTGTGCTAGTGCTTCTTCAAGTTGAAATTGCTTGAAAAGTTGATTTATTTTATTTTCCTGTGATAAGAGATAACTTCCATCTTACTTGCGATTTATTTCCATGCCTAAGAAATATTTAGCTTCACGAAGATGCGTTATTTGGTAACGTTTCTTTAAATCATTAATTGTTTGAAGAATTAGTCCTTCTTCTGTAGAACTTATTAGGATGTCATCAACATACATTATTAAATTAATTCTTTTCTCACGAATCACTTTTGTGAAAAGACACGGATCTGCTTTGCTTTGACTGAAGCAAAGATTCTTCAATGTATTTTCAATTTCTGCATTCCAGCACCTAGCTGCTTGTTTGAGACCATAAATCGACTTCTGTAATTTACAAACTTTATGTCTTTCTTCCGGAACCACGAATTCTTCTGGTTGTTCCATATATATATTTTTTCATTTAAGTTGCCATACAGAAAAACTGTTTTAACATCTTGTTGATGTACCTTGGCAATATTATACGCTGCCCATGCTTAAGTCTTATGCCCATGCTTAAGTCTTATCTTAGTGTGTTTCACTACTGGTGAAAACGTTTCATCATAATCACTGCCGTAGTTTTGAGTAAATCCTTTGGCTACTAAGCGTGCTTTGTATTTTATATTTTTACCAGTTTCATCATATTTTGTCTTAAACACCCATTTCCTGCCTACTGCATGTTTTCCTGGTGGTAATTCTGTAAGTGTATAGGTTTCATTTTCTTTTAGAGAATGTATTTCTTCTTGAATAGCCTTGATCCAAGCTTCTTGTTCACGTTTTGGTAAGTTTAGAATTTCTTCAAAGCTTTCTGAATCTTTATTTTTAGGTAAGATTGATTCTTCGTCTTCTGCTTTATAAGAGAATCTTTCCGGTGGAACCCCTTTGGTTGATCTGCTAGAAACCCTTCTTTCTGCTTTTTCTTCACATTTAATTAACTCTTCAGAACTTTCTGAATCTTCTGTAAAATCATCGCCAAGAGATGTTTCTTCATTGTTTTCTTCATCTTCTTGCGAGTTATTGAAGTGAATTCATTCTAAATCTTCAGCATTATTTTCTGCGTGTTTGTCAGATAAAGACGCGTTTTCTGAAATTTTAACAGTTCTACTTACTATTACTTTCTTTCCACCTACATAAATCCTGTATCCCTTACTTCGTAATCGTATCCTACGAATATTCCTTTTTCAGCTTTGTTGTCGAATTTACGCCGTTTTTGTTTGTTCACATAATAAAATGCTTTACAGCCAAATACTCGTACGTGACTTAAGTTTGGTTTTCTACCATTCCACAATTCATATGGTGTTCTATCTGTGGCTTTAGTTGGTAACCTATTTTGAAGATATACGGCAGTAGCTGCTGCTTCAGCCCAGAATCCTTTCGGTAGTTTAGAGTTTATTAGCATAGCTTTTGTCATTTCTATTAAAAAACGATTTTTCCTTTCTGCGACGCCGTTCTGTGCCGGACAATATTGCACCGAAGTTTGGTGAACAATACCAAGTTTCTTTAAATAATTTTCAGTAGTTTCGTTACAGTATTCTGTACCGTTGTCGGATCTGAGAACCTTTATTTTCTTTCTAAATTTATTTGTTGTCGATGCAACATACTGTTTAAGTTTGTCAAATACTTCATCTTTTGAAGTAATAAAATAAATTTGAGTATAACGCGAATAGTCATCAATGAAAGTTACGAAATATCTTTTCCCGCCTAAGCTGTTGACTTCAGTTGGCACACACACATCTGTGTGCACTAAATCCAGTGGAATTTTAGATCTAAAACCAGTTTTGGGATAAGATTTTTCTTTTAGTTTCGCTTTTACACAAGTAGAACATTCCACACTATGAGTGCATTTGCCAAGTTTAATGCCGTCTGCAAATAATTTTTCTCAAGTGTTTTTATGATATATATATTTCTGTGGCCTAATCTTTGATGCCATTTTAGTATACAGTTCGTATTAGAACATGAAACATCAATAGCTAAGTATGCTTTCTCGTCAATTGAGTTTACGGTCAATTTATATAAACCTTGCTGAGCGTTGTCGTCGGCTACGAGTATATTGTTACGCTTTATGTAACACTTATTACTATCAAATATAACAATACAACCTTTATTCGTAACAGATTGAACAGAAAGTAAATTACTATCTAAACTTGGTACATACAATACATTTTCTAATTTTATTTGTGTAACCTGACCCTTTAAGTTTTGAACTTTAAAAAGCCTTCACCAATACCATAAGAATTTAATTTAGCACCATTAGCTACAGTTACTATTTGTTTATTAGAGTCATTTAACTGAGAGAAAAAATTCTTATCACTCGTCATATGAGTTGAGGATCCTGAGTCGATAACCCATTCTTGCGTTTGCGTGTTTTCATGTTTATTTTCCACTTTTAGAACTTGATTAAACTGAATCTGTAAATTTTCAGTTTCAATACTTTTAAGAGACTTATTTTCTTTTTGTTATGTTTTCTAAATTTTGCGTATTTGCTATTTGGCATGCATTACTTTTATTAAATTTGAGAATAATTTCTTACTTTACTGTTATTTACATCTGTTTTCGGGAAAGTTCTAGCGTTGCGTTTTAAATGAAAACAGTCATTTATCGTATGGTTATTTCTCTTACGATAAGTACAATATCGTGTAACATACTTTGATTTATTTTTGCTTTTACATTTTAAAGCAACTGAATCGTATTTTTGAACTTTCTTACTTTCCACACGTCTACAATACTCATCTATTAGTTTGTTTGTAACATATTCTAGCGACAATTCAGCTTCCGATTCAATTTCTATTGCAGTTATTAAGGAGTTGTATGAATTTGGTAAAGAACATAGTAATATTGCTATTAAGTTATTTTCTTTAATTTCTTAACCTATACTACGCAGCTTTTCAGCCAATTCTAGTACTCCTTTGATATGTTCCTGCATTTTAGAACTTTCATTATATATAATGGAATATAGTTTTCTAAGAGGAAATAACTTGTTTGTTAAATTTACACCTTCATGGACACAGTTTAACTTCTGCCAAATTTCTTTCCCAGATTTACTATGCAAAGCATGGATAATTTGCGAATCCGAAATGTTTAGGCATATTAAATCTTTAGCTTTACGATCATTCTTTAACCAAATATCAGTAACAGTTTCCGGTTTTTCTTCGAATACAACATCATCTAAACCTTCTTTTATTAGAAGTTGTTCTATTTTATATTTCCACACTGAGTAATTTTCATCTGTTAACTTTTCTATACAAATTTATTCTTTTAGAATAGACATTATTATTTGTTACAATTATTCTTATAGTATTTTCAACAAAGAGTTTTAACACTTTATGCCCCTAGAATCTTACAACATTACAAAAATTCAATTTTAGAATTTTTTTTTTTTTTTTGGAAGCATTTCCCCAAAGCAATTACCCTACTCAGTCTCATAATATTTTTTTGGTTTGTGCATTAGCACTGAAGGCGTGATGAGTAAGTTTCCTCAGGCGCAGTTTTCATTAAAGAATCATAAGTCAAAAAATTAACTACGAAATCTTTTTTTAATAAAATAGGAGAATTTTGCTTAACTTAAGCATAAAAAAGTAATAATCTTCACAGACATTAAAACACTGAATTATCGAAAAGGAGATAACTTACATACAAATGTAAGTCATACATCTTCAAGCACACTTATTTAGGCAATAAGAAAAAAAAAAAAAAAAAAAAACAGGAACATACTTTGACACCGTATCTAAAAAGAGAAAGTACTAACTGAATTAGACCTTTGGCCGTGATATAAGTAGCTAGGGTGAAAATCGAATACACTGCACGTAGCTAAGTTGAAAGTCAAATATACTGCATTGCACGCGAACTTTACTTTCTCTCGCCAATATATATATCTTCGCGCACGTTCGTTTCGTATGCCTTTCGAGTTTCATTATGCAAAATACCTAAATTTATGCTAATAGGAACCTTATAGGATTAATGTAATTATCAAATGTTACATACAGTGGTGTGCAAAAATTAAGGACTAGACGGTTTTTTCAATATAATTTTGTACAAAAGCTTTCCAAATCAACACATTTAATACCGTAAGATCCCCAATAAGTAAGGACATGAGTAATGTAAGCAACACTTACTAAAAGAGAAATCAGAGGGATAAAAAGAAGCTTTATTAAAAAAGTAGTATGGAGCGCAATGCGACTGAAGGCCGAAACATCCCTGTGATGGGTGTCCAGCAAGAAACATCCGGTCTTTAATAGGGGATATGATCTTCCCTGACTGCTAGGCAGGTTTCACAGCGTCTGCCCATGCTGAGAATGAGAGTGTCAATGAGTTGTTGAGGCATTGCTGCCCATTCGTCTTGCAGCGCCAATCGAAGCTCCGGAATCGTTACTGGTGGTAAGGTACGAGCTGCCAAGCGTCTGCCTAGAAAATCCCATACATGCTCGGTGGGTATGAGATCCGGAGATCGTGCCGGCCAATCCATACGTTCAATATCCTTACTCTCTAGGAGCTGTTCGGCAGCTACTGTGCGATGACATAATGCATTGTAGTCCATGAAAAGGAACTGCGGACCCATAGCACCTCTAAAAAGACGCACATATGGAAGAAGAAAATCGTTACAATAACGGGTCCCGTTGACTGAACCTGCGTCGAAGATGTGAAGGTCTGTACGACTACCAAGCATGATGCCTTCCCAAACGAGAACACCGCCACCTCCATACCTGTCCCTTTCAATGATGTTCGAGGGATGATTGCGGCTTCTCCTTTCTCTCCAGATGAGAATCGCAACTCAGACTGAATCTGCTTTCATCTGTAAAGAGTACTCGTCCCCATTCATTGTCTCTCCAATTCCGGTGTTCCCGGCACCACAGAGAACGCCTTCTCCGATGGGCAGGCGTTAGAGGTACACACCGTACAGGGCGTCGTGCAAACAGACCACCACCGTGCAGTCTTCTGGCCACGGCAAAAGGCGATATCGGTCGTCCAGTCGCCTGTGTCGTGTGTCTAGCGATTTCTCCGCTGTCTGCCGCCTGTTTCTTCTGGCCTGTAAGGCAATATACCGGTCATCTGCGGGTGTGGTTCCTCGTGGACGACCACTACTAAACCCCCGGATAGCTGTTCCTGTAGTTTGAATTTGTCTCCAAGTCGTGAAACGATGCTGCGAGCAATTCCGAACTCTGCAGCCACACTTGTCACACTGCGGCCTTCCTCCAAATTCCCAATGATTCGACCTCGGTAAAAGCATCCAGATGTCGTCTAACAGATTGATTATTCGCCATTTCTCGCTGACGCAGCAACTCGGTGTGATTTTAACTGCTATACGGCGTTCAATCGCTTTGCCAGAAATACTGATCTTACACCGACAACATGCTTTATACTACTCAGACACTCCCCCCATTAAATCTAACTGCGTATCTACCCATGTGCTACCGTACATCACCTTACTTAATCTCCTGATTGGTCTTTCTGTCCGCTCTGCCTCTTCGTTCAGCTGATATGCTAATTTTTCGACTTCGTCATTAATTTTTAAATTAATGACGACGATAATTTTAAAACTTTTTTTAATTAACCAGTGTACTTCTAAACATTGTATATGCTGTTAATATTATGTAAATATATATATATATATATATATATATAACTGATTCATACAATTCTAATGCCATTGCAAAAGAAAATAACAAAAGCAAAAACAGGCAATAAAGGAATTGATTTGGAGCGTTAATCTAGTATGGAAACATTACGTTCTGTCTACTTTGATGATGGAAGAAAATACGATATGATGGTAATTAATTTGAAGTTTTTGCAAAACACCGAAAAAAGAACCAATATTCCTTCATAAAAGAACCGGAATAAAAATATATTGTCCATGCTTCTCCCTCTACATAACTTGCTAAAGATACAGCTTCTGCCATAATTTCCCATTTGATTACACATGAGATTCCTTTTGAAGGACTTGTGATAGTGAACACGGTTTGAAAAATGAGATTATCAATCTGATTGAACTATACGTTGGGAGAAGACTGCAGTGTGCTATATGTTTCCTACACGTCAATAAACTGCAGTTCCGTTTTCTTCTATTTCGTCTCTTCGTAATACTACGATAGGATTCATATCCTTCAGTAGGTCGATCTGGAAACAATTCAATTGCGTAAAACATTTCCCCGAGTTCGCCTTGAACATGCTGAATTCTTTATTCCTTAATCAACAGGAATGTATTGGGTATGTAACAGTTTTACTTAATTGATATTTCTGCTGCCAATTTAAGTTAGATTCAATTTTAGAAGCCGACGCTGGACCAGCTTGTGATCCAACGTATGATCCTGTTCCGCTTTCACAATCAAGATGAGACAAAATCGAGTTCTTAGACTTCTTTGAGACGTGAAGTTCGAAAAATATATAGATGAAATTACTCAGCTGATGCGTTTTATTTTGAATTGTTATATTCTTCTCTAGTACAAAACTGAAATCAGCAAAAATTTCACAGACGGTCCACAGTTATTTATTGAATTCATCAGATCATCACGATACCTAACTCATAATTTACTGCAAGTCCTCAACCTAGTAATTCAACGGAATTCGTATTTTCTTTACCAGTAAGTTATTCTACCTTTCATCATCTCGGACATTTGACGCATGTAATGATTGCGGATGAAAAAAAAAAAACATGTCAATAAACTAGGGGTGCGCTTTTTGTTGAAAGATCGATCACTTTCGATGCGTAAAACTGTTCGAAGCTTCACCACAGCAAAGCTCAACACCGAAGCAACAGAGTATGTTGAGTACATGATTTGGAGTTCGCATATCCTCATGATTTGGAGCATCCACATGAATTAAATGGCATATGGCTATATGATATAATCACTTTATTTAACCTGTTCCGCCAAACTAAGTTAATGGCACTACAGGGTTAGGAAGTCATCCTAGTCATTGCTAGCAATCTGACGGTTAGGCCGCCTTTCTACATTTTACATTAATCTGTAGTTTCTTGAATATAATTAATTTCATTCACTTGCTTCATTATCTCTAAGATGTCCTTGTTTCAGTAATAGTCCGTGAACAGTCTATTCACAGGATATGTGATGTAGTCGGAAGGAAAGAACTGCTGTCGAAGGTGCTCTTTCAGAGGGCAGGAGAGCAGGTAATGAAGTGCGCCCGCGTCTTCCCCGCGAAAACCGCAAGAACAGTTGACGTCCCGTCTGAGGAATCGTCTGTAATACGCTGAGAATTTCCCGTGGTTGGTACAGGCTTATGGCTATATGATGTGGAAAGAGAATTCCAATATCTCTGTCCTCCTCCACTATTAAGGAATATTAAGGAGGAGAAGATCAAAAATCTATTAATATCTGGCACGCCGCCGCAACCGGATTCCCGAAGCTTCTTTTGTCACACACAAGGCTTAAAAGGGTGTGTCGAGCCTCCTACAGAATCATCTAAAAAGACCTGTGGTACTAATGCAAGAGACTAGTAGGACAACCCTCTATCAAGATTTCACAAAAATCTAACTTTAAGGTACACTGTTCTGATTAAAAAAATTTTAAATATTAAATATATTAACCGTTTATTTACTAAAAATGACAAAAATAAAACTATCAGAAATTGCGAATTATTGCTATTTTAAATGTCACATAATGTCTTTCCTTTGTTTTTCGAGAAAACAAAAAATAGCTTGAATTTCTAGTTTGAAAACTTTTTCGTATTTATGATGCTTCCAAATTCACATTAGGATAATCGCATTTCGTGCAATAATTATACAAAATTGGAGAAAAAACAGAATTGCGCTATTTTTCAAAATGTGAGTGCAATGCGCGAACAGAAGATATATTTTGATATGGAACTTTTTTATTTTATTCTTCATAGCTAGGCGATAGGCAACATTTCTAGAATATAGAGTTATAAAAATAATAAAAAGCGTTTTTTCCTATCTTTTATACACCTGTATACCTGTATAAAAATTCAAAGAAATGTCTACATACTTAAGGATCTTTTACTGATAGCAAATGTATAAAATAGACTGAAAAATTCTTCAAAATGTTCTGTATGTTTTCTCTCAAGAGCGACTTACAAGTGGTTGACAGTCATCCCGATCATAAAAGGCACCAGTCTCTGGCTTTTATCTGCGGTAAGATTTCTTGTGCTGTTTTCCATTTGTCTTGCTCATGCAGAGTCTCTCATATTGTGTAATGTAATATAATATACTAGCGTTCTGCATCTCTCCTGGCTGATAATAATAGGGCTTATGGTTAACGTAGCACAACCAACAAAGATTAAACCAAAAATACATTTAAAAACTTGAAATCAAAATTCTCAATATTGTTCGATTGTCATTTGTAAAGTTTATCAAATTCTTTGCAAATCTAAACTCCTTCCTGCGGCAATAGAATTACTTTATGTTACAACGTTTTTCCCTAACATGTCACAATAGTATGAAGTCATCGACGAAATGTCGTGTCTTACCTTCAGCACTACAAAAATTACAAAGACTATTATTTTAATAACGAAATCTTTTCAGATACGCCTTGAAGAGCCCGTATCTAGTAATCACTTGATTCCAATCAAAATCAAATATCATTCTCGTATTTTTAAAAAACTTTGAAGTTCAGGAAACAGTCTTTTCTTTTTCCCGAAATGTTTCATTTCTCTTTCCAGCAATCATAAGAGAAATCCTTGATTTTTACCAATAACAACTATTTTTGATACCTGAATGTCAAACGCATACCCAGCATCTCATATAGTGTATATATAGTTAATGTTTAGAGGCAACTAGAGATACAAGTGGGCGGGACGTCAGGACTCCAAAATTGGTAGTACAGGTATAGTCTCACAGCACTAAATTGCAGTTTCTCCATAATGAAGAATGCTCAAAGGAAAGATCCGACTGTCTCACACGCTTATTTCCCTACCACAAACCAGACTTTTGACTTCCCAGTATTTTAAATATATTCATGTATAAAATATCCATGTATCATGATATCAAATATACTCGCAGACACTATGCAGCTACAAACATATATGCTTTCTTCTGTACTGAAATTCAGATTCTAATTACGGCAGCAAAGTTCTCTAACCACTATAAGAGGGGCATATTCAGAGTCGGTAAACGATTGAGTAGTATAGTTTCATACGACTTCTGAATCAGAAAATGCCCTGACATTAAGGAGAAAATAATTAGCACTGTCCCCAGAAACTCACTGCAGGTGCGCTGAAGTTTCTGGAATGACTGAGCCAAGTCACATATTACTAGATGAAAGGAAATCTCACTTGACTGATATTATAGTCTCTGAGATAGTGTTCAAGTCGAAATAAAATGCAGACTGTTTAATATAGCGGTTACCTCATGAATATAGTAACATGATACACAGGAGTCTCATAAACAGCTTTTATGTCTCCTGATTTTTTTTTTTGTTGAATTCATCCCTCCTACATGAAATGTAAGCTTTGCGAGTGTCTAGTACACATTTATAGCACATTATAAGAAGTCTTTACGTCACTGAAGCAATGGAAGTTGTTATTTTACATCCTCAGGTTTGGCTTAAGTTCAATTACCAACAGCAGATTGTGTGATCTTAGACGACACGCAGAGTGCAAAAAATGCCTGAAGGCTTTTTACACTTTATTACTTGGCCAACGAATGTCAAGTATTGAAAATGTCTGTTTCATGATTGTACAACTAGTAACACAATAGATCATCCGCGGTCATGTTAGATAATCTTTGGCAACAGGTAACAACAGCATGTATTATAAACTAGCCACGTATCCAGATCCTTTGTTCTGGTATGCTTGATCAGTATTTATTGTAATCAATCATCGCGGAAACTCTACTTTAGTTATTTTCTTATAGAAGACAGTTGTAAATGTAATAATTTAACTATATGGTAAATTATCTGCCTAGTAAATATATCTTTTCAGTCTTGCTTTTTAATAGGGTGACACTTAAACATATGTACACAGGACAACATGAAGACAAACTTAATTAAGAAAACCATGAAAGTATTACGAATGTATATTTATTGAAATTACTAATGAGTTATTTACTTAAAGGAATAGAAACAATAAAAATAGGGGAATTAAGTTTCAGATTCTTGGAACAATCATAAAAGATTTATAAAGAATAATAAAGAGTTCTTTAATGTTTTCTAGATTTTCTGTTTATATTTATTTGGACTATAAGGTATTTCTCCCACTTTATTAGAATGTCTTCAGACGGTTTTTATATTTGGGCACTTATACTACAATAACAATTTTTAGCAAATATGAAAAAATTATTAATCATACTCTAAGGCTTGTAAAATATTACTATATTTGCAGATGCTTAGATGCGGGTACGAATTTAAAGATACAGCATATAGTGTATATTTTCCTCTTACCTTTGGCAGATAGCCCTCGAATGCTTTTCTATAATCTAAATAGTTAAATCTTTATAAGGACTTATTTTTATTGCTAATGACATATTACAAAGACAACTGTAGACAGTAAAATCAATTATAAAAAAGAACAAGCGAACTAAAAGTAATCCACAGTATAATACATAAATCTACATCGTGACTCGCCTCCCAATCAGAGAGGTTCAGCATTAAGCGCAGGGCAACGACTCAGATGTGAGACATCCATTTCCTCACAAAGGTAGCAAAGTGTACAAATTGCGCTTGGGACAATGTTAATTCGATTCAGATAATCATGGCCAATAACAAGACGAAAGATGACAGCAAATTTCATTCTGGGCTATAAAGGAATGTCAAAAATTCGTTTAATCCATACCAAATAACGGTTTCTTTCAGTAACGACTTTCGAAAACGCTTCTCTGTTAATAGGTTTAATTACTCTTTTGGCAGACTAAAATACTATGTGGTTGTCATTCGTTTGGAGAATATTGGCCCTTTTCTTTGCAAACAAATATCACTTTCAATTTCCATGAAGTCCGCAGTGTGATGGCATACATTGCATGCAACTTCTTTTTCATCCTGAGCTATGTTGTGTAATAACTGCTGACATTTTGAAATGCCAACATACATTGGAAATTCTAAAGAAAAATGGCTTGAATAGCAGCTTTAGTATCAGAGAAAATGGCGAACTTTAAAAAATATTCAAGCCGACATTTGCGTTCGGATAAAGCTATGCGTATGGCCGTAATTTTACGATCAAATGCTGTCCTATTCCTTCCAACAGGACTGTAAAATGGAGAAAGCTCGCAAAAGGGACCAGAGCCTGAATTAATAGTATAAGGCAACACAGAGCTCCCCGTAAACACATGTAGCTAATCACTCTCAGAATATAAAGCATTAATGGTTTCCAAAGAAAAAGATTTTAAAATTTGACCATTAGTTTCTTTTTGAGGATTTCGTGTAGCAGAGTGATTCTAATTACGCATTCCCATTTTTCAGTTGGACATATCTATTTTCACAAAATAAGGCCTAGCTGATTTCTGACGAAAGGAGTGCCTGAAGAAAACCCTTCTAAGTTTTACGGTTTCTCTCCGTCGACGAAAGGCAGTAACTCGACAGGGAAAAGCAGTCTGGTTCTCCCAAAATATTTTACTAGAGAATAAGTGCTTTTTCCTGCCCTACTGCTTTAATACACATATGATCTGGAGCTATTGAAAAAGCCTCAGCTAGGGCGGTTTAAATAGCACCTAAATTACGTCGGAGAGCTTGGTTGTGAAATCTTTCGATTACATCGATCACTTGATTTGGTGCTGCTACTAGGGCTCGCAACATTAAGAGGTAGAATATAGAAGCTGTATGTCAAATTAAAGAATGAACTAGAAAATCGCCATTTAGATAGAGCAATTATTAAGGTTAATTATTAAGGTATTCATATCTTAGTAGCGCGGTCTGCAATCATTTTAATATGCTCTTTTCAAGTCAATGAACGGTGGAACATGACAGCCAACCATAGAAAAGAGTTTGTCCCCTGTGCCGGTAAACCTTGATATAAAATATTTTGTGCGTAGCTAGTGTCATAAGAAGCGAGAGATTCATTTTATTAGTGATATAGCGTTTAATTTTTACTTGTTGTCTCTCGTACAGCTAGAATTATTTATCTTTATTCCAAAACGGAAACGTACATAATTTATGTTTTTCTTTAAAGGAAAGGAAACAGTCATTACAGCAAATAAACCTTTTAAGAAATTCTTACTGTAACTGGAAAATGCCCGCTATCAAAAACTAAACTTTTGCGTTACTTTCATGTTGCCAGATTTTGCACCTAATAGATTAACACAATAATGATATTACATCGGGGGAAACCTCCGTCGGCGAAGCCATAAAGTTAAACGTACGAAGCAAACCTAAATGAAGATACTGGCGAGTAAAGAAAAATGTTTGATATACTGTCTTTTCTAAATTAAGTTCCATATTATGAGTATAGCATTAGTATTCTAACCTATGAAATAAGCTTGAGTGAATTTCAGTACTGGTTAATTTCAAGAGAACAGTGTCCTTACAAACTAAGTCATGAGCATATCAAAGGAAGCTGCAGAAAGAAGATATATTGTACATCTTTACTATTTGGATAAGTAATGTAACGTGAGGAGCAGTTGGCTGCATTGTCTAAAAACAACCTGTTCACTGGCACTGAACTGAAAAATCTCGACGTGTCAGTTTAGCCTTTTTTGATAAACCATCTCTATAGTTTTACATAAAATACTCGTGAGTGAAATCGGTCTGTCTCTCTTTTAATGTCAGTATGCTTCTTTGCTTTTCTGGGGATCAAGATTATTACCGATTTACACCATGCTGAGGGAATACAGGTAGGAGGGAATACTACATAATACTAAAAAATTTCAGAATAGTATAGGTTTACTTTTGCCTCTCATTTCGAGGGAAATTCAGCATGAATAGCATCTTCACCAGGAAATGAATTAGATTTTAAATGGCTGAATGCCACAGAGTGTTCAGCCATTGTGACTGGAGTTATAAGAGAGGGAAAATCATTCTACTCTTGTGAAGAATATTTTGAATGAACTATATACTTCCTTTTATCCATTTTGGCTGGTTTTACAGTAATCTGATTTATGTTGCAAAAATGCGTTCGGTATTGTTTTACTTGAAGTAACAGTTGTTCAATTTACTAAGAAGGGTTTTCTA
Organism: Stegodyphus dumicola; assembly: GCF_044657685.1. Lineage (NCBI taxonomy): Eukaryota > Metazoa > Arthropoda > Arachnida > Araneae > Eresidae > Stegodyphus > Stegodyphus dumicola. The sequence continues at coordinate 199,779,197 of NC_140771.1, forward strand.
ACCGGTTTAGAATTTTTTATTTTAATTTGTTCAAGAAATTAATATGTTCTTTTCGCATCTTTTTGGAAGTCTGTCTTAGAAATAAAGGTAATAAATGTTTCGTTTCTCTGAAAGAACAGTCTTCCTAAATAAAGTAGTTAGTTTGTTTTCGCCAAGCCTAATTTAAGATTCGACGTTCAAATAATAGTGTTTTTCTCCTTAGCTTATTTCGTTTATCTTTTATCATTTTAAGTTGATCAGACCATAAGCATCTGTAGCCTTTAACCTTCACTATTGTAATATATTTCTTAGCACAAAAATTATCTTGCTTGTAATACACATCCTTATGGAAGTCTATCTTAGAAATAACGGTAAATAATGTTTGTTTCTCTGAAAGAACAGTCTTCTTAAATAAAGTAGTTAGTTTGTTTTCGCCAAGCCTAACTTAAGATTGGACGTTCAAATAGTTTTTCTCCTTAGCTTATTTCGTTTATCTTTCATCATTTTAAGTTGATCAGACCATAAGCACCTGTACCTTTAATCTTCACTCTTGTAATATATTTCTTAGCACAAAAATTATCTTGCTCTAATACATTTGGAAATGGTTTCAACTTTTGCACCAAAGTGAAATTTGTTGAGATCAAGAACTACATTCGTTAGTTTCTTAAAATTCTTGCAGTGGACGTTTTTGAAATTCCAAGATGTTTTCGACATATTCGTGCATTTATGCAAGGGTGAGGACATGAAATCGGCAATTGCTTGTCGATGGCCTGAACCAGAATTATCCAATGCTTTTCTTTTGGTATAAGGTGAGAAGCCTGATGTAGCAAGTATTAGATATAAATTAAATTTCCTTCCATTATAATGTATAAATTTGTGCGAATCACAAGAATTGTAAACTCATTCAAACATAGAAGAATGTAAGAGGTCCTCAACTTTTCTCTAAGGATCGTTAATATCTTGATATCCGTTTAGGTGAATGGACATTGAAAACCCTAATAAATATTGTTTTCACTGAAGAATTGAGATAGGAGATATCGAGTTTGTTATTAGGATTATTAAATACAGAAATAATTTGGATAGTGGATATTATGTTTCCATATATCCAAATTTATAGCTTCGCCTTTATCTCTTGAATGGTTCGTGTCCTTTATAAATCTGAAATCAGAAGTTAGGTTTCCTTTGACTCCTGTAAGAATTATCTTGGCATCTAGGCTAGGTTTTGGTAAAATGAACAAAGAATAACACGTAAAGGAGAACTATTTCAATTTCTTAGGAGCACATTTATATTATATGATTGTAAAACCTTCAGTATCATAATGATTAAATTTCTGCAAAAGCCCATACTTCTTGGGCTCAGAAAAACCATCTCCATCCAATTGGAGAACCACAGAAAAGAACTCTGTAGGCGACACATGCCACATGTAGATCATTTAATCGCATACCTACATTACCAGGATGCACCACAAGGAGATGGATCTTCATTGCTTCTCACTTAAAAAATAAACGTAATAAATAAATTGAAATAAAAATTAAATTAATATATATATTTTTTTTTAAATTTTGATAAAATTTAATATAAACATGCTAGCTTTTGTCATCCAGCGTATATATTTCTGTTAAGATAGTATTGTGAAGGAAAGTTGAATTTTGATTTAAATTATGTAGCAATCATTTAATATAAATATCAAGAAAACATATATATTTCAAAGCATATAGCACATTGGTAACAGTCATTTATTGTAAATATCAAGAAAACATATATATTACAAATGTTTAGTGCAAAATGTAAAACAAAATATGAAGCTGCTCAAATTTAGCCTCTCTCTTACATGACAACAAATCAAACCTAGTTTCCTTCTAGTTAACTCAGAAATGAAAGCAAAGCTTTCATTTCTGAGTTTCATTTAACTATCTTTATATATTACTTAATTTCTTTTTACAATTTTCTTCGATCAATATTCACCTCTCTTCATTTTGAGTGCGATTATTAATTTGTTTTTCAAGTTTTCTCCACGTTTTAAATCTTCCTTGAGGCGTAGGCTAATTAGAGGCTTTAATGAGTGTTTTAATGAATTGCATTTTTATAACTCACAATTACTTTGGAGTCCTAGAATTTTTAACTTATTTGTTAGTGAAGATGCTCTTTTATATAATTTTTGTTAAACTAGATAAACAAGAGATCCTCATTGAGAGAACTCATGTTTTACTATTTTTTGACTGGCTAATTTTCTCACATAACCGGAGGGTTCTGCAGTGGGAGATGTTTATAAAATTTAATTTTCGTATTGATCTAGCTCCTCGCGCCACTCGTCAGAAATTTTCATTTTTAATTATGTGCTCATTAGTTTTTGGAAAATGAATTCAAATGCTTATGATTTGCATGCTAATTCTTAAATTTTTCTTAATTGATGTAAAATTTCGTTCATTTGTTAAATCTTATTCTAACTTGATGCACAAAACATTGAGTCTAATAAGATTACTGCTTGAGTATTAATAATCTGATCGCTAATAATATCGTTGGTTTTCCATTCTGTTCTCTGCTTCATAGGTTCAGACAAAGATGATGTTCTTGATTAATATTGGCAAACACTCTGTGTAGTTTAGTATTAGTATTGTAGAAAAATTATATGCATTTATGGACTATATGACACAGACTCTCTATCTCCGAAAGCATTTTTATTAGATAATTCTCATTTCTTTGTTCTTTTTTTTGAGTGGTCACATATTGAATTTGGGTTATATGTAAAAAATATGTTATATGTAAATTACCTTACTAAAACTAATAACAGTTTGCTAACTAAGGCATATCCACCAGGAGAAATCGTATTTTCGATTAAAATTTAGAGAAATGAAGCAGTGAAAACAAGTATCAAAATAACATGAGAGAAAGTTTTTACCGCCTTTTCAACTGCGCCAAATTACCTTACTAAAACTAGTAACAGTTTGCTAACTAAGGCATATCCACCAGGAGGAATATTAAGCATCAGAAGGGAGCTAGTAGCATTTGGGACTTTGACAACTCTTCTATGTTTGAAATAGTTATTGAGAGTAAATTCAGAAAACGATACAAGGTAAAGAAGGCAATTAGCTCCAATTTAGTGTGTCTGAAAACATAATTTACATTACAAAACATGAACTCTTAAAATGTTAGCTACCGCTCTAACATTACTGCTATCGGTTGGAAACGTTTCGACCAATAGAAAACGATAGATATATATATTTATTCCAAACAGAATCAAATCAAGAAACGCCGGGAGGAAAGATGGTCCCATTCTGTTTCTACATTAAGAAGCTGTTACTAGACAAGGTAATGCTACGATCTGTGCCGTTTGATAAGATAAAGAAGTGCACGTTTCCCTCGTTGTTAACATTTTTATGAAGGATAAAATCATAGAAAGCTGAGGAAAACTCATTATCAACATAATTATCAAGGAGTCCTTAAGAATTCTCACCTCAAAGCAGACTCAGTTATGCTTCAATCAAATGAGTAATTACTTTTTGGTCTTATAATTCCGGTATTAAGGGAACGGATGCCATTAAGTAATAAGTAGACAGAGGGAGAAAATATATGTAGAGTCATTAGCATATTTTCAAGCAAGCGATGTGAAAAATGCGCAATGTCCTTGTCGGGACTCGAACCTGGCCCTCTCGAATACACGCTGAGGGTACTATCGTTAGACAACGAAGGCATTCTGGATGGATGGCGAAAATAGCTCATATACCCCCTTTTAAAGGGCAACTGGAGATTAGGGGACCGAGTCGCCAAATCTTGGTCGTGACGAATTGTTTTCTACCACGTTTTTAGTTAAGGTGCTATTTGTAGATTCACTAGGATTTTTTTATACTGGAGACATGAAAAATGTTCACAGTCCTCGCCAGGACTAAAAATACGGACCACCTGAATATGCATAGAGGATGCTACTGTTACACCACAAAGGCATGCTAGAAATAGAGAGAAGAAATCTTATGCATTTAGAATGGATGAAAAGGATTAATGGATTTTTAAAAGTCTATTTGTAACGCTGCAAATTATCTTTCAGAACTGACTCGTAATTCAATAAAATTGAACTGTTAAAATCTTTTAAGTTCCAACAAAATATTATTACACACTAAAGGCTCTGTAAATCACTTAATTTAACATATATCATCATGTATATTCATCATATTATATCATATATATATTAGTATCCTCATTTATGTAAATAAAAAATATTCTTCCCTACTCATCGCACATTATAAATCACAAACTGACATTCAAACGTAAACAGTCCAGGTTGAAAATCATATTACCAATCATTTCAAATATATGTGTCATACATTCCGCACTTTTCTCTACACAGCATTATACGTCAATTAAATTAAATATGTTATGAGTAAAGTCATCGTATTATATATCACTCCTTTCTTTTAGTTTAAATGCTTAAAAATTTAATTTTTTTAAATTAATGCAGAAAAATTTAATTATTTCCACCTATTAATTTTATTTGCAATTAAAGAATAATTGAACAGTTCACATAATTAAATATCAGTGACAAGGTATCACTTGTTGTGTTTTGGGTTAGGAACTTATTTCTTCGATTTGATTTCCTTAATAGAATATGGCTGAAACACACCCTTAAGGTGTTTTTCGTTAAACCCAAAACCTACATTGAAGTAATGTAAAATGTTTATCAGCTCATTAATGTCAAAGACCGGATTTGTTTCGAATATGCTTGGCCTTACATTATTGGTTTCATTTATTTTATTTTAATGTATTTATGCATATATTTCTGTATATTTGACTCCTTAGTAACTCAAGTAAACAACTTGTTTACTACCTAGAAAGAAAATAAGCATATGCTATTTTGTAACTATGAATACGAATATATACTTTCCCACCTATTTCATTGTTAAAACACTCTTTCACAACGGATTATTGCTAACGAAAATTAAATACTGTCATTTAATTTCAAACATCTGAGATAAGAATCATTGTGCAGTTATGAATATTACTTCGTTTTATTTGTTGTGAAACACTCTTTTAAACGATTTAAAAGATCATTGGATTACATAAGAAAGTTAGTTACGGTGTTTATCGAATCTGACTCTCTTGAATATAAGATTCTGACTTCATGAAGACAGCCAGGCGAATTAGAGCCCTGTACCAATGCTTCAGTAATTCCAAGTCAGCAAAAATTTAAAAAACAAAAAATTATAAAAGATCTTCAGCTTAACAAATCACGCAGGTCTTTTTGTTAAGGAAATCTCGCCGCTACTTTCGAATTTAACAGAACACGAACTTTAAATTAAAACAAAAATATTTTAACTTTGGAAAATTCACAACAGAACTTGAGCTTATCAATTTTAGATCAGACCCTTGACTCACGCGGGCAAATATGGATATCAAAAGCGAAAACTACTCATGTCAGTTTTAAACTTTGGAGAAAATGTAAGTGGTACAGTCAATGGTAGTTTCCAAAAGCGTCGCTATCAACTATGGATTTTGAATTGCATTAAAACATACTCCATTTTGTGAGTGAAATATGCTTAAAGATCCATACACATCGGGCCCACCAGCGGCCGAACGGTAAAATCGCTTAACACTGGTAGTTCAGTCCAAGGTTTGAGTCCGCAAACAGACTGGCTGTATGGGCGTTTTCGTGGCTTTAAATTGGAAATCCGCATGATCACCTTCAAAAAAATTCCTTTGGCAAGACATACGCTACCTGGGACATTATTCCAACTCTTCACAGCACTGCTGGAACGCCGAGATTGAAGTGGTGTTCAGCTAGTTAGTGACGGCCTGTTGATTATATCCTGTTATTCAAAAATGGTATCCCTACACATTGTTTTTCAATCTGAAAAGTAAGTAAAATTCTGAAAAATCATGGTCAAGCGAATGCTGATGCTAAGAAAAAAATATAAATGCATTTTTAAGCCCTAGGAAAAGGACCATGGAATAGGATGCATTGCCACAGCGAAGCAATCAACTCTCTTTCATGTCTGGGCCCATCAGCGGCCGAGCGGTAAAGTCGCTGAACACTGGTAGTTCGGTCCGAGGTTCGAATCCCGCGAACGGGCTGGCTGCATAGGTGTTTTCGTGGTTTTCCCCATGTGTAACGTGTATACGAGCCAGTTTCCTTTAGAAAGTCCTCCACGAAGGCATCCCTCCCCTTAGGCAGATAGCCCACGAGGCTTTGTCGCAATTAAATAACCTAACCTTTCATGCCTGGCCATCCACGAACTGTCTTCAAAGTAAGGCTTTTTACTCTTTATGAAAGCCTTCATGACAGAATTAAAATTTTTCGTAAGAAGCTAAACAATGATGAAGTATCAGCTTAAAAAGCATTTGATGAAGTCCATGGATTTATGTCAAGTAATAAAGCATAAATTTATTTACAACTGGTTCAAGAATTCCTCGTTTTTACCGCAAGCTATGTTGAAGAAACCTTCTCAAAATTGAAGTTTGACATTTGCACCTGAGCTTTTCTTTTGAGAAATTAGGATCTCTTAGCAACGAACAGCAGGAAATATTCCATCAGAATAGAAATTGGTGCTGAGATATCAAGGTAGATGGAATCCTAAGGTAATAGCTTTCTGTACTATCTTTGCATGTTCTAATCTACTAGTAGTATATGTGTTAATATTATTATCTTGGAGATCTTCCGTAATGCACTTTGACCTTTCTATTTGTCAGTTAGTCTATAAAGGGATTTTTAAATATCTTAAATTAGAGACTTTCAAGTTATGAAAAACGCTATACATATATTATAGTTTATTGCATAGTGTGTTACATTTTGTGCTAAGCAACGTTACTAAATGAACATATTTATTAGATTAGTATCGCAACTAGAATATATGTAAATAAACTACATTATTTAACCTCTTTTCCCGACACAGCGTAGTCGGTGTAATTAAAAATTCATGTTTTTGATCATGAACCAGGCAGAAATTTAACATTTGTAAAGAGTACGTAATTACTCAAAATGAAAGAATATTTAATTTTCCTTATAGCTTTATAGAACCTTTGTTTTCTGTTAAGATCGTTATTAATATGAAATTTATTAAAACCATTTAAATTTGTTATACCAAAATTCAAATAACAGTAGTGTAAATCTCTAGTAAATATTTGAATTTAATTTTAATTTTAAAATAGGTATATGTTCCATAAGTTCGCAGTTTTCTATACGTGATTTAATATAATTGAAAATAGTCTAGAATTTTGTTTAATGGAAGTTACATTTCTCTGCATAGATGAAAAAAAAAATCTTTTCAGTGATGCATGTATTGCGAAAGGATTTGCTTTTTCAGTGATGCATGTATTGCTCTCTTTTACCGTAAGACGAAAACTTGGCAACATATTATGTCGGTTTGATCAGCCAAGGTAGGACTTCGTTTTACTCCTTATTTTTATATCAGTGAATTTGAGGAATAAAACTACATATATCTAATAATAATAAATGAATGATACAATAACATACTACGTTGTGACATACTAAGGAAGACTGATAAACATGAGAACATTATTATAATAACGACGCAAGTGAAGTTACAAATATTAGCCAAACACGAATCAAAGTAATGTAATGCAAAAGTGAAATTGAGTAACATCGCTATGTAGGCGTAATAAGCCAAAGTTACGACATCACTGATAAAAGTAATTGAGGATTCACTGAATCCTCTGTGATTTTTTTTTTTTTTTTTTTTGTTCTTAGAAAATGTGTACATCGTACCTTTCCACACTTGTTTGTTCAATCTCATTGGCATCGCAAACGGAAAATTCTGTGAGTTGTTTCCACATTAAGCTGCATAATATGTGTAGGTTTGTAGTTTTCAATTAAGCTGAAAATTTTGTTTAGCTGGAATATTGCGTAATCTTCTGGGTTAGTTCGAGAAAGTAGATGGAGAACATCTGGACTTTTTCGCTGTTATATTCTCTAATTGTCGTACTTTAATTATTGGAAATTTTCTTCGTTGTAGGTCTTCAAAAATTTCATTCTCGGATATTGACACAGGATAGATGGCTTTAATGGATAAATAGCTTTATGGCTCCATTAAAATGGAGGCTAGCTGATAGGTGTGAAAATTTATCTTTTCGTTTTGAAAATTTTTCATAGCATTCTTAAAATTGGAAACAGACTTCACGTAAATGAAAACTGATCGTGATTTAATTCGGTTTCACATTCTTTTTCTCAGGTTGCACTTAACACATTTTCTTGTTTAAGCCTATAGTGTTCCTCTCTTCTATTTTGTTGGATGAACTCTCGAAGAACCTGGAGAACTGCTAATCGAATTATCGCTTAGTTCAAAGAACAGAAGCGTAAAATCAAGAAGGGTTAATTACCCTTTATTCACTCCAATTATGATTAACAGTAGGCCCCTAACTTCGGGCTTACAATAAAGCCTCCACTTGGGCTTAAACTCAAAAGTAAGAAAATAGAATCTAACTATGATTACCTAGGAGATTTAGCCGAAGCTAACACAATCCTAAAGTAGTTAGCCCCTAATTTTAAGCTACAACGAACTATCAAAAGTCACGTAATAATACGACCAAGCGTAACAACAACTTAAGCCCAGAGGCAAAGCGCGCTACTCAGGATTCCTGACTCTCTCTCTCTGTCTCTGGAAACTAACTGGACTTTCCTTTAATAGTGTTCTTTTAGTCATTTGCAGTCAACGCGATTCTAAAAACTCATTCTGACAGGGAGTTGAAGTTGAAACGATGTAAGACAGAAAAGGTGAACTAAAATTAAAATAACTCTTATAAAATTAAGATGTATCTTAAGCCAATCAATTTTATCATTTTACATCGCTAGTTACATTCAAATGATTCACAATTAGGTTGGGAATATATGGATTTGATAGATTTTCAACATCGATTAGTGGCTCAAACCGGTTATTCTGAGGTATTTCCATTTTAACGCCTTTAATATATTCAGGATTGGGAGGTAATCAAACAAAAAATGTTTATAGCAAAAAGTTCTGGCGAAACCAGAATCATTGTGGCTAATTAGAATGACAATGAAGGCAAGGATGTTGTCACATTCAATTCAAATCACTGTCGAAAAAAAGCAAATTTATCATTTACCTTGATATTCCTCAGCCGAAAAGGTAGTTCTCCAAATAATTTGATCGCATAATAATACACGTAAATATAAGTTTCTGGTTTCGCTTACTATTTTTAATAACTCTTTTTTTGACTAAATTATTTGTACGACATTTTGAACTCGTATATCCCTTTGACGCGGGGTGGTCGCGCCCTGAAACCACCAATTTTCGATTTTTTTTCCTCCTATTCCTTCTGAAATTTTTGAGTGAAAATCAATTGATTACTGATCTTTGACCTCTAAATAACACAAAATGACTACAGAATCATACATGTTTTAGGTCTTAGTACTTCAAATCGGATGCCTTTTAAAATTCGTTTTCAATGAGACAAAATAACTTCCTTTTATTAATATAAACAACTTTAAATTTCAAAAGTTATTCATAGCACATCATGATTTCTATCATAAAAAATAAGAAATAGCAATAATAATTTAAAAAATATAAAAAATCCCTCTATATATATGGTATTTGCTTTGCGGTTTCAGGGCGCAACCACTGCCCCACTAGAGCATTGTGTTACAGGCTCGGTGGTCGCGGCTTGAAACCACTGCTCTTCACAATGATGTTTGCTTGCTTCTCAAATAGGAATGTTTATTTTTACCTGCATATAGATAAGGGGTTTTGAAACCACAGAGTTATTTTATTACTAAACAATACATGCACCTGCCCAATAAAAAGGTCTTTTTTTTTTCCAGAGATTTTTCTCTGACCTCAACACACTTGCTCCCCAAGCTAGTATTGTGATTTTATAAATTATTTCCTGTGGTTTAAATGTAATGTAAATATACTACATTGCTGTAATTAAAAATAGAAATCGCGAAAGTTTTATTTAAATTGAAAATATTTTCTGAATATTTTGAGACAAAATACGAATAAAATAACTATGAATGGGAAACGAATGATCCGTACCAAAGCCAAAAAGACTAAGCCCCCTCCCATTAACATAAAAACCCGGCAAATTTCATGTGCCAGATGAAATTCAGATCCAATCAGTGTACATTTTGTAGCACAAGGAAGAAACATCATAAAAGAAGATACATGTGCGAAACGTGCAATGTGGGTCTATGCATGTACCAAAAAAAGACAAAACATGCTTTGAACAATGTCAGAAATATTTGTTCTTTAAAATTAAAAAAAATACTGAGTCCTTTTTTTTTTATCCTTATTTTACTGTGTTTCTTAATCCATGAAGCCAAACGTCTTTATTATGTAGGCACTTATACTTTCACTGCTATAGAAAAATTACATAAATGTTTATTTTTTAATTTTTCTGACGATTTAGTTTGTAAAATAATATAATATATATATATATTATGCAATTTTAATATGCATTTTTTTTTAATTCGTAAATTTCGTCATTTATTGGAAACGCACACGGAAAAAGGTAATTTTTTTTCCCTACTACCTAGGTAAGTTTCAAATTCCTAGACGAGCGGTGGTTTCACAGTGCGACCACCATCCACAAAACAATGGGCAAGAGTAGATTTTTTTAAATTCATATATTATTTGTCTCTAGGATCATAATATTTAATTTGTAGTGTTTTTAGGTAAAAAATATAAAAATAATATCGCGCTCGTCAAAGGGATATACGCCAGTCTGAAAATTCAATAGAAAACTCCTGTACAAAAATCTCTGCGTATGCAAGGAAATCTAGTCATATCTAACAAACTTAGCATATTGGGAAAGAAAACGTTGAGCGATTTGAAAATATTTAGTTTATAGATTGCAAATTTAATTTGAAAGTAACTGCTCAGATTAATATGTTACTACAGCAATCATTTGTTGCTTTCCCAAACGTATTGTATCTATCCGATTTGTCACATACAATGAACAACAAAAATATGGTAGCATTATTATTTTTTTCTTTTGGGTTTTATGAAAATTTCATTTACAAAGGAAAGGAAGAAAGCATAAATGTGATTACACTTACTAAAGTGCCGAAACCTTTTACACCAATAAAATGAAATGTTAAAACCCTAAATGGTTCTTTTTCTCTGAATTTTCCGTTACCTGAAATAATACTTTTCCAAATTCAGATGGACAACTTCTAAGTTTCTTTTGTAAGTTCTTTTGCCTTGTAATTTTAACTTGGAAAACAATATCATGTAACTTCTGATTCACAGAATCAAAGTTCTTCTTGCTATATGTTACTGAGCATCACTAAATTTGTTCTGCGATAAGACGCGATAGTAGTAAATAATTGATACCGCAAACTTAAAAACAAATGGATATTATGCCTAGTGAATTCGAAATGAAGCTTAAATTTTCTCACAAATTCCGACGTTTGTAATTAAGAATTGCAGTCTCAATGAGTTTCCTTATTTACTGTTGTTATAAATTTTTAATCCAATTACCTGCACTTCCATTATCGTTAATAACGGAACATTAAAATGATACTTGGGGACTCATTAACTTCAATTGCAGGGAATGTGAAATGATGTGATAAGGAGATGTTTATTTAAAGGAGTTTCCTCTTGCCGGCAAATTAGAAAATGCCAGAGGAGTTAAAAGTATACTTCTTTCTGTAAACTCAGGTTTTATTAAAAGAACTGTGTAATTCCTAATTTCTAAAAAAACTTTCTGCTTTCTTCATCAGTAGATACTCGTCGACACTTTCCTGTGTTGCTGGTAATTTATGAATGAATAAATTATATGATAAAACATCTTGCACTCTGCGGGGAAATTAATATAGATTACTGCCTTTTTCAAATAATATTAAAAATACTTAATGTCTTTATACTTTTCTTCAAAAGCTTAAGACTACATTTTTTCAAAAATAATCGAACAATTAAAAGCAATATAAAACGAGCCGCAGAGCAAGAAGCAGTCTACAAAAGTGTTGCTATGTTCAGGAAAAAAGAAAACTGTATGTAACACCCAGATCATTCAATATTTATTCTCTTTCTTATACTAAATATTTTACACCAGAATAGAATAAATTTTCTTGCAGTATAAGGTATTTGTGCTAAATAATTAATTACAATTATTTAAACTTTTACTATAATTTCTGCCTTCTGCATTTCTCACCAGAATGCAAATCAGTTGCCAATTTTGAATGACGTAATCCTACTGCGAATATGGGCATCTAAAAGCCCAAATTTGATGTTTGGAATTTGTTTTATTATCGATTTCATATTTTGTAAAACATTAACGAATTTTTGATTAACCAACTCAACGATTTAAAAGAGAGAAATGAAAACACTCTATGGGATGAAAAACATCTTTATCTCCAGCCCGCGGAACTGTGTATCGGAAATTCTAAAGATATGATCATTTTAAAATTATTTTGCGATATTTCTGTTGAACTGAATTTTGTGGTTTAAGTGCAAAGAACATAATACATATTAAATAAAGATAACACACAAAAGGTAAACAAAACGCCCCTTTGGACGTAATTTAAAATCTGTAACCTTTCAGATTTTATTTAACAGTTGTTTTTATAATTCTAATTTGTTATTTTAGAGGAATATTTTTATAGTTAAATAATCCTCCCTTTATGAAATTATTATAAACCTGGAAATTTAGTTCATCCCTTCTTAAATTAACAATATCGTTCATGCTTAAACAGTTAAGCAGATTTCCAGCGGTGAAATTTAATAATAACGTGAATGCGCCTGGGCAAGTGTAAAAAAAAAATCAGTCAGTCACGTGCCTTTTGAAGAATGTCACTATGCAGTATATTGATGCCTTTAGTATACTACCTCTAGAAAATTCAATATGATAAAAAACCCAGTACGTAAAGAAAGAAAAACGAAAATCTCAAAAGAAGAAGAAGCAGGGAAAGAAATGATTTCATTCAAAGTTCCATTATCGTCTCGGTTGTACGAGAAAATCACTATTTCTGTTCACGAGAATTCACTTTGCACCGTATTCATATGGCAAAGTAAAAAAGAAGTCTTTGTAAGTTTTCTGTGTATTTTGAATTATGCAGGGAGAGCAGCCACTGTATACTCATAACATTCCAGTCACAGCCCTCGATGCTGTACCAAGATTCCTCTACTTTATGAGGACATTTCGAGCTTCTATTCTAAGAAAAGTATTTAGGGGACTTAAAGCCATGAAATGCGTTTCAAATTTTACAACATATAACTTTAAAATGGGTAGAAAAGTTTTTCATATTGCGGTAAGTTTTATTTTGTTGAATGAAAATATTTTTACGAAGATGTTTCATGAAACTGAGATACAAATTTTATTGCCTTGCATAAAATCGAACTTTTTGATTTAGAACAATGTTTAAATTATTTCCAAATTACTTAATATCTAATTAGATTTGTAAGAAAAGTTTTGATTGAAAACATTTAAATTCATCACTTAATGTATGCAGTAATTTCACATTTCTTGTTTTCAGATTGTAACATTCCAAGACCTATCGCTACTCGTAAAGACACTGATATTATAAAACTCTCTAAGCAGTAGTGCTTTATAAGTTCTAATTCATTAATAATAAGATATGCAGGACTTCGTGAAAAAAATCCACGACTTATCTATCCCTAACGTCTTATCCACTCAACCAATCGAACTGAAATTTCAGAAATTGTTATTTGAAGTTATGTTCTCCACATTGTAGATCTATTTCCTTTTCCCTGTTCAAATTGATCTGCGCTTTAAAGAACGCAAAATGGTGCTGGAACGATTACCGTATTACGAAAATTATTAGGGTACGGGAGAGAGAAAACACTAGTTTTCAATGTGCCTGACTTCGTTAGACGATAACGCATTGCATGCGGGAGATCGTTGACAACAATGCCAAATGTAACACTGCAGTTCTTCACGTTCTATCGCATCTTTCAATTCTGGCAAATCTCAGGATTTGGCTTATAGACTTTAGATTTGAGATTATCCCAGAACCAAGGACGCTGAATCATCTCCCGCAACTTTTCAGTTCCTTGGCCACCGCGATAACCTGAACTCACTCAAGGGATTTCTGGTCCTGAGGTTATTTGAAATCTAAGGTGGACGCATCAAATCCACGAAATTTGTCAGAATTTGAGAGGTGCTATAAAAAGTGAAGTTATATAGCTTTCTTCTGCACTATTTTACTTTCGTCATTGTTACTAACTATCTCACGAGTGCAATGCTTTATCGTCTGCGAAGGTAGGGACGTTAATAACTTGCCCCCGATTCCAATAAAAGATTTTTCCCTCGCATCACTTTTGTTGTTACCGGGCCTTCACGATGATTTTCTTTGCAAAACTTTACGCCGACAATTTTAATTATTAGGTATGTCGTTCAGATATCATTTATGGTTTTCTATGTGCTGATCAATTTGTGCAGGAAAAAAGCGGTTCAGTGACGTTACCATGGAACGTTTCGAAATGTTTCACTGTCACTGGAATCGGGAGAGCTCTATTGTTTAAATCATCACAATTTCGAGCACATAACTTCAAATAATACCTGAAATGTCATTTCGGTTGGTTGAGCGAATAGTCCTCCAGGAGTTCATATAGTGTGAAATTTTTTCATGACCAACTTGTAATTCGTACTCCATTGTCTATGCATTATGAATTGACTCACTTGTGAAAATGTGCGCTTCTAAAATGGTAGTCTACTCCGTTGTGCATGGAAAAGAGAAAATTTACTATGTCTGTACATAGACGTACTAGCTGCAGTTTTAATCATAAAAAGCTAAAAATGAATAAGTAAAGCATAAAATTCAGCTTAGCATGAAAACGCGAAAACGTTGAAAGACCCCCAGTTCGGGATTATGTTGTTTGTATAGTGGACGGAATTCTTGTTGAAAAAGTTTACTTTCTGCAGCTGAACTGTTGTATCTAGCCACGTTCAAAAGAACTAAACGCATTCCTAGCATGTGTCTGCGCACTAGGAAGGCTAGTACATCTTGCTAAGCAACTGGAAAGTAGGCTTCGAATTCTGACCAGAGAAGGCCTGGATTTAAATGTGGCCTTTGACTGAAATGTGGTAAACTACAGTTCGTCATTAAAGTTATCAAACAGAGCGCAAAAATAAATGAAAAGATAAAATATGCGATAACATTAAATAATGAAGGAAATCCTCCGGGAATATTGATAGAAAGGCAGAAGTGGTACATTTCAGATCAAAAACGTGATACCAGGATTTAGTGAACAAACGCTGACGCATTCTTAACTTATGTTTTACTTCGCATTAATACATTTTTTGGTTTGTATCTTTTGCTGTATTATATGTGCCTCTGTATGCCATAAAGTAGTTTGATTTCAAATATACATAATAGGTTAATTTCCAAGTCATATGTTATGAAAACAACAGAACGCGTCATCGTAGATGACTTGTTTTTGGCTTGTTTTCCCTGTCTAAGATTCTTTTGCGTGAGGAAAATATAATATTAAAAGTGCTGATGCCAAATGTTTTTACAACCAGTGTTCAATATATTAAGCTATTATATTAAATATTTTAGGGCTGAGTAGACAATAGCACCTGTACTTCTCATTTGTGACAACAAGTGATGTCTTTCGATATCAACTTTCTATGAGTGTAAGGGTTTTTATGTTGCAATACTTCAACATTAGTGCTTACGCATATTTGTGTGAAGGAATACGGTGCATATGAAGAAGATTTATGTAGCATTTTTGATGACACAATGCTTACGATGAATGAATGACCTAGACGATTAGTTTAATGAAATGTAGATAAAGGAAGTAAAGTTTAACATGATAAATAATGATCCATTTCGAAGAGAAGACGGACAGAAAACTGTTGAGAGAATAGAAATTTCAAGGTATCGTCAAATTATGATATCAAAAGACTAACAGCTACCCCATGCATAAATTGGACTAATAGATAAATTAGAAACGCCACAAATTATTTCCTACATACATTTACTCCAAAAGCATTTCAAGAACAGCTACCTGAATCTGAGTTGAATTTCACATGGTATCCAAATAGATCCAATAATTAAAAATATCCATACTCAGCACCAATCAGAAATAACTCAAAATTATAACTTTCCGCATAAAAAGAGAAACGCACTGAAGGAACCATCGTAGAATTCATTTTCAGCAAAAGCAAAACTACGAGCGATTCTTTGTTCGCGGAATTCTTATGGTTACACTGCAGCTCATTCTAGCTTGATGCGGCTTTATGCTTTATTCAGGATGTAGAATTTTGACACCCATTTTGAAAATGATATATTCTGCTCTAAAGACAATAAAATTTCAAATATTTTATCCACTAGCATCATTGTCGCTTAACTTGTTCATTTACATACATGTCACATAGACTTTCCTGTTGCACTTTTTGTATATTTTGTACACTTATAACTTATACTAACACTAAGTTTCCCTTCTTCCTGACCTAAGTGGCCCAGTCTTCTCCCTTTGGGGATTCTTGGAGCATAAGGTATTTGCAGTAGGTTTGATTTGAAAAGATTTCACCGAATGAATCAGGAGGAAATTGAGCGTATAATTTCGGATATCCCTTAACCCTTTCCTCCAAAGTCTCCATGATCGCCTTGGAGAATGCAGTGTTGAACGAGGTGGTCATTTGGCAGATATGCTTTACAAAAAACTTACAAATCAATACAAATCGCAATGGTAAAGTCTAAATGGCATGTAAGAAAATTGGCATTTATAATAAGAAAGGTGATAAGAATATTTTTAATTTTCAAAACTTACGTTAACTTTAAAACTTACGTTATAGGTAAAATACTATTTTTCAAAACACGAAGTCTTTGACAAAAAAAGCAAATACTCTAGACTTGAAAATCTTTCTCGATTTAGAATTTTTTTGTGCTATTTTGTGTCAAGGCGTATTTTCTGTTGAGATGGAATTGCATTTTAAACAACATAGATGCAAATCAATGTTACTGCAACGGTACTTTCTGCAACGGTTTTTCTAAACTAATATTGAATACGGACTAAAACGAAGACGATCATACAAGTATGTCCACTTATTTTCTTCACTATTTTTATTATAAATATTTAAATTGATATTCCGAAGATAATAGAGTTTCTAATCGATACATTTAACATTATGGGTAGGTCTTTAAACATGCTTTCTAATGTACGCGCTTCTATTTTTTAAGAACTTGCATGGTAACTTTAATCATTAATATTGATATCTTTCTTAGTTTCATAAATTAAACCTTGCCTTATAAAGAGTTAAAGTTAATAAAAGAGAAGAGTCTTTTGTAATTTTTAAAATGCAAACTAAATAAATGTTCTTGCATTAAGATAAATATTAATACGTCAGTCTAAGATTTCAAACAGTTTACTCAAGCTTGGTAACCAACGCTTTAATAAATACAACATTCCTTTAATACACTGCAATAAAATGAACCTGTTTTAACTGTAATATTAGATTTCATTCCACTTGTAATAACACTAAATGCTACATTTATATTTCATTTGGAAAATTCATATGTAAACTAACTGGACTAATATTTTGAAAAGTCATAATAGTTGTTCATTTGTTTCTTAGTACCTCCCGACTCTCGCCTATCATCTGTGACTTAGTAATACTAAGCAACAAATTATTGAAAATTAGTTCAGAAAAAAACAAAGTAAAATTTTCATTGGTTCTTATGACCTACGTCTCATCACCCTTGAAACCAATATAGGTTTTTGAAATTTACTCCAAATCGAGAATACGTTTTTACTTAATTTTAACTAATATGTTTAAAAAGTAAAATTTTAATTTATTACTTATGCTTCTTGTTGGAAGAGATCTTGTAATTTTAGTTAAGTTTTAATTTGTTTTAACATAACTGTTCATTTTATATTTCTTTTACATTCACTATGAAAGATTTCAAAGCAATGACTGTGTTTCCGTTTGAAGTGAAGATTAAGTACAGAAAGGAAAAGTGCCCTTTTTTACAAACAAGTTGTTTAATATAACGGTAAACTATAGTTTCAATTTATAATGAATTGTTTACATTTCTAACTGTCCAGAACAGAGTTTTATGAAAAGAGATGAAACTAACGGAAACACACATTTGCCGCTCCAGGAGAGATATACATATAACTGAATTTTCATAATGCATCTTCCTTTTTTGTGCTTAGCCAAAGGAAATTTGCAATTTTTTCCATTGTTATGCGTTAGGATGTTTCCTGCAGCATTCATACTTCTTTCAGTTTCATTATAAACACTCCATTTTTTTCTTCTCCTTTACTTAAAAAATCTCCACTTTGCTAACTGTTTTACTTTTTATTGGCGTGTTTAAATTTTTATTATTTTTGATTTTTGTGTTTTTACTTTTTCTACAACCCTCAAATTGGGTGTGGGTGACGAAAACAGGCTTTATTAAATATTTTCCTTGTAAAGATTATGCTAATTTTATTAACCGTTAAATTTTTAGTTGAATTTCCTTTCATATCGCTTCTTAATTTCAACTTAGCACTTCCGCCCAGAACGTACTTTTAGAATCACGTTTGAATGCAATTGGAGGAAGAGCGGCACTTAACAGCGAACTTCTACTGTCTTAGTCAGACAGAACCAGAGATTCTAGTTAGCACGCGTCCACCTTGTTTAGGCTACTCTCTCTCGAGCTATTATTACGCTCGGCCGTACTTTAGGCCCTTAATAGCTTCGCAGTCACTTAGCGTTAAGGGGTTTAAACCGCAGAGCTGGCTTCTGCCCTGGATATATCTGGGTATACCCATACGTAATTGAGTGCCAACCCAGCAGGGAGATGCCAGAGAGGACCATCCCACGGTAACACAACTCCATGGGGGCACGGTTACGGAGCCCTTGAAGAGTTGCTAACATTCTATTGTCATACTGCATAAATCAAGTAATATGGGATTACAACTCAATATGAAAATACATACACTGTTGTTGCATTACATATGATTAAAGAGGTACAAGTGCGAAATTTACATAGAGTTATAAAGTTAATAATAGACGTTCATATGATATTGATACAATTATATATAGAGAAACAAAGAGGGGTTCACAACATGAGCACGTTAAGGGGTCAACTCATTTAGAATTTTGATAGCTTCGGCTATGTCGTTTTAGTTAAGATTAGTTAAGTTTTAATTTAGTTTAATAAGTTGAAGCCCGAGTGTCGGCTTTATTGTATAACTCCAAGACGAAGTTCTGTTAAACTTCAGTTGGAATAATAAAGGTTTGGTTCACCTTACTCACTTGTTGTTTCCTGTACACGAACTCAAGCGATTATTCGCTTACTAGTTTTTTAAGATTATTCACATTCAACTGTAACGTAGAAGTACACAGTACAGAATCTTTAAAACCTCCAGATTAAGTAAAAATATTTAAAATGTTATTGATTATTTTAAATGAATAAACGATTACACGCATTAAAATCGCTTACATGTTACATTTGATTCTTCTTTTATAGTATTTGGTTACCTTTTTATTTTGTTTTCTTTTGTTTGCGTTATGCATATTTGGTTAACTATACTTTCATATTCCCTAAAAATGACAGAAGAGGATCAAAATTATTGTAGAATTCTGATTCTCTTCTGTCATTTCAATAAGTGTGCATGAAAGTCTTAGTTTCAATGAGTGTGCATGAAAACTTATAGTTCCTCCAAATGTTGTTAGCATAGTTTTGGGGCACTTAAACTGGCATAAAAACCGTGTACTCCTCAATAGTTGATTTACCTTATTTTTTGTCCATCGAAAAGAGACCGGATATGAAATTTATAGGAATTCCTTTATCGATAGTGCAAAATGAGTGCGAGAGATATGGTATGAGCAACAGTTACTGTGTACTGAATACATCGATCTGTAACTACTGTTAAGCAACTGAAAAATACATGATCAAACAAAAATAACTGACTATTTCTAAACCTGTATAGCAATGGATGATGAAAATAATGTTATTTTGTACCCACCTGTATCATAGAAACTCAGGATTACATGGGAAATGACAAGAAAGTCGTAAATACACTGAAGGATTTCCTGGTGAATTTGCTTCAGGTACTGCAACACGAAATTTAGCTCGATAAGAGTAATATACATGCATTGCCTCTGACGTTCTCTAAATTAAAATACCAGTTTAAGCTAAATCAGCAGGCATGGCTAGTCTATTAGATATCTCTGTAATATCTTTGCTACCAGTGTATCATGTACAATTATACGTTTCCAATTTTGTCCGTAACCCCACCATACCAAATGTGATTGAGTGATAGAACAACCACTGAGATACTACCGTATTCTATTTAATATGCTGAAATGGAAAGTTTTATGTGCATCTTTAAGAGTGAATAGACGTTTCTAAGCCATGAAACGTTTCTGAATGAATTGTGTTGAGTTTTAACCATGTAATCAGGAATATTTAATGTTTTACTTTAGGCAAGTACAATGTACAACGCTGATCAACAGAGTATTCAAGGTGTAATTACAATTTTTGCTGTAGAACCTTTTTGAAATTGTATATGTAAATGTGGCAAGAATATTATTACATGGTCTGAGCTTTTAAAATCAATAGAAATTCGGCATTTTACTTTTTTTCTAATTTTTTATTTTAATTGTGTAAATAATTATTTTTAATTTTTATATTAAAAAATCCAAATAATATATGTAACAATACAATCACTTCGACAAAATCAGAATTTGTATAGTATACATGTTTTTATTAAATTTTGTTTGTTAGGCCTAACTGAAAACCCGCTCGGTTGCCATCGACTTTGGTATGACACGTAGAATTCGTAAAGATCCTATTTGGGTATGCAATGACGTTCAGAGCTCCAAGGTTACGGCCCCAAAATAATTTTATTCTCCTCGCCCTGGAAAGAAGAAAAAATTAACATTATATTTATAGCTATAGAAAGAAGTCGGAACGAAGACAATGAATTACAAAGAGAGTCTGCTGTTGCTTTATCTTGTTGAGATTACCACTGTTAGCAAAGACCTATTGGAACCCCGAAGAAGCATCTTGATCATCGTTAAGTCATGTACAGCAGTCAGAGGATATACATCAACTGTCTTATTTTCAAACAAATGCGCCTACAGGGTGTCAAACTCCAAATTAAAAAAAAAAAAAAATTCAAATCATACTATTATTTTTGCATCATAGAGGTAGCTGTGGTGCAAATCCTGAGGATTTACCAATACTTTAATCCAGCGGTTCTCAACCTCTTGACTACCGCGTACCATTTAAACAAAATTTGAAAACCTTTAGTACCATCACTACAAAATACTACTACTACCACCACCCTTGAACAAAGATCAGATCACTTAAATTTACGAGTGTTAGATAAAAAAACTCAATTAAGATGTTGGGTTTTAATTTTTGAATTTAATAGTGAAAACTACTTTGCTTCTTTGCGTACCAATTATTTTTTTCTTGCGTACCACCAGTGGTACGTGTACCACCTGTTGAGAACCCTTGCTTTAATCCATTGCGCCGGTAGAATTGCAGTATTCAGAAACCTGCAGTTGCTTCCCAAAATCCTCAATATTTTTTAGAGCCCAGTATTGGCAATAAAATTGGCCAGGTGATCTTATTTTCAAAGAAACACCGTGATCCAGCCCGAGCCGATTCTTATCGCCCTATTTGTTTGTTGTCAGCTTTTGGCAAAACTTTTGAAAAACTTCTTATGGGACGATTGAGATTTCATTTGCACTCAACAAATTATCTGTGTCCTTTTCAATACGGTTTTCGCACCAAAAGATCAACACTGCATGCTTTAAAGGAAGTTCAAGATACCATCCTGCGCAATAAGTTCTCCGGCCACCACACAGCGTTTATCTCAGTGGATTTAAAGAGCGCCTTCGATACGCTGTGGTGGCCGGCAGTTCTATATGCATTAAGAGATGCCAATTGCCCCCGCAATTTATATAATACTCTTGCACATTATCTGTTCGATCGACATTTGATCATTTCCTATAATGGAGGCCTGGTACATAGATGTCAGACTCGAGGGTGCCCGCAGGGTTCATGTGCAAGCCCCTTTCTCTGGAATGTGACATACAATCTTATCCTTTAGCAGCCATGGCCTGAACATACTACTGTGGTTACTGTGGTTACTTATGCCGATGATACCGCGTTCATAGTGCGAGGTAGGACTCGTGATCAACTTCAAGCAAACTCACAGGAGACCTGTTCTTTGTTTCAGACTAGATGTGAAAATTTTAAATTGCAAATCTCTGAAGAGAAATCGCAAATTCTGATCATTCCTAAGAAGGGTGGTTCTATGACTCGTCAGTCGAGAATAACCATAAATGGCAAGAGTCTTCGTATTAAACGTGAAATTAAATACCTTGGAATTATTTTCGACGACAAACTCAATTAGATTCCCCATGTCTTAGATCTCAAGAAGCGTACTGCTGTGATTGCTCAACGCCTTAAACTTATGAAGGGAATCCACTGGGGCTTAAATCCACATCTTCTTAAAGTTTTATATGCAACAGTTACTGAAAAGATTGTCTCATATGGTGCTGCAATTTGGGCAGCACCAATGCAAGGACGCAAAGTCCGACATTTAAATAGTATACAGAGACCATTTCTCTTAAATATCACTCGTGCCTTCCGCACATCACCAACTAACGCCCTTGCAGTTGCAGCTGGAGTCTTGCCTTTACCTATTGCGGTTGAAAAGGACGCAGCTTATCAGTTGATTAGACAACTTGGCTGTTCAGTTCAGTTTGGAGATCACTCTTTCTCCTCCCATGATTACGAAGCAGCAATAAACAGAGAAGATAAACACCCCTCCCTCTATGGAACGGGAGTTAAAGTTAATCTCAAACCGAGTCATCAAGTTTCTCATGCTGATCTTGTCTTTTATACTGACGGCTCTAAATTGGAAGATCAGGTTGGCTGTGCATATATAGCCATACTGCAAGATCAGACAACTCTTCACCAATGGAAATGTCATCTGTCTTCTTTTAACAGCGTCTTCCAGAGTGAGGCTATTGCTATTCAACAAGCCATACAAACAATCATTAATCATCGATATTCACATTCCTATGTTCTTACCGATAGTCTCTCCACATTGTATGCCATTTTAAATCCTCTGCATTCATCCCCCATTATTGTGGACATTCAAACCAGCTTGTCTCGACATAAAAATCTACACATTTGTTTAGAATGGACAAAAGCTCATGTGGGGAACTACGGTAATGAAACTGTCGATAGGCTTGCTAAAGAAGCAGCACAGAATCACGAGATAACACTGACCTTGACGGTTTCACGCCCAGTATCTAACCTAAAGCGTCACTTACGTCTCACAGCCATCTCCTTGTGGCAAAATGCATGGAGTTCGGAGGAAACTGGTCGCCGAGCATTTGCCCATGTCCCTAAAGTAGATTTAGACCGATTAATCATGCCACCACAGCTGATCTTCTACATTACGCCACGGGCCTTTTTCCTTATATTTCGAGAGACATGGACTCTCTTCCTCAGCACTCTGTAGTTCTGGACAACTGGGCAATCCAGAACACTATCTAATCGATTGTCCACATACTACTGAATTCCATATTCCTTTTCCACCAACGGATAGGACTGCCTTTAGTCGTTTTTTGATTAAGCAACGGCATCAAGTCAAAAAGATAGTCCGTTTAATTGACAAACTGATGAATCTGGGACTTGATCTTTGTGGCTTATATTATCGACATATGATTCAACTTCTTCAACTGCTTGTATATATTATAACCCATCTATTTTTATGCTTTGAAGTGTTTGTAACCATTGTAATCTATTGTAATCCATCTGTTATAAGTCGCTGTGTATAGCAGCAGTCAAATATTTGTATATTCTCTCTCAGCATCTTTTTCTAAGTGCAATCAGGTAATATTGTCTATAACAGCTGTCCCTGTACCTATAGTACATTTAATACCAGGTGCTGTTTAGTATCTGTATATCTTGCATTTGCCTATTTACCGATGAATAATAATGTTATCTTTTACATATGCACATTTATTATCAAGTGCTGTTAAATATCTGTATATATTGAATTTGCATATTTATCTGTTGCATATTTATTGTCCTAATAGTCTCTTTGCTGTCCATAGCAGCTATCAATGTACTTATGGTACATTTATTACCAGGTACTGTTAAATATCTGAATATATTGAATTCGCATATTTATCTGTTGCATATGTTCCGTCCTAATAATCTTTTTGCTGTCCATAGCAGCTATCAATGTACTTATGGTACAATTTTTACCAGGTGCTGTTAAATATCTGAATATATTAAATCTGCATATTTATCTATGAATAATAATGTTATTGTCTTTATTTTAATCTTTTGCCCATGTATTATCATACATATAACTGTCTGTATTCCCTCATAATGCACTATGATAATATCTACATTGAACGTATTTTGTGTTTTTCACTGTATAATAGTATATAATATCTTGGCATATCTAGTTGTGCGTATTAATGATACATTGTTTGCCAGTTGCTGTTAAACATCGGTATACCATATACTTGCATATTTGGCTATACATTATACTGTTACTGTCTTCTTTTCATCAATTGCCTATGTAATATCATACATTTAATTCTCTGTGTAATAATAACACTGAATGTATTGGGGTCGCTAGAGATTTTCATTGTATAATATATCCAACCATTATCCATTGTTTTAAATATATCCATTGTATTTTGTGTTTTTCACGGTATAATATATGTTCATAATTTGTGGCATACTTAAGTCTATATTTCATCCTTTGCAAATTTATAGTAACACATTTAATTATCTGCATCAATTTATTTGCTGCATAAGGATCACAGGTGTCATAACAATTTTAAATGTATAGTTGTGTTACCAACACTGAATGTATTTTATATTTTTATTGTATAGTATTGTATAGTATCTACTGTATCGTATCGTATTGTGGTATTGTTTAGTATTGTATAGTATCTTATATCAGTTGGCTTTATACAGGTTAAATATGTTAATTTTTATTCATTATAATCATTTAATTAGCTTTCGTATTGTATTGTATTGTAGTATTGTATAGTATTGTATAGTATTGTATGGTATCTTATGTTAGTTATCTTTTATGCAGGTAACTGCATCAATTTATTTGCTGCATTAGGATCACTGGTGTCATGACAATTTTAAATGTATTTTTGTGTCACCAGCACTGAATGTATTTTGTATTTTCATCACTAGTGTCATGACAATTTTAAATGTATTTTTGTGTCACCAATACTGAATGTATTTTGTATTTTCATTGTATAGTATTGTATAGATCTACTGTATCGTATTGTATTGTGGTATTGTATCTACTGTACCGTATTGTATTGTGGTATTGTATAGTATCTTATATCAGTTGGCTTTTAGTACAGGTTAAATATGTTAATTTTTTTTGTATTGTATTGTAATATTGTATAGTATTGTATGGTATCCTATATTCGTTAACTTTTATGCAGGCCAAATATGTTATTTTTATTCCTCATAATCGTATAATTAGCCTTATTGCGTGTTTTTCTCACAATACCACGTGATCAATTGTATTGTACCGCTATTGCATTCTGTTACTAAGTGTGGTACGAGTCCTGTACCATAATTGGTAGTAACCAATGTATCGACCTTTGTATATCTTAAAAACAGTTGCATGCTAAATATATTTTGTATAACATATTCCTTTTTCCTAACTATTGTTGTACTATAGGGATTGAATGCGTACCGAGATCAAATTATATTGTACGCTACCTACTTCTTCTGTATCACATCACTACCTGCGGTATTGTAACATGACTTTGTCATAGCGAATATCTAGTTTATTACACTGACTTTCAATATGTTGCTTTGTCAAATATATGTACTTGGCTATGCAATGTATCCCGATCCAGTTGTTAGTCTTCTGAATTAAGTCGAAATCTGAATGCTTTACGCATTTCCCATGTATCAGTACTTCCAGTCACACACTGATGGTTATTGTATTCTTTTATTTTTATTTCTTTTGGTATATACTCTGTGTATTGCTGTAATCATTTACATTCATTATGTCACTATGTTCTCTGTTTTTATGTTATATTGTCATTAAGTCTAATTCTACTGTCTATATTTTACTCATTGTATATTATTGGGCTGCCCAACATCAGACTGTACTTTAGCTGATGTATATTCTATATTTGTGTGTATTGCAACTTTGTAAAATTTTTGCTTATTGTCAAAACTCGCCCTTGTTTGGCCCTGCATGCTTTTGTTATTTTATTTAATAAATGTGGGGCCTGGGCGGTTGTTGGTACTGTCTTTCGTGGGCATTTGGTCTGTTGGACTGCCCCCCGGGTTGAATTTGGCTCTGGGTTTGGGCGCCCGATGCGTGGAGTCTTGTGATTCCTCTTTAGGCTCTAGATATAGGTGGACGTGGTGCTATACCGATTAACCTTTTGGTAAAGGGACAGTGCCCACGTCCTCCGTTGCTTATCGCTTATCGCTTATCGTCAGCCACAACTGTACAGCTGCAACTGATTAAAACATTGATTAAAGTTACACTTAGGTAACTTCCTGACTATACCGATCATGGAGATAATCAGTATAGCAGTGCCATACGGTGGACATTTTATCCGTACATGTTTGTTAAATCAAAGTCGGTGATTTTGTATGCATCCTGTACAGTACATTAAGCTGTAGAGACATTAGGTATTTTTGGAAGCAGACGACATGAAAAATGAGCAAATCGCCTTCGCCGGGAATCGAACCACGGACCTCTGGAATACCGATCCAGCGTGCAGAACCAGTACACCACGAAGGCGCGGTAGGAAGGCGGGAGAAATACCTTACAGTGTTTCTTAACCTGCGGTTCATGGACCCCTTGGGTGTCCATCGGTCATATTTTGGGGGTCCGCCGACTGCTCCTAATTTTTAAAATGTTTGCATCAATACTTAAAAAAGAAAACTTTTTTTTTTGTCTCGGGCAACATCTGTAAGCCATTTGTAAGTCTGTCTGCCATTTCCCGATAACAGAGACCTCCACAGTACAAGGAAAAGAACATTCGCAAACCATATAAAATTTGAAATTTTTAGAAACACAAAGCAGCCTTTGAATTTTACTTCACTTGGAAATAAAGTGACGTTAAAATCAGTTCCGCAAAGTTCTTGCAAATTTTTGAAACAAAATATTTGTTTTACTTTTTCATAAGTTGTAATTAAAGTATTTTTTTCAAGTGTTTTTTTGTGTCTTAATGTTTGTTCTTAAAGTTTCATTTGATTATTTGATTTTTTTGTAGCCCAAAATGTCCAAAAAAAGGTAGTATGATGAAAATTATGTAAAATATGGATTCTGCTGAATGAAGGAATCGGATGGTGTTGAAAAGCCACAATGCTTTCTGTGGGGAAACGTTTTGGCAAACGCCAGTATGAAACCGGCAAAATTGATAGAGCATCTCAAATCTCTTCATCCTGAAAATGCATCTAAAGATCTAGAATTTTTTACAAAGAAGAAAGCCCCAGTTTTTGAAATCTGGAACATTAACCAAACTTGGATTTGGTATTTCACAAAAACCTTTGGTTGAGGCATCTTTCAGAGTTGCATATCGTATTGCCAAAAGTAAGAAACCTCATACTATTGGAAACACATTAATTAAGCCATGTGCGCTGGAAATGGTTGAATTAGTTTGTGGACTGGAACAGAGAAAAAACTTGAGGCTGGTCCATTGTCCAAGGATGCGATACATTCAAGAATAGTTGAAATTTCTTGCAATATCTTGAAATCATCGATGAATTGAAAGCATCGCCATTTCCCTTTAGTATGCAACTGGATAAAACTATAATCTCGAATTGTAGTCAATTTCTTGTTTTTGTTCGTTACGTGTCTGCTGATACTTTTAAAGAAGAATTCTTATTTTGTGAGCCTCTTTTGCAAACTACAAAGGCAGTTAATGTTTTAGCGATTTTAAATGTTTTTTTTTTTTTTTTTTTTCCCCAAACACGACCTCGACTGGAAACATAAAATTCATTCACTTTGTACGGATGGAGCACCTGCGATGCTTGGCAATAAATCTGGTTTTGCCTAAAAAAGAGGCTCCTAATGTTATTGTTACACATTGATTTTTACATAGAACTGATCTGACTACAAAAACTCTTCCAACCAGCTTAAAAGAAGTATTGTCAATAGTTATTAAAACTGGGAATTTTATTAGAAGTAGAGCTCTTAATCATCGTCTTTTTATAACACTTTGTCAAGAAATGAACGCAGAACATGATGTACTTCTGTACCACACGGAAGTGCGCTAGCTGTCACGAGGGCAGGTTTTGAAACGAATTTTCATGTTGAAGACAGAAGTATAACTTTTTTTAGAAGAAAACGATAACTCACTCACTCTTCGAATATTTTAAGAAAAAAGATTTTATATGTAAATTGGCTTACCTAGCAGACATTTTTAACCACATGAACGATATATGTCTTTCAATTCAAGGGCCTGATACAACATTAATGGATGCCACTAAGAAACTACAGGCATTTTTATTGAAAATGTCACTTTGGAAAATTAGAATTCAAAATGGGATATATGCAAACTTTCAAATGTTTGACAAAGTGCTTTTTGCAAATGGATCTCGGAAAGATAGTCTGTTATTGAATAACTTGAAAAATGAAATCTGTGAACACCTGGAAGTAGTTTAAGTTTCATTTGAAAAATATTTCAATTCGGATGGAATAAATATAAAAGATGAGTTGTGGATTCGTAATCCTTTTCTTTGTGATATTGACTGTATCGATGACAATAACCTTGCCAAAGATGAGCTAATTGATTTGAAAACAAAGTCCTTGTTAAAAATGGATTTCGATCCAAAAACTCTTGGAGAGTTTTGGTCTTCTTTAAAAGAAGCCTACCCATTGCTTGTAAAACGAGCTATGGCAGACATTATTCCGTTTGCTACAGTATATCTTTGCGAAGCGGAATTTTTCACACTTATCACAATAAAAACAAAACATCGAAATAGACTGAATGTCGAACATGATATGCACGTTGTTTTGTTGAAAACCATCCCTCAATTCAATCTGTTAATCAAGGAAAAGCAGCAACAGCCTTCACATTAAAATTTTAATTTCTTCAAATTTTTTATACTATTGAAATAAAAATATTAAAATAATTAAATAATCAAACAGAATATATTTTGTAATAAATGATGTTTAAACAATTTTTCTTCACAGAAGGGTCCGTGACATATTCAAAATATTTAAAGTGGTTCATTGTGCCAAAAAGGTTAAGAAACACTGCTTATAAAGCTGTTATTAGGAATAGAAGGATATATCCAGCACCTGGTTATTTTTTGGCAATTCCCAACTCGTTTGATCGAACATGAATAGATCCGTACAAGAAACTAATTCTAAAGAAGAGAAAGATTTACGTATTACATTTAAGTCTTACTAGATGTGCAAGATTTCTTGGAACGTTCTTCTATTTTTCTTGAAGCAAAAAGACCCATTAACTAAAAGAAAAAGGGTCTCACATATTTGAAACAAATTTAACAAAGGTTTCGAATGAACACACGATAGCTCACTACTTATGGCATCTGATGCAAGAAATCATCACGAAGCATGTGCAATCGAGTTTTAAAGCCACTTTATAATAACGCGCTTATCAGCTGTTCGTATCATAAAATTATGGCCAAGATCGATTGTAGTTCGTACCGTATATTTTCAGGAAAAACAGAAAATAAATCAAAACCTGAGCATAATATATTCTGCTTTGTGTAAATATGACACATCATTCCCTCGTCCTGGTGGAATATTAGTAGGATTTCAAAATGGTTAACGATATTGAAATTGAGAAGTAGTCTGTTTCGCTCGCATTATGTTCTTTTCGAGATAGGTATGTTTAAATTAACAATTTGTTTTTTACACAACTACCAGATTAAAAAATTATTTGATTATCATAGGTTCATCACATTGAATTTCCTCTTCATCTGATATTAAAAAATTTATTTGAGCATTATATGCCGTTTTATATAAATTAGTCTTTATATTTAAAATACAGTCTATTCCATGTACAGAGACCGCCTTTTTAGGCCACCATATCTGGAAAAGATCAATATATCTGAGAACAGAAATAAACATTGTAATGGATTTCACTTTACTAAACCGATCATCTTCACTAAAGGTTAGAATCTTCTGGAACCGTAGGTAATTGTCTGCGAGAGGACAACATTACTCGATTTCTTCTGAAGTTGACTCATTCGGCAAGAATTCCAGACGACTTACGAAAGGATGGTTAACTGCATTTTCTTATGCTTTTGCAAACAGGTGATAATTTTGTCCTACATGACAATAATACCAGCCCATGATGGGCTGCAGTAACCAGCTTCGGAGTATACCTCTGAGAAATGCAAAGTAATAATACTAAGCTTCACAGACCGCATACATGAGGCCATTATACATGGGACATCATACATAGCTCTATATTCTCCACTGCTGCTCGGAATTAGCAGATTCTATATTACAGACACTTTCCCGGAGCAAACTAATACGTAAAATTTGGCAATTTCATGCAGGTGATAATTTTTTAAGCGTCATAATTTTCCCGTAATTTGTTTTTATATTATTTTTTCGATTTTTTTTATATAAGAAAATAATTTTAATAAAGTTATGTTTGAAACTGCAGTATCCTTTGTGTAATGTAACAAGAAAATTAGAAGTGTCGAACATCTGTCTAAAAAATCAAGATTACGGAGCTAAGTCCAATTAATATTGAGGTAAATGGTTATCTCTCTAAATCGGCAAGATATCACCAAGCTATTGATGGTTTTTGTGACTAAATATTTTTTGCCAGATTTGGCGAGAAACTCCCAAATGTCTCGAAACTTGGCGATCATTTAACGAGATTTTTATACGGTCTCTTTATAACTAATCGAAAGTGTAACTTAATAAATGTAATTGATCCCTATGTTTACTGTAACAGCATATGCCCTCCAGTAATTTTGAGAAATGTCAGATACTGGAGAATTCTCGGTGGCAGGGGAGAACTATATAAGATTGGAGAGAGAGCATCAGCTTTCAATTTCTCAGTTCAGAGTCAACTACGGAGTACTGAGATATCTCCACGTGATCTTCGCTCTTTAGATGAGCTTTGCACTGCGTTGCGTTTAAGGTTCTTAGTAGTTTGAAGTGTAACTACTGATTGTGCTCTGTGATACAGGTAAGAGCTATAAGGGTATTTCTGCGCAAAATTTCCAGAAATTTAAAGTGTTCCCTTTTGTAAAATAAATTTTATCAAGTTATCCTCGGCTCTTTGTGTATTCAATCCATTACCAATCCGTACTCACGCAACATGTACATCTAACTCGGTTTTGTGAACTGCAGCTAGGATTTATTAAAGGAAACATATAATATTTTGAGTTATCATTATTTTTATGAATTTTTAATTTATAGAAAGCAATATAACTTTTTTCAGTTTATGTAATTTATATTTATATATAAGAAATGAGAATTTTCGCGTAATATAATGTGTCTTTAAATTTCTGACAAAGAATTCAATAATATATATATATATAGTTTCAGAAAAAAACCCTTTTATTATTTATTCAAATTTTCAGAACTATTTTAAAGCATACTAAGTTTACAAAAGCAGCTTTTAGCATTAAATATGTTAATCTGGGGGTTCCTTTATCCCGTATTGTGCCAAGGTTGCCGCGTTAGCGTAATCTGAAGGACCCCATCAATGCTGCAGAGAATTTCTCTGATTTAGAAAGTCCATTAGTGTGCATTACACAGCTCTGTTCCATTTCCTGGCTTTTAAATTCTTTTCTCCTTTATATATTTATTTACCACAAGATAAAGAGGATTCTCCTAGTTCGAAATTCTCCTCTTCCCAAATTCGTATTTGTGTCCTCTTTTTTTTATAGCATGTTCTGAGGCTGATACTTACTCCTTTTTTTTCCCTTCAGGAACATCATTTTTTCCCTCTTTGTTCCGTGGCATGGAAAGAAAGAAAAGAAACATTAGAACCAGATTCCTTTGTCTTTCGGTTATCGTCGTCTGCTCTTTGTTGCCACTATTTTTGTGTTTTTGTTTTATTTTTATTCCTTCCTTAAAAAAAAAAAAAAAAAAAAAAAAAAAAAGCTGAAGAATATTTTATTTTTCTCGAGTCATTTGTTCTGTGTTGTTGTTTTATTTGTTCTTTATCATCAGCCTCTTCGTATACGTTATACTTTTTTTTATTATTTGTTTGGTTTCGTTATTTTCAAATTGTAAATAAGACGCCAAACGCACCTCTTCACAGTGCTTGTGCTGATGTAATTTAGGTATAATGGAGCTTCGAAACGGTTTGTGTTTAAAATAAGGCGACGGAAGCCACTGTTTCCTGACTTATGAAGTCAGTCGGATATGTTTCTCGCTAACGAGATCTTATTATAAACTAAGAGATAAGCCCTTTAAAATAAAATACATGTACACAGTTCTGCTTTTATGTTAGTTCAGTTGTAATTTTGTTACTAAATAAACTAAAGTCTCATTTCAGTCTTAAGGGCTTTGTTGTTTAAAATAATACTTCTGACACCTTTACACCTTCTCATACATAGGAACTGCAGAAACAATAGAAGTACAATTACGAACAAGATTAACATCCCAATTAAATTAAAGTGAAAAACTATGAAATATTATGGCTCGAAAATGGCTACATTCTAACAATTTCTATATTAAAATTCATGTAAATATTAAAATACGCTATAATAAAACTGATGCAAAGCATAACTATGGAATTAATTGCTTATAAGAGATTAATCTGGTATCTTAATATCGGGAATTATTTTTTATTTTATTAATTCAATGTAAGGCCACCTTCTAACAATTTCTATATTAAAATTTATGTAAATATTAAAATATGTTATAATAAAATTGATAGAAAGTAGAACTTTGGAATTAAATACTTACAGAAGATTAGTCCGGTATTTTAATATAGCGAAGTATTTTTTATTTTGTTAATTCAATGTAAAATTTATTAGTATTTAATATTACATTAATAAATTAAGAAGATGTATTGATGTAAGCAATACATTGTTGCGTAATAGATTGAATATTTTTTAATAGGTTGAATGCACATAGAAATCAATGACAGATTGATGAAATTTATTTTACCGAAGGAAACATTCCACTGTTCTAGAACTTTCCATCAAAATACTTGTACAGTTCTTCATAGTAGCATATACTACAATTATTAGTAACATTTCAGTTTACTAAGAACGTTAATGACAATGCAATGCAAAGCGCGTCTAAAGAGGCGAAGCTGCTGCGGAGATTATTTCCATACTTCGAACTCACGTTTAACTAAACAACTCAGAACCTGATACTGTCCCGATTTTATATAGTTTTCCCAAGGTAACAGACAAATCTCTAGTGCTAAAATTTATTGGAAGGCATGTGAGGGCCGGATACCGGATACGGTTACAGCTATATATGGAATTAATTACAATACACATTACGGTGATACAGGGACTGGACCAAAATGTCGCAAAATGATTGCGAAGATTGGCGACTTTGGGTGATTTTTCGGTTAAGTTTGGCTGCAAAATGTGACAATAAACCTTCGCCAGCTTTGCGATATCTCACCAATCTAGAACTTAGCCATTTACTTATTTACTATTTATTGTGTAGAATCATTAGGCTATTTTTTAAAGCAGGAGTGATAAAAAATGAGCAATGCCCTTTTCGGGAATCGAAACTTGTACCTCTGGAATACGTGTCCAGCGTACAGACCACTACACTACGAAGGCATGCTAAGAAGGCGGGAGAAATACCTTATAACTGTATTAAATATAACTGCTTCTGCATTCTCACTTTTCAGGCAAAACTTCACTCCTTTAGATTTTCGTGTTACCTTATACAATAAATAAATAACTAACTACAACAATATCAAATGCAATTTGAGTAAAACTTCTTATATATGTACAAAATTCGTAACACTATTCTTGTTACGACTGTTATCAGTATTTATAGGTTTACGTACAGCAGGCCTTATTTTGGGGTAGATTTTATATAAAACTTTATTAGTTTCGAGTGCGATAAGACACAGGTACATCTTCTTCAGGAGCAAAAATTCTGAAAAAAAAAAAAAAAAAAATCGGAGGAGGGATTCCTATATTTAAATCGAAAGCAATGGGTCCATCGAAACAAACTCGAACTTAGCGCCCTCTGTTTACGCCAAATCTAGTCCAAAATAAGATTGATGTTTTGCATTATTTTAAATTTTACACTATGGTGTTTCTTTTCCTAATTTTTAAATTTTGCGTTTTGCTGATTACAGAGCTAAACGCAAATGTTTCTACTGGAATTTGTGTATAATTATTCTGTTTATATTCTCAGATTTTTGTTCTACTGCATTATAGCTTCAGACTTCTAAAAAGTAATTTTAGATGAAGAAATAAGGAGCGATTTCTCGCAGTTATAATCAGTTGAACAATGCAAGGCCTAAAACGGCTGGCTGGCTCAAATGTGGAGCCTCCGTGGAAGATTTCTTAAGCGGCTCGTATTACTGGTGTAAGTCGGGAAACCGCAAAAAATCTTATACATCTAGTATACCGACAACACTTGAATTTCGTGTCAAATTAGTAGTGTGGATGTTCTACTGTATTTTCTACTCAGCAACTGAGCTTGTTTTGAAAGGGAAAGGAAACTGATAATTTAGTAGATAAACTGAAGAAAACTGTTATATTGAAGAAGGACATCACCTTCACAAACGTAAGCGCTAATTTAATATGCATCTACAAAACCTATTTTTAATCCAATAACGTTCGCAAGAAAAATAATTACTTTATAGCTGTTTTTCCAAAACACGTATGAAGTAGATAAACACAAAATGCCAGTTATTTTGGTCCGAGGAAAATACAACGTAATACAGAAATATCTGGTAAAAATGTCCAAGTAAGTAGAGGGGATGAAATTAAAAGATAAAAAAGTAAAATGTGTACGAAGAAATTGCTCTGTGAAGTGTTAGATGGTTCTTTTGATCTGTGTACATGAAAGCGACATGAAGGCGTAAATCGTGATTCCCTGTACGGTACGCATCTCTATACAAAGTCGAATTCGCTCGAAACTCCGACATTTTATTGGAGTCGAGGAAGACTGTAGATAAGTGTAAAAATCTCCATTGCTACAAATTAATTCATTGCCATTCAGTTTTAATATAACATGAATGAGGTAACAATTCGGAGATTTTTGCCCCTTTTTGAAGATCGGGCTGAGCTGTTTAGGAGGCGTGACGACAAAAACAAATAGTTATACTACTATTAATAGTTTCCTTAGATCAAATAGCAATGAGTCATGCCAACCACTTAAACTTAAGACAGTTGGCTGATACTTCTGATGAAGTTATTCGCGTTTTAGATTCGCTGCATGCAGATGCTTCTAAAAGGGACCCGTGGTAAATATTTATATTTACAAAAGTATGCGGTATTTATTGCTTTAAAAAGTAATTAATAATGATTTTACTGCAGGTACTACATGTGATAGCGTTCTGAAATTTTTATGTGATAAATGGCTTTCCTTGAAACGCAGAAAGAGACCAAAGTATTGGACAAAAGCCAAAGTATTTGAAAAGGTGTTTCTAATTCGAGTGTAAGAAATGAAAGCCAGAGTTAAAAATCTGCTTTTTTACGAATGCAAAGGTATAAAGCGAACATTTCTACGAACGTAATGGGTAACTTGGCAGAATCTTAAGTGTTATGTCGCGAATTTCAATTATTAATATGTGTTTTAAGTTATTATTATTCTAATATTTTTTATTTGTATTCATGTGTATTTGAATCTGGAAAAAAGTATTCTTAAGCTCTTAAGGTTTTATTTAACTCGTTATTCTTGAGTAGGAATTGTAACAAAGGCGGGAGACGATTGCGAGGACACACATCTGGTTTATTGGTTATAGCCTTTTACTAACAATAGAGGTAGTTGGTAGTTGTGTGACGCCCTTTTAACTCTTGGCGTGTGAAACGGAAATCGGCTTCCTGTCGCTTTGTTATAGTTTTAATTTTGTTACTTCAAGACAGTGGGGGTTAAACTAACCTTAGGTAATTGGATTCTCGTAAAACTTAGTTTCGCTTGTTAGTTGGGGGGTCCATTTTTTTTCTCACGTTATGTGTACAGATGTTTTTCGGATTCCATTGTCAGATTTTTCTGGTGTTTGATTCGTCATGGGTGTGTCATTTTCTCAATTTAGATAACGTAAAATTCCGGAATTGGTAAGATTTAATTTTATGATTTTTTTGAAAGCCTATGAACTCACAGAGGCGGAGAAACCGAGATTTCCTGGGTGCTTGCACCAGGCTAGAAATTATTCTGATTCAGATTTTTGAGCGAAAAGGAAAAGGAGAAGCAGAAAGTTTTGCGGGGCTCCCCCTTTGCGGGGCGAGCGACTTGAAACCGCGGGCTGCGGTGATTGTTGTAGCGGAGTCTGATTTGAGTGAATTTTGGGCAGCCGTGATGTGAAGGAGAAAGAAAGATCGAGGCGCGCTTTGCTCTGCTGCGGGCTTCCTGAGCAAGAGGGACTGGGTACCGTTTATCTTTGCTCTAGAGAATGCATTCTTTTCTGCGGGATGTTTGAAAGTTTTGTGCGAGATGCAAGGAACATTTTCCTGCGTGATGTATAGAGAAATGTGCGCGAGCTGCAAAGAGCATTTTTACTGAGAGCTGATTACTACTTTAGTGCGAGATGTATAGAGAAAAATCTACCAAAAAAATTTAATCCATATTTTCTCTCTTCACCTAAATCGCCGGTTTATCTCCAAGAGCCTTTTTCCGAAACATTCAGCATAAAATGTTGCCTCGCCGCTTCGATGATGCACGCGATTTTGCTAAAAACTGGTGTATATTCAGCTGCCTGTTATTTGAAATGAAATAAAGATCCTTCTAAATTGGACTATTGGTTCCCACCTAATGGACAGATAAAGCGATTCCTGGCTGTTTGAAGAATTATTAGACTGTAATTTCCACTCATGATTCCTAATGATTTTAGACGCTTCAGAAAGGGTCGTCACAGAAAGAAAATGGGCTTGGCTCATTTCCATGTGGATCCTGCTATCAGGGAAAACTGTTTTCCATCTGTGAGTGAAATTTTTAAGTATATTTTATCTCTCTCTCTCTCTTAGTTTTCCCGAATGCAGAACAGTTAATAATGATTTATCTACCTGTATATTGTTATTGCTTATATAAATTAAATATTACAGTTAGTAAAATTGAGAAGTTATTTATAATTTCAAGTGAATGCCAGTTTTAGGAGGATTGAAATTTGTTTCACCTACTGAATTTCGTGAGCTAGAAAAACGTTACTTTCTAAGTAATGAGAACCTGTTATTTAGAGGATTAAATTTTGTTATACCTACTTAATTTGAAAAAAAAATTAACTTTTAATTGTTGAAAGCTGAATTTTTGTGTAACAGATGCGATATTTTCATAGTAAAAATATGTGGTAGTGGATACTGATCAGTTACCCAAGTATTTACTAATAATATAATATATTCAAGAATTTAATAAATGTGTGTTTAAAATTTAATTGCGCTTGTGTATTTATCTTGTGTAATATACTGTGGTCTGTCATGTCCCTCCATTTGTTTGAGCCGGGAGGCTTTTAAGAAACATGGAGTTTAACTGAATTTGGGGTTATTGATTTTTCCTTTGCATAGGTTACTCACAACGCAAACCTAAAAGTTAAATTGTACTACCATTATACGAATGTTTATAAGAATGTCGATATGAATGATGAATGTCTTGAATTATTTGATATTTGAGTATTTTGTCCGGCACAACAGTCAGTTAAGTTAAAGTTATAAAGGAATAAGGTATTAAAACTCCAACAAAATTATCATACCTAACATAAGTATAGTTTAAAGGCTATTTTTCAGCTGTGGCAGTAACTATGCAGACCCATTTCTTTTCTTTTTACCTTACTTTACTTACATAAACAAATATTCCTTTTGTTTTACAGTGTTTCGCTTTCTGGAGTATAAGTGTATAAAGTCTATAAGGTTCTATCAGCTCCTTTCCTATAGGGTTACAGACTAAGACGCAATAGCCATTTAAAGTATATTCAGAGAATCCTTCCCTGATAGAGAGCTACCGAATCACTGGACGTTACAGCATATCAATCGGGAGCTGAACCTCAATTGCCAACGGTTGTTAACGGGAGATGGGCAACGGTTAAACAATTGGGATGGACCTGTTCCTTGGACACTGAGTCACTAGATTTATTTTACATGGAGGCAGATCCGGAAATTGATCTGCTAATGTTCTATTGAGTATGATGAGGATCTAATGAGAAGACGATTCAGATTCTGCTAGAAGTTTACTTGAAATGTCTAAGCTCTTACCAAATGCAGACGAATCCATGAGCTGCTGTATTGCATCTTGTATTACGTATTGGTGGTCTCATTTTAAAATACCTGTTGTAAAAGGTAAAATGATTAAAAATTCATCTCTTTTGACTTTACATGTCTTTGTCATATATCAGTTGTTCATAACTTCCGCATACGCAAAAATTATAATCTCCATTTTCGCCAAGCATTCCCTTTAATGCTTTAAGGTTTGTAACGCGAAATTTAGCAATATGATGTTGGAAGAAAATCAACAACCACGTTTCTGAAATCAGATCGGGAATATCTAATCGTTTAAACTTATTTAATAACACAGATACTAACATTTCTGAAGATGATAACGCACTAATCTACTTAAACGTCGAATTTTCATACGATTTGCAGACCATGGCAGTGAAGTGTTCTATCTTCTGTGTCCTCCACAATCATAAGTCTAAAACAAATAGTGAACTAATCTTGCCTATATTGCTTTATAAAATGAGATCTCGTTATCAAAGTGCAACATTTTCCAAGAAACATAAAATTATGTTTTAGAAGAAATAAGTATACACCACTAACCATCATCGAGGACTGGATTATGTCCTTAGGCATTGCCTGTTCTTAGGCAGTGCTATCATGTTGCAGAGGTGTCGGCAGAAAAATTCGCGGCCAAAAACGTTGAAAAGGAAACAACGCAAGGCAAAAGTGTCGTATAAAATGTATAAAAACAGAATAATGGCGAAAAGGTATAAAATATCGCAGGAGAAAATAAAGCCAAGAGACAACATCACAGTTATAAAATCTCGCCGTCAAAATTAAAGCGGTTCGAAAACGCCTCAGTTTAAAATCATCATCATCGAAAAGATCAGGGCAAAAATAAAGTATCTATAAATTCCAGCATGACGATTAACTGATGATAACATCGCAGACATATGTTTTCAGTCTTTAAAAATTCTCATATTTTTATAAAGATTTGTAAGCGCAAAAAGACATGAGAAATATTTTTTATTTTTATATTTCATATTTTTGATTTAACTATAATTTTTTTCTGAAAGCAATTAGAAG
The DNA here is from genome assembly GCF_044657685.1 of Stegodyphus dumicola. Lineage (NCBI taxonomy): Eukaryota > Metazoa > Arthropoda > Arachnida > Araneae > Eresidae > Stegodyphus > Stegodyphus dumicola. The sequence continues at coordinate 199,818,469 of NC_140771.1, forward strand.
AAATTCACGCATTCAGAACCCGGAGATGATTAGAAATATAATGCTAGGAATAACAATCAATAAAATTTTAAACACATATACTTAGACAATTAAGGTTATTATTTAAGGAATATCTTTAATAAAGTTTCATTGATAACTACTCATGAAAAATGTAGTCTAAAATGATTAGAAATAGGAAGAGGAGTAATTGCATGTAATTATACTGATGAAAATTGCTTAATTAATTATCAAATTTTGAATTCAGTTAGGTACTGTGAATCGAATTAGTTTTCAATTTTTGAATGTTTAAACTTTCTTAAATTTTCAGAAAAACATTATTAATTCAAAATATAAAAGTAAAAATATTCGTCATTTTTTGTGGCGTTGACAAATCATTATAAGAATACGCATTTAGAGCATTTAAGACCTGATAAACTTTGTCTGTCATGTTGTCTTCATGCGATGATTTGTAGGTGATTAATGCTTTACCACGATATTTTCAACGGCGAAGTTTTTAAATTGCGAATTTTTAACCACTTTATTTTAACCAGAAAGGACAGTAGGAGACAGCAATTTTAGGTAAAGAACCATTGATGAAGGAGTAATTGATTAATAAATTTGAAAATTTTTAGAATCGTATGAAATACAATCTTTGGTATTATTATCTGAAAGTCCTGCTAATCATGTTAGAGCTATCATGGCCGAAGGCAATCAAATGTTTTCTAAAAACATCAGAAAACATGCTAAAAACAAATGAATCATTGATGTGATATTGCTAAAGATTCGCTATATGATTCAGTATTAATTATGGCGATGAACAGTTGATTAATGCAAAATGTGCGGCTGAAAATAAGTTCTGCTTGAACATCTCTAAACTCAGATCAATCATAAAATATCTTTATCGCGATGTTCACTAGGCAGGAAAGTTATTTGCAGTCTCACAACAAAATTAGAAGTCTTAAGAATTTCTCAGTCCTATAATTTTTTTTATGTGACTCTTAATTACATTGAATAATATTGATTCCTTACTTAAAATGCTATCAATGAATTGGATAATTTTTGAATAAATGTAAGTTACAGTCATCGTAAATCAGATGAAACAGCTATGTTGTAAAAATGATGCCACTTGTTAGTGAAACTGATGGAAGAAAAAGGCTCCAATTTAACAAGGAACAAAATAATTGGACTTTAAAACGAGAAAAAGAAAATTACATGCCCCAGTGAATCTAGATTTCCTGTTACTTGATACAATTGTGAACTGCAGTTATTGTGCAAGCCTCGTTATAATCAGATATTCTTTCTGTTTGGCTCGACATAGGCTTGATAATGTTGCGCGGCAATAACTTGGGGAGTCAGGTGAATATTTGAGTAAACTGAATGACCGTCATAAAAGCAGAAATCTATTTTTCCTTATCTGAAGGCAACCAGAATTAGTGATATACCATAACATATACAACATGTTAGAAAGATTCCTCTCTTTCTGTACCCACAAAGAAATATAACGATTTGTTGATGCGATTCTGGTGAAGACTATACATAAACGTTGTATAGTCTCCACCAGAATATAGTTGTATAGTCAGGACGCACGCATGCTGTTAATCGCGTTGCAATTGTTTTAATGAAGTATTTAAATACACTTAAATTTATTTATTTATTTTCATTTTTGTTCAAATGTGATGGTTATTAATACGTTTTATAACTTCGTTTTACTTGATAAAAAATTTGGCTTAATTATATCAAGCTTTCGCCTTCACAGCTGCTCTTTACTTAGTGTGCATATGTACATGTGTTAGTGACGTAATTCTTATATAAATTTCGTTAAAGCAATTATAGAGACATGCAGCTCTGAACACGGTGAAATGAAAGCACACAATTTCAAAATTCTTCTTTTAAACTGCTCTTTATACGTTTGCTAATAACATTTTATATGTTTCTTTCTTCTTAAAACAACTTAGGAGAAATTTAAATTTATATCGCTGGTTATACATAAGAAAAATCAGCAAAATATGTTTGTTTTTTGCAAAAGCATAATTATAATGTATTTTATGACATAAGCATAATTTACGCGGCGACATTTAGTCTACATGTAGAAAAATTACTTATCCTTCTCGTACATAACACGAAGAGGATTATGAGTCATTTATTTTTCTTGAATTTCTTGAGAAGGTCGTTTAATAAAAAGGATTCACAAAATTTTATTCTATTCTTCTCAATGAATCTTATTTCCACTGACTATATCCATGCACATTAAATCTGTCATTTTATTCTTACTGTGCATTATTTCGGAGAATATTTTCTTGCTTAATATTAAATATGCTTTGCTGAGATTTATCCTCTATCGAGAAAAATACTGCCTTCAGTCACATAACATGTTGCCAGATATATAGACCTATCTATTTATACCTATATCGAATAAAATATAATTACTATATAAATGAAAATATTGTTTTTAAATTTAAATTATATAGAAAAAAATTTCAGAACTCTCTATTGATAGAAGATGAAACAAAAAAATTAAAGAAAAATTCTTTTTATTGCTTCATGCATGCAAAGCAATGCATGAAAAGTCATGTTCATGGGTATGATTTCAATGCTTCTCTTTGAGGTAAATGTATAATGATTACAAAATTTGCCAAAGTAGTAAATAATTGGCGAAGCAAACTAGTCCATGAACTGGAATTTCGTACATGAGTACGGGAACGAATTTCCACTGTGAACACAGTGCATTCTAATGTGGTTAGTATATAATCTTGAAAGGCCTTTGATTTTTTCCTTTAACTAAACAATAAATGCCTCCAAAGTATTCTAATATGCACATTTGGACAATTAGCCGATAAATTGTTGCTTTTGCGTAACGTTTGACAGATGTCAAACTAACACGACGATCTTTCAGCGGTTTGTGTTATCCACAGGTAATCTCCCAGCAGGCTGGATCTAGAAGCTTCTGCGATTGCTCAGAGGCAGAACACTTGCGGCAGAAAGCACTACTGAATCTCCAGATTAATGGTCATCCTGACATTAAAGTGATTAACCGAGAAATGCTCCTAGCAGCCTTTTTGTTATCAGAAGATCTGCTGGATGCTTTTTTATCACGTAAAAGATAGATGTGAAGTAAAGAAAATAGCAAAATACTATTACTTTCCTTTCTCTGTATGCTTCCTATTTTATGAAGGCAATTATTTTATTTCTAATAAATAACTTTATAAGCTCTTACAACCTATTTTCATCAATACGAAATGCCAATCTGACATTTTCTTGACTTCTACATTAAGCTAAATGCATAATGTCTTCAATTTGTGTGCGGTTCCTCTTTACCTATCTTTTTTAGTAAATTAACTGTATCCTACTTTTTCAATAATCTTAGTTACTTGTTTCGAAACTTAATTGCTCTTTTCTTTAATATGCACGTAATAAAGTATAGTTGAAGAGGGAATAAGATACAATTAGTAAGGATTTTAATTCTGCTGCATAAAACTCCGCAGAACTACATTCCCAACTTCTATCTTTGTGCGAATAAAATAATTATAGCTTTAAGTTCTAAACACTGATTATCCTGAATTTTTATAAATATGAACCGAAGTGCTAAGAACATTAAGTAAAAATCATTTACTTTACGAAGAATCTCTAATTTGATTGAAAAAAAATTCCTTATGTTGTCAAAACGTGTATTTAACTTCATCCAAGCAAGCTGGCAATTTAGCTTCATCCAAGCACTGTAAAATTATCCTTTTGTATTACTTTAGGCTGCCTATTCGCAGTTGCTTAGCATAAGATGTTAACTGATTTGAACTCCATGCAGTATTAATTTATGTAATCATACTCAATTTTAGTCAAAGGGTAAAAATGTTGAGTGCTTAAATTTTAATTAATTTTTCATGTTTTATCATACTTAATAACTGATTAAATCTTAAATATTTTTACAGATTTTCTTTTACAAAAATCATATTGATCTTCCCTAAATGAAGTATTCCGCTGTTAATATGTTTAGATTTTAGTCATGCGTTGAAATGCATCAATGTCTGTATCACTTTGTCTACATTCCGGACGTGAAGTTTGGAGAGAAGCTATAATAGTCGAAAGTTTGGTGAAAAGCGTAAACGGTCGATTTCTTGTCAGTTGACTTGAGATTTAACAGACTGCTAATGGCTTGTAGAGAGCTGTTTAAGTATTGTGTAACAGTGAAAATGCCAAGAAGTATAGAGCAGGGATACTCTATAATCTGCGCGTTAAGCTTGAAAAATTTTTATGATACTGAAATCTCAGAAAAGAATGCTTTATCGAAAGCATAAATAACATTTCAGTTCCACGAAATACCCAAAAAAGGAAGATAGAATGTCAACGATGAGCAACACACACGGCACTCATCCACCCATCATCATCTTACACTGTGAGAAATGTGGATAATGTAAAAGCTGATTTAGATTTTGGTTGACGTCGAAGTCTTCAATTGATAGCTGATAAAAGAGGTTTTCCAAAATGTTTAGATGACGAAACGTTTCACAAAAATGATTCCGAACGTTTTAACATGGCCCACCAATGGCAGAAGCGTTCACCATTGTTCAGCAGAAGTCGCTGAACACTGGTAGTTCTGTCCGAGTTTCAGTTTCCGCGAACTGACTGGTTCTGGGCGACAAAGAGCAGATTAGATGAAAAATAAATATATCTCTTAATTTTATGTATCCATAGAAGAATTTTAAGTCCGGAAGGAAGTAAGAAATACGGAAGGTATCTGAAATCTGCATTGACTAAATAAATACTTACTTAAATAATGTCCTTTTGGAACTGGATTTATATATGTCATGTGAGACATTGCAAACCTCTGATGTTCTTTTAACTGCTGAAGGTTTTATTTATTTATTTATTTATTTATTTTGTTCAAATGTTTAAATTTCTTTTATGATATTCTAAATTTATAATGTTATCAAATTTTGAAAAAGGAAATTCAATTCAGCGCAGCTTAAAATAATAAGGTTTGGTACCTTCATATTCACAGGAATCGAAACCACCTTAAACTCTCTTGATATAATATTTTTTACTATTATTCTCTCTCGAATAAAGCTCTCTACAAGTACATTCAAATCAATATACTATCCTGAATCGCGTAGCCTGTCAGATGAAATGTTTTTGTAAGACTGAAGAATTAACTGAAGGTGAGATATCTGCGTCAAATGTGGTATAAATGTTCTTAGGAAATGGGGAATTTCTTTCAATAATATTTATTACCATTATCTAAACAAACATTAAGTAACTGTGTAGAACATGCCTTGTAATCAATGAAAAATTGTTCCGATTAAAATGTGATGTTATGAATTTTAAATACCTGTTGTTTGAACAATAAATAAAGAAATGGAACTTACTGCAGCTTAACGAACTGAGAACATTAAAACTATGCGTGATCATTTCTCATCTAGAAAACATTCGATATTAAATTTGAATATCACTTACGGCTTGGTAAAGCGATTTGTTATGCAACATTATGTTTTTAAATAAATTTAGAGCATAACATCATTTTATTTTCAACCTATTATAAGGATAAGAGTACGCATTTCCACTTTTCAATCAAACATTTGATGAAAGTAAAATTGTCAGAATATTCATACATTTCATTCAAACTTACTTGTTTCTCATTCGTTCTCGACTTCTTATTGATTCAATAGCTAGATAATCAGATCTAAAAATAATTTCTACCTCTTTCAGGACATTGTAAAGGCAAATAAAACAAAACACTTTCATAATTCTGAACGCTAGTTCAATTTACAACTGAAAGGCAGCTGTAGAATTGTAACGAGGCGGTATGATTTGCTTTAGCATTCATCCGTAATTTATCAAGAACAAAAAGCAAATAACCGCTGGCTAGTTGTAAGAAGTATCGATCCCTAACTACGGTGTATTTGTCTAATTAGCATTTTTAGTAAAGAAGGGAACACGTCATCAATTTAATATATGAAGAATAGATGCATAGATTCAAAATTTAAAATAAATTGTATGATTTCTTAAATGTGCATTCATTATCCCTTAACTGTAAAGAATCATTAACACCATGCTATATATAAAAATGTACAGCTTTCAGTGTCTGAGCTTAATAAAATATATATTCTATTCAATTGCATGATCACGTGCTGAATGTAACTGTGTTTTTTCATTTTAAGTATATTCCGATATATTTCAGTCAACAATTTGGCGTAATTTTAAAATCGTGTAATACTTAAATGTAAAGCTAAGCACTGTTACATTAAAAGAAACTACGGAATATATCAGACACTACAAAAACATGAGTTAAATTTGCATTTAGACATGTGATAATTAATGGAAATAGGCAATTTATAAAAACAATGCTAAATGCTAATTTTAATTATTATTCCATATGCTGTTACACGAGATTGTAAAAATAAGACTTCATGATTAAACACTGATTTAGTAAGGAGGGACAGGTTGATTTAGCTAGGCCCTTAAATCAAATCAAATTCAAAATTATAATGTCTACAACTAGAAGGTGCACTTTCTACACTGAATCAACTATGTAGAACTCAAAAATTTAGGACGAACACTCAAAACATCACCCGAGCGGATTCCCTAACTGTACAACCTACAAACGCTAGTCTGGAAACATCCAACTACAAATCAAGTACATATTCCCAACATAGCCATAACAGAAGCTCAAAATAAAAATATCATCCACCTGAACCTCCGAGCGCGCAAGTAGCAACACCACAGGTAATTAACCGTAAAATGGAAAATAATGTATATATAAATATACATGAATACCATTCCACAAGCAAAACTTCCAGATTAAAGGATTCCCTCTAAGTTGGAATGAATTTGAATATTGGAATCCATAACTTAATGAGGTAAAATGAAGTACGATTAGATGCTTCAACACAAACTGGTCTCCATTGATTTTCGAGCAGAAGCGAGACCATGTTGCCGTTCTAAAAGAAACGCATAACCAGCAATCAGCATTATACTCATTTTGATAGTGACCCATAACAGACATTACCAGAATGCTACGTTCTGTAAAAGATCTCCTTAAGCGATGCCAACTACAGTAAAAACACTTGAAGTCGATTTCAACCGAACCTAGCAAACTGGGGGTATTCCGTTTTGAATCATCCCAAAGGAACAGGTTTTGATGACTACATTGTCTCAACAGTCTAATAGTAAAAACAGTGGTGCATACGGCTCACCCTATTCTGAATATCATTACCAGCTGCGGTTGGCCAGACTTTACGCTGTCAACAACATAGCCAATGAAAGTACCTTCCCTTTTTACATACCAACAAATTACATTACCAAAATATGGAGTTGCAGGCATGCACACCCAACGACTAGCTGGAACAATTCATAATTGCCGTTATGTACGTTGTGCACAATGTATATCTAGAAAGATTCTCACAAAGCAGAAAATTTACATGGAGTTCAATGGTTCAAAGTTGCATGCGATTCTAAAGAGCTTTGCTCTCAACATAATAATTATTGAGCTTTCCGGCCTAAAATTAAAGTCCTTAATGTAGATATCAGTCCACAGCTGGGCCTTCTTCAGGAATGTAGAAAGGAGAAAGCGCTCTATAATAGCAGTATGATTAAAGCAGCCAAAACGGAAGGCTATATGGTATTCTGCACTTAAAACTTAGAAGAAACAGCCATAAGAAAAGTTTGAATACCAATATATTTGAACTCCCACCCACAGCTAAAAATTATCATTTGTATAAGTTTTTCATTAAATGCAAAAATAGAAGCTGTCTTCCCAGGCGACAAATCTGGAGAACAAGAAATATGCAAAGACGTAAGATTAGTTTCAGTTCTAAAAGCTATGTTATTCACTCAGGCACACCGACGAAGGCTGAAGCGACATCACATCAATTTCCTTTGAGAATGCGCAAATGTAGTCGATTCTGGCAAAGAAATTTTTGACAAGATTTCAAAGGAGGCTGCCAATCACAATAACGACGATATTTAAGGTACCTCCCTACCATGTGCTACATCAGAGATTACACCTTATGGCAAGAAATATGAAACACTAGAAGGAGACAGATGCATTTTTTACAATATACTAAATGTAAATATGCACCAAAAGATCTCTATTCTATAATTAACACGCTACATCAGTGGTTGCAAGTCTTTCTAAGCGAACTTCTTCAAATTTGGGATATCGATTGGTTTGTTTTGCCTTAGTTGATTATGCCAGAGCACACTAGACTATATGACTAAGGAGAGAGAAACCTTCGTGGAGGATTTTCAAAGGGAAATTGATTCGTATACACGTTACACATGGGGAAAATTACGTAAACGCCCATTCAACCAACAAGTTCGCCTGGTATCGAAGGCAGGTGGAAACTATCAGTGTTTAGGGATTTTTGGGACCTTTTGGATTTCGAATACTAAAAATAGTATACGTAGTAACAAATGCTTGACATGTCACGAAATAAAGAACGGTTCCATATAAGGCTCTCTAACTACAAACCAAAAGCATTAAGGATATATTTAATTAAGAAATAAAATCTAATGCAGGAAAAGCACCTCCGGCTAACAGCCTGGAAGTTCGAAGTCCGAATCTTGGTTATGATATCTCTGGTTTTTTATATTATCTGCATTGATCTAATTGACCTAATCTCTCTTATTATTAGTTATATTTATATTACTAGAAGAAATGTAACTTATGTGATACAAAAGCAACTCAGTGGCTAATAATAGAGTTACCTGATTAACTGGCCATTCATCGCCATTTACAACCATTTCGTTGATACCATAAAGAAAAATCCAAATTTAAATTCAAACAGATATTTATTGTCTATTCCTGACATATTTAGAAACTGGAAAAGATATTGCAAATTAAAGATTGCTTCTCATCTGAGCTTATTTTAACTCTTTCGCATCGAGAGCGGGCAAAATCTCAATTCCCCAAACATCGAAAACGCCCGTATCTAAGAATTTCTCCTGGAATGCTTTTCCTTCCCCCATGACATGTTGAATACTACAGCGCTAACAATAGCCTTACTTAAGTAAAGCGAGAACTTCTTTCTTCGATGCTTTGACACTGTGTGAAGCTCCCCCTTGGGACGGGATTGCAACTTCGGGTATCAAAAGCTAAACAGACAGTTAACAAAGGAAAGGAAGGAACAAAGGAAACAAGGAAGCTACTTTTAGTAGCTTCAAAAGAATGATTGACATGTGATTTAACAACACCTGAAAGCAATGAGTAATGCAGTAACGTGATGGGGGAAAGCACTGGGTAGGAAATTATTCAGGCGTTTCGGGCGTCCAGCTGATGTCTGAATGCTCGGGCGTTTGGGGCGACTTCGATGCGAAAGAGTTAATAAGCTCAGATGTAACTTGCGCTGAGCGATAAGTAACAAAACATGTACAACACGTTCCTTTTTTCAAAACTTTAGCACCTAGATCTGATTTTTTGCATCTATGAAATTCAATTTTCCAATGCAAAGATACTAACTACCGATAAAGGCTCACAATTACAACATTCCAGCATGAAATTATGCTCACTCACGACATTAGGCTCACAGTTAAGATTAACCGTTCAGCGTTTAACTACTCCGCTTGTTATTAAATTTACAGAAACTATCTGGTCTCAGCGAGAACTGGGAAAAGAGCTAAAAAACACACAATACAATTTATTCAAATTAAAAGTCAGTAACATAAGGACTTATTATCACAATATTATTAACTGGTAAAATTTTTAAAAATTAAACTAAATTTGGTTTATGTTACAAACTCTGAATGAAATATTAAACGACAAAGACTTATATAGTGGTTGTAAAACAATTTTTAAAATAACAGCAACCAACTTTGCGGAATGGCAAGGGGTTTACACTAACCTTCTGTCAATACATTTCTTCCTGATTCGGAGCTTGATATACTTATATTGACAGTGTTCTTGCACTGACATTTCTTCGAATATGATAATTATTTAATTAAACGATGCAAATAAATGCTCGTTTAAATCAGTTCCCGTTATGGACTGAACTGAAATCCCTATATTTAATAATTTAGGTAACAATATTACTTAGAATGTGATAAAAGTTTTAAATAAATCCTCATCTGTGCTCACACCTAAACGTAACCATCATCTTATTTAAAGTAAAATGTCTGGTTTGAATCATAGCATTTAATTTTCAGTTTAATTTAATTATTTCTCGGATGTATCATTTTTGTATAAATGTGTTTTAAAAAAAGATATTTGGCAAATTTTTGGAATGAAAGCCGCTCAACATATTTTATTAGAAATCAATAGAAAACAATTTTAGAAGCATCACTTATTTTCGTTGTGTAACTCAAAAATGATGAAAAAAAAATCTTGTGGGAATAAAATTGTAAGAATTTAAAAAATATTTCTGACACTATCCAAAACATTTATGTGTCTTTTAACTTTCATGTTACAAAATCACATACACTATAAATACGAACATGCATTCTTAAGCATAAGATACATTAAGAATTTAGTAGTAATAACAAGTTAATAAATCGCGAGCTCCGTGTTTTAATCCTTACAACATCTAGTAAAACTCTCACGACATACTGCAAGATTTATTGTCATAATGATCATTCTAGAGCAAAACAAAGCGCACATTTGTCTGATCTAACTATGATTTGTGGTTATGTCCAAACAGTGGAGACGTAAAAAAATCAGTTAATCGGCGAACAAGCTAAGAAATATCAGTTCAATGAATAAAAATCATAGTTCAAGAATTAAATAAAACCAAATGATAGCGCGTAAAGTATAACATGAATAATGATAATGATAGCTAATCCAGACAAAGGTAGAATGCAGGAAAAATCATAATATCTAAAGCAAATTATTAAAAAAGGGAAAACAGAAGTATATGTTTTCTTTTGCTTTTCCAAAGGAGCTTCATAACTGCTTGAGTGGGTGGTATTAGTATTTCGCTATTTATCATTTCAATCTTTAAGGCAAATTCTCGCTCATAAACTTCAATTCTTAGAAGCAAACTCTCTCACATAAATTGTAAATATTTAATATATTTCTCTCTTCTGCAGGTGACATTGTTTGGATGTATTTATAAAAATAAAATTTTACGCATACAAAAATATAATGCAACAATTAGGAAATTAATATCATAATTATCGCAAAAGAATGGCAACATGCTTTCTCCGAAAAAAGAAATTCCAGTTAACTAAGGTCATAAAACAAGACCTCACTACAAAATATCATCATCTATGTGATTATAAAGCTTTATAATATTTATTCAATTAGCAACTGACATATATTCATTTATCAGAGCTACATGCTGATATTGTTACTTAGAGTAGTTTACTTGGTGCCGTATAACACGAATAATAACACTGTGTAAAATAGAGTGAGTACGCTTAATCCTCTATCTAAATGAAACATTATGACCATCAGTACAGTTAAAAATGCTTCGCTTCCAACCCAAAAGAACAACTTGACAAAAATTATACGAACATATCGGCAAATAATTTACCCAGTGTTCGATTTGCATATACAGTTTTCTCTTCTTTAATTGCACCTGTCGTGGACAGAAATTATTATCTTAAATAAACTCAAAACCTTAGATATTAAATCTTTATTTCCTTTGTACATTTTGCTAAGTAACACAATAACTTATTGAGATTAAAATAGATATACAAATTCAACTTATCTTCTTAATCTAGGGACTAAATTCCCGAATAAATATTCACATTTTAAATGTATAAATAACACATTAAATATTAAATTCACACACACAAAACAAATCACTTAATATTACATAATCATCACTACATGAAAGGAGGCGATGAAGAGTACTCATATTGAAGAGCCTATGTTGAAGGTTTAACGTTTGAGAATCGGGCTACAAATGCAATGAAACATTTCCTTATCATAGTCATTTACACCTTTTCACGGAGTTCAATAAATTCGTAATGTTTAGCCGTTTACATCATCGCTAAATATCAGTTTCGCACCTATTCTATATAAAATTATGTTAACAATGTCAGTTTTTTCATCATCGGGACAGCTGCACGTCATCAGTCGCATTTTCTTCACAAGGGATTTATAAGTTAATGTATTTTTGTATGAGTTAATGTATTCAGTACAAGTGATTATCTTCCACGATGCCGGAACGTGATTCTTAAGTTTTCATCTATCTCATACGACAGTCGTCACCGTCATACTCTGTTTCTTTTCTCCACTGTCACGCCGTTTTTCTAGTTATCACTTACATTCTCTCTCCTTTTTTTCCCTTTTGTTTGTAACACAGATTAAGCAAACATAACAATGAATGGAGCTTATCTTCAAAGTCAAGGCTTATTTTACAAAAGCTGCCGCCTACACAGAAAAAATCTAACCTTGCCTTCAAGGCCCCCAAATCACTGCCGTAAGAAATTTTCATCAAAACGCCGCTTCCTGCAGACCGCCCAGTGACCAAGTTCCCATTAAGACAAAGGAAAACAATCTTTCTCCGCAACACAAAAAACTAAAAAGGGTCCTTTATTCATTTTTTTAACCTATGCAAAGGTAAACAATAACCCCAAATTCAATTAATGCTCCATGTTTCTTAAAAAGCCTCCCGGCTCAAACACATAGAGAGACATGACAGACCACAGTAAATTACACACAAGATAAATACACAAATTCAATTAAATTTTAAACACACATTTATTAAATTTTTGAATATAATATTATTATTAGTAAATACTTGGGTAACTGATCAGTATCCCCTACCACATATTTTTACTATGAAAATATCGCATCTGTCACACAAAATTTCAGCTTACAATAATTAAAAAAATTTTCACAAATTAAGAAGGTGTAACATATTTTAATTCTCCAAATTAATTGGTCATTCCCTTAAAATGTCTAATCACTTATTAATATTACCAGCTAGCAGTATATAATTTATATGTAATAAAAATTTATCTATGTGGATAAATTGTTATTAACTAGAAGGGAAGACAGAGAAAAGAGAGAAAATAATCTTAAAAAATAGCACTCACAGAGGGAAAACAGATTTGCCGGATTGAAGGATCTTTAGTGTCCAATCCACTGGGAAATGAGCAAAGACAATTTTTTAAACACTTTCAGAAGCGTCCATTGATTTCAGGAATCACAGGTGTGGTATATTAAAGACAAATTCTTCAATCAACCAGAAACCGCTTTAAGTATGTCCATTCAGAGAGAGACAATTGCCGAACAGAAAGATCTTTAGTGTTCCTATCCAATCCACTGAGAAATGAGCAGAGATAATTTTTTCCCTGTCAAAAACACTTTCGGAAGCGTCCATTGATTTCAGGAACAAGGGGAACTTGATACCTCCTTCTGGAACAAATCTGTATCTCATGACAAATTCCTTCAACTGGAATGTCTCAAACATGACTATTCAAGTTCTCCAAAATACACGATGAAGCGGCAAAACTAAATTTTGTGTAGAGCACTTTCCGCACAAACGCCTTAGCTGTAACAAATCTCTCCAGTCTATAACGATCAATTCTAACTGGAAAGCCTCTAACATGACTATTCAAATATCTCAATATACACGATGAAACGGTGAAAATAAATTTTGCGTAGGGTACTTTTTGTTTGAACACGTTCTCATGAGCAGAAAGCCGCAAGAAACCTCGCCTCAAACCGAGGCGCAAGCCCCCCCCCTCGCAGGAGGTCAAGCCACACCGCACTTTGTCTTTTTACTGTTTTACATCTTCGCAACTCAAATCTGTCTCCAAAACCGACTCAAAAACCGGTGCTCGCGAGAGCAAGACCCACAAGGCGTCAAGCCCCCCACTCCTTTCTCCTTTTCCTTTCTCCTTTTTCTGTCTCCCAGCTTGAAAATCAGAATCAGAATGAACTCTAGCCTAATGCAAGCACCGAAGTAAACTCTCCTCTCCGCTCCCGAAAATTTCATTGGCCTACAAAAAATCATAAAATTAAAATCTCACCAATGCCAGAATTTTACTTTATCTAAACTGAGAAAAGGACACCCCCATGACGAATCAAAAACAAGAAAAATATCACAATGAGCCAACATCTGTACTCAGGAAAAACGTGAGAACTAAAGAGAACCGCCCTCCCCCCCCAACTAACAAGCGGAAACTAAACTTTACGAGAATCTAATTACCTAAGCTTAGTACAACCCCAACTATCTTGAAGTAAACAAATTTGAAACTGTAACAAAGCTAAAGGAAGACGATTTTCTTTACAAACGCCAGTAGTAAAAGGCGACAAAACCCTGCTGCCTCCACTGTTACTAAAAAGGCCATAAACCAATAAACCAGATGTGTTTCCTCGCAGCAAGCGTCCCTCGCCTTTATTACACTTTCTTCTCAAGAATAACGAGTTCAATAAAGCCTTAATAACTTAAGAATACTTTTTTCCAAATTAAAATACACATGAATACAAATAAAAAAAACTAAAATAATGAAACTTAAAACACATATTAATAATTAAAATTTGCGACATGACACCTTCATCGCAGTTCAACCCCTATTTTCCTGTCCAGAAATCCACAGTTAGAAAACCCCCTGAAACGCGAATTTCTACGTAACAATGTTTCTAAAATTAATAAAATCATTAAAGTGATTCATAAGATAATAGAAAACATTGATTAAATTATAATTAGGGTTAAAAAAATTTTACTTATGTATAGACAGGAATTTGTGGCTAATAGTAGTAGGATTTTAATTATCTTACATTTCAATTCACTTTTCACAAAATACATTCGCTTCTTCACCAGTTACAAAAATATATAATATTAGTATAAATAAGATTATGATAGGTGTAGACGTATTACGTAAGATTTACATAGTTCGCCAGTTCAACTAAAATTTTAAGTACCTGACATTACGACTAAGCTCTAACACGTAATTTAGTATCGAGAATGTATAAGATTATCTATGTTGTTGGAATATTGTCTGAAACAAGTTTCAATTTAAAATATGAGTTTCATTTATACTCCCTAACTTGGAAATGAAATGGAAATTTAATAGGACTTCTGGACGACAAATTTAATCTGTAACGTTTTAAAAATCCTTATAAGAAGAATGAGCGAATATTTTAATATTTTCTTCGAGGTAATAATAAAAAAAATGCGTTAGAAGTAGTAAATGCTTCTCAATGAAACTAGATTTATGAATGATTTTCTGAGACTCAGCAAATGAGCTATGTTTAAAAAATATGTAGAAACATTAATTTATGTTTCGCTGCGAAAGTTATTGAAATTTAAAAAATAAAGATATACCGCGGCATATTCAGGAAATTTTCAATAAACATTAAATAATTTAAATCTATTACAAGATTTACGAAGTTGATTAAACGTTTTTCTATGCATATGTAAAATACATTTCACTTATTGGTGAGAAGGGCGTTTTAAGTAGGATAATTATATATGTCTAAACTTGCATGATTGATGTATAACCTTTGTGTATTAAACACAAAGTGTGATAATAAGAGTATGTTTTACTTACAAGGGGTATTTGAATTAGATACGTTCATTAACAGACAAGATATTAATAATGTACATGAACTTGAATTTTCTTTCGGAAATTTTCTATGAAATTAGGAAAATAACCCTCTACGTAAGTGATTTTGCTGTTCCCCTAGATTGCTGCTCGCAATAAATAACTGAAGCAAATTGAATTTTATAAAGCGTGCCTAAACGAGTAGTTAACTGTGGTACGTCTAGCTGGGGGGGGGTATTGCCAAAAATTCTCTGCTAAGAATGAGAAGCTTAGTCCACCCGAAGGCAGCTTTTATTAATTAATCACATATTCTTAAAACTTAAACCTTCGAAATCTCTAAGCAAGCTATTTAATTACCAGAGGCTCTAAAGCCGAAATATAATCTTTAAAAGGTGTTTCGATTACATTTTGAAATATATCTTTTTGTTTGACATTATATTGTAATAGAAATAGACAACGTAAGGATCATTATTCATAACGATATTATAAATGTAAAGCAAGAATATTTAAGTAATACAGCAAATTTTAGAATAAAATATATTTTAAGAAGCATGGCTATTCATTAACAAAATATAAGTCAAAATGTGTAATTAGTAAAATTTGAAAGATTTCTCTAAACTTAATTTGTAAGAATCTTTATTTAAAATTGTGTACTTTGCGCATTCTTTTTCTATAGAAATGTATATACGGGAACAAATGTCTATCTGTGCATCACAAGTACATATGAATAAAGCATCTGAAAAACATTAAAGGGATAAGTCTGAAAAATATGGCTGGAAATAAGTTCATTTCCTTATTGAAGGTAGTATATCAAGCAATGGTATGCATACTAAGTTTCTGCTGCGGATGGAAGATAATAATAAGATATGATATGAGTAAAACGAATATTTTAACAGTTACTAATATTTTAGATCAGTATTTTAAAAGCGTCAACAAAACTGTTTAATTTTTAATACAATATCAGAGTATCTGGAGTTAATTTAGAAATATGTTTTGCTAATTCATAAATTGAAAAATCTGTATTTATAACGAACATTTTTTTTCGAAGTGGGCAAAATAATACTAGATGAGAAAAAAAAAGACAGCATGAAAATGTTATTAACAATAAGCAATTAAATATAACGACCTCTTACATAAACCATGGGCTTTTATCAGCAGAGAGGAAAATTTCATTAGGGCTTCGAAACAAAGCCTTGATTGGCTGTTTGGAAACTCGCACTCCACCCACCTGTCCGTCAAGGAACACAACAGTATTGTGCTTGCCGTAAAGTGGAATTCATTTAGGAAATTTCTTTGAAATATGGTTTCTAAATCAGTGTATCTAAGTAATTTGAGCTAATGTAAATTTATAACAATTTCAATATTTTGCCAAAGTATAACCTTTTCTCAGTGATTAACAGCAGACCTGTAAATAATTGTTTTAAACTCTCTTTCACAGATGTTTTGCTTTACTACTCATGAGCAATTAAAACCCTTTATGGCAGCGTCAAATACTAACAAGTAAAGTTAGGGATTTGGAATAAACTTGTATTTAAATATTACTTTCCAGTTATTCGAAGAAACAGGGGGTTGAAATTAAGTGACGATAAGTTCGATCATTAAACAATGACGTGAAAAAAATCCATGAAACAGTGCTACCATAAAATAAATAAATACATAGCTAAATAAAAACTTGAATTTTGGCACCAACAAAGCGGAACAGAAAAATACGCACGCAATCACATTTGGGCATAGCAAAGTAACGTATTGAAATAATTGCCTTTAATATCCTTTTTGTTTCTTTACAATTTTTGAAAGTACTATATGCGTAACTTTGGGACACCCCTATAGTTTGATATGTTCAAGGATGCTTGCATTCCGTAAGTTTGCAATTTCTGTCGTAAACAAAATGATTATCACAACTAAATTATGATAAGTGATTGACTGTAAGAAACCACACAAGTGCAATTTGACATATAAGGGTAATTGTGTGGAATCGTTACGTGAACAACATCAGAAATCGGTATTGCTGCTACTCTGTTTCAGCAGCAGTAACTGTTTACATGAAACTGCTGATATCCAGTAATTTTACATGAGAAGTTCGCTGAACAAGTCCAGCAGGTAAGGCAGACTCCATCAATATCCGCCCCAAGAGATGGGCCTAGGGTCTTCCACCTCACTTATCGTACAGCCAAACCACTCCAGACGGTATTTTACTCCCAGTATTTTGAATTCCCTATGCCTCACGGACACTTTACACTTATAAACATCTACGCCTTCTCCTGGATTCAAACCTGGGATCATCGACATAGCAGTTACAAGTCGCTAACCATTGTACCGATCAAACTTACAATAAAGAAAAAAAAAATACATAGGCGGGTAACCCGTAGTTCCACAATTACAAGGTACTTTTCACGTAATTATAATTGTCGACTGAAAAATAAAAGACAGCAGGTGACATTAGCAGCTCAGAAGGAGAGAGAGAAGCAACACGAGGCCAAAATACAAACCTAGCATAGGATGACTTAGTTTTGATTCAGTTTCATCCTATTCGCTCTTTGAGTGTTTGTTGACAAATTTTAACATTATGATTGGTTGAGGTATTACGTATCTGTATGAGTCATTAATATACATGGGAACTGTTTTACAGAGATTACTTTAGAAATGGCGCGGTCTACGGAAGTTTATTATACGCAGTTACAGCTATAGCAAAGAAAGTGGCAAACATCAAATAAAAAGGAGCATGCAAGGTTCGATTGCGAATTAAAGCTATTATTTTTCTTCACCTAATTTTTATCCTACGCACACAAAGGGAACATATATATATATATATAATAAACAGCTACTCACCAGGACATCATTTTTTTAAATTAATTAATTTAAAATTTAAGAATTTACTATTGCATATAAGACGAATTTGATTTGAGAAACACATATGCAGGATAAAGAGTCTTGTAATGTTCATATATATGTAATATTTTGGCACTTGGACACATCAGTGAAGTTTAGCATCAAAATCCGGACATGGCTGAGTGGCTTACAGCAGAAATAATGACACCGAAAGATTTCTTTTTTTAAAACTCCATATCTTTATTCACATAAAATAGCATATCATTATTCTTTTAGATTCTTAATACTACATATCCAATAATGATTTAAATTAAAGTAAGGTTGAAGTTAAGTTTTCGACGTCATAACTATTCTAACAAAGGGAAGAAGAAGGGACAGAGCGGCAACAAAAAGGTCTTAAGGGGAGCAGGAGGAGAAAAGCGATATGGCGAAAAATGGCGCAAGCTCTTCATTTATAGTATCGATTACGTAACATGCCAGAATGTTCTCGAAAGTACTGGTCTAGAGGGAAGATCCTGAAATTGCGGAAAGTTAATTAGAGGTTCCCTGTTCGCATAGGGCAAAGCCATTGTATTTTTTATATTTTACACATGTATGTACACACACATAAACATTGTAATATATATATATATACAAATTAAGAAATTTAGAACTAATTTTTCACAAAGAATAAAAATTGGAAATTGGAATTCATAATTAATAAATTTCAAATAATTTTATAAATGCAATAACGAATTAAAAAAATATTTAAACCAAAAACTTTCCTTATTTATATAGACATATTATCAGGTTCAGTATTCCTCCTTATTTGCTTTGGGAACATTAAATGACCTGACTCGGAACAGGGAGCTTACTAAAGCTATGTTCAATAAATGTGGGAAGTAGACAAGATACACAGGAAGGGTATACGAAACCCTTAATTTTTCTCTCTTTACAATGATTTCCGGAATTCGGAATACAGACACCAACCACTTGTGGTCTGAACGTAAGAATATAAAAATATTAACTAAATTCTAACTAAACTAACTTTGGATTAATAAACAAGTGTCTACTTGAAGATTGGCCGTGTATTAACAGAAAGGCCGTATGTAGTACAGAGAACTGTTAACACTACGATACGTTTAAAATTATCAAGAGGATTAAACCTCTGGCCTTGAAGGCAACCAGCAACCGAGTAAAACTGCTATGGCAAACTGCTCCTAATCACTCCTTCGTCTCTCTTGCTTGGCAAAAAGCCACAACTTAAGTACTTGGCGTTCGCAAGACAAATTTGCATAAATAAGTTAAAGTTTTTAATTCTGGCCGGAAGTAGAAAATAAGAAGTGATAGTAAAGATTTAAAATAAAATAAACGTTAGTAAAACTTAAGATCCTTACATACTTCCCGCCAGAGTTAATTAGTTTCAAACTGAGGTCTAAGACGACCTTGTTGAAAACTTTTAGCTCTAGAATCTAACGCGAGGCCAATCTTTTACAAACATTTCTCACTAGAAACTAGAAATTAAAAAAAAAACGTTTTTACATTATCAATTCCATGGACAATTACTTTTCATCTGTACTGCATCTAAACAGGAACTTTTAGTTGAAATCTGGTTACTTCCAGAGATCTGGAAGGAAAACTAATTTAATGAAATGTTACACAATTAAATGGCAAGTAACATGAATACTTATATTTCTCTTAACATTCTTATTTCATTCACGACTTTATTTAATTCTCTTCCCGTGCTCTCTGACATGTGTTGTAAAAGAAAACACCAAAAACGAACGTGTTTATGTACAAGTGTTCAACACTCCCGTCTGCAATCAAAACACTAACGTGTTAAAATTCAACATAACAAGACCTCATAACACACCTTATATTCATCTCTAAACCCTGAGGTACTTATTCTGAAAGTGGCTAACTCTGAAGTGTAGCGTCAGAGAGCCTAACTACATTCATTCAACCTTTAATACATATCACATTTTCTCACAATTTTCTCTTTTTACAGTCACACGAATAAAACATTTTTGGCATAACTTTCACTTTTAACATATCACAGTATTTAACGTTTAACATAAAAGTTCACATTGTATAAAGGCATCTTAACATGCCGTTAATTTTACGCATTTTAAAACATACATTTAGTAGTACATTGTTAACTTCTATTCTTTTCCAAGCAAGTGCCAATTCTTCTAAATTGAAATACTAATTTCAAAAGTCTTTCAGACTAAAACTCCTTTCTTGCCAGAATCTTTTAAATAAAATTTTATACAATAACTTTTACAATATTCAAGTATTTACACTTTCCTATTATATATTAATTTTAGTTCTGCTCGCGAGTAATTGAAAAACATAATACCAAAATAGGTAACAACTCATTTCTCGCCTTTTTGGCGATAAAGGTAGACCTCACATGAGGTAAAACGTCTTGAATTCTGCCACTTGCAGTAAGAATGAAAGATTAACTTAAGGTTGCAAAGTAACATAAAGTTTTACTTATCTTTGTGATATTCGGACATTCTTTTTTCTGCCCAGTCCTGGAAGGTAGCAAAGACTAGCGTTTGGTTTATCCTCCTTCTTGTGCGGGTTCGCTCTTCAATTCCTTCCTCTATGAGCTTTCTTTTCCTTCCAGTTCGGTCACCCTTGAAGACCTTCTTTTTAGCCTCTGCCTGTGGTCTTGGCCGTTTGATGGCAGCTGGTCTTGGCGGAACCGGGACACTTCTCTGTCGTTCCTGCTTGGATCTCGGATGCTGACTGTGTTTGGATCTCGTTGCTGACTGTTCAAATTTTCCTTGTTTCTTTGCCTCCGCAGCTGGTGTTCCTTCAGCCATTTGTCGACATTTGCTGCGTAGACTCCTGCCCGATGGGTAGATCTTCCGTTTGGGAGCCGGGTTATAGTTGATGTTATTTCTCCTGGCTCTCTTTGCATTCGTCGTACTTCTCCCTTCTTCATTCTGGGGGTGGACGTGCGCTCTCTTTTCTGATCGGAGGAGCGGCTTCTTTTTCTTGTTACCTTCAATTTTCCAAAGGGGAAACTTTCTTTTCAATTGCTCCTGCCTCCTAATGGCTTGCCCTTGTGATTGTCGTTGTTCTACCTCTGGAGCTTGTGCCTGCAGTGCCTGCCGTGCCGGTTCCTGCAACATATCTTTAAATATTTGCATTTTATTACGGTCATAGAATGGTTTTATCTGGTCAATGTTTGCGGAGCATGTTTCACCATTCCTGGCTTTAAACACCACTACAGCCTGAGTTATTTTTTCTATGATATATGGTCCTTCAAATCGTGGAAAACATTTGGCGGTTTTATCTTCTGGTGCTGAAGAAAGTGAATGCTTAATTTTTAATAATTCATCTCCTACTTTATAAGTTACTCCCCGTCGTTTCATATCGTAATAAAGTTTTTGTTTTCTCTGTGCTACTTCAGTGTTCTTTTTTGCTTCTTTGATTAATTTTTCTATATCACCCATTTTAAATTCTGGGGCTATTTGTTGAACATAAAATATTTTTTCTAACGGCGTTATAATCTTTCTGCCTAAAAATAACTTAGCAGGAGTTTTGCCCGTTGTATCATGTTTTGCGGTCCTAAGGGCGAAAGCAAATTCATTGACATAGTTATCCCAACTTTTATGAAAATTTTTAACATAACTACGGATAATTTTCACTATATTTCTATTGACCCGTTTCGCTATATTTGATTGCGGCCGATACGGGACCATTTTTAAATGACGTATGCCCAGTTTTTGGCACATGTCTTCAAATATATTACTTACAAATTGAGGACCATTATCCGATATAACTTTTAGGGGCGCCCCGTATTTTAAAATATATTTATTTAAAATAGAATCGGTAACTAATTTCGCGGAGGCTCGTTTTAAGGCAACAATTTCGGTCCACTTACTAAAATGATCAACCATAACAAGGAGATACCGACTTTTATTTAATTGACTTTTTGGGAAAGGGCCCAATAAATCGATGCCAATTATTTCATTTGAAAATTCGTGTTTAATGCTATTTAGAAACCCGGCAGGGCGGAAATTAATATAATTAACTGCTTGACATGTTGGGCAGGACTAGACATACGCCCTTGTTAACTTTTGCAGTTCAGGAAAATAGACTGCTTCGCGTACGCGTTGGATAGTTTTTCGAATACCAGCATGAGAGTCTAAAGGGAAGTCGTGTAACTCCTGCAGGATATTTAATCTAAGACTAGCTGGGATAACAGGTCGAAATTCGTTTTTGGAATTTGTAGTTTTTGTATAAAATAATAGACCATCTATTAGTTCGTAATGGGCCGCCCTATTTCTTATCGCCACAATATCTTGGTGGCTAAAATTTTCAGGATCCTTTAAATAATCATAAATATTTTTAAACTCAGGATTCTTACCCAGTTCGGTTATTACAGTTTCTCGGGAATGTATCGTACATGCTGTGAGCATTGCCACCTTTACAGTATTACCTTCTTCATCTATTTTTATTCTAGATAGGGCATCTGCTACGATATTTTCCTTTCCGGGGGTGTGCTTAATTACCAGATTATACTCTTGTAACTTGAGTGCCCATCTTATTAACCTTGGGGATAAGTTTTCCCCTGCGTACAATCTAGTTACCGCCGCATGATCAGAATACACTGTTATTGGCGCCCTTCCAAAATAGACTCGGAACTTTTGCACTGCTAACAGAACTGCAAGTGCCTCTCTCTCGGTCGCGGAATAATTTCTTTCTGTTTGATTTAAAGTTTGACTAAAAAATGCCACGGGCTGTTGATTTTGCGAAAGTACCTCTCTTACAGCATAATCCGAAGCATCCGCTGAAATTTCTAAATTCTCATCCTTTTCAGGAAATTTCAAAACAGGGGCTTGCGTTAATGCTTGCTTTAATTTTTCGAAAGCACTATTGGCTTCGGCCGCCCACGAGAATCTTGCCTTTTTCCTTTTTAATTTTAACAATGGTTCAGCAATAGCTGCAAAATCTTTTATAAAGGACCTATAATATGAACAAAGTCCTAGAAAAGAAGAGGGCTTCTTCGCCGTATTTGGCGGCGGATACTTTTGCACAGCGATTATTTTTGATTCGTCTGTCTCGATTCCTTTCTGAGATATTTTGTAACCTAAGTATTTTATTTCAGGGGCTGCAAATTTGCACTTTTCGACATTAACTTTTAGACCGGCCTCATTTAATAATGAAAACACCTGTCTTAAATACTGTACATGTTGGTCCAGATTATCACTAGTAATAATGATATCGTCTAAATAGATAAATGTGGACTTTCCAAGAACAGGCCTTAGCACAATGTCCATACATCGCTGAAATGTTGCCGGTGCCCCTGAAAGGCCAAACGGCTTACGCAGGAATGCATAAGTTCCAGACTTGGTTATAAAAGCAGTCTTAGGCACATCTTCCGGTCTAACCCCTATTTGAAAATAACCAGTCGTTAAGTCTAAAGTAGTCATATATTTGGTAGAAGTTATGTTCCTTAGAATATCTTCAATAATATGTAACGGATATACCGGATATTTAGTCATGGAGTTTAATTTACGATAGTCAATCGCAAAACGCCACCTTTTTGGATGTGTTACTGGATAGTCATTGTTTTTCTTACATAAAACAACCGGGCTAGCATAACTACTTGAGATGGGCGTTATGATCGTTTTACGTAACATATCTCTAATGTGCCACTCTATAATTTTTTCTTTATTCTTATCATATCGGTATGGTTTGTGGCGAACTGGCAGTGAATCTCCGGTGTCGATACTATGGTTAGTAACTTGAGTAAATCCTGGAATATTACTAAATAACGAAGCAAATTCACTTACCACTTGTCGGATTTTTTGTTGCTCTTCCTTAGGCAGGTGGTCAAGGTTTAACATTGGCGGTTCCGTTTTGTCTTCTCGAACTGGTTTCATCGTCAGCTTAAGGGACGCTTCATTAAAATCCAGCGTTGCTTCTGCCTCTGAAAGAAAATCTATCCCTAAGATGATATGTGCTTGCAAATTCTTTACTATAAAAAACATAATCTTTACTTGTTCGTCCTTGATACGAACGTATAGCGCTAATTTACCTATGCACTTGCATCTTTCTCCCTGCGCAGCTGACACTGTCGTATTATCCGAATTATATATGCGGTATTTCCGAAAATACTTCCTAAAAAAATCTTCTGCGACACAGGAACACTGCGCGCCTGTATCCAGGAGTGCGGTGGCTGGGATGTTATTCACCAACACTTCAATCTTCGGAAGAGTCAAAGTTTTCACCATTACTGTATTTAACTTGAAGGAAGAGGGGTTTTCTTGGCCTTCGGATTCCCGCACCCTCCCGTCAGCAGAAATCCGTTTCAGTTTAAATCTTGTTTTTTCCTTTCCATGCTTTCCTTCTTTTTCCACTGGCCTTCAGACTTTTTTCCTGCATTACTATTGAACTGTCGACGTTCGCCGGTTGTTTTTGGATACTCGGTTGTTTTCCTTGTCCACTGATTCGCTTTGCTTCCGTAGCCGTGTTCTTGACTTTGCTGTGGTCTTGGCGCACCAAATTGGTTTCGTTGTTCATACTGGCGTCTTCTTTCAATGTCCGCCGTTCTTCTACTTTCAAACTGGATTGCTATCTCAAATAACTTTTCCAGTGTAGTCGGATTCCTTAATTCAATAAAGTCTTGTACTTGGGGAAGTAACCTCGGCAAAATCACTTGAATTATCTCAGGATCCGGACGGTTTCCATACAAGAGTTTGAAGACGTGAATTTTTCTTAAAATAAAGGTGGAAAGATTTTCGATTCGTTGCTGATTGCTGAAAAGTTCCGTTTCTAATTTTGCACGATCCCTTACGACAGGGAGGCTTTTACTAAGGCAGTCTTGAAATTTTCGTAAGTATAGGTGGGACTTCCCGCTTCACGCAAGAGGCTTCTGCCTATACATTTGAACCAATTAAGCGCTTGGCCCCTCAAAGCGCTGGTAGCTAAGGTGACTTTCTGGAACTCATGCACGGGATACATCATGAAGTGGTCCTCCAAATTTTCCAAAAAAAACTGGTTACCGGTAAGTTACCATTAAATGTTGCTTCTGGTTTCATCGATGCGCGCATGGTCTGGACGATGTAACCAATTCCTTCCAGGGCGGCAGCTGGCATTTCTTGATTCTGAGCCGCTTCTGCAGGCAGCACAGGTTCTTCTTGAAACTCGGCTATGGTTAATTTTCTTCGTCGGGCACCACTATCAGGTTCAGTATTCCTCCTTATTTGCTTTGGGAACATTAAATGACCTGACTCGGAACAGGGAGCTTACTAAAGCTATGTCCAATAAATATGGGAAGTAGACAAGATACATAGGAAGGGTATACGAAACCCTTTATTTTTCTCTCTTTACAATGATTTCCGGACTTCGGAATACAGAGACCAACCACTTGCGGTCTGAACGTAAGAATATAAAAATATTAACTAAATTCTAACTAAACTAACTTTGGATTAATAAACAATTGTCTACCTGAAGATTGGCCGTATATTAACAGAAAGGCCGTATGTAGTACAGAGAACTGTTAACACTACGATACGTTTAAAATTATCAAGAAGATTAAACCTCTGGCCTTGAAGGCAACCCGCAACCGAGTAAAACTGCTATGGCAAGCGGCATGCTCCTAATCACTCCTTCCTCTCTCTTGCTTGGCAAAAAGCCACAACTTAAGTACTTGGCGTTCGCAAGACAAATTTGCATAAATAAGTTAAGCTTTTAATTCTGGCCAGAAGTAGAAAATAAGAAATGATAGTAAAGATTTAAAATAAAATAAACGTTAGTAAAACTTAAGATCCTTACAATATATATATATAATATATTACAATATATATATAATGTTGTATGATCTTAAATTCACTTAGTGCGAAATGAAGTTATTCTATTACTTGCGCAATAGCTGCAAAGTAAGTTAATAATAATTTATTTACTAAAGAAATATTGATTATATTATCTTTTAAGTTTAATTTTAATAGAATTATCGGAATTTTCGAAATTCATCTTACTAACTATTGATTCACTCTTCTTAGATAATTCTACTAAAATTAATCATAGGAGATAATATAGTCATATATATATATATATATATATATATATATATACTTTTTCTCCTACACGTTTATAGTAAATGAACATTGCAATAGCTGTACAGCTTTATTTTCTTATAGTACTTTTCAATAGCAAATTCTTAAATTTTTCAATTAATTAATTTTAGAAATGATGCCATGTGTGTGTAATGATTTAGTAGTGAATGACAGAAGTCACTCATTAGCCGTTCAGTCATGGACGGAATAACGGTAAATAAGAAAGACATACCGGTTACGTATTAGATGGCTGAACTTTGGAAAGCACTACTAGCTTGATAGTTAAAGTAGCACTTTATTTCTGAACACCTATTTTCATAGGACACACTTTCTTTTCTTCATGTCACTATGGCTGAGAATACCATAACACAATTATATATACACTGGTCACATTTTAAATAATACATGAAAGCTGCGTAGCGGTTAATTACATGCTTGCTTAGTGAGAGCAGGGGCAAAAGTGAAGCCTATTAGTAGCTAGGGTATTCATAGGCTGGGCTGTTTTGATTCAGTTTTGAATGATGACTGCCAAAGGATTCACAGCTTTGCGGAATAATGCAGATGAAGTCAATGACCTAAATGTCGCAGTACAGTTTCTTTAAAGGGGAATTTATCTAAATTAAAATCGGAAATAAAAAGAGATCTTGCCAAATTTAGTAATTTTGATAGAAGTTGTGCTTCGTATTTTATATCCTATATATATATTTATGTATTTTATAATATAATGCTTTAAGAAATAAATATATATTAGTAGAGCTGCAAAGTCAAATGCCAGATCTAATACGGATTTCGTTAACACAAATTAAACTGCCATCAAAATTTCTAGATTTGATACTCTACGGTTAAGCATTTGATAAGGAATCAGCTGTAATTTTTAATCTTTCGAAACCCAAGGGAAAAAAGTTCAAAATTCACTCCTTAACGGGTCATTTAAATCTCTAATGAAAAGTCTGAATTTAATAAAAGATTTATTATATGAAATAAAATCGGATGTAATCGTTAGAATTACTCTTAGAACCATATATTCCACTGCAATAATCCCAAAGTATTGACACTTACATTCGGAACTGACACGTAGATATGTTAAACACATGTAAACATCACTACTTTCACAGATATCTTGAAGCGGAAACCGCAATTTTGAAAGGAAATTATTTTGGTGTTTGACTTTCCTCTACGACTGAAAAGTGTTCTGATTTCCCTTCGGCTTTAACCCTACAAAGTTTATTTTCTCTTTTTCTATCATTTTCTCGGATTGGCACGAAACATCGCTTATAGGGGAAAGTTTAGGAGACATTAAAATCGATTCCAATCTCCATACCCTTGATAAAAACAAACATAGAGTTGCAAACATCACTCGGGTTACTCCCACGAAAGATAAATACATGCTCTGAGATTCTGAAAACAGCTCTGCTAGGAAAGAGATCTATAAAATGTGACAGCACGGCAGGCATACTTTTCACATAAAAATTTCAACTAGCGCACCTTAGGTAGACCTAGTTCTGTTCAAAGAAGACATACAAATAAACTTTATGAAGGGCGACAAAAATGAGAAAAATAGAAAATTCTTCTTTGTTGAGAACTGGTTTGCATCCTATCAAATGATCCTCAACACATTTCAGACCTAAAGAAAACAAATGTGTCATATCATTCACAAACCAGCACCTTAACTAAGTGTTGGAAAGTATTATTACTTATTCAGATTACTTCAAATTTTGCAGTCTATTGTCTAAAAATTATGCAGCAGATGAAAATGCTTCTGTAGTTTATGTTCATAATTATGTAAAAAAATATCACTATTACTTGTCGAGCTTTTTTTAAGCTATGACTAGTTAAGATGAATTGAAATTCATAAGAAAAGAAGAACGTTACACTTCTGTATTCGTCATCGTCGCTGTTACTCTCTGCTCACTCAGATAGATGTGCATTATAAATTCATCATTCACTTAAAGTTGTATGGCCATTATCTAAAATTATGCTGCAAAAATATGCTGAGTTATAAATATATTTTTATAAAAATCAAAAAGGAAATTTCGGAATTAAATTGAAAATATTTTGTTCCTTTCATATCAAAGCTGAATCATTTCTACTTCAAGTAAGGAATTACCAAATGGAGTACGTGTAAATTTAATGAATCTTTGAAAACCTGATCTTAACTGCAAATTATACAAAACAAAACAAATTTACGATTTATTAATCTCCTTTGTTTAACACTTCAAACAGAATTTGTCAAGGAAAAAGTGTTTTGGAGCCTTAAACCAATTAGATTAATCCAGTTCCAAATACATGTTTCGTTCTTCTGAATCGTTTGAAACTCAAACCCACTTTTTATAAATATAAATTCTATAAAATGCTATATATATATATATAATTACATACATATATGTAATAAAAACAAACTTAGAAGTACTGATGTAGGAACACTGAAACCTAGAAATACAAGAAATACTGATGGATCAGCACTAGATAGCATAGAACATAGATCCATATTGAAGACAAAGAATTCTGATTGCGCAGAATACTAAAATGTTGTATCCGTAAAACTTGGCGAGGCGGGTTAAATTTTACTTTTATTTCAATTCACATTTTTGGCCACAATTTATGTGATACTCCAATCGTGCCTATTCAAGAATATTTTCATTTTTCATACTGTTGCGACAGAAAGAAAGCAGAATGAAATAACGTTCAAGCGGCACAGAATAGAAGGAAAATTGCACAATTATCCGATATGGAAGCTCACTAAGAGAAGGTTTTGGTTTAGGTTTCAAAGTTTTCAGTTCTCAAAATTTTGAATTTCGGTTCCGAATTAGCTACATCATCAGCGTTACGCAAGATATGTGACATAGATTAATCTAGAAATAGCGCAGTCCAGAAACGTTATTACTAATTTTAGAATACAGAAAAGAAATATCCATGCATGAATCCTTGGATTGAGATTGGATTCCATGCAGGAGATTGGTCCCGCTCACTTCCGCTTTTATCGGGCCAGTTCAGGATGGTGTCTTGTGCAATGGAGTCAAGAAGACCTGTGTACTCTCTGCTGATATTGTATTAAATGTGTTCCTAGATGCGCTCTTGTATTATACCTTTAATTATCAATCTGGAGAAAGAGATTTACATGAAACTTGCCTTTTCTATTTCATGCAAGATTATTTTCCCATGGAAGTGTTTTTATAACTTGGGTGGAATATTAAAAAATGACTACCCCGAGCTGTATATACATGATAGAAGTTCTGTAACCGGTCCAGAATAGGTGACGCAATCTTGGGGCCTTGTGTAAAGCTGTGAGAAAGGTTTTGTCTTAGATATGTTTCTAACGGATACTAACGTTTGACCGCATCGAGCATCTTTTCGGTCAGTGTGCTGTAAAACAGATGATGCCTCCATCTGAAAAGATGTAGCTCAGGGAAAAAAGTACAAACATTTCACAAAACTTAACCAAGCGTTTGGTAAATTTTATGAAACCAAGATTTGAGATCATCCTTTGTGTCAATGCAACCGTGCATCACTTTGAAAACATAATGCAAAACCGGGGAGATAAAGTTACCATGATTTTACCATTTCCTTAAATTTGTCGTCTAATTCAATACTTTAAGATTAATCGACTGGGAAACAGGGTAATTTATTATGAAAAAGGCCTTGATATTATTATTTTAAACTATTTTTCTATAAGTTACATGCGAGTTTTATTCCTTTCAGGATCTTTTTATAATTCAGAAGTATTTTATAAAATGTTCTATACATTTTGATACAAATCTATATATTACTTGTACTACTTTGAACATTTCACTAAATTTTACCGCAGTACGCATATAAATGCATTCTAAATCATAAATTTTTAATTAGCAGAGGAATTAGCATATTTTTTAACATCTTCGATGTGTAGATTATTATAGTAATGTGAAGATCTGTAGTTTTTATTTCATTTCCTATGCTTCCAAATTGAAATTTATTCAAAATAAAATGTTATGAATTTTTCTACTAAAAACATGATTAAACTTCCAAAGCTTGATAAGGTAAAGCCTTTTAACTCAGTTTGAAATATTCTGAAGATATATAGAAAAGAGTTTGTGGTCGTTATAGTAGAGTTTAAATGCGGATCCATGCCGTCCCTTTTTCTAAGTTTATATGTACTTGCAAGAATAATTCTCCATATATCCTCATTCTCTATTGCGTAATGTTATTATTTCCTGAGTGAAAAATAATCGCTGGATTAAATGAGGGGATATTTTGAATTTCGTCTTCCTAAGCGATTTTGTGCTTTGGAAATGACAAGCTACGATTAAGGGTGTGGATTCAACTCCAGAGAAATGTTTGCTTTTTTGTGGGTGTCTCTCTCTCCCTCTCTTAAATTCAATAACTGTTTTCCTCTTATTATCTAGTTTGGGCAACACTTTTGGGAAATATGAGAAAGTTAAATACCTGATGAACTGGGGCAATTTTGACGAATGGTTTAGAAGTAAGTTTCAGACCATTTAACTCGTACGCACTAATAACGAAAAGTAAAACTAAAATTCAGAAGCAACACGTCAATTATTTATCTGTAGATGTACACTGAGGAAAAAAAGGGATATCTATATATCTTCCGTTCTAATGGCTGATTGACAGAATTCAACATGCATTTATCATGTTTAGAAAGTGCGACTTACATTTTTCATTAGATTTATATACAACATTGTTCTAATAATATAGGCATTTTGACACAAAATCGGACTTTTTCTGAAATGACAGCCTAGTTTATATATATATATACGAGGGCCATCCAGGAAGTAGATTACGTTTCCGTCTGTGTCCGCTAGGGGCGGGGCTAGCGCGGCCATCTTGGGGTCAGAGCGTTGCGCAGCTCAGTCTGCATCTAGCCGTGCTAGTGAGAGGTTCGTGCTGTGCTCCGTTCAGATACTGTGACGGTTTGAAATGTCTGCGTTAATTGAAAATCCCGCGAGCTGCGAGGTGCGCTCAGTAATAAGGTTTCTGACTGCAAAAAACTGTAAACCGATAGAAATCTATCGGCAGCTTCGTGAAGTGTATGGGGACAACATTATCACTGAAGGTGGAGTGCGTCAGTGGGTCATAAGATTTCAAAATGGCCGAACCAATGTTCACGACGAAGATCGAAGTGGGAGACCCAGCATAGTGACCGCCGAACTTCTCGAAAAAGTCGATGCTAAAGTCCGTGAAAATCGAAATTTCACAATAACGGAACTTTCTTTGAGTTTTCCACAAATTTCGCGAAGTTTGTTGCACGAAATCATCAGCGAAAAGCTTGGTTACCACAAGTTTTGTGCAAGATGGATTCCAAAAATCTTGACAGAGGACCACAAAAATCAGCGAATGGCTGCAGCGTTGAACTTTTTGGACGCTTACCATAAGGATGGTGACTCTTTACTCGATCGCATCGTTACTGGTGACGAAACATGGGTGAAACATGTGAACTGTGAAACGAAATTGCAATCAATGCAGTGGGGGCACACAAGTTCTCCCCAAAAACCCAAGAAATACATGCAAACAATGTCGGCAAGGAAGATGATGGCGACTGTTTTTTGGGACAGAAAAGGTGTAATTTTGGTGGACTTCCTGGAAAGAGGCACTACAATAAACTCTCAAAGATATTGCCAAACTCTCCAAAAACTCAGAAGAGCAATTCAAAACAAGCGCAGAGGAATGTTGAGCTCTAAGATCTTGTTGATTCACGACAACGCCCGGCCCCACACGGCAAATGTCACTCGTAAAGTTCTTGAATCTTTTAAGTGGGAGTTGTTTCCTCATCCGCCGTACAGTCCCGACCTGGCACCGAGCGACTTCCACCTATTCCCAGCAATGAAGAAGTGGCTGGCTATGCAGCGTTTTGATGACGACGCACAGCTGCAAGAAGAGGTAACGAAGTGGTTGAAGGCGCAGGCGGCCGAATTTTTCGACGAAGGAATTTCCAAGCTCGTACATCGCTACGATAAATGCCTTAATTTGTATGGTGACTATGTAGAAAAGTAGTATTTGAGTGTAGCTTTCATCTGTATATAATAAAATTTGTTTCCTATACTTTGTTTATTTTTTTATTCCAAAACGTAATCTACTTTCTGGATAGCCCTCGTATATATATATATACATATATTAATTTTGATTCTACGACTCAAATCATGCCAAACTGTCAAGTTTTGTAAAAATCGCACGATTAGTTTAAAAAAAAAAATTAGCTCTCAAAATTTTAGCTCCTCAGTGTTAATTGAATTTGATATGTATTTACTAAACTTATTGATTCCTTCTTCCAAAATTCGAAATTTAGGCTTAATCCAAATATAATTCGCACATTGTTTAAGATTTATTTTTAAAATTTGTATTTTTAAATACTATTTATAACTTTTTCAAAAACTTATTTGTATTATAAGCTATATAAGCTTTAACATCATCTTAAAGCATATATATTTCTAGGCACAATTACTAAAAACTAGATTTTTTTATTCAAAATTTTCTGAGATATACATGAATTTACATATTGGCGCATTTTGAAACTTGCCATGCAGGTTATAATCTATAATAACGCCAAATGTGGTTTACGCACTTTGTTAAATGTTATTTGAAAGTATAAAGTATAAACAATGACTTTTTTCTCCTCGTGTACAGTGAGAAAGAAAAAGGGAAAGGAAAATATATTATTATAAAAATTAAGGAGATCGCCAAGTAAATTATTCCTGGCGCAAACTTACAAAAATGCGCCAAGATAAATTTTTGAATTTCTCCGTAAATTTCTCTCCAAATTATACAAAAAATATTATTTAGGTATAATTTGAGTGGTAGAATCGAAATATGGAAAAACAAATGGCATGTCGTTTCAGAAAAAGTCCCATTTTGTGTCAATATACCTACATACAATGTCAATATAAATCTAATTTGTCAATATACAGTGCTATATATAAATCAAATACATATTCTAAGTTGCGATTTCGAGACATGAAAAACGCAATTTGAATTTCGTCAATAAGCCCAGTACAACGGGAGATATAGAGCTGTCCTTCCTTTTTTTTTTTTTTTTTTGGAAACATTGTTGTTTTGTTAACTGTTAAAGAGTCAAATGAGTTTCGTAAAAATAAAATTTGAACAGTCTTGGGACCAAGAAGTTAAGTAAAGTTGTGCTTTATCTCATGTTTAACACCCGATGTAAACTTCAGGAATCGGTCTTAATCCGACTATTTGCTTTGCAATATTCACTAAGGATAAATTATTACGCTGTATGGCATTGTTGATGTTGCAGCGTTAGGGTAATACTTTCTATTACAAAATTATTGATTTCGAAATGTGCTTCGTAGAACATACATTGCAAAACACTTGAACAGTTTGAACGTTGAACATTGCGTTCGAACAGAAAGCTACACTACACTACATGTTATAAACGCACTAAATAATACATAATTATGCTTTTAGACAAGAGAAGCTTGGGTTGGTACGGTTAAAATACCTCGAAACATAATATACATTAACAGCCTTGTAGAAATTCTTGACTATGCTATGATCTTTCATTATATAACTGAACAGGGATTGTTATGCACTCAAATAATCTTATACGAAAAATATTCTTAATACTTTTATTTTTGTTCTGGTTTAATACATGCTAAACAGTTCTGGATTTTATTATACACATAGATGTGCTTAGAGTACACGCAGCAGACAGAAAATAGACTTCTAAACACTGAATTTAAAATACTAACACACGTATGCTGTCACAGACTTTTGGAGAAACATTGCTGAAGCTGTAGGATATTTCATTATATAGTGCAATACCCCTGTACCCACAGGAAAAATACTGAATAAGCAGTTGTAAACACAAGGCAAACACCTGTAAAACTATTCAATTAGTTTATAAATATTTATAAGAGCATGTGATTTTTCTTTCATGCATGGTGAGATGCAAGTCCATGTTCTGAATACGCACTTTACATAACGATAAAAATGTCAGATCCCTTAAGCTGATCGTTTATCACAAACGTGGCCTAAGCTTTTGTCTGTTAGAACATGCTAGTTTATGATATGTTTATGGTGTTTATCATACAGCTTTTGAGCGTTAAAAACACGATGACGGCATCTACACAAACACAAATGACAGTGATGCTGATGCCATACTTGACAGAATACTCAAGTAATCTGTCCGGTAATGGACCTTGCTAACAATAAGGACGAGAAGATGCTTTGTTTCCCGTCTACATGCATGACTTGACAAAATCGCCGGCAGACATTCTATCATTTAAATGCAGCACACTCCAAATATATGCGCAGAAGCACATAAAGAAAAGGCCATCGGAGCTTATAAAACTTATATAATGCTAATGTTCACTTGTACGGAAATGGCTCAAGTCTTAAATGAACGTAACAGTCCTGTGTGTAAAGGAAACTGATTTACGTAACTCACACTGCTTATCGAATGGACTGAGTTACTTACTATAAGTAAATTTATTGTGTTTGATTCATTATTTCAAGCACGAATTTAATGTAAACGAATTTAATATTTTTAAAAAATACTTGAACATAAATTATCAGATGAATTAAGCACTTGAGATTACTTCTAAATTAACACTTGAGATATAACATATTTTTCCAAAAGAAGTTTCATAAAAACTTACTTACCTCTTGAAAAAAATTAAAGTGTTTATTGTTTTGTTAATTTCGTCAAATAATATTTTTACTGTGAAGATATTCTTTCCTTTATGACATCAACACGAATTATTCTTTTTTTAATTACTTTTATAAAGTTTCAAAAATATTATATTTTCAACATTAAACAGCCAGTCTAAGAGGGTTATGCCTGCAGGATACTTATTAAATATTTTAACATCTGGGTTTTATAGTTGTTTTTCTCATGACTCTTGTTTGTTTGTCAATATTTCAAGTGAAGCGTTAATTCACAAGCAGAAGAAGGCTTTAAAGTTAGACTAAACATACTATCAGCAAATGCATAATTTCAACCAGAGGATATAAATATTTAACATGCAAGCAAAGGAAGTTTAGGCATAAAATAGTGTTACCAATTTGAATAATATTCATACGATATAAGTATTGCAAACAGATACGTTTCTCCACATGGACTCCACTGTTTTAAGCTAGTCACGTTCTTAGATCTTATTGAAAACAAATAACATTATATACGTAGATCTCTACATTCAATGGCGGATTTGCAGGATGAAGGTTCGTGTTCTTCATGGTGGTTTGTAAATGTAATAAGAACATGAGTTGTTTGTGAATAAACAACCTTGAATGACGGCGCCTTTCATCACATAGACATAAAATAGAAGAGTGAAATATAAATGCAAAGGATAGGAGTTCTAACTAAAACGTTAACTTAGATTTGGGAAAGAAGACCATTTGCATTAGCACCAACAAAATAAATAAATATTTTGGTAGAAAATGAATTTCTTTAAATGCTTTTGAGCTAAAATTTTCAAGCAGGGAAGCTTTCCAAATGGAAATATGCATATCAAAATTAAAAGAAAAACATCTCAAAACGGAAGCATAAACAATCAATAAAATTATTAAAACTGAAATAAACTATACAAATTGTTTAACATTCTTTGGCCTTTTTAAGGAGAAGATGAAGATTTTTTAATAGAATCATATTTCTGAATTATAGTTAGGTGATTATGAATACCGGATACATTAAAAAATGAAGGAAAAAATGAAGGTAATATAATTAAGAATGAAGCAATAAAACATAAAGGTGATTACAAACCACATCAAGGCAAAATTTTTATAATTTAAATAACCATTAAGGTATAATTTTCTCCGACAAGACCCCAAAACAAAATTATTGCAAAAATAAACATTAAATAAATTATAAAAAGAATTCAAAATTATTGTAAAAATAAATATTTTAAGAAAGTTGCAAAAAGAATTCTTGAGTAAGAAACATGACGTTCAAAAGCAATATGGTAAAAAATAATAATTAAATTTCAAACAAAAATGCAAAACTGCTACTAAAGAATAAATTAGAAGCAACTATTTTAAAACAGAATTTAAAATCAATCAGAATTTAAAATAATAATTAAATGCAAAAAATTATAAACTGAAAAAATATCGAAGGCCTAAAATTGGAAATTGAACAAATTAAAACTAAAGCCAATGTGCCTAAATTCTGAAAAATAGAAGAGAAATAATTAACTTGAATGTATATTGGAAGAGAAAAAGCAAATAAAACCCCATTGAAGCAGAACATCCACATGGTTATTTACTGCGCAATTACTCGAAAACGCAATCTCAGAGGGAAAGGCGGCCCACCAGCGGCCGATCGGTAAAGTCGCTGAACACTGTTAGTTCGGTCCGAGGTTCGAATCCCGCGAACGAGCTGGCTGCATGGGCGTTTTCGTGGATTTCCTCGTGTGTTACGTGTATACGAGCCAGTTTGAAGATAGCCCTCGAGGCTTTGCCATAATCACACACACACAGAGAGTAGAGTTGAGCTGCAGTAGGAAAGGTGTAAATATATAGTCTGCAGAAAGACGAAAATTTAAATTTATGGTAAAATAAGAATTTTAAAGTAATTTCTGGAAATTTATGGACATTAATTTCATATTATTAACCCAAAAATTGTTATTTCATATCATTAAATTACAAATTGTAATAATCAGTGAAGAACTGGATATTTAATGGATTGTCATTTCGTATTATTAAATTTAATAATAAAATAAAAGTTTTTTTTTTAAAAACGAAATAAATATATATAAAAATATTTTTTAAATGTGTGCAAGAGGTGGAAAGAAGTTTAAAATTTAATATCTTAATTATCAGAAGGAAATTAATTTTTAAGTGTATTAACATAATTTTTGAGTGCATGTAAAAATAGAATTTGAGTAATATGGGTAATGGAGAACAGAAAAAGTTTGGAAATGTAAGAAGGTTGGTTTACAGGAAAAGGTCTTTCTGTTCTACATAGAGTAGGACTGGAATAGTTTTGGCCATTTGTTAGTAACAGAGATACAATTATATTAGGAAATTTAAAAATATAATTACTAATTTACAAATATATTAACAAAACGTATAAGTATATTTACAAATTTACAAGCATACTTAAATTGTTATGCGTTTAATAAATACCTAGAATCTTGGCTTAAGTAAATTCTAAGTAACAATAAATTAAAATCAAAACCATTAATATGTAAGGTTTCGAGATATTATTTAATGAAATTGAACGAAATTTGATTATTAATAACAATGTTTTTAGATAATTTCGTCATTAATACCTACAGCTGTAGTATAAATATTTTTAATTCTTAAAATCTGATTGATAATTGCGTGTGTGTGTGTGTGTGTGAGTATGGCAAAGCCTCGAGGGCTATCTGCCTAAGAGGAGGGATGCCTTCGTGGAGGACTTTCTAAGGGAAACTGGCTCGTATACACGTTACACATGGGGAAAACCACGAAAACGCCCATGCAGCCAGCCCGTTCGCGGGATTCGAACCTCGGACCGAACTACCAGTGTTCAGCGACTTTACCGCTCGGCCGCTGGTGGGCGATTGATAATTGCATTAGCAATTGCTTTTTTGGTACATATTTATTGAAAACTATTATCATAACCTTCAAATGTTCCAAAAATTTTGAAAAGGCTCTCAGTGTAAAGTTAATAACAGTTACTAAAATTTACTTAATTCCTTGAATATTATTTCATATGCAGAAAATTTCTCTAACTATAATAACCTTATTGTAAACACTAAAAGAACGATTTTCTAATTGAAAAATGAAACTCTTAAAAATTCTTGAAGAACGGCTTTGCCGATACAACAGTATTCTGTTATTAAACATATTATCACTG
The DNA here is from genome assembly GCF_044657685.1 of Stegodyphus dumicola. Classification (NCBI taxonomy): domain Eukaryota; kingdom Metazoa; phylum Arthropoda; class Arachnida; order Araneae; family Eresidae; genus Stegodyphus; species Stegodyphus dumicola. The sequence goes on from NC_140771.1 coordinate 199,856,548, forward strand.
ATTTTATTAAAATATATGTAGATTACCCTCTAAAAATTACTGGCAACATTTGCATCATTAATTTCTTGCACCGGCTTTTTAACCAAATTAATTTTTCTAAAATCTTACATAAAAATAATTGTTTTTTAAATTTCAATTGTGCATATTAGAATTTGCTTCAAATGTACAAAAACCTATCCACAGATGAATTAGAAATTCCTGGTTCATCCTCATTGACAACATTTGAAAACAAAGTACCCATCAAAAAACTAGACTTTAGGCCAGCTTCTCGGCTACTTTAGAGTAATGAAGGAGTAGCTGTCGGTAAAAGTATAAATTTGTTGAAAAATAAATTATAGTTCTAAAATTCAGATTTCAAATCGCATCAAAATTATTTTTACATGCGGTATCACATTTATCTGCAAGTGGGTTATAAAGGAAATAAAATATTTCGCATACTTGGTTTTTATAGTTGAACGATTTTATTCGTAAATCTGCCATCTTAAAATTACAAAAGTTTGCTCTGAGAAAAATAATTCAATCAAGAAAACCTCCATTACGAAACAAAGCGTAATCGTTAGACTGACTGAAGGTCTGCTGATCATATTTTTTAAACTGTTGTAATAATATGCAGTAATTTGAGTAATTTCCCATTTCTTCAAACATGTTTCATGAGAAATAACTAAAATTGCTGATTAAAAATACTTATTGCATTGGTAAAGGTTGTGATCTACGTTAATTGAACAGTAAAAATTAACTTCTGAATGTGTTTAATGATAGGTCTCGCTCTTACAAAATTTTCATTTAATTGAAAAATATCATTTTAGTAAACAAGCTTATAACCCTCTGAAAACAGTGTAAAATTCATAATCCTAATTTTTAAAGTTCAGAATACATTCATTTCTAACATGAAATATTTAACTCAGTTTTGAAGATACTCATAAAAATTTCATCAATACAATTGATAGAAAAAAGAAACAAATAGTGTAGTTCTGATTTCTATAACGTTTAGTGCGCAAAACTGTAAAATGTGCAGAACAACTCATGAAAGCTAACTGCATGACTCCGTGATAGGAAAAAACTTTAGCATTTACTGACTTTGAGTAACTGATTTTAAGTGTGCTGAACAGTTTCATTTCGTTTAGTTTTCATTGCATATCATTTTTATGCGGTTTGACATATACTATCCAAACTAAAAGAACGTTAAAATATGGCATCAAAAACTTGAATCTTATTTCTCGGAAAGGAGTAATAATAAAATCTTCGATAGCTAATTATAGTTGTGCACCTAATCGCAATTGCACTTGATCACTTCGATTCTGAAAATATTTATTAAAAATTTTCCTCAGCTAAGGAGGTAGATTTCCTTGGAAATTCTTGCATTTCCAAAAACGTATAGTCTTTTAACGCTGCTAAATAGAATCTAGCTCTTTCGAACTCTTTAAGAATCTTAATAAGCTAGCTTTTGCACCATCCATTACTATTTTCCACTACAGATGACGCTACGTTTTTACTTTTTTTCCTTTTTTTCCCTGTGTCTCTTCCATATAAATGGTTAATGACATTGATAGATTTTCCAATATAAATAGAATATGATGAATAAGGAACCCATTTAATAGAGCTTTTGAAAGCACACAACCACAAATCCACAGTTCTGAATGCTTAATTGCTCTTTTCTGTTAATTTGATTTATTTTTTGTGAAGCGTTAATCACAGTTCATTTATTTACTCACTCGAATGTACTTGAGGCTAGAAAAGCTACGCTTAACAAGAATAAACAAACTAACCGTGAAACTTCAAATTAAGTGCTAAAGTACTCAAGTGAAGAAATCGGTAATCAATGGGATGTACGTGCTATGAGGATATCTACTCGAAATTCGCTTCAGAAGTTCGAGAAATCTAGAGTAGCAAACTTCAAATTACTTTACAGCTCAAATGAGAGTTTAATTATCCTTGCGAAGAGTAGAAAGCTACTTTTAAGTACTCTCTTGAAGACGTTCGTAAATCGGACATTTTGGACCACAGTATCGAACATTTCTAAGGCAAGTTTTAGATTTCAAGAAAGGTAATATGACATACATACAGCTAAGCTAAAGTATTTTAGCATACATACGAGTAATTGCACATTCAAAATGGATCACCGAACAGTTTGAAAGCGTAATATTATAAATTTAGAGAAATAAAAAGTTTATACTACGTTACCCTACCTCTTTTAAAGGCGCTGGGATACATGCAGTAAAAGGCTCTATTTCAGGTCTTAATGAAGTAAATACGACTTGATAATAATTATTTTGTTTACTATAAGCTCTAAACATCTAAAACAAATACGAATCTTTCGTAAGAGTATCAAGCCTCATGATAAACATTTATGGTGTTTCCGTGCGTCGGGTTTTGCCTTGAAGATTGCATAAAGTTATTTTATGTGGTTTACTTTTTATTAACAGACTTTTTTTTTCAGCGCTGAAGGAAGCACTTTAATTTCCAAAAAGAAAGTTAATTATAATCTGAAGTTTACGTACGAATTCATTTTTAACATTTTAAATGCAGACTGCCCCCCCCCCCAAATAATAAAAATAAAAAAAGGGTACAGTTCTTTATCTTCGTTTCTACTGGGTCGATTGACGAAATTCAAATTGCGTTTTCCATGTCTCGAAAGCGCGACTTAGGATATATATTAGATTTATATATAGCATTGTTCCAATATAGTATGTTTACACAAAACCAGACTTTATTCTGAAATGCCATGCAATTGTTTTCCAAATTTCGATTCTCGGTTCTACGACTCAGATTATGACAAACTGCCAAGTTTTGTAAAAACAGAACGAGTAGTTTTTAAAAATTTAGTTCACAAAATTTTAGCTTCTCAAGGATAACTGAATTATATATATATTTATTTATATCTTTTTTTTGTATAACACTTACTTGATTCCTTCTTTTACAGTTCGAAATTTACGTTCATTCCAAAAACACTCACATATTTTTTATGATTTATTTTTTAAATTTGTATTTTTAAAAAAATTATAAGTTTTTCCAAAAACATTTTGAATTATAATCTATAACATTTTTACCATCATCTAAAATAGATGTATCTCTATGTATACCTGCAAACATTTAGAGCTTTTTATTCAAAATTTTCGAAGATATACGGGAATTTATATATTGGCGCGTCTTTAAATTTGGCATATTTGTTGAGAGCAATAACAACATCTAATGTGGATTTCACTTAGTTAAAATTATTTGAAAGTAGGAGCGGTGTAGCTTTCTTTCCTGCTCATGCACAATGTAAAAAGAGTAGGGACGATGTGATTTCTTTTCCGCCTCTTGCACAATGGAAGGGATTGTAAAATAGGTTGCCATGCATTAAGAAGTTCGCCAAGTGAATTATTCTTGGCGCTAACTAAAAAAAAAATGCGCCAAGAGAAATTTTTGAATTTCTCCGTAATTTTCGCACCAAATTTTACAAAATTTAATTTTTAGACATAATTTCAGTCATAGAATCGGAATAGGGAAAAACTTGGTGTGTTATTTCAGAAAATGACCCATTTTGTGTCAAAATAACTATGTTAGAACAACGTTATATATAAATCTAATATATAGTCTAAGTTGCGCTTTCGAGACATGGGAAACGCAATTTCAATTTCGTCCATCGGCCTAGTAGAACGGCATATATAGAACTGTCATTTTTTTTTCTTTTTGCGCAGTGTACATTGATATTTTCCCATCGCTACGAAAGCAGTGGAATAAAAATGTTAAACTATTGTTTATACCTGTTAGGCAGGACTGCATATAATTTTAAATTAAAAGATAGCACTGCTTGTAAGTGCAAAATATATAATATAGTTGGAGGGAAATTTAATCTTCCTTTAATAATGACCGCATACTTTTCTATGCTTATAAGCCCGTTTGCAAGATATTAGTTTTTCGATGTCCAGGTTTCCATAGAATGATTTTGGTCTTTTGCACAATCGGACATTATTTGACTTTGTGAGTATTTATTACGTCTTCATCATTTACTTTATGTATGCCTTTAATGCTGTATGTTGCTGATATTGGTTGTAAAACAGCAACAATAATAAAATTTAGCTAGAACACATAAATTGCAATAATCAATAAATTATTTCTTTTTTTAATGTATAATAAACGGTAAACGTTTTATATGGAAAGTAAGATATAATATTTATAAGAACGAGAAAAATAATTTTTAGGTAAATATTTGTCCGTTTATATTTTAGTGACGTTCGATATGCAGAAATGCTTGAAATACCAAACCCTTTTATATATCAAAACGAAACGAACGGCTCATACAAAGTGTGTTTTCACTTTTTTAACAGCTTAATGCATTTAACAATTAATGCGATTTAATTATAATAATAAATGGTAACATAAGATATTATATTTTAGTCTTGTATCAGGTAGCTTTTATTTTTGATTGCCAACATGTACCTTGATATCCAGGACAAATAAATATTTCTTAATTTACAACAGAAAACGCTTTCCACATAGATTAGTACATAATAACAATTAGTACAATTAGTTAGTTTAGAATACTGAAAAGAGTAATTACTGCAGTATTATGGATATTATTAAGTTCTGATTAAGCTCAAAATTCTAATATCTTACATGGACAGCGTCAAACTGTTATATTTATAAAAGTAAGAATGCATGGCAACTTACAAACGACATAACTTATAAGTTGAATCGAAGTTACAGCTCGAATCTGCAATAAATGACCAACCTTATGCTCCTTGTGCCTTTTGGATAAAAATGGATATAAATATCGGAAGAATAAACGGGATACTGATAAAAAAATTGATTCTTAATAGATTTCCATGATGAATATTTTAACATTTTGTAATCACTTCTTAATATGAAAATACTTTACAGTTCCGATTCATAGATATGCTTCAGAGTCTAGGGGAAAAAAAAGACTGTCTTGTCAAAGAAGTACATCTTTACTCCATTGCATCGCATATCAACATAAGATAGTACTTATCATACTTCAAACATTTTTAACACGAATAAAGTATAGCGACTGAACACAGAAGGGAAAGAAACAGATGCGGGGCATAAGGACTATACGGTTGGTCATTTATTGCAGATTTGATCTGTAACTTCTATTCAACGTGTAAGTTGCCCTGTGTAAATTGATATGTCTTCTTTTCTGTAGAGGATTTCGCAATGTGTGTCATCAACAATCAATTTGTGTGTGAAGAAGTAATATGCCAGAACATTGCCTGTTTAATGGTCCCTTGACATCAAGCATACCTGCAAAAAACAATTTCTAATATTAAGGAATACCAAAAATATCATAAAAAATACTACATGTATTATTAATTGTATATCGCGGATTTTTCTTATCCATTCGGCGCATTTCGACGTCTGTATTTCCTTACGTCTTTGGCTTGATATTAGACGAAGCGGAGGTGTCGGCAAAGCAAGGGAAACAGTCTCTATTTTCGCGAGAAAAATCTATTATGATCTCATTAAAATTCTATTATTATTATAATCTATTACTTACAGAAACGTGTTATGAGGGAGGAATACAACGTATGCTATTTTATTCTTTTTGCGGATAAGCTTTCAACTGTTTCCACAATATTGTGGCGTCCATCGACTTTTAACTTTAGAATGATGAGCTAAGAAAAATATAATAAAACAAAAATTTAAAGATAAAAAATTATAAAATACATTTATGAAAATTTAGATGTAAATGCAAATAAAATAATTAAAGTAATTTAAAATAAAATTTGTAATTTTAAACAATTTAGAAGGTCCATAATGTTTTAGATATAATTAATAAATGCAATCAAATGTGTTTTTAAGCAATTCAATATTTAATCTGCCACCGACATGACAATAAACAAGTCATACAGTACCAAAATTAAACAATATAAAATCATATTATTCTGAATTAGAAACCAGAAAAAAAATTCGCAAATTAGAGCAATTTGAAAAATTAAAAGTTACAATAATGAATGTTAAAAATTAAGATATGAAAAATTACTAAAGAATTATTGCAAAATAAAAGTAACCAAAACCTTTAAATCAAAATTTAAGGAGGCTAAACCAAATTATTTAAGTAGATAATTTACCTAAAGACAAAGCAAAAAAAAATTCTTTTAAGATAATTTAAAGAATTTTACGATTATTAAATAAAAGGTTTCTGAATTGAAGAAATAAAGGAAAACACAGCCAAACAGAAAGTATTTAAAAGAAATATACAGCATTTAATGGAGCGGAAAGTACAGCGCACTGTCAGTTCCAGCGGATCTCTTACACAGTCATATTTAAACTATTTTTCTTCAATGAGGCTAAATGATGGTAGTTCGGTCTGAGGTTGGAATCCCGCGAACGGGCTGGCTGCATGGGTGTTTTCGTGGTTTTCCCCATGTGTAACGTGTATACGAGCCAGTTTTCCTTAGAAAGTCCTCCACGAAGGCATCCCTTCCCTTAGGCAGATAGCCCTAGTGTGCTTTGCCGTAATTAAATACACCACACCACCTTCAATGAGGCTAAATGAACCAAACTATGAATTTTTGAATAAGAAAATCTGTAGTGCGCCACACATTACCCATAATATAAATAATAGCATAATTCTAGATCATCGAAGCAACTAATGCCTTTAGTTTTAGTTAAATAATAATATCCTTCACGAGATCAGAATAATGTGAAAATAAACCATTTATGTAATGCATAATACTCTTACGAATTCGCGAAATTTATATAAAAAATATTTAGAAGCATGCACTTTTGTTAACATGAAATTTTAAATGCTCCCCAAACTGAATCTCAAAGTACATTCACACATCTGCAATCAGAACCTAAAATATAATACATCATTTCTTTAATATTTAGAAACATATACCAAAAACGTGGTATAAATGTACCTACAATAGTCCACATACCAGTACTGACTCAACAGTTTTCAAAAGATGTAATATTTATAAGGTAATAGAATAAGAGCTTATTTGTCGATATGTTTAGTAAGTTCTAAAAGCGCAACTTCCGTCATACGTTTTTGAAAGTTTGCTTAGCGCCAAAAGCGTGTTTCCAGAAGTAGTTGAAGACAGTTTTCGGCTCGTTATTTCTGCTACTTTCTTGAAAATGTACACATATATTTGATATAGAAGAAGAAGATTAGGGCATTCCCCGTATCGAGAAATCAATCTCATTCCGGGTCCACTCCCCCTTTGGGCACGTCATGGTGGTTCAACCTCCACTATTACCCTCCAGGAGAGCAGCGCACCACCTGGGGACCATATATTTGATATAATTTTCCCTAAAACTACAAATTGTTTTACCCTAAAATACGATATTTCTCTTTAGTCCTTAATTAATACTTTGAGTATTATACTGGCCCACCAGCGGCCGAGCGGTAAAGTCGCTGAACACTGGTAGTTCGGTCCGAGGTTCGAATCCCGCGAACGGGCCGGCTGCATGGGTGTTTTCGTGGTTTTCCCCATGTGTAACGTGTATACGAGCCGGTTTCCCTTAGAAAGTCCTCCACGAAGGCATCCCTCCCCTTAGGCAGATAGCCCTCGAGGCTTTGCCATAATCACACACACACATATTTGAGTATTATACTTAATGGATATTTTACTTATTTTGAGGAAAATCCTACATATTTATAATCCTTTTTCCAGCTTTTCTAATAGTTATTCATGTAGCATTTCGGAAATTATTTTAATGTGTGTATGAAAAAATTGAGTTATAAGTTTTAATGTTTCATTTTCATTCTTATTAATCTTCCGTACATCATTTTTTTGTATCAGTAATGTGTAAAGTTTCATTTCAGTGGATCCAGTTAACTTAATCGGCTTTTCTATAACTTTTGCAGTTTCCACCAGCATTTAGATTAGTTTAAAGTGTTGATACAAATCTATCTTTCAGTCTTATTCGAAAGTGGTGGCAGTGTAGGCTGGCTGTTACTCATTAGTCCAAAGGGACTTGAGTGCCGATGGACTATGACTTTCGTTTTAGCATTTTGTGTCGGACTCCTATAAATGTCGGTTCACGTTTCAAACTGTTGCCACAAAATGTTAGAGTCCTGCATTACATTTGAAGAAATTAAATAATGAAAAATCTGCATAAATGTATGTATATTTCTCGCATTGTGATAAAATAACGGTACCTAGAGCCATCGAAATTTGAATGACGTAATCCTCCAACGTATATGGACATGTGGAAGACCAAATTTCAAATTTTTAATTTGTTTTATTATCGATTTCCTATATCGTAAAATTTTAAGGAATTTTTGATTAACAAACTGAAGGATTTCAAAGCGAGCAATGGCAACGTTGTGCAGAAAAAAATAATTTTATCTCCGGAAATTCTAAAGGATATGCTCATTTTAAAACTGTTTTGAGATACTGCTGTTGAACTGGATGTTATGGTTTAAGTGCGAAGAACATGATATTTAATAAAGAAAGGTAACAAACAAAATGTTAAAAAAACACTCCTTTGGACGTAATTTAAAATCTGAAACATTTCAGATTTTTTTTAAATTTTCAGTTTAAATTTAGCTCAATAGTTAATATTTCTAATTGCAGAAATTTCTACATTAGTTCTTAGACAGCGGATACCAAAGTTTAAAATTTGAAATGAGCCTTGCTAAGAAAATGCTTAATAATTTTTAGATTCCATTAATACATCATTATGTCTCCATTTATTTCATTATGCCTACCGGTGGCACTAACTATCAATTACTGAACTCGAAAATTTTCTCAATCTTTCTTATGAACAAGTCATGATTAATATTTAAAAAATGTATGTCTAGTATTTCTTTCCTTCTGTTATAAATAATTTAATTTTGGATCATTCATGATGTATTCTTTTAAACTTTTGACAATATGAAATTTCTAATATATATGAAATTTCTAATATATATACGTGCGTATATGTAAGATACAAAAATTCGCAAATCAAAATTATAACTTAAAAATCTTCTTAACTGCTCATTTTTAATTTGGGAACCTCCCGTCTAGAAATAACTTTCTCGAAACTGCGTCATATCTGAAAAATAATTCCGCATTATGTCATCTTAAACTTGTGTATTGCCTATAAGATTTTGCCAATCAGATAAACGAAACATTTTACTATAAATAGCGTTGCAATACAGAAACCTTCCCTCCTTCTCTGCCTACGCATGCTAGCTAAAGGGTGTCTCTAGCTTGCCTGGTTCTGTTAAAAATGTAATGAGTTATCATCCAAATTGTGGGGTGCAGATTGCCGCCTGATTGTGAAGTGCAACAAGTAATAAAGATATACACTCTTTTGTAATAACATCGAAGCACTAGGAAGAACTTTTGCAATCGTGACGAAATTTGGTATGCAAAAGCATCTTGATCGAACATGCAGATGATCAAAGTTTCAACGCAAATGAACAGGAAGTGCGATCATAGTGCGCATTTCTAGTGCGCAATTCGTATATACTTTGGCGAATTGCCCATAACCTAATAGCATCGCCGGGAGAGGCAGAAACACGCTTTGCCTTATAATCCGAAAACCCCACTTTTAATGCTCTCAAACCTGATTTCCATTCTGTTATGGAAACGGAAAGGAGAAGTGACAGTAACTATCTAAATCATATTAACTGATTAGGTTAACAAAATGGAACTTTACAACTCTTAAGACTTTTTTTAATAGTCAGGGAGAAAATTAAACAGTGCCCTCACCTAGGTTAGAAACACGGACCTTCTACACGTTAGCTTGAAAAAGCTCAGCTTTTATACTCCGTAAGCGCACGCGATGGGGTAATGAAAATCGAAATCCTTATATTCTGCATTACAGCGACGAGTGAAGGAAGCAACGAGCACAAATCGATCAAATTCAGATGTTCAAAAGTCGCATTTTATACACCACTGCAACTACTATTAGGATTTTCTGAGCAGGTAACGTGAAAAATCGGTTCGGATATCTTCAGAATTCGAACCGACGACCTTCTAGATGTAGTTTGGAAGCATTAACCAGTTACTAGCAAATGAAAACGCGGGAAGGATTTCGGAAAACTGTGAAGTGCGTTTGTTTTGTTACTGTAAATAAGTAATTTTAAAACAATCTCAATGTAATATCCATTAATATTTTCTAGTAAGGTTTCTTCAAATCAAAGCTATAATAATTGAAATAAAATAATAATAATGATATTACTACAGCTAATAATAGTAATGAAGACGATGATGATAACATTAATAAGCATAATAGAAAAAAACCTTTTTCCATTGTTTTTACTCTCACGATTTTGTCGCCAATCATTTTAAATGATTATTATAATCAGTCTAATTTTGATAAAAATTACTGAAAATTATAAATATTTATTTTACTACTGCCACTAATTTCAAGATAACTGAAATAAGAAATGCGTAACGCAAAAGCTGTTTAAGGGTATATACGCCTTTGTCTTTATTTTTCGGATACGTTTTTCTTACACAAGGGAAAACATCACTACTGAAATGAATAAGAGAAACAAATCTAAAGTCTGAAACGGAAATATATATTTCAAGAACTCTTTCCAAATGCTTGAAATCAGGAACGCAGCTGAAATTATATTGGTTTTGGAGGAAACTTCGAAAAAAAAAAAAGAATTTTGCAAGGAGCACTTTTCTTGAATGAAAAAAAAAAAAAAAATATGCAGATTGTTTCAGTCCTCATTGCAAAATTAACAATCTATACAATGTTTCTAAAAAGGTTCAATTAATCAGAAAAATGCGAGATAGTGACAAAATTTAAATGCACTTTTCCTATATAACAAGCTTTATATTACCGCTAAAAGTATATTCATTTCAGTATGCTCTCGGAACTGAAATCAAATTGAAATGAATACTGAAACAATGAAAATGGTTTTCGGGTTATTTGCTGACATATGTTTTATATTGTATCCATAATAAGAGCAAATATAATTCATCTCTTATAATGATTTGTATCATATTAGAGTTATATATAGCATCATCGTAGCATAAGTATTTTGACACGAAATTGAACATTTTTTTTAAATGACATGCCAGTATTTCCCATACTTCGATTCTACGACTCAAATTAAGCCTATATATTAAAATTTGTAATATTTGGTGCAAAATTTACAGAGAAATTCAAAAATTTATCTTGGCGTATTTTTTCAGTTTGCGCAAAGAATAATTTACTTGGCGAACTTTTTAATTTATAGCAACTTATTTCCTTTTTCTTTTTTTTCGTTGCAGACGAAAGGGAAAAAAAAGACATTGTTCATAATTTCAAATAATTTTAACAAATTGCGAAAACCACATTTTGCGTTATTATCGTTAAAAAAAAAAAGAAATGCCAAATTTTAAAACGCTTCAATATGTAAATTCAATTATACGTTAGAAAATTTTGAATAAAAACTCTAATTTTTTACAGGTGTGCCTAGAAATACATCTACATTGAGATAGTAAAAATTTTATAGATTATAAAACTTTTTTCGAAAAAATTATCAAAAATATTTTAAAATACAAATTTAAAAAATAAGTCATAAAAAATCTGCAAATTAGATTAAGCCTAAATTTCGAATTTTGGAAGAAGGAATCAAGTAAATTTAATAAAAAAAGAGATATTAATAAACATATATCGAATTCTCTTAACATTGAGGAGCTAAAAGTTTGAGAGCTATTTTTTTTAAAAACTACACTCGTGCGATTTTTACAAAACGTGGCAGTTTGGCATAATATGAGTCGTAGAATCGAAATATGGAAAAAAAAAATTGCATGTCATTTCTGAAAAGTCCGATTTTGGGTAAGAATACTATATAAATGTAATACATATCTTAAGTTGGGCTTTCGAGATATGGAAAATGCACGTGGAATTTTGTCAATCGACCCAGTAAAACGGGAGATTTACAACTGTCATTTCTTTTCGCAGTGTACAGATTTAAGTATCGAAATTTTTAAACTTTAAATGCTTATCGTTGTTAAAGAGATCCAATAAAAATTGAAAAGACGCATGGCTGAATGGAATTAAATGTTTGGTACAGTTTTGGCAAATTACTTTGTTTTCTCACAAATGTATTATGAAAACCATAAGCGTGCGAATAGTGTTAAATAGAAAGAAAACAACATCATAACTCCTGGTTCAAGCTGCTTTAGGATTAACCGTACATCTAAGGACAGAGCACGTAAATACATGATACCTTTCATGAATGCTATGATACCTTCCAAGCTATGATACCTTCCATGAATGCTTATGTAAATTTATTACATTAAAGAAGTAAAACAATTTTCAATTTAAGCAAAGAAAAAGCAGGAATGTCACTGAACACTGGTAGTTCGGTCCGAGTTTCGATTCCAGCGAACGGCCTGGCTACATGTGTATTTACTGTGCAACGTGTATACGAAAACTTACCGGTTTCCCTTATAAAGTCCTCCACGAAGGCATCCCTCCCTTCAGTGTAGTGCCTAAGGACAGAGCACGTAAATACATTTTATAAAAGGAAAAAGAAAAAGGGAGGTAAGAATCTTGGTACGTACTTAAAAAATCTGCATTATTTACATGCATGCCATTTAATTTATTCAGAGAACTGCTCAAAAGGTCTTCCGTTCTACAATCGCGAAACAAGTTAGCTTTCCGTTACTCCGTTGTACTTCTGGAATAGATTGTGGAAACTGAACATATATATATATATATATATATCTTGTACATACAAAATCTAATGGAAAATGAAATTCTTACCTCAAGAAGAAATCGGTTTAGGGAATGAAATATGGGCAAAGCATTAGTCTAGGTAACATATTTATTTGATCAATGTTTGAGAGTCACGGGTAAAGTGTGCAAAAGAGTCATTTTAAATGTGAAATGGTGGTATGATAATAAGCTGTAGTCTCGACGATGTTGAATACAAGAATGGAAACGCGTATTGCATCGTATGGTACCGGTACCGTAGGTCAGTTTGTGAGATGGAGTTTCAAGTCTGTTGCACTTGGTAATTCAAATCGAAAACGATGCTTCTGTGTGTGCGACATGCGCTGAATGTGTCGCCTAATCATGTCCCATATGTTCTTAATGGGAGAACGTTCAGGGGATTAAGAAAGTAAAGGCAACATACTGACTTTCTATAGATCACGTTGGGTGATGGCAGGGATATGAAAACAAGTTTTATCCTCTTAAAAAATGTTTCTGGAATATTGCTGAAGAATTTAATTACAACAGGTGCAGTCACCAGTCTCGCGTATAAAGTTGCTGCCAAAGTTTGTGAAATAACGACGAGAGTTCTCCTGTTGTAATAAGAAATTATTCCCCAGACCATAACTCCTGATGAAGATCCAATGTGTCTACGTCGCAGAGTTCACCTGTCCCTCACCAAGTGCTCACCTGGTCTCCTTCTAACTGACATAAAACATCATTGGCGCAAGAAATAAACTGCTGTCATCTGAGAATGTAACAAACCTCCACCCCACTTTAATGATCATTAGCTTGATACAATCGAAGTAGCAGATAGCGGTGATCTGGCGTTAGAGGTATAGCCGCTACAGAGTACCTTCGAAGCTGTCTTTCGAATAATCTATTTTTTTAAAGTTTGATATGTCACCGTGGTGCTAATAACAGTTTGAATGCTTGTTGGAGATAAAGTATGATGTACCACAGACATGCGGCGAATATGGAAGTCTTACCTATGAATGGTATCACGTCTGCATCCGGGCTCTGGCCTTTTTGAGACAGTACCTTTCCGCGACCATTTCTATCAACGTTCATGTACAGTGGATACACCTCTGCTAAGCTTTCCTGAAACATCGTGAAAGGAAAACTGACCTTCGCATAGCTCTATTATGCCCTTTAAAACTCAGTTAGCTGCTGATATTGCCTTTTTGTCTCCTTAAAGACGTTCGTAACCGTCCAATCCGAAATATAAATAAATCACATAAAGTTTACATCGCGTAGTTAAAGGAAAAGTGATTTGCATGTTCTTAATGTCGTTAATAGCACCACACTTATTCGTGTAGGGCGAAATTTGAAAGAAGTCATATTTCAAGTGTGCAAATATGCCTCCAAATTTCAGTTATCTAACACAATTCCTTCTTAGTGTTGGTTTCCATTTTCCTTCGGTGTATATATAATAACTTAATAAGAATATTCTAACTATTAAAATATTCGAATATATCTTTATTTACTATATATAGTATGCGAAGTCTGGTTTAAGAGAAATGGATTTTAAACTGATATTTTTCCTTTCAACCGCTTGACTGTTCCAAATTTCAGCCCGAAAAATTTTTGAGATAGTAATATACCCAAAGAAAGTTTGGCTGCTATATCTGGCTGCTATACTTCGTCTCAGTGCTTGCCGTAGAATGTTTCGTATTTCTATTTTCTTTAAAGCCGACTACATTTTCCTTACTTGTTACTATTTTATGTATGCCTTCTTCCAAATGTGTCCCAGATGTCATGCATAAATCAAATGGTGCATGTATTTTTCAAATAAATAGCTTCAAATAGATATTGATATTGATCTTTGCCCAAAATACACATCAGAGATTTAAGATGAGTTCCTGAAGAATATGTCTTGTCACAATCTTGCAACGCATAATGACGGCGTAGCCATTCCAAATATGTACACTTCAGTTATATAAATGGATGTCTGAATTTTACCATGTTTGCATTGAGACTAACAATAATCCGAATTCAGATTCATACTCAGATTTGATTCTGGCGTGCCTTAATAACCTAAAATTGGATGAAAGACAAATATTGACTTGACCACATATAGTAACAAAAAGGAAGGCATCATATATTCACTCTGAGATACGTATTTATTCAAAACATTAATGCTATAGCAATTTAGATACATACTGGGTCACGAGAAACCTAGATAACATCAGTCACATGATGACATTCACCAATTCATCGTAGAAAAACAGAACATCAATGAAAGAAAAGTCTTGAAACGCCGCAAAAGTCGCTAATTATATTTCAGCGTCATGTTTGCAGAATACTATAGGACTTGATAGGAAAGAACATTTTTCAGCTATTTCTTAACCGAAATGTGCTGCTTTGTCGAAACCAAAATGGCGCTATAAATTTGCCACAGGATGAAATTTAAAATTAACAAATTCCTCTTCATTCAAGCAGTGTGCACGACGAGAAAGAAAGATCTCGATGAAAAAATATTAAACTTCATTGATATGAAAATAGTTATATGAAGAAGCATGAATAATAATGAAATTGACAATGAAAACTGTTGGGATAAATCGGCATGGGAAAATGTCACCACACATATCTTGCAGCCTTCATCATGTGGTGCGAGCGTAAAAGTAAAAGGGGAGAGAGAGAGAGCGAACTTTGAAACCGGTCAGTTCGCAGTCTTTTTATTCGTCCGTTGCTACAATTTAAATGGGAATAGGAGTGAAAAATGTGAGGGCTTACCTTCGCAATTACAGAATGGACGTTCACACATAAAATTAGTAATCTTAAACTACTCAAAAGGTATACAGAAAACTGCTTACAGATTGTAATAAGGGAATAATATCTTGAGAAAAAGGAATAAAGGAAGTCTTAAAATTGACATCTTCACCCACCAGGGAACAAATAAGTTTGACTATAGATCCTGAAAGTTTTTTTACGTTATACCTTTATGAATAACAAAGTACCTAGAATTACTCCTACGTAAAGAAATTTATGCATTAGCTTTGGTTCTTGTCAAGGCTAATCTCGTTTCCTCAAATTTAGTTTTCAGCTACAAAAGCACAATTCATTTTAAGGAAGTGTTTATTCATTTCTAAAGCACATAAATTGAGAAAGCTAAAGACTGATATTTGCAACCGAGATCAAATTCTTAAGAAGGAGCTGGCTATATGAGGTACTCGAGGCATTTCATACATATCATGTATTTTAAAGTCAGCTAGTTTCCTTAGGGAATCGTGGGTAAAGGTATCCATCTCCTTAAGTAGGCAGCTTTCAGATCCTTTAATTCAACAGATTAGCTAGATTAGTATTTATTTTAATTATAGCAGTAACAATTATTTTTAATGAGGTGCTGTTTTAGGTAAATTAAATTTTTATCCGAGTGAAGGATCTAAGTAAATAGAGTGAAAATATCTCGAAAAATTATGTTCTGCTCAGATGAGGCTATAAATGAAAACGATTTCAGAAAATGTTGTGTAGAAAAATCGTGTTCACGAAGAAAGTTAATAGCCATATAAAACTCTCTGACCCTTAGTATTATGATTTACTTTTCTTTCCCAACAATATTTCGGAATATCGACATTTTCAATGCTTCAGTTAATCCCAAGTTTGCTTAAGAGTAAAAATTGATTGCATTTAGGAACACGTAAGGGCTTAATTAACATGCCATTTTAAAGTGCTTTTCGATAATTCGGATTTGTCTTGATTTTAAATGACTTTACACGTTCAGCTGATTTATTACCGCAATATGCAAAGCAGCCCTTTTTCAGTGACTTTCAAAAGTGTAAATCTCTTGCTGTTATATATTATTTATAACATACATATGCTAATACGCACACTTCATAAATTTTTATGCTTAAATTTAACTTAATTAAATATGCAGCAGTTGCAATTATCGAAACAAGCATTGAAGCATATTTTATTGTTTTTTCATTTAAGGAAACTGCAGTAATAAGTAACAATTCTATGCTTAAATTAACGCGTGGTGTAGAAAGGAGCAAGAGCCTAAACTCATTTTATTCATTTGTACATTTCCCTGAAGTTAATGCAAACAACATCAAAAATCGCCAGATACGTAAAACATAAAAGGATTATTTTAGGATTTCTTATGTTTCATTAAGTTTAAAACCGCTGCCATATTTTTAGAAAGTGAGAATGCTAATTCCATTTTAAAACTGCATACTATATTAAAATAATGAAGAAAAAAATTAGCTCTTGAAACCTCGTGAGTTTCATTTTCTCAAAGTTTAGTTTAGTTTCATTAATTTTAATTTGAGTTTTTCAGCTCCTCAGTTTTTAACTAAACCATATCTAAAAGTAATTTAATTTAGTGAGTATTTAACAAGATGCGATGGAAGTCGAAAAGGATAAATTTGAAATTTCCAAGTCTGTTGAATCAGCAATTCTCAGTCCCAAATGACCTTAAGAAAATTTTTAATTATTGCAACCTCTTAAGCATGTCTATTAATGCGTATATTGGTTGGCTAATCAATCTGTTACTGCTATATCAATTGTACTAGCATAAACGTAGTCAAAATCAGGTCCTCGGACGCATTATGGTCAATAGGATAACGATTAATAAGGGGGCCTGATTCTTATTAATCGATTAATAAGACAAAAATTAAACGATTAAAAAGGTGGCGATTATGATGAAACGATTTTTAAGGCAACGTTCACATTATAGATGACACAAATAATGACCCTTTATATGTGACAGTACCAGTTCGCCCAGCTCTTCCAATTTTGACAAAGGACAGTCTGGAGAACGAATTTACGCATTCTCCTCTTCCCCTGTAAACAACCTCTCGAGGTAGTTTTTGACTAAACAGTGTGCTAAGTGCATCCAGCAAAAATATTCAATACTTGATGAAAACAAGCCTTAACCGAGGTTCAAGCCCTAGTCTAATGCTTTGGTTCATGTCTACCCTGACACCAGGAGAGAGACAAGAACTATGTACGAACAGTAAGGAATTTAAATTTCTTACTGTTCGTACACCAATCTTAGTATCAAAGTGTGTGAGGAACTTTACTTTCTTAGTTCTCTTGACAATCAGTCAGATAAGTTTCTAAATAAATTTCAATATGTTGCATTCGAAACTTCTAATCTTTAATTTAGCCCTGTGTACACAAGAAAATGCATTATAATTTTCTTAGTTTTATTTTTCCAGCTAGTGCTTTGGCCAGTGATGTAATGATAAACCAGTGTATTCGCTCACTCCGAAAAACACACTTTCAATTCCTCAGCTATGTACCTCACATTTTTAAAGGGAATTTATTGATACATTATGAAGGCAATCATAAAATTCAAGTTGTGCAATCGAGAATAGCCTTTTTAAATTACTAAGGCTCATAGCAGCGCATTTTCCCGCTATGCAGTTTGATAATGCCATTTGCAAAAACGCCCTATTGCAGGTGATAGAAGGTGCCAAAAGCAGCAGAATGGTTTGGTTTGATTATGAGACTCTCGAGGGCTATCTGCCTAAGTAGAGAGATGCCTTCGAGGAGGACTATCTAAGAAAATACTCCTATACACTATCTAAGGAGATACTCCTATACACGTTAGACATGGGGAAAACCCCGGAAACCCTCATACAACCAACCCGTTCAAGGAAATTCGGATCGAACTAGCAGTGTTCATCGACCATACGGCTCGCCCGCTGGTATGCCGACAGTCGAATACAGCTTTATATATTGGCGAATTAGTAACTTTAGTATAAATTTTGGGCATTTCCTTTATTTTCAATCAATATCAGTTGAAATCTCAACAAAGGAACTAGTTTGTGGACTGATGAGTTTTTTAATTAAAATTATTTTCAGAAATCCGTCTTTTTCTGAAATGGTTATTATTACCATGAATACATTGATGGCAGTTTTAAGTTTTAATATTTTTTAAATTTTAAAATTATTAACATAACTGTAGAGTTTCTCACTTTGTAAATGCTAACCTAAAGTTGAACGTGAAGAAACTTAAGAACTGCTAACGAATAATCGCTTAAGTTCGTGTGGCAAGAAACAACAAGATCGAAGGGTAAATAACCCTTTATTATTCAAATAAGATTTAACAGAACTCCGTCTTGGAGTGCGCAATAAAAGCCGACACTTAGGCTTGAACTTAAGATGCTAAGAAATAAAACAAAACTAATCTAAACTAAAGAGATATAGCCGAAGCTATCAAGATTCTAACCGAGTTGGCCCATTAACCGCGAGATGACTGCCAAGCTATCAAGAGCCTGAGTACGGCCAAGCGTAATAATAGCTTTGAGAGAGAGTAGCCAAAAGGAAGACGCGCGCAAACCAGAAACTCTGATTCTCTCTAACTCAGCAAGTAGAACTTCGCGGTTAAATTCCGCTCTTCCTCCTTATGTATTCGCCCACCAGCGGCCGAGCGGTAAAGACGCTGAACACTGGTAGTTCGGTCCGAGGTTCGAATCCCGCGAACGGGCTGGCTGCATGGGCGTTTTCGTGGTTTTCCCCATGTGTAACGTGTATACGAGCCAGTTTCCCTTAGAAAGTCCTCCACGAAGGCATCCCTCCCTTTAGGCAGATATCCCTCGTGTGCTTTGCCATAATTAAATAATCCAATCCAATCCAATCCTCCTTATGTATTCACAGTGATTCTAAAACTACGTTCTGGCCGGAAGTAGTTAGTTGAAGTTAAGAATTTGACCGGAAAGGAACTTTAACTTGAAATTTAACTGTTAATAAATTAACATAACCCTTACATAACTATAAATTTATTTAAATTTTGTTATCTCTTAACATAAATACTTTATATAAAATATTTAGTACCTGCATAATTCAAATAATAGCAAAATGGGATATTATATGAAACATGCTAAATTCTTAACATGCTAATATTCTGAAGTCAGCATGTGCGTAAAAATAACTCCGCAATTTCTTAGTTATCCATGCGCCGCAGTGAACCACTGCATCTTATAAGAAATATACCTATACTAAATTTGGTGCAATATTTTAGCGTAACTTAGTGCTAAATGGTAATTTGTTTGATACAACTTTACATTCATTTTACTGTATATAATGAACTATTTTTTAAGACCTACAGAGTTTAACTTTTATTTTTCCGAAAGCTGACATTAACAGGATAGAAAGTCAGTTCACCAGTTTGGAAGGCTCAAAATGCATTTCGTTATTAAATACTTTAGAAAAATGGGTAGTTATATATAATCGATTACTTGTTATCACAAAAAATCGTCGTTATTCTTTTCTTTTGTATCATGTTTCTCACACCTTAAAATAAAATCCAGTCGTTGCCTTGGGATAAGAGAAAATATTTTAACGAGAGCGCCAATCTACCGCTAAGTTAGTCCATTAAGAGAATTAGACTATCCTGTTAAGAAGCTACAACTACCGTGGCTCGCCAAGAGAGATTTAACGCATCAGTGCCAGAACATAATGATGATGAGAGAAATTATCTGTGGTAGGCTGAGATCCACTATCTACCATAAGCAATTTACTATTTAGGAGTCGTTACCGCCTGCTTCTGTTAATTTGATTCTTTAAGCAAAAAGGAAAAATATATTAAGAAATAGAAATTGATGTATTACATTATAACACCTGTTACTGTGTTTTGTAATAATCAAATTACAGAAAATTAAGTATTGGAATAAAATGAAAATATTATATTCTCCAACTAAAGCTGTTAAATGTAAAGCGCGATGCATGCAATTTTCTTTCCGATATTTTGCTACTGCGATTCGGCAACAAATATATTTTACGCATCTATTTATTCGGAAAGGAAAATTTCCTAATATTTTTAATAGGAAAATCTTAATAATAGTGCGATACAGAATCCTGGATTCAAACTGCGGATCTCCCGAATACGCCCCGAGAGTGCTTCGAGTTACACCACGAAGGCGAAAATACCTTGTAGCATCTACGATATTAATTTACTGAAGATCCATTCTAGATAAACGAATGTGACACAAAAATAAGGGAACTATAAAACTGAGCAAAATATATTTTAGAAGGCACTCAGAAAAGCTTTAAAAATCATTTTATTGTAAATAATTAATAATAGTGTAAGATATTTTAGGTTAATTAAGCAATAATTATGATTTAAGCCTTTGTTATAACTTTTCCTTTCCATAGTCCCCACTAGATTGCAACTTAGCTGTTTTGTGTATTAAAATTGAGAGTTTGAATATTTAGATTAGAGTCTTACTATCACCAGCTTTGGCTTTATCGTCATCCTGTCCAAATATTTAAAATGTGCACAGCTTAAATATCTGAGCCAGAATGAGCAGTCTATTTTTTATGTGTAGTCTCAGACTACATTTCCGGAATTGAAATTTAATTTTCTTTTGTGTTAATTTAAATACCAAAAGGTAGCAGGAATTCACCTGTTAACCAAGTGCTTTTCTATTCATTTACATGTTTAAAAAAAGAAGGTTATTTTAATCTTCTCACCAATTTATGATTTGTTTCAGGCTAACCCATGACTCGCTATCAGTCTAGTAGTTTCTGCAGAACTTTGACACAAGCTTCTAGATGCAGTAGAACCTAACAGTTTAAGTTTTTGAAATACTGCAGTAAATGTATAATTCTAATTAAGACAAATCCATTCAATATTGTTTATTATCTGTTAATTTTTATTATTAAGATGATACTGTTAACTTTGTTGCAATTAATTATAACAGCTAAGATTTATCGTTAATTATTGTAACTGTCCTTATAATTTACAAAGATAAACATGAAGTAACAGTAGTTCATACTAGTAGTATCAGTTTGCACGCAATAGCAATAATAACAAAGATAATAAAATCTAAATTAATAAGTAACTAATGAATTAATTATCACGTAATGCTTATCTCAGATTTTTCTAGTAATCTTAGCTGTTTGCATCTGAGGTATAGTAAGTAACACAACTATACGCTGTAACACAACTGTAGGAGAAAAAAATAATAAAAAGTTTTCGAGAAGTCAAACAGGTAATATTATTAATCTTGATACTCAAAATCTACGATTCCGCTCATTTAAATAGCATTATTGGAACAAACAAAGGTATCACACGTCACGTTCCCCAGACGATTTCAATATTTTTTTGACACATGGTGGGTAGCTATTACAGTTAGTTAAAAGCAAGCTCTAAGCTTGTAATTTTGGATAAAATCGTATATATTTTCTTATGTATTATATATGCTTAAAAGTCACAAACAGGAAGGTCATTGTTAAGCTAGCAGAAAAGCGTTTTACGTTTCGTAATATATGCCTACTTTTTGTATTATATCTACATTTACAGAATAAAAAAAATTGTTGAAATTATATAATTTAATACAAGACCTATTTCGAAAGAAATTTATAGCTAAATTGTCCTCCAATCATAACGGAAGACAGGAGGAATAGCATAAGCTTCAGATCTATTCAGGATAGTATTTTTTTTTACTTAAATAAAATTGAAAAATTTGGTCAAGTGAAATGAATGAAGAGATTTTTCAAAACGTTAGAAACAATATTTCCAACCGCTTATTTAAAGTGTGCCTATTACGTTTGCCAAAGTACGACATGAAAAAAATTATAATAAAATTAACGAATCGTACGACTATAATCACCATTTAACTGACGGTTGATTGCAATTAAAAAAATTATGTCTGAATTCGTTTAGGGAAGACAGCAAATTTCTTGCAAAGCAATAAATCATTTTGCAACACTTGGCCAGTAAATATGCATATTTGTAGCTAGGAAATTTGAAGTTAAATTTGTGACCTCTGAATAAAATCGATTTTCGAGATTAATGATAAAAAATAATTACTTAATCGTTCTACAAGATTGTTTATTTGCAACATCAATTATTTACATGCGAGTTATTTTATTAGCTGTCTGTTCAACTGAAAATTAATAACAAAATCGTACATTTCTCTATTATCACCGTTATTCTCCTTTGCCAAAAAAGCAAATGATATAATAATGTTTTAATAGTTCGGGAATGAACAGCATGTGCAAACATTTAGCTTCGCGTAAAACTATTCTAACTGACGAAAGAAGGATAACAGCAAAACATACGACTTAAAACAGGACGGTATGAGCAACCAATTATTATAAATGTACATGCATTGGCAGGTGTTAAGTCAGGAATGCCCGGCCAATCATTATGAAGGCCTGAGGAGGTCGTTCAAATCAGGGCTAATGTCAAATGAGCCTTAGTAGAAATTGACAAATATGATCCATTTGGCAAAAATCATCAAGAAAATGTACTTAAATAGTATAAATATTATGTCAGTACGAGAGATTTGTATGATAGAAGACCAATGTAACGAAAATGATATTTCAGTTAAAACGTTATTCTAAAATATTCGATATATGCGATTTTTTGTAACAATCAAGTATGATTACCGTATGAATGTAAAATGCAAACATCTGCACGCACTATTATAGTGTGATGTTCAGCAGTCTTCTGTAAACGGAATTGTCCTTTTGCCTAGAAACGCAAATTTGCTGGAAATATCTGCTGGTCATCGATCATATCTGAGGGAAAGTCAAAACATATATATAAAGTGATTTGATGTCTTTCATCGTGAGCCGTTGGTTCTCATAATGATATAGCTAACCGATAGCAACATGAAATTATGGTTGTCGTGAGTTGAGTTAGACCTTCATTATTAAAGGGGGATATGTTCAAAACATTGCTCGATAATGTGCCAAATTTAGTAGAATAACTGAATCCAGAGACAATGGCAGCATCACCGTGTTGCTTTGCTGCATAAATTTAATTTTGTATTTCATTTCCCTCATTTCACAAGAATGAACAGAAAATAAGTCTTTCAACTGTTATAGCTAGAAGTGGTACTAGTGACACAACATATTTGATATTTGAAATGAGAAGAAAACCACGAATACTCCATACGGCCACCCTGTTCGTGGGAATTTGAAGCCAAATCGAACTACTAGCGTTTCGCGGCTTTAATACTCGCTAACGGATAGAATCGCCATAGACTAGAATGTATACGTAACATAATATGACTGCTTTAATTGGCATTTTATGTACCGGATTCATTTCCTTGCTTATGCTATCTAAGAGCTGTTAAGTTGCAATAGACGTGGATAACTAACTAGCCTTTCAAAAGATAGCTTAGCAAGTTACATTTCATAGTTTCATGGGAAACCCTTATGAATTTGCATATTATAGTATGTTTTCTTTTCTTTTTTCCCTTTCTCCCTTTTTTTAAATTTAACACTTCAAAAATATATTTTTCAAACAATATATCGATTCATTGGATTTCCATATTCCATACTTTTCAAATATAACACAAACATATATATATACATTGTATCCATTCGCATATTTGTTTTTCCTTTTTCTACTAACTTTACAGCTTGAAAGTGCGAGAGGAAAATTACGTGGCGTATACTATTTCCGAAGAGACAGCTTAAATGATATTCAAACCACATTACAGTGCATACAGACATAACAGTATTTTTATTGTATTTATTCCAAAGGTCTTATCAGTTTCAATAACATTATTTTTACTTACACAAAATACTTTTGTGTTTGAATATAGCTTTTGTAGTGTTATTCTAAATCAGAAATTTCTAATTCATATGCTTAAACAATCTTTTAAAAATAACACGAGGACTTACACAAAGTATACGTAATAACTTCGAATGTCATCAATCAGCAGGTGTTAAAGCATTCTATGATATTGAAGCATTCGGAGAGGTTGAGGTAGAAGTATTTGTAACTATGTAAATGCAATAAGAAATGTCTTAACAGATTCAAATATTCTTTTTTATGTCTGTTAACTAAGATTTAAATATTCTTTTTTTATGTCTGTTAACTAAGATTTAAATATTCTTTTTTATGTCTGTTAACTAAGACTTTTGTAAGCCAATACAAGTAACGAGGACGATACTGAAGTGTTAGAAGGTCTAGCAAGCAGGGGAACCTGGAAGTAAATGCGACGAGTTACCAAACAAGCTATTGATTCAGAGTAATTTAGCTTCGATTTCGATATTATTTTTATTATTTAATTAATAATTCTCTAAAACTAAGTTGGTTGCTTCAGTTTCAGTTTATAAAACGTTACCGACGTTATGTTATAATAATAAGACATGGCAGTTTATAAAATTTTATTATAACAATTACTATTTTTAGATCAGAAAAGAGAAATAACCAAATTAAAATAAAGTTAACAGGCTATTGGAAATTTAAGTTAGAATTTTTATATACCTGTTTTTCTGTCTTGTATAAATTTATATATATATATATATAGTTATACAAGAGAGAAAAAACAGATAAATCAAAATTCTAAAACAAACTCCTATTTATATGCATATAGGGATTTATTCGTGTGTACAGAGAGAAGGAAAACAGAGATAAAAAATGGAAACCTATTTAACTAAATATAAATAATGTCTCGTAAAAGGCTGTGAAATAAATTATTATTTAGATTTCAAAATAATAAAATTGAATTATAAATTTTAAATGAGAAATTTTTTTCAATGTTTATTAATTTAAAAAACAACTTTTGCATTTATACACATTGAAAAGGCATGAACACGTTTTAATTACTTTTTTTTAGTTTTGGTTTTTATAATTCAGTTTATTATTAGTTGCTGAGACACTTCTACCGATATAGTATTAGAAATTATTACTATTTAATTTATAATTTTGTATTGTATGAAAGGCTTTTCAATAATTTCTTAACTTTCACCATTAAAGTTTATTGCTCATTTAATTGTATTAAATTTTAACGTTTCATAAATTATGTAAAATACATATTTTCCTCTGAGTCCCTTTGAGGCAAATTATACCTTGATTAATACTTGTTTAATTTTTTTATTTTCTTAAAATTTCCTTTAATTTAATTTTAATATTTAAATGAAAAAAGCACAATCAGCTTTCAAATGTTTGTTTATTATTGCTTTAATTAAAAAAAGTTCTCTGCTGATAATTCTTTCGGTTCCTTCTTAAAAAAGCCCAAAAATTATCAGCCATTTTTTTTTTTTTTGGCTTGTTTTTGCAGCAATTTACGTGTTGTCTACTCAGAGGTTAGTAGTACTGGAATATGAAACAACTCTGTTTTAATGGGATTTGCACCTGAATCTTTGGCTTGCTTGCGCAGATTTGAATCGAGAGTTGCAGATTTGTAATGTTTATGTTAATAACATAAAATGACAGTGGGATATACGTTGCAATCCAGGTAATCAGGAAAATGCTCTTCTATTACATGATGACTGAAGTTCAAAAGGATTTGTATCACCGAATGTTTCAAGCAGTACTCCCTTTCAATGTACTTTGAATGCACATACTCTGGATGTACATAAGCAGAATAAACATACGCTGTTTTGACATCAAACGTTGATTGCAATTTGACATCGTGTTTGACCCTAAACGTTTAAAGTAAACATCTGAAATGTGCCATGAAAATGAATACATAATTCGTCTGTTGCAACCTTTTTGATTAAGTAACGAATATCCATAGCATCTCTATATAAACATTTTATAGAACCTATTATATCCAACGTACCTATATATAAGCGATCTTTACAAAGATGTTTAAAATTTCAGAAGAATTAATAATGGATTCATTATGTTTTGATGACCTTTAACGATATAGGTTAATTAAGCAGTGATAATATGTTACTAATTTAAGATAGGCGATATCTCCCAAATGTCCACTAATAAATGTATTCCTTTCTTTGAAGACTGCATAAAATCTTATATATTTGCATTAATACCTATCTGAGGTATGATGCAATGAAATAAGGTATGAGAAGAGAGTAATTCGTCCGGTGCAGAACAGGACAGTTCAAACACAGAACAGATTAAGTTCACCTTCTAGTATCTATTCTGTCCCTAACAGTGGAAGAAATAAGACTGAAGTAAAATGGCTCACAATAGATTAATCGTTAAAGATACCGTGGAAGTCATGTCCCGATAGATTAATTCTCAGCTATACTGTGGGAATCAGGGCGGGATCGATCAACTGTTAACCTCTGCGGTCAATAAAATCCCTCGATGAATTCTGAAATTTTTGTCAAATATTCCCATTACTTTTTCTTTAATAAACTACTCTTTGTCACATAAGAAACTGCCCGAAATACAAATTTTCCAGTTAATCTATCTCCTCTTCCACGTTAATGTAAAGGAAATGAAAGATAGAATCACAAATTTTGCGTGAAGCTTCTATTAAAATAGTGAATACCGCTATTTCACTATTGGACTTTCAAAAGAGGAAAATAATAATTAACTTTTGCTAATACACTAATTTGCATTGCCTGGCAAAAGATATGGATTTGATGCATTGCAGGAAACCGTATAACAAATTAACTGCTTTGGTAATGTTTGGAACAAATTTTAACTTTCAATACTGTGATTGAAAATTTGTCATTCTTTGAAATTTCAATAAATATAATGTTGAGTATGCAAATCATATTAACGTCGAATTATGCTCTTAAACATGGAATTAATGAAGATACTACTACCCTTAGCGAAATTTTTTAACTACGCAAGAAGAATCATGTATGACATTCTGAGGGAGTAAAATTATAGATAATTCCTATACACTACTCCTCAACGAAATTTCTTACGCCCATCGTGTCCGCAAAAGTTCATTTGTGACGTAATTTTAGATTTGCATTAAAGTCAGTTACTAAATAAATTAGAATAATTTTAGATTGATTTTCACCGTAACCCCATTCAATGGATTTTTTTTTTCTTTTGTAATCCACTAGTGGCTTTAATTTATAATTTTGTTACATTTGGTACGTCAAAACAATTTCAACGCAAGTAATTTTAACTTTTGAAAAACTAAAAATCTGCTGTTAATATACTCGTGAAGTTTTAATATTTTAGAATCATAATCTCATAATGATGAAAAAATCCATTAAACTACAAATAGTTTTCGTTCACAATTACTGGAAATAATATTATACGTTGGTGATGTACTGTAGAGACATTAGGTATTTTTGGAAGCAGACAAGATGAAAAATATGCAACGCCTTCGCCGGGAATCGAACCAAGGACCTGTGTAATACATGTCCAGCGTGCAAACCACCACACCACGAAGGCATGCCAAGAAGGCGGGAGAAATACCTTATATACTCCCCCTTTTAAAGGGCGACTAAGGATTTTAGGGGACCCAATCGCCATATCCCGTGTGTGGAGAACCATCATCTAACACCCTTTATAGTTCGGGCGCCACTGTAGAGACATTAGGATTTTTTGAAAGCAGGAAAGATGAAAAATATGCAACGCCTTCGCCTGGAATCGAACCTCGGACCTCTCGCGTCCATTGTGATGACCACCACACCAAGAAGGCGAGAGAAAGAGCTTATAGTACTAATACTGAAATCTATTAGTATTTATTTCAGAACACAAATTGTGTAGAATTTTGTGAATTAGTCTTCATTTTAAAAACAGTCTATTGTGATTAATACTTTTCACAATACTCTGCAGTGAACCACTGATCACTTAATTTCCTAACATTAAAAATCTTTTTTAGACTGATGATTTTTTTAGCTACGCAAACATTTTGCTTAGTCAGGTTTTTTTTATTTTTTTACTATTATGTAAACATTTTGTTCTTCTATTTGGGTGAAGTGTGTCAGTATGATGCTCGGCTTTAATTAGTACCCGGTTCAAATTTTATCGAACGAGAATTAAAGATTTTATGTTTCCTTTTATATAACGAGTACTAAGTGTTCCTATGTATACGCATAGGGGACAGAGGATTGCATAAAAAGTTAAGTTTCGTAATATGAATCTTTGCGTCGTTTAAATAATTGTGTGATTGAAAGTATATGTGTACCATACACGATTTTGAAATCAAACGCCGGGTAATGACGTGTGGGAACGGTGCATATTATGGATCGGTATTTCTCAGAATACATCTTTCCAAGCCTAGTTTGTTTGTATTAAATTTTAAATGGGAAAAAAAACTGCAGAGTAGTTTATGCATTCCATGTCCAAGGCAAAAGCATTCTTTCCAGAAAATAAAAATCCTGCAAGTACAAAATTTGACTGATTCAGCAACGTCTACACACATGACGGAAGAAACACAGTTGTTTAAAAGGAAGGCGCTCCAACATATATTTCTTTCCTTCATGGTATAATAGACTGAACTTTCTTTGAATGCGTTTTTTACTGTAGAGGCTTATGCAAGAATTTAAAGCAATGCCCCTTCGGTAGTTTAAAATACTGTTTGGTTTCTGATCCAGCTTGTTATAATAATAAAGTCTGTAGTCAAGTGAGAACTTATTTTCATCTAAATTTTAAGAGTTGACATTATTGATTATTTACACTTTTATATTTTGTGTATATTTTACATTGATATATACTATATATATATATAAATATACAATGAATTCATCTTTGCAGTCAATACGTATGATCTAATATTGCACAATTTTGAGTCCTGAGTCCGAATGAGTTTGGAATGATGTTGAAGATTTCATAAATTTTCTAATAATAAAGGGAAATGAAATTGCATACCAATACAGTAAACACGTTTAGTTTCAGATGTTAAGATGTTTGCAAATGATGTATTAAGACATTATATTTCACGGACTAATTTAACTGAAAAGAACGTTTATTTTATAATATGGATTAATATTTGATAGTATAATTTGTATATAATTAATATTTGATATATATACCGAACGTTATGGATATGTATAGTAAGATTTTATAAATATATTAACTCTTATCTTCAGCCGATAGACATATAGCTTATTAAGAGATCATACAATATTAGTTGGATGAACGTTAAAGTTGTAACACACAAGTAAGCCGAAAACATATTTTAATTAGTATACTATTACATCGAGTATATTCACTATCAACGAAATCCCCACAACTCGAAGTGATAAATTCAGCATTAAAACCGTCTAACACTGAATTTCAGTAACGAGTAATATTTTCAACCAGTTGCTTGAAAACCGTTCCTGTAAGTAAAGGCAAACTCTGCGGGCAAAGAGCAGTACTTGATTGTTAAAAGCTATTTGTTTTACTAAAGTTTTTCTACGAAGAATTTAGGAATTACTTTGTACATTAACAAAAGAATTCATACATTCCATTTACTATATCTTTCGATATAGTATATTGAATGGAATAGATATGAAATCGTGTTTTTTTTTTTTTTTCCCCTTTGATTTGTCAGTTGGTTAACTGACGGGTATCTATAGGATTACGGGAAATCACATGAGTCTCTGTGTGTCCAAGGTTCTAATTCAGCAGCACATGCGTAAACCAATAAAATTCCAAGAAGCCATCCAGGGTAAGTGAATTTGGTATGAGCTATTAAAGTTCATTGGTATCAATTAACGTTTTATTAAATATTTTCGTTTCCTTTCTTTTTTGTGTTTTTGTTACCAGTTGTGTTTAGCTTGTTTTGTTGTTTGCTGGAGTACATATGATGTAGACACCTTCTATAATTCTCATTTGATGAATAATTATAGCAGTTTCATTCATATGTAAGGACTTCGTAGAATACGCTGCGGCCGAAAACGTTATACGCAACACAACACAAGGCGGAAACATCGTCGGGGAAAAGAAAGCAAAGAGAAAACTACGAAGATTTAAAACCTCGTGGTACAAAATTCTATCATCGAAAATGAAGGTCTTCCAAAACTGCGCAGCCTGAAAACACCATCATTCAAAATATCGTGGTGAAAAATAAAGCACCTACAAATCATCGCGTGAAGATAATGTCGCAGATATATTTTTCAGGCTTTAAATGTTGCAAATGCACAGTCGCGTAATGATTTGCGAGCACAAGAAAGGCTGAGGGATATTTTTACCTCTACATTTCGTATTTTGGAATAAATTATTTTTTGGCTTAGTTACATATATAGGCTTGCCTAATACACAATGAGTGTAAGAGCCAGTTCCTGAGAAAGTGCTCTACAAATGCATTATTTCCCTTAAAATAGCCCTAGTGCGCTTTTCCACACTTCAATAAATTTAATTCCCCCAATGAAATATTGCATAGCTACACCTTGACATGTTTTGTCATAACTAAAGAATTAACATCCAAACCATTAATTACACTCTGGAAAAATAAGAAAATATTACAGTATTATATCTTTCGTTCTACCAGCCGATTTACGAAATTTAATGTTTCGAATGCGGGAAGTAGGATATACAAGACATACTAGCATTGTTTCTAACTTAGGTATTTTCACAAAAATGTCCAACATTTTCTAAAATGATATACCAGTATTTTTTTCCATATTTCGATTCTACGACTGATTCTGAATATAATTCTGAATTCAGAATATGCCTAAATATTAAACTTCATAAAATGTGGTGAGAAACGTACCGATATTTTTTTTTGTCTTTTCCCTTTTCCCAATGGCGAGCCCACAGCCGACATCGGCTTGGTCATTACTAAGGCTAGAAGTGGGATCACTTTATTATGGAGGCACCATTTAGGTGCCCCACCTTTGCCTCATATGAAAAGACAGACAGTTACATCTATGCCATCTCCGGGATTCGAGCCCGTGCCCTTTGGTAACACCATCGGCTTTCCGCGAAAAGTAATTTACTTAGCGAAATTCTTAATATATAATAACCTATTTTCCTTTCCCGTTAATTGTTCAAGAGCTGATAAAGAGGAACATATTTCAGCGCGTAAGCCACATTTGGCGTTATTATTGCTTATAACAAATAATCTAAATTTCAAAACGCATCAATATATAAATTCATGTATATCTTTGGGAATTTTGAATAAAAACTCTCAATGTTTTGCAGGTGTGCTTAGAAATATATCTACTTTAAGCTGATGGCAATAATGTGATTCTTAAAAAATATTTTCGAAAAACGCATAAAAATTAATTACTAAAAATTGCAAATTAAAAAAATTAATGCAGAAAAATCTGCAAATTTTATTTGGATTGAACCTAAACTTCGAACTGTGAAAGATGGAATCAAGTATGTTTAGTAAAAAGGAAATGTTAATCAATATGTACCGAATTCAATTAAAATTGAGAAGCTAAAATGTTGAGACGTAATTTTTTTTTTAAATTAGCCGTGTGATTTTTTAAAAACCTGACACTTTGGCATCATTTGAGTCATAGGTTCGAAATATGGAAAAGCTCGGTATGTCGTTTCAGAAGAAGTCCGATTTTATGTCAAAATACCTATGTTAAAACAATATTACATATAAATCTAAGATGTACCCTAAGTCACGCTTTTAGGAAATTAACAACACAAGTTTGTCAATGGACTCAGTAGAAGGGGAGATTCAGAAATGACCCTTTCTTTCCCCCCCGGAGAGTGCACATGAAAGTATCGATGGCGCATTAAAAAGGCGATTAAACTAAACCAAAGCAACAATCTGCTTCAAATAATCAAATTAATACATTTTATTAAAATAATAGCAGATTGAACAATGAAATAAAATAACTTTTAAATTTAATAACTAATTACTAAAGGTAATTTCATGCAGTTAATCCTCTTTTCTTTTCTACTCTTTTTTTGGATTATATTTTTCATGAAAAACTACCAATATAACTTAAAGAGATTAATTAAATTGGCTTAACAGGTAAAAAGATTAATTAAATAATGTTTAACTGTTAACTACTTTGCAGCTATTAAATTACTGCTTTTCGTTCAACTGTCTCATGATTCGAGTTTCATAAATTGTACTGAAGGGAGGGAACCATTGTCAGATTCTAAACATATACGACGTACATTTCTGGAAACGTACATTGTACATTCCGGAATTATGAACTTACTGCATTTCAGTCAAAGTGATGATTAAAGGTATATTTAACGATTTTGAGAGGAGTATATAAATTATACCTCCACCAATGGAGACACGCCATAATTTGCTATTATTGGCCACCGAACTCATCATTCTTCTCGACTATGTGGGTTCTGGGTATTTATTTATATTATAGTTGTCTTTTGATATTACAGTTGATCAGTTATATCTCAGTTATTTATTAAAGGAGCTTCTACAGGTCACGATAACAGGAAAAAATGTTTTCGAGGTTTGTCCAGGAATTTACCTCCAGTAAAGAGTTATTCCTCTTGAACAAAATTATGCATTACTTATTATACAAAATTATGCATAAATATACAAAATTATTCACAGATACACGTTCGTTAAAAAAATAAGTAACAAAGGCAAAACACGGAATAAAACTAAACCTATTTAATGCATATGCCTACAACTGACCTAAGAGGTTGGTGGGGATTACTAGACCACATAGCAAACAATAAAGCAAAGATATACAAAGCACATGTAGTACTATTATCACATAGCGAAACATCAAATAGGTTGGAATAAAAGTGCTATAAAATATCACGCTAATAATGGGTACGATACCATCCCAGCTGAAATGCAAGCTTAACAATGGCGAGGCAAGCTGGCAATGCTGTCGTTGATCGTTGTTGTGACAGCAGCGTCAGTTCCTGTAGTAATGCTTGTCGGAGCCCGCGGAGGATGCCTGGCGCAACACTGCGACCTACTATCCGCCGTCCCAATATATCCCATACACGCCATATCAGATTCAGGTCGAATAATCTAACAGGCTACATCATATATGCAGCGGTTTCAGTGTTCAGATAACTCCGCACGATTAGACCTCTACGCGGGCGGGCGTCATTGTCTCTAAATATCACGACGGTGCCCATTGCAGCGATAAAACGACGCACACTAGATTGCACAAAACGACGCACACAGATAACTTCTTCGCGATATATTGGCCGGCAGTCACGGAAGCACCAGGAATCATGCAGAGATAGTAGTTGAGGTCGTTCGTTGCTAATCCAGCCATACAAATAATCTTCTCCTTTGTAATGGCTTTTGACGATATTTCGCACCCGATATCGCGTCGCTGCTATTGCCATATCATTTACTCTTCGGAAAACGTTATAGATGTTAAATCAAGATTCAGCCGTAAAGACTACTTGGAATTACTGATCTGGTGTCAAACTGCCATGTTAACGAAACCAAGTCATCTGTTCCTTGACATGCGGCGGTGTGGACAAAGGAATACACACCAAAGGTAGTTGTCCATAAAGCCCACCTTCATGCAGTCGACGCAATACAGTTTAACGGAACATGAGCCGTTTTGTATTATCAGAGAGATGCGACGCCAGCTTTCGTGCTGTTAGTGGTCTACGATGGCTTGCAGATAGCAAAAGGTAGTGATCGTCTGCTGTTGTCGCAATCCTCTGATGTCCACATCCGCGTTTTCTGCAAGGCTTTTTATCATTTTGGTAACGATTCCATAGCCTAATAATGACGCTACGATGCACAATCTGCTCTCTAGAAGATTCTCTTGCACCAGTTGCAACATATCGAAAAATGTATTTTTTGTAAAATTTGATTTCGATAAAAATTTTAGGCATTTTTTACTCCAAACGTAAGTAATCACATTCAAGCACTCATTTATATGGCTACACATTAAAGGTGTGCAAAAAGAGACTAAAAATAATAATTGGCTGCTACATGGGATAAAAGGTCTTACAAGAAAAATTTCAGAATTTAGGTGTAGAATTTTTAAAACTTGGTTTATATTTTTAGTGTTCGTATGTCACCATTCATGCAAAATTTCATTACAGTTTAAATCCTTTTATATACCGTTCCTGAAAGGGTTATCTGTTATAGCAGCATTAATTTTCTACTCGTTTTCAGTTTCTGAATGTTAAGTTTCCTTCTTACGTTCTTAGCAAAATCATTTAAGCAAAAAATATGTAACACATAGGTCGAAATATTCCTCATTCGTTCTTGCGCTCACAAATCATTGTGCGAATATACATTTAGAACATTTAAAGACTGAAATTCAAAATTCATATATCTGAGATGTTATTGTCATGCGATTGTTCTTTGGTACCTTATGTTTTTGCCATGATATTTTCTACTAGGAAATTTTCTATACCTTTTAAAATCGCTATGATATTGAACCGCGTTATTTTCGAAGATGATATTTTATAACTGCGATGTTTTTTTCCTTGCTTTCTTCTTCCACATGATATTTTATTACAACGACGGTTTCTCCTCGCCTTGCTATCCACGATTTTTTCAGAGTCATAGGAGACATAACCACAAAAAAAGTCGTCCACCTTCCAGTTCAAATTTCAAAAGCTGCGTTGCCTGGAATAAGTAAGTAGACGTATCTCTGAAAGATGAAAAGAAAGTATGCTTAAGACCAAAAATATATGAATGAAAATAGACAGAGAACTTGGTGTAAGAACAGAGTGGCCTATACATTCT
This sequence comes from Stegodyphus dumicola, assembly GCF_044657685.1. Classification (NCBI taxonomy): domain Eukaryota; kingdom Metazoa; phylum Arthropoda; class Arachnida; order Araneae; family Eresidae; genus Stegodyphus; species Stegodyphus dumicola. Next base: position 199,891,329 of record NC_140771.1, read on the forward strand.
GAAAGATTCAGCAATGTAAATTATCAAGCCAGGCATAATGTTCTGAGCACCGTGTCGTAAGATAAAGGGAAACTACATCATACTGATTATCTGATACATAATATCACCGTAAAAGGTGCTTATGTGCTGACCTGTTGATTCGACGCAGGCAAGATATAAAGAATATCATAGTGGCAACTCAGTAGGAAGGTATTGTGACAAGGTTACTTCTTAGAAAGCTCATACTTCTGAGTCTGAAATTTTGCATAAGACTTTCAGCCTTACCGCATTCATCACATCTGGCCTCTAAGTAATGTCTGTTTCATGAACGGAAGAACAGGTGCTTGGCTCACGTTGCAGCGAAGATGATAATGTTCAGGAATGATTTGAAAGCTGTAATAAAACATATTCTCCTTTTCTGGGATATAATATTTAAATTATTTTTAAAAATATTCCTTTTATAAGTGCTTTGATGTCAGTGAGAACTATTAAAAGGGCTGAAAATATTGTTTTTGAATTTTTCATTCGTCATAATTATTATGCCTGAAACGTTTTGACCTCGCCTTCTCCATAGCTGCATAAGAAACTGTATATCTAGTCACACAACAAGAGGTTTTTTTAAGGATTTACTTTTATTTAATTTTACGTACTACTTACATTTACTTATTTGGAGTTACCTTTTGCTTATTTTGTCCCAACACTATCTTGTTGGTTCCAAAGATCGCTTTGGGTAACATAACATATATATGCTTGGTGAAAGCTTGTTGTGAAAGAAATCGAAATCTCTCTAACCACGCAAGTTTTTCATCAATCATTTTTCATTTAAAATAATTTAAATAATAAACATATTATCACCCATAAAAGAATTTGGCGTCATATTTCAAACATGAAATAAATTTAATGGAAATTTCTTCATACTATGTTTTCTCTTAACTTGTAACAAACGAACTAACCTCTTTTCACTCTGGGCTTCTGTGCATCGTAAATGCTTATCCGTTTTGGATTCAGTTCTAGGCCCATGGTTTGAAGCGTGTTTGTAAGAATATTTGAGTTTAACAATGCTTCTTTTAAAATGATTATCCATACCCGTCTCGTTTATAATGAGACAGAATAATCTATCACTCTTACTGAGTAAATGCATTGTCTTTGTCTTAGGAATAGCAAGTATTGATAACCGCTCAGTAGCAGAATTGTTTAAAATCTTTTCAGGAACTTAATAAGACTGCCACAGTTGGTTTTAAATGTTGAAATAATGAAAACATTCTGTATTTAATACTATTATGTATGGATAACTGCTATGAGAAGACTGTAAAATAAAATAAGCCAGCATAATTTAATGATGCTAGAAAACTGATATTAGCAGAAACAATTGTTTGGAGGAAAAGGAAATGATTCTGAATTGGTGAGCTAAGGGAAAGAACAAAATATCAAGACTCTTTGAAGTCCGAATAAACAACAGCAAGCTCCCGTTACAAAAACTATGTGTAATTTCCCCAGAGACAAAAGGATAACGAAATGTGAGCTATCTGAGAGGCAGCAATTAACACTGAAGCTCGGATGCTTGCAGCAGGTGTTAAGAAAGTAAAAGGAAGGGATAATGGAATTAGTCTAGACACTTTCTTTTATTTCGATCGGTAGTAAGACTAGTTATGATGTCTTTCAAGTAATAATTTGATTCTTGAGGATTTTGCTTAATAATATTTAAGACGCATTAATGAAGATGGCATACCATATTAAAGTCCGAATTTGAATTAGTTGAAATGCCATTGTATTCCCCTTCAATGATATACTGCTTTTAACAAAATGTTATAAAACATTGCCATGTGTAGTTTCGTTATTTTAAATAATATTTTTAAAAAAATAAATGAGTTCTAGCCGTAGTATTAAATAGAATGCAACGTATACTGTAATTTATTTCACTTTTAATATCTAAAGAAATGATTGGAGATAAAATAAAACTGAAAAAACTCCAGTTAACTTTTAAAGAAATAATTAAAATAACTTCAGTTATTTAATGAAATAACTAAGATATATCAGCAAAAATATCTACGGACGAATGAATATCCAGAACATTAGAGTATTCTATGATACACACTTTAATATGCTTTACACTATCGAATCTGCTTACTAGTAGTTCTTATTTATAAGTAATTTATATTTTGTGTAAACTTTCTAAAATGTCTTTGGTAATTTTTGCATACATTTTGCTTCTTGTGAAGAGAAAGACTTAAAACCCAATCGCGCACATGGCCGGGAATAGATCCCTAGCCATTCCGATGTGCTCAATACTGCGTTCGGTGTCAAGGAGGAAATACCCAAGATGCGTTAGAGTGTCACAAGACTCATTTCTATGCGTATAATGTCATAAGGTGCTTTCAGTTCTTTGTTATTGATTACACTCTGAGAGAGAAAATTCAGGAACTTACTGCATGCTGATATTTATATTGATCTGACACTGGAATATATTTATTATCCTAAAGGGCGTTATCCATAATTGCTATTAATATCTTTCTGTCATTTTTGCTATCAATTTCTTTCTGTGAAATTTTAAATGACCGTTTAATTTTTCAAATTGTTGCCACCAAATATTATCGCTCGTGTTATATTTAAAGAAATGAAACAAAGAATCTCTGTAAATGTATGCAAGTTTCTCGCGTTGCAATAAAGAACGGTACCTAAATCCATCCAATTTTGAAGAGCCTAATCCTCCACCGAATATGAGCATCTGGAAGCCATAAATAGGAATTTGTTTTATTATCGATTTGTAACACTTAAACGAATCTTTGATTAACAAACTCGATTATTTCAAAGCGAGCAATGGCAACATTGTACGGAAAAGAACTTTAAAAAAATTGTCTCTAGTGCGCGAGACTATGTATCGAAAATTCTAAAGCTATAAAACTATTTTGCAATATTGCTGTTGAATTGAATTGTATGTTTAAATGCGAAGAACATGCTATTTAATAAATAAAGGTAACACACGAAACGTTAAAAAATACCCCTTTGGGCGTAAGGTAAAATCTGAAAGCTTTCAGATTTTCTTTTATATATACTTTTAAGAACTTAGCTCTTAATATTATAGCTTTCTTTTTGAGAGTATAGAATCAATCTTACTTCTTTTTTAGAATAGTATTTTTTTATTTAATTATTTTGTACTTAGTTGTAAGCAAACAGTTAGATTTCGGAATTTATTTTCTCTTCATGTGAAGCTACTTACTTTGTTGGAATAATCGAAATAACTTTCCGTTTCTTTTATACAAAAGTTCAAATGTGCAAATTAATATTTATATGAACAGATATACAAGCTCGCAAATTCAAAAAATATGAAAAGAGATAAATAAAATTCTAGTTTAAATAATCGTACCTGTTTTAGTATTTTGATGCAAAATATACTTAACATTTCTAAAAATAAATGTAAAAAAATGTATATTTTTCCACACCTAACATATAATTTTACTAAATATTTGAAGGATACTGTATTTTACCATGTGTTGTTTTTAATTATTTACAGATCCACAGAATACATAGGTGTATATATATATATATACGCGTTTCGTCGAACAAGCATTGAGACTGATAGCTAACAAATTTTTATTAAAAAGTCCCAATATTAATTTTAACCAGGTCTCAATTTCCCTGTTCCATTTCCCGACGCGTCCGCTCTTAACAAGTATAAGAGAAATATTTAATTTGTGTAGTAAAACTATACAAGAAGCCTGGTAAGGCAAATTTACAGCAATAAAATAAATAGCGAAATTGCTATTAGTCGAAATATTCACGAATTTATGGGGGAACCTTCTAGGTTGGAAAGTTATAACTTTTAAAAAAAGGAGTAATAGAAATAATGTTTCATTCGACGAAACGCGTTCTGGAATTTAGCAGAGTTCGAATGTCACTACGCATTTTCCTTGAAAAGTCCATGATGATATTCGAACTAGGCTAATTATTCCATTTACTGTTGCTTGTAGTTCTTACTGTTTTTTTTTTTAATATGATGTTTTTGTAATTTTTTTAATATGTTTTGAGATAGCTTACACTTTATTCTACATACATAGTAACTTTTAAATTTGAATCAAGTTAAGCATTCATCCTTTGCTATTTTTCTTTATTAATATTTCATACATATTATGCTTTTAGATTTTGCATTACAATTGGATCTTTACTTTGTGTTTAGACATTTTTGCAAAGGAACGAAGCATCACTTTAGCTCACAGGCTATAGCATGAAGAATTACTTTTTAATTTTATTTCAAATTTTGCAGCTCAATGAGCAAAATTGAGTTCACAGGTCCTTTTTGTTTAGTTCATAAGCTTTTCTTACATTATATATTTATATAAATTTATAAGTATTTTCTCCCTCCTCTAGCACGCCTTCTTGGTGCGACGTTAGCACACTCGACGATTATTCGAGAGGTCCAGCGTCGAGTCCTTCAAGACTAAAGAGTTGCTAAAGGCAAGAGTATTGCCCATTTTTATGTCTCTATCTTCAAAATAATGTAAAGACTCTAGAGTGGTGTTCGAAATAGAAGGTGGTCGACAATAACTCGTCACCTCCAAGATCTGGAGATTGGGTCCGTTAATACCAAGTTGCCCTTTAAAATGGGTGTATATAAGGTGAGTGAACTGGTTAATCAAACTATAGTAATGATCCTATCAAGTATGGGAGTATATAAGGTATTTTTCTCCCTCTTTCTAGAATGCCTTTTTAGCGCAACGGTAGCACAATCTGCGCGTATTCGAGAAGTCCAGGTTCGAGTCCCGTCGAAGGCATTGCTCATTCTTCATGTACTCTTGCTTCAAAATAGCCTAAAGAGTTCCACAGTGGTGCCTGAACTTGGTGAACAATATCCATCACCACCACTGTTTGGAGATCGGCCTTTTAAAGGGGGAGTATTTCCTCCCTCTTTCCAGCATGCCTTCGTGATGTAACGCTAGCGCATTTGGCGCGTATTCAAGAGGTCCAATTTCGAGTCCGGTGAGGGCAATGAACATTTTTCACGTCTCCACCTTCAAAACCACGTTTTAGTGGTGCCCAAACTAAAACGAAGTGGACCGTTATTTGTCACTACCAAGGTTTGGCGATAGGGTTTCCTAATCACCAGTCGCCGTTTAAAATCGGGTGTTTATAATGCAATGTACGAGTGCCCTGCAACCCTACTGACCGATAATAATCGTCCTCATGGTTAACGCAGCACACCCAATAATGCATCACACTCAACACAGATTAAAACAAAAATACAGTTTAAACATATATATAGGTAGATAATCAGTATATTTTTCTCCCTCATTCCAGCATGGCTTCATGGTGTAAGGGTAGCACACTCGGAGTATATTCGAGAGGCCTAGGTTCGAGTCTTGGGGATGGCATTGTACATTTTTTACATCTCCTGCTTTATAAAAAATTAATAATCAGTCTACCAGTTGCTAAAGGTATATATTTTTGGAACAGGTCCAAATTTTGGTTCTAGTGCAATTGAAAGTAGTAAATGCATGAGGCAATCATTTTTAAGTAAAACCTGAAGCTTAAGCTGGTAATTGAAAATCGTTATTCGCTAGAAGAAAGAAATGAAAGATTAGTATAACATCGATTAAATCGTCTAGAATTTGAATCTAATGCTCTAAGTTATCATAGAATTATTTTTCACATTTCTCGTAATGCACACTCATTTTTCACATTTGCAGATACAAATGCTCACCTTACGAGAAGGTCATAGGTTCAGATCCCGGCATAGACGTAATTCATTCTTCATATCTTCTGCTACGAAAATATAACAGATTCTAAACAGTTTCCAAAATTAAATGGCTTTGTTTGACCGAGTCTCAGGCCTTCTCTTACAGGACCTTTAAGTAAAGGAATATGTAAAGGATTATTGCTGGTTCTAGGAGTTAATTTGTGACACATTCAGTAACTTAACTGCAACATTCGGGACTCGAACTTTGGCGAAGGCATAGTTCATTCTTCTTAGCATTTCTAATGTAAATAAAATTAATTACAATGGTTAAATTACAATACAAATAAAATTAATTACAACTGTAAAATTTGAATTAGTTCCTTTTCTTTCTGTGAAAATATATAAAATATCTCTTAATCGAAAAAATTACCCGAGAGAAACATTTTATAACCCCATTAGATATCTGTTCAGAAAGCCCATAAATTTCAAAATTTAAAGTCTGTGAAAAAAGTGCAATTAAAAAGAAAAGATGTTTTTTGAATATTTCATATTTTTTTTACAATCATTACTATCCTTCTTTAATTTTAGAATAAATCCTTAACCGATTAATTTGAAATGGGGTGGAGATTTAATAAATTTATTCCTTTTCGAGTAATGATTTGAAAATGCTTAAGAAAACTGAACATTACTATGTCAGTTCATCCATCATTTAAATTGCGTTCGGATGGAGTTAGCGATGTTCAAAATCAACCAACTTGAGTTATTTCATTTTCTATATGCATTACCATAAGAAAAATACTACATTCTCAGAAATATCCAACATCCTTACAGCAGATCGCTTAAAATATTTCGTCGAGTCTTAAAAAAACAGCATTAAGTTCATTTTTAATTAAGTGCGATATATGCAAATATTAATTTAAATATTTGAATCCAATATCAGTTTAACGAAGCAAGACGATATATACTCTATTGAGCCGAAAAAATTGGTACTAGAAAAATACCTGTATAAGCATATAAATAGATAAGGTAGAGTGCCTTTCATGAAGCGGAAAATAAGTTGATATTTGAGATTGGATACAAGTAGAGAGAGTGAGAGGAGCTGGAAGAAAAGTAGATCGGTGATGTTCAAAGACTGGACATGTTACTGAAGAGTGATGGATGTTCCTACATATATCGACTGAGAGATTATTGATCCGGACGAAGAAAAATCAACATGGATTCTTGAAAAAGGTTTGGAATCAAATATAATACGTTTTTGTTATTTTAGTTTCTGAAAACTTCATTTCTAAATAACTGAAAAATAACCTATAAGTGTTCTACATTTTCTCTTAAATCCTCAGGAATTCATTCGCACTATTATGTGTGTTCAAATACAAAATATTTACCAGTAATTGTATTAGTGGTAATGAGACGGCAGATCATAGATACCACCGTAAGTGAAGTTAGTGAGTCTAGTTGGAGTAAGAATATAATTTATCCATTTTTGACATTAAACGTGCCTGAAGTTGTTAAAGTAAATTTATTTGGAATTGTGCATTCACCATTGTTACTTACATTTTGCTTAGTTTAAAAGTTCTTGAAACTTAAAATTACGACATTGGAGTTTTGTGTTCCAACTATATCTGGTGCAGTTTTGTATCCTTTCGCCTAATCGTTCTTTAGAATATTTATATCTTAGAACCTAAAACCATCATTTGACGAGTATTTTCTCTAGAATCTGTATTGTATCCTTTAATAAATTTAACAGTGAGCTCTACATTTTCATTTCTTTGAATTATCTGTTTAACTGGAAGTAAAAAATAAGTAAGAAGCACTTTATTATACTGAACAAATCCTAACCACATTACCTTCTTTATCTATTTTATTCTTAAAATAGAGCACTTATCTTAACTTATGGTCAAATATATATTTACGTAAAAAAGAGAGACAAAAATTACTTTTTTTTTAATTAAAAAAAATAATATTTCTGTATTTTGATCTTTTCTGGTTTCCTGAGTCCGTTGCTGACTATATTAGAAACAGGTGATTTGCTAATTGATTAAGGGAAAACAGAAAGTGGTTACCTACCCAAGAAAGACATGCAGTCTTGAAGAATTTTCTACATAATAGATACTGTATTTCGGCTTTATTTCACGCTAAAAGAACCACAAAAACCCAAATAACCAAATAGATCATACCCGAATCGAGATTAGAATTCAAATATCTTGTTACCACAGTCATTCACAGGCTATGTACGATATTTTAAGGTAAGAAACTGTATGGCGGGCTGTTAAGGTAAGAAAGTGGAACCATACTGAATTTACGAAATTTGTCAAAAGTAAATTTGTAAGTTTGTAATTGTTCTCAAGCAAAACGTGAAGGCAATTACGATTTATTAGAAAAATTATTTATTACTTTTTAGCCATTTTGTTTTAATTAATCTAGAGCGTGTTATAAAACAGAAATGCATTTTTTCGCGTTCACGTTAATTTTATATAAAATGATGTACTATTTATAACCTTATTTCGACTCCACCAGCGATTAACAACTGCTCAGTAGTACTAGATCGTAGCGGGTTCGAGCGTGGACAAACTAGTTATCTGTATGAATGATTTTCGTGGTTTTCCAGTGTGTAACGTGAATACGAATCAGTTTCCTTAGAAGATTCTCCATGAAGACATCATTCCACTAAGGGGCGCATAGCCCTCGTGTGCTTTGCCATTTTAAGGTAATCGAATAATACTATACCTGTAAACTTATTTCAGTTGATCCTTCCAGACATCTAGGAACATGTTTTCTTAGCAAAAAGCAACTTTTAATTAGCGTGCTAAAATTCATGCAATCTCCTGTACCTCATATTAATGAATATACGAGAAGCATTGCGTCCAATGGTTAAGTGGAAATCCCATTTTAAATTCCTTACTTTTGAGTTGAGCCATATCCCCGCAGGAGAAACATTAAATTATGGTAGCGAAATTCACCAAAAATCACATATTTCTGAAAACTGGTGGCGTTTTGATAGTTGGAAGGAAAAGCTCTTAAGGTACTGTTAGGTTTTAACCAGTTATTTTACTCGTATATTATTGGACTCTCCTATCATCCCTTTTTCCACTTTTCTGTCAGGATGTAAATTTCTATTTGGCGTGTTACTCAAATGAGGTAGGAAATGAGATAATACTTAAAGGAAGGTTTCAGAAGGTAGAATTAGAACGTGTTATGCCTGCTGAAGACCAATTTTGATTGCTGATTTCGATTCTCCTAAGAGTGTGACGTTGCTCTCCTAAAGAGTTGGCGTTCTCCTGATGGTGTAGCTCCTCCTTATACAGCGTTGCATTATTCTCGCCATTAGGCTTGTCACTCCGATCTTAAGGTTAGATTTAACTTGCTTGTTATTTTAATTGTGTAGCCGTTAGAATAGTTTACTATTATTTAGCTAAGTAAAAATAACTTTGATTTAATCTTCGATCTTTCTATAAAAATATAGATAAATCTGTATTTTTCATAAGTACGAATGATGCCTTCTGTTAACTTCTATTTTAGTTAAGTAGAGAATCCTTTACATCTTTTCTCAGTCTCTGTGGTACATTACAGGACATGGTGATAATTCACTTTTCGTCTTCAAACGATTCGTACATCGCATGTTACCGAAGGAAACGAAATGTTACAAGATTTAAGCGGATGCACTAAGTGTGAGATTTCTTAATTTTGTACATCTTTCAAAATAAATTAAATACTCACTTGATTTAATTTATTTATCTTTTTATTTCAAATTTTGCTTTCTTTATCTTACATTCGAGTTGCATTAACCTTTGCAGATTTATCATTTTTAGATAAGTATTATCGGGATTGCCCCTTGAAATTTCCACATTTTAAGTCTCTCATTTGTTCCAATTATTGCGTTATAAATCTAACGAGCTTTTGATTTAGAAAATGTATTTAAATTTTCATTGTATATTCAGTACTTTTCGTTCCATCTGATATTTTATTTATATGTAATTGATGTTGATGTCGTTGCTTGATATTATCATAATTATCATATAAAATACTCAGACTGTTGAAAATACGTAGAACACGACAGTGTGGAGAGTTAGAAAGACGACTCAAGCACTTGTCTCCGGATGAAAAATAAATAAATAAATAGAAATAAGAAATTAAAGGGAGAACAAATGTAGTAATTTAGATACCCGAATATTAATAGCTATTAAATATTGTTTTCGAGACCAGAATTTGGGAGATTTGATTATGATAATAAATTCTGCGAGCCCAGATGTTACGTATACTATTTAAATATTATACAGTATTATAACAAGTGTAAATTCTGAAATGACGCTCCATGGTGAACAAAATTACAATCAAATTTTAGATTAGGTTTAAGAATATGTTTCATATCCATACATAATCAATCAAATTTTTATATAGCAAATAATTCCAGACCTAGAGTTTACGTGGAGGAGTTCTTAACTGTAATTAAAAATTTAGTAATTCTTGTATGAAAATTATAATAGATTTATCTTAATAAGTTCGTACAAAAGAAAAACTCAATTAATATCCCAACACAGAAAATATAGCCTGATTAATAAATTCGCACACTAGCACTTTTATTCATATAATAATGATTGACATTTTAATCTCACTCGTGCTTCCAGTTACGCCAACAAAATTAAGCGATAGCTAGAAAATATATATGTTACATTCTTTTCCATTTCATTGGTTTATTGGTTCATTTAATTATGGCAAAGCACACTAGAGAAACTGGCTCGTATACACGTTACACGTGGGAAAAACCACGAAAACGCCTATGCAGCCAGCCAGTTCGCGGGATTCTAACCTCGGACCGAACTAACAGTGTTCAGCGACTTTACCGCTCAGCCGCTTGTGAGCCGCTTCCATTTGAAGGGCGGATGGGGAGACAAGGATCTAATCGCCAAATGTGGTGGTGACGAATTATTGTCTACCACATTTTAATTTGTACGCCACTGTAAAGTCATTTAGGATTTTCCAAAACCAGAAAATCGAAGAAATCCGCAGTGTCCTCGGCGAGGTTTGAACTTCGATCCTCCCGAGTTTAACTTACACAGGCTTCCAGTTACGTCACGAAAGCCGGCGTTGAAGAGAGAGGAAATATATAAAAATTTCATATTTTAAACTTAATAGTAAATATATTTATTCTTCAAAAATAGCTTATACATATGTCATAAAAATTTTAGCATTACTCCCCTGCAGAAAAACGAGTTTGCCAAAATTAGGGATATTATTTTCTATTAATCTGCAGCGCAACTTAAGCGAAGCTTCAACTCAGCTTAATAATTTTAGTGAGAGCAATATTAAAACATATTATGCCGGTATTTGAACAGAGCAGATGAATACCACATGCAGCCACTAATTACAAGAGAGCTCAAAATATTAAATTAGCTGTTTAGTAATTGGGCGTCACCCAATCGGTCAGCAAACAATTAAGCGTTATCATGGCAGCAGTAATCTCGCTAATTAAGACTGACTAATTTTCATACATGTTCTTGTCAACAATTAAATCTTTTCCTGCCAAAGCTGAGTATTAATAGATGGAAATGAACAAACAGGAAATAAAGGGATTTGAATGACAGCAAAATAAAATAATCGACCCATTAGAATAAGTCTTAGCAAATGATATATTTTGAAAACATGATTTCAAATATTAGTTACTTCGTTCCAACAATGTGTGAAGGAAAAAATAATAAAACGTTTAATGAATGAAAAACTTCCAATCTTAATCTTTTAAGTTGTTTTCTATATCGCAGAATGAAGTTAATACATGGAATTGGAAAGAAATACAGGAGTAAATTAAGACTTAAAAGAAACAGGAGTACTTTAATTAAACCACGTTTGCAGTAACCTTTCTAAATTTTGTAACCTTTCTAATCACGAGAAGTTTGGATTTTTCGACGTGTACTAGCAGATGATAATGCGATGGTTAAAGTATACGACTCCGTTTTAAAAAACAAAAAAATTCGAAATTTAAGTGGGCATTCAAACAACATCAACCACGCCTAGCTAAACTGAATAGCCCGTTGTTGCTGTGAAAGCGTAATACTTCGCTAGCCACGGTCCTTTGTAAGTTGTCGATTACATTTACGTAATATTGTAATTTATTTGTAGGAGTGTATATCCAGTGTTCTTGTGTGTTATATGATATTTTTAGTTATGCATTTTAAATCTCCTGTATTTTAAATCTGTAGATAACATTTTATGCAATATATGAAGCAATGAACACATAGCATGTACGTCAACAAATTATAGTACAGTGCTATGGATATCACTTGTAATATGATAATATGTGTCATAAATGTTCATAATGATGTACGATGTAAACTTCTAAAAATGCCCAGAAATAGCAGATATCGTGGAATTTGTTCAGACATCTGCAGTTTCAAACTGTTACTGAGTACTAATTGATGCATTCAATGGAGTTCCTGAAAATACGTTCAGTCTCTCGGGGAAAATCAAATTTATATAAAGTTCCAAACTATGTCTTACGTCATAATTACACATATTTATCGCGGCAGGTAGGCCTAAAGCGCTTTTCCGTAATTAAATAAACCAAACTGTTCAAGCTGAACTGCACTTTAAGCCGTAATAGACTACTTATCCAAGTCGAAGTAAAATCTCTGTTAACTTTAAAATACATAAACGGCAACCAGTCAGATTCTATCTTTATTTACCTAAGACTATTTAGCTAATTCTATCTTTATTTAGCTATCTATCGTGTCGATACAACGATATAATGTGTCGATGTAGATAGGAAAAAAGTAATAAGAATTTAAAAAGCAGATGTTAAATAATAGGTCATAGTTAAATAATAAATGGAAATTCGTACTTTACTGAGTGTACTTCAGGTTGGTCTTTAAAGTGTATAATATTCTCATGAATAAATCCTCGGTTCCTTACTCGGAAATCTGAACACCACAGCTTCAGAAAAGGAAAGAGAGAACAACTTATGCTGTTGCATCAATCACAAGGTATGCAATTAAGGTAATTGATATACAACCTCATTTCTCGCTGCTCAATCAGTTATATTATTTATTCATTGGGGAGCATTTCACTGGAAAAACAATGTCGAAATAAATAGCTAACAGCCCTCTTTCATCGCTAACTTATTTTTCCACAACTAAACAGGACATCGTTAAACCATCGTCTTAAAGGTTAAATTAGGCAAATAATCTCATACTGGTCCATGTATTGATTAGACAGGAATTACATTGTCGTGGAGGCAAAGATAACTTCTAATGTGTTAATCACGCACGTGACTTGACTCTTAAAGAGAGTCCACAGAAAGGGGGCATGCAAGGGATCCCCTACAAGAAAATGATATTCTAAGACCGATGATAAGGCTCTAATTTATGAGTGGGTGCGTGAGTAAGTGGCTGATACTAGATCTCAGACGAACGATCCCTCAGAGGATGTTAATAAGGTTTAAAACCTTCGATTAGTGCTTTTAGCTCCACTGATGTCGGAAATAAATGGTTCATCGCATTGCATAGGAATTATATTAATTTTAACGTTGTGCAGACTTACCTTCTAGGAATTAGTATGTTCTATCTATTAAGATGAGATAAAATGTAACGTTATAGTTAAGGGGGCAATTTCCATTCAGAAAAGGGTAAAATTGCAAGGTAAAAACAAATTAGTAATTTTCTACAAGTATAAAGAAATGTTTCCTTTTTGGGTAATAGATTGTAAGCAAATTTAATGACCTACATTGGACGTTAAGTTTCTCTTAAACAGTCAATTGTAATTTCTATTTTGCATTTTAAAAAATCATGATGTAGGAAAATGTAACCCTAAACGAGAGGTATTTTCAGTAAAGTATGTACTTTAATGAGATATATTCCACAAGAGAAGAAGAAAGAGAATGAACTTGTTTGTTTACATTAGTTTTACATAAATCACGTGATATCTGAAGTCCTCTACCTTGTTTGTTTGCATTAGCTATAAATAAATTGTGATCTCTGAGGCAATTGGAATGCATATCATTGTATTATTTAACACCTTGAATTTTCCTTTGTCTATATCGTATCGTGAAAATTCAGATAGTTATTACCACTTGAGGAAATGTTGTGTTGCATGCCTCATTCTCAAGAGATTTAGTGAAGTAAAACTTCCGGCTGCATCTTGGTTTCTTATGTACTTTCTTTACTAAATACCTGCACAAATCTTCACACGGTGATAATTTATGATGAAATAGCGTTACAAAAATTTTGTTTTTAGCATAAAAATAATATTTTACATTCTGCTGCAGCCGTTCAGTTTAAAATTCTTTCAAGTATTAAATCTGAAATCTGCATAACCAAGGTCAGAAGGCTTTTCTTTTAAAGAAATTTTTAATCATTTAAACATTTTGAGATTTTTTAAAATATGAACGGAAAATTTTCCAAGGGGTTAGATTATAAACTGAAGTTCTTAAATTTCGGTTTATTTAATTTAATTATTCAATTTCGGCAAAACCTTCTGTTGTTATATATGCATTATTAGATGCAGGAAAAACTTTTTATAAGACATTTCAAGCGAAACGGGGACTCATTCACGAGGAGAAAATTGTATATCCACACAGTTATTACGTCTGACATCAAGATTCTGGACTGAAAAGTCTAGTTTATAATTATTGATCTGAAATGATTTAAGTATTTCATGTCAATTTTTTTTTTTAATTTTATTTTATTTATCAAAGCAATTTTGAAACTTTACGAAACTTAAGACGCTTTTTTGCTGTTTTTTTATACGAAACTTAAGACCTACTTAAGTTTACAAAAACTTATGTATCCGAAAGCTTAAGTTTACGAAACTTAAGACGCTTGTTTGGTGCGCAGCTTTTGACTGCAAATGATTTTTATTATAAAAAATCACTTGTTTTTGGCATTTTAGGAAACATTGCAATATTGCAATCATAAGCTGTGGGTTGAGGGATTATAATACCCCTCTCTGCGAGTTCGATTTTATGAAAGTAAATTATTGTGAGTTGTAAATGCAGATATATCCTGACTCAAAAATATATTAAATTAAAAAATATGGTGTATTATTTTCAGAGAATGAGGTTAAAAAAATGTAATCAAGAAAACTTTTATATAGCTGCTAACTATCTTCGGTTAATAAAAGATAGCTGTTCTGGGAATCCTGGTTTATCTTGGAATGCAGTGTTAAAAAAGACTGAAAATAGCAATGTTTTAATAGATCTATAAAAGACAATAAATATATGAAAGATTATGATAATAATAAAGAAGCTAAGTGCTATGATTCAAATTTAAAAAAAGGAAAAAGATCCAACATCTTTAAGACAAATCTGCTGTGGACACCACATGACTTCCTTGTACCGGCTGCATATTTCACAAGTGCACATCAGCATAGCTACCGAGGGAGGGGTTTTGAAAATGGACCAATGAGCTGATATTGTTCTTGTGACGCTAAATCTTCGTGCATGTGAGCGTATGTTGTTTACGTTTTAATCTGCATTTGTTTCGCAGTTATAAATATATGGCGTAAAGTAGAAAATCTCGTAGTGGTTTCGCTTTTTGAGTTTGATTAATCGTTGACATCTCACTTCCGCGATTTTTTTCACGCATTAATATTAGGATTGATATTCACGGCATATTATGTGGATTAAGAGAATTCAAGTGTATATATTTTTTTAATTGAGCTGAGAATGACTGAAAGTGTTACAATGAATCTAGTGTTTTCTTATTTCAGTGCTTGTATTCTTTTGCTCATTAAGTGTAAGATTCAGAATACATATGATCTGATTATATGCATTGTTAACATTAAAAATTATATGTGAATAAACTGAATATACTCGTTATGAATATAATAAATTCGCTCTCTTTCATGAGTATTTCATATGTAGACAGTACGCTTAAGAGTGAGCAGTTATTAAATGTGAAATTTAACACACTAAATGTATTCGAATGCACATTAGTAAAGATCACTTTGAATAACAATCTGCATTGGTTATTACTATAGAACATCTTTTTCATATAGACTACAATAAAAAGCGCTGACTTCTATTTACATATATAATCGGTATAAATATTTTTCTCATACGCATAGTTTTATGTAAAGATTGCGTTTGGGCTCAGATCTTTATCACATATTTCATTCTTCATCTTATTTATAGGTAATATTTCACATCGATATTTTTGCGAAGTATCCAACATGTGTTTGCATTTATTTCAACCAGGTAGTGAAATCTTCAAAATTTCCTATAACGTATTTAACTTCGCAATGAAAAGTTTCAAGAGTAATCGACGATGCTTTAATTATTTTGTACAGAAAATTGCGTGGCAGAATATTTTCAACCATCTTACTTAAATCTTAAAGCACGCGATAGGTCATGTGACATGACGGAAATATTACTGGATGCTCATTGGTTCATCCTAGAAGCCACTCCCTCGGTGGCTACACAGATGTACACTTGTAATATATGCATACGGGCCATTAAATTATACATATTTTTTGCCGCTCCTCATTTAAACATAATTCCTTGAATTCCATTAGAGATGCATTTCTCATTCAACCAATTCAGTTCTCACTACGCCGCAAGACAAAAATCCATAAAAACTAAAAGCATCTGCATTATAAATTGTCAAACACAGAATAACCTAAAACATCAAATACAGTGAGAAACTCTTAAAAATGATTTTTCATTTAAAATTAGAGTTTCGGCTTGAAAACAAGCAATCGATCTTGAAAGACAAAATTTTCGGTGATGTTAATGCCCCAACTGATTTAATTCACTCTTCTACTAAGAATTTCAAATGCAAATAAATAGCGGGATCGTTTGGCTTAAATCGCCCCTCAGACTTTTAAATTGTTGACAATTCTACAACTATCGCATGCAAATTAAGTAAAGTCATAAGAACAACATAATTCAATCCCTTTTGCAGCACAAAATGCACAATTTAGCAACATAACAAAATAAGCTCCTTAAGCCAGGTAACAGATTGGGAATTTATATATATTGAGTGAGTGTAAAAGTTCTACCCGTTTTTGATTATGCAAATTTGCAATGGAACTGACGTCACACAATACATTGTAATGAGGAAAATCGTCGGCCAATCAAACGTATGGATGCCTCACATGTAAATGCATCGTATCTCGCATAGTTAATCATCTAAAAAAATCTCATAAGGTGAAACATGGAAAGCGAGAAGGAGGATATAATACATTTGCGATCATAGCGCGCATTTCTAGTGTGCAATTCGCAAAATATAAAACTAGTAACAGAGGCGGAAAATTTATCTTTTTTGCTGCTGCCATTGCAATTCCGTAAAGAAGCAACTTGATACCATTACGACGATATCGAAGACCTTACAGACAACTAAACGACTTCGAACGTGATCGCATTGCAGGGTTGGGCGAAGTTGGGTGGTCATACAGAGCAATAGGCCACCACCTGCAGCGTACAGACACTGCTGTGCAAAGATGTTGGCAGCAATGGTTACTACAAGGAAATTGGCCGACGAAATGAAGGCTCTGGAATGCCAAGGATCACAAATGCGAGGCAAGATAGGATGATTGTTCGCCAGGCCCGAACCGCCCTAAAGGTATCATTGTCATCTATCAACGCACTACAGCCACGTCTATATATCCCGTGGTACCGTCCACCATCTCACGGCGCTTGTCTGAGGCGGGGGTACGCTCACAAACATTTAAGACGTATGGCTTTGACTGGGGACGTACGGGGAGTCTGGAGAGGTGTCGCAGCCGATCATCATGGCTGCCATCACATTGAATCGTATAGTGAATAGCATCGTATATAGCATCGTATGAACCCTGTTTCAATCTTGAAGCAGATGACAACCGTGTTCGTGTCTGGAGAGGACGGGACCAAATGTCCCAATCGGCTTTTGTTGTACAAAGGCATACAGCCACAACCCCTGGTGTGATGATGTCGTGCGCTGTTTCTTATGACAGAAGCTCATCTTTTAGTCACCCTCCTTACATCTTTAGCAGCTCACCGATATGTTGATACAGTCCTGCGGCCGGTTGGGTTACCCTTCCTGGCACGTCATCCTGGTCATTTTCTTACAAGATTATACCAGGCCACATACCGCTCGCATACGTCTGGACTCTGTCCATGCGGTTGATACACTTCCTTGGCCAGCAAGATCACCAGACCTTTCCTTTAATATTCCTCACGCGCTGCATTGCGCGAGGGAATAAAACAATTTAATTTATAGTTCAACTAATATTAGCTATTTAAATACGAAATCCGTAACAGTATTATGCTTCTAAATATTTCTCATGCAACCACGGATTTTCACTCAATTTTTTTTGTGGATAGATTTTTTTAATTAATCTTTGTATTGAAACTAAAGCACTTTATTTAGAATAATTTAGTGAGAGTTCCACAAAACGATGTCTTTATATATTGATGGTATCAATAAATTAATAAAACAGACTCATTTTCCTGAATGCGTGGATAAAGTAAAGTCCATTTTTAGGGTGACGAAATACAATTTCAATAGGAACTACTCAATTTTTAATATCTATAGAATAATGGTAATTTCAAATGAGCTATTTCCTTTCCCAAACAGTTGATAAATTTTGTTATAGTACCTACATACTACTATATTAATTTACGTTATTACATACTATTTATATCATTATTACACATAGTTTTAAGTTTGCACATAAGGCTTTCCGTTTCACACGAGTGAATGCACACGCACATCATCCGCAGAATACGCGGAATTCGTCACAACTTGCATGCGGCTTCGGCTTTTTGTAAGGCGTGAATTTGAACGAAGACTACGTTGGATACTGTTGATGCAATTCATTTATGCACTCCCTTTAAATAAAAATTATTTTTTTCCATTAAATAGAGTAACATATATATGCTATTTAGAATTAATCTTTCATAACCAGCTAACTTAAGATTTTCTAACTAAAACATTATATTCTTAAATTATGAATTTGAATATTGTAATTCTTATTAACCTTATTCTTATATTAACCTTTTCATAGATGTCCGGTCTCACGGAGCCGTTGAAGAGCTCAAGATCGGCACCATCAAATCAACCTATTGCAGCATGAATAGATAACATAGAAAACATCATAAACGACAGCGTAGCACATACGCAGCTTTGATCTCCATGACATCAAGAGTTCTGTAAACGACAGCATTTTCTTGGCAGTCACGCACAATTCGACCACCTTTTTTTAAGCTAGTCTGCAGCATGAGCAACAACATATGTTCGCTGAGGCTCAATAAAGTTCTGGTACTGAGACTAAATATGAGCTGCATACCCATTTCCTTTAGTCGGTTTGTGCCTAAAATTTTGGAATAGAAGACAGGGTTGTTCAACGTTCTTCGCCACTCTTCGAAAATGAAATCAGATTGATACTACTATTAGCAAAATATATCCAAGAGTAAATAAAATGAATTTTGAATACTGTTATTTAAGCAAATTAATTGACAGCGGTTTCCCACATTTGCAATAAAATTCTGAGTAAGAGTTATAATTCTGTTCTATGTACAAAAGCTTAAAATTATAATTTAGAAGAAAATGATCATTCCATTTGAGATGGATAATCAGGATGATATATTAATTTTATTCTAAAATGTAAATTTTAAGCTTTTGTTAAATTAAATCCAACTTCGGTACTTGATTTAAAATTCGATCTTTCACAATTCCACTCTTTAATTTTAAATTGCTATTCTTTCTCTTCTAAATAACACATATCGTTAAATATCAAGAAATATTTGTGAGATCTCAAACAGGATGACTAGAATTAATATTTTAAAACTACATTTATAGCTGAAGATTTTATTGACTTACTTCAACTCCGTTTCGACTGGCAAGCTTCATTTTCTGTTAAGAGTTACTTTCAGTTAATTTTAACGGTTTTATTTATTTATTAATTTTACAAATGAGATACGACATCCTTAAATTAAAGCAAGCTTTAACTGATGTTTTAACAGGATTATTGTTAAAACATTACATTAATTACGTGCTACTTTTATATGCATTTTGTTTTAATTTCCATTTAAAACTACATATGTTTTGGATGACACATACGAAAATATTTCAGAAATATAATAAAAATTGATTCTTTTTTGTTATATAATTCTATGTAATTTGCATAGTTCATTGCACAAACGAATTGCAGGTAATGGAAAATGTAAACAAGCAATGAAATTCAAATTCCTGAAATTTATACTGCAAAGCATTTTCATTTGTAATAGTTTAATAATTATTACAGTGATATATGCATACTGAAATACTTAAAAATTACATGTATGATATATATTTCCCAAATGACAATACCTAAATTACATTCAAAATGATATTAAATACATTTCATAATATCTGTAGTGTAAATTCTTTTATTCTTTCCTATTCGAATATTTACACACATTTTGAAATGCTAAAATTTTTGGAACGCTAATTTGAGTTTTTACCATTGTACCATCTATAGTGTACATAAAGTGTACTAAAAATAAATTCAGAAGTGATTTTTTTTTCCTTGACGCCTCTACTTATGTATATACGTAGGTATGTATCTCGCGTAACTCAAAAACGAGTAGCTACAGAACGTTGAAATTTTGTACTCGTATATGGGACTGGTACAACATGTAGCTGCGCAATTACATTTTTTTTTTTTTTTTTTTTTTTTGCGATTGGCCGCACCAAACGTGTATATGTGATGAAAAGATTTAGTAAGTAAAATGCAGTAAACTGATGAAAGACGAATGCTTGACTAGAGAAGACATTATTTTGCAGTCTCGAGTGGATTGACGAAGATCGCTGAAAATATCAATTACGCAGCAGAGGATGCCGGGAACTTTTGAAGAATCACAAAATCACTTAATATTCCAGATACACTCTTTTGTTAAAAAAAAAAAAAAACAAGCATCATGAAGGAAGTGCTTGTTTTGACGAAATTTAATATATGTATAGCTCATACACAGATAATAAAATGATTAAAAATCAAGGTCACAGTACCTCTTCACGGCTCACTATCACCCATTGAGTGTTTAAATTAGTAGTTGGTTGAACCGCCCTTGGCGGCAATACATGCTTGAATTCGTCGAGGCAAGGAGTGGTAGAGGTTCCTAATGTCATCCTGCGACACATTCTGCCAGGCATTCATCAGTTGTCGCTCCATATCTGGGATATTTTGTGGTGCCCGGATCTGACGGCCTACAATGTCCGGAAAATTAGAAATACAAGAGCACGTGTATTTAACATTTAATAAATAAATATCTCTTTTTAATTTCGAGAAAGTCCTAGAAAATTCTCGCGCATTTTAAAAGCTCATATAAAAGGAGGGAAACCTCTCAATTCGATTAGTTAGTTAGTTAGTTTGTTGTTGTTTTAAGAGTTTGTTTAGAAAATTGCTCTTGTTGATTGTAGCGAATTCGCGGGTTAGCTTTCTTTAGCAGTTTTGAAGTAAGTTCTTTTGAACGTTTGAGTAGTTAAAAGATAACTACTGTGAGATTTTGTAACACTGCACGAATATTTGAGGAAATTTAAGCATATTTATTGTGATAATAAAAAATTTTTGTTAATTTTTCATCGGACTTGTGCATTCATTTTAAACAAGCTTGTACGCACGGAACAATACTTAGAATATTTAGAAGCGTAATTAAACGCCTTCAAGCGTTCGCTTTAACTTCATATGGGCACATTCAGTAGGACAAAACCGTTAGTCTATTCTGTAAGTCAATATCACGATTGCGATGCCACCATGATTTAGGAAAGTCGCTCGAGAGGAACACTACATTATTGAAGCATTTCTTCATCTTATTATTTCATTCTAAATTCCATACACCTTTTGCTGTACTGAATTCCCATTCACAGATAAAACTGTATAGCTTTTAGTCAACCCAAATCTCCTATTTCTTCGTTGTTGATTCCTTGTGCAATGTTGGAAGATTTTACTTATCTCTTCTATAACGTAATAATTGTATTCATAAGCACACTGATTTGTGAATATTTTATAGGTTAGATATGTCCTTTTTCTCAGCAAAACAAACAATACTAACCCAAATGTCTGTATAACAATACTTTCTAACGGAATATAGCAACAATATTTGGCTATATAACAATATTTGCCTATGTGACTAAATGTTGTAAAATTCTATTTAAAATAATGGAATATTGAATTAAACCTGGGATTCCTTTTTCAAGCATAGTTTATTTTCGTTACACATTAATTAAGTTCATCAAAATGTAAAGAAAAAGAAAATGCATAGCTTGTAGAAAATATAATTTTTTTATAATTTAGGTAAAATCTGCAAACATACCACAAGTAACCTACCTTAAACTGTTTCCTTTTAAAATACTGAAATATTAGCCTAAACGTTTTTTTTTAAATTCAGGAACTGTATTAAATTAAATTCGCAGTGAAATTGCTGTTTTATGAATTTTTAAATATGTATGTAATTGCGATATCAGTAGCTTACTAACGGGACTTTAATAAGAGGATGTTTGACATTTTTGAATAAATAACCGAAACATTAAACCATTCTAACGAAAAACAATTACATAAAAAATAAAATTTCGTAAATGTGTGTCCAAAATATGTATAAAACTTTTTAGGTTTCATATTACTTTATTTAAGGATTTAAATTAGCGCTCTTTAAATTACGGATTAAATTTGGCAAATAAAAAAATGCAAATTTTATTTTTAATAATTGAAGTGCTACTTAAGCTTAAAAGGTATATGCTACCATAAGTAAAACATTTACATATTTTAATCCCTTAAAAGCGTTTTTGAAATCTACATTATAAGGAAACTTTAGTTCATATAAACGTATACATAACAATAATGTGAGAAAATATAATTAAGAGAAGCATTAGTTAATACCTTAATTTTAAAGTAAGTTGTTTACATCAAGGGAATTATCAAAAAAATCAATACTACTTTAAATTAATGATATTTTTCTCTTTCTCAAACTGAGGTATGTGCTTAAAATAATCGAATTAATACCTATGTATTTTTTATACACGGTGCATTTGAAAAGTTAATCCTTGTAAAATGTATTCCCTGTACACTATCAAGGGAGAATATTTTATTAAAAGGTAAAAAAAAAAAAAAATTAAAACACACGTATTTCTGAAACGAATTATTAAATACAATGCTTATTTAATACTATCTATAAACATTTTAAGAGGTACAAATGGTTATTTTACAGAGTAAAGTCAGTATAGACGACTTAGATATCCTAGTTATTGGAGAAATAATAATGCGTATTGTCAGAATTGAATATTCCATTTCAATACCTTATGTTTGTTTGCACATTTTAGAACCATAATTTGCTTTTGTATTATGGTTACAAGCCTTTTCAGCAATCAAAATTGAATTTTAAGTGTTCAAATTTAACAAATGTAATTTAGTATTCAGCGAATTTTCATTATTAAGGGGCAAAAAGAGAAAATGTTTTTCTTCATCAGAAATGTTAAAAGTCTTGTAATAGTATGTTTACATTTTGTAAATTTCATTACAATGTGAAAACGTAATAGTAAGAGAAGTGTGTAGACCAAATACAAAGCAGTATATTTTAATTAAATGTACATTTAATAAAGTAGTGGCAGTATATTTTATTCTAATAACGTAGTATATTTTAGTAAAATTTATTATATACCTTGCAATTTATACAGAAAATTAAAATAATTTTGTATGTTACAACGCATTAAATGCGATGTACAGGTTTTGAATATTTTTAATGTATCCAGTATTTTAAATAGATGACACATGTTATTTATAAATCTGCCCAATTTCATTATAATAAAACTAGCATTAAATACATCTTAAATAAAACTAACACTAAACAAATTGAAATTGCTCTTAAAGATAGCAACAAAAAAAAAAAACAGAACACATTTAAACGTAACTATTTAAAGTAGCACATTTAACTTTAACTATTTAAAGTAAAACTAAAATTAAAGAAACTAAAGTGGATTATTTAGACTTACAAACTTTTAACTTAAACAACATAAAAATCGTTGCCAAAAGAAATCCTTTAAATTAAAAAAACATGCAACTATTTCTTTAGGCAGTCAAGTATTTCCATTAAAATCCTTGCCTACACTTTAATAATGAAATAGATAACAATGAAATAGAGACGCAGCAACTAAATGCCTCAAAATAAACTAAAGCTAATACTAATGAAACAAAAGTAGGTACTTAGACCTACAAATTTTTAATCTTAACCAAATACAACGCCTTACAAATAGAAGACTTTCAATTTTAAAATCATAAAACTATTTAAATGGCAGTCAAACATTTTCAGAAAAATTATAAACAATGATTTCATTTTTCTGGAAATTTCTGATTGTCAATTAAATAAAAAGATTATAATGTAGTTATAATGCTATTGCTATATAATAATGATAACATTATAATATATTTTTAGATCACAAGGATTAGAAAAATCTGCAGTGGCAATGAAGAATTTGTAAAAGAACTTAACCTATTAATCTTTTTACTTCTTTATACGAAGTAAAAAGGAAGGATTGTAATCGCGAAAAGTTTCAGGCAGCATATTTCAACGAAAATATCCATTTTTAATGCTATCGCATGCAATTTAACGATGCTTTTGAGAGACATCTGTGCGTAAGGACAGAATAAAAGATTCTTTTCCTCCAAAAAATTATAAAACTGCTTTAAAATGAATTCTGAAGAGAATTATTCGTGGGGTCGGTACATACATAACTCAAAAACGAGTAGCCTCAGAACGTTGACATTTTGTATAGGACTTCTATAACATGTGCACCTCGTATTTTTTTTAGAATCGGCCACACCAAACGTATATAAATGTATATATCCACTATGTTACCCTGCTCAGTGATCTCAGGTTCTTTACTCTTATATGTTTGTAAATTGTGCATTTTTTGCTTAAAAAATGATTGAACTATGTTGTTCTTATCTTCCGGTGAAGGCTTTTATGCCTTTAGAAAAATCTGCATGCAGTAGTTTTAGAGTTATCAACAATTTAAAAGTTGTTTAATTCCGCTTAAGCCCAATTATTTTTGCGATGGCGGCCACGTTTATTTACATTTTAAACTTGGCAAAATAACGCATTTGTTCCCAATCTAGAGAAACTAATCTTGGCAACAACAAAGATAACGCCTTCTTTTATTATTGCGAATTAAATCATGCGTAATCCATTCTGGAATTCGTTGGAGGAACTAAGTGTTTAAGATTTACTTCGTAATTTTTAATATAGATGTTTTGAGATTTATGTACTTTTGCTTTTTCGAGAAAAGAAAACTGAATTAATTGAATGAGCAATACTGAGTCGTCTGTGAAAAATCTTTTCCTTTTTGTTTTGTTTGCTTAATTTCTTTTATAATCGTTCTAGATTTATTATATGTAGTATTTGAATAGAACATGTGGCAACGATTAGATAATTCTTCAAATTATATAAATTTTGTGCATTATGAATTATAATATGAAATGAAATATAACGCTGTTTGATAAACGTCAGAGAGTTGCTATGGTAAACAAATATAGTAAATTTTAAAAAGTGCAATTATTCTACTGTGGTTTATGCGCTATCGACGAAGTAGATATAATTTTATCAAATACGTTTAAATCAAATCCATGAAAAAATGCATATAATTTAATATTCCGTAAAAGGAAGTCATGTGGTATACGCATCAGATTTTGTTTAATAATGTAATTCCCCACAATTGAAAAAAAATATTGAAAACAGCTAGTTAAATTACATTACTAGTCTATCTAAACTGTGCAGTTTAACTGCTGATTTCTATGAAATACTAAACCGAAGCTTCGGGTTAGGCACAGACTGGATTTGTAATCACAGTTCAATTACGCATTTTCTTAACAAAATACACTATCGAAAAATCGAAGCACCAAGAAGGGATTTTGCGATCGCATGAAATTTGGTATGCAAAGATATGTTGATCGAACATGCAAATGATCAACGTTTCAAGGCAAATGAACAGAAATTTCGAACACAGCACGCATTTCTACCGCGCAATTCGCAAAGTATAAAACCAGTAACAGAGGCAGAAAATTTATCTTTTTTTGTTGCTGAATTGTAATTTTGTAAAGAAGCAACAATAGATCACATTACGACGATATCGAAGACTTTACAGGCACCTAAACGACTTCGAACATGTTCGCATTGCAGGGTTGCGTAAAGCTGGGTAGTCATACAGAGCAGTAGGCCACCATCTGCAGCATACAGACACTGCTGTGCAAAGATGTTGGCAGCAATGATTGCTACAAGGAAATTGCCGATGAAATGATGGCTCTGGACGCCAAGGATCACAAATGCGAGCCAAGAGAGGATGATTGTGCGCCAGACCCAAACCGCCCCAAAGGTATCATTGTCACCTATCAACGCACTACAGCCACGTCTATACCTCCCGTGGTACCGTCCATCATCGCACGGTGCTTGTCTGAGGCGGGGGTACGCTCTGGAGTGGTGTCGCTGCCGATCATCATGGATGCTATCAGACAGACATCGTATGAACTCTGCTTTACACTGGAAGCAGATGACAACCGTGTTCGTGTCTGGAGAGGACGGGACCAGCGGTCCCAATCGGCCGTTGCTTTAAAAAGGCATACAGCCATAACCCCTGGTGTGATGGTGTCGGGCGCTATTTCTTATGACAGTAGGTCATCATTAGTCATCCTCCGTACATCTTTAATAGCTCAACGGTATGTTGATACAGTCCTGCGGCCGGTTGCATTACCCTTCATGGCACGTCATCCTGACTTTAGTTTGGAAATAAAGCATACAAGAACTGGAGACAAAATACAATCATTTCAGTGTATTCAGTTTGGAAAATGATCGCAATGAGCGAAAATATACATTCGCATCTGCATCTTGGCCTGTAACTAATGAGATCATTAATCATTATCGTAGGAATAGTTTTCCTGCTTCAAGCACTGAGTCACATACAACACTGTAATGCGCAGTTGATTCTTCTTTTGCAAAAGTCAGTCATTAATATTTTTGGTTTTCTCAGTGAAAAACAAATCTGGATAGTCTGCAATGGTAACAGATCATTTCGACGCAAGTTACTCATAATATCACAAACAAGCAGCATAAACAAGTCATGTTTAAAAGTATTGAAATTTGGTTAATGGAACATCATATGAACAACTGTACCATTGGCTCTAAGGCCAGATCAACAATGCTATGCTGTCAACCTATAGATTAACCTCCACTGGCGTTTGGAGCGTGATTTCATGATAGCCCGTACACCATGTTAGCTTCTGAGAGCGGTGACGTAGGGTCAGTCTCTGTCTTATCTCTGTTATTGGGATAGAATTACCCTATTGTTCGTTTTGTTTGTTTGTCAAGACACTGCTAGAAATTCTAAGTGACATAAAGATATACTTGCAGTGGAGTAAGAATTCTTCTAATTCGAAAATTACGCATCATTCTTCTAATTGGAATTTCAGCTTAAAAATGAATTCGCCTCTGCTTCCGTTTCTATTTCATTTGAGTTCATGTGTGTTATAGAAACACTGGGATCCATAATATTGAATTTTTCTGATATATCAAGGAAACCTCATAGCAATCTGACTGATGATAAACAACAATCTCAGATTTTAAGGATTATTGATTATTGATTAAGATTTTAAGTAATATTGAAAAACAGATGTCTGCGACGTCATTAGCCTGTGATGATTCTGTAGGTGCCGTATTCTTTAGTACGATACTTTTACGAGAATGTTTTAGAAATGCGGTGTTTTTTGAACCCCTTTATTTCCGACGACGACTTGTATATTACTTCGATGTTTTCGCAGACAACCTATTCCTCTCTTTTGAGATATATTTTAATACGTATACAAAATCGTGACGCCAGATTATCAAATCACAAAATGTATACAATTTATGAAGTAACATACAGCAGAAACAATAATAATCGGTCTGGCTTTTACACAAGCTATGTTTCTTCCATATGTTGCTAGCTGAAGCTGTTTCCTATCATATAATTTAAAACCCATAATTCTGGGAATAAGCAGATACTGGAAGATCAAGACCTTGTCGCCACAAACCATTGGACAAGATCATTTCTGCTGCTTTAAAAACAGTTACAACTGTTTTTTTTTTTTTTTTTTTTTTTTTTGAGAGAGTTATTCGGCATAATCGTTAAATACTTCAGGATGTGTTTGGCTAGAATTTAAATATTGCTTTGATATCATATGTGTAACTAAAAGAACTCGCATCCAAAAACTGTAAAGAAGATATAGAAATGTTCTCTTTATATTTTATATATAATTCTGGAATCTTAATTATTAAGTTATAAAAGATTGAAAACAGATATGCGTATTTGTGAATTTTCTTGTAATATGTATTACTCTGTAATATACATTGAAAGTTCTGTATGTATTTGTAAATTTTATGAACGTATTGTGCGTGTGAGCAAAGATATGTTGTCATTGTGTTTTAGACTAAACAAGACTGAGCAGTTTTTCCTATATATAAAAATATCTTTCGGTCATTAGCATAAATCTTAGTATGACTGCATCTATATAATATTAGTTAACCTTAACTAATGCGAGTTTTTATATACCTGTAAAAGGTAAACTGTATTTGCAAAAAAAAAAAAAAAACATACTTCACTTTAAAGAATAAACGCTGTTACTTGAAGCTGATTATTCTTCGCTGAATGTTTAAAAGTTACGTACATTATAATTAGCTCATGTGTTCTTAAAATCAAGTCAAAGAGAAGTACAAGAGTAATGCGTTTGCTCAAGTTAATTTTTGAGGCTGTTAGAAATTGGAAAAGTATTTTGAAATATTAACATTATTAAAAGATAGAAGATATTAGGGAAAGTAGTGTATTTAATAAGAATGTTTATAAATACCAGCCACTATTAAACGAACGAAAATTGCGAAATAATTTTTCACTGAATTTTTCTGCATTTTTTTAAATGCATGTTTCAAATTACTAATAATTCTGTAAAGAATTTTCTCATTTCTTATAACGTACCTTCATAATGGAAAGCACGCCTCGCTAGCTCCGAAGGTTTGGACTTCAAATTTCGACTGAGTCATTCCTAATTTTTCGTATTTCCTACTTCAAAATTAATTTAATGATTCTACAAGTGGCGTCCGAATTAAAACGTGGTCGAAGATAATTCGACAAATCTCTGATATGGGGACTGAGTGCCCTTTTTCTCAGTCGTACTTAAAGTGTGGGGAAGAATGTACGAACTTTCGATTCCCTCATTGCATGCCTTCGTGGTGTAATTTGGAAGCATGATCTAATTCGGAAGGTCTGGATTTCGAATCCCGGAGAATTTCGAATCCATTCCTGATTTTTCATTTTCCGTGCCCCAAAATTTATCTAATGAGTCTGTAACAGAAGAGAAATTATTATTAAAGTTTATTTTGAAAGGCAATGTAAAATTTATCTGTAAACAAATCCAAACGTTGAAATTAGAATCTTTTAAAGTGTTCAGATTCATTTTGCTAAACCCTGAATATTCAGATAATTAAAACCTCTTTTAAATGTTTCCTTATACCTGAAACTTAAGAAATAAAACGTTCTTACATTTTTCGAAGTGTTAGCTCTCCCTAGCTGATTTTAAGCGACAGTCTTCTACTTATTTTCATTAATTGTAACCAGCTATATGCAATGACAAAGGCTAATTAGAGATGGAAGTACGTTTTTAAGTTAACGTGTTTTCTGTTAAATATTTTGAAGCGTATGTAACATTTTTCAGGCAGTCATTGTGTATAAAAGATTGTAATAGTATCTTCACTACACATAATTAAACACATGATATCTAAATTATTTCCGAATATACTGTTATTCGAAAAACAGATAATTTTTCGTTTCATAAATATTTAAATTATTCTAAATTGCTTTCGTATTCTACTATCGGTTCTGAAAATAATAAGTTGATTAGCTAGGACTATCAGCTGACGAACATTTGAGTATTAATAGCAATAAGTTTTGAATACTAAACTTTCGCTTTTCTCGCATATACTGAGCTCGATTTTACGTGGAAATATGCACTTTAATAATAAGATTTAAAGAATTTTACAGAATTTAAGTTTTCTCTCTCTTTGCTCTTTGTTCAGCATTACTTCCAAAGATATGACTAACTGTATGAGAGCAGGCAAAAAAATTTATATTTAGCAAACACAGGTGAAAACCTTTTTCTCTCTTTCGTGCAACCAAAGTGTACTTGAAATTGTAACTGAAGAACAATTTATATCTTATTACGGGAATTTATTACTAATTTAAATGTTTATATTTTTCTGATAACATTTAAATGTAATTGATATTCAAATATACAAATGAAGTTTGAAATTTTATAATGATTCTGTTTATTTACGGCATTATAATGTCATTTAATGTCCTTCAAATAGTCCTCAAGCATCCTTTCTTATTAGTAAAGTTCATACATATCACAAAATATTATTGAAACTAGTAACTTTTAAATTCTTCATTGTAAGAAGGTAGAGCTGACATATCTTGTTCATCGTCTGCATAATAGCTTTTTAATGCACCCACCATAATTATCCCTGTTGTTATCTTCTAACTATTAGCAATACTGATAGCATGCGCAAACTTCCTTCATAATTTATTTTCTCATTCATAAACAAATTGATAGATCAGCTAATAAACACTTAGCGATTAACGTTCGGGTCTTGGGTGTGGCTTGTAGCAAGAGAACATTCTTCCCAACACACACTGATAAGCATATACATGACAGCACACATAGATATCTGGTATTTCAATAATTTCAATTATGTGTGCGTGACAGAAACTCAAGACAATCTCTGAATGATGTGAAACTCAGAAAGCAACTTTACTAATTGCCATTTGGGATGTTATTTCAAAATAAATGGAATTTAAGGGTTGAAATTGTTCCTTAATTGCATATATATATATACTATATATGTGTGTGTGTAATGACAGCATAACATATTTCAATACTCGATGATAACTTTCAGAATGATGAATTTGCAGAAACTAGTTTACAGAAATCCAACTGAGGAATAAATTTTTCATTGAGGTTAGCAGCATCTTCCAGTCCTGTATGATTAATAAATGAAATATTAGTACAATTTTGAAAGCACTGAATGTAAGAAAACTGAGATGTAGATGTGTAGCAATGTTTAGTTAAGAACAGTTGATGCTTAGAGCTTTCATCCATTTTAATAAAGTACAAGCAGTCGAGCCGGATTAAATTCCAAATTTATTTAAATTCATATTTTGTGGCCGCAATTCACTTGGCACTCCAATCGTGCCTATTTCCAGACTATTGTGATATAAACGATCATTGCAGCACATATAGGATTGCAGCAAAGCGTCTGGCCACGAGCAAACCACAAGGAAAAAAGGGAAGAGTGTCGCAGTAGTAATGCAGCGGAAGAGAGGAGGGAGTCGACACGTTTCAGTTCGAGTTAGTTTTAGTTTACAATTATTTTGATTGGGAAAGAGGCATCTGCATTAAGCGTTATAAAAGATAGCATGATTACTTTGAATGACGCAATTTAGACTAACGGCGTTATTTTCAGACAGAGAGATGAAGCCCCCAAATTAAATAAAAAATAAACGAGGTTATAGACAATTAAAATTAGAAGTTCGCTTCCATATTTTTTATCTTACATATATAACATATAAATAATTAAAATAGTTATAAACAAAATAGTAGTTTAAAATTTATATTTTAAGTAATATATTTTAACCTACTGCAGTTACTTAGGTATAATTAATGCATTTCTCTTTTGCATTTCACGCATAGTATGTACAGTATGTCTGATACCTGCAAAACATCCTTTTGAAATTACTAAAAAACAGGGTTTATTTTTCATTGACTTAAATGCACTTTGGTATTCTCGAAATTCATGTAAATTGAATTTCAAGAAATTATATACCCAATACACAGTGTACTAGCCCGCAATGGAACCCTAGTCTTTTTCACAAACTGACAGAGATTACAATGACTATCTATTGTGCTTACAAAAGGGCTGGACTCCGTTCATTTTCATCATGATCGGAGAAGATTCCCTTTTCACCATTTCTTGCATGCCACTCGTAAGGACGTGCTCCAGATGCGGACAACTACTTCATCTCGTGTTCACTTCAGTATCTGAATTGAACACCATGAGCCTTTTTTCTCCAATAACAAGAGAAATACACGGTTTATCTACACTCAGTGCCTCTAATCCTTCGGGACGGGAGGCCATTACGAAAGACATGCTCTATGGCGTTTGGCAGAAATTAGACTGCACTTGGATGTATACCTGCTGAACGCAGAAGGTCTTTGAGATGTTCTTCTGTTGAATTTTTGGAAAATATTTCTACTGCCCAGCTTTCTGAATGTGTTTTCCCGGAATACACAGTATAAGTAAAATGCCATCGATCTCTATGCGTCTTTATGGAATTAGCTAACTCTGAATTCAATTTATACCTAGATTTATTCTAAACGTTTTTGGTTTATCTTTGCTATTTTAACAAGTTTCATTTCATCTTGAAAAATTTAAATGGTTCAAATTCTGTAAAATAACTTAGGTCATAATTAATACTAATTTTGGTCCTGAAATGGTACGCATATTCTTTCCCTTCCATATTTAGACTACAAGATTCAGTGATCCCCTTGATGCAACCATACTGTACCATATTAAAATTAATTATTAAAAATGAAAAAAAAATCTAGATTTTCAGATTTTGCATTACGCCCAAAAGGCCGCTTTTTTAACAATTTATATGTTACCTTATTTATTAAATATCATGCTCTTCGTAGTTAAAATACACAACATTTAATTTAACAGCTATATCGCAACATATTTAAAAACAGGAAAAAAATCTACCCTTAAAATTTCCGATACACAGTCTCGCGCTGCTGCGTTAACCATGAGGCCCCGATTATTGTCGGCCAGAAGGGTTGCAGCATACTCGTAAACGAAACTAAACACAGTCTCGCGCGCTGTAGATAAAAATGTTTTATTTCGTAGAGTGTTGCCATTGTTTGCTTTGAAATCGTTGAGTTTGTTAACCCAAAATCCTTTAAAGTTTTACAAATTTACAGATAAATAATGAAACAAATTCAAAATTAGGGCTTTTAAGTACCCATGTTCGGTTGGAGGACTATGTTATTCAAAATTTGATGGCTTTAGGTACCGTCGTTTCTTCAAAATGCACAAGAAAAATTCAAGCATTTCATGCAGATTCTTCATTGTTTAGTTTCCTTAAATATAATGCATGGCGATAATATTTGGTGGCAACAGTTTGAAGAGTAAATCGACGCATATTGCCGTTTTGAAATGAACAGGCCTTTTGGGCGAACACTGTTTGGGCTAAAATTCTGATGTTCACGCCACATGATTTCTTTTTCGGCCTATTAATTTCTGCACATTTCTTGTTGCATTTCATTTAAACTTATTTCCAAATTCTAACTTAATTAATCGCTTTCTCAAGGCAATTTGAAAATGCAAATGTTGAAATTAAATATCCCGATATATTTTTGTCGTGCGGGAATGAAACTTCTTTAAATTTTAATTTTTCCTAATGAGCGTACAATTTACCCTAATATAAGCACAGAAATCGGACATAAATATAGAAACCCAAGTATAAATATAGTAAGTATAACATTAAAAGTGAAATTTAATTATTCGTCGAAAAAAATTGTTTTTTAATTTGTCATTAAGAAAACATGAATACATTTATCATTTCAACACATCTGTAATAGGAAGTATATGATTACCAACAACTACAACCAAAGATTGCGGAAATAAAGGCCGGGTAAGGGGATGTTAGTCTATACATATATATGTGTGTGTGTGTTTAGTTCTCTCGATTGTAATAAATAACAGAGGCGTATACCTAGGTGTTATAGCAGTCGCATGTACAAAATTTCAACATTCTGCGACTAATCGTTTCAATTATGCGAAATACATATAAAAATACGTACGTACATATACTAGATGTCACAAAAATATTTCCAGATTATATATCAGTTTTGGGAAAAAACAGTCCTCTATTCTGTTAGTACGCACAGACGTCACCTAACAAAAATCGTTCAAATACATTTCCAAAATGGGCAGAATGGATATTTCTGTTGAAACAGGATAAGGATAACCGAAATCGTTCGCGATTATAATACTTCCTTTTCTTCGTACAAGAAAGTAAAAACTGCCATCAGGGTAACCGACTGTGCAACATAACGCATTAAAACAGCTCCAGTGAGTTATTTTTGCGGTAAAAAAGGTGAAGCCCAAAGTATCATAGATTGGAAACATAGATGAGTAAGCATGATGGCTTCGAAAATGTTTTTAAGAATTATTATTAATGTGTTAAATTACAAATTATGTTGATCATGTATATGATGTTTATGATTAAAATTTTAAAAAAATATGCAAGTCAAAAATTTATATTGAACTCAAGCGATGCAAACTTGAATTATATAAGCAAATGTTAATTTCTTCAAGTAAAGTGCTTCTATATTTTTAAAACTCTTCATTAAATTAAAAAGTAATAATCTGAATGATAGTTACAAAACACCTATTACATTGTTGGCCGTTAAATCTTGCACCATGGAGCCAGAGCTCAATAAATCTGAAGTATGTATCAAAGCAGGACATCCTGGGAAATGCAAAAGATTAGCATTTCGGAACATGTATTTGCAAGAGTAATGTACCTCGAAAGTGTACAAAAGGGAAGCTTCAAATGCCAATTCAATCGCCTTTTCTCTAATCCCCCTTCTTGTTTTAGCAATACATCTTAGAATTCGATCGTAGGGCAATGATAGCTCTCGTTAATGTAGAGTCCAACTGCTGTTCTCGTTGGTGGAAATCAATTTACAATTGATGAGTCCTGCCTTGATCACCTGTTCTCCGGACGTCTCATAGGCTGAAAACGTCACAGTGTATAAGTTGCAAATATGGGAACGTAAAACGTTTATGCAGTTATTCCTGCTTTCCCAAATTATTTGGAATTCTAGAAGAGAACTTTAAAGGTGTGTAAAAGTGTGCTGATACAAAGAATAAAATACCAAATTATTTGCAGCACCTTGTATTATCTTACCCAGGCTAGAGTTCCTTGAAAGGTATAATACTAAAGAACTGCATGGCACTTTCTTGCAAGTAACAAATCCACATAAGGGTTAAATTACCCCTTATTCACACTCAAAATAAATGAGCAGATGGCCCCTTCTCGAGCGCACATTAAGTGTCCACTTTAACTCAAGATAGAAAATATAAAGCTAATATAACGCTAAATAAAATTAACAAGCCGAAGCTGCACAGAATCAACTAGCAGAGTCGGCCGTTATTTGAATATAACCGGCGTATACTAGCAGGCACGTAGTACGGCCGTAGAACAGTAAGCTTAGACCAGCAACAACGTGGCCGAAAGGCAAAATGCTCTCCTACTGAAGTGACCCAGACTTCAGCTTAAATAGTAGTTTCTTCCTCATTTGCATAAATCGTAATCCCAACTCATTCGTAATTCATTCTGGCATGAAACCGAACGTGAAATTAAGAATGTATAAGAAATACCTGTCCCCCCAAAAAATAACTATTATAAAATTAAAGTAAAACACTACAACCTCATTGATGAATTCAAATGTTACTTCCCTAATTCGTGTGATAAAAATGTTCATAGAATGGCTACGAATCCTTTTCACGTTGATATAGATGTGCTACCAAAAGTACTACAAGAGCAAGCTTTAGAAATTAAAAATAATTCTGCAATCAAATATGAATTTGAGAAGATGTATAAAACATTATTTTGGGTAAATTGTGATAAAGTATATCCCAGTACAGCAGAACAAGCACTACTACTGTACGTAAAGTTTTCAAGCACTTCTTTGTGCGAAAGAGCATTTTCAGCATTACTAGCAATAAAACGAAGTATAGAAGCAGTTCAGTATAGCTAGTGATTTACATTGCGCACTTTCTTCTATTCAAAGAAGAATTGAATACCTCGTCAAAAATATGCAAGCACATCCTTCTCATTGATTTATCTGTTTATTTTTCTTACAGCATGTGTCTGAAACAGCACATTTCTATTAAGCCCCTATAAATTCCGCTTTATTCTTATTACCATTTTAGGTCGATAATAGTATTATGATTAGAGAAGGGAGGCGCATTTGGCAGTAGAGACACGTGACAAAAAAAAAAAAAACTTTCGGAACGCATGGGGACTTAGAGCAAATAATGACTCGGAATGAGATATAGTATTTAGATTGAGAAATAATATCAATATGCTTCTAACTTCAGTATAATTTTAAATAAATCTCTTCATTTTACAATTCAGACTCTTCAGAAGTTAGCCTTTTTTTGCATGATTTCGATTTAAGACTTCTACCGTAAACTCTTGCGTGAATTTTTTGGGTGCTGATAAGTTGGACAAAAACCCAGAGTAAAATAAAGTAGGTTTACTTCTGGTCTGACATACATATATGAAGATATTATAAACATTCCCAAAACAAATATCCATTTAGGTAGAGATAAACTCGTATTCCTTTTAAGCAAATATTTATTCTCTTAGAGTATTACACTCATATCCATAAATTAAGGATAATGCAAAATCAGGCAAAGGAAGAGTTAGAAGCAAAACAAATTTGACTTATTTGTAAACCTTATTTATTAACCAAAAGGTAAAGAGCAAAAAAATATGCTATATGTTTGATATTATTAAAAAAATTAGTGATTTTTCTCCCTGGAGAAAATTACAAAAAAAAACTATTTACAAAAAAACAATATTACATGATTGGTATAATTGTTAACACATTGTATATCTCCCAGACGATGCAATACAGTCCGTACAACACCTAGGCATGCTGAGTATCAAATTATCGATCTGATCTTGGGGGGATACCACTCAAAAAGCAATGTTCTCCGAAGTTCCGATAGACATGTGGGAGGAGGTTGACGGGCTGCAACTCTTCGGCCAAACATATCCAAACGTGCTGTACTGAATTCAAGTCCGTTGAGAATGCTGGCCAGTCCATACAGGTGATATTCTCCGATTGAAGGCATTCGCTTACGATGTTTGCACGGTGAGGACGGGCGTTGTCATCCATAAACACAAATTGTGCGCCCATGGCGCCCCGAAACAAGCGTACATATTGTTCCAGAATGACGTCCCGATAGATTTCGCTTGTCATGGTTCCAATTTGAACATGCAGGTCAGTTCTAAAACCCAGAATAATTCCACCCCAAACGAGCACTCCTGCACCACCGAAACGGTGTCGTTCAATGATGTTTTCTTGGTGGTAACGGGTACCTGGAGCTCTCCATATAAAAGTCAGGCGAGAATCAGACTGCAAGCTAAACCCGTCAGAAAACATCACACAAGCCCACTGTTGCGGTGTCCACAATGCATGCTCCGTACTCCTGGCTAACCGCAGGCGACAGTGAGTTGCAGTAAGTGGAACGCATCTGACTGGTCTACGAGCATATAGACCAATCTGCCCTAAGCGTCTGTACACAGTCTGCCTTGAAATTGTCGTACCAGTGGCCGAAGAGAGCTGACGAGACAGGTCTGAGGCTGTGCTCCGCCTGTTTCTTTTGGCAGTAATGCCAAATACCGGTCCTCATTCGGTGTTGTACTCTGGGGCGACCTGTGCTGTAACGTCTACTCACATTACCGTCATCTTGGAATCATTGCCAAAGCCTGGAGATGATACTCTGGGCAATTCCAAGTTCGTCTGATACTTCCAGTTGGGTACGCCCACATTCCAGACGACCGCTAATTCTACCACATAAAAAATCATCCAAATGCGCCCTTTGTGTCATAACTATTCGGTTAATGCACTGAAATGCTTATAAAGCGCCTGCGAACAATTTTACTTCTTTGCCTGTATTCCTTATATATCACTCTCTTACACTCTCGTGATTGTGACGTACCATCGGTGTTATCTGGTTACTTCCTGAAATTTGCATATGATTCTTGAAGATGTGTGTAGTGATTTTACAGGTGATATATATATTTTAGAGTTCGATTTCCGCGTGACTCCGAATTATATTTAATTTATGGACATGAGTGTAAATCACCTATGATTTCCGAAAATGTTTTAAGCTCAAACAAAACGAACTTAATAACATATTATGAGAACACGCAACAAGATTTTCAGTTTAACCGCAGCAAACGGCTTTCATTTTAGAAAATGAAACCTTGAACAGGAATCGGTCAAACGAATTAGTCTGTACCAAACGTGAATTTGGCATTAAAATGTTTCACATAAGTTTCCATCATTTCTAGTGAAACGTTAATATGAATTTTTAAAAATTCAGAGTGATTGGGCATAGTATAATTTTGAAAGAAATATAGAATTCCTCATATGACTGTCTCTAAGGTCCAGAAATGGTATTTAAAACTTTGTGTAACATCAAATCCGTCAAGAAAACGGTTGTAATTATTTCAAATTTTAATCATGTAGAATAAGCGATTTTCTTTAATTTAATTCTGTTCATGAACATGTATCAATTGCTACTATTTAAGAAAAGACTATGGTATTTTCAAAGTGGTGAGGAACAAATGGCAACATACAGTTGGCAAATGTCGCCTTAAGGATACGTTGGATATAAACAGGATATCTAAGGATACGTTGTCTGTTTCACAAAAAAGGTGTCCCGTTGGAATGAAAATATACTAAAATAAAAATTGAAACATTGCAAATGAGTTGGCATTTACAGTTTTGATAGGACATTAATTTTATTATTTATATCAAAAGAAATCAGTGGCTGTTAGTAAAAGTTGCAATATTAACAAATGAGTAAAAAAATAATTAACTTATAGAGACATTCGGATTTATTTTTGGAAGCTGGAGTGAGGAAACATTAGCAACCGCCTTCGCCGGGAATCGAACCACGGACCTCTGGAATATCGGCCCAGCGTGCAGAACCACTACACCACGAAAGCGCGGTAGAAAAGCGGGACAAACACCTTACATACTCCCCTTTTTAAAGGGGGACTGGAGTATTTAAGGGACGCAATCGCCAAATTCTGGGTGTGGAGAATCCTCCTCCAACACCTTTTAGTTCTGGCGCCATTATAGAGACATTAGGATTTATTTTTTGGAAGCCGGAGAGAGGAAAAATTAGCAGCCGCCTTCGCCGAGAATTGAACCACGGACCTCTCGAATACCGGACCAGCGTGCAGAACCACTACACCACGAAGGCACGCTAGAAAAGAAGGAGAAACACCTTATATACTCCCTTTTAAAGGGCGACTGGGGTGTTTAGGGGACCCAATTGCCAAATCCTGGGTGTGGAGAGTCCTCCTCCAACACCCTTTTAGTTCTGGCGCCACTGTAGAGACATTAGGATTTATTTTTTGGAAGCCGGAGAGAGGAAACATTAGCAGCCGCCTTCGCCGGGAATTGAACCACGGACCTCTGGAATACCGGACCGTACAGAACCGCAACCGTACAGAACCGCAGAACACCGTACAGAAGTACAACACCACGAAGGCACGCTAGAAAAGCGGGACAAATACCTTATAAGCTATATTTTTGTTTTTGTGGTTTATCTTATTTGTCTGAAAATGAGATCATATTCATGAGTCTCTGAGATCTGAAATATTGCAGAATCAAATCTTGACTGAAGCAAACTTTAAGGCAGCCAATCCTCTACACTGTAGAGGATTGCTCCTTCTTCGCACATCCTGTAGACATATCCTGAGGCCTGCAAATAGCTGCTATTTCAGTATGGAGGAGAAAACTTGCACTGTACTTTCTGGATCCGACACTTTCAACGAGGATAAAAATTAAACCTCTTTCTACAGTAAAATCTAAACAGATACGTTAATTTTGCCTAGTGCGTACAAAAATAATTCAAAAGCTTAGATGACAAAATAAATGTGTGAATACTGGATTAAAAAAATGTGGCAATAATGTGGATTTCTTTTTAATACAAAAATAAAGAAAAAGTATTGTCTTTTAATAACTACGTTTTCCAATCTCATTTCATATAACGAAAGACACATATTGCTTTTTATATGCATTCAAGTATTGGAAACAGTTGCCACTAATTTAGAAAATAAAGATCCTGAATTTTGCAAGATGCAAAAGTCTGTAATGATCTTTAAAATGCAGAA
Organism: Stegodyphus dumicola; assembly: GCF_044657685.1. NCBI lineage: Eukaryota > Metazoa > Arthropoda > Arachnida > Araneae > Eresidae > Stegodyphus > Stegodyphus dumicola. The sequence continues at coordinate 199,930,983 of NC_140771.1, forward strand.
AGAACAAAAATAGAATGTGTACACTACATAACTTTCTTGTACTGAATATTAAATAATACGCATTTTCCTCTGCATTTCATTTAAACTTATTTCCTCGAATTTCGTTACACATATATTTCTCATTCAGTTAATGCAGTTCTCACTTCGCGGCAAGGAAAAAATGCATAAAACTCGAAATATCTACATTAAAAATTGAAAGATATAGAAAAATATAAAACACCAAATACAGTTAAACAATTTTAAAAAAATACAAATAAAATTATAGTTTCTACGCAAAAAACAAGTAATTTGGCCAACAGACAACAAGGCAGATTTTTCGGGACACAAAACTGAAAGTTTCCTTTTGGTCCCACTCGGCAAAAACACTCTGAAGGTGCAAAAATATGGCTGCTTTCGAAGAAAAAAATCTGATCTGTACCACATGACTTCCTTGTAGGGAATATTAAATTATAATTATTTCAATTAACCTTATTTCCTCGAATTTCATTTTCTCATTCAATTACTTCTGTTCTCACTTCGCGGCAAGCAAAAATACATAAAAGCTCAGAATATCTTCATTTAAAAATTGAAAAATAAAGGAAAAAAGAATAAATGCAGTTAAAAACAATTTTTACAATTAAAATTCGAGTTTCTGCGCAAAAACAAGCAATATGGCCAGCAGGCAACAAGCAGATTTTTCGGTGCACAAATTAAAAGTTTAATTTTGGTCCCACTAGGAAAAAAGGCACTGAAGGTGCAGAAACTGAATTCACTATTCTGCTAAGTTCCAAATGTAAACAAATATCGCTGCTATGATAAACAAAATTTAGGCTTAGCCGCACTTAAACAACTTTAAAATTGATGATAATTCTAAAATTATTGCATGCAGGTTAACTAAAGGCATAAAACCCTCAACCGGAAGTAAGAACATAATTCAATCTTTTTTAAAGCAAAAATATCGTAATTTAACCAACATATAAAAATAAAAAGAGTTGAGCTTACTGAGCTGAGTAACAGAGTGGGTATATATATATATACAGAGATAGAGAGAGAGTAGATTACACTTTTGTTGCGACCGATTGCAACCAAAAAGCGAGATGTCTAACTAAATGCTATAGCAGTCCTATATGCAAAAATTCATGGTTCTGAGTCGTTTATGAGTTATGCGAGATACATATGTACGTATGAACAGACGCCACGGAAAAATCTCTTCTGAATCCATTTTAAATCACTTTTATAATTGAGGAAAAAGAGTCCTTTATTCTTTCTTTACGTAGTCACGCACAAACATCGTTAAATTGCATTCGATAGCCGTCAAAATGGAGGAATGTAATGACTGAATATGATACTCGGAATTTTTCGTGAAAATCTTTCGTTAAAATGAAATATGATACTCGGAATTTTTTGTGATTACAATACTTCGTCTACTTTGAAGGAGCAAGTAAGAAACGAATAGAATATTATTTGTATAGTACAGTCTTCTTAAAATATAAATTTTCCTGATGAAGTAGAGAAGTTAAAACATGAACTTAAAATTCAAACTACAGACAAACTTCAGTAAAACAAAGCATACTAGCGAACAAGCCCGCTAGATGAGCGGGCTGCCGTCAAAGCAAACGTAATAAGTTCTATGTACGCCTGGAAAGATAATTAAAAAAACATTTCAATATGAATTAAATCAGTTAATTATTTCTACGGGGGGGAAAAAATTAAAAGAAAGAAAAAAGTAAAAACCGAAAATTTTCAGATTTTATAGTATGCCCAAAGGGACTTTTTTTAAACTTTTTGTGCGTTGCCTATCTATTAAATATCACGTTTTCGCACTTTCACAACATAAAATTCAATTCGACAGTAATATCATAAGACATTTAAAAATAGCACATATTTAGAATTTCAAATGTACAGTCGCGTGAGTTGAAAATAATTTTTTTTCCCGCACAGCGTTCACATTGCTCGTTTTGAATCGTTGAGTTTCTTAATCAAAAACCCATAAATGCTTTTCAAAATATGAAACAGATAATAAAACCAATTCCAAGTTCCAAATTTGGGTTTCCATATGCCCATGTCCGGGTGGAGGATTACATTATTCAAAATTTTATGGCACCGCCGTTTATTCACCGTGTGGGACATGTACATTCATGCAATTGCTTTATTATTTAATTTCTCTAAATATAATTTCAATATCAATAAAAGAATTGACGTGGCAATAATCATATCGTGTCAGTTATCCTAACGTGAAGCAAAACAGTACCAAACACCAGTTATTTATTTAAAATGACATTAACGAAAACCTTTCGGTACAAAATGACGTCACATAGAATCGCGTGTTTTCTTCAATGTCAGAATATGACCTTATATAATAATAATAATATATTTAATATTTGGCAATGCCATTTTATTTCATATTTTATAAAACTTGCAAAGTTTTCATTAACAAACTGTACGATTTGAAAGCGAACGGTGCGTATACGTTTCGAAATAAAGCAGATTTTTATCTCCAACGCACGAGACTGCTGCCACTCAGAAAAATGAGAACTAAAATTCTCAGTATATTTATCTGCGTTAAATTAAGAAATAATTAGAAAATTATATTTTTATTCGTTTAATTTTTACTTTCATATTTTTGAATTTTATTTAAATTTCTGAGAATTTCGATAATCTGCCATTTGCATAACTTGACAGACATTTCTTAACCATGACACTGCAAAGTTAAATCAAATTAAATATGAAACTGTTCCTGTTTAACCTTCCTTTGCTATTACGATTTCTCATTTTTGTCCTTTAAAAATAGAATTCAGGAAAATTGAAACCGCAGTTTCCCGGTTTTAAACATTCGAATAGCTAAATATATGCATCAAATACCTACAAATTATAATCAGCCCGGTATCAATCATTCGTTTGCTAAGCGCTAACAATTCAAATACAACTTCTTAAAATCAGACTGGCAAAGATGTGTTTCGTTGAAACTACAAGATGACTAATTTCAATTTATTACAAATTCACTTGCTATTTAAACGCAGTCTAACATAGATTTTATTAAAGACTAAAGGAAGAAAGAAATATTGTGTAAGTGATGCTAAATAATTGACATTAAAGCAATGTATTAGCTCAAATTTATCGACTTATGGAAATTTTATCGCCCTTTGGTCTGCATATCCCTCATCTACTTTATTTTAAGTTATTTGTTAATAAAGTTTGAAATTATTTTCAGTCGCATTCAAGACATATTTGAAACAATTGCATAATACCTAAACCAAATTAAATGCAGGTTCGTTATTTTACTAACATTTCTCTTTTTTCTTCGCGCTACGGAATTTCTTTAGCAGAAAATCTATTTATAGTTGAAAATATAATAGCTTTTTCGATTTTTAATTAAACAAGGGATAGAAAAAATATATATTTAAATGAAAAGTTTTATATGAGTTTACCAGACACATAAATGCAGTTAAACATAGTTAGAATCTCTCTGAAGCTTTTAAACTTGCACTATCTGTTAAAGTTTATGAAACTCCACAGATATTGATTGATGGTTATTTCAGTAGACTGCTTTGCATTCTGTACATTAATCAATGCCACAAGCAACGCTTCTGTCCATTTAGCAAAGCATACTTGTATAAAGCGTAGAACTAAATTATTTGTACATTTAGATTTTTTTTTTTTTTTTGTAATTTAGAAGTTTACTTCGTTTGCAAAACTTTAATTTGCTTAGTGGAGCACTTTGAATATTGTTTTAGGGGAAAAAAAAAACAGAATAACATCATGATTTAAAATTAAATTGAGATTGATTTCCGCTGCCATCTGTTATTTTTTTATAAAAACGCACAATTATTTTTAAAACGTAAACGAATACATAAAGATTAGTTTTTTCTTGACCACATCGGAAGTTAATCGGATTTTTTACGAAAATGTTTGGAAAGTGTAATTATTTCAGGAAACATGCGTCGTTAACTAATTTAAAAATTAATAACAGTGAAGTATATTTATTTTGATTCCTTTTTTTTATTTCATTCTTATTACATGTTTTGTGTTTGAAGGCACTGAATTAAACAAGGCTTCAAAGCTTCCAGAAAATATAAAATATTTTTCAGTGAATGACAATAAATCTTATTAAAAATATGAAAAATCAGCTATTAAAACTGACGAAAGTTACCTTCATTCTTTAATAGTCTTTCAAGCATAAAATACAAAGATTGACCATTTTTTTATAGAACGGTTCCTGTATTAAAACTTTTGAAATGCATCCGAAATTCTTTTGTAAAGAAGAAATAATAATATAAAGGAAAAAATGTTGTTAATTTCCAGTATACGACGCGTTTAGAAAATGCATTGAAACATTTCTCATTGTACATTTTGGCATGAAGCTTTTATTTTACTGCACTAGAAACTGCAATACATCCTTTAAAATTATCCTTATTTTAATTTCTACACTGTACAATTAAAATTTAAAAAATATTGAAAACTTTAAAATTATTATCAAAATCCTAATATGTTTTGAGAAAGTACTAAAATAAGAATGCCTGTTTCTGAAAATATAATAGAGATATATAGGAGATTGTACATATTCGTGATGCACCTCAGAAACTGTGCATCTTTTAAACTGAAATTAATAATATTGAATTATAGAAAGACGAATTCAAATATGATAAAAATACAGAAAGAAATTTATTATAGTACCATTAGGCCTTTTCTTTTATTTCTCTAATGTGATTGAAGCGAATATAGATTTGTTACCGAAATTTAATGAAATTTTGAACGAATATGGACTTTGTATGTTGCTATACGTACTTGGATCGTACAGAAATGACTGACACAATGGCTCACGCAACGAAATTCGTACTCTATGCGAAGGGGAAACAAGGAAAATAGACATAAGGGGACGTGACCTACTCAGAAAGCATAGATGGAGCTGGCCGCAAGCCCGACCGGCCCTTCAGTGTCATTGAGGAAGTGGACAGCAAAGATAGAATGTTATTTCACGGTCAGCGTTGTACAGCGTGGTTCCTATGGAGGAAGGGATATAGGATTCTGAGATCCATCGTCGCATGGTGTCGGTGGGCGGGAAAAAAACACCCTCGAGGTTTACAGTATCCCGTTGGTTGGCCGAGTTCTGCAGTGGAGCCGAAACCGCAATCAAAAGTGTCAGCGCGGGACGACGAGCAACATCGCATACAGCAGCAAATGTGGCCGCCGTGTTGGATTTCATCATGGCGAACAGGCGCATAACGTTCCACAAGATGCAGAAAGAGACATGACTTGCGCAAGGAAAATCGCAGGCCATTGTGCATGATGATTTGGAGATGATAATTGTGTGTGCAAAAGTAGGTGGACCTTGGACCTCGAAACAAAACCTCGGACTACCCCTTACGTGACAACAAGAAGGACGCAGTCAGGGACCAACATGTTCAAACCTCTGCCGAAATGCATGCAATTGTCCATAGATGGTGCACCAACATCCCCACAGACTGGTTTACCAAAGCCCTTCGGGACCTCTCAGCCAGATGTCAGAAGTGGCAGCCAGATGGCAGACATGGGCGGTGATTATTACTAACTGATGTACTATCAGTTTTTTTGTTAATAAATTTTATTTCGCTCTGTGGCAGCATTTCTGTCATTTATTTCTGTACGCCTAAATATATTACCGTACAAGACTGAGACTCTACCTAGCTTAAAATTCACAGTTATATTCTGATGTTTACTAATGAGCGGTAACTATTCGAAAAATATAGTAAATACTGAGATAACTAGCTTTGACAAGAGCTCACCAGTGCTCGATATGTTAAGTCTTTGAGCCCTGGTCATGTGCACCTCGGGTCCCTCCTGATAAAGGATTCGGTGCAGGGGCGTTTTTTTGCGGTTTTCTACATATATAATGTAGATACGAGCCAGCCAGTTCCCTTACAATGTTCTCCAGAATGGCATCCCTCTAAGCACATAGCTCTAAAGCTGTTCGCCATCGTCAAATAATCTAAGTTTTAAGAAATACTGCTGAAAATGTCAGAATTTTCAAATTATCTCTATTAAAAACTGATGCAGGTAATATTTTAATCAAACAAATTTATCAATGTAAATGAAATTATTATCATTATATTTTAACATTTCCCTGGTTTTTGTCATGTAAGAACCAGATTCCAGGGTATTGAAACAAATTTAATGGTGCAGTTTTTAATTCCATGAAATGAAAGGAGGATAATTTTCGTGTACCATTGCATAGGACTGCAGGTGATAGAAAGTCCTAGACATAAAGAAAATATTCGGGGTAAAAGAAACAAAACTATTTCCATTTCGTTTCCCGTAGTGGAATAAGAAATGCTTCCTCTCTTTTTAATGAGTCAAATCGTTTCAGGCTCTGTGTGTGGGGGGGAGGGGCTCAGTGCAAAGGAAGAGACATTGCATTAAAGGAAAATGTTCTTATTATACTTGACTATCGTATCGCTGAAATAAGGAAACCTGAAATTAATATTTTTTTTCCCCTAGTGGAATGTTATGAATTGCACCTTTGAAATAAGGGCTTCCTTCATATGTTTATATGTTTGGCGCCATATATTTCTAAGATTTTCCTTTGACTGGAAAGCAATAATGAGCATATAGTTTGTCTACACGTCTATTATTTCCTCTCAGTCGTTTCCTCTAGGGCTTTCTCTAAACTTCTTGGGGGGCTGTGAAAAAAAGCATGTTTTATAATTTATTTCTCTTTATGGTTCTAACTGATTTTCGAGTAAATGGTATGACATACACTTTATCCAATGCAATATAATGTGAAGCGTAATTGAGTCAAAAATAAGTTTTAAATCACAATGAGGAGTTAAATGGCAAGTATTCTCGAAAAGACAAAAGGGGAAGGCAAAATAGAAAAGAAAGACAGCAAAGACGAAAAAATATGGTGAGTTCGTTCTGACGGCATTAGATTTTCAGGTTATTTTCGGTATAAAGAGGGGAAAAAGTGAAAAAGAAAACAAGCTTGGGAAATAAGAAATAATATAGAGGTGTTTATAACGACGTTCGGTTATATTCAGGATTGCGAAAAAAGCGACGGAAAGAATCTACATTGGAAGAATTAACGACTGAAAGAGCAGTAGGTGAAGTTTTATTAGGAGAACGCGGAAGCTTAACTTACAATAGATTGTCCCTCAAATGATAATAAATTGAATTAGACTGAATTTAGTCTTGTTGCTTTGCCTGATTTTATGTTCTCTAGCCTCGTTAAATCCTTTTTCAAATTATTATCACTTCTCTGTTAGCTTTACTTGTAAATTTTAGTGTAGCTACTCAAGCACAATAATTAGATTTTTTTATCAGTTTCATAATTCTTTAAGAGATTCTTCTGAGTTCTGAGACAAACAAAGACGAGCTAACCAACGGACTCAAGTTATTTTTCTGGGGAATACTATAACAGACGTCTTCCTTGATTGGCACAGATGGTGTCAATTATTTTCTGCAGTTCAAGCCTTTTAAAACCTAATGAATGCATGCTACAGTAGAATGACCTTTATTAATCATATTTCTTATTTAACCTCCAGATTGTCTGTTTTTGAACAATTTTATAATTATATTTCTTGCATCAAACGGCGAATCAGTTGGTTTTGTGCACATTTTCACAGAAAAACATAAAAAGATTCATAGAAGGCAACATGTTTATTTACGGTGCGCGGTAACATTTTTCCCTCAGTGTCAATTGCTTAATATTATGATATGAGGAATTCAAAATCTGAAACGACAGTAAGTTTTGCAATTCAAAAATTGTAAGGCATCGATAAGTTCTGAATATAGCGTGAACAAATTAAAATTTTCTGTGAAATAATTGAATAATTATTTACGTTAGATAATAACACCTTATGCTTTCCATAATATTAGTTTTCATTTTAACTAGTTTTACTGAAGATAATCCTTCTGACATTTCAACACTCTTAAAAAAATAAAAAAATCAAGGAAACGAAACAAAAACTGCAGTGTGTTGTTCTTACATGTTTTTTCTTATAGAATGCATCTTTCCGTTTGTGAAAAACGTATGATTTATTCATTCTTAATTATTTTGTTTAATCTTTCATTCTAAAATCTTGAATTCAGTAAAAGTGTTGAGAGTAGAAGCCCTCAGTTTTCTTTGGTCAATAATAACGTAATTTTTTGAGTCTATATTTTCAAATGGAATATTTCTATACGTTCTATGGTTGGTTGACTTTTAATGTCACAAAACCTTGAAGGTTATTATGCGCCAGACGAATGATGAAGAAAATCCAAAATGCACAAACACACTGTATCAGATGAATTGTTGAAATGAACATGTAATGTTGATGAAGGTATGGAGAAATTACTTTGGGAAATGCTCTAGCAACAGGTAGAGCAGGATAAAAGGAAAACAACTACAAACCATATGGTAAAAAGAGATGTCTCTTAAAAATCTTATGAGGTTGATGCGAGGGATTTTTCCAATGAGGTATGTTAAGTTAACATTCGTAGAGTTAAAATAATAGTTACGTTTCTGAATAAAAGCAGGACAGCAAGTTAAAATGTGATTGACTGAAACAATTTCGCAAGTGCCACAAATAGGCTATCTCCTTTCAAGAGATACTGATGTGTCAGTCTGCAGTGACCAATTCGTAGGGAAGCCAGCAGTACATCCTGCTTTCGATTCCCTCTCGACTCCCAATACTCCAAATTGAGTTTAACTTGTCTTAATTTCTTAAGTGTCTGACAGTCCTAGAGTTTTTTCCACCTGGACAAGATCTTTGTTCTGATGTAATTTCGCATGTCTGTAAAAGGGACGTTATTTTCAGAGGTAATATCAGCAGATTTTGCTGCGACATCGGCGAGTTCATTGACTTTGATGCCAGCATTTTCAGGCACCCAGCAGTACGCAATAGAATAACCTGCGTGTCTCAAGTGGAGGTGTGCCTTTAAAATTTCGAAGACCAAAGGGTGGCTAGTATTTGTATTTATTGATTCAAGAGCACTCAGACAGTCAGAGTAGATAATGAACTTCCTGTTATTCTGCTTAGATAAAGATTAAGGAATTCAAAATGGCAAACGTTTCTGCAGTAAAGACTGATGCAGCCTTATGAATTTTACTACTCTAGATTTCTTTTTCACGAACAAACGCTGCCCCGACATGATCATGATTCTTTGAGCCATCACTTAAAATTGCTTTATAGCTAGAATGTCTGCTTCTATTCTCCAGGAAAATTTATTGATATTTGCATCGTTGGTACTGCTCTTCTTAAGTTCTCCAAAAATGTTAAGTAGAGGAATATTCACTTCTTGCCAGGAAGCAATACCGATAAAGTTAAAGATTTTGGTGAGATGCAGAACTTTTAGGTTGAATTCTTCAATGAGTGAATGCGAAGATCAAAAGCTCAGACAGACGAAGGAGAAGCTTGGTAGATACGAGAGTACTGATCAGCGGTCATGAGTTAGACAGGATGTTCGGTTTGTGACATTACTTTATAATGAAAATCAATGGACAACTGCTTGCATCTGAATTCCAGAGATGGTTCAAAACAGATGACATATAAACTTTCGACTGGAGATCTTCTGAAAGCTCCACAGCAAATCCATAACGCTTGATGTTGGATCCAATTTCAGTAGCACAGAAGGTCTTGCTGATCCATAGATAACACAGCAATAGTCAAGTTTGGAACGGATTAAAGCTCTATAATCCCCATGAAGTATTGGTTTGGACAGAAATGCACGCAGACGGTCTTCTGGCTAGAAAAGTTAAAACCATTGTTGTTGGACCACTTTATGATTCTGTTTAGAGCAATTTGTAGTTGTCTCTCAATGTATCTTATATCTTTATCGTGAAAATAAATCATCAAATCATCAACATACAAGGAACCATGCACTGTGCGAGGAAGTTCTCTTAAAATGTAATTAATTTTCAGGCTGAAAAGAGAGACACTGAGCACGTAATCTTAGGGAACACCTTCTTGTTACACATATACTTGAGAAAGCAACGAATCAATCTTAACTTGGAAAGTGCGGTCCTTCAGAAAGTTTTGAATGAAGATGGGTAAATTACCTCGCAACCCAGTGCTCTAAAGGTCATAAAGATTTCCATACGCCAAGTTCTATCGTACACCTTTTCCATCTCAAAGAAAATTGAAACCACATGATTTCTTTTCAGAAATGCATTGCGTACTGCGGGTTCAAAAAACAGGACATTGTCAAGCGAAGATCTCTCCTTACGGAAACCACTTTGGTAGGGCGATAGACAATGATTAGTCTCCAGATAGTAGGTGAGACGGTGATTTACCATTTGCAAAGGCAGCTAGTAAGCGCAATGGGGCGGTAATTTAAAGATTTTTCGGGTCCTTGCCGGGTTTTGCTATAGGGATTACAAAGGCCCTGCACCAGGCAGTTTGACAAATTTGTTCCTTCCATATCTTATGATAAAGAGCGAGAAGGGCCATTTGAGATTCATAGAGCAGATATTTTATTATCAAATAACTTATGCCATCAGGACCAGGACATTTCCTATCAGTAGGAGAAATTACACTTCTTAATTCCAAAAGCCTCTTAATTCAAAAACTGAGTGAGATCTTTATTATAAGATTCTGCATTAGAATGGGAAAAGTCGATTTGAATCATTTCCAAGCGCATGTTTGTGGTCAGAAACTATTTTGAGTAATTGTTACTGCCAGATACAGCAGCAAATGTATCACCTAAAGCATCGGCTATTTCTTTTCTATTGCTTATCAGCTTTCCGTCTTTTTCTAGAACAGAAAAGGAATAATCATTGTATAACTCTGTTTGCGGACTCTTTCCCAAACCTGTTTGCTAGGCATTGAGGAGGTAAAACAGGACACATAGGCTGCCCATGAATTGCTCTGACTTTGCCGCCTCACTTTTCTTGCATTCGCTTTACCTTTTTTAAAGGCCAGAAGATTTGCCAATGTTGGATATCGGCGACAGATACACCAAGCTTTCTTTTGAAACTCTCTCGAAGTTTCATGAAAATCACTGTTCCACCAGGGCTTAGGGAACTTTGGAAACTTCGGAATACAGAAGTTCAGCTGTTTGTACAATAGTTTCAGAGATCATTTTTGCTGCTGTATTAATGTCCACATCGTTAACCATTTCTTCAGTCAGCACAGCACAAGATTCAAAAAGATCCCAATCAGCTTTATCGTAAAGTAAACGTGGTTGTCTTGAAATCACCGACTTTCCTGTAATATTTACAATCACTGGGAAATGGTCACGATCGTAGAGATTCTCCCCTACACTGAAAGAGCAAAAAGGTAGTGAAGATAGAGAACAAAAGACCAGATCATTTGCATGAAATACTCTAGTCGCCTGATGGTTTGGTTTGGTTTGGTTTATTGAGATTATGGCAAAGCACACTAGGGCTATCTGCCTAAGGGTAGGGATGCCTTCGTGGAGGACTTTCTAAGGGAAACTGGCTCGTATACACGTTACACATGGGGAAAACCACGAAAACACCCATGCAGCCAGCCCGTTCGCGGGACTCGAACCTCGGACCGAACTACCAGTGTTCAGCGACTTTACCGCTCGGCCGCTGGTGGGCCTAGTCGCCTGATGAAAGTAGGTGTATTTTCCATTATTAAGGAGACAAATAGAATGATCTTCCATTAATTGTTCGATCTGCCGGCCGCTTGAATTAGTGTCCCTACTTCCCCTTAAGTTACTATGTGCATTGAAGTCACCTAAAAGCAAAAAAGGTTCTGGGAGCTGTTATATTATTGTGTCCAACTCTCGCTGATCAACATGCTCATGGGGGGGTAAATAAATAGTGCATACCGAGATTTTAAAGTGTAAATTAATCTGAATCGCCATAGCTTGAAGGGAGGTCTTCAAAGAGAGAGCAGTGTATGGGTGATTGTGGGAGACAATAAGGCCCACACCACCAGAGGCACGATCCCCAGATGGGTTGTCCTTTCTTACTGTGGTATATCTCCGTATCATAGCAAGCCTTTTTAAGAAGGTCTCCTGAAGTGCAAATCAGGCATGTTGATGGATGTTGATTAAATTCTTGATATTACGCAGGTTTTGACGGAAACCCAGGGAATTCCACGAAATAAATGCACCTATTATGAATGCTTGTTTTGGCGGTGTTAGTTTTTTGACTTTCGAGGCATAGGGTGTTTCGGAAGCGATAACCTTGTTCAACGTCCATTTCTTCTGAGTCGTCTAGGCGTCCTGAACACATGCTTGCAATAGAACTTTGACTGTAGATCCTGGGTTTTTGTTTATTTTTCTCCTTGATAACATCTCTGTGTTTGTTCTGTTGGACATCCTGTTTCCCTTTGGAAGCAGTCACCGGCGTACTGCTTTCAACATCAGGTATTTTCCCCTGATTTTTGGTTTCTAGGATCTTCTGTCATTGCTAGTTCTTTTTTCTGTGCTGTAATTGTGGTTTGCGTTGATACTGATCTGAATGATTTTTTTTCGGATGCATAAGATTTATTAGGTCTTGGCTGATTAGAAAGAACAAGTCTTTTGGCTTCTCCAAATGATATCTTTTGAGTAATTTTAATGTTTTGAATTTGTTTTCCTGTCTGCCATTTCGGACATAATCTTGAGAAAGCTGCGTGCTCGCCTTTACAATTTATACATAAGAGGGTAGCAGAGCAGCCTCCACTGGCATGGCTCACGTGTGCACGATGGAACATCGAGCACACGTGAAGCTACCGCGACAAGAGGTCTTTCCAAATCCAAAGCGCTGACACTGGAAGCAACGAATTGGATTCGGTTTATACGGCCTATCTGAACGGTTTAAATATCCAGCTTTGATGTTTTAGGCACGTTAGAAGACTTGAAAGTAAGTATAACGTGTTTAGTGGGGAGTGACCGTCTTTCCGTATTTTGATCCGACGAGCACTACACACGTTTTGATCTGCCAACACTTTAACGAATTCCTCTTCAGTTACTGATAGTAAGTGTATTTGAGGGATTACTCTTCGGGACGAGTTCAGAGTGTTATGTGGCTTAACTTCAACGTTTGCTTGTCCTAATTTAATTAGTTTCAAAAGACTATTAGACTGCTTTTCGGACGCAGTTTCTAACAAAAGGTCTTCAGACCGAAGTCTCTTAATATTTTTCAATTCTCCTACAGAAGACAAAAGATGTTTGTTTATTAGAAATGGTGGCATTTTTTTCGATTCTTCAGGGCTGGTTATAATTAAGAAACGTGGACAAAATATATCTGATACAGTGCTTTCTATGTCGCTTCTTAGTCTTTTGGTCACAATTGTTGGGTACATTGTTGGAGCAGGAAGGTAGCATAGCATTCGTATTTACATGGAAAACGATTCGGGTCCGACCGCCCCACCTACCATGGAGCCCAACAAGGGGACTCAAATTCCTACGCCAGGGATAGCCGGACCTATACGCAAACTGAAGTCACACAGTCGGCTTTCCTAAAAGCTACCGAGAGCTTGTCCCTAAGTCACTGACACAAGGACTAGTGACCCGCCGGTTGCCACCTGTTAGGACGACAAGGTACCTCCCGTTTAACTGAAGCAGAGGCCAAAGCAGTGTGTTGAGGACAGTACCTTGCCCCTGAAATTACCAGAACCCTCCTTTCCAGTGACACGGGTCTCCACGTACGGCAAACACGTGGGCAGTTTTATCGCCACTCGAAAGACTAGGGACAAGGCTGTTTCAGTTCGTTATGAGAAGCTCGAACCTCAGAAGAGGAAACCACAAGGGAGAATGAAAACAGTAAAAGTTGCAGTTAAGAGGAGAGGAGGCAGGAAGGAGGAGAGATCACTGGGGCTCCAGGATTGGGACACACGATCACCAAGACGGTAATTCCCTGAAGGATCTTCACCTGCTATGCTTTAGCTGGACATGTTGGAACGGCCTTCATGCCTAGGATGGCCCTACCAGGAGCTATGCTTCCGACGTACATCGTTCGTTCCGCCCAGTGACACCCAGTGACGCACGTTGAGGCAGCATATAAGGACTTGGGGGGCTACGTCTTAAGGAACACATTTGACAAAGTTCTCGGTGGTTCGCTCGACTACACGACCAACGGTTTTGACCATTGCCTATGATTGCTTCCGGCAGTTTCCGGGCATTCGGAAAAAAACATTTCAAATAGTATACTTAACTAAATAGTAAGTTATTTATATTTTAACTCTGTAAGTATAAAGAGCCAGAAAGTTTCTTAATTTGTAAGCTCTAACAGTTATAGATCTGAAGAATGTTTGTTTTCATTTTACTTTTCTGCCCATATAATATTTTATGAACTTCTTTGGCATAGACCAGCGATTCTCAACAGGTGTTACGCAAAGAAACAAAGTATTTTTTACTATTAAATTTACTATTAAAATGTAATTTTTTACTATTAAAATGTAATTTTTTACTATTAAAATGTAATTTTTTACTATTAAAATGTAATTTTTTACTATTAAAATGTAATGGTGGAACTAAAGTTTTTCAATCTTTGTTTAAATGGTACGCGTTAGTAGAAAGCTTGAGAACCGCTCGCATAGACGGCATTCCAAACTTGTACCCTCTTGGTAAGATTAGGTAGCAACTAGTAACTAAATTGGCAAAGAATAACAGTTTATGTCAAAAAGAATAACTGCAGAGATATAAAATATTTCATTCTCACCTTTAGTTTAAATTAGTAATTTAGAAAATTCTCGCCAGAGTTTTAACGTGGTAACGTATTTTCTCCTGTGATCTTTTCCCCTCTTCGTATTCATCTTTCTTATATAAATAAGGGTTATATTTGAAATTCCACCTTCCTTATTTTTGTGAGCACTCGATATCAATTTCTTCAGTTATTTTCCAAAGGAAAAGAAATTCTCGCTACGTGAAGAATGTTTTCAAGCTAAATGCAAAGAGAGGTATATTCGACACAAAATGAAGGATTTAAAGCAGAATCCAGAAAGAGACAAAATGCAATTTGATAACTATAGAAGCGTTTTTTAAACTTTGCAAATCTGAGCATGAACATTAAAGAATGTTACTTTCCTATTTCATTTCAAGGCTAAAATGGCTGAGAACTTTTCTATTTTACACAGAGAACAGGTAGAATTCATTTAAGAACAGTGAAGCTCTAGAACCAATTTTACATTCTTTGTAGTGAATTATGTTAGAGCGGACAACTATGGCTAGTTGAGAAGAAATATTGTTAAACTTTGGTTTAGGAGACAAAATTTATTTTTAATAAATAAATTAATTAAAAAACTGCTTTAATTTTAACGTATTAAATATATTTTCAGAAATACTTACCTTATGAAGTATTTCCTCTCTAATTTCTGCATGTCTTCGTGGTGTAACTGTAGCACACTCGACGCGTAATCGAAAGGTCCAGGTTTGAGTCCTGGCCAAAGTATTGCGCATTTTTCACGTCTTCCTGCTTCAAAATAACCTAATAACTCTACAACCGTACTATGTTATAGTTATAAATGTGTATTTAATAAATTGCCGAAGAGACGTATTTAATCCTAAATGTCCATAAAAGTATGAACAATCCAAATAAACTACAAGATTATGTTTTAAGCACATTACTAAAGAATTTGATTTACTTAGTGTTCTTGAGCTTGCTAATCCCAGCGTTTACAATAGTGTAATTGATAACTGTCATATACATTGCCATTTAGGAACAGACGCATTTGTCAATGTTGCATCTCGAGATGCCTTCTATTATAAATCTGTCTCACCGTCACAGTTAGGAGATACGTCATCTGCGATCTGTCGTTGCGATGCATTCGGTTGGTTGAAATGATACGTCATCATCCGATTTTAAGAGATTAATCACTTATACTTTTGTGAATTCATTACAAAATTTATTCTTGAAAGCATCGGATTTGTAATCATAAGAGACAAAAGATAACTGAATAAATAAGTGAGATGAATTTCACACCCGGTTTGTCTTGAGAAACAAATTATATTACTTTATAAAAAATCAATTTTGGAAATTTGAAAATATGTTTGAGTCCTCTTTCTAGAACAAAGTGATAATCAAATGGGTGCTTTACGATGGATATAACTTTTTTATGCAAGATTAAATTCACTCACCAGGATTCTAAATTTTTTACGTAATCAACATATTTAGCATTTGCCATCAAGTTTTGCTAAATAATAAAACATTCTGCTAGAAGAATGAATTTTATTTACACATTCATAAAGACCTACCAATATAGATGTAATGATAAAGAAAAATAGCATTAAAGCAGTAAATTTAAGCCGATTCAATAATAATTATAATGATTAGTTAGCTAAAGGTAAATAACTGCATCTAATTAATAGCTATAATTATTAAATAACTTTAGTTACATCAGTATACATGATAGTACCCCTATAGGTACTTTCCGTTCCATTTATTATTCCTTTAAAAGCTTGAAAATTGCAATTTAACCGATTAGAAATATATATGCTTAATGTTCAACTTACAATAATTATGTTAAAATAAATTTCAGAAATAAAATCTAAGACTAGTACTTTTGAATCAACGAATTCCGAAACGTAATATATGTATGTGAAATACCAACTGATATGAAACGTCATAGCATACGCTTAATAATCGCCTAAAACACAAAAATACATTAAAGTTCAGGGATAAATTACATGTAATAAAACATCCCCAATAGGAAATAAAATACTGTACAGCTAAATAAAGTAATTCCAATTTTATGCACAATCTAACATGCATTCTGTATGAAAGTCAGAGCATGATGCTTCAGCTTAATCCTCAAAAAATGATAGAACAATGGAAAGATATAACATTGCTGGAGTGTAATACCTGATACAAGAAAGACTACACTGTAATATACAGAACCTAAAGCTCTTTAACACTTCAGTAACTGAGTACTTTTTTCTTCCTTAAAACCTTAAACTTTCGCAAAACCTTCTCCTCATTTTTCTCTTTTATTCATAATTAAATTTTTCACTTTCTCACTAACGAAAAGGATTGTACAGATTCTTTAAAGCTCAGAATATCCAGTATCATGACCATTCTTAGGATCTCAGACCACAAATAAATAGTAGCTTTCTGAACAGAAACCTACTATAAGGCGGTTCTAATGAGGATAGCGAGAGTGCTAGAAACATAAAATGGAAATAAGTTGTGAGGAAACATGCGGTACGTAAACAAAGAATGTCACTGAATTATTATCTGATCATATATAGTCAAGATTCTCTGACACAATATTTATATCCCTCAATAAAACCAAATGCTTTTCCAATGCTCTTGGTTACAACTGTCCGAAATAAGTACGCACAGTTACACAGTCAACGATACACTAGTTTATCGTTTCATGGAATGTATTTTACTCACCTAATAAAGTTTCATTTGTTGAACCACTCTTAAAATGCTATAAAGTAATTTTTATCCTAACACTTACATCGAAGACAAATGACTTATGCTCTACCATTTTATTAAGGATGTAGCAAGTTTTCTAATGATCTTTCTGTTACAACTACCATTTCTTAATGAGACATTTTTTATTTCTTTATCCTTGAAATTATTATCCATTGACAGGTTATCCTATTGGAATGGTAGTGCGACAGTCGAATCTGATTGAGCGAATAAAGAAAGTTTAAAATCCTAGAAAATTTCAAATAAATTAATAACACATTTATGAATAATAAATTGTTTTATATAAACTTGTGACATTTCATGTGAGTTTGACTAACAGTTAAAAGTTTATTTTAAAGCTCTGATCTATAGTTTCGTCAAGTACCCTCTCAGTCAAGTGATTAATACAGATTCGATGGCAAGATGAGTAGTTTAAATTGAGAGAATAAATCATAACTGCAGTGCAAGTAGTCAAAACACGTTTAGCGGTGTTTAGGACGCCGCATTTGCTTTGCACCGAAAACGACGCTGTTGGAGTTGAGACTATACTGTGTGGCATTATTAGGTTGGTAAGTGAGTTTTAATTTGCATAAGGCTGCTGTATCCAAGTGTACTAAATACCATTACCGTAGCCAATCAAACTTATGTTTTCCGTCTATTTACAGAAACGTCAGGGAAACTTATTTTGTTTCTAGAGTTTTAATTTACAAGTCGCAAGCAGTGAGGTAAATGGAAGTTAAGATTTTACTTACCTGCGTATTTCTACTTGCACAATTAGTTTAAGAAAACAACTTCTATTATTAGCTTTAAGATAACATTCAAAGGATTATATTTCCTTAGTTTGAATTACACATTTATTTTTATAAAAGAATAATTCAGCTCAAATTATGCATTAAACTAAAATTGTACAAATATATATTTCATGCTGCAAAGAACGAGAGGCATATTTATTATGCAACACGTACAGTGTAATAATCACCACGTCCAGCTAATAACTCATAACATCCAACTAATTTTGGGTTGGATTTCTAGTGAGAAAAATAGTAAAAATTGTAATGTTTTACTTGATAATAAGCAATCAATGTTAAGGTCATATTTCAGCGAAGACATTAAGGTCTTGACCCAAAGTACTTTACACACTTGGCTTCATATCTAACATACTTGACAATAGACAATAAGGTCAATATTCTGCTTAAACATGATTTTTATGTGCATTTCAGGAGTAATCCAGAAATGAAAGTACTTTCGTAAAATTCAGGAGAATACTATACACCTTTCATACAGTTTTATGTAGTTTTTATATAGTCAACACGCTTTATTGTAATTTCTCCAGACTGAAAAAAATAACCTGGTTTCTATGGTTATGTAAAGGTGTATGGAAACGACATTCTGTGAACTGATTTTGACTTACTTTTTTGTATAAAAATAAATAAACTAACAAAAGTACAAAAATATTAAATTATTTTATCTATATAATTTAACATTTCTTTCCGAAGCTTTTCCAAAGTCGAAAAAATCATTTATGAAATGCCTCTAAAGTTGTTAAAGAAGTATTCTATGAGTTGTATTTGACTGAGCTTTCCCGAATAAAACCTACTTTTCATTGTATGAAAGCATAGAATAAAAGACACATTAGATCATTCAGAATTTCATGTTAATGATGATGGGGATGTTGAAGACATGATTATCATGAAAATAGTTGTGGCATTATGGGTAATAAAATTAAAATTAAAAAATTAAATTAATCTCAGATTGAGATTTTAAGAACAAAAAGCACGAATTCCTCAAAATGGCTAGAGTTTTTTTTTTTTTTTTTTTTTTTTTTTTTTTTTTTTTTTTATAATGCTACAGAGTTTATAATTTTGTGACTAATAGAATTATTTCTGAACAGTAATATTTTAACAGTGTCCTACTCTAATAATTTAAATAATTCTTGAATGTCAATGGCAAGTATCAGACGTTTTGTTATTCAATGGAACACTGAAAATAATTTAAGTATTTCGATCTGGTTTGAACATCTGACTGATTTTATATATTTATCAAGCATTAAGATCAATATTTTATTTTCGAATTTATTTCGCACTTACGTGTTAGTAATGCAAACATACAATATTTTCTTCATTACCATGGTGAAATATAAAAATATGATTATAAATTTTTAAAAAATTGTTTAAAACCATATTTGCCTATACAGATATACTAATACACAAAATTAAAAAAGTCAAGCCTTTAAAAGCTTTTCAGCTTTGAAACTAGCATTTCTAACATTTAAAGAAATGTAAATCAGAAATACCATCCCAGTGGTAGAACAGTAATGTTCTTTAAATAACGGGAGCTGTGTCAGCAAAATCGGATTTCGGCTAAAACCTTTCTATTAAATCGATTAGGCAAACGGTTCAGGGTACTTTTAAGGTTAAATATTTAACCTTAAAAGCAAACATTAAAATGAGAAATGAGCTACAGAACACAGAGATGCTTGGCAAACATCTAAGTCATCTTCCACCATTTGGGTTGTGGCAGAAGCATTATCCTTTCTTTCTCATTTGAGAAAATACAGGTATTTTAACATGGTCTTGACTTCGTGGAAGAATTCGCTGTTATTCTTTTGCAGTGCTAAATCATTGAACCATATAATCTTTCAGATTATTTTTCAGCATTCTTTTGACTTTCAAAGACTTATAATGCTATGGTTAAAATCTTATAGTTACCATTCAATTCAAGACGGAGTGCTTATTCCTTTTTACGTTTTCAGAAAACATTTATTAGTTAATTCAGTAACATGAAATATAAAAGAAAAAATATTACTCATTCTTTTTTGCGATCATAAATCATTTCGCGAATATGCATTTTCAACTCTGATAAACGCATATCTTCAGTCGATGATTTTTCGATGTTTTAAGCTGCGAAATTTTTTAAACGCTTTATTTTTGTTTTAGAATTGAGATGTTTTTTTCCTTGCATTCTTTTCGCCCACGATGTACTGTATAACAGAGTTTTGGCCTTGTGTTGTGTTCTTTTCCATGTTACCGTTCGCGATTGGCAGAATGATTTTTGGCAGACAGCATTATTTGTGTAGTAAAACACTTATTCAGTACTTTTGGGGCGTTTGAATTCCATAATTCGATTAGATGTCACCAATTAAGTATTCAGCAGCTTTTTGATCTCCTCATTGACAATGAACAAATCTCTTGTCGCAGGTACCGCAGGCACGCATCTGCCAATGACATGTGTCCCCATGTAAGCGCCCTGGTACAAATACCGTAGACACTTGTACCAGGCCATGAAGAAATCTCTCATGCTCTCATTCTCTTTCATGAAGACATCTATTATTTTAGGCTGATAGCTCTGGTGCAGACGTCGAAAGATTCTTATTCGGAGATCCTCATGTCTGCTCATGTAGACGGACATTAACCCTTTGACGGTTAGGGAAACGAGCAGTTTTCGTTTATTTAATTCGAGCAGTATTACGAGTAAACAGATCGAAAGTGACGGCTGTTTTCCCCCGCTGTTTTTCCGAAAATATCACCCTTCTCTGGCGATGTCGCAGATAGCTCGCCTCACGCGTTTTAAAAATTTCTTAAAGTATTTGTAATACATAAATAACAGTTTTTGCGTATTTTAAAATAATTAATAAATGATCATTATTAAATAATAAATTATAAATGATTATAATCAATTAGATAAATAATAATAGTTAATTATAAAAATAAGACAAATAGGTACTATTCGGTATTAAAGAGCAGATTCGCCCACTTATTTGTTTGCCGCTTCTTACAATAGGTAAAAATAATTGAATTTTTGTCAATATTCTTTTACTTTTAAGTGAAAATAGATCGATGTGTACATAGATAAAGTCAAGAGTGTGCGCATTGCCATTTTTTGGGCCATTCTGGGATATTTTTAAGTGAAAATAGGTCGCTGTGTTCATGGATACCGAGTATGCGCAATTCTTAAAAACGCGTCAAGCAGTGGGTGATTCTGCACTTTATCCAAAATTCTATTTCACGGATATCAAAAAAGGATTTAAAATGGAAAAAGGATTTAAAAATTAAACTAGTATCTCAGTGGTGTCTTAAGAAATATAGAACTATATAAACTTACGCAATCTGAAATCAGCGCGTACGTTAGATTTGGCGCTCAGTTACATGGGCGCGTTTGTTAGATTTGGCGCATTTGCGCATACATTTTAGCTGCAGTTTTTTTACCATCCTCAAAACAGAATAGTACCGACAAATATTAAGTTGAAAGGACTAAAACAATTAATGTAAAACTTTATGAAGCATTTAAATACAGTAATTACCTAAAAATCTTTCTGTGTGTGATATACTTTAAAACTAAATTTTAAACTAAACTAACCAATAAAACTAAATCGGCTAGGAGCGTGAGAACTTTAATCAATTTTACACAAATGTCAAATACTAAAAAAATCTTACTCGTTGCTTGAGTCGTGTTCTAAGCTTCGTATACTGTAAACTAAGTCTTGATCAGACTCGAAAACTTGATAATCATTCTGTATCGCAATCATAAACACCATCATAATTATCTAACTTTTGCTTTTGAGACATTTTGCTTTACAAAGACCTTAAAACAAATGCTCCAAAATATTCATAAAAGGAACGAGGTAAAAAAAAAAAAATCTCCCCTTTTATTATGAAAAGAAATTCATGGAACCCGTACTGCCATCTGTAGACAGTAAAACTAACTAAATTTCGCGAGTAGGAATCCTTTGTAACATAATCAATGCAGAATAATAATGGCGAACGAGCTCAGCTCGTCAGCGCGCATTAGGGGAAAATTTCACTACGCGAGTAGCGTTCCTTTCTAACCATTTCGGTCGAAATCTTGTTCCCGAGCGGAACTCGTTTGCATGTATTATGAAGCACAATTCGATTGCGAGCTGAACTCGTTCATAAACATCAAAGGGTTAACAGATCTGTACCTAAAACCTAAGGATTAGTGCTTTTACTTATTACTTTGAAAACCCTGAATGCCTTCCCGATTGCCCTCAAGTACTGAAAGGCTCACATTAAGACCGAATTTACGTTTACACATTTTTAAACTGTCCCTCCATCGGAAATAAAATACTTACATATTTGTTTTAATTTCAGATGTACTGATAATGAAAAACAGCTTTCCATCTAAACATCCCTATAATAAGACAAATTCGATTTCAAGCAGATTAGAAAAGCCTATCTTTAATGTTTTCAACATCGAAATTTCAATCTTTCCTTTCTGAGATCATTTCCAATAAATGAAGTTCTCAAATTCCTGATACGTACTTTGCACCGTTTATTATAAAACATTTTCTTGCAAAAGATCCAAACAGAGCTTTAATTTTCAAAATTAACTTGAATGCGTATTTGCTGTTTAATCTAACAGTATATCACTTTATGAAACATGAATAAGAGACCTAACGAAATATTAATCAGACTTAATGCCTCTTGGTGAATCGGCAATATGTTTTAATAACAATAATTAATTACTTAAATACAAAACCGCTTCACTAAAACTTGACTTACTACACTTTTATAGGAGTAACTAAAATTTAAAAAAAGGTAGGAAGTTGTTCCTTGCCGTGCAGGTAAGATAGGATACAGGACAGAAGGCCACACAAAAGAGACGTTTGCTCACTGTGCAAGATTTTACTGTGCAATTTAGTTGATTACTAAATCCTAGGTAAGATACCTAACTATGTCTCTTACTGTCATTCATGCTAACGTATATTACTTTAAATCATTATTTCATATGAATGAAAGAGCTACTGTTACAGTCATAAATCAATTCATCAATTACATCAGGCCCACCAGCGGCCGAGCGGTAAAGTCACTGAACACTGGTAGTTCGGTCTGAGGTTCGAATCCCGCGAACGGGCTGGCTGCATGGGCGTTTTCGTGGTTTTCCCCATGTGTAACGTGTATACGAGCCAGTTTCCCTTAGAAAGTCCTCCACGAAGGCATCCCTCCCCTTAGGCAGATAGCCCTAGTGTGCTTTGCCATAATTAATTACACCACACCACCAATTACATCAGAATCTAAAGGTAGCAAATAACCACAAAACGAAAATGTAATTGTCAAAACAATTTAATTGAGTCAATCAGATTTTATCATCTTTTTAACATATCTTAAAATTCCTTTAATATGCTGTATTGAAAGAGAAAAACGAAAGGTCGAGAAACGAAATGTTGGCTGTTGAAACAAAATTTCGAAAATTGTACAAAATTGTATATTACCAGGTTAAAAACCAAAATATTTTTTGCGTGCCTTTCTCATTCTGATGAATATTTCATCCATTCCCCTGGTTAATAAATCAGTTCTGTAACAAAGATATGCTGAAGATATCTAATTCGGAGTGGTCAAATTCAAATTGTCTGCATGAGAATTACAAAATTCTAGACTATAGGACGTAACGTAGCTTAAAAAAATGGGGATGTTTAATTACTTAATCAGAAACTGTCCCTCTGAATTTTCCCTTGTTAAGTATCAAACTATTGAATCTGATAAAATATGTTTCTCATAACTCATAACTGTTTTTCATAACTGCCCAAATCTTATTGACTTTGAGTTTAGAATTAATTTCTTCCATCTAATGATGGCCCTAACCCTAGTGGGAGGATCTCACCAGTGGGTGATCGCTAGTGGGATCCCACCAGTGGTAACATCGTTGATTCCTATTAGTCTGGCCAGCGTTTCAATGTGGAGAATAAGCTGATTTCGTGAATGATCTTATGAGAAGAAATTACAATATATATAATAAGTAACGAGAATACGTTATATCTTCCTCCAGGAAGATATCTCTCATTCTAGGCTGATAGCTCTGATGTGGTTAGAAATAGTTTAGTAATCAGAAATGAACTATAAGCTGACTGAATAAATATAATGCAGTAGTTTTATTCTATGCGTTAAATTACAAGGTTTGTTTTTTAAATGTTATTATTTATTAAAAATCTCATTTTTAATGTAAAACTGTAACAAAAAAGGAAATAATAATGAATAAATTTATATTATAATGAATAAATGGATGGATTGCATCATATTTGCTTGCTGAGGATAGCAGAACACTAAATGTATGCAGGGAACTCACAAATGTTAAAAGACACAACGGCTTCATTCCAAACTTGGAAATGTAGGAAATTTCAGTCGCATATTTTGACAGACTTTAACATATTCTGCCAGAGACAGGTGACAGCGAAACGATTCTCTTAATTACTTCTCTTCTGAGCGCTTGAATTAGCTTTTGAGATAACTTTGGTGACAAGTTTTATTGCCCTTTATGAAGTCTGACAGATTAAAGCTAGGAATCAAATACTACAGTACGCATTATCTTAACATCAACGGGATTCCTCGCAAATAGTACTACGTTAAATCAATTAGAAGAAAAACATTAATAAATAGAAACACCTAAAATGTTTTCATATTTGGATTTTATGAAGTATCATGACATAGTAAATAAAATTAAACGCAAGTAGAGTTATAGCTCAGTAGCAAAATTAGGCAATTTACTATTCCATCAAGGAAATAAGCACCTTTTGATATATTTACTGCTTGATGACGAATAATATATTTCACCCTGAATCCAAATCGATAAAGTTTTTCATGAAGCGAGTGCCTTCCAAGTTCCATATTTCCCAGTTCTGCGTTTGATACTCACATGTGCTTTTTTCTTTCACTTGCCGATCATTTAATTAATTGATAATATTGTTTCGGAAAGCAAGATTCTAAAATGCATTTATACAATTCAAATATAATCCAAAACGAAAGAGAAACACGTCAAAGTGAAAAATAATATTAGCAAAGACACAACCTTGCATTTGACATAGATCTAGCTATGAACTCAACTAAATCTACGCCAAACACAAAGTTGTTGATTTGCTAATTTTATGTGCTGTGTATAATTTTACTTGTTTCCTTAACTAATTAAAATTTCAGGCATATAAAATAATAATATCAAACTTTCATAAATGTTATACGTTAATTATTGTTTAGTTTACAATTTCAAGACAAACTGAAAATATCCAAATATTATTTGCTATTAATGAGTTGGTATTTTTCATTTAAGGGGACTTGTACACCTTCAAACCCATAAGATCTTCGAATATGTGACTGTTGCAAGAATTGGGATAACTTATTTATTTTAAAAGCAATTACTTCCATTTTTTTACAGCTGCCTACCTAATATAGCTGTTTTCTGAAATAGTAATCAGAAATTCTGTGTTGTCTCAAATATTTTTATAATTTAATCCGCTATGTGACAAAATTTTTCGTCATGTTTCCACCTTGCGCGCACAGTTTAAAACATTCTGTTGCATAATTTAACTCCATATTTAATATATAGCTTTTATAACATTTGGAAACTACTCTAAACCAAAACCTCTAAGAATTTCATGTTAAATTTTTATTTTATTTGGAGTTGAGTTTATAAAATGTATTTTATTAAAAATATATGTCATGTTTTCGTCCGTAAAATTTTTTAATATTAAAATATTCATCAGATTTTTGGTTCAGTTAAAAAATAGGGCCCATGTAAAGAATTCCATCAAATTTCAAGTATGTACCATTAGCCATTTTTAAAATATCATGCGCGCAAAGTGGAAACATGACGAAACATTTTGTCACAAAGCAGATTAAATTACAAAAATATTTGTGGCAACACAAACTTTCTGGTTACTAGTTTCCAAAGCAGCTATATTATGTTGTGAACTGTAAAAGGCTGCAAGTAATTGCTTTTAAAATAAATAAAATATCCCAATTCTTGCAACAGTAACATATTCGAAGAGTGTTAACGGGTTTAAGGTGTATGAGCCTCCTTAAGGCATTAAAATGCGCAAACATGTTAAGGAGACTAAGAGTCATATCCGAATATATAATAGCGCATGATTTTTCTGTATTCATCTTTTGCAAAATATACTTGTCCAGAATACCATATATCCATCTGTATTTTTAAATAGGCTTCTGACTGCAGTTAAATTTATAAGTAAATACGTATATGCTTTAATTTATAATTAAAATTTTGTATTGAGCGTAAAGTTAATATTAGAAGTAATCCAAAAGGTATACTGGACAATACATGTCCAATAATTAGCAAAATAAAACAAAATATGCGGACATGTCTGCATTCTAAATGCCTTCTAAGAAATGAGAGGAATTTCTTGCCGTGACCTTTCATTCTAAGCATCGACTCATGCAGAAGTTTTTGTGGCAAACTGACTAACTTCTCCAAAGAAAGGATAAAAATAGTTTTATATATATAACTTATTTTGAGCAAAACCGCAATCGCAACCATGTGTTTTAATTCCACATGCATATTTACAAACAGAAATATAAATTATAGATCTTGCAGATATAACAGAAAAGTCTTTGAAATCATACCCTGTTATCCACATACTCATAATATCTCATCCTCCCATCCAAACTACAAAAACAGCTATTGTCTTATGCAGAAAGGCAGTTGATTCTCAAGTTGATCGAATGTGGCATATATAAACGTTTGTCTCCATGCTTCTCGGGAAGAATAAGGGAGAATTTCTAACCCGTAACAGTACTAGACATAAATTATTTACAGCATCTAAACCACGCGTCGTATTACTATATTTGACTGCCAGGAAAAATATTCATACAACTCTTGCCCATAAGGTGACTCTTAAATGATAGCTTAACATAAGAACTACTGAGTGAAAGGGAAATTTTTATTTTTATTTATTTATTTATTTTGCATCATACTAAGTATTTTAGCTCTGAAGGTGAACTTATATAATATATCCCAAAAAGTTCAACTGAGCAACATGCAAAAGCTCACAATGAGTAACGTATAATATTGACTTCTAAAAATCCTTACATCGTGATAATTGATGGAAATTTAAATTATAATACAGAAAACTACATGCAAGCAATAGTTAACTTCGGAATAAATGTGTTAGATTACAAGAAAGTGAGCAACAGACGAGCCACTTTGTCTTTCCTTGACCATAAATTTTTTATATGTTACCAACTACGCAGAACGGAAATAAAAATTATAAAATTAGTTCAGTATTGTGTTGAATCATTTAAAACCATGTGTATGGTAAGTACTGAATAAAGCCTGTATCAGAAAGCAAATCTCCAGCTTTCTAGCACAATCAGTCCAAGCAGTACTACTAGATTTTGCTCGCATTTCGACCGTCCTTTGGCTGCCGTAGATTCACCTGTTCACCAGCTTAGTTATTGAAAATGAACAGAACACTTAACGTTTCACTTACGATGATCTGCCAAAGGTTAAGCGATTCTTTTCTTTCATCTCACTATTAGATATTGCAAAACATACTAGCTATTCGGTTGTTAGCTTTGCTAATAATGATCAGGCAATAGTATTAGCATCTTCCCTAACAATAGTTTTATCAAAGATTCTTTCATTTTTACGTTTTGGATGTAAAGTGGTAGTTGTCTAGGATAGTTTCATCTGAAATTCTTTGAGATTAATCTTTACATGAAAGCTCTGCATTTTTTTTATTCATTTTCGGTATTCCCAATACGAATTCCTTTACTTACTGCTACTTTTCTCCATAATATACGTTTTACGTCTAAGCACAGTTTCTCAGCTTGACTTGAGTTACGAACTTCACTAACAATCTTCAGATTTTAAGCTCTTACGTCCACATGAATCAATGCAATCAATACACAAAACTTGAATGCAGCACATGCATATAAAGTCTTACATTTTTCCGCTGTGTCTAGAAATTCAAGAAAAGTATCTCTCGTGAAAGAGTTTTCTGTCTTTCTCTATCCCACCAGTCTTAGCATAGGAATTTTTACCCTCTCGTTACTATCACTATAGCAGCTGCATGGTAGAATTCATGAAACTTCGAGAGCCGAATATAGATTTTTCAGGAGCCACAAATCCAGTTTTATATCGTTTCAAACATGAGAGAGGTTTCGACTAGAAAAACACATTTATAGTGAATTAAAGAGAATTTGCATTTTTACGCAATTTATATAATTAGATATACATATAAATAAACATATTCTTTTCTTTTACTCTACTCTGTGAAAAGTATGTTCCAACAAAATATAAATTTTAAACTACTATACTCTGCATTTTTATTTCAGGTACAAAACCAAGCATTTTCTTCAGGTTTCTTTTACCGTCCTCCGTTTATAGTTGTTTTTCTTTCGATTTTAGTAGAATTAAACCGAGTATGTATTGGTGTTTATGAATACAGTATTGCAAATGTTTTCTCATTTGGGTTGAGAATAAATCATTAATTTTAAAAAAGAAATCAAGTACTCTTTTTCTTTATTTGTAAATCTTATGCAATTTATTAAAACGAATAACGAATATAAAAACCGCGCGTTACGGATAACCTGTTATTCGAGAAAGAAAAACTACTTTAAATTAAACTATTATGTCTTTAAAGGCTTTTGCGTAAGATTTAACAATTTAGTTTTTCCAACATTTTGTAAGAGGATCCACATACCAAGAATAAATCTTTGTAAAATAAGTAAGTAAATTTATTCATTAGGTGCTAACTGTATTAAATGTTGCATTTCATTTTGATTAAATCTGGGACATTCGAATCCTCAAATCTTGGGAATTTCAGAAATATTTTAAATTCGAAATTTCAAATCTTAGAATTTGATCTTATTGATTGTTGATTGTTTATTGATTACTGATTATTGATCTTTGGTATAGAATAAAATCACTAAAAACTACTAAAAAAGAATGCGAGTGCAGTTTCAGGGTCTTCTAAATTAGGGTTTCTTAAGGGGACTCATACACCTTAAAACCTATAAGATCTTCGAATAGGTAACTGTTGCAAGAATTGGGATAACTTATTTATTTTAAAAGCAATTACTACCAACTTTTTACAGCTGACTACATAATATAGCTGCTTTCTGAAATAGTAATCAGAACGTTTGTGTTGCCACAAATATTTTTATAATTTAATTCCCTTTGTGACAACATTTTTGGTCATGTTTTCAACTTGCGCGCACAGTTTAAAACATTCTGTTTCATAATTTAATTCCATATTTAATATATAGCTTTTATAACATTTGGAAACTACTGTGAACCTAAAATTCTAAAAATTTCATGTTAAATTTTTGTTTTATTTTGATTTAAGTTTATAAAATGTATTTTATTAAAAAATGTTTTAATGTTTTCGTCCATAAAATTTTTCAGTATTAAAATATTCATTAGATTGTTGGTTCAGTTAGAAAGTAGTGCCCATATAAAGAATTCCATAAAATTTCAAGTATGTACCACTAGCCATTTTTAAAATATCATGCGAGCAAGGTGGAAACATGGCGAAATATTTTGTCACAAAGAGGATTAAATTACAATAATATTTGTGGCAACACAAACGTTCTGGTTACTATTTTCCAAAGCAGCTATATTATGTAGTCAGATTTAAAAAGTTGGAAGTAATTGCTTTTAAAATAAATAAAATGTCCCAATTCTTGCAACAGTCACATATTCGAAGATCATAAGGAGTTTAAGGTGTATGAGTCCCCTTAAACATTTTTCAGTCACGACCCCTTTTTATCACGGAGATTTTTTTCGCGACCTTCAAGACCCCATAATATTTACAAAAGTTTGTGGGACCCCATAAGTATTGCTCAATTCTGACACAAAAGTGAGCGAAAATGAATTTTTCAATTGTAGTATAATATACTATTGCAGTTTTAGGTCATTAACTTTAATTTCTGATTTTAAGACATAGAACAATGTGACATTCTTAAATGAGTAACAGACAAAATGACAGCGTCACGTGCAAAGCAAGGAAAATGAACGTTTCTGTTATGAAAAGAATGCATCGGGGTCGCACAGTTTAAGAAAATCATCAGTTTAAGACTGCATCGGGGTCCCACAATTTAAGAAAGTCATCTAAATCATCAGTATCAGTCTGGACAGTTCTGAATGCTATACTACTTTCGAGAAATCTACCAGAATTTTCAAGCAACTGTACATCATTGAAAATTCTGGAAAATCTCTCTCATACACTCCAGCCAACTTTCAACGTAAGATAAACTATAATGCCTACTACTAATAAATCTAGCAGCTCATGACACAATGTAGTATTTACCCTGAGTCCGATACGTATTTCAGTGGTCTACCAATCAAAATTTCATTTTCTCATGTATTTTTTGCTTCACATGAAGTGGAAAATTTTAAATATACGTAGTAATCTAAGATTATGTAGCAAATGCGAGTTACATATATAACCCAGTCTCCAGGTAAAATTTTTATTAGTATATTTGTGCTATCCCGATGGCTGCTGTCTGCATTAAAAGTAACATATCCATTACACTAACTGGAACAAATGAAATTATTTGCAGTTTTATTTGTTGCTGTGACGATTTGCATGCGATGGATAATTTGAAATTCATAAAATTATTACGTACATCATATAATATAAAAAGGCAAATAAGTGATTAATAACGAAATTTGTTGTAGGATTTTCATTTGAAATTGCAATTATATTTATAAAATTAAAATACCGATTCTTTGCAAACAATTCGCATTTAAGAGGACAGAAGGCCACATATAGCTCGCGAGCTGTAGTTTGGCCTTGCCTGTATATTAAGTATGCCATCACAAGCCGAAGATTAATCCATATTTCCCATTAGTAAGATTTTGAAGGAACATATTTAAATTTACATTACAATTGCTTTTCTTTATTTTACATCATGCAGTATATATACTAACCATTCTCCGGTTAATATATTTTGATTTATTGACCTTTACTTAGTTTTTAATTGCGCACATTTTCAAATAAAACAATAATCTGTCTTCTATATAGAAAAATTAGAAAACATTTCTATAAATGACAAAATATTTGAAATTTTTAGAAGGTCAATAAAATATGTCGAAAGGTAAACTTACCCTTTTGTCTTTTTCATGGTGAGCGGCTTGAAGAAATCTTCTAAAAGTGGAAAGTAATCCAGTTTAAAATGAAGTAGTCCAGTCGAAAAATTGGAGGCTTCATTTCCCACAACAGACTTACTTTATCAGTAGTTACAAAAGAATTAATATTATTTTACTATCATTAATTCTCATAACAAAACGCTTTGCTTATAATCTATCATATAATATTACCTATTACTTTGCTGTCGCATATTTACTTCCAGAGAAAGTCCTCAAGCAATGTTGAATTAATCTAAGCAATTTTAGCTGGGCTAGTATTTTAACAACTAATTTTCTCATCTTAATTATTGCCTTAATTCCAACCTGTATCTAATTTTAAGCAAATAGAGTTTGCAATTTTATTACAAATTAAAACACCAAATCACTTTTAATATATTTCTGCTGATCTTAATGAAGTATTTATCATTTCGTAAAAGTACATTGTGGCGTAACTGTATTTTAGAAAACAATAAATAATTTTCTATCAGTTTAAACTTTATAGACATTAATGTTTATATAATATCTAATCTTTCTGACTGGAAAGCGAAGCGGGGGATCTATTTGCATCGTTTTATTTTATTTCAGAATTTAAAGTAATTCAGATGGAAAACAAATCAAATCTTAAGAGAATCTAAATATAAAAAAAGAATAAAAAGTGTACAGCAATTGTTGAATTTATGTTGCAAAATAATTTATGAATGAATAATCTGCTCAGTAGTTGTAGTAAAAAAATGTATGTTGCTGATAAATATTGCAATCATAAAACATTAACGTCATTTAACAAATAATCACTTTTCTAGAACCTATTGTTACGAGATGAATTAATCGGAACTTTTTAATTAAAAAAATTGTATCACTAAATATAAACTACATTTCTAGTAATTGGAATGTAGTTACTAAAATTAGAACGTGATAGCCAAGTGAAACACTTACGCCAAATTAAATTTAATACCTTAATGGAACATCGAAATTAACAGAATTTCCCTTGTTCCGCATTAATTAAGTTGTTCTTGTTTAAGGATATTAACGGGGTAAATTTAGTGCTATTTAAAGTGCGCTGGCTCGGAAAGAATCTCTCATAGAATTCGAATAGGAATGCGTTAAAGATAAATTCAATTCATTAAACGTACAATTTTAATTCTTCCTAAATTTATAATAGCTGTTGCTTAAAAATAAATATACCATTTGGTCAAATACACTGGTGACTTTTAAAAATGCTGCATCATGATGGAAGACTCCCTGAAATTTGAATTTTGCATGATAAATAGTCCATAGTAGAATATAAAAATAACTGAAAAAACTGTACACAGGGAATTTCACAGCCTGTTTTTATAAACAAGTAGTATAAAAAGGTATACTGAAATGCCGGTTTTTCATTTAGAAATTTGAATTTTGTTTGTCTGTTTTGCTAAAGATTGTGTTGGGCCGCCTGTAACAAGAAGAAACTCACCACCAAATTTCAATAGAATTATAGTATGTATAGATTCAGTAGAATTGTAGTACGTTCTTGACGACGTCTGCGTTGTCAGAAAAGCAGTGCTTGGGGTTTCTTTTTTGCCGCTACAGCACAGATATCAGTACTTTGAATAGTGCGTTCAATGAGGCCACATGGACGCATAAATAACATAACGGCTTCTTTTTACTCTTTTAATTACTCCCCCATGCAGTCCATATCCACGTTTGGAGACTACGAAAGGAGCGAACGACAGGAGTTTGCATTCTTCACAACATGCTGGCTTAATACCTAGACTGATAGTATGAGTCTCATTAGGTGAAAGCTTAAATTGAACCGGACCCCGCCTTCGGTGCTTCTTAATTTTGGAGATAAATTGTAATTTTACCCAAAACACACCAGAGTCCTGAATCAGAGGAATCCGGTACTTCTTGACGTAACTAAACCACAAATTTCAGCATATTTCGTTCAATCTCAAAATGTTTATTTTATTAGTATGTAAGACCTAAAAATCGATTCTAACGTCTGAATGAATGCCTGTTTTTACATAGGAAATAAACCCTTGAAATTAAGTTGAAGATTTAAAGGAAAGAAAAAGCCCACACACCCGTTTCAATGGCATGTTCTTTAGAAAGTGCAATGAATTTATGACAAGGGGTACATTTTAGTTCTACTTGAAGTTATCATCTAATAGTGCCCCATCCACGCAAGTGACTTTCCGATGGAAAGAGCGCTTGGCGTGCAGATATTTGGAACAATATAACCCAATCATTTGTACAGAATATTACGTTCGTTCACAGTTTACCGATAGAAAAATGGATTCGAGAAAAATTATTTCCCTTGTCACATTCTGTTTGACATCTACATTTATATCGGCATAGTATCGTGGTAAAAAAGCGCTGGACTTTTCTCTTTTAGTTTTCTTACGTACACTATGTATTAAAATTTCCTCCCTTCTCTGATAATGTTTCCAACATTCTCTCTATCTTTATTAGTGACGCTTTAAGCTTTTTACCATTTTTTCCCACTGGTATGCTGGCAGAATAATTACCTTTGTTTCTATTATCGCTTACCATATTATATAGTCACCATACTATATATTCAATGCTTAAATTCAGTCCGAGTGTTCTAAACTACTTCTTAGTTTTTAATTACATTGTAATTCCAGTCAGAGCCCAAAATAAAACGAGGAATGGCCTTTACTTATTACATATCTATTTACAATTAATTTAATAAATTATTATATTTTTACATGTTACTGAATTTTAATTTTAATTAATTAATTATTTAGTAATTTACTATTTCATTAGTTAATTTTTTATTATTTCGGTGTCATTTTTCTGAAGGCTTTCCATAGGACTCCAGTGCTTCTAATTGCAGCAAGTAACCCCCTACATCCCACTCACATTTAGTAAACTCACTTAACCAAGACACCCTTTTATTAATGAGGTTTTATTGTCCATGGTTATGCTATATCTTTGGAATCTCCAACACCCCGCCTTTCAACAGAATACGAGACCGCATATTATTCACCATATTCTGGGTTTCTTTACAATGCAGATAAATAGAAGCATGAAGAACATCTAATTTGTGCAAAGTAACATATATTAGTAAATATAAATTGCTTCTTCGTACAATTTCTTTAGGAGAAACCACAGATTAATGGGTAACATTTCTAGTGTAATTTTGAGTGTTCATTCTTACTACTGCATTATATTTATACATTTTTGATTATAGACCTGTAAATAAGTTATTTGCACTTTGAAAACTGCTTTTTGATAATGAACGAGAATACACTTCGTTTTTTCTGTCTTTTTACCTTATGTAAAGTTTTCCATTCACAGCAAAATTTTTTAATATTACACTTAACTAAGTTGCTATCATGATGCTATGATGCTGAATTTTATCTTAAAAAAACTCGAAGGAATTAGTCAACATTTAGAAGAATATGAGAGCTGTTTGATTAATGAATGTGGATGATACATTTTAACAGCGTACGACTGGAGAGCAGTCATTAATTTTAATTACTTTTTGCACTGCTCATTTACTTTTTTTGATATCTCTTAATAGCTAGGTGTTTAACTTCTGCTTTGGCCGACGCGTTTTTCAGGCTCTTTATGACATTAAAATATCTCATCATTAGTTTTAGAGAGCATCCTACGATCGCATCTGCCAGTCAGTATGATGGATTTCGGCGTGAGAATTGTAGCTGCACGGACTGCAACCCGCACCTGTTATCTAAATTCTATTTGATTCCATAACCAGCAGCTTAACTGAAGTCCCTATGTATATAGAAGTGTTTTCACGTCTTCAGTTTTGTTAATACAGTGGAACTCCGTTATAAGGAACCCCGAATAGAGTGAAAAAAAACCTCTTAATCCCTATTAATTGTCTGCATGCTTAAATTTATTTTATACTACTATAGCGAACTTCCAAAAGATATGAAAATCGAATATGACAAACTATACAGATATCTTCGACTGAAACTGTTTTGAATGTTTTTATATTTTTCAGAATTTCTGGAAATTTTAATAAAACAAATATTAGTTCATAAAATCAACCACATTTAGGATTCAGAAGTCAAACAACAAAAATCAGCGTTACATTTACAAAATTTTCACAGTCACATCTATGTGAAATTTTCTATGAAAATTTTGTAAATATAACGCTGATTTTTGTTGTTTGACTTCTGAATTAGTATTTATTCGGCGTGTTATTGTGTCCACATTTAGGATGTCAAGATACATATTCCACATTAGGAAAATGCCGTTACGTTGCCTTTCGTTAATGGTCAATGCGATTTATCCCTGTGTTGTAAACAGAGAGGTGTGATACCCAGTCTAAGTGAAAAAGGTCATGATATCTTGTTCTTTTTGCATGGTTCATACAACCATTAAACCAAAGCATGTAAGTTGATCTTTTGATTCCAATTCAAACTGTTTAAGTGATTTATCAGACAGAATTCCGAAACGAGGCTGATATTATGATGGAAATTTTTAAATTTTTGCTATGCATGTAATCAGAAATTAATAAATCTTATGAAGTTGGGTATATTTGATTTGGTTTGGTTAATTTTGGGTATCTTGAGTTTAGGTATCCTTGATTATGAGCTCGTCTGATTTAAGGAAATGATTTTTTTATAAATAAATTCTATCTGATTTCTGTCCTTCACATGAGGGTTTTACATTCATTTAAAGATTTAAAGGAGAAAATATTCGTTACATATTATTGGTTTGAAGTTAAAGTGAATTCGAATATTTTATGATAATCATTTTTATCCAAGTGACATAATTTTATTTTATAATTTAATCGAATGTAACGAACCAATTTTACGATAACTTGAAGTTCGTTCTAGAGATGTTCGATTGTAATCTGTAAAAGAATAAGAATGAAAATAATAAATGTATATTTCAAGAAATAAGAAATGGATATTAAAGACAAGCAGTAGCTTAAAAATTAAAGCCTTTAAATTTTGCAACGTAGCAAGTAACTTTATAATTTAAAACATATTTAGTTCTTGTGTTTCCTTTTTTGAAGAAAACAAATAGAGGTATTGCATTCTCGAGGTATCCGATTAGAAGTCATTGAGCTCAAAGAAAAATAAATGTGGTCCTAATAACTTTCCTTTTTTTAATTAATGTAAGAGTACTGTTGAAACTATTAAACTGAAATCAGGAAATACTATTATCTAGCCGAAAAAAAATACGTGTATCTTGCAAGATTACTTAAGCCACCTTGAAATCAGTTCTGATAGAATAGAAAAAAAATATGTGGTGGTGTTTTTTTTTTTTTTTTTTTAAAGCAATAACCCTTAAGCAATATCCTCGCTATATGAGTGTACAAGAAAACTTAAGATTCTATTTGAACAATTTTTTTAAACGACTTTCAGTTTACGAAGTTAAGGGAGTTGTAAATGCAAATAAAAGCGTCTGTGGGATTGAGAAGTATGTAAGGTATCGTTTAATTCACTTGAAAAAAAGCGAATCCGTTATTTATTTCACAGACTACTCGATTCAAAGCACTTTTTTTGTTGCAATTTTTTTTCCTTTCCTTTTTTTTTCAAAGGATCAGCAGGAAATGAAAATGTAGGAGAACGACAAATGAAGACTTCTACATGCAAGCTGCTTTTAAGGAGTGACACGATTCACTTTCGAAAGTAGAGATCCCACTGATTAAAATTTGTTTAATACGACGACCGATAGCTTTATTCATCATGAATTACTGTTGTATATAAAAATACTTGAGAAGTTTTCAGCTTAGTATATAAAATTGAAACTGTTTTGACGAAGTAAAGCTTAAAATCGCAGATTTAGTTTTGATTCATTGATGATTTGTTTTAAGAAACTCTAAAACAACAATTAATTTTATTTCAGATGGTGTGCAACTTGACTGCTTTCGAAATTTAAATCCTAAGGATTGAACTTTAATTATGTTATAAATATGAAAAAGAAAATTTGGTACTATCCCAAAGGGCTATTGGTCTCGAAATGCGATTTTGCGTAAAATCACTAATAAATGCGTCGTTTCACTTTTCATTCGGGTCCATTGTCATTCGGCAAAATGTAAGGTATTTAATTTTTAAAGTGAATCTGTCTGCTGTGGATTAAAAAATAAAGACTATTGAAAGCTATAGATGCAGTTTTTAAGAATATTAGTTTCTTATTTTTGAGTCGGATTCATGTAAATAGTAAAAATGCATTTATTTGATAATTTGCCTAATTAAAATATCGAATGTTTTCACAGAATAGTATTATATATATTTTTATTATTTATTTTATCTTTTACTTGCTGCCACGCGGCCAGACTTCGTCTGGCTTTTAAATGTACAGGAAAAATGCCTAAACGGGAACATCGAAAATTAAATTAAAACAATTCACAGAATTTTACTCTGCAGAACAAATTTATCAAAAAAATTCAATATAAGATATAAACAAACTACAATGAAATAACCAGTATCCCTTAATACAAATATTAATTATCCTAATAAATAAATAAATCAACTTCCCGGTTGCCTTTTCTCGACAAACGTCCAGTATCCAAGAGAAACATTAAATTTAAAAACTGCACTGAATAATCACCCTCATTTCTCCGAGTGGAGACAGTGCTTATATTAGCAACAATGGCAACAGTGATATATCGCAAAATTGGTTGCGTGCCGTAGTTGCTAATATAATGAGAGAGAATTATCGATTTGTTGCTATTATTTCATCAAAAAACACAAAATTTAAAAAATCTCATTCCAATTTTGAAAAATACGCTTCAAGGTGCACTGGCTCTTGTCTAGCTGCGCCCTATGTACTAAATGTCGTAGCCCTGGATCTATTAGCTTACGCGCAGCACGAACGAAAGGCACAAAGATTCTTCCTTTTATATATAAAGATGATAAAACTTAATGAATGTTTAAATAACAAACTCAATAATCTAAAAGAGAGCGGTGGCAGCACTGTGAAGAATAAAGCATTTTAATCTCTAGCGTGCAGCAATGTCTGTCGTAAATTGCAATGATTTGCTGTTTTGAAATATTTTGTGACTTTGCAGTTGAATTGAATGTTATGTGGCGTAAGTACGAAGAACGGGATGTTTAATAAATAAAGTTAACACATAAAACATTAAAAATAAAAAGAAGAATTTTTTTTTTCAAAATCATCTTACTAATATGATAAACTGCGAAAAGATTGAAAAAAAAAGTAGACAAATTGGAAACTAACACTTAACACTGCGGGAGTTCTAAACATATAATGCTATGTGCTCTTAAAATTTTTGTGTTGAATTAAATATGGGGAAGAGAGCGATGCTTAATAATAAAGCTGAAAACCCCCAAAAATGGATTAGCAGGGGTGTATAAGGATTTATTTAGTTTTCCTGACCAGTTATTTTATGTTAATAGTCGTTTCGGCCTTTCAGTTTTCCTTCCAGAATGCTAATTTCTAGATCGTGCTTATATAAATGAGGTAGAAAGAGATAATATTTAAAGGAAGGTTTTAGACTGTAGAAACAGAGCGTGTTTCACCTGTTGAAACTGAAATTACTATTTGAATTTCTGATAGCAGTCTATTCGAGACTTTTGTGTTATTTCCATGATTAGGCTTATAACGCCGATATTAGACCTGGGGCAGCGTGCGCCCATTCTGTCTGTGCAGCCTTTGTCCTAACTTGCGATTTACTTAGATAAGTTAAATTCTTTACCTTTGAGTTATGACATAAGTATTGGCTGGTTCTGTAAGAACGAGCAGTGCCTTCTGTTAATTTACTGCAAAAGGGTCTTTTAAACCTTTTTCAAGTCTCTTGTTATTTCCAAGACATGGAGAGACGTCTCTTACGTCTTCCAGAGTTATCATCTAGTTTATGTTATCGAAGAGGGTGAGACTCTAAAATGGCGCTCGAACACATACAAAAAGTACGTCTGAAGTAAATTCTATATTTAGACTAGCCTGCTCAACGTCGCAAGCTCCACCAGCTTCAGTTAGTGCTATGGAAGGATTTAGATTCATTCCAAATACCATAAGAGTTGCCATGAAACCCGCAGTCTCTTTTCATGGGAAAAATTCAGTCATTTATTTCATGAAACGCTAAATTCTAATATTTTACTGTATTCAGTGCCCGAAGTAACAATAGCAACTGCCGATCTTAAATGACAGGATGCCAGTTGGTATAAATGTATTAGAAAATATGTGTAAGGAAGTGCAACGGGAAAAGTCAGAGCCAGCCAAGAACAGCGGCAGGGACAAGAGACTTCAGAAATCCATGTCTACGACAGGAAAGGACGAGGAGCCATCATTACAGATGAAAAACCAAAACGAATAAGAACGGAACCAGAATCTAGAAGGAATAAGACGCCAAGAAAGGAGGCAAAAGTAAAAGGACCCAGAAGGTCATACGAACGACCATTGGATAACCAACCCACGTTCAGATTGCGAGGAAAATTCAACAAGCCACCTGTGCTGAAGAGGACGGGGAAAAGTGGGGAGGTCTTTCTCCGAATCCGGTCTTTCTCCGGAAGAGAAAAGTACAATCAAATGATGAAACTCAGCCCAGAAAACGATTTCGAGTGCGGCAACATAACGTTTATGCCTCCCAGGAAGACTTTTTTAGCAAACGAGTAGACGAATTCCCAAATACAAAAGGATAAGTAGATTAGAAGATTCAGTTTTTTATTTTTATGGTAAAATGTACACCAGGTGCTATTTAATTTTGAATTTTGCCGGAAGTGAGATCATGTCAGTTATTTTTAAGTAGCAAGAAGTTCTGAATATAAATATGCAATTATTAAGTAATTTTTAAGAAAGAGTCTCAAATTAACGTCCAGAATGATTCTTGAATGTTTTAATATGGAGAAAAACCGATACACCTAACGTAAAATATATAGACAAATTCGAAGGATTTTTAAGTGTGAATATGAGGCAGGTTACTACTATGAGTAAGAAAAGCAATAAAATTTGCCTCAATTTTGACTTTTTTCTGATGGTTTAGAGGTGGTGTCCGATATCACTGCAAAACTGTGAAATCTCTCCTTTTTCCATTGAATACTGAAACCAATTCTGATGCAATATTTATAAACAATAATGCGCTACTGCACACAGTTTTAAGATATGTTGCGAGTGAAACAATTTTGCATAGACTGCGATCCTCCATAGTTTCTAGATCTGTATCGGACAGAAATTTTAGGATATATTAGGAAGGTAGATTGCGAATCTCATTGTTCTTCCATGTACCTTCCAAGAACTTCCAAAGGTATCACTATAAAAATGGACCTTATTACACGAACACGAGAGCAGCTATGCTGCTAAAAGTTAAAATCACTGTTTAACTAAGCAACTATTAAGAATGAAAACACGAAATTTTATTAGTAGGTTCCCATCTATACAATGCAAAGTGTTTTCCAACATCCAGGAGAACAAAATCATTCCGGAAACATCGAAACACATTATTGAAGCGCATGAAATACATACAAGAACAGATAACAACCAAACGTTGTTTCACATTCCAAATTAAAGACCAACTCTAATTCTGATACATTTTAGAATCTGACATAACTCTACCCCAGCTACAGTTCACTTCGGTTCGAAACATTCTCCCTCGTCTAAGTTTAAAGAGTCTTAAATTTATAACAAATACTGTTGAATTAATGCAGTCCTTTAGGCACTTTTATGGACCTATCAGAAGAGGTATACTTTTCCATTTTTATATCGTCAGAAGACAAACTAGTCTTAAATCCTCAAGGTTTCTCAGAATAAATCCCTCTTCTCTTGCTTTCTTATTTTCGGTAAACACTGTTTCAATAGCTTGTAGCTCTAAAGGGAAGTCCCGCTGCACCGTTTGCAAGACGTTTCTGTGTTCAGTTTTAAACCCAACGGTGCAAATTTTCCATTTCAACCAGAAGTCAGTTCAATACTTTTCGATAGAAAAAAAAAAGGTTTTGGCTAAAATAAACGCAACCAATTAAAATTATTTCACCAATTTTTGACGGATTTACATGGCACGGATATTTTGATATTTTTGTTGTACCGTCATCAAAAATCGAACGGGATTTTTAAATCATCGGCTCTATTCACTGACATTTATATCATAAGATAAAACAGAATCAATGCCCTCGCAGTCTTTATTAACAGAATAAGATTAAAATTTTCTTTTTCTGCTTTTGAAAAAACCATTCTGAAACACAGAATTTGTTTATATAAAAGATAATAAAATGCCAACCTAATAATTACAGCATTTCGCTAGATAACCCTTAAAACTCATACTCGTAGAACCTAAAAGCCACAAGAGCCATTTAAATGAAATAGCAGCGATCTTAATTTCCCAGTGGATTTCTCCTAGTGCAAACATTTGCTTCCGAGTCGTTGTCAACTGGATTACCTGTCACCTGGACAGGCTGTCTCAAGAGACTTCTCTTCAGTTAAATTCTTCTCTTTTTGAAAGTGCATGTGTCTGGCAAATTTCTTCCAGTGTGTTTATTTTTCATTCCCAGTATTATTCTAATCCCTGAAGAGTATTTGCTTTCCTTTATACTTGTTATGCATCAGTTTCCTATCTTATCAGGAACAGTATCACTTATCAGTAATTACAGAACTGAATTGTGAACCTGTTGACGTAAGTTAAAATGATGGGCATATAGCGGAAATTATGCAGATGTCACTTTTAGATAAATACTAACATTGGAAGCAAGAGATCAGAAGCATAATGCCTTCAAACCTGATACCACGTAACTGCAATTTGGAAGGATTTGGTTGAGGAAGTTAATAAATAGTGCAGCAAACATTTATTCTAAAACCCTTATTTCCAGATACAAAATACAATCTTAAATAAAAAATTTACAAAAGTATTAACTTTAACTATTAAACTGCGGAAAATTCCTGAAGGACAAAACTCTCTCTATTAAGCCACTTTGAACTTTGAATTCATTGATTTCATGCAAATACATATACTATCTTTGACTACTTCCTACTTGACATTAAGCATTTATATATCTTTAATTTCTCATGATTTATGGCATTCTTCTCTTAAGTGATATTGTTATGTAGTCGTATAGCTAGTCTAGCTATTGGATAGTCATTGATTCGACTCTGGACATAAATGCAATTGATATTTTATGCTTTCCACTCTAAAATCCTAATGGCATTCAAATAAAAAAACCCGAATGATCATTAAAACCTGTGATTTACTCCTCTGCCGAAAAGCTACCAGTTATACGTATTTCTACGATTTTGTATTAATTTCAGCTTTCTGTTTTTCCCTTCTCATGCACACTCCCGCTCGCGCCATCTCTCTCTCTCTCTCTCTCTTTCTTTCTCTTACACACACATATAAATATATATTAATCTGGAGAGAACCCTTTTAGTTAAGTTGCTGTTTAACAACGATGGTATCAGTAACTGAAGCATAATTAATAGTAATAACTTTTATTTTTATTTGAAAACTTTCATTTGCCTTGTTTC
This sequence comes from Stegodyphus dumicola, assembly GCF_044657685.1. Classification (NCBI taxonomy): domain Eukaryota; kingdom Metazoa; phylum Arthropoda; class Arachnida; order Araneae; family Eresidae; genus Stegodyphus; species Stegodyphus dumicola. The sequence goes on from NC_140771.1 coordinate 199,973,491, forward strand.
TGTTACATATTATTTATATATATATATATATACTTATACGGGTTTTAATAGTTAAGATTTAAATTTATTTTACTTAAATATATGCCTTAATTAAAAGGTTCTAACTCCATTTCCCTAATTGCCGTTGCTGTGACTTATTCCATCCGATCGATAGTAACATCAGATTAGGTCTCTGAAATCAGAGTAAGCCCACGAAATTCAACATGGCAAGGGGACAAGATTACGCCTATCGTTAGCAATAGCCTTGAGAACCATATAGGTGATAACTCATTAAAGAGATCACTTCCGACCTAATGCAAATAAAATATTTGACGACTTTGCTCAGTAACGAGCCCAATTTTGATGGAGAGGTCATCCTCTCGTGAGGACTTTCTACAGACAGAGAACAAGAGAGAATATTGAGCATATTGTACAATAAAGGTAAAAAGCTACTGATTACTGCATACAACTGCAAAAGCGTGTAATTATTAAATGCTTTTGAATGAGATATAAGTAAATAAATCAGAATTAAGAATGTCAGCAATTAGAAAATAGTATATATAAATATTTATGCAAGAATGCTTACATGAAGTATTCAACTATTAATTAATTAAGTTAAAGAAATTATTCTATTAAATTATGTTAAAGAACTCACTTAAGTAAGTTAAAGAACTTACTCGAGTAAAGTAAGTTAAAACTGAAATAAAATTCCATATAAACGCTACCTTTTTTGGAGTGTATAATAAAAGATAATTGCTGTATTAAAATTAGGTATGTATTTCTGTATTAGCAGTTACTGAGTAATACGTAAGGTACCAGAAAGTCATATATAAACGCAATTGCTGTAAAAGTTGCAATATCTGTTGCTAGTATTGCTTTGATGTAAAATAAGGAGCTGAAAAAACAAAACGTACACTTAGATTATAAAGATAAATACTGTAAAATGTTGATGAAAAATAAGTAATTTCAAACTTCAGCTATTAATTTTAATTTTCCACTGTTAGCAAAGCATGAAAAAAATAACATAAGCACATTAAGCAGATTATTTCTGACAAGAAAATATACCCTGAGCGTATTTGCATCCACTACCTTTTTTGAAATGGTTTACGTATCGATTTATAATTCGTGTAAGAAAGAAATATCAGTACAGCGAAAATAACTTAAAGAAATCTATAATCTGCGCTTGAAAAACAAAGTCTTTTTTTTTTAAGATTTGGTCTAACAGTGTGCAAAATAATGCCGTATCAATACAATCGAAAACTCTGTAACAACGTCATTTGTGGGTAACCATGTTAACACGATTCACGTTCGATAAAAAAATTTCGATAATTTCATAAGGCAAAATATTAATAAAGGTAGTGCTTTTTTTCCAATCAATCATGGCAAAGCACTCGGTGGTTATCATATTAATGGTCACAGACAGTTAATCCGACATTTTATAAATATATTAATAACTACATCGAAATAAAATTGGTGACTCCGAATATAAATTTTCAGTATGTTTATATTATATTCTGTCTTTCCGAAGATTAAAGTTATCATTTTCTTACTTTCAAAACATCTGAATAATATAAACTACTTATCTTTAATTTCAGATTTTGTAAATGCATGAAATTTCGCCTTAAAGGGATTTGTGTCAATTATTAAATTGCCAACAGAATTCTCATTTGAAATTAAAATGAATTTCTTTAAGGAAATACTAACTAAAACGTGGCATCTAAAATTAGAAAGAAGTATTTTGTTCAAAACATAACCTAAGTTTCTCTAATTAGAATTCGTAATTTTTATCTATGAAACATATTACAGTTTTGGATATAAAAAAGTCTTCTGAGAATTAAAAATTGAAGACTGATACTAACTGCTCTTCTCATAAAGACATCTCCAAACTACGTGAGGTGATTTTGTGTAATAATCGTAAATACCATACTTAGCTTTAAAAAATAAGAACTTTATTTTGTGAGAAATTGCGAAATAGGAAACTGAAAGAATCTCTTGGGAGTTTAGCTAAAACTGCATGAAGTTTAAAATAAAATATCGCTGGTAAACAGGCAAAGTGAATTATTTATAGATTCATTAATTAGATATATATGGCGCTCGTTTTGTATCTTCTTGTTTATGCATATGATATATAAGTGTCTACTGCTAGAACACATCTTTGAGGATAATTTATATTCGCTTAATGTATACGGAAAATTAATTTCATTTTTGTCATAAAAATATATTTCTTCAGCAAAGTTTGAACCTGATAGGAGCTTAATTTCAATATGAAAATACAAACTGATAAATATTAACCCTCAACAGAAAACGTTGCGTCTGATAGACTATTCATTAAGTATATTTATTTTTAATTGCCTAAAGACGTCAATGAGGATAGGCCACTGTGAACTAATCCTTGCATTATTAATGCTACGTAGCTTGTCCAAATTGCGGCAGAGATGATCAAGCTGTCAGGAGTTACTGAAGGTAATTAGTAGATCGCATATATGCCCCACCAGTGGCGAAGTTGATAGGACAACTGAATATTAGGAATTCGACCTGAGTTCGATTCCAGGCGAACGGGCTGGTTGTATGGTTGAGTTCACTTTAATCCGTGTGCAACATGAATACTTCGTTTCGTTCAACCAGTTTACCATAAAATATTCTCTGCAGGTATCCTTTCCCTTAGAAAGATATTCCATTTTATACTCTGCCATATCCAAATAATCTCTGAGACGCCACATCTGCGTTCTTTTTAATAAAATATTAATAAATAGTAACACCGCTGAGATACATTACTTCTAATTACTGGATCATCCTACAAGTAATGTAGCATTTTCAACTGAAGTAAAAGTCGGCAGAGGGACGGGCTAAACTATCGGGTTAACTTATTATAAAAGCAATTACTAATTTTACTCTGTTAATGTAAGTTTTTAAAAGTACATTTCAATTTTAACATGTATCGTTTTTCAAAGCTAAATGGAAGTTAAATCGGAGCACATTCGGCATATTTTCTTTATGATTTCAATTAATTAATTGTAATTAGGAACATGAAGTAGGCATATTATTATTATTATAAATTATATTATTATTATTATTAATTAGGAATATTAAGTAGGAATATTGTTTTTATACAGTATATGGGGATCGGGCATTAAACCAAGAGAGTCAACGTTGGTTCCAGAAATTTCAGTGCGAAATTATATTTTAGAAGCCGATCGTCTTCCTGGAAGATTTATAGAACTCGAAGACGACGCAAACTTTGGTGGAACAAATTATAATTTTAACTATTAGTAAATTGCAGATAATAAAGAAGAGTATATTTTAGATTAAAAAGAATTTAATTTCTATTTGTTTTGAAAAATAAAAGAAGTATAAAAAAACCACATTATTTATAAAATGACTCAATATATTTGAGCCAAATATAGAGTTTTGCATATATTACGGCTGAGACTTCAAAGCTTCCTTTCTTCAGAGGGTACACATTAAAAACGTAATTTAATTAAAAATTCAAGTTGTATCAAACGTTAAATAAATGATATATAAATAAATAACATAGTCACAAATGTTTATTTGAATCTGAAAATCATGAAAAAATAAAATTCTGAATTAAAAAAAAAATTAATTATTGCAAAAAAATTATGAAGCAGAAAACAAGGTTTTGTACTTATGGAAGTTTAATTGAAAATCCGTTACACGAGTTTGTTCGAAAATCTGTGCATTGCAGGAATATTTTCTAAGTGGATATTAAAGTTGCTGATAATCTTAAGCCCCCTTACTGTCACCAGCAATTATTATGATAAGTGTAAAGTGTATTTTAAGGCATCTGTATAGTTTTTTTTTTCTTTAAACATACTTTCTGTCTGGCTTTTTTCTTCCACTTCCTCGATTCTTTCCAAACTACTTTTGTAAAGCGTACATCGTCAACTGCATTTGAAATAAATAATTTTATGTAGTCATTTGCATCTTGAGTACGCCACTGAGCTTTTTTCTTGATTTATATATTTTTTTTTCCTTTCGAGCACTGCCGCTGATTTTGAAAAGTTGAAACACTTCATTTTCTTCAGCAGTAGTTTCCCCGAGGTTACCTGAAATCAGTCTGCTTCACTACACTGAAACTAGGCTACTGTTCAAGACCTGCTTTCTTAAAACAGTGTTGAATACAGCTTTCTGATACGGATTAAACAACCTTTGTTATTCACTGAATGGCTTTCATTAGATATGCATATTTTGCTACCTGATCGCGTTTTCCGCTAGCAGCTTGAGAATGAACATGCTGTAAAAATAGCTTTCTGAAATGAGCCTTGAAGCTTCTAATTATGCCTCTGTTCAAAGGCTGTAATACTGATGTCGCATTAGGTGGGAAAATACTAATTTACTAATTTCAATTTTACATTTTGTGGGTGGGCTGATAAATTATCAAGAAATAGAAGAAGCTTCCTATTTTAACTGGATATTGTTTCGTAAAAAGCAATGAACTGTTCTGACAGTACGCTTTGCATCATCATGTCTTTTTATTATGATACCAGTGAACCGACAAAGTTTATAGACCATTCCATTCACAAGTGATTGCTCAAACTCATCTTCCATTTACAACAAAGTAGTACATTCAGATGATTTCCTAGAGGATTTTATCATCACAATACTTTTGAAGCATGTAGTTTTATTAGGGACAATCCGATAAAATAATGCTGGTTCTTTTGCGTCCTGAAGTTTCGTTTAGTTTTTCTTGTAAAAATATTCCACTTAAGGAGTAATGTTTGCTTTTGCAGGAAACAACCAAGTAAACACTACTGTATAATTACAGTTTTTCTAAGTTTTTGCAGTCTTTAAATGTCATTTGACTAGTAATCCATATTTTTATCTTTCTTTTCTATCCTTTAACACATAACGTACTTATGTTACGTAGTAAAAAATAAAATTTTTACGCTTATCTCTTTCAAACTGACTGCTTGGTGCCGTGACAGAAAAGAAGAAAAAACAAAACTAACTACTAAACTTTGTACTTACATAAACAAAACTTTTAAATCTAAAAGACCTCAAAGAAAGATATCCTCCCTGGTGTTTTGGTAGAATCACGATTAATTATGCACATCCACAACAAAAATCTTTAACAGGCTATCTCTCACTAAATTAAAACTAATTTATATCTCCAACCTGGAAACACATAAAATTCAATACTAAATCTAGAGATAGCGTTCAACCTTTAACATTTCAAATACCACACAGAACTCTTCAAAACACCGGGGAAAGATACAATCTCCCAATTAAGAAGTCTACACAATAAATTAATTTAAAATCAGTAAACGGATCGTATAGTCACCAACACTAAAACTTATTTTTCTACTACCGCAATATAATTACCCAGGTTCGAATAAAATAACCATGTTTCCGTAAGGATCACATGGGTGACCTACAGTAGACCACAATTAATACACACAAAAAAACATACAATATTAAAGATAATAAACACATTTATTGAAAATTCCCACACATTATAACTTAAGATAGCTGGCCAGACTACCCCAACAAAATCTTTTAAAGTTACTCATAGTTTTTTTTCATATCAATCTCATATTTAGCATTATTCCATTAATACAAAAATCATTGTGAAACACGTCACAGTTCTTAATCATTTTAAGCAGGAAACCAAGAAGATTAAATTTATTTAAAAAGACTAATTTAGAATAAATCATATTGAACATAGCACTTAAACATTAAAACAAAGATTCACTTCCTCCAATTAGTTCAATTGACTTCTGACTATTAAACATTAAATAAAAAATTACTATCTCAGCTAGAAATTTGGTAAAAATATTCAATTTTTATCTACTTAACATGTCAACTCTTGCTTTAGTATTAAACATTTCCAAATTTAAAAGGATTATGCATCAAAATAAAACAACAATGAAAATTAAAAAGTCACTCACGAAATCGGCGTACCACCTTTGAGAGACTCAGGGAGCTGCCCCGATCTAAATTATAAATCCCAAAACAATAACTGCCAAATCTTCATCATTGTTTTCCGGAACCGGAGCCTTTTCATAGTTCCAGTTTAAAGTTTTCAAATTCCTCCGGTAAGCAGCACTTTCACTCAATCAACCTCCCGTTTTCGAAGTTCCACTGAAGATAAGAGAAAGAGGTCGAAACTGGAGACAAAAGACCAAAGCAGACCTCAGGCGATGACGACTTTCCATATTTCCATCTTTTCTAAAGCAAAATAGATACTCCTGCACGAACGAGCAGTTCAGACTGTTCCACAAGTGGAAAAAGAAATCTCAGCGACGAAATTGAAAATAATAGGCCGCAAGAATTGCCGCCGTCAAACATGTCGAGCACCCACACTGTCTCGGACCCTCCGTACCCAGAAATCTCGGAGATAAAAACTTAACTGTATACCGCGGTCGACCACCGAAGAACCGCCGCGTTTTTCATCCGCTCCATCTCAGCACCTCACTGACCGCGGCCGGCCCCGTAGGGGCCGCCGTCAAAGTAGCAAACCCCTAAGGCTCCAAAACCTCTTAAAAGTCGTCTCTAAAAAATCGCTTTTTTTTTCAAGTCCAAAAAGATCCCCCCTGCCTTCCGTGCAACGGCTTAAGAAACCTCGGTTTACACACCCTAAGAAACGCCTCAAAATTACTATTGGTTCAAACAACACTAAAATTAAAAATTTAGCCAATCTTAAGGAAACTTGGACTCCCTTTCGCCAACTAGAAGAAAGGTAATAAATCGCCACTGAAATTCTCAGAAATTCAGAACTTTCTACAAGAAGACAGACCCTTTCTTTCCCACGCAACAGAAGAATGTTTCCAACCTATAACTCTGTCAAAAAATCGCTGCCCCTTAGAACTATTCGCCTCTGAACGAGAAAAACACGTGTTTTCAACCCCCGCGAAAAAAGGGGAAAATGCAGCTGGACAGTGACCTCTAACCTCCAAGGAAGCCTAATCGTGAGAAACGGAAATACACCCGCGCCCTTTTAACTGTAACACAATTCTGCCAAACTTAAAGGAGCTTTGCCGTAAAGTTTAACAATATTAAATATTATACATTAATTTAAAAAAAGCTCAATATAAATTCATTAATCACAGTAAAATATTATAATAACTAAGAATACATTATGCACAGTAAAATAACATGCAATAATTATATACAACAAAAATAAAATACATAAGAATTTACATAACACTTAGTTTTGACTTATTCCAGATTTCTGCTCTTAAGTGTCCCAAACTAAGCTTCTCAAATTCTGCTACATGAATTGCATCAACTTTTTGTTTTAATTTTAATCTTTTCCTCTATAAAGCATGCTATATAACGTATATAAAATAAGACACAAGTACTAATTACACTTTTTTTGCTTCCCCAGGTCCTACAAGACATAGGAATAATGGAAGTGTTCACTCTATCTACTTTGTAAGGTCTCTGTGCAAGTGTTCCTGTCATATCATCACCTTTCCTCTGGTTCCTGTATGATTGCCTTACAATATGCTAACGCAGTGTTCTTCCACGTACTGAGAAATATAGCAAGAATAACTGGATTATTAATTCTATAAATGAATATATACTATTGATTCCAACACAATTTGCTTTATCGCCAATGTGTCGTTCCTCGTTTCCCAAATGTAAAGCAGTTTTAATTTTATTCTTCAATTGTAACAAAACTATCTTTCACTAAGCATAAACTTGCCTTTGAAACCTCAAATTAATACTAACAAAGAACATTTTTGTTTTTATTTATTTCTACACGTCTCTCTTGTTTTTTAAGCTTCATTTCAATGCCTTTTAAATAGTATCCCTTAATAAAATATACATTCGTCCAGGTACTTACTCAAAGGGTCTAGGACGAACAGAATTGTCCCTTAAATACAGCTGTCCCTTATTCGAAGACATCCCTTACAGAAAGTACTACTGTACTTGTTTGGTTGTAAAGGTTAAAGAATCATTAGTGAATCAAGCATTAAGTTACCGACGCTATCTATTGATGAAACAAGGAAACTAAAACATAATTTGATTAAAGGCTGAAGGTAAAGATGGTTTGAAATTAGTGTCGTTAACTAGAAAAAACGCTTTTTGCATGTAAAACGCCTATAAAAGTATAATTCACCAATGGAAGATGTTTTCTGAATAATTTTTGGCTGCAGAAAAATGGAAAATGTGATCTTCGGACCAACGATGCTGGGCAATAGAGGGTTTCGTTTTCCTAACATATGCCTCCTGTTCTTTAACGCAAAATTTTAAGGTTTTCTCAGTGTGACCAATGCAAATCAAACCGTACTGGCAAGGAATCATGTATATACCTCAGGAATTTATATCCGTAATGGGGTTCGTAGTACGGAATTCGGAATTTTACTGATTGGAGAATACATAGTGTTTTACGCTTAACGCTAGGAGACGTGATTGATAATGAAGATTTTCTGTAATGGGTTACCGTCTAACCAGCCCCGAAGCAGACATTGCATTGTACAAGAGTTTTATTATCAATAGATTCATTCACAGTTTTTCAATTTCTTTTGCACTTTTTAGTTCTCCAGATTTCCCCACTTATTAGTATTACTCCCCATATTCCAATGGTTAGCTTACAGTGAAATTACGCATGAATACTTCTAGAACAACGAAAGATCTCTTAGAGTTTAAAATATTTTATACGCATATTTTTCGATCATAATTATCTAAAGTTTATTTATGTTTCGCCATTCTTAAAGTTAAAAAAATCAAAATTATAATAAATTATGAAAACTAAATTTGTAGGCTTTGCCCTGTTTTAATACTTACTCATATTTAGCAAAATATTTTATACGTTTAAGAAAATAAAACTCTTACTGTTATTTGTATCTTCTTGCGACACAAATTGAACAAGATTAGTATAGAATAGGCAAGAAGGCTCAACAATTATTCACTTATGCATTTTTAAAAATTTTTTTAGATTAATTTTAATTTGCTAAATTGGGGAATTTATTTTCATGGTTTGGTTTTGCACTTGATTTACTTATGCTATCTGAATTTAAATGATATTGTAGATTAGTTCGAAAATTAAATCTTTTATATGTTTGCACATTTTTTTAATTATTTTAAGTTTAAATTTGCTTTTTTACGCATTTACATGTTTGTTTAAGTTTATATATATATATATATATACGCAAAGCCTAAAAATCGGGGAAATTTAAAGAAACAGTGACACAAACTGTTGATGGCTAGAATAATTGCATTAGTTCTGCCCTTATATATATAGATATGTTACGGTGAAAGACCGAAATCTGGAGAATGTCCACTTTCACCGATGAAGGTCAGCATTCACATAGTCTCTTGGTGTATGTCCGAAATATTTTCCAAATACTCTTATTTCTGACTTACACCGGTCAATGTCGACATTCACCATGTACTAATGGTGAATGTTGAACATAAAGCAATATTATATTTTCTTCTCCATAATTCAGTCGCGAATAAACGCACTTGAGACTTGAAATAAGAACTTAAGAACATGAGAACCTAAAACACACAATACATTCAAAATGAGAAAGGAAAATAATAGAAGTTAAAAACTTACTTAATTATGCAGTACGTTCTAAATGAGAAAATAAGATAACAGTAATACAAAACATACTAAATTATGTGATTCAAATCTTATTTATTGCAACAACTTAAACTATTTTGGTACTGTATGACCTCTCGTTTCGACTTACACCAGAGCATATATGTGATTGTCGACATACACCGGTGAGGGTCCGAATATACAAGAATGTAGTGCAATATTCGATCTTTCACCAACGTATTTGGTGAATGTTAACATTCTCCGGTGAAATTCCACATTCTCCAATTTCGGTCTTTCACGGTAACAGATATATATAACACGTAACGTATACGTATATGATTTAAATGTAATAAATTAAGGACTCCTAATCGTTCAAGGTTTAATGTCTAAAGTAACTAGTTCAAATGACCACACATATGCTGATATGAGCATACAGTGTTTAAGAGCAATGTAGCGGATCCATCATCTCTTTTTAGGAAAATTTGGTTCAGACGTCAGAAACAATGAACTGTGGTTGTAACTGTTCACAACAAATTAGTATCCTTCCTAAATTATTATGCGTCGTTAATGGTTCAAAGAAAACTCATGAGAAGTTGCTTATGGCAATAGCTGTCTTTTCTAAAGAAAATATTATATATATTCATAAGATATTTATAATTATTTATATATATTGATAAGATATATTGATAAGATATTTTTAATTCCGTCTACCGTAGTGCTTTTAACAAACGAAAATGTGCCGTTCAGAGTTGCCAGTATAAATGATAGGCCACATACCTTTACGAAAAGATTGGAAGCTTGTCTTGTTCCCTTGTGCGAATTATCTTGTGAAGTTAAATCGATCAAAAGTAGATTCCGTTCGAGTTAAAGATTTAATTGCATGCGCAGAATGTGAAGTTTGATTGTATTATCCATAAAAAAAATTAAGAAATTTAGTAAAACCTACCATCTCCGTCTCGTCACGCCAAAAATGTAGGTTTCGTTTGTAGTGTTATTATTATTTTATCTAACCAGTTATTTATAATTTTCGGAGTGCATAATTACTTCTCTTTTCCGTTTCCTTACCAGACTGCAAATCAGGTTTGAGAGTGTTTAAGGTGAGGTTTTGGGACTATTACGCAAAGCGTGTTTCTGCCTTTCGAGGCCTGACTCATAGGTTTCATTAGCTCTTATAATACAGCGTTTCTCAAAAAATGTACTCACATTTCAAATAACGAGAAAAAACTTTATTTCCGAACATAATGTTCCTATTGATAACCATCATTGTCCAGATAACACTAAGAACGCGCACCAAGGGTTTTGCAAACGTCACTAAACAGGTCATTAGGAATATCACGACATTGTATTTCAATTCCCAGTTTCAATGCATCAATTGTTCTTGGTTTGATGCAATAAACTTTGTTTTTGAGATATCGCCACAAAAAGAAGTCCATGGGCGTGGGGTATGGGGAACGCGCAGGGTATTCAATGGTACCCCTTCGTCCAATCCACCTGTCCATAAAAGCTGCGTCGAGGTGAGCTCGTACATCGCGATGGTAGTGGGGATGTGCTCCATTTTGCTGGAAGTAAATCCCGTCGTCATCACCAACCATCTCTGAAATTTGTGGACCGACAATTTTATGAAGCAAGTTGAGATAACTCTTACCAGTGACAGTTACGTTAAAGCAAATGGTCCTAATGATGTCCAATGCGGATATTCCACACCACACTGTTATTCCTAGTAAGTTTACATGGTGATTAAATGTTACAGGAAGATTTACAGGACTTGCAATTATGGCGACTAATGGAGCCATAATTTAAAGGTACTATTCACATTTTTTGCCAGGTACTATTCACAGAATTGAACTCTCCAGTCAGGATCGTATTCGTTGAGACCATGTTAGAATGTAGCATTTCCAATGCAGGCTCTTCATGATGGGATAGACACTTTCTTTTGAGATGTGGGTTTCCCGAGCAGTTTGTCGAAGAGATTTCTGCGGTGATCGAAGGAGTGTTTCCTGCACTTGCTCTTGCTTTTCAGGGCTCGTGGATGTCCGTGGTCGTTTCTTCTTGACGTTCTGGATGGTTCCATCTGCTTCGAACTTGTCTTTGATGCTAGCAATGGTCCGGCGTGTTTGTGGTGGTTTTGCGAATTCCATTCTGCTTAGCACTTCAATGGCGTCTTCGGTCTTCCAATAAAATTTCAGAGCAACCTTCCTCTCTTCCAAGCTAAGCTGATTTCCTGCCATGCTGAGATAAATTAATTGCACCTGCAGTTCAAAAAAGGCAGGATGTTAGCGACAGTTAAAGTGTGAGTACATTTCTGAGACGCCCTGTGTTATTATCCGTCGGCTTTGGTTTGTACTTGCAGACAGTGAACTTCAGACTCACCTCGTTCCAAATCCGTGAGAAGTACGATACCAGTTTATGGTACCAAATACCAAACGTTATATTTCTTTATACAATGTGCTGCAAACTGTTGCCTAAAAAGCTGTAGAATTTAAAGAAATAATGATGCGGACTCTGGATAGTTGGAATAATCGCATTAGTTCTGCATTTTTTAACCACAACAACGACGGAAGAACGGCCACTTCCCGCTCAATTATAGTTGGAATAATCGCAGCTCAGTCTCTGCAAGCCTTTAACTTGTTGTAACGCTTATAGAAGTATCATGCAGTTAGAACTTCAAGCTAAAACAAACAAGCTAGAAAACACTGGAGTTGCACCTTTTGTAGTAAATTAGAGATAACTGTTTTACCCCTGTGGCAATATTTAGTCCGGTGACATTAAATATAAATTTACAAAACTGTGAATAGAGTCCCTGGAGGACGTAAGAAAGGTTTTATGGCAAACTATTCCGCATAAGTAGTCTTCGTTTTGCACTTGAAACATATACGCTATCTTGGAACACTTGAAAATTTTCACTCCGTCAGCTGCTACTATTAACGATTGGCAAGAAAGGGAGATGTAATTACAATTTATTACCTTTCTGCTCCGCATCACAATCAATACTGTGACGTAATCAGATCATATTGCTGTGTACAGGACTGTGGCCGCTAATCTTGCCATTCCAAATCCACTAAAATTGCCATGACTAAAACCACTAAAATCTTCACGACTAATACTTAATCATTTCATAAATGATTGCAATTTTAACCTATGATTTTTCTGATTTCCAACTATCTAACTTCTTGACATCTAGATAAGGCATGATAATCTAAACGAAGTTTAATTTTTCGCAATATAAAGTTAAAGAGTTTATACATGAACTTAATCGAAACTCAAAGTTAGCAGTTATTATATCAGTTGTTTAGTAATCACTTCGCTATGTAAAATATTTCCTAATTTTGGACTTTTATTCATACTGCTAACTAAGCTTCATTTCATATCATTTTCTTTTTAGTATTAAGAAATATGTTTGCTGTAAAATTCTGGTGAACTGTTTATAGAGAGTGATAAAAAGTAACTGAGAAGAATGTCGTCATAGGCGGAAACCCTCACAGCAAAAGCATCGGGGAAGAAAACGTCTCGGGCAAAACAAGACAAAAAGAAAACATCGTGAGAGGATAGAAAGAAAGGACAAAACATGGCAGTAATATGGCATCCTAGTAGAAGCGATTCAGTGACCTTTTTAAAACATTGTCTTAGGAAATATAGAATCGAAAAATAAAGCACCTACAAATCGACGCAGGATGATTGCAGACATGAGTTCTCAGATTACAAAAGTTTTAAGTGCATGCTAGCATAATGATTTCTGAAAGAAAGAAATACTTTTACCTATGTATTGTATGTTTTAGAATTAACGAATAAATGTTTACTTAAACTGCAAGAGGGCATTTAAACATTCAAAAATTGAAATTTGGTTGAAAATTATTGCTATGTATAGCATTTAGTAATTAATGATTATAAATCATTATTTTTTTTACAAAGCTGGAATAGAAGAAATTTCTTTTTCAAATTTGGAAACATGCATATTAAGTTTGAAAACATGCATATTAAGTTTGAAAATATGCATATTAAGTTTGGAAACATGCATATTAAGTTTGGAAACATGCATTTAAAAGTTTTAAAGCGGGGAAATACATATGTGGTATGTTATCGTCTTACGCAAATTTGTAGTTCCTTTATTTTTTACCACAATATCTTCTACAATGATATTTTATATTTTTCATATATGCAATGATTTTTCCTTGTTTTCTTTTCTCCCTCAAAGTTTTGGGCGCGACAATACTTTTTTTGCGCTTTGTTTTCTCCGCAACATTTTTGTCCGTGATGTTTTTACTGCAATGTTTCGTCGGACACCCAGAAAACTGAAACCAGGTATAAGAGACCAAAATAAGCAGGCTTTCTCCTGGAATGTGGGTGCGAACTGGCGTGCTGAAGTTGTGCAAGGCGCTGTTGAGTAGCAGGTAAAAAAGCTCTGCTGGCATCTTTGTTTCCCTTGCAGTTTCGAAAACTGCATCGTTACAGGAGTCTCGAGTTTCTAGAAATGCATTTTATTCATGGAGCTTCAGACGTAAATGGAGCCGTTGCTTATTAGTGCATGCCAATCTTTATCTGTTGCATTGTATACAAGACTGATAATTTTTCGTTCTTCTAATGAACGAATGCTATTATTCTAAAATTATCCACATCTCATTTTGAACATTTCGAATAAAGTGCCTTGCACTGATGTAACCACCAACAACTGTTTAGTAGAAGAAAAATTTCACTGGACAAAGATTCGAGTATTAGTAGTATAATTAAACTATGAAGGAAAATCAACGAGCTTTCAGAAACATGTTAAATCTTGCTACGAAAGAAATGATGCAAAAGCGGATATATGGAGGATTAAAGATAATATCAATTAAAGCTATGAAATGTTTCAAAATAGAATTAACAACATTTTAAATAAAATCGTTTTAAAAACTACCTATCTATACATCTACAAGCGAAGAAAGAATTGAGGAATAGGCCATGATCTCTCAGATTATCCACCGAAGTAAGAATAACTTTAAATTAACCACAGTATTAAATGTACGTATTAGGCACTATTATAAATTTATAATTAAAAGGTATTTCCAAGCAAATATTACTTTCCACAAAGCTCTTAAGCTGATTAAAAGTTTACGAGTTTAAGCTAATGTATAATATTTTAACAATTCTATGTTAAAGAACTAGAATACAATTAAATATAATCTTGCAACTATTCTGTGAGTATAAGAATGTATTTTTATTTATTTTGATTATTTATTTTCGGAAAACTTATTTGTAATACGTATTCAGAAGAGATATTAAAAACATTTCATTTCAGTCCATCAGCATGAAAAGCTGAGTACAACTGTTGTTTAGCAGTCCATAAAATTTATCTCTATTAAGCATGAAAATAATTTAATTGGACTACTTTAAGTATGTAACTTGGAATAAATTGTCACAGTTTTCTCTCTATATACATATTTTCGATCTCGCATAAAACATGTCAGTGCGTACTTTAAGATATTTATATGGGTAATAATCTAACATTACAAATTTTGTGTATGAATTGGATGCCCTGAACGCATTCTGCAATAAAATTAGTTAAATTCCTTTGATATTACATTTCGAAATAACATTTAAGAACTCTTGAAATTATCAGAATAACAACCTTGTGTTTTATGTAGATTTTAGTCAAGTCTCGGTTGGTTTGGAGGACAAACAAATACAGGTCTCTCTTTATCAGGAGCAACAAAACTATGCAATGGATTGAACATCACGGTTGTATTTACATACAAAGGGAGTAAATCGATGAGAAAGTATCACCATCTATCGGCAGAAATAGTAACGTAAAATCTGAACGAAAAAGTTTTTTTTTACAGTTCAGAAACAACTGTTAACTGCTTTGCGATTTTAATAATTTATATTTTTGTATTCACCAATTTTCTTGATTTTTCCCATTTCAGAATATATCAACACACGGAAACCTATTTTATAAGTTACGCCATACGCATTAGGAAATTTTTGAACTATGCCCATTTGTTCCTTAAATGAATATTTGCTTCAGTATATCATTCTGAAATCTAATTCCTGTTCACATTTCAATAATTATTGTAAACATTCCAATTGCCACATCTTCATCATAGGAAACTCGCGTAAACGTTAATTTAAAGCTGAATATGAATTATATTACCTTCCTTTAAAAACTGCCAAATGAATTTTAAATGTTTCCTCATCTGATCATAAATTTTTGTTCTAGAATCAATACTGCTTGTCAACGTCATAAACAAGTCCACGTTTCTAAATTCTAAAAACTCACAACCCAGTCAGCTAGTACGACTCATCTTTAATCCCACTAAATCTAATCTTCCATTAAAAAGTTAATCTTCCCACTAGAAAGGCTAATCCCATTCCTGATATCTCTAATGTTAATCCTTCGGAGGATCAGATGGAAAAATTAAATTATAACTTCAACTTTTAAATGGCATCTAAATCTTCAGTTTCTCAAATCATTGCCCATATTGAAGAAATCTATTAAATTCTCTGAAACTTTAGAAACACAAAAAGGCATAATCCGCCACTTAATTACTCATAACGTAAAACTTAATTATAAATCGTTTGTTTCGAGTCGTAGATAAAAAGAAAGGAAGTCTTAGAAGGTATTTCTCCCGCTTTTTTAGTATGCCTTCGTGGTGTAGTGGTCAGCACATTCAGCCTTTATTCGAGAGGTCCGTGGTTTGAGTCCCGGCGAGGGCTTTGATCGTTTTTCATGTGTCCTGCATCGAAATAAAACTAATGTCGCTACTGGCTTTACGTGTAATTCATTGTAATCCCAACATTATAATTTCTCAAACTGTAAGGGTAGACATATCGTTGCTAAGGACAAACACGTTTAAATGAAGATCCATGCTGAAGTAACCCTAAAAGATTTCAGCTTCTAACCTCACGAAAGTTAAAAATAGCTTCATATTCTCCTAATGCAGTTTTAACTATCACTCATTCCACCTACTGCTAACTGTGATAGATTTATACTCTACCCAAAATCCACAAAATTAGAATTCCACTTCAACCTAATATTATTCAGCTTTACAAAGGGCATCGTATACTTTGGCCAAATATATGACTTCTGTATTTTTCCCTCTACTGTCTAACAGTATTAATCCTAAAACGTTCTTTTGAACTCGTTAATAAAATTAACGATATTTCTCTCCTGCACTCCAATTTGGTTTCTTTTGATATTAAACCTCTGTTTACTAATATTCCAGTCAAAGTAGCTCTAAAACGTCTTGAAACTAGGCTTCAAGAACTCTATTTTACACATACTGAAATTGAAGAATTATTTTCTTTTATTAAAGTCTTTTTGAGACAAACACACTTTGTACTCCAAAATGAACATTAACACCAAATTGAATGATTAGGAATGGGTAATATTCTCAGCCCTGTACCTACTGGCATTTATATTCACTATTTTAAGCTCCTATTATTTAGGAAACTATCGTTTCGGCTCTTGATACACTACGTAGACAGCATTTTTTAGCTTTCTATTGCTAATAGAGTAGATTTATCCACGATTTTATCGGTTATAAATTCGATTGATTCAATCAAATACTTTCGCTTTTGAGATTGAATCTCAGGGTATAATTTCTTTCCTTGATAAGCTTATAATAAGCAATGAATCTTACTGCAGCACTACTGTTTACCATAAAACCGTTTTTGTTTATCTGCTTTCCCATGCTGCACGGCTCAGCAAAAAATATCTTTCTCTTTTAGTATTGTGCATTTCGCTCTCAAAACTCCTTCTTCCTAATGAACTCAATTATTTGAAATCAGTTGCCATTGGCCAACGATTTTCTCCTGTAATTTATCATAAAGCCTTTGAAAATTTCTACCTTGCAATGAAAGTCATTCGCTGTTAGAAGTACTTTCAATAAATTTTTTGTGCTGCCAGTTCACCCTTTGTTAATTACAAAATTGCAGATATTCTCCAGACTATTAATTTTCAAGTTAAATTCTCACCTATGAAGAATGTTTTGGCTCGATTTGTAAAGATTTCATTTCCGAATTTACCTCTTGGTTATTTACAGCATACTTTGTCAACGCAGTTTGAGTTATATCGGCCAAGGAGAGTTAAAGTTTCGCATCAAGTAACGATAATCTTATATCCGAAAAGACGAAATTAACAAGACTTCGATAACTAATCATAGTTATAAATTTAATCTCAATTTTGATTTGAAGCCTGCAAGAATTTTCCAAAAAGCTTCTTCCATTAGTGAATTGAATTTTCTTGAAGCTTTTTATATTCGCAAATATTTATATTGTTTATTTGATGACTTTAATTCCAATTCACTTTTTCCTGAAGTTTTTAAAATTCTATTAACTTAATTTTTGAGTTTTCTTTACTGCTTCTGCTGACACATGACGCTACCTTCTTGTTAACTTTACTTCTTTTGGATATAAAAGTGGCTTGCAGAATTCTTTGCTCTTCATGAAGAGGGACCGCTACTTGTTTGCCTTCGAAATCGACAGAGTTATGACTAAAATCTACACCAAATACAAGATTGTTGCTTATCCTAATTTTATGCTTTAGTCTGCCGTGCTTCTCGTCTCCCGTGATTTAATAACTGTGTTTCTTCTTACAGTTAATTGAAATGGATTAGTACTTTTTTTCTATTTATGTATATTTTAACATTAAAGAGACCTTGTAGTAACTACGTGATTTTTAAAACGGCATTTTAAATAAGAAAAAACAATAATATCGTTTCACACTTAGGAGAGTACCGTACACAAAATAATTTATTAAATTTAAATTTATTAAACTCATTGTTTTTCGATATATCCCAAAATACAAATGCAATTAATTTTAATTGAAGGATAAAATATCTAGCAATTGTTTTCTTTGATTTATACTTTTCCCTACCAAATATAAAATAGAATAGTATACGCAAATTAAGGTTTTCGGCCGTCAGTTTCTGGTAATTTATCATTTCAGGTTTACTTCTTTACTTTGAGAAAAATGAGCATTTGTTGGAAAAGCAGCAATCAGAGGAATGAGACCAAGCAAAGATACTATTAATTTATACTAGCGGGTTATTTATTATTCTCCCATCAGTTTCACTGCGGGCTTCAGGCTCGCCAGCAATATCTACCAGAGATATTAAATATGCCTTACACACTCTTTTTTTAATTCCGTATCTTCCCTAGGCTGGAAAATTGCATCGAGAAGAACAGCGAGATAGTAGTAAAGAGACGGGGCATTCTCCAACCACTGATTGTGCGACGCATGCGCACAACCACCCGCAACTACCTGAGCGCGTGCGGCGACGTGAGGGGCGAACATTATTCGTTCGGAGTTGCCGGAGAAGAGCGTTCGCCCTTTTCCCTTCCTCTAAAATAGAGAAAGTTTCGGAGATCCCATCTCTTGATACTCTTCTCTTTCTTAGCACTGAGATGCCATCGGTTGACCCTGCTCCAGCGGGCAGCGGTTGAGATGGTTGATATTTAAACAAAAGAATTTATATTGGTATCCGGACGCATGCGAGTGGGAAACAAATAAAAGTGTTGTCAAAAATAAGAAAAGATATTTTTTTTTTAAATAAAGAACATACAGTGACCCTGATTAAAAAGGATATTATGATGTCCCGTTGCCGGAATGTGAAGTTCTTGTCCATAATAGTGGAAATTCGTGCATGATTATTTGTTCCGAACGTGCTGCTCACAGTTGCAGCGCGATGATATACAAGTTTAGGGATTTCTTCTATTTGACCACTTTTTTTATTAATGTGCTGTTCTACACCGCCGAAGGACATGGACACGGTGAGTCATTCTTGTTCTATTTATTTTCATTGCGTATTAGAAAACATTGATTTCTCTATCTCTGTCTAATATATTATTTATTATAATGTCTAGCTATAATGCGTTTAAAAACAAACGCATAAATTTTTAATGGAAACCATTCTCTGACGGATACATTAATTATGATTGTACTGAACATGCAATTTCTTACCAATTTAATATTCATAACGCAACCAATGAAAAACGTTCGAACATATTTTCCAGTAGTAGTATAAATTGATATTTACATAATATATCTGCATACATCTTTCGCAACCTCTGAAGCCTAGTGCTACTTTAAAGTGTTTAAACTACCCTACCTAACTAAAGTAATGATGCTATTAATGCAGTTATATTAAATAATTTCGAAATGCATTTTAAACAGTTATTTGGAACATTGTATTAATTGACTCCTACATGACACCTTCATTTGAAAATGTTTTAAATGCTTTACTGCTTAAAATGTTTTCTTCTGTTTTCCTCATACGCAAATACTTCCGTTTTCAGCAACAATGTATGTATATTTAATGCGCTGGAAGTGGTTTCGAAGTACACTCAGTTGGAATTTTTGATCTCGTACATCAGTTTGCTATTGCGGTAAATCTAAAATATGATTTGAAACTAACTGCGTGGGGTAACTATTTTTAGTAAAATGCAGCTGAATCAATTAGATATATAAAGGGTTCATGAAACTTCGGGCAGTTCTAAAATATAAACGGAAACCGTGATATGTTTTATGTAGAAAGGAGTCATATATAATTTTGTATTTTACAACTATATTTAGATTTAACGGAATTCTTTCGATGCCATTTATATACGGGCTTAAGAACATTTTATAACCATTGCAAATATAATCTTCATTTCGAAATAAATAATAATAATCGTATTTTGCGGTGTAAACTAAGCTTTTCTAGTAGAAAACGTACTGCAATTTTCGTTAGACGATTGGCCTTTACAGTTGACTTACGTCATCACTAAATAAGTGTAGAAATATATTTAATGCTGCAGAGATGGCGGTACTAATCCAGTATGCATTGTAACAGGATGCTCGAAATAAATCCATATCCATATTAACTTTCAATATAAAATTGCTCTAACATGCAACATTGAGGCACGCGTAACATTACTACTAATATTGCCACCCCCCAAAAGAGGCACTTGTGTGTGGGCCTTGCAGATCAAGCAGAATGCCTTTCGATGCGGTTTGGGTATACTTTATACAGGACATAACGACATAATAGTATTCAATTTGCTGTGTTGTATTTCAAAACAATCATTTTATATTTCAATTATTTACGAAGTTCAATTTTATAGTTGCTAATGGATTTATTTCTATAGACCTTAGAGTGTATTCTCCAAGTAATAACACATAAAATTACTTAATTTGCAGTTCAGTTTTTTATTTGAATTATGTTTTATAATCTATACCGCGATTATTAAATGAAATTTTATTTGTTGTCATAATTACCTTTTTTGGAATAGTTGGATGAATATTTTTATGAATATTTTGGACATAAATTTGCTTATTATTGAATTATTAATTTCGTTAATTTTAGAGAATCATTTATCAGCTTTATAATGACTCTATAAATACGGAGAGTCTGGCAATTTTGCCTTGAAATACAAGAAATAAGAAAAAAAAATTTCACATACCGTGGAAGTTCCACCTAAATCTGCATTCACTTAATTGAAAGTACAATTCTGAACTGTAAGTTGACAAATGAAATGGGAAACGAAACTGAAAATAAAACATTTAAAATAAAACTCGTAGTTTTATTTGAATTCAGAGGAAGAAAATCGATGAGTTTCTCAGTGAAAATTGAATTTTCTGAAAGTTATGTTTTGCACAGTTTTGTAATTATACGTCACATTTCCTCTAATCTGATTATGGTCATGCAGCTGGGTGGTGGGATCTAAAATATGAATAAGGAAATTATTAACTTTAAAAAATACACCACTTTAGAACTTAAAGTTAATTTGAATATTTGTAATGTTCATCTATTTTGTTTTTAACATTTTCGAGTCTTGAAGCGACGCATAACTAAAAAACGAATTGAGAACTCTTTTTCTTAAGTTCTGTAGATTTTTAAAATACGGAAACTCAAAAATTCTTTCAAGATTAAATCCAAGTTAGACGTAAAACGTTTAGGATACATATGAAACATTTTATGTGAATAATATATTTCGTTGTTTAAAAAACAAAAATACGATTTTTTTATAATTGTAAATGCAATACGTAAGTTAATTAAGTAAAAAAGTTAAATTTGACTAAGTACATACTATCACTGGTTCATTCCAAATCCAAGCACTTATAAGGATATTTATCTGTACAACTATTTCAATTAATTTCCGGTAATTCGAATACATATACTGATGCACTCACGTAATTTCGAATCTCAAGTTCTTTATCATGTTGTAGAATTTGATCACTGTCTCATTAGAAAGCTTTGAACTCGCAATCATGGCAGAAAATTGATTTAATATAATTACAATCCCCTAATCATATCTTAGGTATGGACTTGAAATTGCTATTTATCAAATTACCAATCTCCATTCGGTTGATACTGTACTAGAATGTTTATTGCAATATTGCACTTTGCATGTAGAATGTACTATAAATTATAGACAATGTTAGATATTCAAGGCAACGCTCAACTTTAAGAACGCTAAACACATATATATTCTGGGGAATAAAGTTATGGAATTCCTAAGGTTCCATTTAAAATGCTAAATGAGTTTAAAAACTTTTTAAAGAGTACTTAATGTTAGCAAATGTTGAAGAGATTAAATAATAAATTATCGTTTTACTCGAAATGATTCAGATGAGCATATAAAAGGGGATTACATTTTTAAGAGCTAATACAATTAAGAGAAATTAAAGGTGAATTTTTATTTCCCATGTTTAGCAAGATGAGAAATGAAGAAAACTACATTAACATGTGAAAGAGCAATTTTATAATAATGCCAATCCTCGCTTTAACTATAAAATAACATTTAAACATTAATTCTAATACTTCTGCTTAAAACTCAATGTTAACTACTTAATTAAAAAAAACTAACCCTATATCCCAATATATTGTTTCTCTACGAAGTAAATTCAGCAATTCATTTTAAACTCGTAACTAGGATTACTAGAATCTTCGTAAAACTGAAGAAGTCTCTTTGTTTTAACATGTGTTTTAAAAATCGTCAGCAGAAAAACAAGGTATTTTTGCATTTTGCTACAGGTTTCGTTCTTGTTACATACTTATGTTCGAGGGAAATAAGTTTCGGATAAATTAGCAGTGCTGAGTAAATAAAATAATGCTCAACAAATTAATGATATTCAATGTGGAATACGTAATGTGAAAATCATTTTACTTGCAATTCCAGAAAATAAAATAAAATGAAAGAAAGGCAGTTAGTTGATGCTTCAAAAAGCAAAAATATTAAATTAATGTATTAAAAGGAAATTAAATACCAAGTGTAACAACGCAATAATTTTAAGCTACGCTACTGAAACATATCCGCTATGGTATTTTGGAGAAATACATATATACAGGGTGAATCATATGTAAACGAGCCTTTAAACAAAATTTATTTCATCGGAAACATCTACATTTCTAAAATTTGTTTCTCTAAATAATCTTTTCCTTTTTTCCTCCATTTTTCGGATCGTTTGGTAAATTTTCAATCCGTTCTCGTAGAATGAATCTCCACGAGTATCTAACTAGTTGCGCAGGAATGTTTTCACTTGACCGTTGGTCTCAAATTGGTTGCCTCCAAGTGCTTCCTTGATTGGTCCCAGCGTGGGAAAACAGCGTTTCGGTAAGTCTGGGCTGTAAGGTATATGATCAAGCGTTTTCCAGTGCAATTATACCAGTTTCTACTATGTTACACTTACTATGTAGGGCCTGGCGCTGGCGGATGGGACAGTCTCGTCTTTGCGTCGATACTGAAGCCTTACTTGATTCAAGACACACCACAGTAATAAGTTGCATTAATAGTATGATATCCGTGTAAGAGAACCACCAGTAGGAACGCCTCCAGTTCCAAAAGTCCGTGGCCAACACTTTCCTCACATACAATTGAGGTTTGGTTTTCATGGAGTTTCGTTCACTTTTCCTTCTCCATTGCATACTTACAGGCTTTGATTGGGGGGGTACAATGAGCATCCACGTCTCGTGACAGGCATGGACTTTATGCCAAAACGCTTCCTCTTCTGCAAAACGAGTTTGAAGCAACTAAGAAATGCCAACCTGTGCAGCTTTTTGATCATCATACAGTAACTTTGGAACCCAATGAGCTGAGCTTTTTCTGAAGTCCAAATGCTTTCTGATGACTGATTGGACACTTCTATAGCTCACACTAAGTTCTTCTGAAATTTGAAACACTGTGCAGCGTCGATCCCGTTCGATAAGCTCACGAACACGTGCAGTGTTTTCATTATTCATGCTGATGCGAGGAGGATGGCGATGACCTTCATTCGCAACAGGTTCACGGCCTTGCTTGAATTCCTTGCACAAAACCTCTTCACTCTTGACCATGGAAGGGTAGCTTACCCGAACTGAGCATGCAGTCTGTGGTAAGAGTCAGCTGGTTTCAGTTTTTCACGAATGAGTAACTTTATAATTAAGCTTTGCTCTATAGAGACGGGCACACGCCTCTCTCTTCATATGGGGTAATAAATAACGCACAGGACAAGCTGGCTGGTGTTGTTCCCTTACTCTAAGCAACTCCACTTAACGACTTCAACTGCCCAAACACACACAAGTACCTATAGCGACGCTCAGCCAATAAAGGCTCGTTCACATTTTATCGGCCTACGTATATATTGTGTATATGTGTACTTCAAATTCTAGTTTATGAAAAATAAAAATAAATGATAGGAAATCATTTCGACTTCTGAGAAATAAAATATATTAACTGCGTGTGAAGTAAAAACACGATTCTTAAAAAAATATTTTAGAATTATTTAAAGCAGATGAATATTTTTTGATAGCTACACGATAGAGCGTACTATACAATGTATGTAAGATATTAAAAGGTACTAAAAGGCGAGAAATTTATTTTTTGAAATAAATTCAGTACTTTATTTTCAGTACTACACTTTTCATTCATATACTATGTCACAAAATTCAATTAATCTGAACGGCTATTTTAAATAAAAATATTTTTTACAGCTCTTAATTCAAATTCGAGAAATACTTTGTCAGGAAGCTGTATTTAAAAAAAGTGGTTTAAGAAGAATTTCGAAATTAATAAAATGAATCGAATAGAAACAGCAATGATAAGTAAAGAGCAGTAATATGAGAGTAATGTATACGTATTTTTGTTTATTACCATTGTTACGTTTTTTGAAACAACGATCACTTGTATATTTTATAAAAAAATAATTTGGGTAATAGCTTAACTTTAACAAACTTAAATACAACAGTTAAGGGTTATAATGGTTGTAAAGGGAGCACTTAAATTGTACCTTTTTCCTCAAGCGACATTAAAGGGATTTGTTGAAAAAAACGAAAGCGGAAAAAAGTTGCCAAAAACATAAATAGGAATGTTTATGGAATAGGAAAAAAAGTATTAAGAAAAGAAAAAGAGTTTATTTTTAATTTGAGATTTAAATGCTTGTCTTCGCAATGTACTCTTAATTGATTTTTTAGGTCACATATATGTAGCAAGTTCTTGCTTTCTAATTTCGAGTGATCTTTCGTTTGAGATGAGAAATCATATTACTGAAATTCTACAACTAATTATTTTAGGAGTTACAATTTAAATTTGGCAGACAATTTATTTATTTTAGAAACTTCTAATTACACATTTGTTTTTTCAATTCTAATTACAAATTTCAAAAATTCAGCTTAAATATTATTTAAGTTTTTGAAGAACAATATTTTATTGTTACGTCCTATAAGAAGCATGCTTTGAAAAAAATTTGAATTTTATATATTTTATAGATTTCTGTGCTAGAGTAATTACATGCGTAATGTATAATATCCCCTTAATATTTCTAATAAGAAAACAGGCTAATTCAAATACTTCTTTTCCTCAGATAGTAAAAGTAAATTTTCATTTCTTTCAGCGAAACCTTCGTGTGCAGTACTTTATGTAAATGAAATCGACTTATTGATTGCATTAAATTCAGTGATGTATATTCATGTAAAGTTTATTTTCAATGTCCATAGAAAATGGTATTATCAGATATGTTTTATTTGCAAAATAATCGTTCGAAATTTGAAATCGATAAAAGCTTCAAAGCTGTAACTGTCGTAAAATTCATAAATATTTTCCACTTTCAAAATGAAAAAGAAATAACGGAAAACATTACATATATGATTACATGACATTTTAAAATTTTAGTTACTAACAAATGAAAACGTTTCAAAAACATTTCTTTTTTACTTGAAATCTAATTTTGTTCGATTTAAGCTCTTATACTCACAATTTTCTTTCATGTTAAATTGTATAAATATGCATCAATAGGTATTTTATTCAAGAAAAATCAGTTTTTTTCCATTGAGATTAAAGTTGCTTTTATAAGACTTAAATTTAATCTTTTCGGAAGTAATTCTTTCTTTCAAAAAGTACAATTTGAGAGCTTCATTTTAATTGGATTTTTAAAAAATGATAGTATATTTATTATTTATGAGTGCAGTATTTAAAAATATATAATCACGTTCTCGGCAATTTTCGACAAATGACCTGGAGGTAAATTTAGAAAATTGTTTGATTTTTTTTTTTTTTTTTTTTTTTTTTTTTTGTCTTGGAAGTATTATTAGTGGTAAAACTGAATTTTTCGTTGAATCACTTTTGATGCCCATAATATTTCTCAAATAAACAGATGCCACGACGTCGGTTAATACTAGGGAAAATGATTGGTCCAGTTTGCCAAAGCTTTCTTTGTTTATGAAGCAACAGATGAAAATTCTTATTTTTCCTAATATGAGAGAACAGAATAGTAAAAGAAATAATAGTCAAACAGGAAAACAAGAGTGAGCGCAATATCAGATTGAAATAAATAAAACTCGAAAGAACTTTTGGGTGACATTAAAATCGGGACCTTAAAATCGGGAAGCATTCTTACAAACGTTGATACATGCACTCTTGTTAAGCTTGCACGTGTTATGGAAATGAATAATTATCAGTGAATAAACTCCTCCGTACACTTTAATAAAGTATGTTTATATAACCTCCTTTCGAGATCTGTAATGATATGATGTTCTTTTTATTGATGACAAAAGACATCCACTTCGAGCAGTGTAGTTGGAAACTTCTTGAAAAATTGAAGATCTGTTATACACTCAGATTGAAGAGCTTTTATACACCCAAATTGTTATACACTCAGCTGAAGATTTGAAGAGATGTTATACACTCAAATTGTCCTCATGGCAGTCTGAATGCCTTAAAAAATAAAACGATGGCACGAATTTTGTCATCTGGTTTAAGGTCTAATTAACATCATGTTCAGAGTATGAAAATGCGTTGTGATGATGTGAATATAAATTAGTTCGTGCATATCACGTTCCTTGTTATTGTCAAAAGTCTAAATCGTTTTGTGAGGTATTCACTTTTATATAAACTTGTGTTATCATTTATTTCTTCTATTTTAATTAGAGTATAATACAGTCTTATGTTGTACTCATTCTTTTCAAATTTCTCTGTTTCTGTTTACATTTTTAAAGTCTATGGTTTCGTCAAATAATTTCATTTAATTTTGCTCGAAATTTTAAAGAAAATTATTAATTTTGTTCAGGCAGAATAATTTTGTGCATTAGTATTCAACTATATAAAATTATACTTGTATATGTGTTATAATAATAAAAAATTTGATATATATGCTGATTAAAATTTTAAATTTTATACGCTATAAATATAAGCTTATTCATTTCTTTGTAAAATTTAAGTTTCTTTGCTATCACCAAAAGTTAAACTCTGGGTAGACGTTAAGCCAATTAAGCGACGTTAAGATTCACAACAGAAGGCAACAGAAACTAATACACCTTATTTTAAACTAAATAAGTTGAACAGAAGTACAAGGTATAATTAACATCATGAACTAATTAGCAAATGTTGCATGACCTGACATACTCTTTAACGAACATTTGTAGCTGTGAAAAATAAAAGTTTCGTGAACTGACTGTACCTTTTCCTTGTGCCAAGATGACCTTAAATTCAGGAATCGCGAAATTCCATTAAAATGCTCAACCTTAAACTGCTGGGATAACTGGTCTTAGTTCCGGGCGCTAATTACTGCACCAGCATTTATGCCGAAATCTTAAAGCAGTAGATCAAACGCAAAGCTGTAATATCCAACTGCTACACAGTGCGATTTAACAGTAAGTTGGCTCAGAACTTTACCGTGTGAATTTCCACTATTGGCATCTGTAATGCAATGCCGAGACAAGAAGCCTTATCTTAGCTAGCAAGCCTAGTAACGTGGCCTCGTGTGGCAGAATACGCTGTGTCTTAACAAGCTGATAAACGTCATTGTAAATACTTGGGAACTAATTGGAATACTAGAGAAGTGAGAGTAGAGACTCAAAACATACAACAACTGGTTATTCAAATTAAAGGAACCTTACATCTTTTCCCACCAGAACTTAAGTATCTGCAACAAAAGAGTTTTACGATGCGGAAAGATCTGAAATTTTAACTAACCAAGTGTTTCAAGCAACAGAGCTTAATTTATATTTAAATGCATAAAACTGGATCTTTCCAATACAGTTTTCTTCATAACGCATTTTATTATAAACAGAAACTGCTCTCATTTCAGTCATCTGTAAGGAAAACGATTTTAGCACAAAATCTCACACATTTTACATAGTGTTACCTTTTCAGTTCAAGTTTATTAGAATCTCTCATACATTTTTCAGTTATACTACAATTAATTTTTCCTTTCCTTTTGCTTTCCAGTAAATTGTATTGAAGTGTAAGAACATGTATTAATTGTACAAGCATTTCAACTCTACCAACTAAACGAATTCCTCCTTGTTAGACATTTAGACACACTAGACCTGAAAAACCACTTAAATTCAAAACTATTCCTAGTGTGCTAATCAAATTAGATCATTAAGCTTTTGTTTTGCCTGGAGAGCTTAGTTTTTAATTTTATGCATACCGCTTCTTTTTATCTTACTTTGCTAATTGTAACTGAAACATTTCATTCACACATCAATAATACAACATTTACAAATATGCAGTTATTTACTTTTACTGTAACATATAAATTAACAGATACTTCTACATTTATAATTTATCAAACATAAATCATGGAACATTTACAGTAAGTACACTTACCATTTCACACTTATTTCTCAAAAATTAGTCTTTGGACTAAAATCAGAATTTTTATTCTTAGACAAAACTGAAAATCATTGCGAATAAATGCATAATTAAAATGTGCACCAACACTGACTAAACTTGTTGTGTAATAAAACTAAAATCGCATCCATTGAGGCAAAATTTAAGATAAATTGAAACTGTTGCGCATTTAGATCAAATCCAAAAACTGAATACTTGAAAGAAAGAAATTTCAATTATCTTTTGCATTTCTGGCAGTCACTTTGCTAGAAATTCCTCTCATGATGTATATACGTTTGTCTGCTGCACTCGTAGTCACCTCCTGAGACATGTTTTACCATCTGGCTACACTGGAAATTTTCTGGCCGGTGCCCTCTCCTTAACCTTTTGAATTTATATTAGTGCTGGAAGTACTCTGCTGCCGCTGCCCATTTTTTGCTCTCTGGGATTGCCGTCAGCACTGTTGTTTTTGACTGGACCATCGTTTGTTTCGCTAGCTGGACCCGTACTTTGATGCTTCTACAATTTCTTTCTCCTCGGCTCGGCCTTTCGAGCAGAGTGCTTGCTGGGAAGAATAGTTTTTAAGATTTGTTCGCGGAACCTGGAATCATTTTTCGCTGACACTTCAGCTGGGTTTGGTTTTCCGTTGGTCTCTCCTTTAATCTAACAGAACGTCATACTTTACGTTTCCTTTTAATTAGCAAGTTCTTGAATCTGGTCCCTTTTCCTACTGCAGTTCATTTTCTCTTGATACTTCAATTCTCGGCTTTTTTTCTCTGTTACATTGTCCATGGCACCCCCATCTTTTTCTTTCAAGAATATGCATTTTCGATTTAAATGGAAATTCTGTGAAATTTTTGGTTGGCACTGCATTTCTGACAGGATGTAATTCTTGCCAAGTATTTTTTAAACAGGTGTATCAGCTAGCTAATAATACGTTTTAACCGATCAATATTTGCAACCAGCTCTTCTTCATTTTATTCCATTAAATGTATTACTAACTGCCTTGTTCTTTCAGTTTCAAAATGACCTCACATTTAGGACAAAACTTCATACTTAACATCAGTGCACATGAAAGAGAATGCTTGAGAACTTTATCTCTCACTTTAAAGTTATACTCATGGCGTTTATTTTCATAATATAGTTGTGTTTCTTTTTTGCAATGCCCGAATCATGGATAGCTTCGTTGACTAATATCTGAATATCTGCCATTTTAAACTCCGGAGTCCTCTTTTGAAAGAAAAATTGTTTATCCATAGCGGGTAATTAATTTTCTTCCAAGAAACAATTCAGCTGGCGTCTTCCCGGTAGTATCATGTTTTCAAACTTTCAAATCTGTTATAGCTTTCAAGGCAAATGCTAACTCTTTGACACAAATATTCAAACGCTTATTATCGTTGTTTACAAAATTATGTATAATATTAAGTACTATTTTCATATTTACCCACTTTGAAATATTTGAGTGCGTCTGTTATGGGACCATTTTTAAATGTTGTTTGAAAAACCTAGCACGTAATTCCTTAAATCTTTGACTAACCTACTTTGTCCGAATTTGCGATGCCTTCCGTTGTCTAAAATGAATTTTAATGGAGCTCGATATTTTAAAATATATTTATTTAGAGAAGACTCTGATACAATTTTAGCGGAGGTTCTTTTGAAGGGAACTATTTCTCCCCACTTTGAAAAATTATCCGGGATAAGGAAGTTCTTATACGTCTTCACAGCACTACATGGCTATGGACCCAGTAAATCAGGTCTTGTTAATTTATTTGGTAAAGTGCCTTTTATACAATTCAGATGCCCAAACAAGGTATAATTAACATCATTAACTAATTAGAAAATGTTGCAGGACCGACATACTCCTTAACGAACATTTGTAGCTGTGGAAAATAAAAGTTTCGCGAACTGGCTGTACCTTTTCCTTATGCCAAGATGACCTTAAATTGAGAAATCTCGAAATTTTATTAGAATGCTCAATTTTTAACTGCTGGCATAACTGATCATAGTTCGTTTTTTTTCGTTAGATGCTATTGCATAAACAAACACGCCAGCATGGTATCCACGATGAAGCAAATCTTTCAATGGGAATTACTGGTACCTGAGTAGCTTGCGATGCTGTGGGGGTCAGATTAAACATAGGATTCTCTTGAAGCATGGGTCTTATTTTATTTCGGGCGCCATTGTAAAGTTTAACTGTTTTAGGTATCATCCAAAGTTGAACCCTGTTTAGACGTTAAGTGACTTATTGTTAAGTTACAACAAGATGTAAAAAAGGTAAAAAGGATGTAAAAGACATTTTATTTAAAATTAAATAAGTTAAACAGAAGGCACTTCTGATGCTTACAACTCCGCCAGCATTTATGCCGAGAACTTTAAGCAGTAAATAAAAGGTTAAATTTAAATAAACTAATAGTTAAAGGATACTCAAGGCTATTTAACGCGAAGCTATCTCAGAACCTCACCAATGTAAATAACAAATATGGGAAATTGTAATGCAAAGACAGGAAGTTTCTTAGGAAGACAGGAAAGGTCAGGAAGTTTAAAGCTGTAACGTAACCACGAAGGAAAGGTCAGGAAGTTTAAAGCTGTAATGTAACCACGAGTCTCAGAACATGCTCTGTCTTAACAATCTGAGAACCTCACTATAAACTCAAACGAACTATTTTGAATTAACTAGTGAAAGGATTGCTGCACTAGTCTTTTCTGGTATATAAGGTGAATATAAGGTTAAACTGTTTTGGTGTTCTACGCCTCTCAGTTGTCGATATGTAAAACATTACTAAGAAGTTTCTAAAACTATTTTTGAAATATGTATTGAACAGGCACATGCCAAAATCTATCAATTTAAAAAATCTAACGCTAAGCATCAGGTACCAGGTATTATTCAGCTAAACGAATCTAGAGTTTTATGTAAGCTCTACTTAAAATGAACATTCCTGAAAATTCTTCTATGGAGAACAAATTAATAAATATCGATGAGTGAAATAAAAATAAAACGTACGAAAGGGTTTTTTTTTTATAAATGCAGTATTTATACACATTCTTTGTCTGGGATTCTTGCAGCTGTGTACCTAATCCTTTTCAACATTAAACAAACTGACCAGAAATGACCACTCTGGCAGTGTTCCAACATTAAGGTGAGCAGTTGTCTGAAGTAGGAGTTAACAAAATTATACTCTTTCCCTGATCCGAAGCGTAAAAAATAATGCTGGAATTTCTGAATCAATAAGGTTCTCTATTTTTGACGTTTTGAAAGACTTCTACTACCCTCAGACTGATTTTGGTCAGTGAATCACCACACCTACATTTCTTATAAAACACCAACTACATAACCATAGTTTACCTTAACTTCTTACGATGCATCAGTTTGGAATAGTGATGAAATGAACCTTTTAAACTGTAAAACAATGACTCACAGTTAATTACAATTAAATGATTCTTCTGCTACATGTCTCTTTAATTTTTTTCTCTTACATGGTAAACAGTGTTTAAATATGCATAACACATCACATAAAAAGTAGACTTTAGAGCAACGTCAGATTGACGTAGAATTTGATTAAAACTATCTATTTCGAGGAAACTCAGGCATAAACCCCTCTACTGTAGAAAGGTAAAAGTATCCAAAGCAAGAATGATATTATTATTATATATGGAAGCTAATAAGCGGAGCAAAGTGAAAACGAACATTCTGTCCGGAAACATAGTAATAAAATATTAACAAAATAAGACATTAAATATTTGAATGCACTAGATAGGAATTAATGCGATTACAAACGAAGTTATGTTCTTCCGAGTACGAAATTCTATATTCAAATTCAATGCAACACTTGAAGAAACTTTTATTTTAATAATTATTTCTAAACTAAACCTAACTCAAAAGCATGATTATATACCCAACTATGATTAGCTATCTGAAATCTGTTATTTCTGTTACACAAACACAGGTTTTCTGTACTTTGAAGCTAAATTTTAACGTATCATTAGTTTGACCGGTATATGTGAAACCACACTGATAAAAAAGCTATTATTTCTCAAATAACTGAAATCAGAGAATCTTTCAGAATCGAATAACGCATTTTATTGAAAAGTGGGAAAATAACCAAAAAATTAACTTCTTCTTCTTAAAAAGTTTTGAGAAATTTTTTAACTAATAAAAGGGTGAAATGTGATAACGACAAACTTCTAACGGTTATTCCAAACATCCGAATGTCTTTTGTGACGGTAGGAGAAAATACTTCATAGCATTCATTAATTACTGTAGAAAGAAATCCTCTACCGATGACAACCGATTTAAGACAATTCAGTTCCTGAGAAATGAAACATTTCGAAGAGTCAAGTTGAACAGCATGATATACTAAAATGCAAAAAAGAAGACAATAGTTATACATTACGTAATAAAATAGATCAATGATTCATAAATTTTTTGTCCCATACACCTCTTTCACCTTAGCTATACGATCATTTCCAAATACCCCTCAAGACTCGAAAAATAAATGTTTTTACATTTAGATTATTGTTAACGTGATTTAGAAATTAAAAGAAAAATGTATAGAAAATTTTGATAAATATCAAAACTAGAATAAAGATACTTTTTGTATTCTTAAACTAAAATTAAAAACTTAACACGTAAAGCATGATCACTTTAATCTCTGAAACTATGAAATTCCTTCTTAATGACGAACGCTCCCACTATTTACCTCTGAGTTAGATGTTAGCACAGGGATCTCCTGCAAATGATAACAGCCTTTTAAGTTTTCGAAGAGCTGATATCTTATGTTGTTTATATATCCATTCAGTCAGATTCGATTAACACATATAATTGCTTATATATTTCATTAAAAGTTGGAAAACAATTTTTGTGAAATTTTCAAACACGTTATTAAGAAGTACGCCTTTTAAATGTTGGTTTTAAAACAACAATCAAGGTTAGCACGCTCAGGGATGCTGATTCAGATTTCCTCAAGGTAAAATGCATTATTCTAACGAAACCTTACGTAAAATCTAGCTCCAGTAATACTCGGAAGCGCTCTTTTTCTTTCTGCTCACGAATGCTTTCAGACTGACTTCTCCCACTTATATTCCTTTTACCTTAATTCGTTCACTTTCGTAGCCGGAAAACTGCATTTGCTACTTTTGAGTAGATATAACTGTAAGGAAACGGTATGACTCTAAAAATCCAGCTGATATTTTTTTTGTTTCATCTTCTCATGCTTTAAGAATTTTTAAACATAACATCTATCCATGATGTATATGGAATGGTATTTACGTATACTTTTAATCTATGTTTTTAAGTGGATCTCCAGTTAGTTTAGTTGTTCGTAGAGGCAGTCCTCCGGATATGAAAAAGTTAAATAATGATGATTCAGTTCATTTCCCGGTGACTGCCTAAACAGCAAGTCTAAGTTATTTTTAGGAAATTAAATATAAGCATACAATTATATAATAGCATTACATATACATATATATATGTAATGCTAATACATAATAGTATGCTTATATTTAATTGTATGCTTATATATATATATTTGTGTGTATATATATATTTTCCCAACAGCTTGGACAAAACATATCACACCTAGTTCCAAAGCATATGTATTATCGAGTTCCAAAACATATATACGTTTTGAGACTTGATGAGACGTATGTCGTCCCTGACGACATTTATGTCTCATCAGGGTGGCATGTGAGCAATTCCTATAAATGAGCTTGTGATTTCGCATATTTTCTCACGAAAGTAATTTTCAGATGAATAAAATAAAACACAAATCTCAATTCCTTAGTTGGAAGAGGGTTAAAGAATTTCCCCCTGTGCATCTGAAAAATAATTACAATAAAAATTAGCATGATAAAATGAAAGCATGTTTACAAGAATCCAATAAAACATAAAATGAACATACAACTAAAGAATTCAGTTCCAAAGTTAATACTTATATTTAAAGTAAGCTAGTAATTATTTAATATAAATGAATAATACAAAAAAAAACAATCAAATGCAGTAACTGATAGAAGAAAGTCGGAAAGTTGCTGTAATTGTTGTAATATTTATTTAAGTATTACTCGCGCAAAGTAACGCTGTATTATATCGAATTACTATATTAAAGCATTTTCTTAAAATGAGTTAAATATCATATATGGTTCATATAATGATTTGAAAAGGTAGGAAAGTACGTAACTGCCGATATGGAAGCCTCATTATAGAATAAAGGATCTCAAACATGGAGGACCTTCCCCTAGAGCGAATTTTATATAATAGTTTCAGGGGAAAATGCTACCAGTCTTTTATTACCTGGTTAAGTATATAGTTTTATTTTATGAATATAAAAAACTACTCTTATTGAAGTTTGGTACTTGTTAATATTTTCCATTACTCTTAATGTTTAATTTATAAAACGCATTAAAAAGAATCTAAATTTAACGTCTAGCAACTGTCAAAGGGTTGCAAAGTTTGAGAACACTGCTCTAGAGATCGTAAAAACTTTATTATTAGAAATTGCCCATTTGATTAGTAACAGATTTATGTGCATATTTGTGTACATGCAATGCAGTAGTAAATCAATTTTAAATTTAATATAAATAAAGCAAGAAATAACATTTAGTTTTTTTTTTTTTTTTTTTTTTTTTTTTTTTTTATCTGCAAAATTGTTTTTTTTTTATCTGCAAAAATGTTTTTTTTTTATCTGCAAGTTAATTTTGAAAGCGAATAATGTATAATTTCTGTTTCAGTGTTTATATCTGAAACTTCAGTCTATACTAGAATTGCTAGT
The DNA here is from genome assembly GCF_044657685.1 of Stegodyphus dumicola. NCBI lineage: Eukaryota > Metazoa > Arthropoda > Arachnida > Araneae > Eresidae > Stegodyphus > Stegodyphus dumicola. The sequence continues at coordinate 200,008,783 of NC_140771.1, forward strand.
GTAAATATGAAATTATTAGTTAAATATTACAACAGAAGTGCGAAATAAATAATTTCTGAAATAAAAAGATAAATATTTTCAGGTGTATACCTGGCCCACCAGCGGCCGAGCGGTAAAGTCGCTGAACACTGGTAGTTCGGTCCGAGGTTCGAATCCCGCGAACGGGCTGGCTGCATGGGTGTTTTCATGGTTTGCCCCATGTGTAACGTGTATACGAGCCAGTTTCCCTTAGAAAGTTCTCCACAAAGGCATCCCTCCCTTTAGGCAGATAGCCCTAGTGTGCTTTGCCATAATTAAATACACCACACCATCACACACCATACGTTAAAACAAAACCAATTCATAATCAAATTAAAGCTTGAAATGTAAAGTTTTCGCAATCTCTTGAAATAATAATAAAAAAAATCATTTCCTTTGAATAAAGCAAGATTATAATTTGTGATTGCATTCATACTTCGTGAATGATTGTATGGTAAGTCGCAACTACATTTTAAACTTTTAAATAATATCTGGAAACGGAAAATAAAGTGCTACAATGGTAATTACATAGCTGAGGTTTTTTAATATTCACAAATATATATTTTTATCACAAATATATATTCCTAAATAGATAAAAACACCATACAGAAGATTATGTTACAAATACCTTAATGAAAGTGTTTCATAATTTTATTTTAATGAGTAAACAGTTTCAGTCTTCAAATCGATTCAGTTTTATTAAAGAGTATGTCTAAAATTAAAATGCAAAAGCCATTTCAAATTTGAGATTATCTTTCCATCCTTACATATACATAAATATTGAAAGCTGAAATATAATGGGCTAGTTAAGAAGCATATTAAATAAATATTCTCAAATTATTTAGAATCACATAATGAAACTCTAAATATTCAGAAAAACAATACATAAAGCCTATTTTCATTAGAAAATGAGGCACAGCCAATAAATTACAAAAAGCTGACTTTTGTAGTTAAAATTATGCACCTAAATACATGCTTTGTGAGCATCAGTTATCATAATATCTCTTGCAATTTTTTGATAACAGGATTTTCTTTTTAGTCCAAAGGGATTTGAATCCCGAAGGACTATTAGTTTCGTTTTGGCGTTTTGCGTCGGACGGATAAATGTCGGTTCACTTTTCAAACTGTTGCCATAAAATGTTAGAGTCCTGCATTATATTTGAAGAAATTAAATAATGAAAAATCTGCGTAAATGTATGTATATTTCTCACATTGTCATAAAATAACGGTACACCAGTCATCGAATTTTGAATAACGTAATCCTCCAACGAATATGAGCATGTGGAAGACCAAATTTGAAATTTGAAATTTGAAATTTGAAATTTGTTTTATGATCGATTTCCTATTTTTTAAAACGTTGACGAATTTTTGATGAACAAACTCAAGGATTTCAAAGCGAGCAATGGCAACGTTGTGCAGAAAAAACATTTTTATCTCCAGCGCGTGAGTCTCTGTATCGGAAATTCTAAAGATATGCTCGTTTTAAAACTATTTTGCGATATTGCTGTTGCACTGGATCTTATGGTTTAAGTGCGAGGAACATGATATTTAATAAAGAAAGGTAACACACAAAATGTTAAAAAACGCCCCTTTGGACGTAATTTAAAATCTGAAACATTTCAGATTTTTTTTTTTTTCTTTTCAAAATGTTTAGTCTTTTTTTTTTTCTCTATAATTGATTTTTTTTGATAATTCTCTATAATTGAGTTTTTTTCTGTAACTGAATATTTCTGCAAGTTTTACGTTTTAATTTTAGATTTATTACTTTAATACATTTAATACTGTTACGTGTTCCGTGCATTGCGCGTTCATTACCAATATTTTAAAGTTTTAGTCAATCACTTTTACCTGATAAAAATGTATATATAACGTATATAATTCAAACCATTTTAAGCAACGACATATATCTTGAAAGTAAAAATCAAATGCAAATGCAACCCGTTTCCTGTTTTCATAAGGGAAATTGTAACCGCAAACGCCTATCTTGTGTGAAAACTATTGCCTAGAAATTATGCTGGCCATTATCTTTCCAAGTGTTGCCATTATCTTTCCAAGTGTTGATGCTGATCGTGTGCGATGCATCGTTATCATAACATTGATGCAACACACATGCACTTCGTTTATGGGGTAGCAAGTGGAAATGCGCAGAATGCAATGACAGTTCTCAAACAGGCGTGTGTCCCGGCATTAAATCTATAGTGCGCGTTTGTGTAGCAAATTGTGTGAAACTAAATCCTTCAATATTAGCAGCTATTGTTAACGGAGCTGAATGACGGGTACAAGTGTTACCAAAGAAGTGGTCGTACGACAAATGGAACGCAATCCACAAACCTCATGCACATGTTTCCATCATACATGTGTATCTCAATTTAACATGTTACACCTTGACAGCTTAAATTATTTTCACATGCAACAGATTGAATCATCGGAATATAGTGGGTTATCTCCGCAGCATGCGAAATTCTCCAGCTGGTTTTTACAACAATGTGTTGCAAAACCAGAATTTCTATCGTGATTGTAATATGTTCACTGTTTCATGCGCTGACTATGCTTTGCCGGGGATGGCGTAAACTTGGAGTACCTCCTTTGAAATTATTAACCCATCAATATTCCTAATGAACATACTCAATTATCTCAATTACATCACATTATTTTTATTATTTATTTTACCTCTAGCATTACTCATGTACTTCTAGAATGGGCGGGCGGCGTTTGAGGCTAAGATTTTTTTCGTGGAAAAAGTTTACTTGTGTGTACTGGACATACGTTTAAATTATATCTAAGATCTCCTGAGCTATCGCCCATGTATTAAAATCGATATGTAAAATACACGTGTAAGTATAATGTACTCAATTGATCTTTCTGTAAATAAAATTGTCTCTCTCGTTACTTTCATTTCTACATTTAAATTAATTATACTGTTTTTTTATTTAGGTTTTGTTTGCTTTATAAGGTATTTCTCCCGAATTCCTAGCATGTCTTCATAGTGTAGTGGTCTGTACGCTACTCACGTATTCCATAGCTCCGTGGTTTGATTCCCGGCGAAGGCGTTGCTCGTTTTTCATCACTCCTCTTGTAAAAAATACCTAATGTCTCTACAGTGGCGCCCGAACTAAAAGGGTGGGGGACGATGATTCTTTACACCAGGGTTTGGGGATTGGGTCTCCTAAACCCCAGTCGCCCTTTATAAGTGGTAGTATATAACGGATTTCTCCCGCCTCCCTAGTGGGCCTTCGTAGTGTTGTGTTCAGCACGCTGGGCGCGTATTCCAGAGGTCCGTGGTTCGATTCCCGGGGAGGGCGTTGCACATTTTTCATGTCTTCTGCTTCCAAAAAATACCTAATATCTCTACAGCTTTTTATTTAGCTTTCATCAGTTCCGTCATGGAGTATACAATATACATTACAGATTTAGTTAAATTCAGCACATTAATTTACAAATACGGCCATACTCGTTCTTGAAATTACTTACTTTGGATTATCATATGGATTTATTACTTTTTATCACTTCAAAAAATATTATTCACTAAATGACAAAATAATGACTTCGAAGCTAAATAGATTAATATTGCCACTATTCATGACCATTACACTAATCCTTTTACTTTAGCTATAAGGTACGTGATAAACATAAGTTATGACTTATGTTTCATCGCGTTAAATTTCACTGTGTAATAAATGAAAACATAATAATCATTGATGCTAAATATATAGATATTTCTGCTATTTAGAACCACAATACTATTCCTTTTGAACCGCAGTTCTGGTATTACTCGAAATAATTTTATATTTATCTCAACATTTAAAGATTAGCTTTTTGCTTTAAGTTCTCTAAATTTTATGAACATTCTCCCACAAGGAATAATTAATCAGTAAGTCAGGCCAAGGGAAAACATTAAAAAGCATTATTAAACTTGGACAAAAATATTAATGGGAGATAATTCTCTCCTTAAATATTCAAATCAAATATCACTCTGAAAAAAAAAAAAAAAAAAAAAAAAAAAAAAAAAAAAAACGTAATAGCCGTAGCCATTAAGTTTAGGAACGTTATAACTAATTCGTAATTTAGTCTTTCATAAGAACAGCGTTTAATGCTGCAATTCGTATTTTCCTGAGGGACAAAAAATAGAATTTACTCCGAGGAATAAAGTAACAGTGAAGAATAAAAAAATAGCTGCGTGACTATGGAAATTAATTTGAGAATGAAGCAAAAAGTCTAATGGTTGCTGTAAAGGCATCAATTTATGCTCTCATAATAAATATTCTGGGTAAATCTTTATAGTTATAGTTGTCTGATGTTCATAAAACATACAATTCTTATTAAACATTTATATGTTAGGTGGTACCAATTCGGAAAATTCTATAAATGTTGCAAAGAAAAATAATTCACTAAAATTAGTGTCTTTTCAGGGAAGTAATTCTGTTTAGTGCGATTAGCAGCTGGAATTCATACTTTAGATTTCTCCTAAATACTGAGTTTCTTCCTTTCCATTTTAAATGCATTAAGTCTGAAAACAAATCTAGGAGGCATTATTATAAATAATATTAAAATAATATATAGAGTTTGTTGTTAAGCGGTTCGTATATTATTATTTTGTACCGAACTACTCAGAGACATTTTTTAATAATTAAGTTATCGCCACATGCATATCGTTATAAATTAGATGCGCAAATTTAATTATCTCAGATGCGTATATTTGTGAATTACAAAAATTATCAATTAGATGTACAATAATATGTTGTAATTGTTATGACTAATATAGCTTGTCTGACATCAGACAAGCAAGCTCACGAAATTTATCGCGGTAAGGAGTACAAAATTATGCATGTCGTTGGCAAGATCCTTGAACAACGTATAAGTGACAGTTCTCGCCCCCCATTTTTGAGGGACAACACCCATAGAATGGATTCGAGGGTATTATTTCCTTAACGCTATCTTTAATGTTTTACACTTCTAACTAATTATTCAAGGTAAAACAAAACTGCTTACCTTGTCCCAATGGGTTCTGCCAGGGCCACTGGTTGAATTGATCTCCTCTGTGCATCTCTATCTGGAATCTTTTGAAGGGAACAATCCATAATGATCAATACATTGTTTACACAAACATATTTTAATGTAGACGCAAACGGGTTACAGAATATTTACAAAATGAAAAGGGTTTAAATTTGGCACGACGTAGCATGCGATTTCTCCGTTCCGAGTTCTCGTGCGATTTCTGAGCGAGAGTTCATAGTTCGAGATGACGTCACTCAGCCATCGGATCTTAGCAAGAGTTGGCTTTACATCCTCCGGCCCGGAAGGACAATTGCTGTAATTATCGTTATTACATTCCAGCTCCACTGGATATAGTAGTTGCACTGGTCTTTTAATCGTATGGCCATTGGGCAAGCGGACAGCACAGGCTCTCACCCTGTCATCTCTTCCAGGAAAGATTTCCATTATGATGCCCATCTTCCACATCAGCCTTGGAATTTTATCTTCATGCACTAATACAATAGTTCCTTTCTTCAAACATGTTCCTGTTTTCGCCAGTTTGGAATGATGAGCAGATTTTAAATTCATCAAATAATCCTGTCTGCATTTTCTCCAGATTCTTTCCACCAGTATCTGTTGACGTCTAAATCGACGTGCAAGACTCTTTTTTGTTGAAGTTAATTTAGAGCTTCCTTGCGGCAATGTTAGTAACAGTCTTCCTATTAAGAAATGACCAGGGGTCACAGATTCTGGCTCTCCTAGATCCGAGTATGTAAATGTTAAAGGTCTGGAGTTCAATATAACTTCCACTTATGCTATGACTGTCTCTAATTCCCTGAATGTCAAGGATGATTTGCCTAGGATTCTCTTCAGAAGCGTCTTCAGAGACTGAACCATATGCTCCCAAAAGTCTCCCCACCATGCCGTACTCTCAACTATAAATTTCCATTTGATTCCTTAGGGAACTCGTCTTGAACTTTATTGTTTTTCAGCACCTCTTCCAAAAGCTCTAATTCCTTTTTCGCTCGTTTAAAGGTTTTGGCGTTATCGATATACACTATTCGGCCCAAACCTGTTCTCGCTATGAATTGGACGATTGGATGTGCTTGTTTGTAATCCAAATGTGAATTTTCTAATCGTCCACAAACACGAGTTACACCACCTTCGTCTACAAATGGATTGAGGGACTTTAGTTTTGATTCTGAATTTAATTCCTCGTTGTTCTTCAATGCCCGTATTCCATTTGTGAAATTTCGCTCGTGAACACGTTTGATCCAATAAGTTTCTGCCATTTCCATCTCGGTAAACTGCATATTCCTGATAATTTCGATGTATTTTTAACATTGTTGTCGAACCTTAAGTACCACGCAGTAATTCGGTAAATTCGGCTTAAATTGCTGTAATTTTGGGCTTTAAATAAATCTTCGAAGGTTCGGTAACGCATCAATTTACGAAAACATATTTTGATATTTTTCTTAGTTCCTTGTTGGAATCTTAAATGTTCTTTGTGGAACATAAGTTCGGTTTTGGCCAGTGTTCCATTTCTTCTTTTAACCACGTGGGCCCTTCCCACCATATGCTATTCTGCTTCAGATGTTTGACATTTTTACCTCTAGTTAGCAAATCAGCTGGCTTATTTTCACCAGGCGTATATCTCCAGTTCAAGACATCTGAATTCTTCTGTATTTCCTTCACTCTGTTCTGAACGAATGGCTTCCATCTTTTCACATCACTTCGAATCCACTGTATAGTTATACTTGAATCAGCCCACATATATACAATTAAATCAATGTCTTGAAGTTTATTTTGGATGTATTTTGACAAGCGGGAGCCTATCAAAGCACCCATCAATTCCAATCTGGGAATGATAATTTTTTCAAAGGTGCTACTCGTGATTTTGATGTAATGAAGCTTGTATGAATGACTACATTTTTCGGATAACTAAAATACAGAACAGCCCCGTAGGCCTTCTGACTCGCATCTGTGAAACAGCGTACATGTAAACCATCCTTTATATCCCTTTTCCCAGCAGCTGAAAACGGATGTCTTGGTACTTCTAAACTGCAAAAGTGAGCTATTTGATCACACCAGTTTTGCCAATTCTATCTGAGATTTTCTGGTATTTCAGTGTCCCATGATATCTTTTGTCCCCATAAATCTTGAAATAAAATCCTAGCTCGGATTTAAAAACCCCAGTGGATCAAAGAAACTACTATGATCTACTATGAGAAAAATTAAATCTTGATTTTTAGTGGGTATATTATCTTTCATTTTGGCATCTTTTACCAAATCTTCAATGTCTATCAAAAATGTATCGTTTGACCTATTCTATATGTACCCCAATACTTTAGAACAAGTCGCATGTTGTGAAAAATCTTTTTCATTTCCTACCCTTTGTAAATTCGTTTCAATTGTTTTCCACTTTCGCATGTTAAATCCACCTTCTTTCAGTATGCTTTTATATGTTCCGATTCTCCTCTAATGCTTTTGATTCTTCATCTGCTCTAGCGATTAAGTCGTCAACATACATATTTTCAGTTTGCATGGAAAATACGTTCGGATACTGTGACTTGTATTTGTCAGCGTGTACATTAAGAGTTCTCTGACAAGAAACGGACTAGATGTTCCTCCAAAAATTACCCTTGTCATACAAAGAGCTTTTATTTTTGTTCCATTTAATTCACCATCGTTCCATTGAAACTTCACTGCGTTTCTGTCTTCATCAGCAAGAGAAATCTGCAAGAATGCTTGTTCTATGACAGCTGTAAACGCAATTCGATTTTGACGCAACGTAAGGAGCAATTCCATTATGTCTGGACACATCTTAGGACCTGAATGTAAACAGTCGTTTAATGACAAACAATTCCCCGCATGTAATCTAATTTTAGCAATTTCCAGATTATCTCCAAGCTCATTTGAATTATGATTCCAGGGAAGACGACAATATAACGATTATTTTCAAATTTCACTGAGCTTTTGAAATTATCGAAAACTAAATTATGTTCTAATTTGAGTTCTTATCCGAATCGTAATTTATCCCCATAGATTCGAGCTCCCAGAGATTCTTCAGCAAACTAGACAGTGATTCGTCCTGTTTATCTCTATTATTATGAACCTTCATAGTATTAACATTAGTTGGTGAAATTCCGTAAGCCCTTTCTGTTCCACTAATGATCCAACCCAATTTTTTTTTCAACCGCTACTAAGGAATTAGTCTGTGAACCTTAACCGTAACCATTTTCCAATAAAATTCCGCTCCTATCAGCAAAGAAATTTTTGGCGTTTTATTCACTTGTCCCCATTCATCAAAACGTTTTATGCCCTGTTTTTTTAATAAGATCAACTATTTCATTTATAGAGGAATGAATAGGTGATGCATTAATGACAGGAGTAATTAAAGCTTCTGTTTATATTTCAGATGGATACTTCGGATTACGCAAAATGAGACTGAATTTTTTAACATTTTACACATCAGATGTCGTGCAACCGAAAGAGAATATTTTTATTTTTTCTTCTCCAATCAACGGAAGTTTTAATTTCTTACAGATGTGCTCCGTAATAAATGTTCGCTGCGATCCTAAATCCCACAACGCTTGAACGCTTTGCTGGCGCCAGTTGTCTGTGTTTATAATTTCAGGTCGTACTTTCAGAAGAAATGAGTTATTTACCGTTGCGCAATCGGAAACAGAAGAGATTACTGCCCCTTGGACGGACCTCTTGTCTGAAGTGTTCGTGTCGTCAGAGTCTATCAATGTATGATGTCGTCGATCACAAATACCACAAGTTAGTTTCGATTTGCAGTTCCTCGCTAAATGATACCTTTTGAGACGCACGAAACAATTTCCACTTCGCTTTAACGCTTCCTTTTTTTCTGGCACAATCTTTTGACATGATTCTGACGTATAATTTTCAGAACAGAATAAACAACTATTAGAAAGTGATGTGTTTAACGCTGCTGCTGAAGGAATTCTAGCCATATTATAATCCCGATTTCTTTCTTTGTCTCGAAAACGTTCTCAAAACTGCCGCTTATTTTCAAAATAGGATTTCCTTTCAGTGTCTTCAGAATCTGTTGGCTTAATTAAAAATCCTGTACGTTCTCGACTTTCTATTTCTTTTGATAGAAAATTTAGCAAATTCGTAATTTTTGTCTGGTTTTCATCTTTATATTTCCTATTAAATTCTAGTGCTAAATCATTCGGAATAACTTTATTAATATCGGATACAATAAGGTACTGTGCGAATCCGGTAAAATATTACACTATTCTAAACCTCTAATTTGTACTTCACAACGATCATATAATTTTCGAACTGCTGTCACATCGCAAGACACAATCAATTCTCCGCTGTTAACGTCAACCCTTGTATTGCAGTTTCTGTATCGGAAGTAAAAATTGACTTTAAATAGTTAAATTTATCTACTGCATGTAGAGTTTTCGTGCTCAGCTGTCTCCAATAGCGTTCAAAACCCGGGCCAACTGCAGACATCCTCCGTTCCGAGTTCTCGTGCGATCTCTGAGTAAGAGTTAATAGTTCGATATGACGTCACTCAGCCATCAAATCTCAGCAAGAGTTGCAACAGAGGGTCTCCCATCCCTGTTTCCACATCATCAAACCTCACGAGAGGACTTTCAATCATATATTTAGAGTGCCTCCATACTGCAAAAACACTATGCATATACAAACATTTATGCCTTTGCCGGTATTGAGCCTGGCCCTATCGGCACGGTATTCATACTCACAAACCGTTATCCCGTTAGGGCAGCACAGAAATTATGTGTATTACATTTGGCAAAAATTCTACGAATTGTATGCGATATAAATGCTGTCAGTTAGAATGAATCAGAAATTATTTGAAAGAAGTCAACCTGTAAACAGTTTAATAATAGGGCTATAATAGGACAGTGCTCGTATTAAATCGCTTAGTTGGTTAAGAAATGTACACTTTGATTTTAAAAATAAATGCATAATTGCTGTAGGGAATGAAAACATCTTGTGGTTCTGGCAATTTATAAGACCGTATATATGATAAATACCAATATTTCCTCTGACGCTATCAGATTACAGACACCTTTCCTTAGAAAGAAATTGGATGTAACACTGCTGCTACTTGGATTCACGTGAAGAAAAACGGAATAAGCTTCAGTCTCTATTTAATTGTCTAATGGAAAAGCACTTATATAAATTAAAATGTCAAAGTCACTTGAAACTTTCACGCTTTTGATTCTTTACTGTAGAGACATTTAATATAGTGGTTTAGAGCAGAAAATGCCAACTCACACGCATATTTTAGAGCTTTGCTTTGAAACGATTTTGAATACGTCCTGAGTCTCTCAAGATACAGTGAAAATTGCAAATCATTTTTTTTAAATCAAAATATTCTAATATTGCATAAATATTTATTTCTTCTTAATGGAGTTATTGTGCTACTGTTCAGTGCGAAACGATAGACCTCAGAGTTTTACTACAGTTTTGCAAAATCAGAGTTTGCAAAATACTAGCAATTCGACTCATGCTCAAATTCCGGCAAATTATATGATCGGAGCCAGTTCCTATTACTTTGTGAGGGAGAGCGCATATTACAGAAATCGGTAACAGGTAGTTATGATTGGAGAAGTCAAGCAAGAAGAATTAGCGTAAATTTTGTAAATTTTGCTGGACTGGTTTCGATGGTTTAACTACAGAACCGACTTCCTCAACTGCCTAAGTGAAACTGAATCAGATAAGATATGAGTAATAAGATATAATACTTGCCAGATAAGTATCTCGTTCATTTGCACTTAGGCAGCTGAAGAATACAGTTCTATAATTAAACGATCTGATGTAGTTCTATTTATGTTATGCGTGCTATTTTAACCTAAATTTTAGCGAGATATAATTTTTCTCTTCAAGCAAGATAAAGGCTTCCTTTGAAAAAATTCTATTCATTCAAATAATAGGTCAATTGATAGTGTTTTTAATGCACCCAATTACTTGTGTGATTTTAAAAAATTGGTAACGCAATGAATGCAAACCTTTTTATATACAACAACAAAATGAAAAATATTTCTGTTATAAACTTTATGAAGTTTCAGTATTGGAAACTGTGACCAAAACTTTGATAGACCTTAAGCGACTTATGCCCGAAGTACAAAACAAACTTGGGAAGGATGTAAAAGATGGTTACAGCCAAAAACATCACGGACGAAAACTTCGCGGAGAAAACAACGCAAGGCGGAAACGTGGTGGCACAAAACATCGTGGGAGAAAAGAAACCAAAGAGTAAACTTCGGAGTTCTAAAACATCGTGGTACAAAATATCGTCGTCGAAAAAACAGCGGCGCAAAATCTTCCTAGTTTAAAAATACCGTGGTAAGAAATAAAGAATCTACAAATCATCACATGACGATAACATCGCATACATATGTTTTTCAGGTTTTAAAAGTTGTAAATGCTTATTCGAATAAAGATTTGGAAGCGCAAGAAATGTTTAAGAATAAACGGAATCAAAATATTCCGTTTATTCTTAAACGGAATAGGACTTACACCAATACAGTGTCAGCTTAATAAATGTGAAAGAAAGCTGAAAATTAACTAAGTAATTTTTTAGAAGTGACCCTCATGCAGTTACTTATCTTGTTTTTTCTAAACATTCTTAGGTTAGTGCTATAAGTTATATTTATTTTCTACTCATTTTCGATCTTTAAATGCTTAAGTTTCTTTCTTACTTTTTCAGTAAAAGCTTATTAGTTCATTCTAAAATATGAAATATGAAAGTAAAAATATCCCTTTTTCCTTCTTGCTCTCCCAAATCATAATGCGAAAATGCATTAACAACTTTTAAAACCTGAAATGCGCATTATATGCTATATTATCTTCATGCGATGATTTACAGGTACTTTATTTTTTACCACGATATTTTCGACTACGATGTTTTTAAATTGCGAAGTTTTTGAACCGCTTTATATTCGACGACGATATTTTGTACCACGATGTAGTAGAACTACGATGGTTTCTCTTTGCTTTCTTTTCTCCCACGATGTTTTGTACCATGACGTTTTCGCCTTGCGTTGTTTTTTCCGCGAAGTTTTGGTCTGCGATGTTTTTTCCGCGAAGTTTTGGTCTGCGATGTTTTTTCCGCGATGTTTTCGGCGGACACCGTAAAAGACCCTTTATTTAAAATTTAGTACGATGGATCGAGGGCACATTAGGCTATTACAAGTCTTCCAGCATTTATGTCGAAAAATTCAAATATAAAAACAAAATTTAAATACTTAATTGCCAAAGGGTACAGGGAGCAATTTAACGCGAAATTGACTCAGAAACTTCACCGGCGTGAATTTAACTAAAGGTTTGTAAAGCTGAATATATCTCTGCTGCAGCTAAGCTAAAAGAGAAATCTTCTAATGGCACTTACATTATTGTTAATTAATGCAAAACTTAGAGGCTCTTTCTTTTAATTATTTTTCGTATATATCTAGCTATATCGAAATTTAGCTACTTTTCTAAAAGTATATATACTATTGATGTTTGTTTAAAGTAAAAAATCCCGGGCCTTGTTTTAACTTGCCATTTTTATCCATAAATTTATTCCATAGTTTCTTGAATTTAATTAAAGTATCTTCATAATTTTAATTTGAAACTCCATGTTTTTTTAATTAAACATTATAAGAAGTTATTATTCTAGAACATTGTACATTTTTTGACGAAAAGTTTTATTATTTGTTTATTGTAATAAAAGATATGTTCCGAAGTTTTTATTAAGTTACTTACATAATTTGGTTACATAGGTAATAAGCCTTTGTGTAAATTGTTTACAAAAAAGGGGGAGAGATACTCTTCCCTCCTTAAAGTTTCGTAAATATAACACGGTCTTACTTTTTTGGCCTGCCACGAAAGAACAAGAGCAAGCAATGCTTAAAGCGTGATATACTGAGTTAGCTAATTAGGATTAACTCTGAACTGTGATATTTTAATTCGTTTTACTTCATCCATTTTCGGTGCCTAGCACTTTGTTTAGTAATTTACCCAAGTACCTAATTTAAGATTAGAAGATTATTAACACTTTGTTCATCTCTGCATTACCCATCATTACCTCAAATGAAGAAAACTTCGAGTCAATTTCTTCATTAAGCTTTATTCCCCAAGGAATTACGTCCCGAAAATTTAAGCCTCCCTTCGTTGCACTTACCAAGGTAACAGGATTATGAAATGTGAGGAAAATTGAATTACTTGCTGGAACAGTTTAAAGAAAGGTTTTTCTGTAAGGCAGCCTTGCGAAAGCAAATAAGTTCTGTCAAAGTTTCAACGCTTCAACTGCTTCTCTAGAAATTGAATCATGTAGATGATAAGTTTCAAAAAACTTTTAAATTCGAAATTTGAAATTACGAGCCATATAAGTCATTAATATTTTCGAGAAAGAAGGAAATGCTTCTTAATGCATTTACTGCATTTCAGTATCCATGATAACAAGGCAAGAGCAAATATATTCTATCAATTAATACCTGATAACAGCGTAAATTATTTTGGTTAAATTAAGCCAGAGATCTAAACCACAATGCCTACAGTCACATCCCTGGATAGTCCTCTGCAATTTAGAATAAAAACATTTTCTCAGTACAATAAATGCCGATTATACGAAAATATTTGTAAAGAATCTTAATAAAATTTCGTCTTAATGAAGCAAAATTCGAAATTCTATAGTTTTAAGTCTGCACTATTTTGACTATATTTTAAATGTGCAGATAAATCGATACCTGTATTAAAATAACAAATAATATAACTTTTTTCTCAAATCTGGCAGTGCTTGCTTATTAATATACTTTACTTAAATATATGAATTATATCAAAACAGTATTATCCTAATAGCATTTTCTGCTGTAAGCTACACTTCTGTTTTGCAGAAATTATATGCACGTTTAAATGAGAATCCTTTAAATGTCAGAAATAAATGAATTGTCGGAATTAAGAAATTTTATGCAGTAAAATCTCTGTGATAATACTCGATTTTTACTTAGGTAAAAATACTCAGTTTACCACATCAACATTTTAGGCCCTTTTATATCCTGTTTTTCAGGGTGTTCGAAAAAGATGGCGGCTTGGCATTATACGTTCTAAGAATTATTCAAAATCTATTATTACATAGCCTAAGTACTACTTCAGAGCTAAATGATGACTGCATGTAGACGGTCAGGTGACAATATCGCCGGTCTTAATCTTCCAGCGAAATAACTAAGAATAATTTTAAAATTAAACCTTTTTATTAAAAATTCAACATAACATCTTACATGTCTCGTTTAATGAAGAGAACAATTCCCCACGGCTGTCGGCGTTTCGCAGAGCATAAACGTCAAAGTATGCATTTCACACGGCTATGTTCTATCCTAAGCTATGGCTCAGTCCGTCTAATCCTGCGAGCAAACATGGTTACCAAAAGAGCCGTTTAAGATAAATATAAGGCCTGGGCTTAAGTAGTACGGAGAAGGTCCCGTCGCTGTCAAAAAGTCTGCCTTTACTTCCAGAACTCACTTCTTTTACACATTAACGAATTCGCAATGCGGCAGAGAGTCCAATTAGCAAATTAGTCATTATTTTAAGTTAAACATAAAACACTTATTTTTTCAGTTCCGAATTACATGTAAATATATATAATTAATATTTTCTCGGAGTAAACAAAACAATGATTAGTATTGTTTACTATGCAATGGTAAAATATTGAATATTTTTTTGTTTTACACTTGCTACCTTGTTTTCAGAAACATTTAAGAATTAAGTCTAAGGGATAGTTGCCTATTATTAGGATATATTCATTGAAAAATGATAAGCAATCCGTAAATATGCTTTCTAATATTTACGCTAATGTTGCATATATATGTATCAAAATTTTTGCATCTAATCTGATAGTTAATAATGCATATTTTAGTAATCAGTATGTTTGTTTTGCAAGTTTGCAACATTTGGTATCAAATCTGTTGTCATACAATTCTCTAATATTTAGAAAGACTTTATAACTACATACATGTATAGGCATATTGCTCAAGAAAATAGAGCATGTAGTCACCTGA
The DNA here is from genome assembly GCF_044657685.1 of Stegodyphus dumicola. Classification (NCBI taxonomy): domain Eukaryota; kingdom Metazoa; phylum Arthropoda; class Arachnida; order Araneae; family Eresidae; genus Stegodyphus; species Stegodyphus dumicola. The sequence goes on from NC_140771.1 coordinate 200,023,818, forward strand.
TTTAATCATACCTATGTATAAATTAAAGCACGCATTTTCATGAGTACGTTTGTTCTTTTCATCATATTTATTAGCAACTAAATTTATTATTAATAAATTTAGTTGCTAATAAATATGATGAATATATTAAATATTATATTTAAATATTTCATCATATTTATTCATATTTATTAGCGCAACTAGATATATTTTACATATTTACCGATATTTTTTCAAATTTTTCATACCGTTTATCTATATTTTAATACAAAAACCTTGCTTCATTAGGAGTTTTCAGTTTCCCTTTCGTACGCTTAATATTGAAAGAAGTTTCTGCTAAATCAATACACCTATATAAATGAGTCTACGTATTCAGTTAGTGGCACTGGAAGCTATCTGCTTCTCCATAAACTCATATTAAAGCCTTTTTAAGAAAGTAATCTATACGTTATTAGCTGATTTAAACATCATTCTACAATACTAAAAAAAGATCTTTTATTAGTTTTAATTCCATAAATTCAGTTTTCGGGACATAATTTATATTAATTATAACTAACGACGTGGAACTTAGGATGATATATTAACAATGTAGTTTTTTTCTTGGGAGAGATATAGACTTACATATATTAAATGTTTTTTATGAAAAATACTTTCAATATTACTGAAACATTTTTTTGTCCAGACACATGATCTTTACAAATGGAAGAAAAATCACTGAAATTTCTCAAAATATTTGCTACTTCTTAAAGCCTAATTTGTTTGCAAACTGATCTGACCAATAATGATCCAGTTAAAGCTACGAATAATATATTGATCTGGAAGCTTAAGAAAAAGGAGTAAACCTCTTTATATTCTTATATTTTATCATAAAGTTTTAAATTAAATTAAATGTGAGGAAAATATGAATTCGAATATCAAACTCCAATGAGATAGGACTACTGATATACTACATCCTCCATATAATATGGAGGATGTAATATATCGGTACATATAGTATACAATATATAGGATATCGATAGTTTAAACAAAGACGAAAAGCAACATATGAATTTCCAGACATGAAAGAGAGAAAGAAAAATAAACATAGATTAAGTTTTATCTCATTTTTGATCATTTTGAATATGTACACCGAACGAATGGAAATTTAAGCAAAAACGTAGTTTTCTAGGTAATTCTCTAGTGAAGCATTAAAATATAAAAATGGCTTTATTTATTTATTAATGATATATATATTACGTCGTGTATAAACTGCATCAAATGGATTAAAACATTGATAAAAAATATACCTGCCGGTTGGTTGAATTAAGTGAGTCGATTATCTTGTTTGTCCTCATTTCAGGGAAATTATTTCGAATATTAAATTATGTTTTTTGATTACACGAACACAGAAATATAATATACCTATTACAAATGCCTCGAATTTCCGATTATACTGAAGATTACGCGCATGCGTCGCTAATTTTCAATCACATTGCATATATTAATTTATATATACTATAAAAACCCAGTTCTTTGCGCTTAGATGCCATAATTAGTTATATGCCGCAAATATTTTCTTTCTGGCTCAAAGTTTGCAGCGTGTTAAACGATAAAATAAAACTAGAATACGAAAGAGCATAATATAGTTAGACATAGGAAGATAGAATTTTATAGACCCAAAAAATAATTATCGGGAATTAAAGGACGCTATTTCGTGCTTCTCAGCTCGGATTATATCTTTCAGCTCAAATCATCTGTCGGAATCTTTAACGACATTTGTCCACATAAACTTTCCGGCGAAGGCGTTGCTAATTTTTCATCTTGCCTGCTTCAAAAAATACCTAATGTCTCTACAGTGACACCCGAACTAAAAGGTCGTTTGATGAGGATTCTCCACACCCAGGTTTTGGCAATTGGGTCCGCTAAAAACCCTAGTCGCCCTTTAAAAGGGAAAATATTTAAGATATCTCTCCCGCTTACCTAGCGTGCCTTTGTGGTGTAGTGGTTCTGCACCCTGGGCCGGTATTTCAGAGGTCCGTGGTTCAATTCCCGGCGAAGGCAATTGCTCATTTTGCATCTTGCCTGCTTTCAAAAATTACCATGTCTCTACAAAGGTTAAGTTTGAAGTGAATGGAATAATGGTAGTCCAAAGAATGCATCCGAAAATTCATGGACTTACTTTGCTATGATGTTCAAGTCTCAACGATTCGTCATGATAAAAGCAATTAATACTCCCGAGATACCGTAAATGGCAAAGATGACCATAAATTATTTCACTAAGAGGAATTAAGGTTTAGATGAACCATTTAGGAGAGGAAAGTTATTAATATTCATATCACTAGCATGTTTCTGAAAGATAATATTTATCATTTGAAATAGATACGGTTTTCATCAAATTGTAGTTCAGGAACCATCGATTCATATTTATTAGCGCAACTAGATATATTTTACATATTTACCGATATTTTTTTCACATTTTTCATATCGTTTATCTATATTTTAATACAAAAACCTTGCTTCATTGGGAGTTTTCTGTTTCCCTTTCGTACGCTTAATATTGAAAGAAGTTTCTGCTAAATCAATACACCTCTATAAACGAGTCTACGTATTCAGTTAGTGGCACTGGAAGCTATCTGCTTCTCCATAAACTCATATTAAAGCCTTTTTAAGAAAGTAATCTATACGTTATTAACTGATTTAAACATCATTCTACAATACTAAAAAGATCTTTTATTAGTTTTAATTCCATAAGTTCAGTTTTCAGGACATAATTTATATTAATTATAACTAACGACGTGGAACTTAGGATGATATATTAACAATGTAATTAACGATTTTGTAAAGAATGATTTAGTAACAAAGTAATTTATGATTTAGGAAAAATGTAACGATAATTTCTGAAGTTTTAGTAACGATGTAATTGACGATTTAGTAATGCTGCAAAACTTAAAATCAGTAATAAACTAAAACATAAACCTATCAGCTTATAAAGTATTTCTTCTGAGCGAGCCTTCGTATAATAGTTGTCTGCACGCTCAGCGCGTAATTGAGAGGTCCGCGGTTCGATTCCCGGCGAAGGTGTTGCTTATTTTGCATCTTTCCTGCTTAGAAAAAATACTTACTTTCTCTACAGTTGCGCCCGAACTAAAATGGTGTTGGATGATGATTCTCCTCACCCAAGATTTGTCGATTGGGTCCCCTAAAAACTCCAGTCGCCCGTTAAAAGGGGGGTATATAAGGTATTTCTCCCGCCTTCTTAGCGAGCCTTCGTAGTGTAATAGTCTGCACGCTCAGCGCTTAATTGAGAGGTCCGCGGTTTGATTCCTGGCGAAGATGTTGCTAATTTTTCATCTTTCCTGATTCAAAAAAATACATAATGTCTTACATAATGTCTTTACAAGCTATTGCAAATGTTGATGCTCAAATTCTACATTAAAATTATTCATGCATTTGTATTATAAGAACATAGGGTCTTTTTTATTAAGTGAATTGTTTAATAATTTTTACTACGTAAAACCATTAAAAAATTAAACTTCTAAATAATGTTACGAAAATTGAAACTGTAGATCCTAAAATTTCAAATTTAAAAAAAAAATCTGCTTTTCATAGTAAAATTGCATTATTATTACACTTAGTGGATTTTTAGCAAGACGATGAAGAGCTTTCGTAGTTTAAATTTCTGAAAACCTAAATGTAATACTTAAAAAAAAAGCTATCAGACGTAATATGAATTAAGTGACAAAATGCAGTCTAATTATTTAAACATCCGAGGAATTTTTGTTGTGTAAAGCAGTAAACAAAATTTCTGAAATAAAGTTTGCGCTTTTTATAATTATTGTGCTAAAGTTAAATGAATACAAAGGGTTAAATCTAAATCCGAAATATAGGTATTTTGTATTAAGCTACATCACAAGTGTTGTTTTAATTTTTCTTCAAAATGGGAACATTATAAGTGTACAGAAATACCAAGGCACCTCTAATTTAGGCAAATTTTCTGAGATACAAAAGCACTGCCGAAAACTGTTAAAATTTTTCTTCTTCCTTTTTGTAATATATTTTGTCTTCTGTATGAAACTTCCAAAATACATAAATTCTTATACCTAAAAACCTCTATACTTTACCTGTGTAATGTAATTTAAGTTATCATTTAATTTTAGTGAAGACATTTTTGACATGAAAATAATACGTGCAGATGAATTCTGAAAATTTAATTATTTTTGAAAGGCAGTTTAAAATCAGTAGATTGTTCTTCATATTTTTTTACATTGCTCAGATTTCTATTTCTTTCAAATTTGAAGTTTCGTTACTTGTGCGTTGCTAATTAAGTTTTGTTTCAGAATTTGCATTTTGTTGTTTTCATTCAGTTGGATTATTTTTCCAATACCTTATTTGTTTCATTCTGGTAATGTAAGCGTTTCTTGATACAGGCGAAACATAATTAATTTTAAAATATGTTTCAGATGAAGATACTTTTTATATTTCTTTGAAAATTTTGGAAATAATGAAGTATGAAGGAGCGAATTTGATACGCTTTCTAAATTGTGTCAGCTTAAGGACTATCACGCAGATACAATTTAAAAGAATTCATTATTCATAGAGCAGACTTAATTTAACAAACACTCATAGGTTTAACGTATGCATTATTCGTTATCTAACTATTCGTTAAAATTAGAAAAAAAGGAGCTAAAATTTCGGAATATTGTGTAATTTGACTACATTATTTTAGATGCATAAAAGCTTAGGCTTCCAACGATAGCTTCACTCTTAAAATTTATTACTTTGGAATATAACGGTATTAATTTCTGGTAAGTTAAGATGGTAACAAGGATTGATGCGTCTAGTGTCCTTTGCTGACTCCTTTCCACCATAAAAGGGCATTAATGGTTCTAAGTCAATGTATATAAGTTTATGGAGCATTCTATTACGTATACTAAACTGCTGTTGCTTAAATAATTGCGAATAAATAAGATTTATTGTTAACCATTTGATAGTAATTTTGCAAAATATATTATTTCAGGATAATAATATAGTGCACTTAATCAATAAATGTCCATTAAAGTGATTTCATATTACCATTCCCTGTCTAATACTGCTTCGCAATACAATGTTTATATTAAATTACTGAATTAGGATTACAGTATAGTATGTTTATTGGACATTTCCTGGCAACAGAATCATTTAAGTTGTCACACTGCCTTTATTCCAGCACACGTTTTATTCTCAAAGTATTTTGAGATATTTCGTAATATGATAAAGATGGAAGAAGTCACCATAATTGTCACAAGCATTATTTTCGATAATGTATTTTGCTGAATTTTATGGTAATAAGTGCAGCACATGAGCAGTTATTTTATGAGTAAAATATAATGATGAAACAGGAATTCACATTTTCTGTAAGAGTTTTTCAGATGATCGTAGGTTAAAATCACTCTAATGCATCTTTATAAAATTATTCACACATGTACATACTAATTTTGATTCATATAATTTAATCTAGTATGTGTAAAGGTTTATTCAGATCCAAAGATTTGGGAACGTCACTCCTATTAAGCTAAAAGTTCGCCTTGTCACAAACATTATTACTGATGCCCACTTTCGAGTCATTACCACTTTCGAGATTATTTCACTACGAAGCTCTTCGTTTGAATTTACTCTATGGTTCAGGATATGGCTGAAATGAAATTGCTTTTAATCTTTCCTCTGAATTCCAGCAATTTAAGGTATTCTTACATCGAGCAATGTATTTTATAACCCTTATTTATTGTTTCATTGAATATTCTTTTCAACAATCCGTAAAACCTGTTGAGGTGTCGGTAACATTGTCTTTAATTTTACCTCTATAAAAAATTGCAATTACGTTTTCAATTGTTTTAGAAACAATATGTCACTTGTTCTGCAACAAATACCGTTGAAAATGCATTATTTACGTAATAACCTTCCAGTGTGATTACAACCCATGTGAATAAGCTGGATGCTTGGTTGGTTTTCGTGTTTTTCCCCATGAGCAACACGAAAACGAGTTAGTTTCTCTTAGAAGTTTCTTTGCTAAAGCATTCCTCTTCTTGGACAAATAGCATTCATGTGCCCGTGACAGATAATCCTTTGCCATATTCAAATAACTCGAACCAACGTTTCAGCAGGATTTTACAGTTTTGTAGAAATGCACGTATTGAAAAATGCATAAAGTTGTATGGACATATTTTTAGTATTTGTTTCTTTTGGATACCATGCAATTCTTCTGAAGTTAAATCCAGTTTTCTTTGGATTTCTTTCCCTGAATTTCTTTGTTAATTATTTTCGCGTTTGGTACTTATGTTTTATATTTTGTCACTTAAGGTCAAAATATTTTGTCAAGAGTATTTGACTCGGTATAACACAAAAGTACTATTTTAAGTTACATCTATTTTGCATTATCTTTATAAGTGCTAATCCTTAGCAAATAAAGCGTTCATTGATAATATCTGTCTCTATAATGCTTATTGTATAAATATCTATTGCATTGATAATTGTTTGAAAACGCTGAAAGGTAGATAGATTACAAAACGCAGTCAAGACAATATCTTTACAAAATGTCTTTGATCAAAAGTACCTACTTAATAGTTTTATGTAAAAACATAATAGCAAACATATCGCGAATGGATCAATAGTGGAATAAATAATGCCACAAGGAGGCGAGGAGAATCACTGCACATTACAAAGCGGAAAAGGAAGAGCAAGAACAAAGTTTCAGGAAAACTTCTCACTTTTAACTTTTAAGACATATTCGGACAAAACATGATATTCAAAAAGAAAACATTTGTAGAAGTGTATTTTTTACATTACTAACATATTTTTTTTTAAAAAACCTAAAAAATGCATCCTTTTATTATTTATTTTAATCATTATGTTTCAAAATAGGGAAGTTCTCTACTTCTCACTGTCTTTTTTTTTTTTTTTTTTTCCTTTCGTTGTTGATTCTGTGGTAATTTCGCTCGCTGTGGTTTCGCTGCAATGATTTTAGTGAACTCTATGCTAAATAACTTGAAGCGTTTAATTATTGATCTACATATATTGATCATATTTTGTAAAATTATCTTAGATACATTATCCCACAGCTAATTTGTAGAGTTAATACTTACTCAGTTTCCAACTTTGTAATTACAATCAGCTGCTTTTTTTCTTTAATGTCAGCTAGTTGCATTAGGCAATGTAGAAAATGATTAATTCAATTTTGCAGCGTTTGATGCTTTTATTCAGTAAAATTATAAATTCTTGATACTGATCATGTAAAGTTTTGAAGTTTGATTCTGAGAAATAGAATGCGTGTTGGACAAAACTCGTAAAATATCCAGTATTCATGGAATTTATTTACAATATAATAGTAGTTGCGTATCATAGTTGGACTTTTAACCATAATTTTGGTTTTGGGTCTGCAAAAATTATCCAAAAGGCTTCTTTCGTAGGTGAATTGGATTTTCTTGAGGCTTTTCACATTCACAAAGATTTAGCAGGTTTAGTTAATGATTTGAAGTCCAATCCAGTCCTTCCTAATGCCTTTAAAATTCTACTATCTTAATTCAGTTATTTTTTCCGATAGATGGCGTTACCTCCTCGCGTTTGGTACTACCAGAGGGTATAAAAATTCGTTCAGCGGTTGCTTTCCATTATTTCTCACACTCACGTTTAGTAATTCTGATGTGGAAGTACATGGTTTTGAACCATAGGTACTCCAAAATTTGCAAATCATTGGCATTTCCATTATTTGAAGTTCAGATTTTGAGCGTAAGGTGCATTTGCCCCTCGCTCCCTATTTTAACTTCGCTCATTTTTCTTGTCTTTTATGCTTGATCAGATAGCCTGGCTCAGTAAAAGTAGGCGGCCAGTGCAACTCTGATTAAAAATCTAGTTATAACCACGTGCAGTGCTGATAAGGACCACGTGTTTCTGTGACTCCTTCTCCTTTATTTTCTTCTTTCTAGGTATTTCTTTCTCCTGATGAGGAGGGACCTTTAGCTACCCTCGAAATCGATTGAGTGTTTCAGTATACCTACGCTAAATACAAGGTTGTTTTTACGATTTTGATAATAGTAGTTACAGTGAACCCTTGCCTTAGGTGGGGGTTAAGTCATTAACATACTGAATGTATGGCAAAACTGACATCCACATAGTTATCTTTCTACGAAAACACAGATTAGGTAAATTTCATATTAAGGTAGTATGCACAACTTGTACAAGCTTAATATTATTGTAATTTAAAGAGAAAAATGAAATAAATAGTAACAAAAATAACCTTTATTACTGATTCATGAGTAGGTACTGATACAGTTATTTCTTTTAAACAACTGGTGATTTTTGCATGGGACAATGTCTAATGCAACTTTTAAACGTTTCGCGGTAAGGAGTGCAGGGATTTCAATATCTTTCATAAATTATCCTCTTCTTTCTTAACTTAAGACAGTCTCCATTACAAAATCAGACAGTTTCTATGACGTTTTTAAAACTACGTTTAACTTCTTGCTCTTTACTTTCTTCCCTATCACTTCTTCCATTGTCTGTTATAAAACTATCCACATTTTCATTTGTCATTTCACGATCATTATTCTCATTCTTTGATTTCTGCTTCTTCCATATTTGAAAACCCTTCGGCACCTATTGCTTTTGCATTTCGTACGATATCCTTGGCTTCATTTTCAATCTATGGAATTTTTTAAAATTCTTGAATGGCCAGTGCTAATGCCAAAAAGCATTAATCATTGATGAATTCACTTATTTCTCTGCGTATGTATCATTTCTACGCAGTGGCTTGTGTTGAATTGCTTCCAAAGTGCTATTAGTGTAACCTGATTTCCTTCGTCCAGTGCTTTATTAGCAGATATGTAAACATGCCTGCCATTCGAGAATGATTGTATGTTTCCTTAATCCATTGGTTGTATTAAGAAAGTGGTGTTAGGAGGAAGGAATAAAATCCCTACATTTGATAAATTATTGCGAGGGCTTCAGTATCGTGTCCTGAAGCATTATAGTAAATTAGAACTTGAAAGCTCAAGTTTTGCTGTTCTAAGCAATAATTTTCTCTTTAATAAATTAATTTTCGAACCAGTTAATAAATAGGTCTATTAAAACGCGGCAAAAGCTCAGCAGTGTATCGCCTGTAACTGAAATTCTTGCACTGGATAAATTAAATCGAGATAATTACGATAACGCGTAAACACAAAATCGCCTTCTGCAAGTCCACGTTCGGAAAGGGTTATGTTGTATTTACATTGACATTTTTGATGAAAGTGTATATGGAAGATTCCATTTTCTTATGCGTGCAACAACAGAAGTCTGGGATTTATTTACAACAAAAGTCTAAATCTGTCAGATTGGCAAATTTAATCTCAGTTATCAATTATATGGAAAGCACCGAAATAGAACTGACATTTTGTTTTCACAAAAGTATTCTACTTGCCAGATATTTTTGCAGTTATTTCAAAAGTACATTATATTTCAGGAATTTTTATTACAAGATCAAAAGTAAATATACTCTCGTATATGCATTGATACTACTTTTATACCTTTTATTACTTTAAATTCGCATTTTTAGATTTTCTCTGCAATGAATATTCGCGTAACATTTCTAAATTAGAAACTACAAAAAATATAAAACTGGCGAACCATTTAAAGTAAGGTAAAGGTCCATCATCATTATATTCTTTGGTCAATTAAAGATATCTAAACAACTCCCTTCCCTAAAACACCCATCGCCATTGTAACTGAATGACAAGAATGAAAAAAATATATATATAAATCGTTGTGTCGGCTGGAAATGAAAAAGTAGAACAAATAGTAAATTTGTTTGTGTTTCAAAATATTTCCGGTGATCCACGTAAAAAAAGCCCTTTTTTTAGTTATTTTTGAGACACAGGGTAAACAGCATGTAAGTCGATTCGATTATTAATTTTTCAAAAAAGACATAAAATTCCCTGTAAAGAGGCACTTGCTTTCACTGGTACGGAAAGAAGAAATTTTCGTTTTCCTTGATAATATTAGTGTTGTCACGATTCTCTGATAATATTGACTGTTGTCACGAAATATCTGAAGCTGATATCTCTAGTTATTGATGGAAAACGTTACCATCAGTAACACAAAAAAATTCCCTAATACATCATATTTAGTTTGCCAGTAAAGTAAAAGAGACAACATAGCTAATGTTACTTTTCTGGTGTTTCTTTGTCTTGTTGATAAACTAAACATGGAAAAACATGGAATTTTCTTTTAATCTGTAGTTCAAAGAATATTTCTTAAGAGTAATTTGAAAAGTGTTAAATTAGCTTTAAAAGACATATTTTTGTAACCCCTAAGGCAACAGATAATCATAGTATAACAGCATATTGCACATATCATTGAAATTAAATAACACACAACTTATTCGGAAAATCTTTAAGTTTCTTTCATGAAGCGGTCTAGAATCAGTTGAAGTATATTCACGATTTATTTTCCACTGACGAAATTTTCATATCATTCCTAATTTAATCAAACCCCTTAATAAAACATATTCTAATTAACGCAGAATAATAAAACTGATATAAATATTTAAGCGTAAATGATAAGTTAAATATAATATTCATATGTATGGCATGCTACGAAAAATATTTTTTTCATAATTACCTAAATGTATCTAATGTAATGGAGTGAAATAACAAGGAAATATGAAACCTTCTGAGTAGTATTTAACTCTTCAGATGCAAATATCTTATTGGAAAAATAAAAATAATGTAAAATGTTGGCAATTGATTAAACTTAACATAAAACGAAATTAAAAAGTCAGTTTGGGAAGCTCTTACATTTTTCATTTCTGAACGTAAAACGGTATAACTAATAAAATACTTAATATTGTGAAACGTATGCTTATGTTTGAATCAAACAATATGCATAAATTAGCAAATATTAAAGCAAATTTAGATATTATACTAATTCTAACGGAGTAGGAAAACTGTTTCAAAAATAAATAGTTTTTGCATCTTCCAGGACTTCGTCCTCAGTGGGTTGGGTTTCTCCAGAAATGCAAGTCTATTTCTGAGCCAATCAGTGCACAAACGTAACGAAGAGCACTGTGCTGCAATTAATTGCACATAAAAATAGGCCTAATCCCAACAGGCCGATAAATAAAAAATATTATGCTTAAATTATTCTATCTTAATATTAAAATTCACGAAATAGCATAATGATATTTTACCCTATTTATCTTTAAGTTGTATACCAACTGACAGGCGATTTGTTAGAGGAATTTTGTACGGTAGTGTTTTCTTTTAGAACGTTAATTGTGCATTGATTGATTCAGTAATAGGAAATTTTTGCTTTTACTTAGCGAGACAAATAATCATGTCCCCAGAAATAAAAAATAATAATTTTATTAAAATTTAATTTTTATAATACTTTACTTTTATAAGCTTTCATAAATATTAAGTATTAGTTTAATATTTTTTAGTATTTGTTAATATATAAATAAAGAATTCAATATGTTTGTTGTTTATCATTCATATATATATAATTTATTTACTAAAGAAATATTGTTTATATTATCTCCTAATATAAATTTAGTAGAATAAATCAAAAAAGAGTGAACCCATATGTAGGAAGTTTAATTCCGAAATTGTGTTTTAAAGTAACTTGAATGTAAATCATAAAAAAAAGTTTTAAGGAAACTTCAATTTAAATCGTGAATAACAAAATTTCAAACTTTACAAAAGAAATTAAAAATTAAAGAACAAGTAATTATCGCTATTGATCGTAAATTAGTTGACTTTTTAAGCGGAACAAATCAGCTCCCGTTCAATTAACAATAATTAATAAATGCGATGGTGTTTCGTCTTTTACTTAAGTAAGAATGATGATGCCAACTGGCAAATTAAGTTAGGCCAAAATTGTAGTTCCGTGAAGTGATGGAATTTATAATTAAAGTAGAGTGCCAAAGAACTCATTCTGAATGAAGCATTTTCGCTAATACAATATTCTTTAGAAAGTTTGAGTAAAAAGCCAGTTTATGCAGTAAAATTTGCAAATTACTTGGGCAAATGTCCCCCGACACCTTCGCTTTTATGCATGTTAATTCAAGACTATTTTTGTAAAATTAAACATAATAAAGAGTAGTAATCTTAATTGAAATTATTAAATAGAATTCAAAGTAATTGAAATATTCACGAGAAAAATAAAAAAACATAACAATGCTATCTTTGCAAAAACAAATAAAATAAAAGTTGCAAAATTGAAATATATATAATAAGAAAGTAAAATGTGAAATGTACATAAATATTTAAAGGCCAGAAAATGCATTAATTAACTACATAAGTACTGTAAATTGGTAATTTGCAATGTCATTCTGCTGACTCATTTATTTCATGGTGGTTAGTAAGCAAGTTGCTTAACGTCTTTTCATATTTAAATGCAACTATTGGTATGGTGTCTACAGCTGGGAAATAAACTTTAAATCGTTGAAGCTTCTAGAGAATCAAACATTGTCAAATTGCGGATGCAGAAAATTGACTTTAAAATAAATTTTGCGTAGCGCCATACAATTAGAAAGTCTGAATTTTAAAAAAATCTAGGACCATGTCTTTAACAATTTGTATTTCGTCGTAGTTTTCAAGAATGAAGTTGTTTAGTTTTGAAGGAATTTATTAATACAAGAGTTTCTTAAGGAAGTTTTCAGAATCAAAAAAAAAAAAAAAAAAAAAAGAATTCAATTGTTTTTCAATGTAATTGTATCGAATGTTGGTAAAAATCTCGTATTATTCATTTTGCTTCCTCTTTTGCCTCTTTGCGTTTTGTTGCTGTAAAGTTTAAATTGGCTGAAAATGGATTTATTGGAAGAATCTTTATGATTATGCATATAAGTGTTATGTATATTATATATATATATATAAAATAAATAACATACTGCATTATTTCTTTGTATTACATTAGAAAACTTTTCATTATCTTTAATTATTTTAATTAGTTAGTTTGGCACTTATTTTTAATTAATAATCATACAAATAATAAATCATATAAATCATCATCATATAAATAAAAATCATATATATATATAATATATAATCATGTAAATAAATTTATAAACATATAAATAAAATTCAGAAACGTGGTGTGTGTATATAAATGTGTGTAAATAAAGCACTGAGACTAGAAGCGTAGCGTTCGATTTAGCAACATTGTAGAATTTCCGCTTGGAGAAAAGGTAAGAGAATATGCGATGCGCATCACGCACTTGAATTACTTAGAGTTAAGTAGTATTCCGAGGGAAATATTTTCGTCAACTCTTTTCTTCTAGTGTATTCTGATGATGAATGACATCGATTTCGAGCAGCATTATGCTCCCAGATATTGCTTCAAAATTGAACTACAGCAAATAGTACTCTTTTGTAATCGGCACAGGATTCAAAAGTGTATGTATCTATGCATGTTTGCATATACGTGTGTACGTACGTATGTATGTGTGTATACATACATACGTACGTACACATGTGTACATGCATACATGAACACATACATCTATACATACATACGTTTCTGAAACCAGTCCCGATAACAGAAGGGCACACATAAATTTTGCATATTCAAACTTAAATATGGAAACAATGTTTTGTAATAGCATTGTTAGGAAAAGGGAACCGATTCAAGAGAAACCTCGCAAGAGAGGCTGGAACTGTAAGAACTGGTGTAGATGTTACAAGAATCTGGGATTTTTTTCATTCTAATCGTTGCTTTTGATGTTAAATTTATTGGAAACGTGTTGAACCCTTATCACAATTTAGTTCATCAGATTTTCAGAAACGAATTGGAAAGGAGAAAAAAAACATTTCGAAAATTGTTCCGAAAAACCTTTTGCAGGAACAAAAGAACAGCAGGAGAGACAGTTTTTTGGAGCTGATTCAAAATTATCCTCATTTTCGGGAACGCGTCCTTACTGTTGATGAATTTTAGATATCCGAGTACAACCCAGACATGAAGCGCCAAAGCTAAGAAAGACATGATCTAGACTCATGAATACCCCAAAATATGAGGAAGTCTAATATAAAAAGCGTGCCGATTGCTTTTCCGAAATCGTCAACAAGCTGTTTATGCCTTCAGTAAAACTCCGAAGAACACTTACAGAGAATTTCTTGAAAGACTTCGAAAACTTGTCATGCGTATGAGACCAAGAATGGAGCTCAACTGGCGGTTGATTACGACCATTTGCCTTGTCATGCTGCATTTTCAGTTACGAATCTTCGGCAAATAAAAATATTCTTGTTGCTTCTGAGCCCCCTTACTTTCCTGACCTGAGTCTATATACCATTTTTCTATTTCCAAGACTGAAACCCCATCTCAAAAGCAACACTAAAATGGCCGTAACCTATTGACTCTGAAAACACTGAAAGCAGTTCTATATCCGCATTCCAGCACTTCTGTGAAAAGTGGAAAAGCATCTCCAACGCTGCTTCCTATGTTGATTCTTTGAAACTGAAAAGGTGAAATTATAACTAAATAAAACAGTTACATAAAAATCAATTCCATTACTTTATTTACAGACAACGTATTTGTATGTATTCATTTATATATACACACATATCACACGAAATATGTTGAGGCTTCTTAATGATTGTTATATATTTAGTAGAATAGCACCTGTAAAAAATAAGCATTTCCTTAAAACACCTTTACCATATAAGCACTTCCTTAAAAAATGCCTATTACCTAGTTTTGCTTGCTATCCACCTTCCAAGCTTGCTCACAGCGGCTGAAAGGTAACTTTGCTACATACGGGTAGTTCGATTTGGTTCGATTCCAAGCCAACGGCCTCGTTGCATGGGTATTTTTATGGATTTTTTCCATGGGTAATGTGGATATGCTTCAATTCCCCTTAGAAGATTCTCCACGAAGGCTTCCGTCCACATAGGCAGATAGCACACGAGCGATTTGTTATAAACGAAAAAGAAGAGCGACACTTTCCAAACAAATTAAGCTTAATATTTAGGCGTAAACAGTTGTATAATTTTTTGTAATTGAAAGAAATCCTGAAGGACATTATCTTGCAATTTGAAGAGAGGGATTTTTTTATATCAGCATAATTTAATTTGAAAATATGTCTGCTACAATGCTTGATGTCTGCTGCTCTAACCTATCTGCGTAGCCTGTTTCTAAAATATTAATTTAACTGAAATAAATTATTTTAAAATTTTAGTTTCTATCTTCAAATTATGAAATTAAAAATCAAATTTAATAATAAAATTTTAACATGATGTCTACATCATGTTAAAATTTTACATCATGTTAAAATTAAAGTAAAAAAAAAATAATTCTCCAAAATCGCTAATTTTATTTACAGCTATAGAACTGTATGGTTGAGTTTTAAATTCTGAAAGATTAAAATTAGTCAGAAGTTAATAAATTAATTTTTTATCTAGAAATATTCTTTTGTTTCGAACGGTATTTTAAACTTTCCAGAACAAGCCTGGAGAAAAGAGTTGACAGCAAGAGCGATTTCATATTTTTCTTCATTTATAATATGCATATGAAACATTTTCATAGAAATTTCCTTTGGAAGGAATCCTTTCCTTTACGGAGATTAACATTATGTACCTTGCCGTAATTGACTAAACATGTAAACACATCGAAGCGCGATATATTGAAAATTAGTGATAACCTTTTGCAGGGCAGTAAAATTAAAGAATTTACGACCCCCACCACCTTTATGTACAGAAATGTAGCAGGCTAAAAACAGTTTAAATACTTAAGAAAATTTGAAAATTCTTTCCTAAAACTAACCAAATAAGAAAATATTAATAATTTTTGTATTCATAGAACACATGCAAACTATTATTTCGTTTCATTGCCAAAGCCTGAACTTAGCACTTTTCCTGAACCTGAATTTAAAGAATATATCTTAAAAAGTAGTATACATATGCATGTCAAATGCAAGGTGGTTTAAAATAACGCAAAATTTTGTAAACGAGGGTTAATTAAGAGAACCTTTATATCTAAAACATTTAGCGGGACACTTAATAGTACAGCATATAGAATTTTTGAATTTAACACCGTGAAGTTACTTATTAAAAACAGAATGCAACGAATAGCCACCTTATCTGCTGACACATTTCGACCATGTAATATGTAATGCTTGGAGATACACTATCGTATAATACACAGTATCCCTGCGAGAGATATTGTTCATTATAAGACGTAACATCTGCACCAGGAACCCGACAATTTTATAGCGTATTCTCACCTGATGAATTTCTATCGTACTCCTGAGGTATTCACTTACTTGCACTGAAATGATTTAATACATTAATTTTGCAGTAGCATTTGTATCACATATCTGTAAAAATATCAAAGAAACGCGGAAATTGTTGATCTTGAAATATTGTTAATAAAATGTTTAAGTAATGCGTAAGTTAAAAAGTCTAAATAAAAAAAAACACTTTAGACATTTAAACAATTTTATTCAAAAACGTAGGAAACAGAATGAATTAAATGCTTCTTTATTAAAGGAATTTTGCTTTTCACGAAAACATAAAATTATTTGCTTAGAAAATTGATTCAACTTCAATTTTGGTTCACTTTCTTCTTTATCTGATAGTCTCAGACAAACCTACATAGTCATCACATTTCATTTAATTTACTGAAGAAGTGCTGACTTAGTGCAAGCTGTCTCTTGTGGACCGTTTCCAAACAGACGTTAATAGTATCATTGTCTTCTCTACGTGCAGGATAGTTAACATTTTTAAAAATTCTGCGTTCGAAATTTGTATTTTTTAATCCAATCAATGTGCGCTATGTAACAAGTAAAACTTTGCACAGTTTCATTGCAAATCCCATCATTTATTTATTAGAATAAAATGGGAAAGGAATACCTAAATAGTGAAACCAATTTATAGTAGATAATGTTAAAATATTTATAGTATTTACTTTATGTAATATTTATTTTATAGTAAATCAATTTAAAATAACAAATTTTAATTTCGAAAGAGTTACCCTATTGGAGTAAAATCCATGAACAATGTTCATTATTATACTTGTTTAAAATTTTGGGATCAATATAAGCTAAAAACATTTCTAACTATAAATGATTAGTCATAGCCAAATATTCATAGCAGATTGCATTGTCGACAGCATATTCAATTTGAAGCTGTTTCCAAGAAGAGTAACAAGTTGTTTCACACGGGAAAAGATTAAAAGTTTTAGTTTTAAAAAAAATTGAAAGCTTTAATATTTAAAAAATGCTAACAAATGTTATGTAATTTAGAAATTTGTTTTCAAAACGTTCATCTAAATTCACACTCCCAAGTACTGATTTACTGAGGAGTAAATTAGCAATTTTTAACATAATATATTTTACATATTTCCCCGATATTAATATATAAAGTGTATTATTTCTATGTCCTGATATTACTATTAAGTTACTTGCACTTGCATAGCTTAAAAAGTCTAAAATAAACCAGTCTTTCAAAAGCAAGGTGTCCTAGACGAAGCAGCGGCCGAGCGGTAAATTTGCTGAACACTGGTAGTTCGGTCCGAGGTTCGAATTTCGCGAACGGACTGGCTGCATGGGTGTTTTCGTGGTTTTCCCCATGTGTAACGTGTATTCGAGCCAGTTTCCCTTAGAAAGTCTTCCACGAAGGCATCCCTCCCCTTAGGCAGATAGCCCTAGTGTGCTTTGGTATAAATAAATACACACACGTAGACGAAGCAGACGGATTCTGTCCTGTGCAAAACTTGTGCATTCCTATTTCTAGGCGTTGTTACGTCCTAACGCTCGGAAAATATTAGCATTTCCAGCGAAAAATATTATTACCACTAAAAAGATAAAGTGCGTAGTTCGCAAATCAGTTTGTAAGCAATAAAATCACGGAAAGCTGTGATTTGAGAAATTCCCAAATCACAGCTTTAGCAGCACAAAGCAGAGTAGTTTTTAACATGTCGCATGAAACTGTTTTTGGAAAAGAAATCGCGTCATAATATATAGGTATTTGCAAAAAATATAAATTTTATTCGTTAGTCAGCCGCAGCGTTAAAACGTTAGAAGCGGTTTTTCATACAAGAAAAGAAAAAGAATGTTTTTACGGACAATTTGTAGAGAAGGTATTAGGTTATTGGAGGCCAGGACCAATGAAAATTCATCTGCCGTCTCGGCAGGATTTGAGCTATGGATCTCATTAACTGCTATCTCAGCGTGATTGCAATCCGAGAAAATGCACAAAGGTATGAGTATATTCTTTACATTCTTCCCAATTGAAAGAAAACCAACGAAACAGCCATTTAAGTCCAAATAGCGAAGAATTGTAGTCCACCGTATTTATTTCACGTACCATGGTAAAGGCTTATGTTTTTTGAAATCAGGAACCATGGAAGTTTAACTGAGCCCTTTATCGGATGGAATGCGGGTCTTTCAGTTTCTACCCATATATTCTAATTATTTACACAATGAAATTACACGCAGAGAAGGCGAACATTCCTTAGAAGCTTAGACAATGCCTTAGAAGAATTTTCCATTGGGGGTTTAGTAGATAGACGATAATAATACTTTGTTACAGCCAGATATATCGCAACCTAATTAAGCAGCAATATAATGTTGCAAATAAAGCAGCAAGGATTTAACAAGAGTGCAACGAATTCTGCTAAGAGCGAACTTAACATTTTATGGAAGATGGTCAATAGCAATTAGATGATATTCTTGCTTTATCTTTGCAAATAATTTCAGGATGAATTGTATATTGATACCGCATGTAAATTTGAAATATATGAGCGCATAAACTACTGAAACTTCTTCTTAAGATTCAGTTTATCCGAAAGGCGTTTAAAATGTTCAGGTTTTCCTTAATTTATTATGAAAAAGAGTGTCAATAAATATCGTTAACGTTTCAATAGCGATCAATAATACCGAAACGTTCGGCGTGAGATTAAGTGTCTACACAAGCAACAATTTGATGCAAGTAAACTGAATGAAAACGGCATGCGTAATATGATTTCTATGTGTTGTTCTTTCTTTTTTTTTCTGCAATAATCTTCTTTCAAGCCTAGTAGAATCATCGGCTCGTGTCTGTCCTTCTTTAAAACGAAACTTAAATGGAAGCATGGATACAAATCTATTTACAAAATATCTAATTAGAACTACCGATGGTTAAGATTCAGTTACTCGTATTTAGATGTGCTAAATAATACTAATGTCTGCAAAAAATATATGCTTAGGCTAAAAGAATAGGAAAGATGCTTAGATCAAAAGAATAATATCTAATTATGAAAGTAATCGCTTATAAGTTATTAAAAGACGAAAATTATATTTTATAAAATAAATGAAAAAATGGAATTCTAAAAACAAAACTTATGTATTTTGCTTAAAATATTTTATTGAATAGTAATAAGAAATTATACATGGCAACATGCCAATCGATGCTCTAAAAATGTGGAAGAATTTAGTGCAATAAAAGTACTTCAAGAAAAATCAATTTCTCTTAAATTCTTCTTAAAGGGATTTTGTATTACAAAAGATCTTATTGTAGATATCTTCCCTCCAAATCAACCACACTAAAAGTTTTGAATTATCCGCATGTACATTCGTAATATATGAACACTTCAATCAAAAAAGAAGATGTGTCCCGGAATTTTTTTTTTTCAGATTATAAGTCTGCGTTCACTTTACAGGCTTAATTCAAAAGCTATTTCAAAAAAGGGAATGGTCGTTTACGATTTTAATAAGCTATCTAATGAGCTTTACCGCAAAACCATTTTTTTCTTGCTTAGAATATGTCCTGACAGAGACTTGATTTCTAACAAAAACACTTCCTACTTTCGCTTAAAAATGAGTTTTTTGCAGTAAGTAAAAACAAATACATCTTACTGAAACAGAACTACTGAAATGAAAGTATAAAGACATGACTAATGACTCCTGTTACTTATTTTAAACAATACATTTCGATCTAAAGTTTTAATGACTGATGCAAATGATTCTTTTTTCAAGAGTGTTTTTCATCATCAAAGACATCAAATTAACCTCGTGACTTCAAAGTACTTGTGATATTCTTAAAATATATCAAGTATATGTAAAAACGATATACAAGTAAAACGGAAACAATTATTTAAAGTGGTTTACTGGTTGCAATTTTTTTAGTCCTGGATTTTGTTTCTGTTAATTAAATATTCTAAAATGCTGATTGTTTATGAGTAAAGAATATTTTATTTACATCAGTTTATCTATTTACGGCTTATTTGTTTTAGTAAACGTAGATTCGGAGCATTTAATCAAGTATATTTAAGTTTTCTAAAGAGAACTGGAATCATAGCTAGCGAAAAGGCTAAGTATATTTTCCACTTGATCTTAGCATATAGTTAAATGAAGATAGCAGTAACTTTACAATAATACCGAGTTTAGGTTTAGAAGTACGTTTTTGTTGCCAGCTATATTTATTTATTTATGGCAACGAGGATTGCAATTTACAATAAAAGATAATACGATCGCAAGTGTTTTCTTGTGTATCACTCGCAAAGTAGAATGCACTCTTTAGAACGTATATGAAACGTTCGTAGATATCTGAGGTACCGAAAAACGTGTGACACTCTTCAATAAGTAAGTAAAAGCATCTTAACGACATACTGTTGAGCATAGTCCAGACAATCTAGCTCTAAAATGCAGAAATCTTAGTTATCTAAAATTCAAGCATATCAATTATATATTATGCATACATTCACAATGGTTGACACAGTAAGGACGATCAAGAAAATGGTGGCTGAAAGAATAGGGATAGGCATCAGGCCTTAACATCTATAGAGTAGCAATACTTTAATTTATTTACTGAGTTACAAAGCTGCAAAAAATCTCAGTATCAGAGTGAAAATTTCGAAATAAATTTTAAACACAAATCTAAATAATTATATTTAATTCTTTGATATTACTGCTACAACACGTTTTCGAGCAATGTTCTTTGGTGCTGACGAAGGTGCATATGAAGGAGAGTTTTATGTGTAGGTTACCTAGTCGTTCGCTGCAATGTGTCCAAATGAGTAAAACTTGTATCAATGTATGAGGCCGTGGAATCACCCTCTCACAATGATTTTTTTTATCGTGGTAATGGAAATTTGATAGTACGAAAAGCATTGCCCTGTAAGACTCGAAATCAATTTCAGTATCTGAAACATTAATCAGATTTGCATGATTCGAAAGTTAGCTATTTGAAGATACACTTCCTTTCATAGACATTTGGTGCAGAAAGATAACACTTACATTTAGTATTATAAAGTAAAGGTATCTCTAAAACCTTTATGCCTAGATAGGTATATAATCATATGGGTAACAGACACTACAGAAAACATAAAAGGTTTTGAAATTCGGCAAACCAAATTTTACCCATTAGCTTAAGAACGTGAAATGTATTTCAATTCGTTGTTCATGAAGCATGTGTCCTCAGCCAGAGCTCAATCGCGAAATGTTACAGCAATATATCATGCTCTTCCATTTTCTATTAGTTATTATGATGCTATATTCTATGATCAGTAATCGTTATCTGATTCCTTATTTGAGGATAAGAGAATTATGAAAATGCTTTCGATGTAAATATGTTCCGCTTTAACAATTTTTATATGTCTATAAATTCAGTCTATCTAATGCATTTAAGTTGTTACTGTTGGGCTGGTCATAAACTACAATAACATCTTTTATAACTATAGACGATACTCGAAAAAAATTCTAGAATTTACAGGCCACAATAACGGTATTTCTTACAGCATTTTAGCAGTGCGCTCATAATTCATCTTTACAGAACCTTTTATAAGATATCCAGTCCTATTTCCTGTACATAATACGTTTTTAAACTTTTTATTCTAATTTTATGTGACATTCATCATAAATGTACTTCATGTTCTTTAATACATTAAGGTTATTTGCTTAGATTCTTTATTGCATTATGTGTGATACCGTACAGTACTTACACAAGAGTTCAATAGATGATTTTCAACCATGCAACCGGAGGAATTAGAATTGAATTAGAACGGCCAAGAAAGCAAGTTCAGAGTTGACGTGAGAAAACTTTGGCAGGATAGCATATTTCCGAGTATGGTACAAATGCACAAATACAAAAGGCACCTTAGTTAAAATGATTTAAACTGAGTTGCTTGATTATGGAAAAACACACCAACGATATTTGCCAAAGGATGACTTCGGCAGAAATATATAAGAAAAGTTAATTGTATTTAATTTAACTTAAATTTTATTAATAAAAACTAACTTGTATTCAATTTAAAAATGAAAAAGATGCATGTACGCCTATCGCTATTAACTAGCTTATTGAAGCTGTTTAACTTAATAGTGGAACAAACCTTCATTGTTTAGTCAGTTTGATATACGCCCCTTTGCTCTAACTGTTCATACGCATTTATTAAAATTTAGGACAGTAATTTCACTTATAAATAAAAATAACAATTGTTAATCAAATAAAACAGTACCTAAATTATGTAAAGATATTTAACCCCTTAAATTAATAATTTTTTACAGAGCAGTTCAATGATAGATATATTATAACTTTAAAAATTCTGTATCATTGTTATTGCTAATTACAGCAGGAACAGGAATGTTTTGTGTATACAGTGTAGCAAAACATCCATGATGTGTTAAGATATATTAGGAAAACCGGGAGAATCAAACATATGGCTATAAATCTGATGTATATTTAAGGTGGACTATTAATTACATGTTAGGAAAAAAAATGGTGAATGATATTGCAGAGTTCCTCACTTTGGAATTCTAAGTTAATGTTGGAAGTGAAGTATCTAAGAACTGATAAGCGAATAATCGCTTTCGTTCAGTGACAAGAAACAACAAGATAGAAGGGTAACTAACCCTTTATTATTTCAATAAGATTTAACAAAACTCCGCCTGGGAGTGTGCAAGCAAAGCCCTCACTTGGACTTGAACTTAAAAGACTAAGAATTAAACTAAAACTAAGATTAACTAAATAAGTATAGCCGAAGCCATCGAGGTTCAATTCGAGTTGGCCTCTTAAATTATTTGACTACGAAGCTTAGCAAGGGCCTGAGTACGGCCGAGCGTAATAACAGCTTTGAGAGAGAGAGTAGCCAAAAGGCAGACGCGCGTAAATCAGAAACCCTGATTCTCTCTGACTCCGTAAGTAATTTCGTGGTTTAAATACCGCTCCTCCTCATTAAATATTCAGCAAGATTCCAAAACTACGTTCTTGCCAGAAGTAGTAAGTTGAAGTTAAAAATTTGACAGGAAAGGAACTTTAACTTAAAATTTAACTGTTAATAAAATTAACATAATCCCTACAATGTATTAAAAACAAAATTTACGCCTTCATTTCAAATAAGAGTCTCTTCTCGAATAGTTTCCACCAGTAGCCAAAAGTTTAAGACCGCTGAGTACTGGGAGTTCGAACCGAGTTTGATTCCAGACGATAAATGCTGACTGCTGCATGATTAATGTTTCCCATCTATAACGTGAATGCAAGAAAGATTCCTTTAAAATACACTCCACGAATGAATCCCCCTTTAGGAAGACAGCTTTCATGAGCTTTGACAAATTCAATTTAATTAATGTAATTAGCTCTCGAGTTTAGATTATCAGCCAAGATAGCGTTGAATATGCAGAGCAAGTTGCGAATGTAGGCTAGGCGATTGCATACCACAAATGGGTTCATGAGATTCGCTACATGTAATTTTAAAGCATAATTGCTGCATCACATTATTGCAATCGAGTCCTAGATAAACAGCAGTGACACAGATGCAGAAAAATGGAGAACAGTTTGAGATAGCAAATAAAATAATATAAATGGTATCGTTACGTATTGCTTTCAATGCTAAGAAAGTCATTTATATCATACTCAATAGCTAAAACATTGCTCTCACATGGTACAGTCAGACATGTTGTCACTTTTTTTATTCCTAAAGACCTAATGATGGAAAGGAAGGATCATTGTTATGAGCATTATTGTCAGCTATTTACGATGATTACGAAGAAACGATTTTGTTACATCTGATTCGATTCATTCAATCTTAATTCCTTATCTGTTCTCGCAAAATATTTCCCTATTTTTGCCGTCATTTTTATGCTTTTGGTTATTTTCGTCATTTAGTGTTATCATTTTCACCTCTATCTTCAACTTCCTCTTATGCTTCAGCATTATTTTCTCATTTCCTTCAAAATATGAATCCGTATCATAATTTATATCATCATCGCTGGGGATTCACGTATTCCACAAAATCATTAGTATCGTTTAATGATACATATATTCTCTTTTAATCATAACTGCAAGCTATATAGGCCATAAAATACCAACCAAGGAAGTTTCATTAAACGCTCTCCAAATACCCCTCATTTGTATCTCACCCCTATCAAAACTGCTATTAGCCAATACATGAGGGAATCTTCATAAAGAAAGGGTTTGAAACAAGAGATGGGATTATTTCTCAACTATTCACTCCTCTCCTATATATTCTGAAAGCATAAATACACGTAAAATAAAATACCTACCATATTTCGGGAATAAGAATAGGTTAAAGAAAACCACGGTATTCCTTATTCACAGAAGATAAATTCATTAAAATATAATTTCAGTGAACAAATCGTAGCATAGAATCAACTCTGATACTTGTATCGTAGTTTGTATTATTCCGCTTTTAATTTATTCTTCAGTATATTTTAGAGGTCTATTAAGTTAAACATACTTACATTCTTTGGTTAGAAAAAGTAAAGTAATAATCTTCTTCAAATACATAATTTTTAGTTAAATTCATGTTTGGTAACAGAAGCAGTAAGAATGACATGTAATTAATGGGAAGTTTCGTCTGGAACTGAGACTAATAAAGCCAGATGAAAGCATTCTGATAAACAACCTCAGGAAGATCATTTACATTTGCGTTGTCCGCTCAAATTTATCTAAACAAAGCTGCATTTTCTTGAAGCGGTTACAAGGCAGAATAACTCGCGTTATATTTAGAATTCCATCACATTATTTTAGGAAATGAACCAACTCCAAACACACGCTCAGAATCTTAATTTTCATTAATCAGGCTTTTCCCTTGCTCGTGGCAAGTTTAAAAATTGACTCTGTCATTGACCACACACGGGTGAAATATGACGATAGGATTTTTACGTGTTCGCTAGTTCCATAAATTACTCCATGTCCGGTTATTTAAAAGTAATTACTGGCGTCATTAGTAAACGAATTTGCACTGTAAAAGAATTTGAAAGGAACGGCAGCAACATCCGTTTCGTTCCATGGATAAAAATACACAACGGATCTGTTGCAAGTGGGTGATGTATCTTTATATGAAATAAAATTTAAATACATTCTTCTTCCAGAGATGACTAACGTAGTTGATGATTTATGTGTGCTTTACATATACTATTTGTGATGCGATAGAAATTTCCAGAATACCTGATATACTTCTAGTTATATTTGTTATTTTACCAGAAACTTGGATGCCATTCAAATTAAGATTGTTTCATAGAACTAAGAGGTTGTCTAAACGCTGAAAAGGTTTGCTCATTAAAGAAACCCGTCAATGTTGCACCGACATATTTCAATGCCATTGCATTTATTCATAACTTGGTAACTAATAAAAAAGTACGAATTATATGATCATTGATATCCGATTCTGTTTAGTAGAAATATGCATTTAAAAGTTGTTCGAGCCACATTGTACAGTTTTATTTTAATGAATCTTCCTGGAAGGAAATTTCGACTGCGTCACTGCGCTTCTTCCTAGTGAAATTGGTAGCACTTTCAGCTGGAATCGTAATATCAGCAGCTCGAATACTGACGAGATGTTGTTAATTTTTCCTGTTTTTTGCTTCGAAAAGCGTAATAGACTCTAAAACATACAAGCTCACGTATACTTAATTAATCGTATTCTTCCTGTGAGATATTTTGTATATTGCATGCGAAAGACTTAAAATTATATTCTTCTTTCCTACTGCCGTTGAAAGTTCATATCTAGATGAGGTTTGATCCACAAGTCACAAAAATAGTGACAGTACTTTTTTCTGAACTTCCTGCTTTGCATGATTATAGTATGTGTAGTTTTAGAATTAAACCATAAATTCTGTTGTAATTTCAATAGAGAGCTTTAAATGTTGTTTTTGTGCAAAATTGGATGACTTTAATTTTGTTGAATATAAATTTTAGGATATATGTGTAATAATATTAGCTAGATTATATTAGCTAGATTAGATTATATTAGCGTATATTAGCTAGATTTTCTTAGAACTTTCTCCATGATAGCATCCTTTTCTTTATGCAGATAAATTCTACAAATATAACCATAAAACCCTAGGATACTCGCTTGCTTTGATCAAGTCCCTAGATAATACTCGCTTGCTTTGATCAAGTCCAGTAAAGAACTTCATACGTAAACCGTGACAGAACATGAGTTGATATTTTTATCATTTCGTAACAAATGTTATCAGGAGGAAAATATAAAAGAAAATATATGTTAAGAAAACTGTCTTTGAATGTATTTTTACTGATCGTTCAATGTCAATAAATACATTTATCAAAGGATTTCTACGCATATTTCTAGAATTCTATCTATTGCCAATGATAAATTGTCAGCAAGGGAAGCATAAGTTCTACATTAATAGATTAGAATGGATATTTTTAGATTTTTAGTACAGCAAAGGCAGATTATCGTTTAAATAAAACTATTTCATGTACTCATTAGTGAAAATAAATTAATGAACACATAAATAAACAAAAGGAAACAAAAATTGTCTATAATTCATATTTTAACATCGCACCAGAGAGGGTTCCGTAAGGTTTTTCTTGCTCTCTATAACTCGGAATAATGAGCTCAGCGACAGGTTATGAGTTTTATGCTCTCTATGAAATCGTAACTCATAAGACTGTATGACTCATATCTAACACAGCATTTTTTTATCCTTATAATAATGTAATTAAACATGGTTTTCTCACCACATAAAGTTTATGATTTCAAGAGTAAAATCATGAAGTTTTTAAAAACATAATTTTTTAGATGTGGTGGTAGTAGAATTAATGTCGCATAACCAGAAAGGTTATATGCGCCACATTATTGTTTAGAATTCCAGAAAGAGTGTTAAGTGTTGTCCTATATTTTCCATGTTTTTTTTTAAATATTTCGATAGCTCATCATATCAATGTTCAGTTTCCTTAACCACTTAACTGTGATTGACGAGTATACTCGTCATGGAGAAGCGGAACGATTTTGTGTATTGACGAGTATACTCGTCATGCGTATAATTAAATGGAAAGATAAGAAGGAGGTTTATTTAGTAAGTACTCTACATAATGACAACGTAATAGAAACAGAGAAAAGAAACATAATAACAAAGAAACTGGAGCGAGTGATTAATTATAATAAAAAAATGGGTGGAGTTGATATGAGCGATGGAATTATCATAGCGTACTCCACAACAAGAAAATGACTCAAAAAGTACTACAAAAAGATATTTCTCCATTTCTTAGACATTATGTGTTTGAATGCATTCATATTATCTAAAACAATAATGCAACATTATCGCATATCAACTGAAAGAAATAAATCTACAAAAACTCGGCTATTTAGACCTAATATAAGCCAATGAGGCGGGAATCATGTTCTGGATTATATACCCGGAACATCTAAAAAAAACCCTACGCGAATGTGTTTGCATTGCTAAAAACGTAACATCAGGAAGGAATCGCGTTACTGGTAGCAACAACCGTGCGCCATAGTTAACTGGTTAAGAGCATGACTTACATAACTTGTTTTATCTTTTTATGATTAACATTTTATGTTTTTAACTTTATTTATTAAACGCAAACATACATAAACACACATATATGATGATGATGATTTTTGAGTAACGGCGATGGTTCTTTGTGTTGTTATAATTCGGAAAGGTTTTATTGAGTTAGAAGGATGACCCTTGGACGCAGACGTGACCATAATGTAACACATAATTATATTATTTGATAACGAAGTTTTAAAACACATATACTTCTTTACACATCATCATTATAGATGCCATATGCACCCACATTTTTATTTAACTTACATATCTTTAGACGCTAGAAAGTGGAGAAAAGCAACACGTCTTAGCTGCAGCGAGCGCAGTTGAAAAAAGTGCTGCCCAATAACAGCAGCGGTAGTTGCAGCAAAAAGTTTCTTTACCCTGATCCCCTGAGAGCTTATGGCTTAAAGATGGAAATAATGCGGATTCCATTTCAGATATAGTGCACTTTAGGTTCCACTAAGGGGACATAGCCAAATTAAATTTAGGAATTAAAAGGACTTTTGATAAATTAAAATCAGTAATTTTCTTTTATACATCATATCTTATATCTATATCTATCTATCTATACATATATATATATATATATACATATAATGATTTTAATATATCGAGCTATTCTAATTTCGTAGAGTCCTACCTATATCAATAAAATATCTGCCTTGATTTCCTTTAGTTTGTTCATCGGTAGATGACATTTAAAAGAAAAATAAATAGTTTACTCTTCTCCAAATGGTAGCAAATTAAGTCTTCGAAGTTAAAAAAAAATATTTTATAGCGAAAAACGTTAGAATTTCTGATAAAGTGTTAAATGTTGCCATATTTTTATATATTGAATTTATTATTTTTTAAACAATACTTGGCCATAACATTTGGTGGCAACATACATTTATCTGCTGGGGTATATCACTATACATTCGGTATATATATATATATATATATTAATATACTGCTTACATATAACATTTGGTCGCAACATCCGTTTATTTTATATTGCCGTATTTTTTTTATATATTCGCTGTATTATTTTGCTAAAAATATTACGTGAGGATAACATTTGGCGGCAACATTTGAAAAGTGATTATGTGCATACATTAGGCATTTAAATTTTGACTAATTGTCCTCTCATGTAATATCGCTGTTTTAGAATATCGTGAAGTATTTGTTTCTTGCGTAATACTTTTACGAATATTTAAGTTAGTCGTTTCCCTTATTCAAGAAATATAAGACAATCCAAAAATACGAAGAAACTTCATTTCTTTTAGATATCGCAGAAAACTTGTGATATAAATGTAACTCATTCCATTTTCTAGATGAAGCAATAGAAGTGCTAAACATTTAAAATAAATATCTGATTAATATATCTCTATATCTGACTGAAACACACAAATTACTTATTTGCATTATAAAACAAACGGTAATACAATTAATCCAAATACTCTTCAATTCAATATATGCGCAATAATGGTAAGGATTTTATTGTTAGCTTGCATTTATTATTCAGAAATCTTGTTTCTGAATGCAGATTATGATTTGAATACCTAATGCAAGATATACACATATAATACATTGAAAGGAAATTATCTTACATCGATACACTAATGACTTAAATGAAGCCACTAAATACATTGTAAAGACTTAGAAACAAGTAAGGAAATGTAGCGCGAATCTAATAGCATTAAAAGGAAACAAAAACAAATGTCTCCATGGAGTACTAATGGAGTTTCTATTATAACACTGACTCGGATAGTCTAAAGCATCTACAGAGAAGGAACAAATCTAGACTTTTCAGCTAATTATTCCCAAGGAGAATCAGTTCCTCTGGGTGTAAGAGGAAAACAAATCTCTCAATGACGGAAATTTGATACAGAAGTTAATTGAACAGAAATAATTGCATTAGCATATATATTATGGAATCGAAGAATTGTAAATATTTATGAAGCATAATTGAAAGGCATCCCTATTTTAACTGTTAACATAAAACTGAATATTTCAATTTTTAAACTTATTCTATATATTATTAAAAGACACTCCTGTTGCAAAGGAACTGTAATTTAAACAAATCATGAAGATGTAATTATTAGTTTGCCTAAAGATGCAGCGAAATGGAAGAATGATATCTTTAATTACGATCTTTAAACATGTTTTTAACAAAAACAGAACTTTATACACAAAATTTCGTTGCATTTATCTTTAATACATAGCAATCATGTCAGCGTATTTCTTAAGTTTAAGAAGTGGGAGTTTATGCTAATGAATTATTCAGGTTATAAGGGTTCGTTGTATCTGAAAAAGGTTTAAAAATAAAACTTAATTTGCGAGACTATATTTCCCAGAAATAAAATTCTAGTTAATTTCAACGATGGGAATCATGTAGCACATTTTATTATAATTAAAATAATATCTTGATATTTTAATGTTTATTTTTTACAGCGATTATATTAAAATTGCATTCTAAGATAATAATTGTATTAACTTTCAAATTTTGCCAAAATCTGAAACTAGTAATGTATTTTCTAAGAAAATTCAAAGTTCTTTAAATGTTTAAAGGAGAAGATATAACCATGTCAGTTATTTTTTATCCTACGTTCGTCTCAGAGCTACAAATTTTGAAATGTTTGTCATTAATTATAATGGATGTAGAAAGCTATATTTATCCCAAGAAACTGTAATATACATCAAATAATATTTCCTGCTATATGTGTGTGTATAGAGAGAGAGAGGAGATTACTCGAAAGTACTTTAACAACTAAATTTTTATCTGAAAAAGTTAATTTATTTTGTACATTATAGAGATACTAACTATTCATTTCAAAATTTTAGCATGATAGAAAGGAATTTAAGTATAGATGTCAAAGGAGAAGAAATATTCCGATATATATATAATAGCTGCTTACAGTAGAATTTAGCCGACGCACTCTCTAGCGCGATGTGATACGTGCTTCTCTGTTCAAGCATGGTTCTGACAGGAATATTAATAACCTGCGTTTTGCCTGCAATTCCACGCTAAACTTCTTTGCATGGCGTAAGGAATTTATTCGAAGAGTTATGGTCATCGTCGGCATTTATGGTATGCTAGCCTCATTAATTGTTTTCAGCTCAGTTGTCATTGAAAATTTGCTCATCCTGGCAACGAAACAATCAAAGTTTCGCGTATTAACATTACATATTTAACAGTTGCATTTTCGGTTTCTGTAAACTTCAATTATGTGTTTCAATTTACATGCTATACATTAAAAAGAATTCTGATTCATGATCTTCAAGATTGCTGACGGTATGACATTTCAACTAAAATTTGGATAATATAAATTTTTGTTTACGTCAGATTGTAACTGAAATTGCCGTTTATTTGAGACATAGATTATTGTGATGCAAGCAACGAGGGAAAATTTAGGTAGAGCATAGTTTGGTTCCTAGGATAATTATTTGATATACCGCATATGTCAGTAGATTTAAACTTCCAAATAATTATAATACCGCATTTGTTATAAGGTTTTTTTAGTTATTATTTTAATCTACAGCTACTTTGTTAAATTGATTTTTACGAAACAGGGATTCCGAAAAAAGCAATTTTGCGATTAAAAATGGTACTTATATCGCTAAAAAATTTTACTATTTTACTTGAATAAATATTCATTTCATTCTTTACCTTTAGGATAACTTTATACACTTCTTGTAGTGGCTACGGTCTCAGTTGTAGTAACGTTTTATTCCAATCGACATGGTCAGAAAGGTTTCATTGGTATGAGTCTTGGCAAACTTATAGATACAGAGTGACTTTTGCCAAATTCTATCCCAATTCTGAAGAGAAAACCTGTGGGAGATATGTCTTCCATCCATCTTGCTTACCACGAAACGTATTGTAAAAACTTCCGGATCACCATGTATTTTAAATTAAATTCTCGGCTGATTAAAGTTATGCGAAGACGAGAAAGACCGAAATGGCTTCCCAGGAATTTTTGGAATCCGAAATTAAATATTTAATGTTCAGTGCTATTTTTATTTCATATTTGGTAAAACTTACATTTTTTATTAAGAAACTGTACGATTTGGAAGCGAGTAGTGGCAAGAGTTGTATCTCAAGCGTACGAGATTGATGCCACTCGGAAAAATCAGACAAAAAATTTCGTTTCGTTGGTTGACTAAAGTAGAACGAAGAAGAGAATTGTCAACATGGCTTCCCACAAATTTTTATTCCGCGAATTTTCGCACAAATCCGAGGGTACATGTTTCGAAACTCAATTCCCCACCGTTTTGAAGAAGATAACGCCAAAAATAAACAGACAGACCGCACAGATTTCAATAGTATAGAATATATGTAAATGATACGTATTTCAAAAAATGAAAATTTAAATGATTAAGAAATGGGCGTGTTGCTTATAAATCACTCGGTTATACAACATAATTCCAGGATGATTATATTTGAAAATTAGAATAATATGTTACGTTTAGCTGAGTGAGAACATTATAAGGATTATGAGCGAACCTGCTTACAAGTTAAATTTAAAAATTTATTTTTTATTCAGTGGCAGCATTAATGAGGACGCAGTGAGAATATATGTATGGCATCGGGAATGATTCCTCTAAAGATGTTTTTAACGTCAATGGTAACAAATGAAATAAGAAGAATGAATTTTTTAAATAAAAAACTGTAAAGTAAAATTCACTTTCTCGCGTTAAAGCAAAAGTGCATTTTGTATGATAATAAAAAGGTAGTATATTTTGGAAGAGAAAATCCAAATAAACATTGCTACCGATAACTGAAAGTATTCGGAATCATGCTCTATAATACAATTCTTAACAAAACATACAAATTTCTGGTTATAAACCTTTGAACAATAAAAATGTGAAACGTTTTACGTACCCAGTAAGATAAAAAAAAAAAAAAAAAAACAGAACAGCTTACGAATCTTTCACAGACAATTCATTTTATTAGTTTAACATCAACTGCTCGGTATCCTTCCAACAACATACAGAGAATCTTGTATAAATCTGAGCAGTAAACAAAAGCAAAGAGCATCATTTCATCTGTAACTCAAGTGGAAGAAATCGTGTTTTGTGACAGTAAGGACTATAAGGACTCTAACACCGTATCACAGGACACAAGTATAAAGACAGCCTTTTATTTTCTTGTCAACACGATGAAAGGAGCTATCTTTATAGAAGTGACAACTCGGAAAGAAGATAATCTGCACGTGTCACAAAACAAGGTTTGCAAACTTATGCTCTAAGATCGAAGTCGACAGTCAATTCTTGTCACAGGTACAGATAAAATAATACGAGAGATAGAACTTTGATTAAAATTACTTATCGGGTGTCAAATGCGAGAGATATTTTTCAGGGGAACTTTCCCAATCAAAAATTTAACGTAACTGTGAATAAATGTAACAAAATGACATTGTCAGTGGAAAAGATATTAGGGCTAAAGATGATTTTGATGACCGGTTGCTATTTGTGACACGGTCACCTCATACTGTGAAGTTAATTTTTCCTTTTCACGAAAGAGAATAACGTGTATCAACGTATTTTGCGCAGTATTTTAGCAAGTAATAAAATTTCCTAGAAAAAATAACTGCAAGAGTATAAATTGAATAACTTTTTAATTTTAATGAATTTATAATTTTAATTTTAATTTAGTAGTCATGTACGTTTTCAAAGAATAAAGCAGTTATTTGAAATAATTTTACGTCATATAAGATTTATCAAACTTGTAAGTATATGTAAGTTTTAACTGAAGAAAATCATATCTTTGTATGTATATATAAATAGCATTGTAGAATGTTTTTAAAAAGAAAACGGTCTTAAAATTATTACTGCTGAAAATTAATAAATTAAATACTAAAATAAGTTTGAACAAATCAATCCAAATATTTGAAAAAAAAAAGAATTTGAAATTAGTTTTATTTCGAAAGTGTTAGTTTTTGCGAATAAAAGTATAAAATTTCTTAATTTTAAATTAGAATTAGAAGACGCTTTGAACAATAGAAATGCATACAAAAAGGAGTGCAATGAAAACATGATTCAAAGTTGTCAAGAGAAATTACTCTCTTTACAATTAAACTGCAACCAAAAATTTTCAGGATCTGATGATTTATCGAGATTCTAGAGTCGTAATAGTAAAAAAAAAACTACCAAGAGATATTTTAGACAAAGTACATGTCTTTTTTATGTTTCGGTTTATTTTGATAGATTTTACACAATAAATGGGATTTTCATTCTAGCTCAGAATCAACTTTCTCAAGCAATCAGAACAACATACTTACAACAACAGTGCGTTTGTGTTATAGTAGGTAATGCTATCCATAAACAAGTCTACCAAACCACTTGATTTAAATACATAATTTATTACTTTAATTTGCTTATTAAGTGTGTAATATATAATGCGATAGAGCATTCTTCATTACATGAAACTGAATAATTAATAAATATTTTTATAGTATAATTATGAAATATTCTGACTAAATAAATAAATTTTTTAAGAATATACTGTATTCGCAATAAAAGTAAATAAATAAACATATTTATCCTGAGCTAATAAAATAGTCATTGAAACATTTTTAAAAATTCCCACTTTCAAATGATGTGCACATTTCTACATGCATGGTTTCAAAAAAATTGTAGCGGGTATTTCTTTGCAACTGCCAATGAAATATTAAATATAATAAGGAATAATTTTTCCAGCTTTAATTTCATTACTTCCTTTCTCTTCACTCGAAGATTTTATTTTACCAGATCGTTGATTCTATTTCATTTGTATTAAATTAAATTAACTTTAAAGAAGCAGGTGAATGAGATTTAAACGAATTTTTTTAAACCAATAGTAACAATGCTATTCTAAAGGGGGAAACATAACTGGAATTTAATTTTTATTCATCACGTGAGAATGAATGTATAATAACTTAATGAAAGAGTGGTGGTTTATTTTAAATCGTAATTCTAATAAAGATAAGAACTGTTTTGCACAATCAGCATTAAAAACTCTTGAACTATTTTACGCTTGATTACTGGTAAATGTTTGAGAACATTTCTAATTTTTTTGAATTATGTAAATCGAATTAAGGCTTTAATGATGTAAAATTAGTCATTGCCTCTTCTGAGTCAAAAACTCTTGTTTGCTGTTCATGGCTAAGAAAATAATCAATAGACAAATTAATAATGAAAAGTAAGGCTACTCGTAACTTATTAAAATCAATGCATTCATAAATATAGTATTCAATTTTTTAATTCTTCTGAACCGAAATGTAATATAATTAATGAAGTATAATACATAATTTAAAAGAAAACTTTTGTCTATCTTTCTCTGCTACAACTACCAAGGATACTGGAGAAATATTTGCATTTTAATGTGATGTCATGGAGAAAAATAAGTTACTGATTTGACAAACTTGAAAGAAGAGAAAATGCATTGTTTAGGTTTTCATTGCCAATTACGTATTGCTGTTTTAAGGTTTATTTATTACCTTGAAATGCCTAAGCACATTGCTTTGTGTACGACGTATTCAAATTGCTGTAATGTTATTTTAACTTACTAAATGATATTATTTTGCATTCGATATTTATGTCTTTTCCCTATATTTATTATACTGAAGATAATAAATATCGATACTAAATAAGAAACATTTAACAATATATGTTAAATGTTTCTTATTTACTATCGATATTTATTATTATTATTACTTTTTACTAGTCTATGTAAAAACTATACGAGCTTTTAAAAGATTTACATAACTGATAAGCTGGCTAATACACACACTTTTGTACAGTCTCCGACGTTTAAAGAAAATAGTGAGGATACATAGGACGATCAAAAATTAATAATTAAAATAATCAGGCATTACAAATATGCTCTTCATAGTAACTACAATGTCTAGTGCCCTCAGATATGCATAACTTCATAGAGAAATTAATATACTTTATTATGCATATTTCTTAGCTGCAGTTAACTGAGCAAACGACGATTTATTTGTAACAGGCAACGCAGTGCCTTAAAATAAGATTTTAACGTGGAGGCCGTCATTATTCAACGCTAATGGAAAATGAACTAATTCTTACGCGCAGCAGAAATAGCATTAATTGAGACATGTTTTATGCATGACGCCAGCTATTATCTTTCAAAATTACCATTGACATTTAACGAAAAATGCTTGATGATAATGTCCTGTAAGTATCATGGTAAAAAGAGTCACAAGTTCCTAGGTCTGGAGATAAGAATAATCAGTCGTTCATGCCGAAAATGAATGTTAATTACTCCTTTCCTTGCAAAGGTGAGGAATATTTACAAAACAAATAAAACAGAAAGATGCTTTAGCAGAATGTTGCAAAATCCCATTATTGTTTTTTTTTTTTTTTTCGTTAAGAGAATGTTTTATTATAATGCATTAGCTGAAATTTTGGCCTATGTAAGAAATAGTGCAAATGTGCTCTAAAGTTTAACATTTAATTCTATCTATGAAGCAGTAACAAAAACCAAATCGCATGGTAAAATTCTTAGATGTAAGCATCATAATTAGTGTTGATTCTGCGTAATTAGTAGTGATTCTGCGTTAAGGCTTGCCCAATTTTGGAAAATTTAATGAAGCTTTTCTGCTTTGTTTGTCTAGTTATTTTTTCACTTCTTTCGACTTCGGGATCTGTGTTAAGTTATCCCTCATTACTAATTGCTTTCGCAGTTAATTTGCTTTTTAAAGAAATCACGTTTATATGAGGTACGAATTTGTGTTTTAGAAGACAGCCTGAGGTGTTCTAATACCAGAACTCACGCGGACACAAACATCGGACAATCAACATTTCTAGACCATTTTCATTGTGGTGTAGATATGACACAGGCCTTGTGAAAATATGGCACGGTCTTTTACAAAGCGATTGTGGGTGTGCACAGACAGTTTCATTTTGCCAAAGCTGGAACATAAAAATTCAGTTGTGCCCTAACAGGGAATCGTATCACTGATTTCCAATTCCTAGGTGAATATGTTAATCCTACACTAAAATAACTCTATTGGGAGGATAATAAAATTCCTTATATTCCTCCATTTAAACTATGAACGCAGAAGCGACTACGTGGCTAAATCCTGACTAAACCGAACAATCGCATACACCTTTTAGGTAGTCCATGTAAAGACTATACGAATTTTTGGGGAATGTTAAATGTTCAAATATACCTTTAACGGAAATCGAATTATGTATGATCCACGTGATAGCTGGATGTACTAGTAAATAGACTGCATTGGCAGCAAGGGACTACAAGGGCATGAATGGAAGAATACCCTAATATATCATAAGCATACTCATAAAAAACAGGTACTTGACAACGCCATAAGACAATGACCGGACTAAAGGTTCGCACTTAAACCATAAAATTCGGTTCAAGAGCAATATCGCAAAGTAATTTTTAATTGAGCATACCTTTAGAATGTCCAACAACCGTTTATTTTCTATTCAAGAATTTAAAGATTTTTTATATTATTTTAAAGAATGAAAACCGCTTTAATAACTATATAATCTCCATTTCAGTCAATACATTTTTAGACACTGTGGTAGTTTTACCATGCCCATGACAAACCAGCTCCCTGCTTAAACCTTCAGGAAGTGTTGAACCTCATCTTTCGCCTCGTCATAGGAACGGAATCGCCGTCTGTATAGATGTTTTTAGTTGCTGGGTTTTAAGTCCGGAATATGTAGTGCATGAGTAACTAAAGATTCATATGAGAGCGACGATGTGACGAGTAATGTGTGTGAGAGGGTGTTGTCGTGGAGAATGCTTTCGTCCTTGCTCAACATTCCTCTTCTCCGGTTCTGAATTGCCCTTATGAGATTCTTCAGCTTATCACAGTACTTGCGAGCGTTTATTGTGTTCCTAGAAATCTGACAGTCAACCAACAACACCTCCTTCCTGTTCCTGTTTCGCGGCTTTCGCAAAAAGGACTGCTGCTATCACGTGACTATTGTTTGATAAAATTGTTTGATTTGTTTGATGATTGTTTCATGACTGTAAAGTAGAGTGCCAAGGTTTCGTCCCCCGTGACAATCGAGTGCAAAAGTTTCATCTGCATAATAGTGAAGAAATTTGCGGGAATAATCAACTCGCTGCCGTTGATGGTACGCGGTATCCATGTTGCGCACACCTTCTGTTATTCCAACCTTTCCTTAAAATCCTGTGGATGGTGCTTCGGAAAAGCTCTTCAGCATGTAGAGAGCCTCGAGACTGATCCTCCGGTCTTTACGCAAGTTTTCTTCAACCTTCGCGATTGTCTCATCAGAAACTTAAGGTCTACCTCTTGTGTCTTCGTCGTGGATTTCGGTACGAACGCTTGCAAATTCTCGACACCACTTGCGAATGTTTTTAACATTTATGCTTAACTGTCCATACACTTCCGTCAATCAATAATGAAATTCGACAGTTCAGCATCTTTTGCATTCAAAAAGCGAATATTTGCTCAAACGTTGTATTTGGCGTTCAGCTGGAGCTCCAATTTGAATGGCTGCCAAGCCACTTCCCAACTAAGGGCGCGCATGCTTATCTGGGAGTGTAGGAAGCGCCACTCACAACAGCCGTACTATCAATTCTGCGTCACAAAGAAATATGAGATCTTATTTTCGGAATAGCCTTTATAGAAATCTGTTAGATATACAGGTGCCAAAAACTTGACAAATCAAATATGCCATTGCCAGGATTCAAATCACGGATCTTTCAGTTGACAGATGGATGTGCTAAATCACGAACAGAACCCGAGCATGCACTCGGGGAATGTAATGATGCCTCACAAATGCTCCATTTACAGAAGATGCATGACAAATTTCAATTAAATGATCTTCAGTGAAGGTTCCAGTTGCAGCACAAGCGTGGATTTTAATGCTTAACTGTAAAAGGGGATATATTTTAAAAAAATGACAGACCAGATTCAATTCACATAATTTTTCAATATTTTATGAGCATTATCAGGGTTACTTTCTGCGAATATAGCAAGATAACTTTACTAAAGGGGACAAGTGTTCCTTACTTGCTGCCTAAAGGTGCTGCGCTGAAATGGTTCTTGAATATTAATGTTACCTTTACTCGAGCTTACTGGCTTTATTTTGATGACTGTACGCTTCCTTGTTATGCTTGTAATCTTCATTTCCAAAAGATACTGAAATGTGTTTTTTCCGAACAATTTTCAAAATTTCATTTCAACAAAAGTACTATTTTTAAAAATTTTTCTATAAATTTCTGTTAGTCTGAAGATATTTCTAAAAATGCTGTTTGTTACATCGATGATCGAAAGTTTTCTTATAACAATACCTTTTCTGAATGTATTTTCAGTAATTTTTCTTTGCATTTCTTTTAGCCAAAAATATTTAAATCTGCAGATAAGGAATGTATGACTTCAAAATCTTTAGAACAGTTTTCAGCATAAGCTTAAATTGCACTTTGATTACATTTTCATGTTCGTGACGAAGGAGGGAAAACATTAAATAAGCAGCATAAATAATTTAGGAGAGCATAAAGGAAAAATAAATTAGTAAATTAGTATTCCTTACAATTCTTCCTTTCGAAATACATTCATGTAACATGTTTCGAATATATTATTCTAAAACACTATTAACGATTTTTTTTTCAAATAGAGGACCGTAATAGTACTGGTACGAATTTCGTAATAAGTTTAGTGAAATTATATGCATATAGTAGTATCGCTTCTATAATGCAATATAGAAAGAGTCAGTCAACAAGCGAAGCGTCGAGAAAAAATATGTCCAAAGTCCATTTAACATTGAGATGAATGGCGTCTAAGTAGATAACGCCAAGGTGAAAAATGATTTTCGCGACTAAATTTTGTCACCAAATTTAGCAAGAAATGGCGAAAACTTTAGCAAGGAATTGGACAGTTTTATATCTACCGTTCTAGTGCACCGATTGACGAAATTCAAATTCCATTAATTTATTAATCCTAATATTATCTAGTGGCATATGCATGCTACTTGGAGCTATTCATCAACACACAAAAATAATTCTGAAATTGTATTCCGTGTAGAAGTTTTGAAACGATAATTACCTACGATTAAGTTTACATTTAATAAACATAGATAATATGAACTGACAAAACCAGTTTTATTCAGTTGCGGTGTAAGAAATAACTGGATTTCTGTTAATCCCTGCCCGATATGAAGTGCTTGAAACTGCAGTCTCGTAAAGTAAGTATTATTATTTTCAGGCCGAAAGACTTTTCAGAAACCCTGAAATTTTATCAAATTAAATTATTTAAAACAATTTAAAAAATACATGAAATAGACAACACATGTAATGAGTCCTACTTTTTTCGAAACTGCAGCTATAAATATTATCATATAACTGTAAAAAGTTAAGTAATATAACAATTACTGGGAGCACCTTATAGGAAAGACTACAGACCTATAGATGCTCGGCCAACATAAAATAAATATATATTAATAAAAGTAATTTTTCATTAAAAATTGAAGCTTAGGATGTATGCATAAGAAAACAAATACTTTGTTTTTTAAATATTAACTGATTCATCTTTGTGGCAGATAAAGAAAGAAAAGAAGGCGGTTTGAATTTCAAAGCTCTGGTAACCGGGAGAGCTGGCGGCATTTGCTGTCAGCCTCGAAGGCTAGCTGAATAAATAATGAGCCAA
This sequence comes from Stegodyphus dumicola, assembly GCF_044657685.1. Taxonomy (NCBI): domain Eukaryota; kingdom Metazoa; phylum Arthropoda; class Arachnida; order Araneae; family Eresidae; genus Stegodyphus; species Stegodyphus dumicola. The sequence continues at coordinate 200,064,165 of NC_140771.1, forward strand.
AACCCTAGAGATCATATTTGAGATTAATCAGGCGAAGAATATGTAAAAAAAAGGTTGATCTTTAATAATTCATTTCTTAAAGTGACACCATCAATTTCGTGCTTGGTAAAATATATATTCAGCCTTTTTATAAATATGGCAATTAGACTTTTTCCTCTCCAAGATCTAAGAAATTCAATATTTTATTTTTATAAACTGCGAAATATTTTTAAAATATCTCTTTACTTAACCAAACAGTCAGTTGAAATATGCCGGTGCTTTCAAAACATTAAAAGAATTTTTAACCATTACATATTAGATTGAAGGGATTATAGATCATCTTGATCAAGCAGTTCAAGGAATACTGCCTACTGTTCAAATAAATACTTTGAAGATTTAAAATACTTTATGCTATTTAAAATTAAGCAGAAAAGGAATCTGAGTATTATACAGATTTTGAATGAAATTCTGTCGATTTTCATAGTGGTCAGATAAAATCACTCTTCTACAGAAGCGACCACGGTTCCAATATCGAAATCAATGCGCAGAGCATCAAAAGAATCGAGAATAATAAAGAAACGTGATAAAATAAGATATCAGAATTCTGCAATCATTAAAAAAAAACTGACTCGGAAAACTACTATTAGCTAAAGTTGGTAAATCTCTGGTGAAAACCTTCAAGGAAATTCCGTTCATGAACTGAAGAAGCTTTATGGATATTTTTTGCAAAAAAATAGAAGTCAAAATTATAGTCAAGTATCCAACTATGATGAACTATCAAATATTAGTTTATTTCCATTTTTGAGCATACGATTTGTGTTCTTGATGTGAAACTACAACTTTTAATTTGGTCGATGTACAAAAAACCACACTGGCGAAGTATGCTATAAATTCCAAACGGCGAATTTCACTCATTGAAATTATTGAATATCCGAAACATTTTGAAACTGATGTAATAATGAAACATAATGAGGAAAGATTATTTCGAATACTTCAAACAGCGGATTATCTCTTTTACGGAAGAAGCAAAATTATCATGGAGCCATTTTTTTAACTAAGCAGAAAACAATTACTATCCCTGCAACGTACATAATGTTATTTTTTTACAAACACTGCGTTAAATATTCTCTCTTTTTCAGTGGCACATCTTACTTTAAATTGGAATCAAATTTTAAACTAAAAAATTAAACATAATTTTTAATACGAATTTACAAGTTGTGGTTTTGTTTTACTAAATGCGTTACGCTTATAGCAACTATTACGTATATTCTCTACCTTTATTGTTTGAAATATATGAGGAATTGCAAGGCGAAATATACACGTTATTTATTGTTAGATGCTGAGATAAAATAATTAATATCTCTAAATGTCTTGATGCTATAAGCCTATTTATGAGGCCTGCAAGTCATTTATTAATCGTTACGTAATAGAAGAAATCCGGTCTACAAGTAAAGAAAATTTACTTTTCAAATTCATGAAATAGGTCAAGAAATATTAAAAGTAATGGGAATTGTGAAATAATTATGATATGTATTAAGGTACAAATAAAAACAAAATGTGGCAAATTTATAATGCTGGTCTCATTTAATCGGATTAAGGAAGTTAAAATTATTTTGCACAGAAGCTCAAATTAAAGACATTAATACCATTTTCATTTTGCTTTAGAAAATAACATGTATGAGAAACATCTTCCAGGAATGAATAAAAATCACTATCAGTAACATTAATACGTTTCTGTATAAATTATAAAAAATGTATCATTGGTACTCAAATTAGAGATTCAACTTTAATCACAAAGCATAAGAGTAATTATAAGAGTTTAATGAAATGCCGTAAGTCTGAATTATCAAAAATAACATCATAATTTTCTATTTTCATTTACTATAACAAAATATTTCCCATTTAGACAGTCACAAAGTCGTTTATAGCGTGTCACGTTTCCTGCATATCAAACCTTTAAATTCTTTTAGATGTGTATTATGCTATAATACAGTCAAACCTTTTCTCATTAAATTGATTTTAGAGTACTCTGAATCTGTAAAATAAATTTAATATTATAATGGGAAAACAAAACAATTTTAAAACAACTGGCCGATAAGTGTCTAATTTGAGGTAAAGAGTAATTACGCCAGAAGAGATACTGATTATTTTCTTAGATGCACTAGAGAAATACCATGTATAGATTCAGTGAAATTTTCCGAATTCTTGCAAATGGAATGTGTGTTGTTTGCACAAAGGATGATGATTTAAATTTAAATCTTTGCAGCTGAAATGATTCAAAATTTTAAACTTTCGATTTTACCACATCCTGTCTGCCACCAGAGATTTCAAATATATGAAATTTGTGGAAAGTAACATGGAATTTAATTTCAGATTTTCAGAATACAAATGATACTCATAAAAATGAGAATTTATTCTTCATTTTTATTTTCAAAATCGTTGCTGATGAAATTAAAATGGAACTGAGATATTATATTTCCAAATTTGATTGAAACTAATTCTTCAATACGGAATTTTGCATCTTATGAATATTGGTTTATTTGAATTACATTATATCAGTTTTAGTCTATCTCATTTTTGTAATCTTTCAGACCTAAAACAAGTAATACTAGGCAAGAAGGAACTCTGATTACTAATTATGTTCATTAGAATATGCTTAAAAAGTGTAACATTTTACTTACAGTATGCTTTTACTAATTTTACTTACAGTATTTTTAGGTACTTTTTCAGTACCTAAAACTTAAATCTGAATATCTGCCAAGAAGACCAAAGAAAAGCATATGAGTCCCTGAAACAAAATATAATACCATTCAAACTATTAAAATAACGTTTCTATATTTAATTAAAAAATAACCGTGGCATTTCTTTACCCTCAAATATTTATCTAGAACTCTTCATTTAAAACGGAGACTTTGTCCAAATTTAAATCAAAGGTGCGTTCAATATTGACTAATTGTGTTGTGATGAAGTTAACATACCGTGTTTACTTGCGTAATAGTCGCACCCTCGTTTCGAAGTGTTAAAAATGCCAAAAGAGCACGATATTGTGTAGTAGATTTCACCGCACAATAGTCGCACGAAGACTTTCACAATGAAAAATTGCAAAAAAGTGCGACTATTACGCGAGTAAATACGATACTTTAAAAATATTAACATATATTACTTGACATACTTTGAAAATTCATAACGTTTTTCCAAAATATGTACATTTTTATGAAATCTGTGCAATTAAAAAATGGGTAAAACGCGATAACAGAACAAAAAAAAAAATTACGAAGAAAGTAAAATTAGAATGGAAAATAAAGAACAAGTTGGATTTTTGAACGAATAGATTAAAAAATTAAATTGCAAATTAATGCCAAAATTTAAAAACAATTGAATGAATACAAGTGCAGGCACCGCATTAATTAAAATCGAGCTTTTGTTTCCAAAAAATTGTTATATTTGTAAATTTAAAAGGTACTTTTCCGTTTCGCCGGCGCAAATATCGCCAAGCAGACTTTGTTGGCGACAACATACAGTATACACATAAAATTAACAAATGTTAGTTCTAAGAATTTTTTATTTTGAAGGCATGAAAATTTTAATATCGTTTAAACTTTTGTAAAAAAACCAATAAATAAAGACAATAAATTTGCAAAAAGACATTAATTTAAGAATTTACTTTACTATGCTTTCATGATTCAACGTCCTGATTCTCTGCTTCATATCACGTGACCCCAAGTAATGTCATCTCACGTAAATTACGCTACAAAATCTAATTCTCTCAGTAATTATCTACAAATTTATTTTAAGTTGTTAATTTTAAGTTACATCTTAATTTGGAATACAAGTTTAAATGCAAGAATTATTTCAATTCGTACGAATAGCTTACTCAGAAATTATGTCAAATTGCAGTGTTTTACTTCGCTAGTGCATTCTCATTCGAATTGATGAATATAACCCTTGATTTTGCCTTTTCTATATTTTCGCCTTGGGGTGAGCGGTGTGATTGCATCCTAATTGACTTAATTATCGCGAATGGTTTTAGGGCATAAAATTTAATTGTTTTTGTAAACTTTCTATGTAATTGTATGCCAGTATTGAAAAAAATTCAATCTGGTAAGAAATGTCTGCTACTTGTTTTGAAAGTGAGGCGTAAAAGGTTATCAGCGAAGATGTTCGGTTTGGCAATCTGTTGTACCATTATTGGCGACTTTATCGTTTGCGCCGGCAAAACGGAAAAGTACCATTTAAAAATTATAATATTACAGAAATTATTAAACATAAATCGGATAAACTTTTTTTTCAAAACCTCTTAATCTAATAACTATATTTAAATTATTTATGTGAAATGTTTATATATTAATTATTTATGTCAGCAGATTTACCTTGCGACTGCTGGTGGGCCAAGAATAGTATCGACAATAGTGACTATTGATATATGTAATGGATTTTTATTCTATTGAAGATTATTTTGTATAAAAAATACAGTTTAGTGCATCAGTTTATTAATAATATTACTCTACAAAATTTTAGATTTGACCTTAAAAATAAGTAGCGAATAACAAAGGATAAAAATAACTATGAAAATAATATTCTGTACTCAATTTTTAATTAAATGTGCGATAATTTCGAGAATAATATTTTATAATATGGACAACTGATCATATCAATAAAGCGTCAGGAGAAAACCATATGTAAAAATATAGCATTATATATTTTACTTACCAGTTTCGAAAATTCTCTTTAATTTTTCTATTAAAATGTTCATTCATTTAGAAATGCTAAATTGATTTCATTTTCTCTCTCATCATCTGGACATTCATTCGTTATACTTCCCAGCTACCAAGACAGAACATAAGGAAGTTATTGGAAATGATTTAACAATGTAATTAATCTTTTTAAGAGTTTACAATCAAACCTATACAATACACTTCATCACACTGGGTCTTACAACCGAACCTATATGATAAACGTCATCACACTGCGATAAAAATAAGCAAAATGTTATAAAAATTCATGCATAAAAATATTTCTGGTATTAGATATAAATCTTTTCATTGTGTATGTGCTTGACTGTTTCCACAATGTTAGGAAGCGATAGTGTTGCCTTAGAGAAGAGTTTTATAATATATTGCCAATTATTACATATATTCTCAGAAATACTGGTCAATTTTCAAAGCTACCATATGCCTAGAGGATTGCCATCAGAGGTTTAAATGGGTTTCACTTTATGTTGATATATTTTAATTTGTCTTTCACTACTCGGCATTAATATATATTTGAGGAAAAAAAAAAACCTTTTTCAAAGAATTATCTGAAAACTCTCGTTCATTCAAGGACTTACATATTATGTTAGGATGTCATTCTTTTCTAAACAGCATTAGCCATGTCATCTGTATTCTAATGAAAGATAACGCGATATGGGGCTCCTTGACTGATTACTGACCTTGACTGAATAGATTACTCCAATAAAAGTAAAGTTATTTATGCACAATAAAATTGAAAGAAGTAATTTCCTGCGTACATATATACCAATTACTTTCAAGTAAAATTTGTAAGAAAAATATATGCTAAAATGACTACAAAAATGTCTGACGCACTTTCATATTTCCATCCATCTCTAACTGTTTCAATGATTTTTTTTCGTAAAGTATTGCTTTCTATTTGATCTAAAATGTTCTAAGATTGCTCGTAAATTTAATCAAAAATTGATAGCATTACTTCTAAACCAAATGTATCTGTAAAGGGAGTTATTTTGATACTTTTGGGGAACAAGAAGAGACAAGACAAAAATCTTGTTGCTTCAGTGTAAATAATACGAACTTAAATTATAGACATTTACAGTCTTCTTTTACTTAACTTTTAAGAGATACAATTTGAAAAGGATATAAGGTATTTCTCTCGCCTTCTTAGCGAGCCTTCGTGCTGTAGTGGTCAGCACGCTAAGCGCGCAATTGAGAGGTCCGAGGTTCGATTCCCTACGAAGGCGTTGCTAATTTTTCATTTCTTCTGCTTCCAAAAAGTTACCTAATATCCCTACAGGGTCAACTTACCATTAAATGTGATGTCTTTCTCGCTGTGAGAATTTATGACGTGTTGAATATATGACCATTATTGTAAAGCTAAACTAATTTAGCTAAAACATACATTTTATGCTTTTCAAATGCATTTTTATAATTTTAGGTATAAAGAGAAAATATTAAAAAGTATTTATATGTTATTCACTGAACAAAGATATCATTATATAATGTTATTGTAATTTCACTGTTCATAATATTTTATTTCATATAATATTTGCAGGAAAATGGTTGTTTGTATTTTCTTTTTCGATTGCTTTCAAAAATTATAAACTCTGATTTGTATAACGATCATAATTGTTTGCCTAACTGTTGCTCTAATCTATATATCTTTACAGTCATCTTTCATTTTTCTACCATCATTTAATTCACCAATGTATTAATCTAGCTTTACACTCAGAAAACCATTTTCTTTGAATTACAAAAAACAAAAGTGGTATATTTGAAAAATATTTATTTCCATTATATTCTCTAACCATTAATTCGTTTCAAAATAATATTTTTTCCCTTCTCACCTACCGCAGATTTCATTTTTTAGATGCAGATTTTATTTTACATTTTGATTATTTATTACCATTTTGATCTTAAATGTTTAATTATTCCTTTTCTATTATGGCGTTTTTAATTATTAAAGCTATGACTTCTTTTAAAATGGCTATTTTCAGTTTATATCTATAATAGAGATTGATACATCGTGTTGAAATGGAAGCAACTTTATAATGTGCAGCTTTTAATTATCACAAATTCATTTAAGTTTTTATTTATTTATTCATTTTCTGCATATTTTTTTCTTTACTTGTTTATTTTCGCTTTCTTTTCATTTTCCAAATAAAAAATTCACACCTCTGATATCCCACTGATTATTTTAAAATTATATTCCTGTGAGAAATATTATAAAAATGGAATCAAAATACTGTTCACAAAATATTCAGAACTAAATATCTCACGCTTTGTTTTTCAGTTATTTGATCGGTTTTTATAGGTTTGGTTTCCTTTAATTTATGTGATTTCGTAAAAACCTCGAGGGCTGACTGACTGCCTTCGTGGAAGACTTTCAAAGGAAAACTGGCTCATATACACCTACACGTGGGAAAAACACGAAAATGGTCCACTCAGCCAGCCGGTTCGCCGGAATTAAACCTCGGAACCTTTTCAGCCCGTGTTCAGTGATTTTTACCGCTCGGTCGATTTTTCTAGACACAGTATTGAAATTTTTTAAAATTTCTCCTTATGGTTAAGCGCATAATATTGTAAAATTATTTTTGAACTTTCAATCTTTATTAAAATATTGCTTAATACAATGATAAATATTTTTAACAAATAACCAATCTCAAGAACAAGTTATTTTTACAAAAGCAGGGAAGTTAAAACTTTCCTATTTATTTGGTATTGAGTAATTTATGACTGAAGCAGCTCAGGAATGTTTTATTTAAATATAAAAGTGATGCAGAATTAAAAAAGGGGATATATTCATTGTATTCAACGTGCAACATAAATAAGCTACGAAAATATATTTATAATACGTGTGAGTCGCACGAAAATATCTGACTTTATAAAATGTATGTGTCATAAATAACTCATAAAATGCTTACAAATTAGGCGCACATCTTAGGCGGTTCTTGAGGCACTTGTGTTGTGTATTGCTTCATTTCATAAATTTTTATCAACATTGCACTATATCAAATGATATAACAAACATTGCACTATATTAAATTATATAACAAATCAAATGATAACTACAAAAATTTCATTTCATAATAATAATAATAATTTAAATCTGTGGTTGTTAATGTTTATTTTATACTTACTAATGTATTTGAGAAATGAAAAATAAATTAACTCAATCCTTCAATTGCAGCTAAGCACTTATTTTTATACAGTTTTTTTTATTTAAAAGTATACAAGATGTACGTGAAACTTTAACAAATTGAATGGATCATAAATATTCTTTCTTATCAAATACATAAAAACAATAGTAGGTCATTTTACCACATACCTTGTTATTAACTTTTGGACTATTAAAAACGCAAACACGCCCCAAATGCTTATGAATAAATAGCAGGTCAACGACTTCTTATAACATTACTCCGAAACTAAAAATTAGAACTGCACTTACTGACTATTAATTTTTCTTTAAGACTTTCAACATTAACTTGCTTTTTAAGTCTATGTCTGCAACTTAACTACTACTTTTATTCTCTAAAGTGTAAAAGCTTAAAAAATGAATGCCCGCAATGTAATTCGCTCGGGAAACAATGAAGGCTACTTATTAGAACATGGCTGCAAGAAAGGTAGAAAAAAATGTGCTGATAAACATATATCGTCTAATAACTAAAATCTATGCGCTCTCTTAAACACGCAACGTGAGCTGCATAAATTATACTCAAAGTCTGGTCATTAATTTTTCCTCTGATCCTGTAATGTTACACCAAGCAGGTTTCTTTACAAGTAGTTCCTCGTCGTCAAACTAAGCCGTTATTAAGGACTACAGCTTCCTTTCATGCACACAGAGGTTCATAATTAAACCCTGTTTATGCAACCAGATTCAAGATACTCAAGCGGTAAAACGACCATTAATTTCACAAGCCGTAGCGTGCATCAATGAATTACACCGAAATCCTTCGTGCAACAAGTGAAGCTCTGTAAGCAGTTGGTAAAAATCACTACTGGAAACAGTGTAAAATCTTCACGCACATTACTTAACCATACGGAGGAAATAAGCGTTCCTCCTATTACTTATACATTGTTGAAAATTTCGTGTCGACAGCGTTCAGGAAGGAGTATACGAAAAGAGGAGCTGAAAAGGAGAGAAGGTATATATCATGTTGTTAGTAACAGTTTTACAGGTCGACTTAGCATGATATGTATGCATTAAAATTGTATGTCATTTACTCAAGATATATAGAGTATCTTTCATAAATCAGAAAAAGATACCTGTATTTTACAACTGTTTAATTACACTTCTGATATCATATATAAGCACTTGTTATGGAAAAAAAAATTGCAAAATGACTTGATGACCGAAAGAGAACTCAAACGGAAGAATTAAATTTGTAATGATGTTATTTGTTAAGACAGGGATGCGCAATATTTAATTCAACGCGTCTCAATTTAGAATTAATAACATTTTAACGAGCAGCAATTATAAAGTGTATTTTCAATACTTCAATAATAAACGTATATAATGCACAAACTAGAAAATTATGTTGTATAATGTGCTAAAGAAAAAGTGCAATTATGTATTCTTTATTTAAAATTCAATAAGATTCAAATTAAATACAGGAAACGCATATTTTCATGTGAAATTTGACTTTGAACGTCTTCGGCGAATTTGTTGTACTCTGGTACATACGTTGTTATAACTAAATTCATGCAGTCTTTCGGATGTTCTTATGTTTAATTGGATTGAACTTTGACTTTAACAAGTTCATTTAAAAAAAATTACTTTCGCATGGGTAAGTGGAAACAAAGAAGGAATATAACGTTTGCAAAGTTTCTTTTAAGAATAGATGTTTTTATCATCTACAAATAACTAAAAGTCTGTTTGCGAAATTATATATGTTTTTAACTGTAAATCAGAATAGAAATCAGTTATCTCCATTTATTTATCAATAGAAAATTTATTAACATATTTGCAAATTATTTTTAAGCCCAACGGGATATTCAGAATACTTAGTTTCTTCAGTTTTCTGACATTTATAGGTGTAATTCTCCAAATTTTTAAAGCAGCAAAAGTTACATTTCTTTTCTGTTAAAAGTTAAATTCAAAATTTACAAATGTTCTTCATTATTATTCAGAAGTTACATGTCTTCCGTATGTATAAAATATGTAACAATGACCATAATTAAATTTTCAACAAATTTAATTTTGATTTAAATGCTTTTATACTTCCTCAATAATACTCAATAACAGTCTTTTCTTTTCCGCAAAGTTCAAGATTTAGTTCTTTCGTTTTGGTTTTTATGTTTGTAAGAAAGGCTAAATCAGGTAACTAACTTTGATCACTAAGTTCCTCATAAATTTATTTTCTGAGTTCTAAAAATTGTTTTATCTTCGGAGAAAGCTCTAAAATCCGCTGTAGGTCATTTCAAGTTGGCCATTTAAGTTCAGAATGCAACATCATAGTTTTATTTTCAGCGTTAAGTTCATCAGTCAATACTTTGAACAACCTATTCTGCAATGGTCTGGCACGAACAGTATTTACAATTTATTGAGTAACGTTCATCATGTGTTCTTAATAAATTAGCGTAAAGCGTTTTTACATAATGCCTGCTGCTTATGAAGCAGTGGTAGCTAGAAAGTTGAATGTGATGAAACCAACAGCAGAGCCAATCAATAGCACGTGCGCCGTCTGATATTGTTACAAGGGTTTGGAAGTGGAAGATCAGTTTCAGTGATATAAGTTTTAATAGCTTTGCATACGTCCACACCACGCGTGTTGTCTTTCCATATCAAAACTGACAGTGCAGTTTCCTTCACTGAGTAATCGATAAAGTCCATCTTTATAAAAATATTTACCTGAGCTATACCGCAAATATCTTTTAATTCATCGCATACTGTAAACTTAAGAGAATGCATTTTTGTTAATCATCTTTTATCTGTTCTCTGGCATTTTCAGACATAGCTTCTTTTGACGACTGACGTAATTTCTGGATAACTCGACATCCTGCTCAGTTGACATATTTCAATCCTTATTTTTTTGCTTCTTGAAATGAAAAAAGTCCAATGCAACAAGCATTGCTTCTTTATTTATGTTGCCCTCAAAGGCATGTTTTGGGGAATGCAAGCATATGCACAACATTAATGATGTCATCATAGCAAATTTCATTTTATTTGTGGGCTTGGTAAACATGGATTGTAAGGCAAAGAATGTGCTTTCAGTTTACATTTTTTCAGATTGTTGTTGGTATCATATTTTTTATGAAGCGTTGTAAAATATCTTTTCACCAACAGAACTAATATCGCTTTTTCCCAGCAGAAAGTGTTGAACCATAAATCAAACAAATACATTTGTTCTTAAAAGCAATAAAAAATGTTATTTTCCCATTCATTGTTAAAAATAATAATTGCAGGTACATTGCTTTTCTTCGGCTCATTTGATGACATGATTGGAGTAGCTAAAAATCGTTAATATCTACTAAAACTAATGCATATTATAACATAGAAGAATTGAATATTTTTTACATTTGTATGAAACCACCAAATCAGCTAATTCATGAGAAATTACGAAAATTCTTTCTGTGTTCAGTGACGGGTGTTTCACACAAGCTACAGCAAGAGCCTGACGGTGGCGCTATAAAATAAGTAAACGTTGTGCGGCGAAGATACTCATAAGGATCAACTAATGAAAAACGTAAAATGAAGTTCAGTCTGAAGCAACCCACCATGGCGTCACTGATGATGCATGAAATAGTGAAAGCAATTTTACTGCGTAACGTCTAGTGTAAACTAGCGTTCTGCCTCTCAAGAGCCCCTGAAGAAGATCTGTCTTCAGGGTCTTTATTCGGCTGTGCCTAGAAGTGCGTGGCGTAAGTAAAGTTCGCCTTCTCCTTTACTCTCTTGCCACTTGAAAAGTCAAGATTGTGAAGGGACCAGACGTGCCATGCGAGCCACATAAAAAACACAAGTAGCTCTTTACCTACAGCTTGGGCATCGCTGAATTATAAAATAGTAAGATTACTGTTGTTCAAAATCTTTCTTGCAACTCATTATATTTCTTCTCTCATCAAGGCTGAATCTGAAAAGCTTCATCTCATTCAGAATTCAGTTTAACGCAATTTAAAAAAAAAAAAATTCCGGAGTAAGTTTGCGCAGTGAAAGGCGTATTTTCGCTCCAAATTTAACCCGCGGGAAAGCGCGTGGGGTGTATCATACCCCACCCCTACATAAAAGTGGAATATTCCTATCTTGTGAAACTAAAATTCTGTGTTGAATTCAGTAGCTGAGTTTCTAGTTGTGGTTGACTTTCAGAACGGCTTTTTCTTTGCCTGTGTGTTTCAGAAAAAGATTTATCGGTATTTGGTTGGAACTGGGGTATGACACACCCCACGCGCCTGTTCGCGTAAGTGTTTTTCTGACTGAATATTTAGTTCAGGAATTTATTTCTAGAATGTAACAGTAAATATTTCTACTCGCAAGTGATTTTAATGTACTTGACATTAAATTCTTAAAACGTTCTAACCGCATTATGGTAAAAGGAATGACTCCCTATGAGTTGGAGATGCAACGCCTGTGAGATTTATTAGAAATATTTGAAAGCGATGAAGATTGCATTTCGGAAACTGTAGATGCAACTAGGAATATTTTCTACACTGTTTTTGGTTTCGCAAAAGATAAAATATTAATTCCTAATGTTCCTAAAAAAGGAAAAACTGTTCTTATGCTTTCGACATTATATAACAAACGTACTATAAATGATACTATTGGAGAAAATAAAACATCAGGAATTATATGTTTTGATAATATGACTAAAGGAGTAGTGGATATGGGGAATGAAATGTCAGCCATTTATTCAATTGCCAATATAACAAGGAGGTGGCCAATGGTAATTTTCTTTCCTGCACTGAATATTGCTGTAATAAATGCTTGAATTATATTACATTCAACTGCTAATCCACCAACCAGAAACAGAAGTCTGTTTTTGAAGGACTTAGCATTACAATTAATGAAAAGAAGTATTGAACAAATATCAGAGATTAATACTTTTCCAAGAAACTGACGTACTGCATGCAAAACAAAAGCAGAAGTTTCGACGAAGAATTAAAACGAATACATGAAATTTGAAGCAACTAAGTATGAAAGATGTAATAAATTGCCCTCGCGCCAAGGACAGAAGAACGTGAATCCAATGTTTAAAATGTTAAAACATTCTGTGCCAAGAACACATGATTGTAGTATTTCGTTCAAAGTGTAAAGAAATAAAATAAGCATTGTGTATTAGAGATTCAATGAAACTTAGAAGCGTAATATTTATTTTTTATTATTATTTTCATTTATCTTAATTTTAACTCTAAAATTATTTTGGAAATTAATTTTTTGAAACCCAATTATTATTCATGTATTTATAATACACGTGAACAAGAAAAACAGCTTTAAAACAAAATAAAACTATTCTTATCGTATTTTAAATACTGGGGTATGTGATACCCCACGCGCCCACTCTAGTAACTTTTCTTGGTGCGACTTCCGCCGAGTTAAATTATATTGATAGCGTCTAGCTTTTGTTTCGGCTTCTCAGCTATTAGCCAGATACCATATAACATTTAACAAGAAACGTTTAATCCTTTCGCTGCGCATCCCGCGATTTCCACGGGCAACGTGTAGCAAAATTTACGCAACCCGCGATTTCCGCGGGGATGAATTTTTGCCGTCTATTTAACTGTGCAACCCGCTCTTTCCTAGTTCAAGGTTTCCTTTCGGCTTTTCTGTGATGTTTAATTTTTTAGTTAGATATGGACAAACAGATGGTGTTAGTTGTCCACCTTTCTGCCAAATATACAAGAATACGTAATTTTTTTCATTTTGCGCTCGCTTTTCAGAGCTCAAAGATGTCTGGCAGGAAGCATTTCGCGAGTGATATAGCCTATATTCCTGACGATATTCCCGACACTGATAGTAGTTGTGAATCTGATTTCAAGTATATTGAAGATAGTTATAGTGAAACTGATGAGATTTCTCGGCTTCCTCTGCAGATAATGATGAATTTGAAAATTCAGTTTCTATTGAAAATGAACAGTGGCGAAAACTTCATATGCAAAATATTACATTATGCAAATATTTGCATTAGTATATATGTTTTACCTTTATATTTTATAAAATAAATCATAATTTAACCAATATTAATTTTCAGAATTTTCCTTTTATATCATTATTCTTCAAATTCAGTATTCTGACATTCCTTTTCTATGATCTAATTCTACATTGAAAAAAAAACCCTCTTTTACAAAGACATTTTGCATATTTTAACTCTAAAATATATGTATATTTGAAATATGTAATAAAAAATACGCAATTTTTGAACCTATTTTGATAAAAAACTTCCGAAGTGAGAGGGTTTTAATACCTTATGCATGATAACTTGGTTTAATTTATTTAATTATAGCAACGCGCTCGAGGCTATCTTCCTAAGTAGTAGGATGCCTTCGTGTAGGACTTCCTAAGGAAAACTGGCTCAAATTTAAAATTTCATTTCTCCCATCACTTAAGTTGATTTCTATCAGGCTGTATTTAGTGCAGTATTTACAATGAATTATATGCTATTTTTTGAACATTTTTAAACATTACGGAATGATTTATAAAACAGATACATATGTCACTTTGAACATTAAATTAAATCATGGAAGAAAAATATCTTATGTGATATTACACGACTTCTTTTTACGGCTATCACATTAAACACATATTTTGCTGTACTTCATTTAAACATATTTCCTCGAATTATTCTAACTTAATTGACCGATCTCTCAAGGAAAGTTGAAAAATTACATAAAAATTGCAAATTTTGAAAGTAAATATCCCAGTCATATCGTAAGGATATCAAACTTCTTTTTGATATCCTTACGATTTTATTTTTTTAATAACAAACATAAAACGTTTCGAGATATAACTATAGGAACCAGAAGATTTCATTAAAGTTAAATTTCGTTATTTGTCGAAAATTTCTTATCATATTTTAATACGACATTTCCAAAACATAAGTATTTTCGTCATTGAAAACACTTCTGTTATTGGAAGTATATGACTACAAGGCGATAATTGAGAAAATAAAGGCCAAGTAAGGACTTTTTTATTTTTATTTTTTTCAACCATACTGTCGACCATTTTTATGCGAGATACGTACGTACATATGTACGTACAAACGTCACGAAAGACTCCTTTTAGAATCCAGTTTAAATTCATTTTACAATCCGTTTTGTAAAAAAGCGATTTCTTTATTCTGCCCGTAATTACTGATGTTACTGAAAAAAATCGTCCAAATGAATTCAAGGACGGTCAGAAATGTTTTTTCTCTTGAAATATCATCCACGAGGTTCTTCACGATTCAAATACTGCCTTAACTTCGTACAAGGGAGTAGAAAACGACATATATATATATATAAACTGAACACGCCTTCTAGCAAATTAACAATTGAGATTTCAATGCAGTATGTGCTTCTGCAAAAATCTCTATGAGTACATGATAGAAAATGCGAGATGCCCAGTCTCTTCTATTTTAGTTCCCTTTCCAGTATTGTAATTGCTTTTGATAAAATGAAAATGGTGTGAATTAGTATTTGAAAACTACTTTGACTGATAAATGCTATGTTTTCTGAATCCTCGTAAAATATTTTACAACGCGCTATCTAAATAAATTATTAAATGGAAAAATTCCTAATTGAGAGAACGTATGTTTACGAGATTATCAAAGTAACTCGTGTAAAATGCGTGTTCAAGTGGGAGGCTTTCTAAGTTCGAAATTCCTAAAGGAGATTTTATTCCATTTTTAGAAAGGCATATAAAGCTCTCTTCAGTTATCTGGGCACCTAAAGAGATTGGCAAAATATTCCTCATTATCATTCTAGAATACCTTTTAAATATTAAACGATGCTAAAATAAAGGAAACAAATATGTGAAAGAGATTAACTGCCGAAGAAAACATGTTTACTGAAATACAAAAGTTGCTGCCTTAAGTAGTTTCATTAGAATAAAAATTAATTTATCATAAAATGTAGACTAATTTTATAATACATAACGAAAATTAGCTTATATGGATGCATAACTTGACAGTTAGATGGCAATATTTTATAGCTGTTTATACGGTACTTAGATTTTATCTTAGGATAAGATAATCACAAACAGTTAATTTAACTAGTGTGTACATTTTGAATGATTAAGGCATTTAAAATTGGTAATTAGAGATTCCTTTAATGCATATGTAAGGTAAGAGAAAACATAGGAAAGATCAAATACTAACTTTAATTTACAATTCGTACTACTCTCATTTTCGTTCTTTACCCTTGCTATTTGGAAACCAACAAAGTTCTTGTAAATACATCTCAATAAATAGCGTCATTTCAAAACGGATACTTGGCATATGATTCTTATGCGTCATTCATCATGCGTGTATTTTAATAAATATGGATAAAGTCAAACGAAAATGAAATAATTTCTAAACCTTCAAAGATCTACGAATTTCGTACATAGATGATTTTAGTGCATTTATATGCCAAATTGTTCTATTTTTCTGATTGAAAATCTAGAGACACGATGGTATGCCAGAAAAATAAGAGAAAAGTGCAAGTCTATTTAACTTTGAGTAAATTGCAATCTCGCTAATTAGGCGAGATAACGCCAAGTTGACAAAGGTTTTGGCGACTAATTTTTGTCGCGAAATTTGGCGAGACAAACTTGGCCACCAATTGGCGACCTTCTGGTCCGGTACGCGTAATGGCGGACCGCACATTGAGTTGAACAGTGTTAAGCGAATTTCGCTTACTGCGCATGCTTGATGGTGTACCTTTGGCGCGGGGAGAAATATTGGCGACTAAGCAACCCTACGCTAGCTTATTTGTGATCTCCATGGCTGTCGATAGTGTTCGAGTGATGTTTACAACTAAAATCTTGTGGAACTTTGTTTATTAGTTATTTTAACGTCCCTACCAATTGCACTTGCTTATTTTTCTAATATATATTTCATTTTAATTTGTCAATAAGAAAGCGTTTAATAGTTGTTAACATATGTTGTGCGTAATAATTCGTTATTTAGATGTAATTTGTTTACATGTTATAATTCAGTAATGTAAACTGAATTTTCTCGCTTAGTTTGTTACCGTATATTCGCGCTTTTATTTTCTCATTTCAAAGAATTTAATAAACAGCATTAAAGAATTGTAAAATTTCTTCAGTGTTATTTACAAGCACTTGCTACTATATTCCTCAGTGTTTCTTTATGTATGTACGAATGGAACGTATGGTAAATCCTGAATTGTTTTTATTGCTTAAAAGTGTAATGAATAAATTTTCAACTAATATATCCTAATTTCAGTCTTTTTCTGGACAAAAATTTGTACAGTTCCAAATGCAAATGTGCAAAATTTCATAAGTATTACATCTTACAATTTGAATGCAAACACTGCTTCACATTATATTGTAATAATGGTTTAGGTCTTATCACTCCGTGGCCTGTATCAATTGTTTCATCGGATTATTTATCAATAATTCCTGGTAGAATTAGAAATATATATATTAGAAAAGGTTTTTACTGTATCATCTCCAAAGAACAGAAATTTAATTAAAGCAATGAATTTTAGTCAGTATTTGAAGTTATTTACAGTGTCTCACAAAAGTGATGGGACACTTGTGCTTTACAAAAGGAAACTGTAGTAAAATAAATTAAGAAAATATGTAAAAATATTTTGTGGGTGTGTTTCATACTTAAATTTAGTAACAATTATTACATAACATACATTTTCTCAAAATATTAAAATATTAATTTAATAAAAATATAATTGTTTAGAACAGAGCAAAAAATGGCTCACATAAGTGATGGGACACTTACTTTTCCATCAAATATTTATCCAAAAATTTTACTTTTTAAAAGGTTTTAATATTTTATTGGATTTTCTTTTACTTTTAAAACATGATTTAATCTTCTTCGAATGGATTCGACTAATTGTTTTGTGATTTCTGGAGTGATTTTACCCCATTCTTCTTGAAGCACCGACTTTAATTGTTATTTTGAAGAAATGGTATGTTTGCGAATTCTTGATTCCAATTCTTGCCAAATATTCTCTATGAGATTTTAGTCTGGAGATTGTGGTGGTGTTTTTATTATTTCAGGATAGTTATACAGCAGCCAGAGTCTAACGTTCAAAGCAATGTGCTTGGGGTCATTGTCCTGGTAGAATTTAAAATCGTTATGGAGGTTCAATTTTCGTGCTGAAGATTTCAAATTTTGATTTCAAATGTCAATATACTTGTACCGATCCATTATACTGTCAATAAAAACAAGATTACCAACTCCAGCGGACGACATACACCCACATACCATAACTCCTCCTCCACCATGTTTTACTGTTGGCACCAAGTTCTGTTTACGAAATTCTTCCCTGGGTTTTCTCCACACCAAGATTCTGCCGTCAGAACCAAATATATTAAATTTACACTCATCAGCAAATATAACTGGAAATATGGTATGAACAGCAAATATAACTTGAAATGTGGTAAAAACAATATAACTTGTGGTATAAACACACCCACAAAAAATGTTTACATGTTTTTTTTAATTTATTTTATTACAGTTTCCTTTTGTAAAGCACAAGTGTCCCATCACTTTTATGAGGCGGTGTAGATATTTTGAGTTTTTATGTATTTTTGTCGTGTCGTGAAGTGGGAACTGAATTAATTGAATGATAAATGTTGAATCGTCTTTAAAAAAATTATATATAAGTTTATATGCATTCTCAGTTATAATATGAACGAAATATAACGCTGTAAAGTGTAACGCCAGAGGAAATAGGTGTTTTTAAGATTTACATAGTCATTTTTAATATAGATATTTTGAGTTTTTTAATATAGATATTCCAGTAATCAGAATTCTTATTTATGTTGGATTTTGTGAAAGCCAGTCTGAGTTTTCTATTCTTTTCACTTACGAAGAATTTTTTCCCGGCTGCTGTACCGTGATATCCAGCAGATCGAATTACTCTTCTAATAGTCTCAGGATTAACAATTACTCCATATAATGCTTGTAAATCAGCAGCAACCTTAGGAGCACTCATTCTTGGATTTTTTTTAATATTTCGAACGATAATTCGCTTTATTCCATTGGATAGCTTTGATGGTCGGCCAGGTTTTCTTTTATCCTGAATCATATGATTCTTTTTATATCGTTTAATGATCTTGAAAACTGTTGAATGACTCAAGTTAACTGTTTCAGCAGCTTTTCTTATAGATTTCCCACGTTCAATATGCAAATTAATAACTAATTTTCGAACTTCAGGCAAAGTTTCTTTTCGTTTAGCATTCATGGCAGCACAGAGCTCTCTCTTTTGCTCAAATAACTTTAACAATGTAGCATAATACGTTATTTAACCCAAAGGAAATTGATAAATATTTCAAGTTATGATTCCATTATCAGAATAAATGTGATTAAATGTGGCGCACTATAAGGAAAATGGAAATTTTGTATAGAAAACGATATACATTTAAACCGATGCAAGAGTCTTACTACTGTTATTTTAATACATTTATATTAAAGAAAATTTCCCATCGAAAATATTTCGCTTGGAATATCATTTCGTGTAATAAAATATGGGAAAACGAACTCAGAAAAATTCACATACAAAGAAAATGTCATGCGTGAAAGAATATGTAGCAAGTCTTTCGCGTAACAGCCTTAGTTAACCGCACTATGCATAAGATTTAAAATGAAGGTAATTTCATGCGGCTATTCTGGTGTTATCATTATTTAAAGCCTTAGGTTCCTAAAAAAGCATGTTTTATATACTAAAAAGTTGAGATTAATAAAAATCACTCTCTCTTCTAAATGGAATCAAATACAAATTTAGATGATATATAAAAACTGATGATATAAATTACCTTATTGGAAGACGTGTGATTGACCTTTTGTAGAAAGAATTTAAAACAGTTATATGCAGTTAGTTACAGTACAGGAACCGTACAAGGGAAGTGAACCTGATTTTGCAGATCCGAGTGGAGTAATAATCATAAACTAAAGGCGCAAGTCATAGATTTCTTAATAATTGATTGCCTGAAGTAAACGACTGGATCATTGATATAAGATTTCCTGAAGCATCAATCTCAACTGGTAGCACAGATCAGAGTTAAAAAAAAAAGAACTAACATACACATTATATTTTACTCCCAGAGGAAATATCTGATATGGTCACCACATGAATTTCTTGTACGCCCTATTACATCGTACACGTTTTTGGTGTATTTAATTTAAACGTAAAAACTAAACTAAACTGAGTGGCGCAATAGCCCTTGTGGGCAAGCAGCCCTAGTGGGTCAAGGCTAGCATTGCCCCGAAATCTGCTTTCTTGACCGTGGGCCCCGGGGTGCGTAAGCATATGCAAGCATATCCTGAATAAGTGGTCAGCTTGTCGCAGGACCCCCAGTGTTTAGCCCTTAAGCGAACTTGGTACTCGTTTTATCAACCCAAGGGATGGAAATCAAGGGATAAAAGGCTGAGCCGACCTTACCCAGCCCGGGGATCGAATGGCGGAAGTGTGGTCCTGCTGCGCGATGAGCTAGCCACTGCGTTACTGGGCCTAAATTTAAACGTATTTTCAAGAATTTCATTATAGATATATTTCCTATTCAACTAGTTCAGTTCTCACTACGCGGGATAGCAAACATATATAAAACTCAAAACATCTCCGTTAAAATAGTAAAAAAGAGAAAAGCATAAAACACCAAATACAGTTCAAACAATAAAAAAAAAAACTTACAATTAAATTTACAGTTTCTACTCAAAAACACGCAGTTCGGACAGAGTACAACCAGACAGATATTTTGGAGCACAAAACAGTAAGTTTACTTTGGTTCTAATCGGCGAAAAGACGCTGAACGTGCAGAAATTTACTTAATTGACTACTCGGATGTTCACTATTCTACTATGTGTTTTCAAATATAAATAAATGATGGTTTGGTTAGTCTCAATAACACTTAAACAAATAATTGTTGATAATTTTACGACTATTGCATGCAGATTAATTAAAAGCATAAAAACCTTAAGCGGATCATAAGAACAGCATAATTCTGTCACATTTAAAGCAGACAATGCATAATTTGCCAACATATATTAATAAAAAAACTGAGCTCACTGAGAGGGATAACACAGTGTATATGTATATACAGGGTGATCAAAAAGTCAGTATAAATTTGAAAACTTAATAAATCACGGAATAATGTAGATAGAGAGGTAAAAATTGACACACATACTTAGAATGACATGGGGTTTTATTAGAAAAGCAATAATTAGAAAAGCAATAATCTGATCAGAAAAGCAATAATTAGCATAACAGATTAAGACAAAACAAAGATGATGTTCTTTACAGGAAATGCTCAATATGTTCACCATCATTCCTCAACAATACCTGTAGTCGAGGAATAATGTTGTGAACAGCACTGTAAAGCATGTCCGGAGTTATGGTGAGGCATTGGCGTCGGATGTTGTTTTTCAGCATCCCTAGAGATGTCGGTCGATCACGATACACTTGCGACTTCAGGTAACCCCAAAGCCAATAATCGCACGGATTGAGGTCTGGGGACCTGGGAGGCCAAGCATGACGAAAGTGGCGCCTGAGCACACGATCATCACCAAACGACGCGCGCAAGAGATCTTTCACGAGTCTAGCAATACAGGGTGGAACACCATCCTGCATAAAAATCGCACGTTCCAGCAGGTGTTTATCAGCCAGGCTGGGGACGATGCGATTCTGTAACATATCGGCGTACCTCTTACCCGTCACGGTAGCAGTTACAAAACCAGAATCACGCATTTCCTCGAAGAAAGAAGGCCCGATAACAGTACCTTTGAACTTTTTTTTTTTTTTTTTTTTTTTTTTTTTCGGTTCTAATAAAACCCTTTATGGGGTTTAATTAGAAGAAAGTATGTGTGTCAATTTTTACCTCTCTATCTACATTATTCCGTGATTTATTAAGTTTTCAAATTTATACTGACTTTTTGATCACCCGGTACATATATGTATTTGCTTTTGATGAGGCTTGCAACCAAAAATGAAGGTGCACAACTACATGTTATAGCAGTTCCATATACAAAATTTCAACACTCTGAGGCTAAATCGATTTTGAATTACGCGAGATACATACATAGGTACGTACAGAGATCAGGAAAAAAAATCTCTTCTAAATTTCTTTAAGTATATTTTTTAATCCGTTTTGGGAAAATAAGTCCTTTATTTTGCCCGTACATACATTTGTCGCGCAAAAACGTCGTTTAAATTCATTCGAGAGAGGCCAAATTGATATTTTTGTTGAAATTTGATACCCGAAATTTTTCACAATTACAATACTCCCTTAACTTCTTACTAGAAAGTTAAACGGGAAAAGTATAAGCACAACCCTTACTTTAAAGCATAAAATTTTATTTATCTTTGCAATCCTAATCATTAAAAACATTAATATAAAAATTACTAGAAATAAAATACTATTTTTGATTTTGTTTAATTCTTTATTTAAAATCTTATGCTTTACCTGATATATACATATGCTTTTATGTTACTTTTGCTTCCTTGAACCATTTAATTTTAAGGCAGAAATTAAAAAAAAAAAAAAAAAAAATCTCCGTACAGGAATTCCGTCTACTACTAACCAAGAATGAAGCATATGAGAGGGAAATAATCATACTTATCCAGCTCTGGTAATTTATTCTTCTGGAGATTTCGGAAAGAAAGTAGATTTTAGAAAGAAAGTAACTGTGGCATTTATAGGTCCCTCTTTTTCATTTCGGAATAAAAACACAATTTTCTGAGCTTCACGCTTCTGCTTCTGAGACGCAAGAAACGGAAATCGATTTGTGTAAAACAATGGCTAGTCAATGCAAAAAATGCATTTGTACGGATAATGTTTCTTGAGTACTCAATCAGAACGGGAGAATTCAATGATTAATTTTAATTTTGTATCTTGCGCAAATAAAAAAAATAATCTGAAGGCTTTCAGATTTTATATTACGCCTAAAGGAGCGTTTTTAAACGTTTTGTGTTACTTTTATTTATTAAATATCGTATTCTTTGCACCTAAACCACATAAAATTCAGTTCAATAGCAATATCACAAAATATTTAAAACAGCATATCTTTAGAATTTCCGATACAATGTCTCGCGCGTTGGAGATAAAAATGTATGTATGACGTCGCCATTGCTCGCTTTGAAATCCTTGAATTTGTTAATCAAAAATTCGTTAAAATTTTACAAAATGTAAAATAGATAGTAAAACAAATTCAAAATTCAGACTTCCAGGTAACCATGTTCGGGTGGAAGATTACGTTATTCAAAATTTGATGGCTGTAGTTACCGCCGTATTTTCACAATGCAAGAAACAAACCTAGGTTCATGCATATTTCCATTTTATATAATTTCTTTTAAAATAATACAAGGGAACAATATTTGTTGACAAGAACTTGAAAGGTGGTTTAGCCTTTTAGAGTGATTTAACGTAAAATCCCGTAGTAATTTCTTATAAATGCGAGAAATTTAAAAAAAATGAGATATGCTGCTACGATTAAAATATGATATGCTTAGATGGGAACACCGCATCATTTGTTGTTAACTCTGAATTTATGAATTTTATTTTCCTTTCACGTGACTGAAAATATTAATAACTTGAATTTTAATCTCTTAATATAAATTTGCTTTAATATAAATTTTTACTGCTAAACTGTTAATATAAATTACGAAGGTAAATAATATTTTAGTAAAAGGCAAACGGAATTTTCATTTTATTACTTTAAATAGCTTTGGCATTGCGTAAAAACTGTTAACTTTCATTTATTTGTAATTTTAACTTTAATGAATTTTCTTACGTATAATATTTTTTATAATAAGGAAATTTACTAACATAATATCCTGCACCAGGTCAGAGAGGAGAATACTGTGAGATATGAAGAATCTGTTTGTTATGTAAACGTAAATGCAGTCAATTACCTTCTAAGTGATTGCCTTCAAAATCTTGTTTCTATATAAATAAGTAAAATATAAATTATTGAAAAACAGCAAGTCCGATTTGCAGCATCAAAGTTCTCGTAAATTCCTGACGAAAGATCGCATTTCATTGACATTCTGTCCAATGGCTTCTTCACTAAGTTTATTTACTTTTCATGTTAAATTATTCATTATTTAACTTAAGTAATTAAGAATCACGAGGAAGCCGAGCCAATCTCTAAACACTGGTAGTTCAATTCCCGGCAAACAAGCTGGTTATATGGCAGTTTTCGTTGTTTTCCACATTCGAAA
The DNA here is from genome assembly GCF_044657685.1 of Stegodyphus dumicola. Classification (NCBI taxonomy): domain Eukaryota; kingdom Metazoa; phylum Arthropoda; class Arachnida; order Araneae; family Eresidae; genus Stegodyphus; species Stegodyphus dumicola. The sequence continues at coordinate 200,088,185 of NC_140771.1, forward strand.
TGTTAATAGGAACCATTTTCCTTAAAAAAAGCGTCTACGAAGACATACGTTTACTTGCGCAGATAGCTGTCACGTATTTACCATTGATGAAAACAATCGAAAAATTACAAGAGACTTGAGAATGCGGTAGATAGATATAAGGAATGTAGTCATTTTTAGGAAAACTCTCGAAAACTTTATAGCTCACAAATTATATCGCCTCAAATTTTGATGTAAGGTTAAAAAATGACTAATTTTCACTTTTGACATACACACACAAAAATGTATTCAATTTTTAATATAAACGAAAAAGTAATAAAGTATATTTATAAAAAATCTAAAACGTTTCAGATTATAACGGTCTCCCAAAAGGGTTTATTAAGGTTGTCGCTGACCTCGCAGCCTATCAGTCTGCTTATACAATACACTCATATATATACACACTCAATTTACTAACCAATTTCTTTTCTATTTTTTAGCTTTTTATAATATATACACACTCAATTTACTAACCAATTTCTTTTCTATTTTTTAGCTTTTTATAATATATACACACTCAATTTACTAACCAATTTCTTTTCTATTTTTTAGCTTTGCACACTTTTCTTTGCACATTAGACCATGCACACTTCAACTGAAAAATTACAAAAATTTTGAAATCAGCATAACAGTATAAGAATTGCCGATGCAGCGTTAAAGTTTTGGCATACATTTTCTGTTTTTTCCAGTCTTCTCCCAATTCATCATATGAATGTTCAGTTTTCTTACTAACTAAGATGGCTTTACTAACATTTTTTCTTCTATTTTTATTATTGACGTATTGTGCGTTGATTTTATATAATAAATATCATGTTCTTGGTACTTACGCAGCATAAAATTCGATTCAGCAGCAAGTTTACAAAATATTTAAAAACAGCATATCTTTAGAATTCCGATGCTAGTCTCGCGAAAAAAAAAGTTTTGTTTTGTAGACCACAGTTTGCTTTGAAATTATAGAGTATGCTAATATAAAAGTTCTTAAAGTTTTACAAAATATGAAATAGATACTGAAACAAACTCGAAAATCAAAATTCCGGCTTTCGGGTGGCCATTTTCTGCTGGATGACTAAGTTATTCAAAATTTGATGACTCCAGGCTCCGTTGTTTTTTCATAGTGTAAGAAACATACAAACATTCATGCAGATTCGTCATTATGTAATTTCTTAAAAATAATTCAGGGCGATAATATTTGATAGCAAAACTTTGAAAAGTGTTACTAAACCTTTAAGTGTTTCGACGAAATTACCGTTTTGAGACAAACGTCCCATTCGGAACTAACGTCCCTTTTCGACTAAAAAAGAAAAGAAAAGATAAAAAGTGTTTCAGTATATCCGTTGTTCACAAATATAGGATTGCACATGTGAACAAAACATAAAATTAAGTTAATTAACTAAGAAACCACAGTACTAATTAGTTACTCATTTACGCTCTTTAAGAAAATGTCGATTGTAAGATCATTTCATTCTTCATTTTCTATAACAAGAGGAAAAAAAAGTGATTTTGTTTTAAGAAATCAATAAATAAAATGACTTTATTAAAATACATCTAATTAATACCCAATAATAAAACGCATCTAACAAATATTTTCATTATAAGAGTATTCACTTTATATATTCTAGTATTCATCTGCTCTCACATTTCGGTCTATGTAACATTACTTTGTGTTGAATTAATTATATTGGCAAAGTATTGCCCTGACTATTACGATATGTCCACGTACAAATAGACTGAAAATCAGTAACACATTTTAGTTATGCTTATTTGATTACAGCTAAAGCTAAAATGTGCAACAGAGAATAGACGATAACCTCTCGACGATGCATAAACAAAAACTGAGGCAATATGCATTTCAGTGCAATGAATTTTCAAGAAAAAGAGCAAACAGACTTCCTTGCCGCGTGGATAAGAACGCTTAACGCTGCTAGTTTAATCCGATTTCTAGCACAGACAAATGAACTGGGGATTATGAAAGTTTTCATTGATTTTCTTATGTCTAACGTGAAAGCGAGGCAGTGTCCCTTAAAGAATTCTCCAAGAAGACAAACTTTCTCTTAGGCCCAAGCATCCTTTGGCGTAGGGAAAGGAATTTAGTTCAATATAATTCACGTAGCAAAGTCCTCAACTAGTTGTCAATTTGCAGCTTGCAGCAGTTTAATTGCTGTGGCTTCCGACAAACACACTCTGATGCTAAGGTTCCTCAAGGCAGCAAAGGGGCTTTTTTTCCAGCAGGCATACGTTGAAGGTAATGTATCTGGGATTTAGGTTTTGCTCTTAGCTTTTGTAGTGTAAGTGAATGTAAATGAATTCAACTAAACAGAATATTGCACAGTAGTTAACTTAAGCTTACTAACATTTAAGCTTTATTGCGACATACTTACTAAACTACTCATTCACAGTCAGATGTAGTATTAATCACTTTTTTTATGAATAAATATTAGCAAAATTTAAGCTTAGGGAGTTTTTATATTCAAATTATAATCAACATCAAAGACAAGAGATTTTTAATATCAGAAACATACTCAGAATTTGATTCTTTCCAACTGATTCTGTTATTATATGAACAAACGCCATATTCTGATCTATCAAGAACTTTGGTAAATATATATTATTTTTAAGAGAACGAAAGCTGCCATGCTCGAAACACAGAAAAACGAAATACGTGATATTTTGTTAGTTGTCAAAGTTTGAAATCTTGTGTAAACATTATCTTTATTCAAATTGTTTATAACAAGTTTAGCATTCTTTTATCTCAGCTTTTTTAGATTAGAAGTTTCTGCCTGACAGACTTGTTCCTAGTGGAAGTACAATCCTTCTTAATTGTAATTTCGTTATTTAAGAAAAGGATTTCACAAAATTAACTCGTATGATTAACTTGCCTTAAAACATGACTTCGTTTTATGTAGCTAACTGTGAAATTAAATGTTAATCTGTTTTTAAACTTTTTAGGTGATGCATGACTTTAGGATATTTACTTAGGTAAATGCATCCTTTTTTTAATGTTTTTAAGCTTTTGACGCAACATTACAATTAAAATGAAAATCGAAATGTCCTTTAACTCGAAGTTAGTAAATAAAAGAAATTTAAGTCAAAAAAAAGCACTTGTCATCTCTCTTTTCTTTTTATGGAAAGGAAAAAACTCCATCTGACAAAAAAGAGGATTTCAGTAGAAAATGCTCTTTCAGGCAAAAAATAAGTAAATTTAATTTTCAGTGACCAAGAAAAGTACAATACTGATGACACTGCGGGTTTCTAATATAAAGAAAGAAGGATTAGATGCTATCTCGGAAGGAAATAGAAAATAGTTTTAGGGATGTCCTTCGTTCTGAAATGAAGGTTTCATTGTTTTCCACTGGTTTAATTTTGTAAAAGGGGACATGTATTTTTTATTGTTTGATTTTATAGAGATACTGCCAGAAAATACTTTTGTACATTCAAATTTATATTGAAAATATATTAGAGGATAAAAAATCTGCAATTTCATTGCAATAATTTAATATTTTTGAAGCTAATCGAAATGAAAATGCAGTAAATTGATTTTTAGTTTGGATTTCCGTATTTTATATTTGCAATTCTATAGTTGAAAAAAAAGATTGTACAGTTGTAATTTTATAGTTGCAATATCATGTTCTTGGCACTTACGCCGCCTAACTTCGTTTCAAATCACAAAATATTTAAAAACAGCATATCTTTTGAATTGGATATATTGAAGTATCTATCACTCTAAGCTTCTCTAAAATTTAGAATAAAGTATAATACTGCATATAATCTAATATTCTTGAGACATAAGGCCTTTTAAATGAATGAGAGTAATATAATTTTAGTTGGATGTTGTTTTACCGTAATTATGGTACATATTATCCAGTATTGAAGACTGAAAGGAACATTGTATTAAGTTCATGAAAAGTAGAAAATATATTATTACATGCTACGGACTGGTAGAGAATGACTAAGCCAAATTAAATGGAACAAATTAAATATTTATGGAGAGAAAAGGAATAAAAATGATAAAGCGAATTCTGCTTAATTTTCAAGAAGTACAGCAAATCTTTAAAATTATTCACGTAGCAAAGTCTAAAGATGAAGTTAACTGAACGGAAGCGCAATCCACTCGAATGACTTTGAATTCAGCTAAATAATTGAAACTTTACAGGTATTTATAGCTTTGCTTAGCACTTCTGGAAGCTTCGAGAATAATCGAAACTAAAATTTGAGAAATATATTTCTTACAAAAATATAGCCGAACTGGTGAGAAAAGCCCACCAGTGGCAGAGCTTTCTTCGAATTTTATTTTACGTGATGATTTATAGATTTATGCTGCGTGCACATTTACCAAAAATGTAAATCTTTCACAATTTATCCATTAATTTTTCCAGGAATATGAAATAAACATGAGGTTACCATTCTAAAACGATATAACCTTGATGAATTTCCGAAATTATTTCCATTTCTCAGAACGCCAGTGGACAAAATGCATTAAAAAAAATTCCAAATACCAAATTTGAATCTCTTATGATTCCTTGGCTCCGCAATAAGTTCTATTTTCATAAAAGTCATTATGATTGAAAGGGGACATTTGTTTCATTTTTCTTAATTTATGTTTAACTATGTTTCCTCGATTCAACAAAGCTTAAATATATTACTTAATTAGCTTAATTAAATTTATTAGCTTAATTAAATTTTCTTTACAAAAAATTCTCGTGAAACAATATATAATAAATACAAATTTAGAAATTTTCACCTTAAAGGATACAGCAGTGTGTTTTATAAGCCAGCAATTATGCTTGGTTTAGTTTTCTAAAACTCATGCATTTTAGTCATTTATTTAAAAATTTTAAAACTGAATATCTATTTCTATAAAAACAAAAAATAGATTTTATCTTTTACATTTAAGCTCAAAAGAAACCTTTTCTCCCTCCTTCTCTAAACGTTCTCTTGTATTTTCTTATAGTAGTGAATAGAACTTCCCCTAAAACTCTTAATTTAGGCAGTAAAATAAATTTTTATTATAGTTTTAGGCCCTTTATAGTAATGGAAGTATAAAATAAAATAGTACAGATTTCTTGCACAAGTAGATTTATTTTTAATTAATAATTCTGATAGTTTTTGTTCAAACATAAATATTTAAAACATCATGTTATTTTTATCTCTAAACTGTGTCAAATTAATTGACATTAGGAAGAATAAATGAAAATAGCTTTTAAAAATTTAACCAAAACTTATGTTTCATTCTTATGGTTTTGACATTTATATGTGCATTGTATTTTTTTTAATATTTCGAAAGCATATTTCTAATATGATTTAAATGACAGAAGCTATTCTAGCATAGATGTCTTTCTCAACGACAGACACGAGACGGCTGTTAAGTCTGACATCTCATTTCAAGGTCCTTTGTCACGGGCATTACCTAAATGAAATGTCAAATCGATCAACCTGTTCAGTGAAAGGTACAAAATTTTATTCTTTGCTTTTAAACAGATAATTTCCTTTTCAGCAAGCAGCTTGTAGTTCTCATATAGAGTCACAGAGATCTTTCAGACGTTCATTTAAAAAACTTTTCAGACTAGATATCTTAATTTCTCTTTAGGGTGTTTAAGAAAGATGGCTATACATTTTTAATTATCTTAAATATTAATTATAGGCTTAGTCTTCCAATTACAGCACTTCTAAAAGTAAGGAAGATAATTTTTTGAAAATGGTTTTGAATATTGTCGTCGAAAGAATGTTAATATTTATTTTTATGAGATCTTCACAAACGACCAGTTGGGAAATCGCTCAGTGTTTTGGATTAAGTTAAAAGGAAAATGTTCCTCAGTTTTGCGTGCATATTTCGCGGAGATGTTAGAAAGCGAATTTAATGATTTAGATCATTTCTTAACAACTGTTATTAATTTTACAGGAAAAAAAAATAAAGGCAATTTTTATATCTTCAGAGACCTTCACAGAGAGGCCTAAGTGTTGTGATCGCCCAAAGTATCACCACAGTCCATAATAGAAGAAGACCTAACACAGCATTGTGGTTGTTCAGTGTAGTTTTTGTATCACATAAGTTAGCTTTCGCTTGAGCACTCGTTGTTAATGTTGGGACTTTTATTGAATCTTTAATTATTCATTCAGGAATTCAGACTCAGGATGAAACCGAACAGTTGCAGCCATATGCTGCCCAGCATGTCGTAACAGCACTATTGTAATAGATAGGACGATACCAAGAATATATACTACTGTACTATTCAAGATCGGTGCGCAGTGAAAATATGAGGACTTATCTTCACAGTTATAGTATAGGGCAGCCCATTAACGTTTTCGCCTCAGATGAGAAATTACTTAGGCACTGTCTGTGCTTTTTGGAGTAATAATCTCTTTTTAAAGGAAAATATATTATATTAAATGAAATATGTGAAAATGTTTTTCTGATGTTACATCCTCTGTTTAGGTGTCATCTTTGATATATCTAACATAAGTATCTCTTCGATAAAGGACGATAGACAAGCTCAATACATAATGGTGTTAGATTCCTAGTGTTTCAAAATTCACTTCTACAGGATATGAAAAATATATGTGCTATAATTTATTGCTAGTTAAATTATATTTATGCCATTTATGTTTTTATATTCTTAACTGCGAAACTTAATCTGCATCTTAAGAAATTTTCATTATTTTTTTTAACTTTTGCTTTTGAAAAGATTCGAGTCATTATATTGCTTTTGTGAATTTCTGTTGCATACCCATACAGCTGGCTGAACGGAATGTGAGTAACAGTTTTCCCTTCTTTCCATAACAAAAGAAATGCCTTGAGTCTACACCATATGTAGAGATAAAAAAATCACAAAAGTGCTTTGTTGGTTTTGCTTTCCACTAGTTTAAGCACAATTCATTTAATTCTGTACTTGAAGCATTTAACAAAAGTGCGAGCTCGGATTCTGGAAGAGATCCAGAAGAACACTTTGCTTGATGGATGTTATCTTATTTTAACTGCTAGACGCTGCTATAAAAGCAAAACAGACAGCTTGTCGCCCGCAACCAGGCTGGGTGCATGTAAAACACACTTTAGATTGCATTTTCAGCTCATTCTATAGATTCAATTCATCATTCTTTCCCATTTGATGTCAGGAAAGATCATTTGCGAGACAATCACATTCTCTCCATAACTATTGCTAAACTTGTCCATTTATCTTGAAAATATACTTTTAAGTGCAGCTATATTTTGGAATGTCCTTTGTAAAAATTATAAAATGTAAAATAAAATAATTTTCAATACTTTATTTCGAGTGCGACATACTTGACTGCTATTTCCAGCCAACCCAATACGATATTTATTTAACTAATGAAGTAGACAATAATGCAGCTTAAACTTAAAATGTATGAATTTTTATTTTAATTTTTAAAGTCAAAAATACATTAGAATTAATAAAAAAATAAAATAGGAAAAATAATAAAAAATCTATAAATTTGTATTCCATTTAAAAAAATATTATTAACAAATATGATAGGTAAATGTGTAATAACAATTTTATATAAAAATGAATACCTTAAAAACTTGTTCAAACAATTTTAAAACTTTGAATACGTCAAAATAACAGTAAACACAAAATCAAAACTTCGTAAACACAAATTATATGCACACACTACACATCAATTCACTGTAATTGCCGTGACACCGTTAGTGGTGCTACCACACTGAAACTTTCAAAAATATAAACCGTATACAGTGTGTATCCAATGGATCACATTATGCAGTAAGCTAAAATTGTATTTTGACTTGATTTACATGATTAAATTTGAGTATGTTACCAAATGGCAAACTACTGGCATTTAAGTGTCAAAACGTGTCTTTAATGTTGTAGAAGAATTTTACTTTTACTTTCTTACCAAATTTAACAGAACAGAAAATTCAAAGTTGTTAATTAACCTTTAATAAAGGAATACATTTTAAATTGTATTCATATCTAGCTAATATATAACACTTTTACATACTCTAAATTACATACTCTAAATTATAATTATTGAGAGAATTATACATTAATTGATTTAAACATTATTTTAGAAAATAAACTACAAATTTTCATTTTCGTGAGAATTTAACGACACTGATCCAGCTGAAATTGCTCAGATCCAAACTAAAATCATTTAAAATGCGTTCTGTGAAAACGTAATTAATCAATGCCAATAGTATGTCTGATTAATGAGTTCCTGTAACGAAATAATCGAACAGATGTCACACTACATAACACTGTTGCTTATGCTTAAATAGCTGGGTGTAATGGGCTAAGTAAGTAAGCTTTTTAATAAAAATGATTTACAGTATGCTTAAGTAGAAATCTAAACTAACTTTATAGCAACATTATTACTTCATATTTCACACTGCATTTCATCACTGTATAATTTTAAAATTCATGAAAGTTTGCTTATTTATCTAATACATTGTTGGAAAGCACTAGTAAACTGGTAAATGCTTTCATTTCAGATTATTATCAGGAAAATGCCTATGAAATGAAATATCTCCTTCGTAGTAGAAGAATTCAGGTATCATCAATAGATAGTATGTAGACATAATGCATATCAAGTGTGTGAGAACATATATATGTCATAATAAGAGCAAAGGAAAAAAGACGGAGCAGTGTAGATGCGTGATTAGATCCATATTGAAGAAGAATTTTGATTGCGTAGTATTTAAAGAACTTGGCAGTCGAGGCAGTTTTAATTCCATTTTTATTTCCAATTGATATTTGTGGCCACAATCACTTGGCACTCTAGTCGTGCCTTTCCACAGAAGGTTTACATTTTTGATATTGTTGAGATAGAAAGCAAGCCAGCGAAATTACATCTTAGCACAGTAGAGAGCAAAAGCTGAAGTGCGTAGTTATGAAAGATGGAAGCACGCAAAAAGAAAAGTTTTGGTTTACAACGACAGTTTCAGTTTTTAATTATTACGTCATCGGAGTTGCGCGGGCCATAGAGTGATCTAGAAATGACGCAATGCAGAGAAGTTATTACGATTTTAGAATAGAGAGGAAGAATTAATGTTTATAGTTATATTATAATTCTGATTCATACATTTTTATCTTATATATATATATATATATATATATATATATATATATATATATATGTATATGTTCTCACATATATATATATATGATGTTATTATAGTAGCTGAATGAAATTTCAGAAATGAAGTTAGTTATTTATTTACCTAAACCGCTGAAATTTCATAACTCTTTGACATTTAAAGGAAATACCAGAAATTATTTAAGTTATCAAGTTTGATTAAAACGTAGACATGAATAATTATTTGAGGCTTCGAAGTACTATTGGTATAAATTTACGTTTCATGAAAACAGAATTTATACCCATATATCACACGAAAATGAAAAATAGCAAGTACTTCAGCATTCTAAATTTACGTTTCATGAAAAGAGAATGTATACCCATATGTCATACGAAAATGAGAAATAGCAAGTACTTCAGCATTCTAAACTTACGTTTCATGAAAAGAGAATGTATACCCATATGTCATACGAAAATGAGAAATAGCAAGTACTTCAGCATTCTAAATTTACGTTTCATGAAAGGCAATGTATACCCATATGTCATACGAAAATGAGAAATAGCAAGTACTTCAGCATTCTAAACAACTTGCACTGAAGTTTGTAAACGTCCTTTTGTAATTGAGTGAGCATATAACGAATCCCTATTTTTAGATCAATAAGCAAGTTCGTTCATAGCAATGCGGTTATAAGAAAAGTACATCATCTAAGTTTATTGCATATCTATCTTTCATGGTACATGCTACTTGAAGTTGAAGTGGGCTAGTTATTGACACCATTAGATTTGGATGAACGACCAGGAACAAAGCAATAGTTATTAAAGAAATAATATATTCGATTTCTTTTAAATATATAATTTTCTTTATAATATCGACTCATTTAAAACAAGAAATCTGGTTCTACTTATCCTCACATACGGTTCAAAAATATCAAGCGCCTTATACGGAAAACATGATGCTTGAAACCAGCGATCTCTGCAATGCAAACCGTGACATCTGTGCAAGTAAAATAATAACTAAGAATTAATCCATTAATTAATTCTAAAATTAGAAAGAAATAATACTAAAATTAAATTATTGGGCAATTTTGAAATTCATTTTGAATCTTTTTGTAAAAATATTTTTGTAATTGCATTATTGATGTATGTGAAACTGCTGTGTTCTTAATTGTTGGGTCCATATCACAAGTTAATAATACAGTAACTTAGTATTTCTCCAGTTTTTTTAAGACCAACTGCTGTTTCAGTTTTAAATCGTAATATGCCTTTTGAAAATTTCTGTATCGCAGTCCAGTTTCGTCTGCATTATATATTTAATATAGAATGTATTCGCCTAGAAGTCAACTGAAAAGTCTTTTACCGGTTATGATTCTCTTCTTCCTTTCCACCACGCAATTCCTGACGAATAAGGTTGGATTTCGCTTTTTTAACTTACGTCAGTTTAAACAAAATTCTGTCATAACATTTAACGAATTAGTTAGAAAACCTCTAGAAGAAGTAAACGTTTTTAGCTATGCACCTTGATACCATTCTGAAAAAGCAATTTATAAGGTATTCTCTTCCTTCTTTCCACATGCTTTTGTTGTGTAACTGGTAACATGCTCGACGCGTATTCGGCTTTCCGGAATTCGAATCTCGGCAGTGCACAATTTTCATGTTTCAGAATCTATGCTGAAATTAGTATAACCCAAAACTATACAAATTTCAATGATTCTCATTTTCCTGTCTTTTTAGCTCTTCCTTTAGACATTTTCATTTTTATCAGTTCTTCATAATTATACTTCTTTGTTTAAGTAAGTTGCACAGTGCTGTTTGGGAAATTCTTAGTTTAAATAGAACGTTTTTGGTCACCAGGACTGCACTAACAAGAACATCAAGATCTTTTAGTAATATGTTCTTTTCTTTCAAGCTTAAATCGTTTTGCTTAGAAATTTTGGACACATTATAAAGTAAGTACATAAGAAATTAAAAAGAACACTTATTTCAGTGATTTACACAATTTCAAAACGCACGTTTTCGACAGCTGCGATTGCCTTTTGTCCACTAAGTCGATCTTTCACTTCATGATTGCAAAGGGCATAACCAACACTTCTCTTTCTTTTCCTTAAGTACCTCTACTCTAGAGGAATATTTTAGCTAACATTAACGTTAGGTTTGGTTAATTGATTAAGGAAAAGCAACTGGAAGGCGAAGCAACTTCTCGAATTTTTAAGGGAAACTGGCTCGTATCCTCGTTACACACGGGGAAAACCATGAAAACCAACCATTCACCAATGTCCTTTCGTAGGATTTCGATTTCAGGTTAAACTACCAGTGTTCCGCGACTTTAATTCTCGGTCACTGTTGAGCCGAAATTAGCCTTAAGATAAGGAAATTCTGCGCCTCTAAAAACCAATGTGGACAAAAAACTCTGCAAGCAGTGCCTAACAGGTACAAGGATCGGGAGTGGTTTTGTTCAAAACCATTTTATTAAAGCCTTACACCTGAAGGATAAAGCCATTGTTCACAATACATTAAATGAACGAGCTACGAAATTTTTGATAGGTACAATAGGATATTTTGGCACTGAAAAATATGTTTTAATCTGAATTTAATAAGGGTCGGAGATGAGTTTAATAGACGCCGCTTTTTCTGTTAATAGAATGCCTTTGTTTTGGTTTCTTGAAATTTGAACGTAATAAACGGCTGAGTTTATTATCTAAGAAGTTTAATAAGCGGCGGCTACTTTATAATTAATTTTGCTAGATTCTTCTTTGAGAGAGAAACCTGGCCTATTCCCTAATGAACTCAGCAACTATCTGTTAATTGCTATTTTCTTATCCATGCTTTCGAGAAAAATGTCCTTGACGGCGTTACGCCTACTCAAGTGTCGTTTGGAAGCTGACGGGAGTTACTGAATGAGTTAGACAGTTTATGTTCGTGGTTTCGTTTTCCTTTTTATTTTTCATAAAAAGTTCTTTTTTGTGTGTGCTTGATAAAGTTTCATTAGGATTTAAAATAGGCAAACTCAACTCTAGTTTGGTGATTCCAATTAGATATATAGTGAATTAAATTCAGTTTTATTTAAGTCAATAAACTGAAAAGAGAAAATCTGTAAAAATGTTTTTAAAAACTTAACTTATTGCTTTTACATAGCTTAACTTCTTAATCAATAACAAATACATTAAATATGAAACTTGAAAATCATACACTGCGGGGAAAGGCAACAGACTCTACCTAAAATTGAAATAATTCACTTACTGTAGATTATATTTAAAGTGAATCACTGCAAAATCGTGTTTCGAGATTAATAGTCTCTCTTGGCAAACACGAGTAAATATGAGGAATTGATAAGAAACGAAGCGACAATTGTAACACTCAATCCTGAACGAAAAATAAGTTGAAAGTTGAAAAATTTCGAGAAAAATCACTTTATAATTTTTGGGAAGTACTGAACCGGAATTAAATTCAGTCACCGGAGTTTATAAATAATGCAGAATATGAAAGACTTTTAGGAAATAAATTATACCTAAAGAAATTTTTCAGATAATTTCAGTTTCTTTAAATCTAAAAATGCGCCAACAAAAATTTAGCAGCAGAAGAAAATATCTTTTTTATCCGATATAAAATTCTGCTTTCTTTATTGCAAAACTTTAAAGGTTTCTTTGGTGTCAAATATTATAAAACTACACCGAAGACAAAATATTGCCAGATCTGTAATAAATGAATCCTTACCAAGTATTTACTCAATACATTTTTTAAAATGCAAGTTAACATTTAACACCTACGTTTTCACAAATCATGATAAAATAAGACGTAAATCAGTAAATAAATAATAAAAGCTTTACTTAACCAAGATTTTAAATCCATTTCATAAACAAGGGAAGCATTTTCACAGAAGTTTGGCTACAAACTAATAAAAACAACAATAAATATATTAAAAGAAACCCAGTGGATAGGACTGAAACGATAAGGAGATATCACTTTCGAAAACTTCAAGCTGAAAAGAAGCTTGAAAGCAGAAATTTTCTTTTATCTTTTGAGCGTGGAGTAAGACAGAGACAGCCTTGGAATCTTTTTTGTCACGTGCGAAGAAAACTGTCCAAAAAGGAGGGTTATATTCTTCAATGAAGAACAACTTCAGTGACTTTCAAGAGAAGATTTCACTTTTAACAGCTTCCATTTATCTTCCTCAATTCAAATGCGAGGAAGAAAAGATATTTACTTTTTTTACGTGTAGTGTGGAATAAAAAAATAACTTCCTTTTATGAATATTTTTGATAGTTTATTTAATTTTGTGTTTGATGTGCAACTTAAGGTTTCTTTACGTAAATCATTTTTCTCTGTGTAGTATATACTAACATGGAAGATATTTGCATCCAATTGTGTTTTACCTTCAGTAAATGCATAGCAAAATTGAATTAGGATACAATTGAAATAATTTTTCAAACAAATTGCGCAATTGTTAGGATATTTATTTACGAACATATTTGATACCTGATTATCCTAAAAGCATACGATATTTTGTAAAGGCTTCAATTCTCTACTTTCTACAGTTAATTATCTTTGTTAACTACGGAAACCAAAAGAAGGATAAACAGCGATAAGAATTATCTCAGTTCGGAATAAATCAGTGAATGAAAATATTGAGTAGAAATACAGTTCTTATAGTCGAGTTTACATAATTAATGGAAGCGTAAAAGTAATTAAAATTAGCAGTAATAAGCTGTATCTTCTGAAACATACATCGTTCGGTATATAAGAGCAGTTTTAAACTTAAAACAAAGCAAAAGGCTTTTCATATTCTCAATTTTAAGAATAAAATAATTACAAAATTATAGAATTGTACATAATATAATCATTCATTCTATGAATGATTATATTATGTACAATTATATTATGTACAATGTATATTATGTACAATGAATGATTAATATAATCATTCAGACTATGAAGAATTATTTTTCCTTCGAACTGGAACCTTTTTTCTTGCTTTCCCTAAATAATTTCTTAATCTCATGATCTCTTTCAGGCAAAGAATCGTAACTCTCGTTATAGCTCAAGGTCAGTTATATAAGGACATATTTCTGTTATCGTATCGGTTAGTTCCTTGATGAATTGGACTTACCCCTTCAGAGAAATTTACAATGAAAAAAAAAATAATAATGCCTTCAAATATTTAAAATAAAAACATCAGTACCTTTTTCATGTGATTCATAGCTTAAGAATAAGCCTATTTCTACAGGGTGGTTATAATTAAAGTTCGACTTTGAAATGGTCATTAAAGGAAAACTATTGGACCAAATGTTATCAAATTTAGTAATCGTGTAAAGGAGGTCAATGGAATTTATTTTTCAGAGAAAACAAAAAAGTATAAAAACTCACCACCAGGATGGAAATGGCACTGTATGCATTATTGTTAACCGACGAAGACTTGAAGACATCGGTTTAAAACGTGCTTAATCGTTTCTGAAACATGTTACAAAGCATGTTCAGTGTGGCGTCCACCATTTTGCGAAAAAAAGTTAAATCGTATTACTGCACTCTCAACAGCAACGGACATGTCGGTGTATCGCATCTTTCATTTCCGACTGATTGTTTAGATTATTACCATAAACAGTGCTTTTGAAATAATCCCACAGTCAAAAGTCACAGAGTTGTAATTTTGGGGACCAGGAAGTGGGGAGATGTTGGCCTATAATATGAGCATTCGGGAAATATTACCTAAACAACTCTGTGACACATGTACCAATGTGCGGTGAAGGCCTCGTCCTGCATAAAACTCCTGGAGTGTAAACTGTAACTTTGCTACATTTCAGGAATCCCGAAACGTCTTAATATTGACGCTAACTAAGTTGCAGTCTCAGTGCATGTAACAGGTCCAGCTGTCGACTGCTCTTGAAAGAAAAATGGTCCAATTATGAAACTAGGTATCATACCGTACCAAACGGTGACGTTAGGAGAATGCAATGAAACTGTGTAGATAACACGAGTGATTTGTAAGAAATCGATTTCCGGATTGCGCACTCCTTTGCGATAGATTTGCGATCTCTAATTTATGGTTTTCGCAGACGGATTTCTCCGTTACACGAATGGCGCATTCGAATTTTGTTGCCATTAAATGGTAGTTTTGTTTAGGTCAATGTTCCTTAAGGGTATACAACTTGTTAAACCAGTATAACAGGATGTTAAGTTAGATTCCGACCCTTATTTCGTTTAACTATACTGCATACATCGCCATTTTCGCCCTGGCGGTGAGTTTGTGAACTCTTTTTTCGTGGAAAATAAATTCCCATGACCTCCTTTACACGACTACCAAGTTTGATGATATTTGGTCCAGTAGTTTTCCTATTATGACCATTTCAAAGTGGAACGTTAATTACAACCACTCTGTACCTTAAGTACAAGATCGGAATATAAAGATTAAATCGTCTGTTATGCAAATCAAAATTAAAGGAAAGCCATATAATATTTTTGGATGGACACGCTGCTAGATCGGATTAAAACAACCATGACAAAATCTAAAGTGCTAATTGGAAATTCCTATTAATGTTAACTGTTCTCTTATATCATTGGCACATAATGTTTTTAATTTGAAATGTAACACTAGGCTTTAAAATTACTGTAAGTTAAACTAAATTAAATATAAGATAACATACATTCCATTTTTAAAAATAATAAATTGCAATTTTTATGCTGCTTTTCAAATCAATTATTGGAATCATAATATTACTATACTTCGCAACAACAATCATCACCGCATTAGGTATCATTCAATAAATATTGATTGTTAAATTTAACATTAAACTTCGAATTTGTTTTTAAGGTAAGCTTCTTTCGCATAGCTTTGTTTAAATTTTTTCTGACCTAAATAATTTTGTGCTGTTAAATTTTTACGTTAATTTTGTTACTTGAGTATATCATATCTGTATACATTGAGTCACTGAACGGGCTTTAAATGTCTTTGCTAATTTTAATAAAAAAACAGTTTATACGTAAAAAATGCCTTACATTAGTTTTCTGCACTGTCGTGATGTGACATTATTGTTACAAAAAATAGTAATTCAGCGATTCCAGTAACAGATTAGATAATAAGGAAAAAAAAATCCAACATATTGTTTTAAAAAGTGGCATATACGTTACTTAAATTTAATTTAGCTGAGCTTATAGTAATATTTTTCGCATTAACTTCTTGTTATCAGACTTTTAATATTTTAGTGAGGCTGTTTGACACAAATGAAAGCCTCACATTCGTTTTCCATACTGCCATTTTACTTTCTGCATTAATTCTAATTACATTTTTTTCTTTGAAAAGTAGAAATAGAAGACATCATTATTTTTCTCTAATATGGCGCTCTGCTATTCTATCGTCATTTTTGCTCTACATTTGCTGTTATTGTTAAAAGTCATTTTTATACATCAATATAAAATTTATGATATTCTCAACAGCTCAGTAATGTTCTAAACGTCTTGGAACCTATTGGATAATAGGAAATAATCGAATAAAAGTTCCATAATCTACAGAATAGTGAAATATTTTGAGCAGTAATTTATTTGATATATAAAAGTTTAAAAAACTAGAACTCGAAAATCAGAATAACTTTGTATGATCTTCAAACAAATAATACTTTTATCACAATCCTATCATCTGAACTGTGCTTTCTGTTGACAGCTCATTTGTAGGATAAAACAATTTTGAAAAGACACGTGATGCAATATTTTCATAATGGGAGGGAAATGACACGTTCATATTTTCCCAGTTTAAAGTACTGGTTAATTCGCTGACATTTAAAGCAGAGCAAATTTTATCTGATAAGGATTTTAACATTTAAACAACTATTGAGAGTTTTCTGGAATGCTTGAAACTTTTCAAAAAATTCTACTTTCTTTAATTTTATTTAAAATGTGTCTTATATCCATAATATCTTTGTCACTACTTTTATGGTTCTTACTACATTTATGGTAAAACTTTTACGCGTGCGACGGTCGTGCCCCAATAGCACCTATGGTATGTGCTTCCTTCGGAATGTATTTCATAATTGTCTTTTCTTACGGAAACACATTTGTTTCACGGTTTTTACAGATTCTGGAACTATCCCAAGATTTTTTAGTGTGTTTGTCAATGAAGTCCCATGCAGGAGATGCTCCACTTTCAAGCTAAACATATTTTCTTTAGTACTAAAACGTATTTTCTTTGAGTACTAAAGTTTATGCTTTTATCCTTGAATACATTAACTCAGAAAACTTATACAACTTTAAATACTATACGTTTACATAAAATAAATAAATAAATTTAAAAAAATGTACTTAAATTTATTCAATTGCTTAATTTTTATTCCTTGATACCTCTACCTATGTAAATAAGCATCAAGGCTCCAAACATATAAGGTGAAAAGCGTATTTAAATATATAAATATATTCGAGACCTTAAAGCCTGCGTAAGATGCATAAATTGTTAAAATGTAAATTTAGTAGAGAAAATAAATTTGTTGGTCAAACACACCTTAAGATGAACCGTTTCAATTCGATCAGTTATATTTGTGCTTTAAATCCAGAGCTGTTTCAGTCGAAAGTGTACTAGCATCAGCATTAAATTTCTCAAATATATAAACCAGATACGGAAGTACAGTATATTTTCTCATTCCATCCATTATATCATGTACAGTTAGTTATACAGTTATGCAGAAAAAAAGTAAAATGGTTAGCTAGAGGAATCAAGTTTAAATGAATACATAAGCTTAAAAGAAACAAATTTAAATGTAACATCAGCTGTTACTTCCGAGATGTAAAATAGGCGTGCAGTTAATGAAGATTCTCTAAGAATGTTTTATCAAAAACAATACCAAATATTCTTTTCCTTGGTATCTTAACAATTCAGGTATATTGGATGACTCGCATCATCTTTAATTTAACCTTTACTCAGATCCTGTATAATGGCAAAAAACTGTTTGTTTTCTAGGATCTCACTTATATTAGGCAATCGATCTATCTGATTTTATCAGCACGGAGGTTACTGCTGGGCTGAAAACGTTTGTAGTTAAATTAACATGTAAAGGAAAGATTAACCGTTTGCAATAACCACAAACCTTAAAAACATGAACTGTATCACAAAAGCTTCAATAATTTATTAAAATGCGCGTCGCATTGATTCAGCGTATTTATTCGTAGCGCAGCCTAACGAAACTCAAATTCATCTTTAACATCATCTAAAATGCTAGGCCAAGCGCGTAGAGTTTCACAAAGAGGTAATATAATTTACAGACGCAAGAATGTACACATTAATTGATACCGCCATGAAGTTAAATAGTAGAGAAATAAGAAAGGAGTTGTTGTAAACACTACAACAAAAATGAATTTCTCAACAAACTAATTATATTTGCTACAGAATTTATAATTCCTTTCTTATAGTGCCATGCTTAGATAAGCCAATTACTTTCGTTTTTTAAAGGCTTTTAAAATGTGCCATTCAATGACATTCATTTACATTAGATGCTACAAAAGATATAAATTAATTACATTTTGAGCAAAAATGTTTTTCTCATCTTCAGATTAATAATACAAATCAAATAGGTATCAATAATGGTGCTGTAACAAAAGATGCTCTTTGAATATTAGGTAGCTCTAGAAATGAAATGAGCGTGCATTAAAATAAGATGTATACGAAATAAATTCAATCCGAAAACATTCCTTTCTTTCCAATTTAAAGCGAATATACTTGAGATAAATGAGAAGCGTAGCCTCTTCCGATTTCTTGCAGAATAATACAGAAGCAAACCGAGTTAATGCAGAATCATTTCAAATAATGAAAGTAAAAACAAAAACTGAAATGAGATGGCTACTAATAAAATGCATACTCCGCATCAAATCAAAATGCGGATGCCGCATTTTGATTTATGTAAGTTTAATTTAATTATTTTTCAGTAAAATTTCCCTTTTACTTAAATTAGGAAATGTTGGAAACAAGGATAAATTTTTTAATTTATTTTGACTAATATTGAACTAAAATCGAAAATGGTGATAGCGTATGTATATGATGTTAGTTATTCCAGTATAAAATGTTGTTGTCAATTAACGGTGCAAAAGATGTTGCATTTATTTTCCAAACTATAAAATTACGCTAAGTACACTAAATAGCGTTTCCAAAATTAGTCTGTCATTATATTGACATTTTTGGAAATAGGTTCATGTTTACATCATTATAATAACAATTATTATTGTTATAACGATGAAGAAAATAATGATATTAAGCATAACTGTCGGTTTTTCTAAAGCTTCATATTGGCCACAGCTTTAAAATTCCTATATATATATATATATATACATATGTATATGTATATATGTATATGTATACCTAATGCAGACAATTCTATATAGAATTATATATATATACAGTAAGACCCCGCTTAACGCTGTTTCGTTTAGCGCTGTTTCGGTTTAGCGCTCTTTTATTTCACCCTCGGGATTCCCCGAAATTGCTCGCAGCCTGAACTACGGGGATTCCTCGAAATTGTGCGCAGCGGTAGGTTTCCAAATAACATATCCGAAACTTTGTAGTTATGTTTCTTGTTTGGTGCGGTGAGGTGCTGTACGTAAGCATTTTTATCATTTGAAACATTTGTTGACATTATTGTAAGTATAAATTTACATAATACTATAACGATTAATACAGTGACAAATATTATGATCTTTAGTTTTTATCGTGGTGATAATAAAAAACAAGAAAAGAAAGCAACCAGAAAAAGCATTTCACTGGAAACTAAAAAGCAAGTGATTAAAGATTAGATTCTGGTGAGAGTCAATCTCAAATTAGAGCTGCATTGAATTTGGCAACTTCAACAATAAGGACAATTCTTAAGAATAAAGAAAAAATACTGTCATCGGCAACAGCAACTACGTCAAGTTCTGCAACTAGAATTACCCGTTCTAGAAATAACATTATAGAGGAAGTGGAAAAACGACTGTCTATATGGATTGACGACGAAATTGAACGCAATATGCCATTAAGCCAATCTATCATAATGCCTTCTTGAAAAAAAAAGGCAGAAAATTGGAAACACAGAATAGACTGAATGATCTGACTGGCTTATAATTTTATTTGTTTTTATAAATATATTCGTTTATATTGTTTCTATTTTTGTAAGAAATAAATGTTTGGTTTTATTTTTATTAAAAAAAACATTATTAAATTTAATACCTAACCAATTTTCTATCCATCTTCCCCTAACTCCATTATTTACATGTTAAGATAGCCTCGTTTAGCGCTGTTTCGCATTACGCTCTACTTTGATGGAACGTATCCCCCACGTTAAGCGGAGTCTTACTGTATATGTAAGATAAAATTATATGAATCAGAATTATAATATAACTATAAACATTAATTCTTCCTCTCTATTCTAAAATCGTAATAACTTCTCTGCATTGCGTCATTCAAATTAATCATGCGATCTTACGTAACCGTTAATACCAGATGCCTCTTGACGACCAATCACCGAATTGTAAACAAAAACTTTTCTCTTCGCGTGCTTCCAATTTGCATAACTACGAACTTCAGCTTTTGCTCTCTACTCTGCTAAGATGTAATTTCGCTGGCTTGCTTTCCTTCTCAACAATATCAAAAATGTAAATATTTTGTGGAAAGGCACGACTAGAGTGCAAAGTGATTGTGGCCACAAATATCAGTTCAAATTAAAAATGGAATTAAAACTGCCTCGACTGCCAAGTTCTTTAGATCACCGATCTACAGCGTTCTGTCTTTTTCTTCTTTGCTTTATTTATTACACACATATATATATATATATATATATATATACATATATCTATATAGAATTGTCTGCATTAGAAACAACATAATAGTAATGATTAAAATTTATAGCAGCATATAAATTCCAATCTTTCATAAGTTGACATTTTGTTATTACTACTTTATAATTTATTTT
The DNA here is from genome assembly GCF_044657685.1 of Stegodyphus dumicola. Classification (NCBI taxonomy): domain Eukaryota; kingdom Metazoa; phylum Arthropoda; class Arachnida; order Araneae; family Eresidae; genus Stegodyphus; species Stegodyphus dumicola. The sequence continues at coordinate 200,109,160 of NC_140771.1, forward strand.
AAGTTTTGAAAATAAAGTACCTAGTCAAATATTCCAGCTTCTAAAATCGAAACATCTGAGCCATGATTCTGCCATCGTGGTATCTTATCTGTTTACGCCTTGTTTATTCACCTTAAATATTCTGAACATCTTGATTAAATGAGTTTTAGTTTTCTACATATTTCTCCAGGATTTATTCCATTCTACCCTTGTACTATAGGTTAAAAATATTTGCAGGTAGAGTTTGTTTTTTAATCTTCAAGTAAATGTCACTTTATGACCCGCCAGAACTTGCCAGCTTAAAGCTGTGTCTTGACTACTTTAGCTCCTTTGTAATGGCTATCTTAAGAATTTAGGAGTACTTAACTTCTCTTACCTTATCACCAGATGCATTTTAACGTAGAAAATGACAATATTATTCTCAAAAGCCTTTCACAATTATCTATCGAAAATGGAAACTGCGCAAAACATTGTACGCCGAGAAACGGCGGAAACTCATTTGAAATATTTGCTGTTCAAAGAACGTTAACTATTGCTAAGAACGTGTGTGCAACTACCGAGAAATTTTAACAGCAGAATATAAGAAAATCATAGAATTCAATAAAATTCTGTAGGTAATTAAAAATGACTTTCGTGCCTTTTACAGCTATCTGTAGAACTTTATTAAAGTTTTTAGAATGTATAGCAGACTGATGAATAAAAAGAATGAGAAAGTAATAATATTATACTCGAAAGCAGTAGTAAAATATTCTATATGAAGTCATGACAACAGGTCGTGAGGTATTTTCTCCCAATTCCTTCGCATGCATGTGTGATGTAATTGGATGCACGTCCGGTTTATAGAGGGATGACCGCTATTCAAATCCGAGGGAGAGCTTTGCTCATATTTCATGATTCGTGCTCTAGAAACAAACCTAATAGACTCTACAAGGTTTTTATTCTTTTCATCAACAGATTGCGTTTGAAATTTGAATATATGAATTCCTTCTCCTTTCCTGTATTGCCGGTACATTGTAAACAACAGGGAGAAAATGGCATATCAACTTAAAGCTTGGTAACGGTCTCGGCTTTTTATGTTAGGTAGTGTAAGAAAAAAAGAATTAACTGGCCTGATGGAAATATGTTTTCATTAGCAAATGATGAGCTTGGTTAATTTGCGATTTTTAATTTAAAGGTTACGAAACTCGTTTGAAATAATGATAATTCCAAACGTCATCGCTCTTTGAGAGTACTTACCGGGTTATGGCGCAAGTGCTACTTTTCCGGTATTTCAAAAATAGTAATGCATTGAGATGTAGGAGTGTTACGTTTAAAGAACAATCCGCTGTTATCTGAAATACTTAGAAAAAGTCCTAAAAATTATATGTATAAATAATATTCATGTGTCACACAATAATCAAGCATAATTGATACATGTCGCAAAATAAAGCAATCATGAAAAGTAAATAAAGTTTGAGATCAGTGTTTTGAATTTTGAACGAAATACTGACTGCATGTAATGAAACATCGACCTAAATCCTGCTCGTGCAATTGTCAGCAATGTTGCGATAGCCGTGGGAAGCTATTTGTCTGCTGTATTTTACTACCCATGGAAGTGCCTTAATTATGTACCATTTATTAAGTTTTCAGACTTTTCTTTAGGATAGGATAGAGGAAAGGAACAGAGTAACACCAGCCAACAATGTACGCTGAGACGCATCTGCATTCACATAACTGCTGCTTTAAATTGATTTGTGATTACCTTAAATGCAATTCCGTTAATTTAGAAAGCAAAAAATGTGTTTGTTTCTCCTTTCATTGATTCAAGTTACATTTATCTGGGAAAGGATTATATTTTAAACCAATTTAACGCCAAAATTGTAAGCCTTTTTTCCTTTATTGTACCTGAATCATAGTCTGCTTAAATTTCACGTGCAGAAAAGCAATACTGAACTAAAAGTAGTAGTACTTGGTCAGAATTTCAGTATCTTCTAAGCTTCAGCTTGCCCCATCATAAAATAGATTAATGCTTTCAGAGGATTAAAACTTTCAGTCACGAATAATCCGCTGTAATTCAGTTAATTATCAGTATATATTTTATGCGCAACCAAACGGAAATTTTATGCATTGGAGTAACATAGATTCCCATGTTAGTTTTTAATTAATGAAGATATTTCCATATTAATCTTCTTTTTAGTTATATTTAAATCACGTGACTGAATATTATAGAGTTTAGACATAACGAAAACGTAATTTTGGTTCTTCTCGTTTATTTAGTCTTCTCTACGTATAGGTTACTAGTAATCGTAGTTTTATTTGAATTCATACTATTACTCACATTAATTTAATGTGACTTCAATGTGACGTTAATTTAATGAACTTCATATAAATTATAATTTTGTGTTATAAAATTATAATTCTTCATATTAATTTTAATTTTTAGTTTTTTCCGGCAAACCTATTATTTAAAACTTCCAAATATTGTTTAAAAGTCCATATAAATTTCGTGTATGTCGGCTTAAAAGCATCCATTGTGATACATTTGAAATCTTTTGCAATAAAAATATCTGAAATATCTTTGCTATGTTCTAGGCAAATTAAACAGCTTAATGAACCTAATTTGCCTAATTTGAGGTCGTTTAGTAAACCACCATAACTGCGAAACTCATGTTGAATAAACGTAATTAGTTTATGAGGAAAGCTTAACATATTTGGAAAAGACTGGTAAAGGGTAATTTAAGTTATATAATATGATGTGGCGAGTTGTTTCAGAAAATGCTCAATTTTCCGTGGTAAGCATATTATTTATCTAGAAGTCTTACCGCTTTTTTTTATCAAACTAAATTCATTAAACTAATTTCAGCAAATTCTAAATTTAATAATTTCTGATTAATGTTTAAGAATAAATAACTAAGAAAGAGGGGACTAAACAAACATTGTGATAATAATTCTCTTTATGTTATTATATTAATATCTCTTTATATATAAAGATATCTGATAATATCTTTTTATATACTTCATTAATATTGCAGTCACGCATCTTTATAAGAATCATATCAAGTTATGATAGCCAAACGTTCGTATAATTTAGTCCAAGTTTCATGAAGATTCATTTTTCAGAGTCAAGGAATATGATTCATAATATTCCAGCGATTCAAGCGATTTTACTATGTAATGCTCCAACCTATAATTTACAAGTAAATGCCTGCAACGTTGAGAACTGGTAAGCGAATAATCGCTTTAGCTTAGTAGACAGAGAACAAACCTCAGGAATACTAAGAAATAAAGCTTAACTAAACTAAAAAGATATAGCTGAAGCTATCAAGAGTTGGCCCCTTAACGCTAACTAAACGGCGAAGCTATCAACAGCCTAAGGTACGGCGAGCGTAGAAATAGCTTTAAAGAGAGTATAGCCAATAGGTGAATGCGCGCTGCTCAGAATCTCTGGCTCTCTAACGAAGTCAGTAGAACTTCAACTTTAAATACTTTCTCCTCCTTCATTTGCATTTAATCGCGATTCTGAAAACACGTTCTGGCAGGAAATTGTAAGCTGGAATTTAGAGAGATAGAACAATGGCTTTAACTAAAAATAGCAAGACAACTTAGGATAAACCTTACAACTATTTCATCGATGTTACAATATAATTCAAGAGTCTAATAATTACACCGTTACTTTTCCGTTTTTGCAGGGATATTCCGTGTACTGAAGTAGCAAGCTCTTTCACTATGTACCAATGTTAGCACCGTAGAATATATTTTATTATATATTATAGAATTATTTTATTATATCTATTAGTAGAATATATTTTTTATTAATTTATTTTTTGTACGTTTTTATAGATTACATTTAAAAGACAACTAATAGTATTAGTGCAAGAGTAGGGAGCTGTTGAACAACTTCGATCTGAAATTTGACAAACTTTACCTGGGAAGGGAAGTAGTGAGCCGAAAAGTGTTCGAAAACTGTGAACCGAACTTTCCTTGATTTATGTTGATGTAAAGCACATGTAGTGGTGCCTCGGTATATATGTCCGCTTTGAAATACGTACAACTTGGTAAACACCTTATTTAGGAAAGGAAATGTATGTTCGTTGTAGTATATTTATTTGGAATACGAATGGAGTCACGCATGCACTTATTTACCTCTTTCGAATCAATACTACAACTGGCCATGATGAACAGTACGCTGGCAGCTATTATTCAATAAAGAACCTATAAATTTCCAAGTGATTTTGTGTTTCTGTGTAACGGTTTTCAAATTCAACATCAGTCAGTTTTAGAGAACTTATTGAGAAAAGAAGGGGAAGAAAGCTAGAATCTCAACTGATGATTTTCGGAAAAGAACGAAGGTAGTATGCGTATCAGGTATGCCGAATACGATGGTGTCTACAACCGTGAAAAACCAAAGACGCTATAAAACCAGCTAACGTTGAGAAAGGGGTGACATCAATGACATCGACCAAAAATGATCACAAACACTAAAGCATATTGAAAAATTCCTTTTGATCAGGATAGCAAAAAAACATTTATGTGCAGTGCAGTGCTTAATTTATCTTTAGTTTATATATTGCCCTCTGCATTTGCATTTTAGTATTAGACAATGTTATAATAATAAAAACATAATTTTTTATAAGAACAAAATTGTTATGTTCTCTTCATTTCTATTGGAAACGTTCATTTGGTACATGTCCGGTTTGGCAGATGTCCAAAGATCTGGAACGAGTTAATGACATACACCGAAGTACCATTGTGTTTTTATAGCGAGTGGTATTTTTTAGCAAGAAATACAAATAAAACGTACAGAGTAACATAAACAACCCTTTGCTTGTTGAATTGTCTCTCCGGCAGATGTTGAATTTATCAATAAAACATACACTGCAAACTAAGTGATTTTCGCAATTTTTGGAAAATCTTTCTCCTAGTAACAGTTTTACTAGTTTTGTGGGTTTTTTTTTTTTTAATAACATTATTTGCCCTCTGAGAATCCTTCATGAAGCATTCTTCACATCCTTTAAACTTTTAATAGGATTTGTAACCTATATGCTCTCCTTATAGACGGGACATTCGGTTATTTAAAAGAAGGAGACATGAAAAATGAGCAATGCTCTCGCCGAGAATCGAACCTCAGACCACTCGAATACGCGCCGAGCTTGCTAACCATTATACCTCTAAGGCATGCTAATAATTCGGGAGAAATGCTTTATGTCCTTAATAAGTATTCTCCTGTTTATTTTTGGGGGTATGTTTATGGTCATATTCAAAAGAGAATTCTTAGTGGTCCTTCAAGGGAAAAAAATCTGGAATTTGTTTCAGCAGATCACGCTATGTTAAGATTGGAAACTGTTTTACGTTTAACTGAGAAATAACGCGGACAGTATGGAGAACTGGATTAATGAATTCCAGTTTTGAAACGGAATATTATTAATTATCTAAAAGTACGTTTAAAGACCTATTTGCTGAAAAATTTTCAAATGATTTGTTAACATAACCAATCAATATTCACTCCTCCGGTACATCCTGTCACAACAGCAAAAGCGCTCGGAAATATGTATTAGATAGATTTTTAAATTATTTAAGATGAACTAGTTAAGGTTCTGAAAATATTTCGGTTATATCATTTCCTACAAATATGCCAATAAGTGTGACGTATTGTGCGGAAGTAAACAAAGTTTAATTTTAAATTTCAAATTCAGAAATGCAGCTCAGAAACTAAGAAAAAATAGTGTAGTAATTTACCTTTTCCCCAGTTTATTTCATAGCTTTGAGATCAAAATTTTGTTACATCTATTGTACGCCAGTATAACTGCATCTAATAACAAAATAAAATCATCTTTTGTCTTTGTTTTTAGGTGCATTTACGTCGAAGTACAAGAAATGTAAAAATCGCTTGCCCTGCGTTAACGTGTAATAACGTTTTTCACTTAAATAGGTGGTTAATTAAGGTATTTCTTTTAGAGTATTTGAAAACCGTTTTAAATTAAAATCATTCTCCTTCTTACATTTTTGAATAGATGGCAATTATTTTATTTTTCATGAGGTGAATTAAAACTCATTTTTCCCAAGAAATGTAAAGAATGATTTTCCGTTCTTAATAGTTCCCTTCATTTGGGGAAGATTTCAAGCAACTCAGTTAATTAAACTATGGATGTGAAAACACGAAATTGAAAAAGAAAAAGGTTTTCAAATTATTTTTAATAGCGCTATACATTTTTACATTAAAACAACATTTTTTTAGAATTAAATGCCACCTGTTACAATAATAGCAGACAGAACAATAACAAGATAATGGAGTTTTTGTGTTTTATACTGAAAGTGTTACCCTTTTAAAAAATATTATTATTATTTTTTTTTGGTGACATAGCCGCTACTATATAAATGCGGAATACACTGATGCGGAATTATCTGCGGTTTAAAACACCCTTGTTATTCCATAATTCAATATACTTTGAACACAATTTTAAACTATGTAGTTGCAACTATTTCTTATGTAAATTATCTCAAAATAACCTGAGAACAAAGCATCGCTTTATTGTTTTTTCGTATGATCACAACTGCAATATAAAAAGCAAAATATTATTAAAACAACTAAGGTCAAATTTCAACTATTCACATAGAATAAGAATTAATGGTAAACCCAAAAATAAGTGATTAGTGGAAGTGTCAAATTTACAGATATTGTAGGAAAATGTGTTGCTGAATAAGCTATAATCCATAGCCCAAGTTACTCGAATTAAAAGTTTTGTTAGCAGAAAATTACAGTTATTAAGATAATAGCTAATTAAAATTTTGAGAGAAGAATACTAATTAAAATTTTGGGAGGTATGTTGCTGAGGAGAGCTAATCGTACTAAGTTTTCTTATACAAGTTTAAAAAAAAATACCTTTCAGTTTAGAGAAAATAAATAAAAGCACTGGTTTAAAATTATCATGTGGTTAAATCCTAAAATTAAAAATTTTTCATTCAATTAAATTCAATTTTAAAAGATCCTGATGTCGGAATTCTGTTTTTCAAATAAAAGTGACTTAAGTTATATGATCCTTGAGAAATTTGTAACGCTTTGTCAAGAATGTCATGGTGCTTTATAACGTAAATAGGAACAACTAATTAGTGTTAAAATGAATAAAAATTTAATTTGTTAGGTATGATAAGATGCATTTTTATACTTGTTTTGGCATTATTATAAGCAAACAATTCAGCTTGTATTTCATTTCTAGTCAAAAAACAAATTCAGTAAGCTTATGTGAAACACATTCTATAAATTCCTCTTAAACAGAACTTACAGTATAAAATTAAAAACCAGCTTATGCATTACTTTGACATACTTGCCACAGAAATCTGGTAGTAACTGCCAAGTAAAGTCAAATTTCTTATGCTATCCCAAAGTCATTGCCCACGAAATATATTCTCCGAATAAAGATTTTGGATTCAGTCCTTGCAAACTATATTCTTTCCGAACATAAAATTATGTCTGTTTAAAATCAGTACATTTTCAAATCTAACTATCAACTTTTGAATTTTCAGATTTGAATGTTCCTGTGATTCCCTTATTTCTTTAACTTAAGCTTCTTTCTCTTTACTATTGGTTATTTACAGATAGTCAAGGGAAATTCTACTTATGGGGTAGACCGTTTCACCCTATCTGAATTAACGCAAAAATGAAAGAATGACAGCAAAGTGCAGAGTTTTCTTTTAGAAAAACCTTGTCGTTAAAGTCTAAACAAGTCCGTTAAAGTTCGTTTGGCAGGTTTATCACCCTAAAGTTAAATCTGACATGAGATCCTTAAAAGTATTCCTTGAGGTCATTTAATGCATTTGAATAGAAGGAAACAAAATCCTTCTGTTAAAGAAAAACCATGCAAAAAATACTGCAGTTAACAAAGCTGACACTGCCAATTTTATTTTCTTCGAAAATATGTTCTCTAAATAAATTTTATTTCAGACCTCCCATGGAGGCCCTTCTTAGAACATCCTAGTGTGACGGCAGAAAATCTTAGCTTTGTTTTTTAATTACCGCATGAAATAAGCCAAGTCTTCAAAATTACTATCTGTAGAATGGTTTAATTTTTGATATTAAACACATATTACTCAAACAACAATAATCTTGAAGCCCTATATTGGAAAGAAAAGTGTTCAAAAATGTATCCAATGAAAATAAGAAATGTGCTCTAACGGGTATGAAATAGAAACAACTTCTTTGCTTTGATCTCTCTTACATAAATCTTATACGAAGGACAAAAATAAACTTGACTCATTTTTAAAGTAGTTTAAGCTTGTAGCCCGTATGAGTTTACGGCTTGAATTTTCATCGACAAAGTTCCATTGGTACATCAGATGATTTATGTTTTTCAGATAAAGAACATATTATTTAAACCACAATAATACTGAAGCTCCATGTTGGAAAATAAAATACTCAAAAAGCTAGCGCATGAAAATACGAAATTATCTCTAAAAGTGATGACATCCATTTAAAAAATGAAGCTAATTTGTAGACCCAAACATAAGTATTCTTTTAGCGTTATTTTCGATTTTATTTATATTTAAACAAAGTATTTTAAAAACATTTTGTGCGGCAATGATTTCAAAATATTTTTTTAAATATGAAATAAATAGTAAAATATGAAATAAAAGTAAAACATAAAATAAATAAGATACGAAAATATTATATAAAAACTTTTATAAATATTCTTTTTTGAAGCAATGAAAGCTTTTAAATTGTATTTTAATTAACATGTTAATTTTATGGTAATTCTTCTTTGCGCTGTCTAATTTCCATATCGGCATTCCCTAGAATGCATACTAGTTTGAGTTTGTATAGTAAGCAAAGTTGTAATTCAGAGACAGTACTGCGACCAGCTTCCCATTACATGCTAAATTGAAAACACAACCTCAGCGTTTAACTAGCTACTGGAAATAATGGATGAATTTCGTACATATTTTTTTAGAATATGAATATTATGCTAGAAATTTTATTGCTGAATCATAAAACTAAGAACTACAACTGTGTTCTGCAATGACTTCGAAAAATTCAGTAATTGACTATCACATTCAGAAGACGCTATTTTTAACTACTAGAAGTAGTGTATTAACTACACTTTCATTTAATCAAGTTTTAACTCTTGCATGCGTTACCGAAGTTTAGTTAGATTACAGCTGACATGTCAAAACTATTGTATATTTTGAACAAAGAAGCAAATGAAAGTTAACCTTAAAAAGTAATCAGTTAAAATTAGCAAAAGAACGTTATTAGTTATGCGATTGAAATAACTTGGAAAATTTATGTTATTTTAAGCACACGAAATTTTGATTGCATGAATGTTTCTTCAGTATTTGGGAATGCTTTGAATTTAAGCTTTACCGATAAGTACATTTCATTACTCATTCTCGCTGAATATTTTGGTATACAAGACGTATTGCAGTTATACTTATCGTAACACATAAAATGTCTAGTGTTTGCTTCAGTTAGCCATAACACATTAGTAAAGAATTCGATGTAATTGCAAACATAATAAAGCTATTTCCCTTCCATTATGCAATGTTATGCATATTTTACGTGACTAAAAATCTAGTATCCTGGTTAGAAATCTGAGCACGTCGAAAACATTTTATTATGGCTTGCAGGCAAATCATTACCATCGTTTTTTTTTTCAACCCAGGGACTTTATGGAATATATTCTAGTGTTCCTTTCTAATGTCATAAACTATAGAACTCACTCTGGTAACGCAGATGTAAGCACTGGAATACTTTTCAAAATACACTAGGCTGCCTTTCCTACTTGTAAGAAATTACAGGTCTCTCATAATTTATATATAGTTTTGTATGGTTTTAATGTAAGTTATGTATACGTTTGATAAACCGCTGTGAGTATTTTATTTAAAGTTTTATCTTTTTAGGGATTGTACCAAGGAGTAACATAAATAATAATAAATAAGATAAGCAAATTATCTATTTTATTTCATTTCACTTGTTGAAGTGTGTAATAAAGTGCTACAGCGGATCCCCTATGAATAGTTTCAATATCTGTGAGACGGTAGTACCGAGGTAGGTAATATCGAATATGAAAGCTTTCTAACATTTTGAGATTTACAAATATTGCCAAATATTAGAGTTTTCTTCTTCATAGCTTTGTTGAGACTGAAGTTCATGAATTGTTTTAATGTAACTCTATCTATTTCAAAAAGACATTGCTCATTTCAAATTATTCAGGGATCGCGTAAATAAGTACCTGAAAGATTAATTGAAAAAAATATTATCAGACGACCGTTCAAAAGATTATGGAAGAAAAGGGTTCACAGTGCTCACTGAAATGAATTAATAAATGTTTCATTATTTTAAGCTCTACGTGCTTTTCTATGCCTTTACGACAGAACGTTTAAAATAATCACTGGGTTTTATACTTTAATGAACCTCATTTGTTATGTGCAAATGATTTGAGTTTTGGATATCTTGGGTTAAACCAAAGAGTACTGGTGTGAACTGCCATTGTGTCTTTGATGCCCTTGTGGATGACTTCGCAAGAAAATCTAGCTTCCTTTTACGTTTTTGAGGAAATTTATAAAACCAGCGGTCTATTCGCTTTAGTTTGATCCTGTTTTTGACTCACCATTGTTTAGCTTTCTTACCTCTCTGAAACCTGACTTTGTGTCTATAGACAAATGGCGTAATGTACTTATCTCGTATATTACTGTCTGTTTTTGAATTTCCAAAATAATGTTCTTATATCGTATTTTTATCTATTGTTGACATTTATCCAAAAGGCAGTCTCCTGTGAGAAAGGAGATTAAATTATGTTGCTAATAATCTAAATTATCTAAATGATTCATCTCGAAAATATAAGGCTCGGTCTGACAAAGCTCTAAATTGGAAGATTTTACGTTTTAGTATCATAGTTATGTGTGAAAGAAAGACTTTTAAAGGTAGTCTTGGAGAAAACGAGATATTCGTTGTTTCGAAACGTAGTTTTCTTTAAATTTCGTCCGGAATACTAATAGAAGAATATATTAACACATTAATAAAGATAAAAAAAATTAAAATCTCTTTCATAAAAAACAGCATGTATGAATTTTGACAAAACTGAAATAAATATATATAAACAAATAAATATGTCCTTATTAGAATCGCTATAACTACCACTTTCTAATTCTGCAAAATATATTATCACAGTCAGCAGTTAAGAAAAAGAATTTTATTCGACTGAAGTCTTCCATCAAATACCGTTTTGCTAAACCCGTCTTAACGTGAGAGAGGCAAAAACCAAGAGCGATAAATAAAACCTCTAAAATGTTAGAACGTCTGCCTCTCTATAACCGAAAAAGTATTTCAAATCATCGATATGAACTTCTTTGGATTTCCATTACATCAGAGAACAAACAATACGTTTTGTAAAACGTCACTATATGTATAGTTCTTCAAATGATCTTCCAGGTGTATAGAAATGCACCTGCAATTTATTCCAGTTTCTTCAGGTAGTTACAGTTGTTTACTGATGACAAAAAAATCTGTGAAAAGTGGCATGCACGTAAAAGGTATATCATAAGTAGAACTAAAATTAGAAAAAAATAACAGATTGTTCTGAAAATCATTTCTATGCAACTGATTCGTTTTCATAATCTATACCAGCCAGCTATTTTCTCATGATAACGACCTAAAGAACTATTCTGTGTTTGTGAAATCTTAGTTTATCAAACATGGAACTGCAGCATTCTTCACTCTCAGCCTTTGCGATTTTTTATTTTGTTCTCCATAAGAATGCTGTTGATACAATGTTCATTCTAGTGTATGAATTCCAGGAATCCGTTAATAGCAAAATTTAAGAATTCCAGCAAGCATTACTTCAGAAGGTGTATCAGCGACGACAGCACTACATTTCGGCTCTTGAGCAATGCTTCATAAAGGAATTCACATAAAAAAGGAACATATCACCAGATGTATGCTTAAAAATCCCTAATCATATAAATTATTGAATTTGGCAAAAAATATAAATGATAACTACTACAAGGCAATGATAACTACTACAAGAAGACAATATTTGGCAATATTTGGCAATATTTGGCAATATTTGGCAATGATAACTACTACAAGAAGATAAGTGTTTATCTGCCTACGTTCGGAGCACTTTTTTTTAAACATAGAATTCTGATGAAATATATATTTATTTAGTCAAAATATGATATCAAATCATGAAAATAGGTAAATTTTTAGGAATATTTTCATAAAGTCTTGAAATATATGCAATTTTATGCATATTTTTAGGAGAATTTAACACTTGCTTTAAATGTCGTATATTTTTTTCCACAGCATATATTTCTATTTTATTTATACTGTATACCACTACAACACTCATCTGTGTTATGAACTAAAATGTTTATCATATTTCTAAAATTTACTAAAATATGTGTTATTACATGAATAAACACAGTTTTTTGTAAAATATTTCTTATCGTTTTATATAGAAATACTTACAAAACAATCAAATGAATAAATATAACTTAGATTGTAGCTTAAAACCTAGTAAATAATATAGAAAACACTATAGTGAAATTTAATAGAGATACCTTTAGAACATTTTGAATAATTACATTTCTTGTATGTAAAAACACTAGAAAAATTAGTTTTCCAGAAAACACATTTAAAGATTTCACATTAACAGAAAAACTGTTCTGTTGTATTTACACACTTAAAATTCTCCACATTTGTACATCACACCCTCCATATCTTTATACTTAAGTAATTTTGATTTCCTATTGGATTTTACTTTTTTTCTGGCTATTTTCGAAATGAGCGACGAATGACGTTTCGAGTTCTTTATTCTTTCGTTATCAATTCCAAAGTACTTTTTAATCATTTCTTTCCAATTGATATGCCTAAATGTTCAAACACAGAAATCCAAAATACCCTGAATTAAAAATTAAAACTGCTATATATGCACCCAGCAACATAGTCTTTATACCTAATCGCAATGTTGCCAGACCCAGTTCAAAAAACCGCAATGTTGCCAGTCCCAGTTCAAAACATTAAGCCAAATAATTATTGCCAGAAACAAAAAAAAGTACCCAGAATTAAAATGAAATTTTTTAGCACAATTTTACACACAAACAGGTAAAAAAAACACGGATAACAACATTGTTGGTTTAATCCTAGTATCCGGTGCACACCACGGTATTTGGCTACTTTTGGCGACTTTATGATGAGCAGTAAAAACGCGACATATACGATGAGTAATAAACAGGTCATTCAAAGAATATATATGGTTATACATAGTATATACTATATATATAGTGTATATGCTATGTATATACACATATAGTATATAATGTATAGTATATATATATAGACGTTCTTTGGATCATTTTTGGAGTTGGCGATAATTTTCAAAATCAGGCCAAGGCTGCACCGTATACTAGGATTTTACCACATTGTTTACCTTTAAGTTGAGCCTTTTAAATGGCACTTCCGGTCTTTCTGCTTTCACTTCCAGTGCAGTCAATTGGCTATATTTTCTCTTCTAATTATCACAAACGTAAAAATGAACCATTTTCGGAATCCTACAAAACTGACCTTTCAAATTGGGCAATTAAGAAAAAATCGAATTTTTTCGCTGAAATCGTTTTTTTAACGTAGGCAGATACCTTAACTATTTAAAATTACTTCAACGTACTCCAGGGCTACATGCCTAAGGTAAGTGGTGCTTTCAGGAAGAAAGTTTTCAGTAAAAGACTCATATCGAAATTACACGTGGGAAAACCATGAAGCTGAGATACAGCTAGCCCGTTAGCAGACGTTTGAAACCGGTTTAAACTACCCCTAAACGTCCAAATATTGACTGTTCGGCCGCTGTTGGTAAAAAATATTAAAAGAAAAAGCTCATATAAATTTTTGGTTCTGGGCTTTTTTGCTAAAGTTTAAGTGTTTTCTATGATTTGAAAAAGAAATACAGATTGATTTTGAAAAACTTAGACCTTTCCTTTTTGTTTATTTAAGACACAATAACACGCCGAACAAGACGTCAAGCAACAAAAATCAGCGTTACATTTTCAAATTTTCACAGGATTAGTTTCGATTGTTTTACCGAACTACCAGCCTCAGCTGCAAAAATAGCGCAAAATGATAGTAATATGCAAAGCAGCTGAGGATGGTGCTTTTGCAGCTGAGGATGGTGGTTCGGTAAAACCATCGAAACTAGCCCTGTGAAAATATAACGCTGATTTTCGTTGTTTGACTTCTGCATTCATTTTTTGTTTGTTTAGTTTTTTGGTTGTGTGTACAGTTTAATCGCACGTTATCTCCTCTATTTTCTCTAGTGCAGCACGCCAGCTTAGTTAAAGCATAAACATTTTAATAAACATTACATTAAAGCATAAACATTACTAATAAAACAAGTTTTTCATTAGATCTTTCTTATATATTTTGCAGATGTTATGTAGTAGGTTTGTCCGAATGCTTTTAATTTGAAATATGAAAGACTACGCCCAAGAGTAAATAATGATCTGTCTTTTATACAGTATTCCATGCTTCTCACGTACTAATTTGAAACAATGTGAAATTTAGATTAGTTTAAATTACCATCATTTGTCTGCAGTTAGAATTTAGAACATTAGAAATAAGCAGTGTTTTACTTTAGGTCTACATTTCATTAAATTGCACGCAAACAGACAACAACATACATAAATCAAATGCACTGTTCCATCCCAAGAAAAGCAAGCAAAGTGTAGAAATATCTTAAGCATCTAGCCTATCCAATGCAATATGTTCTGGGAAAATTCTTTGGAAAAAAGTCCCTAGAATCTCTATTAGGAAAGAAATGGAAAAAGGTTTCCTTTCTGTAAAATTACACCATCAACATTGAAATCTTGCCCATTGTATGTTCGTTTTTCTTTCAGTGCATGAAAAACATATTCACCATGGAAACTTCTACTTTCCTTCATCTTAGATTAGGTGCTTCAGATTCAGTACAAACGCTTACAAAGAAGCAAAATCTTTTTAAGCTATGAATTTCATTCTCAATATGAGCTCAGCGAGATTTTGCATTAGAGAACTATCATCCGCTTAAGAAAGAACTCTTTTAATACAAAGTCTGCAATGAATCGTAAAAAAACCATTTCCCTTATTCGAATGAGTGGATAATTTCTACTTGTTTGAGCTCATAAACATTCTTGGTGTATATGCACATCCAAAAACGGAATTACGAAAATTTTATTACTCTAAGCGACATTGAAGGAGCAGAAAATTTGAAACTGAAATTTAGAATTAGCTACCGAAAGAGAGTTTTGCTTTATTTATATCTCTTCGAAAATAGGATTAGAAAGAAGAGTAAAAGTATAACAAAATCCTGTTTCCATGTAATAACAAACAAAAAATAAAAAAACCTTAAAACGATGAACTGAAAAAAAAAATTATATTTTTTTAATTATTTCTTTCATTTTAAAAATGTCTTTTTTTACTATGCGTTTAATCTTAATTTAAAGTCCTACATTTTAATATTTCTTAATTAATAAATGACTTTCGTAGTATCTAAAAACAAAGTTATTGGTAAAAAATGCCAAAAATCGTAGTTTTCACATCGTAAAACGATACTATTTTTCCCCATTTTTAAATATGGTGTATGTTATGATTTAGATGCTTATGCACATACAAATGATTATCGACTTCAATTAAAGCAAATGTCCAGAATCACATAAAATAAATATTTTCCAGCATCCCATAAAATGAAGGTAAAGCAACCAATATTCTATGGTGGAAAATTGCGATACGATAGCTATGACTCATCAGAAGACTGAAACAAACTTTTGTTATAATCTGCGAGACAAAAGGAATAAGGTTTTCCTGAGACTGTTTTAAGCCAATTAGAATATTTTATTGAGTATATTCCTTCACGAATGTCCGAAATCTAAATCCTAGGAATGTATATATAACCATATTGATATTTAAAGTTCATGATATCTGTTTTCTAAATGCCAGCCCTTTTATTTCCATAGAGTTAAACATAGAGCATAGTAGACTAGAAGAGAAACACGCTAATGTGACAATCAAAATCGTAAAAAACAACCTTATATTTAGCGTAGGTATAATGAAACACTCAATCGATTTCGAGGGCAGCTAAAGGTCCCTCCTCATCAGGAGAAAGAAATACATAGAAAGAAGAAAATAGGAGAAGGAGTCACAGAAACACGTAGTGCTTATCAGCACTGCACGTGGTTATAACTAGATTTTTAATCAGAGTTGCACTGGCCGCCTACTTTTACTGAGCCAGGCTGTCTGATCAAGCATAAAGAAATATTAGCGAAGTTAAAATAGGGAGCGAGGGGTAAATGCACCTTACGCTCAAAATCTGAACTTCAAATAATGGAAAGCAACCACTGAACGGATTTTTATACCCTCTGGTAGTACCAAGCGCGAGGAGGTAACGCCATCTATCGGCAAAAATAATTGAATTAAGATAGTAGAATTTTAAAGGCATTAGGAAGGACTGGATTGGACTTCAAATCATTAACTAAACTTTCTAAATCTTTGTGAATGTGAAAAGCCTCAAGAAAATCCAATTCGCCTATGGAAGAAGCCTTTTGGATGATTTTTGCAGACCCAAAATCAAAATTATGGTTAAAAGTCCAGCTATGATACGCTATTGAAGACTTGTTAATTTCGCCTTTTTTGACATAAAATTCATGTTCCTTGATACGAAACTTCCTCTGAATCTTTGCTTACCAATTTGCTCTGAAAGTTTGTTCCTCTGAATCTTTGCTTACCAATGAACTTAATTATTTGAGAGCAGTTGCGATTGACCGTGGATTTTCTCCCGTGATTATTGATAAAGCCGTCAAAAATTTTCAGATTCCCATCAAAGAAGACATTCCACGGTTAGAAATAATATTAATGACCTTGTCGTGCTTCCATTTCATCCTTCTGTTAGCTATAAAATTGCACGGATTCTCCAGAAATTCAATTTTCAAGTCGGTTTCTTCCCTATTAATAAAATTCACCCTTCGATTCTAAAAGATTGCGTTTCTGTCTTGAATTCTTGGGGAATTTATAGTATAGCATGTCAGTGTGGTTTAAGATATATTGGCCAAACAAAAAGAGCGTTGAAGTTTCGTATCAAGGAACATGAATCTTATGTCAAAAAAGGCGAAATTAACAAGTCTTCAATAGCGTATCATAGCTGGACTTTTAACCATAATTTTGATTTTGGGTCTGCAAAAATCATCCAAAAGGCTTCTTCCATAGGCGAATTGGATTTTCTTGAGGCTTTTCACATTCACAAAGATTTAGAAAGTTTAGTTAATGATTTGAAGTCCAATCCAGTCCTTCCTAATGCCTTTAAAATTCTACTATCTTAATTCAATTATTTTTGCCGATAGATGGCGTTACCTCCTCGCGCTTGGTACTACCAGAGGGTATAAAAATCCGTTCAGTGGTTGCTTTCCATTATTTGAAGTTCAGATTTTGAGCGTAAGGTGCATTTACCCCTCGCTCCCTATTTTAACTTCGCTAATATTTCTTTATGCTTGATCAGACAGCCTGGCTCAGTAAAAGTAGGCGGCCAGTGCAACTCTGATTAAAAATCTAGTTATAACCACGTGCAGTGCTGATAAGCACTACGTGTTTCTGTGACTCCTTCTCCTATTTTCTTCTTTCTATGTATTTCTTTCTCCTGATGAGGAGGGACCTTTAGCTGCCCTCGAAATCGATTGAGTGTTTCATTATACCTACACTAAATATAAGGTTGTCTTTTACGATTTTGATAGAGCATAGTGTTAAACGTCAGTGAAATGACCTCCGGTTGGTTAGTATGTTCACACTTATTTGTACCTTAAATCGATGAGCAAAGGTTTCCCCAAACAGCATTATATGACTATTTATTATCCACTGATAATTTCATATTTGCCCATTAGAAGAATACTTGTGCTCAGAATTTACTTTTTACTAGAATCTGTGCTGCTTCTTTTCCTAATTCAGAATTGATTAACTATACTTTGTGGGCCAGTTGTGGCTTTTATTACCTTTCCATGACCGCAACAAAATTATCAGAACATATGACGGTTATAAGTTGCAATAGAATTCTCGGTGTTCCTAAATTTCATACATTTTGTTTTCTAAGAACGCAAAACTCACTGCATATTTTCAAAGATGTACATCACATTCCACTTAAATTGACAGCTGTTGATATTTAGAAAAGCATTAGATGAGATATATGGCCTAATTTGATTGATTATAGCACTAAAGTTCTGTTCTCATTCCGAAACACATTCATGTAGTATGAACGCATGTTTTAAATAAGGTGAAAGTGAAAAGGTTGACTAAAGGAAGGTTGAAAAATCTATTTACTGGTGATCCTCGAATCGAACTACAAGTGTTCAAAACTTTACCGTTCAAGTGTTCCAAAATGTTCTTAAATTTACATTACTCTGGACGAAAATCACGAAATTTACTGCTGCAACCGGCCCGATCGCCGCGATTTGAATCCAGGTCGAAATATCATTATTGAAAGATTTCATTGCTGAGCTGTTGGAAGCACAAATATAGCTGAAAGCATACCTTACATTACATTACTTTTATGAAAGCACAAATATAGCTGAAAGCATACCTTACATAAAGCTTCTCCTTTTCGGTTGCGTTCTCGTTAACCCATATTCGTTTTTATCTGCGCTTCCAACAGCTCAGCAATGAAATCTTTGAATAATGATATTTCGACCTGGATTCAAATCGCGGCGATCGGGCCGGCTGCAGCAGTAAATTTCGTGATTTTCGTCCTGAGTAATCTAAATTTAAGAACATTTTTGAACACTTGAACGGTAAAGTTTAGAACACTTGTAGTTCGATTCGAGGATCAAATTCCAAAGAACAGCCTGGATTCCTAGATTCCTAGATTTCATTCAGCTTCTGGATTTGAGGAAAAATTAAAATCTTTATCGATAAAATGTATATTCCAGAAAAATTTAGAAATATTATAAAATGCATGAATATACGAAAAAAAAAAGGATTTAAAATCTCAACTCACTTGACAAAGATTCTGATATAAATCTTGCAAAATACGTAGGGTAAAAAAAATTAAACGTTAAAAAATAGGAATATACTTAAAAGTCGTTTAAGAAAATTAACTAAATAGGCAGGAGAAATAATCATATTCATAGGAAACATGATCCGTCTTTACTGACATTTCATTTAATTATTTAATATTTACAGAATTATGTAAAGGGGAAGGAAGTATATTATGTAAAGGAGAAAAAATCTTTCAGGTTATCTGCCATTTGCTGGCATATATTAAATGTATGCAATTATATACGAAAAAGACTTTTGTTCTTTCTGCCATTATGATATATTTTAGTTAGGAAACGTGATCTTTTCGACAGCGAAAAACGTGACAATTTTTTTTTTATTAATAACCGTAATATTATCGTAGTAAAACTCACTGCAGATTTAAAATATTTTATTTATAGAACCCACATTATTATGTTAGGGTAAACAAATTCATTTTTATCCTTAGTAATTTATTTTGTAGAAAACAAATCTTGACGAGTGCTTGAAATGACAGCTTTCAGATCATGAGCGCACTTAAGTATACGTAAACAGTTTATTATGCGTAGAATCACAACGAATTTGCGTTGAGCTTTGCAGGTATATTCAGAAAAGTAACTCAATCTCTTTCTGTTCGCACATATAGAGTTAAAAACTATGAAATCAAGAAAACTTGAAATCTTTTAGATCTTTGTAGAGTCATTACGAGTTTCTTTTAACTTATTTTTTATTTTTATATGCTCAAGAAGCGAAAAATAAACAGCAATGCTTTCGCTGGAACTCGAACCTAGACCTCCCGAATACGCGTCGAGTGTACCAATCGTTATACCACGGAAACATGCAGAAAGTAGAGAGAAAATACCATTTAAAGGACGATTGGGAATTAGGTGACCAATCGCCAAATCCTGATGGTGAAGAATCATTATAGACTACTTTTTATTTCGGACGCTAGTGTAGAGACATTACGGTTTTGTTTATGTTAGAGAAGTAAAAAATGAGCAATGGCCTTGCCAGGACTCGAACCTAGAACTCCCAAATGCGCGCCATGCGTGCTAACCGTTGCATCCCGAAGGCATGCAGAAAGGAGGGAGAAAATACCCTGTAAGAAAACTACCCGGATTCTCTTGCAATGATAATTTAAAAATAAGACATGTTAGAAAAAAAATTTGATATCAACTCAAAGTACTATCAAGACAAAGTTTTACGCCCGATATTTACAGAAGAAATTCAATTTCTGTAGTTCAACGACTTTCAAAGAATGAAACTTCATCAAGAATCATACTTCTAAAAGTACCATTGCAGTCCTTAAAAAATAGAGATTGGCACTTGTATTCCATGTATACCTTTTCTACGTATTCTTACGAAATCACCTGAAGTTTGGCCTATTGACTATTGTGCTTTGGTCACTTGAAATGAGCACTTTCAAAACTAAACCCCACTGTGATTAATAGATTCTGGAAAGTAATGGAAAAGAAATGGAACTCAATGCCCTGGAAATTTACCAAAAAGCCCATGTATTATGGACACTAGGAAGCAGACTAATAGCACAGAAAAAAGGCTACCCACTCGATTATTTACAATAACACGCTTTACGCGTTACGCATCATTCATTAAACGGCCCCGAAATCGTTTTAAAAGTGTGTAAATACCTTATATTCATTTTTTAAAATAGAAAAATTAACCCTCTTTTTGAAAATCAAAATTAAAAAATTAATTCTTTGAAGCCAAACATTATCTAACTTCCCTTGATGAAACAAACACAAAAAATACATTGGCCACGTTATTAGTATAAACTGTTTGTAGATCCTCACCGATCATTTCGTAAGAAACTGACATGCATAATTTCGATTTCAAAATAGTATATTGTTACAAAGTATTGCAATGATCCTTGTTTGGCCCGTGAACTCACGTTGATTTGAAATACTGTGAACTCATGGTTATTTTGCTTCTAGACTTAGCATTAATGTGAACAAAAACTGTATTTTTCTTATCCAAAATAAATCACAAAACGTTTCCTCTTCCCAATCAATTATTAAAGGAACCATGAGTATAGCGTAGCATTCAGTATCCACTAATATAAATAGGCAAAGATTCATCTCTAACTTATTAGATCTCTAACTTATTCATCGTACGTTTAAGCCATTCTACTAGAAAATATTTTTTATTACCTTGCGGCATGCTACTATCAGTTTTAAAACTATGCACTTCAAGAAAAACAACCGTATATCAGCAGTTTAATTAAATACAGGGTGATCAGCGAATAAGCCCTGATTTCAAAATTAAATATCTCTACAACAAAGATCGATAGAATTATGCGATAAACTGTGCATTTATTAGCAAAACTGTAAAAATGGTGTACAAAAGTTTAGAAAATTTAGTTACGAAAATCATTAACAGATGGCGCTATGCGCTTAAAACTCTTTCTCTGAAAGGAGTCTAAAAAAACAATAAAGTGAAGCGGGAACAGAGGGATTGTTTCAATAGGTAGTGTCTTTCAATGCGTCCCACAGAAAGAAGTCACAAGGACTCAGATCGGGAGAATATGGAGGCCAAGCAATTCCTGTGTCAGTAAATTGCGGATAATCTAACGCAATTACTCTATTCCCAAAGTATTCATGAAGAATGCGAAAAACTTTATCTGTTCGATGTGGTCGAGCCTCATCTTGCATAAACTAATCGATACCTGGTCGATCCTCCAACGCTAGTTGAGTGCTGACAAACTGTTCCAAAATCGTAACGTAACGTTCAGTAGTTATCGTTTCTCGTACATAAAAGGTTCCGATAATGCCTTTGGCTCATACCGCAGCCTATGCAGTAACTTTAGGCGAATGCAGTGCTTTCTCTTCCCACAAATGAGGATTTTCGGAACACCAAAATCTCCAGATTTGTTTATTAACAATTTCATTGAAATGAAAATGTGCCTCATCTGTGAACCAGATGCAGCTCACATCAAATCTGTTGTTGTCGATCATTGTTAGAACCTGATTCGCAAAGTCAACCCTTTGTTGCACACCTTTCATGGTGACTTTGGATTTTGTATGGAAAAATCCGTTTTGCTGAACAATTCCAGAAACTTTGGCTGCATTTTCAGGAGTGACTACAGTTTGCCTAGGCCCAGCATTTCCCTTTCGATCATCAGCCACGCTGCCAGCCCGTTCGAATTTCGCGAAGAGCATGCGAATGGTTTTCGCATCGGGTCCAACTGGAACAGTGAATCGGTTTTGAAAACTGCGACGTGTTGCCGTAGGACTGTGTTCTAATTGGTGAAATTCCAGAAAAAAAAATTTAAAAAACACGTTGTTCAATGGAATACATTATTTCACTTTCTACGCTAGCCTCGGTTCACTAGCCAACAGTCATAGTGATCACTTTCAATGTGTCTCAAGAAATTTCAGTAAACTATAGAGATTTAAAATTTACTCCTTAATATGGATTAGTAAATGGAAGACCCTGTCGATTTGTTTTTCTGTTCCTTTCATTTAAAATAAGTGACTAAATGGCCATAATACGTTCGAAATTGGCCCCTGTAGCCCACGGAAAGAGGTTAAAAGCTATTGATAGGTCATTGCGATTACAGCGCCCTCTGTTGACGATTTTCGTAACTAAATTTTCTAAACTTTTGTACACCATTTTTACAGTTTTGCTAATAAACGTACAGTTTACCGCATAATTCTATCGATCTTTGTTGTAGAGATATTTAATTTTAAAATCAGGGCTTATTCGCTGATCACCCTGTACGTTTATATCTAGTTTTAAGCTTCGATTCAATCCCAAACTGCAATACATAGTGCCCACAAAAGTAATTATTTGGCGTCCACTTTTGCAACCGTTGACTGTAATTACATGCTTTCGAGAAATACTCAAGTTTTGATGTTTTAAATTTAAAATATATATCTTGTAAAGGCTCCGAAGTCTAATATTTGATACGGACCTTCGGTTTTTATGTTTAGCTGTACTTACTCTAAAAATAAAACGCAAAATATTTGATTCTCGTATGACACGGTCTTGAAAATATAGACATACTTGAAGACAGAGATCATATTATTTTATAAATATTCAGAGGTCGGAAAGAGACTGAATTGTGAAACATTTAAATCAGTTCACAACTAAAAATGAACTATCAGTCTCGAAAAGGTTTCTGGTGCAAATAGATTAAGTGAAGAATATTCATATGCAAATTGCCCTGAAAAGTTTTATATTACAATTACTTTTCAAAAAGAAAGCCTTGCCTACAGAAACAAAGAATTCGTGTTTTAAAAATATTGACAGATTCCAAATAGCTAATTCGTAGCATTATTTGCATTAACTGAGAAAGAAATTATTTATAGTGCGAAATTAATTTATAGAGTTTAACTTTCTTTGGAAGCATAAACTAGATCCAAAATCTTAAGAGGCACAGAGCGACATATCGCTGTGTCTGAAATTAACTACAACGTCTTTAAAAGGTTTTAAAATAACCTTTTTATTACAATAGGAGGTGAATTTAAACGTGTGAGTATCATTCTTGTGCATCACAAGAACAACCAACACTCGTAGTGATGTATCTTAAAGTAACAGCCAAATTCAAGTTTAAACTTAGTCTAGTCTTCAGAGACTACACAATTTAATTTAAATTTAAGTTGGCTCAGAACTTTTCAGGAGAGTAACATTTTAAATGACGGCAGCTAAAACGCAAAACTGAATAATTACAATCATATTAGAGCTGCCAAACTAAGTAACGCTACCTCGAGAGGGAGAACCGCGCTCTGTTTCACAATCCAAAAATCTAAACTTAAATATTCTCTAACTCATTTACATTCTGGGGAGGAAACGGAAAGGAGAAGTTACAGTAAGTACTGAAACTATAAATGTAATAAAAAATAGTAGTAAATCTACAAATTGTTTTGCATGACTATTAAATTATGATCGTGAAGTGGTTTCATGTAAATATTAGTACCTTAATTTTAGCATTTGAAAACATGAAATACTTGTTTTGGAAATACTTCGACTGGCCAAATGTAACATCATGATAAATTAAAGAACAGTATGTACTAGTAAATCACACAGAAATATCAAAGAATGACATTAACTGGAAAAATTTGCGATATATTATACAAAACAGATTTAAAATTAAAAAAATTACAAATTATGAAATTTTTGCGTCGTATATTACAGTTTTGCCATTAGAAAAACATGTTTGTGACCAATACTGTCAAAAATAAAGGCCGTAGAAATAGTTTTATAGAAATGTCGTGCATAAAGTAAAATCAAACCCGTTAAGTTTCAATGTTTAATCCAAAATGCGGTATACATAAATTTATAATAATGTTATAAATATTTCTAAATTTTACCTTGATCATTATAATTATTTCATAGAAAATATCTCAAACATTACTGAATACAATTTAAAATTCAAAATATTTAAAAATAAATTCATTATTTTGAATCACAATACATAATTACACAATTTTATGCATTACCTTCTTAATACATACATTGTATTTCAGTTTTCTATTCCCTGCCTTTACATCAAGAAACTCAAAGTCATAATAGTTTAGTTTTATTTTAAATATTTTTACGCTTTACTAAAAGAATTTTTTAAAGTTTATTTAAAATTTTAACTTGCAGTAATTTTTAATAACAATAGTTATTCTAAATTTTCAAATTTTAGTGAATTAAATTAGCAATACCATTAATATTCCCAGTGCTTTAAAATTTTCTTATCCAAAAACTAAGTTAAGAATTTTTACTTTAAAAATTCACTGTATTGTAATAATATATTTTTTCATGGTTTTAGATTAGTGCAATTGATTTACATATATTCTTGGAATATAAATAATATTATAAATTAGTTCGTAACAATAATTCTTTCTATTTTTATTTCTTTGCAATTAAAACTTCTTAATTAAATTTTTAATTTTACTTTTATATTTGCTTCATACGAAATGAGAATTTTATATTTGCTTTATACGAATAGAGAATATTTGTTAAATTTTAATATATTTAGGTATTTTAATTGCAGGTCAGTTGATTAGATACTGCTGTCGCGAGTTGCAGTTCCGCGTGAATTGAGATAAATCCGAGTTAGCTTTCTCCTTGCATTTCACGTTTTTAGTAATATGTAGTATAACTAAAAATTATACAGCGTGATATTGTGAGCAATTATACGAATATCTCTAAGGAGAATTCAAGAGTTCTAACATAACATATTTCTGTTGATAAGGATAAATTTTATTAACTTATTGTCGGACTTCTGCACTCAGTCTATTACTAACTTGTATGCACGCAACAGTATGTTCTCTCATATGATAAAAGTAGTTAGAATGCTGTTGAAATTAAGTATAATCATTAGCATATTTTAAAATTGAATCTTGAATACATTTAAAATGGAAACATTAAAAAGTTATAATTAAAAGTGAAAATACAATAAATAAACCACGTCATTGACGGAAATTATTTACTTTTCATGAGGAACAAACTAACCTTCGATCAATTAACAATAATTAATAAATGCGAAAGTGTTTCTTCTTTTTCTGAAGAAAGAATTATTACAAAAGTTTTTTAGTAAGACGAGTTTACGTTAAGTAGGTTTAAGCGAGATGAATTGAAATAAAATTGCTAATTAGAATGCAGTAAGAAATTGGCTTTACAGTCAAGTTTTAAAATTAAACTTAAAATCTAATGTATTCTAATAAGAGTGAATTTTATTTTCTTACTTGAGAAACTCGTCCCCCTACAGTTTCGACTTTAATCATATTAATTCATTACAAACTTTATAACAATAATGAACACAGCACAATCTTTGTAAAAGCAATTGGACAAAAAAGAGAGGGTGAATAAAAATATATTCACATAAGACTAAAAGGAAATATTAAAATTGTATGAAAAGGAAATTTATGTAATATACATTAAATGCCAGAATATACATATCAATACTTTTTTAATTATGAAGATGTTTATTAAATAATATTATCTCCTGCCGAAGGTATAAATTTTATTTAACTGGTTTTCTTTATGTTCTCAACAACATGCATCTGTGGAATAATGATTGAATATTTTTAATTCTATGCATATGGCGTAGAAGCAGGAAAAATCTTATTATATATACACATAAATGAATTTGCGCTCTTAAATGCTGTAAACAGGATCCGCTCTATTATGACCGTTCTGGAAAGGCATTAAATTAATAATTCAAGAATAGCGTGTAACACAAACAGAACAGATATTTATGTGTCGCTATTTTCTTTGTATGGCGTCACAAAAGCAGTATGTGAGGTAAGTGTAAAGCTTTCAGCAGACGTAAAAAGCAGTAAATTTTCATTACCACTGCAGGATGTTTGTTAATCTATCTCTTCTTCAGGACTAGAAAAGAAGAATACCCTAAGTGTTAGATATTGCCGGAAAATGGAGCAATAAAAAGCATTAGATACATATAATTCACTATTATAAATCACGAAAGAGTCAGATACATGTAATTAAGGCACCATTAAATGTAAAAATCTTATGCGGGATGTAAATGAAATATTATAATGAATACGATTCGTTTCAAGACAGCTACAATGCACTGTAGTAAATGGTTTTAACTATTTACTAATGCTTCCATGAATATTCTTTTATTTTTCTGATTTGATTTTAAAAAATAATACGTAGAATTTACTACTGTGTTCCTCATTGAAAAACGGAAATATAATTATAATAATGGCGATAAATATAATTTGTACCTTGCGTAGTATATCACCTAACATATTTAAAATATATAGGATACATTTATATTAGATGAATTTACAAACGTTTATCATAAAAATATTTTTTAGAATTAACCGTATTTTAGTGTTGTTTAAGGCTTGCCTTCAAATGATGGACTTATAAGGGAATAACGTTCGAAATCTTTCTATCACAATTCAACAATATCATAACTTGATACAAAATTTTCTTCAGTGTTTCCGGTACTCTAAGGACAATACTAATATTTATATAGACAGTTCTGGTTTAATTAGTTAACAGAATTTAATTCCTAAAATCATTTGAACTCCGAATGAAATAACAAAGCTGGAACATACAGTCTTCTTAAGGACAATCATCGTTTATATATGGTGATGAATTATTTCTTTGTTCCATGTTTGCTTGAAAAATTCATCCACATAAATGTTCCTTATAAAATTAAAAGTCATGTACATTCCTAATAATCTAAGGCGGCTTCTTTCATCTACAGAAGGCCTCGCCTTCCTCATGGCAATAGTGCACTTTTACCTCAATCGTTTGAAGGATCCCAGTTCTTGAGACAAGTAGAGCGGATATGGACCTCCACCGATGCCATCGGCCGGCAAGTAAATTTCAAGCAGCGTTCTACGGCAGTAAATAACTTTAAATGCTAAATATGGATAAGATCTCTAGGCCAAAACGATTTAGCTCGGCAACGAAATCTGCACTGCAGCAATAATTCCATAATTTAATATTTTGAAAGATGTGGTTCATACCTCAAATACACTTTAAGCAAATATGCTATTAAGTTTTATTTATTGCGCTGTTTTGCACTTAAATTCCATTTTGAATTTCCTAATAATATAGACTTCTTAAAACAAAACGTACTTTCTTAATATAAAACGTACTTCTTAATTAAAACGTACTTCTTATATACTTCTTAATACAAAATGCCTTTAGGCATTAGGATATCTGTATATTCTTTAGAAAAGTGCACTGATCATTTTATTCGTTAGTTATACACTGCCCGAATATTTCGAACTGTTAGATTATATGCCGCGTTAGTCTAAAAATTAGTTATTAGTTAGCCGCGTTAGTGGGATTTATGATTTCCTTGCAACATATGCAAGATTCTGATACCATGTTTAATTCTACCGAAACAATATGATAATACTTTTGTAAATGAAATGTAACCCTTGTAACTGCGAACTTTGCAGAATTAGCAAACAAGAGTCGAGAAGGATCGCTCCTTCTTCGAAGACAGGAATGTGCTGCACATTTGGTTGAGATTCAAAGTACCAGCTTTGCGCTGCGATAAAATTCATTTTGTATAAATGTACTTATCGTAAGAACGAAAACCGAGGGCAGTAATGTGAAAAATGTGTTTATCCGTAATATTTGAGCTAGATATTTTAGTCATAGTGCAACAAGGCGTTTCAGTTCAAAGTTTCAAAACATGCCGCTCGTGGCAAGACTGACAAAAGA
This sequence comes from Stegodyphus dumicola, assembly GCF_044657685.1. Classification (NCBI taxonomy): domain Eukaryota; kingdom Metazoa; phylum Arthropoda; class Arachnida; order Araneae; family Eresidae; genus Stegodyphus; species Stegodyphus dumicola. The sequence continues at coordinate 200,137,292 of NC_140771.1, forward strand.
CTGCATCCCGAATTCAAGAGACGCTTCTGGAAAAATTAAAATGAAAACATATTTTTCATTAAATTTTCAGAGGATGGTATACTGAAACCAAAGGAACTGAAATTATTTTATAAAATAAGTATACGCTAATTAAATTTTGGACTCGGATACTGGCATAATCACTATTTACTATGATATTTCAGGTTTAAAGATCGAAAAGTTATTAATTAAGAAGACGTTAAAACTTTCAGGAAACTGAAGCTGGATACTGCACTACAAGAATTTGAAAAATCCCTTTAAAAGATCGCAATATCATTTTTCGCATTGCACAGTAACAAAAAATATATGAGATTCTCGCAAAATTCTTACGTCATATTCCTTGTCTGCATTTGCTACCAAAATATGGCTATTGGGGATGAAAATAAATTTGCAAGTTTTATTTTTGTGCTCCTAAAGCTGTAACTAAGGGTGGGCTAAACATATCGAAAAGTTAAAATATCAAATATTCTTTCGAAGATCCTAATGCGCATGCTCTTATTTTATATTGCTTTAAAAAACAATGATATAATTATATCTTTCAAATACTTTATTCATAATGTAGTTATATTTCATTTGACTGACAGTTATATAACAAGTGAGAGGTTAAGAGCCATTAATTAATACGTATTTAAATTTTTAGCAGAAAATACATCAGGAATGAAAGATAACGAGATGCGTTTAGGCAATAAAAATTCATTGCTTAAATCTCTGGCATCTACCATTAAATTTCTCAGCGCTATTGAATCTCATTAAAGTATCTTCATTAAGATGTGGATAAATCATTCCTAATTGCACAATTTGCTCCAAATTTTGATGAGCTCGTAAAATTCATTAGGAAGGCCAGATAATGGATCTAATTATTTCAATATAGGCAAGCCGTTTGCGAAATCTATTAAAGAATAGAAGATGACAGTGAACGCAAACTATCCGTCATTTAATTCTATACACATAATAATATTATGCAGACAACAAAGTAAAGCTATATCTTAAATATATGTACATTTAAACGACACTAGATAATAATGAATAAAAATGGCTCAGAGAATTCATCGGTTTTTTTTTAAATCAGAAATATGGCTAATAAAGAGGAAATGGCATATATATATATATATATATATATATATATAAACTGCTAGGAAGATAATTTTTTTCATTTAAAATGAATTTTTTCATTTTAAAATCTTTATCGTACACGTTTAATTTACAGATAAACATTTAAAACTGCACCGTGTATAGTTATAGCTACAATTGAAAAGTTTGAGAGAGTTTGAAATCATTTTATCTAATCATCTCCCGACGCCACAGACGTTTTACGTTCATTAAATATTTTAGAAAATTTGACATACAGGATTGGAAAAAATTAGAGTGCGTATATAACTGTGCTCGCTCATATTTTTAAAATTAAATATATTTATAATGAGCCGTTAATTTAAAAAATAGGAAAAAAATCAACATTTTTGCTGTAAATGTATTTGCATTGTAAAATATAATCTCATCATGCAAATGTAGTAGTTACTACACAACTCATTCTGCAAAATTTCTAACATCAACAGAATGAGAATGATGGGGTTACAATAATGAGAAGCATGCTAAATTTTATCAATTCATAGAAATTCAATGCGAACGGCATCACAATGGATAATAACGCAGGTATCATATAATGGAGAAGTTTTATCATATATATATATTCATGATATACAAGCTACTAATCGTATATATATACAGTGTCTCACAAAAGTGATGGGACACTTGTGCTTTACAAAAGGAAACTGAAATAAAATAAATTAAAAAAACATGTAAAAATTTTTGTGGGTGTGTTTCATACTTAAATTTAATAACATATTACATAACATACATTTTCTCAAAATATTAAAATATTAATTTAATAAAAATACAATTCTTTAGAACGGAGCAAAAAATGGCCCACATAAGTGATGGGACACTTACTTTTCCATCAAATATTTATCCAAAAATTTTACTTTTTAAAAGGTTTTAATATTTTGTTGGATTTCCTTTTACTTTTAAAACACGATTTAATCTTCTTGGCATGGGTTCGACAAATTTTTTTTGTGATTTCTGGAGTGATTTTACCCCATTCTTCTAGAAGCATCGATTTTAATTGTTGTTTTGAAGAAATGGTGTGTTTGCAAATTCTTGATTCCAATTCTTGCCAAATATTCTCTATGGGATTTAAGTCTGGAGATTGTTGTGGTGTTTTAATTATTTCAGGACAGTTATACAGCATCCAGAGTCTAACGTTCAAAGCAGTATGCTTGGGGTCATTGTCCTGGTAGAATTTAAAATCGTTATGAAGGTTCAATTTTCGTGCTGAAGATTTCAAATTTTGATTTAAAATGTCAATATACTTGTACCGATCCATTATACTGTCAATAAAAACAAGATTACCAATTCCAGCGGACGACATACACCCCCATACCATAACTCCTCCTCCACCATGTTTTACTGTTGGCACCAAGTTCTGTTTACGAAATTCTTCCCTGGGTTTTCTCCACAGCAAGATTCTACCGTCAGAACCAAATATATTAAATTTACTCTCATCAGTAAATATAACTTAAATCCAGTAATCAGAATTCTTATTTTTATGTTGGATTTTGCGAAAGCCAGTCTGTTTTCTATTTTCACTTACGAAGAATTTTTTCCTGGCTGCTCTACCGTGATATCTAGTAGATCGAATTACTCTTCTAATAGTCTCAGAATTAACAATTACTCCATATAATTCACTCATTCTAGGATTTTTTTTAATATTTCGAACGATAATTCGCTTTATTCCATTGGATAGCTTTGGTGGTCGGCCAGGTCTTCTTTTATTCTGAATCACATGATTCTTTTTATATCGTTTAATGATATTGAAAACTGTTGAATGACTAAAATTAACTGTTTCAGCAGTTTTTCTAATAGATTTTCCACGTTCAATATGCAAATTAATAACTAATTTTCAAATTTCAGGCAAAGTTTCTTTTCGTTTAGCATTCATAGCTAGACAGAGCTAAAAAACACAAAAATTCCAAACCAAACTGGAGAGAAATACTGCAGACGATTTTATAAATTATTGCCAATTGCTTTTGAGTAAAAATAAATACCCCAAAAGATATTTTTATGGCTTACTTCAGACGATTTTTGTTGCATAGTACGTAGTGTCCCATCACTTATGTGAGCCATTTTTTGCTTGTTCTAAACAATTGTATTTTTATTAAATTAATATTTTAATATTTTGAGAAAATGTATGTTATGTAATAATTGTTACTAAATTTAAGTATGAAACACACCTACAAAAAATTCCTACATGTTTTTTTAATTAATTTTATTAGAGTTTCCTTTTGTAAAGCACAAGTGTCCCATCACTTTTGTGAGACACTGTATGCTACTTTTCGTTTTTATGCTATACAATCCTTAGTAATTAATACGTTCATTATGATTTAAAAACCAGACTGAAATAGCATTGTTTAGTAATATTAACTAATCTGCCACTTGTGAATCTCTATCTAAAACTATATCTACCATATCTATCATACTATATTTATCATATCAGAATTTATAGAAAAGTCATTTCTGATCTTCAAATGTGTCGTTCAAAATTTATTTTTCATCAGCTTTTTCAAACAGCGTATAAGGTATTTCTCCCGCCTTCCTAGCATGCCTTCGTGGTGTGATGGTCTGCACGCTGGGCGCGTATTCCAGAGTTTCGTGTTTCGATACCCGGCGAAGGCGTTGCTCATTTTTCATGACTCCTGCTTTCCAAACAAAATACCTAATGTCTCTACAGTGGCGCCTGAACTAAAAAGGGTGGTGGATAATGATTCTCCACACCCAGGATTTAGCGACTGGGTCCTGTAAAACCCCAGTCGCCCTTTAAAAGTGGAAGTATATAAAGCATTTCTTCCGCCTTCTTAGCGTCCCTTCGTGGTGTAGTGGTATGCACTCTGGGCGCGTATTCCAGAGGCCCGTGGTTCGATTCCCGGTGAAGACGTTGCTAATTTTTATCTTTCCTGCTTCGAAATAGCTGATGTCTCTAGAAGCGTATTAAATAATGTGCTTAGGTTTGTCTCAGAAAGCCACAATTAGATAGATATCGACCAGGGCGTTACAACGCACTCGTATATTACATTTCATACTCTGTCTTTGTTGCAAATTGAGTTTTTTCGTCAAATCAGAAGATACACACGCAAAAGTTAAACTTTCAATTAGTAAGAAAACACCATTGTATTTCGCGTACATTTATACAAAAAACTCAGTTGATTTCGGGGGTAAAGAGATCCCTCTTCATCAGGAGAAAAGAGGAGGAGGAGCACTTCATCACGAACATTGCACGAGTCTTGCAAATTTCTTTGCTCCTGATAAAGAGGGCCATGTTTACCCTCGAAATGGATTGAGTTTTTTTGTTTAATGTACGCCAAGTACAAGGTTGTTTCTTTACTAATTGTACGTTTTTCATCAATATTAGCCCAAACGTCGAATTCCTCACTATTAACGCTAGTTGGGTGCGTTTCTTGTTGTTTAGTCCTTCTATAATATAGTGATAACATTAACCGATTAATTGATCACAATAAACGATGTATTTTCTATAGATTTGTGTACAAATGGTAGGGGAATTCGACTATTCGATAACAATACCCGAATGATAACATTAACCCCTGTCACATTAAAGGACTTCAGCTTTAATCCTATAAAACTATACATTAGTTACCTTTGTTCATGATACGTTGTTATATATGAATACTCGAGCGGACGCACTGGGATCTGTTTGAACTCTATGAAATTTGCATCTAATGACCATCATTAAAGATATATAGTAATTTGGTTAATCATATCGCACGGGGTGATTTTTTAGGTGAAGTGAATAGCTGCAATAAACTAAAGATACTTCGGAGCTTAATATAACATTTTGCTATTAATTTAGTATTCCGTTTACTCCAATTGCAATGGCATTTGCTCTGTGAAACGAAGCAACGCATGGCGTTTATTAAAAAAGAGATTCGTTCAACTTTGGAATGCTCACTAGATATTGTTAAGACTTTCCTTAATTTTGATAATCGAATGTAATGCGCTTAGCAGAGTGCTTGAGGATTTTATATTTCAAATCACAATAACATATACTGCCTCGGCATTTTGATTCTATGTGGTCGAAGTTATAGAATATATTATACAGTTGTTACAGCGCTAATATCGTGTTAGTATATTGCGTTATATTACATATTCGGATGTTTTGATCACAATATATAAATACAGAAGCTAATATTAAGAAATAATGTGAATCTACTTAGAAAGAAAATAACTTTATATCTTTACATGTGCAGAATATGGCCGACACATACGGATCGTGAACATATCATTCAAGATTTTTTTTTGCCTCTATCACAGCGAAATTTCCTTAACTGAATATAATATCCAGTCATTTTATCTTCAATTTCGTAACTACTTGCACAGACAATCAGACTGTTATTACTTATTTGCAAATTGGCTTATTATTTTCAATTAATGTATTCCTCTTCCATTTCATCTTGCAATATTTCATGAAATTCTAAACATTTTCTAAAATATTGTAAAATTAAGAATTTCATAAACATTCTAATATTTCAACTTTGAAATTTTACTGTTACTCAGCTATGGTTATTAATAATGCCGCAGTTTTAAATGCAATAACAACTCACCTATGCAACATTTTAAATTCGAACATTTTTTCTAAACGTTTTTTGATCCTGAAGAAGAGCGAGATGCATCTGCTTATCCTAAAAATCGAACTTTCGGAATTCCTCTGAATTATTCAATTCAGTTTCCTTGTTATCACTGTAGGATCTTCAAATAACCGTCTGAATGCTGTTTAAGATGTTAGTGATGCCCAATGATTAATTTTAAATACAGTCTTGCAAGGAATAGTAGATGCACATTCCTTAAATTAGTAGAAGACAATGCTGATATTAACTCTCTTTGCATCACTAAACATTCCTTTATTAGAAATGCTTTATATTTAGCACAGCAGAAAACAGTTTCATTGATCCCTAAATCAATTTGAACTTAGAGACAGGAAAACATAATTTGATAATATTATCAAACTATGTTTTCCTGTCTTTAAGTTAAAATTGATTTATAAAGTCCCGGACCCATTTTGATGTATAATAACTCATAAAATAATGAAGATATAAACAAACTTATGGCATTTATTGATGGAATAACTTATATATTTTCCTTTTCAGGTTTGAATATCTTTACTTTTGTAAATATCGTCTGCGCGTGTGGTTAATTTCAGATAATTTCATTTTCCAGTCTAAATATCTATACTTTTCTAAATATCGTCTGCTTATTAATTGCATTTTTCTCTCTTTTGTTTTTGGCAAATATTTCAATGTTATGTTTACTTTTGATGTGTTTGTTCAAGTATTTTTGTATGTGATGTTTTATTCGACCGGATATTAAGGAGAATGCATACACTACAAGAGAAAGCCCAGATTTCATGGTGGTTCATACAAACGAAATCCATAATGCAAACACAGAGAAATTCCAGAAGAATCAGCACCTTGCGGTGGAAAAACATTTTCTAGAAACTGGAAGTATCGCATATAAGAAACATTCTGGACGTCCCTGCACAAGTGATTTTGATGTTGAGCGTGTCAGAGAGACATTTTTACACAATCCTAAAAGATCTGTGAGATCAGCGGCAAGAGAATTGGATATGCCAATTTCGACGGTGTACAAGGTTATTAAGAAAAAATTAAGACTGCATGCATACGAAATTTTGGAACCGGACGATAGGCCTAGGAGGATGGCCTTTGCAACAGATATGCTAAGGAGGATAGAAGATGATGCTGAATTTCTGAAGCGCATCCGACGAAGCATCCTTTCATCCTTTCATCAACGAAGCATTCTTTCATCTTTCTGGCATTGTTAATCGCCATAATGTGCGCATATGGGGATCTGAAAACCCCCATGAATACCGTGAGGCACAAAGGGATTTCCCAAAGATTAATGTGTGGTGTGGAAGAATGCACGACTGAGTCATTGGGCTTTCTTTTTTTTACAGAAAAGACGGTCTCATCAGTCGTATACTTAGACATGTTAGAAAACTTCGTATTTCGTTTGGGGATTTGTAAAGGATAACGTTTACAGGAGAAGACAGTCGAACATTGATGACCTAAAAGCCAGAATTACAACCTCAATAGCCTCTGTGGATGCGGACATGCTTGCCGGTACCTGGCGTGAAATTGAATATCGACTTGATATTCTCCGTGCGACGAAGGGAGCACACGTGGAAATCCATTGACAAGGTTCATGAAACTTTTTGAGTGCATCTAACCATTTATGTTATTAATTTTAATCGATCTTTATTATTTTATGAGTTATTAAACATCAAATTGGGTCCGGGACTTTATAAACACCCTGTAGAATAATAATAATAGCAGTCAACATTAATTGACTTTGTTTCTAGATCGATTTTTAATTAAATGTTTTTCTGTGATTATGTTTTACAGGCTAATCAGCAAACAATGTTTATCAGAATGCCAGCTAATTAACTACCACGCCTTTAAAATTAATTTCATTTTAAAGAAAAATATGCTGTAACAATCGTTTTAACATTATCGAGGTACTCTTTTAAAACAACTTTAAGCTAATTAATATTAAAAGTAAAAAAAAAAATGCACTGGCAGCATTTTCCATAACCTGTTATGGATACACACGTGTTGTGCAGTAATGTAGAGGTTTTTTGCAGTTTAAATGAATCAATTACTAAATTAGTGTACATATTCTTGTTACGCTGATATTGATTTAAACTAAAACATACTATGAGTAACTGAAGAGTAACTAAAATAAGAAATAATGAAAAAAGTCCTGCTAAAAATTTAAAAGGCAGTTTCCTCTTGTTTCTTGTTTTATTTAGAAACTGCTTCTCATTTGTGTTGAAATTTAAGATTTTATTAAATAGTACAAGATAATGCACTCCAAAATAAAATGTATTGTACTCAACGCAGTAATCAGTAACAATATCGTTTCAGTAGGTTGAAACACCAGGTAACAAATTTGGCTGTTTAATTGCATATCGCATGAATAAGCACTATGTATCTAAACTGATATTTTACAGTGAGGCACAAAGTCACCTCATGATGAAATAGACCTTAGTACTAAGAACTTTGGATGGAAATAGTTTATGTGCTTCTGAGAAAATTCAAATCATGGTTATGTATGACTAGGGCAATTACGAGGGCAATCCCCCAAAAAAATGTCTCCTATTTTGGGGGGACGTGGAGAAATTTTTAATACGGTTGTTGGCAACACTGTTGTGAGTGGTGCCTTCTCCACTACCACATAAGCACGCAGGCGCTTCGCTCGGATGCTCAGTCTTGGCTTGGCAGCCATTCGAAATGGAGCTTCCGATAAACGTTACCGCCAAGTGCAAAGTGCGCGCAGTTACTCGATTTTTGAACACAAAAGGCCTTAAACCAGTTGAAATTCACTCAGAAGGGCAATTCAGAACCGGAGAAGAGGGATGTTGAGCAAGGGTGTAAGCATTCTCCACGACAACGCCCGTCCTCACGTCGCCCGTCAAACCGTCGATCTCCTGCAAAATTTTGGTTGGAACGTCAGCACACACCCACTCTACAGTCCGGACTTGGCACCCAGTGATTTCTACCTGTTCCCTAAGTTGAAGGAACATTTGTCTGGACGGCGGTTCTGCTCCGATGATGAGGTGAAAGATGAGGTTCAACGCTTCCTGAAGGGCATGACGGCAAGCTGGTATGACATGGGCATTGTAAAACTGCCACAGCGTCTGAAAAAATGCATCGACCGAAATGGCGATTATGTTGAAAAATAAAGCATTCTTCAATCTTTAAAGTGATGTAGCAATTATAGAAAATAAACGGTTCTTTGTATATCTAAAAATATAGGAGACCTCGTATATTATCGTGTTATTAAGTTTTCAGATTTTATATTACGCCCATATAGGCATTTTTTAACGTTTTGTGTGTTACCTTTACTTATTAAATATCCTGTTATTCGCACTTAAACGACAAAATTCAATTCTACAGCACTATCATAAAATAATTTCAAAAGAGCATATCTTTTGAATTTCCGATACACAGTCTCACGTGCTGGAGTGATTTTTTTCGTACAATGTTGCCATTGCTAGCTTTGAAATTGTCGCTGATGTCAATCAAAAATTCGTTAAAGCTTTCCAAAATAGGAAATAGATAATAAAAGAAATTTCAAATTCGGCCTTCCAAATGCCGCTATTCGAGTGGAGAATTACGTTATTCAAAATTTGATGGCTCTAGGTAACGTTGTTGTATCACAATGCGAGAAATATATATAAATTTATGCCGAGTCTTCATTATTTAATTTGTTTAAATATAATATAAGGCGATAATATTTGTTGGCAACAATTTGAAAAGTTATACGCCGTTTATAGTGATTCAACGTGAAATGCCAAAACGATATTAATAGCCGTTAATATGTTTTAACAAATAGTCAGATATAACTTTTAATGCAGCCTCCCGATTCCTATATTTATATTTGGAAACGTTTTATACTCGTTATGAAAAAATTAATAAACTTGACTCACGTTAACATTAAAAATTAACCGGTTGAACACAACGGTTTTCAGTCGCATGGTCACAGTGGACAGAGTTCCGAAAGTATTAAATGGAAACAGTAAGATAAAGTTTAAAAAGAAAACAAATTTTTCGAGTAACAGTAACTGACAAAATATATAAGGATAAACATCATTATAAAATATGTTGGATAGGACAAGTGCTAACTGTGGAACAAGAGGTCTCTGGATATTTTATCTTCTGACTTTAGGCTTTTGCATGACTGTTAGTTCTTTCTCTTTATAATGTAAGTAAGGAAATGTGAATGGATTTTAGCAACGAATGTTTCTATTATAATACCAAGACAGATACTTTCAGCGTAATATTAGTCTCAAAGAAGCAGAATAAAATATTTCAGAAGTTAATAACGCTTAGATTTGTGGCGCCTTGGTTATACCGGGATATTTAACTATTATTAAAAGTTTATATTAAAAGTTTCAATTTTTGATTTCATTTTAAATTCGCCTTCAGGAATCGGTTAATTAAATTAGAGTAATTCGAGGAAGTAAATTTAAATGAAATTCAGCAAAACATGTGTGTAGTTTAGTAGGCCATACAAGGAAGTCATGTGATGTCCACATCAGATTCTTTTTTTGTATAAACTCTCGTTAAAAAATTAGAGATGCAGATTTTTACTTTGCACTACGAATTATATAAACTTATTTAGAAGGCGTACGTATATGTGACCGTATATACGTGAAATATATTGTATGTTACTTTTGAAATTATACAAACAGTATTAAAATATAACTGACATAAAGTACAAAAAGTAAACAGCATATTAGTTTCTTAGAGCCAAGATTAAAAACATCGATTATCGGTCATGCTTGGATGCGTTTTTTATCACCATTTTTATCATGAAATATTCGTGGAAGTTTATTGATTCATTAGAATCTGGCATAACGAAGTACACCTTCACCAGCGCTGCGCTAGAAATAATAAATTTCACAATGTGTTCCAGAACTTTTGATAGAATGTTTTTAGGAGTTACTTAAGGCTTCATAGTTAATGACCTGTGACTTGCAATCAAGTCTCCTCCACCCAAAGCATGAGTGATGACACTTAGTTGAGCTTTTCAGCAATTTATTTTCTTACAATAAGAACAATATTTTTTCTCCCAACTTCTTCGAAGAAATTGATTTAAATCACGTTCAAAAGTGACGCTGTGGAAGAAAAATAAACTTATATTTCACTCCTTAAAAAAGGTCTAAGAGGGAAATATTTTCTCACCTCTCCGAGAAAAATAAAAGAAAAGAAAAATCTTTTAAAAGTTATTTGAAGTCGTGATGTAAATAGCTGGTTTCATTTCCGTTTTTCTTTATTTAAACCTCATTATTTTTTTCTAAGTTTTTTTACCCATGTCATTGAACTAATTGTGTCTGAAATAATTCAAGATAACTGTGTTAACAAGAAAAGAATGTATTTTATCAGGAACTATTCTTAATTGATTGCATGTTTGCAAACACCTGACTTTTTTATCAACTATTCCATTAGTTGATGAGTTGGAAATAAATTTCAAAACTGAAGGATTAGGTAATTAAATGATTCAGTTGCATTCCTTTTGCTTTTCCTTAATGGTATCTGATATTTGCGCTGTCTCATATATGATATCAGACCATCCAAAATGTCAATATTATGTTTCAAGCTTAATGCAACTTAAAATTATATTACACTAAATTAAAAAAGCAATATTTTGCTTCATTACATTCCTCATCTTATCATATGACCTGACACTTGCTCTTTATGAAGTTATCACATATAGCGACGAGATATGCTGTACGAAACTTTTCCGACATGGGTCTTTCTCCCACAAATTGTTTGAACGGGGGATTCTTACATGAAACATTTACGCTCCACGATATATGCCTGTACGTAGAATAGAATATGCCTGTTAGTAACCCGGACTTTTAACGAGCCTGGTAAAAACGATGCGGGTGCCGAAGTCTCGCGTAGTTCTTCGCCAAAAACTGGTTTTCATGTAAATCAGCAAGTTAGATGTCATGAAAGTGATGGTCTCCGGACTTGCTACGTGTAGCTAACTGATAGTAGCCAACATGTCTGATAGCGGTTTCCACATTTATCGGAAACTGCCGAATCTATCACTAGTTTTAGCCGTGTCATCATTCGGGGGAAAACCACCAGAGGGTAGACCAAACACTAAACCTGCGAGCTGGGGTTGGGGAGGACATGGAGAAAATCTATGTCTCCTCCAGGAGAGAGGCCCTGTAAGATATTTCTCTCACCTTCTTAGCATGCCTTCGTGGTGTGATGGCCAGCACACTCCGAGCGTATCGAGAAGTCCGAGGTTCGAGTCCCGGTGAGGACATTGTTCATTTTTTGCGTTTCTCAGCATAAAAAATCCTAACATCTCTACGACCCGAGCCTAAATCAGCTCCAGCATCGCCATACCAGTAGGGAGGTTCAACTTATAAGCAAAAGCAGTTTTGAGTTTAAGCTTTCTATTTGCTGTGTATATGCATTCGTTTGGCAGTAAAGTGGTAAAATAAATACGACGCATGAAAAATGAATTTAATAAGGGAGATTTCTAGGTATGAGAATTGCACTGAACCACTATCATTTTATAAAGATAAGGTTCCTTTAATTATTCAGATTTGACAAGAGGGAACTAATTCTCAAAAACGTTTTCACAATCATCTTTGTGAGCCCTTATGTCTTTGTTGCACGTGAAGGAAAATTCCAAGAAACACGCACGGCAAATCCGTTGTGTAATGAGGCAAACAATTTATGAAAATGAATATATAGAAGTTCTACTCACTTGTATACAATATGCCTTCTGCTAAATATAACTACTGCTGATTCATCAATAAGACTTGTAAGCGATTTATCGCTATGTTTAAGATGCCGTAGAAATTTAAGAAGGCTGTAAAATATCATTTTATTTAAAATTGAGTAAATTAAAAAGAAGCTGCACCTGGTGCTCACAAGTCAGCCAGCATTTATGCCAAGAATTCAAAGTGGAATTTTAAATTTAAAACTAAATCTAAGTATCAATTAGAACAAAGCTACGCAGAGAAAGAAACGCGGAAGTTGGCTTTTAGGCTTACACGAACCTTAAAGCACTATCGGCAAGAATAAAACAACGAAGACAGAAGGAACCTAGTATCGCGGCCTTCCTCAGGCAGAACATACTCTTTCTAAATAATTTCAAACCGTCACTTATATACATGCTAGCAAATGTACATCCTGGTAGGAAAGCGAAAAGACAGAAGAGACAGTACTGATTCAGAACATAAAATAACTGGTTAATTAACATAAATAACCAATATGCACTTGATAACAAATAAACATCATAGAGAAGGAGTAATAATGTCTGTATATACATTAAAGGTAGAGCAAGAGATTTCTGTGCATAAATAAATACTTTTAAAATATAAACTACTTCTATAAACTAAGATACGGCCACATGTCAGTTCGTCCTAAATACGCTTCTCGGAAAAGGGCTGCCTGAGTAGGATTTTCATGTGGTTTTTCCCTGGTGTAACATGAATAAAATATAGTTCCCTTTTAAATGGCCTTTATGAAGGCACATCATATAAAGTCGATACATCTTACGCGTTATACCGCAATAAGCTACCAGATAAAATTTATGTTATGCAATTTGTTCAAGTTAAACGATTTTGCTGAAGAAGATATTCCTTTAATTATTATGATGGGCAAAATTATTATTTTAACAAGTAAAGTTATATTATTTGTCTAAGATATTTAAATGAATTAATTTGAATTTATACGATCTGTGCATTTATAATCAAGTTGAATATTTAACTCAATGAAGTTGTAGATCACACCAAAATCTCATAACACTTTGCTCGAAGTTTAACATTTCCAACGATACTGTCGCAGCCTCTGCTTTTTAAAGGTAGAACATTAAATATCTTTGAATTATCGCAAATAAACCCAAAGTTTTCAACCCTAAACCCAAATTTTGCAACAGTTTTGATAAATACATGAACTTGTAAAATTAATCCCTACATTCTAACTAATTAATTATCTCTGTATTCTAATTCTAATTAACACAATGATTTTAGGTATTGAAAACAATATATAGAGCTTTAGATGATATATAAGGTCATAAGGTTTCTCATACTGAACTACGAACATCCTGTTCGTATAATTATCTTGTTTATTAATCTCTAAAAATTTAATATTTCGATGCTTAAGATTTGTCCGGAATAATTCTTGGCATTTTCAGCAAAGTTTCGAAACATTGGCTTCTCATATTTAACTGTTTCTAATTAAGAGTTTAAATCCTGTGACCCCAAAAGATGCCCGAGGGTTTCATTGCTCCTCTTTAAAATACTGCTGATTGCTATTCGTTATATGCATTTAATCTTCCGGGATTTAAATGCTTACATCCTTGTATTGCATTTTCAATTTACTATAGACATTGTCTCAGCATTATTTCCAATGATACCAGGTTAATAAAATTTCTCGTTCAATGATACAAGATCTTTTCGTCACATTTTGCAGAAAAACTTTGATGTCTTTTATCTCGCATGTTTCGCTATGCCGTACTTTATGGAAACGCTTCATGCTATACTTTAAGTTCCTGCAACAGAATTCGTTACATTTCCTCTGTGTTTAAAGTTCTTTGCTCTAGTTGATAAAATTTCAAACGAATGAAGAATCTCAGCATAAAATGTTTTTAACTACAATTCGTTACATCTTCTTTAAAGGTACATATTATGTATAAAGTAAAGATTATTGAATACAATCTCTGTTTCATATATATATCGAATATTATCTCCTGTTGTTCTCAAGAATCTATAGCAGCCCAAAATAAGGTAAACTTTTAAGAACAAAACAAATCTATATAGAAATATTAATGATATTAAAACTGCCCTATTTATCGATAACTTCCGTCATAGTGTGTTCGCCCAGACTTTATGAATACAATTATTTATTAAAACCATAGCTGTAAGTAATAATACGGATTATTGTATCGATGATGAAACCGCTAATTAATTCAACGTACAGAAATTTTAAGTATACCATGTTGCAAAAAATATTATTATTTAAGTAGGATCATGTCTTCTGTAACCGTTGCTTCGCAATAAGCGTGGTAAACAAAATTTATATTTTGTACTATTGAAAACTCACGAAAGTTTGCAGTAGAGCTGCCTGTATATTTTTCTCTCTTAATTGATTAAAGATATTGGAATTCTAGATCTTTAATTGTATATGCATTAAATGTATCTATTGCTTACCTACTTTTAAATTGGTCTGTCAACAAATATGCATATAAACTTTAATTTTTATATAATATTGCAATATGTGAACTAATTATTAACACTACAAAATGCAGATCGCAGACTAGTACCCTTTAAGTGAAGAAATTAAAATTACAGCGTCTGTCGACTTAACGAACCCAAAAAATATCCGTATTTTGTATAATCGCAATAGTTAGCAAAAATTCCGCGAGACACCTCGGCAATGAAAGAAAGATGCTTTGAATAGAGGCTTCATTGTTCGAAAATGTAGAACAATGAAGCAAATCTTTTGTGTAATTAAGATCTGCTTGTTTATCAGCGAAGCTCATCCTGTACGTTTAATGACTGAAAATCATTTACCTGATCAAAACAGAAGGAAAGAATGCAGGCTTCAAGACTTTATGTATGTAGCGGTGTTTGCTGAATGTGCCTACACTGCATATTAGGCGGATACGAGTGTAAAATCGAGAGGTAGTCGAAACCATAACTTCGGGAACAAACCGGTATGGTTATGCAAACTGAATGGGTCATGATGTGTGTCATCGCTGTGTTTTCATATTCGCATAAGACCGTCGTCGTATTGTGATTAATTATGGGCTATCAATGCATATTATTCAGATGCGGAAGCACAATGCAATGGTACTCCAAAAGATAACTTCAAGTGATAAATGACATGGCAATGCATAATTAATGTATCTTGATGCCTTTCACCGCTGTGATTCCAGGCTCATATGTTCAGCTATCATCGACGTGTTGAGGTCACACATGAAATGTGTCTGAGAAAATAATGTCACGCTGTTCGCTTTTTCATGTCCGGCCTTTAGTATTAAACTATAAACAAATACGCTTACGGTGTAAAGACAATGGCAACCGAAGCAAAGGAGGCGTTGAAACGATATCCGTTCTTCGCATATGATGTCCAAGATACATACTGGCAAATGTTAATATCGAACAGACAATACTCCATGCTATCGATTCATGACATTGCCATGAGTCCCATTATAGCCATACGCAAAACAGATCTATCATCTCTTTCCGTAATGATATAAAAGAGAAGCAATCGTTCGCATTGTCGATCTATCTCTTCTTAATAAACCGATTTCATATCCGCATTACAATGGCATGATTACGTTCAACACGAGACACCTAGTTCTCTAAAGCATACTCTAACGTCTCCGTAAGCTATATCTATGCTTCTGTCAAGCTTAGAAACCGATCTATTAATGCATTATTTTTTTGACAAGGCATACTTTAGAATGCCTTGTAGAAACAATCGAAAACCAAACAACTGCATTACTTAAAACAACTTACCGTTTGCCTTTACAGTTATTCTAAGATGACATTACTGCGCACATGATTTGCAATGGTATTAAATTTTTGCATGCTTTATAAAGATCTACGCATGAGGCAAATTCCAAACCTCTTTGATGTTTCCTTCATGATTTTGTATTCCGGAAGACTAGTAGCGTAAATATTCCTTTAGTAAACTTGCTGTATTTTTGCTCTTTGAACTTACGAATTGCAGCACAATTTCGTATTTGCTCATTTGATATTTCTGAAATCTGAATACAATATTTGAATTGAAACATGTTTAAAATACAGAAACTTAATTATGTGGAGTCTTAAACATATTTCTATACTTAGCTCGCTCGTAGCTATTGTCGCTCGTTTTAAAAACGCTTACGTATTTCCTTCTTCCTATAATATTTTCTGATTACAACAAATGACGTTCTCTTAGTCACAATTAATTATCTACAGACTTGAGAAAGGCTTTGTGCACAATTTTCTCGAAAACATCGTTTACAGAATAAACATTTGTGTAAGCTCTTTTAAAAATTATCATATTACCTACAACGTAAAAATAAAAATTCAAATAAAATGTCTTTGCTCCTGAAAAGGAAGCTCATTTTTGGTTATTTACTTTTTTATGTGCACGTAATATTAAATTTTCTTGGCAATATATTAATTAAGTTGAATAATGAACTTGTGTTGCCCTTTAAACTGATTAATGCGAAACAAAATTAAAATCAAGGATGAAGCAAGTTAACCGAATGTCTCTTGACTCTCCATAATGAAAAACGTTAAATTTTACTTAAAATATGACTTTGTTTTTCATTTATATTAATTTTTACATTTTGGATTAATAAGGTTCTGAAAGTGTTAAAAGTTATGCTTATTTACTTTGCCTTTTAATTAAAATTTCATTCTAATTACATCATATAAATCAAGTTATTTTCTCATGTATTTAATAGTGTCTACAACATAAATGCAGTTTTATGTTAAAGGAAAAAAAATATTTAACGTGTATTGATAATATATAGCTATACTGAAACAATTGATTGTTCATAGTTACATTTTTAAAACTTTGATAGCCAGTATTCGAAGATGATACCATATTTATCACACCTCGGGGATTTTAATAAAGATGTGATATTTCGGAGTTATGTGTGCAGACGATCATTTTTAAATTTGCGCTTGAATTAGGAAGCAAGAACCGTAATTGTTTAAACGGTAGAATCTTAAAACGATGAGTACTTAAAATAATGGTACCTAGAATTTTAGACTGAACTTTTCTGAATGGTATTTTAGATGCGTGAACAAATTCATTAAATAAATCAATTTATTGTATTAAATCGAACATATAAGTTTTTTCTCAAATAAATGAGTTTGTCTCTGGGGGTAAAATTAGAACTTAACATAAAGAACATTATTATGCTAGTATTGTGCTTAATATTCTGATGGAATTTATGTTCTTTGCAAATTCATGTTGACGATATTTACGCATGAAGTGATTTAATGATAGTTTTGTCATGGATACAATCAGAACCCGGACGCTGGCAAACCTTCGTAGCCAACCGCGTTTCAGAAATTCAATCAGTTTTACCATCATCGCATTGGAATCACATAAGAGGAAAAGAGATTCTAGCTGAATGCGCATCAAGAGGTCTTTTGCCTTCAGAACTTTCTACTCATGACTTATGGCGGACAGATCCTCAGTGGCTTAATGGAAATAATATTCCGTTCTCTATCAACTTACCATTTTCAGAAGAGTCTTTAAAAAAATGGAAAAATGTTTCTTGTTCAATTAGAACAGTCGCTTCGCAAATTTCAGTACTTAATGAAGTTTCATCATTCTTGAAACTTAAAAGAATCATCGCATGGTGTTTTCGGTTTGCGAATAATTTAGCTAAATCACCGCAACAAGGATTAAGGGTTATCTTAAAACCGAAGAATTGCAATCCGCTAGAAATGCAATTGTTAGATTAGTTCAATAGGATGAGTTTTTGAATGAATATAATCTTCTGAAGGAGAACCAACCGTTAAACTCAAATAGTAAGATCCTTTCTTTGAACCCCTTTATCGATACGAATGGACTTATACGCGTCAGAGGAAGATTAAGATAAGCCAACATCGCGCAGGACAGAAAATATCCTGTTCTATTGCCTAGGAAACATTCCATAATCCAGATTATTGTGAATCATTTCCATGAATCCCATCTTCATACTGGTCCCCTGCTATTGCTATCGGTGATTAGAAGAGAATATTGGATAATCCAAGCTAGGTCAGTTATAAGACAACAGATTTGGAAATGTCTGAAATGTCATAGTGTACGTGCTAAAACATCTACCCAGATAATGTTTGACGTCTAGAGTCGTTCCGTCAAAGGTTTTCTCCAAGGTTGGAATTGACTACGCCGTGCCCTTTCAAGTGAAGTCCAGGCAAGGTCGAGGAGTAAAACCAATGAAATGCTACATCTGTATAATCGTGTGTTTTACTAAAAGAGCTATGCATTATTGAATTAATAGGTAATGTAACATCAGAATCATTTATTGCCGCTTTGTATCTCGAAGAAGGAAAACCAATAGAAGTGCATAGCGACTGTGGCACGAATTTTATTGCTGCAGATAAGGAATTGAAAATCGTAATAAAGTCTTTGAAGGAAAATGAATGGGTTAATAAATATTGCTCTACTGTAGGTATTAAGTGGATATTTAATCCTTCCGCAGCGCCACATTTTGGAGGATTATGAAAAGCTGCAGTCAAATCTACAAAGTTACATCTCCAGCAAACCATAGGTGATCAACATCTAACGCAAGAAAAATTTACGATATTGCTAGCTCAAATTGAAGCTTGTTTAAATTCGCGACCTTTGTGTGCAATGTCTGAAGATCCATCAGAAGTTTCTGCATTTACACCAAAGGCCATTTCTTAATTGGTACTCCGCTAGCTGCCTTACCTGAAGAAAGTTTACGCGATCAAAAATTTCCCATAATACAACAAGCTTGTTGATAAAATGTTTCAAAGCTTTTGGAAAAAATGGTTTAAAGTGCAACCTAATTTAAAGATTAATGTTAGTTATCATAAAGGAAGACAATTTACCTCCGCTACGATGGAAATTAGGAAGAGTGTTGGAAGTTTTTCTTAGCTCAAATAATATTGTGAGTATCGGGAAGCGCAAAACTGCTAATGGAGTTTTTAAAAGGCCAATTTACAAACTTAGTGTTTTGCCTATCAGTGCTTAAGCTTGTTTTTTTCCTAAAACAGTATAACTTTGTACCTTGCTTTAAATATAATTAATTTCCTGAATAGTATTGAGGCTTCTGTGCATCTGTTTTGAAAACAATTTAGTATCATTTCATAATTTTATCTTATGTTTTCTTATGAATATTTTAATGACACATTTTTGCATAATTTATTATTGTTATGACAATTTCATTTTAAAAGGCATTTAGATTTGAAACGATTTTTCAACTCCGAGCGGAATGTTTCGGCCACCAGATCGTCCGCCTGTCTGTGAGATCTTATTTCGCAACGCGCAGTTCGCATTTTGTTTTTGCATTCTTGTAAAAGCTAACTGTAACTTCCACGCTTTGCCTTTTGCTGTGTTGTGTTCTAAATTTGAAACTGCTAAAATAAAAGGTGATTTACAGTCCACTCGAAATGATGTATTCTTATGCTTATTAATTTAAATTTAAAATACCTCTACGCAACAGCAGTACTTAAGTCGATGTTCTACTGACTTCATTAGAGGGCCAGAGATTCTGACTAGCACGCGTTTGACTTTTCACTACACTCTAAGCTATTGCTACGCTCGGCCGTATTTCAGGCCCTTGATAGCTTCGCCGTTCAGTTAACATTTATTGGCCAAATCCTGTAGAATTTTGATACCTTTTTATTTAAGTTTGATTTCCTTAGTACTCTTGAGTTCAAGCCCAAGTAGAGGCTTTTCTGTACATCTTGAGAGAAGATTATCTGTTAATCCTTATTTTGAGGAATAAAGGGTAATGATCCCTTCTCGAGTTTACGTTTCTGTTTCCTGAGCTAAAGCGGTTATTCGCTTACTAGTTCTTAATGTTCCACACACATAGCTGTAAATTTAAGGTTGGAGCCCTATACAATTTATTTGGCAGCAAATATCATTAAATGCGTTTTAATTTAGGTGTAATTTAACTACTATGATTCTTTCATTATTCATCATAACATGTTTTATTTAGCTGTATCATTAGCACTGCTGTTAGTGGCTTTCCAAAATTGTTGCTAATACGAACCTTTGGCATTCATCTCAAATAAGAGATAGATTTACTCTGCACTTTTAATCAAGAAGTAGTATGATCTTTGTAATTTAAACATCACACGTATATTACCTACCTCATCTTGAATGAATTTTACTTTCACATTTCGCATTAAAATCCTACGTTCATTAGTGCAACGGCGAAGTTCAGTCATTTCTACTAATTCCACTGTTTCGCGAGATACTTAGAATCCGCAAACTATGTTTCGCGAAAAGCTGGTTCCCATTAAAGAAAGTTTTCTTTTACTTCACCCTTAAAGACTTAATGATCCAAATCGAAACAAAATGATAATTTAATTAGTCTTGACAAAGATAATATTTCCTCCAAGAGATTTATAATTAGATTGAATGCTTTTTTTTTTCTTTCCACAGCCTTACAATTAGTGTTTTTTTTAACTTCCACCTGCATTCCCTACTTCTTGTGGTAATGAATCGCTCAAATTTAATCAGTCTCAGGGAAAATGAATTAAATCTTTAAATTCAGTTCTAATTGCAGAAGAGTACGAACGCAAGATTCAGGTCATACGGGAAAAAACAGAGAAAAGTTCTGAAGCTCATTTCTTTGTCATTCGTTTATGAAATCATAATGAAAATGGAAATGGTAATAGATTACAGAGGGAAGTCTGACAATTACTAAAGTGTAATTTTTATGTTACTTCCAGAAACTGAAAAGAGAAGCTCTTTCGCATTCCCTTTGCGGAATGATAAATTATGAGCTACTAATAATTCTGATCATAATCTCAGAAATTGCTCAAGTGTGTTTTTTATATTTTCCTTAAAAAAATCTCTGAAACATTATAATATTGAATGTGCATGCGTTCTAGAATATATAACGAAATGTTTTTGATAACACATTTGAAACCTTAACTATTTATTACATAACTATTACTATAATTAAACAATAGTATAGTTTTTCGCTAATAGGACGATAGTAAGGCAATCTCCAATATCTCGGTGAAATACACATATTAAGATTGACAAAAGTACGTAACAAAATCTTTTCTAGTTATTCCTAAAATAAAATTCAAGAAAAAAATTGAATGAGGTATTCGATTTTTTTAATTAAAATTATTTAATAAATTAAAAAATATACCTCTCAAAACATAACGAGACTGAAACGTTTGATACTAAAATATGCCTCAAATGTCTATGTATATTTGTCATAAGTTCATGAAAATTAAAATTAGTGAGTGAAGTGAATATGGATATGGTGCCGAGCGTTGTCATAATGCATGCAACGTCTTAAAAATTGATCAGTTGTCAGTGCTTTTCTTCGATTTCTCTTTGTAAAACTGCCATTTGGAAAAACTATTTTTTGGAAATTATTGCTTGCTTTGATAGAAAGACTTCATAACATACAATTCTGTTGTAGTCCCCCTACACTTAAAGCAAAATATTTTTGGGGATGCAGCGCCCCTCTTGGCGTAACTAAAGATTTTTTGTTTTTTGATTTTTTGACTGCACTATCGTTTTATTGTAACATTACAGTTAATATGTTAACAAAAAAAAAAAAAAAAAAAAAAAAAAAAAAAAAAAAAAAAAAACGATAGTATGTTCTACTTCCCATCTCCAATAATGATCCTTGTTAAAAAACTGCTTTTCTTTCTTTTTCAGCAAAGAATTACTCCTGCGAGCATGTTTCGTTGAGGGTACCCATACACCGTACCAGCTTATATATTCAGTTTTTTTTTTAATTGTCATGTATTGCCCATTTTGGAGTACTTATTCTGTATGCTTGGAATTTTAGGAATAAATTATTTTCATGTCTTCTTATTTACAGAGGATGGTGGCTCAAAGCTGGCATCATTTTCAAAATGAAGTTTTTACTCCTAAATTTCTCAAAAAAACTTTCGCTGTGGCATCAGAAAGTACTTTTTTCATATGTAGCATTAATGTCACTAGCAGTCTGACATTAAAGAATATATATTTATTTTAACGCATTCAAGTGAAAAAAAACTGATGAAAAGGAAAAGATTTGTAAGCCTCAGTATAAAAATAAACTTGAATGCAAATTAAGTGAGCTGGCTCATCACGAGAAGGGGAACGCTTGACATGTAATCAGACTTTACCATTCAAATGCCTGAGTATACAACCGTAGTTATAACTTCACAAGGTTCAAGCTGAAGTCTCGAAAGTACGAAGATTTGATTGATTTTATATAATGCGTTGCCACTTTTATTTTGAACAGAGAGCGCACTATAGACCGTTTCAATTATCAGTGAATGTTTTCATATAAATTTTAGGATTTCTTTTCCCATTTTTAGCTCTTTTCAATTAAACTGATTTCACCGTTTTGTTTTTTGATAAATATTTTACCTCCGACCGACGTATGTAATGTTCCAGGGACATAAAAATATTTTGCAGTTTAAACTTCCATAGTTGCAGATTTTTACCTCATTTTGATATGCATTGAAGTTTATTTCTATATTTTTAATTACGTTTTATAATTTTACATATACATAGAAACTAAGAGTTTGTACAAAGCAAACTTTTAATCAATGATGCAGAAAAGCTGGAAATATAAGAATATGTGAATCTCATGTTACCATGAGTAGAATTTTTTCACCTTTAAATGCGATAACATTGTGTTTATTAGTGCGTTGGTTTTAGTGTTTATGAGGTTCTCAACATTTTTATTTCGCAAGAAATTCAAGTTTGATTTGTTTTTACGCAAAGAAATAAGCAAACGCATTTGAGTGTCATTAGGGTGCCTTTCCCCCCCCCTCCAAACCCAGTGTTTGGTTATTTTATTTGAGTACATATCAAATAAATAAATGAACGATAATCGAAAAAAAAAATTAAGAATTTAATCTCTTTATTTTATTTAAAATTCACCAAAATAAATATAGTTTAATTATTTATAATTCTCACTTAAACATAATTATTTATTTAAAAAAATTAAACATATTTTGCTTAACAGTAAAATTAATTATAAAAATTAATATTGATAAAATTAGTTATAAAAATAATTAATTTGGCTACACAGGCATTAAAATCTAAAAATAAGTGCTTTTTTTTTTTTTTTTTTTTTTTTTTTTGCATAAAATTCAGATTAGTAATCTGTAATACTTCCTGAAATGGAGGTCCCTACTACTACTAATTTATTGTTAGAATTTCAAAAACGTTTTGTTATTCAAAAACGTTTTGTAAAAACGTTTTGTTCGCTAACTTGCAAAGCTCTGACACTTTTCTTATAAATAAATCTAACTGATACTGCAGTTGTTATATTTTGAATCAGTTTAAAGCCATCATTTATAGGCTGCTTCAACTGCATTTGATTTCTTTTGTTTGTAGATTTTGATATTTAAAACAGTTTAAATATTGTAATTTTATATAAAAAATGGATGTGATAAGGAAAGTTAAAAAACGATACAATGTGTTACATTTCCTTCATATTTATGAGTTAGATTTCATTTCAAAAAGAAGCCCTCGATTTTTTCCCGTGCCAAACATTTCCTGCAAATGATAACTACAGGAGTCTATGCTAAGTGAGTACATATGAATATTCTTTGATTAAGAATAAGGTGGTTTTTTCCACAAACCAGAATTATATAATTGCCCCGATTACTTACTAAACTAAAAAAGTATTCCGATTCAATAAATGACAGTACACATTGTATTGCCTATAAAAGAACTAAGTAATTATTAAATCCTAAAAATAACTTTAAACAATATTATGCCTTTCGATGGGTCATTAGTAAACTGTTATTTACCTCTTATGAGCTTTCGCTTGCAAACTAACATTTTAATGTTATTTACAAAGAAAACTTTAGTGAAAATGAACAGTTTAATTAAAATTAGCTAACTTAAGATTAATTTCTGTACCATTAGTGCAATTATGTACACTGCGGGAGGGGGAAAGAGACAGTTCTATATCTCCCGTTCTACTGGGCCGATTGACGATTGACAAAATTCAAATTCCGTTTTTCATGGCTTGAAAGCGCGACTTAGGATATATATTAGATTTATATATAGCACTATTCTAACATAGTTATTTTGACACATAATCGGACTAGTTCTGAAATAACATATCAAGTTTCTTTCATAGTTCGATTCTACAACTCAAATTATGCCAGACTGCCAAGTTTTGTAAAAATCGTACGCGTAGTTTTTAAAAAATTAGCTCTAAAAATTTCAGCTCCTCAATGTTAATTGAATTTGGCATATATTCATTAATAGCTCTTATTTATTAAACGTTTTTGATTGCTCCTTTCACATTTCGAAATTTAAGTTGATTCCAAAAAAATTCACCCATTTTTTGTGTTTTATGTTTTAAATTTCTATTTTTAAATAATTTTTAAAAATTTTTCGAAAAACATTTTGAAATATAACCTATAAACGTTTTACCATCATCTTAAAGTGGGTGTAGTTCTAAGCACACTTAACTCAAAATTCTCTAAGATATACAGGAATTTACATATTTTTACATATTGAAATTTGGCATCTTTTTTTCGAGAGATAATAATGCCAAATGTGGTTTATGGATTTTCGTTACAGTGAATTAATTGCCACAGCTATTTTTTACCTTAAATTTCAAATAAATTTTTACGGAAAATTAATTATATGAATTTTTTTCCCTCAGTGATGGGTAATAAATATTTATTAATACTATATGAAACGCTAATTTTTTAATTATAGATGATATTATTCAAATTTTTAACTTTTTTAAAATTTCTTTCTCTTTTCCTTTTCTTTTAAATATTTGTAAGAGTAAATTTTTACCTTCGCCGTGTTATCGTCTGCTACTTTAATAGATTATTTTCGTTTGCTACTTTAAAAAAGAATTCGTCTAAAACTGAGAAAATTCATTTGATGTTTATTTTCACAATGCTTTTAAGCAAGCAGGACGTTGAAAGTTTGGGTTATGCCCCAGCTTTAAAATATATATATATATATATATATATATAAATTTTTACATAAATCCTCTTAAAGAATATTTTAAGTAGTAAATATCTCTCGTGTTGTAGATAATATAAAAAACATGTCCTTTAATATAGAAATTATTAGGCTTAAAACTCTAAATAATACGATTTAGGCAGTTAGCACCCGATATAAAAACCGGGCCACTACTTGGCACAGGATAAGCGCTGTTGGAATGGTTTATTTCTTTCTCATTTAAAAAAAAAAAAAAAAAAAAAAAAACCCTTTTAATTCAAATATTTATCCTTTGGACTTTGCTTTAAAACTTTATTTATAATTAAGATGTCTAGAAAATGAAAAGCTATCTTCACCTGAAACGCATTTGATGCAACGAATATTTTAAAACATTTGACAAGAATGCAAAATTTATGGAAGTGTAACAATCGAAAAATCTTAATTTCTTGTGTCAGCACTGAAAACAAATGTAGAAGTAAAGAAGAAAATTAGGGAGGAAAAGTACAAATTTAAAGAGAATCAATCAACTTCAAGGAAGTTGGGTGTTCAAAGAGAAAACTCTTGGATGTGCACACCAGAAAATAGCAGCAATTGAGTTAGTACTAACGGAAAAGACAAAAACCATATCATTGCAGTTTAAATTGAAGAGCGACTGGTTTTCGACTATATGGTTGTACAAATTTAAATTACGTAATAGAGCATCATATCGTATCTTAAACAGAACATCCCATGATTTCTCAGTCGAATTATTTGAAGATTCAGGAATTAATATTCTTGGAATATATGCTAAAGAAGGAATGTTCTCGGAAGATTAAAGAGGCGTTTAAATCGAGTGATATTAGGTTTGTCTTACAAGCTCAGGTATCAAAACAACTCTGCAATTGCCCGAGCAGTTGACTTGTAAATGGCTGAGAATTAAGCAGATGACTTTAATCTCACGTTAATCAGTCAGAAAACGTATTCCAAATGCAATATAATGCCTGATATTGATAACAGAATTCAGAACTTGCATAGAGATTGTAACGCTTTATTGATTTAAATGTTCTTTTTAATCTATGCTTTGATATAAAGAAATAGTTTTCTTAGAGGGAAAGAGTACGCATAATTTTTATTAAACTAAAGTGGAGCAAATTTGTAGATTTTCTGCTGGTTTGCATTTCAGAAATATTTCTTTTGACGAATTCGGAAATCTTACCATTCCTGATTGGTTTACATATCACAGACATATGATGAAATCACTATTTCCCAGAGCACAAATATATTCAGTTTCGCTTTCTTCATAAAATCGAATTTTTCATGCAGCTAGCACACATGTTTTGAGGCTTTCGAATGGTATGAAAAAATCGTACTTGCTACTGAGATTATTTCCGTGGTTTCTCTAAGATATATGAGATCATTTTATACTATTTAATGAAAATAAAGTGTTTTTAAACATACATATTTTAATGCCTGTTAGTTCAACACATTTTCTACAAAATGAATAAACCTTCTAAAGAAAAACAAGCATGATAACTAACTCCACAGGATTAGTAATTTAATTTCGGTTTGAGTGCCTCTATTTCTGCTTTTCGAACGCTTTAGAAAACGAAGGAAGAAAAATGAATTGAATCTTAGCCGCCTCATTTCCCGCATTGGGATTCCTCCCCTCTAGAATTGATCTTGAAAATCCCAAGAGAATTGAAATGCCTGGAAATTTATTTATTTACTTTTCTTCTCTTACAGAAGGGAATTTAACTGCAAAATAGAAGAAATAAATGGATGCATTTTTATGCTAAGTACCTTTCACTTAACGATTCATGTTTTAAAATAGCAACGTAGGAGTTTAATCACGAAAGGAAAGCGATTATCTGCTATGCAGGATAACATTTAGTAATAGTGTACTTTAAAAGAAAATTTGAATATTTATCATAAACTCTAGGATTCCAAATAAGATATTATAAGCACTTATTTTTCTCAGTGGACAGTTAAACTTCTTTGAGAACTTTCCTCTTCGTAATAGAACTTAAGAGACCGATTTCAAGAAAATAACTCATCAACAGTGAAACAAGCTCTTCTTGAGAATAGTGTGTATAAAGAACAATAAAATATGCTTAACTAGCGAAAAAAACTCGAAATTTTACTGTACTTCCTGATAGACCCCAATTACTTAAATCTAAAGTTAATCAGGAAGTCAGCATAGTATTAAGTTAATCAAATTGCACTTTAATCTTGAAGCAAAGTATGGACTAAAGAAAAGGACTTTAATTAGTATTCATATTGGAGCAGTTTAGGTTGTTATAAGAATACGTAAATGCTTACTAATTTAATATATATATATATATATATATATATATTAAATATATAAATATATATATATATATTAAATTAGTAACATATATATATATATATATATTATATATATATATATATATATATATATGTGTGTGTGTGTGTGTGTTTGTGTGTTACTATTATATAGACACATACATGAATTTTATTAATACGTGATTAAGGGGTTAACAATGGCTGAAATTTTAATTTTTCTGTATATTTTTCCTTCAGTTTATATAAATAATTATTTACAATTTCCCCTCTAATATGGAATGTTCAACCATACTTTTTTAAGGCTCAAAAGACAAGCATTGATATTGATTTAAATAGTTACGCTTCACTAATTATTGTTGCATATTATTGTCTTTACAATTTACTAAATTCAGCTAAAATATATTCAGATAATTTATTTTTCATATGCTACATGAAATCGCTACAGATCTTTCTCTTAAAACAGGAATCAGAATTTTTCCCTCTTTATTCTGGTGTAGCTGATCTTTACTCAAAGATAATCCTTAGCCATTACGATATTTTTATTTGAGAATTTGGTAAAAGTGTATTAATATTACATGCGTCGTTATTTTTAAAGAATTTTGTTTTTTTATTTACAAATTCTTTTCTCATAATAAGCCCACCAGCGGCAGAGCAGTAAATTCGTTGAACACTGGTAGTTCGGTCCGAGTTTCGAATCCCACGAACGGGCTGGCTGCATGGGCGTTTTCGTGGTGTTCCCAATGTGTAACGTGTATACGAGCCAGGTCCCCTTAGAAAGTCCTCCACGAAGGCATCCCTCCCCTTAGGCAAAAAAGAGTGAACCCATAGGTAACAAGTAACCTATGGGTTCATTCTTTTTAGATACTTCTACTAAAATTAATATTAGGAGATAATATAATCAATATTTCTTTAGTAAATAAATTATTATTATCTTACTTTGCAGCTATTGCGGAAGTATTAGAATAACTTGATTTCGAACTAAGTAAATTTAAGATCATACAGCATTATCTATATATATATATACTATATACATTTTAAGTAAAATAAAAAGAACAAACGATAAAAGACCTATGAGGTCAAAAACTTTGCGCATAGTGCTGTAAAATTTAGAGAAAGGTTAAAGCAGTGATATGTACAAAATTTCAACGTTCTGAGGCTACTCGTTTTCGAGTTATACGAGATACGTATGTAGGTACAGAAGCCACGAAAAATTCTCTTCAGAATTAATTTTAAATCAGTTTTCTAATTTTTTCGTAGGAAAAGAGTCTTTTATTCTATTCTTACGTAGAGATGTCACGCAAAAACGTCGTTAAATTGCATTCGATAGCCGTCAAAATGGATATTTTCGTTGAAATGTGATGCCTGAAACTTTTCGCGATTACAATACTTACTTTTTTCTTTGCACAAGGAAGTAAAAATTCTCCTGAGCATAGAAAATCAAATGTTTAAAAAAATTGTTGTTTAATCATGTGACTCAAGTTATAAAACGTGTACGTATAATGTTTTTTCAACGGGAATTTGCAAAATATACTGTCAAAGATTCAAATTAAAAAAAAAAAAAAAATTAAATTAGTATACAAAAACTAATTACTAAATTAATATTGGAAGTGTTAACATTAAAACAAAAAAAAGTACGTTTTTCTCATTTAAAATTCGTTTTGTAATAATAAATTCACAAGTTTCAACTCGCAGCTTTGATTTCCTAACGATTAAAAAGAAGGTTTAATTTGACTAAGTGAATTAACTACTCATTATCTTAATTATTAACAGTCGTGTTTATACTGAAAGAATATATATTGTGAAAACCATAAACTGTAACTACCGAAATTAGTAATTATAAGTAATGATTTTATTCGCTTTCTACGATTAGTACTTTGTAGAAATAAACTAATATAACAGTCGCAATGTCCCGGACAAGTAATAGCTACATTTAAGATAAGCATTTTTAATTAACGTTCAAATAACTTATTGCAGCTAATTGGTGGGGGTAAATTATTTTCTTCGTATAAGGGCAGCTATTTATTACGAAAAGATCTTAAAATTATTAACCATCATGCAATATTTTATAAATGCAGTAATTAATTATTTAATATTCAGGTTCTATTATATTATAGGAAAATCCAGAAACAAATACAAGGAATTCAAATATTTCGTTGAATAAGTCTCGTATTTTATTGTAATTTAACTTAGTGTTCTTAGCTATATACTGGCATTAGATTTATCATTTTGAACATTTTTTAAATTTACAATACGCATACAATTAAATTTTTAGGTTTAAATTTTTAGGGTTAAATTAAATTTTTAGGTTTATACAATTAAAATTTTAGGGTTTAGCATTGATTAATTCAGAATCTTTAAAATAGGTGGAACTAAACAAAATAAAATGGGCAGCCACCTCGTATCTCAAATTAAAAAAAAAAATTTAATAGGCCAACCGTTACTATAAGTCAGAGGTTAGGAGGGTTTCTTTTTTATTAAGTCTGTTTGTCTAAAGATGAACTCCTTCATGCAAGACGTTTTACGAAATAGGGCTGTATTTTTCATTCACGTTACTCATGAGGGGTAAACAAAGAGTCCAAGAAGCAGCGTTTTCACTAGAATTTGAATTAGCATCAACTTATAGATCAGCGGAAATTTTTGTAAATAGTGTGTTTATTCAAAAGTATGATGTGAATTAATTTCAGAGCCGTCAGTAGTGTTTCTAATTACCTGCTAGGAAAAATTAGTAGTTCATTAACAGTTTACATTAAGTTCATTGGCCATTATCTTATTCAGGTATGAAATTATCAAAGGAACTAACTGCACCACTGTGTTTTGACCCCGTTGTCTTTGAACTTATTTACCTTAATGTTCAGCATATAATGTTTTGACTCTTAAATCCATTAGATAGCAATTGCTATGTAAAGGTTATATCCAATTTCAGCAAATAAAATAACACATTGAAATAATCTGCTGCGCAACTATTTTCCAAAGTCATATCAAAATATGTATTAAAAATTATGCGTAGTCTTCAAATCGCATAATTTATAAAATATTTTTAATTAACGTACCTTCTTCAATAATATGTCGTCATAAAAGTGTTAGGTTTTCATGAAAATGATGCTGAATTTGAAAAACATTCAAATGTTATATTTATAAAATAGTGATGCTTATTACGTTTACTTCAGTGATTTAAAATAGGAATGTTACTGAATAAATATTGCAATCTGTGAAAATGTCAATGAGCTGCCAGGGAAAACATTTTATTTTTTGTCCCTATTTGAGACACTCTACGATGCATGGATTATCCAATGATTTAATAAAATGCATTAATATTAAAAAACGAAAACCTAGTGTCAAATTTTACTACACATTTCTGCAATTACACGACAGTGTTTTTTTATCTTTCTAAACTGCTTTATTGCAATTGAAAAAAAGTTATAAATTTTATGCTCTAGTGAGGAACAATACAAGGTTCAGGATTCTGAAAGGCCTTAGGAATTACTGGTTCTGAAAGGCTTTAGGAAGACAGGCATGAAGAAGTAACAAAATTTTGCTAAACAAATTAGCTAGTCTGCGGGAAGTTCTTTGCTTTACAGAAATGTAATTTTATGGATGCGTAGTCGAGTCAAGGAGATACAGCTGACTACTGAAGCATTTAATGATTTACCGATAGAACTCGCCGTTGCGGAATATCATTTGCTTTTACTATCATTGTTCTGAATACGTTACCAATGTATGCTCTTGAGCGATATTTTAGTAACAGTGTTAGCAAGTACAGCTTCTATTATGCACAATTCGCTGTAGTTGCACTGAATGAATACGATTTTCAGAGTGATATTTTTTTTTCACACAGTAATGAAGGAAATCATTATCTTACAGATCAATGCTTCTTTCTCTGCTAATACAGATAAATTTTCAAAGCGAATATTTAAGTATTTAAATTCGGTTGATTTTCGTACTTACTGAATTCGATACTGTTTCAAAACCGTAAATATAAATTATAAAAAATATGATGTGTACACCACGTGACTTCCTTGTACGGAATATTAAATTATATGCATTTTTTCTTGCATTTTATTTAAACGTATTAGATTGAATTAAACCTACTTCGCCGACAGCGCATAAACCCCAATAGAATAAATGCATTCTTTAAAATTCACTTTGTTTACCATAGCGACACTCTGGCGCTAGATTCACTTCAAAGTATTATATTTCATTCATATTATAACTCAAAATGCGCAAAATGTATATCATTTAAAGAATTATCTAATCGTTGCCACATGTTCTATTCAAATACTATAATAAAATTAGAACTATGTATAAAAGAAATTAAGCAAACAAAACAAAAAAGAAACAGTTTTTCACAGAAGATTGAGTATTTCTCATTTCATTAATTCAGTTCTCACTCCGCGAGAAGGCAAAAATACATAAAAACTCAAAATATCTATATTAAAAATTACGAAGTAAATCTTAAAAGCTTATTTCCTCGAAAAAATTCCAGAAAGAATTAAGCATGATTTAATTGGCAATAATAAATGAATGCGTTATCTTTGTTGTTGCGAAGCTAAGTTTCTCTAGATTGGCAACAAATCCACCAGTCTCCTGTTTCAAATGTAAACATCAATGGCCGCCATTAAAAACAGGCTTAGCGGCAATTAAACAACTTTAAAATTGCTGATAATTCAAAAAATATTGCACACAGATTTACTAAAGGCATAAAATCCTTAACCGTAAGAGAAAAACAACATAATTCAATCATTTTTAAAGCAAAAAATGTACAATTTACAAACATATCAGAGTAAAGAAACTGAGATCACTGAGCCGGGTAATAGAGTGGATATATATATATATATATAAATATATTCATATACGTTTGATGCTGCCGATTGCAACCAAAATACGAGGTGCACATATACATGTTATAGCAGCCCTATATACAAAATTTCAACGTTCTGAGGCTACTCGTTTTTGAGTTATGCGATATACGTACGTACGCACGCAAGTACGTACGTTCGTGCAGACGCCACGAAAAATTCTCTTCAGAATTGATTTTAAAGCAGTTTTACAATATTTTTGGAGGAAAAGAGTATTTTATTCTGTCCTTAAGTACAGATATCACGCAAAAACATCGTTAAATTGCATTCGATAGCGGTCAAAATGGATATTTTCGTTGAAATATGCTGCCTGAAACTTTTCGCGATTACAATATTTCCTTTTTACTTCGTACAAGGAAGTAAAAAGAATAGCATTTCATTCAGTTTATATTTGACATCTTGAAATAATACAGGTCAGGAATTAAAAGAAATAAATATGTGTAAATAAGGAAGAAGAACTACACTTTGGAAATGCATTATCTGCAAATGATTCCTGTTTAACGAACACCACAACGAAACACAGGATATAAATAATATTAATGTAATGCATTCTTTTGGAATGAGCAATATAATGTGCATGAACATCACAGGAATATTACATTAGATTATATTTCTGTGATGTTCTTGCATTAGATTCTGACTGAATAAACACGTATAACAGATCTAAAGAAATTTCTTAAATGTAAGTCATACATGTCGAAAAACGATTCATGAAAACCTGATTAATGCAAAAGTGTGCAGAAAAAAATTAATATTATCGATATTAATACTTAAATAAAAGTAATGGATTTAAAGAAATTTGACTGAAAACTTATAAATTATTTAAGAGAAACGTTATAGGTCTTCTTTCTTAATTTTTCTAGAAAAAGCAAGTGCAATTATGTTTGTTGACTAAAATGATGTGGTTGCGAAAAGCGTTTATTAATTTTTAAAGCTTACTATTAATGATTACTTAAAAGATTCTTGAAAATATTTTAAAGTCAAACTGTCGAATAAATTATTTCGAAAAAACAAGATATTATAAAAAGCAAGCAATTTCTTAGATGATAAAATAATATTTATTAGATATGAAATATTGAAAGAGAGTATGATTTTGTAAAATACTTAGAGTGTTCAATACCAGAAGAAAAACAACAAATTAATTGCAAAAAAATTAATTAATTCAAAGAAAACTAATCATTATATTCTAAAATTTTTAAGCATAATGCATTCTTCTGTTTTAAGTATACTATTGATTAACAGTAACTACCGATAAATATTTTTTATTATTTTTGTACACCCGTGTATTACATTATGAACGATGATTGATTATAATATAAAAATGAAATATGATATGAATGTGTTTCATATTATAGAAGTCCGTAATTACTGTATATATTTTTTTTTTAAATAAAAAGTGAAATCCACATTTTCCAGTTATAATTTTATTTTCTAAAGAACTTCATTTACGATTTTTTGGAGAAAGTTCTTTTTAATAGCAGATTTTTTATTATGATTATCATTATAATTATCATCATATTATTATTATCATATTATTATTATACACATATTATTATACACACATTATTATTATAAACATATTATCATATTATTATTACACATTATTATACACACATTATTATTATAAACATTTTATTATCATATTATTATTATCTTATTATTATTATACACATCATTATTATTATCAAATTACTATTATAAATTTTATTATGATTATTATTATGCTTAAGATTATTATTATCATTAATTATTTCATTATCAAAATGGACAGATTTTATAACAATAACTGAATAATATCTGCGTTACATTTCACTTTTTTAATGGAAGAAATAAAACTGATATATTATTTATTTATAATGAAGTGTTAATTTTTTTTTTCTGTAATTTCTTCTAACATATAATGCAGACGGTGATGATTGAAGACATTAAAATAATAATGAAAAATAATAAGAATTTGTTATATTTTCCACAAGTGAAATTACTAATTTCTACTATAGTCTGTTATTTTAAAATTGGCACTTGAGGGCTGTTGCCAATATTGCCATCTAATTTGCTATCTAATAATTTAATAATAAGATTGTGATCTAGTAATTTAAAAATTGCCCCATCTAATTTGCGATCCTAATTCGTACCGTCATAACCGCTGAACATTTATTTTCTCTAATTTATTTCAAACTGTATTTTAAATCAATCAAAGGTGTGCTTTTTGGAAAGTGAAATCGGAAATCAAGTGGGAAAGAATTTAAGCGACTCAATTTTTTTTTCCTACAGCTGTTGTTACTGGTTACATATAGTTAAGTGTTAAAGCGGACGTTGTAAAATAACCTTCAAGTTCCAATTTAAAAATAATAGAAATAAAAATCTGATGTATACACAACATGATTTCCTTATAAGGAATATTAAATTAAACACATTTTTTGCTGCATTTCACTAAAACTTATTTCCTCGAATTGCATTAGAGATATATTTCTCATTCAATGAATTCAGTTCTTACTTCGCGAGAAGGCAAAAATATATAAAAAACCTCAAAATATATATGTTAAAAATTGAAAAATATAAAAAAATATGAATGAAAAGAAGTTACGCTCAAAGGGGCTTTTTTAATGTTTTGTATGTTACCTTTATTTATTAAATCTCATGTTCTTCGGACTTAAATCATAAAGTTCAATTTAACAGCAATATCACAAAAAATGTAGTATATCACACTAAAGAAAAAACGTGATTCTCACATGAAGGACCCTATTGTCCAAGTTTTTCTTATTTTTATTCACATCTCATACATAAACATATTAGACTGAAATATAATCCGAGTATAATTAAACAGGTAATAAGAGAAAATGAATAAAGAATAAACTACAGTAATAAGAAAAAAATACCCGTTACGTTACGAATTCTAAATAGTTGTTCACATATACATTTATTGCAAGGCCTGGCGGGAAAAAGATATCAAACGATTGCAAACGCACGATGGATAGAGATCACGTGGTCATTTTATTTTCAATAATTTCAAAATTGAATTGATGTAAAATGACAAAACGGAATTAATGGCCCTTTTGGGAAAATTCCCGCTTTTGGCTAATGCAAAATAAGCAATTAGGCTAGCGGGCAAGAAGGCATATTTTTGGTGCACAAAACTAAAAGTTTTCCTTTGGTTGCATTCGACAAAAAAAACGTTGAAAGTGCAGAAAGACTCAATTTACTGTTCTGTTAAGTTTCAAATGTAAACAAATATGGATGCTATAGTAAAAAAAAAGGTTTAGCCGCACATAAACAACTTCTAAATTGTTGATAATTCTATAACTATTGCATGTAAATTAACTAAAGGGATAAAACTCTTAAGCGAAAGATAAGAATAGCATAATTCAATCATTTGTAAAGCAAAATATCCACAGTTTACCAAATATATACCAAATGTATATAACAATAAAAAAATGAGCTGAGCCGAGTAATAGATATATATACCCACTCTGCTACTCGGCGGTTTGGTGCGGCCGATTGCTACCAAAACAGGCGGTGCGCTGCTACATGTTATAGCAGTCCTATATGAAAAATTTCAACGTTCTGAGGCTATTCGTTTCTGAGTTATGCGAGATAGATACAGACGTAAGCACAAACGCCACAAAAAATCTCTTCTGAATCCATTTTAAAACAGTTATATAATTTGTTTGGGGAAAAACGAGTTCTTACGTACAGATGTCACGTGAAAACATCTTTAAATTGCATTCGATAGCAATCAAAATGGGTATTTTTATTTGAAATATGATATCCAGAATTTTTCGTGATAACAATACTTTACTTAACTTCACTTCGTACAAGGAAGTAATAAGATTGATACTCACGGTGTGAAAATTAGTAAATATAAGTATAGGTTTAGTTTTTATTTCGCCAGGATTATATTTTCTTAACAACAAAAAAAAAATATTTACTAATATTTCTTATCAATATTTATGAAGAGAACGAAGATAATTCTTAAAATTTCACAGTTAGTTTGCAGCTCTTAATCCCTCCAAATTTTTTATTTAATATGTTACATAAAAACTTCATGCAACAGATTTCATTTTAGACATTATGAATAGAATCTCACAACGAAATTGCTGTTGCTTTGAGAGTTATTTATCATTTAAAATTTTCTGTTATTTGTTTTAATTCAAGCATAATTTACAAAAATTGCAGTCTGAAGATTTTACGATTAAACGAAGAATGTTGATTATAATGTTCTTGAACAGTTTACAATTAAAACTTCAAAATATAAAAAGGAATATTTTAAAGATAAGAATCTTAGCATAAAATGTAAATGAACTTGCTTTGCGTATTTCAGTTTAACATCTGACACAATTTTAAATTTAGCAGTTAAAACAAAGCTATTAAAATTTAAAAATTTGACACATTGAAATTAAATCAAATGGTGAGCAGAATTTCATATTTAAAATGACCCTGAGAATGCAAAGCTCAAATGTTGAATAAAGACTTTGGCTCTTCTAATTTTGAAATGAAAATAAATATTAATTTTTCAAGACAATAAACAGTGCACTGAGATCAGTGAGCATCACAAAACTATTTCTTTCGAGGCTATATATATATATATATATATATATGTATATATGATACTTCTATCAAGAAGATGACACTTAGTTTTTAGTCATGGCAGAGATGACTATAGATGTTTCCTATTAGTATGCGAAATAGATAGATGGTGTTTCGATTATCAAACGTAGCTAGATATTCACCACATAATTTTACTTCTTGATGAATAATTTCTTACGGCATATAATTTTGATTCCCACATCAC
Organism: Stegodyphus dumicola; assembly: GCF_044657685.1. Taxonomy (NCBI): domain Eukaryota; kingdom Metazoa; phylum Arthropoda; class Arachnida; order Araneae; family Eresidae; genus Stegodyphus; species Stegodyphus dumicola. The sequence continues at coordinate 200,174,533 of NC_140771.1, forward strand.
TATGGGTGCGACAAACATTCAACAATTTTATATATAACTTTGAGAAGCGTTTAAAATTTAGAGAATTTAGACGATATATCCAAGCCGTGAGACACGCGCCAGCAGAGCAAGAGAGAGTAGAAAAGTTACTATACATTCGAGCGAAGTTGTATTTATCAGATTCCTTTCTTTTAAATTTTGGACAAGAGCTTACAGGATGACAGATGACATAATTCGAATTAGTTTCTAAATAATGCATTTAGATTCCAGGAAGGGGCCGTAGCCAAATTAAAATTATAAATTTTGTATTTCATACATTTTATCTTACATATGCATGTGAAATGTGATAGTATACTTACGGCATGGCAAATTTTTAGCTTTATAGTAAAAGAATATTCATACTGAGATTTTTGTTACATATAAATGCTACGTATTTGTTGAAAATAGCTTTTTAATTAATGAACTTCCCGGTCGTAATGGTTCTTATGCATATGAACAAAAGACAGTTAGCTGTCTCAGATTGCCATAGCTTCTTTCTCTTCCTTCCTAAACGTTTTTTTATTATTTATTTATTTATTTATTTATTTATTTTTTTCAGTGCTGAATTTTTCAGTGCAAGACAGTAGTGTATTCAGTTCATCGCTGAGAATAATTGGCGGTGCAATAAAATAATATCTTTACTATTATATTGATACCTATTTTTCGGAAAAGAAAATTTTAAAGAAACGGTGCGTATGAAGCAAGCTCGTCTATTTTGATATTCGAGGTAACACACTGCAAGAGAAAGGCAGTAATTAAAACTATATTTTTGCTAAACGTTACAGTTTAAATTTGCTATTGAAGAAATGTTTTTTCATGTTATAGTACACATTATTATATATTTTAATTTGCAAAGCAAACGTCCTGTTAAAACACTAATAAAAGCTTTTCTAACGTCCGGTTCTTTCATTTAGTTCTGTAGATTTTCGTGGAATTTTTTCCATCAAATACTATTTCATAATGACATGTTTAACGAAAACGTTTTTCCTGACACTCTCCTAGTTAGCCAAAATTTAACCTTGGTGTTGTTTCATCTGTTGCCTTTAGCGAGATTTAGTTATTTGTTTGCACTTTATTATAACTCATTCATTAATTTATGCCACACGTACAACTAAAAGGATTGATTTAATAAAAGAAGGAAATAGGCTGGAATTTTCTTACTTCTTTAGATTTACATACTATGAAATAATAGACATTCTCTGCATGTAAAATTTATTTTTTCCTTAATTGGTTTCTAGTAAACACAAATACAATATAGTAAACACCATTACATATTATTATATCTAAATATGCAGCAGGCATATAAATAGACAACGTTTGTTTATGTCTAGAATATTTTTCTAAATTTAACGATATACATTATGTTGTTACTATGCTGGTAATATTTTTCGAGTTGAAAAAAACTGAGGCTTCATTTTAAATAACAGCACTGATGAATTTTGAGAAGCGTTTAAAATGAAGGTAAAGCTCAGCATAGATGCATTCTGAAAATTCTTGATTGATATATTAAAATTAATAAAGCTAAAAAATTGCGTTTATGTTATTATTCAAGAATTTAAGGGGATTGGTAAGACTGGGTCTTTCACAAATTGGTGCTTTCACGGATAGCTTATTCCAACATTGATAGAATACGGATAACCTAACAGCATCCTATGGGTCATGGATTTGTCGTTATGCACTGAAATACTGTGCTATTTCATCACTGATTGCATTGTATGGATAATTAACATTGTGCTCTGAATGTCTCATCACTAAAGACTACGGTGTCAAATATTACTGGAATTGTTTTGTGGCATTGCTTTATACAAATACTTAATATTATCTAAGAAATCAAAACATATATTTTAGATATCTGAAGATACTATTTCCCTGCTTTTAAATTGTGAATACATTATCTTGTTGTACGTTATTACAGGATATAATATGTTTCAGAATCAGAGTATAAGCTCTATCTGGACTCATCTGAGAACAGAATTCGACTCGATTCATCACATTGTCTGTCACATGCACGACTATAACTCTGGTCTCTTGGGATTAATGGGATACAAATTACAAGCTTCCTGTTACAAAGCCCAGCCGGTTTAAAGCTTTATGAAACTGAGGACTGGGGTACATTTCAGTCCGTTCCGGGTTTGATCTCCTTTGGGATGAGTTAAATTTAGCGATTATGCCTTTGTCACTAGTGATAAATATTCGTATTCATGCATGTACCTGATTGTTCAATTGTTTCTTCTGGTAGTTTTGATAGTATATCTTGCCTTACATAAAATGCACATAACATGCTTAATTTTTCAATGTCATATGGAAGAAATCGTCATCATAATTTAAGGCAGACATTTCTAATTACATGCTTTAACAATTTGGGCATAAAATAAATGTGATATTAAGTGAAGCAGTTTTAAAACCAATTCTTTCAATATAGTACTTTTCTCTAATTTACATGACTGAATTTATATTTCGACAAGTGTATGCACGCTCTTAATTTTATTCTGTCATTTCGTATGTTATTTAGTTATCATAATATACATACGCTCATATCTTTTCTATACAACTTGTGTTTTCTAATGGACTGCATAACAAAAGGAGTTTACTCCTTACATTGAGTTTTATTTGGTCAAAATCTAAGTTTAAAATCGATCTCATATTCAATTTGGAACAAGCCATATGCAAAATACAAAGAAAACGGATGCATGGTCTTCATGAAAGGTGTAAACAATGGCTAAATAAAAAATGAAAAGCGAAACGTATATCTTTCGCTGCGTCTTCATCAGGAGCTTATTGCAACGAAAGAAGCAAACAAAGAAGCCTGTTTCTGAACCAACAAAGACTCAAATTTTTAAATATTCCCAGAAAATTGATTAAGTAATCTATGTCTTTATCAGTACAACTTCTACAAGTAGTAAATACTGCCAGAAATTGCAAAATTATAGTATTAAAATCATATGCAAGCTTATTAAAGCTTATACGTTTATTTAAAAAACGTGTTAGTAGATCGAGTCCAAACAACAAAACGTATAAATACAAGGAATGAAATATACGAAAAAATAAAAATAGAAAATTTTGGAACTGTACAGAACGAAGAATATAGCAAAATTATAGCATCGAAATTATACACAAGGAAAAAAGCTAAAGAATCTATTTTTTTTCCGTATTTAACTCATTAACCGCCAAAACTACAAGGAATGTTTCTTTTCTCATGAAAATAATTACAAATATTTAATTAAGCATTTATAACATAAATTTACATTGAAAATAAAAAAAAATGCTGTTACCTGTGGAAAAAGCGAGTGTTGCGTTCGCGCAATGTCAGCGGAATACGACTACGGATATGTAGTGAGTAGGATTATACTCGTGTGATGTTTATTCTGAGTGGAGTGCAGGATTACGTTTTAGCGGTATAACGTTCCATAAATCTACAAATCACTTTACTTGTAATTAAATTAATATTAAAATATACATTGTATTTCTTTTACAAATACAGATCATTTCATTTGAACGATTCAAGCATGAAAATCTTGATTACGATCATGATATAAACTACATTACATACTTTGCATCTATAAACAGTCTGACTATGGTACTCTTTACAACAAAGTCTTTTGTTATCAACGGACTTTACGATAAAATGTCTACCATCTCCATGCAACGGTTTCTGAATGCTGAATTTACTAGGTCTTCCTGTTGCTGATCTATTTCTGGCTAATTCTACATTCTCAATAGGAGTCTGCAAAAGAAATAATGCATTCTCGCGTCTGAAATCTAAAAGAGACTTAACTGTGGAGTAGTAAAATGTGGTGATATTTAGTAAGATTTCCAGTAGTAAAAAGTGGTGATATTTAGTAAGTTTAGATACAGTCTCACCTCATATAACTTATCAGTATTGTCAATGTGACTATTGTCAAATGCAAATTCTTCTTCATATTCCTGTACTGCAAACGTGATATCAATTCTCGTACGGCAGGAACAGAAATGTCCTTATTAAAAGACCAATACATTTTTGAGGTAAAGAATGATATCCTGTAAGCAATAATATTCCAATAAATCTTCTCATTTGGCTTCAGATGCAATAAATACTTTTTTTTTTTTTTTTTTTTTTTTTTTGAGCGTATATATTTGTCTGTTCAACGAGAAGAGAGTAAATTTCTAAACCAAAAAGAAAATCGAAAACCTGTGCACTAGTTTTACCTTGTGTTTTGCCTTTTATAATTTCTCTTCTATCTCTTTCTTCATGTTCTTCCTGAGACATAACTAACAGTTCTTTTTCTATCCACTTCAAGATTTCAGTCTTCTGCTTTTTAAACTTTTTAGTATGACTATAACTGCTTTTAGAAGGCTGAAACTTACTTCTTACGTGAATTTCAACTTCCCCAGCAGTATCATTTGGTAAAATATCATTATGATTATTTAAAACGTTGCCATTCCTTTCTTCTTCGTCACTAGCCTCTGCAATTTCTGGGAGAACAACAACAATATCAGTTTCATTCTAGTCATTATTAACATTATCACCATCTGTTTCTTCATCAAAAAATCTTTGAAGGTATTTTTCTAATGTAAGATACCTCGTTCTAGGCATTTTAAACAACCAAAACATGAACCAAAACATCGAAAGGAATGAGTAAAAAAGGAGATTGACTACCCGTTTCCTGCTGACGTTGCGTCAACGCAACACCTGTTTTCCCTTCCCAACACAAATATAAACATCTGACTGATGTAATTTTCTGATAAACGGTGACCTTGACTAAAAATAGATCACTCATGAAGACGGTGATTCTTTCGTTAAATATTTTCAGCAAAAATACCCGGTCGAAAATTTTGCTTAAGGATGAGATTAATTATTATAAACAAAATGATTGTTGAAGGCAAATATGTTTTTACAGAAATAATTTTCATAATATTCCCTACACAAAATCAGCTGCTGGTATGAAATATCTTAGGTAGTTTTATTTATATACGCATTTATTTTGACCGTTTGCGTCAACGCAACACCAGCGGCTAATGAGTTAAGCAGAACGAATCCAAAAAACAAATCATATAAAAGAAGCAATCCAACACATAAAAATAATGCATTTAAACTTCATTTAAAAAGCATAAAGTAAAAATATAAAATAAAAAGAAGAGTTACTTCTTAGAATCTGAAACATTAGAGCAATAAAGATTTTATAATGAACAAAATAATGATTCGACATGCTCAGTAGCAAATGGTTGTTGTTAAACCTAACGTGTGCGAAGTAATGAAATTAGACGATTTACGGAATTTAAGATGATTAATAATAATAAGAAGAATTATCTAAATCTTCTAGTATAACATTAAATATAGTGTACTAAATATTAATAATTAATGAATAGTTGAAATATGAATATCGAATTACATAAATTATAAACGGTTGCAAAGGCCTCTTTGGTGACTTAATGGTACAGAGTAGTGTCCAGCGAAGAGTGTTTCACCAATGACTCTCCTTGAGGAAGAATTTTGAGGACATTTTTTAATAGATCCAATCATGATGATATTGTTGAACGTCCTTTCGTTAGACAAAATACTCTGCATTATTTCTTTGGGACACAATCAACCTTGATAGCCGATCACCTCAGGTTGCGTCAGAGGTTCAAAAATGGAATGACGGTGTGATTGAAGGGCAGAAAACTAAAGCCCTACATTAATTTCAAGAGCTGCAAAATGTTGTTTTTCTACAATATAATGCCAACCATTCACGACATTCGTCAGTATATAGCTTCTGCAGTGTAGCCAGACGCTTCCTTAGTCACCCAGATTTCCAGATCTGACACAGATCGAGCTTTTTTGGGACATAATTAGCCGTCGCTGCTTGATCTGCTCCCGAAGTGTAAAGGATGGCTGAAATAGTATAGCTATCTTTCATTCAAGCCACCATTCGCACTTTGATTTCATCTGAACCTTAAAGGTTTCCTTCTTTTACATAAATTTTTCCTCCTTTTACTGACCATCTTACATATTCGATATCTGTTCCATTCGCACTTTGATTTCATCTGAACCTTAAAGGTTTCCTTCTTTTACATAAATTTTTCCTTCTTTTACTGACCATCTTACATATTCGATATCGAATTATCTTTTTGAAATTAAAATCGCTCTTTTATATATGCATTTTCTGTCAGTCTATCGATTTTCCTCATATCCATGGTACTGCTCTTACTCTGTGAGCCAATGTATACGTACATAAGCATGGTATACCGATTGAAACGTGCATCATAAAATCTTTTATATCTTGATGAGTAGATTGTGGACGATTGCTGAAAAATAATTCATTTCCTTCAGGTTCATAACCAAATGCGAAATAAAACGTCGAGTGCTTTTCGAGACATAAATGTAACAATTCCCTATCTTTAGAAAGAAATAATTTTCTTGTCTAGATAAAGAGACATGTTCTTTTTTTTTCCTACGGAATACATTGGCTATGTTGATGTTAAATTAATTTCAAATAAATGGTGTTTTTTGCATGGTTATTCTTCTACTTCAATGTAATTTATCGTACAGTAATTTTATTTTAATATTTAGATGCAGTTCATAAAGTTATGAATACATATCGTTTCATTAATAGCTACCAATCATTTACTGTCAGCTAAACCATCTATTTTATTTTATTCAATGAAATAAAATGTGACAAAACACCTACTGACATTATTATTATTACTATTTTGATTCTAATACTGGATTCTCTTTTGTAATGAGACATCGCTTTCTTTTTTATCTTTCTTATCGATTTGTTCTTATCACAGTTATTATTGTTACTTACTTGTTAATTAGACGCTCATCATTAAATTTTCTTCATTTATATTTTATAAATTTAGATTCGATTTGTTTAAGAACAGATATTTTTTTTTCATTTCGCATAATGTGAAATACTCTTTTCTTCGCAAAGTCTCCGTTAACAATTCATTAAGAAATCCTTAGGCTCCAAAGATCAGCACGACCACTTAGATTATATCTACATGATCTAAGGTCAGGCCGTTTTTACTTGCTTAAGTTCTTCTGTAGCCAATGACCAAATCTTAGCACTTTCAGTTTACGTATATATAAACTCTCAGGAGACATTCGATTTTAAAAATTATTTTCCAGCCACATAATATGAAACAACGTGCTTCCCAAAAAGTGTCCACATTGCGCTTTCAAACAGTATCCTGGTATATTATTTCGAACTAGTTTGCTGGTGTGGTATTTACACAGTCGGTTATTTTAACCTAACTATGACCAAGAAGCCGCTAAACACTGGGCACGTTTTCAAGGGTCCATTGTGATTCGGGTACATATTCAGAAAATGGAGTGAGTGTGTTTAGGAGTCCTCCACGAAATTTTCCTTTTCTTAAAACGGGTGGTTCTTACGCACTTTGTCTTAATCAAGTAAGCAAGTAACATATATTATGATATTAAAAATGACTTGTTATCAACAATTGAAGTAATAATTAATACAAAACCGAATATTTGTGTTTAAATATCACTTTGAAGTCTAAACTCCGTTATTCTAAAAATTATCTTGCAAACTTCAGTCTTATTCCAGTATTTTCGGTACATATAAATTAACGCTGTTCTTTAATTTTATCAAGCATGTAACCTAAAAGTCATTACAGTAATGAGATTTCAAGCAAAATATGATTATAATTTGATCATTAACATGCCTTCATCAGTCTTTTATATAAATTCAGAGATATGTTATTCTTTATTGATTTGTAATTAAATTTAAGCAGCATATTCACAACTATAATCGTGCTTAAATTTTAAAATAGAATTTAAGTTAGCTTAAAATGTAACATTTTTCATAAAGGCACGAAAACACGTTACTATTGTGAGAAACATCTTCAAACATCTTAAACTTAAATTTTTAAGTTAATTTTATATTTTTTAATCCTGCATCATGAATATGAAGTAAAATAGATTAAGCCATACATAAGACAGATCTTGTTTTTGAAAAGTCGTTTTTTCAAATTAAACAAGCATAAAATATTTGAGCAATATGACTTGTGGTTTGCTTCGATTCCCAAAAGCGGAAAGACTTTTCTGGAATTACCCGTTTCAGGCGTCCGCGTAGCTTCCGTTTTTATCTCAAGACTTCCATAATCATACCTTTTGTACAAAATAGATACTCGCGTATGATTTCAACATAACTGAAATAATCTAATATAGTTGACTGAAATTAAGACAAATGGGCTCATTACTGTATTATTACGGTAACCCTTGTTCCTTTTTAGCTACATAGTAATATAACTCCGCGGTATGCTTTCGGAATCAAGGTAAAGCTTCAGACTGTTTATTCCTCCGCTGAAGATAGCTTTCAAGAAGTACTCTATGGCCCTAACAATTCTCATTTATGTTGAAAAGCGGGCACATTTTTAAACATTTATTTTCTGCACGCCTTACTTTAGTTCAACCGCCTTACTTTAGTTTACTTTAGTTATTTATTTTCTGCACGCCTTACTTTAGTTTTACTTTAGTTCAACAAAAATTATGCTATTTACTTTCAGTCCATTTCAGATGAGCACTGTAATACTATCAGATTTGGTGTTTTAAAAGTTGCTGATTTGTAGCAATATTTCTGACGTTCATTTCAGTGATTTTCTTGGCCTTCATCCTTCGCATTTCTGAAAAGAATTAGCTTTATTAGTAAATGGCACACGATTGACAGAAAGATGTATGGTTTTTCTGGAAAAGAATAAAATATTTAACACAAATAAATTTCACGAAAACAACAAGTATATATAATTGTTTCAAAGGATCTTAGAGTAACCTTGAGGCATAATAGAATCTACAAGAACAATACTTTTGCATAACTCTTATACACATGTAAACTCTAGTTCGGTCATTATTCATAAAGAAAGGTATATTTTACTAGACTTGTGCTATCAGTAACAATTTTTGTGCACCCCTATTTATATACAACACTAACATTCGACCTCATATCGACGTTTTGAGGGATATAGATCTGGCTTCTTCAAGAAGCAAAATGAATAAGCTGATCATATTTGCTCTACCCTGTGACTCTTCTTCTACAAAAGTAGAGAAAAGTATAGAGATTTTGCTTTAAAATTATAAATAAGTTATATTGTTGCTAAGTTTGAGTTTTAAATTGACTATTTACTTCCCTATAATGTAAAAGAATTAGCACTGTAAAGTGCTACATTTTAATGAGTATTTAATCCTCACTTAGAACATAAGTTTAGTTTCTTCATATATACTAATTAAATATAGATGATATTCCTACTGATTAAGTTATTAAAGAAATTTCAGGGATAAATATCAACTACTCTCGTAGTACTCAAATGCATCCACTGAAAAATATCTTTCATTTAGCCTCCACACCGTTAGATAATTATGCTGTCAGAGTAAAGGTACTGTTATGGATATGTCATGTCATCATATGTTCCCGCAGATGTTGACATTAAAGCGGGTTCATCCATTCACTTGTCTGAATTAGAATTGCATAGTAAATTAGAACTTTAGCTGCATGCATAATGCGAATCTACGGAGACTGCAATAACTTCATAAGTATGCTTTTGGAAGCATACATTACGGTTGCGTCTTAACGTATTACATTATAACTATATCTCTGTAATAACGGTTTGCATTTGCTACATATACATTTAAAATAAAGTCAGTATTTTCGTGGCATATATGAATACTGTACTAATCTCAGTATATTCATATTAATACTTAGCCCATATTTTCTCAGTTTTAATTTTATCAAAGAATAATTTGTTTTAAGCCATATTTTAGAAAACGCATATAAAACGATATCACTGTGGCAGCAAGTTGAACAGTAAAGATGAATGGAAGTCTTTTAATGGTAGTAACTTTAAATGATACAATATAGAAAAATGCGGTGTCCCTAACTACAGTATATTAATATATAAACCATAATGATGGATTTTCACTTTCGATTCACAGTGCATTTTGTTATTCATGATTTCATTGGGTACTTTTACATTTTACGTTTGGTAAGTTCAATAAGCTTAACTGATTTATTTACTTTAGAAGAATAAATGCATTATTTCATAAAACTATCTGAAACATACACTAACTTATTTCCAGTTTCGGTGCACTCATTTCCTTTCTCATGATGTCATTTACATGTTACATTTTTATAAAAAATACGAATATTTAGTAGTAAAACTCTCATCAGAAATGAAAAGTAAGTATATATAAGTATCCTTAATTTTATTAGATATTATTACATGTAATAACAGAGCATATGTTCATAAATATACTTTCAATTTCTTTTTCAATTTCTTTCAATTTTATACGCCTAATCTCAAATATGTATTCTTAGAACCGTTAAAACAATGACGAATTTTATCTATGTTGCAAGGTATTTTCTCTTTCTTTATCGCACATCTTCCTGGCTCGAAAGCACGTCCAGCTAGCTAAGTTATGAGTTCAAGTTCGGGCTAAAGCACTGCACAATTTTCCATTGTCTCGCTCCGAAATAAAATTACTAATGGTCACTAACGATTTCATTTAACGCAAAGTTATTGCTTTACTAATTATATGTTTCACCTTCGCTAGTGTGTCTTCTATTTTGAGCAATATTTGGTGAATTTGAGGGTGATGTCACTCAGTTACTAATGAGGAATCCTAATGTCTTCCACATCGCAGAACATTTAATAATTGCGTAAAAAACTGCAGATTAAATTAGGATATAACAGTGGCTTAGCTCCTTCTCGTGCTAGTTGAACACAAAGATAATTTTGCATCACTTTATATGTTAAGACAGTCACTCAGTGCCTACTCAAGCTCGCGATCAGATCAAAATCGAAAGTCCAAAGTCACCACCTTAGAGTGGTTTGACTTTATCTCGTCTGCCTCGATCTGGATTTTCCTGTCAGGTGATGCCCTATGGTGGCTGCAGGACTTATCGTTCCCACAGCTCGAAGATCTTGACTTCTGTTTCGGCCCCCCGAAAACACAGATAAGCGACACTGGTACATCAAGACAGCACCTGAAAATAAATTTTAAAAAATGCAGAAGAATTGCACAGGCCTAAGCAGGAACAGTCCAGGACTTCATATGATCAGCTGCTGTGGTTGTAGAACCAGAACCTTCCATGTTGTTCTATTTCTTTCACCTGGTACCGGTCTTTGCCTTTTCTCGCTGTTACATGTTACGGACCGAAGAACTTTACTTTAGACCACCTTCATCCTGCATATTTTTCATGCCCACTAGGTCGTTCACGTTGTATACCTGTGTCTCCTTTCGTTTCTTCATATTGGTTTTTTTTATTCTCTTCCTGAATTTTTTAAAATGTTCTTCCTTGCTTCTCTTATAGCTTTTCGAACTTTCATCATAATATTTCCCTCTTCTTCTTCGAGAACGTCAATAATCTTCAGGGTCTCTCGATTTCTCATTTTAGCACCATTGAAGAGCTCAATAGGGGACCTCTTTGTGCTTCTGTTCTTTGTGCTGTTCAAGATTCGATGTATATCTCTCACGTATCTGTACCGCTTGGTAGGATCCTCTATGGAAAATTAGGATAGGACTAGAATCAGAGCCAGATGAACTCTTTCCGCCTGTCCATTTCCTCTAGGAACGCTGGTAGGTGCAAAGTCTTTAGAGGTAAACGTCACACCTTTATAGGTTATTATACTTGAGGGATTACCCAAAAATGATTGCTGCAGTTTCAGCTTCTGCAATGCTTCTTGTGCTGGTGTAGCCTTCACCGGGCAGAACCACACGAGGTTTGTAAAGGCTCAACAACGGTAAAGATCTGATTGTAGTTCTTATTTGTTGAAGGTAATGGTCCTAACAATCGATGTGAAAAGTCTTCAAAGGGATACTATCTTTTGGTATGGGATTCAGCAAACCTCGTCCTTACCTCTTTTTTTGTCGTACACAATACACTCTACACAATTTGAGATAACTTGTTTAATTATCTTCTAAGGTTAGGAATTTAAAAGACCATTTTCAGCAAGTCTTCTGTTTTAGACACTGCGAAGTGTGCCTTGTTGGGGAAATTATGTATGATTAACTCCAATGCTTCGGGTACAACAAATAACTCGCGACCACTGTGAAACTTGTATAATACACCATTTTTCACTGTGTATTCTTCCTTCAGAACTTCGTCGACTAAGGATTTTAACAACTGAATGAATAAATTAAATCCCATTCTCTCCCCAATTGATTAGGTGGGAACCAATTTTGGCTCTCCCGAATACTGAAAAGTTCCTTTCTTTTAGAATCAAGCGTTTCATTCAACATATCAAATAAAATGAAATCACAGAATTTCTTAAAATAATCTACTTCTCTTAGCCTACAATAATAATCGACAGTTGCATTAAGGCGAGAAGCGAACTGAACCTGCAACTCAGATGAATGTCTTTGCGCATTTAAAAAAAATATTCAAACATTCGTGCGGCATCGGCTGAAATTCCTTCAAGATTAGTGCTTTTAATTTATCGTCATCCTCAATTTCTTCTTCAGAAGCATTTAAAACATGATTACATTTATTACTTAATAAATTAATCAGCACTTCTGATTTTAACTCAACTGGAACGCTTTTGGTAGTAAAATGTGTGTGTGTGTGTGTGTAATTATGGCAAAGCCTCGAGGGCTATCTGCCTAAGGGGAGGGCTGCCTTCGTGGAGGACGTTCTAAGGGAAACTGGCTTGTATACACGTTACACATGGGGAAAACCACGAAAACGCCCATGCAACAGCCCATTCGCGGGATTCGAACCTCGGACCGAACTACCAGTGTTCAGCGACTTTAACGCTCAGCCGCTGGTGGGCCCTTTCGGTAGTAAAAGCTTTTATCGAGCGATTGAGAAAACAAACACAGAGTATTCGATCTCTGAGGGACAGCAATAGTCAGTGTTTTTATTTTCTGTGGGAGAAGTTGACGTTGATGTTACTCAGTAAATAATGAGGAAACCTTTTGTCTTCCACACCACACAACATTTAATAATCACGTAAAAAACTACAGGTTAAATTGGAATATAGTTGGGATATAGCTTAGCGCCTTCTCGCGCTAGTTGAACGCAAGGATAATTGTGCATCAGTTTATATTATTTGCACAGTCGCCTACTAGCGCTCGCGATCAGATCGAAATCGAAAGTCCAAAACCATCACCTTCGCTTGATCTGACCTCTCATCATGTGCCACTCTCTGTCTCCGGGTACGCAGGCGATGAGGTTTTTCCTGTCCGATGATGCCTTCTGGTGGTTGCAGGACTTACCGTTCCCACATGTAAGCTATGAGATACAATAAAAGACATGACGTTAGTCAATTATATGGAACTTGTTCTAGAAACATCAGGGAGGTGGAAAGAAAGGAGGTGGGAATATGTAAAACAATAATGTAAATCTGGGCTTATTTGTCCCAAATAGAAGCAGAGACTGCATAATTGTGCCTTCTTAAGCCCGAAAATGTTAATAAAAGCTGCCGTGTGTGAGACCGGTTCTAGTACTATGCAAGAAGCAAGTGCATATATTTTAGAATTCTGCGTACGGGCTGTGATTCTAAAACCTTTCGGAATGGAAGTTCTAACGAGATTTGATAATAAGAGAAAGGGGCACGAAAACCTCGATTTCCATTCTCCTCTGCGGTTTTAATGAAAACAGACAAAGAGCCATATCTCAGTTTCCTTTCGCATGCAACTGTCCCTATATATGGCTGAAATCCTGGAATATATTCATAACGTCTTCTTATAACACATCCAGAAATAATGTTATTTTCTATTCAAAGTTTTTGAAAGAATAGGTTATAATTACTTCTGAGCATCAAATTCCTGTGAATGATTCATGATAGCCTCAATGCAATTGCACACACTCTTTATTTCTAGTGCTTCCTCCGATTCCGCCGCACGAAGGCATACCTAAATATGTGTTTGTATATATATGTAGCTATAAGAAAAGAAAATAATCCCATAAATTCTTTAGAGAATTGCAGTATATAAAATGTAAAGCAAATCGTAAGGGCGAAATCAATTCCCTTTATTCCAATTCATTCTCCAACCAGCAATCAAAGAGTTTGGTAACTGTAGCTTTTGGATAATGACATCAATAATTTCTTAACTTAATGGTATCCTATTTCAATGGTTCTTTGCTGATGGGGAGCAATAATATGAATGCTTTCTCTTTATCGCCAAGCTGAAAATTCAATAAATTGAATTGTCTTATCGAAAATGAAAGCACCCAAGCAAGTAAAGCTTTCAAATATAATACCCAACCATTTCGAGTATTAAATATTTCCCTCCCACATGTAATGGCTGCAGTGATCTCGTCGTTGTGATAGTGCCTTTTAGGGTATCGCCTGTCTTTGTAAGCTGTAGAAGTAGGAGTATAAATTGGGCATATAAACATCATGGGATTAAATGATGTGAACAAGTAGAATCTATCCCTTGCGGAAGAAATAATAAAATTATGGAAATGTTTTCAATCATAAAAGATTAAAAAATCTTAATAATTAAATAGCTCGTTTTAATATATTTTTTTATCTTTTTCGTGAATTAAGTTTGAGAACCTGGAATTATAAAGACTGGTATTCTTTCATTATACTGTTCTTTCTTTATTTTATTTACCATATACTGTTCCTCTGTTTCCCTACGCGATGTCCCATTGTTTGAAAAATGAACACTAAAAGAAATATTTAATACAATTTAGCTTTTAAATTTGTTTCTTCAGCAATGCTTTAAGAATCATAAATAAAAATATATTAAACAACGTCGTTCATGTAGTGCATTTTTTAAAAGCTAAAACTACATAATGAAGCTTTTTTACCTCTATTAAAGTTTCTTATCCCTTCTTTTAAGCTTTATACAAAGGAGTTTAAGCTTTATAAGCTTTATACAAAGGGTTTCCTGTTTAGGTTTTTGTTAATTAAATTTGTATTATATTTATCGTTAGTTCAATGTTTATGCTTGAAAAACTACTATATGTGTGTGTGTGTGTACTTACGTATACTAGTTATTAGCTTCTCATTAGAATCCAAATTCATTTACCTAAATGCAGATAAACATCTCAGAACCATAAATTCTATAAAAATTAACCATAAAGATTAAACCATAAAGATTTTTTAGAACAGAGGGAATTAATCTCATCATTTCAGATTCGGATTTCGAATTATTTTAGATGGGCCTGTACAGATGTGCATGGAATTCAGAAAAACAAAATTCGAAAGTCAAACTATCAAATATAAATTTTGCAGTTAAATGTGGATTCTTATTCTCATGTTTAATTAATATTATTAATATATCAGACATTTCTGTGGGTTGACAATTGACTATGGATAAGGAAAATACACATTAATAAATATTTCATTTCTGCTTTCATCGTTCTCTATTTTTTTGGACACACAAACACACACATATATATGTATATATATATATATATATATATATATCATATATATCATAAGGTGATTAAACAAACATTATATGTTCATATAAACCAAATTTAATTAAAATTAAAATTTTAAATTATGAAATTTTAATTCCATACAAATAAATGACTAATTACTGCTGTGAACTAACTTGCAATATTATTTAAATTCTGAGAGCATATGTAAGCAAGTATCTAAACCCATAAATATATATATAATGCTCCAAAAAATTAATCCTAATTAAAAAAAATTCTAAGACTGATTTAATTTGCATTATTGAATAATTGTTGAGCAGGCAAACACACAGATTTTATCAAGAGGAAGTTGCTTCCAAACCTAACTTTTCAAATACTCAATTCGTGTTTCGTCATCCATATAGGCATGAGCATATTAATATTCAAAACCAAAAGTAAATTAAATCTAGTGAATTACTAAAAAATTTAAACAAAAGGAATTTTTAGAAAGCAAATTGACTAAGAATCAAAATAAAGTAGAAAAGCCAAAGTAATTCTTGAAAGTTGAAAACTTCCTCGACACGAATTATGTATGTAAATCAAAAATAAACTATATACAATCTATAAAAAATACATAAATAATACTAAAATTATTTTGATTCTTAGTCAATTTGCTTTCGAAATTTCTCAAAATTCCTTTTGTTTAAATATGTTTTAGTTGTTTACTACATTTGATTTACTTTTGGTTTAGAATATTACTATACCCATGCCTATATGGATGACGAAACACGAATTGAGTAATTGAAGAGTTAGGTTTGGAGGCAACTTCCCCTTGATAAGATCTGTCTCCTGCCTGCTCAACAATTATTTACTAATGCAAATTAAATTAGACTTCGAAATTTTTTCTAAAATGTTTTTAGGATTAATGTTTTGGAATATTATATATTTATTCATAGTTTCAGATACTTGCGCGTAATTTACATATGCTCTCAGAATTTAAATGACATTGTAAATTAGTTCACAGCAATAACTAATCATTTATTTGTATGCAATTACAATTTACTAATTTAAATTTTAATAAATTTTAAATTTGCTTTATACGAATAGAGAATGTTTGTTAAATTCAAATTTCATTCCTTTCAGCAATGCCGCAACAGAATTATTTAAATTTAATTTAATTTAACTTTATTCTAAGGTATATATATATATATATATTAAACATTATATGTTCATATAAACCAAATATATATATATATATATATTATAAGATATTTTCTCTTTCCTTACCGCATGCCTTCGTGTTATAATTGGAAGCATATTCGACGCGAATTCGGGAGGTCCAGCGTTCGAGTCCCGGAGAGGGCAATGCACAATTTTCGCGTCTCCTGCTTCAAAAAAACCTCATGAATCTGCAGGGCGCGCGAACTAAAACCTGATGAAGGATAATTCGTGACCACCAGGATTTGGCGAATGGGTCCATTAATCCCCAGTTGCCCTTTAAAAGGAGAAGTATATAAGTTATTTTCTTTCTCATTTCCGCATGCCTTCGTGGCGTAACGAGAAGCATAATCAACGCGCATTCGAGTGGTCCAGGGCTCCAGTCCCGCTGAGGGCACTGTACATTTTTCACCTATTGTGCTGCAAAAATCTCTCTCTTTCTTTCTCTCTCTCTCTCTCTCTATATATATATATATATATAATTTAAACGAGAATACTGATATGCACGCAAAGTATGCCGGGCCTAATTTGTTTTTGTACTCGTTGAGAAGCCAGCACAAACTAATTGGCGCATTCAGAACTGCATTGGTATCTCTTAGAATTTTTAACTATATTAGAAGGCAAGCGAAGCAGCAAGTGTTAGCACAGGGCAGTAGCGAAGCTAGAGAGAGATAATGCTACGTGTTCGAGGTGAAAGCTGTGTTTAGAATAATTTAGCTTCAGTTCAGAGTTTTCCCTATTGGCTAACATTCAGTTTCGGTTCCCAAAGTTTCGGTCCCCGGCTTTTTTGCCTAAACCAAATGTAAGTATCTGTGTCATTATCGCTACGTTCATACGATAGTCTTTAATTTTGAAGTGACGGAGCTTAGAGAGATTTATTAAAAGAAAACTATATAAATAAAAATTAAATTTTTATTTGCAGTAGTTTCCTACCTAATTTTTCCTTTTGAATTGGGTATTCCCCCTTTCTGTCATAATATAGCAATTGCTTATAGTACTTTTAATTTTGTGTTATCAGTTGCCTTATTAATTCTAATTGTATTATTATTTATAGTTAATTGTATTTTAGTCTATATTATTAATTCAAAGAAATTCATCGAATTTTTTTTTCCGATTTCCAGCCTTTTTTTTTATGCAACTCATTCGATAGTAATGCCATAAAATTGTGTCCTCATTGTTTTTCTACTAGAGAATAAACCAGTTATATTATATCATTTTAACTGGTAATTTTATTTTGCAGTAACTGATGAATGAATTCAATGATTACGTAAAATTTCTCGCTTAAAAGATTTTTTAAAGCGTAAACAACTTAAAATATTTTTTTCATGGAATTAATTTCGTTTATTCTATTCCTACATCTCAAAATAGTGCCTTATCATTTGAAACTTAGGAAGTATTATATCATTTCAAATAATCCATTCATGCAAGGATCTTCTTATAATGCAAGTAAAACTGCAATCTAAGGAATTTAGATTACCGTCTATGAACCCAAAGAACAATTTACCATAAAATATTTCAAAGAAAATGTCATATAAAAATGCTTTTTAAACTTTAAAGACATATTTTCATGTAAATAATTTTAACTTCTTTCTATCTTACTACACCTTTTCGCTACAACATCTCATGCGTTCCAATTTCTATAAATTTTGTGACCTTGGAGAAAAATTGCTAGAAAGTACCATCATCACCAATTTGTAGATATTCATCGGTAATCTGTATCTTTAGCAGATTTATTAATTTTCCGTTACGGAAAAATATTCATATTTAAATGTACTCCACACAAAGCTATTACTCTTATTGCAAAATTTTGTAACTGAAGATATTTATCCTTTGACAAGTACTAATAAAAATTAATCAAATTTGTATCTTCAACTCTTTCAGTAAGCTTATATTGGATTATATCACAGTGCAAATCGATTAGCTTCATATTTAGATTTTTTGGAGCGTTACTCAAGTTAATTTTGAGTAACGAAGACGGTGTAAAATTGGGTTCAAAATTATTAAAATCCTACACATTTCAAGTACTTAACAATAATAACGCTAAATTACGGAAAATGTAGTCGTGGGCCGCATGAAATTGCTTCGGAGGTCGCCAGATTGAGACCACTGTATACTTAAGATATACTGTGCTTCAAAAATTGTAAAGAAACATGATGTTTATTTCATCTGTTTAAGATAAATATACTTTTTTTTTTCGAATTTCAATGTTCTAAGATTTATGAACCGCATTAAAGTTTTCAGCCATTTTCAGATATCATTAACAAAGTAGCTGTATCAGTGAAAAATGATTATGGATGCTATTTTCAGTCTTCATTATCTCAAAACCTGATTATCCATTAATCAATGTCAAATTCTGACAGAACTTTTTCATCGTTTGGGATTTGAGCATGATGTTTTCTTCTCCAGAGATAAGAGTTTGCGCGCTTATCCTATGAGCAGAAAATTCTCGTGACATTTTTTCCTCCTAATTTACATATTCTCGTTTCTGTGACATTTTTTTTTTTTTTTGGCAATATTTTCATGCAAGACTTTTTTGACAGGAATAAATCGCCAAGCACTTGATTTCTTTTTTTGTGTTTTTTGTTTTTATATATTAAATTGCACATTAGAAACTTGTTTGAGAAAGTAACAAACTAATTAAACACGCTAGCCTTTTTGATCCAAACAATAAGCTAGTATTTTTAAAGGAAAGTTAATATCTAAAATAAGAAGTAGAATATTAATATATCGGAAAAATGCTACGCGTTATTTTTAATTATCAGTTTAAATACAAAAGAATTATAATTATGGCCTACAGGCTTAAAAGATAAACTGAAGGTATGAAAAATAATTCCAGAAATCTTGAGCCCAATCAAAGCGATAAAGTAACTGCAACAGGTAGTTCGATCTGAGTTCGATTCCAGGGAAACACGTTGGATGCAAGGGCGTTTTCGTGGTTTTCCACATGTGTAACGTGGATACGAGTCAGTTTCGCTTAAAATGTCTTCCACGAAGGCATCCCTTCCTTTAGGCAGATATCCCTCGAGTGCTTTTATATAACAAAATATAATTAACCAACCAACCCAGAATTCTTTTATTAAAGATAAACGTAATTAAACTAAGACTATCCACTCAACGTTGATAATTTCGACTTCAGCAAATTTTTTCGAATCTGAATTTGATTAATTAAATGTTAAGCAATGGAAAGTTTTAACTGATTATTTTATATAAAAAAATATATTAGCCCGAAGGAGTATTAGATCAGATGGTCTATTAATTTCGTTTATGCATTTTGCGTCGACTCACTTTCTACGTTGATTCACTTTCCAGACTGTTGCCACCGAATATTACAGCCCTGTATTATATTTAAATAAATTTAATAATAATAATGTTTTATTAAGCGAGCAATTGCAACACTGTACGGAAAATGAAAAAAAAAAAAAAAAGAAAAAAAAAAGAAAATTATCTCCACCGCGCAAGACTGCGTATCGGAAGTTCTAAACATACACACTTTTCTTAAATTGATTTGCGATATTGCTGTTGAATTGAATTTTATAGTTTAAGCTCCAAGAACATGATGTTTAATAAATAAAGCAACACAGAAAACGTTAGAAAAACGCGCCTTTGGGCGTAATGTAAAATTTGTAAAATTTCGGATTTTTTTAATTTTCAGATTAATTTTCAGATTTTTCAGTCTTTTTTAGTCAAGAGGAATTTGAGTCCCGAAGGATTATTACTTTCGCTTTGACACTTTGCGTCGGACTCCTATAAATGTCGGTTCATTTTTCGAACTGTTGCCACAAAATGTTAGAGTCCTGCATTATATTTTAAGAAATTAAATAATGAAAATCTGCATAAATGTATGTATATTTCTCGCATTGTGATAAAACAACGGTATCTAGAGCCATCCAATTTTGAATGACGTAATCCTACTGCGAATATGGACATCTAAAATCCCTAATTTGAAATTTGCAATTTGTTTTATTATCGATTTCGTATTTTGTAAAAGTTTAACGAATTTTTGAGTAACAAACTCAACGATTTAAAAGCGAGAAATGGCAACACTCTAAGGGAGGAAAAAAAAAACTTTTTATCTCCAGCGGGCGCAGACCTGTGTATCGGAAATTCTAAAGATATGCTCATTTTAAAATTATTTTAGACATTGCTACTGAACTGAATTTTATGGTTAAAGTTCAAAGAACATGATATTTAAATAAATAAAATTAACACACTAAACGTTAAAAAAACACCCCTTTAGACGTAATTTAAAACAAACGCTTGTTTTTTTTTTTTTTTTTTTTTTTTTTTTTTTTTTTTTTTTTTAGAAATAGCTCCTTTCAAAGTACTTCTGAAGCAGTTTGCGAATTGTTGCAATGAAGAATTTATCAAGAGAGTATCACATGAATAAAATACAAATAAAAACAAATTATATGAATAAAATACATTCCGTGTATGATACTGGCATGTCCTAGAAAGCTGGAAATAAAATGCATTACACAATTTGTCTTAGTTTATAATGTGAATTGTGCTTTATATTTACATGTAACGCATTTAATATTTTGCTCACTTCTTCATGCATGCATTGTTTCTACATATCTATATTTTCATCCTGATATATAAATAAATTTCATAAAATATACATTAATTATAAAGAATATGAGTGAATTTGAGACTTTTGCTTTTTCAAACCTTTGCATTTCATTCTAATGGACTGAAACAGTGTCAACCGAGAAAATGAAATTAAATGCATGAATATTATTTAAATTTTCATAACCAAATTTTAATTTTTTTTCTTCTAGATATAATTTAATCGAAATGTTTTTTTCATTTTTCTTTCAGTTTCGTCATAAATAAAGACGAAAAATTCTACAGGCGTTATTAGAATCGATTTTCAAATTTTTCTGAATTTCTTACTTTTAAAATTATTTTTTTTAAATCTGACAGCTTCGCAATCGATGCGGATATCCGTTTCAAATTCTGGAGCAGATATATTATGAAAAACTTGCTTCTGATTGTAAGATATTATTTTTCTGCTTCTGTCTAAAAATTCTTGACCCAATTCATCTGAGAAAATACCTTGGAGAGTTATTCTAAAATAAGAACTCACTATAAAAGGAACTGTGGCAAATTGTTTGTAAAGTTGTTGTGGACCTCCTGCAACATAGCAAGAATATAATGAGCAAGAACTGAATTTTCATTCTGAAATATAAGTTGAAAGCAATATCATAACAAGTTTAAAAATCTATTTGCGTCATGGATATTTCCGATATTTTTCTTTTCCTGAAAGAAATGCATCTGCTTATACTCATTCTTTTCTCTTTAGCTTGGTTTTTAGCTTCTGAGAATTTAATTTTAGTAACGGGCGTAGTATTAAAACGAAGTATTGCTGAGCGTAAAGTGATGATCAACTTATTGCAAAACCAAATAGAATGTTTGGAAAATGCTGCGAATGTTCAGGTAGAAAACCCTAGTATTCTAAATATTGATCAATAAGTGCATGAGAAGACGTAAAAAAAAAAAAAAAAAAAAAAAAAAAAAAAGACGTAAAGATAACTTTTAAGATCAGAACAATTGTATTGGATAAAGAATCATCATTGCGCTTCAAACAGCATCTGTAGAAAGAATTAAGTTCACCCATTACCTTATGATGACTAAACTTACTTAAGTATATAAGTTCTTAAAAATATATTTGAAGAACAGAAAAAAGTATCAGTAGGTTTATGTATCATACATGAATCTCGATGTATCTCTTTGCATAAGCATATACTATTAGCACCGCCCAACCGGTATCGTGGTTAGCTTCGCTGACTGCCATGCCGAAGGAAACAGGTTTAAATTCCAGAAACGTCATGGATATTTGCAAACATATAGTGACTGTGCGGCATGGGGGCATTCTAAATATGCGGCGATCCGAAAGTCCTCTCGAGCGGTTGGTGATAAGGGAAGACCCTCGGGTTCGTCCCCTCCAGGATGCTTCCCATCACTGTCGAAGGCTGAACTGAGCTATGTCGCACTGTCACCTGTAAGGTACTCAAGGCTGTTGCCAACGACAGGCGTAATCTTGGCCTCCTTGCCGCGAAAAATTTCGTGGGTTTGGGCATACTATAGGTCAGACAAGTGGACATCATTCAACAACAACAACAATAAAATATATTAGCCAAAAGATGCTGAACACACTAAAGCACATTGATGAATCCGTCTTTAAGACGTGAAAAAGATTCTACATATCTACATGTGCGCTTGTGTGTTTCTTCGTTCTGGTTTGAAAGCTAAACTACTCAGTTAGTTCACTTTATCTCCAGAAACGTTGCACTTAAACTATTAGCGTCATGGGACTTCTTCCGTTTTAATTTCCTTCGTTTTGTATCAAATTCTTATCCGTAAAAACAGATTCTAACCCTTCTACCATAGGTTTATGATTTTCCATCTCTTTATTTATGAACTGAACAAATTAATTTTAACAAAATGCAGCTGGTAAAAAGATAAAACAAAATAAAAAAAAGAAAATCTGAAAATAAAAAAAAAAGAAAATTTGAAATGTTTCAGATTTTCAATTATGTTCAAAGGGGCGTTTTTTTATAAACATTTTGTTTGTTACTTTTATTTATTAAATACCATGTTCTTCGCCCTTAAACCATAAAATTCAGTTCAACAGCAATATCACAAAATAATTTTAAATTGATCATATCTTTAGAATTTCCAAAACGCAGTCTCACGCGCTGGAGATAATTTTTTTTTCTGTACAACGTTGCCATTTCTCGCTTTGAAATCGTTTAGATTTTAATAAAAGAATCGTTGAAGCGTTTTTTCTGTACAACGTTGTCATTTCTCGCTTTGAAATCGTTTAGTTTTTTTTTTAATAAAAAATTCGTTGAAATGTTACAAAATACGAAGATGGAAAACAAATTTCAAATCAAATTAGTGCTTTCACATGCCCATATTCTATAAATTTTAATGGCTCTAGGTATCGTTGTTTTATCACAATGCGGAAAACATATATACATTTATGCAGATTCTTCATTATTTAATTTCTTCAATTATATTACAAGGCGATAACATTTAGTGGCAAAGTTTTGAAAAGTGATACAGCCTTTTAAAGGTTTCAACGCAAAATCGCAAAACGAAAACAATAGTCCTTTTGGGTATATTGCCAATTTGGACTAATAATAAATCGTCAGAATCGCAAATCCTTTTCTCAATCCACTTAACCCATTAACTCGGATATCTTGTTGTTCAGGTTGGAACAACCGTTCTGTCTGCCATATTTTTTCGTATTCAAGGAGTAGTTCAGTTTAATAAACAGCAAAATAATAAAGTAGATATTTCATTTGTTTCTGCAACGCAGCTGGGTCTTTTACACTAAATCCTGCACTCAGCCGAAACAGATAAGTTATTTTGATATTTTTATAAAGTATTATTTATAAACATATTAAATAATTAAGAAGACGTTAGCTCTAACTAACATGTAATATATATGTTAATAATCCTTCTATTTCAGGCATTTATAAAAATAACCGCTCTTCTATCTGTGAATCTAAGCAAGGTTTAGAGTTTCCAATGAATGAAGTTTAAAGCAAATGCTTCCTACGCATTAGAAAGGATCGCTTGTGACTATAATTTCCCTCAGATTACATTTTTTTAAAAATAACTAGAACGTAGGCTTTTATGGCATCGAAATTAGGTCCAATGGAAGAAACTTAATGCAATTTATTTCACAAAAAACCTTTAAACTTTACTTAAGAGTACCTATCATATGTAAAGCAAAGTGGTATGATGTAAAATATCTTGCTTCACAGAGTAATAAAATTAAGAAAGTAAAGAAACTAGATCTGTTTCAGATACTTGCAACCATACATTTAGTTTATTTCTAATAAAACTTTTATGCACTTTCACTAAGCTGTCATTTATTTTTCTTTTGAACAGCAAACCTATTTAAAACTTCTAAGCCACTACATAAATGCATTCGAAGAAATAGATCTAAAATTTCGTACTGATCTCAACGAACAGTAAAAGAGAAAGTTTTAGCCAGCTGGAAATATGTGACAGGTTATAATTACAGAACTTTTGACAGTAGATAGTTTTATTTAAACAGATATGGACGACATTTATATTTTTCTTTATCCCCTCCCGAAGCACGCATTTAAAATTTTGTTTCAAACTGCCATTAGTAGTCCCATGAATTAAATTTTCAACATACGCTCAGTCCTGTGCGTTTGGATTATCAGGAAACTGCTGTTATCTTATCAAAAACATTTTGAAAGAAATCTTAATTTTGAAAGAACCAAATTGTGTCAATATGTCACGACGGGTGGATCATAACTACGTTTTGGGTCGATTAAAATGGCGTTTATCTGCCTAATCTAATATATCTTCTTTAATTCTACAGCAACTAAAATTCGATTTTGTTACCACTATTTGAATAGTATTAGCCATATTACAAGCATCGTCTTTTCATGAAGGATTAGATTATAATTTTCTTCTTTGAGCAGTATGTTGTGGTCGAATTCTACATAAAAGCGATGATAGTTCCAGAAATCTAATGGATGTGCACAGGGTGCCTGTATTAAAATCAGGAAGGATTATAAATGGCTCTGAGGTTTCGTTTACGACTAAACAAGCAGTAATGACCAACCCAGAAACGGAAGACCTAAATTAGTAGAAAAGACGCAAATCTGAATGAAAGTGATATTTCCACATACGTCATGATAAAAATTTCATATATATTTTCATAGAGCCAAGGTTTCTTAACCAAAGGACTTCATTACGTTTATTGGCCTTATTTGATTTAGAATTTATATAACATATTGCAGTTCCTTATAGAAAATTTTGCCTGACGCTGTCCAAAAATGTAATGCTCAATAATTCCTTTGACATGATGTTGCAATGCCATGGAACGGTGGCATAGTGAATATTCACAGCTGTCAGCGCCTTTCCACGCAAACGTAGATTTATGTAGTACGCCATTTGATGCCATGGTACAATAACATCAGACAATCTCACCACTGTGTTCTCAGCTCACGCAATTCTATGCAACGCATTTCTTTTAATACGATGGTATAATGTCATGAAACGATCGCACTGCTTTCATTCTAAGCCCTCAAAGCATTCCCCGCCAAAAGGATGGATTGGATTGGATTATTCAATTATGGCAAAATGGCAAAGCTCACAAGGGCTATCTGCCTAAAGGGAGGAATGCCTTCGTGGAGGACTTTCTAAGGGAAACTGGCTCGTATACACGTTATACACGGGGAAAACCACGATAACGCCCATGCAGCCAGCCCGTTCACGGGATTCGAACCTCGGACCGAACTACCAGAGTTCATCGTCTTTACCGCTCGGCCGCTGGTGGGCCTCCTCGCCAAAAGGAGACACATATTACTTTGACACGGCGATAAAATTAAATGAGACAATCGCAATGTGTTTATTAACATCTCCCATCGTCTTCTCCCACAGGTATTTCCTGAATTATTGTTTTTTCAAGTTCTGAGCTGCGTATACGCCAGATTTTCACCATATAGTGTTAAAAAAAGGTAACTCAAATTTGAATTCCGCCTTGAAGGATTGATTTCTCATTAAACTAACTCATGAAGCATTTTTATATAAACTTAAGAAACAACGGAGCTTTAACTTGACAACATGAGTTAAACGTCCCTTGCGGTATAACTCAATTCCTTTAAAATTAGTTGCAATACATGTAACCTGTAAATATCTTAGCAAATAAAACCAATGAAGAATGGACTAACTTAATTTGGTACTCAGTTAATCTCTGTCCAAGCCAGCTTCAATATTTTCCTGTCATAAATAATAGCAACGAATGACACATAGTTATCGCAAATAATTTACAAGTGGGGTTGTTTTATTCTCTTATATAATCAATTGCAGTTCATGAAATTTTATAAAGATGTAATTTTTATAACTTTAATGGGCTAAAGCATATTCACATATTTTTAATCAAGTAATTTTTCAAATTTTTTTCAAGTACATATACATCCGTTACGAAATAATAAATTACGTATACTAGAAAATAAATACTAAAACGGCTTAGATTCCACAAATAATTTGAAATTTATTTTCGAAATATTTTTTACTTCCTGCAGTGAATTTAATGGACGGAAAATGTAGTTAAATATCCCGAAGTTTGGTTTGACGTGTATCTAAATGTATTCAGTCTTTTAAACTAAAGATACAGGTTAAGAAATGCTATAAAATTTCTAGATCTTTTACCGATACATTAACATGAGATCTGTTCTGATTTGTTGACGAGATTAATACACAAATAAATTATTAGAGTCTTCAGAATGATTTAATTTTCTTGTATTGTTATATAAAGGGTAATTTAAAAAGGGTCTAGGACTTTACGCCGTCGCTATATCACCATAGCCCTTTCGCCGACAGGACAATCCAGCAGCAGCTGATTCGCTGTGCGCCATTTCGCCGTCAAGTAGGAGAGAAATATGTACTTAACGTTATTTATAATATAGATAATTACTTGTTTAAAATATAGGATGTAAAGTACACATAGTTAGAAAATTATGTTAATATCAAAGAGAGCAAAATTATCACCTTTTATAATTATGGGCTAAACCTCTGAGATTTTCTGTTATATTATCTTTTCTAAAATTATGCAGATACATTGTTTATAAGATTCCTCAAAATTTGTTGGACTTTTAATCAGGTAGTTCAGATCACACCTGTAAGCAGTAAATTCTCATTTTTATAAGATCTTAATCGAAAATGGAATTACTTCCGAAACCTTTTAACATATTACTCTCTCAAAATTAATAATATATACGTAGATATACGAATAAGTTAACTCTTATGCCACGCTTAGCGATATAGTTAGATAAAACTGCATACAAAAGCATTTTGTACATTATTCAAAAGGTTTTAATTCATTAGTTCGTTAATATTTTAATCATTCTATAAGTTATTTCTGCCGCATTCTTTGTGTGCCTTCCTGGTGTAGTGTTCTGCATGCTGGGCGCATATTCCAGAGGGCCGTGGTTCGATTCTCGGCGAAGGCGTAGCTCATTTTTCATCTTGCCTGCTTTCAAAAAAATACGTAATCTCTCTACAGTGGCGCACAATATCTGATGTCTCTAAAATTCTAGAAGTTATGCTTACTTACAAAAGCTTTTAAAATTTAAGAGAGCCGGAGGTATGCAACAATTAAACAAAATTGTTAAAGTTAAATTAATAAAAACTCTGCAATGTTTCAGATCTTAAATTACCTCCAAAGGGGCGTCTTTTTAACATTTTGTGTGCTACATTTATTTATTAAATATCACGTTCTTCGCACTTAAACCATAAAAGCAGTATCACAAAATAGTTTTAAAATGAGCATATCCTCCCCTTTAGAATTTCCAATGCAGAGACTACCGCACTGGAGATAATTTTTTTTTTTTTCTGTACAACTTTGTCTCTGCTCGCTTTGAAATCCTTGAGTTTGCTAATCAAAAATTCGTTAACGTTTCATAAAATAGGAAATCGATAATAAAACAAATTCCAAATTTCAAATTTGGTATTCTACATGCCCATATTGGTAGGAGGATTACGCCATTCAAAATTCGATGGATTTATGTACCGTTGTTTTATCACAATGCGAGAAATATACATACATTTATGCATATTTTTATTATTTAATTTCTTTAAATATAACACAGAGCGATAATACTTTGTGGCAACAGTTTGAAAAGTAATTTGCCGTTTGTAGCGAATCGACGAAAAATCGCAAAACAAAAATAATATCTTCAGGGAAAAAGCCCCTTTGGACTAATAATATTGCAAGATGTAATATACGCATGTGAAGAAAAAATATGTCTGGACAGCCATTCGGCCTCACGGCGATATGGCCCAAAGGTGAAATATCATGACGTCGAAACAGCGATGTCGAAATAGCGGCGGCGAAACGGCTGATGTGACTAATCCGACTCAGAACTATCTGGCAAGAATGCAAAGGCTGGTAGAGAAGACTGCAAACAGCAAATTATTTTAGTAATATGAGTATGCAGAAATAGAACGTTGATGTGTTAAAGGGATCTGTTAAGTAGGAAGTAATCTATTAAGTAGGAAGCGATCCGCTGTCGCAAACCTGAGCTGATCGTCATTCCCTGTGCTAATTTCGAGCGATTACTCAAAAGAGATACAGAGGGTGATTTATGAATGGTACTTGTTTTGAGCAACTGCTCCTTTTCAGCCGTCAGCCTCACTAATAAAATATATGTCGACGAGGTCCGGGTTTTTATAATGATACAGACACATATATTTTCGCACTGTTGATTAATTTTAGAAGATTATAAGTTTAGTCAGCTGTACATTTCTTCGTGAGCAGTTTTAGAAATTATGAATACTTTAAAACAGGAAAAATGAAAAATCAATCATGTCCTAACAGGAGTGGACTGGATATCTTCGAACTGTCATCTGTTCACGACATCATGAGCGTCGACAAGATATATGCCTCCATATCGAAACAAAATGTCGAAACGTCGTTTATTTTGTATAGACTATTAGGTTTTATCGAAAATGAAACGGAAAAGTAACTGTAAGCTTGTTGGAATTTTAACCGCAGATATTTCAATTGCTAGCTGTACGTGCTCTTCATCTGCATCGCGATAACACGCATGCAGTGTGTTACAATTCTTTACGAGTTTGTAAAAAGCAATAACATTTGAGAGTTTTCGATTGTGTATATGCGTATAAGAGCGCTTTTACAGACGAATATCTAATGCTTCTTCGAGAAAGAAATTACGTGCAAATTACGTATTCCTATTTCCAATATTATAAATTATTAATTTCAGTTCTTTGTATTTGCAATTGACCATGAATCCTATGACTTGAATTTTATTTTCTGAGACTTAATTCTAAAATTTATATGGTTTTCTATCTTCTTATTGTTTCCATTAAAATACTATAAAATTAAGCAACACTATAAAATTATATCTAAATTAAATAGTCAATTCTTGAATAAATTGTTGAGCAGTCCGTGAAATTTAAAATCCGTTAACATTTCCTCATGCAAGTAGTTCGAAATATGAGAGAAATATTCGGGTCATAAAATATATTCAAGTTTTCAAATATATGCAATTAAGTTTTAAATTTAAGTGTGACTTTCATTTATGCAGTTACCAGACATACAATTATTCTTAATTAAAAGCAAGAGAACGCTTACTTTATATCGTTTTCCGTTTCAGTTTGAAATATTACAAACATCTTTTGTTAGCTGGCTTGAGCGATTGCAGCGTGTTATTAGCGACAGGAAGCAATTTTTCGCTATAATTTATCATTGATATTATTAACACTGATAGCCTGTCAGAGAAACAAAGACAGTCATTTAGAAATAAAGGTTATGGTAACTTCGCTGTGAAATGTATTAGAAGGAAAGGATAAAAATTCTTTAAACAGTATTTGAGGATTCTGTATAGCTGTATTCATGATGTTATCAAAGCAAATCGTATTAAGTGTAATTTTTCTCTTTAATAATTTTATTTATTTTATTTCTGATACTCATTTTTAACATTCCATTTTCTTCCTTTCTTTAAGTTTCTTAGACATAATAAGTCATTATCATATGCATAAATTTTAAACTATCTTTTATTTATTATTTTCTATTATATACAGAAATAATGCGTTTTAATATCTTATTCTTAATAATGCATTTTAATCTTATCTTTAGTGTTTAAAACAACAATATAAATACTACAGTAAAGTACAAATTTACAAATAAATTAGTCGTATTGGCAACGTATTCTGATTTAGGAACTCTGCTTCAGTTTTACATAGTACTTACATGCGTTTTAACACATTGTTACATTGTGCTCCTTTTATCCATTGAAATTATTATTCTTGAAATAACATATATGTATATATATATTTGCTGCTTTTATCCACTGAAATTAATATTTAAAATTTTATAATCACAATGCTGGGTGTATATAAGTGGTTATGTGCATTTCTTCTCACTTCAATGATATTTCTGAATAAAAATTCTTAAATTCTAAATTTTGATCAATTTAAACTTTGACGGAAATTTTCTAAGTAGGCTCGCTTCACTAGAAAATGATAGTGAGCTACCGATTTTGAAAGTTTACAGAATATTTAGAAGAAAAAAAAGAGCTACGAAATTATTGACCATTTGTTCAACTACTCGAACTCTTTTTTTTTTTTTTTTCTAAGTTGCATTTTTTCGCCGTTAGAAAGCGCCCGGCCTTAGTTAAAAACCTTTGTACCTGGAACTTAATTTCACTGGTCACTTTTTGCTACAAACTGCCAGTTAACGAATTAATTCCGTATAATTTAGGGAATGTTAATCTAACATTCTTTGTGCTTTCATATACAAATTGATATACTAATTATGGACTGTTTATTTTTCTCTTTTTTTTCGGTGAAATGTCTAGGTCTTTTAAATATCAAAAACGACTGTCCATTTAATTACATTACATATTTTTGGCTGTCCCATTTAATTACATTACATACAAGCGAATAGCATTTCCCGTTCAGTATATAAATACAATATAAGCTTTTTGAATGCAGTATACACAAAACATGAATAATGAAGAGTAATGATTACGCAAATGCCTCGTTTAATAGTAACGGATGTCTAAGGAAAACAACTCGAATGTCATGTTTTTAAAGGAAATAACAAAAATCCTGTCTTCGCACACTATCCTGGAAGTTTCAAATTTAAACATACCATTACCAAAACGCATTGAATTAATAGTACCTTGAATTACATTTTCATTAAATACTTGCCGTCGCGAGAATGCGATGTGATAGCAAGATTTCATCCCTACAGCACTGAACGTGGCGTCGAAGTCATTAATTGGACCTCCACGATGAAATGTTTCTTAATAGCCAAACCCACAGCTGTCAATCGGACAGCTGAGGATGATGGTTCGGTAAAACCATCGGAACTAGTCCTATGAAAATTTTAAAATATAACGCTGACTTTTATTGTTTGACTTCTAAATTAATAAGAATAATATTTTCGAGTCATTGGGAACTGATACTTTGGAAGACTTTATAAATGGAAATGGCCCTTCTCTGATGTGCTTCATCTAGCCATTTTAGAGCCCAAAAATGTCTGTCATTATAGAGAGACTACTGGAAAGTGTTTTTAAATGGTTTGCTTTACAAATGGCAGTAAAATGAACAATAAGGTTGGTCTACCATTTGATCTCTTTGAAAATCATGCGGGGTCATCATTGAATCCATAGAAGGGAAAGAGCTGATTAGTTAGCTAAAGATGCTTTAAATTTATCTTGTAATGTGTAGAAAATTTCATCATGTAATGCTGAGGGAAAAAAAGAGGTTCTTTTCTTGTATTTACGATAGATTGCATTCCAAGTGCTTCCTCTTTATCAGTTTTGAAGTTGCTCACTTTTTATCTAGTCACGGTAAATTTGCAAATTACCTGTTTCGTTTCCATCTAAGATCAAAATATTTATGTGAATGTTTCAAGAAAGCACCTCAAGGTGTGGAAGATTTAATTTTTATTTCAATGGCTATAGATTATGCTTGCAGAATAATTTGGAGAAGTTTGGAGTGACTCGGCCAATGGACGTATCTGTTTATGTGAAGTCTAGATAGCTGCTCTCTGTTCGATTGGCACGGGGGGTTGTATGTGTTCCCCAAAATTTAAAAAAAAAAAATGATTTACATTTGTAGACTTAATAAAATTTTCTTTGAAATTACAGTATATTGTTAGTTATTTATGACTTATGCGAATGCTCATTGTTAATTGAATTAAAAACTGGTAATTCGAATCCGGTTTAGATAAGCTGTTTCAAAATATGTGTTAGAATGAAGTAATACAATATTAAAGCCCAAATATATTTGCAAATCTTTTTCCAATCAATTTCCAATTTAAGACTATGCAAGAATATTTTTAAAGGCCTTTTGCGTTGCTCATCGGACGTCATTTGTAGTTTTTAAATAATTTTCAAATTACATAAACTGTTACAACTGCGCAATCGGACACATTATGTTACAATAATGCTTTTAGCTGCATATTTAGATTTTATAATGTATATTAAAGCATTAGCGACCTTAACCTTATAATTAAACGTATTTACATTACAAAAACTGTCTGATAATGAACCCTTGATGGAATATGAAAAGTTTACATTTGTGTGCCTTGTGGAGACGCATTAAATGTCTTATACAATCGAAACGTGTCATTAAAATTTTATATCAAATATTATTAAAAATAATATTAAACACATGTAATATGTGCTTTAGGGAATAGGCACTAAATCAGAAAATCGACGGTAGATCGTTTAGGTGGCATACGCCGACAGTATATGATTGATCCTTTTAAAAGTGCAATCAGTGCATTAGTCATATAAAAAAGAGCGAACATAACATATCCGCTTATATGAAAGGTCTGGATATATTCGAATATAATACTTAATAAATAAAATTAGGTTTACAGAAGCTCCATTTGCCAAATATCTCCTGTAAAATTCCTTGAGCTCAGAAATAAGGACATCGATTGAGATAGCGAAATATTTAAATATAATACTGGCATGTGGTAACATACAGCATTTAAAGTAATAGACGCAAAATTTAAATATTGTGAAGAGAGGAACTTAGAATTCTCAGATTATTATCTTCAAGACTTACAGACATCGAGAAGTTTAGTTTCAAAATTTGCACCATTTATCTTATTCACCACCAAAAATATTATCTAACACATTTTCGTAAGAAGAAACTCTACTATTCCATATTACTATATGTAAGTAAACAAGAAACTTTCAGTCGTCGTTCTGTTATACCTTATACAAAAATAAAAAAAATAACTTCTACCATTTCTTTCTCTATCCGTTGAAAATTTCGCCTTACTGCGTGTCACATTACTCTCTCTTAAAAGAGAAACACCCAAGGCTGGTTTTATTCAAAATCCTTACCGTTGATAGGAAGCTAGTACTATGTTAAGATCAAATGTATATCCCATGGGGCTTAAAGATTCGTCCTTGTTTTTTTCTTCTTGGGTGGGGTCCTAATGCTACCTTTTACAATTGCCAACGTTCTCCCAGGAGAACAGGTCTATCTCATGTATTTCGAACTGTTCGCCATGGCTGTTCTTGTTCAAGATTTCACACCACTTACGTATTTTTTGAGATGGTCATCATCACCATTGCTATTCGAAACATGTTCCTTCCCAAAGGGATCGCTTCCCAAAGGGATAGGTATCTTATTAAAGGTATCATTTCAGTAGCAAACCTAAAATAGAGTTTTCTATGTTTCGTTTCCTTTACGTTTTGTTTTATTTCATTTTTCAAAAGAAAGTGCCTTTTATAAATCTAGAAGTGAAAACAGACAAAACTAACGCAGAAGATACTTTATGTAATATGAAAGGTACTTTGTGGAAAATTGGGATAATATTTTTCGGCACCATAATTTATTCACAGTTTAAAAATATATATTCAGAATATTTACACCTA
Source organism: Stegodyphus dumicola (assembly GCF_044657685.1). Classification (NCBI taxonomy): domain Eukaryota; kingdom Metazoa; phylum Arthropoda; class Arachnida; order Araneae; family Eresidae; genus Stegodyphus; species Stegodyphus dumicola. The sequence continues at coordinate 200,208,479 of NC_140771.1, forward strand.
CATATATGTTGCAATAATTATGTGGTGATAACATTCCCTTTAAAATGACAATATTATATGTGGTTTTATTTAAGTCTTATGTAAATATTTCATCGATCAGTTTTGATAATTGTAAGCTGCCGGTAAATCCAACTCGAAACTTCATTGACTATGTAAATTTCCCAATTCTGAATCTTTCTTGAATTTCAGCACCTTTATAGAAACTTTAAAATCTACAAAGTATTTTTTTAAATTTTTAATATTAATTGAATTTTTATTAATTTTTCGAGAAGTCATTTTAACAGTTCTTTAATTTACATATATAAGTACAGCTGCATGAGTGTAGCGATGAAGCTCCAACTGGGAAGCCTTTTAGAAAAGATTTACAGCATAATTTATGAAACATATTTGACCTAAGAGCTTTCACTAAAATCAGCGTCATAATTATACATATGTATGTAGTAATTTAAATGCGTATATGAAAACACTGGAACTTGCTGAGAGCTTCAAAATACACTGGGAAAAAGTTTCACCGCATTACGATCTGTCGGCAACAAAATATGAGAGAGATAATTTTAAAAATAAAAAACATAAAATTAACCTTTGAACAATTAAAAATTATAAATCACAAAATTTCAAATTTAATAAGAATTTTAAGCATTGTGTTCTTTTAAAACAATTGCACATTTTTAGAGTCCTGAAGTCGTTAGAATGTCGAATAAAAATTTTGTAAAGTTCTTGATGAAAATAGTTCTACAAAGTAAATGTTCAAATGTTTTTTAGCTTTTCTTAATGAAAATATTTCTATTATAATGTATATTAAGCTGGTAACTTTTAGTAGTAATTTAACTCTTTCGCATCGAAGTCGCCCGTAACGCTCGTTCATTCAGGCAACGGCAAACCGCCCCAACGCCTCGTTAATTTTCTACCTAGTGCTTTTCCCCTCCACGTTAGTATATGGCTCATTGGTTTCGCGAGCTGTTTAGAGACATGTCAATCATTCTTTTGAAGCAACTAAAGGAGAAATACGGAAAGCTGTTGACGTTCGCAGGTGCAATCCCGGCCCTAAGGTGAAACTGCACACAATGGATGAAACCGCTGAAAAACCCCCAAGAGAGAGAAATAGTCATTTCACTTAAGTAGGTTATTGTTAATGCTGTAGCTATCTACCAGGCAGAGGGAAAGGAAAAACATTCCAAGACAAATTCGTAAACACGGGCGTTTTCGATGTTTGATGAAAACAGATCTGGTCGTCTCTCAATGCGAAAGAGTTAAATGAGTAGAATGGGGAATCCGGTACTTTTAACTTCTGGCTGTAGACATGGCTGAGGATGACGGCTTAATGAAGAGATAACAGAACTGAATTGAAGAACCACCATCTTTATTTTTACTCATCTCAAATCATCTCTTTGGCAGACAAATTTACTTTTCAATCATATTTGATTACAGTAACTTCTTATATACACAGATAGAGGGATACCACGTCATATCACGCAGGAAAGCATAAGCGGCACAGAGTGGTTTGCATAGCAGAAGTCAGGAAGAGGAACTGAGACGTAGTTCCCCACAAAGCCGTATTTATATTACATAGGTGCAGAAAGTATTCTAAGCTATGATTGGTCAATATTAGTTTTAGTTACCCTTTTCATGTACTGCTATGCAATTTTGAATGATCTCAAATTTGAGAGAACAGATGAATTTAAGGGGAGAGCACCAATTTGAGGTCGCCAATTATTGTTTAAAGCAGCTATCGTATTTTGTTATATCTTACATATATATATATATATATAATATTTCTTTTCTATTTTGTTCAACAGTTGAAGTTATAATTTTTACCTACTTTTCTTTTTGTTCTATTTATGTGCTATAATTTCGCCTAGATGGTGCATAATAATTTTGCTATGTGGAGATGACAGAGCTGAATCAATTTGTATTTTGCCTAATACTAGTACCTGCACAAATTTTATGTAAATTAATAATTTGTTTATCCGCATTGCAAGAAGGTAAATATAAATGCAATATTTTTTCCGCATTTCTTAAAAAAGTATGTAAAGAATTGCAAAATATAAGCATTTTACTCTGTTAAAAATAATATAAAGTCATTTGATTGCATTTAGCTCTTTGGATGGAAACGCAAACCTTCAGTGAGTAATAGTTGCAGATTTAACTCTAGCACAATAATTAAAAATAAATTTTTATTGGTTTCATGTTAGCAACGTGCTCTGAAATGCATGTTAAACGCATTTCATTCTTTCCTATAAAACTGCGGAATCCATTTACTGCCTAAGTAAAAGTACGGATACAAGAGCTACTGAAGCATTTATGTGGTGGCAATAAGCCAATTTAGTATTTACTTGCCGGAAAAGGGCAAAACAGCAGGAGATGCGATGGCATACGTGTTCAGTGGAGCTTATGAAAGCAATCCGCTTAAGCCTCTGAGTAAGTTCTCACTTGCATCGCCGACTTTCATCAATCAAACATTAGAGACAAGCTAAGAAAGTTTAATAGTCTGACGGCTAACAATATATAAAGAAAACTTTTCCTTTTAATATTTACAGTTTTCTGATGATACGTGATAACTGACTATTTATTACTTAAGAACATTAGAATATTTCAGGTAATCATTAATGTGTTGTTACCGTTCATAATTAAAGAATGAAAAATATAATTTGCATTAGATTAGTTAAAGTTCTAAATACTGTCTTGTTGTAAATACTCATTCACCTGAAATATTTTTTATTTTAGAACTTTATTATTCTGTAGTATGATGTAATGAAAAAGGATATGTGACAAGATTGCTTTAATTCAGATGTTTTTAACTTTGAATGACATTTTTTGTGTGTTGAATAAAATTTTCAAGTGCATCATACGAATCAAGGGAAATGAATGATTGTCAATTTGGGTAATTTCATTGTTCCTATGTTTTTCTTAGACAACTGGGTTGGATTAGATAATAAATTATAATAATTGATTTAATTAAGGAGTAATTTAGATCAATTGATTAACGCGAAGCACATTAGGGCTTTCTACATAAAGGGAGATGTGCCTTCATGAGGTACTTCCTAGGTAAAGAAGTTTGTATTGCTACGGTTTTTGTATTGAATTAGCTATTTTTCAATAGAATTGTTATTAAATTATTTCATTTCCTCGTACAATACTGCACGCGACTTATTTGAAGAGAAATCTACGCCGGGAAAATGAAAAATACAGGAGCACGCGCACTTAATAAATACATATCTCGTAATTGTACGCTTTTCCTTCCGGGAAAAATCGAGAAAATATCAGACTATGCTCTTGATTATTAAAAAGCTTATAAAAACCAGAGAAAGAACAACTAAGTTCAGTTTTTTTATGAGTTTGTTTAGAAAGCTGATGTTTACTGTAGTGAATTTCGCGGTGAAATCGGATTAGATATATTTACTTTGAATTAGTTCTATTGAACATTTTTAGTAGTTTAAAAGATAAGTACTGTGAGATATTGGGATATTGTACGAAATCGAATTAGATATATTTACTTTGAATTAGTTCTATTGAACATTTTTAGTAGTTTAAAAGATAAGTACTTTGAGATATTCGGATATTGTACGAATATCTGATTAAATGTTAGCATATTGTTTCATTTTTTGCGATAATAATAAATTTTATTCTTTTTTTCATCGGACTTGTTCTTTCAATTCATAACGAACCCGTACGCACGCAACATTATTCCCTTTCCACATTGTAAAACCAAGTTTACTATAGAAAGTTTGCTCTTATGTGGCGTCGCTGATTTCTAGCATTTTTAAAAGCACTTTTTTAGGAATTTAGTTTCATTAAACAAACTTCTCTAAAGAATTCATACTCCAGTTTATTATTATTTGCTTACACACGTATCTTATAATTCAGCTGTCTTACATGATTTCAAATAGCGTGAGAGTTTGTTTAAAAAAGTTTGCCACATTTTAGGTCTGCTCTGCGTGGCTCGTCATGTGTCTAACTTTCACAAATTCCCTTAGGACTTTAAATTTCCTACATAAGCTACTTCATGGTAATATGTTCGAAACATTTATTCCTTGATGGAGGTACAGTTTTAATCAGCAACTCAAGAGATGCACCACTCATACCATATTCCCATGAGAATACTATTAAGAATTTATTAGCAGCATATAAGAGTGGACTTTATATTATATAAATTAATTAGTTTTTTAGCCTAAAGTGCGTTAGTTCAGAAAGGCTGTTAATTTCGTTTGGCATTTTGTTTCGAAAATGTTAAAAGTCTGAATCACTTTTCAAATTGTTGCCCCAAAATATTATCATTCTGTATTATATTTAAAGAAAGTAAATAATGAGGAACCTGCATAAATGCACGTTCCTTTCTCACATTGTGATAAAACAACGCCACCTAAAGCCATCAAATTTTGAATGACATAAGCCTCCACCCAACAATGTGCATCTGAGAAGCCAAATTTGGAACTTGGAATTTTTTTTAATGAATTTACTTATTTTGCTCCATTTTATTCCTACAAACAAATATCAAACAAAAAGAGTGGGGAAAGAAAGGAATACATTTCTTCGTTAAACTACAAAAGAACTGCTAAATTTTAATTAAAAATTATTTTGCTTTATAACAAAGTAACGGACTATTAAAAAACATAAAACTGGATTAATCTCCATATGTTTCTTTTCAAAGTTACAGTTACTTAGTCGTGTGAAAATATTACACCCGATTAATATTTTGCAGGAAGCTTAATGTACATGGAAAGTACTAATAATTAGAATGCAAAATGAAATACATGGTCACTGAAAGTAAATTGCTGAATTATTTATACAGAATATTCAAAATTCGCTAAAAATACAAACATGATTCTAATACTTTAATTCTAAAATGTAGCGACGTTTTAGCCCTCTTTCCATAAAGTTTGATATTTACTTTACTCACGGAATCATATTTTTATGATGACGGTTCATATTTTATTGCAGCACCTAGATATGAGGAGTATTTCCATCCGACCCAATATTATTTGCTTATTCTCGTGAAATATATCCTGAGAGTTACAAATGTACCCTCCAAATTTGTCTTCTCTCAATTGGATGTGATTTCTTCACAAAAACAAAGTTGAATTTATGCACTTTTCTCGATTTAGGCTTTAAAGAATGTCATATTTATATCTTTACATTTACTAAGATAAAGGTTGAGCCACAAATGACAATTCTGTCGTTCTCAAAAACCTTTACAGAGAAGGGGTGCGGGTGATGGCTGGCAATACTTCTGTTCTGAGAATTTTATTTGTCATGGAATCCTCCATAAGTGAAACACGCGAACTATGCGTGAAGCACTTTCACAGAATGAATGATTCTTACTGCATCTAACTAGCATCTATACAGATTACGCTTAAATTTAAACGTCATTAACTATTGCCACAATGATAAGTTATTTAAAAAAACACTCAGAAAATGCGAACAAGTAGTTTTACAATAAAAATTAAATAAAGCTATGACCACGTTGTTGGGAAAGGCAAGAACATTTGTAAGATGTTAAGTAATCCATGTGGAAAGATCAGGACTTTAGCACTGAGTTGCAAGAATTTAAAGAATGTGACCAGAAGATCTCATTGAGGCAAAAATATGTCACATGCCACATTTCAAACATGTCTTCAAGCATGGTTAAATAACATTCTCCAGAAAAATAGTTTTTCTTATAGATGACATCTTATGGGTCTGCAAAAGAGTCTTGGTATTCCCTCCACCACCATGATCTTGATCCACCGATTTTTAGAACATTATATTAAAATCCATGTCTACAAAAATAAACCGACAATACAGACGACTTGAGATATTCTTTATTAGCTAGACTCAATTTTTAGCGTCATATGTCAGTACATTTTTCAAAGCTGCAAGAGTGTCAAAAACATAAAAATCGAATATCTTACGATATTACTTTTAAAAGCTAAATTCCCAAATATGTTTATACTGTTAAATATAAGCTTCATAAGATGACTTAAAACATACTTTTATCCAGTTTTCCAAAAGCTCAAAAATATGCGACCCATTTTGTATTAAATATACAACCATTTTTCAGTATTTAAATTAATGCAGAATCCTAAATAATTTCAGAGGTCTACATTTCTGAAAACATCAATGTTTGATGACTTCTACAAATTATCAGTTCATAATTTCAGCAGAGACACCGATATATTTTATTTCATACGAATGCGCTACAGGCTTCCAAAAATACCTCAGTTTTATCAGTACTGTTTGTATAAGTGAGCACGTTTATGTAGCCTTACAACATACAATTCCAGAGAGATTTTATTTAACTTTCTTGTAACGTTAATTCCGGAACAAGTACCTTAATTAGTACCTTAAAATATTGCATTCACATGAGAATGTTCCATCTTACGTGAGAGCAAAATAATATATTTATGAGGCAAATTGTAACTCGGAAGTCTTAAAATCCTAAGGGATGTCACCCGATTTCCTCAGTAAAGCATCAGTTTAATAATATCATTATGCAAGAGGAGAATATTCTGAGAACGTGCATGGGAATGAACTGAGTGCAATACGATGTTGTCGCAGGAGTGCGAGTAATCATTAACGCTAACCTCGCTTCCAAGAGTGGTTAGAATTTACTTGCACTGATGCATGGTATTGTGCTTGAATCGAAATTAGAACCAAACGTTATCGGCAATGTTAAATTAGTGAATGATGTTTGATGTCACTCTAGTGTCATGACAGAGCATCGATACTTATTATAAACTGTATTTTTAAGAGGATCTTCTACTGTTCACAAAAGGGAGGATTTGGCACAATTTATATCTGAGCACGTTCGACTCCTGTGTTTTCTTACATTTATAAATTCAAAAGCGAATTCTTTCACATATTCCAGCAAAACCGGCTTTTAGTCTGTACTGAAGTATGCGATTTTTAGAGACTTAATAATTTAAATAATTCCAATTAATAGTAATGAAATAATTAATTTCTTGCCTATTAGCGGTTGCACGGTAAAGCATCTAAGCATTCGAAGTTCAACCCAAGTGAAAGTTATTTTTCATGGACTAGCTGCAAGGCAATGTTCGCCTTTTCTCTCATCTAGCTTGCTGTTAAGTTAACACAAAATCAAGACTTTTTTATTCCAGTTACAGTACCGAACTTGAATTATCCACTTATCCGAACTCCGATTATCCGAATCGCTTTCAGAATTTAAGATAAGCAAAAATTTAGGAGATATCGTTTTCAAGTGGTTTTTTGCAACTACGTTCTATGGGAAACCCAATTTTGGGTTCGATTCTTTGTGAAAAACCTAAGATCTTAGCTCAAAAACTTGGCTGGTCATCCTTTAACGAATGGCTAAGAAATTTTAAGTGCAGGCACGATGTCGGTCAGATAGAATACTGTGACCTAAATGTTCAGCAAGGAATGACTTTTCAGCACTTGTAAGTACTGTACAACACGCTATCTAACTTGTACGTAAAAGCGTTGCCTTTTCATTTTAAATAATTAAAACCTCTTTTTCATTAAAAATAGTTTTTTACTCCCATTTTCAACATACAATAATTAACAAAAGCGTACGTTTGTATTCTTCGGAAAAAATCCCATTATCCGAATGGCATGCAGTCCGAATTGATTCGGATAACTGGAAATCTACTGTATTTATTATCAACAGAAATATATACTACGGGATCCAACCTTTTTTTTTTTTTTTTTTTTTTTTTTTTTTTTTTTTTTTTTTTGTGGTCAAATTACTAAATGACTTTTATTGCAGTACTATTTCCTGAAACTTCGAATAACATATGGCAACTGTTTACTTCAGCTGAAATTAAAATTCATAAACACTGTCAAAGCAAAGTATATATTACAATTAATGTATTTAAATATAATTTGTAATATATGCATTGCTCTAACAAATATATAATACTTAATAGTTATGCTTGTATAAAACTTGTACGATAATATATATTTTCTCATTATTTAAGATTAATTTTACATAATATAATACGTTTATCCAGAACTAGTATTGTAACACTACCTAGTCATCATTCAAGGTAAAATGAGAGTATGGTATTTAAAAATTATGACAAGTTTCGAGAGAATACATTATTTACAGTACTGGAAAGATACGTGTCTGAAGATTTTCTTCGTAATTCCAATGAACGACATCGCTACCTCATCACATCTTGAGTGGCATTGCAGCTTGTATGCTTGCATCGTTTCATGAAACTAAGGCTGTATTAAACAACAATGCAGTTAGTTTATTTTCATATTTACAATGTGATTTATACCAAAAAATTATTTCTTCACAAGTGCAATAAAGTATTTTTTATTTAAATCACTAAACATTTAAGTAAAATACTATTATGGAATTTATGAAAGCGTTGAATTTTCCATCAAACTCTTTCTTAACTTTATTTAACCCCGTTCTGAAGATATCCAAACTATACATTCGTACACACTGTGTATCGGTGATTTCTTATTTTTCTTTTCTGTCTTTCTTATTAGTAGTACTAATTGAAGAAATTTTGTCTTAAGGCACATTGTGTTGATTAAAGTGGTTTAAAAAATATCATACATTTTTATACAGTTCAAAAATTTTTATTTCCATGTCAAAAACTACAGCCTTCTTCCAACTGAGTCAGTCATTCGCAATAGTATCTAGAACTGTTTTTTTTTTTTTTTTTGCACTTAAAAAAATTATATTTTCTGTTTTGTTATGATACGATTCCTGAAGGGAGACTACAATACGCTTACCAGATGACACGCGTATCTCAATTGAGAATTTTCTTTAGTGTAAATCTAAGCTTATATAACTTTCATGATGAGTTTTCTACTGTTTGTGAAAATCGATGTTCAAGTATAAGTATCGAAAATATATTCCATCACTAAACCTAGACTTTAAACTCGCATAAAAGCTAATTTTTTCTCTTAATTTATCTCAAAGATGAAATATATAATCAAGTTCCGGTTGTCTGTATAAATATAATGAAACCTCGGTTCATTATATTTATACAGACATTTGTTCCTGAAGACCATTCGTCAACCGATATGTTCATAAAAGGAAAAATTTTTTTCCTGCAAACATTTATGTCAAATGGAGTAATTTGCTTCTGGACACCAGATTTTTTTGCATAGGTTCGAAGCCAGTGGATAGGAACGGTAATAAACACAATGTTAAACAGATAATATAGTCGAAACGAGACTTAATTTTATCGTAACTGTACGAAGGATAGAGGACATCATAAGCAGAAAATAATGACGAAGATATTCTCGTTCGAGTCGGAAAATCACATTTCATAAAATTATCAGGTAACTGCTTTTATTTCATTAAACTGAGTCTTTTTTTTTTTAATTCTTTCTTTGTCCCTAAGCACAACTCTTCTCTGCTTGGGGGTAGTTAGGCCTCAGTTTCACTTCAAATTTGTCCAATCGGATCTATTATTTTCTGCTCTGTTATCGCTTACCTTTTAAAATGTTTCTAAAATAAGACATAAATGTCATTGAAAATGCTTATGCTGCAGTGTCTTCTGCGTTATCATTACTTGAAAGCCTAGCATCTTATCCCACTTTACACAAATTTCGTCGCTCAGAGAACTGCGATATTTTTCCCTTTCTAGTCTTCTGAAGCCATTTTTTCAAAATCGTCACTCAGGTTATTCCACAATAACTAGTTAATTTCTTTTAAAATCGCCATTTGGGCTCACTTTTCTAGTAACATCTCCATGCTTCAATGTTAACTTCCTCTTCCATAGTTTCACTAGAGACAAGATATCTTAGATAACAAAAGGAAGTCCAAAGTATACTAAACGCTTAAAACCTCTGCCGGCGACCCAAGTTTTCCCTCCACACCGAATTCATGGTTCAGTAAGAGACTTTCTGTCAGACTTTGGTAAGCAAGGAAAATACTAAAGTTAGGTTTGCTGATGTATCTGAGTGTTAATCATTTGGCATAAATTACCTCAAAGCGCCTTTGAAAATTCAATTGCCAACTTGAGTGTTCGTATTTCTTCACAGCGTTTGTCACGCGAGAATTTTTTTTTAAAGTCAATTTATTCGTAAACTGTATTCTTCATGAAGTCAGGAGTTCGGGATTTGAGGTTTCACATTACTCCTCTAATTCAGATTATTTTTTTATTACCTTAACTTCTGGGTTAAAATAACTTTTAATATAGCAAGTTTTTTGCAATTTAAGCTGTTCACTAATCACTAACGCTAACTTAATTATACAACTGTATTCTTTTAGCTACTGGTCATCTACACACAGATAGTCAGATGGACTGATATCAAGTAACATATGTGCTGAATTTTCCACACCAGCAGGCTTACTGTGTTTTGTGTTTGGTAGTAAATTATATAATACAGGTTTATCATATTTTAAACCTATGTCTATTTTTATACAGACACTCTTAATAAATAATGCGATGAAAATGAATGCTTAAATACATAAATATACACGATATATGCAATATGTGATAAGGCTGTAAAAGACTTCTGTTATAGAAAATTAAATTGACATGTATCACAAATTTAATATTTTGCTGCTATTTTCATTCAACAAATTCTATAAATAATTTCATCTGAAACAAAGAAAGAGAGATTTGCATTATTTCTTTCAGCAACAATATCTCTATGTACCTTTGACAGATTTGTTAAAAGCGAATAAGAAAAGGGGTAAAATTGTTTGGAATGATGAATGTAATGAATCATTCAAATCGTTAAAAGAAAAGTTATCCAGTAGGCCTGTGCTACATGCACCCAATATTTCTAAACCATTTATACTACAGACAGACTCATCAGATCAAGGATATGGTGTTGTTTTAGCCCAGAAGGATGATAAAGGGAAAGAACATCCCATATTGTATCTCAGTAAAAAATTTACTAATAGTGAGCGGAAGTATTCCACCACTGAAAACGAGTGTGCCGCGATTCTGTATGGAATAAAAAAATTGAAAGGGTATATAGATGGGCAGACTAAATTTTCCATTCAAACGGACCATAATCCTCTAGTATGGCTAAAAAATAATGCAGGTAGAAATGGTCGATTATTACGCTGGGCCCTAGCCTTACAATCTTATAATTTTACGATACATCATAAAAAGGGAAGTGACAACTTAAATGTAGACTGCTTAAGTAGAAACTCTGTACATGCTAGTTAAATAGACTAGTTATAATTCCTTTTAAATTGTTCTGTTATTTGGTTATATATATTGTATTCTTTTTTTTTCTTTTTTTAATTTCATACTACATAGTAAATTGTTAGCTTTATTCTTAAAGACAAAAATTTTTGTGTTGGTTTTTCATATATTGTATATGTATTTTTAAATGTGTTCTTTTTATGATGGCCTGGTTATGAGAGTGGAGAGCCTTTGTAACAGTGTGGTTTAAAATTAACTGGTAAAATGTTGAACAATCTCTATTGAAACCAGAAACTGTGAACTGTGAAAGTCAATATGTGAACTGTCAATATCTCTAAGTATGAATTTAAAAAAATTCTGAAGTAGTCGTATGGAAATTATTAGATTATTTATTCATCACGAATAAAAATACACATCCTTTGCAATTATAGAGATATATATGTATGTCTTTTTTTCCAGAAGATGAAAGCTTTTGCTCAAATGCTACATCCAATACATAATCGTTGCCTATACAATCTCCATGGTAATAAAATATATGAAAAGCGAAATTTTCCCCTCTTCTTCTCAAGTAAAATAAAAAATATGAAATGAAAATTATTTCCCGGATTTCTTTCTGCTGTGGATGAATTAAAACAAATGCACTTAGTTAATATTTATATAAAATACAATAGAATTTTTTTCAACATGATATTTTTCAGAATTGATGTGAAGATTTAAAAAGAAACCTAAAGCTCAAATTATAAACGTTTTATAAACAGTGCATTCGAAATGATTGTTTTACATATATGTTGCTTCTTTAAAAGATTTTTCTAAATTTATTTCCAATTACGAAACAATTCTCTCTCTGTGTATATATATATATATATATATATACACAGAGAGAGAATTGTTATATATATATATATATATATATATATACAGAGAGAGAGAGAGAATTGTTTCGTAATCGAATACACAGAGTTTTGTTATATATATATATACATCTGTATGGATATCTTATGTATATATCTCTACCTATGTATCTCTCTCTCTGTGTATATATATATATATATAATAAGATGAAAACTAATTTAGAGAAGTACTGATGGAGGACCACTGAAACGTAGAAAAGCAGAAATTCTGATGGCGAAGCACGTAGATGGGATACAGAAGAGAAAGAATTTTTATTGCGTACAGTGCTAATCTATAATGAATAGGAAGTTTGGTTATCGAGTCAGATTAAATTCCATTTTTACACGTTAAATCATGCTACACGCTATATATGGACATTTGCCTCTAAAAGTATAACTACTAAAATCTGTACAAATTGCTTTAGACAATTTTTTCAAATTCAGGTACAAAAAAGTTTTTTTTTAAGTGATAGAAATCGTGCAGAATGAGTAAACGGACAAAAGATGGCTCAATCTTGATTTTCAGTACGAATATCGGAGAAACATTTCTGATATTAATAGATAATAGTCTGATTAGTATTGGTATTACTGCTGTTGTAAGAATATATTCATCATCACCAATTTTTTCCCCTAAAAAGAGATCTCATTTACATAATGTTATAGCAACTCACGTTCTAGAAAGCACTTCAGTATTGACCATGCGAATAAAAGAAACGTCTTTTTAGCATTTCAAATCTTATAAATTACTTGTGTGAAAATTTTTAAGCATAATAATATGACAAAAACGTTAACTTGAAGAATGCTGTACACCAGTAAATCAAAAAATAGTACTAATGAATGACATTTCAATTATGTTTCAGACTAAGAGTATTCAACCTTGACTTATAACTTATTTTATGTCGATTTCTCAAAGACAACCGAAAATGAAGTCAAAATTCTTAAATTTTGGAACTATATATGTTGGTTATTTTTGTCCGTATTTGGAATCAAATATTTTGAGGTTATTTTGCAAAAGGAGTATAAATGTCTGTTAAATATAACTGTAGGGACCGTCGGACCATATAAAATGTTACACTTCCGGAATTTTTACAAAAACGGATTTTTAAATTTTAAAATTAAATACATTGTGGGCAAGGGATTCTATAAATAGGAATCCAAATTTTTATACGATTCTGTTAAAGTAAAATTTCAAATTAGAAAAAATTGTCAAATATTATTTAGAAAGTAAAAGTAATATTTAATTAAAAGCTTTCATGAATTTAAATGCATAGTTTCTATGAATATTAGAAAGTGCATTTACATCTATCATTTGTCTGTGCTTCTCAACGTTTAAACTTCAAGATACATTTAGGACAAGTTTATTTAGGAGCTTTAAAACAGATCTTGATATTTTTGCTTTGAAATTCGCCTTGAAAATAAAAGATGTCTGAATTAAACTAACAGTCTGCTCCTAAAATCGGGTTAAGGATATCTTTGCGAATTTAACTCAAGAAATGTTTAATGCTATTATTTTAATTAATTAAATCATCATGAATATTTTATTAATGGAAATCTTGTAAAATTGTTATATTTTATGTTTAGAGGTTTTTTTTCCCCAAAATCAAAATTTAAACTATGAAATCACTTAAAATTCTCTCCTCTTACATTCATCCTTCAAACATTTAGTTCTTGAAAACACAAAGTAAGGAATAAAATTTAAGGAAACAATACTTGCTGCCACATTTTTCAAGTAATGTTTATTAAATGGAACTCCTTTATGCAATGCAAAGCGAACGCATCTACTTCAAATAAAATATAGGATGGTTCCAACAGCTAAAAGTGGTAGTAAATAAGTATTACATTGTTAAGAAAAGGCAGATATTACACTATTTACTTATATTATTTAAAACAGTGGGTATTCGTCTTCCAAAACTTTTTCGGGGTAAGCTAAGAATAATTATGTCATGCAACCGTTGGTTAAAGCATTTTAACAGATGGTGTTTAATTGTTATATTGTTCAACGAAATGTTAGGTAGCCTGAAATAAGAAGCAAGTTTCATTTGTTGATGTTTAAGTACCTAAATTTAAATTACAGAGAATTTAAATAAAAATATTATTGCGGAAGAATTGTTAAAGCGCAGCATTTTCCATTTACAGCTTTAACTTCACGTTTGCTCAAGTTCAAATAATTCTTTATACTCTTATTTATCTTAACCATTTCCCTTTTAAATTACATAGTGTAAAGACCGTGACTTGTAAAGATCATGACTTGTGAAGATCGTGACTTAAAGAGAACGTGAAATATAAATAATAGGACAAGAACTTGCATTTTACGGTGTGGCAACAAGAAGAGGATTCGAAAGATTTTTATATATATTTTGTTTTAGAAAGTTGAGGATTTTGAATATTTTAATAGTTGTAAGAGTTTTCAACTGTAGTAGTTAAGAGTTTAAAATTTTGATAGTTAAGAGCTGCAGTATTTATTTTTTTTTGGTTCTGTTTTAAAATTCAAATAAAAGTATTTTGTTCATTCTGAAAATTTAGCTTTATTCTTCCTACAAGATTCAATATTCATGATATTGAAATAAGAAAAGGATTTTTACTCATAGATAACATAATAGAATAAAAGAATTATTTAAACTCCGTTTTCCATCTACCTCACAGCTTCAATTTTCTACGTACTAACCGCACGTTCAGGTAAGTGAGATAATTAAAATTTTATAACTCTGCAGCTAAAGAAAATTTAACAAGGCATGAAAATAAGATATAGCTACGCTAAAGTGAATTTCTGAAACTAATACTTGTCTTATATGCGCATATTTGCATTTAAAAGAATATATTGTAGTTAGAAACTATATAAGTTTAGTTTTTATATACCTAATTCATTAATTATTTAACTTAATTTAATATTATATCAACTGATGAACTAAGTATCTTTTACTCAGAAGATATTCAATATAACAAAACAAAAAAAAACAAAAAAAAAAAAAAAGATTATATGTGACGTAAATGCATGTATTACTTATAAATCTTAAACTCAATAAATAAATGCTATATGGTTTCGAGTATGTAACTGAAATACTATATAACAGCGTTTTCAATCTATGGTGGAATATAGGCGGAATCTATAGTGGAATTTGTAATTAAAATTGTTTTATATTCCCGTGCAATGCAGCACGAGACTTATTTAAAGAGAAATCTACGCTGGAAATTTTAAAATACAGTAGCACGCGTATTTAAGCTTTTAATAAATAGATATCTCGTAACTGTACCCTTTTGCTATTCAGAAAAATCGAAAAAATACGAGAATGTTCTCGTGCATCATTCAAAAGCTTATAAAAGCTGGAGAAAAACATCTCAATTCAGTTGTTTAGAAAACTGTTGTTGTTAACTGTAGCGAGTTCGCGGTGAGATCGGATTAGCTTTCTATACGCTTTTCTCTGCTTTGAATAGTGTCTTGTAAAAGGTTTTAGCAGTTTAAAAGATTACTACTGTGAGATAGTGTGATAATGTACGAATATCTCTTAGAAAATATCAGCATTTTGTTTTATTTCTTGGAATAAGAATACATTTTATTATTTTTTATCACCTTGTGCATTTAATCCATTACGAACCCGTACGCATGGGACTTGGGTTTTGAAAGTTAGCACGGATTAAATGTCTGAAAGAATCTTTCATAAAGTTTCAGTGGGGGCAAACCAGAGCCCATTTCCGATACTTTTCAGATTTTGTGCAAAATTGTAATTTTAACCGATGTCTAAAACAAGAGGAGCTCCCCAATACTTTAATTTATTATTCATTTAATTATTAAGTTAGCTCATTATTTTTAATTAATTACGATTTATTTCATTATTTTATATTTCTTATTTACCGTATTTAGTACTGAGTATATTTCCAGAGAGTTTTCCATAGGTCTACGGTATTTCTGGTTTTAATTACCTGATCTTTCAATTGAAAACATAAATCTATTCTCTGATGAGGTGAATGGACCTATTTAATCGTTAATTTGGATTTTTCCCTACTTGATACTGCCGGTGCGTAACGCAGTGTATGGTCATATATTTGGAACCACTGCTTTCAGATGTGCTATAAAAGTAGTGTCCAGTTATTTGATGTATCATTAGCATCAACTGTCAAAAGATTTTCTTTTCCTAAATGATTTTGTTTTTTATTTTTGTTCTTTTATTCAAAAGATTTTCTTTTCCTCAAAAGATTTCTTTCATAACATGAAATAATGATTTTCTTTTAATATTAGTTCGTTAATTTCGAGAAAATAATAAATTTTGGAACATTCTTTATTCCTTATGTAATGCATATAAACGAGATGTAAGGCTTCCTCTCGAATTTGACTCTTCAAATTTCATTCAAAAATGAAATAGAAAGTAATAATTACACAGAGAGTTCTCAGTATTTTAAGCCTCTTTACTGAATCTTCATTGAAAAGCGTTATTACTCAAAGAGACTTTTGATGTCTCAGTAGGTGAATTACATAGTCTCTACTCTTTCACGGATGGCAAAATCATTTCTTTTCCAATAGCATGCAGTTTCCCTGATCATGCAATAACTGAAGCAATATTACATGGAACGAGCAATAACTTCACCTTATTTGGATGCTTTCAAAAAAGATTTATCCAATTAGGCTTTTTTACAAAATTTTCTTTCAATCCTTAGAAATAATGAAAACATTTCTCCTTTCTTGATTGGGGCCCACCAGCGGCCGAACGGGAAATTCGCTGAACACTGGTAGTTCGGTCCGAGGTTCGAATCCCGCGAACGGGCTGCCTGCATGGGCGTTTTCGTGGTTTTCCCCATGTGTAACGTGTATACGAGCCAGTTTCCCTTAGAAAGCCCTCCACGAAGGCATCCCTACTCTTAGGCAGATAGCCCTCGAGGCTTTGCCATAATCACACACACACACACCTTTCTTGATTGGATGGATTTTGATAGATGTATTTAGAGCCAGAAAGTGATGCCTTTCACTTAGTCATAGCTTACGAAAGAAACGAAAAACTTTATAGTAAATAATAGAGAAAGGGTTTACAGGTATTATTAGAAAATATAGGCATCGTAGGGCTTATTAAGCTTTTATATATTTTAAACGTTTATATTTAATATTTTATATTTCAATATTTTATATTTCAATAACCTATTTATTACATTTATGCTGTATAAATTTTTTGTCTGTATAATTATGATTTGTTTTAGTATCGTATCAATATTTAGAAATGAATGACACTTCTTTCAACGGCAACTTGACTTCCAAATATTAAATCCACAAAAATATACATATTTAAAAATATTTTAATTAATTTACATTATTAAATTAATTTACATTTTTTAAAGTTTAAATGATTTATTGTTCTATAATTCTGTGACTAATAGAATTCTGTTGATATATATATTATTAACATTTTTACATGTGAAGTATAATAATTTTACTTCACATGTAAAAATTATATTATTCAAAAAACATGATATTTGTATCAATTAACGAATTTTTACATAGTTTTATCAATAATATAAATATAATTATTAGATCTCTTACATTAATTTTATAAAGTGATGAAATTTATTTTTCCTCTTTCATGTACATAAAATACACTATTTTAAAAATCTAAGTATCAGCAATGCATGATGTATTTTATACTATATATGATGTAATCGATTTACTTTTTCTTCATATATAAATATATATATCTATATATGTGTGTGTGTGTGTGTGTGTGTGTGTGTGTGTATGTATACAGGAAGTTTTACAATTAATTGCTTTCCTTTTCTATTGTAAGAATTTTACTTAACTCTTTTAATTTGTAACTTTAATTTATTGTTCTTATTTTGCTTTTTTTATTGTAATTTTTGCTCACTGTTACTTCCTATCTGCTATGAAGCTTATTTTTTATTATCAGGCTTGTTAGTATTACTAGTTATTTTAAAAGTTAAGTCCTGAAAAACAACAGGAATTGGAAACTTTTCAAATTATTATGTTATTTTGATATTGATGAAATCTCCCGCTGAATTTAGGAAATTTCTTCTGCTATTCTGACTATACTGATCGGCTTAGTAACTGTGAGCATCTTAGAAGCAAAATTGTCTTTGATAGACAAAATGCTGTTAGACTACACGTTTGCGAGGCAGACCAATTTTGTCGCTAAACAACTTCATCCCCTCGTGTAGTCTGTACTTAATAGTCTGTACTTAGTGTCTCCCTTAATAGTCTGTACAAGCTAACCAAATCTCTGTTCAATCTACACTCTGCGTATATTGTATAATAATAACTTGATTAAAAGGAATAGAAGAGTAAACAGCATTAAAATTTTTTTAGTAAATCCTTAAAACACCACATACATGTGAAATTTTTATTCCGATATTGCATTTACACTGCTGAAAAAGTTTTCGATAAATTACGAGGAAATAAAATCTTACGTTTATAATCTTATAGTCATTGCATATATAGATTTCGTTTAGGAATACATGCTCTTTCGCCAAAGCTTTAATAATATACTGATCTATATAGGTTTATATATATATATATATTTGTTGTATGATCTTAAATTCATTTAGTGCGAAAACAAGTTACTACTACTTGCGCAAATGCTGCAAAGTAAGTTAATAATAATTTATTTCCTAAACAATATTGATTATTTGATTATATTATCTTCTAAGTTTAATTAAAGTAGAGTTATTTTAAAAGAGTGAATCCATACTAGTAATAAATATAACTTACTAGTATGGATTCACTCTTTTAAAATAACTCTTTAACTTTAATTAAACTTAGGAGATAATATAATCAATTAATCAATATTGTTTAGGAAAAATTTTACATGATTAATGAAACACTGATACGTACACGGTTATGCACTGTATATAATTGGTTTATGAAAGACTGCTATATGCACTGTTATATGTGTATGGTTTATAAAAGCTGATATATATATATATATATACAGTTTTATATATACGTTGGTTATTGAAGCATTGATACATATACACGATTATACTTCTTACAGACGGTTTAGGAACATACCGTGTATATGTGTGTGTGTATAAAAGATTTTTTTTTTTAATCTTATGTCAAAATTATTTTCGTGTCATAAATTACTTAACAAATTTGACAAATTTTACAGTTTCTAATAATGGCATACTTCAGATTTTAAGCACATGTAAATCTTTGATAATACATGATTATGCACTAATCAAAAGTTTAGCACCTGACATTCTATGCCCTTGCAAGTTTGAGTTCAAAATACATGCAGGATCAATACTTTTTAATTTAAACGTTTTAAGCTCCGCAGTCATCGACTAATGAAAGAAAATCTAAGAGTGAAAGAAAAAAAAAAAATCAGGCGATAGGTTTTCAGATAAAATCTCAAACATCATACGGTTTTAAGACTATACAGTACTAAGATAACATCCGCCCTAGATCGAACCATGCGGAATAGAATGTCACTTCAGTGGGAAATTTTACTGAAAAAAAAAAGATAAACTAACTATAAGAGAAAAATAATATCGATACATAAAAGAGCGCGCTGTAATTGTCATGGTTTGGATGTCAGATACTTGAGAGATTAAAATAATTCCTCTTACACAGGTTAATTATCAAATTAAGTAATGTAGGTCTCACAACCGTAGACTCTCCTTCAACCACCAGGTCAAGTGGAAAAAGACCAACAGTGACCTGGAGGATAGTTTTATGACTGGATTACTGCCGTATAAACATAGTTTGTTTTTTCCATTTTCCACATATTGTTATATGACGTCCATCACTATCACATAGCGCTTCAAAGGCTTCTTAGACCCATCCAGTGCTCAAAACATCATGACGCCAGGAAGATATGAAGGAAATGATGTGTGATTATGAAAAAAACGCATTTTGATCTTATATATACGACGTAAAGGGCTTTTTCTGTTGAGTAGTTTTCATTAGCGAGTCGTAGATCGAACATTTGAAATTCAAATGGCAAAGACTTGCAATGGGGTGGTTCATCTAAGAAAAATGATATAATTTTAGTAACTTCCGAAAGAATTAAAAAGAAAATGCATAATAACTTTAAACTACAGAATCAGAATCCAATCTGAATTTGAAACGTCAAAGGGAGAATCTTTATTTATCAAGAATTTAAACTTACTTTTTTCAATCAGTGCAATGATTATTTTTAATAATATTTTTTTTATTCCTTCATGACCTTCAACTCTTCGGTAGTAATGGAAAACGTGGAATGAAATATGTTGAAGCGAAACGAATTTTCCAAAAGAAATAATAACTCAAAGTAGTTTTAAATCAAAGTCTAATAAATCATATTTCTGAAATAGAAATCTTGTATTTATTTCGATAAACTGAAAGAATAACAAGAAAAATGAGATGTGTTATAAATATATTTCAAGCTTAACAAGCCGACTAAACGAACGTTATTCCAGCATTTGCAAATTCATGAGAAGTAGGTATCGCAACTTATTCATTATGATCTTATTAATTACACCAATTGTTGTCAGACAACTAAATAGTAGCAAGCATTTCCTGGATATATTTCAGAATACGGATCTATTTACATTCTTCAATTCGCATTTCATTTCAATTTTCGGATTAAGCTGCAGCAGGTCATTGTTCTCCTGCCTTATCTTGATCTGGTGAATATTTGAATGCAAAGCAAAAATGCAATCTAAAACGTATTATCTAAGTAGCTGAAAAGGAAGTCCTATTGAATGAATGCTATTGTTTTCGAAAAGAGATATAAATGATAGTAAATGTTTCAGAGAAGACCACGAAATTTAGATGTAAAACCATATTTAGAAACTAAAACTGTGTGCTAATCAAATAATTGTTATAACGATAAATCCATCAATAACCATCCATCTAGTAAGTTTTAAACGAATAATAATATTTAGAAAATTAACACGTGGGGCGAAAAACACTACTTCCACATGTTAGGTCTACTGGTACTGTTAGCATTTATTTCTAGTACTGCCTGAAATTATGGTATGAGAGGCAGGTATCCAAAGTTTTGCAACGAATCATTACTTTAATTGCTATTATACTATTATTACTATTGTAATTTCAGCTGGGAAAGAGCTTATTGGAATTTGCAAGGTTTATTTCATCTAGCACGCTCTGATTATGCTAAAATTTCTTCCTTCTTTCCCGCCGGAATAGTTTATGGCTGAGATTTGTACTGTGACAACTTTGGCTCTGAAGATATATTGTAGAGGAACAGGAACTATCCAGTTATTCTGAATTCAAATATCCTCCAAATTTTGAAATGTCCGTCTTCCCAACATCGAGTTGAGTTCAGGAAGGCTATGAGATAATATTTAAACTCGCAGAGTGTGATTCATTTTTCTCGCCTAACACAAAGTACGAAGATTAACGGGTTAGACCTCTATAATAGTTTTAATTGTCAAGAGTGAGCACAAATCTTAGTTAGTTATGTTTTTCTCCTGAACTCTTAATGTTTCGTTTACTTAATATATAAATTATAAAAGTTTTAAATGTATCTATCAGGCTATAGACTTGTTTTGGTGCATTCACGAATTAGCAGGAAAATCATTAATGGAGGGATTCGGCATAATAGCATCACCTGGAAACATAATTTGGAATCAACAACTAACCCCATACTTCAGTTAAGAATCAAGTTTAAAGAGTAATAATTGAAACATGCATATATTGGCTTCGACAGAAATTCTTTCCCAGATTCCTTTCTCAAAGTACACAGGTATAAGTGTCTTTGAACTTTTAAAGCAGTGGCTTTGCTTCGTATATTGTAAACTAGAAGTGAGGTTAACCATCCACCAGAGAAATATGGCGAGTAAGATCTGACACATAATGTGTGTCCTAAGTATCCAATCTGATTTTGAAACGTCAAAGGGAGAATCTTTATTTATCAAGAATTTAAACTTACTTTTTTCAATCAGTGCAATGATTATTTTTTAATAATATTATTTTTTCATTCCTTCATGACCTTTAACTCTTCGGTAGTAATGGAAAACGTGGAATGAAATATGTTGAAGCAAAACGAATTTTCCAAAGGAAATAATAACTCAAAGTAGTTTTAAATCAAAGTCTAATAAATCATATTTCTGAAACAGAAATCTTGTATTTATTTCGATAAACTGAAAGAATACGTAGAAAAATGAGATGTGTTATAAATATATTTCAAGCTTAACAAGCCGACTAAACGAAGGTTATTCCAGCATTTGCAAATTCATGAGAAGTAAGTATCGCAACCTATTCATTATGATCTTATTAATTACACCAATTGTTGTCAGACAACTAAATAGTAGCATGCATTTCCCGGATATATTTCAGAATATGGCTCTATTTACATTCTTCAATTCGCATTTCATTTCCATTTTCGGATTAAGCTGCAGCAGGTCATTGTTCTCCGGCCTTATCTTGATCTGGTTGAAGCATTTATGTATATTTTCAATCAGCTAAAAGGAAGGAAGGAAAATTAATTCTGAATTCCACTAGTCATTTGACATAGGGAGATGAGAAAATTATTTAACTGTGTCATTTCTACAATCGTCCCGTTTCATCATTAACATCATAATAGGAACATTAAACTATAGAAACAAATCAATAGTAAGATGCACCATTTCGTTTCTAATATCAGAAAGCAAATACATTTGACAGGATAATATGTGAATGTATGCGTCCATGATTCCGAGTAAATATAAATTTTAAGCTGTGCAGTGGACTTTCATGAAATTCAGAAATGCACTATACTGAGCATAATAAAATCAATGGAATTAAAACAAAAGGAAATCTATTTTATAATAATCAAATTTAACTGAAATTTCAGAAAGCGCATGGATAATAATTAAAATAACTAAGCAGGTTCTAAAGATTGCGAAACCACTAATCAATGGAAATCTAAAAGTACTGATGTAGAAAAACATTATTTGAATATTTATTAAAAATAAATTCAAAGACGAAAAACAAAACATTCATTTTAAAAGTAAAGCTTTATTCGGAGTGAAATATTTCAATTATTAAAATTTTCTCTTGAGAGAAATGTGGAAATTTAATTAATAACCATAAATCAAAATTTACTTTGAAAGCTTTGAAAATATTGATCATTATTTTTGAGTTTTAACAACTGATGTGATTAAAATTTACGTTGCATATTCACAATTTACGATGCATTATTTATATTAAATTTATACACTTATAATTAAGTATCATAAAATTCGTGTTAGATATGAATATGTCCTATCATTTTTCCAATGCGAAGTTCTAGTTTTCTGTTCTTTTAAATTGGCATGAGTAAATAAATGGTTTTAAAAGAAGTGCAATCTAAACCCTGGCTTCAAAGAAAACGTGAAAATGAGTAGATGAATGATTAGTAATTTTAACTTTTTCTGTCTCTAAATGTGGGATGAAATTTGGTGTTGTAGAAGAACAAGCAATCATTTGGTGCTATATTTTAAGGGGACTCATACACCTTAAACCCTTCATGATCTTCGAATATGTGACTGTTTCAATAATTGGGATATTTTATTTATTTAAAAAGCAATTACTTCCAACTTTTTACAGCTGACTACATAATATAGTGCTTTAGAAACTACTTATAGTAACCAGAAATTTTGTGTTGCCACAAATATTTTTGTAATTTCATCCTCTTTGTGACAAAATATTTCGCCATGTTTCCACCTTGCGCGCATGATATTTTAAAAATGGCTAATGGTACATACCTGAAATTTGATAGAATTCTTTATATGGGCACTATTTTCGAACTTAACCAACAATCTGATAAATATTTTAATATGTAAAAATTTTATGGACGAAAACATTACAAATTTTGTTAATAAAATACACTTTATAAACTCAACTCAAAATAAAATAAAAATTGAGCATGAAATTTTTAGAATTTTAGGTTCACAGTAGTTTCCAAATGTTATAAAAGCTATATATTAAATATAGAATTAAATTATGAAACATAATGTTTTAAACTGTGCGCGCAAGTTGGAAACATGACGAAAAATGTTGTCACAAAGCAGATTAAATTATAAAAATATTTGTGGCAACACAAACTTCCCGATTACTATTTCAGAAAGTAGCTATATTATGTAGTCAGCTGTAAAAAGTTGGTAGTAATTGCTTTTCAAATAAATAAGTTATCCAAATTCTTGCAACAGTCACCTATTCGAACATCTTATGGGTTTTAAGGTGTATGAGTCCCCTTAATATAGAATGCAGAATTATAGAATTGTGACCTTTCACTAAGTTAGAAATGAAAACGAAAATGAGGTGACGGCTTCTAGTGTGTAATGTCCAAAATTTAGCATAAGACATTCATATTATTTTAACTAGTTCGTTGTGCAGAATTAAGATGGGGCAGCTTAAAGATGTTGCAAAAAATGTGTTACATACCGAAACGTATACTTATTGAAATTTTTTAGAATTTTTCAGTGTATTTTAAATTTTATAACGTTCTATAAAAGTTAAAAAAGTACGGAATACACCATTTTTGTGACATATATTTTTAGGAGCATGATAATGAGTATACGATATTTGTTAGGTCTTCATCTGAAGGGCACATATTTTCACCTAGTAGTATTTTTATTGTTGAAAATTTTCATGCTCAGAAATAAGTCCAGGAAATATGAAACCTTTTCAGGCGTTGTGCAGCATCCGCCTAGGCATTTTTTAGAATAAAGATCATTGTATCTTGAGCATATCCTCTCCTCCTTCATAACTCGAGGTAAATTGGTTTTCAGTAGCTTGCATCATGGGTAGGGTTAAATGATTTATCATGAATTGTCAATGTATACAGGTAACCATATTAAGTGACCTACAGTTGATCATGTTTGATGGTTAACTTGCGCATTCTGGCTTCTGCAATGCGTAAATATTGAAGCAATGCTAAATATTCCATAATTAATTATTTTACTAAAAATTTTATCAGTAACATCAAATACTGAAGACAGCAACTTCAAATACTTCGATTTTATGGCCTTCTTAAGATCAAAAGCATGACTACCCAACCAGCGTCAAAATACAAACGATAAAAACAGCTTTTAAAATTTTTAGGTCATTCTTGTATATTTCACCTAAGCTGTTATGTTTACATTACTTTTAATACATTACTTTATTATGCTGATACATTTTTAATAATACATATTTTATTCATAATTAGATTTAGCAATAACGACAAACATAAACCAATGCAAAATAACAGCTTTCTCTTGCATCTGAAATTTGATTTCGATTAAATATTAATAGGTTCTAAAAAGAATTAAGTTTAAAATTTCAAATATTGTAAAACTTAACCAGGAGGCAGAGTGATACGTTTGAAATAACAGTAAACAGTATGTAAAAATGAAACAGTAGACAATTACTACTTCTGTCCTATAATAATAGTAGCAAGTGAATATCTATACGAGAATTATTGGTAAATGCATTTCAAGTCATGTAGAAGCGCAAAATTGCGAACCCTTCAATCAAAATCAATGTTTCATGATATCTGTCATTTGTTTTGACATATTTTTTGTAAGATGTAAACATAGGATGAAACGTAAGATGGAAAAAGAGAATTTCCAATCAAAGATTTAATTGCGATTGTCCAGTTCTTGGAGCATCCATTGAAAAGGTACAATTACGTTAGCTGCAAAACAATTCAATTCCAACAGAAAGACCATATGAACTATTTGGCAATGTGCTTTTGAAATTTATTATCAAAGTGAATCTTGGACTAATGTTGATTCTTTTAAAAAGAAAACTGTGGACGTAAATGCAACGTTTATGGAGAAAAATTTGAAAAACTGAGACATATCTGTCTTAGCAGAAGGATCATCATAGAAGCAGTAAACATAGCCTTTGTTAATATATCTGTCGCAATACAGGATAATACATTTCTGTCACTTCAACATATGCTAAGCTATGAAAAAAGATCGCTCCAATAATTATAAACTCACGCATATAGGGAAAGCAATGCTTCATAGCCAAGGGATCCTAAATTGGGGGTTTAAAATACAATAACAAAATTATTGGAAAAAATACCTGAGTGTTGACAGTTAAATCCAGGAATAATATTTGTCATTTATAGTTTAATTTAATGTAGTTTACTTGATAATAAATGTTGAGTTTTGTACTTATTTTTCTTTGTTAATATTATTATGGGACAAATTAAATTCATCAACTACTACTATTACTATGGTTGACAGAGACAGAATTTAGAAGTAAAACGTTTAAAATGTATGGAAATATGTACACGGAGGCATTGCTTTCTCAAATAAAATTACTAAAATGCGACTTACGCTCAGATATATACTTATATAGATTCAAATTTAAAAGCCCAAGAAAGACAAGTAATAATGGGCTTCAGATATCCTTCCAGAATAGCATAAAATATTATTTTAAAAATTTACCTAATGTTAAAAAAATCTATCTATCAACATCGGTTACCATAATTTTGGGCATCGATTGAAAACAAAATTTTACATTATTTTTTAATCTAAATAATTAATTTTATATTCAAATATATTCTTATTCTAACAGGAGATAAAATGCAGGTCTGCTTTTAGATATCAGGGAAAAATTTAAATAGAAAAATTTATTTTAAGTCTTGTAAAGAGGAATAATCTATAAAATCTGAATAATCTGAATATTTTTCTAATTTTTTAAATCATTTTGCAAATCTAAAGAAGAGAAGTTTTATTTTATTTAAAGTGAGTAATGATAATGACTAAGTCTCATTATTAAAGAACTTACCAGAAAATGAACGAAGAAACTGCAATGAATTTTTTAGCCCAATAAAATTATTCTTCTGTTTATAAATTATTCTTATTTTTATAAATTCAAATTAAAGGAGGTTAAACCTCGTACAGACTAGTTTTTAACTGCGTCTGTAAACTAAAATTTCGTTTGTTAAAAAAAAAATATTGTTACTTATTACTGCACAGCACTAAACATCATTCATTACTAATATAATAGTGTAACAGATCAAAAAGTATTTTTTTCTTTTGCAGTTTCAAAGTATAGTATTTCTATGCTAAGAACTATCGATGAATTTAATAGAATGCTTTCCTAACTTGATATTTCTGATTAGTGCCTCAGAGACGGGTAAGTGATTATAGTGACTGATTGCCGTACAGAAGGGCTCAAGTTCGAATGCCATATAAGGCATGGATGCACATCATGCCCATCTGTTCATAGGATAAATGTCTTTGTAAAAGATTTTCTGAGTTAACCTGTAACGTAAATAATATTTGTGTTCAAAGATATTAGAAAAGTATCTAAAATAATGTTTACAAAATATATTATGTAGCAATTAGAATTTAATCGTAAACACACTTTCAATATGAAACTCAAAACGGATGAAAACACGTGCCTATAATTTGTAAGAAAGTACTCTGATCAATAGGCACTGTGAAACAACAACAAAAATTTGAAAATATTATTACTTAATATTTACAGCCAACATATACAAGACGAAATCCCGTGTAAGCATAACAATTAAATTTTCATATGCAGAATAGGTAATCCATAGAGTAAGATTTCGATTCTTATAACATGACTTGCGTGTGGTACAAGGTTACTTTAATATTTTCAGATATGAGCTTCCATAAAAAGTAAGTACCGAAGATATCTGAGAAACAATATCCTCAGGAGATCTTCATATATCCCGGGACATTACGACTTGAACAGGACATCCTTAAGATGTTGATTTACGAACTCCTCAGGATATCTGAAAATCAACATCCTGAGGAGATCTTCATATATCCCGGGGCATTGAGACTTGAATAGGATATCCTCAGGATGTTGACTTAAGAAGTCCTCAGGATATCTGAGAATCAACATCCTTAGGATATCCTAACTGCTTCCCGGGACATTGCGACTTAAATAGGATATCCTGAGGATGTCTTGTGTTATGGGGGTTATGATGTTGGCAAAAGCATTTTACACATTGAGTTTTACACATCTTGGGTAAGGCATACAGTTTTGATACGTAGTGTTGGTAAAAAGAAGAGAGGTTACATAGAATACGTTGGTACCAAAGTCCTCTTGGTAAATGTGTTGTAAAAATGATAAAACTAAAATGGAAGACAGCAGAAATCGGTATTCTCAATAATCCTAATCCTCAACAACTAATAAAATCTAGGAGTACTCCGTGTCACCAGTGATAAATTATTCGTACCATATGTGATGTCATTCCGCTCAAGGATCCTTAATAAAAAGAAATAACACAAAATTAATAAAAATGCATTAAAAGAAGGCATATTTTCAACAACAAAGTTTTTATGAGAAATTAAATTAATAACTATGCTTATGGCCTTATGGTTATGATAGTTTTCTTTCGAATAACGTATTACTGCTACTTAATAGGGAAACAAATTTCCTTCAGATAGATATAATGAATATAAAGGAAAGAAAATATGCCCTCCAGATTTCGGTAAATCTAAATGACATGTGCATTTTCCTCTCATTGCTTTCTAATTGAGAGGTTTTTTATGCTAATGAATTTAATAATGGCTTAAATAAACCTTGTTCTTCACAAAATTTAATTAGATACAGGAACTTCAAATAGTGATTTGGCTATTGCTTTCCCCATAAAAAAGGGCTATCATCTATTTTTACTAATCTAAAGTATCATTAAGTTCAATTAGAGATACTTAAGTGTTCTTTTGAGTTTTATGGAAAAGTCTCTTTTTTTTCTCTTGAGAATGAAGCTATTGAAATCACATAAATATTTCATAATATTAGTTACTGTGATTTCTCAAAGCTTATTTGCATAATATACACCTCTTTAACCAAATCTTTGTTAAAAAGTCAGCAGCTCTTGTAATTCTAATGAAGATCTGAAACAATATCTGCTTATCTTGAAAGAAAAGTAAAAAAAAGAATATCCTATAAACTACGAAAAAATGTAAAAGATAAAAAAGAGAGAACTGGGATCAAAAGAGACTTCAAAAAGTCCGGATATGCAGAGATATAAAATAAAGATGTTACCGTAATTTAATTAATAGGAAAAAGTTGTTGCGGGAGCTTTCTTTTTCTCAATTATTAAACATAATTCCCTTGTACCTTCTAAAGTATAATTAGAGTTTATTTTCCTATAAAAAGGATTTTTCTTTGCTGGAACATTAGTTTTTTCGCTAGACGTTTTATTAAGTAGGAAGCATTGACTTAAAGTAATTTCATCGTATTTGCGCTTTTTTTTTTAATTCGGAAAGATAGGTGCACATTTTAATTGAATTGCTTGGAGAAGCTGTAACTGTATTCTGTTTGATTTAGTTTGAATAACTTAACAAAGTTCCTAGACGCGAAATATTTAAGTGATTTTGGGAATATTTTTCTCATTCGTTAAAAGTTTTGTGAAATAAAATATTCCCTTTCGTATTCTCGAATTTGTACCTTTCATTTCTTATCAAGCTTTCGAAAGCCTTTATAAGCATTCAAATAAATATGCAAATAAGTTCTGAAGATTCATCAGGTACTTATTTTTGGAAACGGATTATGAACTTAATTGTTAGAAGTCGTAAATTCAGCAATCTCAGAACTAAAGTAAGTAATAAATAACTTTAATTTCTGAAGTCTTCTTTTTCCCAAGAATATTAGTACAAAATAAGCAACTTAAGATAATAAAAACACGTTGTAATATGGCGCAGAAATTATTATTCTGAAGAAGAATTTCATATTAATTCAATAACGTCATAAATGTTCAAAAAATGAAATTAAATTTATCACAAATTATATCGAAAAGGTATACGATTATCTCATTATTTCTCCACCCACACACACGCACTTTTTTTTCTTCTTTTTACTAATGATACCATCCAAAAATCGAGAAATTAAAGTTAGAATATAACAAATAAGAAGTGTAAACTATAACTTCCACGGTAATATTTCTTTAAAACCAACCTATATTTCAGTAAAAATTCATATTAATATTAACTTTACAGTATCTAATAAGGGGTCCACCTTCGGCCGAGCGGTAAGTTCACTGAATACTAGTTGTCGTGTCCGTAGTTCAGGCTAACGATTGCTTGCATGGGCGTTTCCGTGTAATTCTCAACGTGGATATGAGTCATTTCCCTTAGAAATTCCTCCACGAAGGCATACCTCCACTTATACAAATAGCCTTCAAGTTCTTTGCCATAAGGATATATGAAATAAGGGATATCCATTTTTATTTCCCTGCATTTCCCTGCAACTCCAATCTCACCCGTTCTTAATGATGTCTCTCCTACTCATTAAGCCTTAAATTATCCATTAGAGGAGATGAATGTGTAGCTGTTACACATGTATCTTGTTATACATTGCCCGGTAAGAAAAGATAAGAATGAAATATAGAAGTTCCTAATCCAAAATTGTTAAAGGAAGTACTATTAGAAATTATTCATTCAAGTTTCAAATGCATAAACTTTTATTTGGCTTTACAAGTGCGTAATTTAACTATTTATAATCCATGCTAGCAGTCGCTAAGCAAAGTTTTGATGTATTTGTTCGCGATAAAATGGGAAAACAACTGTTCTAATTAAAAAGAAAACCCGAAAAAACTGCTTTGCAGTCCATAAAAATGCATGTTGAGGAATTTGAACTCATTTTTAAAGTAACATGCGTTCCAAACATAATAAATAGTGCATCTTTGACTTAGAGTTCGTCGTGAATTATATCATTTTTACGTACATAAAATACTAAAACTTTTCTGCGTAAGAATTTCTCTGCTTAATACGAATGTTATGATAGAAAGTAACTTGGTTAATTTTGCTTTTAATTTGTTGAGTGTAACATATTATCAGAAATCAGAAGGGAAAAAGAAGAAAGAAAAATGTATTAAAGCCACACAGTATATTTTTAATAATGTTTATTTAGTTAATAGAACAGATTCTGGTAATTTGCTTGCATTAATTGTGTACACATCATTAGATAAATAACGTAGATATAGTTGATATATATTTTAATGGTGAAAAAACATAGACTGATGCTTCAAATTTTGATATAAAATAAAGGCTTAAATTAATGTATTAAATTTTGATACAGAATAACTTTCACGTCTGCTATATAAAGCGAGAGATATTCTTATTTCTATTGTTTTTTGAGCAAACTTTTCTTTGTGATAAAGATGAATATGGTATTTCAATTAATAGCATTTTTATTATGCTCCCTCATATTACAAAGAATTAAACTTTCAGAGGGGCTGCTCCAAATTCAGCACATGATGGCAGGAAACAAAAAGAAGCTCTTATTTAACAACATATTAACAAACAGAAATATACTCTTAAATTTCAAATAAAGAGTGAGAAGCACAAATTTAAAAAACATATATTTTGATATACTTTTCAATCGCTAACCTAGAGCAACTAATAATCATTAAAATTCGTCAGTGTTTTTGATTCTATGAGTGGAAAACTTTCCTTTTGAAATGAAAATAAAGTTAGATACGAATAAATCAAGACTGGAAAACAAAATCATCAGTTGGAGATGCTCTCACCAGGCGATATGTTGTGGTATTGGATTTTAGGAAAAAAATCCTGTAGTGTTATAGTTATTTCCTGATTCAAATTAATAACTTAATTCTTTATCTAATAGGCACAGGCGACGAGCCAGTCTTCAGTCAGCCTGACCATCATGCAGGGCTCACAAGCGACCAAGCTGGTAAAGTCCCTGAGTACTGGTAGTTCGATCCGATATTCGTATCCCGCGAACGGGCTGGCTGCTTGAGCGTTTTTGTATTATTTCCCATGTGTAACGTGCATAGGAGCCTATACCCTAAGAAAGTTATCCACAAAGGCATCCCTCCCCTTAGTCAGATAGCCCTCGAGACTTTGCCGTAATCACTTAAAACAAAATCTGAACATCATACAAACAGCATTTGTTTGTAAAATCCGAACCACTGAAAATCGACTGGCGCCTGTTATAAGGATATTTGATTCAATAATTTAGATCAGTTTCGTTGAGCTTCAACGTTTTGACTAACACGTACCATCTGAACAAAAATTGAGAACATTTAGTACCACCACTACAAAGTACTACTGCAACCACCACTCTTGAACAAGTGACTGTTGAATCATTAATATTTTCATCACTGATCTTGTTATACTGCCTTATTTTTAATAACCTGCCTACAAATATTTTAAATAATAACAATAATATGAGAGAGAATGGTGTTAAAAAAAGGGAGTAGTAACATATCAGATTCTCCCATCTGTGGTAAGGTAGATTGCACTTCGTTCGAATACCATACGAAATAAATTGTTCTTAAATGTATGTATATGCAATGAAAGATTAGAAGGTCGTATTACACGTTCATATCATTTCGTGAGAACAAATGTTCAGTACAATTTTTCTGTTTTGATACATATTATAAAGTGTGTCACATAATATAACCATGTTTACCATATGAAAGACAGATTTTAGGATTTGGCTTCAATTTGGATTTGAGCTCGTAGTCTGTAGATTAATGCAACTGCACGAAAATATCAAGAAGTTCGAATTAATATCTGCTTAAGATTAGAGTTATGTGATTTTAATTTGTATGCTTCATTTAACTAAGGTAACTTGACTGTAATCTAAACTTCACAAAATTATTTTGCTTTTGTAATGGAAAATTTCATTTCATTTTTACTTCCTTGTACAAACTAAAGGAAGTATTGGAATCATGAAAAATTGCGGATATCATATTTCAACGAAAATATCCATTTCCTCCGCTCTCGAAACCATTTGAACGATGTTTTTGCGTGACATCTGTACATTACATACGTACAGACGTCAAAAAATGATATATATTGGGTCAGTCCATAAATTCGTGAGCCATTTTTTGGTAAATTTTTAAATAATATAAAAAATACAATTTAACGTTTTAATCAATTATATATTTTCCCTCATTATCTGCACTATCTCTCCATTTTACAGGCATTGCTTTTTATGCCATTGCTGTAGAAAGACTCTGGTTTTGATGCAAAAAAAACTTGAAAGTTCATTGAGTACATCCTGTTTAGAATTTAATTTTTTTTTCCCCGGTAAAAAATTTTGTAAGGCACGAAATAAGTGAAAATCACTTGAGGTAATATCTGGAGAGTAAGCAGGATGTGGTAAAAGCTCCCAATTAAATTCACTAATTTTTTGCAGCGTTGTTCGAGCCGTATGCAGTCTAGCGTTATCATAACGAAACAACACTTTCTTGATATTCAACAATCGTGGGCGTTTTTTGGTCAATTCTGAGTTTAGTCTGCAACGCTGTTCACTATAAACTTCTGAATTAATCGTTTGATTTGGTTCTAACAGTTGAAAACGTCCTGAACGGGGTTCATCAGCAATGCTGCTTTTTCCAACTTTAAATTTTTTAAACCATTTGCGGGCAGTCCTTACACTAATAATGTGTTCACCATGTACACTATTAATTTTTATCGCTGCAAACCTGGAAGATTCACCACACGAAAATTTTAAAAAATGTAGCACAGCACGTTTGTACTGATTATCTATATTCATCTTCTATGGGTACTAAAATGTGTTCGATATTTACGAAAGTTGGTAATGAATTGAATAATATGTTAGTCAATCGATGGCAACTTTCAGCAGGTTCACAGTTCAATTGTTTAAGTAAATGCATCATAGTGAATGCCACGCATACTCTTAATGCGCACGAACGTATGGACTGACCCGATACATACATATGAATCTACGTACACACCTCTCATAACTCAAGAACGAATAGCCGTAGAAAGTTGAAATTTTGGATATGGGTCTGCAGTAATATATACTTGTACACCTCCGTTTTTCGTTGCAATCGGCTGCACGAATCATATATATTTATATATATACCCAAGTAGCATGGCAACGTCACGCAAAATATTTGCCGTTGCATCTTGGCAATTTGTCGACGTCGCTGAAACATCATGATATGACCGCTTTTAGACGTGGTCGTTTTAGCATCTTTTTCATGGTTCATCAGCGTTACTTTTAGAATGAAAAGAGACTAAATCTGCCATTTCAAGAATAGTCCCCATAAGATGTACTATTTAATATAAATACTTGAATTATTAAATTTAATTAGTACTAAAAGTACGTGCTAAATTATTGTTAAAATAATTAATACTTAAAATAATTAATACTTAAAATATTTTTATAAATATTATAGGAAAATATTTAAAAATGAAACTAATCTATAACGTAAGTTATTAAGTTATGCATTTTATATATTTTAAAAAATCACATTTCCCAAGTCAATGCAAATCACATGTTAGCAATTATTTTACTGCTGAAATATGACTTTATATATTATTTTTGAAGAAAGGACGAATTTATTTCAATTAATATGCTGACATAATATGAAACATTTTTACAGATATGATTTTCACTAAGATATAATTGTGCTTGAAGATGTATTCACGATTATAAATGGGGCGATTTTAAAAATCCCAAGAAAACGTCCAATGTTAAAAGACGTTGCATATCTATGCATATTTAACGGCTGTCCAAAATATCTGACGGAAAATTAATGGAAAAGGAGAAAGAAATATTAACACTTTTAATGGAAAACGACAAAATTAATGGCTTTGATAAATTACTAATAACTGTTGACATCAAAATTAGAGAAACTGTGAACAAAAATACGAAATTCATTACTTATAAAAGTTCTGATGAACTGTTTGTTACGTTTACGTCCATCTCCATGCATTTAAAAATGCTTGGTTTAATCCTAGTATACGGTACACTCGGGATTTGGCGATACTGACATTACAAATCTTTTAGCGAGCCCGATAAATATTTTTTTGTAAATATAATCTTGTGAACATTGTTCGTAATTCTATTCAGTTGAAATAATTCTTTTCTGCCATTTAAAACAGATTCTATTAAATTATCAGAAGAACCGTCGAAAGGTTTAATGCCATCGTATAAACCGCTGAAAAGGTTAGACTGAACTGCTGTTCTAGAGATTGACATTCCATGTACATATTTACTAGATGATTATATAAATGAACATCTGAGGTCGAGGCTTGCGCGCTTTGGCTAGCTGCCAAATTCGAACAAGTCGGTTAACGGTGCAATAATTTCAAATTCCATTTTATTTTTAGAAATATTTTCTTCACGGTTTTGTAATTCACCGTCGGAATTAAATACTGGATAGCTTCAATAGAGAAAGAGAATGACGTACAAAGATATAATGATAGCAGTTTATTTTGAATTGAGGAGAAATCTTCGTTGTAATGCCGAATATCTGCTTGCAACGTGCTAACACCGTTTATACAATTAAAAAGTGTTCTGTTTTGGTGTAGGGCCAACTGCTGCAGCGTACAATCTCACAATGGGTTCTAGGACTTCATCTCGATACCGGACAGCCGTCAAAGAACCCCGTTTAAAAATGTGCAGGTCCTTGCGATATCCTAATGAAATCCCTGCCCACACCATAATGCTTTCGCCTCGGAATGCGTGATGTTCGGTGATGTTTTGGGAATGATTGCGTGTTCGTTGTTGACGCCATATCCTTATACGCTTGTCATCTGTCTCCAGAGCAAATCTTGACTCATCAGTACACATGGCCCTAGTCAGACACATTCCAATTGACATGTTCCGGGCACCACTGTACTCTTGCCCCTCTTGATTGGACGAATAGAGAAACACAAACTTGAGATACTCGGGCATACAGTCCACTCATATGTAATCTTTGGCGTACAGTAGCTGCAGATATCGCCTTACCAATGGACGTTGTAACCATAGATGTCACACGTGTGGAGGTCGCTCTGCGATTCCGCTTAGCTACAATAGTAATATATCGATCTATAACCCTTAATGACCGGCTACGCACCTTCGGACAACTGTCTGTGTGGTTTGGAATTGTTTCCATAAACGTGAAATTACAGAATGGTGAACACCAAACCAAAGAGCAACATCTGTGATCGACTGTCCTGCTTCAATGCGCTCCACAGCACGCTAGTGCTCAGAATCTTCCATTCATCTTCGGGAGAAGTCATAGAAATACGTAAGTCTTGAAAACAAATTGTACGAAAGTTTTAAACACCTTCTATCAGCATTTACAATCAACTTCTGTAACCCTTCATAAGGCTGGCTTCTTAGAAGACTGCCTTTTTTGCATATTTCTTGACATGAAAGCGCGATTGGCTGTCACCTAACATATCTGCATATTTCCGCCTCTCTCTGCAGCGAATTGCATCCTCTTCAATTCTTATTGGCTTCCGGAAATTGGCATTTTCCTTTCCGTGCTTAACTTTTGGAAGTGAGTATATATATATTCCCACTCTGTTACCTGACTCGATGAGCTTATTTTTTTTTGTTCATATACATTGGTAAATTGAGCATTTTTTGCTTTGAAAATGATTGAATTATGTGTTTTTCATGATCCGGTTGTTTATGCCTTTAGTTAATTTGCATGTTATAGTTGTAGAACTATCAACAATTTCAAAGTGGCGAGTTAAGCCTAACGAACCACTATTTGTTTACATTTGAAACTTAGCAGAATAAAGAATTCAGTTTTTGCACCTTCAATGCCTTTTTGCAGAGTGGGACCAAAAGTAAACTTTCAGTTCTGTACACCGAAAAATTTGCCTTCTTGCACGCTAGCCTAAATCCTTGTTTTTGCATAGAAATTCTAATTTTTAATTGTTTAGCTGTATTTCACGTTTTATATTTTTCAAATTTTAATAAAGATATTTTGGGGCTTTAAGTATTTCTGCCTTGTTACAAAGTCAGAACTGAATTAATTGAATGAGACCTATATCTCTAATGAAATTCGAAGAAATAAGTTTAAGTGAAATGCAGCAAAACATGTCGATAATTTATTAGGCCATACAAGGGAGTCATGTGATGTTTACGTTAAATTTTTTATTCAAGACTATAAGAAGACTTTACTCATAGTCAAAACTATTAAGCTTTAAATTAAATATTTTAGGTCTGGCGTTGTGAAGAAAGCGTTTTGCATCACAAAGGGACAAATGTTTACTTAAATTTACAACAATAATTTTAACTTCATGTTTAATATTTGTTTTATTTCGGCTTTTATACTTTTTTGTTTGTTTGTTTGTTTTCGTCTTTATATTGGTTATTTTGGGATTCTGATTTATTTTATTTTTATATATATTTTTAGTATTATACATCGTTTTTATTTATGGGTAAGGCGATTTGGTACTTTTTATGCAATAACGTTTTGTGCATATTTTGTTTAATCACATTTACAGTTATTTAATGCCTTTCTAAATACTTATTTTGCATACTGTATTGCAATTCTAGAAGTTCTAAATCGATCGACATTTAAATTGTGACTATAGCTCAATTAAAAAGAAAGGATTATTGGCAAGTTGGCTATATTTAGCGGTTAAGGCCGAAAACATCGTAGCGAAAACATCGCGGACGTCTCGGAGGAAACAACGCAAGGCGAAAACGTTGTGCTACAAAACATCGTGGGAGAAAATATCGCAAAGAGAAAACATCGCAGTTCTAAAACATGGTGGTACAAAACATCGTCGTCGAAAATATCGTGGTAAAAAATAAAGTATCTACAAATTATCGCATGACAATAAC
The DNA here is from genome assembly GCF_044657685.1 of Stegodyphus dumicola. NCBI lineage: Eukaryota > Metazoa > Arthropoda > Arachnida > Araneae > Eresidae > Stegodyphus > Stegodyphus dumicola. The sequence goes on from NC_140771.1 coordinate 200,245,906, forward strand.
ATCGCAGACATGCTTTTTTCAGACTTTAATAACTGTAAATGGATATTCCCATAATGATTTGTGAGCGCAAGATGGAAAAAAGGATAATTTTTACTTTCATATTTTTTATTAACTAATGAATTTTTGCTGAGAAATTAAGAAAGAAACTTAAACATAGAAAATTAATGTTACTTATAGCACATAATAGAATTTTAAAACGACATAGTTAACTAACAAAGGCCATTAATAAATCATTTTTATAAAGTTTTTATTGGTAATTTTTCATGAAAAGTATAATCTAGAAGTTGCATTTAATTTTCTATGCTTAAGTGTCCTATGCTTAAGTTTCGTCATGCGATGATTTGTAGATTCTTTATTTTTACCCCGATATTTTTGACAACGATGTTTTTAAACTGCGAAGTATTTGAACCGCTTTATTTTCGACGTCGATGTTTTGTACCACGATGTTTTAGAACTGCGATATTTTCTCTTTGCGATGTTTTCTCCCACGATGTTTTGTAGCGCGACGTTTTCGCCTTGCTTTGTTTTCTCCGCAATGTTTTCGTCCACGATGTTTTTGCCGCGATTTTATCGGCGGACACCTATTTAGCAATGCCTCACTAAATTGTCAAAATTTTGCAAGTTTCCATAAAAGGAATTTTTTAAGCCTTTAGAAACTCGGATGATTTTATAAAATATGTCTACATTTGAGGTGAATTAGTTCAGCTTACCCAAAACACCCATGCGATTATGAGCTTCTGATTATTGATTACTGCTTTGGTTTTACTTCGTGAGTGATTTTACAGATCTGAGATATTCTTCATGTATAAAGAGGAATTCAACTTGTCTCATTTTCTCCCTTTGATATATTTTCGTCTGTTATCTGGCTGGGCGAGCTGTTATTTATTTCAATAAAATGCAAATCATTTTCTGCTTTTATGATGCAGATATTAAAGAAAACTAAGATCGTATTTATAATCCCTAATGTAAGTATGGCATTATGTAATATATGGCTTTATATGAGTAATATCCATTTAGTGTATATATGATATATGTGATATACGTCTGTTAAAAATTGCATGCTCTTGTTGCCACAAAAGAAATTTGATCTAAAGTTGCAAGTTTCAGTTTATAAGCATTCTAAAAATTAAAACATATCTGAATGTAAATACCATGATAATTTATTACAGCTGTGAATAAATTTCATGTTGCTCTTTAAAATCGTCAAAATATCATAAAAGTCTTCGCTGACCTCCGAGGTCTATATCAGAAGAAGAAAAGTTGAATTTTATCATAAATATATAGAATAGTTTTTATGTTAGCCAACTCATTTATCGCCATAACGATGTTGGATAGTCTCTCCAATTCTTCGGATCCGTTTAATCCTTTTTGAAAAATGCATTCTGTTTGTTGATACCTAATCCAAAGATGTATTGCTAGAGCTTACACTTTTAGATTAACTACTGCCATGGCTTTTATTTCCTTCATAGAGTTAATAGAGTAATATTTTTATAGCTGACGTCTAAATCTTTCATCTTTTATAGGAAACCGTTGCTATCAAAGCCTAAAGCTTATGTTTTTTATTTACTTATATTTTTTATTTTATACATTCCAAGAATATATATTCGTTTTTGCATTATTAAAATCGATAACATGTATATCTCGTCCCTAGATATTCAAAGCATGTTTTGAAAATCATTTAACTCTACGGATACTCTTTGAAACAAGCGTGCGGTTAATTTTTTTGAAAAGAATACGTTCTTAACTGAGAGCTCCAGGTCTAGGAAGTGGATCCGCTGTAAACGTTGCTCCCTGGAGTAAAATAAATTATTTTTTCTGTAGAAGCACGGAGGGTTACATTCTCAAACCTTTTTTTTTCTCAAGATTGTATCTCGAATAAATGACATATTGAGTTTAAAAAATGCAATTTTACTATAAGTGATTCATTCTACAGGGTTTTGTTGCTATAAAAAACATTTTCTCTCTTCAATAGTCTATTTATTTTACATATATTCCTTTAACTTTTCAATACGCAACTTCAATAGAGAAATGGAATATTCCTTCTATTGTGCAGAATATAATATATGACAAGATAAGTGTTTATAAATCTTGAGCTACATAATCTGCTTAGCTTTATATTCCTTAAATAAACATATTGGTTTTATTAACATTTTAAAACATATCGAACAAAAAATAAACAGTTACAAGGAAACCAGTTAATTATCGTTTTTAAATTGAATGTAATCAGCGTTGCTTAGGTATACAAATTGAAGTTCTACATAATTTATTTACGTTAAATGAATTTCGCGCAAAAGCTTTCTTTTCATCAGTTTGCCGATTTCTGAGTTGAACCTTTCAATAAATAGACTGCAAAACTCTTTTTGGCAAGCTGAAATATTTATTGAATGGGTGCTTGTGATGACGAATAATTATTCATCTATTTTTATAAAAGCAATGTGCTGCTGCGGCTATAAATGAAATCTTCCACGTGTCAGCATGGTATCATTCAAACTATGGAAAATTATGATGTTTTCCATTCTTATTGTTCATTTGGAAACCAACCATACAGTCATAGTAAATCGGAATTTTTTTTTTTTTTAATAATAGTTCCTTATAGAACACAATTAAATGTTATTGCTCATTTGGAAACCAAAAATACAGTCATAGTAAATCGGAATTTTTTTATAATAGTTCCTTAATTAAATTAAATTAAATATTATGTTTTTCCCTCCCGCAGATCTAAAGAAGATATCGTCCAATGTGTAGTTAAATGTATCTTTACTTAGTGATGGGCCCACCAGCTGCCGAGCGGTAAAGTCGCTGAACACTGGTAATTCGGTCCGAGGTTCGAATCCCGCGAACGGGCTGGCTGCATGGGCGTTTTCGTGGTTTTTCCCATGTGTAACGTGTATACAAGCCAGTTTCCCTTAGAAAGTCCTCCAGGAAAGGCATCCCTCCCTTTAGGCAAATAGCCCTCGAGGCTTTGCCATAATCGCACACACACACACTTAGTGATGGATTTCAAAAATTTCCCTAAAACGGTTTTAGAAGAAAAATTAAATAATAAATTTAGTTTTAGTAATAACTAAGAGAAATAATTATATGAATTGTTTCAAATGTGTGAAGTTTTATAATCTTACCTGTAGAATTTAAATTATTTTTAAGGATAACTGCGATATGCATGTGACGCGATTATATACAAAACATTTTCTGGCACTAGCTTATATGTTTTCTTTATTGGCTTGATGTTTTGGTGCAAAGAAAGTTTTGGTATAATATAATATGAAGGTACTGAATGGGATAATGTATCTTGTCATACAACACCTTATAAAACGTTAATTGAACAGACTTGTTTCTCTATTTAATTATGACAAAACACATGAGGACTATCCGCTTAAACAAAGCAATGCCTTCACAGAACAATTTCTAAGGGAAACTGGCTGATATTTTAATATATGCCGAAAATGACGAAAACGCTCACACATTATATTCATTTGTCGATATTGTTTTATGATTGTAACGTTCTTCCTTTTATTTCAGAAATTTAGAATGAATCAGAAAAAACCAATCAGAAACAAATAAGAAATTTATAATAACTTTATTTTCATATGTGACAGCATGGTAGTTCATCGGGTTATAATTCTAAGAGTTTGGTGTACCTTTTATCCATTCTAAAACCAATTTCTTTTAGTTATATATATTTATATTGGTCTAATATTGTTCAGGGAAAATAATGAAATGAATCGTCAGATAAGGTCAGAAATTTTCAGAACATCCTGCAATTTGGTGATAGCCGAAAAAATTATAATCTGAGGAGAGTTATTTCATATGAATTACATATAGGTGATTTCCTTTAATAATGGAAATGCAGACCCCCATATACAATGACTTTAAATAACTTTTATATATTTTTATAATCTATGAATTTCATTCCTAATTTATGAAAATTTCCTAATTGAACCATAGGATTCTGAAATACTGAACATCTTTTTTGAACCTCTTCAACCTCATGCACGACCAACGGTTGTGCAAAGGAACTTCTATATTTTGTATCTGTATGTTCTTCTGTTGACGCGAAGTTATCTCAGGCAGCGTATATGAAAAAAGGCTTTAAGTTGATTGAAAATTTTCCGCCTTCCTTCTTTCTCAGAAAGCAATTTTGGCGGAAAAATATTAAAAATGATAAGCTTTTGAAATGTAGAAGTAAAGGAGGATGATGGGGTTAAGAATGTTAAAAAATTCTAAGGGGCTGTTGGAAAAATATATCTGTAATCTACGGAAATAACGATGTACCGTAGAAAATTACTCTTGAAAAAAGCAAGGGACCTGAAAAATGAAAAGAAATTCAGAAGAGGAATCAGCAAATGATGTAAACGGCCTGTGATGGAAAATTAAAATTGAAACTTCCTTTTCAAGCATACTGATTAGCTTGGCTGATATCCTCAAACTGATGTAGAGTGTAAAAAGTAACATACTCTAATTTATTCTCAAAAACATACAGTTTGGTTTATAGCTTTGAACGTAAACATCCTTAACCAGGGAGTTCACTCGTTAAAAATACCTGAGGCATAAGGAATTTCAAATAAACATATGAACACAAGTCCTGTGAATCTATACATTTTAAGAGGTGAATGAAAAATATTTCAGTGTCACTTTGTTATCTGCTTTTCAAAGAGGTTATTTAATTAATTGATTTGGGAGTATTTTTCCCCACGCTAAATACTTCTTAATAAAAAATATAGTAAGCCTAAATGCATTAATGTTTTAGAATAAATCTCTATAAAAAATAAAATAAGTACATTAAGATTTGATTGGTTCGCTACGGCTCCATTGGTTCGCGGTATGCCATTGGTTCGCTACGCGCGATAATCAGGTACCCATTTTTACTGTACAATGGCTGATCATCCTTTCATTTGGCAACATTCTCATATTATGGGAGCGTTTTTGCATCTTTTTTTGCAGTTTACAGTTACTGCTTTATTTAAACCTTCAAGCTAATATATATCGTTTGCTTATATTTATTTACTTAAAATATTTCACAATGAAATTCAGGCAAGATCATTTGGCGTAATGTTAATTAAACCGTAAATAAAATCAAGAAGCTCATTACCAAAATATTGCGTATTCATATTGTACGAATAACGTTCCCCCTAGCAATGAAGCAATTTTTTCTGGCTATCAAGAAGAACAGTACTTATGAAGTAAGTGATCATTTGAAAAGATTTCAAAGCGAAAATGACAACACTGTACTGTTTAAAAAAAAAAAAAAAAAACTCCAGCGCGTGAGACTGCCTTTTGGAAATTCTAAAGATATGCTATTTTAAAATATTTTGTGATATTGCCGTTGAATTGAATTTTTCTGGTCTAATTGCGAAGAGTGTGATATTTAATAAATAAAGGTAACAAACAAAATATTATAAAGAACAGCCTTTTTTGCGCAATATAAAATCTGAAAGCTTTCCGAGCTTTTTGTCATTTCAGTCATCATAATTTTATTCAAAGTAGGTTACGATTAAATAATAAATAAACTATAAATAAATTTTTTTTCTAAGGATTGTTTCTCGTTAAATATTTTTGAAGATTTGCTGTATGCACTGCTTTCATTTCTTCTATGTATTCAGGAACCCGAAAAAATTCCTCTTGCAATAATAGATAACTTTAATCAATAATTTTGCATCATTAAATATAGAACATAAACGATTATAGCATATTCTCTGATATATTTAATTTTGAAAGAATCCACTTAATATCGCCAAAGAGAGAAAACTACGACAACTTTGATAAAAATGTACATAATAGTAGTTCGTAGAAAAGTACTGGGCATTCAAATCCGAATATGAAATCAAATTACTCTTCTACCCATTAAAAACATCCCTTTTTCATTTGCAACGAAGTTACTGCACAGTATTTACGGCACTCGACAGGCCTTGCACACTAAGCCTTTGCACTCGACAGGTGACTTTTGGTCACCATTCGATTTGATGCGTTAACTCGAAAGGTGATTCTCGATCACCACTTGATTAGTTGCGGTAAGTCGAGAGATGACTCTCGATCATCGCTCGATTTGACGCGTTAATTTGTGAGATAACGATGTTTATTTAGGTTTGGTTGGAACAATGTTCGTTCAAATTTGACAATCGTTCAATTCTGGACGTTACGGAGCCCATTCAGCATGGAATACGATGAAGGGATCAGTTCAAGTGAAGAATTACGAAATTATGTCTACGCCAAGACCACTTGACGATAGACAGAACGGAAGTAGTAATGGAGATGGCGATGAAGTGAGTGGTGTAATAAGGCGAAAGCTAAATGTAATAGATAGTGAATGTGAAAGAGACAGTGATTCCGCGGAAGAGATAGAATATTCATAAAGGAAAACTTGTACAGAATCTGAAGACATACAGAAAAGAATATCGTTTGTATCAGGTGAAAGAATCGCAGGACCGCAAGTTATACCCAGAGACCGTTTTTTCCAATGGCGGGCACTTGCCTATAACGGGATTGGCCACTCCTAAGGTCAGAAGTGGTGGCCATTTTATTATGGAAGGCAACTAATCGCCGGCCACCGATACCCCTAACGAAGGGACAAGGAAGTTTACATCCATGCACCTCGGATTCGAACCCGAGACCTTCGGTATCGCAACCAGACTTCCACTACACCGCCTGGGTGGCTCTCCAGAGATAAAAGAAACATTACATTTATTTAAATTGTGTGAGAAATTCTTTTAAATTAGCTATGAGAAATTCACCAAATATACGGAAAATTGTCTCCAGTTGTTGGTTCACCCGAGCGAGATAGGTCTCGAGTGCAAAAGGTAATTTTTAGTTAAACTAAATATTTACATCTTGCGTGTGCTAATGTTTCAGAGATGCACGCATCTGCTTACAGATTGATATTAGTTTATATTTCATATAACAGCCTGGTTTTGCTAAAAAATGGGAAAGCAAGTTATTACCAAGAGAGAAAATAAGAACTAAAAGTTTATGTGAAGCAGAACTTTTGGGGTAACTTAAAATAATAAACAATACACAACTTTCATTTCGATAGCTTGAAATCCAAATGACAAGTGCTAGTCTAAAGCCACCACTACTATGACCACTTAATGTTGTTAACAACTTTTAAGACCAAATAACTCTAACAGTGAGATACCATCATTTTACAGCGAAGAAATAAATGTCAGATGTAATATTTTATTTTAAAGTAGCATCAGTAATGGGATAAACGGTTTCTTTCTCCTAGATATGATTTTATTGTATTCATAATAATATTTAATTTGAATCAATTTTACATTAATCATTCCGACTTCAGTGAAAATGTAATATTGTGCAGGATTAATCTTTCAGGAAGTAAATTTTTATTTGTTTGTATATCATGGCATATATGATATGTTCAAAACTATTACCTTAAGTGCATATACACATCACTTTCAATTTTTTAAAGTGTTATATACAAATTCACTTTTAAACTATTCAACAAAATTTTCGAAACTATTTTGTAGATAACTAGAATTAGTAAAAGGTGAAACGCGGTAAAATCAGCAGAAATAAACCAGACCTTAAAAAATTCTTCATTTATTCCGAAAAATATTCACAATGCAACGGCAGTGTATGATAATGAATATATCCAATCGTGTGCATGCTAAAAGTAATTTCTCCGTTTTAAATGTTCGCTTTCCTCAATAACTTTCAGAAGTCATGGTCGACTTGCAGTGCAAAGCACACACACTCTAAATCTATACATTTCAGTACATTGCAGTTGATAAAGCATAATACCTAAGTTTTTCTTAGATAACTGAGATTTGTAAATAGCTAAACTGAATGAATTATAGTGGTGAAAACCAGAAACACGTTAATTCAGTAATGACTAAAACCATCGGTCACTCAGCTGCTTGATCAAAAATATCCCTGGGAGTATACAATAGGGAGTACAACGATAAATAACGAACGAAAAGAGAACTACAAATATCGATACTGTGTTCAGGATTTGAACCTGTGCCAAAGACAAGTCAACTGCCACTGCTAACCACCATACGAAACAAGGTGGCACCACAAAGCTGTAAGAAAGGATAAAATCTTCAAACTTAGGTCTAAGAAAAAATGTAACTGTTTGTTTCCTGATTTGTTAGGATGATGTAGTGCGAAGTATACTTTTAGCTTTATAACATGACTCTATTCTTAGTTTGCTTTACGATTTTGTTATTTTGCGTAGTATTTTTACGTCTAACTGTTTTTGTTTATAAATGCAAAAATCAAACAAAACCGCTGAACACTGGTAGTTCGGTCTGCGGTTCGAGTCACGGCGAACGGGCTGGCTGCATGGGCGTTTTCCTAGTTTTCCCCACATGTAACATAGATGCGAGCCAGTTCCTCTAAAATGTTCTCCACGAGGCATCCCTCCCTTTCCCTGTAGTGCCTAAGGTCAGAGCACGTAGTCAGTTTTAAAAAAATTAAACCGCTTCTGCCTAAACCCGCTTATTCGACAGGTTACGGAAATAAAACACTGTCGAACACCTAAAAATCTTCGAAAAGCGTATCTAAAATTTATGTTCTTTTAAACATATTTGGTTATCCAAAAACATAAAAAATATAGCATATGTTGCGTATGAATATATGTTCGGTGAGAAGAACGAACAAACGTTCTATATGAACTCAACTATGAAAAATTACATTTCAAATTTTTAAACGTGACAACTTCGCGTTACTTCGCTAAAGTCAGGATTATACATGAACAGGATGGATTTGTGTTTTTATACTAAGTACCTTAGAAAGGATCTTAGATACGGAGGTTTAATGTATATATCTGGGAAGGGGAATTTTCTCTCACTTTCAGGGCTTATAACACTTTTCTTACTCAAGATGCACACATAGATAATTGAAAAGATTTTGCATATATTCAAAAAGCAATATGAATGAAATTCAGTCTTTTCTTGAATGTTGTCAACAACTTTTAAGACCAAATAACTCTAACAGTGAGATACCATCATTTTACAGCGAAGAAATAAATGTCAGATGTAATATTTCATTTTAAAGTAGCATCAGTAATGGGATAAACGGTTTCTTTCTCCTAGATATGATTTTATTGTATTCATAATAATATTTAATTTGAATCAATTTTACATTAATCATTCCGACTTCAGTGAAAATGTAATATTGTGCAGGATTAATCTTTCAGGAAGTAAATTTTTATTTGTTTGTATATATGGCATATATGATATGTGCAAAACTATTATCTTAAGTGCATATATACATCACTTTCAATTTTTTAAAGTGTTATATACAAATTCACTTTTAAACTATTCAACAAAATTTTCGAAACCATTTTGTAGATAACTAGAATTAGTAAAAGGTAAAACGCGGTAAAAACAGCAGAAATAGACCAGACCTTAAAAAATTCTTGATTTATTCCGAAAAATATTCACAATGCAACGGCAGTGTATGATAATGAATATATTAAAAACAGAAAATAAACTCGAAACAGTTTTCCAATAAAAAGAAAAACACGCCAACGTTAAACTTAAACTTTCCATTAACTTCCCTTCTTTACTAGTACTACCATGTAAAAACGCATACCACGTAGTAAATCATCTGGTTCACAATGAAGCTCTAACATGGAGAGAAGCACCTCTTACTATCAAGGTATTCTTTCTTCTTTGTGTCGATGTCATTTTTTAAAAATTATGATTATCATTAGTTCTTTAGTGTGCTATTATTTTTAATGTGCTATAACTAAAAATCAATTACTAGTTACTTCTTCATTTTGAAATTTGTGGCTTTAGACTCCTTTAGAATGAACGAACCTGAATTTTATTTTATAAATTGTTATTATACTTATAAAATGGTTTCTTTTTGTTTTCGTTCTAATAATAAGAACTCAGCATTTTCTATATTTGTTGAGTTTTTTTCACATCTACTTCCCTGATAAGAAACAATAGGACATGACAGATTTTTACCACCATCAGTTTTCTTTGTAATTCCATGTAATGAGATTATCAAGAGTTTCTTAGGCTGCATTCCTTTATATATTTTTCAATTTCTATCTTTTGTTTAGGGCTTTTTTAATTTGGGCTCGTATTTCACACTCTCCCGCTGATAACTCTACAGTTTGATGTAAATTTCTTGTTTCATTTTTGGTTTTGACACATTTCTCTTACAGTTTGCCAGTGTGCTTCTGATGTTTTTAGTTTTTGCATATGCCTATTCCGAAGTGCATGAATTTTAAACGCAATATTTATTTAAATTTATTTTGCTTTATATAGATGTGTGTGTGTAATGAATATTAATTTATTATAAATATAGATAAGATGAAAATTAGCTTATTATTTTTAATTGATATAAATCCTAAGAAACGGCTTCTGTATATGTCCAATCAGTTGTACATTTTATTTTTATATAAGATAAATTTTCACACTTGTGTGCATCTTTTATGCTTTCAAAATTTAGAACGGTTTTTGCTGTGTCATCATCCATTGAAGCAGATTAAACATGTTTGCTTTCCTGCAATCAAGCCGTGGCTTTCCTGGTATTAGAGAGTTTGGGCACATACCATCAAACACGAAGCTGATTTGGAATCTGGAATTAGAGGACAATTATCATACTGAAACAATTCCCTGCTGTCAGCGATTGAGAATGCAGTTCAGAGATTCGGTATTAGCTATTGTCTGCCAGATAAATGAGGCGTATTAGCAGCTGGAGTAGAATTTCACCATTCCCTACAAATTAAGCTATATACGTGATACTGAAATCTAAAAATATGAGAAAAGTTGTGAAATCCGTTAATTTACAAACATTTGAAATATGTTCCTATGTTATTAAAAATTCAATCTGGCATGTTTTGAAGGTTTTTTTAAAGTCATCTACACGATGTTTGCTGTAACACCTGGACTTCAATTTTAACTTTATGTTTTTGAGAAAGACTCATTTATAAAATTTTTTCTTCTGACAAAATTAATAAAGCAATATCACAAGTAAATTATCTTGAATGAATTATGTTGAATTTTTTGTATCAGTTTTCTTCAGTTAAACACTTTTAATAGTGTGGACCGGAATAATTTTAGCAGAATGTTTTATCTATTAGCCTATATTTGTTTTCATGCATCTGTGTTTAGATGCATGAAAAAATATTGGCGGTTAAATTAGATCTCTAGTGAGATTATTACTGTCTGTATTGAGATGCATACAAATCATATCAGCTCTTTTTACTCTCATCGGGGAATGCGAATAGTATTACTAACACTTAGCAGCAATATGCAGAATCGGTGTAAAATGCTCTTCTTCTATTCCGCAAATTGTATGCTGAGGTTTCAATATCCACAGCAGCATCTGGTGTGATGCTACTACAAATACTAAAAGTAAAGCACCTGAAAACAACATTGCAGCACATAATCTCCATCTACGTAACACTGCAAAGACTCCACCAACCTTCGAAATATTGTATAACAAGGTCTGGCCAAACCTAACTCTTTCTACCAGTACAATACCAACCTGATTCAAGACTAAGAAATCGTAGACGAAGAAACTTCTTCCTATTACAAACACATTCATTTTGGTATGAACAACACACATAAAAAAAATCTCGACGCCAGACTTTGTGCCGTAATATCAAACCACTTAGTTAACTGTTTACGCACCCTCTCACCAATGAAGAAGTCAAACTAAATAATTGCAATAACCCAGATAACCAAGAACCCTTGAGAGATACGCTCATGAAGACCATGAAACTTCTGTGTGATCAAATCCTCCCGACCCACACAAAAATTTCAAAGTGTCGCTTGCTAGATAAAAGAGCTCCACCAACAAAGACTAAAGTGCAGAGCGCTAAGGAGAATTAAGCTATATTCGTGATACTGGAATCTAAAAATAAGAGAAAAAGATGTTTTTTTTTTTTTTTTTTTTTTTTTTTCAAATTTTAAAATGAAATAGGTTGAAATCGGATCTTATATTATATTTATATTATATTAAATTCAATCTGAGATCTTTTGAAACGGTCTTTTTTTTAATTCCTTTACAAGACAACGTCTTGTAGGCAAATTTAAATATTTAACACTAAATGAATTTCAGTTTTAACTACATTTTTTCATAAAAACTGAATTCTAAAATATGTTCGGCTAATTAAATTGACAAAGAAATATCACAAATACATGATAAAAAATTTCTTGACCAAAAACAGCAAAAGACAATTACAGAATGACCAGAAATTTTCGAATTACAGAATATTGTCAGAAACGGCCGAAACAGAAGAGTATTACAGAAGAAAAGGGAGATAACATTACATGATATAAATAATATGATTGCACAATATAACCGTTATATCCCTACTGCAAAAATAACTAACTGGTGAGATTGCTGTTTCTAGAGTTTTACACATCTAGTTCGTAATCTTATTATTAAGTTAATTACTAGCAATTCTTGATAGAATGTTTTTACAAATAATACTAAAGTTTTTGTTAGCTTTGTCAATAGTGGTAATTATAAATGAGTTGTCAGCTTTATAATACTTTACTTTAGGTCTTTGTAGTTAAAACTGATGCAATTTACATTATTCAAATGAAATTTATTAATAATATTTTAATGGCATTGTGAACATGATGTTTGTATTCTTCAAAGAAGATAAGTGGACTCATATTGGTAGCTGATGGTAATAGTTAACTGATCAAAGTTGAGTTTAATCTTTTTAAGACAGATATTCTTAACATGATAGCAGTTAAGTATGAACTTGGTGCCTTATTTTATTAATTCCTTAAGTTGATCGTATGAACCACCTGGTGACGACGCAGCGAAAGATGTAAATTTACATTTCCACTTTTAGTTTTGGCATGTTTTGCCCCTTTTTTACAGTTTGCCCACAGTGGTTCTTTTTTTTTATATGATTTATTTCGAATTGAATATGGGAGGAATTTCAAACATATATATATATGTTTAAAATTCATAAGAATGGAAAATGCAGCTTGCGTTTCAATGTGAATTCTGGTTATTAATTTTCAATAACCAAAAAATTTTCACTAACTAGAATGTTTCAGATTTAAAATTTTGAAAGTATCCAGAGACAAACTGACTGAAATTATTCATGATTACTCGAAAATATCTTCTTTTTAATACTCAAAGATAGACAGAAATGTTGTAGGGATTGTGCCTGTAAACAAATGAAATTTGTGGCAAATCGGTCAGCTGACGTGCAAGCGACTTATCGCCACGTCTGATATGAAACAGAATCTGAAAATGGTGTAAAAACACCCTTTTATTTAAAATTAAATAAATGAACAGAAGGTGCTTACAAATTAGCTAGCATTTATGGCGGGAACTCAATAGTAGAGTTTTAAATTAAAACTAAATCTGAGTAATTATTACCCAAAAGCTACACAGAAATATTTAAGCGTGGAATATAGTCAACTTTAAACTTACGTTGATGTGACAACAGTATTGAAAAAGCTAAAGCAACGTCATAGACAGGAACGTTTATGTTAGAATAACAACTAGTAACGTTGCCTTCAGCGCTCAGAACACGCTCTGATTAAAATAATCTCAAAAATGTACTTAAATACACACGATATAATTTGCAGTCTGGCAGGAAAACGGAAAGACATGTCATGTGACAGTATGGATTCGGAACGTAAAATAACCACTTAATTAACATAAATAGCTGACAAAATAGAATGCTAATATTTTTGGCTTTTCGTGTCACATGAAAACAGTTTCTCTTTCTCTCTCTCTATCTCTCCCTCTCTCTCTCTGTATATGTATATATATATATATATATGAAATGTAATTTCTCATACATTATTTGTTTTGTGCAGCCGGGGCAACAGGAATGAGACAAATTTTGGAATATAAAGTGGTAGGTTTATTTTAGCATCCATCTCGGAAGCGTTCTCCTCCTACCTTGAGCAGAAGCCCTACTTATACATATGTGTACGTCACGAAGCTCCTCCAATCAGCGATATTAATTGAAATCACGAGGTGACGCTATCTTCTCATCAGGAGTGTTCTTAAGTACTTTATGTAATATGACAGATTTATGAGTTTGGCGATTTGGCGGGCGCCAACAGGTTAATATATTTTATACTAAAGAAAGGATTTCGCCAAAATTTAGGAACAGGATGCAATTTAGGTAGAGAATCGCCAACACATTATTAAGCAATATTAATAGAATTTAATTCAATCAATTGATTTAAAAATATCATTACAGATTATCCCCCCCCCATCTGAAAAGGCTTGCAGTCGCGGCCGTCGACCCAAGACAGTCCAGATAGTGAGAGCAGAAAATTTAGTTATTAGGAAATTAAGTGAGTAGGAAAACTGATTGGATTTACCTCAAGGGACACAAAATGTTTACATAAAATATGACATAAAATATTTGAATATAATTAATACAGTATATAAAATATAATAAATGATTAATGAAATTATAATATAGTAACTAAGTGCAGAACAAATAAAGCACTAATAACATATTGCTGATTAGCTACGCGGCAATAGGAAATAGTAATATAACTGAATTTGTAAGTTTATATCTTAGGGCATGCCATTCACAGTTTGTGTATGAGTCCATACAATCATTAGAGTTGTCATTCAGTCTCATCTTCAGTCTTTTACTGGTCTTTGGAGATCTCTGGATCATTTAATTAGCGCTAGAATTATGGATCAGCATTGGCACTGAAAACATTTGAGTTTTTATGTCACGATACTAGAGCTCTTATACTCTTGTTGAAAATACACATTTTGATAGGTTTTTAATATATTTTGTCACTCTATTTTTCTCTTATTAATGATAACAAAACAAAATTTAACTTCCAACATCCATACCAGTTTTTTATTACACGATGCTGCAGAAACATAAAATGAAATTCAGAAATTTCAACAACTGAAATTTAACTTTTTCAACTGTTGCTACAATTTATAACACAAACATAGGAAAACATGAGCTCAAGGAAATGTGAGGGTATAGTACTCTACTTGTAGTATAGCCTCAATTGAGTGTTTCCCACACGGAAAGTGCATTGAACCTGAAACTCAAGTTTGAAGGAGCCTAGTAAAAGAAAAGGGCAGACAAACTTTTCAGACACTGAGAGATAAATCAATTATTAAGGGGGACAACAGGATGAAAACTAAAAGAAGGGTTATGGATAGTTTATTGATTTATAAATTTTGATGTATTCATGATGTAATTTAAAGTTCTCGGGTGGATAATAGAACCTTAATTTTGACGCATGTACAATCTCAGTTGGTTTCTTCGTGTGAAAATTTTCCCTGTCGATTTCATAATTAACTTCAGATAATTTATTCATAATCCGATAAGGGCCTGAATAGGGATAAGTCAATTTTCTAGTATTTGGATATTCAAATTCCTCGTAAAGGACAAAATCTCCAGGTTGAAATTTAGATTCTACAAATCTGATGTCATATCTAGTTTTATTCTTTCGGTGGTATTCGATAATTCTTTTCTTTGCTAAAGCCCTTGCTTCATTTAAGGAAGGGTATTTATTTTGATCAATTGGAGATTCAAAAGGGAGGTTACCAAATAGTAAGTATGCTGGGGTGAACTTAGTTACCGTATGAGGGGAGTTGTTATATTAGATAACAACTTGCTCTAGCACTTTAGTCCACGGTACTTTTTTAGAAGAAGAATTTACTTTACATTTTAGTCGACTTACTATTGATTGATTTACTCTTTCTACTTTACCATTTGTCTGGGGATGGTGAGATGAAGTTAAAAGTTGTTTAACATTATGCTTTTTAAGAAATTTTTTGAATCTAGAGGAAGTGAAGGCTGCATTCCTGTCACTCAGAATTTTTTCGGGGACTTGTATTTGAAATATTTGTTTTAGACAATTGGCATAGGTTTCTGAAGTTACACTTTTAGAGGGAAAAGCCCAGACATATCTTGTTGCATGGTCAATAACTATATGTAAATATTTTTTTGTAGAATTATAATAATTAAATCCTCCCACAGTGTCAATAGAGAGACATTCGAAAGGTTTGTCGGTTGGGGGTACGTCTTGCATAAGACCAAATTTTTTCTGTTTTTTCTTTTTATTAAGTTGACAAGTATGACAATGTTTAACAAAATTTCCGATATCTTCGCTAATATGAGGCCAATAATATTGAGAGGTGATTAAGTTAAGCATAATTTGAACTCCCGGGTGACCAAAATTTTCATGGGTTTTATTCAACAATTTTAATCTTAAAGATTTAGGTACTACAATTTTATAAAAATTCTTTTTCTTAATTACCATCATATCATTTATCTCTTGGTAATTTTTTCCGCAGACATTATCAGTTTTTTGTTGTTGGATTATTTCATTTCTATCAAGTAAATGTACATAATGTTGGAGGTGCTGTGAAACAGGATGTCTAGAAAGCATGTCAGCTTCAATATTGGTAGAGCCCTTCTGATACTTTACTTCATAATTGAACATACTTAGTTTGAGTGACCAACGGAAGAGTCTACCTTTTAAATTTTTAACATTTTTGAGCCAAACGAGGGCCGCATGGTCCGTATGTATAACAAATTTTTGTCCATGCAGATAGTAATAGAATTTGTCTAGGGCATCTACTATGGCCAAACATTCTAACTCAGTAATCGTATAATTTTTCTCATAATTTCTTAAAGTTCGGGAATGATATGATACAGGGTGAAGGACATCATTTTCATCTGGTTGTTTCAAAACAGCTCCAACAGCAGTTTGAGAAGCGTCAACAAAAATATGACATGGCCTACTGGAATCATACAATTGTAAAACAGGTTTGGAAATCAGTATTCTTTTCATTTCGTCGAAAGCTTTTTGACATTGGTCATCCCATTCCCACTTGACATCTTTCTTCAAGAGTCTGTTTAATGGAGCTCTAATAGTTGCATAATTCGGAATGAATCTATGATACACATTCACACTTCCCAAAACTCTTTGTAACTCTTTGGTGTTACTGGGGTTTTTAAGTTTCTTAATAACTTCTATATTATGGTTATCGGGAATTATTCTACCATTTTTTATTTCATAGCCAAGAAATGTGATCTGATCTCGGGCGAACACACATTTGTTTCGATTCAATTTAATATGCTCCTCTTTAAACACCTCAAATAAAATTTTTAAATGTTCTAAATGTTCCTTCTCAGAGGAAGAGTAAACGATTATATCATCAAAGTAACTGCAAGCGAAATTAATTTTATTTTTTGTTAATATTCGTCTAATTGTTCTGTTAAAAATTGCAGGAGCATTTTTGAAACCAAAAGGGAGTCTTAACCATTCGAATAATCCAAAATTCGTGCAAAAAGCTAATTTCTCAGTATCTGCAGGGTGAATCGGGATATGCCAGAAACCAGATCTCAAATCAATTGTAGAAAATACTTTTGCTTTACTTAATTTGTCTAACAAAGTGTCAATGCGAGGAAGAGGGTTTGCATCTGTTTTAGCCAGGGAATTCAATTTTCGATAATCTATACACAATCTAGTTTTTTTTCCTTCCTCACGTTTAAGTACTAAAGTCACGGGGGACGAATATGGGCTACAACTTTCTTTAATTATACCTGCTTGTAATAATTGATCAATTTGGGTCTTAATTTCTTCTTCTTCCATAGGGGATGTTCTATAAGGTCTTAATGATACAGGCAAATCAGAATTTAAATTAATTCGTTGAGGTTCAATATTAATTTTTCCTACATCATACTTATTTTTAGAAAACACAGATGAATAATCATTTAACAATTTTTCCAAGTTATACTCTTTGTTATCGACAGTATTAGAAACAGCATTTTTCACATAAATGTTAGACTGAGAAACTAATTCCTTTGGATTTGTAGTCCGAGATTTACAAGTTGGAAAATTTCTTACATCATCATTATTAACACATGGATAAACATTTGTTGTACCACCTTGAAGTTGGAGGTGTAGAGATATGGGTCGGCTGTCAAAATGGCAGTCATCATTAAGTACAATAGCTCTCTGTTTAATTTTTAAATTAGTACAATCAATACTCAACTCAAATAATTTGCATTCATAAAGTCCTAAAATTACATAATTCAAATTATTATCAAGAACAAACAAGGTAATTTGTTTACTAATCCGTCCAATTTTCATTTGTATACAACATATTTTGTTGAAGATTATTTTTCCTTTAGTTTGGGTTACTGAAAATGATCTAACTCTTTGTACTTTTAAACGTAATTGTCTAGCTGTTTTGGAAGAAATTATTGATATGGTGGCACCACTGTCTACAACACACTCTAGACGTTTCTTATTGGGCAAATATCCCGACACCTTTAATAGTCAACTACTGTGAGGGTTTACTGGGGTTGGTTCTATTGCAAGGGGCGTAACATTAGGTGTATCAGATCTCTCCCTTCTGAAAGGACAAACCTGAAACCAGTGAAAAGCATTTGGGATTCCGTTCCGGGTGCAAAGTCTACAGGGACTAGGTGGCAATGGCAATCTATTTTGAGAATTATAATGGCTTGTAAATCCTGGACCACTGAACCGATTATAAAAATTACTTGGTCTCTGAAAACGTTGGAAATTGTTGGGTCTAGGAGAATATTGTCTCACAGTAGCTGAAATTCTACTTCTATTAAATCGATTGTAATCTTGGGAACTGTTCTCAATCGGAGTAACAAATCTGGGAGGTGCACTTTTGATTTGTTGATTTTCTCTAATCTTAATAAGCTTATGGACATGAGTAAGCCAAGAGATGGGGTCAGAGGGTGCGTTGATCGTCATTAAGGATTTTAATTCTGTAGGAAGGCCATCCGTCAGACCCTCCAAGATCATTTCATGAGTTAGATTTAATTTTTTACCAATATCTAATTTTTTGCGAAAATATTGCGTTATGTCCTCTTTATGATTGTACTTGTAATTGGCAAAATCACCAAACGTAGTTAAAGTGGGGTCGAAAAAATTTTCCTTTAAAATTTGGACTAATTCCACATATTTAGTAATTTTATGGCAGTTTTTGACATATACGCTAAGTGCATTACCTTTTAGATATCGAGCTACATTATTAAGCTTCCACGTTTCATCTTTATCTAAATGAGTTTTGTTAAAGTACTCAAGCCATGAATTTATATCCATGTCATTCTGCGCGTCAAAGGGAATTATACTTGTTTCAGGTTCAGCGCTAGCTGCCCTTAATGAATCATCAGGATCAGAGATGTTTTCATTAGCCATTATTCTCTTAATAATACTTTCATAAATAAAACTAATAATACTTTCATAAATAAAACTAATAATACTTTCATAAATAAAACTAATAATACTTTCATAAATAAAACTAATAATACTTTCATAAATAAAACTAATAATACTTTCATAAATAAAACTAATTCAAAAATAATACTCTTTAAATTTTCCCAAAACAATATTACAACCAAAATACATCCTTTAAATACCAAATTTAAAATACATTTATACCAAAATAATACTTTTTAAAATTTTCAAAATAAAAACACTATTATTAAATCAGTAATTATAATTCAATAATAATAATATCATTTGCATCGCCAATCTTTTTACTAATGGCTTCTGTTTGACTTATTGTGACGAGAATAAGAGTGATGAAATCGACACGAAAATACACATTTTTGTATACTCTTGATTAGATTTTCGCAAAACACGATCAATCACCACACAAGCACAAAGCTCTCGAGAGCAACACAGAACGCCGTACACGTAGGGAAAGATTTCCATCCTCAAAAGTAGGTCAACGGTAAGAGCACATTTGATGAACGACGAACTTTCGTTGGAAACACAGATCGCACATCACAGGGGCAGAAGGGTGCTTCTCTGGACGTAAAATAATCTGCAGAATACCAGAATACAGGTAACAGAAGGATGATTCTCTTGAAGCAAGAACGCCTACAGAAAAATGTAGAAACATAGAAGTCGCACAGCGGCAAATTCATCTTAAGTGCGTAACATTTTATCCGTATAATCCTTGGGGTATTTTCTTTTTTAGATAATCCCTTTGAAGGTGGTATCCTACCGGCTTTCTGAAATGTAATTTCTCATACATTATTTGTTTTGTGCAGCCGGGGCAACAGGAATGAGACAAATTTTGGAATATAAAGTGGTAGGTTTATTTTAGCATCCATCTCGGAAGCGTTCTCCTCCTACCTTGAGCAGAAGCCCTACTTATACATATGTGTACGTCACGAAGCTCCTCCAATCAGCGATATTAATTGAAATCACGAGGTGACGCTATCTTCTCATCAGGAGTGTTCTTAAGTACTTTATGTAATATGACAGATTTATGAGTTTGGCGATTTGGCGGGCGCCAACAGGTTAATATATTTTATACTAAAGAAAGGATTTCGCCAAAATTTAGGAACAGGATGCAATTTAGGTAGAGAATCGCCAACACATTATTAAGCAATATTAATAGAATTTAATTCAATCAATTGATTTAAAAATATCATTACATATATATATATATATATATATATGTTCTAGGCGGCAATTTATATATATATATATATATATATATATATATATATATATAAATTGCCGCCTAGAACAAGAAAGACCATAATTTTTAATTTTTAATGGCATCGAAGAAAAATATTTAAATTACGTATATATATATATATATATGTGTGTGTGTGTGTGTGTGTAATAAAATACGATGGCTACGTTAAGGAATAATTGGCAATCTTAAAATTGACTATTCTAAATTGATGTTCTCCCCCCCCCCAAGTTCATCTGTTCTCCCAAATTCGAGGTCTTTCCAAGTTACATAACACTGCTTGAAAAAAGGGAACTAAAAATTAACCAATTGGAGTTTAGTTGTACATATGCACATACCTAATATAAATAGCTACTAACTGCGTAGTCTCTTCATCATATGAACTTCCTAATATCTCGTTTGGAGAACTACTTCATGTAACTTATCATCACCATGCCCATAGCGGAGCTTATTCATGTGAGCAGGTAAGTACTGCTATTGGTGTAGATAGCCTGCATAATCAACACAAGTATCAAGATATCCAAGGTCTCCTTTTCGCCTCTTCACCTACCTGCTGAAAGCGTGTCGCTTAGTCTCTGTTAGCTAATTACAATAGACGTAATAACTTATCTTAAATTCTGGGGCGCGTTTAGCACGTCTAGTCTTCTATCAGTTCTGAAGGGGTATGTTAAGAAATTCGTCATTCAAAAATAAATGATGTTTAATTATCCAGCTGGCCGTACTTCTACTAAAATTCCATCGGATCATTCCACTATGACGCAATTTCCAATCATCTACGCAGCAGTATTTTCGCCTATGAATAGAACATGAATTGTTTTTATCTCCCGTCAAAAGTACAACGATATATATAGAGAGATTTATATATATTGTGTAGCATTTTATATTGTCATTTACAGGTCAATATGGCGAATCTACTACTACATACTATTTTCTGGGCAAAAAGTTTTAAATATTTTGTATATGCTTCCTTTTAACAAATGTCATAATTTCTGCACGATTTTTATCATCTCTTAAAATTTTACTTTACATTTTAAAAATGTTTTAACAGATTAAATAATCTAAAAAATATTTAAAATAATTCAAATAACGGATTAGACTAGCATTTCTGAAACATTTCCCCCACTTTTGTAAACTAGAATGTTCTGCGAACCACCTTATTCTTGTATCATTCGAAAACAGTTTTTTAGCATATGTCACTACAATTTTAGTTATATTGTTATGGAAAAATCTTATGTATTTTTGTTGTGTATAATTTTTGCGTATTATTTTACTGTGAAATTGATTATCCTTATTTTTAAATTAATGTATAATATTTAATATTGTTATACCTTAAGCAAAGCTCCCTTAAGTTTGGCAGAATATGTGTTACAGTTAAAAGGGCGCGGTTGTATTTCCATTTCTCACGCGTAGGCTTCTTTGGAGGTTAGAGGTCACTGTCCAGCTGCATTTTTCCCCTTTTTCGCGGGGGTTGAAAACACGTGTTTTGCTCGTTCAGAGTCGAATAGTTCTAAGGGGCGGCGATTTTTTGACAGAGTTATAGGTTGGAAACATTCTTCTGTTGCGTGGGAAAGAAAGGGTCTGTCTTCTTGTAGAAAGTTCTGAATTTCTGAGAATTTCAGTGGCGATTTATGACCTTTCTTCTAGTTGGCGAAAGGGAGTCCATTTTCCTTAAGATTGACTAAATTTTTAATTTTAGTGTTGTTTGAACCAATAGCAATTTTGAGGCGTTTCTTGGAGAGTTAAACCGAGGTTTCTTAAGCCGTTGCACGGAAGGCAGGAGATCTTTTTTTTTTTGGACTTGAAAAAAAAAGCGATTTTTAGAGAAGACTTTTAAGAGGTTTTTGGAGCCTTAGGGGTTTGCTACCTGGACGGCGGCCCCTACGGGGCCGGCCGCGGTCAGGAGGTGCTGAGATGGTGCGGAGGAAAAACGCGGCGGTTCTTCGGTGGTCGACCGCGGTATACAGTTAAGTTTTTATCTCCGAGATTTCTGGGTACGGAGGGTCCGAGACAGTGTGGGTGCTCGACATGTTTGACGGCGGCGATTCTTGCGGCCTATTATTTTCAATTTCGTCGCTGTGATTTCTTTTCCCATTTGTGGAACAGTCTGAACTGCTCGTTCGTGCTGGAGTACCTATTTTGCTTTCGAAAAGATGGAAATATGGAAAGTCGTCATCGCCTGAGGTCTGCTTTGGTCTTTTGTCTCCAGTTTAACGGAGGAATTTGAAAACTATGAACTATGAAAAGGCTCCGGTTCCGGAAAACAACGATGAAGATTTAGTAGTTATTGTTTCGGTGATTTGAAATTGGATCAATGGATTTGGGCAGCTCCCTGAGTCTCTCAAAGGTGGTACGCCGATTTCGTGAGTGACTTTTTATTTTGATACATAATCTTTTTAAATTTGGAAATTTTTAATACTAAGATAAGAGTTGACATGTTAAGTAGATAAAAATTGAATATTTTTACCAAATTACCAGCTGAGATAGTAATTTTTTATTTAATGTTTAATAGTCAGAAGTCAATTGAACTAATTGGAGGAAGTGAATCTTTGTTTTAATGTTTAAGTGCTATGTTCAATATGTTTTATTCTAAATTAGTTTTTTAAATGAGTTTAATATTCTTGAGTTCCTGCTTAAAATGATTAAGAACTGTGAAGTGTTTCACGATGATTTTTGTATTAATGGATTAATGTTAAATATGAGATTGATATGGAAAAAAAAAAACTATGAGTAACTTTAAAAGATTTTGTAGGGGTAGTCTGGCCAGCTATCTTAAGTTATAATGTGTGGGAATTTTCAATAAATGTGTTTATTGTCTTTTATATTGTATGTTTTTTTTTTTTTTTTTTTTTGTGTGTATTAATTGTGGTCTACTGTAGGTCACCCATGTGATTCTTACGGAAACATGGTTTTTCAACCGAACATGGGTAATTATATTGCGGTTGTAGAAAAATAAGTTTTAGTGTTGGTGACTATACGATCGGTTTACTAAATTTAATTTTGATTTTGTTGAGTAGACTTCTTAATCGTGAGATTGTATCTTTCTCCGGTGTTTTGAAGAGTTCTGTGTGATATTTGAAATGTTCAAGGTTTAAGCTTATCTCTGGATTTAAGATTGAAATTTATGTGTTTTCAGGTTGGAGATATAAATTAGTTTTCATTTAGTGAGAGATAGCCTGTTAAAGATTTTGTTGTGGATGTGCATAATTAATCGTAATTCTACCAAAACACCAGGGAGAATATCTTTCTTTGTTGTCTTTTAGAGTTTAAAGTTCTGATTATGTAAGTACAAAGTTTAGAGTTAGTAGTTTTAGTTTTTTTTTTTTTTTTTTTTTTTTTTGTCGCGGCACCAAGCAGTCAGTTTGAAAAGTTAAAAAAGTTAAATATAAAGTTTAATTTTTTTTTTACTACGTAACAATATTTTAAAATATTATCACTCAAGATTCATTCACAGGAGAAAATTTATATCCGTTTTTAATAATTCTAGGGTATTAGAGTTTGGTTCAAGGGTAATTACGTCATGGAAAATTTAATAATTCTAGGATATTAGAGTTTGGTTCAAGGGTAATTACTTCATGGAAAATTTATAACTCGAGGATATTATACACTTGAATTAAATTTAATAATTACAGGTTGTTAGACGCTTGAATTAAATTTAATAATTCAAGTTTATTAAACCCGTGAATTAGATATATTAATTCAAGGTTACTAGACCCATGAATTAAATTTCATAATTCAAGATTATTAGACCCTTCAATTAAATTTAATAATTCATGTTATTAAAACCATGAATTAAATATAATAATTCAGGTTTATTAGACCCATGGATTAAATTTAATAATTCAAGGTTATTAGATTTTATCTCGCTGGCTTAAAAATTAAATTCTGTTGATATTCACATTTCTGAAATGGATGAGCATGCGAATTCTTGCGTAACTGTTGTGTATTTGGATGTACACTCAAGAGCCAAAACATTATGACCAGCTCTACATTTTGCGATGAACGCGCTTGGATGACGTGGAAGGCGCGTGATCAGGTGGAAGTGGTATTTAACTGCTGCTGTAGAGTCTGAAAAATCATTCTTTCACTTACTTCTGTGTGTGATGGGAAAGGCTGCGGATCTAAGCGACTTTGATAGAGCGCAGATTGTAATTTCTCGAAGGCTCGGAACAAGTATTTCCGAAACTGCACGAATCGTGGGTTGTTCGCGATCTACAGTTGTTAGTACGTATGAAAAGTGGATGAATGACGGTGAAACCAGCAGTAGACGACATGGTGTTGGACGTCCACACGTTATCAAAGAAAAAGGTCGTCGGAGACTGTCTCGCATGGTAAAGCAAAACCGGAGCCAGACAGGGGCTCAACTGACAGCCGAATACAATGCAAGGCCAAGCAGAAAAGTACGGAGCACACGGTTCAGCGGACGCTGTTGGATATGGAGCTACGCAGCAAACGTCCCACTCGTGTGCTTTTGCTGACCAAGCGTCATCGCCAACTGCGTCTGCGCTGGGCCCGGGAACATCGCGACTGGTCCATGGATAAGTGGGAGAGAGTTGCCTGGTCAGATGAATCACGGTTTGTCATTCATCACGCTGATGGCCGTGTCAGGATACGCCGTCTTCCAGGCGAACAGTTGCTCCTTCAATGCACAGAAGGTCATATACAGGCCGGTGGTGAGGTATTATGCTCTTGGGGACGTTCTCTTGGGCGTCTCTGGGACCCGTGGTTGTGGTAGAGCAGACCATGATAGCTACAGAGTATCTGAACATCATTGCGGACCAGTTGCACCCTTACATGGCCTCTGTTTTTCAGCTGGAAATGGAATGTTCCAACAGGACAACGCCCCGTGTCACAAGGCTACAATTGTGTAGGAGTGGTTCCAGGAACATAATGCTGTTTTCCAGTTAATGTCCTGGCCGCCTAACTCACCGGATCTCAATCCGATAGAACACATTTGGGATGTCATGGGACGGCAGCTCAGAGGTCAAAGACCACCAATTCACAATATCTCGGATTTGCGTGACCGTTGCTACAACATCTGGTACAATCTGTCTCCGGCCATCTATCAAGGACTTGGGGCATCCATGCCAAGGCGAGTTGAAGCTGTGTTGCGCGCCAAAGGTGGCCCAACTCGTTATTGACAGGTGGTCATAATGTTTTGGCTCTTGGACATATGTTGACAAACTTAAATCCGAGGTCGGCACATACATTAGTTGTTTTCAGTACTTCGTTTGGATTGGAGCTATTGCTAAAAATCCATCCTCGCGCAGATATGTAGAAGCAAATGAAATAATAATTTTTAAAGCAAAGTTGCACTGTTCACTGTACTCTATTTTCATTGGTAATGAGCCCAGCGGTAGATGTGCAGCGAAACGATGGAGAAAATTATTCCTTGGATTAACTATCATACTGTATTAAATTCTTCTTTCATTGCTTAGACAGAAAAGAAATTCTCATGTAGGTTAACCGACAATAAATTCCATAAAATGTTATTCGGAGAAAACGTATAAAATGGGGGCCCAAGGGGGTCTTACGTAATTTTCAGTTATAATGTAGTATACGCAGTTAATATGAGTTTCATTTTTTGTGTTTTTGGGAAATACAGCAGGTTGCAGCAGAATTTTGGGGAATGTAGCTTCAAGGATCATTTGTGGTCCGCGGACCACAGTTTGTAAAACTCTGTATTAGACCACTCCTGGTAAATAGAATCTGGACAGGAAAAAAATCCTATTTGTGTCTTTTCAGTCGAATCAGCTGCATATTCTATAATCTCAATATTTATTTAATTAACTCTGAGTGATGAAAAATTATGTTTTGCATTTTCTGCCTAAAGTTATATAGTTACTGACGAGCATTTATGATATGTGAAAATATACGATAAAGCGTAGAGAAGAAATTAAAGCAAAAGAAGCATAAAAACAAAATTTTATTTAATTTAAAATCAGTATTTTATTCTTTCCTCTTTATCTATTAACTACAATCTAGACATTAAATACTTGGCGTATGTAGCTGATAGACAACAATGTCGATGGAAGAAATTGAATCTCGTCACATTTTTCGTATCTAAATGCCATTATAGATTTCTAATAATCTCTAAATGATCAGACTTCGTAATCAACCTGATAGTAAAATCCAGTTTCTGAGACCGACGAAAGACTGCAGTGTTGATCTTCAGAATTTAAGTACAACGATCAACAATACGTTTTTTCTAAATAAATTAATGCCAGGTATTTCCTTAAGTGTCATATATAACATATATAAAAGTGAAATCAATTTATTATTTCATTGTCAAATAAATGAGACATTTAACATCATTTTTAAATCTCTTTTGAGGAATGTATCCGCATATTGATTTATCTAGATAAATGATTTTTGTTTCATTTCCATTCGTTAATATGATTAAGTTTTCTTTACATCTGTCGGTAAACGTCGGACTTAAATATGGCCAAAAGGGGTACAAAAATGCCATACTTGCAACGGTAATCTGACGTTCTTTCACAGTGTTAAATTATAAAATCATTTTCCTAGAGGGGGAAGTTAGTCGTTTTCCCAGTGACAGTATAATTTTGATTTTAGTGCTGCAAATATTATTTTTTCTTTAAGTTACGTAATATTAATAATCAGGACTATTTTTCTATTTCATTTTATATAAAGAATAAATTTAAGTTACTCAGATATTTATTATTTTCAACAGGAACTTAACTAATGAGGCATAAATGTAGCGCCAAAATTACACAATTTTTTTTTTTAATTTTATAACATTAACTGCTTGGTATGTCAGCCGTTTATATGTTTAACAAAAAATAAATATATTTGACTGACAATTCGACGGAATAAACGCAGCAGTTGGTTAAATTACACGATTACATACATAAAATTTTTAAAACATTTAGTAATCAATTTGTCAATTGAAAAAATTAACATGTGTTCGTTACGCTCGATTCAGATGAATTGTATGATATTAAGACGTTATATGTTTGGTACTTCTTTCTGCATTAAATCTTGTTAGAATAGCAATGCTTCTGCTGTTGTGTACAAATGTCTCACAAGTTTGATTTAATGAATGGTTGGTTCGTAATTGCCACTAAACATGTTCAAAAGGACTTTAGGGGCACACGATCTATTTGTCTGAATTTATAAAATCCTGTTAAATAGCACCGCGAGTAAACCCTATATTCCATTGCAGATAATGAAACTACTATTCAGGACGCACTAAATACTGAATGAATCAATTTCAAAAGCACGTTTGCATTCCATTTCTCAGAATGAACTTACTGTATTCCCCTTTCAGAAACATTCATTTAATGTATATAGAAGATCAAGAGGGATCATTTATCTAAAAATTTATATCCTGATCATTATATTATAACTGTGTTTTGATCACGAGTGAATTACATAGCTGGTAATTTTACAGGTACTTGAACAAAAATCAAATTTTTATTTGCCAAGGCTATAATAGCAAAGAGAACAAACTTAGTTTTTCTTTCTTTTATTTAGTATGCTGGATTACTTGATGCATCTTCAGTTATTGTGTAAAACCTGGTGTGGAATGTGAATTCGGTAGTTTTACTGAAAAAATTTAGTGTAATTTATCTGATGAAATCGCTGAAAGTAAATCTACTACAAATTTAAAGAAAAGTTAATATTTATATCCTTCTGGAATAAAATATTTCATTTATTAGCTTATACAGTGATAAAAATTGTTCAAGAAGGAAACATTTACATTTAGTTCACATTAAAATTTAAATTTTTTTCCCTTTTACTACTAAAATAAACACTGGTTTCTGGTTCATATTCTTGGCAAAACATCGTCCACTTTATTCAGGAAAATGTTCATTCTGAACCAAACGACGTGTTTATCAAGCTAATGAAGTTTCGATACTTGTGTTTGAAATTAGGCAGCTTATCAGGAAACACATTGTGATGTGAAATAACCATAAACTATACATATGAGCATTTATTCATATATAGAGGTAAGCTTATTAATACCTCCATATTTTTATCTAACAAATTTATACGTATTTATTTCCATTTGCAACCATAGAAAATACTTTCTATAGGTTATCGTAATTAATATGATATCCTTAATGACTCAATTAGTTCGGATAAATGGGATTCCACTCTGAGTTGTGGTTCAAAAATCAACTTTTGATACTTTTATGCAAGCTAAAGTTATTGATTATTTTACTCATTTTTTGGGAGGAAACTAAAAACAGAATCTATCCATTTAATTTTTTTTAAATCATTATTTGTGTAATAATTCTCGGCCACAAGAGAATTCTAATCAAACATAAAATGACCATTTAAACCATACCGATTCCTTTACCGCTTACAAAAATAATACGACGAATAACCGATATATACTTATTCGTATCCTATTGAAAAAATGTTTAAAGAAAAAAAACTCGCATTTTCCTTCTTCCAAGAGGAGCTTTGATTTAAAGAAGGTGTCTTTTATGGCCATTTCATATCCCAATTTATTTTCTGATAAGCTACCCAATTTCAAACACAAGTATCGGAAAACGCATTAACTTGATAAACGCGTCGTTTGAGTACAGAATGAACACTTTCTCCATATAACAGACGCTGTTTTGTAAAGAATTAGAGCCAGAAAACTTGTCATTTTTAATTGACTCTTCCAATTTCACATTTTTAATAAATTATGTAACTAACTTTCAAATATGTGGCACAAGGAAATCTCGTAAATATAAAGTGATTTATGAAAAATAATTTCTGTGTCAAATGTATTAGAAGATAGGGCGTGACTTTGTTGAATTTGTTCTATGACTGTCAAATAGGATTTAGAAAAGTATCTATATTTATGTGTTTAATCAAGACAGTTAAAACAAATCTCGTACATCTATGCAATTTATAACTCCGTTGCGATATTATTGATTAAAGTTTATATGCTGTCTTCCACAATCCGAACGTTGAATGCAAGTCTAAATATCAATAGGTATACACATCTGCGAAAGGTATATGATTTTGTTCCGTATGCCAGTTGTTTATTTGAAAAATATAAATATTGCATTTATTTTATATGAGTCGGATCTATAATTTGTTTATTTTAATTACGCTGGTGTGTTATGGGTGTGAAATAAATGCGTTATTAAGTGT
Source organism: Stegodyphus dumicola (assembly GCF_044657685.1). Taxonomy (NCBI): domain Eukaryota; kingdom Metazoa; phylum Arthropoda; class Arachnida; order Araneae; family Eresidae; genus Stegodyphus; species Stegodyphus dumicola. Next base: position 200,275,444 of record NC_140771.1, read on the forward strand.
TCTTTCGAATTATACATGGGCGAATTCCCCATATGGTGAATTTAGATTCTATCTAAAATAAAACTCAGTTTCCTTACTGTGGAAAAATTTAACACCACTCTCACAAACCCTCAGCGTGAAACAAAATTGTGCACGGAGACTACGAAACATATTAAAAAAAAATCTATGTCATGATGACAGTGATTGCAGTTATTGTTGCTGTATTTGGAAGTGTTTCTTTTAATCTAGGGCAGTACGTAATTTAATTGTACGTCGAAGCCTCGATTGTACGTAATCCGGAGTATAAAAACATTCTTAAATTCATTCAATAAATGTAAATGCTCAATTGATATATATAAAAAATGTTGACTGTACGGTCAGTAATTACCAGTTTCATTTTGACTCCTTTACATACGAGAGTATCATAAACAGAACGAAACAGTATACTACTATGAAATGAGAAAGAAATTTAACAAGAAAACAGAAGAAACACATTGAGAAAAGAGGCTTTGCTTGCCCTGGAGAGAGAGACTTTTGAATACGGCTGAATTTACGCAAGGAAATAAAATTCTTTTTCAGATTAAACGGCTTAATATTACATGCAAACCGTTGTTAGGTTTTTCTCGTTAATTATGATATGGATTATTCATTTCTTCTGTACTATATAACTGCTGTCGGATTATACATGATCATGAGTGACATGGTTACTTGGATGATGATTATTTAACCTAGGTACGTTGTATTTATCTAAAGAACAATACTTTACCTCAATATAACGCGCTATAAATGAAAATAAATAGAAAAAAATATACTTTGATACATTTATACATATTATCAAAGTTATATTATTACCTTGTTTGACAAATCCACATCGAAGCATGTAACAAAGTTATAAGCTTCGAGATGGTAATGTTTTTAGATGCAGAACTTGCTACGTCCTATGGAAAGATTAACAGATTCTCTACTGTTCCTCCTACAGTTCTGTAGCAGCTAAAATCTTCAAATAAGTATTCACTATAAGTTTCATAAATTACTGTACTCAAGTATAATTTGGAATTCATTTAAGAGCAAAAAGTCATCTATTGTTTATTGAAATTTCTGCCATTGAAGACGGAAAGTTATATCCTTTAACGTTATTGACATGTGTTGAAGAATGTTCAAATGGACAGGAAGTATTCCCTACTTGAAACGAATGTCAATTTGAGCCTGATTTCATTTAATGGAACAACTACTGAAGATATGATGAGGAGTAGTACTTTGATGAGGAGGGACCTTTAGCTGCCCTCGAAATCGATTGAGTGTTTTAATATATGTACGCTAAATACAAGGTTGTTATTGCGATTTTGATTTACTGAAGATATATTTATGATGTCGTTTTTATATGATTACAGCGTTAGTTTTAGACATATGAAATTAAATTAATAGTTCTGGAAATGAGGAATCAGTTATTCAATTCTTCAATTTCAAGAAAAACTATTAAATTATATATACAATGCAATAATATTATAAAATATCAGCTGATTATTATTCATACCAAATACGTATAAAGACAAAACTCTATGTTAAAATGCAAAATATAAAGTAAGTTTAAAAAGAAAAACTATTAAATAATATGCAAGAAAATAAAAATAAAGGGTGAATTTAAAGAAAAATATAATTGCAAAGCGTAAATTTAAAAAAAAGCGATTAAAACCTTTTACACGCCAAACTATGATGCGAAAGTAAAGTAAACGTTTTGTTGTGAAAAATCGATTTAAAACTCAAATATAAGAATTATGAAAAAAGATTAAAAAAAATTTTAAAAATTTTTAATGATTTATAACATGTTCCATAAATGGAACAATGGCGGGGAAACAGTTTTTTTACATGATTTTTGTAAAACATGATTATCGACATTGTAATTCGAAGCTTCGTTTATGTCTGCTTTTTTTCAGCATTAGCAAGTGAATTTGTCAATATTATTCGGAAGTAACATAGATTAAGCAGAAAAATAGGGAGCCTATAACCGCCTATAACCCTATAACCTTTATAACCGCAAAGCTACTCCACCAAAATTTCTTAGGAGAAGATATGAAGCTTCCACAGAAAAAAGCTTCCGTAATAAATTAAAAAAAATTACATAGTTGATACACAAAAATTTATAAAAGAATTCTATATTAATTGTTAGCAGTTTATACTGAAACAAGGAAAAGTGTTGTAGAAATAAGTAACAAATAATCTCCATACAAAACTTCACACTGCAGGAATGGAAGATGCCGAACTGTTGAAAGTTTTTTTCCAGTTCTTCATAAAAAGGAGAAACTTTTCCTGTTTTATCTCCTAATGCCAACTTGGTATTATTTATAATATGAAAATATTTTTTTCATTTTCGAAATCTATTTCTTGGCATTACAGAAGAAACTACTAGGACAGATAAATCTTCTTGAGTGCTCCAGTATAAATCTTCGCCGGGTACTCCATGATACCCACTAAACAGCAGTAATTCAAAAAACTGTCCAATATCGTTTTCATCTACTGCTAAAACTTCTCCTTTCTGCATTGTGTAAAGACCTGTCATATTTGCTAAATGCAGCAAATATTCTCTAGTTAGGAATTTGTGAAAAACTTCAACTGGAGATAAAGTAACTAGTTTAGGAAACACTTCGCAAATATTTTCAATGCTGCCAGTTTTTAGAATTTTGTTAAAATTTAAATTTTTCCCCCACCGATGTTCACTGTTTTTCTCTTTCACATTTAGTTTTCGCTTCACATTTTTCTTTCCCTTTGAAGATGAAGGTTCTTGAGGATCGAATGAAATTTCTTGAGATATTTCATCATCTATTTTATTAGAAATTTCGATTTTTCCACATACATTCGCTGACAGAACAGACTAAAAAATATCTGCATTTACATCTTCCTCATCTATCAAACATCCACTTTCTTTTGGAGGCAGTTGACAAATATCAATACACTCTTCATCATCTGATAATGTATAAAAATATACCAATGCTTCTTCAATAGACTGAAATGGTTTTGAATGAGCCATCTTATCAGCGTAGCGTATCTTCACGAACTGAAAATGCAAATGGAAAAATAATGAAACCCACATTCCAAAATATACGCCTTTTTCAATGAGTCATAAACAACCTCTCTAAAAGGTTTTAAATGATATCAAGAAAAATGATTAAATTATATACAATGCCTTAAATTAGCAAATATTTTTATTGTTATTCCTATGAAATGTTGTAAAGGCAAAATCCTGGATAAAAATGCAAAATATAGATTGCAAATTTAAAGCAAAGGTTTGAAGGAAACAAATTTTATACAGCTAAAACGCAAAGCTTAGAACAACCATTTGCCTCAAAGAAAATCAAACGGGGATTTGGTTTCAGCAAAATGTAAAACTCTGAGGATAATAATAATGTAGAATCCATGTGGGGGCCAGAAGTTAAATCTATAAGGTTTCTTGATTTCGAAAGACATTTTAATGGACCAGAACGCACATCAAATACAAATACGGCACACAAAATACAAAATGCAAGATTCTAAGAGAAAACAGGTGACATCTTACATTTAGCTTTAAATTTTAATTCTGGTTGTCAACTTTAAGAGGAATTCTTGGTAACTCTAAATATGATCAAACTATATATTACTCAGCCGATTATTTAACTTTTTGTCAATTCCAACAATAACAATAATAATAATAATAATAGTAATAGTAATAATAATAATAATAATACTAATAATAATAATAATAATAATAATAATAATAATAGTAATAATACTAATACTAATAATACTAATACTAATAATACTAATACTAATAATAATAATACTAATAATAATAATACTAATAATAATAATAATACTAATAATACTACTACTACTACTAATAATAATAATAATAATAATAATAATAATAATAATAATAATAATAATAATAGTAATAATAGTAATAATAATAATAATAATAGTAATAGTAATACTAATACTAATAATACTAATACTAATACTAATAATAATACTAATACTACTACTACTACTACTAATAATAATAATAATAATAATAATAATAATAATAATACTAATAATAATAATAATAATAATAATAATAATAATAAATAATAATAAAAATAATAAAAATAATAAATAATAATAATAATAATAATAATAATAAATAATAAAAATAATAAATAATAATAATAATAATAATAATAATAATAATAATAATAGTAGTAGTAGTAGTAGTATTAGAAGAATGGAGACACGAGTAACTGCATCCCTTTTTAGCGATACCAAGCGATAAAATTAGCTTCCAAAAACAATTTAAACAAAAATGAAAAATTGAGTTAGAAGGAATATAAAAAAGAGAAATATATTCTGATTAAAAAAAAGTCTCCGGAAATTTCTTCCTGTACTCTTCTAGGAAAAATGGAAATATGAGAATAAATTTCAATACACGAGAAGAGTCTGCAGCATAGAACTATGAAATACATTGAGAAATGAAAACTATTTGGATAACAGCAGAAGAAAATGTAATGAAAAGTTACAATGAGTTTTGATAGTAAGGCAAGAAATATAAGGAAATGTATCCAAAAACTCAACTTAAATGCAGAAAAAAGGTAGTATGAAAATAAAGTAAATGGAATAAAAAAAACTTGCCATTGTTGAAAACAGGAAGCGAATGCGGTTTCGCAGACACGAGTTTTTCTATATATTAAAAAAAATACATTTACTGGTTAGATACTCACTGCTTATATTTGTAAACTAAAACTTTAAAAGCATACATGCGGAAGCTAACTCAAAACTTATTTCTCCGGTTTCTTTTAAATTTTAAGGAATTTCGTGTTTGCAGATTTAGCGCATCAAATTATTACAATTTTCATTTGAAATAAAATTATGGTCATTTTCATGTTGAATTTGATGCTGATTAAGAATCTCAATTTTGATAAGTTTTAAAAATATTGACATATTCAATGACAAAATAAAACAAATAAGACCTTTAAAGAATAAAATAAAATACATAACACACTGTGAACGTTATGTTCATAATGATAATCATTTCAGATCTTTCTAGACATTGATTATTAAATAATCAATCATTTTTATTTTTCTGTAAAGCTTCTTTAATTATAAGTTCTTGAGCACTACACTCAGTGGTGAGCTATTTATAAGGCGCTCGACGAACCCTTCGTAAAACTTCCTCTAATTTTGTGAGCCCTAGTCTTTTTCATAGCTTATTTATCTATCCCAAGGAAAACAACTATTGTGTGTGATCATCAAAAATTGACTTGCATTAGTTTCTTTCGCAAGAATTAGGATATCGTCTGATTTCATTATGTCAATCAACATGTTGCAGGTTACTTAAAATTTAAAGAAGTGCTCAAAAATTCTCAAATTTACTTCTGGTTATCAAACAGTTGAACATCAAGACAATGACACTAAGCTCTGTTCCTTAGTTTTCCATTCACGCTTATTTCTTTAGGTTTCTTTAAACGGAAATATTTAAGAGAATTTTATTTTAAATCTTATATAAAACCTTTTCTGAATACCACTGCTCGGTTTAAAGCCTTTAGAACATCAACTGATGTCGAAGAAGAAAATAATATTTGATCGGGTCATGTATGGTGTCTCCTAGTTAAATTTAACTGTTATTTTATGTACATTTGTGACACTGCGTGATTTTTAACGTTTTTACTTAAAAAAAATAATTAAAGTGCTTTTTACACATTTTGTATCATGAAATTATTAAATTTCCTGTTTTTTGTAAAAAATAAATCAACAAGAATCTATCTGATATTTTGTTTAAACAATATGTTCTTGTTTTTAATGAAAATTTGTGTTTAAAAATCATAATTAGAAATAATGCGCTTGTTGGAATTCCGTTATTTCCTATTTGCCGCGGAGTTGAAAATGACGTCATCAAGATCTGCTCCGAGGGACCTTATAAGAGATAGACTAACCCAGTGGGCGGGGCGCGCGTCACCGACATGTCGGCAAGAAAAAGTAGGGACGATCTGGTTTACTTTCACACTGAAACCAATGGCGTTTGTATCAGATAACGCTTTTTAATTATTAAATGTGATACATTGTATACTTATGAGATTATGAAAGCTACAGTTTTTTTTTTTTTTTTCCAAATAGGATACAATGTATCTCCTTAAAGCACTTCTTACTGCATTTCTCGCATTTTTTTCACGCGTAATACTTGTAAAAACATCTTTACTTTAAAACGGTAAAAACTTTAAGCACAAAATATATAAACTTTATTTTGCGTACAAATAACATAAAATTAAATAAAATTGATAGTTAGTGATGCTTTGAATTAAATAAGGTAAAATTAAACAAGATCTGATAATTTTTTTTAAAATTTAATGACCATTTTCAGGCAGTGATTTTCAAAACTATAATAACATTACAAAACAATCATTTATTTGATTAAATCATCATTAACTTAGTAACATTAAAGTGGAATATTTATTTTTTAATTTATAAAATTCGGATCATAAAATTTTTTTAGAGTAATGAAGGGCGAATAAAAGGTAAAATAAAATCTAGAAGCACTCAGATTTTATATTACGCCCAAAATGAACCCTTTTTTTTAACGTTTTGTGTGTGTGTTACCTATATTTATTGAATATCATGTTCTTCGCCCGTAAACCCCATACATTTGAAAACAGCATATCTTTAGAATTTCCGCACTGGAGATAAAACTGCTATTTTCCGTAAAGTGCTCGCTCTGAACTCGTTGACTTTGTTAATTAAAAATTCGTTAAAGTTTTACAAAATATGAAATACATTAAAAAAAATCGAAATTCGGCCGTCCAGATGCTCATGTTCTGGTGGTGGATTACATTATTCAAAATTTGATGGCTCTAGATGCTGTCGTTTTTGTCACAGTGCGAGAAACATACATGTATTCATGCGGATTCTTCATTATTTTATTTCTTTAAATATAATACAGGGCGATAATATTTGGTAACAACAATTTGCAAGGAGACACGGACATTTATAGTAAAACAGCGCAAAATGCCGCTTCGAAACTACAGCGTTTCTAGGCTACCGCCCCTTTGGGCTAATAAATTAAATTAACAATAAATAAAAAAAAAAATCTTATGCAGAACTAAAAATAAATTAAAAAAATAATCACTATGAAATACAAGCAAAATTAATTATTACGGTTAAATACAATTTTAATAATAGAATTAAATGTATAAAAATTTTTAAGGAGTCAAAAGTGTTTATCACTATGATGTATTATAAAATATAATTGAACTCAAATTCCTTTATAGAAATTGTGCTATAATACTCATCTATAATTTTAAAATAGCAGTACAATTTAGAATTTTAAACAAAACTTTCAAAAATTCGTTTTTAAATATTTTAGTATTTTTTAATTTTAGTATTTTTTTACACCAATAAAAAGCGTAAAAATTGCAAGAGAAAATTGCTTGTTTGAAATTTTCTATTAGTTCAGATTTAAAATATTATTTTATAAAAGCTAAAAATTATCCAGCCCTGAAAAGCATGCAATAGCTTTATAATTATTTGGAACGTTAATTATGCGTGAAAAATATGCTAAATTTTTAAAAATCAATCTCAATTTCAAAAATAAAAATATGAAGAAATTCTAATTTGTGAAATGAGGCGCTACAACCAGCTTTTTCTTGACAATTATACACTCTGCAATAGGCAACAACTGTTAAATTTCTGCAAGTCGTTTTTACTCCTCCGGATGTGATCAAGGTGACAGCCGGAACGCCTCAGACGAGGGAAAAAGTCATTTGGATTAGTCTATTTCTTATAAGGTCCATGAATCTGCTATATACAAGGTGTGTAAATAAAGTAATAAAACTGATTTTTAGTCCTAAGGCGCTTTGTCCCTGAAAGGACTATTGTTTTCGTTTTGCGAATTTGCGTTGAATCACTATAAATGTCAGTTCCACTTTTCTAAATGTTGCCACCAAATGTTAGTGACCTGAACTATATTTGAAGAAATTAAATAATGAAAAATCTGCATGAATGTATATATATTTCTCGCATTGTGATAAACCAACGGTATATATAGCATGAATTTTGAATGACGTAATCCTCATGGGCATGTGAAAGACCGAATTTGAAATTTGGAATTTCTTTTATTATCGATTTGATATTTTGTAAACCTTTAACGAATTTTTGATTAACAAATTCAAGGTTTTCATAGCTAGCAATGGCAACAATCTACGGGGGAAAAAGGAAACACTTTTATCTTCAGCTCGAGGAACTGTGTATCGGAAATTCTAAAGATATACTCATTTTAAAATTGTTTTACGACATTGCTATCGAACTGAATTTTATGGTTTAAGTGCAAAGAACATGATATTTAATAAATAATGGTAACACACAAACGTAAAGAAAACGTCCCTTTGGGCATAATTTATAATTTGTTACCTTTCAGATGTTTGTTTTTCTATTAATAACTTTTTATTAAATTAAAATTACAGTCTTACATTTTCTCATTCAAAGTCATAATGTAGAAGCCACACAACCCGCGTTTTTGCTTGTAGTAGCTTTACTTAATCTGTTTAAATTAAACATTACACGCAAAACTCTTTGTGTGATGTGATGCAATTTAAGACAAAGCTCTTCCATGTCACCGTGTTCAAAATGTTATCTGTGGTTCTCTCTCAGAGGGATTATTTGTAATGCAACTTTGAAACTTATTCGCTTTCTAAATTTCTTGCGGAAATTTATTATTAATCCCGAAAAGTCGAGGTTCAACTTCCAGGGAATTAAGTTTGCTGATAAAGAGCTTAGACTTTGTTCCTCATATTAAGGTAAAAGTGGACCCACAGTCCTCAGTATGCATGCATTTTCGAATAACTGAAAACAAGCAGCTTGAGCAGCTTTAGTAAACATTGATATCTATTTATCAAATTTGTTGAGTAATAATTCATTTGTTTTTCAGTCTTTTAATTCTACCCTTGAAAATAAATTCATTTTAAAATAGCTAGACCCAACAACGTTTTTCCTTTCGTGTGTATGTGTGAGAAAGAGAGAGATATTTTAGGAATTTTAAGTATAAGCAAAATATAATTTTTAACAAAATAGGTTTACAGTAATTCCTGAATACTGCCTGATTGCTTACAAATCAACAGAGCAATACCGAAATTTGAAACGTGAGAGAAACAATAGCATTGAAACATAGTAAATTTAATATTAATGTAAAATAAAAATATTTAAAAGTAGCATTAAAGATAATTTCTTCATATGTTAAAGATTGATTGCATTGCTCTGCAAGACAGCATGCGTTTATCTAAGGATATTTTGTTTTAAGAGCAACTAAAAAATATATTTCTGTCAAATATCGCAAACTATTGCAAGAATATTAGAATACTTGATAAGATTCAAAAAGAATTTAAAAGAACTCATGAAATGGACCATAAAATATAAACCATTCATCGCGTTCATGGTGCTGTTGGAGAAATAAATACTTATCATTAAAAGACCGAGATAATACAGAAAACGACTGGTAATATATTTCATAGTAGAAAGCAACACCCTAATAAAAAAGTGCATGTGAAATAAAACTGTGCATTCCGATAACAAAAATAGGGGAAACTATTTACTATTTAAAAAATGTGCCACAGTTTTTGCATTATGTCATCTTACTTAGTATTTATTACATTGGAAACTGTGCTTTAAAATGCGCTCCCTTCCAAAGATTAAGAAGCAATCTATAATATTTATAAAATAGCACGAATAGAAATAATAGACCATGGGATACCTCGTCTATTAAGGCTAACTATTTTTACTTTTACAGTCTAAAAAAAGCTATTGAATCTTATTAGCTGTCGACCATTTTATGGAAACATAAAGTTGGATGTCAACTGTAGCAATTAAATTAAGGATTCACGTTGAATTTTATGTGTATTGTTCGTAAGTCTTGTTTTTTATCTGTATTCCGTTCGTTTGCTTATGCAGAAATATTATGGCAGACCGAGATAGAGAAGTATGATGTGTAAAAACAATAATGGAGTCATGATATCGGCGACCTTTTTTGCTGACGTTTCATACAGTGCCGTGATTTGCAGGACGGAAGCGACACCACATAAATAATCCACAGTTTTTGTATGAGGCATTTAAAAAGGCGCAACATACTTGATGGGGAAAGAGTGTCTTTCGGTGACCGATGTATCATCATTTCATCATGTAACATCATTTCTTGACACTTTGAATGATTTATTTATTTTGAAGGAAGATAATTCTGGACTTCAATCAACAGTTATCTTGAAGATCGTGGTTCAGCAAATAGATAAGCCTGCTGGAGGCACCTGACTTCAGACCCCACTGAACATTTTAGGGGAATCTAAGATAATAAGTAGTGTTCTGGTCCCGATCAGTGAAAGGATTGATTGGACTGCAGTGAGAATTATATGGCATGCATAAGCTTTCTCCAAGTCGATATGCTTGATATTCGTAACTTGATTGATAGCATGGAGAGAAGGAGCTTAGCTCCCATTCAAGACAGGAGCGAATATATCAATGTATTCATCAGTTGTCTTCATTGCGACAATGTATTCATCACTTGTTTTTTCAAGAACAGTGTTTTGTCTTTCTAGTCACGCCGATTTTTGAAAAGTAACGCTTTACGCATTCAAAGTGTATAACTGTTGTAAAAGAGCAATAACATACATTGCGTCGCTGGTTTAGCCACAAATATTGAAGTATATGTATATATAATACTTGTTTTAACAGTTATGATCTAAACGCTATTTGTTCCTTGAACTTGGAAAATGAAAAAAGTCATTGTTTCTTTATTTACTGATTGTAAACTCTTATAATTTCCCAATCTAGGACAAGAAATGTAATGTTCTAAACGAATATGACACCTTTTCTAGTGTTCTTTAATACTTTTCCGTATTATTCCAGAAAATTTTCATAAAAGAGGAATAGCTTAAATTCATATTACATCACGTTTATTATGACAGCATTAACATAACATTTTTTAATATTTTTGTTCTTTAAAAGATGGATTGATGAAGCTGATGAATGTCTTTATAGGCATTGTTCTGTTGTCCCTACTGAACTGAATCAAACAAGTTTCAAAAACTAATTTTTGGAAATTGTCTTGCGGATAATTTTTTGTGCGTTAGTCTTTTGCGAAAAGAGATGGTATTATCTTACAAATCATTCATCATCATAACACATAAAAAGAACCCACAATGAGCTAGGGTAACTTGTAATAGGATAATTTTAACACTTATATTTCTCTTCTGGCCACGTGCCAAAATTACAGCACGAACTTCGCCTCGTTTAAGAGTTCCACACCCAAAAGAGTTTTCCGATTCCGTTAGAGCTGCTTCCTGAAAATCGATTATTCGTCTCCAACAGTTCGATACAATCCTTCTCAGAAACTTGTTTGCTGATTAGGACCATTTTTATCTGACAACTGGCGAAACAGGGGGCAACTAAACTGGGTACAGAGGAACTAATTGGTGGAATCGCAGAAAAGTTCTGATGGCTCTCTTCCGAAGTATTAAGTTTCCGGGTTACTTAAGAATATTTCAATTAATATTTTATTTTTAAAATAAGGGTATTAACTGAAACTGATATATTATTTTTTTGGTATCATAAGCTACTCGTATAATGTTAAACAATAAAATGAAAATGAAATGTAAATGTTAAAACATCTAATGTCTAGTTTAAACTAATATTATGTTCCGATAAATTGTCATAAACTGGCCAGTGAACGTACTTGCTTTCGTGACGTCCAGATTGTTGTTCTATATGTTTGTGCATTTTATTTATGCATGTAATATTTAATGTTTTAGTTAACTTGCTTTTTTAAGTCCCGTGTTGAACATTTGTGGTGCACACGGAGACTGTATGTATTCAAAACAAATAAAATTGTGATAACATTCTTTATTGAAGAATGTGCTACATATTATACGAGTTGGGACTAAATTCAGCTGAGACCTAGAATTGGTAGTTCTCTGCTTTTTGGTTGAATGAGTAAGTCTAACTACAGCCGGTTGACTTCTTAAATACGAGAAGATCCGAAACGTTTCCTCATAACTGTATCAAAATACTAAAGGAAATTCTCTCATTTATTACAAAATTTTATTTAGAAGCTAATAAATCCGATATCGTCACTTAGTACAGAATATATGTCTCATTTTCTATACGAAAGGCAATATATGCAGAAAATATTAAAAACCAGAGGAAATCTATATATGCAATTGCACAGTTACAGGGATAGCCCTCGAGGCTTTGCCATAATCACACGCACACACACGCACAGTTACAAGACACCTTTTAAATTTAAACAACTGAAAAACTAATTTACAAACTAAGAAAACTAATTAAATACTTTGTTTTTGAGTTTGTTCTTGAATGTAACCTAAATTTTCAATTAATCTGTTGGCAAACGTGCCTATTTGCGAATATCTTAATTTTTTTTACATGAAATGAGTTTTTTCCTTAGTTTTTGAAAATTTCTAACATTAGAACATGATTCTAAAGAAACTACGATAATTTTAAAATGTTTGATATATTATTTTTTAGAATATAAACTTCCAAAATTCTACATTTCGCAACTTACTGTTACTCCTTGTGACAGCAGTTATCTTTTACTTGAATTTGATTCGTATATAACACATGTTAGATTTTTTCCATTAAATTTTACCGACACGGATTAAAACGAATTCGAGACGTTTATATCGCCATTTACAAATACTTTTTTCCGAAATACTAAGCCAAACAACAAAGAATACATTCTTATTGTTTAGAAAAATCTTTAAACTTCAGTAGCGTCGAGAAATATTGAGATTCCATTCTTTTAACGCTCTTTACTGCATAAATAATAAATCATGGCTTCCTAGTAGAAACACTTTCTCCTGCATTATCCTTCATGTACTACAGAACTTATTTTTTTTTTTGTCTCGTAACTTATGCTCTATAATACATTTTCCAAGAGTAAAAGATTTCTCTCCAAACCACTAAAAAAAGTGAGTTCTTATAAATTGATAGGTTGACTATTTTTCTATCAAAATATTACAGAGTTTAACGAATATTTAATTACGCTCAAGTTTCAGCTTGAAACTTTTATTGCATTACAGAATAAAGACAGAATATTATGTGGTTGATATGAGAGGTTCTTGCCTCTTATATGCACACTGAGTCTTTAAAATGAATTACTGTGGAGGAAAAGCTATTTAATAAAAAAGTGTAAGAGTCAGTAAATATTTTTAAGGAACATTTTGAGAACAGTTTACTATGTTTCATTATAAATTAATGTCAATATTTTGCTGTAAATTTAATTTCTAAAGCACTTTAGATTTTTTTCTACAACTATGAGTTTAGAAAATGCACTTAGTATGGTTTTATACAGAGACTCGGGATTACAGTTACTATATTTTAAAGCAGAAAAGATGAATTTTAAAATGTTTCCATTCATGATTGACATTGTGTTTCTGGAATACAGTGAAATGATTTTAAGTAGGATATTAAAAGTAAAGATTGCTATATTTATTAATATTGAATTCTATTATTATATTTCATGTTTTGTTAACGGTTGCAGATAATGAATAAGTAGTACATAATTGTTGCCATGTTATATAATAGCATTATTAAAATGTATTTATTACAGTGTCAATCACCATATTAAATACTTTCTAATTATGCTTTTCTTAATATTTTTATTTAATATGTGTTTAACTGTCTATATATATATGTCCAGCTCTCTAATTATCTACATATCTATACATACAAGACGAATCTGAATAAGGGGGCAAAACTTTATGGAAGGATAGAAGGCAGTTACATGAGTTAAGGCAGTTTACTTATTCATCACAGAATGTATGGTCAAAAACGCAAACGGCGAGCCGCTAGGTGGCATTGTAAATGGTATAAAACGGGTCGGTTCTCTCACCCAACAGCAGTTTCTACCGTGCCGAGAGGATGGCCGAGAGCTTACCGAAAGAATGGCTGGTTATGCGAACCACGAAATTGCCCAGATGGATTGGTCGAGGTGGTCCCATAGCTTGGCCACAAAGATTATAGGATCTCTCGTGTTCGGACTTTTTCCTGTGGGACCATATGGAAAGCATAATCTACGAGTGCCCCATTAAAACCAATAGGGATCTAGTCGCCAGGATCGGCGATACTCGCGAAATGCCTGGTGTCTTCGCCAAATGTGCGTCAGTCCTATCTCACAGGTGTGATACCTGCATTACAACTGGTTGAAGGTCTCTTAAGCAATTTCTTTGAGAATGTACATCATTACATTAATATTAAAAAGTGTTTTTTGAAGTACGGCCTCTCATTAGTGTTTTAATTTTTTAAATGTGATAGTGGAAAAGTACCTTTTAACTTCTCATCGTTTGCGTTCCAACCATACATTCTATGACGAATATTGCTCGTATAGCTCCCTTTCATCACCCCCTGAATGTTTTCCCACTTATTCAGATTCACCCTGTATATCCAACTCTCTAATTATCTATATATATATATTTATGTCGCAAATCTCTCCTTATATATATATATATGTATCTATATATCTATATATACAAACAATATATATGTATGCATCTATATATACAAACTATATATATATAATAAATAATATATATAATAACAATATATCTAAACATATATATAATATATATATATACAAACGTACACTGTATGCACATACAAACACACGACTGTGCTCGTGTAAATATGCATTATATATACATAATTTATTTACTAATGGAATATGGAGTATATTATCTCATGGATATTATGTATATATATTAATGCTTCTGGGTTACTTCATTCAGATACAAAACTTTATATCAGGAGATAATATACTCCATATTCCATTAGTAAGTAAATTATTATTATATTACTTTGCAGCTAATGCAAGTATTAGGAAATTTATTTCGATATCAATGAATTTCAATTAATTCAATCTTTGGTATTATGTATACAGATGGATATATATCGCGAATATTTTTTCTAATTTTTCAATTCCTTATTAATTAACCAAGTAAACAAAATATATTCAGAAAGTTAAGTGTAAAGAGTTTTGTTCAGTATAATAAATATAAAAATTGCTAATAATTAATTAGCAAATGCTTCAATCCGTAAATGAAAGAAGAATATATGACATTCAGCAAAGTGCATTCTCAAGGGAATGTAATTACTTTAATTAATCCCAGAAGCCTTTTTCCTATAATTTTAATCAGACTGAGAATCAAAACTTTAGATTAAGTGCATTAAAAATTCTAAGGAATGCTACTAAAAAAACCCGCCGAGATAAATTTAACGGTCATTGTTTAAATATATTAACAACGATTTATATTGAAATCTATTCCTCGGCAAAACAAGTTTGCAAAATCTGTTAACATTTTCGTTGTATGGTCATTTGTTACTACATTAATATTTAAATAAATTAGAAAATATAAAAGTCCATCTATAGATTCCCAAATATGTATCTAAATCACGTTCATGCACATCTAGACGCTGTTATGCTTTTCGTAGCTGGTAGTGACCAATATCCAGCGCCGTTCGTCTGAAATCGAATTACGGATCCTTCTCATTGCTGTAATTCGTCACTTTAAAACATGCGCATATCTTTCCTATCCTCCCTTATTTAGGATCGCAAAGCGTGTGGTCATCAACGCACAACATATATTTTTACATATTATTTGAAATCATATTTCATGTCTAATTACATTCGTTCGCTTTACATTAAACAAAACACAATAACTGTAAATAAACTGGTGAAAAAAATAGAGGACTCGACCATCTTCCGCAGGCTGTGGTTAAAGGCAAGCCGGGAGGCGTATAATGTTTTTGATGTGCCTCATCTAAAGCAAATGCTCTATAACGTAACAGTTTGCAAGGGAAAAGATGTCGTTATTCCTGTCAAATATTTATTTTAGAAGTTAATTCTAGATGACCGTTTTTACTTCTGCAGATAATGAGGTTTTTACTTTTTATTATTATCATATATTTTCATTTGCGATTTTTTCTTAATAATATATACTTAATTATTTACTTTATAAAGTAAGATTTATTTTTAACAATTTTCGTCGATAATTAAAATTTTCCACTTAACTTTCGTACAAAAATTTAGTTTAATTTTTAACTGTCTAATTGTATATTAAATTCATTTAAATATTTTTTCTATTTTAAATTACATTTTAAATAAACATTTTTATACTTAGTTTTGTTATTAAAACATTTAGTAACGAACGACTCCTGTAACTGTCAGCTATGTTTCTGTTTACTTTACGAATTCGCAACTGGACGAAATTCACATAAATAACGACGAAAAACATTTTGGTCTGCACTTTACTACTTTTCGTTGACTTCGACCTCTTAACTCAGAAACGAAAACATCCGTCCCTCAGGCGTTTACCCAAGAATTTCATTTTGTTCTTTTCGTACCCAAGAATGCAATTTCTCTTCGTTCCCTTAAGATTAACAAGTCACTCGCTTCGATTGAGGATAAAGCTTTGTTAATAGATTTTTTCACTCGTTGTTATTTTAGTTCCATGATTATGCTGCTATATATTACCTATCTGCTCGACTGCAGCCGAAAGATTAAAACGTATATTCTATACGTCAACGAATATTCTACTTCTGTTCAGATTTCGAGGAACAAGCTCCTTGTGCAATTAATTTAATAGTTTTCTGCGTATGTAGCAGAAATACATCCTTGAGAAAATTATTACAGATTTCTAAAAAACCTTAAATGCTAATGTACATCTTGTTATGATTATGAAATATTCCTTATGGATTAATTATATTTAATAATATTACCAAACAAAAGATTTATAATGAATTAATGTATTATACTGAAAGCAATATTAACACATTTCAGTATTCAATGTACTGAAATGCATTGCCCGTGAATATGTAATGAAATGTGTACTGAAATGGACTTCGGGTATAAATAATACCTGGATTTTTGGGGGGGGTAATCCTTCTGTAAGGAATGTAGTGCAGCTGAGATATTGGTCGTAATCCTTTATTCTATCAGGTTTTAAAATTAGTTTAGCCATCTTGTGGACCTCTCTTTGTGGATTTTATACTTGAACATATTCCATTATACTACAGTTAGGTTAAATATAAGGACAATTTCCAGATTATGTTATCACTTGAAAAAATTTTGGAAGAAAAATGAACAAAAATTAGGATCTTCGATGTGTGGCAAATGGCCTTGTCTTTCTAAAACATTGCACTGTTCTGAGATAACTACACACTAAGTTGTTGAAATAAATATTTCCTCAAGATCTTACAATTCTGTAAAATTACACTCCTTTTATTAATTATTTTTACGCGTCGTACGTAACTCCAAATCATCAAAAGTTGTGCCGTGGAAGTTAATGCAACATTTTTTGTTTACTTTGCTTTACCTCATATGAAAATATTGAACACGAAATATTCAGATTAAATCTCGTAAGAAACCACGGCCTATCGACAAAATACATCAAATCCTTACAATCTGAATCCTGAAAATCTCAAAAATCCTTACAATCTGAATCCTGATAATCTCGAAAATCCTTACAATCTGAATCCTGACAATCTCGAAAATACTTACAATCTGAGACGAAACTTCTAGATTTTTAGTAATATATATCTATTTCAGATCAACATTTTTAAGTAATATTTCGATTTCTTTTCTTAATTTTTTAACTATCTGAGTTATTAAACAAAACTAGTAAAATAAAAATTCAAAAATAAGTAATTTAAAATTTAAAATTGGCACAAACATAGCAAACGTAAAATAACAACAAACTGAAATAAATAAATGTAATTAAATTTAAATATTTAATTTATTATACCCGGGGAGGAATAAAATGTTGCTAACAACTAAAACAGAATACTACCTTTTCAAAATAAAAAAATTGCACGTGATTTGAAAAAAAAAATTACACTGCCCTTTCTAATTGTTAAGAATAGAAAAGCAAATTATGGGGACCATGATGATGAAAAAAATTCTGTAATACTTTGCAGAAGATTATATCACTACCTCTTACAGTGTTGCTTAGTAAAAATGCCTATATTATGTAGTGCATATTTGAAATGTCTTAAGCAAACCATAATGACATAAGCGTCAAAATGTTATGAGATTCCTATAAATTCACCTTCGCTAAGTAACTTTCAATTACTCGGTCCATTAATCTCTCAGCAGAATTCGAAACTGTATTCGTTCTTTGAATTAGGCTGTTGCAATGCTTGATGCAATTTCTTACCATGCCATCGGGGCACCGTATGCATTTTCATCAAGAACAATAATCATGCTCTGCTCTGAAAACAAGTATTTGAGGATGTGCAAGACTTGTCCTATTGATTGAGGTTTCCTAACATATCTGAACTGGATTGCTTTACCCTCTCTCTTTAGCCTATTAAAGAAACAAGTCGTTCACATTACGACTTTCCATCCGTTAAAATGAATGCTGTCTAGCCGCTTTTAATGGTTGATTTGCTTCGATGAATTTAATGGCTTTCCAGGGAAACACTTTTATAAAATGGACATATTTTTCTGGTGATATGTTTTGAAAGTATCATTTCCAAATGTAAATTTCCATAGCTATCTTTACCAAAAATGATTTACCACAAATGATTGCATGTGTCATATCGGACATCTCAAAGGAAAACTTCGTGATATTTATTTTTTTACTTCTTAAATTTCGTGTCTTGGCAAAACAAAGAGTATTACCACTTCAAGGAAATATTTGATTGAAGAATCGTGCAAAAGTGATCAAGTTCATTAAATCCACAATTTCGTCTTGGTTGCTGCAATATGGGAAAAAAAAAAAAAAAAAATATTTCCGGATGAAGGGATATCTTCGTGGTGAAATGTTTGAAGAAAATTAGCTGGTATTCTCTTTCCACATAGGGAAACCCACGAAAACCAATCTTGTAGCTAGCACGTTCGCGTGTGCTCGAAGCAAAATCAGACTACAAGTATTCCCCTCTGCTACAAGCGGAGTCAGCTAGGTCTTGAATAAAGTTTAGGTTTTTAGGTTTATTAGATTATTTCAAAGCACACTATGGTTATCTGCCTAAGAGGAGGGATACCTTCGCGGATGACTTTCTAAGGAGAACTGACTCGTATACACGTTACACGTGGAGAAAACCCCGAAAACGTTGACGAGGCAACCTATTAGTCTGGAATCGAATCCAAGACGGAACTGCCAGTGTTCAACGATTTCATCGCTCAGCCGCTGGTGGGCCCTTGAATATTTAAGTATTTCTTTTATTAAAGAAGAGCACAAGTCTCTGCATGTTGTTAATTTATGATTAAAAATATCATAGAGAATTCTTTTTCTACGATTCGGCTTTGCAATTTTTAAAGCTCAATTTTAAAAATACTTTATCGTACATGCAGCAGTTATGCAGCTATTACGCTTATCGGAAATGGTTAATTTAAAACTCTCTCGGTACTATAAACTGAAATCTCGATACCAATAGTATATCGTAATGTCTTTTTTAATTTTTGCTTTCAGATTTCCCATTATTAAATATTTTTTAACTTTATGAAATTTTAGTCATAAATTCTTCTAGGCATGAAATTGTAATGCGATGTTTACAGATTTCAGTTAATTATTTAAAATATTTTAGCTTTCATTCTGCATCCATTCCAAATAAATTTACATTTAAGGTATGCGTTTCATGTGTTAACATAAATCTCATGACTGCTGCTTAAATATGATTAAAGTGAAATTCTCTGCTTCTACATTCAATATATTCTAACAACAATTTAGCAGCAGTTCAAAATTCCTACAAGCAATTCAAATGATGTTAAAATTTTAGGAATTCTTTAGATTTTCTTCTTTCCATTTCTTCTTTCCATTTCACGGTCTCCCATTTATTCTGAAAGGCAGAATACAAACTTAAATTCCACTTTCGGAAAATGCGGGTCACTTAAATACAGATAAATATTTGCTACAAATACATTCCAAACTGGGGAAACGGACTCGAGAAGAAAAGGGCTTGCGATGTAAGCTATCATTAGATATATATGTCTGTTAAAATTTAAACAGTTCTGAGATTTAAAGGTACCAATATCTTTTTATAAGAAATATTTAATAATAATGTGATTCCAACCACATAAGGGTTGAATGATTATAGAACTTTCTCTAACGATAAAAACATAACACCTGATTTTAAGAAATGAATATAGAAATTAAAGGGGAAAAAACCGCTTAGTAATAATTGTAAATACATGCAAAATGTTAACCTCAGTTTTATTAAATACTCTGTAGATTAGAAAATATTTTGTACAGAACGTTCGAGAAGAATACTTTTGGCGCAGTTCTCTTTAAACCATAAGAAATTGTTACCTGTTCAATTTTGAAGCATCATTTATTCGAACAAAAACACTCGTTCCAGTGGTCCGGGCGTTCCTGGAAATTTGCTTTGAGCAATAATTATATATATTTTTGTATTACATTTTTGCATTATAAAAGAAATGTTTTCTATATATATTTGCAATGTAAGACAAACAACACTCTTCTGGATGAAGTTGCTTTGCATATCTCTTCTGTAGAAGATGCAATAATACACTCTAACAGCTGAGTTAAAATTTTACAAGCTTTTTATTCAAGTGGGTGAATACGAAAGTACTTCCCCAAATATTTTGAATTGAAGGTTACATTCAGAAATATTCAGAAATTAGGTTCATAAAATGAGTAAAAAATTATCAAAAATGGGAAAAATAAAACATATATATTTCAGCAATCAATTCCAACCGCCTACTTTAAAAAATATACTGCAAATATTTTTCTTTATATACGTTACTTCCGCTTAATTTCCTGTGCCAAGAAAATGATCCACAGGTTATTTGAAAATATAACGGATCGAATTTCCAAACACTGTGATAAACGTTCGCGACCGTATTTACTACCGTGTGAAACCAGTGAATGAAACAGTATCGACTTCCTTAGTTCTATGACACTGAACGTCATACATTTCAGACATGGTCCTAAATGAAGTCTGTTAGGCTGCTTTTACGTGAGTCCAGAAATCATTAGTAACAGGCCCACCAGCGGCCGAGCGGTAAAGTCGCTGAACACTGGTAGTTCGGTCCGCGGTTCGAATCCCGCGAACGGGCTGGCTGCATGGGCGTTTTCGTGGTTTTCCCCATGTGTAACGTGTATACGAGCCAGTTTCCCTTAGAAAGTCCTCCACGAAAGGCATCCCTCCCCTTAGGCAGATAGCCCTCGTGTGCTTTGCCATAATTAAATACACATACACACATTAGTAACAACTGCATGTCCTTGCTGGGGCACTTCTTTAAAGGCAGCAACCATGCCATTTGGATTTGGCCAACCATGAGCCCCGAAAGTGCAATTTCACCCTTGTGATGTTTTCGACACTGGATCATCTTGATACGTTAAGCTGGGTAATGACTTGTCAGGAATTTGAACTAGTGCCAGTCGGCACTCACGTATCAGTATTTAGCATCATGTTGTAAAATTAGGAGTTCGTGGTTAAAGAGCCTATAAGTTCCCTGCTCCGTTGTGCGAATTTTATGTATTGTTATGCTAATGTAAATGTAGTAGTGCAGTTAGATACAGACATATGGAGAATATATATTCTAAACGAAAATTTTGTTATGCACTTTACGATTTCTGTCTTCATTCGACTCTTTTCTACCCACTGATGCCAATTTCGCATTGCTGTACTTCCGCTTCGACAGACGTATTTGAAATCAGGAATAATAATTTTGTCTCATGATTGATTATTCATTGCATTGGAAATTTTTTCGCGCCATTTAATAAAATATAAAACAAAATCAGACAGTTCTGTTCCGAAACCGAATGCGCAATGTCATTCCAACTAAGTTTATCGGTTTATTGAAATCTAATGCACATACGTGCGTTTTCAAATACCTTAAAAAAAAGTTATTTTAATTTTCTCCATATACCGTACTTTTAATCGATACTCATTTATTTGCTCAAAAGAAATAAAATTACTAACGTTTTTAAATACGAAAATAAATTACAAACTCAGAGCAGTGCTACAAGAAGTGATTGAGGTTATTTTTAATTTGAACATGCATTGATTGCTTCGTTAAATATACTATTCCTTTCCTCGTTACAAAAGAAATAGTTAACGTATAGTATTGAAATACATATTCATCAAACATTTCGCAATCACCGTCATTTTAGTTCAAGTTAGCTTTGACATTTTTTAATGCAAAATAACTGTGGAAGTTTTATGTTGCAAGTTAGCTTTGATCTTTTCTATTCCAAATTATTCTTATATCTTTCATTTCTCATGAAGCCCCCCGTGTTAGGACTTTAAGTCAATTTTATTTTTTGTTACACAATAAAAGACAGTGCAAGTTGTATTTACTGAAATGAGTGTTTTAGCTAATATGAAACATTGACTGTAGCTGAAATTTTACATCGGCATTAAAATGCGTATTATATCTCAATTTCCAAAGCATATGTCAGAGACAAACAAAGATATGTTTGACATCTAAAAGAATCTCACAATATGTGTATCTTTTTGGATCAGAAATAGAAACTACTGTAAGATCTGTGCTTGGAAATTTCCATTTTTAACTTTTAAGCTTGGATTCTTTTCTAAACTCAAAATTGCTCTAAAGATTGAATTTTATACATGGATTGTTACGCAAATCTTTAAAAAATACAACACTGCAAAAAATGCAAATATAATGTTTGTGACGGTAACATTCTGTAATGTAATTTGGATTACCTTATGATATCTTGAGTTGCAGCCTATAAAAGGCTTTAAAGTTGCAACCAATGAGGCTATACATGTACCTGAAACTATTTTGGAGTAGACATTAAAGTCTTCGTAGGTACCGAAATGTAAGAAGGCTGAGAAGCTGAGAATCACATTTTACCACTTACACAGGTTTAACCGCAATAACAGGTAACATAATTACCAATAACGCCGTAATAGGTTAATTAAAGAGTCGATATAGAATGAACATTTTACTATGGTGCTTTCAACATTGACAAAAATCTGTTAGTCATGAGAAGCATGTACATGTTCGTGTTTTAACTGGAAGTTTAAATAAAAATAAAATTTAGTTTAATAAAATTTATTACATTTATTGTTAGCTTGTACCATCAAATTTAATTTTAAAATTTCAAGTCAGCTCTAGGCCTTTTTCCCCCATTCTAGGTTTAATTCCTTAAGCCTTTTAAACTTGTTTATCCCGTTTTTATTATTCTGAAACAATAACAGCTCAAGAAGCAATTGATGCATGAGATGTAGAATACTTGGACAAAAGGTAGATGTAAATATAAAGTAATAAAACCTGAAGATTGAACTCATCATTTGTCGAGTTATTTAATACATTAAATTTATTCCATTATCCGATTTCTGATTTCGAAATTGTAGGAAAACAGGAGATGGCAAGCAACTGGTGTGCGAGTAACTGATCTTGCTTGCAAGGAAATCATCTCTCCATGTAAGCCGATAAAACTTCCATTAAACTCTCCAGATTTATGACGCAGTTTCTCAATGCTTCTAAAGGACGAAAATCTGTTTGCATATTATAATTTAAACTTGGTTCACTTCCGATGCTATTGCAATGTTTAATATCAACTGAAATTACGCAAAGGTATTATTCCACGTTAACACTTTCAGGATGAAATTGGACAAGACTCATCATTCGCTGTTTGGGTGCGGATTAAACTCTATATATATTAGTATTTTGCTCCCAGCTACGTTAAATGTTAAAGATTATAATGTAGTATAGGCTGGCACATGTCTAAAAAGTAATATAATCACATGATAAACTGCGATGTCTCATGAGCATGAAAATGCCTGTAATGTAATATTTTCTAAACGCCTGAATTATAGTCTTCATATTTCCTTTCCCGACGCCCTTGAAAATTCAACTAAGATCTCAGTTTAAATAATTTTGGACGCAAAATCAAAATTCTGAGGAAAAATCGTTAACAGGCGTTATGTAAACAAAAGAGTGATCGCGTTATATTTTCAATGATTTGACAAAACAGTTGACATTAAGCAGGAAGTTTATATAATTTTGTAAAATAGAAATTATGTGGTATTTAAATTACCAAAGTGTAATTTGATATAATTCATTACCTAAATATATTGATTTGCTATAAATTTACATTATAATATAGTAATACCTTTTCAAACTAATGTACATATTATTGCGAAATGCTCAGCTGCTGTAATATAGCTTTCCCTTTTGTTAGGGTTGCCAGAAAGTAGCAAGGGTTACCAGACTTAGCCAGAAACCGCCCGTTTGGCGACACAATTGGTGATAGTCATAAATGATGCGAGAACGTTTTAGAACACATTCTTAGCGGTTTTTCCAAGAATATCCACTAGAAGAATCAGAAGAATATACGC
The DNA here is from genome assembly GCF_044657685.1 of Stegodyphus dumicola. NCBI lineage: Eukaryota > Metazoa > Arthropoda > Arachnida > Araneae > Eresidae > Stegodyphus > Stegodyphus dumicola. Next base: position 200,299,750 of record NC_140771.1, read on the forward strand.
ACGAAACTAAAGAACCACACTAATCAAACGGAACGATGACTTCGACTATGAATACGATAACTTCGACTATGCATATGCATGAACGAATTGTACGAGGTGATCGTTGAAGCTAAACCTAAAGAAAGAATTTAGCGGTTTAAAAACCATGCTTGGACTAACGCGTGTCTTTTTATTTCCCAGTCTCGCTCACAGCGTTGAGTGCGCGTGCACTGCCATACACAAATAATTCGCAACCGGATAATCGATAATACACTGTAATGTAATGTAATATACGAGTGTCCTGCAACCCTTGTAGCTGATAATAATCGTCTTCATGGTTAATGCCTAAAACATAGGTACCGAGAGGACACTGTATTAATGTTGCAAGGTCTTTCCTTTGTGATGTAACTGGAATCACATCCGACTAACAGTTGGGAGGTCCGGCATTCGAATACAGGCCTGACGTAACTCATTTTCTATATCCTTTGCTTCCATAAACATAAGGACTCTGCAACTCAGCCACAGAAAACGACTTAAAATCCCATTTATTTTCCACTGTTTTCTTTTTGTTTCCCTATCTAAGGTAGTTTTATTGAACATTGCTTTCATTTTTCCAATATCATAAGTTTGGCCCACCGGTGGTCCTCTCAAGATTCTGTTGTATTATTCGTCCATTAATTTTGTCTGGCCGTTTAAATATTTTACTGCCATGTTTGCTTCTGAAACGAAATACCACATTTGCTTTCATCGAATGCCCGTGTAAGAAGAGCCAGTACAGACTACAGACTTCACTCCCTTGTATACTAAGATTGTTTAATTTTGCAACAACTAGACTCTTACATTATTTAAAAGTTTTAGCTCGTTATTCGTTTAAGTGATCATTCGCGACTCATAATCAATCTTCTTTCCCTTCTTTTTTCATATGTATATAAACTGTAACTACAATAATAAAGACCATGTAAAATGACATGTAATTAATTACATAAGCCTGCTGAGGTCTTATAGCAGAGTTAATTGTCAAATCACAGAAACGAAAGTTCGGAATGGAAATCCCGCCGTTTCATATTTCCTTCTTCCCTTCTTACCATGTTCATAATAATTCTCTCAGCTTCATAATAAGTCTTTCTTACTGAATAATTTAAGTGTCCTTTCTTATAAAAACACTATCGTTAAAAACATCCATGATTTCTTTAAGGCTAATGAAGTTGCAGCTTGATTTCCTTATCCATCCAGGGGACAAAGACAGTATAGAAAATAATAATAAAACTAATTTTATCACTTTTTAATGTCATCAGCAGAAAGAAGATAATGTCTAAAAGCGTTTTAGTAAATGGATATCTTGATCAGTTTCACTCTGTAAACCCAACATTACAAAATGCCTGCTGCTTCAAGTCTCTGGTAATATTTTTATTTTTATTTTTTTAAATCAAAACTTGCTATCTTCCGTTCTTTTACTGCTTTTCTCGATAGAGATAAAATGCATTCCTTTCAGTTTTAAAAATGTGTCTTCGTAAAAAGAGATAATGTATCCCATCATGAAATTTGATGCTGAGATATACTATACTAATTAATTCTCTCTGTCTACTTATCTCTTTACAAAACAAACTAAAATTTTGAGTTTTCTTTAAGATTTCAACTTATATATGAAAATCTTTCTTAACAAAATTAATTCCTTCTCTTTATATCACGAATTTTCTGAAATGCAATTTTATTCTTATTTAAATTTGTATAGGCCGCCTTTTGCATTCGATTGTTACCATAAAATACGCACTTAGATTGAAAGCCTAAATTTTTGATTAAAATGCTTCACAACGTGAACATTTAGACACACATAGGAGAAAGTGAATACTATACAAAAATATCAAATATGGTTACTTCTACACAATAGTTCTGTTTATTAAATGATGCATATTTTCCAACAAATTGACTAAGGAAATTTTAATGCAAGTCCAACAAAGACATTTTCATTTGATAATGAATTTTAGCATAACTGCTTAATTTAGCAATAAATGAGGGTACGGGCCATTATATCCTAACGGGAAAAGGCTGAAATTTCTTTAAAGCATATTTAAGTTAAAGGATATTTAGGATAATGGAAGAGAATATCTCCTATAAACGAACGCGAAATTAATAACCACCATATTGAAATACTGCTGAGAAGAGGTAAAAATATTTGAATTTAGTTTAAACTTGCAAATTTTATGATTTATTTCGCCTCTTAAATTATTATGCATACAGATATAATTTCTATTGTGTGGGCAGGAACTAACTATAGATTCTTTAGAACGTTTTCACTCCTTAATTAAGTAAAAAAAAAAATTAAAGAATTTTGTTCCATTCAGTTGCAGATAATATTATATTGCCTATCAGAATCCAGGATGGAGGGAAATGTGCAAGTAATTGTGCAAATATTTAGTCGAAGTCTTCAGAAACCATAAAGACAGGCTTCTCGCGAAATTAGCTTATCCGAACACTCATTCCGAGCTGTTCTTAAGGAAGATTTGAAGTCTTGCCCATGGAAATCACATTAATGCCAGGAATTAGAGAAAACTATCATTCATTAGAATAAGAGTAGACAATTTTTATTTAGTATGACAATTGGTCCGATCTTTACGGTAATTTCCTATAGGTAGATGGAAGTTATGTTTAATAATAAAGCCGTGTTTCGTGTTAGTAAATGTATATATTGATCGATTTCCCATTATAACCCCAGTATCTCAAAATGTCTGGTGTTTCAACACTCCAGTTATAATTCTCGCACAAATATGATGACCGAACCAGCCAGGTTCTTGCAAATGTATCACTGAAAAGCTCTCTGAAATTTTACAAAAACTATTGGTTTAATGTGGAATGCTTCTATGGAATTTTAGCAATGCATAATAGTTCTACCAACGAAAACGCCATTTGTTTTATTAAATTCGATTTAAGAAGTTACAAGCAGTTTTCAACATGGAGCTGATTCTTGCCTATCCTATAAATTACTTTATATTTGCATGAGATTTTGTGTACTTAAGTGCAGAGTTGTTTTCATATAAGTTCTCTTATTAAGTTTTAACTTGCGATATTTCATAACTGTTGGCAGATTATAAATATTTATAACATAATTAGTATTTAATAGGTGGGAAAAGTAAACAGCTTTTCCTAAACCTCATCAATGCTGGCAAAACATTTGATTCCATATTTAGTGACTTTTGAAGAGTGAAATTTTTCCTTCGCAGTAGTCACACCCGCCCTTTGCACCTTAATCGGAACAAAATTACCGAACAAATTCTGGAAATCCTTTTTTTTTTATTCATTTTAATTAAAACGTATGCAAGTGTCGTTTGGCTGGGAATTGGTTGAGAACGTGGGTAGTCATTTTAGTAGCCATTCAGAAGGAAGCTGACGTCTTTTTGTATTTTGCTCAAAGAAAAGTGTTATAGGTTTTGAGTGCATTTGAAGTTGAGCTCTTTATGTGACTCCATGCATTTTCAACCTTGATTTTTCGAGCATGATTTTCGAGTATGTTCTCACAACAGATGATTATGCGTTTTAGAACTAAATTTAAAACATTTATTTTTCTTTATGGCAGTTTGATATTATCTTCAGTACTACGTGTATAACATTTCTTTGTTTTCTTCAAATAAATTGAGTGTTGAAAAAGAATAAGGATTTTCATTAACCAAGAATATATATATATATATCTTTGGTTACCGCACAATCTGTTATGCGTACACATTTCCTCCCTAAGAAAAGACGATTATGAAAATCCTTATCCTTTTTTTATATTTTTTATATATTTTTCATGGTATATATATATATATCATTCTCACAGTATTCCATTGTATAAACGTTTGCTTAAAGCAGAATTCGTAAACATTATATAAAAAAATTCCAATTTAGTTGCATATGTTTTAGAATTTGAATTTAGATGCTTATGTTATGTTAAAAATCATTTCTATTTCTTTTATTTTCGTTACTTGGTTTTAATTTTTACTGTGAGGTTTCTGGGTTCTTTTGACTCTCGGAAATTTTGCCCTCCTCAATTTATTGTGCGTTTGAAAGCACAATCAACTGGAGCCAACAGTAAGTGGTAAAACATATTTCAAAGACGATTATGGGGAAGGGGAGAAGCGGGTTATTGGTTTCAGCACTCACAATTTTACCTGATTTCGAGGTCATACAAAAAATGTATCGTTAAAGCAAATATAAGTTAGGGTAACATAAAAGCAGTAAGCATATAATCACATCTAGATGCATTTTCTTTTATAGCATTTGAAAAGGATAATACACAGTTATTTTTTATGCTTTGAGATAAAAACTGTTGTCAGTACACCACGTTTAGAAAGACTTATCATACAGAAGAATAGAGATTTGCAGTGAATTTCCTTGTGTTTCTTTAGTTTCTCAAAGGAACAATGAGCCTATATCTTAATAATATCATCGACGCTGTTCAGGCAAACAATAATATTATAAGGTGTATATTAGGAACATGCACTTTCAACCCAGGAAAATATCGGTGATGTTACGATTCATACAGCCCGAGTCAAGACTTGACAGTACCAGTACGGTCCATGCCGGTCCTGAAGGGATCACCGAAAAATCGGTGGCTCTAGTCCTATGAAGCTAACGAATAATCGCTTAAATTCGTGCAGCAAGAAACAACAAGAAGGAAGGGTAACTAACACTTTATTATTCCAATAAGATTTAACAAAACTCCGTCTTGGAGTGTACAATCAAAGCCGATACTTGGGCTTGAACTTAAGAGACTAAAAATTCAACTAAAACTAATATTAACTAAAGAAATGTAGCCGAAGCTATCAAGATTCTAATCGAGTTGGCCCCTTAACTCTATTTGACTACGAAGCTTATCAAGGGCCTGAGTACGGCGGAGCGTAATAACAGCTTTGAGAGAGTAGCCAAAATGCAGACGCGCGTAAATCAGAAATTCTGATTCTCTCTAAATCTGTAAGTAGACTTCGCGGTTTAAATAGCGCTCCTCCTCATTAAGTACTCAGAAAGATTCCAAAACTACGTTCTGGCCGGAAGTAGTGGGTTGAAGTTAAGAATTTGACAGGAAAAGAACTTTAACTTAAAATTTAACTGTTAATAAAATTAACATAATCCTTACAAAGTAAGTAATGCATTAAACAATTATGAATTCAATGATTTAAGAATGTTGCATTTAAATGCAATTTAAACAACCTAAATCGTTGCCATGTCATCAATTTAATTAAAATACTACCTGTAATTTTCGAATTACGCTAATTAATAAATTAGGGACTCTGATCGGTAAGATATAGAAATATAGAAACGGGACCTGTGTTTTATTATACCTATAAAGCTGTTTACGTAGGCAGCTTTGCAAAGGATTTCTCTAAAAAATTAATTTCCTAAATACGTCAACCCATATTCAGATAATATTATTACGGTTTTGCTGTTATTGATTATTTTTGTACTTTGTTATTATAATTACAGACACACATCCTTGAAAGTTCTCTGAAACACTATTTTTCTGCAAAATACTTCAGCAAATGTTGATTTTCTTCACAAACTTCATTTCGTTCGATGGATATTTTGACGAGAGTTAAGACTTTCTTCTTTAAAATTAATCAATAAATCACCAGAGAAGATCTCCCCTGGGTAAATAAGTGAGACAGCTGAAAACTAATTTAATTAATCACTTTAGTTTGGTTTCGTGCCATCAACTAAAATCTTATGATTTTAGTGTCTCGTCTTTCTCAGCGAAAATTTATAATAGCTAAAATGTCTTTTAATTTGCTATTTTGCAGTGAAAATGTAAAAGAAGGTAATCAGATTAATGAATTTGCTTTAGCGTGAAAGCTATCGTTTATAATGCAAAACATATAATTAATTAATTAAAATTATTTTAGGTAGCAGCCTGAATAGAATAACTAGTTAAGAACGCTATTTGTGAACTTAGTCAATCCAGTTAATTTTAGCGTTTTATGAAAATATATTGTTAAAACAGTGCGCTAAAGATGCACATAGGGTGTTTACACATTATTGTAATGTATTCAAAAATATGAAATTATATTCTTAAAAATTAAATATTTGCTGGTAAAACACTGCACTCAAGAACTACAGAGGATGTTTATATATTTTAGATTTTGGGGCCGTTTATTAATTATTTAAAATGCAAAGAGCAATTTTAATGTTTGTTCTGATAGCCTTTAATGACCTTGTAGGGTTCCTAACACTTTTTATCTAAGATGAACAGTGAGGAACATATTGAACTATTTAGCAACTTATCGCTGAGTTCAAACAACTAAAACGTAGACTCGAGTAGAGTTAAAATAATCTTTATTTTACTCAAACACGAATAACAGTCTGCCACTTTCTCGGGCTTTACATCGGAATACGAAATCAGTACTAAACTATAACTAACTAAAGGAGACTTAGCCGAAGCTAAACACAAGTATCTAACGTAGTTGACCCATAATTTAGACTAGCAAGTGAATATCAAAAGTACGTAATAATTCGGTCGAGTAGTAACAGGAGGTTCGAATCCCGCGAACGGGCTGGCTGCATGGGTGTTTTCGTGGTTTTCCCCATGTGTAACGTGTATACGAGCGAGTTTCCCTTAGAAAGTCCTCCACGAAGGCATGCCTCCCCTTAGGCAGATAGCCCTCGTGTGCTTTGCCATAATTGAATACACCAATACCACCGAGTAGTAACAGCTTCAAGAAGGCAAACACGCGCTACTAAGGATTCCTATCACTATATATAGAAGCAAATTGAACCTTCCTTAAATACCATTCAAACTCATTTGCATAAATATGAATTACGACCTAACAGCATTTAATTGTTCAGTCTCATAGAAATTGTAAGAATACGTTGAAAATGAACACATGCTATTCTTGCATTCGTCTTCATTTATTCAAGGAACGCAGTACTTATTTTCGAAGTATGGCTTACTGTTTGGTCTTGATGAAATTTCACTCTCTGAAAGTCATTGAAATAAAGAAATGGTGCTTCTTCTGTAAATTTCGGATTTAAAAACTTTCTCTTGATAGCACGTTGAATTGATTTTGATATTTTTTTTTTCACTCTTCTTATTTCTAACTTCTCACTGAAAGAAAATCCTGCGGCAATAATAAATGCTTTCTTGAAACTTTCTTTGTCATTGATGGAACCAGGTTTGTGCATTTTTGTCTCTTCACTTTGATAAGAGTTAGACCTTTTTCGTTGGAGTCACTTGCCTCATCAAGGTAAACCCATGCTTCATCAACAGTCACATTGTATTTCCATTTACCTCCAACTACATACTAGTTTTCATGCAGCGTTGTATAAATAGTTCTGCTTTTATCCACATTATATCGCCAGAAACTGGTGAACATTAAATTTTTAGCTTGGTTTATTATTTTAATTATTACTGCTACATATATATTGCAATTTATCTCTGCGCTGGCTAATTTCCTCTTGTTACCAATGATTTAATTTGTGAACCATTACATAGAGTATGCTTGTACACTGCGGAAAAAAAAGGCTATGGGGCTTCCCATTTTACTTGTTATATATTTTGATAAATATTCTTTTAATTTCCATTTCTGTTTTGATATTAGGACAACTTGATTTGTTTCGAGTTCCAAATCCTCTCATGCTGTGACTAGGATCGCATGGCTTTTAATATAATATATTTTTTTTTAATTTTCGTTATTTCTGAAACTTTTTCTGTTAATACAGCGGCTAGGTACTCCGCCTAAGCGCGGGCATTAGGATTATCACTTGGAAATATCTAGAATAGCAATTATGATTTACTATACGAAAAGTCTTTTATTCTGTCCTTACCTACAGATATCACGCAAAAACATCGTTAAATTGCATTCGATAGCGGTCAAAATGGATATTTCCGTTGAAATATGTTGCCTGAAACTTTTCGAGATTACAATACTTCCTTTTTACTTCGTACAAGGAAGCAAAAAGGGAAAGTTTGCAAAGGCAAAACAAAGACATTTGAAACAAAATTATTTTACAATATTTAGCGATAAGTCGCATTAAATAAAGTCTGAATTAGAAATGTCTCAGAATTTTACGTTATTATTGGTATACAAATAAAACTATGATTCTTAAAGCAGAAAGTGAAATAACGTAATAAAAGGAAAAAGTCAAAAATTTAAAAGCGTTTTAAGAGACAATTTCTTTCTTTATTTAGTCTAATTATCAATAATTAACAATAAGTAAGCTGTTTTAGTTGAGAACTTCTAAGCCAGTACGTTTTGTAAACATAATTCAATACCATAGATTAGTATCACAGTCAAATGGCAACACATATGCATATACTAGAAAATACAACTTCCTAAGTGATTTAACGTGAAAATGAGTATTTTTAATTTGGTTGATTGACAATAATAGAAGAAAGAAGCTGTCTCCGAATTTAAATTGTAAAGAATTAAATGTAATCATGCCATTTGTTCTTACATTTGAAATGGTTAACTTCTATATTTTCGGCATAAAAAATGTATCCTTATACCCTTATCTTCGATTTTGATCCAGGACACAGTGAATTGTGAAAACTCTTCATTTCTACACACTTTTTTTAAATAAATTTTTTGCATTTTCTCAAACTTTGTATACCCAAATACTAGCCTTAATCCTCTAGCCGGTACGGTTTCGCGAAGACATCGCAAATTTTCGAAAATTGCTATGTGAGAAAGAGGTATTTTCTTGATTTTAACACCAAAATATCTTTGATATTATATACTTGGATTTATGTACAGGCTGCCGCCAAATTCAAAAACGTATGTGAAAAATGGCTATGAGAAACTCGTAAATTTATATTTTGAAGTAAATTTATATTTTGAAACTCATAATACAAAGGGTATTACTTGAAGTTTTTATTTATGAAAAATGATGTTCCCCTTTCGCAATAACAAATAATGAGCTTTTTTTAGCACAATGGAACTTGCTGTTTGTTGTTTTCTTGCCCTCTTTGCGTCTGCTATCGATTCTGCCTTTTCAAATTTGGCTACAAGCTGGACTATCGTATGGTTAGAAGGAGCGTATCTGACATTAAAATATCGTCGGAAGTTTGGGAGTAGTAATAACTCTTCTTCCGTTTTCCAAATAAAAAAGTTACTATCTTTATACTTTCTGCACACGTGTATTGCTCCATATCGAAACTCCCAAGTATATATTTTAATCTAAAAAAGAGAAACTCAAGAACTATTGATTCCAGAAAGAATTATTGGAATTTAAATTCTTGAAGGAATTTTTGCACCGCCCTGTACTTTTAATATATTGCCTTATTTTCTTGGACATGTTTTAAGATACATGTAGATATATTCTTTCTCGCAGACACCACAAAAATTATTCTAGGCCGCATATACGGCTTTGCCTGTCAGAGGGTTTATAAAAAGTTCAAAGAACTCCTTTTCTATCGGAAGCTAGTAACTTCACCTTATCACATATTCATCTTTGAGCATATTCTGTACTATAGCAGAATAAATTCGCCGAGTTATTGAACTGTTACGGACGAAACTGCTGAGGGCATTTTCAACATTCTAAGTCTTTCCTCTATCGCTTGTTACGTGAAGTTACGCTGAGGTGCAATCGGTAATAACTATCTCCTAATGGACGATAATGCGAGTCTCCCTCATGTTGCATTGGTGACAGATTACCTTGAAGATGAGAGAATCCAGCGGACGGAGTGACCCGCATTAAAAATCTGCGTATCATATTTTAAATATTTAATATTTATATTCACACACTGACAAAGTTATATATTTATGTTACCACACAGAACAACTTGTCTCTTCTACAGTAGCACTCTATGCCATTCAAATCAATTGCTACTTTCCAATATGCTTACTTGCATAAGGAAAGCATTTTAGCTACCTTTATATACACTGGGTAGTAAACTCATGTTAGGTAGAGACGAAAGTCATATTGTAACCAATTAGGTGATTTCAAAATTATCTGGAAATTGTTCCGCTGAACTTCTGCTGGCACTACCACTATAGGCATATGTTTCTGCGTCGCATATTAGCAAGAAATACTTTTATGAAAAAGGATATAAGGAATACTGTTATGAGTCATTATATTTGTGGTTTCTAGGAAAATTATTTCAAGATGTACTCAAAAATGATATTATATTCTAAATTTGAATAAATATGTTTCAAAGAGTAATCATATTTGATAAGATAAGATAATAAATATTAAAGGTAAAGTAAATATAGACATATGTAGATTCGACATATAAATGTATTTTACCTCTTTTCAAAACAATGTTAAAGATGTTTTTTTATTATTATTTTTGTGCTAATGTTATTTCCTGTTTTCGTCTTATCTCTTAAATATATCGAATCTCCCGCAATTCGACGTCTAATAAAAAGGTTACGTGGCCAGAGCGGACAGTGGTTACAGCGGACACTGCGAAACTCATCGTGGTCAGAGCGGACACATTTCTTTCCCCATCATGGAACAGATAAAGGGTGCAGATAAATAAGTAAATAAATACTTTTAAAAATCACAAATATAGTTTAAAACAGTATTTTAAGTGGCAAATCTCTTTCACGTGGGATAACGTTTTTTTCACCGAAGTTTTCTGTTTTTGCACTCGATTATCGAATTACAAGGATAAATACATTTTTGCCAATCAAATTTAATTATTTATATTAAATTGTTAAGATATTATAGTGCAAATGCATTTTAAACATAGCAAAATGTAATAAAAATAAAAACTTTCAGAGAAATATTTAAAAATTAATAGTAAGTAACAATAGAATGAAGGGTATGAACGAACTCCAGGGATTTTGTGGAAAACTGTATTTTAGAGTCAAATAAATATTAGAACAGATGCAACTGCCATAAAATTAATTAGTTTCATTAATGTAAGTAAAAATAAATACTAAAAGTAAAATATATAAAACAGATACAAGTAAATAAAATAAAAATAAATACAAGTAAATAAATACTAATTAACCTTTATTATAAAGGCATAAATATCATTTACCATTGGATTTAGTCCAACCTACTTATAAAACTTAAAGATTTCAGACATTTTTCTAAATTGTTTGATGTTTCGAATTCCTTAAGGATGTTTTCAATTCTTTCATCCAATTTTACGTATGCTTTTTTCCTTTTTATTCTAGAGTCGCCTAATTCTCTGGATTTCAAATTAAAAGACACTTTTTGTGTTTCTTCTTTTAGTATTCTGACTAATAAGTGGACATTAGGCTGGTTTCTGTTAGTGATTGCATTTAATTTGGAATTCCACCCTTCAACAGAATTATTTGTCCTATGACGCTGTCCATATACGTTCCATACTTTAATGGGCATATTTGGATTGTCCATCCACTGCTCGACAAAATAATCAATGAATGTGGTAAGTTTGTCAATGCTTTTTCCCATACAATGCTCCAAGCATCATCTATGAGTTCCATTGGCAAGTAAGCAAATGCAGAAATCATTCTACAAACATTTCTTATATCTTCATTCTCTTTATATTCCTTTACTAGACCCACTTCTTGTATCTTACGCCACAAACATTGATTAAAATGAAAGTTACAACCGGAAATAGTCGAACTGGGAAATTCTAACATACAACTATTGATGGCTGCGGCTTCAAAATCCAATTTTATAATGTCCGGCTTCCACTTAGGGCACCAACGTTTCACTTCCTGAAGCATTGCAATGTAAGTTGCTTGTCTCTTATCAGGCAGAAATGCAAAAAGCGCTGGGTAAACGTTGGTCTCAGTTGCTGTACTCCTTAAATCGACGTGTATTGTATATATTTGAGCAAATTGTTTCGGACAACTTTTAAATGTTCCATCTAAGAAAAAATCTTTCCATTTTCCAAAAGGTACAGAGATTCTTCTCCTCCAAATACTAAAATCCTGTTACCTTGGTCATTTTGAAAGTCTAAGCGAAGAAAGTTTTCTCCATTAGAAAGCAAAAGTGTATCGTTTGCAAACTGAATGTCATTGGCATTTTGGGGATTTTGAGTAGCTCCCAAAGCCTTTCTCCTCTCCTTACATAAAACAGTTTTGGCATTGCAGTATGTCGGTATTTTAGCAACGAAATCATAACCTTTCTGATATAATTCTGAAAGTTCTTCTTGAAATATCTGGGAACGGGAACTGATGTTTCTTCTCGAACTCTTTTTCTGCAAGTCTCTAACTTACTTTTAACTTCGATCTCAGCAACGTTGGGCGGGCAGGAATGTTCAGTTTTCTTCAGTACTTCGTACTGAAAATTTGTCTTCACATTTCCTTTACAATGATGTGTCTTTTCTTTTACACATACCGAACTCATTCCTAATTTATTTTTTCGGTGTAAACGGTGTGGGTAATCATCTACAACTAAACATTCTTTTCCTTTTCTTGTAGAGAGTAATTTTGTTGAAATGGCTATGGGTTCCATCACAGATTTTTTCGACGATATAAAACGACATACACACTTCAGGATCGAACATCTACTGAGAAAATGAGAAAGGCCTTCTCTCTCAAAAGTATCGGCTTATCTATACAGCAGGTGCAAAGCTCGAAACTACACAATAGATCACATTTGACTGATTAGGGAAATAACACAACAGGTGCAAGAATGTCCGCTCTGCCCACCCAGCTCCCCTCACGTGTCCGCTGTAACCACTGTTCGCTCTGACCACGTCCGCTCTAGCCACACCACCAATAAAAATATGCCAAAAAGACCTAGAATTAAATATTTAATAATCACCAGAATGTGGCTTATGTTATCAATTAAACTGCATATGTATTTTAACTTCACATACGTTTTTTAAGATATCTATTAGAAGCAAGTATGAATCTATTTTTAGTTTGAATATTCGGCTGTTTTCTTTGTGTTATTGCATCATCATCTGTTTAAATAGACAATAAAAAGATGAGATTAGGTACTTACGGAAAATCCCGTCGACCACAAGAGCATTTTCGGCAATTCTAAAAAATTGGCGCGGTCATACAGACCCTACCTTTATGTTTAGGGGTTAATTCATTCAAACATGTGTGAATTCTGAATAATGTCAGAAAATAAATGAAGAACTGACACTACTCTTTCTCTCATCATATGGTTTACAAGTAAGGCTTAAAATACATGTATGCATTGACTGCCACAATGTGATGCTTGATAATTTCAGAAGTAAATAATTCATATTAAAAAAACACGAATTGTATTGAAATATCTGCTTTTCAATATGAGCATATACAGATTAAAAGTGTACTGTTTTTGAAACTATCCATTTTGCTTAGCAAGCGGTAAATTCTTAATGGGTGGGCCAACTTACCGGCAGGCAAAACGTGTTATGCAGGTGATTTAATATAAAACTGCTTTAGGGTTTTCTGTGCGTAGCAGAGAGTGATGTATTACACACTCGATCATACAAATGCATTCCAATATTTTGAATCGAACAGGTTAATTAGGCAAGTCATACTAGATCTATGTATGTAAGGGAAGCGATACCTCTAGCGTGGCTTTTCTAAGAGAAACTGGTTCTTATTAACATTGTAATTAGAGGAAACTGCGAAGGGGAGGCAAGTAATTCAGTTTAAATCTGAGTTTAATTTTGTCTAGGAGCATAGGAAATTCTGTCTTAACAAAACATTCTTCCAGAATAATTTCTTTGAGGTTAACAAAAAGGCTGAACTTTTAGTTTCTCTTACTCTCAGAAAACATTTTACAAACAGAACTGCGGTTTTTCACTCATAGAAACATAGGAATTAAATTATCAATCTTTTTATTGCTCCTTAAGTAACTTTTTGTCACACATTGATTAACGTAATTAATTAAGGAATAAAAGCATTCTTCTCAAGCGACGTTACGGTTAGTATATCAATGTTTCTAAAGAACTTATTCTCAATCACCTTATATCAATCTAAACCTTCAATCACCTCCTAGCTTACACGAATGCAGTTATTTTACAGCTGTAAACTGGTGCCAACATCATACATTTCGGAATATTTGCCGAAAGGTAAGATTTTGCCCCAAAAAGTCACCCAAAATTTTAAATATAAGCCATGTATTAGCTGAATTTACAATAGCATCATAAATGATATTCTGTATGACGAAAAACTCCATTAACTAGTAGTCTAACTTAGCTAGTACACTGCAAATGAATGCTAAGCCCTCTCTATTCCAGAAATAAGCCAGAAAATGATTTTCCTTTCTTCCAAGTAATGTTGCAACAACTATCCTACAGACGAAATTGAAGGTGGTATATTCTGCAAGGTGGATGGCATCGATGTTAATAATGAAATGGATTGGAAATTGGATTGAAATACTATTCACCAAACTTCTGAGTATCAGCAAGAGAATTCCAAGAATTTCAATACGGAATTAGATACTGATATTGAGAAATTTCCTTAAGGCAAGTATAAAACCCAAGTAACAAAAAGTAATAGTTATTTAACTCGCCTTTTTACTTTGATTACTTTCCTTTTCTTACGTAAAAACAGTAATTTGCTGATAATAAATCTTTCTTTATGATTCTTATGTACCCATTTACTCTCCTATAGCGGCTGATGAGGTATGTATTCACGTAACGGCAAAAGTAAAATTACAAAATGATTTAAAGAATACTAACATTAAAATTTGCAAACCAAATCTTAGTCAGCCAACAGAAGAAAAGCAGAGTAATAACTTCACAGTTCGTAATCTAAAACCCTTATTATAATCTCTTATTTTATTATTCCTCATTTATCTATGTGCTAATAGATAGTGCCTTTTGGCCTTTCTTCTCTAACAAATAGTTTAAATCAATTTTTCTATAAAGTAAATATATATGACAAACGCTTGTAGGGGAGGATTCAGACGGTGCCATCCGTGTTTGTGTTATAGAGTATTTCTCCCGCCTTCCTAGCGTGCGTTCTGGTATATTGGTCAGCATACTGAGCCTATATTTCAGAGATCCGTGGTTCAATTTCCGGCGAAAGCGTTTGCTATTTTTCATCTTTCCTGCTTCTAAAAAATACCTAATGTCTCCACAGTGTTTCTTCATTGTTTTATAGTGTTTGATACAACGATGTATTGTTCTATAAGCATGATCTCTGAAAAATGTATGGTACATGTATTTTTTCATACATCATCTATATCAATAAAAATTTCTCATTAAAATTAAATTAGGATTCAACAAAATCAAAATATATTTAAATTATGCATCTTTACGATAATCTGCAATTTTTTAAACTTTATATAAACCGAATAAAAGCTTCAGTAGAAAAATTTAAATATTAAATATTTAAGCTGATACATAGAACTATACTGTGAGTTACACATACTAATTTTAATGCGTAGCAGATATATGATTAAATTTTTAGAAGATCAATGAAATATATCGAAAGGTAAACTTACCGTTTTGTCTTCTTCGTGGTGGGCGGCTTGATTGAAGAACCTTAATATCCAGTTTAAAATGAACTAATACAGTCGAAAAATGGGAAGCTTCATTTCACAACACAAACATACTTTATTAGTAGTTACAAATAAACTTAAATGATAGAAGCATATAAATTACAAACACTTAAGCAGCAACTACGACTGCTTCCCCTTCGTTCTCGTTCTAAGTCTCTCTGGTTTTATTTTAGTCATCAGTTCATTTCAGTTCGTGAGGTTTACTCAGATCACTTTAGTTCGAGCTCAGCAACATCAAAAATCATATATTCTTTAAGATGTATTTCAAATGCATGTTAATGGTATGATTTAAAATGTGTGTATGTTACAGTTATATTTAGTAAGCATACTGTAAATAAAGTAAAACATATTCTAAAATATTATCCTGCAGTTTTAAATTTTTATATATTACCAGAGTGATGCTAACGTAATTACTAAAAATAGTGCTTTCTTTAGAAGTAAACCAGGTTGCAAACTTTATAATACAATAATAATATAATCTATTTGCAATTTATGTTTATTTAGTTTTTATTCTCTTTGGATATCAATAACAAAGCACACTTATGAAAATGTTTACTAAAGTAGTGCATATTATGTATATTGGGTTAAGTTAATACTCCTTAAGAAAAAAATATGAGTGATGAACATGATAGCAATTCAGACTGTTTGTGCTGAATTCTAAAACCTCAAAAATGAATTTTTCAAATTTTTATCATTTAAGAATTATAAATCTACTTTATTAGATTCTAGTATCTTAATTTTAACACCAGACTAAATAAATAGTACTTTTCCCCCTTTAACGATGCTTTTATTGCTCAACCTGAAAATTTGAATGAAAATCGCGTATTGACTCTCAGACTTTCTTCTTATTCTGCTTTAACTGTATAGGCAAAAATTGCCGTTAATTAATTAAAAAAAATCATAAAAAATAAAAAATCCGAAAGCTATCAGATTTTACATTACGCCCAAAGGGGCGTTTTTTTAACGTTTTATGGGATACCTTTATTTATTAAATATGTTCTTCGCCCTTAAACCATAAAATTCAGTCCAACAGCAATATCGCAAAACAATTTTTAAAAAAGCATATATTTAGAATTTGCAATACACAGTCTCGAGCGCTGGAGATAAAAATGCTCTTTCCTTTCGTACAGTGTTCTCATTGCTCGCTTTGAAATCATTGAGTTTGTTAATCAAATGTTAGTTAACGTTTTACAAAATATGAAATAGATAATAAAACAATTTCAAATTTTGGCTTTCAGATGTCCATATTCGGGTGGAAACGGACGTTATTCAAAATTGGATGGATCTAGGTACCGTTATTTTATCACAATGTGAGAAACGTACATACATTTATGCAGATTCTTCATTATTTAAATTCTTTAAATATAATACAGGGCTGTAATATTTGATGGCAACAGTTTGGAAAGTGAACCGACCTTTAGAGTTTTCAACAAAAACTGCCCAGGAGCTAAATATCTCTTTGATACGTTTTACGGGGACACAGTGACAATAACACATGAACAAATTGAATTATAAGTAGACAAAGGTAGTAGTAAAATGAATAGCATTGTAAAAGTTTGTAGTAAACGTAACGTTTATTTCAGATTCCTCGGCAAACGTTTTTTCAAACTTACATATTTCTGTAATACAAGCGCAGTTTCTGTAAGTTTTCTTAGTATCAGTGAAAACAACAAACACCACCTGCAGGGAAAGAACAATATATCATCATCTGAAATGAAAGATAGATTAATTTGTGTCACATCAGAAATTGTGTTATAATAACTGAAGTAAACAGTTTAAGAACGAGAAATCTTTTTATCATGAGATACAGTTCAGGAATTTGAAATATATAGTACATTGGAAGATTTCTTCTGAGCTAAAGAATTACATTTTAAGTTCTACAGTGGATTTGGTCACATTTCTAAGTAAGATTTTCCAGGAGCGTAACACGCATTTAAGTGAATATTTAGTGTAGATGTATATCCCAAAAGCTGTAATAAAATTAGCAATCATTCTATGCGAAATCAATTAAATTAATATTTTGTATAGCAATCCTGATGCTTTCGGCATGATTAATATTGCTAATAAAATTTTAGAGCATTATTGATGCAGGGAATACTGAAATTTCACATGAAGATTCTAAAAACCAGAACACCAATCTTTTTAAAATGTTTACTGTACTACCGGAATAAAATATGTTTACCCTCCATACCATTAATTTATATTCAATATATTACTAATAATTATTTAACTGCATTTAAAACAGTTTATTCCTTTTGAATATTATTGAGAGTAAATCAAAAACACAATTAAATGCTTATTTTTAAATTGTATTCACAAAGGCTTCATTTCTCCAGAAGAATAATTTTATTCATTAAATTATGCTTAAAATATTCATTAAGGAATAAATGGTTTTCTAATCAGTTAAAACGTGCGCATTATTATTATAATACGCTGAAATAAAGCAGCTTTTCTATTACATACCCTAATGCAATTCGAAAGTAAAATCTTAATTAAAATTTGTGTTATTACGTTCAGAATGAATAGTTCTTTGTGAAGGATTAAAAACATGCTTTTATAAGAAAAGAACCGCAGACATTTTTTCTGCCACAGACTAGTTACAAATAATTACTTAAGCTAAAGAAAATTACATTTTCCCCTTGAAACTGTAATTACTGGCGCTACTTACTAAATCAACTATTCGTAGCCAACCTGACATTTCAGCACCTGCGTTTAGTATAATGATGAATGATAATTTTGTTCTTACTGCATTTGGAAATGCGCCAAATCTTTCAGCAAAATTATGACTGATAGCAAAATGACACCTCAATATTTTTAATCATTTCTAGCTATGAAAATCATAAAAAACGACGTATTTTCGGATTTGAGCATGTATTTCATTCAAGTACGTTAAATGAAATAAATCAGTAGATCATGTTATTTCTCAATATAAATTGTAACTAGGTGTAACAACATTCTCACTTCTCAATAACATATAACTTAATATTCGTTAAATGAAGTCCTTTTCCCACAAAATTGTGTCCCTGTAAACATTGTTAACCGTATTACCCTTTCAAAACATATGTGCGGTTATTTCACTAAGGAAGACTTATAAGTGAGCTTAGATTTGAGGCATTATATTTTTGGCCTTTTTGGTTTTGACTCGTATGATTGAAATTAAAGAAGATCACGACATTTTCTCGTTATTGTCAACATAACGACATTAGGGAAGATTCTGGGAAATGAATTTTCGGAGCCCTTACAGCGATTCCCCCACAAGGTTTCAAAAATGCTGCGTCGCCCTATATAAATCACGAGTTTGAACCATAAAAATCGGATAATTAGCTTAAGTGAGTCATTTCAGAATTACGATCATTGGTTAATGTTTCAGAATTTACTCTGTGAGTGATATTGATATTGTGTGACATTTTTTCCCGTATTACAGTGAGTTTTTCCTGTATTTGTTGTTCAGCTTGAGCTATTTATATCATTTTACTTTGCTGTGAGCTGTTATTTATTTCAATAAATGTCATTTCGTGTCATGCTTCCCTGACGTAGTTATTAAAGAAATCTCCATGAACCCGTAAGGCTCAAAATATAAATTTTAGCCTGGAACGGTCTTCATTACGTAGCACAATCATTTCATGTCTTATTCCTTCCATTGTTAAAACACCATCTTCTGTAACTGTGCTCAACTTTCCTAAGGCATTTTTTTGTCTTTGTTTTATTCCATACGTTTTTTGTAGATTAAATAAATCCCTTCGTCCCTTCCTTGCTTCTCATTTAAAAGGCAGAATTTCTAGAAACGTTTTTTTCATAGTAAAGTTATCAAAACCCACTTCACAATAATAATGAATTGGAAAGGTTCTGATATTTCAGAAAACTCAACTGATTGGGAAGAAGAAAAGATTCATTTTTATACATCCTTTTTCAACTTTGATTCCACATCAGTACTGATAACTTGGAT
Organism: Stegodyphus dumicola; assembly: GCF_044657685.1. NCBI lineage: Eukaryota > Metazoa > Arthropoda > Arachnida > Araneae > Eresidae > Stegodyphus > Stegodyphus dumicola. The sequence continues at coordinate 200,319,035 of NC_140771.1, forward strand.
TTGGGATATTGTTCTAGCGAAGAATTTGATTTTATGTATTACTGCTTTTATTTCTTTTCCAGTTTTGTAGTCGTAAGAAAGGGACTTCGAAACTAACAACATAGCTTCATTTACGCATCCAGTAGCTATATTCTTTTCGTTCTGTCAATAAATTAGAAGCTTTAAGCAAGTCGAATTTTGCTGTTTTTGTCTGCAAAACCTGCCAAGTAAAATAATTTGTGAATAGTATTTCTGCTTAGTTATGCTGTGTTTTAACCGAAAATTTAAATTTTCTTCATTTTGGAAGATCTTACGAATATTTCTCAAATACCTCTCAAACCTATATATCTTTAGAATCAAAATAATTACATGGAATTGCAAATTTGCGTGAAATGATTACAAATTAACCTTTGAAACGAATAACGTATTCTGACTCTTACCACTGCTAATATTAAAATTATAAATCTTTCATTTGTTAATTTTTCACATTCATTGTGATTTTAAAAATAAATTTTACGAGCAATTATATCAAATACTTCATGGATTTTCTAAAAATGGCTTCTTATTAAGTAACTATAACTACAGTGCCACAGCATTTCTTTTTTATTACTAACACATGTAACAGAGATCAAGCAGTATATTAAGTAGAAGTGAATAAAGTAGCGAAGCAATTACATTTTAAATTCTTTTAAGAAAAATCATGGAACGCATTATAACATCTAAATAAAAGTAAGAAGCAAACCAGTTAAGAAAAATCTTTTTTTTAGCATTAAGTTGAGGTTATTCTGCTCAGTTTGAATAAGCCTACCACTTTACTGGCATGGTCGAAATCTTATCCCCGGGATGAAGTTCTGGATAAAACATGGAATTTTGCAAGTATGAAATGTCTTTGCGTTATTAGGGCTCTTAAAATACTCTCGAGAGAATGCTGGGTGGAGAAAAGACCCTCAGGTTCGTCCCCCGAGAAATTCTTCTTAAAGACGTAGTTGGGTGGATTTTACTGTCACTTAATGCTGCCCATTGTTTGACCTCGAAGACAAAACTCTTGAATCTTGGCCCGTGTGTGTAATTGATCTAGTTGCAGATTCAGATCTGAAGAATATGAATCAAAAACAACTGTACATGCATGAGAGGAGTCGTATAGCAAAAGGCAGAAGTCTGAACTAAAGCTGTGCTCTGCACTACATAAATTTTAAGTCATATGATTCAAAATAAAAATGGCAGACATTTTTATTCAGAAAATCATCAACATCAGAGAACTAACACGCTAAAGCATAATGCAGGATACATTTCTTACTAACAACGATTCACTTATCCAAATATTTCGTATTTTGTGTCGGGTATGTCTTAATTTTAACGATATTTAGACTGAAATATCATCCAATATTGAAGATAAATATTAAATTATTGATATCTTCAATTGGTAATTGAAAATAATATACCTGAAATTATATGGATCAATCTTTATATAACCATGAAAGAGGATGGTACAAATAATAAAATGTACAGTTCGTGTATTAACAGAGATATTGTCATTACTTTCGAAATTAATAGATTAAAAGAAAAGTTAAGTTTTTAAAATATTATACAAACAAGGCTATTTTCACCTATGAGTTTTGGCTTGGGTCCTAGCAAAGGTTAAATCCGAATCAAATACATTTAGAAGCTAAGCGATAATACTATAGTGGGTGGTGAGTTACTGCCAGAAGCTCTCGCTTAACTACAGAATCTTGCTTTCATATACATTAGTAATTTTCATCCTGGTGGGAGATGATGAAAGTAGAGATGATTGTACAGGCAAAATAATAAAGTAATAGTTTTTAAACATAACACCCTACATATATTTTCGTCTGACAAAATAATGAAATTTTGATTAAATTATCTTGGTAGTTATATAATGATATCTTCGTGATGGTATCGTGTTCCACGTTCTCTCCAGATATAAGTACGCCGATAATCAGTGTCCATGCTAAATCTCCACCAGTCTGTGAAAAGCATGGTGCTCCACTGAAATCTCCTTCAAGGCACATGTTGTCTGCACACTGCTAAACATGCTGTCTTGTATGCAGCTGTGAGACACACGCGGATAGCGGATCTTCTGGCTTACAGCTCATGAAAACTTCAGACAAATTTAGACCGTGAACCTGGGGTTCTAGTGGTAGGATACAGCTCGAGAGTAGTATAACTGTCGCTGTCCTGGGTAGTCGTACTGATAGTGTCAAATAGCAATCCTCATTCTTCGTTCTAGGTCTTGATCGACATTGTCTAGGTCTTCTCGATATAGATCCAGTGTTCGGAACTGTTTCCACCGAATGCGGCCGAAACTGGGCATTACATTGAACTCTAGCCACCAGATCTTGTGATAATCCTGCCTTCTATCTATAGATAATCCTCCATTTTATTCCGTCAACCATATGTTCGTTGATACGTATTTTCCCCGATACCTTATAAAATTTAATCAACTTTTGCAAGAAATACGTCGGATATCGTGAAGGAAAATGAGCACGCAAATCGCAGGAAACCTCTCTGGCCTTTATATCCATTGCACAACCACAGCTCCGCGGAGACGCGTAAGTGCGACTACGTATTCGACTCAGAATATTTGCATGTATCCCTTTGGTGGCAATACCTCAATACTTTCCCTAAAAATAGATATAAATCACAAAAATCCTTATTTTTGCATATGTCATAAGTATTTATGTCTTATGCGATACTTTTGCTTCAATTTCATTTTCCACTATTTCTGAACTATAGAGAATTAAACACTTAAATATGATAAAACATACATATTTGAAAACTCATTTTTGTTACATGCTACGAGGATTTAATACTAAATACTTCCTGTGGGTTCTGAAAAATAAATTCAAAATTCATTGTACGTAAAACGCTTATAAGATATTTTCTGCAGTTTTGAAAGTTCTAAAACATTTCTACTGTTCTACAAGGCTATGTCTTTTTGTAAATGATTAATTAGACCTGAACAAGATAAATTATTACAGTTTCTAAGCTGCTTCTCAAAAGTAATCCCAGTACTTTATTTTTTATTGTATTGATCTATTTCTCCAGCTATTATTAAATATTAACCTTACAATCCGATTATCAGAAACGAAGCTAAAGAGGATAACAGAAAAAATGTGGAAGGCTTATAAATTAAGAATTTATTACTTGTAACTTTCTTTTTGATGATATAGTTATATTATTTATATAAAGAATGATCCATTTATCTTGAAATGTATTTTTCTTTAATTACTAGTCAAGGATATCAATAATTTAAAATTAACTTCCACTTAAGGATGATATTTTAGTCTGAATGTCATTAAATTTAACAATATCTGAGACTGAATACGGAATATTGATATCCTTTAGTCTTTGTTAGTAACAAATATATCTCACATTATGCTATAACGTATGAGTTCTCAGATATTGTCTGAACATTACTCATAGAGTTCTAAAAATTTCATTACCAGTCCATTTACTTGAATAGTAACATTTGAAGTATGTTTTAATAATAAAATTCCTCAAAATAAAATAAATGATGTTAGTACAATGTCAATATTTTATGTACGAAGATTTCTTCTTTGCGTATGTTTTAGTGTAAAATTCAGAGATATTTAAATGACTATGGATGTTATGAGTCCAGCTACAAATTTAAAATGGAGTGCCGTTTTAGCTATTGTGTAATTGTCAACACTCCAGAAAAGTTTGTTTTACAATGGTTTCCTAAACCTGATTGAAAACTGGTAAATTTCGATCATTTAAAAATTGATCGAATTCAGCAAATTTTCACTTGACTATCTCTGTGGTATTCGGAGTTAAATGTTAGGCATATATTTATATTCCCGCTGCTGCAATGCGATATATCTTTTTAATAACTAAACATTTACCTCTGCTTGAAACATATGAAAAAGTACATTTCATATTTACTAGCCCTGACGCAAATTTAATGAAAGCATTTTTTATAAGATTACCTACCTTGTAGTAGAAACTTCATAACTGGAATTACATGCCTTAAATCAACATTCAAAGTGTTTAATTCTATAGTTACTTTAATCACAGAGAGAAGTCAAATTAAAAAATCTGCAATTTTCACTAGCATATGAAGCACTACGTTAGCTCAAAAACCATATGTTAGCTTTCAATAGTTATGTAAAATGTAATAAAATGTTAGCTGTATCATGGCACAAAACGATTATTGTTCTAATATCGATTTACACATGACCAAACGTTTAACTGTCTAAAGTATTCTAAATCGTGGGCTTGTGCTGAATTTTGTCAGATTTTTGACATTAACAGTATTTGAAATTGTATAATTGTTACTTTACTAACGCAATATCAAAGAGAACCAAATAGATGGCAATGGCCAGTATCCGACCTATGAAATCTTTCGTTTGGCTAGTAGATGGTAATTCATAAAAATTCAGTTTTTCATTGTATCCAAAAAAGCGACGGGAATTAAATTCATTTATATCACTAGTGTAATACGACTAAATATTCCCAGAAATCGATTCGAACATATTTTGCCAAGACATGGATTTTAAAAATGTCCCTTTAAAACAAAACTTCCGGTTAATTACTGCTTCTCCAACAAAGATAAGTAAAAATAATTAAATAGAGTGAATAAGTAAATGAAATCATCAATACTGTCTTTATTCTAAACTTTCGAAAGAGAAACTTCACGTACGAGGTATATTTTTTCTTACACACATATTTTGTTTCTAGATTGTAAATGAAATACTGATTTCCGTGACTACTAATAAGGTGATTAAAAAAGAAGAAATCATTAGCTAACATTTTAATTAAATGTATATTGTGTTTCCGTTTTTCACCCTTTGAATCCATAGCAGAGGAATTCATCTAAATAAAGCGAGAGAAAATAAAATCCATTTAAAATAAGTGATACAAAGTTTTGAATAAAAAATATCGTACCAAACCATTAAGTCAAATCCGTTAGTTATTATATTGTATGTTCAATTTAAGATATAGAAAAAATTTTAAATATTGTAAGTACACTGTGTAAATTTAGCGCATTTAATACTTCGTTAATTAGTCCTTAATAAAATACGTTTCCTTATGCCAGTTTCACATTTTTATGCGCATTATAAATGTAAAACTGGAATCTAGTTTTCAGTCATAAAAAGAGACAACAGGGAATTAATTAAAGCCGCATTCATTGTTATCGGTTTCATTTTTATACTTCTTTTACACTGACAACTGGGCAAACAAAACAGATGTGCTTAACAATGGTAAAGTAATCCGCCCATTCTATATTGAAAATTTTTCAACATTTATTTTCATTTATTATTTGCGGTCTAACATATATTATTTTAGCGTGTGTACTTTTCGGAAACATACAATTTGCTTCCCGAGGTTTACTAGTTTTTATACTTATTCTTTTTCCTGCAAAATCTTTCAGTTTTTATCCATTTTTAGTGGAAATGTAAATTCTTTTAAAATTAAGTTCCATTACGACATCTCAAATTTAACATTTTGTCAGAAATTTTCCTGAAAATCATTAAACTATTAACTCTAAATGATCAAAATATAATCTTCAAAATAACCATATATTTCAACCGAATTTAGATATCGGCTCTCTTTAGTGTCCTGTATTAGTATAAAATCTTTGCAAATTGAAATCAAATAGCTTTCAAAATCTTGTGAAACGAATAGGTTTCAATAGCAAAAAATAAAATCGCCCCATATTGCTCTTGAAATCAGTCGACAGAGGATATTAAATTAATAGCAATTCTATTAACAGAAAATATGTCTTTTAAAGTATACGTCTGACCACTGGAGAATCATCCTTTATAAACCTTTCAATAGAGTATGTCGTGTCGACAAGTTTTTGCCCAGCTTTTATCAGAAATAGTTGGTCGATCACATATATATCTAGTGACAAAAATGTTTTAAATAAATATTCAAATTTTTAGGCAAAGGAATAAACTTATATTTCAAACAAGACCGTAGCAATTTCAAGAACGGACAATTCCAGGTCTCTCAACATCAGGAGAAAATGAATTCTGCAAAGAAGGAAGCTGTACTTGTACGAAAATCAAAACAGTAAAGCGAGAGAGAAAATAGCCCTATATGTTCAATGAAAGAGTAAAAAAAATGTGAAAACTTAAAGATCTTTTCTTTTCATAATAAATACAGATCTCGCTTCTTTGCAGAATTTCTTGCCTCCTGATCATGAGGGACTTGCACCTGTTCAATATCGAAATCGATAGAGCATTCTTTGAAATTTACGTCGAACAGAAGACAGTTGTTTTGCGTAATTTTATTTTTATACTTTGGAGAGTTACTCTTCTCTCTTGATTCAAGTTCTTGTATTTTTTAATTTAAAATACACTTTTTTTTAAATTACACAATGTTCCTCTTACATATACACGGTAAAAGGTATAAAATATTACTAAGTAAAGGACCTCTGGCTCCTAAGTAATATTTTATACACGTTATTATTATTATTATTATTATTTTATGGATAATAAAATATAAAAATTGTGATTCCCTTCCTATAAAAATAGATTGATATAGTTAGATTTTTAAGTCGTGAATAATATTCAAAGACGGTATGCAAACGGAAGAGCGAAATAGCTGTATTTGTACGTCACCAAAAATAAAACATCAGTTTAGGAAATAATATATCCTGTTAACAAATTACGTTATGCGTATTTCTATGCATATTATCAGAAAAAGAATTTATCAGTATATTTTTTTTCTGAACAAGAGATCTTATTCACGGAATCATACAAAATTCTTCTTCTAGAAGACCCCTACAAGCTTCAATACTGACATATTGCGAACTGGTAACTTATGTCCATCAATTAAGAAACAGAATTATCTCTATTCAATGTACTTTTGTGTGATTTATTAGGCTTCTAAGATAATAAAACTACATGGGAATATAAATTACGCATTTTTAGTGATTCAAAAGTTAAAAAATTATGTGTGTGAAAATTCACTTGTAACAAAGTTATCAGTTATAGAACACTATAGTTTAGTAAAACCCAAAAGAAAATCACTGAATTGCATAAAGAAAAAATAATAAACCTTAACTTGGTTTAATTTCATTAGCGGAGCTCTAAAAAATGTTGAATGTGACACCAAAAACTGCAGCTATTATAAATTAAATATCTCGTTTAACTTTTTTGGTACGATAATTAAAGCTTTTTTTTTTTTTTTTTTTTTTTTTTTTTTTTTTTTTTAATAACATTTTGATAAATAGAAGTACACGGCCGTGGAAACGGATCAAAAGGTAGATTTGTTTCGGTAAATTTAAAAGTAATATATATATATTACTTTTAAATTTACCGAAATTCACCAATTATATATATATATATATATATATATGGATCTTTGAGCTATTTAAAGAATTTTTGTAACTTGGAATATATATTTTTACTCGGAATGTAAAAGGCGAGCAAAAGCTTTTTCCGATACGGTGTATGTTCCAATTACGTTAATTGTTTCTTTGATAGTTCAAGGACCTACATTTATGGTTTATAAGACAAAACTAAGATATCATATTAAACAATTATGAGAAAATTGCCAATCCTTATGTTCGTGCATTCATGACCAAATTTAACTAGATTAGTACTGCGCTGTTGTAGTGACTTATGTCATTTGTTTGACAGTAACTTCAAAACAAGCCCGCAAAATTCATCATGGCAAGGGCAGCAGCATGATTGCGCCTGTCGTTGGCAAGAGTCTTGAGCACCATGACAGTACGACTTCGCTCATCTCCGCCCACAATTTTGAACGAGACTAACTCGGGGAGACGGGTCCGAGGGTCTTCCACACCTCTTTCCCTATTACCAATCGCTCGAGGGGATTTTAGGCTCACCGCATATTTAGAGTACCCCCATGCCGCACAGACACTCTACATTTTCAAACATCCATGTCTTCTCCGGGATTTGAACCCGGATTGTTCGGTATGGCAGTAGGCTACTCTCTGAGGGGGGCAGATTAGCACTGTAGTGATATTATTTTTTCTCTCATAAAGGAATTTTAGTTTTAGAGTATGATTTCTACTTCATACGTATGTTCTATTTAATTTTCAGCAACTTATCTGTTTAAGAGGAAATTAAACATTTTATGATTTAGCAAACTGCAAACAAAATGTTTGGCAAATAGGATAATTTTAATTTAGAATTTTCCACAAATAATGTATCAGATAACTTTATATACTATTGAATACATTGAAACAATTTATAAATTATTTTTGTACGCAATCACTTGGCATTGCAATACATTTGCTCCAGCGTCCAAGTAGTTACTTAATTCCAGAAGAATAAAATTATTCTGAATGCATGTTGATTCATTCTTGTACAACGTCAACAAACTCTTCAATAGATTTGAATTTCTTCCCTCTTATAAATTCTTAAATATATTAGCTAGATGAAAAGTCCAAAAGTGGTAAATCTGGATATATACGATTTTTAGATCTCTAACTAATCTTAAATGGAATGACACGTTGTAAGAATATCACTATAATAAAGACCTATAAATAAAAGTAGGCAGATATCCATCATGGGATTTATTATGTTAAACTAACCTAATCCTAAACTTTGTCGCTACATCATGCCGAATGTTAGAGGCCGCAATATGTATGTATCACATAATCACAAATCTCATTGATGGATTTAGAAGACTCCAAACGAATGATGTTCACACGGTGTTAGATCTTGCGAACAAAGAGGCCAAGGTAGGAATTCGTTGTCTGCACCTGTAGGACGTCCATTCAGAGAAGTATTGAGTGTTTACTCCTAATATGCCATGCATATATTGATAATTTCTTTTTGACTTTGAGATTCATCTTTTCAGGTCTTTTAACCTTATGCCATATGTCACACTTTCCATAAATGCATGCGCAGCAACTACCGCCCTTGTAAATGCGGAAATGCCGATGAACTGCTGTGTAGCTTAAATAGGCTAAATATCATACACACTCTCTTCAAAAATATAATGATGATTTTTGTATATACTGCATTCAGAATGTTCTCTGAATGCAGTATATACAAGTGATAAGCCGAAAGGCATGGATTTGTCTATTTGTCTACGAAAAGAGACATTAGGTTATTTCGAAGCCGGAGAGATGAAAAATGAGCAACGCCCTCCCAAGAAATCGGACCATGGACCTCTGGAATACGCGCCCAGCATGCAGACCACTACACAACGAAGGCATGCTAAGAAGGCGGGAGAAATACCTTATAACCTAATCGTAGACAATTTAAAAAATTATCCTTGTACCTGTACGTCTGCATAAATTCAACAGAAATATCTATATATTTTACTTGCACTAAAAGTTTAAAAGATATTTCTCTCGTCTTTCTAGCGTGCCTTCATGGGTTGCGGGCACGCTAGGCTGGTACCCAGAGGCCCGTGAATTTTGAATGGTTCGATTCCTGGCGAAGGCGGTTGCTAATTTTTCATCTTGCCTGCTTCCAAATTACCTGATGTCTCTACATGTTTTCGTGCTTTTCTAAAGATAAATACTAACTTAATTACTTTTAACTCATACGTATGCTCATTAGTGTAATTTTGTATTACTGCAGAGAGCCAAGAGTGATTTATTCTAATGCAAGGAATGCAGATTTTTGCACAGTTCACTTTAGCATTGTTCATCTTTCAAAAACACTTTTTCGTGAAATTAATCTGCCTGAACTTAATTATCAGGCAATAATTTCCCATCTGCAACGAACTTAAAATTTTCATTGAATTACACATTGTTAGAGATTCACAGAAGTTCGAGAATTTCTCTAACATATATCAACTAGTTCAGTAATAATTTGTTTACGGTGCTAACTAAACTTCTAATTATACTTGAACTAAGCGCAAAATATTTCATTTGGGCAGAGCTAATGAATATGAAGTTCTTTGATGCGTAACGTCTTTACAAAAGTTTCCTTCTGAACTTCGACAATAAATAAATTCTCAGTGGCTGATCATTTCGCTTGTAACCGAGGAAAGTTGTGCTTAGTTTTGAACGCACATTGATTTGATTTCTTTAATTTTAAATATTAACCTGCATAATGCAATAAAGTATCGTTTTCGACACTTTATATAAGAACTATTTTTTGTTAAAGAAATAAGATTTCTACACCTACCATATACTGTTTTTCTAGACTTCACTGCAAGAAAATTTTGTTCTAGTTTCATAAGCAAGCATTGGGAAGTTCCACTAAATCAGTAAAATAGATAATAATAAATATTGTGCATTTTTGAAGTATTCAGGGTACTGGAAATCTTAACAGTTAAGATTCACCAAATAACTGAAAATTTAGATCTACCACAGACAGTTTTGCGGACACGAATCTAAAGCCTGAATAAGGTTTTAAACAAATTTATAAAGGTAGTTTACTTAAATGCTAATTTAACAAAAATTGTTTTAGTTACTCATGATATTCTTTCAGTCCTATTAATTGCCTTTAAAACCTGCTGTAATTTGTCTACAGTACTAAATTAGATGGAATGAATTCATCTATCGATGCATAAATTTTGGCAGTGCTACAACTGCGTACATAGCAAAATAATTATATGACAGAAACCATCGTATTTGTAAAACAGCGCAATAGGATAACTACTCAGATCTACATATTTTCTTTTAGATGTTACATTCCATTTTCAATTCAACAAAAGGCTCACTGAAACAATATTAAAACAACCGTGAAAAAAATCAGTATAAATTATAAAAGATTATAAAAGAGTGCAGAATGTTATATAAAATATCCCTGAGCTGATAAATGTTTAATAAAAACAAACAAAAAACGAAGTAGATATAAAACTGCAGAAAATATAATGTAAAATTCATGTTAAAATTTCTATTGCAAATTCAATTTGCAAACTGCAGTGTGAAAAATACGTTTCTATTTTTTCTGTATTAATTCGGGACTTGGGTGCTGTTTTGGGGAGAGCAATAAATTAATTCCTTTTTGCCATACGTTATTTTATGTCGCTTACAAACAGACAAACAGAGCATTCAATAAAAATATGTCCTGATCTTAGTGGAATCAGTTTTTGTTTATATTTTAATACAGTTTAATGAATCACACATCTCAATGTTTTTTTTAAAATACAGGAACACACATTCCAGACTCGGCATGGCATTAAAAGGGTCATCCGTGCTATTTCGTTCATGCAACGCATAAATAACATTTATATTTTTAATTTTTATTAATAAGTACTATACCATATGATTAATTTCGTGTGTTCCATCTACGAGAACAATAAAAGATAAATAGAAAGTTTAATTTTTATCCTGTATTTCCCCGGATATCATCGGAAAAAGTATATTTTCATTTGGTGCAAGGAAAAATAAGAGAGTGCAATGATCCAATAAATTGTACGAAAACACTAGCATTAGTTTTTATTAAGCAATAGATCCCTTCGTAAATATAGCTGAAAGTAGCTTCGGTGGTAGTTGAATGATCTGTCTCACTAATGTCACAATAGCCATTACATATAAAAGGCCCCAAAGCTTAAACCAGCTTCTATAGTTGTATACATATATGGAGTCATACATCAAATGTGAACAAATACACACAATATATCTGCAATAAATGTTAGCGGTAACAAATGGTAAAATAACTTCTTTTTTTTTCCTTTTGACTATTCCTTAAAGCGGATCTAGAAAATCGATCATTTTCCGTGATGGACGCCTTTAATTCAACTTTTCTTTGGTCCAAGCAACGAATGAGAAACTTATTGCGTTTAAAGAAAAAAAGAAATTATTTTTAATATGACTTTTAAAATTCCTTTTTTTTTCTACAAACACACAGTTGCTTGCGTTATTTGCTCAAAACAAATAATAAAAGTCGGTGACTTTTTTCTGTGCCTGTTTGAGGTTATCTATTCGATGCGTAAGAAGAATTCGAATGTTTCGGAGACACAGTTTTAGTAGGCGGGAGAACTCATGCCTACTAAAACTGTGGATGCCCCGCAATTGGTGCTTGCGTTGGTTGAGTTCCAGTGCATGTATTGTTTTACTTAAGTAAACAAATACAAAACTTATTGTGTTCCTTCGAGTTCCAGTATTTCTTACGAGAATTTACATTTGATATGCCCAGCTAATCACAGAAAGCAATTTATGACAAAGGGATTTGTGACAAATCATTATTTATGATTGAGGACGTCAACAAAACCCTACTTCTAAACTCCAAGACGGCAGACATCTTGCCCACATCGCTGTAAGAGATGGTGTATAGCCATATCACGTAACTCTTGGTTAGAGAACTCAACGTGTTGCACAACACCACTCGTACCGTCTGTTGCAGTCGTGCGACGACACCTATAGCGCGACGGATCATCCGCCAACTGGGATCTTGCAAATTCATTGTGCTATCGGCCCACCATTTGACTGATGGTAGGGAGTACAATTAGCGAATGTTGGTATTCGTGAGAGTACTATTATTTCTTAATTGGTATTTTCCTGACTATAATTAATTTGGAAACCGTGAGGGACGGAGCTATTTCTTGAATTATTGCGTTCATGCGAATACTAAATCTTGGCATGAAAGACAAATTTAAAATTATGTGAAAAATGTATAAAATCACAATTTCTCTTATCCGTTAACTTGATTTATTCGTATCTCTTATCAGCTAACTTGATTTAATAATTTACTAAAGCTAAACTAACAAGTTTTAAGTCAAGTATGTTTTCAAAACGTTCTGACCTTTTTAGTGCAGTGATCTTCAAACTAGGGGTTGCGGCCCCATTTTGGGTCTAGAAAAATGTTTTGGGGGTCGCACGTTTACTAAAAAGAGCATAACAGGGATCCGAATATACTATTATAAAATGCATATTCCTAATAATTTGAGATTGCAATATAGCCCGAGCAGCTAAAATTATCGCCACGATCCTAAAACGCTTAGAAACTACTGCCTTAGTGTATTATTACTATTGCATTTTAGTTTTGGTGCAGAGAATTGCGTACTGTTCACCACTAGAGATGACCACTGACCTGGCATTTAAGTAAATGTCTTCCAGTGTATCGTTATCCTGGCATATGGAAAACCTCAGCATGAAAATGGGCGGCGTAATTATTGTGACCAATGAAGATTTACGGAATACAGGACCTATAGAAATACACAAGGTTCGTAAAATATAGTACACTAGGTTCCCAACATAAATATAAAAGGTTCTGGTGAGTGCATTCTTTGCATAAACTAATAAATTCATTGCTTGTTTCCCTGCACTATTTACTTCCTTTTTTTCATGAGCTTTCGTGATTGATGTACAGAATCCTGATCAATATTATGTGCATAATGGGACTGAGTTCAAGCAAAAGTGCAAAATATTATACAGTCCACTGTTACTTAAGTTAAAAGTGCAAAATATTATACAGTTTCTGTTACTGAGATATAAATAATTAAAATCGTTAAAACGTTTGCATTGGCTTGAAGTTCTTTGTGATTGTTCAACTGCTTTATAAATGATATTTTCAGCAGATTCGAGTAGTAATGAGAGTAATCAAATGTGTTGCACGTAAGTACCTACCATTACAATGCTGTTTTTCTATAATATATTACGAACTGATTACTGAATGCTTCATAACAGTAAATTGCGATTCAACATTGCTACCTCAGAAAGTCACAATGATATTCCTGGTCCATTTATGGTGATACATTGAGTTACTGCAAATGATATTGAGAGTATGGTACCTGTCAAGGGAGTATCATTGTTACTGTAGTAATTCTTGAGCGTTATTGCTGTTTGGTATAGCTGCGCTAAGCTACAGTTAATCTAAGAATGTTTAGTCGAAGCACTGTTCTCCGCTTACAGAGAGCAAAATGTGTTGCGCCGAAACTGCTAGGGTATTCCGTTTTTAATATTTCACTGCACAAAGATTTATAATGCTCAGAATTTTACGTTTGACCTGCTTATTTCTACATATATTCTCGCCCCACTGCAGCTAGTAGGCACTGCTAGGAATTCTTAGGTACTCATTCTTTGTTTTAGGAGTGTTGAAAAGGTAGTATTCTGAATTACCTACCTTTCCACATTCTCATGAGTCTGTGCCTCGATTTCCAGATCTATGAAGGTAATGGGGTAAAAGACCGTGGTCAGGCAAAATTGCGTCTCTGCCCCACTTTGTGTTTGCAATACATGAAACTTTTGGGAAGAACCGGTATGTTCTTTTTCCTGTATTTTCTCCATCCCATCATTTTCGCCTGCTTGATAATTTAGTGTGATTCTTTTCAAATATGATTGGATTAATAGTTGAGTTAGCTAACTGGATTTTCGAGTCGATTGTAATCGTTAGTTGCAAATTTAGCATGTAAGTCCGCTACTTGGTTCCCAGCTATTCCCACAAGTGCTGTTGAGTCGCTAATATAATCTTTTAAGCTATATGAAATTTGATCAAATTGATTGCTGCGTTTAGTGCAAGAATCTCCGCCTGAAAGAATTTTTCACTTCTAGTCTCATTCCCAAGTTTTGACCAATTCTCTTCTTTGGTTACGCATTAGACGCAACATGTGCCCTTATCGATTTTAGAGACATCTGTATTAATGGCCAGGCCTTACAAATGCGAATTGAGAATTAGAAATTTTGCATTCTGCGCATTGTATAGCATCAAAAATACATTTTATTTGTTACACTAATGGCACATGTTTGGAAATACTATTAAGAAGTAGAGTTATTATTTTCTAAAGGTTAAATATTTATGCTGATAACAATTTCTTATTTTTATCATTAGATTTAAAGATAAACAGAAATTAATGGAATAAATTCACTAAATGAAATTACAAGTAATAACAATCATACGAGTTGCTAATAAAACCATTCGAATAACCGCAGCAGAAAAGAAGAGCGAAGGGGGAAAGAAAAAAAAAGAATGTTGTTCTTAACTTTCTGAGATATATTTCATGATCAAAATAGGACAGAAAATATTTTGAAGCTAACAATACAAGCTAATCATATGATATACATTTCATGACTGAAACAGTAACTGAATTCAGACATTATTAAGTCACTTTTGAAAATCTGAGTTCTATGGAAATTTTGAGACAAAAAGAGACCAAAGTCCAATAAAAATTACTATCTGTAAAATGTGTACTGCAGAGTGTAATGGAATCATATTTTAATAAATATGCAGTGATGCATAAATATTTCTTAATATAAAAGCCAATAACAAAATTCTTATAAAAATTATTACTTTTTAATATAAACTGAAATGAGCGAAAGCTCTTTTAAGATATCATAACGGAATTTAAAAACCGAGCTGCCACTTCAACCGAAATATTTTAGATTAAATGTCTTCCCTATTACTGGGAAGAAGAAACTGCGCAATAAAATCAAATTACATTCTCCAGTGATTTAAATAAAAAATGAAATTTGCTCTTTCACTTTAGTTCTTAGTAATTCTCAATCAAATAATAGTTCAAAGTAAATCTAAAAATCATATTGCAGTAAATCTGCAGGTAACCGATCTGCAGGTTAAATTTCTAATACAGGAAAGTATGCACATAATGGAAATGTATTTTTTTCTCTTGAAAATCCGAGGCGTATTCGGAAACTAAGTACCGTTTTGAAAAAAAATAAAAAAAATAGTAAAACAATTTTTTCGAATCCAATTTTATTTTTACGTGAAAATACATGTCTTAAACTATTTTTCAACATAGTTTTCGCCAATGATCAAACACCTGTCATAGCGGGTGACCCGTTTTTGTATACCATCGTCAAAGAAACTTCCCGCCAGTTTCGATAACCACGACTCCACAGCATTTTTCGTGTCATCGTCAGATCCAAAGCGCTTGCCACCAAGCTCGCGCTTTATGTGCAGGAACGAATGATAGTCGGACGGCGCCAAGTCCCGGCTGTACGGCGGGTGATCGAACTGCTCCCAATGAAACTGTCGAATTAACGATTGGGTGACACCAGCAGTATGGGGCCGAGCATTGTCATGGAGCAATACAATTCCTTTACTGAGTATTCCTCTTCGTTTGTTTTGAATGGCACGCCTTAGTTTTGTTAAAGTCTCACAATATCATGCCGCATTAATGGTTTCACCTCTGGGAAGAAATTCAGTATGCAAAACGCCTTTCCTATCCCAGAAGACAGTGCACGTGGTTTTTTGTGATGACATTGTCACTTTGAACTTTTGTTTCTTCGGAGAATGAGTGTGTCTCCACTCCATCAATTGTTGTTTCGATTCTGGTGTGAAATGACACATCCAAGTTTCATCACCTGTCACAGTTTGGTTTAAAACGTTTTCTCCCTCATCACTGTACCGCGTGAGAAATGTCAGGGCAATACCAAGTCGCTTTGTTTTGTGAACATCAGTGAGCATTTTCGGACCCATCGGAAACACAGTTTGCGATAATTCAAGCGGTCAGACATAATTTCGAACAAAACAGTACGTGAAATTTGTGGAAATGCCTCTGAAAGAGTTGTCATTGTGAAGCGTCTGTTCTCATGAATTTTCATCAACTTTCCTTACCAAATCATCGGTGACAACAGAAGGCCGTCCACTTCGAGCCTCGGCGTGGACATTAGTTCGACCTGCATTTAACATTCTTACCCACTTTCTCACCATTCTATCACTTATCGCGTATTCACCGTAAACTTTTGTCACTTGACGATAAATTTCGGCCGGTTTAACATTCCTCGCGTTCAAAAATTTAATCACGGCACGAATCTCACAGTCAGCGGAAGAACTAATTGTCTTAAACATTTTGAATGTGCACAGCAAACTGAAAACACAACATAGAGCAACCAAAATGGCGACAATTGAAAGTCAGTGAACAAGAAAGACTAGTGCGCATGCGCGGGACGCCTACCACAGCGCTGCGACGGCGCTAGAATGAAACGGTACTTATATTCCGAATACGCTACGTATGATAAGTTAAGGTTTATATCAATAACGTCCTTTTGTAGTCTTTAGATAATATTCAAGATATTAAATAATGGATATCACAGCGCAGAATCGTGAAAGAATCGCATACAAATCAAGACGATAAGCTAAAAAATTCCAACAGGTAACAAATATGAGAAAACAAACTTATAACAAATATAAGATATTTTCGCAGAACTCGGTTTGCGTGTACATACTTACGAATGCAAGCGACATCAGGTTAAAAAAAGGAGAAATCTCAATATCACACCAACAGAGGAATATACAACGTTAAAATAACAAACAACAGGTAAATGGAATAGGTTTAACATAAATAAAAGTACGTTACTCCAGTTTTCAAGATTAAAAAACATTCTTTTTCAATTTGCAACAATCAAAATGACGATAATATGGAAATACTACAAGATAGCTATGCCTGTTCTCGTTGTTTGGCCTAATTGTTTTCGTTAAAGCGAACGCCTTTCTCGATATGAGTATGTATACACATACATACAGCCATTTTAGAATTAGCCAAGGAGCTTCAAAATTAACATCACCGAAGATTTCACCCATAACCGATAATATCACTGTAAAATAATTTTCTTACAAAGAGTTACGAGCAAGAATTTTATTTTACACTTTCGGTTGTGTGTATAAGATTTCCATAACGTAATAATTTTTATTCATTTAAAGATAAATTCAAGAGTACAACGGAAAGTTGAAGTTTAAGAAAATTTTAAAAATTCCATGGAGCAAAACATATAATAAAACTCGAAAAGTTATAGAAGCTTCATTTGACGAGATACCGCTAATACTTAAGCAGCGCGAACTAAAGGGATGTTAAAATAGTATACATCTATAATATATGAGAGAAATGTTTTTACTTCAAACTTGTTTTACAAATTGATGTTTGTTTACTTCGTATTATAAAAGAAAGGAATGTATAACGACTCTGGAAATTTCGAAATGTAAATTCGTTTGTGACAGTATTTAAAGAAAATAATAAGACTTGAGAAGTATCATGTTAATATGAGAAAAACATGATGTGTTATATGTTTTTACTTCAAACTTGTTTTACAAAGTTATGTGTGTTTACTTCGTATTACAAAAGAAAGGAATGTATGACGAAACTGGAAATTGCAAAATGTAAATTCGTTTGTAACAATATTGAAAGAAAGTAATAAGACATGAGAAGTATAAAGTAATTTTTTAAAAGTAATTTTTTAATAATAATTTAAAGTAATTTTTGTAAAGTAATTTTTGTATAAAGTAATTTTTTAAAGATTATCGCAATTATTTTTAATGTTATGCTAAGACGTAAGATAAAAAAAAAATGACATCTTTTAATGAATGAGAATGTTATGTCGCGAATTTCAATTATTAATGTGTGTTTCAAGTCATTATTGTTCTAATATTTTTATTTGTATTCATGTGTGTTTTGGTCTGGAAAAGAGTATTCTTGGGCTCTTAAGGTTTTATTTAGCTCATTGTTCTTGAGTTGGAATTGTGACAAAGGCCAGAGACGGTTGCGAGGACACACATCTGGTTTATGGCCTTTTCCAACAATGGAGGCAGTTGGGAGTCGTGTGTCGCCCTTTTAACTCTTTGCGTGGGAAACGGAAATCGCTTTCCTGTAGCTTTGTTTAAAGTTTGCAGATTTCTTACTTCAAGACAGTGGGAAGTGTACTAAGTTAGATAATTGGTTGCTCGTAAAAGCTAGTTTTACTTGTTAGTTGGGGGGACTACTTCTTTTTCTCACGTTATATGTGCAGATGTTTTTCGGATTTCATTGTCAAATTTTCTGGTGTTTGATTCGTCATGGGTGTGTCATTTTCTCAATTTAGATAACATAAAATTCCGGGATTGGTAAGATTTAATTTTATGATTTTTTTGAAAGCCTATGAACTCACAGAGGCGGAGAAACTGAGATTTCCTGGGTGCTTGCACCAGGCTAGAGATCATTCTGATTCAGATTTTTGAGCGAAAAGGAAAAGGCGAAGCAGAAAGTTTTGCGGGGCGAGCGACTTGTACAAGCGGGCTGCGGTGATGGTTGTAGCGGAGTTTGATTTGAGTGAATTTTGAGCAGCCGCGATGTGAAAGAGAAAGAAAGATCGTGGGGCGCTTTGCTCTGCTGCGGGCTTCCTGTGCAAGAGGGACTGGGTACTGTTTTCTTTTCTGCGGGATATTTAAAAGTTTTGTGCGAGATGCAAGGAACAATTTCCTGCGTGATGTATGGAGAACTGTGTGCGAGCTGCAAAGAGCATTTTTACTGAGAGCTGATTGATATGTATAGAGAAAAATCTACCAAGAAAATTTAGCACAGGTTTTCTCTCTTCACCTGAATCGCCGGTTAATCTCCAAGACCTTTTTCCGAAACATTCAGCATAAATGTTGCCTCGACGCTTCGATGACGCACGTGATTATGCTAAAAAACTGGTGTATATTCAGCTACCTGTTATTGAATTGAAAAAAGATCCTTCTGAATTGGACTATTTGTTCCCACCTAATGGACAGATAAAAGATCCTTCTAAATTGGACTATTGGTTCCCACCTAATGGACAGTAAAGAAAAATGGGCTTGGCTCATTTCCATGTGGATTGGACACTAAGGATTCGGCTAATCAGGAAAAACTGTTTTCCATCTGTGAATTTTTTTTTAAGTATATATTCTCTCTTTCTCTCTTTCTTAGTTTTGGCGAATGCAGAACAGTTAATAGTGATTTATCTACCAGTATATTGTTATTACTTATATAAATTAAATATTACAGTTAGAATAATTGAGAAGTTATATATAATTTCAAGTGAATGCCAGTTTTGGGAGGATTAAAATTTGTTTCACTTACTGAATTTTGTGAGCTAGCAAAACGTTACTTTCTAATTAATAAGAACCTGTTATTTGGAGGATTAAATTTTGTTACACCTAATTAATTTGAAAAAAACAATGTTAATCTTAATTAATGTAAGCTGTAATTTGGTGTAGTATTATGTGTTATTTTGACTTAGAAAATATGTGGTAGGATACTGATCAGTTATCCATTATTTAATTATATAATATATTCAAGAATTTAATAAATGTGTGTTTAAAATTTAATTGCATTTGTGTATTTATGTAGCATATAATTTACTGTGGTCTGTCATGTCCCTCCATTTGTTTGAGCCGGGAGGCTTTCAAGAAACATGGAGTTTAATTGAATTTGGGGTTATTGATATTTCCTTTTACATAGGTTACTCACAACGCAAACCTAAAAGTTAAATTGTACTACCACTATACGATTGATTGATAGATATGATATACGATTGATTGATAGATTTACTATACGAATATTTAAAAGAATGTCGAAATTATATTTGAATATTATGAATTAGATTTTAATTATTTGATATTTGATTTTTGAGTATTTTGTCCGGCACCATGAGTCAAAGTTTAAAGGTATTAAAAGACTAACAAAAATTTTCAGATATAACATCTTGAACTGAGTTTCTGAGTTGGAGCAAATTGTAAAAGATATAAATTAAGTTCACTAAAAGCAAAATAATAGAAATAAATCATATCGTGTGCTCAAAAGTAAAAGAAATAACGATGAACAATTCAAATCGAAAACAGAGTTTACAGTTGTAGTAGAAAGAAAATTTAACAAACTTTGTTTTTCTCTTTGCCAACAAGATTTTTGTTTTGAGAATGTTTACCTCATTAAAGTTAAATCTAATAAGGAAAAATATAGCATTAAAATGAAATTTGACTTTTACTTTTAATTTAAAATTTGACGTATTAAAAAATAAGGACAGTAGAACTGACACGGCAATGACAAACATAGCTTTTGCACAGACAATTCGAATCATGCGGCTAACTACGATCAGTGTCAGCTTTTGAGCACTGCCGTTGTTAAGTTCCTTCCGAATTTTGATGAAAGACACCAAGCGAGAGGAATCCCAGGATTTACCACACCTGTTTCCCTATCAGGAAACATTTTCTGGTCTTTCTACTATGTGTAAAGGATGTGTAAGGACTTTAATTGATATGGTGTATGCTATACGAACATACATGCCCTCTCTGGAATTCAAACATGCGTTTCAGAATATAAAAGCTGATTCATTACCATCATACCAACAGTTAGTTGGAGTGACATTACACTTATTTAAGGTTCAATGCATTTTTATGAAAATAGGTTCAGTATCTCAAAATGTCAGAAAATGGTGCTGCAGTTCTCGCTTTATCACGACGAAGTATAGAATTTTTGTTTGCTTTATTATTGAAATTTTACTTATTCATTGACAACTGCAAATAATATTGTTTTTATTTTTAAGAATAACTCCCCCTTCCTCCAGCTTTAAAAGATCTATGTAAAGTTACCAGCACAATACACAATACTATACACAATGTTCAGTGTTTCTGCTTTTGAGAGGAATGAGTGAAAAAGTAAAAAAGTCGATTTTTTTTTTAAAAACGTTGGCTGATTCGCTCAAAGCTGCCCGAACTTTTTATGAAAGAACACTGCTACGGAATTTCCCAATAAAAAGAAACAATAATAATAATAATAAACTAAAGATATCAGCTCTAGGCTCAGGGCGATTCTGCTTCCGAAAGCTGTGTCTGATTCTCTTAATTAGACTTTGTGTAAGTCCCGGGTCACCTCGTCCTAAAGGAATGGAAACCTAGAAATCCGGATAAGAAATCAGTTCTTAACCACCGAGCGACCAGCAATTTAATATTTGTAAATATTTCATTTATATTTTGATTTGACACTCGTTTACTTTGTTCTCATTTATAGCCCTGGCAAGGATAACTAAATTACTAATTGAAGAAAAGTGCTGTAATTATGCTTTACTACTTATAAAATTATTTTCAAAGCAAATCTTTAGTAAAAGCCTTATTATACCGTAATGTTACTGCTTACTATATTTCACTAAAGTAAATATGCTTTTAATTATGATGTATTTGTTTTGTAACATCCTGATATAAATCATGATAGATAATACTTACTGAAAGCACATTTACTATTTTTACAAGAAGCAATTTTAGAAATTAATGGCAACGCATTTAACTAAACAATTTTAATTCGAGATTTAGAGAAATAAATAACTTCCTATTGTCTTTAGAAAAGAAAATAATTCAGAAAATGCTCTTAAAATATTTGGCAGAAATAACTTAATAAATCTAGTCTTAAATCAATACAATAATCACTTACTTTATTTAAAAAAAGAAGAATCAGTTTTCCTACACTCGGAGAATCCCCATTTTGTGCTTAGATAACTTAATAAAATCATGAAGCTTCTTAGCGCTTACTTAACGTCAATATTTACTTTAATAATTCCTTTTACTAGACTACTGAAAGAAATTTCTTGCATCTGAATTATAAATTTAATAAATATTTACGGGTTTCGATGCGTTGTTATACCAAATATTTGTTTTAATGAAGAAATCATATCAAAATGGAATAACGCTATTTGGTACACCATGTTTACGTGAACTGAAAAAAAAATTGAAAACTTTCTTTTAAATTTCGTATATTTTTTCACTCCAGGTTTATAACTTTCTACGTGATTGTACGCTAATAGAAAATCTTCAGAATATTTTATCTTCGCAAAGTATATTTAAAAATAAATTTAAGTACACGTTGTGCTTTTACCTATCAACGAATTTCAGTCTTTCAATATAAAGTTTGAATACACGAGCTTATCATTCGACGAGAATTTGAATCGAAGTCTTTAACTTTAAAGAAATCTTTACACTAAATGATAATACAAAGCATACTTTAATTTTATCACTTTAAAGACAATCATTTCATCCTTTTATCCTAATTAGAGATAAATAATCATTTACTATTCATCAAATATATAGAAATATTGAGATTTGGAGCAAAGAATTCGAACAAGTAAACTGCTTTGGTCCGAAGTTGAACATGTTTTACGGTTGCACACTGATTTAAACGTTAACACTTAGAAACATTACGCCGACTTATCTTTCCGTCTTAAATTTTAAATGGAATAACACAAAGTCAGAAAATATGTTTCATATACATTTTTCATTTAAAATCAGCTTTATAGTTGTACAACCTTATAACAATAACAGAAAATCAAATATCTACTTAGGCTCACCCATAACTCTTTAACGGTGCAATTACAGCTAGCAAAGCTAATGTCGATCTACATTCCTCCGTTGCAAGGATGAAGTAATAGATGAATAGCCAGCGATAGCCTCAAGAGGTTCTTTCTCAAACTCAAGCATTCTACAATTAAATAACGAGTTTGCATAATGATGAGAGAAGACGAAAGTAGAAGTACAGAGTAAATAATAAGATAATTGGTTAATTATTATAAAGTCCTAATATTTGGCCTTTAATTTTGGGATTATATTATGACTGCTACTTAGCAACAGCACTAGTAAATAATATTCTTAATTTCGTAAACCCTTGATTATTAATCGAAGCCTTAATCACGCATAGCTATGTAAGACATAATAAAAATGTGTCGCCAGCTTTGGTATCATGAAAACTTCATGTCTCTGCTGGCTGTAACAGTTGCTGCATAATTTGATTCAAAGATAAATGCGAGCTCATGAAAGTCTTTTAAACTGCATCATTGAAGTTATTTGTCCCTATAAACTCAATACATGCTGGGCATGAACAGTTTTCCGAATACTTTTTAAAGTGTATGGAAATGCTATCCCTATTAAAAGAGAGAAAGCACTTCTTATATTTAACACAGATTTTGAGAACCGAACAGCTCAAAATTGTTGTATGTAACATTATCTGGCCTAAGGTATAGGACATCATTTCATAAAATCAAGGATTTTTACTTTGTTATTATGGACTCAAGAAAAGTAACATTAAACTTATAACTTCACATTTAGGAACGAACCATCAATTCTTTGAATGGTTCACTTACATTAAAAAAGCTACAGGCCAATTGATCTTTAGTGAACTCTACTTTAAAGAATGATAAATATAGCAATTTAACTATAGAGACAATAGATCTCCACAATATAAATAGCTCGAGCGCTAGCTGTTACTGTAAATAATATCGAGTGTTACATTTTCGTACATAATTTTAAGTATGTGTTATGAAACAAAGATAAAATGCACATAGTACAGCAGGGTTACGTGATGTATAAAAATAGGAAATATATATCGGTTTATCAAGATTGTTTACCTGATATGCAATAAAAATTCATCTTGGAAGATCATATTAAAGCTCATATTTTTTGGTGTTCTATTGAGGAAATTTCTTCTCATTTATTATAGTGGTATAATATAGCGCAAAACATCTGATTCAAGGGCATCTTACTCACAACAGCATTTAATATTTTTCTTAAGGAATCTTAAAGCTAGTTGCGAAATAAAGTATCCTTAATCTACTGGAGGTAAATTTGGACATTTGAAGCTTGCAGTTTCGCTTGAATAATATTTTTCTTGTTTAATACACATTATATACATAAAGCACGATATTTTTAATACATTTTTGTGGTTCGGTAAATCTCTAGGAATATCTTCGTTTCTTGTTGTATTTTTTGCTTTCTGGGCAACCACTTATTGCCCAATTCAGTGACATCGACCCTCTGCAAATTTGAAGTTTTACTTTACATTAAAAGATATTTGCTGTTTTTTTTAAAAATAATATGAATATATATATATAGATATGCTATAGAACTTTGGTAAACATTTTTGACGAACGTGAAAGAGACATTTGCTGTGGGAGTGTAATATTGATTATACAGTATTTTCTCTTGAAAAGTTTCCTCTGTCCGTAATACAATCTGTCATATAGTTAATGTTTCAGCCAGGAACAAGCTAATAGTGCCACTAGAGGTAATAATTTCAATGGGAATTAATATTCCATCTTTTAATGCAACAAACACAGCGTTCCATCATCAAGCGTTCGTATAAGCTTTTGTGTCCATCAGACTATCTGGTAATACAGTGGACATTAAAATTCAGCTACAGTAATGCTTCAAAAGTCAAAGCTGTTTTTCATGCTTCCAACGAAAATCGTGATAAATTTGTGTAAAATAAAATGTTCAACAAATCTTGATGACTTTATACATTTGAAGTCGAATCATGAAATTTTAAAGCTCTTGAACCTATTGTACTCTGACGTGGCTATAGTTACATAGGAGTAGAAACTGAATGAAATGCTAAATAAGACAAAGTTCTAACTGAGAAGTCAAACAAAAAAAAATCAGCGTTATATTTTCAAATTTTCACAGGACTAGTTTCGATTTCCACCATCGAAACTTGTCCTGTGAAAATTTGAAAATATAACGCTGATTTTTGCTGTTTGACTTCTGAATTAGTATTTGTTTGGCGTGTTATTGTGTCTTAAGATAAAGTTCGTTGTTGTGTAGAATTCCATGTGTACAAAATATTTATCTAGTTAAAGTAATCGGTGATATCGCTTTATTTTATTACTTGAAGGATCTTTTTCAGATATATCTTTTATGTAAACTGTGAATACATTCTTATTTGAAATATATATTATCCTCCTCCTTGCATAATTCAATTCAGCGGTGTGTATATACAGTTTTCTTTATTACTGATAAATTTTATTAGTTAAACTGTCATTTTGTAATTAAAGAAGCCGACTTTTTTGATGGACTTTATATTCAATGCTAATAAAATAATATTAGAAAAATTAAAAGTTACCTAAAATTTGTCATAAAAGGCTATTGGGATCCAATTATTAGAAATAATGTAATTCATATTATACATTTTAATGATCTTTAAAACTCAGTTACACTTCTTCTAATGCAGACAGGATATCTTAGGAAAATGCTTTTAATGAGGATTTGCTTAATAAGAAAATTTCAAAATTTAAGAAAAATTACTTTATAATCTCGTTTAAATGTTTTCTAGATTATAAAATTAGCAGCGTATAACGGACTTCATAAGATTTTCCCAACATAGCTGCTGGAAATAAAAACATGTAGATATAGTAGTTTGATATAAAATTAAAAGGAGATATGCATTTGCTTTTAAAGGCAGTAAATATCGAATTTCGCATGTATTTTTTTTTATAAAATTCCTCCATTTTTGACTCAAATAACACTTGTTTAAAATCGAAACAAGTTAATTTTATTTGGAAAAAAACTTCACACTATATTAAAATCGTTTTAAATTTTCGGAGCTTATTAAGCAGATTTTTATACAGCGCATATAGGACACCGGAGCGTTTTTTTGTTTATTGCAATGTCTAAGATTACAAAAGTGATAACACTATTAAACGCAAGCGCACCTCCTCAAAGCATAAAAGCAAAAGCGGCTGCTGTTTATGTGTCTAGATATAACAGCTGTTTACGCTGTAGCCTTTCCATAATGCAATCTGGCTTCTCATCCATCAAAAATGACACTGAGGAATTAAAATGACGTATTTTAATTTTCAAGCTCTTTTTAACTATAATATTTCTCCTAAATTAGCTGTCAGAAATAAAAATAATGAGAAGAGAAAATTTACTGTTTCAGAGATTTTATCTAAGGCACACTGTTTGCCCTTTAATTATCATTCACATTCAGTAAATGACAGCATAAGTGCAGTTAATGTATTACCAAAATACTGATAAAAGGAGATAAAATTCGCTCTGTAAATTAACATGGGATAGTGTTATAAACAAATAAAGTGTTCTTTATGCATTCTCTTTTATAATCGCAAAGAACAAGCTTATATTTTAAATAAACAAATAAAAATTTCAAAGCTTAAAGTATTTCGTTTTTATTTTAGTGCGCTTTAGTAATTATTGATTATTTTCAAAACCTGAAAAAAAAAAGATATTAATTCAAAACATATCACATGATTATTTTTACACTCACTTGCAGTTGCTAAGAGTCTAAAGAAAAATGAGTGTTATTCAGCAATAGATTATTCTAAATGATGCATATAAAGCTTCTCCTCTGTCTCCGAGAGATATAATGACACAATGACTCAAGGAATTTTCAAATGTGATTTTATTCACCAGTGTAATCAATGTTAATAAATCTTAACGACTAAATCTTTACTCTTCAAAAAATATTACCCTGCTGCTAATTCACATAGAATGCAAAGAAAACATTAAAGAGAAATCGGAACTATTCTTCTGTATAAGATGGTGTTATTTTTTGAAGCATTGAATTTAAAATCAATCAACAAATTGCTTAAAGCATAGCTTCAGTTGAATATTTCACATCAAACCGGAAATAACCTGTTCAAAATAATTTGGTCATTGCAATTAGCCTCCTATCTTATTGTTAGAAAAATTAATAAAGTATTTAAGAAATGCCATAAAAGCCTTAAATTCTGAAAAGGTTTGAATATATCAAGATTGTTTAAAATTTTTGATATTAAAATATCAGGAATACTTGTAGATCAGAATTGCAGTCCGTTAACTGCAGTTATTAAATGTTTGGATAGGTTGATCCTTCAATAAATAATAATAAATTTTTCGTACTTATTAATTAATATAGCATCATAATCTGCTGTACGGAGGGGGAATGGAAAACATCATTAAACACTGTTGAAATTAAAAATTAAAACTTAAATTAAAAATTAAAAATTCCGGTTGAATCAATCAACCGGAAATTTTAATTCCAGGACTGATAGCATATACGTTTATTGTTCCCATCTTTAACATGTAACTGAGAGCCATTTTAACTAACGCTTCAGAAGAGAGGAAACTTAGGCTGATCGTCATAAATGGTGGTCGTCATAACTTGATAAAACAAACGAACATAACTGCTTTATAGAATAAAAATGTTTCTCTTCAGTATATCGAAATTAATGTATTGGAACCTTAGTGTAGCAAAACATGAGGTGTGTGATCTTAAAGGAATAAAAAAATTAAAGTAACTTACCCCCAAAGAATGACAATTCAAATAATACAAATCAATTAATATTTATTGTATATTGACATCATTAAAGTTTGAATCAGTACCAGCATAAATTAAGTAGATATCGCCAGACAGAAGAATAATAGTCCTACCATTTTGAATCCTAACCTCTCATACGAGATGTGCGTAATATTCCAATCAAAGTGAATCTAATTCTATCGACGTAAAATAAAGTTTCGTGACAAGAAAAAAATGAAATTTTTTAACGGCGGAAATGAGTTAGCAGGTTATTCCAATATATTTCTGAAGAAGCGCAAGGCGAATACTTATATCATCCGGAAAGTTCTAGCACGTGCACATGAAGTCTTTTCGAAGATTTTTAAATTGTAGAACATTATTCATTATCGGCAGATGTTAGGTATATAGATCTTATTAGTTGTATGTTCAGTTTCAGTTTCTTTACTAGAAGAAATACCATGACTCTACATCCAGCAACGGAGATGGCAGACAAAAAAGGACGAAAAAGAACAAAAATGGCACACGCGTCAGCCGAGGTGAGGACAGCCAGAAGGCCATCCTACACCTTCGGAGCCCAACAGCAGAAGGACGAGAAACCGGTTGTAGCCGTCAATTTCGCCTTGTCATTCAGCGGTCGCAGTGAGCACACTTGACGTTGAATAAATATGGAGGCTTGCCTGCACACATAGTTTGAAAGAAATGTTCATAGTTATGATCTAAGTGAAATAATACGTTAATAAGTACATTTGTTTAAAACCTAAGAGAATGGCGTAATTTATGAATAATTAAAACAAATGTCTTGCTTCACTGTTAAATATAAATGGGAAACAATTTCAGATTTTACGAAATTTTGTCATAATAACATATTACGTTCTTTAATTGTGTGCCTGCTTGTACTGGATTGGCACTAAAACACTAAATAGTTCATATTGACTTCAGCAGAAGCAGTTGTTCAAAATTTTACACCGCCATTATCCAATCGAAATATCTGTACTTACTTATAAGCTAAATTCAGGGTAAATCCATTCCTTTAGATCATGAAACTATGGCAGTATTTCTGTTTTCCTCAGACTAATTATGTCGGTTTATATAAAAATGTAAGCCATACATTATAAATATTTAGAACTAAAGTTATTAAAAACGTGTAGAAACGGTCTTTTTGAAACTTACTTTAAATACTACAGAGTTCAATACATTTCCATTATATAGATTAGTTTGGATAGAAAATATAATCACTTATTCCGAAGCATTTTATTTTTAAACCATTTCGTATATTTCAACATAAATAAAGCTGCACATCGTCACAACGTCCCATAAGATCCTCATATTCCTGCAACATTATTTCTTACATCCTCGAACAACTCAAAATCACTGCTGAATTTCGCTATGCTATTGGTGTAAAGAATACTTCCTAGAATCTAAACCTCTATGATCAATCAATGCATGCGAATGCAATAAAAAATCGAGGCGCCATCTCAAACAAAAACGTTTGTAAGCGACTGCGAGAATGTGGTCGAAACAGGATGAAGAAAAATGGATTCTCTTTATAGATGGTAGACTCGAAGAACGACTGAGATTGGAATTCCATCAGCTTCGCAAAATTCGGCTTGAAACATCCGACCTCATTTAGAGGATCAAAGTAAGTGCATGTCTTTACGGAACGTGCTAGTGAAAATGAATTTTAGTTATTTATTTTGAAAAAAATACATCTCCCTAATATTTTGTTTCTAGAGCCCAATCTTTGAGTAGAATTTATTTGTGCAAAATAATCTTGCCAACACAGTGAGATTTTTTTGTAGAACTACTTAAGAAAATTAAATAAAAAAAAGTTAACATTACGGAAAAAAAAACTGAACCTCAAAAACTTATTTCGTGGATTCCATAATGTATTACGTGTGTCACCTCTTTCCACAACTAATTACTCAATAAAATCATGGATGAAATACTTTATACTTTTATAGATCTGATGTAAATATAACGACCGCTGTAGACGAGGCAATTCCTAGCAATGCACAGGTGGTCTATGCAGTTAATTTCTTTATAAATTCTTTTTTATTTAAGAATCTACGTAAATGTAGGCTAAATTCAATTTAAGAGTTAGTTAGTTCTACATAAATTCTGTTTGCAGTATCGAGAGAATACGGGCCTTCCAAATAAGTAAATTTTGGGTAAATAATTGTTAATGTACGTTAGGATGAATTTTGGGTAGCTTTAAGAATTGTGTGCTTCTCGAACGGAATTATTGGTACGAGAAATTCTTCTATTGCAATTGTTTTTGACGCTATAATTACTTAATTTGACACTTTATAATTAAAGAAAAAATATAAATAATTTTGAACCAATTTATACAAAGCCTTGGTAGAAAATAAAAAAAAAATTAATTAGTAGTATTTTCAAATTTAGAAATAAGAAATGTTAGTTTTCATAAACGAAAAATACAAAACTCAACAGTTTTAAATTTGAAGAAGTTTTGAAAACAAAAGGAATACAATTAAAATATGATTTAACTTTGTCATTAACGGGTAGACCAGACTTCAGGTGAATCCTATTTCGCGGAAAAACAACTGTGTTTCTGTTCACTCAAAATTGGTTTATAAACAACTTTTAATTAATTTTATCATAGTAGTCTGAAAATTTCAGTTGCCTCCACTACACACTCGCTCTCAAACTCAGTAATGAAAAAAATAATAATAAATAAAATTTACGCAAAAAGTACAAATTAAAACGAAATGCATTCGCGTCTCCAGAGTTGGAGAGCTATAACTCCAAGATTTACAAGTTACTGATACAAAATTCAAATTTAAGCCAAATAATTAACAACATCATCATGGTTGCATAAAATTTTAGCAATAATTTGTATTTCAAACCGCGATGTTCAATACTTAATTACTTTTTCAAAGTAATCAGACAAATTCCAAAAGTGGTCTTTTCTAGGTAGCTGGTCACTATGAGTGGTTTCATACTATTTTTACAGTGAAACACGTTTTCTCTTTACCTAAGCAAAGAAATTAAACAAAAGTTGTACCATGAAAAAGTTGATTTCATTGGAATGGTGACAAATGTAATTATATTTCATAAAACATATTGATGTTTAATAAAAAGGTGGAATTTAAATAGGATATTATACGGGTTCTGAATTATTTGGTTCACTCGGTTCATGAAATATTTTTCTGAAACAGATTTTGAGATAAAAATCAAATGAGAATGCGCGAGGACAGGAATATTCAAAACCATGTTTTCTATAAACATGAGATGGTTCAGTTCATTTCTGAAACTAACAATGCACAGCTAATTGAAAGGTTACAAACTCACAAGTGTCCAACCGGATAGGAAAATGGAACAATAGTAGCTCCTCTTGGGTTCAAGGTCCAGAGAATGGACTAATTGCCTGAAAATCCTAGAATTTTTCCTAATGTGTAACGTAACAGAGAGTTTCCCTTATAAAGTCCTTCGTGAAGGCATTTCTAGACAAACATCTGCTGTGCAATTTGCCGAAATCAACTAACGGTAGGGTACGAACTGCGCGAAATTTGATCGAAGATCCCCTTCCCCTCTTATCTAATCCACGAACTTGCGCGACGTTCTCCTGTCTCCTCTTTCTTTACCAAGAAGATTGGGTGCTACAAAAAGTCATTTATCGCCATTAATGGGACATTTTATTGAAACTGCAAGTCTCTATTTTCGTTTATCAATATTGTAAAAATTGGGCATACAAAAGAAATATTAATTAAAAGTCTGGCGTGTGCTAAAGTAAAAATGAATTTCTTTTACACTCATTTTAAAGTTGTATGGTGTTTAAAATGATGAGCCAGATCTTTTTTATTCTCTGTAAGAATTAAAACTTTAAAAGTTGTAGATTTCAGTCGCTGATATATATATATATATAAGTTTTGAATAATATAATTGATAGATTAATGACATAGAAAAAATTGATACATAATCAACCTATGAAATATTGGATTTGTAGCGCACCTTAAGTAGGTTTCTCGTCTAAATAAATATTAAAAAATCATCTTAGCATAATGGTTTTAACTATCAAATTTACTATTTTAGGTAAACAGTTCTAATTTAATTTAAACAATTCTCTTTATTAAATCTAAAAATTGGATTTCTTAAGTAGTTCTAAATTCACACTAATATTATTGCAATATATGGCCGTATTAAGCTTTCCATTTTTAGTCATTAAAGTTCTTTAACTATTTATGATTTATTATTTATGGCTATTTTAAATTTATTTAACTTTCTTACAAATTCCATATTTTAATACTAGAAACGTTTAAATATTTATTCTGTTTACTTGTTTAATAGTTACTCTACCTGATGTACTTTGGCATTCATTTAATTTCTAATGCGCATTTAATTAATAAATTGGTAATTATGAGCGTCCGCAGAATTTTCAAAATTAACAAAAATATCAAACTCCCTTATATTCATATCTTAAGATTTTCAGCTCCCTTTGAATCCATTCCTTTTTCATATATTGTTGCACTGTATTCAAGTTTTATATGTATGTTGTTATAATAGATTTCATACTAAGCCTTTTTTAAATTTAAGTATTAATTTCTTCAAACATGTACATGATTACTTTAATTAACAAAAAAATATTTGTAGTACACTTTGATACGGAATAATCTTTTGCATGTCAGTGAGCTATACTAAATTTTCCAGTCTAGTTCAGACATCATGACTATTATTGATGTTATTTATAAAAATATTATTAGTATGCTTTATAATTATTTAATTTATGATATTTTTATAATATTCCTGGCTGTAATATTGTAATTAATGAAAGATGTTTGTAATGCTAATATGTATGTTTACTAATATATTTTATTTTCTTTGTTAGTTCTCGCATTTATTACTGTTATTCAAGTAATTAGCCTGCTTTTTAAATAGTCTATACTTGTTCTTGTGATTGTGATATGTAATTATATTCCTTTATTTTTATTTTCCTCTTGGCTACAATTGGCTTCAAAAAGTAAAATTGTAACCCTGTAGGCAACGGGGGTAAGAAATTTTGATTCGCGCAGTTGGACTATACTAGGACGAGGGGGGATTATTCGCGCAGTTGGAATACACCCCAGCTTAACATAAACTTACTAACATCTTTTAGGGTAGACGAAAATTTTGGCTTCCTAATATCGGAGCATAAAGAATATCGTATAGTTCAAAGACTTAAATGAAGAGTATCGTACAGCCCTACTTGTGTCAGGCAAAACAGTATTGAGCTGTCATAAAGGCCTTACTGTAACTTTGATGTCGAAAAATATTGCAGCACCAGGTGAAAAAAGAAAATTGTTTGGGAAAATTCGTATCTTGAACAAATTTGCATATTTATTTCTTCCTTGCGAAAAGTTACTTGCATCGTATACTGAAGTTATTTTTTTCATCGCATATTGGAAAAATTGATTCTCTTATCAGTTTTAGTTACTTTTATTTACACATGTCAAATCATAAACAGCATTCTTCACAGATTTTTTATAATTTGCTTTTACTAAACAACGTAAAACGAAAGAGTTTAATGGTAATATTATAATTAATATGCATGTTAGATGAATTATTTTACTGAAGTTCAAAACTTTCTTCTCGGGTTCGCGGATTTAAGTAACAAAAATTATGTTTCCAACTACGTTTTAATTTGACTTGAACTTTCATTTTAATGTTATGAGAATTCTAAATAAAGCAAGATTAATAACAAACGATTAGTCAAGATTAAGGCTTCAAATCTAACTCAAAATATTTATAATTATTTGAATATTTATAGAGAATCAAAATCAATATCAAAATGCTTTATTCCTGGTTGAAATGAAACATTCTAATATGTAATAAAAATAGGAGGAATGATTTTTAGCGATGATATATGAGTCTGTAATTTTGCAGCAAAGCCATTACAGTTTAAAATGCTTTCTGTAGGAAGTGAAGACAACCTGTAATAATTTAATTAATTCAAACCGAGTATTCCCTTGCATTTTTACTATATTTTCTAGTTAGCACATTGTAAGAACATTCATAAACTGACTTCAAAAGAAAAACGTTTCAAAAAAAAAAAAAAAATCTGAAATGTTTCAGATTTTAAATTACGTCCAAAGGGGCATTTTTTAACATTTTGTGTGTTACCTTTCTTTATTAAATATCACGTTCTTCGCACTTAAAACATAAGATCCAGTGCAACAGCAATATCGCAAAATAGTTTTAAAACGAACATATCTTTAGAATTTCCGATACAGAGACTCACGCGCTGGAGATATAAATGTTTTTTCTGCACAACGTTGCCATTGCTCGCTTTTAAATAGTTGAGTTTGTTACTCAAAAATTCGTTAAAGTTTTACAAAATATGAAATCGATAATAAAACAAATTCCAAATTTCAAATTTGGGATTCCAGATGCCCATATTCGTAGTAGGATTACGTCATTCAAAATTCGATTGTTCTATGTACCGTTGTTTTATCACAATACGAGAAATATACATACATTTATGCAGATTTTTCATTATTTAATTTCTTCAAATATAATGCAGGACTCTAACATTTTGTGGCAACAGTTTGAAAAGTGAACCGACATTTATGAGTCCGACGCAAAATGCCAAAACGAAAGCAATAGTCCTTCGGGACTCAAGTCCCTTTGGACTAAAAAAAGACTGTAAAACGTACGATGGCCTTTTATCGTACAAAATAGGGTATTTTATTTAAGAATGCCTATACATGCATGCATATAATGCATACATATATATAATTATGTATGGATATTTGAAGAATATTAGTGGAGGAAAATTCAGAAGCGAAATTTTTATTACATATAAGTATTATACAATGATTTTAAACACAAGTGTAACACATAAGCGTCACAGTTTTCTGCCATATGAAACCGAATAATGTTAACAAGCATTAATTGCAAACTTTTCGATAAAATTCTTATTAATTACGTGATTTATCACCTAATTATGGTCTGCGCTCATATCTTCTAAGGTCACAAAAGATTGTTAATGCACTGAATTTTAAACAGTTAATTACATGCTCAGCTTTTGAATTTTCCCTTACGTGCCAGCTGTTGTTGAGTGGGAAACACGTTGAAGGTTTCTAGATAGCCGTGTATAGATGCTTTTAGATAATGAAATATCAAATAACCCTGCATAATAATGATTCGAGGGGCACTAAAACAAGGCATTTTATAAATATTCTAAGTTATAAAGCATTACACGACAAATGTGCGTATCTAAGTAATATTTCTAACCCAAGAAAAGTGCATTTTAAATGCACTCTGCGAATTTCAACTCAAATGGCGAATATACAAATTTCGAGAGAAATATAACTTATTTAAGGAATTTTGAACAACTCTTGTTTCTTATATAAATTAATTATGTCTTTTAATTAAACTGAAATAAATTAAAGCTGGAATTAATTGTATTAAATTTTAAAAAAATGTAAAGATCTTTTGGATAACCTGAACAATTAACTACTTACGGAGAAATTCGATCAATAAATATGAAAACTTTGAGAATGATCGACTGAGTAAAATGGTTTGTAGTATTTTAATGGTTACGTCGCGGAGAAAACAACGAAAGGCGAGAACATCGTGCTACAAAACATCGTGGGAGAAAACATCGCAAAGAGAAAACATCGCAGATCTAAAACTTCGTGGTACAAAACATCGTCGTCGAAAATAAAGCGGTTCAAAAACTTCGCAATTTAAAAACATCGTCGTCGAAAATATCGTGGTAAAAAATAAAGTATCTACAAATCATCGCATGACGATAACATCGCAGACATACTTTTTTCAGACATGCTTTAATAACTGTAAATGGATATCCCCATAATGATTCGTGAGCGCAAGATGGAAAGAAGGATAATTTTTACTTTCATATTTTTTATTAATTAATACATTTTTGCTGAGAAAATAAAAAGGAAACTTAAGCATAGAAAATTAATGCAACTTATAGCACTTAATAGAATTTTAAACCGACATAGTTAACTAACAAAGCCATTAATAAATCATTTTTATAAAGTTTTTACTGGTAATTTTTCATGAAAAGTATAATCTATAAGTTGCATTTAATTTTTTATGCTTAAGTTTCCTTCTTACTTTTTCAGCAAAAATTTATTAGTTAATAAAAAAATGTGAAAGTAAAAATTATCCTTCTTTACACCTTTTGCTCACAAATCATTATGGGAATATCCATTTATAATTATTATACCTGAAAAAAGCATGTTTGCGATGTTATCGTCATGCGATGATTTGTAGATACTTTATTTTTTACCACGATATTTTCGACGACGATGTTTTTAAACTGCAAAGTTTTTGAAGCGCTTTATTTTCGAAGACGATGTCTTGTACCGCGATGTTTTAGAACTGCGATGTTTTCTCTTTGCGATGTTTTCTCCCACGATGTTATGTCGCACGACGTTTTCGCCTTGCGTTGTTTTCTCCGCGACATTTTCTTCCGCGATGTTTTTGCCGCGATGTTATCGGCGGACACCATTTTAATATAATAATAAACTTATGTTTAGTACAATAATATTTACTACTTATTGTTACATATGAGATCAGGAATCTGAATTTAAAATTCCAGTAGCCCTTGTATTAAGATACTTTTTTAAGCTTAAATTTACTAAATAGGATGTTTCAAAAGTTCTTATCCGGAAAGCTAATGGGGCTTGGCAAAGACAATTTCCAGGGGAGATAAATCATGAGCAAACAACAGGTGAAATAAATGCTGCAAGCGATGGCGATATTTGCAGCCATCGATTGTTAAAATGATGAGATTTTATATAATATGTCAGGCAGTCTGTAATCAATATGTATGATCACTGAGTATGCCTCATGATACAGCAGCCTGAAATTTATTTACCTACGTTAGCGAATTCGTGCCGCTTGGTATACCATTGCACCACGTTGCTGTCAGTTGTCTAAATACATGTGAAAATGTGTTGCAAGTATAATGGCTTAATTAAGCAATAACGTTTTAAGTTACAGAAATACTTCATTTTAAAATCCGTGACTACAAATACTAGTGGTGCGCCTCTGCTTTATAATCCCTGTTACAGGAACTGCACGTAATTGAGGAACTCCACAC
This sequence comes from Stegodyphus dumicola, assembly GCF_044657685.1. NCBI lineage: Eukaryota > Metazoa > Arthropoda > Arachnida > Araneae > Eresidae > Stegodyphus > Stegodyphus dumicola. The sequence goes on from NC_140771.1 coordinate 200,355,723, forward strand.
TTCCTATGTGTCCATATATGTGGTCACATAAGGGCCGGAAAATTCATTGGACCTTTATTTTATCAACTGTTGGTCAAAGACATTAATTACTATATTACAATTCCAAAAATATTTTAAATGACTTAAGAGTATGCTTTGGTATTTTGAAATTAAAAAAAAAAAAAAATATTTTGCAAAATTTACCAAATCTCACCTTTTACATGTTCCTTCGGTCCCTACACTTTTCAGAAAATGATGTTTGTACTCGTTATATAAAATGAAACACAAAATGTTTGACTCATATAAGCAAACCTGACAGATATATTTCATATAGAAATCGGGAATTATTTTCAGGGGCCGCACATAAATTCTGAAATGATTGGTTTTGTATGTAAATACAGCAAAGATTAGGAAAAAGTTTCTAATGTTCAGAGATTACGCAGGTTTTTGGAAAAAGTATTGATTAATATACAGGATGACCCAAAAGTCCGCTAACATTTCAAAATTCAATAATTCACAAAATAATGTAGATAGAGAGGTGAAAATTGACACACATGTTTGAAATGACATTGGGTTTTATTAAAAACAAAAAATTGCAAAACAATGGCCAGTTTATGGCGCTGGGAGGCAAAATGGCAGTGATGGCGCAGAAGAACTGTGTATGAAATGAGTTGTAGTTGAGAGACGGAATCACTCTTTTCATGACTTTATCACTTTTCTTTTCTCGCCATCGGGTGTTGGTCACGGTGTGCTATGGATTTATCAAATCAATTTTGATCGGACCCTTTTTATTCGAGAAAACGTGTGGTTCTACTATTCACACTGTCAGTGTGACAAGTATGAGGTACATTGATATGTTACAGAATTACATCATTCCTAGTCTGGTTGATAAAAACTTGTTGGAAGATGTGACTTTTGTACACCATGGGCTTCACGCCATAATGTTACATGTGTGAAAGATCTCTTGCACACATTGTTTGGAAAGGATTGCGTGCTGAGCCGCCACTTCCGTCATGCTTGGCTTCTCAGGTCCCCAGCTGTCAATCCGTGTGATTATTAGTTGTGGGATTACCTAAAATCACATGTGTACCGCGATCGTCTGACCTCATTAGGGATGCTAAAAGACAACATCCGACGGCAGTTTCTCACTATACCAACAGATCTGTTGTACAGTGCTGTGTACAACATCGTCCGTCGACTATAGGCATTGTTGCTGAATGACTGCCGATATGCTGAATATTTCTTATAAAGAACATAGTCTTTGCTAAAAATCAATTGTTATGCTAATTATTGCTTTCATCATATGAAGCGTCATCTGTTGGCCGTTTTAAGCCCTTTTTTGCTTTCAATAAAACCTCATGTCATTTTAAACATGTATGCCAGTTTTTCCCTCTATAACTAGATTATTCAGTAAATTACTGAATTTTCAAATGTTAACTGAATTTCGGATCTCCCTGTATATATATATATACACTTATTACAATAAAAATTTGCGCACCAGGAAATAATTGGGGGATCGTAGCGAAACTTGGCATGAAGGTACATGTCGGGTAGATATGCGCCGCCATCGAAGCCAATATCAGCAGCTGTAAAGAGTTCGAGAGGGATCATGGAAGATGGGTGATCATCTCGGCGAGTAGCTCGTCAGACTCGTCTGATTTTGTGAGGAGGAGTTGAAGACAGGATTAGACTTTAACATAATGGAACCAGAGGTCATCTTAAGCGACTAATCTAGATTCAATTTGATCAGTGATAACAATCGTGTTCGCGTGTGGAGACTTCTTGGTGAACGCCTCAATCCTGCCTTCGCTTTACAGCAAGACACCCTTCCGACATTTGATGTGATGGTGTGGGGTGCCATAGCTGACGGTACTCGGTCACCCCTAGTATTGATTGATGGCACAATGACAGGCCAGCGGTACGTTGATGATATCCTTCAGCCACATGTATTGCCACTCATGGCAGGGCTCCCAGGAGCATGTTGTCAACAAGACAATACTCGGCTACACACAGCACGGATCTCAAAAGACAGCCTCTGCCACATTAACATTCTTACCTGGTTTGCCAGATCCCCAGATTTGTCACCAATCGAGCATATCTGGGATCATTTTGGGACGCCAAGTGGGACAGCCCGCGAGTTGGCCGAACTAGAGGGGCGTTTACAGCAACTGTGAAACGAGATGTCTCAGGGCACTATGCGGAACTAGTATGCCTCAATACCCGCTCGTATTGCTTCGTGCATTTTTTCTAGAGGGGTCCAACAGAGTACTAAAACTTCCGTTCATGTGTACTTTTGTCTGAAAGTACTCAGACAAATAATCAATGTATGAATAAACATAAAGTAAAAAAAAGGCAGTTTAAAAAGAAGCATTTGCGTCCTGAAAGCAGCAATAAGTAGTAAATAAGAAATGTACATCTTTCGCTACATCGCCTACAGTGGGTTGGCGTAGTGAAAGAACCAAATAAATCAGTTCTGTTTATATATATACACTTCTGGCCATTAAAATTGTGGCACCAGGAAGAATTATCTGACGAACGTTAAAATCAAATGAAAGAAAGAAGAAGTTGGAACATGCAGATGATTAGTATTTTAGTGCATTTAGACCACGCACGAGGGAGAAATGACTTCTGAAATACTGCATAAAAGAAAAGTCGTGAAATGGATTTCTCCTTCGGAAAGCGCTTTGTAGGGTCGGTGTTTGCTTAGAATATCGTATTATGCTTCAAATAATAAGAAATGCTTACGACCAAGAGTCATAATTCGATAGAGGCAGAATCGTTGCCTATCGAGAGTGTGGATTATCGTTCCGTGATATCACCCGTTGGACTGGTCGACATCGCACTGTCATGCGAATATGGAATCAATGGGTGCGCAGGGTCATACCGAACGGCATGCAGAACCACAGCGCCCGAGAGGACAGACATATTGTGAGGTCTTCTCCACAAAACCGTACACCACATCACGGACCATTAGTCAGGAAATGAGCAAGCACGCCCGGTTTCAGCTCGTAAGGTACTTCGACGCTTGCAGCAATGCCACCTTGGATTATCAGCAATGTCACCATTATTTCGGCTTCCCTCTACAATGCAGCATAGCGAGGGACGGCGCCTGTGGTGCGACCGAACGATAAAGTCTCGGTCTTGTTCGGTCAAAGTGCTACACAATTTTCATCGAAAGTACAACTCGAAGTTTCGAAAGTACAACTCGGATAGTTTGCAGTCGATAACATATTGAACTAATTTAAAATTGCTGTGTTGTAATTTCTGAAACTCTTATAAAATGTTCCTATTATTTCCACCACGGATAGAAATGTATAATTTTATATATTATATGCGCGCTTACAGATGTCCATGCATAATGAAACACACATTTATAATCTTCAGCATTCTATGGCACTGCAAAGAGCTACACAACATATTACGACCTTTAAATAATAAAATCGCTTTTTAAAATCTATTTTAAAATATTTTAACTACATGTGCAAATGCGACATTTTAATTTTATTTAAATGATAGTGATTTATTTTTGCTCAGGCTGAGGAAATAATTTGATTTTTATCTGAAACTTTTCATATTTGCTTCACTTACATGAGCGTAGTATCTTATTCCTCATTCTTACTTATCAGTATAAGTTTTATTTGACCACAGAGCATGTCAAGGCACAAGTTGTTATCTAAACTTTCACGGAAGCCTAAATTCCTACTAGTATTATTTAAAAAATGATTTTAGTATTAAAGCTATCTTTCAGCATATACATCAATTTGTTTCCTGTAAAATGGGCACATAAGTCTTTCTTACTCTTAGGCAGAAGTACGTAGTGCAGAAATCAACTTCGTTCGTCATTATAGTAAAATAGCAGAATAAGAAATCAAAACTGACATTAATCCCTTTTTACGGTGACTGGTTTTCTCGAATCTCAAATTCCGCTGTCGATTAACATGATGGATGCAGGGCTTTCTAGCAGAACGTCCCTCGTAATTACCTCGTCATTCGATCGGCTTCTTTATATGTAAGTATTTCAAAAAGTTTTTCATCCTTGTTTGTTTGTTTTTCTTTCACTGACAAACTGAAAAGCAATTTCAACGGGACATGTAATTTTTAACTGCTTTGCATGATTAGTTTTCTATCGTGAAAAGCAATTTGAGTTTCAGTCAGCGGAGAAAAGGACGATTAGCATTTTGTGATGTTGTTTAATTTTGGTTTTGGTTACTTTATCAAACACAAGTTTGCCAAGAATTTAAATCACTTCATAAATTAAAGTAATGATAACACGTAGCTTATTGATTCTAAGCCTGAGGAATGACAGCGTTTTCCCGAATAATTTGGAAAAGACAGTGACTGTGAAAGACTTGATCATTATTACTGGAAAGAAAACTATTATATGGGTAAATTTTCCAGCTGCAGTTTATTTTACTTCAGCGGTATTGTTCGAAGAAGTAATAAATTGGTAACCAAATAATGCAATGTTTCTTGCTCTTTTCTAAACTTTCTCCAGAAGAATACTTAGTGTACGAAATAGAGCACATTTATCCCTCAATCGAGTTGACGAGATAACTGTAACACAACTACACATTTATGGAAATTCTCAATTTCCATGTTACTACCTTCTTAGTTATTACAGTTTCAATCGATTTAATGGTACTGATATTTTAATGTACTTCGATACAAAATTTTAGTGTTAGTTGGTTGATTGCTCACTTCATAAATAGTACTATGACTAGCTGCCAAGGAGTGCGATATCTATGTGGAAGACATTTAAAGGAAAACTACTAAACAAATAATGTTACACAAGGAGAAAATCATGGAATTAATACGCAGCTTTTATATTTCTCAAGCACAGAAACCAAGATGAACTGATAAGCAGTATCATCCATTCAGCTATCTCAAAATTTTGTAACATTCTGCGCTTTGTGGTAACTTCAGCGGAACGTGTTTCAAGTCGAGCTATCAGTTTATATCACTATATAGGAATCTGGATCTTTCCGATTCGATTTAATATCTTGTGACATTCTATATTTTGCTTTGTAAGAAATAAAATTAATTCAGCAATAAGTATACCATCTTTAAAACATAAAAATTTTAAAACATCCCTTGTTGTTGCAGTTATCAGCTAGTACAGATTCTCCACCTCTAAATTGTAATTTTTTTAAATTCTGTTTCATGTATAATACGTGAATTGCTGTTTAGCTGGTAAAATATCCGTTCCAAATACTTTAACAAATTAAAAAAAATCTCATACAGAAATATCTAAATAGAAATATAACCGATACTATAACTTGGTTAAAACGATATAACTAAAACCTTAAGTAAACGGTATAGTTTAACTTCCTCTAAACTCATACTAATGTTTTGATATTAACTCAACTTGCTTTACACACGCATACATACATTATTACGAATTAATAGCTCCCGCCGTTAGGTGGCACACCGAGCGTCCTGTTTCTGGATGTTATTCGATAACTTAATTTTAGTTTCTTGGAAGAGCGAAGGTGTTAAGTCTAATAGTAACAAAGACGTGTACCTAATAATAATGCTCTTAACTATTGTAAATAAATGTGTGCGTGTTATTACCAAACGGAATAATCGCTTGCCTCTGGATTTTATGCTGGATGAATTGCAATTTAATGATCTAATGAATGATAATGAAAATAGTTACGACATACCTGTATGTGTTTTATATGTATATAGATAGATAGATAGATAGAGAGAGAGAGAGGTATAAATGGATACAGAGATATGTATATATACGAGCAAATGAAGTTAAAGAAAATTTAATGAGAACCGTTACTTCATTTGCGCAATAAAATAGGCAGCTTTTAGATAGCCTAAAACAGGGAACATAAATAAAAAAGGTAAGGTATTAATTATGATAATTTTACAGATTAGTGAATGATTGAATTACGAATAATTGAAAATTCAAATTTCGAAGTAATATGTGAGAGAGCTCATTTAGCAACTAAATGCTATAGCTTTCTTTCTAATGTTGCGCGGTGAAAAAAACTGTAGAAAATCATTTCAAGACTGAAAGTGCTTCTGACCTACAGTATACAATCAGCGGAAAGAATTTTGCAAGATTATTTCACGGAAAAAAGTTCTTATTAGTATTCTTGACGCCCCCATTTCTGGTGTAGCATATTCACTGACATATATCCGAATACAAATTAAGAATCATAAAGACCTTACACAATACCGAGGTGAATAATTGCTAAATTCTGTGGCACTGTAGGCCAGAAACGCCATTAAGAGTTTCACATGACGTAAGCGCAATTAATTGCAGAACTACTTCATGTTCCTCGGACTTATATTTTCTCATTTATTTTAAAAGTATGAGTGCCCACCAGTAGCCGAATCGTTAAGACTACTGAACGCTGTGACTCTGACCTGGATTCAACGGCAGGCGAAAGAGCTGACCCTATGATTATTTTTCGTGGGAAACAAGAAATACTCAGTATGCCTAATATTTACATATATAACGTTAGTACGAGTCAATTTGCCTTAAAACGTCCTTCCCGCTTAAGTTCATCTCTCTCCTTAAGCCTAGCGTGCTTTCCTAAATTCAAAGAACCTTCGTTAAACGTTGCTTCAAATTTAGATAAATGACAGAATTCGCTTTTTTGAGGAATTTCATCAAAAACTATAGTCAACGTATTAGGAATCCGAGACACAATATTTTAACAAATAAATCTTTCTATATCCAAACATTGTTGAAATTCTTTGACTATTTTGATGTCTTTGAATATTTTCAAATCCAAACTCAACAAAATATTTTGCTGTTGCTCATGCTCAGTTGTCTGACATTATTAGCTCAAGCCCACGAAATTCCTCTCGTTGGCAACAGCCATGAGCACCTAACAGGCGCAAGTGCGATTTGGCTCAGTTTCGCCCCCAATTTTGATGGAGATCACCCCGGGAGAATGGATCCGAAGGTCTCCCACCCTCCCTCTTTCCCTACCAATAATCTCTCGCCACCTATATAGAGCCGCCGTCATGCCGCACCGACACTATACATTTACAAACATCCACACCTTCTCCGAGATTTGAACCCACAACGGCAGTCAGCAACGCTAATCATTCTACCGGTTGGGTGGTTCAACACAAACAATGTAAATGAAACCGAAGAAATCGAAGTCGATGTAAAAGACAACATGTTTAATATGCACTTGATATAATGAAGTTTCGACGGCCGCCGATTTCTTATCAAAAACCTCATTTTTCGTGCTATGTACTTTGTAGCATCACGTTAAGTATCGAGTACTGTTTAAAACTCTTTATTGAATATATTGTAAAACTAAATTTCTTGTAGCTAAGCAGTTTTTTCTTGTAGCTAATCATTCTACTTAGCTTGTAGCTAAGCAGTTTTTTCTTGTAGCTAATCATTCTACTTAGCTTGTAGCTAAGCAGTTTTTTACTCATAAAGTAAAATATTTAAACCTCTACGTTTTATTTATTTTGATGAATTTTAAATACGTCATATATTGTTTTACATATAGACATTTATCCAAACATAATTTAAACTATTAATAATGTGTATCGCATGCTACATCTTTTACCATATTCATAGCGTGTATCGTATGCAACATCAAGTAAATTCACATGGGTTAGTGGGTTTAAACATTTTTCACAAGATTGTTTTTTAATTTATATTTTTGGCAAACAGCCAAGCAAACTATATGAGATATCCTGCATTAAATATACAATGTAAATTTCTAGGTGGCTTTGTTTGTATTTCATGCATTTATTTCGAAATAAAGAACATGATTTTTTGGAAGAGATAGAAATATATTATTATTCGGATAAAATCAAGAACATATTTAAATACTTTTAGAAAAGACAAGTGGTAGGAAAAAATGGCGGATATAAGTGGTGCATCGGTAATAAAAACATAACTATTAGAAAAAGAGCATCAAACCTGAATCGATCGTAAAACAGTCAAACACGTAAAGTCATCTGCCATACGTGTTCCTAAATTTCAATAATATGTGCTTCACTTGGCGCGTAAGGACCCTTCAGATTTAAAAAAAATATCTAACTGACAGAAAGTATTAAGTTCTCGATAAAAAGTAAGTACTTTTTCGAACGAGCACCGTTTCGAATATTATTTGGAGCGCAATCAACATCTTTTGTAAGACAGACAATTAAATTTATGTATTTAAACGCGAGCTTGAGGAGATTACCTAGTACCAGAGGAGAGGGAAGAATATACAATGGGCTCTCAACTAGTGAAAGAAAATCGAACATTTTCAAAAATTTTTAACTATTGCATATGCATTCTTCTTGCATACATGCATGTGCACTGGAGGCATTAAGAAAAGGTAAAATTTATCATATTCACTTTTCTTCCGATTTTCTTACTTTTTATTTACTTACCTCGCGTTCGTATTTTTAGTATTTTATTTCCTTAATGTATTTCAAGTGTAGTTTACCCATCACCGTGTAATATTGTGTTTTATTTCTTTTATGCATTTCAAGTGTAGGCTACCCGCACAGAGTATGCGCAGATCTGTCTTGGCAGCATTAGGTGATACCAAGCATTATATATAACGGATTGTTTTTATATTTCCGTAATATCTCACAGTTATTTTCATTTTTAATTTGCAACATTCCTAAAGTAAATTATTTCCAAAATTTAATACACAGCTAAATATAAATCTCTATATAAATATTACAGCTAAATATAAATATATTTTGAATTTTAGAATAAACTTTCGTCCTCTGCGTCCACATAAATAAAAAGTAGAAAATTCTGACGTTTAATGTGATCTGAAACAGAACAATATAAAATAAAGCATCTGTAGAGTTTCAAAGACTGATACCCTTTAAAACTTATGATTCCCTTACTGAAACGTATTGCTTGAAAAATGAAATATCAGGGGAAGCTGCACGCATATACTTTTTAGTATGATCCAGATCGCTGAGAAGACAGAAACAATGTGAATTGTTTAAGCTCCTGTCGTGTATCATACTTGGCCTGTTCCGGATTTGTAGTCTTTAACAGCTTTTAATAAAAGTTTTGTTTTTCCTGCTTTCCAGGTGTATATATTTTACTCCTACGAGTTAGTTCCATCCAAATTCAATTTTCAATAGTGAATCGGTAAATTCAGTTGTGAATTTCAACCCGCCAATAATCCTAACATTTTAAATTCAAATTTACAACTTCGTTCTTCATTTAATAAGAAATAGACCGATAAGCTTTCAGTTTTCTTTCTGCTGTCTCTGCTGCTTCTCTTTGCCCCGAAAATTGGAAATCACTTGGAGTTACAATAAAATTTAAATATTTTTCTCTACATCAGGCCTAATTATTCAGATTTTTACGAATCGAACAAGCAACAGCTGGTATCAAATTGAAGATTAGCCCATCACGAAAGTTGAAAGAGCACTAACATATTTAATAGATGTTTGGGGATGTAATCATATACAGTACTACCTCGGGTATGAATGAAAATACCAATGTGACTTTTCCGAAAGGAGAGAAACGTACGCCATTGCTGAGAAGAAAATCATAGAAGTCTGCTTCTACGAAACAAGGATAATCAGTTCGTGTTTATAAATGAAGAAATCAAAAATGCGAAAGAACATATTTACGATAAAACAGAAAAATTTTAAAGGAAATTTCTTTAATCTACTTCGCTATATTTAGTATGAATCATACCTAGTCTCACGTTTTTCGTCCTGTTGTCAACTTTCATCATATCATAAGGAATTATTGCCTTGCCCTGTGAGTTATCGCATGACATAACTGGTAACACGTTCGGCTAGCAGTCAAAAAATTCTGATTGATATTGTAGGTTATGAAATATAAAAAAGAGCTCTACACTGTCAGCTGGCTTGAATGTGGTGGACCATTATATCGCCATACCACTTATATCGTCATACGACTTACCACTTATATCTGACCGGCTACGTAGGCTCAGTCGTCCTCTAAGTAGAAAAGCATGTAAAGAATTATCACTTTTGTTCGTGCGTGCTCTCGTAATGTAACTAGTAGTATATCCGACTACAAGGCGGAAATTACTGAGTTGGAATACGAGCGATGGTATTGTTGATTTTTTTCACGTTTCCTACTTCGAAGAACCCTATAGCTCAACAATGTGATGGAAAACTATTTCCTAGGACATATAATTCTAAATTTGGAATGAAGCCTAATTTGACCGTACGGATTCTGCTTCTAAAGCATTTTACAGGTAGCTGCATCCGTACTACTTATTTCATTGGTTTGATGAAGCAGGAATTTCACTAATAACACCAGATTGTTTTATCCCAAAATGTATAAAATCTTTAGTTTTTTTTTATTAGATTTCAAAGATAAATTTAAGTAAGTGAAAACGTAAGTTCAAAGAACGTATCATGTAAGCTTTAAAAACAAAGCAATATATCAAGTTCTGTATGTTCAATATATAACTTTCTTAAGTTGAATAAATCTCACTATGCTATCTTTAAGACGTTTTATGGTAAAGAACTGGAATGTCTACTAAAAGTGCCCTCTTCCTACTAGAAGTGAAATTACGATTTTTTTTAATCCAAACATTTTTATTTTATGTATTCTCCCTCATAAATTCTTAATTTTTGTTCAAAAAGATTGTAAACCATTCGCCTTTGAACAACAGAAAATATTTGGAATAATTTAGGAAGCTGTCACAGTATTTAATTAATTCCCTCTTTCAGCTGAATAAAAAAATTTAAAAAATTCTTCAGATAATCTCAGTTTAATTAAAGTGTACACAAGAGGGAATACGTAATATTGCTTTTTTGAATTAAAACTTTTGTGTTATTTTTTGAGCCTGCAGAAAGAAAAAAAATGGAAACATTAATTAATATTTCTGATGTGATAATATTCAGAAAACATACGGAGATTTTAATCTACGTGCACTGATGGATTCTGAAAAAGAATTTTCATTAGTACCAGGTCTTAGTTTCATATTTGAGAAATTTAACTAAACAGGAAACAATTTATTTTGCAGACGAGAATAGAAAAAAATAGCTTTGTCTGTCGAATGCTCTCTTGGAGCTATAGAATAATGAGGAGCTTTTTAAACATAAAGACGGAAAATTATGTTACTTTGAAATCGTACTATGCTCTGAAAATGTCGCAACAAAAACATAGCCAACGGAAACATCGCGTGGAAAACAACGCATGAGTAAAACGTCATTACACGAAACATCATGGGCGAAATGAAAGCAGGGTAAGAAGAAAACACTGAAACTTCGAGATAAAATATAAAGCGGGGAAAAAATTTCGCAGTTTTAAAACATCGTCTTACAAAATATCGCAATAGAAATAAAACCCTTACAAATTATGGTATGATGATGAATCCCAAACATTTTTTTTTTCTGATTATGAGAATTTTTGGAGCATCTTTGCGCAATTATTTGCGAGCGCAAGACAACGTAAGTAATATTCTTACCTTTCCAATTTCGTATTTTTGTATTAACTATTAGATGGTTACTCAAAAAGAAGGAAAATTAAGCATTAAAGATCTGAAATTCAGTAACAATTATTGTTATGCTAAGCATTTAATAGATTTGACAACAATTAAAAGGCATTATTTAATTAACCTGTCCTATAAAGACGTATAATTGATTTTTATGAAAAAGTATATAATTGAAAAGATTAAAAAGAGAAGGATGGTTAAGTTTATAATTATGTAAACTGCTATATGTATCTTAATTTTTACTAATTTCCAGATTTTTTAATGCCTCAATTTCCTAACTAATAAATTTTTGCTTGTTCAGCAAAAATTTATTAGTTAATATAAAAATACGAAACATAGAGTAAAGAAAGTGTGTTATTTATTCCTTCTGTTTCTCACAAGCATTATTATTAACCTCACTTAAAATGTTTTCAGTCAGAAAACGTATGTCTGCTATGCTATCATAATGCGATGATTTGTAGGTGCATTAATTTTTACTTTATATTTTATCCAATAATATTTTAGAACTGCGAATTTTTTGCACAGCTTATTTCTCGATTACGGTGATTTCTACGACGATGTTTGAGAACTGCGAAGTTTTTTTCTTGCTTTCTTATTAGCCACGATTTTTTCAGGCGACATTTACCCCCTGTCTTGTTATCTCTTCAATGTTTTCACCTGTTATCAAAATTATATCGTCTCACAGAAATCATACTAAAAAAATATTTTGTTTCATTTTAATACTTTTAGGTTTATCTTACGTTAATCATTTTCACTGAATGAAGAACTGCAAATGACACTTTTTATTAAAAGTGAAATGATGGTGAATATATACGAGTATGTTAATAACAGAACTACAAAACGTTATATTATACTAATTTGGAAAGTTCTAATAAAGTTATAAGTAGAATTTCTAACACGAAGAAACTACTGCTTGCGCGTAATTTAGAACTTTATGTTATAAAACTAATTTTTAGATATTTTGAAACTACGTATTTTGAGTTAGCTATAGATATTTGATATCAAATGCAAAATACAATTTTGTATGCATATGTAACTGAAAATTATATCTCACACTTCTATGCCGAGTGTTCTTAATATGGTATTTCCGAAGAAGCTGGTAAAATTACCTCCATGTAATATGTCTCGAAGTTTTCACGAAACGAACCATATTTATTTTTGTTATTATTTCATCTGTAAAATTAACAATATATGCTTCAAGATACTGATTTGTGAGGACAAGAAGAAGTAAGTAATATTCTTGTTATCAGAAGGAAGTCGTGTGACATGAAAGCCTTTTGATTAAGTTAACATGGTACTTCTAAAAGCTTCACTGAAATTCCAATTGAAGAAAAAGTTATGTGGTGATTAAAACTTTAGAAGATGCTCCCGTGCGAATACAGACGATCATTTTTTCAACTATGTATTAGTAAGCAACAAAGTATATAATTCACAGGACACACAAAATTGTTTACTTATTCGTTTTTGATTTTCAAAGAACAGGTAGATCTACAAAAGCTCACCTTCGGATTCTGAACCTTAAATCATGTAATTTTTTAACATAAGTTATCTCCAACGATTTTTGATAGGAGTTAGTTTTTATATTCATTTCGATTTGAAGAAAATTAAAATATCTGCGCTGACAGCTAAAAAGAGTTGCAAAAGCGTGCAAGAATCATTTAAAGACATTTTATATCTATAAATAAGTTTTACTATTTTTCTTTTTGAGAGCACTTTGTACATATCTGGATTACTAACGTTATGAAATCGTACAATGCATGAGCTTCAGCTAAATAAACATTATTTTACTAAGCATTTCAGAACATACGTGTAGCAACTAATTAGTAGAAACATTTTAATACAACACTTCTAAAAATCGCTTTTTCAAGTATCTTGTCTTAACAGATTTAATGTCCCTATACAAAAATATTAAAAAGTATTGTTTCGTTTAGCTGTATTTGGATCTTTATCCATATTAATTAATTAGCTAAAAATCCGATGTTGACACCATATGAATTCCTTGTACGGCCTGTTATTCACATTTTTGCTGCATTTCAGTTAAACTTATTTCCTCGAATTTTATTGAGATATATTTCTCATTCTATCAATTAATTCCACTCTCACTCCGCAGCAAGGACAAATACATAAAAACTCAAAACATCTTCATTAAAATCTGTCAAATACAGAGGAGCCTAAAACACAAAATAGAGAGGAAACACGAAATAAAAAAAAATGCAATTTAAATTAGAGATTCTACGAGAAAACAAGTAATTCCACCAGTGGGCAGAAAGACAAAATTTTAGGTATAATCTTATCTTCAGTTCTGCTTATGTTTTTCGTATAATTATCGCATCAATCAACTTAGAATTAATAGATGAAAAATATAAACATAAAGTAACACAAACAGCATAAGTAATCAAAATGTTTAGGCAAAATAAATGCGCAATAAATAAACGTAAAACTACCATACTTAATGCAAAAATTAAATAAATAATAAATAACGCAACAAAATAAAAAATACATAGAAACAGATTATTAAAAAATAAATAAAAATAATTAAAAAATGTGCATAATATTTGTATTCATTACATGATCTTTCGGTGTAAAGTGCATTAATATTTATTTTTTTTTAAAAAGGAAATATATTATCATTGCGTATTAAGAAATCCCCTGCATCCCCAAAATCAAATATTGTTACTACTTTCAGTCATTTAGCAACTAGAAGCACCGAGAAATGTGTAAATTTGATTAAATGTTGAGAGTTTCTATGAAAACGGCACTTAAAATAAGTACTGAAAAGACTTAAATAAACTTAGTTTAATGACAGAGAATTAATTAAGCGCTAAGAATATTCTACGTAGTTCAGGGAGGGAGCTAAAGTTGGGTGGATGACTAACTTTTAATTTCGCAAAACTTCGTTGAGTGCTGATGCAAATTTACGCCTTAATCTTTAAGGCACTGCAATAGAGTGAATAAAATTAATGTAAATCAGAGTGAGAGAGACAGAGAACGCAAAGCAGTACACCTACGTATAAGAGATTTAATTATGTGTTTCATAATTAAATTGGTGTTATGCATAATTTGTTATTTAAATCCATTATTGTTAAAGAGAATTTTTAAGTGTTAATTAATTTGCACATGAAATTATATTTTTCGTTGTTTCACTAAACCAATAAATTTCACTTGTTGATTGCATCTAATATCGCCATCAGCAGGTGATGATTTATAATGAACAAACTTCTTAATAGCAAATATGTTGAATCTTGCATTCTATCAGTGTTAGAAAATAAAAGTCTATATTTTTTCGTGAGGGTTATTACTGTAAGATAATATGCATATACAGTCCTTTAAGTCATACAAATATTTAAGAAATATAACTAAACATGCAAGCAATTACAGGGCTTTAAAATAGAAGCATTCTAATCAAATACGCCGATTTCTGCGTTCCTTTCTCCATTAACAGAAAAGTATGTTTCTATTTGGGATGTTTAAACCTCGCCGCAGTTGAGTGGCATTTCCGTGTGTCCAAAATGATTTCTCTTGAGATGAATTTTATAGCTTGGTGAAATAACGGAATCAGAGCTTTATCGTAGATGGGAAAACGTCCAAGCAGCATTTTGAGCCCAAACGTGCGTTGCAGTTTTCAGATGCACGTGATGAAGAAATTACGTGTTTGCAATTTGATGACCACCTAGGACAGAGATTTTCCTCAATTTCTCGAGTATTTAGTACTTTTAACTTACGTGTCAAATTTTTTCTTTTCTTGAAGAACGCTTGAGGCTGAACACTGTTGCCTGTCCACGAAAACGTTCAGCCGTATAACGATGTGGGTCGAAGATAATATAGCATCCAAGCAAACTGCATCATTACAAAACTATATTTTTCAAGTTTCATTAAAACCCTAACCGTTTAACACCTTTCGGGACTTCTGCAATTTCGCTCATAGTACTTGTAAGCAAAAGTTACCAATAGTTTACTAACTTACAGATTGTTACACACATTTCAGTTTAATCTGGGAAAAAAATCTGCATACCAATATGCCTTTATCTACATCTATCATCTTTACTTACCTTCTGGACTTCTGCTTTGTCAGGGGGCTATGATTTTGGAGTGTTATAGTGTGCACCTTTCTTGAAAGTGTTTTCAAATAGCCATTTATTTCCAGATCACAGTCTATGATAATTACAAGATATTTAAAGGCTCCTATGATTAAACTCAGTGAAATACTTTCTATATTTATATCGCATATCATTCATCACAAACGTAGAAGTTTCTAACATAATTGCGACAAAAACATTTATGTAATTTTATACAGTAGATGATAAGCCTGGATTAACTGATTCTAATATGATAAGACTACTGATTCCAAATTGGAAATCAAGTGAGTATATTTTATTCTATAGAAATAGACATTCCTAGAGGAAAATGTATCTTTCATTGCGTATTCGTAGGAAATTTATTGATAAGCTACACAAAGATTAAATCCTACTAAAACCATGGAATGATCAAAGGCTTGTTTTCGACAAGGTTTATAAACAGTTATTTTCGGTTTATAAACAGGAATGATTTAACCCTTTGCACTCGAGCGGTGCCTCTCAGGCAGCACTGCATGTGATGCGATAACTCGAGCGTTGCCTGAGAGGCACCATTCGAATCGATGTGTTTATTTGTGTTTGACCTAAGGAATATCGCTTGAGAGATATACTTGGCCTTTTGTAGATCATATTACGAGGTGTCTGAATAGCTATAAGGATGTCTTATCTCAAATAAAGGCTGTCTTTGCAATGCTTATGCGGTTAACTGTCTTATCTCAAAAATACTTGCCACCGCGGGTAGGACTCTGCCTTCGACATCAGTTCGAACTCAACCTTCTTGCCGATCGCAGTATTTCTTTCAAAGTTACTCAACCCAATAAGTATAGAACACGACGAAGAAGTTACTTCTAGCGAAGATGAGTTTAATTTTTCGGCAATAACGAACGAAATTACATCACTACATAGACAACTTGCCCATGAGAACGAAAACGAAAGTGATAAAGATAGTGACGACGTTAGAGGAGCAAGAAGACGAAAAATCCGAATAATCGATAGTGAATCTGGAAGCCAAAGTGATTGTACAGAAGAGACTGAGCCTTCAGACTGGACAGTTTGCACAGAAAAGCGCCTCAAGCGCAAAAGGTTAATATCCGAATAAGTTACTTCAGAGCCCCATTGACAATACTGAGAAACTGAGCGACAAATATTGATACAAATTGCAACAGCGTTGAGTATAGTAGGCTTTTGTTATTCTTTGTAGGAGTACTGCACTCAAACTGATATTATTAAATTAATCTATAATTATGTTAAAATAATTGATAATTATATTAAAATAATTGATAATTATATTAAAATTAAAATAAAATACCTCAGCCGTACATGAAAATTTATTTATTAATTTAAATAATGTATTAAGAAAACGTTGAAAACTCCGTTTTGTTACCAATGTGCATTTCCTTTGAGATGCAATTAATAACATTTTCAACATTTGAAACCTTGTAGATGTACCTCTCACATACAGCGAGGATAAGTCTGGCAACAGCTGCAGGAAAAATCTTGGCAGTGCTGGAATGGCAACAGCGGATGATATTCTATAGATTTTTAATTTTGATTTTGAATCGATGTTTTTTTGCGTCTTTTGCGATACTGTTGCGTTACAAAATTTGAGTTTTGGGTGAATGAAATGGAATCCGCTGCCCCGCTGCGGATATTAGTAAAATATACTTAGAAAATTTGCTGCGTTGAAAAGGAAACCCTTGTGTTTGAATTTGCGGTACTTTACCTCCTAAAGTTGCGTCGAGTTCAGAAATTATGCCAGGCTTATTGACGCTGGTGCAGATAAGTTCAAAAGTTTTGTTATTATGTTTATAGTGTATAATGTGCAAATATATGAATAGAATTCTATAAAATAAACATTTTAAATTCTGGAATGGTGTTAAAAATTTTAGATGTAGAGTATTCACATTGCTATGTCGGAGCCAGTGGCAGTCAGGTGTAAAGTAAAATTGTTTTTGCTCCATGACATAACACTTATATTTTATAATTTTGAACAATTATAGCTTCATTATCACGCAAATTCATATACAACCACAAATATCTAAGCACAGCTTGGCTTAAAATTTCTACAACTCTTGAAAGCATATAGTCTGAGACAAATATTACGTTATTTTTATAATTAACTTCAGGCACAAATTTAATAAATTATAAAGATAATTTTATGTAGAATCGAAATATTTTCACGCTTAGAAAATATCAGGAGTGTTTAAGAAAATATAAAAATAAGATTGGCACGTAATAGGCACTAATAACTTATAACAGCAGCTTTTTCGTCCACTCTAAAACTCTTTGACATCTAAATCCTGCCTGTAAGTGAATTATTGTTGCTTGATTTAGCCATATGACGATGAGAAATCTGTATTGCGAGTTCGAATGTGTTTTAAGTTAGTATAAAAATGTAGTTTTCAGAAAAATTAACTAAGTTTGCTAAAATTCCTGCAGGGAAAAATGAGGAACTGTTTTGCCATCAAATTGCTCTGCCATTAATGGACAGTTATTGAATACATAAATAACCTCAATTTATTTAGAAATCTGGATGATTGACACAAAAGAAGACAAAGAAGAAATATTACATTAAATGATTGAAGTCTTATTCGCTCAACTTAAAATGAGTGTTTTGACAATTGTAAAATATTCATCCATAAATAACAGATAGATTGTTCAGTTTCAGGTGAACTATAAATCTCAACAATAACAAGAATCCATAAAAGCGTGTGATTGTTTTTTCTTTTTAATAATTTAAAATTTAACTGGAACAAACTGACAATATACTTTGAAATGGCTAATTTCAATTTGACCACAAACCCCTTCGCTTTGAGCCATTTTCCTTGCAATAGCCACAAAGCGAAAACACATGGCTAATAGCTGTGCAGGGTTAAAACAATGCGCTTTGGGATTATAAATACTGCTGCAACGATGTACGCACTCTCTTTTGATGGCTACGCCAACTAAAGAGCGTCTCTTGGTTGGCTGCTTCTATTCCTTGTTTAAAATATAATGCATCATAATTAAAACGCTGTAGTGCAGATTGTCCTCATTGTTTTGCGCTTCGCCACAGAGTAATCAACAAGTAATAAAAATATGTTTGGATTATCAAATGATTTTATATTTCTTAAAATTTTCTGAAATCGTCTACTAATTACACTGAATTACTGAAATATTGTCTACTAATACAATTGTTGTTAATTAAAATTAAAGGCTTGAGTACCTAGAATGGCCATGTGATCATGTTGGAAGGACAGGAAGTTCTCTGGAGTGATGAAACAATACTTTTTTAGCAACTAGTAACAAAGCATTTGATGCAATCATAATGGCAGATTTAAATCGCATTTTCTTACAGTAAAAGCCAAGCATCCTACAGTAATTATGATTGGGGTTATATCTAAGCGCATGTAATCGGTCATTTTCTCATTTTGCATCATAGAAGGGGAAAATAAAAAATGTTTCTTCAACCGTTATCGTATTTCAAAACAACATTTTGGTTTTTAATATAATTTTACATTCCATCTAGCATTAATAGACAGATTTCATTGAAAAATAATTCCAAAATTGCAGTGGCTGGCCCGTACGCCATACCTTCAGTTAAAAATATTTTAATGAACATTAAGGCTGTTTAAAAACAAACAAGCAATGAAGTAAATTCAATTGAAGGTAATTCAATGCTGATATCAGTTATCAGCATTGAATTAGAATTTGAGAAATCCGTGTGTATTATGTCAATCCATGTGTATTTTCATTAAAAACAAAGGGGTTCATATTTAAATACTAACAACTTACGTAACTCGAAGCATGTTTAGAAATCATTGATTAATGTGAAAATGTTTATGTTTTTTAATATTGCCTAATAATTTTCCTTTTAGTTTACAAATATTATAAAAGGCTTTATAATAGCTTGCTTGTCATACACAGCATTTACAGTAATGCAGTTAATTTAGATCTTTAAAATATTATAACTCCATTTAAATGACCTTTAAAGTGATATATAGTTTATTAAAGTTAGTGTTTAAATGAATTTTTTATATATGATTAGCTGTACAAAATATACGCTATCCCGAAGTGTTGTAGAATTTTTGGCTGCAATTAAAACTGTAATCAACCAATTATTTTGCAGTCGCCATTGATTTGAATTTAGATCACTGAAATATTGTATTAGTAGACAATATTTCAGTAATTCAGTGTAATTAGTAGACGATTTCAGAAAATTTTAAGAAATATAAAATCATTTGATAATCCAAACATATTTTTATTACTTGTTGATTACTCTGTGGCGAAGCGCAAAACAATGAGGACAATCTGCACTACAGCGTTTTAATTATGATGCATTATATTTTAAACAAGGAATAGAAGCAGCCAACCAAGAGACGCTCTTTAGTTGGCGTAGCCATCAAAAGAGAGTGCGTACATCGTTGCAGCAGTATTTATAATCTCAAAGCGCATTGTTTTAACCCTGCACAGCTATTAGCCATGTGTTTTCGCTTTGTGGCTATTGCAAGGAAAATGGCGCAAAGCGAAGGGGTTTGTGGTCAAATTGAAATTAGCCATTTCAAAGTCAGTTTGTTCCAGTTAAATTTTAAATTATTAATAAATTTTCGTCATATTTTATATCTTACACGCACACTCACACACACACATATATACTGTTAAGCATATGAATGTGTATTTTTTATCTTACGTTTCAAACATCGTTTACAGTGAGCATTTTTGCTTGAAATCTGCGCTTTTTTGCCATGTTACGCAGCCGCCTCCGCGTTAAACTATTCTTCAGCGTGCTGTCTTTTTCTGTTTCGTACGTAAATATTCTATTCTGATAAATAGAGGACAATCGGTATAAAAAATTACACTCTTATTTCCAATGCATTTACTACTTTATAAGTATATATTCATAATTATATAAATAAATTAATTATATAAAATTTATAATCTTATTTTTACTATAAATTAACTGATTTTAGTATTTAAAGCTTCATCTGCGTGTCTTAATAAAAGTAATGACGAATGGCTGCAAAATTTAACCATAATTTATTGATTTCCTAAACTTATAATATATGCTGGTAATAACAGTAACAGATTCAAATATAATGATAGTATTAATCGAATTAGAAGGAAGAAAATTTAATACTTTTATTTTAATACTTTTAGCTGAAACTTGCTAAATATACTCTCCGATACACGAGTAGTACATTTGTTCTCATTTTATCCATACACTTTTCAGGAAAGGTTATAAGGTATTTCTCCCACTTTCTTAGCAGACCTTCGTGGTGTGGTGGTCTGCACCATAGGCGCGTATTCTAGACTTCCGTGGTTCGATTCTCATCGAAAGCGTTACTGCTTTAAAAAAATACTTAATGTCTCTACAACTGCGCCCGAATTAAAAGGGTGGTGGAATCTCCACAGCCAAGATTTGGCGAATGGGTTCTCTAGGAACCTCAGTCGCCCTTTAAAAGGTGGAGTATTATAAGGTATTTCTCCAGCCTTCTTAGCATGCCTTCGTGGTGTGGTGGTCTGCACGCTGGGCGCGTATTGCAGAGGTCAGTGGTTCGATTCCCGGCGAAGGCGTTGCTCATTTTTCACATCTCCTGCTTCAAAAAATATACGCAATGTCTCTACAAAGGTTACAGAAAAACCTTGCATCTGAGTGTATGCAAGACGGAGTTCCTACCTAGCTGATTTTTAAAGTGTGTAATGGCACTTTTATTGCGATTTGAGTTACATTAATGATGCAGGTATCCATGCTAAAATGTAGAGCTTTGCAACGTGAAGTTCAAAGCTGGAACTCAATATTTTTATTGGATGTCAAATATTTCAATCATTTGTGCATCTCTATAGCAGCGATGGCCAACTTCAGACCATTCAATGCCCCACATGAAAATTCAGAACTTCAAGAGCCGCAACTGGATATTTTACAACCGCAAATTTATAATACTAAAATTTAATTTGCAAATCTGAAAGACGAGGGCAACGTCAAAAATCTAGTTAAGAGACAAAAAAAAAAAAAAAAAAAAAAGAAAAGAAAAAAAAAAAAAAAAAAGGTGAACGTCTAAGAAGTCTGTCTAGAATTCTAGAACTTAAAAAACTATTAATGACCTAAAAGTATCCATATTTTAAGAGGATAAACAAGAATGAAAAAAACAGACAACCCTGATAAAAGCCTCTTAAAAAGTATTCACTACGAAGGTTATTTACTTAATTTCAATATGTAAGAAATGGAAAATGTGTTTTACGATTATTTTTTATACTATAACCTTCTCCGACTAAATTAGTAAGGATTCCTTGAATTTAAAACCATTTATTACTTAACACGTTTCATACAGAAAACTGTTTTATATTCATTCGACAAATTTTCTCGTGTCGTATATATCCAGCGTGTGATATTGCGTATAATTTTGAGCGTTTATTTATTTATTTATTTTTATTTAGTGTCAATTCGTAAAAGCTGTTGTTTCTACGCTTTGCCTAGAACATGAGTCACCTTCACAAAATGGTCACAACTATTAATATGGCACTACACCAGCACATGACAATCATGAAAGAAGGCCGATATCAATATGTAACCGACCTTGTCATAGCAAAGGGATAAAATTAGTAACAGCGCGGTAATCGAGAGAGAAATAACTTGACTGAATTATTATTTTAGGGTAACAGGTTGAATCCACTATGGCACAGAGTCATTACAGGCATAGTAATGAAATCCATTTCTGATCATCCTATGATGATTATGTGCTAGTAGACAAGTTGTCTATCCTACGCAGCGTCGACCTTGTACAGCGCCATTATTCTCATTACAGAACACAGTTTAAATAAATAAAACAGATGGAGCAATTTTTAACAAACACAGGTATGTGGCTTGAGATAGCATATTACACATATTTGAATAAGAAATCAAACATATTTCTACGTCTGAATATATTTCCAAAAATTAACTCGAGAGTCCATAGCAATCCACAACGTTGCACTGCGCAATCCGAAACAAGTTTTCGCCTCTAAGCGGCAATAATGAGATGGACATCACAATTGTCGGCAATATCTGGTATTTTGAGCAACCTTTCAAATAATCGAGGAAAATTTCTCCTTTTTATAACAGAATCCTCATTTAAAGAACAGCTTCAACTCGGAGTAGGAAAAATAGAAGGACAACTCATAGGTGGGTGAATTAAAACTGCGAGGATTTGACATAAACGACTTTTACAAAATCAAAAACTTCTCGATAACGATTTTCCTTTTCATACACATATGCAATTCAAAAATAAGACCAACTAAGGCTGTTGTTGAAAATCTATCCGTTGATACATGTAATGATGAGATAAAGCTGAAGCTAAGAGAAAAAGAATCAGAACCTGCAATAAGAGTTCGTCAACTAACAAAATATGAAAGAAATGAGCGTAATCTTTTACCATTACTTCTTGTTGAAACTAAACAACATGATAAAGGCATAGAAAACTATATATTATTCATAATCAGTGGATAAAAATAAACGTGAAACGCTGTAAATCAAAACAAAAACCTTAGCAGTTACCACCGATTTGGCCATAACCAATTCTTTGGCCAAAATCCAGCTCGCGGCATGAAATGTACAAGATCGCACGAAACTTATATATGCAAACACAAGAACGAAGATATCCCAGGTGCTTTTCCAAACTGTGGATCAGACCATATATCGAGGTATAAAGGCTGTCCCAAGTATAACAAAAAAGAAAAACTGCAAGTGCAAAATTCTAATCCCTATGCTCATGTTGAAAATGATTTTTCTCCCCTTGAAACTAAAGAAAAATCACCCGAATATATTTCTTCATAACAGGCCAATAACTTCAGTTTTAATCCTCGGCATAAGAAGGATTATCGAAATTCCAGAGCATCTTCCAACATTAACATTGCCACGGAACCTGAAGAAAGTCCTTATTTTACTGAATGGATTAAAGATGTTTTTTTCAGAAGGCTAAAATTATTTATAAAATTCTGGGCACCTAAATCCCTTCTAGATAAATTCAAGTTGCGACCCAAGCTTTACAATTTATTGCATCGTTCGATCATGAGTTTTAATCAGTCTCAGTATTTCATTATCTATCTAAATCAAACGGGAAACTGTTTCATAAATTGTGTCTGTTTTAATACAAATGGCATTCGCCGCCAAAATCATGAACTTACTGAATTTATCAACATATAAAAAATTGATATTCTGATGGTTAATGAAATCTAACTTTGGCTATCTGATATTAAAAAAAAAAAAAAAAAAAAAACAAGGCTACAATATTACTCTCAATTTTAGACTTCGTAAAGAAGGAACAACCATAATTATCAAAATTACTATGAATTTTCCTCCTTATCTTCTACTTATCTCAGATCTCGAAGCAACTACTGCAATTATTTATACTGAATTTTAAAAAAAGCAATATCTTATAATTTCAATATATAGAGCTCCACATAATCTAATTACTCAACAAGATCTTATTAATATTACCTATTCTCATCTATTATTGCAGGTGACTTATAAGTCCAAAGCTGACTTTGGAAGTCAAGAATTCTTAATGCTGACGGAGTATTCTGGAAAATTACGCTGTTAACAATAGCA
Source organism: Stegodyphus dumicola (assembly GCF_044657685.1). NCBI lineage: Eukaryota > Metazoa > Arthropoda > Arachnida > Araneae > Eresidae > Stegodyphus > Stegodyphus dumicola. The sequence continues at coordinate 200,379,767 of NC_140771.1, forward strand.
AAGTTATTGGTCCTTGATCTTCTAGAAGACATCACTTTGACAGAAGTGATGAAATTCTTGACATTCTCAAAAATATTACGTAAATTCTTCACCTAGAAGTCAATGATACCTTATCTTCTAATTTCTTCCTGTTTTACTTATTTTTATGGCATGTATACATAAAATGCAACTCAGTGCAAAATAATTAATCGGGCGGAGCTTAGAGATCTTTTATCTCGTATTAATGCAAATACTGTTCTTCATAATATCGCAGATATTAAATGACTGAATCAGTCATAAAATTCGGGATTCAACTACTCATTTCTCAACATTTGTTCCCTCAATTTCTTATACCACACTGCATTTGAAAGTTATTAAGGAAAAGAATCGCGTTTTAGGGCGCTGGGAACTTTCAAGAGACCCAGTTACTAAACGTCAACTTACTGCTAAACGACACGAAGTTTGTATTCCGAATACAGAATAGTATTCTAGTCAATAGGATAAATTAATAAATAATATGGAAATTCACCCATATACAGTTTGGAAAATAGCTAAAGCTCTTCGCTGTGTCAAAATAAATTTCATTGGGCCAATTCTACATAAAAAATTACTTGCCGAGTCAGAATCCGAAAATGGTAATAATTTTTGTGGATGTATTTGAATGTTCTGTCCCTCCTAATCTGAATGTAAATGAAGAAGAAAATTTTAAAGTATTATTCTCCACTCAAGCATTTTTTTCCAGAAACGACAAACAGTATATTCTTCGAACTTATCCAGCGGAAATACCGAACTTAATCAAAAAATGATCGGTTCACTGCAGCACAGCCTATGATTGAATTTCCAGAAGAGCGCTAAAGAAACTACCAATAATCTGCATCGTAATACTTACAAATATCATTGTCTCCGCCTACTTTATTTTCCACAGCAATGAAAAGTTGCTACAATTACCCTGTTTCTTAAACATGGTAAAGATCCTAAACGCCCTTCTGGTTATCGATATATAAGCTTATTACCGTGTATTAGCAATGTGTTTGAAAGCGTTATCAAAAACGAATCCTACAGCATTTAGAAACTTTGGCATTATTTAAAAGAACCAATTTGGCTTTCTTAAAGGACGCAGAAAACGCCACAAATTTTTAATTTTACTGAATTTATCGCAGCAAATGTTTGAAAAAAAAAAGGAGTTATTCGAGGCATCCTTTCTCGAATTTAAGTAGGCATTTGATTGCATTTGGCATCAAGATTTCATTTACAAGCTTGCAAAAGCTCATTTACCTCTAAAAGTTGTAAAGACGATCCATAGTTTCTAAAAGATCGATCTTTAAAAGTTCGTATTTGAGATGCACTTTCCGCTAAAAAAGTAATCAAAGCTGAAGTTCCGCAATGTTCCGTATTGCGTCCTCTGCGTTTCCACATCTACAATAACAGTATTCTGGAATCACTTGATGCATAAGTTTTTAGTTGTGCAGATGGGGCAGATGGATAATTAAGTTAAATACTACCAAATGTAATGTTCTTATCTATTTAATTTTAGAAGATATAAACATCGTTTGATTGAGCCAAGACTTACTATATATCTGACATGGCAAACATTCGTGATTATATTTTGACACATTCTCACCACTTCTTTAATAATATGTCAATCTCCTTCTATCCTAAAATCATTGCAATTACTAATTGCGATCCTACAGTTGACTGCATCGTCAAAAGTCTAAGTATACATTATAATGCAAAATGGTACATTATAATGCAAAATGGTACATTATAATGCAAAATGGTAGTTCTTGTAATTGACACCTGACTATTTTCTAGACTATCATTTTATTTATGTTTATTTATAAAAACAACACTTTCTTTTCTTTTATTCTAGGACTTTGTTGTTATGTTTCATTCAATGAATATCTACACTCATTCAGCGCTCAGCTTCGCACTCCATGTGTGTCTAGCGCTTCAATATTAGCACTACCATTGGCCTTCGGCATTGCTTACAAATTGTGACATTGCTGTGTAATGGTATAGCGGACTGCTTGCTAAAAGACTAAGGCCTCTGCCTGGAAGACGCTGTTATATTTCTTGAGGTGCCCCTTCCAGTAATATGTCTATACAGAGTTACTAAGATAGACTAGGGCACATCTTACACCTGCATCAGATTTTGAGCCATCTGTGAAGATGGCTGAGGTCAGATGAGTCGCTGTGCTGTGTCAGTATGACTTTGATGCCTTTTCCTCTGTCTGCTGGATGGGTGTGGGATACAGTACATCGTAGGTCAAACTCTGTAGGTGCGAATGGGAAGCCATGGTAGGTAATTTCCTGTTACAGATGGGGTAACTTTGCTAGCACTGCCTCATGCTCAGTGTAGATGTGGAGTGGGAGCAGGCTGGCTAAAACGTTTAGCACATCTCTGGAAGTTGTTCGGAATGCTCTGGTTATGGTGAAGGCAAATGGCCGTTGTACTGAGAGTAGCCGTTTACTTTGCATCCTCCCACTGGTGACGCCCAAATGGCAGCGGCGTACGTAACCATTTTTTCAATTACTGTTTTATTCAGTAATTTTTGGAAGTGACGTTTCCTTCTCCAAGTGGCACCCTGCAGTTGACGTATTTTGTTTGCAATGGCTTGAGTTTTTGTTTTAAGGTATGCTATGTAAGGTAGCCAGGTAAGTCCTTTATCCCATACAAGCCCTCGTAATTTCACTTCATTGCGAAATTTTATGTTTCTCCCATTGATAGGAATAGATGGCTTTCTGATTGGATTCTTTTCCTTTTTAGGAATGAGCAGCGCTGTGCATTTGGACTCGGAGATGGTTAATTTAATACTGTGGCATAGATTTGCGAAGATGGTTCATACTTCCGTCCCACGTTGCTCAATTTCATTGCGAGTATTCCCGATAATGACAAAAATGGCGTCATCTGCATAAACAACTAGTTTTGCACATGACGGCCAGGGATGACTGATCAAGTGGTTGAATGTGAGGTTCCAGAGTACTGGGCCTGCACATGGAACACTAAGAAGGCACGAGAAATACTTTATACGTCTTCTTTTTTATTTAATTAATTTTTATATAATAAATGTTGAAATATGAAATACATATATAAAAATTTCTCTGGCTAGCAAACGGGAAATTTACTATGACAAACAAGTTAAATGTTTTCATGTTTTTTCTTCTTAATTTCTCTTTCAGTTCAGGAATTAAGTTTCTCTTTCGATTTTTTTTTCTATTGTTAATTTTTTGCCGGCGTCGTCGTAATCATTATGAGCCTCTTACTGTTTATTTGTCTTTTACTCTATACATAATTTTAATTTTAATGGGATAATAAGGAGTTAATTATGTGTCTTGACTCCACTTTCTACAGATTTGCAAAGATGGTGCACACTTCCGTGCCACGTTGCTCAATTTCGTTACGAGTATTCTCGCTAATGACAAAGGTGGCGTCATCTGCCTAAACAACTAGTTTTGCATATGACGGCCAGGGATGCTTGATCACGGGTTGAATGTGAGGTTCCAGAGTACTGGGATTATACATGAACCTTGAGCGCAGCCTCTGATTTGTGGTTGTCGTATGATGCCATTATTGGTAGAGATGGGAAGTTCTCTGTCTGCAAGATAGTTTCAGAAGGTCTTATATAGATTATCAGGACACTGGGCATCCCTTAGTGCCTGCTTGATAGTAGGCCACCATAGAGATTCGAAGGTTCCCTTTAGGAAAAGGAAGCCCGGATTTCCAATCGCTTTAATAGCGCTAATTTACAGCATTTCCTTCTCTAGAATAAACTTGATATCCTACATCCCAAGTATAGAGAAATAAGATGAAAAACGCTTTACGTTTTGTTTAAGAATAACCAATGCTGGTTAGATTAGAACTAAAAAAGTAAATCAGTATACCCAAAAGTTGTAGACCTTGAGCCACATTCTATTCGAGTTTCGCTTTATCTAATAAAAGGGGAATGAATATTTTTGACAACGAACTGTAAACTATGAAAACATTCGTTTAATTCCAGCAAAGCACAAAATAGATTCAAAATTGGTCTTTCTAGATGCAGATCTTCATGTGCAGGAGTACGCATACTTCATACATGTTGGCTCTAGCTGCCACAATTTGTCCCACAGTGCAATGAACTTCCATTATCACTAATACATTCTTCTCTGTTATTATACTTCATATTTAATCACAGAGAAAGAAACTGAAAAAACTTTCTTTATTTTCATCAAAGCATTCATTTATTTCATTAATGTGTAGTTTAACTAATTAAATGCATGCTCAAAGCATATAAAACTTTATAGCACTAAGAAATAACGTATAAAATAAATATTCTTAAAAATTATAGTAGAATGGATGCATTGGAAATTACATCTTAAGACATATTTTTTATGAAATAAAAAATGGGAGTTCATAACTTTGTAAGGATCTTAAGTTTTACTAACGTTTATTTTATTTTAAATCTTTACTATCACTTCTTATTTTCTACTTCCGGCCAGAATTATAAGCGTGAAGGTTTTTATGCAAAGTTTGTCTGGCGAACGCCAAGTATTTAAGTGTGGCCTTTTTGCCAAGCGAAAGAGAGGAAGCAGTGAGTTCGAAGCAGGCCGCTTACCTTAGAAGTTACGCAGTTGCTATTTGCCTTCCAGGCCAGAGGTTTTAATCCTCTTAATAAATTAAACGTATTGTAGTGTTCACAGTCTCTGTGCTACATACGCTTCCTGTTATTATAAGGCCAATCTTCCACGTGTGTTATTCTAAAGTTAAATTAGAGTTTAGTTTTATTTTTTTATACCTTTTACGTTAGACCCCGAGTGGAGGGTCATTGTATTCCGAAGTACGGAAGTCATTGTATATAAAGAAAAATAAAGGGTTTTGTATACCCTTCGTCTGTATCCTGTCTACTTACTACAATTAGTGAACATAGCTTTAGTAAGCTCTCTGTTCCTAGTCAGGTCATTGTATGTTTCCGAAGAAGGTTAGAAGAAACATTGAACCTGATAACTTAAGTGAATGCTGTAATAGCAAACAGTGGTACAAATATTTAGTTTTTAAATGGAGCTTTACAAACTCAGAAAGGTAAGGAAAGGAAACTGTAATTAATTTTTTGAACGCAAATAATTTATAAATAAGACAAATATAAAACATTCGACTTAATATTATGAACTATACTTCAAAGTAATCATAATCAGCGCAATTCTAAATATCAATTCTCATACAAAAATGAAGTAATAGTTAAAAGTAATAGTTAACACCATATTATTTTCCCTCCTCTTCAACAACATATTTTGGGTCTACTTTTATCGAATAGTTTCAGAAGTTTCTTTCAATCTGGTTTTATTGATAATAAAAAACGGAAAGAATCAATTTAGCATGTTTTTTTGAAGAATTCGATGGTTAGTTATATAGAAGAAGCAAGTTTATAAATACGCCCACATTTCTTTGATATGTCATGCGTTATTTAAAGATAAAAAAAGTATTTTTTTTCTAAAAGCGGCATAAAAATGATGGTATTTGTAAAAGTTCTTATTCATATTTTTACTTAGAATGCCTACACAATGTAAAATGTCCTGCCTATATCATATTCTGATAAATTGTATAATATAAAAAATATAAGGTATTCGGCAAACTAATTAACTTCAATTAGAATTTAAGAGATCAAGGTTAATGAACACATAATTAATGGGAAATGAATCATTACTAACAATGAATAGTTTGCTATTGAACCGGACATGAAAATATTAAAAATTTATCGTTTCTGGGGCATTGTGTATTTAAGTGATAATAAAAGAGGTAGTATTTCTTAAGTAAGAGTAGTCTTTCTCCCAAACGAATTAGGTGCTAATTATTAATGAAAAAAGTAATTAAAATATTTTGTATTTTAATGGGATAATAAGGAGTATAACCAGAGGGCCATGTAAACTTTACATTTAACCAAGCAAATAAGAAAGAATTATAATTATAAGAAAAACACTACATGGAAGAATTACATGTCAAAAGTGATAAAAGTAACATAAAGCAATTACTCTTGGATAAGAGGAAAAGTTATGTCCATGCAAAAATCTGACGAATTTTTAACTAACGGTTGAGATGTTAGATGTTTCAAAAATTTTTTGACTGTTGCCATTTACCGTTAGGTTATAGTAGTAGTATTTCTGTTATTACAAAGAAAATTAGGTTCTAATTATTAATGAAAAACGTATTTAATTTTTTTTTCCTTTCTGGATTATTTTGTATTTTAATGTGATGATGGGGGATAATACTTTTGTAATTAGAAAAAGATATTAAGTTGCTAATTATTAATGACAAAAGTAATTAAAACTTTATTGTTTCTGGAGCACTTTGCATTTTAATGTGATAATAAGAGGTAGTATTTCTGTAATTAGAAAAAAAAATTAGGCTGTAAACTATTAATGAAAAATGTAACTTGTAAGTGACAAATAGTCTTTTGGGGGCATTTGTATTTTAATGTGGTAAAAAGGAGTACTATTTCTGTAATTACGATAAAATTAGGCATCCAATTATTAAAGTACAGATTTAAGTTACTGAAGCAGTTAAAACCTAATTTACGTGTTTTAAAGCTTCTTGTTAATTTAGTTCTGCTTAATTTGAGATAACCATATATACTTTTTAGCAACAGGCCAGTAAAAGGTTTGATAGGTAAGAAATTAGCGAATCCTGTAGACATTAAAAAGAAATATGAGTAAGTAAATGGAAAGATTTCTTTCATAATCTACCACGTGGAAACAGAAATGCAGCTCTATCCAAAATAAATGGAAATGGAAGACATGTACCAACAAAAGTACTTCCTACATATAGACCCAATTATTGATTATTTTTATGAACACATTATTAAAATCAAAAAGTCATATGAGGCCTATTCATAACACACAGAGTGTCCCCAAAACTGCATATCCAAACTAAATCGAAAAGCATGCTAATCTGAATTGTATTAATCCTGTTAAATTTATCGTTTCTAGTCGGCGTGTTACACGTGCCAAAATGCAGTATGCTACACGTACCTCAGTGTTATACCTGAATTAATAAATGCAGATTTGTAGGGAAATTTGATTTGTCTATAGTTTAATTGGGGCCACCTTATATATTCAGATGAATTTTTTAAACAAACATACTTTTAAAATAAATTTTGTTAATTTGTATTATTCCAGAATAAAAATGAATGTATTTAATTTGAATTTAATTTTATTATTCGAAAATAGAATAACTGCAAGGAATTATTTAAATAGAATAATTACAGTCCGCCGGTAGATCAGATGTTAAGACACTACCTAATAAACCGGTTTAAAAATATATAAAATAAAAATAAAAATTTCCAGAGATAAAAGCTTTATATATTTTTTTATCAAATCAATACAGGCTAATTATAAACGCAGGAAGAAAGTAAAACAAAGACAAATAATTAATCGCTGATGCTGAATTAAGTTTTTATTTTAAGTTTACCACTTTCTTCTACCTAAAAATGGAAAAAAGAATGTAGTGATTTTTAAGTAATCACATTTTGAGCTCAAGAAGAAAACAACGGTATTTTAATTAAAATATTATTAAGTTATTTTAATTTAATCTTTTTTAGGTTTCATGATTGCTCCTAATGAATGAATTTTTTTTTCTTTAGAATAATCTTTCGCGATTTCACTTTTGAAAATGGCATCGCTGTTAAAGTTTGGGAATGAAAAAAGGAAAGATCATATCTAATAGTCATTTGTAGAGAGTATTTATCTCGTGTTAAAGTTTAATTTAAACTCCCATTAATATTCACAGTATCTTGATTGGTATAACAAGAGGTTGGTTGATTAGATAAGTTAGCAAAATATGCAAACTTTGACGTTTTAGGAAGGGTAAAATATTTCTTCCAAGTTTATGGCACATTTTAGTAAAGCTGTTCTTAAAACATTTATCTTCAATATCTAGTAATAAATTTTAGATATAGCAGTTGAAATATATATATATTACATATAAATCCCAGCTTAATGTTGCCTCTTCCTTACCGTGTGACCTTCGTAATGTACATGACAAATAAGTCCGGCTTGTCCCGGATTTCGATAAGGACATCGCTAACTTTTCTTGTTTCTCTGCTTTATAAAAATATTCTGAAAGATTCTACAAAGTGTATTTGTGTGTCATGGTTTTCGGGTTTTCCTACGTCCGTTTATAAATTTATTACTTTCCTATATTGTCTCAAAATATAATTTTAATAGCAAAGTAGAATTACCATCAGTTGTAATTAAATGAATTAAAGTAACATTCCGCATCCGTAACTTAGCCAATGAGTAGTACACTGTTTAATAGAAAAACGGCATGTCACGGAAGAATCATATAAACGCAATTAAAATTGGTATGAGCGAAATATGCGAGCGATGAAAGAAACTTTGTAAATACTGCGAACAATCTTGGCATCGGAAACAAATTATTATTCGACATGGAACAGACACATAAATTTTACAGAAAGCGGCCTACAGAGTGTTAAAAGTGGAATAATTGTACATTCAGTTACATAAAATTCCTTGGTTTTATTATGTTCCTTTCACGGTCGATGAAATGTCGGGCGATAGGGAAGGCCAAGAAAGGTTAAACCGTTATAAAAAATCTTTAGAATATCGGCGTCATTTTTACTTAGTACTGTCCTATTTAAAATAGCCTTGGGATGTCATGAGAAATGGGTAGCAAAACAATTATGGAATATCCTCAAATTATGCAGCTTCCTTGAGGGTAGCAAGAGAGCTAGAAAGAATGCCTACCTGTTGCTAAACACTTCTAACTATGTTACTCCAGATGTGAGAGCTTTTGCTTCTGCACTGGTCTACCTGTTTCAAAGCATTCATCCTGGTCATCGTCGCCCATTATGAATCTTTATATTGTATACGGAGTTTTAAATGAATGTCGGGTAATGTTCCCTGGTTCTAAGAAATGATATAGCATCCTCGCTTGTTGTTCGCTTTTCGAATGTCGTTTGATAGTAATCGAATGGACTGTTTTCTAGCTACCTAAAATATCATATAACACAAGTAATAGCAAGTGACGCAGTGAATCTGCCTCGTACGGTCCTTTCAAGAGCTCCATCATGAACGTCTGTCGTTATGTGAGCCGGGAAGTCCATCTGCAAATTTGAATTAATCCTCTATAGCTCACAGAATCTAACATGGTTGCATATATTCTTCAGAATATAGAGAAAGAATGTTTTTTTGTCCTTTTCATTTGGTGGTCTAGGTTCCGCTGGAATTAGACTTCTGGTTTGTATTCTACTTTTATACGTGTGTCATCACCTAAGGATAAGATCCTAAATACATTCTGTGCAGTTAAAAAACAAATTAATAAAAAAAAAATCTGAAAGGTTTCAGATTTTAAATGACGTCCAAAGGGACGTTTTTTAACATTTTGTCTGTTACCTTTATTTATTAAATATCACGCTCTTCGCACTTAAACCATACAATTCAGTTCAAGAGCAATATCGCAAAATTGTTTTAAATTGAGCATATCTTTAGAATTTCCGATGTAGAGTCTCGCGCGCTGGAGATAAAAATGTTTTTTCTGTACAGCTTTGCCATTGCTCGCCTTAAAACCTTTGAGTTTGTTAACCAAAAATTCGTTAAAAGTTTAAAAAATGTAAAATCGATAATAAAACAAATTCCAAATTCCAAATTTGAGTTTCTTGATGCCCATATTCGTAGGAGGATTACGTCATTCAAAATACGGTGGCTCTATGTACCGTTGTTTTATCACTATGCGAGAAATATACATACATTTATGCAGAGTTTACATTATTTAATTTCTTCAAATATGATACAGGACTCTAGCATTTGGTGGAAACAGTTAGAAAAGGGAAACGGACATTTTATAGTGAACCAACGCAAAATCGCAAAACGAAAATGATAGTTCTTCATGGAGAAAGCCCCTTTGGAATAAAAATAGGGATATCCTCTATTTCATCTCTTGCACAACAAGGCGTAATGATGGTGAAGACAATTTATTTTTCTAGAAAATGAAGTTTTATGTATTTCTAGAGTTTATATAATTACTCGCTGTTGAAAACTGTCTTGAAATATTCAATAAAGTGCTACCTATTCATTGCAAGTTGCATTTTCATAATGTATAATTTTCCTGACATATTCATTAAATTATAAAAGTTAAATTTTATGTAATATAGTTGTCATGCATTATTTATATTTATAATTATTTTATATATTCATAGGTATATTGTTATAAATAAATTAAGATGGGTAATCGATTTATTTTGACAAATTAAGCAACAAAAAATAAGAGACAACAATACAGGGGGTGATTCGAATTCAAATTCCAGACCAAAAGGTTAATATAAATACTTTTTATATTCAGCGTAATCATCAATGTAGTAGTTAATACACTTTGAATCTGAACTTGTCGCATATTTATATAACAGAATACATAGCTAAAATTACATTAGTATGAGAGGGAATGTGATTCAAATTCAAGAAATATACTTTAATCTTAAACAAAACATTTTCAGATCTGCCCTTAAGAAATGTACTCCAGTTTGAATATTCATAGCTTGTAATATTTGCATTTAGTTGACACTGATTTGAAATGGAAAACTCCGTAGCATTTCGGAGCACAAACTGTGCAGTCTATCTTCTTCAGAAACAAATAACTCTGTTCCCGAACAATAGTCCATTCGCGCTCAAAATAACGCAGCAGCTCATTAAAGCCATCTGTTGGGAAGCAGACGGACCCCCCCCCTCCACCGAAAAAAAGGAAAAAGTAAGTATTTGTGAAACACTGTAAACATTTCTGTAAAAAGGATTATAATTAATATTTGCTAATAATAATGGCTTTAAAAAAAGATAACTATTTCATAAATAATCTTATTGATAATTTGAAAACACTATTTAATAACTTCAACATAAGAAAAAAAATTACAAAGACTTAATTGTTTCAGCGAAAGATTTAAGAATTTCTCCAGTTTAAGATTCGTATTTTTTATGTCAAAACCAAAGGAATAATTTAGAGCAGAAAATTCTGATTAATTATGAAACATTGGTAGTTTGTTACGGTTTACAATTCGTGGTTTTGTTGATTTTAGAAGTTTTCGTTATATTCATTACAAATATGACCAAATTATTATTCCGGTGTTCTCCAGAATTTATATCTCCGATTTTTACCAGATATTCACACACGCATTGCTATATTTAAACAAAACTAACACCAGCTTGAAATTTACCAATTATTAAGCTTTTAATTTGCATTTCTTCTTGCTTTTTACAACTTATGAAGAACTTCAGAAAATACATAAACACTTTTTTATTTCCCATTGTATGCAATTTGCCATAAATTTAACAGTGAAGAATATTTTCACTTTGTTTTCTAAGAAAGAATAAAGCATAAAATTTTGAAGGAATAATATCGACGTCAAGCATGCGATCAATAAATATTTTGTGCATAATCATACGGAGAAGTAGAGATTGAAAAATAATCTGAGAGTCTCCAAAGCGATTAATCTCTTTTATGTTACCCTAAGGTGCTAGAAAATGACATGCTAATAGCCAATTTATATCTTATAGCACTTTTTTGCCATTTTCTTCGATTTGAAACTCGTGTTTTGATATGCCTTAGAGCAAAATTTTTAGTCTAGGCTTCTGCATGTTAAACTAATACACTACAAACTGCTTTTACATATTTGCGCGACAGAAACATGAATATTTTGTTTGCTCTAAACAGGATCAAAATGTGATTTGAAAGTGCCTGGAGTTAAATCTAGAAATCTAAAAAAAATGTGCATAACGGGTAACTAAGAAAATTCTAGACTTTAATATTTCATTTAGTAGGAAAAGGCCAGTATTATTATTGCATTATTTTTATTTTTTAATTATAGGTAATAGAAGGTGAAGCGAACAAAATTATTATTTATGATTAATTAGATGACAAAAATATGGGTAATTAAATGCTTAGTTGTTTTTAGTAAAGCATATTCATATGGTAATCTCTTTCTTCTTTAAGAATTGAAATTACAGATATTTGACACAATTTGCCTGAAACACAAGACGTTAGAAATGTATTTTGTTACATATATTAACAAGTGTTTTTAATAAACATTAAATGTAGTTTGCTCATGTTTCCTGTAGCTTTATTTACGAATAAAATTGGAATAAATAACAATTGTCAAAATTTACGCGAATTTGAAGAAGCCTATCTCAGAAGACCATGAAATGATCGTAGCGGCGTAATGAAAATAAATTTCTTTGCCAGAGCTGACGAATGACGTAAGAAATTTGGATATGGCAAGGGATGCTTGAAAGGTATTGAACATTCTTTGGAATCGAGGCGATCTTATCTTCAAGGTCTATGCAAATGTTGCGAGTTGACTTCAAAAGAGATTTCTAGTCTATTTCAGACACCCATTAGGTCAGCAGCTGTTGACAGCATTCCTATGTTCACAAAAATAACGAAATTGCTTAGTTTCTTAAAATATTATTTCTAAAGTTAATTTACCAAGAATCATTATCAAAACGTATTGTTTTATGTAAGCTAAAGCATGTAATATTTCAGGAATTAAATGTAAAATGGGACAAAAGCTTCTAATTTTTTTTTCCAAAATTTCTACTCTTAACTACTTAATTTAAGACTTATCTCAGATAATATTGCTATTCTTTTGCACATCTGAGCATTCCCGCTAGTGGCTGAGTGCTTACGACTACCGAACGCTAATATAGGTATAATAGGTTATAGTTATGGTTACTGAACAGAGATGTACATGAGATTTAGTGATTTGCGTCGTAAGTAATGGGAATGTGTCTCAGTTCCCAAGAATATCCTTCTTAAAGCACATTGTTCTTCCGAGTGTAAAGGCTTTTCCTCAATAAATAACTAAACCCAACACTTTCGACAACAAAGACTCGCGTTTTTAAATTGAATGTAAATAAAAATCAGCGATAAATTCTTGGAAAAATTTCTATATGCTTACTTCTATCTATATAACTGTCTATAAAATACTGCATGTATTTGAACGTAAAAGTTGTCAGACAAGTTTGTTTTTGCAAAATGTGGAAACATATGCCATAAACTCAGATACAGCATCATATTTTCCAAATTTACTCCTCCTTTTTGACTTCGCCCACCAGCGGCCGAACGGTAAAATCGCTGAACACTGGTAGTTCGGTCCGAGTTTCGAATCCCGCGAACAGGCTGGCTGCATGGGCGTTTTCGTGGATTTCCCCACGTGTAACGTATATACAAGCCAGTTTCCCTTAGAAAGTCCTCCACGAAGGCATCCCTTCCCTTAGGCAGATAGCCCTAGTGTGCTTTGCCGTATTCACAATACACCTTTTTGACTTCAACATGTCTGTCTAATGTTATTTTCCTCTAAGTGTGTCTTTTTTTTTTTTTTTTTTTCTTTTTCTGTTCAACCTGGTATTTAGAAAATTCCTAACAATAGCTTTAATTTCAAGTATTGATTTAAACCTTTTCTCTAAATGCTTTTTTCGCTGCAGGTAAAAATATATATCATGCGGCCTTAGATCTCATAAATCTGAAGGCACATTTTATAATACTGACAGAAATATCTTCAGTAACCTATTTGTAAGCCAAGACTTTAAGCTCACAGATAAGCTGGTTTGTTTTGTTTGATTATGCTAAAGCACACAAGGTCTATCTGCCTTACAAATATGCAACCACAGGCAGTCTCTAGCAATGCTATTAACAGCAGCGGAGCTACTGAACGATTGAACTGAATTAAAAGTTTCCTTAAACGTCAACTGGCACCATTTGCATAGGATTACATTACAGACAATATTGCTTGCTTTCCAAAAATATTCAAAAATTTCTTATCGTACTCAATGTTTTTCCTCTCCCAAAATTTAGGAAAGGAATTTCATTACAGGATACTACAATCAGTTATTTGATATCTGCAGAGTACGCGACGGCTATCTGCCTAAGGGCAGGGATGACTTCGTGGAGAACTTTCTAATGGAAACTGGCTCGTATAAATGCTACACAATGGGGAAAAACACAAAAAACGACTATGCAGGCAGCCCGTTCGCCGGTACTCGAACTCAGTAACTGTTCAGCGACTTTACCGCTCAGTCGCTGGTGGGCTACATGCCCTTCTGAGACAGTTATATATGGCTCAGTGTCTTTACCTAAAATTTAGAGACTGTTGCTTCTTCCACTTTTAAACGTAAACAAAGCTACATAGACTGCATTTAATCTTCTGAAAGAATAACGTAGCCAACAGCTGAAGTAAAATTTCCTCGCGCAATTAAAACTGCGAGTGTTGCAACAGAAGTATTTGCTTTTCGTGAGTGTTTCTGGCTTGAGCTCTCACACAGGTTTTCTCAATTTCTTAATACATCAAACAAAAATACTTAAGAAACTTCTAATATAGTTTTTTCTGCTAAAATATTTGTTTTGTCCAATTTCCTTCAGTCCAGTGTAAAGTAGTTGTCAGACGATCACTGCCGAAAATTTATTTTAAAATGGAAAATTGCCCGCATAGACACCTTCTCTATCTAAAATTTACTTTGATATTTTAATTTCTAAATTGAAAGGTGTTCTCATCAAAATAATACATTTCTTTTAAACTTTCAGAATGTTTCGCATTTTACATTGCATTGATTTTTCAAGTGAAGATACGAAATTTTCTTCCATTTCCACAGGCTTTAACATTTAATAAATGCAAGAGACAAAATCCTATTAATATCAAATTTATTCTGTTAATGCTCAATACATTTATAAATAAACTACTATGAATTTTGCATTAACATCTTGTTTATTCTCTTCAATAGCATAATGTCAAACGAATTACTTTTCACCATACGAAAAACATTACCCTAAGATTTCTCATTTAAAAAAGCTATTTGAATGTTTAGAAAATAATTTAAAATTTATACTTTTCCATTTCCTTCTGCAGTACTACTTATTACGTACATATCTGAGTACATTAATCAAAACATAATAAATCAGGTGAAACTAAACAATTCTTTATTGAAATATTTAATATATAGTGTAAAAAAAGTTTTAATTAGTTACATAAATGATACAAATATTCAAAACCAATTTCAACTGGATATTCTTCAATGTAAATATATTTTAAATTAGATTAATTAGCCATATTATTAAAAAATAGGATAAAGATTTACTTCTTAAGAATCGTGTTTATTGCGTTAAATAATTCAGATTTTCAAACATTTCAAATTTGAAAATATGTTCAGCGTAATATGGTGCGTTAAATGGAACTAATAAATGGCTATTTGCCAGGCAAAAATTGAGATCTAATGTCCGTATAGTGGTAGCACTTATTAGATCGCAAGCTCGATAAATAATATATTAACTCAATGTAATGTACCCCACCAAAATTTAAGAAAAAAAAAATGGTTATACTTTTAACGTAAATATATCCTTGAAAGTGACTGCATTTTTTATTTATTTAGAATGAAGTACAGTAAATTTTATTTTTAATACTTTTTCTGTTGGTCTTTTCATCAGCTTTTAAAGGAAAAATGCCTGCTAAGGAATCTGCTCCCATTCTCCGATTTTCTTTAATCTTTTGTTTCCACTGGCGAATAATTAAGACCGCTGAAGAAAGGTAGTTTCATATGGACTCGAACCGTAGAGAGCTGACTTGCTACAAGACGTTTCTAACGCAAATACAAGACAGTTTGCTTGAAAACTTCCTCCATGAAGGAATTCTTTTTCGGAAAATATCCTCGCGGACATTCCCATACGGAAATAGTTTAACCTTCCGTTTCTTTATTTCCTCATATTTTAGAAGTCATGGCTTATGAAAATTACGGTCGTAAATTCAGTGAGTATAGACATAAATGCAGTGAGCCGAATCACCGCTTTTGATGCAATTGAAAATACCAATAACTGAATAAATGAAATCCTAATATAAAATAAATCTATGCAGATTCCCAAGCGTATGCGACGGAATTGCAGTTTCGTAACAGATGTATTCCACACAGTCATTTATTCATTGAATAAAGTACGCAATTTATTACATGTTACATCTGTTAAAAATGTTGGTGGAATCAAGCACCAAATGGGAATTGCGCATGATGTTTGCCATCAAAAATAAATTTAGAAAGCTGTCGCAAACTTTACAAAAATACTATCCGTTGTTAAAATCTTCTTAATCCGCGGTATAAAAATTTAATGACTAGTAATTAGTTCAAAGTAAATATTGTGTATCTGTTGGTTCGTAATATTTGATGGTGTTAAGTACTGTAAGAAATAAGCACGAATGTGATTGTTAAATGTTCATCTAAAGTGTCTTTTCCTCGCTAGAGGGCGCTAGAAGTTCCATTAGTGAGAGAAATTAAAACTTTTATTATTTTTCTGAAAACAGTAGATAGTTAGGTTTCGAATCTGTGTGATGGACGGGTAAATTGTTTCGTACAGCCATAAGAGAAAAAGAGGGGCTGTACAAGAAAATGTATTTAAATCTTAATTTTTTCCTTTTGAATGTTTTATGTAAATAAAATGTGATGTCAATTGTGGGTTTTCTGTAAAGAAGATTGCCAGCTGAAACATCACGTCAGATTCAACAATGCATCAGAATAGGTAAATGAATTTTGTTCTTGTTTTTTTTATATCAATATAAATAGAACCTGCATATGTCAGTGGATTCTGAAAACTTCGATCAACAGTAGTTGATTAATTACGTAATAGTGGTGTTAGCATAGAGAAAATTTATATACGAATGCTTTTGATTAAATTTAAGGATTTTATAATTAAGCCTCTTTGAAATACATAATAAAATGTTAGTGCGTCTTAATGTGTGCTTTTTAATATGCTAATGTTTATCATTTAAACTATCTCTTTAGAAACAGAATATACTGCGCACTTCCCTCTTCTGGTTTTCAAACTGTAAAATTAGTCGGAAAGGGTAAAATATGTGAGTCATTATTGTAGTGTATTATAAAAAGCTAAAACATTATTCTTACAGCCTTACTCTTCTATTTTTCTATTCGTTACCACTCGCCTGCCAAGTATAAATAAATGCTTAATAAAAGAACAAAATGAAAGAATGCTTGATGCATTAATTCAGCTTGAATAAAGTTAAGGACAACATTAATGTTTGACCTGTTTCCCTCTGATTCATGGCTATCTACATGGTATTGTAGTATTATCCGATTCAGGGTTAGCAATAGCAAAATGATTCCACTTTCCTGCTTTATTGAGGAGATTATAGAATCTGTTCTGGAGACTTCTAGAAAACAATGATTTTTTTTTCTTTTCATTCGGGACGGATAAATAGTCAAGAGATTTTGGGAATAGATTTTTCTAATATTTCTAGATTATAATCCTTCCAGTTAAAGCAAGCATGAACCTGTATTGCATCATACGTTTGCTACTGAAACATTTCGGGAAATTCTGAGAAACACATCCCAAACATCTAGTGAACATATCGAGAAACCTCTCGGAATAATATTTGTCGTTTCTTGTTAATCTTCACTTCATTTTGCAACATTTCACTATAGTTACTGAGAAGTCAAGCAGAAGCAATTCATTATTTCCAGGCATGTGGTATTTTGCACAAAAACAATTCAGAATATTCTATTCATGGTCCAATGAAAATGTACTTTACACAAGATATACGACAGAAATGCATCATTAAAACTACAAACAAACTGCTGGAATAATAAAAATAGAAAAAAAAAAAAAAAAAACTTGAGAACTGGCTCGAGAGATGTCACTCAAAGCAATATAGCACATTTCATGCGAGGGCCGAGACAGTTATGGAGAATGATAGTCTGATTCTATTTTGTATACGAATGCAATACAATAAATACACCCTATAAGCAAAATAAAGCAAAAATTTCAAAAAAAAAATTTCATATGATCATCTAATGATACTGAATACAATCATCTAATGATGTTGAATGTAAAAGGTGTCAATAGGTTATTGGCAGTGTATCGGAGAGTACTGGCTTATATATAAATATCGTATGTTATCTGTTGAGACAGTTTTAAATTCACCTGCTAGCACTGTTAATTAATTAATACTAGAAGCGCCAGAGCAGTCATTTTGACTGCTTTCGTCATTCGACCTTGGATTCCTTAAAAACCCTTTATCTTAAGAACTCACAAATTTTGGTATTTTCCTAAAATATGTCGAAAATTATTGGTACCAAATATAAATCGAATGAAATTAAAATTAACGGAGATATTATTAGTTATACCTAAAAGCGCCACGAACAGTCATAATGACTGCTAGTAATACTGGGTAGATTTAAATCGTATTCTCTCTCAGAAAATATTTTTCTTGGAAAAACATCTGGCGTACATATACATTCCTTTCATTCACTGATTATTTACAGAAGGATATACTGCCCTTCTGCTCAGAAAATCCCTTTTGTTGAAAAACATCTGGCCTACACATTCCTTTTCACTCTCTATTTACAACATCAAATACTTCTTCATCTCTTTGTCAACGGTCCACCCCTTTTGGCGAAATGATATAGTCCTTAGTTTGCAGTAGTTCAGTCAGTTTGTTTCATGACATTTCATTCTTTCAAGTGCACGGTAATGGCAGCTCGAAGACCGCGATATCCGAGTCCAGAAGAAACTGTACAACTTTTACAGGATTTATCTGAAAATGAATCTGATGTTGAAGAACATACATAATATTGATGATGATATGGATTATGAGCTTCTATAAAACTTTGAGAGAAATAATAGTTCTAGTGAATCTAAAGATAGCACGGAAGAGCAATCGTTGGGCCAAGGTTTTCAGCCCATCGATATTTACACAGCAAATATTTCGTCATCAGTAATTGCAGCATCCACATCAACTGAAATAATCCCTTAATGCACAAGGTATAGGATCAAAGAGAAAACATGATTTACCTAACTCACGATACGCACGAGGAAGAGGATGTCTTTTCCAAAACCACGAAGAAAGTTCTATATATGTCTCAAAAGATGGAACCTCGTGGACTGTGACATCTACTTCACAAACTACAGCTGGGATATATGGAGCTCAAAATGTGCTAAAAGAAATGCCGGGTTTAACATCTTATGCAAAACGTAATGTTGGGGACAATGTGTTGAGTCCTTGGAGGTTGTGGATGAATCGATGTTACGACATATAAAAAGTGCACGGAAGCAGAGGCAGTTTTGAAACAATGAAGAAAACTGGTCAATATCTTTAGAAGAGCTTGATGCTTTTATTGCTATTACTTATGCAAGAGGAGCATATGGTTGCAATGATATGGATTATGATATTTTGGGGAATAATATATGGGGTCCTCCTTTTTTCTGAGAAACAATATCTCGCAATAGTTTTCGAGACATTATGAAATATCTAAGATTTGACTTGAAGTCAACTAGGACTCAGCGTTTAGAAAGTGATAATTTTGCACTTTTTTCCGATATTTGGAATAAATTTATACAGAACTGTGCGATTTCCTATAAAACAGGAGAAAATCTAGTTGTGGATGAGCAGTTATTTCCATCCAAAGCCAGGTGTAAGTTTATACAGTATATGCCGAATAAACCGAATAAATTCGGTATCAAATTTTGGATGTTAGTCGATGTAGACTCGAAGTATATGTGCAATGCTTTTCCATATCTTGGAAAAAATACATCGAGAAGTAAAACTGAAAGTCTTCCTGAAAATGTAGTAATGCGTCTTCTAAGCCATTATCTGAATTCAAGTCGAAATTTGACAACGGACAATTATTTTTCCTCACTATCATTAGCTAGAAGACTTAAAATGAAAAACACAAGTTTTGTCGGCACAGTAAGAAGACATCGACAAGAAATTCCACATGAAGTAAGGAAATCAAAAACCCGGCTATTTGAAACAGTTTTGCTAAAGAATGGTGAAACTACGCTCACTGTCTATCAGGGAAAAGGGAATAAAAATGTCCTACTACTACGTACCTTACATCCAAGTGTAAATATAGACTCACAAAATAAGAAAAAGCTTCCAGAAACAGTATAGTTCTACAACAAAACCAAATGTGGAGTTGATATCGTTGACAAGATGACACGTAAATATTCTCTTCGGGCTGCTTCAGGTAGATGGCCTGTGCATGTTTTCTATAATATGCTGGATTAGCAGGGACGAATGCCTACATTATCTACCATAAATTGAGTGATAAAAATATTACAAGGCACGAATTCCTATTTCAATTAGCAGAGGAATTAAGAGAGCTTTATTTAAACAGAAGAAAAACCGCAGAATTGCCCCAGGAAATTTCCAAATCTAGCAATAGACTCTCGAAGAAAAGACATCAATGCCAGATTGGACTTTGTAACAACAACAAAACAAGTGATGTGTGTAAAAAATGTTCATATTATGTGTGTAAAAAATGCACTTCCAATATTGAAAAAGTTGTGTTTTGTAAAAATTGCAAAAAGCTGTAAAATGTGTTTTATTAAGGGTAGGCTAAAATTTATAATAAAATATCCTCTATTTTTATTAAAATAATCTGTTATTCTTTAAAGTTCTTCAACAACTGTAATTAATATTCTTAAAAGCATTATAAAGCATTTACATTTGAATATATACATTAATTCGTTGAACAGTCAATTTGACTGTCGTTGGCGCTTCTAGTTAAGGAGAAAGCTTGGCGCTTCTAGTGTTAAAAGGTTTGATTTATTTGGTTTATGTTAAACGCACGAAGCCTATATGCTTAAAGTGCGGATGCCTGTAAACGGAACTTCTTAGGAAATATTGGCTCATATTCGCGTTATACACAAAGAAAACTACGAAAGCTCCTATGCAGTTAACTATTTTATCAGAATTTGAGTCATTGCCGAATTACCAGTATTTAGCACTCGTGTTACCAGTATTAGCTTGGCCATATACGTATAAGCACAATATATTAGGATGAATTTAAAGTTTTTCGGATTGTAACTGCCGTAAAACCTAGAGCATGTTTTGTTTTTAGTTAAATTTATGTGTTTCGTAATTTAGTTTCTGTTATTTCGTTAAATTCAACTTTTAAAATTTTAAATATTTACTTAGCTTTGTACACTGTTCAGTTCAATCTCACTGAAGACTAAGAGTTGGTTAGAAATGAAAGCCCTTTGTCCCTTATCTCCAGTAAAGTAATTCATTCCTTACGACCTCTTTCTAAAAGGATCAAGATACGTAACATATATACGAGTTTCTAAGTTCCTCTTAGAAAGCCCATCCCGAAGGCATTCCTTCCCTTAGGTATATAGTCATCGAGGCTTTGCCGTAATCACATAGACCAAACCAACGGAAAAGATCAGGTCTGCACAGTTTTTCTGAAACGAATCAAGGGAAATATCTTCTCTGAAAGCTTACAGTGTCCAATTTATATATTAAATTTACAAGTGCCAATGCAATGTCATTTGTAATTTTAGTTTGAATAATTTATTACGTTTCATTTCAGCTACATTCCCAACATTTGTTGAAACCAAGGAGTTATAAAACTTCACAAAGTAATTAATGATATATGTAGGAAATTATAAAAATTATTCTTCAACCATCGAATGGCAGAGCTGGTTCATTTCATGCACCACTTAATGTATTTCATTACAGATGGCGATACTAATGCAACTAGAATGATTTATCGCCAAGCCTTTACTATTTAGATTGTTTTCTGCTGCAAGCATTTATTCTGCTTAGAAATTTAGTTTTGCATTGCTTTCGGGTGAAAGGTACCTGCACATTTTATCCGCCACATGTGTGGTAATTATCAGCATATCTTTCCTCAAATTTTCTTTCTATATAAAAAAATAAGACACATTTCCGGCTTTGAATATGATACATTTTTAATTCTTTAAATTTTATCATTTTAAATTTTGAATTTTTTTAATTCTTTACTTTTGCACTGAAATTATTTCTTAACACTTTTCGTTATTAATCACATACGCAAAATGATATGCATTAAAAATAAACTGTAAATTTACATCACTCATTTTTGGTTTATTTTTAAAATGTCTCATTTATTATTATAATTTAGTTTTAAATTAAATGAAGGCGTATAAGGCCTCATTGAGAAATAAATATAATAACGATTATTATATTTATTTAATTAATAATTCCTGTTTTATTAGCATCTTCGTCTGGAACAAATGTTTAAAATAAGCACGTAATGAATCTCAACAACATGCTCACAATTTGGAAAATGTTGTATTTAAAAATTGAGTAAAACACAATATAAAAATAAATTTGCATAAAATTTCTACTAAAATATTACATCAAAAATTAATGATAATAATTTTCAAAGATTTTATATTTACGTGTTAATAAATACTGTAATGACAAATATTATTTTAATGAATTACTTATCGAAGATTTCTAACGGCGCATTGAAACCGTCGCCTATCCGTTTGCGTGACACTTTTAGCGTACTTTCCTCGAAGTGTAATAGATTTCGATTACTATTTCTCATTAAAATGTAGCAGTAATTTTTTTCTTAGTTCGCTATGGATTTCTACATTTTGCAGTTAGAAGACGGTAATATATAGCAGTAACAGCTATTTGACTCTAAAATTCGGTTTATTATAAAAGCTCCTTGCAATAGTTCTTTTTATTTGCTTTCGTTTGCGACAAGATTTTAAAAGATCGGCTTGGATTATTTACGTTATAGCAAAGCATCCAAGAAACAATCTGCCTAAAGCAAGGGTTCCCAGCTGGCTTCGAATTACCCCTGGGCGGCGATGGAAGTCAAGGATTCGATTGAGCCAGGGTTAGCTGAAAACACACAGGCAATTTATAGGCGTAATGAAGGTTCTATTGATTACCAAAAAAATGTTAATGAAACTGATAATCAATTGTTGATTGATATAAAGCTGTATCATATAGTAAGAAAGAAATCATATAAAATAAACATAAGAAAAATTCTGTGTACACCAGATGATTTCTTTTTACGGAATATTAAATTATACGCATTCTTCGTGTATTTCATTTTAAACTTATTTCCTCGAATTTCATTCGAGGAGGTAGATTTCTCATTCATTTAATTCAGTTCTTACTTCGCAACAAGGCAAAAATATATAAAAAATCCAAAATATTTTCATTAAAAATAGAAAAATAATAGGAAAACATAAAGCACCAGCTACAGTTAAAATAATATTAAAAAAGCAATTTTTACAATTGAAATTATAGTTTAACGCAAAAACAAGCAATTCGGCCAACAGGCGAGAAGGCAGATTTTTCGTAGTAGAAAAGTAAATGTTTCCTTTTGGTCCTACTCAGCAAAATAATACTGAAGGTGCAGATTATTTCATTATTCTGCTAACTTTCAAGTGTAAACAAATATGGCTGCTATGGTAAAAAAATTAGGCTTAGACGCATTTAGACAACATTTAAGTTGTTGATAATTCTACAGCTATTGCATGCAGATTATCTAAAGGCATAAAATCCTTAACCGGAAGATAAGAACAACATAATTAAATCATTTATATAGGAAAAAAAACACAGTTTGCGAACGTATAAGAATAAAAATACTGAGCTCACTGAGCCAAATAACGGAGTGGGTATATATATTGTTGCGTTATTTTCTTCCTTTACGTGCGTACGGGTTCGTGGATTTGGAGTGAATAAGGACAACAACACTTTATGAAGTATCGAAACACAATTTATTGGTCAGTATTATTCAAGACAGCTCCAAGAACACTTTTGTACTCATGTAAACACGCTGGAACAATCAGCGACACAGCCTTCGGACTATCAGGCTATAACAGTGAAGACAGCTTAACGGCAAAGCGCCAGAGTACAGCTCTCGACTCTACTCGGTCGTTCTCGAATCCTTACGTACTCTCGAGACTCTCCACGCTACAACTCGCGATGCACTTGACGATACACTAGAGTACAGCTCCTGACTCGGTTCAGTCATTCCCAGAGCTCAACACACTCTAAGATGAAACTCGACGTTGCATTAACTCGCGATACACTAAAAGATTCTCTCGATGCACTCGACGACTAACTCGACACTAGACTTCGAGACATTCGCTCACTGACTGACTGTCAACACGTTAGACGAGACACTAACTCCGCACGGACTAACTCTCCGCTTACCAGCAGTGTTTATATAGCTTTTGGATTGTATTCGAGAACATTCTGGGCTAAACCAGTAAGAATTCATTACAGAAGGTTCCCCTCCCGTCTATGGCATAACGCCAATTTTGTCGCCAAGTGGGCGATTTCTCACCAAATGTGTGCAACCCTGCCATCCTTTGCCATTTTCTAGCAAGCCTAAACTTGCTTTGGGAGGAAGCTATCTTACCGCGGCTAGATATTTCGTAACAATATACATATATGTGTATGTAAGATAAAAAATATGAAAAGAAATTTATAAATTTAATTGATTATAACATCTTTTATTTTTTATTCAATTTGGTTACTTCATCTCTCTCTGTCTTAAAAACAGCGCTACAAGACTAAACTACATCATTCAAATTGATCATGAGATCTTACGTAACGCTTAATGAAGATATCTCTTGCCCAATCAAAATAGATTTATGATTATTCGTATAAATCAATGGGTATATAAAATTTTCATAATTGTGATATTGGGTGAAAAAAAATATTGGAAATCCTTCCCTGAAGTATCAAAATTGTTATGTGAATATGCCAGAAACAGAAACTTTTTACAGATTGGACTCAAATCTTAATATGACTTTAAAAATGTGCAATTATTTTAAACGAATATAGTGCATAAAATGGTTTTTGAATTCAAAATTTTACGATTTATAATTTTTTTAATTTTTCAAAAGTTAATTTATACTTTGTATATTTCGAATTATATTTCTCATATTTTGCTATTCTAATGCTTTTTCTTGCAAAAAGTTTTCTCTGTCACTCAGCCTTTTTCTGTTTGAAAGGGGGGATGTGTAAGAAAAAGAATATGAAAGAAAACTTCTAGATTTAATTGACTATAACCTCTTTTAATTTATCATTCAATTTGGGAACTTCAACTCTCCCTGTTTTAAAAATAGCGCTACAAGTCTAAACAGCGTCATTCAAATTAATCATGTGGTCTTACGTAAAGTTTAATGCATATAGCTCTTCCCCAATCAAAATAATTTGTAGATCAAAATCTTTTTTGACTCCCTAGTATCTTCCTCTGAATTACTGCAACACTCTTTCTCTTCTCACTTATGCTTTCATATTGTTAAGACGCTTTGCTGCAATGATCGCTTATAGTATCAATGTTCTGGAAACAGGCACGATTGGAGTGCCAAATGAATTGTGGCCGCAAAAGGTGAATTTAAATAATAAATAAATATGGAATTTGATTCGGCTCGACTGTTTCTTCATCAAAACGATGTACGCTTTAAGCATCAAGTATCTTTGCCATCAGCATTTCTATGCATCTACATCTCAGTGTTCACATCAATCCATCCGAAATTGTGCTAATATTACATATATATGTAAAATATAAAAAAAATACAATGGCTTTGCTCTACGCGAGCAGGCAACCTCTCTCTCTTTCCGCAATTTCAGGATCTTCCGCCTAGACCACTATTTTCGAGAACATATTATGTAATCGCTACTATAAATGTAGAGTTCGCGCCATTTTTCATCAGAATGCTCCCTGCCATCACTGCTATAAGAATCTGCGCTGCTCTGTCTCTTCTTCTTCCCTTTGTTAGAATAAATGATGACGTCGAAAGTCTAAATTTAACCTTATTTTAATTTAAATCGCTATTGGATATGTTATTTGGGAGAATGTAAAAGAATAGCGATCTGCGATTTTCATTGAATGGAGATGTAGAATCAAAATAGCTAATTTCTTCAGTGTCGTGATTCTCCTGTAAGCCACAAAGCCATATACGAATTTTGATGCCAAGCTTCATTCATGTGCCCGACTGCCAAAATATCACATATATATATTATTTATATACTTCCGGTGTGGCCGATTGCAACTACATGTAATAGCAATCCTATATACAAAATTTCAACGATCTAAAGCTATTTGTTTGAAAAGGTGCACAACTACATGTAATAGCAATCCTATATACAAAATTTCAACGATCTAAAGCTATTTGTTTGAAAAGGTGCACAACTACATGTAATAGCAATCCTATATACAAAATTTCAACGATCTAAAGCTACTTGTTTTTTGTTACGCGAAATACATGCATACGTACGTATGTACAGACGGCCTCGAATATATCTTCTGAATCTATTTTAAATCAGTTTTTTAATTCGTTTGGGGAAAAAGAGTCCTTTATTCTGTCCTCAAGTACAGATGTCACTCAAAAACATTGATAACAGTCAAAATAGATATTTTCCTTGAAATATGGTACCCGGAACTTTTCATGATTACAATAACTCCTTTACTTCATACAAGCAAGTGAAAACAATACAATTATTTAATATATCTTAAAATATGTAATTTTTTTATGCAATAAGAGCAATAAAATAAAGTAAAATGCAAGAACACAGAAAAACACAAAACACTAAGAACAAGAAACATAAATATTTTTAAATGAGGTCATTTAAAATTGTAATTAAATAAGTCTGTTCCAAAAATTTCTGTAACTTAAAAACGATGCTATACATGAAGTGAATGTAATACATTTTCTTTAAAATACTCTCAAACAAGACTTTTGAAGACATTTGTTTTAAAGAAAAGCATTTCTTTTAAAGGGATCATTGCAAGAAAAAGATGGGAAATCCCTGGCCTAAATTGAAGGATGTCTTCGAGAAGCAATTTCTAAGAATTTGCAAATAAGTGCACTCTTATGCTTAATGATGCTTTCACTTAAAATCGGGGATGGGGGGGGGGAATTTCCTTGTTACCATTTTGTGCCTTATTATAGTTAAAACAATATCTATAGTTTATTCTATGCATGAAGTGAATGTGAACCATTTTCCTTAAAAAGCTCTCAGTCAAGGCTTCTTTTCTTTTAAACAGATATTCCGGTGTGCTTTGCCGAAACCCAAATAAATGAAAAATACCAAAACACAATTTCAAATAAGATAATGCGTGATGCCTACTTATCTCTCTTTTGAAGACTTTTGTCAGACTTGACTCCATTTGCAGCTTTGTGCTGAATTTTAAAGTATTTAATGTGGAAAAAAATCATTCAGCACATTTATTTCGGCCTTGAGTTTTTCCAAAATATTTAGATTGCATTACTTACAGCACGATAAGCACTTGACTGGTCTCTAAGGGAACGGTAACCTTCGTACAAACCATTCTTAAAAACCTGGTACGTATTTACTTATAACCCTGATTTATACTTATAACCCTATTTTATATAACCCTATTTTATATAAAACCTGAAAACTCCCATTCCGATAAGACCGACCAGGAGTCGAGGTGTAAATTCGCTGAACACTATTAGCTTGATCCGAGTTTTTTAGAAAGGTCCAGGCTAAAGTTGTAGCTGCATGAGCTTTTTCCAATGTGTAACGTGGATGCGAGCCAGTTTTCCTTACAAGAAGACAGCAATCCCAACAGGTAGACATCTTTCTAGTGCTTTGCGATAAGCAAATAAACCAAACCCATTATAGCATAATTTTAGCAACTTATATAAATTATTTATGCATTTCTCTGGAGGGATATTGCTTAATTTATTAATATTGCTTAATTTATTAAAAAAACATTAATTAAACTGGATAAAAATCAATTGCTCTATTAATTTTGCTTTTAAGAATTTTTTTGTTCATGAAGAAAAACTAATCATGCCGTTAAAATAAAGTAGTTCGGAAGTTGCAGAAACGAGATTTCGTTTGCAGCTGATGGCAGGGAGTTGTCACTTTCAGTTCTCCTAATAAAAGTTTATCGAAGTAGTTCAAGAAATAAGAGAAATAGATCAGCATGTGGTACCTTCCCTTATTGAAAAGAAATGTCAAGCACACGCTAGTCATTTATCACTTATACATTTATAACATCTCTCACGGGTTCTAATTTTTCCGCCGTTACGTTGTAGCTTCTTCTTCGTTCAGAACACGTCGAATGCAATGCGATATTGAGCACGTAAATGTGTATTGCTTACAGAAGGAATTAAATAGCCAGATCAATAATAGTGTTTTAATATGCAGAAGAGAAGCACCTTAATTTTGCATTTAAATTTAGGCAATAGCCAACCACGTTGTCAAGCTGTTTTTGCAGAGTCATCAGGATTTTTGGAAACACGAAACATGAAAAATGAGCAATGCGTTCGCCGAGATTCGAATTTGAACCTCTCGAATTCGCGCCGAGCGTGCTGCCGTTACACCACGAAAGCGTGCTGGAAAGAGGGTGAAAATACCTTATAGTTTGGTTGTTTAGTAATTTCATCATACACTGTTGTGTGTTGTCCGCTTCACGCGGCAATTCCTAACAGAATATCCGAACTTACACACGCCAAATCTGGCTGAGTAACATCTGATTTTTTCCGGATAATATCTGCCCTAGGAGAGAATGTACATCAAAAACTTTTCTGTGGAAAGAAATGAGAGTCAAGTTTTGTATTGCTATCAATTAAATAAAATGCTTTGCTCTTATATCCTGTAGTAATGCAGGTGTTCTCAATTTACTGATAAAAAGTTTTCAAAATATATAATTCTGTATTATCTTTTTTGACTGACATAACTAACCTAAGGAATAAATTTTTCATACTTAGAAGCATTTTATCGCAGTCCAGATAAGTTGTTGACGAAAGTATATTTCATCGCTGAAAGTTTTAGTTGATGCATGTATTTTTTCTGGAGAGAATATCTACACGCGTTCCGCCTGCAGAATATTTTTGCTTGCTGTAAAAGAGAGATACCACTTTTCTAGAGAACTATACAGTACTTATAGGCAGAGCTGGGACTAAGTATTTTTTCACCTGAGGCAAGCTGGTACACCTGCGCCTCTATATAAAGAGCAAATAAAATATACCTTCACATCTTTGTATTCAGTAAAGGTTTTAGATCATAGTATCGTAACTTTTATAGAAAATTTTACTCAGAGCATTTTATATCCAGTAAAATAGTACACAAAATGTATTTAATTTCAAAAAGATAAGAAAGTTTTATATTTTATACTTCAGACAAATGAACTAACTATGAATATTACAAATTGCGATGCAGTTAATATAAAAAAGTATTGCACTTATTTTCAAGGCAGATTTTGCAATTAAATGTTTCATTTATCGAAAAAAAGAAAAAGTCATCAAGAATTCTTTCAAAAATTATTTGATTTGTTAATTCATGTTTTATGTAGTAAATACCTACGTTTAAAGCATGTATTGCCAAGAGGAGGTCTTATATAACTATTTATTAGTTTAAAATAACTCAAGATTCTTTCACTTGTGTAAAAGTCTCTAAAAACGATGATTTGTTGGTTATTTCAAAACGGCAAAGCGCACGAGGGTCTAAAGAACTAAGGAAGTGTCTGTTTTAACTACACTGGTGTACAAAAATTAAGGACGAAGTCGAAAAATTAGCGTATCAGCTGAACGAAGAGGCAGAGCAGACAGAAAGACCAATCAGGAGAGAAAGTAAGGTGATGTACGGTAGCACATGCGCAGATATGCAGGTAGACGTAATAGGGGAGCGTCTGATTAGTATAATGCATGTTGTCGGTGTAAGATCAGTATTTCTGGCAAAGAGATTGCACGCCGTATAGTAGTTAAAATCACACCGAGTTGCTGCCTCAGCGAGAAATAGCCGAAAAATCAATCTGTTAGACGACATCTGGATGCTTTTACCCGAGGTCGAATCATTGGGAAGTTGGAGGAAGGCCGCAGTGTGACAAGTGTGGCTGCAGAGTTCGGAATTGCTCACAGCATCGTTTCACGACTTTTGAGACAATTTCAAACTACAGGAACAGCTATCCGGGTGTTTAGTAGTGGTCGTCCACGAGGAACCACACCCGCAGATGACCGGTATATTGCCTTACAGGCCAGAAGAAACAGGCGGCAGACAGCGGGAGAAATCGCTAGACACACGACACAGGCGACTGGACGACCGATATCGCGTTTTACCGTGGCCAGAAGACTGCACGGTGGTGGTCTGTTTGCACGACGCCCTGTACAGTGTGTACCTCTAAGGCGTTTCCATCGGAGAAGGCGTTCTCTGTGGTGCCGGGAACACCGGAATTGGAGAGACAATGAATGGGGACGAGTACTCTTTACAGATCAGAGCAGATTCAGTCTGAGTAGCGATTCTCATCGCATACTCATCTGGAGAGAGCGGGCAAGCCGCAATCATCCCTCGAACATCATTGAAAGGGACAGGTATGGAGGTGGCGGTGTTCTCGTTTGGGGAGGCATCATGCTTGGTAGTCGTACAGACCTTCACATCTTCGACGCAGGTTCAGTCAACGGGACCCGTTATTGTAACGAGATTCTTCTACCATATGTGCGTCTTTTTAGAGGCGCTATGCGTCCGCAGTTCCTTTTCATTGACGACAATGTACCATGTCATCGCACAGTAGCTGCCGAACAGCTCTTAGAGAGTGAGGATATTGAACGTATGGATTGGCCGGCACGATCTCCGGATCTCAATCCCATCGAGCATGTATGGGATTTTCTAGGCAGACGCTTGGCAGCTCGTACCTTACCACCAGTAACGATTCCGGAGCTTCGATTAGCTCTGCAAGACGAATGGGCAGCAATGCCTCAACAACTCATTGACACCCTCATTCTCAGCATGGGCAGACGCTGTGAAACCTGCCTAGCAGTCAGGGAAGATTATATCCCCTATTAAAGACCGTATGTTTCTTGCTGGACACCCATCACAGGGATGTTTCGGCCTTCAGTCGCATTGCGCTCCATGCTACTTTTTCAATAAAGCTTCTTTTTATCCCTCTGATTTCTCTTTTAGTAAGTGTTGCTTACATTACTCATGTCCTTACGTATTGGGGATCTTACGGTATTAAATGTGTTGATTTGGAAAGCTTTTGTACAAAGTTATATTGAAAAAACCGTCTCGTCCTTAATTTTTGCACACCAGTGTATGTCTTCTTGCAAAACTTTCAAAACAAGCTGGCTCGTATGTTACACACGGGAAAAAATCCTGAAACCAACCATGTACCTCGACCATTCGGGTAAAGAGAAATGTTAAATTATTTTTAGCGATATATACCCGGAATTTCCATGTTGATTTGCATAATTGAATTAAAGCTTATTTATAAATCATCATTAAAGATCTCTGCAATAAACCATATTAGTAAATTATCTTTAAAAGATGTTATACCTCCTTTAGTGTCTAATATTTCTCTATTTAAGAGATTTTTGAAAAAGATAAATAAATTTCTGAAGCTCTAACATCATTCGGATATTTATTTTACTAGCTGCTTCTTTAATCATCAAATCCAGCAGCATTAACTTCTCGCAATCAGAAATTGAAAATCGGAGGTAGATAAAGAAATTATTTTATTACAAAAACATAGCATAAAATATTTATGGAAATAAAATGTCCATATTTTATAATATGTAGATCAATTGGAAAATAATCAGAAACAACGTCTTAATAATAATATATAATTATGCATGGGTGGTTGTAATAAAAATAAATAAATCCAAATGTTTAAGAAATTAAAATCTGAAAGTGTTCAGATTTTAACTATCGCCCAGAAGGATTTGTTAAGGTTTTTACGCTCTTGCTGAGGTCGCAGTCTACCAGTCTTCTATTGCATTTACTCCTGACAACACATTTATTTTTGTCTTTTTAGCTTTATTATTAAGCACGAATTTCTTCGCAGTTTTGCCATATAACAATCCGACAGCAAAATTATAAAAATTTTAAAAGAGTATAGCAGCATTCATTTAGAATTCCCGATGCATTGTATTAAGTGTTGGCATCTATTTTTCTATTTTTTAATTTAAATCGTATAGCTCATAATACTGACAGAACTCGATCATGCTTTCAGTGCTTAAGTATTTGACTTTGCTAAAATTATTTTTCTTCCGCTTGATGTTTAGAAGTTTGTAGCTATAATAAACTTACACCTCCATAATTAGTTCAAAGGGCAATTTGCAGAAGGACTATTAATTTTGTTTCGGCATTTTGGATTGTTTCACTATAAATGTCGTTCACTTTTCAAATTGTTGCCACTATGTTTTAGAGCCCTGCATTATATTTAAAGAAATTAAATAATGAAAAATCTCCATGAATGTGTGTTTGTTTCTCTCACTGCGAAAACAACAACGGCACCTAGAGACATTCAATTTTGAGTAACGTAATCTTTCACCGAATATGGGCATCTGGAAGCCCGAATTTGAAATTTGTTTTATTATCGATTTTCATATTTTGTAATACTTTTACGAATTTTTTATTAAGAAACTCAACGATTTCAAAGTGAGCAGTGGCAACATTGTACAGGGAAAAAAACATTTTTATCTCCAGGGCGCAAAATTGTGTATTAGAAATTCTAAACATATGTTTCACTTTAAAATAATTTTGCGATATTGCTGTTGAATTGAATTTTATGGTTTAAGTGAAAAGAGCATGATATTTAATAAATAAAGATAACAAACAGACAAAACGTTGAAAAAACGCCCCTTTGGGCGTAAGGTAAAATCTGAAAGCTTTCAGATATTTTTTGTGTTATATCCGTTACACAGTTATTTTTTTCCCATTTCTTCGCATTTAACATAGTTTAATAAATTATCCTTTTATCTTGGTAGGATGATGTCTTGATCGCTAGTGTCTGAGTAGGCAAGATTGTCGAAGACTGCTGGGATATCGGCAAGGGTTCGAATCTTCATAAATGGGATCGCTGCGCAAAAGTTCTCGGGATTTTGTTTTTCATGCATAGCGTAAATGCGAGTGAATTTTCATTACAGATTTCTCCATTCAGATATCTGTCGCATTAAAGTTTTCTGATTTAGAAAGCAATTCCTACTAGCCAAGCATTAATTTCTATGCCTGTTATTTCACAATAATCTAATTTAATATTTGTGAAAAGTGAATGCCACGTTCAGTTCCCAATGATCGAGTCGGTTGCATGAATGTTTCCCCCATACATACCATACACATGACCTCAGTTTCTATTAGAATGTTTCCCGTGAATCGTCCGTCCTAAATGATCGAATCTAAGGCAAATTTATCAATGATGCATGGCAGGTAATAACAGTGCGGTTTTATTATTGAAATGGTTTAATATTTTTTTAAATGCTTAAAACAGTTCATATTTCAATTTTCTACTCACCATGCCTCATTGATTGCTCCACGAGGTTTACATGTGGTAAAAGTTTTGAATTTGATATTGATCTTGAATAGTTTTCATTCAAAACCTCAGTTGTAAAAACACACATCTAACTTTATGTATTTATTTATTTTCTGTAACTAAAGTCTTTCTGAAATTACGAGGGTTCAGATTCATTTATATATGTCACAGTTCTCATAAAATATGTTTTTTTACATCAGGTTACCTTAAAATCAAGAAAAGAAATTTAATATACGATCTTCTATACTAATTCCCTTAAAATATGTGGAATTGAACTCAGCTTTTTAGTTGAAACGTTTTTATTATCATTTGTCTAAGAATCAGCAAAGATATTTATAATTAGCTTCCCTTCTCTCTTTGGTTAAGCATTTTATGTTATTGCTTCATATAAACAATAGAGCAACAATTCAGAAAAGAAGAATTGATGCCTTACATTGTCTTTCCATATGCTAATAGTTACATTTCTTCCATGATGAACGGAATATTTTCTCTTGCCATTCCGGCGATGCCCAGTTATGTTTTTTTATTCCTGAAATTGCGTTTTATCGTCTGAAAGTCAAAATCCATAAAATAGTACACTAAACTTGGGATAAAAATAAATGTAATGTTGCGATTTGTTCAGCAACAGTCAGGTTAAAGTTCCAGTAGTACAACTATACAATTTCGAAGATGAAATAAATGTAGATGCAACACGACATCGAAGATTCCAATCATGAATTTCATTCGCTAGTAAACTTTATTCGATAAAAAAGCAACGAATTTTTATACGGTACATTTTGCGGTACTTAACGTATTACCGTGAAATCGTCTTACGACAAACGTGAAAGTCATTGATACCTACCATAAAAAAACTAATATCAACACATTGAATTCCTTGTACGGCCTACACATTTTTTGCTCATTTCATTTAAATATTTTCTTCGAATTGTATTAAAGATATATTTCTCGTTCAATTAATTCAGTCCTCACTTCACAGCAAGAAAAAAATACATAAAATCTCAAAAAATCTTCATTAAAATTTGTAAAATACAGAAAAAATAAAACATCGAATACAGTTAAAAAGAGTTAGGATAAACAATTTTTTGAATTAAAATTAAGAGTTCCTACGCTAAAACAAGCAGTTCCGCCAGCAGGCAAGAAGACTGATTTTTCGGTGCAAAAATCTGAAAGTTTACCTTTTTTCCTACTCGAGAAAAATACACTGAAATTAGTGCAGAAAATGAATTGACTGTGCTACTAAGAGCTCCAAATGTAAGCAATTGTCGACTACGTTAGGCTTACTAGCACTTAAACAACTTTACAATTGTTAATAATTCCACAACTATTGCATGCAGATTAACTAAAGGCATGAGAGCTTTAAAAGAACAACGCAGTTCGACCAATTTTAAAACAAAAAATGCACAATTTAGCAACATATAAGAATAAAAAAAATCTAAGCTCTCAAAGCTGGCTAACAAAGTGGATATATATATCTATATATTTATATTTATATATTTTATGCCGCCAATTGCAAACAAAAAAGAAGTTGCACAACTGCATGTTATAGCAATCCCATATGCAAACATTCAACGCTCAGAGGCTACTCGTTTTTGTGTTATGCGAGATACATACAAACATACGTACGTACGTACCATACGTGCATACAGACATCACGCAAAATAATGTTTTGAATCCATTTTAATTTATATATTTATATTTATATATTTTATGCCGCCAATTGCAAACAAAAAAGAAGTTGCACAACTACATGTTATAGCAATCCCATATGCAAACATTCAACGCTCAGAGGCTACTCGTTTTTGTGTTATGCGAGATACATACAAACATACGTACGTACGTACCATACGTGCATACAGACATCACGCAAAATAATGTTTTGAATCCATTTTAAATCCATTTTACAATCAGTTTTGGGGAAAAGAGTCCTCTATTATATCAGTACGTACAGGTGTTACGCAAAAACATCATTCAGATATATTCGAGGGTGCTTTAAATGAATATTTTCGTTGAAGTATGACACCCGAAATTTTTCGCGATTTACAAAACTTCCTTTTCTTTGTACAAGGAAGTAAAGACATATGCATTAATATATACGGTATGGTAACAGAATTACTTGCGGGAAGTTTGTACTCATAGCATTCCCGACAGGGCTTCCGGTAAAGTCAGAGGGCTTAACAAAATAGCAAAAATTGACCAAAGTCTTTATACAAAGCACGGCAAAAATGAAGCAGGTCGAATACTAATTGCTTATTAAGTAAAGAGGTTCCTTCAAAAGTCCGGAGGAGCGACGAGCACAAATTTGGCGAGATTTCTGTCAATATTCATAGCTCAATGGGATAATACGTAAGTATCGGAGAATGCAATAGCATCTTTTCAATAAATTATATTTCACATCGAAAAAATAACGCTTTTTTACATGCGATATGCTCAACAAGCTTACTAATCTCATTTTTAATTTTATTAGATCAACTTATAGCAGAGCTGAAAAAAAAAATGAAATACGTATAGTAGTAATACATAATAATAATAATACAATTATAATAGTAATACAATTCATCGTAATAATTTAATATTATATTATTATGTCAAACAACTATTAGGGTAAAAGAATAGTTAAATATAAGAATGTATAAAGGAATAAAGGATATTTTTTCATGACCAAGGACAGATACTGAAAGTGACCATCTCCTTGATTCCTCTTTCTTCCTTTCTAAAAAACATTTCATATGACATCTTCTTTACGCCTTATATGTAAGCCAATTCTCAGTAAATCCAAACCAGAAACTAACCAGGTCTTCAAAAACGGCATGTTATAAACCGTCTCCTTTTGTCCAGTTTGTTCATTCCTCTCAATTTAAAATAACTTGTAAAGAAACCCAGATAAAAACATCCGGAATTTATTTCTTTTAAAGTTTCAGGAAACTAACCTATCTCTGTATTTGACAGTTTTCTTTGAGAAATGAGCCCCGCATTTGCTCCTTGCACATTTTATGTTCACGTCCTTTACATCCCTTTCCTCTCTTCCCCTAGGGTACGATTCGGTAGTGGGTATATCTAACCCTCAGGCAAGCCATAGGGATGCCTGGCTGTGGCAAAGCCTGATCTACGATTCCCTTGGCAATAGTGTCACGTTAGGAGAAACACTGAAGCTTGGGATTATTCGAGTAAATTATTACCTGTAAGAGACGTTCGTATAGGGAATGGAGTTCAAATTAGTTTTCTGGTGATGTAATGGTCCAACTTTTACGACGAGCGTCTTGAAAAAACGTCTTGCTTTCACTTGGTTCAGATGTCCATAGCGAATAAAATATTTTAACGGCTGGTAACTTTTGATTTAAGTGTAGGGAATTGCAGCGGTAGTTTTCAAATTACTGAAGCTTTTAACGTTTTGTTTCTTCGCATGTAACCGCAGTTACGAAGAAATGAATGCATATATCTTTACAAAATACTGAATTTCATACGCATGGAAAAGCAGTTATAAAGATTACATGTTACAATCATATTGTTTATGCAAGCCGATAATTAAAATATTTTAGTTAATATATTTCTCTTTTAACCCGGCGGAAGTCGCACCAAGAAAAGTTACTAGAGTGGGCGCGTGGGGTATCACATACCAAAATATTTAAAATGCAATAAAATATTATTATTTAGTTTTAAAACTTTTTTTTTTGTTGTTGTTCTCGTGTATTATAAATAAGTGAATAATAATTGGGTTTCAAAAAATTAATTTCCGAAATAATCTTAAAGTTAAAATAAATGAAAATAATAAACATCATGCCTCTAAGTTTCATAGCATCTCTAATACACCATGCTTATTTTATTTCTTCACACTTTGGAAGAAATACATTCATGTGTTCTTGGCACAGAATGTTTTCACATTTTAAACATTGCATTCACGTTCTTCTGTCCTTGGCGCGAGGGAAAACAATTAACACATCTTTCATACTTAGTTCTTTCGAATTTCATGTATTCGTTTTAATTCTTCATCGAAACTTCTGCTTTTGTTTTGCATGCAGTACGTCAATTTCTGAGAAAAGTATTAATCTCTGATCTTTGTTCAATATTTTTTTTCATTAATTATAATGCTAAGTCCTTCAAAAACAGACTTCTGTTTCTTGTTGGTTGATTAGCAGTTGAATGTAATATAATTCAAGCATTTATTACAGCAACATTCAGTGCAGGACAGAAAATTACTATTGGCCACCTTCTTGTTATTCTGGCAATTGAATAATTGGCTGCCATTTCATCCCCCATATCCACTGCTCCTTTAGTCATATTATTAAAACATATAATTCCTGACGTTTTATTTTCTCCAATAGTATCATCTATAGTATGATCGTTATATAATGCTGAAAGCATAAGAACAGTTTTTCCTTTTTTAGGAACATCAGGAATTAATGTTTTATCTTTTTCGAAACCAAAACATTGTAGAAAATATTCTTAGTTTCATCTTCAGTTTCCGAAATGCAATCTTCATCGCTTTCAAATATTTCTAATAAATCTCACATGCGTTGCATCTCCAGTTCATAATGACTCATTCTTTTTACCATAATGCAGTTAGAAATTTTTAAGAATTTAATGTCAAGTACTTTAAAATCACTTGCGAGTAGAAATATTTACTGTTACACTCTAGAAATAAATTTCTGAACTAAATATTTGGTCAGAAAAACACTTACATGGACAGGCGCGTGGAGTGTGTCATACCCCAGTTCCAACAAAATACCGATAAATCTTTTTCTGAAACACACAGGCAAAGAAAAAGCGGTTCTGAAAGTCAGCCACACAACTAGAAACTCAGCTACTGAAAGCAGCATAGAATTTCAGTTTCACAAGTTAGGAATATTCCACTTTTATGTAGGGTTGGGGTATGATACACCCCACGCGCCTTCCCGCGGGTTAACTGATCTTCGTTTCACAAAATGTATTGCATTATTTTATTAAAAGGATTTATATAAGGCAAATTCGATGCAATTTTTTTTAAACAATAAAGTTAGGTTATCAAGCTGACCGCTAGGTCGACAACGAGGGCATGGATTCCACTTCCTCGAAGTGCTTTACTGTTATGTACTGTCTTTCTCCTCCACAATGGACCCAATAATCATCAATATCCTTCGATGCACATTTGATGATACGGTGGATTTACAGACCTTGTTAAGCCATTCCATGAAAATGCCGAATCAGTAAGAGCCTGGTTGTTATTGAGAATTTGAATAGTGGGATTAATCTGCCTAGCTCAAAAATGTGTAGGGAAGATTCTTAATTTAACGTTTGTTGAATTCCGTTATCTTTTAAACTCCAAAATAGACTATTATCTTTGTACTGCCTTTAGGAATTTTTTCAACATGACGCTCTAAAAGTTGTTTTAGTCAGTTGCTTTAATTTTTTATCCAATTTTAATTTTAATTTACATTAATTTATTTCTGGCTTATTTATATTTACTTTATTATTTTAAATACATATTATTATTAAATTAAGGTTACTGAAACTAGGACTGATATTAATGCAGTATATTTTGTGACTAAAGATTCGGATATACATATCTAGGGTAAGACATATTACTCTTGAAATGTATTTCAAGACTTAAAGCGGGTAATAAAGATTGCAGTATATAACAGGATATTCTTCAGAAGTGTATATTTACGATTACGCTTATTTGGCTAGCCATGTAAGATGTGAAATAAAACAGTAATAAGGTATTATATATCCTAAGGTACATTATATACTGTATAACTAAATAATGTACGGTACCGTATATTATATACTTAAGCATACGCTCTTCTGTATCGCTCCATATCTGATTCTGAAATTTTAATTTATCCCGTCAAAAACAAATGAGAAATGAAGAAATGTACATCTTGTACAGCAATGGCGCACCGTTTTAAAGAAAGGCAGAAATAAAAATAATTCGTTTAATCAGTTCTAGTAGCTTGCTAGTGGTTTCAAAAACTTGCGGTAAATAGGAGCTTTAAGGTTAGGTTATTTCAATTACGGCAAAGCCTCGAGGGCTATCTGCCTAAGGGGAGGGATGCCTTCGTGGAGGACATTCTAAGGGAAACCGGCTCGTATACACGTTACACATGGGAAAAACCACGAAAACACCCATGCAGCCAGCCCATTCGCGAGATCGAACCTCGGACCGAACTACCAGTGTTCAGAGACATTACCGCTCGACCGCTGGTGGGCCTAGGAGGTTTAAGACAAGGGTAGTTGTGAAAATTACCTATAAAAGTAATAAAAATTCTGGAGAAAGCAAGAGTGGAAGAAAAGTTTGAATAGAAAACGTATGGATACTGAAATAAAGGTGCTAAATACTTCCTGAATACATGAAAGCCTATACTTTCTAACTGCATATCTAGGGTCATCAAAGTTCGGTGGTAGGATTTAAAGGTTTAGCATGCATCGAAGGAAAGCGCATTAAGTCTCAGCTGCGATCATTTCTGTTCCCATGTTTAATTACAGCGGCCTGAATCCAACGTGCAGATGCATGAGAAGATAATTTGGGCGTCTCTAAAGTGTAGAATCTCAGCTAAGTGAATGAGCATGTAGTAGGCATGACTGAAGATCTAATATGTCTAAAAATCATACGCCTGATAATCTATAATTTGATAAAACTAAAAATGATATATTGTGATACATATTTTTACATTCAAACTCATAATTTTAAATTCTTATCTTTTTAAAACTTGCCATAGAACACAAAGTGCACTTTATCGATTTAGATCTTATAAACTACTAAGTCATATTTCGAAAGAATTTTTAGTTACAGAATAATCATTTACATTTTACCTAAAATCAAATATATGGAATCTTTCTACTAAAACGCGATGAGAAGTTAAATTTTTAAAACTTTCAACTACATGCAGTGAAATGTTTTATAATCTACGTATGTGTTTTCCTCTAATTCCTAAAAATCAGTATTGTTCCTTAGTATGAGACAGACCATATGACTGTTATCTCGACACTTCAATTGACATTCAATCACTTTACTAAACAAAACCTATTTATAAATTTTAAATATTGAAATATGCATAGTTTTTAACGTCTTAATTTAATCTGAGTTTAATGTGCACACATGCATTGAATTATGAAATAAATAGTGTATAATTTTAATTATTCAATCTTAATTTTAATGCAAAGAAAATAATTCCAGTTTTCATAAAATTCATCGTTCGAAATTTAAAGACATAGTTTTCTTACAAACGCACAAATAAACGTTTAGTAAAGATACATTAATGTATTTTAATTGAAAAAAGGCATTTGTTTCATCATTTAACTTACTTAGCATTTCCTGCTCAAATCTGTGCTCTCATCTTAACATAGAAAATTATTTTCTACTAATTTTTCATGCTAGATAAATCTTTCCAATTGAATCTTTAGCTCACTTTCTTTTAGCATTAATCATGAATTTATATTGTTAGTATGTGCAAACAATTTTTTGCACACAACGTTTCAAACGCTGAGTTCCAAAGCGAGTGCACCTGGTATGTGTACACTCAGCACAATGAGGAACCTGACTAATATAGATGGAGAGTATGACGAGAGATATTCCCTTTTACAGACAAGTAACCCTTTTACAGATATTTTTGATGCCAGAAATAGAAAGCATTTTCAGCACTTTTCGTTTACTTCTGATAGTGATATTAACCCAATTGCACCTGTATGGAATTATTAGCTGAATTAGCGTAATAATTAAATTTATTTGAAATCTTGTAAGGGTTATTTTTAATTTTGAAACCCTTCCCTTTAAACTTCCCATTCACAACTCCCTATAGAATGAGTTTTTGGTATCGCGTTGCATGAAAATGAGGTAGAAGGAGTATATAAAGGAAGTTTCACCTTCTTCCTTAGCAGAATAGCAGCTTATGCGTCGTTAGTAGGGCATGTTTGCCGCCAGGCTACTTCGTTGTTAAGTTAACTACGCTTGGCCGTATTGTACGTGCTTTCAGATAATCGCTCGTTAATTTAGTCCAGGATTTAGGGCCAACTACGTTAGGCAACAGTGTATAGCTTCGGCTCAGTCAGTTTAGTTTAGCATTAGCAGCGGGGGATTCTGTAAACTTTGCATTTAATATTCCTTACTTGATTATAATTTCAAAAAGAACCCAAGTTCCTTCTTGACTCTTTTTTTCGAACATATATATTCTTTAACTACATTTCATGATGTGTATCTGTCGATTAATAAAAATTTTGGCTACTATATGTGAATACATAAATATGGTCTGACCATTTATAACAGTTGTTTTAAACGTGTATATGTACATATTTGCTTCCATGCGCTTTTTTTAAAAAGAGTTTTTTATTTCCGCAATACACTGCTGGTCATTAAAATTGCAAAAACATGAAGAAAACAAATACAAAACAGATATTTATTGTACATAAACAGTATGGCACGAAGACAGAATAATTGAATTTGTAAGCAGTTTAGAGGGTTTACAGGGGTGCTAAGTTATTAGAAACAGCTGCCACCCCTGGCAGCTAAAACTGCTCTTACCCGGTTGGGCATAGAGTCAAACGGAGCTTGGATGGCAAAAATGGGCAACTCATTCAATGCTATTTCAAGTCTATGCCCCAATTCATCAACCATACCGTGCAGCCCAGGCCAACAGTTGAATACCCTGTGTATCGAGAAAGGTCAGGACACTGAGTATAACATATCGTCTTGCATTATCTTATTGAAAGATGGTGTTTGCCAGGCCTCGAATATAAGGCACAGCCGCTGGACCTAAGATTTCAGAAATGCACCGATCTGCGTTCAAATTACGGTCGATCTGAACTAGAGATTTGCGTGCCGTGTACCCAGTGGATGACCAAACCATCACACCAGGTGCAGGGCCCCTAGACCAAGATCTAATGCAAGACGGCGACTTGCGGTCTCCTCGGAGCCTTCAGACACATATACGGCCATCAGAGTGTTTAACGCAGAAAAAGGACTCGTCTGAAAAGACAGCACTGTGCCACTCCTGTATCCAACTTTGTCGTTGGGCGCACCACTGTCGATGTCTCCCTCTATGCTGCATTGTCAAGGGAAGCCGAATTAATGGTCGCTGTGCCGAACGCCGACGCATGTACGAGCCCATTTCCTGACTAATGGTCCGTGATGTATTTGGACGGTTTTCCAGGGCTGCACTCAAAATATGTCTTTCCTTTCGGGAGTTAGTC
Organism: Stegodyphus dumicola; assembly: GCF_044657685.1. NCBI lineage: Eukaryota > Metazoa > Arthropoda > Arachnida > Araneae > Eresidae > Stegodyphus > Stegodyphus dumicola. The sequence continues at coordinate 200,421,950 of NC_140771.1, forward strand.
ATAGAAGGACATTGAGAAACTGCATGCCTTTCAGTATAACTCTCAGCAACACATTGACTCCATATTCGCATGGCAGTGGTTGAATATCGTCCAGTGCGACGGACGATATGATGGTATGATAATCCACACTCTCGATAGGCAACGATTCTGCCTCTGTCGAAATTCGATATTTGCTGGTAAGCATTTCTTCTTATTATTCGAGGCATAATACGATATTCTGAGCAAACTCCGACCACAGAAAGCGCTTTCCAAATGAGAAATTCACTACACAGTTTTTCGTTTATGCTGTGATTCAGATGTCATTTATTCCTCCTGCGTCGTCCAAATTTGCTGAAATTCTAATCATTTGCGTATCCTATACTCTTCATCTTTTCCTGTGATTTTGACGTTCGTCAGATCATTCCTTCCTAGAGTTCCAATTTTAATGGCCAGCAATGTATGAGTACCTAATCACGCCTTTTTCTCTCCACTACGTTTTCGTCTTATACTGGTATTATATTCTAGTGTATAATTGTTTTCAAAATTATGATTTTTTTATTTCATAAAACGTGATTAAGTAATACTTAAGGTATGAATGTTTTGATCCTTATATCGGAGAAAACAATTCAATTTTAATTCAAAAATAAGAACTGCAGAAATGCAAACAGAACTTAGAAAGACATGATTCGAAAAATTATCTAATCCGCACCAATGGTTTTTGCAAAGTGTGTGGATTATTGGAATTCAAATGAATTTTACAAATTTAATGCGTTATTCATTCAGAATTCTAGGTAAAGTTATATTGATGCCCACACTCGTTTGAACTGTTATAGTAATGTCGGAGCTGAGCTTTTAAATTTGAATTTAAAAACATTCAAAATGTACATTAAAGTCTACCAGAACAGACACAAATCATGTTTTGAAAAATAATAAATCATCGTTCAAACCTACAATGAGCTTTGTGAATTTTTTTGCAGTGTTGCATGTCCTTGGAGCTTAGACATCAAGCACCAATTATTTTAATCCTTCTGGTCCGATGTTTTGCCATGAAACCATGAATGTAAAAGGAATTTGTGAAATAATGGAACTGTTGAAGTTTGATATGAAATTGATAAGTACAATTTCTCTGCACTTAAACTCGCAGTGGCTTTCACTATGTGTGGATGCTTTGATTAAAAGTACATCCTTTTATAAACTCGATGAAAACATTAGATTGATGAATACTCTTTAAAATTATATGTATATTCTTAGAGTCTCTTATTCGTTTAAATGCTGAAACTAAATGTTGGCAAACATGATACCTGCAATTTAATGTATTTGTTGGATACAGGCAAACCTATTAGTCGCTTGAGAATCGCATCACAGAGGACATTATCCAGGATACAGTTCAGGCAAGTAGCTGAAATGCACCTGCGAGAACGAGGAAGCATTTTAAGATCTGACGAAGATTATCTTGGTGGGCGAGTTTTAGGACCTTTCTACCGCTAGCCTCTCAAAAGGACTTTCGACTTAAGAGACCCCGATGATAAAAAAACCGCTGTATATTTACAAATATATATATATACTGTTTGGTATTCGAACCTGGGTCCAAGACTGTGAATGGTCGACCAGCGGCCGTGCAGTACAGTCGGTGGATAATGGTAGTTCAGTCCGGGGTTAGAATCCCGGCGAACGGGCTGGCTACATGGTGTTTTTCTTGATCAGTACCGTGCCAATTTCGCTTAGAAAAATCCTCCGGGAAGGCGTCTCTTTTCATAAGAAGACAGCCCTCGAATGCTTTGCCATAATTAAAACCAAACCAAAATCAAGACTATGGTAGCTAGCTCCCTTACAACCATGCCAACATGTCAGAAAGAAGAACGCAGGCTTAACGTAGTCTCGCTGTTAACAATATCAGCCGCTATCACATCTGTAGGTAACTTTAGTATTACCGTTTTAATTTCTTACATGTATTTGTAAAAGTATAGATGTAGAATTCCAGAAGTGAGTTGAACGGTCAGTGTTTTCTAAAAGAGGATGGTAAACCAAGGAAGTTTGAAAAACATTGCTTTAATGATTTCAAGAAACTGTAATAATGATAACTCATGCGAATAAAGTGCTTCAAAGGAAACTTCGTGCCAAACGTTTTGGAAGGAAGAAAATATTATTTCCATTTGTTGTAAATAGTGTTTTGTAAATATACCAAAAACTGAAGATATTTTAATAATTTATGAACCTATAATAACTCAAAATATGTCTCTCCTTTCGGGCGTATTCATAGAAGGACATTGAGAACCTGCATGCCTTTCAGTATAACTCTCAGCAACCCATTGACTCCATATTCGCATGGCAGTGGTTGAATATCGTCCAGTGCGACGGACGATATGATGGTATGATAATCCACACTCTCGATAGGCAACGATTCTGCCTCTGTCGAAATTCGATACTTGCTGGTAAGCATTTCTTCTTATTATTCGAGGCATAGCACGATATTCTGAGCAAACTCCGACCACAGAAAGCGCTTTCCAAATGGGAAATCCACAACACAGTTTTTCTTTTATTCTGTGATTCAGATGTCATTTATTCCTCCTGCGTCGTTTATGCTACCAAAGGAGGCGAAATTATAGAAGAGTTTCGCCTCTTTTGGTAGCATAAACTAGCATCGAATTCCTAACAGACTTGGAGGGAATTATCGACGTATCTGAAGTTAAAGATAGAGTTTTGAAAGGTTAAAAAATAACCTTTTTATTAAAATCAAAACTTGCACATAAACGCACGTCTCTTGCTCACAGTATCAGCCATGATGTGTAGTGATACAACGTAAAGTAGTAGTAAATTTCGAAATTTAAACTAAGCCTAGTAGTCGGAGACTACACTATTACCATTAGTAATAAGTTGACTCAGAACTTCTCAACCAGCGTAACAGTTTAAATGAAGGCAGATATAACGCAAGTCGAATAATTTCAGTTATCTGAGCTAGCGAAATCCAGTAATGTCACCTTGACAGGGACAAACGGCCGGTCTTACAATTTAACATAAATACTCTCTAATGCATTTAAATTTCTAATGAGAAAATGGAAAAGAAGAAGTTTTATAGTAAAGGTTTAAATCATAATAACTGCTTAATTAAAATAATAGTAACCCTACAGGTAAATGAAATACTTGCTTGGTGTACTTGATTATATCAAAGCAGAGTAGGGCTACCTGCCTAAAGGAAGGGATGCCTTCGTGGGGACTTTCTAAGGGAACCTAGCAGGCATACACCTTACACATGGGGAAAACACGAAACCGCTTATGCAGCCATCCTGTTCCCAGGATTCGAATCTCGGACCGAACTCCCAGTGTTCAGCAACTTTACCTCTCGGCCGCTGGTGGACACAACATTTGGTTTACAAAGCATTACTGCTAATGTTAGGGATACTTAAATCTGATTTTTTATTTCTCGTGATATTTTTTAACAAGTTTAACTGTTACGTTTTTTAACCTATACATTTTTCTAAAACCCTCAAATAGTAGGCAGCGGGTGTATTTTGGACAAGCCTGATCATTACATTTTTACTTTCGTCATTTTGCCGGTTTTGTTCTCGATTCTTCTACCTCATTTGTTTTTACTCTTTACACTGCCGAATCACAAATATTCATACAAATAAATCATTTATGTATCATTTGCTACAGCAATTTAACCTCTGGTGTAGTTTCCTATGAAGTTAAACGAAACTCTTCGTTAATTAACTGGAACACAAGTGAGTAGAAATGAGTCTCGTGAAATCCTGAGAGGATTTACAAGTTACATTTTGCTCCGTTATTGTTTAATAGACAACGTTAACCTGGAGAGAAAACAAGTTTTAGACAGGATTTCCTGAGGTTAGGATACGATTACAGCCATAGATCACGTTAGTTTACAGAGAATATAAATATCTTCGCATGAAATTCAATACTGTTATTGAACTTTATGTCGTTATAGGTCGCAAATTAATTTTTACAGTAACAAATTGCGAATAATGTGTCCTATTGAATTGCGAGTATTGCTCCACATTAGATTTGTTGATTTCTTCTGTTTGCATTCCTTTGGAAATAGTATATATATATATATATATATACTATGTCTTGAAGGAATGCTCATTTCAGCTGAATGTAATATATTTATTATCTTTGATTTTTCACTGCAATTTTAGCATGCATGTATCGTAATTTGCCACTGTTGACATTTGCTTCTAATTTTGTAATATTGAAAACTGAATAATATGGCATTTCGGGGAAGTTTTGGTAAGCAAATAATTGAATTGATACAAAATAGTATAATCACAAGTGAGCAAGCATGGTTATCTTATTTTAAACCTCTTAACTCCAGCTTTAAACTCCAGTTTACGTAGTCACCTCCGCGGACGGGAAGCCTAAAGCAAAAATTTAGGCCTTTAACTTTTTCTGTATAATTTCAAGCTAACCGTTAATATTACGTAATTTGAACACGGCAAGCGACTGAAAGCTTCCTAAGATCAGATTGCTATGAATATGTTTCTAAACTGCTTTACCTGCTCTTCATCCTCAGCAAAGAAAGCTCCAGCACAGCTTAAAATAGTGTTAAAAAACTTTCGGTTGTACAAATAAAGAATAACTAATTTACGATTACTATCACCACTAAAATTGTTTATCTTGAGATACACCACTATTTATTATCACTCAATATGGTTAGAGAATCAGTTATTAAAATTTATCCCTCCCCCAAAAAATAAATGTCATTTTCTAAGTAATTTGGCAAAACTAATAGGTTCTGTCTAATTGTTGACCTTCACTTCATGATTTGAATGTCTGTCGCTTTTAAAATTCAAAATCTGAATAAATAATTGCATAAAATACTTTTAGTTTCTCACTAGGCACATATATTATTTTAGTTCTAAAAGATATACAGTATAATGAAGGAATTCAAACATTATTCAGATCTACACGAAAACATCTAAATAAATAAAATTCATGAATTCCGCTTTCTTAAATTTCAGACTATTTTACTCTGACATCAGTGCTTGAAGATTCTTTATGGCTTATAACGCTCTATTTGTTATTTGAAGGCTGTTTTTAGAAATATTTTGAAAATTGTACCGCATAGATATTAACTTTATGCATAGAACGATATGATTTCCAATCGGTAGGTATCTCTACTGTTGAGAAATAAGCTATAACTTTCATAGTTGTTTTAAGCCCAAGGAGGTGTTAGCTCAGAAGGGCTATTAGTCTTGAAATGGTAGCTTGCGTTCAATCACTCAAATGAGATGTATAAATTTTCAAATTGTTGTCACCAAATATTATCAAACCGTTTTGTATTTAAAGCAACTAAATAATCAAGAATCGGGATGAATGTGTGTATGTTTCTCGCATTATGAAAATAAACAACGGAGACATCATATTATGAATAACGTAGTAATCCAACCAAATATGAGCATTTAGAAGCACGAATTTGGAGTTTGTTTTGCCTAGTTCACATTTTGTAAAACTTTAACGAATTTTTGATTAACAAACTCAACGATTTGAAACTGCACGGAAAATATTATTTTATTTCCAGCGCGCGAGACTGTCCATTGGAAATTCTAATTGAATTTGATGTGGTTTAAATGTGAAGAACATGATATTTAATAAACAAAAGTGACACACAAAACGTTAAAAAAAAAACTTTCGGAGTAATATAAAATCTGAAAATTTCATTTTTTTTCCTTTGTTGTTTAAATGTTAACCCCAACACCAAAAATCTTTCTCGCTTTCCAAAATCATCATGAATTTTATATTATAATTGTCGAAAACCTGGTTATTCTTACCCTTTTTTTCATCATCATATTGTATACTAGCACAAGTGAAATACAAATGCATCTTGCAAATTACCGGAATATGAAATGTGAAAATAATGAATAAGTGTATGTTTCTCGCATTGTGAAAGTACGGTACCTAGAGCTGTCAAATTTTGAATAACCTAGCTCTCCACCCAAATATGAGCATTTGAAAGGCCGAATTCGGAATTTGGAATTTGTTTTACTGTCTATTTCATATTTTGTAAAACTTTAACAAACCCAAAGTTTTACTGTATAAGTTCAGGAAGCTTCATAAAAATTTAGATTTCCTAATTTTTAGAAAAAATGCCTGAGCTTCTAAACTGATTTCCTTAACACACTTCGGTATCTGCTACAAAAGGCGATTATAAATTAAAGGCCGAGTAAGACGTTTTATGGACAAGGTTGTTTTGGGACATTATAGGTAGAAGGGAAAATGTTTGGGGCATTACAGGTAGAAGGGAAATGTTTCGGACATTATAGGTAGAAGGGTTGCTGGTAGCCTTCCAACCCCAGAAATAGTTTATCAGCTGGAAATCACTCTTCTGCGTGAGAAAAGAGAATATCTTAGTGTCTTCTTGATAACCTCACAGATTCCGTGCCCCATAGGATGCGCAACATTTCTTTCAGTCAGGGGCTACCATGCGCGTATTAAAGTGCATTTTCATCTGAGAAATCATATGTTTGGTTCATTTTATGGCATATTTGAAATATACATTTTGCTTTTTGGCTAAAAAGAGAGTAAAATGTATTACTATTCTTTGTTCTGGCTTTCTTCATAGCTTTTAGCAAAGATCATATATCAACTAACGATACCTTTCCTTAGATGCTGCTTATTTCCAATGTTATTATGTTTGCAGTAAGTATACAACAATACACAATTATTACTCACATTAATTTCTCTCTTTCTTTCTTAGTCCAGAAATCTAACTGAAAAATCATTTGATACGTTTGAGATTGCACTGTGTGCAAATATCAGGAACCAATGCAGTACATGTAGAATATTTTGTACAACAGCATAAAAAACATTTTATAACTGGATCCTTTGTCCGAAAGGTTCCAGGACAAGGGCAATATTTGAACCCCAACACACCTCACGGCCCACAAGGACTCACCGAGTGTTAGATGAAATTCAGCTCATTGCGTAGATATAAAGGATATAAAATTGCAATCATTTAAACCTTTGAAAGGCTGTTATTTTTTTAACTGAGTGCAATTTAAAATGACCAATTATATAAAACGTTAAATTACTACGAATTTAAATATATTTTAGTTCAAATGATGCATTTACTTTCCTGTTAAAATAAGATTAACTTGTAAATCACTGATTGAAACTCAAATGCACAAGTGTCTCTATTTTCTGTTACGTTAAATATCACAGCTAAGTAGATCAGCATATTATGAAGAATTTTTATTAATAATAATAAGGGTACGTTTCGACTATATTTCTAAAGTTTGCGTCAAATATTTATGTTTTTGATACAAACATACGACTGTTCGTTAAAGGAAAACTTTGAGAAAAATTGGCGTCCCCTTTTTCGGGCACAAGTCGGTATTGAAGCTTTCGATTTGCACCATCTAGGACTTAGCTGTTTCCATTAATTAAATATTTATTTTCTCTGTGAGATGACAATAGATATACTTCAAATAATTTAGGTAGTTTATGCAGGAAAGAAAGGGAGCTTTTTCACTTTTAAATAAAATTATACCGTTCATTTCTTCACTAAATTCTTCAGTGTATGTTCCTCTATTGCAAAAAAAAAAAAAAAAAAAAAAAAAAAAAAAAAATCAGTTTTCTCACATTCGACAACAATAAAAGCTTTTCAGCTTTCATTTAATGAATGCCGATGAAATTCTTATTGATCAAATAAATGTGTATTTCCTTTTCTCACTATTAAAGCTATCACACCCTAGAAACAGTGATTTTTAGAAATACAATGCACCATAATCTGATAGTCTAAGCAGCAATTTAACAAACTATTGATATTCACTGTTGGTATACAACCCAGGGAAAGAAAATGGGCAGTTGTAATACATTATCAAGGTCCTTCCAGTCTTTACAATATTGATTCTGCTAACGGTGGTGCATTAGGAAGTTTGTAAAAAAAGTAATCAGTTGAGTTAAGAAGGTATTGTTAGCTTCCAAATATTTTCTTTCTTGGACACGAGAGGGAAGAGAAATTTATTTTGAAAATAAATTCTTAAACACGGAAGTTTCAGAATTTTTGGAAGAACATTAAAATTTTACTCTTTTTTAACGTTCTGTCCTTACACAACTGAGAGTATAGTTGCTGTAAAACAAAAATATTTCGTAACAGTTTTTGTGTAATAGCTAAAGAAACGAAAAAAGAAATGCAATAAGTGCTGCTAAAATTATCTGTAGAAAATTATTTATCAACAAAATATCTTTAAGAAAAATTAATGTTGAAAACTTTTTATGTGAGTTTGCTAGTAACGTCAACTTTGTCGTCAAAGTGAAAGACCTAAAAACATTGACCGAAAGTAGAATTTAATGAAATAAAGAAATTATAATTTTCTGCGTGTCATAATTTTCTTTCTAAATAAGAATATGAGTTGATAGCGGAACTGAGTATATTTACTTTGACGTAGCAAATATTAGTTATATCTAAACACTTTATAACATATTTCACTGTACATTACACATACACTTTAAAATATAATTTCAACTCTCTCAAGAAACGTCACATCCTTCTCACCCACATATTCTTGAACTTGACAGTCAATTTTAGATCATCTAATTTGGCTTTAAGGAACCAAAAACAAATCATGTATTTAGATTTAAAATAAAACTTTTAACAAAAGATTTAACATAATTATTTAGTCATGTGTAGATAGATGCCACTACACGGTGATAAGATTTATATTCAGTACTTAAACATTTCCCCTCACTTTTTTATTGTATCGAAGCCAAATGCGTGTGAGGTTTTCAGACACTAGAGTGAAAGCCCTTTTTTTCGTGATAATTTTTTAAGGCAATAAGTTTTCATACCTTTTAAAGTATAAAATGAGTCGGAATTTTTAAGATTATTCCTCATGCACGCATTCTACCTGCAGCCCTGTAGGCTGACAGAGATATGTTAACCTGCTTTGGTTTGCTTTATTATGATAACCCACGCAAGGGTTAACTGATGAAGGGGTATATGTCTTTCTGGAGGACTTTCTAAAGGAAACTGGATCATAACCTCCATTAAATATGGGGAAAACCACAAAAACGCGCATGCAGATATCCCGATCGATGGAGCTGAACTAAGGTCGGATTACCAGTGTTCAGTAACTTTTCCTCATAGCCACCGATATTAAATAGAAAATTTAGAAATAATGAAACAAGCTAGGTGTGATAATGCAAAGGCATTATTGAATACCAATGATTATATTTATTGTTTCTTACTGAAAAGAACTATAAGAGTATTTAGGCAAACGTTTACATAAAAAAAGATGTTATTTTTCATAATTAATCTTGGAGATGCTAAAATTAAAGATTAAATGTAATAGCTGTAAACTTACATACTAAATACATTCATTATCCAGGGTTTGTTAAGAATTAAGAGATTTACATCGTCAAAGATATCTTCGCATTTTAATATTTTTGAACACATTTAAATATCATCTAAATACTTAAGTGCTATATATGTATATATAACAGATATAAGTGGGATAAATCTTATATATTCATGTATAGAAATTATACTGAATTATTTATAACATTTTCAACAGTAACAAACCTTCAACATGAAAAACTAAGAAATTTATATCATATGGCAAATATATAGCAATATTTTTAAGCAAACATGTATGAGGGGGAAAAATAAGATATTTTGTATGCTATCGCTATTTGATTTCCTTCAAAATAAATTTGGTAAAATGTATATTTCATTAGAATTACCATAATTCTCAAAAATGAAAAATTTGAAGGGTTATTTTAAAACAGTGAATACACTCAAAAATATCTTCTGAGCCGTACTTAGTGCAACAGCTTAAAATGCGGGAAAAAAATACTCATGAAAAGTTCAAAAGTCTTTTTTAAAAATCTGCCGTGTGCCTTATTTCTCGTGATACGCTTCAGTCGAGTATCTTTTCCAGTGGGGCGAAAGTGTTTACGATAGCGTGAAATCTCATAGCTTTAATGGAAAGCTCTTATCAAGAAATTCTCGAAACATTTCTTTTAATCAAAATAAAAAACTAGTAAATAAAAACTGTTCTAAGATTAAGTTGCGAGCTTTGGAGTGCAAAAAAGAAGTTATCAGACTTCGAAATATTTTTATCAACTTCATACAATAATCATAATAAAAAAAGATCAAACAGCCTTTTTGTTTTGTCTGAGAAGCTACTTTTTTATGCAAAATTTTCATCCCTTATAATTTATTTCCATACCATTGAAAGGGGGAATATTTGTTATGAATAATATTAAATATTTCGAAATACTTGTTTTATATACAATGTTAGGAAAAAAGCAACCTCGGTTTGACATAAAATTTGATTAAAACTCTATGAGTTTTGAAGGCAATCAGATAGAAGTTTCTCTTCTTCAGGTGCAAAACACGTTTTGTAAAACAGATGGAGTAATGACTGATATTATACTCAAAGCAATGGGCGGAATAAAGAACTTAACGCCACTATGGTAAGGAAAATTGTGAAAATAGTAATAAAAACTGAAAACCTAAGAGAATTTTGAAAGAGTTAGGAAAGATTTTATTTGTATTAATGTACTTAATAACGTTTTATGAATATGAAAAGCTTCAGAGTTCAAAGAAATCCATTTAACCGTATAAGGTATTTCTTCCGCCTTCTTAAGGCCCGTCCACACGAGGACGCTCCGGACGTAGTTGACGCAACTTTTTTGACGCCGGCGTAAATTCGCATGACGCAGAAGACGTAAAACTGAGTACGCTCCTGTTCAGCTTTTTCGCCCGCGACGCGCGCGTATAGCCAATAGCCGAACGAGTTCTTATCATGTGTCATAATCAGAAAACCTTCTTGCTTACCCGTTTCAATATGGCGTCAGAACCACACAGAGATGAGTTTTTGCTTAGAAATATAACTGTATACAGCAATAAAATAATCAGCATTGTTCACGCCATCTTCAGATTTCTCAAACCGTACATATTGGTATACATTTACAATTCTCATTAAAGGGGAAACTGTATATTTATAAAGCAATGATCCAACCAGTATATCCATATGCTTCACCTATTTATAACACCGTAAGTAATAGAAACCTAAATAAATTACAGTTTCTACGAAATCAAAGTTTCTGCCTTACAAAATTATCCTTAATTATTATAAATATTGGCTATATCATGTGTAATAAGAAGCTCTATAAATATCCCAATATTAAATACACCAAAAACTAACTTCAGCAATATAACAACTTCTAAAATAAAGCAGTTGACTGTGAAAGAGTATTCAATAAAATACAATTACGAAATTTTGGAGGAAAGTTACAACTTGTGTCATACAACAATCATTTATTGAAATTTAATTAAATTACCTTTGCATCGACTTCTACTTGTTACATTATTTTTCATAAGCACTGCTTTCACAGATAGCTGCGTGGTCAGCGCTCTGCTTTGCGAATAGAAAGGTTGCGAGTTCGAACCTCACCCGTAGCCAGTACATAAATTCACATAGCTTTTCACATTTGGAAACGTGTTTCTTATATTTATTCATGAATCATTATATTCTTATTTTACCTATTATCATTGTTTTCATTTCTTATTTTATTCATTATTATTATTGTTTTTAATTTAGTTTAAAAATGTGCATTGCAAATAGAAATCGTTATGTAATAATATATCTGCATCTCTTTATCATATATCATCTATAAATTCTCTTTATTTTTACTTCATTGCATATTTTATTATGCACATAATTTCTCATAAACTGTACAAAGTTTGAACCTCATTCTAAATTCAAAAATAAATAAAAAGAAAAACAAAAGACCAAGGGAGGGGGAGTTAAAAAAATATGAAGTGGTTTTATTATATGGTGGATAGTGTATATAAAGAGAATTAAGTAATTTAATTCTCTTTATATACTGTATTCCAAACCAATTTTATAAATCCTAATTTTTCATACAATATAGAATCTGCAAGTCTGTCAAACTGGTCGATACTCATCCTGAAGTAATTAAAAAACAAGTAATATAAAAAGAAATAAATAAAAAAAAATAAGTCAATTCCTACTTAGGTTTACAAAGAAAAATTTAAAAAATACAAATAAATAAATAAATAAAAATAGAAACAGATTTTTTTTAAATTAAAAATTTAAAAAATTTTAATATGCGAAAAAGTTGTATTAACATCAAGTGTCATTCACTACAAGTTTAAAAAATTTTATTTGAACTTGAGTGGATGAATAAAAAGCATTTTATGTACTGAAAACTTGAACAAGATATAGGGAGAGTGTGAGATAATAGTAGGAATTTAATAATTCCGGATATTCATTTCGCAAACGAGGCAGTAAAAAAATCTAAAATCTCTTTGAACATGTCGCTCTAAATAAATCTTTCGGACTCATTCTTGCCATTTTTTGCGGTTTTGCCTCTGCTTAATAATTGCACTTAATAGTAAAATTTCAGCTATTAAAAAAAAATCATCTGATTCGGACAACTTGCAAACATACAGAAGCACGCGAAGTAATAAGATACAGCTCTGTTGACGCTATATTACAGCGTCACGTGATTTTTGCGCAAAATAATTCTATTGGTTAAACGCACTCTTCGCAAGCGTACTCGTTTGGACGCTTTTACGCTGGTAACGTAAAAGCGCGTTCGTCAGCTACGTTTCGAGCGTACTCGTGTGGACGGGCCTTTAGCGGGCCTCCGTGGTGTAGCTCAGCGCGTGATGTAGCTGAGCGTGTCTGCACGCTCAACGCGTAATTTAGAGGTCCGATTCCCGGCGAAGGTGTTGCATATTTTTCATCTTTCCGGCTTTTCCAGTTAATCCTAATGTCTCTACGGTGGCGCCCGAACTAAAAAGGGTGTTGGATGATGATTCTCTCATCCAGGATTTCGCGATTGGGTACCAGTCGCCTTTTAAAAGGGGGAGTATATAAGGTATTTCGCCCGCCTTCCCAACGTGCCTTCGTGGTGTAGTGGTTCTTGCACGCTGGGCCAGTATTCTAGAGGTCCGTGGTTCGATTCCCGGCGAAGGCGCTCATTTTCCGTCTTGTTTGCTTCCAAAAAATACCTAATGTCTCTACAACCAAATGGAGAAATTTTATTGATACTTATTATTAACGCAAGCACCCTGGCGCAATATAGCAATTTTTTACAAATAAAAAGGTAAAAGTTACTTATTAGATACAAGCTGGCAATTTTCGCCATATTTTGAAATGGCTACTGAACGAACGATATTTATGTTAAAACACACTTTAACAATTTAAAATAAAAATTTTAATTATCAAATAAGGATTATACGGTTATATATTATTATATATTAACGTGGTGTAATGGTTAGCACACAAAGCGCATATTCTAGAGGTTAAGGCTCGTATCCCGGCGAAGGCACTGCTCATTTTTCACGTTTTAACATAAACATAAAAAACATTTAAAAAATAAGAAGAACCTAATAACTCTACAGTGGCGCCCGAACTGAAGAGTTGGTAGACGATGGTCCTTCAACACCAGGGTTTAGCGTCTGGGTCCCATAATCTCCAGTCGCTATTTAAAAGGCGGAATATATAAGGCTCCAATTTTAGTATATGTACTGTCGAGCAATTTTTCCTTTCTTACAGCATGTCATCGTGATGTAATTGTTAGCACACTCAGCCCGTATTCGAGAGGTCCAGGTTCGAGTCCCGGCGAGGGCATGACTCATTTTTCCTGTCTCCTGTTTCGAAAACACTTAATGACTCTACACGGTCCATGGGAAAAACACTTGCATTTTCCTCGAAAACTTTCTGTAATCTTTTGCTCTGCTCGGCAGTGCGTCTCAACTATCTACCAAACACATGTTATTACTATTCTCTTTAGCGATTTTGCTGCAAAATGCTATATTCCAGCAGAAAAATGTCCGTAGTTTCTTCCAGTGCTGGCAGATTTCACAAGCATATATTATAAAATTGAATTTTAAGGCAAAAAATATCACTTTTTGTCTCTAAAAACTTTATAACTTGAAATAAAGTAAAAGAAAGCATACAAAAATGCCGATGTTACTTGACTGAAGGATTGTTATCAGCATGGATGCTAGAGTCTGGCACATTCTGGAAATTTGCTACTTCTGCGAAGGTGATTGCATTACTACGTCAGTACCGTTTTACGGACAATTTTTGCCAGAACCAAAATCAAAAGTGTAATCAAGTGTCCAGCTATGACTAAGTATCGAAGGTTTGTTTATTTTGCCTTTTCGAACCTAAGATTTGTTTTTCCTGAAACAAATTTTTAACATTCTTTTAGCTCGGCCGTTATATGATAATCCACATTGACAAGCTATTCCCTTAAGTCTCCAAGTACTAGAAACAGAGATCGGATCTTTAAGAATGGTAGAAGGCTTTATTCATATTGGTGAAAAATCAGCCTGAATATTGAACTTTGGAGATTCCGAGGGATTTTGTCACTAATAATACGTAGGAATGCAATAAAAACACGGTGTGATTATTTCTAATATCGTATTTCCTTTTTTGATAGCAAGACGAAAAGACACAGGCAGAAGAAGAAAAAAAATCATAATTAGAGAAAAAATAATTATGCATTTTCATAAGTACCCAATGCAACGTAAATATACAAAAATTCACAATAATACAAATACAAATATATTGCACACAAGCACAACAATTGCAAACTTGTACGTTTATTAAATTATGCTATTTGCCCTGATATGTGTACGTATTTTATATCAACATTTACAAGCATTTTATAAACCCTTCGAGTTCAGAATTATTGCATTTCTTAACGCGTCTAGACAATCTGTGTATAATACGAGCTGCCGTAATGTCCGAACATTATTGCATACGATTCGCTTTCAGTTATATTATTTTAAATAAATCCGAAGCATAACAATATTGCATGTAGATTTAATTTAGATAAACGACTCTTTTGAGATAAGGAAATGTACATTTATAGTTCCACATCAGTTGTTTCAAAGTCGTTTGCTCATTTAGAAATGTTTGCAAAAGGGGTAAATAATGTCTCTACATTAACAAATTAATTCTCTTTACTTGTCAAATAACATTATTTCATTAAAGATTCCACCTCTGTCATTGATGTTTCGTTTAAAGTAACTCGTGCTGCGTATTTTGACTAGTCAGGAAGCGTAAAGTATTATGCTTTGTTTAATTGATATTTACGCAGCTTCTGAATAATTATATTTAATATATATGGAAACACAAGTAGTTTTAATAAATAGTTCCCTATTTTAATTATTCATAATCTTCAATTATTCCAAACCCCAACATAGAAACATTTTACCTAACCAATTCCAAAATGCAAAATTTAAAAGTTCTCTTAATGAATCATTTTAAATGCCTTATGTTGAATAATCTGAAAAGATCTTGATTTTCCCGTGATTATTTTTATGCAGAATCTTATTTAAGGAAAAAAAATTTTGAAATTTATATAGAAACTTATTTAAGAAAAATAAATTTTGAAATTTATATAACTGAGTATATTAATTTTTTTAAACATTGCTATTAAAAATATGCGTTGTTAACTGAATACCTCATATTACGATAATTTCATTTTATTTAATCAGTTAGTTAGCTTCAGATGGCATATATAAGAAAAACACATTCAAATCCAAGTATGAGAAAATAATAAAACAGTTTAGACAGGGAAAAATGTTTGTTTGCTTTCCATTTAATTGAATTTACAGCTTTTGCTCGTTTCACAAAAATAGTGCATAGAACTGCAAAGCTCATTTTAAATTTTAGATTAACTTTTGAAACTTTCCAGCAAACTTCCAATGT
This sequence comes from Stegodyphus dumicola, assembly GCF_044657685.1. Lineage (NCBI taxonomy): Eukaryota > Metazoa > Arthropoda > Arachnida > Araneae > Eresidae > Stegodyphus > Stegodyphus dumicola. The sequence goes on from NC_140771.1 coordinate 200,437,648, forward strand.
ATAATATGGCATGTATAATATTCTGATGGCATTTAATACTACCATTTTGCAACTCACTTTCATAAAACGTTATCTTCGTACACAAAGAATTTACCATGCAGTTAATTATTTGGTTTTATCCAGTAAACATATGCTTTTTACGGATATGAAGCCTCAATAAAAATAGCAAAAATATATTGCTCTATATTGCGAAAAACAGCAGTTTGAAGACATTTGAAATGTTGTGGTAAAATATAAGGAGATCAAGCGTTAATACAATCAAGTGCTTTTTGATGGTGGGTTGACTCAGAGATTTTGATGGTGAAGCCAGGAGTGGCCATCCTTTGCATCCGCAGTATGAGAACATGGGAAAAGTTCCACAATTCTTGCTGAAAGGTTATTTTTTAGAATGACAGCTGATGTTCTTAACACTGGTGAAGACTATGCTCAGAAAACTGTCGCAGAATATTTGGAGGTTGAGGAAAGGAGCGAAAATATTCGCGTTTAGTTCGCATGTATTGCTTGCAGATTAAAAAGAAGATAGAATTACTGCACGCCTTGATTTTATTCAGTGGGCGGTGTTAATCATGATTTGTTTCACCGAAATATGACTAAAATGAAATACGGTGTTTTTTGCTTATGATTTGAAACAAAAATGCAATTGCCTGCTTTTGCTGTAGAAGATTCACCACAGATACAGAAATTTCGGTTTCAGAAATTGCGAATAAAGGACATGTTAGACAACCGTTTCTTTTTATTTGCAAGGTACATTGAGACCCAGTTTACTTCTAGAGATACAGGATGAATTCCCTATTTTCAAAAGGCGTAAAAGACGGACTTCTGAAGAGAGCTCATGATGTTTGGCCTGAAACCTCTTTATCAAAACATTAATTTCTACTACATGATAATATATACAGAAACAATTTAATTCTCTCGGGCATCTTCTAGCAAACAAGAAGTGTCAGTTCTCAGTATTCCTTACTAGCACTTACAAATTTAGCATTTAGAGATTACTTTCTGTTTCCTCTAAGGTGTCACTTAGAAGTAAAAATAAATGAAAAGTATTAGAAAAGTTAAATGAAAAGTATTAGAATATTTAAAATATTTAAAGGGATACAGAAAACTGTAACCAGGAATTCAAACAGTATTAAAAATTATGAATTTTTCTAAGAAATCAAGTGATTGTATGAGCTTGCCAAACGCTGTTTATACTTACAATGCTTGTATATGAAAGGCTTATATGTAAATTTCGATTTTCGACTATGAAAGAACTTGAGCCTAAAACTTTGTAGATGCGATGTATACAATAGTACATACCACCGAAGATTATTATTTTAAGAATGAAAAAAACATATGAATTGTTTAAAATGTAATATTAGAGCTAACAACCTCCCAAAATTAGGATTTCCTTCTTTCACAGAAACCGTCATTAGTTTCAGCAGATTAAAAATTTTTGTTCAAAAAATATGAAGAGGTAACTAAAATTCCATATAACATTCTCAAGGTACGCAAATTATGAGAATATTTTTTATAAATTTAAATACAGCTTACTTTAGGTTTAAATTTGTTTCCCTTAGATATCCTTCTTTGAGTTTCAACGCAGTAAGCATATTAATACTTGAATACGCTATGACAGAATTCATTCTATTTAAAGAAATGCTTGTATGATCACACTTAAAAAGTAGTATTTGAATTCTTTTTCTGAAGTATTTTAATTTCATTTGGCAAGTTATAGTAAGCCTTTAACTTCAGCTTACGTTTTATAGAATTAAAACGTGCAGTAAATGTCTGCTTCTACTAGTCCAAGACTGTAACAGATTGATCCACATAACGATTTGTGCAAGAAAGAGAAAGTTAATTTAATCTTAAGAACTGCTTGATCTTAGTCCTAATCTAACCTACATAACAAGTGTCCGTTATCAAATTACCTGTAGTCAGTTAGCACTTTTCTCTAAAATGACTCTGGCTAATTAAGACTGATTCTTTGGCTTTTACAATTTTAAGTTCTTGACAATTCATAATTATTGGAAACCCACCAGTGGACGAGTGAATAAGTTTTGGTTTCTGGGTTTATGTGATTCCGGTAAAACACGCTAGGGGTATCCGCTTCTGGGGAGAAATGCTTTTGTGCCTTTCCTAAAGGAAACTGGCACCATGAGATACAATCGCTGAATTGTGGTAGTTCGATTCGGGTTCACATAGTGGCGAACGGTTCACTGCATGGGGGGCTTTCATGATTTCTGCAAGCGTAACATGAATACGAGCTAAATTCCCTTATAAGTTTACCTGCAAAATAATTTATTCCCGTAGGTGAAAAATCTTACTGTGCTTTTAATACCATACTAAATCATGTCTTTGAATGGAAAGTGGATGTGAAAAAATGAAATGAGTTAAATGTTAGGTAAGGACTAGAAACTAAAAAAGCAAATTAAACTTATAAGTTTATGTTAATGCGTACTACTTTCAAAATATATTATAGACAACCTTAAATGAAAAGTATTAGAATATACAGATGTTTGAATGCCCTACAAAAAAGTTAAAGAATAAAGAAAAAAGATTGAAATACGAAAACTTGAAACTTCGCAAGTTTTTTTTTTTCCATTGATATTATATACCTAAAGGATCTTTAGAATTACAAAAAAAGAATGCTTATTGCACATTTTGTTATTTCAATGGACCTAGTTCATCCATATCGCCTCAAATGTCATATTCTGATTCTTCTGAAGATAATTTATTTTGGTATTTTTAATTTTTATTTACGTGAAATGATAAAAAAAGTCATTTCAATCGTACACTTGCTATGGTTTGAAAAGATTCTGGAAAAATTATTGAAGCAGGAGTTTGCACTCAAATACATTTACCCATTTGTAATGACAACATGTACCTCAAGATTCAAGCATTTCAGTCCTTAATAGATCAAAGGCGAATTTTGATCTGCTGATACTTCTGCATCTAGTAATGTATCAATAATGCAAAAACAAAACGCTGGAATTCAGTTTACCCCGCCAGTTTTGAAACATTTAATTAGTAAATCCTATTTTTAGATATTTTTAAAAACAATAATTTTACAGACTTGTTACTCTTTGTGTCTCAGAGGCCATATGAGCATTAAGACTCCTTTATGTACTCCATTCATTAGATTTCACTTGCATTTTCTTAATAAATACAGATGTGTTTTTTAAATTTATATTCTCAAAATTATTTTTCGTTAAACGCACTTTTTAATATTAAATAAAACATATATTTCCTTACTTTCTATTAATTTTACATAAACGATTCCACAAATTTGACAATATTTTAGAATTCAGGTTGCAGGAAATCTTAGGATTGGTCCTCGCTTCTAATATAAGGTCTGTCTAGCTTGCATTAATGCTCAGTATACATGGAATACAATTTGTTTCAAATGCCGCATTAACATGTTACTCGAATAAATAGCATAACTTACTGATAAAAGTATTCCTCTTGAAATGCTTTCATATGAAAAGAATTCTGTGATCTTCGCTAAACTCGCTGGATTTAATATCTCAAGTGTCTCTGTCCCGTTACTCTACTTACTCTTTTGAGAATTTTAGGTTACTCATAAGTTTGGACATATGTCACTTAATTATGTTTATTGATTTATGTCGTTGGCTCTCCCGGTCTAAATTTCAAACTTAAGTCAAACAGCGTGTGTGTCTTAATTAGAAACTTCGTATGACTCCCTAGAGATATTTAGTCAAGGAAACGTTAACTCCTCTTTTAAAACTGTCGTCGACAACTTTACGACCGCTTGTGTTTCGTACCTCCCATTACCACTGTTGTATCCTCCGAGATGGTAATGAGATGGAGCATACATAGGCCGTCATATGTTTTCGTGCCTCTGAAAGGAGCCATTCAAACTACATGGTACGTTAAACCGGTGGAATTGCTGTGTTAAATGGCAACTAGGTGAAAAACTGCTCGTGAAAAGAGGCAGTTAGTTTCATATTACCTTGATTCGTGACTGCCCTTCCCGATTAAGTTCAATGCCATTTTCCGTTGCGGAAGTATGGCGCTTGCTGCAACTATTATTGTAACTAGTTCGCCTTTTTGTTTGTTAAATAGTTTACGGAATTGCAAAGGCCTGACCAGGAGCAGTTGTGAAAAACCTTCAACAAGTAAATAGAACACAAGAGTATATTAAAACAAAAAGTTATTATTTGAAAAAAAATTAAACTATATAGTTTTATTTTTGTTTAAGAATTTGGATTGGATTGCTTTAGATTAAACAAGGCGAGACTTTCATAAAAGGAGAGGAATAACATCTTGGACGCATTGTTGTTTAGGAGCATCCTCATCCAGATCACTGAATGGGAAATAGCAGAACTTCTCGGGAACCAGCCCAGTCGCTGAGACATAAGCCCGAGCCGAAATACCAGTGTTCGACAATTTTACCGCTCGGCCACTGTTGGCTCTTTAAGAATGTGAAATGATACATTTTTACTCTAAATTTAAAGCAGGGTATGCAAAGCGAATATGATTGTAATGCAATTATTTTGGCATTTCAAACGTCAATCAAACTTTTCATATTTTCAAACATTGATACACTGCAATTCAAATAAATATTTATTCGAATAGAACCAGAATTAGTATTACTGGATTCTATTGGAATAAGATTTAGTTAATTACTATTTAGTTAATTACAGCGTGCTCACCACTACACTACGAAGGCATGCTAAGAAGGCGAGAGAAATAACTTATAGTATCACATTAACAAAGTTTAACGGCATTGGCGACTCAGAGGTTGTTGGACTACGTATAAAAAGAAGAGATCTAATGTATGAACTTGGAACTGAAACCAAGGTTAGCAAACTGTCACGAAGATCTTTATGGAAGAACCATGAGAACATTTTAAATATTTCTATACTTCACTCCGCCAGCGGCAGAAGGGTAAAGTCACTGATCACTGGTAGTTCTGACCCTGGCTCGAATCTCAGCGAACATGTTGGCTGCATGGGCATTTTCGTGATTTTTGTCCTGTGTAACGTGGATATGATCCATTTTACCTTAAAAGTCTTCCAAGGGGCATCCACTCCTTTGGCAGACAGATGCGTAGCAGTAATGAATTAAATAAAAAAAAAAACTTCCATTACAAAAGAAGTAAAAAATAGTAAAACGTACACATTTAATGGATATCGTTTTATGCATTTAGGAAAATGTTATACTCCTTAACAGATTAAGACACAAAAGATTTGAGTACCCTACGATAAAACCTGACCCAGATATTTATTTACCAAAATTTGACCCAGCTATCAAAATTTGCCATTTCTGACATCATTTCCCATTTGCGGTTAGTTAATATTCGAAAAATTCGACATTGAGTTTCCTCGGTATTCTTTAATGCTTTACCAGCCTTATCAGTTCGTAATTTTATTACATTTGACATGATGGAACTATTTTCAGACAAGCACTATATAATTCAGAAGTCAAACAACAAACATCAGCGTTATAGTTTCAAATTTTCACAGGACTAGTTTCGATGGTTTTACCGAAACATCATCGTCAGCTGCAAAAGCGCAAATGAACGAGATAGGCTTTTATCGAGGCTTTCGAGATGCGTCATGTCGAGATAGGCTTTTATCCTAATCGTATCGAGATTGGCTTTTAATGAACGAGGATCGTTTTACCGAACCACCATCGTCAGCTGCGGTAAAACCATCGTCAGCTGCGGTAATTAGAAGGGAATGTTTCTTAAAACAAAAATAATTGATTAGTACAAAATAAGGCCTTTACAATAATAACATCCACTAAAACATCATTTAAACAACTTCTCATATGCAGTTCCTACATTACATTTCTTCATTTTTCATCGAAACTAGTCCTGTGAAAATTTGAAAATATAAAGCTGATTTTTGTTGTTTGACTTCTGGATTAGTATTTGTTCGGCGTGTTATTGTGTCTTAATTAAGCACTATATAAGTTTTCAAAGTTTAGAAATACATTAATTATCATAAAGGTTTTTAATACTTTAGATTCTTAATCTAATAATCATATAAAATTCTTTAAATACTTTCAGGCTACGGGCTAATACTAAAGTCTGCCAGTGTTTTCTAGAACCGAACTATGTAAGATTATGTGAATAAGATTTCCATTTTGAAATATATATATATATATATATATATATATTGATTAATACTTTTCACAGTAATATGCTTAGTGCTCGTCCCTTATTATTTAACACCAAAAACCTTTCTCTAAACTGATATTTTATTTTTAGTTAGCTACAAATCAAGCAATTCGGTTTTTCGTTTGTGCAGGGATCTTAAACATAAATGCTTTCCATCTAGTATCAAATACCTCGTCAATTTTTGTCTTACTGGAATGGCTTTTTTTAATAAATGCTATAATATTTTTTTAAATATGAGCACAGGGACGGAATCAATGTATAAAAAGATAAATTCCGCTCTTTGATGTTAATTCTAATATCTTGTAATTTTTTTCTTAAATTTACATCGTTAAGCTTAAATTACCAAAACTAGAATTCTTTCGTCACTTAAAACACTTTTGTAACTGAAAGCTATATATATCTACGACTAATGGCTGCTCAGTTATAAGCCGAGTAAGGATTTGAGTACACTGATTTGATTGTGATTAGAGTTTTGCAATATTTATCATTCCTACCACATGCACTTCCAGCTTGACCTACTTTGCACAGGTACAAGTTCAAACAAGGACGGTACCTGTGCATTCAAGTAGGCATACTAAGTATCGCAGACCCTTCTAACTCCTAATTTTCAGCCCCGGATGGAATTTCGAGGAAGATCGCCCTGGGGTGCGATCCGATGATTTTTCACCCCTCTTTCCCTACTTACAACCTCTCTAGAGGATTTCGGCTTGTCTTTCATTCTGAATTTCTGCTTGACACACAGATGCTGTACGCTTATGCTATATCCATGCTTCCTGGAGGATTCAAGGCCAGGCACTTTGGTACAGCAGTCAGAGGAACCACTAATCACTGTCCCATCTGGGCGGCATCAGCTCTGCAGAAAACAATTCAGAGTACAATTTATAGAAAAACTGATTTAGAAATCCGCGTCTCGAGGAATTTCGGCTACCACCAAATTTCTGATGATGAGAAGCAGGCTTATAGTGCGGCCAATATGATGCATCGATTCAAAAGCGAAGTGGGAAGGATTTCCAAAATGTTATCGTTTCTTTCACGCTCTTACTTTTGGGATAGTACTTTGGTGGAATTTGAAAGGTCGAATGACCCGCTGCACCAAGAAAAGAACCTGCACTGTTGTACTAACAATCGTAAATTTTGAATGTTTATTGTTATACTTCTTCAAGATATTTTTTTTAATGTATCAAGAACGTTTGGACAAATCTGTACGTAGATAATACTTAAATTATCTCATTCTGGAAAATGTGTGTATTGTTTTGAGTTTTACATGCGGCCTTGGCTATATAACGCAAATGTAAAAAACGCAAAATATCCTCTGTAAATATTAGTTTTCTAATAACACGCATCCAACGAAATTTTAGAAGAAATCAGTCAAATCCAGTGATGAATGCGCCATCGCATACTTTATGGTTAATAGCTTACGAATCATTATTCATTCAAACGCAGTTCGAGGAACGAGCAAAGCCAATTTATGGAACCTGTAGAAGGTGGTGACGAAATCAATATCTTTCAGATATCTTTTTGGATCTAATGCTTTTCCTTGGAATTTACGTTTGCCTTCCTAGATAGAATTTAAACAATTCATTTAAAGTTTATTTAAAATTTAATGAGTTGCCTCAAATAATCTAAATAATAAGTGGCTAGCACAAATATTCCACTACAAAGTTACTTGCAAACACGTGGCATAAATCTCGCTCGCGGCATAAACTCTTTCTCAGTGTCAACCGGCTCTAATCGTAACTACCACTTCTACTGCGAACTTTTTAATTATCTTACTTAATAGTATTTCTGAATTCATTGAGATTTCCCATTCATGTTATTTAAATTAGCATTCTAGCAAGAAATTGCAATTAGAAGGGAATGTTTCTTAAAACAAAAATAATTGATTAGTACAAAATAAGGCCTTTACAATAATAACATCCACTAAAACATCATTTAAACAACTTCTCATATGCAGTTCCTACATTACATTTCTTCATTTTTCAGCTACTCAGTACTGACCGCGTTAAAAAGCTTTAACAGTCGCATGCCACCTGCCATCCGCGTATGGACACGTTGAGTGCAGGTTCTTTAATAACGTTATAAAACTTAAATTTTCTTGAAGATTCTTTCATAGGGCAAAGTTCCTGATTAAAAAAAATGAGTCAATAAAAGTTTGCTTTCAAAACTGCAGTAACTTTGTTCATGGCGCACATTAATAAAAATATACAAATTTCAAGTTTCATATATGCCTTCTACAAAGAAAGTTGTAGTTAGTGTGCAGTGCCTTATTCTACGAAAACTCTTTCAAAAGAAACCTAGCTCATAAATATGTAAAATTGTCCTCGAATAAAAATAATAATTCTGCATTTGACGCATAAATTAATAAATATTTTCATAATCGCTGATACTCTTAAATTTTGGAATATAAACATTTTAAATCATTAGCATGTATTTTAACTCTTTGAAGACCATAACTCCCCAGACGACCTTTCATTCAAACGACCACAACCGCCAAAAACGGCCGGAATTCCCACGTTGTTTCTTTCTCTCTCCTAAGGTATGCAGTAGCAAATGCAGTTTCCCCAAATGCATTGTATCAGTTTATTGCAGACTGCTTGTCCTAAAAGGATTTATTTGTGCTTTCTATCTTTACTTGTTAGGAAGAACACAGAATGAGATTTGAAATCTTCACTCTTCTTTGTGCGTTAATGGATGGGGAGAGGAGGAAATTGCTGTGACTCTCGAAAACTTTCTCGGGTGGTTCGGTATTTTATTCATACAGGTTAGGAAAACTTCGGTTTTCAAAGAGTTAACGGTATTTCATTTTCCCTAATTAATAAAGTTAGTTTTTCAAATACGTTTACTACGGCATCGGGGTAATCGGGTTTCATATATTGGTGACGATTATTTTAATAATTCAAGAAATGCTACTTTTAACGTTTCAAGATGAATAACAAATTTATTGAATTTCAAGGTACAGAACAATTCATTTCTGTCATCTACAAGAGCGAAACATTCTGCTTCTTCTTACACGTTTGACATATTGAAGAAAACCTAGATTTCAATTTTCTCGATTCTGTGTTAAATCAGCTTTCAAGAAAAAACTCACAAATCTGAAATATATAAAAATTTATATGTATCATTAAAGTTTCATTTATATGTAAGAAGTTTTTTTTTTCCCTCTTAAGCGGGAATTCTTTCTTGTAAACTGAAAACATTTCATGATAAATAAAGCAATGTAAATATTTCAAGAAAAAACGATGAGAAGTTAAAAATTTTATGCAAAAAGAAGTATTTTATTCAGCACATATTTTAAATTTTTTCTAAAAATTTCTTTGAAGTAAGCAAGAGCAATAAAGAAAGCTCAATATTTTATAGTTCCAACTTTTATTCTTTCTTTTAGCAGCAAACCGCATGTACATAGAGCAACATTTCTTCTTCTCTATTCATTCAACATTTTATAAAATACGAATATACAGTATTTTTCAATCTAAAATGTGTTTCCGAAATTGTAAGTATTTCATAGTTTAGTGTCGAACAATTTTAAAATAACTTTTATTATGTAAAGCATGCTTTCTCTGTAAGTAGAATGCAAGGCGAAGGAAAAAAAAAAAAAGCATTATTTGAAAAGACAATGCATTATATATTTCGTAAGAATTACTTTTGAATGGAATATTTCATTTCTTTCTATTATGTTAAAATTCCGAAATCATGATAAAAATATGTACATGGAATTATAAGATTTTTGAAAAAGTAAAATTCTCAGAAACATTTATTTATAATTATTATTAGAAACTAAAAATATTACTATTGAAATTGATTTTCGACTTTATGATGTTAGATCAAAAACATAGAAGATAATAAATAATAAAATTTAAGAAAACAGATTATTATGAATTCTTGAATACCTTTTTCTCTGTTGCCCACAGTTTTTGCCTGAATATTTCGCTTCTTATAAAGCATTTATTTGTAGTCTCTTTTAGAATTGTTATCTTTATTCGTTTGAGTAATTTAGATTGTTTAAAATATTTTCGTGCAGTTTTACATATCAAATTCGGTTTTAATACAATTGAAATTTATCGTGAATAAATGCGAATGAATATAAGGATTAAGTAAGGCTATATTGTTAGGTTCGTAATAAACTGAATGATGATACAGATGATAGCGTGATAGCGCCTAAGGGAAGGGATGCCTTCGTGGAGGACTTTCTAAGGGAAACTGGCTCGTATGCACGTTACACATGGGGAAAAACAGGAAAACACCCATGCAACCAGCCCGTTCGCGGGATTCGAACCTCGGACCGAACTACCAGTGTTCAGCGACTTTACCGCTCGGCCGCTGGTAAGCCATTAAGAATGTTAAAGACAACGCAATACAAAGCACATATAAATGGCGAAGCTCGTACGAAGCCAATACCCCAACGTCTACTCTGACCTGGAAAACTCAGAACTGATAGAACTGATACTATCTCCGTCCTTATATAATTCCCCTCCGGCCGCAGAGAAAAGTCTAGTACTTTCCATTTCTCGAAATTACTGGAAGGTATGTACGGTTAAAGTTACATATACAATTACCCATATAATTATATATATATATATATTACAGCTATTCAATTAGAGTACCAGTTACAGTTATACAGGGACCGGACCAAAATAGAGTCAAGTGGTCGCCAAGTTTGCAATTTCTCTGCAAATCTGGGAACAAAAATTAGTCAACAAAGCATCGCCAACTTAGCGATATCTCACCAGGTTTATGAGATAGCTGTTTACCTCAAAGTTAAATAGATTTGCCCCTGTAACCTTATTTTTCCGGCTTCGTTTTTTTCTTGTATTTCATGTTACATTAGACAAAAGATACTACAGTATAATTTCCCTAAAATTATTTATATATAGACAAAATTCTTAACAATAAAAATTATGTCAAATGATATAAAACTTTGAACAAGGATATAAGAGCCCAGTTCCGGTTTTTTTGCGACTAAATGCCCAAGCCGTATACAACTTTCTTCGAAACGTACCTTATCGGATTTGATAAATAATCTAGTGGCTAAGACTGTGAACACTGGATTCCCACGGATACTATAGTATCCGTGGAAAATAGCTCGTATTTCTCGGGAAAATAGCTCGTTGCGTGGATGCTTTTGCTGTCTTTTTCCTGTATAACATTAATATGGTTAATTCCCCTTACAAAGATCTCCTGAAGAGATTATGCTCTTAAGCAGGCAACCTTGCATGCTTTCCCTTTGATAATTTAACTTTTACCCTTCAGGAAGTTATTCTCCGTAAAATTGCAAAATCTGGATGATCTGTCGCAATAAATTAAGTCCAGTCTTCAGCTGCGATGCATACTACAGTACATACAAAAAAAAAAAAGAAAAAGAAAAAGAAAAAAAGAAAGAAAAGAAAAGGAAAAGAAAAAAAAAAAGCTTTAATCTGAATAATTTGAAACTAAATTTTGACTAAACAAATAGACTGATTTTTCACCCTATTCTCTTTACACTCCGATTGTATAAAGATTATACGATAACAGTATATACTACAAGTTTTCCGTTTGGGGTACTTTTATGTTAATAAGATGCCAGTCTCCAAATGTTCGTCACAGCAACATATGTGATAGTGCCCAGGCTGTGTGCGGAGCCTTATTTATGCAAAAGTGACTATTTTTTTGTGTGTATGGGAGGGGGAACATGGTTCTTGGCATAGCGAACAATACTTATAAATTTTGTACTGCATACATTAAACGTTATACATGTTACATTATATGTGATATCTTAGTGTTATTAAAAGTTCCTTTTTTTGCGAAGTTTTACGTATTGTTAGGGTTACCGCCTTCTAGTAGATTTCGAGTTAACATTTATTTTTGACACTAAATAGCTCTTCCTTTTAACAGAAAAGTACATTCTCCTTCCCCAAGCTCGACCATTTTGAATGATTGATAGAAGACATATATATATATATATATATTGGGAGAGGAAGTTAAGAAAGAAAATACCTCAATAATACATAGAACTAATTTTAATACATTCTAATTTAATTAATTCTATAACTTAAAATTTAATTTTAATTAATTCTGTGATTTCCAAACAGCTAGTTGCTAAAACGAAATGTACGAAGGAAAACGAGAGTAAGTTACATTAATTTTTAATTTTGCTGTACTCATTTGTTAAGAACTTAGCTAAATCGTTTGAGGAGGGGGATAATAATAAAAAAAAAATAAAATAAAAGATAATTTCACTGTGGAAACAGATTGAAATTTACTGATACAGAATAAAAAGTAACAAAAGAATTGCATCGTTCCCTACCATTTGTGAAAGGTGTTAACGAGCGAGAAATGTTTCTGCTCGAGTTTCAGCCATCAAATTTCAACTCTTTACTATGCCGTGGTCTGCTGAAACACTGATGATGTAATTACGAAAATAGCAAAGAGCAAGAACCTAAAGTTATTCATGTTCTATTCATTTTAAATTACATATTGGATTAACTCGGTTAAAAAAAAACAGAAAAATATTCGAATCACGTACCGTATGCAACCCATGTGCTTACAATTGCGTTTCGGCAATTTAGGGTAATCCTGTTCGCTTAAAAATCGATGGCTGCTCCAACGTATTACTGGTGCCATCTGGTGATGAAACTCAGTACTTAGGCCAGGCTTTAAAAGCATGTTAATTTTCGTAGTCGATATTTTAGTAATTTTTAAAACAATAGCGATAACTGCAAATTAATATTAGCGACAAATAAAGAACATGATAAATAATTCTCTTAAAAAAGGGGGGAAAAGAAAAAAAGGAACAAAAAAACAATTGACAATATTTTTAATGCAATTTAAGTTACAATTTAATAAGGCATTTAAATTTTTAAGGCAGTTTAAGAATGGGTATATGAAAGGAAAATAATAAGGATTTTACATAATAAGAGTTTAAAAAATATGCATGTAAGATGCGTTTTTAAACATTATTATGTACATTTAAAATTTTCTTTACTTTTTCCTTCTTCTGAATATTAGATATTTTATACTGAAGTCCGCCACAGAAATATTAGTTTGGAATTTAGTATATTTTAATTTGAATTTGTGGTTTAAATTTCACACAACGTTTTAGTTTGTTAAAAAAAATATATTGTCAATACATCAACTCTGTAATTTTGAATTAAAAATTTAGTGAATAGAAGATAAATACAGTATATTTTTCAAAAAACTTATTACAGGGAATCCAGCGTGTTAATACGATTTATGGCAATGTTTTCAATTTAGTAACTGGTGATTCTTCTTAAAATTTTGAAAGAACAAATTGTAATTTAATATTTTCTTGATATGTTTATCTTATTTATTTTCTTCCAAATTGGGTAGTTCTCCCCCTGCCCTCGCTAAGCTGCATAAGGAAGAAATGAAATATATTTTAATATATATATATATATATATATATTAAAATAATTTAAATCCAAATTATAATCTGCTCTATCATTTCATAAAATTTTCAGTTGCTTAAGCTTTCTTTTCATATTAGCATTAAATGCTTAAAATTCTGTTAAGGTATTTAAAAAATATTTTGTTATGTCTCTACTAAATGTTTTTGACTAAGAATTTATTTACTGGGAAAGTAGAAAAAAAACGATATATAAGACTTCCAAAAACAATACATTTAATAATAATATTACTTTTCACGGGGATATAAATTAGCCATTTCCTTTAGTAAAATTATTTTAAATTTGTAACATAATTTTTTTAGTGTAAGAAAATTTTTACGTCCTTTAACGAAAGGAAAGGAGCTAGCAATTACATAAATATTACCGTCAAAGTATATAATTCAGTTATTTTTTAGAATACCTACTTATTTCATCAAATAACTAATGAAGTGATAATTCCACATTTTAACTTGTTATTTTGAAATTAAATATTAACAGACAGTTAGAATGCAAAATAAACAATTTATCTGTATTATACAGCCTATAAAATATCATTTAGACGAAATGTTATTAAAATCATTTGTTATAAATGGGGTTATTATGATGGCCATTAAATTTACATAGAGTATTATTCTTAAAAGAATTTTTTTTCTTAATACATTGAGTTTTACATGACCATTTTTTAAATCCGACCGGTACTTAAATGAGCTGTAGCTACCGAATGAAGCGATTTCTCTATAGACACTTCTTCAGTGTCAATTAGTTTTTGTTATACTGCCGTTTTAAGCAATTCTTGTTCCAAATTGAGAAAATCCTTTTCAGCTATTTCCATGATATAGCCAAATTAAATTTGATATCACTTCTTCCGCTGCCAGGTTCAAGTATTGGGATACGGACTTCAGCTCTAGAGAGATAGATGAGATGAATTACAGAATGAGATTTATTATTCTTATCTTCTTAGCTTTAATTTCCAATCCATTCCTCTGAAATTTTGAATGTTCAAAATGTATAAATAGTATCAAATATAATGAATCGTTATACCATCCACTCCTTATCAAAATCCTACGATTCGGACATTTATTTTATTAGTAAAGCATTTTATTTTAATTCAAAAATTATTATGATTTAAGCCTTTATTATAACTTCCATATATCTTACAAATGCAAATTAGTTATGTGCATATTTGAGCTAGGGGTTTTGTTGCCTTTACTCTCGCCAGCTCTCTTTAAAATTCCATTCAAACTTTAGCGTCTTGCTGGCTGATGCTTTAAAATACGCGTTGGTACTTATCCAACTTAATTTACCTATTTTACGTGCGATCTTAGAGTAAGTTATCTCACTTTGAAATAATCTTTCGTTATGATAAACTAAGTACCCACGAGTAGTGAAAGTTTCGTCCGTAAAAACACATTATGCCCGTTTTCTTCAATTTGAGACTAAGTAAAAAGGCTAGTCGAACTTTCTTCAGTAGTTTGTAACTTGTTTCAGTCTAAGCAATAAGTCACTATCAGTCTAATACGGTCTGTAAAACTTAGCAGTTACAAGACCTTCAAGTTATAACAGCTGCAACAGAACTGATAAGCTATTTATCCAAACATTATTTGCTTCCGGCCAGTATTCTGGCTTTAATAAATAATTTCACTCTTTTGAGCATAAGAAACTTAAATAGTTTCTTTGGAACACAGTTCTTAAAATTTATTTCTGCTAAAGAGACTAAATATTACATTTTTTTTTCAAATTTGATTAATATAATTACATTAATTAACTTATTTTAACGAGATAAATAATTTAAATTGATTTAAGAAAAAGAAACATATTTTTTTTTTATTTCTTAAGTAGCTTTAATTATCAGTTACTAGCGGAAATACCCGATGCTAGTTACTTTAGCTTGATAGTAATGTATCTAACAACAGAGAGAACGATACCGCTGTAATCCTTCTCTAATAGCGGTGCAAAAATACAATTCATAGTCATACATTTTTCAGTCTGATATGATATGAAACCGACATAAAATATATACTCATTCTCTGTCATTATATCACGCAGCTTTTAATTATGCACGCAGCTTTTAATGCTTTTCGTCTTTCTAATCAAATGTTTGTAAAAGCTCAAGTTCCATCCAATATCTCACCTATATTCAATTTTAATCTATTAAATATGGCAAAACATTGATCATAATTAATGAGAAATCAATAACGCGAATAAATAATAATCAATAACGCGAATAAATATACATAAACAGGCGTTCTTCATTATATGTATAGATTTTGTAAAACTTACAAATAATTGATTAACAAACTCTTGAAAGAATTTGAAAGCGAGAAGTAGCAATAAAACAATTCGAAATAAAACATTTTTATCTCCAACGCGCAAGACTGTTGCCACTCCAAAAAATGAGTGCGAAAATTAGTGTTTTCTGAGTTTTTAATTAATGATTAAAGTCGTGCGAAGATGGAAATAGTCGAAATGGCTTCCTACGAATTTTTGGAATGAGAAATAATGTATTTAATGCTTGGCAATGCTTTTTTTATTTCATTGTAAAACTTAGAAATTTTCGGTTAACAAATTCTAGGATTTAAAAGCGAGCAGTGGCAACAACTTTCTAAATAAAGCAGATTTTTATCTCCAGCTTGCAAGACTATTGCCAAGCGGAAAAATGAGGGCGAAAATTATCCTTTTCCTGAGTTTTTAATGAATATTTCTGATTTTAGCCTCTGATTTTTGGAAACACCTGGATGTCGACCTTTTTCCGGAACACAGAAAATAATTGTAGAAAGTTTGGTGACGATAGCTATCGCAGTGACTGATTTATTAGAGGACAAATACACAAACTTTCCTCTTAATATACCATATAGCTAAAGAAGAAGTTGCCATAATAATTTTCTAAAATTTGACTAAAAATATATATCCCTTATTTTATGATAATATCTGATCTGAAGCACGTAATGGTGTTCTTATATAAAACTTCCATTTTCTATTTTTATTTTCATAACGTTTGGAGCTTCCGAGTAAGAAACTTCGTATCTGTTTCTGATAAAATCTCAAAATATATTCTAAATTCAATAGACCTTATAAGATTGCATTCCGGAATAGATTAGAAGATCGAAATCGCTTCCCTTTATAATATGGGAAAAAATATTTTAAAATGTAGCTCGCTATTTTGCATACTTGAATGGAGAGCACAATGCAAAATCACTGCATTATTATTATGTTTTCATGGAAAAACTTACGTTCCATCAGTCAGAAAATAAAAAATCGTGTATTATCAATAAACATCTTATTCGAATAAGAAAGCATTTTCTATTTGTTTTCAAAATCACAGAATGAATGAATAATTTACCTAACTGATGCATTGAAATCATTTTCAAATATTGCATTGTGCAAATATATACATATATTATGTGTTATTATGATTCCTTGTGTCTAAATATTATAATCCTTTAAAACCGGAAACCTTATTGTTGTATCATAAATTATAATACGACGTTTAGCTTAAGAGAGCTTCTCCTGACGCATGCGCCGTTCGCGTTTATCCGCGCGGTGATGAATGATGACGTAACTGTTTATTACGTATGTATGTATATGTATACCATTCTTACTTCTTCGCCCTTTTTCTCTGCTGTATGCAACTATGTTTAAGTTAATCTCTGTCATTAAAAATGTTCATTGATATTACAATCTATTTAGGCTTATTTATTTCTTCAATGGTTATGGGCCCAGGAACGTTTCAACTGTGTTTAATTAGCAAAATACTTATTTTAAAATGAACATTTTGAAGTTTTCGAGCATTGAACTCTTAAGCCTAATTCAGTGCAAGAACTGTTACGTCTAATCAACGGTAAGAACTGATCAGCGTTCAGTTAAGCCTATTTTTATAGCGCTCAATCTTGTTTTTTTTTGGCTGTGAGAGACTGTATTACATTATGTCGCATTTGACTACTATAGAAAAGCTCAGAAAAGATAATTTTGACAGTTGGAAATTACAAATAGAAGCAGTATTGATTAAAAACGACCATTGGGATTATGTAACCGGTAAAGTGCTAAAACCTGCTGAAGGAACCGAAGACGAAAAGAAATGGCTCCAAGCTGATCAAAAAGCTCGCGCAGATATAATTCTTGCTATTAATCCTAGTGAACTGTGTCATATAAAGCATTGTGTGACATCAAATGCTGTGTGGAATAAACTCAAAGCCGTATATGAATCGAAAGGACCTGCGAAGAAGGCTACATTATTAAAACAGCTTTTATTTAGAAAAATGGTGGAAAGCGAAACGATGTCTGAACATTTGAATAATTTCTTCGAAATAGTTGATAAGCTTAAACAAATGGAAATTGACATAGCTGATGATTTATTATCGATTCTTCTGCTCTATAGTATTCCAGAAAATTTTGAAAATTTTAGATGCGCCATCGAATCAAGAGATCAGTTACCTAGTCCCGAATCTTTGAAAATCAAAATGTTAGAAGAATGGGAAGCAAGAAAAGGGAAAACGTCTCAAGATTCACAGAATGCATACTATACTGATTATAAAAGAAGAAATCAAGAACAGAAGAAAAATGAAAAATGGAAGGTAAATTCAAACAAAAATTTTCCAGCTGAAAGAAATTTTCGAAACTTGAAGTGTAATTACTGCTCGAAAATTGGGCACAAGGCATCTGAATGCAGAAAGAAAATAGCTGATAGAAAATATACACAATCAAATAGGGGAAATCAAGGTTCTATGATGGCTTCTAATTATGAAGAGCAGATTAGTTTAGCAGTAAACAATGCTTATCAGAAGACCTCCTCATGGTGCTTAGACAGTGGCTGTACATCTCACATGTGCAATGACAGAAGGTTATTTTCAGAATTTCACCCTCGAACGAATTCAACCATAAAGTTAGCAGTTAACAAAACAGCAAAAATTACAGGAATTGGAACTGTCCTTATAACAGTACCTAACGGAAATAAGACAATTAAACTTACGCTCAAAAATGTGTTATGTGTTCCGGAATTAAAATGTAATTTGCTGTCAACATCTAAAGCTACTGCAAATAATCGTTCAGTGATTTTTACAGAACGACATGCTAGAATAATAGAACCAAATGGATCTAAACTAGTGCAGGCTATTCGTCATGGTGATCTTTATTATATACATCCAAGCACTGAAACAGCTGCAATAGCACAGGTAAGTGATTTTGTAAAGTGGCATCTTAAATTAGGTCATTTAAATGAGTCTGATTTGAAAAGACTTAAGTCTGATAACATGGTTAGAAATTTAAATTTTAATAACACTGAATCTCTAAAAGACTGCAAAGTCTGTATCCGAGGTAAACAAACTGTGCAACCTTTTCAAAAAGAATCAAAATTTCAAAGTGATGAATTACTGAACTTGATTCACTCAGATTTGTGTGGACCTATGAGAGTCCCATCCCATGCTGGTTCGCGTTATTTTGTTACTTTCATAGACGACAAATCGCGTTATGTCGAAGTCAGTTTTCTTAAAACTAAAGATGAAGTGAAAAATGCATTCATTAAATACAAAGCTGCGGTCGAAAATCGTCTAGGAAAGAAAATAAAAATCCTTCGGACTGATAACGGTCTCGAATATCGCGGAGAAGAATTTAATAAATATATTCAAGAATGCGGAATTAAACGAGAATTCTCTGCACCAATGACTCATCAACAGAATTCGAGAGCTGAACGCATGAACCGCACTTTAACTGAAATGGCCAGATGTTTGTTACTACAAAGTAATCTTCCTCAATCCTTTTGGGCTGAAGCCTTGAACTGTGCTGTTTATATTCGTAATCGTTGCCCAAATCGAAGCCTGGGAGTAAACAAAACACCTTATGAATTATTTTTTGGCATCAAGCCAACTGTATCTCACTTCAAAGTATTCGGACAGAAATGTTTTGTACTTAATAAAAGGTCTAAGGGGAAATTCGATCCTCGATCAGAAGAACATATATTTGTAGGATACTCAAATGAATCGAAAGCATACAGGTTGTGGAATAAAAATTCCAGAAAAATCGTTATAAGCCGAGATGTTAGATTCATTGATGAATTTGAAAACTCGACTAATTATGATAAAGATTTAGAAGTTTTATTTCCCGAAAATATTCCTGATAAAAAGAAGGAAGAACCTCTGAATGTAAAGCAAATATCGGCTGATGAAATAACAGAAGACCCCTCAAATATGGCAGAAGCATCTGCTGAATCATCTGATAATGAAGATTCTGATTCCGAAGCACTACCTGAAATGCAGATTAAAAGGGGGGCAGGTCGTCCAAAGAAAGTCAAGACTGGGAAGCCAGGAAGACCAAAAAAGGAGTACCACAATATAAACATAGAAAAGGAAGAAGCACAAATTGCTGAAGAAGATACAAATCCGACATTAGAAGAAGCATTAAATGGAAGTTATGCTGAAGAATGGCATAAGGCTATGCAAAGTGAGTATGAAACACTTGTTAAAAATGGTGCATGGAAATTAGTAAAGCGACCACACAACAAAAAGGTAATAGGATGTCGCTGGGTTCTTAGAACGAAATATAATGCAGATGGAACAGTTCAAAAGAGAAAAGCTCGATTGGTTGCTAGAGGATTTGCACAGGAACCTGGAATTGATTTTAATGAAACCTTTGCTCCAGTAGCCAGAGCAAGTTCTATAAGAACTGTGATCGCATACAGTGCTGAACAAGACCTTATGTTATATCAACTAGATTTTGTTATGGCTTATGTTAACGGAGATTTAAAAGAAGAAATTTTCATGGAACAAGCTAAAGGTTTTGAAGACCAAAATAATCCTGATTATGTTTATGCTTTGCAAAAGTCTCTTTATGGTTTGAAACAAAGTGGAAGACAGTGGTATAAAACATTAGACAAAAAACTCAAAAACTTTGGATTACAACCATTACAATCAGATAAGTGTGTATACAGGATGAAAACATCTCAAGGTGAGTTAATTCTAATTTTATATGTTGATGACTTAATAATAGCAACAAATAGCTGTGATTTACATGCTGAACTTAAAAGTTATCTTTCTAAAGAATTTCATGTTAAAGATTTAGGCAAACTTCATTATTGTCTTGGAATAGAATTTAATCAAGATGTAAATAATAATTCTATTAGTTTATCTCAGCAGAAATATGTTGATAATATTCTACGAAGGTTTAATATGCAAGATGCAAAACCAGTAGCAACTCCTTTAGATCCTAGTGTAAAATTAAGTAAAGAAATGTGTCCTTCTGAAACTGAAAAGGAAGAAATGAACAACGCACCTTATCGCCGTCTAATTGGTTCGCTTATGTATCTTTCTGTGTTTACTAGGCCGGATATTGCATATGCCGTCAGTCACCTGAGCCAATTTAATAACAATCCTGGAAAATTACACTGGTTGGCTGCAAAGCGCGTTCTTCGATACTTAAAAGGAACTAAAAATTATTGTTTAAAATTTCGAAAGACTGGAAAAGCACTTATTGGATATACCGATGCCGACTGGGCGTCTGATGTTAATACTAGAAAATCGTATACAGGTTACCTATTCAAGCTAGCTGGAAATCCGATAACATGGGAATCACGAAAGCAACAAACTGTTGCATTATCAAGTACTGAAGCAGAGTACATCAGTCTTTCAGAAAGTGCCAAAGAAGCAGTTTATTTACGTCGTTTCCTTAAAGAATTAAATTTTACTGCTGATTATCCAACCATTATATATTGTGATAATCAAGGTGCACAAAAGCTTATGAAAAATGCTGTTTATCACTCACGCACTAAACACATAGATATTAGACATCATTTCATTCGTGAGATTTATGAAAGAAATGAAATAGACGTTAAATATGTGCCAACAGAGAAAATGCCTGCAGATGTACTGACAAAAACATTGACTGCTTCGAAACATTCTAAGTGCTGTAAATTTATTGGAATAACTGTAAATGATTAATGTTTATTTTTTTTCAGCCGCCAAACGTCGAAAGGGGGATTGTTGTATCATAAATTATAATACGACGTTTAGCTTAAGAGAGCTTCTCCTGACGCATGCGCCGTTCGCGTTTATCCGCGCGGTGATGAATGATGACGTAACTGTTTATTACGTATGTATGTATATGTATACCATTCTTACTTCTTCGCCCTTTTTCTCTGCTGTATGCAACTATGTTTAAGTTAATCTCTGTCATTAAAAATGTTCATTGATATTACAATCTATTTAGGCTTATTTATTTCTTCACTTATTTTATACAAAAATGGAAATGGATCTTTTACAATAAAATAAGGTTTCGAATTCGATAAAAATGTTTGTGGAATAATATATGGAATAATCGTAACCAAAAATATTTCTTTCCCTACCCTCGGATTACCAAAAGACATCCTATTACGATGCTTAACGGATATTATCTCCCTTCTTTCTAATAGACGTTTATCGTTTAGGTATTTAACGAAACTTCCAGATGTAGAGTTTACATTGCCCGTTTACAAAACAATATTGAAATCATTTATAAAAAATTACTTAGTGATTATTTACCAGATTTTAGAACACCAAGTCATTTATTTCAATTATTATCGAAACGAAATTGAATTTCTTAGTAGTTTGTCTCAGCGAAACGGAGTTAGTATAATTTATTTATAAATTTATTGAAAACAGGCTTTTGGGAGTATTTTCTAATTCTTTTATATTTCTGACTATGAGAACTGCAGGAAATTTCAGATATAACACAGTCTAACGCATGAAAAAAAATCTGCTCAGCTTAAAGAAATTTACAACGATATTCGTTTTATGAACTCTTGATAAACGTGACCTTCTAACTTCGACGCCGGCTTCGAGCTTTGGCAACATATATTTCGCGCAACAGGAGTGGCTTTCCTTCTTAACAATACAAATTCTATGCCTTAAATGAACGAGCGAAGAGCTGCAGCCATGGAGGTAGGAAGTAAGAAGGAGTCGCCCTAAACAAGTTTCTCCGTACCCTGCTCTGAAGCACCGGCGATCCCTACGTGGTGACCAAAACATTGGGTCATTTACCATTGAGTTCTATGGGATTTGACGCGTTCGGGTGTAAATATTTTGTAATTACGTCGCAAATATACATATAAATGTATATATTTTCTTTTTCTACAACACTTCAGAGTCCTAAGTATGTGAAAACAACATATTTTTAAACAACATTTCATTCTGAACGGAATTAAATGCTATACTTTTCACAGGACAGTTTTCTCAGAATGATTTAATTTGAATGAAATATTTTCACAAGTTTTCGTTAATTACATTAGAAAAAAAAATTAAGGTAATTCGATTTTATTCGGTTAAGGTACAAAAATTAAGATCAAAGTTTATTGTATTATTAATATTAAAATTATGCATTATTTCTTTTCTATTTATAGAGCTTCTTCCTAAAATACTTTCTTAAATATGACATGATTTTTTGGCTTCTTCCAGAAAGGGGAAGGGAGAATTACACATAGAGAAGTTAACACATAAGAGAATAAACTTAATTAAAGATTTCTTAGATGTTAATGACATAATTCAACAGTGATGTTGTCGTTTATTTATGCCATCATTTGTAATAAAATATAGAATTTATCTATGGTAAGAGAACAACTTTTTATTGCAGGCATACTTATTAAGAACAGAAATAATTATACTCAGTTCGTTTTCGGCAAACTGTGATTGGAATTCACATGAGATTAAGTACAGTATTCATATTATTAATGATTCCTTTTGGAGCGTTTGGGTTCTTTGAATGTAATAAATTTACAGTATCTAAGTAAGTTATTTGTTTCAGAGTGGCTGACGGATTATCCTCTGCGTTACTGGAATCCCTTAGAATTCCTGAGTTTAGGGGAAATAGGAGATTTTCCTGCGAAAGCCTGCGAGTAACTATGGTCCAGGTTGTATTATGCTTCTTTTGTTGTTTCTATTCATGGGAAATTTCGAAAACCCACGATAAGACGCGTGGTGTACTTTTTTCCCCCATGAGAGTATCTCGATATTTTATGTAGTTGGAAAGATGTACCTGAGCACTGCACAGCAGGTGACTCACTTCTGCTGCTAAGCCAAGATGTAATTTCTCTTAGTGTTTCTTACGGTAATGATGGCTTGGTTACATAACATCGTTTCCCTTTTTCAAATATCTCCTATCAAAACGTTACCCTGACTTCAAAATTGTATGCTTCACTGTATGTTCTATTCCCTAACGGATTCAAGTTTAGAGCATTTAAGGATTCAATGGGAGAATCATATTTCTCTTTTACTATCAGTCAAACTTGAGTGCGAAACCATCTTCGTGCAACTTAAGCTGATTATCTTTCTACTTGCTGTTGGGAAATATGACGGCCTATAATGGAGTTGCAGTTCTTTTTATCCTGACAGGAAAAAAGCGATCATTAAGAAGTACTGTAACCATTAAAACATGGTACTCCTGTTCCGGAAACTGCAGACTCGTATAGAAGTGTTGATTCTATAGTCCTTTAATGACACAGCTGCTGGCATTTAATTGTCTTGCATTTTCACATTGTGGCAGCTTATATTCACCTAGTTAACTTGCAAGCTATTTTGTGTGAGGTTCGCGTCAATTTAAATGCATTATATTTTTGAGACATTGTGCTAGCAAGCCGGCATCTATCATCAAACTATCGCTTCAAGAATCGTCATCGTTTCGTCCAAGCCCTTGGTGGCAGTTGTTGGACCGGTTTCTTTCTCTTTTCTGCTGGGAGTTCAAGGGTGAAGGACGGGCTTCGGCCTGTCTCTTCACCTACGACCTCGTTTCATGATGCACGTTTAACTTTCCTGAAAAGTCCGATAATATGGATTCTGATTTATAGATAGCCAACTGTAGTTTTTTATTGAATATATTCATTCTATATGCAGTTGCTGAAAATTCATCCTGGGTGGAATGATGTTTTTTAAGCAAGAATCATGAACGATCTCATTGTGCAATTTAAGACTCATCCATTGTCTATCGCCACGTGGTGCACTGCTCCAAATTAATTCACTGGTAGAAGCTTCAAAATTAAAAGAAATTTCAAGATAAGTATATTTCTGGTCTACATATATCTTCGATTCCAGGTTTTTCGTGATTTATAGAAAGTGATGCAAATGGATAGTGCTCTGTAGTGTATCGATAAACGAGTGGACGCTCTGTATTTATAGTAGGACTATAGTTATGATCTGATTATTTAATTTTTTTGTTTATTTGTGTGAGCTCAGCAATAAAATTTTTTGATAGGAAAGATAAATAGAGTAAATTGTAGACGAATAACTTGTATTTTCTTCTTCAACTATCACAACGTCTGGGGTAAGTACTTTATTTTGCTATCCTCCGTAGGTCACATATTTTATCCCTATCATTCGGGTTATTGCGGAAACAACGTGATGTACTCTTAATCACTGTTATAATTTCATCGCTGATAAAATTGATATTCAAAATTTTGGTTATCATTTATACACCTGAATAATTATATTAAATATTTCTCATAGCCTACAGGAATTAACACATTTTTCATTACATAAGAAATTAAAATATATAAGTATTTTTACGACAAACAAATATTTTCACTACAGACATCGAACATCATTTGCGTCATTTAAAACATTTTTATATTGTGTTGTATAAATCTATGATAAATAGTTGCAAAAATAATGGTCGGATAAGAAATTTTGTGCAATTAATCAAATGCCAAACACAAAAAAATATATATTTAAAATACTTAAAGTACTACAGATGCTGATAAACTATGTAAAAAAACACCAGTTGAAAATTCAGATAAGTTATACTCAAATTCTTCGTTATTAAAGCTTTAAAATTTCATTTGATTCACTGACTAATTTTGGAAAATTCGATTCCCCAGACATCACTTAAGTATTAAATGTTAAAAAATATAACGCTTTATTACATTTTAATTGAACAAGGAAAAACAGAAAAGGATTCAGTTACGAAGATCCATTATTTTAATACAAACAAAAGGTTTAATTATAAACAAAGATGTAAGAAAAGAACTCTTATTGCATGTATTCACAGTTTTATACTTTAAATTTTGAGGCTAAATTTAAAGAAAAACATCTTGCACTAAAATGTTTGGTAACAAAAGTCATATATTCTCATTTTAATTAGAAATATTTCAGTCAGCAAGAGCACGGATTACGTCACAAACAACACTTTTCTATACAATGCTACAAGGAATTATTCTGCTGTGTACTTAAATACTGATTTAACGGCTTACTTGATTTTCTCTAAATAGAATTTGCCAGATTGAGCTCTGAAAGTTTCGCAAAGAAAATAAATTACTACGAGCCTCTGATCTGCTTCTCTTCATTTAAATCACATAACCTAGCAAATTAACACTAATTTCCAGTTCTAGTGAGCAACGAGAAATGAAGTTTCCTATTAATTACATCCAAGGAAGAGTGATTTTTCAAACTTTCCCTCGAATTAGAGTTGAAGGTGGAGTTTTACATTGATATACCCCTACTGCTGTAATTTTGGAAGCGTGCATTTAGTTGAAATCTGAAGAAAGTAATTATAAGATAATTATTTACTTGCTAAAGTGTAAAGTATCACTAAAAACCATAAATTAACTAGTCAGATACTCAGAAAGTAATGAGTCACGTCTCCTTATGTTTATGATGAATTTCAAAGGATTATGAAGCATCCATAGAATTAAAAATTAGTTAAATTTCTTGAAACTTTATGTTTTGAAATTGATGGCACAGTATTTCAGTACAGTCTGACAAATAGTCTAATTATCGAATTTATGAAAATTATACTTTTATAGACTGCTGCTCTCGTAAATATTGTGGACAAATAATTGATAAACCATAATGACTTATCATCAGCATTTATAATTGATAATTTAAAATGCGACACAGAGTTTTAAGGGTAAAACTTATCACATAACGCAAAGTATATGTAAAACTACAGTAAACAGCTATATTTGTATGAATGTAAACAGCTTCAAGAAAATCCATTTCATCAACTGAATAATTTTGTGGGTGACTTTGTAAAGGGAAAGCCACATTGTGATTTAAGTGCCCAACCTTGATAGTCTATCAAAGACTTGCTTATGTGTTCCTAAACACGAAATTTTAATGTTGTTTTAGTTTGGAAATCAAATTCATGTCAGACATGTCAGTCCCTAAGGTTGCAGCATATTCCTCTCCCAGTTTGATTAAAACCGTCATTCTTTTCACAGTTTGCATTTTGTTAGTATAAGGTTTACGTCATTTTTGTTCTGAAGTATATAGAAGTCGTTATGTCCTCTGTACTGTAAATGTTGCCTTCAAGAGAATTCAGCCCAAGTAAAATATATAGATATATATTTGCAATTTATTATAATAATTCTTGAAAATACAAAATGTCAATGTATGTCGATTCATCCATTTTGTACTCGGCTGTCATAAATATTCCAGAAGACTTGCGCTTTCATTTTATATTAATGTGAATAACTCTGTTGAAATGAGCTTGGAATGAAAGACAATGGAATCAAACGAGAGTTTACGGGACAATAGTTCGCATTTTGGTTCAGTAATACATATACAACATTAAATCTCTATTTATCTAACTACTGTAGTAGCATATTATGCTCGCAGTGTCTATTTCATGATCAATAATAATTACGCATTATATCTGTCGTACGTAAATTGTATATCGATTTCATAAGTATCGACCTTTTGAAACTATTTTATTAAGTATTAGCTTTAAAAAGGGCAAATTGATGCAAAATGGTACCCGAGGCTATACGGTTGTACTCCAAACTCACTCTTCAGTCCCAAACAAAAGCTGAAATAGTTTGCCAATTCCAAAAGAATAAAAACTGTTCAGATATGCAGCAGAATTAAAGGTAAGAACATAGAAATGGATTCTTTTTTGAATTAAATGATTACTTTGACAACATTGCTGCTATGCTCATAGATGGAAGAAATTCAATTTCCGAAGTTTTCACTTTCTTTTCGCCTGCTGACAATAAAAATTGACAGGCCTTCTAGACAGAGAAAGCCTTGTCAAAATCTACTAGTTTCTTTCGTACTCTTTTCATTTGCTATTTATGTAGCTCTTTTCCTAACTTAATTTAATAATTCAAAAACTAATCCGCTCTCTTTACCAGTTCGCTATGGAGTTATCAAAGAATTTAGTTTTTATCATAAAATAATGTTTTATTTAGTAAAGAATCAATTAAACCTGTTCTTTCTAACAAGTTAAAACGTTTTCAAAGTTGATGTTTTTAAATATTTGTAGGAAATGTCAAAAATTATGTAACTGTATGCTTTTATTTCCCCTCCTTTGATATCTGTATGTGCTCTTTGTCTAAATTTATTGACATAAATGAATGGGGCTGCATAAACAATTTTAAGCGTCAAAGAAAGAATTTCACATTTAGCTTATCAGCCGTTTCACTAACGGGATTAAAAACAAACATTTATATAATTAATGATGATTCAGTTTACAAGTATTTTAATTTTGCTTAGGGATCATTAATTTTTTTACTATTAATAAAAATAAAATTCCGTTTTAACATTCACATTCCATATCGTAAATATGTATACTTTTTCAAATTTTAGTTTGTTAAGCTGGAGTCTGAAAATTCTGAATGTTCTAAAGCTTGAGTACATATACAGTAGTCTGAAACGCAGATACAGTACTGTATAACATTTGCGAATGTGTTGAAAACCAACAACGATCTCTACATTCAGAAAAACTGTAAATAGATCAACATGTTAACTTGTTTTCGTTCTGACTCACTTCTCTGAGAGTAACATCAGAACAAGCCCACGACGTTCATCTTGGCAAGAAATGCAAGACTGCGCCTGTCGTTGGCAAGAGCCTTGAGCACCTAACGGGTGACAGTGCGAATTTGCTCAGTTCAGCCTTCACTTTTGATGGACAGCACCCCGAAGAGGGACGGGTCCGAGGATTTCCCACCCCTCTTCTCTTACCACTAATCTCTCGAGAGGACCTTTCGGCTCGCCGCATATTTAGAGTGCCCCCATGCCGCACAAAAACTTATACATTTAGAAACATCCCTGCCTCCTCCGGGATTCGAACCCGCGATTTTCGGTACGGCAATCAGCGTCGCTAACCACTATCGCGGTTGGGAAGCATATAAATACAGAAATGTGGAAACCTACCTATTTCATAATATTGTACATATCATGAAATATTGAAAATGAGCTAATATAAATGGAACACATATTTAGTACCTGCGAGTACATACGTATGACAAATTTAGTATGCGATGTGTTTACGTATTACGTATGACATGTAATCAAAATCTAAGCTAACATTGTAACATCCCTTGTATCAAAGAGTTTCTTAAATATACCTTTGTGCTCACAGAGATGGCAGGATGAAGCTTTGAAACGCGGTTCTAAAACATCGTCTTAAAAAATAACGCGGTGAAAAAACTTTGCAAATTAAAAAACTTATTGCATAAAATATAGTGGTTAATGAACAAAGCACCTGCAAATCATCATAGGCATGCTTTTTATGACCATAATATGACTATACAAATTTTAGGCGTATTATCGCGTACGTATTTGTGAGCACATGAATATCGTTCTTGCATCCATATTTCACATTCTTATGCTAGATGATAAGTTTTCGCTGAAAATGTTTTTATTAGATAAATTTTTATTGGAAAATTACACATTAAAACTTCGGAATTAAAAATTAGTGCTGTTTAAAGGATAACTATTAAATTAATTATAGTTAAATTCTTTTATAAAAACGTATCAGTGGAGAAACAAATTATCTAAAAAAATTATTATAAAAATGATACATAAGTATACAATTCTATAACGTAGCATAAACATTTGTTAATTTGCAGATTTTGAATATTTAACTCCATTCCTGCTTTAAAAATAGATTGTAATATACAGGTAAAAATAATACAGATAAAAATGTAATCTTCTTGTGCTAAGAACTCATTACTTAAAAATTCGCTAGAACTGTTTTCAATCATAAAACAATGTTCATGATGTTATCATGATTTGATTATTTGTAGGATTTTTATTTTTTGCGAAAGTATTTTGTGCAGTGATTTTTAAAAACTGCGAAGTTTTTTCACAGTTTTATTTTCCACCATGATGTTGTTTAGAACTCAATGTTTTCTTCTTGCTTTATTTTTTCCACGGAGTTTCGAAAGACGACGTTTTCCTTTGCACTGATTTAGTCCGTGATGTTTTTGCTACATTGTTTTCACCTGTAACCATTTATGCGCATTTAAATTGTCAACTAGTTTAGTTTCAAGGTTTCATTTCAGGGTATCAAATATGATATGGTGGGTCGCTAGTGGTATTTCGATCCCGTGTCTCATTTGATATGTTGTATTCACGGAGGGAAATCGAAAAGCACTATGAACGACACTCTGGGAACTGAGTGCTCTTAAAATTCTTATTTTCTTCTTAATGCATCCTACATATTGATATTCTAATATTTAGAAAATAATTTTGTCAATTTCTAAGTTTAATTAAGATCGGTGAGGGTACAATGAAAGTTTTTTAAGAAATACATGTTTAAATATAAATTAAGAATTTTTTTTTAATTTCATGGTAGCTTAAATTTCACCTGCGGATGAATTTTATATTGCAGCGAAATTGATACAATTTATACATCTTGATAAAAATTTATGCACGGCTGTTCTAAACCTAAATTTTTCCTACCTTTGCTACTTTGTCTTGGAGAATATGCACATATTTTTCAATTAGTTCCTTGAGAGAAAAAGTATTGGAATGTCAGAATTGATTTTCCAGTGGAAAACCACGATGTAACTTTAAAAACCCAATAGTCTTGAAAGAAAAGAGTGGATTATTTCTCATTGGGAACGATGATATTACGGATAGAAGCCGATTCCAATTTCACTTGCATATACAGAACGTCGAAGGCACTCCTCAGATTCCGAAACCAGCAATTACGAGTGGCTTTTAAGATCTCGTTCACTAGCGGGCTTAGTTAATTGAATTTAGAAAGCGATAGTTACTGTACTGCTAATTTGCAGCGCATTTAAAATGTGCTTTCTCAACCTGAACATCAGACAAGTGCCTTAGAATAGAGACAATTGTTTACTCATTTGGGCTTAGAGAATATTACATGACTGTAATCAGCGTTATATTATCTTGACTAAGCGTATAACTCTACGAGAACTAAAACTTAAGCGCCTATCAACACTGCGTGTCTCCTGAAGAGAACTTAAGAGATCCTTAAGTTGGTTGCAATAATGCTTAAGTTGGATGCAATAATGCAATAATGTCTGAAGAGATCCTTAAGTTGGATGCAATAATACCCACATTAAAATTACATATATAAGTCTGAAAGATTTCACATTTTAACGATAACCCAAAAGGGCTCTTTTAAAGTTTAATATGATTTATCAGTAGAAATTATAGATAAAGACCGCCCGGATGAAACAGCGAAACATTTTATAGGATAATAGATGAATATCGTACTAGACTAACATGGAAACATTTTATATCTTCTGTATACCTAGAAAGTGGAAAAATGTGCAATGTAGTTCTATAAAAATACTTAATGTATTTAATTAAATATATCATGAATTAAATGTATTTTATTTAAATCAATCAGATTAAAAATAAAACAAAAAAGGTATTATTTCTAAGAACTGCTTCAATTGCTTTTAAATAATTCACTTTGTTAATTAAAAACAGATAAATTAAATTTGAAAGAATGATATCGTACGTTTTTCCGAATAGCAACCGACTCGAACGAAAAGTGAAACAACGCAAAATCTTGAAGACTAATAGTCTTTTCGGGCTAATAAAGTATACTTGCGACAAATCTGTATTTACACTTACTAATCCTCTATGTTTCTTGAATATAAGAAATCTTTCGAAGTCCTTATATAAGTATACAAAAAAAATTAAATCCGAAAGGTTTCAGATTTTAAATTACGTCCGTAGAGGCGTTTTTTTAACGTTTTGTGTGTTACCTTTACTTATTTACTAGCAGCTTCGCTGCCAGCCTTCGTCTGGCTTTTAAATGTACCGGAAAAATGGCTGAAGGAAACACCAAACGTTAAATTTAAAACTTGCGTAGAATTTAACTCTGCAGAACAGCTTCATAAAAAAAAGTTATTACGTATAACAAGACTACAATTAAATAAGCAATATCCCTTAATACAAATATTAATTATCCTAATAAATAAATTAACCAACTTCCCCTTTGCAAAATCTTAAGAACTCAGACTTAACAACAGATAACTGTATAAAGGAGGTTAAGAACTTTGTTTCCTAAAAAAATCACTCAAAACTTTTCAATATCTTAAAAACAATGAAATGAGCAATAAATAACAAGAAAGAATACAAAAAACAAAAATTTCTGAAATGCAAAGTATAATTAATGATATTTTATCTTATATTTTCAAGAGAAAAGAATTACAATTAAATAAGCTATATCCTTAATACAAATATTAATTATCCTAATAAAAAATTAACCAACTTTCCATTGAAGAAAGAGAATCATGCAAAACTTTTCAATATTTTACAAACAGTGAAATAAGGAAAAAATAACATGAAAGCAACTCAAAAAACATAAAATTCTGCGCAGAATTTTACTCTACAGAACAACTTTATCAAAAAAATCAATAAAAATGTATTACATATATATAAAAATTACAATGAAATATGCCAATCTCTTAAAAACTGTGACATAAGAAATATGATGAAAAATTGTTGCCAAACCCCTATTTCTAAAAGAATGAGACTATTCAAAATGATGAGATTTCATCAAAAATCTATCAACAGGAAAATCGTTGCCAAAATCTCATTTTTAAAGATGTGAGATGTGAGAAGTGTACTCGAAAGCTTCATTTAAAATATTTTTTTAAATACAAAATATTATCATTTTTTCCGAAATTCGCTTTGTTAAAGCAGTCGCAAGGATGAAAGTTTAACGTGTCCAAAAATCAAAGAAAAACAAACTGTACATTTTTAAAAATAAACTTTTTTAGAAAAAATCCCGTTGAAAAGGTGTTAAGCTCCCTTTGTTAAATAAATTCATATTTAATCGATCGATTTATTGAAACACGAAATTTATTTTAATTTCCTAAAATAGCTAATTACCTACGTTTCATGACGATGTGAAAATGGTGTGTGTAGAGTAAAATCTCGCTTTCCTATAGCCCATTATATCTCAAAATGACGCGATTCCGTCGCAAAACATAAAATAAAAAAAAATTCGAATTCGAATTTCGAAAAAGGCGCTTCGAGGTGCACTGGTTCTTGTCCAGACGCACCTATGTTCCAAATTTCGTAGCCGTAGGTTTATTAGCTTACGCGCAGCGTGAACGAAAGACACACACACACAGACTCTTTCTTTTATTATATGTAGAGATTATCATGTTCTTCGCACTTAAACCATAAAATGCAGTTCAACAGCAATGTCGCAAAATAATTTTAAAATGAGCATATCTTTAGAATTTACTATACACAGTTCTGCGCGCTTGAGATAAGAAGGCTTTTTTTCCCTTCCCGCAGAGCGTTGCCATTGCTCTCTTTTAAATCGTTGAGTTTGTTAATCAAAAATTCGTTAAAGTTTTACAAAATATGAAACCGATAATAAAACAAATTCCAAATTTCAAATTTGTTCTTCCAGATGCCCATATTCGCAGTAGGATTACGTCATACGTCATTCAAAATTTGATGGTTGTAGGTACCGTTGTTTTATCTCAATGCAAGAAACATACATACATTTATACAGATTCTTCATTATTTAATTTCTTCAAATATAAGACAGTGCGATAGTATTGGGTATTGGGTGAAAAGTGAAACGGACATTCAGAGTGATTCAACGCAAAATCGAAAAACGAAAACAATCGTCCTTCAGGGACAAAGCCCCTTTGGACTAAAAAAAAAAAAGAACAAAAGACTTAACGTACGTAAGTTTTTAATAAAAGCAAAATTCGAAAATATGTGTTTAAAATAGAAAACTACCTTTAGAATACAGTTTTGAATTTAGACCTATATGTTTTAAGGAAATTTCAATAAAATTTAGTTAAAGAGGTGCATAATTAACATTTCTGTATCTTGAACCTCATATTCTTAATATAATGTTACATAATAGTATATTTAAGTAACAGTTATTTCGTTTATTTTTCTGCATTTTTCTAGATCTATATTCTTTATCAAAGCAAGAATGTTTACATGCTGTGTTTTATTTCAAGAGCTATTGTAGATAAACACTAAATTATTAACGTAGAATGCTAAAGCTAAATCCTGTCTATGAGATTAATAATGAGGTACCTAAAGGCGATTACAAGATGATCAGACAACTCCCGATTATCCAAGAGCGAATTAAACTGGGTTTCACCTTCGGATAATTGAGATTTGACATAAGAGCTTGTCGTAATTTATTCTCCCAGCCACCAGTTTGTTAGCAATTTTCGCCAATATAATGAAGACAGAAAGCGTAATAATTGAATGACATAAAACACAATACAAAATCTTTATGCGGCCTCTTTTCTTTCACAGTCATTGGTTGTACTCATATGCTTCTAGTTACAAAAAATAGTCTAAATAACGAAAATATTCATATGTTTTCCTTTTCAAATGAAAACATTTTATTTTATTAAAATCGCGAATTATAGTATTTCATATTTACTCCACCATTCCTGAAGTCATTAATCGCTTATTTAAAATATGAGAAACTAAATGTAGTTCAGATATTTAATTTTAAAATATTAGATCATGTTTCAAATGCTTTTAGGGGTTTATCTTAATTTCCTTACAATTATTTTTATTTCTTACTCTATTGTTTCCCACCTACGAATTTCTACCATGTAAATGAGGTAAAAAATAGTATTTAAATTGAAGTTTCGGTCACTTCATTAGAAGAGCTTAGAAGTTCCTAGTACAGCATGTTCTGCTTTTTAGCGACGCTGTTGCTTTAAGTCTAACCTTTCGGCCGTATTGTTACTTGCCTGCTAGTATTCGCCGGTGATCTTTAACAAGGGTCAACTCTGTTCATTATTTCTGTGCAGCTTTGACTGGTTTTAGTTTAATTAGTATTTGATAAGTTTCTTGTTTTATATTTTGAATAACCCAAATGGAGACTTATTGTAAGCTCGAGAAAGGGGCCATCTGTGAATCATTTTTTAAGTTGGAATAAAGGGTAAAATAAACCCTTCTTTGGATTTGTCATTTAAGTACGGAACTATATGATTATTCTTGTTATTATTCTATTACTGCACAGTTCTTAAGTATTCTAGCTGTCAAGGGCTAGTAACTAGAATATTACAGCTTAAAGGTCGTACACAAAAACTGAAATAACAAGCTTTCAAATTTAATGTTAGTGAAAATGAAATATCAGTTTATTCTCTTTAATAGTTTAAATAACGAACATTTCTGTCATGAAAAGGTCTGATTAATGAAAATTGTTTTCAAAAACGAGATATTATTTACAGTTTTTGGAATTTGTCTTGTAGAAAATATTGACAGCTTCAAGTATTGACCCATAACCAAACTGTAATATTAGGTCTATAAATTAAAGATGAAAATATTTCTAGGCTAATGAACTTTTTGTATGTCTAATATGACTATTGTATTATGAACCTTATGCAATAAAAATAAAACTGTAGAGTAATATTGTTCACATATTTGTAGCTAGTAGAAACTTGAAAATTACTTACGTGAAAATGTTTTAGGATTATCTGATGCAACACAATTAAAGAATAGTATATGCTAATACATTAGAGAGGTATGTAATTAAATAAAATTAAATTTGAAAAACATCACCCTCCAATTATTTTGTTAACACACTCCTCAGTAATAGCGACAAAAAATTCTTTTTAACACTAAAATATCTAACTCCCCCCCCAAAAAAAAATCTCAGATTTGTGCATTAGTTTTTTGTCGTAACGGATTTAAAATATATCGTGTTTTATCTTTAGAATTAGTATAACCAATTATATTATGCATCACTATATAAACTAAAAAGAGTAGAGAAAAATTAATATCATAACTTTAAAAAAATTATATTTTAACTTTCATAACATGAATATTTCCCGTCCTTTTTTTTTAATTGGACGTACATGTGTACGATCAACGCTTGTGAAAATAATGAACGCGTAATGACTTTTATGGGCATGCTGTAATACAAGATAAGCTGACAATTTAAAGCTATCTCGGAGGAATAAACATAACCATTTTTGAAGGAGCTGCTTTCTTGAGATATGAAAATGTGTTTCAAGGGTCTTTCGGATCAGCAGATTAAGAGTGACTTCTAATTTTATTAGCAACCGTTTTCAAGAATTATGATAAGAAGCGTAAATAAAATGTCTCATTTCATTTCCTTTGTAGGGTTTATATTTATTTTAACTAACATTTATTTTAAGTTTAAACTATCCTTCCTGTCAAGCCTTACTTTCCCCTGGAACTGCCCATGCCAGAATATATAAATTTTAGTAGAACGCGCAAGCATTCAAATTATCACCGGAAGTATTATGATTTAAATAGAAGGAAACGAGTTCGGTGATAGATATTCTTACTTAGCAAGCGCGGAGGTAGTTAGCGAGAATTGAAGAACCCCGCGTTGCGGCCTATGTGCTTGGCGGGAAGTAGTGGTAATTGTTCCAGTGAGCTTCAAGTCTGCTGAATTAGCAGCGGTATTGTAAAACGCAGTGAGTTAGTTATTTTAGAGAGCCTCGTAGTTAGAATCTTGTCTTTACTTTCTTTTCAGGTTATTATTTTTATTTGACTGCCAAGTTGGCACAGTCTGTAAGCGTCAAGAGGACGCAATTGTAATTTATTACGTTGAATAAAAAGGGACTT
This sequence comes from Stegodyphus dumicola, assembly GCF_044657685.1. Lineage (NCBI taxonomy): Eukaryota > Metazoa > Arthropoda > Arachnida > Araneae > Eresidae > Stegodyphus > Stegodyphus dumicola. The sequence goes on from NC_140771.1 coordinate 200,473,905, forward strand.
AAATCCTTCACAAGGCTCTATCTTTTATACACGTTTTCACAGTCACCTCTTGGTTGCGTGCAAGTTGGAGGCGCGCAACGTTATATTGGCGCCCGAACACTTATCGAACTGAAATGGCCGAAAATTGGACGGAAGCCGCTGGACAACACCAAGAAATGACAACTCAGTTAGAAGGATTTGGATACCTGGTCCAGACTTTGAGAGCATCAATCAAGCCAAACGTCTATTTCGACGGAAAAAATTCGGTGGCGGTATTTCTCGAAGGTCTAGAAAAACCACTTTCAGCTCTACCCTGTGCCTGAAAGACAAAAAGTTGCCATCGCCACATCAGCACTAAGAGGACAGGCCGCGCTATGGTGGAAAAACATAGGAAAATTTCTACTAGGTGAATTTGGAAGCCCGACATATACATTTGAAAATTTCAAAAAATCGTTAGTAAAGGCCTTCCCCATAGTGAAAGATCGCGCACGGCTGGAAGCCGAACTATATAGTTTCTACCAACGGGATACAGCAGAATTGACGGACTTTATTTTACGAAAAATCAAGCTAACGGATATGCTGTATGGAAAAAAACCCGATGCGGAGATAATTGAAATAATATTACCAAGATTGTTACCCGCTGTCCAAGACTACTTTGAAATTAGAAACCCAAGCACATTGCAGGAACTTTTCGAATTGGCGGTGAAGTTTCAAAATCGCAGAATAGTGGAAAAAGCGAGAGGGGAAACATATTCTCAACATACCCGAAGGAAGGAGGAAACCAGAAATGGAAATCGCTCGTATGGGGGAAAGAACTATCAAGCTAACGCATCGAAACTCGAAGGTCAAGGCCCAAAAAGAAAATTTGAAAATAAACATCCGCGTACCCAGAAGACACAGATTGAAAGGAAAGCTTTAAACGACTAGATGGGCCTGTGAAAGGGAGGGTCATCGTAAAAAACTCACAGCTACCAATTATACAAGTCCTGGTTGGCGATGTACCAGTAGAAGCCCTCATAGATACAGGAGCAGAAGGAAATTTTATGAGTGAAAAGTTCTTCAAAAAGAATTTTTATAGGATACGACTATTTAAAATCAGAAATACGGAAATTATAGCAGCGCAAGGAAGAACATGTCACTGCATCGGGAAATTATCATTAAACTTACAGGTAAAAGAGGAAAATCTCAAAGTATTAATTTTTGTGGTGAGAGACCTACAACACTCTCTTATTTTAGGTATGGACTTTTTAAGGGCCTCGAGGGCCAAATTAAATTTTCAAGATAGTTCCGTGGTGTTGGAGATGGACCAGAGGGTGGTGGAACCTGTGGAGACACCTGAATTGGACCTTAGCCATCTGAATGACCAGGAAAGTAAAGCAATACAGCAAGAGGTGAGTAATTTTTCTCATTTGTTTTCAGAAAAACCAGGAAACTGCCAAATCGTGACTCATAAGATTCAATTAAATGCCGAAAAACCTTGTAGGACTAAACCGTATCGTTATGATAAACAAAAAGACCTAATCATCGAAGAACATATTCAGGAGATGTTAAAGAATAAAATAATAACGCCCATAAATAGTGAGTACGCGAGTCCAGTCGTACTATGTAGGAAAAAGAACGAGTTTCATCCTTCGGATAAAAGGGCTTGGAGGTTTGCTATTGATTACAGAAAACTAAACAGCATTACTAAATTTCCAGTTTACCCTTTGCCGGTTATAGACGAGATCATTAGACAGATTAAATCGACAAGATATATGTCTACTTTGGACTTAACGTCTGGCTACTATCAAATAGCTATGAGACCCGAAGATATACACAAAACCGCGTTTATAACAAAATCGGGCACTTATGCATTTTTACGCATGCCCTTTGGATCGTGTGGGGCCCCATCAACATTCCAGAGAGCTATGGACATTGTTCTAAAGCCTGTACTAGGAAAATCAACTTTAATTTATCTAGATGATAAAATTATAACGAGTAGTACGTTGGAACAACACATTAATGACCTCGAACAAGTTTTTAAATTATTAAAAGAGGCCGGTCTTACAATTAACGCCTCAAAATGCAAGTTCGCAACTAAAGAACTTAAATATCTCGGTTATAAAATTTCGCAAAAGGGTATAGAAACGCAAGATTCAAAAATAAAAGCTATTAAGAATTTCCCACCGCCCAACACCGCCAAGAAACTTTCGTCTTTCCTTGGATTATGTTCTTACTATCGATCTTTCATAAAAGATTTCGCTAATATTGTTGAACCACTCTTAGTAATCAAAAGAAAAAAGAGTAAGTTTACGTGGACAGCGGAAGCTAACACAGCTTTTGAAAGATTAAAAGAAGCGCTTATTAATGCCCCTGTTTTAAAATTCCCTGAGGGGGACGAGAACCTGGAAATTGCGGCAGATGCGTCAGACTATGCGGTGGGTGCGGTTCTTATGCAAAATAACCATCCGCTGGCATTTTTTAGTAAAACATTGAATCAGACACAAAGGAATTATACAGCTACAGAAAGAGAAACATTAGCCGTATTAATGGCTGTACACAAATTTCGAGTTTATTTCGGCAAATCGCCAGTAACAGTCTTTTCGGATCATGCGGCTGTTGGTAGACTTTACTCGGGAAAAAACCTAACGCCCAGGTTAATAAGATGGGCTTTAAAACTCCAAGAATATAATATCACAATAAAATATAAACCGGGTAAGGAAAACAATGTAGCTGACGCACTTTCTCGTATAAAACTGGACGACGAAGGAAATGAACTTAAATGCGCTGTGTTGACTTCAAAAATTTTAGATTCTAGAGATACGGTTATTACCGAACTGAAAGCTGATCCTGAATTTGGAAATATCTATGCTTATTTGAAAGACCCCGAAAGCTTTGAGCATACAGATATCGATGCGATAAGAAATAGAGCAAAAAACTATGAAATAATAGATAATTTATTATTCTATACGAAAACAACAAACGAAAATCTTGAGTATAAGCCAGTCATCCCAGCCTCGCTTCGATTAAGCATTTTGAAGGAGTTGCACGAAGAAAAAACAGCGGGGTCAGAAACAGCCACCTCGGGGTCAGAAAGACTATAAAAAGGGTACGCGAGGCGGTATATTTCCCGCAATTATACAAAATAGTAACGGCGTATGTCAGGTCCTGCAATCAATGTCAGTTAATAAATGATATTAATTACAGCCCGGCCGGGTACTTAAATAGCATTCATTCGCGCTACATTTCCGAATGAAATTTTAGGCATAGATCTCCTTGGTCCCTTCCCCCAGAGCGAGTTAAATAAAAATCGTTTTCTTTTAGTAATAGTAGATCATTTTTCAAAATGGATAGAAATTGTTCCACTTAAACGCGTGTCAGCCAAAACAGTCGCAGATGCATTCTTACACAGATACATTCTAAAATACGGTGCACCGATAAAAGTCATTAGCGATAACGGAAAACAATTAATTAGTCAAATATTTGAAAACATATGCAATGGACTTGGCATACGCCATATCAAAATGGTTCCGTATAGACCACAGGCTAACATAGCAGAAAGAGTTAATAAAAACATTGTAAAAATAATTCGCAGTTACGTGAGCACACATCACAAGCGCTGGGATGGCTACATAAATGAATTAGCTTATGCTTTAAGAACGGCACATCATGATACTACGGGAAAAACTCCAGCAGAATTATTTTAGGCAGAAAGTTAATTACGCCTTTAGATAAATTATTCTTTCTGCAACAAAGAGAGCAGGAGTTTAAACAACAAGATGTGCAAAAGTTGATTGATCAGGCGCTTAAAACCTCGGATACGGCAAGAAATAGGCAGAAACTTTATTATGATAGAAAACGCCGTGAAGCAGATTTTAAAGTTGGGGATAAAGTATTGAAGCGGAAATTTTCTTTATCAAGTGCCCCAGACAATTTTATGGCAAAGCTAGCTCCAAAGTTTGAAGGCCCCTATGTAATTCAGGAAATCAAAGGAGTAGTCTTATATCTTAAAAACGAGAGAGGGGAAATCTGTAAAGCAAGTCCCGACCAGGTGAAAAAATACTATAATCCAAATGATTTTGAAATCCTTAAAAGTTTCTTGCAGGACTCAAGTCTAAACGAAGTAGAAGAATCAGAGACTACAACAACTATTCCACCACCCAAGAAACAGAGAACTGAAGAGAGACCTAGCACTTCTACAACCCGGACGTCGGTATCAAAAAGAAAAAATAATTTTCAAACTCCGGCGTTTAAGAAAAACAAAAATACAGATGAACCGGGTAAAGAAACCGTGGTAAAGAGAAAAACACCACCTACAAAGGATAGCAGGAGAAATTACACATCAAGGAGAACGCGCACACGGCCACAGAGTCAGGTGCCAGCAAGGCCGCCGTTCCGGAAACTGAAACGCCAACAGGAGGCACAAAAATACGAGGAACAGAAGAAATTCAAGAAGGACTCCAGACCGGAGGACGTCAAGACCAGCCGTCCCAGGCAGAAACGGAAAGGCCAACAACCAGACGATTACTCCGTCAAGAGGCCAGCATGTAGAGGACGCAAAAGAAAAAGCAACGTGGACGACACTCGGAGATCAATAAGGAGAAGATTGACATCCATGAAACCTCTAACTTGGGATCAATTTTGCCAAAAACGGATGACGGAGTTTCAAGCATCGAAAACTCAAAGATAAGTTAAAACCTTCTATAAATATTTTTCTCTTTTGTTCCGAAATGTTATGCATAAGTACGAAGTTCTATGTTTTGACGAAAGTCAATATGTCTCGGTTGAGACTTAGTTTTGTTTTACTTTATTTAGCTAAGGCAAAAGTATTATTTTCTTTAAGTGTAAAAGCTAAAAACAAGCATTTTCTGTTGGTCGAAAGACTAATTCTGTTATGTTAAAGCCAAAATTTGGCCGAAGATAAAAATAACTTCGTATTCTTGTATTAATAAAAATTTTACTTTCAGTGCCGCCAGCTTGGCGAAGAATGAGAAAAGTAAAAATTTATTTTCTCTTATTCATTTTATGGTAAATTGTAAAAAGCATATGTATTAAAAATTTGTAAATGTATGTAAATACTTGAAGGTTATGTAAAAGTAGAATTTAGTCTAGAAGCATAAAATTGTAGATGCTAAAAGTGAATGCTTAAAAGCAATGAAGTCAAAATTTAAGTAGTAAATTGTAGATAAAGTCATGCTTTAGAGCGAAAGCCTGCATGTTTAAAGATGAATGAGGGGGAAGTTAGAATGAATGTGTTTTGTAGGGTTCTCCACCTACATTTGAATTTTTAAGAATATTAAAGTAGCTCATTGAGTTGTAGAATGTCGAGTAAGGTGTGTCTATTTGGTCGTTGAATTCTAACAAATCATGGTGGTTAGGGGAGTGTTGAAAGACTAAAACACGAATATTCCCGTTTGACACCACACACGGTGGAGAGCCAGGGTAAAGTTAAATTAATGCTTGAAAAATTGAATGAATGTGAATTAAGCAATAACTAAGAAAAACGAATCGTTTAAAAACAAAAATTTATTGTGTCAAGAAAGTGTAAATTATAATGTATGTAGAAAGATACTGATACTTATTCCTTCCAGATGCTGGAAGGAAAGACCAAGATTGATTGATGAAGTCCAGGAAAAGTTGCTGTAAGAAGAAAGCTTTGTAACGAGCAACAGAATTTTAGTATAATTGTTACATAAATTTTTTTTTTTTTTTTTTTTTTTTTTTTTGTGTGTGTAAACGAGGTTCTCCCCAGTTAGTTCAGAATTAGATAAACTTACAACAGGTCGTTTGTAGGACCTGCTTCCAAGTTTTCCAAATTCTGGCAGCGGCAAATGTAGGGTTTATATTTATTTTAACTAACATTTATTTTAAGTTTAAACTATCTTTCCTGTCAAGCCTTACTTTTCCCTGGAACTGCCAATGCCAGAATATGTAAATTTTAGTAGAACGCGCAAGCATTCAAATTATCACCGGAAGTATTATTGTAAAACGCAGTGAGTTAGTTATTTTAGAGAGCCTCGTAGTTAGAATCTTGTCTTTACTTTCTTTTCAGGTTATTATTTTTATTTGACTGCCAAGTTGGCACAGTCTGTAAGCGTCAAGAGGACGCAATTGTAATTTATTACGTTGAATAAAAAGGGACTTAAACCCTTCACAAGGCTCTATCTTTTATACAAGTTTTCACAGTCACCTCTTGGTTGCGTGCAAGTTGGAGGCGCGCAACGTTATACCTTATATGAGTGCTTTTTTGTAATTTTTTTTCTAAAAATAAAAAAGTGGTAGAACACGGATGTCCCTTCTATTTTTATTAATATCTCTACAATATAACGAAAACTTGACTTGAATTATAATTGCAATTGAAATGAATACCTTGTGTTCAAGAGATAAATAATATGTGTTTCGGATTATGATGAGAGGGCTATATGTGGCAAAAATTAAAAAAGGGAGGGCTTTTAAGTTTTAAACCAATGGTAACGTATTACTTGCAAATCGCTCACTTTATTGAATAATAAGAAAATAATGAAATTTCAAAGACAAATTAAAGTTCTAACGTTTTTCTGAATGGAATTTTGAGAATTAGTAATGAGGATTTTGATTTTCCAAAATAAAATAAATATACAATGCTTCGCAGTGTCGGAACACTTCACAAAGGCTGTTTTAAGGCTTTTTCATTTTTCAGTTTTTAGCCCATCAGATTCCGAAACATGATCGTGTCTATGGATTGGATTTTATCCTACCAAGATGTTATTTTACCTAGAAGCTTAAATCCATACACTTCCTTCGAGGTGTAGAAAAGCAGTGTGAAATTAAAATTAGTAATTTAGCTATTGAAATGACAAGAAATACATTCAGTATTGCACAGTTTCGACATTGAAGAGCTACTGAAAATTACAATGCCCTGTTTTGTATATATTAGTCAAATTGTTCTGTCAAATTACGAAATATGAGATCTGCGATATGAAGTACATGCTCCATTTAATATTTTGATAATTTGATTTTGATGACAATCTTTTCTTAGCAGAAGTGAAATCTGTTATGGTATACTTTGTTACACCAGTCGCCCAGACGGTATAGGGGTTAGGGAACCTGCAGTACCGAAAGTTCCCGGTTCGAATCCAGAGAAGGCACAATCGTGGCCCATCCCTTCAGGAGGCAACGGCACCGCCTATGAAGTGTCTTCGCAATAAAATGATGACCCCTTTCTGTCTTTAGGAGTGGCCAGTGCTGAATAAGCAAGTGGTTGCTTGATTTTTTTTCAATCTGTGGATATTTATAAACGACATCTGTCGTAAATCAAATGCTCCTTTTCTTTTGGATAAAAAATAATCTTACACACATTCAACTGAAATCTTTTAATTATCATGTTCTTTGGATTACATAACTTAAAATGACTACATTAATAGAACCTAGTGTATGACTAAAAGGCGTTATTGGACTATAATTAAAAATGACTTAAAAGAGCCCTTTTACATTTTGGAAACAGCTTTGTCTGTCTGAAGGATTAAATCATAAAGATGTTAAAATAGACGTGCTGTTGTGTAAATGAAATTTGTGGACTTGAATCAGATAATTTAAAAATACATTATTATAAGCACAATGCAATCAGTTTATTTTTCAGGTAATTTGCACCTATTGAACTTCAGTTAACTTTACCAGACGTAATTTAAAATATTTGATAAATCCAATAACAAAATTCTGAGCAAAATAATACCTATTGAAAAATATTCAAGAATGGAACAAAAAAAACAAGAATCCGGAAAATTCAACATCTTGGCATTAGACGTGAATCAAAATATGTTATGTCTTAAATTTCCGTATCTTGATTATTTTGTTGTCCTTGTTTGCGTCAGTTCCTTTAATTACTTTATATCAACTTTTGGCTCTAATATAAGCTTGTATAATTACTAAGATTTTTAATAACTGAAATAAATTTTTCAGAAAGCTTCCTAGCCATCTACAGAATTTATTTCAGAGGGACGGGAGGGGCTGCGAACGCATAAAATCATCAATAATTTTTTTTAGTTAAATAATTTGAGAAGGTCACAAATAAATTATATAATGCAGTCCAGAATTAATACAGAAACGTACGTACTATACTTATATTATGCTGAATTTATTAATACTTCGTTTTCTCATTGAATTTCAATCAAGTATTTAATTTTTGGACGACATCAGCGCTGTATTATATATCTGATCAAAAATAAGCAGTGTATGAAGTTATCCAAAGACTTGATTAGTTATTTCTACAAATTTATGAAATAAATCAATCTTATCAGTATCTTTTACTTCCTAATATTTATTCTAAGAACCATGTCGTCAAATGATTTAAAGATCTTTTGTTTATTTTAGGTGCAGGCACAATACTTAATAAGATTTTATCTCATGCGATAGGAATGCAGCATTCTCCAGAATTTCTTATCTCATTGTTCAGAAGAATTTAAAGTGCTTAAATGCTGACGAAACTTATATCTTGAAATCTGCATTTTGACACGTAATGTATGATTTCAAAGTTTTTGTCTCAGGAATAGCTATAGATTGTTTTATTTGGATTATAGCTAAATGTAATCATGGGGTTCTTTCTAATTAACTCAACAATAATTTACTTAACTATGCAATAAGGAAACGTATGTCATTACAAGCCATTTATTTTGGAAAACTCAGAACTGCCGTAAAACTATGTGAAGCCATTGGATTTCCGGTTGTTTTGCTTCGCAATTTGAACTCACCACGGCTGTGCAACCGCACGCGATTAGACTTTGAAAAATTAATGAAAACGTTGTCGAAGTCAACATTTTAATATGCAAGTTCCGGGGTGAAAATATATTACTACCACGAATCCCCATTATATCTACAGATGTGCCAATTCAATTTAAACTTCTTCAATTTCCAATTAGATCCGACGTTTCCAATGACTTTCAAGAAGTTTCAAGGCCAAACGATGTCTGTTTGTGGCTTAGATTTGAGCACACCATGTTTTCCACACGGACGTGGCATGCTCTCGACTGGGCAAACTATCCAGCTTGTTTGTGCCCCTGCTTGTAAAGATGGGCTAACAAAACATATTGTACACTCTATTGCATCAAGGGATTGATATTGGTTTTAGTGATATTGTCATAATTAGTGATATATATAATTTTAAAGAATAAATTACATAAATTTAAAAAATAAATGTTTGGTGTTTTTGTTATTTTTATATTCCTTCATCGTTCACAGCGCTCCATGCCTCTTTCACTCGTATGCCACATCATCACACACTAAGTTGTTCCTTCCAAAATATTTCCTAGAAATAATTTATATGGCAAAACAGCGTATGCCGGGTCATCTATTAAATAAATAAAAATAAGGCCCCTTATACATTTCATATAATGTTCTGCAAGTGAAATCTCCCTAAGACAACCATGTATGTTTCAGACGCGTTTAGACATTTTTGAAGGGTATTTCTTTATAGAGCATTATTATCGTAGTATTCAGTACTATTTCTTGATTATGATGTCAGAAATGTTAGCTACGTTTGGAAGAGATTTTAAAGATCATAATTATAAGAAGGATTTCACTGCAAACATTGTTATTATATTCAGGTAATAGTTTTTTATCATTAAATTGAACAATTTTTGCATAGGATTCAAAAATCGAAAAAGATTAACTCTTTGTCTTCACTTTATTTATGATTAAGACAATCGTCCTTGTATCTCAATACAAAGGTCGCCTAATCGCAAAAACGTGTTGTAGAAAGTCTGTGTTCTTATTAGGATTAAATTTTATTATTGAGAACTTAATTGATAATTACAGCAAAATAAAACAATCTGCAAAAAATAATCTGAGCTGTTAAAAATTATCTGAACCTTTAAATCGCGCTTTTTTTCTTTAAGCAAATAAAAAAGCTTAGTAAAAAAAAGGAAGAGGAAAAGAAAAAAGTAAAAAATCAAACATTTCACTAACTTTAATCTGTAAGATATCGTAAAATATTTCAGAAACCATTAAAGTTCATTAAAGTGGTGGAAGTAATTGAAGTCTGCTTGATTTTGTTACATGTAAACGGAAAAAAAAATCTAGAGATGGAAATCTCATGACTTTAATATTGTGCACTATCATTTATTTGCATATATATTGCTGTACTTACATCTGATGATCTACATGTGTTTCATATTGCGTAAAATGATTTTTGGTGGAACGGTATGCAATGAGATCAGTGGTTCTAAGAATTTCTTTCGCGTTAATAATCTGGCTCTCCTTTCCCCTTTGCAATGTAATATTAAGATTCTATGCAATGCATTTTTTGCACTTTTATTTAAAAGTTTACCCAATATTTTATCTTCATTAATTATAACGTTCCCTAGGATTATATAAGTATGTTTCCTATTATTCATAATTGTTTAAGAATTGTTAAAATTCTTAAATTTTTATGACATATTAATAATTTATTGCGATGATACATTATAACAGTCACTTAAAAACAGAATTCAGTTTCTGTCGAGTTATCAATATTTAAAAGTATGGTTACTGATTTTCGATCATAACGTACAAACAACTGTATGTTTGTACCTTGTAAAAGTTAAGATAGAGATCAATAATAAATCTAAAAATACGATTTGGAAGCATCTTTTTATTTTCAAATGCTCATTAGATATTTCAAGCCAGAAACCAAACAAGTAGCTGTATGTCTATACGAACTATGTCCTTCAACTTTCTAAGTGGATATGCTGTCAATAAACCACGATAGAACACATGAAGAACAGGATAATTTCTTTCATCCTCTTCTATTTAAAGGATGAATGAGGAAGAGGAAGAAGGTACTAGACCCAATATATGATAAATATTTTTATCGTTCACAATATTTTTGTATGGTTGCTTCTGCAGAGACTATTAAGAGATATTTCGCACCCCCTTCCCCGAAAAAAAAGATTCAATATCATCTGTGCGCTTGCCTGGAATAGTGCAACATATCTTTCGCTTGCTACCAGGATGTGTTAAACCTTATGGGTCACGAGGGCATTCTGGGGAGATATCTAAAGATTCCCTAATTTCCTAAAGTTTAAATATCGCTCCTATGCCATTGCGATAGGTTTTCTTCTGATGGTTGATAGCATATGCGTACCGAGTACTATTTAAATTTCTATTTACATTTTCCCTTGTTTTACGGAAGTAAACTGAAAATGTCAAAGATACAAAAGACCGCAATTGAACATAATTTTCAATAAGTGTTGAGTTTCATACGACTGAATAAAATAATGACAAAGTAAAAATGGTGCTGTAGAAATTAAGCATAATCATAAAATTATGCGCCTGGAAATCTAAGGTTTCCAGGCTTTGGTGTTACAGGAAACTCTATAATTCATTTCTTTAGAGAAGAAATCTTTCTTCTTCTCTAAAGAAATGCATTCTATTCTGGGTTCGCCCAAACAACCAAAGAGATACCGAATGGAGCATCATAAGTCAGTAATTTTTTTATATGTAAAAACTATTTCACTTTTCTTAAAGAAACAGACATGGTCTAGAGACCATTGCTCGAAGACATACGGTTTCCAGTGCTCATTCACACCGAAAGAGTACAATTTATTGCACATGTATTTCCCGTCATAAAAATACACGTGATTTGCCCACGGAAATATGTAGTTTTCCATCTGCACTAGCCTAGTTTTCATATGATCTCTATTAAGAATTAATTCAGTTCAGTATTATTTATTGTGTAGATTTAATCTGTGTAAAATTTCGTAATATTTTAATATTCTAGAACTAAAAGAGAAGCTGCTAAAACCTGTACATGCTGCAAACATTAATAAATTATATTTTAAAAATCCTTAATAAAATATACTTATTTAATTATTCCTTTTTCATGTATAAAACGTCTTTGTTATATCTTTATGATTTATTTTCCCTCATTGCTTAATTTTTCCGTACGTATCACCTAATGCAAGCAGAATAATTTATCTTATTGTTTAATGTTTTTTATAAATGTCTTGCATAGTTAACTAGCTTTATTTTTTTTTACACTTCGTAATCTTTTAGCATACACAAAAAGAAATAAGATATGTAATTACTATACATATAATATTTAATTATCCATAATTATATTCTATTTTTCATCAAAATAAAAATAATAAAACAGTTTTTCAGGAGTAGGAACTAAGGGTAGGAATAATTCTCTTGCACAAAGATAATCTGTATCCAAAGTCTTCAAACTGCCGAGTGTAACGTATATGATTTAAACGAGATTTTGATACCTAATATAGTTATGTGAAATGTTAAAACGGAGACAATTTTCTATAAAATGAAAATTTTATCCATCATATTAAAAAAAAAAAGAATTTCTGTGTTGCGAATTCAATAGACTACTTTTGACAAAATAAATTACCCTCGTAGTTCTATTACTTTTGTACATTTTTGAAAACATTTGTTTCACTTTATCAGACTTTCACAGTAAGCTGATGTATAGATATGTGTCTATGTGCGTATTTAGAAAGTATTGAGGACGTTGACTAATTTTCAATGCAATAAAATTATAGGAAAAAACACAAAAATAAGATATCTAATGTAATAATAATAATAATACGAAATGAAAGCAATTAAATAAATAATTATTTTCTTTAAATATACCAAATACCTTGTATTATATCTTCTTTAAATATACCAAAATAAAATATATGTCAATGTAAAGTAGATTCCTATTATCTTCCATTTACAGGTTCATCCTTATTTTCGATTCCGCAAGCAAACGAAAAATGTTCTAATACATTTTGCAAGTATTTTTAACAATCGATTTCCTTTTTTTAATAACAATAGTATATATAGTTGAAATAGTATTTTAGAAGTATTTATTATTTATAATGTAGTAATTCGGAAGTACTTGCTATTCTAATATGTCACCGAATTTATGTCATATTCCGTTAAACATCACATTATGTATCAAGTTATTATGTCATACATATATTATATCATAGTTTGTTATATGTTATGTTATAGTCTGTTATATGTGGTGTCATAGTCCGTTATATATGATGTCATTCTCCGGATTGGAAATAAGTAAATTTGTTTTTTCAGTGTAAACTAAAACTCATTTTTTTTCTATTCCAAAACCTTTAATCAGTCAATTACCTTCCATTCTGTTCGATGTCCTTTTTCCTGGTAATTTCATGATTCCATTCTCGTGAAACTTCTGATCTTTATCAGCCAAAAAATCCACCAACTTCGATTTGAGGTCATCGTTATTACTGAATTTTTAACATTTAAGAATTTTTAACACTTTTAACATTTTTTAACATTTAAGAAGTTTTGTAAGCTACGAAATAATTGATAATCCGATAGTGAAAAATCAGAGCTATAGGGGTAATATGACATCACCTACCAACGGAACTCCACTAATTTCGACATTTTATGATTGCTGCCTCGAGTTTGATATTGGCAGTAAACATCTGAGTTGATCGTTTGCTTGGAAGCAGCTCAAAATACCCAACATCTTTGTAATCCCACCAAATAAATAACATGATCTTTTTCTGATGCAATTTAGGCTTGGATATGATTTGTGCTGATTCGTCATGCTTGTACCGCGATCTTTTTCCATTAATGTTATTGAAGATGATCCATTTCTCATCACCAGTGGTAATTCGTTTTAGGAAAAGGTCGGTTTCGTTATGTCTGAAACACTTATCACAAATACCGATTCTTTGTGTTCATGATTTTGAATTCCGTATTTCTTTCAATTCATGCGGTACCCAAATATAGAGCTTATGACCAACTCCAAGACATCTTATGTGATTATCAGTGCTTGCGTGTGATACAATTTATCCATTTTTTAAAAAATCTTTCTCAGACTTATATGACGTTACTATTCAATTATGGCTTTAATTTTGTCATCATCAACTACAGAATGTCGGAAAGAACATTGATCATTTTTCGGCGAAAGAGCTTCAAAAGAAATTTTTAAACCAATTCATTCTGGTAAGCAATCAATACGATAAACATCATATATCTCTGTATGAGCCTCAGCCATTTTCTTGATGTAATGAAAGTAAAAGGAATATACTGAAAACATTTATTTTTGCACCCTATGTTAAAATTAACCATTAATTAAGAGTCGTAAACATAAACACAACCTAACGCCATTATTTGTACAGCCAAAAATTACTTGCTTGCCAAAGTTTTATTTTTATATAAGTTTCAGCTGATAATATATGTATCACTATCATTATATATATATATATATCATTATCGTTATCAGATATTTTATATAAGCTTATATATGAGCTGAATAAGACCAATTTTTAGAATCTTAGAAATATGGTAATCATAACTAATAAATTGAACAGAAATATTGTTTGCATATGCATTAAAGTAAATTGATATAAATAAATATTTGTTTCCTGGAATATTTTAAGAGCCACCTTTAGCGTACAAATAATATTACAAACCAATAACGAGTATAATTAGAATGACGTATTTGTATGGGAGTATGTTTGTATTGTAATTTCTATTATTATCCCTTAAATAGTTTTAAAGCCTAGTTTATAGAACTGTAAGCTTTAAATTTATTTCTATTTAACTAAAAAATCATTTTTCTTGCTTCTACCTTATGTTTTTTATTTCAAAATTATCTTCACATATTGAAAGAATCAAATAGAGGACATTTCCTCAAAGAACTAATGCAAAAATATAACCTGAATCTGGTTATCAAACGGGCTAAATTCTGACACAAACACATTCAGTATTATTACTTTATTATTTGTGTTTTAGGTGCAAACGTTCATAATATTATTAGCGAACATGAGTATTGGTTTATTTGCTTGCATTGTTTCAAGGAATGTGTTATTATAAATATGAAGTACAAATTTCAAAAATCCCTTACCTCATCAAATGGCAAAACTTCAGAAGCAACGTTAATGATACCATTTGGAGCAGTTAAGTATAATTATATAACATAACTTGACAGGAAAAGCGCAAAACTAGTCTACAGACCTGGATAATCACAAGAAAGGTGTTTCCTAAATGAAAAAATATTTACCATGGTAGGTGTAATGAATTGACTAGACAACACTCTTTTGGAAAAACACCGATGTTATTCTGATAATTTAATACCAAACAGTTGATCTAGTTTTAGAAGGAGTACACATGTGAAATTGAATTACAGTCAAAAGTCGTTAATCCGGACACCCATAATCCGAAATGATCTAGAATCTGAACCTCGAAGCTACAAACTTTATGCGCATGCGTCAATGCATACTGAGTTCACGCATGCGCGTAATACTTTAACGCATTCGCATATGCGTGTGCGCATGCGCGTAATACGTTTATGCATGCGCTTTTGATGTATAACGGACTGTATAAGCTAAGCTAAAATTATCTAATTGTCTATTTCAGTTAATGTTGCACATTGCGCTGTTCCTTAATCTTCGAATTGGATCCGGCTTATTATTTTTTGCAGACTGTTAGAGCGATTTTATAAAAGTAAGCTTGAACTTTCGATTATGTCAAATAGAATTTCCGATGCTGGAGCTGCCAAAGCGAAAGTATGTTTCGATGTCCATCAAATAAAAAGTGGAATTGCTGCAAAAAATGGATATTTGTTTCCTGAAAATATTTGTTTCCTGGAATATTTTAAGAGCCACCTTTAGCGTACAAATAATATTACAAACCAATAACGACTATAATTAGAATAACGTATTTGTATGGGAGTATGTTTGTATTGTAATTTCTATTATTATCCCTTAAATAGTTTTAAAGCCTAGTTTATAGAACTGTAAGCTTTAAATTTATTTCTATTTAACTAAAAAATCATTTTTCTTGCTTCTACCTTATGTTTTTTATTTCAAAATTATCTTCACATATTGAAAGAATCAAGTAGAGGGCATTTCCTCAAAGAACTAATGCAGGCATATCCTTTGTTTCTCTAACCATTCCGAAATCTGTTTATCAATTTTACGCTGCTCTGCGGGGGGGGGGGACGTCACGGCGCGCAATAAACTGGAAGTTGATCTGCCAGCACTATCCTTATCTTCAGGGCAGATATTTTTATTTTATTCAGCTTATAGTTCCTTACTAAATGTAGTATTTCATCTCTATGTATTCCGTCTTTGATATGATTTAAATCAAATTCCTCGTAATTATAAATATCACGAGTACACATCAAATAGTTTTCTTGTTGCAATTTTCTAATTTCGACTATGCGTAATGTATGCTTTACGTATGCGCGCGTTGAAAGAAATGTTTAATAAAGTAAACAAATAAATATTAAGCTTTTTTTTCCTAAATTTTGATACCCTTTATATCATAATTGCTCTTTATTTCATAAATTACGGTTTCATATTTTTAATTTTATAATTTCTGCATGCCATCTTACCAGATTTAAACTGATGATCTATAATCCAGAAAAATCGATAATCCGGAATCGCCAAAGTCCCCACGAGTTCGGATTAAAGACTTTTGACTGTATAATATTCATACAACAGAGGTCAGATAAAAGACGACAGTATTTCAAATTCTATAATGAAATAAGATATATCTAAATTAAACTTATACCAAAATTTTGAAAAAAGCAAAATGAAAAGCGAGTTCAATTAATCAAAAATTGAAAAAAAAAATCATTCAGTATTAAAATAATAGCATTTGAAAGCAAAGTATGACATGAAAAAAAAATATTAAATACATTGATCCAGAAAATCAGGTAAAAGGCAAAAAGAATGAATGAAAAATAAAATTGAAAAAAGATAAAAGAATGCAGAGATAGGTCACCTTTTACAGCCAAAAATTAAATAATTTTCATAAATGACGAAGTTCAAAGTGGAGGAAGGGTAAAGTGTAAAAAGGGAAAAATTGAAGATAGAAAATGTAACAAGGAAAAAAAATCTTCTTCTAAAAAATCTAACAGATAAGTAAAGTATTAAACTCTAAACTAAAGATAAAATTAAAAATATTAAAAATGAAAAAAATCTAGGTCAGCCAGTTTCTTTGTTTTTAAATTTTGATTCTTTGTTTTTAGATTTCGCGTAACAACATCAATACTGCAAATGTCCCGCAGCCGTGCTTGTTAAAATATACATTACTTTCATAATCTCATTTATAAAGCCTCGTTACTTAAATATTTTGTCATAAGTTTCATTAAATATCGAACAAATGTAATTATCAAGACATACAGCACTAAAAAATTCTAACATGCAAAACTGAATTTAAGCCTTTAAAAATGCAAGTATCAAGCTCAAATTTTTTCACCATAGATTTAATCTGCGAGTGAAGAGAGAGAGGATAAAGAAATTCAAATTATATAACTGTCTCATTCATTGTTAAAAATAGATATGCAGTTAAACAAATTAGTTAATTAATACTGTACGGAAATTAAATATGTTTGCCAAGAATAAATGAGTGCAATCTTAAGTTGGCATATTAAGTTTGGTTTGGCTTATTTAATTATGTCAAAGTACGTGAAGGCTTCGTGAATCTGCTAAGGGAGAGATGCTTTTATGGATTACTTTCTAAGGCAAACTGGCTCGTGTACACAGTTGGTATTAAAAGAACTTTTTTTTAAATACACAAATTCGAATTAGATAACTGCCTACATCGTTGTTAAAAATAAATTTACTAATACTATGTGAAAATTAAACACATTTTCCAAAAATAAATTAGCGCAATTTTAAGCTGGCATATTAAGTTTGGTTTGGCTTTTTTAATTATGGCAAAAAAGGGAAAATATATCTTCGGGGAGGACTTTCTAAGGGAAACTAGCTATTATACATGGTTGGTATACTAAAAGAAGAGGTTTTTTTTTTTTTTTTTTTTTTTTTTTTTTTTAATACAGATGAAGAAAAACCTGCTGCTTATTTCGTGATCATAACGAAATGCTGTTCGTTTAATTACACATCAAGAACGGACTTCTAAAGAGCATGTGATTAAAATCAAATGCAAATTAGAAATGCGTTTCTTTTCTGTCTTCAAAAGGAAGACGTTGCTTACTGCGCTAAATTAAAATTACATAATCAATAATTTATTTTTATGGCAAAGGTATTTAATTACAAAATACTAACAATCGAAACAGTTTTGGAAATCTCTTGGAAATTTCATTTGTTTATTTTGATAAAAATTCGAAATGTTTAGAACCTTTTTTCTTATAATAATAATGGCGATATTAACGAAGTGGTGTATTATGCAGCTGACATCTTAAAGGAATTTGATTATGTTATTCTATATCTCTAAGCTATACAGTTGTAAAAAAATGGCAATCTTAACAATTTTAACGCGCATCTCATTTTTACCGGATTCAAAGATTTATTGCATTTTTAGAAAGGAAGTTTGCATCACATCCTCTTTAAAAAACCAAGAGATTTCACCGAAAAATAACTCACTTGCTCAATTATTCAAGCATAGTTGAGTAGATTGGGTTCTTTGTCACCAGCTGGCGTTTTCAGATATCTGATGATTCAAAGTTTTGAAATGCATGGCCATTGAGTTGTAGTTGAAGATTTAGTTTAGAATTCCTAACATCGAGGATTCCAAACAAAAGCTTAGCTTACAATTCAATATCTATTTCGGAAGAGGATGCACTTTTTGTGACACGTATTTTATTTCTAAGCAATGTGCCTTTTTTTTATATTGAAATAGTGAATTTTTCAATATCAATTTTTTATTCTGTATTTAGATTTCATTTCCTGAAAGAATAAATATTCTATTTTGCTTTATAAAATAAGTTATCAATGGAGAAATTGTTTACATTTAATATAAACCAGTTCAAGTTTCAGTGAATAGTTGGTATGTTATATTAAGCAAATCTATATTTGGCCTTCTAGTAAAGTTATGAGGTTTTTTGGATTCAAATTTTTAACAATTGTTTGATCAAAAATTGAAGGAAATATCATGAAATGACCCTATGGATACTTTATGATGAAATCTTTACCAGCAAGGTTTTTTAAAATCCCATTTTTAAATCGTAAATCTTAAGCTAGAAAGTGTGTAGAGACATTAAGTGATTTGGGAAGTCGGAGAGATGAAAAATAAGCAATCGCCTTCGCTGGGAATCGAACCACGGACCTCTGGAATACCGGCTCAGCGTGCAGAACCACTAGACCACGAACGCACGCTAGAAAAGCGGGAGAAACACCTTATAAATGAACCCTATTCTATGTCCGTTAACGATAAGGATGTTATTGCTTTATCAGCTAATTGATATGGCATGAAAATTTAACAAGTTAGTATTTAATAAGGATAAATTGGAATGTGTTCTTAATTGATTCAATAACCTTGATCTCAGAAATCATCTAAGCAACTGCATTTGCATATTACATTGCCTTTCAACTGAAGTAAGTAGATGACTATGAAGATCATCTATGTCTTCATATTTTATTTTATTTTATAATGCATTTTTTATTGTTTTGAATCTACATAATGAATCTCTCCTATTTTAAAGTCAAAATTTTCTTACGATGTATTAAGTCGTATATTTTCATAGACCTCATAGAAAATTATAAACAATCCTTTAAACAATAGTGTTCTTCATTTTATGTTTTGCATTCAAATTTTGGGGTAATTGTAAACGGTAGATTCTCGCTAAGATGTAAAACCTACTTGCAAATCCGCTGTAAACAGCTCAGTTTCACAGGAGTTTTCGTGATTATCCCCAAGTGTATATGCCAGGTACTTTTTCTTCGAACGTCCTCCACGTAGGCATCCCTCCCTTTAGGTAGATACCCCAAATATGTTTTGGCATAATTCAAAAAATCCAATCCATTCCTCTATAAGATGCTAAAGAAATGCTTTTATTTTCTACGTACACAGTGAGCTTCAGGATATCAGTGAGCAAAACATGTACAATGATTCAATATTGTTTCTTCTTGCATTTATAAGAAAAACTGTAGATCCTGGGAAAACCGGAATTGATCCAGAAAATTCAGTATATGAACGAGTCTTTAACATGTATCTGTTGAAGTAATTTCTCTTTAACCCTCTTACCGGCAAAGCGTATATATACGGCCTATAATATTTTTGTGGTGTCTGTAAGAACGTATATATACGCGCATCTTGCAATATGTTAATAACTTAAGGCAATATATTAAAAACTCATGTATAAAGTACATTTGGGCTTTCTGCATTACAATTAAGAAGATACCTCTTTCTCATGGCATATTTCGGAAATTTGGGCTTTTTTATTTTGCTTAGTGAATTTGTGGTTAGTGAAACCCTGTGCCAGTCAGAGGGTTTTAATAAACAGCCCATAATATTTTACTAATCCCGTACTTAATGCCTCATACTAAAATATCTCAAATAGAATTTTGGAAGTTTTGATTTCTAGGTGATATTTATACCCCAGATTTTTCCCCTCACCAGTAATGAGCTAACATAAATTCATGAAATCGACAGACATGATTAAACAAAATAAAAATTGGCAAGAGAAATAATGTGAAGTCAGTAAAACATTGAAATACTGTACCCTTTCTTCACCGGCAAAGCGAAAAGAAGAGGCATAAAAGCACGCGCTAAAATGTCAGTGCAAAGAAATTTGAGAATTTTCCAGCATAATAATAGAAAATGAAATCCCTAATGCCATCTGTTGACAGAAAAATAAATGAGAAGCTATGAAAGTGAAATAAAAGTG
The DNA here is from genome assembly GCF_044657685.1 of Stegodyphus dumicola. Lineage (NCBI taxonomy): Eukaryota > Metazoa > Arthropoda > Arachnida > Araneae > Eresidae > Stegodyphus > Stegodyphus dumicola. The sequence goes on from NC_140771.1 coordinate 200,494,432, forward strand.
AATATCAGCTAGCTTTTATATAATTTCTAGAGTGCATTGAGAAATATATTGATGATTTCTCGCTCGACCTTGATTTGATGAAGATAACAGATTTCTGCAACCCATTATTTAATCATGCTCGTGATTTCTTTGCAACATTAAAAGATGTCTTATTGAAATAGTTAAAAGAACATGTGCTTCACTATCATACACTGCGTGTTATACGTAATATAGCTATTAAAATGATTTCATTGATAAAATATTTTATTGGATGATTAAAGCTGACATTCATCAAGGATTTCAAAGTGTAAAATTTTCTATACTTATAAAGCTTAATAAAAAAGTTATTTTTAAAGAAAGCTTATTTTTTCTTAAAAAATAATAAATTCAGGCACAAATATTTAATCTAGTTCTGTGTAATTGTCTAAATATTTACAGGTTTGTGTGTTTCACTTTCTATTGCATAGAAATTTCCCTTACAAAGAAACATGACCGAAACACATCTTAGAATAATTTCTCCAAAATGATTTTCTAGAATCCACTTCTATGATATTTAGAATATTTGACTGCTTTCATTCATAATTTTAAACTATTTATAACTTATTATTTCTTAAAACGATACTCTTTCGTGCAAACAAAATTCAAACGAGAAAATTTTCGCTTACCACTCAAATCATCAGGAAAATTTTCTAAACGTATAATCCATACAAATGATATTGATTTTCAAGTATCTGCACTAATACTCCTCGTAGCAATTCCAGAATGCAAACGAATTTGAGAATTTCGTCTTTTTGCTTGGCAACTTCACGACATTTCTTCAAAAATTTAAATCTACTTCTGTATAAATTCTATAAACGACTTTTAGAACTTCTGAATTTTTGTGGGATATTTTGCTCTCCCACTTGCTTCTCTTCTTACTTGTTTAGTAAACTGCATAGATTAGTGCTTTTTAGATTTTTGCAAACCTACACCCAAATTTGCAAAGCGGGATTTTTTGGAAAACTGCATCTGTTAGCTGCACGCTCTAGTTCAGATTTAAATTTTTATCTCATTTGATACGCTCAATTCACAAGATTTTGAGTATTTTTTTCTTATATTTTATGACTACATCCTGTAGAAATCGCAGCTTTTCATACAAATAAGAATTCTTCGCTTATAGTACAGTTGTTAATTACTTCAAACCGTAATTTAAGAACCACTACAATACTCAACCATAGTTAAAAATATTCTAGTTTTTTTATGTACGTCTATGCACCCTTTCTATATATGAACCCTCAAGATTTCGCTATGCCAATTTCCTTATTTCCTTTAATTTCATTTATTTACGGTTTTCAATTTTATTTAAAGGTGCATACACCTTGTCCTCTCACGGGGCTTTTATTTTAGCCACAATTAGTCATAAACATGTGTTTGAAATTACATAAATATTTTAATAAGTAAAATTTTCATGGTATTTTTATATTAAAAAAGTTCTCATTGTTTATTTTACTTATACGATCTCCTGGTCTCTGATTTAAAAAAACCGACAACGACCGAGATATTTATTTTAAAACTTGAGTGTTGAAAGTATATGGTTTTGGAAATAATGGTTTGTAAAATCTTTTATATACATGACGTATGTATTTGAGATGGATGATTTCGTTGAAAGAAGCGACATACATTTTAAGCACAAAGAAGTTTTGTTTTCACATCATACGATGCCATTTTACATAAGATTAATACTGGAACAAGATATAGAAGGCGAAAACCGAAAATGATTCATTCTAATTTCATCTCAATTTTTGGATCATTCATAATGACAATTTAGCTGTTATTTAGCATAAAGATTATTTTCAAGTTTATATGTTACCTCCTTTTTTTAGTTTGGCTGTTTGACAGCTACTGGAGATAGATGTCTCCTCTTAATATTAATTTAGATTATTACGTAACCAAGAGGCCCACCAGCGGCCAAGTGGTAAAGTGGCTGAACACTGGTAATTCGGTTCGAGGTTTGAATCCTGCGAACAGGCTCTCTGCATGGACGTTTCTGTGTTATCCCCCATGTGTACCGCGTATACGGGTCAGTTTTCCATAGAAACTCCTCCACGAAGACGTGCCTTACCTTAGGCAGATAGCCCTTGAGGCTTTGCCACAATCACAGACACGAACACCAACGTAACCAAGAATTTACAGTACGGATGAGCTTTCAAATTTAAATAGTGGCTTCGAACAATTATTCCATCTTTCTGCACAGAACTGCATTGTCCCGTTCTGTTACATTTGTGGTCATCTTCTAAAGTAATTAATTCCCCAGCCTTCACGGTGTAATTTTCAGCACTCTCAGGGCGTATTCCAGAGGTCCGAGGTTCGAGTCTTGGCGAAGGCATTGCTCATTTTTCATGTCTCATGCTTCAAAATAACCTAATGTCTCTACAATCTTATTTTAGGAAAACTATTTCAGCATGATTTATGAAAAATTAATACCGGTATTTAGAAAGTTTTTTAAACTGATACAGTGATCGAAAGTCAAAATCAAAAGGAAAATTTAAAATCAAAATTTAACCATCAAAAGTCCTAAGAATATTCAAAATCAGACTGCAATATTAATCTGTTATTAAAACACAAGTAACACAATAGTAGTTTAATGAATTTATCTACTAGGAACTCAGAATTTTCTGGTTTTATTCTAAAAGAACCACAATGCAATAAAAAAAAACCTTTAATAAAGTTTCCCATCACCTCTTCTCTATTGTAATTAATAAGTAATTACAATATTCTCTATTGTAATTTGTAAATTAATAAGTACCACTTCTTCAAATTCTATAAGCACTCGTTTCAAATTCCATTTTTTTTTTTATCTTCAGGACACAGACATGGACATAATATTGTTCTGTTAGTCATAATAACTGACGTCTGATAACCCCAGAAATATTACGCGTTTTTCTAGATCATTTTATTTGCTTATTCAGTGAAGTAACTCATCCATTTACAAGCGATCTCACGAACCTTGGGAATCCTCAATGCGAAGGTATAATATCTACATAACGCTTGCAAACACGAAATCTCTGGTGCCACTGCATAATTGATATTATGTTAATTTTGCTGAAGCGACGTCTTGCATGTTTGTTTTGTACCACTGTGCTTTTAAAGTACTTATGACATTCTAATAGACAGCAGAGTACAAGCAAAATGATATATTGTTGTGTACTTAAATATTGCTTTATATATGGGTGAGAAGTGCCTAGAGATTTCAGATGGAACAGTTTTTTTCTGTTCACGGATTTATTTATTTATTTACCATCAGATGAGCAGCTGCACCGCCTTTAAGATATTTAGCTTTTTCGCTCAATTGATGGAATCATCTACCAACTGTGTTGTTATGTAAAATATAATAAAATTTTAGAATTTTGATAATTACATAATAAAAATTAAATATCAAGAAATAAATATATACATACTACAATAAATAATAAACATAAATAGATACAATAAATAAAAGTTAAAAATTTAGAATAAGATAAATACAATGTTGTTATATATGAAGTAAAATAAAGTATCAGAATTTTGAGAATTATATAATAAAAATTGAAGAAATTAAATATATAAAAACATAATACCTAAATAAATATGAAAGTAAATGAAACAAAAATACATAAGTAAATACTTAAGAAGATCATTACAAATTTTGAAAATGAACAACATAATGTATGAGAATAGTAGAGGCTGAGAATGTAAGATATGTAAAGAGTAAAGTATTTCATTATGGAGAATGAAGAGCAGTAATTGAATAAAAGTTGATGAGAAATAGTATTTGAATGAATTAGGATGACCTGAATGAAATGTTCGTGGAAATTCTTGATAGAGAGTCATTCTTGAGTAAAAGACTTGACTAAAAACCTTGAGTTGAGACTTTATTAATATATTAAGAAGATGGAGTTAGAAAATATCCTTAAATTCTTGATTGAACTTGAGAGATCTTGAAGGTGTACTTAAATAAAGATAGTCTTGAGTGAAAGCATTAAAATGAGGTAGTAGAAAGAATGGTGTATTACGTAAGGTAAATGAACAAAGAATAATGATTTAAAGTTCTTTTAAGATCATCGATGTTTGCGGAGATATAATTTATTATATTATGAAGATGATTTCTTAGAATACTACTTTTTAATATCTGTTGAAATCATAACTGAGCAGAAGTTAAATTGTATGCTTTAAGGTGATAATCTTTAGTAAGGTTGCAGCGAAAGAGATAATGATCTATTGTGCCTTCATTTCCACAGGTACAGAGATTTGTATGGTGAAGTCCGAATCTATGAAGGTATTCTGGAAATGGACCATGAGCTGTTAGGAAAAATGTAATTGAACGGTTGGTAGATATTAATGATCTGGAAGGTTTTGATATGAAAGTAAAAGTTCTTCTGCCGGTAGTTGCTTCAGTCCAGGTTTGCTTCCATAAGTGCATTAATTCTGTTTCTAATTTTGTTTTTAGTAATTGGGTATGGAATTGAGTAATTTGAAAGGGAAGAATTGTTTGCAGCCTCTTTTGCTAGTTCATCTGCGAGCTCGTTACCACTATTACCGATGTGTGCTACCACTATTACCGATGTGTATAATAAAAATTGAAGAAATTAAATGTATGAAAACATAATACGTAAATCAATGTGAAAGTAAATGAAACAAAAATACATAAGTAAATACTTAAGAAGATAATTACAAATTTTGAAAATGAACAACATAATGTATGAGAATGATAGAGGCTGAGAATGTAAGATATGCAAAGAGTAACGTATTTCATTATGGAGAATGAAGAGCAGCAATTGAATAAAAGTTGATGAGAAATAGTATTTGAATGAATTAGGATGACCTGAATGAAATGTTCATGGAAATTCTTGATAGAGAATTTCAAACAGATTTTCCACATTTCCACATTTCAAATGGATTACCATTTGAAATGTGGTAGTGTTTTGAAATTGAGAAAGTAGAAAATGGATTTCTTGTACAATAGGCGATCGACTGTGTCCAATTATAGCTTGAATACCAGATGCACTATCAGAGAGAATTAAGGATGGTAAAGAAAGTTCTTTTGCGAAGCATATGGCTTCTTTGATTGCAAAAAGTTCTGCTTGAAAAACTGAGTTGTTATTGTTTAAACGAATATTCCAGTTTTTAATATTTGAATTTTTTCCTAATGCTCAATATGCACTACCGACGCCTGCTTCAGATTTCGAACCATCAGTATATATGGTGAGTTCATATTTATTGAGTTCAAAGGTTCCCAATAGGGATTTTGTGTAAAAATATGTAGGATGTAGCTCTAAGTTGTGTTTAAGATATTCAAAATCTGTGTGGTGAAATACATTATTATTCATTATGCTTTGAATTCTTAGTTTTGATATTCTTACTTTATTTGTTTCTTTTATTAGAGATAAAGTTATTGGAGGGATGCCGGTTATTATTTGCAGCACACTAGTTGGAGTAGTTCTATATGCTTTTGCTAGAGAGAGGAGGAAAGGTCTTTGGATTGAAAGTAAATGTTTTTGAGCCTGGGAATTGAAGGTTAAATCCCAGACGGAAGCTCCATATAGTATTTTTTCAATAACTGTTATGTACCAAATGATTTCTAATTTTGAGGATATACCCCAAGTGGTTGTTACAGATCGAAGAGAATTGTGAAGGGTTAAAGTTTTGTTTTTGAGATATTGAATATGGAAATGCCAGGATTGCCAAGTATCTAATACTATTCCCAGATATGTGATGCTCTTGCCAATTTTGATTTTTCTTGAGAAATTTTGATTATTGGCTTTCTTAGGTTTTTTATGGAAGTACCTCTTTTTGGAATATATAGTGCTTTACAATTTGTAGTAGAAATTTTAAGATGAAATTTATCTGTCCAGTTGCGGAAAATATTTAAAGAAAAACTGGAGTTAATTTCTATTGATTTATTCTATTTCCGGCTACTTGCGTTCACGGATTGTTTACGAATTGTATCACGTTCTGTTTACGGATTGTATCACATCAGCACAAATCAATCACATTTAGCGAAATAGTTTTATCAGTAAATGTGCTAATGGCACAGCACTGCAATTAGCTAGGCTAGTGATTCCCAAAATGTGAATGGAGATGTAATTTTTAAAGAATCACGAAAGGTTTTGAAATACTCTTTTCTATGCTGTACACATAGAGATTATCACTCGTATAATGAAAATTGGAAGAAACTCGTTGCATTAATCTGACGTGGATGCATAAATCAGAAATTTGCAGACATGGCCGAAATCAAATATTTCATTTTTATGCATGGTTGACATACATTTTTATTTAATTAACACAAATCAAACAAGCGCCAACAGAGCGAGATTGCTCAGCAAATACTTTTTATAACAAACACTTTTTGCATTCCAGATTACATTAGAATGTTTGCATTAAGCGAATTCCAGATTAATATTCGGTTGCTGGGTTAAGATTTATTAATATTACAAAAATAATTGCGCAAGAGAGATCAAATGGCGAATCACTTTTCAGAATTATGTGAAGTAAAGATTACATTAAAAAAGTTATTACTTTGCTAATTTTAGAATGAGGAGGGAGGCATGCTCAAATTTCGCGATTTTTAATTTATTGTTAGAAAGGTAGATATTATATATATATGTCATAATAAAAGCAAAGGAAATAACGGAGCAGTGTAGATGCGTGATTAGATCCATATTGAAGAAGAATTTTGATTGCGTAGTATTTGAAGAACTTGGCAGTCGAGGCAGTTTTAATTCCATTTTTATTTCCAATTGATATTTGTGGCCACAATCAATTGACACTCTAGTCGTGCCTTTCCACAGAAGATTTACATTTTTGATATTGTTGGGATAGAAAGCAAGCCAGCGAAATTACATCTTAGGACAGTAGAGAACAAAAGCTGAAGTGCGTAGTTATGCAAGATGGAGGCACGCGAAGAGAAAAGTTTTGGTTTACAAGGACAGTTTCAGTTCCCAATGATTACGTCATCAGAGCTGCGCCGATCATAGAGTGATGTAGAAATGACGCAATGCAAAGAAGTTATTACGATTTTAGAATAGAGAGGAAGAATTAATGTTTATAGTTTAATCTATAATTTTGATTCATATATCTTACATATATATATGAAGGAATAAAAACAAAGTAAAAAACAGTTCAGTATCTAATCCTCGCTTTGATAGCAGCAAAAAATTATGACAATAATGGAAAATAAAAAAAATTAATACAATTAAGATCTATCCCATAGTCAAGTCACAATAAACTCAATTCAAAAAAAAATTCGGATTTGGAAAAACCAGAAAACAGAAGCACACTTTAGAAACAGGACAGGGGAGCGGATCAGAGGGTATACATAGATAGATACAGATACTTAGAATTAAGAAGGCTTAAATATTTAATACTTAAATAATACATATACCTGTAAATTAATCATTAATGGCTACACGTTGTTCTATTTATAATGATTTCATCATTACAAAATTTTCTATCAATCTCCTTTTCTTCCCTCTATCTGTTGCAGCAAAAATGAATTTTTATCGTGATAAATCGAACCCTCATGCTGTGTAGTTTGTGAAGCTAAATTGTTTGAGAAGTAACGACGTTAGCAAATAAATGAAAAAATATAAAACATTATACTCAGCGCTACAACATCAGAAAGAAATATATTAGAAGAATCAAGCATGTCTTCTTTTTTTTTTTTTTTTTACAGGTTAACACTTTTTAAAGGTTTCTGCCGTTTCTTAAAGGTTTTCGCAACTTAGACTTTTACTATCCTTACTTTCCTAATCAAGAGGGAAAAACTTGACAACTTTTCATTTTCTATAGCATATTTTTTTAATAATATCATTAGTTGCATGCTTTGTACTTAATTACCTGTACTATCTCTTGCCCATCTCGTTTGGATCGTATTATGTATTGAACATGATTTCATATATCAGCGCAAACGCATATTGCAATGAATTGAGAGTTCGTGAAGCTGTTTAATACATATACAAGATGAACAAGATAAAATGTACATTGCGTTGGCATAAAAAACAGCTCAGAGTAAAGTAAACAGTTAAAATAGGTTAAGCAGAGTATCAGATATAAAGAAATTTCTCCTTCATTCACGAGGATTGCTGTAGACAGGGCTTCTTAAACTTTTTTCAATCGCGACCTCTTTTTATCACTGAGATTTTCTCTCGACCCCCAGGACCCCATAACATTTAAAAAATTTTATGGGGCCCCATAAGTATTGCGCAAATCGCACACACGCGTGAATGAAATTGTCAATTTTTCACCTGTACTGTAATATACTATTGCAGTTTTATGTCATTAACTTTAATTTCTAATTTTAAGACATAGAACAATGTGAAAATGTTTAATAAATAATAGACGAAATGACAGCGTAACGTGTAAAGCAAGTAAAATGAACGTTTATATTATAAAAAGAATGTGTCGAAACGTTTTCGTTTTTTCTTTGTCTGTATTGTCTTATCGTTATCTATTTCCTGATACATTGTGTAAAAATATTTGGCAATTGTAAAATTATTATAATAAGTTAAAGAAATATCAAAACTGCTAAAAGTTTTGGCGACTCCCTGCTGCAGGTCCCGCGACCCCCTTGATTGTTGCGACCCACAGTTTAAGAAACCCTGCTGTAGATCCTTGATATAACTCCCAGAGTAAACTAAACTAGGGATAGTCAACCTGATCCCAACCGCCCATTAGTGGGCAATTTAATCACCGTGTTCGGTAGAGTTTTTTATTAATTTTTTCCGATGATCAAGATCAAGAAAAGTCGAAAGCATATATATTTGGATACACACATGAAAGTTTAGTTCTACACCTGGCATTCCCCCAAGCGCTGCTCATAAGGAAGGAAAGAGAGGAGACGCTCGCCATACACTCCCTTGAAACAGTGACACACCACTCTTGGTGACCTAAACATTCAGTGACTTCATTTACATTTTTCGAGTAAAGTAATTTACAATCGATTAGTGTGTATCAGAATTCTTTATATGAAAAATATGTATAAATATAAATTGGGTGAAACGTACATGCGTTATTTTTAACAATTTAACAATGTGTTATTTTGTTATCATTCAAAGTTAGGTTTACTTCGAAATCCTTAGCTTCTCTTCCCTTAGCCAAATAACCCTTGCATGCTTAACCCTTTTTAAAAATCTTAAGCTGACCTATGCGCCAAATTACGAATATTTTAACATACATAATTTTGCATTTGAATTTAGCCATCAAGTTTCAAACTTTTGATTTGAAACACGTTTTGGGATACATTCGCTATCAGATTCAAATTTTCTAGTAAATGTATTTTGGCAGAATATTCTGTACCTCTCTTAGAAATTTTACTCAATTTCACCCAATACCATACCTTTGTATAGAAATTTTACTTAATTTTCCCCAATACCAAACCGCTGTAACATGTTATGGATGTAAACAAACGTACCGCCCACCTGCTTGGGCTACCAAAGCCCGGTAACACTGCTTCAGCCATTTAGTGGGAGGAAGACGTTTCCTTTTATTCCTACCTCCAATTGCACAATGCTCTCTATTCTTATGTGTTCTTATATTTATACGGCTTCATTATTTTTTAATAAATTCTCTGTCTATTACATGCATTCTGAAAGGATAAATAAATGGAAAAATTTAACTATAAATTTTTTGCTAAATCTCCATACAAAAATATTACTTTCCAGCTACGCTAAATTAAGTTACTGTAAACCTGTGGGCGGCGAGGAAATTTTATTACTAACTATGCGGGCTAAAGTTATAATAGGGCTGACTATCTCTGATTTGAACAATAATCACGGCATACAGATATTTTGTTTCACACGATAACTCAACTGGGAGGGCATGAAATCCATGTGTGTCAAACTATATCTTAAAAGAGGTAACCAAATTCATACTTAAAATTCAAATTTTTTTATTTACATCTTATATACACAATAAATTGGTTTGCTTTGAATATACAAACCGACGCTGACGTCCTTTCTGCATTTCAACAGTCCAAATCCTGCTTTCCCACTATTGTCACTTCACAGACACAAATTGTAGAAGGTGGAAAGCAAGCTTTCGAGGAGGCAGTTACAGGGATGTGCTACAGCAGTCAATGAATAAGAATTCAGTATAATCTTTTAATTCTTAACTGAGTGGTTCAGCTAATTCTATAAATTACTGGCACTGGGCTTCATCGCAGTAATATGTAAGATGGAACAGTTAGCTTAGACGTTTCCGATAAATAAGTCCTAATGCTTTGAAACTTCGTTTTCGGAAATTTCTAGAATGTTACTACGTTGAAGAAAATTTCCGAATGTTACTAATTTGGCGACACAAATTATCGCCAAGGTTCGTCAGGAGGGGTTAGATTCTAACTAATTTGTCTTCGTAATTTAAAAATCAATCGATTCAGAATTACAAGATCTATAACAAGATGCTCGAAATAAGCAAGCAAAATAGTTATGAGTTCGTTTAAACACAGATGTTATGTAAATTTTCTATATTCAATTTACCAAATAAACTAATAAATATACAAATACAGTATAGACATTTATAAAAATGCAGAAAAAATATCAGCAAATAAATATAACTACTATTTAGTTATATTATCATATAAGCTGCATTAATGCTTGAACATTAATGAAGTCCTTAGATGTAAAATATATTTACCATTATTTTTTCTTCCCAAGTATAAAAGTGATTATCATGTGTAAATCAAGTAATTAATTTCTGCCAAGAAATCTGAGAAAGCAAAGTGTGTTTCGTTCGGTCTTTCCCTATGCTTTCCAGATATATACTTCCCGAAACTGCAGAACTATAGTTTAGGGCTTCCAGATTCCAGAGCAAAAGAGAAGTAGATTGATAGATCTCTGGATCGTTTATAAAGATTATTTTCTGACGACTTACTTAAGGTTGAGTTCCCACCGTACATTCAAGGCTCGTTATGACGCAAGGGTGAGATCATCAGATGACCATCAGACTGTCATCATTTAGTATGAAAAAGTGAAGTAAGATAAAAAGGAAGTTTATTTTTTGTAGGTGCGAATATCGCTCTTATTTAGAAATTTAACGAAATTTTCACATAACTTTGCTTTTGAAAGACTGAAAGCGAATAGTTTTTGGTGTAAAAGTCGGCCAAAAGTTGTTTAAATATGTAGGATTATCAGTCATCCGAGATTGTCTTGGGGCCTGATTTACAAACCAGGGCTATGTCTAGGAAAGGAAAATGTCTGGGAGTTTTAAATGTGTGCTAATAAACTTTCGAGAAATTAAAAATTTAAAGACGAAAGTAAGAAAGAGCACAAAACTTTAGTAATGGTTTTACACAGATGCAGGTTTCCTAAGATAAAATCAAGTCATTTGTCAGACATTAATGGAAAACTTCTTTGCTAGATCTTTACATCAATCATTTTTACTATAATGTACCGAAGAGCGCAATCTGCTAACTCTTATATTTTTAGAATCTTTGTTGATGTGAGTGTTATATTTACACATATCAAGTAAAGTGAAATTTTCGTTATCCATCAGAGTCGGGCAACACATGTTATAATACACACAATCAGTGTTATAGCAAAACACATGGAGGTAGTGTCAATCAATGAAACCTGCAAAAGGCATTGTCTTCATTTGTAGTAACTTTTGCTGAATTTTATTTATGAAAACAATTGAAATTCCGTTTCTGTGACAGAAATTAGAACTTGCCATTTACATAAGCTGCAAAGTAAATATTATATGAAATTTTTCAAAACGAATGAGACGTATTGCACTTCGCAGATTATTCGAAAGGAGCAAATCAGTACCATGTTAATCAAAATCAAAGTACATCACATACAAGTGATTTACGTTCATGTAGCTTTCATGTTTTCCTCTTTTTATATTTTCCCTTCTTTCAATAAGTCGCCTTTAACGATGCAGTGGCAGAAAAAACGGGCTTACTTTACGGTACAAAGGCAAATATATCAGACATTAAACGTTATGTCTTACAGTGACGAGCGGAATTACCAAATTAATGTGCGGAAGCTCTTTAGATAAGGAAGAAACGTCCCAGGGGCAATTACGTTAGTGATCCTTTCTGTTGGTCGTTATCACTTGACGATCAGCAATGCTTCAAACGTGATCTGGTGTTACAAGCCGCTGCAGGCTAAAAATTATCGAATGCTGCTACACTTAACTCTTGAATCCTCAGTAGTCATCTGTCATTAAGCAAATTGGGATTTGTGTCACGTTCTTGAATTTTTCTAGGTCCTCATCAGTTTATGGAACTCTTTCTCCTTATCACTACCGAAACTTACCGTTTTGTAATGTAACCGTTGATATTACCAGAAGCAAGAAGCGTTTATGTCAACTGCTATTACAACAACGCGCATATGGCAGTTGTGATTGAAATATATCTAACATCTAGGGGCGTCATTTATAAATGGAATTTCTAAATATTTAACAAATTAAACGTTTGTATTTGCTAGGATAGTTTTTCAATATATATAATAATAATAAATAAAATATCTTAAAATATAAATAATAACGCTGATAGAAAATACTATTTTATGTATGTATAGATGTTACTGTTTACCCCCCAAAATAAAAAAATAAGGTAAGTTATATTCGTATTTGATGAAATTATAATGCAAAGCTAAAATGAATTCAGGAGAATATTGATGAAGTTTATCCAAATATTACATTAATATCTTGATGTCAGAAATATTTTTAGTAAAGCTTATCGAATTTTTGGGATCATTATATTACGGCTAAGGTTGACGGTTGTTCAAAAATTCTCACCAAATTTGTTACCTCAAGAACTATTTATTACTCGAAAATAACTATCTATATCTCTTTAGTTATTTAAGACTCTACAATAATTAAATAGTTATTTTATTCATACTCTCAAATGATGAAAACAAAAGCTACACTTAACTCTCTAAAAAAGAACAACATCATAGTATGTTGCCATTCTATGAAACCTAAACTTTTACAAAACATAGATAATAATAATATGAATAAATAATGAATAAAAAAACCTATAAAGAAAAAGATTACATCTGCTTGAAGCTTGTGCAATATTACTCAGAAGCTGCAGTTACAAAAAATATAAACAAAAATATTAGAGTCAAAATATTGTTCAACGGTATTACTATGTTATGCTACCCTATATATTAACTTCACTTTATTCGGCATTTCCATAGGTCCAACAATGCTCTGCCTTATACCAGTGACTGAAAAACAAAAACCTGCTAATGAGTGAAAAGATCATGAAAAAGTCTTTAAAGTTCTTTGGCAACCATGCTTTAGCCGTCAACTTAATTTTACCAATTTAACTAAATAGATTTCACTGTTTTCAAAGCACGGGAAGGATATTTGCTGTTATAATTGTAATTTCTTAAAGGATTTCCTAAGAAAAACATAATCTTACCGATTTTACACATTCAGGAAGTTCTATGCAGTCGAAGACAAATTATCAAGGCTTTGCCGTCTTATTCACTCGGGCTTTTATAAGCACATCATTTGTTACAGGATTTGTAAGTAGATCAAATTAGTTCAGCAATGGTGAGCGATATTCAATTGAGCTACCAAACCCCTGAAAGTAGACCAAGTCAAAATTCTTGCTTCTACATTTTGCGTATTTTAAATGCTCTTAAATGTAATATTTCTTACGTCGTAAATTTTGTTCCTACTTCCAAAATCAAGTAAATATAATGCTAAAGAAAGAATGTGGTTTTAGTAATATTTCCATGTACGATATAGTTGCGAAAACGATTCTTATAGGTAAAGCGACAACTTTTTTCCTAGAAATAACCTTTTATGATTTAATGTAATAAACTTCTTATCCGCGTTACGGATGCTTGCCCCACACGCATTATTAGCAAAATGCGTTTCTCATATTATTTGAGGCTTTGAATTTTTTTATTTAATATTACGAATTCAGAGTTTTGAAACTAAATAGATAGCTTTAAATATTAAATCACATTAATCAAAAGCTTTAAATTACCTAGAAATGTACACTTAATTTAAGGACAGCTAGCTGAGTGGACGTTTAATAAATCCAGTTAATGTAATATTAAACATGTACCCGATTCTGCACTATCTTTCGAACACAAGATACTCTTGGTCTAATCAAGTAAACATTTATGAGAATAATACTTCAATAGAGAAGAAGAAGTCTGGTTTAAAACAAAGTTAGAATTAAGCATTATATAGCGATTTAAATATTGTCAATGTTAATTTGTAATATTTAACTTACTTGTAAGAGCATACTGAAAAATATTTAAATGCCGCGACATGTATTCTATAATAACAACATAAAATGTGTTTTAGAAATATTCGACCAGTTTAAAGTATTGGAATGCTAGCCATGATTTTTACAAGCTCCGAATAATTAATGATAAATGTAAGAAAACATATAAACATAAATGTTAGCAAGTAGCTTAAATTCGCATTCGTTTGTGAGAGATTTTTAAGTTAGGTATGTTTAAATTTCCGTAATTGCTTAATAAATTTACTTTAAAATGTATAAGTATTTAAAAATATCTTAATGTTATGCATATTCTACACAAGTATAGTGTATATAATAATAAATATCAGGATAAATAAATAGTTGAAATTACAGATTGTAAGTGACTTTAAAAGTCAAATTCTATATTTACTGTTCTCATAACTCTTTTCGTTTATCTAATTATATGATTATATGATGTAGTTAATTAAATGTTTATTTTCCGAGTTACATTTTATTCAATATATGCGATGTGTATATATATATATATATATATATATATGTATATATATATATAAGTTTATATATGTTAAGATTATATATATATAAATACATGAAACATAAATCAAAATAATATACCTAAAATATATTCCATATTCAATTCGGAATAAACTCCATGCAAAAATTTAAAAAATCAAAATAAAAAGAAGTGCTAAATTTCACGAAAGGTGCCACAAATGTTAAAACCGAATATGAAAGAAAAAACGTAATTAACATCTTTCTCTGCATCATTTTAAGGAGGTTTGTCAATCTGATGACGTTGCATCGAAAGATGTAAATTCAGTTTTTTGTTTTTTAATTCCGTTTTAACATGTTTTGCACTTTTCCTGCAATTTATCACTTTGCTTCAGTTTTTTTTTTTTTTATTTACTTTTTTTTTTTATTTTGGCATATCGTTTGTTTCAAATTGAATATGGGATGGATTTTAAATGTATTAATTTAATTTATTTTGAACTAATACGACCACTTATTACTGCTATCAGCGCGCAATTGGATTAGGTTTTGAATTATTTTCTTTTATATTTATTCATATACAAATCTATCTATTTCTCTATATGTATCTCTCTCTCTGTATGTATTAAAAAGTGTTCCAATGATAATAAATATATATATGTATGATAATTTAAATGGTATGATCAGAAAGGATCCCAATTAATTTAACATTAATGAATAGAATGGTGGTGGCATTATAAAATATAACAATGCAGAATGATGATTTACTCTAGCAAACCGGTTAAGTTACCAGTCTGAACGGTGGCCAGTACCACGTACACGCGCGATTTCTGCACATACATTCTGTTGCAAAATTGCTTCTTATTTTCTTCTCGATCCGCCTCTAAATTTTTGCCGGATATTTTAAAATCACTTTATTCATGAGCATTACACATGCATGTTTGCACACATATGAACAAATTTTGAAAGACGGATTTTGCAATATATCTGTCTTTAAAACCGCGTATCAGTCGACATTAAGTTAACCTAATGCTAAGAAACTTAAGAAATCCGCTTTGTCGTTGCCGGGATTCGAACTCCGGATCTTCTGAATACGCGTCAAGTGTGTTTCCATTTACATCACGAAGGGACGCGGAAAAGAGGAAGAATGTTCTCCCCCTTTAAAAAGCGACTGGGGATTAGCAGACGCAATAACCAAATCACGGTGGTGACGAATTATCACCCACTAGCGCTCGTCGGGATTCGAACTACGAACCTGCCAAATACGCGTCTAGCGTACTTTCCAGTTACATCACGTAGGCATGCGGAAAGGATGAAGAAAATACCTTGTAAGGATTATGTTAATTTTATTAACAGTTAAATTTTGAGTTAAACTTCCTTTCCTATCGCATTTTAATTCAACTTACCCACTTCCAGCCAAAATGTAGTTTTAGAATAACGTCTGAATGCTAATGAGGAAGAGCGGTATTTAACCAAGAAGTTCTACTGTCTTAGACAGAGAGATACCAGATATTGTTCCTAACACGCGTCCGCCTTTTTAAGCTACTCTTTCGTAGGCTAAAGTGCAGAATCGCCCACTTATTTGATTGGCGTTTGTTTGGAGCTATTTACAAGAGTAAGAAGAATTGGATTTTTGTCAATTTTCTTTGACTTTTTAAGTCAAAATAAGTCGATGTGTACATGGATAAATGCACAATGCCCTGTTTGTGCAATTCTGGGATTTTTTTTTTTTTAAGTGAAAATAGGTCGATGTGTACATGGATACCAAATATGTGCAATTCTTAAAAACGCGCCAAGCAGTGGGTGATTCTTACGCTCTGCCGTACTTAAGGCCATTGATAGCTTCGCAGTCACTTAGCGTTAAGGGGCCAACTCTGTTAGAATTTTGATAGCTTCGGCTATATCTTTTTAGTTAAGATTATTTTAAGATTTATTAAGATTATTTTAGTTTATTTTTTAGTCTCTAAAGTTGAAGCCCGAGTGTCGGCTTTATTGTACAACTCCAAGACGAAGTTATGTTAAATTTTAGTTGGAATAATAAAGGGTTATTTCCTCCTTCTCACTTGTTGTTTTCTACCTCGCGAACTCAAGCGATTATTCGCTTACTAGTTCTTAAGATTCTTTAATTTCAACTGTAACTTAGAAATACACAGTGGAGAATCCTACAACCTTATAAGAAAAAGCAAATAACATGAATTTAAATTTGCTTCTATTATAGAATAAATCCTTTAAGGAATATTAATCTTTTAAGTTTATACCGCAAACTACTAAATAAAACTTAACGCATTAAAATATAGAGTAAAAAATAAATTAAGAAATGCATTTACTAAATAAATGAATACAAAAATTTAATATATTACATATTTCGTAATATTTCTTCAGAAGAGCCCAATACCACAACATAATATACAAAGTTTAACATGGTTGATGATCACAATTTAAGGGGCTAATATGAATATGGTAAACCTAAAAATGTCTGTAATACAACAAACGGTTGGATGTGAAATAAGAACGCAGAACCACAGTATATACGAAGACAATGAAGAATAAAAATGTGTTTAATTTGGATACTTGAACAAGCTATGCATGATATTTAAAGAATTGCTCAAATCCATCATGATGAAGTGACTGGCATACACGTTGGATGATGCCTGGCATGTCACATACTTCTGCAACAGAGGCGCAAATTCCGGCGGTTGCATGCCAGAATTCTACCAAATTTTGGCAGGTCTTGCAAGAAAGTGAATCCGAGTTTCGTAAACAATGTGTCCCAGGTATTCCTCGTGAAAGAACTTGAGGCAATTCTTATAAATATCCAAGATCAAAACTACTTTTCGTTCTTCTTGCTCATCGGGCTTATTGCTTTCTCGAGTTCAAATTTCATATTTACAGTATTCGCTGTATTAAAAAAAAGGTTACGTTCGCCATGTTCGATTAGCCCTGAAACATCTGACCATCAAACGTGTTACATCTTGTTTATTTATAGGACTGCTTTACTTCGATTACTGCAAACCGCATGATCTGGCTTAGATTTGTAATATGTTTCTCAAGAATGTCTAAAGGAAACTATTAATTATTCAGGTTATACATGAAACACACCAAAAACTATCTCTTAAATATTTGCAAATATATATGAATATATATATATATATTAAAATTTAAATATTATAGTAAAACAATATTTATTACATTATAAGTGTTATATGTTATATTGAATTTACATTTTTAACATGTGTGCGTGTGATAAAATACCATACGTAAAGGGCCTCACCAGCTTTTTTATCTTCTGCGTTATCGCATTTTTAATATATATATAAGCAGATAATTAACAATTATTATGCACGCATTAATATGAAATCAAACCTTTCATGGAATAAATTAGAATTATGAAGATAACATAAAATTCATGCATTAAAATATTTACAATTATATTCAGTTTAATAAAAGAACTTAACATAAAATATAAATAAATAAAAAGCAGAATTACCATCTTTCGATTTTGTGACGGTAGGGAATCTATACACACTGCCTTGAAACTCTGCTCAGTGCTGAAATTTAACCTTCTCCGGTACGGTGTCGTAAGATATATTCAAATGATACGAATAAAGTTGCTAGTAATCAGATAAAGATCATCTTGCTTGCAAACAGCGAACTCGAATATTCCCGAAGAACCTGCATTGGGGAAATCCATAATTAGAAATGTTTAGCCTAAAGTACCTTCCACCATGGTCGAAGAAAGAAAGAAAGAATTTAGATCCTGTCCTAAAAGTCCTCCCCTTCCTAAAATTAACTTCAATTTGTTGTTGAATATTATCACTAATCAGGAATGATTATGGAGGCTTATAAGTCCAAAGGGGCTTTGTCCCTGAAGGACTATTCCTTTCGTTTTGCGATTTTGCGTTGAATCACTATAAATCTCCGTTTCACTTTTCAAACTGTTGCCACCAAATGTTAGAGTCCTGCATTATATTTGAAGAAATTAAATAACGAAAAATCTGCATAAATGTAAGTATATTTCTCGCATTGGTATATAAAACAACGCTACATAGAGCTATCGAATTTTGAATGACGTAATCCTGCTACGAATATGGGCATGTGGAAGACCAAATTTGAAATTTGGAATTTGTTTTATTATCGATCTCATATTTTGTAAAACTTTAACGAATTTTCGATTAACAGAATCAAGAATTTCAAAGCGAGCAATGGCAAGACTCTGCGCGGGGGGGGGGCGACCTTTTTATGTCCAGCGCACGGAACTGTGTATCAGAAATTCTAAAGATATGCTCATTTTAAAAGTATTTTGCGACATTGCTGTTGAACTGATTTTTATGGTTTAAGTTCAAAGAACATGATATTTAATAAATAAAGGTAACACACAAAACGCTAAAAAAACGCCCCTTTGGATGCCATTTATAATCTGAAACCTTACAGATTTTTTTTATTTATCTTCTTTTACTTTCGCAGCAATACTTATCAAATAATATATTAAACATGTCATTAAAACGTAGTCTTTGCATTATATGTATTATATGCACTATTGTAAAATAATGTCTTAATCGTGTAAAGAGTCTAACATTCTGAGCTGGATGTTTAAGTTAAACTAGGCCGTGAGACTTGGTTAGTTGATTGTCTCAGATGTGTTTGCAATTTGCCATGTTTTCAGAATTACGGTGGGTTTGCCGTAACGTAAGGCTAACGCAAAACGAGAAGTGCCTGCATTATGAAATATTATCTAAATGTAGGGAAATAATTCATAACGCAACACTAATAGCTCCCAAGAATGGATTAGACTGCATGTACAACAGGTGTATTTAATGCGTGTCAGATGTTGCTATGGCGCTAATTTTGTGTGTAAAATATATGTCAAAAACAGTTACCTTACGTCATTAATTTATAATTTAGTTATTCAGGCTTTAATACGCTCATTCTCTGCGTTAGATTTATGCGTTCTTGCATCTCTGCGTTAGATTTATGCGTTAGATTTTCTTGAAGTTTCAAAATCTATCTCTACCCAAAATAATAATCATGTAAAATTTATAAACATAACACATTTGTTCCTTTAATTTCACATAAATCTTATATATATATATATATATATATGTAAGATAAAAATATATGAATCAAAATTATAGTTTAAACTATAAACATTAGTTCTTCCTCTTTATTCTAAAATCGTAATAACTTCTCTGCATTGCGTCATTTCTAGATCACTCTATAGCCCGCGCAGCTGTGATGACGTAATAATTGGGAACTGAAACTGCCAAATTACAAACCAAAACTTTTCTCTTCGCGTGCTTCCATCTTGAATAACTACGCACTTCAGCTTTTGCTCTCGACTGTGCTAAGATGTAAATTCGCTGGTTTACTTTCTATCTCAACAATATCAAAAATGTAAATCTTCTGAAAGGCACGACTAGAGTGCCAAGTGATTGTGGAATTAAAACTGCCTCGACTGCCAAGTTCTTTAACTATTACCAAGTTAGCATTACTAGCATAATACGCAATCAAAATCTTCTTCAGTATGGGTCTAATCACGCATCTACAGTGTTTCGTCTTTGCTTTTATTATGTCATATATATGTATGTGTGTGTGTGTAATCTTAAAGTACTAAAAAGCCTAATACCTGGGAAGCTGCAGAGTAAGAACGTATACACCACATTAATTAGAAAGTTTACGCAGTTAAAAAGTAGATAAAATGCAAAAATGCGTAATTAGCAAATATATGTCTCATTAAATAGCAAATTTAGATATTTATGGATGCACATCAATAAAACAAATCTATTCAAATATTAAAATTAAGAATCCTTTTTTCACAAATTCCTGATTTTGAAATTCGTGCTGGCAAATTCAAAAGTTATTTTTTTTTTTTTTTTTTTTTGTCTAATAAAATATTTTCAATAAGTCAGTGTTCAATAAATTCCAATTTGTAGGTAATTTGTCTGGCGCTCTGAGTGACACATAATCATTAATCCAAGTATGGTAAATATGTTCTCGGTTTGTGTCATACAAATGTATGCGTTGTCCACAGTTTTAAGATATATTTAAATTTATTTGCTTACTTGAATCTTAAAATGAATTTTTTACCATTTTTTCAAATTTTGATTCACTTTTTTAAATGTTAAAGGGGTTTTAAAAGGCACTTGTAATCGAATCATCCTGTTTTGCTGTATATCTTCGTACTTCCAAGACAAATCAGCATGGATGCGTTTACTTTTGTTTTCAGTTCTTAATCTCAAACTATCTAACAGCTTCGCATTATGTCTGTGTTTTTTCTTATTATGGTACTTATTTCTTAGCCGATATTTAACTTAATAACTATTTTTCCCCGAATTATTACTCCTGTGCAAGCTTCTTCTTCACTTCATGGATTACATAAAGAGAAAACTTAATGAAACAGCGCATATTTTACATATTCATAGACACCGAAATGAGATAAAAACAGAATCGGCGGACATGACATTAAATAAAGGTGATACGTCGCAGATGCAAATGAGAGAAATATGCGTAAGAATATTAGTGAACAGTTTCATTTATGTGCGTTTTTAGTATTTTCCTCTCTCTATCCCATTTTTCTATACCGACTAATAAAACATTTGGTTTCCAAAATTTAATATTATTACTAGATAAAAGACATTGTCCCATTAGGAAAGTGCCTGTATCACAAGCGTTATATAAAATTCATCGAATGAACTGAAATAACGCAATTTAAAAAGATTTACTAAAAGCATGTTACTTACTTTACTTGGATAAAAAAAGGGAAAATGAACAAATTAAAATGGGACTGGACGAGCGACTGCAAGATGAAGTCAGAATTTTATCTCCCATTCAAGGATGATTCAAAGATGAAAATAGTACAGGAAGCTGTTGAGCTGTGGACAAAATTATTGCGCTGGCGTAAATTGTTATTCATCGTAAGAACAGCGAGTGGTATGCATTGCTACAGGAACGCTAAGCTCGCCGATATGCATTTTATGTGTCGGACTGAGGCTAAAACATAATAATTACTTAAAGTACATGCAAAGAAAGATTTCCAAATACCACCTCTGAGCAGCTGTTCCATTTCTATCCTGAGTCCTATCATAAAATGCACGTCAGAAACTCCGCACTCGTGTAGTAATGCATACTGCTCGATCCACACAGCTGGCATAAGAAATGATGATTTACACCCAAATAAGGCTTTTACTTACCATTCAGTTGTAACGTGTAACATGTCAAAAATGTTCCATTTCCGCGTGTACGAAATCCATTAAATAAATATGCTTATTTCGGTGCCCCCTACCTGCTCTTTCATTTTTGCCAGATATTTTTGAATCCCCTTGCATGCACAGTCAATAATCTATGACAGTTTTGAAAGAATACCTGGATATAAATTATCTTGTACACAAAGAGTATTACTTTTTTTAGCAACGTTTCGTTGGAAAGCTTGCAAAATTGATTTCTGCGATTTATATGCATTTCTTCTATTTTCCTCCTTCTATCTCTTTCTTTGTAATGGCCAAAACACATTAACAGACTATATAAAGTATTTAATATCACACTGTTTAGAAGTACTCAACATAACCTAAATATTACATTTTTCCTTGCAAATGCTTGTACGGTAATTTCTCCCTGCTTATTGCATTTCTTCTAGGTGTAACGCGAAAGCACGTATGGCTAACTATAATTAGATCCGGTGTTCTAATCCCGGAAAGAGTATCACGGATTTCTTCGGTTTTCTGTCTTCGACAAAGCTAATGACTGTAAAGCGGTGCCCAAAATAAAATGGGGTTGATTATGATTCGTCACCTCAGGATTTGACAACTGGTTGCCCCCTCCCAAGTTGCCTTTTTAGTGGGGGAGAATGTAAAGCATTTTCTCCCTTCGAGATGTGACTGAAAAGCATTCTCAGCTAACATTAAGAAGGTTTGGTATTCGAATCACGGTGAGGGAACTGCGGATTTCTTCGGTTACCTAGCTCTAAAAATCTTTATGACTTTACACGTTCATTATATACTTTGACATTTCTGCTATTTTCGACGAAAAATTTATTGCAGTTTTAAATGCGCACTTTCATTTTCTTTCTAATCTTCAAAACCTATGGTAAGTTTAATATTGGGAGAGGTCTGTTTAATTTTTAATAACGGCATTAATTTTTTTTTCTATCAGATAAACCGAGTCAATTACCTTTTTATTCTGGCTTTTGGCTGGTATACACAGATTTCCTCTGTGATGAATATTGGTTAGAGATTTTACCGAAGAAAGGGAAAGCTTCATGAAACATGTTATCTGTCAGCCCATTGTTATCTATCTATGCTTCACTTCTTTTTTGTTAGAAAACTGAGTTATTTAAAATCAGGAAAAATCATCCAATTTCGTGAAATAGAAGGAATACAAGAAATTTTACAGGCAATCGATTCTCTTTTCTGCAGAAACTGTAGTATCTAATTTATGAATAGCCTGGTTTTCTGGCTTTTCGCTGCAAACGGGATTTCTGACATATCCATAGAAAGCCTATCTAAGGCTACGATGAAATTAAAAAAAAAAAAAAAAAAAAAAAAAAAGAAAGAAAGAAAGAAAATATGGTGAAAAAACTGAAAACTCTTTTTCAGTCTAGAGTCTTTCTTTCCTTTCCTACGTCTTAGGTATATAACAACTGGTATCCTTTTTATTCTAGTGCAGTAACAACTAGAAAGTGTTGGTATAGATTTCTCGCACCATTTCTTTCAGTGCTTCTAGGAAGGCAAGGCTGAGGAAATTTTCTTTTCTTTCTTACCCAAAATGGCTCCTGATTTTATTTCTTTCTCTTTTATGTGACAGAGTAATCGCCAACTTTGAAATATCCTTTCCTATTCCGGTTCGTTTGGTGACTTTTTTCCTTCTTTTTACTTTTGATTTCTTACTTTCTGCCTCAAATAGCCGGTTTGCAACATCTTGGAGATCTAATTCTTTACAACAGCAGTTTATTGTAATTTATGTGACAAATAGTTAGAATTAGAAGCTGCTGTAGCAAGTGCCAATGAATAGTAATTTATATCTAAACGGTTTCCCTATTTAATGTTACGTAAATCGTATATTATGCTTAATGTATTTAAAATGATTGTAAGTTGATATAGGTTCAAGAATAACTATCGGTTAGCATCTGTGTTGAAAAACGTATGGAAAACTAGTATTGCCGTCTCCTTTAGGTTCATAAATAAAATTATACATATATGTATATATATTGTGAAGACATTTTAAATATTATCTATTCAAATCTCTGTTTAACAA
Source organism: Stegodyphus dumicola (assembly GCF_044657685.1). Taxonomy (NCBI): domain Eukaryota; kingdom Metazoa; phylum Arthropoda; class Arachnida; order Araneae; family Eresidae; genus Stegodyphus; species Stegodyphus dumicola. Next base: position 200,518,352 of record NC_140771.1, read on the forward strand.
TTTTTGGCTGAGAACGATGAAGATTTTCAGGTAGACGTGATCAGTTAAAGAATATTAAAAAAAATTCGGAAAAATGTAATGTATTAGGATCAGGATGCCGTGCCATAGCTGTTGAAAGTCAATGTACTGGTTGAAAGTCCACTGGTACAAATCAAATGCATTTAGAGATGGCAAACAAATACTGAAATATCCACATGAAATACTGCTCCATCAGATGTAAAAAAAGAAAAAAAAATGGCAAAGCTTTTTCGTATTATAATTTGGATAAAAATTTCCGTTAGCAGACATTAGCAGATTTAAAGCTTTTGTCATGTTAGTATATGTTCTCTAGAAATAGGACAGCAAAGGTCTTGAATTTTGTATGCCATCAAATTACGCAGTTGCACAATAATGAAAAATAACTACCATATTGGAGTGACCATTAAAAGAGTTTTGACTACATTTGCGTAAACCATAGAATTTATGGAAGCTTAAACATTTCCTCATGTTTAAGCTTCCATAAATTAATGTGTGGGGAAGAAACCAAAAGATAGTTTGGGCAAACTATCTACAAAGTAAAATATTCACGCTTTTTATTTAAAAAATTAAAATAGTTAAATTTCAGCATTAAACTTTTTTAATCATTAAAATATGTTCTGCAATTAGACACTACACGGAAAGGGATGGATGTCCATGGGGGACTTTTTAAATGAAACTGGTTCTTATCCGCAGTACGCATAAGCAAAACCACGAAAGCGCTCATGCAGCCAGCCCGTTAACTTTTTGAAATCCAGACCCTTCGCTAAGCTGTATCCTCAAAATACCCGAACCGCCCGAAATACTTTTCCTGTTTTACAGCAATTTCCTCCCCTCCCCGTCCATTAACGCAGAAAATAGGTATGAAGATTTCCAATGACATCCTTTGTACTTTCTAACAAAGATTCCATTAGCCTTTGACCCCGTTCTTTATAAAACTATTCTGAAGGTCAGATCAACAAGCCTTTCCGGCTATGTTATGATCATGACTCAGATTTTGTTTATTTCCGTTATTTTTATAGGAACGAATAAATTGTTTAAAAATAAATATAATCCTTAAATTTTTAAACTGCTCTTTTATTACTGTTTAAAGCTTAAAAGCACGCTGTACCACAAAAGAATCAACAACGAAATGTCACGATCAAACAAAAGATAAAACAAAAAACTCTTAGGACAAACTGTCTGCAGTAAACTGATACAATGCATTTGGGGAAAGTGCACCTGTACTACATACCTTAGGGGGAGGGAAGAAAAGAAGATTACAATCTCGGCCGGTTTCGGGCGGTTCTGGTCGTTTCAATGTAGGGCCGTGTCGGGCGGATTGGATGTGAAGGAGTTAACATAGACACAAGCCTACGGACCGAAATACCAGTATTTAGCTGCTTCCACCGCTCGGCGGCTGGTAAGCGTGCATTAGCTTTCTATTATGTTTTTAACTTCAAAAGCTCATATTTCTGAGGAAAAGGAAACGTTTGCTTATAATTAGATTCAATGCCATACCAAATCTCTTCTCTGTTCATCAGCATTTCAATAATATTTGAAGGTGCTGCATATTGGAAGGCTGTTGTTCTTTAACAAACGTACTTCTTGTTTAACGGTTTAACCAGAGCAGTCGTAAGCTCACTTCACCACAATTCTAGCAAATCCATGAGAGTTCCACAGACATGTTACCGTCTGGAAATGCTCCAGGTTGGTTTCGTCAACTTATATATCTGTACTCGCTGTCATTTAGATGCCAAATTCCTCGGTGTTAAAAATCATGAAAACCGTTTTAATTCACAGTATAAAAAAGAAAACTCACTTCATACCGTGTCTTTACACAGGTAGATTTTTTATTTATTTATTTTTTTCACTTTGTGACGAATTTGTGACGATGGGAAGCATCGACACAAAGAATTCTGGCACCATTTGTATTTGGCCAGATGCTAATGGTTTGCGTAAATGAAATTCCCTTATGATTTCTATTATATTGTTAACACGAAATATATGACTTTCTAAAATTTACTTATAATGTTCGGCTTACGGAATTACTCCATGAATGCTTTTCTTTCATCCTTGCATAATTACTGTAAGATTCATGCAATAGTTTTTTTAAATTATTATTTAAGTTCCTAGATAACTACCTCTTTCAAAAGCACTCTTGAGTGATTTTCAAGATCTCAGCTAATTAAAACAAATATTTGTTTAACGTTTATATCTACTACGTCATATCTCTTAAATATTTGAGATAATATATCAAGAAGGAATAGGAGTTTATAACTAAATGCTTGGGACATATTAGTTTGAAGCCATTATTAGAAATCTTACCAAATTTAACTCTTCTCTCCAGACTATAGCGCTTTATTCTTATTATAACATTCTTTGTATAAACTGCAATAATGTATTTTATCAGAAAAATCTAATTAGTGTTTAAAATTTTGCGACGAAGTATATGTTGCCATGCAGGAAAGGTTACACAACTGCGCTCGGGAAAAGTTCTATATCTAAATATGCGAACAATTTATCAGAAAGTAGGTAAAAATAGAGATCGCTCTAGGAAGGAAAGTGTTAAAAAACGCATGTTAAAAAACTCATATCTAATTTCAATTCCAGTCGGTTCTTATGGCAGTTCTTTCGACTGTAGAATGTGTACCTATAACGAGCGAACAATATATGATTCAATAATAAAAAAGATGCTAAAAGCATCACAGAATAAGTAGACATTGCGTACTGTGCATGTCATTAAGAGGAAAAAGTAACTAATATTTTATTTTTTGTTGAGTTTATTTTTCATGGAAGAATGGTTGTCAGAGTCTCAAGGAGGTTGGAATTCTACTTCCACTCCAGGTTTGTAGAAGAACACAACGGGAGTTACTCCGACATTCTCCGACCCATTTCCTCACAACGAAATCACACGAGAAGACTTTCGACATATATTTAGAGCACCCCTTTTCACAAAGGCACTATACATTTACAAACATCGATGCCTTCTCTGGAATTTGAAACCAGAACCTTCGGTACGGCAATTTGAGTCACTAATCACTATACCCTCTTAGCTGCCAAATAACTAATAAAAATTAGAAAAGAAAGTCTGTTATTTTAAACTATCCGGCTAAACAAAGCTTGTGATTGGAGGGAAGCCAGAACAAGAATATAGTGGTAACTAAGTCTTAGGTAACAAGTGTTTCGGTTGATGTGTTTGTTTATTGGTCCTTGTGTTGACTAACCTTCGCTTACAAGTCCTTGGATCCATTAGGCTAGTCTTAGATATTGGAACTTTTCTCGGAATCTTCAACCTTTCAAACAGGAACCTGAGTTCAGGACGAAAACCTTGCGTTAGGCTTTACTTGGCACCCGAACTACTTACACCTCCACGGAAGCCATATGACATAGAAACGGTGCAGGATTCTCAATAAAAGTGGCCCGCATTAAGAATAATACTCACATGTAGAAGGTATATCTTCACCTTGATACAGATTGCGTTGTCTACACAACTTGCATGTATATGTTGATTTTCGTGACGCCACTTCTGAACACTAAGGTAAATAAAAATGAATAGCAGTTCTTTTTTTTGTTTAAATTTCGTATAATGCAAAAGCAAAGAATGTCTCGTATTATTAATATAAAAATATCTTCACTTATATGCTTAACCTTAATAAAAATATCTTCACTTATATTCTATGTGAATTAAATTTATCTTTCATTAGTAATAATGGTCATAATTAAACACATTAGAGTGTAAAAAATGGTATTGGAGAATTTAAATTGATTTCAACGCACAATTTTAAATCATTTTTAGCGTCACTTAGAAATTCTGATTGTTGTCAGGCAGCTAATATTTACATCTATTAATTACTTTTAGTATCTTATTTATTGATCTAAGTCTGCAGGATTAAACAAGTATTATTTGTTGATGGGAAGGACGCATACTATCATTTCAAAGCTCAGAAGAATCAAGAAAGTAATAATATTCCCTCATGATATGCTGTCAAACTAACTTGCCGTGAGTTTGTGTGCTCTCCACAGCTACAGAAAATATGGAAATCCATTTTATCACATTACATTAATGTCCCTGATGAGTATGAAAAAGATAATTTACTAAAATGCCTAATGCAGTTACCATTAAATGTATTCCTCATAATGGCACTTCCTTCGCACGAACTTTAAACAAGTATTCTCAACGGGGGAGTATGCTCACGTCTCGATTGGAGAACGACGGGCACTTTCTGTTCGGCTCTGGTGAGTCCAAGGGCAAATGTTAATGCATAAATGTCACCGGAAAGCTATTTTGAGGTAAAAGGAAGACTACCTTTTCGCATAGTAAAGAAATATTTAATGAAAGAGGAAATATTTTGTTGCACGCTTTTATTGTTGCGTATTAATTTATTTTGCATCTCGGAGTAATGTCGGAACGGTTGATGCTCATTTAACCACAGTTTTTTTATGAAGTTTTGATATTCGTGAAAATGTTCAGAAAATTTTGTTTAAGACGGAAAGAACACTCCTGATTTTACGATCTAGAATAGCTGAAGAAAAACAATATCATTATAAACGTAGATGTGATTTTATAGGATCTGTTAAATATAAATTAATGAACCTGCAAGAAAGTATATTGTCAAATGTAGTATGAAATTTTTCGAACTTATAAATAAGACATTATCGAGTTCCCCAGTTCTTCATGTTGTGGTATATTTGATCTAAACGGTAATTTATCACCAAATGGACTTGACGGATTTTGACGTCCTTTCTCCAAGTACTTTTAAGTGTGAAGAAATAAAAGGAACTTTCGTATTCCTCAGTGAGTGTTCTCATATTATACCTGATAGCATGTTTGAGTAGTAGCTGAAGAATCCGTTGTTTGAATCTAGGAGAGAGTATATTTAATTTTCATGTTTATTGAGCATACGTGATTTAAAACAAATGTGTTTCTTAGACTTAATCCTCATTAAGTCTAAGAAAGCTTACGTAGAGAAGCTTCTCAGACCAATACTGTCATTTGTTCTGTCGGAGACATCTTATTTATCTAATTTGCGCAGAATTTTCATTTTGTATTTGAAATCGCTTTATAGAAAGTATTCTCTCTATAAATAAACAATTGGGTTATTATATATCCATTTTTATTTCAAATTTTAAATATTTAATTTGCTCTTGAATATCATGTAATAAAAATGTAAGGTTTAACAACAAATATTAGCCGTTCATTTAAATACATTTCCAAAGAGAGAAAGAAATAGTATTTTGAATTAAATATTTCGTAATTCATCAGTCAGAAGTGTTGAAAATCCCTTCGTATCAATGAAGAAAATGTTCTCATGTTATTATGTACTCCCTTTTTTAAAGGGCGACTGAGACTTTAGGGGATCAAACCCTGGTGGTGAAGAATATCATTCACCACCTTTTAATTCGGGCGCCACTGTAGAGTAATTAGATTATTCGAAGGAAGACTGATGAAAAATGAGCAACGCCCTCACCGGGAATCGAACCACAGACCTCTGGATTACGCGCCCAGGGTGCTGACCATTACACTATGGAGGCATGCTAAGAAGGCGGGAGAACTGCCTTATATTTTCTTAATACTGTCTGTGAATATGCGATTTATATCTCTACAACTGTTTTTGTGTAATTTGTGAGTGAGGTATCTTATTGTATTGCCGCAAGTCGGTGCACCTTTTAGCTGGCGGGAAATTGTGTGTGTGTGATTATGGCAAAGCCTCGAGGGCTATCTGCCTAAGGGGAGGGATGCCTTCGTGGAGGACTTTCTAAGGGAAACTGGCTCGTATACACGTTACACATGGGGAAAACCACGAAAACGCCCATGCAGCCAGCCCGTTCGCGGGATTCGAACCTCGGACCGAACTACCAGTGTTCAGCGACTTTACCGCTCGGCCGCTGGTGGGCCCTTAGCTGGCGGGAAAACGTGGTGTTATATTAGTGTTGCGTGTTTGTGTGAAAAATTCTAAGTTCTGAAATTCATCTTTAATCTTAAAACTGTTAATTTCTTGGATACCAATTATATCATCTGAATGACACCAAGTCTGACAAGGTAGGCCTTCTGTGTATTATAATTTTAATTAACTCTCATTTAATTACATTCACTGCTACTTAATTTAGGATAGTATATATTTAAAAAAAGTAATAATAATTTATTTTCTAATGTTTTCTGTTGTCCGCCATTCCTTCGCAAATGACAACAGCAAAGACAGCCACCATCGCTTTTTGTATTCAACTTTCTAAGTTCTTTCAATTTTGTTTTATATTTTGTATTATTATTTAATAGTTGTTATAGTATTTTCATATCTTCACTCATTGACTCATTTCGTATTGTGGCTCGTATTGTACTATTAATGACATTCAAGGTTTATGTTTGCTGATTTGTGATGGCATTTATTGTAAAGTAAGGCTTGTCCAAGCGTTTCGCCATTTTTTTAAATTTCTGCGCGTAGCAGTAATATGTATTCACTTTTTGTACTATTACATCAGTTTTATAGCTTTTTGTTCCCTCTTTAAATCACTACTGCATGGATCTAATAATCTGCGTTTTAATAGTAATTTTTTAATGAAACTGCCATTTTTTAGTATTCTTAGTATTAAGATAATCATGCTTGTATGTTCAATGCCGAAACGTCCAGTCTCATGTTATTAAAGAGAATCTTTGTAAATCACGGCCCCAAGGTCTAAAACCCTTTTTACGCATTTAATACGAGCACTCTAACATATTTTTAAATTTTAATTTTACGCCTAGTGACACTAAACTTAAGTTCCAGATAGCCTAGACCGCCATCTACACGGTTCGTGTAACTCTTCAACCGATATTTTAATTAGAAACTCTGTAATTCGCCTTTAAATTGATTTTAATTGATTTTAATTTTCATTTTATTTCTCTGATATTCCTTTTCACTCTGATAATGTAGTCCTCTAACCTAATACTCTCCTTATAAATACCTATCTCTAGATATCATATTTACATACAGACCCATACCCTCATTTTTAATGCATTAATTGAAATTAGTTAACATTTTATTTATCAAATATTTCGACTCGTATTTAACGTAGCCTTCACGAATAACTTCCGTTCTTCTTCTCGCATAATAACGCATCTTTTGTACAAACCTAGTTAAGCATTCTCTACTCATTACTTTTTGAGTTTGATTAACATTTTATTTCTCTTTTATCTTGTCTCTTAACTAACGTCCCACTTCAGGCAACTTGCATTTAACTCCTCTTTTAAATCTGCGTTATTTGTTCCTCTCTTATGTTCCCCTCTCCCTTCATAATTTTAACTAACTCCTTAACTGAATCTAATTAACAACTTATTTCCCTAATATCTTGTTCCCTTGTTCATGCAGCCCTTCTGAACAACGCCCGTTGTTCATTAGTATTGAAGCATTAGTATTTGAAAAGATCAAAAGGATCTTTTCAAATAATAATGCTTCTTTTATCACCACTCTAGTCAAATTCTCTCCCCTTTCAATAGTAATTAAATGGTTTTAATTAGCATTTCATTTTCCTTATATATCGACTTCTAACAAGGCAGCTGATTCGAATAACTTGCATTAGCCCTCCCTTGTAATTCGACATCATTTGGTACTTCTCTTGTGTTTCTCACTTTAGTTTTAATTAGTCTTTAATTAACAATTTCCTAGAGTATTGGACAAAGCCATTACAGTAATGCATCATTCTTAAATTTTATAACACCTTTTTCAAATGCCCAGACTGTACTTTATATTATAAGTGTTTTCAAGCAACTTGTGCATAATTACTACCATAAAAGTTGTAAAATCTGCCATCATAGTAAACTGATATTCTTATGCAAGTTCGTAGCGCATCAATTCGCTTTTATAAGAGTTTCAAGTGTCTCAGAGCATAAATCTCGCTCTAATAGCCCTGTATAACCTGTGTATATAGATTCTTGTCATAACGCCTTCCAATTACAATGGAACATGTTACGCATACTAGCATGACAATTTAATTTGATACCACTGTTAACTCAAGATCACTTGAGGCAACATGACTGATATGGACTCATGCATTCTTAGCAACTTCCTCAACGTTATTTACTCGGAGTCACTATCAAGTGAAGAAACGTTATTAGCCTTCCATGAGGAAATGGCACGAAAGTATCATAAGTGCCAGTAGGGATATCTTCCAACAAGACAACACAAGGAACATATACTAGCAATCCTTGATACCTTTAAGAACTTAGCGCTGAAAGGACCTTAATATTTTGAACATCCACTAGATGTACAAGTTACAGTAAATACCGAAATGGAGATAACTCTAGTAAATCAATTGTTCCTGTGGAACGGCAGCCAAAGGCCAAAGGAAAAGACATCTGCTGACATTCTGCGGAGGACCAAAAAGCCCAGTCTAATGATACACCCTAAAGAGAAAACCCCACCCAGTGTACTCAACAACTGAGAAGCAGAGTGCCAGTTTCTGAACTGAAGGTGTCAGTGGAATGCATCTCTGAAACGGGTAAAGGGAGCTTCGAGGTATTCTGTAGAACAGCAGATAATATCACAAAATTACAGAGCAGCATCTACAGAAAGAAGAAGTATCTGCAGAATTCATAAGACCAGTAAAGAGGTGGCACCGGTGAAGTCGAGACCACGTCTTGAAAATAAAACAAAGCAACCACAGCGGCTCCTGGGAGAACGTTTAAAACGCACTTCGGCTTTAAGAAAATCGTGGCGGACAGGTCAAAAGGATCTTCGAGGGCATTCCAACAAGCTTCGCTGCAGAAATTAAAATTGAAAAGATCTACATAAGTTGGAATAGCCACACTACTCGGAAACGCTTGAAAATCAAAAAGAGTTACCGATGTCAGCAGTTGGGATACACGAAAGATACCTGCCACAGCGAGACACCATTCTGTATATTCTGCGCAGAAAACCATCATGTGCAGACCTGCAGAGCATAATCATCAGCCTGCATCAACTGCTAAACTACAAACTACTAGCATGACTCAAACCACGAGTTATATGCAAGCAGTCTACTCCAGCCTATCCCAGCTGCCTAGAGTACGAACCTATATTCAGATGACTTCGCAACTATACCAAGTAATAGCCAACAGGCAAAAAGGCATCAATTTCCCGCTTAACTCAGCAAGTTCTGCCATCAAAACGCCAAATGCGCCTGCGATGTCTCAGCTTCTTCAGCAGACGTCTGACGAAATGTAAAGGCAGCAAGTCTATATTCATGTTTATATGTAAATATCTCTAAACTAATTAATTTTGCTATTTTGTACTAACATACCCAAAACACTGTAAATTGGAGCACCCAACAAACGTAATACCCTAAGTTAAATATGTTGATTAATAATAAGGTTGAAAGATAAAAATAAAAAAAAAGTTGCTGGTGCAACGATCAGGAAGACATAGCTGACATGTAGTGCCCATTGAGAGGTGAAGTAGGTGGAATAATAATAAATAATTATTATTATTATCATAATAATGTTCAAAAATGATGGTCATTAGCCTAAGACCTTTGGAAAATATAATCTTCATATATACTGACGATTCCAAACTTAATGACGGAGTTATATGCAGCTCTGGTTCAAAGAATAACAATGAAATTATACAAGAATGGGAAAGATACTTAGAGAATACGGTATTTCAGACTGAAATCGCAGCAGAGAAGCAGTAAGATAAAGTAATGCTAAACCTGTGCCGATAATGCTACTTAGATCTCATCTCAAGACAATGGCGGTGATTTTAGAAGATGAAAGATCTTATCTGGGAGAAGGCATTAAAAAATGGCAAGAGGTATGTGTTACTGCTCCTCAAGGTAGATCACCCCATGCCTTTTACGAAAACGTTTCCTCTGACCGCCTATCCCGGCACCCTTTCTAACAAGATTTGTAACGTGTGATGATCTTCTCAGAGCATTTTCGGAAAAAGGATTTCTCTCATCTAATCTTTGTATGCGCGGTACTCCAGACCATTACTAATCAACAAGCCCACTCACAGAGCCATGGCATATGCGGCTACCGGTTAATGATGTACTATTCATGCGCATCTTCATTAAGCAGCCTGATCTGCTCATAAAACGCAAGCTCAGGGTGAAACATTTACACCTATTTGGACAAGACATTTGTCATGTCACCTTGTGCACTACTGAATCCTGCTCAGTCTTCGTTCTTGCTCCTGCGTGTCTCCCTGTAACTTGTGCGACAAAATTAAATTTTGCTCTCTTGTGCGACATGCGCCACTTGGTAGTTGTATGTGATAGAACCATGTACACGAACACTCTGAAGTAACTAACGTACCCTCAGTATATGTAATGTAAGTATCATTGTAAAATTAGTATGTAATTCAGAGTAAAATCAGTGTAAAACGTTTTATATTAGTGTAAAATATCATTGTAAATTTTTTATACACACGAAACAATGTATGCATGTGTAAAACATATGTTATTATAATAGTATATCTTCATTGTCTGAATGCACAAAGGTAATTTGTGCTTATATATATACAGTGGTGGCCAAAATTGTGGACACTTTTGGAAATTTTTATGTTTTTGAACTTTGTATGCTTATAGAAAACGTTACATTTCACAAAATGCAATTCTGTATATATCATTTTAAAGAGAATTTATTGCTGAATTCAATACAAAACACAAAATTCAATTATTCGCAATACAAAAAAGTTAAACGATAATAGTTATCGATATACATTAGATAGTGATGAATGCAGTGAGTTATCAATACTTAGCAGGGTATCCTTTATTTCTGATTACAGCTTCACAAGCTGACAAGCTGACAAGAGTTTTAAGCTCTGTTTTCGTTTACATGATGCCAGGAAACAATTATAGCCTCAATTAGTTCCCTTTTATTTGATGGGCGCCTCTCATTCGGACCTGAGTTTTCAAACGGTACCACAAATTTTAGATAGGATTGAGGTCAGGACTGTTTCCTGGCCATGACAACAATTTAATGCTCTTTGTACGAAACCACTCTTTCGATATTTTGGCCGTGTGGCAAGGAGCAGAATCCTGCTGAAAAATAAACGAAGCATTGTTGGGAAAGAGATCTCTGATGGAAGGTAGAAGTTTTGGTTCTAGAATAGTGTCAATGTATTTTCTGGCATTCATCGATGACATGAAGTCCCATCGATGACATGAAGGCGACCAATACCATCTGCTGACATGCATGACCAGGGCTTTTTTCGTGGAATTCTACCTCTCAGTCCAACATCTGTTAATCTTCTCATGATTGTTTTTGAATTGACAGAAACACCAGCATCATTCAGAGCATTTCTGATGGCCGCTGATGACATTTTTCTACCTTGGAGACATAGTCGTTTTATTCTTCTGTCATCAATAGATGTAGTGCACCTTTTTCGGCCTTTTCCTTCTTTGTTTTTTATTGAATTTGTCTCCTGATATCGTAAACAAAACTTTCGGACTCCAGATGTAGTCACTGAACCTCCCACCTGTCTTGCAATTTCAGCATAGGAAAGACCACTTTCTCGTAACACAATAATATTACATATCTTTCTAGGTGTCTAATCTACTCTTTTATTTGATGTCATTGCTTCTTGACTAAATATTAAAAATTTTTACAAAAATTCCTGCTTGTAATTGGAATGTATAAGAAACAGGTCCTTCTTCTACAGAACAAAGCAAAATAATGAATTGTTTCAAGTGTAACCATGATGTCAGCTTTTACTGGCAGTTACTAACATTTGATTGGTAATCAGAACAAGAACAGTTATTGACCAGGAAAGCTAGACATTACAAACCACTTCATAACCGTGTTTTTTATTTATATTAAAGTACATATAGCTTTTTTGCATTGCAAATAATTGAATTTTGTGTTTTGTGTTGAATTCAGTAATAAATTCTCTTTAAAATGATATATACAAGTTTGCATTTTGCGAAACGTAGCATTTTCTATAAGCATACAAAGTTCAAAAACATAAAAATTTCCAAAAGTGTCCACAATTTTGGCCACCACTGTATATATATATATATACGCATCAAAATCACACTAGGGGAATTTATGTTTAGAGCGTCGAACTGATATGTGTAACATCAAGCAAAATCAGCGTAAAATGTCTAATTAACAGTAAAAAATATCTGGTTATAACGTAGGTTTTTCCGCTAAAAAACGTTCTAAATAATGCTAGAAAAAACATGAAAGCAGTACCTTTATTGCGGGTTTCTGCCAACGTTTTGGTAGATTGTGGTAGATTTTCAAAGCCTTTGTGGCCGTGTTATGTAATTTGTGAAAGTCTCGAATTTGGGAGAACAGATGAATTTAGGACTAGCGTACAAAATCTAGCATGTTTATTATGAGATCGCCAATTAGTCTTAAAGCAGCTATCGTATTTTGGTATATCTTATATATATATGAAAGCTCATTGCTGGGAAAAATTTTGCAGAACATTTAAGTAGCAAGACAAAAGCATTTTTCTTATTCATTCACTTTCTGTTGCTGTTGGATAGAATTCATCTCCTATTTTTCATAAAGGTAGAACTCTGTCTTTCTAAATAAATGTTATCTAAATGCATCTTATTCCTTACTGTATCTTTGTCTGTTCAACATTTAAAACTTATTCCACTTTTTCACAATTTTACTTCTCACTTTAAGCATTGATCTTTGTTAACACATCAAAGTTTGCTTACGAAAGCATGAAATTAGAGTTGGTAGCTTTTATTACAGAAACTTATTATGAAAAAAATATTTAGTGACTTATCTAAGAAGAGATATATTTTTAGTTTGTTTTTGTACGAAAATACTGTTCTAATGTATCATACATTGGAAAATACGGATCCTCATGCATTTGATCTCTCCTGCCATTGGGAATGAAAGACAGGAAGGAATATCCGAGTTAAGTAATTGTTAAGTAGTTTTATGTTTTGAATTCCTGGACGTGTTGTATGGGAGAAATCCTGCATTACAAGGTAGATTCCATTTGTTATTATAATTCTTTTCAAGATTATTGCATATACAATTCGGAGGATGCTTTCATTTTACGGGTAAGATAGGTTATTAGTGGAGGAAAGGGAAGAAAAGAAGAAAGTAAGAAAGGGGGGGGAGATTTGTAACTAATCATTAGCGTATGCGGTTATAATAGCACCAGCCTCTACTTAGAAGTTAGGCAAATGTTGAGTGTTTGGAATATGTATTATTTAAGGCTGAAATGTCATTAGAAGAGAAGTACAATGCATTTTATTTTTGCTAGATATTTTTCGTTAAAATCAGTATAGATGACATTATTAAAACAATGTATGCCATTTAGAGTGTTTCTTTAAATAATTAATTTCATTTTCTTTTATTATTTATTTATATATTGATTTTTGAATTAAAAAGCAAGAAAAATGCGCTAATTTTTTATAATATTTTTTTTACTTCAAATTACCCTGGCAACCTTGAATTTCTTTGTTAATTAATTAATCAAGATTCATATTTTATAGTTCTAAAGTTAAAAAGAAATATGAACTATTTATTTAAGTTTTATATTTGATTTTTGCGTTTTAATGTATTAGTTTAATGTTAATTTTCAAACTGATTCTAAATAAGAAATTATGCAGTTAACAAAATGATCTCTTCCTGTAGATGTTCTCTTCTTGTTCATTTACTTGTGGATTACGATAAAATTTCGAAAAAAATAATATATAATGATTTCATTTAGCAAATGATTGTTCCATTCCTACTTCAGGTTCCAAAGATATGGCATGAGAAACAACTTTTCAAAAGGTGTAAAGCTTAAAATATTTTCGATTAGATACGTTTCACAATATATGCATAATTACAATAGATTTATTAGCACTAACCACTAGTCTTTATAGGCATTATTAAGAAATGCATTAATTCAAAGTAGATAATTTTCTCCTTCTCTTATTTATTTTTATTATTCGAGGGATAAAAAATACAGTAAACATAAAAAATACTAGTGTGCATGCAAATTATTAACAAGACGTTGGTTTTAAATAGATTATCGCTTGAGAAATAACAAGTACAGTAAACATGAAAGTTATTAGAACTGCATGTATTGTTTTAAAATTATTCAGGTTTTTACATTAATAAACAAAGCACTACTTATAATTATATGCAACGGATTATAATTAAAAATAATATAAGTTTGTATGTAAGGGGAATGACAGCAACTTTCAGATTTGCCAATTATGAGATCATATTAACGCTTAAACTGTAATAGTCTGAAATATATCAGAGCACAAAAGAATGGGCAAACAAAATTATAAGTGTTTTAATGATTAATACAGAAAGTATGATATAAATATATAAGCAAAACATTTAAAGAATAAATATTCAACTTGGAAAATACGTTAACTTTTAAAATGTCTTCTGAGATATACTAATTCAGAAAGTATACTTTATGTAGGCTGTGCTGTGGATCGTTGGCTTCCCCAAATATTTTCTTGGGAAATATTTAATATGCAGAGATTACTCGTACGTTTACTGGGAACCAATTCTATACGTGATATGAAAATTTTATTTGCAGCGAGCGACTCTTATGTATGAGATCATGCTCTCAGAAGGTAATGGGCCAAAGACGAATACATTACGGCTCCGAAGAAGGTAATGTTGCCTCAGAAGAAACTGTCGTTGGACCTTAAAATAAAACTGCTGTCAGAATCTGTCTCTGTACGGATGACAGTACGCCAGATCTTGATTACCCACATGCGAGAACTAAATGAGAAATGTGATCTAAGTTTTGCGAAAACACTCTCCGGAATACAGACGATATGAAATATCCAAATCACCGAGTTTCACGCTTTAAGAGGGACTGTATAATTATAAAATCAATTTTCGTCTCAAAATGTTTTATCTATTAGGCATCGCTGAAACGTCGAGTGCTATTAGGAAATCTCTACGGATTTAAAACTAATTTCGTCCGTCGATACCATTGGCGTCTTTCCAAATGGAGCGAGATTGTTAATTAATATACTCTGCATCCCTTACATCATTCTCAACTCAGCGGTATTAAAGTATAATTGAATTTCTCCATTCCCTGTGAAGATTCTGCTTGCAAAGGAGAAAGAATGTTATGTAGCGGGAATTAAACAAATGGATGATAATGGTAGCCCTCTGGTCTTCAGAAGAGATAGATAACAGAATACAAATTCCTTTTCTGGCAGACTATGATATTTATTATATTTAGCAATGAATGAAATTGCAGTTGTACATGCTTAAGATTTATCTGTGTTAAATTAGATTTTGTTCACCTTCATGAAGTGGATATTATTTATTTTGTTATTAATTGAAGTAATATATATATAATATTAAGTATTGTATTTCCAACATATATGTACACATGTGATACAGCTTAACGCGTGGTGACCTGCAATACATTAAAGGAACTGACGCATAAAGACATAACCGTGGACTGTCGACACCAGTATTTTTGGCATAGTATTCTTGCAGTAAGCATGCACAGCTACTGCCGCAAAATTCGCATTTGTTCTTCACTAATTGCATAAGTGCTTTTCATTAATATATAATAATATAATCAGAGCAAGAAAGAGAGATCCCGCACAGAGTGTTAGTACGACACACGTAAGAAAAGTTCAAAGATTTCGATATCGATAGCAGATTACGTATAAATAAGTTATGGTTCGGTGATATTTTTTATTAGTTAATTAAAAGTTCTTGTATGGAGATTTATCAATTTTATGAAATAATTTTTTGTTTCATTTCGGCTATATGTAAGTATATATGTATCATCATAATTGTTACATAAGGAATACATGACACACATTAATTTGAAACGACGCAGATTAGAAGCATTTATTAGAAGAAGTATTAATGGATCATATAAGAAGTGCTTGCATATTGCTATTTTTAGGCTAGAAAGGGGAAATACCGAAATAAAAATAAGTCTTAAGGGACTATTACAAATTAAACATAAAATTTTAACGTATCTGTTCCTTTATCTTATGAAAAAATTTGTAATGTTAGAAGGCATTTAGATGCATAAAGAAGCAGTTGCAGTAATGGTGGATTTTAATACTTCTATATTTTAACTGGAGAGAAATTATCAGCCGACGAAGATAAACCGGCGCAGTATTTCACACCTGTTCTTGAAGATCTACTATATTGGTATCTTCTACATTTCTTAAATATATTTAAATGAAGAAGTAGGAAAGGAGCAAGTTGGCGGTTGCGAAGCCAGACAGAAAATGTGACGAGTCTCCGATGAAATAAATCCACAGTCAGATTGATTAAGTTTTAGTTTAGCTTTATTTGATGAATGTTAGTTAATAATTTTTTTCTCTAGTTTATCAATTGATCTTAGCTGAATATTTCACAAGATGTCACTAAAGTCATTAAAATATAATTTTTAGAAATACGCTGGCATACTTTGTTAGCATGCATTTAAATGTATTTTTGCCTTCAGAATTCCTGATTTCTTAATTGAAATAGCGTTAAGAACTTGTTCGTGCTTTTAAAATATTTATCATCCATGCTTTCGATGAAAATGGTAACGGCCTCCTTATTACACGTATATTATCAAATACACATTCCACCCCTACCCCGCGAAAAAAAATGGGCAGTTCTATATCTCCCGTTTTACTAAACCGATTGACGAAACTGAGACCTGCATAAACCTGCATTTTCTAAAATGACATAAGGATTTATAAGGTATTTATCCCGCCTTCTTAGTGAGCCTTCGCGGTGTAGGGGTCTGCACGCTCAGCGCGTAATTGAGAGGTCTGCGGTTCGATTCCCAACGAAAGCGTTGCTAATTTTTCATCTCTCTTGCTTCCAAATAACCTAATGTCTGTACAGATTTTTTTTTCATATTTAGATTCTTCGGCTCAAATTATGCCAAAGTGCAAAGGTTTGGAAAATTCGCACGAGTAGTTTTTAAAAACTGAGCTCTCAAAATTTTCTAACGTTGTTATGGCTGAAGCCTTACGTAAGTATATGTGTAGTGACCGTTACGCAAAAATTACATGAAGAGAATTAATTTTGAAATAACGCAGATTAGCAGGAATAGTAGTTTTTAGTGCGGAAAAGGAGAAAAAACTAAGATAAATTAGAGAGTAAAAGGGCAAACTGAAGATATAATTTTTATATGCATATTTTTTCTTACATATTGCTGTGTTTAGGATATAAAAAGAAAATTATTTTGATTTAAATGCCAATAATTCTGGAAATGATTAACCTATAATTTTTAGAATAATTTCGTTTTGATGTAGAGCTGCTGAAAGATGTAGTTAGTTCCGTAACAGTTGCAGTTGAGGCACAATTATACAAAAACTGAAGATATATTTATTTAGGCATACTTTGTGATATAGTGAAACGCTGTAAGGTAGTCCAAGCACTGCGGCGGTTTCATCTACTGTAAAAAAAAAAAATCAAGAGTATGTTTCAAATATATTATACAGCAGCAAAACTGGTGATAAGAACAAGTGGCAGATTACTTGTTTTCTAACTGGGCTAAAACGGGCCTAAAAGAATCACGGTTATATTACTGATGTTACACTAGGATCGTTGAAAGTATTCATTTTCCAATACAGGAACGCAGTGTTACTATTAATTACAAATAATACTACGAATTAGCTATGCGATTGAGATCCGAAAAAAAAATGATTTCAAAAACGCATTTTTTAAAGTGCAACGACAGTGCAAAAACGCACTGTCTCCTTAACAATGCCATCACTTAAAGTGCCAAATTCCGAAACTTTTTTCCAAACAAATATTTCAGTTTCGATAGTTTTAGTTTCGACATATACATATAAACATAAATATATTTCTCTTTAATTTATTTACTCTCTCTGAATTTTCAGGCATCATGAATTCAGAAACATTAAAATTAGATATCTTGACCTGTTTTTATGCCATGAGTATCAAACTTCGTACGTTTTACCTTTTTTTAAAAATGAGTATAATATTTTACTCAATGTAACTACATAATCGGAGGGTCTGTATAAAATTTTAAGTTCCGTAAATTTACAAAAGTGTTACTCTATGTTTAAAAATTCCATAACTTGAATGCTCTTATCCTTTCAAGGAATTTTTTAATTGGAAGTATACGGAATTCGTTTCACGATATTCTAAAGATAATTGTAGTGTAAATAATGTAGTAAATGGTAATTGTTTACAGCTTTTTAGCCTCGTAGAGTGGACATTCCTTTTTTTTTTTTTTTCAAGTTCTCCAGAATTGTGATTATGGAACATCCTTAAACTCACCTTCAATTGTGCAATCGAGTTTTAAGTCTAATAGCTCATTATGTTCTTTCACTGATAAACTGAATTCCATGAGATCTAAAAGAGAATGCACATGGATTTCGAATTCAGTCCGAATTCTTTGTTTACGTTTAGTTCAGAATTGCGATAAAACTTTCTCTCGAGCAAGCTTAGGGTTGATTTGCAAGCTCTGGTAACTTGTTGTTAGTATTCAAACTTAATCCGGGCTGAACATCTTAAGAGAATTATTTTCACCAAATTTTTCCAGAGCTGAATTTTGTTATGGAATTTACTGAACTTCTCAGTTCAAGTTAATATATTCTCATGTGGTCTTTTTTGATTCATTTAATCATTCAAATATATCAGCTAAGTTGTCCATTTTTTGTTAACAGCAGTTCTCTTACAACTTAATACTGACAGTTACCCTAAAATGATACAATTATTTCTTCTTTCAACTCATGATCTCTTGACAAAGCTCTTAGTTTCTATAGCTAACCAAATTTAGTATGGAACAAGAAAAATTGATGATCTGATTTGATTTCATCATATACAAATCAAAATCTACGCGACTGAAGTTTGTATATTCTGACCATTTGAAATATTTTTAGAAATTAATTCCGGATTTAAATGAGTAATGAGAATATATGGAGTATTTTTTCAGTATCAGGATATTCAAACCGAACTTTGGACACCATGCTTCTGATTCTTCCTATCTTCGCAGCCTCGCTCGCCATCATTGTGAAAATGTGTGCCATTTTTTCATGAAATTTTGTTTGCATCAAAAACTTACAATTATCAATTTTAAAATTTCCTCTTCACCTTTTTTTTCTAAAGTACTTTCCAAAATAAATAATTGCTCTTTCAACGCTTTTCCATCGCGAACTCAAGCAACCGTAATTAGCTGAAAATAATTGCTTATATTTGTTGATACATCAACCTGAAGAGAATTTTTTCCCCTCCACAAATTTTCTGGATTATTGTTCCTTCATAGCTAATTGATATATCTCTATTGCGTATACTGATCATTATTATTTGAAAAACATAATTTTTCAGCTTAATTTACTTAATCGATTCCAAGCATAGTTTTGACATATTTCACACGTGCTGGTAAAATCAGTGATTAGGCAATTGTGTGAGACTTTTTGGCTTTCGCTATGTAATTATAACGCGCTTTTAGAGTTTGATTAAATACTTTCCTTCGGTTTTTGTGAGGAAACTGTTGCATCTGAATTTGAGTTTGCAGATTTTTAAAAGGGTTAAACTCATTGTCTATATTCGAACAATGCTTGGTGAAAATGTATCAATCTAGTTTTCGATCATCACTTCATTTAACAGCTCTTTCAGACATATATGACACTGAGGCACATAAAAATTATCGAAGCACTCCGAAACTAAATTCCAGATAATTTTCTTAGACCCCTCGAGTCTGTGATTATATTGTGCCTTAAACATTTTCTTTGCTTTTTCTTAACGTATTTTTTTTTTTTTTTTTTTTTTTTTTTTTTTTTTTTTTTGAATTTGAACTATTTGTTATTTAGTGTGAGTAACTGGAAATTAATCAACATGCAGTTAAAATACATGCGTAATGAAAAAGTGAACAAGTCATTGAATAGAAAGATATAATTCACATAAAACTAAAAATACTACATTATAATCGGAAATATCAAATAGACATTCGACTTAAAACATCCTAAGATTAGTGCTATAGAATGTAATCTATAACCCATGTAACTTACAAAGTGAAACTGATATAGATTGTATTTTTTTTCTGACATAGTTTCTGTTCTTCCATATTTAGTTTATAAAAACAATACATGAAAGATTAAATTCGAAATACAGTTAAGAATTCAGGTTAATTCTGAAACGAAAGTTTTAAGCTCTCAATTTGTATGCGATAATATTAAGCAAGTTCCATGCAGATATTTAAAAAACAACGCGATATTGAGCAGCTTAAATTTGACAGTATGGCTTCGCCCAATTCCATCCCAATTCTGATCCAGCATTCAGTGGGATCCAGACGCGAGAATTATCTAACCCTCTTCCCGTACCCCCAAACTACTCGAGGGGTCTTACGGGTCGCTATGTACTATTTTAATTGCTTCCATGACCTCTCCGGGACTCAAATCCAGGCCTATCGATATGGCAATCAGAAATAATTCCAATAATTAAATATTTAACATGCATATTACAGACACAAAAAGTTTTATAATGTATAGTTTTATAATGTAATTGTGATTATGGAACATCCTTAAACTTTTCAGGGAAAAGCGCATTTATCTTCTTTTTCCCCAAACTTGATCCATTTCTTAATAACTGTATAATTAATTATACATTGATTGATACACATAATATACAGGACTGAATTTTGTTAGCATCTTCAGTACAGATTTAACATTTTGTATAACACCATATCAAGAATATGCAGCTATTGTACTGGTTAAAGACGGTTTACATGTTTTGTAGTCATCTACCCAAAATCATATCTTTACATTATTTCCTATATTCATATGAATGATTTTGAAAGCTGTATTTCAATCTTCTACACAATCTAGAAGAGAAATATATATGTACTTTCTTTGAGATGCATATAAAAATTAGGTACTTTTCAGTTTCGCCGGCGCAAATCTCGCCAAACAGACTGTATTGGCGACAACACACAGTATACACATAAAAAATGTTAACAAATGTTAGTTCTATTTTTTTTTTCTTTTGAAGACATAAACATTTTAATATCGTTTCAAATTTTGTAAAAAAAACATAAATAAAGACAATACATTTATAAAAAGATATTAATTTAAGAATTTAATGTCTTGTATCGCCGGTTCAATTCGATTCAACGGTATAATGTTTCCTATATTCAGTGGTACAATGGCCGGTTCATGGTACAACATCTTGATTCGCCGGTTTATGTGACGTGACCCCAATCTCACGTAAACTACGCTACAAAAATATAATTCTCTCGGTAATTATCTACATTAATTTAAATTTAAATCTTAATATGGAATACAAGTTTAAATGCAAGAATTATTTCAATTCGTACGAATAGCTTTCTCAGAAATTATGTAAAACCGCAGTGCTTTACTTCGCTAGGGCATTCTCATTGTAATTAATGAATTTAACCCTAGACTTTGCCTTTTCTATACCCTCGCCTTCGGATGAGCTGTGTGATTGCATCCTAACTGACATAATTTGTGCGAATGACCTTGGGGCATAAAATTGAACTATCCAGTAAAAAATATATGTACTTGTTTGCCAGTATTGAAAGAAACAATCAATCTGATAAGAAATGGCTGCGGCTTGTTTTGAAAATTCAGGCGTAAAAGGTTACCAGCGAGTATATTAAGTTTGGCATCGGTAGTACCATTTTTGGCGACTTTATCGTCTGCGCCGGCAAAATGGAAAAGTACCAAAAATTATTATGTAAGAGTTACAACTTGATTTTTCAAATTTCAATCTCTGAAAGAAGTTTCTTCAAAGCAGCGATTTTGTAGGATCTTTGTTACTGGTGTGCATAATTAAATATATGGTAAAAATTCAGGAAACATTTCCATCCCTACTGGTCCTCAGAGCCATTTCTGAACAATCAATCATACTCAATGAAAAATATGAATTACGAATAAAATAAACAAGAATCAAAGTATATAACTTTTCCATAACGCTCTGTCTCATAGGGTGCGACAGAGATGATAAAAAATTTGAAATTCATATGTTTTTATTATTGCTTATTTTATTTTAACTTCCCATTTCAAAGTTACCTGATTGTTGCAACAGAATTGGTTCTCCAATAAACTGGTCTTGTTCTACTTAACCAACAATATTTTTGAACTACATACATTTATTCGATATATTACTTTGGAATTTACATTATTTCTATATTGGAGCATGCAGCATGCACAATAATAATATTGAAAACAGAAATAAATAGAAAAACAAACCAATTCAAAAAGAGAGAGCAGGATAGGAAAACGGGATATTTGATAATCATCTTACTCATAGCAGCAATGGAAGAAACAATGTAAAAGTAAATAAAGAAAAACAAAACAGGTATTGATAGAGATTTTAGCCTGGAGAGCTATCATGGGTATTAAAAAAGAAAATATTTTACCTGTACCATGGGTAGAATGGAGACAGTAAATGACGCAACGTAAATATAATAGAACCTACTTTAACTGTATGAGATTTTTGTATCACTGAAAATGTACAAAATGTCAGTAAATAGTATAATTCAACGATACAGTAAAATCATCATAGAGTAAATAACACCCAGTTAACTGCTATAATAACAAAATAATGTCAATTTGAGAATCTAAATTTAAATTCGAATTTTAGGCTTATAAGAAAAATATATCTAATGGACTAATTGGCTTAGACATATCATGTGAGTAATTCTGTAAATGCACAGGCTCATCATCAGACTATATTCGTGCATTTTTATAGTCCCTCGAATAAACCGCCCGGTGGATTTTCCTTGAAAGTGGGAGAGAGCTAATAGTGTTATAAAAGGCTCTCAAGGCTCATGCCAACGACAAACACAAGCATACGCTACTTGCCCTGATAAAATTTGCGGACTTTTTCTGATGTTACTGTCAGACAAAAAGTTAAAACTGGAATTACTGGAGGAAATGGAGAGAGGAGTGAAGAGAAAGAAATTAAAGGAGAAACATAAAACTGAAAATTCACATTTACACAACATAAAGAAACTTTTTGATCAACTTTTGGAAATTCTTTGTACAACTAAAATCTATAAAAGTTACAGAAAGTAGAAAAGTTGTCACTAGTCCCAAAGTGAAGAACTAAACTAATTCTGTCTAAATAAAGCCAGCTTGAATTTCTGCCCATATGCTGCAAGAAAATGTATTGCGCGGCAAAATGAACGGTGTAGTGAGAGTGTGAATTTTCTTTTGGATGGCTTAACCGGTTTAAATAAAGGCATGTAATTCTAGGGTTAAATATAAATAGAATGTGTTAAATATAATAAATATAATAAAATATAATAAAATGTGTGTGTGTGGAACTGTGTAGAATAATGAAAAATATATGAAATGTACTTTATACATATTTTATCCATTTATTAATTTTTATTTTGGTCCACATTATTATACATTTATATCAGTATTTATGTTGAAAAACATATAAAAACTTAGATGCCCAGTTTCCTTCGGACGCTAGCGAAACGCAAAATGAATAACAACTAAATTCATGTTAATTACCCTTATTTAATGAAACTATGAAGGTACGTATGACACCAGCGTAAAATATACGGAAGAGTGCATTAAGTGCGAGTTCGGTATAAAAGCATAAAAATGCAGGAGCGTCAAATAATTTTCATTGATTTATAGCATCCTCATCGGAAAAACAGCGCTATAAATCAATCAGTTCTCTTTAATTGGAAGAGTCTGCTATATTATCTTGGAAAACGAAATCTTCAATCATTTTTGCTTCCATTATATTATTCTGGAGACTCATATCAGCGACTGTTTGACGCCATTTATACTGTAACGGTGAGTAAGAAATAAATAGACATTGCTTTAGGATTTAAAGGGAGTAATATAAAAAAAGAATAAATATTTAAAGAGGGAAATTATATACATGTAGCACGTCCATGTGTTGAAAGGATTATAATTAGCGCAGATGTGTGGATAGAGTTCTATGAGTAATAATGTTATTCATGCTTTTATTATTGTTCTAAAAGTAAGAAATGTTCTAAAATATACTTTTAGAACGGTTTCATAACTACTGTCCTCGAGTTTACTTATTTACGACGCTCAGTTCAACGATTTTATATGCAAATTCGTTTTTTAAGAGTTACACTGGGGTTTTATGGCACTCAGTCGCCAAATTATCGGTGTGGAGAATCATTATCCACCACCCTTTTAGTTCAGGCCCCACTGTAGAGACATTTGGTATTTTTTGGAAGCAGGAAACATAAAAAATGAGCAACGCCCTCGCAGGGAATCGAACCACGGACCTCTGGAATACGCACCCAGCGTGCAGACAGCTACACTACGAAGGTATGCTAAGAAGGCGGGAGAAATACCTTATAAAATAACTGCGAGCAAATATTAAAAATCCTTAAACTCATAATTTGAAATCGAACAATTTAAATTGTTACAAAGAAAAAGAAATTAATACATGTCTTATATATGATACGTGTTGCTTAATTTGTATTTAATTTGCATTTAAATTTTCTTTCATTTTTGCAAACAGTGAAGTAAATATATTATTAAAAAGTACGTAAATTGTGGTTTAATTCATATCCCATGATAACAGTGGAAGTTATGAAATTATCAACAAAAATTTTAAAAAATAATAACTATTTGACACAAGTTGATGTGGCACTTTTATCTCATTGGAGCGGATCTAAACGTGTGGCTGAGCGTCTATTGGCTGGGAAAGAATAACGACGCATAAGTGTTCAGAGGAAATACTGAATAAAGTTGTTTAAATCTTCTGTTTAACTTACACCAGTTACTTCGTAGCTAAAAAGCAATGACCATAATTATCTCGCAAAAGCTGAAATGTAATTTAGGAGGTGCAATTGAATAAAATAACTCATTATTGCGTTCAAGTGGTGTCAACAGCAGTAATTAGATTTATCAGTAATGTGTATTTCCGGTAGGATGGTACATAATAAGAAAAGAAATTTCTTTCTTTGAGTGTCTGTAGTTTGATATGGGAATGATTAGCTTAATTCTTAGTAACCTTTAATTAAATATCATAGTTAAGCTTCATAATATGATATTTATATGTTAAATGATGCAAATTTTCTAAAATTTCTAATCGTCTTAAATTGATTTAATATTTTGCATTTTTAAAAATTTTGTGTTTTAAATACCAAATAGTTAGATGAGTACGAAATGATTCTGTATAGCCTCCTACAGATTTTTTTCTGGCATGTAATCATATATCTTTTGTGGCATATTCCCATCTGAGAATATCTGCCTAGCATATATTCTTTGAATAAATGTTCTGTATACTTCATGCAGAGTATTTTTACAAAGTTTTAGAACTCAATTTGTACAAAATTGAAGAAAATAACATTTTTAATTAATAGACTCCCCTATGCAATCTTCATAAATATCTATAAAAATTCCATATATTCTATATGTATCTGTATTAAATCTAGCACAGTGGTCACAAACTTTCAGGAGAGGTAGAGCACACTTAGACGATGGAAAATCACATAACAGTGCATGGTGAGAAGCGTTTTCCTAGCGTGGTAGTGATGACGGAAAATACAAGAAAGGAAGGACATGAACAGGGTGAGAAAACATGTTTGACATGCTTAGTACAGCTAAAATATTGGAACCCCTCACATTATAGCCATACAGATATGCACATATGCATTGATGGACGTCTCTAGTTGAATGCAAAGTATCCCCAACATTAGAACGGCAGGGGTGGTCCGGTGCATTTTCCAGCAAGATCGCCAGACCTCACTTCCAATGACCTCCATTCCTCGGACGGGGGGGGGTACGTCAAGACACTGGTAACGGTATCAGGACTACTATTTCTTCTAATCAGTTAAGCGAATATGTGGGTGTCCAGAGTAGAACAGTAATTTTACTTTAAACTATGTCCGATGAAACTGTAGAAGATATGACAAAGATGGGAAGGGTTTAATTCCCTTTATTCCTCACAGTCTACAGCTGCTCCCGCACTTCGGGATGCAAAGACCAGTACTTGTGGTCTGAACGTAAAAAAAAAAAAGAAAATAAGAACTAAAAACTAACTAAATTTAAATAAGAGCTAAACTCAAATATTTTACAAAGATTACACTAAGATTGGCCTTTTAGATCTTTACGTATATAGTACGCAGAACGCCGGAAAACTACAATGCGTCTTCAATATCAAGAGGACTAAGTTTCTGGCCTTAAAGGCGGACAGCAACTGATTGAAAAGGGGGCGTGAAATAAAGTGGCGAGAAGTCTCTTTCTCTAACTCTCCTTCTCGGCTAAAAGCCACTACTTAAATACTTATCAGTTTGCAAGCTCAATTAGCATGCTAAAACTAACCGTGTTTATTCTGGCCGGAAGTGGAAAATAAGAGAGGACAGTAAAGTTTTAAAATAAAGTGAACGTTAGTAAAACTTAAAATCCTTATAACGAAACCTCCGTTAACAAAGCTGAGGATTTTTTTCCACGCATCGTGGCAGCTGCTGGGGAATTCCGGGATACACCAGGTATTTTCCAGAAATCAGATCATCCATGCGCCGAGATGTGAGGCCTGCATCACCGTCCGGGGTCATAATTACGAATACCTTCTTTGATGTAGATCCTTCTTTGTTTATGTTCTTAGTTTTTGGCTTCTGCTGTGCTAAACATAATAAACATTTTTCTCACCCAGTTTATGATCTTTCTTTCTTGTGTTTTGTGGTGTTACCGCCGCGCTAAGAAAGCGTTTCCGACCATGCATTGCTATGTGATTTTCCATGGTCTAAATATATTCTCTTTCTCTTGAAATCTACTTTTCTATACTATATATTATACATTCTTACATGTTATATAACACACTACGAAGGATTCTAGCTTTAAGTATTCGTGGCAGATATAACATTTTAAATTTTTGCTTGAAGTACCTTCCTGGAACCTGCTTTGTAAACCTTTATATTAATTCATTATGACTGCGTCACATCTGCAATTAGTCGCTTTGAAAAGCTGAAAACTGTTTCTTTTTGTTTAAAACGATTTTTTCCTCTACAGGTTGTATGTGTGTACGCATGTGTTGCTTCTTAAGAGAATGTTATACTGACGGAAAATGTATTACACAATAATGATTCTATATGTTATAAATTATTATCTGAATGAGATGTCGAAAACATATATCTCTTGCATTTACTTATGCTATCGATTATTCAAAACAAAAAGAAATAAAATGTTGATTTAAATTTTCTTGAAGATGGCATCATCAACTGAGACTATCGCTAATGTTTTATAGATTTCAGTTGCCAATTCGTGCTAATAAATTCCATAATCAAAATTTCAGCTTCCCATTTTGGCCTAGGATTGATTATTTTAGCTCATTTAGCAGGTTTAGGAACAGAAATCTAAATGATATTCATTCTTAAAATACCATAAGACCATAAGTATCGAAGTTCATAATTGCTTCCTTTTCATTTTGTACAAGTAGTGATAATAAATTTGACTGCAAAATAAACTTCTTACATCTTTTCAAATTAAACTGCCTTCATTTCATATTTTATATTCATTTCTTGGTAATTAGAAGTGAATTGTTCGATTTATGACAAAGCACACTAGAGCTGTCTACCTAAGGGAAAGCATATCTTCACGGGAGATGTTTTTAGGCAAACAGGCTCGTATTCAGGTTATAGATAAAAGCCATAAAATTACGTTAACTCCTACTGCTACATCTTTTGGAAAATTTTGTACCCGAGACGAACTACCAGAGAATAGCGGTCTTAAGACCCGGCTTAAGAGACCTCTTATGAGATAAAGAGATGAAATTTGAAAGATTCCTTAAATTTAGTTCACTGCATTTCGATACTGAAATCTTAGTATAAAATACATAACTCATAAAGTTTAGTCTTTTTGGCTATCATAAATTGTAATCCAATTTTGGACAGGCTGACGGCGAATTATAGCTGTCATAATGGTCTAAAATAATTACTGAGATTTGAGAAGGGTGTAAAAGACCCTTTTATGAAAACCAAAGAGGAACAGAAGGCTCACTTGGTGTTTAAAACTGAGCCAGCACTTATGACAAGATAACGCAAAATAACAGTTGAAATTTAAATTAAGCATGCAGTCGAAGACTGCACAATTCAATTTAACGAGAATTTGGCTGACAAACCTAACCAGCGTAGATAATCAAATATAGGCAACAAGGCCGAGATAGCGGCAACATAGCTACGTGTCTTCCGGAGGTTGAATACGGTTTATTTTACAATCTAAAAACATCAGCTTAAATATACGCGGATAATTTGCATTATGTTGTGGAAAACTGAAAGGAGTGATTGTAAAAGTCTAAATCCTAATAATTGGTAAATAAAAATAATAAAAACCCTACAAGCTGTTCGAAAATATATAGCCTTGATGTTTTATTAAATTAAATTTCATTTTCTGACCTAAATTCTTGAATTTTTTAAAACAAAATTCTGGAGTGAAAAGTTATTATAAAAGCTTTATGTTTAGAGTTCTAAGAATTGCAAATAATGATATAAATTTAGTATCACTTAGATAGCTTAATTCCATAATCTTATGAGCTTCTTGAGGTGGCTGGTATAAAAGATTCTTATCTTTTGTCAGTACATAGTTTAAAGAATTATTGTGTTCAGAAAAAATAAGGAATTCATGTCAGTTGCTCATGTAATAGGATGTCCTAAATTAGATGATTCATACGAGTTCCTCTTCGAACAAAATCGCTTCCCAGAATGCTGAAGCACTGCATTCACTTGAATGAGAAAATCTTAATTTACCCTTTCTCCTACTTCCTGTTGCTGTATTGAAAAGTGAATTAAAAGTTTTATAGACGCCGTCGTTATTTAAGAAAAAAAAAGTGGCGATGAACTACTTAAACAGTAATAAAATAAACAGAACAATATTAATTAAAACAGAACACTATTTATAAACAGAACAATATTAATATATGGATAGAATCTGTTTATTTATAAACGTTCCAGTTCACTTTTTAATTTAGCTGAAGTCAAACTGTGCACTGTATAATGTTTATGTAATTTAATAATCTCAATTATTATTATTGTATTTCTAAAACGTTCTAAATTTATAATTGTTTTGATAGGAATGTGTTTTACTGTTTATTTTCAGTTTAATGATTTTAAGACTTTTGAATCAGCATCCACAGTTACAAATCTGCAAACATTACCACGTGTAGTAAATCTTCGGATTATGGTAACTTGGCGAATTTTTGGCGAAACTTTGGCGACCAACCCTGCTACAGCAACCTGCTAGTTTGTTTGCTTTTTTTTTTGACGCCATTTTGTTATTATAAGTAATTTTTTTTTTTTTTTTTTTTTTTTTTATACTCAACATTTTTTTCCAACAATCTACCAGCCGAATTACGCTTATGCTAGAACTTTTATGGAAAAAAAGTGCTTAATCATGACGAAGATTAGGTGCGAAATTGGGAGAAGAGAAAGTGTAGAATTGCCCACTGCTTGCCGCGTTTTTAAGAATTGCATATACACGGTATCCATGTACACGTCGACCTAGTTTCATTTAAAAAAAAAATCTCAGAATTGCACAAAAATGGCATTGCGCACACTCTTGACTTTATCCATGTACACATCGACCTATTTTCACTTAAAAAGTCAAAGAAAATTGACAAAAATCCAATTCTTCTTACTCTTGTAAAAAGCGCCAAATAAATAAGTGGGCGATTCTGCACTTAAGCAGCGAAATTGTTTCTAAGTGCTTATTAGCTAAAATCCCGATTGGAATTTTCCGGAAAATGTCACATTACATGTCTCATGAACTCTCATTTCTCTGAGACAAAATCTGCGATTCGGACTGTGTACTTCTCAGATTATTGCTAAAGTCCTAGCTAGTAACCTTTATCGCCTTACCAAAATGTCGCCAAACTACCTGTTACCATATTCCAAAGATTATCCCCACGTGTTTATAAAATAATAATAATAATAATAACACAATTTTAACGCTTCAACAAATTTTACAGAATTTTAATTTACAAAGTGCTAATATTATATATATATATATATATATATATATATATATATTTTAAATTGCGTTGGAAGTTTCATATGCTGCTTCCTGTTTAACTAGCAAAGCATTTTAAACTAAGCAGTTACAGTTATCCTGTTAGTTCAAAAATAATTTTCTCTGAACAGTTTAACACACAGAATGAATATATAATCGTCAATTTAAAATTATTTGTGAAAATACCACTGCGAAATGGTAGGGAAACACATTGCTGTGTAAAATGTAATCGTAAAATATCAAATCGTAAAATAAACGATTATAAAATGTAATCGTAATTTACGATTATAAAATGCAATCGTAAATTATCAAATTAGGCAGATTTTTTTAACAGAGAAAAGACTTAATTATTCACACATTAATTGTGGATTTATGTCATTGGATCGCTTGCACACGAAAGTTGTAGCAAATAATTCTCTCAATGGCACAATTTTTTTTATTTCCCCAGGATTTGTAAATTATAAATTCGGATTTAAATTAGGATTTTTATGTTAATTAATCAATTCTTATGATTTGAAAATTTACTGCCATTTTTTCATTCCGTAGTCCTCACCAGAATGCAAATTAGTAGTTGAGCCGAAACAGAAAAAAAAAAAAAACCTTAAAGCAACAACTTCGCGTTTGGCGCAGATTTTAGTCAAGGCTCTGTCGATTTGGAGAGCAAACAGGTACAGGTTCTTCTTCATCAGGAGCAAAAAAATCTGCAGCAGAAAAAAAATTCTACTATTAAATATTTCGTGCTCTCAAATTTTTCTCCTCAGAACCTTTGATTGCTAATGAATTTAATTAATTATTTGAGATCAGTTGCCTTTGAACAAGGATTTTCTCCTGTGTTCATTGATAAAGATTTGAAAAATAATTTTTGCCATCAAAGAAGACATTTCTCTGTTAGAAATAATATCAATAATCTTGTTAAGCTTTCATTTCATCCTTCTGTCAATTACGAAATGGTTCAGATTCTTCAGAAATTCAATCATTTTCGTGCCTATAAAAAAAATCCGAGGTTCGATCTTTAAATATTCCATTTCAGATTTTAATTCTTGCGGAAATTATAATATATTTTGTCAGTATGTTTTCAGATATATCAGCCAAACTAAAAACAGCATTAAAATTTTGCACAAAGGAACGCGAATTCTGTGTCTGGAAAAACGACAATAAAAAGTTTACGATACCTAAATCATAGTTGGCAATTCAATCACAATTTTGATTTTGCGTCTGCAAAAATTATCCAAAAAGTTTTTGTCATAGTGAACTGGATTTTCTCGAAGTTTTTCAGTCACAAAGATTTATATTGTTTAGTTAATGATTTTAATTCCAATCCAGTCCTTCCTAACGCTTTTAAAATTCTATGAGCTTGATTTTTCAATTTTCGTTACAATTTCTGCCGACACGTTCGTTTTACTTCTTTTGAGCATAGATGCAACCATAGTCTTCTCTTTGTTGCAGAGATTTCTTTGCTGATGATGAAGTGGCACCTGTGCCTCTGTTTGCCTTCGAAATTGGTAGAGTCTTGATTAAAATCTACGTTAAACACAAAATTGTTGCTAAGCCTAATTTGATAACTCCTGAGTATTTAAACCGAAGGTCTGATTGTTTTAAAGTTTCTAGCATCCTCTCTTGCAGTTACGTACCACCATCTGCTCTGCGGAAGTTTATTCGGCTTCAGCCCTTCAGCCAAGCTCAAGTTAAATATTTTGCGATTAAATCAGCATTTAAATTTAGTTATTTTAAATACCCGCAAGTGACTTAGTTCGTTCTGTACAAGTCGTGCCTTGTCTAAATTGAAATATATAGTTAAATAAAAAGGTTATCTTAACCTTCGTAAGATTTTGTCATTTGCTTCAGACCAGACTACAATTATCTTGTCTGTCTTATACGATCTGAGAGACTACTGTTTTTAGTTTAGCTGAATGACTTGAACTTCTATATTACTAGAAACCTACATATTGTAAACAATAAATATCTTGACAGAAGTTTCTTTGAAGCGTTACAAAAAAAAATGATTTTCTTTTAGGGGTGATCCTGCACTGCAATTTCCTTTACTCTAAAATTTCCCAAAACAGTCATCATGCTTCATCTTTTACTAACTGACTTTAAGGATGATATAATGTTCTCATCGCATTTTGAAATTCGAACTATTATAAAATTTTAGGTGAAATAACCTAAAGCTGTATCTTAATTTTTTCTTTTGATTAAGTTTCTATAACTTAAGAAGTTTGTCATCATGAAATATGCTCATCTTCAGAACGGCTAGCAATCCTGAGATTTCGACTTTGAATCCCGATGAGGGATAGCTGATTTATATCATCCTTCCAGCTCTAAACGTTCTAGATAGGCGTTAATTCGTCATCATCTGGAATTGTAAACTGGATCCTTGCTATCCAAGTCGCCCTCTAAGTGGGGTAGAATGTAAAAAGATTTTTCTCCTTCTTTGCAAGTGGTAAAATCAGAAGTATGTCTGGCTAAGCGAAAGTTCATTTAGAGTTCGAATTCCGGCGAGATCATTGCTGAATTTTATGTGTTTCTGTTTTGAAAAGCCTAATAAATCTAAAATTTATTAATATATATACATTATATGGAATAAAATTTGTATGAATGACATTACTACTGTAGACCTCAGACCTTCGTAGCAAATTTTGTCCCAAGCCTCCAGCTTTGTAAAAAAGAATCTGATTGACACGAGTCATACAATTAGTTGGCAGAAATAAATAGCTGGAAAGTGCTGCTTGACCCTAGTTTCCTTCTATAAAACTCTGGCTTTTGCCGTATCGTTGTTCATTATTATCAAGTTATAGAGACAAAAAATATCGAGAAATAACTTTTCTAGCTGAGATCAGGGAAAGATAAATTAGAGCTTTTAAAGCCTATTGGCTTTTTGGTCAGTTTGTCACGACATTTACGGCAATCTGTTGTCCTCCTTCATGGAGAGACTCTTTTTTCAGGGATAAAGCCTTCTAGAAGAGCCATTTGATGGCATTCTTGGTATAGAAACATCTTTTAACGAAGTCAGATGGAAGGTGAATCCTTATAGCTTATATTTCTGTCAGAAAATCTGTAACATAATGGTTTTTGGATTTATGTTCCGTCATAAACGGCGATTAAAGGATTTTCTTCAGAGTGAGGCCTAAAAAGCAATTTTTGCTTGCTTTTAATAGTTATTTTTTATTTTTTCCCTATCATTTAAGAATAAAATCTTCTCTTAATATATATTAATTAAAATATCACCAACAGATTACTCAACATAAAATGTATTTTACATAATATTGAATTTCGAAGAATTACTGAAAAATTAACAATATTCATTTTTTAAAGTGCTGCAGAGAGTAAGTATTCATTTTATACCACTGTGAAAACGAAACAAAATTAACTTGCGGAGTTAAACATTCTTTTCCTTCGACTGTGTGTTCAGAAAACTAAAGACATGATTTAGAAACATCCATGACATTTTAGTTTAATAGCAAAGACATCCTCTTCCTAATTGAACATTTTAAACACATACGTAAGATACTCCTTATTATTTATTTAACCGATTTTTCTTTTATTATGCGTCTAATTTCAGATTGCCTCAAACGTTAAAAAATTTAATTACCGTACTGCTTTACTTATAAAACAAAACTCCACATTCTATATGCTCTTATGAGAAAACAAACTCATCTTATATGCGCAGTCTAACGTTTAAATTGATAAATTATCATTTCTGTTTAGCTTTTATATTAAAAGAAAATGCATTTATTTATTATTTAAGGTCTGGTACTTAAAATATTGATTATCTTCTTGCAAAACCTGCAGTGTATGAAAATAGAGTGAGTCATTTTATATACTATCCTTTTTTTATGTCTATAAAATGGGGTAAAAGTTTCCGACCCGTTTTATATGAGACAATAGCGTCTTTCATATGAGAAACATATAAATATTAAACAGCGCCTTTTATATGAGAAACATAAATAACAGAGTCTTTTATGTGAAATTATCGAATACTGAATCATTATTAGCCCAAAGGGACAGTAGGGCTATTAGTCTCAAAACAGCATTTTGTGGCGTTTCAGTATGAAGGGTGAATCACTTTTTAAATTGTTGCCACCAAATATTATTGCTGTGTATTATATTTAAAGAAATCAAATAATGAAGAATATGCATAAGTGTCTGTATGTTTCTAGCATTGTGAAAAAATAACGATACCTAAAGCCATGAAATTTTGAATAACATAATCCTCCACCCGAACATGGGCACTTGGACAGCCGAATTTTGAATTTCTAATTTGTTTTATTATCTGTTTCATATTTTGTAAAACTTTAACAATTTTTTTTTAAATTAACAAACTCAATGATTTCAAAATAAGTCCCCCCCCCCAAAAAAAAAACCTCTTTTTATTTTTATTTCGAAACACTAGTTTATTAACTGTACGGAGAAGAAAACACTTTTATCTCCAGCGCACGATACTGTCTATCGGAAATTAAGATATGTTGTCTTTAAATATACTGTCATTTTGCTGTTGAATTGAATTTTATATCGTTTATGTGCAAAGAACGTGATATTTAACAAAGAAAGGTAAGACATGAAACCTTAAAAAAAACCCGCCTTTGGGTATAATATAAAATTTAGAAGCTTTCAAATTTTATTGATTTTAATAACATTTATTAAAGTTACTGATAACTCAATAAAACACGTTAGTTAAAAATTTAGTCTACCTCTTAACAAACTAAATAAACTAAAATAGAACTTATTCACTTTTAAATAATAGTTGTCACTTTGCATTAAGTACTTCAAATGGATTTCTATTAATGCATAGGCTTTATGCAGCTGGGACATCATTAGAAGAAAGAAAGAGAAAACTGATTGTCATCAAGAGCTTGCCTTTGTGGAGGGCTTTATATAACAATCTAGATCGTATTTACTTTACTAGCAATTCGCAGAACTGTAAGCTTATACCCATTTTTTCCTGCTGAGTATTTAATATGGAGGATAAATTCAGAGATGCTTTCTTCGAGTTTTATCCATAAGGATTCTGTTAGACAAAAATCATTTAAAAAATTCAACGGGAATAAAACTTTATAACTTTAAACAAAGTATTCAGCACTTTCTGAAGAAGGGCGAAGAATAGAACGTTTTCTTCGAAAAAACTCCAATGTTCCTCCAAAATAACGTCATTAGGTTCACGGAAACTATTTGACGAATGCAACCAATACAAAGCAAAATAATAATAAAACTCTACTGGTCAGCAAACTCGCGCGGAATTTCAAAGGGTTCGATAAAAAATATTCTCCTCGCTTACTTTTATTTTCTCCTTTCATTTCCACAACAGCCAAACGATCTTTCACATAAATCTTTCAGGGAGAATATTGGTGACGGCCCGACCAACGGCCATCTCCTCTGATTCCCTCCCCCTTTAAAGCGATGGCGGGTAATCAGATAGTTAACGCATGCGCTGTCGGTTTATCCCGTCACTTTTATGTAGTATCCGTATCACGGAGGCAGATACCCACTAACACTGATCAGCCCGTAAAGCTCTTTTCAGCTGTTCTGGTTGCTGAACAAAACTTGCGCGTGCTCATAGGATTATTAGCTGTCTTTCCGTGTTCCATAATTTAAGAATGACAACGAGATGAAGAACTATGGACTCATTGCGTGAGTGACTTTCGTTTACCACGTGGTTTGAAATGTAATGATGTTCTATATGCAAGTTCAGAAATGGGGAAGTTTTATAGAACTATTTGAAAGTGCTATAGAATTTTAAGGATTTAGTTTCAATTAATGAATGCAGTAAAAGAACGAGACAAAAATCAGCTGTGTGGGTGTAAAATTAGAATAAAGCTCCAGTAGAAATTTCTTTACATATTGCTCCAATTTGAGGAGAAAACAAAAACTGAAAGAAATTGCTTAAAGTCTGAAACGTGAAACTAGCAGATAATTTTTATTCGATAGATTATTTGTTATATATTATCATTCTTACAATCATTAAAGTAAGGATTTCTTAGAAACGTAAGAGGAAGAATTTTGTAGAAACGTATGAATCTCAGCAAGAGTAAAAAAACAAACTGCTAGCTGAAACCTGCTTCTCTACTTGAAAAAGAGTAATAACATATCATTATTGATACTATTTCACAAATTTATAAAATATTGATTTCTTTTGATTTGTTCTTATTTTTTGCTCCTAAAACTTTGAAATTATTCCTATCAAAACTGTTTTTGATCCTCAAGAAAATGAATATTTTGATCCAGTTTATTCTGTTCTTCTCAGTGTTGGTTTGCTCCTCTGCAGAAATTGGTATGTATTTTTCATTATTTTTGTTATAATTCCTTATATAAATTTCGTTAATGCAATTATCAGTGTAAATATTGTTTGAGGACTTTTGGAAAGAACTAATAACCACAACAATTTTTTTAAGACTAACAAATTGCTTTTTCATATTAACTTGAATTTGAATTAATTAATATTTTGAACCCCCTTAAATAAAGACCCCTTAAAGAAGAAAACTACTATTTTTTCATATTTACTTAAAATGCGCATTATAATTCACTAATATTTGGGATTTCATAAAGGAAGAGAAAATTATTATTTTACAATTTAGTTTTAAAATAAACCGAATGAATTCAAGCTCTTGAAGCATCTGATAAATTAAAGAAGTTATTGCTTAGATTTTTTTGATAATTTAAACAGACAGCTTTTCTAAAAGTTTAATTAAGTATTCGTAGAATTATTCAAGGTTTCTGAAATTCAAATTAGTTTTAAACCGGTTTAGAATGAAATTTATTCTTAGGAATATAATAAAGTTACCAGAACATTTGGCTCGCTTATATATATGGACGGGAAATTCCATTAATTGTT
Source organism: Stegodyphus dumicola (assembly GCF_044657685.1). Lineage (NCBI taxonomy): Eukaryota > Metazoa > Arthropoda > Arachnida > Araneae > Eresidae > Stegodyphus > Stegodyphus dumicola. Next base: position 200,555,025 of record NC_140771.1, read on the forward strand.
TTTAAAATGTGAATTAAAAAATGCATTCATCTTTCATTTTGAAGGTAATATATATATTCTTGTGTAGCGTTGATATATGGAATATTTAATTACATATCCATTTATTATTTATAAATATTTCACATAGCCCGTGACAGAAGTATTTTGAGACAGTTTCTCGGAAAAACTCTTAGAAATTAATTTGATCTTACCTATATCAAATGCAACAATTGTAACATGGAAATTTAAACTGCTTTAAAAGTATTAGCAAAATTCTTATTTAAATAATTTTGTTGATTTTAGGTTCTGGTTAGTAACAATACAATAAATTTAGCTCCTGGTCCGTAATAAAGTTTTAAAGCCTTGAATTATATTTTAAGCTTATAATGATAGTTGATCTAAACTAAAATTTTTTTATCATGCCTTTATGAACGATTACAAAAATTTAATCATTGAAATTTTAGACCGTAGAAGAATTCTGGTTGTCTTCTAATGACTTTTTAATGGCCTTTGTTCGAATTTCCGTTGTTTTCTTTTTTTGCTTCTATGAATTATTTTTTTATTTGTTCATTTTTTATCCCATTAATGTCTTGTTCGACATTCTTTAAAACCTGAAATTTTCTGCTACAATAAGTATCGCTCCAAAGACAAATTTCTACATTTTTCATTCCTGATTTAAGTTACAACTGATTAAAACTTCAGAACATATTTACCGTGTTTGTCTAGGTACGTTTTCGCTATTTCTTTATAATTATGCTCTTAATTATCGGAAAGTACAATTAAATTACTTCTTGTTAACTATTGAGCCATAAGTTGTCATTTGATATTTTGCTATAAATAGTATTCAAAGAAAATACGATTATATTATTGAATTCATATAGATTAAAATAAATACAGTAAATTTTGCTAATAAGTTACTTATGATGACTGTAAACTTATTTTGAATCATATTGCTCGAAAACATCATGAAAAAAATATGTTAATGATGATTTTTTATTTTAAAATGATCATTTTTGAATTTGAAGCAAAATGCTTGTCAATAAACATGACTGCCGTATGTGTGGGTGCTGTCATCGTGTCAATGGTTACTGACTGATCGAAACTAAATAATGTTTAAGAAAACGCTTCACCCTGGGTACTTTAACGCTAACATTTCATCTTGAAATAATGATACTCTACATATAAAGAAACATGATATGTGCACAACTACAGAAATTTTGATATAGTGATACAATAATACAAGAACGTGGTTTGAGAAACTGCAAACAAACTAGTCATAATAGTTACATCAAAAGCAAACTGCAGATGTTATAAATAAATAAATATATATATATATACAAACCTCCAACTAGCAAATATTCCCAAAATCAGTTTTGTTGTCTCTTATCAAAGAGTGCTCTCTAAATGGGAGTGCAATCGCCTTTTGCTTCGAGAGTGTGGACATTTAAAAGCTGTGCCGTCCAATGAGCTGTGCCCTCTAAAGCGGAGTGCCGAATAAACCTGTTAATAGAAGTTCTACCCTATACCAAACAGCTGAATATTATATATAATATTACATTAATATCGTGCTACGATTATAAATGATTTTTTCCTTTTAAATATAAACTTATTACTCTAAAACATTTGTACACTAACACTTTTGTATAAATTACATTTTAGAACGAATTTAAAATGTTTCTAGCCTACGCTATCTGTTTTGATATACCGTTGCTCTTAAATCCCTTTTTTATTATCTGATTTGGTTTCGCAAATCTTCTGTAACCACAAGTAGCATTTAAAAGAATTACTAATTACATCTTCTCGTATGTAGATGAATTTGAATATATTTCCTGCAAGTGCTTTTATTTATACTTAATTTATAAAAACTACGCTTTTTTAAAGCATAGTGATAACCTATTCTAGCTTTATAATGCATATAGAAACATCTTATGAGAAGTATCTTAGTCCCTATTGAAGAGACAGTTTAATTTCTTCTAAAAAATATGGAAATAATGTTGAAAAGCATATTTGATAAAATAAAATTATTCATTAAAGAAGCAAAAGCCATAATTATCCTTCTTGCAACAAAACTTTTGAGTAACATATATGATGCATAAAAATCCATTCCAGCATATTATATCCTTTCGGAAAAAGAAGAAAAAATTAGAAAGATAACACTAAATACAAAAAACATATATCGATAAATAAAACGATGATCGATAGTGAAGGGAAACGACTCGTGTAAAGAATCTCACATCGATTTGACACGCAAACAAAGACTTTGTCACCATCAAGAATGTCTTGTCGCAGGAGCTCACGTTATCTTTATTACATTCCTGCGTCATTTTGCTTGACAGGAATATCGCTCAACTGCTCGATCCCCTAAATTTATTTGATATTTTATTTTCACCCTTAGCCTTCACGTATGTACGCAGTAGTTTTCTCAAAGCCCTTTAAAACGAGGAGCAAAAAGACCTTAGTTTCTGAATCTTTTTTATATATATATTAGGTCCATTTCGCATATTTGTTGTTGAATGTATTATTCTTGCTCACGTAAAGTGAAATAAAAATAACCAAAATATTATTTTGAAGATTTTAGAGATTCCATCGAATTTGTCACAGGTAAGTATGGAAAAGTATCATATCAGTTCTTGTTGCAGACTGGTGCTTTATGCTTTATTTTTTCTTCCCAAAGTATGTCGGATAAGCAAGACTTTTTCTAAATACTTCGTAAATTCTGCGAACTAAGAATAAAGCACCTTATACTGAAAATTCATTCACTGCAACCTAACTAACATATATGACAGCCTTTGCTAAGCTTCTTTAGTTTAAACTGAGAAAATTTATAACAAGGACCACAGTGCTTTAATATATTAAATGCCATATTTGCTCACGTATATTCCTTCACTTATTTTATCGTTCAACGAGAGGAAATTATGCAAATAATTTTATTTCCATACAATAAGATCATAGTAAATGAAGCGTAACTACCGGTAATTAAACAATATAACTTATTTAAAATAAATCTGCATTCCAATAAGAATACATAACAATCTTAATATTACTATTTCTAATTATAATGTATTTATTTTTATTTTCCTGTTTCCTGACATTCGCACGCTCTTACTGTTGCCTAGTGTTATTCTTGAGACCTCAAATCATTTAATGCTATTGGAACTGTCTGTGTCGTCAGCTACAGTTTGTAGGTCGCCGTCATCGTCACCGCTGTCCTTGTCTTTATTACCGCTCATTCTGTCTCCCCACGCGCTTTAATCTTCAGAACCATCAACCACATTAGATATTGGCATAACATTCGTTTTGGTTTCGCATGTACAGTGTAAACTGAGATTGGCAGGGTTTCTTAAACTGTGCAACCTTCTTAAACTGTGTGTGTTTCTTAAACTGTGTGTGTTTCTTAAATTGTGTGGTTTCTTAAATTGTGCAAACTTCTTAAACTGATGCGGTTTCTTAAACTTTGTTAACAGTTTAAGAGACCTGCAGCAGGGGGTCGCCAAAAATTTTAGCAGTTTTGATATTTCTTAAACTTATTACAATAATTTTACAATTCCCAAATATTTTTACACAATGTATCTGAAAATAGAAAAGAAAAGACAATACAGACAAAGAAAAAAAAAACCGAAAACTTTCGACACATTCTTTTTATAATATAAACGTTCATTTTCCTTGTTTTGCACGTGACGCTGTCATTTCGTCTGTCACTTATTTAAAATTTTCACATTGTTCTATGTCTTAAAATTAGAAATTAAAGTTAATGACTTAAAACTGCAATAGTATATTACAGTACAAGTGAAAAAATTGATAGTTTCACTCTCGCATATGTCGGATTTGCGCAATATTTATGGGGCCCCATAAAATTTTTGAAAATATCATGGGGTCCTGGGGGTCGCGAAAAAGTCTCAGTCATAAAAAAGGGGTCCCGACTGAAAAGGTTTAAGAAACCATGCTGTAAGGAATGTTTTTCCTAGATTTGACTGGATTGAATCGCTGTTGTGAGTGATTCAGCGTACTTCTTTCACAAGGGTAAAACCTCTATTCATATTTCTTAGGTTGTAACGAAATCGCTAGAAATTTTTTTGTGTAAAATATGATTTAGCCATCTCGCAATTGTTTATCTGTTTTACTGAATGCCTATTCGTTAAAAAAAGTCGTCAGAGATGTGGACATAGATGGAATCCTTGGCTGTTAAGAAAGCTAAATGGAGGAAAAATTCATCTGATTTTTACAAACTTTGCCAAAGCGAATATCACAAAAGTAACGGCCGTGGTAGAAATCAAATTGTCCTATCTATACTATTGTCTTACGTTGATATAGCCCAGAGGTACTATATCACCATAAAACATGCTGTCAGTATGAACATCATAATTATCTTGTAGAGTCACTAGGTTTATTTCGGAAGCAGAAGAAATGAAAATTAGCAGCGCCTTCGTCGGGACCACGGACCTCTGGAATACGCGCCCAGAGTGCAGACCACTACACCACGAAGGCATTCCAAGAAGGCGTGAGAAATACCTTATATACTCTCCATTTTAAAGGGCGACTGGGGTTTTTAGGAGACCCAATCGCCAAATTCTGGGTGTGGAGAATCATCATCCACCACCCTTTCAGTTCGGGCACCACTGTAGACACATTAGGTAATTTGGAAGCAATTTGGAAGCACTGTAGACACATTAGGTAATTTTTGTGATGAAAAATGAGCAAACGCCTTCGCCGGGAATCGAACCGTGAACCTCTGGAATACGTGCCCGGCGTGCAGACCACCACACCACAAAGGCATGCCAAGAAGGTGGGAGAAATACCTTATAATCTAATCATTAAAAAATTAGTAATCTTTTAAATTTGTTTACCAAAATATCTCTTTTAAATTAGCTCTTATTTTTGCATACCAAAATATTCCTCCTTAATCCATTCATTTCTGTTTAATTCATTCATAATGTGACTTTTCTAGCCTAATATTATAAGTGTATAGATATAGAAATAAAATCAGTAGAAAGGATATCAAACTTCAAAATAATTTCTCGTTAAAGTAAAGATTTAGATTATTTCGAAATGCCATTACTTTATAATTACTGGGGGTGCAATTTATTTTTAATACATGTGAAACGAAAATTACACTATCCATTTAGTTGATTGAAATTTTTATTCCATTTTAATTCTAAAGGAATTAAGCTGTTTTAAAGCTTATTTTTATTCATCTCTGTACTCTTTAGAGAATGTATCTAAAATACTTCATTACTTGCTTAGTTTCTCGTTTAAGTGGTTATTAAAAATCTCACATAAACTTTTTAAATCATTCTTATTGCGAAATGAACAAATGAGATTCTACTACGAAATTTAAATTAACTAAGTATTGATTTTTCATTCAAATTAAATATTTAATTAAAGCGTTCTCCAATGTTGTTCGATCTTTGGAATTTTGCTGAAGATTTCAAGCATCAGACAAAATGTTAAAACTGCGAAGAATACATGTTCTATTAATATGAACGTTTAATATAAGATGAAGAAAGTAATAGCAAGAATATTTATATAATTATGTAATTCATATATGTAGTATACATGCTGATATGTTTTGAAGTATCCGTACTGAACTTTTTAAATGAATATTCCAGTCAAAATAGAAGATAATTTGAGGTTTCAAGATAAAGCAACAAATATAAAAACATGTAATAATAACAGTAAAATTACAGAAATTATGCGTATGTTGGAAATTCTTAAAGCAAATGAGAAGATTAAGATAAAATAACACGCCAAAGAAATATTAATTTAGAAGTCAAACAACAAAAATCTGTTTTCAGTCTTGTATTTGTAAATTTTCACAGGACTTGTTTCGATGGTTTTACCGAACCATCATCCTCAGCTACCAAAACGCAAATGAACCAAATAAGATATAGTGATTAGAGAAGAAACGAATGGCTGGACAGGAGTTAAGCTACTGGCGCCATCTATTGATAAAACGAGAACTAAAACATAATTTCCTTAAAGGCTGAAGGCAAAGATAGATTGGAATTAGTGTCGTTAACTAGAACAAAAAAAATTTGGATTGTGAAACGCCTATAGAAAATCTAATTCACCAATGGAAGATGTTTTTTGAATAATTGTGGCTGCAGAAAAATTGAAAGTGTAAGTTTCGGACCAATAATTCTGGGCAACATAAAACTTCTGTGTTTCCTTTTTTCTAACATATGCCTCATGTTCCTGAACGCGAAATTTTAAGGCTGTCTTAGATTGGTCAATGTAAATTATACGGCACTGGCAAGGAATCTTATAAATACACCAGGAATTCATATCCGGAATGGAGTTCTTGGGTATGGAACTCGGAATTTCAGTGACACGAGAATAAACGACCCGAAAGTTAAATTTCTATAAAATACCTGCAAATTTATAGCTAATTGATGTAAAGACAGGAATGGCAACGTAATTCTTATAATGTCCTAAAACAAGAGTGTGCCTTTTGCTGTGTTGAGATGATAATTTTTTGACTACTTGATTAATGGGTGAAAAGATCCTGTGTCCAATAGTCCTGAGAATATTTGCAAATATAACGCTGACTTTTGTTGTTTGAATTCTAAATTAATAAACGAAAAGATATTCTGCATTTGTATTCGGAAATGCACAGTATATCTTAGGAGTCTCGAGGTTAAATTAATGATAGTAATTCATGTTGAGATATTTCATTTTAGTATAACTATCTGTTAGAAGTTTAATTTGTATATTTCTTTATGTCTCGTTTGGTCGCGTAATCGCTCAGTCTACACATTTAAAAGGTGTTTATTCTACGTTACAGTTAACTGCTACACAGTCAAAGAGGCCATTTTTATTTTATCATATTTTAATTTACTTATTTAGCACTCGCAAGTTGTGAAGTACCATAAAGTTTTCACATGCTTACGTGTTTACACTTCCAGAGTTAGTTTAAGCTGCATGCTCTCAGTATGCACTTCGTATCATAACTTTAAGGTAGGTGAGTTAATTTACGTAGTTATAAAAAGATTTCAAGTGTTATAAAAGTTACTTGAAAAGCAGTGTTCCTCTAAAATAATACAGCATTAATGTAGACTCCTTCACCAGACCAAAGATGATCTTGAAACTAATTTCTGATGAATGCAGTGAAAGGTTTCGAACTAAAGGCAGTTCGTACACAGCAGGCAAATAGCAAATATGATTAGAATTCTAGTTCATATGCAGATCATGAGCATCAGTATCACCATCTACAGTAAATACAGAAACGGTAGGCTATGTGTTTTCCTGTGGCCGTTTCAGGGAGAAGCTCCAGTGTGCGTCAGTGGAATAAACGATATTGCTTTGATCAAATTTCTCACTTTAATAGGAATAGCAGTTATTATCATCCACTTTAATAGTATAGCTTGTATCTATATGCTTCAGATTACCTTCCTGAAAATAGATATTTGTACTGGAGACATCAAGCCACAGTCATGCAGATATATAGTTTATGTGTGCAGCGGGTTGGACAGATCGACGGAAACGATTCCACCAGACTTGTTACATGACCATACTATAGAGCAAGTAAGTGGGCCTACGGCAGCATCAAAAGTCTTAGCAGAAGAATTAGAGTCGGTTGCACAAAAATTATTGTTTGTGTCAGTACATTCCATTTGTCTTCGCCTGCAAAGAAGTATAAAATTTAAATGGCGTCTGTTGTAAACTGTCAAACTATGCAGCTGCAACGGTGATTTGAATGTCGGCCATTACAAAGGAGAGGCACAGCATTGCTGTTCCAATGGATCACCATTTTGCATATAAAATCACGATGATTATATCTGACTCACGGTAACAAACATCACATCTTTTGCGTTATGCAAAGCCATACCACAACATCACCTCTAGGTTTCCTACGCACGTGCGCGAACCCTGTGCACGCGCTGCAGGCACACTTAAGAGTCATTGCATTGACTGTGAAACTGTTATTTCATAGCTTCAAGGAGTGTTCGTGGCCATATTTTAACAGCACAATACGCATCCTCACATGGTACCCAACGCTCAGCAATATTTCATTATAACACACTACTCACCTAATTCCCCTGTTTTGTCCGGATATGACACCCATAAAACAGGCTTGATCAATGATTTCCAAACGAACGGACCAGAATTAACAACTCACGCAGTGTCGGATGAATTTTGAGAGCGTGTTACAATAGCTTGTACTGGCATATCTCAAAATGAGATTCAAACTCCTTTCTTTCTAAACGTAGGCTTAATGGTAGCAGTTATTATCATCTATTGTGGCTGCACAGAGTACTGACATCTTCAAACAAGATGAGCGGACTCCTGAAACTTATATTATTTATTCAGTTAATATGACTATGGCATTTATTGTTATTCATGTCATTAATGGTGTTGCAAATTGGATGGTCAACATTTTATGTCTGTATATGAGCAAAAATAACTAAATTGATTAGTAAATAAATAAATTCCTTTCGTTTAGATTTTGATGTATCTAGTTTTGATTTCTTTTATCCTTTCTTTTGGGTATTACATTGGTGTATCGAGTTGTAGCTAATGCGGGAGAGATAATTAAAATCTCTTTTACTGTTTGTGTTATCCATACATATATATTGTAGAGACATTAGGTTATTTTTAAAGAAAAGGTGATGAAAAAAGAGCAACGCCTTAGCCGGGAATCGAACCACGGACCACTGGAATAAGCGCCCAGCGTGCAGACCACTACACCACGAAGACATGCAAAAAAGGCGGGAGAAATACCATATAATACGTATAAAATATGTATAACAAATCATTGTTACTCTTATGTTTAATATTTATCATGTTTGTATCATTTATATACAGAGAGAGAGAAAGAGAGAGAGAGATAGATATATCTATATAATACAAAATAAGTTGAAATAAATAATACGTTTAAAATTTATCACATATTCCATTGGGGATAAACCACATTCAAAAAACAAAAACCAGAAGCACAGCGGCAAACTGCGTGAGAAATATATATATATGACGATACGGCAGGCATTTCTGTAGCAGAGTGGTAAGGCTGAATCCAATTGAAACGATACAATAATGATTTATCTTTTAATTACACATCTTTATCCCATTCGAACTGCAGATTTCAGATTAACTTCTCCAAGTACATATTCCATAATGATTTAAACTAAGTACGATGAAATTTATGCTTTCTGCGTCATAACTTTCTAACAAAGGAAAGATGGCATAAGCAGCAGCGAGGTGCGTAGCGCAAGCGGAGAGGAAGCTTCTTCTGCGTCGCAAAATGGCGAGAGCTCGTTATTTATGGAAGTGGCTACGTAACAGACTTGAGAATTCTGGAAGGTACTGGTCAAGGGGGAAGATCCTAAATTACGGAAAGTTACTTAGAGGTTGCGTGTTTGCATAGAGCAAAGCCATCGTATTATATATATAAAGCAATCTACATTTTTCGCTGCATCGTCATCACGGATTTGGTGCAACGACGCAGTGAAATGCAGCTCATGGCGATGCAGCGAAAGATGTAAATGTAAAAAAAAAAATCGATTCTTTCTGAGTTAAGCAAAGTACAATTCACACAAATGAATTAATACATAGAAAACATTTTAATGCGAAAAACGAACTAAATTGTATATACAGTACAAAAAAATCGGACGTCCATCATCCGGAATGATCTATAATCCGGACCTCAAAACCACCAACAACGTATTTTTCTCGTAGGCTTTACACATGCGCGTTTGATACAACCTTCCGCGCATAATAAAACATCTGGAGAGTCCCTATTCTTAATTTCACTTCGACACCTAATAAAATACCTTGTTATTTAGCATAAATTCGTACGATCAGTAATTTGGCTCCGTTGCTGCGTATCTGCTTGGCACCCATCTGAAACCGAAACATTCCACATAGATGCATCGTTGATCTGACACCAACCTGGCGAATCATTATTTATTATACCTTTCTTTCATCACCACATGTTTATCAAAACGTGACAACTTGAGTAATGACTCATGTAGCGATGCCTAAATATTTTTTATGTTAGTAATTGAATAATAAAGGAGTATGGTAACATTTTATGTTGACATTAAGTTTGGCGATGATTACAGAATTAAGTTAAATGCGCTACAAAAAGTGTTGACGAAGAAAAATTTACCAAAAATTTCTTTCCATATGCTAAAAATAGATTTTGTTGATGATACTCATAGACCCAAAGATTACATTTAGGGCTATTTGAATTAAGAATAACCGATTTGTTATTCACATAAACCCAGAACCAGCGGCAGACTCGTATGGCCGCACCGAGTCGCAGAATTTAGGACCCACAGAGACTGCATCAGGTGGAAAGATATCTATCGCCGGCTTCAGAATACGTGAAAATTTATTTATTCAGAACTCTGATAAGCCTTAAGCATGTGCAGGAAATAGACATAAGTATAATAAATAACTAAACTAATACATTTCAGGCTTAACTGTTTGAGTGCGCGATAGAAGCAAGATAAAATTTAACGGAGCAACCTGTCGTTAATCGCCAAGCTCATGATGCATAGCCAAATATGCATAGTGAAGGACAGCTAAATTTGATGATGATAGCCGCTAATTTTAAAGTTTCCGGATATCGCAAAACAAAGGTGAAATTTTTCAATGAACGGATTTTGTAAAGAAATGTGAAGAAGCGGTAATAAATGAAGATGATGTAAAAGAAGTTTCTCAATGTAATGACAATGCTTCTCAATCATCAATCAATTAATGAATGCCGAAATCTGTAGTATGCTTCTAGATGTAGAATATACCGCTGCCGATAGTGAAGAAAGTGACAGAGAAGTTACTGAAAATGAGAAAATTTCGTTTGACAAGTTAGTCGGAATGCTCGAGACAGCAGGTACAGGACTTCCAACAGTGTAACTGAACAACAAATTATGTCTGTCTGCAGAATTAAAGAGAAAGTATTAGCACAAAAAACTGAGCAACTTAAACAGCTTACATTGAAAGAAATGTTTAATAAGGTAAACAAATAAATATTAAGCTTTTTTTTTGTAAATTCTAATACCCTTTAGATCATAAATACTTCATTTTTTCATAAATCGCGATTTCATATTTTTAATTTTATAATTTCTACATGCCATCGTACTAGATTTAAACTTATGATATAATATCCAGAAAAATACCAAATTCGTAATCGTCGAAGTCCCGATGAGCCCAGATTTCGGACTTTATACTGTATTAGTAGCATAATCGCGACAGGCCTCTAACGAAAAAAACCTTTAGTTAAAGTTTTAAAAACTGAGTTAACATAGAAAAAAATTAAAACTGGTAAAATATGCAAAAGTAAAAAGTGTGTATTTGATTATGGCAAAGCACACTAGGGCTATCTGCCTAAGGGGAGGGATGCCTTCGTGGAGGACTTTCTAAGGGAAACTGGCTCGTATACACGTTACACATGGGGAAAACCACGAAAACGCCCATGCAGCCAGCCCGTTCGCGGGATTCGAACCTCGGACCAAACTACCAGTGTTCAGCAACTTTACCGCTCGGCCGCTGGTGGGCCTGCAAAAGTAAAAATAAAATGAAATAAAATAAAATATATATATAGAAAAACTGGAGAGAAAAAAGTCCATTAAAATGCAAGCTAAAACCGAAGGTAAAATATAGTTATGAAAACGTATCAGAAGACCAAAATTCGTTATGAGAAAAATATTAATTACGAATTTTAATAGCACAAGGGAAAATAATTTCATCTTGTTTGGATTCTCTCTTTCCTGTTTTCGCTCTAAAGGTATAAATCTTCGATTTCAGTAAAGAATCGAATAAGCAAACTTGTGGAAAACGCTGTGGTATGAAATATATGGAAATGATAATGGGAGAATTAAAGAGTAGAGAATAAATCAAATTTTAAAATTGAATGTACATTTTGAGACTTCCCGATAAGATTAAACAAACATTTAACTAAATTAAATAATAAACGAATAATATTATTCTAAACGCTCAAAAGATTAAACGAAAATGGATCAATGGTTCGAACTTAGCACAGCGGCTCACCAGCGGCCGAGCTGCGAAACCTGCTGAACACTGGTAGTTCGTTCCGGAGTTGGAGTCCCGGCGAACGGGCTGGCTGCATGTACGCTTTGTGGTTTTTTCCATGTGTAACGAGCATATTAGCCAGTTTTCAAAAGACCTCCGCGGGCATCCATCCATTTCCGTGTAGTGCCTAGAGGCACAGCACGTAATAAATAAAATAATAATAAACTTTGAGCAACAGTCAGCAGTTGAGTTAACAAAACAAATTAACCCATGAAATTAATCAAAAACTTCACTGTAGGCAATGTTTCTGGTGAAAACATTGTTGAACATGATAAAATGTTAATGGGCATATGATACACATTTAACGCTATTAATGAACGTATCATACACATACAACACTAACAGATATAATAAATTCACTTAAAGCTAAACTTTGGAGAAAAAAACTCTACTCTGCCTTAACTAAAACGTACTTTGCTGAAGAAGGAACATTCACCTTTTCCCACAGATATGGAAAAATTCGTCTATGTTCTTAAGCTGAGATAGGAAAGGAGGGAAAATGAGAAACGCTTTAATCTTGATCAGCTGACTGCCTTCACGACACACTTTCGCAGTTTCCAATATAAGATAATTGTATAAGGATTTTGTGTTTTCCGGCTGCGCTGCTACGAGCGTGCTTAGTCAATTCGTGTCTACCTTTAGGCCAAAAATGAGTTCTTTCTGATATACCAGACGTATTGTAGTATTTGCATCTAACTCAATACATACACAGTGCAAAAGGCCAGTCTTTGCGTTAAGGTATCTGCCTACGTTAAAAAAACGATTTCGGCGAAAAAATTTGATTTTTTTTATTGCCCAGTTTGAAAGGTCAGTTTTGTAGGATTCAGAAAATGATTCATTTTTACGTTTGTGATAATTAGAAGAGAAGGTATAGCCAATTAACTGCACTAGAAGTGAAAGCAGAAAGACCGGAAGTGCCATTTAAAAGGCTCAACTTAAAGGTAAACAATGTTGTTATCCGTGTTTTTTTTTACCTGTTTGTGTGTAAAATTGTGCTAAAACATTTCATTTTAATTCTGGGTAAATTTTTTTTTTGTTTCTGGCAATAATTATTTGCCTTAATTTTTTGAACTGGGACTGGCAACATTGCGGTTTTTTTAACTAGGTTTGGCAACATTGCGATTAGGTATAAAGACTATGTTGTTGAGTGCATATATAGCCGTTTTAATTTTTAATTCAGGGTATCTTGGATTACTTCCTGTGTTTGAACATTTAGGCATATCAATTGAACAAGAAATGATTAAAAATTACTTTGGAATTGATAACGAAAGAATAAAGAACTCGAAAATTTATTCGTCGCTCATTTCGAAAATAGCCAGAAAAAAATTAAAATCAAATAGGAAATCAAAATTACTTGAGTATAAAGATATGGAGGGTGTGATGTACAAATGTGGAGAATTTTAAGTGTGTAAATACAACAGAACAGTTTTTCTGTTAATGTGAAATCTTTAAATGCGTTTTTTGAAAAACTAATTTTTCTAGTGTTTTTACATACAAGAAATGTAATTACTCAAAATGTTCTAAAGGTATCTATTAAATTTCACTAAAATGTTTTCTATATTATTTATTAGGTTTTAACCTACAATCTAAGTTATATTTATTAATTTGATTGTTTTATAAGTATTTCTATATAAAACGATAAGAAATATTTTACAAAAAATTGTGTTTTTTCATGTAATTACACATATTTTAGTAAATTTTAGAAATATCATAAACATTTTAGTTCATAACACAGATAAGTGTTGTAGTAGTATACAGTATAAATAAAATTGAAATATATGCTGTGAGAAAAAATATACGACATTTAACGTAAACGTTAAATTCTCCTAAAAATTTGCATAAAATTGCATATATTTCAAAAATTTATTAAAATATTCCCAAAAATTTACCTATTTTCATGATTTGATATCATATTTTGACTAAATAAATACATATTTCATCAGAATTCTATGTTTTTAAAAAAAAGTGCTCCGAACGTAGGCAGATACCTTAATAGTCTCTGTGAAGCATTTAAGTTTAATTCTTATTCAGTTAAGTTAGTTGTTAAGTGAATATTTCTTATTTTTTACGTTTTAGACCAAAAGTGTGGGTCTCTGTATCCCGAAGGTCGGGAGCACCTGTAACGCTGTGTGAAATAAAGGTTAAAGTTAACTCTTCTTAATATGTTTGTCTATTCGCCGTACACACGAACATAGCTTGAGTAAACTCCCTGTTCCCACTCAGAATTCCTTTTGATGTTTCCCAAATCAATTATAAGGAACAATAGTCCTGTAATGACGCCCGAACTAAAAAAGAAAATTAAAAACGGTGGTGGATGATGATTCTTCACCGCCAGGATTTGGCGATTGGGTCCCCTAATCCTCAGCCGCCCTTTAAAAGAGGCAGTATATAAGGTATTTTCCCCGCCTTCTTAGCATGCCTTCGTAGTGTAGTGATCAGCACGCTCGACGCGTATTTGAGAGGTCCGTGGTTCGAGTCCCGGCGAGAGCATAGCTCATTTTTCATACATCCTGTTTTCAAAAAATACCTAATGTCTCTACAACTGTTTTTCGGAAGAAGATATACAGACCACTTAGTATATTTCCGAAAACGATGCTAAGAATTTTGCTCCTGGAGAAACGAAAGTGCTGCTATATCTCTTAAAATGCGTCAAAATTGTTCAACTGAGGTAAACTACGATGGTATGTTGGGGAGTTAGGTTTTTATGATTGTTTTTGAGGATGATGTGAAAGGTCACTTATGTGATAGTAAATATGCTTTGTGAATTTTCCAAGTCGTTCTAATTACTTTTTAGAAAAGCTTATGCGCTTAAATTTTATGTTAACAAATCATTAAATTTAGGAACAAAAATATTAAGGATTACGTGAGTACGTAAACACAGATAACAAGTATAACGAATAACGCACATTACCACAAATTAAAATAATTCAATAATTCTGTGGGAAATAAAAAAGTAGTATTAAAATGTGTAGTTTACTTGAATTAAATTTGTTAAATTGTATGCTAGATTAGATGCTGATAGGTATCTTCGAGGCTAAAGTCCTCAGTAATCATTGGTAGCAACATATTTCTTGTTTGACGTCGTGTCTCGGGATTTCTAAAACCGGTAGCAGATCCTCTCTAATCCCTTCATTAAAATATGGCCTCAGTTTAGCAATTATAATAGGGCTTAACAAATCGCTTCGTCTTTATGCAAACGAAATTAAGTGCGTCAGTTTTCCTTAAATAGATGATTAAATTCAAGCCCTGTTGGAGAGATAAATTACGCGTACATCCATTTATTAGTCTCGTTTCATTACACCGATGAGTCACTAAAGATGTGCAAATAAAGAGAGTATTTATTATAAGTGAAAAAATATCTAACGTGTTATTTAAATATGATAAGGCCATGGGATGGTTTAAGCTTCGTTGCTATTATTATTTTTAGACAGGTTCATGATAAAGAGAGGATGTCGGCATTTAACCCTTTTCAAAGAGGTTTTAATTTTGCAGTTTGTGTAAACAAGTTGATGTCTGTTTGGAAATTAAATGCTCACATTACCGTGAATTTATTGTATTTCAGGCATGCATTGTTATAAAACTGCTTTAGTGGAAAACAACTGAAGAAAATATAGTGCAAAATCTTTTACTATGACAGTCTGTAAATGTACTGGATACTGTTTATTTCGATTGTTGTTGGATACTTAAATTTTGCATTTTCAAAGACATTTGGTTTTTTAGTTTTCATTAAAGGAAATTTTATACTTATACAACAATTCCGCTTACCAAGGAATCATTTACAGGTATAAACGCAATGAAAATTTTTTGTTTAACTGACAGCAGAAATATAGTAAGTATTGCTCAATTACTGCAATAATTAGGTAATCTTAAACAATATAACAATAATTTTACTATGTTTATTTTAGAAAATTTCGTTTGGAAAAATATATTTAGAAATTTATACAGTGTTTAAGAGAGCAAGAGAAACTCTTTCAAGACGGGAAAAAAGAAACGGTAAGAAAGTAGTGAAAAAACATCACTTATAATTTTGTTTTTACATTTACATTCATGTTTACATGTACGATCATGTGTACATGTTGTTTTCATTTTTAAAGCAGCCAGAAATTAACGACAACTGATGTTCGGAAATCAATGCTAATGAGACTCTAGCCAAAGGAAAAAAAAACTCTCTTTCTCTCTCTCCTATGTATACAAGAAGGTTTAAATTTTGATTTTATTTCTGTTTTTGACATATTACTGTGCTTTTCTCTGTATATATTTAAACAAAAACACTGGTGAAATAAATTAAGAGAATTTTCATATTTGATCTACGATCTCCAGAACTACTGGACAGATTTTAATAAAATTTGGTGTGAACATAGGTTGTTATAATACAAACAAAATAAAAATTCAACAGTTATAATAGACACACATGTTTGAGTGTAACCCTCATGGGAGTCTGAAGGTCTGAAACAGCGGTTGCAGAAAACACAAAGAAAATGGGTTAATAGGGGGTATGGTCACCTCTTACAGCCATGCAGATCTCGCAGCGTGATGTCATATTAGAAATAAGGCAGTTTATCAGTGCCTGTGGAAATTGGTCCCACTCATTCAGCAACGCTGTTTTCAGTTCCTGGATGGTTCTCAGAGGGAGGTTGAGTGTTGGAATTGCCCTCCCCAGAGCATTCCAGACATGGTGTATAGAGACATGGCTGGAGGTCTGGAGACCTGGCTGGCCAATCCATCCGCCGAATATCCTCTCGAGAAATTCGTAGACCAGAAAATCTCTATGTGGCCTCGCGTTATCGTCGTGTAAGATGAACTCGGAGCCTACTGAACCCCCGAAAAGGCGAACATCCGGCTCCATTACCTCATCCCTATACCTCACACCAGTCACAGAGCCTCTGTCAAAGACGTGGAGAGGTATGCAGCCATTCAACATGATAACTCCCCAGTCCATTATACCGCCACCGCCATAACTGTTGATTTCGCGGACATTGCAGAGTAGGTAGCGGCTCCCTGGTTCTCTTCATATGAAAGTACGGCGAGAATCGGTATTTAGGCTAAAACGGGACTTGTTGGTAAACAGAACGGTCGCCCATTGCTCCGTACTCCAATCATTATGCTGCCCGCATCTTGCTAATCCTGTCCGTAGACGTGAGCGGGAAGTAAACAGCAGGTCTTCTGGCAAACAACTCTCTCTCATTCAATCTTTTGCAAACAGTCATCCTTGGTACACGGGTTCCTGTGGCTGTAGCCTTTCTGTTACGCCTCGCTAAAATGGACAAATAGCGATCTTCTCTGGCCGTCGTGGGTCTTGGACGACCTTGCCTAGGCTTTCTCTCGATGGATCCAATATCTTGGAACTGTTTCCATAGGTTACACATATCTGGACTTGCGATTGACCTGCCTCTAGCCTCCCCACAATTCGCCGTCTCATTCCATCATCTAAACGTCGGTGGTTACTCATTTTTACTCTTCTGATGTGAATTTAACTGATTGCTGCAAGATAACACCCAAACATTCGCCGAGGTGTGCCAGCAAACGCAATTCGTTTCACCCTCCACGCACTTACAAAGCATGTTTTTCTGCTGGCTCTGCCTAAACACACGTGTACGCTTACGTATTTGCTGTACAAGATTTGCATTTTTATCTAGAAGCAGTGGTTTTTCCTTCAGTTCAGTTCTTTTCATGAAATTCGATAAAATAAGCAAATTCTCTTAATTTATTTCACCAGTGTATATATGAGCAGAAATTAATGAGTGCTGGGAGTTCGACTATTTTTTTCCTAACTAATAACTTCTAGAAAAGTTAATATTGCTAGATGTGGTCTAGAAAAGTTAATATTGCTGTTTTACTATTTAAAACTTTTTTAGTCATCCTGCAATCAATATATATTGTTCATTAAAAATGTATATATACAAAGAATTTTTTTTTCAAAATTTTTAATAGCCACTCATTTGGAATACGTTTAAATTTAAATCAATCGCTAAGTACCAAATTATTTCAGCTAAAAATCATATTTTGGGATTTTATTATTATTGAAATATACAGGGTGATTATAATTAAAGTTTAAGTTTCAAAACGCTATAAAAAAAGAACCACTGATGGAAATGATGTGAAATTTGAAAGGAATGTTATTGAAGAAGGCGGAAAGCGTATGGCAGAAGAAAAAATTTAGTTTCAAAAGTTAGCAACAGATGGCGCTGTAAGCGGGAGAATCACGACGAGAAACGAGAAATGATTCGTAAAACAACGGGTTAAGGTGGAAGTTACACATTAAAACGCATTGACAAATTAGAATTGTTGAATAATTTTATTTGCATGACTGTACATATCACATCGAAAGGGACAAATCGGTTTCAAGAGTTTTGCGGCGACATACCGCATAAGAACCATTCATCAAAGCAGTTCGGAATGTGTTGCGAAATGCGTGCCTTTAATTCCGCTAAATTTGCAGTTGGAGCACGGAACACAACATCCTTCAGATATCCCCTCAGCCAGAAATCACACGGAGTAAGATCAGGCGATCGGGACGGCCAGGCTGTAGGGAAATGACGGCTGATAATTCGAGCATTTCCGAAATGGCGCCTCAGCAGCTGCTTCACGGGATGTGCAATGTGCGGAGGAGCGCCATCTTGCATAAAATGATTTCATCCACACGTCTACGCTGTTGCAGAGCTGGAATCACGTGGTTGCGCAAAATCGATGCATACCTCTGACCAGTGACGGTTGCGATAACAGGACCGGAAGCACCCGTCTGCTCGAAAAAATATGGTTGTAGGATGAATGATGCCGTAAAGCCACACCATACCGTGACCTTTTCAGGATGAAGTGGTACGGGGTGCGTTGCCAGTGGATTTTCTGTTGCCCATATTCGACAATTCTGGGTATTCACGTATCCTATCAGATGGAAATGGGCTTCATCTGTCCACACAATTTTCCACGGCCATTCATTATCCACTTCCATGCGAGCCAGGAATTCTAACGCAAAAGTCTCCCTAGCTGTCAAGTCAGACGGAAGCAACTCCTGCACATGGCCAATTTTGTACGGATAGCATTGCAGGATGTTTCGTACAATCTTCAGCACCGCGCTCGTAGGCCTGTCCAATGTTCAGGCAATTTCTCGTGCACTGCACGGTTGCACACCACCGGCCGACCCCTCTTGTAATGCTGTGGCCACTTCTTCAACTACCGTCGAATGCACTCGTTTTCTCCCTCTACCAGATTGCACATCAAACGAACCTGTCGTTTCGAATTTTTGCATCATTTTCTTTAGACCTACGACACTCATTGGACCAACGCCTTCTTTTATACCCT
Organism: Stegodyphus dumicola; assembly: GCF_044657685.1. NCBI lineage: Eukaryota > Metazoa > Arthropoda > Arachnida > Araneae > Eresidae > Stegodyphus > Stegodyphus dumicola. The sequence continues at coordinate 200,574,333 of NC_140771.1, forward strand.
TCAGTGTCCTGAATTTTTGCAGAGCTACTCTTGCACAATCATCATTCTTGTAATACAGCTTTACCAGCAGACGCGATCCTGCAGTGAAACACCCATGGCGAACGTCTGAGACGCGAAATGAGGAACAGCCTAGTACCTGGCGGCTTTATAACACTGAAATTTAACTAAAATTTTAATTTACGTCTTCTTCCGCTTGCAGTGCCATCTGTTGCTAACTTTTGAAACTAAATTTTTTCTTCTGCTATACGCTTTCCGCCTTCTTCAATAACATTCCTTTCAAATTTGACGTCATTTCCATGAGTGGTTCTTTTTTTATAGCGTTTTGAAACTTAAACTTTAATTATAATCACCCTGTACATTTATTAATTCCTTCCATACAGCGATAAAGTAATAAAAATATATGACCAACGATAGAAAATAGTCGCAAGAATTTTTACGGCTTTTGGTAGCAGAAAGTAACTCTGAAACAGTGTTTCAGTTTTGTTAGAACTTTTCTAGGAAATGTATATGTTCGGTAAATTACAACGCACTTAGAAAGGCTTTAAGAAAATTCCTACACAAGACTAAAATTTTAGCGCCGAATATGGGATGTTTTTAAACAACTAGAAATTAAATTAATACTAATACGTAAATATGGAATAAATCTTAATTTTAATATTTACCGCGGTCCCGTTCTAAAGGAATATCGCGTTTAATTCCAAAACTAGCTGCTATTTCATCCGTTATTTTCTGCTTCGTCACCTTTAATTACTGAACCATTTGCCGCTTGAATGTACCGCTTGATATTCCCCAAAAGTTCACCAAAACTCTTAACTGCTAAGTGTAATAGATATAAAGGGTATATTTTTACGCAGTACTAATTAATTCTTTAAGCAAATTATAAAAGTACGGAAACCTCTAAAATATTCTAGAAAAACATATAGGGCTTAGAATGTTTTGCGGCATGGTATATTGAAATTATTGTACTATAATTTCTAAGGTCTTATAATCCTTAGTTTCCTGTCAATGTGTTTAAGATTTTCAAAATATTTGCAATCGAACACTTTTAATTCCCTGATTCGTATCATATGTATTTACAAGAATGCAATTCAGAAAACAGACACTCTAAAGTAATATTTTGAGATTTTTTGCTCACAGACATCGATATTCTAAATTGTTCTTATGTTCTTTCTTTTTTCAGTATGTGGTTAATATTTCGCAAGTTTTGCATAAATTTTCTGGTGATTTTTATTTGTTTATTGGCTCTTAAAATGATAAATATTTATTTTCATCTCAGTAGCAATTAAAAAGCCATCTTCATGGGTTTCGCCAAGTGCTCAATATGCTATAATGAGTTTGGATGCGTTATATCCTGATGAAAAGATGTCGAAATGTAAAAGACCGAGACATCTCAAATTTTGCAATTAGTAAGAAATGATCCATACAGATAGTTGTATTAGAGATAAAAAATTAAACAACATGCAACTGGAATAAAGGTTTGAAGAATATCGAAGCAAAACGATCGGAAAATTTTACTAATTTATTGTAAGATGAGGAGACTAGAAGTATTATTATGGAGGATTTTGATGCTAGATCTTCTCACAGTATGAAACAAGCAGACAACAATATAACAGAATTTGCTGTCTGATTCAGCTCTTCTAAAAGTATATCTACACTTAGCAAACATTAAGAAGACTAATGGATATTTTTTCCTGTAAATAGTTTAGTGCACAGAGATATGGAAGCAAACCTTTAACGAACAATAATAATGAGTTGAGAGTTCAAAACTGATTTAATATAGTTAAATTAAGAAAAAAGTTATTTACTATTAAGTTTGTTTTACCTTAAACATGTAACATGCAGAGTAGATGTGTTTTAATTTCTGACCACCTTATCCTATATCCACCTTGTACTATAAATATAAATATATATATATATATATATATATCTTTGTAATATATATATATTATTTATATGTATGATATAACAAAATACGATAGCTGCTTTAAAAATAATTGGCGACCTCAAAATCAATATTCTCAATTTTGTGATCTGCCCTTAAATTCATCTGTTCTCGCAAATTCTAGATCTTTCTATGTTATGTATATCTACTGGAAAAGGGCAACTAAAACTGATATTAACCAATCACAGATTAGCTCTACCTCAGACCTTGGCATAAATACTCTTGACACATTAAACTACGTCATTCTTCCCTTCCCTAACTGCTGCTCTGTCAACATCGCGTCGCTTTGTCTTTGCTTAACTGCTTTCTTCATTTCTTGTTATAAACCAATGTACATATAAATGTATCACATTTAATTATGATTGAATAAGTGTCTGCCCAAGTTATTTAGATATGTGTGAAAATAAAGACTGCTGATTTGTCGAAATTCAGTTTTGTTGTCTTCATCTGTGTGCCTTAACCATCAGCTATGATGGACACAGAAAGTTGCTGAGAGTCCCAGCATCGCGACTGCGCTTCGATATTATGACTTATATATATATATACAAAGTTAGATATATATCTTTATTCCTCAATACGTGAGAAAGCTGCTTAGCGGCATTAGGCAATTTTATTTTGATAATCGGGCATAATTAGTAATTCAGCATTGCTTAAGCCCTTCGGCCATCTTCTGTATGAATTAACAATAAATGTAATAATAATTAACTTGCTAGATTATTGGTCATTTACTATAGTAATTAATTAGTAATATAATGTAAGCATTTTCTATATTATATATATTAAAATAATATAGAAATATATTATATATATTAAAGTATTTTAATATATATAATATATTTCTATATTATATATATTAAAATACTTCTATAGCATCACGAAAGTAAGCACGATTATCTACAAAAGTACAAAGTAGTAGTCCTTTAGGATACGTATCTCAATCATCGTTCATTTACGACCTTATTTCACTTCGCTCCAAATATCCAGTCTGGAGAATCTTTCCACCTTAGGGGCCAATGAGTAATTCTCGAACGGGTGCTTGAAAACTGTCGAAACGTAATTTAATTCCGCATCCCTGTATATAATAGCAGTATTTTCTGATGACAGGACTAGTTCCTTGAAATTTAATCACGATCTAATCAACGCAGTCTTTCGCTCACGTGACTTTGCGTGAGATTCAGCAGAGCATCACGAAAGGGGAACGCATTGTCAGTTAATATGGCTTTGCATATTGTTGAAAGTGTTACTATCGTGCTGTTTCATCGGAAATATGTCATGGTAAATGGAAGCTGCTAACTTCGATCTTTAAGGCCATGACATAAGTTCAATAATTGCTTATCTATTTAAGAATTTCCGGAGTAGTATTATGGTAACGTTCTCTAAAATCAATCACATTAGTTCAGGTAATACTGATATTATTTCTGAATGGTAATCAATATATTATATTTCACTTTATTTTGTTCTTTAGAATTCTAAGTTCAATGACTAATTTTTTTCAGATTTATATTATATAATATAAATATAATATTAATAAACGTGTGTTTTTTACCTTATATCATATTAGCATTATTTATGTCAATAGTTATTTACGGATAGGCAAATAAAATGTTTTCCAATGTTTGGATTTTGATAGTGTGGTATATTTAATTTCATTCTTTGGTTTTCCTAATGTATAAGAATTTTCATGAAAAAAAATTTTAGATATTTGTATTCATAATCCATTATTTATTTATGTTAAATTATTTATTTGTTAGCGTACTAAATTTTAAAACTTTTATCACAATGATATCAATTAAATATTTTTATACTTTATCTGAAGATGTGGTAATAACGGAACTGTGTTTTAGTTTGAAATCAAAGAAGGAATATTAGTAATTCTTTTATAAAAAATTGAGAAAACCGAATTTAAAAAAAAATATGCACACATGTCTACAACATTACACAATAATTTCTGATTTGAATTTTGTTTAAGTTATTTATATTTCCTTTTCCGAATTCTGAGAAAGTAGCAGCAGAGCACTATCCTTTATACTGCATGATTATTAATTCTATGAAGTAACTCATCAGTTGCCCGAATGACTAAATGAATACAGCCACAGAATAGCAGTACCTCTAAAATTCCATTTTCTCAGATCTGGGTTTGATGCATGTGAACTTCATGACTTTTCATTTTACTTACAATTTTTCTGTCAAATAGTATAATCTGATTAAGCTTAGATGTTGTTATTTTATAATGATTAACTCGATGCTTGTTATTAAAGAAGCGCGTTTATATACGAACTATTGTCATATGAATGGTAGTAACAGGTGGTACAAACAACAAGTTTTATTTTTCAGAAAATCCTTCAGGACAGGCGATTCCGTAACGAGCAAAATATCATTCTGCTTTTAGTAAAATCCGATTTCCTAAACTTTAATCACTTTTCATGATTTAAAGATTATCCTTCCTTAATATGTGCAAATTTCTGATCCACAAATACTCCCACTTTAGAAATTTATATTGTTCACAGATCTCTTCATTTTAATGCATATTTTCAGATAAAAATTAGATAAGATTTCTTTGTTTATTCATAAATTTAGTTTACATAGCTTATGTTTTTTCGATATATATATATATATATATATATACATAATATACATATATATATGTATGTATGAAATAATTTATTCACTAACAAAAATCCAAATACACATTTGATTAAAGCATTTTATCAAATTGTCTTATACAATAAATCTAATATTTATATTCGATATTTTTGTCAGTGCATTTCATAATTTCTCTAATTAAGCTCTAACCACTTATTTTCAAAAATTCGCATGTCTCTTATTAATAACACAGAAATTTAATTTATGTTCAGATTTATGCCTTACTTAAATTAGTCATTGAACTTAAAATTGAAAAAAATTAGTCATTGAACTTAGAATTCTAAAGAACAAAATAAAGTGAAATATAATATATTGATTACCATTCAGAAATAATATCAGTATTACCTGAACTAATGTGAATGATTTTAGAGAACGTTACCATAATACTACTCCGGAAATTCTTAAATAGATAAGCAATTATTGAACTTATGTCATGGCCTTAAAGATCGAAGTTAGCAGCTTCCATTTACCCCTTTTTCCCTACTTCAGATAAGACTTAAAAGTTCCCTTTTTTCCCTACTTCAGATAAGACTGTTTCAATTGTCAATGTTATCGTTTCTCATTGGTATTATTTTGATCGGATTAAATGTATGAACATTCTAAAAATCAAGTATTTATATTTTACCTTTCATATAATAACTTCAGTCAAACAGAAAGATTTCCTTCACTAAAAGACGTCTAGCTTGTAACTTCTATAATGGGAAACTACCATAATCAGGACTTACAATCTAACGGTTATCCACGGAGTTATCTGAATTTCTTGGCGAGTTATCACCCTATTAGACTGTTGAATCTTTTAACACAAACAATAATCCAAATTTAAAATAAAACAGATGTTTATCTACGGCGTAGATGATACGCCGTAGACGGCGTAGTTATTAAAACTTAGTACTGAAATATATAAAAGATTCCAATGTATTACTTTTAGTGAAATAAAACTTTTTCATACTTTAACCGTTAAGTTAGTGAATGATAACGTACTTAGATCATCGATCTCACATAATGAATGAGAAATATGATACACATTGAATACTCGAACTTGCATGTAAATCTTTAACGTAACAATGTTACTCTCAGAATAAAATAAAAACTTTTCTAAGAAGCTAGAAGCATGCATCAAGCCTTTTGAAACTAAATGGACACGCCCGCGAAGATCAGTCTTTTCTTCTTTTGCAATTACCGCCTCTCCCAGCGCCCCATAATGAGAAGACAAACATCTTGAATGGAATGGGCGATAAATTTCCGCGTAAGTTAATTGTTGTAATTGATATTTATTTATCCTTGTTAGTTCCGATCAGTCTTTCTCATTTAGCTTTGACATTTGCTGGTTGAGGGCGTGAAAGGTCTGATTCAATCTTCTTTCACTCGAAAAAAAGTGAAATATATGAATCGCTGTTGTTAAGGAGCATCAATGTCATTCGTAGAAGCCATTTCAAAGAACCTGATATTTGTTTGGTTAATTAAATTATGTTCTGGGCATTTGTTTAAGATTTTAAAAGCGATTTTTTGTCTCTTTCGTTAAGCTATTTGGTAACAGAATATATTAATAGTTCATTGTTATGTCTGTAAAACAAGTGATGAGACTTTCTTAGAATAATGTATGTTTACAACAAAATCTACTTCACTGCAAGAGGTTTTCTTAAGGAAAGAATAACACGAAGGAAATTGAATTGTTTGTTTGTAAAATATCATTGTATATTCGCTGTCTCATATACGCTTGTTCATCTAGAATTTTCAAATAAATGCATTTGTCATTTAACTCTTTAAGTTCTAGGTATGGTATAGAACAGGGGCTCTCAATAGGAGAGAATAATACCTTCAGGGGGGAATGTGGTAAGCCTTATATTTACGTGCAAGTATTTAGTTTTAGTTTATGAACATAAAAAATTACTTTTCAAGTATTGGTCTTTATCAATATTTTCTATGCTTTTCTTTGTTTAATTTATGAAACAGGTTAAAAATAAGCAAAATTTAAATAAGTATATATGTATTTCTCGAAATTTGGGGAAAAAAAGGAGAGGGGGGAATGATTATCTATGGTGAAAGAGGTACATGAGGCAAAAACTTTTAAGAACCACTGATACAGAAGATTTAATTGCAATTATGAAATAGCTCTTTTATATAACGATTCAGATTTTTTTTTTTTTTTTTATAATTTCCGTTAAAAAAATAATTTTATTTTTAAAGTTAAATAAACATTTTCGAAATTTTAGAAAGATAGTTTTAAAATAAAAAAGGTCTTGTTTCGCTTTTTCAAAGATAAATGATATGAAAACTTATCAAAATTAATTTTGAAAAGAAAAATACGAAAGTTTAGTTAAAAATTAATTAAGTACCTTTTGCCGATTTCAGATAAACTGTCTGTTTATATTTCCATTTTCTTATTAGCTGCTTGAAGCTGAATCTTTTTTTTTTTCAATTTCTTTGTTACAGATTAACGCACTAATCACTAAAATGGGCCATGAATGCCCACAGTGTGCAATAGAAATGATTTCGTTTGGGTTTTTGTAATACGTTTCATTATACTTTAAATTACACTTTTAGCTTTCCGCTAAATTGAAAATGATTTCTATATATATATATATATATATATATATATATATATTTTTTTTTTTTTTTTTTTTTTACTCTTTGGAAAGAGTAGACGAACTTTAGGTTTAAACACCTTTTTTATCTTAAATCTGTATGAGAGATTTTATTTGCGATGCCAGAAGACATTCCCTGTTCCACTGCAATGGATCTTTGAGTCGATGGATTTTCTTTCAGGATCACAGAATTCACATTTGTGATATTTATCCGCATTCGAACGGTCTCAGCATATTTTTATCCCCGTACAGTTTTTTTACCTTTTTTACTTTTAACTAGATACTTTTTCCTTTCAAATTGAATATTTTAAAAATACATTTTTTACTGTAATAACCTCTCTTTTTCATCGCTTTACAATTTATAAAGAATAGTACTTTTCCGTTTCAATAAGTCAATTTTATTAACTTTCGAACCATCGACTAATCTGAATAGCCATTTGCCAAATAAATTACATATACTGCATTCCATTCAAAGTAAAAAGTAGCAGACGATTATATTGAAAATGCCAAATCTTTATGTCAAAAACTGACGGGAAAATTTAGGAAATGTATTTCCATTAAATGGGAACGAATTTATTATATAATATAGTATGATTTAATATACCCCATGTACCAGATCTAATATATATATATATATATTATAATATAATAATGTACACATAATTTGATATATCCCATTAATTTCAACACTACTTCAGAATCATGCGCGTCGATAATGCGATATTTCCAAAATCAAGCATAAGTTTGCCACATCTAATGTCGGGAAAAAAAGATGCAATGTATTATTTAAAACTTTACAGTCAGCTTTTGTAAGTAACGCGATAAATCAGACTTTTTTTTTTTACATTTGCTGAAAAAATGTTGCAATTTATTTACTTTTTGTAAACATTATGTGTTTCAGAAATCCGATCTTTAAATCTTAATTCTTTAAATAGTTTATGCATTTTTTATTTCTTTGTAGCAAGCAAATAAAAATTGTCTTTTTAAATGAAGGATATTTTTCATTTACTGTAGTACTGAAGATAGTTTTTAAGCTTAATACAATAAAAATAAATTTGTCTCATTTATATGTTACTGATGTGCTTAATTATATCGGTTTTTAATTATGCACATTTTTACGGTTTTGGATTTCCTGGACACTTTTTGAATTTTTTTCGATTCACAGAATTTTGGAAATGGCGTAGAAATTCCAAATATTGATTCTGTTAACTAAGATTTCTGCATTTGTCAAATTTGTTTCAAGATTTTCCGGAAAATTGGAAATTTTCTCCGCTTAAGGATACTGAAAATCGTTATATAAATTTTAAAACAAAATGTTCGTACTTGCTAAAATGCTTGAGAAATAGATTATTGGTAACAGTAAAAGAATCTAAAAATATATCTTGTGGAAAAAATTACCATATATTAATGTTTTAGTAAAATTATCTGATATAAAACATTGACTTTTAGCAAATTGTTTTAACAAACTACTTGTTATTGAGTTAAGACGTCACAATAACGTGAAATGCTATTTTATGCTCTCTATGACTTAATTGTTTCAGATTTAGATTTAGATCATTAAGAAAGAGATAAGTATTAGATTAAATATAAAATAAAATTTATTAAAGTTTTACAAAATATAAAATAATTTAAAACATAAAAAAATCTGAAAGTTTTCAGATTTTAACGATCTTCCAAAAGGATTTCTTCAGGCTTTTTTATGCTTTCGCTGAGTTCGTTGTCTACTAGTCTCCTATTGCACTCACTCATTCCAACCAAATTTTTGTCTTTTTAGCTTTATTATTAAGCATCATCGCACTTGCACCATATGCGATTCAACAGTAAAATGACAAAAATTTTAAAAACAACAGAGTAGTATATGCTTAGAACATCCAATGTAGTGTTAAGTGTTGGCGTACTCTGCTCTATTTTTTTCAGTCTTTTCTCAGTTCATCACATCAATATTCAGTTTTCTTAGTAAGATTGCTTGCAAAGCGTTTCTTTAGTCTTTCTATTATTAACGTTTTCTGTGTTAACTTTATTTATTGAATATCATGTTCTTCGAATTTACGCCACATAAAATTCGATTCAACAGAAAAATCTCAAAATATTTAAAAACGACATATTTTTAGAATATCATGCAAAGAGTCTTGCGCACTGAAAATAACGTATTTTATTTCTGTACAGTACTGCCAGTGCTTGCTTTGAAATCGTTTTGAGTTTGTTAATCAAAAATTCATTGAAGCTCTACAAAATATGAAATATAAAATTAGGAATTCAAAATTCGGTCTTCCAGATGCACATGTTCGGGTTGAAGACTACGTGAATCAAAATTTGTCGTCTCTAGGTACCGTTGGTTTTTTTCACAGTACGAGAAACATGCATGCATTGATACAGATTCTTCCTTTTTTTTAGTTTTTTAAAGATAATCCAATGAGATAGTATTTGGTGGCGTAATTTCCCGTTTACAGTAAACGGCGCAAAGTCCCATTTTTTGCCTAATAGTCCATGCGGGCTAACGCCCTTTTGAGCTAGAAATAGTTTAATCAAATGTGGAATGCAGGGAAAAAAAACGTAAATTATACTTACCAGTTAAATTTCCTATTATTGACATTAACTAATAACTAGGTATACTAAATTTGTTTTAATTTACTGGTACAAAATACAATGTGTACAACGTATTTTATTGTTGACTTAGCGACATTTCTATATTGATGCTATACTTACTGTACTGTAAGTATAAGTGTTCTTGCATTAAGTAGTGCACAATAGTAATTAATGCAACAGCATTAAGTATTTTTGTTATTACTATTAAGTCTTGTGCACCTAATTGCATTAAGTACTAATGAGGGCATAAAGTACTAATGAAGGAATAACAGAATGGAAAATGAAGTTTTTTTGAGTAAAATATTTTTCATTCTAAATTTTATTTAAAAAAAATAATTTTTTCTCTAATTAATTAATAATAATAAAAGAAACAGATCCTTTCTGGCTTTATTTGGATGAAATAAAATTGATATTACTTAACATATTCTACTTATGTATGAAATACTGCATATAATTATATTAAATTACTAAAATCGGCGAAATCATTTTATTTTGGAACGGAATGTTTTAAATGAAATATAAAATGTCTCCCAGAAGTGTGCATAAAATATTTTAGTTCTCACGAGTTGAAAACGTAATGTTGATTATTACATCAACACGAGCAAACTAAACCAGAAATATTAGATTTATATCCTCTAGAATAAGAAACCTTATTAATAAATATAGCGTAACGAAATGAAAGTAAGTTAAAGCTACCCTTCATGATTAATTTGTGGAAATTAATTTCAGCCATGAAGCGAAGTCATTTTTATTTACATATTTAATCCTTAACCAGAACTGCATTTTTAATTTTTTAGTTTAGCATAAATAATTGAAAGCTTTCATAAAGGTATAGAAAAGTTCAAATATCTTAAATTAGAATTCAGTTCTACGATGCAGTTTAAGTAAAATAAGCTTATTATAGACTGACAGTAGTGTGTTCTAATAATTCTGAAGATATTTGTTTCTCTTTATCGAAGGTAAGAGAAAAAGGACCTAGAAAGGTTTATCGATTTTGAGATTGTAGAAAACATAAAATCCTAAATATGCATAAAAAATGTTTTTCTCACAAATTCCTTAAAATACTCATATATCATTTTTTTCTGTTAACCTGCAAGCACCTAGTTTTTGTTTCAGATTTTTCTGCTGCAGACTGTCTTATGAAATTATTCTCTGCACGTCATTTATTCAACAACACAATGAAAAACTTATTTCTTTACTTTTACTGTCTCTTATGTGTTATGTACATATATTTCTGTAGATTACAAAAGCGAAGCAAATATTTGGGGAAAATGCTTTCAAAACAACAAACCGTGTTATTTCGAAGACTATACAATGAACTTCGCGAGTGGTATTGAATCTTTCGTGCTTTCTAATTCTGTTGCGAAAACGTTAGATCAAAAAGTATTTTATGCTATCTTGAATGAACATTGTTGTATCTCTAAATGTGTTTTTTAGATGGTGTTCGAAGTATATCTGTGTAAAGCATGTTTAACTTATTCCTAAAAGATAATTTATCATCGACTATTTGCATTTGAATTTTTGATCGCGTGCTAGATCTGGGAGATGAGACAACATCCTTCTGCCAAGCGTGTTTTCATTTATTTGCATTTACAAAATAAATTAAGTATAGCTCTTGATTTACTTTTGATTCGTATAAGCATAAGTTTTCGATTATATATAATTGCTTAATGCTTTAAGAAATGGAAAGAATTCAGCCATTTTTATAATGTGGCAATAATCCCTACATTTAAACCATATAATTTTTATTCATTCATTATTTATTTAGAAATCCGTTTTAATTTATTGTTTATTTTAAAATATACTGTAAAATCTTACACAGTGTTACAATAGTTTGCAATTAATCTTTTGTTATGTGGTATAAAACTGGTTCTAAGGCTTTATATGCATTCTCTGGACAGGTGTAATACGGTTTCACGCTGACACAATCTGATAACTAGGGAGAATTCCTTTGTAATACGATAGCGTAAACATATACTGATAATAAATGAACTAACGTAAGCCACTATATTTTACTGAGTTCTTAGTTTTCTGTGTACCCGAAATTTAGAATTTTTTTTTTACACTAACACTTAAAAATGCAGTTCAGTTTCAAAATAAATGGTGTTTTTTTTTTTTAATTTATAACTAAAACAATTATGTTTATTAAATTACTGATAGTACGATAGTATTCTATAATAAACGTACGTATTTGTTTCTTCGTAATTGCTACTAACGACCACTAAACGTGCGTATTTCATGTTTGGTGAAATATCCTCATCTTCTGGGTGACCTTCAACATATTTTTGACTTCTGTAGTTTTGACAGAAATTGTTGAAAAGGGATTTTCCTTAGTACTCTAATCGCGTTATATGTTGCCTACCTGTATATATAAACGAGACTTGGGTCGAGATTTTAATTATGTTATAGAAATAAAATGGAAAATTAATTCGAAATCTTATTATTGCATAACGAACAACTCATTTTCACAGAGTAAGTATCGCATGTAAAAAACCGAAAACACTCTCATCGGCAAATCATGCACGATAATTTAATAATAAGTAAAATTATTTAAACCTTCAGAGATGAAGAAAACTGAAATAATTTTTTAACCTATGGTTTCAAGAAGCGAAAAGGTAATTTTGTTTATTAAGTTTACCAAAACCTCTTTACAAGAATAACTTAATAACACTTCCTTTAACCACATCTTAAATAAAGTTCAAATTACCGAATATTTTCAATAACATATCTATTTGAGATGTATGTAATTCTAATGAGCAAGTATGAGAAACGAATAATTTGAAGATTTTATTAAGTCCTATGCAAAAATTCCAAAATATAATATCTCCATTTACCTCGAAAGGACGATGTGAGATGTTAAACTAAGCTTCTGATCTTTATTATGCTCATTATGGAAGAGCAACTTTAAGACAACATAACTAATAACAATATTTATCACATTAAATACAATGTTATTAAAATTAGGATAAGTTTAAAACAGAGAAATTTACGTGTCTATGGTACCGTATTTATGCTTATGGAAAAATAATTTGAGCAAGAGAAAGAAAAGCCATGTAATTACTACAGAATCTGACGTCAATCTTTGTCAGTACAACCTTTGTCTTTACAATCAATAAATATGTTACATTTGATCAAGTTAAATACATTAACGCGTTAAAGTATATATTAATTGTTTTGATTAATGAGCGAAGCTATAAAATTTTAAAAATATGTCAGTCTTCAAGCCATTATTTAAGGCAGTGAATTCATATAGGGAAGTTTCTGCATATGGCAAAAATTAACCAGAGATACATTCAAGATTTGGAATATCCCAATGGCAATAATCTATGGAGTCAGAATTTCTTGAAACTACAGACTTTATGTCTATCAAAATAATTATAGTTATGTGCATTGTTGATTTCCTAGAAGATACTTATTAATGTTTGAAGATGATTATCTGCGCTATTTCCATTTAAACACTAGGAAGTAGTTAGAAATAAATAAAAAATATTAAGAAGGAAAGTGATAGTATATTGTTACATTCTACGGGTTCGTTTATTTGGAATTATTAATGACAACATTTGATGAAGGGTGAAAACACAATTTATTCGTCAGTATTACACAGAACAGTTCCAAGGACGAGGTTCAGTCGTCGAAAAACTATACAAACCCGTTGAAACAATCAGCAACACAGCCTGCAAGCTATCAGGCTATAACGGTGAAGACAGCTTCATGGTAAAGCACTAAAGTACAGCTTCCGATTAGGTCGATCACTCACAAGTTAACGTCTGAATTCAAAAGTGCTACTACTGATTTCAACACATTGAAGGTACCCTTCACGATAAACTGCTACTCTGCTTACAGGCAGAGGTATTTATATCTTTTGACCTGCCTTCGAGAACATTCTCCGTAAAACCGTTAAGAATTCGTTCTAGATTGTTCTCGCCCTGTCTATGTCATATCGCCAAATCTGGCAACCCTGTCTTTCCTTGCCTTTTTCTGGCAAACTTAAACACGGTTTTGCGGGGACGCTATCTTACCGCCCAGCTGGGCATTTCGTAACAATACGTTGTAGAGTCATTAGGATTTTTTAGAGGCAGAAAAGATGAAAAAAAGCCAACCGCCTTCGCCGAGAATCGAACCACGGATCTCTGGAATACCATCCCAGCGTGCTACCGTTTTACCACGAAGGCACTCTAGGTAAGTGGAAGAAATACCTTATATACTCCCCTTTTTAAAGGGCGACTAGGGTTTTAGGAGACCTAGTCGCCAAATCTTGGGTGCGGAGAATCATCATCCACAATCCTTTTAGTTCGGGCGCCACTTGTAGAGTCATTAGGTTAATTGGAAGCAGAAAAGATGAAAAATGTGCCAACCGCCTTCGCCGGGAATCGAACCACGGACCTCTGGAATGCCAGCCCAGCGTGCTACCGTTTACACTACGAAGGCACGCTAGGGAAGTGGGAGAAATATCTTATAACGTATGTATAGATATTGGTGACAATTCGTGTAATCTTGAAAAACTGTTTAATTATAGCGGTTTTTTTTTTCTAATTCTAATAATAGTTAACTGAATCTATATAACTAGTAGTTTAAGAACTGCTTCTGATGATCAAGCTATGACCTTGAGCAAGTGTAAGCAAGAGAAAAGCACAAAATTCTTAGATACACATAAGAAAATATACAAAAAAGAAAATAATTCGTGCTACGAAAATTTCACAAAATTAACAATATAAGAACATTTCATTTCTTACATTAAATTGTATTAGATTTCTAAATTCTTAAACTAAAATATAAGTTTACTGTCAAAAAATGTTTCCTTAATTAACATTAACACTAGTCAAATTTAATTAATTAATTTAACATTAATTTTTAATTAATGTTATCAGAAGTAGCTTTAGGAATAACCATAACTTGAACTCTCTATTCATAACACATGTCTTTTGCTAGTCGCTTATTCACTTAGCAATATTTAAGCCATCCTAAAACGGCTACAATCAATGCGTTTGTAATATACGTAAATCAGTCATAAATAAATCTATTAACTAAAAATCAAATGATTTAAAAATCAATGAAAATTAACTTTTCTAATGCTTGAAGATAAAAAAAAAATTAAAAATGCTCGCCTAATGCTCTTTGCCCCAAATGAATGCGATTACATACTGATGTACGAAACTAAACGATAATGAAAGTTAATTGCAAAATTATTACTTGATTTATTAAACTAGACACAGAGTTTAAATAGAGAGATAGAAAGTCAAAGAAGAGAAAAAGAAACAAAAAGGAAATCGCGTGAAAACGTAAGAATATTTAATAGCATGTGATGTCTTCTGTCGAGAATCCTGGATTGGCAACATTATTTGAGCATACGTTATTAGTAATTCTACGGAAACTTTAACGTACATTTTGAAAACATAACAAAACTAAATCTTTTTATAATGAATATCAACTTATACTAATTATTATGTAATATAACATTTTACGTTTGATTGCAGTTCAGATGTCATATACCACATTGAACTTGGCTAGTGAGAAAGGTATTGTCTTATAATTTTAAAATGTGCGGGGTTTAATATTTCTGTTTTAATTTAATCAGAAATAAAAAAAAAGATGTAGTTGAAAAGATCCATAAAATGTCGTAATCCGTCATGATTGCTATTTGCACACAGTGATTTATGCATAGACTGATGATTCTGATTAGCTTTTCAAATACACAATTTTTCCCTTAGGTGTGGCTATCAAACTTAAGAACCTGTTTTAACACTGTCCCAGTAGATGTTTAAAGAAGCCTAAAGGGAATTTACACGCATCAATTTACTACGTAGTTGATGTCCCACTGGTAGTAGGCACCATTTCTAACATCTCCCCTACAAAATTGTATATGGTAGACCATACACTACCACTACAATATGGTAGACTAAACCACTGCAATATGCTAGACTACCACTGCAATATTTTAGTGGTATACCACCATTACAATATGATGCCATACCACTACATATGGTAGACCATCATCCAGTTCAAGGTTGTTGAATATAGGAGATCACTTACCCATCGAAGGGCGCACTAGAAGGCGTCACAGTTGTACCAAGAAAAAACAAGAGAGAACAACTAAACAATTTGTGTGACATGCAATCTACCACTAAGCAAAAACTATTTTACTTCTTATCACACGTAAGTTATGAAAATAAAAATAGTTTCTTTTGAATTTTTCTGTTATGTATCAACAATTTAGTATTAATGGGTCACATACAATCCATTACCACACAGTATATCCCACCATTGCCCCACAGTGAGACATATTCATCCCAGGCCCCTGGAATCCCCCCATTTTAAAATAAAAGGTTTAAAATGATATTTTAAAATTATTTGTTATAATTACCAAGAGTACATAAAAAAAATCAACTCAGTTGAAACAAATAAATTGGGACTGAAAGGGTCAGTTTCTACGTTATGTCGATATGCCAATGTTACATGTAGAACTTAATGCTACATTTTGCAATTTCTTATAAATAATACTTCTACGGATATCTCCCGATGGCTTTCCCAAGTATTTATAGAAAATAGTTACTGATCACCTTTATTTTCAATTATTTCAATGAATAAAATTTATTACTACAATACACATTTATTTATTCGAACAAGAAATAAATACATGAATAAAATTTGGTTTCCTGGTTACTGTTATCAGCATCTTTGTCAGAAGTTTCTTCTTTAGCATATCCTTTTTCCCAAAAAGACAATAGTTTGATTTTTAATACTTATCATCTTAGAAAGCGTACTAAATTTCTGCAGTATTTAATTATACCTTCGCTGTTATTCAAATACTGGATTTTAAGTTTCTACTGCACGTGATAACAGCTTACATCATGACAGCTCGTACAAGTATATGAGGTAATTGCTTATAAAAGCTCATAAGAAAACTGTGATTACGAAGCTCCGTAAAATAAAATTTTCTTATCGTAACAATGTGTACGTTTATTCTTATGCTGTTTTATTTTACAAATTATTCATCCGTATAAGCGTGACTGTTTTGTGTGATTCGTATTTTGGTTTTGTTCCAGCAGCAGATTTAGAGCCTGAATTTGCTGAGAGGATAGCCAACGTAACAGCAATTCTGGGAGAAAACGTAGAATTATCTTGCATTGTTGAAAATCTTGGATCTTATAGGGTATTTATGACTTTTGTTATCATATGCTGTATATGATTAAACTTTTATAAGTTGTACAAAATGTTACATGTTTTATGAAATTTTGAAGTTTTTTAAACGCTTTAAATTTTAAGCTTTATTTTTTATCGGCTGTATTAAACTGTAAATAAAAACATAAAAACAGAAATTAAAAATTAATATCTCACTTTCTAAAAGAAGGCATTTCATATTTTTTAAAACTAATAATAAAAAATTAAGTTGAAATAAGTTCTATAAAGTTGAACGTATTTATCTACGTTATCTAAGCTTGCAGACATTTTCAGATCATTGATGACTTGACGCAGAACTCACATGGGGTTGAATTATACACTCATGTCCATAAATTAAGTATAATGCAAAATTAGGCAAAGGAAGAGTTAGAAGCAAAACAAATTTGACTTATTTGTAAAGCTTATATTAAACAAAAGGTAAAGAGCAAAAAAAGATGCTATATGTTTGATATTATTAAAAAAAATAGCGATTTTTTCTCCCAGGAGCAAATTACAAAAAACACCTACTTACAAAAAATCAATATTACATTGTACATTGTTAATACATTGTACGTCTCCCAGACGATGCAATACAGTCCGTACAACGCCTAGGCATTCTGAGTATCAAATTATCGATTTGATCTTGGGGGAAAAGCACTCAAAAAGCAATGCTCTCCGAAGTTCCGGTAGACATGCAGGAGGAGGTTGACAGGCTGCAACACGTCGGCCAAGCATGTCTCACACATGCTCTACTGGATTCAAGTCCGGTGAGAATGCTGGCCAGTCCATACGGGTGATATCCACCGATTGAAGGCATTCGCTTACGATGTTTGCACGGTGAGGACGGGCGTTACCCATCCATAAACGCAAATTGTGCGCCCATGGCGCCTCGAAACGCCCACTATTGCGGTCTCCTCTCTACTCCAGGCTAACCGCAGGCGACAGTGAGTTGCAGTAAGTGGAACGCATTTGACAGGTCTAGGAGCATATAGACCAATCTGCCCTAAGCGTCTGTACACGGTCTGCCTTGCAATTGTCGTACCAGTGGCTGAAGAGAGCTGACGAGACAGGTCGGCTGTGCTCCGCCTGTTTCTTTTGGCAGTAACTGCCAAATACCGGTCCTCATTCAGCGTTGTAACTCTGCGGCGACCTGTGCTGTAACGTCTACTCACATTACCATCATCTTGGAATCGTTGCCAAAGCCTGGAGATGACACTCTGGGTAATTCCAGGTTCGTCTGATACTTCCAGTCGGGTACGCCCACATTCCAGACAGCCGATAATTCTACTACGTAAAAAATCATCCAAATGCGTCCTTTGTGTCATAACCATTCGGTTATTGCACTGAAATGCTTATAAAGCGCTTGCGAACAATTTTACTTCTTTGCCTGTATTCCTTATATATCACTCTCTTACACTCTCGTCATTGTGACGTACCGTCGGTGTCATCTGGTTACTTCCTGAAATTTGCATATGATTCTTGAATATGTGTGTAGTGATTTTACAGGTGATATATTCATTTTAGATTTCGATTTCCGCGTGACTCCGAATTATCCTTAATTTATGGACATGAGTGTATTTCAATAAAGAAATGTCTATCAGTTACAAAGCCAGGTTCCAGTATCTTCTGCTATGTACATCATCCAGCGTGATACTTTGCTAAACAAGAAAACTTTGAAGACACTTCACGCTATTGCGTTTCTTCTTGTCTAGTTAAAACGTTTTTATTTCCACCAACCCCCCTCTCAGTGATGAAACAAATGAAAGTTATTAATGGTACAGACTTGCACGACCATTTAATCTTCATAGAATAGTTACCTGTTGGTCATGCTCCAATGAGCTAGTTTGCAGTGACCTCTTTCTCTTTTTTCTGTGCATTATAACTTGTCTCATTGTCTTGAAAATTTGAAAACTTGTAAAATGCTCATTAGGTGTTGTGTGACTATACCTCCATACTTCTTTCGCTAGCTGTAATTATTATTCTGAAATCCTCCAAACCAGAGATAGGATGCCATGAACATCATCGAACTCATAGATGATACTCCTCAAATTTTACTCTTTTACTCTTCCTTCTTATTTCCAAATTATACTAATGATTTTATTTGGAGTAATTTTATTAAACGTTTTCTGGCGTTCTCCCACTTCCCGAGTATATTAAGTTAAATTCAACAACGAATCTATATTGACGATGCTTGTTTTAAAAAATTTAGGGCGAATCTTTGCTTCTATGGCTTATGTGCTATGTAGCACTTCTGACATTCTCCAAACCCAATACTGAATAGGAAGTATCTTCCCGCTAGAGATCTGCATTAACGCATACAAATCCCTGTAGACAGTTTCTCTTAGATTTGATCATAAGCGCTAGGATTGTTATAACTAAAGAAAGTAAACACGATAAAGAAAGAAAAACCTGCCAGGATTTAGATTTTAACATCTCACCAACGGTTTTTAAAATTTTTTTATTCTGTTCCTGAGCATCTCAGGTTACCAATCTTGGACTCACTCCTGCTAAAACACTTTTTTTTTGTCTTTTTAGCTTTATTAATAAGATCCCTTTCTTTTCACTTGTGCCACATGCAACTCAACAGCAAAATTACAAAATTTTTAAAAGCAGTATACCAACATATCCTTAGAATTCCCGATAGAGTGTCAAATGTTGGCATATGTTTTTCTGTCTTTTCAGACTTTTCTCCGTTTAACATACCTATATTCAGTTTTTTTTAGTGAAATGAGATATAAAATTTTGTTTTGCCTTTTTATTATTAACATTTGGTGTGTTTAATTTCATTTATTAATTATTATCATTATTCGTACTTATTATATTATGCCTCATAAATTTCAACAGCAAAATCACAAAATATAGAAAAAGAGCATATCTTTAAAATACTTTCCATCGGTGTGCTAAGGTTGCCACGTATTTTTTTATATTCGATATTATTTCTTTAAAAATTAGCTGATTGTGCTGCCAGCCTCCTAAAATACTTATCAGAAAAACGAAAAAAAAATATTATGATTTTAATGAGCCCAGCTAGTATAATATCAAAATATATTTAATATTTCTTATTTTTCCCCCGGCTTTGGCAACACATTGTTTTCAAATAGCCGAGATTGTAGATTAAAATTCAAAGATACCGTATTTTTCGCCGTATAAGACGCACTTTTTCTCCCCAAAAGCAGGGGGGAAAAGTGCCTGCGTCTTATACGGCAAATACAAAAGCCCACCATGGCCCTCCGCTGCCCCTCCACTTCTGCATACATACCTTACCGCAGGAATACTCGGCCACTCCGTTCCCTTCCACCTCTTGGCGCCGTCTGAGACCAGGAAGCCCCGCTCTGCCTCGCACTGTATTTGGACGGTCTCTGCCTCGCGCTGCGATTGGCTGAGCGAAGAGGCGCGTGCCTTCGCTCGCTCCCGCGCTGGCTTTGTGCACTTTTTAGAGTCTCGTAAGCCAGCGCGGGAGCGGGTGAAGGCACGCGTCTCTCCGCTCAGCCAATCGCAGTGCGGGAGCAATCGGGAGCAAGCGGAGGCGCGGATAGCTGTGAGCTGTGATATATGTAGTATAGTATATCTGAATGAAATATATCATATTTCATACCACCCCCATCAAGATGTCGAAGCAGAAGAGACTGGCATATAAAGTTGCTTTCAAGCTGGAAGTAATAAAATTTGCTAAGGAGCATGGAAACAGAGCAGCGGAGAGACACTTTGGGCCACCTCCAACTGAGAAAATGATAAGAGAGTGGAGGAAACAGGAGGATCAGCTCCAAAAGTTGAATAAAAGCAAGCACACCTTGCGTGGACCAACTGCAAAGTGGCCAGAGTTAGAGGTAGAAGTAAAGGAATGGATCACACGTCACCGGCAAAATGGACTTTCTGTCTCAACAAAAATGATAATCTATGAGGCCAAACGCATTGCTGTGGAGAAAGGCATTCAGGATTTCACCGGATCACCATCGTGGTGCTATAGATTTATGAAGAGATCTGGCCTTTCTATGCGCACCAAAACCAGAATTGCGCAAAAAATGCCAAAGGAATACGAATCAAAGATTCTGTCTTTTCATAAGTTTGTTATTGATGCGAGGAAGAAGAATAACTTTGAAATGAGCCAGATTGGGGACATGGATGAAGTCCCGCTAACGTTTGATGTGCCATCTAACAGAACCGTAGATAACAAAGGAAGCAAAAGCATAACCGTAAAAACCTCAGGGCATGAGAAAACCCACTACTCGGTTGTGCTGTCCTGCTGTGCAGATGGTACCAAACTGCCGCCAATGTTGATCTTTAAAAGGAAAACATTCCCAAAAGAAACAATCCCACGGGGAGTCATCGTGCACGTTTATGATAAAGGGTGGATGGACGAAAATGGCATGAGGCTGTGGATTGACAAAGTGTGGTCCAAACGTCCTGGCGGGCTTCTGAAGAAATCTTCCTTGTTGGTTCTTGACCAGTTCAGAGCGCACATTACAGAAACTACAAAAAAGAACTTTAAGGAAGTTAAGACCCAAATAGCTGTGATTCCTGGTAGTCTTACCAGCCAGCTGCAACCTCTGGACGTTTCTATTAACAAACCGTTCGAAGTTCTGATGCGAGAGGAGTGAAACACCTGGATGGCAGCTGGGAACCATGATCTGACTCCTACTGGACGGATGAAGAGGCCCACTATCACACAAGTGTGTGAATGGGTTAAAAGGTCATGGGACTCCGTAAAGAAAGACATTGTTGTAAAATCATTCAAGAAGTGTGGCATTAGTAATGCCTTGGATGTAACAGAAGACGACTTCTTATTTGCGTACACTTTGTCGAATGACTACAATGTGGCGTCCCCGAGATAAAAATGTTTTTTTTAGTCCAAAGGGGCTTTGTCCCTGATGGACAATTGTTTTCGTTTTGCGATTTTGCGTTGAATCACTATAAATGTCCGTTTCAATTTTCAAACTGTTACCATCAAGTTAGAGAAATTAAATAATGAAAAATTTGCATAAATGTATGCATATTTCTCGCATGGTGATAACACAACGGTACATAGAGCCATCGAATTTTGAATGACGTAATCCTCCTACGAATATGGACATGTGGAAGACCAAATTTGGAATTTATTTTAGTATCGATTTCATATTTTGATTAACAAACTCAAGGATTCCAAAGCGACCAATGGCAACACTCTACCGGGGGGGGGCGGAAACAATTTTATCTCCAATCTATAGCGAGGAACTGTGTATCGGAAATTCTAAAGATCGGGTCATTTTAAAATTAGTTTGCGAGATTGCTATTGAACTGAATTTTATGGTTTAAGTGCGAACAACATGATATTTAATAACAAAACATTAAAAAACGCCCCTTTGGACGTAATTTAAAATCTCGAAACTTTCAGATTTTTTTTGATAAATTTGTTCTGCAGAGTAAAATTCTGTGTAGTTTTTAAATTTTAAGTTTGGTGTTCCTTGTAAGCATTTTTCCGGTACATTTAAACGCCAGGAGAAGGCTGGTCGCGTAGCGGCTAGTTTAGCAATGTTGAGATTCAAAATTCGGACATTGAGATTCACATTTTCGGTTGGAGAATTAGGCATATTAAAAATGTAGTAGCTCTAGGTGGCGTCCTTTTGCCAAAATGCAAGGGACATTCATACATCTATACATACATACAGTTCTTCAATATGTATTTTTTTTTTACATTTGGCAACAAGAAATTGAAATGTGATACGGACACAAATGCGATACCGACAACTAGAGCTATTCTTTATGTTTTGCATTCTGTTGTAGCTCAAATAATTATTTAGCATAATTAATGGTAAAGATAGAAATTATGTGATGTGTAAATGATTACATTTGTACTCTGAAAGTAAACTTCTGCACCTCTTTTTCCTTATTTATAGAATCTTGTCTTTCTTATCGATAGAATGTTAATTGCGTTGTGATATTTTAACTTTTTTTTATTATTTCAAATAAATTTTATAGCAAATTAAGAAAAGTAATTGTTCAAATAATGATTGAAAGTTAATTGTACTTTAAAAATGGAAGTACTGCTGAGAAAAACTTCATTATTGATGAGTACGCTTTACAAACTGCTCAATAAATTACGCGCTGAGCTCGCCGTCTGCCGTTCAGCTCTTACACTTACTACTGCAAATATTTTTTTCGTCTTTTTAGAGTTATTATTAAGCATCGTTTCCTTCGCACTTACGTCCCCCATAGCACAAAACATCCTCAGGATGTCCTATTTAAGTCGCAATATCCCGGGACATACTTAGGATGTCCTAAGGATGTTGATTCTCAGATGTCCTGAGGAGATCGTAATTTAACATCCTGAGGATGTCTTATTTAAGTCGCTATGTCCCGGGATATAACAGGATGTCCTGAAGATGTTGATTCTCAGATGTCCTGAGGAGTTCACCAATTTCACATCCTGAGGACATTCATTCTGCATTGTCCGGAGGACTTTCGTTGTCAAACATTTTGAGGATATTTGTTCTCAAATATACCAGTTTTAATTTTTTGACATTGCACATCTGAAACTTGCACATTATTTTATTTTTCATATGTATTTTACTAAGTTGTTTCTAAATGCTGTACATTAAAAATATTGATATGATTGATGATTTATTCTTGTTATTTTGTTATTAATTTTAACTGCTATTTTTTTTGACGTTTTTAAAAATTTATTTAGTCATGGAAAAGATTTTTTTCAATGGATTAGCATTTTCTAGAATATTTGCAAAATTCTAAATAACATATATTTTTTTTATAAAAAATGTATAAATTACATGTATAATTACTTACAGATTACAAACCCTACTACAAATATAGGTAAAATTAGATATATATATATTTAATTACGGAAACGAATTTTTTTTTTTTTAAATTTGGGTTTAGAGACATTAAGTATTTTTTTGGAAGCAGGAAACATGAAAAATTAGCAACTGCCTTCGCCGGGAATCGAAGGACGGACCTCTGGAATACCGGCCCAGTGTGCAGAACCACTACACCACGAAGACACGCTAGGTGTGGTGGTGTTGTATTTAAATATGGCAAAGCACACTAGGGCTATCTGCCTAAGGGGAAGGATGTCTTCGTGGAGGACTTTCTAAGGGAAACTGGCTCGTATACACGTTACACGTGGGGAAAACCACGAAAACGCCCATGCAGCCAGCCCGTTCGCGGGATTCGAACCTCGGATCACACTAGCAGGGTTCAGCGACTTTACCGCTCGGCCGCTGGTGGGCCGAAGACACGCTAGGAAAGCGGGAGAAATACCTTATATTACTTCTCTTTTTAAAGGCCGACTTTTTTTTAAGGGTATCCAATCACTAAATCCTGGGTGTGGATATACCTCATCCAACACCTTTTTAGTTCGGGCGCCACTGTAGAGACATTAGGATTTTTTTGGGAAGCCGTAGAGATGAAAAATTAGCAACCGCCTTCGCCGTGAATCGAACCACGGACCTCTGAAATACCGGCCCAGCGTGCAGAACTATTACACCACGAAGGCACGCTAGGAAAGCGGGAGAAATACGTCATAAGGAAAATTTTTTTCCTCTAATTACAGGACAGAAAATGTTTTTCAATCGCGCGATCTGTTATTGATATTGAATTACAGTCGTGCAATAATTTCGCAGTAAAGATACATCTCTGATGACTATCCAAGATTCTAGAAACTTTGGTCTTATATAGAGATGGTCGTCTTATAGAAATCATGCTTAATATCAATATTTATTTATAATCTCAGAATTATTGATCGCTTTCAGAAGTGGTCGTTTGAGAGGCGATATTCTATATATTTATTTACTGATATTCTCAGATTCCAAAATTTGTTTATATTCTCAGAAATATTGGACGGAAGGTGGTCGTCCCATACATGCAAAATTTTACATTTCATTAAAAATGAATTCGGCATTATTTAACTATTTCCCTATTAATTAATTAATTAGATAAAGAAAAAATTAGGAAATAGTACTGTTTATTACGGAATAATGTAGGAAGTTCTGCAGAACTATATTCTTTCGCGTCATTGCACATTGTATCCGGCAAACTACTAGTTCCTCGTATTCTTCCGCAAATCCGTAAACATCTGTCTGATTTGAAACGAAATCCAAAATGGCTGCGCCATGAGGTTAACTTGTATGGATATTTTTTGTTGCATGAAAGGTAAGTTCAGTTGCAATACTTGTATGTTTACTTTTTTTGCTTTTCGAATTTATGTTATTTTGACAGTTAAATGTTTCACAGCTTTATGAATTGTTACCATTCTGTCGTGAATTACGTGTATCTCAATGGCTGGCTGTCTTTTCAAATATCTAATTTGCCCTGCTATCGAAATGTTTATGACTGAATTTTTTTTAGTCTAGTTTATGCATTCAGTTTCAAAATAATATGTGTGAACAGATTGCTTATTTTTTTATTGCAGCAATAAATTTATGTTAAATAGTTTGAACAATTGTATAAAAATAAGAGTTTGCATTGTTTTGTCCAAAATATGTATGGTTGAAACATTATCTTAATCTAGTTTGTAATTCAAGTTTTTTTGGGGGTACTGTTCTGTTATTGGGACCAGAATCGGAAATGTATGAACCTGTGTTCGTAAGTATGTGCATATGTAGACATACAAATATACAAGCATACATAAATACAATTCTGAACCCGGTCCTGATAACAGAACAGTACCTTTTTTTAATCTTTTTGAATATTTTATAAAAGGATTAAGCATTTTTCAAACTGCATATCATTTTAAGATTCGACTTGCAGGAAGACAAAATATGGTCATTCAATCAAATGCTTATGATTGATTTTAACATTTTCTCATAAATATTGTTTGCATTTTTATTGTATTTTAGATAATTTAGTTATGTAAAGTAAACATAAAAATATTAGGAAAGCTGAAGAATATGAATAGCTACCATAATACATGTATTTTTTCATCGCGCCCATTGTTTTAGAAACCAATGCACCATTATTATATGCTGCCTTATTTTATAGTTATATGCAGTTTAATTTTATGTTCATGTTACTGTAGTATTGTCATTATAATAAAAGTGTTGATAATTTTTGTTGAATCTTGCAAGTTGCCTAACATTCAGAATTATTACTACTGAATTTTACTGATAGGTTTTTTCGAGTTGACATAATCTGTCTGATAAATAAAATAAACTGGTGTTTAAATTATATGCATTTCTCTTAATGTTTCATTGAAAGTGAGATGGAAATATAAATGCTATCCAGAAAAGTGAATTCTTTTTGCCTGAAATAACAAACTGTACTAAATGATTAATGTTTATATCATTTTAGAAATGTCAATATTAAAGTTTCTCCCCCTTCTCTTCTTTGATTTTGAAATAATTTATAATAAAATAATATATGCATGAGTGTAATTAATGTAAAGTGTCATTCAATAATATAATTTATTTTTACTGATATTTTTATATTTCTTGTCTGGGTTTTCTTTTGGTGTTAGGAGGAGGAAAAAACTGTAATGTAATTAAGTAAATGTAATTAAGGAAATAATTAAAACATTACAGTCTTTTAAATAACACAGTTACAGTAATGTTTATTGAAGCAATCAGTACTGTGTGATTGCCAGTGATTGAATAATGTTAAAATGCATTGTTCATAAGGAAATTTGCTTATCTTTGTGTTATAGATTTTATTTTGACACAAGCTGAAATTTGAATTATTGGAAGCACTTTGAAAACCCGAATTATTTCCTGAATCATTAATCAGGCCAATATATAACATACAAATTTTCATACAAAATTATTTCTTTGAGCATATTATAAAGAGCTCATTTAATTTTATTATTTGTACAAATTTTAGACAAAAGTAGCATGTAACAGTTAAAGATTTATTGAAGCCTACTTGTTACTTGTGGTAACAAAGAAGTGTGAAAGATATTGCCACATTAGCGAACATGACGATCGTTGATGCTTAGTTTAGTAGTTTAATAATATATTGAGAAATGCTGGGAACTTTCAGAAGTAGACATTTCGGAAATGATGGGCTTGATAAGAAATTTACATGGTTTTATTATTTATTCTTTAGTTAAGAATGGATTTTAGATGTTCATGTGAAAGAATTCTGTTTAATTATATGTGAAAGAATTGTTAAAGTTTGGCATTTAAAAAAATGAATTAATAATATGCAATTATCTTTTTATTATACATATATTACTATATATTTCTAATGCGCTATGTAAATGTCAGTGCTAAACAATTGAGATACTATTGTCAGGGCAATCTTTTCTTATACATGAAAATTCTGATACTTTCTTATCATCTGCCCTCACAGCTTCAACTTATGCTAAAACAGCAAGAGTATGCACACGATAATAGCAAACTATGAATATGCATACCACACACATGTATTTACATGCTTTATATTTAATCTTTATTTCTGAATAGTATTTCATTGGATGAAAAATATGTGAATATTGACCCAATGTATATATTTTTGTGTGTGTGCATCCTAAAATTTCTTGTTTCTTATAAAGTGCTTATTTGAATTACTACTTGTGAACAGAGCAGTAGATATGAACCATAAACTAACCATTTTGCCAATTTTCACAGCTTTGCAGATAGTCAGAAAGCACCAAAATTTGTAATAATGTTAAGTTTAAATGATGTTCTATACTTTTGTGTTAATTTTTCTATTCTATTAATTCTATTACTGTGTTATCAAACTTTCTGCAGGAATTTCAACTGGTTAAGATGTTATTACCATGTGGAGAAGAATTTGGTTTTCAAGCTAGAAAAAATTGCAGCTAATGGATTTTGTAAAAGGTCAGTCAAACTGGTTTTAGTTAATTATAATTTAGTTTTGGGTGAAGAATTCTCAAATTTATTTATCATAAGTGTCTAAAGGTCTTCTAAATTAAATTCTGCTTGTTTTTGAAATTTTTCATGACATTCATTCTTTGATTATTATTATTATTATTTTTTTTTTTTAAATTTACTAACTTATATCCAGGCACATAATGTTGCATTTAATGCCATACCTTAAATATTGTAAAATGTTAAAATAATACATTTCACTTAAAAATGTGGTTGTGACAGTAAATTTTCTGTTACATTTAATCATATCTATAAACATTGGTATACATCATTTTTCAATAATCTGTATATTATTTTGTGCATTTCTTTTACATCCAAGATCTGGCATATGACTTGCTTTTCAAACTGATAACATGGTGTAATAATGTAATCTAATGGTTAAAGTTTACTATGGACCGGGCTAAATTTAATAAATTATTATTTGATAGAAATTTATTCATGTGTTCAGTGTGTCTCATCTCTTTAAATTGCTAAAGTAAATTTTATGTACTTGCATTTAGGAATTTTGACTGTATCAGAGTAATTTTGTTTCAGTTATTATAACATGCAAGGGAAAAAATTCATTCATAGCTCCGTATTTAAAATTGGTTAATTAAAGTCCTTAATAAAGAGGGACGTTTTGTTGTTTTTAATGTCGATAGAGTTTAATTCAAAAATATACCACATTAAGGGTTACTTTTTAACCTAATTTAAAATTTTCATTACTTTAACATGTCCAATAATTGTTATTTTAACTCCGATATTGTAATAATATCAAAATTCCTTACTTTTTGATAGGTAATCCAAATGTAAAACAAGAAAAGAAAAAATTAAAATCTAGAAGTATATTTATTTCATACCTCTAATAAATAAAAATAACACAAGCACTTTTTACTGTCTATCTGCATAGTGTGGCATGTCCCGTAAGACTGAGATTTGTATGGTCAAATCCATGTTTCAGTTAAAGGAAAATGCATGCACAGTCTTCTGATTTTCCCTTCGATTAAGGATTCTGTATATACTAGCATAAGAAATATATTAGTTAATGCAGTGTTATACATCAATATCTATAGACAATTATTGTGGCTATGTTTATTATAATTTTGTTCACTGTAATGGCTGGAGTGCCTAAACCATCATGCTGTGTAAACAAAATTCAAATCTTCATCTCTGCATACTGCTCCACTAGTGTTTAAACCACTGAAATAGTGATTATGATAGAACATCTTTGGTAAAAATTTACTCTACTGTAACCCTTGGCGAATCGTTTCTTTTTTTTATATCAAGATCATCACCTGAGAGGATCGGCACTAATTTCAAGGTGGCCGCTACATAAAACCAAAATAAGAAGTCAAAGACATACACAAACTCTGTGTCCATGTACACATCGACCTATTAAAACAGAGAACTGCACAAACTGGGCTTTGTGCACTGCCTTAACTTTGTCCATGTACACATTGATCTATTTTCACTTTAAGAAAATCAGAAAGTTAAAAATATCATAGTTACCAGAAAAAATTCGCCGCTGTCTTAACACACAGACAACCAAAAATACACAAACAGAGAGGAATAAGTTACCAAAAATACTTATTTCCTAACATAAAAACATTAAACAACAAATCTTCTAACAAAAATTAACACACAGAGACAGAAAAATAAATGAAACGTCATTTTTTTAACATACCTTTTTTTTCACATGCATATGTTTAGGCTTCCCACCACCATCCTCCAGGTAAGCAATTCAATTAAATTTTTCGTCTCTTAGTCACCTCAAACATACTCAAATGATGGTACCCACACCAAAATAATAAATAGCATGTTCAAAATACAAGACCATACCACTTCCGTGCAACCAAATACAGCAATTGAAAAGAATGGTAAGAACCAAAAACCTGGGACCGTACAAAAAGTTTACTATTAAAAAAAGTAGCCCAAAACTAAATTTATCTCACGTTGGCAATATTTGCAGAAATAACTTTTTTTTATTGGAAAAAAAGAAAAAAGTTTTTTTTTTTCCTTCCCCCCCCCAAAGGCTACTTTTGCCAACATTAGGGTTACCGAAAAACTTATTTGACGCAATGGGCTTCCACATTTCACAAACAACCAATACCACTTTGCGATTTTTTTTCAGACAGAAACCAAGGTGTACCATACAGTAAAGATTAGCCACATCTTCATTTACTACTGTTACAAGTACTTCTTTGGTAAATTTCTGCAGTTAAATTCAAAAGCTTAAAATTGCATTAACATGATCAGATTCAGAGTCATAGCTAGGGTTTTCAGCGCTCAGGGACAACTGAAGATTTCGCGCCCCCTACTGCTTGCCAAGGATGGAAAACATTTAATTCTAAAATGTTCTAACATCAGTTTGGCGCCCCTTGGATTCTGCACCCGGGGACAGATGGCCCCCATTGCCCCCCTCTAGCTACGCCCCTGATCAGATTTTATTTTCTGCACGTAGATAACAATTACTTACGTGTTGTCAGATAAATGTTACCAGATGCAGTTAATTATTTTTTACTTGCCAACCTCATGAGACAAGTTTTTTTTTGCTCCTGCAAGACTTTACTTTGTGTTGCAAAATAAATTCATTCTCACTCTTTTTGGACTTGCCTACACATTAAATTTAAAATAATTTTATGAATAGGTAAGATGTGATTATCATAATTTTGTTTCTCTCTTTATCTTGGCAACTTTATATGTTGATTCAGTATCCAGGTTACCTACCAGTGGCTGATTGATAAAACTGCTCATATGTTCAGCTGGTGGTTTGAGTTTATTTTCTGACATAAAAAATTTTAAAAGGCATCCCCCATGTTTATTTTACTATAATCGAAAAATCAAATAATTGCTACTCTGTTTATAGGTACTAAATGTTAAAATATTTTAAATGCTTCCTTTAATTTGCATTCTAATAGTCATTTGTTTAAATTTAATTATGAATTATATTCACATATAGTAATTGTGAGTGTTTTTTTTTTTATTTTAGGTGCTGTGAAAGGCAATGACAGAGATCCAATTTATCAACAGTTCTTATATACATAAGAATACATGGATATAAGATTGTTTTTCATGAATTCAAATAAAATGTGATAAATTGGATTAATAAAATCTATTTTGAATTTTGAAAAGTGTTTTTCCTCTGTTAATCATAATATAGTGCCATAAATTTCTGAATGTGTTTATTTTTCATCCAAATAAATAGCTTTACAGAAATTTGTCATATTAATAGATATTGCATAATTTAGCATTATTATAAATATTTATTATAGCAGATTTAGCTAAACTACTTTTTTAGTCTCTTTGCAGATGAAGTCACAAAGGTAAGTGGTTAGATATTTTTCTGTATTCCCCATTAAGTAATTTTATCTGGTAAATTACCATTACTTATATACTAAAGGTGAAAGAATAAGCTTTCCTTGAAGATACAAAAATTTGCAGATATTTCAAAAAATTGGTATACGTAAAAAAGTTCTTAAATTGCCACATATGGGAAGCTGAAAATGTTATATATGAAATTGTTCAGAAATATAAATATTTTCACTAATTTTTAACTATAATTCACTGCATTTGTTATATATAATCACAGTATAAGGTAGCAGTGCTTTTCTCACTGTGATTTCTCATGTATTTTGATACATAAATCCACGTATTTTGATTTCTCTTTTGAGACCGAATAAAAAATGAACTAAACATTCTCGTTGACATTGAGAGTTGAATAAAAGCTCACCTCAAAATAAAATGAATTAATAAATTTATGGAAAATTTTACATAGCATATATTGAGCAGAAAGAGTAAACTGAATATACTTAATGGAATTAATAATTGGTAGAGTTGATAGCAGAATAAAATGCCTTAATTGCATGGTAAACAGTAGATCTTTTGAAGTTTTTCTATGTTGCATAAAATGCAGATTTAAATTTTTGATACAGTCAAAAGTCGTTAATTCGGACACCCATAATCCGGACCTCAAAGCTAAAATCTTTCTGCGCATGCGCCGCAATGACGCATGCGCAAAGGCGTTTTACTCGTGCGCCCAAGACATTTACGACTGCGCATATACGTCTGCGCAAGTGCAGAAACGTTTTCGCGTGCGCGTTTAATGTATAACGGACGCTATAAGCTAAAATTATCTATTTCAGTTAATGTTGATGATTGCGTTGTTCCTTAATCTTCGAATCGGATCCGGCTTATTATTTTTTGCAGACTGTAAGAGCAATTTTCTAAAAGTAAGCTTGAACTTTTGATTATGTCAAATAGAATTTCCGATGCTGGAGCTCCCAAAGGATCTAGAAAACGAAAGTATGTTTCGATGTCCATCAAACAAAAAACGAATTGCTACAAAAAATGGATAGAGGCATATTCTTTGTTTATCTAACCGTTCCGAAATCTGTTTATCGATTTCACGCTGCTCTGCGTGGGGGGGGGGGAAGACGTCGCGGCGCGCAATGAACTGGAAGTTGATTTGTCAACACTATCGTTATCTTCAGAGCAGATGTTTTTATTTTATTCGGCTTATAATTCCTTACTAAATGTAGTATTTAATTTCGATGTACTCCGTCTTTGATATGATTTAAATCAAATTCCTCGTCATTATAAATACCACGAATACAAATCAAATAGTTTTCTGGTTGCAATTTTCTAATTTCGACTATGCGTAAGGTATGCTTTACGCATCCGCGCGTTGAAAGAAATGTTTAATAAAGTAAACAAATAAATATTAGGCTTCTTTTTTGGTAAATTTTGATACCCTTTAGATCATAATTGCTCATTATTTTATAAATTACGGTTTCATATTTTTAATTTTATAATTTCTGCATGCCATCTTACCAGATTTAAACTGATGATCTATAATCCGGAATCGCCGAAGTCCCGACGAGTCCGGATTAAAGACTTTTGACTGTATTGATTGTCATATAAATGGCAATTACTGTTTTATTTTGCTCTGAAATGAATGGTTAGTAATAAAATTCTGGATGAGACAACCTTTAACATGCGCTAGAATTTACAAAGTTTAATTTGGTGCTGATTTCAACGGGTAAATTTCATTTTACTGAATTTTGCGTAAAATAATACCAATGAACCATTGCACATTATTTTCAGAACTTTT
The DNA here is from genome assembly GCF_044657685.1 of Stegodyphus dumicola. NCBI lineage: Eukaryota > Metazoa > Arthropoda > Arachnida > Araneae > Eresidae > Stegodyphus > Stegodyphus dumicola. The sequence continues at coordinate 200,607,153 of NC_140771.1, forward strand.
TTTTTTAATCTAAAAGGGCTATTAGTTTTGAAATGTGACTTCATATCGTACTCGTAAACTTGTTTCGCTTTTCATTCAAGTCTTGCCATTTGGCAAAATTTAACATATTTACCTTTAAAATACAATATATTATTGACTAACGAGCCAAGCTATTTAAAAGCATTACACACAGTTCTTAACAATGCTTTTTTTAATTTTTAATCTGATTGATTTAAAATGCATTTAATTCATGATATATCTAATTGAAAACATTTTAATATTTCTACATAATTACATGATATATTTCTTCATTTTTCAAATATATAGAAGATATATAACTTTCTGGTGTCCGTATCTTATAAAATGTTTTGCTATTTCCACTGCCCCAACTGTATTGATAATCTATGCATTCATAAACTTTTAGCCTCTTTGAGTGACTGCTAAAATCTGAGGCCTTTCAGATTTTTTTTTTTTTAATTGTGTGAGCGGAAAGATAGAATTTTAGAAGAGCTTCTTGAGTTACCTTTTGAATGATATAAAGAATTGTTAACATAATGTCAAATTTTTACAACTAAATATTAAATATATAAAAAAGCCTGCAGCATTCTCATGTTACGAAAACATATTTATTTATTCTGAGGCTAGGAATTGATTTAGTTTTAAAAATACAATTTATTCCTTTTAAGAATTTCCCAACAGTGTCATCAAAACACTATAAATTCCTTACATGTTTTAAAGAAAGATGATTCATTTATGTAAAGATTATTAAATAGGTAATTTTATTATTCAATTTTTAATACAAATTAACTGAAATTAGAAACTGATTTTGTAAAATAATTTAATTATGAATAATTCAATTTGGGGGCTATTGGATGTTTAAAAAAGATCAAAAGATTTTTAATATCTTAAAAATAAAAGCAAAATTTTCAGTTTTAATATTTTGTCTTAATAATTAATTTTAATTTCCTTGCTCAGTTTTAATATATTCATAAATTCAGATTTAAAAACAAAATAAGTTGTATAAATATTTTCAACATTTCTGATTTTTCCATAGTAACCATAAGAGAACGATTTGAGACTATCTGTGTAAAAAAAAAGTAGGTTTTAGATCATCACACCTTCACATACTTTCACTGGAATTTTCCTCTGTATATATACTGGGATGTGACACTAAGCAGTTGAGAGTATGTATTTAAGAGGTTAAAGGGATATTGTAACTAGTGTTTCAAATCCTGATAACATCCCATACGCTGTCGGTGGGACGTAGATAGGATGTCCTAAGGATATACTGGGATGTGACATTAAGCGCTCAGGAGGATGAGTTTAGGAGGAAATTGGGATATTACGGGATGTCCTGAGGATGTAGTAAGTAGGACTTTAAATCCTAATCCCATATGCTGTCGATGGGACATAGATAGGATGTTTTTAGGATATAATGGGATGTGCTTAGGAGGTTTGTGGGATATCCCGGGATGTCCTGAGGATGTAGTAAGTAGGAGTTCATATCCTAATAACATCCCGCACGCTGTCGATGGGACTTGGTTAGGATGTCCTGAGGATATCCCGGGATGTGACATTAAGCACTCGGGAGGAGGTGTTTAGGAGGTTCGCGGGATGTCCTGAGGATGTGCGCATATCGCGCGAGCAACATCCTTGGGATATCCCAAGGATGTTTTTGTGCTATGTGGGGTCAATTACCGTTCAACAACAAAAAAATCACAAAATTTTTGAAAGCTATATAGAAGCATTTTTTTAGAATTTTCATGCAGTGTTAAATATTGGTATATATTTTTGTAGACTTTTCTTGCTTCACCATATAAATATTCAGTTTTCTTAGTAAAGTGGCTAATTAAATTACTACCTACTTTGCAGTTACGAACATAAAATTCAGTTCAACAGTAAAATCACAAAATATTTAAAAACAGCATATCTTTAAATGTTAAATTTTGCTATATATATATATATATATGTATGTATGTATATATTCTTTATATTATTTCTTTAAAAATTGAAGCGTAAAATAAATAGTTTCCATAAAAAAGTAAAAGTATATAATAGTCTTAATGAGTCCAGCTAGTGAAGTTTCATAAAAATATTGAATATTTCTAATTAGACTTCTGATTATTTTAATAAGAGTTTGTTTAAATCACTCACATTGAAAAGTAGATAAAAATATTCTTAAAAAAACTCTTTTGTGCTTTTAAATCCCTTAGTTTATGACTCAGCAATTTTCCAGATTAAGTTTGAAGTATTTTAGGCTTTGTTGAGTGGCAGCATGCTGATACATGGAAGAGTATTTTATTTCCCGCCGCGGCAACACGTTGCTTCAATAAAGTCAAGTTTGTTAATTAATGAATTTACACTTTTCCGAACGGCAACAGACCATTGCGCTGGAGATAAAAATGCTTTATTTCGAACAGTGTTGTCACTACTCGCTTTCAAATTAATGATTATTTTTAATCAAAAATCCATTAAAGTTTTACAAAATCTGAAATAAATAATAAAACGAATTTGAAGTTCTAAACTCAGGCTTAGACTTGGACAAGTTCGGGTGGAGGACTACTCAAATTTTGATGGCTCTGGGTACTGTCTTTTGTTTTTTACAATGCCAGGAACATACATACATGCAGATTTTTCATTATTTAATTTCTTTTAAAATAATGCACGTACGTAATGTCTGGTGGCAAAAATTTGAAACGTTATATGCCATTTGTAGTGAACTAGCGCAAAATACCATTTCGAGACTAATAGCCCCTTTTGGTTAAAAATATCTTTTTACAAATATTGCAGTGGATATTGGTTTAATAGTAGGCAGATTACATTTGCATGTTTCATCTTACGCAAGATCAAATGCCTTGAATTTACTCTACTTGTGTAGTATATGAATAGAGCGACATTTGAAGTCATTTGTTAAGATATTAAAAATTAATCTTATACTGTTAACCTAATTAATTTCGGGAAAATATTTTACATGAAAGAGAGAATAATGTGATTCAATTAAGTGAATGCATTGTAATGCAAATCAAAATAAGATAAATATTGTCTTGGTATTTTGTATATTTTCTTTGATAACTGAAACACTTTCATAAATTTCATTATGTTTTCCACAATATAATCGATAAATATATTTTCAGACATTAACATATATATTTAATTATTAGAAATAAGGGCTAATTCATGCACTAAAACGAAATTGTTATTAGAAAAGCTTAAGAAAATATGGAATGGAAAACACTGCTGGAGGCTTTAATTATAACACTAATGTGGAAAGAAAATGATTTCTTTAAGAAATTTAGTTTGACTTCTTAGAACAAGATGCACAAGAAATAATTTCTTCTGGAAGTGATTTTACAGCACACATTTCTTCTTTTTGAATGATAATGGTAATTATTATAATTTTGTAACTGAGAAAGAATATTACTACGAAACTTATTACTATACTAATTTTAATGTGTCGAAAATGAAAATATCGTCTTTTCTCTTGGACATACAGCTGTTATTTTTAAATTACTCAAATATTGTGCAATTTTTTTACGAAATTCTAATGCCATATTGTTATTATCTAATTCGTCAAAATATGTTATAGTCGTCAAATAATTGTATGAGTCGGCAAGAAGATGTAGTTGTATTATATGAAATTAAGAAAATATGAAAGCTAACAACGGTTTTCGTAATATATGTAAACTGTATTAACGTTTGAGACAGTTGTATATCGCTTTCGAAATTTTCCTTAAATAGTCTGAGCTTGAAATTGCTACTATTTAAAAAAATTCAACATTTCAAATGTAGCGTGTGGTTTTATTACTCATACTGGCACTATTAGTATATATACGTTTCTGAAATATAAATACATCTAGTAGAAACGTCCCTTATATTAAAACAATTCTTCTTTTGCATTTTACCATACAAAGTTAACTTTTGGCTTGAAAACTTCAAAATGAGAATTTTTAAGTCTTAGGTATAAGGCTTAGGAATAGTTTTAATCACTATTGCAACCTGCAATTAACTTTCTATAGAATCTATAAAAGATCTGCGAAGACACAAGTATGTATTTTGTACTATTCAAAACACTAACAAATAAAACTGATTATTGAGATAATAGTCATGTTTCACCTTCACTATAGTTTCTCAGAATTTTAGCATTAACTGTTCATGCTTCCATCCCTATGGATTTATTCACTACATCTTGGGTTTTTTAAATAGTATAAAAACATAAGCTATTTTAATGATAATTATTGACTGTTTATAAATGTATGTGTTTAACATCTGCAATGTTACAGATTCAATACTTAAAGTGACTTATTAAACACATATTAATATTTAGAATAAAATGCCTTATTAGCCACAAAAAAAGAAATGGTGATTGAATTTATGTAAAATAATTTTACATAAATTTATGTAAAATAATATAACTATGTAGATAATTTAAAGGTATTCTACAGAAAGATAATTAGGTCTCTGAAAGTTATAGTATTGGTCATACTTGGTAAATGTGTTCGCTTTTTCTCAAAAATATCTTCGTATAATTATTTCAAAATATACGAATCAAAGAATTTATTATTTATAACTAGGTTTATTCTTTTAATATAAGCATATAAATTAAATTTAATATTTGAAAACATTTCTCTGCGCTTTAGCTAAGTTTTACCGGTAAAACCTAGGATTTACCAGACTTCAAGTTTTACAGTAACATATATACATTCATAAGGGAAAAATAATCATATCACACAAGGTATCCCTGATTATTCAATATTTTGAATTATTTAAATTATTAATTTAATTACTTGTTATTTAAATTATTACCATAATTTAACGCCACTGCCTTCACATTGTTGAACAACTTTAAGTAAACCTTTACAATAGTAAGCAAGGGATACACTGTCTAACTTCAGTCTACGGTCAAGAGTGGATTGTCTGTATGAATATTTAGTACGCAGCTGTATAAGGGCATGCTGATTCATATTTTATAATCTAAAAAAGAAATTTCGGAAACATGCGTAATATACTTATCCCTAATCAATTTAGTTAAGCCTCCATGAAATGTCGACATTCATCCAAAACTTAGCAATATTTATGTACACTGAGGTTTAAATTCCAAACTGGTGGTGATTAGCCAGGGAAGCCTTAATGTTCACTCCATTCGATTTCAGTATTTCATAAAGTATCATGACATTTTACAAAAAGTATTAAATATTTTATCAAATAAAAGATGCTTTTCATAAATTTCCCGATAACTTTTCCATTCATTAAACAGATACTTTTTAATTTTCTTTTTTTTAAGAGAACTGGATACCCACCTTCCCTGGAAGCATCATCTAATGCAGCCTATGGTGAGGCTGTTAGCTCGCTCTCCCATTGCCAGATATACCCACGTGCACCTTGACAAATCAAAATAAAATATGTAATCTAATCAATTCTTTAAATTAAATTCCCTTGAGCGGTAAAGTCGCTGAACACTAGTAGTTCAGTCCGAGAGTCGAATCCTGGTGAACGAGCTGGCTGCATGAGCGCTTTCGTGGTATTCCTCATGTGTAACGTGAATACCAGCCAGTTTCCCTTAGAAAGTTCTCCCCAAACGCGCTCCTCACCTTAGATAAATAGCGCTCGAGTGCTTTGCTGTCATTAAATAATCCAAACCAGACTTATATCTCAGAATATGGAATAAAAGCTGATTTAATTAGCATAAATTTTCCTGTCATAAACGCCAAACAGTTTACTCTATCTGAAAAAAACCGTACCTTCTTAGAATTGCATCGCATCGATGAAGGTAAAGCTACTTTAAATGTCGATAATATATTCACTTTTAACATACGTATCGAAAGTTTTGCACTGAAAAAGCTTCCCTCCCAGTGTTTTAATTACCAGGTGTACGGGTACACGCAACAAGGTGCTATAAGTCTAGCGTTCATGGGAACTTGAAAACGGAAGTATAACCTAAATGCCTTTTCTGCAATAACTCCAACTGATTCCTATTGTGATTGTGAAGCCTATTAGAATAAATTTGAATATATAAGGAAACCTGCTATTACCACAATTCCAGATGAACCTTTCTTAGAAGGTTACTTTTTGTTTTGATTTACTTTTTTGTTTTTTAGAATGCGATCCGAGATCAGTAAGAAGTAAAGCAAAAGGCGTTTCCGAATTTGCTATTTGCTCTTGTGACTCGACATCAAAAATGAGAAGTGCTTTTTTCGGTTTGCATTGCAAGAGTTTTTTCTGTAATTTTTTAAGAAAATATGCTAAGTGCCGGAGATGAAGTACCATTTCCGGTTTATATATATAGTCAAAATCTAATGTGTTGTTTTCAGTCATGATTGTATATGTATCGTGTAATGTGAACTGCGGAAGGGGGGATGGACAGTTCTCTCTATCTCCCGTTCTACTGGGCCAATTGAAATTCGAATTGCGTTTTTCATGTCTCGAAAGCGCGACTTAGGATATATATTAGATTTATATAAAGCATTGTCCTATCATAGGTATTTTGACACAAAATCGGATTTTTCCTGTCATAATTCCATATTTTCATATTTCGACTCTACGACTGAAATTATGCCTAAATATTAAATTTTGCAATCTTTTGTAGAAAAAAAAAAAAAAAAAATATTTTGGCGGATAATTTTCAATTTGCGCCAAGAATAATTCACTTGGCGAACTCCATGTTCGGTTTGGTTCAGTTTATTTAATTATGGCAAAGCACACTAGGGCTATCTGTTTAAGGGGAGGGATGCCTTCGTGGAGGACTTTCTAAGGGAAACTGGCTCGTATATACGTTACACATAGGGAAACCAACGAAAACGCCCATGCAGCGGGATTCGAACCTCGGACCGAACTACCAGTGTTCAGCGACTTTACCGCTCGGCCGGTGGTAGACCTAGGCGAGCTCCACGAGCTGGGGGAAAAAGTCATCGCTCATACTTTCAGCTAATTTTAACAGAGAGAGTGCGTAAACCAGATTTTCGTTACTATCGCTTATAATGAATACGCCAAATTTCAAAACGCTCCAAAATGTATATTCACGTTTATCTTAGGAAATTCTGAATAAAAAAACTCTAAGTTTTTGCAGGTATGCTTAGAAATATATCTACTTTAAGAAGATGGAAAAAATTGTATAGGTTATAGTTAAAATGTTTTTCAAAAAATTTATAAAAATTATTTTAAAATGCAAATTTTAAAAATAAATCCAAAAGAATAGGCTAATTTTATTCGGAATGAATTTTAATTTCGAATTATGAAAGGAAGAATTAAATAAGTTTAATAAAAAAGAAATATTAATAAATATATACGAAATTCAATTAACATTGAGGAGCTAAAATTTTTACAGCTAATTTTTTAAAACTACTCGTGCGATTTTTACAAAACTTGGCAGTTTGCCATAATTTAAGCCGTAGAATCGAAATAGGGAAAACGATTGGCATGTCATTTCATAAAAAGTCAGATTTTGTGTCTGAATTATTATTATTATTATAAGAATTTATATTATTCGCGGATTAGCGTTCTTTAGCTGTTTTGAATTACGTTCTAATGGACATTTGAGTAGTTAAAAGATAACTACTGTGAGATATTGTAATACTGCATGATAATTTGAGAAAATTTAAGCATTTTTGTTGTGATAATAATAAATTTTTGTTCATTTTTCATCGGACTTGTGCATTCATTTAGTAACGAATCCGTACGCACGCAACAATATATATTAATAAAAAAATTAGTAAATTTTTTAAGGTGTCAGTTACTTTTAAATGCATAAAAAGGGAAATATTTGGGCTTTAATATTAAAATTCTATTTTTAAAAGCATTGCGAAAGAAACACTATGCAAAAATTTCCTCTAGAATATAAATTATGGTAAGAAAAAATGTTCTAAGCTTTTGTTATTGAAAGAGCCAGAAGGTTTGCTTATAATTACAATTCGGAACGTTCATCATATTTTTTTATTTCTAACAGCAAGGCAAAATACAACAAGAAGTTCAGAGCAGAACAGAAGAGACCGAAATTCATTGCCTAAGATAGTCTCTTCGCACACCAATATCGTGTGGTCTAGAAGTCATAACGAAGAAGTTCCCCACAAGGACGAAGGTGGGCTTTGTTCATGGCCTTCGTAAGATCAGAGAGTGGGGAAAATGGTTGAGTAAATATACGTAATAGGTAAATGTGTTCGCCCAGGCAATCATGGCCTCTAAGTAGCCGAAAAAAAGGCCACAGCATTACGTCGTGGATATTCTGTCAGGCTTAGCGAGATCTTCAGCATTCTATTGTTTCGTCTTAATATTATCCAACAATTCCAACTGATTTCGTTTTCATAGATTGTTTTATGTTTAGCGATATTGAGTGATATGACATATCTGATTTTTTTTATTGTAATAGTGATGCACCTTTTTGTGCAAAGAAATCTGCTTGTTCATTTCCATAGATGCCGCTCTTATTTTTCTGCAATAGGTTTCGGATTGATTCTCGTCACTGAAGATATTCTTTTGATATAGGGCTTTCTAAAGAAACAACGACTTGAACTGCTACTCTTGAATATCAGCTAGACAGCATATTCGAATTTATAATATAATGCCAGTATTGCTCCATGACAATTCTAACAGCGTGCGCTTCACCATCAAATACATTTCGGTTTTTCCCATCAGAGACATAGAAGGAAGAAAAGGCTAGAATAAACGACCGAAGCTGCAGACATTTGATCACCACTATATGACCTGTCTGTATAGACATGCACCCAATTGTGATTCGGGTATTTAGTATAAATTGGTTCCACAGAAAGCTATTTAATTGATTATATTAAATTACCTAAAATATATGCATAGCATGTTTTTGTATACAATTTTATACAAGTGTATAGTTACGCATTATAGAAAAAATTACTTAATATCTGTATATTAGTTTTAAGAAAGTGATATGCTTACAAGGTATTTTCACTTTTTTTCCTGCTTACTTGCCTGGTTTCATTGAAATGGCAGATAAGTTTCAAGAAACTGATAAACTGTGTAAACACTACCTGTATAAATGGTTAATTACATTTGAATAAGAGTTATTAGAACTGCAGTTAAATTTCAAATTATATGGAAATTTCTATTCATCATCTTTTATTGTCTCAGATAAACTTATGACGATTATGTATGCCATACTGTTTCGATATATAATTATGAACTCTTACATATTATCTTTTACATATATTTCTATATTTCTCAGCTGATATTAAGAAAATAATGTGCATTTGCAAGATTTGAAGGTAATTATATGTTTAACGTACGATTTCTCAAAATTCTGATATTCCTGCTTGTGCGTATGATTTCATCAAACAACTGGTCAGAATTTACAAAAATTGTGTCAATTGTATAAGCCTTATTTAAGAATACATGAACAACTATTATGTTTATAGAGCTTCTAGAGCTTCAAAAAAGCGTTTTTCGAAACTTTTAAATTATCTCCGTGTTCGCGAGAAATCCCTAGAGAACATCCCATTCCACCTGGAGACTTTCTATTTATATCGTAGCTTCAAACTGCACAATATTCCCAATTTAATTCTTGGTAGAATCAGAATTACTTAAAACAAGCATAAATATGTAGAAACACAACACGTGGCGACAAAATGAATTAATTAAAATAATGCAATTGATTTTGTTACATAAAATGCACTAATAAAACAAACAAATTAATTTACAAATTAAATTGCATTGTAAAATACACAGAAAAACCTGTACAAAATCAAATAAACGCAAGCACTTACATAAACTAAAAGAAATAATAATTAAATAGCTAAATAAAAAAAAATCTGAAAGGTTTCAGATTATATATCCTGCCCAAAGGGGTATTTCTTTGTTATGTGTGTTACATTTATTTGTAAAATTTCATGTTTTTCACACTTAAACCATAAAATTCAATTCAACAGCAATATCATAAAATAATTTAAAAAGAGCATATCTTTAGAATTTCCGATACACAGTACCGCGCGCTGGAGATAAAAATGTTTTAATTTGGTACAGTGTTGCCCTTGCTCGCTTTGAAATTATTGAGTTCATTAATCAAACATTCGTTAAAGTTTTAAAAAATGTGCTATAGATAATAGAGCAAGTTCCAAACTGGGGCTTCCAGATGCCCTTATTCGGATGGAGCATTACGTAATTTAATACTACTATACTAATACCCTAGATACTGCTATTTTATCACAATGCGAGAAACATACATACATTCATGCAGATTCTTTGTTATTTAATTTCTTTAAATACAGCGCAGGGCTCTAACATTTGGTGGCAACAATTTGAAAAGTGATGCGCCGTTTATAGTAATTCGACGCAGTATCTCAAAACGAAATTAATAGCACTTTTGACTAACGGCCTTTGGGCTAAAAAATCTGAAAGCTTCCAGATTTTATATTTCTCCCAAAGGGACGTTTTTTAAACTTTTCGTGTGTTACCTGTATTTATTAAATATCATGTTTTTCGGATTTAAACCAGGAAACACAATTCAACAGCAATATCACAAAATAATTTAAAAAGAGCATATCTTTAGAATTTCCCATACACAGCCTCGCACAACAGAGACAAAAATATTTTGTTTTTTTTTCCGTACAGTGTTGCCATTGCTCGCTTTGAAATCGTTGAGTTTATTAATCATAAATTCTTCCAAGGTTTACAAAATATGAAATAGGTAATAAAACAAACTCTAAATTCTAAATTTGGACTCCTAGTTGCCCAGATTCGAGTGGGGGAATATGTTACTCAGAATTTGATGTCTGTAGGTAACGTTGTTTTTTCACATTGCAAGAAACATGCATACATTCATGCAGATTCTTCATTATTTAATTTCTTTAAATATAATACAGGGCTCTGATATTTGGTGGCAACCATTTGAAAATTAAAACTTCATTTACAGTGAACCAATGCAAAACGTCGAAACGAAATTAATAGCCCTTCTGTGCATATTTCTCCTTTGGGCTAATAAAAAAACCAAAACTGATTCCTTTTATTCAATAAGCTAAAATTTCTTCTGGAAACGACGATAGAAACCTACTTCTATACATCCATACCATTTTCATTTTTTTAAAATTTTCTCATGTTCTCAATTATAGCTTATCATTCTGAATTTATATATTTTTTAAAGTACTAAAATGATATTGTATACGAGAATCTCTGTTGCAGTCTTCTTTTACTAATTCATCATTTTTTTCATGCTCTAACTATTCAGTTACAGTCAATATAAAACTATAAGTACATGTATATGCATGCGAAGTACGTAATGTTTATATTGTATATAAATAATATATTTATGGCAGAGCTTTATACTGAAATTTTGATACAATAGGCTTGAACTTTGTAGAGACTTAAAGTTTGAAAAGCAGTAACCTCCGCAATATATTTCGTCAAAAATGAAAAGAAACACGGTGAATTATGTTCGCATTTTTTCTCCCAAATCTGCAATTTTTTTAGGTTTAGATTCTGAATTATTTGTTTCACACATGAAAAATTATTTAATCTACATGGATATTCTCAAGCAAAGAAACGAGGAAACCTTATTCATTGAATTAAATTGCAGATTTTCTTTGCATGCATTTTTAACTATGCATATAACTTGAATCCTACTACATATCCAATTTTATTTCGCATCGATTTTCCGGTTTGCTTTGTTCAAAGCTATGAGTTTCGTATTCGAAAGCATAAATTATGACAAAATTTCAAAGATGAGTAATTCGAATTCTCTTATTTAATATTGATTTCATACTCCATTTGTAAAACTTTGTATTGTATGTAATTTGTCATCCCTCATAATCGATGTTTGTTGCTCTATCATCGAATCTACAAACATGTACTGATTAAAATTGTTTATTACGCAGATAGAATTCATTTGCATTTGATCAATAGATTGGACAATGAATTTAAGTTTATTAATAAGCAACAAAGTAAAATGCAAAAATTTCGCGTCCGAATGTATTTTATGTGTAATATATTTTGGTGTATGAATTTAGCTCTTACTTCGTCACTGGTGTCTTCCATTCATTGGTGCTACGGTTGTCATTTCTTCTTTTCAAAGTATTTTAAAATTTACATGTGACAAATGTTTCATATATAATGAAATATGTCATTAGTAATATTCTCTTAAGAAGAGTCTAAAATTAAATCTTAATAATATATGTGATATGATCCTTCAGGTACGAAATAAATTCCTATGAAAAGTTTCATAAAGTAATTTTTTGCTTATCTGTCGGATTTCTAAATAAAGAATTGCTTGCTTTTACCGAAAATAATTACTCTTTTATTGCCAAAAATATAAAAACCGCTAAGTTTAAAGCAACTTTAAAATTTATTTTTCCAAACAGATTTCTAAATCATTCATATTAATTAAAATGTTTAAAAATTTAAATAAATTACTTCTGAAGCATATTTTTTTCTTTAACATTTTATTTATTTCTCATTAATTCCTTATTACAGAACTCTCGAAATTTTATAGCTAAACTCTTTTAGGAAGAAATAAATTACACTGTGAATAGTTTACTTCATCAGACATCGGCCCTTCAATAGACTAATAGTTAAAACCGTTCATTTCGATGCGGGCTAGAATCCAGGCAAAAGGGCTAAGCTAAACGAGTCTTTTTTAAAGTTTTCCCACGAGTAGAACTTGAATACGAGATAGTTTGCTTTATAAAGCCGTCCACCATGGCATATAAAATAAGGCACCTAGCTATTATGCAGTTTGACATTTTCATATTACCTATCCTAACCATCAAATTCTGGTCTTAAATAATGTAAGAATGCTGAAGTAGCAGCCTTTTTAGCAGAATAACAAATTCAAATATATTTCACAATTGATAGAATATTTATTAGTAAGAGATATTGCATAAACAATAAAGGTGGACTTGAGATGTTGATATAAAATACGAATCCGAGTCTCACATCTTCAAGTCCCATGAGTCTAAAAAAAAAAAAAAAAAAATTCAAGACTCGAATTTTCATTTGTTTTTCGGTTCATATTTTTCGTATTGCAACCGAAAATTGTTTAAGTAACTCAAATCAAAATTTTGCAAAGATTGTTTTTACTAGTATTCGGTAGAAAAGTTCAGTAAAAAAATGCTGCAATTCCGCTCATTAATTACCAAACTCACCTCAAGGTACCTCACCTTATGTTCCACACATAAGTGTTTTTCTGCGCATATATTTGTTTCTAATTAAATTATCTTCATAATTCAAACGTTGATAGATTCAGAACTTTACAACTCAACAGAGAAACTAAACATATAGAAACAAAATAAGAGTGATCAAAATAAAATTATTATATGAAACACATCAACTAAAATTAAATAAGTAAGAATGACATAAAACACGCTGTAACTCTACAAAAACCAAATAAAATGAAATAAAACATATACTTGTATAAATTTGCGTTATAGCTCCATCCGTAAAGAGACCAACCACTTCTTGGGCAGAACAATCCCCAAGACCGAAGGCAAATAACACGTATTATCACAGAAATTAAATCTATGTTAATGCAGCACTTTAAGCTTAGAAGTGAAGCATTTTGCATAGAAGCCGACATACCATTCAGTCTTTTGTTAATATGGAAGGGATCTTTATACAAAGACTGCAGCTTGAACGAGACCCTTCAACAACGCTTGGGGTCGTTGTGCACAGAAAATATTGCACTTTCTTTAAACGTTCCTTTATTTCTTCTCCTTTGCCATTAACCTTCGGTTTGCTCTAATGCATTTTTTGAAGCCCGAAGAACATTTACTACTAAAACAAAAAAGTAAAAGTTGTCGCTATTGAAACAAAATGTAGATAAGAAGAACTTTACTCAGAAAAACTAAAAACAATACTTCCTTTACTTCGTACAACGAATATCTCTCAAAATTAATTTTAAAGTTATTTAAACTTATTGTATTCTAATTTCAAACTCGATAAAAGAAGCTTGCATCGTTTAAACAATATGCACTTAAAAGTAACATATGCATTGATTTCATGAATCTTCTTTTAATTTTAAATTTGTGCAATTCGGGCAAAATATAAAAAAAAGAGTTTTAAATTAAAAATTCGGGTTTCAAATTGCACATGTTCAGGTGCTGAACAAGGTGTACTCAAAGTATGCTGGCTCTATGTGTCTCCGTCTTTCTACTGTGCTATGAATTAACACATATATTTTTCACTTTTTAATAGAAGAGCAAATAGTTAATAATAAAAGAGATAAAGAACCCATTTAGTACTTCAAATCTCTTAATTTGTTAATCAATAATCGGCAGATCAAATTTGAATGCTAAATTTGAAATATCTAACGCGTTGTTGAATCATTTCGGGGCATAGCTGCACATTTTTTTTTTAAATCGCTGATCCATAGTTTCTCTCGTCCCTAGTTTTAAAGTGCTCACGCTCTTTTAATACATTTCTTTTCAGTTCTTAAAATGAAAGAAAAATTGTCATGAAGCTGTTCGAAACTAGTGAGGTGGCAGTATTTCTGTTAGCCAGTAACCTTTCAGTGAGTAATGGTGTGTACGTCTGTAAGGGGGAGCAACTTGTGTGAATAATTAGTGTATTTTTACGTAGTTGTTTAAATTGATATTAATAATTAGGTAGATGATTAAACAGTTCATTTAAATAATATCTGGAAATTTAAGGGATATCTGCTGATCTTGGTATCTGTATGTGTATTAGTGTCATGATAGTAAAATGTATTTATGTTTCTCGGAGGGGAGAGAGTAGGAGAGGATAGATATTTCATACGTAATAAAACTGGACTGACTGGAAGACGTTTATAGCTAAAGTACGTATACATTCAGTGACAGAGTTAATGTTAAGTTCTGCATAAATTTTTTGTTGTGTATTAACTACACTTTTAGGGCTTTGTTTCGTAACATTTCAAACATTTTTAGGTGTTTTTTTGGCTGGATGCTGTAAAACTAGGCATGCAAAAAGTAGTTCTAGGCGAAGGATCGTTATGTATAAGATGAACTTGTTTGAAAGAGAGCAATAATTCGGGTGAAGTGCTTTGTGTGTTCCAAATCTGGTGACAGTGAAGAACAGCTGCTGCTAACTGGGGTGTCTCATCGCAGATGCTCAAAATATGGTATGCCACGGTCGCTGAGGGCATAGCTCTTCATGGCGTTTTCATATGGGGTGTCAATATCACGATTAACATGCATTGAACTCCGCGCAAGACCATTTCTTCTGGGCATCTGCAGAGGATTCCGTACCTCTCGTACTACTGCATTAAATGAATTGGCTGGGCTTCCGTCCCTGCACTTGATAGTACACAGCGAAAGTGTTGTGGTGAGTGATTAGACTAAAACAAGACGTTACTATTTGGAGTAACAACTTATGTATCCTTGGACTGCAAGAATCACATTGCCCACTGTACCCTGCGGACTTCGATATAGAAGCAAACTGTAATCCTCCAAGTGCATTACAATCCTTAGCCGTATATACTGATGGCTCCAAAGGAGAACTCGGGACTGGCAGTGCCTGGTATGCAATGGAGGGTGACCACATAATCCATTCCTGGGTTAAGAAGATTCATCCTAGCAACTCTGTTTTTCAGGCAGAACTTACAGCCCTAAAGGCGGCTCTGGACTTTACTGCTAACAATGGCAGGTATAAAGTAATTTACACAGATTCAATGGTAAGCTTGCAGGCCATCCAGGGAGGTTGCAGTAGACTTCCCATTGTCAGACACATATAAAAATTATTAATTTCGATTCCTGCAAGTCTGAGGACCCAGCTACAATGGGTTCGAGCCCATACGGGGATTAAAGGCAGCGGATATGATTGCGAAAGGCGCAGCCAATGAACCCCACGTGAGTAGCATTGGTGTGCCCCTTTCGCACTCATATCTGAAAACTACTCTCAAATGTGAACTAATGAAGCAGTGGCAAAACTACTGGGAGACAAGCACCACGGGCAGAAGACTGTATGATTTCCAACCAAACGTTAACCACAATTTAAATAGAACCTCTTCGCACCTCACACAGTATCTGACAGGGCATGGCCTATCTTCACAGATTTCGCCTAAGAGACAGTGACCAAAGTATTTGTGGCAGGGTTCCGTGACACTTAGCCGACGGGACACTTAACCAACACCAGTTACCTGACAGGACATTCAGCTGATACGGACACTTAGCCGACAGGACATTTAGCCGACACGGACACTTAGCCGACAGGTCATTTAGCCGACACGGACAGTTACCCGACAGGTCATTTGGCCGACAAAGACACTTAGCGGACAGGACATTTGGCCGACACGGACAGCTACCCGTCAGGACATTTAGACGACAAGGACACTTAGCGGACAGGACATTTGGCCGACACAGAGAGTTAGCCGTCAGGACATTTAGCTACGGGATACTTAACTGTCAAGACATTTAGTCAACAGGATACTAAGCCGACACTGACGTTCCCATTAGCCGCTGGTGTTGCGTTGACGCAACGGTCAAAATAAATGCGTATACAAATATAACTACCTAGGATATTTTATACCAGCAGATGATTTTGTGCAGGGAATATTATGAAGATTATTTCTGTAAAACAATATTTGCCTTCAGTAGTCATTTTGTTTATAATAATTAATCTCATACTTTAAGCAAAATTTTCGACAGGGTATTTTTGCTGAAAATAGTTAACGAAAGAATCGCCTTCTTTATGAGTGATCTATTTTTAGTGAAGGTCACCGTTTATCAGAACATTACATCAGTCAGATGTTTATATTTGTGTTGGGAAGGAAGAGAAGACAGGTGTTATAAAATGTAAACAGGTGTAAATTTATAACGTCAGCAGGAAACGGTTAAATCAATCTCATTTTTCACTCATTACTTTCCATGTTCTGGCTGCTTTAAAAATGCCTAGAACTAGGTATGTTACATTAGAAGAAGCACTTGAAAGATTTTTTGATGAAGAAACAGATGATGATAATGTTAATAATGACCAGAATGAAACTGATATTTTTGTTGTTCCCCCAGAAATTGCAGAAGCTTGTGATGAAGAGGAAAGGAATAACAATGTTTTGTTATTGCTATTCCTTTCCCGCATATTCCGCAAATGTATCACTGCTGGGGAAGTTGAAATTCACGTAAGAAGTAAGTTTCAGCCTTCTAAAAGCCGTTGTAGTCATACTAAAAAGTTTAAAAAGCAGAAGACTGAAAGCTTGAAGTGTATAGAAAAGAAACTGTTAGTTATGTCTCAGGAAGAACATGAAGAAAGAGATAGAAGAGAAACTATAACAGACAAAATACAAGATAAACTAGTGGACAGATTTTTGATTTCCTTTCTGGTTTAGACATTTCCTCTCTTCTCGTTGAACACACAAATATATACTCTGAGCAAAAAAAAAAAAAAAAAAAAAAAATATATATATATATATATATTGCGTAGTGTTGTTCTTTTGATAAGGACACTTCTGCTCCTGTTGTACGAGAATCGATATCACGTTTGCAGTACAGGAATATGAAGCAGAATTTGCCATTGACAATAGTCAAATTGACAATACTGATAAATTATATGATGTGAGACCGTATATAAGCTTACTCAATATCACCACTTTTTACTGGTGAAAATATAAAGTATCTTTTAGATTTCAGACGAGAGAATGCCTTATTCCTTTTGCAAACACCTATTGAGTGTGTAGAATTAGCCAGAAATAGATCAGCAACAGGAAGACCTAGTAAATTCAGCATTAAAAAACCATTTCATGGAGATGGTAGACGTTTTATCGTAAAGTCCGTTGATAACAAATGACTTTGTTGTAAAGAGTACCATAGCCAGACTGTTTATACGTGCAAAGTATGTAATGTAGTTTTACAAAATGATTGTAATCAAGCTTTTCATGCTTGAATCTTTCAATTGAAATAATCTGTGTTTGTAAAAGAAATACAATATATATTTTAATATTAAACTAATTACAAGTAAAGTGATTTGTAGATTTATAAAACGTTATACAGCTAAAACGTAATCCTGCCCTCCACTCAAAGAAAACATCGCACACGAGTACAATCCTACTCACTAAATATCCGTAGTCTTATTCAGCTGACGTTGCGCGAACGCAACACTCGCTTTTTCGACAGGTAAAAGCATTTTTTTCAATGTAAATTTATGTTATAAATGCTTAATTTAATATTTGCTATTATTTTCATGAGAAAAGAATCATTCTTTGTAGTTTCGGCGGTTGATGGGTTAACTGGCACGTACCCAATAATTATTTAAACTTACTATCAATTACAAAATTTCTCGACTTCTCCATAAGTTAAATATTTAAAGTTATTTTTTCACCTATCACTAAAATTCACTTTTCGATTCTTAAAGATCTCACATGTACTTTAAATTATTGTGTTAATTTAGCATTGTTTGATATGTATCGTGCTGTTTGGTATATATTGGCCAAACTGAAAAAGCGCTGAAATTTCTCGAGATGGAATATGAATTAAATTTCGAAAGAAAAAAAGATTTTTTTAGCTAAGTACGGCAGGTCACTTAATTACATTTGGGATCTTCAAAAATTATCCGTAAGCTTCTTCATTAAATCAACTGGGTTCTTTTGAACACTTTCACATCATTAATAATTTTTCTTGTTTACTTAACGATATTACTTTTCCAATCTCGCTCTTCCAAATGCTTTCAAATTTCTTATACCTTTACGTTTCATTACTATTTTACTCAATACATCATGCTACATTCTTTTCTTTACAAAATGGTTTCACTCCTCCCACAAATAAAATTTCCTTTCCCTGTCATGAAAAATCTAAATAATGCAATAAAAATTATTGTTATTCTTGAATTATACTTTTTGAATAATACTTAGTGAAAAATGGTATTGATTGGTAGAATTAATAGCTTGGATTGTCTGGCAGGTAACTGTTGGCTAATAGCTGAAAGAATTTAATTCTGAAAGCCTACCTGCATTAAATAAAATTATTATTGCAGCAGCCATTATTACTGATTGTGTTAGTCAAGAAAATCAGATTTTTGACATATTTAGATTACTTCTTCCTTTGGATTCAAATAAGTTTTTAACAGTATTTTATAAATTAATATTTTTCTGAGAAAATTAACTGAGGCTTTTTGATTATTCATCAATTTTTAGCTCTACGCCGTTAGTAACAAAGCTTCTTGTTTTTCTGAATAGTTACTAATTTCAGTCCGTAAATGGCACTATTCATGCATATAACCCACACATGTATATGCAAGTACATATACATATGTCAGCATCATCAGCATTATTATTATGATCACTTAACGCGTAAAATGCCATTATCATTCGAGCAAAGGTTGTGCTTTAGAGGTTCAGTAATTAGGCTCAAATGAAACCAGCTTAACTTCTGACCAAGTCATTTGATACATATGTTACTGTATTATCCAAACTGTAAATAAGCCAACTTAATGGCTGAAGTTCTCAAACTAATCTCCATGAAAAACCAAATCTATACTATTAATTTAATATAGTTTCCGAATTAGCATACAAGTGCAAAGAAAGGCAAAATCTTATCCAAAATATTCCATCTCATTTTTCTAACTTTTTCAGCCAACGCCATCTTTCTATGGCACCTTAACGGACTATAACGACCTTTTATCGAGGACTTGGTTGATTTTTTGACTTAATTACTTTAATTATGTGTCGACGTAGAAAATTATCGGTGACTGCATCAAGAATCGTCCTATTATATCAGGTCTTTTTTCCACCCATGAGATTCTATTTTAACACCTCTTTCATACTCGAACAGATTTTTTTTCCTCTCGTTGTTTCATTTCTGATGTTCATTTTTTTTTCTTTCCTGCTTCCTCTTCTAAAAGAAATCCAATAGATTACAGTCGATAAGCCACACGGCTTACTCATTGTGTTTTCATGAGGTGGAAAAAAATCTTCTTGCATTTGGTATATCGTTGAGGAAGGGAAAAAAATCTGATAGTCGAACCATCGGAGGGCCATTTATAAAAACGGGTCTATCAAACATGCTGTTTTTTGGAGTTGATAGTCTCCATCATAAAGCCAAACAACTGTACTGGAAGGAAAAAAAAAAACTGAAATGTCTTTCTGAAGATGAAACGTGTTTCGGAAAGACTGGCAATTTGACTATACATGCACACACACATATATCTAAGAAAGGATGGATTTATATATAAATGTCCTGTTTAATTTATCACAAAAATTAAAACTTAACAAAAGTAATACATTTGCAAAGTAAAACAAAATTATTAGTTACAGCTAATTATAATACATGTAAACTGCGCGATAATATTGTTTATTAACCTAAAAACTAATATATTATATAAGATGACAAAAGTTATTTAAAAGCAAGAAATAAGAAAACGAAAAATCAAAAGAGTTAATTAATTGCCGACATTTTTATGTGATTACAGAACTGTATGTAATAAATTATTTTCGATATATAATGAGTTATCTCTTAAAAATAACACAAGTTTTTGTATACGGGTACTTACATGATGCGTTTATTGTTTCTAATGACGTAAATGCATTAAGAATAACTAGACTGATAAAATTATTCTCTGAGCATGCCAAAAACGTCCGCTAAGTTATATGGCGGAAGGCATAGTTAACTGTCTTCCCAAAGTAAATAATTTTGCTATTTATGAGATTACTAATTCTATAGTTAACTGTCTTCCCAAAGTAAATAATGTTGCTATTTATGAGATTACTAATTCTGACCAAACATTAATTGCGAGAAATAATGTATTCTTTTTGATGATTTTACTAAGCAGTTAAATTTCTAACAAACGCAGATACAAAGTTGTCAGAACCTTTAATGGCTTACAACACATTTGCGTTGGTAAATACCGTGACCTTGCACTTTTGTTGGCTTTGGTCTTATTTTCCTGCAACATAAAATTGTTCTTATTTATTTCTTTATGTGTGAAATTCCTGTTGGAAAATAGCGATGAACGCTGGCTTAGGGAAAGAATGTTTTGCTAAAAAATACATTATAGCTGAATTAACATTATAAGGAGAAATTTGCATACTGAAAAAGTCAGCAATCAGCTGAATTCAGTTAAAAAAAGATAAGAAAAATAAGATAACTGCAACTACAGTACTTGTTCGCAGATAAAATCAAGCGGCCAAGAAATTCAGTTCAAGAAAATCAGCGGCCGAAAATTATAATTCCAAGTCCATGAAATAGCAAAATTTGTCCTGACAATTATTTCCTAGTTCTGCATACTCATTAACCTTTAATTAAAATGAATGTCTGACTATATCAAACTGCTACAGCAAATTAGATATGATTAAAAGATTTGTTATTTTTTTCTTTTGAAACAGGTAAAAACTAAAAACGTTAATTATAAATTAAATTTGATAGCCTTTTAAATATTCTATTGCATTAAAGAGTATGTTAAATTTGTAAATATATTTTTTTGGCTAACATATATTTGTAAGCACATGAAATATATTTTTAGCAGCCCGTTTAACTTCAATCGGAAACTTCATTAACTTTAAAAGATAATGTTTTTTGTAAAAAATGTACTAGAAGCTGAAGAACAAACTCTGGGGAATTTTTCAGAATTTTGCACTGAAATAAGACCAAAAAATTTAGTTTTAAGAATTGATTTACTTGATGATGTATATAAACCAAAATATGCATACGACTCTCGTGTGATACTAGTTTAGTGGTAAAGCTGACGGTAATAATGTTTATTTTTGGGGATCGTGAGTTCGAATCCCATACGCTTTTTGCACCCTGTCTGCAACTTTCTCAGCTTTTTGTTCCAATTTGATCTATATTCGTGTTTTATAATTTATTTCTATAATTATATGCGTTAAATATATTGTTTTATTTATGCTTTTATTTATCTAAATTTTCCCCCGCAAAAAAGTTTGAAAATTATATAATACTAATTTAAAGCATACCCTGTACATATATATTTGAATTTAACAAACATTCTCTATTCGTAAAAAGCAAATTTAAAGTTAATGAAATTTTAATGAAATTTAATGCAAATAAATAAATGATTAATTATTGCTGCGAACTAATCTATAATATCATTTACATTCTGAGAGCATTTGTAAATCAAGTGCAAGTATCAATATCCATGAATAAATATATAATTCCAAAAATTTATTAAAAAATTATAAAAATGCATAAGTGAATAATAGGATAGATTATTAATCCAAAAAAAATTATAAAAATGCATAAGTGAGTAACAGGATAGCTTATTAATCGATAAAAAATTTATAAAAATGCATAAGTGAATATTCTCTAAATTTTTGGAATTATATATTTATTCATGGATTTTGATACTTGCACTTGATTTACATATGCTGTCAGAATTTAAATGACATTGTATATTAGTTCGCAGCAATAATTAATAATTTATTTGTTTGCATTAGATTTCATTTAAATTTAATTAACTTTAAATTTGCTTTTTATGAATAGAAAATGTTTGTTATTTAAATTTCATTCCTTGCAGCAATGGCGCAAGAGAATTATTTAAATTTAATTTATTTTGAAGACATGTAGATATATATATATATATATTCGTTTCACTTTTATGTGAATGTATATACATGTGCTCAGACTTTGGGATGTTTACGACTCTAAACGTTCATTCCAATTAACATGAGACAGTATTAATGCCCTAAACTTTTTTTAACAAAAAATTACTATAATAATTGCTTTTAAATTCAGTCCTCTCCAGCAGAAGCTCAGGAATTAATTAATTAAATATTTCCATTTTCTTTACCTAATGTGTGTATATGTAAAGAGAAAAATATTATTTTTATAACTTCTTCTATAAAAAGAGATATGAATTAAAAATGTTTAAATTAAAAATAATATTTTATGGATTATGCATAAAATATAACTGACCATAGTGCATTTTATAACAAACGAGATTTCTAATAAATTATTCAGCTATGACCCT
The DNA here is from genome assembly GCF_044657685.1 of Stegodyphus dumicola. Lineage (NCBI taxonomy): Eukaryota > Metazoa > Arthropoda > Arachnida > Araneae > Eresidae > Stegodyphus > Stegodyphus dumicola. Next base: position 200,629,968 of record NC_140771.1, read on the forward strand.
GAAGTAAGCGGTATACAAGCATAGCAAATTTTGTGTAAATACTGTGAACCTTTCTTTACAGTTGCTCTGCATTTTTAAAGTACCAACTATTTTTTAATTCCTTTAACTTTTTTATTTTATTTATTTATTTGTTTATTTTTTCACTAACAGTATGTTTTAGTTTTAATAATACATATATTAAAATTTGCTTCAGCTTCTATGGAATTAGTGATGTTCATAATATGCATTATAATCTTACTTATCTAAAGATTGCTAGCGTACATTACTTTCGTAGTTCATAAGCAGAAATAAAAATTTTCAATAACATGGAATTTAGTAAACTAAACTAAATAATTTTAATATATGTTTTAATAATACATATATTAAAATTTGCTTCAGCTTCTATGGAATTAGTGATGTTCATAATATGCATTATAATCTTACTTATCTAAAGATTGCTAGCGTACATTACTTTCGTAGTTCATAAGCAGAAATAAAAATTTTCAATAACATGGAATTTAGTAAACTAAACTTTTCTGCATTTGACAGCAGGATCCATATCAAATCCAAAACAAACAATACTCGCTTAAGCGGGAAAAATTCAGATGTCGTAACTCGCGAACTGCTTGTTTGGAGCCAAAATATTACAGTGACACCTAGCGGCGGAAAATGAAAATATTCTACGGATACGCGGCAGTGGAAATGCTTGTACGGATGCCGTAGGCGTGTCTTCAATTGACGCAACGCGTTCGTACGCAGTAGTGGAAACGAGGCTTTAATTTAAAGAAACTTTACATACTATCTAATGTTAATCACTAACATATATAAATCTTAAGGAAGGCACCGATTCTGACATCGTCTTTATAGTAACGTTTATACAAGTTGTAAAAATTGTTATAAAATTATTTAGGTTCATATTCACGCCCTAAAAGAAAAATCTACATAGAAATTATTCAAATGAGTGAACTGTCCTCTACCTGCATAGTAGAAATACATAATGGAAATATTCTCCACTAGGAGACGTTACCTGGATAATTCAAGGTAGGCGGATGTAAACTGTCCACATGGCACCCCGACTTTAATTCGAATTTACGCGGAACCTTATTTGTGCGTTCTTCTTCGAATAATATATAAACATCGCGCCAAAAAATTATCCAGTGACTCATATAATTTAGAAGATATCAGTTTTGCCAAGAAATTAGATTTAGAAACTGGTAGTGATGACGTCAGCGCGCCTTTGTAATCACATAGCAAAGACCTGATAAGTGATGATCCTGTAGAAATGAGTCAGCAAGTTTCCTATTGAGAAATCTGACGTCTTAAACCCAGGTCCACTAAAAGAACATATGAAATTTGAAAGCTTAAAATGGAAAGGTTACAGATTTTAGAGAAATTAAATTCTAATGAGAAACACTTTATAGTTGCAAAAGAATATATATATAGACATATTAATAAGAAATTTATGCAATAAAAATTGCACTGAGCCTAAGAGGAATTTGTTAAATTTTATAAAGTTAATTTTATTAAAATAACTTTTTTCATAATAAATTTATTTTTATATTATTTTGCATTGATTTATATAAAATCTATATTCTTTATTACAGACCTTTTTAAAGAAGCGTTTTAATCCCTTGGTCCTAGTTATTTAAAATTCGTGTACATTTATACACAAAATTAGATCACGACTTATGTGCTTTTCGGCGATTCCACCTTTCATGTAACTTCAGGTATTACTGCACTTTGTAGAACATGCACATGAATATCTAGATCAAGGGTCTGCGACCTTTTATCATACGATATAAACATCCATCCCTATGTGGATTTTATTAATTTAGTGTGATTATGCAGAGGACCTTTTATTCAATATTTCTTTACTTATCTAAATATCAAGGAATACCAGCTTATTATCTGATCATGTAATTATATTTTTTTCAGGTTGCTTGGATTCGTGTAGAAAGCCAAACAATTTTGTCCATTCATACGCACGTAATTACAAGGAACTATAGAATCACATTAAACCACAAAGATCATCAGCACTGGAATCTGCACATCACAAACGTTCAAGAGCAAGATCGTGGCAGCTATATGTGTCAAATCAATACGGTGCCCATGAAGAAACAAATTGGTTATCTCGACGTCGTAGGTAAGAAGCCTAACCATTTTTTAAATAAATTATCTCTTACATTTGAAAATTACTGGTAGTTTGTGTACCCGTACGAGTGAGCTGTAGGAACTTCTTCTGTTTGAAGCAATAAAATTTTGTTACTGAAGTTCATGTATTTTTTTCCGTGAAAGTTAAAAGCACTTTAAATATACGTAGTATTAATTAATACGCTACAAAACCTGAAAAATATATTAAATAATTCTGATACGATAAAATCACGTTTTCTGATATTTTTAATTATCCAAATTATTAATTAGAAAGTAAAAGTACATTTATTGCTCTAAGGAGGTTCTACAACAGAAATATAATGCTTCTTTTCTGTGGAATTAATTAGTAGGCATTCATTTTAGATTTCGATTACAAGTTTTAACCTCAAAGTTATAATTGTTCATAGCATATTTCATAATAATATTGCTTTTTATAAATGTACAAAAACTGTAGAAACATCAGGTATTTTTTGGAAGCCGGAGAGATGAAAAATGAGCAACCCTCTTCGCCGGGAATCGAACTACGGACCTCTGGAATACCGGCCCAGCGTGCATAACCACTACATCACGAAGGTACGCCAAGAAAGTGGGAGAAATACCTATATATTTCCCCTTTTAAAGGGCGACTGGGGTTTTTAGGGGACCCAATCGCTAAATCCTGGGTGCGGAGAGTCATCAGCCATCCCCCGTTTAGTTTGGGCGCCATAGTAGAGACATTAGGTTTTTTTTTTTGGAAACCGGAGAGATGAAAAATGAGCAATCGCCTTCGCCGGGAATCGAACCACGGACCTCTGGAATAGCGGAATAGCGGTTCAGAACCACTACACCACGAAGGCACGCTAGGAAAGCGGGAGAAATACCTTATAAAACGTTTATCGAAACTGACCACTTAGCTCTGCGTATGTTAACTTTAATTTATTAATGTGCAGAAGCAATACTAAGAAGTTATGCAAAGTGTTTCAAAGAGTTTAAAGAGATACATACTGCTAAATTTAGAAGCTACTTCAAAATTCCTTAAAGTTTGAGAGGGATTGAAATTTTTACTTAAATTTTATAATTAATTTCTAGACTTACGTATAAAAATAAAAGAATTCCCAAATAAATTTTTTAAAGTTATCCTTATCTGTCAAATTATGCGCAAATCACTTAAGTGCGGAAATCTACAGTAGCAGTGCGATAAAGACTTCAGATCACTGAATTCTTCATTAAGAATTTAAACCCATTTTATCTCCTAGACCTGCTGTTTAAATCAAGGGTTGCTAGTAATAATGTGTAGTACAATCACTTGTGGCATTAACTTTCTATGTTTAGATTCAAAACTCCCCACGATTAATTATATTTTTAAACACTTATCATTTTCAGGTATTGTTGTTATCCGGTCTTTTATCATAGTCATAACCTAATGAAGACGGAACCTTACTTGTTTGCACTCGAAATCGATACAGTCTTAAATAAAATCTGCGCCAAACACAAGGTTATTGTTATAGCAACCTATTTCCTATAAATTAAAAAGCAGTTTCAGAAACCATAAAAATTTTAAGGTTTGATAATTTGCGAGCAACCCGAGGTTAGTCTGTATCTATATAATGCCACCAAACCGGAATAGCGGTTACCAACGCTGACTGCCGTACCGAAGTGGCCTGGTTCGAATCCCAGAGAGGGCATGGATATTTGTAAATGTATATTGTCTGTGCGGCAGGGGGTGCACTCTAAAGATGCGCTGAGCCGAACGTCCTCTGGAGAGGTTTCTGGTAGGGGAAGAGGGATGGGAGACCATTCGACCCGTCTTCTCCGGTGCTCTCTTTCAAAATTGGAGGCAGAACTGTGAAAATCGTCCTGTCACCTACATGGTGCTCAAGGCGATTGCCAACGACAAGCGCAATCTTGAATTTCCTGCCACGAAGAACTTCGTGGGCTTGTTCTGGTGTTACTGTCAGACAAGTGAAATAAGTCACAACAACAACAAAATCTATATCGGGGAATATATTAATGTTTTTCCTACATGTGCATTTCAATTAATTAACATAGTTGATCCATAAAATTTGCAATGTTTCTGTCTAATTCGGTTTCCTATTATAAATAACGTTCACATTAAATCGAATTTTTAGTCCAAAGGAGCTTTGTCCCTGAAGGACTATTGTTTTCGTTTTGCGACTTTTCGATGGTTTACTTTACATGTCCGTTTCATTTTTCAAACTGTTGCCGACAAATGTTAGAGTACTGTATTATATTTGAAGAAATTAAATAAAGAAAAATCTGCATAAATGTATGTATATTTCTCGCCTTGTGTTAAAACAACGGTACATAGAGCCATCGAATTTTGAATGACATAATCCTACTGCGAATATGGGCACGTGGAAGCCCAAATTTGAAATTTGGAATTTGTTTTATGATCGATTTCGTATTTTGTAAAACTTTGACAAATTTTTAATTAAAAAACTCAAGGATTTCAAAGCGAGCAATGGCAACGTTGTACAGAAAGCATTTTTATCTCCAGCGCGCGAGACTTTGTATCGGTAATTCTAAAGATATGCTCAATTTAAAACTATTTTGCGATATTGCTCTTGAACTGAATTTTGTGGTTTAAGTGCGAAGAACGTGATATTTAATAAATAAAGATAACATACAAAATGTTAAAAAAACGCTCCTTTGGACGTAATTTAAAATCTGAAACCCTTCAGTTTTTTTTTTTTTTTACTTAATATTTTTCCTTTGTTGTAGTTAAACTCAGTAACCCTCTGAAAAGCATGCAAAATATGTAAGCAGATGAAAAGTAACATTTTGTGAGATAACTTAATTACAGAAGACATATGTTTCTATGAAACTGCCTTACGTACACATTCCTAGAAGTTCTACAGAATGCGGAAGACTGTTGGACATCATTCACCGTACTGATTTAAGTTTCTTTTTTGCAGTTAAAATTTTGCATAGGATATGGCTTCTGAAGTATAAAAGAAATTATGGAATATGAAGCGACAAATGTAACATAATTAACTGAATGTTCCTGTTAAAACTTTTTTTTCACCCGCGCGTTGTACTTTTATACAACTTCTCTAGTTAGATGCAAAATGCGTTTGCAGCTTTTTAAATATTTTTCACTAAACTCCATGGGATTTTTTAATCATTCGATGTGTTTGCATGTCGTAATCATTACTATGTATTCCTGGTGAAGGGTTTATGTATTCCATTGAAATACATAAACCATTCCCGAGTTTTGCATGTACCATAGAATTCTCCATAACAAATATTTATATGAAAAGCTGAAGAAAAACAAAAAAATAATTTCAACGCCTAAACATTAAAGTTTCGAATTTGCAGGAAATGTAATCAAGGAAAAATGTGAATGTGACATTTTCAGCTGATGCTAAGAATAATTTTCCTTAAAATTTTCTGAAAAGGATACTTTCTTTTCTTGACATTTATTTTTATTTTCGTTTAACCCACAATTATTCTTATCCCAATCAACTGCCGGAGAAGTGCAACTATTTGTCACTGTCAAGAGCACAACAAGTCAAAGACCTATTATACTGTGGAAAATGTCTGGTAGCTTGAATTGTGACAAGAACATTTATTTCACGTCATTTCATTTTGCTTTACTGGATTCTTTTTCGTTTAATGAGTTGTAAGTTGCAAGGGAAAAAAGAATGTTTACGAAATTCCATGTGACACAGCATTCATCATCTATTCCGCCAGGGAGATTTCCTTGCGGGCTTTGCACTTAAGTTTTGAAATAAATATTAAAATGTAACATAAATTAAAAGAAACATTAGTTCGCCTAACATTATATCTCTACAAACCTTATTTGTGGTCTTCGGTTTCAGCTGTATAATATCATACATCCATTTTAACCGTATAAAATGTAATCTTAGCAACAAAGAATTAAAATATTGGCTGTCTTTTGGATTTAAGTAAAGACAATTGTTTTATTTCTTGTGAAAATACAAATTTTAGTTAAAAAACGTTCTATTTAATTTTGTTTATATAAACAAAACGAATAAAATAGGAAATTTATGTAAAGAACTGATTGAGTAAAAAATTCTCTGTGAACAGTATAAAAGGAAGCTCATGAGGGACTATAATTTCAAGTGCATGGGCAAGAAATTTGAGATATGCCTGAACGGCATGTCATATTATACATATTTAATTTTTAGTAAAAATATATTCAGTTTTACCAAAAATCACACTACGTTTAAAATCGGATGTACTTGATAATCATGAAGGAAATGATACGGATTTCGATAGCATATCGCAGTCTCATCATGAATTTACTAGATTATTTAGGAAAAGGAGGTCTTCCATCCTTCCCGAAAACTAAAATTATATTTAAATTACTTATAATAACGATTGAATCATATAACATATATTTATTTCTCACTGAGATACGTGAGAATGGTGCAGTGGCTAATAATTATGCTAAAAAGATTGGCGATATAGAATAGCGTAACTATAGCATACGTGAAGATATCATTACCATTAAGCGTAAACATATTTTCCGATCTTACGTCAACTATCCTCACTGACATTGATATCCTTAAATAACGATGGCTGTCTAAGCACGGCAAGGTCAAACTTCTGTTCTGTAATTAATCGAGCCGTATACTATAATCACTGTTAGTGCCTTTCTACAAAAGAAAATTTCTGGCCATAAAGAACCTGCATGGCTCTTAAAATTGTTTAAAGAAAGTGTTACATTTAGAAATTGTTTTGATACCCTTAAAAGACCGTATATATTCTATGCAGACATCTTCCATATCACGAATAACGAAGCACCAGTCAGTAAGCATCTCGGGTACCACAAAATATGCACCAGTCAAACATTCTTTCTTTCCACCGACAGCGAGGCAGCCGGTCCACTGAGTAGTTAGCATATCAGCCAAGGAGCCCCGCTGGCGGAAATAACTTGATCAACATAACACACACATATATATATTGTGCTCGAGACGAGTGCTGGGGGCAGTGCAAACAAACGCTGGACGAGACGATAGTGCAGTGATGCTCTGCATTGCGGGTGAGAAGAGCAATTTCAGTTACATATTTACAGAGTTATGGATAGGTGGTTACAAAAGACATCCACAATAACAATAAATGAGTACATTGCAATATATGAGCAATTAACAAAGTGACTGATAAAACAGTAAAAGTAATATCTAAAATAGGGCTAAATACTAAATAGCAGTACTAAAATAATAACAAGTGAAATACTAAAAAGCGAAATAATATATAAAATAAAAAAGGGGCAAAACAGTGAAAACAATACATAAAATAAGGCAAAATACATAATTCGAGGTTCATAGTTCAGGGTTTACAGTTCAAGGTGATAAGTATATACAGGGAAAAAGAAAAGCAGAATAAGCTAACTTAAGATAAAATTAGTTCATTACAGGTACAGAGTATACAGGGGCTGTACTGTGACGAGGATGGTAGCTGAGAATTACTCCAGCCTGTCTGAGATTTTGCGTTCAATATTTATGCAATCGCATATGCGTTTCAATGCATTGCGATTTTTCGAAGTAGCTTCGGCCCATGCATGGATGTGGTTTGCTACTGATTGCCTAAGAGGATATTTGGCGGTCTCTCTGCAAGCGAACAGATAGTAGTCCGGATCTCCTACCATCCCCGCATGAGCAATGGTCGTTTTCGCGTCGTCTGAAGCGATGCAGGTAAGTCATGAAGGGACCATGTCCTGTTAGAAATTGAGTAAAGTGAGACGAGCCACTTTTTAGAAGCCGGCAGACTTTTGGAAAAAAATCTGTGAACTCTTCTGCCGGTGTACTCTTTTGTGAGAAACGGAAAAAATCTCGGAAATGTGTCTGTTACGGACGGAAACGAAAACGTGTCTGTTACGGACGGAAACGAAAACGTGTCTGTTACGAAAAAAATCTGTGAACTCTTCTGGCGCCAGTCAAACTGTATATTATTAGTATTATATATTTTCTAACTTAATGATGCAATATAAAAAGGTATTCTTTGGGCCATATACATTTTATTCAGTCGCCAACAATCAAGTGCCTACAACTATAAACCTACATTATTAGTTTGAATTTCTGGACTGCCTGATAGTAACGTATCTTAATACTATTATCTAACTTAGGCGTATGAGGACCGAATATGCCGAAACAGATTCAAATGCAATTTCAAAATTAATAAGGAACATATATTGAGCGAACACCTTCCAAGCTTGCTACTGAAACTACTGATTCAAAGAAAAGTAGAAAAAGGTATCGAAAGATCATGTTAAGCAAAGCAAGTCAAACAGCTTACACCTGTCCAACCCATAACTGTTCCTGGGTTTATTTTGAAATGCACTGTACTGAGACAGGCCGAAGTGTTTATATATATAGTGTCGTAAATGTTGCTACAAACTTCTGGGGGAGGTAGGGCACATCTTAAGGATTAAGAATTGCACAGGAACCCATGACCAGAAACGTCATTGTACGCCGCCAGGGGGTGCTGTACAGGAGAGTGCTAGTGGAAAAAGAGGATTGCCATATTCGAGCGGTAGGAACCATACGAAGAGCATAGAACGCTATACTAACGGAAAGCTTGTAGACATGCGCTTACTGTATGGAATAGCTGAGAGTAATGGACGAGCCGCTGCACGCACTTATCGAGAACGTTTCCCCGACAGACCTCAACCACATCACAGTTTGTTTGCACGTCTGCATCAAAATTTGTGCGAATACGGGAGTGTTTGTGCTGGGGAGCCATCAAAAGTGTCTTGTATCACGATCATGTTTTGTCTGAAATGGGCCTCGTGGCAAGTCTTGCCTGCGTAGCTGCTAGACCCAAAGAAACTCACGTTGTGTTTGAGCATGTTGAGCAATAAATGGTCCGTCGGTGTCAGGCATGTTTGGCGTCTGATGGTACAAACTTATGGCATATGTTTAACATTCAAGCTGTCGTACACCATTTGTATTCATGTCCAATAAATGTTTCAAATTAATCACTCTTGTTTCTTTTCCCATCTTCTACCTCTGCTACCACTTACCTCTGACATTTCCGGGCATGGATACCTATGCAATTCTTAATCCTCATGATGTGCCCTACCTTCTTTAGATGTTTGTTGCAACATTTGCGGAATACCCTATATATATATATTGTTTTCAGCGAAACTTTAGAATAGAATACATTATTTTTATGGTTTTTATTATTATTCATAAATTAATAGCAGTTAAGCAACCCTTTAAACCAACCAGCTTTTAAACTTTTTAAGCAGTTAAACAACCCTTCTAAACTCATAATTAACAGTTAAGCATTTACTACTTTACATTAATAATTACATCAATAAAACATTCTAATTAATGTTATATTTACTATAATCAATTCGATATATTGTTCTCTTCCTTTTAGTACTTAGTTTTTTTTTTTATTTATTTATTTTTTTTTTTTATGGTCGATCTCAATACTTTTATTTGCACATCATAAGTGATGTTGCAGGGTTTCATCAGTTAAGGACACCTGTAGTTTACGTTTCATGAATATAATTTTCGAAGGCGAAAAAGTACATTCGCACATAGAAGCTGATACAGAAACATTTACGACTTTTTGTGCTACATTTCACAAATTTCGTGAATTCCACTGCGGCCTGCGAGTTGGATATCCCTGGCTAACGTATAATCTATGTAGGATAATTTTACGGCAAATGTATTGCAATCTGATAACCTACTCGGTATTATGTTTTTGCACTGGAACATTATTTCATAAACGATTATTTATCTGCCTCTTCGTCTACCTGGTCTTATCATAAATTCGTTTAATTTGGTGTTGGTGTATTTAATTATGGCAAAGCACACGAGGGCTATCTGCCTAAGGGGAGGGATGCCTTTCGTGGAGGACTTTCTAAGGGAAACTGGCTCGTATACACGTTACACATGGGGAAAACCACGAAAACGCCCATGCAGCCAGCCCGTTCGCGGGATTCGAACCTCGGACCGAACTACCAGTGTTCAGCGACTTTACCGCTCGGCCGCTGGTGGGCTCGTTTAATTTGGAAACAAATTTCTTTTCGGTTCGATAATTCCTGTGATTTGTAATATTCTTTTCTTAAACTTCCATATGCTATTCGAGAATGGGTCTAGTGTTTTCTGTGATTAACTGAAACGGGGTTCTTTATAGAGTAGTCATGCTTCATTCACAATCCATTATTTCCATTCTATACGTTTTTAGCCTATTAAGCATATTCGCTCAAATAAGAGCAGTTCACTAATTATTTATTAAAAAAACATTCAAAACGAACATTCGTTAGGTTATACAAATATTCAAATCTAACAGGATGTCAAATCACGATATTTCATCACAGTTCTTATTAAATTCCTTTTCCTTAGGTTCCTTATATAAAATCACATTACAATGCTAAATTCGTTTCTAGATAAGTTTCTAATAAAAATAAAAAGTAAACATAAATTAATTTACGTTTATTGCACTTATTTACTTGTAACGAGTTGCTCATTTGGTTAATATTTCAATGTTTCATTTTTCTGTGTGTGTGGTTGGGACTAATCTCGCTTGTCTGATATCAAACCAAGCCCAAGAAATTAATTGTGGAAAGGAGGCAAGATTGTGCCTGTCATTGGAAAGAACCTTAGGCAACATGCAGGTGACAATACGACTTTGCTCAGTTCCACCTCCCCCCACAATTTTAAAGTACAGAACCCCGGAAAGATGATTTCAAGGGTCTCCCACCTCTCTTACCTACCACCAACAGAATCTGGTATTCGAATCCGGACACTTCCGTACCGCAGTTAGAGTGACTAACCACTGGCTGGTTGGGCGACATTTTGTTTATTTATTTTCCTAAATATTTATAATTCAGCAGGTTTACTTAACACTAAATTTTTGCATTTCACGTATCTGTCAAAATCGTTTTTCATTTATCAGTCCCTCATTTATTAAACTATATGCATTCTCTATCTCCTGGTTTACCAAAATACTAGCGCATCTTTGATTACATGTTATTATATTCTGCTTACTTCATGTACATGTATGTATATAGTGTCATATTTAAAGATATTATTAAAAGTCTGCTCTCATAAAAATCTTCCGGCTTAGAATACTTGTATTTTGCTACAGCTTTAATGAAGTACATATATGTGCAACTTGAAATATGTTCAAGTAATTAAGATCATATATTAAACGTACATAAATCCCGGTATAAAATACCTGGGTTACTGTGGCATTAAAATCAAGGAAAGACATATTCATCATGGCAATTTCGGGAAATTTACGCTTTCCTTAGCTAAACCCATTACTGGTCAGAAGGTTAACAGAATTTAATATCATAAAATATGAAGAAAGTAAGATTGAAAAAGACATTCTCAAAAACTTAAATTTCAGTGGAATTAAAAATACGTAGAAGCTCATATTAATATTCAGAAGGGAGATAGTTTAAAGGCTATATAGAGTTTATATCAAATACAACAAACAAAAATACAAAAAGAGAAATTGATACTAACAATTTTAAGGAATATTTCAATTTGAGTGTATGAAGAAACGTTAAAGTAACTGCATTGCGTTTACGTCATGCGTAGGCCATCGATAAACATATATCGAATTTTATATTAAACAAAATGTATAGATCTGGAAAAAGAAGAATATTCTAGTCTAGTCAGTGTTTAAACTGCCAATATTTGTCTAGTACCTTGTTATCATACATATTCCTAACTGTCTTTTTTCACTTACACGTAAATGTACTCTTACACTAAGTTTTTAAACTTTTCGAAGGCTGTTTTAATTTTTAAATCATTTTAGCAAACATGAAATCAAAATTCCAGACATTTATTTCTTGGCTTCAAGAGCATGAACTCCGATCAAAGCAACAATATTTTAAGTATAACACTATGTGATTGATAACTTCCGAATCTACTTTAGACTGCATAGCAAATGAGTATTCAAAAATAACTTATCTGTATACACTACACCATCATTTATATCCTTTTCGTGAATACTAAAATCCCAATAACGTTTTATTCTTTTAAAGCGATTGCATTCTGAGCGATCTGTTTCAAAGCAAGACATCATTATGTAACATTTTATATGACACTTAACGGACGTTTAAGATAAAAACATAATAAATGCACTGCGTGTTACATTACGTCTAGCAAAAGTTTCATCTGCATAAAAAGCACATTTTTTTTTAAACCCATTTATTTTAAATTTAAATGTGATGCCTAAAGTCAAAAGCGCTTCCATTCAAGAGAAACAGTGTACGAACTCGTATATTCATATGCGTTTCAAACTTAGTAGTTTCTACCTAGAAACTTTAATTTCTGTTTTGTTTCAAGCTAGTCATTTTTGTTTCATTTTTAAAAAACGTTTTCAAATTTTTATTATTCTTTCTTCAAATAGAAACACATTTTATACGTCCATCTTTATTTGTTTGATTCACTATGATTTTTGTATTGCGGCAAATGTATGCATGAGCTGCCATGAACAAAAGCCAAAATGTAATATTTCTTTCCTTTTATTACTGTTACATGTTCTTGGATAGTGATAGTCATTCACCATGCACGCTACTGGTTTAATAAGAATGAAGATAAAAGCGTATAATTCTGAAATGTATCCAGTGCGACAAGGAACAGGATAGAACAATGCAACTGGAAGCTAAAAGTTTATATGATTTGAAATAATAGAAGTGTTTACAAACAATTCTAAAATCTACCTATTAAAAATATGATTCTGGATCATAATGAAACAGTATGCGCAAGATTCAAATCTTATGATAATATGGGATGAAAATTATTTTACTAAAATGAAATTAAGTTTAATAGATCAGTTATGGATAAGATCAAGTAAGATAAATATCAAATAAAAATCTTGCATGTGTAAAGCAAGAATTTCTAATGAAAATTAAATGCACATGGCCTTTTAAAATTTTTTAAACTAACTTCAAAATTATCATGCTTTTGAAAATAGAAAAAGGTAAAAATGAAAGTCTCATCCAGTGAATTGAACTAAGGGCAGATTTACAAAATTAAAAAATACATCTCTAAAAAACTCAAATTTCTGAATAATCACATCCGCATAAGAGAATAGTCTTAGACTTATGGGAAGACTTACTGCGGCCAGCGGTTTTATTGCTCGGCAGCCGACTGTTTTGAAGCTTATAATTCAATTTATTTCGTTAATTGGAACTGGTATAAAATAGATTACTGCTTTGATCATTATTTAATGCATCTCATCTGTACTACATTTCCATTCCTCAGTCAGTGAATTTATGATGATGCAAAGTGTCTACACCACGCCATCTAAAGTTTAACACATTTTTCCACAGCAAAATGATTCCCAGAATTTCCTGTATTCTGATTTAGTGTTTTGAAGGATTTAATTTTGATCAGTTCTGTTTAAGTTTCTATTTTGATAGCCGGTCTGGGTCTGATAGTGTAGTGACATCCAAAATGTATATCATTCGCCTGTTATCTCTTCGTTTATTATTTTATACTCGTAGTTTTTTTGCTAGACTCATTTACTCTAGCGAATTTCCAAATTTTTAAAACTGAATTTCTGAAAATCCAGGTTGCCAAATAGCGCTGTATCGCCAAATATTGTTACATTTTACTATTTTAACTCCTTACCTATAGATTATTAGTAGCTAAATCTTTCAATATTATGATTTGCTAGAAGAGTATATATATATATATATTATAAGCAAAGTTGTAAGTACAATACAAAAAGACCAATTTTGGTCAAAATTGTTTTGCGCAATATGCTGCAAAATTAAGGAAATGAGAAGAGAAATTGTAGTTATCTCGCCAAAATGTTACCAAAAGCTGTGGCTCCAAGAAAAAGTTCAACACAGTTTTAAAAGAACAATGACATTGAATGAGGTGAAATATTAGGCTACATGCGAAATAAAATGTAAATTATAAAACACAGTAAAAAAAAACTAATCGTTGGAAACAAGTTAAAGGCAAAAAATAAAACACAGTAAAAAACCAATCGATGGAGAGGCTAATGCCAGCTTTTTTTAAGGTATTTTTAATTACTTTTTGAGGACTGAGGTTATTTTTCAAGATTGTCACGAAGTATAGTATTTCTTCTTGAAGGTGTTTTGATTCTTTTAATTCTAAGTAGCTGTGAATAGATTGTGTTTAGGATGACTCTTTTGGAAATATTTGAATTCCAGTTGGTTAATTTTAGTTTTGAAAAATTGAATTCTCTTCTTTTGTTGTAAACTTTTAATAAATTCTAATCAATAATATGTAAATCAAGGTAGACTACATTATGTTGCACTGTATTTGTATTATTTAGTTTTAAGCATGTAGGGTAGATATTAGCAACTTCTACTTTGGTGTAGTTGTTAAAGGCAATGACATCCTATATATGTATATATTTTTTTCAGGTTGGAAAATTTCCTTGTCAGCAATTTTTTAAACCATTTCAATTTTAAAATTTGATAAATATTTACAATTAAGGAATAATTTTAAAACATTTATTAATTCAATAGCTCTAGTCTTTTTATTAAATGGTGGTATATGTTCTATATCCTCACATCTATTATTTGAATCTATACCTATATAAATTTTCATTGGAATCAGATCTTTTAGAATAGATACCATATTAAATCTCTATTTCGATTTAATTTTACATCTTTGCATAAAGAAATAATGTATATGTTTAAAAATTTTGGATTCTGTTCCTTCTCGTGTATTTCAAAGAGAATATTCCTAACTCTAAAGGAGATGCTATTTTGTAAAGGGACTGATAGATATAATCACACATAAGGATAAGTAGAATGTAACGATGTAGGTATACTTAAATAATAATTAAGGGGCAAATGATGCGAGGTTCATAAAGATGGTCTGAAACTTCGCACCTGCTTTGTACTAACAATGTTTTGAAATATCCAGGGACATATATTCTTTATAGTTGGTTGGTATATCAAGCCTCGAGAAAGCAGGACCATAGTTCAATTAAACTAAAATAGTACCCTATAATTTATGATCATCAAGCAAATATAATAAAATTAGAAGGTATGTACTTTTAGCTACCATTTTTTCTTTAAATGAGCAGATATTGTCGAAAAACTTGTACAATGAAATTATATGCCCTAATTAATAGAAAAATAGTGGCTTTATAAATTTTCTTATCTATTATTCTCGATATCAAAGAAAATAGTGTGTGTGTGTGTGTGTGTGTAATTATGGCAAAGCCTCGAGGGCTATCTGCCTAAGAGGAGGGATGCCTTCGTGGAGGACTTTCTAAAGGAAACTGGCTCGTATACACGTTACACATGGGGAAAACCACGAAAACACCCATGCAGCCAGTCCGTTCGCGGGATTCGAACCTCGGACCGAACTACCAGTGTTTAGCGACTTTACCGCTCGGCCGCTAGTGGGCCTCTCAAAGAAAATGGAAATAAATTATTATTGCTGAGATTTGAAACAAAGAACAAAAAAAAGACAGTCGGAGAAGAATGAAATAGCTTTATTTAATGTCAGTTTAGTCGAGTTCTTTCAATAACTGAACAATATGTGTTTGTGATGTTGGTCTTTCATTTAGTTGCAGCTGAAGAAAGCGATAGTAATCAATCGTTGAAAACACTTCTATAATTGACGCCAAATAATGGTTTAGTGGTGTATTTAATTATGACAAAGCTCACTAGGACTATCTGCCTAAGGGGAGGGATGCCTTCGTGGAGGACTTTCTAAGGGAAACTGGCTCATATACACGTTACACATGGGAAAAACCACGAAAACGCCCATTCAGCCAGCCCGTTCGTGGGATTCGAATCTCGGACCGAACTACCAGTGTTCAGTGACTTTACCGCTCATCCGCTGGTGGGCCGCAACGCCAAATAATGTCGTCTCAGTTTTATTCGTCGTGCCATTCTTTTCCTCACATAAGTCTTGTTTATAATACATCTCGCAGCTGCTGGAAATAGTATTTGGAAATCGCAAATATATTTACATATTTTATTTTTGATACTGCTTACTTGTACTGATTATTTCCAACACTTAATATGTAATTCGACCTTTGTATAATTAAAATGTATTCTTCTTCCGTTTAGTTCATATATAACAAGGAAATATAAGGTTAATACTCAAAGCTTTCTTATTTTGACATCAGAAATGAAAATTGTTGGACCTTTTAGCACACTGATATAAGTTGGAGTAGAATGTCTTCTTAAAACTCTGAAAAATCATAAAAAGTACTCCAGTTTGGAAATACAGAATACATTAAGTGGGACATAAATGATACTTACTGCAGCTAAGTGATAATAATTCGGTAGAGAATAAAAAACTGATTTTTTGTAATGAACTAAATTTTAACTGCATCTCTGTATATTTTTACAAACGCAAGAGGTAGGTAACACATTTATACAATTCCTTTCCATCTGGTCTTCAGTTACGTAAGTTTAACTATTCTTACATAGAGATTCTATAATGCGTACTAAAGGACAGGCGTGCTAAAAAAAAAACTCCGAATTGAGAGACATTCTTCTTTAAACATTTTACGATATGGCATCCAGCAAAGCATTTTAGGCAGGTTTTGGGATATCTGTATCTGTATATGCTGTGAGAGAAAGCGGTATAGATATAAGTTTATTCTATATATCTCTTTTCTTAACCATGCTAAATTTATTGTATACGTGAGGATTTTATAGTCAAAGCATTCCGACGAATTCTTTAGTAGTGCTTTAGGTCAAAATGGCCGCCATGCTACGGCCTAATAAACGTGAAACTTTATTTTATGACTCAACTGCAGAAAGGAGAAAGAACATAAAATTTGGCACTAACGTTCCTTTTTGTGCGGCGAGAGTTTCGACTTGTAGAATTTCATTTTATTCTTTACTTATTTCCTTCTTTGTCTGTGTTTTTTTGGGAATTTAAACCATTTGTTTCGACAAACAAAAGTTTCCCCTTTACTATCTCAAAAAGGTTCTTCAAGGAGGAATAATGTTTACTTTTAGGTCGTTTTTTAAGGATACTGAAGTCATTTGGATCTGGAAGTTAGGAATTCTCTTTAGAGGTGTCGAATTATCGTTTACACACTGCGCCTTGGAAAAAATATCGAAATAACTTATAGTTGTAAGATCCTTCCAAGCATTTGTTTAAATCGTATAAAAAGAGTTATAGTATTTTATTCTACTAAATATTATCGAAAGAGTTTGTCTAAATTTATGTATTTATTTTTTCAGTTTATTAACAGACGGATCTTGCAAGATATTTTCATGCAGCATTACAAATAAAAAGATTGATGTTAGGCTCTGTTAGTTTAAAGAGCCGTTATTACTGAGGATGTTGCAAAAAACAAAGAAGATTTTACACACACACACATATATATTTTATTTTTTATTATTATTACATTTATTCATTCAAAGTGACCCTATATAAAACTAGTCGACTATGTGAGAAATAAGATTCATTATTTGGGATGCCTAAAGTTATATTCCTAGTAAATGTTTAATCTATAAATGATTTGACAAGTGTACTTGTATAGTCACTTGGCACAATATTGAGATTAAATTTATAAAAAATTAATTTATAAAAATCAAACGCCCTTTCATTTCGTTTGACGTCTACATTGAAATGTCCCATCATAACAACAGGGACATCTGGTACCTACAGTAAAAAACATAAAAACACGAAATACAAACTTGATCGATCAATAAAGTAGTCTCAGAATATTTAATCAATGCACTAATCAAAAACATCTTCAAATCTCCTGAAACAACAGTTGGATAAATATATACCGATGCTAGAATAGATCTTGGCTGCCCATTAAAAATTACATGAAATATACAAATACCGCTTGCATCTGAATCCTGCATTCCCTTGCGCTGTTTAATAGTAAATTCTGTTGGTACGCAATCTGCTACGTTCTTCAAATTTCTATAAAATTCAAAACCACTGGTTTGGTGAAATAAAATAAAGTACAGCAAACACTCCCCCTCCCCCGAACAAACTGACTGTCTGCGCGGGATTGTCTGCCAGACGACCTTGACACTCACACTCGGTCAAGTATACACACGGGGCTTTGACGTCACTAAATTTTCGCTATTTTTGACGTGTTACTGTGTGTATACACTTTGCCCAGTTTAATTCTTTTTTCTGTTTCCTAACTTGAGTTTTCAACTGTCTAATGTTGTTAATTTAGAAGTCAAACAACAAAAAATAGCGTAATATTTTTCAAATTTTCACAGGACTAGTTTCCATGGTTTTACCGAACCATCATCCTCAGTTGCAAAAGCGCAAATGAACGAGATAAAATTTTTGCGCTTTTGCAGCTGAGGATCATGGTTCGGTAAAACCATCGAAACTAGTCCTGTGAAAATTTTAAAAATTATTATGCTGATTTTTGTTGTTTGACTTTTAAATTAATATTTGTTCAGCGTGTTATTGTTACCTTAATTATCTAATGATGTATTCAAATTGATTGTAACTTATGCAGTTTTCAAGATAATAAGTATTTGCGCACATCTCAGAGAGGGATCTCAACATTTGCTTCATCAGACCATTATAGAGGAACGTAATCCTACGTTAAAAAATAGTAATCAAATGCACAGTGCAGTATATATGCAAAATAATATGATATATTTAAAGTTCATTGCTTAATCAAACTTTATACAGTAACACAGGGAAGTTTGGCAACTCTCCGCAAATCTTAATGAGCAGGTATTGGAAAAAAATCTGGAAAACGAACTCTAGTTTAAAATTGCACTTAAAAGAATCCGTAAATTAATCCGGCTCAAGAAACTTTTTAAACTAAACACACTTATGCTTTTGCTAAATTAAAAAAAAGAAGCTTAATTTCTTTCCTGTTATATTAATAATATATATCTATAGATTGATGCATTCATATATAACAGTAAAGCTAAAAAGTCATATGGGCGCCTTTACTTGATTGGCTTATGGTTGGAAAATTGTTTCAAGGATCGGAATCTAGTTTTTGTCATAGTTGATATCATCTATTTAGCAGATTTTAAAATGCCCATCTGTTTCTCATATTTATTTATAAATGTGTAGCTGTAATAGACGTAATACAATGATACATTGCTTAAGGAACTTAAATATATGAGAAGCAGTATATGTATTAAGTATATATTAAGGATTCATTCGTATGACATCATACAAACTTGTTATTCTTGTTTTTTCTCCAAATTTTTAATTGGGTAATATTAAGTCTTATTCTTGTTTTTTGATTATCAAGTTTTTAATTGGGTAATGTTAAGTGTTGTGAACTTTTCTAGTACCTCCACAGTTTATTCAATCCGAAAGAAGTACAGAAGTTCTAGCTCGCGAAGGGACCAATGTTACATTAAGCTGTGCCGTGACTGGTCATCCGCATCCTACAGTCACGTGGCAAAGAGAAGATGGACAAACATTTCACGCCGGAGCAGCGCACAACAAACATCAAAGTAAGACTGTAGTTTAATTCAGTTACTTTCATACATACAATATGTTATTTTACTGAATACATGATTGCAATTATAATAATGTCTTTGTTATGTGTGTAAAAGTGTCACTTCATCTCGTGTGTTTGAATCAGAAGTAAATTTAGATTCGCACTATAAAATAAGCAAGAAAGCAGATTTATAAAAACTTCTTTTTACTTAAGGTATTAAATGAATGAAATTAATAGACAGTGTCAAATGAAAGCGAGAAATGAAGGATCATATTAAAATTCCAACTCTTCATCAGAAAGTACAACAAAAATTAATGTCAAGTACACTGACTACCAATAAGTATTTGGACACCTATGCAAATGACGATATCTGCGGTCCTAAGGTACATCACGGACTCCGCCGGTATATATCGTGTAGGAAACAGCAGCAGTTCGGAGCTCTCTGATTTCGAGAGCTCCGTTTAGAAAGGTATAATTATCGGCTATCACAAATGTGGCCGATCCTTAAGGGACATATATAGCGATCTGAAGTACCCAAAATCGACAGTGGCCTATGTGATTAACAAGTGGAAGGTGAGCGGTGATTGTCGAAATGTGCCCCGAGTCGGCAGACCAACAAAACTGGGAGATAGAGACCGACGAGTGCGGTCCAGAGAAATTCGGAAGAACCGCACCCAACCGATAGCCCTCATCCGCGAAGAGTTTCAACAGGCATCCGGGAGTATTGTTTCAATGAATACCATCCGTAAGGAAGCACATCTGCTTGGTTTTCATGGTCGTGCTGCTGCCCATAAGCCTTTGATCACAAAGTCCAACCGCGCTGCTCGGTTAATGCGGTGCAAGGCACATCGAAATTGGACCGTAGATCAGTGGAAACGGACGAATCACCCTTTACCGTTCGGATGGCAGGGTGTGGGTCTGGCGTCTACCTGGAGAACGTCTCCTACCAGAATGCATTGTGGCAACAGTCAAGTTCGGCGGAGGTGGAATTATGGTCTGGGGGTGTTTCTCCTGGTATGGGCTGGGACCCTTGGTCCCCATTCATGGTAAGCTCAACTCCGATGCCTACTGTATTATTTTGGATGACAATGGGCTTTCTACCTTGTGGCAGTTTTACGAGTTGGAATCCTGTTACTTTCAGGACGACAATTCAGTTGTCATGTTTCGACGTTAATCAAGGCTTGGTATGGTGGCAATGGAGTTCATCGAATGGACTGGCCTGCCCATCGAATGGAGTCCAGACCTGAACCCTATCGAGAACCTCTGGGACGAGTTGCATCGCCGAATTCAGGGGTGCACTACCCGTGCAAAATCGGTGAAGGAACTTCTATGTCTTCTCCAAGGCGAGTGGAAGAAAATACCACTAGCTGTCATACAAAGACTTGTGGAAAGTATGCCCCAGAGGGTCCACGCTGTAATTACCTCTCGTATAGGCTCTACCAACTATTGATTTTGAATATAGTTAGTTTTTCTTTTCTATCACAGGTGTCCAAATACTTATTGGTAGTCAGTGTACCTCTTTTATGAGTCTAGTTCTGGAAGAATTTTTAAAAACTTTGGACAAATTAAGAAAATTGAAACCAATAATTAAAATTTGAAAGCTTTCAGATTATGTTATATTACGCCGAAAGGGGCGTTTTATTTACAGGGTGTGGTTCTGCGTGTAAATCACTATTTAACTAGACACTTACGAGTATCAAATCAAAGTTACATGTGCCCAATATTTGCTGGCCTAAAAAACGATATCTCGTTTTCATTATTCTCTTTATTAGGGTTATAACATTGCGTTATAACCCTAATAAAGAGAATAATAAAATGCTTCACTTACTCAAAAATACCGCATAAAGGCTACAGAGAACAAATTACTTTCTCAATCTCACTTTATTTAATTACTTAAGCAATGTCTGGATATATTATTAAATACATCATATTAATAACATAGCACACAAAAATATGTAAAAGGACTGCGTAGTCCTGTGAAAATAGAAGTCATCACTCCGTTATCTCGCTGGAAATTTCTCATCGTTTCGCATACACATTTCGGATTTTGCAGTACCCAGTTCTAGAGGACTATTCTTTTAAAATACATCATCTATTCCCAGGATATCTATGCTACGTGCAAGAGGATTCAATGGACACGACCTGAGCTGATAACCACGAGCTGATGACCCGATGACAATGGCAGCAATCTCTTGGGCAAAAACATATATTAACAAAATTATTCAAGATAGATTAATTTTCAGCATAATCACTTATGGATATTTCGTGTAATTGTTTTTTTCTGTTTCTTTCCTTTTCTACCATCTACGAGACGAATGCATTTACAAGTGTGCGAGCGATGCAAGGTTCGCAGCCCCGCATACTCCTTCGATCCGTAATCAGCAAAAAAATTGAAAACCTGTTTGGCGTGTATTTATGCACGTGGTAATTCTGCGATTTCGATTAATGTTATGATAGTGTCTATGATGACGAACTGCGTGGTGTGAGAAACTTCCGTTCTCACACAGGGAATTCAAAACGGGATCTGAAAAGTGATATACGCATTCAAATTCATTCGACGCAAATTACCGTTAGACATTGTAACGCCTTTGCATTGCTAAGCTACCAAGACAATACTAGTAAGAAATGTAAAGAAACCTCGCGCATAAAATATCCGTGTTTGAAGATGCACTCGACGTTCATGGAACGGTTTGAAATCGTTGAGTTTGTTAATCAAAAAGTTACATAAAGTTTTACAAAATATGAAATAGATAATAAAACAAATTCCATATTCTAAATTTGGGCTTCCAGATGCCTATACTCGAATGGAGTCCTACATTATACAAAATGCGATGTCTCTAGGTACCGTTGTATTTCACAGTACGAGAAACATGCGTACATTCACGCAGATTCTTCATTATTTAATTTCGTTAATTATAATGCAGAGCTCTAATAATTGGTGGCAAGAATTTGAAAGTAATTCAGATTTTTATAGTGAACCAACGCAACATGCCAAAACGATATTAATAGGGCAAATTTCTCCTTTCGGCTAAAAAGTTTCCTCCTCTTCCTTGTTATTTCTTACTGGTATTAGCTTTATTCTGTTTTACTGTGAATTGTATGCAAAATTTATAATATTCATACAGTATATAAAGTCTGTATTTTTATAATTTCCATACTTTTATGTATACTTCCATATTTCCATATATGTATGCAAGCATTTAAAGTAAGGTTTATAAGCAAATTATTTGGTTAATTTCACGCAAGTTTTATATATCATACTATTTTTTGTTCTTGATACAAACAAATGCATTCTTACTACTATATTACCTACATTAGGTTATTACTGGTATTTTTAATGTCTTTATATAACTGTCTTTTGTTTATTCTTTCTAAGTTTTGCTACTTCGCTTTGAATTTGAAAATATCGTTACAAAATGCCATTTTCCTCTCCGTTGTTGCCCTGTTGGCTTGTGGCAGATGTATTTTCAGCTATTACATTTAATTGATTCCTGTAAGAGATACGATGCCAGCTATCGTGATGTTACGGCGTCTTGCGTATAGCAACAGGAAGCGATCGTTTGCCATTGTGCTAATCCTCCGGCGTCCAGATCCTCGTCTTCTACAGGGGTTTTGATCTATTTGTTTACATTCCACAGCCTCTTGATGACACTACAATGCAAATTCAGCTCTCTAGAATTCAGCGAATTGTCTTGCACCAGCTTGCAACATCTTGACAGCTCTCCAACACATTGAATAGTACAAATGGTTCATGCTTTCCTGCTTCGGCTCTAAATAACGGTAGTACGAGAATTGACGCATTCTTTAATACTTCTGTGAGTATACTGGCACTCAGCAGGAGAAAAAGTCCTGCTCTTGCCAGTTCTTGTTTGAGTCCCGATTTGGGCCTGACGCGTGTTGAAATTCGCAAATAAAATTCTCCAGATGAGACAAATATCAGAGATTTCACGCATAAGGTCCGTCATGCCCCTTCTTAAGGCTTTGTGGTGCGACTGCTGGATTGCATTTTATGCTAATTTTGTTTTCCTTTTTGCGTTTGGCGATGCAACCACTAATTCATGCGTTATTTTCATATTTTAACCCATATTTCCTCATCGTCCTAAAAACAGGACAGCACAAATAAATTGTCTTTGTATAAAATCTTTGAAATAATTTAATTCAAATTAATGATAATTTATTATTTAAGACTCATTTAACTACATGTTTGTCTTTATCACAAGTTAAAATTAATTTAGGTATATTTTATTAATTTTTAAAACGAGGATTTTTGTAGATTTTTTTGGTTATATTTTTAACGGACAAATTAAAGTTTTGAGCTCCAAGGAAAACATACATATAAATTTACAGAGAAAATATTCCATATTTTTGTACCAGTAAAGTACAAAAAATTACCTAAAAGTTAAGCTTTCTTTAAATAAGTGCATGTTGAAAGTGTTGGAACAGGCTGTGTATGGAGAACTTCTAATGGTATCTTCTAATGGTTATTCCTGCAAAGGAAATAAAAACTATTGCCATATAATTTGTGTGCAAGAGCATATGCCATCATATACCACTAAAACTAGAGATAACTTCTTGGCCACCTTACTGCAATTAGAGTTCAACGTGTTTTCAACCAACCCAGTAACAAATTAGTTTCAGTTGATCATGCTTAACATTGACAGAACACTTTATAGGTCATAATGAAGCATAGCTGTTTTCGTCATTGGCAACATGGTGGTAATTTTTTTCTGAACGTCATAAACACATTTCTTAGGATAATTAGTTCAATAAATATCGAACTAAAATAGAGATTTATTTATATTAGAAGATAGAGACTTTTCTTTACATGGATTACCAGTCGCCAAAGTGCCAGATTTGGTAGTATCTGTCTACACATGTGCAGTATTTAATGCACAATGCAAAGGTGATTCCAAATTTCTTTAATTCAAAGTTCATGTGGGGAACCACGCACAACTTCTGCAAGGCACACATTAGATAATATTATGTAATACTGTTATTACATGTTTTTTTTTTTTCTTTTTTCTGTTGTGAAGTTTTATTGTGAGGCTATTCTCTAGTTAAGATTTCATGCCAACGTTTAATGTTTGAGGCTAAGGGCCACTGCCTGGTAAAATATCTAAACGTTTTATTTATGAATTACTTTGAAAAGAACATTTTTGTGAAAAATAAAAAAAAGAGTGCATTTAAATTACATATTGTGAGCTGAGATCGTGCTTGTGTTTTGTGTCGTGTTTTTGTCCTTATTCCGAGGTCTTTACTCGAATTCATGTAAATGAGAGTTAAATAAATTACACTAGTATCACAACGTGTCTTGTTGCAAGAAGTGCAAAGTTCGAACATACATCTTTCAAAAGAAAGTTGTTTGGGAGGGGTTTGTTTTATGCTATCCCAATTTTTCACAAATTTTGCTATTCAAATTAAGTAACACGTATGATTACTTTTAAAAATTTAGATTTGTTGTTAATATAAATATCGCTGTTCTCCTTAATACCTGAACAAAATTATGATCAATAACTAAAACAATTATTTTAAGGAATTCTGAAAACACAGTTATAAAATTGCTGTTTGTATTAAAGTATATAACGATCTCCTGAATAAATTTATTAAGTCAACAGGCATACTTGAAATTTTATTGGGTTTCTAAGCAATAATCTGCTTTATAGATGAAGATAAAGAATTAAATACAGCAAAACTAATCTGGAAGGTATTACTTTAATCTATTTTATTCAGTATAGGGATACTGCGTTTTCACAATCTTTCTTTCAGCAAAACCTAAAGTCTTTGAATATTCGAGTTTTACTACAGTTATTTAAAAACTTAGTTTACAAAATAGCTATCAGCTCGCTGCGTATCCGATGATATGTTTTTCTAAATGATTCAGAGGAAATGGTACTATTAGAGCATACTGTAAAACTCGTTCCTAGGCTTTTAAGAATGTGTTTTTAATAAGAAATCTAAATATTGCAAAGAGGATGGAAGATTTCTAAACGTCTTCAACTTAGGTCAAACACTTCTGGTTAGAACTCCACTTTTACCTCAGCTAATTGCTAAGTTTCAAAATGCTTTTACATTGAATCGAAAATAATAAAACACGAAATAATATATCAAGTTGTAATATATTAAAGAATATGCAAAAATTACATCTCTGAAAAAATAAATGATGAGAATAAACAAATACCAAATAAGATTAGACCGAATTTAATGAATTACGACAAAGCGTACGAGAGCTATTTCCTTAAGAAACAGATGCCTTTATACTATTATACTTACTTTTAAACGGGAGTTTGTTCTTATTTACGCAGCATATAATAAATTATAATCAAATTTTCCGTTATAAGACATTACGAGCTAAAGGTTTTTTTTTTTTTTTTTTTTTTACTTCCCAGTGGCGGGTATACGCCATTATAGGCGTTGGCCAGTAATAAGGCCGGAAGCAGTGGTCACTTTATGATGGAGATACCTTAAAGGTGAGTCTCCATTGCTTCCTATGACGAGACAGGTAATTTACATCCATGTCTTTCTCAGGATTCTAACCCGGGCACTTCGATATAGCAGCCATTAACCACTTTCCATGCCACCACCTTCATTATTGTTAGACTATCATTCCCGCCTCCTCTCCTTTGCAAAACTCGAAATATATATATGCATTTATTGAAATTTAAAGTTTCACTGTGTTTCGTAAATTAAACAAGAAAAAGTGTCGAACATGTTGATTTACCAAAACTTGAATAAAAGTAGTTTTTGGTAGTCATAAATGGAAACTATATATATTCTTTACAGATAAATAAAAGCAGACCGTATTCCCGCTCTAAACTTACGAAATCCCTCCAAGGTGGAAGTCCCTCCTGGTTTGAGATCTCTTGTCTATATAAAAGTTTTAAGCGTGGCGTTGTGTTTCACTCATTTTTTATTGAAATAATTGACGATCCCACCAGCGGCTAAGCGGTAAAATTGCTAAACACTGGTAGTTCCAACTTGGATTGATCCAGGCGAACGGCCTGGCTGCATGTCGTTTTCGTGGTTTTCCCACCGCATATACGAGTAAATTTCCGTTAGAAAGTCCTCCACGAAGGCATCCGTACCCTTAGGCAAATAGCCCTGGTGCGCTTTGCCATAATGAACAAAATCGAAACTGAAATAACTAACCTACGTATTATATTTCTATGTTTAAAACAGATTTGCCACAGGTGAAATGAGTTGCATCTTTCTAGAGAAAATTTGTTTGCACAGGTATTCTTATGACAAGGAAGATCCTAATAACAAATAAAAGACGTGTAGTTTTTAATAAAATATAAGGAAACGTAATAAATAGTCATAGCCCATCGTAAATCTGGCCCTCTGATAGAAAATAATAAGCTTTAAAGGATGTAACTTCAGTTTTAACTTGATATGATTTTTTTAAATTTTATTTGTTCCTCACGTTCCTAATCTGAAGAATGTGAACAATTTAGCAAATTATATTACATTTACATTTTGTAAACTTATTTTCATCATGTTTCTAACGTTCCAGTTGGCTGCAGAAATTTTATTGGGGAATATCTTCTACAATATGAGTTTTTATTCTACATTTTATTCCTCGGAGTTTTTTTGGATGACGGAAGTTTTTGACGGAAGTCGAGAAGAGACGGACGCAATGGTAAATATAGGGATCAAGGTTTAACCCTATCCATCATTTCTTTCTATCTTTCTACTTAACGTTTTTGGCAGCTTGCGTCATATTATCTGAATTGCAGCGTCAACGAGGAGATTCTGTGTGAGATATCACATGACGAGTTTTTAAAAGCCATTTAAAAACTTTTTTTCCCTTCCTTAAAATGATTAGTTTTTGTGCAAGTTGTTGAGGAGAAGTTTTTCTTTCACATTAAGGCTAAATACTTCATTAATAATGGAAATCTACTTTTATGAGTTATCAGCTTCCTGGCTTTAATATTTTCTTATGAATAAATTTATGATAAACATCTCAGCGCTTATACCCTTTTGTTAATGTTAGTTGATTTTAGAAATTTTAATATTAAATAACCTGAATGAGTCTTATCAAACAATCCATTATTTAAACAGGCATTTTTGTGTCATACGTTATTTAAGAGTTTGGAGATAGCTTGGGAATTTTTAGAAAAAGCAAAACAGATCCATATACAAACATGTTTTAGTTAAACTAATATCACTACGATTTTGCCACCTAAAAAGATCAAAAGATAAACGTGTAGAGCTGTAACAAAATTCAGCTGTTTCATTGTCCCAAATTACTTAATTTGGTTTGTAGATCAGGTGCAGGTTTAGCCTTTGTATCGAAACGTGCTGAAATTGAGCATTTATATTCTTGTATATATTTAATCATTTACATTTTTGATTTGGAGATATTATGCAATGAGTATTACATTTTTATGAGCCTAGTAAAACAAAAAGAAGCAAAATATTGCTTTAGACTTTCAAGGCAGATTTATGGTTATTAGCTAAAGTTACCATACCATACGTTTACAGTGGAACTGCGAAATTTAGATCCCATTATAATCTTTCCTTTTTATCCCTGGAATAAACTAAATACGAACTTATGATTAGAAATCATGCATACCTACTCATATTAAAATAACTAAAGAAATATGCTCTATTGTCACTTGAGAAAAAATGCGAGTGACGTTACAGTATACGGTGGGGCTGAAAACCTTGCGGCTTTCGGAATGTAATAACGAAATAAATACAAAGAACTCATTTCACTCGAAAATGATATCATGCAAATGTCGCCCTTCGACGCACTGCTGAAGTTGGTCCACGCACTGCTGAAGTTGGTCAGCAAAACTCCACACAACTACGCGGGCACAGACTGTACTGACAACGGATGGTGAGTTTAGCGGTAGTGTAGTGAAAAATGGAAAGCAAACAAAGGCTATCAGCTAAGGAGAGGGTTTCCTTCGTGGAGAGCTTTTGAAGATAAACTAGCTCGTATTTGTACTACAAGGGAAAAAAAAAAAAAAAAAAACACGAGAATTAATCATGCAGCTATTCTGTTCGCCTGAGATTTAACCTAGATCAAACTCGCAGTGTTCAGCGATTTTAACTACTCCGCGACGATATGATTAATGGACAATAACGATTCCGCGACAAATGATTAATTTTCTTGTGAAGGCAAAATGAGACACAGCAGTGCTTCAGAACTTTCCAGTAGGTTCATAAGCAGAACTAACCAGGTGTTTCAACAAGTTGAGATAATACTCAAGATAGATAGGAATTCAACAGAAGTATTGAAAAGGATGTTCCCAGAATTTCCGATATGTATACACCATGTGACTATCTCGGTGGCTTTATCTTTCTGCTTGCTTCTTCTTCTCAGGGGGTTACTTAAGTCGAGAGTATTACGTCGACAAAACCTGAACCTTAACTGATGACCGTCATTCAATGGGAAATAGCTACCATACGGAGACAAATGCTGAAACTTTTGCAGAACCACTCCAGCAATGTGTGGATGGATCTAGGAGCACAATGTTTGAAAGATGTCATATTAAAAAATCGGTGTCAATTTTATTTTTTCACAATAATGGTATACAGTAAACTCTAATGGCAAACATGGACCAAATATAGTTCTTTTTGTTCAATGTAATATTTAATTTTAAAAATTGTCATGTTTCACTTCGTCCCGTATCACCTTTTTCAGTTCGTCCCGTGTTTTTAATTCTAGAACAATAAAGCTGTGTGACTGCGATATTGACCCATTCTTTCACAGATTACATTTTCATGTTCATTTATTCTGAGTTCTTTCCATTTAAAGTTTTTTAAATGAATCGAATGAGTTGAAATTTCGATAGTGCTAAATCAGTACTTAATTGATTTTTAAGTTGCAAGTAAATCGTGAAAAGAAACGACAACTTCATTAATCAAAAATTTAATAATGATACTCTGCACAGTAGTTGTATGAACCTGATGCTCAGATATACTGTTTAC
Organism: Stegodyphus dumicola; assembly: GCF_044657685.1. Lineage (NCBI taxonomy): Eukaryota > Metazoa > Arthropoda > Arachnida > Araneae > Eresidae > Stegodyphus > Stegodyphus dumicola. Next base: position 200,659,377 of record NC_140771.1, read on the forward strand.
ACTTAACAGGGGGCTGAAGAAGGAGGGAGGACGGGATAATTTACTTTTGTTTTCACTTTATAAAATTATAATTTAGCTGTATATATTCAGTTCACCTTATTTAATTACAGTTTATAATTATTTCATAGATTACACATATTAAATTTAGCAAGTAATTTCTCCAGTTACCAAATCACTTACTGGTATTTACATATTATCACAACCCCTTAGCAGAAGTCGCCAGATTTTCAGAATGGGCCAAACTCCGGCAATTATGCGTATAATGATTCTTCAGGCAACCGTATTCATAACAATCCTTCAATTCAAGCAACGTCGCTATTTTCGCGTGCATTCTTTTTGTCGTATTCAAACGTCTTTTATAAACAAACAGTGGAATTTTATGCCTTAATTTAAAAATATGAAGTTGTAAAATTTCCAAGCGATGGGTAAAACTGGACTAACATTTCTTCAAGAATACAAAATTTTTTATGCAAAATCTCTAAAGGAAACAATGAGGTGATGTGTTTTGTAAATATCTGTGCACCCGAGGTTTGAACGATGTAAAGTCTCTGCAATTATCTGACCTTTTTATAAGCGAAAACAAATCACTGTAGATTCGAGGAGAAGAACAACGAAAAAAATGCAGAAAGGTTTGGAAAAGAAACCTTTTTTTTCACATAATTCTATTTGAATGATATATATAACTATTTTTTTAATGAAATCATCGATATGAATTATTTACTAATTTGCAGTACGGCTTACATTGCTTCATATGCTTACATTGTTACATATTTTACGAGACCTAACCTTCTGTTACCTAGAACTATATATCTATACACTTGAAGTTTGCTTGGATGATTAATTAATATGCAAAATGCCATATTTGTCATAAATTAAGTTCATTTTGTCAAGTCAAATCACTCATATTTCTCGCCAGGTGACATACGAAATTGGGAGAATTATGCTGTCTGTATGACCTTATCCGTTAGTTAGTATCAAGATTATTAATTGCATGTTACACAGCATATTTTACTAATGATTAATTTAACTTTTCCTTTCGGAACAACGCAGCCTAAACATTTCAAAAGTGAAATCCGAGATATTATAAGTTATTCAACCTCTACTAGCGCTCGAAATTGATCTTTCTACATCAATCGCAAGAGAACGAATCTTAATACTGCATAAATAAAGTCATTAATGCTACTTGTGATAATTGCATAATAATCAGCACTGGTGGTAATTAAATTAGTTAAAGCTAAAACTTCGAATAGTGTTTAACTTAAAATAACTACTTCAACAGATAACAAAACGTTATCTGCTCTACGACGAATTCTATAGTGATTCTTGTGAAGTATAAATACTGGACTCAGTTATGTGGCTTTATTCATAAACTGCTAAAGCATCCGATAGAGATCTTTATAATATTGTGTAAATAAATATTTTGGGGGTAAGTTCTTAAGCAAAATAATGCAAATAATATGTTGCTTTTATGATTACAGAAAATAGTTATGAAGGTGAAGAATTGACGATATCTAAAGTAAGTCGTCTTCATATGGGTACATATTTGTGCACAGCGGAAAACAGTGTACCGCCGCCAGTCTCCAGGAGAATACAGCTTTACGTACATTGTAAGTTCTCTTCACTATAAATCACATATCCTAGTATTTATTATCTTTAAGTCCTAGTTCCACTTATTCTTATGTAATGTGATAACATATATAATTTATTGTTCATATCTAGAAAGTTTACTATTTCTATAATTCTAACACTTTGCATTTCTGTGAGCCACTAGATAAAATGTAGGGTAAGCAGAAATGTGAGTTTTAGACATTAAGACAATAGAAAGCATTTTGTAATAATGAAAATGCAGTAATGTACGAACAATTTGGTAAGAAGTAGAAGAAGAAGCATTCGAACGGAATTTTCTTATGCGCCCTGCATTTAAGCATTCGCGAACCAACAGGAATTTCTGAAAAACATCCGAAACCAAACAAAGCGTTTTATATGATAACGTGTGGGGAAGGATCACTTTAATCCAACTGCTTAAAAATCTTGAACACCGAGATGGATGTGTCATTTGGTAATCATACGCAAACGTAGAAAGCTTTTACAATAATGCCAAATATATTCTTCTCAAAATCACGATATATTGGTACTTCTTCTCTCTTTGTTATTTATATCCTACTCCATCGCAATTCCAAAAGGCTTCACAATTAGAACGTGTGTAATTTGGAAGTACTGCTAGACAGAAGTACTGCTAATGTACCGAAACCAAATTTACGAAACAGGAATGTTTCATAAATTTTCACCTCGTAATTAGTCAGCAACAATTAGGAGTGTTACATCGAGTAACATGACTGCTATTATAGTTACTTGCTACTATGAGTATTAGTGCAATGACCCCAATAGAATTCGCCAAATTTTTAGAATGTGCCAGATTCTGGAACCTTGTGTATAAAAGATTTTCAGTTTTAAAATGCAGCGTCGTCATACTGCCTGCCTTTTTCATGCTACAAAGGTTTTTATGCAAAAAAATCGTGATATTTTTGCCTTAAATTTTAATTTTAAAATATGCACTTGTAGGATTTGTGGTAAGAAAGTATGGTAAAGTTCCTGAGGGAAAAATATATATTGTAGCAAAATTGATACATACAGTAGAGCAATGCTTTGAATTTATTCTTAAAGAGATCTCCCTGTAACTTCCACCAGAACGACAACAACAGGAAGAAAAACCGCTTGCAAGGAGGTTTATTATTTGATTATTATTTAGATAAATACTTAAACGTAAACTACTAAAAATATGTTTGTAATAGCATGTGTATATTTAATAAACACAAGTTTTTCTTCTCCACCTGTAAAAATCCATCAATCTGCGCCGTTGCTTACACTAATACTTAGGTGTCTGATATAATAACATTACAATAAACGTTAGGTTAAGTTTACACGAATCATGAAAAAGCACAGGAAAGATATATGCCTAAGGGCAACGATGTCTTAGGCAGATAGCCATTAATGCTACTTACATTAGCTACATTAATGCTTGTGGAGGGCTTTCTAGATGAAACTGGCTCATAGTCACATTCAAGATAGAAATGAACCATGAAACTCAATCATGCAGAGATCCTGCTCGCAGGAGATTGAACTACCGATTTTCAGGGGTTTTAACTACTCGACCACTACACAAAAGGGCAGAAACTTTACGTAAAATAAAGTGCAGGTTTCACTGATAATAACGGAAATATTCTGATAAAATTAAAAGGCGGCATAATACAAAAAAAAAAAAAAAAAAAAAAAGTTGATCTTTACATTACGGTAACTTGGCGATTTTTTGGCGAAAATTTGGCGACCAACTCTCCTACAGCAACCCTCTATTTTTTTTCCCCGCCGCCATTTTGTCTTCACGAAGTAAAGACATGTTTCTTTTCTTCTTATCTACTGAACACTTCTTCCAACAATCTACTAGCCGAATTACACTTATGCTAGAAATTTTATCAAACAAAACTGCTTAATCATGACAAATATTCACTGCAAAATTCAGAAAAAGTGCACAATACCATACACCTTACGCGTTTTTCAAAATAACACATACACATAAACCATGTACACGCCGACTTATTTTTACTTAAAAAAACATCCCAGAATTGCACAAAAATGGCATTGCGCACACTCTTCACTATATCCATGTACACTGCTTTTTTCTCATAAATTCGAAAAATTTCACAAAACTACATGACAATTTTCTCAATCTTTAAACCCGGTAAAAAGAACATATATGAAATTACCTGATCGCGAAAAAGTATTTACCCTTTACAAATATGAACATTTCCACATATAAAATAAATAAAATATCCAAAAGCTTTTACCTCTAAATCATCTATTACATTATACACGTCACCAACGAATTCATACATGAAGCATTACAAATATTTAGTATCAAATATTTAAATTATTTCCATGCACGTTTATTTCAACTTAAACGTAAACCAAATTCCTACAAGTATAAAATTCACAAAATAATTATCATTTCATTAAAATATAATTAAATTCAAAAACACCACTTAAAATATACATGAGCACATACATTCAATTAATAAAAATTACCTTACAATCCTAATTACTTTAAACTAAATCATTGCTAATAATAATTTTCCCAATAATACCAAATTCCTTTCCACCTTACATTTCCAACAATGCATAAAAATAATTAAAAATACTAACTTACCTAATCTCCTTCAGAATCTTCATTACGTGGCGGATACACTTTTCTTCATTCTCTTTCAGAATCTTTAAAATCATACTTATCTTTCAAAGCAAGATACCAGGTAAAATAAATAACATAATAAAACATGTTTATTTCTCTCTCACACAACCTTAAAAAACATTTCTTACTATCCTTTTCAATACCACTAAATACCCATTTCGAATTCACTTTACTTACGGCCATGGGATCCAAAAATTCACAAACACTATTTCACACAACACAGAATAAAGCCAAATACAAAATTTCCAGATTTTTTCCCGATTTCCCCCCTTTTCCGATTAAAGAACCGTAATTCGTCCATTAATATCACATGACATATCCCATGATCTCTCATTTCCCCCACACAAAATAATGCGTAATCGGAACTCAGTACTGCTCACATTATTACCAAAGTCCCAGGTAGTAACCTTTATCGCCTCCAAAATGTCGCCAAACTACCAGTTACCGTAATGTAAAGATAAACCAAAAAAAAAAAAAAAAATGTTTCAGCGAAAATACACCTCTTATAAGAGCAAGAGTTTTGCGGCAGAGTAAGATTCATAAAATATTATAAATATGTAAATTCTGAAAATACTAAATATTTACATTTTTAAAATTATTTTCATACCATTTAGTACAGAAACACAGCCAACAACAGCACTAGTAGTGTGATATTAAACCCAATGTATAGTCATCCTTGGGGTGGGTGTTCCAGTTTCCAGTACAATATGAGCGAAAGTTAACCTATAGGAACAGACTGGAGATTAAATTGGTGAATCTTAAAAAAAAAAAATAATTTTATTCCAAAGTCGAGCACGAGATCTCCGAATTACATGCTTGGTATGTTAATCACTGCATTTCAAATGCATCTTTAACTTCCTGTAAATAAAGCAAATTTACGTTATAGTACATATAAACTGAAGATTTAGTGATTGTTCGAAGATATTGAGTGCTTGGAAGGGAATCTAATGTGCTTTGAATTTCCCATATTTTCAATATAAGTAAATAATAAAAACTGTTTGAGAAACGCTTTATTTCATAAAACTGACGTCGCATAAATAGTTCAATGCTTACAAAAACGGAAACTATTTATTGCTTTCTTAAAAATATGCCGAACGTTAATAGCATTTCCTTTCGAAATGAGTTGAAAGAGTGTAGAATTGAATCATTTCTGTTTCTATGTAATTGGTTGACATCTACTTCCTGTCTGAGTCACTGCTACAGATAGTATCAAAATTCAAGTGCGAGAACCACTTATGTGGATTTCCTTATTTGTAAGCCTTGCACACTCAGCCTCCTCTTCTTTCGCTGCTTCCTATGGATTATGCTTCAAAAATCTTCAATTGGAAATCCTTTTTAGGCCTCTTAAATAATTCCTCTAATTTAAGAAACTCTTGTAGTGCGATTAAACATAATACCGGCTTTACTTTTATTTTATTTTTCGTCTACGGAATCAATTCTGAGTTACCCAACAACAAATTAGTGATATTTTAAAATTCTTATGTCCGAACATAAGAATGCATGTTCGGCAAGTTTTTTTTTTTTTTTTTGCTTGAGGTAATTTACTTAGCTTTAACCAAAGGTTAAATTTTAATTTCAATGAACTACTTCATCAACAGTCATTTAAATCCATTAATATATTGATTTGAAAAGTTAATGACTTCAAATAATAAATGCATAGTCCACCTAAAAATATTAGGATTATTTTTATAATAAATTTCAGCTTACTCACCTAACGATAAATGGTAGCATATATTACTATGACATTTAAACTAGTCTATCCTAAAATATCGTCAGCTTACGAACTTACTTTTCTGTAGATGTTTCCTTTAGTTTGCTCTATTGAACATCTGTAGTCATTGACTTAGCAAAATGTAGTAATAAAATTATTTTGTAATACAGGAGTTAATTTTTTTGGAAACCAGTGTAGTTGCAACTAATTCAGAGATTATGCGATTGTCAAAGATTTTAAATTAATAAATACATTTCTTATTATATCGTTTATCTATTCAGTATATCAATTATGCACAAACGCTCATATATAGGGTGGTGATAAAAAAATCTTTCCCGATATTTGAACCCCTAGCAATTGAAGGTATGCGCTCGAAATTGTGATAATTTAAAACAACGGAGCTCTCACGGTAAAGGTTACATTGAAAAATTCCAAAATGTTCGCACTGCAACATCCACTTTTTTTCTTGCGCAAATTAATCAGTGCATTGAAAGACCATAAAGAGTGTACACGTATAACAAAATTGCCGGCTTGAAAACTTTTGCAAAGAACATCATTTCATAGGACTAACAACAGAGAGGAGAGGGGAAAACACTTACTAGAATTCCCAAGTTTTCAACGTGTCCACCTTCGCCAGACGATAAGGCATTGCGTGCAGGTTACTAATATCAATGACGAACCTGACAAAGCAGGAGCAATCTGTACGACTTCACGTTTTATGGCGTCTTTCAACTCTTACAGTATGCTGTGAACCTGCATCAATCGTATTATGCACTGCCACGCCTAATTCAATAGGAACACATAGTCCGGATCGCGGTCTATCACATATGCATCTATTTTCTCATTTTTCGCAAACTCACATACAGTTTTTAACAGAATATATGCCTCATCTTAGCTGATGATTTCGCCAATATGATCGCTATTCTTCAACAGCATTTTCTACGTTCAGATAAAACAGCAGTAAGTGCCATCTTGTTAGCACGTTCGAACACCTGATTGAAGAAACCGTCATAGGTCATCATTCATATAAAAGGCTTGTAGCCTGTACAGGCCTTACCAGTCTAAAGTTCCTAGTATCTAATGGCATAAAGTAGAAAAAAATAGAAAATTCGGACAAGCGGAAAGTCTGGAACCGAACAGTCTCGCACAGAATGCGAGTTTCTCTATGAAAAAGAAGTGCGACGCCTCTGTGGCGCCATCTGTAGATTTGAGATGAAACTTCAGTAATGGCATATCTTTGAAGTGACGCTCCGGTGACGCCATCTGTTGATGTGAGTTGAAGCAAAAGCAACTGGCATATCTATGACATAACTTTGAAAAGTTAAATTTCCTTGAGATAGGGTAATTTATGTTTGTAATAAATACAATGAAAAGCATGAATAATATGGAGGAAGGTAAGAAAGCATTTTTCCTACAGATTTTTGCGCAAAACAGTTTCATCGGGACTCGAACCCGGCATGGAAAGGTTGAAGAAACAGTTTTCCCATACTGCTCAATTAAAGGTTTTCAATCAGCAATGGTTTGAACAACGTGTTCCGTGATTAGTGATTCTACTGTCTATCTACGTGAATTATGCAAAGTGTATCAATGCTCCGCCTCTCTTAACCGTTATTCTTCCTTTACAATGCGTTTTGTTAAAAACGTTTTTAGCCGGCAATTTTCATTGTACTTGCATCACTTCTACAACATTTATGATTTTTCAGTGTGCTGATCAATTTGCACAGGAAAACAATATTGCCATTCGGTAATTTCGAAATGTTTTCACAATAATCATAATCGTGAGAGCTTTATTGTTTTAAATGATCATAATCTCGAACTTATACCTTCAAATAACAATATCTAAAATTTCATTTCGCTTGGTTGGAAGAATAGGAGTTCTTATATGGGAGTTGAAGTTTTATATTGGTTGGGAGAATAGGAGTTCATATATCATATATAAATTTTTCTAAGACCCTCTTTTTTAAGACCACCATTTTAAGACCTATAGACAATTATGTGAACACAAAAGCTTTTAGTTCTCATGGTTGATGCGTATAAAACGTAAAAAGGAAAAAAAAATGTATTAAATAAAAAAATTGAGGCAAAAAAGGGAAATAATTGTAAAGTTGTAGCTTTTTGTTGAAGAGCAGATGGCAGTTTCATACGACCAACCGCTTTTCTGAATTTATTTCTCGAAGCATTTTAAATATTTTGAATGATAGTTTAGAACGTTAAACTAACAATAAAAAGTAAAATTCATTACAAAAACCATATCTACTGTAAAGTAATTAGGATAAAAAAAATGTCAAATATAATTAGAAACACAAGAATTAAAAACAAAATTGCCGATAATAGCACAAAGCTAGCAAAATTTCAGAAAAATGAAACATTTATTTGTGAAACAAGCATTTGGCTTGGTCTGACCCTTATTTGAACAGATAAAAATTTAATTTTTTTTAATTATAAAAATTATAAAATATTAGAAAAATAAGCACTGTTCAAGACCAAAGAAGTCGAGAGTACAATCATATTATGTAAGGCAATAGAATTACTTATATTAGAATGGAAAACAAATCATCAGGATGAATGTTCCTTTCTGTTTGACATCTGTCTATCTGTTCTCTGTTACTCTATATCTGAATATAAAGATAACTGATATAATTTATATTACACTTAATTTGTATCTGTTAATTATGACGAATAGTTTCAGCATTACCGTAAGTAATAAAAGATTTTCTAACGCTATATTATCTTACATATGTTTTTGCAGGTAATTCCTTTATAAATATTGTTTTCTGATTTTGAAATTCGAGTTTTATAATATATTTGCAAATGTTCAATAATAAAAGAAATATTAATTTGTAATTAGAGGACGCTGCTGAAAGCAACTTCACATTATTCAGGAAGCAGTGTCGTTGCAAATTTCTGTAAATATTTAAATTCCAATTGATTAAATTATTTCTTTTGTTAATTCTTATAAAAATGTGAAATGTTTAATTTATTTATTTACTAGCCTTCGTCTGGCTTTTAAATGTATCGGAAAAATGCCTACAGGGAACACGAAACATTAAATTAAAAACTGCACAGAACTGTACTCTGCAGAACAAATTTATCAAAAACAAACAACAACAACAATCAAAAAAATTTCAATCAAAATGTATACATATAAAAAAATTACAATGAAATAAGCAATATCCTTTAATACAAAAATTAGTTATCCTAATAAATAAATTAACCAACTTCCCGTTGCCTTCTTTTGACAAACGTTCAGTATCCAAGAGAAACATTAAATTTAAAACGAGTGGCAACAGTGATATATCAGCAACAATGGCTGCGTGCCATTCTTACTAATATAATGAGAGAGAATTATCAATTTGATTCCATTTCATCGAAAAACATAAAATACAAAAATAAAAAATCTCATTCGAATTTTGAAAATATCGCTTCGAGGTGCACTGGCTCTTGTCTAGATGCACCCTATGTACCAAATTTCATAGCCCTGGTTCTATTAGCTTACGCGCAACACGAACGAAAGACACACACACACACAGAGACAGACTGTAATTTTATTATGTGTAAATATTCATTTATTTGCTGCATTTAGGATCAGAAGTTAAAATTTATTTTGTTTTGACTGAATTTGTGGCCATATATTTTACGTCATTTTTTTTTCCTTGCGTGCAATTAAAAACCTATCAGTATGAATTCCAACGACTTTGAGATTGTTAAAAAGGCTGATTTAGAACGTGAAATAGAAGCAAAAATACTCCTAACAAACCGTAGTAATAATTTTGATTGCCAAAGTGGCGACATTTGACTATCTCTCGTCAACGTGGCAATTTTCTGGTAGATTCGTAAAAATGCCTTTTCGAAACTACTAGTAGTAGTAGTTTTTCTCCTGAAGAAACCAATGCAATATCACATAAATGGTGCTCATAGAGCCAGGTCGAGTTAGCTGAATTGCGTTTTAGAATTTTCTTTGGACGTTATTTTGGCAATTTACCATTTTTCTCGTCCTCTAAGGATTCTCGTTCATCTCAGGTATTTGCAGCTATTTATTTTAATGCTTTTCATTATAATTTACAATAAGTTGTCAAATATTTCTGCTCATACGGAGTGATTATTTAAGAATCAGCCACCGCAAAGATCTGTGTAGCCAACCGTAAGATCGCAACATTATAGCGGGTGTAAATATTATAAATGCAAAGTTGTATAAAATGCGTGGAAATTTCTAACATAGTAAATAAACGTATTAGAGAAATATTTATCTGCATTTGTTATTTTTGATTCATATGCTAGTGTTTTCTTTAAATATTGCTCTTCAATAATGTGTCTCTTGTGATGAATACATCATTATCAACTTTTGGAGCTCTTTGTTGCAAAAAAAAGATCTGTTTGCATTGATTTAAATTAATGATATTTGTGCCAGTAATTCTAGCTTCGAACATTTTCTCAATAAAATGGCGAACAAAAATCTTTAGAATGAAAAGTTCACAATATCGTCTAAACTATTTCTCAGCATGGAACGAGAAGAATGCGATCAATTATTCGATCGTTCCCTGAGGAATTCAAAGAGAATCGTAACGACAGGTGCTAATGTTGCCTTTAAAGTGAAAACTGAAGATGTTCGCTTGTAGTTTTGTCTTAATTTTAGCTACAAGAAAATGAATTAGAATATATTGAAAATGATAGATTATGGGTGTTACCAAGGTGGCAAACATTTTAATTTTTGCTGTGACCTTTTAACCTTAACAAACCATATATAATGTTATATAAATAAATTGATACAATATCAATAGATTGGTAGTTTACAGTTGAAAAGAATTTACATATTTCATTTCACAAAGAGATGTTTTTGGTTTCGTTTATTTAATCATGGCAGCCATTCGAAAGCCATCTGCCTAAGGGTAGGGATGCCTTCGTGGAGGAACTTTTTAAGGGAAACTGCTTGTATACACGTTACAAGTGCAGAAAACTACGAAAATGTCCATGGAGCTAGTATGTTCGCCAGGATTCGAACCTCGGACAGAACTACCAGTGGTCAGTGACTTAAAATAAACCAAAAACTCTCATCCGCTGGTGAGCTATCCAATGAGAAGAAAATATAAGTTTAAAGGTCTTTTTTCTGATAAGCAATTTGATTTCTTTTCCTACAGGTTTACTAGATTTCTTTTTATATTAATATATTTCTATAAATTTGATTCTGTATGTGTAGTATTTTTAAAAATATTTCTACATTTATCTGGTATGATTTCGATGCAAATTTCATGGGGAAGTATTGAAATTTTTATTTAAAAAAATAAGTCAAAAAATGAAATCATTTGGTAAAACTGTGATTGATTTTTAATTAATGAGAAACATTTCGTTCTTAGGGTTATATTGGTATAAGTAAGTAATGAAAAGAAACTCTAAATGACAAAGTTGTATTTATCAAGATGCATTTTTTCCAACATTTTGTTGCTTAGTAATATAGCTTAAATACATAAATATTGATTAATAATAAGTTATTAATTCCATTTTTTCAGCATTATAAATTTGTAGATCTTAAATGATACTATGAGTACAAATATCCGAATATTATCGGAACTAACCGAGTACTGTTTAAAAAGGGATTGTTAATTTAAAATAGCGGATTAATACTAAATAATCAATTTCTTTTCTAAATTATCGTAAAGCCGAGAAACATAATTTTTAGTGTACCTCTAGCTCAAAAGGAAAGTATATTCAGATAATTCGTTTTTGAAGTATAAAAATTAATTTAGATTTAAAATGCTCATTCACCTATTGCAGTCAGAGGCATAACGATTGTTTAAAATAATGTGGGTACTGTCTTTTTATGATGGCTCTGATGATTTAAAGAGTTCGAAGATTATTAATTATTAATTTATTAATTTATTTCGGAAATCGCAGTAAAAGAATGGTAGTTTCAACATCTTCGTCACTTCTTGATACATCAAAATCTGTTAACATTTCTTTTTGAAGAGTTGAAGAGAAAATATTATAAAAAGAGATGGAATGATAGAAAATGGCTTACTGAGAACACTTCTTATGACTGTCGAACTATAAGCGACCATAGGTAGGGTTGACAGCCCTTTAGTGCTGATTTATAGTAATCTTGGTATGTTTTAAGTAAGGACAACGTGATAATAAGGATGTACCATAATAATAAAATGTGTATAAAGCATTTTCAGGATATTTTCCGCTAAAAAATCTTAACTTTTTCCTTTCTCTTTCTTTCCTTCGCCTCAAGTTCCACCAATGTTATGGATCCCCAACCAGTTGATAGTGGGCTCTGTGGGCCAGAGCGTAAGTCTGGAATGTCTGGTCGAAGCCTTCCCTAAGTCCCTCAATTACTGGACAAAACATGATGGCCAGCTGCTTATCTCTGGAGACAGATATGCCGTCACAGTTCAAGAGAACACATATAAAATGCACATGAAACTAACAATCTTATCTCTGAAAAAGGAAGATTTCGGATCCTACACTTGTCTGGCCAGGAATTCGTTGGGCTCAACAGAAGGATCTATTAGAGTATATGGTAAGAAAAACGATTTCATCAATTAAATTCTAACATTACTACTAAATTAAGGACTATTATAAATGTTTCATTAGATTTCCTAAATACTGAATTCTTAAGAGTAGTAATGACTATATTTATAAGTAATATTAATCCATGTATGGAAAGAACTGGACCTTCACTAAATTTACTTACTGCAAATGTTCTGTGTAAGACTTACACATGTTAAGTAAAGGCAGTTCAGTGTAATGCTTACACAGACCATATCTGCAGTGCTCGAGTTCAGGACGTACTTTTTTGCAGCATGTTACTAGGTTTCCTAATGTAATGCCATTCCTAATGTGACTTCTTTCTTTGAGGCTAAGATAGCATCATTACCAAAAAAATTGGTAAAACTCTTGCAACTCATGACTTACTACTGTGATGACCAGTTGTAGAGGTATGCTGCAGGAGAATGGACAAACATACTTAGAGCCATATGTACCATAACAGCGAAACATCCTGGTTCTTCTCATGAAGCAATTTTTCTTGTAAAAGTTTCAAAAGTAAAGTGTTATAAAATACAATGAATTATTTTTCTTAAGTCGATGATTATCAGAAGTGTAAGCGCTGTGTTTTGATAATTTTAGCATAATTTAATGCTAAAACGATTATTTTCATATGCTATAGAATGAGGTACATGCTTAGATTTTGTTTTCATATGAAAAGATACATATGAATATTAAAAACCAGTTTAAAATATGAATTAGTCGCGATATTTTTATTACATTGTCAAATTATGTTTAAATAAAAAAAATTAGGGAAAATTGTTTTAGTAAACATTCGAATTAATAATAATATAATTTTTTCGAATGCAAAATTTTCGCTTTATATCATAACTGTAAAATGTGTCCAGCTTCAAAAATGATAAATAAAATTACGATGTTTTAATTTCCCCTTTTTTTTTTTTTTTTTTTTTTTTTGAATGCAAGGATACTTTTACATTATAATAGGCTGAAATAAAAATTTCTTAAACATAAATTATTTCTTAAATTTCTTTGCAAAAATTGTAAAAAAATAAGAAATTTATAGTTCTTACAATCTGTCTAAACGTATGGATTAAAATATTTAAACTCAAGCCAACCATATGTGTGAAAATTCGGAAGATAGTTTTTCTGTGGGATATGCTATGGTAAATAAAATCCATTCTAAGTGTCCATTCTAAGTCCAATAAGTGTTAAGTTTTTGAAGACGTTAAAATGCAGTGTATTTACAATAAGACTGTGTAATTGTATTCTGGTTTACAATTACTCTTTTTATCATTTACAATTTGTAACAGGGATGAAGATATACAACTGATTACAGTGTGAATAATTTGATAACACTCTTCACCACACAATTATATTTAATATACCTGAAGAAACATATTTTTAACAGAACTAAATATAAATTTCATATACTGTTCTGTAGTATTTACGACCACATTTTATTTTTAAATATAACACAAATATTTGGGAAATACACTTACGTTTTCTAAACAAAATACTGCTTCTAAAATCACTTCCAGTTAAACTTAATTTGTTTATTGCTTCATAGACCTTACAGTTAAACTTATTTGGACAATTGAAGATGAAACAGGAACACGAAACAGAAAATAATGAAATATTTTGAATAAACAAATGCAAGTTTATGATTACACAATAGAGAAAACATTACTAGATTCCATTATTTCGTATCTCTGAAAGGAATTTTTTTCCCATGACATTTAATTTTGATAATAACTTTGAAAGAATATGTCACACTAATTTTATTTTTCTTGCAGCTCACATTCGAAAAGACTTCTTTTCGTTTTACATTGTCATTACATGTATAAGGATATTTTACTGGTTATTTTCATTTTTTTTTTAATCTAGGCGATGAATTTTCAATAACATGTCTGGGCAAGAGAGTGTATTTGTTGCTGTGTTGAATTATCCACATATTATATTATCTGCCGTATGTTTCAACTTTCTTTCGTACTTGATGTAATGAATGATTTATGAATTCTTCTTCTCACAAAATTCAAATGGCTCAGAAATTAATGCGCTATCCCAGACTTCATTACATAAATTCAGATCTTTGAACAATAAGATTTCTGTGCTTAATATGAAATATCTTTGAAATTCACCCACTTGTAGATGCGTAAATTTTCCCCATTTCTGCGTTACGGAAATGAGCAACCCATCAATTATAAACTTCAACCTTTGGAATGCCGCGGATGTGATCTACGTTTTATCTTTTATAATTAAAATTATGCAAGGATTCCAATCCAATTATGATTTCACTGTTTACAGGAAAACCTGCAAAAGGACGACTAATGGCATTTTCGTGTATTCAGATGAGCTGTCCATTGGTTTTAATCGTTTAGGCATTTTTAATTCGTACTATACGCAATATTTAAAGTATTTTTAAATATTGGAACTTAATCAAAGATATTTTATCCTACTTTAACAGAAATTTTACAAATATGAATAAAATCACCTAAAGATTTAGTAAAATATCATTAGAGATCATTATTCAAATGTATCTTCAGACTCAATGAGTTTGAGCTGATGACTGCTACAGCGAACGTAGTTCAAATGAAAATGTCAAATTAAATTATATTGCCCTTATTTAACATCATTAACTAACATGATACGCTATTTTTAACAAAGTCATGCTAAGTCTATTTTTTGAATTAATTTTTTAACCCTATTGAGTATGCACAAGTGAATATTAAACTGAAGGACATTCAAAGAAAAAGTATAATAAACTAAAATTTTACTGACAACTCAACTTTGTTTAAAGCAACAACATTTGATTTGGCAGCACAGTTTGCACCGACTCAGACATAATTAACTTAACCAGTTGCAATTAAAAGAAAAATGAGTATTATGAACAGAAAAACAGGTTGACAAAATTTCTAGAATATGTTAGTAAAACCACGAAACCCTCTATTATGAAGGAGAAAAAGTAAAATAATTAAAAATCCCTCTCAATTTAAAGTTTTTAAAGCGAAAAATTTTCACTCCTTTCAGAAGGATTTTTCAGAAGTTTCTTTGTTCGTGTTTTCCAAATAAATTTTACTTTCTCAGTTAAGGAGTACGTGTTATCTATCACATAGTTTAAGTTCATAAATCTAACAGCTGTAGTAAAAACACCATTATTGAACCAAACCACAAATTCAATGGAATTATTTATTGTAACCATAGAATTAATACAATTATTTTTATTGTATAGATAATCAATACAATTATTTATGGAGCTTTCTATCAGCACTATTCCAAGAATTATGCTGGTACTGCAACGTTTTTTAATACTCATTAAATTATTTTACTTTTTTTTTTTTTTTTTTTTTAATTTATGGAGATATCTAGAGTATGGAAATGAAGAATCTTAAGAAATTGTCAAGGGAATCTAATTGCATAGCTTGACTGATAAGCTGACCACAACACCCCCGTAGGAGTGATGTCTTTGCCTCCCCGATTCAACGGTGACTGAATGCAATGACAGTCACCAACCCCGATAATCGTATACACGTCCTTAGTTCAGGTGCCTCTAACGTGAGTTCTGGATCATGTAACATAAGTAAAAACATGAGTTCTGAACAAATCAGTTTGCTGAATCTTAAGAAACTGATTGTTCTTTCATTGAGGGAAGAACTTGGCTTCTGATTGCTGATCTGGAAAGCTAACAACTGCAATAAACGAACACATAAGAGATATATATTAAATTCCTTATGACTCTATTTATGCTGCATTTTGCTGGCGTTATACAAATGATGAAAATTTTTCTATGTTTATGAAACACTATTTTGAGAATGGAACACAGCAGAAATAATCAGAGAGATGTTAGATTTAACTAAAAATAAACCTTCCAAATAATTTTGAAAGTTATCTGATTTTGTTATGAAATATTTGTTAGAGTTTTATCGCTTCTAATGCATGAAGCGCATTTTAATATTTCCTCGTGTGAGTTTTGCATACGTACTCAGCTTTCGAGAATTAAATTTCAAATTGTTTAGGATTTCATAAACAGCGCTTTCTAGCCTATGTAATTAGTATAGAAAAGTTTTATTTAGATATAGTATGGACAAGTATAGAGTTATTTAGATTATGTCAAAGTACGTGAAAGCTAGCTTCCGAAGTGAAAGAATGCCTTCATGAAGAACATTTCAAGGGAATCTGCATCATATTAAAGTTGTACATGGACAAAAACCCAAGATTTTTTTCATTCAGATAGCACTATTCCAGGAATAAAACCTGGATCCTGCTATCAGTGTTCATATGCTGGTAGGTGAATAAGGATTTAAACTAACTAGTTATATTCAAAATTTCCAGCGAAATGTTTTCTAAGACTAAAATTCTAGGTTTCTGTTTTAAAATAATGAAAACATTTTACTGAAACAGCCTTGTGAGATTTTTAATCGTTAAAATTTATGTAGTTCAATACACTTTTAAACATTATGAATAAGCATTGCAGCAGTGATTTGTGTCAAGTTCCATGAAAAGTTCTTAAATTCTGCATAGCCGACTTCAAGGCAAGAGTACAAAGAAACTATAAATAAGATATGCATGACAGAAAAACTAGAAAAAGAATACTAAAACTAGAAAAAATACTAGGGACAACCCCAAAGTAAATATAAAATTAGCAAAGCAACAATCGTGTTTTAGCGTAGATTTTAGTCAAGAGTCTATAGATTTCGAGGGCGAACAGGTGCATGTCTCTTTTCATCAACAGCAAACAAATCTGTAAAAGGGAAAGCGACGGTTGTATTAGTACCCAACAGGAGTAAAGCGAAAGCGAAGGTAGTGCCATTTCTGTAACAGGAACAGTAAAAAAAATGAAAAAAAAAATGAAGTTAATTTTAAAAGTGTTAGGAAGCACTGGATTGGAATTAAAGCCATTAAATAAACAAGAAAATTTTTCGTGAATATGAAACACTTCAACAAAATACAATTCACCAATGCAAGCTTTTTGGATAAATTTTGCAGCGGCAAAAAATAAAAATTATGATTGAGTTTCCAACTATAATTAGCTATATAAAATTTGTTATTTCGCCTTTCCGGACTCAAGATTCGTGTTATGTATTTTGCTTTCTCTAAGTTTGTTTCTCAGAAACTTTGCTGTCTGATGAACTCAATTATTGGAGATCTGCTGCCACTGACCGAGAATTAGCGTCCGTAATCATTGATAAAGCATTTTGCTTCTGTTTCATCCTTCTGTCAGTTATAAAATTGCATGGAGAAGTTCAGTTTTTAAGTCATTTTCTCGCTTATCATTGAAATCCATGGTTCGATCTTAAATATTCCATTTCTGACTTTAATCGTTGGGATATTTATAGCATATCTTGTCCACGTGGTTTGAGATTTATCGGCCAGACCAACTGAGTGTTAAATAAGTCCTACGTCCGAAAAGGTGCGATTAATAAGTTTTCGATAGCTAAGCAGAGTTTGAAATTTAATCGCAGTTTTGACTTTGCGTCTGCAAAGAGTATCCAAAAGGCTTCTTTCATTCAACTTTCTTGAAGCTTTCCGCGTTCACAAAGGTTTATCTTGTTTAATTATTGACTTTTAATTCCAATTCAGTCCTTCCTAACGTTTTAAAGTTTATACTAACTAGATTTTTCTCTTTTCGTTACTATTTCTGCCAACAGATGACGCTACATTCTCTTTTACTTACAAAATGAAACCGTGGCCTTCCTTCATTGCAGATTTCGTTATTCCCGATGAAGAAGGATCTATACCTGTATGTCCCCGAAACTGATGATGTCTAAAATCTACGCCAAACATAAGGTTGTTTCTTGGATAATTTTATGAAGATAAAATATATTTGAATACTTCTGAATCGGATATATATACTTCCTGAAAGCCGAGTTTAGAAAAAAAATTAGAGATATCATTTGTGTAATTCTAAAAAATCATTTAGCGCATGCAATTAAATGTGAGGCTAATAATATTAGATGTTAGTCGTTAATACTTTATTTAGATCTGCGAGCCTACAGTCGAGTATTCATATTTAATTTAAACCTGTGATTGTATGAAGTTTTATTTTAGAACCAATATATATAGATAGAGATATAGAGAAAGATAAATAAATAGATAGGTAGAGAGATAGATAGATAGATATCTATATATAAGCTGTTAAGTAGTTTTCTTAGAGGCCAAAAAAAATTAGGTATATTTCTTCTTCTACGGTATTTAATGACTTGTATATACATTTTTGAGTACATATGGTATTATCCCGTTTACCGTGAGGTTTGGTTTAACATCGAAAACATTTAAAGCATAAAATCATTTAAAGCTGGCACAGATCCCACCAAAATTGCTTCAGTTTACGGAATTCAAAAGGATTGACACCTCTTTATATAATAAACAATCAATATTTGACCTGCTTTGTTTTTGCTCTTCGTAAAAATGCTTTCTAAAAATACTTTCCGCGGGTAATTGTTTCAATCTACTACTGTTTTGTCCATCACATAAAGCTGCCAATGTTCATTTAGAGACATTTGTTTTGTGGTACGATCTCTTAACTTTGGCAACAACAACAATATATTGGCTTCCTTCTTCCGCGAACTTAAAGACACTTAGTTCCCCACACAGTCACAGGAGTTCAACCCCTGCCCTCGAACATTGGAGAGAGGGACGCATCGCTTTTGCAACACCGATTGTTGTCCATAATTTGCTACCTGCCAGTTGATGGGGCTGCCCGTCGCAGAGGGACACTACCTAATGTATCCGGGACGCCACCCCGGGCTACTAGAGCTCTCATTTCTAAGTCTTGCCAGACCCACGGACCGACCAATAAGTGATCTTTCCCGGGGCCTCCAGAACCATAAGGTTCGTAATTTGTATACCCCCGTGGCCTGCATAGGTACCGATCCTGTCAGTAGCTTCGCAGAATTACCTACGCCGACCCCCGTGCGGGTCAACTTTGGAAATAATTCACTGTCTGCTGTTTTGTAGATGGCAGGTTACAAATTTTAATATTTTTGTTTTCAAACTGCAAGAAAACTAATTGCAGCAATAACAATTAAATTATATCCTTATTCATAACAACGAAAGAAGAATCAATCTTAGTTACATCAAAACAAACCGCAGATGTTATGCTTGTGTTGTTAAGTCACAATTATTCGTAACTGACATTAAATCACCCTGCTTAAAGATTGTTTCACTGTCAACACGTATGTACTTTTGCGGCTATTTTTCAACAAGTGCATTCTTCTCTCACTATTACCACTATATTAAGTGACTTTTATATTGAGTATTGTGTATAATAAGTGATAATTCATCTCTCACTTATTACCACTTAATAATAGAAATTATAAAGAAGAAACTGGATTTTCAACTCAGTTTTACGTGCTTAAAATTTTATCAATAATTTACAGTTCAGAATTATAGTGCTTTTGTAAAGATTTCAAGAGGAATTTTAACTCTGGGTAAAACACATTTTTAAATTCACTTAAATTTGTATACCATGAAATGTGATTGAGCAGTTATTGTCTATTTTTGAAGAATAGATGTACATTATATTTGTGTTTAACAATAGTATCTTTTAATAATTGTAATTTTTCTAACACTGTAACATTTGCTTTTCGTCGAGATGAACAGGCCTATGTTCTGCCTGTTCGAATCTAATATTTTAATAATTAAATCTCGTAAACAATAACTCAAACCACAAAAGATTTTACTGAATGAGTAACGGCCTAGTGAGTAATAATAGATCGGTAACGGTGACCGAGCGCATGACGTTACTAAATAGCAACACAAAAAATTTCAATACGCTTCATAAATCAGGAAATTCACAACATGAAGAACACAAATGACGCATTAAAACTAGGCTCAATTCATTGCAGAAAATACAGCGAAACAGTATTTAGTTAAAATTTACTTCATCAAAACGAAAGCAAACAATTTTAGAACAGCATACCCGAATTCAGAAACGCGGCATTTTGAACTATTGTGCTAGAACAAATGCAAAAGCTTTGGCAGCATTCGGCTGTACCACCAACATAGAAATTTTTAAACCATATTTTAAAAGCGCGTACATGCGTGTAATTTAAATTTTACCTCTTGGCCCGCATAATGTAACAATACTGATATCATAATGTAATAATATAGCTTTATTGAGCTATGTAAGTTCTAGTCTTGTTTCTACTGAAGTGCATACAAGTAAAAATCGAGTTTTTCTTTCATCAGCTTAATGTATGCGCAGTATTTTAAAAGAATCTTAATAGTCAGTATGCAATTAACTCTAGGTAGGATTCTTCATATTTAATTATTATTCCTATAAATTTCATTAAACATAAGTTAATGAAACATTGTTTACGTCCATTACTTAAAACTTACAAAGGTAATACAATATCATAGAACTACTGCGTGTTTATATTTATTTATAATTTAATTGCACTTTAAATAGATTCTGCAATGCGTAAATGCAACAGATTTGTTCAGTGTCTTGACCCATTTTACCCGAAGCTATTGGGAATCATTTCCGTTTAAATTATCATCAATCAAAAAGATCCAAAAATCCCGATTTAGAATTCCCATGATAAATGGTGCTAACTGTGAGCAGGAAGACAACTGACAGCACAAAAGAGATCCCGGCGCTAATTCCTTTACTTCCCAATCGACAATTTATCGCAAAAGACTAATCCTAACTGCTGCCGCTGCAATTTGAGGCCCATCTGCTGTAGGCTCTAGAAATGCTTCATTTTCTAACTATACATTAGTGGGAAAATGCGGTTTGCTGCTTTAAGCTATGAGTTATAGAAATTTACTAATTGTTTTGAAATGGATTTCAACTATTAGATCATTTCCAATCCCGTTTAGATGTGCAGTTGCACTTTAAAAGGGTCGCTATTTCATCATTACGTAGGAGATTTTCATTAGATTCAGTTTTGATTAGTTTTCCACATTTTATTAATATAATGGATGATTTAGTTCAAGACATGCGATTAATTTTATCTGAAGGTTTCATTTTCCAATATATAAGAGATGGAAACAAGGAAAGAAGTAATACTTCTTCTCCCTTAAGCTTGGAAATTGTAATTAAATCAGTTTTAATGCTTGAAAAACATTTAGGAATAAAAGATTATACTTCAGAAATCTCTTCGCTTTTTCCTTTTAATTTCGCCCTCAATTTAAATAAGAAATATTTCATCATCTCTCTATAACCAGTTAGATTTTTAATTCTTTATTCCAATTTTCTGCTATAATTATCGAACAGATGATTTGTAATTCTACCATTCTCCATGTATATTTCTAAGAATAATGAAATGAATATATTACGGATAAGAAATCTTTTCACTAATTGCTTTGGACTGAAATAAGTAAAATAAATTTCTTTTTAAAATTTAATTAGTTCGGAGAATCACCCTAACAATCGGAAGACTTCCCCGTGTAATATTTAAGTCGCTTGTATTGGGAGATTTAGTAATTTATCGTGTTTTTGCACTAATCGGTCATGTAATTTTAAATAAATTTTTACTTCTTGACAGACCTTCAGAAATGCATGAATATCTTTCTCGAGTGATTTATTTTTCTTTATTTCGAGTGTTTGATTTCTCTTAGACGGAGATTCTCAAATCTAACAGGCTCTTAAAATCCTTTGTAATTATTTGTTATTCTAGTTCGCATTTCTTTGGCGATACTTTTTTGCTTCCTGGAAACAAGCATAAAAAAATTAATTACATCAAATTAATTTTTTTCCATGTCCTTTCATTATAGGAACTCTTATATATATGCCCAAATGTTGCCTTGCTATGTCTTATTATATCTTGTTACACATTTTTGTGCACCCCATAACATTTCGATATTCTATGTACAAGTCTTTTAAGATGGATAAGTAAATTACATTAGTGATTTACAGTTTGATTAACATACATGTAACATAGCTGACAAGATTCCCGATTTTTTTCAATACATCTCCCGGCAGATCACCGAATCTCTCATTTTGCATTTTTGGACATTACCAAGGAAAATGTTTCTCAGCAATAAAAGAAATTTATTGAATTAATGAAATTTAAATTTTGCAAATTCCATTTCAAAAGCAATGATGATAATAACCAGCATAGTTTTCCTTTTTCAATTTTATTAAATCTGAATGACTTAATTTACTGTAGACAGTTGTGGAAACTTTTATCAAGATCCAAGCAATGTTTAATTGGTTAATATTTGTATTTAATTTGTTTTACATCAATATGTATTGTAGCGAAGCGGTATCTTAACTTTAAATTAATAAATCTAAGAATACATCAATGCGAGTGGACTATAAATTAACCTTTATTCGGCAGTTTGAGCTTTCGAACACAACACAGCACAAAGTAAAGCGACAGAGTTACAATTAACGGTTTTAAGAATGCAAGAACAAAATGCGAGCTGCGCATACAATCTGCGCATTGCGAAATAATATCTCACAGACAGGCAAAGAGCTGTGGTGGCCGAAACATGTATTATATTAGTAAGTTATTCTGTTTAGTATATCCTTTAAGTATTAATTTTATTGTCATCGTATTTTGAAATACTTTGATAAATAAAAGTTTTCCTTCCTTATTCTGCATTTTCTCAGTATAAATTTGTAAAAAAAAATTGCAAAATGTAAAACACATAAAAATTTGGAATATTTGGTACTTACGTATTTTCCCATCTGCCAGGAAATTCACAGAAGCTCAACAAGCCTGTGTTAATCATTCCGATGCAAGTTTGACACTATAGATACTTGTTTAATCCGTTAAGTAATCAAGAGATACAGATCTGCTTATGTATAACACAAAAAACTTAAATAAATATGAGCTTACGCCAGTCGTTTCAGTAAACGTTCGGACAGAACAGATCGCCTTCATTCAGTGAGATGTTCAACTGGTAAAGTAGTTCATCACCGAATATGAAACTAAGAGCGAAAATCTTACGAGAGTGTTCCGACTTCATGCTTACACATTATGCGCTCTAAATTACCTTGTTCGGCGATATTTTTTTGTTTTCCGAAAATATTCGAACGAAATTCTTAAGCATCCAATAGTTCATTAAATATTAATATATTTTACATCAGAATTATATTTTAAAAAAAAGTTCAGTAACATTAATAATGCATTAGAAAATGGCATTTAAGTCAATTTTGAGTGCTTTTTAAATAGCATCTGTCCGCAACGTGAAAACCTCTGGCCAATTTCGGCTTTGCATGAAAATCTTACAGTGTTCCATATTTCAAGATTAAGAGTTAATGGCATCATCTAAACGGCAGACAGCTATACCTTGCATTCCCGTATCATTTTGCTGGAATTTAGTAATTTATCGTGTTTTTATGTCTTCTAACAGTCATGTAGCTCCAAATAATTTTCACGTCTGCTTAAGAGATTATCAGAAACACATAAATTTATTTCGAGTAATGATCTTCCTACTCCTTGTTCTGCCATCCTTGAATCTAGCCGGCTAATAAAAACTTTGTTGATATCAATAGTTGAAAAGGATATTCTGTGTAATATGTGGGACTGAATAATTACTAAATATACACTAATCCAAATGTGGCATCGAACCTGCTTTCCAAAAAATCGTTAACGCGCCTTTGAATTCTCTGTTATTAACTCCATTAAACGTTTTCCAATTCCATAAACATCATGTAGGAGTTACCAAAATATGCATATAAGAGTTACCAAATTTACTGCCAAAATATCATGACCAAGAAAACGTCTGCCCGAATAACAATTAAGTATGAAAATGTCCTTGTAATGCGCAATGGTATTTCATCTTTTCTTCATTTTGTGCATTCATTAAAGATACGTACGAAAATAAATATATTTTCTTTTAGATAATGCAGCCCTATTTGACACTTTGCCAAAGCACTTCGATGCATCTAGTCGAGATTTCTGGTAGAAAAATATGAAGCTAAGGAACTCATTTACTAATTGATTTAGCTAGTTTGTATAATGGTATTTTTAATGCACAATTTAATTAGATTGTGACTGAATAATTATTTTTCAATTATTACGCTATAAAGAACTGAAGATGAAAATAAATTGTAAAAGGCACTGATAATGTTACCAATTTTTGGTAAATATATTGAACTGACATAAGCCTTTTTGTGTTAAAATAGCCATCTAGCGTGGAAAGACAGTAATACCATAAATGCACTCTCAATCAACTTTAAAAACTGTGAAAATGTACATATGGCGAGCTTACTAAAACTAAAATTTTATTTCTAATGAAACAAATGAAACTATAATTTCAGTATCATGAATGTACGATATGTGTACAGTAAATGTTGCTACAGCGTTTCTTACCTTTAAAAAAGATATTGACTATCTGCTTTAATGTAAAATAATGTTCAAAATACTATCGAAATATAACTGAATGAGAATCTTTGAATTTATAAAAAGAAATATTGAAACAAAATCTGGATTTTTGTACGTGAAATCGAGTTGCTTAAATCTGAATTGCTTAGTGGTTCGAAATGCAATCGATGTAAGTTAGATCTAACTATAATGTGTAACTCAGTGTTCTTCAAAAACTGTATCCAAGCTAATATACACCTACTTGCCAATGAATTAGAAACCCAAGATGAGTATTTTATTGGCACAGTCCATGTATTGGCTATGCAGGGTTTTAGATCTTGTAAATTAGATGGAAAAGGAGAAGCTGTCGGGTGCGTATTTCCACCATATCCCACATATTTTCTAAGAGCCGGGCTATGCGGTGGCCAGGAAAGGTGTTGGAAATCAGACTTAAATATAGCAGATTAAGAGCCGGGCTATGCGGTGGCCAGGAAAGGTGTTGGAAATCAGACTTAAATATAGCAAACAATTTTAAACATTTCTAGCACAATGTATAGTTACATTATTGTACATGAAGTATCCGTCGCCATCAGGGTGAAAATGCAACATTCCGAGGTGCACTTGATCGGCCAGTATATCTAGTTAGTATATCATGGCTGTTTGTTTACACTCGAGACACACCAGGGCACCACTTTCATGCCAGCAGAACATACCCCATATCATGATACTCCCACCAGATTCTTGCAAAATGCGAGTAAGGAAGATGGCTTCATGGGGCTCTCTCCAAATTCAACGTTTTCCATCAGTGCAAAATAACGTGTAGCCTGATTCATCCGACCACATTACCCGTTTCCAATTCATATGTCCAGTGTCTTCTTTCCCGACACCACTGCAAACGAATTCTTGCAATGTCGAGCAGAAACTCGACTTCATTCGCATTCCTATCCTCTGCATATCTCTGTGTATGGTTCGAGCTGAAATTTGTTCGGAAGAGTCCTGGTTGACGATCTGCGTCCGTATAAGCACAGTAAACGAACTGTGCTTCAACGGTCCGTTTACTGTGCTTCAACGGACACAGTAAACGGACCTGTTCTGCCGTAAAATTTGTCGAGTCGACGCCGATCACTTTCTTGGAAAACTGTGCTCGGCCCGCAGTTACGTCTTCTAGAGGAGGACTGTTGGTTCTGACTCCAACTTTTAAAAATCTTTGATATGGCTGCTTTTGAGATTTACCGTCTTCAAAATCGAGGTACCAACAATAAGCTCTTTTTCAAATGGTGAAAGATCTCTCGTTTTTCCAATTTTCCAGAATTCATCGTGAAAAGCACTCTTACAACTTACTTATACCACCATTCTAACCATGTGTAACCCACGTCATAAAACAAATTTGCATAATTCACCCCTAGCACGCATTCAAATCAAAATCTCGAAGGTTTCTAATTCATTGGCCATTGTGCGTATTTCTTGGAGTATTGAATTTGCATTTTACTATACTTGTTACTTAAAAAGAAGAATTACTATTATTAAAATATATTTTACATATAAATTCTATTGTAAACTTTGCAATTTTACCAGTGTTTCTTCTTATAGTAATAAGTTTAGAATTATTAATATTTCAATTCATACAAAACTTAAAACATTTGCTGTCATTCAGGTATCGTAATATGTTTCTTTTTTTCGTTTTGCAGAAACTATTGATCCCCATAGTACGAGCACAGCTAAAACTGCCCATGAAGGTAAATATGTCTTCTCATGCATTTTGTTAAAATGATCTTACAATCAGCAATATTCATTAAAAAGTTACTTACTTATTGACCTATCGAGCGTGAAATTTGCGCCAGATCCTACCAAAGTGACGTAAATCATTTATGCAGAATTCGGAAGGAACTGAATCCCCTTTATTTAATAAGCGATCAGTTTCGGAAAAAAGCTTTATGCCCTCCAATTTCAATGGAAGCTCTGCTTAGAACGCTAAGCTAATTAGCTAATGCCTCCTAGGCCTTACTAAGCTAATTCAGCTAATGCCTCCTAGGCAAAAGACATGACTAACGGTTAATTGAAGTTCCGTAGGGATAAACAGGAGGCAAGTCGGAAAGAGGAGACAGTTGTCTCATAAGCCAGGTAATTATCAGTGTTGTTATAAAACATCTCAGAGCACGCTTCCCTGTTAAACCAGAGATTTACTCAAACTAGGTATCAAAATTGTTATCTTTAAGAAAATGCTCTGCAAATAGCCCGATGTTAAAATTCTCCAAGAAAATCTCATTGTTTAAAAAGGCGGCGAAATTGCCCTCATGAAAACGTAACTTTTCGAGATTACCTCTGACAAAAATGTTATGAGTAAGTTGTTATGTCACGCTTATCCATAACTGGCTCCCTAAAGCATGCTGCTTGGCTACAGTTTCACGGTCGTGGGGAAGTACGTTTAAGTGCTAAAATATTGGAATATACTATGTATAGGACATTTTCTGGCCCTAACATAAAATAATAGATTATTTGCTTGTCCGAATGCTGTTTTCTGGCTCTGTTTTAAAAAAGATATTAAAGAAATTTTAAAGGTAATTTCTGAACTCTTATACACAATCAGAATTTACTCATTTTTCATGTTGGCTCGTTATTTGATTGCATATTCTTGCTTTACTATGATCGTCAATGTGAAAACAAGGAGTTATTCAACTGAAAATGGCAAATGGCAAATTAATGAAGGAATTAAGTAGTGATTAGTATGAAATTAGTGACAACTCTACATTTTTCAATACTTTGGAGAATCAAATGTATCAGTAACAGAAATAAGAATAATAAATATAAAGAAAAAATGACTAAAAATCAACGTTGCTTAACAAAATATAGTTTTGGAAAACTGTTTTGTTTCTTTCAGGATTTTTTCAGAATTGTTCTCGATGCATAAAATAAAATTACTGAAAAACTGTATACGCTACATGATTGAACGCAAAACACGTAATATTGTTCTATGTAGTTAGCAGACTATTTTATTATTGCTTATGAGTATTACAAAAATATACAACACACAATAAATTTTTATTTAGTTTCTGATTTTTCTTCTGGACACTTACGTATTATCCCGTCGACCATTGTCGAAATTTCCGGAACTGTCGTCAGCTGTCCTTCGTTACTGCGGAATTCTAAACAATAGGTCATCCGTAACTGGTGCTAAATTGCCCTACTTGGCCGGTCGACAGGATAATACGTTAGTATCTTTTCTCGTTTCATTAGCGTATATTTGAGTTTTAATTTTTAATTTACTTTTTGATATTAAGACTAAATAATTAAACATTTTGTTTATAAGTAAACTTATAGCAACGTAACTGTATAGAAAATCCAGGTAAGGCAATTAGATAGGAATGTATTTTGTGTAATAGGCTTAACTATGAAAGTTGCCTGATGACACATCGACACTCAGCGGTCTGCGATCGTGTGTACAAGCGGATTTGTGAATTTGAGTACGATTAAACACGCGTTCTTTATTTGCCTAAATGGAGGGCTGCCATTATGAAAGACTTAGATGTAGGGTAGATGACTTAGATGAAAGATATGAAGGGATATTTCTTACTAAGAAGTTTCCATAGTTCCTCTGATCGAATCGAAAATGTTAAATGTATCCCCAAACAATTTATGTAGCTTTAAAAAAATCTCATAATCATTGTGAAGGTAATGGAATTATATGTATAACAAATATACTACATTAATACATCATTCACTTTCTAAAATTAGAGTTAATGGCAAAATGAGTAATATGAAATGAAAGGGAAGTGTTGAACTCTCTTAGACAATCCAGACAATTGAAGTCCGTCATCAGACAGAAACCACACGAAGACATTAATAGCAATATATTTGTGATGGAAGCCTTAGTCTTTGGGTTGAGAACTCGGTTAGTTGTCGGCACTGGAAATTTTGTTATAGATTTACACCTTTCATAGAACAACTTGGATTCGTGACGAAACTGAAACATTTTAGTAATGTTTGCCAATCTGGCACAGGACCAGCCTGAACTCGTATAGGAATCACATGGTACCTGATAGCAGGATCACCCATCGCCAACTACTGTATTACATTCATTTCAGTTTCAAATGCAAGACATTTTGTATGTTTTTATACAATTGGGTTTGTATTCGGTTGACCCGTAGGTTCTGGCGGTTTTTTTAGGTATAGGTTTCCACAAAAATAAATAAGAAATGAAAACAAATCAATCAGTAATGTATATTCTCCGTTGGGTTTTACAACTTCTTCCCAACTTTCAGCAAGCTGTTCGGTAGATCAACCGATGGTAGAAGCAACCGTCTCTGAATAGCTTAAACCAATTTTGAGTTGTCCTAAGAGGCATCGCTTCTTCGCCATGAACTGTGCAAATCTCTCTAACAACTTCTGTCACTCTAGCAACTCGATTAAAAGCAAAAAGCAGAAAGTGTCGAAAATGCTCTTTTTTGTCAACTCCATTTTAATAGCATGAAAACAAAACGTGTCTAATTATAAAAACATTAAACACACTATTTTATAGAGCACAGAATTCCCCATCGAATAACATACAATACATTGCCAAAACATTATTTTTCACGTCTTAACTTTTTTTAAATTTCACTTAAAAAACGTCAAGACTTATGAGCCAACTCATGTCTCAACTCAATGTCTACTTTTTTTATTTTACTTTCTTTACTTAAACTTTTCCCTTATGCTTGATTTTAAAGATACATCGGCTTCACAATTTGTTTATCCCCGCTTTCTCCCTTTTAATGATGGCTAAGTAAAGCTCTATATACGTAGTCTCTGTAACATGGATATAATTGAGGTTCTAATAAGAGCCACTAAAATTGCTAGTGTTAAAACTAGTATATTAGCTATATCAAAACATATCACACTTTGGTTGGTACGGACGGGCTTCAGCGACAAGGAAGCAATCACCCAGAATGCTCGCACGTAAATTTTATATCTTCACTTCGTTACCTACTATGTTCACACTTTATGCAGATTTTCTGACTTAATTTTCAGCTCCATGGCAAATAAGAATGAATATAAATTTATAGCAAATCATGTATGAAATTAACTTGATATTATTAATTATTAGTCTAAATCAATTGCTTCTGCAAATAAAATTCTTGGTGTGAGATCGAAATTAAATTTTTAGCTATTCATTGGCTGTCCACAATTTCTTCTAACGGTGAAAATTTGAAACTGCGCAAGAAATGAGTCTTACATCCATTTAAATAATACCTTGAAATCATTTGTTGAAGTCCAGTTCCAATAATGAAGTTCATACCCTTTTTCTTTTCTACAATTACTCAATTTGTAAAGTGGCTAAATTCTTCTAAGTTTCTTTTATATATTAGAAGCTTTGCCACAGTGGTAACATCATACGTTTGGTCATCACCTTGGAGCTGACTTTCAGTTCATTGAATTTATGAACAAAGTCTATAAGATAAACGGTTTTTAATTTTATCCAAGTTGGCCAGTAAAGTGGCATTTTTGTCTTCAAAAATCTCTAGAATAAAGTTGGAAAACTCGGAAGAAAATCCTCAAACAGATTCCTGTTGATATAGAACGCGCTTTCTTAGAGTTTTCCATGCAACCTCTCATTCCAAAAATTAATTCCGATTTAAAATTAGCCAAAAAACAAACTTAGATGTAGATATTGAATGCAACTTTATCAATTTCAAAATTTATTTTGAAAATTTATTTAGATGCATATAAGTGCGTCTTCACGAGCGAAAACATTTCTGGGGAAATAGGAGGAGGATAACCATTTTACTATATCAAAAGCATTGCGTGAAGCAAAGCGAAACAAACGTAACGTCACGCATTGAGGAAAATGAAAAACCCCACAAATTAATAAAATTTGTATTTTGCTATTACTCTTGCACTACTAAAAAACTTTCCTACAGATCTTAAGCGGATAAAATCTTATCTTATTCGCTTATAAGTCATTGTGTGCATAGATTTTGTTCACGCCTGTCACGATATATCAAAGGGAACAGTTTAGGCATGGTAAAAAACGAGCTATAATTTAATGTTTGTTGACGGTTTATAAAACAGTGAACGTATATAAGCAAACTGTATTCAGAAAATGTATAATATTTTTAATAGTTCCTTAAACAATGTCAATAAACTTATTTTCCTGTTGTCAAATCTTTCGATCAAATTATATTATTTCTAATAATCGTAAAACTGCAAATTTTTAGGGGCATGTTAACAATTCATGATAATGCAGTAATTAAAAGTATTATCACTCTCCTATACAACTACGAGCTTGGTTTAAAAAATACACGCAAAACAAAAGCTTTTTGATTTAACCTGTCTTTGCTCTCGACGTTCGTCGATTATTTTCAACTAGCTTCTCACAAAATCAGGCCATAAATCAAGACAACTAAGAAAACTTTTTATGACTTCACATATCAGTTGTGAATAAATAATATGTTCTTGCAAAGGTAAATTGAGACATAACTGGAATACTACCATACATATTTTATTCTTTTTACCGCACACTGTTTCCTATATATCCCTCCCCACTTGGAGTTTCAATGGCCCACTTAAACGGCTTCAGTGACCACTGGCGGGGGAGGGGGGTAGTATCACAAACGTTGCGAATTATTTGTTTAAATTACTTAAATCGATGACCGATAGCGACAAACCATTAAATACGGTAATAATTGAATTTCAGAGAAATTGATCAAGTAGTTAATCTATTCATTTGAATACCTAAAGTAGGAGGGTTGGAACTTTAATAGCGGCAACACAGCTGAGAAAACGCTACGCAACAAAACCAAAGAATATCGCGTATACCACACGTAAACTACATTCCTACCTTACCTCTCAGCAAAAAGACTCGTCCTGCCTACGTCACGCGCATGCGGAGTGACGCGAAGAACAAATCCTTGTATTAGCTCGCGGTCTAAAGTCTAAAGATGGTGTCATGCTAACACATACCGTTCCCCCCACAGCAGACCGTCACTACGCAGTATTACTGCTCATTTTTGGAGCACAGTCTCCGACCAGCTTTGAGAAAAAAACGGCGACACTTTCTGCAGAACGCTCCTCTCATTTTGCATGACAATGCTCGGCCGCATACTGCGGAAGCTGTGATTGATTTGTTCAAGCGATGGGGCTGGGAAGTGCTTTACCATCCACCATACTCCCCAGATCTAAGCCCTTGTGACTAAATTCCTAAGATGAAGGAACCACTTCGTGGCACTCGCTTCCAAAATGTTCCTCAGATTCTTGCGGCAGTAGACCGGTCCATTCAAACCATCAACAAAACAGGCGCTGCTACAGGTATTTTGCGACTTCCACATCGTTGGAAACGGGTTGTACACAATGCTGGCGACTATATTGAAGGACTGTAAAACATGGTGACATGAATCACTTTTGTATTCCTTGTAAATAAATAGTTGCCACTATTAAAGTTCCAACCCTCGTAAATAAATAAGTATGTAGACTTTAAGAGATTATTGCAGTTTAAAGATTTAGTTGATTTTTCGCTTGTCTCTCTTCATATATATATTGACGACATGGATTTGAAATATTATAGACCTGTATTACTATTGAATTTAAATTCAGAAATTATAATATTATGAGAAAACATTTTAAAAAAGTTGACTTTAGGGTACCCCTTGTATTATCGCGAAGTTGTTGTTTCATTTATCCCCAAGTGTTGTTTCTTTTATTACCGAGTTGTTGTTTCATTTATGGGAACCTGAGTAGTTGAATGTTATAAAAACCTATTATAAAGTGATTGTTTGCATTATTCCGGGAAATTTTGAATCGTGGGATTTTTGCAAGACCTTCTGTGGTGTGTGTGGTTAGGAAATTCATTGCTTGTTTCATTGTTTGGAATGTAGAATGGCTGAATGTAGTAAGATTAATTTGAAGTTTCTGTACGATTTGGAACGAAAGGGGAAAATGCATTAATTGACTGGTGTGTAAACGAAAGTTTACTTAGTAGCCATTTTCGGAACAGTCCGGAATACGTAGGGTTTTTTTTTTTTTTTTTTTTGTACTCTTATTTTTGTGAATTTATGTGGCGACGCCGATATATGGATTCTAGTCCAAATAATTTTAGGAAGTTTTTGAATGCTGTTAAAGAATTTTGTGTGCCACAGAGGTAAATGGATATTTGCTTTGTGTAATGCTTAAATGCATAAAAGGTTTTTCCTTTTTTATGTTATTTTATTGTTTGGTTTAAAATCTAGTATATTGATTGAGATTATGTATTTTTTCGTTTGCCTCTACTGTAGAACAGGGGACTTGCTCCTTTGACTTTTTAAGTGAAAATATATCGATGTGTACATGGAAAAAGTCAATGAGTGCGCAATGCCAAGTTTGTGCAATTCTCTGATTTTTTTAAAGTGAAAATAGGTCGATGTGTGCATGGATTAAGTCAAGAGAGTAAGTGTCCAATGCCATTTTTGTGCAATTCGAGTATTTTTTTAAGTGAAAATAGGTCGATGTGTACATGGATACCGAGTTTGTTGAATTCTTTGTCTTGTTAATTTGGCTTTGTGTAGTGGCGATTATTGCGGCAAACCTCACCGCTACGCAAGCCAAAATAACAAGTCAAAGACTTGCACAAATTCGGTATCCATGTACTGCCAAAAATCGCCAAGTTTCGCCAAGGGTTACCTTAAATATACTTTTACCGAGAAAAATTTTATCGAGTCTAAATATGTTAATATTTTATTACCGGGCAAAGTATCTATACGCCGGCAATCTATAGAATATCTAGACATTTTATAGAATGCTTGGCGTTTTTAGTGAAAGGTGAAGTATGAGAATTATTAAATACTTTACCTAGACATTGTATATAATACACCTACGCATTCTATGAATGACAAATGCTCATATGAAAGATTGAAAAAGGTTGCGATAAAGTTATTATTTCACCTGCTTTTATTTCTTATAAAAAATAGAACAAGGTGGTCATTAAATGAACTTCACAAAGAATTCAAACATTAAAAAAGAAAATATTAAAAAATGCATTATTTTTGTAAAATTAAAAGGTTAAATTTAATTTGAATTTAACAAAATTTTTTAATTTATGTTGTAAAAAGTTGTGATTACAACATAGCAGGCTTGAGTGACATTTTGAATTATACTTATTCACTTTTTTCATGCTATCACATTTCATATTTTAGCATTTTGTTTTACACATACATTTGATTAATCTTTGGCCGCTTTCAATTGATTGCGAAATTGCAAATGACGGGAGAGGAATTTCGTGTTAAGGAATATATCTTCAAAAATAAGCAAGTTCTTAGGACATAATGTGAATTCTGATTTGATACACAGTTGTTCTGAAATTCCTTCAGAAGTTTTAAGTCGGTAGAAAGCATCCTCTGTCACACATCGGATATCGCTGGTGGTTCATGAGGTATCAACCGCTATGTGTTGGCTCTGTGCTCTGTGGATTTTGGCTATAAATAGAAGAAATTGCGCTTTTGCGCAACTCAGATTAGTAACTAAGTGAAACAAACATGAAAATGTTATTTGTTATATGGGAAATGCAAAATACAGCAGAAACTTAATAAACATAGATGAAATAGATTATATATCAAGAAATTGTATTCTTGCGGTGAGGACTTGAAAATTATTTGCCAAGTATAAATGCGATCACACTAGAACAATAATAATGCGTTGAGAGTAATAATATGGGTTGACGAAAGGTACAACAAAGTTTTTTTCGCTCTTTGTTTGGGGCAAAGTCCATTTCTTTGCAAGATATATGAAATTTTAATACATAATAAATGAAAATGAAAAAAGATTTAGAGAATTTAAAACAAAAGTCCTAATGCTTTGCCAGTTAAATCACAGACTTTAGCCTAATATCTGTAGCTTTGATGAGATTTATTAACTATGAGCAGGGAGAAAAACGCGGTTATTACTCTTTTAGCCTGCGTTGGCGAAGTTTAATATGCAGAGTTATGACGAATGGTACGAGGACGCTTTAATAGATGCACAAATTGTTGGATCATAGTTTGCGAATTGTATGATATGATGATTTTCTGAAATTTGTACAGTTCTGAAGAAGTTATGTTCAGTCACCAATAAATAACCTTGGGCATGAGGAATTTCTAAATCCTGATGTATCTGTTGATTTCTGACAAACCACGGTGAATCTGTTAGGCTTCTAAGGATTTTATTTTAGAGGACGATGATCTTATAACGGTAATATTTTGGCGCGGTGGCCCAACACGGAGCTGCATAAAAAGTATTGGCCGAATTCTGTCACACACATTACAACTGTTAAACTACTGAACGATTCTCACAGGCTCTTGTCGACGTCGTCAAGAACAGGAAATCGCATTGTAGTTCCCAAAAGGCTGGCATTTCCAGACTGACTTTAGAACTAATTTGACCTTAGATAGCATTTTCAGTTTTGAAACACAAATAGCCAATTCTCATCTTTACACACAGGAATTTTGAATTTTTTAACTACACTTCGCGCATGCGTATGCATCTCTGATTATTTATACATTCTCATAACAGGTAGGAGGAACGAGAATCTCTTCGTTAAGCATGTCGTCATCGTTGGACCTTTCTGTTATTTTTTCTATCCGTTCTTCTGTATTTATGTTTTTTGAAACATCTTCGGGTAGAAAGACATTGTAAAACCTACTTTAGGCTTGCAGACAGAAAATGCATCGTATGATGTTCTTTTGATTTCAGAATGATAAGCTTTCTTTTTCATAAATTTAACGAACAGTCCATATCTCCGCTGGTCAGATTTATTGTCTGCATCCATATACTGAGGATATTCCAGTATCTTGATTAGCTCTTTCGAAACTACTTTTGCTTTGCGAGTGGCAAGGCTTCCCGTGAACGATCTTCAGTGGTGGCCAAAACTCCTTCAAACTGGTCACTACATTATGAAAAATTTCCTTTTACTGCCAGACTGTAACATAGGTGGCACTCCAAACACTAAGAATATATACACTAATTTATAGGTTACATATTCTATTCTTTTTGACGTCAAAGCCTATCACAAGTTTGTGAGATGATCTCAGTACGCTATAGCAATTTGTTTTCCCTACGAAACCGGTATTGGAAATCAAAAAGATCTACCTGATAACAGGAATTAAATTCAGAAAAAGTCATTGGATTCACTACAATACACTTTATAATAACTTTTTGTTTTTTTCTTCTAGAAAACACAAAGGTGGATGTACAGTTCAATATCATTATATGCAATGTATTTGTATTTGTTTGAATGTTCTTTCAAAATTTTATCACGCCCTCCATGTCCAATAGTTGATGAATATCATGAAGAACGTGAAATAACTCAGTGTTTCTAGCGTAATAATGAGTAGTACTGACACGTCCTTTAACACGATAAATGAGTTTACTTTTGTTTTCCACAGCCATCACATCATAGCGATTTAGCAACCAGTAGCACTGTGGTTCATCTTTAATAGTTATTCTGGCGTTTTCCACAGCCATCACATCATACCGATTTAGCAACCAGTAGCAATGTGGTTCATCTTTAATAGTTATTCTGGCGTTTTCTACAGCCATCACATCATAGCGATTTAGCAACCAGTAGCACTGTGGTTCATCTTTAATAGTTATTCTGGCGTTTTTTTACATATTTATTAACTTCTGGTAAGTAGTTTCGGTTACGGGCAAGCTTAATGCTTGCTTGTAACTTTTTGTGGCATTAACTCAAAACTTAGACAATTTGAATCGCCGCTGCATGTCTATTGACTGTCACTCCTTCTCCAACACTAGTCACGTGTTTTGCCATGTGACATTCAAAACTAATCGGAGATGTGTTTCATACTCTGCCGATTTGTCATTTGGCATTCTACACTGCTGTGCAAAAATTAAGGACGAAGTCGAAAAATTAGCATATCAGCTGAACGAAGAGGCAGAGCGGACAGAAAGACCAATCAGGAGATTAAGTAAGGTGATGTACGGTAGCACATGCGCAGATATGCAGGTAGACATGATGGGGGAGTGTCTGAGTAGTATAAAGCATGTTGTCGGTGTAAGATCAGTATTTCTGGCAAAGAGATTGCACGCCGTATAGCAGTTAAAATCACACCGAGTTGCTGCCTCAGCGAGAAATGGCGAATAATCAATCTGTTAGACGACATCTGGATGCTTTTACCCGAGGTCGAATCATTGGGAAGTTGGAGGAAGGCCGCAATGTGACAAATGTGGCCGCAGAGTTCGGAATTGCTCACAGCATCGTTTCACGACTTTGGAGACAGTTTCAAACTACAGAAACAGCTATCCGGGGGTTTAGTAGTGGTCGTCCACGAGGAACCACACCCGCAGATGACCGGCATATTGCCTTACAGGCCAGAAGAAACAGGCGGCAGACAGCGGGAGAAATCGCTAGACACACGACACAGGCGACTGGACGACCGATATCGCGTTTTACCGTGGCCAGTAGACTGCACGGTGGTGGTCTGTTTGCACGACGCCCTGTACGGTGTGTACCTCTAACGCCTGCCCATCGGAGAAGGCGTTCTCTGTGGTGCCGGGAACACCGGAATTAGAGAGACAATGAATAGGGACGAGTACTCTTTACAGATCAGAGCAGATTCAGTCTGAGTAGCGATTCTCATCGCATACTCATCTGGAGAGAGCGGGGAAGCCTCAATCATCCCTCGAACATCATTGAAAGGGACAGGTATGGAGGTGGCGGTGTTCTCGTTTGGGGAGGCATCATGCTTGGTAGTCGTACATCGTACAGACCTTCACATCTTCGACGCAGGTTCAGTCAACGGGACCCGTTATTGTAACGAGATTCTTCTTCCATATGTGCTTCTTTTTAGAGGCGCTATGGGTCCGCAGTTCCTTTTCATGGATGACAATGCACCATGTGATCGCACAGTAGATGCCGAACAGCTCTTAGAGAGTGAGGATATTGAACGTATGGATTGGCCGGCACAATCTCCGGATCTCAATCCCATCGATCATGTATGGGATTTTCTAGGCAGTTCGTACCGTACCACCAGTAACGATTCCGGAGCTTCGATTGGCGCTGCAAGACGAATGGGCAGCAATGCCTCAACAACTCATTGACACCCTCATTCTCAGCATGGGCAGACGCTGTGAAACCTGCCTACCAGTCAGGGGAGATCATATCCCCTATTAAAGACCGGATGTTTCTTGCTGGACACCCATCACAGGGATGTTTCGGCCTTCAGTCGCATTGCACTCCATGCTACTTTTTCAATAAAGCTTCTTTTTATCCCTCTGATTTCTCTTTTAGTAAGTGTTGCTTACATTACTTATGTCCTTACGTATTGGGGATCTTACGGTATTAAATGTGTTGATTTGGAAACTTTTTGTACAAAGTTATATTGAAAAAACCGTCTCGTCCTTAATTTTTGCACACCAGTGTATAGCAACGGTCGTCAACCCATAGAACTTCAAGGACCACTACATATGTAATTTTATATTTGACGTATCACTAATATGAAATTTAAAAAAAAAAAAAAAAAAAAAAAAAAAAAACTTAAAAACAGTATTCAACTTTACAATGCATGTAATTCTAATTTTATTTTATTAATATAATTTTCGGAACATTTGGTGTTCAGCAGCATGCCCTTATGGAAATTCAGGCTACACCCCTAATTATGAGTAACAATTAAAACATTATTAACATCTCACTGATACACACATTCCGTTCACATTGGAAAATTATATAAAAAGTACTAAAATCTTACCTTCTTGTACAGAAAACTTCACATTTCCATATCACTGAAAAGGAACTTTACGAAAAGCAAGAACAAACCGGCAAACGCAAAGCAATATCAGTCAACTGGAAAGTGTTATGCCGCCAATTCTTAGTTATTGTAAACATAATCACCGCTTACTCAGCAACGGCGCCATCGATCAACATGTAGAGAAAACAAGAACGGAAACTTCCTGTGACATAATTATAAACAAGAATGCAGATGGTTCTCATAAAAAACCATCAAATTGCCTATTGACACGGAGGAAAACTGTGTTATTAACGACCACAATAGCATATGTTTGTAATTCAAAAGGAAAGAGAGATAGCCCTAGTGTGCTTTGACATAACTAAATACATACATACATACATACATACATACAAAAGGAGAGAGAATTCCAGTTTGCGCTTTTATTGATAAGAGCAGCATATCTATGGATGGCCACTCTCACTTTCAAATGTCACTAGATACCGCAGAAAAACTTTTGATTGATTTTCTATGTAGCTAAAATGTCGCTAAATTCAGAAGAAATTTCGCTAAAAGTAGTAGTTGAAATTTAAAAAAAAAAAGTATAATCCATATATCATATTAGGTTTTGTTACTCGTCATTTTTTAAAACTGAATCTTCATTAAAATATAAATAATATCCCAATTTTTCTGCAGACCATCAAAATTTTTCACGGACCACCCGTTGGCGAACACTGTTCGATAGAATGTGCAATATGTGAAATATTTAATCATTTCATACATTGGCCGGCCAGTCTTGGGCATTCTGTGATATGCCTAGGTATTCTATAGAATGCCGGTAACATAAATGATTAAAATATTTTTAGCTTTGTTAGTATCCGTTATTTCTTTAAAAAAGTATGGATTTAAATCACTCCATCAAGTTTGCTAAAACAATAGCATTTAATTCAGTTAAATTAAAAATTGAACCTAGAATAAATAAAGTAATACGAATTTTACAAATTTCCTCTCAAAACACTTTTTGTATTATGATTAATTCTGATGTTTTCCTTCTGTAGAGTTAAGTTTATATGCCAATTATAGTTGCTTTAAGTATTACATGTGTTTTATGCACTTAAGTATCATCGATTCAGAAACAAATTATTTATTTAATAGTATGGATTAGTGAAATATAATTAGGGAAACGTTTATTTATTATTAGAAATAATTATACAGCAATAGCTATCTGAAAGGAGAGTATTCAACATTAATGTGTACACCTAAAATATCAAAACTCTAATGTATACAACAAATTATTTGCATTAAGCTGAACGAAGTTTATTCAATTTTTTATTCAAATATTTGCATTAACCAATTTTTCTCTCTCAAATGAAACAGACTTCAGATGAAATATAAAACTTGTAAGTTTAAAATGTAAAAGTGAATATAAAGAATCTGTAAATATTGAACAAATATTACTATCTATTTTAAAAATAACTCACTATCTGCATTTATCAAATTAGAAATATTAAAATATTCTGTCTCATTTTATTTAGGTATAATTTTAATTCTTCTATCCTATAAAAGTTAAACCTCATTCATATTATAGGAACCTATGATAGGTATTATACAATTCTTTTTATTTCCAAAGGCATTAGTACTTTTTCAAGAAGCAAGAATATTTTCATTTGGTATCATAGAACATCTCAATGCTTTCCTTAGAAATCAGACGCAGTCTTTATTGTTCAGAAGTGAAAGAAACCACAATATACATCGGCGAATATTCTTGCTTATCCAAGAAGCGAAAACAAGAATGTCAGATCTTTTTTCGACATTTTACCGAATATTGATTTGTTTGAAGATTGAGATTTTTTTTTGAATCTCTACCATTACGAAATTCTATTTTGTTTAAATCTTCAGCAAGCAAGAGGTTTTTCTAAAAATATATGACTCTAAGATTAAATTGTTAACATAGGTATGTTAAAAATTTAGGCATTGGGAAGCAAAGAAAGGAAATAAAAAATACCGGAAAATAGTCTCTTGAATTTTCTATAAGAATAATCTACACAGAGATTTAGGATGGTTCTAGGAATAAGTTCATTATAAAGAATCAATGACTTATTGCTAAGAAATAACAAGATTAACAAACCTTTTCTCAAACATACCATTAGAAGCATGGACCTCTTCAAGACTATCTCGTCATTAATCTGCTACATTGCTGAAAACATTGTTACAGGCTATAGAGTTCCTCATTTTTATCTTGCTAAATTTAATGTCGAAGAACCTAGAACTGCTAAGCGAATAACCTCTTAAGTCCAAGAACAGAAGCGTAAACTCAAGAAGGGTTAATTACGCTTTATTTCATTCAAAATAAGATTACAGTCGGCAACGTTTTCAGGGAGTACAGCAAAACCTCCACTTGGGTTTAAACTCAGAATGTAAGAAATAAGGTCTAACTCATGACTAACTAAAGAGATTTATTCACAGCTAACACAATTCTAAAGTAGTTGGCCTGTAATATTAAATTACGCAGCGAAGCTATCAAAAGGCACGCAATACGGCCAAGAGTAACAACAGCCTAGACAGACGTAATCCAAAGACAAACGCGCGCTACTCAGGAATCCTAACTCTCTCTGGCGAAGTCAGTTGAACTTGGCTTAAATACTGTTCTACTTCTCATTTGCATTTAACACGATTCTGAAAACTCATTCTTGTAGGGAGTTGTAAGCTGAAGCTAGGAGAGACAGGAAAGGAGCCTAAAAATAATTGTTATAAAATTAAAATATATCTTACAATGTTCTGGAAGAATGTTTAAGTGCCTTTGGTAAAGAACAGAACTTTGTAGTCCAAAGGCTAAGAATGATACGGCACTGCTCGATAAAGGTTTACGTGTTCTTAATGCTAAGAAAATTGAAAGAACGAAGATG
Organism: Stegodyphus dumicola; assembly: GCF_044657685.1. Taxonomy (NCBI): domain Eukaryota; kingdom Metazoa; phylum Arthropoda; class Arachnida; order Araneae; family Eresidae; genus Stegodyphus; species Stegodyphus dumicola. Next base: position 200,700,653 of record NC_140771.1, read on the forward strand.
AGACTGAGTCTAGACACTGAAGGATGTCAATGCTTGAACAATGAATGTAGAACTGGAGACGACGACATCGCTTCAAGCAAACATATATCTGTTTGAACGGCTAACTGAATGAGATGGTGCTGGTACAGATGTAAGTGTATCTGTTCACACAGTTCATTAGGCATGCACACCGATGGGTCCAGTGGTTGCTGTTTATAATTATTTTAACATCATTGTTGATTTTATTTATTGATTATATCACCGCTGACGTGTTACATGTTTTCATGGCTTCTGTCTTCAACATGACAAATGGATTCTTATTCCGACATGATATTTGTTACAAGGCTGGCATTCTGCAACAGTAGTTTAAAGAATATGCTTTTGAATTTCATTTCATGTCTTGACCTACTAACTCACCTAATTAACAGTGGATTTTGACGTGTGGCTGCTTGCTTTGTCTTGATGCAGTTCTGATTGATGGCACTTTGCATAAAGAAAAGGTATTTCATATTTGAAAATTAGGTATACAATATGTCCCTGATGATGTGTGGAGTTGGAATTAACAGTTTCTGCATTCTCTTTAATATTTATTTGTCGTTATATCAAAACCCAACAACAATCAGAAACCCTTTAAAATACGTTTAGAAGCTTTCAACCATGTTCTAGGATTTTTTTCTTCTCCTTGATGATAATAAATGAATCTCCTTTTTATTGCGGTCATTTAAATATACGGAAGATTCATCTATTGTGACAACATTTTTCCTTTTTTTATCCGAATAATTGTTTCTCAGAGAAAATTCTGAACATTCAGTATTGATTATTTAATGATGTTATGGTATGTTAACCTTTTGAAGACGGGATGGCCATTATAGTGGCCATAGAGTCCTCTCTTTGAAAAGACGGGGTTGTCCACTTTAGTGGCCATGTCTTTTTCCCCCATTTTCCAGGCTGAAATGTCAAATTTGACGTCCGTAGGGTTTTAACCACTTATCTCTTTCAAAGGTCTTCCTTTTGCGACATAGATGCACTCCTGTGAGAATCTATTAAACTACACACAAGAATCTTTGTTGCAAATAGGAGGTGATTTCTTAAAGGGGGAAAGCATTCGGTTCAAGATACCCCGTCCTTTGGTAGCTTTTCTGCTACCAAAGCCCCGGCCTCAAAAGGTTAATAGTGCTTTTCCTAAATTTGTAATAAACTTGTGTTCAATATGCATTTAATGCGCAACCTGAGCAAAAAGCAATAAACACCATTTACTACAAGGGAATCACCCAATAACGTAAAAGCAGTTCACTTTCATTGAGAACTTCTAAGAATTCTCCATGTTTACTCTCTTCATATGGAGAATGACTAAAGCCACATGTAGCCAGACTGTGGTCTCGCTGGTGAAATAGTCCTATGTGAAGTGACACTATCTCGCCATTTATGATAATCAGCCAAAGTTCGGTGTTTGTATAATCACTTTAAGTAAAAAAGCAAGTGATCAGTGAAGAAGCACTATCGATGGAAGAGCTAATGGACACGCCCATCTTTCTTGATTTTGCTTTAGTAAGTGGTATACTATGTTTAAGTTAGCAGTAATGATTACTTCCGAGCATTGCTGTATAAGCATTAGGCAGATTTCGTACTTTATGATACTTATTTTTAAGAAAATAAATGGCCAAGTTCACTTCCTTGGAGAAATTAGATTTTTCAAGATTTTGGAGGTTTTCAAAAACATTAAAACATATTTTTAGTATTAAATGTATAATTTTACCTTCAACCTCCTGTTTTGTTTTCTTAAGTTATCAAATCATATTTAACGATTTTGTTCTGCAACACTTGCTCTTTCCCCATTCATAAATGCAGCTGTAAACTTGAAATCAAATCTCCAGTTGGAAGTTTTCAGATTAAGAGATGATGAAGGGAATATCTTACCATTCATCCTATATAGTATATAAAGAGTTTTTTGGTAGAATTTGATGTAGGAAGCCTTTGCTTATGTGTATTTTTAACGTCTAACTGCTACTAAGCCTTAAAATCTAAGTACACTAATAGGAAAGGGAATGTGAAATGTCGAATTATAGCTTCACGCCAAAATGCAGAAAAAGTGGTATGCCCTCAAAACGCTACTTAAAGTAACTACAGCATTGTATTAAAAGTATACAGCAGAAAGTATACATACAGAGTATACAGCAGAAAGTAATTAATTAAACTATAGTTTCCTTTATTGATGCTAAATGGTAAGTACTAAATTTATTAATAATATATTCTATTAGGATTTTCTTACAAATTTAAAATGTAAAGCAAAGTTACGGGTAATGATATTACATATAAAAATATTTTATAACTATATGTTGCTTGAACATTTGTCTGGAATAGCTATTGTTCTCTTTTAAGAAATGATTCAAGTAAAATGGTTATTCAGATTACATTTTCGGTTACATGATTTGTTTAGAAAACAACATAAGGCATTTAGATAACTGTACAGTTCATTTTGGAAATGTTGTGTCAATAAAAAAATTTATAACATATAATTATTCAACGTATCAGGCATTAAAGTTTATAATATAATACACAGAATAGAATACGTAGAAACATACTTCTAAAAATATATTAATGTTAAGTTTTTGAAAGAAAAATTTCAGAAGATTCCTTTTTGCCAAACCTTAAATTATTGTTTTAAACTACCGTTTGTAGCAAAGTAGTTCTTACATGAAATTCTATTTCATATGCCAGTTAAATACATATTTTGCCTATATTAATGAGATTTAAATCACATAGGTTTGACAGTTTTTCTGACAAGTAATGCTTGCTATATATTATACACTAACTCACACAAACTTTTACAGGATGAGGAACTGCATATTAACTGCTAATTTCTTCGCATCTAGCCCTTATAAAAATTTATATTTCGTATTTTATTTTATCAAAACCTTGTTCTTGGTCAAAATAATCTTAGCCAGAAGACTTCCCTAGATTTAAACTATTGGTCAACGAACAGTTCTTCCTGATATATTTTATCATGCAATCATTTTGAAACAGCCTGTACTTGCATTGCTTTTCAGATTATGTTAACGTTGTCAAAATGCACCGAATTCTATCAAGTACACAGCTTTGCTCTGTTTCCGGTTTAGATTCCTTTTTCTCAATTTACTTGCATTGCTTTTCAGATTATGTTAACGTTGTCAAAATGCACCGAATTCTATCAAGTACACAGCTTTGCTCTGTTTCCGGTTTAGATTCCTTTTTCTCAATTTACTTGCATTGCTTTTCAGATTATGTTAACGTTGTCAAAATGCACCGAATTCTATCAAGTACACAGCTTTGCTCTGTTTCCGGTTTAGATTCCTTTTTCTCAATTTACTTGCATTGCTTTTCAGATTATGTTAACGTTGTCAAAATGCACCGAATTCTATCAAGTACACAGCTTTGCTCTGTTTCCGGTTTAGATTCCTTTTTCTCAATTTACTTGCATTGCTTTTCAGATTATGTTAACGTTGTCAAAATGCACCGAATTCTATCAAGTACACAGCTTTGCTCTGTTTCCGGTTTAGATTCCTTTTTCTCAATTTATTTCTCGTGGTGAGTAGCCATGACTATTCCCCAGATATATTATCAATGTATGGAGGCTTTCCATAAAATATCCCTGCTGATACTACATAACACAATCAAGACCATCGAATCAAATAAGTTTTCGGATCCTTGTTTTAACAAGTATTTATTCAGTGGAAACTGCAGTTACTATAACAGAAGTTTTGAAAATGTATGTAAATCTTGTCTGTCTGATTTAAGATCTGACTGGAAAATGTAAATATTTGAACACAAGCTCGAAAAGCGCCGTGCACTAGTTTGAAGCTGGCTTTCGCTTTAAAAGAACTGTAAGATTCACAAATTCCGTGATATACATAGATAATGCACGAGCAGGGATATGTCTGCATTTAAATGTGCGTTAAATATTAATAAGCTCTGACTGGTTCAGCCAAACGTAATATAAACGTCATTTATATACCATTTCTCTTAACTTGGTGCTGGAGAGTTCGTATATTTAATGCACATAAATGAAGAGAAAGAAGAAACGATTTCATAGCATATTGAATGAATATTAAAAAATAATAAAATAATACATAAAATTAAGCTTTTATTGCCGATAATCAATACATATGACTATTCCATCTTATATATCTAGAAATTTAGAATCTAAACTAATAAAATATTGCTAAAAATTTTGAATGATCTATTTATGAAAAGTTGTTCTCGTGCTCACTAAATCACTGTCAGTTTTTCCTAGTACGCATGTATACCACTGTAATAAAGAATTATCTGTGGATATATTGCTTATGTTGCAGTTTCCTGTGACATGCTTAGATTTTTCTAACTTGAGTATCTTCATATTCACATGTCTTAAGGATTTTGTAATATAACATCTGTAAGATACCTTGTTTACGTTTCTTTGTCCTGTGATGTACGCAGATGTCCGGAAGGTGTCCGTTTTCAAATGACTTGACTTTTCCATTATTTAACATCCTAATGCTATTCGTATTGTATTTTTCGGAGACTTTTCGGAGTATTAGGGAAATATTCTGAAGATATTTATTTTCGATTTTGGTTTTTCAAAACTACGGTCTTGAAAGAATGCACATTCGTTATTTTTTATACGTCTTTCATGTTTTTAAGGATTACTTATTCAGCAATATTTAGAAATAATACTGGTACCCAAACTGGAATTGCTATTATGGATTTGCATAGCATTTTTATCTCCAGCACGGAAATTCTCAAGATATGCTGTTTTAAAATATTTTGTGATATTGCTGTTGAACTGAATTTTATGTGGTTTATGGGCGAAGAACATGTTATTCAATAAATACAGGTAATACACAGAATGTTAAAAAAAAGTCCTCTTGCGCATAATATAAAATCTGAGTGCTTCCAGATTATTTTTTTCATTACACTTAGAAATGTTTATGCTCCAAATTTTATGAATTATTAAAATAAATAATCATCTTTTTATGTTAATAATTAATGATCATATAATCAAATAAATGATCGTTTTGAAATGCTTTAATAGTTTCAAAAACCACTGCCTGAAAATGCTCATAAAATGTTTAAAAATGATCAGCTCTTGTTTAATTTTACCTTATTTATTTCAAAGCACCATATGCTATCAACCTTATTTAAGTTTACTTTATTTGTACACAAAAGTGAGTTCATAAATTTTGTGTTTAGTGTTTTTACCGTTTTATCAAAATAATTGGAGTAATTGATGATAACGCTTGATGAAGCATCAAAACGCAATTTATTCGTCAGTAATCATTATTACACAGGATAATTCCAAAGACACGTTTACACTCGTCGAAAAACGACGACATACACGCTGAAACAATCAGCAACACAACCTTCAGGTTATCAGGCTATAACGGTGAAGCCAGGTTCACGGCCAAAGAATAAAGTACCCGACTCGGTCGTTGCTCTGAAGCTAACCTCTGAACTCAAGACACTACTTTCTCCCTGTACAGGCAGCGTATGTATAGCTTTAACCTATCTTCTAGAATATTCCCTATAAAACCGCTAAGAATGGGTTCTTGCTGCGTCTATGGCATATCACCAATTTTGTCGCCAATAAATCGCCAAATCCGGCAATCCTGCCTTTTCCTGACACTTTCTGCTGGGAAGCTATCTCGCCGCTTAGTCGCTGGGCATTTCGCAACAGTATTGTGCAGATCCATACATAGAACAGTTATTTGATCAGTGAACTGGCTTCTGTGTAAGCAGATTACTTTCAGTGGCAATGAAATCAAAAACTTTAACAAAACTTCGTAGGGGAAAAAATTTATAAACAATTATGCGATTTTTACAACTCTGATATCAGTAATACACTTGGAAAAAATTAGTATATGTTTTAAATTCATAGCATCCACAAAATTTGATTTTGATAGCGCTCGAGCTAGTGAAGTAGCTATAAACTTATGATACTTTAAACAGTCCGTTAACCATTACGGTAATGACACGTTTTTAAGTGAAAATACGCTGAAAGACGAGAATTAAAGAGCGTGGAGTGACAACCTATAATCTTTAATTCCTGTAGAGTGACAGGCATTTTTTGCCCGTGTTTGATCTGTTGGCAGGGTCAGACGGAATTTGGTAAAATTAAAAAGTTTAAATTTGTCAATTAAGAGCGTGGAAGATATTTTACATCTTTTAATATATATATATATATATAATAGATTTAGAGAGAGAGATATTATATATATAATGTTTTATATATGTATAGATAATGTTACTTTTAATTATTTGTTATAATTTTAATATGACAGTAAGATGAAAAAGAAAAAATCATGAGAATTATTACGAACTCTTTTAAAATAAACATATTTTTAACTTTGCTGTTTATACAGTCCGGATTTATGTCTACACCACACTATATTATCATTAAGACTTCGAGAACGAAAGTAATAGTACATGTTCTCCCAATGGCGGGCACCTAGCCGACTTTGCCGTGGCCATTCCTAAAGTCGGATGTGGTAGCAACTTTAATTCTGGAAACACCTAATAGGTGGTGAGCATTTACTTCCTACGAAGAGGCGGACAATTATAGCCATACCTTCTCCGGGATTCGAATCCGGACCCTTCGATATCGCAATAAGCGATCTTTAACTACTATACCGTCTGGGCATCTAAAAAACGAATACAAATATGATTGCAAAATGACATTATCATCTAGTTCGATTTCGAAATTATTACAAGTGTTAGATTTCTATAAGTGCTAAATATCAGCAAATAGTAAAACGTATTACAGTGAAGAGGAGTATGTCTGTTGTCTATGCAATGCCAATATTTATTTAATTAATGTAAAACTAATGAAAAGCGAAATGGACGTAATTTAGAAATCTCGAAACACAGTTGGAATTTATGAACATATATTCAAAAATTTGAAATACATGAAAAAATGAAATGTGTCTTGAAATTAGAGCTTCTGAGCGTGTTTTTGAGTCTTTTACATACATTTAGCTAATTATCATTGCCAATATTTGAACTTTTTCATAATATATTTATCTTTCCCAACGTTAAGAGATTCGGTTATATTTAGCAACTCATTTAATAACGCTAATAATAACATTTTATCATTAATAATACGACGGAATCCTATGCATTTCTTCACTTAAAATTAAATACCAAAATTTTCATTCAAATAGCTAAGTGTTGTTATTTTGAAGAGGATATATCAACTTAAAAAGATATACTCCAGTGTAGAATTTAAAGTCGAGTAAAACATGCGTCCTTAGACTGCGTAGATTTTTAAGAAAGCTGTCGACTTTTAGAGTGATTCGATGTAGTTCCCTTTTATCCTGCAACAGAGAGTTTTCGCAAAGAGCTGAAGAAGATATATTATGAATGACTTAGTCTTATGTTCTACAAAATTATCCACAAAGTTACCATATTTTCAGAAATGAATTTCCTTTAAGCTTCTCATATTAATAAATTTACTATTTACATTAATTATTAATATGACGTTTATGGCATTTATTCCAATACAATTTTCGACCCGCTTTCAAAATAATAAAATATTACCTTTTCCACATTTCATTAATTTTTCCATTGAAAGTTGACGTTATGTTCGTTCTTTCATCGCTCCACCTGCTGATTTTATTATAAATGTAATTGTTGAATCCCCCCACCGCTGCAAACAATTTTTACTCTGAAGCAAAAGGCATTATGACCCTCAACAAAACTGATAATCGTCAGCAAAATCTACTCGAATTTAAGGGTGACCTTTGATTTTAAGTATGTCATCAAAATCTGAAACTTCCCTCTTATAAAACATGGATTTACTAAATGTTCATGACAGCATTCAAAGCAGCACAGATTCGATTTATCATAATTTATAAAGAGATAATCATATATGATAGTGCAGTTTATTATAGCGTTGACGTGATATCTAGTATTACATCTATTTTGCACAAAACTAAGTGATATAGTATCAAAATAATAAATAAATAATATAATAATAATTATTTTATACAGTATGAAGATATCTCAATAAGAATCCCGCATTTTTCAAAAAAAGTTTCGAAAATGACCTTAATATTCAACCTAAGAGTGAGAAGCAGTTATAAATTAAAATGTATGGTAATGATAAATAAATATAAATTTAATTTGGAAATTTAACTCTGACCAAATACTTCCTCGTTTTTCTCTGATAACCAAAATATTAGCCCTTTCCTCTTCAGGAATCATTTCTGCTTAAAAGATCTACTATTGCATCATGAAAGTAAATGGGAAAGTTCACTGTGATGTCATTCTTTAATATACATTTCCTGTTCCTACGAGTCTTTGACTGGAGCAGAATTTAAGTAAGGAGCCGTAGTTTCCATATAAGTTCATCCGGTTGGATCACTTAGAGCGTGATTCAATTAGTTAAAATTTATAAAGCATTCGTTTTCCTTTAATCGTGTTAATGATAAAATTGTGTAATAATTTTACCAGGAACATGATTCACCTGGGTACTTCCTTATATTTACTTTGTTTTTATGCGTTGGCTGTAGAATGAGCGGAAGAAATTAAATCATTTTCTGTAACTATTTGGATGTTAACATTATTTGTTATTAATTTAAGTAATATTTGAGATTAATTGAATTTGAATTATTTTATACTTGTTTAATGGAACTGTTTTGTATTAATTAAATGACGGTGAGGTAGGAGTGACAAGAAAATAAGAAAGAATTGATTAGTGAGGTACGAATTGCAACGAAGTATATATATAAAAGGCGAGACTGTGATATGAAATGAGAAAACTAATTTTAATGCATTTAGAGAATATAGGTATTGATGGTAAAGAAAGAACATTGTAATTAAATTTACTGTATGTATAAATGTCTTTTCCTCTTTTTCAAAACTCACATACGAAAATAAATAAATAAGTCGAGTTTAGCAACTGTTAAAATAAACAGGTAACTCTTATGAACGTTAAGTTCCGCAATGATGTATGAATAATCATAAAGTACAATGATATATCAACGACAGCGAAGTAGTACAATCTCCTTACTGAACAATGAACGAATGACAGGTAATTCAGTTACGATATTGCATAAATTGAAACTGAATGCTAGAGTTGATAACGCAAAATGAAATGAATTGAGAGAAAGCGTACTTTTTTACGAATTACAAAAAAAGTAAACAATACTTATGGCATACAAACATTTTTAAACAAAATGGCAGTCACTAGATTCTTTCAAATATTTTTTTTCGCATCTGCAAACTAAAATAATAAATAAAAGAATATGAGCTTAACATGTCTTGAAACAGACTCTTACTAAATTTTATTGCAATGGAATTAAATTCTTAATTTCAGTAAAATCCATATCGGTAGTTTCAAGCAATAACTTTTCCATATATTGAAAAAGATACGAACATCTTGAGATTACAGTGAATAAATCATTAAACCATCTTAGACCATATTTGAGATTATAATGACTTTGTCGAACTCGAGGCACAGAAAATTTGTCTGCCCAAATCCTCTCCTTCTGGGCTAGAGGTAAGAGGAAGGCTCTCAAATTATTCAATGATAATGGTAGTTAAAATACAACTACGAATATTTGCTCAAACTCACAGTGCCTATATCTCCATAACTATATAGGCACTGTGAGTAACACGATAAAAGAATGATGTTTAAATTTTTCTAAAACTAGCTTTCAATAAAAGTAACCTGTGAACAGTAATGGACCAATTTCTGTTCTAAGTACAATAAAGAAATGCAGTTTAATTATTAACATTTCAGGAAATGTCCTACACACTCAGGTTCAAGTCATGTATATCGCAGTCACCAACTTTCAGCAAGCCTATGTTAATTTTTAAATATTAATCTATAATAATCATATAATATAATTATTATTAATTACATAACGTAACTCTATAACTATAAATAAATATTTTTATTTATAATCAAAATTTCAGTTTTTTGTATTTTGCAATAAGCTAATGAATGTATGATTATATATTTATTTTATTTTAATTATATTATATCTAGAAATGTATGTGTGCATAAGATAAAAGTCGGTAACTCAAAACCATAATTTAAATTAGCAATATATCCGTAATTCTTCATTTTAATTTGGGCTTTTCGGTTTTAAGTTATTTATAGTAAATTTTCCTGGATTGCGTCCTTATAAACTAATCCATTTCATGCCTGTTTAAATAATTCTTCAATGTAGATAGCTTTTATACTATCAAATTAAAGAACCTATTGTGTATAAAGATTTCTGCACCTATTGTTTAGCCATTTTTCTTCTGCTTCGCCTTGTTGCTAGTCACGTATATTTTGCTGCTCTACTTTGTGATTTGTTTAAAAATATGTAGGCTGCACAGAATTTTTGGGTGCACCTCGCACCCATAATGATGATGTGTAAAGAAGAACACGCGTCATAAAAATTAGTTATCAAGAGATAAAACTATTTGTAAAAAGTACGGCTACTACTGTTTTCAAGTGTCATCCTTCTGCTGGCCATTAAAATTGCAACACCAGGCAGGAATGATCTGACGAACGACAAAATCGCATGATAGGAAGAAGTTGGGATATGCAAATGATTAGTATTTAAGCGCATTTAGACGACACAAGAGGGAGAAACGACATCCGAAGCACTGCATAAAAGAAAAATTGTGCAGTGGATTTCTCATTTGGAAAGCGCTTTGTAAGGTTGAAGTTTGCTCAGAATATCGTGTTATGCTTCGAATAAGAAGAGGAAAAGTTTCGAAATTGGATAGAGGCAGGCTCTTTGCTTGCCTATCTAAATTACACTTTATCGTTCCGTGATATCGCCGGTCGCACTGGTGGACATCAAACCACTATCATGCGCATTTGTAATAAATGGATTGCTGAGGGTCATACGGAATGACATGCAGGAGCTCAACGCCCTCCCATTACTAAAGCCAGAGAGGACGGACTGATGTGAGGTCAGCCCTGCAAAACCGCACGACCACATCACGGACATTAGTCAGGAAATGGACATGTTTTCAGCACTTCCAGTATCATCTCTTAAGGTGCGTCGATGTTTGCAGCAGCGTGGACTATCAGTAGGGTGAACATTACTTCGGCTTTGCTTAACAATGCAACATAGAGAGAGACGGCGATTTTGGTTAGCCAAACGACAAAGCTGGATACAGTGGCACAATGTCGACTTTTTAAACGAGTTCCAGTTCTACATGCAGAATTCTGAATGGTTGTATACGTGTCTTGAGTGTTCGAGGAAACCGCACGTCGCCTACTTGCATTCAGTACCAGCATAGGGGCCATGCACATGCTGTGATGGTTTGCGCAGCGATTGGGTATACGACATGCACATCTCTAGTTCAGTTCGACGGTAATTTGAACGCAGATGGGTACATTTCTGACATCATATGTGCAGTATTTGTGCCCTATCTTCGAGGCCCACAAACGGCATGTTCCAACAATATAATGCAAGACCATATGCTGCAGGTCGTGTTCTGACCTTCCTCGCTACACAGGGTATTCGATTGTTGCCCCGGCCTGCACGGTCTCCAGATCTGTCACTCATTTAAAACATTAGGTCATGAGTTGCTGAAAGACTGGCCCGCCACCCCTCTACAGCTAATACGGTTAACGAATTGTGGTATAGACTTGAAGCAGCATAGAATGAGTTACCGATTTCTGCCATCCAAGCCCACTTTGACTCCATGCCTAATGGGGTAAAAACCGTTTTGCCAGGTGTGGCAGCTGTTTCTACAAATTTCGCACCCCTGTAAACCTCCAGAATGCTTACAAATTTAATCATTCTGTCTTCATGCCATACTGTTTATGTGCAATAAATATCATTTATGTATTTGGTTTCCTTCATACTGTTGCAATTTTAATGGCAAGCAGTGTACTATGTAGTAAAGCCTCTCCAAGTTATTACGTCGCAAAGAATCATCGCGAAAACATTACATCTGTTCCCAAATCATCCCATTACACAGATACACAGAGAGAGATTGATACATACACCCTCATATATATATATATATAGAGAGAGAGAGAGAGAGATTACAAGCAGCTGTGTAATAATACCACTGATTTAGGAAAAAGTTATTATTAGTTCTTAAAGAACACATTTACATTTCAAGGTAGCTAAATCTTCGTTCTTCGAGAACAACTTTAACTTATTGAGCTCAAAAGAAAAACTTCTAAAAATATACAAAAGGTAATAATTATTTACAAATGTCTGATTTTCGCTTTTTATATCACGTGATTTTAATACAGCAAATTTAAATTTTCCTTCTCTAAAATTAATCTTTTTCATAATAATCAAAGTGATAGTCAAATGACATAAGTACGATTCTGTTTTACTCTTTTTTAGCAAGAAAAGAGCTATTACATTATATTCTGATAAAAAAATAATGTTGTTTTGCTTCGTGATAAGATTATAAATAAAATTTGGAGAACATGATATAAATAGTCAAGAATACATATTGTCCAAATAAATGGCTCCTATGCTCCTCTTGAAAGTCTGCTAGATTTCAGAGTTTGCCCTTTCAGGCTTTTAGTAAATGAAAATATATTCACTTTGTACTTGAATGCCGAGATTCTTGGAAAACCTTTCTTCATTTACATCCTCGGTCTAGTCATCTTAAGATGCCATATTCTTGAACAGAATGACTAAGGCATTATAACGTCATTTTCAATCCAAGAATACTTTTGCAATAAAAGGCTGCTGTAATTTAAGAGCATCTTGCCGTTTTATCTGGGAGTGAAGTCCAGTAAAATGCAGGGGAAATTGCTAGCTATTACCTACGTCGTTGCAACGTGCTTTCACCCTTCCAGTAAGTCCTTCCTAGGAACGCTGGGCTTATTATTCTCACTGCGAAGTCCAAAATTCCAGACCAACTGCGGTTATTGTCTGCAGTTATTTGGAGTGAAGAAAAGAGTATTTTTAGAGAAAGAATTTCAAATGGACGTTAGAAAAGGAATTGGAAGAGAGCGGACAAAAATAGAGAAAGAGGCTTTATTTCCAATTCAATTCCATTGTATTAGATGTAATTTCTAGCAGATTTAAAAAAAAAAAAACACTCATAATGAACCCCCCTTATGATTGCAATATAATGTTAAAACTTTTGATGTAATTAAGTTTTTATTATGTAATTGGTTAATTGCATTAAAAGTCATCAGCTTTAGTAGTAGCAGTAACGGAGGACGTGGGCATCATCCCTCTACCATTACGGTTAATCGGTTCTGGCCACGTTTGCCCTTATCTAGTATTTATTTAATAATTCAAACGTTTTTACATTGTCATATAGTGTGGCTGATTTACAAATAAATTCTATAGAAAGCATACTTTTAACACATGGGACTTTTTACATTGCCATAAGACGGCTATTTTTAACATATTCTTTACAGGATCCAAATTTTTTCATCAGTTTCAAATTATACATTAATATCAAATTTCTATCTATGTTTAATATAAACTTGAATATAGAATTTTCAACATGTAAAAGAGGTACTAATAATCATAATGGATGAATACATGATAAATGAAACAATAATAGATAGTAAATACATAGTAAATGTGTAAATCCTAATACTTTCAATAATACAAATTTTGATCAAAAATTATAAAGGCAATAAAAATAGTAAGTGTGAAATAAATACTTTTCTTAAAGTCTATAAACATATCTATCATGACATACTTCTTAATTTTAAAGAAGTCTTAATTATTCTTGAATATAGTACCAGGGATTAGCTATTATATTAGGTATGTAATTGTTGTTAATGCCTTTCTTAAAAAATTTGGAAAACTATGATTAAAAAAAATCTTAAACTAGTACTTTATAGTCCTTCCTGAAGTGTATGTTTTTAAGCAATTCTTTATAAAATGTCGAAATTTGTCCTTAGTAAGATACCTTTGAAACTTATTCCCTCGTTCTTCTTCAATAAGTTCTTCTCTTTCGTTCTTCTTCTTTTCTTCGTTCTTCTCCTTCCTTAAATCTTCCTTTCATTTAATCTTCGCTTAAATCTTCTTTTCTTATATCTTAATTTCTTTCCTCCATTTTTTATGTATTTTCTTCCTACATCAGCTTTAGTACCTAATTAAAAGATCGAAAATATTATTTATAATATAAAATATTATTTATAATATAAGTATCTTATTGGATCGAATGCCAAACACAAGGTCTAAGATACAGGATGACCCTCTATATTGAAGCATTTTCTTAAGAAAAAAAGAGAGCTTACATTTAAAACGTTATATTATCCAGAATTAATTTAAACACATAATAGGTCATAAATTTATTTTTCTTCATTTGTTTCTCTTTTCTGTAATAATATATTTTTAATAAATTTTGAATTGTAATTTTATCTAACAGGATTTTTATATATAATATAATATATTCACAAATTTTATATATTTATATAATATTAAAAAAATTAAACTTAACGCAGGCAGCTAAATACGAACACAAAAACAGTTATAAAGGCTAATAAGAATTATTTCCGTCATTTTGTTAAATAATGCCGAAGGTTGTTTGAAGATTATATAAAGCATGACTTAAAATATTATTAAATTCTTTAATGTGCATGTGTGCATACATTCGTATATATAAAATGAAACTCTCATGCTGTACTTCTCAGTGCCAGTGCGTAAGTATAGGAATAACGTCCACAATTTACTAATCAAGCACACGCATGTAGATATGTGCTGTTTTGAACTTCACTTTGGAACTCATCTAGTTCTTTGTTCTTGAACAAGCAGGATTCTGAAACGCTACCAAATTTTTGTTCACGCTGCCATACTTACTATAAAACTTTTCTGTTGTTGTACTTTAAATGGTAGCATAACCAGTCACACTCTGAACACTTGAATAGTAATCGCTGAACTGTTTAACCGAAAGAGAGTATACTCTCTTTCGGAAAGAAGGAAGGAAATGAAATTAATTTTTGATCAACATTTTTTCTAATAGTAAAAGACAAGAAACAATATTCTTAACTTCTTTTACACGCGATAATGTTTCAAGATCTTTTTGTGTTCACAGTTACATTTATTCTAAATTAAATATTGTTAATTCATTAAATGCAATTTAAAAAGAATAAGAAAATTATAAGGAAATAATAATAATAATTTTAGAAAACAAGAGCTTCGATTTGTTTCTAACTTTGACGTTTTTTTAGCCGGAAAGTTTAAAAGCATTAGGAGCAATTTTATATTAAAGATATGCGATAATTCATCATTTTTAAGTTCCAAACATTCTAAGGATTGTTAGAACTTTATTGTCATTTTATTTTACATGTTCAGATATGAAAACATTTCGTTAATGAACTATAAAAAACAAGATAAAGTTTATTTTGCTCAAAAAATTATATTATTATACCTACTGTTATCATAGTATATAATTCTTAAACTTGGGCTTATTTGTTTAAGACTACATGAAATTTAATTTGTAGACTTATAAAAATCAAATACTAGCATAGATTCATCAAACATTATTTCTTTTAGAAAATTATTCCAAACACATAGAAGGATAAAATTTAAAAGGATCATTAATTCTTAATAATAGCTCCTAAACAATAAAAAAATATCTTTTACTTCATTTAAAGATGGAAGATGCATTTGATTTTATCATTTGCTGATATCTTTTTTTTTCTTCTTTTTTCAATATGATTTTCGTTTCTGGTATTATTTCAAAAATGTATTTCTTTTTTATTCTAAAATGATTGAATTAAAAAGAAAACTTTACTTGAATTAAAAGAAACGTTTTAATTATGACTAGTTACTCATAAGGGAATATGAAAGGCTACGTCTAATGCAGCAAATCTGATTTAAATATCATGAATTTTTTTAATCTTAAATTGATTTAAAAATTTTTCTAAGATAATTTCACAATTTAGAAACATATAAAGTGTATAGTATTATTCGAACGTATAATTGCGTTTATTTTTTCTTTCATGTTCATAATTAAATAGATTTTAAACAAATAAAGTAAAGTAAGAATAGTTGCGCTTCATTGTAGTTGTAAATCAGTTTATTACTTTTGAAATGTTTAAAATTCAAACTATAGGAATTCATTTTATATTGTTCCGTCTTTTCTAGATGAAAGGTTTGAAATGCTGGATGATTCTTTAGGCAGGGACAGAAGCTTTCCAAATCAATCACCTGTACAAGAACTACCCAGCACACAAGGTAATATACTTGTTTGTTTGTTATGAAAAATCCTAAACTATTCTTAAAACTTAAAATATATTTAAATAAAAAATAAAAACAGATGATGGAAAAAATTTTTAATGTCGCTACGTAAACATTGTTTGTTTAACACCTAAGAACATTTTAAGTTAAATCTTTAAATTAAGTTTCTTAGTTTAAGACGTAATCAGGAGAAATTTAAAATACATAACTTAACTTCATGTACAACGGTCTTCGACTTTAAGATTCTGTCCATTCTAAGATGCAACCTATGATTTCACTACCACCAATAGTATCAAACACGTAGATTAAATGCAAATAAAAATAAGATAAACAAAATGCTTATGCTAAGATAAATAAAATTTCTAGCAAATATTTTTACTAAGCTAACTAAATTTGCTAATGTCAATAGTATATTAGTAACCTTTTACTAATATTAATCAGTAATTTTAGAAAAAATATGATTTCGAAATAATGAAGAATATTCAGGCAAAATGCAAGACTCTAAAACTACCTTGTTTCTCTCGCTAGTTGTTATTTCTTGATAACTGCTGTTCTGTGATTCGGGTATTTTTATTGCCTGTTTCCTCAGTAATATTTTAGGAATAACAATTTCCTTTTGATTAACAATTAACTCTTCTACTACGGTTTTAACAAAAAAAAATCCTATTAATATTATATAATTGCTTAAAAACACATGCATTATATTGAGGAATGAAAGTTATAGCATTGGCTTTTAAATACGTTTTAGGTGCTATTTTCAGTTCCGTTATATTCAAATTTTGCGCAGGTGACTTTGACTGGAAGTGCTATTATCAAATTTAGTTGAAAGTTTTCGTCATTCTATTTATTGAATATTGCCTTATATATATCTCACTTTGCTGAAACTTTAATCATATGATTTCTTTTATCTGATATTACTCGAAGAAATTAGGTTGTACAGAATAAACCAGACATATTGAAATATATAGTACAGTATTCACAATATGTTAGATCATTGAAGTTTATTTTTTCTGCTGTTGTTTAAAATAAATTCCAATTATTTTGATGTGTTTTCAAGATTGAGATAAAAAACTAGTGTTCTGGTCTACATTGTGAATCGAGAAATAAATATTTGTGTTCCAAGATAAATATTTATGAATAAACAGAAAGCTCATTTACCTCTTCTGTCTAATAAAATGTTTGAGTTGCAAATTTTGCTACATTTCATTAATTCAGAATGCCTAATGAATCAGTCCTTTTCCCATAGATACCAAACGCAGTGGTGCCGTATCAGCGTTTCCTTCACATATTCTTATTCCACTTTTCTTGGGGTTACGTTTTCTCGTATGAAGCTCAAGAGTTAGAGGCTGTCTCCAGATATGCTCAATGAATATAGACAGTGATCGGACATGCAAGCATGATCTGAGTAAAGAGGTGAACGACTTGGATTAGATCTTAATATGGACTACGTAAAAAAGGACTACGGATTTTATTGACCACATTGCTCTAAATCTTTCATTGGAGGTATTGCCTATGGAGATCAAACTGTGGATGGTTTTTTAAAAAATTTGTTGTTTCTAATTTTATACACTATAATAAAGATATAAATATTAGTGCATTTGAGATCATTAGGAAATCATATTAAATGAAAGTTGTGTAATGTTTTCAGTTTTGTATCAGATTTTGTAACAGTGAAAATTTTTCTTAAAAATAATGAAACATCTGATAAATAGGAATTATGCACAAATTCTATATAAATGTTTAATTTGAACTGGTGCCATGCCTCTATCATTGAGACAAAGCAGTAAAATACTGCTAGCCAATAGAATTATTTGAAAGAAATCTCTAGAGCAAAAATTAATTCAAATGCCACAAAGTGCTTAATAATTTAAATAGTTAAAAAGGACTCTTTGCAGGACCTGTTTCCGCATTATGTTAACCATTTAATTAACATAAAGCCTATATTTTTCCTTCTTCGAAAACCAATTAAACACAAATACGTTGAAAGTATAACTGAATTTATTACATTTGGATGTATATATATATATGAATATCTGGAAACTAATGCTCATCTAACCCCTCTCCTGCAAAAAAGAAAAAAAAAAAAAAAAAAAAAGATAGGTTCGGATAATGGAAAACATTTTTTTAAAAATTATAATATTTCTCCAATCAAATGTAGCCAGGAACTGGAAACCTCATGTTCTTCAATTTATATTTATAAATAGCATAATGAATATTGCCGTAATACATTCAAAGGATCTGCAGGTACTAGGTTTCCGAGCTTTCCAGACAAAAATATATGCTTGCATATTATTAGGTAAACTGAAATACTAAATGCATGTTTTCTTCTATAATTCTTTTTGCAAGAATATCAAGTTTGGCTTCCGTAAAATTTTAGGAATTAAAAATACTTCCCTAGCTTTCCCAAAGTAATAATTATTTAACAGCGTTGCTTATTAACGAAGATCATAATATCAAATTAGGTTTGTTTGAAGTGCTTTTTTCTTAAATTTATTCTACAGAACGACATCTCGTTTTAAACTGTGACCACTATATTTTACTAAGAGTGCAATTTTTTCTTCTTCAGTGTGTTATAAAATATAAAATGAGCTACTTTTTAAATTTATTTGAAAGATTAAAAATGAATTCTATAAAAACTAAATTATCTCGGGAATTTTTATTTACGATGAAATTTGTAATGCATTTTTGATTAAAAAAATTCACCAAATTAGCATATGAGTTTCGAAATATTGAAAAATATTATCGTAAACACGAAATCACGAAAGCAAGTACACTGCAAGAAAAAAAAAAAAAAAAAAAAAATATGGGACAGTGCTATATTTCCCGTTCTACTGGGGCGATTCACGAAATTCAAATTGCGTTCTTCATGCCTCGAAAGCGCGACTTAGGATATATATTAGATTTTTATATAGCACTATTCTAACATAGGTATTTTGACACAAAATCGGACTTTTTCTGAAATAACATACCAATGTTTTTACATATTTCGATTCTACGACTCAAATTATGCCAGAATACCAAGTTTTGTAAAAATCGTACGCGTAGTTTTTGAAATATTAGCTCTCAAAATTTTAGCTCCTCAATGTTAATTGAATTTGGTATATATTTATTTATATTTCTTTTTTTATTAAACTTTTTTGATTTTTTCTCTCACATTTCGAAATTTAGGTTCATTCCAAATAAAATTTACCCATTTTTTGTGTTTTATTTTTTAAATTTCTATTTTTAAATAATTTTTATAAATTTTTCGAAAAACATTTTGAATTATAACCTATAAAATTTTTACCATCATCTTAAAGTAGGTATATTTTTAAGCATATCTGCAAAAAATTAGACTTTTTTATTCAAAATTTTCTAAGATATACACAAATTTACATATTTTCGCGTTTTGAAATTTGGCATCTTTTTTTTTGAGCGATAATAACGCCAAATGTGGTCGATGGATTTTTGGATTTTTGTTACACTGTATTGTCACAGCTATTTTTAACCTTAAATTTCAAGTAAAATTTTACGGAGAATTTATTATATGACATTTTTTCCCTCAATGATGCGTAATAAATATTTATTACTATATGAAAAGCTATTTTTTTAAATAAATTGTTTAATATTTTTTTTTAATTTCTCTCTATCTATTTTTTTTTTTTTTTTTTTTTTTTTTTTTTTTAATAAGAGTAAATTTTTGTAAGAGTAAATTTTTACCTTCGGCGTTTTATCGTATGCTACTTTACTTTGTTTAAATCGAATTGTCTAAAACTGAGAATTTTCGTTTGATGTTTATTTGAATTTTATGACATTAACTGCACAATTTATTTCTAAACAAACTGATGCTTTTGAAGTGGTTGAAAGAGCGGCTGATACTATCATCCATATTTTTAAAGCACAGTATACTTTTATAGAAACATAAGATTTAGAATAATCATTTTTATAAAAGTCGAATTATGATATAAATATACAACCCTCTAGAGACTGAATTAATGGAAGTTCAATGGTTATGTAGAAATGATCTGCAGCTACTTAATCGCTGGATAAGTCAGCAGATTCCGTGGACAAGTAAGAATAATTATATAAACGACACCCAACATTCTGAATTCAATTAACAACGAGGATACGATGTTTATTAAATGAATTTAAGAAGTTTTAAAACATAAAAAATCAACTCATTTTTTATCCTAAAATGTATTTTTGTGCGTAGCGTATTTTCATTATTCTAATTTAAAATTCTAATAATTCTTAAAATTCTAATTTAGAATATAATTGTCAAGAACTGATTCCTAATCATCAGTAATATAATAAGTAATTATTACGGTTATTAATAAATCCTACTTATAAAGTAATTGCAAATATTTCAAAAAACTTTCTGTCTGAATGCAAATATTTTTCTGTGCAAATATTTTTAATTTTATATTAATCAAGATTGCGCACGATATTATTTATTTGCACTTCAATTCTTAACGTCAGTTCTAGTAGAAGTTACAAATCAATTATATTTAATTAAGGATTGGATTGGATTGGATTGGATTATTTAATTATGGCAAAGCACACGAGGGCTATCTGCCTAAAGGGAGGGATGCCTTCGTGGAGGACTTTCTAAGGAAAACTGGCTCGTATACACGTTACACATCTGGAAAACCACGAAAACACCCATGCAACCAGCCCGTTCGCGGGATTCGAACCTCGGACCGAACTACCAGTGATCAGCGTCTTTACCGCTCGGCCGTTTGTGGGCATTTATGAAATGGAAGGCGATAACTTTATTTAAAATGGTTGTCAGAAATACCAAAATGTTTCGAAAAGTTGGATACTTTTTAATATACTTTCAGAATGCTTAAAGAAAAAGAGAAGAAAAATAAATTTTTTCGTAAAATTTAGTATTTGTATTTTTTTTAATTTAAAACTTTTCAATGTTATGATATTTGATTCTTGCGATTTCAAAAATAAAATATTTGACTAAAATATGAATAACATTTTAAGAAACCAAATGTAGGATAAAATTGTGTAAAGCAATGAGCACAATGATAAAACTGTTTAAAGCAGTGTATGCAAGTCATCCTAAGTTAAAATGTCGGTTATACATCTCTCTTATTTATATATATCTTTTCTGAACGGAACATTGAAAGGCGTGTAAAACTGTGCTTTACTGTATTTTCTCTTTTAATATAGTATGCAGTTTTCAAACTCATCGTAGTCTGGGTTACAAAGTATTCTTCCGAAAGAAACGCAGTTCAAATAAATAAAATCAAATTCTGGAAAATTGATATTAATAAATATATTTAAAATGCTTAGTTCGAAGGAATAAATAGAAAATTTTAAAACAATTATCTGAAGAGACAATGCAACACAAACAATTAAAATAAAAGTATAAAAATTTAAAAATTACTTAAAATAATAACTATGACGAAAAATATATATAAAGAAAACTATTTGAAAAAAATAAACGCTGCACCTTTATTTACACAGTTCGAATAGGTAAATAGAAATTTTTAAAACAGCTATTCGGAAAAAAAAAAAAAAAAAAAGTGCAACTTAAACAATTAAAATGAAATTCGAAAAAGAAAAAATTACTTAAAATAATAAGTTATAATTAAAAATATAATATAAAGAATATTATTTGGAAAAAAGGAACGATGGTGACTTTTTTTCCTCTCACGGGAAAGGAAACTAGGTTGCCATATATTAAGAAGTTCGCCAAGTGAAGTATTCTTGGCGCAAACTGACAAAAAAGTGCCAACATAAATTTGTGAATTTCTCCGTAAATTTCGCTCCAAATTTTACAAAATTTCATATTTAGGCGTAATTTGAGTCGTAGAATCGAAATATGTAAAAAAATTGGTATGTTATTTCAGAAAAAGTCCGATTTTGTGTCAAAATACCTATGTTTGAATAGTGCTATATATAAATCTAATATATATCCTAAATCGCGCTTTCAAGACATGAAGAACGCAATTTGAATTTTGTCAATCGGCCCAGTAGATCGGAAGATATAGGACTGTCCCTTTTTTTTTTTTTTTTTTTTTTTTTTTTTTTTTTTTTTTTTTGAGCAGTGTACATAAAGAGCACGACACCAAGTACAGAGGAAAAAAATACTTTGTCTTTTACAAAATAGGTGTAGGTTATAAGTTAAAAGGAAATGAAAATTTAAATACCATCAGTAGCATTGTCTGAACTAATTCATTTTATTCTATTCAGGTTATTTAACACATTTCTAATCTGTTTACGCTAGCTAGAATTTTAATCACTCATTATGAAATGTTAAAACAGGTGTCTTTCAAGAAAAAAGGAAATTTTATTCTATTAAATTTTGATCTCAGACACAAGTCACATAGTTATTCTTTCATATGATTGGTATATTTGTTTAATTTTGCAACATATCATTTGTCTAAATCATTAACATAAGAGAATTAGAATGCTTCCTAAAAATACCATTAGCTAAGTGAAACTACTCCTAAAAATGTCCATTTGTAATTCTGTGTTAGCCACTTAAGAGTCAGTACCTGTCAAATTTAATCTTTACATATATTTGTATCCTATCCACTCTACCATACAACGCACAAAGAGGGAACTTAGCAAACACTTCCTGGCAATCGATGCATTTTAAGATATTCTCAGTATTCATTACCCCCATTGAAATCAGAGTTGGAATAGTAAAAATACATGAAAACTTTATTGTTCTAAGTATCCGAAAAAGTATTATCTGAAACGTGCTTCTTTTGTGCACAGGTCTTAAAATCAGTCCCCTTACAACTTTAAGCCCCTGACTCATTTATGCCGTATAAATCTTAGCCTGACGCACACTAAATTTTCTTGCAGTTTATCATAGCACACTTATTGTCTGGATTCGCTTCGTAAATAAAATACTAATCTTTGTTAATTGCCGTGTATAAAAAGCGTTTTTAAAGCATTTATTTGTCCAAATTTGATGATGCATCAGGTATTTTGCTTTGTCTTTCTTCACGTCTTTTGCTTCCTCGTTTGCCTCACCAAACGGAGTTGGTGAGGCAAACGAGGAACGTTGCACCAAGTTTATTCAGCCCTGCATGAACATTTTAATTACGCGAACATGAAATTTAAAAACATCTTGTGTTTACAATACATCTTGTGTTTACAATCAACAATCTTGTGTTTACAAACACAATACATCTTGTGTTTAGAATCTTATAATGATTAATAGCAACTACTCAGGACTTAAGCAATTTGCTGTTTGAAAAATAATTTCTTGGCTTGTCTGTCAAAATTCTAGTAGACATTGATAAGTGAAACTTGAATTCGTCTCGCAATAATATGAAGAAGATTTTTTCCGTGTGTCTATTTGATCTGGATGATTTGGAAATAAATCTTTTTTTAATAACTTCGCTACGATGGCTTTTTTATTTTCAGTTAAGTTAATAGGTATTCTGCTGTGCTGTAATAACAATTGATTGTTAATGATGATTGTAGTAATAATAATAATAATAATGATTAGGTAATAATAATGATTGTGGTAATGATTATTCTGCGTTTAGAATAAACCGCGAACAATAGCATATAAAATTTACTGGTTATTCTACCGTCAAGTTTTAGTTAAATTACGAACAATTAATTTACCAAGACATTTAAGTACAAACTGAAAGGTATTTGTCATACTATTTACTACAAATGAGTTTTAGCTGAGAGCAGCTGCAAGCAAATGAAATTAAAACAGCTAGTTATTTTCAGTGAAAGTTTTCTGTGGAAATGTTTTAGTAGAATTTTTTAAGTTAATTTATGTAAGAGTGTCCAAGGTCGGTGTTTCAGATTACCTGCTGCGATTTTTTTTTTTTTTTTTTTTGTAAATCTTGTGTTCTGATAGAACCTGCTTCCTCTGATAAAACAAATAAATGTATTAACACGTGCACATTTTCCATATTGTTTCCCATAAGAACGGTTATTTAACAGAATTTCTTGCAAAAGGAATTCTTGAAGTAACTAAACTTATGTACGAAATTATCCTTTCATACATGAGACCAAAAACTGAATCAAAATATTTTAATACTCTATCAGACGTTGACAAAACCTTGTCTTCTTCACAGTTAGAAAAATAATATATGAAATATAGACTACTAGCATATTGCATGTAGTGTGATACAATAATATGCTCTGCTGTTTCGATAACTAAATATTTTCAGAGTAGTTTGTATTAATATTTATGCCCTTGCATTAATAACTCTTTAATGTAAGCCACATAATTACACTTTGAAATCGAAATTTTAATTTCATGAAATTAACAAAATGCTAATGTGAAATGAATTACAAAAATGCATAAATATTTTAAATAGCAGGTACAAAATTGTAATTGAATAGGATTATGAGACTGATGAACGTGTTAAAAACAAATGCTTGTTTCTGTATTCCCACATTTTTGCAAAGGCGTAGAGGAAGCAGTACATAATCATTTCATGATAGTGTTGGATCATCATGGTACGTACTTGCATTATACGGTCACCAGCACTCATATCGTAAAGCCAACGTCTTCATGTATTTCTGTGTGTATATATATATACATAAGAACAGATCCAAACCTTGATATGGAACAGAAAATTGTAATACTGTTATGTATTATTGAGCTTTATGTCAGTGTTACTGCCCCAATTTATGTAAAAATATACTTGTAATCAGTAACTATTTCATGTATATAGTAAAGTGTACTTTATTCAGATGCCGAATGGAGTCTGTAAATGAAAGTGTCAAATTGCTGATTACAAATAAAATTGTTCTGTAAAATGCTCTGTAAATGAAGATGACGGGATTGTATTTTTGAATAAAAATTAATGATAAAACTAACGCCTGTAATCTGTATTCTCATATAAATACTGTGTTTCATTTTTATCAAAATGCATGCATTGTATAAAATGCTTAACTCAAAGATTAAATGTAAATAAATCTAAGAATGCGAAATTCAGTAAAAATGAGTGTTAGAAATAGAAAGTATACGGTCAATCTCAGTTGTAATGTGCGCTCGGGGACCAACAAAATTTTCTGGTTACAATTACTTATATTCTTATTAAAACTAACCGCCACAGAAATGTCCATAAATTAGTAAGTTGTTCATAATTTTAGGGCTATAATTTCTTAAAATTGAGGTAACATTGAAAAGCAATTATTTACTTAACAACAAACTTGATGCTGCTATTTACAGTTTATCTCTGTTGATTTAGTTAATTCAAAATCAAATTGGGGGAAATCAATTTTAACAATCTTAAACAGATATTCTTTCATTTTTTCTTTTGAATTTATTACTCAAATTGCTTTTTAGAGATAGTAATTTAAGCATAGAGAATTAGAAATTTAAGCATACAGAATTAGTAATTTAAGCATATAGAGAACATGTTAGCTGAAGAAGAATTTCGTAGCCAGTGTTATTAGTTTCTGCTTAGTCGTATGCAGGCCAGTTTCGTTATCTTGAAAGATAACTCCTTTCCGATTGGCTAAAACTGGTCATGCACGGAAATTTAAAATTTTTATATATCCTGTCTGAGGTTCTATTTTTTGCTGCCATATGGCTCGTATATAGAATTGTGAGAACCATTCTGAAGTGTTGTATGCATTTTAGGGGCACCATTTCTAAAGTATTTTCCGTTGGCGCGGGGAGCATATTTAAATAAGTAGAGCCTCAGATATCAGCATTCTAGTATGGAAAATTTCCTGCATTCTTTATATTTGAAACACAGATTGTGATGTACTATTAGTCCCACCGCATGTCTAGAATTATAAATCTTTTAATTATAAAGTCGTACAAAGAAAAAATCGTAAATGTGGCATAACAAGCCTGTGTATGTATAATTCTTATGTGCAATTTAAAATTTCAAAGGGTCATCTGAGAGAAAGTTTTAAAGAAGAATGAAGGTAAAAAAATTGATAAATTAAAAAAGAATATTAATATACAATAATTAAAACAATAAGAAGTATGAAAACAATTTATAGCTATTCAAGCATTTATAAATACACGAGTGATAAATGGATAATAATAATTTGTATATATTTGAAAATCTGAATTACAGAAATAATAAATATTTACTAGAATTCACAACCATAGAAATAATTACCCAAGAGAAGTCAAAGATAATGTTGTGCAATCTATCGGTGTTCTATTTTAAAACAAATATTAAAAACTAAAATTATCCAATCTTAGTTTATAAAATGCTTAAAATTGAGCGCAGGAATTGAGTTTCATGTGTCAAAATACATTCACGGACTACAAAGAATGGAATCAATGCCTCTATGTCTCATTAATACTGATGAGTGTATTTAAACATGGAAAAGCTTTGAAATAGAAACCGAGTTTTGGCGCAAAAAAGCCTTCAAATAGACCATCCTTCATACGTTTTAGAGATTTCAATTATCAGTGCTTCAATCGTCTGTGAAAATCTTATATTAAACTCTCTTACCTGATATTTATCGTGGAGGATATTCCAGTTTACAGGTGTCAGGATAACTATGAAGAAGTTGAGATCACAATGGTGCTATCAAATCTGAAAGTGACCTTCAGTGTAAGATAAGACAAAGCATCCGGGCACCAACTATTTACCAATTAGAAAGCAGGATGTCATCCCATCGTGTTACTATACTAGATACAAAACCCCGAGGTCAAAACAATCCCTCCACAGATGCCATCGATCTAGAGATCCTATTAAAACGGCCAAATTTTTAACAGAACAGAGAGGTTTACCGTCCCCGTGCTAACTTTTACCGTACAGCAAGTTCAGGTAAAAGCATGGGGGATACCAGCGATGTACCATGGGTCAGCTGGTAATGCCTTCCCCTACTAACTATACAAAAATTTCAAACTTTATTAGAATTTACAAAGAAATGTTGAGGAAATTTGCAATTGAAGCTTTCCGAATGATCTAGACTAGAGTTTACTTATTATGGAACACCGTGCAATCCTACCGTACGCCCTGCATCCAGTATTAAATAAAAATAATATTTGGGACATAAAGAGATTTCATTTACCATGCAGCAGTTTTCTCACATGAATTCAAAATTATACTCCGTCTAATTTCGTGTGAAGAGTTAGATTTGTAACTTCCACAGATAACTAGAGATTCCACAGATTTGTAACTTCCACTAGAGGCACTACAATCTATTTTATGCTTTAGAGCGTATTTTTTAATGTGGTAAGCGGGTCCATTCTTTTTTAAATAAAACAGTTCCATACGGGATTAAATTTGAATTTAAGTACATACATTTAATTTAATTAATTTAACACATTTTACAGCTGTGATAGCTAGACTTTAAATGTTATACGATTTGAATACTTCTGTGAATGGATCAGAAGTTAAACAAATAGAACTATAAAGAAGTAATATTAATCATTACTGGGCACATACACAAGCAGCTAACGAACATGTACACGTATATTACTTTTTGAACATGTAACGCTGCTATTTAATTACAAGTTATTAAAATCTACTTTATTATACAAAGAAACTTTTAAAAATTTCGTTTGTTACATAAATGTTATGCTATAATATTTAATTTATTCTAGATCATGTTTTCAAATGAGGTGCGCTATTACATTTCCTTATTATCCTAAATGATCTCAGTGAATTTACTTAAGTGTATGCGGGGTTTTATTTCCTTTCTCAAAGCGGAAAAAAGCGTTATTATAATTTCTTATCGTTATTTATAATTGCGAGTGTGTAATTTTTTTGCAGTCAAACAGCTTCCAATAAAAATGTAGTGTTTCATGTAAGTTTGAGTAATTGCATGACAGATGGTTAAATCGATTTAATATAATTGGTTTCCTTTGCTGGTTCTAAAGGCTTCCCCAGCAAAAACTGTATCTAAGTGGAGCAGAGTTTTCCCCAGTTGCTTATTTAATTACATCGCATAAAAAATCTGTGCAGTTATTTCGATTAATTTATTAATAAATCGAATATAATAATAAAATAAACACAAAAGAAATCTCTGTTTGTTATTGGACAAAATCTTATGCATACATGTTGAAAACCTACCACGCATTAATCAAAAATCTCCAAGAAAAATGAAGTAATAGAAACTTAATGGTAAGCTTACAAAAACAGTAGCCTGATGATTTCCAAGCACGCATGCTCCCAAAAAGTAATATAGATCAATTTCTCCAGTTGCTGGTAGAACGAAAGGTATTTTCATCGAAATATGTTTAGGGAAAAAATGTCTTGTTAAATTTAAAATTTGCTGAACGAACTAATATTTGTCAATAATTCTTGTCATAATTCGTTTCTATCTTAGGAAAATATATACCTTCTCCTCGCCTATCTTTATGATGAATGTATCAGAAATACTACAGCCACCGCTTAATGTGATTACAATAATGGCTGCACACACATAATTTTATCTGAATGGAATGATACGATTTACTCTAAAGATATGCTCATTTTAAAATTAATTTGCGGTACTGCTGTTGAGCTGAATTTTATAGTTTGAGTACGATAAACGAAAATATGTTAATGTACGTGTTAACATGCGTTTTTCTTTCTTCTGACACCAGTTGTTACGTTTTTTCTTCCTTCACGTTCGTACGGGATTCGTAGGTTTGGAGTGAATAACGACGACACTGGATGAAGTAGCGAAACACACTTTATTTATCAATATTAATCAGGGCAGCTCCAAAACACTTTTACAGTCGTCGAAGATCTACTATAAACACGTTGGAACAATCAACAACACAGCCTTCAGACTGTCAGGCAATAACGGTGGAGACAGCTTCCTGCAAAGCATCCGACTCTGATTTCCGGAGTACAGCTCCCGTTTCTGCTCCACGTTCTCGGAACTCCACGTACTCTCGAGACTCTCCCCGCTACAACTCGCGATGCACTCGACACACAGAGCACAGCTCTCGACTCTTCGGTTCAGTCGTTCCCAGAGCTCAACACGCTCTCTCGACGATGTACTAAGAGACTCATTCGGTGCACCCGACGATCTATTCGACACTCGCAGGCCGGCTGTCAACTCGATCGTCTCCGCACAGACTAACTAGATGAGACACTCGTGCTCTAGACAAGACAGACTTACTCGCCCTCTCGACGAGGCACTCACTCTCGATACTCCCTGACTGCGAACCAGCAGGGTTTATTTAGCTTTCGGCTTATGTTCGAGAACATTCTGGGCTAAACCGGTAAGAATTCTTTCCAGAAGGTTCTGAATCAGTCCATGGCATATCGCAGAATTTGTCGCCAAATTTGACCAAATGGGTGATTTTGCGCCAAATGTGGCAACCCTGTCTTCTTTTGCCATTTATGGCAACCCTAAAACTGCTTTGCGGGGAAGCCATCTCACCGCGCCTGTACATTTCGTAACAATATGTTCATTTTAAAATTAATTTGCGATACTACTGTTGAGCTAAATTTTATAGTTTGAGTACGATAAACGAAAATATGTTAATGTACGTGTTAACAAAGATAACTTTGGTGATCATGTTATAAATAGCACTATATTTTTTTTCATAAAATTTCTCATTTCCCCTATATAATGAAGACTTTAAGCTTCTTTGAGTCAGGAAAACTTGTTATCAGCTTGATGGAAAGGAAAGCAAAACTTAATTAACTCGAAATTTTATTTTCTAATTTTGTGATTTGTTTCCGTAGCATAAATAATATTGTATTCTTTATAATTTTTCATTAACTAAGCATTATCTGAAATTACTTATTTATTTATTAAGTTTGTTAATTAGCAAGCCTTAAGAATACCATATGATAAGTAAATAAATAACTTATGAATAAATATATGATCTTATGAATAACTAAATACCAGCACTATTTGTCCCTTATAAAGTAACAAAATTCATTTTCTACGTTTCCCTTTTAATGCTTATATTTACAAGATTCCAGAATAAATATTATATTTGTATTTAAATAATATATGCGCACCACATAAAATATTACTTTTATCACATTTAAAGAAAACCTACCATTGCAAATTTAGATCTGTTTAATTTTTTTATTGCAGGTATAGCACATGCTGTTTCGTTTTTAATCTTTTGTGATTTAAATCCCTCCTAAGGCCAATATATTAAGAAACAGCTTGATCAAAAAAGTTTCTAACCCTCATTCAGATTGTTTTATTATAATCGTAATAGTATAATTTAGTCATTGCATAATTGCTTGATAAGATAATTAATTCACATTATGCATTTAAAGTGTAACTTAGTTTCATAGTTGCAGTTAAAGTGTAACTTAGTTTCATAAATGATTAAGAACTTATTGCAGCAATTACTTCACGTACCACATAAAAACGCTTTCTTACATAGCATTCGGAATTTTATTTTAAATCAGTGTTTGCTTTACATTATTTTAATTTTTGAGCAGTTAGATTTTATAGTGCAACAATGCACTTTTTGATTTTAAATCAAATTATAATAGCTTTAAATTTATTAACTACAGTACAGAATATATAAGTAAATGGCGTGTTATTTGTACTAATAAGTAAATATAAATTTTGCAGGTTTAGCAATGCCTGCGATCATTCAGAAGATATTAACACATAAAATGAAAAAGTTAATGTTTCAGAATTCCTAATATGTTTCCTTTGCAGAAGAAAGTCACTTTGCTAAATAAGGTAACCACGAAATTGATTCGTCAGCCTCCCAAATCATCGATGACTCAGGAAACGAGTGGAGGGCTACGGGAACAGAATATAAATGGACTCATTATCTTTACCCTAATAGCGCAAAGAAACTATTGGTTTTACCCATTGGGCGTGTCATCGCCAATGTCAAAGGTGCAACCTTTTCCGATGACCTCTCTGACCTGAATGGTATTCAATCTGAACTTCATTGTTCAATGAAAAATCAGACCGACCTATTTAATGATCTAGAAATTATCTAATACTCTTTTCTGAGATTTTGCATTGTTAACGGTGATTTATTGTCCAATTGTAATGCCTGATTTAAGTCTGTGTGTATAACTGAAGCCCATACCCATAAATATTGCATAAATGACAGTTTTCCTACCAAGATTAACATCTTACATATGTCCCGGTTACTTTAGACTAAAGGTACTCATTAAATCAGATAAATATGATGGCTCGCTTGAAATCGACAGACAAAAAGTTTCTTTTTAGGCATAAACATTTTATTTCAATTATTTGCAACAAATCACTTCATTAAAAACTAATTTTCTTTAAAAAATTTTAAAACTTCTGTTCTAATCACAGACTCGCTATAAATCGAGGCGTTGCTACTCTTTTTCAAACAAAGTGTTAACGGAGTTAATTTACTTACTATAAGTGGCGCGACAATATGCATTATTTCATTTCTTTATTGATATATTAATAATAAAAATGTTTCGTTTTATGTTTTCATAGATATTTATTTTCCATTGTAAAATTTCATAGTTCATCAAGCATCTTTCACAACCTTCAGTTGAGTTTAATGTTTTCATAAATTTCCTGTAAGTATTTTTGGGTTCAAAGAAACATTCTAAATATGAACAGAAAGCATCTCTTAAGTGTGATATAAGACATTCCAAGGAATTCCTAAAACTGTATGGCTAAGTAAAACTAGGAATGTGAAAGCACTTTTACATAAAATTTAAATGTGTATTTGACATTATTGCTTGAAACATAAAAACTCAATTCTAATACCCTGTATCAGCATAGATAAATGAAAGCCAGATACTCATACAACACTGTCAAATATGCAGGATAAAACATAATTTTTAAAATTATTTTATAATAAATTAAAACCATTTAGACATGTTTTCCTCCAGTTTTTTTTACAAAACATTAGCTTAGCAAACAAATATAAACACTGATTTATAAGAAAAAAAATATATAAAACATGTTCTTGTAAAACCTGACTAATTTACACATAAACCAAAGCTCGATATTTTGAATTTGTTTTGAAAGGATAATAGCAAATGCCATATTATTGTATTCTGACGTAAAATTAGTAAATATGTCCTTTTTAACATTGTAGAGACATTAGGGATTTTTGAAAACAGGAAAGATGAAAAATTAACAAAGCCTTCGCTGGGAATCGCGAACCTCTTCATAACGCAATGAGCGTGTAGACCACTACACCACGAAGATACGCCAAGAAGGTGGGAGAAATACCTTATATACTCCCCCTTTTAAAGGGCGACTGGATTTATTTAGGGGATTCAATCGCCAAATCCTGTGTGAGGAGAATTATCATTTCAAACCTTTTAGTTCGGGCGCTAATGTAGAGACATTAGGTATTTTTGGAAGCAGGAAAGATGAAAAATTAATAAAGACTTCGCCGGGAATCGAGCCGCGGACCTCTTCATTACGCACAGCTTGCAGACCACTACACCACGAAGGCACGCCAAGAAGGTGGGAGAAATGCCTTATAACATAACATTATAAAGCATAAATTAATTGACAGTTTGCCTGAAAGTTCATTCATGAATTACTTGATACATTATCTATTGGTAACAGGTATTTTTTAGAGAGAGTTATTTAAAAAATTTTCTACAAAATCCAGATATAAGCTTTTCTGCGTAAACAATTATGTTATAAACATACATTTAAATTATTTTGATAATAATAAATACATAACACCTTTCAATTTTTTTTATTATTATTTTTTATTTTTTTAAATTTTTTATAATAGCACAATTTTCTAATTTCTAGAGCACTTTTTTCTATAATAGCAATATTTTCTATTTTTATATGATGGCACTAATTTCTCCACATAGAAATATCAGAATTTAATAGCATGTCTAGTTATTCTTAATTAATTTGTTGAAATGCTTAATCGAGTCAGAAAAGGGTTCACAAGTGAGGCAGCGTTTAGTTATCGACATTTGGTAGTTAGGTAGGTAGATAGGTTACGGAGGATTGGAACGCCAGGTGTCTAACAGAGGTAAACAGGCATATGTTCCATGCCCTCCTCTAACTACAGCAAAAGCTGTAGAAATTTATTCGAAATTTGATTAAAAATCTCAATGATTTCAAAGGATAAAGAAGGATAAATTAAAAGGGTTTATAGTTTAATTATATAATTATGCACTTACTGTACAGTTTTCTAGACTTTGCTTTTATTAACTGAGGTATTATTATATTCTACGCAATTAATTAATTTAAAATAAAGAGGAAAGTAAAAAACGGAAAACTAAAATTGAAGTTTTGTGTTTGTTTAGCGGGTCAGAGGTGCACTTTTGTCGTTCACGATGAATAAATGTAAACTTTACAAAAAGAAATCGGTACTTAAAATGTATCTTTAATGCTCTCGAAATGCATATTTTTAAAATAAAATATTACAATACAAAAAAGCATATGCAGAACTATATGACATACATTAAGGTATTTTCTTCTCAATTTTTCTGTGTTACATCAAGGTACATATGAATTCAATATATTACTAAATAAGCATTTTTAATATATGAATGTCTTTATTTCCCCATAAAATAATACAACTCAGTGCAAAAAATAACTTCATTTTATTCGCATGTAGCTTTAAAAACTGCAGTAAAATGTATTCAATAAATATACAAAACGCTACTAAACCCAGAAAATTAATTTCAATGCAAAGAGTAATAACGATAAGAAGAAAGGTGGAAGTCTGCCATTTCTTTGATATGCGTCTAAATCAGGGGTCTCCAAACTTTCCAGTCTTAGGGCCATATTGATTACTCCAGTAAGTTCCGCGGGCCAAAACCATATTATCATTGTTGACGGTGGTAGAAAGTGAAATAGTCCACTGATGAAAAAAAAAGTCCGAAAAAGTACGCAACGTTTAAAAAAAGGCTGCAAATCGGACTAAAGTCCGCAAAACGGCAACACTGCATATTATTAATTTTCCTGTCATTATCTGTAATTTCTAGATTAGTCGTAGAGTACGAGCCATGAGGAGTAACGTGACACGACATATGGTGGACACAAGCGGAAATAGGTAGTACCTTCTATGGCACAGATGGCGCTAATAGCACGTACAGAAGTCAGTTCCTATGACACTGTTGTGAAATAAAATAGTGCGTACCTCCTTAAAACGTGTTTGTTCGTGTTTAAGTTTAAGACATCTTTGTAACAGTATTTTGATTTGAATTGTTGCTTTTGTGTGTGATTTAGTAGTATGGAAAAGAAGCGAAAAATTGATAGTGAATGCAGAAAATTCAAAGATCAGTGGGACATTCAGTATTTCATAATTGAGTCCAGTAACAAGGCGCTATGTTTGATTTGCAATGAAAGCATAGCCGTTCTCAAAGAATATAACATTAAACGTCATTATGAAACAAAACATTTTCAAAATTACTCAAAATATACAGGAAGTTTGCGGACAGAAAAATTCAAAGCTATGAAGCGCGGATTGAAATGGCAGCAATCTTCATTTATAAAACTCAAAACTGAACAAGAGGCTGCAACTCGTGCCAGCTTTCGTGTGGCTCTTGAAATTGCAAAACGTGGAAAACCATTCACCGATGGAGAAATGGTCAAAGAATGCATAATTGCAGTAGCCGAAGAAATATGCCCTGAAAAGGTAAATTTATTAAAAACTGTCAGTATGTCAGCAAACACTGTGGCTCGAAGGGTAGAAAACATCGCTGAAAATATATCTTCTCAACTGTTCGACAAAAATGGACATGTTGAGTGTTTTTCTTTGGCCTTGGATGAGTCAACGGATGTGTCAGATACTGCTCAGGTGTTGATTTATATTCGAGGAGTAGATAAAAGCTACGAAGTGCATGAAGAAGTATTCATGGCACAACTACTGGTACAGATATTTTTAAAGGAGTTGAAATGGCCATTAATCAAAAGAACCTTCGAAGGAAAAACTTGAAATGTATTACAACTGATGAAGGCAAAAACATGAGTGGGAAAGATAAAGGAGTGGTCGCTCTTGTGTCAAAGGCTGTAGAAAATGACGGTGGTTCAAAACCATTAGTCTTACATTGTATCATTCATCAACAGTCTTTGTGCGGAAAATGTTTGGATATGTCTGAAGTTCTGAAACCAGTCATATGAACTGTTAATTTTATCAGATCTTTTGGGCTGAATCACCGACAATTCCGACAATTTATTGAAGAGATTGGAGAAAACGACTTACCTTATCATACTGCCGTACGTTGGCTTAGTTGTGGGAAAGTCCTTCAGCGCTTTTTTGAACTTCGAGCAGTGATCGAAATTTTTTTGAATGAAAAGCATCGCCCTCTTACTGAATTACAAAACAATGCATGGCTGTGGAAGTTAGCATTCTATGTTGATTTGACAAAACATGTGAACGAACTGAATTTGAGATTGCAAGGAGAAAACCAGCACCTTCCTGATTTATGCACTAATATCAAATCATTCCGGAAGAAATTGATACTGTTTCAATCACAACTACGAAGTAAATGTTTTTTACATTTTAAAACATGTGAAATATTCAGCCACACCACTGAGACTGAGTTTCCTATCGATTTTGCAATCGAAACTTTGAGTGCTTTGAAAATAAATTTTGATATTCGTTTCTCGGACTTTGATGCCATTGCGAATCAAATTAAGATTTTTCAGAATCCTTTTGATACTGACATTGAAACCCTAGCCCCGGAACTTCAAATGGTAATGATTGATCTACAGTGCAGTGATATAATTAAGAACATATATCAAAACTCATCTTTGTTGGAATTTTATAAGAGTCTTCTACTGACACAATTTGATAATTTGCATAAATTTGCTCGTGGGCTGTTTTCTGTTTTTGGTACTACTTATTTGTGTGAGAAGACCTTCTCCAAAATGAAGTACACAAAAAATGTTTACAGATCTAAATTAACTGATGAGCATCTTAAATCTCTTTTAATAATTGGTACAAGTAAAATTAGTCCACAACTACAAACTATTGTCAGTGGAAAATCTCATTTACATAAATCTCATTAGTATTTCATATGTCATTATACTTGTTATAAGTTATGTTTTTATTTAAAATGTATAAAATGTTAGTTGGATTCATTTCAATAATTTGTTAGTTATTATATACTGAAGTTAAATTTTCTGCATATTATACATGTCTTTACTCATTACAATTCTGTGTTTCTTTATCCAACTTATCACAAAAACAATAACAATAAGCCTACAACAATGTTATGAGTAGTTAGCCCATGACCATATCAATGTAGATGTCATATTAATAATTATTTAACATAAAATTAGAATATTTCAGTAAACTAAATTTGCTATAAAAAATATGTTCTCTAAAAGGAGTTTTCAAGTATGCTAGCTCTCCGCGGGCCGGACAAAATCTGTCCGCGGGCCGGATGTGGCCCTCGGGCCGTAGTTTGGAGACATCTGGTCTAAATCATCGTAAGAAAATAATCATAGAAGCATATTCAGATCTTGTTATCTTTTGTCAGTGGTATGCTTAGCTTGTACCATAATTCTCACTCTCAGTCATTTCAAATGAAGTTCTGTCAATACCGATGTTTTTTATACTATTTTGTTCGTCGATTCTCATTTAGACGAACGTGCACCATTTATCTACCAATTTTGATGCAGCCCGATTCCCATAGGAGTGAAGATTTTCTTCGTAGCATAGTTTTTTTAATGAAATATTCTTTGTAAATTCTTTGAATTTGAAGCAACTGATTTGTTTCGAATATTACTGAATGTTGAAGAAAAGAACTCCAGTATCCGGTGTCATCTGTAATAATGCCATACATCATATTTTATGTTTCTGACAAAGCTACCCGAAACAAGGGTCAGCCAAGTGAGGCATTTGTCTCGGTTGAACAGATAGAAGGGCGCCAATTTAATTATGAAAATTTAGAAATAAATAAAAAAACAAACTATAATTTAACTTTCAACATTCGAATACACCAAAGAATATGAAAAGAGTTTTGTGTAATATTAAAATTTATTATTTCTAGTAGCATACTGAAGTTAATTTAACTTGCTGTAAAAAGCTGCATAGACTTAGGCAGAAATTATCATGCTGCCGACAATAGTAATTCTCTAATCTGTCTCCTATTAATTTGCACTTCTTTGACTTTCCCAAAACCCAGCATAGATGCCGATGAAATTGACTACAGTCTAATGCGCAAAAACCCATTGGAATAGCATCGGGTGAACTAAACAAGGCTGTTTGAAAATGAAATGCACCCATTACTGGTATTTGTTTTTATTTGTGTAGAATTTGCCAGTGAACGAGGTACATGTTCCAGGTTTGTCTAATCCATGTTCAGTTTGCTGAGTACAGTTGATTTCATTTATGATTATTTCTGAAGCAGACATAATACATTGGAATTAAACGAATCGGTGCAGTAGTTTGTCTCATTCTTTGTTGACTGAAATATAAATTTATAACTTTGCTTTTCAGAGCTATTCTATTTATTATAGTGAAATAAAGAAACGAATTCTTGATTTTTTTAAGAAATGAAAAAGAAAGTTTAAAATTTTGAATAATTTTTGAAGGACTTAAAGCGAACTATTCTGGCTAAACATAAATGATTTTGAAACAAAAGAACATGTCTACAAAAAGTCTAGTTTTGTTCGTTATTATAAAATGATCAGTATAAAAATATATTTAAAAGAATTATTTCCTACCAAAGAAATTTTAAAAATACTGTTTCGAAAAAAGCTGAAACTGGAAGAAAGATAAAAAAAAAAATAAACGCCTTATGGCGTTTATTTTTGATTCAAGATTTAAAAATTATTTAAACATCGAAATCAGTTAGACCACGGGTGACAAGTCTGTCCATTACTGCGAATAATAATTAGTGGCGAACATCTATCAAATTCGCAAAATTTTACACTTTGAAATATCCCAGTTAAATGAAGATGTGAGGTAAAATAGATAAAACAAGAAGCACCTTGAAATCTCGTTAGTTTTAAATCTGTACTTATATTCTCGAGATACCACTAATTTTAAAATAATTCCAACCAGAGATGGGAACGTGTCTGTGTCTAGATAGTTTTAGAAAAGCCAAATGATTTCTACATGAAAATTATATTCTCGTTGATGTTACAATCTACCTAAGATTATTAACATAAATTAAGAATTTTCAGGTATTTTGAAGCATTAATAAACTAATTGTGGCAGATATAAACTTCATTTGATCAAGCAAACGTTTCTTATATGGCCATTCTCTGTATGCAACAATAATTGAGTGATTAAACAGATTTTGAAAATCAAATATTGATGATTTTGGCTTCATTAAAAAGCAAGAAAAATTTAATTGTAAATATGATTGAAAGGTTTGCGCAATAATATTTAGAGTAGGTACATTGCCATTTACCATCTATCGGAAAGGTACGTTTTGGGTTCATTTCAAATAAAAATTAAACCATTCTACGTTTATTTTTTGGAATATGTAAAGATACGATTAAATATTTTCGTAAGAATTATTACGTTATAATTTGAAGTAATTTCTTTAAAAAATATAAAAATGAGCAGACTGCATTGTATATGGGTGCTAGCATTTATCTGTTTGCCTCACATGAAAAGATATGTAGGCACGGCTCTGTTAGCGAAACTTTACTTTTTCAGAGGAATATGAATTTTTTAATCTCTCAGTTACAGTCCATTTTATCTTAAAACTTAATATAATACATGAAATGCTTTGAATTTTATTCATTTGAAATTTTAGTGGAATAATATGCTCTATTTTTGAGCTGCTCTTTTTAAAAATTGAGTTATTTTCTAGTTATTTTACACCCTGATTTTCTCATTACGTTATATGAAATTAAGCTTCCTATAAAGAGCTCATTTGTACCCGATCTTAAAATGATTAGCTTAATTTATCTGCAACATTATTGAAATAACTTAATGTATTTACAACACTATTGAACGTATTATTCCTAATTGTGAGTAGTATAGTTCAAGTTGAGTAATAAATTTCAAAATTTGCTTAAAATAATGCATTAGACAAAAGAAAATCTTGAAGTATTAAGAAATATTTACTCTGAAAACACACTAGTACAGTGTAACCTCAAAAGGTTCTTTACCGAGACGAAAGCAAGGAAGAGTAATATTTTACTTATCCGTTTCAAGAGGGAATGAAGGCGAAATATAGCATATTGAAAAATAACAATTCTTAGTTTATTGTGACATTATATTTTTCTACTTTCTACCAGTTAAAATTCGGTTCTTCTACACTGTGCATTATTCACTACTACTCTTTGAATAACTTCCCTGCTTTTTCTTTCAGAAATAAAATACATTGTTATCATAGTTTCTATACAAATTTTTCTTCTACGTTTCTCTACAATTCTTTTCAAAATTCACTTCCAGGCAACATTCTCAAAAACAAACTAGGTATTTCCTGCAGTAAAATATGAAAGCATAGTCAAATTTCGTAATTTGTACACTTGAAATAAAGTCATCCCTCTTATAGTGTTCCAGTTTTAAAATCTTCTTTTAGTAATATACTCTGCGTCCACAAAAATCTTTATACGGCCTTATTTTTCAGAACCGTTGGTCGTAGACATATATTTACATACAGAAATGACGAAAATAATCACATTTTGCCAAAATAACGTTAAAAAATTTAATTTTATAAAAATTACGAAATATAGCACCTTATACAAACCTTTGCACTTATGTAACTGTAAAACAAAACTTTGAATTATAACTAGCTTAGTTGACATGTTTTTTACATTGAAAATTGTTTTATGAATTTTAATTTTATAAAAGATAGACGTTTTGCATTAGGTGAATAAGTATATGGTTTGCATACCCCATGATCATAATTAAATTGTTTTTTTTTATATGCTGTTATAGGATTTTGCGTAATTGGCTTATATGTTCGCTCTCGGTAATCGTTCCTCCCTCGTATAGTCAATATTATAGTATCGTGACTACCTAATTGATATCTTATCAATTTTAAACATGTAAATAATTTTTTGGTGTTTCTAGAGTAGCTGGTTAGTGTACTACAACAATGGTTTCCTAAGAAGTAAAATATTAAAAACAAAAGCGAGCAGGAAGAAGGAAATGATTGAGTTGATAGAAATAATACGAACGAGGTATGCCGGTTAACTGATATCTAAGATTTTATAAGATGTCTATTTTGATGTTTTCTACGATAAAATAATATAAAGAAGCGCTAAAGGAGCTATGCACCTCAGAAGGAGTCAAAAGAGTATGCCAAACACTTGTTCTGGAAAATGTAGACATAAAGCATCTTTTGCTCTGGATAAGCGATTAGGACCTGACAGATGATACGGTGACCGAAATCTTTCAGCTAGCCAGAAGACAAGGGCTTTGTACGCCGATTTCGTTACCAAGCACATCAACAGAAAATTAAGAAGGCTTCGATGCAAGCAAAGAATGATTTGATAACTTTAAAAGGAAAAGTACTATTCATTGTGGTGTGAAGCACCGAGAAGCTGTGCCTTCGGATGCCTAAGGCAGGTAAGTTTTCAATGCCGAGTTCCAGAATCTCATGTTACCTGAGTTTTCTGTTTTGTTTGTTGAATGGATGAACGGGGGTCTTCGGTTATGAAGTGAAGAAGTATCGTTTTCTGTTTCTCAAGGTTTCCTGCGTATGAACAATGGTCCTGTTCATCCTCCACA
The DNA here is from genome assembly GCF_044657685.1 of Stegodyphus dumicola. Classification (NCBI taxonomy): domain Eukaryota; kingdom Metazoa; phylum Arthropoda; class Arachnida; order Araneae; family Eresidae; genus Stegodyphus; species Stegodyphus dumicola. Next base: position 200,741,216 of record NC_140771.1, read on the forward strand.
CTTTGAGAATGAATTAGTGGAGAAATTCCTGTTCATTAAGGTCAAATTTCTCAAACACCACTGTACTAGTCTAGCCATAGTTCTGTACATCGTTTCGAAGTTTAGAAAGCTTTAAGCCAAAGCAATATTTCAGCGATATTTGAGTGAGCCGGAAGGAAGAGGTCTTACCTTCTCAGAGATTATAAAAATTTCATATCATGAGTAGTTACTAGATCTTATACAAAGCTTGGAATTGGGTTACCAGAAAACATTTAACTTTGCTTGGAGAAAATCAGGCTTTATTGTGTTTTTAAATATTACTGTGATGACTTTACTAATGTGCAAAAGCAGTGATGAAATTCTATTCTTTAGAAAAACCATGAATCCCATGGAGCTGAATGAGGGCAATATTAAAGAATTGACGCAGGAACTTGGGCGGGAACTGACCACTTATGCATCTGTATCACGAGCAAGAGGTTATGGTGCAGATATCATCTGTGTAAGAGGAGGAAATATGGAGAAACCCCTCACTTTCAAACAATATTACAAATATGCGTAAAATGTAGAAAAAAAGGGTTTTCTAGAATGTGACGGATTATTAATTCTAGATTGCCTATGAATGAGTTAAAAGACTTAGTTTAAGCTTAAAAGTATCTTGCAATCTTTACAGCAAACGAATTTGGTATTTAAAGATTAAATAGCTCTCAAACTTGTCCAATTCTGCCATTAGCGCAGTTACACCATATTATTAATAAGAAGTACTCATCCACTTAATTTTTGATATTTACATCGAAATGTTATCAAAAGTAGCAGGTTAAAATGTATATGGCAAACTGAGAACAAAAGGTACATGAGACAAGTGTTGCCGAGTTTCGCATGTACAGTACAGAAATGGATAAATTTTTAGCTTCAAAGAAAGAGGAATAATTTTGATAATGTTATTGTTATTTTAATTTAAGGTCTAAATAAAAAATAAAATACAGATTTTCTTATTATACTTCTTTATATAAAATGACAATACTAAACTAATCGTTATAAATTATACAGCATAAGAAATTCATAACTATCATATAATAAGGCACTGATGATATTTATTAGCATTTAATTTTACTGAATCATTAATATAATAAAATTTTAATTTTATTTTATTTATTGTTTTTTTTTCTCCTGAATTTGTATATACTTTTCAATAGATAGAAATTTATTTCAGTTAAATTCGCAAAACTGCAGTTACTCAGATTCTCATAGAAGAAATTAAACACAATCAGAGGAAAACTGCTAAAAAATTTAATAGCGGTATAATAAGTGTGAGCCTTAAGCAAAACGCTTTGTTGAAGAATATGGCTATTAAAGTTTGGAAAGAAAAATGTGATACAAAAGCGCTAAGGGCATAAAGAAAACTGCTGAAAATGTTCTAACTTGATAAAAAGGTAACTTCAAGAGATGTAAAAAATCTAAGGGAGTGTAAATATTAGCTAGAATAATGAAAAGATAATGTTTTATAAAGAATTAAGAACTTAAGGTTTAAAAATGAATTTAAATTAGCCTTTTATATGTAAATGATATTATATTATGACTGAAAAATCTTCAGGAATGGGATATTACAGAATGGAGTTTAGTAACTTAAACATTAACTGATATTTAATAACATATGGATACTTATAATTCAACTTCATTTGCTTTCTTGAATTGAATTTGCTAGTGCATTTTCTTCGAAGATGTTAGAGGGCGGTGGTTAGTTATGAATCCATATTCCTTATTAAGAGAGAAACAACATAACAACACAATACGTTCTTAGTGAACTAGAAAAGACCTTTATATTAGAATGTGTATAATAACATCCATCATCAATAACTGTCTGAAGTGCATTGAATACTAAAGATCTAGGAAAGTTATACATTGCAGAAAGATTTATGAGACAAGAGCAATATATCAATGTTTTAAAAATACTACTTTCTTCTCGAGTTCAAAAGTGACATTATATAAGAGATAAGGCCTTTTCATGAATGAAAGTGCATCATACCATACAACGAAAAATGCTATTAAATTTTATAGAAAAGTAATTTGAAATTACTTTCTTGCCCGGAAATAGTCTAAATATAAACAAGTAAAAATATATGGTCCGTTTAATAAGAACAAAATTGAAGCAAAACAGAAAAAACCAACAGAGTGGAAACAAATTACAGATTTATTTGAGTATAGTTTTATGACACGTATTAAAATGGAATTGAATGAAAACCTACACTCCTCAAAATATTGAGGAACGAAAAAATAAACGATATTTAGCATTAAATGCTGTTAATGAGATGTGTGTATTCAAACGAAATGAATTGTATTTATTAGCTAAATCTTATAATTTTGAAAATATTTGAGCATATTGAGTTTTGTTCGTGTCTGCTACATTGAAGTTTGAATAAGCTTCCAAGAACTGGATTTTCATTAAATAATTTTTGTTTATGTGTTCTATAGATTTTAGAGTATATGGCTGACTTGCGTTGACAGGCTGAGAATGCTTTGCACTATTATTTCATCTCAACACCATTAAAAGTTTTCTTCTCCCCTACTAAACATTTTCATTTTATATTATATTTAAATCAACTCATTTAAAGCGGAATGTGTAAATAAATTTGGTGATTCGGGAAGTATTCAATCTATTAATCCAAATTTACGTATACTTTTATATAATTATTGTCTAAATATGTAATTCCTATTATTCTCAATTACAGTGATCTACCAAATATTATTTGATATCGACCATAAACTCAAGAGAATTAGTCCAGCAATTTAAATGCAGTCTCACTTAACGTTAAACTCCTAAATATGGCAAATACTTCCGAATATGGTTATTGGAATATATCAAAGCTCATGAGTATTGTTTTCCTGAATAGGAGGGAGAACATCTCGAAGGGCTTTCCATGAGAAGCTGGCTCTTATTTCCGTTACGCAGGAAAAATAAACGTTGAAAAATATCCATGCAGTCAGCCCATTTGGTTGGCTTTAAAACCTGGATGAACAACCACCATTTCATAGTCTCCAGGGGGGAGGGATAAAGGGAGAGGGATGCCTTCATGAAGAAAGTTTTAAGAGAAACTGGCTCGGATGTACGTTACTCATAAGCGATTTTACCGCTCGGCCGCTGGTGGGCCCTCATGCATTTCAAATAAAAATATATATTTGAAACAAAACAAATTTTCAGTTTTGAAATACAGAAATTAGTATTATGAAACCAGACATACATGTTTTCCAATATATTTATTCTTGCACAACAGAACGATTCATTACGAGCAACACCGTCGCTTTTACTCAGCATTAATTCCAATTTAATATACATTATAGGAGCGCCCTGAAAATCTTCGATTTACGCAATGAAATAAATTAAATAATAATACAATTAAATAATAAGTTTACATAATAATAAATAATAAGCTTTCTCTTTGAAGTAAAATGAAGAAATGTTATTAAATGAACTCTTTTAATGGAATTTGTCTTAAAACTTTCTTGTTATCTTCAAAACATAAACGAAATGCATTAACGGAATTTTTCAACTGGTTTACACGCTGAAATGTTTGACTACTCTATCCTTACGAACCTGAGCAAAGATATGAATTTCTAAAAACTAATACTTCAAGGTGTTTCTGCCGTTCGAATCCTTCGTAACTTATTTTTTAAAATCCCTAAATATTTTAACTTAAATGTTTGGAACAATTAATTTTGTTGACGGCTAGTTCTTCTCCCGTCATTTGAAAGAAGCACACTGTTGTTGTACTTTCAATGGACCGGATAAACTGAGAGTTAAAGAGAAGGGCTAGGTCATTCTTTTGATTGATCACTCGCAGCCGCATCCTTGTAGGTAGACTTAGCAAGTAGTCTGACGTCATTATGGTGCATAAGCTCTCGTTTCGCGCATTTAAAACTGTTGTTCCATTCTAGACGAAACGATAGTCTAGTGAGGGATGTAATATAGAGGGCCTCCCCGTGGTGCAACCTGGGTAATGCTAAATCCACTACAGCTGTAGAGCATGAATCCATGGAGAGCAGGTTTTTGCACGCACCCCTTTTGCAGATTTTCGGTTAGAAACTGGACAGGATTGCCTTGCGTGTCATTTATTTAGATCTGTCAGCTTTTTGTCCCATAACTGTATATCATGTGGCAGAGACACTGCTATGGATGCTTCTTATCTTAAAGAATGCCCTAAAGTGACTGGACATCTATATGACAGATACAGGCAGGCAAGAGAGAGGCTTCAAGACCTTCGGACTGTTTGACTTTTTCTTCTGACCAATTTATGCTCCACATTTTTGCATTTTGTTTCTTTTCATGTGTTTGTATTGGGTGCACTTGCCACACTCTAGTCAACTAATTGTATGGTCAAATGTTCTAGTGATGTAGATATTCCAAATGAATTTTCATCGTATATATTTGTTTTCTAGTAACGAAAATATTTAGAAAATTTTGAATCTATAATATAATTTTAGTTGGTTTTCCTTTAAATTATTGTTGTAAAGCACCATTTATGTAATACGTCTCTTTACGCTGTAGCAAAGTCCCAAACAATTGTGGAAATGAGAAAGAAATTCATATTATTTTATGATTTCCCAGTTTTGAAAGCAACCTTAGACTGGCGTAGGTTCTGAACATGTATAGCAATTCTTTCGTCCTGCTGCTCAAGAAGAGGAATTTGTGTTTAATTACGAGTATAATTTTGTTTAATGAATAATCTTATTGAAAATTTAATCTAATCTAACGTTACTTTTTGTCCTAGATATACATTTTACATTTGCGTGTTCCTCTTCCTATTCAATAGGATAACATATTTGTTTAATAATGATCTAACTTATAACTCAGATCTACTTACTCATAATTATATTTAAATAACTTCAATATGCAAGATCGTTGTCTTAAACTGGACAAAACAGCTTTATTCACACAATATCTGAAGAGAATTGTTTTAATTTTTAAAAAGAGGATGCTAATCAGGGTGTGTGTGTGTGGTTATGGCAAAGCCTCGAGGGCTATCTGCCTAAGAGGAGGGATGCCTTCGTGGAGGACTTTCTAATGGAAACTGGCTCGTATACACGTTACACATGGGGAAAACCACGAAAACGCCCATGCAGCCAGCCCGTTCGCGGGATTCCAACCTCGGACCGAACTAACAGTGTTCAGCGACTTTACCGCTCGGCCGCTGGTGGGCCCGGATGCTAATCAGGAAGGCCCTTTTTATGAGAAATTACTTTGATGTTTTACTCAAACATAAATTATCTAAAATATTTGGCCAATTTTGTTTTTTATGTTTCACTATTATAAAATTTTAATTTTTGAATTTCTTATACAAGTTTATTTCTAGATGTCACTCACCATTTTCTGTCGCTTAAGAAAAGACTGTATTTATAATTTATAAGAGAATGGATACATTAAAGAACACAAAAATTTGTAGCAAACATTTTCTATGCAATGATTAAGAAAACGACATGAAAAATCGATTGCTTGGATTGCTACAAAAGATAGTGTTAAAATCCAGTGCTGTGCCGAAAGTAAATTTACTATGCACAGTAGAAAAAATAACACAATTAAGAATTCCTTTCAGAAGATTTTGAGGCCGATTTGAAAATTGAAGATGTCAATAATAAGTCAAATGTGAGATTTTAAAATAGAACTTACACATGACGATGAAAATCTCTTTTAATGCAATGCTTGTCGCGATAAACAAGAACACATTGAGAATTTGAAGCAAACATAATATTCTTATAAAATTATATTGAAAAATGACAAAAACGTAAAATTTTAGAACGTTTGCTCAGCGACAAAAAAGGTGAGAGAAATATAGAAAATATTTTGAATTAGAAACTTAACAATTTAAATTCTAAAATAAAGAAAATTAAAAAACAGAGTTAGCAAAGCATTTTAAATAACTTATAATAGTATAAAATATCAAATTATTTCCAAAGAAAGAGGGCCTTTTCCTTAGTCCGCTCTTTTGAAAATTAAATATTCTTCTTAAATACTGTGAGTAAAGCCATTTTGCCAAATGTAAGAAAAATGTTTTGCATATTGTATTTATTTAAATGTAATATGTATGATACAGATATGAGCTAGAAACTCATTTCAAAACATCTTAATTTATTGAACAGAAACAGGAAAAATGCGAAATTAAAATTTAAAATTAGGTAAAAAATCAACCTCAGATAAACAGAAATTTTGAATAAACTGTCGAGTTCAAGGACAATCAAACGTAAGTTTTTTAGAAACTGGGAAAAAGGAATTGCCATCTATGTTGAAAATTACTCCAATCCGTTTTTTGCCTAACTTTAAAAAGCTGTTATTGTAGTTACCTTAGAAGTAGTAGTAGAATTCTTGCAGTTAGTATGCAGATGAAGAAATGATTATAAGAAAATGCTCATTGCGAAAAAAATGCAAATTGTATGAAAAAGAAACTGTATGTTAAAATAATAGCGAATGTTATTTATTATTTCAGAAATAATGCGTAAATATTATTAAATTTTTAACGTTCAGTGTAAAATGTGCACAGCACTAACATCGCCTCTTCCAAATTACAGCTAATTTTCGTACACAATTAGTTTTAAATGCACTTTCTTCAAATAAAAAACGCTAATTTATATATTTTAAATTGGTCTCCGCAGTCAATGCAACATGAGCACGTCATCATTTATCACTTCCTGTTTCAGGGAAGGCAGCTACATGAGCTAGCCCTTCACTTCTAAGTCTTGGGATAAACCACCGACTTACTATATAAACCGTAACAAATATATATATTAACTTTTTATTTTATACTTAACTTTAACTTTTGTTTCAGTTTCAGTGGATCTGAATCCCAGGATAACTTTTCGCAATTTCGAATGTCCCTCTCTTAACTTCCCAAGGCCATTCAACACTTTGTACACAATTTAACGATTTTTATAAATATCTGATCTTATTCTCTCTCAATTACGTTTTACTTGATTAAAGATAAAAATTCTGGAAATATATTAACAATTTTAACTGTTACACAAATATAATTTTTTGAAATTATATCCAGAAATTCAAATTGTGAATTCAAATTCAGAAAATGAATCTGAAAGTTAGGGAGAGATTATGCTATCTGAATATATAAATATCGCAAGGGCTAGCTGCGTAAAGAAAGCCGTGCTTTCATGGAGAACTTTCTAATAGAAATTGATTCGTACCCATATTGCCCATAGGAAAATGCCGAAAACAAGTATGCAGCTAGCTTGTTCGCCAGGATTCAAACCCAGTTCATACTTCTAGTATTTTCTGCTCATAATCTCTCCGCAATGGTAAGCTTTTGAAGATTTCATACTTTGTTTTTCATTAAGTGTGGATTCCAAATTTTGTTTTAGATAATAACTTATATTATTAAGAAAAGTATTTTTCCCTCCTTATTTTTATTGTATAAAGAACTTGAAAAATTCATGATTTTTAGGGGCTTCGTTACAAATGTAGTATTAACAAGATAGAAACTCCAAAGCAGGAATTCGCAACTCATCTCTTGTATTGATTGCTTTTAAAAAGAATGGTTTCGTTTACTAACCTCTTACAAATTTCTTTAGAATACACAACATAAACATAATAAATAATTGCACATAAGTAATTTAAAGACGAAAATCACACTAAGAATTTGAAGTTTTGAAAAGAAATTGTTTATTGGAATTATGTTTTGTATAATTATTGTTTTTAATGCGACAAATATAAACAATTTTCAAAATCACCGATTGTATTTGCACAAAAATTCGATTTTATTAATGTTACGCTTGGAATATTGATGCAATACTGTTAATATTTGGCATAAAATTGCTTAAATGAACCCTCTAACCGGTAAGGCCGTATATACGGCCTGGAATATTTTTGTGGTATCTATAAGAACGTATATATACGTGCATATTAAAATATGTCAAAGAAATTAAGCCAATACATTAAAAGTACACAAATCCAGGTGTAAAATACCATGAGAATTGTTACATTAAAAATAAGAATATAATGTTTTCTCATATTAGTTTTGGGAAATGTGTGCTTTCTTAGCGAAAACCTTAATTCAGAGAGTACTTAAATAACCTTCAGAGAGTACTTAAATCACCTCGTGCAAGAATCTTCTTTTTTTCCATAGTTAATTATTGACTTGACTAAAGCCTGCTTATACTACATATAAGAAGAGAATGTTAATAATGTTGGTACAATAAGAACCTTTTGGGAAATATATTGGTATATACATTATTGATTTTTAAATTATGTTAATTAAATTAGTGTATGTTCTCCTTATATTTATTAGATTTATGCCTTGTTAGAATATATAATTTTTATATCATTAAACAATTAATTATAAATTTTATTAATTATTTTTTGTAATCAATGTGTTCTTGATTATGCCGACCATGGCCAAATTCGGCTATCAACCCTCAATCGACCCTTTGATCATCTATGAACTATTTAATATTTTGGTGATCTCCAGGGAGTCAGTACCCGTAGGTAACTCCTAAAGGAATCATATTGTATTATTTTAAAATATTTGAATACCTAATCTCTCTAAAACCATGGGTAATGTCTCTTTGCATTTTAATTAAATATTTTCACAATACTTTAATATATCTATTCAAGACTACCTTAATATATCTATTCAAAACAAATTCATCCAAACAATTTGTTTATTCTAACTTAAAATTTTAATACAGTTATATTTCCAGGTACTAAAAATACAAATATTTCCTTGAGCCAATTCTCATTTGAAACGAACTTTCACGGATCTCTAAAGAGAACTGACAGGTATCATATATATTTCTATAAATCAAGTGAGAAATGTTCAAAATACCAAATAACTTCTATTCAGTTGCCTTAGAACAAAGTTTCTGTGAATTTCTGAATCCGAAATCTGTGTAATGTATCGACTGTCATAGACTGCTGTCTTGGAACACCTCCTTAATCTTGTCTTCGCGGAGACAGAAATTGTTTCTGAGTAACACAATAAATATTCCAGATCTCAAAGCATTAGATTCAACGTAAAACTGATTTAGAGAGCATGTCAGAGATATTTCCTTCTGTTATAAATTTTTCAACTATCGACTAAGAGGAAGTAATCTGCTATTAAACATTTTAAATAAATGAAGTGATCTTCAATAAAATGAATGACTTGGATAAAATGTGAAAAATGCATTTTTAGCTTGTAGGTACATTTTACTGACAAAATAGGACACTTAAAAATGTGTAACTTCGTTTCACAAATTATGATAACAGATGAAAACAATTATATAATATTCTAGAAGAAATGTCATTAAATTAATTTTAATCCAGAATCAGATTAATAAAAAATAAAGGTTATGACTATCCTTAAAATTCTTTCTCTTTCTCTATATAAATAGGAAGAGAATATAAACTTGGTAAATTTAAAAACAAATTCTCGTATGAGAAACTTTCAGATCTAGAATCTTGCTTAATTGCTGCTAAGAGTGTCATAAAATAATTAATTAACTAAGTTAAATTGTGACAAAACAGACAATTTAATTAATTTAGGCAAAAATGTAAAATGTTAATTGAAACAAAATTTTTAAATCAAGTGCATGTTAAGTAAAAGGTGAATAGCCTATGACTAAGCTGTAGTAATTAAAAAAACTAAATATAAATATAAAAATAACTACTTAAAATTGACCTTTAATTTACTAGTTTTCAATTTTCTTCTAAACAGCGTGTTCTGATAACAATACATTCGTGCAAAATATAAGTTTTTTAAAATTTTTGTTATCCTATACCGGCTAGTTACTTAGTCAGTTAGTTACTTAGTCAATCGGCTAGTTACTTAGTCAATCGGTTATTACTTAACTAGCTGGAAGACTTCGCAATAAATATATGTTTTAATTATTTAAATACTTTTTTTTATTTTTTAATAAAGTTCTTAACTGATATATTTAAAAAATATGCGTTTAATATGTAATATATCCATCTGACAATTATGGATATTATGTGTGTTACTGTAATCGTAAAAAATATTTCTTAACTTATATATTACTTATTACGGATTGTAAAATTAAGTATTTAAAAATTATTAGTCCCCAAAGTCTTTTATTTATACGAAAAAATGTTTGACAAAGGGAAGTTTTATAATAAAAAAATTGTTTAGTAAAATACTGTATTTAGAAAGTGATGCAACAGCTGAAAAATTAATTAATTGTTCGAATATATAAATATAAAAGTGAGTAAAATAGACTGACATTTTTCTCAGTTTTAGTAAAAATACTTTTGCTTTAAATATGTAGAGTTAATATTTGATGTCTGAGCACAGAGAATAAATGTAGCAACAAAATGTTCGTGTTTCGATGCGCAGTACATAATGAACAATATTAAAGTATAAGTGAACGAAGATGCTAGTTGATCGTAATTCTCTTATCCGATGCTGTCTGTGCTCACTGTTTATTTGACAATTTATGAAAATAAAATAATATGGCACATACAGGTCCAATACTTAATATAATATTAAAAAAAATGAAGAGCATGTTCCACAAAATTTCAGAAACCATGTTCATATAAAGAATCATTAAATATAGTAAGCTCATATAGAACAATGTAGAAGAAAATGAGAAACATAACGCGATAATTAGAAATTGAAATAAAATTCTGAAATTCTAAAATTCTCTCGATATTTTAGAAACTGTGAAATTATCTACAGTAATTAGAACATTATGAAAATTCACATAATAAGAGTCTAAAATTTTACTAGTATATACAAATTGAAGAGTTCCAATGTAAATGCTGTGTGAATATCTTACATAATTAGAAAACAGTTAATAGTCGTTACACATGGCATATATGTCAGTTTAAATAAACTGATAATATCTTTATAATAATAATACATTTTGGTAAAGCTATGAAGCTTTAACTATGCTTTTTACACAGAACTCCCAGTCACTTGCTAGCTTTTTAAGATCAAGATCTCTCGTGTTGTGTCAGGAGAACTGATAACGATCCGGATTTCATTTTATTTACACACATGCATACCTCTCAAGAAGAGATTGTGAAAAGAAATGACCATAAAGTAGTTCAAGTAACAATTATGAAATAACTGTTTGTTGTTTATTTTTGGTAGAGAGCTGAAGGTTCTTCGATATTGGAATGCTTCCTTTCAGTCATTTTGCTACGCATTCATAACAAATTTATGCAACATGACAACTATCTCTTATGACTACCAGTATGTTTTAAATTATAGTAAAACTCGACTTAACACGAATTCGCATAAGGCGAAAAATTGGTTAACATAAACAAAATTTTACTCCCAGCAGCGATATATATGATCTTATATAAAGTGTTATCGGTTAAAGCGGATTTCCGTTAGCATGAATTATTGTTTTCCTATTTGTTGCGTCATAAATTTATCATTTAACACGAACTTTAAAGTCTTTATATTTTTCCCTCTCTTTTTTCTGTGCTAGGACTGCATTCAGAAATGTTCTGTCCCGTTTATAACTGAAAACCTCACAGAATGTACTTTATTCTTTAAAACGTAGCAGCATGATTAACATTACTGGGTAATGACAATTAACGTGTCAACAATGAGCTTTAATCAACAAATGCAATTCTGTATTCAGAAAAGTGAGGAGGAGAATATAGTTCCACCCACAACCCCCACGCCAGGAAATGTTACACGCCCTAACAACTGTATAAAATTTTGTTGCAACATCCGAACTGACATTTAGTTTTACAGAAGAAATGAGTACAGCTGGCCGTGAAGTTACCAGGCATTTTCGTTTTCGATTGCGATAGCTGAATATACAGAAATGTTTCACCAAAACGTTATCTGTGAACACATTTTTCAAGTTGCAGTACAATAATTAACGTAGTATTGTAGTAGTTTCTATGAGGATATACATAATATATTGTAGTATCTTATGCAATTACATATTGTAAGTGGTTAATGTGTTGAAAATTGATTCCAAAAATAAAATTTGAGTCCCCGGTTAACACGATTTTTTTTTTTTAAACGAAGACTTAAATTTTAACGCGAATTGTTTTTTCGGTCCGTTGAGACACGTACTAATGAGGTTTTACTGCAAAAATAAATATTAATGTTGAACGTCGCCAATAACTATATCCTTGAAACCGACTGCCATGGCAGAAGAACATCATCCTAAACCTTGGGTGATCGTCTTTGGCAGGATTCATTTGAACATATGGGCAGTTGCCGGTAAAACCTAAACGTGATATGTTATTTATTTGAAGGAATAATATTATCCTCAAACGACGTTTTCAGCTTATTTATATATATGGAATCTTTCTTTATGAAATGAGGGTTTCCTTACATTTAGAGCATCTTCTGATTCTAAAGCGGGTACGGAATTTTTTTTTTTTTTTTTTACTTTTTGCCTTAACTATTTGAAGGATTATTCTTAATTCATTACTAAATCTTTTTAACATATTTGGTCATAAGTACTTAAATATTAATTAACGTAGAGTTAGAAATTCAAAGCAATTCTACACAAAAATGTAAATAAATGCCTGTTTTTACAAAACATAAGATAAATTAACATTGTTCAATAACTATTTTGATTTCAACATAATGCAACAGTATTTAAAAAAATAAAAATTAAATGATATATAGCACATAATTATTCATTTCAACGTATTTTTATAACATACATTTTTATAAACATACATTTGCAATGTGTATTCAAAGGATACACTTTTGAAGGAAATTATTTATGTCATACATCAAAAATAAAATGGTCACATTGTATGCGTAAAAGAGTAAGTTTCTTTCAGTTCCTCACGGAATAACGCTGTCTTGCGAAGAAATGTTACGAAGAAACAAACAAAAAATGTGTATCTGAAAAATAGATAAAAATCTGCTGCAATAGGCTTGTTGTGGTAGAGTTGATCTCTCTTTGGTATTCTGAGCTGGATTTCCCATATGGAGGTTTGAAGAGATCAAATATTATTTCTTTTTCTCAAATTCTGATGTGGAATGTGCTGTAAAGAAGTAAAATAATAAAAAAGAATGTTTTTAAAGTGAACATTTGTGGTCTGGATATAAAATAAATTTGGTTTTCAACAACTTGAATATTTCAAGTGGGAAAGAAAGTTTAGTTGGTTTACGAACAAGAGTTCCAAAGATAGTCCCTTTCGAGCTTTAAAGACACTCTAATACAGTTCATTATGCAAAAGTGATTATCTCTGTCTTAAGGAGGATATAATCTCCGACTCTTCAAAACAGATAAGTTCATTTTAGATTTATTTTGTACCAAAGTGACTTGTGCTAGTATCGGTTTAGTTAATTCATAGTAAATTCCTGAAGATACTTACAGTCAGATATTGCTTTATTCTCGTACTACAGCAATGAGAAGACACTATGTAGCGTTAGGTCAGGATGTCCAGCAAAGAAGTCTCTTATTTCAAATATAAAAATCTCGAAGACAAAGATCGATAGAAGAATACAACAAGCAGTATATTTATTATGAAAGCTTCAAGAATATTATATATAAATTTCCAAGTAATAGTTACAAAAGCTGCAAACAGATGGCACTGTATCGCAATACGTAGGTTTAGTGCACCGAATGTAAAGGTTGCAATCATGTAATCCTCTGAAAAAAGTGTGTTTTTGATAATTAAATACCAGAGATTAGATCACCGCCCTATGACAACAAGGCGTAGTTTTTAAGTACGACTACATGTTCCCAAAGGACCCAACGAGAAAAATCATTCACAAGCTCTTAGAACGGACAGGAAGCTTGGACGAAGGGCTAGGAGGGAATTTTGTTTACAAGCAATTTGTACTTGCATTTGCATTTGTACTTACATTTACATACAATTTGCAACTGTTTCTGGAATTATTTAGCAAAATATATTCGCAGAATTGCAAGAGAGACTGATTTTAAGTGTTCCAGAGCAAATAAAATGATGAGAAACAGTCTGGACATGTTTGCATTCAAAATCCAAATTATCAGGCGCTAGTGTACAACGCTATCTGTTAGCTGCTTTTGTAGCTATTACTTCAAAACTCCTACATAACGGTTGTATTGTGCATAAGTACGCTTCCTCTGTTCAGCACAGTTTTAATCAAAGAATCATAAGTCAATATAAATACGAAATCTTTATTTAACAAGAATGAGAATTCTGCTTAACTTAACTAGAACATCAATTAAAAGTAATCTTCGCAGACATTAAAAATTTAAGTATTGAAAGAATAACTTACATAGAATCATCATCAGTCCTAAATCATCAGGTTTACTTATTTAGGCAATATAAAAGAGAAAAAGTATTATACTTCGACACAGTACCTGAAAGAGAAAGCACTAACTGAATTAGACCTTTGGCCAGGTACAAGTAGCTAAGATGAGAATCGAATGCCCCTCGACTTTCGCTTTCTCTTGCCAATATATATCTTGGGCCACGTTCGTTTTTATGCTTTCAGTTTCATTATGCAAAAATACCTAAATTTATGCTAACAATAACAATCTCACAGCTTTAACAATAAATGTACTCTTGTTGTATTCCTCTATCGATCTTTGTTTTCGCGATTTTGAATTTTGAAATCACAGACTCCTTTGCTGGACACCCTGCATATTACATTCAAGAGAATAAGAATATAAATAGCTTTTGTTCGTTTTAAATTAATTGTCAGAAGTTATACATAATTTATTTTAGAAGTCAAACAACAAAATCAGCGTTATATATGCAAATGTTCCAGCACAAGTATGAATAGTTCAACTACTGAACCAATTTCCTGAGCTGCCAAAGTTTTTGTTGTTTGACTTCTAAAATAATTGTTGTTCGGCGTGTTATTTTAACCTATATTATAGATACTCTGCTAAAAATAAATTTAAAATGACAAATATTCATTTTAGTCTTCAACACAAAGTTTCTAAACCCAAACAAATCCGTACTTACATTACATTTCTTACATGCAGAAGCAGATGATCATATCAATGAGTGATTTTTAACTTGAAAATTAAAGCAGTGTACAAAAAATTATGAAAAATAGATGTTAATTTTCAATGACTCACTTTCGGAAGTACCTCGTAGGATAGCACGTCAGTAACTGACTACTTCATGAAATTAATGAGAAATGGTATAATTAACAGTTCCTTTTAAAATGTATCATAGCTGAACAGTTATTAAAAAATCTCAGATGAAACAATGATATAGAATAATTGACATACGTTGAAATTTCTTACCAAAGGAATTGGCAAACATGAAATCCATTAAATATATTTACCCCTCAATCTGACAAAAGCTAATAGCAATAATCGTTTGGAAAGTTAATAAAGTAATTATATATGTGCTGTATATACAAAATTCCTGTAACGAGTATAGGAAAGGAGAAAAATACACTTACGGGACAACACGTGACATAAACTTGCAGAATTATTAGATATTTGTTTCGGGGGGGGGCCGAATCTGAAAAATGAACAATGCCCTCGCCAGGACTCGTAACTCTGAACCTAAGCCACGTCTTGGTTATGCAACCAGACGTCTTTCCAACTGCTATGCGAAAGCTAACAGTAAATAGGAAGAAAATTCTTACAAAATTACACACACAACATACGAGTATAACATGTAACACTTATTACCTATATAAAATGCAAGGAATGAAATTCCTCCAAATGTTAAATTTGAGCATGAAGACTTTCTTGCTACGCATCGGGTAGTAGATATGATTTCCATTTTCAAACTGACGAGTTTACATCAGAAACATTTTATGTTACTGAATATGCAGAGATTTTATTTCCCTTTGCTATCATTTAACGTACGTTTATAATGGTGTATGATGTGAATCCATAAAATCATCACAGCACTCTTCAACTCTACAGACATTTCAAAAGCCCTGATTTCCTAAGTAGAACAAACATCTCGGAAGACCAGCATAAATTACAGCAAATCGCACTAGCCATGAATTGATGTCATTCACCCAAGCATTTGGAAGATTTTACAACGGCAATTTCAATTAAAATTATGCAATCTGAAAATGTTGCAACATTTAGAACAAGATGACTCTATCAAGGATACAACTTTCATAATCACATACAGGAAGTAATGTATGATAAGGATTTTGATAAGTGTCTAATATTTAGTGAGGAAGCTACATTTCATTTCCGGGTGGTAAACTGTGACAGTGTCTGAATAAGAAAAATGGAAAAAATACATTCTTTCCGTGATCCGAAATAGAATTCAATAAACGTAAACTCTTTCTCATCCAGTTCAAAAACGTTTATTAAAATGTAATCTATTCCACGATGATAGGGCTTTATCTCATTAGCAGTATGAGGTACGTCGCTATATGAATTATGATCTCGTATGTTACTGTGTCACTGAAATTATTGACGTGGGAATAATGAATTTGCACTGGTCAGAAGGTCTTTTGACCATATGTTCAATGATACCTTTTTTTTTTTTTTTTTGGATAAATTAAATAATTTCCGGATGGATGATACGTTAAAAACGGTGCTTATATGTCTCCACTGCTAAAAACATTAAACAACCAGGTGAACCGCATTAGCGAACATCAGTGGGGGGGGATGTTACAACGCGTATGGACATAATTGGAAGACGTATTTCATTTCATTCAATACTACTTATTTTCTCTTATTTTTAAGGAATGCATTGTTTTGAAATACGACGGTTGATCTGTAATAACCTGTGATAAATAAACAATTTAGGATTAGTTATACGTGTCACGCAACAATCATTGTTTAAAAGTATATAACTTTATTTATAACTTTAGATTTTAAAAACAAGCAATCATATTTATGATGCAAAATCTGCAATAAGTATCTGTATTGCATAATTTCGTTAAATAAACCTATAAAATCTTTTTCATGTATTGATTTCTACTGCATTTTCGTTATAAATTTCAAAACTTATAAATAAATTCTTAGGATGAAGTATTCATAAATTTAATAAAATTCTCTCCTCTGTGTTTTTGGAATTTCCTGTCATAGAGATAATATAGTTACGATTGTATAATGTATGCTTCCTATTTCATAGATTAATATAATGCGTGAATAATAAATGCTGAGATATATATTTATCACTGTCGTTTTTGACTGTTATAACTTTCTATATTTAATATATATGTGGGAGTCATCAACGTCCAATGCTGAATTAGAATACCAGGATTATGACGTCATCAGTATAGCATCACCCAGCGCAGTAAGAATCATCCCAGACAGCGCTGAGACCTGGTCGAGAGCGGAGGGCAGACGTGAGCAGACGGCTCACACGTCTTCAAGAGTTTGATTGTGCTTTCGATGTTATGCCTTTACATCATTATGTTAATCCTGCATACCGTTAACTTCATCTTTATATACTTTTCTTAATTACTTTTATTTCTTCCTATTAAATAAACCATTTAAATATTACTTCGTGCTCTCATGCTGTGAATTAAGTCAAATTCTACAAAAAAATATGGCGCCCAACGTGGGGCTCGAATTCCAAAATGTGTGAGTGACATTATGAACTGTGTTCAGAACTACTGAGTGAACTACCGATTTATTGGATTACTCGTATAAAGTGTGGATTACCCTTATTTACGACGATCATCTCGGTGTCGGGTGAGTACAAAACTTTCTTTCCAATATGAAGTTAGTAGAAATTCCAGAATTAGAAGCAGCTTTAAAGAACCGTAAAAGTTCTGAAATCAAAAGTTTGCATAAGCTTATTTTTAATACTGATGGAGATCGAAATAACCGGAAACGATTACGTGAATTTTCTGGCTTTATATTTAAACCAGATTCTTAAGAATTTAATAAGAAAATAGATGCAGTGCAGAATAGTTTTACTTTGAATGAGTTAATTAAAGTTTGCAATGTACTGTGCATAAATTCAGAAGGTTTAAAAACGGAAGTCGTAACCCGAATTGTCTCTTACCTATGTGATTTATCTGTATTATTTGAAAATATTTTGCATGAAGAAAATAGTGATATTGAAGATGAAACTATTAATAAATTTTCTGAAGTAATGCTTGATGATAATCAAAGAGACAATCCTGGTTTTAACGAATCTCAAGTAAATAACAGTATGCAGCTTCCAATTCAAGATCATTTTAAACCTCATCTTAGTTTTTCTGATATTGAAAGTATTGTTAATCCTTTTTCTGGTAATGCATATGAAAATGTTGATAAATGGATTGATGAATTTGAAGATGTTATAAATTCTTTGAAATTAAGTGATTTGCATAAATTAGTTTTTGCTAAAAGATCATTAAAAGGTAAAGCGAAACTATTTATTCAGAGTGAACCTAAAGTTAATGATTGGTGTAAGTTAAAACAGCTTTTGAAATCTGAATATGGTAAAGCTTTTAATTCTGCTGAATTGCATGAAATGTTATGTAAACGTAAATTAATGCCTAATGGATCTTTAGATGAGTATTTTTTGAAAATGAAAGAAATGTGTTCGCGAGGTAACATTGAAGATGCTTCATTAATTAAATATGTTATTGATGGTATTCCCGATTCTGTGGTTAGGAAAACTATACTATATGGTTGCGAAACAATAGCTGAATTTAAACAAAGGCTTAAAATTTATGATAAGATGCGACCGGACAATGATAAGTTCAAAAATCCGAAACCGAAAGTAGACACTCAAGTTAAAGATAGAAGTAAGCTTTCGTCATCAAACCGAAATCAATCTAACGTTAATAAGGTCAAATGTTTTAATTGCCAGGAATTTGGGCGTTATTCAAAGCATTGTGTAAACAAATCAAAGGGTGTAAAATGTATAAAATGTAAGAAGTTCGGGCATTATTCAACGAACTGTCCAGAGCAGACCCCCGAGACACAACAAGTAGCTTTATTACAACGAATTTGTGACAAGGATAGAATTATGAAGACTGTAGAAATAAATAATCATTTAGTTAATAGTTTAGTTGACACTGGTTCAGATGTAACGATATGCAGCGTAGAGTTACACAAGCAGATTGGTTCTCCTAATTTAAATTGTAGCGATATCACATTAAACGGAATTGAATCAAAGCAAACGTACGCCATCGGCTTTTTCATTTCTGATATTTCAATTGATAGTTTTTCACTGCGTACGAAAATTTATGTTGTTAAGTCATTATGTAATCAAATTGTATTAGGTTTGGATGTATTGAATCAGTTTAACTTCTCTTTTACCGAGAATGGCCTTCAAATAATTTCTCATCGGAATAAAAGTAATGTAAACTTGATAACTGCTGAGTCATATCGAAATTCTAACGTTCGTTGCGTTATGGGAAATTTGAATACTGCTGTCTCATTGAAGAATGCTTATGATCCTTCGCAATCGTCTGGTGTCTCTGTTAATGTAAACAAAAGTCCTGAAAGCGGAAGTAGCTCGACGTTTAATTACCTTTCACACATGGTGAATGCTATTTCTGTCAACGAGATTGATTTATCGCATATTTCGAATGCAGAACATAAAGAAAGACTGTGTAATTTAATTAATTCGTACCAACCACGGAAAAATAGACAGTCTGACTTCAAGATGCAAATAAATTTATGCGATGATATTCCTGTCTGTCAAAATAGAAGATACATGTCTTTTGCGGAACAAAAATTTGTTGACGATCAAATTAAGGAATGGTTGAAAGAGGGCATAATAAAGCCTAGCAATTCTAATTATTCGGCGCCTATTGTTTTGTGTAACAAGCGCAATAATTCGAAACGTTTATGTATAGATTATTGGAAATTGAATAAGAAGATTATTAAAGACAAATTTCCACTGCCTTTAATTCCAGAAGTACTTGATCGCTTAGAACAGTCCAAAGTCTTCACGACACTAGATTTGAAAAATGGCTTTTTTCATGTAGACATAGACGAAAATTGCACAAAATATACCGCTTTTGTAACACATAATGGTATCTACGAATTTCTTAAAGCTCCTTTTGGTTTATGTATTAGTCCAAATGTTTTTCAAAGGTACATTTTTTCAGTATTTCGTGACTTGTTAAATGAAGGTGTACTAATTATTTATATGGATGATATAGTCATACCGGCTAATGATGAAGTTGAATGTTTAGACAAATTAGAAAGAGTATTCAAAACTGCTTCGGAGTATGGATTACAAATAAATTTCAAAAAGTGCCAATTTTTAAAACGTAAAATTGAATTTTTGGGACATGTAATTGAAAACGGAACTATTCGACCATCACCTTCCAAAACTGTTGCTGTTCGAAACTTTCCACAACCGCGTAACTGTAAACAACTACAAAGCTTTTTAGGACTAACGGGATATTTTCGCAAATTCATTCCTCAGTATGCTAAAATAGCTAAACCTCTTAGTGACTTACTTAGAAAAGGTATTGGTTTTAAGTTCGATTCCGAACAACAGGAAGCTTTTTGCAGATTAAAAGAAATTCTCTCTCAGGCACCTGTTCTACACATATTTAGGCAAGGATATCCATTAGAACTCCATACTGATGCTAGTAGTCAAGGCTTTGGTGCGGTATTACCCCAATTGTCTGATGATGGCAATTATCACCCAATCCAGTATATGAGTAAGAAGACTTCACCGCAGCAAGAGAAACTCTGTAGTTACGAATTAGAAGCCCTTGCAGTAATAGAAGCTCTGAAGAAATTTCGAAACTATTTGTTAGGGACTAAATTCAAAATTGTAACTGATTGTAGCGCTTTTCAGAAAACTTTAGATAAGAAAGATTTAACTCCTAAAATTGCGAGATGGGCAATGTTTATTGAAGAATTCGATTACGAAATTGTACATCGTTCAGGAAGCCAAATGAAACATGCTGATGCTTTAAGTAGAAATGCTTTAATTTTAACATCATACACATCCGATGTAACTGAGAAGATTCGGTTAGTACAACAACAGAATGAAGATGAACATGTGAAGTTAATCAAGAATTTAGTTGAGAAGGGAGAAGAAAATGGATTCTTCGTGAGAAATGATATTTTGTGCAAATTTGAAAATGGTAAAGATCTTCTAGTAGTGCCAGAATCCTTACAGAATGAAATCATACAGAAGGTACATAAAAAAGGTCACTTTGCTGTAGATAAAACTGTGAATGCTGTAGAGCAAGAATTCTATATTCCCAGACTGAAATGCAAAGTTGAAAAAGTAATTGCTAACTGTATAGAATGTATACTGTACAACAAGAAGCAAGGAAAAGCAGAAGAATTTCTTCATCCTGTACCGAAAGAAAACGTTCCCTTGAGTACGTATCATATCGACTTTATTGGACCTCTTCCATCGACGAACAAGAGATACCAACACATTCTAACTGTTGTCGACGTTTTTACGAAATTTACTTGGTTCTATCCAGTGAAATTACCAACTACGCAAGAAGTTATTTCAAAATTGAAGCAACAACAGACTGTATTTGGAAATCCAGCCAGAATCATTTCAGATCGAGGTAGTGCCTTTACATCGAAAGAATTTTTAGCTTATTGTACTGAAGAAGGAATAGAACATGTCAAAATTACTACCGGTATTCCAAGAGGTAACGGACAAATTGAGCGAATTCATAGAATTTTGATTCCTGTTTTGTCAAAATTATCACATGAAGATTCAACGAAATGGTTTAAGTATGTTTCAGATGTCCAGAGGATAATCAACAGTACAACTACGAGAAGTACAAAATATTCACCGTTTGAGCTTCTCATAGGCACGAAAATGAAGAACAAAGAAGATTTGAGAATTAGTGAGATATTGAATGAAGAATATCTAAAGCAATTGATGCAAGAACGTGATGAAATGAGAGAAGATGCGAAAAACAACATTTTGAGGATTCAAGAAGAGAATCGAAAACAATTTAACAAGAAACGTAAGAAACCGAAACTATACAAGATTGGCGACTTGGTAGCCATTCAAAGAACTCAATATGGGATTGGTTTGAAACTACGACCTAAGTTTCATGGACCGTATAAAATCATAGCTGTTCGATCAAATGATAGATATGAAGTCGAGAAAGTAGGATGCCATGAAGGACCAAATTTGACATCTACTGCGGCTGACCATATGAAGCCATGGTCAAATTGATTTAATGCTTGTATCAGCTCAAAACCTAAGGACCTGATACTCTCTCTCTTTTTTCTTTTTTTTTTATTATATTTGCAGGTACATGATAGTGATGTCCATTCAACAGACATCGAGGACGATGCCTCTTCAGGCTGGCCGAAGCTGTGGGAGTCATCAACGTCCAATGCTGAATTAGAATACCAGGATTATGACGTCATCAGTATAGCATCACCCAGCGCAGTAAGAATCATCCCAGACAGCGCTGAGACCTGGTCGAGAGTGGAGGGCAGACGTGAGCAGACGGCTCACACGTCTTCAAGAGTTTGATTGTGCTTTCGATGTTATGCCTTTACATCATTATGTTAATCCTGCATACCGTTAACTTCATCTTTATATACTTTTCTTAATTACTTCTATTTCTTCCTATTAAATAAACCATTTAAATATTACTTCGTGCTCTCATGCTGTGAATTAAGTCAAATTCTACATATATATATATATATATATATATATTTGTGCTTTTACTTTCAAATACATCTAAGCAGATAGAAAGTGGGGGTTCTGCTAAACGCGGTGTGGCCACTGAAGTTCCCGTAACGGAGGCTACGTCATGCATGCTATCACCGAAAGGAGGCGCAGGAGATAAGAAGGATGGTTTCAGGATTCTTTCTTTAACTGATAATATGACATCATACTTTGATAAGAGATTATCTTTTATTGATTTATCTCAGGTTCTTTGCTAATCAGTTTTTAGCCTTTATATTTAGATCTATTTTTTTTTTTTTTTTTTTTTTTTTTTTTATGTTCCCATATATTTTTCAGACTTTTAATTCCCTGTATACTCAGAATTTTACCTTATTTCCTAAAACTTCTGTTCATAATACCACATTTACTTTCCGTAATCTTAATTGCATTACTAATTTTTAGTTTTAAATTCATTTTACCCAGAATACTTTTCATGCCTTTTAACCAATACTCTTAACTTACTTGTTACATTTTACGAGTGTAATTACTAAACACGCGTTTTTGTGTATTATATGATTCAATATATCTTCAATATATTCCACATACAAATGACCTTTACTTAAATTTAGGTGTTACATTTTTAGCTTTTGTACATTTTAACCTTCATAATATTCAATGTACCCTAATTTTTTAACTAATTTATATTTTCACACTATATACATGACTTTCATTTGATTCCTCTAACACGTTTTAACCCTCATAATTTCTAATATAGTCTAAATTTTAACATAATTCCTATATTTTTAGATCATATACCTGACTTTTATTTAGATGTAAATTTTACCTTCATATCCATTTTTTAACATCAGTTTCCAACATACTCTGAAGTTTACCTAATATATTATATTTTCATACTATAATGATTTTTATTTAATTTATAGCTATAGCTACTTTCATACTTTTTAACCTTCGTAATTTCAAACATATTTTTAATTTTAGCTTAATTCCTACATTTTCTAACCACATATATGAACTTTATTTTAGATGGTATTTTAACGTGTTTCATTCATTTTAAACCTTCGTAATTACATTTTTCCACAATGCACGTCAACGGTATTTAATTTTAGATGTTTTCAACGAACTCTAAATTTTAACTCTTTTTTTTTTTACAATTTTTGATTGTAATCACGCTTTTGAGTTTACTTATTTTACCATTTCAGCTAAATTTACATGCTTAAATTTCTTAAACGTACAGATAGTTTTCAATTAAACACTTCATTTTATAACCTATATGTATTATTCATATCCAGTTAGTTGAATAACCCTTACTTAGTCTATATTTCATAGTGATATTCTAATTTGCCAATTCTACAATTTATCATTCTGTAGTAGTCGTACCATGTATAATGCTGCTATTTTATCTCATAATTAATTTCATTTGAATTTTTAGACTTTAATATTTTCCTGCATATCCTGGTATTCCCTTATAATTTTACATAATTTATATATGAATGGATGCATTTTAGCTCTTCAACGTTACCAATGTTCAGTTTTGAATCTCGATTCTCATTAAGCTAGTTTGATAGATTCCGAATTTTTAAAATGAAATGTCAAACTGTCATCTATAATTTTAGAACCATATTCACTGTTTCATGTACTCATACAAAAATCTTTCTTATTATGTTGAACGCTTATTACCTTTGAATTCAGCATCCTTTGCTAATTGACTACATTCCATACCATGAATTTTAAGCCTTAAATGCCCCAACTATGCAAAGTTTTACTTTATTACCTTTTTTCTGCACTAATTATGGATATTTCTGCCTTAATGGACAACTTCATATGAAATTAACGATTCCTTACGTTACATGTATAAAAGAAATTCCTAAGATAAAAATATCCTGTATCGAACCGGAAATGAATTATCCAGCATTCAATTATTCTACCCATTGGTTACCTTTTCGCTTCTTGAAGTTTTGTTTTTTTCATACGGGTAAATTTTTAGCGCATAATGTTAACACGTTTTTCCAACTTAGTTCAGTACTAACTTAATTCAGTAGACAAATCCATATATTTACTATTTTTTCAATTTCTTAGAATAGGATATTCTTTCGTAAATGTCAGTTTTCATTAATTTATTCATTAATTATTTCATTAATTAAATCTTGTGAAACACTACCATACCTTTAGATACATATATCATTACCAATATACCTATATTTACAGAAAAATTACGAAGGCTTAAAATGAACAAAACAAGTTAAAATGCCATCTAAAATTAAATAAAGTTCATATATATGTTTACAAAATGTAGGAATTAAGCTAGAATTAAAAGTATGTTTGGAATTGCGAAGGTTAAAAAGTATGAAAGTAGCTACAAATTAAATGAAAATCATGTACATAGTGTGAAAATATAATATATTAGGTAACCTTCAGAGTATGTTGGAAACGGAAAACGTTAAAAACTGGATATGAAGGTAAAATTTACATCTAAATAAAATTCAGGTATATCATCTGAAAATATAGGAATTATGTTAAAATTAAGAGTACATTAGAAATTATGAAGGTTAAAGCGTGTCAAAGTAATCAAATAAAAGTCATGTATATAGTGTGAAAATATAAATTAGTTAAAAAATTAGGGTATATTGAATATTATGAAGGTTAAAATGTACAAAACAAGCTAAAAATGTTACACCTAAACTTGAGCAAAGTTCATGCGTATGATCAGAAAATACATGAAATAATAATGAATAAAATATAGTTAAAATATGGAATATGTTGAAGATCACTAACGTTAAAAAGAGCGAAAACAGTTAAAAATTATATGCAATATTGAATCATATAATACACAAAAACACGTGTTTTAGTAATTACACTCGTAAAATATAACAAGTAAATTAAAAGTATTTGTTAAAAGGCATGAAAAAGATTCTGTGTGAAATCAATTTAAAACTAAAAATGAGTAATGCAATTAAGATTACGGAAAGTAAATGTAGTATTATGAACAGAAGATTTAGGAAACAAGGTAAAATTCTGAGTATACAGGGAATTAAAGGTCTTAAAATATATGGGAACATAAAAAAAATTGAGATCTAAATATAAAGGCTGAAAACTGATTAGCAAAGAACCTGATGTAAATCAATAAAAGATAATCTCTTATCAAAGTATGACGTCATATTATCAGTTAAAGAACGAATCCTGAAACCTCCTTATCTCCTGCGCCTCCACTCTACAATCTTTGCCCTTCCGGTGATAGCATGCATGACGTGGCCTCCGTTCCGCAAACGTCACTGACCACACTGCACACCGCGTGCAGCAGAAACCCAACTTTCTATCTGCTCATGTACCAAGGAAGTATATTTGAAGAACTAAAATTAATTATAATATTTTACCCTAAGAAATCGGGAGCTTTAGAAATGATAGCTTCAAACTCGACAAATGAAAGTTTCCCATCATCATCTAAATCTCCTTCGTCAAGAACTTTCTCAACAACAATAGAGACTTCCTCATCATTTAACTGTGCTCTAGTGAGAGCTGTAACTGCTTGCTCCAAATCTTTGGGCCCGACGAATTGATCTCCATCATAGTCTGGAAACGAAACTTTTATTTAGAAATCATTCGTGTTATTCAAAGAAAAATTTTATTTTCAAGAAAGTTACTAATACACATATTAAGATAATGTTAATATTTCCGTAATACTTTTGTTTTCTTTGCTGCTTTGGTTCTTAAACATTTCGACTGTTTTTCAGTTAAATTTCAAAATAAAACCGATTCAGATTTCATTCTTGATTAATATAATATTCAAAAGATACGAAAAAATTATGCTTTTTTTTCTTGTGAAATTTAAATGCGTATTTTTCTAATTTCAACACATTACCTGTAGTATATATTTCAGCTTGATTATTTTTCTGGCAGAATCATCTGATTTAGTTTCTGTACATGCGAATGTAATGTAAATAAAGAAAATCACTGCTCTTTAAGCTAATCACTAAGAAATTTGGGTATTTAAGTAATTAACTTCGTACTGTATCACTGGTAAAAGAATTATAATTTTGGTATAGTATATATGAATTCACAACGATTAATTATAACAAGTTCTTAGCACATGTGTACAGATTAAAGTGTAAAGCCAAGAGAATCAAATTCCATCTATTAAAAATATATGCATTATTGCATATATTTTTAATAGATGGAATTTATATAGTGTTAATTATTTTTAATAGATGGAATTTATTTTATATGCATTATATCTATTAAAAATATATGCAAGTTTTCTTGTCCATAATACTTTCGTCAATACACATACGTTTTCACTTAAGTTTGCAATAAAAAATTATATTCATAACGATAACAAACGCTTTAGCAGAAATAAATAAATAAAAATTTTATTCTTGATTGCAGTTCCATTGGAATTTAATCAAATGTTATCGAATCATTTTTATACGACAATAAACGTGGTAGAGTGTGGTGCTTATGTGGAAATTGCAGAAATGAGTTGAAAAAAAAAACGGAGTTCCGTGTAGACTTTTATACTAGTCATGTTGCGTCATTAAACAATGTCGCTCTGATGAAAATTCCAGCAGCTTTGAATACTGAAATGTGCACTGCAGTGTGAATTCCTTAAAAGTTATCAGTATTTACCTGCAAAACAACTCGTTAATGACGCAAACTGCACTCCTTTCCTCGCCCCTCAATTTGGATTTCTTAAACTCTATTGGATCTATTGCAAAACGTTCTGAATAAAGTTTCCTCCTATAAATACTCAGGAAGATCTTTTTACTGAAACAGACGTTCCCTCTGATTGCATTCTCTCCATCATTTTCATGGCTAGAGATTGTTACCGAACCAATTTTTTTTCCATTGTCGTAAAATATTGCAGCTACATACGCGAAACAGAACGCTGAATCCAACTGCTGCCCAAAAACTGGGGTTAAAAAACCTCATGTTAATTTATTGCAAAGGAAAGCGAGTTCCTCGGTAAAGTCTTGCATTTCTTTTCATGTTGACAGGTCTGATAAGTACATTAAGCAGCTATCAGACCTACTAGTGACTCTCAGTGGCACGTCGAAAAGAACATTTACAGAAATCTTCGCTTCCAGCAAATCTGAACTACACGAAGACATTCGAAAAGTAGTATATTCTTAACTTCCTTTTGTGCGTGAAACGAAACTTCACGCACAAACTTTTATTGCATATATTCAGAAGAAATATTTTCGCCACCTCGCAAAATGACCCGGGTTTGCACAAGAAATAGCTCAGTCGAACATTAAAAAGTTTTCGGTTATTAACCTCCCAATTAACTAATAGTGGAATAAACGCGGTTTTCGAAAGCGTTTCTTTTACTGTCGGACATAGCTTATGAGATAACACCATCAGAAGCTGCTGAAAATTTCCTGCAGATCAATCTTGTTAATGACGCAGCTTGCACTCTTCCTGTTGAAAGAGTGGCAAAGCATGTTCTGAAAATATTCTTTTCTTCTATCGCAAAACCTTACTTCTTCGACGTTACACCAGAAAGTCAACTGCATATTATGCTGAAAAATCCTTCTTTCGTTGCTATTTATTTGATATCGTCATTCACTGGACTTTGCCAAAAGTATTTCAATTATGAACTTCTATGACGTAAAGATTGGCATTTCAATGTGGATTGTATCTAAGTTTGACAAAGTTGTTGTTTAGATACTATCGTATCTAAGTTTGACAAAAATGTATGCCAAGATGTAACGCTACTTTATTTTCATCGGCGTCTTAACATGGTATCAACGAGTCAGCTTGCTATCTTACTTAACTGGATTTTACCAAACATTTACGTCAATTATGAAGACAAAAAGATATGAACTGCTCCTAATTTTGCATACGCAAGTTTAGGGCTCTGCCCAGTTTTCCTTTTTCGAGGTCTGCGGCTACCTTCGAATCCATGTCAAACATTACATTTCTATCAAGCGTTCTGTTGCATTACGGCCCTCATAACAACAATCTATTATAAAGTTTTCTAAGTTCTGATGAATTCAGTTTTTGATTATTTGTTTAATTATTATGCTAAATATATATACCCTTGTGCAAAATTATGAGAATTTTTAAATTACACCTAATTTTACGAAAAGTATTGAACCAAAGGTACTAATTATGCCGCCGAATTATTAGAATATTTATATTCAAATACGTAAGCGTACACGTGCGTGTTTGCGGAGTTGTGATTATCGAGGGGATGTAAACGGGTAATCAGGTTTTCGGCGATGTGTGCGCGCGTACTGTTTTACGATATTCACCGTGTT
Source organism: Stegodyphus dumicola (assembly GCF_044657685.1). NCBI lineage: Eukaryota > Metazoa > Arthropoda > Arachnida > Araneae > Eresidae > Stegodyphus > Stegodyphus dumicola. Next base: position 200,769,878 of record NC_140771.1, read on the forward strand.
TCTCGCACGAGTTTTATAAGGTATCAGATAAAAAGAATAGCCACCAACGTATGGATGACGCAGTGAGACGCCGAATTGTCGTAGACTGGAGGCAGGTCAGTCACAAACGCAAGTGACTAGAGATCTTAATGTAACGTCCAGTTTCATCTGCAATTTGTGGAAACAGTTTCAGGACACTGGATCCATATCGGGAAACCGGTACAATACAAGATCCACAATGGCGAATGAGGATCGTTATTTGGCCCTTTCAGAGCGGCGATACAGAACTGCTACAGCTCCACAGCTCTCATGAGAAATAGAGAATAATCCTCACATGCATTAGTTAGCTAGATCGCCTGACCTTAACTTTAGAAAGCTCTTGGGGGCGCAATTTCATCTTGCCATTCTTCTCCGAAAACCATTCGGGAGACGAAAACATCCTTAGAACTGCCGCCTGCACTGCTGTGGGCATAGAAACAACTTCCATGGGGACTTTTCAATTGCCTCCTATCCAGTAATTCCTCACGCTGCGCGATCTGTCTGGCTATACGAAGAGACCATACACCATATTAGACTCATTTGCAGTTGCTTATCATAAAGTGGATTTTGGAGAATGCACTATAAGCTTTAGTGATAATCATGCATACATAAAAATACATTTTTATAGTACATCTGTCTTTCTCTGTAATAAGTGTATATTCATACCACATTTCATTAAAATGTGTTCATTGGGTTTCCAGAAATTCGACATAATGAGCAAGTTCTCTTAATTTTTCACATGAGTGTACATTTGGGCTATAAGAAGACAAATAGATATAGCTTCTAGTTATATAAGTATCCTATAAAAACTGAGGAGGATTGTTGCAAGTGGAATACTTAGATTTCCTTTATTTGTATTAAGATTTTAACAGCAAATTTGTGTAATCACTTTTTCATATCTCTCATATAAACATTTTAATACTATAGGGGTATTTCGATATAAAATCTGTAATTCTACTTCGTAAGTTTATCTTTCACCAACATCAAAACCTTTAAGAAAATTATAATAATAACTTAAGAAAAATCTATCTTCCTAGATTAACATCAAACAAACTTTTTTTCTTGTGATAAAGTAGGTGGCAATAATCTGAAACAAGAAAGGGCTCATGAGGCAAAACAAAATAAAAGAATAAAAAATCCTTAACGTTTACCATATATCTTAAAAGCGTAAACTTGCTTGACATTGCGAGGCGCCTGCTCGCTAAAGACGGAGAACATGTCAAGGAAGTCATCAAATGTCAAGTTTCCGCTTCCGTCGTTCGAGAACACTTTGCAAATCCGTTGTCTGAAAGGGTTCTCCTGCAAACAAAGACAAGTATACTCGAAAGAAAGGATTTTGACATATTCGGGATAAGCCAACTTAGGTCTGCCACATTTTTTATATTTCTTTTATAGAAACCAAATTCTTTCTAAGATACCTACCTACCTTGCTTCGTTAGTGCACGGTCGTGTCAAAGCCAATACTGTCATATACTATTCTGTGTGAATTTGTACGGATACATATTGGTAAATAAATGAGATAAATATGAAATTAACGTTTTCACTTAAAGAATGTTTTTAGGATTCATGAAGCTTCTGTTGGCAAAGAGTAGTAAAGAAACAAAAATGAAAATAACATGATTAAATGCATTTAATTAGCAATAACTGCCTGTCATCCAGACCAAATATATCAAAGTGGCCAACATACGAAGATAAACATAAAATGGAACAAATTAAAAGGAAAATCGCAGGAAAATTAAAAGGAAAATCGCAGGAAAATTTAAAGGAATAAGCAAATAAGCCTACTTCCATTTTAGCTTAATCTTTACAAAAAATTTTTAAGGTAAAGAATTTGTTAAATGAATTTTAGAATAATTTCAATACCATTAAATAAATCTTTTTAAAATAAATATGTATAGACGTGTACATATAAGCATTTAAAAAAAATTATAACTCTTTCTTGTGACCTTGACAGATTTTTTCTTTTTTTTCCCCTGAAAATTTCTAGGGATACAGCTTTCCATTTCTTATCACTTGCTTTCTAGAGTGCATCAACAATGCGCTGACAAATAGCTCACTTCAGCAGGCTATACATATAATACACTATAAATGAGAGATAAATGGACTTGACAAGAAGCACGTAGAAAAGCTATACACGTAGAAAAGCTATACATGCGATATCTGAAAAAGTTTGATTTTTAATAGGGAAGCAGCTACAGCTTTTGTAGTGTGATTGGTGGCTTTGAATGTCGTGAAAATAGTAGTGAAGTCTCAATAAATGAAATTTGCTGTAATAAAGTAATAGATTAAATTCTCTAAATATTAAATATTGACTTCTATCGTAATAGTAAAGTGAGTTTCATTTCAATATCTTCTATTTTTCTTATTTTTAATTTCTCATTGTAAGGGTAACTTGTAATAATCACGAAAAACATCTTATTTAGGCATCTTTTTCTCATTTTCAATAACAAACAGACCTTTCTTTATTGTCGTTAATTAGAAAAATCTATGCTCTATCGAGCGTAATAATATTTTCATTTATGTTCTGGAAATGGTGCTCAAACCAGGCTTGTTCTATAATATTTTCACTTTTAAACACATGCTTTCGAGAAAGTTGATAATCATTTTAACTAAGGAAATAATAAATAAAGAGTTATAAGTTATAAATTATATAAGATATAGGTTATAAGTTAAGATTTATAAGTTATAAATTAGTTAAATCTTTAGTTATAAATCTTTATTTATTATTTTATTATTCTTTTAGATGTAATTAAATATTTTACGACTGCAATCTGAGTTGGCAAAATTTCTTCTTCTATTTAGATTTCGCCTTTAAAGTACGAAAATGATTGAAAAAAAATCATTTTGGCTATTTATTTAGAGTCTTTACATGTGAAATTACTGATACATTTTTACCGATATTAATGTTGTTTATTTTGCATTTAGAAATTTTTATAACATGAGTTTCATAATGTTTCGGAATGTGGTATTAGACTATTCTCCTTTGATAAAGAGTTTGCTTACAAAGTGACATTTGTATTGCAAATAAAGTATATGATAGACAAGAAATTTCTTTCAAATTAATAACAATTGTTAGAATTTCTTTGTCTACAATAACTCTCTTTTAATCTTTACAAGAATCTTTACATAGTTTCTAATAAAAAAATTTATATGTTGTAGATTCTGAAGAAACTTACTACCTCGTTTTACGAATGAAACTCGTTTTATGAATTCATTTCGTCCTAGCAGGAAGTTCGTTAATGGAACTATTCGTAAACCGAAGCAATTTTTCCAAACCGAATTGATGTAAAAGTCATTAATTTGTTCCTGGATCATAGATGATTGATTATTTAAACTTCACAACAGTACGTTGGATGCAAGTTTTATAACCCCAAAAGCAAACATAAATGACCATAAACAGAATTGTTCGTAACCAAAAATAGAAATCATTAAGTGTATAAAAAATGATAAGCTCAATGTTAAACACAAAAGTACTCGAAAACTTAAATTGATTTTACTGTATGGTATGGTAGAGAATAGATGGGAGCAGTAAACACGAAATTTTCCCACTAAATTATGAGGTAACTGCTTTAAAAAGCATATTCTTTTATATTTATTTTTATTTTATTATATTAATTATTTGTGTCTAAGGGACACTTAAATCTACTTAAGACTCAGTGGGCCTCTGTTTCATTCAATATGTGTCCAATGTGATTTGCTGTTATTTACATTTTAAAATGCTTCTAAAGTGAGACACGACATTACTATTGAATATGCTTATGCTTGCTATAGCTTGTTATTACTACTACATGGATGGTATCGTTATGTGAAAACTTTGTCAGACTGCATAATTGTCGAGCATCAAACGACTAGAATCATTTTTTTCTTACTTTTCTTTTGAAAACATTTCATCTAAAATAGCCTTTTGTTTCTGCTTGTTGACCCCATTTTTATGTTTTTTTTAATTACATTTTTATCGTTCTCTAATAATTTCACCATATCTTCAATTTTAACTTTCTAGCCCATAGTTTTGTTCTCAAACGCAGTATCATAGTTAACCAAAAAATGTCCAAAGTGTCAAAGCATTCACATTCTCTGCCTATAATCCAATCTGTTCAAATTGTCTTCCCAGCCTAATTAATATTCCTGTAAATCAGTTGATTTCGATGTTTTGTAGATGAGAATTAAGAACTGAAAAATATTCAAATGATGATTCAAGAAAATGAAAAACAAGTGTAAATGTTGGAGCACGTGTCACCTCAAACACTGCCGACTTAAAATTCAAATCTTGCCGTTTTTAGTGCCCGTAATGACATCGTCCGTCATCTGAGGCGTGTTGTGCTTAGATAATATATTTGTGAACCAAATTTTCTGTGGATTAATGTGTCCGTGATCTGAAGTTCCACTCTATATGAAATGTAAAACCGCAGTAGAATAAGGACAATAATATCAATCTATATAGGACTATAATATGTGTGTATATATGTATAGGACAATGCATGTATTCATAAATTGCATTGTACATTTTTTTAATTTTCCTTTATTACAGCATTTTTGTAAATACTCGTAATTTATTGAAAGATTTAAAGTAAAGTTTAATTAAATTCAACTAAATTCACTTCAACGCAAGCGAAGCTTTATATGTTGGAATTATATATATATTTATATGCTGGATTTCGGCCATATTATTGTCATGTCTTTTCTATCCATATGCATTTTTTTTCTTATCTCCTTTCAGAGTTGCTTTGAATAACTTGCACTGTAAAAATGAGGTGATTTTGGCTTATTGTTGTGACATCTAAAATAAGTTTAGAGGCTATTCTATTTAGAAGGTTCCAGTCAGAAGTTTCTCGTCACTTTTGTAAGTGTTCTTTGCCATTTCTTCACATACACTAGAAATCGAATTATTCGTGTGTTAATTAACCAAGGTTTCGCGTTACCCAAGCCCAGCGATATTAAAATAAAGTCTTTAACATAGCCTCGATAAAAATTTCAACAATCTCTAGATTTGGGCTCCAGCTATAATTCAAACCGAAACTCAAACTAAAACAAAAATGCAGATGCAAACTCTTGAAACGGTTATTAGAAGATCTAGAGAATAACAAAAAATTTGACGCGTCACTTTAAGTCTTTTATTGCAGCTGGTTCTCTTAATAGTTCACATAGCACAGGAAATGTATTTCCTTCACCTTTATTTAATTAACCAGATTCTAGATATGAAGTACGTGAGTCATTCAACATGTCTGTCACAACTACAATGTTCTATCAAAACTATAGAAAACTACTAGTTTTGATAGGTTGTAGAACTATCCCAGAGGATTTCAACTGGTTCAATTGGTGATTTTTTAAACTTCTCAATCTGTAATGAAAATACAATTAATAAATCATAAAATAAAACTAACACAAAAAACAGCAGACATATGTATAATATGCAACGCAGTTCACAGCTTTTAGTTTGCATAGGAAGAGAACACAATTTCACGACCGATCGTTTTATGACACCTTGAGCAATTTTAATACTGACAACTCTATGAGTTGCGCTTTAAAAAACAGAAATTATTCTCCCTTACGTTCATTACAGTGGAAGATGAAATATAGTGATCCGATTGCCGCTGAAATTGGTCGTCTAATGAAGACTGCTAAAGAATAATGTCAAAATCTGCAAAGGAATAATATAAATCTGAATTGGTTTTTCTCTGTTTTCGAAACATATCATTCCAATGCACTTAAAATGACAGACTATATACCATTTCAAGATGTACAGTTTTAATTACAAAGCACAGGTAAGAATTAAATGAGTTTTGTTTTGCATGATGTTTGATTATGAACTGTCCTGAAAAATATACTCCAGCATGATAAAATGGTTGCGATTATGTTACATTAAGTCCTGTTAGATTATCAGGTTCAATGTTCCTTCTAACCTTCTTCGGGAACATACAAGGACCTGACTCGGAACAGAGAGCTTACTAAAGCTATGTTCACTAATTGTGGTAAGTAGACAGGATACAGACGAAGGGTATACAAGACCCTTTATTTTTCTTATATACAATAACTTAAATAAAGGTGAAGGAATACACTGACCCTCCACTCGGGGTCTAACGTAAAAAAGTATAAAAATAAAACTAAACTCTAATTTAACTTTAGAATAATACACGTGGAAGATTGGCCTTATAATAACAGGAAGCGTATGTAGCACAGAGACTGTGAACACTACAATACGTTTAATTTATCAAGAGGATTAAAACCTCTGGCCTGGAAGGCGAACAGCAACTGCGTAACTTCTAAGGTAAGCGGCCTGCGTTGACTTACTGCTTCCTCTCTTTCGCTTGGCAAAAAGGCCACACTTAAATACTTGGCGTTCGCCAGACAAACTTTACATAAAAACCTTCACGCTTATAATTCTGGCCGGAAGTAGAAAATAAGAAGTGATAGTAAAGATTTAAAATAAAATAAACGTTAGTAAAACTCAAGAGCCTTACATACTTCCCGCCAGAGTTAATTAGTTTGAAACTGAGGTCTAAAACGACCTTGTTGAAAACTTTTAGCTCTAGAATCTAACGCGAGGCCAACCTTTTACAAACACAACTTCCCTAGAAACTAGAAATTTAAAAGAAAGAAATTTGTTACAATAGCAGCTCCCAGGATATACAACAATCTTTTTTTTTTCATCTGTACTGCATCTAAACAGGAGCTTTATTCAATTCTGGTTCCTTCCAGAGATCTGGAAGGAAAACTAGTTTAATGAAATGTTACACAATGACATGGCAAGTAACACAGAATTATACTGCTCTTAACATTCTTATTTCATTCATGACTATTTTAATTATCTGTCCCCGTGCTCTCTGACATGTGTTGTAAAAGAACACCAAACACGAATGTGTTTCTGTCTACGTGTGCCACACTTTCTCCTACAATCAAAACGCTAACGTGTTAAAATTCAACATAACGAGACCTCTTAACACACCCTACTTTCAACTCTAAACCCTGAGGTACTATTCTAAAAGTGGCTAACTCTAAAGTGTAGCGTCAGAGAGCCTAACTACATCATTCAACCTTTACCACATATTCGCCATGATTTAATCTTTACAGTCACACGAATAACAAATTTTTAACATTACTTTCACTTTTACCATATCACGGTATTTCTTAACATTTAAAATAACAGAACATATCAACATGCCGTTAATTTTACAGATTTGAAAACATACATTAGTAGTACATTGTTAACTTCTATTCTTTTCAAAGCAAGTGCCAATTCTTTCTACATTGAAATAATACTACATTTCAAAAAGTCTTTCAGACTAAAACTTCTCTCTTGCTAGAATGTTTTAAATAAAATTTATACAATAACTTTTTACAATATTTAAGTTTTTACACAACGCTATTATACATCAACTTTAGTTTTACGCGCGAGTAATTGAAAAACATAATAAGAAAATCGGTCACAACTCATTTCTCGCCCTTTTGGCGATAAAGGTAGACCTCGCATGAGGTAAAACTTCTTGAAATCTGCCACTTGCAGTAAGAATGAAAGATTAACTTAAGTTTGCAAAGTAACATAAAATTTTACTTATCTTTGTAATATTCGGACATCCTTTTCTGGGCCCAGTCTTTAAAGGTACTGCAGATAGTAGCTTGGTTTATCCTCCTTCTTGTACGGGCTCGCCCTTCAGTGCTTTCCTCTGGAAGCTTCTTTTTTTTACCAGTACGGCCACCCTTGAATACTTTCCTTTTCTCCTCTGCTTGTGGTCTTTGCCGTTTGATGGCAGCTGGTCTTGGCGGAACCGGGAAACTTCTGTCGTGATCCTGCTTGGACCTCGTTGTTGGCCGTTCAAATTTTTCTTGTACTTTTTCCTCCGCCGCTGATGACCCTTCCGCAGTTCGGCGACTTTTTCTGCGGAGAGTTCTGTCGGATGAGTAGATCTTCCGTTTTAAAGCCGGGTTATAGTTGCCATCATTTCTCCTGGTCCTCTTCACATACGTCGTCCTTCTCCCTTCTTCATTCTGGGGGTGTTCGTGAACTCTGTTTTCTGGACGGTGGAACGGCTTCTTTTTCTTCTTACCTTCCATTTTTCCGCGGGGCAATTTTCTTTTCACTTGCTTCTGTCTCTCATTGGCTTGCCCTTGTACTTGTCGTTTTTTCACCTCTGGAACTTGTACCTGCGGTGTCTGCCGTGCCGGATCCTGCAAAAGATCTGAAAAGATTTGCATTTTATTACGATCGAAGTAGAGCTTGATTTGATCAATGTTTGCGGAACAGGTTTCACCATTTCTGGCTTTTAACTCTACAACAGCGTGAGTTATTTTTCTATAACATATGGTCCTTCAAATCGTGGAAAAAATTTGGCAGTTTTATCTTCTGGTGCTGAAGAAAGTGAATGCTTAATTTTTAAAACTTCATCCCCTACTTTATAAGTTACTCCCCGTCGTTTCAAATCATAATATAATTTCTGTTTTCTTTGTGCTACTTCCGTATTCTTTTTTGCTTCTTTTATTAGTTTTTTTATATCACCCATTTTAAATTCTGGGGCTCTTTGTTGCACATAAAATAGTTTATCTAACGGTGTTATAAACTTTCTGCCTAGAAATAACTCAGCAGGAGTTTTGCCCGTTGTATCATGTTTTGCGGTCCTAAGGGCGAAAGCAAATTCACTGACATAGTTATCCCAGCTTTTATGAAAATTTTTAACATAACTACGGATAATTTTCACTATATTTCTGTTGACCCGTTCCGCTATATTTGATTGCGGCCGATACGGGACCATTTTTAAATGACGTATGCCCAGTTTTTGGCACATGTCTTCAAATATATTACTTACAAATTGAGGACCATTATCCGATATAACTTTTAGAGGCGCCCCGTATTTTAAAATATATTTATTTAAAATAGAATCGGTAACCAATTTCGCGGAGGCTCGTTTTAAGGGAACAATTTCGGTCCATTTACTAAAATGATCAACCATAACAAGGAGATAGCGACTTTTATTTAACTGACTTTTTGGGAAAGGGCCCAATAAATCGATGCCAATTATTTCATTTGGAAATTCGGATTTAATACTATTTAGAAACCCGGCCGGGCGTAAATTAATATAATTAACTGCTTGACATGTTGGGCAGGACTGGACATACGCCCTTGTTAACTTTTGCAGTTCAGGAAAGTAGACTGCCTCGCGTACGCGTTGGATAGTTTTTCGAATACCAGCATGAGAAGCTAAAGGGCTGTCATGGAGCTCATGCAGGATATTTAATCTAAGACTAGCTGGGATAACAGGTCGAAATTCGTTGTTGGAATTCGTAGTTTTTGTGTAGAATAATAGACCATCTATTAGTTCGTAATGGGCCGCCCTATTTCTTATCGCCACAATATCTTGGTGGCTAAAATTTTCAGGATCCTTCAAATACTCATAAATACTTCCAAACTCAGGATCCTTACCCAGTTCTGTTATTACAGTTTCTCGGGAATTTATTGTACACGCTGTAAGCATTGCAACATTTACGGTATTACCCTGTTCGTCTAATTTAATTCGTGATAGGGCATCTGCTACGATATTTTCCTTTCCGGGGGTATGCTTGATTACCAGATTATATTCTTGCAGCTTGAGTGCCCATCTTATTAACCTTGGGGATAAATTTTTCCCTGAGTACAATCTAGTTACCGCCGCATGATCAGAGTATACTGTTATCGGCGCCTTTCCAAAATAGACTCGGAACTTTTGCACTGCTAACAGAACTGCAAGTGCCTCTCTCTCGGTCGCGGAATAGTTTCTTTGTGTTTGATTTAAAGTTCGGCTAAAAAATGCCACGGGCTGCTGATTTTGCGAAAGTACCGCTCCTACCGCATAATCCGAAGCATCCGCTGAAATTTCTAAATTTTCATCCTTTTCAGGAAATTTCAACACAGGGACTTGCGTTAATGCTTGTTTTAATTTTTCGAAAGCACTATTGGCTTCGGCCGTCCACGAGAATCTTGCCTTTTTCCTTTTTAATTTTAACAATGGCTCAGCGATAGCCGCAAAATCTTTTATAAAGGACCTATAATATGAACAAAGTCCTAGAAAAGAAGAGAGCTTCTTTGCCGTGTTTGGAGTCGGATACTTTTGTACAGCGATTATTTTTGATTCATCTGTCTCGATCCCTTTTTGAGATATTTTGTAACCTAAATATTTTAATTCAGGGGCTGCAAATTTGCACTTTTCGACATTAACTTTTAGACCGGCCTCATTTAATAAAGAAAACACCTGTCTTAAATCCTGTATATGTTGGTCGAGATTATCACTAGTAATAATGATATCGTCTAAATAGATAAATGTGGACTTTCCAAGAACAGGTCTTAACACAATGTCCATGCATCGCTGAAATGTTGCCGGGGCGCCTGAAAGGCCAAACGGCATACGCAAAAATGCATAAGTGCCAGACTTGGTTATAAAAGCAGTCTTAGGCACGTCCTCAGGCCTCACCCCTATTTGAAAATAACCAGTCGTTAAGTCTAAAGTCGTCATAAATTTGGTTGATTTTATGTTCCTTAAAATTTCTTCTATGATCGGCAACGGATATACCGGATATTTCGTTATGGAATTTAATTTACGGTAATCAATAGCGAATCTCCACCTTTTTGGATGCTCCAAAGGATAATCATTATTTTTCTTACATAAAACCACCGGGCTAGCATAACTACTTGAGATGGGCGTTATGATCTTTTTACGTAGCATATCGGTAATATGCCATTCTATAATTTTTTCCTTATTCTTATCATACCGGTATGGTTTTTGACGAACTGGCAATGCATCTCCGGTGTCAATACTATGGTTAGTAACCTGAGTAAATCCTGGAATATCACTAAATAACGAAGCAAATTCACTTACTACTTGTCGGATTCTATCTTGCTCGTCATTAGGCAGGTGGTCAAGATTTAACCTTGGCGGTTCAACCTTTTCTACACGCACTGGTTTCATTGTCAGCTTAAGGGACGCTTCATTAAAATCCAGTGTAGCTTGTGCGTCTGAAAGAAAGTCTATTCCTAAGATTAAATGTACTTGCAAATTCTTTACTATAAAAAACATCACCTTTACTTGTTCGTCCTTGATACGGATATACAAAGGTACTTTACCTACGCACTTACATTGTTCTCCTTGCGCCGCTAATACTGTCGTATTATCCGCATTATATATGCGGTATTTGCGAAAATACTTTCTAAAAAAGACTTCTGCCACACAGGAACACTGCGCGCCGGTATCCAGGAGTGCGGTGGCCGGGATATTATTCACCAAGACTTCAATCTTCGGAAGAGTCAAATTTTTCACCATTACTGTATTTAACTTGTAGGAAGAGGGGTTTTCGTGGCCTTCGGATTTCCGCACCCTCTCGTCAGCAGAAATCCGTTTTAGTTTAAATTATTTTTCCTTTCCGTGCTTTCCTTCTTTTTCCCCTGGCCTTGAGACTTTTTTCCTGGGTTGCTATTGAACTGTCGACGTTCGCCGGCTGTTTTTGAATGCTCGGGTTTCCTTGCCCACTGATTCGCTTTTTCTCCGTAGCCGTATGCTTGAGTTTGCTGTAGTCTTGGCGTACCAAATTGGTTTCGCTGTTGATATTGGCGTCTTCTTTCGACGTCCGCCGTTCTTCTACTTTCAAACTGGATTGCTAGCTCAAATAACTTTTTCAGTGTAGTCGGATTTCTTAATTCAATAAAGTCTTGCACTTGGGGTAGTAACCTCGGCAAAATCACTTGAATTATTTCAGGATCCGGACGGTTTCCATACAAGAGCTTGAAAACGTGAATTTTTCTTAAAATAAAGCTCGAGAGGTTTTCGATTCTTTGTTGATATATACTAAAAAGTTCCGTTTCTAATTTCGCACGATCCCTTACAACAGGGAAGGCTTTTAGTAGGGCAGTCTTGAAATTTTCGTAAGTATAGGTGGGACTTCCTGCTTGACCCAAGAGACTTCTGCCGATACATTTGAACCAGTTAAGCGCTTGGCCCCTCAAAGCGCTGGTAGCTAAGGTAACTTTTTGAAACTCGTGCACGGGGTAGAGCATGAAGTGGTCATCCAATTTTTCCAAAAAACTGGTTACCGGTGAGTTTCCATTAAACGTTGCTTCTGGTTTCATCGAAGCGCGCATGGTCTGGACGATGTAACCGAATCCTTCCAGGGCGGCAGCTGGCATTTCTGGATTCTGAGCCGTTTCTGCAGGCAGCACAGGTTCTTCTTGAAACTCGGCCATGGTTATTCTTCTTCATTGGGCGCCACTATCAGGTTCAATGTTCCTTCTAACCTTCTTCGGGAACATACAAGGATCTGACTCGGAACAGAGAGCTTACTAAAGCTATGTTCACTAATTGTGGTAAGTAGACAGGATACAGACAAAGGGTATACAAAACCCTTTATTTTCTTTATATACAATAACTTCCGTACTTCGGAATACACTGACCCTCCACTCGGGGTCTAACGTAAAAAAGTATAAAAATAAAACTAAACTCTAATTTAACTTTAGAATAATACACGTGGAAGATTGGCCTTATAATAACAGGAAGCGTATGTAGCACAGAGACTGTGAACACTACAATACGTTTAATTTATCAAGAGGATTAAAACCTCTGGCCTGGAAGGCGAACAGCAACTGCGTAACTTCTAAGATAAGCGGCCTGCGTTGACTTACTGCTTCCTCTCTTTCGCTTGGCAAAAAAGCCACACTTAAATACTTGGCGTTCGCCAGACAAACTTTACATAAAAACCTTCACGCTTATAATTCTGGCCGGAAGTAGAAAATAAGAAGTGATAGTAAAGATTTAAAATAAAATAAACGTTAGTAAAACTTAAGAGCCTTACAAGATCAGTTGTTATTTGACTTGCAGTCACAGCTGTATGTTTGCAACATGTAACACACGTTTTCACTCATTTTTTAATGACAGATCTAGCAGCTCTGATCTAAAATTGTTATCTGATTAAAGAAAGAAGTTCTGGTGCTACATTCAGATATTTGTCATGAAAGTTTAATTACAATTTTCATCAGCTTGTGCTTTAATAATGAAGGTAATGATTTTTTAACAATCTTTGATAGTCTCGCGTTTTTAAACAGTCTCCTTAGACGTAACACTTCATTTAAAAATTAACCCAAACTAAGGAGACTGCAGTTTTCAGGTAAATAATTTTTCATATCCAAACACTGAATTACTTTATTGAAGTTCTGTCGTTTTACTGTTCAAATACTACAGAGTGTTGTAGCTCGAATTTCATTACTAGATAAAAAGGATGTATTTTATTCCAAATCTCTGACCTTTGAATGCCATCTGAATCTTAACATTCAAGCAAATATGTGTTGTAACTTCGAGAAAAAGGATATCTTTAATGTAACAATAAGTTTCTGTACAATTTCCGAAACTACAAATAATAGTGTTTTACTTTCATCTGGTAATTTTTTTTATTTATAAGAATATATTTAGTCACAGGAACCTCATTGCATTTTAACTAAGGAGATCCGTTCCACCACAGTTCATAAGACAGTAGTTCTGCAGGAAGTAGCCTAGGTGAAGTACAAAACAGCAGAATTTTCTTTTCTGTCAACATGACTCCAGTTGTCATCTGGTAAGATCGATTACATTTCAGGAACTCCTGTCGGTACGAATATTTGCCACTTTTCAGGATCTGACTTTAGCCATAATAGCGCGATTTGTGAATCACGCCATGCGTGAGCTGAATGAAATTTTAAAATTATTGAAGCTCTGACAGCCTAAAAATACGGTTTGCACATAATTCCAGTCCTGGTATCGTGAGAGGAATTTTAGCTGTTAAGAGTTTTACATTAATATTAGAGTTATTACAAGTTTTATTATTATTAAGTTTATCCTGTAGCAGCTTAATAACTGTTGTATGGCCCTTTCCATGCGCTTCACAAAATCCGTAAAATTTACATCGAGAATAATCAGGTAACAGACTTCTCTAGGTATGTATGGAATTCCAATTTTCAGCTTGTCTACGTAAACCTCTCCAATTCTAATCAGTATCTTCAGGTAAACGCTCATCTCGTGTTAACTGAAATTTCCACAGTTGCTGATGGATCATTTTAGCGAGGATTACATAAGAAGATATCTGTCCCAACAGATCGAATAGCTTTGATACAAATGGCAGAATAAACATTTAAGTCGGAACTCTTTGATAATCTATGCCACCGAACTTATATTGGAATTCATCTCTCGTAATAATCGAACTTTTATTGCTTTATTTTCCATTGAGCAAAAATATTCACATGATGAATATTTTTGCTATCTGGGATTGTTAAGCCAGCATTTCTTAACATTGATGACTCACTTGTTCACCATTTATTGAGCTTAAAGCCTACCTTTTTATCAGTTGCTTCAATTCACGTTTCCTTCTTTTGAACAACACCAGTTAGTACAGTGTAAAAATCACTTTAAAACTACATTTTTTGCCTTCGGGAAGTTCAGTCCTTCATCTTTCGCTAACTAACTCATTCGGTTGCAAGATATGGAGCAATTGCAGTTCCATATGTGACAGTGTTCTAAACACAAACTTGAGTTTGTTAATCTGGGTTGTCTATCCAAACTATTCTCTGAAAGTCTTGATCTTTTGTATGAATATTTATCTGTCTCTACAGCATTCTGTAGCAGCAGTTATTACAATGTTATGAAGTCTAAATCTCAATAAAATACAAATTAAATCATGTTTTTTTGGAGCTATCATAAAAGTATCATTTAAAGAAACACCTGGAATGTTTTTGACATTGACATCAGAAACATTTTCCAGTTTTGTTTTAAGCTAGATACCTTCAATATGAATTGATGTTTATTCTCTAATTCACGATTTGGGTTTGGCACTCACTAGTTGTACGTTTCCCAAAGAAAAGTATTCCTTCATAAATTGAATATACTGATTGTAAATTTCTGGCATGGATAACAGTCTGCTCTTTAAATATTAAAATCTTCTGTGTGCTCTTTCGCAGGAATCACCTACAGTACCTCTGTTATGTTTGAATGTTAATGAAACTGAATAACCGCCTATTTTCTCCTAAAATTAGAACTTTCAAAATGGTCTTCAATTAATGCTGGAAGGTTCGATAGCTCATTTCATTCTAGCTGATGTTCCTGCTATAATTCTATAGAAGTGTTTAAGTTTTGTAAAATTAAATAAGTGTCATCAAAATTATCAATGGTTTGATTTAGTACTTTCAGACAGAGAATTACTTCATTATTTCTGTCAATTAAATTTAAAACTTCAACAGCTGACTGATTTCGAATAACTGGTAAACTTAGAAAACGTTTAATATATGCAAAAATTTGATCTCTCTTATTTGAATACATTTCGCCCAAAAGATTCCATGCTATCTCAATTACAATCCAAAATTTGAATTTTTTGAACTACGCAATACACTTCACTTTTCAATCAAGCCATCTAATACCATAATTATTGAGCATTGGGTACATCTGAATTATTTCTTACACAAACACAGAAAAAATTTTAAAAGCTTCCCATTCTCTAATATTACCTCCAAAAGTCGGTAATGTTAACTTTGGCAATTTAATATAGTCAAGAATATATACTGAAATTACACTATCAGATTTATTTTTACTGCTTTGATTTTTTAATACCTTTTCACCTTTAAATTCCCGCAATTAAATTTTATATGCGTACTTCTTAACGTTACCTATTTCGTTTTTTAGTTCTTTAGTATCTGTAATTAAGCCCCCGATTTCAGCATCACGATTCTCTAGCTCAGGTTTTCCTCTTTGAATAATTCGACACATTTCTCTAGTTCTGTTAAATTAATTTCTTATACTGTTGTAATTAATTTCCTGTATTTTCTTGATGTACTTAATAACATTCCTGCGTAATAATTAACATTGTTGGAATTCTTGTTGTTGCTGTATATATAAGTAATATAACTTGTCTGACGTTATCGGAACAAGCTACGAAATTTATCTGGCCAAAGAATACAAGATTACGTCTGTGGTCTTCAAGAGCCTTTGGCAACACGTAAGTCATACTACGGTTTAGCCCATTTCCACCCCAGGTTTGAAAGAAAGCACTCCGTTCGAAGGTGTCCCATCTTCTTCCCCTACCACTAAACCAAACGAGAGGACGTTCACGCATTTAGAGCGCCTCCATGCCGCAAGGACACTATGCAAATTTTAACATCCAACATTTAAAAATGTTTCCAGGATTCGAAACCCGGCCATTCGCTACAGTCAGAGTCACTAACCATTATCCCGTTGGGCGGCCTGGTGAAATTCTAAAATGGGTTAATCTGCAAGATGTCATTTACGAGCTAAGAGAAACGTTGATGGACGTGAAACGATATACCATTCTGAAAAGTTGGGAAAATATTTTGCCGAATAACTATGCTAACAATAAAAGTTTAGATGACGAAGACATGGGAATGCTAAAAAAAATTATCTGTCCCACAGACGGATTTACGCTCAACAGCAAAACGACGTGCCATCATGCGGCATTATTATTTTTCCGCAATATAGCGGTAAGAAAACGGTGCAACGCAATAAATTAGAATGCTGTTCTTGATTTTTTTTTAATGTGTGATATGTTATGTATAGTGCACAGCCCCTCATTTCTATTACAGGCACGCGTTTTCAAGTACGTATCACATTAAGTACTGTTTTTCTGTATATTTGAACTTACTTATGTTTTATATCGTTATTCAAGAATCCTGTAAGTTGGTAAATTCCGTACAGTATGAACAATAGTAATAACATTAAACTTTCCGTTGTATCAATCTGTGTTATCAGAGCTTTTGTTTTTCTGAGTTAGTCCCGGTCCCTATTAGCTCGAATAATCGGGTTCTACTGAGTGCATTAAAAGTTGTTATCAATATAGGTAAGACACTCACTAGTTCAGTTGCCAGAAACCCTTAGTTTATTTACACAAAATCTACACTTTTATACGAAACGTCTTTTTTAAAGAAAAAATAAAAGCTATACAAGGAGAAATTGATATTTTCTTGTTTCTTATCTAACAAAAGCCGATTTTTGTTAGCTTTCGTCTCTTCGATCTGCTTCTGTGAGAGCGTTGTCATGCAAAAGATTGTTAGACAATGTAACACACAAACATATTTCACATTCAATAGCATTGCAATCACCGTAATCAATTGTCCATAATTTGAACGTATATAAACATTTCTTTCATTGATACATATTTAAGTCTTTTCATTGGAAAAGACGTCATTTTTTTAAAACAAAATATTTTTTCATATTTAGCTTTGCAGGTAGATATGGGGAAAATCTTTAAGGGGTTATTACTTTAAATTCCCCAAGTTTTTAAAAGAAACAAAATGTTAAAATTTCAGTCTATATTTTTTCTTTGCCTGATTTATAAGTACCTTTAGCTTTTCAGATAACACTTGTTTCCTGTCGAGCAATATTTTTTATATAAATCGTTCATGATAATGTCCTCATTTTTTAAGATCTCAGTAACTGAAAACTGTACATTAAATGAGAGAATAAGACTTAATTTTTTAAGGAAAATGTCACAAATTGCTTAACTGATTATGTTTTATATTGTTTAGAAACACTCCTTTTCACTTTGTTTCTACTTGTGCGAAGTTATTCAATGCAAGATTTCCATTATGTGCATCACAAATAATCTACATGTTTTGCAGCTGCATTCCATCCAATGTTTTTACAATTATCATCGCATAAAAAACTTTAAAATAATTGGTTATTGGAACTTCCTTAAAACTCTCTCATACTCGTTGGACGTTTTAAATAGTTTCTTCAACTACCTTGCTGGAACATGCCTCAAAATTTTCAAATACGGAATATATTAAAAAAAATTAGAGAACTTTGACAGAGCTGCAGGTGTTGACCTCTGGTGTAACTGTTAAACTGACAAAATACTTTTATTGCTAACTTCTCTGCATATGTTGTTAAACTTCTGATATTTGAAAAACTTCTGATATTTGGATTTATTAATAATAACGAGAGCCAAATAATTATCAAGGAGTCTCAATCAATTCATATTAAAACGTGAGAAAAACTCTATCATACTTATCACACTTTGCATTCGCATTTTACTACCGATTCTGATAATATAAAAGTGTTAATACGCAATCAGTGTTAATTATTTCGGAAGAATCAGGAATTACTTTGTGCCATCCTTACTGGATTCATCAGCAAGTAAAATAATTTCATAATTTTTAATATAATGTATACGGGCTTTAATTAAATGGGATGAGTTAATCTTAAAATGCAAAATTTGAGACCTTTATTTCCATGCATAATCATATTTGTAGTTTCAGAAACTGTATATACAGCTTTATCTACTTGAAATAAGCATTAATATCTGTTTTAACTGCTATGATATCTTACAAAGTAAAATATTTTTCACAGCTTATGACCTATGACCCGTGTTTCAGTACATATGTATACAGTCTTGCATTTGATACAATTCCTAACCTTGCAAACAAAAACAAAATGTACGATAAGTGAAATGGTTTCCTTTTGCATTTTACAAATACAAGTGATTTCTTCCCCCCATAGTATAAACTCTTATGCATGAGTTTTTGCACTTTTAAAACCTAAACAGCATTAAATGCTAAATATAAGTTACAAACATTATATATAAAGCTATTAATGATATACACAAAGCGTACGCACTAATATCAAATATACATTTATGAAAATGCAGCCTTAGAGGATGGTTGGTTTTAAAGATTAAAAAAATGTCTTCCAAGTTGTTACTTATGAGTTTGTGCACGTTTGAAATCTAAACTATATTAAATTCTAAATTTAAATTACAAATATTATATATAAACATAGACTGATATACAGAAATATCAGTTATAAATTTAGGAAAATCCAAACTTAGATGACAGTTGGTTTTATAGATTAAAAAAAAATACCACCGATTTTGCGAAAGCCGAATATTAGCAGCTTATTTCTAAATACAAAAGTATTCTGTGAACAAAACTTAGAGCCCCTGCTTGTTAAGTCATCGCTAATCTAAGGCTAATTTTTGTTTTATTTTACAGCTGAACTTGAGCTGAAAGATTTTCAAAAATATTTTCCATTTAAAATAAATTGGTAATAAATAATTGAAATAATTATTTCAAACTTTTAATAGAATATATAAGGGAATACATAAAAGTGACCAAAGTTACTGCTTGAAGAAAGGAACCTTAAGCTCCGGCATTTTTTCTACTTTCTCCATAGGAACGGAGATTGTATGTGCCTCCTCTCCTGTCATGACTTGAGGAATATGATGAGGATCCAGTTCGCGAAATCTCTTGAAAACTCTGGAAAGAATTCACTTGTATCACTGGATGGTCATACAAATAAATGAAGGCATATTGAAAAATACTTGATGTTGATCATTATCATTTTAGCAATAAGAATCGGTTTAATTATTATACATATTGATCATAATCAGAAATATCATTTGTACTCTACACTATATTATATAGTTTCCACGTTATAATTTTTATTTTTGGCTTCATTTTATGTCTTCATTCAAAGTTCTGCGTACGGCAAACGCATTTTGTTTTAATAATTGTTGTATGGCTGTCACAGTAGTGACTAGTGAGTGGTGAATGTATTTGAATAACACAGACAATGGCATTTCTGTTGCCAGTATTATGTGGACTATCAGTGTCACACATTTCGTGGAAAAAAGGGTGCAGGTCACTTGTAGACGGTACGTATAAATGTTATAGTATTTCTAATATCTTGGGATAAACTACCCTAGGAAAGCATTTTTTTTTGTTCCAACAAACAGAGACTACGGCACACATGCATAATCTCGAAAAATACTAAGAGGACAATTTCCTGAACGATGTGGTGATGTCGTTTGGCAAAAGGTGCTTTCCAGATTTATCTTCTTGCAACTATTTGCTTTGGGCTTACCTTTGGGTAAGTCTTTCAAGATAGGTCGCAGATAGCCAATGAAATGGAAAATGTTACTTGATCTAAAATAGTGGCGATGTCTAAGTGTACACTTAAGGTTTGTTGAAAGGTGACAGGAATTTATAAGGGCAAGCATTTGGAAGATGTTAGCTTTAAAATAAAGGGAAGAAAATATGTCAAACAGTGCTCTGCATTACTGGAAAATAAAACCGTCTTCTTTTTGATTCCATTATATATAGGAGATATTTATCTGCCAGGCCTTTACGCAAAGTTTGCAAAACCAGCGAATTTATAAATATGTCTGGAGTACCTTTTAGCAGTTACTTCGGATAGTTGCTGGATTTTCAGAGTGTATTTTAAAACATTTACCATAAACATAAATTAAATTTAAAATTAAGAAGGTAAATATAGTTAAACAATATTAACGTTCTAAAGGAGATTTAAAAGGATGTCACATGTTTTTGCTATTCTCAAAAATTCATATTTTGACAAAGATGTTAAAAATACAAATACGCAAGATTTTCTATTTAAACCTCAAATAGTAGCATTGATTTTTTCCACCTCGTGAAAAGTCTAAATGTTTATTATCGAATGTTTCTAGAAGCAATTTCTAAAAGGTTTTAAGTTCTAACCGAGTAAAAAAAATATTAAAATATATTTACATTTTCTACTATTTCGGGGGTTCCTTTTCTGTCAAAGAAATGTAATAAATTAAAGTTTAGAATTACAGCAATAAAAATTATAGGTGACCGTAAATTTAAAAAAAAAATGTTTTTTGAAGGATTTTTGTGTACTTTTTCCCATACTTCGTCTAAATGTTCTACATCGATACACTTTGCCATTTTCCTTCAGCTCATGTACAAAATATCTTAACATACTTAAAGCGAGATAGTAGCAAAAACTTAATCTTAACAGTCATATTAATTTTTTCGACAATCAGTTCAGAGAAATGCTGAATACATGTATACTGAATCGGTTTAGAGTACCCAGTATTACCAAAATGCATATCTGGTCTTTCCTGTGTAAAATGTTAATACGAGTAATGTTTTTATGGAAACTGCCCTATAAATGTAATTCCTTTAATAACAGATAAGCATAAAACATACAGATTCTCCACATCTTCCGATGAGTTTCTTTCCGAACCACCTTGGGTACCATGAATTTGTTCGTGGATGGTTAATGCGTTTTGATCCTCCAGCAAGACAATTTCTCCTACAGAGAGAGGTTTATTTTTGTAATTTCTGGTAGACTGCTGTCTTAACTGCCCTAGATACTCAGAGCGAAATCTCACTCTTAACAATTCTCTCATTCTCTGGAGATACTTCGCTCTTCTACTCAATTTTTCTTTGTCCACATTGTCAATATCAGGTACACCCGACTGTGGAGTTTCATGCAGAAATTTTTCTGGAGTTAAAGGCAAGGGATCTTCAATATCGTCAGACACGTACGTAAGTGGTCTTGAGTTGACAATTCTTTCATAATCACACAAGACAGTGAGTAACTCTTCATAACCAAGAAAAGCACGACCTAAAATCTTTCTTAATATTTGTTTTAAAATTTGTATTAAACGCTCCCACCATCCACCCCACCAAGCGGCGGATGGAGGATTAAATTTTCATTGTATTCTCTTTTCAGCAGCCTTAGAGCAGAGGCTGTCCCAGTCCATGGTTTGCAGAACTCTCTCTGCACCCACAAAATTTTTTCCATTATCGGAATATATGGTGGTAGGGCGTCCACGACGTGCGATAAAACGTCTTAAAGCTTGAAAAAATGATTCAGTTGTTAATGAGGTAACCAGTTCCATATGGATAGCACGATAAACCGCACAGGTGAAGAGCACAATATACGATTTTCGTCCATCCTTTAAATGCAAGGGTCCTGCAAGATCACATCCTACGATTTCAAAAATGGCTGAATCACGAACCCTATCATTTGGTAAAACGCCTGGGACTGTCTCACCTCTTTTAGCCTTAAATCTCTGACATGTTACACATTTTCTTATACAGTTCCTTATAGTTTTACGTGATTTTAAGATCCAGAATCTTTCTCTTAAATGAGACATCAATAATGTAGTATCTGCATGCAACAAATCTTTGTGTGCACTTAATATCAATAATTTGACTACTGGATGCTCAGAAGGTAATATGATGGGGAACTTAAAGCTGCTAGAGTCGTCACGATAAGCAACATTAGACTTAGCTCTTATTAGACCCTCTCTATCGACAAATGGTCTGAGTCGTCTTAGCTTATCATCTGTTTCACCATTAAACGACTCTTTTTGTATTAATAACATTAAAGCTATTTCTCCCCTTTCTATTTCAGATACAGTCAAATCCTTAGAATGGTTATTATCATTATTCTTACGTACATTATTATAAAATCTGAATATCCATGATAACATTCTTACAATTTTCTTAAATGATGAGAAATACTTATAGTACCATCCAATACAATTATCACTCTTTGCCAACGTAACAATAACTGTCTTACGTATTTCTGAATTAACCAAATCCTCATCTGGTTCATCATTAGATTTAGGCCAATTTGCCTCATCTTCCCGTAACCAATCAGGTCCCTCCCACCATTTTCGTTCTATTAATTGATCTGCATAACAACCTCTAGAAAGTAGGTCAGCAGGATTGAGACAACCAGGGACATGTCGCCATACAGTGGGGGAGGTCAACGACCTGATTTCCTGTACACGATTAAAAACGAATGCTCCCCAACGTTGATTTCGCCGTATCCAACTTAAAGCCGTCGAGGAGTCAGTCCAGCAATGAATACGAACTTCATGTAGGCCAATATCATAAATAACTGAAGACAATAACCTAGAACCAATATTACAAGCAAGAAGTTCTAATCGAGGAATCGTAATAGGTTTTAAAGGAGCTACTCTCGATCTTGCGTGTATCAAACTAACCTTCACCTTTTTGCCACTCTGTACTCTTAAAAAGACGCATGCACCATACGCACTTTTACTACTGTCACAAAATAGATGTATACTCACAGCTTCATTAATAGATTTGAGACCTACCCATCTAGGTATTTGGATACTGGATAGCAAGTACAACTTTTTAAGCCAAAACTTAAACCTTTTGGTTAATTCATCGGGAAGAACATCGTCCCATTTAAGCCTTAAATTCCAAGTTTCCTGTAAAATTAGTTTTGGAATCAACATTATAGGAGCCGTATACCCTATAACGTCAAACACCTGATGAACTACTGCTAAAACTAGTCTTTTAGTAACTGGGTCATCCAATTTTATATCTTGACTTATTTTGCAAGATAAGGTATCTGTAACTGTTTGCCATACAAGGCAGACACATATCCTTCCGTGGAGGAATCTTCCTCTGGCACAACACTTCTTATATTGGATTTCCAGAATCTTAAATTAAAATGACCCGAAGCCATAATTATTTGTGATTCATTTACAAACTTTCTCATTTCTATTTCTGAATCCATACTAGCCACACAGTTATCTACGTAAAAGGATGTTTTCAAAATCTCCGCTGTATGACTTAAGCTTTCGGGAACTACACTCAAATGATATTGTATTGTAGCGGCCAATAAATACGGACTACACGTAATACCAAAAACTACCCTTCCATGCCGATACAGTTCAACTTGTTCTTGATTATCCCTACTGAACCACATAAATCTCAAAAAGTCTCGATCTTTTTCCCTTATAGATATTTGCAAGAACGCTTTTTCTATATCTGAAGTGACACCAACGTAATTCTTGCGAAACCGATTAAGAATCGAAGGTATAATTTCTATTAAATTTGGTCCAGTAGATAAACAATCATTCAATGATGGGTAACCAGGCGAATGAGAACTTGCATTAAACACCGGTCTTATACTCGTGCTACTATTTTCTTTAACAACTGCTATATGAGGTAAATAATGTACACCCTTATATTAATTCTTATCCGGTACTTTTTCAATTATCCCGAGTGCTAACCAGTTCTGGAAAACGTCTCCGTAAGCTTCAAAATTTCCCGTAGTCATTAATTTTCTTTTAGTACTTGCAAGACATTTTTCTGCTATCACTTTGTTTTCGGGTAAAAGCGAGCTATCCAACACCCAAGGTAATGCTACTTCGTACCTTCCCTCTGAATTTACCGTAAGAGTCTCTTCAAAATATTTTTGCGTATCCTCCTGTAACTGAGTTTTGGTTTTACTTACGGAAGGTTCACCAATACCCAAAACATCTAACTTCCAGAGATCACTTATACATTGACCCTTCACTAACAGAGAAGAAATTAGGAGGGATGCAGTATTTATCGTAGTTGGCTCAGTGCCAGTAAATTTACCCATAACAGTCCAGCCTAATTGCGTATGCACCGCGCTGACGCCGCACGTAAGGGTAACAATTTTTCCAGTTAGCAACTTACCAGCAAAATCCGCACCAATTAGTAATTTTATCTCTTTATCTACCTTATATGTACCATTTTCTAAATCACTTAATTTGATACCATGTGACTTAAGTTCGCGTAACCACGAACCAGATGGGAGTTGCTTAATTTCAGAACAAATTTTGTTTTGACCAAGTACTTCTAATTTACACTTATATTTACTATATATATTTCTTACTTCAATAACATAGTTTTTATATACATTTTCTGAAGTCTCAACTCCACCAAAAAGAAATTGCTTAATTTTTGATTCACCAATACACTTACAATTTAACCTTTGAGCAACATCATTACATAAATATGATTTCATAGAACCACTATCATAAATTGCTCGTACAAACATTTCTTTAGAACCATTCTGAATTTTTACAATTAAAGTTTGAAGATATACATCTGATACCTTAACATAGTTATTAAGTATGCCTGTTTTGTTTTCGTCATTCCCTAACTTTGTGATACTTTTTGTTTTGTTAGAAGGCAAATCAGGGCACATAATCACAAAATGTCGATTTTTACATAAGGTACACCTATGTTTAGCTGTGCACTGATTTGCTCTATGGTTTTTCTTAAGGCACACAAAACAAACATTCTTTTTCTTAATAATATCTTTCTTACATTCTAAACTCATTAAAGATGCATCTTTACAACTTTCAGACAAATGGAATTTTTCACAAAAAATACAAGTATCAGACTTTTTATACTTTTGAAAATTATCATTACACTTACTACTATTTGCATTAATTAGTTCACATGCAGTTGGAACAACAGGTTTTGTGTCAAAAAACTTATTTTTCTTATTACTTACTTTATCAGAACCCAAAACATCTCGGGTAAGTGTAACTCTAAATTCAGTTTCTACTTCCCTTTTTAGAAAATCAATTAATGACTCTAAATCACTCTTACCTGTTGTTTCAGGAGACATACCTCGTTGTCTTTCCCAAATTTGTATTAAATCAGCAGGAAGTGCTGATTCCACTAAAGGAAATAAAACAACTGCAAATTTATCTTTAGTTAAACCGAGTGTTTCCAATGCGCATAGTTGAGTTTGCAACTTGTCATAAAGTGTTAATAAGTCTATCTTTTGTTTGTCATTGATTACCAGTTTTAATAGCTCTCTAACATAAATTTGAATTAAAACATTTTCGTTTCCAAATCGTTCTTTGAGATACTCCACGGCTTTTTCGTAATTTTCTTCCGTAGCAGGAAAACTCTCCACTATTGCTCTAGGCGCAGTCTCAGGTTTCGTAGATTGTAGTAGATAATGAAACTTGTCTCTCTTGTCGATGCGAGTATCTTCATGTATTTTACTAAACCTTGTCCAAAACGTCAACCACTTTCAGGAGTCTCCATCGAACTTCACCAGTTCGATCTCTGGCAATTTCTGTTTTGAGGTTGTAACTATTCCTGATGAAGAACCGCTATTCGTTGACCCAGTAGAAGGCTGTGAACACTTATCCTTTTTCCTGTTGGCTTTTACTTTCAACGTAGATAATTTATCGTAATATTCTTGAGCTGCACTAAATTCTCTTTCGTATTCTTCTTCAGTACAGCCTTTTTTCTGTAGAAGTTCCAAAAAAGAGTCATCCGTATTTCGTAAAGTTTTATACTTCTCTGAAATTTGATCTAAATAAATTTCTAAATCGTCCAAATCCGGAGAATCTGATCGTATCAGTTCATCTAATTTATTAGCTGTTTTCGTAAATACACTCCTAATTGCTTTCCGCTTCTGTTTTAGTGTTTCTAAATCATCCATGTTTGAACCTAGGAACTTCTCTTATTTTCGTAAATTATCAAGTGTCGAAATCGATAATGTCACCCTGTGACATTCATCCTGGCTGGCTCGCCAAATTTGTTGCTTAACAAGTAAATCATAGTTTCGAAAATCTGAGCCGACACTTTTTAAAAACACCAACATTTATTTTCACGACATTTCTAATTCTACAAAATCTTAAGTGCAACTAACTATCAAACAGAAAAGCAGACGTAGACGTAATGATGCATCATCTGGGCACGTGATCCTCGTGACAGACGAATTCTTTAGGGTTGCCACAGAAAGGCAGTGTGTCGCCACACACTATGATTGTGAATTGTATTTCCGAACTGGTTCCAAAAGTCCAACCATTTACACGAATCTCCGTAATAAGTTCCGATTTGCAGACGTGGTAACTTCACTGTTTTCGTTTCAACTGGAAGTGCAACATTAGCCGTTTCGTTCTGATGAACTGTTCTAGAAGATTCCGAATTCTTCTTCAAAAATCGTTGCATTCTACCTCTCCATATAACAGTTTTATCCTGGTATTCTTGACTTAAGGTAATTTCATTTTCATTCTCCTCCGAAGTTACTTTCGTTTCGATTTCTGAATCTAAACTTTTCAGTTCATTGATTTTCTCAGTCAGCTGTTCATACAAATCCTCGATTATTTAAATTTTCTCATTTAGCGGAATATTATTTCCTAAATTCGTTTCGACTTTGGTTATCAGTTTCGTAGTTAATTATCTTATAACCGATCGTTTCTTTTTCAAATTTTCAAGAACGCCCTCCATTTTCGAACTAATCAGTCTGTCGATTTTCTGGTTCGTAATAATCCCGGGTTTCGGCACCATAAACAAAATATATGTAAGTCTCTAATAAATCAGACTGGATCTATTGGCAATCTAAGGATACATAATCCTAAACTTAATTATAAAAGTGCGTAAACCACATATGGCGTCATTATCGCTTATAACAAATATCTCAAATTTCAAAACGCACCAATATATAAATTCAAGCATATCATCGTAAATTTTGAAACAAAATTGCAATTTTTTAAGATAACCCTTAGAAATTTAGTTAGTCTTAATTTAAAATAAAATTGTCCTTTCTCGAGTTTCAGTTGTTATTTTAGATTTAGCTATAATTCGGTTACGTCTACCAAGAATTTGTACACAAATTCATGATTGCGAAATATACTAAAATTGATATATTATTAATGTTTTACGCACTTTACGGAAGTGTGGCATCAATTATTTTGCATTTGGTGAGGGAATCAATACAACGGTCAATATCTACACTTCTTTTGGGAAAACTATGCTATTTACATGCTGACGTAATTTATAAGAGAGAAATTCATGTCTAAATAATTTCCATTTCAATTAGAATTAAAAAAACATTTGCCATGGCCATAAATATTATTAATATTTCTTTAATAAAAAAACTTAGTAGGCGTGCAAGCGTTCAAACCACTGAAAAAACAAAATAAAATTTTAGCTTGGAATTAATTCAGCTTTTGTTATACTCCTACGTAAAGGATTCATAGGGAACAATATCTTATTTTTCACATTCATATGGAGATTAAATCTTAGACGAACGAAGTTGTTAATCTGGGATCTAATGAAAAATAACTTTATTGAGTTAAAATTTAAGGAACAAAGACATAGGTGCATACATAGATGATATAAGAATGATCTGTTTAATGAAATTTGAATTAATGTAAATGACAAAACATCTAAAATTTTAGCAAGAGTAGATGTGCTCCAAATCCTCTAATCCACCGCATATTAAATAACTTTGCTAATTTATGAAGACTAAAAATGCAAAAAGGAAAAAAAAATAATGTAATTTTTTAAATAATTCTAGGTACAGTTAGAAGAATAGTTATGGATTTTGGAGAATTTTCCAAATTTTTATAGTCTTCGAAAAATTAAAAAAAAAAAAAAAAAAAAAAAAAAAAAAAAAAAAAAAAGGAATTGGAGAATCGGAGATTGATTAGTTGTTTTATTCTCCTTAAATATATTTATGAAAGCCGCATAATCAAAGAGCTATTTGAATTCTGAGTCTAATTTTCGTCTTACTTTCTAGTGCTTAGAAAGTTCATTTAAACTAGTGCATAAAGAGCAAAGTATATAATGCGCGTAAGTTTTATTAAAAAAACATATAAGGAAAATAAAATGTTTGAATAGATATCTTGAATTCGTATTGGAGCTATGATGTTATTATACTTTTCCGGTCATAGGAAATATAAGGCAAACATAAAGGTGTTGCTCTTCATGGTATCTCATTTGCCGAAAACTTCACAGGGACTGAATAAAGTGACTCGCATGCCAGTCATTGGATGAAGGTTAGTATAAGCAATGATCTGCATTAATTCAGGCATATTGCGTACATTTAGTAACAGCAAATCTTTCAGTGTTAGATAGAAATTGAGGTATCAAAGCAACTGATACGCTGTTACGCTGTTGTATGCGGTATGATTTTGCGATTGAGAGGGCCCGCTATTTTTTCAGCTGGATCAAGTCATCGAATACACCAGGCATTTGGACAGGATGCGTGAACAAATGCACTGTCAGAAATTGGTTCCAGAAGTCCAGGTCCAGGTTCATCAGTTTTCAAAGTTTACAACATTTAAATAGGTTTGAAAAGCATTTTCAGTGTGTGCTACTTGTGTATAAGCCCATACCACTGACAAGTATACAGCGCAAACACCCCACTGCGCAAAATGTGAGGAAAGCAACAGGGCAAAACGCATAGCATTTGAACTGTGGGCACGCCGCAAGGGCCAGAATTTGTCCATCTTAGAAAGCCAGATTTACCGACTGAAGGCCCCATTCCAACGTTAAGCACAACATGGAGCTTAAAAAAAAGGCAGCTCATCTCCTAGCCCTAAAATATTACAGGAAAATTTGGAAAGATGCCGAGCGCCGGTGAACAATGCTGCCCAAATTAGTCTGGAACATCATTTTAGAATATTATGCCATAAATGGAATGTTTTCCATTCTGAACACGGTAAAGAATTTCCAAGTGAAGAGCAATTTCGCGACGACCGTATATAACGGCCCACTTTAATCCTCTTTTGTTACACAAGTGTGATTATGCCGTAGCTTTAAAACTTGAGAGTCCCAAAGGCTGCCTAATTGCAATTAAATAGGTTGTAAGGATTATGTTAATTTTATTAACAGTTACATTTTAAGTTAAAGTTCCTTTCCTGTCAAATTCTTAACCCTCATTTACTACTTCCGGCCAGAACGTAGTTTTGGAATCATTCTGAATACTTAATGAGGAGGAGCGGTATTTAAACCTCGAAGTCTACTTGCAGAGTTAGAGAGAATCAGAGTTTCTGATTTGCGCTCGTCTGCCTTTTGGCTACTCTCTCTCTCAAAGCTGTTATTATGCTCGGCCGTACTCAGGCCCTCGATAAGCTTCGTAGTCAAATAGAGTTAAGTGGCCAACTCGATTAGAATCTTGATAGCTTCGGCTATATTTCTTTAGTTAATATTGGTTTTAGTTTATTTCTTAGTCTCTTAAGTTCAAGCCCAAATGTCGGCTTTTATTGTACACTCCAAGACGGAGTTTTGTTAAATCTTATTGGAATAATAAAGGGTTAGTTACCCTTCAATCTTGTTGTTTCTTGTTACATGAGCTTAAGCGATTATTCGCTAACTAGTTCTTAAGATTCGTCACTTTCTACAGTAACTGAGAAATACACTAGTGAGAATCTTACAAGGTATTATATTGTGATGTATTTTACGATGAATTTTTTCATTTGTTATTTAATAAAGTTTACTTGAACTCAGAAGAGTTTTTTTATATATCAAATGAAACCCCTTTTATCACTAATTCAAGACTATCAGAAATTGAGAGGATAACTAGCAATTTGTAATTTGGCATGATTTTAAATCTTGGCAAACTACCTAGCAGCATGGGAATTTTCATGGTATGTAATGTGAATAAGAACCTGTTTTCTCTTTAAGGGAACAGGTTTCCCTTTTCACATCACACACTAAGAAAATTAAACTTTAATCAGTCTTTCACAAAAAATATCTTCAAGAAAACAAATGTTCTGCCCTTACTTAAAATACCTACTTGACTCAACGAGAGGCAGTCTTTAGGCTGTCATTAAAAAAAGGCTATTAATTTTTCGAAGTCTATGAGACAGTTTTGAAACAAATGACAGATAGAATATCGATAACAAATAAAATTTCAAAAGATAAGAACTGAAGACTAGTTCCTTCTTCAAGAACGTGGGATCTTAAAACAATCTTTCAAAGAAAGATTTTTGAAAATGTGTTCGAAATTCGAAATTATGGGCAAATTTATTGTATTGCATTTTTATTGCTTATTATACTGTCGTACGTTTACACGTTATTAATTGGTGTGCCTACATGGAAGAAGCTACATAATAGTTGTCTTAAATTTAATTCACTCAAATACCAGTTATTGTTTATTTTTCACTGGAAATAAACTGATTTACTTGTAGAATATGTCGTTGCTTTAATTCAAATATGTTTCATAGTAACATAGCAATCAGTTTGCCAGATTTCAAAAGTAACCTTATAATGGACGAATTTTATCGGCTGTATAGATTTGCGGGAGAAGAATATACGGCGTGTCCACAAAATTGCTTATGCAGGTTTTAATTTCAAAATCAGGTATCGTAAAAACATGCTTCTAATTGCAAATGTTTTAAAGAAGAAAAATAACTAGGTCTTTGAAGTTTAAAAATTAAATGTAGGTTTATAAAAATTATGAAATCTAATTTTTATATCTTCCCCGCATATGCATAGTTATGTTTACTAAAAATTCACCAAAATATATAAATTAAAAAAAAAAAAAAAAAAAAAAAAAAAAAAAAAAAACTTCTATACAGCAAAACTGGAGCCCGACATTTTAAGCCTAAGATGATGTATTCTGAAAACTCAGTGTTCGTAAGCAAATTCAAGCGTAAAATATAAAATTGTATGCAACTAAAAATACGAAAAAGACTTTAAATGTTAACATATCAAGTCTTAAACATATCTATGCAGATTTTAACGAAATTCTTTTATCAATGAAAATAATTTCATGACGGAGATCTCATTCACAGAATCATACAGAATTTCTGGTGCAGAGACTTTGTCAATAGGGCATGTTCTAGCGAAAGGTTTCACACATTGGTACATAGCCATACCATTATAAATATAAAATTAAAAGTGAAAAATATGTCTAGTCTAATACAATTTTTTGTATGACTATTAGATTATGGTTTCAAAGTTAATCTCGATAACATTTGGAAACATATACATTATTTCGGTAAAATCTTTTCAGAGAATAAAATATAAAAATTTGTAGATTAAAGAGAAAATCACATTAGCAAATCATTAAGATATATTACCGAATGGCATTAAATACACAAAAATAAATCTAAATCAAAATATCATAATTTATTTTTTAACCGACCTCAGAAGCTATAAAATATTTCAAATCTCAAGGTATTGAGATTTGAAATTATTCGAAAGATTTCGAATATTATATGTTATTTTCTTGATATAAGTTGAATTTATGAGGGCATTTTATGATATTTTTACGACTCCGAAATAATAAACTTTGTGAGTATTATTGTTTACATTTATAAATACTGTTTAATAGTGGTATATAAATGTATGAGTAACATTGTTTACATTCATACATGCTGTTTAATAGAGGTATATACATTTTACTTAAAGGAATTATTAATTCTAAAATACTGTATTGTGAATAAAATCGAAATAACAACAAATTCAACTTCATCTTTTCCCTCCCCCCCCTGACCTCTCATATAATTATGGCTTACCTTGCCAAAGCGCGAGAAGAGGATTTAAAAACTCTCGCTGCAGAACTGGGTTTCACTGTAAACGACACTATGCGAGTAATAGATCTTAAAGATCTTATTGTCAATTCTGACACTTATGATAAGGCTTTTACCAGGAATCTTCTGGAAACTTTAATCGAAACTAGACAACAAAAACAACGTGAAGAGTTGAGACACGAGTCAAATATTTTGTCTTTATCTTTTAGAAATGAGTGTAAAACGTTTTTAAATGTTTCTGTATAAACTGGAACATTGGTTCAAAATCTAGACTTGGTAAAGTTTTTAAAAACTCATTACTTAAAAAAAAAAAAAAAAAAAAAAAAAAAAAAAACATAACATGAATATTTACGTCAATTTTTTTTAATAATAAGTACATGTTTACGACCAGTGATGGCAAAGTAGAAAGTCTGAATAAGGAATTTTTTGCACGCATATATGCGCACGTTAAATTTATGTTTTTATTGGAAAGTTCCTTATTTATTTTTAAAGTTAGAAATCTGGAGTAACAAGATATTTGAACCCTAATTTGGTTTAATTTGTGCTCTTCATTAATTTTCACTCTTCATCTGCAATTATATTTCTTGCTTCATATTACATATCTGATACTTATTTATATTCTGGAATTCTAGCTAAATTAACTTGAACTGTGAAGGAACTATTCGCTAAGTTCAAACTGCATCAATGACAAGACGTGAGAAGAGTGAAGAGAGACTTTTATTCAACTCAAAAAGTAATTTACAGACGGCCCTTCTAGTGCTTACAAACTTAGACAATATATTTGGTTGCAACACAAAATAGAAATGTAAAATACAAACTAAGTTAAATAATCAGCCGAAGCTGCTCAAACATAATTAACGCGAGTTGGCTCTTAGCCCTACCTGACGTACACAAACCAATAATTAATATGCACGGCCGTAAAATATGAAGCTTAAATCAACGAAACAACAACTCAGACACCAGATTAAATACCAGCTTTCTAAATTACTTTGCATAATACACGAAACTGAAATAACATACTAGCAGTAAATGGAAATGAGGGAAGATAGAACAGATAAGTAACTGAACAAAAAAGAACTGGTTAGTTTAAAACAAAATAATTACTTACAATATGAAATAAAAGTCAAAATGAACAAATCTTAGTAATCTAATGATCTGACATTTCAGAATATTATATACAGATAAAGTAATATGCTTCATTATTTTTAATGATATCGTTTCATACAAAATGAAGCATATCGACTGAGAAAAATTGTTTAATTCCATTAAAAATGCGGCAAAAGATATTTTTACGTCTTTCATTATTAATATTTATCTGAACATACTTTGAAAGATTTAAATTCAGTCTAATGTAATTTCCAAATTATATGTCGTTTGTTTTATTGATTTTTATTTTCTGATATTGATTACTCTTTCGCAATTACTCAGAGAATTTTAGTGAAATATATTTATATTAAATTTCCTCATACGTGCGAAATGCACTAATATTTTGTTCCGATTTCATATTTCAAATATATAACAAATAATTTTCTATTATAACTTTCTCTTACTATGAATATACGAAATGATATAAGTATAAACAATCAATCCATAACATAACTGCCCGAGTGTTTTATGATAAAAGAATTCAAGATGGGTTTGCTAAGAAATAGTCTTTAGAAGAGCCACACCCGGGGCGTTGTTAAAGTATTGTCTTCCTTCAACTGGGAAGTCAATACTACATCATTGTCTCGAGTGGAGAATGAAGAGCAAGACTTCCCTCTGTGAGTTTAAGGGCTCTCACTTGGACATCCGATTAAAGATAAGAACTTCGATAAGGGTCCTACAATGATGCTTGCCTATAAATGGTAGATAGAGGTGTTGAATATCTGAAAATTAGGTGTTTTAATACTTTTAAAACTTTAACTCAAATTGCCTAGTGGTGCCGGACAAAAACTCAAAAAATATAATCATATGAATATTCATATATCATATCGAATAATCGTATAAACAATCGTATAGTGGTAGTACAAATTAAATTTTAGGTTCGCGTTGTGAGTAACCTATGCAAAATGAAAATCAATAATCCAAATTCAATTAAAGCTCCATGTTTCTTAAAAGCCTACCGGCTCAAACAGATGGAGTGACATGACAGACAAAAGTAAGTTAACACACAAAATAAACAAGTGCAATTAAAATTCTAAATCAAACACATTTATTAAATTCTTGAAAATAATAATATTATTAGTAAATACTTGGGTAACTGATCAGTATCCCCTACAACATATTTTTACTATGAAAATATCACATCTGTCACACAAAATTTCAGCTTACAATAATTAAAACATTTAATTAATAATTAATTTTTTAACAAACTAAGAAGGTGTAACATATTTTAATTCTCCAAATAAATGGTTCTCATTAATTAGAAACTAACATTTTCTCACTTACAAACTCAGTAGGTGAAACAAATTTTAAACATCCCAAAACTGGCCATCACTTGAAATAATAAATCACTTCTCTGTTTTACTAAATGCAATATTTAATTTATATAAGTAATAACAATATAAACAGGTACATAAATCATTATTAACTGTTCCACTACGGCATTTGGGAATAATAAGAGAGAGAGAAAATAATCTTAAAAATTTCACTCACATATTCTTCGGAATACACAACATTGAGGGGCGTGTTCAGTTTTCTTAGTCAAGGAGGAAGTCTATTTCCTTGAGCCAACACTTTGATTACAGTTTAACTAACACTCTCGAGCTAAAGTCCATTCTGTACAAGAATATCTGGTAACGGGATAAAGTCCTTTTTGTGAAACTAACCGCCAGATCAGGGAAAATTTCGTTCTTCAGGAACATATTTTCTGTGTGGAACGTCGTCACACAGAAAGGCGTCAGGAAGCACAAAAGCCGGAAAATAATAACTACACGTCGATCCGGAACTTCCAAGTGTCAGGCATATTCACTTCGGGAATATCAAATTTTAGGGTTCGGAAGAGATTATCCGGGTATTCGGGTGAAGAAGGAAAATCTGTTTTAAATTTTCTTGATAGATTTCCTCTATACATCTCGCACTAAAGTAGTAATCAGTTCTCAGCATCTTTGCAGCGCGCGTACATTTCTCCAGACATCTCGAGAGGAAAATGTTCCTTGCATCTCGCACAAAAACTTTTAAACATTTCGAAAAAAAGAATATATTCTCTAGCATAAAGAAAAACGCAATCCAAGCCATCTTGCTCCGGCAACCGGCAGCACGGCAAAGCCGGCAGCAGGGCAAAACGCCCCTCTTTTTTTTCTTTCACGTCGCCGCTGCTCAAAATCACTCCATATCAGACTCCAAAGGAAAAACCATAACCTGAGCCCGCTGGTACACGCCGCTCGCGATAGCAAGACCCGCAAGGGGTCAAGCCGTTCCAGTCTTTTCTCCTTTTTCCTTTTAGCTCGAAAATTAGAATCAGAATGCCATCTAACAAGGTGTAAGCACCGAGGTAAACTCTCGTCTCCGCCCTCCCCTCGAAAATTTCATTGGCTTACAAAAAATCCTAAAATTAAAATCAGACCAATGCCAGAATTACTTAAATAACTAAACTGAGAAAATTACACCCTTACAACGAATCAAAAACAAGAAAAATCTGGCAATGGAGTCCAAAAACACATGTACACACAACGTGGGAAGTAAAGTTGACACCCTAACTAACAAGCGGAAACTAAGCTATACGAAAATCCAATTACCTAAGCTTACTGAAAGAAACATTGCAAATACAACAAAGCGAAAGGAAGAGGATTTTTTGTTACGACGCCATTAGTAAACAAGGCCACCGGCGAAGAAAGCGACAACAACGTAACTGCTTTCACTGTTAGGAAAAGGCCATAAACTAATAAAAGGCCATAACCAGACGCTCCTGCAACCGTTTCCTGTCTTTGTTACACTCCCCCGGGGGTTGACTCAGGCGAATGCCTGGGAAGTAGTGGTTAATATCTGTACCTTGGCAGTCTCAACCACCGGGGTATAAAAACAGACTTCACAGAAGGCTCTCGGGTAGTGCTGTAGAAGTAACGAGAAATTGTGTACCCGTATGTATTCGTTACTCGGTGAACTAGTACTCGTTACTATCGTATCGTTACTCGTTACTTCCGGTAAAATCCATCGGTATTCGTATCCTGAGCCTATTTTATCGGTATACGGCCCTAGGGATCGGTGTACTGCCCTATGCGATAGGGAGTTTTACGTCGTATTTTTGGATGGAAATAATTCACCTCTTTTTGTGGTGTCACAAAAGTCAGAAGTCAAAAGCGCCTACGGAAGGCCGTCAGGAAAATAGGGAAAAATAAAATAAAAATTAAATAAATAAAATAAATATTACAATAATAACATTAATTAGTAATTAAAATAATAAAAAATTACTTAGTAAAAAACTTAATAATTAAAATAATAAAAAATAGTGATTAAAATAATGAATAATTAAAGTAACATAATAATTAGCAAGTGAAATATAAAATACTTATAAGTAAAATTTAACAAAAATGTAAAGACAAATAAAAATTAAAATAATTCTTAAATTATAAAGTAAAATACCAGACCTTGTCTTATTGGCTTAGTACCTTTTCGTCCTTTCTCATTTCATTCCAGCTCCAAAAAGTGTCATTTCGTTCCCTGCCTTCCCCCACCAATTCCCTCTTTCCCGTTTTATCCGCTGTTTGAAACATAGGTGTTTACTTTACGATAAGACGAACGTCTGTTTACTTCAATTAAAATGGTTTAGAAGAGATGACTGTTTCTACTTCGACTTAGCTTTTGATTTCTAATGCTATTTATTATTTTATGCAGACGAATTATGCTGAGCAGAAGAATGAATTTCAGACGTGTTCAGAAGGTGTTGTATCTAAATATAACAACATTTTTGTTATATAGTATCCATTTTTTTAATTTCACACATTTCTAAAGCAACAGAACCACGGTATCACTATTTTGGCACACACACACCAAAAACATGTATAATTAACATTAATGTTACATTCTTTATTAAAAGCAATGGGTCCTCTTTAAATGTAACCATTTATGCGTTTTAGAGGATTTTACATGTCGTGGTCTTAAAAAGGTGATGTTCACTACCAATGTTTGTTTATGTTCTCAAAAATACAGATCTCTTAGAAAGTGACCTCTTAGAGATGTTGTAATTAGATGATTTGCTATAATTATTTTCTAATAGATAACGGAATTAATGTAATTTAATGTCAATAACTCGAAGAAGCAAGTTTAAATACGGTGCAACAAAAATACAGAAGTATTTTAAATGACGAAAACATTCATATTTTGTCAATGTCAAATTTTAAAAAGAATTAATTTTGGACAAATTATGTAATCTAACTTTTAATGTTGTCTTCTGGTTCCTATATTTATACTGGCAAAGTTTTATACTCGTTATGAAAAAATAAAAATACAAGAAGTTTGAGTCCCGTAGACAGAGATTGACCGGGAAATTTAATTTCAAAATTTGCAGTGTTTGATGCCATTTGTAACTTTCCTTTGGGTATCGCTTAATTAAGGGGACTAATATACCTTAAACCTCTCATGATCTTCGAAAATGTGACTGTTGCAAGAATTAGGATATTTTACTTATTTTAAAAGCAATTACTTGCAACGTTTTACAGTTGACTACATAATATAGCTGCTTTGGAAACTAGTAACCAGAAAGTTTGTGTTGCCACAAATATTTTTGTAATTTAATCCTCTTTGTGACAAAATATTTCGCCATGTTTCCACCTTGCGCGCATGATGTTTTAAAAATGGTTAATGTTACATACTTGAAATTTGATGGAATTCTTTATATGGGCACTATTTTCTAACTGAACCAACAATCTGGTGAATATTTTAATACTGAAAAATTTTATGGACGAAAACATTACAAATTTTGTAAATAAAATACATTTTATAAACTCAACTCAAAATAAAATAAAAGTTTAACATGAAATTTTTAGAATTTTAGGTTCACAGTAGTTTCCAAATTTTATAAAAGCTATATATTAAATATGGAATTAAATTATGAAAAAGAATGTTTTAAACTGTGCGCGCAAGTTGGAAACGTGACGAAAAATGTTGTCACAAAGCGGATTAAATTATAAAAATGTTTGGGGCAACACAAACTTTCTGATTACTATTTTAGAAAGCAGCTATATTATGTAGTCAGCTGTAAAAAGTTGGTAGTAATTGCTTTTAAAATAAATAAGTTATCTCAATTCTTGCAACAGTCACCTATTCGAACATCTTATGGGTTTTAAGGTGTATGAGATCCCCTTAAGTTAGAATAATTCGAGGAAATAAGTTTAAATGAAGTGCAGCAAAAATAAGCATAATTTAAAAAGTTATGCGGTATCCATATCAAATTTCACTTTTCATAATGACAATAAAACTTTCCCAAATACAAATAAAGAAACTGGGTTGGTGTTGGTGTATTTAATTATGGCAAAGCACACTAGGGCCTAAAGGGGGATGGGGATGGGGATGCCTTCGTGGAGGACTTTCTAAGGGAAATGACTGGTATACACTTTACAAATGGGGAAAACCACAAAAACACCCATGCAGCCAGCCCGTTCGCAGGATTCGAACCTCAGACCGAACTACCAGTGTTCAACGACGTTACCGCTCAACCGCTGGTGGGCTAAAGAAACTGGGAGACAGCATTAAAGATTAGATTTCGTAATTTGTCCGTTATTCGTTATTTCGCTTGCTTCTTCTCCCCATTCCTTTCATCAGAACCGCTAATGACGAAAGGGTGAATTTCTAGTAAAGCATGTATATTAATGTTCATTATACATTTGTCACATTTTTGCTTTCTTTCAAAACAGCGATAATGTGGTTCTAAACAGCGATAATATTGTTTTAGAAATTAATAAAATGGGCCCTATGTTATAAAAACCTAATTATATTCAGATACACACCTTTTGCACATGTTTGAATTCCATTATTCTAATCAGAATGTCTACAGAAAATATTGAATCAATATTAGAAATCAAAAGCTAAGTGAGAATGAAGTAGTAAGAGTCATATCGTCTAACCTGTTTTAATTGAAGAAAACAGGTGCTTGCTTTATCGTAAAGTGAACACCTATTTTGCAAACATCGAAGAGCCCACCAGCGCTCGAGCGGTAAAGTCGCTGAAGACTAATAGTTCGTTCCGGGGTTCAATTCCCGGCTAACGGCTGGATGCACGGGCGTTTTCGTGGCTTTTCCCCTGTGTAACTTGCATATGAGCCAGTTCCTTTAAAAAGTCCTCCACGAAGACATCCTTTCCCTTAGACTAGTGTGCATTGCCGTAACCAAATAATCAGAAACCGAAAAAAAAAAGGCAATTGTTGGGGTAAGGCAGCGACGAAACGTCGTTTTAGAAGAATAGGCTACATAACCAAATTTCTATCTATACTATGGTAAAATAATAAAAGTCAAGTAACTTACTTAGTGATAAATAAATAAATAAAATAAAAACCAAGGCTTTTATTTTCGCCTTACTTGGCTTTTATTTTATATTTATATATTTTTCTAATGTTATTAATTTCTGCTTCATTAGAAAAGGGAACTTAGAGTTTAGAAACAGAGATTTTGTAATGTAGGCCTAAAACGTAGATTCCTTCTCTTTGTGCTGGTGTACTAATTGTTGCTCAGTTGTGTTTACACTTGAAATTACGCTAGCAGATTGAGTTCCAAAGATATATTATTTTGAATTTTAAATATCAATACAGTTTCAATATAAAATGCATTATTAGGTTGCAAACAGAGGAAGTTTAGTTTTATGATTTTCCTTATTTGTAAATTTCGAGGTAAAGCATTAATAAATGTTTTAGCTGTATTTGACACTTCCTATGTTACGTTTTACGCGTTTCGTTCTTCTTCTTTTATACTAAACGAATACTTGAAACAGTTAAACACAGACCCATAGTCCACAGAACAAAATTCATAAAGTTCGACAATTGGAGGCACTGACATTAGGAAACGCTGTTAATGGAATGAATTGTTTTGCAGTAATCTTAGTGCAATGAAATGTTTACTTAGTTTACTTAAATACTGATATTAGGGTGCAATTGTAAATAAGGAAAAGTAATGCAAATTATAAATAGATATATGTTATTAATCTATGTTTGCTACCGTACTTTTTAAAGACAAAATAAATTGGGATTCTTGATATAATTATCATGAATACACTTTTTAAATAATTCAATTAAATCAAACATCATCCTGTTACATCATATACCTAAGTTGCAAGTATCTAATAACAATATAGGCATATAAGTATATATTTGTAAGAAAAATGAAGAATATTTAAAAGAATTAATTAGCAGCGTAAATTAATTTCCCTTCTCTAAAAATAGCAACAACTATTTGCATTGCGTCATTTCGAGAAAATTCTATGTCAAAAGAATCTTACGTAATTTCTGGTGATGTAAATTGAACTATTGTAAAACTCAAGCAGCCAATAATAATTTTACAGCAATATTAACTATCCAATCAAAATGCTTTAAGAACCAAAACAAACTCAGTTTGACTTAAGATTTCATCCTGAACATTACGCATTTTCTTTCTACGCTTTGCCTTAGCTGGACTGCAGTCTGTCTGCTTCTTATTTTTTGCTGCAAAT
Organism: Stegodyphus dumicola; assembly: GCF_044657685.1. Taxonomy (NCBI): domain Eukaryota; kingdom Metazoa; phylum Arthropoda; class Arachnida; order Araneae; family Eresidae; genus Stegodyphus; species Stegodyphus dumicola. Next base: position 200,810,351 of record NC_140771.1, read on the forward strand.
ATATAAAAAATGTAAGCCCTTTGTAACAGGCACTTAATGTGCCGACTTGTGTGTAACCGCAACATGTTTCTGAAAATAAAACTGAAGATTTAATCTGCCTTCACCTTCAATTTCCTAGTCATTATGGATTAACCCTTCTACGCCATCAAAACTCCTGCTCCTGAATATATTACACACACATACACACACACACACACACACACACACACATATATATATATATATATTGATAGCACAAAGGAATATTAATAAATTTAGAGTTATTCACACCAGATATTGATTAACTAATGTCTCGGTTACTGACAAAGCAAACTTTAAAAGCATTTTCTAGTAGCACGTTTTGGTAATCTCTGGCAGAAATATGAACGCGCAGTGATTTAATTATTATGAAACTTCTTTAAGCTGCAAACTGTATTTCACTCTTTTCGCTGCTCGAAATAATTGAGCAACTCTTGTCATAAGCCAAGAACTTAAACAAAATAGAGAGATGCAACAAGATGTAAATTCCACTAAGATAGCCTTAGCAATAACCTAGACGATAAACTTTTCCTCTTTTTACACATGTCCCCATAAAACGGGTGAAAAATCTCATAAAGAAATTGAAACTAAGCCATTCAAGACTTTTTTCCTTGAAGTCCTCGAAAGCTTTCATCGTTTAATAGCTTTTTCAAACAGCGTAAAACTTTAATATGCCTGAATATTTTTTACAATTTTATTTAAAAATTCTGCAGAGTAATGCAGAATTACTTAAAAAAACTATAACTATGAAAATTTCTTCCTTTTTATGAGGCTAGGATATGAAACTGAATCGAAAAAGTCGAGTAAGATGGAATTTCATATCAGAGACTAAGGAAACGACCTCGTAAATTTAAGCTCGTACATTCGATGATGGCATGAAACAAAACATATACAACAATTTGCTTAAAATTAACTTCAAATACCTACTTCTTGACGGCCTGATATCAAGAAATGCGAACTAAACAGGATATAGTTTTTCAATTTCAATAAAACATGCATATTTATCTTCATATTCTAATACACATAGATCTGTAAAACTGAGTTGCTGCAATATAGAAATTGTGTTCCACGATTTTTAACAGCTTTAATTTATTTTTTAGAGCAGTTATTTTGAATTCATTGTTGTAGGTATTAATTCACTATAAGAGACAGATTTGCTTAACACAAAGTCCCCAGGCCGGATGGGGCTCCTTACCCTATTAAAATTACTCATAATGGGTATAAATATTGAAAATTAATTTCTATCTTTCTTGTTACATATCCAGTAGGTCAAACGTTTCTGGAACCTTGCATAAATATATGCCAGTATGCAATTTTGAGTGACCTTCGGATACTACACTTTCGCATATAACATGTATGTAATTTCTGGCTTGGTGCGAAACAGAAACATTTAGCTGACCTTCAGTAGGTAGCAGAAAATGGTTCCATGTAGTTGCTCGTCAGCGGAGGAAGATGCTATCTGTTAGTTATAGCGTTGTGGAACCGTTGTGCTTGCATCGAATTTAGGCAAAATGAAAATGGCTGTAAAATTATGCCATTCTTGAAATCAGAAGAATAATGAGAATTTATCTATCGTTTATAATTTTATAAAACGATGGTATTTTAATAGGAAAAAAACTAAAAGTCTCTAAAATGCACAAAATTAACCTATGTTTAAAAACGCATAGGTGGATAAAAAAGTGTTTCGACCTCACGTATAAGAAAGCTTAAAAAACATTTCTCAGAGAATTTAGAGACATGTAGTGGCAATACTAAATTAAATAAATTTGAAAGTTTCGTTAGTTAAATTGAATGCGTTATTTTTCTGACTGTCCACTGAATAAGGTAATGAGTTTGCTGGTTTTAAAATGTTTAAAATCGGTATCATTCTGTGATTAAAATTTATATTAAAGAAAATTTTTATCCCAAAGTAAAAAAAAAAAAAAAAAAAAAAAAAAAAAAAAAAAAAAAAACAGAACTTGGATCATGTATATTCGGATTCTTTCCTTTGATCTTCTGTACTAAGCAGATTTATAAAACAGTTTCATACCAGCCGATAATCAATACAACGTAATTAACATAAAATTCGACAACTGGAGACAATGACATCAGAAAATTATTCGTGTCCAGCAAAAAATATTGAATTCTTCGAGATTATAGCAGGACTGGATTTATCCGAAACAACTGCTATTCGCATTCTGTATGAACAACTTAGGACGTTAAAAATCTCTGTCAGATGGGTACTTTGGATTCTTTCCACCTTTCAAAAACAGCAACATATCAAAGAAAATCAAAACACAACAATGAGGCTTCAAGGCCTACCTCCTTCAGCTCAGATGTCGCTTCAGATTATTGTCTTTTCTCCAATTTTAAACCTGAATTTAGTGAAAGGAGCGTTATTGATGATGGCGCTAAAAATAATAGTTTTGAAACATTATGAGGATAAAATTTCATACTTACTTAGGGATACAGAGTTGCTTATTAAATGATGTGAGAAATGTATCCAGCTATAAGGGAATCGTCTTAAAAATAAACTAAAATTTCATCTATTTGTTTTAGAAGTATGTTGGGCGGGACTACCTTGGACCTAAATATGTATGCTTCTCTTGATGAATCAAAAAACACTGTGTCAACATTCGCACTTGATACACAACTGCTAAACATAATATGTCATATATTCCATTTTTCAGATAAAATAATCCGAAGGAACATTATTTAATGCATGAAAGAATACAAGAAATACACAGTTTCAATTGAGAAATTTAAGAGAAGAACGAAGCCAAACACATATCCATTTTCTATAAAAGATTCTACCTATCACAAAATCTTTTAGATTTTATATTACGTACAAACAGCTTATTTTTCATTTAAACATACATACACGTATAGAGAACATTTAGGCTAAATATATTTAAAAACAGCATATATTTAGAACAGAGATAAAAATATTTATTCCGTTCAGTGTGTTTCCACTGCTCGCTTTGAAGCCGTTGACTTTCTTAATCAAAACTTCCTTAAAGTTTAAAAAAGATGAAATGGGTAATAGAACAAATTCGAAATTAAAGATTCGGGTTTCCGGGTGCCCATTGTCAGGACTACTATATTCAAAATTTGATGGCTCTTGATACTGCTGTTTTGCACAATGAGAGAATATACATACACTCATGCAGATTATTTATTATTTAATTTCTTTAAATATCATACAGGGCGATGATATTTGGTGGTAAGAATTTGAAGAGTCATACAGCCGTTAATAGTGATTCGACGCAAAATGCTGTTTCGAGACAAATAGTCCTCCTGGGACAAATAGTCCTCTCCCATTTGAGCTAACAAATTCGAAATTAAAAATTAGTTCGGATAAAAGACTACGTTATTCAAATTTTGGTGGCTCTAGCGTCGTGTCTTCACTATACGAGGGCGTTGCACACATGCATGAAGATTTTTATTATTTAATTTCTTTAAAAATAATATATATCGATAAAATTTGGTGGCAACAATTTGAAAGTTATATGCCGTTTATAGTGAACCGATGCAAAATCTTATTTGGAGACTAATAGCCCCTTTTGAGCTCAAAAGTGTTTTTATAAAGTAATTTGTTTCAATCTCATAAATAATTAGCGATCTAAAAGGTGAAAAATAATTGACCAGATAGTTTAATTGGAATAAGGAATCAATTGTTCTCTTTACAAAGTTTATATACAATTTTATATTTACGAATTACAAAAAAGCGGGACATCCTTCATAAATTTATAAAGGCAATGGCTAATACTTTTAACAATGTAACTCTGTCGGTAGATTTTGTTATTTAGGGTCTCAGATTTTTATTATTTGTGATACAAAAGTATAGGTAAATTTTGTAAAAAGAATTATTTATTATTATTTGTTCTCATTAAAATTGTGTGATAAATTATTTTTCTCCTTCTAGCTAATGAATTATTTTATTTTCATCCTGTTAGACTTAATGACACGTAATTAATTAAAATATTCAATTTGAAAATCATTTTTGTACAATAAATAATCACACTTTTTCTGTTAAATGACCGAAAAAATGCAAAATTTTGCATTTTGTTAAAAAAGTACAGGAATCACGCTAAAACCCCTATTTAAACTTTACTCAAAGTGTTTTTCTTTTTTGTAAACTTTCTGTATCCGATGATGCAAATGATAAAATTCTGAGATATTTAGTATGTTTATTATACTTATATATATGCAAATACATCGTTTCAACATTAATTTTAAAAAACTCTAAAGCAGTTTTAAAAATGCGTTTACACATTGCATTGTTATTCACGGTGTGAGTGTATTGTTATCCAGTGAAAGTGTGTGCAAAATGTGAGCTCCGCAGTTTGTCAGGAAGAAATTTAAAATCGGCGGCACAATTTTAACCATAATGACAAAAACAAAGAGCAGGTTAAATAAAAGCCTGTTAAAACTCGACTGCAGAAAAAGCTAATGATACAAAACGACTCATTTCCTGTGAAACATGGAAGTGCAACGATGACCGCTTAAACAACATTTATTTACTTATATGACCGCTTAAACAACATTTATTTCTTTGGCTAAAGTACTTTACTTGCAGTTAGATGACAAGATCGAAATTTCCTTGTGAACTGGTACCTAAAAGGAAATACATAAATTTGAACAAAAATAAAAGCATAAATATTTCAAAATGCAAAAATAATGCAAACTATTTTTTTTAAATTATAAAATTAAAAAATATTAAATATTAAGAAATTGGGAAAAATCTTCGGTCTTTTTAAGGAGCAGCCGAAGGTTTTCAACAGAGCACATTTTAATTTGAAATTCTAAGTTCTTCTTGTGTGTATGCTTAGTTATCCTGCTTTTGTTATTCTCCCTTAACTTAATAAATTATATGAGCTATTTGCTATTTCTTGCATATTTTTGCTAGTTATCATAGCATTAACTGAAACTACCAGATGTAAGCTGGAATGTGTTTAGCCATGTTATGAAAAAGGTGAAACTAAGGGCGATATTAAATTGTTTCAGTTGATGACAGTTACCTATGGTACTACATGAGCTCCACTCGTGGCTATCCAGAGTATTAAACCAATTAGCCCTTGATGAAAAGAAGCATCATCCGTTGGCTGCAGCTGCCTCCTTATCTGATTTCTGTGTGAACGACATATTGATATGCAAAAGGGACTGCACTTGAACTCCAGCAATAATTAATAAAGAGGTTAAATAGTGGTGGTATGACAGTTCATAAGTGGTCTTCAAATGAAAAACAATTATTGGATCGTGTTTCTCCCCATCATAAGGAAATGACTCTTTCACATTTAGAGTTACACTTTACTGTGTTGTTAGCACCAGTAAAATGTGTGAAGCATGCTATAAGGGTTGATACTGATTGAGTGCTCCTTTATACAAACTCAACACTTCTTTTGACGTGGATCGTGAAACCGCTATCTCAGTTGAAATTATTTGTAAAAACTCGTGTTAGTATGCTTCCGAAACTTACAGATAGATACTCTAGAGATATTGGAGGCATGTCAGTTCAAACGAAAATCCGGGTGATGTGCTTTCTTGAGGTTTGGATGCAAATTAACCGGAAAGTTGTCACTTATGATGTATTCGTTCTTCATTTCTCCATAAGCAAGTGGTGTTCAGCCCCTGCAAGCCAGCATTTGCAGAGAATGCGGAACTTTATCTGCAAGAACTGAAAGATATGTCCAATGAATTTAGCGAATTTGTGCAGGAATTTGATAATCTTAATATTATTAAAAAATTGTTCTTCTTTATTGAAAATCGTGAAATTATTGGCCTTTTATCAAGTCACGAACTCTCTCGCTCCTTGATATGTATTGTGAAAAACGTTCAAGCAACAGCCTTTCCTGAAGAAATTCAGTGCTTAAAACGGGGAAATTCTTGCCATAAGCTAGAAACTTGGTAAAAGTGTGCCCGGTTCTAGACTCTGAAGGTTTGGTTTGGTTTGGTTTATTTAATTATCGCAAAGCACACTAGGGCTATCTGCCTAGGGGGGATGCCTTCGTGGAGGACTTTCTAAAGGCTAGACTTTAAAGGAAATTTCGGAGTTGGTGGACGCTCAGAAAACTCTTCACAAAGAATTCACTAGAAACACCCGATATTGTTACTTAATAATCATAATTAGCCCAAAGGCCGACAGCCCAGAAGGGCTATTAAGAAGGGTTCTGGCACTTTGCGTTGAAAACCCAAATACGTTAAATCACTTTTCAAATTGTTGCCACTAAATATTATTGCCTCGTATTATATTTAAAAAAATTAAATAATGAAGAATCTGCATAGATTTATGTATGTTTCCCGCATTATGATAAAATTACGGTATCTAGAGCCATCGCATTTTGAATAACGTAATCCTCCACCCGAACATGGGCATCTGTAAGCCGAAATTTGAAATTTGTTTTATTATCTATTTCATACTTTGTGAAGCGTTTATGAGTTTTTAATTAAGAAAATCAACGATTTCAAAGTGAGCAATGGCAACACTGTACGTAAAAAAGAATTATCTTTTGCGCGCGAGACTGTGTATCGGAAATTCTAAAGATATGCTCTTTTTAACTTAATTTGTGATATTGCTGTTGAACTGAATTTTATGGTAATTTAATGATAAGAATTTCGTGGGATCCAACCATGATTAGAGTAAAAGTATTGAGAATATGTTCAAGGGCAACAAAGAAGGAATTAAAGATTATATGGCTAGAGAGGGAATAAAGTGAGATTTTAATCCCGCCTCTGCTCCTCATTTCGGAGGCCTTTGGGTGGCAGGAATAAAATCTCTGAAAAATCACTTAAAGCGAGTTATAGGAAATACTTCTTTGAGTGACGCCGAGATAGTCATCCAAACTGAGGCAATTCTTAACCTTAAGGTCTCTTTGTATTCTATCTAATGGTCCTAATGAGGTTTCAGTTCTCACACTTGCACATTTCTTAGTTAGATCATCTTTGGGTGCCCGACCCTGACTATCTTGAAATTCCGATGAATTGGTAGTTGATTGAAAAATTTGCGCAATTAATTGGGAAAAGATGGTCAAATAATTATTTAAAAATGTTCAGCAAAGACCGAAATGATCTAGAGGTCTAGTGAGATTTAAAGAAAGTGATGTTATCGTGTTACTTCAAGTCTCTAACAATGCAGGGTATTTAAAATTGCATCTTGCACGAATTGTCAAAACGCACCAGGGCAAGGATAATGTTGTGAGAGTACTTATAATTAGAGATAAATCTGGAACATATCAGCGTCCAGTAGCTACGTTTGCTGCTTCACCATTTGTAAATTAAGAACAATATTGATTATTTTTATAGATATTATATTATTTGTATGGGTTTTATACGTATGTTCCAATAGCTGTGTATTGTAGTTTTATAAGGAAAATGTATCAGTGTAATAGCCTCTGATTTTGTTAAACTTTTTTAAAATTGAAAATGTTTTAAGGATTTAAACACTTGTTTTTAATCTGTTGTAATATCTATTCGTCATTACAAGGTAGGGGCAGGATGTAGGCTCTCTCCTTGGTTCTATTCTCTTCGCTTTGAGGATTAAATTAAGCTAGAGGTAGCATGGTCCTCTAAATGCTGTCGAATGGAGTACTAGATTTAAGGATCGTTTGACGAGTTAAACAGTAACTAGATAGTAGAATAAGATAAGTAAACCTTGCTTGTGGTCCTTAGCACCTTAGGTACCAATCACATTATGCTTCGGCTACGCGGAACTTGACGTCGAAAAAGGAAATTCTCAGATCCCGCACAATTCAAGGAAACCCAAGTAGTTAGGTTACCATTTTTACTTACTACAAAGCTTTGAACGCCAAACAGTAATCGATTATCACTCAGACTGAAATCACGTGATCCTTCAGAAGCATAACTTTCATCTGATCCATTGTCTCTACCCAGTCTGAGCTCCAGTCGAGACAGTTTCAGTGAAATTTGAAAATTTCCCGCGTAGCCGCAACATCGTTTCCGTAGCTAGGCGGACTTCGCTTTCAGCGGGGCGATTTTTTTTCTAGGAATCTTCCCGTTTAAGCCAGTGCTACCAGAATCTCGTTTCTCAGAAAAGTTCCGTCTAGCAGGAATTGTAGCCATATGTGATAACCTCTTAATGGAATATACATTCCATTGTAAAATAAAGAATTTCCAACTAATTTTTATTAATTTCTTTCAGTCGTCAAGAAGCAGTCTCATTCTTTTGTTAAATTATAATTCTGCAATGCAGCCGAAAGCAGCTTGTATGATAGCATAAATACGTATTTCCATGCATATTTGTATCCGGATAACACCTCCAAATTCAAACAATAAGTGGGCAGAGTAAAAAGAAAAAAGTACTGCAAGGAATGTTGTGAAATACTGCATGCAAATGCAAATAACAATATTATGATGTGTTTCGAGCCACATTACTTGAAACTATTCGAGCTCTGTTTGTATGTAATTAAGTGATATGTCACCTCTTTATTGATTTAGAGAAATGGAATAGAATAAAAAAAGCTCTAAAAAGAGCTAGCAGCATTTCATTCAGCATTATTCAAAAAGAATCGCAGCTGCTTCTCGTATTTTTATTTTTCAATTTCTGTTAATCTTTAGACACTTTATAAATGAAATAATTAAACTCCCTGAAAATTCATTTAAAATTACGAAAATAAAGCTTTTGTTTCTGTTCCCAATGAACTAACACTTGTGACTTAATAGATTCGTCAAGAATAGACAAATCCCGTCAGTTATTTATCAGTCCGAGATACTGATACATAACCGACGAGTCCGAGAATGTTACCAGGTGCACCGCAAGAGACAACCGTATTAAACCTGAGAGAATGCGGTAATTGTCACAATTTTCATTGAGAACCCCCAAGCAGAACGGATCGGAGGATTTACTGCACTTCTTGCCCTACTTCCTGAAATCACTCACGTCTCTACAATATTTTAAGCATCCTCATACAACAAATGCATTGTATTATATGATTACAAACATCAATGCCTTCTCTGGGATTCAAACTCGGGCCCAGACCCTGCATACCTGGGTCCGTACCATCATGCTAATAAGAGACAATGAAAACCAAATTAAATAACTTGATACTGAGCAAAAAACATACCATTTCTCGAAGAGTGTTGTTTAAAAATTGTGAGTTCTTAGCTGTTAGATATTAATTGTGTTGTTTGTAAATGTCTGATACTTTATGCCTTTTTTCGAATGTGAATAAAAAATATGTGGTAAAAAAAGGATAGTGATGGGGAACATAACGCAAGAAAATTATACAGTGGAAGGCTAGGGAAGTGTTAAATGCTTATGAAATTCTTTGAACCATCTGGAGAAATAACAAATAAATGACATTTTATGGATATTCTTTATGAGAGAAATTTATGAAGTTAGTGTTTATTTGGGCTTTCAATTAAGCTGTAAATAAATTTATATACTAATATACTAATGCACTTTACTCATTAAATATATTCTGGTAGCTCTATAATGAGATAGTGTAGGACTTTTGCTGTATTTATAAGTAAAAAGAGATATTTTGAAACAACAAGATTCTTTCTTAAATTTGAAGAAACAGAGCAGAACGGACAATCTTTTTAAACCATATATTTGAGATTCAAAATAATTATCTGTCCTTTGATGTCCATAATATTTATTACTCTTCATCATAACGGTTAATCGCAAAATGACGTTCTCTCTAGTTTCATGTGCTCTCGCAATTTCATTAACATTTTGGTACTCCTCGAGGTGTTCAATTCCTCTTTCACTGTCTTAGATGAGATGGCGGAGACATTTTGGTATTTGCTGTGAACGACACTACTTCTCGCGAAAGTAGGCGCTATGATCCCTCACAAGGAAAAGGAGATTTTTGCTGTGGAACAATCCAATTTTGTATGCATTAACAGGATATTGTGAATAATTTTCGTTTACACAAATGAAAAAAAATTGTGAATGAAAAGGACTTGTTGACTGCATTTTTCTGCTCCTGTGTGCCTGCTGAACAGCGCGGTAAGGTAAAAGGCAGTTATTACTTTAGTAATTGGTAATGAATCTGTATCTAAAAACCTTATTCATTGATTTGCTTACATCTTCTTATCTCATTTAAATAGTAATTAAAAAATAATGGATAATACACATTCCAATTGAATATCAATTCATTTCTTTGATATAATTTGGACATTTCCCTAAAGTTTGAAATGTAATTATTTATTTAATATTTTGTTAAGAATAAATGAGTACTACTTGAGAGGACTGGAATAATGCCTTATTTCCATTCCTCATTTTCCTTAAAAACTCAAAATTAACAGCTGGTTGGGTAAAAGAATTTGTAAATCAGGAAGACTTACATTTTAAAACGTTTATGATATTAAAATATGTATGTAAGAAAGTCTTTCATTTTTATAATGATATACAGAGAAAATTAAAACATACTGTAGCCTTAATTATGTTTTATTTACTGATTTCCAATTATGTAATTTATTCCAAATATACACATGCAATCATCATACTAAAAGCCTTTCTTTTGATTTTAACTGAAGAACAGCAAATGAGTCGTTGGTTGGAATATTTAAATAACAGCATTAAATACCTTCTGAATAAATTATGATTTGCATGCTCTTTTATTTGTTTGCAAAAATGTTTTTATGAATTCTTTAGTATTTTTATACAACATATTTTTTTCAATTAATAAATTACGATCTTTTTTATTATTTTATACAAAGAAGCTATTTTTGTTAAATTAAATCGAATTAATTTTATTTGTGTTGCAAAGCTATATTCCCCTTTAACATGTAGGGAAATTACATGATGTATTTCTGTTCTGAATTTAATTTACTCTTTTTAAAGTACGAAGACATTTTCTTCACATAATATATTTGCTTACAAATTAGTACATACATATGTTGCTGCTCGCAGCTGTTATGTAATGCGTATTTATGATAGTCCGCTATATTTATGCATTTATCTTTAGCAGTACCACATATTGCAATGCAATTTAAGTAACTTAAAATTCTTAATATTTCCATTTTAAAGATTTTACTTTTGAGTACGTTGTGGTGTAGTGGCCGAAACCGCTATGCATACCCTAGGTTGTGACATCAGGTTGAAAGAGAGACACAAGACACGCACTACAAGAGAGAACTTACTATTTTCAAAAATCAAATTCTATACATTTTACGTGCGAGAGCAATTCGTGGCTCTCGAGCTTGCGTTTTTAACATTGCCAACGATTTAATTATTTTAATAAAAACTATTTTAACAACTATTGAAAACGTGATTGTAAGTTAAAAAGTAATAATTTTCAGCTTATTCTCACGAGACATCCTTGTCCATATTAATCTTCAGTCTCTTCTTTTTTTATGCGACCTTATCACAACATGTTTATAAAATCTAAGCCTACAACATTCCTCAAATTATTTATTTGAGTAAGTAAAGGATTTAAATTTAAAGATAATATACTCACGTTAGTATTTCCTTCCGAGTAAAGAATGTACAATCCTATGAAATGGAGAACAATGATATTAATAAGCTTTAATAGTTTACACATTAAAATCAAAAGAATAATATGAGATCAACAAGTTATATCAAACATTTGTTACATTTTAGGATGATATTTATTTGTATGTTTGAATATTAGTTTTTGGAAGAATTTGATATTTATATATAATGCATAAAAATTGTTTAGAGAAGTTCAGAGCATTGAAGACTATTGAAGAAATTCAGAATATTGAAGACAATATTTCCAATATTTTGAAATTAATGTCAAAGTTCGGTTACAGTTACCATTAAAAATTTAAAGTATTCTTTGTTTCCTATAATAATTCCTAATGCAATGAGAAAAACTTTTATAAGTTAGTGCATAAGAATACTAGTGAGAAAAATTCATCTTCTGGAGATTTTCAATTTTGACAATTACATTTTGAATCGAAATACTATTATTTTAATATTTTAACAAATTTAAGACCTAATCGCTAATACAGAATTTATTTATGAACTAAAAAAATTACCTGCAGTTTTTAAATTAAAAAAAATGAACATTTTGAATTTAAATAAAAAAAGAAAGATAAAATAATTTATCTGTGTTCTTGTGTTTGAAATACGTGCTACCTCTTATAATAGAAAAAAATTAATGAAATGCACGCATTCTAACAAGCACATCACATTTAAATTTAATCAGTTATTTTTATTGTTGAATGTAAAGATTTGATGTATGATAAATAAATAATCTAGCCAACAACTCTTTAATTAAAGTTTTCTGCTAAACTAAGATGTTTTAATTTGTAGGATTGGTATCTTTTTAAGTGAAATCATAAACATGAAAAATAATCCATAATCATGACTGTAGGTTAAGTGTCAAAAAATCAGAAATTAAATAATGAAGTAAAATTTGAACAAAGTGTTGTAGAAAAACATATGCATTCTTAATTATTTTGCTCAATGCATATTTTTAAATTTTCCCCATAAATTAAAAATAAAGTTCTTCTTAAAAAAACATAAATGTTAAATGCCGGTAATGGACTTAATAAAAACTTACTATGAAATTTATATATATTTAGTAAGGAAGGAAAAGCATATGGTGCTTTTATATGTTCATTACTTTAAACTTTCAATGATTTCGTAATGTTTTTACACATACAAGTATGAATTATATTAATAATATAATTTACATTTGGGAATATCTACATAAAGTTACCGAAACTAAAAAATTCACAGTGCTATTCATTTAAATATTTATATTATAATCATTTAAAATTTAAAGAAGCTTTAAGAATATGTTGCTGCATTTATAAATTTATTCACTCTTCTACATCTGTAAGAATAATGTTTATTCTAGTCCCGGAAACAAAAATGCGAATTATGTTCATTACAGATTCTTAAATTTTATTTAACTGTGAAAAATTATTAAAATAATTTTAAGAAGAGATAAATCCACAAAACATACTTATGACATAGTTGTTACGCGAATTCCTACTCTTAAAATTCTGTGCTAAAAATATAAATATAAAATTAGATTAAAGAAACCTGTTTTCAGACTGACTTGGTAATCTTCCAGTTGTTCTTCCGTAAACGTTGCAACTTTGTTTCCCATATGTACAACAGACCAGACTTCACAAAAATTTAAAACATTTAGCAGGTTAGAAACCTTTTAACGAAGAAAGCGTAATGCTGTTTAGCAGAAGAAGCTCTCTAAGAAAGAAATGATGAGTGTAATAAGTTGGGATTACGCGGAAGGGGGAGCGGCCAAAGAGGGTGTTGTCCTACGATGCGCATTTCTGGCGGGGCCATTTAATTTGCACCACACCCTTAAGGTTAAAAATAAACCATCGCATCACAAGAGATCTGCATTTTCTGACAGTTGTCCAAAGAGAAGATATATTAACGGAATAAAAAGTATTGCAACGAAGCTTAGAATGTTTATCTGCAAAGAAGTTGAAAGATTTTTGGCAAACAAAATTAAGCAGGTACAATATTTAAAATTTTTAATTCTCCAAAAGCTGACATCTAGCCCTTAGTTCAATTCCTGTTGATCGAACGAGTTAACAGTAAGACATATTTGCGACTGTCACGTAGATACGAGGTAGTTCTATGTTAAATGTCTTTCGAAACACACTATGTTTCTAACGAATACCAATTTAGTTTTATTATGAGTGGCTTAAAATAGATATTATTGTGCTTAGGTTCATACACTAGTGTAACATATTTATATAGTGACTAACATATTTATATAGTGATAAACTATGGATAGGCAAATATAAATCTCAGAAATAAATTTTATTTATTCATTGCTCAATTACTCTGTTAAATTTTCTCTCAGTTTCAAACAAGTTTAATGTAACCATTACATTAATTGCTTGTCTTCGCTTCTAATAAAGTAAGTAAATATTCGATTTAATACAAAAGGAGAAAGGACTTCTAAATTTTCTCCACTCGGGCTTTAAATGATGCCCAGTCTCTCGAACCTACAAAATCTCTAACCTCCTAGATCTTTCTCCCGGTTACAGCCGAAAACATCGCAGACGAAAATGTCGCGAAGAAAACAACGCAAGGCGAAAACGTCGTGCTACAAAACATCGTGGGAGAAAACATCGCAAAGAGAAAACATCGCAGTTCTAAAACATCGTGGTACAAAACATCGTCGTCGAAAATAAAGCGGTTCAAAAACATCGCAGTTTAAAAACATCGTCGTCGAAAATATCGTGGTAAAAAATAAAGTATCTACAAATCATCGCATGACGATAAATAACATCGCAGACATGCTTTTTTCAGGCATGCTTTAATAAGTGTAAATGAATATTCCCATAATGATTTGTGAGCGCAAGATGGAAAGAAGGATAATTTTTACTTTCATATTTTTTGTTAATTAATAAATTTTTGCTGAGAAAATGAAAAGGAAACTTAAGCATAAAAAATTAATGCAACTTATAGCACTTAATAGAATTTTAAACCGACATAGTTAACTAACAAAGGCCATTAATAAATAATTTTTATAAAATTTTTACTGGTAATATTTCATGAAAAGTATAATCTATAAGTTACATCTAATTTTCTATGCTTAAGTTTCCTTCTTACGTTTTCAGCAAAAATTTATTAGTTAATAAAATATGTGAAAGTAAAGTTTATCCTTCTTTACACCTTGCGCTCACAAATCATTATGGGAATATCCATTTACAATTATTAAAACCTGAAAAAAGCATGTCTGCGATGTTATCGTCATGCGATGATTTGTAGATACTTTATTTTTTACCACGATATTTTCGACGACGATGTTTTTAAACTGCGATGTTTTTGAACCGCTTTATTTTCTACGACGATGTTTTGTACCACGATGTTTTAGAACTGCGATGTTTTCTCTTTGCGATGTTTTCTCCCACGATGTTTTGTAGCACGACGTTTTCACCGTGCGTTGTTTTCTCCGCGACGTTTTCGTCTACGATGTTTTTGCCGCGATGTTATCGGCGGACACCCTTTCTCCCATATTTAGATAAGGAAAATACTAACAATAAAAAGAAAAATATATTATCAGTTTTTAAATAAACTAACTGATCATCCTAATAATTTAATAATACTCACTAAGATTTAGAATTACGATAATAATTCTAATTTTCTCTTTAAAGTATGAATATATGTTTATTTCTACATTTTTATTCTCAATGATACGTTATCAAGTAAATTATTCAATTAAAAATTATTTTCTAAAAATGAATAATTACATACATATTTCCAACACTTGTTTTACTTCAAATGGACAAAGAAATCCAGGGATTTCGCCAAAATTTCACAGATTACGTTAAAATGTAATAAAATTACTTTAAGTTTACAAAGAATATGGTGTTACAAACCACAAATTAAGAAAATGCATTTTTAAACTAAAATACTGATAAAAACACGCATAAAATTGTGAAATGGAGAAAATTAAAAGTGATGCCGTAGATTTTATTTCAAAGTTGTTCCAATCAATTAGTTTTAAATGCTAATCAATACTGTTATTTTAGAGATTAATAAAGTGAAATGAATTGCAAAAGTAAAATATATCCGTAGAAAAGGAGCAGAGCTATAGCATTTATGAAAATGACAGATGGCTTCCAGTGGACACATAAACGCTTTGCAAGTAATTATCGATATTTGCAGCAGCCAAAATAAGGAGAAAGAAAAATGGTGGAAACTTATTGACATTATGACCTTAAAACGGAAGGAAAAGTACTTTCTTGTCTGTTTCAAATCGAAATATATTTTTAAAAAGATACAGGAAATCGCCCATTTTACAGCGGTGTTTATACATTTTTAAAATGATTTCGATAAAGAATTTTAAAAAAGCAAATGATTTAGAATAAAAATTTCGGGCAACAGTGTATTATTTCAAATGAAAAATACTACTTTTTAATTTATTCTTCATTCAAAATGTTGCATATGAAGCTGTGAACTGAAGGATGTGCTTCTAAGCTTTCCGAAGAGAAATATTTCTATTCCATAATTCAAAAACGTTGTGAAATGCATATGCATTTCAAAGTGGGAAATAACCAACATTATTAATCGGAAATTGAAAACGAGCAGCCATTACCTCTACATAGAATAAACGAATTCCCGAAAACCGTACGTGCGGTTTCTAACGTTTCTAAAGTTAAATCGCCGGTAACAAAAGATATTTAGGCGAAGCAGAAATCAGTTGCAACGTCTTTAAATACACCTGTAATAACAATAAGTAACAAACGGAGATTTACAACTTAAAAAAGTTAAAAAAAATAATGTTCACCAGACTTTGCCAAAACATGGAGGTTCAACTCAGAGCATTTTTTATAACCCTGTATGAAGTAGCTAGAGATAAAATGAAAATGCATTATGACTCATAATGAAGCATGTGTTTACCGAAATGGCTGCAAAGAAAAGAGGTTTATTTATTACCAGCAACGAAGAGAAAAAAATGCACAAACCCACTTTTTGAATGCAAATCAAGTTTTAGTAAAGGGTTTATGACTGTCGCAGTGAGAATTGAAAAATTAGAAGAGTGACAAAGAAATGTTGAAATCAGTTCAAAACGCTATCAAGAGAAAATTTATCTCCAATATTTGCAGAATAAATTACATTTCTTTATCCCAGGGACTTTCAAAGAGTGAAATTCATCAAGACAAAGCAAAACGTATAAAAAAAAAGCAAAAACTGTACCACTGCATTCCCTCGTAAACAAATTAAGGGTGATCACACATCTTGCATATACAGCTTTTCAACGTATTTCTGCGGAGTCTACCTATGAACTATTGTGCCGTTCTTCTCTTGAAAATAATTCTTTCTAAGCACAAACCCACCACGATTGATTGACTCTGAAAAGTAGTGGTAAAGAAATGGAAATCAATACACCAGGATGTTTTACGAAAAGCCCTTCTATCATGGAAATCACGATGTCGACTTATAGTCTAAAAAATGGCTGTCAGACAGAGCACTTAAAACATTACGTTTTAAACAATTCTTTAAAAAATCTACATTTGAAACTTTAATTAAATTGCTAAGTGTTTCTAAAATTGTGTAAATAAGCAAATAGTTTCTTTTTTATTCTGTAAAAATTTCAAACTTCTGTGACCGATGCATTTTTAAAAGTTCAGATTTTGAAATCATGGGCATCAAAGATTAGAAAGAAATCGAGAGAATTTCGAAAATTCGCTAAAAAATTGGACTTACTGTGAAAATTTCATACACTTTTAATTAAAATTTTTTTCTTCTTCGCTATTCAACTATGTATATAGTACATTTCTGAAGCTTTATTTTATTAAATGAAGACGTGTACGAAACATCGTTTCAGTATCAAATTAAAATAAATCTACAGCGCTTTTCATTATCGAACGGAGTTTGGGCACAATGTAAATTCGACAACTTGTCAGGAATTTGTTTAAACATCGATGACAAACTTTTGACCATAGTGACAAACACCAAGAACGAGTTAAATAAAAGCTTGGGTTCTCCCAAGTGCACAAATTATTTTGTACCCTTCAAAATTATTCTGAAATTTGAAATGAAAAATCAAAAATGTTTTAATTAATTTTCAAGTAAAATTAGTTTAAATGAAAATACTGATTGCACCATGTTCTAGATTTTAAGTAACTGGAAAAGAAAGAAATAACAGTACTTCGAGAAATTAAGGTATTTTTAAAGCACATACATACGGACATTCGTTGAGCTTAATTATATGTATACTCTCACCTGTAAAATAACCTTAATGCCCGAGGAAAATAAAATGTAAGAAAAAAGTGCCAAGTTATTAGTTACTAAGAAGCTGAGCTGAGGTGTTAGTTTTGTTCCAAAAATTGAGTAAACTTCTAGAAATGGTTAACTATCTGTCAAAGTATTTCTGTTTATTACGTTATTGAATGCGGCGAAGATAAATCATTTAGCAAGGAGAGAAGATCAAAGGATGGGAAGAGCTTTCATCTTTTCGACAAGCAATGGTTAGAAAAGTGGATTCAGGATGGCTAAAGATACAGGGTTTAACAACATATAATTTAAAACTTATTAAAATTGATAAGGAAACACTAGAGAATAAATTAAAGAAGCAGCAAACTAACCATATCGTTAAAGGTATTAAACTTTCTGTGAAAATATACGATTATCTCTATTTATTTGAATATACAGTGGTGTGCAAAAATTAAGGACGAGACGGTTTTTTCAATATAACTTTGTACAAAAAGTTTCCAAATCAACACATTTAATACCGTAAGATCCCCAATACGTAAGGACATGAGTAATGTAAGCAACACTTACTAAAAAAGAAATCAGAGGGAAAAAAAGAAGCTTTATTGAAAAAGTAGCATGGAGCGCAATGCGACTGAAGGCCGAAACATCCCTGTGATGGGCGTAAAGCAAGAAACATCCGGTCTTTAATAGGAGATATAATCTTCCCTGACTGCTAGGCAGTTTCACAGCGTCTGCCCATGCTGAGAATGAGGGTGTCAATGAGTTGTTGAGGCATTGCTGCCCATTCGTCTTGCAGCGCCAATCGAAGCTCCGGAATCGTTACTGGTGGTAAGGTACGAGCTGCCAAGCGTCTGCCTAGAAAATCCCATAGATGCTCGATGGGATTGAGATCCGGAGATCATGACGGCCAATCCATACGTTCAATACCCTCACTCTCTAAGAGCTGTTCGGCAGTTACTGTGCGATGACATGGTGCATTGTCGTCCATGAAAAGAAACTGCAGACCCATAGCGCCTCTAAAAAGACGGACATATGGAAGAAGAATCTCGTTACAATAATGAGTCCCGTTGACTGAACCTGCGTCGAAGATGTGAAGGTCTGTACGACTACCAAGCATGGTGCCTCCCCAAACGAGAACACCGCCACCTCCATACCTATCCCTTTCAATGATGTTCGAGGGATGATTGCGGCTTCCCCGCTCTCTCCAGATGAGTACGCGATGAGAATCGCTACTCAGACTGAATCTACTCTCATCTGTGAAGAGTACTCTTCCCCATTCATTGTCTCTCCAATTCCGGTGTTCCCGGCACCACAGAGAACGCCTTCTCCGATGGGCAGGCGTTAGAAGTATACACCGTACAGGGCGTCGTGCAAACAGACCACCACCGTGCAGTCTTCTGGCCACGGTAAAACGCGATATCGGTCGTCCAGTCGCCTGTGTCGTGTGTCTAGCGATTTCTCCCGCTGTCTGCCGCCTGTTTCTTCTGGCCTGTAAGGCAATATACCGGTCATCTGCGGGTGTGGTTCCTCGTGGACGACCACTACTAAACCCCCGGATAGCTGTTTCTGTAGTTTGAAACTGTCTCCAAAGTCGTGAAACGATGCTGTGAGCAATTCCGAACTCTGCAGCCACACCTGTCACCCTGCGGCCTTCCTCCAACTTCCCAATGATTCGACCTCGGGTAAAAGGTTTCAGATGTCGTCTAACAGATTGATTATTCGCCATTTCTCGCTGAGGCAGCAACTCGGTGTGATTTTAACTGCTATACGGCTGGCAATCTCTTTGCCAGAAATACTGATCTTACACCGACAACATGCTTTATACTATTCAGACATTCCCCCATTACGTCTACCTGCATATCTGCGCATGTGCTACCGTACATCACCATACTTAATCTCCTGATTGGTCTTTCTGTCCGCTCTGCCTCTTCGTTCAGCTGATATGCTAATTTTTCGACTTCGTCCTTAATTTTTGCACACTAGTGTAGTTTAAGAATTGAGGAGCTATTACAAATTTAAGTTACAATTTTGTTTGACCTATTTTTTTATCTTACACATGTTCCTAATTTTATTTTAACTATGTCCCTTTCCAATCTCAAAAACTACTAATATATGAACCTAAAGTGCATCATTTGAAAATTAATCCACATTATGTCATCTTATTAATCCAGCAATCCGATCAGATGTTGTTATATCACCGTTCAAAGTTTAAACAAGGACATCAAGTCTATAAATATCCCATTGCTGAAATGCACACTACCTTTTTTGCCTTCCTCTCGCTTTCCTACATGCGCTGCTCATTTCTATGATTCATCCATTGTGTAAAATTGTGGAAAGTTGTATAAAATTGTGGAGCTGGGTATCGCATCCACAATGGGAGACTCAGGGTATGTGAATTAACTGCTCAGAAATGCATTGTGTTTCGTTACTGTCGGGATCTTGTTATAATCTTCTCTGTTATGCACTTGTTATGAATGTAGTTACCTCTGCCATTCTCTAAGCGTAATTAAGGATCATCTGGTACCTACGGAATAATTACACACACACACACATATATACATCATCAAGTATGTACAGAATCATTACATATATCATCAAGTATGTACAGAATCGTTCAAAATATGATAGCTGCTTTAAGAAATGATTGGCGACCTCAAAATAACTATTCTAGATATTATATTCTCCCCTAAAATTCATGCTTTCTTCCAAATTCGAGATCTTCCACGTTACATAACGCTGCTTGAAAAAGGTAACTAAAACTGAAATTAACCAATCACAGCATAGAGTACTCCATTGTGTATACTCGGTATAAATACCGCTCACAAATTAACTACGTCATCTTCCTTTCCCTAACTTCCGCCTTCCAACATGTGCATGCTTGGTATGCCCACTTGCTTAATGACGTCGTATCCCTTTACCTGTGTATATAAAAAACTATTGTAATTGCTTATGATCTAGAAGTATCTTATCTATTACGATATGGTTTGATATGTGCGAAAATAAAGATTGGTGATTTGTCAAAATCCTGTTTCGTTATCTTCGTCAGTACGCATTCAAACCTCAGCCATTACGTTTGCAAGCTACTCAAGGTACCGGATTCCTCCTGTACATTAAAATATTACACACACACGCATATATATATATATATATATATATATATATATATATATATCATATTTAATGGTAAAATAATATATATTTATATGATGTATAGCTTTAGTGATATGTCGTTTTCTCCTGGCTTATTAACTGACATTCCCAGCTAAAATAATAGTCTCTCAGGAAGTTATTTTCTTTCGACAACATTTGGAAGTTGCATACAGGGTTAACAAAGCCTTATGCTATCTCACTGGTAGAGGGTTTGAAACCAGGTAGGGAAAAAAGGGAAATATCTTTGAGGGAAACAACAGGAGAATAAATTTTCAGGATCGGTAAGATTTGCTAATGGAAGACACTTCGTTCTTATTATTTCTTCAGTATATTCCTAAATCAATTATTCTTATTTCGTATTGCGGGCACATTCACTTCCATGAGCTATTCTTGTTTCATTTCCTGAGCATATTCACTTACCCTTTGCATTACTTTTTAAACTTATCTTGCTTCTAATATATTTAGAAAATTAAATTTATTCTCATTAAAAGTAAACAAAACAGAAATTTAAAAAAAAGAGAGGAATACAGGATTTGGAAAGTATTATGGTTGAAAATACTGAATATCCTAATGTCAGTAGTGAAAATAAATGTTTCTGACAGAAGAAAGAATAATATTTTCAAAAATTGCCCTTGAAAGACCTTGCTTCTCCAAGGTGAAATTTCACGACGTTGTTGATGTTCATTGAAGAGTTTCCCTCAGAATCGGGGATCAGATGCTCCATCGAATGGGAACTGAGAAGAAAAGAAAATGGCATTTTGTGCTCAAGTTGTGAAGAATACTTGTTTCTTCATAACATGGCTACATAAATTTAAATTGCGACACTAAATCTCTTGTCAAGTCATATTCGAAAGATGATAACTCGAAAGATGTCAAACATGAATCAATTGAACACTAGTTTATGCAGTTTCATAAGAAATTGATGTATATCGCAAAAAAAGGTATTTTTAACGTCACTGAAATCGATCTTTGTTTTCACTTTAACTCTGCAAGAACATTTAGCTTTTAATGAAGATCAGTATTATACAGCTAAGAAATACATAAAAGATCTCACTCTTTTTGAGTAAATTTTTATGAAATAGGAAAGATAAATTAACTGTAAGGAAAATTATAGAAACTAAGATGTCTCAAGTATTGAAATTTAACCGTGTTTGCATGAAGCGAATAAAAATCTCTATGCGATCAAATAATCAAAGCAATAAGGAGGACAAAACCATAAAATTCTACCTTTGCGCACCAGCGTACTAACTGAGTGACACGTTGAAAAATACAAAATTACAAATACAAAAATTCTCCATCCTTTCGCAATTAGTTTTCTTTGCATTTTACTTTTCACTTATAACAGGCAGCCAACCACTGGGAATTAATTAGCTTTCTGCCGAAGGCCCTGCTATAGAAACAACCTTTATGGCTACGCATTTGCGGTATAAGTCTATCCTTCAGGCGACACAGCGTAACTGCAAATAGAAACCTATCCACCAGTTATTGCCTGGGTGTCTAGCAGAGAAAAGAAGCATCTTTCAAGTTTACCATGTCCGAGATCGCTATCAGGTGATATTCCAAACAAAGGACGTAAATGGGATAGTCACTTTCTTGACGGCATTCAGAACCAGGGTTTTAACTTGACGAACAAGAACTCTGCAATACATTTAAACAGATATTATTTTAAATGGCGCTGGAATTCGACTGATTTGTATTTGACTTTAATTATTTACGCTTTCTCCACTAATTTTATTTTGCTGAGATTTCTTTCTGAAGAGAGAAATGCAATGACTTTCTACAAATGTTCTGAAGATATGTAATGAAAATGAAAGTTCTGCTAGATAGCCAATGATTCTACATTAGCGAGGAACCATCATGATCTACAACAATCTAAGCTCTCAAAGGCTCATAGTTAATAGCAAACGCTGGTGTAAAGAATAGTCCTGGTGTAAAGAATAGATACCAATGGATGCTTGAATCCTGATTTTCATTGTAGATAACACTAACATTAAATAACACTAAGCACTACGATAGAGGAAAATTATTATTTGAAATCAAATTATTTGTTTTGAAGCTGATGTTTGAGTAAAAATTCCTCAGTAACAAAATAACTACTTTTTTCTTGAATATTATCTAAAGACTTTAGAGCTTTTTTTTTCTCCCCCCTTCAAGAAAACTTCCTGTAAGATTCCTTTTTTACATGTTGGAAATTGCAACCAAATTATAATTTATTCTTTCTGAAAGGTTGTTAGCGAAATACATATTTTTTGCGATAATGAAACAATTATCAACGCTGATATAAAAACACAAAATAATGTCTTTTTCAATAATTCATAAGCGCTTTGCGTCTTCTTCTTGCAGCTTTCCCTTCTAACTACTTCAATCATACATTTATGCTAATATAGTTATTTCAATTTTTGGAAAATAAAGAAAAGCCTCTACTCTAGTAAAGTGAAAGATGGTTAAAACATGAAATGTTCGCAATTTTCTTGTCATCAGATCTGCTTGTTTGCGTATAAATTTCAGAACAAACGAATCTTTATTTTTGTTTCGAAACGCATTTTAATCAGGCTACGTGAGCAGATTCATAGTAAGTATCCTAAGATTGCAAAATTTTACCTTAATGAAGCACGAGTAGAATAAGGAAATCATGTTATGCATTGTGAAGCATAATTTCAGTGTTTCAGTGGTCGTATATTTACTTATATCAGGAAGAATTAGTCAAACATTTATGAATCAGTCAATTTATACTAAATGTAACATACGCTATATTTTTAAACAGTAATTGTGAATTTTATACATTTGGACCTGTAAACACACCATTTGCAAGTTTCACGTGAGCTGCCTGCAACAAATATAATTTAAATTAAATATGCAAGGTAGGTAATAATAGAATTAAAGTTGTTGTACCTCTCACATACAGCGAGGATAAGTCTGGCAACAGCTGCAGGAAGAAAAACTTGGCAGTGCTGGAATGGCAACAGCGGATGATATTCTATAGATATTTTGATTTTTGAGTCGAGGTTTTTTGCGATACTATTGCGTTATAACATTTGAGTTTTGGGTGAATGAAATTAAATCCGCTGTCCCGATGCGAATATTAGTAAAATATATTTAGAAAATTAGCTGCGTCGGAAGGGATGAAACCTTGTGTTTGAATTTGCGGTATTTTTCCTCCTAAAGTTGCGTCGAGTTCAGAATATTATGCCAGGCTTATTCACGCTGGTGCAGATAAGTTCAAATTTTTTTTATTGTGTTTATAGTGTATAACTTGCAAATATATGAATAGAATTCTTTTAAATAAACATTTAAAATTCTGGAATGGTTGTTTAAAATTTTAGATGTAGAGTATTCACATTGCTATGTCGGAGCCAGTGGCAGTCAGGTGTAAAGTAAAATTGTTTTTGCTCCACGACATAACAAAAGTAAATTATTAAATATGCAAGGCGAGTAAAACATATCTAAGGTAAAAGCGCAGAATAGGCTGCATCAACAAAGTTCAGTAGGAGGAGCTGTATGACGTCCATAAATGGGTGGGACTTAGCTTATGACGTCACAATGTAGTATCGCATTTACACTACGTGTACTTTCTATTTTCTCTTAAAAATAACAATAATAAATTGTTTATTATTGTAAATTAATATCAAATTCTTTACTTTTAATTTACATTTATAACATTTAAGCTTAGGCGTTACTAATAATAAGTATAATAAATTGTTTATATTTAAAATTACCATGATACAGTGAGCGAATTCTACCAATTATTAAAACGATAAACAACGTCGCAGTCTCTAATACTTGTTGAGCTTCAATATCTTCAAAGATTTTTATTAAATTATTATTATTATTTTTATTAGTTTTTTTATTTATACAAATAAAATAATATATTTTTTTAATTTAAATTCATATTGTATAACATTTCAATTTTATCATTTTTACAAATTACCTTCTTGCTACGTAACGACATAATTCCTTGCATACCAATCATTAGACAATTTTCATTATTTCTAAAAATTTTAAACTTTACATTAATAAAAAAAGAAGAATATTTTTTACTGCATATGAACATCATTACACAGCTTTCATATCAGTTTCTAAAATTCCTAAATCACGCCATATTCTGTGTAGTCATGCTAGAATTCTACGCATTAATAAATAAAAAAATCTAATTTCTCAGAATGAAAGAAAATAATATAATAAAATAAATACTACAAACTTGGAACACTAAGCAATGCTTCACATACGCACACACACACACACATATTATCAAGAACTCATATTATCAAGTGCAATTACGATACCAAACACTACGTATTAAAATATGAGATAAACGTTACTTCAAGAGTTAAAGTTAACAATTTTGCTACTGTTGAGTAGATCGTCGGGCTATCGATATATGTCGTAAGTCGGAAAGCGTTATATACATATCAAAGCCAAAAAATTAAAAATACAATTTAAATGAAAAATGACGTCTTAAATATAATTCACAATTAAAACAACAATACAAATTTAAAATACACTAATGATATGTTAAACATTGCACATAAATAAAGTTACATTACTGCTCGGCATCACACACAACCTCGTTTTCTCTTCTACACAACGATCAGTATTCGCTCGGAAAACATCAAAGAATTCCACAAACTCGGTGTCCATGTGCTCATCCATCTATTTTTACTTAAAGAAAAATCAGAGAATTGCTCAAACTCGGCATTGCGCACCACATTGACTTTGACCATGTGCACATTGATCTATTTTCACTTAAAAAAAACATCTCAGAATTGCACAAACTCGGCATCGCGAACAGCATTGGCTTTGCCCATGTGCACATCGATCAATTTTCACTTAAAAAAACATCTCAGAGTTGCACAAACTCGGCACTGCGCACCACTCAAAATCGTCTATACGTCTCAAAACCGTCTCTCTACTAGTTTCATATTTGTTCCACAAATTGGGCACTTACTATACGATATTGCAATCAAATTTTTCTCCATACACCACTCAATAACGCTCTTTTTGCCTCTTCGCTCGGATTAAAAAAATCCAGATTCAGATACTCATCCATTCTGCAGTAAGCACCGATTTTGACACACTCATTAATAATCAAAACATTCTTTAAGCAAAAGAATTCTTTTCTGTATTTTCCGATGTTCCGGTTATAATTTTTAACTCATGCATTCAATATTTTCAATCGTTTGGTAATGATCCTTTTCAATCGTTTGGTATCTTAATAATACATTTGTTAGAGAATCGTTTGGTATCTTAATAATACATTTGTCAGAGATAATTCGTTGCGTTAAATGCTAACATAACCACACACCACACAAAAGTAGATTTATAATTAAAAAAATCTCACGCAGAACATTATAAACCTACCATTTCAACTCAGTTAAAACTTCATTTAAGTTTTCTTTAAATACGAAGCTATAGCCTACTTATAAGTTGTTTTTAAGGAGAGGCGTAACCAATATTACGTCATAAAAAGGCGTGTCCAGGCATAAGAGAAGTAAACACAGCATCGACTGATGCAGCCTATTCTGCGATTTAGCCGTTTAGGAGGTTTTGTAAAATAACGTTTGTACAGAAATGTCGGCCCATGAAATACAGTGTACTACTTAATAGAAGGTAAAATATTTCTGATGGAGTAAATCATCATTTCCCATGCAGGTTTCGAGCGATATGCCCTGTGACGCAAACACAAAATTCGCTGACATGTATTTTATGTATAATGCTCCGGATAGAACGAAGTAGCTAAGCAAAAGTGGTGTAAAAGACGACTCCTGAGTACCTTATTTCAGCAACTGTGCCATTTCTTTCTCCAGCCGAAAAGATGAAACACATTTCAGCGAGCTTCATGTTCATGTATCGATGGAAATGGATTGAAATTTGCACAGATTCTGGACGCAGAAAGCTGTTTCCATACCCATATCCTATTAAGGTTTATCTTAATTGATTAAACAGTTATTTTTTATTTAAAAGTTACTTTCCTGTCCTTTTTGAATTTCAGATTTGAATTCATAATAATTAAATCACTTCGCGTTCTATCATATTTTTGCAAGAGATTACCAAAACGTGTTACTAGAAAATGCTTTTAATGTTTGCTTTGTCAGTAACCTAGACATTAGTAAATCAATGTCTGGTGTAAACAACTGTAAACTTATTAATATTTCTTTGTGCTATCAAAATATATATACTTATATGCTTATATTGTTATCATATACTTGTAATTTAAGCATATGATGCAAGAGGATTACTGTTGTTTTAATTGAATTATTTAAAAAGGTGTATTCATGATAATTATATCATGAATCCCAATTTATTTTGTCTTTAAAAAGTAGGGTAACAAACATAGGTTAATAACACATATTTACCTATAATTTGCATTACCTTTCCTTAATTACAATTGCACCCTAATCTCAGTTTTTGAGTAAACTGAATAAACATTTCATTCCATTAAGATTACTTCAAAACAATTTATTCCGTTGATAGTTGATAGTTGACGGGGGACGTGTGCACCATCCCTTTACCGTAATGGTTAATTGGCATATGCAATACGTCCACCTCTATCTTGAACCAGATGGGCCACACAGGCGCCTCGCACCATACACCGAAACCCAGCGACCAGGCCATCCAGGTGGCAGTCCAAAAGACCAAAGAAGCCCCCAGAAGCACGTTCGCACCAACCGCCCGGGCCTAGTATTTAATGAGTCAATACTTGCTAGGTTTTCAAACTGACCCTTTTTCCAATTTATTCCGTTGTAAGGTTTATCCTAATTTCTCTAACAGTTAATTTTTAGTTAAAGTTGCTTCCCTGTCCCTTCTAAGTTTCAGCTTACAACTTTCGGCCAGAACGTATTTCCAGAATCGCGGTCAAACGAAAATGAGGAGAAGAAGTATTTAACTGTGTAACTGTGAAGTTCTACGACTTCGTTGGAGAGCCAGATATACTGAGCAACGCGCGTTCGCCTTTTAGGCTACTCTCTCTCTTAAGCTATTATTACGCTCGGCCGTACTTTAAGCCCTTGATAGCTTCGCCGTTACTTAGCGTTAAGGGGCCAACTCTGTTAGAATCTTGTAAGCTTGGGCTATATCTTTTTAGTTAAGTTTTATTACTTATTATTGCCGAGTTCAAGCCCAAGTGGAGGCTTCATTGTAACTCCAAGAAGGAGTCGTCTGTTAAATTTATTTTGAATAATAAAGAGAAGTTAACCCTCTGTGCGTCTACGTTTCTATCTCTCTGAATTAAGTGATTATTCGCTTATCAGTTCTTAAGGTTCTTCAAATTTAGCTGTAACTTAAAAGATAGGAATCTTACAATAAAATCTGCTTGTTTCGTTCCTGTACGTTTTGGCCAGGTATTGTTGAATCATTCTGTGAGCAATAAAATTCTGTGTACAAACAATTTATAGATTACAGTTTTCATTTATGTTATCTCACCTGCCATACGCTTTGCTTCACAAAAACACATCAAACATAGATGTGAATATCTGGCCAGATGGTAAAACGAAATTTTATTATCAAAGCAGAAACATTATTCATGAAAATAATAAATGATTTCAAAATAGATTTTTTTCAGTAACTCAAGACATGATACACTAACTAAGTCAGCATGCAGTTCCACATTCTCAGACACATAAGTCTACTCCTAAAATTTACATAAGTCCCTATTACAGACACCTTTCAAATAATGTACAATCAAATGTATTTAACATTTCCTCTTCTGTATATGCATAATACTTAATTTTTATTTTTATTTATTTATTTATTTATTTTATTTTATTATTATTTTTTTTATTTATTTTATTTTATTTTATTTATTTATTTTTTTTCCCTATGAGCCTGTAATTTGATCCTATTATTTTGTAACTGTATTTTTGTTTCTGTATATTTAATTTGTATTTTTATTAGAATTTTATTGTGAATGTACAAAATTACCATAGCAAATTGCAACAACAAATGTCAAAACGGTAAAACGAATGCAATCTGCCCTTGTATGGCCATGTAAATGATCTTGTTAACATCCTAAAAAGCTCCCGAGGCGGCCTCTTGAGGCCCCAGGGAGTTGTTCCTGGTTAGTGGAGGGCGCGGGACACATGCCTGTTTACCTCTGTTGGACATCAGGCGTCCCCGTCCTCCGTTACCAACCAACCAACCAACTGAATTATTTGAAACAAGAAATGTCTCGAAACATGTAGTTGTGAGATATTCATAATTAGCTCAATATATTTCGAATGTTCGTAAAATAAGGAGTTTTAAAAATTACCAGTTCTTAGAATGCGGTGTTTGTTATAAAACTCAGTAAATTAATTATTTGAACATTTCTTCAAAATACGCAATTTACGCTAAATTAAATTCATTTTTATATTTATCGAAGCACTGGAAAATAAAAGGTACCTAATTTAATATATATATTTCGATATTTATATTCTAGAAATTTTCAAACAATTCAATTAAACGCACTGAATTAAAAATATTGCACAGCTCCCAAATACGAGTTTATGATATAGTTTAATTTCCTCTGGTTTTTCGTTTGGAATCTGATGAGTTTCGTCGAAACACACCAAAACCAGGAATCTTCAAAATTACTTATTTCCAGAAAATATGGTTAAAGGTTTGACACTTTTAAAGAAATTTTTTATCTGTCTGTCCACCCTCCACATTATATAAAATTCCGGAAAGAAGCATACGAAATGCAGTTAGGCGAAAGTAGCAAAATCATTTGTCGCGGGGCTTTTTTGAATATGATATTTTAGATCTAGAGTAAAAGCATGATTTCCTGGTTATACAAAATATAATCTTCATATTTTCACTAATATTTGAAAGAAAATCGATAAAAGTATAACTACGCTATGTATTTATTGATGCCGTCTAGCCGGTTTGGAGGTTAGTGACCCTGACTGTCCTAGCGGCCTGGGATCCAATCCCGGAGAAAGTATGGTTGTAACTCTCCATCCCTTCATAGGAGGCAACGGTGGCCACCTAGTAAGTGTTTCCAAAACGAAATGGCCACCACTTCCGGCCCTTGTAGAGGCAGAAAGCTGATGGCAATTAAATAAAAGCCAGGCCATTTTTTAAAGAAATAACCATTTATTGTTAAAAACGCTAACGTTGTTAACGTTGTTAAAAACGTTTTAAGTTAATTTTTGAAATTAATATACTAAGTGAAATATTTATGACACAAGCGAAACAAGAGCTTAGATTATTCAATTCTAAACTATTAATTTTCACCTGGAATGTAATGAACTCTCTTACATAAAACCAAAGTATATCTGAAAATATAACATTTTTGCTCCCACGTTTTAATACTTGGTTGAGAAGTGCTAATTATTTGGCAATATTAAATATTTCATGATCCATTTGAAGTAATGAAATTTTAAATTTATACAAATGCGATAAAGCATCTCTTAATTTCAGTTATTCATAAATAATGCATGAAGGGTTACGAAACATGCTTTTCAAAATTATAATAAAAATAAAAATAATTCTTGAATTTGGAAGTCTGAAACAGTCTTGGGTAAAGTAAAATAACAATGAACTCAAAAATGCCCATCTCAGCAACAACAAACAAGTAGTAGATAAGAATAAATCGAATTCTTCATCCCCATGTGCGATAAATACTTGGTTCTCAATAGAGTTCAGCACTTTTCTTTGGCCCAATGTCGATAGTTCTTTTATTTCTGTGATTCGATTCCCATCTCACCAAAGTTCGACCGCAGCGCATTCCCTTTGAGAAGTGGTCCTACATTCATTTGGGTGCAACGTCACGTCTGCCTTTTTCCGGAGAACCTTTACCAAAAAAGATAAAAAAAAGACGCGAAAAGAATCTCAGAAACTGCCAGGAATGCTTTAGAAGCTGTATGGAAAAGACACTTTCCAAAAACATCCCGCAGAGTACTATTATTTCGAACAGCAGATACCAATTTCCTTTCCTTACACCTTAAAGCGTGTGCCATGTTTTGCTTATGCTTCTTTTTGACTTTTACCGGTGGCAATCAATACAGGGCTATTACTTTTGGTGAAAGATGTAAGGAATATTCGTTTTAATATTCCAGTGTGTAACAGTAGTGTATCATTTTCTGCTAAAATGAAATGGGAGGTAATAAACCTAAAAGGCAAATGAGGCTATCAACAAAATTTTGAATTCCAAACTCGAGTTAATAGGTGCTTTAGAAAATGTTTGGATTAAGATGATGATTTTTCACAACGAATGTTTTAAAAAAGGTGACACAGCAAATTCCTCTACAATCAAATGTAAGTATTCTTTCGGCTACGTTATCTCAACTCTCGATATTTCGATTTCATTCTGAAGTTAAACTGATACACATGCAATATTAAACCTCTAATTTTAATTTTTAATTTCGTTTTTCCCGTAACTACTTGCAGTATCAGTGAGCAAAGGTGCTAAGAAATAGATACTTAATAATACTTCATAAATCCGTATGATCAAAACTTCTTGACTTCGTAAAATTTCTAAAGATTGTGAAACTTTTATTAAACGTTCTACCATACGCCATTCTACCTGAAGACAAACATATTATTGATGCCATTATTGTAGCATGCAATAGTAACATAAAGCTAAAATTATTTTGCATTACTGTGACATCAATTAATTTTAGTGTTAAAGAATATTTTCAGCTAAGCAAGCAAACGATGAGTACTCGAAAGCCTACTCTGTTATTCACTTGCAAGACAATATTCGATGAATAAAATAAAATAAAACTGAAAATCTAAAAGCAATCAGATTTTTAATGTCGTACCAGGGGGTTTCTTAAGGTTTTCCGTGATCTAATAATAAATAAAATAACAATAATAATAAAAATAATAAGTAAATAATATTTGTATTTCTGATAGCTCTGCGGCAAGGAAAGGAGCAACACCCAGCAGTCTGCATTCGCTGAGGAACAGAAACAATGTCCATAGTTTTATACAATAAATGGAAGTTGATCAAGCGTTCGGTTCTTTGAAATGTTGATTCTAAGTTCCGAATCACCTACATCATCATCGTTATGCACAAGATAGAAAAAGGAGCACCTAAATTAAAACCAAGAGTAAAGGGGATATTACAAAACTTAATAGTAACGTAGTAGTTTGCTTTCATATTTTTTATCTTACACAAATTATAACGTATAATTGATAAATAATAGTACATAAAGCAGAGTATGTTGTGGCAGTACTGGTTATGAAATAGATGCCTGTTTTAACCTTTGTACAGCTCTTAACCTTCTCATACAAAACAAACTTTGAAGGTTCTCCCTTGCAAAAAAAATGCAGTTTTTTTGAAGAAAGAATGTGTCCTCTCTTGGAGACTTTTTCAAAATCTTTTATATACATGGACATTCGTTTTGAAGTTTGTGCAAAGTTTTATCAAGATCGGAATAAAACTATAAATTTCTGTGAATTACATGCAAAAATCGGACTGTGTTCTTCGAAGATATAGATATTGCCTTCTTCGCACATAAATTAAAAAAAAATATTTAAATACAAAATATCATTTAGAATTCCCGATACAGTATGTCATACGTTTTGCTCATATGCGTTGTGTTGCTTCTTTAAAAAAAAAATGCATGGCGAAAACGCTTGGGGGAAATATCCTTTTATTTGTATTCTTATGCACTTTTTTATATTTGCTATATTATATTTCATTGGGATAATATTTGTTAGCAACATTTGAAAAGTTATAAGACCAAAAGCACTTCAGAAGCCTATTTTTTTAAATATACTTGCATTAGATATTTTAGTTGAGCTTATAAATTATTAATAAATTCTTCTGAACATTTTAATCAAGGTAATGGTAGGCTGAGCTTTGATTACCGTTCATGTATGCGTGCTCAATATATTTTTAATTTACGATTTGTTTATCAGCATGCAATCTCACAAAGAAAGGCTCAGGAGAAACAACATTTGCCACTATATGGTAAACGTTTGACGAATGCGGACTTACGGAACGTGGTTTTGCGTTTACGCATTACGTAAATTGTCTTCATTTAATTTGTCCAGCATAACTTCAGTTATACGCGGTGCACTGCAGAGTGTTGGATGCGTTGAAATATTTCTGTTTAATAATTTGAAAATATTCATTAAAGAAGTAAAACATTATTCAGATCTAAAAAATCCGAGCTCTAAAGTTCTCTTAATTCTCGATAATGCTCAAGGACACACTACTGAAGCCTTCACAACATGGCATCCAAATGTAGAGGTTTTATTCCTATTCATCGAACGCCACTTCCTTAATCCACCAATGGGTCAAGGAATCATACACTATTCAAAGCCTGTTATGTCAAGCATGTTTACATCTTTGCAAATGAAGCACTAGAAGGAAAGCACAACACCCTAATAATATTTTGGAAGTAGAGAAACCTAAGGCACTGCTTAGAAATGATCAAACGTCTATGAAAACAATTGAATTCACCAATAATGAATGCTTTTTGGCATCAGCGCTGGCAGAAAGCTGTCAACAATTTTACGAATTTTCATTGATTGAAAATGACCTAAGAAAATCAAACTAATTGCAAAAGAAATATGCGACGACGGATTTTCAGATACAGAAGAAGAAGAAATTAAAGAATTGTTCGAAAATGACAACCGAGAAATGACAAACTGAGAGCTGGATATCTTCAAAACACCAGCCGACGCTTAAAGCAGCCATAGTGAAAACGATAAAGACCTAACATATATGAAGTTGTATGAATATTTAAGAAATACACATGATCTTTCTTATTTTGTAATGGAGAAATATGAAGACATTTTATGAAAGGTACTGAAAACTTTGCACTCCCCTACCGCGAAACTTTTAATGAGTTGTGTCAAACGCTGTCTCGAGCAAAAATCACCAGCTATTAAAAAATTATAGCACGTACTTACGTATTAACTAATAACAGAAATCCTTTAAATTAGTATATGTTTCATTATTTCCTTTTAATTACAGTCATATTTTTATATGAATTACACATACTTTCTTAATCTGAACTATACTTAAAATTTAGTTCGAAAGTTAAGTTTGCGGAACGCGCTTTGCAGTACACGCACTGTCTTAACGCTTGCGTTCGCCAAGTGTTTACTGTACTATCAAAATATAAGGTTATAAAGAATACAAATAAATTAAATAACGTAATTCTGGAAGTCGATGCATGGTGAAACTAGCTGATTTGCTCAAACACAATATCAATGCGTCATGAGACAGTCCATGGTGCGTTTAGGCAATTCCATGCTTTACAGACTGGACGGTTCTTCTCCATCACTTCCACAATTACCCTGGCCTTCAGAAAACCTGAAGTGAAAACATAGATGACTTATTATCTAAGTTTTTTGGCTGAGCTATTCCGATATTTAGATGCAGTTAAACAAATATTTTTGAAAACTGTTGCCAAACATCCTGCCCTAAACCTGTAAATGTCCTGAACTTCGTAGAGGGAAGAAGAAATTAAGCACCAGTCATCAGAAACTTGGATGTTGTGATTTATATGTTATGCTATGGCATCAACTTTTCAACAGATAAGGCCTTAAATGAAGATTTCGTTTCAAGATTCTGTGTTCAGTTTGCAAGCTAAAGTAATGCTCATATCACTGCTAATCTATATGAAAATCTTTGAAAGGATGAGATGGTATGTTTTTCCTGCTTCTCATGAGGTAAGATGTATATCGCCTGAATTTCGAATGAGATGTATAATAAATAAGTATAATGTATGCACAAATTTAATGAAATTTGGGGAGCCTTTTATTCAGATGTCAATATCATTTTTTGAGTATTTTAGTAAAGTATTTTTAAGCATTTTAAAGATTTCCAAAAGATTCAAAGAATGCGGGTTCAAATTTCTTCAAAACAAATTCATTAAATATTTTAATAAATTTGGTAGCCAAAGCAGAGGAAATAATTCTAATAATTTGTGAGGGAATAGGCCAGAACGATTAGTCATATTTTTAAAATATTACTTGCTTTTTCTAGAACTCCTGCAATAAAATTAGCTCATAAGCAAGTACTTTTAGCTCGATAGTTCATAATAGAAGCAAGTTTTATCACCTGCTTTTGATACCCTGCTAGAAAATTATTCAGTTGAAATTCGAAGTACTTATCATCTCGGCTGCTAATGCAATTTCCAGACCTGTCGTATCCTGAAGTATTTTATGACATCTAAGTGAAACGTGAAATTGGAAGTTTAAATTACTCATCGCATTTGAACTCCAGCCGTGAAAAGTCTTCATCGAACAGCAATGCAGAACTTTCACTTCCAATAATCATTACAGGTGCAAAGTTTTCTCGAGTTAAAATCGGAACAGATTCCCAAAGCGGAAACACATCCATCAGAGGCTTCCATCCTACTTTTCCTTAAGCGAATTTTCTCCATTTTAAAGTAAGATGTCGGAAGGGTAGGTTCTGATAAAGAAAATCTTCACTGAATGAGAGAAGGGGGAAGGAAAAAAGATAGTCGTCAGAGGTAACTGTCGACTTGAGTTTCTAGAATCCCAGCCAACCTGTCGCCGAAATCAGGGACTCCTTCTTTGTTAAAAGTTCGATTCGAATGTCTCTGAACTCTTAAAATCTTTGCGGTGGTTATTGATTGCTGGACCTGTCTTTGTATCGACCAACTAGTGTGACGAATTGCAACTTCACCTTTTTCTACAATCCATCGCATTCTTTTTTTTAATGTGTTTTTGACCTTTTGGTGTAACTTCGTAGAATAGCTTGGGCAGGCTTTAGATTTCTCACACTAAACATAAAAAATAAAAGGAATTGCAATAACTGTAGTTTGTGACAATTGATCTTAAAATAACAACTCAAATAAAACTCATTTTTAGCATGATTATGGAAACCTGCGTTTCATACATTGAGAATGAGTATTTCGTTACAATAAACGTTTGTTAGTTCGACATGTTCAGGACTTCAGCAATGCCAGATTATTAAATACGTCGTAGTACATGATTAATGCCATAAAATGATATTTTGCGTTTATTGAATGTATTGAGGGATAAAAAAAAGGCTGCGCAAAGTATTTTGCGAATGAGTAGAAAGTTATTAGTAAATAAATTATTACTATTTTAATTGCTTTGAAGTCATCATTTAATTTCTTTGAGTATAGCAGGCAATCTTTCCAATTCTAATTGGAATGCCCACTTGCTTCATAGATTTCTGGTTTTTCATACAGAAAATAATCAGAATACGAATGTTTATTATTTCTTCAACATAAAATTGAATTAATCGCGAAAGGCACGAAGCAGCTGCCGAGCCGTTACGAATGTTGATTATAATTTTGATCATGCAAGAAAAATTCGTCACATGCAACCTAATTCTTGCTTACTCACTGAAAACTTACTAATTTTTGGACACAAAATATTATCTCACTTATCTATGTATATAGAGTGGAGGAGAGGTAAAATGCTGTCAAAAATACAACCTGGAAATAATTTTAAGTGCTTGACAAAAGTTATATATGTCCAATTGCACACTAAATCAATAAAATATTATTTAAAATCTGTGCCAGACAAGTTTTGATTTTTCTTCCAACTTTTCAGTCATAAGCATTGAAATAAATTGAGCAAGTATCACAGAAAATATATGCATCAATTACCGTAAGATAAATTTTACTATAAAAGCACAGGAAACATTCCAATTACATTACTTCCGGTGCTTCAAAAAATGAATACCTTAGTTTATCAGAATGTTTCTGAAAACTTCATAATATTTCATTTATGCTTCTGTTTCAAAGTAAATAATGATTAATAAGATAAATTCATGCATAAATTAATGAATTTCCTGTACTGAGAAAGGAGTATTTTGCACTGCCGTAAGAACTATTAAGCATGTGTAATATATTCCGAAATATCAAACATAAAATATTCCCTTCAGTGCTTTCAGCCTGACTCCTATTACAGCCATTAAATGTGACTATTTTTAACCTTACCAATGTTGAATACTTCCGTAGCTTGAGCTATTATTCAAATAATGATCACATGACAATTTCCTATGAATATTAATTGCACCTTTAAATCATTTTTTTTTTTTTGGTTCCTACTATTGTCACTCTCTACTTCATCTTGTTTAAAATGAAACAAAAAAAATATGTTATATATATATCATAAGCTTATTAGAAGCAATTAATATTCCGTATCTTAGTCTTTACAGATAAAAATTAATAAATAATTCTTAATTCTTAATAATATTTTCACACAAAAAATAATCCGTTATTTTAAAACAAAATAAGGGTCTCAACACTTCGTTAAAGGTTAATGGTGATTTATAATCACGTAAAATATTTTAATAAGAGAAAGTAGATGGTGATGCGTTTAAAAATAATAAGTTATATGATGTTTCATACATAGATTATTCAAGGTAATGGACATAAACTACGACGGATTTTTACAGTATGACTTCCAGAATAATTATTATCTGTAATTAAATTCTATTTACTAGTATTGAAACTTATTTTAATAATTATTTTGAGATTGCAGTAAATGTAATTCCAGTCTCTAATAATTCGGCATATACGAAAATCCTGCGCATATCTGCAACTTAATGTCGTACGAATGTGCTACAAGTAACATTCAGAAGCACTATTCGGAAATATCCAGAGGCATTTCAGTTAGTCTCCATTTATAGCGTAAAAGATACATAAAAAAATTTTAAATCCCATGATTCCTAAGAATATTCATTCTGTCTTCGAATTGTTTGGGCCCATGGACTTCTGAAGACGGCTTGGGCTTTCCACTAACGACCTTCACTTCTCAAGCAATCGTACGGCTATTGTTCTGCCTTTGAGTTTTTCCAAAATTTTTTTTTACAACATGCTACCCATAAATTTAATACATACCTTCGATGACTGAGATTAGTTATTAAAAACGTGAATCCCAAATAAATGTCTTTTTGAGAAAATTTATTAAATTTATAATGGTAATGTTAAAATAAAAATATTTCAAGCTTATTTTGTATACATGCAAAATAAGCTTGCAATCTTTGCCATTATTGGAACATCAGAGGAGCACACCTTAACAGGAAGATTAAAGAGATTTTTGCAGAATATTAGGAAACCAAATTCTTTCAAACAAAGTGAAATGCCCATAATCTATTATCAAACATGGTAAAATGCCGTATGCAATTTAGAATGCGCTTTCGAATAATCTGTTAGGCAAAATTTCATAAGACAAAAATAGACACAGACCATATGATAGTCACTAGAGTATAAGAGAAATATTGAATGTGGGTTCATAAGAAAGTTAAAGTTCGAAATCAATTTACCCTGTTTTTATGCAACAACAATGCAATAAATTATAAATCATAAATAATTTTAAAATACTAAGTTATAGATATTGTTTATTGCATATTGTGTTTTAATAATCGAACACATTTGTAAAATTGTTTCACGTGTAATCATGATTAAACTTGCTCATTTTTAAAATATGCTAAATAATAGAAATAGCTTAAAAATAGCTTCTATAGCAATAATTTATCATATGACCAGAAAAAGCCATATTTCAGAGTGAGCCGGATAATAGAATTTTTATTTTTACCTTTTACGCGTTTAAAATAATCCTAATAATCAATTTCGACTAGGGGCTCTCAACCAGAAGCGAATTTCATAATTTCATGGAGGGAAAATATGGTAAGCCTTTTATTTAGCTCTTAAGTATCTAGTTTTATTTTATGAATTAAAAAAAAAACTGCTTTTATTCAAGTTTTGTTATTTACCAACAAATTTACTGTTTGTTGTTTAATTTATAAAACACATCATAAAATAATCGAAATCTAAATGAATGTATATATATATATATATATATATATATATATTTCAAGTTTTGAAAAGGAGAAGGAAGAATGAATTTCTATCAGTGGTGAATTTCTATCAGTGGTGAATTTCTATCAGTGGAAAAAATGTTGAGAACCATTTGCAATAAATAAAAATAATATTAACTAGAAGAGTATCGTTTTGCTGAAATTATTCTTAATAATACAAAAAGAATATCGAGAATTACGAATTGGCTCTCGGAGAAAAGGCAAAAATCACAGAGTATATTTATATTTTGCAGCACTTCCTTATTATAAGCAGACTAACTCTTAGTTCATGGTTCCTCTCAGACTGCCATTTTTATTATTTCTCCAACCTTATAGGAAAAAAAATCGGTTCTTGGGTCTCGATAATGAGTTTCTTGAAATGTCCAAGGTGAAGTCTGGCGAAATTCAGAAAATTTTCTTAAGACTATTTTATTCAGAATTTAGACTGACGGCTGAAATGTGTCGACAAAACCCGATAAATGTTGTTAGCCTATATAACAAGTTCTTTAAGCAATTTTTCAAAAATGCTAATTAATTATGTAAAAGGCGTTTAATAAGTTCTAAACCTATCTATTCATGTAAAACCTTTTGGATGACGAAGCTTTGCATCATCCTCTGAAAATAATAAAAGGATAGCACATACGGCAGATGGGTTCTACTTCGTTTCGAGGGGGGTGAGGACGTTGGCCATAGTTTAATTTTATTCGCCAAATCGAACACTAGTTGCAAAATAAAAATTTTGAATTCTATTTATTTTATGCTAAATTTCTGTATTTTTAGCCCAAACGGGCTATTAGTCTCGAAACGGGATTTTGTGTCGTTCACTATAATCGGCTGTATCACTTTTAAAATTGTTGCCGCCAAATATTATTGCCCTGTATTATATTCTTAAAAAAGAAATCTGTATGTATGTATATTCTTCGTATTTTGGAAAAACAACTGTAACTGTAGCCGTGAAAGTTTGAATATTTCACATTGTTGCCACCAAATATTATTCCACTGTATTATATTTAAATAAATAAAATAATAAAGAATCTGCCTGAATGTATAGAAGTTTCTCGCACTGTAAAGAAACAACGATACCTAGAGGTGTCAAATTTTGAATAACATAGTCCTCCACCTGAATATGGGCACCTGGAAGTCAGACGTTTGAATTTGTTACATGATCGATCTGTTTCATATTTTGGAAAACTTTAAAGAATTTTTGATTAACAAACACAAAGATTTCAAAGCGAGCCGTGGTTACTCTGTACGGATGTTTCATATCGCGAGATGATCTATTAAAAATTGTAAACATATGCTGTTTTTAAATATTTACTGATTTTGCTATTGAATCGAATTTTATGCGGCTCAAGCGCCAAGAACATAATATTAATTGATAAAGCAAACACATAAAACGTCTATAATAAGAAGACAAAAAGTTTTTTAAATCCATCTTATTAAGAAAACTGACTATTCATATGCTTAACTGAGAAAAGATTGAAAAAAATGTATATGCCAACACCCTAAAGCTGCATCGAGAATTTTAACGTATACTGCTTCAAAACTTTTATAATTTTTTGGATGAATTGTGGCGTAAGTGCGAAAAAATTATGCTTAATTATACAGCTTAAAAGACAAAAAGAAATGTGTTAGTGGGAATGATTGCTGCAGCAGATTGGCAGAGTACGAGCTCAGGGAGAGCTTAAAAAATCTTTACAAATCTATTCGGGCGATCGTTAAAATCTGAAACCTTTTAGACTTTTTAATTTTTTTTTAATTATGCTTTTTATATTCCCATTTAGGCGATGGAAACTAAAGCTCAGCTTCAACTCTGACAAGTAAAGGAACAATGACACATTTATTTGCAATAAAATAAATATCGGCATCTGGACCGTGCAAATATATAACTTTTATTTAAATACCTGATTCCTTATTGTTTGATTAAATGTTTGAAAAGTCAGAAATAAGTCTATTACTACTACATTTAGCATGAAATTTATTACTGGCTCATAAAACTCATTTAACTCTGTTGACGTAGTCTCCGAATCGTATTCTTATACAAGTCATAGTTCACTGCTTGACGTCAAGGCTTTCAGAATTTGTATTGCTTTACATATTTAATGTTGAATTTCAAACAAGCATATAATTTTGCAATTAAATTAATAATAAAAATATGAACGTCATCAATGCGTAGATAAAAACACCTTTGCTGGGTTGTGTATAAAAAATTAATAAATATAGTCAGTGATTTCTGAAAATTTGACGCTGTGTTGCACGATTTTAAAACCAATAAAGAGCAATATTATATAGGGATTTAACGAAAGTTTTCCGCTACAGAAAATATCGTCTACGCAAAGAGTTCGCGTTGGTGTATTTAATCATATTTTGTCAATCGATTTTTGGCATTTGAAAGAAAAAGACGTGCTTTAAAATACTATGCTGCGAAATTTGTAAAAAACATATCGTTTTCATTAAGTACAAGGTCTCCAAAATGGAACTATCACGTTACCAGATTAGAACCATTATTTACCTGCACGTCTGTTTCAAACAGCCA
Source organism: Stegodyphus dumicola (assembly GCF_044657685.1). NCBI lineage: Eukaryota > Metazoa > Arthropoda > Arachnida > Araneae > Eresidae > Stegodyphus > Stegodyphus dumicola. The sequence goes on from NC_140771.1 coordinate 200,851,418, forward strand.
GCTACAGAATGTCCTCAAATCATGTGTACAACTTTAGGTACTAATGTTATGGCAGTGTAAAGGTTGGGTCCGAACGTTCAAAAACATGACTACGATATTCAACAGGCTGAGCGCTCTGGCCAGCCTACTGATGCTGATGAGGTCTGCTTGCAAGAATTTGTGGAAGAAGATCCGTATGCAACCACTCGAAGGCTTGCTAAGGAGCTAGACGTTACTGCCATGTCTCTGCATCGCATAAACTTGACGAACAAGTTCAATCGCTGGGTGCCGCATGAGCTGACTCATGCTAAGCACAGACGTTTTCGGACCTGCACTAATCTGGTCGAATGTCAAAGCAAGGACGAAATTTTGGACAAGATCTTCTCTTTTGATGAAAAGGGGATTTACTTCAACAACGCAGGCTGAAAAGGGGCTTAATTTGCACACGGTGAGCCCGTCCGTAGCGTTGCAAACCCAAATTTGACTACCTCCCCGTCACAAGCGACGCAAAGCACAGAACAAAAAGATCATGCTTTGTATCTGGTGGGACTGCGTGGTATTATCCATAAAGAGTATCTGTAAAAAGTTAAATTCCTCAACAAGATACTAGTTCGTGTGAGATACTAGTTCGTGTTGACGCTGCTATTAAGAAAAACCGTCGAACTGAGATCCGGCCCAAAGAGGAAATATCCCGTCAAAATAATGCAAGACCACATGTGTCTGCATTCACCGGCTGAACTCTGTATGAATTCGAATGGAATCCTTTGCCACACCACCATATAGCCCCGACAACGCTTTTTCGGAATTCTACCTTTTTTCACACCTGCAGCTGCATCTTGCTGGTGCTATCTTCCATTATGGACAGGACGTCCGAAATGGGATTGATCTGTTTTTGGACTCGCGGCTATTAATTATATAGGCCGAAGGCTTTTAAAAACTACCAAAACGTTGGCAGAAAATGAGAGATTTGGGTGGTGATTAGTGCCCGCACTAAATGTACCGCTTTCGTATTTTTTCCTAACTTTATTAATAATATTTTTGGCGGAAAACTTTCATTACAACCAGATATAAATTTTACAATGATACTTTATCAAATTTTAATAAACTATAAGTGCCTGAAAAAATCTCTTTTAAGAGAATGGTTTCTTCCATATAGTGAATTAATTCCTTGTGTAAGGTAATTTCAAGTTAAACACAAGCAATTTTTAATGGAATATGCGCTGCGTTTTAGAATGAAAGAAGTATTATAGTATAAAAATTAATGTACTACAGTATGGGAAATCTTCTGTTGAGCTTTCGAAATTTTGAAATAATATTCCGCATGGGGAGCTTAATTCTTCTTTGAAAAATATACTGAATAATTCGACTTTAAGCTCAACTGCAACGTATAAAACTTTAAAAAATTCTGTAGAATTTTTATGGTACTTCATACGTGATACTACTTATGTATGTATAAATACATAGTTTTTAGGTTCAGATTTAGAAAATGATAAAAATACTTGAGGTCAAATTAATATATCCTTGCCTTAAACTGCCTTGTTTTATCCTATATTTAATGCCCTGCACCTAAAATATAAACAGTACTAAATTCTAAGAAAATCAGTGGTAATTGACGTAGATTACCACTTTAGATTAGAAGTTTTTTCAACGTTTCAACACTATCGCCTCTTTCAACTGCAAGTAAATGGAGGATAGGTTCGACAAATGACTAAAGAGATTGAAAAATTTTCTAAATCATGCTAGTAGCTATATATGGCAACCCTTTATAGTCATGGAAAACGAAAAAGAACACAGAGCGATGATTTGCATGGAGGACATATAAGGACCGAAATAAAAAATTCTCCACTTATAGTTGGGTGAGGGAAACGGATAAAGTTTAGATAATTTTGGCAGAACAAAATAATATTTTAGATCCCAAATTCTTGAAAATTACCATCCCAGTTTTTTTCCAAAATTTTTAATCGCTTCTTTTCTTGGTACTTGAATTTAATTTCTTTACAGCAGAACAAGGCCATACATGCCTATGCCTTTCTTCTACAATAGAATTTATGCCAATTAACAGGCATTATTGCTAAAATAAAATTTAGACAATTTAGATCAATAGATCTATTGTCAGGGTCATTTATTAGCGTGTTAATCTTCACTTTCTACAACGAAAAACAATAGTCAAAAGCAAAAATTCATTTGATCAAACAAGTTCGTTAATTCATTTTGTTTGTGGTTCTTAAAATTTATTTAATATTTTCCCCACTTTTAAGGTCTAGTTTTTACAGTTTCACCTAACAGTATTATTATTAGTAAAGCTAGTGTATTTGGACCAAAATAATTTGCATCCAGAAACAAAATATAATTATGATATGGTGTCTTGCATTATATTTTAAGTAATTTACCAAAAGTTAAAGGTATCTTTATTCTTATTCCCTTATTAACCCCAAGACATATTTTTCTTTTTTATTTTCAACTTTTGAATTTACGTCTTAAAAGTAACTTAGTCTCATTCTTAGAAAAGCTCTACCTTTCAGTAATAAAACTAGACGTTATATTATTAGACTCTTTCTCTCCCCAAATGAGGGGAAAATAAATGATGTGTTCCTAAACCTTCTTATTTCTCCTCTCTAGAGAAAAGCTTATTAGTGATTGCCCCAATTAGTAATTAAATAAAAGGTAGATAATAGAAATGGAAATGAAATACTCTCAGATTTTTTGAATGGGAGCATTTTTCTTTACAGTCTTGTTTATTCTCACAGCTGAGCACAAATATTATATACTCTAAAATTAAATGCGTAGTTGTTTTGGTGGCACTGAGGTTCTTTTCAATAACATTCGTGGATAACATAAGAGTTTTACCAAAATACGTTTTTTGTGTTACGCTTCATTCTTTCTTGCAGATTTTATTCGGAGAATATTTTACCAACCCGATAAAAGTTTAAGAAACATTTTAAATACATTTTGACAGTCTCATGAAGCAAAGTATCTGGAGAATGGTAGCTCTTTCTTATTTCTTTTTATTCCGTGCTGAAATGAAATTCCTTTTCTTGCACTTTGTTGAAATAAAGAAAAAAACTTCATAAGTTCTTAATTAAAATTCATCTCTGATATCATTTATAAATTTTATTCATGCTTTTGAAAGCACTATCATATAAATATTCCATCTTAATCAAAACTTCTCGTATATTTTTTTTATCAGATGCTTAGAACATTCTTCTGAAGTTGCCATTCCAGCAAAGTAGAACACCGTTTTCTTTATTTATGGCTGGCGATAATTTGTTTCTTTTGCGGCCTGCGGAAGATACTTTTATTTTAATTTGTTAGAATCATATACATTTTTCTGGAGAAGTGCATCTGTTGCCTTCAGGGACGATATTGCTGGTCTGAAACATGTCATATATACACAAAAGGAAGCAGTAAAAAGAACTTGTTGAGTATTCAAAGGAATGCAAATAGCCGCAAAGAAATTTACCACAATACCTAATATGATATGTACAACAAAAGAACTTCAAAAATCAAAGATATTAAATCGAGTAATGAGAAAGCAATAAAATGATAATAAAAACAGATAGGATAATGTGCTGGAAATATGTCTTATTGGAATTAATCTATAGAATCCATCATCAGGTGCCATCTCTATAATTTGCAAAGAAAGCATTGACTATATTTTTCCAGATGCTAAAATCATTTCAGTTCGTTTTTCTGCATCTCGTAATTAAATCTTCACATAATACAGAAATCTGACATTCTGTGTGTTGGATGCATATTTAATATTTGCATTTCTTTTTTTTCTTTATATTTTATTTCCTCACTGCTTAATTTTATGTTATGATTTTTGCAATAATCTTGTTACTGGCAACGTGCTTTATTTACTATTAAGTTTGTGTGAGTGGCAACAGTTGTTCATGTTTATGTTTCAGTAGAATAGCGTTCTTAGCCGCACTGCGCTGCAGGCAATATTTCTCTTAAAGAATTTTATGTTTTAGAATAACAATAAAGTTATCATACAAAGCTGATGCTTTTTAGTTCAAGGCAACTATTTGGTTCCCCAGGTGAGGCATTTAATGCTATTTAATGTGTTATTATTATATACTTTAGAACTGTGTTTAACGAACTTTTAAGTACTGGTACTGCGAATCGTCTGCGTGACGTCAGAAAGATAAGCGGAAATATTTTTTGCTGCTTAAGTATCTTGTTGAAGTTATTTGTGCTTATTAATCATTATTCATGGTAATAATGACATATTTAAGTGAATCTGATCTTAAAAGATTAAGAGGACGAACGAAATCTACCCTAACGCGGCTTCACAATAGTTTCAGTAATCAGTTAAGTTTAACGGAATTAAAAGCACGATTAGAAAGAATTGAACAAATATTTAAAGAATTTGATCAATATGATGCTGCTTTACCCGAAGAAGCTTCTGAAATTGCTGAATTCGAAGCTAAATATTTTGAAACGAAAGTAATGTATCAATCCGCCATTGAATCCGTAACGGCCAGAAATGTTTTGATTTCAAATCCCACTGCAGTTGAGGCTAGCTTTAAACTTCCGCGTTTAAACATTCCGAGTTTCAATGGTAAATATACTGATTGGCTTAATTTTAAAGATCTGTACATGGCGACAGTTCATACCAATCAGTCATTAGCGAAAATTCAGAAATTCCAATATTTGATAGGACTTTTAAAAGACGAACCAGCTGCTATTATTAAGCACATTCCGATTTCCGAAACTACATACGATGAGGCTTGGGACAAATTGATGAATCGTTATGATAGAAAAAATCAAATTGTAATGTCGCTTGTCAGAACATTTCTTGAGCAACCCAAAATTACTAGCGCTGATTCTGTTAATCTAAGAAAACTATCTGATACATCTGATGAAGTTATCCGTGGATTAAAATCTCTTGGCAAAAAGGCTTCGTCTAGAGATGTTTGGCTAATTTATTTTTTGTTAGAAGTCGATCCGGAAACGCGCCATTTATGGTCACAAAAAAATGGTGAAGAAGAATTTCCTACCTTAGAATGTTTTTTGGAATTCTTAAACTCAAGGTGTGTTTCACTTGAAATGTTAAACACTCATAATAATGAAAAGCGAGTATCGCATAAAAATCAGTGCTCTGTTTCGAAGAATGTTTCACATAATAATAAAAATTCTGTTCTAAAATGTCAGCATTGCAATGGTTCTCATTTTTTTATCAAAGTGTTATAAATTTAAAGGTGCAGATATTACGACTAGGAAAAATATCATTCGCAAGAATTTATTATGCTTCAATTGTTTCGGAAATCATCAATTAAAATTTTGTTCATCGCAGAATGTGTGTTCTATTTGCAAAGCAAAACACCATACTTTACTGCATGAAGATATTAAAAGTAATAACGTAGTTGTGTCAAATTCATCTCCATCTGATGAACAAATTTCTAATTCAGACGAACAAAATAATATTTCGAGTTTTTCTATTCAGGGTCAGAGTACTTCATTTTTACCAACGGCGGCAGTGATAATTTACTACTCTGCTGGTCAAGGTCATGAATGTATCATTCTTTTTGACAGTGGAAGTGAAGCTTCTTTCATCAGTGAATCATTTATTCGACAATTAAATATACGCAGACAAAATGCCCGTATTTGCGTAAAGGGACTTGGTGATTCTGAAGCAGCTTTGACTCGTGGTTATGTAAATGTAAAATTGTTTCCGAAATCTGAGTTGAAAAAAATGGTGTTTTAATACAAGCATATATTCTTAAAAAATTAACTTCGCATTTGCCTTCAGTAAAGATTGATAGCAAGGACCTTGATTTTTTGAATTCAATTAATCTTGCAGATCCGAATTTCAGTACGCCCAAACAAATAGACATGATAATTGGAGCTGACTATTTCTTTTCTCTGCTTCAGCCAGGGCAGATTGTTGGCTATAAAAATGTAATTACGCAAAATACTATTTTTGGTTGGATTGTATCAGGCAGAATTAAAACAGAAGGCAATACTTCGCATCCCATTAGTGTTAATCGCATTAGTTTACATATTGAGGATAACGTCTATGCAACACTTAAGCGTTTTTGGGAGTTGGAAGAATTAACGTTCCAAAATCATAAATCAACGATTGAAGAAGAGTTTTGTGAGAAGCATTTTAAAGAAAATTATCGAGTAAACGGAAATGGCAGATTTGTTGTCCGACTGCCCAATTTCAGTAATGCTGAAGAGTTAGGCGACTCCAAACCTTTGGCTATTTCTCGTCTACTATCCATGGAAAGAAAATTTGATTTAGATAAAGAACTTGGTAGGCAATACAAGGAGTTCATGCAAGAATACAAAACTTTAAATCATATGGTTCCAGTTGTTGAGAATGAAGAAAATAAGCAAGTATATTATCTACCGCATCATGCTGTTGTTAAACCGAGTAGCTCTACCACTAAACTTCGTGTAGTATTTGACGGTTCATGTAAACCTAAAAATTCAGTTTCTTTGAACTCTGTTTTAGGGGTAGGTGCAACACTACAACGAGATATATTTTCAATATTGCTCAACTTTTGTATACATAAAATAGCTTTTTCTGCTGACATAGAAAAAATGTACCGCCAGATTTTAGTAGATAATGAGGATCAACATTTACAAAGAATTGTTTGGAGAGAATCTGTTAATTCAAAAATGCAGACATATAAATTATGTACAGTTACATATGGCACTGCATCTGCACCATTTTTAGCAACACGCTGTTTGTGGCAAATTGCTTTGGATGCAGAATAGGATCATCCTCATGTATCTTCCGTTCTTAAAAATGATTTCTATCTAGATGATTGTTTATCTGGAGCAAACAATTTAGAGGAAGCAGTTGACCTATGTTCTAAGCTTTCACAGCTATTAGAGAAACGTGGATTTAATTTAAGGAAATGGAGATCAAACTGCTCAAAGCTTCTCGAAAATTTATCCATTGATAATCAAGAAGAAGATGACCTGGAAGTTCACTCAGATGAATGTGCCAAGACTTTAGGGCTGTTTTGGAACTCTACAGAAGACGTATTTTTATTTAACATTTCTATGGATTTTGGGACTGAAATTACTAAAAGAAGGTTCATTTCTCAATCTTCTAAAATCTTTGATCCTCTTGGCTTGCTATCACCATGTACAGTCAAGTTGAAAATGTTTTATCAGCAATTGTGGTTTTTAAAACTTGACAGGGATGCCCCACTGCCTAAAGAATGGGAAAATAAGTTGCAGCGACTTCAAGAAGATCTTAAGGCTCTCAAAAATGTTAAAATTTCGAGGTGGCTTCAAACTACGTCTAACCACATCTATCTGCATGGTTTTTGTGACGCGTCAGAATCTGCTTACGCTGCTGTTATCTACTGTGTTCAATCAACATCTCACGACAGAAATGAAGTCAATTTGGTGGTTGCTAAAACCAAAGTTGCTCCCATTAAACAAGTGTCCATACCTAGACTGGAACTCCTAGGTGCATTGCTCCTTGCCAGATTAATCAAAGCTGTCTGTAAAGCCTTCTCCAGTACTGAAATTTCCTTTCACGCTTGGACTGACTCTAAGGTTGTTCTCTGTTGGTTAGCAGCTCATCCTCGAAAATGGAAGCTTTTTGTGGCAAACAGGACTTCAGAAATATTAGATGCTATTCCCTATCAACAGTGGAGCTATATTTCGTCGAAACAGAATCCTGCCGATCTTCCTTCTAGAGGAATCGATCCTAAAGTTCTACCGAACATATCCCTATGGTGGCATGGGCCATCATTCTTAGCGTTCGACAGTTCAAAGTGGCCTCTACAATGTTCTGTCAGTAATGAGACTAACAGTGATGCAACTGTCTTAACTGAACAAAGGACAAAATCAATTTTTTGTACAACAGCTTATTTGACTAATGACACTCTGGACAATTTATTTCAAAACTGTTCTTCTTTATCTAAAATAGTTAATGTAATTTCCTTTTGTTTAAGATTTATTTCTAGGTGCAAAGAACGGGTCTTTGGTTCTGAAGATAATAGGTTAAAAAGTCCTGCAGTAGTACCTTCATCTAATGAAAGGCAAGCAGCTATGAAGTTGATCATTAAATGGATCCAGTTTGTGCACTTCCATAAAGATATTAAGGATCTCAAAAATAATTCATCTTTAAGTCCTAAAAGTGTTTTAAGCTCACTTTTTCCTTTTCTAGATGATGATGGTGTTTTACGGGTGGGAGGTAGGCTGCAAAATCCTGACTTGTCATTCAATGCTAAGCATCCCATAATTATACCAGGTCAACACAGGATTGCTTTGTTGCTTGTTAAACAATATCATGTAACTTATATGCATGCAGGGCCCAGTTTACTAGCTAACATTTTAAAGCAAAGCTATTGGATTGTAAATGGTAAGAAACTTATTCAGTCTTTTATCCATAAATGTATTGTTTGTCACAGATATAAATTGTCATCTAATAATCAGTTAATGGGAAACTTGCCAAAACAAAGAGTAATACTTGAGAGACCATTTTTTAGCACAGGTATTGATTATGCCGGTCCTGTAATTTTGAAATGTTACAAAGGTAGTTGCTTTAAGACCACTAAAGGTTATATAGCTTTGTTTGTATGTCTAGCTACCAAAGCTTACCATATTGAGGTAGTTAGCGACTTAACTGCAGATTCTTTCATTGCTGCTCTTAGGCGATTTGTATCGAGGCGTGGTACACCTCGATACTTATTTTCGGATAATGGTACGAACTTTGTTGGCGCAAAAAGAAAATTGTCCGAATTGCAAACTCTGCTACTTTCACTTAACAGCAATGAATTGATTTTAAATTATTTGGCTGAAAATACTATGGAATGGAAAATGATTCCACCTGCTTCTCCCCACTTTGGTGGTTTGTGGGCATCAGGGATCATAAAATTTCATTTGAAAAGAATGATAGGAGAGACAAAGTTAACATTTGAAGAATTAACTACTTTACTAACTCAAATTGAAGCTGTGTTAAATTCACGCCCCTTATCTAAAACTAATCACAATGATGTAGGTAATTTAGATGCTTTGACTCCATCACATTTTTTAACTGGGGATGTTCTTACTAGCATCCCAGAACAGGATTTTTCTAATATTCCCAAACCCACTTTATTAAAACGATGGGAATTATTACAGCAAATGAAACAAGGCTTTTGGAAGAGATATTATAAGGAGTATTTAAATTCCTTACAACAAAGATACAAATGGAAGCAACAACTTCCAAATTTGTCTGTAGGTGATATTGTATTAATTAAGGAGGACAACATGCCTCCTGGTGTTTGGCCTTTAGGTCGCATTGTTGAAATCCATCCTGGAAAGGATGGCAATGTTAAGAGTTGTTACAGTAAAAACTGTTAATGGTTATTTTAAAAGACCTATAGTAAAACTTTTACCATTGCCATTGCATCGGGAATGATCTATTGTTAATGCAATGGCAAGGGTGGGAGTTAATGTTGGATGCATATTTAATATTTGCATTTCTTTTTTTTCTTTATATTTTATTTCCTCACTGCTTAATTTTATGTTATGATTTTTGCAATAATCTTGTTACTGGCAACGTGCTTTATTTACTATTAAGTTTGTGTGAGTGGCAACAGTTGTTCATGTTTATGTTTCAGTAGAATAGCGTTCTTAGCCGCACTGCGCTGCAGGCAATATTTCTCTTAAAGAATTTTATGTTTTAGAATAACAATAAAGTTATTATACAAAGCTGATGCTTTTTAGTTCAAGGCAACTACTGTGTCTGGAATCCGCTGCAAAACATTTTTCTCTGCACTTCATGAGTATTCATTACTCAATAGCTTAGCATTTTTTATTCATGCGTTCAGTATTTCGATGGCTCCTGGAAAGTAAAGAAATTGATTATTTGCTCATATCGATGCACGGACTCGGTGAACAGGACAATTTAAAAGCTTTCCAGATGTTTTGTTTAGTCGTTTTGAAAAACTAGTTGTAGATATGTGTACACTTAACGAATACTTATCTATTTTTTTAAAAAAATCGTTTCTTAAACAAAAAGAAATTGGTATTGATACACCATTTCTGTAATAGGTATTACAAACATCTTTTCACATTTTAAGGTACTTTTAAGGTACTTATGAGCTTATGAAGGGAAGAAGTAAAAACTCTTTCGATCTACAAATCCTGCGGTGATAATGAGGAAGATTTAGAAGTTTTGAAGTCGAATCCAGTATAGAAAGCAAAGATGAAACCGATATGTTTCAGAAAGATTCAGAGATTGAGGAAGATAATGATGGAGGGGTAGGGAATAATATCATTGAAGAAGATAAGAATAATTAGATTGCTGGCAGATATTTAATATAAACGAAATGAAATAAGATTCCGCCTCCAAATAAAGTACGTTCGAAAAATACAACTTACGCCGGAAACTTCCAGGAGTTACAAGTGTTGCAAAAATGGTCTAAACTCTTCTAGAGTGCTGGAATTGTCTAATCACCGATGATATTTTAAATATTATTGTGCAGTACATTAATTAGTGTACTGAAAATATCAAAACAGCCTTTCATAGAGAAAGACTACAAGGCCAATTGAGGTTACTGAATCGAAAGCCTTCAAAAGCATTTTGATCAGTAATAGTTCACTGGAGTTGCAGAAAATGTTTAGAAGATCTCAGGGGGGCAGAAAAATTTCATCTGGTGACAAGAATGAAATATTTAAAATTTATCGTGCAGTCTTTGCGACGATTAAGCGAAGAAGTTAATCAGATAAGATTACGACTATTTGTGTGAAATATTTGAAAAATTTGTAGAAAATCGTAAAACGCATTATTCGCTGGGAGACAGAGTTACGACTGATGAGAAACTGGAGGAATTTCGCGAAAGATCGAAGATCTAATTTTAAGCAATATATCCCTAGAAAACCTTAACAAGTATGTGATCGAAGTTTATGCTCTTGTTGAGATTCAAGTATTTTACTTATACAATTTAGAAATATACGCAGGAATGCAGTCGGATGACATTTACTGCATTAGTAGCAAACCGTCAGATGTTGCGCTAAAACTTTGCCAAGGTTTAGGACTTTTCGCCGTCGCCATTTCACCGTGGCCGTTTCGCCGTCGGGCCGATTCCCCGTCAAGATATATTTTTCTTTACATGACTATTATATCTTGCCGTATTATACTCGTATTAAATTTGTTTAGTTTAATAATTGTGTTTACCTTTTGTATTCGTAATAAAGGTTGCTTATAATATATACAGTTGTTTACAAATATGAGATATAAAGAAATTACACATACTTAGTTAAAAATTATGTCAGTATCAAAGAGAACTGGGACTAAACCTCTGATATAATAGAAGTTATATTATCGATTTCAAAATTATGCAGGTACAATTTTTACACGATTCGTCAAAATTTCTTGAAATTTTAATCGGTAGTTCAGGAAAATCCCTGATGCAATCAGGAAATTCACATTTTTATGAAATCTAAATTGAAAACGTAATTATTTGGGAATACTGTCAGCACATAACTCTCTTAAAATTAATATGTCATGCGTAAAGATGTTTTTGTATAAAATTGCATACAAAAGCATTGTGTATATTATTCAAACGTTTTTAATGCCAAGAATTTGCTAAACTGTAAATGTTAACAAACTATATGGTTCTTTAAATGACAAAAATTTAGAAAGTTGTTTTATGCGATTTGTTTGAAGTACTTGCAAGAAACTGAAAAAGGTTTTTTTTTTCTTTTACATTTTAAGACAGCCAGAGGTATACAATAGGTAAACAAACTTATTAAATTAAATAAACTTAATAATATAATATGGCAAGAGATAATATAGGCATGTAAAGAAAAATATCTCTTAAATATACGATAGGTAAATGGAATTATTAAACTAAATCAAATTAGTATAATATGTCAAGATATATAGTCATATAAATAAAAATGTGTATTGACGGCGAATCGTCCCCACGGCAAATAGTCCTATTCCCTTTTACCAATTTTTTATAGATCAGTCGAAATGTAGCTGCAGACAACTGGTTCATCAATAGCGAAGTAATTTAACAGCTCAAAGCCAAACAGCTAAAGCTGAGTTATGGGGGGCGAAATAATAAATAAATAAATAACTCCAAATTCCCATAGAATTCATAACGAGTATGGGGAAAGCTGTCAGCAGCAATGTTTTTGGATTTTAAAAAATACGATGTTGGCGTCTTACATTCTTGAAAAAGAAAAATGTATTGTCTTTGCATTTAGCATAAGTCAAGATAAATCAATAGATTCTGATACTGGAGTAGTAACCATTTAGAAAATCAGATGTAACCGTTTAGTACTGTAGCTTAGAAGTGGAGAACCAAAGAAGTGGAGTTAATAACTGATAAAATATGTGTGTTATATAATGTTGCGATAAATATACGCCACTGACCAATGTACATTTTCTTTTGCAATGGTGAATATGAGCGGCATTCAATGTACAAGTCGGCAACGACTGAGATGCTGTTAGAAGAAAAGTGTTTTTGAAACAAATATTTCATGAATAATTTCGGCCTCAAATTATATAGCTACTTCAGGAATGCATAGAAATTTTCAAGAATGTTTCAGACTTTTCAGATCCGAAGGCAATCGAAGAAAACAAAAAGAGTTTGAGTGGTATTGATGGCAAAAGAAAAAGGTTTCAAACGTGCGCAACTAAACTACGACTAACTGACTAACTGAGCGCAGTTATGAAATGTGAAAGAAGCCTATTTGCCAAATGCATATAAAAAGCTTTCGCATTTTCTGCAGAGCTCTGTTTCTAAATACATCACAGCATGATTCTGTGAGAAGCGTGAATAATGACCTTATTTTCATACTGGATATTGAACGTTAAATTCATGGCAAATGGAAACTCATCATTATTTCATTCTGTCAGCATTTTGGTTAAATATATTTTACTGTTTTACATCAGAACAGATCATGTAAAAGTAGTGTAAGAGCAAACTTTTACATGGCGACATCGATGAAATAATCGTCATTGCTCAGCGCAAGAGCATAAAATCTGACCTAACCGGTTATGTCACGCATTATTCCACGACGCACTGCAGGGAACGAGGCTTCTGGCTTCGTTCCCGCCGCCACTTTTCTTTTTTTCGCGTTATGAGTGTATGTATTGCAATGAATCTTAATTCCCTTCTTTATACAAAAAGAATGATTCGTTAGTTCATAGAGCTATATTCGCAGTCTGACAGAGATTGAACGCAGTGTCAAGGAAACAGCTTCATTTTGTGGAAACATAATGTCTTCTTAAACATGTCTGACCGGCACTGTTTATCGTGCGCCATGTGTTTTGTGAGAAACGTCGAGCAACTTCTCTGTGTATGCAGAATATAACATATTCTGCATCTGCATACACAGAGAATATTAATACGGTTTTAAAGTAAGAATATTTGGACGTAATTTTGCAACATATTTTTTGCGTCATCATAATTTTTATGAAAATGAAATAAGATTGTTTAATGTTGCATGTGCTCAACTGTATAATGTCAGGCGGTAAACAGACATAGGTTTAAAAAATGATTAATATATAAGTTCCTCTCTCCACAACATAGATCCTATCCATGACAATGTAATTATTAATTGATCGTATATTTATTTTTCATACGGATTATTATGTAACAATTATTGTATAGATGACATTGTCAATTTAGAATTGTAATATTACTATCATTGATTCAGTGAATGCCGCTGGCGGTGGATGGTAGATTCTTTTCCGTCGCATGGGTATATAACTCTGATTGGTGTAGAACAAGGATGCCAAACTCATAGGTACACTTGGGCCAAACAAACAAGGTTTAACTTTAAAAGGGCCCCCCCCCAAAAAAAAAATCAATATTCATAGAAACGTAGATTTATTTCGAATAATACAATAATAAACATATATATATATATATATATATATATATATTTATATAGAAAAGAGCAAGAAAAATTTAATGTTTACGTCCTGATACTTGCCATCTCTTCTCTGCTATTATCTTTCCTATTTCGGGAGAAATTTTGTTTGCAGTGATAACTTTCAACTCTGACCCAAGGTGAGCATCATTAATACGGTTTCTAATAGGAGACTTTCATGACTGAAAATAACTGCTCGCACCGATAAGTGCTACCAAACATGGAAATAATTTCAAATGCGAATTTTCGAGTATTTTCAAACCTGGCAGGTAAATATTTGTAAAATTCAGGCACGCCCACTTCAATGAATTTTGCTTTCAAATTTGAGTTGCGTTGAAACTCGATCACCTCCATTTGCATATGGCTGGGTACTGAGTCAATACTTATTGAGAAAATCGAAGAAAACAAGAAAAATTTGTCTTCGACGGAACTAAAATCATTAAACCTCGTTTCAAATTCAGTTGTTAAATTTGCAATTTTTTCTGCGTATTTTTGATACGAACAAGTATCATCTAAACTTGATTTGTTCATGCTGCACGTCGGGAAGTGCGTCAAATCTTCATTTTTAAGTTGATTTTCCCAAAGAACTAGTTGACATTTGAATGCTTTAATTATGTCAAACATGTTCGTAATGATATGATCTTTTCCTTATAACGATAAATTTAAATCGGTTAAGTGTTTGGCTATATCAACCAAGAAAGATAAATCTTGTATCCATATTGGATCGTAAAACAAACTTACGTCTTGATTTTTCGTTTTTAAAAACTGACATAGTTCTTCTTTCAAATCCCAGAATTGTTTGAGAATCTTGGAGCAAGATAACCAACGTACCTCGGTATAGTAGGACAAACCCGAATACTCACTATCTAACTCACTTAAGAAAGCAGTGAATTGACGCTGATTTAAACCTCGAGACCTTATAAAATTTATAACTTTTTTTATATAGGACAAAACATTCTCCATATTTATTACTTTCGTGCATAGAACTTCTTGATGTATAATACAATGCATATGATGAATGTTTGAACCGTGAATTTCACTAAGTTTTTTTCTTAGTAATGCAACGAAGCCCTTGTTTTTAACGGTCATTGATGGAACGCCATCTGTAGCTACAGAATTTAATTTTGACAAAGGTAGATTGTATTTCTGCAGAAGTCCAAAAACACAAGTAAATATATCTTCTCCTGTGGTAGTACCAGGCATCGGTATTAGTTCCAGTAATTCCTCAAAAATGTTAAAATTCTTGTCACAAGAAGGAAGAAACACTGCTAATTGAGCTTTGCCACTAATGTCCGTGCTCTCGTCACAGGCAATGGAGAAACTTTCGAAACTAGATGATTTTGCTTTGATCTGATCACTTAAATTCGCGGCTAAATCAGTAACTCTTTCCGCAACTGTATTTCGAGACAATGAAATTGATTCAAAAGCCTTCACATTTCCAGGACAAACAATTTCTCCAGCTTTCATTAGGCATTCCTTGATGGAAACACCGTCAGTAAAAGGCTTCCAATGTTTAGCTATCAACTCGTACAAGACGTAGCTTGCATGTACCGCCGCTTCACTTTCTTGCAATACTTTACTAAACATGGACTGTTGCTTTTTCACTCCTAACTTGAACTCTTTCAACTTATCTTCTCTCATTAATCCTTCATAATTGTTATATTTCGATTTGTGTTGTTCGTAATGACGTTTAATATTATATAACTTTGGTACATTATTATTATTATTACATATCAAGCAGATTATTTTATCTTTTATTTCACAGCAAAAATATTCTAATTCCCATTTTACTTGGAATATTCTATGTTCGTCAGCGATTTTTCGTGTAATTTTAGTACCACTTGGTTTTGATATAGACATACTGAATACAAAGGGCTGGAATAAACACGTTAACGTTAAAAAGTTAACAAAAATTTATTCTTTCCACAAGAGATAACTCAAAATGCTGAAATATTTCTTCAAAAATATTCTAACAATATCACAAAATGTCAAACGTTTAGCCAAAATTAATTCAAAACAGAGAAACTAATTCTATCTCACAGCGAAATCGCTACAAATCAATCACAGCATTAAGTAAACAAACAGTTCGCTAGAACTACAGCTACTACTGAGATGAGTTGTCTGTTCTCGGCTTTTATAAGCTTTATAATTAATTTCTCGAATATACTGGAAACATCTATAATATCTGGATTTTTGTGGATGGCAACAGCAATTACGTGATATTTATTTATTAGGTATTAAATGCACGCGCTGTTCTATTTTTAACCTTCCAACGCAGCTGTCTTTTCAAAAATCGTCTGCGTTGCTAAGGCAACATGAAGCAAATCTAATTACAATTCTAAATTTAAAAAAAAAAATAACTAAATAAATAACTATGAAATCCGTAACAATATGAATTAAGTAATAATTAATAATAAAGCAAAGTGCATGCACATGCATGCACCAATATATCGTACAAAACTATGATTGGCAAACTGAGACCATGAGTTCGGCCACATTCGGCTATCGGGGGATACGTACAAGTTCTGAGTGCACGTGTCCCCCAAAAGCCGAAGGTAGCTGAACGCAAGGTACTCACACGCATTTGTAATTTAAGTAGTGTGTGTGTCAGCTCGCTGTGAGTAATCTAACAACACTGAATAAATTATCGTTAATTACTTAGCAGTAAACATTTCATTTTTTTCTTCGTCGGTATGTTATTTTATTATTATATATTATTATTTGCCGATATATTGGCCGGGCCGCAAAAATATTTGTTGTGGTCCGCGAGTTTGACATCCTTGGTGTAGAACCTTAGGTCGGAGGTCCATGCGACTGCGTATCAGTCAGAATGAGAGCGGTAATAAGTGTAACTATAATAAACATACATATAATCAAGAAACTGACAAATTATTATAGTAGCTACTAATAAATAAAATTAACAAAATGTATAAAAGTGTGCTTCTTTTGTGCATGAGTAAAATAAAATGACACATAAGTAAGTGAAACTTTTTTAATGTTATTCAATGTTAATGTCATATGGAGAATAATTCTGGTATCTTTTAACAAGTGGGTTATTGCCTTTACACAACGCGCTAGATACATATTTCTAGCTGAAATTCATTTGCTTATTTGACACACTCAATAACTTAAGGAATTAATCTTTGAGATGGTATCTTGTATACCAAACATAATTTTTGCCATAACATTGGCCTATCTCCACAACAAATAGAAATACCAAGTAGAATTTATTTAAAAAATCTGCTTACATATTTTATGTTATGTCTTTATGATAACGTAAGAAACAAAATATTTTGCTACTAGCCAAAGCTTTTAAAGTAGCCAATCGATAAATATCAATTTGATACATTGCTCTTTCTCTCATTACAAAATGCCATACGCCTGATGGAAAGTTAAATTAATTTTGAGCTTTTAAAGTCACCAATGTTCTGCCAGTAAAGACTTATTCCTTTCCTTCCATACTGAGGTGAAATTCCTCGTCTTCCATGTTACTAAATAGTAAAAACTGGATTCTTCTTATTCCATCTTTGATTACATAAATAAATTTTATCTAGAACCTTGAAAGACACATTCCACCTTAAACTCCTTGTGAGAATTTTTATCAAATAGTGAGAACTTTCGCCTGAAGTTGTGATTCTAGCGAAACATTAACTGTATTCTTTTCTTCTTCATTTTTGCGTGACTCTCGATTTTTAATTTTTCTACCTTTCTCGACAATCATTTTAATTAAAATTTAATAGAACTGTACTAGCATACTTTGACAAGAGTGAAAGAAGAAAAGGAAATAGTAGATGCTACTGCTTTCTTTTGAAATAAACGAGCTAAATGTGATGTCAGTTTATGACCTTTTGGTTTTAAATGCAAAATATTCAGAGAATCTTTCTATGTAATACAAGATATATTTCTACATATGCATTTGCCTTTCATTTTATTCTTCACAAACTTACTTGTAATTTAAAATCAATTTTCTTTTTGAATAAATAACCCGAAATAAGGAACGCTAACAGCTATTCAAAGCTTCTTCTGAAAGTTTGGAAAATTTATAATACTGAATAAACTCACAGAACTTCCATTCATTCGCAGATTTATTACTCTGATTAAAGAAAAGTACACAAAAAATATACGCTTAAAATGATATTGAAGTTTCAGGTGTATTTGCGCTTTAGCCAATGCCTACCGATATATCGCTGGAAATACAACCCCTAATTGATTCCAACGTTCGGCGATTCTGAATACTAATCCGGATTGTTCCAGAAAGTTCGAAATATTATTCCGTTTATTTTCCTTAATATTATTATTGTTATTACAAATATTATTATTATCAATTGTGCTAAGGAAAGGTAAGGATGCTCCTTTCTTCATTTCAAAATCAATTTAAGACCAGTTAGAGAAAGCACATATCCGCATTTTAACAGTTTTTTATAATCCTTTCCCAGCGGAATATTCTCTGGGCAATGTTTGTTAGTCTCACAAGTATTTCCATCATTCATTTACTAGATTTTCAGAGAAATGGAGCAGAAAAGAATCCTCATTTCTAAACACGTCTTATATTTTGTTAAATATTCACAAGTATCTTACGCAGTTCGTACGCAATTAACTCTCTCAACTTATTCCACAGAACATGACTATTCTTTCACTTTTCTCAGAGCTAGCACACGATGTGGATTGTACCCTCCGTACACGCCTAGCTGGACTGCTGCAGCAGCCAACAAACAGAACAAGAACTGGGAATCGAAAACTACAAGTACCGCTTTATGCTGAGATGATCGAACAACGTATTCGATGTTTTCTAGCTCTATTTTGCCTCATTAGGCAGATAACTATAAGCGAGTCTGTTCCGCTGATTCTCCGAAAGGGTAAGATTGAAGGTAAGGAAAGGGAGATGTGATCGCTGGGCTTCATGATGACATGTGATTGATTATGGAGATTTCAAGGTTTTGCGTAGAAATATACAACATTTGTAAATATATACATAAACTCAATTCAGTAATTAATGAAAATGATCGAAGTTCTTGAGTGCTATAAACAACTATACAACATCCGTTTGACTCATGTCAGTGAAAGAATATTTGTGAAGAAGTATTCTTTGGTCGCTTTCTGAACCTCTGTACAGGTGTAGTTTTTGATCAGGCTGCATGCTTTCAGTTCGTTAAACATGTTTGTAATTTATCAGATAAAGATATACACATGTAGAAGAAGAAAATATATACAAAATAGTATGCACAGCATACAGTAAGTGGGCGGTACATAAGACTGATGGTTTCTCTAACTGAAGCTGAAGATATAAACGAGGATTAGTCTCTGCATAATTGGATCATGGATGTTGCCAACAAATGAGATTCAAAGATCATCAAAATTTACGAAAGTACACTTTTATTTGTAACTTTAATAGAATTAGGTACAGACATTTTAATTTGGCATGTGTGCTGCAAATCGGTGTCAGTAGCTATTTTCGTTTAATAATTCG
This sequence comes from Stegodyphus dumicola, assembly GCF_044657685.1. Classification (NCBI taxonomy): domain Eukaryota; kingdom Metazoa; phylum Arthropoda; class Arachnida; order Araneae; family Eresidae; genus Stegodyphus; species Stegodyphus dumicola. Next base: position 200,870,712 of record NC_140771.1, read on the forward strand.
TATAAGCCATTGAAGTATTTCATATTCTCGTCGTTGATGAAAGAAAAGTCTTAAAGAAGTTTTGGTTGGCTGCTTGAAAAACTCTTCCATAAAGTCGACTTTTGAATCCTTATGTAAAGAGCTCGATTATCACATAAAAGTGAGCGTTTGCCATAATTCTGAGGGACTTGCTCCGTGCAGTTTTGAATTTCTTTATAACGGTTTTTATAGCAGTGTACCATGCAGGCGATGCATATGGCATAATTGATTGCAGTACTGAAATGTAAAGTTGTCGAGTTTTGGCTAAATCAAGTTAAGACTTTTTATTAATTATTAATAGCAGGCACCTTGAGACTCTTGTATCCTTAGTTCGTAACTACTGAGCATGGTGGATCCAAGTCAGTCGCCCATTCAAGTTTACAACCAGGTACTTCGCTTGCTTCACGATGGGCACCGGTTCGCCGAGTAGGTGTAGGTTTTTTCTTTATGTGAATCGCTCATTTTCTGCTTTTGTTAACTGGGAATTTTGTACGTTGATGTATATTTCCCACTTTATTCATTAGTTTTCTATGAGAAGGATGTTGCAGCATCTGATTTGCATGATTTACGTTTGCAATTGTAGTGCTATCTGTTTAACACGCTAGAATAGAACTGTATTAAGAGATGGTCTTTGGGATATCTGCAAAGTAGAAGAGCTATTGAATGGATCCAATTATGGAGTCTTGGTTACCACTAACATGGGTATTCCTTTCAGTGGAAAGAGCGTTTAGCACCAAAATTTTGAGATACCTATTTGAGATGGAATATAGGAAAAGTAAAATCAGTTCTAGATCCAGGCCGAAGTCAATAAGCTTGCAAATAAGTTTCTCATGTCAGATGCAATCGAAAGCTTTTGTCACGTCCAGCATGAGGAGAGCAATATGTAATTTCTAGTGATGTGCTGGTACTTTCTACTTTGAGTCTCCGTAATGAACATTCTGAAGTCTGGGAAGTGTTGCCCCGGCGATAGAAGCCCAGGATAATATATTAGCATCACAGTATCGGTAATAAAGCCTACAGTCAGCAATTTACATGATAGGGATTATCTGAGCTGGATTTCGTTTCCGTCTATAGTTTGCAAATTTTATTTACGTAGTAAAATTGTTTTTGTTTTTTCGTTTATGTTAATTTAGAAATGGCATTATGTTGACAATAGAAAACTTTATAAATATATTACTGTAAGTAGATTTCACATCTATAATCCTTAAAAGCATTTGAGGTCAACTAATACATACTGAATTAAATGGAAAGTTTTGTCCTATTAGTTAAGAATTTCTCAATTATTGAGTAAATAAGATCGTTGCTCAAGCAATTTATTAGAATAATTGACGTGTATATTTTATTTTCAGAGATAGGATCTTTCTGAGATGTCATCTGAAAAAATTAATAAAGAGTTAATTTATAATATAGCATTTATGATTAAACATTTTTGAAATCTTTTGGGCATATTAACAATAAAAAAGACAGTAAATGAGAAAATATTTTAGCGTATTTTATTTTACTTCGCAGGAAAATTCAAACATTAAACTAATTACAGTGATGCACCTTTTATACGACTCTCATTTATATGTCATTTACATTTATACGTCGTATCAGCTTGATCCGGAATCAGTCCTATTAATTTTAATAGTAAAATATTACTTATACACAACACATAACTTCGGTTATACGTCGCTTTTTTGACTCACATCATTTGTTTTAGATTTCGCAGTCTCACTTTTCAAGTATTTTTATCAGACGTGGGGATAGGAGAAGGAAACAAAGGCATAAGATTTCAGTGTACAGGAGTTGAAAAATCAGCTCATGAATAGAGGGGATACTTGGAAGGAAAACTTGATTCCTTCTGAACAGGACGCTGTGAAATATACTAGGTGGAGTAGAATTAACTGATATAAAATGTTACAAAAGCGAAAGGCACTATCGTTAAAATCTAAAGTTAAAATCTTAAAAGTATTTGATGAGAGTACTGATTTGACGAAAGTTAAGTTAACAAAGAAACTGGGTATTCCTGTGACGAAACTTTAAACGGTTGTTTGTGGTAGGCAAAAAGTAAAGAACGATCAGAAATTCCCAGTCTGCTTCAAAGATATTGCGTGTACAAGATGGATAGGTTCCTGAGGCCGAAGTCATTTTGCTAAAATTTTTCATTCAGGTCGTGCATCCAATATTCCAGTGAATGGACCCATGTTAATCGAGAAGGCAAAAGAAACAGCATTTCATTTGAATGTGAAAAACGCTTGCTTTTCAACTGGATGGCTGCATAAATTTAAACTGCAGAATGGAATCTCATGCTTTATAATAAATGGAGAATCAAAAAAGGTTCCTTCTGAGACCGTTGAAGAGTGGTTCAAGAATTTATTCACCAAAATAGATGGATATGAATTTAAAGACATTTTCTTCATGCATAATCTGATGAAATTGATGAAATTGCTCATTTCTCTAAACTTATGCCCGCAAGGACCCTAGCTTTCAAAGGTGACCGTTGCCATGGATCTAAGCAAAGTAAAGAACTTCTCACTGTTTTATTTATTTTATGCAAATGGAGTGTACTGAAAAGATGATTCCTTTAATTATAAGAAAGTCTCAAAAACCAAGGTGCTAAAAAATATTAAAGTTCTGCCATTAGAATATAAAACTAATAAGACAGCATGAATGACTTAGGTCAATTTTACAGAATGGCCCAAGAAAATAGACAAAACTGTTGAGAAACAAAACCAAAAATATTTACTTTTTACGAATCAGTGCACTACCCATCCTCAAACGATAGGCTTCTTGCAAAATGTGAAAGTTGTTTTCTTCCCATCAAATTGCTATAGTGCTATTTAGATTTGTGCGTTATTTGAGAATCTTAAAATGTTCTATAGGGAAAGTTTGATTCAAATAGTCCTTCAAACTACAACTACAGGAAATAAACAAGTAACAGTAATATTCTTGAAGTTATAAATATGATTTCAGTTGCCTGGATTCAAGTAAAAGCACGAACAATTAAAATTGATTTATTAAATGGGGCGTTTCGAACTCAAATGAAAGTTTTGACGATCAAAATTATGACAAAACTGTGATTATGCATGAAGAAGATTTTAAAGTACTGGCATTAGACATTACTATCGAAGATTACTTAAACTGTGACGCTAATGTCATGACGTCAGACCAATGCAGATGAGAAATCATTTAAGTAGCGACGATGAAGAAAAAAATTGAATAAATAATTCCACCTTTTTTTCGAAATTGTATCTACTGCATTGATACTCTCAGAAATTTCTTTGTGTGTAAAGCTAGAAAATATTTCTCAAGAAGTGAATTCGATTCACAGTGCTTTGCTAAGATTCAAAGATATATCAGACCAGAATTAAAATTAAGACAATAATCAAAGAAATTTTCTTTTAAAAAAGTTAAATTTTGCTTTAAAATGTTTTTTGGAAAAAACTATTATTTATTAATATTAATTAAATATTTTTTATGCATTAAATTTTAATATTTTTGAATAATTAATATTTTAAACAAACTAAATATAGGATAATAAATTTGTGTAATATCAGTAGTAGGTTAGTAGTATCAAAACTGTGCAGCCAGTATATATGTTACTGTGAAAGACAGAAATTGGAGAATTCCGACATTCATCAGTGAAAGTCAACACATACCAAATACGTAGGTGAAAGACCGAATATTTGGTTATATTCTTGTACATTCGGACCATCACCGGTCTATGTCGCCAATCACAGATAATCTGTGGTGGAGGTCGAAAAGAGAAATCGAGGTCAATAGAGGGGCGCCTTGTCTGTCGCCAAATCTTTTGCTCTGCTGCAATTGAAGTTATGTAGCATGTCTTTGTTATACTCTAGAACACTGTTTGTCAGTTGTATGCTAGGTTTGATGGTACGCGCAACGTTTTCTTAATTTTTTTTTATCCGATACCCTAATTTATGTTGAATGGATACTGCAATAAATCGTGAACTTTTCCTTGGAAAGTTAAATGCTTTAATTGCGAGTAAATGAGAAGACAATTGTTTTTATTTTTCAAACACAGCTTTTAAATACATCTCTCCTCACCGGGATTGATTACTTCTTATGAAGCTATGTTTGGCATTAAACCAAGAAGAGGCATAGCATCGTCTTTTTTGCCTGACGAACAAATCGCAAATAATGAAACCGAAGAACAACTCTTAAGAAACTGCTAATACTTTTGAAACGGAATAACAGCTTGAAGAAAGTGTTAATACTTTTGAAGAAAATCTGAGCAGTGGCCATACCGAAAACCATATTCCAAAGAAAAATATTCAGGAGGACCTGCAACCTACCACGTCTTCATATCAAGCCTGGACTTAAAAACACGAGTTAATTTCTATAAAAAGATCGACCGCGAAAGAGAATCTTTGCAAGGAACGAAAATGTTACGAACCTCCAAAAAAATTTTCTCCCGCTCAAATTGGTGATACCGTACAAATCATAATAGCGTACAAAATAATAGATATATTACCGTACAAAATAATAGATAAATATTACACAAGTACCTGATGTCGACCGTGATCGTACAGATGGGCGAAATGTGTTTGCCAATGTATACGAATCCGGCTTTTATAAACTAGCAAATAAAAATGACACCTTCAAGCAGCTTTATACCCCTAATCAGTTCGTAATTTCTAAAGAAAATTTACTTTTCGTAGATGAGCTTTCCTGAGGCAGATAGCCCTCGAGGCTTTGCCATAATCATACACACACACACTTCTAAAGTAAAGTTTCGGTTGTACATTTCTCTCATTTATACGTTGTTTATGAATAATCCCTTGACGTATAAAAAGTGCCCCACTGTACAATAAATAATATGCTATAATAAAGCCTTATTGCTGTTCTAATACTCCTTTCCTGAACAAAAAATCCAGATGAGGTCTACAAATGTTTCCTGAGAGATAGAATTGCTACCATTGTCGGCCTATGTCTTGGATTTCTTATAGGTGGCAAATCTAGTTGGCCCAATTTCATCCTAGTTTTGATGGAGAATGTCTTAGGAGACAATCCGAAGACTTCCATCTGCTCTACTTTCCGTACCAGCAAACTTTCGAGAGGACGTTCGGTTCCACAACATTTTTAAAGCCGTAAAGACATTATAAACTTATTTACACCCATGCCTTCTCAGAGATTCGAAACCGTGTCGAAAAGTATGGTAGCTGCTTCCTCTGCTGTCATAGCAACAGCACGGGAGCGAAAAAAACAATAATTGAGAGAAAGTTTTAAAAAATTACTTTCAAACTGATTTATGAAGCTCACATCCAGTTTCAAGATGATATTGAAATACGTAGACATAATTTAAAGGTAAAAGACTCATTTGAATTCATATTATAGTCCTAAAGTTTGCTGTATGCCCATCTATATCACTCAAATTCTGAAAACTGTAAGAAAATACAACATTTAAGAAATTTATCATTTAGGTAAGTTTTTAAGATCTGTTTGATGTTTATATTAGCTCTTCACTAAATTCTAGTTCTTTTAAGAAATTGTCTCATTCGGCCGCTAATTAAGTTTAATTTAAAATATTGAATAAAATGTTAAGTAAACAAGCTCATGAAAAATTAAAAGCTAAAATTTATTTAAAACCCAGTTTGTTTTTGATGGTTTAAAATAACCGGCCTGGGTGCAAATTTCGTAACTACACATTGTTACTGCAATCGCAGACACGGCTTTCCACTTTAGGCCAATGGACTAACAAACATTATCTCTGAGAATCAATTGTAAAAATATGCTGTTTCGTCATAATTTTACTGTGAATTTGTAATCGATGGAAAAATTTTGTTTAATCATTTCATTTGCAAAATAACTAAAACTGCAGTGATTTACAGAAAAAATTCACAATCATAATTAATTTGATTTAGAAATAATATGGATACATGCTACGTAGATAGGCTTCAGAATTTCAGAATAGGAAACCGTTTTCCCTTTTTAGGAGACACTATGTGACTGAGCAAAATTTGCAGCTGAAGCCTACTAGGCCCTTTTAGAAGCCACTGCCATGGTTGCGAAACCAGGGTGTGGCTAGTAAATTCGCTGCCCTGCTCTAGGATTCCAGATTTTAGAAACTCAGATATACTGCTCTATAACCTAAGTTTTATTTAGCGAAGACGAGAAAGATAATTGTTCACAGGCCTTAAAATGTGTTGTTCGTGTAACTCCCGACAATCTCAATATTTAAATGGATAAAAGAATAAAGCATGTAAAACAATTCTTAAATTTAAATTTTAATTTATCCGAAATTCTAATTTTTCAGAAATACAAAATGTTGCATTAGTTAATTGGTACCCTCTGAATGACCTTTTTTCGTTTAATATCTTCTATTTATTTTTATGAATATTGTTAAATGTTGTCATAGAGACAATATTGAGAAGAAAACAAACTCTTTGTTGGTAGCATTTTTTTAAACAGAAATTTTTAAGGGAAAAAGAATTGCGAAAAAAATATTGTTCTTCGTCTTCTAATGTTTTTGGCTAAAATGTTTCGTTATGTTGTTTCTGGTGGTTTTACAATTAATAAATTAGTTGAACAAAAAAAAGCATATAACTTTGCGAAAATGCTGGAAGAAGCATGATTTCAATTTCCTTTCCAATTTGCTTTTAATATATTGCAAAATTCATCTTCGTTTCTGTCAAGTGAAAAGTAATAAACATGCAATAAAACATTTAACGATTATACCTTAATTTTGTTTTAGTTTTAGGATATCAAGTGAAATGTTTTATTGAGAAAATGGAGGCTAATGAAATGCAGTTTAAGGAATATTAATTCCTAACGTAGTTATTAAAGCATTTCCAATTTTTAAAAAATTACTTAATTTATGGTGAGAAACATAGCATAATTTTATTTAAAACTGCACAGCAGCATACATCCTTTTTTCTCGTTTTTGAAAAAGTGGCTAAAACATGCTTTTCTTTTTAGCCACTTGTTCTCATGTATAAACAATGAATGCAAAACTTTATAATTCATTTAGGAGCATTTTAATTAATAAGAGTCTTATATTTGTTCATGCACGATTATTTGTTCCATGAAGTTTCACTGCTACAAACCAGAACGTGGTCATTTTCATTACGCCACTGCTTTCTGCTCACGTCTATTTTAACCAACTTCCGTTTTCCCGACGAGGCATATCGAAATTGATTGACAACACACAGATAAATATTTGATGAGCTGACTAGAAGGGGGGAAAAGTTTGCAAATTGTGAAATGAAAAAATAAAATATTTTATTTAAGCTTCGTTCTATATTCAAAATCAAACAGCTTGTACATATAAACAGAGTTTGCTGGTATTTGTTACCGTAGCAGTTAATCACATTTTTCTTCTTCTAAAGTGGTTTTTAATAAATAAATAAGGCAATGAAAATAAACACTGAGATCGATATGCTATTTTAAGAGCTGTACAAATTAAAATCCTTTTTTATGCTATTTATTATCGATAGATCGCTTCAAATCTTCTTAATGTAGTAAAGGTATTAAAAGAAAATCGTAACAAAAAAAAAATTGGAAAACCTGTATTTTCAACCAATTTCGAAGTACTAATAACAACGTTAAACGCTGTGATTAACTGTGATGGCCTTAGACCAAACAAAATATGCTTGTTATTTAAGTGTTAATAAAATAATAAGAATTTTACATGCAATCCTCAACGCAATAAAAGATTACGCTAGCAGGCTTTCATTCAACCTTACATTCAACGGGTACAGAAAAATAAATTTATTATGTCTTATAAAGCACTGCTGATTTACAGTTTCTGCAGTACTGTAATTCACACCAAATTACAATACTGCAGGAACTTCTAAATAAATTGCCCTATTCGTAATTCCTTTTGAAATTTAAAGGAAAACAAATTGACTGATATTTTGACAATGCGGCTGGAGTAGTTAAAAACTAAATCAGTTGTTGAAGCTTTTGAATTAAGGAGAAATCATTTGCCCTCAGGAAAACTTAGCTTTGAATTTGAAATTCGTTTTAATTAGTAACAAAGAAATAGTTATAATGATAAGAAAGAATAATAAGGAAGCTGCTATATTTTTATGTATGTTTTTAAGTAAGTTATTAAAATTTTTCGCTAATAATTGAAAGTAAAATTAAAACTGTTCCGAATAAAGATTAAAATTTAAGATTACGCTAGCAGGCTTTCGTTTATGTTATTTTACGATTACGACTGCTTTGAGAAATTTAAGACCCAAGGCATGCTAATTAAAACATATAGATGAATTTAATTGAGCGTATTGTAAGTACGTACATATTCTTTCTTTTACATGGCAATTAAGTAACAAAGTATTTCCAACTACAGGAAAATTAATTGCAAGGTTTTGCGTAAAAATATGCTACTTTTAATAACGTTTTCAATTCCAAATAGTGAAGAATTAGTTTAGTGAACAAAGAAGTATAAAAACTGGCAATCAAAAAAAGTAAAAAAATCGTGTACTTTAGCATCTTTGAACGTGAATCCAAACAAAGGCTACCAAACGCCTCTATTTTATGGAAGTAAGTTCCCATAATAATTGCTTCATTATCGTCACTGAAATTGAATAAACAAACCGGTAACAATATAGTTATAAAAGTGCAATTAAAGTATAGTTATGCTTTTGAGTTGTTGACCTTATTGCATTCAAGGGCAAACTTTTTTAATGACTATACAGTTCTTTCTCAACTATTTGTTAGGAATAGTAAATCGGTAATTTAGCTGCCTTATCACCGAGATCGATTGACGAAAGTGCAATATTTCTTCCTTTTATAAGGGAGGGGAGGATAGTAAAAAAAAAAAAGAAAAAAACTATGCTCTACGTGACATTTTAAGCCACATCCTTGGAAGTCGGAATAGCAGCCAATCTCCTCTAACTACTAACTATTACAGTCCAGGGGGACACTGAGGACATTGCACAGCATTGAACACTAAACATTGCACAGCTGCTTTTCATCCCAATTTCTGTAGAACAACTTGTATAATATTCGGTTTCCATGGAAGGTATATTGCGTTACTCTTTATCTGCTTATTCTTCAATGCATTTTTATTTCAATTAAAATACCAAAATTAATTATAAAGAATTTATTTTTTAAAACTAAACGCATCATCCTATTTTAATTTTCGATGGAGTAAAATTAATTAAGTTCTTTTTTATTAGCGTAAGTATTTCAAATTGTAAATAAAAAATTCCTGAAAAATTAATTTATCACATTCGTTAAAACTATTTTTACAAAACATTTCATACTGCTAAGCAATTATTCGAGGACTATATAGAGAAATTGTATTTGCTAAATTACGACAAAGCACACCAGGATGTCTGACTAAACTCTAAATGGAGGAATGCTTACTCGAGAGACATTTTAATATATATGTCGTACTAACGCTACATATGGGAAAAATTGCAAATACGGCCATGCAACCCGGTGCGTTCGCCGAAATTTGAACACGGGTAAAATTAGAAGTTTTCTGCGATGCTATCCGCTGTATGCTTTGCGGTAATCAGGGAGAAGTAGGCAATTAAAAATTTAATGGTTTTCCTTTAAAATTTGTAGGCTCTGTAATTTGCCTAAAGCCAAGTTACGTCATGTACATATTTAAATAAATCAATATTTTGCATTGCTTTACATTACATTTTTTATGTTATTTAAATTACAGCAAAGTCTAAAAAACACACAAAATATTAACTGTAGGCTTATTCGACTTGAACTGGAAATCCTAAAAATATTCCGATAAAAGACATTTTGGATATTTAATATATATATATATATATATATATATATAAGTATATATAAATATCGAAAATACAGCGATGAATTGCCTGATGTCAATCATTTTGACGATTTGTAGTTGTTGTTGCTGTGACCTACCTCCATTATGCGACAGCAACATCATACTAAGCCCATGAAATTCATCCTGAGGAGTGTAAGATTGCCACTATCCTGGTTGGGCAGTGACGATTTGTAATACTACTGTATTTTATTCTATAAGGGTTGTATGTCTTATGGGCAATGGCTTCATGACGAACATTTTAACCTATAACCGGCTAAGAGTTTCGCTAAGAAACTTCAAATTTCCAGAAAACTATGAGAAACAGGCATCTTCTTAATTTTAATGCCAAAATGTTGTTGGTACTTTATATTTGGTTTCTGTACTTTGAATATATCTCTTTAATTTCTTGGACACATTTCAAGATGCAGGTATGTATGCTTTTCTAACGTCACAAAATGATGTCTGGGACGTATATATATAATCGAAACAGAAATTGAAAAGCTAAAAAGTAATGTGACGTAAGACCTATTTGGTCTTAAAAATTTTTTGCGCAAAATGCTGCAAAAATATGAAACAATAGGAAGAAATATTGTAGTGAGCTTGCTAAAAAGTTACCAGGAGCTGTGGCTCCATGAAATATGAACGCAGTATTTTTAAAAAATATTAACATAGTAGTAATTTAAAAAAAATATATTAACATGGAAAAGTGAAAAAACAGCCTACACGCGAAATAAAACTGTTAAAATCAATGATGGAAAACATGTGAATGCACAAAAAAACTAATTTGATCATTGTGATATGTGAAAAGTTAATACATATAAAAACAATATAAATTGCAAAAATTATATATATACACACACACAACATACGGTCAGGATGGTCAGAGGGTTAGGAATCTGGCTTGCATTTCTCTTATATATGCGGAAGAATACGAAACCTTCAATACAGCTAACTCATTTTCTGGGATTCGAAACAGATCGAACTACCAGTGTTCAACGACTTTATCACTTGACAACTGAAGGGCCTGCGTTTGGTGGAAATTTGCGTTCCCTTTATTGGGGAGAGGGACTTTAGGGTTTCGTTTGCTTTCCAATTAAATCAGCACAGAGTTCCGTGGTATCTGTTGATACAAAGAAACTGAAAGGTTCCTTTTCCAGCATTTACGTGTAATTTATGTTGGTTTTTAGATCACGAATGTTTAAGTATTAAGAGATCACTAGGCCAGCGATTTTCGCATGTATAGATATCATTTACTAATTTCTTTGAAAGGAAGAGGTCTTAGAATTGAGTTAATTTTAAATTACTCACATGCTCTTATAGTTTGATTTCCTCTTACCAATACTGAAATATCATAGTTCGTCGTAGTTGCTTTTGTAAACTCCACTTCTTTCTTTCGGATCCATACTGCCGATGTTATTTTTAATTACCATGGGCAGCTTGCGGCCGCACTTTATTGAGACAACAAGATTATCAGTTTTAAGCATGGAAGATATAACGTTCTACAGCGAAATACATATATCCTTTCTTTTCCTTTTTTTTTTAAATTTCTTTACAAAAACTTCCTACCGCGTCTTTTGGATAGCTTAAAATATCAGCATGTTTTAATTTATGAAACTCCTTTGTCTAATTCAGTCTTTCAGCAGATTGCTTTCCGTATGGAAATAAAGCAGCTTTTGTTGAATGATCTTTGTCATAATCTCTTCTGGAAAAAACTCTAAATTTGCTATTCGTTTCCTATAAACCTCTTTATAGAAAACATTTAATTTTTTTGCAAGTAACGAGTCTTAATTGCTTTGGCAGTTTATAGAATCATGTCAATTTTTAACCCCGGTTTAGTTTGTCTTCATAATTTCAAAGCTTGAAGTCTATATTTCCTTATTATACTACAAAACTTTAAACTACAAATAATGCTTTTTCCGAATTACATCTGCATAGGCAAGATTGATTTAAACGTTCACAAAATGACCACTCTTGGGAAAGAATACTGAAATTTACAAAAGTATCTAGTTTTTCCTTTCTAATTTACCTTATTTTTTTGATTGTATCCTACTAAGTTAATTGGAAGAGTCGGTTGAAAATAGAAATTAGTAAGTCAAATATATTTACCAGGGTTCCTCAATAAAATGTCTCGTTTTCAAGCACTTTGTTACCCAGAATTTCTCTTAATGGGATATTTTTTCTATGGTGTTTGTGTCTTTCAAAAATTTTACGTGTTTAGTAGAAATTCTGATATTTTACGTGGTTTTTAGTTTTCACTTATTTTATTTAAAGAATGTTTGTTAAGTTCAACACACGTTACATTTTCTGTGCAATCTTTAACTTTTATATCTATTCTTTATTGCGATTTTCATAAGAAATCGCAGTTCTATTGCAGTTATTGATATGAGGTCTTTTTTTCTTTTTTGTTCCTTTAAAAACAACTCAGTTTGGCTTAATCTAAATACTATACCCAGACGAATTTTGTTGCTCTCGCGTTATCCATCCAACCATCTCGTGAAGTCACCAATCATCGACAACTAATTTTTCGCCATGCAGAATTATCTGCATTCCAGAGCAAACTGGCACTGCTCTCCATGTATACATTAACCTGTTTTAACATTAAAGTAGTCAAAACCCACATGGACTAACTTCATGGAATGCGTATCCATACACTCTGTGCTACTAGGCACTACATTTCTGAAAAAAAAAAAAAAAAAAAAAAAAAATGCAATACGTCTTTATTTTATAGTAGAAAAATTCCACAGTGGCAGTTCTATTTGTTATAAGGGGAAAACAGAACACTCAATACACTAATCACAACAAACTGAAATGACAAACATGACCCTCTAACCACCAATGTAAGATGGTGGCATTATAGGGGTTGGACAAAAATATAGAAACTCCTTTAAAAAAACATGTTTCTTTGCTTAATATGGTGTAGGAAACCCGTTGGCATCCAAAACAGCTTACAGTCTTCTCGGAAGGGATAAATACAGTTCCTGTATGTTTGCCAAGGGAATATTATACCATTCTTCCTACAAAACGGTGGCAAGTTCAGATAACGATGTTGGCGGTGGATAACGAGAACGCACTTTCCGTTCCAATGTAGACCACAAAGGTTCGATAATATTCAGGTCTGGTGACTGTGGTGGCCAGGGGAGATGGGACAACTCATCCTCGATCTCAGAAAACCAGTCCTGGACAATGTGAGCTGTGTGAACAGGGGCTTTGTTGTCTTGGAAGACACCATCACCATCGGGGAACAAAGTTTGTACCATGGGATGAACTTGATCGGCCGAAATGTTCACATAAGTCTTGGAAGTCATGTGCCCTGACACAGTTATCATGGGGCTAGCAAAGAACCACGATATGGCTGCCCAAACCATAACAGAACCCCCGCCGTGTTTCACTCTTGGCAACAAGCAGTCTGTATTATAGGCTTGAGATGGCGTTCTCCAGACGTAAACTCGGCCAGAAGTGGGAAACAATGTGAAAGAAGACTCGTGAGACCATATTACTCGCTTCCACTGCTCTATAGTCCAGGCTTTATGACTTAAACACCACCTTTTCCTGTTACGGGGATTAGCATCACTGATGAGTGGCTTCTCAATTGCAGCACGGCCAGCAATTCCCTGTTTATGAAGCTCTCTTCTAATTGTTTTGGTACTCACAGGGTTCAGTAACACAACGTTCATTTCAGCAGTAACTTTTGCAGATGTGGTCTTCTTATTTTTCGTCACAATTGCCCTTAATGATCGTCTGCCACGATCACTCAGGACAAACTTTCGTCCGCGCTGTGATTTAGCAGATGATGTTTTTCCGCTTTTCAAATATGCGGAATAAATCTTCGATACAGTGCCTCTTGAAACACTAAACACCTCGGCTACCTTGCTTACGGAAGCACCTACCATACGTGCTCCAAAAATTTGCTCACGTTGGAAGTCTGTTAACTCTGACATAATGCAATGACAACCTCACATAACAGTACTCCGACAACAACTGAACTGTTTAGCACATTTACGAAGTTGTATAAGTGGGGTCAGTAGTCAAAAACGCCAGCGCCACCTACATATTTCATTAAAATCAATCTTTCTTTTCAAACATGCATTTCACAAGGTGTTTCTATATTTCTGTCCATCGACGCGCGCAAAGCCATTAGTATGCGCGTAATTATTTGGAGTTTGAATTTAACGTCATAGATTAGTAATCGCCTTTTCCCCTCATTTTCGAATCAGAAAACTTGCCTGTGAATTCTCCAAGTTTGGAAATCTGCTAGCACCAGCAGCGAGTGGCGGAATATTGTTAGAGGCTCGTTGAATAGCTTCGGATGTTCTGCGAAAGGAAGTTCTGGTGTCGAGGCTTTTATCAAATATGGCGAACGCGTTCATTGTTCGTATCCGCTACTGTACTTTTCTTATTACTGGCTGCTGGTTATTTGTTTGAAGTTCCAGATTTTTCTCATGTTCCTGCGGTTATTTCATAATTAAAAGCAGGAAAATATGATTCACAGATTACCATTTTAAGTATGATTTAATATTTCTGATTATGGCAAAGTAGGCAAGAAATATCCTAATTTCTTTCCCTCCCAAAGAAAAGGGAGGAAAGAATCCTCTCCTTTCTTTTTCCCTTTTCTTAATTATAAACTGCAGAACTTTGCATGTTATGTTTTAATTTTAAATAATAAAATTATTTTATAATTTTTAATGTATAATTATTTTTGGATATTTTTATTTGAGTGATGGACAGAAAAGTTATGTGCGAAGTAATGATATACGTCGTTATTATTAAGATAATGTTTGATATTATTAAAAGTTGTTACCCGTTAAATAAACATCTCTTTTTTGTTTAGCAGGTTACAATTATATGATACATATGTATTTTGATATATTTTTTTACAAAATAATTTTGCATGTTACAGTAATAACAGCCAATTAACATGTTTCACATTCATAATACAAATTACTATAATAATTGAACATACGGTGGAAGGGTACATCTACTCAATGCAGAAATTCAGTTCTTTAATATAATACTCTATCATTGTGTTACATTATAGTATACAATAATAATGCTGATGCATTCAGATTTCTCCTGCTTTGAGCATAAAATTTCATTTTTTATTAAAAACCGAAATTGATACATTTTTTTATTTAAAAAAATATTTAAAGAGGTATTTTGCTTCTGTGGAAAAAAAAAGTATGTTTCACTTTTCTTTTATGTAATATCTACCGTAAGGTATAACTAATTATGTTTTGATAAATGAGTTAGACAATTAACACTTAGCGTTAGCGTGATCTTTGTATTGTCCAACGAGATTTTGTAGTAAAACGTATATCAATCTTTCACATAAGCTACAGTATAAAAATTATCAATTTTTCACATTGGACTGAGGTAGCATTGATCATGTTGAGGTAGTTATCTTATAGAGATATAAATGACAGTATGATATTAACAGATAATCATCTATCGCTCAATCTATCACTCTTACCAAATAATAATACATTTTATTTAGTAATTTAATTTAAATGAAGAATTTTATCCATTTAATTAAAGAAGTCGTCTGTTTCTAATCCAATAGCAGTTAGAAAAACGAATAAGAGGGATAATATGTATTTTTGCTAATATTTTGCTTATACTATTTTTATTTATATTGAGATAGAAGACCACAGGGAAAAAAGATTAATCACTGTATGCGTAATTTATTTGCATGATTTGGCAATGTTTTTGTATTTCATAATAAGTACAATCAAACAATTCGAAGTTAACAATTAAATCATTTTTATCCGAAGCAATGTGCTGTAGATAAAAATTTCTAATTATTGTCATAAGATTTGCTATCACTGTTGTTATTCGATGCATTTTGCAATTGGTATGAATACACTGGGCAGTAAAAATTTCAGAATTTAAGAAAAAAGTGGATGACAGAATGCTACAAGAGTTACAAAGATTTCACGGGGCAGCAAAAAGTCTACAGTCAACACAGCTCGTTGAAAAAAATTTATTTCATGCTAATGGTTTGTTGAAGTGATTTTTCTTCTTTCAGCATAAATTAATTGAAAACTTTTAAAAGAAAGAGCATTTAATCAGGAGTTGATAGCATACAATACGACAATTAAAAAATCAAATTCATTAGCACAATGTTCTCAATGCAACTACATGGTATAATAATCGGTAGTTCTGCAGATACTTTGCAGTTCGCTATTTTTAAAGTAAAAAGGAAAATTGCGTTTCCTTAGAAAGGTCTAATCCAAGTATGCAATAGTCTGTAATATCTACCACATATGCCGTGTGGCAGTAGGCGACAACTACAAAAGTGAAGGTATCGTTTTACTTTCAATTGATGTTAGTTCTCTTTGCCAGACACAGTCTAGAGTCTAGATGGTAAAGCAGGGCTGCAAACAGATGAGTTTACCTTCAGTTGTTGAGCCAATTCGTTTTCGGATGATGGTAACATTGGTTCTTGTATCGAGGGTAATATTGCAAATAATTTCATTTATAAATCCATTAATGAAAAGTTTTTTACTGCCACCGTCCATTGCAGAAATCTGAAGCCCTATTAAATGAAGCTTCTCCATATATGGCAAACCACACTCAGGGAGATAGGCACTAATTTGTTTCCTGCCGGCATTGCTCGAGAGATGTCTTAGCTTCCGTCCTTAGGAGTGTTCTGCAGTTTCTTCGTACGTGGTCTTCACCACTGCAGCTCCAGAATTTTGAAATCAGTTTGCTGCCATTCCTGTTTTTCCTCGAGGTACTGACTTGCTTGGTTAAATCGTCAAGATGTGCAGGGACAGGTCAATTAATCAACTGACTCCTCGATATGACCAGCTCTGATTGTGTGACTGTATGTACGGGTCTTCATGGCGTTGAATTTCATGGCGCACACTAAACCGCTTTTAGATACTTAACATCTGCCATTCGTAGGGCTTTCTGTATCTCAGGACACAAAAAACCATCGATGAAGTACTGCAGGAACAGGATTTTCCTTTTTTCTCTTGGGTAGTCCAAAAAGGCGAGATGAGACAGCCTTTCGACATCCATGGAGAACTTCCGGAGTGTTTCCAAGCGCTTCAGTTGGCGAGATGTAAATTTAAGCCTAGTAAACTCTTTTAAAGACTTCTCAGCAAAGCGCAGGACCAAGGCTCCAGATAGAACTTCGAAGTTTAGCCTCTGGTATTTTCGGGCAGAGTGTAAAAAACATCCGCTGTTTCTGCTCTCAGAGAAACTGCAAGATAATAGGCATTAGCTTTGGAATACCATCCATTTGCGTCCGCCGCTACAGAGAATTGTGTCCGACACTTGCCAGGAGGGCTTTCCATCATATTTCGATAGCTTTAGAGAATGTAGGGAAGTCATAGGTATGCATTTTAACGCATCAGAATTTTCTAGCTTTCACTACGGATTTCATTCGTTTTTCCTGCTACTCCAATTTCAGATAGAAGTTAGCGCACCTGGACTCTACTGGATATTACACATTAAAAATGGGTAATATTCATAAAGTAATATTATTCAGTTTAAAATACTTATATCTATTTCTCTGTTCCAAATTCGACTAACTTCAAAAATAAATTTCCCTTTTTCAGATTGATTATAGTAGATAATGTGAATTTGCTGTGTACTGTATTAGTTCCTATTGTCTTTTTGCTATTTCCGAAAACTGATTTGTCTCATGCTTTCGAAAACTGCACTGCAGAGAATGGATATATAATGAACAGGAAATAATGAATTACAAACCTTTACCTAAATTATTACACCTTTAATATGAAGGTGTAATAATTAATTAACACCTTTAATATGAAGGTGTAATAATTAATTAACACGTTTAATATGAAGGGCTTTAAATTAAGAATACAATCATTAAACATATCTGTACTTAATATTAATACACGTTTACAGAGTTAGTGCAAGAAGAAATGATACTTTTTCTCTATAAATCATTACATTATATATATTAATTTCACCACACTGCAGTGTTGCAAGAAGTGTAATATCATAGTAACAGAAAATGGCGCACGTGATAATCTTTTCGGCTGTTATCAAAATATAAGCATACGGTATGAGGTGTACCCTCGATATCCACTCACGAGGAGGGATTTTCACTATGTGCATAGGCGGTACAGAATGCTTATATGCATCCCGAGGTTGAGCCCAGGCGAACTCGCTGGATACATATATCTTTCTCGAGGTTTCGCGCTTCGTAATGCTAATACTAGCCAGTTTCCTTCAGTAAGAGCCTACCAGCGGCCGAGCGGTAAAATCGCTGAACACTGGTAGTTCGGTCCGAGGTTCAAATCCCGCGAACGGGCTGGTTGCAGAACGCAAACGAGCCAGTTTCCCTTAGAAAGTCCTCCACAAAGGCATCTCTTCCCTTAGGCAGATAGCCCTAGTGTGCTTTGCCGTATTCTCAATATACCAAACACCACCTTCAGTAAGGCTTCCACGAAGCCAAACGTTTCTTTAGACAGATAACTGTCATGTGCTTTGCCGTATTCAAATAACCATATTGTATGGTAAAGTATTTTTAATTTGTCTCCGTTTAGATTAGGTATTAGTTTGCATGGATTATGCAGGTGCTTACACAATCATACCAAATTTATTGCACTCTTACCAACAAGTGAAATGTTTTAAAAGTTACGACATCTCTTTTTGTTTAAATAATTCAAAACAAATAATTGCAAAATAACCCAATTTTTTAACTTAACAATGATTTAGGGTTATCAGCTCTTTATGTTGATAAGCATATAAACATTGATAAGCTTCATATATATGAAAATGAGTTAAAACAAATAATTGCGTAATAACTGAACATTTTAATGTATCAACTATTTATGCTTCTCAGCATACTATGTGGATAAGCATAAACACAGTGATAAGGTCCATGTACGTCAAGGGAAAAGGCCAAACGCGTAATACTCCAGCTTGACATTAAATGGCATTGCTGTTGATATAACGACGATCTTTTGTATGTTATCATTATATGCAGAATTTAATAAGGGAAGAAGTCTAGAAACATAATCACTTAGGAAAATATTATTCCCTGGCTTGAGACAAAAGACGATTGAAATAATTTTTTGTTCTTACCTTACGTAAATGTACATTTCTTACTTCTTGTCTTTTAGGAATGATATAAATACTTGAGAGGAATTGTATAACAACTCCAAGTTTATCCACTGTAATTCATATATCATGACCTCACGGTCAGCGACGAACATTTGTATTTAATAATAAGCTAAACTCCCAGCTTTTTTTCTCAGCTCAAACATGAATAGAAAAGTTTTAATTATTCACTATAAATCATAAATATAGCATTTTGAAGAATATTACGCATCAGTTTCATAAGCACACAATTCTTCCTTTAATCACGTTCGAAAAGACAGCGTTAAATGCAGAAATAAATAAATAATAATAAAGGAGAGAGAGTGTAAAGAGAAAAAGAAGCGAAACTTTGAGAAAAGCAGTGTTATCAATGTTTAATTGGAATTGGCTGATACGGATAACATGCTGAAAACTGTATGGCGTTTGAGTATCTTACTAACTTACAGTATACAAACTTTAATAAATTCACTTTAATGCCAATGATTTGAACCGAAAGAACACGTTAATGAATATTTAAGACTTAGGTATTTATTTATGTGTTTGTAACATCTTCATCGGTCTGTCACATATCCCATCATGATGTATTAATATATTATTTTTTATCTCACGAATAATTAAAAACTTCCGAATAGTTAAGTTATTTTTCAGTGTTAATAAATACAAAGATATAACATACGTAATTTCCTTATTTATTAGGTATATGGCTAGTTAACTATAATTCCTCATTATATTTTTAAATAATCGCTGTTAATGCTCTAGGCTAATTTCATTTATTTTAGAGTGATTTCCTCTCACTTAGCAGTTTTCATTTCATGAAGAGTTTCTCCGTTTTTAAGTATTTATTGTGAAAACGCGAAAAGAAGCCAGTTTCTTTTAGAAAGTCCTCCATGAAGGGGCCCATAATTTCAGCTCTTGTAGGCTTTGTCTTTAAATAAGTAAATATGTTAAAATGAAATTTGATTGCCTTTCCTGCAGCAGACGATTATTTACATTTCTAACTTTTTGCGTTTCATACCGTTTTTAAAAAAGCTGTTAAACTGTAATCTCTTTTGTAGGCTTTTCAGTATCCTTTTCGTATTTAGTAAAACCTTTATACGTGATCGACTACAACTGCAAATACTTTTATTACATGTCAGATCAAGGTTTAACTAGTAATTTATATTAAATGCTTTCAAAAATATTGAATTTTAAACGACTAGTCGAGAATCCTCAGCAGTCTCATGCAGAAACCAGCTTCATTTCATCGTTTGGAGAATCAATTGTTCATATTATAGTCTATGCGCTGTCTCAAGCTCAGTAAACGTTTAAGCAACTTCTATTTTCAGACCGTTTTAACTACATTTTAATGTATTTCTATATGCTGTCTAGTACAGCAATTACCTTTGAAAACCTTTAAGTAATCTTTATTTATTATTGTTATGAGTAGTAGTATTAGCTGAGCTGCTTACGTAGTTGGAATAACCAAAGAATTAATAATACTTGGCTATATATGTGAATTTCATTTTTTATTAGCGCAACTGGAGAAATCAAGCGACGTAGGTAGTATATGTGAAAAAAAAAAAAAAAACCGGTAAAAAATGAATGATTCGATAAAGAAACCGTTTGAATCTGCTCCATGGGCTACAGAAAATTGCTAGAAATTTGATTTTATTTTTCAAGGGCAATTTTCAGCTCCACAACTTGAATTATTTATACTTTATAATAAAATAAGAAGAAAAACACTCCAAGGTGAAACTTAAAATTAGCAAAGAAACAGCCTTATATATGGCCCAGATTTAGATAACTTATTAATATCTAAAACAAGCACTATTTTGAGGTTATATTATTTGAGAATCTATCTTCTCTACGTCTCTGGATTCGCTCTGTTAATAATCTGACAATAAGTCATGTCACCCGGTTAAACACAAAATGGCTTCTTTTTATTACGTATTATGTATTTCGCGCTCTGTAAATATGTTCCGCAGAGCTATTGCTTGCTAATGAACTCAGTTATTTCTTGTGGTGTGGCGGTGTATTTGATTACGAGATAGCATTCGAGGGCTATTTGCCTAAGGGAAGGGATGCCTTAGTTGAGGACTTTCTGAGAGAAACTGACTCGTATACACGTTACACATGGAAAAAAAACCATGAAAACGCCCATGCAGCCAGCCCGTTCGCGGAATTCAAACCTCAGACCGAACTACAATTATTCAGCGACTTATCCGCTCGGCCGCCGGTGGGCCTTTCAATTATTTGAGATCAGTTGAAATTGATCGAGGATTTTATCCCATGGCCATTAATAAAAACCTTTACAAAGTTTTCAACTTGCCATGAAAAAAACCGTTTCGCTATTAGAAATAACATTATTAACCTTGTAGTACTTCCATTTCATCCTCCTGTTAGTTTTAAAATTGCACGGATGCTCCAGAAGTACAGTTTTCAAGTGATGTTTTCGTCTATCAATAAAATCCATGGTTAGTTTCTTAAAGATTCCATTTCTGAATTTAAGTCTTGGTAATTTATAGCATATCGTGTTAGTGTGATTTGACATATATCGGCCAAACTAAAACAGCGTTGAAATTTCGTATCACGGAACATGAATCTTATGTCCGAAAATGCGAAATTATAGCCCGAAAATGCGAAATCATAGTTGGTAATTTAATCATAATCTTAAACTTGGGTCTGCAGAAATTATTCAAAACATTTTTTCATTAGTAAATTAGGTTTTCTTGGTAGTTTTTCATATTTGGAACGGTTTACTTGTTTAGTTAATGATTGTAAGTGTAATTCATTTTTAATAACGCTGTTGAAATTTTATTAATTTAATTTTTCAGTTTTCAGTACTAATTCTACCAACAGATGGGATGCCCCTTCACTTTACCTTAGTAGGTTATACATAGGTCCGTGACGACCATTGCTTTCCAGTCATGCAAATTTCTTTGCTTCTCATGAAGAGGGCCCTGTTTGTCATCGAAATTGATTGAGATTTTTGTCTAAATCTACGCCAAATACAAGGTGTTTCCTTATGAATATTTTAAACTCTTTTATGATGTCAATATAATTGATAATTTGGTCAGTCAAACTAATACATATTCATGTGAAAAAACGGAAATCGCAATAAACACAAATTAAGTTAAAACGGAAGTATGCCTAGGGATTCGTTTCATGATTGGCCTTGTTTCTAAGGCTACATATATTTATTACTAGAGTGACTCAGCAAGATTCCCATTCACTACAGTCTCGAAATCCTTTCCAGACTTTGAGACAACATTTTCATAATCAATGACAAAGACAGAAATATATATTTTGGTCATGATAAGTCAAGGCAGACTTTATTATGACTGAATATGTAAAATTAGGCCAGTGACAAATGCACTTCGTGAGAAATTACAAAAATTATAAAGAAGAACATATCAGTCAGTGTCGATGAGTTTATAATCCCATTCAAGGGTAGAAGTAGACTAAAGAAGAATATTAAAAACAAGTCTCATAAAAGTGTGGCAAAAACGTTTTGCAATATGCGTCGTGAGTGGCATGTTATATGACTTTGAAACTTCTACCGGATAGGACATATTAATGGAAAAAAGAATATTTGGAAGCAGTGACGACTTTGTAATGTGCTTGTTGGAAACTGTACCAGAAAATAAAAATCCCCAGTTTTACACAGGTTATTGGTTTTCTTCTTACCACTTCTTTGCTGTTCGACTACAAGCCTGCAACTGATTAATGCAAGGAACTGCACGTGAAAATCAAATTCCCAGAAAACCGAAAAGGAAAAGTCCATTTAATAAAAATGAAAATGATTAAAAAGCATCTGGACGTGGAAGTTACGAGTACGCTTCTGATAATAAAAACATCACTAAAGTGGCATTATAATAAATGTGTGACTATAATTTCTATGTTTTGCGGAGTGAAACCTATGAAAGATGTGAGAATGTGGTCTGTTCCATCAAACAACTTTGTAGATGCCAAAAACCATTATTGATGTTTGTAACAAAGTAATGGAGGGGGACTAAATGCACATACTTTTAGAACTTTCCCATAAGGGAGAAAAGATAATATTTAAGAACAATTTTTCGTTTCTTAGATGTATGTATTATGAATGCATGGCTTCTTTATTGAAAACATTTGCAAAAGTTATCAAGTTTAGAGGAAACATCTATCCTACAGTATGATTTTAAATCATTAGTTGCAAAAACACTTTCGATGGTCAATAAATGCCTGTATCGCAGAGGACAATCTCCGAAAAATTCTGAGTATTTTTCCAAAAGAAATAAGAAATGCATAGTGGATGAAAGCCATTTCAGATGTCAGCTATAACAACATAGCTCATTACCTTCTTCAGACAGCCAAAAAAGAAAATGCAAGTAATGGATTAAATTGTACTTTAGACTAATGTGTGAAATATGTAATGTTCATCTGTGTCAAAGCGTTTTTACGAAGTAAATAATAGTGTTATTTTATTGAAGTATTTTTTTATCAAATATGTTGTTTAGCATTAGATACCATATAAGTAACTATAAATTTAAATACTTTATTTTTTAAAAATACACTATATAATAAAAAAATCGACCCACCAAGAAGGAGCTGTCCGATGGAGACAAAAAAATGTGGATAGGAAGATTATGTACAGAATTAGAAAATGATTAAAATTTCAGAACGGTTGAATGATTTATTTCAGAGTTACATAGTTACAAAATGATGAGCTTAATAAGGTGTTGACCTACCTCTAGCCTGGATGCAGGCTGCCACACGGCGTGGCATAGACTGATAAAGCTCTCTGATGGTCTCCTGTCAAATTTTATTATTCCTGTCATTTCCTGTCAAATTTGTTCAAATTGTCGGGGTAGGTCATCAACATTCCCTGGTAGATGCAGTTGCCTTCCCATGAAGTCCCAGACTTGTTCGATGGGAGAGATATCTGGATATATGGCTGGCCAAAAAGTGTTTGACAAGCTGTAAGACAGTTCATCCCAACACGTGCCGTATGTGTTATGGTATTATCTTGCTGAAAAATAAGGCTAGGATACTGCAAAAGGAACGGTAGCCAAACAGGTCTGAGAATGTCGTCGACCTACCGGTGTGCTGTAAGTGAACAAAGGGGTCCGGCTATCAAAGGAAATGGCATCCCGGACTATAACTCCTGGTTGAGGGCCTGTGTGACGTGTAATAGTGAAAGTAGATCGGCACGCTGCTTTAGGCGTCTCCAGACACGTCTTCGATGATCGTCACGACAGTCGAAAGCGGGATTCGTAGCTAAACACAGTGCGTCTCCAGTCAACCTAATGGAACCAAGCACCACTGTAATCATGCCCGATAGTGTGTAGATATGAGTGGCAGGTGGAGTAACGGTCGGTACGAGCGTAGATTTCCCTCTATCAGCCGTCTGTGAATGGTCATGGGGGACACTCGTGTGCAGGTCGCACGTCCGATGATTGATAGCGATGAATCAGGTTCTGTGTCAGCTGATCTAACAATCATTTTGTCCTCCAGACCTGTTGTGGCCCTAGGACGACCACTACTGTCATGACGCTGAAATCTGCCATTGTCTACTCATTCTTGCGAGCATCTTCTAATCGCCGCATCACTTCGACTCATATGACGAGCGATTCTCCGATTTGCCAACCTGCCTTTTACAATCCAATGATACGAACTCTTTCAAACTCTTGACAGTTGCTCGTAATGAGCTCGAATCTTGCGGCGAGGCATTTTTTCAGTCGTGGGAAGGTATCCTAAATCACAATACAACAGATTTTTAACAACAGTTCAAGAACAGTTCCTTATATACATCTGCTGGATGCGAGTTCCGACGCACTGGAAATCGCACTATTCATTCACTGGACACCAAATTTTAATCATTTGCCTGTTTGGTCAAAACATTTAAGCATACGAAATTTCAAGGAAATTGGATGATTCTTTCGTGGTGAGTCGAATTTTTTTGTTACAGAGTGTATATTATTTCTTTAAAATACATTAAATACTCATTCAAACTATTTTGTATCAACTCCTAGTCATTTCTAAAGTCATCAACCTCATTTTGGCTCGTTCACCACTTATTTCCCAATGATGCTATTTGGAATTCTTTAGAATTTTAATTAAAAAATTAAGTTTTCCCCCCTGTCTACACTTTTATTCCGAAGGCAAAATTGGTATATTCTACAAATTTCAGATCTTTATAATGGAATAAAACGTGATGAGATATACGCAAAACTCCTACAGGGTAAGTATAGTTTAAGCTTACAAACTCTTGGCGTTCGGCATGCCGTGCAGTGACGTATATGTATGACATGTGCAATTTTATGGTGGACTGTGTGGTCACTATTGAAAATCGAACATTTCAAACTGAGTAGGCACACTACGTTTGTTTGTCTACGACTGGAAATACTGTATACTTGGCTTGTTCTTGAGTTGCAGACCTTTCATTCATTCATTTTTTTATACTACCTTCTACAAAGTACTGCATGACTTCGCAGTTTTATAATGAAATTATATAAAATTTTTAATATGAAATAATTATCTCTGCAGGAAGTCTCGAGAAACATATAGGATTTTAAAAGGATATTTTGAAATTACATTTTTATATTGTCTTCAATTAAATAAGATGAAAAAATAGCGATTTTATTAAAAACAATTTCCCCAGTTTGGCTCATTTTTCATTCCCTCTTATTCGTGTTTCTTAAGGCTGTTTTCATGTGTAATGCAATGTTGTACTGAAAGAGTATGAATGTCTTTCATAAAGGTATCTCTTTTCTTAGGCAGGGAATACAAATCTTCTTTTTTCACACTCAAATTACTAAGAAGAAAGAAAAAAAAAAAAAATATTATTGCGGAACCTCATTTGGATTGTTTTGTACAACATTGGTCTCAAACTCAAACTGCACGTGAGCTAAAGGGCCGATCGACGGAGGAAAAAAACCGACGGGCCCGAACTTTTATTTTTTAATACAAGAAAATTTTTTACAAACAAAATAAAAATCATTTTAAATAAATTTTATTTTAAATGAAATGGTGTGGTGTATTTAATTATGGCAAAGCACACGAGGGCTATCTGCCTAAAGGGAGGGATGCCTTTCGTGGAGGACGTTCTAAGGGAAACTGACTCGTATACACGTTACACATGGGGAAAACCACGAAAACGCCCATGCAGCCAGCCCGTTCGCGGGATTCGAACCTCAGACCGAACTACCAGTGTTCAGCGTCTTTACCGCTCGGCCGCTGGTGGGCTATTTTAAATGAAATTAATTTTATTATTAAACATTTTAAATTTAAATTTATTAAAAAAAACATTTTAAATAAATATTTTTTTCGAAATACTTATCAGACTATAATAATTATAATAATATTCAAAGAAAAAAATCTTTTTTTTTAATTACTTTAAAATAAATAGCAGTTTGAAAATGAAATGGTAATTTATTTACCCGTCAATAATTTGGAATTATAACTTTATGCAATGCCACTCTACAAAAATATTTCGGTAAAATTTGCCGAAAAAAATTTATCTGTGGGGGTATATGAAGCTTTATTGTATACACAGCGAATTTTTAGAGCTGTGGTTTTTGAACAATCTTATAAGCAAGCAGTTATTCGAAGTTATATGGCATCACACTAAGAAATTAGTAACTTTTATGCGATAGCGTAATTTTAAAATGTTGTTTAAATATATATCTTATGTAAAAAAAAAAATTAAAAAAAAAAAAATGTGTTTATGTTTTAATTTTAAACAATATGTACGGTTTGAGATATTATTTATTTAACAGTAGACAATATATCGAAAAACACGATCAGAGAACTTCGCAGTCTGTGGCTTCTACAGACGGCATCACAAAATACGAACAGCTAAGTTTCAGAAACATTATTCAATCATCCGGAACAATCCTTTATCCAGAATCGCCAACGTCTCGTTCCTGTTGCATAAAATAGAATCTACCATATAAGTTTTGAAGAATTTTCTTCTCGTGGCTCCATCTGTTAACAACCTAACAAACTAGAAATAAATTGGTCGATATTACAAACCGAACGAGACAGTTACCCCGGAAAATGTCACACATTCTGAAAATATTTTCTGATTTTGTAAAGATACCTGAAAACAATTTGCTTAGTACCGCTCCGTAAGGTCACAAAGCGTTTGTTCATAGTTTGAAGAATTAGAAATAATATTAAATAATTAAATAATTGCTTTATCGAGACATGTATTTTAAGTAAGTCGTGGGCTCACCAAATTACTAATTCTGAAGGAATTTCAGGGTTCCTACTAATATAATTAAAAGTTCTGAAGACTTTTAATGGATACATTAAAAAAAATATCACAAAATGCAAATAAATGCAAGAAACCAAGATTCAAACAGAAAATATTTTAAAGCTGAATAATTAAATACTTAATAACAATACTTTTAAGTCTGCAGTATTAATAAAACTTTCCGCCTACTGGAAACAGTTGCAGAAATACGATGAGTATTTTGATAATAAATGCAGTAGAATTTCTCATGGTATCCACCTCTAAACGTAAACATTATTTCTGAAAACGTAAACAAGCACTGATATTACAGTAAAGATGACCTTTTTAATTTTAAATTATACATATTTGAATAAACGTTCTTGTCTGAGCGAATATTATTAAAAGAGTCGAATATTGTAAAATAAATTTTAACTCAAAACTAACTAATAGTAAAAAAGGTAGGAGTTTCGTACTACAAAACTTAGCACCTTCTCAGGACCACCAGTTACTCTTTTACCACATAGAAGGCAGGAATCTTTTGGAATCGCAGGTTATAGTTATAGGTTTTACTGCAACAAAGGAAACAATAATGCCAACCAGCAGAATTAATTGTCTGAAATAATAAATTGTACATCAAGCAATTTTACTTTTCTTCAAGTGATGTCTTGCCCCGACTTTGCTTTACTGAAAGACTGCTATTTAATTTCTTTGTATCTTTTTTGGCGAACCCGTAAACGAATTAAAGGTCCAGATATTTCAGTATTATATTCAAGATATCCGTAAAAGGAAGTATAAAAACGTGGGAATGACATTCATAATAATTTCGTAATATAATCACAATATTGTATGACAAATCATTTGGTTTAAATCTTTACAGACGTAGACGTTATTTATTGAAAGGCCTTCCACCAATGCAATGCTTCTTAATGTTTGGTTTAATATGATTTATGGTGTCCTTTAATTAAGTAAAATATAGTTTAGAATAATAAAATATGGCTTTTTTATTTTCAAATAATAAAACTGTCAATATTTCAGACGAATTATTTTAAAGATAGACTAGAAATGGAAATATTTCACTACTACTGCAAAGCAGATGCAAAATATAGGCTTTAACCTTTAGAGTAGAGATTTTAAGTTTTCACGAATCTAACTACTGTATGTGTCCTCTTTTCTTCCTAGCTTAAACAAGTGTAGTATTATTGGTATTTAAAATTTAAAAAAAAAACAAATTTTTAAAGCACAGTTAAAGAAATTATATAAAATTTGATTACCGGTGTATAAATTAATGAGCAGAAGATCCAAGGTCTAATGCTTACACACGCTAATTATTTTAATTTTAGATATTTTTTATCATGAAATCTTTAGAATACATTGTTGTCCATTAAAAGATCAATCATTTTGTCATAAGAGATGTTAGTTGATATTGCTCAATATCCAATTGGCAGAACTTAAAGATGAGAAACAACAGTGGTTCTAGCAATTCAGAGATCAACGATGAATAAAGTTTCAATTGCAGACTACTTAGGCCTAATACTTTTATCCCAATCTCGTCAAAGTTTAAAATTTGCTGCTAAAAAAGAATTGCGTGGCATGCTTAGAGATCTAACAGTGACTGCTCATTATTATGGCAATGCCAACTACATAGGGTGTTTACACATCTTTAGAACAATTTAAGAGACTTTTAATTAATGCTTAAAATGCAGAGAGTATCTTTTTAAATATCTCATCTGATAAATTTTTATCTGGGCCGTAAGTCTGCATCGTGATTTCCGCGTTAGAAGCACTTTTCCTAAAATTTCCAACGACGTTGATTTCCATTCATCTTATATTATTTTCCAGCGTCCATTAATCACGGTAGATTTGTGCTGAGAAAGAACTCTTTCCAAGAGCCCAAAGCCATGATCGTTGATAGCTGAAACGTCAGGGAACTTCGCAAGAATACTTAGAAAATATATACGTATTAATGGAATACCTGTATCAGTCTTACTTGTTCAAGGACCGCAGTAGTGCTTTTCAAAGTATGACTTGCTGCTTGGTCTTGATAAAGTTTTGCTCCTTGAAAATTACTAAGATAAAGAAGAGAAATGTCTTCTATAAATACTGGTCATATTAAGCGTTCTCATGATATATGCTGATTGTGATATTCTTCCCCACTAATCTTACTTTTAATTTTCCATTATAAGAGAATCCTGCGACAATTATAAATCTCTTATTGAAACTTTTTTTGCATTGAGTGATCCAGGTTTGTACAACTTTTTCTCTTCGTTTTTTTATAATAAATAGAGTTTTTTTTTGTTACAGTTATTTAGGTAAACCATGCTTCATCTAGAGTCAGAATGCATTTCCATTGATTTTCAGCTGAACAGTTTTCAAGTGGTGTTCTGCAAATTGCTTTGCGTTGAGCCACATGAAAGCTGATGATTATTTTATATTTAGCTTTTTAAATTGTGAATATTGGTTTATCATTTCAATCATTTTACTAAGGATCTATTTAATGGTGAATGTTTTCTTGTTACGAGATATTTAACCTACAAATTGGAGTAATTTGGACTAATTTGGAGTCAGGTATTCGTTTAACTTCTTATGTCCATATAGAAGTAATTATTGACGGTTTTTCCTTCGCCTATTAATAATGTTACTTATATTGCACTCGTTCGCACTTTATGTAAAAACTTTTAATGTTTAATTGTGCACAAAGTCCGTATTTCTTAGAGCGATTTGATTCTATCTTGTAGCTTATATTCTTGGCTGTAAATCTATCTTTAATATTATATGAAAGTAAACTTTTATCTCAGCCCTGTCATCTTAATTTTATACCACTCCTCTTGGGTCGTTTTCCAAAGTCAGTTCAGTTTTCTTGAATACCATTTCCCTAAGATCGTTTTAGCAAACCGTATGCACAAAAGTCCACAGGAGAAGTGCAAGATGATTTTAAAGGCATTTTAATACATAGGATATTTTTTTTCGTGTTTCTAATTTATTCTTTGCTACTGACTAAAGGTTTTGTTCATGTGAAGTTCAGCTTTGTGCCTTTATTGATAACCTTTCTATATAATGCTGCAATATCGTCTCCAAAATTTCCAAAAATTTTTTTCTTAATTTTTCTGCTAATAGTATAGTACTTGAGACTTTTTTCGAGTTTTAATTTATCTTTTTAACAAAATCCTGAAATTATTATTAATCCGTTTGGGAACATTTATGTTCACTTTCGAAGACATTTTGTATGATCATTATCTTCAGCAGAGCAATCGAAAATTCATCTTTTTTATTAGAATCATTTAAATATACCTCATTCCTCATCGAGTTTTACCGCAAGGTTTCATTTATCAGCAGCTAGTTGTTTTTATATCATTTTCCTAGAATTTGTTTTCCTTTCAACAACAGGCTTTTTCAAAAGCAGATAAACTTTAGATTTCAACTTCTTTTTTAACTTCGAATATTTATCAAGCATTTTACCTACAGTAGCAAAACGTATTCCTAGCTCTGATGCAATGGATATATGAATCTGTATATTTTGTTTCAGAATCAAAGAATACACTTTTTTGATATTTACTCGAGGTTCGAACAGTCTTACGATCCAGATGTTTGGTCATTTTTCCATTCTTACTTCAGCTATATGCTTTATTCCATTGCAACTTGATATATTAAAAATTCATTTCTTTGAAATGTAGTTCTCTCGAATTTTATGCTGCATTTACATGTTGTTGATACGAATATTTTTGCACGGGAAATGCATTTAAGTGTCTTTAGAGATATTTCTAAACTTTAGAAGCCATTATTAAAATAAATATCTTATTCTGCTTTCCAATTAAAACAAAACAGTAGTAGATGGCTATATTGAAAATACCAAATCTTTATATTAAAATACTAATGAGAAAATTTAAATAGAAAACCATTTTCATAAATTGCGAACGGTCTTCTGTATATTTTTTTAAATTTTCTATTTACTTTGGATCAAATGGATGCGCTCTCCTGTTACTGAAGTTTTAATGGCCAATAGTGTTATGCTAAACCTTCCTACGCCATTTAAAAATTCTGCGTATTTATTTTATCCAAGTAATATAAATTATACGTCTTCCGTTAAATTACATTATTTTTTAAAAGTATACAAAATAGCAAGGTAAAACCAAAATGCTATCTTTTGAACTGAAAGATAAAGAAGCGATATCTTTGAACTGGAATATAGTAAAAGGAATGTTTCTTTGTTTGAAAACAAATCTTCAGAATCTTTGTAAACAAATCTTAGGAAAACCATTTTATCGTAACCCAAATTTGTGAACCTCAAATTTGTAATAAATATCAGATTTATCTTGCAATTACATTTAACATTATATTTAATTTTAATTAGAAGTAACTCTGTTTTAATGACTTTTTATTATATTTCTTAAATAAGAATGATTAGCACATCGTAATATAATTTTTGCTGTATCCGATAGTGGCACGGTGAATAAGTTCGCTGAATAATGCTAGTTTGATGCGCGTGAATAGAAAATGGCTGCATGGGTGTTTTAGTCCTTCTTTGCTTGCGTATGATTGCTATTAAACCGAAGTATCATTATCTCGAACGCAATATTTTGAGGAAACTTTGGTTTCAGAAATTTCACGTAGTTCGACTACGTAATTAGCGCTTTATGATCCTTTCTATTAGTTTATGTAGAAAAACGCAATGCCAAAAGTAATTCTTTCGCATTATCTCAAGTACTACAAATCGAAATTTACTACTCAAGTCAGTTTTAAATGTACTTATTTCTAGGAAATATTGATTGCTTTGTTTCATGTTTGTAGGTGTGATACAGATTTAATTTCTACAAAAACTAACTTATCGTTGAAGGTCCTCTCCGACAGTATCCACCAGTTAGGCCGATTGATTTCTCTTGATCTGTCCTACTATAAACCGCATAATATTACCACTCTTCATAAACAACCGGGGCACAGTATTACCACCCTTCACTTTTAGAATCGATGCCTTTAGGTTATTCACTTGAAACATACAATATTATGCCCATGCTAACAGCAGGAAACCAGCATAAGTTTTCAAAGTCCAGTCACTAATAGACAAGAAAATTTAATGACTTGCTTTAGTAATTAAATTTGTTGTACGGAAATTTTTTAATATAATTAACATAATCTTTTAAATTATGTATTCCGAAAATAGATTTTTTCAATTTAAATGAAGTAAAGCGGCTTGTTTATTCCAGAGAACTTTTTAGTGGAATACGTAGTATAAGTAATACAGTAATAAGTAATATAGTAAATATGTTAATATAAATATGAAAACGAATTCGATTTTGTTATATTCTGAATGCGAAGAAATCTGCATTAAAATGTTTCCACGTTTTTATTTTTCGGTTAGAATAAGAATCTGGACAATTTTTAAGAATCTTGATAACTCATGAGCTGACTGGAATTTCTGTTATAAGTAATACTTTTAATTAATTATTTACGAAACATTTTTAACATAAGACACGTGATTTTTATTTTAGTATGGCTAAGGGTATTATTAGAAAAGGCTGACACAAATGTAGAACTAGTTCTTTTTAAAATTATTTAATGAAGGAAACCTTTTTTCTGTCGTTTGCGGGGAAAAACCTTGATATTCTATGCTTCTTAATTGGTTGTTCCTTTATGAATTATAAATAAACTTTTAAATTAATTTTCTCTTTAGTCAACAGATGGCAGCACGACAAAAGATAGAAAATTCTGAAGCTATTTTAGAATGTACTATCTACTTTGAAAGAGTTTCAAATGTACCCGATAGATGGAGCAGTTTCTCTTGAAAATGACACTCGCTAAATATTGTATGCGGGCGGAATGCACTACCTCATAACAGCTGACGGGCCAGAACCTTTTTTAACAACATTTACAATCTTTAAATTAAAAAAGAAAAAAAATAAATAACAATTAATTAACTGAATTTTAAGGGTCACGTACTAAGTATTTATCAAAACATACATAAAAAATAATAAAACGAAAAAAAAAAAAAAAAAAAAAAAAAAATTATATTTATTTACTATCTGAAATCTTAAGTTTCGTACCTTCAAAAAATTCTGAGCAGTGACACATACTGGTAGCTCGACCTGCTTGGGTACGAACACAGGCACACAATGAATACGAGCCAGTTTCCTTAGAAGGTCCTCGACGAAAGCATCTCTCCTCTTAAGCAGATAGCCTTTGTGGTTTTGCCGTATTGATATAACATAACCTAACCATTTACAGGAAAAAAAAGTAAGCAGTTAAAAGTCTTAGATTAGGATCCCTGTTCTTGGAGTTTAATTCATTTTTGGAAGCAAAACCATGCATTATGGATTCTATCAGTTATTGATCAAAAGTTGCTCGCTTTTTAAAATTTCTTTTGCAATTTATATTGTTTTCTTATGTTTTGTTCTAGAAGATGCTGTAGTTAGGCGTCTTTAGGTAACCATCAACGTTACCGAACCATTTTTGTCTCCTGAAGAAGTAGTCGTCTTAGAATACATGAAACATATTATGTTAGTTAAGGCATCAGGATACATTTAAAACGCAATTTTCGATCAAAATATCGTTTTCCTATTTTTCTGCTAATTTTATAGCCAGACCGTTCATATTTACAAATCTATTTAAAGGATATTTCCAATTTTTGGAGTTGTGGTTAATTCAATTTTACCTGAAAGTAATTTTTTAGACAGAAATTTTGTTTTGCTACATGGAAAAATGTTTTACATTAAAATTCCTCGTAACTGGCGCCTGTATATATATATATATAATTTTATTTATGAACTTCAGAAGCACGTTCATACCAGTCCATCTCAAGTCAAACACATTATGTCAGTGCTATATGATTACATTCTAAAAAAAAATATTATCATAAAAAAGACTTTTCTTTCTCCGCCCGCCCCCATTGGCGCAGCATTTCCGTTACCTTTCTTTTCATGATTTCGTTGTTTAAGCGCCAGCAATACGTAATAACCGAAAATAAAGACTTCTCTCATCAGCTTTTTAAATGTTCTTGAAATCATAGTCGTTCAATGATCGACATTTTTAGAAGCAGTCTTCTATAACTCTTGCAGGTCCCCGATTCTCTGACGAATGGAATAAACAAATGCACAAAGAACTAAAATTTTTCGATTGCTCAATGATCTCTCTCAAGTTGTTTTCGATTACTCTAATTTTCGAAAACATTACTTGTAAATATTCATTAGCTAAGTACGTCTAAGCCACACCACAGTTTTATTCCTTTGGCCTTCATCTCTTCAGCCATTTTTTCTGTTTGCAAATTGTGTTCCCCTAGATGCTGATGTCACTTGTAAAACTGAAAATTATAACTAAAGTAAGAAAACTCATGCATCTTATAATATATTAAAACTAACATCAAGACAGTTCTCAGAATTCAAACAATACAATTAGTCCATACTAATAAGGTTTATAATTTCCTATTGATTGTGTTGTTAGAACTTTAAAATTCACAGTTATGGATGTATAAAAATAACATCTTACCTGCTTTCCAAAATAAGTCTTAGAATTTAGGTTTATCGCTTTTTATTGCTGTACGAATCATTGCCATCCTCAAAGAAACAGTTAAATGAAACATTTTGGTATTTTATACTGTTTTCGAATACTGAATTAGTATTTTTGTATGTTACCAAATCGCATGAACGCATGTGAAAAAACATAAAAACATGCCAGAGGAGCAAATACATTAATCAGAAATTGGGAACCATTTTTACATTTATTCAGCAGTAATAGTTTTCAAAGGTAAATAATATCTATCTCCATCAATTACATCTCAGTTATAATCCCAAATATAAATAACGAATGTAAATAAAATATGGCAACATTTAATAACATTGTAAAGGTAAACATTGGCCAGATAAGTGCGTCCACGTCACAAAAATATTTTGCTCTTCGGATTTTCTAATATTAGATTCTTAGTGGATTAATTATATGACACATAACATCAAAAGTCAATTTTATTTCAGCAACAAGAAGTTCTTAAATAGTAGCTCTTTCTACCATGTTTCTGGATCTGAAGCCATTATTCATAACCTTGCATCTTTTTTTTTTTTTTTTTTTTTTTTTTTGGATGAGTTTTGCCACTAATTAGTAGTTTGGGGATAAAATATCTCAAACAAAAACCAGGAAAAAACTATTACATTGCCTTTCCTTTGTTACCATTTTTAAATTACCTTCTTTATTTTTTATTTATGGTTTATATTTTGTTGTAATTGAGTATTTCCACCAACTCTTTTGTGACAGAGTTCTTGAAGGGTATTCAATAGCTTTAAAAAAATTGTGTTCCTAAATTAATGTACTTGTTTTACATGAAATAATATTAATACAATTCAAAATACATCTAAATTCCTTTTAGGCCATATAATCATGAACTATTCTTTATATCACAAACTCTGCACGCAGCTGTAATATAGTTACAGTTTAAATTGTGTAAGAATGGGGCCAGTTAAGAAATATTATAATGTAAATGTCTAAAAACTATGCCATAGCATAAAGATAAAAATAAGAATAAAACTTGGGAATTTAACTCCGGACTAAAATCACTCTATGTTCATATTCTGCTTGGTAGACCTAATATTTTATCCACTAAACACATATCTGATCTAGCCGTTGTATTAGATTTTACATTTAGTTAACATAACCGATTCTAAACTATAACAGATATTACCATTGCTATTACCTTGAACATTAAATGAACCAGCTGCTTTAGAGAACATTTCCTTTCACTCCATAACTGTATCATATTTCAGTTTTCCTTGAAATATGTACTGTAGCTAAAAATTTCGATTTTGTGATCGAAATGCTTTATTGCATTTTTCTAGTTCTGTCTTCTTTCTCTTTACTTCATTTTACCCCCTTCTACAATTGTGCGAAAGAATACATTCATTTTTTTCTACCAAAAAATAAAATAGAGAGTATAAATAGAGAAATCTTACTCACATGAAAAAGGGAGCAAAGATATCACATATGATTGCGTTGATACAATCATTCTCGTTTCTACACTTAGAGTACTTTTTGAAATGAAGCAGTCTGCAAATAACATTCATATTTTCGTTATTGCTCACGGTTACTGTATACAAAATTGTTTAATATTTGAAGTTTGCGACTGATTTTTCTTACCA
Organism: Stegodyphus dumicola; assembly: GCF_044657685.1. Lineage (NCBI taxonomy): Eukaryota > Metazoa > Arthropoda > Arachnida > Araneae > Eresidae > Stegodyphus > Stegodyphus dumicola. The sequence continues at coordinate 200,906,848 of NC_140771.1, forward strand.
CATTAAGTTATACGGATAACCTCAACGTTACATCCGTTATAACTTAAAAAACTCTGATGGAAGTAGATTTGTTTTAGCTAAAGGGCTTTCAGCGATTCAGACACAATTACCTTCTCCAGCTGTAGCTCAATAAAAAAAAAAATCACAAACAGAAAGAGAGAAAGATTGGAGATCTTTCTAGAACATGCTAGCAGTTAAGCATGGAGTCCTCTATAATAAATAATTAATTTGGTTTATTTAATTATGACAAAGCATGTGAGGACTATCGCTCTAAGGGAACGGATGCCTTCGTGGAGAACTTTCTAAGGGGAACTTTCTCGTATACACGTTACACACGGGAAAACTAAGAAAGCCTCCTTGTAGCCAGCCTGTTCGCTTGGAATTGAACTCAAATCGGAACTACAAAAGTTCAGCGACTTTACTGCTAGGCAGCTAATAGTGAAAGATAAAAGAAAATGGAAAAAAAAATGGTGCTGTCTAAGCGCTCAAAATGAAATCATACTTTTTTTTTTTTTTTTTTTTTTGTAAATGGATTCAAATTTAAGTCACTGACCAATGGAGAAAGAAACTTGGGAACAATAAAAGACTCAAGAAAATCTAATTCCTCAATTGAAGGGTTAGTTGATGATTTTGCCAGCAAAAACAAATCATTGATTTGTATTCAAACTGAGCCATTTATGCTACTAGGTAGCAGACACCCTTCTCTTTTTTCTTCTGTTCACTTAAATTTTCTCTGCTTACATGAGGCCAAAGTCTCATTTTTCAGCTTACTCTGAGTAACGACAAAATAAAACTTTTATGCTAAGAACAGCTGAGAAAACTGATTAGAATGAATCGTCTCAGACTAATGCAAGAGTACGTTATAACGTTTCAAAACGTCTGAAACTAATATGATATACATGGACTCTACGAATAAATTAGTTTTTCCCTTGAAAACATTAGTGTAAATACAAGTTTGTCTCTTCTATCGAGGAATATTAGATGCCTAACGTCCGAACTGCAGAAGCGTATCAGGTAAACAAATTTTTATAAATATATATGATTAAAGATACTCACACTACATTTAATGCGCTCGAACAGAGACGTCAGGTTTTCGAAAGTTATAATAAACCGAATTTAAATGCAGAATATTAAATTTGAAGATTTTAATTATTGTTCATGAAATATTTAGTGGGAAGAAATTGTTTTCTAAATGAAAGTTAATTATAGCTTGTCCTTGAAACGAAAAATATCTATATGTGTTAAAATCTAACAAGAAAAAGGCGGAAAAGGAAGTAGATAAATTTTAAAAAATCTTAAGAACAGCCTTTACTAATTAATAAGTTACAAAACTACACTGGTTTCCAAAAATTAAGGGAAAAAATAGCGATAACTCGATCAAAATTAAGCCAATCCCTTAAAAATTTTGAATATCTTGTCAAATGAAAATTACCGAGTAAAACTGCAGTATGCAAATTAGCGGCGCTATATTCGAAATACGTCATCTGCGAGGAACATAAAATTGCGTGTTTCAGACCAAGCTTGCAAATTTTACTGTGAGGCTGAGATAAGAAATCTGGGATAACCAATTTGTAATAATGACCTCCAGGCATCATTTTCCCGAAGAACTGCTATAGAGATCTATTGAGAGACTAGAGGCAGCACAAAGTCAGACAGAAGTGGCCAGTTCGATAAATATGAGTCCTTCTATGGTTCATAGACTTTGGCAACAATTTGTAACCACGGATTCGGAAACCAGAAGGTTCAGCCAAAGACGGCCAACCATTACGAAGAGCGCTGATGATAGATTTGTTGTTATCCACACGTAAGTATAAACACACGGAGGAAATTAAATAATATAAAACCTCAACTCAGATCGTCCCTTGCTGCAACCACTTGAAGGCTGGTGTCAACGTCAACTGCGCGTAGAAGTCTTCGTAAAGGTGGTCTGTACGCAAGGGCGACCAGCCAATTGTGTGCCTCTCACGTCACGTCAAAAAGGGAACGTACGAGTTGGGCGCCTCAATATGTCCACTGGATGGCTGATCAATGGATGGCTGTACTCTGTACTGATGAGTCCAGGTTTAGCCTTCGAAGCCATAGTAGACGTTATTTGATTTAGAGAGAACACGGAATCTGTTATCATCCATCAATCATCTGTGACTGGGATGCATACGGAGGCGGCAATGCCTGTGTTTGTGGTGGTATCTCTTTGAGTGGACGCACAGACCTCCATGTCTTTCCACGTGGAACCATGAATGCTCAGGTCCATAAAGATGACATCCTTGTTGCTTATGTGCGCTCTTATGTCAAGCAATAAGTAATAATTTCGTGCTACACGACGACGTTAGACCGCACAGGGCTCGCAAAGTGAATGATTATCTTCAACAGCAAAAAATTAAGCGCGTGGAGTGGCAAGCTCGATCACCGGACCTGTATCCTATCGAGCATGTTTGGGATGCTTTAGGAAGACGTATAGCTGTTCTCAGTTCTCCTCTTCTAAGCGCTGCCATGCCTGCGACTGCTTTGCAAGAGCAATGGCTCTCACTTCTTACAGAACTGATAGACTGCATAATGGATAGCATTGCACATCTCTGTATGTGTTGTATTGCTTCTAGGAGATATCGTATTCCAAAATGAATGTAATTCCCCTATACCAAACTTGTACATCCTATTTTTTTATTTGATACAAATGCTAATTTCGATAACACCATAATTGTATGATAATTTCTTTTCATATTTTATTTTATACATTACTATACCTTGTATATTGTGAGTTAATACTATTAAGAGTAATCGTTAATTTGTGTTTTTTCCTTAACCCGTAACAGGGGAGGTGAAAAAGTTGAACATAACAGGGGACGTGCGGTCTCAGAGACCGCGCATTATAATAAATTTTTTAAAATCGTCTAATTAAAATATCATCATGATATTTCACTTCGATGTTCTTTGAACATTTTACTCTGAAAAGAAAATATGTTTTTACATTTTAAAGTGAAATTAAAGTTTTCCCAGAAAATTTCCCCATAGCCTCAAATTTTTCGATGAAAATCATATGCTGCACTAAATTCTATAAAACTAAAAATAAGAATGCATCTATTTTGAATTAACTATTTTATCTATATTAGTTAATATTCAAAGCAAATTTTAACCGCAGAAAATTGTATGTAGCACAATACAGAAAAATTTTGACAGTACTTAAAATATCAGTATCTCACTGATTTTCTGATAGTAAACAATTTAGTTTTCGTCTTCTTTAGCACATTCATTGCATAACTTTTGCGTGCATTCCAAACAAACAGGTTCTTGGCAAGATAAACATAAATATACTGTCTTTCTTTTCTTGCTTGGGGGGCACAGACATGTTTTCCTTAATTTTAATTTTGCTTCTTTTGTGCACTGCTCCACATCCTTAGACTCAGCTTCTTTTCCTAAAATCCGCTTTATCGTCAGGCGCAATTCTCGATTTATTCTTGGGTTTTTCCCTCGGGTGTGTAGTAGTGGTTGGACTAATTCTCTCGCTAATTCTTTCGAAAACACCATTCTGGTCATAACAGGGTTTTGGTTATAACCTTGGTGCAAAATGTATGCGTTTACTGTACTCACATCTACTAACCGGTAGAAAAGAGCCATAGGCCAACGCGTTGTTCTCCTACTACAGGAATGGACAGAACATTTTTCATTTAAAGCATCAACACCACCTTTGGTTCTGTTATAGAAACCAATTATTTCAGGTTTCTGTGTTTCCGAGTCTGTTTCTATCGAATGATGCAATGATGACATCAAAACCACTGCTCGCCTTTTTCGCAGAAATTTTCTTCACAGTCATCTTCTTCACTAAAATCAGTTCCAACTTCGTTTAGAATTTTTTTCAGTTCTTCTGCATAACGTGGATCAGAAGGATAAATGAATCTCCGCAGACCTAACTTCAGAGCCATGTGTTCACTACTGCCAAAAATTGTAACACTGAGGGGGAGGTGAGGTCTCACAGACCGCTCTAGAAGAATTTCAACAGATACACTTGCCAAAGCATTCCGATAAGAAGGTGTCAGAAAGAAGGTCACGAAACGTGAAGCTAGGGAAAGAATCCATTCACTTGGACAAAGCATGCAATAGAGGTGATGGGAGGAACATGTGGCGCGGTCCGTCAGACCGCACGTTCCCTGTTACGGGTTAATTAATAATAACCATATTTAAGATATCAAATGTGAATTAAAATGTGCTAGTGTTACTATGTTTTAAAAAATTGTTCCAACAGTTTATTGGTAAAACCGAAGCACTTTCTAGTACCGATGCCGAAACGCGACAGGTTTTTGAATACAATCGAATTTAAAAATGAATAAAAATATGTTCAAAGGAATTAAATATACTGCACTTCCTGATTTAAACAACCCAGAAAAAATAGATATTAGAAAAAAATTCCGATATTTACAAAATTCAAGGCAGAAATTAACCTTGTACAGGTACAGTTCCCCCTCACTAACTTTACAGCTGTATCGAAATATTGAAGGACCGATTAGAGGATGCATGTTCTTCGAGATTCGATCTTGGGCCAACGTTAGAGCAAAACACTAATCACTCTCTGTACTGATCAGGGGTGCAGTATGAGATACGATGGAAAAAATGACCTTTGTTGCAAAATATATTTCAATTGACAATTGAGCCAAATCATAGTTTTCAGAGACTTTCAGAATGCATGTCATCATTTTAAATGTCATTTACATCTTTATATACAAGTAGATAAGTTAGGAAACTGCAGGTTAAAAAATACAGAATTATTGTTATGCTGCACTTTATTTTCTAGCAGCTTCTCCCTCCATCACACCAGAAAGACTAAAGTCACAGACTCATTTTTACTTGATGAAAATTATAACTTATATCTCTAAGAGCAAGAATAACAAATTAAATATTCTTTTGTCACGCACGTTAATTCAGTGAAGAGTAAGTGAATTAATGTGAGAAATTTCTGGAATGAATAGCTTGGAGAACATCCAGAACAATTCGAAATGGCATAACAGATTTCTTTCTTTTTCCTTACTATATATTTATGAAACCTCATTTGGTGCTACAATATTGTAAAAATAAGAGTACAATATTATGTAAAATAGTATGTAAAAATAAGAGTGCAATACAGTTTTCAACAGCATCAGTAACATTGTAATTAGACTTCAGTGTTTTTTTTAAATTCTCCAAGTGGATAGAAAAGGTTAAAGTCTCATGGAGTTTAATTTGGAATTATAATGATTTTTTAATCTCGCTTAAATTTGAAACAGAATGATACTTTCCTTAGTCAACAATCTAATGATAATTCGCTGTTTAAGACTGCTGTAAAACTTCTTCAACTTACTGGTAACAATTAGCAGGCATGATGAAAAGAGAATTTAGCGCTAATGTCCATTTCAAATATATATATATGTATTCACAACGAATTCTGCCAGTCATGATTACATCGAACTCTTTACCTGAAAAAAGCATCAAAATGTAATGAAAGATATTATAATGTATATTAGCTTTTGGTAGTGGAAACCGATTAGACGTTAGAAGACTGTCCCTAAGTCTTAAAATAATACAAAGTAGGACAAGTGCATGAAGAACCTTTTATTAACTCAGATTAATGTTCACAGATGACACCAATTCATGCTTACAGAAGTCAACACATTTGGCTTAACTCAAAAAGGTAACGATTAAGTCAAATTTAAAGGGAGTTAAGTTTAGCCTCACGGCTAAACTAACGGCTTCACAGGTTAACGCACAGACTGCCTCTGACTCGAAAGTCGGTGTAAACAAGCCAAAATGGCAAGAATCGCTCAACTCCACAGAATTTTAATCGCTAGTAAATCAAGGATAGCAACGAGGCCTTCAAGCAGGTAGAACACGATCTAAATTCATCTTCCCTTCATATAACATTCAGGTTATTAAAGTGATTCAGTATACGTAAGAATAGGTATTTAAATACTACTATGTTCCTTATGGGGTTTAAAAAGGCTAAGCTACCGTTTCTGTATGTGTACCTTTTCTACATGTGTAATTGTTTTACGCACATTTTCATATAGTAATAATGTATATCGCTTTAATAAATTTTCATTCATTATTTAATTTCGTTTCTTCATTTTACTTTCTAATTATTTCCAATTTATTAGTTCAAAGGGGCTTCGTCTCTGAAAGACTATTGTTTTCGTTTTCGATTTTGCGTTGAATCACTATAAATGTCCGTTTCACTTTTCAAACTGTTGCCACCAAATGCAGAGTCTTGCAGTATATTTTAAGAAAATAGATAATGAAAAATCTGCATAACGCATTATGATAAAACAACAGTACATAGAGCCATCGAATTTTGAATGACGTAATCCTCCTACGAATATGGGCATGTGGAAGCCAAAATTTGAAATGTGGAATTTGTTTTATTATCGATTTCATATTTTGTAAAACTTTAACGAATTTTTTATTAACAAATTTAAGTATTTCAAAGCGAGTAATGGCAACACTTTAAAGGAAAAAAAAAAAAAAACTTTTAATCTCCAGCGCGCGGAACTGTGTATCGTAAATTCTAAAGATAGGCTCATTTTAAAATTATTTTGCGACATTGCTATTGAACTGAATTTTATGGTTAAATGCAAAGAACATGATATTTAATAAATAAAGATAACACACAAAACGTTAAAAAAATGCCCTTTTGGACGTAATTTAAAATCTGAAACCTTTCAGTTTTTTTTCTCCTTTATTTGTATTTATTTATTTATTTTTGTTCACTGTGCGTCCAGGGGAAATGATAGGGAAGAAAATGAAATTGTTTGGTGGTCGTGCATAAAGAGTTTGTTTTCCTCTTAAGTAATATGTATCGGAAATTAATCCCTTTTAGATGAAGCCCTTCTCGGGATACAGCACACCGAATATAAATCAAATTAAACGTAAATTGTATGATAATAATTATGCAAATTTACTGAAACTCCAATAAATTCTTTTGAGGCAAATTTTTGCAAATATTGGTTTCCGAAAACTCACGAAATGTTATAAAGAGAAAATATAGTTTGTAAATAGGAGAGACTGAAATTATTTTAAACATCTGACGCTGAAATGGTTCTCAAAGATGCTAATATGATTTTCAATATCTTTAAAAATAAAAATCCCTGGTAAATATTCATTCATCTAAAATTGCCTAAGATTTGTATTGTCATATATAATTTTGATGAAATTAATTTTATTCTTAATGCGTACTTCAGTTAAAGTACTTTAAAAGTCGATATAATTTTTTATCGTTAATTTGTTAGTTATTATAAAAGCAGAATCAGATCAAAACTGATTGATATTTTAAATGAGATGAATTTATTTATAAAATTTAAACTCACACTCCCCTTCCAATTGTCTGATAACATATACCAGTTATTTTTTGAAGCAATTAGTGAAGACCATGTACATTAAAAAAAGTTTCAGCCACACTAAATACCTGTAAGAATGCTTAAAAAAACTGCAAATGATAATTTATGTTTCAAACGCATTATGACATACATATACAAATCACATGGAACTAGCTGGCTGCATGTATGTTTCTGTGATTTTTACCTAACATTTTGTCCCTAACATGAATATGAACATAAATTGCCTTAGAAAATTCTCCTCGAAGATATCCAGTTTCTTAGATAGATTTCGTGTGCTTTTTTTTATAAACTAAACAAGCTATAAGCAATCCAAGACTATAAGTTTGAAGATTTCAGTTAAGAGCTGCAAGTATATATTTATCAACAAGTGAAACTAACACGTCATTCGCAAGGTTATTCTATTTTAATTATACTGTTATTTTACATGTTAGATCTTTGCTGTCACTTCTCCCTTGTGTTTTCTCGCCAGCATGCGAATTAGCTCGCGTGTATTTAAGAAGAGGATTTTGGACTGTAAGACTGAGTGTGTTCTTCCTGTCGAGGTCAAGTTAGTAGGTTGCTAAAATAAGATAAGATAAAATACGTAGTTTTCGGCTTTGCATCATAATCGGCGATACTGAATCTCCACGCCAGTTAATTTGAGTGAGCTTCGCGTTAAATTAAATTGTACATCTCTCGGCTACTGTATTATTACTAAATTGAAATTTTACATTTACCTGCCTGTTTCAGCTGTTATTTTAGACTTAGTGATAATTCTGTGCCAGTCTATCGCAAGTTTAGTTACAGTTTATTATTTCCAAGAAAAATTCTAAGCTTTATCGTGACGCTCGAACAAAAGTAAAGAGGATGTCTCAAGAAAATGCAACATTTAGTCTGACCCCTCACCATTGCAGGCTGCACCAGCATCACTGAGTCTCAATGATTGAACTTGGATACATCGCGGACACGATGCGAGTGTCCATAAAACACGCAGTGACTTTTGACGGCATATTTCTGGAAGAAATGGATTCGCATTTTCTGCTTTATACAGTTGGGGAAATATACAAAGTTACATTAGCAACTGCAGCACCTGGAGGACTTGGTAATGTTTTATGATAAAATCATTTTCCATGGTGGAAGGTAGGGTGAAACTGGAAGCAAAATAATTTAGCAGATCCCAGCTTAAGATTAAAAAACTGAAGGAATTTATATTGAGAAAAACATAATTGGTAAGTTTATTGTATGAAAAAAAAATGGATCCGATGACATGCAAATTATACTGTCTAGATTATAGCCACAAATCCGGGATTTTTTAAACTGGAAGCCCAAGTACGCTCGGGCGTTTGAACTCACTTTAAAGTATGAGGGTTTCAAAAATGACGCAGAGCGCAGGATATGGCTAGAGGGCGAAGGGCAGGTTTATAGGCCTGTAGCGGAAGGAAAGCCACAGTAACGGTAATAAACTGAGGTGTAAAGAAATTTTCAAGCGTGAGTGGCAATCGCTAACAGAAAATACAAAAGAAAAAAGAGGGCGAAGATAGAAATAATTCAAACTAATAATGGGTACTGAAAATAAGAGAATACAGTAAAACCCAAAAGCAAGAAAATCCCCTTACAACTCTACTGAATACAGCAGTCATAAAACATTTGGATTTGCCTGTAACACAAATATTGTTAAATAGCATTCCAGCGGATGTACTATTGGATACAGGGCCTCAACGCAGTTTTTTTGGCGGAGAAGTGTTTTAGAATCATTTTAAATGATATAGAATATTTGGGGTTGAAGGAACAAAATTTATTGCCGCCTCAGGTGAAGAGTGTACACGTGGAAATAAAAAGTGAGCAGCCGAAAGTAATTTTCTTCGTTGTGAAAAATGTGCAAGTTCCAATACTTTTGGAAAAACAAAAGTTATACTATGATAAGAAATGACGCGGGAGTAGTTATATAAAGTGGGAGATAAAGTTATGAAGATTAAACATTTTCTTTTATATGCACCTGCAGATAAAGTGGGAAAATTCCTCTCTAAATTTCAAAACCCATTCTTCATCGAGTGACATGAGAGTCCGTAGTATACTTTAAATTAAAAAAACGGGAAGAATATGATAGCTAAAATAGACCAGATAAAGAAATATTATGAGCGCGTTGGCATTCTCCTTCTAAAAGATATTTTGCAGAAATCAAATCATGAGAGAAATACTTGTAGCCACAGTCTACAGTTATTCCAGCAACATTGGAAATGCAAGTCCCGCAAAGGAAAAGAAAGTTTGACGCAGATGATGAAGCAGAAAAAAAATCCAGCGTTCGACGCATCAAAAAGAAGCGAACTGAAGGAGAAAAGACGGCCAGGTCTAAGGAGTAGCAACTCTTCCAGAAAGGAAAGGAAATTTCAGCATCATATCCAGCGAGTGAGTGACGCGGAATGAGTGATAGCTGATTCAAGAATCAAGATTTCAGTCACCGAAAAAGGATGGCTGCGAATGTCCTACCAACGCAGCATCTACGGCGAAAGCGTCAAAGCAGGTAGAATCACCACAGAGGATTAAAGGTTAACAGGAACCTGAGGACAGTTCCGTCTAACCAACAGACGAAAGTACAGGAGAAATCAGGAGTGCCGATGGGTAGTGTAAAGGACAAAGAAACGATCCAGGGACAAACAAAAGTCAAACAGATAAATGGAGCTACGGCCGAGGAAACGGATAACAATCCAAGCTGACATTTATCCGTCTTGGAAGGGGATTCTCGCCAGATGGATGAGCGACTACTATCGAAGCAGAAGATAATTGAAATTTAATTTCTTCATCGTCTTTAGTTGATGAGTAAAAGGCGCAACATTTGTTATTTATCTTAAGTATTGTCTTAAGCGAAGACATTTCAGTTTTGTTATGTAGCAAGGAAATTTTAATTTATTTATGCATTTATAGCAATGATTTTAAATTTAGTATAAAAATAAGATTTCTGATTTTAGTCCAACCGACCCACTTTTGAGAAAGTGTGGCGTATCTGCAGAAAAATTTTAAGCGACTTCTCTACATGTGACGTAAACTAAATATTTTTTCGAGTAAAAATTAAATTACAAATATTTCATGAAGTATGTTTGATAGATTAGTTTTGTAACCGTTTCTGTTAAACTATGACCTAAAGAAAAAAGTTAAATTCTTGACCTTAGATTTGCTTCATATTGCCTTAGCAACGCAGACGATTTTTGAAAAGACAGCTGCGTTGGAAGGTTAAAAATAGAACAATGCGTGCATTTAATACCTAATAAATCAATATCTCGTAATTGCTGTTGCCATCCACAAAAATCCAGATATTTATAGATGTTTCCAGTATATTCGAGAAATTAATTATAAAGCTTATAAAAGCCGAGAACAAACAACTCATCTCAGTAGTAGCTGTAGTTCTAGCGAACTGTTTGTTTACTTAATGCTGTGATTGATTTGTAGCGATTTCGCTGTGAGATAGAATTAGTTTCTCTGTTTTGAATTAATTTTGGCTAAACGTTTGACATTTTGTGATATTGTTAGAATATTTTTGAAGAAATATTTCAGCATTTTGAGTTATCTCTTGTGGAAAGAATAAATTTTTGTTAACTTTTTAACGTTAACCGTGTTTATTCCAGCCCTTTGTATTCAGTATGTCTATATCAAAACCAAGTGGTACTAAAATTAAACGAAAAATCGCTGACGAACATAGAATATTCCAAGTAAAATGGGAATTAGAATATTTTTGCTGTGAAATAAAAGATAAAATAATCTGCTTGATATGTAATAATAATAATAATGTACCAAAGTTATATAATATTAAACGTCATTACGAACAACACAAATCGAAATATAACAATTATGAAGGATTAATGAGAGAAGATAAGTTGAAAGAGTTCAAGTTAGGAGTGAAAAAGCAACAGTCCATGTTTAGTAAAGTATTGCAAGAAAGTGAAGCGGCGGTACATGCAAGCTACGTCTTGTACGAGTTGATAGCTAAACATTGGAAGCCTTTTACTGACGGTGTTTCCATCAAGGAATGCCTAATGAAAGCTGGAGAAATTGTTTGTCCTGGAAATGTGAAGGCTTTTCAATCAATTTCATTGTCTCGAAATACTGCGGAAAGAGTTACTGATTTAGCCGCGAATTTAAGTTATCAGATCAAAGCAAAATATTCTAGTTTCGAAAGTTTCTCCATTGCCTGTGACGAGAGCACGGACATTAGTGGCAAAGCTCAATTAGCAGTGTTTCTTCGTTCTTGTGACAAGAATTTTAACATTTTTGAGGAATTACTGGAACTAATAACGACGCCTGGTACTACCACAGGGGAAGATATATTTACTTGTGTTTTTGGACTTCTGCAGAAATACAATCTACCTTTGTCAAAATTAAATTCTATAGCTACAGATGACGCTCCATCAATGACCGGGAAAAACAAGGCCTCCGTAGCATTACTAAGAAAAAAACTTAGTGAAATTCAACGGTTCAAACATTCATCATATGCATTGTATTATACATCAAGAAGTTCTATGCACTAAAGTAATAAATATGGAGAATGTTTTGCCATATATTAAAAAAGTTATAAATTTTATAAGATCTCGAGGTTTAAATCAGCGTCAATTCACTGCTTTCTTAAGTGAGTTAGATAGTGAATATTCGGGTTTGTCCTACTATACCGAGGTACGTTGGTTATCTTGCTCCAAGATTCTCAAACAATTCTGGGATTTGAAAGAAGAAATATGTCAGTTTTTAAAAACGAAAAATCAAGACGTAAGTTTGTTTTACGATCCAATATGGATACAAGATTTATCTTTCTTGGTTGATATAACGAAACACTTAACCGATTTAAATTTATCGTTATAAGGAAAAGATCATATCATTACGAACATGTTTGACATAATTAAAGCATTCAAATGTCAACTAGTTCTTTGGGAAAAACAACTTAAAAATGAAGATTTGACGCACTTCCCGACGTGCAACATGATCAAATCAAGTTTAGATGATACTTGTTCGTATCAAAAATACGCAGAAAAAATTGCAAATTTAACAACTGAATTTGAAACGAGGTTTAATGATTTTAGTTCCCTCGAAGACAATTTTTCTTTGTTTTCTTCGATTTTCTCAATAAGTATTGACTCAGTACCCAGCCATATGCAAATGGAGGTGATCGAAATTCAATGCAACTCAAATTTGAAAGCAAAATTCATTGAAGTGGGCGTGGGTGAATTTTACAAATATTTACCAGCCAGGTTTGAAAATATTCGAAAATTCGCATATGAAATTATTTCCATGTTTGGTAGCACTTATCGGTGCGAGCAGTTATTTTCAGTCATGAAAGTCTCCTATTAGAAACCGTGTTAATGATGCTCACCCTGGGTCAGCGTTGAAAGTTATCACTGCAAACAAAATTTCTCCCGAAATAGGTTGGTGTTGGTGTTGGTGTATTTAATTATGGTAAAGCACACTAGGGCTACCTGCCTAGGGGGAGGGATGCCTTCGTGGAGGACTTTCTAAGGGAAACTGGCTCGTATACACGTTACACATGAGGAAAACCACGGAAACGCCCATGCAGCCAGCCCGTTCTCCCGCAATAGGAAAGATAATAGCAGAGAAGAGATGTCAAGTATCAGGATGTAAACATTAAATTTTTCTTGTTCTTTTCTATATAAATATATATATATATGTTTATTATTGTATTATTCGAAATAAATCTACGTTTCTATGAATATTGATTTTTTTTTTTTTTTTTTTTTTTTTTTCCGGCCCGCCTAAAGTTAAACCTTGTTGTTTGGCCCAAGTATACCTATGAGTTTGACATCCCTGGTTTAAGGTATTGAAATCTAGTTTGTTTAAGCTATTAACATAAAAAAAAAGTTGACTATTGGATAGTTAAAATTTAAGATCTAAGCTTGTTACACACCTTCGTTACGATTAATTAAATTCTGGCGGGAAAGATGTAAAATTCCTTTATTTTAATTAACCAGTTATTTTGTTTTTTGGATCTTTACTTTTACTTCTCCGTTCCATTTTCCCACAAGAATGCGAAATACTTCGCGTGTATTTAAGGCGAAGTTGGTAGATTGTAAGACGGATGTTCTGCATCTCGAAGCCACGTTACTAGGTTGCTAGATAAAGTAAGGATTATAATCTTCGAATTTGCATTACAGTCGTCTACACGGAAACTTCACGCCGGTCATGTTCAGCCAACATCACGCTGAACTGAACTGCGTAGCAGAATGACAGTCAGTCAAATGCAAAATTTTAATTAAATAAGCTAGTAGCCGAAGATATGAAACTTCCTCATCATAGTCTCGAGGAATGTATAAAGTTTAGAAATCTCCCTTGGTGATCGCAGAAAAGACTGTCTTCCGTTCTTTTTAGTTTTAAATAAAAGAGTCTTTTACACATATCTCGAATTTCAGTTATTATTTTAGACTTAACGATATTTCACTGCCAGATTGTATAAAGTTTAGTGACAATCTGAGATTACCAAGGACATTTCTGAATTTTATACATTCTTCGAGGTTATGATGAGGAAGTAAAAAGATACACGTTTAAAGCACTGTGTACAAATGCAGACATTACATTTTCCTGTCCTGAAAGTAAGCTGTAGCTTATTATATAAAATATAAATTAGGACCAAATTTTGAAATATATTTTGGAAAGGCTGTTACAGAATTAAAGTAATTATGGGGATAAATTAGTAAATATTAGTAATTTGTACTATAGGTCTTATATCATGCATTGAACAAATCAGACGCGATCATCATTCAGTAATAAATTACCCTTAATATAGTTTCACCTGTTAAGAAGATTAGCCCTGTTTCTTTTTTCGAAGTTATTTCAGAACTGCAGTATTTTTGAGAAGTGAATTTAGTAATTATTAGTAATTTCTCTTATAAATTATTTCCTGCACTGAAAAATCTCGAATACGGATTAATTTCCGTAGCAACTTATACCAGTATTAAGTTAGTTGTTTTGGAAATTATGTCTTTCGTTCCTTTCGAAGGATAACTTTAGAATTATGAATGAAAGAAATCATTGGTAGTAAATATTAGTAAGTATAAACAATTCGTATTAAGTATTATTTCATAAACTGAGCAACACGAGCACAGGTCTAATTTACATAGCATATAAGCTAAACATTTTTTTTTAATTACTATGGAATTTATGACCACATTCCTTTTTCCAAGACTGTTTCAGAATTAAATAATTTAAGGGCAGCAAATTCAGGAAGTATTAACACTTTTTGTTATGCCATATCTCATAAATTGAACACCTCGAACATGAGTATAATTTCCATAGCAACTACGGTTAGAATAACTGTTACATTATTCTTTCAATCGTCTGCAAATTCCACATCTTAATATATCACTTAGCACAGAAGCTGATGTCACGTCTCTCGTTTTTCATTGAGTTAGCAAAGCTGTTGCGTATCAATATCGGATTTTTAGAGCTGCCATTTTTTTTTTTTTTTTCGTTTCCTTAGACAAGTTTCCCAGAGAAGCTATAATCTTTGAAATATAGACGCTAGAGGCGGCAAGGGCTATCAATTTCCCTCAGACGTTTCATTGAAGATGAAATTTTCATCGACATGACGTGGTAACGCCCTTGTCACGTTGACTCTTGGCAGTAACATCGACTATTACTGTTAAGACAAGATAACTTTCTGTGAGGGTATCATAAAAAGTTTATAAGGAATTTAAAAAAGAAAGACTCCGTTCGCAGTTTAGCGAACAATATATTTTGGATATAGGAAGAACAGAAAATTGCAAAGCATCCGTTACTATTCTGAATCATTATATTAAAGATGATGTAAAATATCAGATGAAACAATTTTCGTTAAATTACAAAGAAGAACTTTAATTTACATCAATTTATATTGTTAAAATTTCCCTGATATCAATCGTAATATCAAAGACTAATGGTAAATATCACAAGTTTCTAACTGCATGTTTAAATATTATGTTCGGGTTATTTGAAATCTATTCAATTATTTGTGTATTGATGCGAAATGATACAAATATTAAATCGATATCGCGAACATTTCACCTAAAACAATTAATCTATCTTTTCTTGAATATGAGCGCAAAATAAAATCGAATGAGAATAATCAAAGTTTAATCTATCAGTTAAAGGAAGTAAATATGAGTTATACTAGAAGATAACCAATGATCTAATCTAAACCAACTGTTGAAACTTTTATAATTACGTTAACCTTTTTACAAATAAATAAATAAGTATCAATGTATGATGTTTTCTCGATTTTTCCATCTTGTCATGAAATTTATAACCACCAGTTTCATACACTTTCAGGGAATTCAAAGATTCATTTCATGTCTAGATCAATATCATGCGAAATTTCTAAGATAAGCTAAATGTCACTAAAATTCAACTTAGCTGTTTTGCAATTAAAATCTAAAATTCGGAACATCGTTTAGTAGAAACGATGTTCATAATCTAAGAGGAAATTACTATGAAATAGCACATACACCATAAATGTTTCCTTCTGATGAGAAGCATTTTAAAACTTGTACTCTAGTATTTAAGTACTCAGCTACATGGCCAACCCTTTCGGGTGTCATTCCTTATACGCAAAAAAGAGTAGATTCGCAAGAGTTCCCAAGTGAAACTTATAAATTCCGGCCTTAGGCCTTACCGGCTTAAACCACATTTTTGGAGAGTGGATCTTCTCAGCATTTAAAGACTGATCGGGATGAACAAATCCGTTGGTCGTAGCACAATAAAAGACACGAGGGCAACTCCTAAAGAGAAGACGTATCCTTCAAAGTGTAATTAGTTAACTTTCATTTTGTATTAAAATTACCAAGGGAAAAACATTGTACCAGTTATTTATAATCTTATGCTATGTTTAACATATCGCAGTATAGCTACACAAATTTTTTTTCCGATTTACTGTATGTAACCATTCATAAGCTTATATTGCATATCTCAAATAGCAGCTACCATTAATTTGTGTGGGTAAAACTTTAAGCGTTCTCACATCTTCAGAAAATCTATCGAATCGTACTAGTCATTAACTTAAAACTAAAGTGACAGCAAATAAATTATAGCATGATAAGTACATAGACGAATTATATAGAAATATAGTATATACGAAGTGGTTTCCGCTTTCAAATAACTGAGCGCAAGCTTAATATAAGCATTCAAACTGTGGTCATGACGATCATGCATTCAGCCATCGTAGATTCGGTTTTGAGAGATATAACAAAAAAAAAAAAAAAAAAAAAAAAAAAAATTCTGAAATGTTTCAGATTTTAAATTACGTCCAGAGGGGCGTTTTTTAACATTTTGTGTGTTACCTTTCTTTATTAAATATCATGTTCCTCGCACTTAAACCATAAGATCCAGTGCAACAGCAATATCGCAAAATAGTTTTAAAACGAGCATATCTTTAGAATTTCCGATACAGAGACTCACGCGCTGGAGATAAAAATGTTTTTTCTGCACAACGTTGCCATTGCTCGCTTTGAAATCCTTGAGTTTGTTAATCAAAAATTCGTCAAAGTTTTAAAAAATAGGAAATCGATCATAAAACAAATTTCAAATTTCAAATTTGGTCTTCCACATGCTCATATTCGTTGGAGGATTACGTTATTCAAAATTCGATGACTCTATGTACCGTTATTTTATGACAATGTGAGAAATATACATACATTTACGCAGATTTTCATTATTTAATTTCTTCAAATATAATGCAGGACTCTAACATTTTATGGCAACAGTTTGAAAAGTGAACCGACATTTATCCGTCCGACGCAAAATGCCAAAACGAAAGTAATAGTCCTTCGGGACTCAAGTCCCTTTGGACTAAATAAATAACAAACACTTATAAAATTGTGTAGGAGACAGAGGGCAACGATCATATGTTTATAGCCATTTACATCAATCTTCTTATCCCTCTATAAAGAGGGATAAGAAGATTATAAGATAATTTTCTGATTAGATAAGATAATTTTTCTGTTTGTCTAGCCCAGTATAGATAGAAGAAATTTACTGCGATTTTGCTGATGAGAAAACTTGAAATAATATATATATACTGGACCGATAATATATCATATTGAACCCGAGTTTAATGCTGTCATTATATAAAATAATCTTGCTTTCGCTATCCACTTTCATTCGTAAAAGTGAAAACAGCCTTTGGGTTTCTTTTGTTAACCGAAAAAATTCATTACTTTAGGTCTTTCGTAAAACACTTTTGTAAATGTGCATTAAGAATGCAACGAACATTTGGATATTACTTTTGCAAAATGTCCTTCAAAATTAATACTTTTTTTAAAAAATTTTATTGAAAAATATTGATGATATATCACGGATTCCGCCACCTAAATTAGGTTTCTTCAATGCAATTCTTATATACATTTTCTTAAATTTTTATTTATTTTAACAATATTGCCGGATTTATAATAAATTTATATTTGCGGATTAGTGATACAAGATTCATGTAACGTCAAAAAGAAAAAAAATATATATTGTTTAAACTGTTTCATAATTATCATTATTGTAATTCATCAGCCAATGATAGCTGAAATGATATAATACAAGGATGGCATGCAGGTATCAACTTTATTTTCATACATTCATTGTAGAATGCCTAAAAATTAAGAAGAATTGCCAACATATTGTCATTTGTAAATTTAGGTTGTAAGTCAGTGGTGCATAAAACGGTTTCAAGTTTATTTGTGTCTGTAACCATAGAATGTTCTCAAAGAAAATTTTAAAATATATTTCTATTGGATTAAAAGTTTAAAAAAAAGATAATAACAGTAATTTCATGGTTGTTTGCAGTGACGAGAAGGAAATCATACTTCCGTATAAATGAATGTACATTTTCTATTTATACGTACTTTGTAAACAGAAACAACGAAAAATAATGCGATTAAGTATAAACTGACTACGTTTCAGGGGTTTAGTTAATAAAAAATGCTAGGTTTAGAACGTAAAATAAATAATCTTCTGACGTAAAAAAAAAAGGTTAAAGAGATTTTAATTAAATTTAATCTACTGTGTGCGTAAGTTTGGTCGAATGTTTAAATAGAAAAGAAAGAAAAATATACACAGAGAATTTAAGCTAATTTAAAGCATACTAATACAATGAATCTTTTCTCCGTAACCACGTCTAAATGTCACTAGTGTTCGTCAGAGTACAAATATTTTTAACGAATATTGTTTGATGTTTTATAGCGATTATCTGCAGAGAATAACCATAATCATCTGTAACACTGGAAGTTCGTCTTAAAAAATGCTCAGGGTATAATCGAATTCAAAACTCAGACCAAATAATTTTAAGACGTATTTTCTGCAATAAAATTATAAAAACTAATGTATAAGCTTTCCTCGTATATCATATACTTCTTTAGAGTTTTGGCGAGCTCAGTTACCGTCTTTACTTCACTTAAATATGATAAGATTTATTTCTTTTTTTACAAATAGCTGTAGTGATGATGATGTGTGCGTATACGGAAGTAGATGGAAACAGACAAATTTGGAGTATCGCATCTGTATTCTGGAGAATTTTGAAATTAATTTAAAGTTAAAAAAATTACCAAGTTTTAAGTATGTTGTGTGTGGAAAGCAAAGAATTTTAAGTATGTTAGTTTTGTAGAAAATAAATTTGTAAATTGTATAGTAATTATGTATTGACAGGATTTTCCAACGAGAAATGATTGTATTTGCGTTCTAATAAATGTGTTTTTTCCCACCAATTTTTTTTTTTCGACTTCAACAGCTTTTTGTGATTAAGCAAAGATGGTACTACAGATTCTAAAACTGCTTTGTATAAAATATTTATTTAAAAAATCTGTATATAGAATAACTACTTAAAATTGTTTTAAGTAAACTTGCTATCTAAAGCAATTCAGGCTACTATCATGCTCTCAGATAAGGCTTACTTTAGTAGTGACGTCAGCTAAAACGCAAAACACACTTGTACTGGCAGTGAACAGCAAGAACGCACAAGCACGTGCACCACAACTGTTTTCCACCAATGCTTACCGAAAGCTTTCGGTAAGCATTGTTGGCAATCACCAAATAAGCCGATATCTCATGCCTTTTCATCTGGACAGATAGTATTTTTGATAGTACAATATTTTTCCTATGTGAAATTAAAGAATATTAGCTTCAAAGCAAAATTCGAAGCTAAGCTGGGATCGATTATATTTTATCTTAATTTAATTTATATTTCATATTTAGTTGACTTTAAACTATATTGCGTTTTGATAATACAAATGGTTTTTGTTAATTTTTTCTTTTGTTACTTTGCCTGAAATTCACTTATGAAGTTTTCCACGCAGGCATCGCTTGTGTTAAGTAAGACTCAACGTCCTGTCCTGTATTTAATTAAACAAACAGTTAATGATAAAATTCACGTTATAGATTCTCAAGCAAAAAGCTCTGGAAAGTATTATAATGACATTCGGTGCGAGCTATGTGGCAAATCAACTATGTCCTACCTGGAATTCTAACCATGGATCTTCCAGTTGATAATGAGACAGGGGACGATGCATCAGGGAATGCGGTCATTCTTTATATAGTAATACTATTTTCAATTTATTTCCTTCCTTTCTTTAAGTCTTTCTAAATTAATTTTGTAAAACCGTGAAAAATTGAATGCACATAGAAAAACTCTACGCTAGTCGTGAAATTTTTAAAAATGTGTTTAGTGTGTTACTATTATCAACAGTTTTTAGGATACATAAATGAAATTTTAATTTAGATATTAAAAAAGGGGGCGAGTTTTTTTATGAGCCACGGGAATTTCATGTAGTTACTACATTAATACTTAATAACTGGCGTCGTTTTAAATGAAACGAAAATCAATTTCTTATTTTATAAAAAGTCATTAATAAAGAATGATGTATATGTTGCCATAAATCGATAAATCATATCTAAACTTTAAATATTAGCCAAATTTTAATTCTATATTTGGTATTTTGATCAGTTATTAGCAGTGTAATGCTAAGTTTGGTTTCCACAGTATTTCGATATGATTAATATTTTTACTTAAGCTGATACGTGCACGTCCTACACAAACAAATCAGTATATTGATCCATTTGTGTGCCAAATACACAATTCGGATCTTAGTATTAGTTGATCAATTTAAAATGCGTATTTATGCTTAAATTTTAAATAACACAAAACATGTTTTAACGTTTTGTATTGCAAAGTTTCTATCCACTTCGAGAGCGTACAATTGTTAATACTATAAATTCATATTTCCTTGCATTTCTTAACTTTGTTATAGATAAAAGTATTAAAATTTGCATGAATTACATTCAAAATATGTTAATACATTTATCTTTGGGCATATGCTAATGACATAGGTTATTAAGTCCGTCCAAGTCCACTGTTAGTAGTTCCACAGCATTAGCTCCTTCATCTGGTTTAATTTGAACAGTTAGTCTATTGAGCTACTCCGAATTCCCAATGCAAATCTGGGCGCTTTGTGTGCATAGCGTGTTATTGCCACTTGGATTAGGTGGTAGTCTGTAATACATATGTCCACTAGCTAAGAGGCGCTAGCTTTTGGGAACAATAGAGTATTGATAAACTATGATCTGGCAGGTAAGATTTCAGAAAAAATAGTCAAATGCTCACAGTAATAGTCAAATGTTTACAGGCATATATTTATATGATCAGAAGTAATTAAATGGATATACATACACGCACACACACACACACAGATTCAAGATAACAAATAGCAAAAGTTAGTTAAATTTGACTTTCAAAGTAATTTATTTGTTTTACGAATTTTGAGAGCAATATTCGCCAAATTATTGCAACAAGCATATTTACTACGGCAACCCTATTCTCAGAAGCACTAAGCATTTTCCTCTTTCTTTGTAACTGTTGCGCCAAATTCTTCGAAGTAATTTTTTGCCAAGGATATTCAAAGCTAACTTTCTCGGGCAGCCATTGTTAATAATCACGAATAGAAAAGCTCCTTTATTTATTTCAGCCATTTTACTTAAGCACTAACAAATCACATAGTATTGAGAGGATTTTTCGCAATATGTTTAGGTTCAGCTTTTCCTTTTAGAACTCTATTTTTCAGTTTGAACATATTTTTCCCTAATTCTACCTAAATTTAATATTACTATTTCTGTAGGAAGTGTAGTTTTTCGTCAAGGATAGCCATAGCTATACTTTTTAGTAATTCTTTGTGTGTTTAAATCAATGTAACTATGATGTGAATAATATTATAGATGTTTTCATTTTATGACTAATATTTTTAATTTTAATTTAAATTTATTTCACTTTTGAATATGCATTACTAAAATTACGAAATAGTTTTTAAAAGGCACTTTAAATTTACATTGGAGAAACTGGAACCATGAAGGGGCATAGGAATATTATCCGTGATTATTTAAAAGCTAATTAAGTTATTTATTGATTAATTTTACTTTTAAAGGTGCTTTTAAGTTATCTAGAAGAATAGAGATGTCAATTTCAGAACTGCTAAATTATTTAATAATGGTATGTAAAGCAGTGATTCTCAACCACTGTGCCATGGCACTTAAATATCTTGAGAAATTCTAAAAGTATGCAGCCAAATTTTACCAATGCCTACAACAAAATTGTTTTGTATGTACTGAATATATGCTATGACTGTTCTCATGTAATATTTTTTTCCTTATACGGTAGGTATATAATTTTCCTATACATTAACGTTACGACACGCTTCTGAGGATAGGTACACATAAGCGACGTCAGACAAGTAGTTTAACAGTTTCTAATTTCCGAACATGTATAGGGTGGCCCAGAAGTCACTTTACATTTTGAAAATTAAATAACTTTTTCTTAAATGACTGTATTTAATTAATTCTTTTTTATTTTTTGCTTATTCACATGTCCATTCAAATGGAAATGAGCTTCATCTCCCATGATCAACTTGTGAATAAACTCATTGTCATTTCTTGCAGTTCTCTGAAACCTGACAGCATAATTTACTCGTTTCTGAAAGTCTGCTGGTTTTAAAGATTGCACTAATTGAAAACGCGTCACTAAGTTCCTTATTGCAGGCCTACTAGGGGGATGTCGAACATTAAAATGGCGCATATCTTTGCGTTGCAACAATTGACCGTCCATTTTCAAAGTAAAATTCAATTATCTTCACTCGTTGTTCTGTTGTAAACTTATCCATGCCAAAAATTTCCAAGGATTATATTTTTTAATTCTGAAAAGAGAAAAAGAAATATATTAATAGAAAAAAAAGTTATTTAATTTTCAAAATGTAAAGTGACTTCTGGGCCACCCTTTATTATCCAACCAGCCCCTATGCGTGACTGTTCAGTGTTTTAGCCAAAACACGGAAAATTTAGTCCCGAACGCGTCCGAAGGAACAGCGAATTTAAAATGCGAATGACTATTTTAACTTTGCAAATAATTCAAACAAAGCTACACCGGTCGTGTCAGTGCATACTACGCACTATGCTTCGAAAAACTCTTAAATATATAATATACATTTAGAAATGAGAGGAGGATATGTCTCCCTCTCAGTTCTTATTTATCATCATATCAATCGCTAACACGGCCGGTGTAAAAGTTTCGTTTACTGGAATCTTTCTGGCAGGACATCTATTTCCACCATTATGTCTAGTAGGGGGCTGTCGCTGTAGCAACAGTGATAGTATATTTCAAGTAGGGGTAAGCCAAATGAATGTTTTATTGCTATTTTGCATTTGGCAGATTTTGGCTGCGGGAAAGAAATAATTCAGGGAAAATAAATTCTTCAGTGAGTGTTCCAAGATATCGTTAATAGACGCCCCCTTGATGTATGCATCGGGTTCACTTTCGTATATGCAATACCAAAAATTTGTGTTGTAAAATTTAATTAATATGGATTCAAAGTTAATACACTAAATGTCGTTTTTCATAATATTTTGTCAAAATTATTTTTATTTAAAAGAACCTCTTTAAGTGGATAAATTTATAAAAAATGGGAGCTTAGCGACGGTAATGTTGATGTTAGCTATCAAGCTTACGAGCCCGAGCTTCGAAGATAATTCCACTGCCAAAAACGTTTATGTTCATAGAAAGTATGATGGACACCATCATTCGAATCAAAATTTGGATGCTTGACAAAAAATATTTTTGAAAAGCAGTTTAGTATCTCTGGAAAAATACCACACAATTATAACTCAGATAGCTTCTTATGAAGTAGAGGAATTAATTGTTCTGAAAATTTCGTAATTTTACTGAAGAAATTATATTGCCTGTTTGTCTTAAAACGGTAAAAAGAATGGTCGATGAATCAGCAGAAATTGATATTTGTAATAGAACTTTCAAATAACACAGTTCATTACATAATTATAGATTTTTCTTGAAATACTGAAGAAAACATTGCTAAAAACTCTTGCAAATTCAAATTTTGCTCTAAAAATCGACGAAATAAATGGTATTATGGGAAAAAGCACACCTAAGTGCATTCATTCGATTCACTCACGAAAATGATATTCTTGCGTGCGTATGGGTTTATAACTGATTGAATGCACACAGGTCCAATGATAGGTTGATAAAATTTATTTTATCATATCAACACTTCAGAGTTCTTGAACGTTCCACAGAAATAATTGTAGAGGTTGTTCACAGTAACAGAGTAAAATTAGTAGTGACAGTTGAAACTACTAAAACTTTAAACACAGCGCAGTGCAAAGCGCATTAAAGTGCGAAGCTAAACCGGAGGTAGACTCTAAAATGTGTCCACTGATTCCAAAATATGCCCACTGAGATATCAAAATTCATATTATCCGGCTACAAAATATAATTCACCTCCATGCTTTCAAAATCAAACCTCGCCTAAAAGTGATGCCATTTGAAGTCAAGTGTTAAGGAAGGGAATAATAACTTTCTGTACCTAATGTAGATCTAGGTAGTAAGGTTAATGTAATTTCTAGGAATACTTAAAGTTTGTATGTATAACTTTTAAACTTTCCAAACTCAAATTTCATGAAAGCAATTATCTTTATCTGCAGGTTTTCCTGTCACTAAAGTAAGTAAATTCTCATGCAGAATTGGAAGAGTGAGAAGAGATATGATACTGTATGTTAAAAATTCTCATTTCAATTATTTATTCTTGTCTTCATCTAGTATTTCCTTCTGCATCCTAGTCACGGCACCAGATGTTACGTGCCTTTTTAAGAAAGACATATAACACAATAACTAAATTTTTTCTCACTACCTAAACTAGATCAAAATATTGCGTTGTGTATTAGCCATACAGACTCTAAATCTATAGACTGGTGAGTGTCAGGAGTAAAGTAAAATAAAACATACGATTCATTTTATTCAAATATAAAAATGAGAATTTATTTTATTTAATTTTCTTTCCAAAGTAGTATTGCATCCAATAGGTTAAAATCTTAGAGCATAATATGGCTATCAGTTAAAATAAAAGAACCCACCCCGGGGAGATAAAACCAATTAACAATTTTCTTTAACAAACAAGGTAACCATTTTTCAGAAGAATAATTATCAACACTGGGTATTTAAGAACTCTTTCAGATTTAGAAGCAAAGTATTTAATCATAAACACATTTTTTAATTACCATAATAATGCTAGGATATCAGGGTATAAGTTAGAGTACAGATATTTTTGTAAGCAGAAAATCATTCTAATGAAGGTTACCGGAACTATTAATTGCACAAAATACCGGAAGTAATATGAGATACAAATTCTCTATTGCACAGATTTAATTTCTTTTCCAAATTTTACTTCATTGGCAGAAAGGAACAGCAAACTCTTATCTCAGACATTATTTTAGTTTCTCCTGCTATTTAGATAACACAAAATTTACCATTAAGATTATTATCATTTACATGGAAGAAAATTCCCTGGGCATTGGATAGAATCATAATTTTCTTAAACGGATAAAATTTTACATGGCTAAACTCTAAGTTAAAAAGGATAAATTACTCTTTTAATTATTTAATTCTTAAAACTTCCCGAATAACATTTTAATCAAACAAAAATAAAAAAAAAAAATAAAATAATAATAAAAAATTAACTTTACGGCGTCCAGCATCTTCAACACGATCCGACCCGGACCGAAAGGTGAGAACCATCCAAAAAAGAAAACTTGAGATGACCAGTAACGATGGAGAACTGGAATATTCTTTAAATAAATGAATGCGTCCCGGAAAAGGAACTGTCAAGACTTCTAGATGAACGAAGGAGCCATGAGGATTCCACAGTCAAAGATGTAGTTGCATTCAGCACCGCCGGCAGATGAAGTAAGAGAGATCAGCAATTTGATGAGCCCGAAGGAAAATCAGCAATTCCAATTGGCAGAGACTGGAGAAGAGGCATTATGAGTCTGAACTTTCGACTGAAAAGAGGTGTCTGGGAATATTCTTCTAATAGCTGTAAAGCACTCCCGTAGATGAAGTTGAAAAGGCTGCATACTGGATGTTAGAAAATTTTTCTATGGATTTGTTGACTATGGATAAGGCTACTATTTGTCTTCTTAAATTTTACGTAAGTAAGTGAGCTAGCGATTCTCGGGCCCGAAAGCCCCGCGGAAGAAGATGGACTCTCATCGCTAAGAAAGACAGCATAAACGACGACCCGAAGCGAATGGCAAAAGCCGCAGCTCCAAGAGATGGTGTCAACGATCAAGTAATCAAGAGTTAATGTCAAGAGGACGAATTCCCGCGAAACAACCTCTTTTAGATGTGACGGCACAGCCACCATTGCTAAGCCCCGCCCGAGAAGGTGATAAAACCAGTTGTCGAAAACTCCCGTCTTAAGCTATGCAAAATGTCTACTTTTCCCCAAATGTTGTAAAAACGAACTTATTACCACGCCAAGTTCGCGCCAAAACAAGGCCCCGCCTAAACATCTGCGAATGTCAAGTATGACAAGCCCTAAACTCCCCGGCCGGAAATCGCTTCCCGCATTGGGCAAGAACCCGAAATTTTTGTTACCAAGTGAGCTTTTCAAAACTTCATCCCGCCTGAATAACTTAGGAAGGTTTTAGTTAATTAAGTGACTATAACTTAAAATCTGCTCAAGCTAGAGTTATGAAAGTGATCTCGAATTAAAGAGCTAATTTTTCTGAATCTAATGATACTAAATATTAAGAGTTAAACTTAAATTAAGTCACAAAAATTCTAGTTTATTACATGGAAATTTACCCATTGTGTGTTTCAGCGCGTTTGCAAGTAACGAGTGAATAGAAGTTACCAATTTTTCGTACAAAAAGCCCAACTAAAATTAAACCAAACAGTACAAATAATTAATTGAAACATACGTCGTGTAGCATAAATTTAGAACAGTTAATAAATTAAATTTTGATAAGAGGTAATTACAATAATTAAATGAATTTTGCTACACAACACCTTGTTTAAACTACAACTGAATCTGAATGATTATGAGGTGCATCAATTTGATCAAAATCGTAAAAACAACCTTGTATTTAGCGTAAGTATATTGAAACAATCGATTTCGAGGGCAGCTAAAGGTCCCTCCTCATCAGGAGAAAGAAATACTTAGAAAGAAGAAAAATAAAGGTGAAGGAGTCACAGAAACACGTGGTCCTTATCAGCACTGCACGTGGCTATAACCGGATTTTTAATCAGAGTTACACTGGCCGCCTACTCACTACACCACTGACACTGTAACTCTGATTAAAAATCCGGTTATAACCACGTGCAGTGCTGATAAGGACCACGTGCA
The DNA here is from genome assembly GCF_044657685.1 of Stegodyphus dumicola. NCBI lineage: Eukaryota > Metazoa > Arthropoda > Arachnida > Araneae > Eresidae > Stegodyphus > Stegodyphus dumicola. The sequence continues at coordinate 200,933,864 of NC_140771.1, forward strand.
GTGCTGATAAGGACCTTCCCCTTTATTTTTCTTCTTTCTAAGTATTTCTTTCTCCTGATGAGGAGGGACCTTTAGCTGCCCTCGAAATCGATTGAGCGTTTCAGTATACTTACGCTAAATACAAGGTTGTTTTTACGATTTTGATTGTCACATTAGCGTGTTTTTCTTCTAGTCTAGTGTATCAATTTGGTTTGGTTTATTAGATTACGGCAAATCACTCGAGGGCTATCTGTTTTAAGGGAGGGATGCCTTCGTGGAGGACTTTTGAAGGGAACCTGGCTCGTATATACGTTACACATAAGGGGAAACCACGAAAATACCCATGTAGCCAGCACGTTCGCGGAATTCGAACCTCGGACCGAACTACCGGTGTTCAGCGACGTTACCGCTCGGCAGCTGGTGAGCCTGTGTATCAATTTAAGATAAATATAATCAATCCAAATATGACACAATAAATCCAAATAAGATAAATATGACCAAATCGTCCAAAGAGACATTATTCTCATTGTTGTATAGCTCCCAAAATGTTACTAGGTGTATCTGCGATTTTAGAAAGGATTCACAATGCAAAAATATCTTCCGCTTGCATCAGTATCTAGAAATGACTGCAATCGCATTACCTTCTACAGCAACGTTATGGAGGTAAAAGATAAATGTTTAACTGGGATGCTAGAGCACATTTTTTGATAGGTACAATAAAGTTGTAGGAAACTTTATCTATTAATTACTCTAATATTGTGTTCTCTTTTACTACTTCGCTGATGAATTTCTAATACGTAATTTGATTCCTGATCTTTCGGTTTGGCTAAGTAAAGGCCTAGAAGTGATGAAATGTAGAATGAAGAGTTTTTTTTTTTTTTTTTTTTTTAATTTAATTTATAGTTGGGATTACTTGGAACATTACAATGTTTGATGCTTCTTCTTATATTAAAGTTAGAGCTGACAATGTAAAGAACAGAACGCTGGAAAAGCGTATATAATGTTTTTATATGATCCTGAACGTTTTGAACATCTACTATATTGAAGTCTTTTGCTTATGAAGAGAAGAATTACGATATCAATAACTGCATTTATTCATCTCTGATCTGTGATCAGCATGATATTTTACTTATTGTTATTAGCGAGACTAATTACCCTTTATATAGCAGCTCTAAAAAGTTTAGAACAAAATACTTCTAGAAAAGTATCAAGATTTGCGCTTAAAATTCATAAACAGGAAATTAATGTAAAAAGATTTAGTTCCTACCGTGATTATGCTAGCTAAAAAGCAGTATACATACGAGTAAATAACTTGGAAAAAAAAAAGAAAGTTGCTTATGTTGTAAAAATTCATCAAAAAAAATATTTTTATGCAGTAATAGCTTTGCAGTGTTAGTATCTTAATTTTAAAATATTTTGTTGCTATATGTTAAAATACAAACATTTATTATGCAATTAATTATATCTGAAGGCACACTTTATTTAAATTTAATTTCCCTAAAATGCGTTAGACTCTCAGACTTTTCGCAGTTGAGCAGAGAACTTTCAACCCAACTATGAGCTTTTGTTAGAGCTTTCTGTGAGGCACAAGAGCTTTCTCAGAAGTGCGCGATAAATACGGAAATCAGCAGAGTACCTTAGGGATGAAAAAGATCTATTTAAAACTCCGTTACCATTTAGAGAGGTGAGAAGAGGCACTATTACCAGGTCTTGCACATTATGATAACGAGTTCAGAGACTAGCGCGTTCCTGTTTGATGGCTGGAAAGTCCTTAATTAAGCTTCTAATGGCTTTAAAGAACTTTCATGGAAGTACCAGGCATAGCGTCCAGCATTTGGAAATCTTGGCAGAATAAATTGACTGGCGAGTAATATAAAAATAGAAACACATTTCGTCCTGAGTTAACTCTGTGAATAATGCTTTCCGCATTCAAGACTAAGCGGGAAGACAGTAATGCTCTCGACGAAGAAAAATAATTGTTGCGAACTTTTTATTAACTCAAATCTAAGAACCCTCATATTTAAAACTAATAGAATAATCAATAGATTTTGCTGACTGTTAAGTAAAATGGTTTTGGTAATTTGCCCACTATTTCCACAAAGTACTACATTTAGGAAGAATATTGTATTTTAAGAAATACAATCTACAGCGAGTAAAAGAACAAAATGAAAAAAAAAATCAGGAAGTTATTAATAATAAATATATTGCAAAGATTTATTCAAAAGTTTTTCCGAACTGAAATTTATTTTTTGCCCCAATTGTGAAGTAGGTTTTAGAGTTTAATATTTAGCACTTCTTATCCCTGTTTATTTCACTTATTCACATAGATAAATATTTTTTGTAAGTTTAATCATTTGAATACCTCTTACATATTTTTCTCTGAACATTTTTCTTATATATTTTTATTAATTTTATAGAATCATAATATATGGCGTTTTATTTTTCTACTTGTGTATTGTCAATAAAATGAACGTGACTTTTTCGTTAAGCTCAAATGATTTCAGAAAAATGTCTGAACTGATGTCTGTAACTTAATTACTTTATTCTACGAAATAAAGTGCGCTAGAATATGCTTAATACATCCATTAACAGTTGTACAGATATTAGCTTACGCACTTTTCCAGAGCAGAAAGCCTAAAAATCAGCTCTGATCTTTTCGAAATTCCGATCATGAATCTTCCAACAGCTAACAGGACCACTAAATCCACTACCGTATAGTACCACCAAGAGTGTTGATGTGGTGGGATGGTGATTCCTTGTACTTTTCCCTATTAAAGAGGAGAGTGGACAAAGACATACAATCTGCCAAATAGGAGTAGTGATTAATTATCGCTCGACTGAATTTACTTTGAGGGACACTGCAGAGAATTGGGTTTATTATTTAACATAAGGAAATACGAAAAATCGGCGATGCCTGTTCCAGTATTACAACAACGGTTTCTTATTTTCCATCTAAACATACATTACGTGATCTACTAAAAAGTCCATTGCGAAATGTAATAATTCTATGCATATTTACAAATTAATTAGAACCTTTCTGTCTTTCGTACACTTAGATTTACTAGTTTTTGTAAATGAATAACTTGACATATGAAATCATTTATATTGAATACCAAAATATGAAAAGCAGCCTTTTTTAACTTGTGAGAGTTATAAATTCGTCACCAGTTACTAATTTCTCATAATCTGAACTTTTGCTCGCGACTGCAGGCAATGGTTATCTACCTGTGTGGAGAGGTGATTTCTTGGTCGATTTTCTGAAAGAAACTGCCTCTCTCAGAAATGTTGCCGAATCTTCATTACAGCTACCTACAAAGCGTGAGCTAATTCATCAATAAATTAATAATTTCATCTCTTGTCTTTCATATACAAAGTGCTGAATTTCAAAGAATTTATAATATGGTCTTTTAATTTACACCTCCAACTTACTTACGTATTATCGCAACCAGGTTGGCGCGATTTGTAAGTTTGAGTAAAAAAGTATGAATAGAAAGAAAATGTACATTTATTAATTACAGATAATTTTTTATACAGTTTTTTTTTATATTATTTTGTTTTAAAATATAAAATAGCAATTAAACCCTTCCGGTTTCGAATTTGAATAAGTTGCAGAATTATTTTTTCGGCGGAAATCTTTTCGCTACTGCTTTTAGCACTGATTGAAAACCGTATTCGCCATAACCATGTACACGTCGACTTCTTTTTACTTAAAAAAACATCCCAGAATTGCACAAAAATGGCATTGCTCACACTCTTGACTTTATCCATGTACACTGCTATTTTCCATGTGGAGATTCACAAAATTTTCCTGCATTTACATGCAAATTTTTGTAATTTATGAGAAAATAGCAGTGTATAAGTCAAGAGTGTGCGCAATGCCATTTTTATGGAATTCTGGGATGTTTTTTTAAGTAAAAATAAGTTGACGTGTACATGGTTATAGCGAATACGGTTTTCAATCAGTACTAAAAGCAATAGCGAAAAGATTTCCGCCGAAAAAATAATTCTGCAACTTATTCAAATTCGAAACCGGAAGGGTTTAATTGCTAATAAATTACAAAAATTTGCACGAAAATGCAGGAAAATTTTGTGAATCTCCACATGCTCTTTTTACAAAACTACGTATAACACGTAGGGTTGCCGTAAGTAGGGTCGCCAAATTTGTCAATTTATGCGAATTTTGGCCTGGTTGCGTTAATACGTAAGTACCCAAATAAAATTTAAAACTTCAAAAACGACGAATTTTCATTTTCGTTTCCCTGCGAGTGTAATTGTTTTGGTCTTTCCGAAGTTATAAAAACACCGGGTTATCGAAAAGTAACAAAATAATAATAATAATAATAATAATAATAAAATGTACAGACGGTAGTTAAGTTTCGCATAAAGCGCAGGAAACTTGTATAAGTAACAGTAAGAAAAGTTAGAAGAATCTGTCGTATAGTTATATTTCCAACGGAATAACTGTGGAACTCCGCTTTAGTGTCAGTGGCGAGCAAACTCGGAAGATGGATCCGAGAGTTTTTCACTCATTTTGCCTTGCTGGTCGAGATGACATTTGATTAACCAACCAGTATTTTAAGAGCTTTCATGCCGCACAGGCAATACACACTTGAAATATCCATGAGTTCTCTAGGATTCGTATCTTGATCCAGCAATACTGCAGCCCACATTGCAAACCAAGATACCGGTTAGCGCGCTGCACAAAAAGACGTGAGAATATTTTCATAAATAACAAAATATTTTATTCGCCAGAATAGTTGCATATTTCCCAATCAGATGGCGTTGCAGAGGTCTAAGGAAGCTGATTTTTTTTTTTTTTTTTTTTTTTTACGAGGCTGGGAGATGGGCAATCAGATTTAACCTCAGGATGTATTCTTAAAAAACGAGAACGTAGAGGAACTGCAACCAACTGATTTCGAAAGACATCATAACACTGGGCACATCGGAAACAAAGCAGACTGGTTATTAAACATGTAGCACATTTTCGGGAAGCATTTTCTTAATGGAAGTGTAAATGCACACGATGCTTCATCTGCGTAAGATAGAACACTCAGAACACTCGTACTCAGAAATATATCGATGATTATGACCATCATTTCGAACATTTATTTAAACACCATTTGGAAGATTCAGTTTGACCAGAAAGTATTCTTCTTTTTCATATTGGGCTGTAGCCCTACCTTTCCCAGAAAGTTAACCTTGTTGGTTGGAAACTAAATTTTTTATGACAGTTCAAACTGTATATACACGTTTCTGACGTACCCTGTAGTTTATTTAAAAATGCCCGTGTTGATTCATGCATGGGAGAAGTTAAATAACAGAACAGTTGTTCTATTAATTAAATAAGAAATTCAAACATTCCGTAAGAAAGTATCTAGAGCCACAAAAAAAACAAGGAATGCTAAGACTTTTAAAATAAAATAATGTATAATAACGAAATTAACTGTTAAGCGCAGTTACATTTTATTTTCATTTAATTTCAAATAATAACTCTTTATCTGTTTGAAATTATACAAAATACTTACATTCTTTTTAAATTAACATCAGTCTAAGTTTAAGCATATTGTGTCGTGCTTTTTACATTTTGATCTCACATAAAAATGCTACTTTTCCTTTTCTTTATACTCATATCAATGTAGTCTCTGACTATAAAGAGCTAATTATATCAAATGTATGAAAAATCGAAAGTGCATAATTTTTTTTTATCATTGTTAATATTTACTTAATTTTCCACTACTTAACCTTCTATTTTACTATCTAAAATATTCAGAGAATAATAATGCTCGAAATGTTGGCAAATAAGGAGAGGTGAAAAAAAGAAACAGTTGCTTTGTGAATTCAGATAAAAAGCAAACAATGCTATTTTAAGTGCTTTACAGCAATTAAGTACAAAAACAATCGAGTGAGATAAAAAAGAACAATTCGAAATAAAGGTAACTGTCTTTTATCAAACTTTCTACCGGTTTCTTTTCCATTTAGTGAAAATAATAATAACAATAATAATTATGAAAAAGAGAGAAAAAGAAAAAAAAAAAAAAAAGAGTAACGTGATATTAACTAACTATTTTTTTTTTTTAATTTCAAAACAAAAAAAAAAAACCTTCAGAGGAAAGTCTTTACTTTGAAAACTTAGAAACTGGTAACCAACATTACTTTTTATTAACACATTTTATTTTAAACTGCACTTACCAAACTGCCGCCCAGATGGTATAGTGGTTAGGGAAGCCGACTGCAACACCAAAGGACCCGGGTTCGAATCCAGGAGAAGTTAGGGTTGTAACTGTCCATTCCTTCATATATAGCATATAGCACCACTGAGCAGGCTTCTGACCTAAGATTATCTAAAAGATTATCAAGCGGAATAGTGCCTCATCACTGGAAGTCTACTACAAGCTCCGCCACAGCATTAGTTGGCCAAGGCAGATCAGACAGGCATTAATTTAACAAGATCGAGTTATAGAGTCACAATCAAAAAATAATTATGTTGTCGTCTTTGCCTGAAGCAACTAAAAAAACATTCAGATTTATTATAAGCTTAATACAATAGGAAAATAAACAGTTAGGAAGAAGAAACAAAGTAAAAAAGATGTTGATCTAGTGCAAAATTAAGGTTACAAAATCTTGTGATTAGAAATTACTTGCACAAAGGTCAAGCTAAATACGGTTACAACTTCAGCCTTCGGCTTCATATATGTTACAACATTACGAATTCAGTTACAAACCAATAATATACCGTATATTTGATACTTAGATTTCGAATTCTCACAGTTACATCATTTGTACTGTTACATATAAGAAATGCTGTTATAGAATTCTTTATACCCTATTACTATGTTGCGCAGTAGCATGAGTTACCAAAAGACAGGGGGGAGGTGATGCACAGTTGCATAAGTATTATGAAAAATGGTTAACACTGTCAGTTACACAAAACAAAAAACCCTACAATTTAAATACGAATAGTATAAATACAGAGTATTTCAGACATAAATGTGGAAGTATGTAATTACGTAGATAATACGGTGTCGAATATAATTCGCAGTTACGTAGGCAGTTGCATAGGTAATATACAGTAATATTTTCAGTGAATAAAAGTAGATTTCTACTATTAGTACACCAAGAATGAAAAACAATACTTATCAGCATACGGCTTGCAACTTTAAGAACTAAATGTTGTTATAATAACATGGATTATATAGTTAAACATAGATAAGTTGTGTAAGTAGTACACTGTGACGTATGCAGTTCGCCATTATATGGATTAATTCGTCATTATATGCACAAGTTCGCCATTTATATGCACAAGTTTCTGTAGGAACATAGTTTCTTGCAGTAATTTACGAAAAAACTTTGTATTGTGCCGTAAATAATAATATCATTTTCATCAATGTGTGGCAACATCAGAAAGGCATATGTGAAATATAACATTAAACTAACACTATGAAGATCTAAATAAAAGTGGGAGACGGGGATGCACTTACAGGGGTGAAAATTTTGCCAATAATTATAAAGCAACCTTGCGAGGTATAAGGTTTTGAGCCGTATCAGTTCACACATGATTGTAATGATATTCAAAGGTTTGAAAGCAAATAGGTTCTTGCCTGTAAATAGATACACTCAGCATATGATTACACTTTGGCATGTCTATCCCCAAGAGTTCAAAGAGTTTCTCAAAGGAAGTGCATTCCATGGGATAAGTAGAAGTCAATATGAAAACGTTGAGTTGATCTATTCAGTTTATGATTTTATTTAGTCCTGAGAAATTGACCTGTGCAAATCTTAATCCTTAAAGTTGTGGAATTCTAAAAAATGAAGCATTTTCGGAACACCCCTGTATGATGTTGGTCAACTTTTTATGTTGTTGGTTGTCTTACTAAATTGTTGGTCGATTCCTTTCAGAACGTGTCCGCTGGTCTGTTTAATGGAAAGCTGACGTAAAGGGGCAGTTCAAAACATAATGATCAGGACTTTCTGTCGCTCCACACTTGTATTGCTCATCGTTAGAAATGCCATATCTGAAGAGATAAGTTAAAAATGGTCCGTGCACTGTTAAAAATGTTGTGAATGCCGAGGAGCTGGAAAGGAAGTTGGTTGAGACCTTTGAGACAAATTTATGAGTTCTTCTACCTGTGTTAGCAGTATTACCTGTGCTAGCAATGTGCCCCTTTGATATCCAAGCTAATTATGATAGAATGTTGTTTATCTTTCCTGTTTTCTTTAAGGATTGTGAGGAGTCTTGCGAGAGCATGCTCTGTAGATTTTCCACGCAAGAAGCCATATTGATTGTTTTCCAGAATATCATTGTTATGAAGAAAGTACTAAAGTCTGCCAAGAATAACACGTTCCAAGAGCTTCGCAAGAGAGGGAAGCAGACAGATCGGACGATAAGAATCAGGTCTAGATCGATCCTTTCCTTTTTTATGAAACAGTGCGAAAAGTGACGAAGTTTCAACATGAACTAATGAATGCAAAAATAAGATCCGAACTAATCTTGAAAAGAAGTTGAATGTACGAGTTATCTAACCCATCTGGGCCAGGCGCCTTTTTTGGATTTCAATGTTGAATGATTCGCTCTATTTCAGCCAGTGTAGATGCTGGTTCCAAAGAATGTTTGAAGGGCGTGTAAGTATCAAAATGAGAACGAAAGGTTACATGCTGTGCAAGATCTTCCGTGATAGGATCTGGTTGAAAGAGAGTTTTAAGTACACGCTGAGCGATATCATGAGAGTTGGTGGCAGTAGAGAGGAGACTGACAGGTAGAGTTGTTAGCCTAAAGATTTGATCAGACGCTATTTTGAAAGGAACACTGAATTTCTTGTCAGTACGTGTACAGTAATTGCACCAAGCAGTTATTTTTGCCAATTGTAAGTTTCTTTTATAGATGTCTTGAGCCTTTTTATATTGCATAAATAGTTGTTGTCTAGAGTTCAAATCCGTGGTAGATTGCGCACGTCTACGTTGTGTTCTAAGCAAACTTCTCTCTCTTGATAATTCTGTTGTCCACCAAGCTACTGTAGTTCTAGTTGTGTCTTTTGGCGAACAGTATTTCGACAAGCTAGCATACTGCATTGTATGAAATTGTGGTAAGTTTGATCTAAATCTTGGCGGTTGATACAATTTTGAAAAATAGCTATTCGTTTATCTGCATAAGGAGCTATGTTTCTTTTAAGTTTCTTTATCCCTCCATAGGTTGTTTTAAATCTCTATTTAGTTATTATTGTAATAGGAGAATCAAAGGAGAAGGTAATGCATTTGTGATTGCTAAGTGTAACCATGTCAGAAACCTTCCAATTCTGTATTTTAGGTGCTAGGAGGAAAGATGCAATGGTAATGTCCGGCCAAGCTTTGGCGCGAATAGTGTCAAACGTAGGAGGGGAGTCTGTGGTATTCAGTATAACAAGACGCTGTGAATCAATAAAATAGAATACTTAGGCTGACCTAGGATCCTCTCTTGAGGAGTCCCACAGGGAACTAGAGGCATTAAAATCTCCTCCAATAATACGGAAATTAAAAGGACAGGAATTAAGAAAATTTAATTCAGACAGAATGGAATCAATATCTTTACTAGGGGGACAGTAGACAGAGGTTATTAAAAATTTCAGATCTGCTGTGTCCATTAAGATTGAAATTGAGTGATCTGTTTTCTTCCACTGCGTTGGATTAAGTGGCTCGTTGTAATCTATAGCTGCCAAGTGGTTATTTGACAGAAAAACTTTATTGAAGGTAGTGGAGACTCCCAAAGTTAGATCCAATGTCTGTTTTGAATTCCAGTTGATGTTGTAAAATGTGACAGGTAGCTGAAGATGATCTTTGTAAATTACACCGCATGAAGATCAGATTATCAAGAGTAAAATATTGACTAGGTTTCAAGTGCGTGACTGGATCTGAAGTTGCTTTTGTAATGCCATCTTTTAGATTTGATATTGTCTGGAATTAGCTGGATGGTTAGCGTCAAATGATGTGTTGATGATTTAGCTGGATTTTTTACAATTGACACAGGTAACAGGATTTTTGCAGTCCCTGGAAGGATGTTCGTGTGAGCCTGTGCACTGGACGCAAGCAGGAGATTCTTTACAGTCTCTACTCTGATGGCCTACGCCCTGGCAATTTAAGCAACGCAATAAACGAACGTATCGAGGAAATGGACACGAATCAAAACCCAAGTAAATTCTTCCTACAGTGCCTAACATGTTGAAGCAGTTCCTCCAGACTAGGAGGCAAAGGCTGGCCACCTATTAAGTGCCTCCATAATAAAGTAACCACCACGCCTGGCATTAGTAGTGGCCAAGCCGAAGACGGCTGAGGGCCCGCCACTGGTAATATATATATATATATATATATATATATATATATATATATATATATATATATATATATATATATATATATATATATGTTATGTGTATTCTAGTACCATCAAGTTATTAAGGGCGCAAAAGCATCTGCACATAAACTACGCATTTTAATATTTTGCATTTCCACATAAATTATACTTTTGGTTTGTTTTCCATGTTTTATTTTATATAAGAGATATAAAATACATCCTCTGTGCAGCATACAAAAATGCGTTAATTCGAATTTTCTTATAATTACTCGGACTATAAAAATTACATTGTTTTTTGCTAAAAAGCTTTGTCCAGACTCGGGGTTTTGCCCTCGTTTTGATAATAATTGCATTCTCTATTTAATGATATTCTCAATGTAGCAGTCTTAGTATTGCGAGTAAGAAGTTACAAGAATTCCCGAAATAAATTCATAATGACAATATTTCCACAAAATGCACTAATTTATCTATCTTTCTTACATTTGAAACAAGCGAAGTTTTAAAGTGATATGTCCTTACAATATATTTTAAGGATTGTTGCAATAAATGTTAAATTTACTCAAACTAAATTTACTTTAATTATTACTCTTCTTCCATATCATTGTGGTGTAACTGGTAGCATTTCTTGCTCCCATTAAACTGCAGTGAACTGCTATATAAAGCCCGATTTGTGAGGAACTTCCGAATATAATGAACGACTTTTTCATTCTTGTCTAAGTTTTCAAAGAGTTAATACTGTATTGTACGGCAATAGGGAATTCTCATGTGTATAAAAATCAGATATAAAGAAATTCATGGGTATTTGGGGCAGAATTTGTATTTTTCAATCTTTTTGAATTTATTCTTGGAATTTATATTTCGGAATTATTAGCTCTTAGAAACGTCCTGTTTCCTATTATACTAACAGAAAACACTTTTACGTACTAATTGTACGTAATTTCTTGGAAGATGTGATAATACTAATTATTCCTTTTGAGTAAGTTTCTTAAATAAATTTTTACGCTATTTTGTGAGACGATTGGCCCTTTAAACACGCTTTTGGCCCTTTAAACATCGTTATAGCGGGGTTCATGTGTCCGGCTGACAAATGGAAGGTCTGGCGTTCGAATACAGGCGCGACAGCATGTTTGAATTTTTCACGCATGAATTAATAGGAGGTACACGGTAATTCATCCCCACCTGGAATTGGCGATGGGATGTCCTTCCTCCACATATGCCTTTTAGGGAAAAAGGATGTAAGGACGTTTCCTCTTTCTCTCTGCGCGCTGTCGTGATGTAATTGGTAATACCAATGGCCAGGAGTCAGTAAAAATATAGCTGAACTTCTGCTTTTTTCTGCCTCCAGTAAATTCTAAAAGATTTTGAGATGCTCACCAGTATTGCAACATTCTGACAAATAATATTCTAGCTACTATTACGTCTACCATCAAAGCAACTTTAGTTCTCTGCCACAATATGACAAAAGACCAAGTGAGATTTTGAGAAGTCTTTAGTTTAACCTAAAGGAAAAACGTTTATACATTTAGGGAAATCGTAAACATCAATTTAACAGTCTAATATCTGTTATTTTGACTGTATTTTAAATGATGATATCTTTTTCTGGAACATGCAAAATGTTTTTCTCGCTTCGTTTTATATACAGCATACCTATGCAAAATGTTATTGGCAAGGTATATTCTTAGTGGAGTAATATTTATGCATATAGAAAGAAATTCCCTTTAATCCTGTGCTAAGATAATGCGTCGTGCATCTGCTCTTGCTTGTTATTCAGCGATTTAAAAACAAAGGAGCACATGAATTTCAATCGATATTTTTTTATATTAGTTCACTTGATATTATCAACATATAAGTTATTTTCTGTTCATTTTGAAAGTTTTTCCTTGACATTCTCTTATTATGCTACCAGAAATTACATTTTATACAAAAGAAGATTGTACCAAATGGATGTTTCTATTATATGAAGCATGAGAGAATTAATGTGTTGATTAAATAAAATGCCCTTAAACTTCTTTAACATATTATGTAATACCAGCAAAAATATTTATTAATCTAATTGAAATTTTATATATTTTTCACAAGTATAATTCATTCGGAAAATACCTTCAAAGTGAATAAATACACGAGTGTGCAAAACTTAAGCAACAGGTGTTCTTTTTGACATAAATCCACGAGATATCATCTGAGAGACATGAAATTCATAAATAAGATACAGCATTTTGTATTTAAACGATAACGAAAGCATAATTGCTCAAAAATGAATACAATGCATACAGTATGGAGTTAAACAAAAACAGGCTTTATTGAACTCATAGTATTGCTACACATGATTGTCTGTATAAGAGGAAGAACAACAAGCAGATGTTCCTCAGTATGGGATATGCCCTCCCCTTACTGCAATGGTTGCTGCTCACCGTCTCCCCATACTCAGCAGCAGATTGTCCAACAAATCTTGAGGTGAGAGTGCTCATTCCTCAATCAGCATCTGTTTCAGTTGTTCGGTGTTCGCCGGAGGATGTAATCGTGCCTCAAAGCGATCGCCAAATCATCCCACACGTGTTCTATGGGATTTAAATCAGGGAAGTACGCTGGCCAATCCATTCGAGTGATATCTTCACTTTTTAGTAGCTTCTGAACAGCAAACGTCCGGTGTGGCCGTGCATTGTCATCCATAAAAACGAAGTCTGATGCAATTGCACCTCGGAACAGACACACATAGGGAAGGATCACCTGCTGACAATAGCGATCTCCGATTACAGAACTTCTGTCGAAAACGTGGAGCTCTGTCCGCCCGTTCAGCCTCTCCAGACGAGATCTCCAGGTCATCGTAATGGTCTCTTTTCGTCTGCTTACCTCTCTCCAAATAATTTGGAGTTGAGAATCGCTTGGGGCACTAAAACGACGCTCATCCGTAAGGAGGACACGACTCCATTGATGAGATGCCTAGCTTTTGCGCTCCTTGCACACTCTAAACGGTGGCGCCGATGGCCAACTTTCAAAGGGATTCAGCGTTCAGGACGGCGGGCGAATAGGCCATCTTTGTGAAAGTGTCTGGACACAGTAAACCACGACAATTGTCGCCGGTTGCTGTACACAGTTGCTGAGCTGTAGAGCGTAATGACTGGTTTTGGGCTCTTTTCGCCTGTAAGACGATATATCGGTTATCTGTTGCAGTTGTTGTCCTAGAGCGGCCACCACCAACCTTTCTAATAGTTGTACCTATGGTTTGGAAGGCTTTCCAAGCCCGCGAAATGACACTTTTGTTGACTTCGACATCTTCAGGCACACTGGTTATACTACGCCCTTCCTCCAGCTTTCCGATCATTCTTCCACTCGTGAAGTCACCCAGATTATTTCTTCAAGCCATATTTCACGAAAGAGTTTACTTGCAGGGAATGTCTTTAATTGAGTCTTCGTCCTTTCTTTTATGGTAGTCTCAAGCGCAGTGCACGCGTTTTGCGTACGATCACGTAGCCTGTGATGTTTTTTTCCGGACATTTGCAAATGCATGACCTTTCTACTGAACTGCATGTTCATTGTACCGATAGCAAGAACCCCTTTTCTGCAACTGCATGGTTATCTGATTAAAATTTGCATTGTTGCTTAAGTTTTGCACACCAGTGTAATTCTACGACACAGTTTGTTTTAAGCAATGGAATATTCGCAAATAATTTCGTAGTTTTTTTTTTTTTTTACATTATATTATTTCCCTAACTATTACAAAATACTATGCACGTTTTATCTCTAGAGTAGGGATACATGTTCAAGAGACATTAGGAATTTTTTGAAAGCAGAAGAGATGAAAAATGAGCAATGTCTTCGCCGGGACTCGAACCACGGACCTCTCAAATTCGCATCGAGGGCGCTGACCACTACACCACGAAGGCATGCTAAGAAGGCTGGAGATGTACCTTATATACTCCCCATTTTAAAGTATGACTGGGGGACCCAATCGCCAAATCTTGGTGGTGGAGAATCATCATCCATCACCTTTTTTAATTCGAGTGCCACTGTAGAGACATTAAAAGTTTTTGGAAGCCGGATTCTTGAAAAATAAGCAATGTTTTCGTCGGGAATCAAACCACGGACCTCTCGAATACGCGCTGAGCATGCATACCACTACACCATGAAGGCATGCTAAGAAGACGGGAGAAATATCGTATAACTTAATGTACACTTTAAGCACGTTTGTCTTTAGTTTACGTTTATAAGTCAAAATCAGATGAAGACAAGTGTTTGCATGCAGTTATTTCATCTAAATCCCGGAGAAATATGAGGGAAAATGAGAACCGAACTAAAATCATTTTATTTTGAGTTTTCTACGACACTTTCAAAATGGCACACAAAGGCAGTAATGTAAATTTGAAAGCATTTCTAGGCAGTCATATAAGGCTGCTACTGTGACTAAGCTACCTAATTTTAATATGCATTAAATTAGGTCTTCAAATTCCTCGTGATCAAGAAGGAAACGTTTGCGTCTGCCATTGACAAAAGACTTGATCACATAAAGAAATCTTGGTATTATACAATCTTAACAAAGAATAATCAAAATAATGGCACTCTTTCTTTTTAACGTAACAGGATTTGCAACTTCATTTTTAAACCAATACTATTGTTAGAAGAAAATTTTAGATGGCTAGTTGATTACTGAGAAGCAGTGAAGAGTCAATAAATAATTTAAAAAATTCAATTGAAATATTAATTGTATTAATCGAAGCTATTATATGAAAGAACAAACATATGCAAACATCTGTATAGTTCCAAATAATCCAAGCATCTGTTTTAGCATGGATTGCCTATTCCCCAGTTTGGGGCACGTGGTAATCAACGACGCAATCTATAGTAATCGTAGGCGGCAGTATGAGTTTGCACATCTCCCGTCTGAAACTTGATGTAGAATGTCTGTGAAACGGATCCAGGCTTCTTTTTTCTTTCAGTGCCTACCTCCAACCATCTGAAAAGACTTTTGGCTTGATGATATTTTACGTTCTTCCTTCCCGCAAAACACTATGCATTTAAAATCATCATGCCTGCTTCAAGATTCGAACCCAGATCCAAAGTCATTGCACGCGGATCCTTTACCCCCTGCCAGACAGGGCTACAAGTTAGGTTCTAAATAGAATGATTTAATGATTTTAGAGCAAATTTCAGCTTAAAAAGCATGAAATAAAAATTAATGTTATGTTTTTCTTAGATGGGTGACAATTACTTTTATGGTGAAAAAATTACGGAAATTCGCAAGAAAAATAAAACTATTTGTGTTGCAAAAGGTATCATAAGCGTAACTAAGCTTAAAAATACTTCTATGATTGTTAGCGTTCTAATAACATGGCGATCAGGGACTCTTCTGCCCCTTTCTTGTCATTGTCCTCATTTCTTGATTAGGGAGTAATTTGATCATTAACTTCATCACTTAACTCAAAAGTCGTTAGAATGGTGATCGGACCTTATAATTATCTGCCATTCCATTTAAATTTATTTCACCTTAATTTTCAGTATAAACTTGAAACACTTTTGTTAGATTTATGTAAGATAGTATAAAGACATCATGAAGAAAAATTTGTTCCTCACGAAATAAGACATCCCATAAATTATTTGCCCTAAAGATCATTTTATCACAGTTATCCAACCGAAAAAAGTTCAAATGTCTTCCACCATATGTAATTTTCCTCAGAATTGCTTTTTATGACAAATTTCAGCAAATTTCCTCAACTGACGGGAAAAGTACACGAGTAATCTAATACAGATTTATTCCTTTGAACATCGCTGTTGTCTGAGGGAGAAAAATTAGAATTAAAATTTATGATAATACAAGAGCCATATTTTACCACTGAATGTCAGTTATAGCTAGCTGAAGCCAGTCAGGAAATTTTCATGCCCAAAATAAATCATTTAAATTATCCTAAACTGAACGATAAATATGGGCTAACTATGAACAGCCAGTGTTACAAAATAGAAAGTAATTTCAATACATGTCAGATTACCTATTAGTCTTACCAAATTCGGCTTGAAAAATGACACCGCACAGACTGTCAAAGATATTAACGTTTCAGAATTTACCAAGTGATATTAATGGTTTGAGTTGTTAAGTGATAGCTTTGGGGATGAAATGTCTAGTATCTTGATTTTAAATCCAGATGTTTATTCTCCACTCATTTAGCGTATGAAATTTCTCAACGAGCGTTTATCAAATTAGGGGATCAAAACAAGGATATGTTGCTACATTTGACACATAAGCAATGACTTTGGAAAAATATACATCAGTTCATCTCGGAAGTACATCTGCGATCATACGTAAATAATACAAAAATTATTACGGGCTATAATAATTGATTTTTTTCCTCTCGTCGATAAGAAACTTTCTAAAAAGATTTTTATACCTCTATATGAGCAGTTCTAGAACCATTTTAAAATGAAATTCTTACATTTGCTGCAACCAGAATTACAGGTAAATTATTCCCCATCACTGGCTGAATGTTTAAGACCCCAGAATATTGTTGAGTTTGAACGCACGCGAACGGACTGGCTTTATGATCGATTTTCGTCGTGTGCAAAAGTAAGCGGGAGCAAGTTTTTCTCAGAAATTCCTCTACGAAGGCATTCATTCCCCTTGTAATATAACCCTCATGTTATTTGCCATATTCAAATTGCATAACTTGAGTGAATTATTTAATAAATAACTTGTGAATTTAAAACATTCAGATCGCCTATATCTATATGTATATGAGCGTATGAATACCTGTGATATATACGAGGGATGTTTCCAAAGTTCTGGAAATTTTTCTGCATTTCATCAATACTTTTCAGTATTACAGTGAGCTTTTTCAGCATAATCCCCATTTAACCGAATAGACTTATCCCAACGAAAATCTAATTTTTGAAGCCAATCCGCAAAGAACGCATTCGGCGTCTCTTCAATCCATTTATTCATGGCATGGATAAACCCTCAAAACGAGCTCCCTTTAAAGGTTATTCGTTCAAATGTGGAAATAGATGTGGGAACAGAAATGTAGAAAGAGAATATTCCTCGCAGACGTAGAACAGTTTTTGAAGCTTTCACATATTCTCTTCACAAAAATAAAATGATTGCTTTTTGCATCTTCCATAGTTGCAAAAACAGTGTTAGAAAACTGCTCCTGTATCAGTCAAATCTACTGAATCGGACTACACAATATCGCACGGGAAAGCTGCATAAACATGTCAAGACTTACGATAACGTTGCCTATAAGTTTTAGAGACTGAAGAATTCAATTCCTTAAATTTTGGCAACGCTTTACAAATATATCATTAAATGTAGATAAAAAATGGTATAAATAATGTTTAAGTATAGCAGCCTCATACTGCATTAAATTTTTGTTTCTCTGGAAACACACAGTGCAGATCAACAGTATAGTAACTAACATAACACAAAGATAATGAGGAAGTCTGTTGAAGTGAAAATAAATGCATATAGGAAATAATCGGTAAAAGAATTGCTGAAAACTTTCTTGATAACAAAGAAATTTTCTGTCATATGCTGCCTCATCGGAAAATGGCAATTTTAATGTGTATATAAAGAGTAAAAATGTAATGTGGACACCACATGACTTCATTTAAAGGCGTATTCAATTATACAGTTTTTTACACTCCATTTAAACTTATTCTCTCGAATTACTCTAACTTAATCAGTAACTCAAAGAAAGTTGAAAATGACATAAAAAATTGCCTCCTTTTGAAGTTAAATATCCCGGTCGATTTTTGCCGTACGGGAGTCAAACTTCTTATAATTTTATTTTTTCAAAACGAGTATAACACTTTCTCGAGTATCAGTATAGGAATCAAGAGACTGCATTAAATGTTAGATTTCGAAATATGCCGAAAATTATGTTTTAAAAATCTGACATTGCCAAAACATGAATATTTTCGTCAATTAAAACACTTATATAAATGGAAGTGTATGACTACGACCAGTGATTGCGAAAACAAAGGCTGGGCAATAATTCTTATTCCTTTTCTTACATTTTTACACTCAATTTTAAATGGACAGGTGTGCGATTAAACTTGTGTGTGTTTATATATATATATATATATATAAACTTAAAGCATCTAAATTAATTAAATTAAGAAATATTAAAAAATAAGTAAAAAAAAATATTAAAATATATATATATATATATAAGAATAACATTTAGAACCAATTTTTCACAAAGCCCAAAAATTGTAATTCAAATAAATAAATTTTAAAAAATCCTATAAATGTAGAATTAGAATTCTGTAAATGTGAAATGAAAAAATAAAACATCACAAGGAAGAAATAATGTGATGGTTTATTTTAATTTTTCTTTCAACATTTACAGAATTCTAATTCTATATTTATAGGATTTTTTTATTTTATATTTGCAGGATCAATTTTTAGCGGCATAATGCGTGAAAATTCTTAAAATAATTTTATATTTTTCCTTAAAAAAATTTGTTGGCGTTTATGTAATATACATATATATGGTATACGTTGATACTGCCAATTGCAATAAAAAAGGGACATGCACACTAGATGTTATAGCAGTCCCATATACAAAATATCAACCTTCTACGGCTAACCGTTTTTGAGTTGTGCGAAATACATACCATGTACAGACATCGCAATAAAATACCTTTTTAAATTCATTTTAAATATGTTTTGCAAACTGTTTTGAAAAATTGTTCTCTGCCCACATACGGAAAAAAAGTCCAAATGGATTGAGGAGTGAATATTTCCTTTAAAATATGATACCTGATATTTTTCGCAGTTCATCTTTTATTACGTACATACAAGGAAGAAAAATAAACGAAATAAGCTCAAAACAAACGATTAAAGGAAATGACATGCTGAATTCTGTACAGATGGTAGAAAAAACGGAAAAGAAAATATTTCTTTATTGTATGAAATAAAATTTTACTATTTTTCGTAAATTATAAGTTGTATATTATCATTTTTTTATACAGTAAAAGAGGTGGTTCTTTGGACATGCTTGTTGCAAATGGCAAATCTATTATATACAGGGGAGTGAAATTCTGTTTTTTAACACCTTCCCAATTTTTTTACACAAACCTTATATTTATCAACTTCAAAAGAAATCTAAAACAAATTTGCCTGTAAAATAATTGTAGACAAAGACAGCTACAAAACTCATGATATATTTCGGTGTTAAAATATTATTGGCTGCCAACAGTATTATGCAACCTCCTATATTTAAGAGGGAAAATGATAGCTGCATATAATGAGAAAGGAATAGAGCAATATAAATAGTGTCGGTGGGGCTACTTACAACTAACCACATTGCTTTCGTACATACCTTGGTCAATCATGGTTGTTTTGGAATTCATCATACTTGCTTTCAATAAAATGTTCAATGGAAAATTTAAACTTTCTGAACATTTGATTTTTAGTATTCAGTACTTTGTTGTTTTCTGCCATTACTGTTAATTTTTTCGCGTACCCCTGACTAAAATATCCACACATCAACGGTTGGGAACGTTGATACAGAGCACAACGTTTTAAATCTTGTTTTTAAAATCTGATGTTCGGAATTTTCTAAGAGAAATTTTGTGGATTATTTTATAATTTTGTGGAATTTGCAATGATGTTATTTCGTCGTAAATTATGAGATGCCCAGCGGAGACTTATGCACTTGACATACAGCAATATATTTTTTGAAATAGATTATTTTCTCACGAGGCCTACAATAATATGCCCCTCGAGTGACAATATTTCCTACTTTACGTGGGTGCTAAATACGTGATCTGAGAACGATAAACTCATCGAAGTGGTTTCATTCGATATACTTAAATAACAAAATACAATACATGACGGAATAGATATAACATTAGCCATTAGTATTGTCTCATTCCTTCCAAAACATAATGAGCCTAAATTCTGAGAATTTAATTTATTCCTGTTCTGGTTATGCAACTTTATAGTTTTTAATCTGCTGATGTATATCTTACAGTTTAATGTAAACTAAATTACCTTTATAAGCAGTAAGAGAAAGCTTAGAAATGGTGTTTTGACTTCAAAACTTTATAATACGGTAATTGTCACTGTTTTTATTATGTGTTTATTCATTTTTACAATTCTAATTACTTTATTTACCTCAATGTGCAAAGCTATTGCAATAATACATAAAACTACTAAACCAAGCTCATTTTCAGTTCCTTTTGTTAAATGATAACGTTTATATAAAATTAAGACAAAATTTGATATTTAAATCGACTCTGAAATTTTAGAGAAAAAATCGTATAAATTAATTAAATGCACAACTCAGCATACATATGAAATATAGACAGTATTTAGGAACAACTCAAGGAACATTCATTTGAGGTCCTATAATATTGATATTAAAATATCAACTGTTCAGTTTCGTGTTTGCAATTTCTTTATTATTCTGTTTTTCTATTACTTCAACGAGGATGTATTGTTTTCAGTTATCGTGCAGAATCATGCCTTCGTAAAATAAAATCCGTAGGTGCCGTCATACTTCAGAGATGACGGGTAAAAAGCAAAAAAGAATATAGAAGCAGCTTTTTGTACTTTCATGTTAGCTAGTACAAGAGTTTTAGCACCCACGTGCATAGCCGATTCGAAGTATAAAATCAGGGTCATTCTAAAATAAGTCTAAAAAATGTAGGAAAAAGTAGAGGCAACAGAAACAAGCAGATTTTGCTATGGAATATGAGTTTGGAAATCGCGTACTGAGGCGGCAGCAGGCGCTGTCAATGGCGGTGGGTTAAAGTTATCTGATGGGAAAAATTTTAATTGTTCGTGTGGATTATTAACGGTACCTATGCATCGCTTCACGAACGTAGAGCTTGCCTACCTGTATTTTATCTATGGGGCTGCAGACAGAATAGGAATATTTGCTCAAAGAATGTACAGACACTGATTCCCAAACAGACAGCGGAAGATTCACAATGTGTTCAAACGTACTAATAAAGAACTGTGGAAAATTGTCCGTCAAAAAATTACCTCGCCACTTTTTACGGCCTCTGTTGTATCCAAAGTGGTGGCCTATTCCTTGGCATTTACAATCAACAGATTTAAATATTCGCGGATTTCTTCTTTTAGGGGCTAACTGAAAGCGTAATCTACGGAACTCAAATAGAGTGCGTTGCATATCTAGTGACCAGATTGCCAGTTGGTGTTGGAAATATAGACGAAATACCTGATATCTTTGCTAGTGCAGGCAAATTTATGTGTAGGCTCTGTTAATCTTGAATGAGTATTAGTGGTCAAACTTTCGAGCACATACTATTAAAATTCCAAATATCGAAATGCTTCTTTCTTTTGACTTTACTTGTCGTGTTTTACATACATGTAGTTCATACGTTTTTATGAGTCAGCAATCACACAGCCATTTGAGTATATATACATTCTGCTACAATATCTGCTTATTTTGCTCTCCTCTGTCTGCTACGACATTTGTGTCAGGTAATTTAGAAACACTTTGTATATTAATTAGCTTGTCCCTTACTAATCACAGAAATCACAATCACTATTTAATCATTTAGAAACCCGGTGGCGCAGTAGCTAGCGCACTGCGCAGCAGCACCACAGGTCCGGTGTTCGATCGCCGGGCTCGGCAAGTTCAACTCAGCCTTTCATCCCTTGAGTGGGTCGATAAAATGAGTACCAAGTTTGCTTGGGGACTAAACACCGGGGGTCTTGCGACAAACTGACCACTTGTCTAGAGCATATGTTCATGCACCATGGCGCCCATGGTCAAAAAAGCAGATATAGGGGCACTGCACTTTTTGGCCCACTAGGGCTGTTATGCCACTGAGTTTAGTTCATTTAATCATTTAAATATTTATATAATAGTTTAATTGTTGCGGATTAAAATTTAATTAATTCGAAATATATCTAACTAATAATTTTTACGAACATCTGCAATTTTTTTTTAATTAAAGAGAGTTACTTATAATACCATATAGTATTATTTTTTAATTATTTCGTGATTTATATATTTATATAGGTTTCAGGCAAAGTTAAGGCTATTTTTTTCAAGAAATATTTCTAATTTAGTCAAAGAAGACGTTTGATTATTTTTAGTAAAGAAAATGCGTACCTGAAACTTAAAAAAAAAAAAAAAAATAAAAAAATAAAAATAAAAATAAAAAATAAAAATGGCGTAAAATACAATATTAGTGATTTCTTCAGAGGGTATCTTTTTCGTTAAAAATTTGGTTGTTTTTGAAAAAAATCATAGCTATATTTTAGAAAATTCATAAATTTCAAGATTTTATAAATATTGTAAATTATTCTTATGATACTGTTTTTTCTTTTGGCACCAACGCCTTTGTCTCAAGAGTAAAAAGTAGGATTGTTCCACATAAGTCACTTGTGTTCGTTTTGCCACAGATATATGACCAGTTATTAAATGCTAATAGGAGTTATGTCTTCCCTACTTAGACTTCAGTATATTTTTAGTGAAATTATGTAGCACAATGACATGTCTCTTGATTTTCAATATTTCAACCGTTATCACCCCAGTTTTGATAGAACAATCTTCAGCGCTTCCTATAAGTGTTCCATTCATTTCAGAACTCCCGTACAGTAAATGTAAATCAGTACTGTTTAAATAAATTTGTATGTGTCATATTAACAATGAATTACCCTTTATATAAACAATAGGTATGGATGAAATCATTACCTAACATTTAAGTTTCAACTTTTCCTTTTAATATTACTAATTTTGCATATGTATATATACCACTTCTACATCTTGTATCAGATTTCGCTTTAAGTTCATTTAGCAAAATTTACATCTCTTGAAATTAATTTTGTAATTAGATCAAAATACTGTTGCTCTCGACGGGTTCGTTTATTTGGAGTGATTGACAACATTTGATGAAAAATCAAAAACACAATTTATTCACCAGTATTAAACAGGAGATTTCCTAACGTCGAAAAATCAAGACAATCACGCTGAAACAAAAAACAACACAGCCTTTAGGCTATCAGGGTATAACGGTGAAGACAGCCTCATTAAATACAGCTCCCGACTCGGTCGATCACTCTCGGAGCTCAACACATTCAAGATAAAACTAGAAGATACACTCACGATAAAACTACCGATGCACCGTTACTTAGCTTTTGGCCTGCCTTCGAGAACATTCTGGGGCAAACCGGTAAGAATTCGTTCAAGAATGTTCTCGCTCCGTCTATAGTATATCGCTGATTTTGTCGCCAAATTGGCGATTTCGTGCCAAATCTGGCAACTTTGCGTTTCGCCGCCATTTTATGGCAACCCTAAACCCGCTTTGTATGAAGCTATCTTACCGTGCTGGACATTTCGTAATAATATTTTTTTTTTTGAATTTGTAATAAAGAAAGAATTCCTTGAGCAGTTAAATAAAAAAAAGGATCTACAAGGTGTAACATTAGAGTGTTGAATTACATTGATCGTGTAATGAAACTTATTTTCACGGCGTAACTCTTAATTAGCGCGTCACTTAAGAGAAATTACCTATTTTATGTAAGTAAATTGATTTGTTTTATACAAAATGAGGAAAGAATTCATAAAAGAAACCAAAAATTCCTGTTAGAAATGATTACACTTTTATTTATCCAGCAATACCATTCGAAGTATTAACTAACTGAATTTAAAAAAAAAATCAACCCATTGATATCACGCTGTATGAAAATGATGGCCTAAAGCGATGAATTGCTAGTTGATGTTTTTAGGATAAAAAATATAAATTTGTAATAGTATTTAACATTATGCTACGTTACTTTTATTGATACTAATTATAAATTTATAGTCTATATCACTAATTATAGAACACCGTGAATAACCTATGGGTAACATTTAAGCTGCAGATGACTATTTTTGTACGTATTAGGAGGAATATTTGGCTTAAATTCCATCAGTGAAGGGTGAAGGTAATGATGTTCAAGAATGTGGGGGGGGGGTATTAAATTGAAGTATTTCAGTTTAATATAAAAATATGAAGTGCACATAAATTTAAGTTTCAGCAAAATTCATTTTCAGATAACGTTTCTTTTAGGGGAAAAATCAACTCGTTATACGTTTATAAAGGAACTGAAAATGCGCCTCTGTACAGACGGTATTTTCTTACTAGAACAAAAATGCTGTAGAATAGATAGTTTTTTTTTTTTTTTTTTTTTTTTTTTTTATATAAAATTAGTGCCATATAAGATTGAGTTTTGATTAACTTTTATCAATGGAATATCATTTTATTTATATCCTCCTGCTGGTTATTCTTTCCTTCATATTGAATTGTAATGTATTGCATTGCACAATACACTTTGTATTGCATTGTACAATACACTTTGTATTGTATTCTCATTATCTTAAAGTCATATTTGATATTGTTTAAAGTCTATTATTTTGGGCAAATTATTATTGCTGTATGTCATCAAAAGGAGCAAATAAAAACAATAATTAATAAAACTGAGGATTTTGATAATTTTTTTTTTTTTTTCTGAACTTTATGATTCGATATTTGCTTTTTGCCCTTTTTTCCGTTTTAAAATTCTCTTTTTCTCTACTCTAATTTTGAATTATCGATTAAAAGGTATCTCTATATAGATCATTTGCTATAATTTAGCATTCAAAATTTATTAAGAAATCAAAACTGAATTACGAAAGTACCTGAATTTGAATTAAATTTTTTCAAAAAGGTAAATTGGATGCGCAGTAAAGATGAGTAAATGATGCATTAACGCGATAGCCGTCACATTCTTCGGTTTTTAATAACTGCAGCATTTTCTCATAAAGATCTACCAAAATTAATTTTGCCTTTGTGCTTTCAATCCTCGCTTACATCGAAAGTTTTTCCAATCACATAACTATTGTTGTGTCTTTGGCTGCCACTAATATATTATTGTTGCCACTGTTATGTTGCCATGCGTTAGTACGAACATAATTATCGCATAGATGCAATATTGGACACATTGAGGGTTTGTAAATATGTCAATAAATCTGCGAGTTTGTCTCTATTTCATCATGATAAATTTTGATATCGGTTGCTTAGTTTATTTGTTGTGAACTGTTTAATACTTTTCATATGCATGGAGATACTGGATGCACCTACGAGTTTCTCAAGAAGATTATGCATAAAATTTAAATATGCAAAAGCTCTATATGTGATTATTAATACCGTTTATAATACTAGTTCTTGTACTACAGTTGAGGAATTAGTTGGAAATATCAGGTGTCATTATAAAATTTTCAAAACAAATGCCAAAAACCGTTTGAAAGAATAATGTGGTTGGTACACTGTTCATATGTTAAAAGTTAAATGAAGGTATGGCACATTCAGATCATTCTGCCTTTCATTTCTGTATATCTGAATATACATACCGAAATTCTGTAAACATAGGTAAAAATAAGCCTTTTTAGATTACGCAATAACGCACCTATAGGTACATGATAATTGTGAAAGACCAATAGAGCATATGGATTGACAGATGTTTATGAAATGTTCTAGAGCTAATTTTTATTCTGAAAATGAGAATATATTACGGTATAAACGAATTTTAAGAGTTAAAAAATGTAAGATGATACGGGGGAAAAATTGAAGTTTTTCAATCTCTGAATTTTACCTTATCATTTTTTATTCCCATGCCATGATAGCCAGAGGTTTTCTGTTATGGACGCTGCTGCATGTTAATACTTTATAATGGAAACGATGCCTATATTTAATTATTATGTAAAACATTCAATGGGTTAAAATCCATTTCATGTTCAGTTTATGAAAATAAAACTATAAGTTGATTAAATGCCAGTACTTCTATATATAATGATGGATGCAGTAATTCAAAATTTTCCACACATGTAGAGTTGTTAATCATGATGTTTCCAACACCTTCTTCACGTTTAAGTTTGGATAATCGAAGGCATGTAAAAGGAAATTCTCCGCACTCGAATATCAGAATGCATAGGCCTGTAATATCAAGAGGTGATGCTTTTGCTTCTTTGGCTACTTTTATTCGGAGACCATGAAATATATTGGGAATTGTTTGGAGGATGAGACCAGACGAAATCGTTGAGCTTATGAATTGGAATCATTTCTGGTCGAACGTATAAACTCATCAAAATACAGAGTGATTCTAAATTGCTTTTACAAATTAAGAGGGGTGATAGTACCCATTCAGACGAGCAATAATTACCATAGAACATAGAGTCGCATTCCCCTCTAAGAGGCAGAAATGCATTGAGGAAGAATAAGGAGACTATCTCCTAAGGACTATCAAGAATTAACCGTACGTAAATTTGCACTGTGAAGAAGCAGCATTTTGCTCTTAAATGGTACCGGAGAAAGCCAATCAGAGCAAACGGTGTCCTTGGAAACCGCACAACATAATCGCTTCAAGTATTACCTTAGTAAACATCGTCCGAAACTTTTCGCGAGTGTTATAACGGAGTACACACGTACGCGGAATTGGCAGACATTTACCTCACATACGGTGAAGCAAAAGGGAATTGACGATTAAATGGTTTCCACTCGTCTATAAAATGGTAATACAATTAAATAGTATCCACTCGTCGGATGCCAAGTCATCCAAAGTTTTCCAGTGTTGATCGAAGAATGCGAGAAACCAGTTCTTTCGCTATCTCGAAAAGCAATGCAGGATGTTCAGGAAATGTATAAACGCCAGAAATGGAAGAGCGAGTTCTCGACATTTTGAGCACTTTCTGTGAGTTTTTCACTTGACTGTACCTATATATCCATATATACGTATTTATTTATCTACTCCAGTATGTTTAATGTGTATCTAATAGATGACTCTGCATATCAACTCATTATAATAATTATATATGTGACGTGCATCAATGCACAACATGTGTAATAACTTACTAACCTAGGCTGTATATAATACACTCAATGCGCAATGCATATTCAATGTGTATCGAAAGTATGAGTACGCAGTTATTCATGCAAATGTATACCACTGTATTTATATCTAATATAGGTGACCTTATTTATCTAAGTCAAAACATTATAACCTTCATTATATGTTTCCAAGTATGCGTGTTTACTCAATCATGTTTATGAATTAATTTAATTACCCCAATTAGTGTAACGTCTGGATGTACTATATACTTAATGCAAAATGCGTCCCCAACATGCATTTAATATATGCATATTTATTTATCCATGTATCAGTATTTCTTTACTTATCTATGCATGTGTAATGTTAGTGTAATCCAAGTTATATGTGATTTTATGTATCCAAAACAAATCCCTATGATCATAACATTTTGTAACGAGTACCGTATTCTCTACTATGTGCTAATGTATCCTGAACCCTTATATACTTACCCTGTATTATATTAAGTAGCTACTGCATATATATGTAATGTATATAATCATTGCTATGTCACGCGTATCCTAGTATACAGTGTTCATATTTCTATGCATATTTTAATGCATATTTTTAAATGCCCTTCAAGGTAATATTTTAAGCAAGTCATATACTGTCAAAGTATTATTCAATGTAACAATATGTGCAACTATAGTTTGTGCGCGTAATTATAATTCTTATCAAGGTCACCATAGGAAATCTTGTAATATGTATCTTGACCGACGTATAAGACATTTTATTTATAAATGTAATCAATGCATACTAATTCGGCGAGGCGTCAGTGTGCCCCCCTTTGAATCTGGGGCTGTTCTAGTTAATGTTGGACGTGGTGCTGTACTGATTAACCAGTATGGTAGAGGCACAGTGCCCACGTCCACCGTCACTTGTACTTGCGAGTTTTTCACTAAACAATAAAACAATAA
Source organism: Stegodyphus dumicola (assembly GCF_044657685.1). NCBI lineage: Eukaryota > Metazoa > Arthropoda > Arachnida > Araneae > Eresidae > Stegodyphus > Stegodyphus dumicola. Next base: position 200,961,930 of record NC_140771.1, read on the forward strand.
ATCTGATTGCACAACTTTTGGTCTCCTTCATTCGCTTTTCCAACAGTGTTGCTAAATTTACGTTCGAATTCTAATATTTCTCTTTTCTGCCTCTCAGTGCGGAATGCGACCTTATGTTCTATGATAATCATTGCTCATCTGGATGGGTACTATCACCCCTCTTAATATGTAAAAGCAATTTAGAATCACCCTGCATACCATTCCGTACTACTGAATGAAAAAGAACTTCATATGGAGCTTTCAGATGACTCTTATGATTCATACTACAGGAACCTGGTTTTCAAGGCTTACAATTTTAGATATTCAGTTGCTTTTAGTTCACGGGCTAGGGCGATGCAATTAAAACTATGTACTTTATGGAAGGATATCTCCGAGAAAAATTTCTCGGATCATATTTGGGTAACATACGATTATTCGAGTGCTGTTCCTCCTAAATATGTTCTGATCATTTCGTACTTAAAAGGGGAAGCGATGAGACGTCAAGTGGATTAAAATTTCAATATTTGTGGGCATTTTTGAAAAAAACGAAAACACCATATTTATCACATGTCATATTAGAAACAACCCCGAATATGAGAGATATTCTTATAAAAGCATTTTGAGTGAAAAAAATGGATTGTCATTTGCTTATTAAGCTTAACTGAATTTTTGATTGCGGCTACACAGCTACCAGATCATACTGGAGAATGTTCTATACCATTCCATTCTTTTACAACCTCAATATTGAGAATATATTTTGTTACTTGATCTTTCTAATTTTTAATAATAATAAAACTACAGAGGGTCATAAATACAGAGGGCGCTTATTCATTTTTGTAACGATTTTGATTTTCTCCACGAATTTAAATATTAACTTTAAAATACAAACGTGACCAGCATCAATTTGGAATAAGGTTTAATTATTTTCTCCCGAATTAAAAATATTATTTTCTTTAAAATGTTCTTGAAAAATAAACAATGGATCGAAGGCTATTTTCTTGCGCTGTCCGATGAGAAATACTCTTATTCAATTATTAAAAAAAAAATGAAAAGCACGGTTTTATTATTTCTACACATAAAATGAGTGGCATAATTAATACGAAAGGGATGAAAGGTCTGAGTTTATATCTGACTGGGAAAAATGTAAAAAATTAATACCCAACAAAGGTATATACAGCTCTTATATAAGAGCACTTATAAGTACTTATAAGAGGTATCTCATGTTTTAAAGGAAAATCCACCTCCCAAGAGCTATTGCAAAATCTTTAAGTATATCTGTAGGAACTGTGAACAAAATTATAAAATCTGATTTAAAGCTAATCAAAACAAAAAAGCATGATCTTCATCGCCTAATGCCGAAACATGTTTCTCAGCTTAAGAAGATTGTGCAGATTGCTGTATGAAAATTCTTTGGCAAGTGAAAAATAGAAATATATAGTTACAATTGACGAGGCTTGGATATACTTATCTGATTACAATAGAAAGAGATCGATTTACTACCCGAAAAGAGGAGAAAGAGACTTAATATGTTGGTTCAGAGAATAAAACGAAAGTTTTTCTAAAGGTTTTATGGTTATTACGGTAAACTTAAAGTAGAAAAAAAAAATGTCAAAATTAATTCGGATTACTATCAGAAATATGTTTTAACACCTATTTTTAAAGAAGAAATCAAATCTCTTAATCAGAAACATTCTTAACTACTATGTTAAGTTCCATCAGGATAGGGCTCTAAACCTACTGTTTTGTTTTTTGAAGAAATGAGAAATGGAACCGGAATTGAAGCTATTCCCTTTAAATGCATCCCACCCAAGTCCCCTGATATGTCTCCTATGGATTAATGTTGATTTAGACTTCTAAAACAAGCTCTTTTTAGGCGGCATCCCAAAATATTGGATAGACTCTAGAAGATTGCGAAGGATAAGTAGAATAAAATCAAACTTGATGTTTTACGAAAAGGACTTTTATCTTGAAAATAAAGATATAATATCATAGCTCAACAAATGGGCTATCAGAATGAAAATATTTGAATATAAAATTCTAAGGTTTGTTTATATAGAAATCTTTGCAAAATCGTTAGAAAAATGTGTGAACACCCTCTATATGGTAAATTCAGACTTTTTATCAGATTCCATTCCGAAATGATTATTATTAAAAACTTCTATGCCTTATATAATAGGATAATATTTAATCAGATATATTTTAATTTCTTGAAATATTTTATGAAATCTTCTGAAACCTTTCGTACTCAATCCTGTGGCTAATTCACTCGGACCTTCATGTTCAGTCTCTAATGCAACCTGGAAAATAAATCTGCCTAATGCAACCCAACATGTAAGTTAAGACTATCCTCGAAAAGTCCAAGCGCAAATATGTAATCCTTTTTAATAATTGATTAATCGAATAATTAATGTTGACTAATCATGCGATGGTTTAAAATGATTTAGGCATTTGCGGAGAATAGTCAAAAGGAAAATTACGTCATACTAATTTTTCAGATAACTTAACTCCATGAAATCAGATTATTAAGGCCCTCTTGAACGTAATCTTACCCCTACGCTTCTAATTTTCTTCGAAGTTTGGGAAATATTTATTTTTGGATTTAATTTTTATTGTTTTGTTATTTGAGTATTTAAACTGCTTTATTTCAAAAGAAATTATGCGGGTCATCACGTAAAGAAACCATTTAAAATATTAAAGTGACAATTCGGTAAAAGATTATAAGAAGGATTCCCCCCCCCCGCTACGTTAAATATGTTGATTTTGATTTTTATTACAATGCTTTCTTATTGTTGTACCTCTCATCATACAGCGAGGATAAGTCTGGCAACAGCTGCAGGAAAAAAAAAAAAAAAAAAAAAAACTTGGCACTGCTGGAATGGCAACAGCGGATGATATTCTAGATTTATTTTTGATTTTGAGTCGATGTTTTTTTGCGTCTTTTGCGGTTCTATTTGCGTTAAAACATTTGAGTTTTGGCTGAATGAAATGGAATTCGCTGCCCCGCTGCGAATATTAGTAAAACATATTTAGAAAATTAGCTGCGTTGGAAGGAATGAAACCTTGTGTTTGAATTTGCGGTATTTTTCCTCCTAAAGTTGCGTCGAGTTCAGAATATTATGCCAGGCTTATTCACGCTGGTGCAGATAAGTTTAAATTTTTTTTATTGTGTTTATAGTGTATAACTTGCAAATATATGAATAGAATTCTATTAAATAAACATTTAAAATTCTGGAATGGTGTTTAAAATTTTAGATGTAGAGTATTCACATTGCTATGTCGGAGCCAGTGGCAGTCAGGTGTAAAGTAAAATTGTTTTTGCTCCACGACATAACAAAATGGCGAGCCAGTCAGGATTGCGATAATGATTCGAATGTGTTGGGAATATTATATTAATATAGTTGAGAAAGTATTGTGTTTGCTATATTATATTATTGTAGAAGTAATTAATTTAAGTGTTATTTGGAAACGTAATGCGTTTTATCGTCTGCAGTGTTGAATTTCGTATTTGTATTCGAATTAGTTTCAATTTTCAATCGAAATGCTATGCGTTAAATCGTCTGCAGTGTAAACGTAGAAAAGGTTATCTGTTAAATCTTCTGTGGTGATATTCACAATAATTTTGTTTTGCTGTATTATGAATGTTATGACATATTGTTATTCATTTTTATTATATTGAGTTATATTTTTGGAATTGCTGAGTAAAGACGTTTTTGAGGATTTGTCGGATTGATGATAACATTACAGATTTTGAGTTTTAAGTGGGTCTGCATTTAAAGATAAAATGGATGTTGATATGTTGAAGAAAAAGCGTGCAACGACACGCAGTGCCTTTACTAGGACGGCTAAGATTCTAAAAACCGAACTTTGTAAAGATGTTCAAGCGGATAGAGATGTATTGAAAGACAAAATTTTGAAGTTGCAGATGATAACTGCTGAGCTGAGATGTTGCGATTCAGACATACTGGATTCAATGATTAAGGGAAAAGCCGCTGAAGATGATCTGGAAACAGAGGTCATAGGCTGCGAAGAATATTCAGATGAGTTTATCACGCTTAATCGTCGGGTGAAAGAGAATATAGATAATGCGGTTGACCGTAGTGACAATACGAGTTCTAACACGGATAGTAGCATAAGTGCTTCTAATGGAAAACGGTACAAGTTGCCGAAAATTCAAATTAAAAAATTCGATGGACAATTATTAAGTTACCTTACATTTTGGGGTCAATTTAAAAGGATCCATGAGGATAAGGAGCTTAATGACGTTGACAAATTCCACTATTTAGCTCAATCAATGTTACCCGGAACTCGGGCTAGTGAGTTCATGGATAGTTATCTTTTAACGGCTGAAAATTACCCGAAAGTCATTTCTGCGTTTGAGGAGCGCTTTGGAAACAAGGAAACTTTAACTGAGATATATGTGAGGGAATTGTTAAAATTAATTGTCCAAAATGTACGCTCACAAGGGAAGGATCGGTTGCCGCTAGCGTCACTGTTTGACAAAATCGAATCCCATCTAAGATCTCTAGAGTCTTTAGGCTTAGCACTGGATACTAATGTTTCCTGGTTATATCCCATGGTCGAGTCTTGTCTGTCTGCTAAGATGCTTCGAGTATGGCAGAGAAGCGTTTTGTTCAATAAAGAAGGATCACGTCTCACAAATGTCCTGGAATTTTTGCGTAAAGAGGTCGAAGGAGAGCAGAGAGTTAAACTAGCCAGGTAGGGATTTGAAATTTCTTCTACTTCGCGCAATGAACATTCTAAAGATGTAAAAGTTAAGTTAAAAAAAAAAAAAAATCGCTATCGCAGCAAGTCTAGTTGCTGCCAAAGAACAAAAATGTGTTTTTTGCGGAAAGTCTCACGAAAGCAAAGAATGTTTTACAGCTCGATCGATGAGCTTAAAGGAAAGATTAGACAAATTAAGAGAATTAAAATGCTGCCTCCGCTGTCTTAAAACAGGACATTTTGCGAAGAAGTGTCCACAGTTTATTCAATGCTATTTGTGTAGGCGATCTCACCCTATAATTTTATGCCCGGAGGTATCAGAAAACAATGCTGACAATAAGATAAAACGAAACGAGTCAGTAATGGTACAAAGTACAATGACCTCTCCCTTATGTATGAATGAAGTCACTCTTATGACGTTAATGGTTGAAATAGTTGTAGGCACTTTAAAGAAGGTGGTCAGGTGCATCTTGGATTGTGGATCCCAACGATCTTACGTTTTACAATCCACAGCTGAAGCTTTAAATCTGAAAAGCACTTCCTCTGAAACTTTAACTCACGCGTTATTTGGCGGAACAAGGACTGCGTCAAAAATTCACAAGAGATATTCTATAGGTCTAAGCCCGGTTGGGAAAAACAAAGTGTGCCAATTTCGTTTTCTGGATCAAAATTCCATTTGTGGAGGCATACCACGCATGCCTAAAGGACCGTTACACAGAATTTGGATTTCAGATGTCGGTGAGGGTCACCCGGAAATAGAAATCCTCATAGGGAGTGATATTTATGGGCAAATACTTACTGGTGAAGTAATTCAGCTTGAGGGTGGTTTGACAGCCATGAATACTACACTGGGATGGACGCTGTGCGGGGAATCGAAAAGAACGATTACCCAAAGTTTTGAGGGTACCTCATCTATGTTAGTAACTAATCTTCTTATTCAAGACATGGAACCTTCCTTTATGTGGAAGTTAGAAACTATCGGCATTGCAGATGATGCGCAAAGCATTTCCAGGGTCGCAGAAGATCAAGCAGCGAAAGAGCAGTTTCTTAGGGGCCTTCGCAGAACCGGAGATGGTAGATATTGCGTGAGTTTACCTTGGGCTCTAAAATTACCTCCTGATATTCCCTCTATCTGGCATATTGCAGAAAAGAGGCTCTTTGCTACTACGAGAAAATTGAGAAAATTAAATAAATTTGATGAGTATAGTACAGTATTTAACGAATGGCTAGCAGAAGATGTCATAGAAATTGTCCCAAAATCAGTAAAGAATGACGGAGGGCATTATTTACCACACCATCCAATAATAAAATTAGGTAGCCTACTACCAAGATTAGGTCTGTATTCGAAGCGTCGAGCAAAGTTGTTGGTTCGCTTTCGCTAAATGATTGCTTGATAAAAGGTCCAAACCTTGTAGAAGAAATCTCAGCCATTCTAATGCGGCTTAGGGAAAAGGCAATTGTTTTAACATCTGATATCAGGCGGGCCTTTTTACAGATTGACGTACAGCGTGAGGATCAAAATTACTTAAAGTTTTTGTGGTGGTCAAATAATAGAATTGAAGTGTTTCGTCACAAGAGAGTTGTTTTTGGGTTAACTAGTAGCCCCTATTTATTGGCAGCTGTGATTTCATTTCATTTGTCCCACGTTTTACCTGAATTCAAAGCTGTTGCGAAAAACTTGCCAAATGATTTTATGTTGACAATTGTATCACGTCAGTCGATGATAACGAAGAGCTAAAGGTTTTTATTGAGCCAATCGATTACAATTATGGCAGAAGCCAAAGTGGATCTTCGAATGTGGACTTTTAATCAATATGGTGATCAAGAGATAGCAGCTGAAGATAGTGATCCAGTCTCCGCAGTTCTAGGCTTGCAGTGGGACCGACGAGATGACAGCCTTGCAATATCCGTCCAAAGAGAAATCGTTATAAGAGCCTTATCAAAATGAGACTATTGTCTCTAATCCATGCTGTTTTTGACCCGCTAGGTTTCTTTGTGCCCGTCATATTACCTGCGAATTTAATTCCTCAACAGGCTTGGGGAACAAAATCGACCTGAAATAAGCCATTATCAGATAAGCTTCAAACAAGATTTGAAAGAGGGTACGAAAGGTTGCCTAGTCTTTAAAGCCTTAAATTACCTCATCGGATGGGTCATGGAATTCAGGATTCATGGACTCTACACGTCTTTTGCGATGCCAGTCAAGCTGCTTATGATGCAACTCTCATTTACTTACGAAGTAAGAAAGAAGACAAAGTTTTCGTGAAATTCTTCATACAAAAATCACGGGTATTGCCCTTAAAGAAAATAACTATTCCGCGTTTGGAGTGTTCTAGCCTGTGTTCTAGGTGCACGCTTTGCAAGGTATACTGTTGAAACCCTGTGCTTAGTCGATGTTCCGATATATTACTGGACAGACGCTACTGTGGCTCTTAGCTGGATACAACGAGAGGAAAACTGAGGAGTATTTGTGTATAATAAAGTAAAGGAGATTCGGAAACTCTCGCAGCAGGAATGTTGGAGACATATCCCTGGGAAATTGAGTCCGGCATATGTGGCATCCCGTGGCTGTACGCCTGAACATTTGCGGCAATGCAATTGGTGGGAGGGTCCCGAATTTTGAAAAGCTCTCCGAAAGAATGTCCAGACTGAGTTTACTCCAGACGAAAATTTTGTTGCAGCAGAAATTAAGAAGGGAGTAATTGTCAATTTGAGTATAAAATTAGAAGATTCTGAGTGGTGCAAACGTTTTTCGAGTTTTTCTAAAATAGTTCGAGTATTCTGCTAGGTTCTACGCTTTACTAATAAACTCCTAAAGAAGCCCTTGTATTCTTCGGATACCTTAACAGTAGAAGAAAAAATTAACGCCGAAATATTTTTGTGTAGTTTACAGCAAAGAAAGCACTTTCAAGAGAAAGGAGATTCCGTTCATGGATTATTGGTAGTGAGAGACAACGACGAAGTCCTCAGAGTTAAAACTAAAATCATTGAACGTGATGATGAGTTCTGCTTCCTTTATCCCCTGTTGCTTCCGTCCAAGCATTACTTAACTGAATGCCTCATAAGAGAGTATCATGAAAAGAACTCTCATGCGGGAGTGCAGATATTAGCTGCTAAGTTAAGAGAGCGATACTGGATCATTGCGTCGAAACGTAATATAAGATCTTGCGTAAGTCGATGTGTAGTATGTAGGAGATTTACCACTAAGGCTTCATCTACTCCTCCGATCCAGTTACCCCTTGACAGAATAAGAGATTCGGCAGTCTTTGAAATAACTGGAGTCGATCTTTGTGGACCTTTACTTCTGAGACCAAAGAGTAAAGCTTGGATCGTTTTGTTCACCTGCGCCGTATACCGGGCAATTCACCTGGAGCCTGTCACCTCTCTGAGTACCGAAACGTTTCTACAGGCTCTGAGACGGTTCATTGCCAGACGAGGCCGTCCTGCGACAATGTATTCAGATAACAGAACCAATTTTACCGGAGCAGACAATGCTCTGAGATGCCTGGATTGGAGAAAAATCACAGAAAACGAGTGTTTTCCAATAAAATGGAAATTCACCCCCTACGGCTGCGTGGTGTGGGGGATGGTGGGAGCGCTTAGTTCGTTCCACCAAGACTCTTCTCGTGCGAATTCTAGGGAGATCGTCGGTGAATTTCGAGGAGTTATTGACCGTCCTGTGTGATGTTTAATTCACATTAAACAACCATCCTTTAACATACATCTATGATTATTCGGAAGAGCTCGTATCTCTGACACCTTCCCTGTTTTTGCAAGACATAAAACAACTGAGGGTACCAGATCTGGATTACATCGATTCCCAGAAACTGAATTTGCGTGTAAATTACTGCAATACGTTGAGACAAGGACTGAGAAGTCGCTTCCGCAAGGAATATCCGGCTCAACTAGTGCAGAAGGCAAGCGCTTCATGTCAAAACCTAAAGGTGGGGGATGTAGTCCTCATAGAAGTAGACAATAAAAAACGTGTAATGTGGCCAACGGGCAAAATTGTAAAAATATTCAGTAGTAGAGAAGGAGCTACCAGAGTGGTACAGGTAAAAACAAGCAGTGGATATTTGGTAAGACCAATCAAAAAACTGCATCCACTAGAAGTTTCAACTACCAGTGATCCTGTGCTAACTCTGGCAACTGAAAACAGATCTAGATACGGTAGACTCTTAAAACCAAGGACATGCTCATAGAAATAATGTACAATATAGACGTTTTGTACTTATATCCTCTTTTCTTTAGCAATGACTTTAATTAGAAGTTTATTCTTTATTGATCTCATTTTAGTATGATTTGTCATATATATTGTATGTTAACCGAGTTTCTTTTATGTGTTTCCTAAACTAATACATAGTACTGTTTTGTTTTATTCGTAATGTTAGAAAACTTTGTGTAATGTCTGATTTTGAGAAAATCAGGGTGGAAGGATGTTGTACCTCTCATCATACAGCGAGGATAAGTCTGGCAACAGCTGCAGGAAAAAAAAAAAAAAAAAAAAAAACTTGGCACTGCTGGAATGGCAACAGCGGATGATATTCTAAAGATTTATTTTTGATTTTGAGTCGATGTTTTTTTGCATCTTTTGTGATTCTATTTGCGTTAAAACATTTGAGTTTTGGGTGAATGAAATGGAATTCGGTGCCCCGCTGCGGATATTAGTAAAATATATTTAGAAAATTAGCTGCGTTGGAAAGGATGAAACCTTGTGTTTGAATTTCCGGTATTTTTCCTCCTAAATTGTTTTGCTCCACGACATAACACTTATATATCTATCGTTTTCATAGTTGATATTATTAACTGAAGTTGATACAGGTGGCGCGTGGCGCTGCTACTACGAACACAGTTTATTTTCAGCTACCACGTGACTCTCGGGTTTTGGTGATGAGAGTAGAGGATTTTTCTTCTCTCTAATATTCGTAACTTTTTTTTTTTGTGCTTGAAAATAATTTTTTTTTTGCCTGATTATAAGCGCTTTTTCATACAGTCCAGTGCCTAGCAGTGTTATTACGCTTCGCATCGTCCTTTTATTTTTTTTATTTTTTTTTTTTTTTTCGTTCTTTCAACCCGGAGCACCTATGGGGTATAAGCAATAATAATTGTTGATCACTTCCTTCGCTAGTGTATTGATTACTCTTTCCATGTATAACGCTTCACTTCGGAATCTTATGTTTTGACATATGCTACGAAAATGTTTTTGTCATCACCTGATGGATAATATTAAAAGAAATAAATTTTGATTCAACTGATTATTGCTGACGCATTTGAGAACACCCATCTGCTGTTTCAATTAAGGATAAGTCTATCTTTTTCATAATTGGATATGAAATCACTATTAATAAAGGAATTCGCTAAAGGAAATTTAAATATATTAAAAAATAAAATGAACTCCAGTATTGCTAACGCAGATGAGGCAAAAATCGAACATCTTAAAAAGAAATTGAATAATTTAAGTGAAAATATTTCACGCATTTTTGATAATGTGTATGTAACATGTGAGGAAAGGGAAGTTAATACATATGTCGATGAATATCAAACAGTTTAAAATACAATCGATGGTTCTACTTGGATTTAGAACGTTCTCGCCTTGATAATGTTAGTTCAATTAGTGTTAAGCCCGATACTATTTAAGTAAAACTGCGAATTTTAACTTACCTACTTTTAGTGGAAGTTTAGACCAATGGCTTCTATCTAGCGACCTTTTTAAGGCTAGTGTGCACAATAATATTAAATTATCAGACGCTCAAAGGCTTGTATATTTTAAGAGCAGTAATCTAAGCATGAAATTCTAAAATTAATTCAAGCTATAGCTATTTAAGATTCAAATTACGAAATTGCTGGGAGTTGCTCAAAGATAGATTTTCGAAGAAGCAAAAAGCTGGTGAAGCACTAATTAAGAAGCTTATTATGCAGCCAATTACTACTGATTCAGCGGACGCTATTTTGAATCTTGTCGACGTCACTAATAAATGCGTTCGTACTAGTATTCTAGAACAGAAGGCTCTGGTTATTGGTAACTCATATACTGTTAGAAAAATTGAATAAAAATACAAGCATTTGGTATGAGACGCAATTAAAGGACGATCAAATAGGAACATTAACTGAATTACTTTCTTTTTAAAACTAACATGCTAGGACACTTTACAACAGCAAAACTAATTTTAAGGAAAGGAAGATAAATTCTAAGGTCACATCGTTGATATTAGAAACTAATACAAATACTTATTGTAAGAAAAATTACTATTTATATAAGTGTGATAAATTCAGTAAATGGCCTGTCTACAGAAGATTCGATTTCGTGAAAAATAATAAACATTGTTTTAACTGTTTATCTAATGTGCCTAATGTTAAGGCTTCTAAAAGCTTGAGTGGCAAACCATGTCATAATAATCATCATTCATTATAACATTTTACGAAATCTCGAGATGCTGTTTTACCAGCCGTTAGTAATAATGAAAATACTTTTTCTGGTAATGTAAAGGTGTTTACTCCTCAAAATAAGACAGAAAATGCTATCCCAGATAATGTTTTTATTAATTTTAGTCAGATAAACTCTAATTCTGTGAATAATGAAATTATAAACAAACATGTTTTGTTATGCCCTGCAGCAATCAATTAATGACGAGTAGGTAAAAGTTTGTAACGTAGTAGATATCTGAAAAAGAAAACGCAAGGACCCAGTTAGCTTGCTTAAGATCACCCGGCGTCTCAAACAAATGCAGAACTGGAGATTATTCCCCCCTTCCCAATTTTAATTCGGAACCTTACTTTAGAACTTCTGTTTTTGTTATAGACAAGGTTTGCGGTAAAATCAGTGAATAAAAGGAATGTGTACGCCAGATGTTTTTCGAAGAAAAAGTGTTTTCTGAGATAGGTAACAAGATAAATATAACTAGTATTAGACTGCTCGTGGCGCTTTTAGGTATAACTAATAATATCTTCATTACTTTTAATTTTATTCAATTTATATTTAGTGCCAATAATTTTCGAGGATTTTAGGTTCCGCACGATTAGATTTCGTGCGGTTCGTGTGATTAGGTTAGATTTCGAGGTTCCGCACGTGTTATTACCATCAAATATTGCAAACGTTTTCAGTGATCTAATTTTGACAAGTTCCTACATTTTTTATGAATCTTGCTCCAGTACATATTCTTCTAGCAGTTAGTGTTTTCATGTCATTTCTTGTGAGAAAACCAATTAAGCGAAACCAAGAACTTCAGATATCTTTTCGCTAGAAATTAGGTTGGATAATTTCAGGAACAACATTATTTTATTCTTATGCGAACTCTTAAATATCTTTAATTTAAAATTAAATATTGAGGAATTAGTTGATAAATTTTGGACTTTTCAAATAATCCTGAAAGGCATTGTGAAATGATTTTTAGACTTTAGATGAAACAAAAGGATTTTCCAAGGGCTTTGGAAGTTATCAAATCTGACTTTTATGTTGATGATCTTTTAACAGGTGCTACATCAATGTCTGCTAATATAAAATTAATACATGACATTGATAATCTTCTGCGTAGAGGCGGTTTTATACTACGGAAACAACCATCTAATATATCTGATGTATTAGAAGAACTGCCATAAGAACTCAGAGAAAATTCACTTCCGTCGGACATTTTCAAGGAACAGCCAAGGAAAGTGTTTTGAATAAACTGGTATCACCACAGGGACATATTTGATTTTAGCATACTACCTTCTATAGTTTTCGTTGTCACTAACAGAGTCAGGCATTTTGTGATTCCTCTGAAAAGAAGTATTGTGTAGTTACTTATGCTTAATCCTTTTCTGAAGAAGAAATTGAGGTGTAGTTTTCGTTGTCATTAACAGTCAGGCATTTTGTGATTCATCTGAAAAGAAGTATTGTGTAGTTACTTATGCTTAATCCTTTTCTGAAGAAGAAATTGAGGTGTCATTGATGTTTGTAAAACTTAAAGTGCAGTCGTAACCAAGCCTTGGATTATGTGTTGCATCATTGTTAGCAAATCTGCTCAAGCCAGTAATGAAATGTTTGAATGTTCCTGTTAATTACTTGATTTGCATGGTCGGATTCTATGATCGCCTTATTCTGGATTGCCTTTGAAATCACGGTAATAGTTTCCTTTCGTAGCCAATCGAGTGTCAAAAATTGAAAGAATCAATCCCGAGAAGATATTGAATCACGTTCAAGGAAACAGTAATCCTGCTGGTTATGGTTTCTTAAGGCTTACAACCTAATAAATTAGCTGACTATTATCAATGGTTCAATTGACTTAATTGTTACAGAATTATTATGCGGAATCTGTATTGGATGAACAAATGGATGTTGAAATGGACAGTTAAGAAGTCTCCAAGGACTGAAGAAAATGCATTATTGCCAAATTCCTAAAATTGATGATGATTCGCTTTTTTGCAAATTTTCGTCTTGGTCGAAATTATGTTATATAATAATAAAGCTAGCTGGAGTGAGTGTAACAGCTGAATGGTAGACTGCGAGCTCAGCGAGAACATAAATTCCTTAACAAATCCCTTTGGAAGATAGTTGAAATCTGAACTCTTTAAGATTTTTCATAATTATTATTTTTATTTATTCTGTATTTTATTCGAATTTATTAAATTTATATTTATGAAACTCAGAGAATTAAAAACAATGCTGCCACTGTTCAAAATAAATCCTTTTTATTATTTGCTCGCTAGCGTGCTATCTTTCGGCAAAATATCAGAATCTTTCCGTCTTAATAAACAAACTTGGATATTTAAAATCAACGAATTACGAAGCGTAAAATATTATTTTTATCTCCCAAGAGCCAGTGTGTTGCTGTTTCGCAAAACGTAAGATATTTAAATTAATTTTAATATGACTTAAATATTAGCAAACTGAGAAATTTAAAAGCAGTAAAAGCAGTGAATAGTAATATTTTATTTAACAATTCAGTCTGACTGATTTAAACAAAAATGAACTTAATTATTGAATTTGACTTTCAATTATTTTTATGAATATTTTTTATTTATTAAAATAATTTGTAGCTGCTTTCGTGCTAGTAGTTTGTAAGAACATTTGTCAGTATTCATTGTATTTAGTCAATCAGTTTACTTTGTATCTTACGAAAATATCACTTTATGGTCTTGAATTTTAATTTTAGTTCTTTGAGAAAGATTAGCCTAGCCTAGCCATAGCGCAGGTAGAAAGAAATAAGAAGTTCACTACAGAAATAATATATATATTCCCTATTTAATTGTTAAAAAGTAAGATTTTTTGTGCACTGAAAAACTGAAAAACAATATGCTTTAAAATACTTTTCAGCATTCCAGGTCTTGTCGACCAGGAAAACCAGCTGAAATAATTAAATAAATCTGAATAGTTTGAAACGTGAATAATTGCATATAACATTATAGGAATTTTTGAGTGGAATTACACATTTTACTCTTTTCAAAGAAAAATAAAACTTTGTGTCATGGGCATACTGGAATTTGCGTCATTGCTCCCTTTTTGTATTATTCGTCAGCTTATTATTTTCCAAAGTGAATAATTTATGTTTGAAAGACAGCAGTATTAATACTTTGATCTAGAATCTGTTTAAATACATTGCAATACGTTTTTCGGTTTAGAATGAATGGACTAATATCTAATAGACCAGAATTTCTAAAGATATTCACTGTTCGCTAGATACGTCAATGAATCTGCAAAACAAGTGTAATATTTTTTTTTAAATACACTTGAAAAAAATCAAAATTCATAAAAGATTTTTGAATATATTATTATTATTATAAATAAAACCGCATTAAAATTAGCAAATATTTTTTTTTTTACTGTTACGTAAAATATTGAAATGAAATCTTGTCCTTATCTTTCCTACACTAATTATTAATCTATTTACCCTTACTCCAAACTCAAAAAGAGCTCCTCATGTAGCACAAAATTGGTCTGAAATATGTGTGCTTAAAACATGAGATATCGAACTCATACTGTCTTCCAAAAGTTAAGAATGCGATGGTAACATAACCAAAATAAAAAAGTAAAAGTTTTGATTAACACCAAACTACTCATAAAGCTAGCAGTTTTATTTATGCATGGCAGAAAACAAGCATTATAAACAAATATGAAAATAATATTTAATATTCTTAAACTATATCATGACATAACATTTAGTTTAATATCAAATAAACAAAACATACATTAATTAAGTTGTAAGATTCTCACTAGTGTAATTCACAGTTACTGTAGAAAGTGACGAATCTTAAGAACTAGTTAGCGAATAATCGCCTAAGTTCGTGTAACAAGAAACAGCAAGAAGGAAGGCTAACTAACCCTTTATTATTCCAATAAAATTTAACAAACTCCGTCTTGGAGTATACAACCAAAGCCGACACTTGGGCTTGAACTTAAGAGACTAAGAAATAAACTCAAACTAAGATTAACTAAAGAGATATAGCCGAAGCTATCAAGATTCTAATCGAGTTGGCCCCTTGACTCTATTTGACTACGAAGCTTATCAAGGGCCTGAGTACGGCCGAGCGTAATAACAGCTTTGAGAGAGAGAGTAGTCAGAAGGCAGACGCGCGCAAATTAGAAACTCTGATTCTCTCTCATTAAATAATCAGAATGATTTCAAAACTACGTTCTGGCCGGAAGTAGTAAGTTAAGAATTTGACAGGGACTTTAACTAAGAAATTAACTGGTAATAAAATTAACATAATCCTTACAAAGTATGTACCACCACGGACCTTCACATAAACTTTACAGAATTTACCATGCTTTTTTATGAGGTAATTAACCATCACGGCCGGCTCGATGGATGCGGTAGTTATCATCCATAAGGAGAAATTCAGAGCCAGTTGCTGTATCGTAGAATCAGCATTTACATAAATTTCTTCAAAACTTTCAGAATAATGGCGTCTTCAATGTATACCTATAGTATATGTTCGGCCAGTCAATCGTAATTGGTTGTAAAACATGATACTTACGTATTGCTATCTGCACGACTTTCAGTCACTCAAACTCAATTATGCTTTTGAAAATTGCTAATTTGTGCTATGTGCTTAACTTCTGGGAGCCAGTGTATTTAGTGAACGAATATGGCTGCAGAATGAAAAAAAAAATATATGTTTATGAACACCATTCTAAAGTTTCTGTGTTTTCAAATAATGAATGCTTGCAAATTCCGGTCAATTGCATTAGAGGATCTAGTATAAATTATGTAACGCATTACGTAATATCATAATTATCTACGATAGTACAAATTCAATGACTAAAAATTCTTTGTGTTTATTTAATATTAACGTAATATGACTCCTTATGCAAAAACTGTATCAGTTGACTATACCTGAACTGCATTAACTGGCTATATATTATAATATTGTTGTAATTCCTAACTAAATCAGCAAACATTTCACTCGTTTTCTTGCGACTTCTTGCTGAGATATTTATAAAAAGGAGATAAGGACTTCCAAGTTTAGCAAGTTTCCATCATGTAGACTTTAAGTAATTCATAATAAGTTCTTGCAATTTGCTACTCAAATATTCTAACATTGCGATACATTTAAAACGTAAATGCTTGAGATTCAAACTAATATTATTTAATAAAATTATCGTTTAGTATTAACTAGGTTAAAATTAAAATTTAGTTAAATAAATATTCGATTTGATTTTAGTTTTCCGTAAGTAGAAATTTAACTTCAACTGAAGTTTCCATTCGAATTTTTTATTTGTATGTATCAGTTCTAATTTATAAGAATTTAAGATATTTTTTATTCTCTTTCAACTCCATATATTTTTTGAATGACGTTTCTGATTTGGAGTCCGATACTAGCAAGCTAAACATTCTAAAATTGGTTTAAAATGTGCTTAATTTACGCGAACACAAATACATTTATGCCATCCCAGAAATGCGTAGTGCAAAATTTGGTATTAATGGAATTCGAAACTCATACTCAAAACAACTATATTCTTTAATAAGTTTCAGCTTACTTTCCAATCAAATTTATGCACTTGCATTTATATACTTGCAACAAGTTTTGACATTTTTCCTAATTCAGTACAGTACATTTACAGCTAATACGTATTTCAGAAAAATGGCTTCTTAAATTCAATTATTACATTTTCCAAAAAATAATTAATTAATGAAAAACGTGCTCTGATTTACACCACACATTATAGAGACATTAGGTTATTTCCAAACAGTACAAATGAAAAATGAGCAAAGCCCTAGCTCGGACTCGAACCATGGACGGCTCGAATAAGGGCCGAGCTTGCTGATCACTACGCCACAAAGGCATGCTAAGAAGACGAGAGAAATACCTTATAACATTTTCTCTACGCCCACATGCACTATTGTTTGCGTTCGTGATGTGAATATAGAATCCATTTTAAGTCTTGTTGTGTAGCAAGTATAACGTATTAAACTTTCATTAAAAATTTTATTTAGATAGTCTGTGACATTATAAAGAAATGCTGCATGGAACTGCATAGATTTTTTTCGGATAGTTTCACAGCGTTAAAAACAAAACTGTTGTGTATCTTTCATACTTATACTTCGTTATTTTATTTTCCTTAATTAGGTTCACATTATTTTACTTTGCTATGTGTTATATATATATAAGTTATAATAAGTAAACTTTCCATAGACCATCTCCAAGGAACACAAATACAGTTTAAAACCATGAATAAAAAAAATTATAGTCAGAATTTTAAGTAGTATTTTCAATACCTTCTGCATAAAATCTGCTAAGAAACATTTTTAAATCGCAAAAATACCATAAGTAAAAATTTAAAGTATTGAAAAAGTAGCTATTGTCATTTATCGCAGATTAATCGACTTATCAAGGGGATAAACCAATCTACCCTCAATCAACAACTAAATTCAGAGAGAGTGTTTAATTTTACTCCCAAGTAAGAATCAAATTATTTGCTAGATCCAATTATAAGTCACAATTAAAGCTGAATCCAAAAGACATTAGTCCATTTAAGCCAAAAGAATCCTGTTAAACAAAATAAATAGCAAATAATCTTAAAAATTAAAGCTTAAAATTACTCTAAACGGGATGATTACTTTAGAAGACATATCCCCTACACTTTCATTTTCAAACTCAACAAAAGAACATTACAAGGTAATTCAAAAATCATAAGAAGATAAGAATATTAAAGTTTAAAACAAGTAGTTAATAAGATATTTAAAGATCCAACTGTTAAGCAAAAATGAACTAACTTGCCTTCAAAATTTTAAAACCAAATGGCTGGAAATGCAAGTATTAAGTAATGGAGCTAAAAAAGTTAAGAGCAGTTTTCTATTTAAAAAACGTTTAGCCTAAATTGGCGAGAAAACATGAATTATTCTTTGAGATAATACATAGAGAGAAGGCTGCAGCTTTTAACACTATTTTAGTAAAAGCCTACTCTCTCCCACATTCGACGCGTATTCCGGAGGTCCGGAGTTCAGATCTCAGCGAAGGCATTACACATTTTTCATGTCTACAGCATTGAAAAAACAAAAGGTGGTGGACGATACGTCTTCACCACCAGGATTTGGCGACTGGGTTCCCCCTTATCCTCAGAAAAGGAGGAGTGTATATATTTCTCCTTCCTTCCCACAAACTTTCATGGTACAATTGGAAACAACCCTCGATGCGTACTCGGGAGGTCCGGAAAACGAATCTCCAGGAGGGCATTGCATATTTGTCCATTGCTTAGATAATGTAGTTTCTCTAATGTAAAATCTTAAATTTTACATGGAATTAACTTTACATGTGTTAGTTATCATTATTTAATAACCGTATTTGAAACGTTTATAGCAATTCGCTTCGTATGCAGAAAATTTATTTTAAACATAATGAAGACATTAAGTGATTAATCTAGACATAATTGAGAAATAATTTTAAATATTTACCACATAGAAGTTGAAATGTATCAAACATATCTAGAATTTGTAATTATATGTTCTTGGGTTCTCAAAGGTATAATGAGCATACGAAGTACTTCAAAAGTACTAAGTTATTCGAAAATATGTATATTTGCATATTTCAACAAGTAGTCTCAAAATTTTCATACAAAAATGAATCGAATGTACTCGCTTTAAACGCAAGATTAAATTAAGAAATTAATCTTGGCAAACCATACCGAACAGCGTAAGCCAACTTATTTCCAAATCCCACTTTACTTCAATTAAAAATTCAGCAGAAAATGACAGTGTTGGACAAATGTATTTCTGGAAAACTGCAATCCTTATTTCTCCGGCAAAGAAATTTCGCTTTGATTGCCTAAACTCATTAAGGAAGAGTTTACTATGGAAAATTTTCCTTCAAATGCAGTTCAATCTCTCCAGGATATAATGAAATATGCGATCTTGGAGAAGCCATTATAACAGGAAAATTTGCATTGCAAAGGGCAATTATCATTTCTGATGGAAATGCTAAATAGGAAACTCGTTTGCATAGGAATATCTCCTTCTAATTGCTATTTGTGCGAAGCTGGAAATCCGTTAATATTTCTGAGATTGTTAGAGTGCTCTTTTATGCAGAGCTAAGTCTTATCTTTACGAAATCAGATATGACAGTTACTTGGAAAGTATAGCCATTTTGCCTAGTAATTAATATATTTCTTTAATTTTATTTTTTATTAATTTCTAAATAATATCGGGAGATAAACAGTTTTACTATTTCTTACTCTAAAAACAAATTATATTACAAGCCAAATACAGTAAATACACTATAAATTGTTAAATTATGAAATCTGGGAGTATATGTAATCATGATTTTTAAAAAATTATTAAAACTTTGGTTCTTTAATACAGAAAACAATGTTGTAAATGCTGAAAATTAGAGAATCCTTTAAAAGCAAAATTGTATATGTATTTTCTTTCTAGAGTAAAAGTATATTTACGGGTACCCTTGGCAAAAAATGGGCCATTTCTAGGGGTATATGGATACCGAGTTTGTGCAATTCTTTGACTTGTTATTTTGGCTTGTGTCCACTACACAAAGCCAAAATAACAAGACAAAGAATTGCATAAACTCTGTATCCATGTACATATCGACCTATTTTCACTTAAAAAAATATCTCAGAATTGCACAAACTTGGCATTGCGCACTCCCTTGACCTTATCCATGTTCACATCGACCTATTTTCACTTCGAAAAATCAGAGAATTGCACAAAACTAGGCATTGCGCACTCCCTTTGTCCATGTACACATCGAACTATATTCACTTAAAAAGTCAAAGGAGCAGCCAACAAAAAATATATAATCTCAATAAACTACATTTTAATTCAAACAAAGAAATAACATATAAAAGGAAATTCACCTTTGCACTACACAAAGAAAATATCCACTTACCTTATTTACGAATTAACGCGTCTTCAGTCAAAGTAAATTCCTTAACAGCATCCAAAAACTTCCTAAAATTATCTAAACTAGAATCTGTATACTGTACTATATTCTTCAGTATATAGTACAAAAAGTTTGCAATATTAATTGCCCCTTTTAAGTTCGACGTTGCGAATTTGCTAGAGTTTTAAAGCTAGCAGCACCGAAGATCCTACGTCTTTCAAGCGGAATCTAAGAATTTTATCTGCTTATATTTCGGAAGAGTATTTAGGTATTATTTTCAGTAACGTTGGTGCTATTTTTCATTCTTTTTTAAACTGCATTCAGTTTTATCGATTCGAAGCTATAACAAAATTGTCCTTTATAAATGTATATGTATTTCCGAAAGCCAAAGCGAACCACTGAATTGAAATAATATTGTAAAAGAAATACTACTTTGTCATTAAGTAAAAATTGTTACAAAAACTGAAAACTAATTAAAAAATACTGTGTAAAAGGCTATAAAAACTTCATGAATAGCTCTATTTCGAAAACTAGTGATTGGCACATGCATTTCAAGTCTAATCATTAGGTTAAAAAGCTCAGCTTTCCGAAAGTATTTGTAATCTCCTTTGGTACTGAAATGCATGTAAGACACCGTAAATAATTGATCAAATATTTGTACGAACGTGTATTTATGAAAGAGAAGTTTCCAAATTAAAATAATGTCGCCATTTTATAAAGGGAAATCACTGTGATCATGCAAACGTTTTAATTACAGAAAATCTTCTCTGTCGAACTAATTTTTAATATGATATCATATTGTATTGGTTTTATAAGTTGTAGGAAGAAACTTTCCTCTGAATTTCTTTAATTATTATCGTTAAAATTCCACAAGTGGTAATCAAAAGGATTTAACCTTAATCATCTAAAGTGAAAATGACAGTATTAGAAATGCTGATTTAAATTATAAACATATTGAAATAGTATGGAAATTTAAAAACTCCAGTATTATGAGGTATAAACTAAATCATACCATGTTTGATAAGATTACAAAAAAAAATTAATTTATGTTATAACTTCAAATCTAGTTAATGATCATCTTATTTAGAATTATAAATTCTTTTAGTGTTTTCTCGTTAAAATAACTAACAAATTAAAATCTTCATTTCTGAATTAAAATAACCATTGGTTAATCTTGACTACTATGGTTCTCTTGGTTCTACTTGGCAGTTCTGCTTGGCGAATCTTTGATTTTTTGACGCCAACATGGGCACCACAAAGGATCAGTACCAATTTCAAAATGGTACCGATCATTCCACCTCCTGCAAAAAATCAAAACAAGAAATCAAGTGCTTACACAAACTCGGTGTCCATGTACACATCGGCCTATGTTAACTTAAAAAAATATCAGATAATTGCACAAACTAGGCATTGCTCACTAATTTAACTTTAGCCATGTACACATTGACCTATTTTAACTTCAAAAAAAAATCAGAGAATTGCACAAACTAGGCACTACGCACTAATTTAATTTTATCCATGTACACATCGACCTATTTTAACTTAAAAATAACATCAGAGAATTGCACAAACTAAGCATTTTGCACTAACTTCACTTTCTCCATATACACATCGATCTATTTTTCATTTAAATAAAATCAGAAAGTTTAAACAATGTCAAAACTATCATGTTAACCAGAAAAAATTCGCCGCTGTCTTAACACACAGACACGAATGAATAACCAAAAATACACAAACACAGAGTAATAAATAACCAAAAATACATAATTTCTATCATAAAAACATTAAACAACAAATCTTTCAGCAAAAATTAACACACATACTCCAATAAATAAGTAAATAAATAAAACGTCAGTTCTTTCACATGGATACGTTAGCGCCTCCCACTAGCATCTCGTCCACGTAAGCAATTCAATTAAATATCTGGTCATTTCGGCTCATCCGCTGTTAATAGCAGATAAATACGTATAATAGCGTTCAAGAAAGCCATATAAATCCGTTTCTTCTATTTCTCCTTCCAGCACTCAGAAATTACAGTCGTATCCGAAAAAAATATACTAATTTATAACACCAACCAAACTTACAGGTACCACTGTCATAAAACATTACACAAGTGCAACCAAACAGCAATTCAAAATATCTGGTCCAATTGAAAGTTTACGGCTAATCTTTGGAATATGGTAGCAGGTAGTTTGGAGACATTTTGGTAAGGCGATAAAGTTTACTAGCTAGGACTTTAGCAGTGTACATGGATATAGTCAAGAGTGTGCGCAATGCTCTTTTTGTGAAATTCTGGGATGTTTTTTAACTGAAAATAGGTCGACGTGTACATGGATGATACCGTGTATGTGCAATTCGTAAAGACGCGGCAAGCAGTGGGCGATTCTGCACTTTGTCCCAATTTCGCACCTAATCTTCGTCATGATTAAGCACTTTTGTTCCATAAAAGTTGTAGCATAAGCGTAATTTGGCTAGCAGATTGTTGGAAAAAAATGTTGGAAATGTTGAGTAAGGAAAAAAAAAAAAAAAAAAAAAAAAAAAAAAACATGCCTTTATTTCTTGAAAACAAAATGGCGTCCAAACAAAAACTAGCAGGTTGCTGTAGCAGGATTGGTCGCCAAATTACCATAATCCAAAGATTAGCCAAGTTTACTATTACAAAATAGCCAAAATCTCAACTTATCACAACACATATGGCAATATTCGCAATTTTCCCAAAGACTAGTGTCCCAACATTATTCCAACATTCACCAACATTATCAACATTTAACAATTCTCCAAAACACTTGGAACAGTTTAGTATAGCTATATTCAACCTTTCCTTTCCCTCGAGCCACATACACATGACAGCTCTTTCTCACGGCTCGCAACATACGAAGTAATGAAAAAACGTTATGCAAATTCAACTCTACCTACTAAAAATACCCTACTAAAAATGCCCCATAGAAACCAGTAAAACTTTTTATGGGTACCCATAAGATTTTATGGGTTTTTATTGACTTTTACTGGTTTCTGTTGGTCTCTGTGGGTTTTTTTTACTGGTTTCAAAATGACCCATAGAAACCAGTAAAACTTTCTACTGGTACCTATAGAATTTTTGATAGTCTCTATTGACTTTTACTGGTTTCTATTGATCTCTGTGGGTTTTTCTTACTGGTATCAATTGACACCCATACAACCAACATTCAATGGCAGAACTTTGTACTGGTTTGTATAGGCTTATATTGACTTTTGCTGGTTTTCTTACTGGTATCAATATAATAATAAATCTTCTGTTGGTTTATATGGGTTTGTGCTATTTTTTTATCTGACGTTAATATACTTCTTGTAAACAATAAAATTATGAAAATATGATCTCTTTAAGACCAACAGAGTAACTTGTAAACGCATGTGATCGTTTTAGAGAGGGTTTTTACTAAATATGCTATTTTTTTATTTAAATTTTTTTTCGGAAACAATAACAGTAATCATATACACTACACACAACGAGGTCTCTCCAAGGTGACCAGCCGCAAATAAAAATTCATCTTTGCAAGTGGTCGCCTTAGAGAGGTGATGCTCAATACCAATAGATACTCACGTTCTCAGAGATACGTTTATCTTTTAGAGGTGGTCGTCTTAGGGAGATTGCATCTACGGAATGAATCTCTCTAAGGCGACCAGACACACTTGCAGAATTTTCTTTGTGAATGGTCGCCTTACAGAGGGAATATTCAATACCAAAGTATACTTATGTTTTCAGAAATACTGGTTTCTTTCAGAGGCGATCGTCTTAGGGAGGTGGTTTTTGCTACGAGTTGGTTCTCTGAATACACACACATAAGCACTTACATTTCTGATATTACAAATAAACACCGGTATCAACCAACATCTCTTTAACGCGAACAAGTTCATTCACAATCTCAAAACTTTTCTCCCTGTTAACGCTGACGTGAAGAAAAAAATTCCCCGTCCCTCTCCCACTCTCAGAAGTTTCCCAAACAAGCAATATGGCGCCGCTCTAGTTATTGTTGTGTGATGGTGGTGTTATTTTCTTCGTGGTTGTAGTAATGCAATATATTATTTACTAGGATTTACTGTATTACAAATTTTACTATGTTTTACTGTTTAGAAATTAGTAATAAATAATAAAATACCAGCACTGACTATGAATATACCACTAAAGCCATGCACGTGTAATCGTGTCTAATGTTTGAGAGAACGTTGCTGATAACTGACTATTTGTGAAATGGAGTTTCTGAGCGTGAAATTGATTTTCCATCTTTACTTTTATTCTGAAAAACAATGTGCTTAAAGACTGAAAAGTGATAATTTCAGGCTTGATAATTTGTTTCAGTGTGCAGATGCAGAAATGTAGTTTTTGCATTCTACTGAAACTGTATTTTGGAAAATTTATTTTTTTTTGATTACAGTTTAGAAATACTTTTTTAAAGCTTGTTCATGTAGATGCTTTATCATTTGAATATTATGTACTAATGAATTTGAGCATACCTTACTTAAAAATGATCTTTCATGATTCAATTTTGAATTTTTCGACTAATGTGATGTGGCCGAGCAAAAAGAATGTTTTTTTATGTTTTAAAAAATGTACTAATTATATTTCGCGAGCAAAAAAGGTAAGTTTTATTAATGAAATAAACATTGAAGTATTTAATGTGTTTATTACTTATTGAATGGGGTACACAAGACATACAAGCTTAAGGAATCTTTTTTCCACTACTAAAATTATGTGAAAATTTAGATGATCATAGTAGCTTACATTGTTTTTTCTTTTTGGTCTATTTTTCTTTACAAGTATGAGACTAGAACCACATTTTTACATTAAATATTTTGTGCTATTTTGTTAAAACACATATAATCATTTTTATGCATACTTAAATTTTCATTATTATTAGTTTGATGAAGAAAATTTCAAATGTGTTTTTCATAAATTGCTTTTGAAATAGAAGTAGATTTGTGAATAAGATTTATGTAATATTAAATGTACTAGTCTTGGGAGTATAAAAAGTGAATTATTTGAAAAAAAATTACATTTAGTTGAAACCTCATATAGTGGTTATTTTCTTAAATGACCACCTCTGATAATGGCACATTTGTCAGGACAATGATTAAATAACAGGACTTAAAAATCATTCATAGTTTTGTCAGGCTACAGGAAACTCGCATTATCTCGAATTGTGGAGTTGATTGTTTTAGGAACGTTTTGCTGTATAATCAATTGACTTCGGTGTAGTAATTTTTACGTGGGTATGAATTTTGCAGAATTAATTGAAAGTTTTTACGAGAGATTTAAAACCAAAGCTTTTCGGATCATGAGTCTTATAAGGGCACTGTTATAGCATTGCTTTCAAATATAGTTAGAGTAATATTTAAACATTTATTTTCGGAATCACTTCCACAGGGAATCCGGTTGTTCTCTGCGGATGAAAACCCATATAAATAAATCTTCTGTACAGCCTTATACAAATGCAGTTAAAATTACTGTCATTACACTTAAGCGAATATAGCCACATTTGTTTACAAAATGTTATTATTGCTAAATACTGCAGTATATCAATTTCATTTAGCATTGTAATTTCAGAAAATGCTCAGCATGAGGTATTTTTATATTATATAATCTACTGTCAAAAACAATAGCTACCTTTTCAGTACTTTAAATTTTACTATCGAGAATTTTTATGGTTCAAAATAATATTTCTATACATTATTTCAAGTATTCTTTCTACAATAGAAATCTAAATAACTTGCACCTAAAACACTGACTCAAATTTATTCCAATAATGCATCGCTTTAATTAAATTTATGTTCCCTTGAGATGATATATGAAAAACCTTGTGTAATAATAAATTATTAATATATATAGGTAAATACTATTTTTATATATTTTTTCGGGTAAAGTGCAGAATCGCCCACTTATTTATTTGGCACTTTGTACAGAAGTAAAAGGAATTGGATTTTTGTCAATTTTCTTTTGACTTTTAAAGTGAAAATAGGTTGATGTGTACATGAATAAAGTCAAAGGAGTGCACAATGGCATTTTTGTACAATTCTGATATTTTTTTTTAAGTGAAAAGAGGTCGATGTGTACATGGATACCGAGTATGTGCAATTCTTAAAAACACGCCAAGCAGTGGGCGATTCTACACTTTCCCCATTTTTCTATAGAAATTTAAGCCCACCAGCGGCCGAGCGGTAAAGACGCTGAACACTGGTAGTTCGGTCTGAGGTTCGAATCCCGCGAACGGGCTGGCTGCATGGGCGTTTTCGTGGTTTTCCCCATGTGTAACGTGTATACGAGCCAGTTTCCCTTAGAAAGTCCTCCACGAAAGGCATCCCTCCCTTTAGGCAGATAGCCCTCGTGTGCTTTGCCATAATTAAATACACCAACACCAACACCAACTATAGAAATTTAGTTTCATTAAATTTGTTATTTAGTTATTTAGTATAATTATGTGTATATGAGTATATTCATACTTATTCACATAGATGGAATTTTTACAGTACGAAAGTTTATCTTTTTTACATCAAGAACTACATATACTATAAATACCCATTATGTTATAGATTTTATTTATATAAAATCTGTGGAAGATTATATAGCACTAAAAGTGAGATACGGAATAAAACATTATACGCTATGAGATATTTTCTTAATTCCCGAACTGTGCGTTGAGAATTGGTATTTGTTGAAACTTGTAAATTTTTTAAAATTCATTTTGTTACAATATAATTTATTGTATTTTGGGTACTATTAAGTTTATTATATGTTATCTTCATGTTTCATTTATCTTTTGAGAGATACAGGTAACATTCAAAGTATTGTAATAAGGGGTCGACACAGTGTTTGTATATTATTATTTCTTCACTACATTATATTCTTGGATTCATCCTTTCTTCCACGCAAAACATCTATGTGTATGCATGTCATAATAAGCTGCAGGGTGTTACTATCATCGGTAAGCGAGCTTTAAGGGAATAGCAAGTATGCTAAATTTGAACTCTATGTTAAGTTTCTAATTTGCAAGTCCCGTATTCTTTTTGCTTGCTTGTTAATAATGTTTCTGAAAATTTGGGTTTCTTCTAGTTTTGTTTTTTAATTTGGTTTAGTGCATTGTAGGTAACTTAAAATTTAAGCAGATGCTAGAAAGTACCATCCTTTGGCAATACATTTCTCATTAGGTATCAAATTGTTAAACAAGCTGATGTGATTAAATACAATTGTTTAATTTCCCAATTAAAGAACTGAAATACAAATATATGCAATGAGTACAGTACTATATGTATGTATTTATAATGAAACCAATAATATATATACAGTCAAAGTAACGATTCGCAACCATCAAATGAAATGATATTATATATATATATATGTAATAGATTCTGTAGTCGAATACAAGCAGCTGAATCCGTAATGAACAGCAAGAATTTTGATGGCTTAGAGATGTTGAACTCCAATCCACAATGAATAAGAAATTTGGCAGTCGAGGTAGATTTAATTCAACTTTTCTTTCAGCAAATATGTTGCAGCCACAAACAAGTTGGCACATTATTTATGCCTATTGCAAAAATGAACATTTTTGATAAATGTGTAGTAAGAAACAAGGAGCAGACAGACTGCAATCCAGCTAATACAAAGCGTAAAAAGCAAATGCGTTACGTTAAGGGTGAAATCTTAATTCAGACCGAGTTAATTTTGGTTCTCGATGGATTTTTACTTGTCTTTGATAGTTAATACTGCTGTAAAATTACTATTGGCTGTTTGAGTTTTAGTTTCTATTAAAACATCAAATTATGTAAGAGTCATATGACATGAATTAATCTCCAAATGATGCAGTGCAGAAAGATTACTGTTTTTAGAATAGAGAAGGAAAATTAATTTTACGCTGCTAATTTAATCTTTTGCATATTCCTTATTTTTCTTACATATATATATGTACATACATCATTCGATGGTTGTGAATCATGACTTTGGTTATTATCTTTCTATTCATTTTATTTTCAGAATTATATAAAGGTAGTTTAAAATTTTGTAAAGAGAATTTATACAAATATTTTGTAATATGTTTATAGATATTGACGTGCATTAAGAAGGACGGGCTCGTAGGCTTCTAGATATTTTAAAATTTTTATTTATTCGCATTGAGTTTTATTTAAAATTACTTTACATGCTTTCTCCGCAATTTAGTTCTGTACATTTCATCAGTGCTAATTATGTACTTCAGCTGGTTTATGTTTTTATGGAAATTTGATTTACAGTTCTATTTTTGTGTATTGTTTTTTATTGGGATTCTGTATATGGATACCCGTTCTATGTACGATTCTATGTATGGATACTCCACTATGGTATAATGCTATTGGTTCTGTTTATGGGTTTTGTGCATCGATTTTTCCAAGAGGTACCTTTATTGGTCTGTGGATTTTTGTGTAGTGGTTTTTACAGGATTTGGCGTATGGGTGCCTGTATAGGTGTACATGCTTTTGTTTACTGGTTTTTACAAGGCATAGACCTACGGAATATCCAATTTTTAATGGAAATTTGGCCAATGGATATGCATATAAAGTTTTGATTTTTGGCTTTGGGTTTTTACTGGGATTTTGTTTATAGTGCCTACAGTTCTACAGAGATTTGGCCTACTCGTAACCGTACAGTCGTATGGGTTTCCGTTTACAGGTTTTTTACGGGTATTTCGCCTACAGGTACCTATACAGCCGTGCAGGTTTCTTTCTATGGGTTTTTACGGGTATTCGGCCTATGGGTACCCGTACAAACGTACAGGTTTCTTTTTATGGGTTTTTACGGGTATTTGGCCTACGGTACCCGTACAACCATACGGGTTTCTTTCTATGGGTTTTTACGGGGATTTGGTCTACGGGTACCCGTACAACGGTACGGGTTTCTTTCTATGGGTTTTTACGGGGATTTGGCCTACGGGTACCCGTACAACCGTACGGGTTTCTTTCTATGGGTTTTTACGGGGATTTGGCCTACGGGTACCCGTACAGTTGTACGGGTTTCTGTCTGTGGGTTTTTACGGGGATTTGGCCTACGGGTACCCACAGAGCTGTACGGGTACCCGTAGGCCAATTCCCCGTAAAAAAATTTTATGGGTTTCTACGGGGCATTTTTAGCAGGGTATTCATTAAAGGATAAAACGAATGATAGCGTTGATATTGTGAATGTTTTTCATTAATCTCATTTAGATCAGGTTACAATCTACTCTTAAAATATCATCCAGTTAATAAATTAGGAAGCCGCTTTCTAGTATATGTATTCTTCGCGAAAGCAACTTTTGAGTTGAGCAATTGGAACTACTCAGAATGCGCCCTCATAGCGCCAAATTTCTCGCCAAATATTTTTGGCGAGAAACTCCACGCTGCCATATTGCTATCTAAATTGTTTGTCTACATTTCGAACTTTAAGCCTAAAATGTCTCCAAAAACACGGTTTTCGCGAATGCAAAAACCACGTTTTTAACACACAATTTAAGCTAAAAATCCGAAACAAAAACAAAAAATTTAGATAGCAAAACCGTGAAATTTCTAACCAAAATTATTTGACAAGAGTCCATGTACACAGCGATATGTTTTAACTTAAAAAAAACATCTACGAATGGCACCATCTAGGCAACGAGCGAATTTACGAACTACGCACACCTCGCTTTAATAAATTAATATAACAACAATAAATTTCAAAGAATACCATGCACACAGCGTTCTGTTTCAACTTTAAAAAACTTCTACGAATTGCAAAATTTAGACGGTACGCACTAATCAACAAAATAACTAAAATAAATTTCAAACAATTAAAAAAACAACAATAACGACAGAAATTCATACTAAAAAAACAATGAACATAACATTCTACAAAATAAGAATAAAATAAAATGCCCTTACCATTGATACTTTTTCGAACAACAGAAATGCCAATTTCATACCGCCTTTAACATACCGCCACGTAATCACTATCGTATTTATATAACAGCCAGACACACTATCCAGAAAATTCATACTATGGTTCACAAATAAATAAAATATTAAATAATCACAAATCCCTACTTCTATCACGCACAACCACTAAAAATAATCTCCCATACCTTCTTTCCACACCTCCAAATACCCATTGTCCCTCAACAGGATGGCCACGACGATATTTCCTTATGCCCAACTTCAATTCAAAAATTTTCACCATTAAATTTTCCCTCCCCTAGCTTCTCAGACACAAAGCATAACGGGAACCAACGAACTCCAGCGAAAGATTTTTCAACGTCCACAGGATTGCCATACAACACGCAATCGCGCCAAAAACCAGCGCAGAACACATATCGCCACATTTAGTGAAATTAGGGCGTATATCAGAGTTGTACCGAACAATTTATACAGACACGTTGATACGGATAACTTGAGCAAACTTTGTTCACAATTTTGAACACTCAATGTATTGTTAAAATACTATTTACCAAAATTTTGAGGTACATTTTGTCTTCCTCTTTTCTTTAAAAAAATTCCAAATGCTAATTGTTTTATAATCTCGATAAATTTGTCAAATAAATCTGTGTAATTGCGCCACAATACCCCAGCTAGTTCTGATATTATTTCCCGTTCCAAGCGCCACAGATGCAAGACCATATTATTTATGTTCTTTAAATCATAAAACCTATGTTTAAATTCTTCAAAGAGCGCATATACACAATCTGAAATGAGTGTATAGTTTTATGGAAAATTTGAAAAACGTACTGATTAAACTTTGTCTTGATAGGAAAATTTGGCTGTAAATTATTTTGCAGTTCTTTGTAATAAATGTACATTTTCTCTTCGTGCTTAGTTTTGTTTAAATACTGCAAACCACTCGGCTATCTGCGTTAGGAAATGGATGCCTTCGAGAAGGACATTCGATTAGAGTACAGTGAAGGGTACTCCTTGCATTATCGCGAAGTTGGTTCATTTATCGCTAAGTTGTTGTCTTGTTTATCGCCAAGTTGTTCATTTATGGTAACCTGAGTAGTTGAATGTAATGAAACCCTATTATGACGTAATCGGTTGCATGTTTGCGGTAAATTTTGAATTATGGTATATTTTGTAAAGGCTTGCGGTGTGTGTTGGTTAGGAAGTACATTGCTTGTTTTGTTGTTTAGACGGTAGAATGCCTGAATGTAGTAAGATTAATTTGAGGTTTCTGTACGATTTGGAACGAAAGAGGAAAAGAGCACTACTTGACTGGTGTTTACTTAGTAGCCATTTTCCGGAGGGTATTTTTCACTCTTATTTTTGTGAATTTATGTGGCGACGCCGATATACGAATTCGAGTTCAGATAATTTTAGGAAGTTTTTGGATGCTGTTAAGGAATTTTGTATTCCAAGGACGGAAGAAGAAGAAATTTCTAAATAAGGTAAGTGAATATTTTCTTTGTGTAGTGTTTAGATGCTGTGGTGTTGTAATATGACAATCTAACTATATACCTAAAAGTAATCAAACCATCTATACGTGCCCAATATTTGCTGGCCTGAATTCTAAGTGGTTAGTACATTGCTTATTAAACCTTAGTATCAAGAATAATCCAATATTTTACTTACTCAATAACCCATATGCATGAGACTTGCGGAGACAAATTTCTTTTTCTTAATCTCACATGTATTTTATCAAAAACATTCTCTGAATTAAATATATAACACTGATCACATAGCACATAAAAATATCAGAATACAATAACTTAGAACACAAAACGTGAGAACCTAAAAATGGAACAGTAGATCAGCGTCGTAAATTTAAGATTAGCAAACAAATCACAATCTGTTCGCATCGTTTATCTATGCAGTCGACTTCTTTTCATATTAATTACGTACAGTGCCCACATCATTCCACACACGTGCAAGATCGTTTTCTCCTTTTACGTTCTGTTTAGCACACGGAAATCACCACATGGAGATACACCGACGACAATGCACTTTCTTGATGGAGAACACATATTAATAGTTTACTTGAGGATGTTTTAGAATTTTAGCACGGCATCAAGACAGATTAACATTCAACCGAAACATTTTCATCTAATTTTCGCAATCTTTTAGCTACCGCTTTTCCATTCACAAGAACGACGACACTCCATAAGCGAGATATGCAGGGGGGCAAAGCCCCGCACATCGTGCGACTTCGAGGTCAGCCAAGCGAGAGAAGGAAGGGAAGGGAAAGAAACCAGTTTGATCGGTGTTTATATACGCACGTGCAGTTCCGCGATTGCGATTAATGTTGCGATGATGATGAACTGCCTGGTGTGAGAAATTACCCTTCTCACAGATGCATAAGAGGATTTTCCTTTTTTATGTTATTTTATTGTTTGGTTTAAAATGTAGTTTATTGAGATTACGTATTTTTTGTTTGACTCTACTGTAGAATTGGGTGCTCTTTTGAATTTTTAAGTGAAAATATATCGATGTGTGCATGGACAAAGTCAGGGGAGTGCGCAGTGCCAAGTTTGTGTAATTGTCTAATTTTTTTTTAAGTGAAAATAGGTCGACGTGTACATGGATAAAGTCAACGGAGTGCGCAATGCCTAGTTTGTGCAATTCTGTGATATTTTTTTAAGTGAAACTAGGTCAATTTGTACATAGATACCGAGTTTGTGCAATTTCTTGACTTGTTATTTTTTCTTTGTATAGCGGTGATTTTTGGCTTTAAAATCTCTGTTACACAGAGATAATATAATAACAAGTAAGTCAAAATAACAAGTAAAAGAATTGCACAAACTCGGTATCCATGTACCGCCAACTTTCGCCAAGGGATACCCGTAAATATACTCGTACTTTTACCGGACATTTTAAGATACTTTACACGAAACTCTCTCGTATACACGTTACACATGCGGGAATCCACAGGAAACGCCGATGCAGACAAATTATCAGTTGAGACTCGAACCTCTTACCGAAATAAGCAACATCCAGAGACTTCAGTCGCGGGCGTCGATGAGGCATTTTTCTTCGAAAACTAATATTTTATTCGCCATCTGAGAAAGTATTTTATTTTCACCTTGCAAATCACTACCGTGACTGTTAATTTTACTGGTAATGTTGCACAGAAAAGCTACAATCAACCACCATCCATCATTTTGCAGTTCACTATAAATTTTGTTGCTTTCCTTTTTCCTCTCCTAAGCTAATTCATGTATGTATATAAAAGGCATACAAAACATAGTAATATATTGGCTACGATCTTCTTCCAAAAGGGTTAAAAAGGTGTTGTGATTTAATTCTCTTGCGATAGCCTTCGAGTGTTTTGCCATAATTAAAATAAACCGAAAACAATAATTCTCTTGCTCGGACTTAATTTACTATTTTTATCACCGTTTCTATTTCGGGATTAGCAATACGACCAACTAAGGTTTTCAGGCGGAACATGAAAATATACAGTTTATGAAATTTTAATTCTGTTTCAGTATGGTAATTCCTTTTTCCTATAGGAAAAATATATCCCATTTCGTTTCCAGTCATGGAATGAAAGCCATTAAACCGAAAAAAAAATCAGTATTGGTCGTTGAAGGACAAAACTTGTGTACATACATAAACTAGTTCCTTTCTTATTCATCTTGCTCTGTTCCAGGAAAGTGCAAATAATTTTGAGATAATCTGTGACTCTTGTTTTGCCCCTCGTTGGAAGAAATTCCAAAATTCCTTCGCGAATTGATTTCTGTTCAGTACAATATCCAACTAAAAGTTCATCGTTATTTTGCTGAAATATCCCAAATAGAATCAAAAGTCAAGCTACAAAACGTGCAGTTTTTCAAGTCTTTAAGAACATTATCACAAATACGTTTTACAATATCTTCAGTACATCCAACACAGGTAAAATCTGAGAGTTGCATTTTAGTTATTTCCAGTGTTGTTTATTGTTTCTGAATTTACCAAGCAGTACATTGGGAGAATTTATAAAACATTTCTCAATAATTTCTGAATCGGTAAGTGGCTTTACATTGTTGCTTGAGCACAGGCTCATAATGGATTGAGTGAATGCACACAGAACGGATGATATCTTGATAAAATTTATTTTCCAAAAAAGAAAAAATTTACAGCCCTAGAAATTTTCAGCTCTTCTCAGTATCAAAAAGCACAATCAGTAATTACATTTTATTCTACTAAAAATGTTAAACATAACGAAATGCAAAGCGCATCTAAAAGGCGAATCTCTCATATATATCTCAGTACTCCGATGTCAGTTCTGAGCTAACAACTGATAACTGACATCAGACATCGATAGTAGTTCTTGAGGCATCAACCGCTAGAAGTTTTGACCTCTAGTTCGCGATGTGCTCTGAGGCCTATGGCTGGAAATAGAAGAATAAGCCCTTTTGCGCGACTTACATTAGTATTTAAGTAAAACAAACATGAAAATGTTATTTGCTATATGGGAAATGCATAATAAAGATGAAACGTAATAAACATAGATGAGGTAAATTATATATCAAGAAATTGTATTCTTGCGATGAGGACTTCAAAATCATTTGCCAAGTTTAAATGCGCTAATACTAGAATAATGAAAATGCCTTGAGAGTAATAATATGGGTTGAAGTAAGTTACAATAAATTCCTATTCCCGCTTTCGAGAATTCAAAATAAAGGTCCTAATACTTTGTCAGTTAAATCACAGACTTCAGTCTAATATCTGTTGCTTTGATGAGATTTATTAACTATGAGCAGGGAGAAAAACGAGGTTATTGCAATTTTGGCCTGCGTTGGCGAAGTTTAATATGCAGGGTTATGAGGACGCTTGAATGGAAGTAAATCAAATCTTTATTTGATTTATTTATAGTGAGCTTCACGATTTCCTCAATTTCAATGTTATTTGTCATTTTTAGAAATACCCTGACATTTGGACTATACTGTATTAATTTCGTCGTAAAACTATTTTCTCCCTTGGAATATGTCGTAATATCTATTTTTTTGTCTTTGTAAATGTTTGTTTACATAGTAAAATTGCTTTCATTATTATTACTACTTTCATTTATGATGTATAAGATATTTATTTCTCATATGATTCTGGATTCATTTAAGCCACCTATAATTACCATTAGGTAAGACAGCTTTAAAATACATCTGCGGTTATTCAGCTTCTCATTTTCTTGAAACAATACTAATGACTCTAGACAAAATCGCATTTATTCCCAAAACGTCCCCAAATCATCAGCGATATTTGGTCTCCCAAAAATGCCGTGTATATTTAGAAGGAAGTTGTTCCGACATTGAACTCTGAACTTTTCTAAAAACATTGTATATGAATCTACTCATCTGGAAATGTATAAAAATAAAAGAAATAGTTGTTATTATTTAATTCATAAAGAGTTAAACTATTGCCCCAAAATTACGAGATTTGGCGATACAGTGCTAATTCTCACCATCAAAATTTTCCAAAGTTTAGTTTTGAAAATTTGGAAAGTTCCCCAAAGTGATCGAGGCTTGCCACAAAATTATAAAATAATGAAAGAAGAGATAACATGATAGAAATACGTGTTTTGGCTCTCCAACATGGTAATTTAAAAAGAAAAGTTAAAGAGAACGTAAAAATCCTTATCTTTAAAAAATTAAATCAGAATTTTAGAAATACTGAAAATCATTTTGCTGTGAAATGACATCTCGAGACATAACTCTAATACGACATTTTAGCAAGATGCAGAGAGTACGCGCTTAATGTGATAGTAGACGTTCTGAACGCTCGGGCGAAAAGTCTAGTACATATAAGCACTTTTCTCCCTTACCGGATATAGTGGTATTCTAGATGATAGAGCTACAGCTGGTGGAGTTACGGATGGCAGAAGGATGCTACAGATGGATCTAAGTAATGTCAGTTTTAAATAAGCAGTCTGGGTATCTATATATAAGCATGAATTAATCTCAAAATTGGAAAACAAACTTCCTACATTATTGTATACGCAGAGCGTTGCTTAATATTGCGTCTATTATACAGTTTTATAACTAAATAATTCCCTGAAAAATTTGCTATCAGATAAATAACTCACGTCATCAACCTATTTCCTTTCAAACGTTATGCTTTCTTCTATGCTTTCTATTCTATGTTTTCTTTTTTTTTTTTTTTTTTTTTTTTTTTAAGAGTTCCAAATATTTTAAATGATTTTATATCATCGCTCATATTTCCGAGTGAAAAATATTTTTCGAGTAGGAATCTCACATCTGGAGTTTGTTGAATTTACTTTCTACATAGCCATTGACAATAGTACTTAATAAATTCAAATGGACACTTTGTAGGGTTTATATTTATTTTAACTAACATTTATTTTAAGTTTAAACTATCTTTCCTGTCAAGCCTTACTTTCCCCTGAAATTGCCAATGCCAGAGTATGTAAATTTTAGTAGAACGCGCAAGGATTCAAATTATCAGCGGAAGTAATCTGAGTTAAATAGAAGGGAAACGAGTTCGAAGGGTGCTTTCTTGCTTTACGAGCGTGGAGGTGACTCGTTAGAAATTGAAGAACCACGCGTTTCGGCCTGTTTGCTTGCCTCGGCAGATTGTTAATCTTTCAACGTAATATTCAGAAGTTTGCTGAATTATCAGCGGTATTTTAGAACGCGGTGAGGTTAGTTACGTTTAGAGAGCCTCGTAGTTAGTCACTTGTTACTATTCTTTTCTTAGTTTCTTATTTTTATTTTACCGCCGGGTCGGCGTAGTTTGTGAGCGTCAAGAGCACGCATTTGTAATTTCTAAAGTTGAATAAAAAGGGATTTAAACCCTTCTCAAGACTTTGTCTACTTTCCAGTTCTTAGCAGTCACCACTATTGTTGCGTGCAGGTTGGAAGCGCGCAACATTACAACTTAACTCACATAATATACGGATTACAATAAAAAGAAATTAAACGTATAGCACAGATTACAATAAATAGCGGAACATTATACAAAGCACAATACAAAATGAATCAAATTACTTTATAACAAAAATTACTGTTGGAATATTTTAAACATAAAATACTGAATGCTATTTTCAGAGTCATATAGTGGACTCGACGCGGATTAACCTTAGATTAGACAGGAAAATGTGTGTCTCTTCTATGACAGGCTATGTTATGGAAAGTTAGCTATGTCGGATAACAAATATATAAAAGGGGGCGTTTTGGAGAATCCATAATACGACAAAGAAGTGTTTGATCAAGATAGGAACCGGTGGTACTGAAGCATTGAACAAGAAACCAGGCAAATGAAGAGCTGAATTCGAAGAATCGAAGGCAGTTCGTCTACGGGGCTCTATCACTTGAACAGTAAAATTCCATAGCGGTAATGCATGTAAACCAGTGGCTGAGCGGTAAAATCGCTGCAGAGTGGTAGTGCCGACCTAGGTTCGATTCCAGGCGAGAAAGCTAGCTGCCTGGGCATTTTAGTGGCTTTTCCCATGTATTACGTGCACAGGGGCCAGTTCTCTTACGCAAACTCTCTACGAAATCATGCTTTCCATTAGCCAGATAGCCCTAATGTACTTTGTCATAATCAACTGAATCCCACCTAACTGTAAAGTTATTTTTCAGCTCCAAGTCAAATATGAAATGCAACTTTCTAAAAATTAGTAAATAATATATTAACGCATTTTTATGGATTGTCGATTTGTGTATTATATATTATAAGGTAGTGAATGCATTAATTTTTATTCCATGTTAATTAATTTTATTAATTGTTTGATTAAGTAAATCAATAAAAAAATGGAATCATTTGGTTAATTAAAGTAATTTCAGCAGTCAGAGAATATTGGTTGCTTACCAATGTAATTAATATTTAAGATTAAGAATAGTATATAATT
The DNA here is from genome assembly GCF_044657685.1 of Stegodyphus dumicola. Taxonomy (NCBI): domain Eukaryota; kingdom Metazoa; phylum Arthropoda; class Arachnida; order Araneae; family Eresidae; genus Stegodyphus; species Stegodyphus dumicola. The sequence continues at coordinate 200,999,722 of NC_140771.1, forward strand.
AGATACGATGAATATAAAATCAATTAATATACACCATAAATGCCTAGTAGTAGGTAATAAAAACTCTTAGATAATCAAAATAAGGGAAAAAAAACATAAAATAAAATGAATCTGATCAAACGCAGAAAAAGTGAATCTTGCCATAAGCTGAATATTCTATTTTATAAATTCGAGTTTTAGCTATTCTTTTGCGATATTTGTACTCATAAATGATTTTGAAAGAAATATTAAATTTTTGCATAAAATAAAAATAAATATTTTAGCTGTTTCTCATCTGAAGAAAAAGCCCAGGAAATATGACACTGAAAAGAAAATTGCAGGTACTTCTTTAATGTAAGCGCTGTAAAATAATTTTACAAAACTGCCATAAAATTCATTAATGTCTGCTGATAAAATATGCAGGAATAAACAATTCGTAGGCATAATCTTAATTTATTGAGTATATTTATTTAAAAATTTATTTAAACATCTAGAAAAATATAAAATCGAACATAATAGAATCTGAATATTTAGCTTCTTCAAATAATTTGGTTTCCCCTTATGGAATTCTCATTAATATAAATTTCCCGAATACTTCTAGATTATGCACAGCTTCACAGAGTTAAAAAAATGGAGCATTGTGAACATAAATTTTAAAGGAAATGTTCTTGTAAATTAAGATGCTCCTTAAATTTTATAAATTCGAATCCTTTGGTAAAGCATATATTACTCTCCCTTCATAAAAGAACTGTAATTTCATGTTTTACATCATTTTTTGGGACGGGGATGAAAAGAGATTGATGTTATTCTATAATTACTTCTTTCCTAGCTTGTGATTGCAAAGAATCTGAATATTGTAATATCTAGTAAATGCAATTAATTTTTTCAAAACATATGTTTAATTATTTGAGTAAGATCAGCTATTTTGATCTGAAGCCGGTTATTTAAATGTAAATGCTTTAGAAAAGAGTTTGAACTCAGTTTAACACAAATTAATTATCTCTTATTACAATTCCTTTTACGCTTGATGTTTACGCTCGCCTGATTATAAAGGCAATGATGACTCCAAATATATGTTTGACATAACCAGAATTTTAATTTCTATCAATTGTAGTAATTTATATAATATTGGACTTTATAATTTCTGTTATCGTAATTATTTTAATTAATCTGTAGAGTCATTATGTTTCTTGAAAGAGGGAACATAAAAGAAATGCCATACCATCACCAAAGTTCGAAATTCTGACTTCTCAAAGCTAGCCATATTGGCTTCCAATTACACCACGAAAGCTGGTGGTAAGGTCATCCCGTTTTTAGGTAGTAGGAGCAGAACAACAGTTAATACAACGCTATAAAATAAATAAGGATTTATTTTGAGCTTCAGCTCGACGTACAGAACTAATAAAATTTGCATCAACTAAGAACATTTACTTCCACTTCTACCGGGTTTCTCAAATTATAATGAATTAATTTAGTTACAAATCATATATTTGAAATTTATCCTATAAGCAAAAGGGAAGCTTGCCACCTGATAGGATTTTATTAGTCACATCAGTCATTCACAGAAACATATGGGTTCTTTTCTACACGGATGTTGCCAATCTTCTCCAATTTAATCTGAGATTCTTATTTAAAGCTCCTCTCATTTACCTCGTCTAGTGGACTAGAAGAAGTAGTAGAAATATTGGACAGCTTTTAACATAAATAACTTGGTTATAACTTTACAAATCAACGTTGTTTACTTAACTTTATAATACTAGATGCTTTAATAGCCATTTTGACAAATCTTTTAAGTATTTCTAAAAGTAAAAGTACTATTTAGATCTTTGAACCTTTTCGAATAACGATATTAATTGTTCATTCAAAAGAGTTTACATCTTTGATAAGTTTATTATGTTTAATAAACTAGGATTGACCAGAAATACTTTAGTAAAATAAAAACATGTACGCGTGAAGAAAATGAGGTTTAAGAAAAGATTTCAAGAGCACTAAGATAGTTTTAATACTTCCACGATTCAGTGCAGTGCTTCAAAGAACATAACTCTGCAGAGTAACCATTGAACATATGGTTTTGTGAATTTCCATAAAAATTAAAGATTATTCATTATCACATTTGACTAAAGTTTAGGTTCAAAGTTTGGCTTTTCAAACAGAAAATAAAGCGTGCTATATATGTGAAAAGCTCAGAGAGATGTTCTAAACAAAGGAGAACCAGAAAACTGGAACAACGAATGAACTGTATTCAAAGCGTTGCTGCTAATTTTTATGATATATGAGTACTTTCAATAAATTAATAAACGACTGTATATTTTGAAAAAAATTGTGTAGCTTTCGGTGAATGTTTGTTAAAGATCACTAGCCTATGAGCTCACTATGCTTAAATATATGTGATTATTCCTTGTAGTCAGCTGTAAAGGCCAATATGTCTTAAAATGTCACAAAATACTGAAAGATCTTAAACGCTGCATAAACACAGCAGCTGATAAAATAATTCCAGATTATGTTAAAGAAATATTTTAAGCATGCTAAATAGAGCTGAGATGAATTAAGGTTTAATGCACATTCTGGATATTTACTGCAGTATCGTTATGTAAAGTGTAACTCCTGTTAATAGATTACTCCAAATGGCTTCTTCTTGGCCTCTGTTTGGACCAGCAATGCTAAGAATTTAACAGATTTTATCAGATCTCTAAAATCATTTAAATTTTCTTAATTTAAATCTATGCTTTTTTATAAAGTGATGATTCGTAACGAATTTTAATTCTTTTAATAACATTCTAAACTTAACAGGTTAAATTTATCTTTAAGTAACATATTTAAACATAAAATATAGAGAGATGAGCCCCTATAGCCGAAATAAAATGGGCAACTTCAGATAATACTAATTTATGGTAAGCCAAAGATCAGGCTAATTTTCATAAATGTGATAGTAATGGTAGCATACAATTTTGAAATCGCTGTTATTGTGAACAGATTTTTAAAATTATACACATTTTCTCTGAAATTTTTATCTTTATTTAAAGCAACTACAAAGCAATTGTTAACATTTTTATTCATATTTCTTAAATAGTCATTTGCAAAACTATTAAAGCAGCATTTCACAAATAAAATTTTCTGAAGAAAATAACTATCGATGTAGTTTAAATACGCAAGGTTTTCAGAAAAAAGTCATTAAAACATGAATGAAACCTTGTGATGTTGCGTGGCCCCAACTTGTCCGCAACAGTAGTAGTGACTGCTATGAACTGGAAGTTACACAAACTCGTAAGAAGGGATTAATCCCTTTTTATTTCACTTTAGAACTTACAGTTGCGTTCACTTGACGCTCACAAACTACGACGACCCGGCAGTGTAACAAAAATAGAAATGTACAACTAAAAATAAATAACAGGATGCATAACTAACGAAGTCACTATCTACGAGGCTCTATAACTGTAACTCTCTTAACCGCGTTCTGAGATACAGCTGAGATTCAGCAAACTTTCTGATTAAGACGTTGAAAGAATTCAACTGACTGCCGAAGTAGGCACACAGGCCGAAACGCGCGGTTCTTAAACTTCTACCAAGCAACCTTCACGCTCGTGAATCAAGAAGCACACTTACAAACTCGTTTCCCTTCTATTTAAGTCAAATTACTTCTGCTAAAAATTTGAATACTCCGCGCGTTCTACTAAAATTTACATACTCTGGCATTGGCAATTCCAGGGGAAAGTAAAGGCTTGACAGGAAAGATAGCTTAAAATAAATGTTAGTTAAAATAAATATAAACCCTACATTTGCCGCTGCCAGAATTTGGTAAACTTGGAAGCAGGTCCTAGAAACGACCTGTTGAAAAGTTTCCACATTCTGATCTAAAACTCAAGAGTCCTGTTTACATAAAACAAACTGTTTTCTCACAAATTACAATAATTTCTATAGACACATAAAATTACCATCTCTTCTTACAGGATCTTTTTCTGGTCTTCAGCAATCAATCTTTTCTCTTCCTTCCAGCATCTGGAAGGAATAAGTATCAGTATCTTCTAAATACATTATGATTTACACTTTCTTAACACTGGATAAAGTTTTCGTTTTCGATCCTTTTATTTTCCTTAATTAACTGCTTAATTCACATTCATTCAAGTATTTGAACATGAATTTAACTTTACCCTGGTTCTCCACCATGTGTGGTGTTAAACGGGAATCTTCGTGTTTTAGTATTACAACACTTCCCCTAACCACAATGATTTGTTAGAATTCCAACAACCAAATAGACACACCTTAATCGACATACTGAAACTCGATGAGCTATGTTTAACATTCTTAAAATTCAAGTGTAGGTGGAGAACCCTACAAAACACATTCATTCTAATTCCCCCTCATTCATCTTAAGACATGCAGGCTTTCGCTCTAAAGCATGATTTTATCTACATTTTAATACTTAAATTTGAATTCATTTCTTTCGAGTATTTACTTTTAGCATCTAAAATTTTATGCTTCTAGACTAAATTCTACTTTTACATAACATTCAAGATTTACGTATATTTACAAGATTCTAATACATATGATTTTTACAATTTACCATAAATTGAATAAGATAAAAATAAAGTTTTACTTCACGCATTCTTCGCCAAGCTGGCGGCACTGAAACTAAATTTTTCATTAATACAAGAATACGAAGTTATTTTACTTTCGGCCAAATTTTGGCTTTAACATAACAGAATTAGTCTTTCGACCAACAGGAACTGCTTGCTCTTAGATTTTGTACTTAAAGAAAATAATACTTTTGCCTTAGCTAAATAAAGTAAAACAAAACTAAGTCTCAACCGAGACAAATTGACTTCCGTCAAAACATAGAACTTCATATTTACGCATAACATTTCGGAACAAAACAAAAAAATTATAGAAGATTTTAACTTATCTTTGAGTTTTCGATGCTTGAAACTCCGACATCCTCTTCTGGCAGAATTGGTCCCAAGTTTTGGAATTCATAGAGGTCAATCTTCGCCTTTGGGTTCTTCGAGTTTCGTCCATGGTGACTTATCTTTTTCGCCCTCTGTACGGCGGCCTCTTGTGGTGGTAGTCTTCGGGTTCCTGTCTTTTCCGTTTTGCCCCTGGACGGCTGGTCTTGGCGGCTTCAGGTCTGGAATCTTGCTTGAATTTCTTCTGTTGGTGGAAATCTATTCGTTCCTCCTTCTGTCTTTTTGTTCTCGTGAACGGCGGCCTTGTTTGCTCCTGACTATCTGGCTCTAGAAGTGGTTTCCTCGACGCAGAATTTCTACTGCGTGACGTTGTAACTGGTCTTTTCCTCTTTACCAAAGATTCTTTACGCGGCGGCGTTGATTTCCTGCACTTCTTGAATGCTGGAGTCTGACCATTTTCCTTTCTTGTTTTCGGGACGCTATAATGGCTTGTAGAAGGGCTAGGTTCCTCTTCTGTTCTCTGCTTCTGGGGTGGTGGAGCGGGTGGCGTTACTTCTGGGCCTTCCACTTCTTTTGCGCTTGATTCCTGCAAGAAAATGTTAAGGATTTCAAAATCATTTTGATTATAATATTTTTTCACCTGGTCGGGACTTGCTTTACAGATTTCCCCTCTTTCGTTCTTAAGGTACAATACGGCTCCCTTGATTTCCTGAATTACATAGAGGCCTTCAAATTTTGGAGCCAACTTTGCAGTGAAATTGTCTGGGGCACTTGATAAAGAAAATTTCCGCTTTAACACTTTATCCCCAACTTTAAAAGCTTCACGGCGTTTTCGATCATAGTACAGTTTCTGTCTATTTCTTGCCGTATCCGAACTTTTAACCGCCTGATCAATGAGTTTCTGTACATCTTTTTGTTTGAATTCTTGTTCCCTTTGTTGCACAAAGGAAATTTATCTAGTGGCGTAATTAACTTATGTCCTAAAAATAATTCTACTGGAGTTTTTCCAGTAGTATCATGGTTTGCTGTTCTTAAAGCATAAACTAACTCATTTATGTAGCCATCCCAACGCTTGTGATGTGTGCTAACGTAACTTCGAATTATTTTTACAAAATTTTTATTAACTCTTTCTGCGATGTTTACCTGTGGTCTATACGGAACCATTTTGATATGGCGTATGCCAAGTCCAGTGCAAATGTTTTCAAAAATTTGGCTAACGAATTGTTTACCGTTATCGCTAATGACTTTTATCGGTGCACCGTATTTTAAAATGTATCTGTGTAAGAATGCATCTGCGACTGTTTTGGCTGACGCGCCTTTAAGTGGAACAATTTCTGTCCATTTTGAAAAATGATCTACAATTACTAAATGAAAACGATTTTTATTTAACTCACTCTGGGGGAAAGGACCAAGAAGATCTATGCCTAAAATTTCATTCGGAAATGTAGCGCGAATGCTATTCAAGTACCCGGCTGGGCTGTAATTAATAACATTTATTAATTGACATTGATTGCAGGACCTGACATACTCAGTTACTATTTTGTATAATTGCGGGAAATATACCGCCTCGCGTACCCTTTTTTAAGTCTATCTAGACCCCTAAATGACCCGCTGCTTTCGCGTCGTGTAATTCCTTCAAAATGCTTAATCGAAGCGAGGCTGGGATGACTGGTTTATATTCGAAATTTTCGTTTGTTGCTTTCGTATAAAACAATAAATTATCTATTATTTCATAGTTTTCTGCTCTACTTCTTATCGCATCGATATCTGTGTGTTCAAAGCTTTCGGGGTCTTTAAAATACGCATAGATACTTCCAAATTCAGGATCAGCTTTCAATTCAGTAATAATTGTTTCTCTAGAATCTAAAAGTTTTGAAATCAACACAGCGCATTTGAGTTCATTGAGTTCATCGTCCAGTTTTATATGAGATAGTGCGTCAGCAACATTGTTTTCCTTACCCGGTTTATATTTAATTATTAGTTTATACTCTTGAAGTTTTAAAGCCCATCTTATTAACCTGGGCGTTAGGTTTTTCCCCGAGTAAAGTCTACCAACAGCCGCATGATCCGAAAAGACTGTTACTGGTGCTTTGCCGAAATAAACTCGAAATTTGTGTACGGCCATTAATACGGCTAATGTTTCTCTCTCTGTAGCTGTATAATTCCTTTTCGTAGAGTTTAAAGTTTTACGAAAAAATGCCAAAGGATGGCCATTTTGCATGAGAACCGCACCTACGGCATAGTTCGACGCATCTGCTGCAATTTCCAGGTTTTCGTCCCCTTCCGGGAATTTCAAAACAGGAGCATTGATGAGTGCTTATTTTAACCTTTCAAATGCAGTATTTGCTTCTGCTGTCCACGTAAATTTCCTTTTCTTTCTTTTATTTACTAACAACGGTTCAACAATGTTCGCAAAATCTTTTATGAACGATCGATAATAAGAACATAACCCAAGGAAAGAAGAAAGTTTCTTGGCGGTGTTGGGAGGTGGGAAATTCTTGATGGCTTTTATTTTTGAATCCTGAGTTTTTATACCCTTTTGCGAATTTTATAACCCAGATATTTAAGTTCTTTAGTTGCGAACTTGCATTTTGATGCGTTAATTGTAAGACCGGCCTCTTTTAATAATTTAAACCTCTTCTAAATCTTTAATATGTTGTTCCAACGTACTACTCGTTATAATTATATCATCTAGATAGATTTTCCTAGGACAGGCTTTAGAACAATGTCCATAGCTCTCTGGAATGTTGACGGAGCCCCACACAACCCAAAGGGCATGGGTAAAAATGCATAAATGCCCGATTTTGTGATAAACGCGGTTTTATGTATGTCTTCGGGTCTCATAGCTATTTGATAGTAGCCAGATGTTAAGTCCAACGTAGTCATGTATCTCGTAGACTTAATCTTTCTAATAATTTACTCTATAACCGGCAAAGGGTAAACTGAGAATTTAGTAACACTATTAAGCTTTCTGTAATCGATAGCAAACCTCCAAGCCCTTTTATCTGAGGGAGGGAACTCATTCCTTTTCCTATATAGTACGACTGGACTCGCGTACTCACTATTTATGGGCGTTATTATCTGTTTCTTCAACATTTCCTGAATGTGTTTTTCGATAATTTGTTCTTTCTGTTTATCATACCGGTAAGGTTTAGTTCTACAGGGTTTGTCGGCAGTTAATTGTATATCATGCGTAACAATTTAACAATTACCAGGCCGTTCTGAAAACAAGTTCGAAAAAGTACTCACCACTTGCTGGATGGCTTGGCTTTCATGGTCATTCAAATGGCTAAGGTCCAATTGCGGTTGTTTCACTGGCTCCACCACCCTACGATCCATTTCCAGCATAATAGAATTTTCCTGAAAATTCAGTTTGGCCTTCGCGGCCTTTAAAAACTCCATGCCTAAAATAACTGGGCTCTGCAAATTTTTGACCACAAAAATTAATACTTTGAGGCTTTCATCTTTTACCTGTATTTGTAATGATAATTTCCCAGTGCATTGACAAGTTTTTCCTTGCGCTGCTATGATTTCTGTGTTTTTATTTTTAAATAATCGTAACCTATTAAAATTCTTCTTAAAAATGTATCACTCATAAAATTACCTTCTGCCTCTGTATCGATGAGGGCTTCTACTAGTACATCGCCAATCAGGACTTGTATAATCGGTAATTGTGAGTTCTTTACCACGACCGTATTTAGGTATCTTCTTGAGAGTTTTTTCGATACTTCCGGACCCTCGCTTTTACAGGCCCCTCTACTCATTTAAAGCTTTCCTTTCAACTTCTGTCTTCTGGGTACGCGGACGGTTGTTTCCAAACTTCCTTTTTGGGCCTTGACCTTCGAGCTTCGATGAGTTAGCTTGATAGCTCTTTCCCCCATAAGAGCGATTTGTGTTTCTGGTCTGTTGATTTGAGGATTGCCTTCGGAGACTTTGAGAATACGATGTCCCTCTAGCTTTTTCCGCTATTCTGCGATTTTGGAACTTGACCGCCAACTCGAAGAGTTCCTGCAAGGTGCTTGGGTTTCGAATTTCGAAGTAATCTTGGACAGCAGGTAGCAATCTTGGTAAGATTATTTCAATAATCTCCGCGTAGGGTTTCTTCCCATACAGCATATCCGTCAGCTTAATTTTTCGCAGAATAAAGTCCGTCAACTCTTCTATATTTCGTTGTTAAAAACTATATAGCTCGGCTTCTAGCTTTGCTCGGTCTTTCACTATGGGGAAGGCCTTTAATAATGATCTTTTGAAATTTTCAAAGGTATATGTTTGGCCTCCGAATTCCCCTAATAAAAATTTGCCTATATTCTTCCACCATAGTGAGACCTGTCCTCTTAGTGCAAACGTGGCAATGGCAACTTTTTGTCTTTCAGGAACAGGGTAAAGCTGAAAGTGATTTTCTAGGCCTTCTAGAAATATCGCCACCGAATTTTTTCCGTCGAAATTGACGGCTTGATCGATGCTCTCATCGTCTGGACCAGGCATCCAAATCCTTCTAATTGGTTCGCCATTTCTTGTTGTAGGACTTGTACAGGAGCTTCCATCCAGTTTTCGGCCATTTCAGTTCGAAAAGTGTTCGGACGCCAAAGTGATGTTGCGTGGCCCAAACTTGTCCGCAACAGTAGTAGTGACTGCTATGAACTGGAAGTTACGAAAACTCGTAAGATGGGATTAATCCCGTTTTATTTCACTTTAGAACTTACAGTTGCCTTCACTTGACGCTTACAAACTACGCCGATCCGGCAGTGTAACAAAAATAGAAAAGTACAACTAAAAATAAATAACAGGATGCATAACTAACGAAGTCACTATCTACGAGGCTCTATAATTGTAACTATCTTAACCGCGTTCTGAGAGATTCAGCAAACTTTCTGATTAAGACGTTGAAAGATTTCAACTAACTGCCGAAGTAGGCACACAGGCCTTAAACTTCTACCAAGTAACCTTCACGCTCGTGAATCAAGAAGCACACTTACAAACTTGTTTCCCTTCTATTTAACTCAAATTACATCTGCTAAAAATTTGAATACTCTGCGCGTCCTACTAAAATTTACATACTCTGGCATTGGCAATTCCAGGGGAAAGTAAAGGCTTGACAGGAAAGATAGCTTAAAATAAATGTTAGTTAAAATAAATATAAACCCTGCAACCTCTTAAAAAGTTTAAAAAATAAGCAAAATAAAGCACGAATAACTGAAAGTTCCCAATTTCAAAAATTTCTATCTGGAATATCATCAGTATTAGTAGTAATCATTTGAGTAAATTTTTCAAACAGCAAATATTCACTTAAAATACACAACACATGTTCTTCAGAAATTTACTGAAAATTTCATGCTTTCCTACTTAGTAGGTTTTTCATTTCTTTATATCTCATATAAATAGTAGAGAAATATGTAAGTGGCAAATCAATAACAGACAATATTTAGTTGCAATTTACACATTGGTGAAAGTATGTTAATATAGTGTACGATGAAATGGGACGAAAATCCTCTAGAATGTTGAAAACGGACAAAGAGGCAAAGACTTCCTTTTCCATACGAATCTACATTTGTTATAAATTAAAAAAAATATTCATGATAAGTAGTTTAAAATTTTTCTTGTGTACAACTATGTAATAGATGAAATTTTACGTCTTTAAATTCTCACCACAGTACCATTCTTCTTTTACCATATCTGGAGAGCATTTTATTTTTATTATATCTTTGATGTGACAGATGGCCTTTGTGCGCTTTACTATAATCAGCTAAATAACAAGCGCCAGTAATATATCAACGATTTAAGTGTTATACAACTGTGATGCTCGAAATGTTCACAAATATTCACTGCGCAAAGAACATACAAATGCATTTCTACCTGACACTGCAAATGGCATTTCTTTCTTACCCATGAAGAAATAATGTTTAAGTTAAAAAAAAACATGTTTTAAGGTTGATAAAATTAATAAGATACTTGGGTTTGCTTATCTCGGACATAATATTAATAGTCCGAGACAACATGTAATATATTAACAGCTAATTACATTCAAAGATTATTCCATTAAAGTAGAGAATATTCTATTTTCTTTATATTAATATTTTTGTAAACAGTTTATACTTTCTTTTTACGGGTAACATTTAAAATACCACATACCGCAGAGATACTGTATGGTTGCAAAACATCTATCCTCAAGAAGGATTCGAAACCGGTCCCAGATGTATAGGAACCATCTTCTATATTCCAGAATCAAACATGCAGAGATTAGATAGGTACATTTATTATGTTATGTAATTTACTTACCGTTTTTATTGTCAAATATATGCAATGAGATTTCTAACATTAGAATAGTTGTAGGTTATCATTTCTATTTTTTGCTTTTCCTTCGCATCTTTTTACAATTATATGTTTTATGATTGTAGACCATTTTATGCTGCGTTATGATGAATTCACGGAGATGATACTTTGCGTCTTGCACCGCTGGGAAACGTGGGGTGGAAATTACTGCCACTCTTATTACTGCCTTCACTTAGATTACCCTCTTCTCTATTGCCTCTCTGTCCTTTATTTAATATATCACAGCCTGCTACAAATCGCATTTCTGGAACGTCAGAAGCAGTCATATAGTTGCCAAACTATCAAAAAAATTATGCAACATATTTATATATTTTTCCCTCGAAAAATGATCAAACAGTTTACCTACACAAAAATTTGCAAAATACCCTCAAATATTGCTTATTGGCAAGTACGGCTTCTTTACGTTTGCAAATATTTATATAAAGGAAATGAAAAATGCATCCTCTCTCAGAATCCCCATATGAAGACGGGATACCAATTAGATAACTTCGAGGGGAATCTCACGCACAAATCTAACAGTCGGAAAAGCGTTAATTAACACGAAGAAATCCTCAAAGAAACAAAACTACTGTGCCATAATGAGGTAGAATGTTGATACCAAACAGGGCAATTAGTATTAATTTTTTCGCACTCTTGCACACGGCCTTGTCGTCATGCCGCAGCTATCGAAACGCAATTATTTCCCAGTTTGTTTCTCATTCATCAGGGAAAGTAGTTACTAAAACGCAACTAACGAGTTGTGTGTATCATTCCAGCGCATTCACCAATGATATTTCTTATCTGTGCGCGCTTAATAGTTCATTAGGAAAAGAGCTGGTGTCCTCGAGAAACAGCTTATATTTTTTCTTACGCCATCATCATGGGCTTATATTCTCTCGCTGAAGGTACCTAAGATACTAATTAGACTAAAACTAGTCATCTATTAAAAGAAATGTGTGCTGGTGCAATTGCGACCAAGTAGAAATATCATTAGTTTGTCTGATGGTAAATAAAACAATTGTTTCTACTAAAACTCAGAGGTAAGAAATTAGTTGCACAAAACCGTATACTATAGGTAATTTTGTTAGTGATTAAATCAGGAAACAAGCATATACAACCTTTTAAACGTTTTTCTAATGCTTCTTGCAATGAACACTTTATTTAGATTATATATGACTATTCATTCGTACATACCTATATGTTATATCTTTGGCAGCTATATGTACATACAATATGTACATAAAACAAGAAAAAATCTCATAATACTAATATTTATTAAATAAAAGCAGAAGTTTCAGAAGGTGTATGCATTCAGAAATTTGATATACGCAGATAGCAAGAAGAAAATAGGAATTTCAATAGAGTTCTTTTAAACCATACACTTTACGTATTTGTAACAGACATATTTTAGGAATATACAGCACATACTATTTTTAACAGAAGGGAATGTACTATAAATGTTTAATAAAGAAGTTCTGTTTTCTTTATCAGTAACAATCAAATTGATGATACTATTCTATGAGAAAGGTTTCATTATGTTTGTAAACTTATTTATTGCTCTTTTACAGCAAATACAGTTTTGAATCTTCATATCTTTTAAGTGAGTACTGGAAACACGTATTTTAATCAAGTAATTTTTTATTTTATTTATTTTGTATTTTCCTTGCATTGTTATCCTTAACTGGAACTACATAAAAGGCTAAGATAAGAATTAATTTTTTTTCTTTTTCGGCAACTTCGTATTTTGATCAGAGGAATAATAGAAACCATTTTAATTCTTCTCGGTTACAGAAAATAAAAATACAGCGAGGTAAGTGGTTTTCGTTGTCGATATAGCAAATAGAATTAATCTTTTTCTTCTCGATGATATGTCGCTTGTGATTTTCTGCCATTAATTCCAATTTATTTTTATACAATATGCACGGGAAATGAGATTCTAAATATAGGAAAGTACAGGCATATAATAATTTTAAATTGCTTGAAAAAAGTTTCATTTAAGTAGATTAGTATAAATTTAAGAATAATTATTCAATAGATTTGTGGATCTCTAGCAATGGTGTTGAAATATTCATTTGAATGGAATTTGAATAAATATTTCAAGGGCACAAGAAGACTATCCTTACCTCTAGAATAGAAAATGAAATTTATATTTTTATTTTTAGATAGTATAGTGTTTAAGGGTCGTGAATTCGGGATCCGAAAGGTTATTATAGCATCATTCTCCATTTCTCTCTACAAATATTTCTGTTCTGTGTTCCAATTGATAGGTTCTGCTATTTAATAATTTGTTTTATACACTTGTTTTAATTTATATTTCCATGTAAAAATTTTTTATTCTTTCTTGCAAAAAAGTTTGAGAATCAGAAAATATTAGGAATTTAAAGAATAATACTCAACTCCTTTAACTTTACCATAGCACATTGAGCAAATGCTGCGTTTCTCGTCGTGGCTCGGTAGATAAAATGTATGTCCGCGAGTTTCGTGTTGATATAGCTATGAATATATCTTCTAGTTCGCGCAGGGAATGACGATTTTCGCCAACAGAATGCTTTATCTACGGCAGAACCAATGGTCTGTAATACTTCAGTGCACCCGTTCCAAGCACAGATTCCATTCCAAAATCTCCAAGCCGCCGTTGCAATTTAGTCAGATACTTTTTTTTAAATCTTCTTGTATATACACGATGATTTAGAAGTTGGTGACGTAGTTCTCAAGAATAATAACTGTTTCACGAAGAAAACTTCGTAGTCCTGACAACCTGAATACTCGAATACTTTTGAATCTAGATAAAACATTCTTACTTCTTTGTACAAACTAAGGGAAACACTGTAATGCGAAAACTTTCGGGTGTCTTATTTTAAAGAAAATAACCCATTTTGAACGTTCCGAAACCCATTTTGAATATTGCCTGAAATTCCAGACAGATTAAAAGACTCTTTTCTTCGTAACGTCTATGCGCCACTGTAGAGACATTAGGTATTTTTGGAAGCAGGAGAGATGACAGATGAGCAACGCCTTCGCCGGGAATCGAACCACGGACCTCTGGAATACGCACCCAGCGTGCTGATCACTACACTAGGATGGCCTGCTAAGAAGGCGGGAGAAATACCTTATAAACTCTCCCTTTTAAAGGACGAATGGGGTTTTAGGGGACCCAATCGTCAAATCCTGGTGGTGAAACCCTCTTAGCTAATTTAATACTAACATACACAAAAAAATTGTAAGTCGGAGAACCCAACAAAAGTAATAGCTAATGTTAAATCTGTTTATCAATAATAAGGTTGAAAAGATAAACAACCAATAAAGATTGCTGGTGCAACAATCAGAATGACATGACTGACCTGTAGTGCCCATTGAGATGTGAAGCTGTCGGAATAATAATAATTTACTTGCTTTATATATATATATATATATATATATAAAGCAAGTAAATTATTATTATTATATATGGTGGATATATATATATATATATCCACCCATGTTACGTGGCTTAAAAGTCCATATCCGGACTTTGTTTTTCACAGTCATTGGCTTCTCTAATTAAAGAAGTGTTTTAAATGACGAACATATTCATGTTTTGGCAACTTTTGAAAAATGGTCCAGTTTTAGACAAATAATGAAATATGACTTTTAATGTGGTCTCGCTGTTCCTATACTTATATTTGGGAACATTTCAAACCCGTTATGACTAGAAAATATTTGATTCCAGTGCGATAAAAATTGTCCGGGATGTTTAATTTCGAATTTTGCAATTTTTGATGTCATTTTCAACTTGTCTTGAGAAATCATTTAATTAATTCAGAACAATCCTAGGGAATCATTTTAAACGAAGTACATCAAAGAATGTGTATAATTTAAAGAGGCAGTACGCGGAAGTCATGTGATATCCACATCAGATTTTTTTTAATGTAGCCACAGATAACTTGGCGCAACCAGCGTGCTTTTATGTAAATAGTTGTATCTAAAGAACTATCATCAGGTTTAATCTTCTTCTGTCCTTCCCTCCTTGCTCTATTCGGTTACTGATTGGGAGATATACCTGTGCAATCTTTAATGAAGTTCTGGTGCTCCCAACACTTTTACCTGTACCTGTACCTGTACATAGTTGTATAGATATCTATTACATTTGTATAATTACTTTCGAAGGAAGAAAGATAAACGACGACAGCAGACTGGCTTAACAAATAATTGAAAAAAAAAAGAATGCTTATTTTCTAAATGAATGTTTGTTTAAGAGTGATTCATTTCCGGCATCGCTTCGTATTGATTTTTTTGGGAGGTCGTTTGAGTTCGGAAAATTTAAACTATTTCTTTCTGAGTAGTATGTAAGTGCCTTTATGGTTAGTGTTTCCCGAGAATCACGTGCGAAGGATTAGTTCTGAAATTTCGCAGTTTAGAGCGATTTATTAAAAGTGAATTTAGGATGAAAGAGGAAATAATCAAAACAAATGTAGAATTAAGAAGTTATTGCAAAAGAAAATTATTTTTTATATTTCTTTATCTACATATATATATTGTTTATTTATGTGAATGAAAATGTATGTGTAGATAGGACACTTTATTTTTATTTCAGATTAAAAATTGTTAAGATTTTCATAGAAATATTTGCAACTTTACTTCGCACACACAGCTCAACGCATCTCTGCTCACTGTCCGTTAGCTTATTTTTATTATTTTTCGCATAAAAGCGGTTACGAATTAAACATTCTAATATTAAAATTACATTCAATGCCTATCTATTTAATGCATAAATAATTCAATGCATATTATATGAGTCCGCGTACTTCATTTTAAAATGTAAAGGATATTTTTAAAGTTCAACTATTAGGTCTAGGAAATTAGTGCTAAAATTTTATATTGTAGATCTTTCTTTTTAGCTCATGCTTATATTTTGAAATCGTCTGGCACGCTTGATAATTCTATTTTTTTTTATTGCTCACTATTTTAAAAGATATTTTTAAACTTTCGACTCAATTTTTTCTATGAAAAAATAATTTTAACTTTAATCGTTTATTATAAATAAATATTCATGTTAACTAGGATAAAAGTACGTTATAAACGAGCTTGCAATTAATCACAGTGATTCATAATACGCATATTAAATACACTAGTCCTGAAATAGCTGACATAAAGTTTTATGATTTTGTACAGATATTACATTATTTTTAAGCAGGAGTCATGAAAAAAGAGAAAGACCCTAGCCGGGACTCAATCTTGGACCTCTCAAATACTCGCCGAGGGTGATACAGTTACACCACGAAGGCATATGCAGAAATGAGGAAGAAAATACCTTATATACTCGGCCTTTTAAAGGGCGACTGGGAATTAGGGGACCCATTTGCCAAATACTGGTGGGGAAGAATCATCATTCACCATCTTTTAGTTCGGGCGCCACTGTAGAGTCATTAGGATTTTTTGATGCTGGAGACGTGACAAATGAGCAGCGCCCTTACCAGGAGTCGAACCTGGACCTCTCGAATACACGTAGAGTGTACTACCGTTACACCATGAAGGCACGCAGAAAGGAGGGTGGAAATACCTTATAAATTTTATAAATTAATTATCAGGATAAACTTTTGAAGAAATCAAATTCTAATATCCCAAGAATATCACAACAATACATAAAGCTACCCATGGTCGCAATGAAACTAAATGATTTTCAATGAAATACCTAAACGCATATGTGCCTTAAAAATGTGAAAGTGTTTCTCTCTGCGGGTGCGTTACTACAGCAGTATATTACATATTTATTATTTTGCTAGTTTACAGTGAAAGGAAAGCTTAAGTTATGAACATGTGTTAAGATTTCTGATATAATATTCTAAAATTAAGTTGGTACTAAATAAATTCTAAAGAAACTTTCTTCTGCTAGAGCACGGGCATCAAGCATTCATAAAATAAATATGATGTGGTTTTCAAGTAAACGGTATTATCTTTGAGTTTTATAATACCAGGTTTAACATCATTTACTTTTACGTGTCCTGTCATTTCTTTCAAGTCTTATATTTGCAGTTGTACAAAAATCACATATACATAGTTGCTTATCAACCAAATTCGTACAATGGTAACATAAATTTGCCGGTTCCAGTATTTTAAAACTTAGATAACAATTAGAGTTTTTCCTGATTAAAGTAATACGAAAGGTCTTGGCATTCTTTTGCGCTTGTTGGGAAAATTATACGGGATGTGTTTAAAGGGGTTCGTTTCGTCTTATTTCGGAGTATTTCCTTCTGGATAGCATTTAGGAAACAAAAGCTGAGACTCAAGTGCATGCTTATTTGGGAGATGCAGCTTAAGTACTTCTTTGGACTTTCTAAAATGTACTGGTAAGAAATAAACAGAGAATGAAGCAGTGAAAACACTTCACTTGGATAGGAAGTCGAGAATTACCGTAACCCACATAGCCTTCCGAATGAGGAACTCTTAAAAATTTATAAGGCTCGGTCTGGCACGACTTTCAAACAACAAATGGGCGATAATGGTGATGCAACGCTGAAAGCTAAATGCTTTGTAACATTTGATGCACCTCCCAAGCTCCATTACAGTAAATTGAACGAGGATTGTAATAGTTTCTCGGCTTATGTATTGTACCAGGATTAAGCCTAATTGCGTGCGTTCTCTCTTCCAATGAGAAATATCATTGGCATGGTTCGCCAGCATTTAAACAGTTTACTCTGCCATTGCGAATAAGGATTTTCAATGTACGTTACTCTTCCCCACACCAGACTTAGGCGAATACTTTACCGAAAGCAGGGATTATTTTTCCCCATTAGTTGAATTACTCTGAAAGTAATTTTAACCAATGTACCTAAATAACACAGAATACATGTTTTCTTAAAGTAATGTTGAATGAAACCACTCTTAAATTAAAAATCTTTTGTACTGTTGTTACATTTATTGTGATAAAAGGGTGTAAAGTATTTTTTTCTGAAAGCGATTCAAGTCGGGCCGAGAAATGCGCTATTAAACTAAAAGCACTGTTGAATCAGGTACTTTCTTAAATTGAAAATGGTGTCTTAAAATTCTGTTGACAACACACTTTGATACACGCAATTGCTATACATACTGATTCGTTTACTGTACGGTACAAAAAGCTCTTGAAAATCGGGCATGTGAGTTTAAATTGAATAAAAAATTAATAAATAATTTTTAATTGACTTTTATTTTCGAATATTTTAGGTAAATATATTTTTCATTTTATAAGAGTGTTACTATATGTGCAGATTTAGAGAAAATTAACCTTAACAAAAAATTCTCAGTAATTATAGTAAAAAAAATGAAGAAAAGTATATTACTTATATGTATGCTAATTATTATTAACGACATCCACTTTCAAGGTATTTATTGAACGCCTTCTCGAATCATTGGGCATGATTATTGACTATTGCTATGTGCTATAGACGAGCTCTCAAAACGGAGAGATTGAGATGTTTTCAGTGGGAATTCTCTTGTATTCATGTTACGGATAAATCTATGAAAACGCTCATACATTTAGCCTATGCAAATTTAAATCTTAATAGAAATTTCATCGTTCATCCAGTACATGTATTCGACCACTGCTGGTCTTTACGCAGATGAAATATGCTTTGCACACATTTTCAACCACTATGATCCGTTATTAATTAAGTATTTTAGCTAGATACTATCATTACTGATCCACTTAAATCTGAATTCCAAATGCAGTATTAGAAAAAAAGAATTAAAAAAAATATTTTTTTTTATGAGGCAGGAGAAAATGTAAATTGAAATAAAAGTACTTGTTCCCTGTTCACTTAGTATAATTACTTTATTAAAATTTTCGAGCTTGAAATAGGCGCTATATTTTAAACGATCTTCGAAAAATTTAATCGTCAATCACATTTACACTTATTTAAAAATGTAAACTTAAAATGCAATTCTTTACATGAAAATATTGTTTTCGAACACAATTTAAAGCAACGTGTTGGAAAGGCTTCATTATTAATGCGTTGGAAGTCTCAAAATCCATCCGAAGGGAAAATGAAAGAGGAAAATTTATAGGAATTTTTCCATATACTATAAGCAATCATGTAAAATGCATGTATACACATGATGGATAAATGTTTTACTTATACATACATAATGAATAAAAAAGGTTAGATCTTAAAAGCATTTTGATCATAATTGTCACCTATCGAATGATATATTACCCCATTATTGCAGTTTATTGAATAAATTGGAAATCATTCGCTGTTTGTTCCATAAACAGGTATTGATCTTATATTGAACATATTGCCTCTAAGTATTGATCAAATACAATACATCATTATTTCAACTCAGTAAACGATGACATCGTATTCCAATATAACGGCTGTCATTTAATTGTGAGAAATGATGGTCTAAAATACCGAACAACCCTCAGAGAGGATAACTGCAGTTAATGCACGCTCCGACATTATTTATTATGTCAGCTTAGACAAATAACTTTGAACCAGTCAATGATTATGATGAAATTTAAATTGTTCTGATAGAAGAGTGATTATTCAACAACATGCGTTTAATTGCAATTTAATGTTAAATTAAGCACTATGAATTTCCCAAATGATTACGACAAGGTTTGAAAATAGATACTTATGTGTAACATTTTGGAATATAATTGCAAAACATGATTTAATATTAAACTTTGTTTAGAATGAAGTTAGACGTTAATATTTCTTCGTGAAACATGTCTATGGATGAAATTTTAATTCTATTCACTTCAGATATTTACTTTGATTAATTTAATTTGGTTTTTAAAGCAAACAGTATCAAACGTGGTCAGGTTTATTATTATAAACTATGCTGTTAATATCCGTATGCCCTAACCCATAGCGTTTCATTATAAACGTATTGTTAAAAATCAAGTTATATCGCGTAACGAAATTTGGCTCCCAAAAAGATTAGTATGTTCTCAGTATTGCTGAGCGTTTCCAGGCTGAATTTACTTAGAACACATGAGAACTGCCTGAAATATGAGCAAGTCGGTAATCCGAACATTGTGGACAGCCACGAACGCACAGTTAGGAATAACATGTGTTGTCACTGAGGTTTCGGAACCACAGAACACCAAAATATGCTCAAATACTCACAAGTAACGAAATGTGGTTCCATTATGACGTTTTCAAGCGTACCAGACATTAGCTATTATTATGCGACTCTGCGCCTCATAACTCAGGACAGCCTCATGCATCCACACAAGACACGCTGTGTTTCTGGTGGACTAGTCATCAAGTTGTTCAGTATGGACTGCTATTAACAGGCCACTGAGACCTGTACTCTTAGCAGTTGCAACAGGTACAACCATGGAGGTAGGAAGTAAGATGGAGTGGCCTTAACAGGTTTCTCCCGTAGCCTGCTTTGAAGCACTGGCGATCCCTACGTGGTAACCAAAACATTGGGTAATTTACCATTAAGTTCAATGGGTTTTGACGCGATCGGATGTAAATATTTTGTAATTATGTTGTAAATATACATATAAATGTATATATTTTCTTTTTCTACAACACTTCGGAGTCCTATGCATATGAAAACAACACATTTTTAAACAACATATTATTCTGAACGGAATAAAAGGCTATGCTTTTCACAGAACAGTTTGCTCAGAAGGGTTTAATTTGAATGAAATATTTTCACAAGTTTTCGTTAATTACATTAGAAAAAAATTTAAGGTAATTCGATTTTATTCGGTTAAGGTACAAAAATTAAGATTAAAGTTTATTGTATTATTAATATTAAAATTATGCATTATTTCTTTTCTATTTATAGAGCTTCTTCTTAAAATACTTTCTTAAATATGACATGATTTTTGGCTTTTGAGGCATCTTTTAAATCGAATAAGTCAATTTATAATTAATGCTCTATTCGGTTCATTTCAAATTAGAGCACCTTTTATTTTAATAGCGAAATACTTAAATAGTACTTAACTTTCTCTGAACATTTCTGAAATAAGGATTTAATAAATAATAATAATAATAAAATAAGGATTTTTTAAAAGTATTCTTTAAAACTTGTATCTGAGTTATTATAAAATGTAAAGGAAATAATTCTGAAGTCAATCTGGAATCAATAAGAGGACCATTCATGATGACTTCCTTTGCCAGGATACACAAATGTTTTCACCTCTGTCGATTACCCTATTTTCTAATTCTTAATAAGCTGTCTTGATGTTGTAGCACGTTCACATGGTCACATCATCTTGACCACACATGTTACTTCTGCCAAATTCGCAAATGTATCCGTCTTCTGTTCCACACATTTGTGTAAAACTGTACATAATTTTGCACAAATGTGTGGTTCCAAAGAAAAGTTAACTTATTGGCATATCTGTGTGTATATTTATTAATTTTGACGAGGATTGCAGTATTTGGTAGCAATTTAATTTTTATTAACCCAAATAAGTAAAACGTGTAAACTCAAAGTGATTATTTTTAAGTTACATAAAAAAAGTTTAAAATGAACAACTATAAAGCCTCTCCTCTAAAACGTTTTATACACAATAATATGTGGCGGACAAAAAAAATTATTTTATTGAAAACATTTTGGCGTTTGAAACATAAAATAAAAGTAGCGAATGCTCTATCAAGGGTATCGAAAGGCGTATACAATTTTAAAGGCACCGTAAGGTATTTTTCATTCTTTAAGCATAACATTTTTGCTAAAATCTATATTTTTGTAGTTCAACAGCTTAGAATTTTATAAAACAAATTCATAATCAAAATCACTGTTGTTAGTTACCTAAAAGTAACCAAGATGTGATTTTTGCGTAAATATCACTAAACTATACAAATTGCTATTTTCCATCACACTAGGTTAGGTTAGGTTATTTAATTACGGCAAAGGGCTATCTGCCTAAGGGGAGAAATGCCTTCGTGGAGGACTTTATAAGGGAAACTAGCTCGTATACACGTTACCATGGTGAAAACCACGAAACCACCCATGCAACCAGCCCGTTCGCGGGATTCGAACCTCGGACAGAATTACCAGTGTTCAGCGGCTTTACCGCTCGGCCGCTGGTGAGCCCACCATCACCCTAGGTATGTTTCGTTTATGCGGGAGTGTCCCGTTTTTTGATTTGTATGGAACTGTCTTGTGTCGAAATACTATCAGAGCGCTATCAAGCGAGCTTCTGAATGCAAAGAAAAAGCACCCCATCTGGTGACCGAAGCTTCGGAGCAGTGCTTCACTTCTTATGCTGCTTTGGACACTCCTTCCTTTTTCACCTCCATGGGTACAACATGCATCGTAATAGAAAGAATCACCACTGGTTAATCGCAATGGTGCTCTGCGCCTACGTGACAATGAGAAACCACACATAGCAAGGAAGGTCTGTGATATCATTTAGTGAATACTGGATACTGTGGTAGCTCAATGTGGCATCGCCTATTACCACCTGTTACATTTACTGGAAAATGACCACCTTATTTGATATTGTGGCAGACCTGTGGCATGCATTCGCAAACTTTGCATCCAAGACAACCTTCGCCGAATTAAATCGCTTGGAATATTTACAAATCTCTCATTTTAGTTACCATCCTGTTTTATTCTCCTGTTTAAGATTTGGAATAACGCGATCATACGTAATAAAAAATCTTTTGTGAACACCATATGACTTCCTTACATTCTTGCACGGAATATTAAATAATTCTCATTTTTTGCTGCATTTCATTTAAACTTATTTCCTCGAATTTCATTACAGATATATTTGAATTCAATTAATTCAGTTAGTTCTCACTTCGCGGAAAGGCAAAAATGCATAAAACCTTAAAATATCTTTATCAAAAACGTAAAAATATAAAACACCAAATACAGTTAAAACGATTTAAAAAAAATAATATTACAGTTTCTACGCGAAAACAAGCAATTCGGTCAGCGGGCAAGACATCAGATTTTTCGGTGCACAAAATTAAAAGTTTCCTTTTGGTTCCACTCGGCAAAAAGACACTGAAGGTTATAAGAATAAGAAGGTTATAAGGTAAGAAGGTATTTCTCCCGCCTTCTTACCATGCCTTCGTTGTGTGGTCGTCAGCACGCTCGACGCGTATCCGAGAGGTACATGGTTCGAGTCCCGGCGAGGGTATTGCTTATTTTTTATGTCTCCTGTTTCCAAAATAACCTAATATCTCTACCAGGTTCTGAAAGATTTAATTCACTATTCTGCTAAGTTTCAAATGTAAACCAACATGGCAGCTATGGTAAAAAAAATTAGGTTTAGCCGCACTTAAAGAGCTTTTAAATTGTTAATAATTCTTCAACTATTGCATGCAGACATTAAACAGAAGATAAGAACAACATAACAACATAA
The DNA here is from genome assembly GCF_044657685.1 of Stegodyphus dumicola. Classification (NCBI taxonomy): domain Eukaryota; kingdom Metazoa; phylum Arthropoda; class Arachnida; order Araneae; family Eresidae; genus Stegodyphus; species Stegodyphus dumicola. The sequence continues at coordinate 201,023,209 of NC_140771.1, forward strand.
TTCAATCATTCATATATATATGTTTGGTGTGGCCGATTGCAACCAAAACGGGAGGTGCACAACTGCATGTTATAGCAAATCCATGTACAAAATTTCAAAGTTCTGAGGCTACTCGTACAGTGGATGGACAAAAATATGGAAACACCTTGTGAAATGCATGTTTGAAAAAAAAAATTGATTTTAATGAAATATGTAGGTGGCGCTGGCGTTTCTGACTACTGACGCCACCTATACAACTTCGTAAATGTGCTAAATAGTTCAGTTGTTGTCGGAGCACTGTTATGTGAGGTTGTCATTGCATTATGTCAGAGTTAACAGACTTCGAACGTGGGCAAATTTTTGGAGCACGTATGGTAGGTGCTTCCGTAAGCAAGGTAGCCGAGGTGTTCAGTGTTTCAAGAGGTACTGTATCGAAGATTTATTCCGCATATTTGAAAAGCGGGAAAACATCATCTGCTAAATCACAGCGCGGACGAAAGTGTGTCCTGAGTGATCGTGACAGACGATCATTAAGGGCAATTGTGACGAAAAATAAGAAGACCACATCTGCAAAAGTTACTGCTGAAATGAATGTTGTGTTACCGAACCCTGTGAGTACCAAAACAATTAGAAGAGAGCTTCATAAACAGGGAATTGGTGGCCGTGCTGCTATTGAGAAGCCACTCATCAGGGATGCTAATGCCCGTAACATGAAAAGGTGGTGTTTAAGTCATAAAGCCTGGACTATAGAGCAGTGGAAGCGAGTAATATGGTCTGACGAGTCTTCTTTCACATTGCTTCCCACTTCTGGCCGAGTTTACGTCTGGAGAACGCCATCTCAAGCCTATAATACAGACTGCTTGTTGCCAAGAGTGAAACATGGCGGGGGTTCTGTTATGGTTTGGGCAGCCATATCGTGGTTCTCTGCTAGCCCCATGATAACTGTGTCAGGGCAAATGACTGCCAAGACTTATGTGAACATTTTGGCCGATCAAGTTCATCCCATGGTACAAACTTTGTTCCCCGATGGTGATGGTGTCTTCCAAGATGACAAAGCGCCTGTTCACACAGCTCACATTGTCCAGGACTGGTTTTCTGAGCACGAGGATGAGTTGTCTCATCTCCCCTGGCCACCACAGTCACCAGACCTGAATATTATCGAACCTTTGTGGTCGTCATTGGAACGGAAAGTGCGTTCTCGTTATCCACCGCCAACATCGTTATCTGAACTTGCCACCGTTTTGCAAGAAGAATGGTATAATATTTCCTTGGCAAACATACAGGAACTGTATTTATCCATTCCGAGAAGACTGCAAGCTGTTTTGGATGGCAACGGGTTTCCTACACCATATTAAGCAAAGAAACATGTTTTTTTAAAGGTGTTTCCATATTTTTGTCCAACCCCTGTATTTTGAGTTATGCAAGACAAATACATACGTACGTACAGACATCAAGAAACAAATCTGTTCTGAATCCATTTTAAATCCTTTTTGTTCCCCGTTTTTGGAAAAATATTCTGTTCTTCTACACAGATGCCATGCAAAAACATCGTTAAATTAATGTCGACAGCAGTCAAAATGGATATTTTCTTCGAAATATAATACCCCAAAATTTTCGACATTACAATATTTACTTCACTTTGTACATGGAAGTAAAAAGAAACTAAATTTTATAGTCAATGCTCTTTTTTTAAGATTAAGGCGAGTCATACACCTTAAAACCCATAAGAACTTCGAATAGGTGACTGTTGTAAGAATTGGGATAACTTATTTATTTTAAAAGCAATTACTTCCAACTTTTTACAACTGACTACATAGTATAGCTGCTTTCTGAAATAGTCATCAGAAAGTTTGTGTTGCCACAAATACTTTTATAATTTAATCCGCTTTGTGACAACATTTTTCGTCATGTTTCCACCTTGCGCGCACAGTTTAAAATGTTGCATAGTTTAATTCCATATTTAATATATAGCTTTTATAACATTTGAAAACTACTATGAACCTAAAATTCTAAAAATTTCATGTTAAATTTTTATTTTATTTGGAGTTTATATAATGTATTTTATTAAAAAAATTTGTAATGTTTTCGTCCATAAAATTTTTCAATATTAAAATATTTATCATATTTTGGGTTCAGTTAGAAAATAGTGTTTATATAAAGAATTCCATCAAATTTCAAGGTTGTACCATTAGCCATTTTTAAAATATCATGCGCGCAAGGTGGAAACATGGCGAATTATTTTGTCACAAAGAGGATTAAATTACAAAAATATTTGTGGCAACACAAATTTTCTGGTTACTAGTTTCCAAAGCAGCTATATTATGTAGTCAGCTGTAAAACGTTGGAAGTAATTGCTTTTAAAATAAATAAAATATCCAAATTCTTGCAACAGTCACATATTCGAAGATCATGAGGGGTTTAAGGCGTATGAGCCCCCTTAAGGAAATATTTTGGAATTTTATTTTCTGTTAAGGTGTTAACTAAAAATAATACCTATTCTTGAAGGTAAGTAACTTTTGTAAAATATTCATAGTTCTAAGAAGTTGATTGTGAATTGTGTTTCCTAATGCTTTTTTAGAAAAGTTATATGTGCAATCAATTAATTTCATTGTGTTAAAATTGAAATCTCCTTTTTTGTCGTAAAGTTTAATTTTTTTATAATCAAATCTATGTAAATCTACATAGGGGATTCCTATTTGCGTGATATTAATTTTATTAAAAATAAAGCTTGAAAGGTATATTGTGTGCTTTTTTTTTCAAAATTATTTATGGCAATAATATCATAAGCATACTTAAAATATTAATAAAGCAATTTTGTTAACTCGATTAAGATATTTTTAGAAGTGAAATTCCTATGAAAAATGTTGCAGTTTAAAAATTTGTGTTGAAACATTTATGTCGCCTCCACTGGAATTCCGTTATTTGTTTAAAAATATATTATTTAAACAAAACGAAGTTATGAAATAGTGCACAATCAAAGAAAATTTTCTAATAGTTGTTTTGTTGTGAGTGTACCACGCAACATGACTGCACAGCATAGTATTCTGTGAATACAGTCATTATTTTAGGAAAAAGCAAAGGCAGATTTAAAATATTGTCGCTAAATTTCTGTGAATGAGAGACAGGTGTATAAATTTTCAAAATCGATTGTGATTCTGTAAATAATATATAAATTTATTTTATATATTATTATGATTTTGTAAATAAATAATCTTAAAATATTCAAGTAAAAGAGATGAAAAGTTGATCTGTTTTGCTTGAATTTTTTAAGTGCAGAAAGAAGATTTAATTCATTTTAATAATATAGTTTTAAATATGCTGTTTATTAACTATTGCAAAAATAATAACACGAATTTTTAGACCAAGAATGTAGTCGTTTGCCTTTTTGTATTTTACAGTAACGTTAGCAATAAATGTGACTTTACAGTAACGTTAGCAATAAATGGAGATTTATGAAATTCAAACAATGTGTAGCGGTTCAGTCGGTAACGATTTTGATATTAATTTTGAAGTCAAACAACAAATATCAGCTTTATATTTTCAAATTTTCACAGGACTAGTTTGGATAGTTTTACCGAACCATCATCAGCAGCTGCAAAAGTCCAAATGAATGAGATCAGATATCATGATTAGATAAGATAAGAAAGCATGAACAGGAGATACGTCACTGGCGCCATCTGTTGATGAAACCAGAAATAAAACATAATTTCTTTAAAGGCTGAAGGCAAAGATGGATTGGAATTAAGGTCGTTAACTAAAACAGAAAGAGTTTTTGAATGTGAAATGCCTCTAGAAAATCCCTTTCACCAATGGAAGACGTTTTTTGAATAATTTTGGCAGCAGAAAAATTTAAAGTGCGATTTTTGGACCAAAATGTTGGGCAACTTATGTGTTGCCTTTTTTCAAATATATGCTTCACGTTCCTTAGGAACTGGATCGTGTTGGATAATAAGAAATTTGCTTAAAAGTTTAGTATATTTAAAACATAGTCCTGCTTTATATTTGCGGGTAAAGAAAAATTGCTGATTTAATTTAATTAAATCTTACTAAAATTAATTTGATCGTAAACAGAACGTAGAAAGTTAATTTTATATTAAATTAAACGTGATGCAGTAATTAATTTTTAGTTAATTAATTTGATAGTAAATAGGACGCAGAACGTTAATTTTGTTCTAACGATAGCAATTAATTTGCTAATAGCTAATTTATACTTTGTTTAAAGCCCTTTATATTTAATTTGGAAATAATTTTATTAAAGTATGGGAAGGTTTTAAAATATTTTTAGTGAAAAATTGAGAACTAATTCTGAAGTAGCGAAGTGTTTGATGTTGAAAAATACTGTATATTTTACTTCCTCTTTGTTAGCTTTCAGTTTTAGTACTAAAAATCTTAAATTGGCTGTAAGTTCTTGAATTATCAAGAAGGGCGAGACATTTGTGGAGAACTCCTTAACTATTTTTGTTTTATGTTTTAATGAACTATCCCTTGAGAGTCTGACTGAAGCATTAAACTTTGAATAACTAAATTCAGTTTATCATTAGTTTTTTATTAAATATTTTATTGCTTATTTTAAAAATAAGTTTGAAGAATACTTTGTTTCAATTGCTAAATAATTTTTGCTTACTCTTTCAAAATCAGCATTTTTCGTTACAGTAGTTTTACCACTTTCCAGGGTACTATAATATTTTTCTGGCAAAAATTTCATTTTTGTAAAATTATATTTTCAATCCAAGCTGCTTAAGCGCTAGAGTATTTAATTTTATGTCCTAATTATTTTCATAGTTGTTTTACCTATCTATCTATCTGTATACTATATATATATATATATATATATATATATAGATAGATAGATAGATAGATATGTGTGTAAAATAAAAAAAAAAAAATAGGACGGATTTCCTCAATGCGAAACCAGCAACCTTTTATTAATTTTCTGCAATTCAGGATCTTCCCCCTAGACCAGTACTTTCCAGAGCATTCGAGCTTATTACGTAACCGCTTGTACAAATAGAGAACTCGCGCCATTTTGCGTCAGAAGCTCCTCTCTTTCTCTGCTAGTAAGATACAAGCTGCTGCGCTTCTCATCTTTCTTCCCTTTGTTAAAATAGTTATGATGTCAAAAGCCTAGATTTCATCGTATTAAGTTTGAAACACTATTTAATATGTAATTAGGAGAATTTCATCTAAAAGAAAGGTTATCTGCCATTGGAATTGAATAAAGATATGCAATCAAAAGCAAAATTCTTCTGCGTCATCATGCTGCTTCCTTAGCACTCAGCCACAGCAATGCCCGGACTTTGATGCCAAGCTTCGTCATTCATGTCCACTACTGCTAAAATATCATATATATATATAAGGATATATTTATTCAATAAATAATTCATTAAAATGATTGAGTATGAAATTTTGAGTTTAAATAAAATGCAGAAAATATGTGTATAATTTAATAGGCCGTACAAAGAAGTCATGTGGGGTCCACATCAGATTTTTATTAATAGAGTTTGAGACAGTATCTTATAACTATACAGGAGATATAGCTTAAATTTCTATATTAAAACGCCTGTATCTTATCTAAATTAAAGTAGAAAATGAAAGTAAACTATTCAGAATTGTTATTGCATTCTTTTAAACAGCCTTATAATTCGTCAGCAACCGGAAAAACACTTATTTCGCACTCTTATAAATAAATAAATAAGTACATAAACTTCTTTCTTGTTAGAACCAGGAAATCGTAACAATAAAATAAAATATTGCCGAAAAAATGTCATAATCTTACAATACAAAGGGAAGAAAGCGATCTGTACGTCAGTCTTAGCTCAGTTTCCTTCTTGATATCGAACAATGCCTGTAGAACTCTAGTTTCTTTTTTTTTAATACTTTTTTGCAAGATGGGAGAATACCACCGAAAATCAGATTTCAGTCGTGCTCGAAGAAAAGGAAGATGCCGTAAATAAATAACTGGAGAGCCAGAAAATACCACCTATAAAGAATTGCAGCCGAAAGGGAAGGAAAAAAATGAATGAAAAACATTTTACGTTCATCTTCAGCTACGTTTCGTACGTGACTAAGTGGTACTATTTTTCCACTCACGTAAATTCAGCAGCTTAAGCTCATAGCATTCAAAAAGCTTAAGAAATGCTCGCTATATTTGTTGTCACTAATTGTAAAATATTATGAATACGAAATGTTTAAAATTAGCTTCATTAAGCTGAGATGTAGAACTTTAATAAATGAAAAAGAAAATGCTGTATATTTTATATATAATATCAGATAATGGTAAACAAAGAAATATATTTCATTACTGTGAATGTCTCTTTGCCATTCGCAAACATACTGTGAATTCTCTTGTCATTCGCAATTTGTCATTCGCAAACAGATCTATGGAATAATGCACTAAGCAACACTGTCCTTTCCACAACGGAAGAGCTTAATGTATCAATATATAAAATAAACTTCCTAAAATTGCCAAAATAAAAGTCTGTGAAAACAAAAATACCTTTAGAATAAGGAAAAAAAGAAGAACGAAAGCAACTGGTTTATAAATCTTTTGCATCGTAAATATTTTCCAGGAGAATCCAAGTAAAGGTGCATTTGACAAGGAGAAACATCAAAAGTTTTGCCAACATCATGAATTAAAAATTTTTCTATGCTAAAACAAATCTATTATATCATATAGAATGGTAATACAGTTTTTGCTATAATATGCATTGCATTAATTAGATCTACATCAATAGCTGTAAGAGGACACTGACATTTTGATGTAAAAGCAGCAAACAGGAAAAGGTGAAATGGAAATTCTTTTGGAAAACGTATAAATGTAGTATAAACTAGATAGTTTAAGGTAATTTAGGATGTGAACACAAGTATTCTACCTTTTAAGATGGAAGATGAATATTTTGTTAAATACTGAATTTATTTCATTCTTTGAAGCAGGCTCTCTATACGAAACGCTTTCATTACAACAGATTAAAAGATAGTAATACTTTATCTTTAAATTTATATATATATATATATATATATATTACATTTTTGCTGTCCATTTTCTCCTGGTGTAATAAGATGTTTCTTGGATATTATAAATTATTGTAAATACCTATATAATATTTTGGTACATAATTTAACTTTGGAAGATTTATTTTAATTCAAACTGAATAGCTGATATTTAGTTAATTGGTGCTTTGTTCCCTGTTTTCTAAAACATGTCACTCTTCAAAAATTTAAGTAACTTAATATCAAACAAGAAACGGCAGCGCATATGAATATTTGTTTCAAAATTTGTCACTTTTACTGTTACACACACTGACCAATGAATTTTTACTGTTACACACACTGACCAATGAAATTTTACTTTTACACACATTGGCCACTGAATTAGAAACCCAAGATAAATATTTTATTCGATCACCTTTTGCACAGATAACTGCTCTGATTTGTTTGGGCATCGAGGCTACATGCTTCTGAAGTGCATGCACCTTTAGAGATTGCCATGCATTGGCTATGGCTTTTTTGATCTTATAAATGAAGATGGATGAGGAACGTTCTGTCGGATGCGTCTTTCCATCATATCCAACACATTTTCTATGGGGCTATTAGGTGGCCAGGGAAGGTGTTGGACGTCAGACCGACGTCCAGCGAACAGCTTTTGAACACTTCTGGTAAGATGTATAGTTGCATTATCGTCCATGAAGTATTTGTCTCCATCGGGGTAAAAATGCAACATTGCAGGGTGCACTTGATCTGACAGTATGCTATCTAGGTATCTCATGGCTGTTTGTTTAACCTCAACGAATACCAGGGCACTACTTCCATTCCAGCAGAACATGCTCCATATCATGACAGACCAACCAGACCCTTGCGCAATGCGAGTACGGCAGGATGGTTTAATGGCTTCATAGGGTTCTCGCCAAATTGGATGTCTTCTATCAGTGCAAAATAAGGTGTAGCGTGATTCATCTGATCACATTAACCGTTTGCAATCCTCAGATGTTAAGTATCTTCTTTCCTGACAGCACTACAATTCTGCCCGACATGAATTCCTGTATGTCGGGTAGAAATGAGTGGCTTCCTTACAGGCACCCGCCTATGCATTCCCATCCTCTGCAATTCTCTTGCGATTCATATTCTCTGCAATTCAATATGTTTGGAAGAGCCTTGATTGGCGATCTATGTCAGTTGAAGCGCAGTAGAATCCCTGTTTTGCCCTACAATTCGTCGGAGACGACGCCGATCACTCTCTTGGGAAACTGTGCTCGAACCGCAGTTGTCTTTTAGAGAAGGTCCTGATTCCAACTTTTGAGAACCTTTAATTTGGCTGCATAAAAAATTCTCAAAGGTTTCTGATTCATTGGCCCAGTGTGTGTATTAAGACAACTATTAGTCAAAGAATTAAACAATTTACAAGGAGTCTTTCGGTGGACTGAAACATAGGCCTGAATAGATTAAGTTGGTTCTTGCCGAGCCTGTTGGTAATGAGATCTAAATTTTTTTCATTTTCGGGGAAGTTTGGGATTGATAAATTTTTTTGTAAGTTCTTAAAGTTTATTGTTCCTTTACGTACTTGTGGAACTGATGTTAAATCTAAATGGCCAGCAATTTTTTTCTTCTTTGCTGTGCAACAAAACATGGGTTACTAGCTCATTTCTTAAATTTATTATTACCGCCTTAAGTTTACGTTAAATTCTTAGATTCAAGTTTCTCAGGTTTATATTCATTTCTTGTCTATAACTTTCACTCAATGTCCGTTACATTACAACTACAGACACAGGTTATTTAGCTATACAGTTTGTATCGCTAACATTTTTTTTTTCAAAAAATAGCTCTCTTATTATGAGAAAATGTACGATTTTCAAGAGCTCCCATTTCCAATTTCGTGAGTTCTAAATATATTTAATAGCTCCAAACGATATTGTCCAGTCATTTATCCAATCAAATTTAAACTCCAGTTTACACTCCCAATAATTGACATGTATTTAGTAATCAGCTGTCCTTCATTTCATTACACATCTACCGCACCTATTTTCATGGAAATAAAGGGAACATTTATTAAATTGTATTTAGCATTACAAATGTATCATGCACTTGATTAATCAAGTACTTGCAAATTCTCGTACGTCTCATATGTAAGCACTAAATTCTTGCAAAGGTATGTTTTTCAAGACAAGAATATTTGGCATTATTATTCATTGAAAATAAACATCATATATAAACTTGGTCTTGCTGAAAGAAAAATATTTTTTTAATAAAGAACATTTTGCAAAAAATGAAATAAATTCCTTCCATAGAATATGAAGTTTCCAGGAGAGAGCGTGTGATGCAATAACAATTCGCGTTTTGCTCAAACTTATTCATGCAAACTGTTGCGAGAACACATTTCACATAATGCAATTATTTAGTATATAATCTCTAAGATGCTTTGAAACTGTTTCATGAAAAATTATTAAAACTTCTGCTATAAAAATTATTAAAACGTCTCCCTCTCCAAAATAAATATTTATTTATTTAAATACATTTCTGCAAGAAGGGATAAGAAATAATTGTCATTTTAGCACCAAACAGGCCAGCTACACAACATTTCTTTCTTATGCAAATATTTAAGAGCTAGCCTACAGCAATTAGTATTCTTCCAGCGCAAGACTTGTCGTTCCCAATTTTGAAGGAATTCTAATAAGATGGCTGTTAAAAGGAGAGAAAAAGAAAACATGTATATGACATGCAGGCATAAGATTTTTCATCTACTCTTGTCTCATATAAGAAAAAAAATATCTGCATATTTAAAATGTTTTTATGAAAATGTAGCGTTACAGCAAATGTTTTTGGAAAGAATAGCATAAAACGTAAACACGTATTACATAGTCACTTGTTACTTCGGAGCATGCATATTTGATCCTGTGCTACTATCATTTCCTCAAATCATTGAGGAAATTCTTCTTATTGTATATGTATTAGGCTCGGATAAACATTGTTATGAATTCGTTTATCTCTAGAACCATCTTGATAAGAGAAATCACCAGAATCAGTGTATAGAAAACATCGACAATAAATTAATCATTGTATGACAGGAACATGTTTCTGATTACAACATTATACTCAAATATTTTTGCTCAAATGTCCATTGCATAAAATGCGACATCGAATGAAATGGTTTAATCATGCTTGAACTACGTTTGCATTAGAGCAGAAATATGCCGCTCCCGGATGATGTCACTTTACGATTTTATTCCCCTGAAAATAAGATTACGTGTTAGAAAGGTTAATTTTAATTACTGCAATGTTTAGGCTCATAAAAATGGTGTTTCTGTCTAGCCTTTTTAATGCAGGACTCCTGCATCATTCAACATTTTCATCCACTTCGTTTTGATTTCTTTCACAAACACTTCAGAACTGAGGAGTGTGACTTTTGAAGTGTGTCCGAAACAAATATGTGGTGTATTAATTTAGACGTCAAACAACAAAAATCAGCGTTATATTTTCAAATTTTCACAGGACTAGTTTCGATGGTTTTACCGAACCATCATCCTCAGCTGCAAAAGCGCAAATGTTTTTCATTCGCAAGTGTTTCAGTTCATTTGCGCTTTTGCAGCTGAGGATGATGGTTCGGTAAAACCATCTAAACTAGTCCTGTGAAAATTTGAAAATATAACGCTATCAAAACATATGATACTATTAGCTCTTTTATAGTCCCCCATCGGTACAGTGGTTAAGGAATCCTACTGCTGTGCCGAAGAGCCTGGAGAAGACGTGGATGTTTGTAAATGTAGAGTGCCTCTGCGACATGAAGGCACTATAAATATGCGGCCAGCCGAAAGTCTTCTAGTGTGTTTTGAGGAAGGGGAGAGGGGTGTGCGACCCTTGAATCACCCCCGGAGTGCTCTTCATCAGAACTGGGATGGAAAATAGAAGTTCATCCTCTCTTTGGCGTAAGCTCTGGCAACCATTCTTCCATGTAATATGGACATGATAACAACAACAACTCTTTTACAGCGAAGTAAGTTGCCCGAACGCAGATGTCTATTTTATACCTAGTGTTTTCCCTCATCACGTTAAGCATAACTCATTGGATCATCACGTTAAGTATGAACCTCTGTTTTGGCGAGCTGCTAAATAGCATGACAAAAATTCTTTTGGAGCGGCTTTCCTATATTTTGATTAGCGTCAATGTTCAACTATTGATGCAGTCCTAATGGGAAGCATCAACACAGTGGGTCAAATCGCACAAAGATCCCCAACAGAGAAATGATAGCATCACTTAAGCAGGTTATTGTTAACACTGCAGCATTCTACTTGGTAGGGGTGGGAGGAAATCCATTCCAAAAGAAATTCGCAACACGGGCGTTTTAGATGTTCGAGGGGAAGAAATTTTGTCCCCTGTCGATGAGAAACCATTAAGAAGATCAGATTTTTATGTACAGTTTTAATTAAATAAATTAATAGGATCTTAATAAATGACATGAAATGTATTAATAAAGAAACTCCGTTTTCCTGCATAAAATATGAAAATATATCTGCATTAATTGGAAACAGGAAATTGATGCATTTTTATGCCTAAACTGTTCTGGTGAGATTAGAATTGAACTACTGTTGAACATTTTTAAAAATAACTTTCAATCTTTATTTTCAATATATAAGACAATATTATGCATGAAACAGAAATTAGGTTTTCTTTCCGTTTGTCTAATAAATAAGCTTGTAACTGCAAAGAAACTATAATCGAAACTAAGCATAAAGTGCGTAACAAAACCATTATCAGAATACAAACAAAAAATTCAACGCTTCTTTAATATCTTATGTTTAAAACACTTGAAATGGTTCTTAAATTTCATTTAGAGTAATTTTTTTTCTTGAGAAAATGACAAGCTCTTTCTTACAATTCTGTAGTTAAAATCTGCAGTTACTGCAACAGTCATTTTAAGATTTAGTAAACTGCGGTTATAAATATTTGGCATTTTATGCTGAGTTAGTCCGTTTTAAAATGTTGATAATGCTTACCTTGCTGTAAGTTGATGTGCCTGTGCTTCTGTTTCGTGTTTTAAATTACGTATAACTTTATAAAGTTCTTCGATTGCTATAGCAATCGAAGAACTCTTGCATCTGAGAGAAATTATGGATCCAATTAAGGCAATTTGCGGATATTTATGTTACGGTTGTTAAGTAATTTGAAGCAACAAAAGCACGTCTACTACTTAATTGCTGAGTATTTTAAAAGAAAGCTGAATTTCAAAATGCCAAGCACTGTCTTAATTTTCCAGTATTTGCACAGGTAGCTTTAAGGTAGATTTAAAAATTACTGTTCTTATCCGCAGACGATATCTAAGTTTATTTTGAAATGAAAATGCACAGCACTTTGAATTTTGGGAATTCGTCTTACACTCGTTCGGGGAAGAAGCTAAGAGAAAAAAAAACAAGGGGGAGAAGGATATAATTTATAATGTAGACAGTTAAAAACTGAATATTTGTTTTAAAAAAAAGACTGAATTTCAAAATGTCAAGCACAGTCCTAATTTTCAAGTTAAAATATTTATACTGGTAGCTTTAGATAGCTTTAAAATTTACTTTTTCTAAATAAAGATGGCTTCTACGAATATTTTGAAATGAAAATGTATTACAATTTGAATTGATAGTTGATGTGCCATAGTTCGTGGGGGGATAAGCAAAAATAATAAAAAAATAAATAATAGGAAAAAAGTGCGTTTATACTGTAGCTAGTTGAAATGCGAAACGTATTTGTAGTTGAAGAAATAATATATAGAATCTCTGATTAAAAAACATTTTATTTTAAAGGCAAAACCATAATGGAACGTTATAAAATAATTTCAAATGCTAGAAGCAAAAACGGAGAATTAATGTAGAAACTATTATTAAAACACTGCCTAAAGAATATTTGCATTCGTCCGAACTGTATGCTGTTTCTGAGAGCAAACATAGGCCCATCTAACAGAGTAACTTCATATATGTTTAGCAAAAAAAGAAAATACCAGGCAATACATTAATAATGAATGCAGTTTTTCGTAGAGATACTGTAGAGATATTTCTGCGAGTTTGAGTGCTTGAGTAACGATTAGAGATGTATAGTATTTATTATATACATTTCAATTCAAGTTTCTAAAATCTTTAGATTTTAGTCTAATCCAGAATTCCCAATGGTGCCGTCATAGATCCAATGGAGGCCGCAGAAATTTCAAAGGTGTTCTATGATGGCCAAGGGGTGGAATGGAGTCGGTAGCTCAGTACGTTTCGGCGAAGGATACGCAAAATTAAGATCTCATCGACTACGAAAGAACTAGTAATAAAATTCATAATTAATGTTTCCTTCATATAAAGCTGTATCATGCAGTAAGGTAAAAATTATATAAAACAGTTATGAGGAAAAGTAAAATTATTTAATATATTTTAAAAATCAGCAATATGTTTATTATATTTTTATCTTATATACATATATATATATATATATATATATATATAAGATAAAAATACGTGAATCAAAGTTATAATTTAAACTGACGGTAAAACTTTTAATTCTCCCTCTCTGTTCTAAAATTCGTAATAACTTCTCTCGATTGCCTCATTTCTAGATTCTTTCTTTTTACATAATAAAATAAAATAAATACATTTAAAAAATATAAAAAAAAAAATAGTTAAAAAAAGGATTTTGAAAAAAAAAAAAAAATGAGATTAAGCACTGGGAGAACTTGCTATTAATTAATACCTAATTTAAATAGACAAAAAATGCAACATATCATACTAAAATCTTGAAATCTGTTCTTACGAAAAAATTTAAATTTTTCGTAAGACGTTACGTATTAAAATTCTTATACATTATTATTTGTTACCTTTTTAAAAATCGATTCAAATTTTGCTTTCATTACATCTAATCGACTTTTTTGATTGCATTATTTACAGTTAACGCTTTCAGTTTTCAAGGACTGACAAATCCAATAAACATTAAAAGCCTCGGCATTAGTTAGTCCATCAAATGTCGTAAGAACTTGCATTAATTCCCTTTGAAATACTCGCTGTTTTATACCCTAAGTTAAAACAAACTTCAAGAAATCAATCCATCATTATATTTCCATTTAGAAGCTTGAATAAGTTCTGTTACAGTGTTTCACAACTATTTGGAGATTAATTTTCATTCTGAAACAGAAAGCCTCCAAACTAGCATGGTATATCCTTACTAAACATCTCATCAATCTTTCATATGTGAGCTTAAGAGCAGGGTTTGGATGTGCTTTTGATACTTCTACTGAAAAAAAAAAAGCTTTTATCTTTTCGCGAAATATTCTGTACAAACGCAGCTACTTGGCATTAATATTTTCTTACACAAATGATAACTTATACAAATTTCGATATCCCTTGTTAAAATACAACTTTAGTATCGTAGAACGTTGGTTATCCGAACGCCTGTTTTTTTGAAAAATCCGCTTAGTTATCCAGAATACCCAAAGTCAGAACACAAGTTGGAAGACTTGTTGTGTTGTGATTTATTTTGACAGTAACATTAGAACAAGAACATGAAATTCATCGTGGCAAGGAGCGCAAGTCTGAACATGTCGTTGGCAAGAGCTTTGAGGACCGTACAGGTGACAATACAACTTTGCTCAGTTCCGCCTCCAGTTTAAAGGAGAGCGTCCCGGGGGCACTATATATTTACAAACATGCATATCTTCTAGAGGATTGGAAGCCGGTCTCTTCGGTACGGTAATCAGAGTCGCTAATCGCTATCCCGGTTGGGCGGCTTCGGAAGAGTTGAGGGAGATATGACAGGCTTTAAATATTAATGAGAGCGACTCATTTGTTGATGAATATTAGAAATGCATAATGTCGAAATGCATACGTCGAAGAGTGAGATGAATCTAACTTATGGGAAAATGAAAATAAGTAAAGAAATTATCATCGATGTTGTTGTCGATGTTTATGACCGGATGCTTTGAGGCTTATGATTGGATGTTATCTAATCATAAGCCTCATGAATGTTAAAGTTTAATAGTGAGTACATATCTTCGCATTAAAACGAATTTAAAAAAATCTGATGTGTACACCACATGACTTCCTTGTACAGAATATTAAATTTTACGCCTTTTTTTTTTTTTTTTGCATTTCGTTTAAACTTATTGGATTGAATTAAATCTTCTTCGCCGACAGCGCATAAACCACAATAGAATAAAGGCATTCTTTAAAATTCACTCTATTTGTTTACCATAGCGACACTCTGGCGCAAGGTTCACTTAACAGTATTATATTTCATTCATATTATAACTCACAATGCCCAAAATTTATATCATTTAAAGAATAGAATTATCTAATCGTTGCCACATGTTCTATTCAAATACTATAATAAAGCTAGAAGGATGTATAAAAGAAATTAAGCAAACAAAACAAAAAAGAAACAGTTTTTCACAGACGATTGAGTATTTCTTATTCAATTAACTCAGTTCTCACTTTGCAAGAAGGCAAAAATACATAAAAACTCAAAATATCTGTATTAAAAATTACGAAGTAAATTACGAAGTAAATTTTAAATTAAAAATTACGAAGTAAATTTTAAACACTAAATTCCAGAAAGGATTAAGCACAATTTAATTCGCAATAATAAATGAAGGCGTTATCTTTGTTGTTGCGAAGCTACGTTTCTCTAGATCGGCAACAAATCCACTACTCTGCTGTTTCAAATGTAAACAAGCAATGTCCGCCATCAAAAAAATTATTAGGCTTAGCGGCACTTAAACAACTTTAAAATTGTTCATAATTCTAAAAATATTGCATACAGATTTACTAAAGGCATAGAAACATTAACTGGAAGATAAGAACAGCATAATTCAATCACTTTTAAAGCACAAAATGTACAATTTACAAACATATAAGAGTAAAGAAACTGAGATCACTGAGCCGGGTAACAGAGTGGATATATATATATATATATATATTTATATACGTTTGGCGTGGCCGATTGCAACCAAAATACGAGGTGCACATCTACATGTTATAGTAGTCTTATATACAAAATTTGAAAGATCTGAGGCTACTCGTTTTTGAGTTATGCGAGATACGTATGTACGTACATACGTTCGTACAGACGCCACGAAAAATTCTCTTCAGAATTAATTTTAAAGCAGTTTTGTAATTTTTTTTTGTAGGAAAAGAGTCTTTTATTCTGTCCTTACGTACAGATATCGCCCAAAAACATCCTTAAATTGCATTCGAAAGCGGTCGAAATGGATATTTTCGTTTAAATACGCTGCCTGAAACTTTTCGCGATTACAATACTTCCTTTTTACTTCGTACAAGGAAATAAAAACAATAAAATGAAAAGATTTGTGAAGATTAACATTCATTCTTAGAAATTACTCTAGCCTTTAAATAATTAGTCAATGTTGAAGTGTATTAACGGAAATGAAAATACAAAAAGGCCACAATCCAGTTCGAGAACTTTTCGAAAAAGAAAATACAACTTTAAAAAAATAAGCAAACGTAAAAAATGAATTTTATTAACACTAAGCAAATCAATTACGTTAACTGCAATTTTACACAAAAGGGTACTTTTCGTTTTAAAGTCTGGCATATGTCACTATAATCCGTAGCGACATTCGTGATTAACCGAGTCGATTTAGTTCGAATTTTCAACTACCTGAAATTTTGAGTTAAATTTGAATCTGAACTTTTACTTATCCGAACTGAAGGATTTCCAAAATATTCAAGCTCTGATAGCTGCATGTTTGATTAAAAGTTCATAAGGATAACGATACTAAAAAAAAAATTTAAAAAAAGCTTAAATGCATTAGGCCTAAGAATAAATATTAACAGATGCTTCTGGCCATTGAAATTTGGAAGTTTGCTTATATGAACTTATATGTATGAACAATAAGAACTATCAAATGAGGATAGTATGAACTGTCATATGTGATATATATATATATATATGAACGCGCGGTAAGTACTGGTAACGCCTTTACTGTTAAGTACTGCCTTACCTGCTATGAGCTTTCGAGGCCCATATTTTCTGCTATAGTGTACATTTTCTCAATTTTAAGATTTATTGGGATCTTTTAGGATTATGACATACACGATGTCATAAAATCGCTTCTGCCATAAACAGTTTCGGATTACATGTCTATTGCATAGGCTATTTATAATATATACGTATATAATTATATATGAATATAGTGTATATAAAAGCCTTAATAAGTTAAAAAATGTTTTTTTATATTAAGAAAAAAACAGTAAAGAGGCTCTCAAATATTACATGAAGAGTACTCAGGCTCTTAAAAATGAACAGATTCTGCAATGTAATCTTTGCCAAAGTTATTAGAAATCCAAACTCATGGAAATGGTAATAGAAGTTATAACAGGCTGTAAAATTATAAGCCAAAATATTGCTACTTTAGCAGTTTAAAAAATCCTTGAGCAATGATTTTGTAAAAAGATTTAAAATATGATTCCACGTAAATAATTTTAATGTGTGAAAGAAATGAAAATGGCAAAAATACAAATATGTACTACAACTCCAACCAAATTGGTACAAAATAAGGGAGCGAATTTCTAGACCTTGACTTAAAGGAAGCGAATTTGGCAGTCATGATACTAAAAGGAAGATTACGATTTTTCTCACTTTAAATACAAGTAAATGGCAGTAAATGCTATTCGAATAATGCATGAATACATTTGATTGCACTGGGACTGATAATTTTTACAATTTGTAAAATGTATTGTAAAACAAGTAACATGCGGTTCTTACACACGCTATATATTCCGGCAGATTGAAAATTAAATAGATGGAAAATTTTCATTATTTAGAAAGAAATTTACCAGGGCAGTGCTATTTGCAGCTATTTTCAGGACGAATGCATTTTTAATTATGTTTGAGATATTCAAATTCCCCACTTCCACAAATAACGAAAAAGAGTCAGTCGACAAAAGTAGAATATTTGCACAATCATTCATTCAGATCTTCGGATACCGACGTTTTTTAACTTTTTGAATTCAAGACTTTGAAAAGCTCAGTTTTATTCATTCCTATCGGAAGGCTCATTAAAAAACACTCGCGAGTCTTTGCAAATGCAATTATACAAGAACCCTGCTAGTGGCCGAGTATTTAGTACCAATGAATATTGGTAGTTAGACCCGTATTCTAACTCAGGTCACAACTGCTATATGATTGATTTTCGTAGTATCCACCAGGTGTAACATGAATGCAAGACATTTTTCCTCAGAAAAGCATTCCTCTCTGTAGGCAGATAGCCCTCTAATGCTTTGCCATACTCGAATAAATAACCTAACCAAAAATACAAGGATAACCGACCGCGATGGCTCTGACAGCCACACTATTTCATTGTGCTCGCTACCGATATCTGCCGTAATTTTAGAGAAACAAATGTGCTTCGCTTTCTCGAAAATTTTCGAATATTTATTATCACTCTAGAGAATAGATACCTAGTTATAAGTCTTCTATTTTCTTCCACACTATGTCATAGTATTCCACTCTATGTCATAATATCCAGATTATATAAAGCCCATGAAAGCTATCTAAGTGATGGAATATGTTCATTAAGGACTTTCTAAGGGAAAATGGTTCGCATTCACGATACATAACTAAGAAAACCACGAAAACTATCATTAACTCAATACTGAACTTTGAACCTAAATCCAACTACCAGCATATAGCTACTTTAGTAAATGGCCACAAGTAGGCCCGTCTAGAGGGGTCCCGGATCTAGGGGGGGCAAGCCGGGGTCTGTGCCCCGGGCGGCAAATTCTGAGTGTGGCCAATTCAAGAGTGGCGCTGACTTGTATTTGGAATGTTATTTGCAACATTAGTAGTTTTAAAGCCAGGTTTAAGGGGAATTGGAACCCCAAAATCTTCAAAAAATTGTGAATTCGGATTTTTGCATTTTCAAATTCTCTACACTTTTATCTTTCTAAAAATACCATTCTTTAATGAAAATTAGAACTGTAAAAAAATCTAGTTTTAATTTGTCATCTACTGCTTTGATCAATGACGATTTTTACATAAATCGCGTTTTTCTCCAAACGTGATTTTTTTATGCTCGATGTACCTTTTCTCAGGAACAGGTATCTAAACTTTTTATGGCTTATTTATTAGGTTTCCTAATATTTACTGAAATGAGCTTTTTGTAATAAACTTAGAAAAAAAAATTAATATTTTTTGTGTGAGAAAAGTGCTAAATTTTACTATGCCTAACAAAATATCCTGTAATTTACTCTAAAATTCAAAATGTTTCAAAAGCTCATTTCAGTATAATCAGATAGGTATACTTTAATTACAGAAAAAATTTCAAGTTTGTATCTACAGCAGAATTTGAGAAAAGGTATATCAAAAACGGCCAATTTAACATTGTTGGTATAGGGGTTTCTGATACCCCTTAAAACCTCTTTTAAGAATGTAATTACTCAAAACATTTTAATGGAGCAAACAGTTTTAAAAGTAAGCTAAGTACAGCCGAACACGACTCTAAAGTTAAAATCAGAGAGAGGACAATAGAGGGGTTCCAGGCGTCACTGAAAAAGTCAAAGGACCCTGTCCCTCTGCCTGCCAACCCAACATGTAATTTCATTACAAAGGTACTCCTTAAACGCCTTGGTTTTTGGTCCCTGTAAGTGACGCCCGCCTAGAGCAAAGAATCTATATATCTTTTCCTTCAACTTCATTGCCTAGAGTCCCTCTGTTGTCCTCTCTCTTGGCGGGAATATTCAAATGAAAAACAGAACGATAGTATAGAGGCGCCTTGTTTTTATACCAACGCCTCTTGCGAAATAAATGGAAAAGCATTGTAAATTGCAACTCTTTACTAACACAAATACAAAGTAACCTTGGGCCAATGAAATAATTCAAATTAATGTACGTCGAGAATATACAACAGAAATGAAGTAAGGCATTTTGATTTTTTTTTTTGCAGCCAGTCAGCAACCTAGGTTTTAAAAATAGATTTATTTTTTGTATAGTTTTAATGTTTTTTTTTTTAATTTGAAGGGTTTTTTGTTGTCTCATTTTCTTTTAATATGCCTGCTTCTAGTATTCCTCACTATATTTAGCGAGATGTAAATAGCGAGACACTTAGCGCGCGCGTCCGCGACGCGGGCCTAATACTGTTGAATGTAATTACGTCAATTTTTAGCTTTCCTTATAAAGACAACTTATACTGTATGTTATTTAGGGTGCCAGAAATCATGAGAGGGTCTAGGAAAAAACTCTCAGGGCAGAATATAGAGCCAGAGTAAAAGATAGGACCAAACAGAGAAAACAAATTGCAGCTAAAATGAAAAATGGCTTCACAGAAAAGACGAACCGTCAGATCCTGCCGCAACTTCCGATGGTGCCGAGATTCTAAACGATATTGATATTTCTTGCAATTTGCATAATCAAGATGAAGAATCATCATCTATCATCCTCAAACAGACTTCATTTCAGCAACTGAGAGAAAAACTTTCTTTATAGACCCCAAACTAACATCTAGAGGACATGAAATTAGGATATAAAGTATTTTCTCATTTAAGGTGAGTGTGGGCAGCAGAAAAAAAGACTTAAAATCTTTTGATTTCTCTGACCCAGGTAGTTGGCCAATCACAGAAAAAATGAACGATCAGCAAAAATCTTTCTTAGCAGTCAAGCTGTATTATTAGCCGAAAAAATATCCAGACAACGTAGACCTTAGGTACACTGAACATGATGGAAGACATTTGACATTTGACATTGTGGCACATAACATTAGCAAATAATGAAAGGCTTAAAAGATCTTGGATTATATATTCTAAAACTGAAAATGCAATTTTTGTACGCCCTGTGAGATTTATCAGAAACATGCCACTGCAGTTACATAAGCATTGTGTACTACAGGATTCACTAATTGGAAAGAAGCTTCAGAAAGGTTAACTGAGCACGAAATATCTGAAATCCACAGAGAGTGCATGATTAAGTGGAAAATTCCACTACAAAAAATGAAATAGTGTCAAGACATCATGACATTAAGAGAATAATTCACACAGAGAAAGAAAAATGGAGAAAGATCATACAGGTGAGTATGGATGTTGTATTGTATCTTTCAACAAGCTGTCTTTCTTTCCGTGGGTCTGATGAAAACCCTAGCAGTCTGCTCACAAAGTGTCCTCGGCCTAGTCAAGGCAATTTTTTGAATTTAATGACTCTGCTAGCCAAACATAACTCTTAAGTACCAGTTAGAATACCTAAAGAAAGGGCAAGTATCATATTTAACAAAGATAATTCAAAATGAAATTACTGATGTAATGACGAAAGCAGTTCGCAATAACATTTTAAATGATATTAAAGAAACCAAATATTAAACAATAATGTTCGATTGCACTCCAGATGTGTCGCATACAGAACAAATGAGCCAGGTGATTCAATACGTAAAAAATATGTGGTGATGTGTGTGAAATAAAGGAAAGGTTTATTGATTTCATAGAAATGTGTGGAAGATAGGAGAATGTATTTCTCAAGGGAATGTGGAAAAACTGACACTTGATGGTTGGGATATTGACAATGTCGTAGTCAATTTGAACGATAAGTCAATTTGAAGGATCATTTTGTCATGTCAATTTGAAGGACCTAATATGGCCGGTAAGTACCGGCCATATTAGATCGTGGAGTACAAGCCAGTATTACATAAATGAATAAGCTGGCCGAATATGTGCGATGTTTGGCTCACTCTTTGAATCTTGCATGTGTGAGTTATGCCTCGTCTTGCCCCGAAGCAGTTAACTTCTTTGGAATTATCCAGAAGATATTTAGCTTTTTTGTCGAATTCACTATTCGGTGGGATATTACGTAAATAGGTACAAAAGCGAACTCAAAAGGAAGCAACCAGACGAGACGGTCGTCAAAATATGTGGCTGTGAAAGCCCTTCTAACGAATTTACCAGAAGTAGTAAAATCCTTGAAAGAAATTAATTATCTTTCAAAGTACTATATTACGATTTCAAAATTATCTATCAAAGTACAAAGAAGGATATCTGCTACATGTTGTAAAAAATTTTGAATTTATTATCAGCCTGAAAATTTGGACTAATATTCTTCAAGAAATCAATCGAATAAATACTGAAATTCAAATGGAAGATATTATTATTGCGCGTTCCGTCGCATTAATGGAAGGTCTGACCAAAACTTTGTAAAAACTGAGAGAAATTCCTATGGAATATAGGATATAGAATTTAAAGCAGCAGCCGAAAAAAAATTGAGATTGAATCTATTCTGACAAATAAACGAATTCTAAAACAAAATGCAAAAAGGAATTTGATGAATTATGCGAGGACGAATCACGAACATTTCATCGTGTTCAGCTACTTTCTAATGCAATGAAAATTGTATTTGATCGAATCTTACCAGAAATCAAAACGAGGGTAAACAGGGCTACTACACTAAATTCAAATTTCCATTTCTCAATGGTCTTGAAACATTGACTATGTCAACTGAAGAACTGCAAAAGAATGGAGCAGATCTTGCACGAATATATGAGCGAGATCTCTAAACACATTTGAGTTCTGTCAGGAACTTGCCGTTTTTAAAGAACAAGCCCCAGTGTTACTCGTCGACATAAAAAAGGCTAGAGCTTTTTATCTCTTGCAACAGATCTACATCTATGATTTTCAGGATGCCTTTCACAATATTTGTATTGCCCTGAGGATTTACTCTACGCTTCCAACTACATCCGCAAGCTGTGAGCAAAGTTTTAGCAAATTAAAACTTATTAAAAACTATCTGAGATCATCGATGAGCCAGGAGTATTTATCAACTCTCGCAACAGAAAATCAAACAGTACATGAAGTTAATTATGACAATGCCATAGATTTATTTTCAGAACAAAAGGCTTGCAGAGTAAAATTTTAATTCCGTAAATTTTAAGAGTGTTAGGTAAGAACTTAAAATTATTATTGAAATCAGAATTATGAAAAGAAGTACAAATACTAACCTTTTCCTTTCAGCAGTAGCCCGTATTGTTGTTATGCATAGCTAATGAAAGTTAGTTACGTAATTAATCAGCTCATCTATTGTCCTTACTTATGTAATCTATTGTTTGTAACTAAAGATTATTTTTATTACGAGTACATAATCAAGGGTATCGAAAGACGTATATAATTTTAAAAGTATTGTAAGGATCTTAAGTTTTACTAACGTTTATTTTATTTTAAATCTTTACTATCACTTCTTATTTTCTACTTCCGGCCAGAATTAAAAGCTTTAACTTATTTATGCAAATTTGTCTTGCGAACGCCAAGTACTTAAGTTGTGGCTTTTTGCCAAGCAAGAGAGAAAAAGGAGTGATTAGGAGCAGGCCGCTTGCCATAGTAGTTTTACTCGGTTGCTGGTTGCCTTCAAGGCCAGAGGTTTAATCCTCTTGATAATTTTAAACGTATCGTAGTGTTAACAGTTCTCTGTACTACATACGGCTTTTTTGCTAATATACGGCCAATCTTGGAGTAGGCACTTGTTTGATTAATCCAAAGTTAAGTCTAGTTAGAGTTTAGTTAATATTTTTATATTCTTACGCTCAGACCACAAGTGGTTGGTCTCTGTATTCCGAAGTCCGGAAATCATTGTAAAGAGAGAAGAATAAAGGGTTTCGTATACCCTTCCTGTGTGTTTTGTCTACTTCCCAAATTTATTGAACATAGCTTTAGTAAGCTCCCTGTTCCGAGTCAGGACATTTAATGTTCCCAAAGCAAGTAAGGAGGAACACTGAACCTGATAGTACAATAAGGTATTTTTTCTTCTTTAACCGTAGCATTTTTGCTAAAATCTTCTTTAAACATAACATTTTACATAAGCATAACTATACAAATTGTTATTATCCATCACACAGTGAATGTTTCTCTTATGCGGAAGTGGCCCGTTTTTCGATTTATATGGATGTATCGCGTGTCGAAATACTGTCAATGTGTTGTCAAGGTTCTAAATGTAAACAAGAAACACTCCATCTGGAGACCGAAGCCCTCGGAGCAGTACTTCACTCGCAGTGCGAGGTTGGCTCCTCCTTTCTTTCTTAGCTCCATGGTCTGGGTAGTTATTGTTGCAAATATTGCAAAATTGCGTATTTCAGAGAAAATGATTATTACAGTACAAAAGTAGTCTTTTGCGTGAATATGTAAATATTTATTATGTTATCGGGCTTTGTGAGGACGATAGTAGAGTTCTTGAATAGGCTACATGAAGCGTACTATATATTTGAATATTTAACGTACTAGGTTAAAGTTACTGTTAACTAGCGTACTAGGTTAAAGTTACTGTTAACTAGCGTACTAGGTTAAAGTTACTGTTAACTAGCGTACTAGGTTAAAGTTACTATCGAGAAATTGGTACAAACTTATTCAATCCATTGTATTAGTGATTTGTAATTTGCTTATATTTGTTTAAATGAAATTTTTTATTATTTAGTAATGTCTGATTCCCATTTTTGTGTTGTGCTGAACTATTTTACTATTTAGTGCTGAATCGTTTTCTATTAGCATCATTTATTAGTGTGAGTAGGTAATGATGCAAATATTGAAAAAAAATTCCCCATTTCAGGGAAAATGTAAATTTGATTATTTCAGTGCACCGGAGAAGTAACTGCATTAAGGGGATTCGCACGGGTTTTGAATTATGTAACTTTTGGTATGTATGTTCGGCCACCAGTGGCTGAGATGTAAAGTCTGAGCAGTGGTAGCTCGGTCGGAGGTTAGAATCAAGCGAATTAGCTGGTTGCATGGGTGTTTCCGCCGTTTTGCTCATGCGTAACTTGCATATGAATTAATTACTCTTAGAAAGACCTCAGCGAAGACATCTTCCCTCTTAAGCAGGTAGCTCTCTCATGCTTTGCCATAAGTAAAGAAACTACACCATTTGTTATGTATATTTCTTTTAGAACAAAAATGGCACATAAAGAATTTCTCACTATAAAATGGATTTTACATTTTATCCCGAAAACTACCTATTTCTATGTTTATTTAAAAAACTAAAATTTGTTACAGAAACTGAAAGAAAAATGGGTAAGGGCGGCAATTTTAAATTTTTGCCCCGCCTAGAAAAAGAGCTAAATCCGGCCTTGGCCCGTGCATGAGGTTGATATTGCTTACCAATTGAATTTCTTAGCCATGGAAGTTTAAATCTGAACAATAGTTCAGGTATTTAAAAATTTTTTTAAACTCAGTTATTTCAATTCTATTTTTATATCAGTTTAATTTGCATTTTATTAATTTAATTAAGTTTAATTTGCATTTTCTTAATAAGTAAGAGTATTTTAAGTAACACCTTCTTAAATTTATCTTTCACTGGAAGCAGATTTTGAAATTTTTTTAACGAATTTTTTTTTGGCATTAAT
The DNA here is from genome assembly GCF_044657685.1 of Stegodyphus dumicola. Classification (NCBI taxonomy): domain Eukaryota; kingdom Metazoa; phylum Arthropoda; class Arachnida; order Araneae; family Eresidae; genus Stegodyphus; species Stegodyphus dumicola. The sequence goes on from NC_140771.1 coordinate 201,048,510, forward strand.
AAGACATTTTTTCTTTGATTTTTCTTAATACTTTTGTTTACAATATTAGCGATTTTTCAGACTACTTATTCGAAAAATATATAAGATTCGTTCCACCTTTGATTTCATTCACATTTCCAACCTGCCGCTAAATTAAATATGAATTCGTAAGTATAGAAACATATTAGAATTTTTATCATAAACAGTTTTGCAACAGCTTACTATGAGTTAATTACGAAAGAGCTATATATACCTTAATGGTACTTAAATATCATTTACTCCGCATTTTTGTTATTTTAATTAAAATTACATTTAAGGACGACCATTTTAGTTGCATTAAAAAAATATTGTCTTATTTCACACCCCCAAAAAATTACTATTTTTCTGCGTTTCCAGCTATTAATACAGTTTCCCAAATGACTAATTTCTCCATCTGCACAGTTAACGAGCAACATGACAGATTACAGCTTTTGTTCACTTAAGCCAATTCACTTGCAATGCAAATTCTTAATCAAGCAAAATATTAGATGTAAACGTTGCAGTCACGGAAATTTTTTTCACTTACCCTGGCGCCCTCTTAATCCCAACTCTAATTTGCTGGCTGGAATTAATTTCTAGTTCTAGGCAGTTTAGATTCCGTTTTGGGCAACGCAAGTAATGATGATATATATGCTGTCGGCTTCGCCTCTCTTGAGACCAATACGCATTTGCTTATGAGCTGTTTCTAGTATTAAGTGTCTCTATATTTTAACATGTATTGCTAGCGATGGTTTGAATGTTTAGAGAGCTAAATGTATGATGATAGACGCTGCTAGTTTCTTACTTCAATGAGCTACGTAGCTGTTGTAAATTCGAGCTTCAGAAAATAATTAATTTATAAGGAGATAATTTGTGTAAAGCTACCAAAATGAAAACCTAAACTACTCTGTGCTAAGAATCTTATAATGAATGATCTTATAATGTGAACAGACTTGTTTGAGGTATTTTACAGGCACTAAATGATAACACGATTTTCGAAGTGTCACGGGGAATTACCGCTATCTGTTACTCAAAGGTCATTAACTACTAGTATTTTATTGCATGAGTATGTTATATGCAATTATCTTGTTATTCTGGATGCACGTTGATCTTAAACCCTCTAAAATGTTTTACAAGAAACACTAATGGAACGCATATAAGAGAATTCCAATGTATGAGCTTTAATAAACGGTGAATAAAGCTGATTAAAAAACACCTTAAATGGTCTAACTCTAATATTTGTGATATAATTAAATACGAAACATATCTTCATTAGGACTAATCATTAAGAAAACCATGTGGGGCACCTAGACAGAATTTCACTTGTTAAGCTGTACATGTTAAGGTCACCAATAGTCAAGCGGGTAATGACTGATGAATACTGTAACACTAGTAGTTTATCACGACTACGAACATACGTGAACGGGCAAGAGGCCTGCTGGATATTCTTCACATGTAACGTGAATACTAGTCAATTTTACTAAGAAAGCCGTCGACGAAAGTGCTGCAAGAAACACTTTAAGCAGATATCTCTTGTGTGCTTTCGTATGTTCGAGAACACAACCAACCATATGCGACAGGTTTATAAGTTCCGTAAGGAAATTTTAAGCGAAACCATGGCACCAAACTTTAAATATATTTCTGAAGGAAGCATTGCAGAGGCTTTGTGAAAAATCATGTCTCGCATCGGAAAACAGGTCCAAACATCGGCAGTGAAAGCAGAAGTGCACGTTTAGATTGGGGGTACTATATTCTATGTCTCAGACCGTAGTTCGATCTTCAGAGGTAATTAATTTAACAGATTTAAAGACACTGACGCATGCACTGTGCAGAACTTCCTAACCCGTGAGACAAGAAAGAGGCAGAAAACGGAGCTAATGCCGCGTGTGCCGTACCATGTACCACATTTCGTTGATTGTAAGATAACATCGATTTAAGATGCGTTCCTTAGTTTTACTATAGAATATGAGCCTTTGATACTTTAAACATGAAATAAAATATAAAACACTTAACTATATGTGAAAAGAACTTTCAATAACCCACTTTAATTTATCATCATGCATAATATTAGTAATTAAATTGGAATTTAAGAAAATTATTTTATCGGAATAATTATCAAGGTAAAAATATTTGCAATTCTGAGGAGGCACTCCGTAACATAAAGCAAATTAACAAGTTTTGTATAGGAAAAATGATGCTTCTCGGAGCTGAAGAAATACGATCACTTGCTTACCAGCTTTAAATTTAAAATAATACTTACAACTTATACACAATTTAATAGCGATAAAAATGAAGTAGTTTTCAAACTAAATTTCGAAAATTATTAGATATTGACAAAATATTTTGAAAGTAATTTGAGGTTAAACAATTACACATTAGAAATTGCTTTTTATTTCCTTACGACAAAATCGTTTCCATAAGTAATTAAGACAAATATGTTTCTGCAAAAAATATACATCAAAATTATAATTTTAAATTTATTCCATCTTTCTTCGTTTATCTGAATTTTGAATTGGAATTTTTGAATTAATAATTTAAAATTATTATATATCTTTTAAGTATGGATTAAAAATCTAAATTTTGTAACTTGGAAATTTAAATGACCCTTATTTTTTATAATATAAATCAAAAAAGAATGTAGCTCTCTAATATCAATCTCACAAGAAAATAACTCTAACTTAAACTTTCTCGAATTATGATTATCTTGGCCCTCTTCAATATTTTCTTGGTGGTGTCTCAAATTTATGTCGAAAATTGATAAAATAATTAATTTCAAATAGATTAAACTGTAATAAAATGAAAGAACGGAATTTTGAAAGCGTTTCTTAAAAGAATTTTGAAAGATAAATATGCTGTATTTCTGTATTTCAAGGTCCCCACTTTTCTGAATTTTCCCGTCTCTAAATGTGTTTAAATAACACCCAGACAGTTAAATTTAGCATTTTCATAGAAAATTATTTCCGAGAAATATTTCACTTCGTTCTGTTTCTAAGACAAAATGATATTCTTTAACGTAAAAAATGACGGCTAGATACTAAAGAACATAGAGCTGTACTACTATAAAACACATAACTTAACCATTCAATTCACCTATGCATTGTTTGTTAGCAAATAAATCTTTAAATAGTCTATTTAAATAATCAGGTAATTGTATTTAAATACAAATGAAGTAAATACAAATGTATTTAATACAATTTAAATGTAATAATATAATGTAACATATTTATTTAAATGATATATATTTAAATTTAAAATAACGTATTTAATTAAATAATTTAAATTTATTTAAATGTATTTCAAAGATAAACTTTTTTATATAAACGTAAACTTAAATTAATTATAAAGAGAAATAGTTTTTAACCTGTAACAAGCACACGCATTGGAACAATAGTTATCCTAGAAAGAAGAAGAAAAAAAATTTCCATAAATTAAGCTCTTATTTAAAAATTGTAAAATAATAAACTAAAATGAGCAAACTGTATTTTTAACATGATTTAATGGGAAAAGAGTTTAAATAATTTTCTTTATAAATTCTCTTGTAATTTTGTATCACAAATAACAAACTTGGTGCGTCTTTAGTAAATTCACAGAGATAATGGCTTATACTTTTGAATTATGCAATATGTTACTATATTTCGTTATTTAGCCTCTCCATGCTTTCATTATTCATCATAAGCAACATTCTTTAAAAGTGAAATATTTAATTTCTTTCTTCTATTAAAATAATTTTTCCCTTTAGTTCATTAATTACTTTATGAGTTTTAAATTACTAGCTTCTATTATTAAAAAATATTTATTTCTCTTTCTTCCCTCTTTTTAGTCTCTTTTCTTTTAAGCGTTATCAGCGAAATTATTCATTTGCAAATCGTTTCTTAACAATGGTTAATCCCCCGTTTACATACAACGATTCTGTTACGTGAAATAGTCGGAAAACCAGAGTAGCTTCCAAAAATTCGCCAAAAAAAATCAGGAATTTCAATAAAAAATATAGCAGGAATTTAATTCCAAATCCTCCCCGCCTCGGCTCATCCGATGGTACAAACAGAAAAATTTTGAGATTTGGGTGTTGTTCTCGGAAAGAAAACATTTACGAAAAGTCGTTTCAACGTAAAATGTTAAAATCTCTAAATAAGATTTTGAAAAAACAATTCTTCATTACATTATATTGTCACCCACAAAGAGTGAGTTTAAATCAAAATTTGAAATCGGTATCATATCAGGGGATTGCTTAAAAAATCGATTGCAAATTTTGACCGTAGAAATTTGAAACATGAGCAACTTTAATAGAATTTCATTGCTAAACACGGCTGCATAGTTTAAGAAAATATATAGGGAGAAAGTAGCCTAATTAATATATTTTTTCCCATTCTGATGATTACCTTTGCAAATATGAAGTTTTTGTAACAAATATATATTTAAGTTTTAATATTTTAACATCCTGTATAAGAACATTAATAATGTATCAGAACAAAGTTAAGAAATACAACATTTAAAAGGAAGTGATGAACATTTTTCATAATCTTGTGAAATGGGAAAAATAAAAAATGACATGGTAGATTTCATTGGAAATAATTTTAAATGTTAATCAGTCTTTAAACGCTGTTGTTTTTGAGACTGATGAAATGAAATTAATAATTAATGCGAAATGTATCCATAAAATGGGGGTAAGGGAACGCATTTATAAAATGGTAGATATTAAGATAATATAATTAAATTTTTATTATCTTAATATCTCTTAAGTAATTGTTTGCAGCAGTCAGTGTTAGAGAAAACCATATGTAGACAAGAAAGATAGTATAGTATAACGATATCATGATCTTGAAGCAATGTTTCCAAGCGATGCCCAAGAAAAACTAAAACTTCCATTTCTGTTTCATACAATTACATATTTTTAATGTAAAAAAATGCTTAGTTGTCTACTTTTTATCACCATTGTTTTAAAAATGTTTGCTTTAAAACCTGTGAAAATTTCAAAACTATGAAGGATTTATTTTTATACGTCGAAATGTTAAAATAATGTGAATCTGATATTCGTAAAAATCAAACTGTAGAAACATTAGGTTATTTTGAAGCAGGAGTGATGAAAAATGAGCAATGCCCTCGTCGGGACTCGAACCATGGACCTCTCCAAAGCGCGCCGTGCGTGCTGACCACTACACCACGAAGGCATGCAAAAAAGGCGGACATTTACCTTTTAAAATGAAATTCGGAAATTCAAATTATTTTGGAAGCTTTATACAATTTCGCAAATATTCCAATTTGTGGTTAATTTGTTAAACAAAGACATGCAAGAAATTTGATTTAAGCGTTTAATTTTAAAAGATCTCTATCGAAATTTGAAAACTCGCTTCACCGCACTGTGTTGGCGAGGATAAAGTGTGTGCAAAATTTTAGCTCGATGTTTATCAGAAAATAGAACAGATATCGATGACAATTTTTTGACAGCAGCGACAAACACTATGAAGGTCACTAAGAATTTATTCAGAAAGAAGAAAAATTTTTTTAAACCTGCATGATACCTTTTAATACAAAATGTTATAAGCCTAAAATCTGCTCTTTCAAATTCTTCAGTACTGAATAAAGCAAATGGTTCTACGTAAATATTAGTTGTGGTTTTAAATGGCCGGATTCTCGCATTCGTCGAAAATTGATCTATTTAACGATGGAAAACTATCCATTGGATAGTTAGCCGTCTCATCACTGAAAATGTTGATGAGAGTGCATTCCCAGGGTGACTTAATTTACACCAGTGAGGGTTCCCCGGTTTATATATTCTAGAATCTCCACCCAACCATTCTCTGGGATATATACCCGGCCCAACGATTCGGCAGTTGACATACTTAAGCACTATACCAATCAGCATCAAGTATATGTAAATCTGCTTATATGTAGTTCTATACATTTCAACAGAATCTATCCATAAAAGTATCAGAAACGTAATATAAAATGCAATTAAGTTGATTTAAATCTATTGTTTCTTAGAACATGATTAGCCATATTCAGTCTGAATACTTAAAACAAATTCACTGTTGTGATTTTTACAGTATTTAATTTGGGGTAATTATTTATTCCTCATTTATACTAACTTAAATAAATGACATTAAATTAATTACCGCTATCTCTGATTAAATTTCAAGTGAAAAATATGTAGATAATTTCGAAGTTAGTGATGAATATAACTTTGGCTCACAAGTCTCCTGACCAATCGTCTCCAAGAAATATTACAAACACTACAGTAATTTCATCAGCTGAAAAATATCTTATTTTCTTGAATCTTGAAGAACAGTAAACTTTTATGTGTCTTTTAGCATAATGAACATGTTCTTTAGCAATAAATAGTTTATTGAACCTTCTCTCAGAGGATTAAATCATCAAAACTTTTTCCAGTTTGTGTTCTCCATAATAAGTAACGAGGGAGTTATAATCCTTCATTTAGCAGCGTATCACTCATTTTGAACACCGTTAATAACTCTGGTCTTTGTTACGACATTTGAAGTACTAAACCAGTAGCAAAAGTACATATTTCCGACAAAAGAAGAAGTAATTTTTCCAACAATTCTAGTTTCACGGGTTAGAATAAGTTTGGAATCTAACAAAAATTCTATGTACAAAATATTGTTATCTCATTAGATAACTTGTTTGTCGTTATGACTAATTAATATTGTTAAAATTTAATAAAATAATCATATTAAGTTTATAGAATGTCAGATTTTGAAATGTTATTTAAAAAAAAAAGATAATATTAAACAACAGGAATTTCATGCTCTTAATTCAACATGCGTAAACATCTCATTTGGGAGACCATTTTGCGTTATGGATAAATTATGATTCGCACACTAAATTTAATGTTAAAGCTTTCAGAATAAAAGCATTATAGATAATGACTGATTGTTTCATAAGATAAAATGTTCTTTGGCGTGCAAGTAATTATGTTTATTCCATTCTGCATAACGGGAGAACAACGTTCTTATCTCTTAAATTCAGGATTTTATACTTTTTTCTAAAACGTTATATTCTTTTCTAAGGTTTATTACATAAAAAAGTAATTAAAAATAATCAGAGACCTATTTTATAGATAATATGTTGTTTTTTATGTTGCGTATCTGCTACAATGTTTACAAAATTATAAATTTCCTTACATTCTACTAATTTAAAAAAATTACATTACACAGATATTTATTAATTAGCATGTATTTATTTTAAAATAAATGTATATTCTATATAAATAATAATTGCACATATGGCTCTATTTATGGAAAATTTTGTAATAATTCTTTGTTGAAGCATAGAAATACCGTATTTTGTGCATGACACATAAGTGAATGCATTGCAACTAAGCATTCTGAATCTGTCTCTTTTGGTATTCCACTTTGGCCAAAGATCGACTGAGCCTTGTCTTAAATCTTTCGGTGGTATCACAACCCGGGAACATTTTTTCTTTAGTGTTTCCAGTTGCCCTTGAATTTCGTTATTTGGTTTTTCTCTCTTTAGGGCGCTACGTTTTTCCATTTTGCAAAAACTCTCTGTAACTTCAATTCTGAAAAGCTCTTGATTCAAAAGTTTTAGTTTTCACTCTTTTTTAGCGATATTTCTTTATATAAAATCCACTTTTACTTTTAGATCAATCAAATGATAAAAGAGCCTGAAATACCAAATTTATCTTTAATGTGATCCTATGTCGACGCAAATGATTATCTAACTAGCCCACACTTTATGCTTATTACACAAACAACGTTCAAATGCTACTTCTATAGGATAAACACGATGTGAAATTCCTTCCAATAATGCACAGTATACAATAATGCACAGGAGTTACTCATAACTTCCTCGTGCGAATTTGTTGGAATGTTAATTATTTGCAAATTCCAGCCTTTAGTACATTTCTTTCATACTCTCGTCTGTTACATTACGCCTTTATGGAGCAGAAGTTTAATCGCCAGGTGTGCTTTACCCATTTGGATTAATTTTGCTAAACATCTGCAGTTATTCCAGTTCCGATCAAAATATTAAGTAGTCCTTTGTTAAATACAGCATATATAGTTTTAGTAAGGATGAAAAAAAAATAAACTTAAACCATAGCTTTCAGCCATAGCATTTCCAGACGTTTAAGGCAGAAATAAATACGAGTATCTCTCTGTTTAGCAAAAGCGTGTATTTAGGATTTTAGCAATAGACGTAATGATTTTAATTTGTCGCTCATGGAGAAGTAAACAAAAGCTGTATGTATATAAAAATATGAAGGCATTGTTCAAGGTTTATTTGGGAAAGTTGTCCCTTTTACGCTACACGGAAGACAAGCCACGAAGGCTTCATTTAACTAAAAACAAAAGAGATCTGAAACGATACGTGTTGCTTAGTTTTATCAAACTGAATGGGTAAAGCAATTTTTACCAGCAAGAAATAATGGATCTTCACTGGAAAAAAACATGTTTTTACCAGTGAAATTTCCATACACACTTAGCCTATTTAATTACTATATATACTGAAACATTTGATAAGAATATTAATTCTAAACCAGTCGCTTATTAAATATAAGATATATTTTCAATAAATATATCTAATAATCTTTAATAAGAGTTAAAACGGGTTATTTATTTATAGATACGGTATGTATTTATAGCAGTTATTAGGTAAAATGTTACACGCTGTATTGTTCGTTTTTATATATGTACCCTCAGATATTGTCGCTAGTAATAAAATGGCTTTTATTTCTATTACAGACAGTCCTGCTTAATTGTTGCATGAAATCCAACTTGCAGTAATGACATGAATTATGAATTAGACCTTTCTTAAATATAACACATATTTTCAATAAAAATAAAATAATGTTTGTTATAAGTGGCTTGTAAATTCAGGAAATACTTTGAATAAAAATAAATAGGAAATAAATTGGATAGAAATAAATACGTATAAAATTTAAACAAAAGTTTGAGTTTGCTTTGAAATTAACAGACTATGCCAAAGCATTTAAGGGAAGAGCCTTTATGGAAGACTAAATAAAGGAAAATGATTTGTACTCATGTTATACAACAGGAAACTTCGAAAATGCTAAAGCTTTCAGATGGATTGTCGAGTTTCAAATTTAAACCTATCTATCGCTCTTCAAGAGTCTCATCCACTCAAACACTATTAAGTCCAAACTGAGCCATTTGTAACTGTAATAAACGTTATTGTTACTGTCTTATAACAGCAGTTATAAATTAACAGTTCTTATGTAGATAAAGTAATTGCAGTGTCATAACATACTCTGGTAAGTCAGCAAACGACTGCTTAACTCTGATCTTATTCTTTTCTAAATATCATGTTTTTAAGAAAGGGCATGTGGAAGATGAAATAAAGTTTTGTCTCGGGTAGTAGTAACATTAATTAAGAGTTCGTTCCAGATTATTTTTGTATTCTCGTCTGCCAGATTTCCGAACTTTTCCCAGGTGTTTGTTTTGTGAGGACAGGATTCGATATATTTTGTAAAAACAACACTGTCCAAGAGCAATATACGATAAGAATTAATAAATTTAAACATAATTCCATTTAATACATTTAGCAATATAATTGTAACTACTCTTAGAATTATATTGCAATTATTACACGTATATATGGTGCACTTGAGAAACTCGTTGTAATTTCAAGGCTTTATAGTTGAAATTACGGTTTAATTATGTTGACTGTAATCATTAAGTGCATTATAATTGAATTTATTCTATAAACATTTACGTTGTAAATGCACTTCTTATAATACAATTGCTTTACATTTCCATTGATTGTAACTGTAATTTCAAGACAATTAAATTAATTGTATTTGAATAAGTAATTTTATTACCCTGTAATTGCGATCGAATAACCTTTTACTTTCAATTACGTTGTAATTACGTTATAAATAAATTACAGTGCTATTAATTAATAATTGAATTATAACGTAGTTCAGTTTAACTGATTAATGCTCAGCTTAGCAACACGGTAATATCTATAAACCTACTGTATTGTTTTGTAACTGCCTTATAAACTCTTTAGTTTGTAGCTCAGACAAAACCTGTTCGTTCTAAGCTTACCATATATTGTATGGTTGCTATTAAATAAATATGCTCAAACTAGAGCACATTTCTTTAAATATGCGTATGATCAACACTACTTCAAAATTTATTTAGCAAAGAAAAAGCAAGTTTATCGTAAATCACTTTTATCAGTTAAAAAAATTAATTATGAAAATAAAATTTCTTCTGTAAACTGTATTGCAACAAAAAACTTTCTTTTAGGATATATTTACACTGCTCAGTATGATTAATGAAATAATAAAGATTATGATCCTTTCATAAAGAGTTTTTAAACGAAATATTTTTTAAATGAGGAACAATGTCTTTATTTCGCTGCATATTAATTTGTTTAATCACAATAGCTCTGCAAGCGCATTACTTCCTACTAAATTTTCAAAATTAACTTTGTGAAATAGATATGAAAAATAAAAGCAAAAATATCGTTAATCTCGTCTAATTATGCACAGAAAAAAAAATGCATTTCTCAAGCATTTTATTGAAATATGTGGTTTTCCAGCTTCTTATAAGCTGTTGTAAAATGTTTCATATTAATTTTGAAAATATATAAAGTTTTAAAAATAATCATAAATATAAAGCAAAATGGAAAATTTTCTCAGATTTCTGAAGCTATTTAATATATTAAGATAAAACTTCTGTTTTAAAAGTGTTTGAAGTAAATCATATTTGGAATGAATGGCAGAAATTGAAAGAGAGACATTTTAATTTTATTTTAAAATTCATGTACTAAAACAGAGCTTGCATGTAGTTTAATTATTATAAATTCAATGTACATAACTATAATAACTATAATTATAATATAAATTAGAAAAATAAAATCAGTGTGAATTCCAAGTAAATTTATTCTTACTAGAAAACATATCCTGATGTTAGCTTGCATTTATTAGTTCAAACAAAAGAAATAGCAGGTAAGTCTTAGCAGGTAACTCTAAAGAAAGTGCTTAATTATTTATTAAACATAACGCAATAATTATACAAAAGAATGATTAAAACTTAAAATGCTTAAATTTATTATTATGCTATTTATTATATTATTTTGTTAAATGCTTAAAGTTTAAATTGCTTGAAGATTGCTTGAAATTTTAAGTGCTTAAATTTAGTTCCCTTAAAACATTCGATCGGAAAGGACCAGAAATTTGGATGAAATAAAGAAAGACATCGAGTCATCTTTTGATTTATCCTATTCCACTGGATTTTACATTGTACATAATTTTTTTCTAACTCCTTTTTTTCCATCAGTAATAAGACACTTTATTAAATCAAATGCCAATGGAATATTGACAGCCGGAAGAAAAACAAAAGCTGGAATGTGTGGAAGATTCAAATGAAAGTTATCATTTCGGCCGACCATTTTAACTTGCTTTAATTCATGAACACGCGCCATACACTTTTCTCTAAATTAAAGAAATACTATTAATTAGAGGCATCTGGGAATTCGTGATTAAAAGAATTAATTGCTACCTTTTAAAAAACTGATAATAAAATGATTTTATTCCACATTATTTTCAGCAGCAAAATCATTAAAATGCTGAGGTAAATGAATATAACACACCTCTGATTTGCTTATCAACAAAGCGTAAATAAGCGGAAGCCCGTTTATGCTTTCACCATTCCCGACATGGGCGTGGAATGTATACTACTCGTATAATTGAAAGAAAAGTCTTTGAAAAATCTTTTAAATATCACATGTATGTTATAGTAAAGGGATTATTTTAAAATGGCAATATTTATTTTCGTTTTTTTATACGTTCGTCTATGGGAGTATGCGTTCGCAGTTAAAAGATGAATCATTTATTAGAAATTTTCATCGCAATAATCCTATGCTTTAATGACATATCAATATTTCCCAAAGTAGTTGGCCGTGGGGGCAAAAATTCTTTAGTTCTTTTTATAACTTACTGCAAGGCAATGGTGACTAGGGACTGCAGAAACATTTTGCTCCAGGATAGCACTGATTTCCTCGTGAATTATTTTCGCTGGTGTAGCAGGAATTTGATGAACCCAGCTGTCCCAGAAACATCATTTAGCATCCGAAATTGATGTTGACCAGGTAAAAGAACATGTGTGTATACCCTGTACAATTCAGAGTTTACGAGACTCGCAACACCAATAAAACAAATCAACTCTTTTTGCCTTTGCACATCAAATAACCATATAAAATGATCTCTTTTTGAGATGAGGATGATCTATTTTTGAAGGGATAACTTCAGATACTTAAGCCATTTCTCAAAGGTAACAAATATCTTAACTCTTATCGCATCCACATAATTTGTAGCAAAGAAGGAAACAGAAAAAATAATAAAAGATTCAACGAATAATGTACGTCTTACATATGATGTCCTATATTTATCATCAGTTTTTCAGTGTTTCAGCCAGTAAAGTGAAGCGTTGTTTTCTACGTTCTTTATTCAGGTTCTGTATACTTAACGTCGGAGACAAAGCTACCTCTTCCGACATAATTAGTGACGAAAAACGCAAACAACGCATCTCTGGTAGATTCCTTATCTTTGAAATAGAGATTCAGAAATTCTTCAGCAATGACATTCTCTAGCTTGGAGGAGGAGTAGTATATCTAAGGGAATCAAGGAAGCAAAAGGGATCGTAATAGAAGTAGATATATCCTTCTCCAGGCAAAGATACCCGTCTGGTAACTGAATTGTCCTGATAATGGATCCATCGAGCAAATAGCCTTGGGCAACTGAGTGTCGTGTAAACGACCTGATGCGAAAATTTGTGCTCGAGCTGTCTCAATTACCGTGTAATGGTTGACTTAACAATGCTTCTTTGAACTCACTGACCACAGATTGCATTTCGTTATTGGAAGATAGACCAACTCCGAAAAATGAATAGTAATAAGAAGAAAAACATTGCAAAAGGAGTGTAAAACGCAGTTTACTAATATTGTGGAATTTATTGCTGTCTAAGTTTTTATTCTAAAACAGTTACTTTTCTTTATTTGTAAAACGATTACGTGTAGGTTTGTTGTCCCATATATTTGAAACTCCTTCTCTTCATATTAATAAGAACTAAATAATTCTTTATAATTTAAATAAGAACTAAATAATTAAAACAACATAATGTGAAGAAGTCAAAGGAATCTCAGTTTTCTATTAAGGAAAAAAGAATTTAATAATAAAAGAAAATTTCTATTAGAAATCAGAGTCTTATAAAGTGAAATAAGCTCAATAATAAGAATTGGATATTAACTCAAAGCATTAAGAATTAAATCAAGACATGTTCAACGAACAAAAAATAAGTTGCCAACTCAAAAGAATTCATACATCAATTTTGAGAATCCGAAGTGAGAAAGCACTTAATAACGGTAATGAATAAATTAAAGAAAAAGTAACGCTTTAAAACAATTGAGAGCTAAAAGAAGAAACGAACATTCCAACAATGGAAAATAAGTAATCTGATTTATATTATCAAAAAATGTTTATGTATAAAACCACGAAGAATCAAATTACGATCCATAACCTGCGAACCCACGGAGACTGATTTCGTTATGACTTCAGATATCATGTGAGATAACGAATCTATATGAGCTGACGAATATGACAAAAAACAAACCTGTGATCTCTGACATCACGTGCTAATTTTTGCGAATTTTCCGTTTTCTTCTTGCTGTTTTAGATCAAAAGATTCTGGCAACATTGCAGCTCTTAAGTTGTATAGTAACAGCTTATAGAATAAGAATTTTGCCAGGCCATGTGATAAATTAAACAAATGATCAATATTTGATACCAGAATTTAAGCAATATAGAGGAAAAATGGGAAAATAGTAGGTTGTGAATATTTCTGGTCCCCAAGAAGAAAGTTTGGCTCAGAAATGATGAATATCCAATTCTTTCACATTTCACAGTTTGAAGACACAATATAGTATACTGATTAATATTTTTGCTTGTAAATTCTTTTGTGAGAATTATCATTGGTGGCCGTCAGTTTTACTTTATTTGTTTTCTGAATATTTTATTATGGATTATATTTATTCATATTTCAGATCTTTTGCATTATTCAGACAGTTTAGATTATGGAAGCATGCTTTAAAGGAGCGAAAGGCATGTCAATAACCAACAATTACAGTTCCATGTCTTTTCATAATCAATCAAACAACTGTTTCTGAATTAAGGGTCTTAGCCAATCATAACGATAATCAACGAGGTTGAATTTACAGATTCTAAGCACAGAGCTTCTGTCTCTACATCGGTAAATGTTAAAACATTGTATAAAATTTTTTTCGCAAATAACTAATATTTTGAAGCAAAACAAAACTGCAAAAGATGGAATTTATATATCCATACCACAGGTCAGCTGTGGGAAAAACAAAACAAGACTATTAGAGGAACTAATTGGAAAATACCCTTGCCACAAAAATAAAAAAGCTGAATATAATAATAATCTGATATGCAACAAACAAGTAACTAGTAGCATAATGATCTTACAGGAAATATTTGTAATGACATTTAGATCCACGCACATGGCGTATTATAAGTAGTAAATTTGTAGGTTTAACTTTAATAATGTGACATTGCACGTCTCTCAAAATCCCATATCGTTCTTATGGGGAATAGAAAATATTAATTGTTAGTTTCAATAATAATAAGTTTGACTAACACATATTCTGCGTGCATGCTTATGAGAAAACTTATTCTATTAGTTGTTGATAGGCAATATTATATTAATATAATCCTGTGGGTTCAAACACGAAATATCGTGCTAAAATATATTACCCTTATTAAAATTTGCCAGTTATGAATAAAATACTTTTCTTTGTGATAAAATGTGAAGACACTCTTTAAAATATACTATTTTCAGCCCTTGAGTTTAAAATTTTCATAAATTAAAAGAAATTTTATTTTCCCCAAAACAGCGCGGAATAAATTTCCGTAAGCGCAATTTTTAAGTGTGTAACAATAACTTTCTTCAGTTAGTTCTCCCTCCTTAAATGCCTATTGAGCCATAAAAATGTACTACAGATTTCATATTAAAGAATGCAGGGGTTTCTTCTGCTGCCTAAATAACGGTAATAAAAATAATTCCTCAAAATTATATACCTTTCTCACTTAAAAAAATAATAACAAACATTTTTGTTCTTGCACGTTATACCATTGCTTGTTTTCGAAATTCTCAAAGGCGGCATAAAGGGACTGCAATAACTGCTCTTTTTACAGCCCAGAATATCTAACAGTTTCAAAGCAAGACTATAAATTCTGGAAGTTAATGTTCCCGACTTGCTAAAAATTGCTTTTCTGAACTGAATTATGGAATAGGGAGAGCTTTTCAATAATTTACTTATTTCGTTCATTTGGAGGTTAAAAAAGGTTATTTGAAAAGATAGAAAAATTATCTGCATCTTCATGCTGCCAGTTTTATTGAAATAATGAATGATTAAGATAGTCAACTGATGATTAGCATTTTAAAAAGTAAGACAAATATAAATATTTGCAGAAGATACGGATTCGTTTACGCACTGTCCACAAATTTCCTTAACTGGCTTCTACCAAACATGGGTCTTAGATATATATACTTCTAAGTATAAAATTATTTGAATCTTACAAACTTTCAGGCTTTCCTATTTTTAAATTAAACAAAGAATATATTTCATAAAATTTGCAGGAATTAATTATTTAAACGTTGTGTTTTTAAATAAATATGTATTTTAAGAATTAAACAAAAAATGTTATCTTCAGAAAAATTGACCAAAATATTAAAGTTTTCGAATTTTATTGATTTTATGGCACTATAAAGCGGAACTGGTTAAAAAATATTTTAGCGTATGTCGAAGCTGTTTTTATTTCTGTTTAAAGTCATTTGATAACATTTTGTTGAAATTTACTAAAGTCAACTTCTTTAATTTATATTTTTATTTCATTTGGTACACCGGAATAGATATCCTATAAACTATTCATGAGTTTTCAAAACTGAAACTGCTTTAATTATACCCACAGACAGTTTTATTTATTACGTTAGGAACATAATCCAATATTTATGCAAAAAGTACATTAAAGATGAAATAAGTTTCAGTTTGAATTGATGCAAATTATATTGCGATGCACTCATAATGAACCTCGCTATTGTTTCCTAGAGTACGTGCTCCAAGACCTTTTCAGGGCTCACCAGCGGCCGAGCGGTAAAGTCGCTGAACACTGGTAGTTCGGTCCGAGGTTCGAATCCCGCGAACGGGCTGGCTGCATGGGTGTTTTCGTGGTTTTCCCCATGTGTAACGTGTATACGAGCCAGTTTCCCTTAGAAAGTCCTCCACGAAAGGCATCCCTCCCCTTTGGCAGATAGCCCTAGTGTGCTTTGCCGTAATTAAATACACCACACCACACCACACCAAGACCTTTTCAGCCAAAGAAATAAAGCGAGTGGACGATAAAGTTTTACGGTCAATGAAATTAAAATGCATGCAAAGTCGTAAGATATTACATAGTGGAATTTCCTTATTACGAGTGTCCGATATGTAAACCTACTTTAAAATGTTTTAACTGATAGCGTGTAAGATCATCTGAAATGAGAAAGCCTAGAGGTTATAATAGACGCGTAACTGACTAACAATTTCCTGGATGTGGCTCTCTCATATTCCCATTTTAGTACCCGAGAAATAAGCGAAGCATCTGGAAAATCGAAATCCAGTGTTTTGGCCAATTTAAAATAAAAATGAAGCACATTCGTATAGTTCAATATTGGCTCAAAATTATACCTGGGCGAGCCTCTTCGATTTGATTTCTGTAATTTTATTTTAAATAAACTAAATGATAATTCCTTATTTATAAAGATGTTCTTTAAAAGGATAAATGTCACCTTAACTAAAGTTCGTATTGCAAATTGGTTGCAAGTTTGTATATCAATTTTAGAGCATGCATTTCACATAATACAACAAACATTAGTGCGTTGGAGTATAGTAAATATTTGGAATAAGATATGCAAGAAAACTTTGATAGAGTATTTAATTTTTTATAGTACTCTAACTGGTGAGACACACACAGATCTTTTAATTGGCCATTGTATATCTTAAAAAAAATGTCTGAATGAAAGATCTGTGACCTACGTTGATTAAACATATAAAGCTTTAGTGCTGTGAGTATTTGTAGAAACACATTGAGAACTAATATTCTTGAACATTTTCCCTCATCTTAATAGCGACTGGGACACCGTATATAAACCCACCAGATTTTCTGGGATTCTTTGTGAAAGCATTTATGAAAAGGAATCAAGTCGTACTGACCTGCTCAGTCGCATATTACCCGTAAGTGCGTTATGACACCAAATATGATACCAAATGTTTCTCTCTTTAATTTATGTTGATAGTGCCACCTTTATCTTTCCAATAGAAGAGCGTAAGAAATTTTAAATATTTCTGTAAATTTCTGTCGTACGTGTGTCACACTTTTTATATTTTATTATTTATGATAAATATAACATTTGTTTAATAGAAATTGATTTATAAGGATAAGAGGAACTAATAAAAAGTTAGTTTCCGTAATTTTACAACATTTAAATTTTAAAACACGTGTATGAATATGTAATGATTTTTCAGTAGATAATTTGATTTTAGAAGATAGCTGGAAAATATTGCCTAGATGGAAGGATGGACTTGCAAACAGACAAGCCGAGTCCAACACATACTAAATTTCTGAACGTTCTTGACACGTATCTTCAGTCATATATCATTAAATTCAAGCCCACCAGCGGCCGAGCGGTAAAGACGCTGAACACTGGTAGTTCGGTCCGAGGTTCGAATCCCGCGAACGGGCTGGCTGCATGGGCGTTTTCGTGGTTTTCCCCATGTGTAACGTGTATACGAGCCAGTTTCCCTTAGAAAGTCCTCCACGAAAGGCATCCCTCCCCTTAGGCAGATAGCCCTAGTGTGCTTTGCCATAATTAAATACACCACCATTAAATTCAAAGGATATCTTTTCTTGATTTTCATAACACTATAAGTGCTATAAGCTGCCCACAATTTTATATAAGACGTATTTTATATAAGACGTATTATTAATATAAGACGTATTATATAAGACGTATTACTCGATGAACGCTACAAAATGGCGAATAGATGCTAGTTTAGTGAGGTGGTGTGGTGGTGTATTTAATTACGGCAAAGCACACTAGGGCTATCTGCCTAAGGGGAGGGATGCCTTCGTGGAGGACTTTCTAAGGGAAACTGGCTCGTATACACGTTACACATGGGGAAAACCACGAAAACACCCATGCAGCCAGCCCGTTCACGGGATTCGTACCTCGAACCGAACTACCAGTGTTCAGCGACTTAACCGCTCGGTCGCTGGTGGGCCCAGTTAAGTGAGGAAAGAGATTAAAAGAGACTGTGCACTAGCAGGTGGGATAGTTGTAACCTCGGCTCCGGTTGCTTCAGTTTTGAATAGTGACTGGACAAGAGTTGTACAGCTTTCCCGACCATTGCAGATGAAATAATGACGTACGTCACGCAGTACAGATTTTTATAGGGAACGTAGCCAAGAAGAATTAAAAGGGCTTTTGCCAATTAAGTCAATAATATGCTAGTATTCATATTTTGTATATTACATACACACACACACACACACATATATATATATTTATTGTAATTTAAAAGCATTACAATATGAATCTTTGTGTCATTTAAAATCAGGAGTTTTGTAATTGGAAGTATATTATGACCATCTGGTTCAAAGACAATGGGCGGAATAAGAACTTTGTGAACACAGCGCAAAATGAGAAAAAAAAATGGCACGTCTTCATAGTATATTGCATCATGTACTGAATGCAGTTCACATGCTAAAATAAAATTTGAATGAATATTAACACTTAAATTTTAAATGAAATTGAAAGATACGAATGGCATGGCGTTTAATCATGGCATAATTGAAAAAAACGTTAATTTGTTTTCTGTATTGAAATTTATGGTATGGATGAAACATTCATGATTTTATCCTTTGAAAAATTATATTATTATTTGAAAAATTATTTTACTTAAGACACTATGTATACACAATTCTAATCCTTACAGCTCGATCAGCCTTACTCATAAATTATTCCTATAATTTGTTTCATTGTCATTGCTGATGAAATATTTTGGGGTTAGGATCGTTAGTATTATTAACAATAGTATATTTATTTTTATAATAATAATTAGTAAAAGAAATAAAAGCAGTGCTGAAATCTACGAATAAAGACTTTATTAAAAATTTACAGTGTTTAGATTATGCAATAAAATGCAATATTTTGTCTCATTTCTATCATACCATTTACCAAGCATTTGTATCTTTATCAACATGAGAAGATATCCATCCTGGTTTTTTGTAAATTTGCAGTTTTCTTTCAGGAATGTTAAATTTATCTTAGCTTTTACGAAATAATTATTGGATCAACAAACCACAATGCGGACAACATAATCCCTCATTTGACAACATAATAAACTCTACTTTATTTGAAAAATGTCGAGATTTATCCCTGACGTACTCATTTTTCGTAGTGAGTTCTGAAAGATGGGTACACATATTAATGGTAGAATAGTTGAGGTATGTTATTCTAATCATCATTAGATAGAGTTATTTGAATAGAGTGAAACTGTAATGGCAGTTTAAAGTCATACAAGTGATTTCTGTTCCGAAATCAATGATTAAATAAGAAAGATTATTAATAGAAAATATTTATAGAGTAAAAAAGGCATGCTTTGCAAGAAATTTCATAACGTTTTTCCCTTTGAAGTATTTTACTTTATTTTTACATTACTTACTTTGCTTTCCATAGAAACTTAACCATATCGACATGTTTATAGCAATAATTTAAAACGAAAACGCTTAAATTATTTTGAAACTAAAACAAACAAAAAGCTCTAAAAGTAAAATTCTGATGTGTTGCACTGCCGTTCTGGCTTTCCAAATTCACCAGACATTTAGCGATATATATAGGAGTATTGGAAAGATAGGAGTGTAGAAAACAAAATTGTTGCATTGAGTCTCTCAAAAATAAGGACTGAAATGAAAATCATTACATTAAGGTTAAATGGTCTTAGGAAATACAGGCTTTGAAATATATATAGTTAATTTTTTGAACACGTTTTTTTCCTAAACTTTAGCAAAGTAAGTTTTAAAAATGATAAAGTGACCAAACGTTAATGGTTTATTTGAATTCTTTTAACTAATACTTAGTTACAAAGGGAGTAAAATAAAAGTAAAAATTATGGTAATATTTTTCTTTCTTTTTTACTTTTTTGCTTAACATTATGGTAACAATTATATGCCTCCTATCGCTGCTGAAGTCATTCTAACATCCTCCCTCTTAAAATAACTGTCAGTTAAAGCTTAAGCATACAATATATATGCTCATTTCCTTAATCTAAATTCCATTTCACTTCTGGTATTAAGAATGGTATTCCCAATATTGCATTGCAAAAGTATCAGGAATTCAATAAACTAGGAGCTTTATCGTAATTGAGAAGTAATGAAAACTTCTATCACACTTACTTTCGCTTTTTTCATGATATCCATGTATAAAAGATGAAATCAAAATTTCATATTATGTAACCAATATAGTGAAAACCCAAAAACAGCTTTGCTTAAAGCATTAAGTGGTAAGAAATAGTACTACTTTTAATAGAAGTAAAAATATTTTACAGCACAGCATGGATGGATTACACATGGATAGGATTTCCATGGCATCATATAATTTTATATAGAAGCGTTTCAAGGATTAAATTTGCATTTTACCGTTTCATATTTTATTTCTTATTTTCATATTTGTTTGTCTTCCAATATTCTAACATTTTGAAACCAGATTCTAGTAGTACATGGTCCATCAGAAAACTGTATACGCGTTTTAACAAAAGAAAGTTTTTTATTATATATTAGTACCGAAAGTAATTATAATTAAGTTTAATATAATCTTCTTACATTTGTACTTGTACTGTTAATTAGAGTGGTCAGATTGTGAGTGGTAGCCATTAAGTACTAGACACATAACACAACAACGTGTAGTTGTGTAAACAACGTAGGTCAGTGTCTCCTTGAGGACGTTTTACAGTGTCCACCCAAGGCGATATTTAATTCACTCTCACACGTTATGCCTCACACATTAGTCATAAGAGTACCGACATTCGTTGAGCAAATATTATATTTTAAAGATACTTCAGATTCGAAACTAATATATAGATACCGTCTGTTAAATTGTGTATACTATTATTGTATAATAATAAAAAATAACTCAAATCATGGCTGTTAAATTGTGTATACAATTATCAGACTCACTCTGTATTATTAACCATACGCGGAAATGCAATAGTCCGCTAAAATTACCATTGCCTCCCAGTAAAATACATCAAAAAATAAGTAAAATAAATCAGTCTTCACGATACGTTAAGAAGTGTATTTGATTACGATTATTTTAAGGTGACAGCAAATAAGCTGTTGGAAAAAAATAGCTCAAATGATGGCAAAATCTCACTACCCTGTTCAGATAGGAAATATTCAAAATGTTTCCTCATATTATTCTAGGAGTAAGCTATCAAGTGCATTCTAGATTTCCCTATTTTTCATTTCTGAATATTACAGAACACCATTTCTGTGAGTTACGGAGATGACCCATTGCATTACTTGTGATATGTTACACTGACATTTTCGTTTACAGTTTGTGTAAAAAATATTGGGTGTTTTCTCAATGAATCATACCCATGTCTACAGAGAATATTTCTCCTGTATGCATTTATCCGTCAGTTTGATTTCAGGTCAACAACAGATTTTAGATTCAGATTTTGTTTTGCATTTTTTTTTCTATTCAGCATTTAGCAAGTTCTCAGGCTATCTCTGTGATTTTTGACATCTTGCTTATTTTTTAAAAAACGCGTTAAGTTTTTAATTTACTTTTAAATTTTGGAAATTTTGTATAAAAGATAAGGAATCTTGTATAGCAAATGCAAATATTCATAAATGTTTTGTGTTAGTTATTATTAGTGCCCTCGGCCCTTTTAACAAATCTCATTTTCTGAAATTACCGCACTTCTTATATTGGATGATATATTTTTAAAACTTTCTACATTTTCCAAACTCTCAGAGCCATTGGCTGCATTGGAACAAAGATATCTCCTTATCGTTCCTCTTTTAGGTTTCATCTGAAGGATTCAATTCACTGAAAATTAAAATCATTGGTCTAAACAGACACTATTTTACTGAGAGTGTGGGGATCGAAACAAGTTATAGGCTTGCATATATAATGATATATTAGTATATAACAAAATTTGCATGTTTAAATAATTAATGCCGTTTCAAATCGTTTGTGCACACACCTTTCACGCACGTCTGTCTTTTTTTATAATATTTTATTTTGTATACTTCTATTCTTTTTCTTTTATATTTAGAAAATATAACTACACTTGAGTTCAAAGGAATCTCTGCTACTTACAAGCGTTCTTTTTTCGAAACTATACGAGTCTTTTAGTTAAGATCAAACCCAAGTAGATTTGAATATTGCAAGTTATTGATACAGAGTAATGATGCAAATGAGTGGAAGACTGGCGGAAGTTTAGTTAGACTAAATTTAAATATATGAATATCAATACTTCCAAGCTACATAATTGCCTAGTTAGAAACTAACTGAGTAGTTACATGGGATAGAAAATGAAAAATATTTTTATAAAACGACAAGTCTCGCATTACGAATAGAATTTTAACTATTAGCATCATTATTATTTAAATGACTACACCATGCTAGTTCCTTTGTTTTATTTTGTTAGGACGTAGCCCAGTCCACCTTGCAAAACAAAGTTTGCCCTATGACCATATAAGGGCTGCGCCAGTACAAAAATCACCACACAACTATACAAATACACGAATCACACAATGCCAACGGCTTCTTTATTGTTGTTAATAATCTTCATAATCTTATCAGGTTCTGTGTTCCTCCTTACTTGCTTAGGGAACATTAACTGTCTTGACTCGGAACAGGGAGTTTACTAAAGGCTATGTTCAATAAATTTGGGAAGTAGGCAATACACACAGGAAGGGTATACGAAACCCTTTATTTTTCTCTCTTTACAATGATTTCCGGACTTCGTAATACAGAGACCAACCACTTGTGGTCTGAACGTAAGAATATAAAAATATTAACTAAACTCTAAAACTAAACTAACTTTGGATTAATCAAACAAGTGCCTAACTCCGAGATTGGCCGTATATTAACAAAAAGCCGTGTGTAGTACAGAGAACTGCTAACACTACGATACGTTTAAAATTATCAAGAGGATTAAACCTCTAGCCTTGAAGGCAACCAGCAACCGAGTAAACCTACTATGGCAAGCGGCCTGCTTCTAATAACTCCTTCCTCTTTCTTGCTTTGCAAAAAGCCACAACTTAAGTATAGTAAGACCCCGCTTAACGCTGTTTCGTTTAGCGCTGTTTCGGTTTAGCGCTCTTTTATTTCAACCCGGGGATTCCACGAAATCGCTCGCAGCATACGGGGATTCCCCGAAATATTATGCAGCGATAGGTTTCAAATACATATCCGAAAGAGTGTACTTGTATTTCTTGTTTGGTGCGGTATTGTACAGACATATTTTGAAGGGGTAAATGGGGAAGATGTCGAAGAAATAATTCAAGAAGCAGCGGCTAGTCTTTCTAATGATGAGCTCAAGGAATTAACTGAACAAGAAGAAAACAAAAATGTTGACAGCAGTGATTCAGAAGAAGCAGGGCCGGATTAAGGGTGTCGTAGGCCCTAGGCACTCCAGCAGCGTAGGCCCGGAAATAATAAACATTTTTTAACTGAAATTGACCGCTAATATTAAGTAATAATTTTGTTGTAGATATAAATCCGAAAATGTGATGATGCGGTAAAATAACATTATTTTATTTTGGGATTTTAATGTTTTTATTTTTCATAGAGCTATTTTCAATAGCCATAATTCCAGAATTGAGTTTATCTGCAACAATGCAACTTTTATATCTACCAAATTCCATGCAGAATTCCAGGGTTTTAGTACATGAACATGACAAGACATTAGCCGCCGGGAAAACCTCTCGGACGGGCACATGCGTTTGACACAGTTGGCCACGTTTCCATGCCCACTACCAAACGCTTGCGCGAGATCGAGAGGTTTTCCCTGCTGCTAAGGTCTTTTGTTTTAGTAGCTCAGTTGTGTAATAAGTTAATATGTGAACACTACGATAGAGCGTGTATGCCTGTGCTTGTATTTAATCACGCTCAACCCCAAGTCAATCTTTAGTTTAAAAACTGGAAGTTAAATTTATTATAAGTAAGGTAAGTAAAGGAAAGTTGTTTTTATACTCTACTTATTTCAACCTAGTTTTTGATTCTGGAATATTGCTTCATTCCATTATAAATAATAGAATTTTCATTTTATCACTTCTTATTAGTATAATAGTCCGCCGTAGAATGCAGCACAATGCAAGGAACTTTGAGTAGGCCTACTATGGGGTGGTTTGGCCATACTATTGTAAAAAATCTCCAGTAGTAGTCGTAGAAATAGTACAGTCCAAATCACCTTTGGAATAGCTTAATTTTAATCCATACTCGTAAATCCGGGTTTCGTTTTTACAAGTTTAAAATGCATTACTTAGCAAATTTAAAATAACTTTTTAGCTTTCTGATAGCATAATAAAAGCGACGGGCGCAAACTAAAATGTATATTTAAAGGTGACGAGAAGAAGGAGAAAACAAGTTTAAATTTTAGTTTGTGCGTGCCCATCGCTTTTATTATGGTATATCAGAAAGTTAAAAAATTATTTTAAACTTTTAAGCACAATTTATAAAAGCTTTTTTTAAATATTTTTTTTTTTAGCGAAAAATGTCTGATGGATATAAAAGAAAACACCAAAGTGGACATGAAAAACGCAAAAAGAAAGAGAAAGTGAGTGAGTCGCTTAGTAAAATTAAAGGTTCTTTATTGAAATATGTTAACATTTCTAAGGAGACAGAAGATAATGCAGATGCGGTAGATATTTCCTCGATCGAGGTTAGACCTAAAGAAGCTGAGGCTTGTTGGGACTCGCAAGAATGTTCAACCAATAAAACTGAGAATGTCACAGAAGACGAGGCTGACGGGGGTTTACGAAACTTTAACGACGCTTCCAAGCAGGTGGTGCCTGAATCACTATCAACAACATCAGCCTCAAGTATTTTCAGTTCTGATCCAGCACGGTGGACAACCATAAGCGCAGATCTTATCGATTACTTCTCTCGTAATCACCCTGTGCAGAAATTGGATATAAATTTTAAGTTATACTCCACTAAATTTGGCGAAATAATGAGATGTCCATCACAAGATTATTTTTTCAGAAAACTGAACAACAATGATATTATAAAAAGGGACTGGTTGATATTTTCCGAATCTACTGGCAAGATTTTTTGTTATAAATGTATTTTGTTCAAATCGGACCTACCTGGAAATCCAAACCTGTGTAACCAATTCCTTACAGGCTTTAATGACTGGAAAAACGCACATTCGAGAATTTCAAGTCATGAAGTGTCAAAAGAACATTTTGCATCTATTTCTGCTTTAGTGAACTACCAACAAACTAGAAAAATTGATGAGACGTTTGAAATTGTCAAGGAAAAAGAAAGCACATATTGGACAACGGTTTTAAGAAGAGTAGTGGAAGTAATTAAGTTTTTGGCCGAAAGGGGACTAGCGTTTAGAGGCGATAATGAAATACATGGTGATCCTAGTAATGGCAATTTTCTTGGGTGTATCGATCTCTTAGCCAAATTTGATCCGTTTCTAGAAGAACATGTAAGAAGATACGGTAATCCAGGCCGCGGAAAAGTATCATATTTATCCTCCACAACGTATGAAGAACTAATAATTTTACTGGGGTCAAAAGTATTGGAAAAAATAGTTACAGAAATCAAAGAAGCCAAGTATTATGGAATCACTGTGGATTCTACACCTGACGTTAGCCATACGGATCAACTCTCCATAGTTATTAGATATGTCTCAAAAACTGGAGATATATATGAACGATTTTTGATGTTTGTTAAAATAGAAAAACATGATGCCAAGTATCTTTTTGACACTCTAATTTCAGTTTTAGAAAATCAGGGAATAGACCCAAAATTTTGCAGATGTCAGTCTTATGACAATGCGGCTAATATGAGCGGAGTGTATTCGGGAATACAAACTAGATTTAGGGAAATCAACAGCGCAGCCACTTGGGTACCATGTGGAGCTCATAGTCTTAATCTAGTTGGCACAGCTGCGGCAGAAAGCTGCTTAGAAGCTGTAAAATTTTTTGAAATTTTGCAATCGCTCTACAATTTCTCTGCAGCGTCCCCTCAAAGATGGTCTAAACTAAGGTCTTTGGGAAGTAAAATTTCTGTAAAAAGACTTTCAGAGACCAGATGGTCAGCACGTTATGAGGCTGTAAAAACATTATGTGCCCATTATGATGATATACGTGGTATTCTTACAAATATTTCAACTAGTGAAGGTATGAAACCTACAACAGTGATTGAGGCACAAACCTTAATCCATCAAATGAATACTTTGGAGATGGTATTACTCACAGTTATTTGGGGAGATCTACTAAAACACGTCGATATTGTAAATAAATCTCTTCAAGAACCTGGCATCGAGTTTAACACGATGGTGCGACTTTACGACAGTTTAATTCAATATTTATCTCACTGCAGTACTGAGGACATGTATAATAGCTATTATCTTAAGGCAAAAGCCCTTGCACCAGATTCAGAATTTAAAGAATCCGAAACTAGAGTTCGTAAGAGAAAACGACAGTTCGATGAAGGGCCAGATGAGACTCCCTCTCGCAGTGCCAAAGATTCCTTTAAGATTAATGTTTTTTTTATTGTTCTGGATGTGCTTTGCGCTGAAATGACAAAGAGACGCACTGCGTATACCAGCCTTTATGACACATTTAGTTTTCTTAAGGATAATACACTGACCGAGGACATTATCAAGGTTAAGGCTCAAGCTCTGGTAAAAATGTATCCGTCTGACTTAGAAGAAAACTTTGTTGATGAGTATTTGATTTTTTCAAATTTGTACCCCAAAACCACCTCTATAACGGATCTTATCAAATTACAAATAAAGGATAAACTTGTGTCAAGTTTCCCAAATGTTAATATTGCATTGCGCATATACCTTTCGATATTGGGTTCGAATGCAGAAGGAGAAAGATCATTCTCCAAGTTGAAGCTTATAAAAAATTTTATGCGTTCAACTATGGGTCAAGAGAGAACTTCATCACTGGGCCTTCTGTGTATTGAAAGTGATGTCGCTCGCGGCATTAATTTTGAAGATATAATACACGAATTCGCTGTGTCAAAATCCCGAAAAAAGGAGTTATTTTAGGATCTACTTAGTAAACCAAACGTTTTGTATTCGTATTTTTTGTGTATTTGTATTTACATATATTATTTTGACCTTCACTATATAATAATATAAAAAATGTTTATAAGTTTTTGGGGTATTTTTATTTCAATATATTTTTTTTTCAAAGCCCTAAGACCTTTGGCCTTCGTAGGCCCTAGGCACGTGCCTACTGTGCCTAATTGGTAATCTGGCCCTGAGAAGAAGAGCAAAAAGAACTTTCGATGGCGTTTGTAAAAAGGAGTTTGTCTACCATAACTGAAATAATGGATCAATTGAATCCGAATGATGATCCGAATTTTGACAGGAGCTCAAAAGTAAGGCGTGGTGTTAGAGATGCTCTATCCGTTTATGAAGAACTTTTAAGAGAACAACGCAAAAGAAAAAGGCAAACAACATTAGATGCTTTTGTCACAAAAAGGCAGAACACTGAAAACGCGGAAGGCTAACTAAATATGACTGACTGAGAATTTTATTTGTTTTTTTTTAAGAATATTCGTTTTGTTATTTATATTTTGTTTTTATTTTTGCAAGAAATAATAATGTGGTATTAATTTGGGCTTTAAGAAATAAATGTTTGTTTTTATTTTTATTAAAAAACATACTTTTTTAATTTAATACCTAACCAATTTCCTAGCCATCTTCCCCTAACCCCAATATTTACATGTAAAGATAGCCTCGTTTAGCGTTGTTTCGCATTACGCTCTACTTTGATGGAACGTATCCCCCGCGTTAAGCAGGGTCTTACTGTACTTGGCGTTCGCAAGACAAATTTGCATAAATAAGTTAAAGCTTTTAATTCTGGCCGGAAGTAGAAAATAAGAAGTGATAGTAAAGATTTAAAATAAAATAAACGTTAGTAAAACTTAGGATCCTTACATACTTCCCGCCAGAGTTAATTAGTTTGAAACTGAGGTCTAAAACGACCTTGTTGAAAACTTTTAGCTCTAGAATCTAACGCGAGGCCAATCTTTTACAAACATTTCTCACTAGAAACTATGAATTAAAAAAAAGTCGTTTTTACATTATCAACTCCATGGACAATTACTTTTCATCTGTACTTGCAATAAACAGGGTTCTTAGTTGATATCTGGTTCCTTCCAGAGATCTGGAAGGAAAACTAGTTTAATGATATGTTACACAATTAAATGGCAAGTAACATGAATACTTATATTTCTCTTAACATTCCTATTTCATTCATAACGTTATTTAATTATCTCCCCGTGCTCTCTGACATGTGTTGTAAAGAAAAACACTAAACACGAACGTGTGTATGTACAAGTGTTCAACACTACCGCCTGCAATTAAAACACTAACGTGTTAAAATTCAACATAACAAGACCTCAGAACACACCTTATATTCATCTCTAAACCCTGAGGTACTATTCTGAAAAGTGGCTAACTCTGAAGTGTAGCGTCAGAGAGCCTAACTACATTCATTCAACCTTTAACACATATTCACAATAATTTGCTCTTTTTATAGTCACACGAATAAGTTAAAATTTTTGGCATTACTTTCACATTTAACATATCACATTATTTCTTAACGTTTAAAATAACAGTTCACATTGTATATAAGGACATATTAACATGCCATTAATTTTACGCATTTTAAAACATACATTAGTAGTACATTGTTAACTTCTATTCTTTTCCAAGCAAGTGCCAATTCTTCTACATTGAAACACTACATTTCAAAAGTCTTTCAGACCAAAACTTCTTTCTTGCCAGAATCTTTTAACTAAAATTTTATACAATAACTTTTACAATTTTCTTAAGGTACCTTTCTCAAATATTATCAATGCTTTTACAATATCCAAGTATTTACACATTCCTATTACACATTAATTTTAGTTTTACTCGCGACTAATTGAAAAACATAATACCAAAATAGGTAACAACTCATTTCTCGCCTTTTTGGCGATAAAGGTAGACCTCACATGAGGTAAAACTTCTTGAATTCTGCCACTTGCAGTAAGAATTAAAGATTAATTTAAGGTTTCAAAGTAACATAAAGTTTTACTTATCTTTGTGATATTCGGACATCCTTTTTTCTGCCCAGTCCTGGAAGGTAGCGAAGACTACGGTTTGGTTTATCTTCCTTCTTGTGCGGGTTCGCCCTTCGGTTCCTTCCTCGATGAGCTTTCTTTTTGTTCCAGTGCGGTCACCCTTGAAGACCTTCTTTTTAGCCTCTGCCTGTGGTCTCGGCCGTTTGATGGCAGCTGGTCTTGGCGGAACCGGGACAACTCTCTCTCGTTCCTGCTTGGATCTCGTGGCTGGCTGTTCAAATTTTCCTTGTTTCTTTGCATCTGCAGCTGGTCTTCCTTTATCCATTCGTCGACATTTGCTGCGTAGACTCCTGTCCGATGGGTAGACCTTCCGTTTTGGAGCCGGGTTATAGTTGCCGTCATTTCTCTTCGCTCTCTTTGCATTCGTCGTACTTCTCCCTTCTTCATTCTGGGGGTGGTCGTGCTCTCTCTTTTCTGGTCGGTGGAACGGCTTCTTTTCTTGTTACCTTCAATTTTCCAACGGGGAAACTTTCTTTTCAATTGCTCCTGCCTCCTAATGGCTTGCCCTTGTGATTGTCGTTGTTCCACCTCTGGAGCTTGTGCCTGCAGTGCCTGCCGTGCCGGATCCTGCAAAAGATCTTTAA
Source organism: Stegodyphus dumicola (assembly GCF_044657685.1). Classification (NCBI taxonomy): domain Eukaryota; kingdom Metazoa; phylum Arthropoda; class Arachnida; order Araneae; family Eresidae; genus Stegodyphus; species Stegodyphus dumicola. Next base: position 201,078,547 of record NC_140771.1, read on the forward strand.
ATATTGGCATTTTATTATGATTATAGAATGGTTTTATCTGGTCAATGTTTGCGGAGCATGTTTCACAATTCCTAGCTTTTAACACCACTACAGCCTGAGTTATTTTTTCTATGACATATGGTCCTTCAAATCGTGGACAAAATTTAGCAGTTTTATCTTCTGGTGCTGAAGAAAGTAAATGCTTAATTTTTAACACTTCATCTCCTACTTTATAAGTTACTCCCCGTCGTTTCACATCATAGTAAAGTTTCTGTTTTCTCTATGCTACTTCAGTGTTCTTTTTTGCTTCTTTAATTAATTTTTCTATATCGCCCATTTTAAATTCTGGGGCTCTTTGTTGATCATAAAATAATTTATTTAACGGCGTTATAATCTTTCTGCCTAAAAATAACTCAGCAGGAGTTTTGCTCGTCGTATCATGTTTTGCGGTCCTAAGGGCGAAAGCCTTAGTTGACATAGTTATCGCAGCTTTTATGAAAATTTTTAACATAACTACGGATAATTTTCAGTATATTTGTATTGACCCGTTCCGCTATATTTGATTGCGGCCGATACGGGACCATTTTTATATGACGTATGCCCAGTTTTTGGCACATGTCTTCAAATATATACTTACAAATTGAGGACCATTATCCGATATAACTTTTAGGGGCACCCCTTGTTTTAAAATATATTTATTTAAAATAGAATCAGTAACTAATTTCGCGGAGGCTTGTTTTAAGGGAACAATTTCGGTCCACTTACTAAAATGATCAACCATAACAAGGAGATACCGACTTTTATTTAACTGACTTTTTGGGAAAGGGCACAATAAATCGATACCAATTATTTCATTTGGAAATTCGGATTTAATGCTATTAAAAACCCGGCCGGGCGGAAATTAATATAATTAACTGCTTGACATGTTGGGCAGGACTGGACATACGTCCTTGTTAACTTTTGCAGCTCAGGAAAATACACTGCTTCGCGTACGCGTTGGATGGTTTTTCGAATATTAGCATGAGAAGCTAATGGACAGTCGTGTAACTCCTGCAGTATATTTAATCTAAGACTAGCTGGAATAACAGGTCGAAATTCGTTGTTGGAATTCGTAGTTTTTGTATAAAATAATAGACCATCTATTAGTTCGTAATGGGCCGCCCTATTTCTTATCGCCACAATATCTTGGTGGCTAAAATTTTCAGGATCCTTTAAATACTCATAAATGTTTTTAAATTCAGAATCCTTACCCAGCTCGGTTATTACAGTTTCTCGGGAATGTATCGTACATGCTGTGAGCATTGCCACCTTTACAGTATTTCCTTCTTCATCTATTTTTATTCTGGATAGGGCATCTGCTACGATATTTTCCTTTCCGGGGGTGTGCTTGATTACCAGATTATACTCTTGTAACTTGAGTGCCCATCTTATTAACCTTGGGGATAAGTTTTTCCCTGAGTACAATCTAGTTACCATGACCAGAATACACTGTTATTGGCGCTCTTCCAAAATAGACTCGGAACTTTTGCACTGCTAACAGAACTGCAAGTGCCTCTCTCTCGGTCGCGGAATAATTTCTTTGTGTTTGATTTAAAGTTCGACTAAAAAATGCCACGGGCTGCTGATTTTGCGAAAGTACCGCTCCTACCGCATAATCCGAAGCATACGCTGAAATTTCTAAATTCTCATCATTTTCAGGAAATTTCAAAACAGGGGCTTGCGTTAATGCTTGCTTTAATTTTTCGAAAGCACTATTGGCTTCGGCCGTCCACGAGAATCTTGCCTTTTTCCTTTTTAGTTTTAACAATGGTTCTTTTATAAAGGACCTATAATATGAACAAAGTCCTAGAAAAGAAGAGAGCTTCTTCGCTGTATTTGGCGGCGGATACTTTTGCACAGCGATTATTTTTGATTCGTCTGTCTCGATTCCTTTTTGAGATATTTTGTAACCTAAGTATTTTAATTCAGGGGCTGCAAATTTGCACTTTTCGACATTAACTTTTAGACTTTAATATTGAAAACACCTGTTTTAAATCCTGTACATGTTGGTCCAGATTATCACTAGTAATAATGATATCGTCTAAATAGATAAATGTGGACTTTTGAAGAACAGGCCTTAGCACAATGTCCATACATCGCTGAAATGTTGCCGGTGCCCCTGAAAGGCCAAACGGCATACGCAGGAATGCATACGTGCCAGACTTGGTTATAAAAGCAGTCTTAGGCACATCTTCCGGTCTAAGCCCTATTTGAAAATAACCAGTCGTTAAGTCTAAAGTAGTCATGTATTTGGTAGAAGTTATGTTCCTTAGAATTGCTTCGATAATAGGTAACGGATATACCGGATATTTAGTCATGGAGTTTAATTTACGATAGTCAATTGCAAAACGCCACCTTTTTGGATGTGTTACCGGATAGTCATTACTTTTCTTACATAACACAACCGGGCTAGCATAACTACTTGAGATGGGTGTTATCATCTTTTTACGTAACATATCTCGAATGTGCCACTCTATAATTTTTTCTTTATTCTTATCATATCGGTATGGTTTGTGGCGAACTGGCAGTGAATCTCCGGTGTCGATACTATGGTTAGTTACTTGAGTAAATCCGGGAATATCACTAAATAACGAAGCAAATTCACTTACCACTTGTCGAATTTTTTGTTGCTCTTCCTTAGGCAGGTTGTCGAGGTTTAACGTTGGTGGTTCTGTTTTTTCTTCTCGAACTGGTTTCATCGTCAGCTTAAGGGACGCTTCGTTAAAATCCAGCGTTGCTTCTGCCCCTGAAAGAAAATCTATCCCTAAGATGACATGTGCTTGCAAATTCTTTACGATAAAAAACATAATCTTTAGTTGCTCGTCCTTGATACGAATGTATAACGGTAATTTACCTATGCACATGCATCTTTCTCCCTGCGCAGCTAACACTGTCGTATTATCCGAATTATATATGCGGTATTTACGGAAATACTTCCTAGAAAAATCTTCTGCCACACAGGAACACTGCGCGCCTGTATCCAGGAGTGCGGTGGCTGGGATGTTATTCACCAACACTTCAATCTTTGGAAGAGTCAAATTTTTCACCATCACTGTATTTAACTTGAAGGAAGAGGGGTTTTCTTGGCCTTCGGATTTCCACACCCTTCCGTCAGCAGAAATCCGTTTTAGTTTAAATCTTGTTTCTTCCTTTCCATGCCTTCCTTCTTTTTCCACTGGCCTTCAGACTTTTTTTGTGGCTTACTATTGAACTGTCGACGTTCGCCGGTTGTTTTTGGATACTCGGGTTTCCTTGCCCACTGATTCGCTTTGCTTCCGTAGCCGTGTTCTTGACTTTGCTGTGGTCTTGGCTCACCAAATTGGCTTCGTTGCTCATACTGGCATCTTCTTTCAATGTCCGCCGTTCTTCTACTTTCAAACTGGATTGCTAGCTCAAATAACTTTTCCAGTGTAGTCGGATTCCTTAATTCAATAAAGTCTTGTACTTGGGGAAGTAACCTCAGCAAAATCACTTGGATTATGTCAGGATTCGGACGGTTTCCATACAAGAGTTTAAAGACGTGATTTTTTCTTAAAATAAAGGTGGAAAGATTTTCGATTCGTTGCTGATATATGCTGAAAAGTTCCGCTTCTAATCTTGCACGATCTCTTACGACAGGGAAGGCTTTTACTAAGGCGGTCTTAAAATTTTCGTAAGTATAGGTGGGACTTCCCGCTTGACCCAAGAGGCTTCTGCCTATACATTTGAACCAATTAAGCGCTTGGCCCCTCAAAGCGCTGGTAGCTAAGGTGACTTTCTGGAACTCATGTACTGGATACAGCATGAAGTGGTCATCCAATTTTTCCAAAAAACTGGTTACCGGTGAGTTTCCATTAAATGTTGCTTCTGGTTTCATCGATGCGCGCATGGTCTGTTCGATGTAACCAAATCCTTCCAGGACGGCAGCTGGCATTTCTGGATTCTGAGCCGCTTCTGCAGGTAGCACAGGTTCTTCTTGAAACTCGGCCATGGTTATTCTTCTTCGTCGGGCGCCACTATCAGGTTCTGTGTTCCTCCTTACTTGCTTAGGGAACATTAACTGTCCTGACTCGGAACAGGGAGCTTACTAAAGCTATTTCAATAAATTTGGGAAGTAGACAATACACACAGGAAGGGTATACGAAACCCTTTATTTTTCTCTCTTTACAATGATTTCCGGACTTCATAATACAGAGACCAACCACTTGTGGTATGAACGTAAGAATATAAAAATATTAACTAAACTCTAACTAAACTAACTTTGGATTAATCAAACAAGTGCCTAACTCCAAGATCGGCCGTATATTAACAAAAAGCCGTATGTAGTACAGAGAACTGCTAACACTACGATACGTTTAAAATTATCAAGAGGATTAAACCTCTGGCCTTGAAGGCAACCAGCAACCGAGTGAAACTACTATGGCAAGCGGCCTACTTCTAATAACTCCTTCCTCTCTCTTGCTTGGCAAAAAGCCACAACTTAAGTACTTGGCGTTCGCAAGACAAATTTGCATAGCTTTTAATTCTGGCCCGAAGTAGAAAATAAGAAGTGATAGTAAAGATTTAAAATAAAATAAACATTAGTAAAACTTAGGATCCTTACAATCTTATGCGCTATTCCTCTTGCCCTAAGTAAACCATTTTCATGCTAGTTCCTTTGTGCTAAGCCTGTTTATGCATGTTAATGTTATTCATATTTCTACGATTTCCTAGCAGATTAATATTCTACCGTCATAACTAGTGCCGCTGTTAATATATAAAACATTTTATTGAAACATAATGCGAAAGAATAAGAAGAATTAAAAATTTTCACTTGAATTTTTAGTTTACTGTTTAACACTTTGGCCAATTTGCAATTAAGTTCCAAAACATTTTAAAAATATTCCAAGAAAATATAAAAATCATAAGATAAAAAACAAATTAAAATCTGCTGTAGGTAGGCAAATACCAATTTAACAAGAGACACTTATGGTAGGACTAAAAACATTTGTCCCATATAAACCAAAACATGCAGAATAACAAATTCTTCCACCTAAGATATGCTGTTGAAAGGCGAAGCCAAATATTTTAAGAAAATTGTTACAGTATTAATTTCTACAAAGTACAGAATCATGTGAAAATTTGTGTGTAATATAAAATTAATAAAAGTTTAATGGATTAAAACATAATTCTGCATCCATTTTCGTTGAACACTTATTCAGAAAGTTTGTAAAAAATATGTTAATTAAGTGGTAATTTCCAGGATGCCAAATCTGCTTAGTAAAAGAAATAAATATCTCTGAAAAGATTTTCTTCGAAATGTACAAAAAACAATTTTACACAGAACTCTTCAAAGTAAATACTTGTATACTTCTGTATACTTCTGCAAAGTAAATTGCAAAAAAACATAATGTTATAACTTTAAGAACAAGCATAACTTTTTAACAAGGTTCCTTGATCAACACTAAATATCGTAAAACTAAAAATTCTTAAGCTCCTGCTGAGATCAACATTTTGTTTGAGATGTGGATTGACAACTGATGAAAATCCTTTTGTTTCTGATAATACCGGAGCTAAGGTTTAGACCTCAACTCCGTCTATCCCTAAGTCATCTATATCATAGGAATTTTTTTTAATCAATAAAAGAAATCTAACTAAAGAATAAAAAAAATGAGTTTCGAATTTACGTTTAGTAATATCAGAAGTCGCAAAATAATCCTTCAGGTTTTAGACGTAAAAATTCTCCAGTAACTAGTAGTTAAAATGTTGTCCCAAATAAATAAATACGCTGTAGATAAAAACTGTATATATTATAGATATAAATTATAGATGAGTATTATAGCACAATTTCTATAAAGGAATTTTATTCTAATTATATTTCGTAATACATCATAGTGATAAACACTTTTAACTCTTTAAAAATTTTTATACATTTAATTCTAATATTAAAATTGTATTTAACCATAATAATTAATTTTGCTTGTATTTTATAGTGATTATTTTTTTGAATTTATTTTTAGTTCTGCATAAGATTTTTTTTTATTTACTGTTAATTTAATTTATTAGCTCAAAGGGGCGGTAGCCTATAAAGGCTGTTAGTTTCGAAGCGGTATTTTGCGCTGTTTTACTATAAATGTCCGTGTCTCCTTGCAAATTGTTGCTACCAAATATTATCGCCCTGTATTAAAGAAATTAAATAATGAAGAATCTGCATGAATACATGTGTGTTTCTCGCACTGTGACAAAAACGACGGTAGTATCTAGAATCATCAAATTTTGAATAATGTAATCCTCCACCCGAACATGGGTATCTGAAAGGCCGAATTACGAATTTGTTTTAATCTATTTCATATTTTGTAAAACTTTAACGAATTTTTGATTAACACACTCAACGAGTTAGGAGCGAGCACTGTACTTAAAATAACAGTTTTATCTTCAGTGCAGAAATTCTAAAGATATGCTGTTTTCAAATGTATGTGGTTTACGGGCAAAAAACATGATATTCAATAACTATAGGTAACACACAAAACGTTAAAAAAAAGGTTCCTTTTGGGCGTAATATAAAATATAAGTGCTTCTAGATTTTGTTTTACCTTTTTATTCCCTTCATTACACTCAGAAAAATGTATGCTCCGAATTTAATAAATTACTAAATTAAATATTCCACTTTAATGTTAATAAGTTAATACTGATATAATCAAATAAATGATTGTTTTGTAATGTTATTATAGTTTTGAAAATCACTGCCTGAAAAAGGCAATTATTAAATTAAATCAGATCTTGTTTAATTTTACCTTATTTAGTATTTCAAAGTATCACGTACTATCAATCTTATTTAATTTTACGTTATTTGTAAGCAAAATTAAGTTCATAAATTTTGTGCTTAGAGTTTTTACCGTTTTACCAAAGTAAAGATATTTGTACAAGAATTACGCGTGAAAAAAAAATGCGCAAAATGCAGTAAAAAGTGCTTTAATGATATATATTAAATCCTCTTTGGAAAAAACTGTGGCTTACGAAATATCAACTAAGTATTTTGTACATTCTATTCGTACTCAATTTAAAATAATGCCATAGCAAGAAGATATATTTTATTCATGCTTAATATTAAATAATACATTACAAGACATCTGACACCTGAAGATAGATTATATCAGGCCTTAAAAATGCGTAAGAATATTTTTATACGTCTCCAACTTCTACTTTTTACAATCTAATTTCATTTAGAGTTTCCCATTTGATGTCTTATTTGGCCGCGTAGAGAATTTGACAGCTCCATCGCTACAAAACTCACTTTTTCTTATTTTGCTTCGGCGTCTCTACAGTTCTCTTTTACTTATGCTTCAAATAATTCAGAAAACTAAATTCATTTGATGTTTACTTTTATTACTCCTCGATTGCGACGAAAGAAGGAAGTAAACAGACAGCGCAAGAGAAATATCCTTCTGGATTTTTTTCAAAGCGATTTAAAATTATTTTCTGTTGACGAAAGGGAAATGCTCGCGACATTTTGATTTATTTGTATTACGTAAAAGAAAAAAAATACAATCTGGAAGATGTAGAAAAATGGAAAATTCGAAATTCCGTCAAAAATTTAATACATTTTAAGCAGCACTTGCATGAAACAAAAGTATGTGTAGCAAGAAAAAAATATATGCATTTCAATGGAAAATACACTATTGTGAAATACACCTAAGATATGCTATATTCATAAAATTATGCAGCATTCAAAAAAGACTGTTATTAAATATTTTCTATTGAAAAATACTTTTTTCACGCAATATAAAAATGATGTCAAAAATTCTTGCTTTCCTGTTGCATAAAAATGATCGAAATTTATGAACTCTTTTTTTTTTCTGAAAACATAATGTATGTTTTAAGTAATATGTGCAAGCCAATTTTAAAAACAAAACGTTTAATGTGCAATAATTGACAAAAGAAAGGTTACTTGTTAAAATGAAGTGAAAGAATTTTAAATAAATCATTCAGGAAAAAAAAAAAAAATCGGCGCCACATTATTTATTAGTTTGCTTCAAAATTCCACAAGCATTTAAAAACACTCTAAGATATCAAATTAAGCATGCAAAATACATGTAGTTATAGGTTATTGAATTTATAACTAAAGCGTCACTATACTCATTCTTTAAAGATTCTAGTTTTCTTATCTAAAATCAACTATGCATCTAAACGGCCAGCTTTCCATTTCCTTAAATTATAATAAATTTACCTACTACAAATAGCGTTAGACTAGCTAATCATCGCCGATCTTTTAATACGATAGTGTAAAAGCCGGCTGCCGCAGCCTTAGCTCGAATACGAATCTCCGAGAAGACACATATATCTGTAAGTTTATATAGTATCTTACAGTGTCAGTGTAGTGAAAATATCGAAAATTCTTTCAAAAATTTGAACGAAAAACACAAGCGATAGGAGGTCCTTGGTTTCGTTCATACTCAGGAATTCACTATAGAAATCGGGATGGAGCAGGGCACAATTCAGACTTTCAGCAGTAAAGATTCAAAGCCCTGGCCAGCGGCAGGCGCTTGCTACTTGTTGACCATAGTGAATTCAACGGACCTGATCGAGATTCTATCACATAATGTGAGAAACCGCACAGCGTGTCGCCCTAGTTTGTCCTTCCAAAGAATTTAATTATCATTTAAAAGACTCTGCACTATGTTCTCACCTAGTCCAGATTAACCCACAAATGTTGTTTCCTAAAACTTGAGTGTGAGTTGCAATTCAAAAATACTTGGAATTGTGAATAAAGGGACCCAGACAACAAAACAAGCTTCTCATAGTTTTTTTTTTCTTGCAAATCCTATTTTATTTGATGCATTTTATAGATGCAGCAAAACTTTCGCCGGAGCTCACGGGTAGATTGAACTATAAAAAATAGCCTGTGGGCCAAAGGTCACAACCAGTTTGAGAATATAACTGATAGCCTTGATTTTCTTCCGTTAAATCAAGACGTCTGCTGTCTTGGTCTAGAATTTATATTTAATTTGGTGATGTAACATCGGCACTTTTCGTTTCCCAGAAATTTCATGAAATATATTTGTGTATTTTTGTGTGTGCTCCTATGAAAAATTCCATTTTGCAAACATAGCTATCATGCAGCGCGCTAGATTACGCGTACAGCGTTACGGAACAGACACATTTGACAACACAGTCAGTCATCGAGTTTATCATAAACATCCCTAATGTGTATTTCACAGGAGGATTTGAAATATAAAAAAGATGTTGTAAGGTATTCCCCCACCTTCTTTGCATGCTTTCGTAGTGTACTGGTCCGTACGCTCGGCGCGTATTCGAGAGATCCATGATTCGAGTCCCGGCGAAAGCACTGCTCATTTTTCATGTCTCCTGCTTCAAAAATAACTTTATGTTTCTACAGTGGCGCCCGAACTAAAAGGGTGGAGGATGATGATTCTCCACTGCCAGGATTTGGCGATTGGGTCCCGTAATCCCCATTCGCCCTTTAAAAGGGGGGAGTATATAAGGTATTTCTCCCGCCTTCTTAGCATACCTTCGTGGTGTAGAGGTCAACACGCTCGTTGCGTACTCGAGAGTTTCGTGGTTCGAGTACCGGCGAGGGCAGTGTTCATTTTTCATCTCCCCCTGCTTCGAAAATTCCTAATCTCTCTAAAATGTTTACGCGTAGGGTTAGAAGAAAATATCTGACCTTTCAGAGGAATGTCCAATGAAATACTACTATTATTATCTCATAAATTTTACTATTATATTGTTTTTACAAAGTGATAAATGCATCAGTTCAAGCTGATAAAACTTTCAGCTAGATTTTGCCAAAATCGTAGTAATATTTCTTCACGATCTTATTTAATTTTAAAATGCCGTTTGTTATTGTTTCAGTAAAGAACTCCTAGAACTAGACTAGAGGCACTAAAGAACACTAAAAAAACTTTCAGAAATATATTTACAAAAACATTAAAATAAGAGTATGAAATTGTGGAAACTTAATTATTAATTTCCTGAAATCAAAGATTACTTTCCAGAATTGTAATCAAGAATATGGTACTATTTGAAAGAATAGTATGCAATTTTTTAAGCTTTCATAAATTTTCTTTTTCTTCGGTTAGATACAATAATCAGATATTTTCTATTTTCATGGTCAAGAAATAGGTTAAAATTGCCTATCATTCCCGGCTCCCCCCCCCGAAATTGGAATCACAACTGTTTAATGCTATTCAATCTGAAGTTAACATGGATTCATAATATAAGTATAATAAAATTATTTGTTACAAGTGAATAGCCTAGGTCAACGATTCTAAACCATTTGACTAACGCGTACCATTTAAACAAAAATTGAAAACTTTTAGTACCACCACTACAAAGTACTACTACCACCACCACTCTTGAACAAAGCTCAGATCGTATAAATTTACGAGTGCTAGAGAAAAAAACTCAATCAGGATTTTGGGGTTTAAATTTTTGAATTTAATAGTTAAAAATACTTCGCTTCTTTGCGTGCCACCTATTTTCTCTTGCGTACCACCGCTTGAGAACCCCTGGTCTAGGTGAAGAAACTTATGTTTGGGTTCTCATGAAGGGATAAATAACGTAAAATAGCAAATATTCTTTAAGGTTGATAACACACTTTATACTATTTTATTTTAGGATCTGTAGCTCTTTGAAAAAGATGTTAGGAAGTTTACTCTTGTTAACAATGCCTCATACTATATAAATTGTAGTTCTGGAAAAATGTTTTGAAGCTGCTCTTAGCAAGATTATTTTATGGTAAACAATCAAAGCGATTTATTTTAAGTACCTAAAATACGTTACCTGGATAACTATTTCTTAAAATTTTATCTTCTTAAAATGTTTGTAAAAATTGGTAAAATTTTAAGGTCTAATCTATGTACCTGCTAACTGATTCTTGATTATCTTCCCTGTGCTTCTTAGATTTGTCTTCTTTGTACATAACTAGAACTCTAAAAACGGAGACCCAAAGGATGAAATTTTTAGAAATGTTTATTAATATACTTCGAAACGTAACTAGATGTTTATTAACACTAAAGCTTATTGCTAAAAGCTGTAGTAATATTAAAATCTATAAAAGTTTTGTATGTATTCAGTGTTCTAGTAATAACATATTAAAGACGGGAGGAGAACTCGTCTGACGAATTAGTACGTTAGACAGAGATTAACCTCACATTCAAAAAAGAGATAATATTGATTTTGGCAGCATTTGCGCAATGCTGAAACACTTAGTTAAACTAAATTTTAAACATACATAATATGCAGGAAACATTCAAATACGCTTTTGATTTCTTAACCTTTGGTTACACCCTATTTGAAAAGACGAACAGAAAGGAAACAAGTTATGCTACCTCTTCTCACTATCAAAAGTAACGACAAGTATGTTTTTTTTTAATTATGAGTGAATTGTTTACAGAATGTTGAAAGAAAAAAGTCTTAATCAAACATATTTATTTCCTTCCTTGCTAAGTTTTGATCGTTTCCCATGGTTTCCTTGTAACTATGAGCGATTTCAAGTTTTTATTTCTTTCCTAGAATTGCCGAATCATTTGCTGTTCCCAATTTTCAAATTCTAAGTAATGTTTTGTTTCAGTTTGGAACTCTTAACCTTTGTTCGTAGAATATTCTCCTTTTTGGATTCTGAGATAACCATGTATATCTTTTAGAGATAAGAAACAAATTTCATTTCAATAGATTCATGCCATTTGCTTTTTTAGCAACGATTTACGTGAAACATATAATTTTAGTGATTAAAATTGAAAAATTATCAGGTTTTAATACTGAGCATTAATATTTTTCTAGCTAGCTCTGAAAACTAAGTACGCCACAATAACTGGCTTAGCTTTATTTTTAGCTGAAGCTACTGAAAGCAGTTCTGTTAATCGAAAGCCATGCCATTTCAAAAATAAATCATATGCCATTTCGGAAATAAATTAATCATTTCGTAAATAATCTATTTCAGAAATAAATTAAACTTTTTCTAGCATTGTTTGCCTGTAAACCTCACACTCAATTTGGCTTCTACCAAAATCGTCCAAGAAAAATTTTCCCAGATGGTAAATTAGATTTATTTGACGCTATCCATTATCCATAAAATTATATCTGTATTATTCTATTCTAAGCCATTTTAACCAATCATGTATAAACGGATTATCATGCATTCTATTTTCAATATCTAGACGGCATTATGTGCTTTGTTTCTGCTCGTTATTTTTCTTTTCCTCTTCGTCATAGAGTGGCCATACTTAGCTACTAGTATGTTATTGGTCCGGTTTTTTTTTCTGTTACTTGTCGAGCATTCAATTTTAGATGAAAAAGACAAAGGTGTTTACATTATTAAATTGTTTCTGAATTAAAAATCTATGAAAATCTGTTTTAGGTTTCCTAGAGTCAATGAAACAAACCTCAGATTTAAGTTTAAAAAAAACTTCTCTTCAATTTTTTAATTTTTTAGTACAATAAAACGTCTTAAACTCTTTTATGAGAATCGTTTGGTTTTTTAACCTAACTACTTAACTATTTTCTGATTTCGATGTCAAAATAAAACTCTATCTTAGTTACTATCTTTATGCCTTTGTCTTTCGTTCATTCACTAAATATGAAAATCTCAAAGCCACAAAAATTTTAACTCCCTTTAAAGTATTTTCTTAAGGGTAAGAAACAAGAATCAGTGCTCTTGTTGTCTAGTAAGTACTAGAGGTGGACAATACCGTTCCTTTAAGGGATCTGATCGGAAGCGTTCACTTACTGAAGTAAATCGGTTCTTTTTAATGATTGACAACTAACTAACAATGACCTTGATGAATGAATGCGTTCGGAACAGGAAAGGATCAAGGGTGGTGTATAAAGATGGGGAAAATGAACAAGGAGTGGGATCGCTGGATTGATCTCTTTCGACTGCACTTTCGAGATTCTCTAAAAAAGTATTTCTACGTATAACAATATAATTATGGAACAAAAAAATACTTAAAGTTAAATAATACTGAAAACTAAACTCACATTTGTTATAGATTGCATTATTCTATTACTATAACTGATATTTTGTTGCTACTACAAAGCACATAGTAAAAATAAATATTTAGGTTGGAGGCAGATCCCGAATAACAGGAAGTTCTCTGCTGACTTTACTGGCATCTTTTTTTTTCATCTCATTTGACAAAATTATACCAAATATCGCTTGAGGTTCTTATATTAGGTAGAATATATACTTTGTTCTATCACCGTGAAAAAATACATTAGATGGAAAAAGGAATGTTTATAAATATATACTACATCTAAAGAAGATTAAAGAGAAATTCCCAGCCTTAGTAAAATAAGTAAATAAATTAAAGTCTAATTTATTATTTTATAGAAACATTACAGTAATATTTATTGTATATAAAAGGTATTACCTAACATACGTAGCTATGACACAATATCCAAAGAATCGAAATGGAACTCAAAGGAACAGTTCCGAGGAAACGAAAAGAGCAAATAATCAAGACTCCGAATGAGCTAGATTTGAAAAAACGAATAATGAAAACTCGTCGGAATCAGATTTAGTCACGACTCCGAATAGTGTAGGAGCGCTGAGAGCTGGGAATCTGAGGAACTAGCTAGATTAGAAAGAACGAGTAATGAAGACGCTTCGGAATCAGATCTAACCACGATTCCGAATAGTGCCGGAGCGCTGAGAGTTCGGAATACGAGGAACTAGTTCCTATTATTTACGTACTTTAAATAGATCATCGCACTGCCAGATGAGGGGAAATATCCATTCATTTGCAAACAGGGGTGATCAGTTGCGCTGAAATTCATCGGTTTAATTAAAGTTTTGTTTTTGTATAATAGATAGAACGTAAGCAATTCAAAAGCACATATATATGCATATATAACACACATATACACATACAAAATTGGTCAGAGACGTTTCCGTTAAATAATAAAGTAAGGACTGCTAGTATGTGCATTAAAATGAATTAGATTCTTTGCATGCTTCCCAACAGCTCTCGGTGAACAGAAAGACCTGCCGTTCCGTTTTCGCTAGAGCGCTTATCATTCTTTGAGTTGAGGGACTCAGTTCTTTAAGTCGATTCCAGAGCTGAAAGTCTATTAAGTACTTGAGAGATGAATTGGATCATCTAAATTGAATAACAACTTATAAAATGAAAAATATCCCTGGTGCGGTAGTTTCGAATGCGTAGATGGCTGAACAGTTTTGCTATCTCGCAAATGTTATGAATTATTTCCTTGTTTTGCTGCTTATAAAATTAGAAAATGTGAAAAATGGAAGAAAAAAATATAAAAGACAAATTATTACACAATGAAGCAGGCAAATAATGTGTTCTTCTATCATATGATAAACACTCCTGCTTGGAAAGTATTTTTGTTTTAGATGAAAGCACAGTTTAAATGCTACAAGTTCCAAGATCCTGATAAATAACTATATGCGTATTTGAAACTATCCTAGTATAAATACTGTAGTTCAGACTAATCTCTCTCTTCTTTCTTTGACTGTTTCTTTGTATTTACATATGGCTGTCAGTACGACAGCGCTATAAAATTGATCACAATAGAAGAAGAATTCTGTTTAAATAGATTTATAGATTTAACACTTAGAAAGATATCTGATCTTGATGTCTTTAAATTTCTACTGTCCTGGATATCATTTGAGTATTTTACAATTCATAATATTCCAAATCGTGGAGCTAAAATTCGACATCGAAGGTACATTCATGTCCATAAATTAAGGATAATTCGGAATCACGCGGAAATCGAACTCTAAAATAAATATATCACCTGTAAAATCACTACACACATCTTCAAGAATCATATGCAAATTTCAGGAAGTAACCAAATGACACCGATGGTACGTCACAATGACGAGAGTGTAAGAGAGTGATCTATAAGGAATACAGGCAAAGAAGTAAAATTGTTCGCAGGCGCTTTATAAGCATTTCAGTGCAATAACCGAATAGTTATGACACAAAGGACGCATTTGGATGATTTTTTACGTGGTAGAATTATCGGCCTTCTGGACTGTGGGCGTACCCAAATTGAAGTGTCAGACGAACTTGGAATTGCCCAGTGTCATCTCCAGTCTTTGGCAACGATTCCAAGATGATGGTAATGTGAGTAGACATTACAGCACAGGCCGCCCCAGAGTTACAACGCCGAATGAGGACCGGTATTTGGCAGTTACTGCCAAAAGAAACAGGCGGAGCACAGCCTCAGACCTGTTTCGTCAGCTGTCTTCAGCCACTGGTACAACAATTTCAAGGCAGACCGTGTACAGACGCTTAGGGCAAATTGGTCTATATGCTCGCAGACCTGTCAGATGCGTTTCACTTACTGCAACTCACTGTCGCCTGCGGTTAGCCTGGAGTAGAGAGCATGCATTGTGGACACCGCAACAGTGGGCTTGTGGGATGTTTTCCGACGAATCCAGGTTTAGATTGCAGTCTGATTCTTGCCGGACATTCACATGGAGAGCTCCAGGTACCCGTTACCACCAAGAAAACATCATTGAACGACACCGTTACTATGGTGCAGGAGTGCTCGTTTGGGGTGGAATTATTCTGGGTTCCAGAACTGACCTGCATGTTCAAATTGGAACCATGACAAGCCAAATCTATCGGGACGTCATTCTGGAACAACATGTACGTTTGTTTTGGGGTGCCATGGGCGCACATTTTGTGTTTATGGATGACAACGCCCGTCCTCACCGTGCAAACATCTAAGCGAATGCCTTCAATCGGAGGATATCACCCGTATGGACTGGCCAGCATTCTCACCGGACTTGAATCCAGTAGAGCACGTGAGGGGCATGCTTGGCCGACGAGTTGCAGCCCGTCAACCTCCTCCTACATGTCTACCTGAACTTCGGAGAGCATTGCTTTTTAAGTGATGTAATATCCCCCAAGATCAGATCGATAATTTGATACTCAGCATGCCTAGGCGTTGTATGGACTGTATTGCATCGTCGGGGAGACATACAATGTATTAACAATCATACCAACCATGTAATATTGTTTTTTTTGTAAATAGGTTTTTTTTTTGTAATTTGCTCCAGGATGAAAAAATCGCTAATTTTTTTAATAATATCAAACATATAGCATCTTATTTTGCTCTTTACCTTTTGTTTAATAAATAAGCTTTACAAATAAGTCAAATTTGTTTTGCTTCTAACTCTTCCTTTGCCTGATTTTGCATTATCCTTAATTTATGGACATGATTGTATTTTAAGTAAGCCCATCCACAACCTTTGCGATTTGTACTGAATACTGTTAAGGAGAATGAACCAGGATATAAAGGAGGACTTATCTGTGGCACGCTAACGATCTGGTACACATTGAGGCAATGATCCTCTTCACAGACAAGCAGATAGGCATGACAATCTTGGAAGTGACACGTCAAATGTCCAATTAGGCAAGCAAAATCTTCACGGATCCGCTTGACACATCATTAATGATTACAATATCGTGGATCGGCTTCTGACGATATGTAGGAAAAAATGCCTGGTTTCGTTCCAGATTTTAGAGGGGGATGCTTGTCATATTACGGGTACATTTTCCAACTTTGAAGCTCCTTTGACATTTGAAACACTGCATAGGACACATTCGAGTATTACCATAAACGTTTGGAAATGTGATCAATGTCTCTGTGGACGATTTACCCAACTTAACTCAAAATTTCACTTTAGCTATTTATTCTACCTTACTCTGCTTGATGTAATCACAAACTATATACACAATATCATAGAAAGACCATTACAGCAACTCCAGATATTACCCAGTGGTGTCATTTAGTGCACACAAGATTGATGTTGGCATTTGTTGGCGAGTTACAAATGTAGAATATATTACCTTTTATGGAGCTGTGCATACCACATTCTTTGCGATTTTCCTCTAGTTATAAGCCTAACGTCAAAACCGAAGTTATCTGATTGTAAATTATTGGTTTTTATTGATATTAAATACTCTTTTTTTTCATTTAACTCAATATCAGGCACCAAGAAACGTTTTCTCTTAAGTATCAGAAAAGCCTTAGAAGTCTTTTAAGACGGAATAGGTTTAGTATACAAATGCTAAAAGACATGGAAATAAATACCAAAGATTCACCCGGAGTGTCCTTGGTTTGCGCGTTTTTCTGTTCTCCCGGGATTTATACTTTTGGTGGTGGGCCCGTTTCTTTATCTTAATAGTTGCTTGCTTTAGGTTTTTCTCAGAAATGTTTTCAGTGTTTGATTTCTGTTTTGAAAATGATTACCTATACCTTGCGTGTTCAGTGGTCTCGTGCTTACTAGGCGTTCAAACCAACCTTGCCCATTCTTCTCAAAATGTTTCTTCTTTTGCCCATTCTTCCTTAGAAAACTTGATAAAGATTAGCTTTATGCGCACATCGTTAAGTCTCGAGACCTCTCATTTTAAGACATACGTATCACACTAAAGTCTATCCTAGCCTTGGCTTTTCCTTAACCATTCCATATTTATTTTCAAGTATTAATGTATCTTAAAAGTAATTTATAAGCCAAATAGAGCTTTTATTTTAAAATATAAATTGTATATATTGTAGGAGTAAATTGGTTGTAAGTGCTGTTTGAAACGGAACAGTTTTTTCTTTATAATATTTTGCTTGATGTAAAGAATTTTGATTCTAAAGACTTTTAAAATATTTTAGTTATGCTTAAAATATTACAAAAATTATGAAACAAGAAATCCGTAGAGCAAAGCTCAATTAATGTAACATTCGTAGTTGTACGATGTACAAGAAAAGCATTATTTTATTACATCAGGTTTTAACAGAACTTAGGTAACTACTAATAATTATGAATACATTCATTAATATTTGAATTAAAGATATTCTTATTTATGAATGCAAATTACTGTATGATAATTTGTTTTATGCACAAAGTTGAAACTAATTATTTAAGAATAATAAAATTTTATTTTTTGTATGAATTCCATCTTTACATATACGATCTCTGTGTTTATGGATAACTGATATATAAATTGCATAAATGTCGTATGTTAGTCTTTTGATTTTTAACTATAATTCTTACCAGTTTAATATGCGGAAATCATATTAAAGTTGCAATATGAATGATGTTATTAACCTTCCACAACTATTTACTATATCGTTGTACTTTAGTAAGTTGGAATACAGGAAAAAAATTAAGAAATGCGATACGAGATTATACTGAGACATCTTTAGAAACTTCGGACTTATTTCTAGAAACACTTTCTCAATAATAATTATCCCGGGCCATATATATCTGCATACGCGTTACATACATAATCTAAATGCAAAATACAAAGTTGAAAGATACAGATATGTGAAAAAAATATTTTATTCTGAAGGCTGGCAATTTTTGCGACACGAGTTTCATTCAAATCTAAAATCTTGATATTTCCAACGAACTGTATTTCGAAATCCAAAGAGAATGAGAAAATGCTCCTATTCAACATCCATCTGTCTTATCAACCGTTTCTCCAAAAGTCATCAATCAAGAAGTTGAAGAAAAAAAAAAGGTCTTGCCCACGGTCTTCACCAATCATGTGCAATTGAATGACCATTAGTCTAGATGGAGTTCCGATTACTGGTCCGAGCACGGAAATAGATGGCTACTGCAAACGTAAGCGGTAAAGTCAAAGAAATGGTGAAACACACGCTACCGAGAACACATCTATATTATTCTTCTGACATTTCGGAATAAGATATGGAAGCTAACGATTACCAGAAACTCGATAAATATTTTATCTCATCTTCATTTTAACGAGTGTACGTTCTCATGTTTATTTTAACTAAATGTGTGTGAAATAAATTCTCGAACAGAATACTACAAAGATATAACACACATTTTTAGGCCAATACTGAATTATATAAAAGTTTCATCACAATTATTTCAATTTTCATTCTCTCTAAACGAATGGTAACTTTCATAGGCAAACTATAAGCATTACTTATTGCATCTTACCACGACCTTTCCATATAGATAATGCGGATATCTGTACGTGTGAATATATTATTTTACCCTTGCCACAAAATATTTAATCCTTTTAAATGCGATTACAGGTTAACAACTTCACGCATTAATAATATTTTCCCATCTCGCTGATATTAGACAAAGAAAAACCTTAAAGAAAGGGTCTAGGAAATTTTCATATGCAGTTAGCTTTTGACCGATTGAGAAATTTTCTTTGTTTGTGTATTTGCTTGTATATATTCGTATCGCTGTAATTATTACTTCATACTTCAATAAATTTTTACCCGTTTCTAAATTCGCAAACAATTAATTACTATTTAAAAATAATTTTAGCTATCCAGTGGGAATATAGATAAATAACATAAACTGGTAAATCAGTTTGATTTATATTTATCTTTTATATTTCTCCTTCCTTATATATTTAGTCCAGAAACATCCGAATGGCTAAAGTCGCGAAGGTTTAGTAGTTCTCCAAGATTTTAGTGGGTAGTTGCCATGGATTGACCCGGCTGGATGCTTGTTCCGTATGTAAAAATTTATCGGTATTAAATGATTAATGCGTCATGAAAACAGAAAATAATTTTTAAAGAATACAAAACTTTAAATTCACGTTAAAAACGCTAAAATTAAAAAATACAAAAGCAAAGGTAAAAATTGTTTGTAGTGTGGGTTGAGCCGCCCAAACGGGATAGTGGTCAGAGACTCTGACTTCTGTACTGAAGGGCCTCGGTCACCATCGTCGAAATGAATAAGTCCTACGCCCTGAGTTACTGCATCACTATTAGAGGACCGGTATTTGCGCAATTTAGCTTCCTTACCGAACACGATTGTTCTAAATCTCTTCTATGAAACTGGCATGTGATACCATACATTCAATCTAAAACAAAGTTACAAGCAGTTCTATAATATTTTAAAAAGCTTACATGAATCTCTGCTTTGCTGTATCTCAATGGTAGAGCCCAAGTGGGAATTGTGGAGAAAGCATGGATATTTGTAAATGTAGTGTCTTTGCAGCGTGGCTGGTACTCTGAATATATGGTGAGCCGAATGTCCTCTGGTGTAGTTTGGGGATAGGGGAGATGAGTTGAGTTGAGAGCAGAATTTGGACTCTGCGGCTTACTAAGACTATTCGGGTCTAGTCCAGGTTCCACAACTATCCGCCGCAACACCTCATGGGGCCTATAAGGGAATACATTGGTCCTGTATACATGCTTACATAGTTCATAACATATGCTTATAGTTACATAGTTCATAATATATGCTTACATAGTTACATAGTTCATAGTACATGCTTATATACAAGTAGTTCATAATACATAGATCTTTCATAATACATGCTTACATAGTGCATAGTTGCTTACATAGCTCATACTTGCTTACATAGTTCATAATATATTGAGCCTGTTACATAATACATACATAGTTCATAATAATTTTCATTGGCCATAGTACATACATGTTTCATAATATATAAAGTGGGCCGTAATACTTACATGTTTTATAATATATACAATAAAAAAAATAAAAATAAAAACAAACAAACAAACAAACAAAAAAATATTTAAAAATTTAAAAAAAAAAAAAAAAAAAAAGATAGAAGAGAGAGAGAGAGAGAAGAGAGATTGACAGGGAACTACTCCACACTGTACAAATCTGTTCCCGATTCCTCCAGTTTCTGCATTATCTTGCATATTTTGATTCGAAATGCTGGCTGTTCGATCAGATAACGCTTATGAGAAGTTGCCTGTTCCGGAAGCTGCACATGCCACTGTGCGGTTAGAGGGCACTGAGTCAAGTAATGGTCTGGTTTACCAATCCCTCCACAGACACAACTTTCGGTATTTGCAATTCCTCTCTCATAGTAATAGGAAGAGAAAGGCCCGTGCTCCGTCACAAATCTCGTTATTTGTGGGGATGACTCGAGACGATCGAGCGAAACTTTATGGTAATATTCACAGGTCTTCCTGCTTTGTTCGGTAGAGTCCCATTCCCATTGCCACTGGTGCTGAGCTGCTGTCCTTGTCACTTTTTTAAGGTGAGACCACGGGAGTTTGGTAATTACGCATTGTGCATCGATATTGTGAGCTGCTTCTTTTGCTAGGCTGTCGGCTTCCTCATTACCTTGAATGCCGGCATGTGCCTTTATCCAAGATATGAGGATATTCGTTTTCGACGAACGCTCCTTCAGCGTGTCCTGAATCTCCGCTATGATAGGAGAAGGATGTCTGGATTTCGTAAGGCATATATGACCGAGAGGCTGTCTGTAAGAATATTAATAGTGAATCCTTCTGGGGGCTTGTTAACTCGATAGCTTTGCGAATCGCAATTGCTTCAGCCTGGAAAACTGAATTATTCTGTCCATATGACCTTTCCATGTTATCAGCGTTTCCTTGTTCTTAGTTACTATAAGGCCACAGCCTACTTGTCCGTCAACATTTGAACCATCCTTATAAACATAATATTGATCCTTTATGTCAGAGTCATCTTTCCATGATGTGTGCACCGAGACTCCTTTTCCGTAGTTAGACGAATGGATGACATTTACTGGCCTTATTTTTTCATCGAGGCTGTGCTGAGAGGTGGTGTGTGCTACAACCCCTTTTCCATGGTGTGAAGGATGGGTTGCATTTATGAGACGTTTTGTTTCATACTCCTCTGGATCATAGCATAGCGGTCCAAAAGTAGTGCAGAGATGTAATTGGAGAGGGGGATAGGGGAGGAGGAGTGGAAGACTCTGGCTCTCCCTCAAAAAATTGGGGTGGAAATAGGTAGAACAGTACTGTCTCGTGTATGGTGCCCAAGGCTCCTGCCAACGACAGGCGTAATCTTGCATTCCTTGCCATAGTGAATTGGCTTGCTCTGATGAGGTCAGACAAGGGAGATTAGTCACAACAACAGTGTGGGTTAAAAACCTAGAAATAATGGAGTATAATCTCTAGTAATAACTGGAGTAGAATAATGTAAGAAATACTGAAAAGGATTTAAAGATTATTTACAGTAATGGACAAAAGTTTAAGACCGGTAGCTGTTTTCCTGTATTTTAACACATTACACCATTTTCACTCGTGATTGCGCTGTCTCATGCGTTCATTGCATCAAACGCTTTCTTACTGCTATAGAAAAACAAATATCGTTTATCAGTAGTTTGTTATTGGATTTTGCGTACACAGTGATGTTGTATAATTCTTGTAATGAGTAAAAACCTTACCTTACTGCTGAAAAAAGGGCAAAAATAGTGGCCCTGCATGAAGTTGTCTTTTCTGAACGTCAAATAAGTTTGAAGGTAAATATCAGCAAGTCAGGCATGCATCAATGTATCAGTAAATTAACAATTTCGGGAAATTGTACGTGTCGTAAGAGGACTGGTCGCCGAAGAAAAACTTCTGCACGTGATGATCGTGTGCACTCGATGACAATTAACCTCCTGCAATAAAATTATAGCTGTTCTGGCTGCAAAGGGTACTAACGTCAGTTTGAGTACTATTTCAAGACGTTTGACTAAAGATTATGGTTTATTTTGCTAGAAGGAAACCTCAACTTTCTCAAAGTATGAAAAAGGAATGACTGACTTTCGGCAGACAATATCAGAATTTGACCGAACAACGGTGGTGTACAGTGTTATTTTCCAATGAGGCAAGCGTGGATCAATTTTTTGCACGTGCTAAATGTATTCACCCCCCATTTGGAAAAAGAATTGATGACAGATATACGACTCCGACAGTGAAACACCCTCCGAGCCAGATAATGTCTGCGTCTGGTACTGCTGCTGTATATTTCCTGCTACCTAAAACCGCAATGAAAGGCAGCCGGTACCTTAATTTGTTACGTGATAAGTTGAAGCTTCACTTGGATGTTCACAGATGTTCAATTTTCATGCATGGTGGGGTTCCGTGTCACAGGGCAAATAATGTTAAGGACTATCTGAGGGCTACTCAAATCCATGTGCTCGATTGGCCGGGTAATAGCCCAGATTTGAATCCCATAGAGAATCTGTAGTGTGTTGAGAAAAATAAAGTCACAGAGAAGCTACCATCCAGTGCAACAGAACTTATTGAAGTAATAAAGCATGTATGGTGTACAGAGATTCTCAAGCTTACTGTCAGTCTCTTGTTCATAGCACGGCTAAAAGGATTGCAGCAGTGATAAAAAATAAAGGAGGTCTGATAAAATACTGACAGTACTTCAATAACCTTGAATAACTTTGAAGTCCATTTTTCATTTATGACATAAGATTTTGTTGCAGAATTCCAATCAGTCTGATATTTTCAAGTGTGGTCAAACTTTTGCACACGACTGTACTTTTAGAATTTTTCTCCTTGAGAAAAGAACAATTGTTAATAATCAACGAAAATTTAAAAATTGCATTTGGCAATTAAAATTAAAAAGAAGACCAGATTTACATTAAAAATAACCAAATAAATAGAAGAAATAAATTAAGATCAGCGCATCATAAGAATATTGAAATAACCAGCCTGGAATTGCAAAATAAAGAATTAAACATTATAAAATATTTCGTATTTCGTACTTTGTTTTGTGTTTGATAAATGCATTATTTTAATAATTTTTATAGGGAACTATGGAATTATGTTCGAAACGTTTTTTGTTACTACTGCTCATGATAAGCGTCTTTCATAATCCTAGAACAATAATCTTTAAAGGGTTATGTGTTTGAAAACAGAAAAGAAATGAATGGAAACTTTTATCCTCATAGACCATGACGCATTACGCTGCTTTGCTCTAATATGCAGCCCATCTAATTCTCGTATCGCAAATACCTGATACTGAAATTCCCGAACAATAGTTCTTGCAGTCGAATAGCTACGCGATGGCAGAGCTCCAAGTAATAGAATTCTTTCACAGAAACCACTCATGCACTGGCATTACGTGATCTTTTGACTGCTCTGCTATGCTTTTATAATTATTAGTCTATTCCTCTCACATTCGGGATTTCTATCCACCTAATGAATAGGACACGGATGGATAATCTCCGAACGGGAATGCTAAATCACAATGATTCGGCCTTACGAAGAAAGATGGCAGTGTGCCCGTATGTGACAAGCTTTCTAAAGTTGCTGGGAATGGGAAATTATACCAGTCTAAGAGAGTTAAATCCGTGCGTGACAGGAGCTTTCAGGTTATTACGACTTGCATAGAAACGGGAATCTTTCCGATACTTGTTCTGTTTGCTCAATTTCGGCAGCTGTAATATCTAAATCTGTTCAACAACCACTTCATTCTTATTGATAGGAATAGGGGTTGATGAAAATATACAATTACATCTTTTCACTGTAAATTTATTTTTTTCTCATATCTAACGAAACAAATTTTGGAAACAGAAAGTTTGATTATAGACCTGAGGAAAACAATGGTCCAAAATTGAAATTAAATTACGAAAACGACACTGCGACTGAAAATATACTATGTATATGAAGAAAGTATGTATGAAATATATATATATATGTGTGTGTGTGTGTGTGTGTTTGTGTATGAAATATTTACAAACATATTAACTTAAATGATTTAAAGTACCTCAGTGTAGGTAACTGTAAATATTTTTCTGGCATTGCATATTCCCTTTCTGTCGGTTACAATAGCTGAGATTCTTATAAGTTATGTTACGATAGTCATAGCTTAGTCGCTAAAGCTCTGTTCCGAATTTAACTTAATAACGTATTTAATTTTATTTATAACGAAAATGTAACGTATTTTCTTTCAGCATAGTGTAATTATACTGCTAGTTCAATTTTACGTTAAATCAAATCTAGACTTCGTTCATAATCATTGGGGGTAACTTAATTAGCATAATATTTTCTTTTATTTATTTAAATTGTGTTTTATTCTTGCTGTGGGTTTTGCCCCACTCTTACGTTTCATAAAAAAAAAAAAAAAAAAAAAAAAGAAAAGAAAAAGAAATTTCCTAATAATCAAAGAGATTGTATATAAGCTGCTCAACTCTCATTATTGTACTCCAAAAAACACGGATTAACAGAATCTATACAGAAATATTTGCGTACATATTAACTCGTAAATGGCGCTTAAGCACAATATTATATTTGAATTTATTTTACAAAATTGTGTAATATTATACTTCTAATAAAGCAAGCTGAAACGGATTTAGAGCAAAATGTTACATTTTATACCCATAATCGATACCATTCTTGCATCATCTCATTCATACAAATGCATTTCAAAATTCGTAATGCATTTTGCTGTGTTAGAGTATGGTTAAAATTCATCAGAGAGGAGGTTAGAGTGTGTGCCTCAAAACGGCACTAAAAGAAACGGAATTGCAAAAATACACAGCATGATGAATAAATCATTTGGATTTAGACAGGAGATCATCGGAATGAGAACGGAGGAAGGTTGCATTTAAAAAAAAAACGTCAAGCCTGGCCTCTTCTGCAGTCTCCAGCCTATTCGAGATTCCAATGAATTCAGCTGCGCAAGTAATTTAATAGAATTTCCAACGTTGAAACAATGTTTATTTTCTCCTAACCCTGGCTATCTTTGATTTAAAAAAAAGAAAAAGAAAAACTGAACCAAATGTGTCATTTCCCTTTGGAAATCTCGTCACGTGCAGAGGCACTTGAAGCGAAGGTTGTTTGCAACGAAAGTTAGCCTTACCTTCTAAATCGATATAAGGACATTTTCTTTGATGCCAAGTCCTGCTGTGTAAGTCCTTCTTGATACAAATAGACGAAAGGGAAAGCAAAAGTATAAAAATGAAGTAGAATGAGAAGTATTAAATTAAAAAGATATAAACAAAAGTTAGAATTTCAACAACAAACATGATGATGGAACCCTATAAATTTTTACTTCATCTGTGAGTGACGGAGAAATAAATTGGTAAATATCCTTTGACTTCCGTTAAGTGTTAAGCTACTAAAATAGTTTTAAATGAAAAATATTATAGAAATATTAGGCTAAGAAACGAATATATACTCAAACACGGCATAAAATTAAATTTATTTATATATGCGGATACGAATAACTGTCTTATCACATTTATGTGAAGATACGATTGTATAAAAAATAGTAGTATTAAACTGCGTGTCCTTTTTAGTCGAAAAATTGTTTAAAATAAGTTTTTTACTTGTTTTATCACTGCAAGAAAGCCATGCTTTCTCCACGCATGAAAGCTTTTTCTCCTTACTTCAAAAAAGTTGTAGACTGTAGGTTTACATTCAATCAGCATCAAACTAAAGATTATGAGGTGATCTTTTTGTTGTTATTCTCTGCGTTTGTAATGGAGAAGTAATTTTTCCCTTCATGTGGTGGATATGAAGTACATAATTTTTGTTATGTATTGAAACATGCTGGATCATAATACATTAATCTACACTGTCACACTCCGAGCCATGGTTGCGAGCATTTGGTTGCACATTAAAGGACATGACAAAATAAGTTAAAAAGAGCATCTTTCAAAATTATAGCTGTTGGATGCAAATATCTTTCTTTCACCTTGCGTGTGTTTCGCATGTTTGAAAGAGGGTCCATCGTGGTATGTAGCTATTTTCCTATTTGCCATTTTTAATATCAATATTCCAATAACAATGTCTAATAATTGACAAACTGCATTTCGAACTAAGTGCTTGCACGCAGTGCATTGTACACAAATGTAAAAATTACATTTTTGGAAAGTTATTGGTTAGTTGTTGTTGCCTTTTATTCAGTATTTTCTAATTTATTTCGTAAATTATAAACGAGATGTTTCGAAAGTGCAAATTTTAGTATGAAAATTGGGATGGATATATTTTTTAAAGTGCATTTCCATTTGGATGTTTTGAATGATGTATTATCATAAACTTAGCTTTTTAAAAACATTTTAAAAACAAACAAAATGTTAAAAAACAAACTTCTTAGTTATATGCTTCTAAAAGAAGAATTCTAAACGATATAAGTTGACATTTTACATAAAAATTACGATATCATTATATTTGCAGAATAATGGGTGAGAACATACTAAAATATTTTTGCTTGGTTATATCACAGCTCCAGAATGCTTTATAACGCTCGACCTTTTTCTAAACTGGCAGTCAAGAAATTATAAGCAGATAACTAAGAAGAGGTTATAAATAAAACTAATCTCGTTAGAGCCATCATATTTATTTAAAAACGGTTTTATCCACATGCAAAGAAAGTACTTTACCATAGTTACCATAGTTTCCTTTCTTTAGAATCTCTTAGAACGCTATTACGCAGCCATCTGTTTCGAACAAATAACTATTACAAATAATATTTCTACTTGTTTTATCACTCCTATAAAATACGTTCGATTTTTTCTCCCTTCCTAAAAAAGGCTGTAATTTGCACGTATTCACCTAATCTGCACTGAAATAAACAAATTACATCGGTGTTCTTTGTTCGTAGTCTCTGTATTTGTAACGGAAAGCTAGTTTTCCTCTTTACATCGTAACCTCGAAATGAAGCGGTGACTGATTGTTTATGCCATGTGAAAAAGCAGAAAATTGCACAAAACAGTTAAATTTGTGTTACTCTTCTTTAGCGCTTCCGATAAAGTCAAAAATGTTGTTCTATGTAAGGTTAAAGAAAGCGGTAAATTTTGTATGACGTCAAGAAAGACATCTCATTGCAGTCAATGATCGAGAATATCACTGTGCTGTGTTAATCCACAGAGAGTTTAAACCCTGGTACTTAAGAATCCATTAACGTAATAGCATGGTTTTCTACAGTGATAACAGGTAAAAGCGCATGGAGTTCTAGAAACTTCATTACAGAATGGAACAGGTATTGCCCCAGTACAGCAGCGGTTCTCAACCCTTTCACTAAGGCGTACCATCTAAAAAAATTGGAAAATTTTAGTATCACCACTACATTTTACAATAATTATTTTTCAATTTCTCAATAGAAATATTTAAAAATATATACATTTTGCTATTTGCACAACCCATTGGTTACTTATATTAAATATGCACGCATAAAAATTATTAGATTAAAATTAGTTATTATTTTAATCATCAAAATTGAAGTTATAATACTTTAATTCTAAAATTTAGTGCGAAATTTTGGCCTGCTTAAGACAGATCAATTTCTTTATATCTGGTCTTGTTTCACTTAGTTTTAACGGTAAATTAGGATCCACTTTTGATTGTGTTCTGTACTTATTTTTCAAATATAACATGGGAAAAAACCCTTGTTCACACAAATAGATTATGAAAAAAGGGAATAAAAATTTAATAGCTTTATTTGAAATACCTTTAATTTATTTTTCTCATTTCAGCCAAATGTTAACAAGTGTGTTATTTTTGAAATCTTGAGTTAGAATTCGATCACATGAAATTTCTATCAATTATTCTTTGGGTTCAGGTGTTAAAATTTATTTGAGCAAAATGAATTTCTAATTTACGTTTTCACAAAAAATTGTCAATTACTTTGAAAATTTCATTTGCAGTTGCTCTATCAGGAAGAAATTCACAAAATAAATACTCTTTGGCAATTCGTTTAGCTTCTTCGAAACGTAACTAAACTAACAATTGAACAAAGTTCGTTATATCAGTACTTTCACCCAATTCCAATGCGAGATACTCACTGCGTTTTATTTTTTGAATAAGTGTCTTTTTATGGAATTTGCCATTTCATGAATTCGTCGACTTACTGTATCATTTGATAACGGAATGTTATTAAGTTCATTCGTCGCTTTTTCGTTGAATTATGTTAAAACAATACCTTTAGCTGCTGGTAATATAAGGTTTTCTTCAACAGTAAGAGCCTGCCGGTTTTGGCAATTCTTAGGGTTACTAGGTAACTAACTAGCTTAGAAAGCTTTTTCACTTGAATTATTAAAGCCTTTCGCTACTTGTTTACTGCTTTTGAACTCCGATAATTTTATTTTAAATTATTCTTCAGATTTATGCTTTAAACTGTCATGCTTAGATTCAAGATGCCTTTTAAGAAACCATGGTTTCACAGTTTGATTGGATAATAGTTCACCGCAAACAACACATTGAAGCCCAGGGTCCATTTCATCTCCATTTCAAGTAAACCCAAATGATAAATAGCTTTCATTATATTTTCTATAAACAATTTTCCTTTTCATTTCAGTATTCTTAGTGCCATTAGATTACCTAGGATTCATCACCTATGAATCATCAATTTTACGCTTTGTCAATCCTAGCCATTCTTTCCTTTTGAAAATCTAAGTTTGTTTATTATTTTTTCACAAATATTTAAATGCACAATATATTACGAATTCTTCAAAACTAACAACAATATTCTCAAATTGCGTAGAAATGTAAGGAATTCAAAGGAGCTACACGACGAAATACCTGTTGCTAGAGACAGCAAAACGACATAAAAAATTTATTCTAATTGAAAATAAAACAATATGAGTCTAAAACTGATGGCCACATAAAGTGTAGAAATGGTAATAAATCAATAAAATCTCAAAGAACTAATGAGATACTATTATCTTTTTATTTCCTATTAAATTTGTATTTCCTATGTCCATTTCTATTACTCTTTTTAAACACATCATTCTGACACATTTCGTTATGTCTATGGCTAAATATTTGTGAAAATAAAAACGGATTATTTTGCTAAAGTTTATGAGTAAACTTTAGCAGTAATTATTACTAGAAAAAATGTATATTTAAAACTAAAAATTGGTGTTGAAAAGGAAATAGCAGTGTGTAGTATTTCAACAATAAAAAAGCGTATGTATTATGCTTACACCTTATTATGCTTGCACGTTTCTATACAAAACGCATTTTTTACATTTTTTATTCTAATCCACGGGGTCATATAGTAACTTCCCCTTGGCTAACACACAGGTTCCGAGATTCTCATTCTTAAGTTGTAACACTAAATAAAATGAGGTTTCGTTGATTTAATTTGAAATAGATGTAAGATTTCTATTAGAAAAGAACATAGGAGACTATGTTCTTTTCTAATAGAAAGAATATTGTGCAAGTCGTTTTATCAATAACTAATAAGAGGATTCTTGATGATTTTTGACAAGACCATTTCTATGTTTCGATTTTCAATAGGAATTAAAATAATGTTTGAGTTTATACATTCATTGACAATAAACATTTGGTTTAGATTACAAGCTGGGTTACATTAGCCGCATATATTTCTGGTAATGGATAGAATAGTCGGCTGCGCTGGATATCAATATTGACGACACTCATATTTCGCATTAATACTGATGAAATAAACAAAGGATTAGCTTGCAATTAACGTAATGCACAGCTGATTTTGAACGCTGAATGTGCTTTAAAACAAAATATTTTTAAATAACTGAAGCGGAACATAGATTAAATTTCGAAAATATTAGTAAGGTATGAGATACGTTTATTAATTTCGGATTAGACTTCCATCTGGACACCGAAAATGGGGTGCTTAATGGGGTGAAATTAAGATGTCATCATTCCTACCTTATCTTCACATTAAAATTTATATAATACTCATGTACTTAATGGAAAGTCCATATTCTTATTTGAAATAGATAGAAAGTCTCTGCGGTAGTCACTCTGCGGCACAGGATCGACAAGACACATAAAAAAAATATTTCATTTTTATATTCTGGTTTTGTTACTGTGTCTATGTACCTAACCTAAAAAAATAATTTAATGAAATTCTTCTCATCTTTATTATATGGTGTTCTATATATAAAGTCTGATTTTATAATGAAATGGTTTTTATATAGTGGTGTCGCATCGTCGGTGTTATGTCATTGTCGACCCTACTTTGTATTGGTCATATTTCTTTGACAGTTATGTGAAGGGAACGGTAGTGCATTAATCCTCTTAATCGTGCAAAAATTTATACTTTATCGGGCCGTTTGTATGCTGGTAGTTAAAGTTGATTGTGGGCTGCCGTCAACCTGTGCCGGTATCGTTGTATGTCATTCCGTTCCCACGAACTCTCGGCCTTACATCTATGCAGAAATTCTCGACCCTACACAGTCTTAGTCCAATGAATCTTGCAAGCATTCCGCTAACAGGAGTATTGCTGCCTTTAATTGTATTTATGGTAGACTTGGCGACCTTGCACTTTGAATTCGAACACCGCCAACTGGGCGGGAAAAGGTGATACTTTGTTAATTGCTGGCACCAAGTCGCATGGTGGCTATTGTCGAGAACTTCGTTTTTAACTAATGTATCGTGTGTTTTATAGTTGTGTTTTAAAATAAAACTAAGGAAAGATATTATCACCTCATTCTATAATACAGTCCATTTGATAAAACAAACATTTTTGGTTTGTCGAGCCGCAGCTTAGAATTGGCCCTTTAAGATTTTGTTGTGAATTTTGTCCCGTTGGATATGGTTATACAATGATCAATTCGTAGTTAACCTGAGGAAAATGGGTAAGTACACTTTGATTCAACCATTCTCAATCAGAAACTGAAGCATTTAAATTATTAATAATAATAATTTTTATTTTGTCATTGAATGTATTTGTATTACATATCGCTTTAAATTTCAGATTGTCTGAAAATTTGTTTTATTTGACTATTCAGTAGAATAGAGGAGGAAATAAAGAATAAGCAATAGAGAAAATAAAGAAATAAAAAGTCATCTTTGTGAAATATTGCTATGAAGATGTTATATAAACTCCAAATCAAAACTTAAATTTTAAATACAAATTGGGTCGTTATTCAAGAAGTACTTGCTCAGTTAATGATTAAAGAGCAGGACTTGCCTTAAACAGATAGCGAAATAGAAAACAATCTTGCGATTATTGATTTGGAAGATGAAATTAATCGAACAAAACGGTATAAAGAAAGACTAATTATTTTGAAAACGCGAGCGCGTAGGCTGTTAAACACTTCTATAAAACAGCTACCTGTAGGCAAAAAAACAGGATTATTCAACCATTAAGGATACTAGGAGTAAAATGTAACTACCGGATATACCTTTGCCGACATGTGTTCGCTAATATAAACATTGGAACAATTTAAAAACTCAGTTTAATAGCATTTAATAGTTCTCATTACCAGAAGTTAAAAAACTTCATTATTTGAAATCGTCCCTAGAAGGTGTAATAGATTCAGATTCTTTCACATTCAATAAAACTACGAAATCGCGTAATTACCATATTAAGATACCGGTTTTCTCAAATAATTGATCGAATATTTGATCCAGTCGGTTTAACTGGACCAGTTATTGCGAATGCAAAATTTTTATGCAGAAACTTTGACTTCTAAAATTTGATTGGAATGATGGGCTTAACGAAAGGAAATTTCATGAATGCAGGAAAAGCATCACGTCGACGCTTAAAATTAATGTTGTAAATATTATTCGGAAAGTTTCCTCTAGCAACTTTGTGAATATTGAATTGCATGCCCTTTTCTGATGCTTCAGAGTTTGCTTATGTAGCATGCATTCATACAAAATGTATGTCGCAGCCAGGTTCGAATTCAGTGGTTCTTTAATGTAATAAATCAAAAGCTGGCCAGTTGAAATCAGTTTCTATCTCAAGACTTTAACTATGTCGTGCGGTGTTACTATTACAGTTAATGAATAATGTGCTAAAACCACTTATATTGAAACCAAACAAGATATACATGTGGTGGGACTTATCTGTGGTTCTTGTATGGATTCAGAATTCTCCACATATGTTAAAGGCATTTGTAGCTAACTTAGGTGCCAAAATTCAACAACTTACACATGAAGTACAATGAAGATATGTGAAATCAGAAGAAACCCCAGCTGATTTGATTCTAGAGATGTTAATCCAGATAAAATGAAACATCGTAAATTTGGGAGAATAATAAACTTTTGGGAATGTTCCTTCATTTTTAACCTCTTAACTGCAGCGGAAAGCGACAAGATTCACTCCCCAGGACCATCGACACAGTCCCGCGTAGTTATGTGATGTACTGGGGGAGGAAATAAGTTTGCTCCTTAAAAAATGTTTACTTTCACAAAATAAAGAATAAAAGAAAAAATGAAAATACAAAATTTAATGTTTAGAGTAAAAGTGTAATAAAAATGGTGTCTGTATAATAAATAGATGTATAATAAAAAAGTTAATAAAAGAGATCCCAAAATGGAGTTTAGATCAGTTTATCTTTAGACCAGTAAAGTGTAATATTAGGTTTCCGTGTTATACCTTGTAAAGTCAGTATGCGTAAATAGAATGTCTTGAGGCGGCATAGGCGCGGTTTTCATATCAAGTCGCATTCAACGTCGAGCAAATTTCGAAGAATTGTTGAAATTTTTTCATCTGACGTAATGTCGCATTCTGAAGTGTCCGGTCCTAAAGATGCCGGAAAGTAATCATCTTTTTCACTGTAATACATACTCGTAAAAAACACCTACTACAAACAGTAAACGAAAACGGTAGACACAGAATAAAAAAGCACGTTTCACTCAAACAAAAAAAACAAGACCAATAACCGCGCAATTATTACTTTCACCGTTTCAGAAACATCCCCGCTAATTTCCCCCTCTTCTCTAAAATAGTACCCTCATTTGCATACTTTGTCAAAGTTATTGTGGTGTTACTTTTCAAAGCTTCGAAACGTTTTCGTTTTTTTCTTTGTCTGTATTGCCTTACCTTTATATATTTTCAGATACACTGTGTAAATATACTTGATAATTGTAAAATAATTATAATAAGTTAAAGATATATCCAAACTGCTAAAATTTTTGGCGACTCACAGTTTAAGAAACTTCGGCTTAGACGAACGTATGAGATGGTGAATTGTAGGTAGGCTTAAGGCAGGGCCAGTTCCTAGTTCAGGTTGTATGAGAAGGGATGTACCACCAAGGGTCAACTCTAATTTATGGAATCAGGTTAAAAACAGCGGGATAGTGTCCAAAAACTCAGAGCAAGGTTGCCCGAGAGCCACAATGAGCAGTAGCGACCGGTATTTGGTACTTTCAGCCAAGCTCCAGATGACGTTTACAGCCACACAATTGTCTCATCAGCTCGGTTCTGCCACAGGAACATCAGTTTTGAGAAAGCAGTTGCCAGAAGGCTCCTGAGATAGGACTGTATGGCCTGAAAGCCAGCTATTTGCATTCCACTCACTCCCTCCCCAAAAGGAGCGCGTCTACAATGTTACATATGGTGGTGGAGGAGTGATGGTCTGGGTAGATATCATGCAAGATGCCTACACAGCGCTTCATATGTTTGACAATAATTACATGAATCCACTAGTTAGGAGATCTGTGAGGGCAGCTCTTGGTCCCGAGATCATTTTTATGGACGACAATGCACAGCCACATAGGGTCTACTTGGTTGATATCTATCTGAAAAGCAAGGATACTCACCGAATGGATTGGCCGGCCAAATCTCCTAACCTTAATCCTAATGAACATGCTTGGAATGCTCTTGGGAAAGCTACTGCAATACGCCAATCCCCTTAAGGAA
The DNA here is from genome assembly GCF_044657685.1 of Stegodyphus dumicola. Classification (NCBI taxonomy): domain Eukaryota; kingdom Metazoa; phylum Arthropoda; class Arachnida; order Araneae; family Eresidae; genus Stegodyphus; species Stegodyphus dumicola. The sequence goes on from NC_140771.1 coordinate 201,112,829, forward strand.
TTAAAAGCTGCTCTAGTGGAAGAGAGGGTGCGGCTTCTACAGGGACTCTTGAACTTCCTAGTTAACAGCATGGGTACTCATTGTAAATGCTGTTTGTCTGTCAGAGGTGACCACACACCATACTGGCTACATTTTCACTTTAATGTTTCAACCTCAAGTTTGGACCACATTGGACTCTTGACCATAACTTATGCTAATGAATGTCATTTTCATTGTTATTTCGTATACATTATTGTCATACAATACACTATAACTGTACCTAATTTCAATGATTTCTATTCAGTATTTCTCGAGATATTTGGGAAAAAGAGTTCCATCTCTTAATTTTGGCCACCACCATATTTATTGCTATGTTTTACAATCAATACGTAATATCGTGTATTTTTAAAGTAAATATTATTATGCTATAAACTGAATTGATAATTTATTTAATATTATTTTGTTCAATGAAATCGTTGAACAGGAGTAGAATATTGCTGCATTTAATCGTATTTGCGCCACACTTGAGATTTTGCCCGCCGCCAACTGGGCAGGAAAGGTAGTACTTCCTTTAGTTGCTAGCACCAAGTCGCATTGTCGAGAACTAACAAATGTGTCGTACGTGTTATTGTTGTGTTTTAAAATACAACTAGGAAAAGACATTATCGCTAAGAAAGACATCTTGTGATATAGTCCATTTGGAAGAAACAAACAGAGAGGTTAGACCATATATTTATTTTTCATGCATACAAAATCTCAGAAAACAGATAATTTAAAATTAAATAGAATTAAACATATATGTTTCATTAAATTCACATGGTAAATACATAACTTTTATTTTAAATAACCGAATAAGGATCATATGCGGGAAACTAGATTCGATTCGATTCTCTACACATTACCTTTCTTGTGATTTTCGGTTTAATAGCTGCTTCAGTTTATATATCTCAGTTATATATATATATATTAGTTTATTTATATAATAGTTAGATATTTAAAGATTTATATCTACATGTTTGCATATATTTACGAAATATAACGCTACACTAATCCCTAAAGAAGATGTACCGAGAGATATAAAGTCAAGTTATTATTATTTTTTTTAGAATTTTTGTGATAATTTTTATCTTAAATTTATTTTTCAACACGTAGGTTTGTCTGATAATTTCGTAAAAGGTTTCGTTTATGTTTCCACAGCAGAATTTTACTTTTGGAAAATTACCAATTATTTTTACTCCCGTATGAATATGATTTGATATTATTTTAATACTTATGTATGTTATTTTTAATAAATACTGCCACTGATATATAGCAGCTTACAACTCAGAATTGGGTTCTGGTTTTAAGTATTAAACTCCATTTGTTCTTACGAAATATTTTATACAAAATTGAATATATGAAGTTATTCAAATATTACTGATTAATTTAAACTTTGTTATATAAAATAGTAAAGTAAACCGTATGTTAAACAATTGCACTGAATGGAGAGTATGTAACATGCTATGAAATAATGGCCTGTCTGCTCTACGGTATTTCGATTCCTTTGGTACCAAACATAAAACATTTTGTCTCAAAACTTGCTCCTGCCTAAAATTCCCTTCACAGATGCAAAATTAATTTAATAATATTGAAGTACTGTCTGAAATAAATAACTTATTTCGATCAGTAAAAAGGCAGGAAAAATAAATACAAGAATATAATGGATTTTGCCTGTCATTATTTCTTGAGAAAATCAGAAAGCTATAATAAACTATCGGTCATACAAGGGTCACTAAATGATAAAGTTGATGAAATTTATTGATTATCTGTTATGGCAGTTTAAGGCGTGTACATATAGCTTAGCACTTGATTAATAGAGACGTCAATATTATAGCTTCGTCTAAAATTAATGCTCGCAAATAGCGATCAGAAAGATTATAGATGAATTACAAGCTCTTGATCGTCACCAGGATTATGAGTGATTAGTTTTGGAATTAAGGCAAAGTAGTGTGAAAATTTCTTGCTTCATTTAAATAACAAATCACTTTCATGTTATGCCTATAATAAATAATAATGATTAGAATAATTTTCGAGTTTTTTGTACGCGTTCATCCATGAATTTGAGTTGCAGAAGATATCTGTTTGTTCGAATATAAGTAAATAAAAGTCTTTTTTTAAATAAAAATTAATAAACCTGTTATATAATAAAGAATTAATTAATTAATTAGAAGGTACTTAGCATAAATTATATCATATCAATTTAAATGTGATTATGTATTCGGAATGAATTAGAAAAATGTGATTAAGTATTCGGAATTGAAATTAAATAAATAAAAAGGAATTTGAAGCCCCATCTGCAAAGTAAAGGAATAATATTATTTTTATAAATTCTAGCATTGGTAGCACTTATTACGATACCATTCCAACTTTCTCCTTCTAAAAGTCCCCGTTCATTTCTCTTTCGCATGCCCCTAATAACACTTTGTAACACAGATTACATCTAACCTCTCCTTTCATAAATATGACTCATTTTGCGCTCATTTCCTTACAGTATTTCCGTAATATATCTTACTATTTAGTTATTTTAATGCCATAAAATTAAAAGACTGCGACGGATAATGTAATGAAACGAGAACTGATTATGAATTTTTTTTATTTAAATAAATACAGGGCTAACACATATTTTAAAACAAAGGGAGCGTTATTAATGTATTGTAATTATTATAAACTAGCGGCTACGCGGCCAGAATTCGTCTGGCTTTTACATCTAGAGGAAAAATGCCTAAAGGGAAGACCAAACATTAAATTTAAAAACTGCAGAGAATTTTACTCTGCAGAGCATTTTAGCAAAAAGAAAAAAAAAAAAAAAAAAAAAGACACAAATTTCAATAAAAATATATTACGTTTAAAAAACATCACACTGAAATAAGCAATATCCCTTAATAAAAATATTAAATATCCCAACGAATAAATTAAACAACTTCCCATTGCCTTCTCTCAACAAACGTCCAATATCGAAGAGAAGCATTAAATTGAAAAACTGCACAAAATTATCGCCCTCATTTTTCCAAGTGGCTACAGTGCTGATTTTCAACAGTCAGCAGTCCATTATACAAAGCGTTGAATGAAGAACTATTGCAAAAACCATATTTCTGAAAGAATGAAACTATTCAAAATTATGCGATTTCATTAAAAAAAGATAAAATAGAGAAACATCTGATTCGAATTTTGAAAAAAACCCTTTTCCAGATGCACTGGGTCTTGTCTAGAAGCACCTATGTACCAAGTTTCGTAGCCCTGGGTCTATTAGCTTACGCGCAGCACTAACGAAAGACACAGCGAAGAAGAACACAGACTCTTTCTTTTGTTATATGTAGAGATATCCGTTTTTTAAATGAAATTAAATATCTATTATTGAATTGATTAACTTATTGACTGTTAATGAGATGTAGGTCTTAAAATAACCCTAAGCATTCTGTCACAGTGAATTACTAAATCTATAATTATTTAAAAGTTATAATTAATGTGTAACATTGTTCACACTAAATTCAAAACAAAAATTGACTACTCTAAAGGTGTAAACTGGAGGCAAGCACATTTGCCATCTGATGGGCTCGTGTGTGGAAAAAAATCGATTACTTTTGTTATCATTTTTTGTCGATTTAAAAGTAATGTTTAAAATTAAGCATAACAGCAACCTTATTTTGGCGTAGTTTCTGAAAATATTCTTACATGATATCAGAAAACGACACAACTTTCAGCTACATTTTATATTCGCAAGATCTGGCATCTACAGTCAACTTTATCTTCCCTCAAAAAAAGTCTCAAAGCTCATCATTTTAGCAATACTAAAATTAAGAAAACTGTAACAGTAAGGATAAAAAGTCGTTTTAAAGCTAAGGCTACAAAAGAATCAAAAACCCATATACAGAACGTGCCAAGCTTTGCCTAGACGTACAATTATTATATTCTGAAGGCAAAGATGAACAAGCAAGAATATTGCTTTGCACAAAATCCGTTTTGTACGAACTCACTTTTAAAAGTTCATATTGTCATTACTTAATTTTTGAGCAGTTTGTTCACATTTTCCGATGTAAAAGAGGTTTTTCTTACCCCAAACGGGCTGTTAGTCTCGAAACGGTATTTGGCGGCGTAACATTTTAAATATTTGAATCACTTTTCAAATTGTTGCCACGGGATATTATCGCCCTGTATTATTTTTAAAAAATTTAAATACTGTATAATCTGCATGAATGTATGAATGTTTCTCGCACTGTGAAAAAACGACGGTACCAGTGACCATAAAATTTTGAATAACGTGGTTTTCCAGCCAAATATGTGCACGTGGAAGCCTGAATTTAGAATTTCTAATTTTATATTTCATATTCTCTAAAACTTTCTAATTTTATATTTCATATTCTCTAAATTTCATATTCTTCTATTTCATATTCTCAAATTTCCATACCTGTTAGGAATCATGGTAAGCACAATGTTCCTTGGTGGTCTGCCGAAATTTTTTGTATGAGAAAGAGGCTTAATGCCTTTAGACGTAGATTTCAGCGTTGTAAAAGTCCGCCTCTTAGAGAACTTTATAAAAGTAAATATCTTGAATATAGAAAAGTTTACAATCTAAAGCTTGCCGATGCTAAATCTCAGTCTTGGAAAACATTTCTTTCGACCATTGATGTTCACAATGTATGGAAAAAGATTTACACGTATGGAGTTAAAAGAGATTTCATGAAAAAAATTGAAATAACTGGTATTTGTCTTTCTACTGGAGAGACAACCAGTTCTTTAGAAGAGACAATTACTGCTGTGCTTCAGAAATCTTTCCCCTCGGATCTAGAGGAAAATGATGATGATTTGCATAAGGAATACCGTCAAGCTGCGCGTACTGCTTATTCTTCTTCTGTAGATCCTATGTTTTCTTGTGATGAAGTTAATACAGTTATTTCTATGCTAGAACCAAATAAATCACCTGGTCCTGACTCTATTTCGAATGAGATTATTAAACAGTTTCATTTAATGTTTCCTCAATTTCTCCATAAACTTTTTAACGTTTGCCTAAATGTTGGCATTTCCCCACGTGTTTGGAAACATGCTCAAGTAATTCTTATTCCTAAAGGAAATGAGTCTAGGATTCCTCGCCTAGATAACCTTAGGTGTATAAGCTTACTTCCTATTTTGGGTAAGTGCTTGGAAAAACTTTTTATTAACACAATTTGCTGGTATCTCCGCCATGGAGACCTTTTTTCTGGTAATCAGTATGGTTTTACACCTCAAAAAAGTTCTGAAGACGCTCTTTTACGCTTGAATGAAATTGTTCAGAGAGGAAAAAAGAAAAACGTGCACACTATTTTGGTCTTTTTGGATATTAAGGGCACCTTCGACTATGCGTGATGGCCTTGTATTCTCAATCTTCTCAAAAAAGTGGAACTTCCAATGAATATTTTTTCACTTGCTGCTGATTTTTTAAATGATCGGGCGGCCAAATTGCAATTGGGCTCGGCTTTTGCAATTCGTCACCTTGAAAGGAGTTGCCCTCAAGGTTCTGTTTCAGGACCTACGTTTTAGAATATTATTACTAATGATCTCCTATTAAAACTGGAAAATCTTGCTTGTTGTGATACTATAGCCTTTGCGGATGTTTTGTTTTGTTTTGCTTCCAGAGTAGGGACCTTTCTGCTACTTTCTTACAGGCACATGAGACTTTAAATTTCCCCTCCAACTGGTCAAAAGGTTTTAAATTAGATTTTAATCCTGATAAAACCAGGGTTATGATTATTGAAAAGCGAAACATCTGTTATGATGCATTTCAGTTATCTCTCGATGGCACCCCTTTGACTGTGGTAAAGCAAATGAAATGTCTTGGGGTTTTTCTTGACTGTAAATTTTCTTGGCAACAATACTTAACTTATGTATCAGAGAAATGTGATAAATTACAGCGTGGATTAAGTCGTATTGCACGCAACACATACGGTATTAATTACAGCGTTCATTCGCTCATCCATAAACAAGGAATTGCACCCTTCATTATGTATGGCTCTAGAGTCTGGGGTATATCGCTCAAGAAGAAGATAAATTATAGATATTTACGACGTGTTCAAAGGCGGATACTACTGCGGGTCATATGTGTATATCGAACCATAAGCTATGAGTCTGTTTATGCAATTTCTGGCTTTCCTCCAATTGACATTGCCATTCTTCATTCTATTGTTTATAAGGAAAATATTTCTGCTTCTCCTGTCTCTCAGTATGATTGTATATTACCTCTATCTGATCTCCCTCATCCTTCAGAAAGAAATGCTGTTAATTTTATTCAGTTTAGCAATAAAATCGTAGATGATTCGCCTGTAACTTGCTATACTGATGGCAGCAAAATTGATGGCAAGGTTGATCTCGCATTTGTTGTCTTCAAAAATGGTCTTGAATTTGAGCACTTTCAATTTAGAATCAGAGATGAATGTACCGTTTTCATATCTGAACTTTTGTGCTTAAACTTCGCCGTCAAATGGGTATCTAAACAAAGCAGTGCTGTTTCAGACTATCTCATTTGTACTGATTCCCTTTCATCCTTGGAGATCTTAAAATGTATTTCTTCTTCTAATAATATCATTATCGAGATTAAAAAAGAACTGAAAAATCTAAAGGATAAAAATATTTCGGTTTCATTTTCATTTGTTCGTGGTCATACAGGTGTTGTTGGGAACGAACGAGCCGATTTCCTTCCTAAGACTGCGACTAAGCGGGAAATTGACACTTTTGTCAATATCCCTAATTCCTTCTATAAGAAGGTCATGTATGAAAGCATTGTGGAGTCGTGGAATCACGAATTCATTAATTCAAATAAAGGGAGTTTTAACTAGAAGATTTGCCCTTTCTATTAAAATGAGATTGTCATGTCATCATTTCTTCACAAATTATAAATTAACCCAGTTTCTTACTGGACATGGGAATTTTAAAAGTTATTTGAACAGATTTAAGTTGAGTCCCGAGTCTGTGACTGTGTCCTCGACGGCGAGGAGAATGTTGAACATATGCTTCTTCTATGTCCTAAATATGAGAGCGAAAGAAAAGTCTTGAAACTGGGACTGAAAAATTTTAATATTAACTGGCCTCCAGAGTTTTACCAATTTATTTCCGAGAGAAGTGCTTTTAACACTTTTGGTCAATTCATTGTAAAACTGTGTAATCATCCTTAATTTTATTTCAATTTTCTCTTCTGTTTATTTTGTATTGTGTTTCATACTTACTTCTGTAAGCCCCATGTGATACTATGTGGTACATGGGGAACTTGTTGTGTTTCTTTTAATAATAATAATAATAAAAATTCTCTAAAGGAATTGTTAACGAACTCAACGATTTGAAAGTAAGCAATGGAAACAATGTACGGAAATAAAACACTTTTATCTACAGTGCGTTGGTCTGTCTATCAAAAATTCTAAAAATATACTGTTTTTAAATTATTTGTGATTTTGCTGATGAATCAGATTTTATATGGCGTGAGCGCCTATAACGTGATATTTAATAAATAAAGTAAACACACAAAACGCTAAAAAAATTTGAATAAAATCTCATAAGTTTCAGATTTTAAATTGCGTCCAAATGGGCGTTCTTTTAACATTTTATGTGTTACCTTTATTTATTAAATATCAGGTTCATAAAATTCGGTTCAACAGCAATATCGCAAAATAATTTTTAAATGAGCATATCTTTAGAATTTCCGATACAGAGTATCTCGCGTTGGAGATAAAAATGTTTTCTTTTCCGTACAGTGTTGCCATTGCTCGCTTTGAAATCGTTTAGTTTGTTAATCAGAAATTCGTTGAAGTGCTACAAAATATGAAATCGATAATAAAACAAACAGAAAATCCTAACACAAATTAAAATTAAAACAAAATTTCGGAATAATTTAAAGTACAATACTAATAAAAGTGAATATATTCATGTATTTGAATTAGTTCTATAGAATGATGAAGTAAAAATATTAAGAAATTAAATAGTGCTTATTATATCTTATCGCCATTTTTATCAACAACAATTTTAAGCCGCTTGCACTGTTCGCGAAACTGTTCAAAATTATGAACGTGCGTCGTTATCGTCGCGCACTTTACTTTCTTAGAAAGAATAAGTAATATTCATTATCTAACTCCAGCCGTGTGAGTGAGCGTATTGTTGAACAGCAAAAAAATCCTCCTTCTTTCATCGTTCCGGAAAAGCTCGCTGAATCCTCGTGTCAGCGGATCTATGATACCCTGGAAGAGCATTCCTAGTTTCATCCCAGTTATGATTATATGTCAGGTAGAAATCTGTCTCGGTCATCTTTCGGACAGATGGTGACGCTCACTCGTGTTGCTGATTTTAGTATATTTGCATAAAAAATCTAGTAGAAAAGAGATAAAAAGGACATTGTGCAGGATTCAAAATGGATAGGATTAATTTATTAGAAGGGACATCTTTGGCCTATTCTTGTCCTTTGGGATTCTAAACAAACTTTTTCCATCCGTCGATATAGTAGATTTTCGGCACACAAGGTCGGTCATCATAAGCTCTTTCTCATCAGACCCCAAACTTTCTCCATTGGAAAGAGATCTTGCCATTTATTTGACTAAAGAAGCATTTGACAGACACAAAAATATTTAATGGAAATGATTACTCTTTTGCGACTTGGCATTACTCAATTCAAATGTAGCCTCAGATTGTTTCGAAAGGGAACACAACGGAGCGTAGAATAGTGGACATAATGCCGTGATATAAGGTATCGACTATCAAACAGGTCTAATGATAGAATGAAATTGCCATATTATGTCACGTTATGTTACGGGTGACAGTCACGTATCACTATCCCACCGCTGTCTTGAAAGTTCCCAGTTACATCTTCGCTAGTCGTCGTGGTTCAGGTCGCAGTGAGACTCATGACTGAAGACAATTCTACTCTTGTTAGCGATATTCCATAACAAATGAGCCAGGCACCACTCAAAACGTGCTTGTGGGGTACATAGATGAAGGGTAGTATCCGCAATAAGGGCCCTGAGCTCAGACACCTGTCCTATGAGTCACTTGTCAATAGCCCTAACGGCCAGTGATGTCCCAGTTATGCATCCTATCACTGTTGTTGATGAATCAGGTGTTTAAAGCCTCGCTAACGATCATTCTGTTCTCACGTTCTGTTATCTTCCTGGATCAAGGTGGTGTGCTCTACTATTCAATGGTAAAATCTCTTCAACCTATGTACTGAGCGATGCAATGATTCAACTACCCTAGTTTTCTTAGGTTGATTGTCCATGCCTTGACAAATGGTGGCATATACTTTTATTTGCCTGAACCCGTTTGCAAAGGATTGTCATATTCGAAGTGAGTAGACGCAATTTAAAATGAAGGTGCATTGCAACCTAGAATTGGAGATTTTAATGCCTTTACTAACAACGCTCTTTTTTATACTGATAGCCTTATTCTTAATTCCAAGAAAAGAATGATCTCTAAATTTCCGTCTCAACTCAGACAGTATTATCACCAATAACATGCAGTCTATCTAAGTCGGTAAAGATCATAGTTTTGAGAGAGGCACCAGACTTTTCGTTTATGCCGATATGCCTCCAATATGAAAATTTTGTTTCATATCCTTCCATAAAAAAGTACGATAAAAATACATTGTATTTCTTTTGTAGAGGAACAATAGTTTTTAATATATTTCTAAATTTCAAAGATATTCTTCGTCCAAAGAATACAAACATGATGCCTGTTTTCTTAGATTCTGTTATCGGCATATATATATAACGGGACATATGCTGTTTTAAAAGCATATTACCACAAAATCTTATTACTAAATAAATAATAAATGCGTCATTATAGTTTTTATCAAGCACAATCATACTTTTTGGGGAATCTTTCAGACCCGCCCCCAAAAAGAAAGCGAACTCTACCACAATTTCTTTCTAAATTCGATATTTTGCCAATTCGATATTTTGCCTTTGCTATTATTGAAAAAAAGATCTCGCATTTCCTCAGTAGCTAATATTTATTCACATTTTTTTTAGATAGAAGTACTTAAAAAATATTTTCTTCTATGGGATATTATCGTATATGTAATGTTCACATTTCAAAATAGGTCGACGTTCAGCATTCAAAATGTGTTACTATCATTTATTCTACAAATCTTGGCTGGAACATGCTTCTGAATGTTTACCCAATAATTAAAATTCTACTTCAGTTTAATCAAAATGTTTCTTAATATTTATTTCCATATGTCATTACCGAATTATTCTCATTGTTCATGATCGCTAATACCTTTAGCAATTTTTTTAACTTCCATGTTAGTTTAGACTGTAGTAAAAATGTGAAAAAAATCATTACTATATTAGAAATTAAAGAGATAGGCAGAAAATGTTGAGCTAAACATTTAAAAAAAATATTTGTAGTTTCTTTCATCGAAGTCAATCACATAGCCTTTTTTGAAAATGTCCTGGATATCTTCCAATTTTACCTTTAAAATTAAATTTCTAGTTTTAAATAACATTGCTTGGCAGTCAAGCTTTTCTTCTATTGACAAAAATATTTTGAATATTTTCCTACATTCATGTTTGATTTTCGAGACGGCTTCAACATTTGCATAATAGATGTCAAAGTTTTCAACTTTGTACTATCATCCACAAAGAATAATTTAGCTTTTTTCTCTCGAGAAATGTGAGCTTTGAAATCTGGAAAAAGCTGACTTGAACTTTTTTCACAGAGTATATAACAGTATATCCGTATATACATTTTTATAACTTATAACATCCAGAATTTAATCTTCTGTCAGAGATACTATATGTATCGAATCCATTTTTGTCTTAAAGACAGTAGTTTAATTTTTTTGGATAGCCAACAAGTATTATTAAGCGCTTTTTATGCTTTATTATTTAAAATTATTATTCTAAATCAGATCGTTATTATTCTGAATTATTGATTCTGCGTTAATTTAGAAAAAACATTATCCCCCCCTAAGGCAAATAAATTTTCCTAGAAATTAAATACCCAAATTATGGTTGAATTTGATGCGATTGTTTTACAGATAATATAAATATTCATCAAGCCTATATGAGTCAGAGTTACAAAGAGGAATGATACTTGGAGCGCGTTTAAGTGAAACGTCGGTTACTGAAACAGCAAACCTTGTGAGGTGTGCAAGGAGTATGGTAACAGCCGTTATGACAGCGTACACGAAAGAGGGTAAGACGACGTCTTCAAAGCACAACAGTGACCGAAAGTAAAAGCTGGCTGATAGGGATAGACTGGCCTTGAAGCGCATAGTAGCCCGAAAGCGCAAGCAATTGTTATCCGAGATAACATCCGAAATGAACAGTCATCTCCAGGACCACATTTCAACAAAAACTGTCAAAAGGCAACTTCAGGCTGCGAAAATTTATGCCAGAGTGGCAATGCGTAAACCCTTGGTGACAGCAACTAATTCTTTCAAGGGACGCCAGTAGTGTAGAGATCACAAAGGCAGGCCCCCCATAGCAGTGGCAACAGCTAATATGGTCAGATGAATCGTCATTTCCCCCATTTCAGATGACCGGACTCTTTTATGTCTGGAGAACGCCCAAAGAAGCGTTTCATCCTGACTGCCTCTTGCCGACTGTGAAGCATGGGGGTGGCGCCATTACGGTATGGTGTGCGATATCTTGGCGCGTTCTTGGGCCACTTGTTATTCTGCATGGAAGGATCACATCCAATCACTATCTAAGCATTCCAGGGGATCATGTACATCCTTTTTCCTGACTGTATTCTCTGGAGTGCGACCGCTTTTTCAAGACGACAACCCCCATATCCAACACTGCTAAGTGTATTCAAGAATGGTTCGAAGAGCATGACGATGCAGTTGAGCATCTCGCTTGGCTCCCTCAGTCTCCGGACTTGAATATTATTGCAGATTTATGGGCATTTGCAATCCAAACTTCGTTCCCGATTTCCACCTCCATCCGGACTTTCGGAATTATAGACCGCTCTGCAGGAGGAATGGCTTAATATTCTTTTAAATATTGTCCATGACATTTATGCATCTATCCCACTTTGCATTAAATCAGTACTTCAGTCAAAGGGTAGTCAAACCACCTATTAATAAAGATTTTCCATTATTTCACAGGTCTTCCTATTACTATGTCCTCCATCTGTATGTATGACCCTTGAATATGAAATGTAAATTTAAAAAAATGTCTGATATGGACACCACATATGACTTCCTTGTGCAGACTATTAAATTATATACGTTTTGTTCCGATCATTCAAGGCAAATTAAAAGTGAAAAAGTGAAAATTTTGAAACTAAATAGTACGACCATTTTTTTGTCGTACGTCAAACATCTTGGACTTTTTACTTTTCATAACGAGCATAAAACATTTCCAAATATAAGTATGGAACTAGGAGACTGCTTTACTAAGTCAAATTTCACTAATTGTAGAATATTATATTCTTTCTTTTTCTTTTTTTTAAAAAAATTTGACGTTGCAAAAACAAGAATATTATTCTCAATGCAAACTCATATGTAATTGGTAAATAACTAGAATCAACTATTGCGAAAATAAAGGCACGGTAAGGACTTCTAAAGGAAGCGGGTAGTTACACACACACACATATGTATATATAGTATATTACACACACACACACACACACACACACACATATATATATATATATATACATTGTTACGAAATGCCCAGTTGCGATAAGATAGCTTCCCCGCAAAGCGGGTTTAAGGTTGCCATAAAGTTGCAAGGAAAGACAGGGTTGCAAGATTTGGCGCGAAATCCCACATTTGATGACAAAATTGGCGAAGAATTGACCAGAATATTCTCGAAAGCAGAACAAAAGCTATATAAACTCTGATTGTACTTGGAGTAGCAATTTATCGTGAAGGTATTTTAAGTGTATTGAGTTCAGCAGTAGTGCTCTGATATGCGATTAGCTCTGATATATGTTAATTATTTCTTAATTTCAATTTAACAGTCTTCCTACTTCTTAATTCAGTTTTGTCAGTAATTGAAGTTTATTAATTTGAATTTATTAGTTTTGGTTAAAGTAAAGATGGTAAGTTTTTTTGTAAGTTGTAAATTGGTTAGACTTTAAATTTGAGTTTGGTAGTGTTAAAAGTTTTATCTTTAAAGTTGTAGTTGGTTAACTTTTAACTTTGTTTAAGAACTTAAATTTACGTTTGGTTTCATTCTTTGTACTAATAGTTTTGATTCTTAAAGTTTTCTAACTTTTAAAATTTAAAGTTTTTGTTTGCTACACAAGTTGGTGTGTTAATTTAATAAGTTTGGCTTAACGTTTAACCCTCTTTATGGCAAAGTTTCATGAATACATATTTTCTGACTCTGGAGGTAAGGTCGATTTAAGTGTTGAAGAAACATAATTTTAGAAATGATTACTCATCCTTATTTCAACTGTAAATATATATATATATCTGTTTGTGTATTTGATTGAACTGAATTTGTCAAATAGTAGTGCTTAAAAAACAGTACCTATGAATTGTTTAATTATGATGAAGATGAAAATGATAGAGTTATTTTTCTGACAATATTCGTAGGAAAAGGATTCCTCTTTTTCTCAGAATTACCTTATCTCGAGAAGACAGCGTCCTGAATTCTTTTGCCAAGCGATGCACCACATCTGCTGTTTAGAATATTCTGCACCGCTATCACAGAGATATTTAGTAAGCATTTGGTCTATGGAGAAATACTTATGGGTGTGGAATTTGTGGCCGTTATGCTTTCACTCATGTTAGAATCGCACCCTCATGTGAGGCCAGTGTTTACTTCGCATTTCAGTGGAGTGTTGTTTGACCTATCGTTTTAGCTTTGAGCAGTAGCATTATAGATCAAGTGATTATCCGCCAACTTCTGGAAGCACGCGAAGACCTTTCCATTGGTGAATCTCTGGTTCGCACTGAGGGGGCTGCCGAAATTGAGCAACCGTTCCATCTTCACTCTTCGCCAAGTTCAGCGTCCCCGCCAATGAAGAAAAAAACGACTGCAGCGTTGTTCGAGAGTTGGAGAGACACACCAAGGAAGACCCAGAGAGGGAACAGCGAAGAAGAGGCTTGTGTTTGTTTGCGACGTACACCGATAACCAACCAGAAGAAAATGGCCAGAAGAATGATAGAAGTTTGGCAGCTCCCGGAAAAAAATGTTGTCGGATTAATTCTTAAGCTTGGAGAGTAAACTGTTGTTATATCTTTTGTCACCTTCGTTGATTTTACATGAAAATCTGATTTCTCTCGGAATTATTTTGGTTGTTTTTACATAATAGTTTACTTTTCCTTGAGACCTCTTTACTCCAATGCATTTTTCAGATTATAATATATTGCTTGGTTGCAGCTATTTTTTTTTTTTTTGAATTTCAGGTCACCCTCGGTATTAAACTATACTACTTTTAGTCTCTTTGTTTTGATTTTTAGAAGACTACACCAAAATATACCCTTAGAAGCAGTGCATAGCCTATGATACCAGTATGCAGGCGCTCCCACGATTTCAGGGCTCATGGATGTGTATAGCTGTATATGGCCCACCAGGCCCAGGAGGAGCCGTAGGGATCATGTTTTACGGCCACCATGATCGTCAGACCTGACATCTTTGGATTTCTTTCTGTGGGACCGTCTGAAGGAATTAATCTATTGAAACCTGGTTATTGTAGAAAGGGACTCAGTTGCTAGTCATCGTGATGCATGAAACGTGGTGGACACCACACTCTGCAACTCCTGCAGTCAGCCATTCCATGGTGCAGGCATGCATGCTTCGATATTCGCGATGGATGCATTGAAAATCTTCCTGTGCAAACATATGCAAATACCGATGTTCAAGTTTCCAATAACATTTCCTTCTCATGTACCGGATATGACTCAAACATTTCTTTCGCATTTATCTCGAAAACTGTGCGACGTTCAAGTACATATTTTAGGTATTTTGAGTAAAGAATCTAGCTTTACAGAGTTTTGGCAGTCTTGATTTAGCACCCCGTTTAGACATATGCATATATAGAATGTCTAATATAAAAATAAATTCGTTTCATATACAGTAAGTATATTTATGAACATATTTCCTCATACTTTTGTTCTGGAAAGGCGTATGTGCCGTTCAATTTATTTATCTGCACATTTTACCACTTTCCTAACGCTTTTTTAATTTTCTGAATTTCAGCAGAAATGCTCAGGTTAAACGCTTGTAGAAAGCGGGGATTTTTGTATGTTGCCAGGTGTGTATAGTTCGTCTCCCTGCAGTGGAATAATGAATTACCAGACTTAATCTCTACAAAGACTGAGGAGTATATCTTGTAGAACCGCATGGTATCATTCCTACGTATTGTTTTGCAACTATAATAAATAATTTCCAAACACTTTTTGTGTGAAGAAATACCCCATTTCATGAAATTTGTTTGCCAGCTTTCTAAATAAATTTGGTTCGTTAACGATTTTATATGCAAATTTTACACGACATTAAGCATATTAATTTTTTAAACCATGTTCTAGTAGAAACATCCTTTTTTATAATGATGTGGGCAGTTCATTTATACTATCAAACTATTGAAATACGTGGCAAAAAAAAGCGACAATATTAAAATGGCTTCCGCCGAAAACATTGTGGCAGAAACGTCGCGGGGAAAGCTACGCAAAACGAATACGTCATAGTTCAAAACAACGTGGGAAAAAAGAAAGCAAAGAGAAAACACCGCAGTTCTAAAACATCGTGGCACAAAATATTGTCGTCGAAAATTAAGCGGTTAAAAAACTTCGCAGTTTAAAAACATCGTCGTCGAAAATATCGTTGTAAATATAAAATATCTACAACCATCATCGCATGATGATAACATCGCACATACGCGTTTTTAAGGTTTTAAAAGTTGTAAGTGAATTTTCGCATACTGATTTGGGGGCGCAAGAAGGAAAGAGGGATATTTTTACTTTTATATTTTTGAGTGAAGTAATAAATTTTTGATGAAAATATAAGAAGGAAATTTAAGCATTTAAAAATGAGTAGAAAATTAATGCAACTTATAGTACTTAATAGATTTTGTAAATTTACATAGTTATTTAACAAAAGTTATTAATAAATTAATCTTTTTGAAAGCGTTACTGATAATTACAAAAATGATGTCTAAAAATATTTAGAAAAAAAGAAGACAAATAACTGCATGAGATTACCTGTATACAAATTGCTTACTTAGCTATCAAATTATTTTCTTTTACGTTTGTTAACTCTGTTATTGTTTTAGTGAAAATTCTATCTTTTTTTTTTCCTTTTATTCTTTTGAAGTGTCGTTAACATTTTCACCCTCTTTCCTTCGTGCGCTCCCAGATCATTGTGCGAAAATTCAGTTACAACTTTAAAAACCTGAAAAACGCATTTGTGCAATGTTATTGTCATGCGATGATTTGTAGGTACTTTATGTTTTACCATGATATTTTCACCGACGATGTTTTTAAACTCCGAAGTTTTTGAACCGCTTTATTTTCGACCACAATATTTTATACCACGACGTTTTAGAACTGCGATGTTTTTCTTTGTTTTGTTTTCTTCCACGATGTTTTTGTGCTACGACGTTTTAGCCTTGCTTTGTTTTCTCTGCGACGTTTATATCCGCGATGTTTTTGCACAGATGTTCTTGGCTGTGAACATTAGCTTTCCAGCACGCGCGCTTGGCAATTTTACGTGAGCACGCGAGCGTCGTATTTTTTACGACATCCGTTATTTTACCGTTTTTGGCACGAAAAACGACATAAATGTGTGAATATTGATAATAAATTTGTTAGGAAATAAAATATTAATCTTATTATTGCAAAATACAAATAATATCACATTCAAATATAAGTAAATTATTGGGGAAAATATTTTCCGAATTTTAAAACACGAACATGCACTTGTCGTAACTTTTATGAAACAGCTGCCATGTAGCACAAAAGGCCAGTTAAAAAAAAGTCAAATGACTTCCTGTTGGCACATTCAATGATGTGAAGAAGGGTAGAAAGGAGGAATAGAAATTACCTTC
This sequence comes from Stegodyphus dumicola, assembly GCF_044657685.1. Taxonomy (NCBI): domain Eukaryota; kingdom Metazoa; phylum Arthropoda; class Arachnida; order Araneae; family Eresidae; genus Stegodyphus; species Stegodyphus dumicola. Next base: position 201,129,806 of record NC_140771.1, read on the forward strand.
AGACGTCTCAGCTTCGATATGCGAAAAATTGAATTTGTCGTAAATTTTGCACATACGCGCGTGCTGGAAGGTTAAAATCTACTCTGCGCAGGTCACTTGTCAAGCATATCTTTTATTTCGAAGATTTTATTTTTCTACTTAAAAAATATATTTGCTAATACTTTATGCATGAAAAACCAAAAATAAAATCGACGATCCATTGAAACAAATATAAGCAAAATTCGAAATTATGTAGTATTAAACAAATTTTCAAATTAAATATCCTGGCTGTTAAGCCCACTTTTAAACTGAATATAATGTACATATGCGTACACATAAAGGGAAAGAGAAGAACAATGACGGAATATCTCCAGTCAAAAATTAAAATGTGAATTCGATTTTTGTACTGCGTGTTGTTGAAGATAGAAATAGCATGCAATACTGGAAATATCATTTACCTCAATGATGAATTCTTATATATTTTTATTATTTTTTGAAGCTAAAATAGTCACCACTTCTGGCCTTAAGAGTGGCCAATGCCGTTATTGCCATCGGAAAAAAAAATTTTTTTGAAGCATATTAGAAAAGTAAACACATTTCAGTTAGTCATTTGATTTATCATTAAGTGTATCAGAAATATAAGTTAAAGATATAATTATGTTGCCACTTAATAAAATATAATTAATTTCATGGTAAATTTAAATTATCACAAACATTCTGGGTTCTAACCCTCGTGAATTTAGATACTAAGCAAGTCATCAGGTTATCTCTAGTCTTTCCCCTAATATGAAAAAAAATGTGTATTCTTCAATTGTAAAGAAATATGTTTATCGCGTGTTATGTTTCCATAATTAAGTTTGAATTTCAGTAAAAATTTTATATTAAATCACAGAGGAATTTTATGTCAACGAACTGAATATTCCAAACAACATGTAAATTTAATTTTGGAGAATATAATTATGTTAGGACATTATTTGGGCCGTTAATGAATGCAGAAAAAGGAAATAATATTTAATTTCCTCATTTCTGCATAAAACGAATCCTTTAAAAAAAGTCACAGTGGTTTTACGCCTCTATCGTTAACGTTGTTAATTCCTTTCGACAGATATGTGCTTCCTATTCTTTTCCATAAAGTGCAGAAAGAAGTGTGATAATAATTAACACATTGCTCGAGAGAAATCCCATGGTGAAAAGATAATAGCTCATCGTGTTTTCTTAGCTAATGCCTTCAAAGAAATGGATGGACGCATTGCGGCAGAAATGGCCATAAATTTTCATAATAATGGCAATATTTGTTGCGAAGAAGAGACTAAACTTAATTTCGCCTGTAGCTCACGCCCCAAAACGTAATGTTCTAAATTGTGTTATCGGGAGAAGAGGACGAAGAAAAGACAGATTATTACTTCTCTTGCTATCTGTGTTTTCAATTTTATTTTCGAAACGTGACAATAGTGTGAAAATTACCTGGAACTGCCAAAACTTATGACGTTTTATTTCTCTTCAGTCACGTTTTCGCCATTAAAATCCTTCTCCCTTCTATTTCTTGGTGAAAAATATGAAATTCAGATATTTCCGAGAACTATTTGAGATAAAATATTACTATTTTTGCTCTAGGTGCTCCTTTAATCTATATGAACAATGCAGAATACGTATGAAATGACGACAGACTGATAAGAACAGACGTTAGAACACGGGAATTTACATCTTTTGCTTCTTTGTTCAGTTTGAGTTCCTTAAGATTGTGAAGAGAAGCCTTTTCGGAAGATGAATATTTTGTAGATAATAAATTCTATGTTATTACCTGAAAGTGTGCTCATATTATAAAATGTGAAACAATAACATGTTCATACACGAATCTGTTGCATTCTCATGAAAATCGGATGTATCTTATGTAAACGTTAGGTTCTGATGGCGAAAGAATATGTGAATTTTACTGAAGCTTTGAAAGGTTTCTCTTAATGCAGCGAATATAAAAGGATTAAAAAGGATTATAAAAGGAGCTCAAAGATTAATTATTCTTTTTAAGGCACGTAGAAAATTCATGGCAAAATGAAATAAATTGAATAGTTTTTTTTGTTTTGTTTTTGGCTTGTTCATTATAACATAAATCTGCAAAGAAAAATCTTGAAAGAAAAACATTGAAAATGTTACAGGTACAGCTTACAAAAGGGAAAATCTACAGTAAAATCTCAAAAAAAAAAAAAAAAAAAAAAAAAGGCTTATAGTTAAAGAACGACAATGAAATTCAGGAGAGTAAATCTGAGTACCATAATATATATATATATATATATATACTTTAAATGTAGAAGAAAATAACGTAAAAGAATATATATAATACAGTTTACTTATAAGACATTTTTTAAAATACGATCTAAACATAAAATTCTAGGCAAATTGAGAATTAACCATTCCAGAGTGAAGCAAATCTAAAAATCTTAGTCAATCTAAAAATGCAAAAGTTGAAAATAAAATATATGAATAAAATTGTACTGGATATCAACTCTTCACATATAGTAAGGAAATATCAGTTACGTTTCCAAGCGTGCAGATTGAACCTTATGTAATTTAGTTAAAAATATAGATTATCTGTCATTATAAGGTTAAATACTGACATTACTCCCTTATCAGTCTCTTCAAAACGGTTAAAGATTAATAAAGATTAACAAGTGCGGAGGAAACCTGTAGAAGAAGAATTATTCACAAACGTATGATAATTCACTTCTTTCATATATATAATGATAAGAAAAGGAGAGGTAAAAAATAGCTAAAGCCGTAAAGAACATTTGAGTTATCTAATTCCAGATATTACATGTAAAACAAAGTTAAAACCACAAAATCTAAGTTAAAGCAATAAATTATTTGAGAGAAAAACCTACATATTAAAAAAGAAAAATTAGAAAACCTATACAACAAAATCAAATTTGGTCAATCTACTCCGTTCTACTCTACAAAACATGATCAATCTACTCTGTTCAAGGCTTCAAACAGAACTTGTCATGGGAAAAATGCCTGAAGCCCTCAACCTAGTTGACGACCCGCAAAGAACAAAACAGGCACGTTTCGTCGAACATGCACATTGAGACTAAAAACGGCTTTCCTTGTTAATTTAATGTTTTTAAATTAATTTTTTAAAATATTTTCTATCTATTACTAACGATATCTCAATAGATTTTTCCCTTTTCCCGACGTGTTTGCGTGTTTTAAAACGTAAAAGGTCAAAGCTAAAAATTTTAAACAAGAAAAACCTTGTAATTTAAAAAAAGAAAAAATCATATATATGATGTAAGCAGAATCCTATACAAAGTAGCCTGGTTAGGCAAAAGTCCAAACAAATTTTACAGTTTTAATCCTGTAAGTATTTAATATACATCATTTCAAGGGGCAGGCACCTTAGTGTGAAAAATAAAAACTTTATTTTAATGAAAAAATCATGACAAAGAGGGGTCCAGTTAAGACCAAAAAGCAATGTATTCGTGAAGAAAAGTAATGAACAAAAAGGCTAACATACCTGCGCTCGATACGATTTCTTTCTAAAATTAAAATTAGCTAAAAACGTGGGAAAAGGTTGCCAAAAAGTGAAAAAGACCTTATGAGTGCTACCAGAATAAAAAATCAGTTTAATTTCACCTATTGGAGAAGTATGGCATACAGGCAAGTTAACGAAATTTTGCAGAAGTCAGTGGAATTGTCCGGCTTGTGGGAAAAAAAAAAGAAAAAAAAAAAAAAAAAAAAAAAAACCATCCGGGGGTGAGAAGGGTCGAGGAAGGAGGCAACTCTTTCAAAATGGTGTCGTGCTTAAGAAATTGCCGTTTCTAAAACTGATTATTTAAACAAAATAGCTATAAAGCAATACAACTGCAAACTGGCCAAAAGCAAGTAGACATGTAAATATTGAATTTCTGATAAACAATTGGACAGATTTTTTCATTTGGTATTAATATACAATTACAATAGGGTAAGAGATGTACCTTTGAAAAGAATGTACGCATGATCATCCATGAAGCTCAGTGCAGATATGTAGAAATACCACTTTGTGATATTGAACTGAAAATTAGTCTAATATCCTAGTCCCCTACCACAGCCAGACAGTTTGCACATCATTTGACCACATAGTGGACAAAAATCAACTGAGAAACCGTTGAGGCAGTCGATCCTACTCCTACAGCAAGGCAGTTTTTAGTTTCGGGAGTGTTCTCGGGGGGAGATGAGGAAATGAAGTTCCCCACTGAAGAGCATCTCACCGATGATCTATCACATAGGATATTTTACGTATAAATTTTTTCGAATTCCGCGTTTAGAAAAGTTATGTAATTTCTGCTTTTCTAATTGTTTAAATCTTTATAAATTACACATTTTATTACTTCAGTTCCTGAATTACCATCTTTTAAAATTTAAATTAAAAAAGTCTTTTTCATAAATTTATGGTCAGTTATTCATTCCGTGGTAATGATTGAGAACTATGAAACTGGACATTTTGAGTCATCTTCTGTACTGATATTATAACAGATGAATGGATTGTTTGTTTGCAATCTAGTGCTTTGTTTCCTTGGATTAGATATGTTACCGTGAAAGACCGAAAGTGGAGAATGTCGACTTTCATCGGAGAATATCAACATTCACCAAATACGTCGGTGAAAGACCGAATATTTCACTACATTCTTGTATATTCGGACCCTCACCGGTGTATGTCGACAATCACAGATATGCTCTGGTAAAAGTCGAAAAGAGAGGTCATAAAGTGCCATAATAGTTTAAGTTGTTGCAATGAATAAGCTTTGAATCACATAATTTAGTAAGTATTTTATTACTGTTATTTTATTTTCTCATTTAGAACGTACTGTATAATTAAGTAAGTTTTTAACTTCTATTATTTTCCTTTCTGATTTTGAATGTATTGTGTGTTTTAGGTTCTCATGTTCTTAAGTTCTTATTTCAAGTCTCAAGTGCGTTTATTCGCTACTGAATTACGGAGAAGAAAATATAATATTGTTATATGTTTAGCATTCACCATTAGTACATGGTGAATGTCGACATTGACCGGTGTAAGTCAGAAATAAGAGTATTTGGAAAATATTTCGGACATACACGAAGATACTATGGGAATGTTGACATTCACCGGTGAAAGTCGACTTTCTACAGATTTCGGTGTTTCACCGTAACAGATACATTCCTCCCCTCTCAAAATAAAGAACTAAGCAACATTAATGTTATTTAAATTTATCCTTCATTTTCCTCCTTATTAATGTTATTTAAAAATTTTTGCCGATATTCTATCTAACATTTAAAAATGGAAGTCATCTCTTAATACATATCCATTTCAGTTCCTCTATTAGCATGCCGATTATAGACAGAATCAGAGAAAGCAAAGCAGTGCTCTCCCATTTTTAAGTACAAATTGTAGCCACATTTATAAACAATCTGCGAATGACACTTCGAAGAGACTAATTTTCAAATTTCATAGCTACAGTTTTAAATAAATCAAATACAATTAAATCCCGCTATAGTTAATCCTCAGATAAAACGAATATGGTCTCAACCAATTTCCTATACAATCAGTATTATTTTGTATGACTAAACAAATATCTAAATGCATGAAATTCGGATATAACGTATTTATGAATAACATTTTCTTTTTTTAAATTTTTTAAATATTTTTTCCAAAACCTTTACAATTTTTAACGCGAAAAGTTACTACCTTGTTTATCATCATTGTTTAGGATTCCAGAATCCGAATTCGTACCAGGTAAGGATAGCAAAAAATATTCACATTATTATTTTTTTTTATCTTCATTCCAATTTTTCTCTGTGTTTTAAGCAAAAGCTGTGCAAGACAGGTATAAAACCTTGTTTTTGGAGGATCAGGATGTACAATAAGCACGGCATAAGACACTAATGACAAACATGTGACCACTGAATCAAAGAGATTGAATGGGTTCTGCAGTTCCACACAAATACTTTGAGCTGTAAGGTAGAGCTCTGCTGAAGGTCTATGCTATTATGATGGAAATTTCTGAACTTTTGCTTATAAATTCTTATAAGCATGGGGATTCACAGGTCATTCGCATGTTAGGAAATGGAATTTTTGGCCGTTATCAGTTTATTTTATTTCGGCATTTAAAAATGCTGAAAAAGCTCTATCTTCTGAATGGAAGACATGCATCCGTTAGATCTGAAAGATAACAGATATTCTTTATAAAGAGTTACTACAGCTTTCTTTTGCAGCAATTTAAATTTTGATGAAAATGAATGCATTATTACTGAAGAAAGAATAGGACAGATTAACTTATGAAATTATCTTCACTATTCATATTTTACAAAGGCGAAATTTTACATATTATTTTACTCTCTCCATTTTATTTTACTTTATTTATTTACTCTCTTTACTGGGGCTATTTTCAGCATCATAATATTATTGACAGGCCAAGCGGTAAAAAGAGAGTATACATAAAAAGTTGTTTTGATTTTTATTCGAAAAATGGAGAATGCTAATAGCCAAATAAATATTTTTCCAGAGCACAGTATATTCGGTACGGTTTATACCATATAGAAAAACTGAGACTCAATAATTTCTAATTATAAATAAAATTTAGGTACAAGGAAAATACTTAAAAAAGACGAAGTATAGGAGTGTTCAGACACTATTTAAAACACCATTGCTGAAACAGTTTACATTCTAAGAAGTTTCAGTTTCTAGGGAGACAAATGATAATACGGATATTTGTAATTGGAGAGACAGGACTAAAGTTCTAAACCATCATTTTTATGCTAAGTAATTTATCCTATAAAATTATTAGGTGAAACTGAAAAGGAAATTTAGCAATTCACGCAAAATTTGTGACTAATCCTTAATCTTTTTGCTGGTGGCTAAGATATATGTTTTCGCACTTTCACTACTTTAAGTGTGTCAAGAAATATCAATAAACTGTGGAGAATTGAAATTGACTCCTTAATATGGAGTAAGAAGGGAAGACACTATCGATTTGCTTTTCCTGCTCTTTGTTTTTACAATAGTTGACTAACTGACCCTAATACGTACAGAATTGGTTCTATATACGAAAATGGTTTTAAAATAGGTAACTTAAAAAAAATCCGTCCAGACGGAAAAAGGTTTATAAGATTTTTTTTTTTTTTTTTTTAATTAGAGTTTTTCTCTTGGAAGACGTTACAATGGCAAACAGCTTTTTTGCGATGTATCAAACAGTTTTACACTATTTTGGGAAATAATCTTTACATTTTATTATTAGGTCTGATATAGCGAATCACCTGTTATATTGAGTACAGTCATAAGGCTTTTCAAAGCAGAAAACGTGAAAAATGTGCATTTATCTCGCTATAATTGAAACTTCGGACCTTCTAAATGCTAGTCAACACTGCTTTTCAGTTATACCACGATGGCACACCGTGAAGAGTTATAAAATATCTTACAAGCGAACCCCAACTTTCTGTCTCCTGAATTCGTTACAGTGGAGTTCGATTGCAATAGAATAGCAGTATTTATTTGAAACAGCAATAATGTTTCGTATATAGATAGAAAGTTCGTACTATACGATTTAGATAATTACTATAAATTATTTCATACTATAGTTAGAGAATTAATCGCCCATAAATATTAAGACTCTAACTGCTAAATGATAGTTTCTTTTTCCAAAGTTATTTTTAACAAAGTATAAAAGAATGAAAATAAATTAGTAGTCTTTAACCTAAAAGCGCCATGATTATTTTTATTCAAGTTTGTCAGAAAAATAATATTTTAAAAGAATAAATTCTTTTGTTAGAGCCATAATTATGAAACGAAGTTTGCAGAAGTTATTCACAAAAGCTTCGTTTGTATACAAGGGAGAGGTATTTAAAATGTTGACTTAGAAGACAAGCATGAAACACAGGGATAGAATTTATCAAACAACAATAAACTTTCAAGATTTTTGCTAATTTTTTTTTCTAGCCTCTGTTTTCTTTCACGGATTTAATGTGCTAACTGAAGTGTTAAAATATGCGAAAGAGGTTCTTACTCTTTTTTTCCCCTCTTTTGTAAAAATGTCCTTTGTAAATTCTTAACGACAACATGATATATGCTTTCAATGCGGCTACTCATAAATTATACTGAAGAAGAGTAACTGTTAAAAAAAATTAATTATATTATTCTAGTTCGTGAAAGCGCTTTAAGAGTTTTTTCCTGCATTTGCATTTTAAAGTGTACGTGTGCAATACAGATTCGATTTATTAGTCTAAATGTGTGAAGAAATGTACCGTATACTTTGAGTGTTTTATATTACTTTATCAGTAATATATAAGCGATATCAATGTTTAAAATTTTAAAATATATAAAATTAGAGGCATCCGCGGGCAGCCGCCTAAAATGATTGCTGTAAATAAATATATATAACGATTTAAGAAGTCCACCTAGTGTACTTCTACGTTTAACTTTTAATTAATAATACTACGTTTATTTCTAAAATCTTTTAGCTTATTAATAAACAGTAGATGTTAAGCGTGAAAGAAAAATGTAGCTTAGGTTTTGCCAAAGACTTTCCACTGGCGCGTGAGAAATAAAAATATTTTATATCGAGCAGTAGAAATATTGTTTCTTTATTAAATTTGAAACATAAATATTTTACGCTTTGCCGAGCGGCAACACATTGCTTTCAAGTCGCTTAATCCATTAATAAGAATAGTTTTTAAGTCACAAGAATATTCAACATTAACAAAAATGTGATAAGTAAATTAAGTTCCAAAGCTTGTTCTTTGATTACAAGTTAAAATTGAATTCTTTAAATGATCATTTTTTTTCATCCGTTTTGAGAATCTTAGTATTTTAGATATCAAAACCCCTTAACCAGATTAAGATTTAAAATTAAATTTGCTTCAGAATGTTCTTCATCTCTAAAAAGCTTTCAAAGAAAGTTAGTGAAAGAGAACCAGCTACCCAAGTTATCCAAATGGGTTTATTTATGGAACGACAAACAAATATGTAGGATGCTAGATAATCGTAAAATAAGAGGCAAAGTAAAAATTCAGTAGTTTAAAATATAAGCAGAAGCATGATTCGATTTTTACAAAAATGTGCAACCAATCATGGGAATGTTGTTTTCTAAAGAACGTTTTTATTGCAAGAATAGTTATATTTTTCAGCAACGGCTGCAGCTGCAGGGTTCTCAGAGAACTTGCTTTTTGCACGGGACTGCATGACGATCACTGAAAATTAAGATGATTCTCAATCTGCGTCCTTACAAAATCTAACAACTACAAGAAGTGAAATAATCTAGATTCATTAGACATCGTGAATTTATAAACTAGGCTTTTCAATACATGAAAAACAAAGCGGCATGTCTATGAAGCCTCTTGTAGATTAACCAGGAGCATTTTTCACTTTATAAGAATACACATAACTGCATTTGCTCGAGGAAAAACTCACATGCAATTGTGGAAATCGCTTTTCGTCTGTCAGAGATGACAACATGCTGCGGATTCGCTGCTTCATTCATTATAGGCCACAGCAGAATATTTAGAACTGTTTCTATTAGAGTCGAGGGCTTTCAAGAAGCAGTATCATCGGCTTCTGAAACATAAACTAGTGCTTCGAAATGTAATATTCAAGCACTATGAAGCGTTTTATCCCATATCCTACTAACACATGCTGTGGTCAACATGTTCTCAGTTGCTCTTCTCTGCACGAATGACCAATAAGGTCTTCGGACCTTGTACGTTGTGACTTTTTGTAACCTATTTATTTGTAGTCTGAACGACCAAAAGGTAAGCTGATATTATGGGCTATATTGAAAGAGGTTTCCGCCATCATGTGGCAATACTTAAGATGAGCTTTTCTTCGATGTAAGGCCGAGTATCGTGCCCACGTCTCATAGCTGTTCTCGTGAATGATGGCACTAAATAGCTATAATCCTAGATGCATTGCAAAAATTGCTGCGCCAGTGTACGAATTTTCGTAGTCCAGCCCATATAGCGGCTAGCGATGGTGACTGCTGTACCGATGAGCCCATGTTCGAATCCTAATCCTGGAGAAGGGATACATATTTGTTCGCATATATTGTCTATGCGACAAGGGCGCATTCAAAAGCTGAGAGATCTTTAGATCTATTCTTTGGGAGGGTGTTCTCGTTTAAAATTGGGACTGAATTGGTCAGCGTCGTACTATCACCAGTAAGAAGGAGCCGCTTTGGACAGTCGACCTGTGAGGACCACGCTGCGTTGCGCTCCTGCTATTTTTCGATTTTTCAAGTGGAAGTTTCACAGTGCGAAGTACGTGTGATAAATCAAATTGTGCGTGAATGTGTGCTGAATCCAAGGATACATCGCATTAGTATGTGTGCATCGTAATTTTCAAAAAATTTGTGAAAAAGTGTGTTCAATAATTTTGTTCACCTCATATGCCGTCCTTGTAACGGAAGGGTGCCGCCCGGCCACCCTGTGGTAGCCGTACTAGGCTTAGGAAGTCCGTCGAAAAAATTCTAAGTCTAGAAAACTGTGATTTCTTTTCAAAAATCAATATCTTCTTAATTAATGCACTTAGGATTACCGGGTTTTCGGCAAATTGGTAAGTTCTTCATATACTATTATATTATATTTTCAATATGGCTATAACTGCATTATCTTCGATATTAGTATTTTAAGACTAACCTTTTCTGGAACCTAGCTAAAATCTGGACCCAAATAAACTTAATTTTCTGTTTGCTGTCTGAAACTTTATAAAATATGCTAGTAACCCCAAAGGGTCTGTTCATTGGACTCGGAATACTAGTTTAAACATGATACTTGATTTTGTCGAAACGTTGTGAATTTCGACACAACTCCTTCACGTCGGCGAGTGCAATTTCGACAAACTCCTTACAGTGTATTCTCCATAGTTTTTAAGACTGTTTACTGTTATTTTAACTGTGTTATATCTTTCTGAGCCTTTTCTGTGTGCCTTTACATATCGTATACATATTTTTGATTGATTATATATTATTTTATATAATAATATATTATTTCTCTGTTTATATTGAACATTCATTACGTTTTACTAATATAAAGCATATTAACGTCATTTGTAATTATATTATACCAGTCTGTTTCTTATGGTAAATTAATTACCTAGTGTGAGCTTATGTAATATTCACGCATCGCTATGCCTCAACAATCAGTTTCGTTTACGGATGACCCAGTGAATGACAACTTTGATCCTACTGCATTGCTTGCAACTGATAACAATTATAGTGACAAAGTTAATTTGTTATACGATCATATTCGTGCCATTGCAACTCTCTATCGAGGAGGAAAGTAAACACTTCCTTTCGAACCACGAGAAACATTGCTCCATTCATTGAATGCGTTACGGCAATTGGCTCTTCAGGGCCCGGATTACATCCCGAAACCAGCCACAGTTGAGGCTGAGGTGAATACATCAACAGTGGTCTGCTGTGAAGTTATTCATAACCCACCTATTATTTCATCTCTGCAGCAAGTTCCTTTAGTTCCAAATCCCTCTGCTTTGCCTTCTCCAGCTCCTGGACACTCTTACGCATCTGCATTACAGCAATCCCTTCCGCCAGCTCTTACACCTACTTTAACTAATATATCCAAAAGAGAACACAACTAGCAGGAAGCTTAGAGATAAACTTTCCCAGGAATTTCCTTTGCCGAAACTTGGAGTTCAAGTTAAACGGATCAAACCTATCCAACGGGGTGGATTGGCGGTGGTCTGCAGTCAGAAGAAGATCGGAAAAAATTAGCAGCTACAATTGTTAACGTAAAGAATTCCACAACAAAAAAACCCCTTATTGCAATTCATAATTTATCCCTAGATCTGACACAGGAGGATTTACAACTTACCATACAAGAAGACTTTGGTCTCACTAGTGACGAAGTTAAACTTATATTTCGTCTAAAGCAGCGACGCAATGTCAAGTGGGTTGCCGAGTGCAGCCCAAGGGCATATCAAACCTTCATGTGCAACCCTCGCATCTACATCGGCTGGCAAGGCCACCTTATCACAGAGCACTTTAATGTCAAAAGATGTTTCAAGTGCCAACGTTTTGGGCACCTGAAAAAGACTGCCGCAGCGTCCTCTATTGCGCATTGTGTGCTGGACAACAGATACCAAGGACTGTTCGGCCGATGCCGATACAGCAGCATGCATCAACTGCATCGATTATAACAACGGCAGCAGATATCAAGTCCCGATTGACCACGCAGCAAACTCCATCACCTGTTACTGCTACCAAAGTAATATTGACAGAATCGGAAGCATCACCACCTATGAGTAGAGATGCCCGGTATAATGTTTCATGTAATTCTGTTCCTAACATCAAATTCTTGCAAATTAATCTTCAGAAAGCTCAAGTTGCAACTGCCCAGGCAATAGAGTTTGCGTTAAGCAACAAAATTGATTTTCTTCTCGTTCAAGAGCCATATACTAGACATGGAAAAGTGGTTGGTTTTCCTTTATTATGGGCTGTATATCATGAAGAAAATTCAGAAGATCCTCCACGCTCAGCAATAATTAATTGTAACCCTCAATTCTCTCCATCAATTATTACTATTACTAAAGATCAAGTAGCACTTTTATTAGAATTAGAAAATTTTACTATAGCATTATTTTCGATCTACTCCAGTCCCTCAGATAATATCAGCACTACAATCTCTTTCCTGGAACACTATACAAGAGTTCTTGGTAATAAACATCAGATCATCAGCGGCGATTTTAACGCTCACTCTGTTGCTTGGGGCTATCGAACAATTGACCCCAAAAGCCGTCTGTTAGAAGACTTCTTATCTTCTAAAAATTATGTATTACTCAATGCCACGAATACAATTCCTACTTTCGACAGACTATATGCTGTGGGTTGGCCGGACCTGACCTTTACATCCGCCAATATCTCTCACTTAACAAGTAATTGGACCGTCAGAGATGAGATTTCATTATCTGACCATAAATATATCACTTTTGAAGTAACACAACATAGTTCTTTACCTATCTTACCTCGTTATAATCTTCCTGGCAGGAAAATTAATCAGTTTAGTCGAAAGGTTCGTGGAACTCTTAATCGTCTTCGTCACCAAATCAACTCTTTAACCAAATCTGAAGATATTGAACGTTTTTCCGAGTCCTTAATGCAAAATCTTCAAGATATTTGTCACGAAATACTTCCAAAGCGAACTATCAAGCAGCTCCATACTTTACATTGGTGGAACTCTGATCTTCGCATACAGCAGCGGAAGTGCCGTGCGCTTAGGCGACGATTAAAATCTGAACGACGCAATGGAATAACATCTAATACTCTTCAAGTTTTTCAAAGAGAGCGTGCTCTGTATAAACGGATGATTATGCAGAGCAAAATAGAAGCTTGGAGAAAATACTGCACATCAAATAGAGAAATATTTGGCTTACCCTATAAGATCGCTCGAGATAAGCTTTTCCAGCCTGTATCAACGTATCTTTCAGAATCATCACTTGCTGGGTCTAGCCCAACAGAAAATACTATTAATGATATTCTAGCAACAGTTCTTCCTCAGGATGATATTACAGATGACTCCCCAGAGCACTTGTCAATTAGGCAGCAAACTTCTATTCCTAACACAGAGGATGATCCATAGATTACAATTACAGAAATTAAAACCACTCTTCGAAATATTCCAAAAAAAAAACGGGCCCCAGGCCCCGACGGGATTGACTATTCTATAATTCGTGTAATCATTAATTCCCACATCTTCTTCTTCTGTGATTATTTTAATAAGTTATTTCTTAATGGTGTATTTCCTCGTATCTTCAAAGCTGGAAGAGTGGTTCTTTTCCTCAAAACAGGCAAAGACCCGCAATTATCCACATCTTATCGACCTATATGTCTATTATCTGCTTTGGGGAAAGTTTATGAAAGAATTATTGTCTACCGTTTAAAACATTATCTTCACAAAATTCACTTTTTAAGTGATCACCAATATGGCTTTAGACCAGGTAGGTCTACCCTACAAGTATTATCAAAAATTACAGAAGATATACATCGTAATCGCAACAATGGTCACCATAGTGCTTTCATCAGTATAGATCTTAAGAATGCTTTTGACTCACTGTGGTGGCCTGCAATACTGGAGGCATTTCGACAAGCTGATTGTCCTCAGAATTTATTTCTTGCATTTCAAAGTTACTTGTCGGAAAGAAAAATTATCTACTCCACTAATCATGGCATTATTACAAGACAAAACAGAGGCTGTCCGCAGGGTTCTTGTGCTGGCCCTGATTTATGGAATATAACATTTAATTCTGTTATTGCTGCAAACTGGCCAGCATATACCCGGGCATATGCGTATGCAGATGATACAGTTTTTATCATTCAAGGACGAACTCGAGAAGAGTTGCAAAGAAATGCTATTGAAACCTGTGATCTCTTTTATAACTTATGTTCTAGAATTAAATTAACAATTTCCGAACCAAAATCGCAAATTTTATTAATCCCTAAAAAAGGAGGATCATTGGTTCGACGGCCTCGAATCACCATTCATGGTACACGTATACCTATCAAACCGCAGCTCAAATTTCTCGGCGTTATATTTGACGAGAAACTGAACTGGATGCCACATGTTTTGGAACTAAAGAGACGAACTGTTATAATTGCATGTAAATTGCGTCAAATGCATTGTCGTGGATGGGGAATTAGTTCCTATATACAAAAGCTTCTTTATCTCACCGTTATCGAGAGAATGGTCACCTATGCGGCTGCAATATGGGCTGAACCCATGCAGGGTCGCAATTTGCGCCACTTGCAAAGTCTCCAGCGTCAATTTGCTTTACAGATAACTAGGGCGTTTCGTACTACCTCATCCAGTGCATTAAATGTCATGGCTTGACTGATCCCTCTTCATCTACGTACTCTGCAGGAAGCAGCAATACAATCCGTCAAGGTTTTGAAAAAAACCTTTCATCCTATTTGATGAACTTTTCACACCATTGCACTATGAACAACCCTCACAACATTTGGATGTGCATCCAGTCCTTCAAGGAACAGGACTTCGGATTTTCCTTAAAGACGTAACACTACCACCTATCCCAAGCATTCAATATTACACTGATGGATCTAAAATAGATCAACAGACAGGCTGTCCCTTGTAGCCTTTCATAATGGTCAGTCAATTTATCAGTGGCTGGGTCATCTCCATGGAAATAATAGTGTATTTCAAGCGGAGGCCCTAGCCATCCTCAAAGCAGTTCAACACTGTAAAACAAGTGGTGCTATGAAGGCAATAATTATCACTGATAGTCTTTCGTCGCTTCAAGCAATTCAAAACCCCAGACATTCTTCTTCGCTTATCTCGGATATCCAATGTGAACTTCGTAATCAAGTGGGAAATAACATCACGCTAGCTTGGACTAAGGGCCATGCTGGGGATCACGGGAATACTTTGGCAGATAAGTTAGCCAAATCAGCTGCCGAAAATACCGATGCCGAGGCTGAAGAAGTGATTCTTAAGTGGCCAACATCTCACTTAAAACGAGCTCTTCTTTTAAAAGTTATATCCCAATGGCAACTAGAATGGGATACTGATGAAACCGGTCGACGAACGTACAATCATATTACATATGTGGATCAATGTCGTCAGATAACAAATCATCAAATAGTAAGATATATCTCGGGGCATGGTCCATTTCCAAGCTACTTTTACAAGCATGGAATTGCAAATAGTGAATATTGTGTCTGCAGAACTCTAGGCATACCTGAACATTATATTACTACATGCCCGTTAACGGAGGAATTTCACATTCCTTTCCCAGTGGATAATCAACTAGCATTTAGTAAATTTTTAATTAAGCAGAAGTACCTTATCAGAAAACTCTCAAAAATTATGGACATTCTCCACAGTTATGGATTTGATCTATGTCGGGTTGTCTAATGTTAATGGTTTTGTCCTATTTTTATAATACAACTGTATTCTTGTACACTCCATTGCATTCTTGTCTGTTTACATAGTGTTTTCATAATACAATTGTATTTTTGTACACTCCAGCTGCATTCTTGTCTATTTACATATTATAACTATATTCTTTCTTTTTAATAGTCCCAGTATTGTTACAAATATTATTACAAATTGTATTGTATTTTAAATGCACTATAAGATATTGCACAATAAGTATTATACTCGCAATCTCATACTATAGATATGGTATTACTATCTTACTGAATTACAAGCTACATATTAAGTATTCTAATCTGGTTATATATCAAAAATATTGTATCGAGCATTGTAATAACTATTGTATCAAACTATTAGCATTGTATCATATTTCATTATAATTACAATATACAATATTTGCACTCTAAGTACTGCATTATATTCTAACTAGTCTATTAACTTAATTTACTTATTATTTTAATTCTTGCATTAATTATTGTATTAAGTTGGTAGTTATGTAATATTATGTTGAGTTATAAGCTCTACCCTAAGAATATGTGATGCAACATACTGAAATTATGAACTTCGTATCGCTATGTATGCTTTAGTATGGAACTGTAAATTAAATTCTTTGCAATACAGAAACTGGATTATTAGCATAACGTTATAAGTAGTCTTGATTCAACTTGGCATTAACTATTTTATTGAATTACATGCAGAATTTTAGACTTTAGGTTTTAGATTTAGTTTATTGATTATATTGAATTATATGTCGTGTATTGCATATTGCACAGATTTATTAATAATGAATTGATCATAAGTATTTTTATACATTATATTGGTATAACTATATTGTTGCATTGTATCGCATATTGCACAGAATTAATAATATTGAATTGATCATAGGTATATTTATACTGTTGCAAAATATGTCTTTTTATCTTCAGTATTGTACTGAAGTTTTGCTCTTGTGTATTGTATACAAAGTATTGCATTTAATTCGCTTTAGTTATTAAGAACATTGCCTTATAGGCATCATACTGTTAAGAATATATATATTGCACTTCTTTTTGTACCCTGAGATACGTACTGAATTAAATATTGTATTAATTATTTTACTGAACTAGCAATTGTGTTAAAATACTGTATGAAAGTTAAAGTAGTATTTTGGTCTCATTTTGCTTTAAATATTCCATTAAATTATAAATAGTATCATAGACGTAACTTATCGATTTTATACTGTATCATATGTCTTGTATTGCATATTGCATAGAATTATTACCAATTACTTGACAATATGTATTTTTCTACATTGCATTTGTCTATATACTGTCACATACTCTATTTATTTACTCTTAGTATCGTATTGTACCTATTGTTGTGTCTTGTATACTAACCCTGTAAGCATGTTAATTTACCTATCGTATCACATATCTTACGTATTTGCAGTACATTATA
This sequence comes from Stegodyphus dumicola, assembly GCF_044657685.1. Taxonomy (NCBI): domain Eukaryota; kingdom Metazoa; phylum Arthropoda; class Arachnida; order Araneae; family Eresidae; genus Stegodyphus; species Stegodyphus dumicola. The sequence continues at coordinate 201,147,122 of NC_140771.1, forward strand.
TTATATCGTATAACCGTATTGTATAATATATATATTAAATTGTGAGCTTCGTATGGATATGTATCATCTTATATGAAATTGCAATGTTGTGAGCATCGTATACATAATAAAATTGCACTATAAGTCCCCTGCAATACAGGAAATGTGTAGTTGATATCGTAATATAAATAATGTATCATTAATTTTGCATTAACTTTTGTAACATACTGAAATTATGAACATCGTATCGCTATGTATGCTTTAGTATGGAACTGTAAATTAAATTCTTTGCAATACAGAAAGTGGATTATTAGCTGGATTATTAGCATAACGTTATAAGTAGTCTTGATTCAACTTGGCATTAACTATTTTATTGAATTACATGCAGAATTTTAGACTTTAGGTTTTAGATTTAGTTTATTGATTATTATTATTAATGATATAGCATCCATTATCTTACGTATTAGTTGTAAATCATATTGTACTGTATACTGTATTATAATAAAATAAATAGATATATTATATAATATATTCATTAAATTGTGAGCATAGTATAGCACAATATAAAAGGAAGAAAATATACAAATACATTCGCCTTTGTATCATCTTGTATAAAATTGAATTATAAATTCCCTGCAATACAGTGTATTATATATATAGTGAAATTGTAATTGCAATATAGTGAAATTGCAATATAGTGAAATATAGTGATATAGTGAAATTGTAAGTGAAACTGCAATATAGTGAAATTGTAAGCATCGTATAGATATGTATCATCTTGTATAAAATGGCACTAATATAGGAAATATACAGTTGGTATAGTAATATAAATAGTATTTTATTAACTTTGCATTAACTATTGTATTGAACAATATGGCTTATTGATCTTATATTGAATTATCTATCTTGTCTTGCATCTCGTACAGAATCATTAGTATCATTTTACCTTGTATTGGTATATATCTGTATATGTGTATGTATGTATATATGTGTGTATGTGTGTGTATATATATATATGTGTATATATATATATATGTATATATAGTTGTATAATGTATCCTCTTTACCTTGTATTGGTGTTTATATAGTTGCATAATGTATTTATGTATTGTATCCTTGCTTTGTACACTAACTATTGTATTGAACTTACCATCAGTATTAAGATCATTACATCACCGATATCATACTATCAGCATTATTATCAGCCTAGTATATAGCAGCAGTAGCAGTTTTGTAATATTTAGCATTATATCAGTTTGTAGTACTGTTTGTAAGTATTCTAGTAGTAGTTTTGTAGTATTGTAGTATGTAGCAGTAGTAGTTTTGTAATGGTGTTTACTCCTTTGGTTTTCTATTGTTATCGCTATCTGTATGTGTTTTGTTCTAATTATGTCTATGTGATTATAGTATTTATTCAAAATTGGCACTTGCACCTTTGTAATATTACGCTTTGTCAAAACTACAAATGTACCCTTTATTTATCTATTTATTTTATTTTTTTTGAGCCCTTGTCTGGCCATGTATTTGTTGAACTTTGACTCAATAAATACTAGGCCCGGGCGGTTGGTGTGAACATGCTTCTGGGGACTTCTTTGGTCTTTTGGACTGCCACCTGGATGGCCTGGTCGCTGGGTTTCGGTGTATGGTGCGAGGCACCTGTGTGGCCCATATGGCTCAAGATAAAGATGGACGTGTTGCATATGACAATTAACCATTACGGTAAAGGGATGGTGCACACGTCCCCCGTCAACTATCAACTATCACCAGTAAGATATCCAGCAGAAGCAATCCTGCGCTGTTTCGCAACAATAAAATTCATGATCTAGATCTGATATTAATTTCAGACAAGGGAAAGAAGTCACAACAACACGTATCTGTTACTAAAGAATTGGAATAAATTGAAATTGTCTCAAACGTAGGCGTGTTGATTATGTAGGCTTGTAAGTACGTTTCTTTATTAACTGCTCTTCTACTTAATTAAGACCATTCCTAGTAAAAATGTTCTTTTATTTTCTTGTAAGCCAATTAGTTTGTCTAACATCTTCCTGTATATGTCTATGTCACTCCTAGTGGCGAATGTATTTGTATATTTTCTTCCTTTTACCAGTTTAAAATGTTTAATTCTAACATAGAAATAAAATACACTTACTCCAACATGAAATAACTGTGCTTTCTAAAATTCAGCAACGTGACTATGAATTATCTGGAATCAGTTTAGAATCCTATCACGAAAGCGTTTTTTATATTCAGCATAGTTCTTCAGACATTAAGATCAGGTATGACAGATAGTATTAAGGTCTTCATTTTTCTCTATAATTCTGAAATAGTTATAGTTTGTATTACTTCACTGAACTTGCTTCGAATATATCTGTAGAAAATATTAGAGATCTGGAAACTGACAAATGATGGAGCATGAAGGCGAAATGTTGACATCCCTACCAGTCTCAAGTTGCTATTTTTTTCTACAATTCCTCCCCCTAACAGGCTACAAAAATTATCTCGTTAAAAGATTCATGGTACAGAATTTAGTTAATGAAAAATATTATATATTGTTTCTAACCCTACTGGCATCATCCGGCTTATATGTATTACATAATATCATCTGTTTTCCGAATATATGAGGACATGTCTCTAACCCTCAGTTAGTCTAATAGGTCCAGTAAAGTTAAACAACCATGAAATTGAACTTCTGGTGATTTGTCATTGCATTCATAAGACATTGCTTTGTCATTGCATTCATAACAGAATTTGAAATTCAGGTTGTACACGAATTGGTTGCTATTTTGCAGTAAAATCTTATTCTTAGGTTTACACGGATCCTCTTATATTTGGCAGAAAACGGCATAAACTATTTAAATTAATGCAAATTATATCTACATTTTAATAATTCAATTAAGCCACATTAATGGTTAAAAATATTTTTTGTGAGGCTCATTTTCCCAGGATAATATTATAATGTTCCGAATGATGATTCTTTTAAAAGTATCCTAATATATGATAACCTAGATCCTTCGTGATGTAACTGTAAGCATATCTAGCAATCAGAACTTACAAATTTCGGATCCGAGAGAGGATATTTAGGATTATTTCAGTTTCTTGGTTTCGAAAATGCTAAACAGATTGTACGCTGCCTCCTGGACAAAAGTCTGTGGATAGTAGTCCGTTACGATATGAATTTGAGGACTGAGCCTCCACTTTCTTAGTTGTCCTTTAAGAGGGAAATTAAGTAGGGAATTTTCTAACCGTTACTGATTGCCGTTACGGTGTAATTGAAAAGGATATCCGGCTATTATCCGTAGGTCCTGAGTTCGAATCCTGATTCGAATCCTCCACGTATTTCATATCTCCTACTCCTAAAGGGCCTAATGGTCCATATAATATATATACACACATGTAATATCCTCGTCATATCAAACGTATATACGTGATGCTATCAAGTTATTTTCCTTTAAAAAAAATTAAAAGTGGTTCCTAATTTTATGAGTGAGACGTTTGAAATTCGAGCAGTATGGTCAGACGCAATGTCCACATTAATAAACTAAACACTCATATAAGTAAAAGCTGCGTAATACCAGACTATGAACAAAAAGCTCATAAAGAATCTAACGAAAAAAGAAATCTCGAAAGAGAAATATTTCGACATGACACTAAGGACACTCTCAGCTGACATTATAACGCCTGCTCTGATAAAATATACTCTAACTCCAACATCCAAAGGGAAAAGATTTAGCTGCGCTAGCTGTAACGTCCCTTCAAGTGATTCCCATGGCCCGACTGATGTGGCAGATATTTCATTTCTCAGATGTTCTGGATCCTGAATGTAGAAAAAAGGAGGTATTACTGTTATTTCTTCCTTCTTAGTTTCTCCACGTCTCATATATATTATTTTTAAGCATTTCTTTGCTGAGAACGTGAAATAAAAATGATTCTTTCTTTCGGATATACTACTTATATATATTGAGTAAAAGTTTAAGGCAGTTTGTAACCTGTCTGGAAGATCCGATTTCCTCCAGAGAGCTGAAACGAGATTGGCGCAGAATCTTGCACTGTAAAACTATCTTTCAAAATGGAGGACAACTTTAAATCCGATTCCAAGTATGGATACAAAATCTGCAGCTTTACAAATATTTCAATCAGTTCATGTCGCAGATATGAGATATAATACTGGTTGATATATTTGTAAAGCTGTAGATTTTTTATTCTGAAAACATAGCACATACTCCGAAAAATTACTGAGGTAATATCTTTAATCTATAATAATTCTATTTTGCGAATATATATATATATCAGTGATAAAGAATAAAATATGTACACATTTCAAATGCACACGCTTTATTTTCTGTCTTCAAGAAGCAAAGGTATTTTGATGATTGAAGTGGAAAATGTGACACAGAATATTATAGAATGATTTACAGTGGACATCTAATACATCAATAATATTTTCAGTATATTAACTGCAATGATAATTTTGGTTCTTTTGAAACAACATCTGACATGTACAGAATTTCCTTGTACGGAATATTAAATTGTACGCATTTGTTCTGCCTTTCATTTAAATATATTTCCTCGAATTTTTCTCATTCAATTAATTCAGTTCTCACTTCGATACAAGGCAAAAATACATAAAATATCAAAATATCATCATTAAAATTTGAAAGGTTTAGAAAAACACCAAATACATTTAAAATAACAATTTATAATTTAAAATAACAATAAAAGAATTTTTACAATTAAAATTACAGTTTCTAAGCAAAAATAAACAATTCAGCCAGCAGGCAAGAAGGCAGATTTTTTGGTGCACAAAACTAAAAGTTTCCTTTTGGCAAAGTTTCCACTTGGCAAACAGACACTGAAGGTGCAGAAAGACTTCTGGTAAGTTTCAAGTGTAAACAAATGTGGCTGCTATGGTAAAAAAATTAGGCGCAATTGCATATGCTTGCTGCTGCCGACTGCAACCAAAATAGGATGTGCACAACTACATGTTGTAGCAGTCCTATATATAAAATTTCAACGCTCTGAGGCTATTCGTCGAGGTATGCGAGTACGTATGTAAGTGCAGACGCGACGGGAAAAAAATCTCTTCTGAATCAGTTTTATAATTCTTTTGGGGAAAAAGAGTCCTTTATTCTGTCCTAATGTACAGATGTCAGGCAAAAGCATTATTAAATTGCTGTAAAAATGGATATTTTCGTTGAAATATGATACCCAAAATTTTTTGTGATTACAATATTTACTTTACTTCGTACCAGGAAGTAAAAATGTGTATTTTTTTTTTTTTTTTAATTTGAATTTTGTACCTTCATGATTTACTGATAGAAAAACTCTAAATTTGTTTATGATATAAAAACTTAAGAGTTTACCTTCTTGTTAGCTATGTACTCATTTTATATTCGCCGAAACCATACTCAGGAATAAGTTACCGAATTGCTTCGAAATAAAACCACACAGATTTTTTTTTTTTTTTTTTAATTATGAGATGCAGCGTAAATTTTAATGAATATTTTAACATCTTATTTTTACCTATCTTTCGCTTCCCAACGATCGAACATTTATTTTACACTACACGGACGCGTCTAGTAATCGGCTATTAATAGTACCACTATTATATAATATTACAATTATATTCAAATTTCAAAACCTTACAAGATTTAAATTTAAGGACAAATATTTGATATTTTTCACAGCTTTCCAATTTCAGATCATTCTGTGATTTTAAATCAGATTAGTATGATGTATTCAAAATTAAAATTAGGTATTTGCTTTAAAGCGTTACGTATACTTTATACAGTGTTTCATTTGCATATTTTTTAGATATAGAAGTTAATGGTTATATTTTTTACTATAAAACGTGAATGCATTTATTGACTTTTATTTATGTCTGATTGAGTTTTATTTACTTAAAACCTACTATTAACGTTATATATTTATAATAACTACTTTCGTAATTACTCTCACTTACATAAAGGATTAAGGGAAAAAATGATGAAATCGTAAATAATCATAATTTGGAGTTATTTATAAAATATAGTTTAAAACACTGAATAATTAAGGCTATTATTAATTATGCATAATTATTCTAAAGAGGAAAAATTGTATTATCTTCTGGTTTTCAGGAAATGATAAAATATTTAAACTTTAGAAAAATACAAGGAATACACAATTTTTAAAAGGAAGAAAAATACATTAAGCTTGTTTTTCTGCATAAACCAATATGTAACCCAAGGACAAAATAAAGACATTTTCACAACTCTTGCAAAAAGGTCGAATTCTGCGAACATTCAGGCGTCGTTAAGACGTCGTGGTACGATGCTTTCACAACCGAAATATAACCTAAGAAAGACGCAATAACGGCGTCTGTGCGATAAAAACCTCATCTGCAAAGACGTAATAAAGACGTCTTTGCAACGGTTGCAAAACAGTGGAGTTTCGCGGACATCTGGGTGTCTTAAAGAGGACATATTGCAACGACATCCGCGACAAGTTTGCAACATCATTATGATGTTGCTGTGCTACTTGGGGCATGAGTAGTTTTTGCCAATTCCCATATAAGCAGTTGGGTAACCGATATGTGAGTAAGTATTCTATATATCAGAAACACTTTCATCTTTATTGAACTTTCGCAGCTTACTGAGGGCGCTGTCTAATAGATCCTGAGCAACGTATAAATTTTACGTTTCCACTTGCTTATCATTAATATTTTTTATGTATGGCAATTCGAGAATTTTTGTTTCTCATTATGTGTTCATAAGATAATTTTTTCAAATGTTCCGCCCTAGCGATACGCATTGTAGTATATTTTCTAACTAGTTTGCAATGAAGAAATTAATAAAATACTAACCACAACTGCACTCAGTATCTAAATGCCAATGTGAGTTTAGAACTATAACTCCATACAGATGTTTGACACGAATATATTCTATAGTTTATTACTATAGTGTTCCTTTAAGGGATGAATTGCGATGTATAATTTTTGTTGTGTACAATTATTACATATTATTTTACTGCGAATAGGGGATTTGTAATGCTCTTATTTTAGAATTAATGTTTAATATATAGTTTTGTTTAAAATTTTCGTTCGATTACGGCAAAGCTCTTTTAAGTTTAGCTGAAGAGTTTGATACAGCTAAAGGTCACGAAGCGGTCACTTTGAGACCAGCTGCGTTTCGTTCCCCCTTATCTTTCGCGGGGTTGAAAACAGGACTTTGAAGAGAAGGGCTAGCTCATAGAGCTTTTCCATGGAGGTAGGAAGTAAGATGGAGTCGCCCTAAACAGGTTTCTCCCGTACTTTGCTTTGAAGCACCGGCGATCCCTACGTGGTGACCAAAACATTGGGTCATTTACCATTGAGTTCTATGGGATTTGACGCGTTCGGATGTAAATATTTTGTAATTACGTCGTAAATATACATATAAATGTATATATTTTCTTTTTCTACAACACTTCAGAGTCCTAAGTATGTGAAAACAACATATTTTTAAACAACATTTCATTCTGAACGGAATAAAATGCTATACTTTTCACAGGACAGTTTTCTCAGAATGGTTTAATTTGAATGAAATATTTTCACAAGTTTTCGTTAATTACATTAGAAAAAAAAAATAAGGTAATTCGATTTTATTCGGTTAAGGTACAAAAATTAAGATCAAAGTTTATTGTATTCTTAATATTAAAATTATGCATTATTTCTTTTCTATTTATAGAGCTTCTTCCTAAAATACTTTCTTAAATATGACATGATTTTTTGTCTTCTGAAGCATCTTTTAAATCGAAAAATGCAAGTCAATTTATAATTAATGCTCTATTCGGTTCATTTTAAATTAGAGAATTATTAGGAATTAGCGAAATACTTTAAATAAGTATTTCGCTAATTCCTAATAATTAAATAGGTATTAAATAGTACTTTGAACATTTCTGAAAGGGAATAAAATAAGTTTTTTTAAGTATTATTTAAAACTTGTAACTGAGTTATTATAAAATGTAAGGGGAATAATTCTTTTAATTATACTTATCAGATTTTTTTTTTTTTTTTTTTTTTTACCCTTCATTTCAACAATACATATTCCAAAACTCTTTATTACGTTCTTAAGCGCGCATTTCTTAGCATTTGTTTTACAATACCTTTTAACAGATTGCTTTACAATACGAACAATTCTTGCTTAAATAGTTTTATAACGCATTTGTCAACAGGATTTCAATTTATGTTTACAATTCAATATTAAGGTTATTATATATTTAGATAACATTTATAATCATTATAAATTAGATACATTTAATAATTAGATTTCTTCACAGTACTTTCACAGTTGTTTATAAGTGAATAAATTCTTCATATCAAATGCATTTATAAATAATTTATTGAATATTTAAGTATTTTGTCAAAGGCAGATACATGCTTTTTGCAAGCACATGCATAAATACCCATACATATTTCCTATTTCTCATTTCCGTTATGTGCAAATCTTTAATTTCTGTGCATTCACTATATTTTTCGTGTAAAGTAATTTACACTAATTTAGCATACACCCGAAAGTTTTACATAAAAAATATATATGAATATAATTTGAATGAAAATTATAAGTATTATTTTTAATACCCACTCAAAGGTCAGTTTTTCTTCAAAATTTTTCCAGGATGGCATCTCTCTCGTTAGGCAGATAGCCCTTGCATGCGTTACTCTATTTAATCTGACCTATGTGCCTAATTACAAATATTTTAACGTACATAATTTTATATTTATAAATCGTGTAAGCCCAAAGTGATTAGTTTTCAGATATATAAAATTAAAACGATGGGTTTAAAATGAGCAGCAGTAAAACCTCTCCTCTAAAAATTTTTGAAAGGTACATGTTACAATAATATATGGATGTGAAAAAAATTTGTTTTATTTAAAACATTTTGACGTTTGGAAAATAAAATAAAAGTAGCGAATCAAGGGTATCGAAAGACGTATACAATTTTAAATGTACCGTAAGGTATTTTTCATTCTTTAAGCATAACATTTTTCTTAAAATCTATATTTTTGTAGTGCAACAGCTTATAATTTTATAAAACAAATTCATAATCAAAATCGCTGTTGTTAGTTATCGAAAAATAAGCAAGATGTGATTTTTGCGTAAATGTCACTAAACTATACAAATTGCTATTATCCATCCCACTATGAATGTTTCTTTCATGCGAAAGTGTCCCTTTTTCGATTTCTATGGAACTGTCGTGTGTCGAAACACTATCACAATCTTGTCAAGCGAGCTTCTGAATGTAAACAAAGAACACCCCATCTGGTGACCCAAGCCTCAAAGCAGTGCTTCACTTTTAGCGCGGGTTGGCCCCTCCTGAAGCAGAAAGTGAGAAGTGATGACGTAGCCATGATGACACTGAGCGCGCCAATATAATTCACAGCTTGGAAATTAGCGTTTTTGAACCAGCGTTTAAAATGAGATGTGTGTGAAAGATAGCTATAATTTGGAAGAGGCAATGTTACTGCTTTATGCATTTTAGACTGAACCATTAAAAAATTTAATAATGCTTACTCAATTTTAAAATAATAGATAAAATGTGCTACTCTTTTAACATTAAGTTTCGTGGTTTTTTTAAATTTTTATTTGCAAGTTTTTTTTATTTAATGCACGTTTATTTCTAATCATTTCTTTATTTGCATGCTAACTGAGAGAATTTTTATACTGCTTCTAAGATAACTATAATAGCATCTATTTAAATTTACTAAAAAAAAAAAAAAAAAAAAAAAAAAAAAAAAAAAACTTTACATTGACATAGGTTTAAACATATATGACATATATGGCAACATTTCTACTAACCTACGTTTGATTTTTTGCCTAATTGTAAATTTTACATTGTTATAATTCTCTTCCGATTCAATATAATAGATATTTTTTAAATAATTTTGTAATTTATACTTATATCTATATTACAATTAAATAAATGTATATAAGATTGTTACCTTAATTTTGACAAAATAGCTTTATTCAGAGTACCTAAAACAGTTATTTAATTTATCAGAAGTGTGAGTAAAGGAAGCAGGTCTTTTTATGCCAATTACTTTGATGTTTTATACTATTATATTTTATCTAGAATGCTAATCTAGCACAAAATCTAATCAATAATTAGTTACAAAGGATACAATAAGAATAACTTTAACAAGTACTTAACAAAATTAGTTTGTTAAGTACTTGTTATTCTTGTTGGTACTATTTTGGTACTATTCATAATACCGAAAATATTATCGATTAACTCATAGAAGTCAGATGCTTTCTGATTTCCTGTGGGGTAGAGTATACCTTTTGCGGTACTTTTTTAAAATAATGTTTTCTCTGGAGCGACTTTTTGTTTCTCGTTTCCCTTGACCATTAAATAATTTGGTTTTAGTTTGTGACACAATTTGATTTCTTCTCAATCTCTATTTAAAACCTCTTTAATAATATCAAAATTTAAAACAGTTACATCTTCTAAAACAAATCCTCTCTCTAACACGCGGTTTCTCAGTAATTTGAGGCAGAGCGCGAAATGAGACCTCTGATTAAAACAAACTGCTCATTTTTGAAAAGAACCAACTGAGTCCAGTTTAGAGTCATAGCAGAGATTTCAATCTATATGCATTTCGTCGAAACTGAGAACGCATATTTTTTCTACAGAATACAAATATTCGCCTCTTTCCTTCTTTAGAGTAAGAACATTATTTTGAATTCTTGGGCTACACTAAAATTTAGAAAACACTAAAAAATAAAATAAAACCATTTCTTTAATTTGATAATACTAGGTAAAGATATTCCAATTTTTTTCTTAATTTTTTTTCTTTCCAAAAATCATAGCTTTAAGATGACAGAGCTCTTATGACAATGCAACGTGAAATATTTTCACTAGTCCACCTGATTTTTTTCTTTTTCAGTAATGCATTAATCTGCGTCTTTATAAAAATAGGCTTTAGACATTTTTCCAAATTCTCCGATTTGTGCCCCCCCCCCAAATTTCGCTATTTGAGATTTTAATTTCTGATACCAATTTCTGTCTACATGTCGTCCACCTTCGATGAACAAACATTCTAAAATTTTTCTTTTCTCTATTTTTCAATACTTTAATACAGTTTAATACAATTTTCTAAGGATATTATTTTGTTCTTCAAATTATCAATGCATTCTTGTTTATCCTTAAACATTCAGGATGATCTACATTTTCATTTGTGAGTTTTATTTAAAAATCATTAAAATTTGATTTATTATTGTCATCATAAATTTCGATTTATTATTGTCATCATAATTTACTTTCGGCACGGCATTCCATTTCAACAGTTTCTTTTTGTGGCTATCCAAACAAGCGATTTTTCATATCATCTTCATAAACACTGCATAGAAAATGTTCGCTGCAGATTTTTCCGCTCTTCACATTAATAGAATCTTCTCTTTCATATTTGTGTATCCATTCTTTCGTCAAAAGCAAACACTTATTTGGATTCTTTGGTCCCATGAAATAAAATATCTCATCCTTTCATACTGTAAGTGCTACGACACGTTACTGCAGCGCAAAAAGCCATATTACGTAAACGATACTTTACAATATAGAATTTAAAGTAAAAACTGGCTAAAATTACATATATATAAATTATTTTAAATATATACATTATTAGAAAACAGATATATATATCATTAAAATTAATTTGGGATATGTAACCTCTAGATTCTAGAAAATCGTCTCGCAGCTCAATGAAACTACTGTTTTAAACGCGGGAAATCAGGACAGGTGGCATCACAGTGACGTCAGATTATTGCCTGTTACGTCCCTCCATTAGGTTCGCGTCGGCGAGGAGTCGAACAAAGAAATGAGCTAGCCCTTCTATTTATCCCTGGGTTGAAAACGTGTTTCGGGTTTCGAGGCGAGAAAGTACACTCACGTTTGTGAAAATTGCAACACCAAGAAGGAATCGTCATAATTGAATGCAATTTAATACACAGTTGAGTGGTAGTGGTACAAATAAATGATTAAATGTTCAAAGCAAACAAACAAGAACAAGAGATCAGAATCAGTATTTCGTGTGGCCACCACGCGCCGCAATAAGTGCTGCTACACGACGTGGCATGGAGTCAAACAAAGTTTGAATGTTTGACTGAGGAAGAGCATTCCATATCGTTTGTACGCGTACCCAAAGTTCGTCTGCAGACGCAACAGGACGAGGATCACGAGCAAGACGCCGACCAATGACATCCCACACATGTTCAATTGGCGACATATCCGGGGAACACGCAGGCCAAGGAAGAAGCTGTACCTGCTGCGCTGCAAAGAAGGATTTAACAATCCGAGCAGTATGAGGGCGGGCATTGTCCTGTTGAAATACAGCGCCTGGCAAGATTTGAAGGAAGGGAACAGCTTCGGGCTGTAGAACTTCACGGATATACCGGTTGCTGTTCAGATTGCCCACAATTCGTAGCAATTGAGATCGTCTATGATATGCTATGGCGCCCCAGACCATAACTCCGGGTGTTCGTCTACTGTGGCGTTCGATAATGCACTCCGGAAGGTGGCGTTCACCGGCATAGAGTCTGACACGAATGCGGCCATCATGGTACCACAAATTAAAGCGGGATTCGTCAGAAAACACGACATGCTGCCAATCAGCACGCCAGTCTCTATGCTGATTGGCCCATTGTAGCCGCAGGCGGCGATGGTCGTGCGTTAGGGGGATCCTGTATAAAAGAGTCCGTGCGCGCAGTCCACACTGCAGCAGACGTCTACGAATTGATGAAGCACACAATGAAACACCTGTAGCTATTGACCACAGTGCTGCCAATTGTCTAGAGGAAGCTGTACGGTCCGTCCGCGCCATGCGGACCAGGTGTCTATCATCGCGAGCTGACGTCACATTTCGGGGTCCACTCCCGGATTTCCGAGTTGTCCGACACTCGTCCGTCCACTGCTTCCAAACGCGCATCACTGTGCTGCTGTTACGCTGCACACGAGAGGCTACTGCACGATACGACAATCCAGCTTCACGAAGGCCGATGATTCTCCCTCGTTCAAACTCTGTAAGTTGTTCAAATCTCGCTCTCTTTCGTCGACGAGGCATAAGTACAGATTGAGTTAACGTTTACCACTAGCAGATAACCACCGATAACCATACACGCCTCGCTACAGCCGTCTATTTATTCGGATCCATCAGAGGGCGCTGCTCAGCATACGCATGCGCTACGGATTTGCAATTCTAATCATTTGCATATCATGCGCTACTTTGCATTTCCTGAAAATTTCAGCTCACTCGCGTAAGTCCTTCATGGTGTTGCAATTTTCACAAACGTGAGTGTATTTGCGGCTTTTCTGAAGCGGAGAACTGTTTTATTATCTACTAGTGTCGCAAGTTTAACAGAATTACGATTGAAAACATTCTTTCTGTTTTGCGCGCGAAAGAGTATGTCATCTTGTAGAGGAGACTGCCTCTTCGAATTCTGGAGGCTATTTATTGCCTCCATTCTAGTTGGCTAGAGGCAGTTCAAGTTTTTGGTTTAAGATTGTTTAATTTTAATTTTATTAATGTTTGAACCAATAGTGAATTAGAGGCTTTACATTTTGAGCGTCAATGGAGGTTTCTTAAGTTCTTGCACGAGAGGCAGGAGGAGATTTCTTGGTGAGATTTGGTCCAGTTTTGATCTACTTTTGAGAGGCGTTAAGCCGGGCGACCCCTTGGGGGCCGACCGCGGTTAACGGTTGAAAGTATTTATCTCCGAAGTTCGGCGGGAAACTTGTCTGAGCTCGTTGCGGGCTCCCTTTGGAGAGACGTCGGCGAGGTTGGCTGATGATTTGGGGGTAGTTCTCGCTTTCTCCTGTCCAGCTGCATATGGATCTTGATTTCATCACGGTGGTTTTTAGTTGAAAGAGATATATAATTTCTGATAAAAATATTGAATAAGGGAATGGCTTCTTTTCCAGTTATAATTCCGAAGGTTCGCGCTGAAGATGCTGCTTAGTGATGAGAGTAAGGACTGCCGCCATATCCACTTGTTTGTTTGCCTGGCGTTATCCGCTTAGCCGGCACGAATATTTCTAATTTGCGTGAACATCGTAAGGAATCTTATTCCGTGTAATGTTGAGAACATCTTAAGGTCGATCTTCGAATTTCTTGAAGGCGTAGTTTCACCCGCTAAGATGCCTCTGAAGAAAGAGAAAAACGAGTATTTCTCCTACAGTTTACCTATAATTAGTCTCGAGGTTTGAATGATCAATCAAATCTATTGTTCGAGGACCATTTTATGTGAAACGGAATAACCATCTGTGCTGAAGGGGCGAGATACTTTTACGGACCCTTGGGTTTCGCAATGAGTTTTTTTTATTATTATTTTCGTTTTTGCTTTTCTTTTAATAATTAATCTTTAGGATTTTGGAAATTTTAAATTCTAAAGTCTGTCATGTTTATGTAGATGAAAATTTGAACATTTATTGTTACTCAATTTATAGCTGAGAAAGTTATTTTTGTTTTTATTAATGTTTAATTGTCAGGAGTTTCAATTTGAACTAATTTGAGGGAGTTAATTTTATTTTCTTTAAATGCTTGATTGCCATGTTCATTTAATTTCGATATGACTGAAGATAAATGTACTAATGTGTCACAGTTGAAAGAATAATGAGTTCTTCTAAATTAACTTTATATATGAGTTTAAATTTTTGAGTACCTGTTTAAAAGCTTAATAACTGTGAGGTGTTTCATTATGATTTAGTATGATTTGAATAATGTTAAAATGAAAAATTATGAGTAACTTTTAGAAAAGCTTTCGTAGGCATAGTCTGGCCAGCTATCTAAAATTATAATTTTTGGAATATTTAATAAATGTGTTTATTGTTTAAATCAGTGTATGTTTCTTTTGAGTTTTAACTTGTGGTCTACTGTTGGTCACCCATGTGATCCTTACGGAAAACATGGTTTATTCCAATTCGAACCTGGGTAAATCTTATTGCAGCAGTAGAAAATTTAACTTTGAGTGTTGTGTGACTGTACGATCGGCTTACTTAATTTAGTTGAGTGATTAGATATTTTATTTGTGAGATTTATCTTTACCCGGTGTTTTGAAGAGTTCTGTGTTGTATTTCAAATATAAAGTATTTTAGAGCTATCTGTAGATTTATATTGAAAATGGGTTTTTAGGTTGGAGATCTGAATTAGCTTTATTTTAGTGAGGGATAGCAGATTGATGATTTTGTTGCGGCAGTGTATTTCGCATTTTATTTTGAGAAATAATCTTTGATTCTACCAAAATACCAGGGAGGATACTTTCTTTTTCATTTTTACATTTAAAGAGTTGAGAGTTTTTTGATCCGATAAACTTTATTTTATGAGTTGTTTTTTTAAATGAACTTAGTTTAATTTAAAGGTACTTTGTAGTCACCAAAATTTTACACTGTTAGAATACGTTTCTTTTTATGTGAAAGCACTTAGTTAGTTTTTTTTTTTTTTTTTTTTTTTTTTTTACCGAGTAAGAAGTTAGTTTAACAGTTAAGTAAAAGGTAATTTTAACGTTTTGTTTTATACGTAACAAAACAGAGGTAACATTAGTATAAATAAAGGACGAAAACAAAATTTAAATTTCATTAAAGTTAAGGAAATGAAATTTTAAGCTTTAAGCATAACATAATTTGGCGAATAAACGATCAATAATCTGATTTCATTTCACAGAATATTGAATAATGAATTTTTGAAAAAAATATATGAAGAAAAACATTGTCTCTAATAATTAAGACACGATAACATGCCGAACAAATACTAATTCAGAAGTCAAACAACAAAAATCAGCGTTATATTTTCAAAATTTTCACAGGACTAGTTTCGATGGTTTTACCGAACTACCATCCTCAGCTGCAAAACCGCAAATGCAGTTTTGCAGCTGAGGATGTTCTGAATTAGTATTTTATTTAATAATTAGAAGGTGTTATTAAAATGATTTTCTTGCAGTATATTAATTGGGCACGTATCAAATAGAAGCGAAAATTTCTGTAACATCAGAATATTAGATTAGAATTTAATATTGCTCTAGACTCATGCGTCTTCGGCTTTGAATCAATTGCATTAAAGCTGATGACTTCGTATTTTACAACATAGATTCCCCATAGAATTAAAATTATGTTATACCTCTTTTCTTTTGAAAGTGCGTTAGTGGTGTTGGACGCATGCCAACTAATTTTGCCACAGTATCATTTATGATAGTAAATGATAGTAAATAAGCCTGATTAGTAAATAATCCCCCTGTATAGTCTCAAAAAATTCACGTTTACTCCTTTGAGTAGCAATAAAGGATATGCTGGAATAAGTATAAGAAGTACTTAGTTATACTTTTTATTTATTGTTTAGGGAGCTGATCAGACTTACATTTAAATTTTTAAAGTAACATTTGGTATGTAAAACCATTTTTTCGCCCTTGTCTGCTATTATTTATTATCTCGTACATGTAAATTTCAAAAGCTGTTTAAATTGATCATCACTTTATGTAGCCTTGTTACATAAAATAACTCACAAGTACAGCAAACTCGAATGAGAAACGAGTTGTAATGAAGGTCGAAATTTTAAGATATTTTGTCAATTTAATTATTCCTGAACTTTTTAAAGCAATTAAAGTGAACAATTATCGTAGAATTTAACTCCAGGAATATGCGATAACTACTGTCTCTAAATTATTAAGCATGTTTACAAATGTCCAAATTTATTTATATTATATTATGTTCTTTATTATAAAACAGTAATTCATAATTTTTTCTGATTTACCCAGGATTTAGAAAGAACACCCTTATCAGGTCACAGATTCTGCATAAATTAACAGAATATAATATGCTCCGAAATAAAGTATGTTAATTGTTATTAGCTCTGCGTTTTAAATAAATAACTTCTAAACAACAAAATAATTTCCCAACATTATTTACTTTTGTTTCGTTTCTTGAACACGAAGGCATCAACTAATTGCAGCTTGGGAGAGAAATGGTGCTTCCTGAAGACGGATTGTTGCAACTGTTATGCAATTAGTATAAATCACTAGTTTGGATACATGACGTACATAAATATTCATTTCCTAAAGCACTCATTAGAGCTTCCGAAGACTCCTTTGCGACAGAAAAGTTCTCCTTTAATTCTTAGAGCTCGTACTATGAAACTGCACTCGACAAAATCTGCCCTATGGAAACTTTGTGTAATTTGTATAATGTTGAATAATAAAATGACGATAAATCATAATGTCTTTTCCCATTCATATATATGCACATATATAATGTTCACCATGTATATGCTATTACTAATTCCATTATTAAAATATTTTTTATTAAGTGATATATTTTCGAAACAGAAAAGCTTTTGTTTTGATACCGTCTGATGGAGAAGTAAGTCGTAGAGTAAAAAACAAAACAAATATCAGATGTAGTTTAATACACATTTCTTAGCATACGCATAAAAAATTAATCTGCATATTTACAAAATATGACTGAATTTCCTTACTAGTTGTATATGTTCGCTTAAAAAAATCCACCCCTTTTTTTGCTGTCGTGAGGTTATTATTTGACCAGTCAACACATAACATGCCTAAATCATTCGGATTAATATGCCTTTTCGCCTCGAATAGGCCCTCCAGTGGCGGAGCGATAAACTCGTTTAACACTAGTAGTCCGGTTAGAGGTTCAAATCCCGTGAACGGGCTGCATATTTCACAAGTGCACATCTGTGTAGTCACCGAGGGAGTGGCTTCTAGGGTGGACCAATGAGCATCCAGTAATATTTCTGTCATGTCACATGACCTTTCGTGTGCTTTAAGATTTAAGCAAGATGGCTGAAAATATTCTGCCACGCAATTTTTTTTACAAAATAATTAAAACATCGTCGATTGCTTCTAAAACTTTTCATTGCGAAGTTAGGTGAAATATAGGAATTTATGAAGATTTCACTATCTGGTTGAAATAAATACAAACACATGTTGGAAACTTCGCAAAAATATCGATGTGAAATATTATTTAATAAGTAGTAAATAAGATGAAGAAAGAAATATGTGATAAACATCTGAGCCCAAATGCAATCTTTACATAAAACTTTACTAATTTGCATTCGTATACATTTAGAGCATTAAATTTCCCATTTAATAAATGCTAACTCTTAAATGTACTGTCTACACAAGAAATACTCATCAAACAGAGGGAATTTATCATCGAGTATATTCAATTTATTCACATATAATTTTTAATGTTAAACAATGGATATAATCAGATCATATGTATTTTGAATCTTACATTTTAAAAATCAAAAGAATGCAAGCACTGAAATAAGAAAACACTAGATTCAACACTTTCAGTCATTCTCCGCTCAATTAAAAAAATATATATACTTGAATTCTCTTAATCCACATAATATGCCGTGAACATCAATCCTAATATTAATGCGTGATAAAAATCGCGAAAGCGAAATGTCAGCGATTAATCAAATTCAGAAAACGAAAGCGCCACGAGATTTTCTACTATTACGTCATATATTTATAACTGCGAAACAAATGCAAATTAAAACGTAAACAACATATGCACGAAGATTTAGTAATAACGCCCATATGCACGAAGATTTAGTAATAACGCCCATATGCACGAAGATTTAGTATCACAAGAGCAATAGCAGCTCATTGGTCCATTTTCGAAACCCCTCCCTCAGTGGCTGCGCTGATGTGCACTTGTGAAATATGCGAACGGGCTGGCTGCATGAGCGTTTTCTCCGTGCGTTACGTGTATACAAGCCAGTTTCCCTTAGAAAATCCTTCAAGAAGGAATGAAAGATAGCCCTCGAGGCTTTGCTGTGGAATTATATAGTACTTATAAGGAATAATATGAGGATTTGCGGGGACTTTGGAGACTATTTGGTATTTCTCAGATCATACATAAGCAATGAAAGCCGCCATTGTGTCTAGAACAATTTTTTAAGGTTTGAAGTTTAAACTAAGTGTCTCACTTTGGCAAAAATCGGCAAAAGAAAGATCTGCGTTTCCAAGGAATGTAAGTTCTGTTATTATTCTTCCCATTCCACTTTGAACTATACGTGTAGTTGTTGCGGGCACCCGGGTAAAACCCCATCCCAGCAGAACATCATTTTCCACTTTTCGAATCTTGTCTAGCATAATAAAGAATTTTTTCGTAAAAGTTCGTGAGATATGCAATGGTAATTAGTTGATGTTAAGACAAAAGCTTTAAGATGTTGAAAAAAAGAAAACAGGCAATACAGATATTCACTCTCAAAGGGTTAAGACGAGCTGACTGCTGAGCTGGCGTTAGAAGCAAAGTCTTGACTTCTGAGTAGGGAAGAAGAGTGAGTAAGATCATTGACTACAGAGGGGAAGGTGATTGGTTTGCGAGAGATCCACAGGGGGAGAGACCCTTTCCATTACCATACTTATTTAAAAGGGTAGCCGAATGTAAGGGGGCGGGAAAAGGGATCAAAAGAATGCAAGCACTGAAATAAGAAAACACTAGATTCAACACTTTCAGTCATTCTCCGCTCAATTAAAAAAATATATATACTTGAATTCTCTTAATCCACATAATATGCCGTGAACATCAATCCTAATATTAATGCGTGATAAAAATCGCGAAAGCGAAATGTCAGCGATTAATCAAATTCAGAAAACGAAAGCGCCACGAGATTTTCTACTATTACGTCATATATTTATAACTGCGAAACAAATGCAAATTAAAACGTAAACAACATATGCACGAAGATTTAGTAATAACGCCCATATGCACGAAGATTTAGTAATAACGCCCATATGCACGAAGATTTAGTATCACAAGAGCAATAGCAGCTCATTGGTCCATTTTCGAAACCCCTCCCTCAGTGGCTGCGCTGATGTGCACTTGTGAAATATGCGAACGGGCTGGCTGCATGAGCGTTTTCTCCGTGCGTTACGTGTATACAAGCCAGTTTCCCTTAGAAAATCCTTCAAGAAGGAATGAAAGATAGCCCTCGAGGCTTTGCTGTGGAATTATATAGTACTTATAAGGAATAATATGAGGATTTGCGGGGACTTTGGAGACTATTTGGTATTTCTCAGATCATACATAAGCAATGAAAGCCGCCATTGTGTCTAGAACAATTTTTTAAGGTTTGAAGTTTAAACTAAGTGTCTCACTTTGGCAAAAATCGGCAAAAGAAAGATCTGCGTTTCCAAGGAATGTAAGTTCTGTTATTATTCTTCCCATTCCACTTTGAACTATACGTGTAGTTGTTGCGGGCACCCGGATAAAATGCTGGATGATAATAAGTTAACTTTAAGTAATTAATAGAATTATTTTTGAAAATGGTAGAACACAATAGGGTATTATAAATTAAATTAAGTTAAATAAGATTATTGTAATAATAGGGAAGCAAATTTAAGGATTATTTGTTGCTAGAATTGCTTAATTCCCCAAACATTAAGAAAACAATGTACATTTCGTCCATGATGGTGTTGGCATTTCTGAGTTCTTTTAATTTTTGCTTTATTACGTAAGTTCATTTGTAAAGTTGTATGCCGAAAATGTATTCAAGTTCTTTGATTCCTTAGAAAAATTCTAGAAATCCTGAGATAGAGTTATTTGTTGGAGTTTGAATGCTATTTGGTTTAGGGGTAATAGGTGTTTGGTTAAGTTGATTTAGATTAATATCTGTGTTCTGGGAGTCTGGTTTCTGAGGTTTGTTTGTGAGTACTTCTGAAAAGAGTTTCCTAGGAGCATATGGGTTATTTGTCCTGGGTTTGGGGAATTTTAATATCCCCGGTATGAGGTCGGATGAGAATTACTGCAATTTTCACAAATTGGGTTTTCGATAAATCCTTTTTGGGACAAAGAGAAGTTTTGTGTTATGCTGTGCATTTCATGCTGCGTGGCGTAAGGAAACAGTTTTCTGAGGTCTGGTGCCATTTTTGGCAATTATGATACTGTGACATTCTGGAGTAAAATTTTTGTGTACTTTTGAACTTATACGATCAAAAGTGAGAAATGTGTGATATCATAAATTGATTCAATGTGTAGGAAGCAGCTGTACTTGAAATAGTGGCATGGGTTGCCATATTCCATATTCTTGTCATTTGTACAACCTTATGCGCAGTGTAGCCTAAATCTCAAAATTTCACTGATATCTGAGGTGTTGGTACGTATAGATAATCCTCGAATGACTACTTTGATCGGTTTCTTATCTTGTACATTGATTAGATAGTGTTCGATTGCCTTGAGGATATCTGGTAAGCGCTTCGTGATCATATGAGGTGTCAGGAAATACTTTTAAAAATTCTCCATCGACTTTACTAAAGAATTTTGTTGAGGACTGATTAGCACGTTGCTTTAAATAAATATTCTTTTTGATGTTAGCTGGTGGTTTGGCCATTATGGGTGAAACTTTTGGTGGTGGAGATATCTGCTGCTCGTGATATTCAGATTGAATATTTATGCTATTTTCAATAGCTGAGTTATTATCCTGGTTAACATGATTTAAGGGGTTAATTTTTTTGGGGTTCTAATTGCATCTTTAGTAGCATGGTCTTTTATTTCCTGTTTTAGCTACACGGGTGCGTTTAATGAAACCGTCATCATGATTAGTGTTATCATCTGAGAAGTCAGAAATATCAGGTTGTTTAATTTTTTGAGTGATAATACTAACTTTACTTGCAGGGTTAGGAGGCAGATGTTGGCACAATGAGATATTAAATTTTCTTGATTACCCTTGAGTAGTTCCAATTCATTCTTCAGTTCACACATCGATCTTGCAATGATTTCCGTTTGTTTATCCGGCTCAGGTACAGGGCGATTAGCGTCCAGCTGGAGTTTTATCTCTTTGCAGGAGTTGATCCTGCTTTCAACAAGGAGCTTTTGCATCGGTAATTCCGTTAATTTATCTTTATAGTCCTGTCCGTCATCATTGTCAGATTGCCCATATTCGATTTCGGTTATCATATCCGTATCTTAGAAATCGTCTGTAGGCGCACTCCAAAAGGAAAAACATTTGTCCGGCGGAAGAGCGTCCCTATTCGAGTTAGCATCATGGCTCGCTATGAGAGCTACGATAGAGCAACCTTCATGCACGGAAGCAGGAAGCAGAATTCCGCTTCCCACTCTGCATGACACACCTTAAACAAAATGCTTTTGCTCAAGCAATATTGACTTTCATTAGGTATTGAAACTGGGATTATTACAGATGCAAATGTAATTTGAAATAAGTTAATCATTTTCCATCAGTATAATTTCGAAAATAGATTTCATAAGTTGAACTACTTTTAAAATCAATGTGGTGGAAAAGTTTTCAATATAGTAAATAATACAAATATAGTACAAACAAAGGAGGAGAATGAATTTTATTTTACTGTTAACGCCAAACGACTAATTGGATGTGGATGCCGTTAATTTTCAATTTGCATGTACGTTAGGAGAGTCTACGGGACACAGTTTAAGTGCAGACAGTGTGACTTAAATATTATATACCTCTGAATTAAAGAAAAATACCTTAAATTTGCTATTGGTTTGCTGGCTTTACGTGTAACCTGCATGATTATTTAGTTTCAACAAAAGGTGAGAATACTTAGATTTTCACTAATGGATTGTTTATCATCATGCTTCCGCAGTTTTCTCAAGCTTCTAACGTGCTTCTAACACAGCGACACACTCTCTTTGTGTGAGAGTCATGGTAAACTGATGGCTTTTTCTTCCTAAGCTGCGCTTCTTGCATTCGATATTTTGCTAGATTATATACATGAGAGCTTTACCAGAAGTTAAACATATTTATTTTCAATAAGAATAATCATAAATATTTTGCGTTGCTATTAAAAACGTTATTTACAATGCGAGTTTCAATGACATTTGAATAACACTGTATTAAAACTCGATTCAAATTAATGTTTACATTGGACACATATACTGTTGAATCCAAATTTCAAATAACTGGACATCGAATTTCTACCTTTCAACAGAAATCTGAATTTCGGCATGAATACAGTTAACTGAATTTACTCTAAATGAGATAACAATGTTTTTAACAAACTTCGAAACAAATTTGAGAAAACTCTTCTAAAATGAAACAACTTAATACCTTCTTTAAGCCTAGCCTTTCTTCGCTTAATTACGGACTTTCCTTTATAATTAGAGCTCGGCCATTGTAACATCTGTGTCGTGAAAAGAATAAAGAAAAACTGAATCCAACTTAAATAGGAAAATGTCCTTTTCTTACATTAAACAGGAAATACCATTTTCCTTTATAATTAAAAC
Organism: Stegodyphus dumicola; assembly: GCF_044657685.1. Taxonomy (NCBI): domain Eukaryota; kingdom Metazoa; phylum Arthropoda; class Arachnida; order Araneae; family Eresidae; genus Stegodyphus; species Stegodyphus dumicola. The sequence continues at coordinate 201,170,330 of NC_140771.1, forward strand.
GGATATACTTATCACTGCTTCTGCTGATTTTCATTTATGTTGATTATTGTTCCCTAAATAAACATAAGATTTTTCGAAATAGACAGCCGCTGTTAAATTCGAACGACTTATATCCAAACCACTTATTCCCAAGATGTCGCTACTAATCCTCACCGCTAATTTTAATAACTAGAATATTCCTTTTCAGCCCCTAAGGAATCCATGATGACTTACAATTTCTTTCATTATATTGCCTAGTTTTTAGTACATTTTCTAACCACATGTAATAATGTAACATTAGCTAAAGAAATCTTTTTGACCTTAAGCTACTCATTAGTCAAGGCAAGCGTGTGGGAAACGTTTTTATGCCGCCACTTCCCTTAAAGCTCTAAAGGGCTCATTAAAATTCCACTTAAAAGAAGAAATATTTCATTTTTATGCTGATAGAAAATTCTTTCCTTGAATTTCACTCAAGAGATTTTATATATTATCTGTGTCTTAGTACATATTACGTCTTTTTTCATAGTTTAGTCGAACGCTTGGCCTTATAAACTGTTTAGAGAATGAAATAAAATGCAAAAGTTCAAAATTTTGTAAGAGACAGGAAACGAACAGTAAAACAAAAAAACTCAGATTCCTCCGCGTACACTGATCTTTCTCAGAGTGAAGTAAATGCACTTTTAAATATACTGCTTGTTTTTAAGGTTGCTTATTTTCATGCGTGATATCTTCATTTTTAATTTTTTTAACGTTGTTTCGAACTTTACTGACGATAAATGATTGTAACAAATTCGTGAACTCTACCAGCATTTGAAAACTCTGGTGGAGAACTTCACAAAAACTGGGACATATTTACATTCCTTGTATAGCAACTAATTTTTTTTAAAGTAATTTATATTATTCAGTTTCAACAACATATACAAAAATTTTAGATAAACGATAAACAATTGCATATAGACATCTGTCTAGTCTAATTGCATATACGTCTTCTACTGAGCTTAAATAATTATCATATAGTTACACTGTGATTGCTAATAATAATTGGTTGTAACCTTCATGCATGGATAAAACAGTGTTGCGTGCGTATGAGTTCGTAATAAATTGAATGTATAAGTCCGATGAAAATGGAATAAAATTTATTCTTATCCCAAGAATAAATACAAATTACTTAAATTTCCTCAGAGATAATCGTACGATATAGCAATATCTCACAGTGTAACGAACGCTAGCAAACAGCCTCATGTACTGCAGCGCCACCTGTTAGAACCCAGCCTCAGTTGTTATTTTTCTTTTCATAGTTTTTCACTGTAAGAGTGGCAACCATCTGATCTTTGTTGTAGATTTGTTGTAGTTCTAGGGATTTTGAAAATAAATATGACGCTGTAGAATTTTATATGTAAAGTTATTTTATTTTAAGTTTATTAGGAGAAAGGAGAACGGTTAGTTCTTGCAAATCTTGAACAATTTTGGTGACGACGGAAGTTCTAAAACAAGTCAATGTAATTTTGTTAGTTTTATCGAATTTAATTCTATTTGACTTTATTGAATTTATTTTTATTGAAATGGAATCGTTAATTGAGAAACGAAAACCTGTCAGAGCGTCTTTTACGAGAACAATTAATGCAATTTTGCAAGAATTAGAAAAGGAAATTCCTGATGCAAAATCTGTAAAAACTAAACTTGTTACTTTAGAACGTTTATCTGTTGAACTTAATGCATTTGATACTCAAATATTAAATTCGGAATTTTCTTCAAATGATCAGTTTGAAAGTGAATGGGCGAAAATTGAAGAATACAAAGAAAAATTAGATTTAATACGAGTAGAAACGGAATTATTCTTCAATCGCCAAACGACACTATCCATAGGCAGTGTTCCGCCGAATTCGAACAAACGGAAACTGAAATTACCTAAAATTGAGTTAAAACAATTCGGTAGCGAAATTAAAGATTGGTTACCGTTTTGGAGGCAATTTTGGCGAATACATGAAGATAAAAAAATTCAAAACGAGGATAAGATGCATTATCTCGTTCAAGCGACCGTACCAGGTACGAGACCCCGGAATATTGTAAACAGCTTCCCTGCAGCTGCCGAAAATTATGAAAAAGTTATAGAAAGCTTAAAAAATAGGTTCGGCAGGGAAGAATTTTTGGTAGAATTCTATATTCGGGAATTATTAGGTTTGATTATTAAAAATGTCACTGATCAAAAGGGAAAATGCAATATATCAGAATTGTATGACAAGTTAGAGTCGTATTTACGTTCGTTGGAGTCAATATTAATGACAAGCGATAAATACGCTGCAATGCTGTTTCCGCTCGTGGAATCTTGCATTCCCGAGGAAATTTTACGAGTTTGGCTTAGAAATTATGTATCAATAATTACAGCAGAAAATTCTCTCTCTGATAAATTGAACAATTATTATTGTTTTTAAAGAATAAAGTGGAAGGAGATCAGAGAATTTCTTTGGCAAAAGCTGGATTTAAATTAATTGATTCGGGTGCCAAGAGAGAAAGTAGAAGAGATAAAAGGTACTAGAGTGAACATTTCGTTCCTACAGCAAATGATTTATTCTCAGGCAATAATAAAGCAACCAATTATAGTGAGAAGAATTCCTGCATATTTGTGAAAAATTTCATGAAAGTCGAGATTGCTTTGTTGCTCAGAAGATGCCTCTGAGTCAAAAGAATGATGAAATTAAGAAAAAGAAGGGGTGCTTCTTCTGCCTCCAAATTGGACACAGGGCCAAGCAATGTAAGACAAATGTACGATGTATGATATGCTCGAAAAGACATTGGGGTGTCATGTGTCCGGATTTGCCCACCAATCAAAAGAGCAATGATGTTGAAAAGAATAAAGAAGAGGAAACACAAAACGTATCACTTGCGAGCACTAATTTCCTAAATGAAGTGTTTCTTCAAACACTATTAATTAATACAGACGCAAACAAAAAGCAGAAGACAGTAAGAGCACTTATCGATACAGGATCGCAACGTTAATACATATTAAAGGAGACTGCTGTAGACATAGGGTGCCACGTACTTGGATCTGAATCTTTAGTCCATGCACTTTTTGGAGGAGTAACAACAAAGAGAGAAATTCACAAATGCTATGAAGTGAACGTTAGAAGCCTAAGAGGTGATTTTTCTGGACGACTAATCTTGTTGGAACAGTCGAAGATTTGTGAACCAGTAGTCAGTTTACAGCCTGGACCATGAATAGAAGAAGTCAGACAGAAGAATATCCATGCAACTGATGTAGGAAAAAAGGATTTGAAAATAGAAGTTCTTATTGGAGCTGACGTCGCAGGTGTTCTGTTAACCGGAAGAATTCAGAAATTAGAAAATGGGCTGACTGCTGTGGAATCAGTACTTGGATGGACAATCATGGTAAAGATAAAAGATAACGTTTCAGAAAGAAGCTCCTTGTCCATGTCTTCAACCATAACGTCGATGTTGACTCACAGCAGTGACATAGAAAATTTGTGGAAGCTAGAAGCACTGGGAATTACATATGCCAAAGAAAGTAAAACTGACTCAGAGTTAGAAGAAGCAGTGTGGGATCACTTTCACAAGACTCTGAAGAGGGTGGATGATCGCTATGAAGTCAGTTTACCTTGGAGCAACAATAAAGAAGCTTTACCAAGTAACAGAGAAGTTGCTGAAAAGTGATTGATCTCCACGACAAAGAAGCTCATGTTGAAAGATAAATTTGAAACATACAAGGGTGTTCGAAGAATGGCTTGAATCTGAAGTAATAGAAGAAGTAACAGAAGAAGAGGAACGAGTTAACAATCATTATCTTCCCCACAGACCGCTCTTGTAGATAACTGTACAATAGCAGTAAGGCCTGTATTTGACGCTTCGTGCAAGCAAAAAGATTTCCTGTCACTTAATGACTGTTTAGCAAAAGGTCAAAATTTAATTGAATTAATACCTAGATTTCTTCTTGAATTTAGGCAAGGAAAAATAGGGATTATCTCAGATATTAAAAGAGCTTTTCTTCAAATATCTGTTTAAAGTTCTGATCGCGATTTCCTAAGATTCCTATGGTGGAAAAACTCGGAACAAAAGGAAATAAGAAAATTTCGCCATTGCAGAATAGTCTTCGAACTAAAATGTGGTCCGTTTCTTTTAGGAGAAGTGATCAGCTCTCATTTAGATCAATGTGAACCTTCTTTGAAGGAAGTGGCTACAAAATCAACTCAGTTAATGGCAAGTGCTAAAGTGGAAAATCTACAATGAGCGAACCATTGAAAGTACTTGGTCTTCTGTGGGATAAATATGAAGATTCTTTGTTTTGTGACATCCCTAATATCAACTTGATTGATCTCTCAGTGACAAGACGAAACGTTCTATCGATTGTACAGAGAGTTTTTGACCCAATAGGTTTCACATGCCCTTTTACACTCCTAAAGATATACTTGCAAAAGAGCTGGGAAACTAAATTGAGCTAGGATGCAGAGCTACCTGAAGATAGTAAAAGAAAATTCTTGAAGTGGGTCAAAGAATTGCCCTTGTTATCCTCTGTGAAGATTCCCGGACTACTTTCATTGACAGAAGGACAATCTTTTAGTTTGCATACGTTTGCCGATTCTTCACAGGGATCTTATGCAAGTGCAGTATATTTGAGAAGTCAAAATAAAGAAATCAAAGTGACCCTAGTGCAAGCCAAAGCCCGAGTGGCTCCCTTGAAAAAAATAAGTATACCACGACTTGAATTGCTTGCTTGTCTTATTGGGGTGCGATTAACATTGAGATACCATTGAGATAGAAGCCGCCACAAACAAGATCGACTAGAAGTTCAGTCCACCCGCAGCACCATGGTGGGGTGGCTTTTGGGAACGACTTGTTCAAATGATTAAGAAGTTTTGCGTCGAGTCCTAGGCCAGTTATGTCTGAATTATGAAGAATTGATGAGTGTGCTGTGCGACTGCGAAGCAACTGTGAATGCCAGACTACTCACTTATGTGTCAGAGGACTCTGATGATCTCATCCCTTTGACACCGTCCTTGTTTTTAGGTGAAATTCCAGTCTTTGGAGTTCCTGACTTGTATCATCTTGATAAAGTTAATTTCAGCAAGAGACTGAGACATTTACAGAATTTACGAGAGCTCTTGAGAAAGAGATTTAGAAATGAATATCTCGGCCTGCTAGTGCAACGTCCATCTACAGTGCCGATTTCTCAACAGATAAAAATCGGTGATATAGTTCTTATCGAATGTGATAACAAACGCAAGGTGTTGTGGCTTCTAGCAAAAGTAATTGAACTACATCCCGGAAAAGACGGCAACATTCGAGTAGTTCGTGTCAAAACCATGTCTGGAGAATTAGTTTGACCAATCCAGAGAATATTCCCTCTCGAAATACCTTCATCTTTGGAGTCAGATGAGGCAAATGAAACTGCGACGCAGGGTGAAGACAGTTTAGTCTCAAAATTACCAAAGAATGATTCAGCTGCAGATTTATCAAAGGACATTAAGACTGTCGTGACTAGAAGTAGACGACAAATTAAAATTCCGTCTAGATTTATAACTTGAACACTACTTGAGTTATTTTAGAGTAGAAATTTAAGAACTTAATTTTTTCTTTTGTTTATTATTTAGCCTTAATATTTATGTGGACAGTATTTTTTTATTATATTTTGTTTTGATTGATTAAGTATATGTCATCAATCAAAAGGTGGGAGTATTGTTAGAACCCAGCCTCAGTTGTTATTTTTCTTTTCATAGTTTATCACTGTAAGAGTGGCAACCATCTGATCTTTGTTGTAGTTTTGTTGCAGTTCTAGGGATTTTGAAAATAAATATGACGCTGTAGAATTTTATATGTAAAGTTATTTTATTTTAAGTTTATTAGGAGAAAGGAGAATGGTTAGTTCTTGCAAATCTCAAACACCACCTTATCGGACGCTATTCAGAACATCTACGCTCGAACGTTTTAGTTTGAGTTTCGGCAGAGGACTATGAACATGAACTTTTTATTTTCATTTGAGTAATATTTCTGTGTGTTACTTCTTCTTAGTTTTGTCATGTAACTTTCTTTATGTAGTGTTTGTGTTAAATTAAATTCCTTTTGTTAAATGTTAAAGTTTATCTGGTTTAAATTTTACCAGTTTTGATTAACAACCTTACAGCTAGCTGTGGTCACAACGCTACATAAAAGAAAATGGCTGCCCAATGGTGGGCCTTGAAAATTTAAAATTATTTTAAAATAAAAGTCGTACTCTTTACCGAAACTCGAGCTCAATTTTTTCTTCTAGCTCTCTAGCTTTTTCTGGCGATATGAACAATTTCGAATATCCATTTCGAAATATGAAGGATTAATCCAAAGTCCTTGGTTTTAGTGTGAAACAGTTACACTGTAGGTAGGAGATTTATTTTGTGTAGAATTTCATTCATTTTGATGATTTAACATAAAGTGAAAGTCTGTTTTATTTTATAAATATTTGAGTTTAACCGAAACAATACATAACTTAGATTGTATTTTGATCATATCGGAAGTTAGAAGGTGTTAAATTATATTATCACAACACATGATATTTCAGTTATGAGAAAATAAATATGTATCTTTAATTATATGGTACATCCGTATTTTTTTAAAGAAAAAGAGCAAAAGTAGTTCTTTGTTAATGTTATTAAAATGTGTAGAAATGATTTTATATTTGCATTAATATTGTTTATAAGTTTTAAAGCTTGATTCTATCTTGTTAAATGGTTATAATATAACTGAAAACAAAACTTGCTTTTGAAATAAGTGTTACGTATTTTATTCCATCTGAGAGATTGTTGCTAAATAAAGATTTGTCCTTGAACAAAAGAAACCACTCGTAAATAACTCTTATTTAGAATTTGTGTCGTATTAATATGCTTTCGCTTTCATTATTTTAAGAGTGAAAGATTAATGATGTTGGCAGCTCAATAAAACTAGTTTGGAAACCAAAAATATTATTTTTATACGAATGTGTAAAGAGTAATATATGATTAGAATTCTGTGAATTTTGATATTAAATTAGAGACTTTTTCAACTGTTTAAAGGAAAAATCTTTACATAAATCCCCTTCGAGATGGCGTATTTAGGCAAAGGCCGCAAAGAGGACCTTAAATTACTAGCTTTAGAGTTTGGATTACAAGTTGCAGATAACTTAAAAGTTGTGCAATTGAGAGATCTGATAACGAGTTCTAAAACCTATGATGAAGAATTTACAAAAAATGTGTTAAGCAATATAATCGATGTTCGCGTAAAAGCCGAAAAAGAATCTGAAGATAGGGCTGAAAAAGAAGCATTAGAAGCAAGATTAGCCAAGGAACGTGAGTTTGGATTAGAAAAGTTTAAACTCCAACTTGAAGTTAATAAGAATATTTCAAAGGAATCTGTTTCTCAACTAGATCAGCCTAAATTTGATTTGAGTCGCATTCTTCCAAAGTTTAACCCAAAGGAAGATGAGATAGGACTTTATCTGACCATGTTTGAGCGTCAATTGAAGTTCGTAAATATACCCGAAACTGATTGGATCCTATACTTGATTGGATCATTACCATCTGAAATAAATCAATTAGTTGTTAGAGAAAACGAAGAGGATTCTAAAGATTATGCAAAAGTAAGAGCTATGCGTTTGAAGCTATATAGACTCACGGCTGATAGGTTTCGACAAATGTTTTCTCAGCATAGAAAATCTGCAGAAATTACATGGAAGGACTTTGCTTTTGAATTGAAATCTTATTTTGATGGATGGATTAAGTTTCGAGCAGCTACAAAACTTGATCACTGCAGATCAAATAAAGATAAGAACACCTTCCGAGGTAACAGAACATTTTGCGGACAGTTTATCAGAAATGAACAATCCGTTGGAGCTCGCAGAAAAGCTCGATTATTATGAAAGTGTAAGAATTGGCATGAAGGAAAATGGAAACCATATTGTAAATAAAATATTAAATTTGTTCCAGAAGGAAAATCTAAAACTAGTAATCCTAAAAACACTAATCAGATTAAAAATACAAATGTTGACAATTCAAAATATACTAATTCTAGACAAGAAAGGAAAACTTCTATTCATTGCTATGGTTATGGATATCCCGGTTTCATACAATCAAAGTGCCCTAAGCGTAATAAGTTAAAAGAAGAAGTTAAAACTGTCGTCAATTGTGTAAAATTTTATGCAGTTGAATCATCCGATCTACTGTCCAGTTCCATTTTTTTAATTGTTTGTGATGAAAAAGCAGCTTTTTGCGCTGATACAGGAGCATCGAATTCTATTGCAGGAGAAAGATTTTATAAGTTGTTACGAGATCGAGGATTTAGATTTAAAACAACAAATATTACGATGGTACCAGCTGATGGCAAGGAAAGAAATGTTCAAGTTTTGACTACAGTGGTAAATCATAATGTTGAAGGAAAGATAGTCCGTATGCAATTTATTGCTTTGCCAAAAGCAAAAGGTAACAGGACGTTACTTGGAACTGATTTTCTACAGGCTGCGGGAATAGTGCTCAACATCCAGAATGGCACTTGGTATTTTAGTGAAAACCCACAGAAGCAGTATCCCTTTTACAAAGAACCATCTGAAACTAAACAGACTCCAAACGTACTAACATCTTTGAAAGTAGCATCTCCAGAAACAAAAACGTCTGCTGACACTCCTGTTGCAATAACGGAAGCAACCGAATCCGTGAAGTTGAGAGATGATGAAGGAAAGCATTTGACGATAGAACAACGGAAGAAATTAAATTCATTGTTAGAAGAATATAAAACTAGCTTTCAGCCAGGGGGAGAGCCTACTCCTTATATTGAGCACAGAATCCATACCAGAAATAATTTACCTGTTGCGGAACCACCATATAGAATGAGAAAAGAGTTGTTAAAAAAGGAGCTAGATTCCTTACTAGCTCAGGGTATCATTGAGGAATGTGAATCACCCTATGCGAGTCCTGTTGTGTTGGTCCCTAAACCTAATGGTTCCATCAGACTGTGTATAGATTATCGAAAATTAAACTCCCAAATCGTTCCAGATACCTATCCATTACCAAGAATGGATGATTTGCTAACTGAAGCCAAATCAACGAAATACATGTCTACCATTGACCTAAGAGCAGGTTATCATCAAGTTGAAGTTCATGAAGCAGATCAAGAGAAAACTGCCTTTGTCCATTTGGTAATTTCAAGTTTTTGCGAATGCCATTTGGGTTGCGGAAGGCGCCTGCAACTTTTCAACGACTTATTGATAAATTTAGATCAGGATTAAAAGATGTTTTTTCATTGTCATATCTCGAAGATATCATAGTGTTATCAGAAACCTTTGATAAACATTTATCAGATTTGAGAAAAGTGTTTAAAAGACTTTCTATGTTTAAATTAAATGCTAACAGGAGCAAATGCCATTTTGCTTCTGACAAAGTAAAGTATTTAGACCATTGGATTACAGAAGATAGTGTAGAGGTAGATTCCGAGAAAGTATCTTCCATTCAGAAAATTCCTAAACCAACATGCGTAAAGGAAGTTCAGTCTTTTCTACAGACGTGTTCCTGGTTCCGAAGATATGTCCCTAATTTTTCAGAAGTTGCTAGACCCCTTAGTGACTTAACCAAAAAGAATAAACAGTGGACATGGGGTGAAACCGAACAAAAAGCATTTGAAGAGTTGAAAAAAAGGTTGATTTCACCGCCTGTGTTATCTCAACCTGACGGAAATAAACCGTTCATCATTAGGACAGATGCCAGTAATTATGCTTTAGGAGCAGTCCTTATCCAAGGAGATGGCCCAGAGGACCGTGTGATTGAGTATGCAAGCCGATTGTTAAACTCAGCAGAAAGAAATTATTCAACTACCGAAAGAGAAGCTCTAGCAGTAGTTTGGGCTTTTGAGAAGTTCCGCGGTTATACAGAAAACCAAGAAATAATAATTGCATCTGACCACCAACCTCTTAAATGGTTAATGAGTATTAAATCACCATCTGGTCGTTTGGCTCGATGGGCCCTTCAAATCCAGTCATGTCATCCAAAAATTGTCTACACTCCACGCAAATCCAATGTTATAGCAGATCTTCTTTCTAGACCATCTTATGCAAATAATGACTTTGTTTGTGATTTAAATGCTGTTGCTATAGATTTACCATCCTGGAAATATAAAGACGTTCGTGAGGAACAAATGAAAGATGAAGATGTGAGGAAGATTATAGATTGTTTTGAGAGTGGCAAAAAGATGAAAATTATGTAAATTGGACTAGTAGAGGATATCTCATGAATCAAGGAGTTTTGTATCGTTACTCTTCCGACACAGACTCTGAAGAGGCTCAGTTAGTGGTCCCTTGTCAAATGCGAAAACGAGTCCTACAGCAGTATCACGATTCCCCCACTGCAGGACATTGTGGAGCTGAAGGCACGTACCATAAGATTGCCTCTAGGTATTACTTTCCTGGTATGAGAAAGTATATCTCAGAATACGTGAAAAATTGTGCTGAGTGCAATCGGTATAAACCAAATAACCAGAAACCTGCTGGATTACTTCGAACACCTTTGTATGCACAAAGGTTTGAAACATTTGCTATAGATCTTTTTGGTCCACTTTCAGAAACTCCAAATGGGGAAAAATGGATTTTTCTTATTAAAGACACCAGTACGACATGGATAGAGCTCCTCGCCTTGGAAGAAGCCACTGCGAAAAATTGTGCAAAAATCTTAATTGAAGAAGTTTTTTTACGTTATGGTTTACCCAGAAGGTTGATTAGTGATAATGGCACACAATTTGTTAGTGCGGTAATGCAGCAAACCTGTAACTTCCTTGGTATTAAACAAGAACGTATTCCTGTTTATCACCCTCAAGCGAATCCTTCCGAACGAAAGAACAGAGATTTAAAACCGAAACTAGCTATATTAGTCGGTGATGCTCAGGATACTTGGGAAGAAAAACTGCCCATGATTCGTTTTGCCATGAATACAGCAATATGTGACACTACAGGTCATACCGCTGCTTATTTGCAATTCGGAAGAGAACTTAGGACGACGGATGACGTTAATTTAGATTTAAGAGCACTTATTGAAAACGACAACTTTGTTGCCGAAATTACGCCGTATCTGAAAGAATTCGCTCGTTTGACATCTCAAATTAGGCAGCGTGTCGAACAAAAACAAGACAAAAGAAAGGAATACTTTGATAAAAGACGTAGACAAACTTACTATCAGCATGGTGACAAAGTATGGATAACTATACATCCAGTCAGTAAATCCAATCACAAAAAAAGTAAAAAATTTATGCCTAAACGCGAAGGTCCTTATCTAGTGATTACTAACAGATCTCCTACAACATATGACATTGCAGATCCTGCTACTCCTGAGGAAGTGTTAGGTACTTATCATACCAATATGATGAGACCATATAAACTGCCTCCATCGAAAGACCTAGGTTCTGTGACTCCCATAAGGAAAAGAGGCAGACCTAGCAAAATTGAACTGTCGAACACAGACTCTTTGCCGGGACGTCGTCAGAGCCCGAGGGGGAGTCTGTAACGAACGCTAGCAAACAGCCTCATGTACTGCAGCGCCACCTTATCGGACGCTATTCAAAACATCTACGGTCGAACATTTTAGTTTAAGTTTCGGCAGAGGACTATGAACATGAATTTTTTATTTTCATTTGAGTAATATTTCTGTGTGTTACTTCTTCTTAGTTTTGTCATGTAACTTTATGTAGTATTTGTGTTTAATTAAATTCCTTTTGTTAAATGTTAAAGTCTGTCTGGTTTAAATTTTCCCAGTTTTGTTTAACAACTTTACAGCTAGCCGTGGTCACAACGCTACAACAGTAGTTATATTTTAAATTACTAAAACGTTTTACAGAAGACAATTAAAAACAGAGAAACGTAGAGAAAGCTAATCCAATCTCGCCGCGAATTCGCCACAGTAAACAACAACAGTTTTCTAAACAACTGCTGAATTGGAAACAACAACTGAACATCTAAACAACAACTGAATTACTTTCCTCCAGCTTTTATAAGCTTTTTAAACATGCACGAGAATCTTCTCGTATTTTCTCGATTTATCTGGATATTAAAAAAGTACAATTACGAGATATGTTTTATTAAAATGTTAGACGCGCGTGTTCCTGTATTTAATTTTTCCGGCATAGCTTTCTCTTCAAATAAGCCTCGTGCTGCACTGCACGGGAATATAAAACAATTTTAATAACAATTCTATTAAAAATAGCAAACTAAATAAATAGAAAATCTGTAACAATAGTATTCTTCAAAAAATTAACTTCTGATAAAAAAAAAAAGATATAAATGTCTATTACCACTAACAAAAGCTATAAAGCTATTATATCCAACCCATTTATTATAGAATTTAATATATAATGTATACCTGATATATAAGTGTAATTAAATATGTGTTGTGTTTAAATCTGATAACCCAAAATTTTGGGTAAAGTATATTCTTTAAATTCATAAACTTATTTTTTTAAAGACCAAGCAAAGCCGGCATCTCGAGAATTTCCCCAGCCGGTCAGGAAGTTGACGCGAATACACGAAAACACCCACAAGCGTATCCAGTACATTCGGTGCGGAGATGAGACCGCGCGGAAAATTGAGGGTTTAGCATTTCCTAACTTATCCTTTCTGGAGTAAGTGTACACAGAAGGCAATGCAGGGACGCGAAAAATATTTGAAATACTGAAGCAAAAGGTAAGTGAAATTTATTTTCTCTAAATATTCAGTTTATGGCTTATACTTTAAGCACAACAATTGCTGATAAAATTCGGTTTGGCCTTAGTTTAGGAAATGTTAGATTTGTATACAGCATGATGCTTTATTTAATTCTCAGAATGATTTTTAGTACAAAAATGGTATTGTACTTTGCACGTTCAGATAAATGCGAGGATAAATCAGATAATCCCATTTTTAATCTAGGGTATAAGGGAGACTGATTTGGTTAAAATTCCTGAGAGAAAAGCATGTAAATTACTCTATAAAGTATGTTCTATAAAGACTACGTGAAGCTTCTCCTTTCGAAGTTTGTTGAATAGACCATGCTGGCCCAGTATACTTCAAAAGGAAATAAGAAATTATGGATTTGCCTGTTTACTTGTGCGGTCTATTTACTCGTTAGTCTATTTACGTGTGCGGTATACCTAGAGTTAGTAAATTCATTCTGAACAGAAGCCTTCTTATTAGCTCTATGTAGATTGATATCTTGAAAATGGAAAATAAACTTATCCCTTGCGATAATGGTACACACTTTGTAGGAGCTTCAAACTTGTTTCAAAATTTAGATAGGAATCGTATCACTGCTGATACATCTATTTACAAATAAAGTAAATATTTAACCCATAAGAATCACTGCCCTATGTTGAGTGGTAAGTGACAGAGATTGAAATGAATACTTAAAAGATTTACTGAAAAACGTATTAAGTCTTGCTCTTTAACATAAGGAAATGACAATAGTGGTCGGTGAATAAAAGTCAGCTATCAATTCTCGTCCATTGACTAATATCACCGAAAACAATGAACTTATACCTTTGGGAGACCTGCAATGTGTTTGCAAGAAATCCAGATGTATGGAACTCTATTTTGTGATGCGGCAGACCATAGGAGCTCAAACAGATGGACAAGATATTAACAACATTTTCAAACAATGTATTAAAAAGATTTGAAAGTGAATATCTAGGAGCTCTAATTGAAAAATCAGAGACTAAAAGATCAACTCGTATAAATATTTGTGATAATGGTTTAATTGAAAAGGGCAGCACTAAATCATTCAATTGGTCCTTTGGAAAAATGATCAGGATCATGCCAGTCTTTAGATGAAATGACATGCTGATTTTTTTTTAATATTACGACTCAAATTATGTCTAATATTAAATTGTGTAAAATGTGGTGAGAAATTGAGATATTTAAAAATTTATCTTTGCTCACGTTTTTCAGTATGCGCCAAGAACAATTCGCTTGGTGAAATTCTTAATTTATAGAAAGTAGTTTTTCTTTTCCTTTTCTCATTGTGCATGAGTTCAGAAAAAATGTGCATCGTTCATACTTTCAAACGATTTTAACAAATCGCAAAAAGCACATTTAATGTTATTATCACTTTTTCACTAACAAATTTCAGAACTCGCCAATATATAAAATCACGTATATCTTTGGAAATTCGGATAAAAAATTAAAATTTTTTGCAAGTACGTCTACAAATGCTTTAAGATATGATACTTTCAGACTGAAGATAAGATACTTTAAGATATAATGGTAAAAGTTTGATAGGTTCAAACTTTAATTTTTTGCACAGTTGCCAAGTAAGAGATCATTTTAAAAATTTGATAAAATTCAGAATATTTTTCGAAAAATTTATAAAAATTACTAAAAATACAAATTTTAAAAGCAAATCAGAAAATAGCTGCGAATTTTATTTGATTTGAACTTAAATTTCGAATTATGAAAAAAGGAAGGAAGGAAGTTTACTAAGAGATATTAATAAATATATTCAAATTCAATCAAAATGAGGAGCAAAAATTTTGAGAGCTAATACTTTTAAAACTACCCGTGCGATGTTTTCAAAACTTGGCACTTTGGCTAGATTCGAGTCGTAGAATGGAAGTATGGAAAAAATTGCTATGTCATTTCGGAAAAGTCCGACTTTGTGTCAGAATGCCTATGTTAAAACAACGCTATATATAAATCTAATATATATCCTAATTCGCGCTCTTGAGACATGAAAAATGTAAGTTATATTGCGTCAGTATGCCCAGTAGAATAGGAGATCTAGAATTATCCTTTTTGTGTGTGTGTGTATGTGCAATATGTGCATCTTCTGGTTTTGTAAATAAATGCGTTATGATCTATCGACTCTACTCGGATGGTGGCGGCTGCTAGATAAATAAATCACCGAAACGTTTCTGATCACAGAAAAGCTCATTTTAATTTACTGGTGAGGATGTTTAGTTGAAAGTGAGTCGCATGAAGTTCCAAGTTCTATTATTATTCCACGGAGGTGGATCCTACATTTTCTTTAACAGTAGACGCAAATCAAAACCATAATAAAAACAAATTTGAGTTATTACTACCTCTTTGAGCCTTTTCCTTTATCCTGTATAAAAACGTAAAAAAGCAGCCAATTATTTGACACTAGGATTTCATACGGATATAGAAAAGAATATCATCCGAGTTTTTTATAAACAGGTATAGTCCTAACCATATGATCTGATAACATATTCTAGATATTAACCAAGATGTAATTCGATAAATATGTGCTCATGATTGTTTTAAATAGTGTACCCTTTATATATCATAAAAATCAATTAATTAAAACAATATTAGAAATAAGTTGTATGCAAATTCTTACAGCTTTAGAAATGTCTATACAATCAATATGATGATAATATTAAATTCTTAAAGTTCGTCTTGTCTGACATAGAAAAAGTCGAGAAATTGTCAGCAACAAAAAATAAGGCACTAATATTCGCAAATATAGACAGCGAATTGAAAGACATTTTTTAATGTATAAATTAAAATTTACATGTATTGGATATTAAGAACTATGATATAATAATCGTCCGCAAGGCTACGGAAAACGAGTTTAATAACTAAATAAATAACTGTAAGCGGCATTTAACGACATCCTAATAGTCTCCAATTTTAGGTAAGCTTCTAAAAGGTATAAAAGCAAACTAAAAGAAATGGATGCATTTAAGAATTCTTTATCGGAAATAGTATAAATACTTTGAAACTGAAATGTATTCTTCGCAACTTTTATTAAAAGCTCTAATAACAGTTGTAATAAGTGCGATAAAGGTCGGAAAGTCATCAGAAGTGTTTTAAAACACATTTTAATAAATTGATTTCACATTTGCTTTCTTAATAAAAATGCACACTACCTAAAAGCTTTTATTTGAAAGATATTTCTACGCGTCTTTAAATAGTTTCGTCTCAAGTTTTCATTAAATATTAACTGAAGAAATTCATTTCAAATGAAAAAATTCATTAAACACTTTAATACAGAATTGTGAGAATTTCATATCATGAATATATAATACTTGTTTTTTTATGCATAGCTTAAAAGAATTTTTCTTTTGAAGGCTTTTACAAATCAAATAATTATTCTCCTCCTCCCATATTTAAAGTGTAAAATGTCTTTCTCTAATTTAAGCAGCACTTAGGAAATGCAAATCTAATTATATAGTTAATTCATTTATTTGTTTTCAAGAAAGACATTTTAGGTTTGTATGAAAAGTTACATGTCTGGAGATTATGGAAAAATTCTCGGTTCGGGAGTTTTATAAAAGGCTGAAGTTAAATGGAGTACTGGAAAAATGTTTAGAGTTTTTTTTTTATATTCACAACAGAAATATTGTTAATACAAGCATTTCATTAGTTCTATTGTAGTACGTAAAACAAAACTGAATTTACAAAAGATAGAAAAATTTTAAATTCCATTAATTACTCAACCCCCTGATCTGCATCACCGCTTTTATGCTGTCTTGAGATTTGTAGTCACTAAGTGAACGTCAGCTTCAAATCTAAAGCAAAAAAGCAGTTTATAATTAGCGTAGACTTTTAACAAAATTGTATAAATTTTGGGCGCTAGCTCGTTCTTTTCTTCAGGAACAAAAATATTTTGCGAAAGGGAGAGGAACAGCAACAATACTTAAGGTGAAATCAATGAGCAAATGTTTGTTGCACCATCTACTACAGAAAGTTTTTGAAAAAGTATGAAAAGGTAACAATAAATTTTTAAAGAGCGCAATTTACAATTTCTAAGTAAATATAAATTTTTGAGAGTTCTTAAATTGGTAGCATTAATTCTAAACCCATTCTTTCTGCCGCTTTTGAAACACTAATAGCGAAACAGCTCTTCGACATTCTTGACGTTTTGCGTATCGTTAATATTTTTCTCAATACACAGCACTACTTTCATTTTCTCTTTGTTCCGTCTCTTAATTTTCTTATAAATTTCATTATTGTTCAGCAAAGTTTTGCAAAACCATTTACTCGAGAAGAAAAATCCTTTATCAGATCCTTTTAGAAATCGATAGCGTTTTATTCAATGTTTATGTCAAATTAAATATGCTATTTGCCTAATTTAAATTTTATATTGACAAGTTTATTCTCCAATTAGTATCTCATTTGTCATTAAAATATTTTGTTTTCTTATTTTCTTTAAAATTAACAAGAAACAGAGTTTCGTTGCATTCTTGAGCAGGAAAATAATGATATGGTTTATTTTATGAATGTTTAAAAATAATTTAATAAAAAGGCAATAATAGCTTAGTATTGCTATAAAAGAGGTATGCGACGTCATCTTGGTTTTATTGCCGCAAGTCATTCTTAGAAATTCCCGGTATTTTGGCGCCATCTATAAGTGGTGTTGTTGCTCATGATCTCTTCAGTTAAATATTAATGGGGATGTTTGTCAATAGAAGGCGCGTGTGAAGTTCGCTCCCTTGGCTGTTGCTGCTCTTTCGTGCACTGAGATGAAACAGCGGCTACCGTAGCTTGATCGCTAAACCGATCGTTTCAAAAAGAGCTGTGTCTGATGCGAGCGATTCTGGAGGTATTTTTCCTTCGCGACTATATAGCTTCGCTTTCATGTGCCCTTATTATCTTATTTTATAGATTTTTCCTAAGTACTATTTTAGGTAAAGATAATCTTCTTTTAGCAACTGAAAATATAGCTAGAAAATGTACTTTCTACACGGTAAAATCTTAACAAGGTAAAAATATGAAGAATAGTCACAGTAGCGGAGAATTTTCATAGTATAAGATAGTACTTGTAGTGTAATAAGGCAAACTAATGCACGAACTGGTTGCAATTCTGCACGAAATTATAAACCTTAAATTTTGGATCGTATACAAACATAACATGTTGTTTCTTTTATTGGTTTCTATTATACCAGGGCAGTTTCTGAGTAACGCGGAATTTTGAAATTCCTAGTCTTCAGTTTTGAATACTATGTTGAACTTGAAGTGCTTCATCTCTTCTGAAAAATGTAAAGCTTTCACGTAACCAAAGCTACCACAGAAAACCTCACCTTTTGTTTTCTTTATGGGAAAGGATGGATGGTTGCTTTCCTTGCAAGAGTTGTTAATAAAGGATTCGACGAAGTTAATTCTTTTCATGTTGTGGTATTGAATATACAAAACTGACTTGCTAATCAACAGATACGTTTGATCTAGTTACAGCATTCCTGGATGCTTCTTCAAGGTTGTAGAAAACTCCTCCTTTTTCACAACCTGCAATAGTCTTCCCCCTTCCAGTTAAACAAGAAAGAAAGGAAAAAAAAAAAAAAAAAAAAAGACCTAATAAACACGCATACTCATTTGCCTAAATTCTAGTAACAGACTTTACTTTGCAAAATATTTCTTTTGCTCTTGAATTTATAGAAAGCAGCTACATTGTTGTGCAGATTTAACAAAGATTGTTTTATCATTTCAAGAAGCCACGCAATCGGCCATATGATGATTGATGGATTGATATATGGAGATTATTCCCAGGTCAATTTCGGCTGTGCAATACACATTTACGACTGTCGTGTCTTTGAACGAAATAGATGCATAAAATCCTAATCAGCTAGAGAGATTTATGAACAGATACAAAAAGTGAAGCTCTTGTATTTTATCCTCCTAATATTTTCTATCAAAATTAAAATGGAAAAACATTTGCAACCAATATTAATTGATTTATATATATTACCGTTGTACGTGAATCGTTACATCTCATAATTATTTATGGGGCCAGTTTCTGTGTGGGAGATGTAAGGACTAGCTGAAACAATAATTAAAATTTATCAGGCAAAATAAGACATATTTTTACAGTAAATTTAACGGCATATATATAACTTAATTACACTAAATACTTCGTTGTTTAGGAATATATAATGGAATAAGTTTCCTCTCTTTTTTTTCAGTTTTATGAAATATTTATTTCAAAATTAACGTTTGAGAACATTAAGTATACTTTCCGAATAGAAACGAAATGTTTCACATAAGATTTGGCATAAGTAATTTTTCTGTCTGTCTAATCAAATGAAATTATTTTTTTTAATTTAAAATAAAGTAACCAAATAAGAATATATTTAAACAAAATTAATTATTTTATTATTTAAAAAAATCTTGCAGACTGCGCATTATACAGACATATCATTGCTATGCAAAATATTATTGTTCTCATATAATATATGTATGCTCATGTAAGTATTCCATCTGTCTCTATCACTAACTAAAGGCCATTTATATTCCAGTACTAATGTGCGCCAAATTGTGAAGACCTTTTGTTTGTAATTTATTCTCTTCCCCGGCCCCCTGTTTTAGCATTTTTTTTCTGCTTTCCATGAAGTATTGCTTTACAGGTTTTTTTTTAAATAAAATAAAAATTAAAAAAGTTAAAATATAAGTAGAATTTTTTAATATATTTTTACTAACACAGGAATCCTATCTCTCAGCTTTGTGTCTTTTGTATATTTTTCAGTATTACATGTATTTAACTTTTATTTTCTTAGTTTGTAACATTTTCATTCCACTTGTAAATGATGCATGAATATTCTTACTTTCTCATAAGGGTCCCGTTTGGAAGTTTGGGAGGTAAAGAATTTTTTTTTCAGTGTATTATGGCCATTTATTTTGAATAGTTGCTTTATTTTCATATTTTGATTATACCTGTTATTTGAAAAGTCTATTTTAGTTTCCCTTTTTATCTAAAATTCCCGGATATCGGATTAGAACAATAAATAGTTTATTATCTATGTGGTGTTTCTTTTTAGCTCTGAAATTTAATTTTGGAAATTTAGGTTGCTTTTGATTTCTATTTGATTTCTAAAATTATATTATTTTCCCTATTTTAGATTTGCTTATAGGTTATTATTCCGATTATTTTTAAATTTGAATTTAAAACTTTTTAGAAACTGAAGTTCCTTTTTAGCATTTAGTTTTGCTTCCTTCTTTTGTTTTCACAATTGTACCTTAATGCATTTTTTTAAATTCCTTTTCTAGATTATTTTTTAAATACAATTTTTTGATTTTTACAAATTTACATTAGTTAGGCTGTTTTGCTTTTCTATGATTTTGAATTTTCCATTTTCTTTCTCTCAGTGCAATTGTTTAACTTGCATAATTCTACCTCCTTGACATCACAAGCTGCTACTTGTAATTTTTTAAACTTCTCTTCACCTTGATTCAGTATTTAAAATTATTGCCTTTATATTTTCATAATATTTAATTATCAAATTCGAATTTTTTTGTATATTACGTACATATCTTAGTTGCAATCGTATCAGGAGCAGGGTGTATATTTATGAACACTTTTTTAATTATATAACTTTTCTTAAATATTTTTGTAAAGTTTCTTTAATATATTCTCGATTACCATTGTTTCAAAATTTCAAAAGAGAATTTCATTTGATTATTGTTCCTTTGCATCTCATCGAAATAAAACTAAAAATGCGGCTCTGTTGATAATTATTTCGGCTGCTCTTTGAAGAAACCCAAGTAATTATCAATTATTCTTTAAAATTGTTGTTGCTATTTGTTTTGTATGAATTATTTTTATTTCAAGTTTGATTTTTAAGTTTTTTTTTTTTTTTTTTTTTTATTTAAAATGTTTTTAGATTGTGCTTTCTGTAAGATAGGTTGCAACACTCTTTAACATATGTTAAATATATTTTACTACAACTGTATTTAATTAACGAATTTCGCAGATTTTTTCTTTATAGTAATAGTATTTACATAATTATTCCTAAATCTCTTATTTTTCTTTGTATATTGAGAGGGGTGTTCAGGGTGACAATATTTTTAAGACTTAAGTTAATTATTCAAAAAGCTTTTTTTTACTGTAGTTGTTTATGTAAAAAAGGTCTTTTTAAAGGTCGCTTTAAATGGGCTATCATATGCGCGAGTCAGTTGTGGTTTCACTGCATCGTGTCTAACAAAGCTCTAAAGCTGCGTGCACGATATATTTATTGTTATCGTGAGCTGATGTAGGCACTGGTGCCATCTCACTCATTGCCTCACACAAATCTATAAATGAAATCGGGTCAAGAAAATTAGAAACATGTGTGGGTTGCACAGTTTTTGCGCGGAGACGAATAGTACATTGACTACCAATAAGTATTTGGACACCTGTGATAGAAAAGAAAGACTAAATTTATTCAAAATCAATAATTGGTAGAGCCTCCACGTGAGGTAATTACAGCGTGGACCCTCCGGGGCATATTTTCCACAAGTCTTTGTATGGCAGCTAGGGGTATTTTCTTCCACTCGGCTTGGATAAGACATAGAAGTTCCTTCACCGATTTTGCACGGGTAGTGCACCCCTGAATTCGGCGATGCAACTCGTCCCAGAGGTTCTCGATAGGGTTCAGGTCTGGACTCTGGGCAGGCCAGTCCATTCGATGAACTCCATTGGCACCATACCAAGAATTGGTTAACGCCGAAACATGACAACTGGCATTGTCGTCCTG
Organism: Stegodyphus dumicola; assembly: GCF_044657685.1. Classification (NCBI taxonomy): domain Eukaryota; kingdom Metazoa; phylum Arthropoda; class Arachnida; order Araneae; family Eresidae; genus Stegodyphus; species Stegodyphus dumicola. The sequence continues at coordinate 201,191,735 of NC_140771.1, forward strand.
AAAGTAACAGGGGTCCAACCCGTAAAACTGCCACAACGTAGGAAGCAAATTGTCATCCAAAATAGTGCAGTAGGCATCGGATTTGAGCTTACTATGAATGGGGACCAATGGTCCCAGCCCATACCAGGAGAAACACCCCCAGACCATAATTCCACCTCCGCCGAACTTGACTGTTGGCACAATGCATTCTGGCAGGAGACCTTCTCCAGGTAAACTCCAGACCCAGATCCTGCCATCCGAAAAGTAAAGGGTGAACCTTGATTCGTCACTCCAAAGAACCCGTTTCCACTGATCTACGGTCCAATTTCGATGTGCTTTGCACCAATAACCGAGCAGCGCGGTTGGACTTTGTGATCAAAGGATTATGGGCAGCAGCACGACCATGAAAACCAAGCAGATGTGCTTCCTGACGGATGGTATTCATTGCAACAATACTCCCGAATGCATGCTGAAACTCCTCGCGGATGAGGGCCATCGGTTGGGTGCGGTTCTTCCGAATTTCTCTGGACAGCACTCGTCGGTCTCTATCTCCCAGTTTCGTTGGTCTACCGACTCGGGGCACATTCCGACAATCACCGCTCACCTTCCACTTCTTAATCACATAGGCCACTGTCGATTTTGGGTACTTCAGATCGCTAGATATGTCCCTTAATGACCAGCCACATTTGTGATACCCGATAATTATACCTTTCTCGAAATCAGAGAGCTCCGAACTGCGAGGCATCTTGCATGCGACTAAAGCCGATGCTGTTTCCTACACAATATATACCGGCGGAGTCCGTGACGTACCTTAGGACCGCAGATATCGTCATTTGCATAGGTGTCCAAATAATTATTGGTAGTCAGTGTAGTTCCATAAACCATCTCCGAGAAGGTTCCTCCTAGATGTTTTTATATGTTGCTGAAAGAGCGAGAAGTACAATTGGAAGGCTCACCATCCACTGAGGACGTTATAATGGCAAACAACGTTTGTGAATAGTGAAAATTCTCGAGTAATGAATTGGGTACAGGGTGGTTTTGAGTAGTCCTAATTCGGTAAACACCAATAATTTTATAGTAGAGTAAACAAACGTGACTCAAATTGTAGGCCCTGATCGGTACTTACGGTAATAAGAGCTCCATACCTACCAATCCAATGAGTGAAAAAATCTAGCGAAGGTTTCGGCTAAAATAGCCTTCACTGGTATTATTTCCGGCCATCGGGAAAGTCGATCGACGAGGGTTAAAAGGTAGAAGTATTTTTTCGAAGGTAGCAAGGGCCGGCTATATCCAAATGCACATGCTCAAAACGTTGACTGGGAAAAGCAAAAGACTACAACAGACTTCAATATGATTTCATTATTCTGTATAACATTGGATTTCTGGCAATCTATGCAAGCACGAGTCCATGCAACACAGTCTTTTCACACAGAAGCCCAAACAAAAAGGCATACTCGCTAGGTCGTATTCTCAGATAAGAGAGTACACGGAGAGAATCAAATCCTGCTTTCCCGAGTTAACTGTTAACAAAAGGGCGGATCTACTCACCACTTACGTTCACAATATATATTTAGCCCAGATTAGAATCCCATGTTTAGTTTTAATGAGCTACTTACAGTAGACAGCATATTATTAACTTTCAGATTATTGTTATGTGTAACTTCCAGTTTATTAATGGCAGTAATTTTTGAAAATGTATCTGCCGCAATGCGAAGTGTGACACAAAACAAGAGACTAAGTGTGTAGCTTGAAAAAAGATTGAGTTGGAAGCAACTGTTTTGGTGACGATCACACCAGTTGGGAATACTGCGTCATTGAGTGAACATGTGCAACTGTATTCTGCCAGAAAAAAATTTCCATTGTAAAAACCGAACAGAGAATCAACATCAAGTTACTTGTGACACTTAAGAAAGCAGCCATAGAAACATTTCAAATGTTAACTGAGGATTACGGAGATAAAACTTTGTCTCTTGCACTTGTGTTTTAATGTCATAAGCTGTTTTCATGGAGAAGGGACAAAGCACGCATGTCAAAATCAAAATTCAAAGCAATGTTAATTGTCTTCTTCGACATTAATGCAATTGCAATGATTGGGTGGGTTCTCAGTGGTCAGACTGTTAATCAACACTACTACACTCAAGCAATAAAAATACTTCGTGAAAAAATTAGGTACTGTTGTGAAGTGATGGATGGCTGCTGCACACGGACAATACTCCCGCTCACACGGCCCTATCTGTCAAATAGTTTCTGACCAGCAAAAACATTACTGTGGTGGGGCAACCTCCTTATTCACCTGATTTGGCTCCATAAGATTTTTTTATTACCTAAAGTTAAATCTTGCTTAAAGGGAAGACATTTTACCTCAGTTGCAGAGGTTCAGGCAAAAACGGAGAATCTCCTGAAGGGCCTTCCAAAATCCTCGTTCCAGAACTGTTACCAGCAACGGCGGCACCAAAGGCAGAAGTGTGTGAATGCTGAAGGGGACTACTTTGAAGTTGATAATGTCACGGAGAACTGATTCTGTAAGTAGAATGATTTATTGGACCAGCCTCCTTTTTTGTGTCACTCCTTGTATTTTCTGATACAGGAACGTGTTTTATGTCGGTACTGAATTGGGTAACATAATGCACCGTCTTGTTCCATCTTGCATAGCTTGCGTAACGCTGATGACATAACCAATTCGGAAATTGAGCTCAAAATTTCGAGAACTGAAACCTTTCTAATCTAAACCAAAATTTTCTCTTCGTGAGCCTCCATATTGGATTACTGCGCACATTTAGCTTCATCTCTCTTGCACTTCTCTCTTTTTGTTTTGTTGTGCTGCAAACTGCGGCGCTACCTAAAATGTGATACTCTGCATAAAATTGTGCCCATGATCATATGTGACGATACATACATTTTCGGTAATTATTCCAAGTTATCTTATTACACACACACGCACACACACACACACACACACACACATATATATATATATACAGAGAAAATGGTGTACCAGGAAACTGAGGGGACTGAAATATTTTTCCTGTTGAAAGAATTTTGCGTTAAAGGATATTGGGGGAAAAACATGTATTCAACAAAATTAATTTTATTAGAATACATTTTATTAACGTAGATTGGCATGCATTTAATAAGAATCAATGAAACAAAAGCACCCATAAGAACGTAACACAAAATGTTCAAGTTTTTTGAAAAACAAAACATTTATTGAGAGTTTAAAAAATAATCTGATATTTTTCTTTGCATTGACGTTTTTAGCATCAAATTGTTCGATGTTGACCATTTTGTTATTCATTTCACCATTGCAAACGTGGCTTTAAATAACTACGCATACTTTTCATGATATCCTCATTTCGAATGACGTGGAAATAAGACCTGCATAATTCTTTCCATTTTCGTCGTCGGAATTTGCATCAATGATATTTTGTGAGCTTTGAACAAACTCCAAACTGTCATAGTCTGCTATAATTGAGGGTGTATACACATTATCATCACCTACTGCAACGAATTCTTACGATGATACAGTAGGACAGTCCAATAATACAGAAATTTTCTCAAAAATTGTATCAAGTGTTCAATATCCTCCTTTTCCATTTCTTTGGCGTGAATCAAACTCACTGATTTTTACACACACTGCGATGTACTCGTCACCGAATTCCAACTGATGAGAGATGACATGTTTCTGTGTGGCGCTTGTAGGGATGGGAGTTGAAAGTAACTTAGATAAACAAAATTGGTTAGTGTCACAGGCTATTCCGAGGTTATTTCAAAGTCAAGTTAGCCTCCTTTCAACGAAACATGTGAAACCACCTCTCTTTTATTTCACATCCCTTTGCGCAGCTGGTGTCCGTATTTTGCTCATTCTCAGAAGACAAATTTTTCGTGTTAAACGATTTTCCATTCATGTTAAGAGGAAAAAAAATGCATGACAATGCATAGTAGTTTATCGAGACCATTGTATATATGTATATATATAATTTGGAAAAATTTTGAAAATAGATGCCGAAATATAATCGAAGAAGCTTTCAATTTTTATAGCCAATACAAATAAATTGGTATAGGAAATTCGTCTGTTCTAGAAAGGTTTACATTTTTTTAACAGAGGAGACTGCAGCAAGTTGACAGAAATGAAAAGAAAAAGCAACTGCGACATACTCCGATAACCTAGTTGAAAAGAAAATGTCACGATTAGCAATGTTAACCTTCAGTTCTGAATTAGCTGTATCACCATCGTTATGTAAAGGATGAAGGAAGTTAGTATCCAAACTCGTGCACAACAATGAAAGATTTAATGTAATATCTCATAGTGCAGAATTTCTTAAACGTTTTTCAGTCGCGACCGCTTTTTATCACTGTAATTTTATCGCGATCCCCAGGATCCCATAATACTTACAAAAATTTTGTAGGGCCCCATAAGTATTGCGCAAATCCGAAACGCGCATGAGTGAAACTGTCAATTTTTTCACTTGTACTGTAATATGCTATTTCAGTTTTAGCTCATTAACTTTGATTTCGAATTTTAAGACATAGAACAATGTGAAAATTTTAAATAAGAGACGAAATGACAGTGACAAGTGCAAAGCAAGGAAAATGAACGTTTATATTATAAAAAGAATGCGTCGAAACGTTTTCGTTTTTTAACTTGTGTATATTGTCTTATCTTTATCTATGTTTAGATACATTGTGTAAAAATATTTGGTAATTGTAACATCATTATAATAAGTTAAAGAAATATCCAAACTGCTAAAATTTTTTGCGACCTCTGCTGCAGGTCTCGCGACCCACAGTTTAAGAAACCCTGACTTAATGTAAGGCTGATTAAATGTAAAATGCATTTGTTAAAGTCACTGAAAAAGTTAAAACATAATCTTGGATAAAATTGAGTATACTTCTTTCAGTTAACGACTTTCTTAAAAAACAAATGCAGCGGGTATTCGAAAGCGAGTTTTCATTCAAATTTTGTATGCAAAATGTTTCATGCAGTAGCAATACCGATGATTTTAAAGAAAAATCTAGTTAGTGTAATTAAACAATGAATGAATTTATTTCTAATAATCTTTACTCCTTACATATGTTCGCAGAATTAGTATCTGCAGTGTTTTCATTTATCAATTCTTTCAATAACGCGAAAAAAATCATTTCTCAGCTCGGTATAATTTTACTCGGGCAATCTAACATAACTGATAATCTGGCATCCCTTAAATCCACAAAATACCGAAAACTGAACTGTTTCTGTAAATCACTCTTAATCTAGATACCAAAGGTCTTTATGAATTTTTCTGAATTGCAGGTAAACTTATATATTTATCAAAAACATTTGAACAAAAGATTCTCAGCTTTAATCTACAGCCGCAGAGGATTTCTTGCGCCATTCTTCGACATTTAATCATAACAGATTTTTCCCTGGAAGATTACGTAATGCGCAATCTGAGTGTTCAGTTCCATATCACCTACGTTGATTAATCATTTCAGCGAGTCGCTAAAACCAATCTTGCTTTACTTTATTCAACAAAGGCGCGTGAGAACGTAAATAATTGTCTTAATAACACTTTTTTCAACCTAGTATTTATCTTGGTATGTGCCAAAACCGGAGCTGCCGGAAATAAAGACATTTTATTTTTACGCTCCCTTTTTATCTTTATTAATTTCATTAAACTTTTACCCGCGCTCATGTATCTGAATTGCTTTCACTTGGCTTGATTAATGACATTAGTTAGTTGCAAAGTATCATCTATCTGCACTTGATAAACACGTTTACATTCATAGATGCGTTGTTGACAAAACCTTTTTTTTTTTTTTTTTTTTTTTTTTAACCTTATTTGGTAGATACCATCCGAAATGTACGTTTTTAGAACTCATATAAAAATTAAACATTTCTTTTCCCTTCGCATCTGTGTAAAATAAGAAAAGTATTTCATAAAACATAATAATTACATACTGAAGAAAAGATGAATTCTTAAGTAATCATATTTGAGTAACGTCGGGTTTCATTATTTGTTATTTGTATTTTGGTACCAACATCTGAGAAATAGAAATTATTATTAATAGCACGCATTTATCCTGAACTACGTATTTACAAAAGAAGAATATGCACTTTCTAAAAAAAAAAAAAAAAAAAAAAAAAGAGAAAGATGATACAGATTCTAAGTCAGTTTTAAATCTGACAGGATGCCTACGGATGTTGGAAAATAACCGAAATTAAAATAAAGAGAATTTTACTGTTTCTCTGATCATGAAATCTAATATTTAAGAAATACATGAAAGGAAATTCTGCTACCAAAAATACAGTATTTAAGGAACTTACGCCGGGATAAGATGAATTGCCATATAAAGCGTTTATATTGAATTCACTGAAGTTTCCTAGAGTAAAAATTACAAAGAAACCTACGCTGTAGAATTTTATAATACACAGAAAACATTTCAGTTTCAATTTATTATGTAAAGGTGCCATTGCGAAATACATACTATGAAATTCAATATGTACATCGTCGAAGAAAAAGTAAATTTTAATCGTGGATCGTAGAAAGCAGTTTTTAAGGCAGGAGTAAACATTATGGCCTAATTTAGTTGTTGTACCTAAATTTTTAAAAGGGGTATATTTGTAGCATATGTATTCCTTATCGAGCATAGCATATTAGTATGCTAAACGTTTCCCTCTGAAATTCTTATTTTCCCTGTTATATGCTTTTGTGAAACTTCTGTAAAGTTTTTTAAGACACTCTAAGCCTTGCAGCATGCTGTTTATCTTAAATTATGCATTTATATTAATTTATATTATTTCATGATATATTTTATTGTTTTATTCTACATTTTACTTTGTTATTACATTTGAATTCAAATTCACGTTTTTAAATTTATTGTGATGAATTGTTATCTGTAGATCTCTGAGCAAGTTGTCTAGTTGGTTATTTAGGTGCATTTTTATATGCGGATATGCATGGAAGTAGTAAATGCACTGATATCATTTGTATCTGAATACGTATGTGATGGAACATGCAATGTAAGAAATTCATACTTGCAGTCCTCTGAATTCGCAGTGTTCGAGCTGTTAGGACGAGTGAGACCACACACCTGGCATTGAAAGAGCAATAATTCGTTCAGTTAAGGCTCCGCTTGACATTAGAAGAATCTTAACTTCACGGCGAGTGCCAAGGGATTTTAACTAGCTGACCTGTGTCTGTCACCTATTTTAGGGAGGCTCGTGGACCAATGATCTTATTTCCTCCCTGATTTTGTCTCAACTATAACGAATCAGACGACGTACATAACAACCGAAAAATTTAGAGGGCATGACTAATTCAGTCTGAAGACTGTTTTAGATAAGGCAAGAACTTAGAATGATCCTAAACTCTCAACTAAACAGATTCTTGCCTCTAGCATGTTCTTTAAATAATGAAGACTATAACCTAAAATAATTGTTTCTATACTTTCATTTTTGTTTTAGTACTGTAATAAAATTCTCATAGATTAAGTGCATTTTTGTTCCGTAAGTAATACGCAACCTTAACGCAATTACACAGGTTACACATGAAGTCATGCCATCAGAGTAGCGCACAGTCACCCCACATTACTGAACAGTTGTTGTCTATCTGAAGATCTGATTCAGAATAACTACATAAGGAAACGTTGACAACTGCAAAAGTTTATAAAATTTATGTCAACTCCTATGAAAATGTTGCTCAGATAAGCATATGTTCCTTGTGTAGATAACATAGTTCCTGAAGATAATGCACTTAGATGATTTTTCGAGATTAAAACTCGTCGAACTCAATTTAGCTTAATATTAATAACATCGTTCCAAAAATACAGAATATGTTTCCATTTATTAGAACACACATTAATCTACGTTACTGTGAAAAAAGATAAAAAGTAGACACATCATTGTGTTATAAATGAGATGATTTCTGGAATATTTCATGGGATTTTATTTCATGAAATCATTGCTTTTGTGGTCAAGGTAACTCATTTTGCAAGTCTACCATAATTTATTAAGAATTTAAGAAATTTTGAATGAGCAGGTTGAGATATAGACACAGAAGACATAAGATTTTGAAGAAGAACTATATACACTTATAACTTTTAATGTCAGAAATATAACATAAGTATACAAATTACAAAGTTTCACAGTTGATTTTCTTAAAGCGAATAGATGTTTATTTTTAAGAACTCATTAAACTGGACAAAATGAAAATCAGTTCTGGTAATACTTTTAATGTACTAGCTGTCAAGCATAGTCTCTAATATACATCTGTTATATGATCCTTAACACCAATGACAGGACAAAGTATGGCCTAGAATAAGTATTCACGTTTTTTCATTAGAATATTCCCCATTGCTTTCATTGAATGTTTCAAAATAGGATACTTATTCTGCAGTTAATTTTATATTATATTTAAGTAGTTTCTAGATGCTTCATGATGGTGTGATATTCAAGACGCCACTGATCCCGAGAACGAGTTTTTTCTAAATATCTCTTTCAGTAATAGTATGTTTGCTAAGGTGTTCCTTATTTTAAGCATGTCTAAACTTTAGGCATGTCTAAACTTTCGTTTTCAACTTGGTGCAGATAATTTAAAATTCTTTTGTGATTTTGTTTGAAACTAAAGATACACGGTCTTAAAAGCTTGCAGAAATGATTCGTTAAGCATTATTTAGTGAACAGAAAATATGCCAGCTCTCTTAGAAAAGGAACGAAAATTCTCACGAAGCCTATGCGAGAATTGTAAATGTAAGTGTATGAAGTGTGCAGATGTTACAGATATCTTACTGATTTGAAATTTTCCTCTGAAAAGGTTATGGAACTTATCGATGGTGTTTCATATTGAAAGGGACAAAAAGAATAGTATAGTACAAAATGTGTAATTCATTTATTAAGCCGAAACAAATTAATTAGATCTATGCAAGTTTTATCTGATGGGAGCAAAAAATCTTTCGGTTACGAAAACGCCGTTAGACTAACTGTTAATCAAAATGGCTCCATCCATATAGAAGAAAGCGTACTATGTTTTAGAATATGCCAAAACACTATTGTTTATCGTCGTGCAAAAACGTTTTCGCACAAAATTTGGTAAAGAACCACCGCATCTTCATAACATTGATCGGTGGCTGAAGTAATTTCAGTACACGGCCTGCTTCTGTAAAAAAAAGGACAGCTCAGGCCGAACATCAGCCTAAACTGGAATAGTGAGTGAGTGAGTGAGCGCCACCAAGGAAGACCACTGACCTGGCCTTAGCCTCACAGTGTGTTATCTTCCTGGCAGAAACCATCTACTCTCTGCTCCATCCTGCTCCGGGAACGCAGCCGAATAGACGGCTAAGAGCCTCATATAGTCTACATATAAGCTTGGATGTTGTTGTACGGGGAAAGAGTATCCTGTTAGGAACTACTTAAAATTAAGCAAAGAAGCAATCAAAAGACTGTTAAGAATCGCTGTTAGAATAGACAGAAACTTGTGTTAGATAAAGTAAAGATAGAAGGACTTTGCCTGAAAAATTAACTGCCGTGGATTTTCTGGACTTGCTAAATGTCTACATGCGGGTGCTTATCGTGACACAACCGTCATATCTTTACGGGGCTTCTGTGAAATCGTTGGTCCTGCATGGAGGAAAGTTGTAACCTATTAAATTATTGCACATAGTAAACTTAAAAATAAATAAATAAAAAATAAATAAATAATAAAGAGAGAGATTAAAAGATGATTAAAAAAATCCTAGCGCCCAAACATAATTTAACGCAGTTTACTTTCCATGTGCCTGACTCTTATGTAAGAACATTTAAAAGATTGTGTACCTGTTATCACTAAGATAACAAATTCCTGCATAATTTAGTCCTTTGTGCATACTTAAACTGTAGTTGTTTTACAAATTGAACCATTCACCTACATTTTCTTTCGTAGTACTTGCAGACAGGATAATACATACATAAGTACAAAACTGAATATTAAAGTGAAAAACTAACATGATACTGAGTACAGAAATACAGAAAGCTGATCCCTAATGTCTGCATACATAACATTTAAAAATGCATACATAATACATGAAAATTAAAAATAAAACTGATAAGCATAATACATAAAACTGATCATTAAGTACTGCTATGTAGTCTAAATCCTAGCCAAGTACGAACTGACCTTCATAGTACATGCTGAGAAGGAATAAATACAGACTTGAGTACTTTAAAGTGAACATAAACAGAAACGTACAGCACAATACTCAGTAAAACTGATATCTGATTCCAAACACTTGAATACATAATGCTGATACATAATTACAAAGAGAAACTTACCTACATTAATTCCATAGTTAGTTTTATCACCTTAGAACATGCACATAATTTATACAAAACATAATTAAGCACGTAATGCTGATCACTAGGGAAGAGATTCAAGCATGCAATTGATCACATAAATACAGATATTTCTTCCCTAAGATTTGCATAAAAAGTTGAATATTTATTAAAATTAAGAAGGCAAAAATGCCATACCAATAATAATATCATTCATAAACTTGAGGTGATAACATAAGTTGACCTTGCCCTTCTTGAACCTATTTATCACAAACTTGTAATTTAAATACACGATTAGTAAGTGTAGGAAAAACTCATTGCTGTTGAAGATTTTACTGGCACGATCTGGTCTTGCGAGTCCTAGACCTGTACATTAATTGCAAAAGTAAACATTATAAAGAATATAGGCAGGTTGTTGCCATAGTCCTAATTATCTAAGTTAGTCTTGGGTTGAGAGGTTCGAGGTGTGTGCCCAGATTGATTTAGTGTGATTTATACATTTTATGATTCAGAGCGCTAAGCACTTGATTATTTCTATTTGGGGACACTTATCGTCGTATTAGAGAATACTTTCTCTGACAATGGCTGATTACCGCTTGTAGCTTTGTATTTGCTGTTTTGTTTGTTCTCATATTTGCCGCCCATTGTGGCCAGTAAGCTTGACTTGGCTTTCTTATATGGTACTATGCCGTGTTTGTGCAGTGGAAGACGTAGTGGTCTGGATCCCCCACCTCTCCACATTGACATCTTTCTGTGTCACTCAGGCTGAATCTATGCAGATAGGTCAGGAATGGGCCATGACCTGTATAAAACTGTGTCTGACTACCACTATTGCAGTTTAACTCTAGCGTTGTTTTTGGGAAGAACATATACGTTCTCCTTCCTGTATCTGCTGTGTCCCATCTGGCTTGCCACCTGTCTATCAGTTGTTTTAGAGTGATCTTTTTGAGATGAGACCTAGGTAATTTATCTGGCAGTTCTGTTCTTGAGACCTCCTTTGCCGCTTCTTTTGCCAGGGTGTTTGCTTCCTCATTGCCTTTAATGCCCACGTGAGCCGGAACCCACGTGAGGCATGGCCTTTCTGATGGTGGAAGACTGAGGAGGATTTTTCTAATTTCTTGGACATACTGGCTTCTACTTTTGTAACCTTTGATTGCGTCAAGGCTAGAGGCAGAATCACTGTAAATAGTAATGTGGAGAAGTCTGTTCCTCTTCACATAATTAATTGCTGCTTTAAGTGCTGCCAGCTCAGCTTGGAATACTGAGTTCCTACTGCCAAGTCTTCTTTTCCATTTATACACAGCTGTATTACGTTTTAGAACGCAGAAGGCACTGCCAGTACCCGTCTCGGTTTTTGAGCCATCTGTAAATATAGCTGTGTGGTTATCTTTTGGTGTCCCATAGTGGCCTAGAATACACTTTTTTAGATGTGTTTCAGCCGGATGTCCTTGAGTCACTGGCTTGTGTTTTCAAAGTCTTCAGCAAAGTGGTGTTGTTCCCATAGAACTCCATCCTCACCTAGCCTTAACACTCTTGCAATTAACGACTCCCTTTCCGCTTGCAGGTCTAGCGGAGGAATTCTTGCTAGAACCTGCAGAGCTGTCGTTGAAGTAGTTCTGTAGCCCTTGCAGATGAGCAAGAGTTGCAGTCTTTGCATGGACAGAAGTAATCTACGCATGCTTACGTTGAGTGTATTTCCCCAGATCGCTACGCCGTAGAGAACAATTCTTTCTGTTATTGCTTGGTACCACCTCTTAAGCACCCATGGTGGTGCTCCCCACTGCAGTCCTGTTGTGCGTAGCATTGTGTTTGTGAGTGCGATACATCTTTTCCTGAGTTCTTTTAAGTGGGGAATCCAAGAGAGATTATTGTTGAGGATAAATCCTAGGTATTTTATGTTTGAAGAGCATTTTATTGAGCTACCGTTGAGTCTAATGGTAGGATTTCTTTTCATTACTCTTTTACGCCCTATAAATAGCATGGTAGTTTTTTCTGCTGAGATCGTAAGTTTATGTGTTTGTGCCCACTCTAAGAACCTATTTAGTGCATTTTGTGTAATTTTCTCGATATTCTTTCTTCCCGAAGTTACTAGAAGGAAATCATCCGCAAAAGCCTGCAGATGTATTTCGCTCTCCATCTCAAAAATTTGGAACGCTGAATTAGCTACTAGGTTCCACAGGGTTGGCCCTAGACAGGAACCCTGTGGACAGCCTTTCTCCAGTTTATGCTGGATTATTCCATCGTTTGTAGTTACTTGGACTTGTCTGTCTTCAAGGTAGCTCCTTATCAACTTTAAGATCTGAATTGGGCAGTTGATTGAATCTAATTCTTTTGTTACATCAGGCCACCAGACATTATCGAAGGCTCCCTTTATGTCAATAGATATTACTATTGAGTGATTGTCTTCCTCTCTGTTCTTTTTCAGCACTTTCAGGAGATCTGCTACTGCCTGTTCCGTAGATATTCCTTCACGGAAGCCATACTGTTTTTTATTAATTACTGAACTTTTATTCAGGAAATAATTTAGCCTCGTTAGAATGATTTTTTCTAGAACTTTGCTAATTGTGGGAAGGAGACTTACCGGGCGGTAGGAGGTCGGATCCGAGGGATCTTTCCCCTTTTTGTGAAACAGAGCGATCTCTGCCAGCTTCATATCTTTCGAAAAGTGTCCTACTTTCCAGCATGCTTTGCAGACTGAGTGGATCAGCTCTGGAAACTCATTATGCAATGCCTTGAGTATTATATTGTCTAGGCCATCCGGCCCCGGTGCCTTTTTCCTTGCCAAACCATTTATGATTAGGTCTACCTCCTCTATTGTTGGTGGGAGATAGTCTCCATTTATGGAAGACCAGAATTTTTCCTGAAATTGCGTCCTTATTAATGTATGCGTTTCTGAGTCATTGGCGGGATCATCTGAAGGAAAAACCGTTTTCAGTATTACCGAAAGAATATTTCTTGTATTTGGTGCGTCAGGGGCCACATTCGCAGTCAATTGAGTCGGTCTAAAGACCTTACCTGCGGCGATTTTTTGTATTTTCCCAAAAATTTCCGGTATTCTACTACAGTGTTCCTGCCAGGAGTCGGATTTGGCCTTTATTATCTGTAGTTTGTATTGCGCAAGTGCCTTCTTGTACGTCTGCATTTTTTGGTCCCTTTGTATGGAATCTGTTTCTGACTGTGCCAGTCTTCTGAGCGCCCGAACTCTGCTTCTGTTTGCCGTTAGTTTGTCATTCCACCAGGAAAGTTCTTTCTTCTGGCTGGGTGTTTTTTTCTTATACGTTTGTTTTGCTGCACTTGTTAAGGTTCCAATTAAATGCCTGTAGGCATCATCCAGTCAGTCTATGGTGTTGCTTGCTTGGAAGTTGAAAATCAATTGACCTACATAAGGACGAAGCAAATTAAGGAACTTCTGATGTCCTCCATAAGCTGTCTTGAACCTCTGTTTCAGAGTATAAGTTAACTGAGCGCCCATTAGATAGCTGATTATTCTGTGGTCGCTCAGAGAGGGAATGTCCATAACATGCCATTCCGACATTTGAAAACTGGAATAGTCGAAAATATTCGTGAAATGTTTTTACAAAGACCCACAAAATCAACACTTCGAGTTCTGAACTCAATGTGCCTCATATAACGGTGTGCCGTGTGTTACGGAAACTTCTAGAATCATACTCCTTTCAGATGGTGCAGGCGTTCAAACCTTCCTAGAAACGTTCCGTAAAGACTTCTGTGAGAATTTTCAAAATAAGCTGGAGATAAATGGTTTCGCGAACAGACTTGTGTTTAATAATGAAGCCACTTTTCAAGTCTCAGGCAAACATAATCGCCGTATTTTACAATTCTGGAGCACGGAAAATCCGCATAACGTATTGTAACATTAGCGTGATTCACCAAAGATGAAAGTTTACTGCGCCATTTGAAAAGCTGTGTGGTTAGTCTTTATTTCTTCGTTTAAAAATCGATTAGCATATGCATTTACGAAGGTATGCAATCAGCAAAGTTCTTTCCTTAGTTGCAAGAAGGGGTTTCCGGTTTTATTGTGCAGCAAGATGGTGATTCACCACACTGGCACAAAAATGCAGTCCGGTACTTGGAAGATAGTGTACTCCATCACTTGACTGGTCATTCTGGGTTTAACGAAATTTCTTGTTGGGAAATGAGATCCCAGATCTATCCCCTTGTGATTTTTGTTTTCTTATGTGGTCTTGTTAATGTCAAAATGTTCGTGACTTCCTTTCCCCTGGGTTTAACAGGAACTGAAACAACGAATAACTTAAGCGCTTGAATAATTAACATAGGATATTCTATCACGAATGTGGCAGGAATTGGAATACCACATAGATATTTTTCGAGTCAACTGAAGGGCACACATAGAACATCTATAGAAACTTGGATAACTATAGTTTCACTGTAAATTTTATTTATCAAAATAAACTAAGGTTTTTCTATAAATTTTGATTTTGAAACGGCAGTGATACTTACAAAGATCAAAATGTGAAGGAGTAACTACTTTGCCATTACAATGCCTATTCTAGAAACTCAATTGCATTCACCAAACGTTAACACGAATATTTTTGGGACGTTATGAAATGATTTGGTTTGTTTTATTTAATTATGGCAAAGCATTCGAGGGCTATCTGTCTAAGGGAAAGAAAGGGATGTGTTCGTGGAGAAATTTCTAAGGAAACTTGCTTGTAAATTTAATACACATCAGGTAAACGCTGAAACCGCCCATGCAGCCAGGCCGTTCAACCTGATTCGAGCTCAGAACCAGTTTTTCAGTTTTCAGCGACAATCCAACTAGGCCGCTGGTGGGCTCAGAAATGAAAAGGGAATGACAAATAGACGTGTCCTTAAGCATAATTTGTGCAAAAAACAAAAGACAAGTAATTATTCTTGAATTTGGTAAATTCAGTTCCTAAACGTCTGTTAGTCTTTATTAATGCAAAAGATATTGTATCAAATATAAAACGTTTTCTTTTCTTTTAATATCAATATAATGTTACGTGTATGAGCATGTTTTCCGTTGGTCTGTTTTCCCTATATAGAAATTTTGGTTTTTATTTCATTACGTAATTTATGTTGATTGAATTAAATATGTGCTGAAATATTTTACGGTAACGATTTCATTTACTTAAATATGAAACAGCATACTTGAATTAAAAATTCTTCATTAATTTTGAATTGTTATCATATCGTACAAGAGTATGAATTATTATTTTTTTACGAGATGTCTTGCCTACGTTCAAGCTTCTCGGAACGTGAAGGTATCCAGTTCTAGTCAGCAGCTTGGTAAGCGGAGAAACCGTCAATACATACCTCTCGTAATAAATCACGATGGACATTCACTCACGGAATGGGAGCGTTGAAAGCTATTTCCATTAACATTTAAGGCATTTTGATTAAGGTACATTGTCGAAACATTAAACTTCTCTGTGTCATTGATCTCACAAGGGAATGATCTATAAAGGATTTATTTGCCTTATAATAGGACAATTGCTGTCTTATTACGACTTCAAATTTAAGATCGGAATAAATAGTAAGAAAATAATTCATAATAATATTTTTAGAGAATATTTAATGAATTTAGAAATATATGCTACTGGATAATTTAATTTTAGAATGATATATTCCTATTGAAAGTTTAAGAAAATTATTTTTGATGGATTTATAAACAAATGTGCTGTATCTTGTAAGATGGTCAATTAATCCGTTAAAATGTTTGGAAAAGTTTAATAAGAAATTATAATGTATAACAATCTTTATTCTGTCAGTAATCTCCAAGCTATTGTTTCGCGGAAACCTCGGGATCCATGAAAAATCTGTGGGGTTCTTGAAGTTAAATTAGGTTTCAAAATAATTCTTTAAACCCGTGTGGATCATACAAAAGAACATTTAAATTAAATAATTGATGTTTATTTCTATTTGTATTATTGCCGTTACTTAATATACTTAATGGAATAAATATGTCTATATTAAACGAGAAAAATTACTTCTATTTTTTTTCTCACGTAAAAGTATATGCGATTATAATATATACTGTTTTTTAACTTATGCCCGTGATGATGAAATTTCTGAGTTTCAAAACGAGCGCTTCACATTCATTGGGTGAAATCCCGGCTTGTTTACATAATAGTTGAAAAATATGATATAGCGTGAACAAATAAAATTTATCTTTCAAAATATGCTAAGCGTTCTTTGTAAATTTTGCAATAATGAAGCCTCTGAAAGTTTCAGTCTAACTGTTCACAGAAATATTCGAAAAAAAAATATTACTTTTTGGTTACAGAAGATTTCCCATTCTCTAATTTGTTATCTTTGGAAACAATTTCAAAAATGTAAGTCAATTGTCTGTTATGGAATCCAAGAGTTACCGTATTATATGATGTTCAATATATCGCTGTAGTAGCTAAATGCAATCGATCAGCGTTACACAAATTGTAAAGTAAGTATCGAAAATTATTATGCTGTGAAGAATACATATGAAATTACAGTTATGATCACTTACACCGTGATTGCTTAATTCCTGCTTTTACCTCACGGTAGTACAGACAAAGCGTCTCCGATGGCTAAGCATCAATAGCTCACGTAACCTTAGTCTCCGAAGAAAACCCCATCTGGGCATGTAGTCTTCTGTCCATGGTAAAATGCGATATCGGGAATTCAGTAGCGCTTAACGTGTGCCGTATAATTTCACCAACTGTTTGTCTCCAATATCTTTATCTGCGAAAACAAATCGACTTAGCTCAAACCGGTATGCAGTGGGCAATAGCTTCTTATGAAATGCTGAGAGTATATGGTTTCATAGTTTACACACTTGTCACACTTCATAGTGGCCCATGTTGCGCATAGTCACATTGCCTACTGCAGAGTTGATGCTAGTATCTTTTCTGATTGATTTTGCAGTCTGTTCTTCATGTTCCCACCTTGAAGAAAAATATTCTGAGAGGAGGAGTTGAAGTTAATTCGCATCAGACAATCATTTATGAAATGCAGAATTATCCGATGGAACATGCTATATTTTCTGTGTAATAAATCATACTGTTATAAATATGATAAGTATCTGTATGTAGAGACATTAGGTTATTTTGAAGCAGGCGATGTGAAAAATGAGTAATTCATTGATGCAAAATATATCCGGTTGTTTCTAGCAACTTAGATTGCACACCTGGTATAGTATTTCCTAACATCTCAGGATATACGCAATGTAAGCTGAATTTATAGACTATCCTTCTGAAATATTCATGATATACAGTTTTACGAATACCGGCAAAAAAATACCACGAATTTTTATCTGAAATTTGCTTCTTCCAGACATTTTGTTTGTGGTGCTCCTTTTATGTTTGAATCGTTGTTCTGCAATTTCAATAATACGTCACACTGGAGAGATGATTCGTGTTTACTCTGCTAAGAGAATCATGGTTTGACCCTTCAAAACCGAACATTTCCATTCACGTTTCTGTCGACCAGTCAGATATTTTAAATCTTTCACAGCGAAGTTGACCGTAACGCCCGTTCATTCAGACATTGGCAGGTTCTCTCAAACCACGATTTCATTTTCTACCTGGTCCTTCCCCCCATATCATCAGTGCACGGCTCATTAGTTTCAAAAGTTGATAAATGACACACCAGTCATTATTTTGGAGCACTTAAAGTAGCTGCCCTATTTAAATGTGCCTTTATTCTCTTTCGTTTCAACATTTAGCTACTGATGCTAGAAGTTGCAATCCTATCCTAAGGGAAAAGTGCACACATTGCTTGAAACCACATAAAATCCTCGAAAGAGAAGTAATTACTTCACTTAAGTAAGTCATTGTTAACGTTGTAGCAGTGTACTAGGCAAGGCGGAGAAACTCTTCCAACAGAAATTCGTGTACAGGTGTTTTGAAGGTAACAGGTATTAGTCTTTCTTGATGCGAAAGATTTAAAAGGATCGTTCTCTTTTCTACTTGGGCGGTTAAAATCTTGTCAACAATCTTTTTCTGTAAATTTAATTCTCCAATAGTCATTCGAATGGTTAGTCCCTAATGAATCTGTACACAAGGCACTACATAATCAATGCATTTGTCCGCAATAGCAGTTAAATAGTGTAGGGCTTTGACATTGTCAGTGAACTCTACTCACCTTTCCTTGAAACCTCTAATCGTCTTGACGGATGCTAACCACCATGTCCGCCGAAACCGTTGCTGCGAAAATATTGAGGAATAACCTTCAGGGGGAAAAACTGCAAATCACGATTGTCGTTGTACAAAACGTGGCAGGAAACGAGAAAGCAAGGAGAAAACTCCGCAGTTCTGAAACATAATGGTATAAAATAAAGCGGCTCAAAGACAAAACAGTTTTAAATTATCTTAGCAGAAAATATTGTTGCATAAACGAAAGCACTTGCAAATGACGATCTCATAGCAGGCATGTGTATTTAAGTCTTAAGAAACTGTAAGTATATATTCGCATACTGATTTATGAGGTCAAAATGGAATGAACAGTACTTTCACCTCTCTATTTCAAATTTTTTAAAGTAACTAAAATTTTTTCCCGAGAAAGTAGAAGGAGGCTTGAGCACTAGAAAACTGAAAATGAGGAGAAAATAATTAATGCTACGTGTAGAAATTAATATAATTTTAAATAAGTGTACTCAACTATTGAAGCCATTATTAATTTAATCTCTTCTATAAAGTTTTTAATGAAAAATATAGCTTAAAAAGGTTAGGAAATGGAAGAATGAGTAACTTATAGAATTACCTGGGTTAACATTTTTAATTAATCAAACTAAATTGAGTAATTTTTAATTTGTTAATCTGATATTATTTTATTAAAAATTAAGTCTTGTTTTGTTTCAGTTTATTCATCTTTTATGTCTCACTAACATTTTCTCATTAGCATTTTTATAGCATGCAGTTCAGCGTTTGACTGTTGATTTTTAGTAATCACCCAACATGCTAGCGGGTAACAACATGATATTTCAGTAAGAATTTCAGTTTATTGGACTATAAGTCTTACTATGAGTATTAATATATTTATTATAAGCATTACAGAATTAAAACGTATTCAATAGTTACAGGCTAGTTCAGTGCCTATAAAAGCCACAAGGCTTCACAGCAAAAATACTGCTGACAAAAACGTCAATGAAGGAAATGGGACGCAAGGGACGAAAACGTCATCATAAAAAACATCATTGGAATAAAATAAAACAAGAACAAAACAACGCAGTTCTAAAACATTTTACCGGAAATAAAACGACACGTTTCAGAGTACCGCTTTATTCCATCAACATATTTCTCTAAATCTCGATTATGCAGGAAAAACGGTTTTATATAAAAGCCATTATTTACATCGTACACGTCTCACAAGGAAACAAAATTCTAAAAGGTTTCAAATGTAAAAATTACGTTCAAACGGGCTTTTTGTTTTAACGTTTTGTGTGTTACCTTTATTAAATATCATGTTCTACGTACTCAAACTATAAAATTCAGTTCAACAGCAATATCGCAAATTAATTTTAAAATGGGTATATCTTTAGAATTTCCGATACAGAGTCTTGCGCGCTAGAGATAAAAATATTATTATTATTATTATTATTATTTTAGGTTGCTCGCTTTAAAGTCGTTTAGTTTTTTAATCAAACGTTCTTTAAAGTGTTACAAAATCTGAAATCGATAATAAAAGAAACTTCAAATTTCATTCAGGGCTTCCACATGCCCATATTCTATGAAATATTACGTTATTCAAAATTTGATGGCTTTAGGTACCGTTGCTTATCACAATGCGAGAAACATACAGACATTTATGCAGATTCTCCATTAATTAATTTCTTTAAATATAAGAGAGGGCGATATTATATTGTGGCAACGATGTGGAAAGTGATACAGTCTTTTAAAGGTTTCAACGCAAAATGCCAAAACGAAATTAATTGTCCTTCAGAGCTATTTGCCCCTTTGGAATAAAAAAAGAAAAAAAATCTTTCGATGAAGAAAAAAGAATCCTTAATTTTGCTTTTTAACTTTCGGGATTGAGCAGGATTCCAAAGTAGGAACAAGCAACATCAGTTCATAAGATATCTCGACAGACTTGAGTAAATGACTGCATTGATAAAGAATATTTGTAATTGCTAACTTTAATCAACGTAGGTATAATTTTAGGGAAAAAAAAAGGAGCCTCTCTACTTCCGGCATTGTGTTATTATTGCCCGATGTAAAAAGCAAGCTTTCATAAATGAGTCTATTCATGAGGAATATTTAGAAATAATAACTTAATTAATGTAAGAATTATTACTTAAAACTAAAGGATTAGATTCCTTTCAGGCACTATTTCTCTCTTCAATGTGCATATTTTTTCTATGCCATAAATAGACTTTCTATTATGTAATCTGTAAGTCTTTCTATTATGTTGTATTTTTATTTTTTACTCCATTTGCATTATTATTAATTTTCCAACATCTTTGTTTATTTTAACTGCGAACTTTTGTTTTTAGCTTTTATTGCTTGCTTTGTATTTTTTTCCCTCTGGCTACTGATATCGGTTTTGTTTTGATACTTTTTAAATGAATCTCTAGTTTTTTTTTATTCCCCCCCTCTTTCGGGCTTAGCTTTGAATACTGTTGGGAGCATAGTAACCTTGTAATTATAATGATTGACCTTTAACTTCTTTTATTTTAATTATAATTATATTTGAATCCTCTGATCTTTCGGTTGTTTTAGAAATTGTATCGCCTTTTTTAATTATTTGATTAACCACTTTCTAACAAAAAATTATTTTGCCAAAAGAAATTACCCCTTAAGGAATTCACTGTTACAGTTTTTTTAGGTAGAAATCTTCGTTTATTTAATTACGTTTGCTTTTTATTTCTACCTGGAAATATTTTTCATTTCAAGACATATTTATTTATTTTATACTTTCTTTTTAAATTCTTCTCAGTATTTAATTCTTCTCAGTGTTTAATTCTTTACTGATTTATAAAATTATCACGAAAACTTTATTAAATACATATGCAAAGAATACAAGCAAGTAGAGTGTGTGATAATGTATAAATTTAATTTTGTTGTACCTAAGGCTTTGATGACATAATTTCATTTAACTAATTTGAAAAATTTGTTATATAATGAGAAATAAATTTAAGGGTAAAGAAATGGTATCCGTGGGTAAAAAAAATATAGTTTAGGATTTCTTGGTCGTAAGTTCTAAAATGAAACCAAATTAAGAGTACAATGTTAATTTATCATATATCATTTGGCGACACATTAAAGATATATGATGATAATCGTAAGAAAAATAATAAATTCTAAATATATTTATCTTATATATTCACAGCTTAACAGAGGTAAACTTAAAAGCTTTGAGATTATACTGTTAAAAAGTCGTTAGTATCATATATTTTGCATATGATTAATGACTCACTTGAGGAAAGTTATTGACCCATGAGTTTCGGAGACATTTTTCTTCCTCAAAGTTTCCCTTTTTCTAATCATGATTAAAAATAATAACTTCTGTAAGAAATTATCTAATTTCTTACAGTCCAGTTTTATCAATCATTTATTATCTGTAAAATATAATAAGTCTTTATTTAACCTAGAAAACTAAACCTCAGAATGGGTAATGGAGAGGTGCATATATAATATGAACATTACTCATTCTCATGAAAATGACTTCCTAATCTTTGAAATTCAATTTAAAGTTAAAAAGGCGGAATTTTGTAGATAATTGTAACGTCAATAGATTTATTTGCAGGAGTTTAGACACAGTTAGAAAGATTATTTTACGCAGGTTATTTGTAAGTCTTGATTTATGATTAATGTTCTGCACTTAAGTTTTCTTTTAAAAATAATTATGATGATTAGAATGGAGGTTACTACGAACAATGGAAGTACTTCAAAATAATATTCTTCTCTATACGTTTTAATATGTAAGGTATATCTGTTTACAAAATTTCGCATGTCATTTTCAGACTTACATATAATTAGTTACACAAGCAATATAAAGGCAGCATAATATAAAGGCTATTATTTGCGCAGACGACGACTTTAATCTCTAAAAATTACATAAAAAATAGCCTTAGCTTAGGCCTGATATTTCCTTTTATTAAAATAAATAAATAATAATTCCCTTGTTTTATTGTAATAAAATAGCAAAGAAAACATTGTTTATTGTTGTACAATAACAAGAGAAACTAGCTTTCGAATCTACGTAAGTAAAATGAAATTTAATTACTTCCCCATAATTAAAGTTGAATAGGTCTGTACGTGTAAAGTAAAAATTATAGTGGAGCATCGTTTACACGTCTTTTACGTTTATAAGCCGTTTCATCTTGACGCCGATTCAGTCCTATTTGTTTTAATAGTAAAATATTTCTTTTATGGATCACATTACTTCAGTTATAGTCACTTCTGTTTGACTTACTGCACTGGTTTTATACATTTCGCAGTCCCACCTTTCAAGTATTTTTCTCAGAAATAAAAATAAGAGAAGAAAGCATAGACATGAGATTTCACAGTCTACAGAAGTTGTAAAACCCACCATGAATTCAGAGGATACTTGAAAAGGAAAATAGGCATGATTTTGTTCTTCTGAGCACGACGCTGTGTTAAGTAACCAAGTGGAGCAGAATTAACTGATGCAAAATATCACGAAAGAAAAGGCATTCTCATTAAAAGATCTAATTTTAAAAGAACTTGATGCGGAAACCGGTTTGACGAAAGTCGAGTTAGCAAGGAATGGCAACACTAAAAACGGTTGCCTATGATAGAAAAATTGTTGAAGAAAGAAATTGGTGAACAGTCCGCTTCAAAGAAATCGGGTATGGTTATGGTTATGAGCCACTCCCCAGGTTCCGACTTAAGGTAGAAATCGCGTATCCAAGACGGAAAATTTCTAAGACATTTTGCTAATTTTTTAATTCAGTGTCGGACATCGGCGAATTCTAGTGAATCGCATAAAGTGCGGCATCAAATCTGAAGTCATATAATAAATAGAGAATCAAAAATCTTTCGAGTCGGTTGAAGAATGGTTCAAGCATTTATCTACCAAAATTCATGGATGTGAATTAAAAGACATTTTTAATGTTGATAAAACTGCTCTTTCTTTAACCTTACGCCTGCAAGAATCCTAGCTTTGAAAGATGACCAGTGTCATCTGGCTGAGAAAAGTATAGAACGTCTCCCTGCCTTACTTTATGCAAATGCTGACTGTATGGAAATGATGACTCCATTAGTTATAATTAAAGTCACAAAAAGCTAATGTGCTTCAGAAATGTTAAATCTTTGCCATTTTATTTTCCAAATAAAAAAAAGCACGGATGACTATGGCCATTTTTACGAATGGCTTAAACATATAGGCAAAATATTAAGATTTTACTTTTCATGCGTCAGCGTACCGCCCATCCTCAAACGACAGATTTACGAAGTGTTACAGTTGTCTTCTAACCAGAAAATTGTATTTGTGTAGTACAACATTTAGATTTGGGTGACATTAAATATTTTAAAATTTTCTACAGGTAAATTTTGATTCAAATAGCCCTTCAAAATATAAATACAGGAAATAATGAGGAAAAAAATTAATATTCTTGAAGCTATGAATAGAATTTCACTCACCCGGAATCAAGTAAAACCACAGATAATTAAAAAGTACTTTATTATAGGGAGATTTTTGAACTTATGTGAAGGTGTTGATAATCAAAATGATGACCAGACTGTGATTATGGATGAAGAAGATTAGGATCTACTGGATTATACATCACAAACGAAGAATACGTAAACGGTAAGGCCAATGTAATGTCATCATACTTATGTACACTTGATGAACTTGGAAGCATTTTACCAGATGAAAATTTAAGTAGCGGGATGAAGAACAAAATGAGGAAATAATTCCGCCTTATTTAAAAATTGCTATTTACTGCAATGAAATCCCCGGAAATTTCTTTGTGTGCAATAATATCAGCGAGAAAACATTTCATGAACTGAATTCGATTTAGAGCGCTTTCAGAATCAAAAATCACGTCAGACGAAAATTAAAGATTTTTTCTTTAATAAAGGTTAAAAATTTGCTTCAGATGTTGTTTGGAAAAATAGTGTTACTTATTCAAGGTGATAATTCAAACAAAGGCCTGACTTCTTTATCGATTGTATGTAATTACGTGCAAAAATTTGCATTTTATTACGATTTTAAAAATATTAAATTTCTATTAATATTATTTTTAAAATATTAATTCCAAAACAGTGTTTAAATTGTTCAAAATATTAATATTAATTAAATATTTATTTAAAATATTAATTTTAAATTTGTTTGAACATGATAATATTGTAAACAAATTGAAAGTAGCATGATAAAATTGTGTAATATCAGTAGTAAGTTAGTAGTATTAAATGTGTGCAGCCAATATATATACAGGGTGTTTCATAGATCATAGGAAAAACTTGGAGGGGTGGTGGAGCGGACTAAAATCTTGCATCTTTTTATAGGGATGTAGGGTCTAAAGTGACGGGTTAAGGGAGGAACGCAAAAAACCGACACGAGAGGAAAATGTGTTTATGTACAAAATCAACATAAATTGCTTCTTTGTAGCAATACAGTATTCACAATAAATGTTCAAAATTGCGACCAACAGCATTAATACATGCTTGGTAAAGTCGCAGAAGGGATTGACGAAAATTTTGAAAAACGACAGGCATTTCGCGTACGCTTGCAGCGGCAATTGATAGTCGTGCAACGAGGTCCTCCAGTGAGTCAACGGTAAATGGTGCACTTCAGATGGCCCTCATAAAAAATCAAAGCTGGATAAATCTGGCAAACGGGGTGGCCATCGAACGGGTCCACCACTTCCAATCCATCGTCCCGAAAATGTCTCATCCAAGTAATTGCGGACCTGCACGTGGTTATGGGCTGGTGCACCATCATGCTGGAGCCACATGCGATCACGAACGACAGCCGGAACATCTTGCAGCAATTCCGGTAGCACCTCTTGCAGAAAAATATGATAACATAAGCCATTTGTACGTTCAGGTAAGAGGTATGGGCCTATGAGATAGTCTTTAACAAAACCCGCCCACACAATCATGGAGAAACGGGTTTGGAATGCATGTGGACGTGTGCCGTGTGGATAAGAGTTGCCCACACGTGCATGTTGTGGCTATTGAAGACGCCGTCCTGGGAGAAAGTTTCTTCGTCCGTGAATAGCACATCCGATGGGAAATTCGCCTACGCCGCACACTGCTGCAAGAACCAATGACAGAAATGAACTCAAAGAGGGTAATCTGTCTCTTGCAAGGCTTGGACTCTCTGCAAATGGCATGGGTGTAAACCATTTTCATGCAATACTCTCCAAACGGTGCAATGACTCAGCTGCAGACGACGTGCAATAGCTCTTGTACTTGCCTGATGTGATTCATGCACAATGTTCAAGATGCATTCTTCAATGCAAGGTTGTCGTGCTATTCTTCTTCCACTCCTAGTGTCAGAGGTGGCTTCAAATGACTCGTTTTCCCACAGAGACCTATGCAACTTCTCGAACATTGTGTGCTTCGCCATACGCATGTTCGGAAACCGTTCCTGGTACAACCGTAGCGCTGCTCGGCCGTTGCCATTAACAACACCATACATGAGATGCATGTCAGCTTTTTCCCTGTGCTTAAACTCACCCATAGTTCCTATCACTGTTACTGTTCCCTTTTTTGAACATTTATTGTGAATACTGTATTGATGCAAAAAAATACTTTGCTTTGATTTTGTACATAAACACATTTACTCTCGTGTTGTTTTTTTTTTGCGTTCCTGCACATTAGACTCTATATTCCTATACAAAAAATGCATGTTTTAGTACGCTTGACCACCCTTCCAAGTTTGTCTCATGATCTATGAAACACCTATATATATATTTTAAATCATAAAGAAAAATTTCGTTTTTACGTTTTTTCTCACTATACGTCGTTCGTGAATGGTCCCTTGAAAGACGTATAAACAGTGTTCGACTGTTTGTACATATGTATTTTATAAGCATATGTATTTTATAAGCATAGTAGATAAATATAAAAAAATGCATCTTAAATGTAAATAAAATATAATTTTGTGCCTTAATTTGGGCGAAAATGTTAAATGATAATTTAGAAGTATTACTGAATTTTAGTTTTAGGAATACTACCCCATTTTAGAAGTTTTAGTATTGCTTTTGTTTTACTAACAATTTTGGCAATGGGATTATATGACTATTAATAGTCACATAATCCCATTGACACAATACCCTACTTACTAATAAGCAGAGTTAATTAAAATCTACTCATACAATAATTATATTTTAAAGCATTGCAAAATAAACTAAAACATTTTAGCCCAATTTGCAAAACTGGTAAAGTAGATGAATACAGACAGAGGTAGGACAAAGTGCACTTCGTTTATTTCCAAAGGTTACATGCAAATCAAGACCCACCGTTCTAGCCTAACTCAGTTACTGATATGTCAAGGACCATTCCCAGTATACCTCAACAAATTCAGACTTAGGGACACTCTCTTCTGCGAGTGCGGTGATGAAGGTGATGCGAACCATTATTACTTTTGTTGTGTTAATGTAGGAATCTGGCACTTAAAGAAACCAGCGGACAGTGCCTGGGCAACGTGCATGTCCAACACACTCAAAAGAAGTAGTCCTCAGTAAAATAGAGAAAATATCAAGATACTTCGTAAGCGGAAACCACTATAAATAATATTATGTGTGAAATAATCAGAATTTAAAGCAGATAATCATGATAACGTTTGGAATCTACAGATATCAAGCTTAATCATCCCCAAACTACTGGTGAGTAGAATCATAGAACAGTATTGTTTTCATTCAGCAAAAAGCATAAATCTGAGCGATTGTTTTAGATACTCAGAACGGTTATTAATATGAACCAATTTTGGACAAGAAAGACTTTGTAAAATATAGAAAATACTAATAGTACATAATATTCAACTTTGTAACATTGGAGATTTCCCCGCTGTGATGGTGCATAATTTCAGTTGGCTCACCTTCCGTGGTCGGAAGCCATTTTAGCTGTGCACTCTCGCTCGTATGAAATGTTCATGCACTTCGTAAGGGTGGCGAATTTAGGCACTGATAAAATCTTATTAACAATTAAGCTACCCAAAACTGAAAAGTCTTGAAGTAGCTTAATTTCGACAAACGATGGATTAGTTAAGTATCACGTCATTTATTTCATGGTGAAGATGTTATCCTTTTTATTCTCTAAATGAGCTGTATAATTATTAAATTATTAGGATAATTGGATTAACCATTTAATTATAAAAATAAATATATATGATAATGAGAGTAGGATTGAGATTGATGATGAAATATAATATTGATAAAATAGTTCTGATGGACCGTGTGGATAAAGGTTAGCTTGAGAAATTCCAAATTTAATATATTCTTTACAATACAAAGGTAGTAATATTCCAATTATTATTTCTAAAAATAGAATGAGAAATGGTAGAGATTTTAATTTGAAGCACAAATTAAGATGTGAAGAGATGCTTCTGTAAAAATTAAAAAGAGAATTAAAATTGTGAAAGGGTATGCCTAGCAAATTATTAGAATGAATAAGTCTGTCTTATATTTAATGTTAAATTAAGAGAAAACTGACATATTCGAATTGAATAAAAGGCTGTAACCCAACTCATAAAATTATTATGCCTGAAAAAATTGAGGACAATTTTGAGGATAACATATGTTTTCAATAACTGCGTCGTTGGAGAAAAATCCTGATATGGAATTTCTATAGGGTTTGAGTTGGAAATTCCTAAAGTACAAGCTTTAATCAAAAGGGATGTAGGGTGAAGGTTATTAAGAGTTCAAATGAGAAGATAAATTCCTACTATAACTAAAATGGTAAAATGGACTAGGTTAGAAACTGGTGTAGGTGCTGCTATAGTTTCTGGAAGTAGTCAGGCTGAGAACGGAAACTGCGCTTTTTCTGAGTAAGCTGCAATAATACGGATGATTAAAATGATTAATGAAAATTCACAGTATAATGCAACTATGGTGCTTCCATAATAAAGTGTCGCCCTCTTCCAGCCTTAGTAGTGATTAAGCCTAAGTCGGCTATGCGCCCGCTAACGTGGGCAAAAATATTTTGTTGGGAACTGAATAACATATTACTTAATTAGTTTGAAATTAAAGAAAATTAAGTTATTATAAATTAAATTATTTATAATATATTTAAAATATATACTTTGAAACAAATGTTATTTTTTTTTCCTTTTTATTTCTATAGTGTCAGTAAAATTTATTTTGATTTGCACGTATCACCCTTAGCAAACAATGCTCGTCCTGAACAATGCTCTTCCAGCTGCATTATGTTATTGTCTATATATGCAAGCAATGTAGTATGTTGATTACTGCAAAGCATAAAGGACCGATTTCGTGTGTCCAATTTTGCCTAAAATCTAATCAACTCTTTATATGAATGAAGAAAGTTAAAATATGGAAAATACGAAGTTTTGAAAGTTTGTGGTGAGAGTTATCGTACATGAAACAATCGTCACACAGACAGATAGAGATAGCATCGTTGAAAACGTATTGTCAGAACCCTAATTTGCGCTTATTCACTGAAAATCACTATCGGATTTTTGGATCGAAATCATTTCCTCCCTTCGTAGATAAATTAGCAGGAGTTAAAGTCTTTATTGTATTAGGTCTTCATATCTTCAAATTGCTGAAACATGCTTTTGCTCCATTTGAAAACAAATGTTTGAGAAAAGAAAAAACAGGATTTTGATAGCATACAAAAATGCAAATTTAATGAATTCTAAAACAGGTTTTAGAACTGATTTTTGTTTCCTCTGAATGATTTATAAGCCGAGAGTTTTTCATAAATGAATTCTGTATTGAACAGATATAAACTAAGTTCTCTAATGCAATCAATCAAGCTAACACATCTGTTAGACATTTAAACAATTATATATTGTGAGAAAATACACACTCAGAAAGCATTTGCTGTTAAAAATGTCTTAAAATTTTCTGCTTGAGAAGTCCGATTACTGCGATGTAAATTAGTATGAAATTTGAGCCTTACTTATTTGTATAAATTATTTTCAAAATTTATAAAATGTCTGCAATCTGAAATATCCCAAGAAAGGTAACAAGATAATTTGTACCTAGAACAACTGCTGTTAAATTTATTAATTGTATTTGGAATTGCGCATTTAATTTTAATAATTTTATCTCTAAATTCAAAATTGTTTACCATTCTATCATAAAAAATAAAATAGACAAAGTTGGATAACATCTTGCGAAACTGATAAATCATTTACTAATTACTATATGGGTGATATTTAAAAATGTATGGAAAATCAATAATCTCTGTTCAGATAAATATTGTCAAAAATATTTCTAAGTAAGTAGATTATTGTTTCAATAAACTGAAAGTCATCTTTTACCTTCTTATGCTTTCACACATATTGCTGAATTTTCCAGAATCATCAATTATAACCAAAGTAATTTACTCAGTTTGCTTGATTGATTATATGTACGCAACGAAGCGCAAAAAACGGAGTAATTAACTTCGATTAATTGGTGGCTTATTCAGTACCTAATGCTTATTGGATAACTGCACTAAAGTAAACTGAATTTTTTGTTACATAATTAGGCGTTAAATTCGAAAGAAAATATTCTCGTAATAACTGATATAGGTGCTCAAATGATAAATAACTGCTCAATAGCGAGCCCAGAGATTGCAAATTTGATAGATCAAGGATGCATGAGCATCTAAAATTTATTGATCGAATCAATCTGGAAGCTGTATTTTACAGCCAGGTAACTGCATATTGTTGTAAGGTACTACACTGTAAATACATAGCAAAAACGTAAAAGTTTATTTATTTAAAAAACGATGATGAGCGCAGTGGGAAATTTTAAAGTAAAATCTTCGAATGGGTTTATTAATGTTATTTTTAAATCATTATCTTGTTTATTTCCTAACAAGGTGCATTATTATTAATATACTGATGCTAATAATATACATACATATATGTGTGTGTGTGTGTGCGTGTGTGTGTGTGTGTGTATGTGTGTGTCTAAACTGTATGATTATCTGGATGAGAATATTCAGGTATTTTCATTCATGGCCAACATAAATACGTATTTGAAGTCAAATGTACCGTTGTTACAGCTTAACGCACTTTATTTCTGGATAAAACGATTTTTGCACATTCTTATCATGAAATACACATGACAATGGGCCCAATCTATCCACCCGTTCGCTTTCACATTTTTAACTTCCCTGTATGTTACGAAGAATGCAATGGATTAACTAAAGTGGTAAGCAGTGCCATCTTAACAGGAAGCAAGTAACAACAGGAATGCAACGCATTCAAAAAGAAAGCATGAAAAAGATGGGCAACGGAATCATGTTTCCGAAATTTCTTATTAGATATTTCTAAAAAGGTTTCGTTTTAATTCTTATTGGCTGAATCATTTATGTAAGTTAAGTTTGGTTTATTTTAATTATGGCAAAGCACACTAGGACTATCTGCCTAAGGGGAGGGATGCCTTCGGGGAGGACTTTCTAAGGGAAACTGGCTCGTATACACGTTACACATAGAGAAAGCCCCGAAAACGCCCAAGCAGCCAGCCCGTTCGTGGGATTCGAACCTCGGACTGAACTACCAGTGTTCAGCGACTTTACCGCTCGGCCGCTGGTGGGCCCATTTATGTAAGTGTCTGAATCAGTACCATTATGAGCCATTTGAGAGAGATTAATTTGGGAACAACACAGTTTAGGGAAATTTATTAGAAGTTAACATTTTAGGACATAAAACGAAAATAGACAAATTAATATAGAGAATTAAAGGACTATTGCAATTTGAAATTATCTCGTTGCTTTACATATTTTCAATCCTACATACTCCTGCACCCTTCAAAGCGAAAAAGGGCTTAGCTGAAGAAAAGACGCTATAGAGAAAAGAAGTAAAGCGTTAATAAATGAAGATAAACATAATTTGTACAACCTTCCAAAGAGATGACAAAATTGTGAAAGAAAAATAATTTTTGTTTAAGACCATAACCTTTAACCATGGCCCATCATTTTGTTCCTTAATACTCTCATTACCCCAATGATACAAAATTACGTTTACGTATGATAAATTACAAGTGATACAGAAACTTAATATTTTAGAAGATATGAAACAAAATGGTAATTTAAGGATTTTAAAATTCTTCTTCTTTTAGAATATCATATAATTGACCTAAATTTTGAATTCTCAAACTTTTGCAATGATTTAATTTAAACGTGCAAACTACTAGAAATCCTCATTTGAGTATCATTATGTAACTGTGTCCTCTTTCGTTTTTAGAAAATTCTCACATTTAATTCAAAACTCTAACTTTCTTCACATATCACATATTTATCACTTGTTTCACATATTTATCAAATTATATTATATTTCACGTATTATGATTCATGTATCAGTGTATGATGTATGTGCACCAAATTATATTAAAACTTCTTTATTTGTTATAAAACAAGTCAGATGCTTTACTATAAAGGACTGTAAAATGAATTTTTATATAGAAGATAATAAAATACTATACGGTATAAATATAGTTAGGTGCTCTACAAGCGGAGCAAAGTAACTACTTGCTGTTGACGCAGAGATGGTTAAATAGAGCGACGAATAAAACAAATGACATTCCTTACATAAGGTAACTAACTATTTTTAGCATTGTGTAGTTTTGATTATAGCTATAGTTAAAATATTCTCCATTTTAAGTGTATTCAAATATAAACATGTATATAAAAAAGACTCAAATATTATGTAAATTTAAGACTAATAGTTTGTGTATTGGAGTTAGGTCTTACAAATTTTATGAGTAAACATTTTAGCTCCTATGGCTAGAGGTAGCTGGTAAAGTACTCATTCAATTCTTAGCCATAACGGAGGCTCATAAAAATAATATTAAGTTTATATAAGGGGTGAAAGAACATGTACAGGATGCTATTCATGCATCTCTAAGAAAAGGATGATTGAATTCATACACATAGAATGAAACATCGGGTCCGAGTATACAAGAGTAAACAAACGTTTAAATATCTGGAATTCGGGTCGGATTGTAAATGTTCGTCTAGAGACTTCCCCTTTTCATCTTCAGGCTTTGGGGAAGATATACAACAAAGTTTGGAAGGAAAACCAATCAGAAGATTGTTGGTTTTGGTTTATGTAATTACGGCAAAGCCTCAAGTGCTATCTCCCTAACGGGAGGGCAGCCTTTGTGGAGGACTTTCTAAGGAAAACCGGCTCATATGTGTGAGAACACAGAATTCTCAGAGTGAACAGTGGGCCTTCGGGTCACACGCAGCAGTCGCCATCGTTCCTGCATATTATCACGTGGAATGTCATCGTATTATGCATAGAAAGAAGCAGAGTTAAGAGATGTAATATCTAGAGTAAAATGCTTGTTTTGAGACTCACTACTTCCTGCTGCCGTAAATAACATAAAAAAAAAAAAAAAAAAAAAAAAAAAAGAAAGAAAAAGAAAAAGAAAATCTGAAATGTTTCAGATTTTAAATTACGTCCAAAGGGGCGTTTTTTAACATTTTGTGTGTTACCTTTCTTTATTAAATATCATGTTCCTCGCACTTAAACCATAAGATCCAGTGCAACAGCAATATCGCAAAATAGTTTTAAAACGAGCATATCTTTAGAATTTCCGATACAGAGACTCACGCGCTGGAGATAAAAATGTTTTTTCTGCACAACGTTGCCATTGCTCGCTTTGAAATCCTTGAGTTTGTTAATCAAAAATTCGTCAAAGTTTTAAAAAATAGGAAATCGATCATAAAACAAATTTCAAATTTCAAATTTGGTCTTCCACATGCTCATATTCGTTGGAGGATTACGTTATTCAAAATTCGATGACTCTATGTACCGTTGTTTTATCACAATACGAGAAATATACATACATTTATGCAGATTTTTCATTATTTAATTTCTTCAAATATAATGCAGGACTCTAACATTTTGTGGCAACAGTTTGAAAAGTGAACCGACATTTATGAGTCCAACGCAAAATGCCAAAACGAAACTAATAGTCCTTCGGGATTCAAATCCCTTTGGGCTAAAAACGCTCAAGCAGATTATCAATAGGTGTTCGACTCCAAGATGTGCTTGAGCAGCGATGGGTCACCACGTGATGATAAGTGTGTTAAGGAAAAGTGAGTGTGAAAAAAGAAGAGCTTGCACGTGTGTAATAAGACTGAGCGACAATACGAAAATGAATATGAGAAAATTTCGACTGCATATATATGTGATGAGACAGGATTGCAATTTATCTACGAATAGTCACGTTTCGGCATTCACCGACCATTCCATTTTAATTTATCACGTTGTGTGTATCTAAGTTATGATATTTTTATATTTTATATGTGTGTAATAAATGTTCCATATTTAATCCAGAAAATGTGTTTGATAAAATAAATGTAAGATTAAGAAAAGAGATTTACCGACTCATGCATGCCTTATTGGGTAAGTCATTTTATTCTTATTAGTAAAGATCATGCAATATACTAACCACTAAATTTAAGTTTAACTATATGCGCGGAATTAATTTGTATTTGATACTCTTAGTATCGTTTTTTTAGGCGGTCACGCCAACAACACCACAGTATGGACGTTACAGATGGGGGAGAAACCACGAAAATGCCCATGCCGCCAGCTCGTTCGCGGGATTAGAACTTTGGAACGAGTTACCAGTATTCAGCTGCTTTACCGGTCGGCCGCTAGAAGGAAATTAAGAGAAAATCAGTGAAGGAAAAATTTTTTTAAATAAAATTTGCAGTCTTCGTTGAATTAAAAGCTCATATCTGGATTAAAATATTTTAAAACGTAAAAGGCGATTTTGATGTATGATTATGAAGATTTAAAAAGAATAGTAGGAAGATATATTGAACTATATCTAACAATTCATTTAAATTCTTTTAATTTTTAGGATTAAATGGTCTGAATCTAGTAAAATACACAATTTCAGATTTAATTTTTTAGGAAGAATTTGGTTGAACGATTCCAAAAGTAACTTCAGAATATTGTTTAATCATTTTATAAGGAGGTGAAATTTTTCTGCTGTTAGGTTACTCAAATTCCTTATACATTACTAAACCACCAGGTTTAAAATTACTTGCTTTAAAGAGAGCACCGTGTTTCTTCTTTTGAGCACATTTTCTAATTTCTATTATTAAATGATATAAATCTTGATCTTCAGTTACCGGATAACATACATTGTATCATACATTAAAAATTTTGTTACACTGTGTGTTGTATTGTTATATTCTATAGTAATTTGAGGCAACATTTTATTTTCGTGTAAGATTACATTGATAAGAATTTACTTTGCATTTTAATCTAGTTATCATAGATTGATTAACCTTTACCACTTTTCGGGTAGTTCACCGCCTGTTAGCAGTAGTTAATAATTATGTTACATTATGGTTTTCAAAAAAAAAATTAATTTTGAAGACGTAGGTGTAATACGAGTATTTATATCACTTATTTTATTTATTTTTTTTTTCTGGAACTGAAACTGAATAATTTGTTTTAAACGGTTTTTGTAAGTATCAGTGGTTATTTTTTTTGCGAAGAAAATATCTATAGACAGGGTGCTTCAGCAGATCGGTTAGAAACTTGCAGGAGAGATGGAGTATACCTAGGCGATGGAAAAACGCATAGCAGTGCTGGTCGGAAACTCTCCTGGAACGGTAGTGACGACACAAAACAGAAAAAATGCAGGGCACCAACACGGTGAGAACAACGTTTATTATGCTTAGTGCACAGGAAACCAAGAAATAAGAACAAAAACCGAGGATCGTCACCGAAGAAGCTGCTCGAAATTACCGCCCGGTCCATGATGGAGTAAGCGCGTATCTTCCATGCGTGATTCAGATCGTCCATGCGCCGGAGGTGTGAGGCCTGCATTACGGTGAATGACGATCGTTGCCTATTTTTGTTCTTATTTGTCGGTTTCTTTTGTATTAAACATAATAATATATGTTTTGTCACACTGCTCATGTAATTCTTTCTTTGTGAGTTGTGTCGTCAATGAGCGCCAAGAAAGCTTTTTCGACCATGCACTGCTCGTGATTTTCCTTCGTGTAGATGTACTCTGTCTATCCTGAAAGTTTGTAACTGATTTTCTGAAACAACATGTAAAATGAAGAGCATAATCTTTATCAATATGCATACATCTTTTAAAAGAATTACCTGTATATTAAACTATCAACAATACCAAAAGAAAACATTTCAAAAGGTTCACTTACAGATAATAGAGATTGCATTAATAGAAATTTTCTCTAACTTTCTTATTAAACTTACATATCTCAGAACGTTTAGATAAATATCTAATATTTTGTATTAAACCCACTAATATTGTAGTAATAACAAATTTAGCACAGAGGAGGTTTGAAATTCAATAGGACCTTTTAAAGTAATTTTGTGCAACATGACAATCAAAATAGTATTAGGTTGCTTATCCAAATATTATTCAAATTTTGATGATCATCAGTTTTTTTTTCAACGATAATAAATTCGTTTGTTCACGCAAACTAGAAGAGCCTTTCTTATTTAACATCAAAGTTATACTAGATAATTTTTTAAAGCATCGAAATACTATATTTGTAAGATGTTTGATATTAAGCCAAAATTAAGCAAGGATGATCAGTACGTACACTAAAATAACTTCCATGTTCATAGTCATAAAATTTTCTTACGACATCTGTAATTGGTAAACATTCTAATTCAATAATTTCATAACTTTTTAGAGCCATTAGGTTTTTCTTTTATTGTTGTTTCTGAAGCAGGAGAAATGAAAAATGTACAATGCCCTCGTCGGAACATGAAACCGAACCTCTCGGATACGCGCCGACTGTGCTACCGTTACACCTCTAAGGCATACTGGAAGAAGGGAAAAAATTTTTGAACTTTGAAATACTTGCAAATTTATCTTTTCCTTAGAAAAGTGGTATTTTTATTATTCCAGTTTTAAATTTCATTTTTACATGTTTCAAATATTATTTTAAAATATATTAAATGTTCTTCGAAATTTAAGAAATATTGCGTCATCAAAATTACTTAAAGCAAATTAAATTACATACTTATTAAAATTTTTCTCTTTCTGTGAAAACAGTTTTAGAATTGTTTTCACAGAAAGGTAACTTTTTGAATTCATAAAGATTAATCATTCTTGAAAATGCTATTTTTTCAGTATCTTTTTTATATAATTTTATGTTTATATCCAGGTAGAGAGCACGGTTGCACTTTTTAATCAGTCTAGTACTGAATCTATTCTCATTATAGACTCAAATTTGTTTTACTAATTTGCTAATTTTGATATAATCAAATCATAATGTAAAATTTCCATTTTATTCTCCTTTACAGACAAAGTCACAAGTCCAGTTTATGTGCTAGCTACTGGTTTCATTATACCTACACGAAGTATTTTTTTTTCCTTCGCTGAACGAAATAAAGGAGGTATTGAAACAGCAAAAAATGTCGTGTATCAACGGAAATATTTATTGTGACCGCTCTCGAATTCATTTAGATTATTTATTACATTCAGAAGGGATATTTTTCGTAATTTCTGCATGTACATACATGCGTATGTATGTATGTCGCATAGCGCAAAAACGATTAGCCATAGAACGTTGAAATTTTGTACATGGGATTGCTATAACATCCATTTGTGCATCTCCCTTATTTCGCAGCAATTGGCTGAACCAAACATATGTACATATATATACAGCCACCTTCTTACCCGACTCTTTGGGCTCGGTATTTTCTTTTCTTTTACAAATTAAAGGGGTATTGTAATCGCGAAAAGTTTTGGGTAAATATTTCATCGAAAATAACATTTTGACAGATTTTCAATCCATTTGAACAATGTTTTGAGGTGACATTTGTACCTCCGTACAGGATAAATGGCTCTTTCCCAACGGATTGTTATGTTGTTCTTATGTTCCGGCTAAGTTTTCTATGCCTAGTTAATCTGCATGCAATAGTTGTAGAAGTATCAACAATTTAATAGTGTAAGTGCAGCTAAGCCTAACGAGTCCACCATTTGTTTACATTGAAACTTTTAGTAGACTAGTGAACTAAGTCACATGATACACCAAATTTGGTGTCTTTTTGTACCAGTGTGACCAAAATTTAACATTCAGTTTTGTGCACCAAAACTTTTGTGTCCCTGCCGCCGACTGAATTATTTGCTTTACTGTAGAATCTCTAATGTTAACTGTAAAAATTGTTTTTAAACATTTTAAGCATTTTTTTTTCTTTACTTTAAGCTTTTCTGCATTTTACCATGTTTAATTAAGACTGAATTTTTATGTATTTTTGTCTTGTCACGAAGTGAGAACGGAATTGATTGAAATAGAAATGCATCTCTAATGAAATTAGAAGAAATGAGTTTAGACGAAGAGCAGTGAAATATTTATAATCCAATAGGGCGTACAAAGAAGCCATGGTGGTGACCCAATTCTACTTTTGTATCACATTTTTAACCTTGGGAAAATTCTATTTGGTCTCTAAGCGATAGGAAGTTCTGGAATTAATACTTTTGGAGTTTCAATACTGATACACCCCATATCATATCTGCTTTGTGCAAATATATGAGTATTATCATCTAACAAATTTTGCGACTGATCCTCTTCATTAGTATTTTCATATTCATTCTGTTCATTAACACATTTAACAACAATATTTTCATTATAAGGATTTTTCTCGAAGAAATTACTCTTAAAAGGAATATTCACCTTCACCTATAATTCTTTTAAATTGATATACCTCATAATTATATAACTTCTATCACAATTTTATCAAAGTAATACAATCTGAATACAGCAGTAAATATATTAAATATGGTTTCACAACGTAAAATACCACATCTTTTAGATAATCTTCTACTTCTGCTCGAAAATGCTCTTTAGTAATTTAATGACTGGAAGACTTTCAGATGCAGGCACAACTTTTCATGAAATTGCATGATCCAGAATTTCAAAATTTTCAATGCAACTTAAATTATTTCCAGAAATTACATTAATCTGACTTTAGATATTTATGTCAGTTGAAAAACTGTTGCTTCCCACCGTAACATTTAAATTAAAATATTGTCCGTTTTTTAGGAAAATTTGATTTTTGTAGCGAATTATGATTTAATGTTAAATATTGCGAATTTGGAATTCTCAGTGAGAACTGATAAATACACTGAGGAACCAAAATATTATGACCACTTAGTCAGTAGCGCGCTGAGGCGAATTTTGGTCCGCAAAGCAGCAACAACTCGCCTTGGCATGGATGCCACAAGTTTTTGGTAGATGACTAGAAAGAGATTGCACCAAATGTCTAAGCAGCGCTTACGCAGAGTCTAGATATTTCGACGTGTTGGTGCTTGAGCTCTGAGCTGGCGCTTCATGACATCCCAAAAGTGCTCCATCGGTTACGATCTAGAAAATTAAGTGGCCAGGACATTAATTTGAATTCATCTTTACGCTCCTCGGACCACTCTAACACTACTCGAGCCTTGTGACATGGAGCGTTGTCGTGGTGGAAGATTCACTTACAGTTGGGAAGACAGACGCCATGTAAGGAAGCAACTGATCCACAGTTATATTCAGAAAATTTGCTGGAACATTTCAATGCAATCGTTCAAAGTTATTCAGAGGAACTGCCGCTTTGCTGTCTCTGAAAACATTCTGTTGGCGATGTTGGAAGATGAACGAGCTGTGATACTTCTTTGGCGAAATGAAGCAACTCCAATGATGGAACACAGCAATAACTTTTATTTAACACTAAAAAAAATGGCGACATACAAACAAGAAGAGAAAACATATTCTAACATTTAAAAATAATTTACATTATTCGTGCGAGAGTCGCACGAGGCACTCGAGTCTGGTTTCAAATATTGCCATTCACAAATATCTTAATGTTCATCTATTTAAATTATTTAAACTACAAGATTTTTAATATTATTTAAAGCTGTTACAACCTCTCCCCCAACGGAGAGACTTTTGCCGAAGGGAAAAGTTCTGTAAAAATTCGAAAGTTTATAAGCTTGGCTTGCTCAATTGCTTAAAGAGTAAAGGTAACTTCTCTGATAAATTTCCAAACTTCAGGCCAAAATTTTTAAGTTTTAAACAAATATTTTTATACCACATTTAAACAGGAAGAAAAAAAATGGAGAACGTTCAAATACATCAGTTGAGTATACATTAAATAAATAAATAAATAAATCCTGAACGTGGTTACATACACTAAGAGTTATTACATTACTTAATCCTACTCAGAACATCTACGTTCTTGTGCAAAGATCCTTTGCTATGAATGACCTTAAAATTATAAGGTTGTAATGAAAGTGCCCAGCGCATCAATCTAGAGTTACATTTGGCGTTGGATTGTAGCCATACCAAAGGATTATGATCAGTTTGAATCAAGAATTCTTGCTGACCATCCAGATAAAAATGCAGTTTCTTGATAGCGTAGATGATAGCAGCGCACTCCTTTTCAGTAGTACAATAATTCTTTTCAAACTTAGTAAATTTTTTGCTTATATACAAGATAGGATGTTCACGTTGTTCATCATCTAATTGGCATAGTACTATACCCATGCCATTGTCTGAGGCATCGGTTTGTATAATAAACCTTTTATCAAAGTCGGAAGCATACAGAATTGGTTTCCTGCATAGCAACTCTTTTAAATTTTTAAAAGCTTTGTCACATACTTCAGACCATTGTATATTTCCTTTTTTTGTTACCCCCTTCAAAGCGTCCGTGAGGGGTGAAGCAATTTCCGAAAATCTCGGTATGTACTGGCGATAATACCCTACCAGTCCTAAGAAAGCACGTACTTCTGTTTTGGTTTTAGATTGATACTCCTTTACAGCCAGGATCTTTACTTCATCCGGGGTTCGTTGTCCTTGTCCCACAACATGGCCTAGGTATCTCACTTGATCTTGTGCAAATTTACATTTTGATGGTTTTAGTCGTAAATTTGCTTTCTGTATTCTTTCTAGAACAGAAGTTAAGTTTTTAAGGTGCTCTTCCCAGTTTTCTGAGTAAATGGCAATGTCATCCAGGTATGGTGCAGCGAAACCTTCGCATCCAGCCAGGACTTTAGTCATAACTTTGCTAAAAAAATATGGGGCATTTTTTAATCCAAAGGGTAAACGTAGAGGCCTGAAACTTCCAAAACTAGTTACAAATGTTGCATATCTTTCGGCTCTTTCTGTTAACGGAATTTGCCAGTAGCCTCTAGATAAATCTAATAGGGTAATATATTTTGCTTTTGCTACAGTTTCGATACGTTCTTCAATATTAGGCAAAGGATAGTATTCAGTTTTAGTAACAGCATTGAGTTTACGATAATCAATACAAGGCCGAGGGTCCTTTGATGAAGATTCTATCAAAATTATGGGAGATGTATAGTCCGATTCTCCCGGCTCTATAATTTTAAGATCGAGCATTTTCTGTATTTCCCTTTTGAGAATTTCAGTCTGTCGGGGTGACAGTCTATATGGCTTTATTTGTATTGGTTCGTTATTTAATAGCTCAATATCGTGACAAACTAAGTTTGTTAGTCCAGGATTATTTGAAAAACAACCAGAATATTTCCATAAAATCTTTCGTAAATCTTCTATTTGCTCGGATTTCAACCTTTTCTCGAGTTCATTCTCCTCTATGATGTCCGAAAAATTTAATATACTTGGATTGGAAGGTAAACGAGGAATGTCCATTTCTAAGTCTCCTTCCACTTCAGTTATCATATTAATCATTTCTGGTCTTTTGTAATATGATTTAAGCATGTTAATGTGATATACTTGATTTGGCTCATTTTGTTCCTCGAAACTTACAATATAATTGGTTTCTGAAATTTTCTGCTCTATTTTTCCAGGTCCTTTCCACTGTACTTCTAGTCTATTTTGATGATTCGTTGATAAAAATAGAACTAAATCTCCTCTAGCAAATTCTCTTTTCACTGCGTTTCGATCGTACCATGTTTTCCTCCGTTGTTGAGCTTCTTTCATGTTTTCCACGGCAAGTACTTAACATTTCTTCATTCGATTAATAAGTTCGAAAACGTAACTGACAACATTATTACTTTCTTCAATCGGTTCTAGCCACTGCTCATAAAGTAAAGTGACTGGCGTTCGTAGGTTTTTGCCATGAACTAATTCTGCTGGTGTAAAACCAGTGCTGTCGTGTGTGACTGTTCTGAGAGAAAAAAGAACTGATGGTAGATAATTCTCCCAATCCGAAGTCGCTCCTATACATACGACTCTTAACACCCTTTTTAGCGTTCTATGGAATCGCTCAACGGGATTACTCTGCGGATGATACACAGAGCTTCTTACATGTTTAATGCCGAAACGCTCCAAAAATTCCTCTGTCAAAGCACTGACAAAAGAGGTCCCCTGATCTGTTTGGATCACTTTTGGGATCTGTAAGAAACCATACGACTGAAAATCTGTAAGAAAGCATCAATCACAGATGGCGAAGAAATGTCTGTCACCGCAACAGCATCTGGATATTTGGACGACATACACAGAGCTGTAATAATATATTTTTTCCCAGTCTTTGAAATAGGTAGCGAACCAACGGCATCGACATTTATTTTAGTGAATATTTCGGAAATTACTGGTACTAATGTCATTGGAGCCTTCATTTTGTCATTTCCTTTTTCAGCGCGCTGACAAGCATCGCAGGTTCTTACAAAATCTTCAGTTTCTTTGTAACACCTCGTCCAATAAAAATATCTAGAAAGTCTGTCTTTGGTCTTTTTGACACCCAAATGACCAGAAGTTCCTTCGTGGCACATCTTTATAATTGACAACTTGAGTTTTTCAGGTATAACGACAAGCTGTCTTTCAAAGCCCATTTTATCAGTCGTTTTTTTAACTAAAAGCTCTTTTCTTGTCAGACTATAGTTTTCATTTTTGCATGTACCTTCTTTAACTTCTTGGATGATTTTAGACAGTTCCTTATCAGTAAGCTGAAGTCGTGCAACTTCTTCTGAGTCAATTTTTACCAGTTTCATGAGAGCTTCATCTTCCGTATTTAGTTCCGGTAAATTATCTTCTTCTTCAAAAACATCTCTGGATGCTTTATTTTCTTCCTTCATCGGTTCCAAGAGTTTCTCTTCGGCTATTTCTCTTTTCATTTGAGCTCTAGTAGAGACAGCATTAACCTGGTGAGGACAACTATCAGGCTCCTTTCCTTGTTTATTCAACAGTGCAAAAGTTCGATTGCCTAATAAATACCTTCCTTTGTCGAGTTCATTTCTAATAATGGCAGCCTTAGTTATTACTCGCCCAAGATCGTAGTTTAGTTCGATCTCAGCCAGTGGTAAACAGGTTGGATTCAAGTCTAATGGCTGTTGCACCCACACATTTTCACCTGTCAGCATTTCCGGCGTGATGTATTTGCGACAAACTACATCAATACTAGCACCTGAATCCCTTAATATAGGAATTTTATGACCATTTACGTAACCCATACTAGTATAAGGTAATAGAAATTTATCCTCTGGTTTTGCACTAATTCTGTTAAGATTAGCAGGAGATTCAGTACTATTCTTAAGTTTTGGACATTGGGGTCTTAAATGTTGATAGGACCCACACTGATAGCATTGTGGCGTCTTTCGTTTTTCATATTTATCATCTGGACGTGGACTTCTAGGTCTATGAAACAAGCTTTGCGTATTAAATCCTGATGACAATTTTTTTTTCAGTTTTATTTTTATTATCTGAACTCAATTTACCTTGAGTTAGTGCATTGTATCTTTCTTTCTGCCTATCCACTACAGGCTTTTTTTGAAAGTTTCCGCAAACGTTTTCGTAGGCATCAAGTTTTTCAGCTAATTTTTTAGATGAAATCATCTCTACCCGCTCATCAAGAAAATGATCTCGAATTTCAGGAGGAACTCGACGTTTAAGTTGGTCAAGCACCATCAAATCTAGCAACTGATCAAAAGTCTTAACTCCTAGACCAGTCACCCATTCCTTGCAATAATTTTCTATTTCATAATTGAAATCCACCCATGTGGATTCGGTACTCTTTTGATGTTTCAAAAATTTCTGCCTAAACTTTTCCGGGCTTAGTTTAAACCGTCTTAACAATAAATTTTTCACGTGTTCATAGTCTTTAGCTTTATCGGAGGGTTCTCTAGCTATTAACTGGGTTACTTCGTAAGGAAGTAGTCCTAGTAAATGAGATACAAATTCTTCTTTATCAATTTTAGCCCATTCTGCTTGCCTTTCAAACAATAACAAATATAGACATATCTCCTTTCTTGTCATCGAATTTCTGCATAAGGTGATACAGCTCCGTTTTTG
The DNA here is from genome assembly GCF_044657685.1 of Stegodyphus dumicola. Classification (NCBI taxonomy): domain Eukaryota; kingdom Metazoa; phylum Arthropoda; class Arachnida; order Araneae; family Eresidae; genus Stegodyphus; species Stegodyphus dumicola. The sequence goes on from NC_140771.1 coordinate 201,235,325, forward strand.
GCCGGATCTGTCCGGTATTTTGAGACTTTGTCTCTGCTTCAAGTCTTAATCTCTCTAATTCATACTGTTCGTTCCTTCTCCGCTCTTCTGCTTCTTCCTGTCTCCTACGTTCTTCTCTTTCCTCCCTCTCTTTTCGTTCTTCTCTTTCCCTTTCCTCTTTCTCTTTCCGTTCTTCTCTTTCCTCTCTCTCTTTTTCTCTTTCCTCCCTCTCTTTCCGTTCTTCTATTATTGTGTCTAAGACTCCTTTGACGAATACTTCATCATAATCACTACTTTCAACAATTTTCTGTTTTAAATCGACTATTTTCATATCTGCAGTCACATGAACTCCCAGTTCAGCCGCGAGATTTTGCAAATCTTCCTTACGAGCTCTTCCCAAGTAGGACATTTTTTTATGTTTAAAATTAACGAACACTGTGTTCTTTATATTTCCTCAAAATAGCTCAATTCAATTACTTTAGTTAATTAATGCAGTCAGGAATCACGAAATTAAATGCACTTTGTTAAGTACGTATACCTCAAAAATGAAATATTTAAATTATATGAAGTTCATTCTCTGTACCACATTAATTGTGATTAAAATAAGAATAATATATCTACCGTCTGGACAACTAAATAGAGCAATAGAGCAACATAGAGCAATATATATATCTACCGTCTGTACAACTAAAATGAATATTAAATATAATATCAAATACGGTAATAAAATAAGACAATTTATTATTAACAGGAAGTAATAATCTGGTATCACTAATATTGCGTTCAGTGATGAACTAATAACATAAAGCAATTCTATATAAACATTAAGTAATAATCTGGTATCACTAATATTATGTTCAGTGATGAACTAATAAAATAACAATACGCACGATTATTCGATCTCGGTCAGTGCCTCCAAAATAATTAAGACTGTGATACTTTTTTGGCGAAATGAAGCAACTCCAATGATGGAACACAGCAATAACTTTTATTTAACACTAAACAAAATGGCGACATACAAACAAGAAAAGAAAACATATTCTAACATTTAAAAATAATTTACATTATTCGTGCGAGAGTCGCACGAGGCACTCCAGTCTGGTTTCAAATATTGCCATTCACAAATATCTTAATGTTCATCTATTTAAATTATTTAAACTACAAGATTTTTAATATTATTTAAAGCTGTTACAGAGCTCATAGTCGTGAACTTGGACTGAAAAGAATACTGAAATCAAGAAAACCTGACTGCAAGAGGAAAATATGACAATTTGTGCTTCCCAAATTAAATTTCAAAGAGGAGGAGTATTTTGAAATGATTCGCTGGAACAATCCCCTAGAACCAACGGCTACCTTGAACCTCAGCGAAGAAGCCATAAGATTGATTAGAAGATGTTCTCAGTTTGAAATATGGAAGTTTCCTTGTCAATCTCATATAGTAGAGAGGAATCTGAGAGTAGTAGCAGAAGCGTGATTGGCAAAGGGGTGCAGAAGCCGGGATGGATTCATACGCAAATTTCAATCAAGTTCCGGAAGCAATTAACGAAGTTTGATACCAAGATGAATTTCTTTAGTTCTCTGGTAGAACCTAAAGGTTACAAGTAAAGTTGAAACTTTTTACTGGCATTATTTTACCAAATACAACCATAAGTTATAAATGATGTAAAATTCATTAAAATTGATTTTTTTCTCCTCATGTGGACCCTGAAGATGACGAGCAATTAAGCTGCAATTTTTTACTGTGTTTTTTTTCATTGAACAGAACCATTTTTTGGGTCAGGAAATAATAAAATTTGAAAAAATTGCATTTTTCACGCCAACCTATTGCACATGACCTGCATTTTATTGGGCTGTCAGCTGAGCCACTGTGTGACGCCGATTTTGCTGAACCAAACAGACCTTTTTCTTTTTTGATGACGCGTGGATATTCAAAATATTTTAGTTTAATGCTGGTCTCACCGACATACATCCACGTTGCATAAATACTAAGAACATAAAAATGCATAAATACTAATTCGCTTAGATCAGCATTATTTCTCACTAATCGCAAAATATGTGCAAGAATGATCCCTTACCTTCTCCCTCAGCATTAAATACCATTTCCACATAAGCAAGTCTCTTCCCGTCATCCAGACCGAGCTTCATTGAAAAAATGTGGGGATAGTCATAATGTTTTGGCATATCAAGCGTATTTTACCAGTCTAAAGTTTGGGACAAACAAGGTCTAAATAGTATATTCTTGGAGTATTCGATCTTGGATAAATAAAAGGATAATGTGGGTTATTCTGCCTATTAACAGTAAATTTGATTACAATAGATATAGTTTCTTTTAGTTATGGTGAGCATAAGGGTGTTGCAAATGATTTCGACTCAAAATCTAATTTTGTGGGGACCTCAAGCTTTTTAATTTTTTTATTTGAATATGCAATATTGAGTATGGCAAGCTTTGAGTTAAAGATTCAATAATAATTTTACTACATAAACGTAATGCAAAATCTAATTTTAATTTTCGGCAGATATATATGGGAAATGAAAGAATGTAAGTAATATTAACTAATAACTTTTAGAATGTCCTATACGAAAATATCCCTTTTTTCGTAAATAACCCGTGGGATGCTTGTCTTAATTAAATAGCGTAACTTCTAACATCTCACTTTCTCACAGGTGTTAGAAATTCTTAAATCTTATTTTCCAACGGAAAGTGATGTAGCTAGAGGAAACGGATCACCCTAGGCTCCCTTTTTAAGGGGAGCATTTTTTACTTCATGAATAATTTTAGAAGTAGTTATGAATTGTCGGGACAAAAAGAAAAGACTGGCGATTAATTAAACAAGTCTTATTGCATCAAAATAAGGGGAGAGAAATGTCTTTTATGCTTGACATAGTATTTAAGGAAATCATAAAAAAATCGCAAAATTTTCCGCTATGTTTTCCTTACTCTACCCAAATTCTGAATGAACAGTAAGAATGCCAACAAATTATGATCGTGATGACATTAAGAAATAACAATTCTTCATTGAGCGAGAAGTACTTCAGAGTTTTATATCTGTTACTGCTAAGGAAGAAGATAATAAGATAATTTCTTCTAACGTTTGCACTTAATCATTTTCAAATAACATATTGCCCGATATTATAATACCGCTAAGAATTTATCTCACAGTTGCTGGAAGTGTTACTATTTATGAGAAGATTTTCTATAAATATGTTAAGAAATACGTAAGAGAGAAAGGAAATACGTGAAAAGAATGAATAAATGTGTAAAAATTAGAAAATTAGAAAATGAGTAACATGCTTTTAAGAAATTTTACTGCAGAGTCAATATCAGTCATTTTGTAACGTTTTTGAAGGGTAGAGGAAGAGGCGGCAAACTCATGGTCCACCCTAGGCGAATACCCACAGCTTTCTGTAAGACTTCTGTGAATATACACTGGTGTGCAAAAATTAAGGACGAAGTCGAAAAATTAGCATATCAGCTGAACGAAGAGGCAGAGCGGACAGAAAGCCCAATCAGGAGATTAAGTAAGATGATGTACGGTAGCACATACGCAGATATGCAGGTAGACGTAATGGGGAGTGTCTGAATACTATAAAGCATGTTGTCGGTGTAAGATCAGTATTTCTGGCAAAGAGATTGCACGCCGTATAGCAGTTAAAATCACACCGAGTTGCTGCCTCAGCGAGAAATGCCGAATAATCAATCTGTTAGACGACATCTGGATGCTTTTACCCGAGGTCGAATCATTGGGAAGTTGGAGGAAGGCCGCAGTGTGACAAGTGTGGCTGCACAGTTCGGAATTGCTCACAGCATCGTTTCACGACTTTGGAGACAATTTCAAACTACAAGAACAGCTATCCGGGAGTTTAGTAGTGGTCGTCCACGAGGAATTACATCCGCAGATGACCGGTATATTGCCTTACAGGCCAGAAGAAACAGGCGGCAGACAGCGGTAGAAATCTCTAGACACACGACACAGGCGACTGGACGAACGATATCGCGTTTTACCGTGGCCAGAAGACTGCACGGTGGTGGTCTGTTTGCACGATGCCCTGTACGGTGTGTAACTCTAACGCCTGCCCATCGGAGAAGGCGTTCTCTGTGGTGCCGGAAACACCGGAATTGGAGAGACAATGAATGGGGACCAGTACTCTTTACAGATGAGAGCAGATTCAGTCTGAGTAGCGATTCTCATCGCATACTCATCTGGAGAGAGCGGGGAAGCCGCAATCATCCTTCGAACATCATTGAAAGGGACAAGTATGGAGGTGGCGGTGTTCCCGTTTGGGGAGGTATCATGCTTGGTATTCGTACAGACCTTCACATCTTCGACGCAGGTTCAGTCAACGGGACCCGTTATTGTAACGAGATTCTTCTTCCATATGTGCGTCTTTTTAGAGGCGCTATGCGTCCGTAGTTCCTTTTCATGGACGACAATGCACCATGTCATCGTACAGTAGCTGCCGAACAGTTCTTAGAGAGTGAGGATATTGAACGTATGGATTGGCCGGCACGATCTCCTGATCTCAATCCCATCGAGCATGTATGGAATTTTCTTAGGCAGACGCTTGGCAGCTCGTACCTTACCACCAGTAACGATTCCGGAGCTTTGATTGGCGCTGCAAGACAAATGGGCAGCAATGCCTCAACAAGTCATTGACACCCTCATTCTCAGCAAGGGCAGACGCTGTGAAACCTGCCTAGCAGTAAGGGAAGATCATATCTCCTATTAAAGACCGGATGTTTCTTGCTGGACACCCATCACAGGGTTGTTTCGGCCTTCAGTCGCATTGCGCTCGATGCTACTTTCTCAATAAAGCTTCTTTTTATCCCTCTGATTTCTCTTTTAGTAAGTGTAGCTTACATTAATCATGTCCTTACGTATTGGGAATCTTACGGTATTAAATGTGTTGATTTGAAAAGCTTTTGTACAAAGTTATATTGAAAAAAAACCGTCTCGTCCTTAATTTTTGCACACCAGTGTAATTTAGTATTAACACTTTAGCTAGCTAGCAACTTATGCATTGCAGGTGTGACTTTTTCTTACATTCACATCTCCCTCCCCCTGCTATAGTGTGTATCTATTTTTCTTCAATAAATATGTTCGTTGCTCCATTTCGCTTTTTGTGGAACATCATCTAGTTTACACTTTTTTAAAACCGATAAGAGAGCTTCTATTTAAACGATTTGTAAACATCTGGGAAGCCACTAAAACTACCGTTTTAATTTTACAGCATTAAGGTCTGCCTTTTTCTTTTGAACTTCTACCATTATGTTTCGACAAATTTTATTCATAAAATTAATAAAATAATTTTTAGAAGATGTAGAGGTTCTTGTTTAGGTGAAATAATATTATTTAGGCCATTCGTTCAAAATAAAGTGATTTGTTTTTCTCCTTTTCAGACAAATTTAAAATATTAGCATGTGTATTTACAATTAAAACATAGCTGGTACAAAATTCCAGAGGAAACAGTTCTGGTATTTAATTTAATATTCAATCTCTTCAGAGAGGTTTCCACAAGTAAGTATTTGTTCATCAAGTATTAATTAAACGATTACTAGTTTGCTGAAAATAAATAAATTTAGTCTCAGCAAATTTATTTCCGACGTAACAGCTTTGCTAGTAAAGCCACATTTGAACTTAAAATACCTCTGAATTCATTTCAAATAATCCTTACGTTATTTTGTCAGGACAAACAAAATTTAATTTAGCATAGGAACAATTCAATACGTCTGAGGGAATTCCTTCCAGTTTCAGAAAAATGAAATCAGAATTTACATTACGAAATCTATCTTCTCAGGAGTTTGTGCTTCATCTGCAAGCACAGCAGTCAGCATGATCTCATAACTTAGATCATTTCGGAACATTTTATGAATAATAAAGTAGGGATCTTTATCCCCAGCGATTTCTTCAGCGGCAAGCCCAATATCAATATTTATAGGGTAGCCTGGCGTTGTGTTTGACATGGTCGGTTTATGTTCTCAGCAGAGGAGGGGGTTGTGCACATTTTGACTTTATCGTACTCCCCTGTCAAGGAATGTTTGGATAAGTCAAATAATGCCCTCGTAACGATTTGTATATCAATTCTTGTCATATTAAATTGCAGAGTATGAATAAATATTGATCTTCAAAAACACTAAACTCAGTTACGGAGAGATATAACTGGGAGTTATAAGAGGTGACCAGTTTGCATTATAAATATAGCATTCTTAACAATTCAGGTTGTATTGAATACTCACTAACGAAATTCCTTTCTTTATTTTGATAATTATAATTATTTCTTATATTTCAGTTTCGAAAATTTTAGAGGTCTCAAGAGCACGGTATGTTTAAAATTGATTTGTATTAAGAAACAAAAGACCAAAGAAAGTTATAAAATAGAATAAGCTGCTCACATATGTAAACTACTACGTAATTTAAAAACAAATAGATATGAATAGAAAATACATCCCTATTTTATTTGTGATTTATTATTATTATTATTATTAGGCCAAAGGGTCAATTTTCCCAGAAGAGCTGCTAATTCCGTTTTGGCATTTTGCGTCGATTCACTTTCTGCGTTGATTCTTTTTTCGAGTGGAGGAGTACGTTAGTTACACAATTTGTTGCCACCAAATATTATAGCCCTATATTATATTTAAAAAATTAAAAAATGAAGAATCTGCATAAATGTATGTATATTTATCGCAGTGTAATAAAACAACGGTACCTAAAGCCACCAAATTTTGAATAACGTAGGTCTTCTTCCGGATATGATCATATGGAAGCCCAAGTTTAGAATTTGGAATTTGTTTTACTACCTATTTCATATTCTGTCAGACATCAAAGATTTTTTTAACTAACAAACTCAACGATTTCAAGGGGAGGAATGGCAACACTGTACGGGGAAAAAAATTCCTCCAGCGTGCAAGACTGTGTATCGGAAATTCCAAAGATACGCTCATTTTAAAATTAGTTTGCGATATTGCTCTTGGATTGAATTTCATGGTATACGTGGGAAGTACATGATATCTAATAAATAATTTATTATTATTATTAATATTATTATCATTGCAACAATTATTATTATCATTATTGTTACTTTCCATTTTTGGTATTCCTTTTAAACTTTTTTATTATATTCGTACTATCTTTTATTATTCTTGACCAATTTATGATTTTAAGTTACTAGGAATTTATGATTTAGTTTAATATATTGATACTCTGGCCTTTCCCTTTGCATTCCACAACATTAACTAATTTTGAAATGACACACTTCAAAAAAGAATTATTAAGAAAAATTCTGAAAGCTTTCAAATTTTATATTATGCTGAGAGGGGCGTTTTTAAAAAAAAATTGTGTTACGTTAATTTATGAAATATCATGTTCTTCGCACTTAAACAATAAAATTCAATTCAACAACAGTATCACAAAATTATTTAAAAAGAGCATATCTTTAAAGTTTTAGATGCGCTATCTCGCGCGCTGGAGATAAAATTGTTTTATTCCGTAGTGTTGCCATTGCTCACTTTGAAATCATTCAGTTTCTTAATCAAAAATTCGTTAAATGTTTACGAAACATGAATTAGATAATAAAATAAATTCCAAATTTGGGCTTTCAGATGCCCATATTCGAGTGGAGGAGTATGTTATTCAAAATTTGATGCCTCGATGTACCGCTGTTTTTTTCACAGTGCGAGAAACATACATACATCCATGCAGATTCTTCACAATTTAATTACTTTAAATATAATATAGGGCTCTAATATCTGGTGGCAGCAATTTGAAAAGTGAAACGCGGTTTATAGAGAACCAGTGCAAAATGCCAAAACGAAATTAATAACTCCACTGGGTAAACTGCTCTTTTAGGCCAGTAGAAATTTTACTAAATTCATAATTTAAAGTGTTAGTAAAACATAAACTAAATTAAACATAAGCTAATCTTTTGAACTAGGACAGCTGGCAATACAGCAATATAAATGTCAGGAAAACGCAGTGACAACATATTTTAAGAAAAAAAAAATTAAGATTAAAAGGACATAAACTAGATAGTATTTCGTTAAGTTTCTCGAGTAATGAGTTGAAGTGTAACTTTCAAGCGATGCTTATATACAGGGTGTTTCGAAACTCATGGGTAAAAATTTAAGGGGTGATACAAATGCGAATTAGAAATGTCTTAACGAGTAACGGTGTATCCATCCGTAAATAACATGTGCACTGAAATCAGGTTGCGCTGCTTGCTGTTGCAAAAACCAAAATGCATACTTGACAGGTGGCGCATAACTTGCAGGTACCAAGGTTTGCGTTTTTTGTACATGGAGGCGTGTAATACTTCGTTTCGTAATACTCGCCAAACATTTGAGTGGGGCACATTTACGGCACGGGAAACCTCTTATGTTCCATTCATCTTCCACTCATCCGGACCATTTTCCACTCATTGCAGCATGTCCTCGAGAACTTGTGTTGTCCGCATACTTCTGCCACACCCTGTATCATTCATGTCGGTGGTAAAGGATCTCGCTTCACACAGACACCGATGCGGTCATTCGAACATCTTTCGGTCTGGGACGTGTTTTCTCGGAAAACGCTGCCTGTACAATCTTTAGGCTTCCAGAGCATTCCCATTCGCAAGACCATACACAAAATGCATGTTCGCCTTTTCCTGGTTATTGTACATCGGCATGCCTTCTGAAATCCACGCTAGAAATAACGATGTATAAGAAAACTATCGCATTATGCTTTCCATTAAAATTTAAGATTAATAAAAATAGCATAGCCGAGTACTATACATACAAAATATGACTAGCCAAACTTCATTTATTCTGTAAGCGCTTTTTTTAACTTTTTAAAGATTGCCGCGTTAAATGTGTATGCTTTCAATAATATATATGTGATTTAACAACAGATATTAATACTGTTATCACTTAAATTTTCAAAACAGAAGATTTTCCTAGAATAGCCCCGTCTAGCGGTGAACCGCTTGTTCTCCATCCATGCATTGTATAGTGAAAATTGCTTGTGTAGATGTTTTAAATCACCCCTAAATTTTTGCCTATGAGTTTCGAAACACCCTGTATTTTCAGGGAAGAACGTACGTGAGAGAATTAAAAGTAACTATTTGATATGATTTTCAATATGCTCAAGTAAATGTTTTAAAAAATTACAATTTTATTTAACTTTTTTTCATGGAAAATTCATAAATTAATTTTTACACAAAATAATGATAAATCAGTTCCATCTCTCTAAAGGTGGAATAATGGAATAACCGCACACGGTCAAATTTGATTTCCATTTTTATAAATCCACTGTGTTAAATACTCGAAATATTTAAGAGTCTACTCGAAATCATTGCTTTCTGTAAATCTCTGTATCGCAATATAATTTAAAGTCAGATTAGGTTATGATAAGATAAGAAATTGTAGAAATGTTACTGATGAGGAACACATATCACTTACTATTACAAAACAAGCAATAAATTTGTAAGCAATTTTCAGTTTTAGTGCATAGTTGTATAATCCGTTTGACTATGTAAATCTACACGAACAATATCATTATTCACTATAATTAAATATTACATTTCAAAGTATCCTCTTCTTTACTAGTTTACTATATTCCACTGACTAATACTAACACTAAGATATTTCCTGCACAAAAATAAAGAAAAAATTGAAATCTGTAATTACCTACCCTATAAAAATCTTCTATGTTGAAAATTTAAGTGATGACAGTATTAATATCTCTTGTGAAATCACGTATATGTTATTGAAAACATACACCTTTAACATTGTAGGCTTTAAAAAGTTAAAAAAAAGCGCTTACAGAATACATGAAGTTTCGTTAGTTATAATTTGTATGTATAGTACTCGGCTATTCTATTTTAATTAATCTCAAATTTTAATTTTGCTTAACTTAAATTGATTAATAATTTACTGTGCAACAAATATTTTTCATACTTAATTAATTCTAAAATCTGGAAGCAGGACTATTTTACTCTTAAATCTTTGTCGATTAATTTGAATTTTATCTTTTCATTAAAGTAATTAATTTTATTTTTCCCTTTTGCTTATTTTGTAAGTAAATTTTATTTTCTCCTTCTCTTGCTCAAGCGTCTCTTTAGTTTGGTTTTAATTATGAAGTTGGACACCCTAAAGCTGTTTTGTTCGAAAGAAGGAGAATTTTTATTCTTGCTTCAAATATAATGCTACTTTGCAGCAAACCTTTTCTTAGATTCTTTACATTTAATTATATCAGTTGTCATCTCTTTACTTAAAAACTTTCTGCATTAATACTTTATACCTGTTTTAAAGATTTTGAATGTGTTGCATAGTTTTTGGTGTTGCTGAGAGTCAATATAGTAGAAAACATGGTACCAAGCCAAAGGATCATAAAGGATATAAGTTTTAATGGTACTTTTCTTGAGCTTAATAAAATAGATGAAAAACGTATGGATATGGATATCTTGAACTGTGATGGGCACCCATTGTATAACCACAAGACAATATGGGTATTGTCCAGCTGAAACTAATTATCCCGATAACTACCCTTCAAGGAGCCCCCAAGCGGTACCGCCAGTCACTGCTGTGTTTTATGCTGTGCTGCATAAGTCCGTGCCTCTTGGTCAGTGAACTAATCGTTCGTTTTTCTTGGGCGCCTGGGCAAGGCCCTATCCTAGTACAGCATAATTTTAGATTTTTCCAATGTTAAATAGCAAAATGTAGAGATAAGAGTAAAAAGTTCTTAAAATAAGCAATGAAACGATGTAATAACAAGAGTTGGAATGCGTGAAGTTTCCAAATTTTTTGCTGATAAATACTTCCGAGAGATTAGCTGAGGTTAGCAGGAGGGGAGTGCGGAGCTGGCGGTTAAAGCGGAGTCTTGACTCTGAGTAAGGAGGAGGAGTCATTAGCTGTAGAGAAGGTGATTGGGTAGCGGATGATCCACAGTGTGCTAAGGGGAGAGGCTCTTTTCATTGCTATACTAATTTAGAAAGATAGTCGAATATAAGCGGAGTGGGGGAGGGAGGGACAATTGCCTGCTGAAGTCTAAAACGTTCGTCTACTGATTTAAGTGAAAAATTTATTAAGGGATAAATTTTGTAATGGTAGAACATTGGAAGGTATTAATTTTAAAAATACAGTAAAGGATATGATTGAGCATTATCTAGAATAAGATAGTACATTTACGAATTAATTATTATTAGAATTATTTAGCTCTTTAAACATTATGCCTTTTGTGGACAGGAAGTTCATTATGTTCATTCTTAGATGTTTATACTTAAAAGCATATTGTTGCGTGCGTACGGGTTCGTAATAAATTGAATGTACAAGTCCGATGAAAAGTGAATAAAATTTATTTTTATCACAGCAAATAAAAACAAAATGCTTAACTTTCCTTAGAGATATTCGTACAATATTGCAATATCACACAGTAATTATCTTTTAAACTATTAAACGTTCAACAGATTTTAATTCAAAACAGAGAAAGCTAATCCGATTTCACCGCGAATTTGCTACAGTAAACAACAACAGTTATCCAAAGAACAACTGAAATGAGAGGTTTTACTCCAGCCTTTAATAAGCTTTTTAAATCAAGCATGAGAATATTCTGGTATTTCATCTGTTTTTCAGGAAAACAGTAGCATACAATTACGAGATATCTATTTATTAAATGCGCGTGCCCCTGCATTTTTACCTTTCCGGCATAGCTTCCTCTTCAAATAAGTCTCGTGCTGCATTGCACGGGAATATAAAACAATTTTAATTAATTCTACAAATAAAGGCTAAATAAATACAAAAAGGGTAACAATATCTTACACTAGTATTTATTTCATTTTCTGAGTTCCGAAGTTTTAGATCATGATCAGCTAAGAAGAAGTCTTTGAATAAGTAGTACTCAGGACTGCCTCTTTTTCCACGACCTAGATGCCATGCCTCTTTTTCCATGATCTGATTTTTTTCCATGATAAGCTCCTTGCAAAAAAGTACTTGGGGAAAAAGGCCATGCCCTGATATTAACCACGTTATTTCTCCTGTTATTGAACTGGATGCAGTGGTTATTTTTGGAAACAGTTAAAGGAACTTCTCCCTTGTTCGGCATTGTCCCACCAGTTCTGCCATTCAGCTATAGATTTGTTAGTTAAGGGATTTTTTTCTTTTTTTTTCCTTTTTGAGGTGCGAACCAGGTCATAGTTATTGATAAGTTTTGTGCATTTGACCCCTAGCTGAATTTTTAGTTAAGATGTCAGCCTTCTCTTCACCTTTCGTCCTTGTATATGCTTTCTGCCAAGTGACAGAAAAAATGCTGATTTTGTGACGTTGAAGTTCTTTGTGTAATATATTCGATTAATTTTGATCCGTCTTGCGGTTTTGCGATTGCATCGCTGGAAAACTGTCTGTGTTTTTATGGATAGGGGGATGCTATACTTTATTACTTCTAGGAGTGCTACTGATTCCGCTTGGAATATACTGTTTTGTTGAGGTAAATGGAACTTCTCTTCATTTGTCGAGTTGGAATCTACGTAGACTTTAATTGTGCTGTTTTTACCTGCTTTTAGGCCGGAACCGTCTGAATAAAAGTGGGGGCAGTTTCTTACGTGTAACACATCTTTAAGTATTATGTATTGTGATTCTGAATTGACACTTGCATAAATTTCAACTTTCTCTATGACTACTATAATTCCATTGCCTGCTAACTGAACTTTACTTTTGATTTCAGTTATCAGTTTGAATTTGCTTCTGTTATTGCACATGTGAGCGGCTACTCCTCATTCAAGTTACCAATTATGTGTTCTTAATTTTCGTTTTTTCTTCCCTGTTTCTTAATTCCCTGTAATATATTTTATTAGTTTGAAAATTTCGTTTTCGTTCATGATTGAAAATTTCGTTTCCGTTCACCTGAGATCCAGCTGCCAGTCAGTTGTTTTTCTAAATAGAATTATGAGAAAAAAGTCTTGATACAGCATCCATTTACTTCTCTAAACAAAGGTAAAATGAACACGGTCATTTTGCCTAAGTATGCTTATAAAATTTCGCGATTAAAATGAGTTATTAAATCATGTATCATAACGCGCAGACATGTTCTCTATCGCTTATTTGCAGAAGCTATAAATCTGCTACTTTTACAAATTAATTGAATTTTCGGTACTGCCACAATTGCGATCGTAATGCGTATCATCGTCACCTCTCAGCACTTTTCTTCACATCATTTGAGACTGTAGTTCAAGTCAATCTTCACTCATGTGCTTTTAAGCGAAACATGTTAAAATGAAATCAAGAGGAAAGGGAAAACAGCTAGAGGACTCAATCATCTGCCGCAGCTGTAGTTAACATCCTTTCTAGACAAATAGGGTAAATTAAAATGACCAGGAAATGTCTATTTTAAAGTAACATACTACATAAACAGGTTCATGTAACTCGTACATGAGATGTTGATTGGCAACCTAAATGTTTTACTATCATGATTGATTTTTTTTAGTTCCGAATTTTATTTGACTGGCTGCACCTCTTTAATCTAATCTAGCAGGGACGCAATACATTCCAAATGAATACGTCATAACGGTAGTCTTTATAAATTTTCTATGTCACTCATTTTACTCTCAGTTAATTTGCGTTATGAACGAGTGTACTTGGCTTACCAGTTAAAGAATACCCATTTCTTTCCCAGGCTTGGTACACCAATTATGAATCCTGTACCAGTTTCAAGATTTGAACTTCGATGTGGAATAATGACGTTTTCTTATGGACACTGAAACTTTCCGATAGAAGCTGGCAATAAGCTGAAATAATTTTTCTAAAAAGAGAAAGAAGTAATCTGAGTTGTATTTTGTATGTTGCTTTTATATTAGACTATTATTGGAAGGTTTGATTCTATTCCATTAATAACTTGAACAAATCATTGACTCATTATGTAGTTATTCTTGTTATAATGAAAAGAAACACAACTGCACTTAATCGGACCACCATATTTCTTTCTCATAAATGCGATGTAAATTTCGAAGTTAGAGGGCCTTCATTTGGTTTCAAAACACAAGAAATTTTCACCTTGAAATAGATCATATTGGAGTTTTAGAGTACAAGTGTCATACAATATCTTAAAGAGTTTATAGAAAATGGGTATTCATCATAAAAAAGGAAATTAATTGAGAAACTAAAACCTTTTATTGACTAATTATGCGATAACAGTAAATCATATATTTCCCTTGCGGTAGGAAAAATAACTGTACTGATGATATGACATTAAAACACAGTATTTAAAAAAATATGAATTCACTTAGGTTGTGCAGTTAGCATATTAATCAAAGTTAAATAGTTGTCATTAATTTTGCTGTAAATTAGCCAGCTAACTAGGAATTATTCTGCTTAACATAACCAGAATCTTTTTAAATCTAACCTTGGCTATTATTAGGTAACGGGTGTAATGAACGTTACGAGATACCACGAGAATAAGTTCGCAAATTAAAAGATAAGAATGGCGTTAAAAGAATGTATTCAGAAGCATCAAATATAACGTTTTGATGAATTGCCGCATTATATTTGGTTTTCGATAATTTTCTTGTTTCAGAGCTGCTATACTTTGAAGAGGTGTACCTTGCTGCAGTTTAAAAGTACACCGAATGGAAGTTGCCATGTGGGCTATGACTTCATAAAATTTCTTGGCAAATGCATTTATTCCTTGAACTCACATCTGTCTAAAATTTAGCAGTTGTAACTTATGTCTATCAATAGTATTTTTTTTTCCTGAATGCATTATCTGAGATGCATATTCACTTTTCTTGAAGTTACTTAGTTTGCATTATGAACTGATGAACGTGTTTGCTTGTTCCACCGAAAATAAAAAATCTGACATTGATACCCATGACTTCCTTTTACGGCCTATAAAATTATTTGCATTTTTTGTTGCATTTCATTTAAATTTATTTAATCGAATTGTTCTAACTTGATTAAACGATGTCTCAAGGGCACTACAAAATGATGTTAAAATTATTAAAATTGCAAAGTTTCGATCAAAGTATTCCGGTTAATTTCTGTTGTGCAGGAGTCAGTCTCCTTCTAATTTTATTTTTTCATTATGCGTTTAAAAATTGCCCAGATATATAACAAATATAGAAACCAGGAGAACACATTCAAAATTAGATTTTGTTATTTGTCTAAAATTAAATTTTTGATAATATGACATGGCTAACACATGAATATTTTCATAATTAAAACAATTTTGTAATTGGAAGTGTATGACTACGACGAACGATTACGAAATTAAAGGTCGGATAAGGACTTTTAATCCGCGAAAGGTGTGGTTCTGGTAATTGGAAAAAAAAAAAAAAAAAAAAAAAAAAAAGGCAGGTGCACAACCAGACGTTATAGAAGTCCCACATACAAAATTTTAACGATTTATGATTAATCGTGTAGATTTATGTGAGATACACACGTACACATACGTACGTACGTGCAGATGTCACAATGGTACCTTTTGAATCCGCTTTAAATTCATTTTACAATCCGTTTTGAACAAACCGTTTCTCTTTTCTGTCCGTACTTAAAGAAGCTATAAATTATTTCTCCCGCCTTCTTGGCATGCTTTAATAGTGTTATGGTCTGCACGCTGGGCGCGTATTCCAGAGGTCCGTGGCTCTATTCCCGGCGAGGGCGTTGCTCATTTTACATCTCCTGGTTTCAAAAGCACCTAATGTCTCTATAGTGGCACCCGAACTAAAATGATGGTGGAGGATGATTCTCCAGACCCAGAACTTGGCGACTGGATCTCCTAAAAACCCCAGTCGCCCTTTAAAAGGGAAAGTATATAAGATATTTCTCCCGAATTCTTGGCATGACTTCGTAATGCGGTGATCTGCACGCTGGGCGCGTATTCCAGAGGTCCATAGTTCGATTTCTGGCGAGGGTGTTGCTCATTTTTCATCTCCTGCTTTCAAAAATACCTAATGTCTCCACAAAGCCATGGAAAAAAATAAAAATAAAAAAACCTACAAATGTATACAGGAATGGTCAAAATGGACATTTTTATTGAAATATGATACCCGAAATTTTTCGCGATTACAAAACCTCCTTTACTTCGTAAAATGAAGCAAAAATGGAACGTATTCTCAGTCTAGCTCGATCGGTGGGAATTTCCATAAATTTAGGAACTATTCATTTAAACTATAAACTTATCAGTTTGCAGTTCTTCATATGAATGCCTATAACTGTACTTCGTATATATAAGGGCTATATATGCTCAGAATTTCTTAACTGAGAAGAAATTAAAGAGAACCAACTGTTTCTAATTTTGGTAAACTTAACATGATTATGACGGTTGAAAGTACCTTTAGTTCAGGTTGATTCATAGATTTGTGTTTAACCAAATGTGTCTAATGCATATATTGTTTCTTAATCATCATCTAATGTTATAAGACTTATTTTGTTATATGTGGTAATCAAATAAGAAAGAAATCAGTTAAGCAGTTTGGCGAAAATATTTCGTTCCATACTGGGCTATTAATCATTTAGTGTATACCCACAACTGAAATTTTGAGAACTTTATATTGAATTAACTTCAGAATTGTAAATTATGTTTCAATTTTATTGTGATTTTGGTCTTCAAAGAATTCGATATTTAAAGGAAAATAAATCTGAATGGTTGCGGATTTTAATGGCCTCTCAGAAGTTTTGCTGTGGAGTTTTCCGCTCTCGCTGAGATCAGAATTATCTTTCTGCTGTTGCTCCCATTCCTGCTAACTCACTTTTTGTCTTTGCTCTATTCCGTACAGTGTTGCCACTGATCGCTTTCAAATAGCTGAGTTACAAAATTCATTAAAATTTTACGAAATGGAAAATAAAATATAAAAAAAATAGAGCGTTATTCTAGAAAAGTATTGAATATTTTTAATTAGCTATATCGTGAATTAAGTGAATTTTTGTTATTTAAATCAATACCATTCAAAACTAAGAAATTGATATTCTTAAGAACTGCATCTCGTGCTTTATATTGCTTAGTTTGTTAATACACAACAGACAGATTCAATTTGAAAGATAAATGTCTAACATTTTGCCTAATGTGAATAGACTCAAATCAAAAGAGAAACGACACATTTAGAGTGATTCGGCGCAAAATCCCATTTCGAAACGAATGGATATAAAAAGGGCAAAAAAGGATGAAAACACATTTCTAGTAATAAAATGTAATTAAAATTCGGAACAAGTTAAGACTTGCTGTTCGGTTTTCTTTTTTATAACGTGAAAATGGTCAGGAACACATTTCAAGGTACCAGACAAGGCAACATTTTTCTTTAACTTCTTTGTAACATCACCTGCTTTGTAAAAACAGCAGAGAGTATGATATTCAATGTAAAAATACTATATAAATAATGTAAGTTCAGATTCATATTTTTAGAAGCTTACTTCTTGTGCAATTTTCGGTATATTTTTCGAATGCTCCAGACGTCTTAAAACGTGAGTCAAGAAATCTTGATATGGAAATCTTAAATTGTGTTTTTTCCCTTTTTTAAAGGAAACTCGAACCGTCTAATTCTATACTAATGTTTACATTTCATGTACTACATTTTAGTATTTCGTTTTGCTTCAATCATTTCCTTAATCGTCGAACTCCAAATCTTCCAAAGTTTTGATTTTAAATATGATAACTGCTCCTATCCTCCCCTTTCATCCTCAAGTTTTTGTTTTTTAGCCATTTCGCCTTGGATAAAAATGAGAAAAATACTTATTTATATCACCTTCTAAGAATAGTAATCGCGGATATTCTATTATATTATTCAATTAGTGATAGATATATGTCTAAAAGACACGATTTTTTTTAAATGGCCGAGACCCTTCGTTTCCAGGTGGACGGTCTGAGCAAATTGTTGTTCTTTCACATTTTCTTAGAAGGATTTTTGGATCAGTTGCCTGTTTTAAATAGTCGTTAGATATTAGTAAAATTCTTTTTAAAATGCAGTAGTTTACAAATATCAAAACCTTATATAGGAATCGAGTTTGAGTATAATAGAATGGTTACCCAGGTTTCGCTAGCTACCGTACAGAATAGCAAGGAAACCGTAGATGATAACCGTACAGTACGAGTGCAAGACTACACTTTAAATGAGCGGATACTCAATTAAAACACAGAAAATCGTTTTATTTACATAGTATCTATTATTTATTTAAGTATTTTATGAATTAAATGCATTTTTATTATTTCAATCAATCTGATTCAAAACTAAGAAACGGATATTCTTAAGGACGGCATCTATTGCTTTTCAAATAGCTTAGTTTGTTAATCCAGGTGACAGGTGAATGCAGGGCCTGGAAAGCTTTATATGACAAATCAGGTGTCTTCCGGTACCAGCACCTATCTAGAACAACACAATCCTCGTGGCTTCTCGCGAGGGCTGCATCGGGAATGGAGAATATGAGATTTTGACGTGACCAAACAAGGGCATATGCATATATGCTTCAGCATACAATTAACAAAAATTTCATACATAGGTACATTGGCTGATATAGGTACGTTGGATATATTGGCCTAAGTGGTTAATGAGATAGGCAAACAATAAAAACTTATGCATTAAAAGAAATGATACACTGATAATGCAACTGGAGCATTAATCCATAACATACAGATTCAATCTGAACGATAAATGTCTTTCATTTTGCCTGATGGAGATAGAATGGAATCAAATGTGTGTATTTTGTGGCGAATTTTGTTTTAAATACCTGCAAGGAGTAAAAACTGTAGTTCTTCAAATTATCCATTTGTTTTACAAATGTGGTACTTTCTAAAATACGTGCGTTTTAAGAAATCACTACAGTGGTTTTTAAATACAGGGTGCGGCAGAGATACAACATTATTTTAAAAATGAATAACACAGATAGTATAAGCGATATCAGCTTAATGTTTTTCCAAGTTATAGAGAGACACTTAAAGTTTGTGTTTATTACGGTTTAAAAATAATATCATTAAGGTGGCATCCGTTGTGGTCAGTGCATTGAGTTAGTCGAGTTTTGAAGTTTCTTTCCACTCTTACCAGCATATCAACGGGTATTTTGTCGATAGCAGCTTGAATATTGTTCTTCGGTTCAGCCATGGTCTTTGGACATTAGAAATTTCTGATAGCCCCACAAAAAGAAATCACACGGGACTAAATCAGGCGAGCGCGCTGGCCACTGACAGTCGCTTTGTAAGGTGATAAGGCGTCCAGGGAAATGTTCTGTAATGGTCTAATGATGCCTATTCTGGACAATGCACACCAAAGAGTCACACGTTCTGTATGGAGGGGCTGCTCATGAAATTCTCAGGGATTCGTGTCACTCCATTATCGCATGTTTTGATTAATGCATGCTGCAACCGGAAAGAAGAAAATGGGCATCAGCGCTAAATAACACTAGGGCATCATGAGGCGTATTGGCAAGAGCGGCTTCGCATGCATTTTTTCGTGAAAGAAAATCTCGTGGATTAAGTTGCACCACTACCAATTTATATGGATGAAAATGCAGTACATTAAAAAAGTACGATTCCACGGAGAACGCGCGTTCCTCTCTCGTCCGCTTCATGATAGGTACTAAACCTACATGACATAAAACTTCAGACACCGCCCTTTTCAATGACCTTTCTCGGAATAAATGTCGCTAGATGGCGCGCGTAGCAAATAAGGAAATTTCCCTGCCGCCCCCTGTGTTTCCTTGTTTGATTATGTAAAACAAACAGGAATTTGACATAATGTACAAAATATTTTGAAATTTATAAATATCCATTAGTAAATATAATAGGACTCGGTAAAGGGAAATTAACCTATTTTTTATTGCTTTAGAATCGCTAGCCACATGCTGTCTTTGTTACATATACAACTGGATGCAAACAAGCAACTAATATTTTAGTTTCTTTTTTAATGATAGTTTAATAAATCCCAACCAATGATTTTTATTTCATAAGGAATTCGATACAAATAATTGTATAAGCCATTCAATAAGCATACAGCAGTTGAGTTTTAAATACTAAAGAAGGCAATGAAATAGATTCATTCGAAACTGATAAATGTTTCAGCAAAATTGATGGGAAAAGACAAAAGAAAGAAAGAAGAATATCTTGAAACCATAAAAGTAGATTTTATTTATGATCAAGAATGTACTTCTTTAGTGATACATAAATTTTCATTCTAAAATATTCCGAATTTTATATATTAATCATTTTTGTTGGCGTACAACTATTAAAACATATTCTTTTCGTTATAATTCGTTTATTACAATAAAAGAAACACATAAAAAGTAAAGAATGTTCTTTAAAACAGTTTTCACATACACAGGTTATTTGATAAACTGATTTCCAGTCTTTTTTCCTTAAACAGTGATTCTTTACATATTTTACAAATTGCAAAGACTCTCAAAAACAAAACAGAAAATTTTACGTAAATACTGAATGTTGTGGATATATAATTCAGTAAAGAAAATCAATTTTTATCTCGTTTCTTTACAGTATAAATTCCAATCAGAAAAAAAAATATTACGCTGTAGTTAATTAAACCGAAGTAATTCCGCTCTTCTGTTTGGGGAATTAGAGAAATTAATATTTTTTTTAGTGCTGGTTAAAAATGTAATATTGAGTTTCAAAACAAAGGAAATTGATTAATAGATGATGCTTTAATTTAGTAGAAAAGTAGCGAATAAAGGTTTTTAGTAGACACTTAAATTAATTTTAGATTTAATAAATATGCTTGTTTTCGAAAATATCAGCAAATATTGCATTAGTTGCTTTAAGGTTTTGAGAATATAGCATGTTGAAAATGAGATAAACAATTTTGAATTTTACATAAACAAACAAATTAATTTTAAACAAATTAACATTTCGCGTAAATTTGATTTCTTAACTTTAACTTTGTAAAGACATTAGTTTTTTTTTTTTTTTTTTTTTTTTTTTTAACAGACGTTGTAAAAAATGAGCAATACCCTCGCCGGGACTAGCGCAGTCTGGGCTGACCACTATACTACGAAAGCATGCTAAGAAGATGGAAGAAATACCTTATACAGAGGCTGTTCGCACATTTTTTAGACGATTTTGGTAAGCGCTAATAAAAACTCGTTTGCTGCAAAAGAAGTAATTGCAATTGTACTATGTTTTTAAAAGTCAAAATTATCGTCTGTCGCTTGAAATTTTTGTTTTTATTCAAATTGGCGAATTTAACAAAGCAATGGTTCGAAGGCTACATTTACGCTTTTTCCGAAGAGAAATATGCATACTCCGTTATCCAAAAACGATGTGAGAGTCATGGTTTTGTGATATCTAAAGCGTCGATAGGTAATGTCATCAACAAGAAAGGAAAAAAAAAAAACGTCAAATTGGAGCCTAAAGTGGGACAAATATTTCAAACAACTATCCAAGGAAAAAACGGACATCTTCGACTATTGCAAAGGTACGTTGTTTAATGCTGAAAAAAAAATCCCCCTAGTCAAAGGACAGTTGCAAAATCATTAAAATGATCGTGTCCACTGTAAACAAAATGATAAACGTTGATTTAAATATTACGAAAGCGAAAAAACGCAATGTGCATCGTCTTCTTCCAAAGCATATCGCTCAACGCAGGACACGCTGCAGAATTCTATATGAGAAACATTTATCCAAAGAAAAATGGGAAAAAATGTCACAACAGATGAAGCATGCTGTATTTAAATGACTGTAACAAAAAAAGAGCCATTTATTATCATAAAAAGGGGAGAAAAAAAATTGAAGTACATGGTTCAAATAATCGAAAGAAATTTTTTCTAAGAGATTCATGATTGTTGCTAGTTTTTCTTATAATGGCAAGTTAAAAATAGAGAGAGTGCACAAAAATGTCAAGATTAGCTCCAAATACTATCAGAAACATATTTTATCGCCAATGTTTCTGAATGAAATACCGTCGCTTTACCCACAGTGCCATCAATCTGTGAGACCCCATTAGGACAAAGCTAGCAGTCACACATCAAAATCCACTGTAAATTTCCTAAAAGAAATGGAACAAAAAACTCGTATTAAGGCCATACCCTTCACTGATATCCATACTGAATCTCCCGATGTGTCACCTTACGGTAGCATATATACATAACGTGTGTACTCATATGTTGAGTACACTATGATCCTTTGAAGCATTATCATTAGATTACAGAAGACATGTACATACTGAAATATTAGGTGCGTAATGTTATGCTGGAATAAGTAATTAGTACTGTGAATTAAAAGTTAGACCCTAGATTAGTACTGTGTGGTACAGTGTCTTGCTACTGAATTATTTGTACTGTTTCCTAAATACATTAACCAATGTACAAAGATATTAAAACATGTGTATTAGGTACACAGTACCACTGTAGCGACATCAGGACTTTTTGTTTTATTCTGAAGACGTAAAAAATTTGAAACACCCTCGCCGGGACTCGAACCTCTGACCTCTCAAATACGCGCCGAGTACTACATCACGTGCTGACCATTACACCACGAAGGTATGCTAGAATGTCTCAAATACATTATACCCGAACTCGGTCGTGATTACTCTCAAGTTACAGTTCTTAAAACAGTATTCTCTGTAGCTTTATAGCATATAACCAATATAAGCATGTGAGTCTCTAATATTTATGGTTTATATTTCATGGTTAATATTTATTTCCTGAAGTTTACCCATATACATATGCGTCAACGTGGTGGTATACGTCTAAGGTGCAATATAAAATTCCTAAAATCGTTCCAGCACTCCATTGGGAGGAGGAGTACAAATTATTTTATATAACTTGTCTATTACCGTTACAATAGATCCATCCTCTCTCCACTCGATGGGGAGGGAAGCACATGCCAAAACCAAAAATGGAAAATGATATTTACATTTTCCGCTGCATTGTAAGCAGAGGTCTGGTTCAGTGAAAGAAGTAAATAAATAAAATAGTCTATTTGTAAACTGACAAGTATAGAAATTAAAAACAAAATAAAAAAATAACTTTAGAAAACCGGTCAAAGTAATAATTTTCTTTATTCGTTCAACCCCTACAGGTCGAAGTAAGCAAAGCAAAATTTGGAGCCTCAGAAAATAGGTTCAAAATGATTGAGAAATAATATACAAATTAAAAAAAAATTGAGTAGATCGGGTTCAGAAGTAAAACTCGCAAAAATAATAATCCAGCATTTGAAAAAACAAAACCGTTTGCAAAAATTTTAATTCAAAATTGGAAACATGAAACTAAATTCAAATTCTGAAAACTACAGACTGGGTTGAAAAATAAAAAGCGTAATTCATAAACAGGCAAAAAAACTTTCAAAGTATAATCAAATTTTCTTAAATTTCAGTGAACGGTGTCCAAAAATGTATAAAATAGAAGTAATGCAACATATACAAAAATAAAAGAAAAATGGAAATTTTATCTAATATAAAATATAACAGAATATAATAAAAAATAACAAGTAAAGGAGTTTAGTTCCTGAAATCTAAGCGACAAATTTTTGAAATAATAAAATATATTTATGTTATCTTTTGTTATTATTTTTGAAATAATAAAATATACTTATGTTATCTTTTATAGTAGAGAAGCCTAAAATGTGGTGATATAAACTACGAATTTAAAATACATAAAACTTAATAAAACTAATTAGGAAAGCTTACATTGTAGAAATTAAAATGAATAAATTGAAAAGGAGCATCGAGTTATGTGGTTTATGAAAACCAAAACTGCTAGTCTGAGTTCAAGCGAAGTATAAATTCGCTGAAAAATTAATACCAAAATTATCATAATTTCAGTTCAAGAGAAGTATTAACTGGCATCATTTCAACGAAAGGGAAAAGGTTGTAATACTTAGCTCAATGTATCGAATAAGTTGCAGTGTTTAAGTAAAATGTGTTTTTAGATGTAAGGTATCGTGAAAAATGTTTCTGAAAAGTAAACAAAAATCTGAAGAATAACTAAATTAAAAAACTAAAATTTTAATACAGTAAGGACTGTGTCAAGTGAATTTTGATTAAGTAATTTTACTTTGTATTTATACCTTTTTCTGTATAAATTAAAGTCCTTAAAACACCTCACTTAAGTTTCTTTTTTTTTTCTTCTCGTTTTCTTTCAACCTTTCTTACCTGCTTTTGGATGCTTTTCAACTTTTCCTCCTGCTTTTGGATGCTACATTTCATTCACTTAACTGTTCGTCTAATTATTAATGAAAACTTAGATATGGCTCAATCGTACGTCACGTGATCTCAAACTAATCCACAAATATCTTACATTCTTTTACAATATTTATAACAAAAGTCCTCTTTAGTGACTGATTTCAAACTTCATTCTTAATAGAATGCAGGCGTTATTTAAAATAGCAAAAACATAAGCTTTAAAGATCTTCTAGTTCTTAATAATGCTCAAAATACGATGCTGAAGCCCTCACAACTTTGCATCGAAATGCAGAGGTTTTATTTCTTGCATTGAACACCACCACTTCTTTAATCCAACCAGTGGATCAATGTATCATAAGAATATTCAAAGGCTTTCGTGTCAAACATGTTTACACTCCTGTAAATAAAGTACTAGCCGAAAGAAAGCACGTCACGCTAAGGGCAAATTGTAAGCAATTCATCGTAAGAAATTGCACAGAGATTATTAAACTTGCATAAGAGCAAGTTAATTCAGCGACATTAAATGACTGCTGGTTTCAGTTCTGGGCCAGAAATAGAAAAAAAAAAAAAACTTTTAAATAATTTTCATCGATTGAAAACGAAGTTAAAGGAATCATACAAACTGTAAAAGCAACTGGCGGCAAAGAATTTTAATATAAGAAAACGAAGTCAGAGAATAATTTCAGAACGACAATCGAGAAAAAAAGGACGAAGAACTGAAGGATCTCATAACATAGCTGATAATAAAAGCAACGGAAGTGAACAAGAAGTGAAGTAGATTACTTTGTGTTGTAGTCTCAAACTACAGAACGTTACCTACATAATGAAGTTAACGTTATCTTATGTTAATTTAAATTCCTTCCAGCAGCGGAGGTTCGTCTACTTCACTCGTAGTACTTTCTGTTTATTTAAGACTTGAATAAAATGGTTTCTGTAACCTTCTTTAAACTTTGTTATTTGTTTTAGACCAAGCAATAACTCGCATCCAGTCTAGTAGAGTCTGCAGGACATTAATACAAGCTTCCAGATACCGCAGAACTGTATAATCTACTTAAAAAGTGGTACCAAAATTAATTCTAGTGATACTTAACACACTTGTTTAAGTGTTAGCTTTGTGGATTGTTAAGTGTTAACTCTGGGTTTTTCAGTGTTAACTTTGTGAGTGCGTTTTGTGTTAGCTTTAGGGAATGCGATTTTTCCGAGGCGATGTATTATTGATATAACTACTGAGTTCGGCAATGTTTATTGTCATACATTGTCAACTAATTTTACACTGTTTACATTTTCATATTCATCACATGTTTGATTCTCCTGTAAAAATTCTTAGTATTTTAATTCACAATAGTAACCATAATTACTAAAACTCATCATAATCGTTAAGCGTAATCTATCCCGATACATTATTCATGTATTCATGATTAATGTATCGGGATAGAGGTTAGACTTTGTTTTGAATTCTTAACTAAAATACTAAAAGAATATGAAATATATATACTGATTTTATACAATTTTTAAAATTAGAGTTGCTATTATAAATTTTCTGCATACAAACTTTCTTTTGTATTTCAAAATAGCCATTTCAAAAGATTCAAACAAATTTCCCTTCATAGAGAAAACCATCTGAATTTTCTACAACTAGCATTAAATGTGTCTGTCCTTATATGTTGTTACATACTTTGCTAGAAAACTCATTTTGAAAGAAATTCTTCAAAACCATTTGGTAAAACGAATTACTTCAGGAACGATACCTTTAGCGTCGATTGTAGTTTCAGTTCACGATGTCACTGTTTGACATAACCTAGAGCGAAAATTGCATTTCTTGCTTTATTACCTTTATTTTATTCTGCAGAAATACATGCTAAGTTTCGAGAACCTGTGTACTGAAATGATCCATACTTAGTTTATTTATACTGGAAAAATGGTACGCAGCAGCTTTAAAACTCCACCATGTGTTTAAATTTTATTGAATGTTTGAAGCACAAGTCCGACTATATTTTTTTGTTTAAAGTTTAGCTTATTTTGAACAGCAGCTCATTTTGAGGATGCTTGATTTTTAACTAATATAAGTCTCAAGATATTCCAAGGCCGTCCGAGTAGTTACCGTTTAAGAAGGTAACTAATTAGTAGGCACTCTGAAGCATATTTTACATTGCTAAATATGGAAATAAATTTAGACACAAGATCAAAGTGACTATTGAAAATTGTAGAAGAGTTGATTTCATTTATTGAGAAATTCGAAATTATCTATTCAATATTTACAAACTATCAACAACCGAAGAAGAGTAACCAAATGGATTTATAATCTTTATATTTAGATTGTCATATATATTTTAACATAAAACACCCGAAAGCAATATTCAATTTGATTATGAATTCACAATTCTTGAATAAAAGTTACATTCATATATAATGATTGCGTACATGTTAGAACTTGGTGTTTGTAATTCAGTTTTCTTCAAAACGCAGCGTCGAAAGACGGGACAGAAAATTGTGAAGCGAGGTAATGTATATCAGAAAGAAGATGCATTCAATTCAAAGTGTAAATTAAGATTGATTCGACATATGCCTTTTATAATAATAAAATATACTTCACGATATATCCTTCTTCTGTGATGAACGTAGTCTTACAAAGAGTTTTCCCCTCTAAGGACGGAAAATTATTTTCTCTTTCAGGAAGCAATCAGCGTCTCATTTTTGCCACTTCTCGGTTTATTTTTTTTCTTTGAAGACTTATTTAAATATGTTTAAAAATGATTTCAATGGGACTTGCAATGTGTAAATTTGAAAAGATGATTTATTTTCTAGTACTTGGCGCTAAAAGACATTTCGCATATGATTATGAATTTATCGCTAAAGCAATTTTGGCTGCGAAAAAATGGTTGAAAATTTCTGGGTGTTTCATGAATATTGTTATTCTGTATGCAAAATATATTAAGATAATAAAGGACCCCAGCAATTCGAAATCCCACCGTTTCTTCAAACTCATAAACTTTATTACAACCATATAAAAATTCATAGCCGGGGAATTTTCTTTCCGAACATATGAAAGCATTTGTCTTCAGAAATTAATTCTTTGCTTAATCTCATGTTCATGCGTTCCCTTTAATTTCAAATTTAACATGAATTTACTTCAAATCTTCCATTGATCAAATTTTCTTAGAGGAATTATACTTGTTATAAAAATTTCGTGCCTTAGTTTCAAAAAAAAATTTTGTATGGACTGTTAACAGAAAATAATTAACTGCATTCATTGCATTATATTTATCCTCTTCGTAATTTTTTAAAATATATATTTAAGCATTTCCAATTGAAGGTTCAAATAAAAATTTAATTCTAAATTGATTTAAAATTACAGAAATAATGGTTTGCCAATAGAGCTTGGAGAAGTGTTCGTCATTTTTTTTCTAATTAATGAGAGATATTATACTTTTCGTAAGAAAGCGTTGATATATGAACAAAGCGTTGTATAAAGAAACTAATGATTTTTTGAACGATTTAGTTATTCAATACCGCGGCAAAAAGAATCATTTAGCGTTTTAGCACAGTGATAATAATGAAAAAATGGTTCATGCTGGTTTCTAACATAAGTGCAATAATCGGCTTCTGAAATCTGTCAGAAAACACTTGTTCTTATATTTAGAAAATTAAGCAATTACATTCGTGAGCAAAATTAAGAGAAATTGCATATTATGTCTAATTTCTGGAACACTAATACACAGATGTTATTGAAATTTAGTATGAAGGTACGTTTATAACAAATAAAGAGATGTGCAGTACAAAAGTAACTTAGCAGTAAAGCTGATAATGCAGAGACATTCAAAATCCACATTGTGATATCGAAGAGTAAATGAGTCGAATATGGGGTACAGGCCGCAGCTTGTCATCACAGCCAGACAAGTTGCGCAGCATGACAGCATACTGGGTAGGAGATAGTTGAAGTGATCCCATACCAGTCGATCCCACTTCAAGGCAGTTTTCAACATGCAGGAAATCGGGAGAAAATACCTTATATACTCTACCTTTCAGAACATATATGGGGGATTAGGTGACACTGTTGACAAATCCTGGTGGTGATGAATTATTGTCCACCATCTTTTAGCTCGGTTGCCACTGTATCCTCATTAGGTTATTTTGAAGCAGGAAGACGTGAAAATGTGAAGTGTCCTCTCCGGGACTCGAAACTGGACCTCTAGAATACGCGCCGAGCATGGTACCGTTGAACAACGAAGGCATGCTGAAAGAAGGAAGAAAATATCTAATCGTATTCTTATCCTTATTGGTTAAATACTTTTCTAGAAATAGACATAATCTGAAAATTCTATTAATTTTGTACACGAGTGTACGATGGTAAAGTAAGTCTCACTACGTCCTATTAAATAAATTCTTGCTGCGTCTTATCAAATTAAACGCAACAACCGTGAAATTGGAGTAGATTTAGTCAATATCTCAATCCATTTCGAGGGAAAACAGGTACAGGATCCGCTTCGTCAGGAGAAAAGAAATCTGCAAGACTGGAAAGCAGTTCCAAGTTCCTCTTTATGCCGCGATCAGCATGCTGTGTTCCGGCAGTCATGAAATGGGTGCTGCTAAGAGCGCTGGAGATGTTGAGATGCTTGAGCTGAGGGGTGTAGGATATCTGAAGTCCGGAAAACAGTGACTAACTGACTGATCAGATATTGCCAGAATACCGCAAAAATGCAGTGTCTCTGGGTTGCTGAAG
Organism: Stegodyphus dumicola; assembly: GCF_044657685.1. Taxonomy (NCBI): domain Eukaryota; kingdom Metazoa; phylum Arthropoda; class Arachnida; order Araneae; family Eresidae; genus Stegodyphus; species Stegodyphus dumicola. Next base: position 201,264,096 of record NC_140771.1, read on the forward strand.
ATAATGCTGATAGGCGCATCACGTAAAACAGTCCGAACATTGTAACCTCGATGCGAACAGATCTTGGAAGGAAGGATGAGCCTAGAACATGAAAGGCATGGCGAGAGTCTAATCATAGCAGGTCACAGTTCTTGTTTGAGATCGCAAAGTCCATAAAGTTGCGCCATCTGGAGAGGCGCATGCACACTAGAAAATAAAACAAGTTAAAAACGTAGCAATCATCATACAATGAAGCAGCAAGATTAAAAGTCTATTTGAATCAGATGCTCCACGATTCTCAGTGCAAGTGAAACTTTTTCTTAGTGATTCTTTTTACATTTTCCCATAAATTCTATAAACTTGCAGACATGTAGTTGAAAATTTTCACCTGACATGAAATCAGGTTCGGCTTTTTCCGAAGCATCGGAGTAAGACTTCAGAGGAAAATGACTTCACTTACTCAGGAACTTCAGATACCGGAGAGAGACTATCAGATTTTTAATTCTTCGGTGCCTGAATTTTCCTTTTTCTGACAGGTTTTTCATGAATTTTCGGACGACATTCGCATGACTTTGACGAGGCAATGCAATTCAATTTGCAGTGAACGCACGTTGAGGTTTCTTCCTTTGGCAGCTTACAGGTGTAGGTAAGATGTTTTTGACCATATTTAAGACACCTGGGTTCGGTGTTGCAGAAGGGATGCTCATTTCCAAATCTCTGATACCTGAAGCACATCATAGTGATTTGGTTGGTTTCATACCCTTGGAAAGTTACTCGCAGTTCGAGTAAAGTCTTTTTCTTGTAATTATTTCTGCCTTCATTGTTCCTCTTAAAAAGAGACGAAGAAAACAGTAGTTTGACTTTACTTCCGTCTCTTTTCTGGTTAACTGCGTGACGTTGATCACTGAAAAACCAGCCTTGATGAGTTCGACATCGATTTCTTCAACAGGCGAGTCGTCGAGTAATCCATGAATAACCACCTAGAGCGCTGTATCTTTCTTAGCATGAAAAGTGCGAAACTGCTGTCTAATGTTAAAGTGCAAAATGTTTAACACCATTTCTGACAAATAGTCCTCTGACGTCACTCCATTTTACCTCTGATCTGGAGAAAAATTTGGCGGCAGCTTTTCTTTCTTTTCAGTCATAGTCACGCGCTGTTCATCGTTTCTCTCTTTATTAACATAGTCCATACGCTCAGCGGCGGGGAACCGTAGTTTAAATTTCAAAGTTATTTTCCTTACTGACATATTTAGGTACCTGTGTAGCGGGAGTCTTTTCTGTAGGAGAATTCTTTGCTTCCGGAGTGGAAGCTGAGTACAGCTTAGCGGTCTTGACTGGCGTTATCCAACCTTCGTCGTCCGTTCATTGTGGTTTAGCAGGTGCATCTTTCTTAAAATCAGCAGCAGTACTCTGCGACTTTTTTATCCTCTTGCTTCTTCTCGCATTTTGCCTCTTGCATCCGATTGAGCATTAGGACATATTTGACTACAATCGGATCAGTTTTAGAAAATTCCTTTAAATACTTCCCCTCTTAGAATTGATTTCTTATCAAGCCTTCCTTATCAGAAATAGGCAACAAAAAATATTCTCTGCTTTACGTAGCGCTCATTTTACAGGCTTACCGTTGCTGAGATTTTCCTACAGGTCATCCAAATTTCTTAGAGGCTTCATTATTTCAGCTCCATCAGAATCATCCGTATTATCTTCATCATAACTATGGATGGGTATGTAGTATAGCATACGTTTTGTCAACGAGGACCGAACGAAGCTCGTTATGCGTAGTGCAAATGTCCAAAGCACGAGGCCACGTGGCTACGGCCAGGTAAGAGCGTCGAAAACAACCTTCATGCATAAAGACCACCCCTCAAATGATGGAATGGAAAGCATGGATGAGTATGGAAAGCAGTTGATGCTTTGATACTATTGTTATTATTCTCGAATGCAGCGGGGAATTCTTATCCCTGATCTTTCCAGATTCCTGAATAATCTCGAATTGGGCCTGACGTTTCAGGAAGTCCGTTAATAATATTCTCCAGATGAGGTATAGGCTGGGGTGGGAAAAACTTTGAAGTCCGTTGCTTCTTGCGAGAAAATGTCAAGAAGCAATGAAGCTGTAGAAAGGGCTTTGGTATTAAAATACTAAGTTGGTTTTGCTGGGTTTCTACTACAATGTAGTAGTACTTCCTAGTAGCATTGAGAGAACTCCCGAAGGACCTGGCTTTGTGGAGACCTCAAATGGATCCTGTAGAGATCGTCAGGAGGAAGCTAGAAGAGAAAAGAGAAGAAAAAATGCTGAACTAGTCGCCCTGTGATGGCGGTAGAAGTGAAGATGAGCAGTAGGGAAAAGATAAGAAAGCTTCTTGAAAGTGCATGTAGAATCTGAAGTCACTTGAGTGGCGCCATCTCTTGTCAGTCGTGGAACGTAAGCCAAAAATCGAGGTTTAGGGTTAGCTGGGATGAGCGTGGTGCCATCTGGTGCTGGTTTCTGCAACTGGTTTTGAAATCGAAATTTAGGGTTAGTCTAATGGGGTCTAGCCCCATTAGATCCAAAGATAGTCTCCATGGGGACTAGCCTGTCGCCACCTGGTGTTGGTTACTGGAACTGAGTTATTTTGCTTCTGCGAAGTTAATTATCATCATGGGTGGCTGAAATACAAGTCTTAACTTGTCTGCCGGGGAATTTGCACCCTGTATCTTTCCGATAATGGATATAGTGTTCTTTAGAAATTTCGTAATCTTCTGATCTTGGAGCCAGGCTACTGCTTCATCCGGGAAAGGTAGAATCTTATTCTGAAGTTTCTGGCTGTAGGAAATCTTCGGAAGATTTTGCCTTTTTGGATTAGTAACATTTTTCGTGATTTCAGGGAAGTTGTCTTAACTAAGTTCAGGAGCTTTTGGGGGGGGGCTGTGGTCGGGAACAACGGTAGTTTTTATACAAAACAGTAACGCGAACGAGAAGATAGCGCCATCTATCAGAAAAAAGTGTAATGAAATAAAAAATTAAGTTAACAGAAATGGGGAAGCATTAAGAAAGACCGGACTGGAATCAAAGTCATTAACTAAACAAGATAAATCTTTGTGAATGTGGAAAGCTTCAAGAAAATCCAATTCACCAATTGAAGAAGTTTTCTTAATAATTTTTGTTGACCCGATGTAAAAATTATGATTAAATTGCCAACAATGATTAGCTATCGAAGAGATGTTACATTTATCCTTTGCGCGCATAAACTGAAAGATAGCATTCGTATGCTTTTGTAACTAACTTTTTTGGAAGATTTTTTTTATTTAAATTTTAAAGTTTTTTGTCGATCGTAGCTCTGCTCAACATGCAACAAAGGCCAGACTGAAAATTCACAAGGATTTGCACGAGGGCTAATTTTTATGTAAGGTTCATTTGTGTTTATTGCTTGAAATTTTGCGTGTGCGTGAGCAGGTCCTAGCGTTTTTTGTACACAATCTGAATCCAAATGTCTTCATGACATCTTTCTATACTCTTCCCAATATAAGGTTAAAAATTATAAGGTTAAATTTTTGGCTTTGTTTGCCTATGTATACACAAAGGCGTTTCTTTTATGATCAGAGAATATCAGTTTGAACTGTGGAAATCCTACTCATCTGCGTTTCATGAGTACAGAAAATCAGCTCATTCTTTTCGCTCTTATATTTCTCTCACTTATCTCTACAGTTCCATAAGATATTCGGTTATTTCTTCTTTCGAAGGAGATTTCGGTCAATTCTTTATGCTTATGCTCCCTTTTGCTTTCTCATTACCAATCCGAGAATTTTTAGCTTCGGTGATATTCGGGAAATAACGAAATTTTCACAGTATAGAGATTGCAGTGAGTTCTATGCCATCTTATTATTGTGTACTTTATTTATTCTCAAGTATCAGCAATGAATACTGTTACGAATTTTGTATTTAGTTAGATATTTTTAGTAGAATTATAACTACCCCGTGCAATGCAATGCGTGATAAATTTTAAGAGAGAATTGCGTCAAACACGTAAAAAATATAAAAGTACGTGCATTTAACATTGAATAAATGGATATATCTTTTATTTGTATTAAAACTGAATAAATGTAATTGACTACTTAGTTAGCTGCAACCGTAATTCTATCTCTTGTTGGTTTCCAGAAATCTTGAGAAGCAAAGAAATTACTAGAACTCTTTCGCGACCGATTGAAAGCTTTAAAAAGCCGGAGAGAGACACCTCAGCTCAGTTGTTTAGTTAGCTGCTGTTGTTACTGTTGATCGAATTAGCTTTCCTGCGCTGTAGATTACGTTTCACGTTTTAGTAGTTTGAATGATAACTACTGATTATTATTGCGTAATATTGCGAACACTTGTACAAATATTTGAGAAAAATCCCAGCGTTCTATTACATTTTGTTAAGAATATATTTGATTAACCTTTCATCGGACTTGTGCATTCAATCTGTTACGATCTCGTATTTACGCAACAGTAACACAGATATAATCGCGCTTCCGTAGCTAATGGTGATATCATGTGAGAATTATTTATTTATTTTTTAATAGAAATTATCCTTATCCGAAGCACTAGAAGCCAGTCCTTAAATAAAGGAAGCCTTAAAGTTTTAACTCACTCAAAATGGAGACAGTTGAGTCTTAAATTCTAAAACGTTTCTTATTAAAGCCTTCTCATTATTTAACATAAATTTTCCTAATGATTTGAGGACGCCATAGGCATTATGAAGCTACCGTAGTCAAAGATGTTATAAGGCAGGCATTTTTAATTATAAATTAACCTTATGGGAATTGATAAGAACTCTTTCTTAAGAGAGGAAAATCGAATCCTAATCGCCCCTAAAAGATTTGAATTCTTCATTTTATTTTTATGTTACTATTAATGATGCTGCTGTAAATATCGTTTAGAATATGCCTTCATAGCAATTATTTAAACCGAATTTCGATTTTTTTGGAAACTATAAGTTTTCTATGTATATATGATCAAAACATCTTATTAAATTGTTATTAATCATTATTCTTTCAAGAATAAAAACGAGGTAGAACTGCATAGTTACAAAATTTCGGTCGCTACTGCATGAGTTAAAAGCAGCTTTCTTTGTACAATTTCTAAGTGCAACCTATGTTTTGGTTATTATTTCTTTAAAAATAAACTTGTAATAAGAATTCCGCAGATATACTTGCTGTTTGTTATAAAGTGCAATTTTATTTATTTTCTTGAAGCATAGTTACAACGTCGAATACCGCATTTTGATTAAGCAGCAAATTGCACTGTGGGAAAGCACAAAAATGTACCTTTTTTATCACGATATTTTTTGCGTTTTGCTTTAGAGTAAGGAAAAGCGTCTGTGTTTCAAAAGCCAGATAAATGTGGAGGGAAAACAAAATGCTGACCATTGCACTATATCTTAGTGAACGTATTTCAGTTCCCATTCTTTCTGTAACGTCAACACATAAGCATCAACCAATGCCTCAGATCAATTCTTGCCGACACACACAGCCTTCCAGACATCTTACCGCATATGCTATAAAAAACGGATAAACAAAAGTCAATGTACGAGAAAAAAGAAGGAAAAACGAAAAATCGAGCGAATTTCTAGCGAAAACAAGCCGACCGGTGTTGGCATTTTCCGATAAGTCAAGCTGTCACATTACCAGGATAAAAAGATTTGCGAAATCTATCTTCCATTGTTACGAACCATTGTGTTAGAGAAACATAACTAGAGATGAGCCACCGTGTCCTAGCAATGAAACTAAAATACCATGATTGAAGATGCAGGACGTGGGAGATGGATTTAAATTAAAAGATATGAATCATATTTGAAAATTCTGTTCTGCATGTTAAATAAATGCATGATTTGTTGAATTACTTAAAGATGCACATACATAAAATACGGGAATTCAGTATATGATTGGGGAAACTCAAGTAAAGTTGCTATAAAATATTTTCAGTAGGTTTCCTAATGTGTACATTATTTCTAACTGTGCTTAAAAACGAGCTGTGTAACTAACTTCCTTGTTTCTTTGGATCACTGAAAACATAAAATAATAATGAAAGCGTGTTTCCTCTCTCAACAATTTTTAATCAGTTTAATTGACTTAATCTTTAGAGAAGGTGTTGGTATTAATAAATGACTAATTTTGTAGAGACTTTAGTTTATTTGATGCTGGAGAGATACAAAATAAAGAATACCCTAGCCGGGACTCGAAACTATCTGAGGGTGCTGGAACTCTTCGAGTGTGCTTGACATTACGCCACGAAGGCATGCTAAGAAGTCGGGAGAAATAACTTATATACTTCCCCTTTTAAAGATCGCCAAATCCTGGTGGTGGACAATCATCATCCACCACCTTTTGTAGTTGGGGCACCACTGTAGAGACATTAGTTTATTTGATGCTGAAGAGATGAAAAATAAGCAATGTCCTCGCCGAGACTCGAAATACGGACCTCTCCAATACGCGCCGAGTGTGCTGGCCATTACACCCCGAATACATACTAAGAAGTCTGGAGAAATACCTTATAATTTCAATTAACTTGTCTAATGAGTCTATAAGCTTACCTGTGGTGAACACTCAGTCACTAACACAAAAGTTGTATGGGCACTTTTTTAGTATGATTTTCATCGAAAGGTACTTCCCTTTGCTTTAAAAAAAAGAATAGATTTAATTAACTTCCAATAATGTAAGTTTTGAATATTATTTAAATAAATCCATTGAAAATTTTCGTTAAGTAATCATCGTAATGTATAATTCCTGTATGAAAACACAAGAAAATTTGAAACAGTACCTCAAATACTTCTGTTTCAATCCTAGCTGGAACTGCAATTACGGTTTATTATTATAAAGTGTAGTTATCTATATTTTTTTGCGAGAAGCTAAAAAATACTTCCAGAGTTAAATTAAGGTAAACAATCTATTTAACATTTAACAATAATATCCAAAAAATTTTCTTCTTAAGAGAAATGTCTTTCTCTTTTTTCTTGCACTGTGAAATTTGATGAGGATTTTTGGACACATATTTTTGCATTCCTTAAGAAGTTCCGATGATACTTTACTCCTTTTTACTTCCTTGTAGGAAGTAAAAAGGAATTGTTGTAATCACGAAAAATTTAGGTATCCTATTTCAGTGAAAATACCCATTTTGACCGCTATGAATGCAATTTAACGATGTTTTTGCGCGACATCTGTACGTAAGGTCAGAATAAAGGACTCCATTCCCCCTAAAAAATTAAAAATTTTAAAACTGATTTAAAAATAATCCTGAAGAGAATTTTTCGTGGCGTCTGTGCATACCTACGTACGTATCTCGCATAACTCAAACACGAGTAGCCTCAGAACGTAGAAATTTTGTATATAGGATTGCTATAACATGTAAATGTGCACCTCGTATTTTAATTGCAATCGGCCGCACCAAAAGTATATAAATATATGTATATATATATATATATGTAAGATAAAAATGTATGAATCAGAATTATAACTATAAACATTAATTCTTCCTCTTTATTCTAAAATCGTAATAACTTATCTGCATTGCGTCATTAAAATTAATCATGCTATCTTACGTAACCGTTAATACCAGATGCCTCTTGACGACCAATCACCGAATTTGTAAATCAAAACTTTTCTCTTCGCGTGCTTCTATCTTTCATAACTACGCACTTCAGCTTTTGCCCTCTACTCTGCTAAGATGTAATTTCGCTGGCTTGCTTTCTATCTCAACAATATCAAAAATGTAAATCTTCTGTGGAAAGGCACGACTAGAGTGCCAAGTGATGGTGGCCACAAATACCAATTGGAAATAAAAATGGAATTAAAACTGCCTCGACTGTCAAGTTCTTTAAATACTACGCAATCAAATTCTTCTTCAGTATGGGTCTAATCACGCATCTACACTGCTCCGTCATTTCCTTTGCTTTTATTATGACATATATATATCCTCTGTTACTCGGCTCAGTAATCTCAGTTTCGTTAGTCTTATATGTTTGTAAATTGCGCATTTTTTGCTTTAAAAGTGATTGAATTATGTTCTTCTTATCTTCCAGTTAAGGTTTCTGTGCCTTTAGTAAATCTGCATGCAATATTTTTAGAATTTTGAAATATCAGAATAGTAGATTTGTTGCCGATCTGGAGAAAGTAAGCTTCGGAATAACAAAGATAACGCCTTCTTTTATTATTCCGAAATAGATCATGCTAAATCCATTCTGGAACATATTCAAGGAAATAAGTGTTTAAGATTTACTTCATAATTTTCAATACGGGTATTTGTGAGTTCTTATGTATTTTTGCCTTGTCGCGAAGTAAAAACTGAATTTAATTGAATTAGAAACACTGAATCGTCTGGGAAAAACTTTTTTTTTTTTTTTTTCTGTTGTTTGCTTAATTTCTTTTATATATCGTTTTAGATTTATTATAGTATTTGAATAGAACAAGTGACAACAATTAGGTAATTCTTTAGATAATATAAATTTTTTGCATTCTGAGTTAAAAAATCTGATGACTTACTTGTACGGAATATCAAATTATACGCACTTTTTCCTTGCATTTCGTTTAAACTTATTGGATTTAATTAAATCTACTTCGCCTACAGCGCATAAACCACAATAGAATAAATGCATTCTTTAAAATTCACTCTATTTGATTACCAGAGCGACACTCTGGCGCTAGGTTCACTTAACAGTATTATATTTCGTTCATATTATAACTCAGAATGCACAAAATTTATATCATTTAAAGAATTATCTAATCGTTGTCACATGTTTTATTAAAATACTATAATAAAGCTAGAAGGATGTATAATAGAAATTAAGCAAGCAAAACAAAAAAGAAACAGTTTTTCACAGACGATTGAGTATTTCTCATTCAATTAATTCAGTTCTCACTTCGCGACAAGGCAAAAGTACATAAAAACTCAAAATATCTGTATTAAAAATTACTAATTATTAAAAATTGAATTATTAAACATTAAGTAAATCTTAAACACTTATTTCCTAGAAAAAATTGCAAAAAGGATTAAGCATGATTTAAATTTTAATAATAAATGAAGGCGTTTATCTTTTTGTTGCAAAGCTACGTTTCTCTAGATTGGCAAAAAATTCACTACTCTGCTGTTTCAAATGTAAACAAGCAATGGCCGTCATCAAAAATATTATTAGGCTTAGCGGAACTTAAGCAACTTTTAAATTGTTGATAATTCTAAAAATATTGCATACAGATTTACTAAAGGCATAAAACCCTTAACCGGAAGATAAGAACAACATAATTCAATCATTTTTAGAGCAAAAAAAATGTACAAATTACAAACATATAAGAGGAAAGAGACTGAGATCACTCAGCCGGGTAAGAAAGTGGATATATTTATAAATATATTTATATACGTTTGGCGCGGCCGATTTAAACCGAAATAGGAGGTGCACATCTACATGTTATAGTAGTCCTATATACAAAATTTCAAAGTTTTGAGGCTACTCGATTTTGAGTTATGCGAGATACGTACGTACATACGTTCGTAGAGACGCCACTAAAAATTCTCTTCAGAATTCATTTTAAAGCAGTTTTGTAATTTTTTTGGAGGAAAAGAGTCTTTTGATCTGTCCTTACGTATAGATATCACGCAAAAACATCGTTAAATTGCATTCGAAAGCGGTCAAAATGGATATTTTCGTTGAAATATGCTGCCTGAAGCTTTTGGCGATTATAATACTTCCTTTTTACTTCGTACAAGGAAGTAAAAATGAATGAAATGTAACACTGTTAAGTGAACTTATGGCCAGAGTTCGCTATGCTAAACAAATACAGTAAATTTTAAAGAGTGCATTTATTCTGTTGTGGTTTATGCGGAATCGACGAAGTACATTTAATTCAATCCAATACGTTTAAATGAAATGCAAGAAAAAATGCGTATAATTTAATATTCCGTATATGGAAGTCATGTGGTGTACACATCAGATTTTTTTTATTTCTTGATACTAGTCCGTGAAACAAGTTCCTCCCGTCTTTTCCCTTTTCTAATAGTCTTCATTTTTTTTTTTTTCATGTTGTTCGAATAATATAGTATAATGGTGTCTAAACTATGCTTATCATATAAAATTTATTTTCCCCATGATTCATTGTTTCTCGTAACTACATTATCACATTCTTCGATATCCCGGAATATATTTCGAAAACTATAATATCACAATATTTACATTAATAATTGTTTTTCTTTTTTGTTTACTTTAGTTGTTATTCGAAATTTTGAATGAATACACAAAAGGAAATTTACATGCAAACCATGCTATTGTACAAAATATAAGAAAAAAAATCCTCTGTGTCTCATTTCTAAGAAGTAAAACGAAAATAAAAAAGTGTCCGATTGCAATATAGTATTACATTATAGGGGCACTAGCTGATTAGAACATTACCTTTGGCTTCCTCAAAACAGTCAAGCAAACTTCGTTCTCCCATATTTCCCCATTGTCTCAAAAACCTGTCAGACCACATACATGGTCTCTGATGAAATCTTTAGAATAATTTAATTCAAATTAAAGACGATTTATTACTTAAGACTCATTTAACTATATATATTTGTCGTTATCGCAACTTATAATTAATTTAATAATAATTAATTTATAATTTTTTTTAAATGGGGATATTCGCAGATTTTGTTTTGCTTAGGTTTTTAATGTACAAGTTTTTTTAAAGTTTTGAACTCCAAGAAAAACTTGCACATAAATTTGTTGAGGGAATAAGACGACGGAAAATCCACTACTACATAACCCCCATTAGTTTGGTAATGGAGATAATCCTTTTTTTCTCTGTTATATTCCAGGCCCACCAGGGGCCGAGCGGTAAAGTCGCTGAACACTGGTAGTTCGGTCCGAGGTTCGAATCCCGCGAACGGGCTGGCTACATGGGCGTTTTCGTGGTTTTCCCCATGTGTAACGTGTATACGAGCCAGTTTCCCTTAGAAAGTCCTCCACGAAGGCATCCCTCCTCTTAGGCAGATAGCCCTCGAGGCTTTGCCATAATCACACACACATACACACACACTGTTATATTCCAAACACTGCTATTCTACAGCTAAATCAGGTACTTTAGTCAAGCTAGCAGGTGCACATCTGTGAAGTGGGAGAAGGGGGTTTGAAATAAATGTTTTAAACACTGATTCATGAAGTCAGTTTATATTCTGAAATTCCTCGAATTAGACTACATTTCTCTGCTTTTTACATGCTTGAATTTTGCGTTTACTTTTAGAAAATTATGATGTTATTACTATGTCGCTTAAATTTTTAATTGTGCAAGGAGCCTTGTATTTTTTGTAGATTTCAGATCACAGTGACTTAGCATCCGGGGGTAAAATCACTATTTCATTGTCGACACAGACAATGAAATAGTGATTTTACCTCCGGAACCGATGCACTAAGTGACACAGAGGAGAATGATGATTTACCTACAACAGAGATGAAAGAAATAATATTTCACGAAAGAAAGTCCTAAAGAGGTTACGGGCATTATTGAAATTTTAGTTTCAAATAAAAATGAAGAACATGATGTCAATCCTAAATGAGTACATTGTGAATCCAAGTTCATAGGCTTTTCCTCATGAAACAGCATTTATTGCTTCATGGAGGCTGAAGACTATTTATGATACTATGAGCCTGCTTGATTTTTTAAACATACATAACTGTTGCCTATTTGGGAGTTTCTATTTCAAGAAATCCATCTTGCAGAAAACTGGGTGTTCAACAAGTTAATGAAAATTCTGTAAAGCTTCGAAATGAATATGTTATTATGAAAAAACCAGAAAATAGACAAAGAAGATGCCAGCTAAAGATCGGCCCCACAAAACCAACAATTATCTGTAAAAAATATAATGTTGGACTATGTTTAAAATGCTTTCTCCCATTCCAACTTACGTAAGAATTATTAGCAGTGGATTATATCATTGTCCCTTTATTTATTAAATATCACGTTCTTCGCACTTAAACCATAAAATTCAGTTCAAGAACAATATCGCAAAGTAGTTTTAAATTGAGCATATCTTTAGAATTTCTGATACAAAATCCCGCGCCCTGGAAGTAATTTTTTTCTCTACAACGTTGCCATTGCTCGGTTTGAAATCCTTGAGTTTGTTAATCACAAATGAAATCGATGTATATATTCAAAATATGAAATCGATAATAAAATAAATTCAAATTTCAAATTTGGGCTTCCACATGCACATATTCGCACTAGGATTACGTCATTCGATAGATCTATGTACCATTGTTTTATCACAATGCGAGAAATATACATAAATTTATGCAGAATTTTCATTACTTAATTTTTTTCAAATATAATGCAACATTTGGTAGCAATAGTTTGAAAAGTGAAACGGACATTTATAGTGAACCAACGCAAAATCTCAAAACAACAACAATAGTCCTTCAGGGACATAGCCCCTTTGGACTAAAAATTTTTTTTGGGTTTTATATGTATACATAAACTTAGAAAAACACATAGTTAAGAATTTATAAAATTAAAGAATTTATAAAAAAATATTAATTTCTTCAATGCTGGGTGTGATATGGGTTAATCTTCCAGTGGAGTAATACACTCACTAAAGAAGCCTTAAAATAAATCTTTCTAATAGTTTTTCAGCCTAGCAATTTTTACATCCGTCTGACAATAGAAAAGTCTCCGCTGCTTGCGAAATTGAAAGACACAAAGTAAAATTTAAATTTTTAAATTATCAGTTTTATGAGAAGAAGTGCGAATAAACGTTTTGGCTCGGAAATACACCTAACAGGCTAAAGTTTAATTCAAGTACATTTCGAAGACTGGGAGAAAACGGTATCGAGAATGTCAGCGATGGTTGCAAAATCCCTTTCGTAACCGTAACAACTTTCTACATACATGCAATTAACTAATAGGAATCCTTGTGAAAGGCGATTGAAGTAGAAGTGACAAATGTAAGGCTCTTATATTAACTAACTAGTTATTATAACTTTAATCTTTACTTTAAATTCCTTTTTCCGAATTCCTCGCTAGAATGCAACTTATTTTTAGTGTAATTTAGCGGAGGATTTTTGGATCTCAGTGACAGAGAGAATTTCTAGCATTAACTATGCGCTGTTAGTTTTAACTTAATGCAATTTGGCTTTGCATTCGCTCACAGCTTATACTTTTAAACTTACCCGCCGGTAACATATTTGAGTAAATCTGAGTGTGTAGTAGCAGACTTCTTTATCAATGTTAATTTAAATGTCTGTTATTACTTATTTTATAACGCTGCAAAACCATTTGTTGTACTGAAAATTAAAATTGTACTACATACAACTGGGTATTTCAGTACTGTGTTATTGTTTTTTAGGAGAACTTTTAGGGAACATGAGCACTCTTTTAGATACCTACATGATATAACTAGTTCAAGCAAACTGATATTCCTTTGTGTTTAGTATAACAGAGTACAAAATAGACAATTACCAGGTTTAACTGAGAGTGCTAATTGTATATTTCTTTGAGGATGACATAAATGTACATTATCGAGCCTCTTAGACACAAAAACGGAATTCCACTAACAATAAATAGATAAAATACTTAGGTGTGATCACTGATTTTGTTATATTTTTATCAAATATATCATTTTCTCAAACCTTCCTTAGACGGACACTGCTTTGTCATTTATGTTCTAAACTCTTCCCAAAACAAGGAAACGTTAGACAATGATTTCAATATCAGCATGATTGTTGCCAAATGAAAGGAAGTAAGATTTACAATAAGATAGTAATAGCTAATAAGAGTTACGTAATAAATTAATACTAAAGCCTAATAAAAAAGTAAGGATGTACAATAAAGAGAAAGCTTAGATAAACGGATAAATAAATAAATAAACTACTAAACTCAAATAAGTTATTAAATACATAATTATAATAAAACAGATAGGAAAAGGTACAAACTTAAAAAAATTCTGTCTGAATTTTAACCCTATTAAGTTACATGCGCATTTTTAAATTGCCAAATTAAAGAAATGCTTTAAAGTAATGATGCGATAAAGAGTGAAAACGGTAAAGAGAAAAAGGCAAAGTAATATAAAGGTACATATTACATAACACTTTCCCTTTCAGACAGGAAATAATTTATTTAAAGACTTGGTATTTCAAGCTAAGATTTTCTGCAAGTTTAATACAAAATTGTCATTTATATTACTTTCATTGTTAAATAAGTTGTATTAAAGTCTCTTGCTTAATTATGTTAGTTTTCTTAATAATCTTAAAATAGTATATCAAAATCTTGCAACATCACGCGATAGAGTATGAAGGTGAAGAAGGACAAGAAGACCAGAAAACGTCAGTTTTACTTTTCTTTCTTTTATTATTATCTTCCTTTTTTCCCCACTGCTCTGTCTTCCTAAATCGTTGGGTTGAGAGTTACTGAGAGTAATAAATATTAATCTTTCTCGGGCAAGGGATGGATGACACTACGTAAAAAAGCAACTACCATCCTTTTTGCTGCCAGTATCTTTAGATTTTGGGACAGCGAACTAGTTCAAGAAATAACTGCAGCCAAAATACATTGTCGCTGACTCTGCTATGATCACAGTGTCGTAAAGGAAGAATTTACTACTAAAGCTGAGATAAAATGTACGACAACCGTCTATTTATGCTAAAAATAAATATGATTCATGCAACATGCATGTCTACGAAAAGGTATAGGATTCATGTTTCCCCAGAGAAAAATACTTTTAGAGATTATTCTTTGAGAGTTACAGTATTTTCCAGCAGTTTTTGGAATTTAAAAATGGAACTATGGAGCTAAAACTAAGTTTAAAAACAATGTAAATACTTTTCTACAAACAGCAGAACCAATATGGTCAATAACATTGAAGAAATATACTAAAACTGTTAAAGTAAAAATTTGTAAGACAACTACTAAGTAAGAAAATATGTAGCACATTTATAAAAGTGGGAAAAAACTTTTCTATGCGAATAAATGTTGCAGTAATTACAGATATACAAATGCATTTTAAGGAATTAAAATCTCCACAGTATTTAATCATTTGTTAAAAACAGCGCCAAAACTTGAGTTTATTTTCATACAGATATGTGATGCAGGTAAACGTTCCGGCAGAAAAATTAAATCATTGTTTAGAATACAGATAATATAATGAGATTATTTTATTTCACGCATCAGTTTTTTATGTGAACATCTGTCCTGTACTTCTACTTTTTTGTATACTCCACAGAATATGAAAATAACAGCACTTTTAAATAAGGACAAGAATCTTATCTTATGAAAACGAATTGCCAAAGTTAATCGTCAGTAGTGAAAACTTTTTGTTTTTGTCCGGCATGAATGTCATCGCTACCAGTTAGTAAAATTCCTCTTTTGAATATTTCATTAAAGAGAATTCGACAAATAGCCAAACCAGGTATTGGTATCTAAATTTAATCTGCAAATTTGTAAAGAATTTAATTTATTATTGCTTTTTTAGTTTCTGAAGAGGAAAACCTTTGGTTCCTCTACTTCTGTAGCATTTAATTAATGTCCTGGTTTTAATAATTAAGTTTCTAACAATCTAAATTTGTGAACTGGTGAATGCCAGATGAATTTCTTGGTAATCTATAAGTTTAAATTAATCTAAAATTTGAGTTATAATGATTACGTTATTAACTCATCATTGAAAACAAAAACACGTAGTACTAATAGTGTAAAAATGTAATTGTAAGACAACTCCTGTTATAGGACTTTAGTCCAAAAAGGTATGCACAGTAATCTGAAATATGTGCTCGGTTTTTTAATAAAGATGCCCATTAAATTTGAATTACTATACAAAATACATACAGATAAATGGATAGATAGAAGTATAGAGGACACATAATATACAGAAATAGTAAAGAGGTATCATCTCCCTATACTTTTATTTCTCTAAGATAAAATGCTAATTAACGGGTTACATTCTATTGTTGTATTTACCGCTGCATTCTTACTGTTCATTATGTTTAAACAATTCCGAAACTAAATCTTGAAATGAGATATTGCACTTTAGGAACTAGAATTGATAACGAGTGGCGACTGCTCCGCATTAGATGTGACATTTTATCTTGTGCAAGTTTTCCGTATGACAGCAACATTTTCAGCTATTAGTACACTTACTGTCTCTTTTACGAAGCTGCTATTATGATACTAAATATTATATTAAATAAATTCTATGGAATATGTATATCATGGTTTTGAAGTGGAAAGAGCAATTTGTATGATTTCTACGGGTGACACAGTTGAGTACTTTGGGACTGAATAATGGTTAATATTTTAATTGTTTGCATTTCATCTGCTTCGGTTTCACAAGGTACCTCTTGAAAGGTCTGCTGCAGAGAGCTTGATGTAATGCGCAGTGTTTAACGGAAATATTAAAATATAATGATCAGGATCCTCTCCATCCAATGCAATGGTCATTAAGAGAGTTTCCTTTTGTGAAATTACGTCGGAAACGAACTGTGCCCAGTCAAGTATTGATTTAGGAATACATTATTACTCTCCCTGTCATTATTTTACTTGTGGCTCTAATTCGTGGAGTCTTAAGCCTAAAGGGACATTATCCCAATAAGTTTGCCATTACTTGTTCTCCATATCTTTCATTTGATTGGTAAGATAGGACCTTGGCTATTGGAAGTCTACGATCGTGGCGTTGATATTCTGGGCCATTTGTTTTGCTAGCTGATCTGTGTATATATTACCAGCAATAGCCGAGTGAGGTTTCATCCAAGCGACTGTAATATAAAGTTGAGCGTCATCGTCTATTATTGCAAAAAATATTTTGAACTATTGTGAAAATGTGCTTCATGTTGTGAAATGTGTGAAGCACTGAAAAGCTCTGGCATTAGACTGTTAGTTCGAGATATTCGAGTATTGCTGCACAAATACGTAATTCCCGATAGTTCAGGTGTAAATACATTGTTCTCGGGCTTTAAGAAATCTTTTCCGTGATCTGCTCTTACGTTAGTGCGAAAAATCACAAAGACAGGTACCATTTTGATCGGTCATTGAGGCGTCGATAAATGCTAATGATAGGATTCAATAGTAATTGCTATTCTTAGCAATGATTTTTTAGTTCAATTGATGCTCTTGACGAAAAAACTTAAATTCGTAATTTTCCGCAGCAAAGACTGTATCACGCATGTTAGCTTGCCGTTACCAGTTGCAATACTGCTGTTCTCTTTGCTTCTTTTTCTTATTGGATGTATAATGGAGCGATCCCTGATAAAAAACACAAAGGATGTTTAGAAGTGGTACGGCAGGCCTTGGTATGCTTGTACCTGCTTATCTTCCTTTCGTTCATTGTAAAAGTCCAAGTAGCTGCACCGCAGTTCACAACACTACTGTTTTGCTAGCTGTTTTGCTACTACTGTTTTACTATATTTGATTCAAGATTTTTTCGTTATGGAATTCAATTCCCAGTTTAAGTTTAAATGCAATTGAAGTTTTGCAACTATTTGAGCAGTTCTTTTCCCTAGTGCGGCAGCATGTTGGCGAACTGAGTATTTTTTATCAATAATGATTCTCAAGAGTTTAATTTCGAGGATATTTTTTATTTTTTTCTTTTGGATTCTGAAAGTAGTATTTCTTTCATTTTTTGGCCCGGCTTATAAATGGTTCTCAATTTTTCTTCCAAGATCTTGAGCTGTTGTTTCGCACATAGATCTTTTAACATTTGGAGAGAGATGCTAGTAGTTTTCTGCAGAATGTCTCTAATTTTTCTTCTGATAACTAGAGCTGCATCATCCGAATTAGCGTACAGGGAAGAAAATGACGAGATTTTATTTCACTGAATGCCACGTCACAAATATCTGCGCTTAAAGGCAAAACCTTGCGGGCAATCCTCTGGACTGCGAGCTTTCTTTTATCATATTGCTGTGAATAATTATACACTTTTATTCACAAAATAGTTAGTCTTTATAATCGGAATACATTCTTTGGACATTCCATATTTCGCACAGAGTGTAGGACCGTTAACCACCGTGGGGAATCAAAGGCACATGAAGGTTGGCGCATACAATTCTTAAGTGTTTAGATTCTCAGTTATGCCTTTGTTTGAACTTGACGAACAGTCGTTTTATTTTCAAAGTAGCTTTGTATATATATATACTATGGAATTTTATTATTACATATATATATATGCAATAATAAAATTCCATAGTCAAGCATACACTTAAAATTCTAACTGTATGTTCTTTTCAATTTTAGTGGCGACGGTCTCTTATTTGAAAGTACCTGAAATTAAATCCACAGCCCCGTAGTCAAGTTGTTTTTCCCGCCTTTTCTACACGTACAGTTATAGAATGTTCTGGAAATATTTGAAGCGAACTGGTTGACGAGGCTGACGTCATTTCTTGGAAGCTCCTCCTTTCCAGAGGCTATAAAAGGACTCGCAAAAGAATATCGGGGCTTTTCTTTAATGCGACGATGCAGTAAACTTCATACAAAAATTTATTAGTAATTCTTTTTATTTACTCCGGATATCTGATTTTGTAAATGCTATTTCTCCTGACCAATAATAAATGGATCCTGTTTTTTAAACTTATCGTCTGATAATTTAAGCTACGACTAAACTGGTACATCACATATATATATGTATTTTCTTTTCCTCGTATATGAGGCCCACCAGCGTCCGAGCGGTAAAGTCGCTGAACAATGGTAGTTCGGTCCGAAGTTCGAATCATGCATGGGCGTTTTCGTTGTTTTCTCCATGTGTAACGTGTATACGAGCCAGTTTCCCTTAGCACGTCCTCCACGAAGGCATTCCTCCTCTTAGGCAGATAGCCCTCGAGGCTTTCCTATAATCACATAAACCAGTCCACGGATATGATCGAAAAGAAATTTCCAAAAGCCCCAAAACAAATAACTTCTCTTCCCACGGAAAAAAAAAAAATAAATAAATAAATAATAATAAATAAATATCGCAATCTGAAACTGCTAGCTTTTTCGGAAGTTAAAGCATCCCAGATATATTTAATATATTTATGTTTTAACAAATATCCTATTTTAGGGCAATTTAGTAAATTACACACCAAAATTCGCTAAAGGCGTTAGCTAGATCAAGAACAACTCTCTTATTTAATTCCTAAGCCAATTGTTTAAAATGCAGTTTAAAGGGACCTAATTCATTTTTAGCTTTGTTTCTGCAATGGTTTAAATTTTTTGGAACATTCATTTCCAGTTTTGTTTACCATTTGAAACCGTGTTATAAAAATTTCTAAATCCAAATCTACACTTCCTTCTGGAGTTTTCCTGTGCAAAGAACCCTTTCAGCTATCAACAAGAAAAGACTTAAAGCTATCAGCAGACAAGAGCATAAAATGATATGCATGCTTTCTAAAGCAGGTAGATCATTTTATGTTCTTTTTCGTTCCGTCGGATAGGATGCCTCTCCTGTTTTTTTTTTTTTTTTTTTTTTTTTTTATTTTTGTTTATTTTTTGGATGTATAAAATATTCGCTTAACACTGTGAATGCATTAAACAAGCGACTACATTGCTAATGTATTTACTTCTTGGAACATCTATCAAAAAAGCACTCTTTCTAAATCAAGTTGCCCGCAAGCACTTTCTCGAAATAAACCAACCTAATTTATGTGAAGACTACTTACCAGGAAATAATACTTGGGTTATAGCGAGCAAATATATTTTTTTTCTTGTACAGTAATGCGAGCAAGAAATTAATTAGACAGCTGTCCATGTGCATGTTTTTATTTCCTCATAAAATGCAGTTAAGTAAGTTCGAAACAAAATATTTTTTTCCTTCACACATCCACATTTTGGTAAAATAAGAAACTCCAGGAAAAAAAAAAAAAAAAAAAAAAAAAAAAAAAGGTTTTTCAGGCAAGGCATACCTATGTCCTATATGTGCTAAAGTTATGAAACTATATAATCATACTATTAGCTTGTTTAAAATACCAACACTAAAGAATGTCTATCGTACCCTTGTATCTATAAAATTTGTATATTTATACCTTACCTTTAGTTACAAAAGCTTAATAGCCCTTTTAGGTTCAGTAAAATAACATCCGGTTCCTTCACCTGTGTGTTCTGTTTCTTAAGTTTCATGAAGTAGCATCCAGTAACCTGTTCTTGAGATATTATAGACCTTATAATAGTATAATCATCTGCTTACATGTCATGAAAAGGATATCTTTTAATTTCTTTTTTTCGGTAGCATTTCAAAATTAACATGTGAATATAAGCACAGGTGTTACAGAGACATTCAGAATTTTTCGAGGTTGAGTAAAATGAAGAATCAGCGGTGCCTTCGCTGGACTTCGAACTCAAGACCTTCCGATGCTAACGGACGTTCTTACAGTTATATGACAAAAGTACATGGTAAGGAGGGAAAAAAAAAATACTTAACACTCTCCTCCACTTAAAACGCGACTACAGATGTTTGAACGTAATTGCCACCTTATAATGACTAATTGTCGCCCATCGCATTTCTGTCAAAATCCATTGTAGAATAATTTGTAATATTTCGAAATCGCAAATATGAAGCAGCAGAGCGCTCGCTAGGATTCGAATTCCGGACCTTTCTGTGCCACCTAGACTTGCTTTCAGTTACACCGAAATAGCACGCGTTAAGGACGAAGAATACTTTAGAGTGTTTTCACACCGCATTGGTTTATCACACCATTGATTTTTAATGCAGTGAAGTCCCATTTACATGTTTTTCATTTATATGTCTAATTTGTGCCTATCTTGGTTTATCTCTACTCACGTAAACGGTAAAATATTTCTTTTATAGAATGCGCAATTTGAGCTACACACCTACTTTCACACTAACATTTCTCTTCGCATTAGGCAGTTCTACGAGAGTAATTTCTTTCGATAACATCTGGAAGCTGTGCACGAGAATACGAGAGGGAGAAGAAAGACATGGGGCACCTCAAAAGACTTAATAACTTAGTACAGTAGGCTGGCAATCAAATGATGTACTGCTGGAAAGGACAAAAAAAAAAAAAAAAAAAAAAAAAAAAAGAGCGATTTCAAAGTGGGAAATACCTTGTAGAGAAATTACGATTTTTTTTTTTTTTTGGAAGCAGGAGACATGAAAAATTAGCAACCGCCTTCGCCAGGAATCGAACCACAGACCTCTAGAATACCGGCCCAGTGTGCAGAACCACTACACCACGAAGGCACGCTAGAAATACCTTATAACCTTTTACATAAATATAGTTATATTTTATATTACATTAGTTGAAACAATCACCTTACACTGGACATTGCAAATTCCCAATTATTTGCAAACCATACAGGAGTGTGATGACTGTTTAAATTGCACATTTCCTCAGGTATTTATTTCTAAACTGCACTAATTTCTGCCATTCATATGAGTTTTGGAAAGATATTCGAGAACTTGGTTATGTAGGTTTACTTCTCATTTACAATTTAAATTTAATTAATTTTAATTTATTAATAGTTAGCCTTTCAATTTAAGTACTTCTTCTATTTCTGCATCCAGTTTGAAATTTAAAATAATTATGGAAAATTAAGCTTGACAAAACAAACGTCAAACATAACGTATATATAAACATTTGTCAAATAATTTATATAAATCGACGAAACTTTTCTAGAACGAAATGAAATTTTCATAAGAAAAATTCACAGAAGCTCAAGCAGTACATCCAAGTAGCATAAAGATTTTGCCTTCCCATTAGCAAAACAGAAGTGAGAATAAAGAATATTTGCCATGCTATTTTATCAGAATATTTGTCACTATATCTCGTACTCATTATTTCCTAAAAATAATAACTTTAGTGTAATTTGCCTAGAAATACTGATTTTTTCTATATTCCATCTAATATTGTTTTTGTTTGACCACACAGAGATCAAAGTGTTAAGAAACTTTTAAATCCTAATTGTATAAAGTGTGTCTGAAGGGCTTAACGCTCTGTTAAGTTAACGCATTAGTGAAGACGAAATAACTAAGCTTAACATCTGTGACAAAAAAAGCTGTAGAGAAAGCATGGCTTGTGAGTAAAATAAAGACATTTTTAGTCAAATTACTCATAGCATGCAAAAACTGCTGCCAATAGTAGTGAATAACACAAAAGCACTAGAAGCCGCTGAACACGAGTAGTTCGGTCCAGGATTTGAGTTTCGGCGAGAATGAAGCTGACTGCATAGGCGCTTTCGTGGTTTGCCCCATGGGTAACGAAGATACAAATCAGTTTCCTTAAAAAGTCCTCCCCGAGGTTCCTCCTTTTCCGTGGAACGCATAACGGCGGAGCACGTAAAGAAACTTTTAAATCCTAATTGTATAAAGTGTGTCTGAAGGGCTTAACGCTCTGTTAAGTTAACGCATTAGTGAAGACGAAATAACTAAGCTTAACATCTGTGACAAAAAAAGCTGTAGAGAAAGCATGGCTTGTGAGTAAAAAAAAAGACATTTTTAGTCAAATTACTCATAGCATGCAAAAACTGCTGCCAATAGTAGTGAATAACACAAAAGCACTAGAAGCCGCTGAACACGAGTAGTTCGGTCCAGGATTTGAGTTTCGGCGAGAATGAAGCTGACTGCATAGGCGCTTTCGTGGTTTGCCCCATGGGTAACGAAGATACAAATCAGTTTCCTTAAAAAGTCCTCCCCGAGGTTCCTCCTTTTCCGTGGAACGCATAACGGCGGAGCACGTGAAGAAACTTTTAAATCCTAATTGTATAAAGTGTGTCTGAAGGGCTTAACGCTCTGTTAAGTTAACGCATTAGTGAAGACGAAATAACTAAGCTTAACATCTGTGACAAAAAAAGCTGTAGAGAAAGCATGGCTTGTGAGTAAAAAAAAAGACATTTTTAGTCAAATTACTCATAGCATGCAAAAACTGCTGCCAATAGTAGTGAATAACACAAAAGCACTAGAAGCCGCTGAACACGAGTAGTTCGGTCCAGGATTTGAGTTTCGGCGAGAATGAAGCTGACTGCATAGGCGCTTTCGTGGTTTGCCCCATGGGTAACGAAGATACAAATCAGTTTCCTTAAAAAGTCCTCCCCGAGGTTCCTCCTTTTCCGTGGAACGCATAACGGCGGAGCACGTGAAGAAACTTTTAAATCCTAATTGTATAAAGTGTGTCTGAAGGGCTTAACGCTCTGTTAAGTTAACGCATTAGTGAAGACGAAATAACTAAGCTTAACATCTGTGACAAAAAAAGCTGTAGAGAAAGCATGGCTTGTGAGTAAAAAAAAAGACATTTTTAGTCAAATTACTCATAGCATGCAAAAACTGCTGCCAATAGTAGTGAATAACACAAAAGCACTAGAAGCCGCTGAACACGAGTAGTTCGGTCCAGGATTTGAGTTTCGGCGAGAATGAAGCTGACTGCATAGGCGCTTTCGTGGTTTGCCCCATGGGTAACGAAGATACAAATCAGTTTCCTTAAAAAGTCCTCCCCGAGGTTCCTCCCTTTCCGTGGAACGCATAACGGCGGAGCACGTAATAAGTAAATAGAACAGTAAAGTAATTGCCTGAGTTATTGTGAGCCATAATATAGAGTAAAAGCATTATTATAATTTAAAACAGCTCATATCGTACTAAAAATTAATAACTTATAAAAATTTGAAAAGTAAGAATGAAGTTTAGAGGCAAGATAACTAAGTAGATGTGAAAAGTGCATAAACTTCACCAGCTGCATATACTTTCCATATATATGAAACTTTACTTATGCAGTACAAGATCTAAGAACTGGGTTCATGGTGGTAAGTTGAATAATTAATAAGTATTAAAAGGATTACCTTGAATATAGACTGAATTATAGATTTACAGCTACCTGAAAACACTTAAAGCACTATTACATTTTTTTTTACATGTTGACATTTTCAGAGAATACTGAATTCTTGTTTCGTTTGGTTTTTAATATCTGTTGTCCCAGTAACAAAACAAAATTAAAATTACATACGCAGTAAAATATCAGGCGCGAGAACAGCGCCACCAATAGAAAAGGATAAAATGAGTCATAGAAGAATTTCGAAACTTACCAGTGAGGACTTAATTTTGAATTCTGACTCTTCATGTGACTAAGTGTGCAGAGATATTTAACGCCATGCCGACTTATGGCATTTAGCTGCAAAAGCAGGAATGCGTCAGTTAAAATACTTGATAATCGTGGCATACAGAGGAAGTTTGAGTTGAACACAGAAGAAAATAGAACGCAAGCAACCGCAAATATTTTTAACAAGAAACTAGTTTGTTGAGTTAGCAGGAGTCAGAGTAATATTAGATCGATTTGATATAATTTTAATTCGTAATATTGCTTCTGTTTGTCTAAAAATATTAATAAATATACAAATAAAATATTCGAAAATGATTTTTATGCAGTTAAAACAAATATTGCAATCCCTTTTAATAAATAATTTGTTTGAAACGGTGAATTTATAAAATACGAAAATTGATTATTAAAAAAATTATAACGTGGGTTACATCCTTGTGCTACTAAAGTGAATGAAGGAGTGTGGCTACAAAATATATTTAAGTTTAAAACCTATCTCTTCGTTGTCACTGAGTGGTGAATAAATTTCTTCTACAGACTCATGACTCTAGAAAGCTGAACATAACTGAGTACTCGCTAAACATCGCTGGGGCCCTCATTGAGCTGTGACCCACGCTGGTGGCTATTAAACCTATTATAATTTTAAAAAATTTTATAATACAGCTTTTTATTTAAATCTTTGGATTAATATATACAATATTTTATTTTTTGTACTTTTGTATATATGAAAAGGGTCTTGATTCATGCAATTAAAATTAATATTAAAGATAAGTCATAGTGTAGGATTATTAAAAATAATTGCAGTTACACATTAAAATTAATCCTATAAATTAATAAAGAAAACTGACATTCAGACAATCAGCGGATATTATATACTATTTAAATACACATTCAGAAAAATCAAAATTGTTTATTCTGTGTAAAACATTTCTAAATCCTTAACATCAGTATAGCTTTCACTTCTTGGACAGTAAAAAATACTCATAACTACTAGTTAAATAATCAAGAAACTTCATTCAATTAAATTTCATGTTATTTTAATTTC
Organism: Stegodyphus dumicola; assembly: GCF_044657685.1. Classification (NCBI taxonomy): domain Eukaryota; kingdom Metazoa; phylum Arthropoda; class Arachnida; order Araneae; family Eresidae; genus Stegodyphus; species Stegodyphus dumicola. The sequence continues at coordinate 201,289,089 of NC_140771.1, forward strand.
TTCAATTTAAATGAAATGTACCTTTTTAATTAATCAAATAAAATATGGTTGGCGGTGCATCGGTTAACACTGCTTGTTGTCGAATCACTGGGTCCGAGTTCGGATTATGAAGAAGGCTTGGATGCTTGTTAGCGTTTAGTGTGTAGAGTTGCGCGCCTCCAACTTGCACGCAACCAAGAGGTGACTGTTGAAACTGGAAAAATGATAGAGTCTTACTAAGGGTTTAAGTCCTTTTTTATTCAACTTAAGTTACAATTGCGTGCTCTTGACGCTCACAAACTACGCCGACTCGGCGGTAAAATAAAAATAAGAACCTAAAAAGAAACTAATAACAAGGCTCTCTAAAAGTAACTACCCTCACCGCGTTTTACAATACCGCTGCTAATTCAGCAAACTTTGAATATCACGTTGAACAATTAACAATTCTCCTAGGCAAGCACACAGGCCGAAACGCGGGGTTCTTCAATTTCTGGCTAACTACCTCCGCGCTCGTGAAGTAAGAACTGCACACTTCGAACTCGTTTCCTTGCTATTTAACTCAGAATACTTCCGCTGATAATTTGAATCCTTGCGCGTTCTACTAAAATTTACATACTCTGGCATTGGCAGTTCCAGGGGAAAGTAAGGCTTGACAGAAAAGATAGTTTAAACTTAAAATAAATGTTAGTTAAAATAAATATAAACCCTACATTTGCCGCTGCCAGAATTTGGAAAACTTGGAAGCAGGTCCTACAAACGACCTGTTGTAAGTTTCTATAATTCTGAACTAACTCTCAGGAGCCTCGTTTACAAAAAAAAAAAAAAAAAAAAAAAAAAAATCTTATGTAACAAATTGTATACTAAATTTCTGTCGATACTTATAAATCTCTCTTCTTACAGCAACTTTTCCTGGACTTCATCAATCAATCTTGTTCTTTTCCTTCCAGCATCTGGAAGGAATAAGTATCAGTATCTTTCTAAATACATTATAATTTACACTTTCTTGACACTGAATAATTTTTTGTTTTTAAACGATTCGTTTTCCTTAGTTATTGCTTAATTCACATTCATTCAATTTTTCAAGCATTAATTTAACTTTACCCTGGCTCTCCACCATGTGTGGTGTCAAACGGGAATATTCGTGTTTTAGTCTTACAACACTTCCCCTAACCACCATGATTTGTTAGAATTCAACGACCAAATAGACACACTTTACTCGACATTCTACAACTCGATGAGCTACTTTAACATTCTTAAAAATTCAAGTGTAGGTGGAGAACCCTACAAAACACATTCATTCTAACTGCCTCCTCATTCATCTTTAAACATGCAGGCTTTCGCTCTAAAGCATGACTTTATCTACAGTTTAATACTTAAATTTTGAATTCATTGCTTTTGAACATTTTACTTTTAGCATCTAAAATTTTATGCTTCTAGACTAAATTCTACTTTTACATAACATTCAAGTATTTACGTACATTTTCAAAATTTTAATATATATAATTTTTACAATTTACCATAAAATGAATAAGAGAAAATAAATTTTTACTTTACTCATTCTTCGCCAAGCTGGCGGCACTGAAACTAAAATTCTTATTAATACAAGAATACGAAGTTATTTTTATCTTCGGCCAATTTTTGGCTTTAACATAACAGAATTAGTCTTTCGACCAACAGAAAATGCTTGTTCTTAGCTTTTATACTTAAAGAAAATAATACTTTTGCCTTAGTTAAATAAGTAAAACAAAACTAAGTCTCAACCGAGACATATTGACTTTCGTCAAAACATAGAACTTCGTACTTATGCATAACATTTTGAAACAAAAGAAAAAAAAATTATAGAAGATTTTAACTTATCTTTGAGTTTTCGATGATTGAAACTCCGTCATTCTTTTGTGGCAAAATTGTTCCCATGTTATAGGTTTCATGGACGTCAATCTTCTCCTTACTGACCTTCGAGTGTCGTCCACACTAGTTTTTCTTTGTAGAAGGGCTAGGTCTCTCTTCAGTTCTCTGCTTCTTGGGTGGTGGAACAGTTGTTATTTCTGGACCTTCTACTTCGTTTAAGCTTGAGTCCTGGAAGAAACTTTTAAGGATTTCAAAATCATTTGGATTATAGTATTTTTTCACCTGGTCGGGACTTGCTTTACAGATCTCCCCTCTCTCGTTCTTAAGGAACAATACGACTCCTTTGATTTCCTGGATTACATAGGGGCCTTAAAATTTTGGAGCTCGCTTTGCAGTAAAATTGTCTGGGGCACTTGATAAAGAAAATTTCCGCTTCAATACTTTATCCCCAACTTTAAAATCTGCTTCACGGCGTTTTCTATCATAATACACTTTTTGCTTATTTCTTGCCCTATCCGAGCTTTTAAGTGCCTGATCAATAAGTTTTTGCACATCTTTCTGTTTAAACTCTTGCTCTCTTTGTTGCACAAAGAATAATTTATCTAAAGGCGTAATTAACTTTCGGCCTAAAAATAATTCTGCTGGGGTTTTTCCCGTAGTATCGTGATTTGCCGTTCTTAAAGCATAAGCTAATTCATTTGTGTAGCCATCCCAGCGCTTGTGATGTGTGCTAACGTAACTGCGAATTATTTTTACTATATTTATATTCACTCTTTCTGCTATGTTTGCCTGTGGTCTATACGGAACCATTTTGATATGGCGTATGCCAAGTCCATTGCATATGTTTTCAAATATTTGACTAATGAATTGTTTTCCGTTATCGTTAATGACTTTTATCGGTGCACCGTATTTTAAAATGTATCTGTGTAAGAATGCATCTGCGACTGTTTTGGCTGACGCGCGTTTAAGTGGAACAATTTCTGTCCATTTTGAAAAATGATCTACTATTACTAAAACAAAACGATTTTTATTTAACTCGCTCTGGGGGAAGGGACCAAGAAGATCTATGCCTAAAATTTTATTCGGAAATGTAGCGCGAATGCTATTTAAGTACCCGGCCGGGCTGTAATTAATATCATTTATTAACTGACATTGATTGCAGGACCTGACATACGCAGTTACTATTTTCTATAATTGCGGGAAATATACCGCCTCGCGTACCCTTTTTAAAGTCTTTCTGACCCCTAAATGACCCGCTGTTTTCGCGTCGTGTAATTCCTCAAAATGCTTAATCGAAGCGAGGCTGGGATGACTGGTTTGTACTCAAGATTTTCGTTTGTTGTTTTCGAATAAAATAATAAATTATCTATTATTTCATAGTTTTCTGCTCTATTTCTTATCGCATCGATATCTGTGTGCTCAAAGCTTTCTGGGTCTTTCAAATATGCATAGATATTTCCAAATTCAGGAACAGCTTTCAGTTCAGTGATAATCGTATCTCTAGAATCTAAAATTTTTGAAGTCAACACAGCGCATTTAAGTTCATTTCCTTCATCGTCCAGTTTTATACGAGAAAGTGCGTCAGCTACATTGTTTTCCTTACCCGGTTTATATTTTATTCTGAGATTATTTTCTTGGAGTTTTAAAGCCCATCTTATTAACCTGGGCGTTAGGTTTTTCCCCGAGTAAAGTCTACCAACAGCCGCATGATCCGAAAAGACTGTTACTGGCGCTTTGCCGAAATAAACTCGAAATTTGTGTACAGCCATTAATACGGCTAATGTTTCTCTCTCTGTAGCTGTATAATTCCTTTGTGTCTGATTCAACGTTTTACTAAAAAATGCCAGAGGATGGCTATTTTGCATAAGAACCGCACCCACCGCATAGTCTGAAGCATCTGCTGCAATTTCCAGGTTTTCGTCCCCCTCCGGGAATTTTAAAACAGGGGCATTGATGAGCGCTTCTTTTAATCTTTCAAATGCTGTATTTGCTTCCGCTGTCCACGTAAATTTACCTCTCTTTCTTTTGATTACTAAGAGTGGTTCAACAATATTAGCGAAATCTTTTATGAAAGACCGATAGTAAGAACATAACCCAAGGAAAGAAGAAAGTTTCTTGGCGGTGTTGGGCGGTGGGAAATTCTTGATGGCTTTTATTTTTTAATCTTGCGTTTCTATACCCTTTCGCAAAATTTTATAACCAAGATAACTTGCATTTTGAGGCGTTAATTGTAAGACCGGCCTCTTTTAATAATTTAATAACTTGTTCTAGATCATTAATGTGTTGTTCCAACGTACTACTCGTTATAATTATATCATCTAGATAAATTAAAGTTGATTTTCCTAGGACAGGCTTTAGAACAATGTCCATAGCTCTCTGGAATGTTGATGGGGCCCCACACAACCCAAAGGACACTGCGTAAAAATGCATAAGTGCCCGATTTTGTTATAAACGCGGTTTTATGTATGTCTTCGGGTCTCATAGCTATTTGATAGTAGCCAGACGTTAAGTCCAAAGTAGACATGTATCTTGTCGATTTGATCTGTCTAATAATTTCCTCTATAACCGGCAAAGGGTAAACTGGGAATTTAGTAATACTATTTAGTTTTCTGTAATCGATAGCAAACCTCCAAGCCCTTTTATCCGAAGGAGGAAACTCATTCTTTTTCCTACATAGTACGACTGGACTCGCGTACTCACTATTTATGGGCGTTATTATTTTATTCTTTAACATCTCCTGAATATGTTCTTCGATGATTACGTCTTTTTGTTTGTCATAACGGTATTTTTGTTCTTAAATAATCGTACCCTATAAAAATTCTTTTTGAGGAATGTTTTGCTCATAAAATTTCCTTCTGCTCCTGTATCGATGAGGGCTTCTACTGGTACATCGCCAACCAGGACTTGTATAATTGGTAGATGTGAGTTTTTTACGATGACCGTATTTAAATGTCTATTTGAGGGTTTTTTAAAACTTCTGGGGTCTGGACCCTCGCTTTCACAGGCCCCTCTACTCGTTTAAAGCTTTCCTTTCAATTTGTGCCTTCTGGGTACGCGGATGTTTATTTTCGAATTTTCTTTTTGGGCCTTGACCTTCGAGGTTCGATGTGTTAGCTTGATAGCTCTTTCCCCCATAAGAGCGATTTGCATTTCTGGTTTCCTCATTTGAAGATTTCCTTCGGGTACTCTGAGAATACGTTGCCCCTCTAGCTTTTTCCGCTATTCTGCGATTTTGAAACTTCACCGCCAATTCGAAAAGCTCCTGCAATATGCTTGGGTTTCTAATTTCGAAGTAGTCTTGAACAGCGGGTAACAATCTTGGTAAGATTATTTCAATAATCTCCGCGTCGGATTTCTTCCCATACAGCATATCCGTCAGCTTAATTTTTCGTAGAATAAAGTCCGTCAACTCTTCTATATCCCGTTGATAGAAACTATATAGTTCGGCTTCCAGCCTTGCTCGATCTTTCACTATGGGGAAGGCCTTTACTAACGATTTTTTGAAATTTTCAAATGTATATGTCTGGCTTCCAAATTCCCCTAATAAAAATTTGCCTATATTCTTCCACCATAGCGCGGCTTGTCCTTTTAGTGCGGATGTGGCGATGACAACTTTTTGTCTTTCAGGCACAGGGTAGAGCTGAAAGTGATTTTCTAGGCCTTCTAGAAACATCGCCACCGAATTTTTTCCGTCGAAATTGACGTTTGGCTTGATCGACGCTCTCAAAGTCTGGACCAGGTATCCAAATCCTTCCAATTGGCTTGCTATTTCTTGGTATTGTCCAGCGGCTTCCATCCGGTTTTCGGCCATTTCAATTCGATAAGTGTTCGGGCACCAATGTAGAGTTGCGCGACTCCAACTTGCACGCAACCAAGAGGTGACTGTTGAAACTGGAAAAATGACAGAGTCTTGCTAAGGGTTTAAGTCCCTTTTTATTCAACTTAAGTTACAATTGCGTGCTCTTGACGCTCACAAACTACGCCGACTCGGCGGTAAAATAAAAATAAGAACCTAAAAAGAAACTAATAACAAGGCTCTAACTACGAGGCTCTCTAAAAGTAACTACCCTCACCGCGTTTTACAATACCGCTGCTAATTCAGCAAACTTTGAATATCACGTTGAACAATTAACAATTCTCCTAGGCAACCACACAGGCCGAAACGCGGGGTTCTTCAATTTCTGGCTAACTACCTCCGCGCTCGTGAAGTAAGAACTGCACACTTCGAACTCGTTTCCTTGCTATTTAACTCAGAATACTTCCGCTGATAATTTGAATCCTTGCGCGTTCTACTAAAATTTACATACTCTGGCATTGGCAGTTCCAGGGGAAAGTAAGGCTTGACAGGAAAGATAATTTAAACTTAAAATAAATGTTAATTAAAATAAATATAAACCCTACAAGTGACTGGAAGGCATGGAGGCATTTAAAATACTGGCAAGCCGAAAGTCGCTTCGAGAGGTTTGTGGTAAGGAAAGAGCGAGGGAAATACTCCATTAGTTCCTCAGTATCAAACGTTCAACGTCCTCCGGATCGCCTTCGAGTCCGTCCTCCCGTCACTATCAAAACCGAGACAGAAGTTCCCCATTTTCGCACGTATAAAATCGCTCACCCTTGGTGGTTCATCTTTTGTAACGTTCTCCGTGATGAGACGGCTAAATGATCAACGGACATTTCATTTCTACCTATGAAAACTTATTAACTGAAGTTAAGATTTAGGAATTCCGTCTTCTTGAATATTCATCTCCTAATTTCCACTTAATTTGTCCCCGCCTAATATACCCAGTGTTGAATTTTTGACTCTTCAAGTACTGAGATAACTTCGGAAATTCAAGATTGGGTATATCAGATGCGGACAACTAAGTAGGGGATGAATATTTCAGAAGAAGGCGAAGCTTCGGAAACTCAAGACTTGGTATATTAGATGCGGACAGGTAACTAGGAGATTAGACATTTAAGAACAAGAAGGCATTTGGCGAATTCTTAGCTCTAAATTTCAGTTAGTAAAATTTCATGGGTAGAAGACTAATGTTTTACTCGTAATGGCTATGTGGTGGTATTCACAGTATGATGAGAAAAGCTGATCACTTTCAAAAGCCTAGTTACAAACGGTAATTTCGAAAACGATGTTTGAACCTATCAGCTAGCCATGGGAATTAATTCTGTTCAAAACAACTGACAAGAATTTTACGAAAATTGAGTTTTTCATAATTCGAGTCTTTATGATTAAAATTTAATACGGTAATACGCTAAAATCTAGTCCATTCACCTTCATCATCGGCGGTGTCAGCCACTGATTAAGTTTTATTAGGACTAGATAATTATGGATACATTTACATGCTGTTTAATACATATAGAAATAATTTAAAAGATTTAATAGTACCTATTGCCTGTAAACTATCCTAGGAAATACAATGCATTTGGGATTTAAATTATTACTCTTCAATTACGACAGCTCTACCTTTTCTAATGAAGAATTTTTTTTTCCCTAATTTGTATCCCGTGCCATAAGATGAAATTTTAATCCTGCATATGTCTGCAGAAAATTCAACAGTAGACGACAGACGAATTATGGCTATCTAATATTAAGCCATGCTTTTCAAAAGCTAATTTCAAAGGCTTGTAATCGTAATGTAAATTTATTAATGTTTGCATGAGACTGAATCGTTGAAAACGAAACCTCAACTAACACTTGAACTTCTGTAAAATGTCACGGAGCAGTTGCTAGAACAACATTCTCCCTTACAAAAAGTTATTACGTCAAAACTGCATTAATTCTAAGTTGCTAAACTTTAAACTTGATTTCGTGCAATCCTTCAAACTTGTAGTCAGATACCGGTTGAATTTCACTAAATTATATTCACAATTTTGAATTATAATGTGGCATTGTATATAAAAGTAATCTCAGTAGCAAGAAATGGCAATACGTACACAAACTGCAGTAAAAATATTAATTTTTATTATTCTTCCTTTCATTGCTTTTAGGGTTAATTTATTTTCATATTTCTGAGAAGATTGGTTTATTGAGATTACAGCAAAGCACACTAGGGCTATCTGCTTAAGGGGAGAGATGCTTTTGTGGAGGACTTTCTAAGGGAAACTGCCTCGTATACACGTTACATATGGAAAAAGCCACGAAAACGCCCATGCAGCCAGCCCGTTCGTGGGATTCGGTTACAGCCGAAAACATCGCGGCAAAAATATCGCGGACGAAAACGTCGCGGAGAAAACAACGCAAGGCGAAAACGTCGTGCTACAAAACATCGTGGGAGAAAACATCGCAGTTCTAAAACATCCTCCCGTCGAAAATATCGCCGTCGAAAATAAAGCGGTTCAAAAACTTCGCAGTTTAAAAACATCGTCGTCGAAAATATCGTGGTAAAAAATAAAGTATATACAAATCATCGCATGACGATAACATCGCATATATGCTTTTTTCAGGCTTTAATAACTGCAAATGGATATTCCCGTAATGATTTGTGAGCGCAAGATGGAAAGAAGGATAATTTTTACTTTCATATTTTTTATTAACTAATAAATTTTAGCTGAAAAAGTAAGAAGGAGACTTAAGCATAGAAAATTAATGCAACTTATAGCACTTCATAGAATTTTAAACCGACATAGTTAACTAACAATGGTCATTAATAAATCCTTTTTATAAAGTTTTTACTGGTAATTTTTTATGAAAAGTATTATCTAAAAAAGATTAGAAAAAGGAAGGTAAGTAACTGCATAACCTTATTTTAAAAAAAATTGCTAAGTTAATTTTGAGATTATTTTCTTCACTTTTGTTAGTCTAATACTCTTATAGCGAAAATTATTTTTTGTTTTGTTTCAGTTTATTCTTAAAATGTCATTAAAATTTCCATGAACAGCGTGCAGTCAGTTACTTGAATGAAGAGTTGTTAGTTATGAAGAAAGTCAGCTATGCATAATATTTCAGTAGGATTTGGATTTATTAGATTATGCCAAAGCACACTACGGCTATCTGCTTAAGGGGGTGGGATTTCTTTGTGGAGTACATTCTCAGCAACTGGTTCATATGCACATTATACTTTAGGAAAATCGCGAAAATCTTCATGCAGTTTTTTTTTTTTTTTTTTTTTTTTTTTTTTTTGTTTGTTTTGTTGTTGTTGTTTTTTAGAAATAATGTTTACTTGCAGTGAACATTCTTGGTGACTATCTCCCTCTAAGACGAACAGTGTTTTGAGAATAATAAAACATTATTTTTTAATCATTACGCAAGTTCACCACATTCACTCAAGATTAAAAAAAGATATGGAATTCTGAGTAGTCGTATAAATAGGATTGCTTACATTTACTTTTAGATTTAGACATTTCTTATTTAGCACTTTAAAAGTATTATTTAATTTTTCATATACATTTTATTCGAAAATTGTGTAGTTACTTGTTGAACTTACAGTGGCCAACTTTCTAAGACAATTTTGAATGTTTTCTCCGGTAGTTCTTAATTTTCAGAATACCTTAAATTATGCTCGCCAAAAATCTGTAGCGAAATTAAAATTAATATTTCTGAGTGAGATTCTATTTTGTAGCGATTCTTTGCCTAGCAACTTTGAAGCGACTAATTTTTCTTGTAGATTTTTAATTAAAGATAAAATTTAGTGAAATAAAACTTAATCGAATTTCCTTTATTTAGATTTCAAGGATAAAAACTGTACATATTTTATATTGTCTTTTCTTTTCACTGACTGAAACGTTTCAAGTACAATTTCTTTTTGTATTTATATGACAAATTTTTTGGAATAAGAAAATATAACATTTTTATGAATCATATGAATACATATTTATGAATCATATATGCTTTAGAAATATATGATTTTGAATATCAATCATAATTAAATTTTAAAATCCGGGTTCTCTTCGTGCATGATTATTTTTTAATTAAAGTATCCAGAAAGAAATTGTTTAAGAAAAATGAAAGTATTTAGTGCGTCTAAGCATTAAACTATTGGAAAAAGATATCTTGAAAGAAGGCATGTTAATTTCCATAGTTTACGTTTTAAATCAAACAAAATTATCTTTTTGTTTTAATAATTTTACAAATCTTATTAGTTTTTTCCATCTGTAATTAACTGTAGTTTTAGTTTCTCAGTTCACAATAATAAGCAAAGATATACTGTGAAATAGCTAAGTCAATGAGAGGTGTGTTATTAGGTAAATGTAGAATTCAGTTTATGTACACCACTGTAAACAACAAATATACTAATTGCTTATCTGGATTTCTTTACCTCAACGTTAAACATTTTCTGCCTCATACACTTCACAGGGAGGGAAAAAAAGCTTCTCTATCTCTTTTCCCAGCCATAAAAACTCTACTACGATGTTCATTATTGCATCTGCATGTAACAAAAAGAACAAAATGTTACATATAAGTTTATAACTTCATGGAGTTAGCCATTTTTTATACTTCGATATGTGTTCTTTTTAATATTCACGTAAAGCTTAATTAGCATGTTGGCTATGATTCATACTAGTATAAAATCGAATCACATGCTTTTTTTGAGTGCTGGATTGCTCAAAAAAACTTTTTTTTCGTTTTATTGTTAAAATATGACTAATTTTTATATAAAGTGTAGTGGTGATGGTGCGTGTTAAGAGGACTACATATAGTCCTTATTCGTTTTGTATATTGTCCGTATTTACTAGTCCTTATTATATTACATATTATAGTAATGCATTTTAGTAATATTTACGAATTCGCATTGATACTGTGACACAATCATTTTGCTTCTTGAAGGCAACTTTTGCAATAAACTTCGAATGTTTCAGTTTCATCCTAAAATGAATTATTTTTTATGCATATTTAGCACTAGGATTTTGATACGAAAAATATGATTTAAATTTTGTGCTCTAATTTTGCATTAAACTGGACCAAAACTTTTGGGAAATCCTCTTGTTATTGAAAACTAATACATATGTAAAAGTAGAAAATAGTAGTTTCTCTAAATTGTTTTGAATTTCTTTTAAATGAATGTCAAATGCTTCTAGGATTAATATATTCCTAATTGTAATGGGTAAGAATTGCAATAAAATTTATAGCTCATAGGAAAACGTAGAATTATAAAACAATCAGATAATTATGAATTTTCTCATTTGTATTCAGAATTCTTGCATCTTTTTCTTTAGCATTGTGTCATCTATGAGTGTTTCACTAATGACCTAGCTAACTACAGTGTTATCAAATGAGTCTTACAAAAATGAATATATTGTGATGCTTCAAATCATTAAAACAGTATAGATAATGGATATCTGGTTATATCTTTGTGTAAGGTTTTTCTGATTTGTATATAAAAATATTTGAGTTATATTTATTTTATTGACAAATGTTTAGAAAGCAGACGTAAAACTCTGATTGACTTAAATGAATGTAGGTCTTTACATTTATGACTTAAATGAATGTAGGTCTTTATACTGAAAATAATGCTAGTTTCATAACTCCCTACAATTAAATATAATATGATTTTCTTGCATATCTATGAATTTGCAATTTGAAAGACACACAATTTGCATTTTTGATAGTCCAGTATCAATGAACACATAAATTCAGAAATTTTAATGAAGAAGATTTCTACTTTTTCTACAATATTCATTTAATTTATTTACAGTTATGTATAGAGTTTGAGCTTAATTTCAGGAGAGGAGACTAGAAATGTTAACTTTTTGTTTACTCGTTTACCTGTTGTAAAAGAATCTGGAAGTGGCATTCGAAGGTAATTTGAAATTTTTACTTAACTTTAATATCTTCTACAATTTAAACAAAATGAAGTAATGTGGTATGCATTATAGAAGAAGATATGATTTTACTAAATAATTACAATATTATATTAAAAAAAAACTGGTGTAAATATCTTATTTTTCTTTCATGTCTTTCTTTTTTCTTTTGCTTTTTTTTCATTAAATTACTAGACAAATTGCGTACTTTTGAGCGATCTTACTAAAAAAGGTTTGGTTCCTGGAGTAATCATCCAAATAATTTTAAAAATCATATAAAATGTGAAAAAGGTTGGATAGGAGGTAGTCAGCTGAGCAGCATTTGATATTTTCGTTTGAAAAGTAAAAAAAAATATATATATCTTTTCTCATTTTAGATCTTTTTTTTTTCCTTTTTTACACAAACCAACCTTATCTCATATAAAAAAAAATAAAGCTTTGAAAACTACAGATCTCAATAAGTTCAATCTCAGTGCAGATTTCAAAAGTTCTTTTGATGCCCTTCAAGTTCCATAACAGACATAAAAATTCTTGTCAAAGGCATCTCTCGTGAATAAAAAATATATTTTTATTTTAATTAAAAAGAATAAATATGTTAGTTAAATAATAGTTTTACTTTTAATAAACATTAAGTTAAATTAAATTTAAATAATTCTCTTGCGCATTGATTTAAGTAATGAAATTTTAATTTAAGAAACATTCTCTATTCGTAAAAAGTAAATTTAAAGTTAATTAAATTTTAAATTATGAAATTTAATTGTAAACAAATGAATGATTAATTATTACTGCGAACTAATCTGCAATATCATTCAAATTCTGGATACATGGATGACGAAACACGAATTGAATAATTGAAGAGTTAGGTTTGGAGGCAACATCCCTTTATAAGTTTGTCTCCTGCCTGCTCAACAATTATTCACTTATACATTTTAAAATTTTTTTTAGGATTAAAAAATTTTTTGGAATTATATATTTATTTATGGATTTTGATACTTTCACGTAATTTGTATATGCTCTCAGAATTTAAATGATATTGTAGATTAGTTAGCAGCAATAATTAATCATTTATTTGTTTTCAATTAAATTTCATAATTTAAAATTTAATTAACTTTAAATTTGCTTTTTACGAATAGAGAATGTTTGTTAAAGTTTTATTTTAATTAAATATGTTTACTTTTTGTTTATTTGCATTTTTTTCTATTGATGAGTTCTTAAATGTTAATGTTTTTTAAAGAAATCGAAAGTTGATTAAAGAAATCGATATATTAATATATGAATATAATATATGAATCATATGCTGAAAAATTCTTTCCCTATGCTATTTACATACTCAAATGAGTTTTTTATACTGAAATAAGTACTGGATATATACTGAAAAGTTTTTTTACATTCATATACTGAAAAAGTATTTCCTTATGCTATTTATATAGTGAAAAATGTTTCCTTATTGTGAAATAAATACTGAATGTATACTGAAATGTGTTTTATATTCTTCCCTAATGCTATTCATATGCTAACCTGTTAGTTTTGAAAGACTCTTTTTAACTTTCCCTCTATATTAATTTCCAAACTTAAGCTGAAACTTCGTTTGCAACATTAAACCACAGTATTTTATAAAAGAAGACTCCTATCATAAGTTATCTATTTTATGAAGCAGTATAGAGATTGTTTGTTGAATTACATAATCACCTTGTATTAATGTTTATTTCTCAGATCAAATTATATCCAAAAGTGCATCCTGAAAAATTCGTTTACAATAGACTGTGCTACTTTCAGATTTTGCAGTGCGTCAGGAAATAATATTTTGAATCTATATTTTAATCAAAAGTTGCCATTCTTAATATTATATTATTTTTATTAAACACAGTGCTTTATAATCCACTCTTTTACGATTTTTAAGTAATTATAAAAATTTATAGTTGTTATTGAATAATGAAAAATATTTATGGCCCCATTATAAAATTTAGCGTAGATATGTCAGCCTTGTTCAAAATTTGTAGCTTAAGAATAAACAATAACTTTTCTTGAACTTTAAACCTTCATTTCGTAAAAAAGGTGATATCATGTCAAAACTTTGCAAATAATGTACCATCTATTAATGCAGTTATAAAAAATTAATTAAATAATAAATACTTCATTGTATACATTTAAAAAATTAGGAGCGCGAGAAAACTGTAAACATTGCAGAAATTTCCGCCTAAATTAGAACTAATATTTAATATTGCTTCACAAATATTTGCGAATAAGCTATACATGGAAAACCATAAGCATATTTTGAGAATGTATTTTTGTAGCAAAAGACCGATGTTTATAGTGTTACCCATTGCAGAAAAACATGAAACTCTCTAAAATACCTTTCATATTTATCAAATAAAACTTCCATTTATATATCATTCTATATTTAGCAAATGAAAAACTGCTGTTAAGGATTTTTAACGTTAAATTTACATTACTGTCATATAATAAATAATTTTTAAAATTATGTTATATAATCAGTATTGATCAAAACTGAAATGACTAGGGATTTAAAAGCAAATCTCTTACCTCAGTTTTCAAATTTTCCCCCTTTTAAATATACAGAAATACGCAATAAAATACCGTATTGTCTCAAAACATAATGGTTTTATATATGAAAAAGGTTTGTCTTTTAAGAATCTTTCAGAAAGACAAAAGGGACTTACATATAAGATGTGCCCACGTATATAAGTTTGATATATCAAAGTAAGTTACAAGAAAAGCCATTAAAAGTCTAATCTTATTATTTGAGATAAAATTAAGTAAATATATCTCCCATTGCTTTACGAGTTAAAAAATACTCTTAAACGTATTCTTTAATATTAAGCTGCCTGATCAGGATGATTTCAGAAAGGAATAGAAATTGAAAATTTCGTCTTATATGCATCCACAATGGTATTAAATTTACTGAATTTTATTAAAATATAGATAGCTTATTAAGCTAAAAATTTATCCACTGTAAACAAATACTCTAAAGTCATTTTCTCACACAAACATGAATTAATGAAAAATGAAACGAAATAAAATTTTAATTGATAGGAAATTTTCAAAAATATCGTTATTGTTAATACCAAATCTCCAATAAATTTTAGCTTTGCATACCGTTTCAGTTAATAAATGATATTTAAACGAACAAGGCATCATCATTTGTCGTTCATAATTTCTTTGATGAAATAAAATTTTATTTATACTACCAAAGAGTGTATACCAAAGAGGCTTAAATAAAACACATTATATGGAGTTAAATATCATTCACATATATTCATGAAAGCTAGTATAATTGTAAATATCAACTCTAAGAGCATAAAAGTTCGCCTAATATTTTTCAGAAAATATAATGTAATTACGACTCATGTTAAAGCTGTAGTAATAAAAACATGTAAAATTATATCAGACATTAAATATCCTCATTAATTAATGTATAAAAAATTTACACCTGCAGTTGAAAATTGTAGGCTATTCCCCTTAAATAGTCTAAAATAGGCCGATCATTATAACCATTTACAATCTTTTGAATTCTGAGAGATGTATCTCTGTAAACTTTTCTACTTACTGGTGGATGGTGACCTGCAATGTATTGTTCAATTTTTATAGAATTTAAATTTTGTTCCTTTTTTAAGCAATCAATAAATTTCCAGATTGTTGGATGGCATCCGTTCATAAGTTCGTTGAATCTGCGATGCCATCCTTCAACCGCATTATTTGTCCTTGGAACTTTATCTTTTACAGCATCATAACAGTTCCAAAGAGAGATGTCAAACACTTGTCTGCGACGTTGTCCACGACGAGTAAATCTACCAATCCATGTGTCTTCAAAATAATTTATGATTGGCTGAATGATGTTCATATTATTTACAAAATAAGTAGATGATATTAATTGTTCAAATGCTTCAATGACCTCTGAAGTAGGAACGAAAGCCAAAGCTGCAAGTTGAGAGATTTCCAAAACGAAATTCGGATCAGTTTCATATTTACTTTGCAAACCTGCAGACTGAATCTTTCTATACACACACTGACTTAAATGAAAAAAACATCCTCTTTGAATAATATTCGGAAAGGAATTTTTAAAGGCATTTATCGCAGCCTTTTCAAAATCAGTCATTACTGTTTTGGGCTGCAAATTCGGTTTCAAAGATTTTATCACCGTAAACACTCTATTGTATGTTTCTTCGCGTTTTTTTGGCATTAATACATACACTGGAGGTATCACATTATCATATTTAACACCATGGATTGTATAAATCTTACTGAAAAGCGGTGGTGTTGCTTTAAAAGTTCCATCAGCAAACCAGTTCGGACATTCAGCCATGGAGCCCAGATTTCTGAGGGTCGAAAAAATTAGAATTCTGTCTGTCTGCGCTCCACTGTCATACAGCAAAAATTTCTCTTCTTTTAGTGTTTTTGAAAACTGTTCTGGGATTACTAATTCTTCAAGACATCTAGGATTATGTAATGGCATTTCTTCGTGTCGAGTATATCTGATAATTTGTTTAATATTTTCCACTGGTGGTATATGCCCCGAAACAGCACAAGGAAGACCAATTATACCAACTGCTGCTAAAGAATGTGTCGATTCTTGCGTTGTTACCGCACGCTCTTTAATTGAACTCATAATCTCTTTCGCTGTAATTTTGCCAGCATCTGGAGGATGCCCGTGAGATTTTTCAAGAATGATATTATCATCTTGAGTGTGAATTCGCCCTTTGCACTTACAAGTAAAATACTCTACACATTTCCAAATACTTTTCTCAGCACTAGCACGTTCAAAATTATAGATGTATCCTTTCACCATAAGTTGTTTACGGTTCTTTTGGCTGATGATATAGTGTAACGGCATGTTAGCTTCTCTGACAGAAAATGCAGTTAAATTTCCGAGTTTCAGGTACAACTAAGACTTGGAGCATCAGACATACATTATTTACCTAATTATCAAACAATGGTTTTCTCGAGGCAGGAGCCACCTGTTTTCCCTTCAAGCTCAAATGACGTTTTACAGTTTGTTAAGTAAAAATAAGCAGGTGTTCCATTATTGAACACAGTTAGTATATGTTTATTAGTAGTTGAACATCAGGAAAATTTCTGTGAACTGAAAAATGTCAGCTAAGCAATTTACAATTTGATTTATTTTTAGTGTATCTGGAATCATTATTGCTAGTTTAAAACTAATGAGCAATTTTTGTATATAGTGCTGGAACAGATTAAAAATTTAATAAAAATTAAACTCGAGGTTCCTTTCAGGTAACGAATATTAGCATCTTTACTGAGAAAAGCTAGTAAACAGAGTTTTGAAATCGGAATAAATTATTTAATTATCTTAAAATGGTTCAAACCCAAAGAAAAAGATCTTTAAATCAAATATCAGATAGCAATTGAATCTTAAAATAATTAGACTGAAATTTTATGATAAACAATTAGAAGTAAAATGAAGATAGAAAGAGAGATGAGTCTAGTTAGAATAAAAATATCTGTGTAGAATTAAAATAAAAAAATGTAAAAAATACAGCAATCCAACATCCAAGTTTTAGTTATAGAGATGTCTTATATAAGCATATTATACTCTAAGTAAAGTGGTAAAAAGCCTTCCGTGTCATATTTTTTTGGTACAACTGGACTATTATAGTGATCTGAATGTTGAGTTTTATCAGAAGTACTTTATTAATTACATATCTCGAGGTCTCTATCGATATTTATCCACGTATTGTCGAGCAGCGAGTACCAGATGCATGTAGATCACAGCCACTATCATACTATAAGACTATAAGAAAATCATTTACTTGAGAAACTTAAGATTGAGTCTACCAGGAAAATCGGAAATGAGCTATGAGCTTTAAATCTAAAAGTCACTCTGCGCGTTTTTTGACGCATTTTCATTTTTTATTGAATCCTTTTTGTTTTTGTTTCACATTTAATTTTATATGAACAAACGTTTCGCAAAGCATTCGAATTTATAAATTATAATCTTTAATCTTATTGTAATCATGACCCCTATTAGTGGCCGAATGGTTAAAATCGCTGAATGCTAGGAGTTTGAACTCAGTGCCATTTCAGGCAAAGAGGCTGGCTTCGTGGTTCGTATCGAGAAAGCCCTCATCGCAGGCATCCTTTCTCTAAGCTTGATAGCCTTTGTGTGCCTTGCCGTATTTAAACAACCTAGCCTATTGTGTAAACATAGAAACATATGATAAGAGATTACACTTTATGGAAACGAAATGTACGTGTCGAAAGTGTGCAATTAAATTCTAGACATGTTGTTTACATATATATTTATATGTAAATGTAGTATGTAAATTGTGCAATGCGTTTATTTGCTAAAAATTTTTATTTTTAGTGCATTTTTATAAAAAATTTAAATACCTCTTACATAATAACAGGACCGAAACAATGATGAAGAGAAAGAAGTACTCAGCTAGAATAAATAACTCAGACGGGAATTGCACGAGAAAAAATAACATGAAAGACAGTGTTATTTAAACCTGAAAATTAATTAATATGCATTATTCTCTGTCCTGATAAATATTTTATGTAGGTTTTTTAGTAATTAAGTCTTTTAATTAAGTTTTGTTTAATTAGGTTTTCTTATCATATGTGTGGAATTCAATCATTTAAGGTAATGTGGATTACCTCAGATAACAGGAAGTGCGGATAAATGGACAACTGTATTATTTCATAAAAAATTATCATTACGAAAATTTATTGCACACGGTACTGTTATTACGCAGTGTTATTACGCACGGTGTTAAAAAAATGTCTCTGAAAAATTATCCTGGAAAAAATGTTCCAGTAAACATGTTTCCAGAAAAAATTAAATGTTTCTAGAAAATGTATGGCTATTTTCTTATTTTTCCAAATCTTATAGCAAACTATTTAGTGTCATATCATAAATATCACCACAAGTTTATATAACTTTTAAAATTAATGAACATTATTTAGCTTTTACATAAGAAAGTTGCCTTACATTTAATGAAATATGTTATACAAATGTACTAAATGTGAAATATTCTATAAAAGATACTTAAAGTGAATAGAATTAATCATACGATTGTGTTATGGGGATAATCACATATAAATTTAAACTAGGTCTTTGGAACATTGTGCATTATGCTTATCAATGTAGAGGTTACGTCGATTATTTTTTTAACAGTTCGTCGTAAAGGCCAAATCATATTCCCAATTCGTAAAGCCGTATATTATATTCCTAGTTAATAATAATTCGTAAAATGATATTCCCAGTCCGTAAAGCTGTAGATGCTGTTTCTAGGCCGTAGATGTGAAATATATGATATTTTATTCTTTAAGGGGCTGTGTACAATTCTAAATTTCATTTTATATAATTGTTTTTTAAAGATTACATTTTAATTTAGAATTAAGATTAATTACATAATTAAGATTACATTTTAATTTCGAATTACTCGTTCCTGTTATTATGTAGATTTAATCGTACAGGAACAGACGTTGTGATCACGAGACATAAAGAAAGACAGTCGGGTGGGCGTTTGTTGAGCAATCGGAAGCAAAGAGGAATTAATGAAACATTTCGGAAAGCGGAACTGGAAAAAAAAAAAAAAAAAAAAAAAAAAAAAAAAAAAAAAACAGTACTTTTAAAAGCATTATACCAGTTTTATTTACTTGCAAAGCACTTATATTTTTTCATTTCTTCGTATTTATATTATTCTCCTTATTTACATAAACTAAAACTTTTTATTCCTTAAATACATTAAATCGTAAAAGGAAATTTTATAATTTTTGTGTTTAAAGACCGGACACCAAATTTTTAAAGTTGTTTTGACAGATTAAAACATATTTCGGGAAAATTTTTATATTTCTCTTATTGGTCTGAAGAGGTATTCAATAATAAAGAAATTTTAAAAAAAATAAATAAATGCATAATGCACAGTTCTGAAAAGACACTGCTTAAAGTTTATATAATTAAAAAAAATTATTTTATTTTGGAAAATCTTGTTCCTCAGATTTTAAATATTTTCCATTCTCGGCGACAAAGTTTGAATTTATGATGTTTTCATCATACGTATAATCGTAGAGTTTTGCCTCCTTAATCGAACTAAGCAGATATGTAATTTTATTGGAAAAAGTTTAAAATTTTGGATTATTCATTATTCGTATCGTTGAACTTTGGCCAAAAGAGAAAGGAAAAATGTTAATTAAATCTATATTTTTAATATAATTCATTGATGAAATTATATATTAATTAAATAAATCTGTATGTATGAATACTTATATGCAAAAGAGGCAAAGGGCCTTTTTTCAAAAACAAACAAGGAAGGGCGATCTAAACACGTTTGAACTCTAAACTTTTCTGGGTTCTCTTTTTAAACTGCATGGTAGATGTAAAACACACAAATACTAAGAAGTTAAGAAATGCTATTTCTGTCTGTACATGGACCATCATCAGTAATGACCGAAATTTTCAGCTGTCTTTTATTAACCAAATAGCCTTCAGCGGCCAGAGGGGACAGGACCCTGGAGTAAGGCTTGAACGAAACACCCGTTCTCACGGATGTTAACTAATGGTTGACTCTCCCCAATAGTATAAATAGCTGTAATTCATCCGCCCTCCCCTGTGTTCAGCCACTTAGCTTGTTTTTCAACTCAATACTCAAAACTAAGACCTTCAAGCGTTAGTTTCCCGAAAAGTTCTTAATTGCTTTCATCTTGCGTACAGATTGCTAAAATTCCCAGGCAAATCCTAATTCTCACTTCTCTTTCGAAACAAATATATACTACCACTATTAATGAAAGAAAAGATTTCATTTTATGAATAACTGAATATGAAATGTAATCATTTATTAAAAAATGAACTTTTGTAAAAAATTCATAAATTAATATTCTGAAAATTTTAAGTGCGGTGAAATACAGCATTTAAGTCTCTCCCTTAACCCTTTCAGTCCCAATGGGTTAAGTCCCAGTAGATGTTTAAAGAAACCTAGAGAGAATTAAACGCATTAATTTACTACATAGTTGATGTCCCACTGGTAGCAGGCATCTTTTTTAACATCCCCATTACAAAATTGTTGCGCTCATCTTCTTATAGAGGCTTAGTGACAGACTGTCAATTTCTGTTAGTGTGATTTGTGTCATTTGTGATAATTACCAAGAAGGCATAAAAAAATCAAGTCAGTTGAAACAAATAAATTGGGATTGAAAGGGTTAAACAATTTAAGATGTTTTATAAATTTTCAGTATTTAGTTATTCAGATTTCAACCAGTAAAATCATCTTCTCCAAATGCCATTTGTTAAATGTATTTAAGTCCTCAAAAAAAGTATTTTTCCTTTCATTTAAAGATTTTATATTTTGACAACTTGCACATCCTTGTTTTTGATATTCTGCATTATATCACACGTAAAATTATAAATTTTTGCTCATAAAAACTCACAGATTCATGAGTCTATTTGAATTAATTGTGTTTCTTATATCCAAAACATGTTTAATATGTTGAAGACGTATATTAATAGAGTTTAACATGCATTAAGATAATTGAGTCACAGGATCAGTAAGAAACCATGGTTATTACCAAAATAAATAAGGACAATGTGCAACATAATAAAGACTACAGAAATGAATGAGGACAATATTTAAAATAAATAAGGACTATATACAGCTCCTCACACTCCCACATCATTACCACTACATAAGAATTAAACATGTTGCAACAATAAAATGAACAAAAAAGAGAGAGTCTGTGCAATCCATTACTCCAAAAAAAAACATATGTTTCGAGTATATACAAGTATTAATACATAGTATGAATCACAACCAACACACTAAAAGTTGTACTAAACTACAGCACACTAAAAAATACTATACTTCAAAGGTAAAGAATTCTTAGGACAAAGAATCTCCACAAAGTAGACTCTCTCTCAGAAATATTAATTTTAATTTCGCTACAGATTTCTGGAGTGCATAAATTTAGAAATTCTGAAAATTAAGAAACACAAAAGAAAAACATTAAAATTGTCTTAGGAAGTTTGTCACTGTAAGTTCAATAAGTAATTACAAAATTTTCGAGTAAAATGTATATGAAAATTTAAATAAAATACTCTTAAGTGCTTATAAGAAATGTCTTAATATAAAAGTTTTCTTCTACCAATGGCGGCCCTCAGCGGACTTCGGTTTGGCCACTACTAAGTGATGGTCACTTTATTACGGAGGCACTTAATTGTAGGTGGGCCACATTTGACTCCTATGAAGGACAGTTACAATCCTGCCTTCCGAGGTTCGAATCCGGGACCTTTGGTATCGCAGCCCGGCGACTCAAACCACTATACCGTCTAGGCGGTCTAAATATAAATGTAAATGTAAGCAATCCTATTTAAAGCGACAACTCAAAATTCCATCCTTTTTAATCTTGAGTGAATGTGGTGAACTTGCGTAATGATTAAAACCAATGTTTATTGTTCTCAAAAACACTGTTCGTCTTAGAGGGAGATAGTCACCAAGAAGGTTCACTGCAAGTATACATTATTTCTAACAAACAAACAAAAAAAAAAAAAAAAACAAAAAAAAAAAAATGCTGCATGAATATTTTCGTGATTTTCCTAAAGTATAATGTGCATATGAACCAGTTCATGAGAATGTACTCCACAAAGGTATCCCACCCCTCAAGCAGATAGCCGTAATATGCTTTGGCATAATCTAATATATAAAACCTACTGAAATATTATATAGCTGACTTTCTTTATAACTAAAAAATCAGCATTCAAGTAACTGACTGCACGCTGTGCATGAAAATTTTAATGTCATTTTAAGAATAAACTGAAACAAAACAAGAAATAATTTTCTCTATAAGTGTATTAGATTATCAAAAATGAAGAAAATAATCTCAAAATTAACTTAGCAATTTTTTTTTTAAAATAAGGTTATGCAGTTACTTGCCATCCTTTTTCTAATCTTTTTTAGATAATACTTTTCATGAAAAATTGCCAGTAAAAACTTTATAAAAATGACTTATTAATGACCTTTGTTAGTTAACTATTAATATTACTTTGTTACTATATATATTACTTTGTTACTACTATATATATTACTTTGTTAGTTTGTTAGTTAAAATTCTATTAAGTGCTATAAGTTGCATTAATTTTCTATGCTTAAGTCTCCTTCTTACTTTTTCAGCAAACATTTTTTAGTTAATAAAAAATATGAAAGTAAAAATTATCCTTCTTTCCATCTTGCGCTCATAAATCATTATGGGAATATACATTTACAGTTATTAAAGCCTGAAAAAAGCATGTCTGCGATGTTATCGCCATGCGATGATTTGTAGATACTTTATTTTTTACCACGATATTTTCGACGACGATGTTTATAAACTGCGAAGTTTTTGAACCGCTTTATTTTCGACAACGATATTTTGTACGACGATGTTTTAGAACTGCGATGTTTTCTCTTTGCGATGTTTTCTCCCACGAGGTTTTGTAGCACGACGTTTTCGCCTTGCGTTGTTTTCTCCGCGACGTTTTCGTCCGCGATGTTATCGGCGGACACCGTGGGATTCGAACCTCGGACTGAACTACCAGTGTTCAGCGACTTTACTGCTCGGCCGCTGGTGGGCCCATTTATGTAAGTGTCTGCATCAGTACCATTATGAGTCATTTAAGGGAGATTAATTTGGAAACAACACAGTTTAGGGAAATTTATTAGAAGTTACTATTTTAGGACATAAAACGAAAATAGTCAAATTAATATAGAGAATTAAAGGACTATTGCAGTTTGACTATTGCAATGTCCATGCAGCTAGCCCGTTTGCGGGATTCGAACCTCGGGCAGAACTACCAGTGTTCAGCGGCTTTACCGCTCGGCCGCTGGTGGCCCTATTTCTGAAAAGAATAATGCAGTGAATATAAAACGGATGATAAAGGCATGAACTAAATGCACCAACTGTTTGAAAAATAAATAAAGCCTATAACAACACTAGATAGCTTCTTTTTAATATCACACGCAATATGATGTATTTTGAGAAATCAATATTCAAAGGTAAAGGTATCAAACTGGCATTAAACTTAGCTTTGAAGAAGAGCATTTTGATTAGAATAACATGAAAATGTATTTCGTAAATAACATGTGAGCTTCGAAAGAAACAGGATATAAAAATGTTTATAATATATAAGAATATAATTACAACATCTAAGAATATTTGTAATACATGGATAAAATATTGGATCCATGTGTCATATCAAACTTCATATTCTTCGAAGAAATAAGAAATTAATATGTAAGTATTATATGATATAAAAGAAAATACAATAGTTTCCCCAGTTGTAAGTCTTTGACAGCGAAGTAATGTAAAGGAAAATAACGAACACAAAAGACTGGCTCCTGTGACTATATTTTTTTGACAAAAATCTTTTCTGCATTCTTCTCCTTTTCCTAGCTGCAAAATATAAAAGCGATTGATTATAATACATTTATACCATATGAAATCAAGAAAAATAATTATTATATAAATATTGCATTAGACTATCCTCATATATCAGCAGAAATGAAGTCATCAATCTCTTAAAGTAGAAGAGAACAAGTGAAAGCTTATTTTAATCTCTTATCATCCTACACAAGGAGATGAAATAAACATTATTTTTTTATTCTTGGGTTTTGGTTCATTTATTCCATGAATTGTGATTTGTATGGTTCATGAATTGTGATTTGTATGGTTCATGAATGGGAAAACATCACAGGGGAAAAAAGAATCATCTCAATGGTGAATCATCTCTGTGATACGTTTTTGAAGTGCTAGAAAAGTAGGTTTCATCTTCTACTGACAACATCTCAGGTGTTATGATTAGAGTGTATTAAATCTTTAACTATGGTGCTTGTATAGAGTTCTGCTGGCAGCTATATTGTATATGTACAGCTGTAGTATTTTTGACTATACAAAAAACGATTAAGTTTTTACTAGCAGTTATATGATTTAAAATTAGATTTGTCAAGCTATAGGTTCATTAGACAATTCACAGAAAACTATGGACTGATTCCTAGCGCCTTATCAGCCTCAACAGCAATCATGATCTGATCTGTAAAACATCATTATTAAGAGGGTCTTCACATCTTTAAGGCACGGTTTAAAGTTCCTCCGTGTTCTAAAGACAGCGAGTTTTCGTCATAATTTTCGTTAATTATCTTTTAAATAATGTTGACATTTTATTATTTTCAATATTCCAAAAGCTACTGGAAATTTGTGTTTAGGCGAGATAATGTAAATAAAAAATCTGATGTGTACACCACATGAATTCCTTGCTCGGAATATTAAATTATACGCATTTTTTCTTGCATTTCGTTTAAACTTATTGGATTGAATTAAATCTGCATCGTCGATAGTGCATAAACCACAGTAGAATAAATGCACTTTTTAAAATTCACTATATTTGTTTACCATAGCGACACTCTGGCGCTAGGTTCACTTAACAGGGTTACATTTCGTCGATATTATAACTCAGAATGCATATAAATTTATATCATTTGAAGAATTATCTAATCATTGCCAACTGTTCTGTTCAAATACTATAATAAATCTAAAACGATGTATAAGAGGAATTAAGCAAACAAAACAAAAAAGAAACAGTTTCTCACAAACTATTCAGTATTTCTCATTCAATTAATTCAGTTCTCATTTCCTGACAAGGCAAAAATACATAAAGACTCAAAATATCTATATTAAAATTACGAAGTAAATTTGAAACTCTTATTTCCTCGAATAAATTAAAGAATGGATTAAGCATGATTTAATTTGCAATAATAAAAGAAGGTGTTAGCTTTGTTGTTGCGAAGCTTAGTTTCTCTAGATTGGAAACAAATACACTATTTTGCAAAGTTTGAAATGTGCACAATTATGTCCGCCATCGCAAAATTCATTAGGCTTAACTGCACTTAAACATCTTTTAAATTGTTGATAATTCCACAAGTATTGCATTCAGATTTACTAAAGGCATAAAAAACCTTAACTGACAGTTAAGAACAACATAATTCAATCATTTTTAAAGCAAAAAAAAAAAAAAAAGCGCAATTTACAAACATATAAGAATAAAGAAACTGAGCTCATTGAGCCGAGTAACATAGCGGATATATATATATATATGCATACATTTATATACTTTTGGTAAGGCCGATTGCAACCAAAATCCGAGGTGTAATATACATGTTATAGCAGTCCTACATGCAAAATTTCAACGTTCTGAGGCTACTCGATTTTGAGTTATGCGAGATACGCACGTATGCACGCACAGTCGCCACGAAAAATTCTTTTCAGAATTCATCTTAAATCAGTTTTATAATTTTTTTGGGGGAAGAGAGTCCTTTATTTTGTCCTTACTTGCGGATGTAACGCAAAAATATCGTTAATTTGCATTGGATAGCGGTCAAAATCGATAATTTCGTTGAAATGATACCCGAAATTTTTCGCGGTTACAATACTTCCTTTTTACTTCTTACAAGAAAGTAAAAATGAGGCGATTTCTATAGCCTTTTAAAATAAGTTCAAAATTATGCCAAAACAAAATATTATGCTCCAAATTTTCTTATTAAGAGAAAACTAATACTATATTTAATAATATGAGGCAATAAATAACACGTGCATTTGAAAAGATGCTCAGAAACGAATGAGAATGGAATATGACTTTTTAGTGTAAGTGAAAGGATAAAGAACATCTTCTTTATGAAAAATGAGCAGAGAGAGTTAAGAATAGTTTAGAATAATAGAGAGTTTGCTGTCGAGCGAAAATGGGAATTATCTTTGGTGTTCAGAGAGAAATTAATGTAGAATACTTCCTTTTCTTAATATGAAAATTTTATTTGCTCATTACAGTCATTTTAGAATTTTATAAACACTATGCATGAATCACAAACTTCAGAAGATTTTCTTATTGAATTTTACAATGTCACATGTAGCCGTAATTATGTTGCAAATGTTAACACTACAAGTGAATGCAATGTTACAGTGTTATATCCAATAGAATGAATATAGTGTTCTTTTCCAAAGTTAAAGAAATATAAGCAAATAATGTGATAAATAATAATACAGTTGATGTAACCTTTATATCACATTTATTAAAACTCACTTTAAAGCAATCTATATTTATATCATTTTCAATTTTTTTAATCAAAATTTGCAGCTATCATTTTTAAGTAAGTTCTTACTGAACTAAATTAAATTACGATTATTGCGAAATGATATGCTTAATGCACAAATTTCTGTTAGAGGAACTTTGTTTTTTGTTCAAATCCCACATTTTAAATGCAGAATTTCTGTAGTGTCGGATTGGCGCTCAAACTAAAGCAAAAGCAGTGAATATACATCTGCAACATATTGCCATGAATACAATGCGATTGTATTGATTTTGTGTTCAAAAATTAAGAAGAATCCTTGAGTTATTTTCTTCAATAGGCTCTTCCTACGCACTCGTCTACAGTAATTTGATGATAAGAAATTTCTGATAGATAGCTCATAGCGTAACAATGACTTTGACATATTATTACGCTTAGCCGCCTTAACAGCCTGTTGTCCGAGAAGGAGTGCCTTAGCTGCGATGTTATAACAGGAATTCGGGCTAAAAGCGGACGCTTTTATAGCACTTAGCGTGTTGCTCCTCTTCGACAAACAGAATTATTCTGATGAGCGTAATACGTTCGCATGCATTTCTCTTGTACTATGGTTTCTGCATAATTTCGATATCCGGACCGTTAAGTCAAACACTGAAAGGTAAATGTGAGGATGTTTGATATGTGCGCAAGAGATATCTACCCATATAATTGATAAACATATTAAGTATGTAACATCGTGTCATACCTATTGGATTTGGGGGCAATCTTATTATAACATTGGATTTGTTTTGAAGTTTCAAGTGTTATGTGTTTAACCGCTTTACAGCTTAGTTTTAAATGTCCTTTTCAGTAAAATATAAAGCCATGTTAATTTAAAATTTGCTGTAAGTAACAGCTGTAAATGTACATTGTATGTAGAACAACAATATTGTTTATAAGCACAAATTAGATTTTAGGCATGGTTATTAATTTAAAATTAGAAATTAAGGCCTTAATTTAAATTTAAAATCTAAATTAAAGCAAATTAGATTTTAGGAATGGCATCATATTTAGTCAACGAAGCTTCCAAAGCTTTTCAACAAAAATTAACAGTGTTTTAAATATATGTGAAATATAAGTTCCTTTTTATGAAAACGTGTACACTATGTTGGCTTATTTGCAATAACTCTGCCCAAAGGGGATCATAAACATGTAGTTTGCAACATCTTCGAAATGAGTTCTTCCCATTTCATTTTTACATAGCGGATATTATTATTCTATCTGATATGTATGATAAACATACTTCTTTCGCTGTGACTCGTTATTTTTCTCAGAATCTTACAAGCATTCTGAGAAAAATAACGTATTCAAATTTTACTGTCAAAAGCAAAATATGTTTTTGTCGAACGTTTTATTAAATACTTATGGTACTTAGGATAGGGAATTGCATCTAAAATCTCTAAAAAATATTGGAAACAAACTTCAAAAGACCTAATTTTTAAATTCTCCATTTCGGTTTTAATACATTTTCAAAATTAATATCTCCTATTTATTTGCCAGAGAAATAAACTTGCAATATATGTATTTTCCTACAGGCATAGCAATAAAAAATTCAGTATTATATAAGTTGTTTTATATTTTGACTTCTTACACGTGTTGATAATTTGGCAATTATATAAACGTCCTCTTACCTACTAAGCCATACTTAGACACTTAAGCTTATAAGCGCAGTTAATTTTATACCTAAGCTTTCACTACATTGTATATGTTTTTTAAAACAGTTATGAAATGACTAACTTAGAAGAATACCAAGGTGCTAATATTATTGTACAGACATTAGGTATTTTTTGGGAGCATGCAAGATGAAAAATGAGCAACTGCCTTCGTCTGGAATTGAACCACCTCTGGAATACCGGCCCAGCGTGCAGAACCACTACACCACGAAGGCACGCTAGGAAGGCGGGGGAAATACCTTATATACTCCCTGTTACGAAGAGATTAACGATACGAATGCGAAGTTCGAAAGTCACCTTTTAAAACGGGGAGACTATAAGGATTCCTCCTCACTTCCGCATACCTTCGTGGTGTAATTCTCGACGTGTATTAGAGGAGTCCGGGTTTCGAATCCGATGTTGTGCACTCCAGCGATGGCAGTACACATTTTTCTCGTCTCCTGCTAAAAAAAAAAAAAAAAAAAAAAAAAAAAAAAACCTAATGTATCTACACTGTGAATAGATGCTTAGACCCTTTCAGCTGAACTGCAGAATTTAGGTAAAAGTTTTGAAACTCCTCTTATCTTTTAAAAACCTAGCTTCTGAAAAAATAGGTTTGAGTTGAATTAGTAGCTAAATCTCACAGTGTATATAAATCTCGTATTTTCCACACGAAATATCCTCGGGTATTATATTTCGCCTAAAACACTTCACGAAAACTAGATCGTGAGAAAACGTTTAAGGTTATCTCTCGGAAAATTCAATTTTAAGATTGCAAGTTAATGACGATGCAGAATGAGCAGTATGATCTGAGATTGTTCATTCTTCATATTTATCACTTTTTATGGTGAGCTGAGCGAATCTCGGGAAACACAATGAAATCATAAAGTATCCTTGCCATTAATAAGGTTTATAGTTATGTCAAGATCTAGTTCAGCGACTTGCGCTTTGGCTAGGATACGGGGCTACTTGGCACCTCTGATTTTACAGATCGAACTGCTTTCTACTTAAATATTAAAAGTGAACACATTTAACTGAATTTTCGGTTGGCTATGAACTAATCAAGGGCTCCTTTAAATATCTCGAAGCGACGAATTAGTATTTACAGTTATATCATTTCCTTTACCCTGCTGTTAGTAGTTACCTGAAATCATCTATATTCTTTGGACAAAATATAGATTTCTGCAAAATTTAAACATTAATAATACAGGACTTTATTTCAAGTAAATATATAAATGAAATTAAGACAGAATCGTGCATTAATGTCAGAACTTATTAGCATTAATGGCTTAGTTTCCAAACATCACTATGTATGTAACATATACAGTATATAGAGTTAAACTAAGCATGTTAATGGCTATTAACTATGAAAATAAAAGAATATTTTCAGAACATATTTTATTGGTATCAGTTTTTTGTTTGTGTAATTGACCATGCAGAGGCTTCGCTAAAGAACTATTAAAAGAAGCTGAGGAGCAGTCAAATAATATTCGACACCATCTACGTCAGTGCCGAAGTAGTCAGCTTGTTCGCAAAGATTCGAACCTTGTCAAATTTCTAGAGCCTAACGCTTTTTATAGTTTAAAAAAAAATTAAAAAATAATAAAAAAACGTACGAAATACACAGCGCAGAAGTATGTGAATAATTATTTGCAAACATTTGAGCAGTGTTATCCTATAGCATTCTGTGTAGCAAGATCTATAAGCATCCCATATCTATGATATTCAATTTCTGTTTTAGAACATTACTATCAATTAGTACATTTCATTGGTTGAGTTCGATCCCAAGGCAGTGGGATAGATGCATGATTGGTTTACGTTTTTCCTGTCTTTTGTGTTACATGAATACGAGTCAATTTCTGTTAGAAAGGAGCTCCATAAAAGGATCTTTTCCCATACAGTTGAGCTCGAACCCAGGGAAACGGGCTGGCAACATGATTGGTTTACGTCGTTCTTTTTCTTATGTGTTACATGAATACGAGTCAATTCCTGTTATAAAGGAGCTCCATAAAAGGATCCTTTCCTGTACAGACATGATCCTCGTTTACTTTGCCGTATTGAATTAACCTAACCTCTCCTATCTCAAGATCTAATTAGAGTCAGTGCTCTTTTGTTCCAAGTAGGTATATTAACACTAGAAGCGCCAAGCTTTCTCCCTAACTAGAAGCGCCAACGGCAGTCAAATTGACTGCTCAACGAATTAATGTATATATTCAAATGTAAATGCTTTATAATGCTTTTAAGAATATCAATTACAGTTATTGAAGAACTTTAAAGAATAACAGATTATTTTAATAAAAAATAGGGGATATTTTATTATAAATTTCAGCCTACCCTTAATAAAACACATTTTACAGCTTTTCGCAATTTTTACAAAACACAACTTTTTCAATATTGGAAGTGCATTTTCCACACACATAATATGAACATTTTTTACACACATCACTTGTTTTATTGTTGTTACAAAAGTCCAATCTGGCATTGATGTCTTTTCGTCGAGAGTCTATTGCTAGATTTGGAAATTTCCTGGGGCAATTTTACAGTTTTTCTTCTGTTTAAATAAAGTTCTCTTAATTCCTCTGCTAACTGAAATATGAAGTCGTGCTTTGTAATATTTTTATCACTCAATTTATGGTAGATAATGTAGGCATTCGTCCCTGCTAAACCCAGCATATTATAGAAAACATGCACAGGCCATCTACGTGAAGCAGCCCGAACAGAATATTTACGTGTCATCTTGTCAACGATATCAACTCCACATTTGGTTTTGTTGTAGAACTCTACTGTTTCTGGAAGCTTTTTCTTATTTTGTGAGTCTATATTTACACTGGGGGGTGATGTAAGGTACTTAGTAGTAGGACATTTTTATTCCTTTTTCCCTGATAGACAGTGTGAGCGTAGTTTTACCATTTAGCAAAACTGTTTCAAATAGCCGGGTTCTTGATTTCCTTACTTCATGCGGAATTTCTTGTCGATGTCTTCTTATTGTGCCGACAAAACTTGTGTTTTTCATTTTAAGTCTTCTAGCTAATGATAGTGAGAAAAAGTAATTGTCCGTTGTCAAATTTCGACCTGAATTCAGATAATGGTTTAGAAGACGCATTACTACATTTTCAGGAAGACTTTCAGTTTCACTTCTCGATGTATTTTTTCCAAGATATAGAAAAGCATTGCACATATACTTCGAGTCTACATCGACTAACATCCAAAATTTGATACCGAATTTATCCGGTTTATTCGGCATATACTGTATAAACTTACACCTGGCTTTGGATGGAAATAACTGCTCATCCGCAACTAGATTTTCTACTGGTTTATAGGTCTTCGAGCTGCCATTACCGTGCGCTTGAAAGAATGAAATATCATAAAACAAACTGACTGAACTACTGCAAAATAAGGACTATATCATTTCGCCAAAAAGGGGTGGACCTTTGACAAGGAGGTGGGGAAGTATTTGATGTTGCAAATAAAGAGAGAGTGAAAAGGAATGTGTAGGCCAGATGTTTCTCCAACAAAAGGAATTTTCTGAGCGGAAGGGAAGTATATCCTTCTGTAAATAATCAGTGAATGAAAGGAATGCATATGTACGCCAGATGTTTTTCCAAGAAAAATATTTTCTGAGAGAGAATACCATTTAAATCTACCCAGTATTACTAGCAGTCATTATGACTGTTCGTGGCACTTTTAGGTATAACTAATAATATCTCCGTTAATTTTAATTTCATTCGATTTATATTTGGTACCAATAATTTTCGACATATTTTAGGAAAATACCAAAATTTGTGACTTCTTAAGATAAAGGGTTTTTAAGGAATCCAAGGTCAAATAACGAAAGCAGTCAAAATGACTGCTCTGGCACTTCTAGTGTTAAATCTAAATTAAAATAAGCAAATTAAATTCATTTGTATTTAAGCACTTCAAATGTTTATGCTATTTTTTATGCAGAAAGAAAAGTAGTGTTTCCTCATTTCTAAGCAAATATAAATGTATCTTACCTTGTTTGCTACTTATTCACTGATGATACTTGTTAATATCAAAGAGACATTACGTTATTTCGAAGCACAAGAGATGAAAAATGAGCAATGCCCTCACCAGGACTCGAACCACGAACCTCTCGGACCACGGACAGATGCGTCGAGCGTGCTGGTTACTACACAACGAAGGCATGCTAAGAAGGCGGTAGAAATATCTTTTAAACTCAGAAACGAAATATAATTTATCATTATGTAAGAAATAATATTTTAACACTTATCAAAATCATAGGCTTGTTATTGTAATTAGATGTTAAAAGTTGCATTTCCACGAATACTCAAGGAAACATTTTCTTATATTACTTATTTGCCTGTTTTTGAACAATTTAATTACTGTGACATAAATAATTTATTTTAATTTGATAATTTATTTTCACCTAAATATGTATATCTATCTTCTTAGAAAATATTCATTATTTCATGAAGATGTTCATGATAAAAGAAAGATAAGACTCTACACGTAAAATCTTACTTATGTATGATTACGTGATTACACGTAATCTTACTGTTTACTTCCCCGCTTATCTAATTAATTTCCACTTTTCGTTGCCCTGCGTTGGCAACACGCTTTTGAGATATGTCGTTCATAGAATTTGGTCGCTAAAAGCGTAGCTGACCTGTAACTGCTGTAATTCTTATTTTAAAGTTTTTCTGTATTGCTGAATTATTACTAAATGTTTGCGTGTGAATGTTTTATTATTAAATATATGCAGTTTGGTTTAAATACGCCGAGAGTGGTTGAATTTATTAAGGATATTTAAAATCGAAACTACTTCATCCATTTCGGCACCATTCTGATATGAGGAACGTAAACACTTACCATTAATTAATGCATTGAAAACTAAAAGCTTTTCATTGTAGAACAAATTTGTTTTAAGATCTATATTTATTAATATAGAAAAATGAGAAATGAGAAAAGTATAGTATATCAGATTAGTCGAGTTGCTATGTAATTTAATAAATAACATATGTAACTCCACTGTTAAATACATTAAGAATTGATTATTTATTTTGGATTTCAGAGGGAACAAAATTATCATCCTTTTCATTGAACATAATCAAGTAAAATTGTATCACGCCAACGCTGTAAAAGAAGTAATATCACATCCTCACTATAGAAAAGTAACAGTATCTGTAAGGTACAGAATTTGATCATGATTAAATGTATAGACAAGTCGATAAATACATTTATACTAGAAATATCCACTGCTATGTGAGAAATGAATTCGGTAACTAATTAACTTATACAGCCTATGCCTCAAATTTCACAAAAGAACTGTTTGGATGGTAAGCTCTAAATGTGAAATTCAGTTCCAAGGCACTCATCGACTGCTGAGTTTGAGAAATATCCCTTTTAAAGTAAATTCCTTTTAACATGCATAAACGTTTTGAATTGCTTCAGAACGGATGAATATTTTGCGTGCATTTAAATAATAATTAAATAATATGAAGAATTCTTCGCAAGTTTTTCAGTAGAAGTTTAAAAGCATCTGTTTAGGATAGCAATTGAAGAACTATGAATAAATAACAAAAGACAATTTGTGAGTAAAACGAATTGTAACACAAACAGTAAGTCTGCCTTGTTTGAATTATATAATACTGTTATATTATTATATCAGTTCATTTAATGTTTTAATTTGCATCAACCCTCTTTTAGAAATGGCATAGCATTTCAAGAGACATGGTCATCACGATGGCAGGAAGAAGAGACAGGAAGATTTACTTACAACATCTTCCCAATACCTTCTCTCAAGAGGCTGAAATGCAACCGACTCTTCCTCCAAGCCTGTACCAACCACGGAAAATTCCCAGCGTATTACAGACGTTTCCTCAGACGGGACGTCAACTGTTCCTGCGGTTTTCGCGGGGAAGACGCGGACGCACTTCATTACCTGCTCTCCTGCCCTCTGACAGAGCACCTTCGACAGCAGTTCTTTCCTTCCGACTACATAACATATCCTGTGAATAGACTGTTCACGGACTATTACTGCAACAAGTGCATCTTAGAGATAATGAAGCAAGTGAATGAAAATAATTATATCTAAGAAACTACAGATTAAAGTAAAATGTAGAAAGGCGGCCTAACCGTCAGATTGCTAGCAATGACTAGGATGACTTCCTAACCCTGTAGTGCCATTAACTCAATTTGGCGGAACAGGTTAAGTAAAGTGACCATATATACATCCTGTATTATTCTTTTCTCGATTTTTAAAAGATACAATTATTGTCACAGGAAGAAAGGTAAATAACGTAATTTATTTCCATAAATAGTAGAATAAATTATTATAAGTAATAATATTACCTAAAATGTTTATATTTTAACTTTTTTTAATAGCGAATTATTTAGATTAAATAAGTGTATTTTCAGATTACTTAAACTTGCTTATTTATTACTTTTTAAACCTGCAGCCACCTTATTTTGGCATTAAAAATCTATTTTTATTATTACTTTTGTTTCCACAAACTACACAATAATTTATCGAAAACAATGTTTTATAGCTCTGTATATCGCGGCATTTTAGATGGGCGAAATACACTTTGCTTCTTATTTAAAATGAGTCTGAATCCATCCCAGAAAATCATCAACTATTTAGTTATCTGTTTGAAACCATGAACCATAGTTCTGATAAGTGAAATACTTAGGAAGAGACAGCGAGGTTTTCAAAACCTATTACCATTAAGAAAACTGTTCTCTTCGGAAGTTCAATTATAATCTTGAAATGCTCTTTTCGTTGGCGGTTCAGTTTCTTCCGTATAACTTAATGATGGTCTTGTTCGTATTTCCCGTTCATTTCCTTCCGGGTCACTTTCTGATAATGACCCGAGAAGATTTTCTTCGAGAATTCATTAGATAATGAAGAAAGTTTGCTATATCTGAAAGAGAAGAAGTACTCGAATAAAAGTTTCAGAGGTGTTGTTGGTTAGAAGGAAATAGCTCTAATGGATTTAAAATTTTTAATATTCGAACAACTCTATTTTTTAAATTAACAGTAAGCTATAATATAAGTTTTGAAGAAGTTTTCTAAGATTCATTTAAACAACTTTAAACTGGAATTTAATTTCTAGTAACTTCTTTCAATGCCATGAAAAACACATACAGTATGATATGACATGCATAAAAAATTAAAATGTATTTATATTTCTCAAAATGTTCATACTTTCTTTAATCCCATACTGTTTTTGACTGCTACGAGTTACTACAAACTCATAACTTCCAATATATATCAATATATATCAAGTCTTTTTGAGTAAATGATTTTCCGTTTCTCGCGAACATCTGATACGAGTAAGATTTATGTATACTTTTACAGACGGTATCTACAAAATCATCATTGTTTTATTATATGGTAATTAATTGGGAATTTGGCATTTTCTGTCAGAAGGGAAAACATTATAATGTACAATGTACCTCTCGATTTCGCTACATATTTAAACTTTCTTATAGATTTCTTCAAGTCAGTTTTTAAGTTTATAAAGATTTTGAGCTTTATATCCGAGGAAATAAAGAATAAAACCATTATAAAATTACATTACACTACATTTATTTAACAAAATATTCGGAACACCATAACATTTTAGATTATGTAAATAAAAGCGCCATCCAATCAATAAACGAGAATAACTGAATTGAAGTTTAATATTAATCGTTTGGAACCCATTTTTTTCTTTGGTTTTAGATTATTTGGGAGGACAAATATGGGGTTTTAACGATAAATATGATAAAATATTTTATAAAAAAGCGAAAACGTTTACATTTTAGGAGTAAAAGAGATGGGACAAATATATCCCAGTGGAATTTTTAATTGGGATATATATGTCCCGCTGGTAAAATAAATAGAGGTTTTATGTATTACAAAATGAAAGTCCGGACGCATGTATCCCAGGCACATGACCTCTGGGGCATATGCATCCCAAACACAGTTATTGAATCAAATTATGTGGTAAATCGAAAAGAAAAATATCACAACATGTCTCTCAAAGAGGCGATCTTATTACCTAAGGAAATCGTACCAAAAAATGGCAGAACAATTGCAATATATGTACAAAATACAGGATAAAAAGTAGATCATATGCAGCTCCGTTTCTGTTTACAAACATACTGACCCGCGCAGACGTTTCTCTGCTTGCAAAAACATTTCGAAAACGTCACCAATAGTTGAAACAACCGTTTAAGCAATATTTCCGTGCAAAACAGGACGTAGATGACCCGGTGGACGTATTTCGATATGCTTTGGGATCTATATGACCCTATGGGGCCGAAAGAGTTAGACATAATCCATTTCTTTCAGTAACAGATTAAATACATTTTATGCTTATTTTAAACGCTTTAAACGCATCAAAGCTAAATGGAAGTGCCTTGGAGTTTTTCATTTTCGTTTCTGTTTCACTTTTCGATTTTGTAAGAATCTAGAAATTAGCATCAAATAACACATCGTGAAAAATGTAACATTTTGCAGCTATTACTCTGCGTTTGATAAATGTAGTGTAATGTAATTTTATAATGGTTTTATTCTTTATTTCCTCGGATATAAAGCTCAAAATCTTTATAAACTTAAAAACTGACTTGAAGAAATCTATAAAAAAGTTTAAATATGTAAACTTAAATAAAAAAGTTTAAATATTCAAGCATTCTATTAAGTAAATGGAAGATTGAAATCCGTAAGATGAAATTAATATTAAACCAGATAAATTCTCAATACAAATAATATATAAAAATAAATTAAGCTGCCTTAAAATAATTCAAATTTAATTTTAAAAAGCAATTTCCCTTACTCAGCTACTCACTCAACTTATATACTCAACTGTATTAAAATTAATATCTTTCCCTACCAACATGTCAAATGGCAAGTCACAGCTATTATAATATTTTAAATGGAGTTTCTTAAAAAATGAGCACTCTATAAAAATGTGACACACTTGTAAGGGAGCACTACAGTTGAAACACGAGCCATCACTTTAGAAGATAACTGTGTATGGCTCTAAGATGTCCTATTCTGAGACGGGTTAAGAAAACCTCATCGTTCCTGCTTCTGTTAACCTTTCAACATTTGCTAATTTGTAAACCCAGATTCGTACACTTAGCTGTCGAGATATTCGTTAAAATATAATAAAGAGAAATATCTCAGAAAGGAAAACTGAAAAAAGAAATGAACCGTATATTGCTTTGAAATTATCCTATTGAATATTTTTGATAATGATGTAAAATCAAATTTTTAAATCACCAATTTAAGAAAAAATTCTAGAAAGTATCATTTCTTATTAAAGGTTTTTCCAAATAGAATAAACTGCAACAATATCAAACTCTCTGAAAACAAATCTATCCAAAACTCATTTACTTTTCATATTCGCTATTACATTTATTAAGCATTTATATTTTTTTCTCTGTATTATTTCTTCAGATAAATTTTTATAATGTTTCAACTCTTTCTCAAAGATCTGCATTAAAACTATAGATCGGATTATTTAATATATGTACACAAAATCCAAAAACAGAAATTTGCAACTTTCTTACCACATATTAGGTTAGGATATCTGAATATGTCAAAGCACACCACGGCTATCTGCCCTGGTATATTTGATAATAAAATATAATAAATCTCTCTTATTCTCACATAGGACCAAAAACCAAGAAAATCAACCATGCAGCTATCCCGTTCGCTTGGACTTGAACTCGGTTTCAACTCCCCGTATTCAACCGTCTTAACCACTCGGCCACTCGGTGTGAGGACTCTACAGCATATGATCAAGATTTTGTTAGCGAATGTGCAAGTCTGGAAAGGATTTTAGGTCTGAAAATGTTTAGGTCGAAAGATAGTCCTAAATGTGCAAAGATGTACGAAATCCCCTCCTCTCGGATGTTTTCATTTCCACATATTTTCGAATAAGTGCTTTCTCTGATTAATGATAATTATTGAGGTAATGATAATTAAAATAACTATGATAATTAAAATTTAATGATGATAATTAAAGTTTAATTATTACGTAAATCTAACTTTAAAGTGGTACAAATGTCCTTAAAAATTGTTTATTTCTACAGCTTTTAAAATAAAACTTGCTCTAATTTCTCTAAA
Organism: Stegodyphus dumicola; assembly: GCF_044657685.1. NCBI lineage: Eukaryota > Metazoa > Arthropoda > Arachnida > Araneae > Eresidae > Stegodyphus > Stegodyphus dumicola. The sequence goes on from NC_140771.1 coordinate 201,327,506, forward strand.
ATTATCATTTATCGAAATATCGATAATATGAAAATTTAGTTTTGCCTATTTACAAGGAAATCTAACCACAGTTATCAATAAAAATTAGGAACGAACTTAGAAAATTAATGGCATTCATCCATTTAAAGCATTTATTATATGTTAAAGAAAAAGTCCAACTTCGTCTGAAAAGTCATCATTATATTAACTTGTTTATGTTAATAATATACTTAAAATATAATAACGTTTATTTACCAAGAGAATAGATTTGAATAGAAGAGATTTGAAATTATAAAACGCTTTTAGTTTATCAAAATGTTTTACATGCATTAATCTAAACTCTCAGCCGCCTGACCGATCTCTACTTAATAAAACTTTTTTTTTTTTTTCCTTTACGAAAGTTGCGACTGAAAATTAAATTATTTTTCATGACGGCTTTTAACTCTTTTCTGTCACACTGATTCACAAAACTGATCAGTCAGAAGTCTTTATATTCCTGCAAATCATGCTAATATTAACACCAACTTTGACACCTGCGTATCGGAGTAAGGACTTCCGTACTTTTTCTGAAACATCAGAGAGTGATCCGATATCACAACGGAAACGTAGCTAAGCTATCCAAACGCATGTCGAGTACTTCACAGCGTCAAGTACACGTGGCAACCACTACTGGCAGATGAATGCTGTCTTATAAGAAGCAGTGTCGCTGCGTAATGGGACGTCTAAATACCATCTCTTGCTTCAAATTGAGGAAACAGTCAACGCTGTTTGAATCGCGGGGAAGAGGAGAGACGCTAAAGCTTCGATTCCCACTTGGGATTTCGAAATGAATTGGAAGCACCAGATCTCATCCGGCTAAAAGGATGAATATTTGTGAAAGTTTCAGAACATTCGGTTCATTTTGCTTGCCTATTAGGTTGTTAGTACGAACAAAGATCACCCTTCCGTTTTACCAAATAATGGCAAAAGACAATGATGTTAATGTTTTGAATAATGTCCTTGCTAATCCTCAGTTTCTTCTCTAAATCTTAAACTCGATTTCCTATCTCAGCTAGCATATGTCGCAATCATTCGAAAATATCTAGAGTTACCTACGGGGATCGTAAATTTGTCTCTCAATAAGTCATTTCCTTCGCGGTGCGAGAGCTTTCCAACCAACCGTAAATATATTTTTAGTTCAGGATTTCCGTCTGCGCCAACCCTTCTTGTCATCATTTTCATCCATTTGTACCAGAAATCAATGTTAACTCATTAATCCTTTGCATCGGTACACTACTTCTCACAGTAAATATGTTCCACTGTCTGCAGCAGGTTTCCTCAGTGTTATACTCTACACCACTTAGAAGTTATCTTCATATATTAAGATAGCTATGTACAAGCTTGAGCTTAGATCATATTTTTGCTTGAGCTTATATCATATTCGAAAACGGTAAGTCTTCTTCGCAAAACAATTAAATTTTAAAGTATGACCTTCATGATTCATTGCAAGCTCCATTTAATGTTAATGCCAATATATAGATTTTGATTATAAGAAACTTTGTAGCAGAACTTACAGTTACTAGCATTTCAACATTATAGAATAATAATAACTTTAAATATATAATATATTACCGTTGTAGAGCATAAATAGAATTAGAAAGTATATACTAGCATACATATTCATATCTATTCTTATGTAAAATTTTAATTCGAAAATTTAAATAGTGTAAGTGGATACGCCAAATGAATGCAATTCGAAATCCTCAAAAACGTAGACACTTGTACTGTAACAAACTCAAGCATATTGTAACACATTTTTTTTTAGTTTCTAAACTCCCAGTGATATTGCGATATTGCAGTGTTATTCTGCAGTGTACTGCCTAAGCAGTACATCCCAAAGCAATTACAGAATTATTACGAAGCCTCAGAAAGAATGGTACATGAAATATTTGCCTCGTAGGAGGTCTTGGATAGTGAAACCAATAGAAGAATCGCTTTACGTTTGTAGCAGCTAAAGTCATCATATATTTGGTTGCCTCTATAGCACTAAGGTGAAACTCAGGTAGGCGGTTGGAAACATGAGTGTTCCCAACAATCAGAGTGGCTTCGGATTCCAACTGGCGGTGTTCAATCCAGGCAACGCACGAGAAAGGAAATTATACAGTATCTGAGAATTTACTCCAGGAAGCATAACAAGCAGTTCGGCTATCTGCAGGCAATGAGTGAAACCTGACCACTACAAACGTTTAATTGTATGATGGCGTAACAGTTCTTCCAGCTGTCGATTCAGTTAACACTAGCAGTAATTCCAAGCTTTGCCTTTTGTAATTCTAATAGAATTCGAGGGATATCTTTTACAAGATAATTCCTGAAATGGGTGTTTTTTTCTCTGCTACCTAAACCACAAGTAAAGCTCCTCATTCACTTCCTCGTATTCACCACCTTTCATACTCTTACTTTAACCCATTAACAGCCAAAATTACAAAGAATGTTTCTTTTCTCATGAAAATAATAACAAATATTAAATTAAGCATTTATAACATAAATTTACATTGAAAATTAAAAAAAAATACTCTTACCTGTGGAAAAAGCGAGTGTTGCGTTAGCGCAACGTCAGCGGAATAAGACTATGAGTGTTTAGTGTGTAGTATTGTACTCGTGTGCTGTTTCGTTTGAGTGGAGCGCAGGATTACTTTTTAGCTGTATAACGTTTTATAAATCTACAAATCACTTTACTTGTAATTAATTTAATATTAAAATATACATTGCATTTCTTTTACAAATACAGATTATTTCAGTTGAAAGATTCAAGCATGAAAAGCTTGATTACAATCATGATGTACAGCTACATTACATACTTTGCATCTATAAACAGTCTGGCTATGGTACTCTTTACAACAAAGTCTTTTGTTATCAACGGACTTTACGATAAAATGTCTACCATCTCCATGCAATGGTTTTTGAATGCTGAATTTACTAGGTCTTCCTGTTGCCGATCTATTTATGGCTGCTTCTACACTCTCAATAGGAGTTTGCAAAAGGAATAATGCATTCTCGCGTCTGAAATCTAAAAGAGACTTTATATTTCCAGTAGTAAAAAGTGGTGATATTTAGTAAGTTTAGATACGGTCTCACCTCATATAATTTAACAGTATTGTCAATTTGACTATTGTCAAATACAAATTCTGCTTCATATTCCTGTACTGCAAACGCGATATCGATTCTCGTACAACAGGAACAGAAACGTCCTTATTAAAAGAACAATACATTTCTTCTTGAAGTAAAGAATGATATCGTGTAAGCAATAATATTCCAATAAATCTTCTCATATAGGCTTCGGATGCAATAAATTCTGGGCACTTTTTTTTTTTCGCTGAGCGTATATATTTATCTGTTCAACGAGAAGAGAGTAAATGTCTAAACCTAAACGAAAATCGAAAATCTGTGCACTATTTTTACCTTGTATTTTGTCTTTTATAATTTCTCTTCTATCTGTTTCTTCATGTTCTTCTTGAGACATAACTAACAGTTCCTTTTTTGTCCACTTCAAGATTTCAGTCTTCTGCTTTTCAAACTTTTCAGTATGACTATAACTGCTTTTAGAAGGCTGAAACTTATTACTTCTTACATGAATTTCAACTTCCCCAGCAGTATCATTTGGTAAAATATGATTATCATTATTTAAAACATTGCCATTCCTTTATTCTTCGTCACTAGATTCTGAAATTTCTGAGGAACAACAACAATATGAGTTTCATTTTGGTCATTATTAACATTATCATCATCTGTTTCTTAATCAAAAAATCTTTGAAGGGCTTCTTCTAATGTAAGATACCTCGTTCTAGGCATTTTTAAACAACCAGAACATAAATCAGAACATCGAAAGGAATGAGGGAATAAAGAGATTGACTACCCGTTTTCTGCTGACGTTGCGCCAGCGCAACACCTGTTTTCCCTTCCTTTCCAACACAAATATATACATCTGACTGATGTAATGTTCTTATAAACGGTGACCTTGACTAAAAGTAGATCACTCATAAAGACGGCGATTCTTTCTTTAAATATTTTCAGCCTTGGAATTCTATTAATAATTTCCTGTTTGTCCAATCTGTTTGAGACGACAAACTTCATTTTCATTGTCATGTTACTTTGTTTTATTTTATAGTCGTCTGACATTTTCATTTCATGCACGGACAACACGACACTTTTAAGCAGTTTATAAACTGAGGAACGATGTCCAGAATATAATGAAATTTAGCTTACAGTAGGGTAGGGCCGAATAGACTCCTAACGGCTAGAAATAGAAAACTATATGAGTGGTGATTAACATTCTTCAGCCATTTCGTTAATGAAGGTGTAAGGTATTTCCCCCATTTTCCTAGCGTCCCTTTGTGGTGTAACGGTAGCACGCTGTGCCGGTATTCCAGAGGTCCGTGATTCGATTCCCGGCGAAGGCGGTTGCTAATTTTTCAATTCTCTTGCTTCCAAAAAATCCTAATGTCTCTACAGTGGCGCCCAAACTAAAAGGGTTGTGGATGATGATTCTCCGCACCCAGGATTTGGCGACTAGGTCCCCTAAAACCCTAGTCGCCCTTTAAAAAGGGAAGTATGTAAGGTATTTCTCCCACTTCCCTAGCGTGCCTTCGTGGTGTAACGGTAGCACCCTGGGTTGGTATTCCAGAGGTCCGTCGTTCGATTCCCGGCGAAGGCGGTTGAGAATTTTTCAATTATCTTGCTTCCAAAAAATCATAATGTCTCTACTAAGGAAAGGTTGGTATTGATTAGAATTTTCACGAAAAGAACCTAACGTGACACTGAAACTCAGACAGTGTTAGACATCTCCAAGTTCGTAAAGCGAAAGGAACAAAAATACCAAAAAATGGAATATTGCAGCAAATCTTTGAACGGAATAGGAACACATGCAGACATTTATATGCATAAATATGTTAATAATTATTTCTACATTTTGTAATTATGTCAATCAATACATAGTACACCAATATAGTCATAATAATGTCAATCATTACTTCTACATTGTATCAATATAATTCTGCACTGTCTATACAATGCATTAAAATACTGTATTGTAGTTATAAAAATTAAACTCTACTTACTGAAGGCCAAATATGCTATTTTATTCTCTTAAGAACAGTTTATCTGCTGCTTTGCATTATTTACGCCATTCGGCTTGTCACACCGATATTAGGTCGTAGCCAAATTACACGTTTTCTGTCTGAGTAGCCTTTAAGCTAACTTACATTTTTACTTAGTTAAACTTAAATTCATTACGTCTTCGATTTACGCCATAGATGTTGGCTATTTTTGTAAGCACGAGCAGTGCCTTCTGTTTATCTCTGAGTTAAATAAAAGGGTCGTTTACACACATTACATCCTTTGTAATTTCAAAGACATAGCCATAAGTCGCTTAGGTCTTCTATAGAATTCTCATAGTATATGTTACCAAAAGGAATGACGCTGAATGACTAGTTTTCCGGGACTTTACTGTATTTATGATAAGATTAATTTATAACATTTGCGACTGTTGTGTTAAAATGAATTTATTACAGTTCCTTAAATAAAATATGAAATAACGAGAAAATCAGTCTCAAAAAGGAAACTGCTTCCTACTTATATTATCTACTTTACGAGGTAAATATAAATACATCTTTAATTTCAAGATTGTTTTCTTAGTTGGAAGACGCAGAATTTAGTATTTCTTCACTGATGTACTCCATAAATGCAGAGGGCGTTTATACATTTTTGGAACGATTTCAATAAAGTATTTTGGAATAAAAAAATTCCTACAGCAGCTTACTATTTGAAATAAGAAATACCGTCTGCTAATTTTAAATTTATTCTTTTCTTAAAATATCGTATGCAAACAAGCTGTGGATTGAAGAAATTGTTTTGCGTTTTCTCGGGAGAAATATTCTTATTCCATACTTCAAAAATGTTGTGAAATGCATAGTATTGAAATTTCCAAGTGAAAATAAAGCAAATTAAAGCAACGTTATTAGCCAAAATGGAATAAGATAGTCAATTATTACTTCTACATGGAAAGAAAACTCGGAACGAATACCCGAAAGAGATACATAGTGTTTCTAAAGTTAAATCGCTGGTAATAACACAAAATACTGCGGACTGCTCAGAAATCAATCGCTAAGTTTTTAAATCCATCTGTAGCAATAATAAATTATATAATAAACCAATATTTACCTCTTAAAATACTAGAAACCTAATGGTCATTAACTTTCCTAGAGGCACGTGACTCAAAACAAATCAGTTTGTCAATTTGTAAAACTCTGTATGAAAACTATTTAACGGAACGTTATGGCTCTTGACAACATTATGGCTCTTGACAAAAAAAAAGGATTTGCCTAAATGACTGTAGCAAAATAAAGAAGCCCTTTTATTACAGAAAATGTAGACGAAAAATGCATAAACCTGGTTTATTTAATGCAAACAATGTATAGGACTGTATTCTGTATAGGACTTATGGTTGCCGCAGGACTCTCTTGCAATGGGAAATTAAAAATAAGAACAGTTAAAAAAATTATAAGTCAGCTCCGCGTACTAAAAAGAGAAATTTTTATTTCGAAATTTACACAAGGAATTCAATTTCTTTATCTCAAGGACTTTGAAGGAGTAAAACATTATGAAGACAAAGCCAAAACTTTATACTTCGAAACGTACCTTTACATTCGTTGAAATAATGAACTCTGATACAGATATTTCATATATATAATTTCATCGTATTCATGGAAAATCCTGCTAAGACATTTCTGTGTACTATTGTACGTCGGGTCCCCGGAAAAGAGGAGTTTTCTAAACGCAATTGATAGACTAAAACCCAATTGATAGACGCTGAAAATTAATGGAAGGGGAATTAATGGAAAGCAATATGCCTGGAAATTTTACTAAAGGCCCTTCGATCACAGAAATCACGATGCAGTTTTATATTTCAGGGGAAAAGTTATCAGTTCCAACATTTAAAAATACTCATTACATATTAAATATTAACTAAATGGGAAAGGAATTCTTCTATAAATGTCTAAATATCCTCTGTACTTATTCGTGTACAAACATTACCCTGAAAAATTTTTAAATATGTTTGGGGTACAAAAACGTTTATAAAAATATTAAAAATTTGCAGTTATTATATTTAGCGCACGTGCTCTGATATTAAAAACGTGCAGTTAGTTTCTGTGATAAATTTAACAATCAAATTGTATATCATCGCTTTAGGTCATAATATATTGGGTATGGTATTTCTGAAGAATGAATTCTGTCTTTGGAATCTATGCCAAGGCATATCAAGAACACTCTGATCTCTGGCTCCCTGGATTTCTGGGCATGGAATGTTACACACTTGCATTCAAGCGTTAAAGAGCAAACCGAAATATCATCATATTCTGTGGAAGAAGCAATCTTATGGTCTTAAGCCACAAGTGCATTTGTAATGTTATATAAACAGCAACATTTTAACAAAAATGGAAGCTCTGCTAAGAAAGAATGTTATTAAAATTACTTTTATTTTAGAAGATTTAGAAATAGTTGTAGGGTCATACTTGCTTCAAGGTAGCAGTTTTCCCAACAAGCGTTGTTACACTTACCCGCGAAAATTCAGTCCCAAAACAATACATCCTCTCCAAAAGTACAATTGTGCTGAAATTAGAAATAGCTTTAAAATATCTGCCTTACATTTGAAAGGCAACAGCATAAAAAGTGCAAAAACGAATTTTAAACGTAATCCAAAAGAATTTGATGTAATACCTTTCTTCAACGAAATTATTTCTCTTTATCATCGGGCAAAAGGTAAACGTCAAAGAGCATCGTACTGATTAGAAATCCTTATTAAAAATGCGATAACTTCAATTTTTAATTTTGAACATTAAGCAGAAATTTGATTTAAGACGCGTTTTTCAAAATGTAGTTTTAAAAGTTGGGGAAATTACAAAGACGAACTTTGCGCAACAATTACATTTAAAGCGAATTTTAAAAATATTTCACCTCTTTTATTTATTAATTAAACTTATTAGATTTAAATAATTAATTTTAAAGGCAAACTCACTAGAATTTTTAAATACCGGTTAAATTTACAATATAACTATTTTGAGTTAACGCGATAACTATAATGTAGCCTCAAAATGTACATATATAACAGGGAATACAAGCTGGAGCTAACCAACAAAACATGCCTATCAACATTTTTAGGCATAAAAATAGTCTGTACCTCTGGTGTTTCACTCTCCAGAACGAAAACCGTGTATCTGCAAAGCCGAAAAATCCAGATTTTGAAACCTGAAAAGAAGATATTTCCTGAGAGATCCCAAGTGATAGGGAAAAAAAAGGTGTTATGAAAGAGACCAGCAACAATCGGAACTCTAAATGTAAATCTATCCACCATTTCCCGTCTCTGGAAGAGTAACAAAATGAAGCGATGTGTTGGGATCGAGGAAGGCGAACGTTTCATGGTCACAACTATTCCGGATGATTGCTTTCTCAGTCTGCGCGCATGATGCCACTGATGATTGCTTTCACTGACCAGAAGAGCTTAATCTCCTCAAACTGTTTTCAGATGGCTATCTGAAAGTCAGCTAAATAAAATACGGCCAACAATTTGCAACCTATTGAAAATGTCGCAAAGGCGACACTTAAACGTGTCTTGAAAACCCTTCAATACAAGTTATTACAATATATACACATTATATTACATTATATTGGGAAGGAGCTGACCTATAGTCTGATACCTAAAGGATTCTGAAACTCTGGTTATGCCTGGAACGTGCTATCCTAAATATGCATTCATACAGAGACGGTGATTTGATAATTTGGCCAGAGATAATAGTCAACGGCCGCATTTATGTTTATGTTTTCCTTTTCTATACTTGTGACCTCGTTTCGGTACAGCAGCATGTTCTTTCTCAATATATTTGCCGATTTCTTGGAGCCAAGGGTCTCGATACATCTTTCGCAAACGCTAACGCGCGAGTTAACAACGCTCTTTTTGTAAGCTAGCATTTATATCTGAAAACATTTCTTCGTCTGAAATTACCGTGTGATCATCCGGTTGTAATCTCGTCGGGCATGTACGGGAATATACTGATTCATTTCTGTCTGTGATTCTGCTCGGGATCTTTAAGAGTTTTTATACATGTCTCCTGGCAAAAGGGCACACGAACCCTCACCTTCATAGATAATCCAATGCTTAGCATGAATAGACGATGTGTTTCCGACAGAGACTGCTTCATTCCCTAGTAATAGATCTTAATCATAATATATTTTTGCCACCAAAAATCCTATTATTTGATTTACTCAGTTTTACTTAGTTATGTCTTGTTATTTGGCTTATATTATTTTAAGTTGTGTCTTACACGTTGCCCAAAGAAACTTTTATGAATATTATGAAATGCTTTTTTTTATTCGTTTTTTACACTTTTTGCCTGATTTTTAGACCTGATTGTGTGTAGAATTTTCGTTTTATGTTTTACAAAAACAAAATACAATATCGGTACAAAGCAATTATGAAAAAAGGACAATTGCGTTGAATTTTGTAAATTAAATATGTTTTGATTCGTAAATATTTAATGTACATAACAATCTAAGAAGTTCGCTTTTAGTACTTTATAAACGCTTCATTTTTTAATTTCTTTTAGAATACTTTATGCATGACACATGTGTTTAAGCATGATAATTTCTAGTTCTTAGACATAATCCAAAATCCTCGGGTATCGCATTATAAATTGAAGAACTTATGTGAATTATCCTAAAAAAACACTGTGACCATTTTTAAATTATTTTTTTTCAATTGATATCAGTATTTTTACCTGAAAAAGAGACTATGCCATTTCGTATAGAAAGTGTAGTATATGGAATTCTAATCTTGCTGATGATCATTTGCATAAAGTCGAGGCAATTAGTAAATTGAAATATTCCGCAAAATCATTTAGTTTGTCTTCATTCAAAAATAATGCATCCAACTAATTTTGAAAAAAGAAAGTATGGTTTTGGTATTTAGTTATATTCAAATAAAAATGAGTATATTGGGAGTAATGTTTCGATTTTTCTACGGATCAGCGAATATCTTTTGTCACAAGAAATGCTTTTAATCATTATTATAATTTCTTAATTTAGTGGATTACTTTCATGTTTTATCTTGAAAAGCACAAGAGCAGCAAGTTCGTCATATATTAACTTCTACAAAAATTTAGGTTATACTTGACTAAACTTCACTATTTATAAAAGATATTATAATTATTATTAGTTAGATCTTCATTACTATTATTAGCTTTTAATTTTATTATAGTAAAATGAATTACTTTTAATTAAATTGTAATTGTTGACAGCTAGATACTTATAATGAAAAAGGCATACGGTTTCAAATTTCGTTTAATGCAAGTTGAAGATTACAGTTATCAGAACTTTCAACTCTGTAGAGAAATTTCGATTTAAGTCTCAATGAAAAAAATTAATTATGCCTAAGAGTCTCTCCAATTTATTAGAGTGTGCAAAGAGTTTTATTTCACACACCTTTCTACAGATCTTCGCTATAGATTGAATACATAACATTTTAAAAATGGTAAAAATATCTGCGTAATTTGCAAATTCAATTTTGGTCCAGAAGTATCTCTCAATGATTGAGCATTTGTGTGTTTTAGTTTGCAAAAAGGAGAAAGGGTTTTGAGAAGAGTAATAGTTGAAAGTGCTTCTTTTCGGAGTAGAATAAGGCACTTTGGAATAGATGGTCACTGACTGTTACTCTACAAGAGCAGATGAGAAAAAGTCTTAGTTTCTTATACTTTATAAGCGAAAGAAGCGTGTCTGATAAGGGCGTGCACAGATACAAAAACAATTTTTTCATTACAACCTGGTACACGAGAAGAATGACCTTTAAGTCTCTTTCTTTGTGTTTATGATGATATACTACAATTAATTTCTTGCAATTAATTATTATAACTTTGGTTAATTATACACTTTTGTGTATTTAACGTTTCCTTTGTATTTGGAAAAATGTACTGAAGCTGAATGTTTTGAAATACAAAGATAGTTAACATATTTTTAGAACATTATCAATAAAGCATTAGAAAATTTAAATGCTACTGAATACATTTACATTCACCAACATTTACATACCTTTTCCTCACATAGCAATAACAATCACATTTAGTTTGTATAACTTTTGCTCACATAACATCCCAATAACTTTTCTCATATAATTTGAATATCGACTGCTGTCTTGATATTTATTCGTCTCTGAAAATGTCACAAGTTAATAAGAGTACATTGTAGAATATATTTTATCATTTTCCAAAGAAAAATATTCTTATTACGCTATACAAAAACGTTGTGAAATGCATGATTTTAAATTTTAGAAGTGCAAAATAAGTAATATTGTTATTGGCAAGTATTTGTGAGTATATGTACTCTCATATGAAAAAAAAAAATCATTTCTAGCGTTTCTAAAGTAAAACATGTGATAACAATAGAAAATCCGCCAGGGTAGAAACCAATTGCAAAGGCTTTACATACATTAGTAACAACAATAATAAAAATTAAGTGTACATATACAACTTCATAAAAAAGTAAGGTAGGATTTTCGCTAGCTTTCGTAAAGGTATGCGGCTGAATCTAGGAATATTCTAGAGCCCTGTATGAACATCATTCAGAAGGACATAAAAGGGACTGTATCAGGACTCCTGGTGAAACATAAATTTGACAAAGTTATTACAACGCATAAAGTCATATTTGTTATCTGAAACTAGGACGAAAAAATTGTACAAACATTGTTCCAGTAGTGTAAATGGAGTTTCAGTAAGGGGTTTATGACCGTTGAAAGTTTCTTCTATGAGGGAAAATTAGTATTACGAAAAGCGTAAAAAAATTTAACTCATTTTATTATCAGAAGAAATTCCATTTTTTTATTTTAATGAATTTCGAAGACTAAAACTACTCCAAGATAAGGCCATCGGTTTACTATTAAATTTTCAGCAACATTGCTTAAAAAGAATGAAGGCTGCTACAGGTAAATTTTTATGCCTACATTTTCAATATATACTTGTGATGTCTCGTGAACATTTAACCTTACATACTATTTTGCACTTAATCAATTGAAAACAGCGATTTCTAAACGCAAACGAATCATGACTGATGAACTCTAGAAAATAATTACAGAGGGACGAAACAGAACACCTGCATAACGTTTAAGAAAATCACTTCTGTCATGGGAAGCAATTACAGTTCAGAGAAAATACCAACCATTTGATTTAACATTTAAATAATACGCATCTTTGTTTAAATTGTAACTAAACGGCAACACAATCGTTCTAAAAAATGCGTTAACTCTTTATATTTCCGTTACTTGAATTATCAGATGGATTTTTCTGACAAACAGTCTAGTAGGCAAATATTTTCTAAATTAATCAAGCAGATTATTCCATTAAGTATGTATGTGTTAATGACAATATTATCGCACAAAGGAATATATTAAGACTAAATTACATCTGAATATATAACCAAGCAAAACACAAAAGATATATGCTGGGTCTGATATGAGGCACATCTTTCAGCTAGTGCAAAATAAAGTATGCAGAGTAAAGAGTATGCATAAAGTATGCACAGTAAAGAGTATACATAAAGGAGATTAAAAAATCAAGCTGTGTTTATTTATCTGGCTAACCATGTTCTAATTTTAAGTCATGATTATTGGTTTACCAGATTTAGACAGTAAAGATCTAGGTTCTTAAAATGATTCTTCAAGGCGAAACCATTGTCCATGCACGTACAGTCGTGACGCTATTTTTCGAATGACACACTTAATACATCGTCCCCCGTGAATGATCGTAGTTAGATCTTGAACACTAGCACAAGAATCTGTTGTTACAATCTGAAAGCCAAAAGCCAGATTTTTGCTAACATGAATGTTTTTGTAAATCAGAATTATATTTTTGCATTACTGTATCTCGCATTTTTAACAACATAATCATATATTTTTCTGATGTAAATGGTTCTATGTTGACATTTAAGTTAGTAGTAAGTCAGTATTTAGGCTATTTATCCGATAACTTTATGCCAGTACTTTTTAAAGCGTTAATAAAGCCATATTTCAATCTTTCAATTAAGACTCGAGTTAACGATGGAGTGTAATATGAAAGAAAAAATGATCCATTTAGATTGTATTTCATTTTGTGTTATATGCATTGTCAAAAGAATACAGTTATGTGGAAGATAAATGGTGATAAAGGTGTCGGTTTTAAGTTAAAGGTAAAATTACGATCGCAAATGTCAAGTCTTATATATAATTTAGATTTATAGGTAAGAAAACATTCTAGATGTGAAAAATGAGCAATGCCCTCGCCGGAACTCGAACCTCAGACCTCTCGAATACGCGCCGAGTGTGCTGACCATTACACCACGAAGGTATGCTAAGAAGCCGGGAAATATACCTTATATACTCTCCCTTTTTAAAGAGCGACTGGGGATTAGGGGACTCAGTCGCCAAATCTTGGTAGTGAAGAATCATCATCCACCACCTTTTTCAGCTCGGACGCCACTGTAGAGTCATTGGGTTATTTTTAAGCAAGAAAGTGGAGAATGGGCAATGCCCTCCCCGGGACTAGAATGCTCGCCGAGTCTGCTGACCATTATACCACGAAGGCATACTATGAAGGCAGATGGCAGGTGACGGAGGACGGGGACGCCTGGTGTTTAACAGAGGTAAACAGGCATATGTCCCGCGCTCTCCCCTATTTAGTGGCAGCAACTCCCTGGAGCCTCATGACGTCACCTCGGTAGTTTATTGAAGAATTTTACGTAATTGTGTATGGCCATACAGGGGCGTCTTAAGAATACATTAGTTTTGATCGATAGGCGAATGATTTGTTACATCTTGGTTTGTTAGACACAAATTACAACATATACAATCACATACACATATACTTGCACATATAAAGACACATTCAAAACACGTGTAAAACACATATAAGATCACATATATAACACATATAAAACATATAAACACATTATAGAATAATAGAAATTAGATATTAGTTTGCACACACAAGTGAAACATATACTTATAATGAAACATAATTAAGCTAATATATATTACACATTTAAAGACACATATAGATCACATGTAAAATGCGCATATCTTGCACTTGTACAAGCAATATACACAATGCTTATACACTTTGAGTAGTTACTCAGTGCTTATATTAGATACACGATGCTTATAGATAGTTACACAATGCGAAATCAGATAGGTACACAATACGAATAGATACACAATGCGATATCAGATACACTATGCTTGTAGCGTATTAGTTATTAGATATTAGATTGCACACAATTACACAGACAAAATTGCACATAATTACACTGTGCAACAAAATAAAACACAGTTTTATATAATACAAGTAGGTTGTATTATGCTGATATTGTATACAGTACAAGTAGTAATTACAGATGAAACTTTACGCTGTAGAATGCATTATGCTTATTAACCTTTAACTGCTGTGAGCGGTCTCTCAGACCGCGAGACATTTTCCATTAAATGCTTCCACCCCTTAGAAAAATTAATGGGTATTGCCATTCCTAGTACCTTCCTAAATCAGTTGTCCAAAGTCACATACCAAGTTGCATTTGGGTAGCTCTATTTCTTCTTTCACTTTTTTAATTCCCCCCCCAGCGGTCTGTGGGACCGATCACAGCAGATACGATTCAAATTTCGACCGATAAAGATCACTTTTCATTGTTGTTACATATTTCGCTTTTTTATTAATATTCTTGAAATGGCTTTAAATGCGTGCAGAAAACGTTCTAAATATCTTACCTAAGACCAAATTGAATACATAGTTCGAAACTGGTCTAATTTAGAGTTCTCTGATGAAAGTTCCCATGATAAAATTATTGAGAACGACCACGACAGAACTTCAGAAATATCTGCCGATGAAAATGAAAATCCATGTTCTCCTTCTACAAGAGATCTTTTTCTTGGAAAAAATGAATTCAAATGGTCTATTCAAGAGCCCAACAAGGGTGTTCGAACTCGTAGTCACAATAGTGTTCTTCGTTCAATCAATTCAACTGCTCGTCGAACCCGACGTTTACCTATGGCAATATTCTTCAGAAGCTTGGATATCTGTGCAACAAATGCATTCGTATTATTTCAATCTTATCCCATTGGCTCCGAAAATGAAACGAAAAGATTTCATTAGCAATTCAATTGGTGCAGTCTCATGTAAAACGGAGGATAACTTCATCATTTTTACCTAAAGAACACAAACTTACAATAAGAAGAGTTTTCGGAATAAATGATGATGAAGGAAACATTGCGATTGAAGACGATAAATTAAATAAAAAAAAGAACGTGCTATATTTGTCCAACGAGCAAAAAAAGAAAACAGCTTACAAATATATAGCATGCAAAGAATCAGTGTGTCTACAGCCGAAAAGTGTGTATAAAATGCAGCTCGAATTATAATTTTTAAAATAAAAATTAATTTTCTATATTCTTATTAAAGCATTTTTATTGCGAATTTTGATGCAAAATAAAAAAGTTGAATTTTAAAATTTACTTCTTCCATCCAGATATGTTAGCGAAGGAATTATTATTTATTTTAATGAACTGATTTAAGTATAAAAATTGCTTGAAATCTTCATGAAGAAGTTAAATATATAAAATTAAATAATATTTATTCAAATAAGAAAAAAAAACAATATCTTATTTTGTTTTTAGCAGAAGCGGTCTGAGAGACCGCTCACAGTAGTTATGGGACAATTTAAGTCACAGTAGTTAAAGGTTAGGTATTGTATCAGGTACACAATGCTTATATAATTTGAGTAGATATGCAGCGCTTTTTATATACACAATGCTTACAGAACTGATATACAATGTAAAAACAGATACACTATGTAAAGTATTGGATATTAGAAATTATATTGCGCACAATAGTACAAACTAAATAAAACCCTATACTACTAAACACTATACAACACAATCATGGTGTACAATTATGCAATGCAATTATCCTAACAAATTAAAACACAAAATTAAACGCTATAACAACACTACATACAGCACAATTATGGTGCAAAATTATATAAACACTATTATACTAACAAATTAAATCACTATACGGTTATATACAACACAATTATAGTATGCAGCAAACCATGCATGGTATGTTGTGTGATGTGGCCAAGCTATGTATTTCAATCCTAAGTAATGAGATTATACATGTAATGCAGATACAATATTGATAGATATAGATGCATTATACATTATATATATGCCAAGTACAGTGCAGATATAATACAGATAGTTTGTATGATACAGATATGATATGAAGGCAATAACTGTTAACATAGTGGAAACACTATGTTATATAATGCACGGCACTTATTAGCTATTATATTAGATGCACAGTGCTTATTGAATCAGAGTAGGTACACAATACGTTTTATATACACATTACCTACAGAACAAATACATAGTGCAAAGTCAGATACACAATGCTTGTAGAGTATTAGACGTCAGAATTTAGTTTGCGCACAGTTATATGAACAGAATAAACCAAATATAACACTATACAACTATATACAGCACAATTATAGAGTAGAATATCATGCATGCTATGTTGTGGGTTGGTGCCAAGCTAAATAATTCTATACAAAGCTATTAGATTTCACAGGTATTCCAGATACAAGCAGGTTGTAAGGAATTTCAGGGAACAGGAGACATTCAAAATTCCTCATCCGAGGTAGCTTCTTTCAAAATAAGTATGGAGTTTCCTTCTTCTTGCTGGTGTAATTCGGTTACTGTCTGCGGTGTATCCTGGCAAAGCGATCGGTGTTGAGATTAGTTCGTGGCTACAATATACATTCCTGGTGATATTAGCAGGTTAATGACGTTATAGATTCTCTGTCGTAGGGCTGAAGTTCTCAATATAAACCGTCTGAACGGGTTGATATTGGTGGAAGGCATTCTGATATGGAACCTTCGGTTAGTGGACATTCCGTGACACAGTGGTCAGGGCTTCCTTGTGCTCCGCGAATACAAGGGCCCGAGTTCGTGATGGCTCGTGTGAAGAAATACTGAGGGAATGGGCCATTTCCACTGATATATCTAGTAAGCTGTGCGGCAGAGCAGAGTATATTTATGCAAACTTTTGGGAGTAAATCATACGTACAATGCCCTTTGTCGCTGTTGTTCCATTCCGCTTACCATTTTTGTAGGGAAATGTTCAGAATACGGCGCTTAAGATAGGATCTTGGTGCCGGGAAGTAGCATTGGTTTGCCTCTATATTAGAAGCCGCTTCTTTGGTGAGAGAATCAGCGAGCTCATTCCCCGCATATCCTACATCTACTTTGGTCCAAAGCAGCGTGATGTTCAGATGCGTGCTGTTGCGAAGTAATTGTTGTATGGACCTTAATGGTTGCGAATAATGAGAAGGATTGCGAATCGCTTGTAGCATAGATTGGCTGTCTGAGATTATTTGTAATTTCGGAGGTTCTGTGTAATGGCATAGCGGACTGTTTGCTCTAAGGCTAAGGCATCTGCCTGGAAGACACTGTTATCTTCCTCGAGGTGTTCCTCCCAATGATATGTCTGTACAGAGTTAGTGAGATGGACGAGAGCACTTCCTACACCTGAATCAAATTTTGAGCCATCTGTGAAGATGGCTGAGATCAGCTCTGAGTCTCTGTGCAGTGACAGTATGACTTTGATGCCTTTTCCTCTGTCTGCTGGATGGGTGTGGGATACAGTACATCGTAGGTCAAACTCTGTAGGTGCGAATGTGGAGACATGGTAGGTAATTTCCTGTTACAGATGGAGTAACGTTGCTAGCAGTACCTCATGCTCAACGTAGATGTGGAGTGGAAGCAGGCCGGCTAAAAGGTTTAGCGCATTTGTGGAAGTTGTTCGGAATGCTCTGGTAATGGTGAGGGCAAATGGCCGTTATACTGAGAGTATGAGAGTAGCTGCTTAACTTTGCATCCTCCCATTGGTGACGCCCAGATGGCAGCGGCGTAAGCAACCATTTTTTCAATTCCTGTTTTTACAGTAATTTTTGGAAGTGAGGGTTCCTTCCCCAAGTGGCACCCTGCAGTTGACGTATGTTGTTTGCAATGCCTTGAGTTTTTGTTTTAAAGTATGCTATGTAAGTCCTTTATCCCATACAAGCCCTAGTAATTTCACTTCATCGCGAATTTTTATGTTTTTCCAATTGATAGGAATACATGGCTTCCTGACAGGATTCTTCCCCTTCTTAGAAATGAGCAGCGGTGTGCATTTGGACTCGGAGATGGTTAATTTAATACTGTGGCATAGATTTGCGAAGATGGTGCATCCTTACCACGTTGCTCAATTTCGTTGCGAGTATTCCCGCTAATGACAAAGGTGGCGTCATCTGCATAAACAACTAGCTTTGCATATGACGGCCAGGGATGCCTGATCACGTGGTTGAATGCGAGGTTCCAGAGTACTTGGCCTGCACATGAAATACTAAGAAGGCGGCAGAAATACTTCATACGTCTACTTTTTTATTTAATTAATTTTTATATGATAAATGTTGAAATCTTACATATAAAAATTTCTCTGGCTAACAAACGGAAAATTTACTATGACAAACAAGTTAAATGTTTTCCTGTTTTTTTTTCTTCTTGATTTCCCTTTCAGTTCAGGAATTAAGTTTCTCTTTCGATTATTTTCTATTATAAATTTTTTGCCGGTGTCGTCGTAATCATTATGGGCCTCTTACTGTTTACTTGTCTTTACTCGATACATAATTGTCTTGACTCCACTTTCGCTTTCAAGTAATTATTTTGATACTGATTTGCTTAGGAGGGAAGAAATCAGAAAAGAATTGCACTGAGGTTTACGACTGCAAATCCTGGCCTTCTTTTTAATCTTTTTCATTATTATTTTGTTCATGTTTTCAAAATGAAAAGGTACATTCTTAACCCTTTTTAACAGTTCTTCATTTCTGTCGCTTTGATTCGTTTCCATTTTTTTTTTTTTTTTTTTTTACTCTAGAGGAAAGACTCTTGATACTGAGCCCGTTTCTCGTTTATTAAATGCTTTTCATACGTTGTTCATCGTTTACTCATTTCGTCTTTTTCACACATGCAGAATGTGCGAAATACTGTACTAATTTTTTTTCCATACTCTTAATCTAGTTTTCGCATAATTATATAAATATATTTTTAGAGCTATGATATATGTTCCAGTTTTCTTTCATTCTTTCTGAAATATATAACAAAAAATAATACAATATAAAAGTAATTTTTCCACGCACATTGCTTTTACATATTTTAACAATAGATTAAAATCTATAAACACATAGCTTTCTAGTACCTTTGAATGCTGATATAATCAATATATTTCTAGGAAAAATTTTAAAATTTGTATCTGTTCAAATACGACGTTCTAATTTATCATTTTTGTTATTTGTTACTTTTAAACTTTGTTTGTATATACGAGACCGCCTAAGAATAAAGAAATTCAATACTTATGCTCAGTATCCTTCAGAAAAAGAGATACTCACTTTCTTATATTCGATTTCCTTCGAACAAGCTTGCAGTTTTTAATTAGAGCGGCTTCAGCGCTTAGAATTAATGGTATACGAGACCGAATATAAGCAGCAGAGAAAATCCATTTTTTACTTCCACTTTTCAACAGATAAATTGTTTTCTCCGTTTTGTATGCTTTGGAAAATTAATTTTGACGTTCCCACGGCGCCTGTAACTGGAATTAACGTTTTCTCGCAAAATGTGGAACTACCATGATAGATTTAAATTTATCTAATTAAAATATTTTTGATTAAAAGAGTTAGGGTCATTTATTTTCTTCTAGCATTTAAAGTACTTGTTTTGTTGCCTTTTTTTCTCTTAACAGTAAATTTCATCTGTACTTGTGCTGAGATACGTAATTTAAGAGCAAATTACTTTAAAATGGGAAATAAATGTTTCTAAGCAATGATTTCATTTAATGGAACAATTTCTGAATAATTCTCTAGCTGTTCATAAAAAATCTAGTTTCTAATTTCATTTGATATCTGTTTAGCGCAATTAAGTTTAGTTTTTCTTTCACCTCGTTAACCAAGTTTGAAAGACATGCGAGATAAACTGTATTTTGTTTTTAATTATAAACGTAAAATATTTGTATTTACGTCGATTTAGAAACCGTCTTAAAGATAGTATAATTCATTTATATGATTACTTATATTCGTTTTCCAATTTTGAAATAAAAGATTCATTTTTCGGGATTTATTTTCTTAAACAAGGAATGCCTAATTTCTTTTTATTTCAAAATCTGATTGATTACTGATACTAGACAATTAAAGAAACAAGCACAGTAGAATTTCCATACTCTTAATCTAGTTAGTCATTCATTTTTTATCTCAAAATAAATTTTTCCTTGTGTTGAAATTTATTAAAAATGAAATATATATTAAAATTATTTACTGAAATCAAATTTAATTAATTTGAATAATGCAGAAATTTTAAGATTTCTGGAAGAGTGTTGAAATGATAAACATTATTTTTTCCCTTTCTTCATAATCAAAGTAAGTATAAGTATTATCCCCAGAACTAAAATCCAGACATTTTTATGGAAGTCGCTTGAATTCAAATAAACACTGGAATTCAACTAAATAGTTTCACTTCACATTATTCAACTTTGTGTCTTTAGATACAGCGCTTTAAGAACGGATCGAAAGATGGATGGTAGATTCCTTCTGGCCAGTTGTTAAAAGATTTTAAGAATTTTGTTGTGGTTGTGTATATGAAAGCATTTTTTATAATTTTGAATCTGACATTCGGTATAGGTCCATACATAACTAAAGAACCACCTTAGGCTGTGATCTTTGCGAATGCAGGGAAATCTTAAGGAGGCATTCTTAAATCTTCTGCTAGACAGATGAGTCTGCCCCACCGACCAAGAGGATCTTTTTCTTCTTCTTTCTCCCACCTCTTCTTTGGATTTTTTTAATTCAATCTCGATCACTTAGAACAAGTTGTGGGAATTTATTTATTTTATTTAACAGTTAATTTTTTCCAAGCAACCTTTCTTATTGGTCTTGTTTTCAACCCACCCTTTCTTGCCAGCATGAGATTTCAGTTTCGCGTGTTCTGTAGAGTAAGTTAGAAAGATACTATTAGTTACTTCAGACATAGCGTGTTCGGCTTTCGGCCACGTTGTTTCTCTTTTATTTAAGCTGAATATTTTACTGTCGTGCATATCAATTGTCAGTTAGTCAACGTCGGTAATAGGGCCAAGAGCACACGTTAAATTACCTCTCTGAAGCTTCAGCTGACTATTTTACTTAGGCTTAGTTTTAAATTTTATATTATTATTTTGTATTTCCGCCAAAAGCCTGTAAGCACCAGGTGTGCCAATTGTAAGTGCTTTTCATGAGCTGAATAAAAGGTTCCTTTCACTATTTCCATGTGTTGTTACTCATAGCGTTGAACTTTGCGAATATTCGGTCTATATTTCAAGTAAAGATGTAGCCAACAAAAGGAACTTTAATTTAGTTAGAATCTTATAAAGTACATAAATGCATGTTTTCGTTAACACTTTTTCAGCGGAATATGATGATGCATGTATTAGATTTGCTAAGAAATTTAGCAGTATTTTTCGACTGATGAGATTTTCTGAAGACACTGTACATGACCAGGGATAATAGGATGAAAATTATTATCCCTGGTGCTGGATTAAATTAATGCTGAGATGATTATATCAACATCAGCCATATTAGCTAAGAACTGGATTATGTACTATAGGAATTACCATTTTTCTTATTTAAGAGAGTTCTGTTAACTGTTAGCATGGCGGGAACTATATAAGATTGGAAAGAGCATCAATTTTCAGTTCAGTTTAGAATTACGTTCAGAGTTTAGCTCAGAGTGTTGAGGGTATAGAGGTATCATTATGCGAGCTTACGCATTGAGGCGTTTTTTGCACTGTCTTATGCTTAAGTTCTTAGTAGTTTGAAATGATAATTACTGATTGTCATACTGAGAAGAGTTGTACTTTTGTGAAAATTTCTACCTTTTTTGAAATGATACGGAAATGCTTTTCTTTTGGAAAAAGAATCCCTTAAGAATCCGAACGCATGTAACAGAATGTTCTTCGCATTGTAAAAAAGGACGGTACCTAGAGCCATCAAATTGAGTATTTTATTTCACCACCTGAACATAAGCATCTGAAAACTCGAATTTTGAGTTTCGAATTTGTTTTATTATTTATTTCATATCTCGTTAAATTTGATGAATTTTTGATTGACAAAATCAAAGATTTGAAAGCGAACATTAGCAACACTGTTCCAAGTAAACCCTTTTTTATTTCTAGCGCAGGACCTGTTGCCATTCAGAAAAATATAAAATATTTACCTTTCAATTTGAACCAACCGAATCAGCTCCATAAAAGCAATGTGTTGCTGCGGCCAGAAATAAAGTAGCTCAATCTTCCATGTGCCAGAGTGTTGCCGTTACATAAAGCCTAAGTTACTTTCAAATTTAATGTCGAAGGTTACTAAATAATAAACTAGGCGATTTAAAAGGGAAAAACACAGTTCTTAGAATATCTTTCTCAGCTTTATAATGTCATTTATTTAAATGAACATATATTAAAATCATAGATTTCTATTTAGAAATATTCAATACTCTTACAAAATTACATTAGCTAGATTCGTTAACAATCTTTATATCCCGGATGGTTAAAATTAAACTTGTCCTATAAATGGCATTCTATAGCGCAAACGGGTGAACGGAATGGAACGAAATTTTATATATGGGCTATACACGAGATTCACTCACGGAATTTCAAAAAAAAAAAAAAAAGTAGTTCCAAAATGTCTACCAGAGGGTGCCTTTTTAGGAAAAAACATGAATTTTAACACAATAAATAACCAAACCAGAATACAGAAACAATATTAATAATCTAGAACAAGAATTATGAGTAATAGAATGCAAAACCGGGAAAAGCTGTTAGTTGTAGGAGAAAAAGGTCGAGATTTGTGCGCTTGTGAAGAAGAGGAAGCTTTACGCAAAATAGGTTAGTGTATAAAACGTTTGAAAAAGAAGTTGTCATGTTTAAGTAGATGTTTTCAGCTGTACTAATGACGGTCTCTTTAGTTTAACGTGCGTTACTAGTCAAGCTATTTTACAAAAACAAGGGAATTGCTTCTGCTGCAGTTCGTGAATTTCGTCGTAGAGAGAACCTACTACGTGGACCAGTGTCTACTGAAGGTATCCGGGCCATGATTAAAAGATTTAAGAGACGGGGAAATTAGATCAACCTGGAAGAGGCAGTAAACGTGTCACACCGATACTTGTTTATGCCGTCAAGACAGCTGTTAACGCACAGTCCTAGACTTCGGAGTTTGGGGGCAGTAGTGCACGTGTGCAGTTTTTCGACAGTCAGGCTATTCTTACAGCACTTTCCGAAAAGTATTCAGAAACATAATGCACTAACTTCCATAGATCCGTCATAGCCAGGAGGAGCTGCTTGATAGAAACAAACCACAACGTCACACATTCATAGTCAGTTTTCTCAACAGAATGACTGTTGATCTGTCATTGCCTTGAAATATTCTGTGGAGCAACGAGGCTCATTTCTACCACAATGGGACAGTAAACACGCAGAATTGCCGCATTTGGGTTAAGGAAAATCCGCAGATCCACACTAAAATTTCTATACAGTCTCCAAAGATCACTGTCTGGTGTGGATTCACGGCGACATTCATCCTTGTGCCAGTATTCTTTGAGGAAATCGGTGAACTTGGGCCTGTCATATGTTCCGTTACGATCCGTCGGTACCATGACATGCTGCAGATGTTTGTTGTCCCACAACTACACAAAAGATGGACCTTACATCGACCGTTTTCATGCACGACGGTGCACCCCCACATATCCATGAGTCCGTGAAGACGCTATTGCTCCAGCACTTCACAGAGGAACATGTTATTAGTCGCATCTTTCCTAATCCATGCCCACCATATTCGCCGGATCTAGTAACTCCGTGCGATTTTTAATTATGGGGCTGTTTAATGAGTCTGGTGTTTCGTGGATGTGTTGCGATGCTGTTTGTATTAAAGAACTTCAAAACGCTTTATACGCGAAGCCTCAAAACTGATCAGTTACGATCTGCTGTTGAATACACTGTCCATCGACTTAAAATTTTGCAGGTGAATGAGGGTGGTCACATGGGGCATCTTTCCCTGTATCGTCCTGGATACGATTAACAACTGTTCTCTTATGCAATTTCGTCCTAATCTCTTCTTGTTTCGGCAAATTGAACTGCTTTTGTTTCTTCCTTAACTTTACTGAATGTGGTTCGATGACAAGATGATCCGAAATAGTCAATAAATGTTAATATTGTTTCTGTATTGCGGTTTGGTTGTTTATTGTGTGAAATTTCATGCTTTTACCGAAAAGGCGTCCTCTGGTGGACATTTTGGAACTAAAATGTTTTTTCGAAATTCTGTGAGCGCATCTCGTGTACAGCTAGCTCATACACAAAACTTCGTGGCATTCCGTTCACGCGTTTGCGCTGTAGAATGCCGTTTATAGGGGAAGTTGAATTTATAACCTCCCAGTATATATTTCTTTTCTATAATAACTATTTTAAGTATCGAAGCGCGCCAGCTGCTAGTTTTTAAAGAAATAATACAACGAATATAAAATGATGTACGGTCATTTTTAACTTTATACGGAGAATGCTAGATATATGCTGTTTTTAAATATTTTGTGATTCTTCTGTTGATTTGAATTTCATGTAGCGTAAGTGCGAAGAACATGACATTCAATAATTAAAGTTAGCAAATAAAACGTAACTTTAACAAATAATACTTTATATAAACTTTTATATTATAAAAAGCCATGTTGATAAGCTACGCTAAGAAAATGAAAAAAAAAAAAAAAAAAATCAAAAGGAGTTAGCGACAGTGAGTGCAAGAGTATACAATTAGAATGTGAACTCAGTGAGTCATAAAAGTCATCAACAAAAGCTTTTGGGCGACCGTTAAGTTATGAAATCTTTCAGAATGCTTTCTCCTTTTTTATTTATTAGCCCAAAGGGGAGTTAGCTCTGAAAGGCTGTTAATTTCGTTTTAACATTTTCCGTCGATTCACTATAAATGGCGAATTACTTTTGAAATTGTTGCCACCAAATTTTACAGCCCTGTATTATATTCAAAGAAATTAAATAATGAAAAAATCTGCATAAATGTATCCATGTTTCTCGCATTGCGATAAACTAAGTAAACTGGTACCTAGAGCCATACAATTTTGAATAACGTAATCCTCCACCTAACATGGGCATCTGGAAACCTTAATTTGAAATTTGTTTTATTACCTATTTCATATTTTGTCAGGCATTAAAGAATTTTTTATTAACGAACTCGACGATATCAAAGCAAGGAATTGCAACACTGTACGAAAAAAATAACATTTTTATCTTCAGCGCGCCAGAGACTGTACATCGGAAATTCTAAAGATATGCTCATTTTAAAATTGCTATGCGATATTGCTGTTAAATTGAATTATATGGTTTAAGTGCGAAGAACACGATATTTAATAAATACAGGTAATGCACATAACGTTAAAAAAGTCACTTTGGACGTAATGTAAAATCTGAAACCTTTCAGATTTTTATTTTTTTTTTAAATTTATTTATTCTTTTATTTATTTTTGTCTATTATTTTCATTTTCAGCCTGGACAAGATCATTTCTTTATTACTCTGCATTTAGCAATGATGTTCTCTGCACCATTTCAAGCAGGACTGTATTTTGCTCGATTTTGAGATGAGTAAAAGATAGATTTATATTCCTTTGGTATAATGGCCTTTCTCATTAAACTTTATATATTTCGTAGGAATACAGCAGTTTCGGTGGCAGATACAAGCTCTAAAATCACCTATGTGGTTTCTGGACAAAGCATGGAGGTAAGAAAGCATGGTCTAACTTCCTATTTTCAAGGCTGTATTTATCAAGTAAAACTGTAAACAATGGACAGCTCTGAACCTCAAAAGATTCCAGCAGTTGTGAACTGTGGAAAAACTGTTTTGATTCAATAAGCACAGAAATCAAACCTTGTATTACAGAAATTTGCGAGGTAACGTACTTTGCGCAGCGCGTTTACCATGCCTTTAGATGACATCCTGCCATTATTTACAATTCAGAGAAGTTCGATCAATTTCGATTCGATATGCATTAAGTTTACTTTTTGATCAATACTTGACAACATTAATCAGATTGGATGGTAAAAATCATTATTTTTATGCGTGTGCATGTAATTTGTTCAAAAGTGAACATCAATTATATTTTTATGTATTTATTTATCGTTATCGACCAGTTTCAAATGGAACTTTGAAAGAAATAATGCATTTATGATTCTGAATAACATTTAAACCGAAATAATTTAAAGAAATAAATTTGTGAGTTACACAAACGTTTTTTTTAACTCATCTAAATTATTTAGTTCAAACTGGTACTTTATTTTGATTATTGTTTTTTCGTATACTGTATGCAAATATCTTTTCTCTCAAACTGAGTGCATTCTGAATTATAATACTTGATATAAGAATTCGACTATCTCTTCAACAAATGTATCCTAATACGTGTCCATCAGTTTAGTTTTAGACCGATATCACTTAACTAATAATTTCACCTCTTAGCTAGACTGGGTAGTGTAATTGATACGAACTTTACATATATATTTAAATTACAGAGTCAAAATAACAATTTCTGTAATCTAATAAACTATTACTATTGTTATTTGCGACAGAAAATATTTTAAATTCTAATTGCAGTGTTTCAATTAAAGTTAGAAAACAAGAATTCATTGGTACCAAATTCTATAGGATTGTTTATTTCCTGAAAAATAAAGTCATTAGTAAAGTGAATAGTTTCTCTTTTCAATAAAATTTCAATTATCTGGCTTCACATACAATTCAACCTTTATCCTTTATTATATTTCCGCATGGTTAAACAAAAGCATCGTGCGACAAATTATATCACTCGAATGAGCTTCTAAACCGAAGTTTAAAGATATTGACTTTATTAGAGAAAAGACTGTATTTTGCTCGATTTTGAGATGAGTAAAAGATAGATTTATATTCCTTTGGTAAAATGGCCTTTCTCATTAAACTTTATATATTTCGTAGGAATACAGCAGTTTCGGTGGCAGATACAAGCTCTAAAATCACCTACGTGGTTTCTGGGCAAAGCATGGAGGTAAGAAAGCATGGTCTAACTTCCTATTTTCAAGGCTGTATTTATCAAGTAAAACTGTAAACAATGGACAGCTCTGAACCTCAAAAGATTCCAGCAGTTGTGAACTGTGGAAAAACTGTTTTGATTCAATAAGCACAGAAATCAAACCTTGTATTACAGAAATTTGCGAGGTAACGTACTTTGCGCAGTGCGTTTACCATGCCTTTAGTCGACATCCTGCCATTATTTACAATTCAGAGAAGTTCGATCAATTTCGATTCGATATGCATTAAGTTTACTTTTTGATCAATACTTGACAACATTAATCAGATTGGATGGTAAAAATCATTATTTTTATGCGTGTGCATGTAATTTGTTCAAAAGTGAACATCAATTATATTTTTTATGTATTTATTTATCGTTATCGACCAGTTTCAAATGGAACTTTGAAAGAAATAATGCATTTATGATTCTGAATAACATTTAAACCGAAATAATTTAAAGAAATAAATTTGTGAGTTACACAAACGTTTTTTTTAACTCATCTAAATTATTTAGTTCAAACTGGTACTTTATCTTGATTATTGTTTTTTCGTATACTGTATGCAAATATCTTTTATCTCAAACTGAGTGCATTCTGAATTATAATACTTGATATAAGAATTCGACTATTTCTTCAACAAATGTATCCTAATACGTGTCCATCAGTTTAGTTTTAGACCGATATCAGTAACTAATAATTTCATCTCTTAGCTAGACTGGGTAGTGTAATTGATACGAACTTTACATATATATTTAAATTACAGAGTCAAAATAACAATTTCTGTAATCTAATAAACTATTACTATTGTTATTTGCGACAGAATTTTTTTTAAATTCTAATTGCGGTGTTTCAATTAAAGTTAGAAAACAAGAATTCATTGGTACCAAATCCTATAGGACTGTTTATTTCCTGAAAAATAAAGTCATTAGTAAAGTGAATAGTTTCTCTTTTCAATAAAATTTCAATTATCTGGCTTCACATACAATTCAACCTTTATCCTTTATTGTATTTCCGCATGGTTAAACAAAAGCATCGTGCGACAAATTATATCACTCGAATGAGCTTCTAAACCGAAGTTTAAAGATATATCTGATAGAAGAGTATCGATAAACGTGATTAAAATTAAACAAAAGGACACACAAACGAAATTATTTAGTGCGTCAATATATTACTGATGACAGTTCTCTAGCGAAAGCTGAAATAATAAATTGAATCAATAATTTAAATAATTTGGGCACAACTATTTAAATAATTGCTTTATTTGTTAATACAATGCATGAAATATAAAATTGCACCACTTTAAAATTTTACCTCTTGCGATCTTATATGTCTTTGCTTAATATATTAATTGAGCTGTGGGTAATGTTACAATGGAACTTACATTGTGGGATCATCCACACCTCATGTAATATAGTTATGCGTGTGTACAGGTTCTTACTAGATTGAATGTACAAGTCCGATAATGGGTTAATAAAATTTATCTTCATCAAAAGAAATATTTCAGAACTCAGTTTTCCTCAAAAATATTTGTATAAGCATTCAGAATATCACACAGTATAATCATTAATTACACTTCAAACTATAAAGAATGTTAAACACAACTGAATTGAAAGCGCTTCTAAAGAGAAAGCTAACTCGGATTTATCTTAGTTCACGCAGAACTATAGCTCGCAGCAACAGTAACTGAGCAACTGAGAGCAGAGGCTTTCTTTTCGGCTTTCAATACTTTTCAACCAGCCGCTGAGATATTTCTAGTAATTTTTGCTTCTCGAAATTACTGAAAAGCAATACGAGCGTGGAATTACGGTTACAGCTAACACAGTGGTGAAGTACATTTATTCAATTTCAATACAAATTACGGTGATACAGGGATCGAAACAAATACGACTGTTGGAGATTTCTCGCCAAATTTCGCAACAAAATAATTCGATAAATCCGTTCTCAGCTTGGAGATATCTCGCCAAATCGCCAAGATATCCATTTGCTCAATGTTAAATACATTTGCCCCTCGTATTCTTACTTTTCCGGTATAGCTTTCTCTTAAAATTTATCTTGCGCTACATTACGCAGAAAAATAAACGAAATTTCTCTTGTAATTCTACTAAAATAAACTGTCTAAGTACAAAATTCGTAACCACATTCTGCAAAGACATATGTTATCTCAGAGGTAAAAATTTAAAGTTTCCCGAAAGGTGAAGAAGAAACCGAACTAACTCTTCAATTCATCTTCCTTAAGAAGAAAAAGAAGGAAAAAATTCTAACCAACCAGAAGTAACACCTTGAAATGGATATATATAAATGGAATTAACTACAATTTTGTAACATCCGCTTCCGAGGCCAACCGCCTAAAATCGTTATCATAAAAATAGACATTCATGTTTAAAATCAAGCAATATAAAAAGTAGATTTCCATTCTTAAAAACTACATTCATCGCTTTTAAATCTCCGAATTTGTTATAGTATAGCAGACAGATTGAATCAAAGTTAAACATCTTTCTATTTACTGAACTGCAACACTCTGGCGAGTGGAAGATAGAAGTTTTTTATTCAGGGCAATGTGAACTCACTACTTCCAAATAGCCAAATTTGTGGATTGTAATTCAACAACTAATGTCTTAACACTGTTCCCTATGTCAATAGTCTAGAGCGTTGGAGATAAAAATCAAAGCGGTTTGGAATGAATGGAGTAAGACTCCTTCGTATGGCTCATGCAATGAAAATGAAGCCATTAAACGTCACAGTATGACATGACAGCTTATCATGGCCGCTGGCATAGGCGAACGTCTGGTTGGTTTTGTTTACGTTCTAATCGGTGTTATCTACATTAGCTTTCATCATTGAATGTTTAGTCTCCCCTTCTAATTTTCATACTTAGTTCTAATTTTCATACTTAACATGAATACTTTTCTACTTACTGCAGCGAAAAATCACAAGTATAGCAAGTAATAAAATCTAGGTACATGAACATGTTCAAATACCGTTGAAAATTTTAACGACATAATAAAACCTAGAACACCAGTGGAAATTTCAATGGTATTTTACGCAAGTTGTGCCTAAAGGCACTCTTTCTGAGCCTCCGGAAATTGATATTTTCTATTAAAGTCAGTGTAATTTTATTTAACAATATGTTTTGTAGTCCGTATGCTGTATAGAGACCATGATATCGTGTGACGTCACGTTGGTGACATTTCTGGGCTTCATTTTTGCGACGTCATACTTACTTCATCTATTCTAATTTTCCTGATAAAACTAATTTATTTAGAAAAAATTTTGCCTCTAGTCGCTTTCAAATCATTGAGTTCATTAATCAAAAATGTATTAAATTCATACAAAATATGATATAAGTTAAAAAATATTCAAAATCCTAAATGTTCAATAAATTTCATATGTTTGAGTTGAGGACTTAGTGTGTTCAAAATTTAGTAGGTCTAGGTGTCGTCATTTTTCTGAAGTTCTCGAATATTTTGGATCTGTGAACATTAGAAAATGAATTTATAAACATAGTTTATTTCTTTGGTAAAATCAATTAATAGGCTTTTAGAAATTACTTATAACAATTATTATTTTTTTTTTTTTTTGGTTAGAAAGCTAACGTAAAAGTAATTAAGGTATATAGATTTTCAATGTATTCATTATATGTTTTAAAGTGCCCTTTGTGTTCCTGCTTTTTTAACCCATCATACATTTTAAATTAACGGGATTGTAATAATTCAAGACTGAAGGGAATATTTAAGATCTAAAATATGAAATTAGGAGTACAGTAACTTTCGTTAAGTAAACTTGTTTCTAAATTCTTTAAATTTGCACTAAATTTGCACTAAATATGCAATTACAATTTTAATGCCTTTGAAAGTTTTTAAGGAAACACCATCAGGAAATTGTGGTTTGCCTGTTAGAATATGATGCATATTACTTTGTATATTTTAAGTAGAATTATAATAGTTTATTACATTCTGCTTTAATAATATTCCAAATTGAATATCTTAAAATGAAAATTGTTTTCAAAGATGTTATTGAAATGAGAAGTAAATAATTCTAGATATGCCTTTTAAATAATTTAAAAATAGGTACGGAACGAAGACTAATTCAATATCATACACACGATTAAATTTTGAAAGGAATTTGGAATAATATTAGTGGATTTAAGGTAAAAGAATTTGAATAAGCTTTCCGGAATATGACCGGTTAGAATTTAAATATTTTAATCCAGAGCAAGTTGCAAGTAACCCGTCAATGATTAACCAAATGATTACTCGAGTTCCTATAAAGCAAGTAAATCCTTTGGTAAATTTTGACAAAGAGAGCGTATTACCAATATCATGATGAAATTCTCTAAAATAACGGTAATAATACTAATGATATCTGCACAGTAAATATCGCATAAGCAGTAGAATTAAACAAATATTAAAAATTATTAAGCCCGTTTTGGAATCTTAACAGCTATGATTGTTGCGTCGTTTTTGAAAGTCTTACCAATAAGGTACCCTACTAGTTGACCACAACAATAAAAATACTCATTTCTACCATAACATACT
Source organism: Stegodyphus dumicola (assembly GCF_044657685.1). Taxonomy (NCBI): domain Eukaryota; kingdom Metazoa; phylum Arthropoda; class Arachnida; order Araneae; family Eresidae; genus Stegodyphus; species Stegodyphus dumicola. Next base: position 201,359,262 of record NC_140771.1, read on the forward strand.
AGTATCAATAACCTGTTTTAATTACGTTGTGTTTATTCCGGATTAACCCTAAAATCAATTTGAGAAATAAACTGGTGAAAATCATGAGCACACAAATTAAATTTAACCATTGATTGATCTAGAAAAACTTATTTATTTAACTCTTATGCAATTATATATATATATATATTACTTGGCAAATCAAAATATATTCTACAAATTTAGTACTATTGTTTTACACATCAAACTATTACTGAGTAATTATTCCTTAACATTATTCTTTATAATCTCTATTATTGTTACTTTGCAAATCAGGTAAAACATACCAAAAATAAACTATAAATTTATGAACAGTACCCTCCCCGGGGAGAAAAAAAAATATAAATTTAACAAGTTACACCTTCCACTTCACACAGAATAATCGATACAGAAGAAATATTATTGCACTCAATACCATCAAACAAACAATAGTTATTGCGCATAATAATTATGCGCAATAATTATTATCCTTTATTTTTTTCTTTTGATTAATAAAATATGGTTTAACCGGATAAAATTAAATAGTTACACTATTATACTTCTACAAAAAAGTTCGTCCTGAGAGGAGCAAAAATGCTCTAATACAGACACTATTACAAATCAATCCTCACCAAGAAGTAACTCAGACATAACATACTAGTATCAATAAAGAGGCCTGCTTATTAATTCAATTAAATAATTTCATGAAAAACTTATTTTTCTTTTACAATAAAAAAGTTACAATAATTTAAAGTTATAAATCTTTATTCAATCTAATGCTTTTACTTAATCGACACACAAAATAAAAATTATTTCTATAGAGTTAGGATAAATTTATCAACTACAAAAAAATTTAAGGTTCAACAAATTACGTTAATTCAGTCCTTTTAACTGCAAAAAAATCTATTTCCTCAAATAGTTAGGCAAACAAAAAATAACTTAGCTTTACATCCAGACAGACAGCTAGGACAACCATCCCGAACAAAATGAACATCGATTTTCTGATGAAGTCGCACTCCTCTTTATTACGAATCAAGCTATCGTGCAAACGGCAGTTCACCAAGCAAGATGAATTGTCCATATTGGTAGGCAAAGCAACGGTGAAAGCAGGAGACCATAACTTCGTTAAATTAGACAGAATAGGGTTGAGATGAATTTCCATCCTTTTGCATGGTAAAGGAAGCAATAAGGCATTAAATGTGGATCCAAGTTACTCTCTCTGGTTGCAGTGCATTATGCAGATTCTTCACGACGGTTAACCCATGGTTGGAAGCACTTGTTTACTTATTACAAAGAAACATGAGAAGAACGATGAAAATGTAGCTAATATCGATGTTGGAAAAATTTTTGAAGTTGCAGATCATACATTTTTAAAGCTATTATTTATGCTGTCGGAATTCACTTGATTGAGATGCCGAAAATTTTCTCGGGCCGAATGCCACGAGAAACGGCTACTGGAGCCAACATCATTAGGGAAATTTCGAGAAGCAATGGCCTAACAATGGCTCTTCAGAAATTTTCATCTCGAACATGGTTCCAGAAACAAAATCAGCTGTCGGCTAGCTCCACTTCACGGCAAGTGAAAACAGTCAAAAACGTGCCAAAAGTCATCTCGTCCCACAAAACAGCCCGTTAAAAGGCTCCAATTTTGGAGCGCCGGAACTCCAATTTGGCACAACTCACTCCTCGCCAACAGTTAAACCAGTTGCAACTACAGCATTCCTTCATGTTAACAAACTCGCCAAAGTCACCACTTTGAAATCCCAACGGAAATTCTAAGTCGCCAAGCCGTCGCCAAATAACCACGCCTAGTGAAGGGGGAAACTTGGAATTTCAACAACCCTGCAAACCATTCCAACGAAGGAACGCTGAAAAACTCGAAAAAGCGACTATTTGTACCGGAAAAGGGCACTTCTTCCCCCCAAAGGAGAAATCACAATGAAAACGGAAAAAAAAAACTATTAATTAAAGCTCATAACTAAAATGCAATTAAAGTTAGGAAAACGAAAGTTATGTTAAATTAAAGAGCTAATTTTTCTTGAACAAATGATATTAAATACTAAGAAATCAAATTAATTTTTAACCTGAAAAACTGAATTTATTACACGAAATTCACCTATATCCATTGTCTGAGTGTACAAGATTGAAGACGCAGTTCGCGTAAACTCGAATAGCCGAAATAGATTACACTAGAATTAATAAGCCAAATAAAAGAATATAACCAAACTTGTTGTGTAGCTCAAATTTTGAATAATTACAAATTAAAATTTTGATTTTTATGAATCACTTAATTATATTAAATTCGCTACACAACATTATACAGTAAATTTTAAACGGCTTTTTCCTAAGACTTGTATTGCATATCCGTAATTTTAAATTTATTTTAATAAAAAGTCGCACAGTGATAATTCTTACATATTATTTTAATTTCGAATAATTAATGATACGTACGGCCAGAGACTAAATGTGCATATAGGTAACTAAGAAGCACAACTACAGGTTCAAGCGACACAGCTGTATGAATGCTTTGAATTTGTTCTGAAATACCCTAGACCAGCGTTTCAACCTTTGGACTAACATGTACCAACTAAAAGGAATTGAAACACTTTTGTACCACCACTACATTTTACAATCATTATTTTTCAGTTAATTTCTGAATAGAAATATTAGTGAAATTTTGGCCTGCTTAAGAGACGTAAATTTCTTTGTCAGGTCTTATTTCGCTTAGTTTCAACCGCAAGTTAGGAACCACTTTTAATTTTGATCTATACTTTTTTTTTTATTTTTTAAGGTTTGTTCTGTATTTAATAGTTTGCTTTAAAATGCCTTTAATTTTTGTTTTGTTTTGTTTTCGGTTCAGCCAAAACTTAACAAGTGTGTTATTTTTGATATCTTTAGTTAGAGTTCGATCACAGGAAATTTCTGTCAATTGTTCTTTTTCTTCACGAGATTTGTGAATTTAATCGTTAAAAATACTTTGTTTCTTTACGTACCACCGGTTGAGATTCGCCGCTTTGGAATACTTGTCTCAAATGGGTAGCTCCCGCCAATATATTTCACTTATGTATTTGTCTTCACACAGTGCTTATAGATTTCGTTCTAGCATAAATTCATTGCGCAGTGAATTGCAAAATTGTGTTTGTTAAGGAAATAGGAAAGGGCTAGCAAATATTTCAGTAGTCGTTACGCTTTGACAGGCCCACAGAAGAAGCTAAGGGAAAAAAGCTATAGCTACGGATGTCTAACTTTTCGAAATATGTAGGTTTCCTATTCCAGTAAAGCAGTGATAACGACCATGTCGCCGAATAAAAATATGTAAAAAACAGAATATATTTTAATATTTATTTGAGATCATTATATTATAAACTGTATTATTTTTACTGCATCTGAAAAACTACTTGAATTTTTAATCCAAAAATCTTTATATAAGAACTACTTTGAATATGGCATCTTTAATTTAAATATTCAACTTGTTTTGCTAATGTATCTGCGTATATACTTGCATTGTACGTTGATAAAACGAAGATAGGAGATTGATGTAATGCTTGCTAATGGCGTATTGAAATTTTTGATTCTGTTCTACTAAATTCATCTGCAAAGGAAAAATAATGGCCAGAATTATAAATGCTTCCAAAAAAAGGTGTCAAGAAGCAATAAATTTTCATGAAGCGTTGGAAATGCTTCTTTAGGTAGGTAAAACATATAAATGTAAAATTTGTAGTCTTGATAGACAGATAAATATAGGGTGCTCATTAGAAAACTTCCCCAATATATGTACCCTACCGGCTTATCTTGCTGAACCAACTGAAATGAAATTTCAAATGTTGTTATTTGAAAGTAGGAATTCGGGATTGCGATGATTTAAAACGACGGAGTTGACACGATAACGGTTACAATGAAAACAATTCAAAATTTTTGAATGCTATTACTGACTTTTTTCGAGTCTCTATAGCTTCGAGTTTCATATTATCTTTTAAATCTCGTGTATTTGATGTGTATACCTAAGGCTTCGTTCAGACGAAACGGTTTGCACCATAAAATCTCTTTATTATGTGCTAGAAAGGGAGCTCTGCCTCGCCGGGGACGTTTTAAGGGAAACAGACTCATGTTGCACATGGGGAAAATCACGAAACACCCAAACAGCCAGCATGTTCGCCCAGATCCGAACCCCGGAGTGAACTACCAGTGTTTAGTGTCTTTTACCACTCGGCTATTAGTGGGTGATTTTGTAGTTTAAGGCATAAAAATTGCAAACTCCGTTCACACCTATCTAATAGTTTTACTCATAGCTAATCTGGGAAGGGAAAGTTGCGCTTACGTAAATATGCAGCTCAATGAAACCGTTCATGGATGTTTGCTTTGCTGTGACTGGTTACTCTTACACCAAGTGGCATGAAGATGAAACGTTAGAACATTTAGGCAAGATTCTTAAACAGTTTTTGTGACGTAGTAAAGTATGTTGCTGAGCAACGAAGTTCGGCTTAGACCAATTATGATTTTAAAACCACTGTATGAATGAGGCGTTAGATTTGATTTGATGATGTTCTCTTCGAATGTTTTATACCGGCAATTTCCATCATATGCCTATCGTTCTACTGCCATTTATGGTTTATCAATGCACTGATCAATTTGCATAAGAAAAAAGTGGGTGCTGCCATTCGAAAATTTCGAAATCTTTTCATTATAACGGTAATCGAGTGAACTTCATTGTTTGAAATCATCACAATCTCGAGCTGTCAAATAAAGTATCTGAAACTTCATTTCGACTGGTTGAGCGGATAGGCCACTAGGGGTTCATATATCGGGAAGTTTTTTTCTGCACCTTGTATGCATAGATGTGTCTATTATTTACCGATTTTGGTACCTAGAAACCCGAAGACAGTATTAAAGGGAAATCAGAGTCTCCAGTGCATGACAAGGCCTGTTTATTGACCCAGAATTTCTGGGAGAAAAAACAAATAGCGTATTTTAGGCGAATTACTTTTTTTTGCGCAATTAAAATTTCTGTAATCCATTGAAAAAGTAGTATAGTTTTTTAGTAAGAATATTATAAATACGTAAAATGTAAAATAACGCCTTAGAAGGGAAAAAAATAAAATCCTTAGATGAGATCACGTCTCGGAAACTGACAGAAGATTAAGAAAAGATTCTAAAAGCTGCCAGTGGAAAGTGGTGTTACCGTGCAAAATATATAAGAAGAAAACTTATTTTCCACATGCACTCTTCCATTGCCGATTCTTAGAAAGTTACTTTTCGTCAAACCGTATGATCTTTAGTTTAACTGTAATCAATTTGTTATCGATTAATTTATAAGCAATTAATTTAAAAGTATTAAAAAGGCTTTTAACGATTTAAATTTTCCTTTTGTTTTTTTAAAAATATATCTGACTGATGTAAACTAAAATGCATTTCATGTATACTATATCCAACTGATAAATTTTGTGAAAATTTGTATGTTTATTGCGATTAATAAAAGTTTTAACGTGGGCGTTCTAAAGTCATGTATTATAGTATAGTTAGCATAAAGATGAAACGTTATTCATCTCCTTTTAAAATATTTTATGACTTTTACGTACTTTAATATTAAAATATTTTCAAATTTGCTTTTAATTTTTTAAAGTTAGGCTCATTTTAGTGTGTAACGATTTCAAACTGCAGTTCGTTTTAACTAGTTTTTTTAGAGATATAAAACTTTAACCTAAATCCAATTCCGCCTTTTTCACAGAATTCTCCTGTTAGTTCCATTTAACCGGATTAAATTGAAATACTCCCTTATTTCTTAACTTTAAAGCTTTTTTTTTTTTTTTTTTTTTTTTTTTGCCTTTTTTAATCTGCCCTGTAACCGAGCAAAAGATTTTGTTTAAGAAAAACATTCATGAGACTTAAATTTTAAATGGAGTTCCTATTTGGAATGACTTTTTACGTATGCTAATACGTTTTAACTACATAAATGCTATTCACATAATCGCTATTCGGAAATTGGTATAAAAGTCCAAAATATGAAAAAGCAATGTAAAGTGCATGTACTTTGTTTAGAGGATTTCTATACATGACTTCATTAAAAACATCAGATTTCAGTTTGGAATATAATATTCTAAAAGAAAAGTCAAAAAAGCCAAAAAATAAAAAATAAAAAATATATGAACCCCTCCCGACTTATCTGTTGCACCAACTGAAATGAAATTTCAGATGTTGTTATTTGAAAGTATGAATTCGAGATTGCGATGATTTAAAAAGACAGAGTTGACACGATAACGGTTACAATGAAAACAATTCAAAATTTCTGAACGCTATTACCGACTTTTTTCGAACGAAAAATAATAGGAATAAAACCTTTTAGTGGAATTATAAGTTTTCAACGCGATGTCCTTCGTAGATGATAACGCATGGCATGCAAGAGACTGTTGACAACAGTGAAAAAACTTATGTCGCAGAAAGTGTCTGTATAGCTTCGAGTTTCATATTATCTTTGAATTAAGAAAATCTCGTGTATTTGATGTGTACACCTAAGGCCTTGTTCAGTTGAAATGGTTTGCACCATAAGATCTTTTTATTATGTGCTGGAAAGGGAGCGCTGCCTCGGGGACGTTTTAAGGGAAACAGACTCATGTTGCACATGGGGAAAATCACGAAAACACCCACACAGCCAGCATGTTCGCCCAGATCCGAACCCCGGAGTGAATTATCAGTGTTTAGTGTCTTTTACCACTCAGCTATTAGTGGGTGATTTTGTAGTTTAAGGCATAAAAATTACAAACTCCATTCACACCTATCTAATAGTTTTACTCATAGCTAATCTGTGAAGGGAAAGTTGCGCTTACGTAAGTATGCAGCTCAATGAAACTGTTGACGGATGTTTGCTTAGCTGTGACTGGTCACTCTTATACCAAGTGGCATAAAGGTGAAACATCTAGGCAAGATTCTTAAACAGTTTTTGTGACGTAGCAAAGTATAGTTGCTGAGCAACGAAGCTCAGCAACTATGTTAATGTTAAATTTAATGTTAAAAAATAAAATAAACAAAAAATTGCCGTAAGTGAATTCTGCATAATGCTCTGAAATGAAACGAATAGCGATAAATAAATGTTAGGTTACATCAGTTCTTTTCTTGAGATTGCTCTTTCCCATTTCTCTTTCATTCATTCATTCATTGCTCTTTCCCATTTTTCATTTCACTGGGAAGAAAAATTCAAAATGAACATGAAAAGATTAAACTCAGGTTTTTCCAAAGAGAATGTTCCTAACTTTAAAGTGATTATTCTCTTAGAGAACTGTAATAATTTATGCTAAACTGATTATATTTAGAAAACGGGATTTGCTGAAGTACTAGACACAGAATGTAAGATTTAGAAGACTTTTCTTTTACATCTAAGCTCCAGGTTATTCCTGGTTTCGTTTCCAAAATTCTTTTTCTTTTTGTGTCAATAATATTTAAATACAGTGCATTTCATTGAAGTTTCGAATTCTGATAAAGCAATTAGGAAACAAAAATGCTTACAATGATGAATTTTGTTAAACGCTATCTTTATGTATAATTTTCAGTTACAGTAAATTCTAATTTTGTTGCTGTTACGTTACAAAATAACATCAATTCTGTTTTGCAATTTAACAGCAAGAAAGGCAAACGTTCATGCAATCATCAGTTATTCAATTCTTTTTCTGTGAAGCAGCTCTAATTATCAGCTCTTTGACATTATCATGTAGTTTTTCATGAATGCTCACCAGATATCCATTCCTGAAGTACTGTAAAATTTTTATGGAGCTATTTGTAGTTACTATTATACAGATGATGCAGAAAGCATTTTTGATGAAACCAACACGTTTGGCAATCATCAAAAATGCTTTCTGCCAACATTAGAAATGTTTCCTATGAAAACAGCTACTTCATACTTAGACACACGATAGCTTAGATCGTCTTCAGATTTTATTGAGTAATAGTGGTTGCCATATTGACAGTTTATTATGAGATAGTTCGAAGGTTTGTAGTAAAGGATGTAATGGCTGAGCACATTTGTTACTATAAATTGTGTATACTATTTTTTAAAAGTTGCATTTATTCTTAATTTTAACGTCCAGTGATATTTGAATTAATTTATGAATAGTAAAATCTCTCTTAAGCGGCGGCAATGGAATTTAGTCGACTTCGAATAAAGAATTTTTCCGGATCTTTGAATATATATTTCCAAAATTTCTTGCTGATATTTTGTGCAGCCATTTGTAGAAATTGCACCTTCTGAAGTTCATCAGTCGTACTGTTTTTCAGTCGAATAAGTATTATCACAAATCATACAATTTATTTAAAATAAATTTACCGACACATTATTTTATATTCTCAGAGAAAGAAAATTAAACAAAACTTAAAAGTTACTATGTAAATTGCGACATAAATATTACGGATGCTTTAATGCCAATACGTATAATTTCAAATTCTTGCATTCTTACAAGACTGTCTTCGGAGTTTTAAAATTTCGCTCTGTATAGGATGGGTCTATATGATATCATGCGTAGATATAGATTATCATTGCTCCAGAGATGATATGAAAGTCGTTAATCCTTCGTCAGTTTTCTTCCACGTAATAATTTTGCTCTCTATAACGTCTTCAACCTCATTCTTTGCCTCCTCTTTCGCCTTTCCCTTAACATGTTCGATTAAAGAGTGTGACGTGAAAAAACAGTATGAAAAAGGGAGATTAAAAGGGTGAAAGAAAGTAACAGAAATACCTAAATCCATCCAAACTTGCACCACTACTTCATTAAAAGTAACCTTCTCCGAACATGGAAATAAACCCAAAATATCCGAAAGGAGGGCCAGATGTGTTTTAAAGTCAATATAACCTTCATTACTCGACTTCATATATGAAAATAATCATAGGCCAAAATTCGCGAAATTAGAGTTGTTGTTACATCTTCCCATGCAAAATTCAAATAAAATATGATGTCTTTCATTGTGAAATGTTTCTAAAATTCATGTACACAATTAGTAAATTTCGCGCACTGACGTATAAAACGGTATCGGTAGTTAATGTTTATGATCGCAATAATGCAGTGGTCTATTGGTTAGATAAGGTTTGCATACATTAGGTGGCAGAAATATAGCACAAATGATTTCCGCATGACTTTCTCTGGAGGATGAACGCGGCAGATTTTAAACAGAAATTTCTCTTTGCTATCAAATAGTAAGCCTTTCTTCCTTAAATGCTCCTTTACACTTGACAAAATACGTTATGAAACCATTCTTTGATTGCATTAAAATCCATCAATGCCCTCTTTTGTAATTGATAGCAGACAGACAAATTATTTATTCATTTTTTACATTTCTGACGTAAGGATTTCAGTACCTACCTACCACTAATAATCCTAATTTATGCATATATGTAGCATTAAAACATACCGTCATAGCTGAGCAGTACTTGTTCTTCTCAATGCCTTTTCATCGAACAGGCTAAAGTAAGAACTAAACGTCGTAATAATTCAGTTTCATCGAGGTTATATATTCATTCGCAGTCACATTATCTTCTTCCATTAAAATTGCTCTAGTCTCTCTTTAAATCAGCTGAGCCTTGTAAAAGTAACACTGTCCTTGCATGTTCATTCTTCCTTGCAATTCCTTTGCTTTATGTTGCAGCATCAGTCCAAAAAAATAAGCTGCATGAGTCAAACCATTCGTTTAACACACAATCAGTTAGTTCTTATCAAGACTGATGAACAAGTTTCGAGATTCTGTCACGTTTTTACGTCTATTTACATCAAGAATCTCCGAAGTTGGTCACCTTGTTTCATGCTGTACAAAGAAAAAACTTGCTGGAAAACCATTGAAACTGCTCTAGTCTCTCTTTAAATCAGCTGAGCCTTGCAAAAGAAAACAAGCACTGGCTTTGAATATTCATTCTTCCTTGCAATTCATTTGCTTTATGTTGCATCATCAGTCCAAAAATATAAGCTACATAGAACATACCATTCGTTTAACACACGTTCAATTCTTCACATCAAGACTCAAGTCTGATGAACAGGTTTCGAGATTCTGTCACTTTTTAGAGTCTATTTACATCAGGAATCTCCGAAGTTTGCCATCTTGTTTCTTTATGCCATATAAAGAAAGAATTCCAACTCTGTATTCCTCCATTCATTTCTATCTGTTGATTTATCTCTCCATTCTCTCCTGCAACTTCAGATTTAACTTAAGATTCAGAACATTTTGCTTATATTTCGTAAAAAGAATTATAGGAACATTCGGGTAGCCTAGCCTGCACATACGAATACAGTTTGATGGAAAGAGTTCTGGATTCCCTCTATACGATTTACAGAACAAGCCACCTGATCGTTTTTAGCCAAGAAGCTGCTAAGAGTAGGAAAGGAAGTCATGCAAGCGTGTGACTCGGTTTTATTTTCGATAGCTCTGCCAGTTTCTTAGCCTATTACATACTTTTTTCTCCATCAAAGACCAAATATCGGATTTATATTTAAATTCTCAAAAGCGCCGTCATTTTAAATTTTCGGTGAAAATTGCAAGAGATGTTATTGTTTAAATAAAGAAAAATAACGCGCTCTATCCTTCTTGCGCCAAGTCACAATAGCACATAGACTATTCTCAGACTTGATTGAATAAGCATAACAAATATACATATATACAACTCAACTTTCAACCACTCAAAGCGAAAACAATAACAGTAAATGTTTTCTACAACAAAAAAAAAAAAAAAAAATAAATTTACTTGAAAGCAAATAGTAAGGTCATTTTTCATTTTTAATAATATCTTACACCGTCTCATTTTGTTATCTTAACGATATAATAGACGATATGCCTGTATTCTAAAATATCATTATTTTTAACACTCGTTGATATAACTTATAGCCGGGATGAAGGTGAAAAAATGCAATTCTTGCAGTTATCCCATATGAAAGCGTCATCTAATAATGGAATTTTTGAATGTATGTTCTTGCAATTGGTGCAACGGCAGAATTATGTATAGAACGGCCAGGAAGTTCCTCTGCAAGTGAAATTATTCCGTTGTAACTTTAATAACACTTACAGTTATTTGTTCAAAACCACTATATGTGCACCACCGTTACCCTGCACAGCGTGGTACGCCTAAATGTCCTCTTACTCATCCGCTTTAGCAGCTGCGGTATCACATGCTGGAAGGCGTCAAGTACACTTGCCCACACAGCTTCATTGTCCACGTATTGCTTCTTCCTGACGTATGATTTGATGATCCACCACAGGGCGATATCTTGTGTCGTGAGGTCCGAACTTCAGGTTGATCAAGGATAAGAGGTTGCTGATTTTAAGAACCCACATCCTATCCATCGGAAAGGGAACGGTTCATTCAGGCATTTACGAACAGCAAGGGCACAGTAGGCGGGAGCTGCAGAATTTGGATATCTTTATTCGCCTTTCCGAGCAGTCGCATGACAATCACTTTGAAATTTACGCGAAGACCACTGTTCCTATCAATGATCAAGATGGAAGGTTGCAATTTTATATAACTTACCAATGTATAATCAAAATCGTAAAAACAACCTTGTATTTAGCGTAAGTTAACTTACGCTAAATACAAGGTTGTTTTTACGACTTTGATTGTCACATTAGCATGTTTCTCTTCTAGTTTACCAATGTATACTTTTACACGCATTTAGTTGAGGTGTAAAGGAACTCCTTGGCCACACTGTTCTACACGCAGAAGTTACATCTTCGCTATAGCAATGGCGAGTTTAAGAAGATGCAATTTTTTAATTTCAAGACTCTGCCAAAACTTAATACGAAGTGATAGTTACCAAACTAGAAAACTTTACAGCAGAAGATACCGGCTAAAAATGGCTTTCTTTCAAATGATGCCACATGTCTGCAGTATTTACAGATTTGGGTAGTTTCAAAATTATGATAATAAGGAAGGATGCCTCTGTGGAGGACTTTCTAAGGAATACTGGCTTGTATCCAAATTATGCATTCGGAAAGCACAAACAAATCCATGCGTTAAGCTAGTCGGCCGTTCAGGAATCTTTATCTATAGGCCGTTATTGTGCCCTTACTACCATAACAGTATACAGAAACTGTGCAAACTATATAAGTTACCGTAAAAGTATAAGTCATGCATTATGTGGGTGTATCCCCGAAAATTCATCCATACAATGAATTCATCTATTTACCTGATTCATGTCATATCACCCATATGGTGCATCACCGAAAATCATGTACCAGATGGGCAGTTTGTCTTGGTCTATTTTGAGGGAATGCAGTAAACATGTTGATCTTTGTACGCATATGTATCAGAAACAGGTTCTCCTTTTGATAGCCTGTAACATACAGTGAGACACGCACACTCAACAGCTCCTTTGATATATATTTTTTCTAATGATACTTCCATTTTGAGATAACTTACATAAATCTGTGGTAAACTAGCATTATAATGGTAACAATGAAGCAAATATCAGTGCTGGCATATTATTCATTGACCTCAGGCAGGACACTCCAATTAAAATTGATGACGCTCTCCTTTTTTTCCAAAATGTTCAAATGTTCTGTCACTTCTCACTTACAGAAATTTCCATTAAAGTACTTGAATAGTTATAGTATTCAATATTAGCAGAGTTTTACATGTTCCGATTGCTGGCATTTGGAATAGCTGCGAAGTACTATCCGCATGCAGGTAGCGTATGTAACGGCTGCTGTTTTCCTTAGACAGCGCTTCACAAATTTATCCCTTTTAAGCCCCAGTCTGCTTAACAAACCAATTAATCAACCATCACTTATTGAAACAATGTAAAGAAGGAGACAATTATCCAAAAGCTATTCTAAAATATCTCAGCTATAAGAATAATATGTCACACTGCTAGCCTAACGCAATCGTGGAGGGTATTTCTATATGGATTTAGGAGCAATGGCTTCTATACCAGCAAATTATTCAACATTTCCCAATGTTAACACAGTTAATGAAGTAAAGTTTAGTAATTTTTAGCAATTACTAAGTTTAATTCAATTTATATGTTACCATCAGTAAATAAATACCTATCAGTTTTCTGTTGTCCTTGAAATTAATGAAATCAAGTTCTAATAAACGAAATAAAAGAAATTAATGATATTAAGTCGATATTCTTCTTTTTCTGAAATTCAGAGGAAAAGCTAAAGCTAATGGAAGCTAATGGTAACATGAACGAGATGCGAAATTGTACCATTAGATACCTATCTTTCAGTAATCAAATTATAACGTTTTGTTTAGAAACTCTGTGTCTCTGAATGCTTGTACAATCAATGATGCATTCTTGGGGAGTCACATCTGCGAAAATGACTACCTAAAATGATTTTAAGATGCGTGAGACACGCATATGTCAAATTAATATTGTCTTGAAATGAATATGAAAACACGTAATGAAGTATGAAAGCAATTATTTAACAGATCAAAAGATTTAATTATTTGAGAACTGCATATAGCAGCATGTATGCAAATGTAATTGGAGATTGCTCAGTTCCGGAAGGATGCATCTCTGTAATTGCCGTTTCCTTATATCCTCAAATTTTAACAATTACTGCAATTGTTCTAGTTCTAATTTAGCTACATGAATAATTATTATACATTCAGATGCATATAGAGTTTAAAGTTTAAGGAACGTAAGATTTAAGCAAAATTTATTAATGAAAACTCAGTCAGTTTAAGGTATTGTGTAGTTTGCATAAGAACAGAATAAATCTCACCAAAGGTATAATTTATTTAATATTTATTGCCCTGATTGATCGCCTTAAGGTAATTAGTTTCCATGTCGTGATAAATGAGCTGTCAAGCTGTCTAGACACTTTTTTATAAGAATTAAATGATCTTCTCACATGTACATCTTCACTTTTTCCCGTGTCTTCTAACAAATTCATGTATGAAATCAAATCAAAATTTGAATTTTCTGTTTTTTATTTAAGTAGGATTATGATAGCTAAATAACAATTACTTGAGGTATATATAATTAATATTTAGGCTATAAATTTCTCTTTTTTAAAAATGATGTTCATTAAAAACCTGCATGAGTATATCATATAGGAAAATTAAATAGAACAATCACTGTGAGTATGGAAACTAAGTCTTAACAGTAGCACAACTGTTACCTAGTCGCACAGTTCGTTCAGAGAAAGTTACATATTGATGAATATTCTTTCAAAACTGATTTTAGTTGAAAATACTGCGTGCTTTTCATAAAATAAACGTGTTTTATGTTAAAATGAATTAAACTTATCTTAGAAAATAAAGCTGAACAAAAGTTGAAGTTTTGAAATTACTTGGCTTCATTACTGCTTTGCTTTAAACTTCCTGCATTTACAAATTCGAAAAAGATTAAAAAATAATGTTTTCTACGAGTTTTTTTACCAAGGCAATCTTTACCAAAGTATCTTGTATGAACTGGCTTACAAATTAATACCTGTTAACCCTTTGCGGCACGCTATCTTTTAAAGTCGGAGTTTTGATAAAAATAAAAAAAAAAGTAGGCAGTCTAATTAGGAGTAGAGGAGTACACAAGTAAAATTTTGTGAAGATAGCACTTATCGTTTTAATTCTGTGTGTGTGCCCAAAGTGCACACTGATTGAATAGAGCTTCGAAAAGAATGCTGAAACGAGCATTGTTGTCAATGAACTGACCGATGACATGCGGAGAAACAACGAATACAGACTCTCAGTTGTCCTAGATTTTAGGGAAGCAAGGTCTGGGCACACCTAGGGTTCGCCTTTTGATTTTAGGCAAGATTTCAAGGTAAAAATTTAAAACTAATATAGAATAAGGAGATTAGCATACAGCCAAAAATAACATAGAAATTTCTTTTCAAACAATTCCTTTTATACCCTAAAAAAATCTGGAAGATTTCTTTGAAAAATGAGGGTTTTGAAAAACTAAACATTGCTAAAACATATGGACAGGTTTGTGCTGAGCTGCCATCTACTATAAATAAAGAAGGTTCAGAGTAACCTATAGTAACCTATAAATCCTTTTTCATTCAGTTTTTCTGTGCGTACGGGAGGACATTTTTAGGTGTTTCCAGACTGGACTCACTGTGTCGCAAAGGGTTAAATGCATATTCCGCGAAAAACTGTCAATTGACATTTAAAGGTTTTCGACACTGTTACAAATATTCTACACAATATCTTTTTTTCCTTCATCTAAACTTTTATTTCACTCTGTAGAATAACATATATTCTATGTCACTGAGGAAACTTAGCTCATATATAAAATACTTGATTTTTACAGAAAATGTCCAGAATTATCTGTTTTTCAAAATGCTGAGATATGATTAAAGAAGTTTCATTAAATCTCAGTATTCAGTTACATCTATAAATAAACATGGAAATGATTCAATCTATGGGCGAATCACATTAACTAAACTGAAACTAAATTAGTAGTAAACAAAAATCATCTCTCCTCCTCTTTGTTTCTTTAACTGCATACGCAGTGGATTAACAGAGTATTAGCATTGATATAGTTAATAAATTCGAACACACCTTTCAAAAAATACCCAAAAATATTTATTTCTAGGACATCTCGTTTTCCTAAAATCTGTTTACGGGCACAGTTGTACATGCACTTAATCTTTGCTTGAACACAGAAAAATTTGATGTCATGGATTCTTGAGCAAACAACAACTATAACATTTAACTGTAAAGCGGGAAAAGAGTAACGGAGAATAGGAAATAAAGCATACAGGTATCAAGCAGTAACACGTCTTAATGCTGTTCACTGCCGTGTCTAGTTTCGGTTCACTGCCGTGTCTAGTTTCGGAGCATTTTTGATGACGAACATAGGTGTAATGCACTTCGTTTTCTCCAACGAATGAGACCGCCGGCAAAGTTAGGCATCAATTGCTGAAAAATCGCCAGTCCTTTTGACTGGGACCTCAGAGCTAAAATCACTAAATCATTGCTCACAATGTTATGCTGATGTTTCAACTGGCCGGACACTTGCAACCTTATTGCCGAGAATGGCCATCACTCATAGGTCATTTAGCCGCTTTACAATCGAGAATGTTGACCAAGGTGTACCACAGGTAGCAACATAATTTACACTAGCGAGGAGGAGTAGGTTCTCGCTTGATATTGATGGACAGCATACCGGACGACCCATCCGGAGGTCTCTACGCGTTTTGTCCTCCCACCAATGAAGAGAACTGTTTCCTAATACTCATGAGAAAACTTTCGGCTCGCCAATATTTTACGTATCCTCATCCTGTAGATGCACTGTTCACTTATCGACGCGTTCTCCGAGATTCTCAGGGGGTCCAATAATATGGAATCGAGCCACGCTAATCGCTATACCGCTCAGGATAATACTCACACAGTTATTGTGGTGGAATATCCTGATAAAAGATGGAAAAACACCATACGATTGCTTTGCGGTTTTTGCTGTAAGACTGTGCCTCGTCATAAAATGTAACTCCTGTCGAGAAGTTTAAACTAAAAGGAAAAATATCACAATTCTCAATGCAGGGTCACAAATGCCGCAATTGCGAGCTATGATACAAAGAAGCAGAGAAAAGGAACAGATACATCAGCACATTAATATGACGGAAAACATTTTATTGAAATGTTTTACTACAACAGATGATCAAAATTACGAACAGAAGTCGTATGGCAGACCTGACAGCGGCGCTGCATGGAATTCCTTATATTCTGGAAGATTTCTGGTATATCCCGTATCCTCCCGGCAGCTACAGATATTCCAGCAACGAGGGTTTCAACTAAAGATATGGGCGTTTCGTACACCCAAACTCTTCATGTGATCCTAGAAAAAGAAGTCTATGCATGACAAGTCCTCATCGCCAGGTGTCTTCGTCGTTTGTTGTCGGTCCATTGTAGCTCTCGTTAAACCACCAGTTTCCGGTAACCTTCTATCCCCCACTTGCGAAGGTCGTGAGGTGTGGAGAACGCCTGGTGCAACCGCCAAGTGACGTGCTCATTACTATCATCAGCTCGGTACATGATAAGCATGTAGACTAGTTCATCGTTTGAACACGAGTTCATCCTACTATCTCGGGAAACGGATCGCAAATTACGAGTTCCAACAGGCTCGCTCCTCACACAACCTTCCGGTCAGCGCCATCTACCACAAGGTTGCCGGGAGGAATCTTCCAAAAAGTAAGGAATTCCATGCAGCACTGTTGTCAGGCCTGCTTGACAACTTCTGGTTGTAATTTCGAGAACCTTTTGTAGTAGAACCTTCCAATAAAATGCTTTCTATCCAATTAATATGTTGCTATTTCTGTTCTGTTTCTTTGATCCTTTGCACCATAGCCGGAAACTATGGCATTTGCGGCCTTGCATTCCTATGTCATTCCGAGTCGTCTTTGTACCCAGTACGCACCCTGCAAGATTTTTGGTCTGGTAGTGAATCACGATATGTCTTCAAAATGTAATATCTGAGAACATCTTTTTTAATTTTAGATTCATTTTAATTTAAATCGGGTTACTTTCTTTAATGTTTTAACTTAAGTAAATTTTTTAAATACAAACTTTACAGATAAATAAAACGTTCAGATTAAAATTATTTATTCTGTTCCATTTTATACTTTCCTATATTTAGATGGAAATATGCAAAACAAAAAAAAGTAAATAAATAAAACAAAATAAAATACATAAAGTAAAACTGGTGACTTTAATGCAATCATTATTACAGACTACGGAATGCTACAATAAATTAATAATTCAATTACTTGTTTCGCAAATTTTATGCATTGGCATTACAGTTTTAAGTCTCTCACCGGCAAGGCCGTTTATATACGGCCCAGAATGTTTTTGTGATGTCCATAAGAAGGTTAATACGAGCATTTTGAAATACTTCTACATGAAATTAAAGCAATATATCAAAAGCACAAAAATACAGGCATAAAATATTAGGGGCCTTTTGAGATTAAAACCGAGAAAATACCTTTTTCTCATGGCAGTTTTCGGAAGTTTGAGCTTTCTTAGTGAAACTAAGAGCCGGTCACCGGTTTAAAAAATCGAGTTATTTTGTTTGGTTGCTGTGATTTGTTGTGAATCTGAGTAAATATTATATAGTTTTATTTTGTAGTTGTACATTCTTACATTTATAATATATATATAACTGTTATCTGTTTGTTAATAACAGTTGTAACAATCCAGCTATTGAATGTCAAACTGTCAATAAAATGTTACTTTAGCAATATTTTAAATATATATTATGAAATGTGGTAACATTTTGAATTTTCTAGATTTTTTTCATATTAAAAAACAGTTGAAAAGAATCGACACAATGATAAGAAAAATTTTGGAAATTTCCCTTGCTTCATGAAAATTCTGCCCCACTTTGCTGAAATTTATTCTTACATAATGAGTTCATGTTTTTTTTTTTTTTTTTTTTTTTTGTGTTATTTTAGAGCAACTTTTAGTCATCCAAAAATTATAATATAGCTTTTCAAGTGTATTCGGCACAGAAGTTTATTTTGCAACATAGTGTTTAATGTACAATTAC
This sequence comes from Stegodyphus dumicola, assembly GCF_044657685.1. Lineage (NCBI taxonomy): Eukaryota > Metazoa > Arthropoda > Arachnida > Araneae > Eresidae > Stegodyphus > Stegodyphus dumicola. Next base: position 201,377,714 of record NC_140771.1, read on the forward strand.
TGAATATTTTGTGCGATGGTAGGTTATCAAACACTAAAGATATTGCAATAATTTTTCATTAATTACAATTCATTAAATGTAACCTTTTAAAAATTACAACGAAGTTTCTCATATTATAATAATGTCGGAATGGTTATATAAATCATCAAGAAAATACTTCCTCAGGAAACACATCAGCTCTCGAAATGAATTTTCTAAATTAATTTATTGTTTTAACCAGATTCAAACAAAAACTAATGTTTATAGTCGCAGATTTATTCACCATGTCTGCACTTGATCAATGACTTTATAATTTGGTTTTCTTGTTAAGTGAGGAATACTATTTTATCGCTTTGCAAAATATCGCGTAAATTGTATCATTATTCCGTGATTATGAACTACAAATCTATCAACTATTTAATATAACTACAATTGAAAAGAATGCAAGGGAAAATGTCAGATATGTAGCATTTTCTATGCATTTAAATATAAAAAATACTTGAGGTACAGGTTGTTAAACTGTGATATTAAATACTATGATATAAATTCGAATTAATTTTTTTTATTTCTCTTACTAAAGATATTTATTTACTTTTTAAAATCTGATGTCACGAATGAGAGTTTGTAATCTCTAAGAGATATGAAGAGTTTTTATGAAAAGCAACATCACATCAGATCTTTAGAAATGTGTCCCATTATGCAAATGAGCCTGAGAATCTGAAAGAAAGTTTGAAATGTACATTTCCATATTTTATTTCACTAACGCGATTTACTGCTCCCTCTTTTTCTCACTCTGCTTGTTAGATTCATTTTTCGTTTATTTTTTCCTTATGTCCCTGACGGCAAATGTAAGAAAGGATTCAAGGATTCTCCAGAATACATGTAGTGAAATGCAAGATTATTTATGTCTCACATCAGCTGAGAAAGGACTAAGTGCTTTTTAAGATGTCGTCGCTTCAGGTATGGAAAGAAAAGAAAAGCTTTTACTTGAAACTGGAGAAACAAATGAGATGAAAAAGGCGTTTTACTTTTACAAATCCCGGCGAAAATGTAATTCTGGGCGAAATTTTAAATTGCAGTATTTTTAAGAACAGGTTTTAATGCTGTAAATATGACTTTAATCCTTTATGATGCACCTTCTAGGTTTTTAAAATTATAAGTAATGTTTCATGCTACAGTTTTTTCGTTAATTTGTAATCTGTGGGAAAAATTTAAACCTGTGCAATTCAAAGGATATTTTATGCCGATAAGAAACATAAATGCTTCTTTGGAAAGGAAGTTAGCCAAACATTAAAATAATATGATGCATATAGTTTTAGAAATTGTTTAATAGATGTCTTTGATGTCTTTCTAAGACATCTACTATTGTCATCATTATAATTTGTAAGGCTTATTAATTTAGTATGAATGTTTTGTAAGACCTAGCTGTTAATCTACTACTTTAGGAAGGTCTATTTCTGAAGCTTTCCTTTTTATCATTTTATTCTATATTCTACTGCTTTGTTCCGAGAATTATGTTTGCTCCAGAGATTATTAAGATAATATATATGTGTGTGTGTAAAGCAATAAATAGTTAAATAACAACAATTTAAGTATAAAAATAGGCAGAGCAACAACCTCGTGTTTTGCGTAACTTTTAATTAAGACTCTCAATTTCGAAGGCGAACAGGTACATGTCTCTCTTCATCAGAAGCAAAGAAGGGAGGAGCAGTAGCCGTATTTATAACAAGGGCAAAGGAGTAAAGCGAATTTCTTTGCTCCTGGTGAAGAGGGATTTGTTAGACTTCGAAATCAATAGAGCCTTCATTAAAATCTATGCCTAATGCAAAGTTGCTGAGTTGCCTAATCTTATGTTTTACTTTGGGGTGTTTTCCATCTTTCCTGATTTATTGTCAAAATATGTTACCACATGGAATTCCGTCTCGCAGGTTTTACAGATTTAGAAGCATAATTTTGAAATTATCTCGCATGCTGTGGAGGAAACAAACTAATGGTTCTTCTTAACCGTTGTTTGGGCTGTAATTTAAACGTTATGTTTTGAGTATTTAGACAGATTAATTACTTCATTCATGCACATCAGACACATACACAATCGTAAAATAAAAATAATTTTGAGAATGAAATTTGTAAATCTAATGTGGCTATAATTTGAGTTCTATAAACTGCAACGTAAGCATATTTAAAGATATGTCATTTGCACTTGATTGGCAATAAAGTATCAAATTATTTCTTTCCAATAATTGAAGAAATTTCAGCGAAAATATTTAATCTCAAAATCAGGCAGATTTTCTATAGAATAATATCTTTCAGAATCATGCTGCTTTAAAAAAGAAGTGAATAATTCTACTTTTCAATATTCACTTTTTTTCCATTGCATTTTACTTATAATTCAGTTCTTTGTATTTACGTTCTCATATTTTATTCTTTTCCATATTTGATGCAGTTACATTTGCAATATTTGACTTGCTTTAATAGCATAACCTAGTAGCAAACTCCCAGCAGACGTTAAGCGAATTATTGCTATGACTGGACAGAAATGTAAAGTGTCATAAAGGTTTTAAAAAGAACCTTTTTTTAAAATCAGAACTTTGAACATAGACACTCATCTCATGCTTACAAACTCCGCCAGCGACAAATGGCGAGATACTTAAAATAACAGTTCAAATTCAAATTGATCAACTGTCTCAAACTTTTGACTAACCCATACCATCTAAACATAGATTACTGAAAATCTTTTCAATTTTTCAATAGAAATATTAAAAAAGGCACATATTTTTCCATTTGCACAACCTATTGACTATTGTTTTAAATATGCGCACTTAGAAATATTAGATTAAAAATTCGTTACCATTCTAATTATCAAAATATAATACTTTAATTCTACAATTTAGTGGGAAATTTGGGCCTGCTTAAAAGAGATCAGTTTCTTCATGTCTAGTCTTATTCCGCTTAGTTTCAGCCGTAAATTAAGATCCACGTTTAATTTTGTTCCGTATTTATTTTTCAAATATAACGTGGAAGGAAATCCTTGTTCACACAAACAGTTGTTTGTGTAAAAAGGCAAAAATTTAAAACTTTATTTGAAATCCTTTAAATTCTTTCTTTTGGTTCAGCCAAAACTTAACAAGTGTGTTACTTTTGAAGTTTTCAGTTAGAATTCGATCAAAATTTCTATCAGTTATTATTTTCTTCAAGCGATAAATTCTTCAGGTACATTTGAACCAAATGGGTTCCTAATCCAATTTTCCTTTTAATAATTCTCGCGAAAATAGATGTTGAAATAATTTATAAATAAATAACAATGATTTTTTAATGTTGGATGCTAATTCTTCTTTTAATTTAAAATTATTTTTGGTTAGAAAACTTTCTAAAAGTTATAAAAACGCCTGAATCAAATCTTTGAGTATTAGATGGAGTTTTTTTTATCATTGCATATGTTTTATCTCTATTAGTAAATAAACTACAACTTTGTCCTTATGATGCTAAATTTTATACATGTAACATTACAAAAAATGCTAGTAAAATGTGCTAAATGCGCCAAATATAATTCACTGAATAAAAAATTTCGCAAGTCAATTTTTGAATCAGAGAGAAAGATTTGAATTTCGGATCGAAGTTCAAAAAGAAGATTTAAATGTTTGCCTCTGGATAACTAACTTATTTAGGAATGTAAAAAAGCGTTTCATGTCCACTGCTCATCTCTTGGCATAAAACCGTAAATAGTCTTGAATTTAGTGCTCGGCTTTTAATAAAATTAACAATTTCCATAGCTTGATTCAAAACGATTTTCAGATACTCTTTGGGCTACTAAAGCTGCACGATGAATGGAGCAGTGAGTAAATTTAGATTCAGGTGCGACTTTTATTTGAGAAATAACACAGGAATGTTTTCCTGTTAAAGCCTGAGTTCCGTAACTGCACACTACAATGCACTTATTCGAAGGAATGTCATTCTTAGACACAATATTGTGAACTACTTCGAAAATTTCATTTGCACTTGCTCTATCATGAAGAGATTCGCAAAATAAATACTCTCCGGCAATTCGTCTATTTTCTTCGAAACCTATGTAAACTAATAAATCATAAAATTTCGTTCATCCAACTGCAATAATCACTGTGTTTTATTTTTTGAATACGTGTATCTTTTATGGAATTTGCCATTCCAGGAATTCGTCGACTGACTGTATACTTTAATAACGGAATATTATTAAGCTGATTAGCCGCATTTTCGTTGAATAATGTTAAAGCGATATCTCCAGCTGCTGGTAAAATAAGGCTTTCTTCAAAGGCCAAGTCTTAGCAATACTTAGGCTTACTAGGTAACTAGCTTCCAGAGCTTTTTCACTTAAAGTAACAAAACCTTCCATTATTTCTTTACTATTTTTGAACTCCGATAATAAACTCTTAAAATATTTTTCGGACTTATCCCTTAAATTTGCTTACTCGACTCAAAATGTCATTTAAGAAAGGATGACTTCATATTTCGATTGTATAATAGTACACCTCAAACACATATTAAGATTGAGGGACAATTTCATCTTCATTCCAAGTAAACTCAAATGATAAATAAATTTAATTATATTTTCTAGAAATAATTGTTCTTTTCTTTTAAATATTCTTAGTGTTAGTAGCTTGTCCTGGATCCATCACCTGCGAATGATTACTTTGCCGCTCAGTCAAACCTAGCCATTTTCTAATTTAAAAATCTAAGTTTACTTTATTATTTTTTCACAAATATTTAAATGCACAATATATTACGAGTTCTTCCAAAACAAAAGACTGTGTTCTCAAATCGTGTAGAAAAATAAGGAATATGAAGAAAGAAGGCGACAAAATAACTGCTGTTACAGGAAAAAAATCGACGGAAAAGATTATTCTAATTGAAAGTAGAGCAATATGAGCCCAGAAACGGTGTCAACATAAAGGGTAGACTTGCTATCAAATCGATCATCTCCGAAAGAATTCATGATTATCTTTTTATGAGAACTTATTTTAATTTACTATTAAATACAACATACATTTCTATTACTCTTTTTAAAAACATCATTTATGGCAAATTTTGTTATGTCTATGGCTAAAAGAATGTTTGTGAGAATGAAAACGTATTATTTTGGTAAAGTCTATGTGCGGCTATTGACTTTGAACAAAGCTCAGGTCACATAAATTTACGGGTTTTAGAGAAACACAGGATGTTGTGTTATTAAATTTTTTCACTTAATAGTTAAAAATACTTTGTTTCCTTGCGTACCACCTATTTTTCTGTTGCGTGCTACCAGTGGTATGCGTACCACCGGTTGAGAATCGCTGGTCTAGACATTTAGCTTTCTTACATTAGCACCAATTTGCTATTTGCAAGCAATCGTTATTCATTTGATTTTGGCTGGGATTATGGTTACAGTGCGGTTTGGAAGAGTTACCCTGTTTGTATCTACATTTTGTAATTTTAATTCAAGCTTATAACGATTTAAAAAGACATTAATTTAATCTGCTGTTGTTCTACAAAATATACGAAGAGATATACAGAGGTATGTTACAGGTCTAACAAAATAAATAAACAAATAAAACAAATAACGTTAAAAAAGATCGTAAATTTAAATAAAAATTACCATGTGAAAACTAAACTGAGACCGCAATTTTGAAAACCGATTTTGTGTCTTTACATAAAATTTCGAGAAAAGCTAGTGGCCAAGTTGCAGTTAATTGCCAAGTAGTATGAAAAGTTTTCAGCAGGAATATCTTTTGAGTGAAAACTTTGGAATTTATAAACGTGTAGTGTGTGAAGTGAAACTTTTCGGCATAGCTGTTAAAAATAAAACACAAGTTCTTCCGTCTGGTTTAGATTTAACCCTAGACTTCTTTATTATGCATGTATATCCCTTTATTACTCATGTATCTAGGCTGCTTATATGTATTTTGTTACTATGATTGGGCAAAAGTTTATATCCGCACGTAAATGCATTCTCAACTTCTGAATATCTTACCTTAAGAAATATGATGCGTGAACTCTTGACATTTGAAGAATTATAAAGCAGCCACATTTAATTTTTTAAGAGAAAATTTCTTAATTATCTCGTGAGACGTAGTCTACGCGTTAAGTGGATTTTATTAGATACACGTTAGTCTAATTTTTTTTCACGATTTATAAACACCAGAATCACTGTATACAGTTGCTCACAGCCTGAGAGTTAAAAATAATCCTACTTATTATTTCCCGTAGAATTTCTAGTATAGTATAAATTCATCTCACAAGTATATAATCTTGGAAGTAAGACATGTGAATTTTCATTCTAACTGGAACATGTTAAGTTCTTTAAGAAACAAATAACTTTATATCATTTTTACTTGATTTAAAATAGGATAGGTAGCAGATAACAAAAATGCAAACATTTAAATGATTCGAAACGTATAAATGTACCGCTATGCTATGTTTCTCATTAAGGCATGGGGTTGTTTTACTATTCATTGATTTTATTGCAAAAATAATTTTTCATCAAAAGGTTTTTTGCTTCTGTTATAAATATTAGGATGGGGTGTAGCACAGGTAATGCAGCTTAGATGCTCATTGCCACGGCTACCAGATGTGATCATTCATAAGAATGGCTACCAAATGTGATATGACAGTCTCTCTGCACAGCATCTATGATATTTCAATTGCAATTCCTGACACACGATGGTGAATAACTTCTTTCATTATGAATAAATAACGTCAGCCGACCTATGGACATTCATGGCTTTAAGTAAAAATGTAACCATTTTTACAATACATTTTTCGTTATTAAAAGATATTCCATATCTTTCTGTACATTTCTGTGAGAACCATCATGCTACAGGTAGACAAACAAACTTAGGCTCTTACGAATGACAACGTCACTTACTTACAGAATAAGTGGGAGAAATGAAGGACATAGGGAATAGCTGCTATTACAAGTCAGTGACATCACGCAAGAGCAAACCTTGCTACTACCTGTACTTTCTATTTTATATTTGAATTGCTGAAATTTTTACTTTTTCTGTTATTTCTGGATCACCCAGTATTATATTCTTCATTTTTATTATCTTATTATTTTTTTTGGGGGGAAATGTTTTAATGAGCTTCTCGAAGGTCCAGTGCTCTTATACTAACAAACTCCGCTCTAATGAACCTAGTTTATAACAAACCACGGAATCTTCTTTCAATTTGGTACCATCTTATTTCATATTTACTTGGTGCTATTTTAGATGAGTATAGTGAACCTCCAAACACATATGCAGGTGAATACGTGAGAATAGGTCAGAACCCCCGGGTGACTTATATAGATTGATCGTGTGTTGTCCGCATCCCGCAACTGTCTAAGAGCAGCACACTCTACAAGAGCCGCAGATCAGAGATTTTCCGATCCCCACTACTAAAACACAGATACGTAGCTACCTTGATACTGTGGGCTACTATGCAAGGTACATAAAAGACTACGCCCGTATTGAGGCACCTTTGACAGACGCTTTGAAGGGGCAAAACAAAAAAGAAAAAGTATTTCACAAAAAGAGTGCGACGAGGCTTTCAATAAACTGAAGACCAAACTAGTAAAAAGTCCGGTTTTTTTTGCACCAGATTATTCTAAAGAATTTATTGTGCAGACAGATGCCAGCTTATATGGTGCGGGTATTGTGTTGTCTCAAATTCAGGATGGGAGGAGCACCCTATACTGTTTCTTAGCAAAACGTTTACTAAAGCGGAGCGAAATTATAGCACCATTGAAAGAGAACTAGAAGCCATTATTTATGGATTGAAGAAACTAAGTCATTACTTAGACGGACAAAAATTCAAGATCCACACGGATCATAATCCGTTGACTTTTTAAACAAAATGACGGGATCAAATTCTCGTTTTGCTCGCTGGGCATTGTGTTTCCAACAGTGCAACTTTGAAATTGTTCATAGGCCAGGCAAATTACACGGTAATGCAGATGGCTTGAGTCGTGCTTTAGTCTAGTAACTGAATATCACTAGTGGATACAAAGTAAGGTAAAAAGGAATGAAAATGGGTGAAAATGATTTTTGTAGAGTTTTGGAATTATTTCTGTGTAGATTCAAAATTGTTTGCATTGTGTATTTCATTTTCAAAAAAAAAAAAATTTAGAATTATATGTTTTATCTTAAGTATTAGCTTTGAGTAAAATTTGAGGAATATGCTTTGTATAAGGCAGACATTAGGAGTAGTTTAAATTATTTTTGTTGTATTTATGCTGTTATGTTATCTAGAAAAAAGTGCAGAGTAATGTAACTGGCTTCTCTATTATCACTTAAATGGTTACCACTTGTGTTTTGAAAGCAGTGAATTGTATTTAGGAATTTCTTTCCATAGTCAAGAAAAATTTCTTTATGAGGGAAGGAGTTGTGATAAGGTCACATAAAAGAAGAAGAGACTGAAGATTTATATGGACAAGGATGTCTCGTGAGCATAAGCTGAAAATTATTAGTCCAAAGGGGCTTTGTCCCTGAAGGACTATTGTTTTCGTTTTGCGATTTTGCGTCGGACTCATAAACGTCGGTTCACTTTTCAAACTGTTGCCACAAAATGTTAGAGTCCTGCATCATATTTGAAGAAATTAAATAATGAAAAATCTGCATAAATGATTGTCTATTTCTCGCATTGTGATAAAACAATGGTACATAGAGCCATCGAATTTTGAATGACGAAATCCTACTGCGAATATGGGCATCTGAAATCCCAAATTTGGAATTTGTTTTATTATATATTTTATATTTTGTAAAACTTTAACGAATTTTTGATTTACAAACTCAATGTTTTAAAAGCGAGAAATGGCAACGTTATATAGAAAAAAAAATACTTTTATCTCCAGCTCGCGAGACTGTGTATATCGGAAATTCTAAAGATATGCTTAATTTAACATTATTTTGCGATATTGCTCTTGAACTGAATTTTATGATTTAAGTGCAAAGAACATGTTATTTAATAAATAAAGGTAACACTCAAAACGTTAAAAAAACTCCCCTTTGGACGTAATTTAAAATCTGAAACATTTCAGATTTTTTAGTCCAAAGGGATTTGAATCCCGAAGGACTATTAGTTTCGTTTTGGCATTTTGCGTCGGACTCATAAATGTCAGTTCACTTTTCAAACTGTTGCCACAAAATGTTAGAGTCCTGCATTATATTTGAAGAAATTAAATAATGAAAAATCTGCATAAATATATGTATATTTCTCGTATTGTGATAAAACAACGGTACATAGAGTCATCGAATTTTGAATAACGTAATCCTCCAACGAATTTGAGCATGTGGAAGATCAAATTTGAAATTTGAAATTTGTTTTATGATCGATTTCCTAATTTTTAAAACTTTGACGAATTTTTGATTAACAAACTCAAGGATTTCAAAGCGAGCAATGGCAACGTTGTGCAGAAAAAACATTTTTATCTCCAGCGCGTGAGTCTCTGTATCGGAAATTCTGAAGATATGCTCGTTTTAAAACTATTTTGCGATATTGCTGTTGCACTGGATCTTATGGTTTAAGTGCGAGGAACATGATATTTAATAAAGAAAGGTAACACATAAAATGTTAAAAAACGCCCCTTTGGACGTAATTTAAAATCTGAAACATTTCAGATTTTTTTTTTTTTTTTTTTTTAACTTACAAATACGTTTTCAATAGTTGTTAAAATAGTCTTTATTAAAATAATTAAATCGTTGGCGATGTTCAAAACGCAAGCTCGAGAACCAAGAATTGCTCTCGCACGTAAAATGTATAGAATTTGATTTTAAGGATAAGATTTAGGTTTTTCTCTTCTGTATTGTATGTAGCCATTTTTTGGGGGGCGTTCAATAAAATTTTCATGTGATGTTCCGTCATTAGGGTTTTCATTGGAGTTCAACATCACACCGTTGAAGCATTAACACTACACCACAGCAGTAATAATAACTACATTACTTAGTAGTAATAATAACTACAGTACTTTCATTTTCTATAGCAGTAAAAATAGCTTGAAATTTATATAAATTTCTCTAGATCTAAAAAATGCAATGTACTTCATTCTCATAAAAGTTTAATATCTCATTAATTTAACTTCTTTTCTATCACCTCAAATACCTAAATCATCCAGATGTGCAACACGGTGTTGTTGTGGTAGATTTTCGTTTCGTTGCTACTCCAGTTGTCTGACGTAGCATTAAGTCCATTAGACGACAACTCCATTAGAAGTAAGTATAACCATTTTTGGTAAATCAGTATTATTTTCTCTAAACAATTCTTGTATTGTAGAAACAACTGTTAAACGAAGCACCAAATTTTAATTACATTATTCCGCCAAACGAAGTTTTATACTGGTTATTCCGTTGAAATCTACATTTTAAGTATACTATCAAACATTCGGCAATAGAAGTATAAGAACTTTCGCCGACAATTAAAGGTTGAAAATTAGACGCCTTGAACTTTTTTATAACGTCGGTTTTGATGACGGTATTAATGATATCTAAAAACGTGAAAGAGTAATTTTTACTTTACCAATTTTCTGAAATATTAAGATATTTTGCCAAATGATCCTTTATATCCGGAAAAGAGTGGAACAAAATACTCTTTTTAATTGCTATTAATGCATTATTAATTAATATCTTCGTTTCTTAAGAGGCGTATTGTTCTTTTGATGTTCATTCGTTCTCATTTAGTAAGGGTATTAATCCTATAGACGGTAGCAAAGTATTTTCGCTTCTTAGTTTTATTACACTGCCCATGTAAAGTTTACTATTTAAATTACGTTTTTAAAAATCCAGTTTCAAATATATTTCAGTTTTTTTTTTTTTTTTTTTTTTTTTTTTTTTTTTAAGAAAATTTTTCCGTTTCTATCGTGACAGTAAAAACAACCGATTTTCTTCGCCGTATGGAATATTTTTAATATAGGAATTTGCAATTTATTTTTGCTGTCTGGTGACCCCGTTTCAAGTTGAAAATTTCAAATATTTCATAAGCCATTCGATTAAAAATTTTTTGATGTTTTTCTTCATGTTATAAAATTTTCCGTGCTTTATATATATATATATATATATATATATATATGAAGATACAGTAAAATTCATGAACTTTCACATTTGTGAATAACGTGCTACGTTCTAGTCGCAATGCGTATTTTACTACATTACGAAATAGTGCAAGCACAGCAGCACCAATATCCTACAGTTGTATGGCATAATACAAGCGCGCGTATTAAATACCAACGAAGATAAAACGAATATATTTTGCATGATTTATTTTAAAAGCAATATTACCATTTATGAATATTAGTCCAAAAGGGCAATTTGCCCTGAAGGACTATTAATTTAGTTTTGGCATTTTGCGTTGAAAACTATAAAAGGCTACATCACTTTTCAAATCTTTGCCACCACATACGATTGCCCTGTCTTATATTTAAGGAAATTGAATAATGAAGAATCTGTATAAATGTGTGTATGTTTCTCGCATCGCGGAAAAACAACGATACCTAGAGGAGCCATCAAAATTTGAATGACGTAATCTTCCATAGAATTATAAGCTTGTGAAAGCCCTAATTTGAATCTGAAGTTTGTTTTATTATCGATTTCAAATTTTGTAACACTTCAACGAATTTTTGATTAAAAACTAAACCATTTCAAAGCGAGCAACGGCAGTACTGTACGAAAAAAAAATACATTTTTATCTCCAACGCGCGAGACTCTGCATCGAAAATTCTAAAGATATGCTCATTTTAAACTTAATTTGTAATATTGCCGTTGAACTGAATTTTATAGTTTGAGTACGTAGAACATGATATTTAATAAGTAAAGGCAACACACAAAACGTTAAAAAACGCCCTTTTGGACGTAATTTAAAATCTGAAACCTTCAGATTTTTTATTATTATTATTACCATTCTTAACTACTAGCCTGTTTATCAGTGCGCATGTTAATTTTTTTAATCTCTACATATTTGAAAGCCGTCCGCAAGCACAGGCGTACAGTTTAGAGGGAACTTTGCCGCGATCACCAGTAACCAGGTTCAGTTTTATTTTAAAAAATATATATAGATAGATATAGATATAAATATATATGAAATGTAATTTCTCATACATTATTTGTTTTGTGCAGCCGGGGCAACAGGAATGAGACAAATTTTGGAATATAAAGTGGTAGGTTTTTTTTTAGCATCCATCTCACAAGCGTTCTTATCGTACCTTGAGCAGAAACCCTACTTATACATATGTGTGCGTCACGAGGCTCATCCAATCAGCGATATTAATTGAAATCACGAGGTGACGCTATCTTCTCATAAGGAGTGTTCTTAAGGACTTTATGTAATATGACAAATTTATGAGTTTGGTGATTTGGCGGGCGCCAACAGGTTAATATATTTTATACTAAAGAAAGGATTTCGCCAAAATTTAGGAACAGGGATGCAATTTAGGTAGAGAATCGACAACACATTATTAAGCAATATGATTAGAATTTAATTTAATCAATTGATTTAAAAATATCATTACATATATATAAGTAAACCACTATTTCCCTATTTTGTTGAGCGTTTTTTTTGGGGGGGACGGAAGATTTTGGCTTGTCCCCTACAGAATATCATGTAGTAGAGTGTTTTCAGAATCACAGATCTGTTATTTTAGTGCTCATACTTGCAATATTGGTAGGCTCTGCGGTTTGGCAAAATGAATTCTGCAGTCGCCCGTTACCACATAGAAAGACATCACATCTCATATTTAAGAGAATATTATTGCTTTTACTCCACAAATTACTATTTTGTTATTACCGAATACTCTCGATTATCCGGGTTGCGGATTGATTATCTCTTGTGGCGGTGCCCACGCACCGACACTCAACGAGTGTGTAAAAAACAAACGCGCCCAATTTCGAACATGTTTTAAAAATTTCTGAATTGCATCTTTAGAATCTGTTTCAACGATTACCACGTATATTTGGTTCTACATATGAATAATATCGGTGATTGTATTGGCTGCCATAGTAAAGCTTGGTCATAAGTAAAACACTGGTTCGATCATAGAGATAGAGAAAAATTTTATAGAAATTGAATAGAATTCTACAGAATTCACTGTAGAAATTGTAATATTATCTAACTGTGAAGAAATCGAGGCAACAATTGAAGCTTTACTCCAAAAAATGTAAAATGTAATATTCTTCGAAAATGTCGATAGGAAAAGCATCGAGAATTGGTTTGTTTGGTATTCGACTGAGTTGGACTTTTAATACTTGAGTATTGCGGATATCGTTTCAAATATCACAAGAGCAGAAGCGGCATTAGAGTGATACTGAAAAGTGGAAAAGATACTAAAGATTGCATTAGTCCAGAAATAGCAATGATTTCTGCTGAAACTCTGTTGGTTTTCATTGACCAGATGCCTTTCGATTACAACGGTACACTTCTAAAAACAAAGAGTGAAATTTGACAGCTGTTTTAAACGTTCTCAAAAAGTAAAATTACTGATATTTTTAAGAAATAAATACATAAAATATGCATGCAAATTGATAGTTTGGATTGTCCTCTTTTATCCTTGATCTGCTTCCTCGGCATTAGCCTGGATAATCAAAAATATACTGTATTTTAAATGCCGTTTGAGCACTTTGACTTCTCTAATGACCGAAGCAAATTTTAACGAGTTTTAGAACAATCTCAACGCCTGAGATAATACTTAATTATGTTTTGTATTTTGTATCCGTAGCTGTTGGTTATGTGGTTGAATATAGCATAAACTTTGATTAACGATATGTGACTTCAAACTTCCTCCAGTATGACTGGCTTAAGTCTGACGGGATCTCTGGCAATGGCAATTTGGAATGTTTACGAGAAACTATACGTAAGTACCAAAATAATATTTTGAAAATGGTACTGGTGAAGATTTCATAAAAATAATTAAATAACAAACAAATACATAACTAATAAAATAGAAGATAAGTTTTTTAGTTAATCTGTTATATGTTGCAATGAATCATTTGTAGGATAATGTTCAGAGAATTTAATATCGGTGGGAATTAAAAGCATTAATCAGAGTATTATGGGATTAATAAATTTCTTTCCTCTAAAAAATTGCTCTGTTTATTCTGTTTAATTTTTTCCTTCTGTTTTACACAAAAGTAAAATAAACTGCAAATTCTCTAAGCTCATTTTACCTTAAGTCCCCCCCCAAATAATCCTCCTACCACCTTTTTCTTTCTTTCCCCCCCCCCAACGTTGCGCTTTAGAGAAAAACTAATGAATCGGGATACATTTGCAGACTATTAGTTTACAGACTTTTACAAATTTTAAAAATGATATGTTGCTCCAAAATTAAAACTATTTTAATATTATGAGTACTTTCTTTTAATTGTAATTTTATTTTACTTTAAGGACTACAAATATTTAAAGGAAGTATTATATATTATATTAGATTTTATTTAATTTATAGATAGGTATTTTTCCTCTCGTTAAATTTTATATAAGCAAATAGTCTAAAGTTACTTAAATTGGTATGTTTTCTTAATACCTTCAAAGAAAATTACTTTTAGGACTTTTGTTATTAATATATCACATTATAGTTAAATTAACGGTAGTTCACTCTTCTGTCTCACTTTCCTATAGAGGAACGTGAAGGCAAATAGCATTGGAATTTTTGGAAAATATTTTTATGTTTGTTTTCTGGAAATATATCTTTACTGATGCAATATCTCTTTCCATTCCTCCGGATTGTTTATGTTTGACGAAATGGAACTCAGTTTAACATGTGTGTTGAAATAGAATCATATAGATTCTCAGTAATACTCTCAGACAGAAGCTTAAATTTTACAGAATTTCTTTAAGAAAAAGAAAATATGAATTTCATGAAAACAAAAATGCTAAGATTAATTCTTAAAGCGCCGCTCAATTCTTGTAGAATTAGGATTAGATATCAGCTCAAAGTCGTCATTTTCTGAGCAGCCTGGGATTAAGATATGTCCCAGATTTATCCCACTGAACTCAGCTAAAACTCGACTGTGCATTAAATTTATTAAGTAATTTTCTTTAAAATATTCTAATAGTGAACGTTTTTATTCAGCTGGGTATTACGAATGATGTAATTAGTTATATAGATTACGTTCATTCACAAGTATACTTATAATAAAAACAAGCTTAAAATCCTGAACTTCCCTTCCCCCCCCCTTTTTTTTATGTGTGTGCTTATTAAGAGATTACATTTTTAAAATATTCTTGTTAATTTACTATAACTTATCATTTTTAATATATAATTTTCTATGAAGGCTAAATCAATCAATTTTGATTATCTGAACGATGATGGTATATAAAATTTTTAATTCATTTCAAATCACAGAATGATAATTTCCATTTACAATCAATTCGTGAAATTTGTAAGTATGTTAAATTTGAAATTTGTATTCGATTTGAGACATAATTACTGTTTCTGAAATGCCTTCAGTTCATCGAAACATCTTTCCGATTAACAACTCAATGCACACTTTTTTCAACTACTTCATTTTTGATAGCTACTGAATATTCTGTAGATAAGTTTCTCGAAGTGGTTTTGACAATACGTATTCTGTTTACAATCGAATAATTCCATCTCTCCGCACATTTGGGAAGCCACCTTGGTTTCCTTACTTCTATGTCCAACATTTGTGTCAGACAAAAAGCTATTATTTCAATCGTAGAAAAGGAGCACATTTTGTCAGAAATTTTAAAAACAAATATAATGTCTTTTTACAGAAAAGAAACCTTTAAAGCTGAAAATCTTATTTTAAATAATATAATTTATATAATTTATATTTGTGTGATACTGAGGGTAATTATTATTTTAAATTTTCATCAAGTAATGCAGAAAAGTTGATTACTTGCATCCAATACTTAAAAGTTGAAAAATCAGGTTTGAACATACTTAGTTCTCCTTTTGATTAATGGTGCTTCTGGTCTACGCAGATTCCATAGAGATTTCATATATAATTCATAATTCTTTACATTTTCTCGAAAAAGCCTGACCTTCTATAAGGAACTGAATAAATGCTCTTTTCTTTTCTTGATTATTAAAAGAAACTGATTGTCTCGTTAATGTACACTTTTACATATCATTACTACTCAAATATTAAATCCTTCTGAGATCCATAGGGTCACCACGCGTCGAATTTTTTTCTCCCTATCCAATGATCATTTTCCACGCACTTATCAAACTTACCAATACCAGGTCGATCACAGTTAAAAATATCAAATAAACAGATTCAAGAGTGAATTTTAAAACTAAAATAAAAAATAAATCTAATTTTGAAAACAAAAGTGTAGGTAGACAGGTAGATCGCTGACAGCATTCCAATATGTTTCACAGAATTCATGTCTAATGATTTAATGCTGTTACAACTTCTTTAGCTATAATGTAACACATAAAAGAAAAATAAAATCACAATAAATAATGTCAGCTTAGAAAGGTACTTCAGAAACGCTGTCAGGAGATCTAGGAAAACATTTCACTAGCTCAAAAATTAAGAATATAATAGGATAATAAAAATAAATGAAGAAATTAAAAAAAATTACATAAAATTTCTTCTTAAATATTTTGTTATGCATGAAGTCCTTTACGCTTTCTTGTATATGAGGGTTAAAAGGAACAATTTATTCAGAGGAAAAGTTTGCTTAGTTTGCCATACAATTTGGTTTCTTTGGAACGTTCTCAACTTAAAACTAAGCTTTTTCCTCTATTCAGTTCGTATTTCAATTTGCAATATATCTGGTTATAATAGAGTAATCAACAAGCCTTTATCTTTGAGGAAAGCAGAATTTCACTAACTACAGTGTAATGAACTAGTTATACTCATAAACGCAAAACAATTACCTAGAACTATAATTTTTTGCAAAATGCGAAAGAAATATGCCCATATTTATGGAAATGGGAGATACGAATATATTTAAACTTAGTTAAATTAAAAACTTATAAAACAGTTTAATCTTCACTCTGATTCATAATATTATACATTATGAAACGAGAGTCATGCATATTTAAAAGAAACATAAGAAAGTACGATCAAGAAGTTTTCTGAAGGCTTTGTCATGTTCAACAGCAAAATGTGCAAATGTACGTGATTTTACTTAGCTATAATAAAATGCTATCTGAAGAGATATGGTGATTATTTTACATGTTTAACTTTGCTATAATAAAATGATATCTGAAAATTTATAGGATAATTTTTATGTTTATTTGCACCAAAGCTAAATAAAAGACAGAAAAGACATTGAAATGAGAAACTGAAATAAATTTTCAAGTGTTTAGCTTCTAATAGCCTAACTTGAAATATTTTCTGAATAAAAACTTTACGTGATGAGTGAATTCTAAATATAGGGTTAAAACTTGTATTTATTTTACATGCATTATAATGAATTTTCCTAACATTTGTCTTCATTGTTCTAGATAAATGACTTTGCTTGACCTTTAATTATTTGAAGTGCTGTCACTTTCAATTACTTACAAGAAAAAATTTTATGTTTCGCTCATGGTAGAAAGCTGGCTAGAGTAATTAATGCGAACATGAAATATTTTTCATGAAGCCTTACTTTAGATTTGGATAAAATATTATTTCCTTGGTATCATTATTTCTTATTTCATGTAGCATCTTATTTCCTCTCGAGATAGTTCTTTAACTCCTAATTTACACATATTTTATTCTTATGACACTCAGAATTTTTTTTTTATCTTCTCACTTTTGAGTACTTAACAAATTGATTTTGAGTAATATTTATATAGCTGTTGTTAGTTTGGATTACTGTTCTAAGTAGGGCGAAGATAATAGCTTGAAATTAAGAAAAATTCATGCTTAATTTTTGTTTCATTTTGTTCTCAGAAAAATTTTCATTTCTTTACGTAAGAATATATTTAATTAATTAAGTATAAATATCAAAAGACATGCTCAGTAAATAATGATTTCTTATTAAACATACAAAGATTTTTTCTGCTAATTAAAATACAATGTAATTACTTAAGTACTCTTCTTATGAAATGTATATCTGCTCATGTTTAGCATAAGGGAAGTAAAGTATATTTAAAATGTATTTGTGATTTAAAATATTTCTGTCTTAAAGGAGTTTTCTTATTTTAATGATAAATGATTAATTTACCATATTAATATGGATGAAAAATTTGAATTAGTAGCAAAAATTTAGTGATCAAATACTCTTCTGTTTTAGAAATTTCGTATTCAATTTTCTCTTCTGTTTTAGAAATTTCGTATTCACATTTGCTTTGATAATATGTATAAAATCTTCTCATATTAATGTACAGTTTACGCGTTTGTCCTTTCAGCATCGGAGATGAACAAGTGGAGAATTATAGTATCCGTTAGGAATTCTATATATTGTATTAACTTAACTTTCTTACTTTTGAACAAAACACTACATTTAAATATACCCGTTAAATTTGGCTACAAAATACTTCTATCGGTGAATTATATTTCCCTAATGTACATTAAATCCATCAATATTATTATATTTTTCAATGAAATAAGTTAATAATTACTTGCATATTTTCAAATAGAATGTAACTAAATGAACTAAAGTGTAATCCTTTTATGAGTTTCCTTATTTCTTCCTGTTTTAATCTCAAGAGATCTTAATAAGCTTGGATAAAAAAGTAGGGGAATTTTATGGAATTCTAGCCATATAATTTAATTTTTGGGGATTATTTTATGCGTCTTTATAATTTAGCCTTTTCAAGCTAAGTGATTATAGCAAATTTATCAGTTACTTGGCTGGAAATAAAATTTTACACTTACTCTTACTTTTCTCAAAATTACATTTCAGAAAATAATTACAGAAATGTTCCGGATTAAAATAAATAATAAATAAAAATTGTTTTTGTAGTGCAGTATAAAAAGGAGGAAAATATATTTAGAAAGCGGAAAGTATTTGCAATAAACTCTAGTTTAATTTGTGCTTTTTCAAACCATATTTATATTCATTTTGTACATGATCGTTTTAAAATAGTTAAGGCTGTATGCGTCCACTAGCGACTGAGCGGTAAAAGTCGCTTAACACTGGCAATTCGATCGCGGCTCGATTTTCCAGGCGCACGGGTTGGCTACATGGGAGATTTCTTGGTTTTCGTCATGTCTAACACGGATGCGAGCCAGTTTCTTTTAGAAAGTTCTCTACGAAAGCTTCCTTCTCCTTAAAAAATGACCCTCACGAGCTTTGGCATAATTAAATGTGCCGTAGCATACCTAGATCTGTACTTTGCTATCGAGTAAACTTGCTTTAAAACTCCAAATGGATAATTACACGCTCAACCTCTAGCTTCATGCTTCTCTTCTTGAAAATTACATTTTAATTTCTATTTTTTTTAATTAAACAGTTAAATTATTTCGACAGAAAGAAGGAAAACAGCCGATGATTTCTATACCAAAAAAGTGATGAAAGGGAAGAGACCATACGTTTTAAATTTTTTAATATCGGATCATTTCTTGCAGCAGTATTTAAAAGATTTTTCAAGACCTTATATATTATTTTAGTAATTATGTTATTGATTAATCGTAAGAATACTAGAAGACAAAGGCTGATCTTATTAAACAAAGAAGACATTTTAAATGATAATTTTTTCTACAAACTTATCTGTTGTTAATACAATAGGAAGGCCTAATATGAAGACAGGATCATATTTCTTGTGAATGCTTGTTACTGATGCGTAGCAACGTAATTTTAAGTTTCCATACTGTTGTGCAATTTGAATTTTTTCACAACAACTCGCTAATCATAAGATCCTCAAACTTCAGTCGCAGTTATATTTTCCTATATAAAAACCTATAAGTCTATCTTATTTCATTATTATTTTTTGTTGTAAATGTATTTATTTCACTTCCTTCTAATTTACATTTTCTCTTTTTTTTACTTCATGTAACAATATTTGGTAATATTTTGATATTTAATGTGATTAACAGCATTCGTTTTATGTTGTGAAATGTTAATATCGTACAATTTATATACATGTTTTTTAGTTTAAGATTGAATGTGCAGAATGGAAAGAGAAAAAAAAATCAGCTTCTAATTCAAAACATTTTTACATGCGCCATCGTAAAACCAAATTATATGTTACCATGTAAAATAACAAATACGTTTTTAAATCATAAATTATTGCCAAATATTTCTTTTGGAATATTTTACATCTCTTCTTTTTTATTATCTGTTTCATTAAAATCATTCTAAAATGCTTTAAAGGTCTCTTCAAATTCTTAGACCATATGAATTTCAGAATTTTTCCGATATGGTTTAAAAACTGTTAATCATATATATTACTGCTTTCTTAAAGCTTACTCAGTCAGTGTTTAGAATAAATTAACATTTTATTATTCGACTAGAAAGGTAATTCTTCCTAAAACTGGATTCGGTTAAGCATCGAGGGGGGGAAGGCATTTCATGTTTCAATATCCTTATAGCTACTTGATTGCTTTGGCTTAATAATATTGTAAAAATGTGTCATGCAAAATATAATGACGATTTTATCATTATGTTTAAGGTGATGAGTCTTTCAGGATCGCTTAAAAGAACATTAAGAATTACATTTCCTGAGCTCTTTTTCACCCGTTCATGAATTTCTGAATGCCATTCCAAACTACCTCGGAGAATTTAAATGTCTTTAATATTATCGTTTGGATGATCGTTGAGAGCAAGTGAGCAGTTATATTTTATTTAATCCATTTACAGAAAACGATTGGAAGCAATTCCCTCGGAAACCACCTACCCCCATTTGCCTTCTCTTTCCACTTTTCAAACGATTAAATATACGAAGATTAATAATAAAAAAGAAATTTAAGGGAAAACTTCTGAAAATCGGTAATATTTATTATTATATTTTTGTCCTTTTCTGCTATTTGCCATGCCATTAACAACCCCCAAATGTCATCGTCCAATCATCGACCTCCCTTAATCCTCCAGTGACGTCATCAATCCATTCCCTAAATGATCATCAGCGGTGCTCTGCGGAAATGGAAAATCCATAAATCCCGCGCCTTTAGTCGGCAGTGTTGTACAGCCCCCAGCGCTTTTTATGCCCTGTTTTTCGGTTTCCCTTTCGTGGTAGGATGCAATGACCCATTACTACATCCGTTTACTGTTGTATGGTCAAAGCACCGATGTAAGTTTTACCTCAAACTACACGATTATCAGTGATGAAAGCTTTGCGGTGGCGCCAACAGATGTTGCTGATATAACAGCTGGCCACATCAATCGACTGCTTTTTTAAGCGAGCCTTACTCTCGAAGTAACCATATGTAGAGAAATTTAGAGCAACATCTAATGCCCTAATGCAAATGTGTGAAAGATCAGATGTTCCTCAGAACTTTACTATCACCGAAACAATCTGGGAAATATCAGATATCGTGAATGCATTCAAAAGAGTTGCAAAAACATAAAAACTATATTGCAAAGAACTACTTCCAAAGAAAGGACCTAAACTAAATATTGTTTTCCTTCATTAATAATGGTCCAGATATTTAAGTGAAAGAAAATATTATTCTGCATTTTAACACAGACAGCGTTTTATGTTCTAAGATACAACACTGAAAACACCGTCTTGAAAATTGTTCAGTATGAACAAAAGCATACTTTTCTTAAAGCCCTGATGCAGATAACATTACATCATGAAAGTTTTAGCATAGATATGTTGCTTGATGTGCCTAGTGCTTTGGTGAACTCTAGTTCTATTATAAGTAGTATAGGAAAAGCTTAATATTGTTTAATATCATTCCTAATAATATCAACAACAAACAGTAATCAAACATAAGTTGCAGTAAGTTAGGCAGAGGGCTTTCAAAAGTAAATAAATTTATTTGTCTTTCTTGTCCGAAGACACAGTCCTTACTCATAGTAAATTTACATTAATATTCACGGTAATGCTTTTTTTTCATAATGAAACCTTTTTTTCGATTATGTTATTATCTAATGTTATTGTTCCACACCAAAAGAAATTTATGAGATATTTTTTCCAATGTTAATTTTTCTTTCCTATTACAAAATTTGAATCCCATTTGAAATGATCGGCCATTTCGCTCAATTCCATAATACATTTGCTTCTCTCCTGTTTTGGTTTTGATAGACCTGTTAAACATAAAAAAGTAATTTACTTTTAATAAAAAGAATGATAGTTCAAAGAACATTTTTAATTTATTTTTTTTACATTAATGTTTACTACTTGTGTTCATTTTTTCAGTCTCAAACTACGCGTCAAGTCAAAGTGTAAAGTGTTCGTGGGAAATATAATATAGCTTTAACAAGGAAGATGTATGTATTATTATGCACTAAAATTTTGAATTGAATGCGCAAAGCTAAATGATACGAAACTTACTGAAAAAAAATTTTAACAAGTTCCCTCTTCTTCGAGTATTTTGATTCATTACATCGAGTATTACAAGTAAGCGACATCAAAATATTAACAAGTCTATAAATTAATCCAAAATGACTGTACTTGCAAAGTTTCTCTCTTTTTATCCATTTAACATGGGCAATTTAGCATATAAAATTTTGCCGCATGAGTATCGAGTAATTTATATTTGTATTTATATCTGTATTAGGTTCTATTGAAACGCACTTTTACAACAGTTGCTTAATATTAACTCAAATTTAAGTTAAATTTTGTCTACATCTTGTATTTATCCAGTGTGCTTCTCGTATATATGTTATCATGCATGGACAGCAAATGCCACTGCATTTCCTAGTTGTGGGCTATGGAATGGCGGATTCGAGTTACTTGCCGCTCGCTCGAACGTTCTATGAACGTTACACATTCTTATCATATGATATGGAGATCACGAAAATTCCACAAAAAGAATTCGGAGCTAGAATTATAAAGCTGTGTCATAAATTGCTGATATAATCCTTAAAATATTACATATGCATCTTGGTTCTAGAGACCAATTATTTATTAAAGCAATAGAGATAACAAAATGCATTTTGAAGACAATATTGTAGGCACAAATATGAAAATAATATTACCACTACTACTACGAATAATAATAATAGTTTCTATCAATTTTTTATATTTAAACATAAACCTGAAATTGGCACACTGTTATCTTTAAAATTCGAAATGATAGCATATTGAAAAAAAATATACCCTTTTTTCCCCTTTAAATTATAAGAAATGGTTTACGTGCGTGTGATATAAAAACTAGACAGCAGTTGTGCAATTCCATATTCTGCGAACAGAAATATGTGAATATACTAGGATAAAGTATTTCAGATATCTTATATTGTACTATTTCTTTAAAAAAATATACCGTTGGTTGCAATGAAATAAAAAAAAATTATTATTTTAATAAAATTTTAAGAAATAAAGTGTATAACTGATACACATTTCTAAGTTTAGAATTATTTGTGATCATAAATGAATTTTGAATCAAAGAATAGTTACAACTAGGGTACTTCGATAGGTAGAGTTCCACCAGCGGCTGAGCGTTAAAGTCACTGAACACTGGTAGTTCGATCTGGGGTTCGAATCCCTTCGAAAGTGTTGGCTGCATGGGCATTTTTTTTTCCATGTAATCCCTTAAAACGTCCTCCATGAAGACATCCATCCCTTTAGGCAGATAGCTCTCGAGTACTTTGCCATAACTAAATAAACCAGTTGAACTAAACTTACATGCATAGATAGAATTAGTAAATTATAAATACTGAGAACACCTCTTCTACTCCAAAAGACAACTATGCTTAGCTTTCCGGTACTAATCTCCATAAAACGCAATATTGTACTTATTTTTGTATTAAAAAAAACGCATTTGATATTTGTAAATAGCCACTATGCGTATTTTGTAGTATTTTGGAGTAGTTGAATGCGTATTTTGAAAGTATTTTGGAGGCTTATAGATGTTAACATTTTCTTCTACAGGTGCCATAGATCCGTTACTTGTTATCTCAATTACATAATGTATAGAAATACAGGTGTCTTTTACAGTGATCGAGTTAGCTAGTTAAAAGTGCGATATTTTCAGGTGTCCTCCAAACCCAAATTCTTCCTTTTTATGAGCAAAAACTAGTATTAAGAACTGTAAGATTAGTTATAATATTTTATACTATCATTTGGGATTTCTTAAAACCTACAGCCGTAAACCAAGGATTATAGGGCCTAGGCTCTGATACCTGATTAATTATTATAAACCTCTAACATGTTATTAAAGGGTACATATTATTTTAAATGAATCTTTTGGCTGTAATGATAAGAAATTAACTTTTGTATGTCAAATGACACATAAAAGTTTTATTTTGCACGGAGTGGAAATCGTTTCATATTTTGCAGGAATAAGATCTACAAAAAAGGAAAATTGTAACACATATCACAGCTAATGCTTCAAAACTTTTTATAGTTTTTTTTTCACTTTTTTTTCCTATACTACGTGTATATTATAAAGTCATGAAAAAACCACAATATTTAACATTTTGATGGAAACATCAACTTTAATTTTTAAATGCTCAGGAAATTATTAGCCTGGAATGCACATTTCTTTCTTTCATTTCACGGTGCATGGCTATGGTTAACGCAATTAAGAAAATGACGAAAATTTTCCACCTTTTGACAGAAACATGAGCTTTAGTCTGGAAACATTTGACGTTAATTATATAACAAATTTCTGACATCCATAAGAACCAAAAGAGAAGAAACATTTTATAAACAAGGAAGGTTCAAACTATTTTGCCATGAAAACAAGTAACATAGTTTGGTAACTCAATATTTTAATCAGTGTCACGCATATTTGTATACAATTTTTCTCTTATATTTCTTTTAATGTTTGCAATGACAGCTTTTTCTTTGCTCGCATGCATTGCGGTTATAGAAATATTTGCTTACAGAGTATAAAAAACGACAGTTACAGATAAATAATATAATTTAGGTATTTAATTCGGGAATTTTATGACAGACAGCATAAATCGGAAAACTTTCCTTGCAGTCCCTAAGGGAAGCTTATAAATTGTATACATTTTGGTCCGTAAAATTTATTCATTTATAATAATTATCAAATTCCATTTTTCTGGTTCATTAAGAAGAGTTCTTTTCGTAAGTTTTGAAAGAGTGATACCATATTAGTATTTCATCTCATTTAATTCATACTCTTGTTACTTACGTATTCTCGTAACCACCTTAGAGGAAATCGCCAAAGCTTCAGAAAACATCAAACTATGGTAGCCATGCGGATAACAATTATTTAGGCAAACATACGCATGATAAATATTCAGTTTCTAACGTCGCCATTTTCTTATACGTTTTTTTGGTTGTATTACAAGTTCGAACGGGTTTTATTGAAAAATTATGATTATTTTTTGTCTCAATTCAATTTTAAAATTTCTGCGTGTAGTATTTTCTTATAACAGAAGAAAGAGAGATGGAATTCCTGCGGTCATACATTATTTTGCCTCAAAACTACTAAACAGGAAACAGTGCTTCGAATTTTTTCTCATAGCGATTGCAGGCGCACTTTCCATGCCCCCTCCGAAAAAAAAACATTAGTAACTAAGTTTTCTGATTGTATTTTGGAATAAATGTATAGTTGAAATGTCGGATATATATGTACGTGTGTAAGAAATAATTTTTTGCAGTAAAGATAATTGTTCTTTTTCTTCCTTAAAATTAATTCATAATATGTATACGACCCAGTTCCTCTTTGAAAGTCCTCCACGAAGGTATCCCGTCCCTTAGGCAGATAGCCCTTGAGTGCTTAGCCATAATCAAATAAACTAAACCATTAAAAAAGGCCTGCTGCAACATTAAGAAACTCTGGGCTATTTTATGAATGTTAGACTTTAGTAAATGGTTAACTTAAGTGCGTGAATTGTTCTGTTATATTTGTTCCCAAATCTTAGAAATATGAAATAGTACAACTGAAGGTATGTGCAGAAGCAGAAAGCGACATTTGCAAATTTCACTAATACAGTCGTGAAAAAATTGTAGATATTAACTTTCCTATAATTTATCGCTTAGATTAATAAATCTATTAAATAACAATTACAGGTTGCACGAATCTTGAATTTTATCGAATCCGAATTCTAAAACACTTTCTAATACAACATTTTTTCCTAAGTGTTATTCCAAAATAATAATGCGTTATTCCAAAATAATAAATAAAATAATAAAAGTAAGGGAAAGGAAACGTTTACTAAATATGAAAAATTTTTTATTCAAGCAAACTACAAGCCCCATGTTAGAGAAAAGAAAAAAGGAGCCATGTAGAATATTTTTTCTTAACTAAGCCATGCCAAGATTATAATTTGGATTATTATTAAAATAAAAGATTAAAAAAAATCAAACATCCAAATAAACTGAGATTCACACATAAGCAAATAATATGACTATATTTGGAAAAGAAAAACGATGCATGTTGAAAATGTCAAACAAATTGCATACATTTATGAATTTCCTAGAAGAATTAGATCGGTAATTTACAAATTCTCTTAATCTGATAAAAACCCGTATGATAAAGAAACGAATTAGAATAACACAATTTTATACTTCGCAAAACTTTCCCGTTTAATGTTTTAAAAATACCTTGTATTAGTTATTTAAAAATAATTATTAGTATTTTCCTTTTCAACCTTCAAGTAAGCGAAAGAAAAATACTCTTTCATCATAAGTTCAGGAAATTTATTCTTATCTTTAATAATAACTTTTAATCTTTATGTGTGTTTAATACAAATTGAATTTAATTTGCCTAAACTTCAGTTTAGTAATTATCATTTATTTTAGCTAACTAAAATCCCTAATTAAGCATGAAAGTAATGTTATCAATACTTTCAGTCTAGAAGCCTCAAAGAGTAATAGTAAGTAAACAAACAGTAGTTTAATTAACGAAATAGTAATTCATGTAGCACATATATTAAAGGACGCATTTATAAACTGTTTAATTTGGTCAAACTTTGAGATTATTATCAAGACGAAATTAATGAATTAACCTGGAATTCTATTATACACAAGATAAGGAAATCGGCAGGAAATTCTATAGATTTATTTTACGAGATCGTAGCTGTGCATAGTAAAATTTTATTGTATGTAATCAGATAACATTTTTGAAATCTGAGCTACTTATTAAGCGGATTAATTTATGTGAATCTGCCTGGAAGAAAAAATATTTCATAAAGTCTGCTGCTATATTAAAATTTCCCAGTTTCATATTTGGTATTCATTGCTGATATTTTTTACATGACTCTGGAATTTGAAGATAGTCTAAAAGTTAAGTGTTAAACAAAAATATAAAAATTCACAGAAAATTTTTAATTTTCTAAACTATTTCTTAATTTTCTATAAAAACTATTTAATGTCCTATATACTATTTAAAATCCTATGTCAATTATGAATCATTTCTGTATATCATTTTGAAGAAATATTTTATTTTGCTTAATCCTCCTTATGATGCTTCATTCGCATTGTTCTAGAAGTGAAAATTTACATTACGTAATTCAAATTATTTAGTGATAGTAGATCTAGATTTGTAAAACTATATAATACAATTTTTCGGTATGATAAACACGTTAAATGAACTATGTCCTCACAGAAGACATTTGATTATTTCGAAGCAGGAGAGATAAACAATGAGTAATGCTCTCGCCAGGACTCGAACCTCTCGAATACGCGCCTAGTGTGCTGGCCATTACATCACGGAAGCATGCTAAGAAGGCGGGAGAAATACCATATATATTCACTTTTTTAAAAGGAGACTGAGGATTAGGCGACCCAATCGCCGAATTCTGGTGGTGAAGAATCATCATTCCCCACCGTTTTTTAGTTTGGGCGCCACTGTAGAGATATTAGGGTTTTTGATGATGAGAGATGTAAAAAATTAGCAATGCCCCCGCCGGGACTGGAACTTCGGACCTCTCAAATACGCGCCAAGTGTGCTGAATACTACACCATGAAGGCATGCTAAGAAGACCTGAGAAATACCTTATAGTATTACCAATTATATCACAACAGTGCGTATGGAAGAAGGTTAACTTTTTATAGCCTCCTAATATAAAGGACGACTGGACAGCGATATGAGACCCAGTAACCAAACGAAATGGTTATGTATCCCAATCCACCACATTTTTAGTTAAATATAAAACTTATGATTATCCCTGTAGAGATTATGATGATTATGAGATTATCGATGCAGGAAATATGTAACATTATCAGGTTCCATGTTCCGTCTTACCTTCTACGGGAACATGCAAGGACCTGACTCGGAACAGAGAGCTTACTAAAGCTATGTTCAAAACTGTGGGAAGTAGACAGGATACACAAGAAGGGTATACAAAACCCTTTATTTTTTCTCTATTTACAATAACTTCCGTACTTCGGAATACACAGACCCACTATTTGGGGTCTAAACGTAAAAATATAAAAATAAAACTAGACTCTAATTTAACTTTAAAATAATAAACGTGGAAGATTGGCCTTATATTAACAGGAAGCCGTATGTAGTACAGAGAACTGTGAACACTACAATACGTTTAAAAATTATCAAGAGGATTAAAACCTCGGGCCTGGACGGCAACCAGCAACTGAGTCAAACTTCTAAGGTAAGCGGCCTGCTTCGACTAACTGCTTCCTCTCTCTCGCTTGGCAAAAAGCCACAACTTAAATACTTGGCGTTCGCCAGACAAACTTTGCATAAATACTTTAACGCTTATAATTCTGGCCGGAAGTAGAAAATAAGAAGTGATAGTAAAGATTTAAAATAAAATAAACGTTAGTAAAACTTAAGATCCTTACATACTTCCCGCCAGAGTTAATTAGTTTGAAACTGAGGTCTAAAACGACCTTGTTGAAAACTTTTAGCTCTAGAATCTTACGCGAGGCCAATCTTTTACAAACATTTTTCGCTAGAAACTAGAAATTTAAAAGAAAGAAATTTGTTTTTACAATAGCAGCTCCCAGGACACAATTTTTTCATCTGTACTGCATCTAAACAGGAGCTTTCATCAAATCTGGTTTCTTCCAGAGATCTGGAAGGAAAACTAGTTTAAAGAAATGTTACACAATGAAATGGTAGGTAACATGTATAATTATATTTCTCTTAACATTCTTATTTCATTCATGACTATTTTAATTATCTCTCCCCGTGCTCTCTGACATGTGTTGTAAAAGAACACCAAACACGAATGTGTTTATGTCTATGTGTTCAACACTTCCTCCTACAATCAAAACACTAACGTGTTAAAATTCAACATACCAAGACCCCGTAACACACCCTAATTTCAACTCTAAACCCTGAGGTACTATTCTGAAAGTGGCTAACTCTGAAGTGTTGCGTCAGAGAGCCTAACTACATCATTCAAACTTTAACACATATTCACCATGATTTAGTCTTTTTACAGTCACACGAATAAAAAAAAATTTAACATTACTTTCACTTTTACCATATCACGGTATTTCTTAACATTTAAGTACATTGTTAACTTCTATTCTTTTCAAAGCAAGTGCCAATTCTTTCTACATTGAAATAATACATTTCAAAAAGTCTTTCAGACTAAAACTTCTTTCTTGCCAGAATGTTTTAAATAATATTTATACAATAACTTTTTACAATATTTAAGTCTTTACACAACGCTATTATACATCAACTTTAGTTTTACACGGGAGTAATTGAAAAACATAATACCAAAATCGGTAACAACTCATTTCTCGCCCTTTTGGCGATAAAGGTAGACCTCGCATGAGGTAAAACTTCTTGAAATCTGCCAATTGCAGTAAGAATGAAAGATTAACTTAAGTTTGCAAAGTAACATAAAATTTTACTTATATTTGTGATATTCGGACATTCTTTTCTGGGCCCAGTCCTTAAAGGTAGTGCAGATAGTTGTTTGATTTATCCTCCTTCTTGTACGGGCTCGCCCTTCAGTGCCTTCCTCTAGATGCTTTCTTTTTTCTCCAGTTCGGTCACCGTTGAATACCTTCTTTTTCGCTTCTGCCTGTGGTCTTGGTCGTTTGATGGCAGCTGGTCTTAGCGGAACCGGGAAACTTCTTTCGTGTTCCTGCTTGGACCTCGTTGCTGGCCGTTCAAATTTTCCTTGTAACTTTTCCTCCGCCGCTTCTGGCCCTTCCGCAGTTCGGCGACATTTGCTGCGGAGAGTCCTGTCGTATGAGTAGATCTTTCGTTTTAGAGCCGGGTTATAGTTGCCGTCATTTCTCCTGGTTCTCTTTGCATACGTCGTCCTTCTCCCTTCTTCATTCTGGGGGTGTTCGTTAGCTCTCTTTTCTGGACGGTGGAACGGCTTCTTTTTCTTGCCACCTTCACTTTTTCCGCGGGGAAACTTTCTTTTCACTTGCTCCGGCCTCTTAATGGCTTGCCCTTGTACTTGTCGTTTTTCCACCTCTGGAGCTTGTGCCTGCGGTGTCTGCCGTGCCGGATCCTGCAAAAGATCTGAAAATATTTGCATTTTATTACGATCATAGAAGGGTTTGATTTGATCAATGTTTGCGGAGCAGGTTTTACCATTTCTAGCTTTTAACAGTACTACAGCGTGAGTTATTTCTTCTATGACATATGGTCCTTCAAATCGTGGAAAAAATTTGGCAGTTTTATCTTCTGGTGCTGAAGAAAGTGAATGCTTAATTTTTAAAACTTCATCCCCTACTTTATAAGTTACTCCCCGTCGTTTCAAGTCATAATAGAGTTTCTGTTTTCTCTGTGCAGCTTCAGTATTCTCCTTTGCTTCCTTAATTAGTTTTTCTATATCACCCATTTTAAATTCTGGGGCTCTTTGTTGCACATAAAATAATTTATCTAAAGGCGTTATAATCTTTCTGCCTAAAAATAACTCAGCAGGAGTTTTGCCCGTTGTATCATGTTTTGCGGTCCTAAGGGCGAAAGCAAATTCATTGACATAGTTATCCCAGCTTTTATGAAAATTTTTAACATAACTACGGATAATTTTCACTATATTTCTATTGACCCGTTCCGCTATATTTGATTGCGGCCGATACGGGACCATTTTTAAATGACGTATGCCCAGTTTTTGGCACATGTCTTCAAATATATTACTTACAAATTGAGGACCATTATCCGATATAACTTTAGGGGCGCCCCGTATTTTAAAATATATTTATTTAAAATAGAATCAGTAACTAATTTCGCGGAGGCTCGTTTTAAGGGAACAATTTCGGTCCATTTACTAAAATGATCAACCATAACAAGGAGATAGCGACTTTTATTTAACTGACTTTTTGGGAAAGGGCCCAATAAATCGATGCCAATTATTTCATTTGGAAATTCGGATTTAATACTATTTAGAAACCCGGCCGGGCGGAAATTAATATAATTAACTGCTTGACATGTTGGGCAGGACTGGACATACGCTCTTGTTAACTTTTGCAGTTCAGGAAAATAGACTGCCTCACGTACGCGTTGGATAGTTTTTCGAATACCAGCATGAGAAGCTAAACGGTTGTCATGGAGCTCCTGCAGGATATTTAATCTAAGACTAGCTGGGATAACAGGTCGAAATTCGTTGTTGGAATTTGTAGTTTTTGTATAAAATAATAGACCATCTATTAGTTCGTAATGGGTCGCCCTATTTTTTATCGCCACAATATCTTGGTGGCTAAAATTTTCAGGATCCTTTAAATACTCATAAATGCTTCCAAACTCAGGATCCTTACCCAGTTCGGTTATTACAGTTTCTCGGGAATTTATTGTACATGCTGTGAGCATTGCCACCTTTACAGTATTACCTTGTTCATCTATTTTAATTCTTGATAGGGCATCTGCTACGATATTTTCCTTTCCGGGGGTATGCTCGATTACCAGATTATATTCTTGTAGCTTGAGTGCCCATCTTATTAACATTGTGGATAAGTTTTTCCCTGAGTTCAATCTAGTTACCGCCGCATGATCAGAGTACACTGTTATTGGCGCCTTTCCAAAACAGACTCGGAACTTTTGCACTGCTAACAGAACTGCAAGTGCCTCTCTCTCGGTCGCGGAATAGTTTCTTTGTGTTTGATTTAAAGTTCGGCTAACAAATGCCACGGTCTGTTGATTTTGCGAAAGTACCGCTCCTACCGCATAATCCGAAGCATCCGCTGAAATTTCTAAATTCTCATCCTTTTCAGGAAATTTCAACACAGGGGCTTGCGTTAATGCTTGTTTTAATTTTTCAAAAGCACTATTGGCTTTGGCCGTCCACGAGAATCTTGCCTTTTTCGTTTTTAATTTTAACAATGGTTCAGCGATAGCTGCAAAATCTTTTATAAAGGACCTATAATATGAACAAAGTCCTAGAAAAGAAGAGAGCTTCTTCGCCGTGTTTGGAGTCGGATACTTTTGTACAGCAATTATTTTTGATTCGTCTGTCTCTATTCCTTTCTGAGATATCTTGTAACCTAAATATTTTAATTCAGGGGCTGCAAATTTGCACTTTTCGACATTAACTTTTTAGGTCGGCCTCATTTAACAAAGAAAACACCTGTCTTAAATAATGTACATGTTGGTCGAGATTATCACTAGTAATAATGATATCGTCTAAATAGATAAATGTGGACTTTCCAAGAACAGGTCTTAACACAATGTCCATACATCGCTGAAATGTTGCCGGCGTCCCTGAAAGACCAAACGGCATACGCAAAAATGCATAAGTGCCAGACTTGGTTATAAAAGCAGTCTTAGGCACGTCCTCAGGCCTAACCCCTATTTGAAAATAACCAGTCGTCAAGTCTAAAGTCGTCTTATATTTGGTGGATGTTATGTTCCTTAGAATCTCCTCAATAATAGGTAACGGATATACCGGATATTTAGTTATGGAGTTTAATTTACGGTAATCAATCGCGAATCTCCACCTTTTTGGATGTGTCAACGGATAGTCATTATTTTTCTTACATTAAACCACCGGGCTAGCATAACTACTTGAGATGGGCGTTATGATCTTTTTACGTAGCATATCGGTGATATGCCATTCTATAATTTTTTCCTTATTCTTATCATACCGGTATGCTTTGTGGCGAACTGGCATTGAATCTCCGGTGTCAATACTATGGTTAGTAACCTGAGTAAATCCTGGAATATCACTAAATAACGAAGCAAATTCACTTACCACTTGTCGGATTCTTCCTTGCTCGTCATTAGGCAGGTGGTCAAGATTTAACATCGGCGGTTCAGCCTTTTCTGCACGAACTGGTTTCTTTGTCAGCTTAAGGGACGCTTCATTAAAATCCAGCGTTGCTTGTGCTTCTGAAAGAAAATCTATTCCTAAAATTATATGTGCTTGCAGATTCTTTACTATAAAAACATCAACTTTACTTGTTCGTCCTTGATACGGACATATAGCGGTACTTTACCTATACACTTACATAGTTCTCCTTGCGCCGCTAACACTGTCGTATTATCCGAATTATATATGCGGTATTTCCGAAAATACTTCCTAAAAAATCTTCTGCCACACAGGAACACTGCGCGCCTGTATCCAGGAGTGCGGTGGCCGGGATATTATTCACCAACACTTCAATCTTCGGAAGAGTCAAATTTTTCACCATTACTGTATTTAACTTGAAGGAAGAGGGGTTTTCGTGGCCTTCGGATTTCCGCACCCTCTCGTCAGCAGAAATCCGTTTTAGTTTAAATTATTTTTCATTTCCGTGCTTTCCTTCTTTTTCCACTGGCCTTGAGACTTTTTTCCTGGATTGCTATTGAACTGTCGACGTTCGCCGGCTGTTTTTGAATGCTCGGGTTTCCTTGCCCACTGATTCGCTTTGCTTCCGTAGCCGTGTGCTTGAGTTTGCTGTAGTCTTGGCGCACCAAATTGGTTTCGCTGTTGATATTGGCGTCTTCTTTCAACGTCCGCCGTGCTTCTACTTTCAAACTGGATTGCTAGCTCAAATAACTTTTCCAGTGTAGTCGGATTTCTGAATTCAATAAAGTCTTGCACTTGGGGAAGTAACCTCGGCAAAATCACTTGAATTATTTCAGGATCCGGACGGTCTCCATACAAGAGCTTGAAGGCGTGAATTTTTCTTAAAATAAAGCTTGAGAGATTTTCGATTCTTTGTTGATATATGCTGAAAAGTTCCGTTTCTAATTTCGCACGATCCCTTACGACAGGGAAGGCTTTTAGTAGGGCAGTCTTGAAATTCTCGTAAGTATAGGTGGGACTTCCTGCTTGACCCAAGAGACTTCTGCCTATACATTTGAACCAATTAAGCGCTTCGCCCCTCAAAGCGCTGGTAGCTAAGGTAACTTTTTGAAATTCGTGCACGGGGTAGAGCATGAAGTGGTCATCCAATTTTTCCAAAAAACTGGTTACCGGTGAGTTTCCATTAAATGTTGCTTCTGGTTTCATCGAAGCGCGCATGGTCTGGACGATGTAACCAAATCCTTCCAGGGCGGCAGCTGGCATTTCTGGATTCTGAGCCACTTCTGCAGGCAGCACAGGTTCTTCTTGAAACTCGGCCATGGTTATTCTTCTTCGTTGGGCGCCACTATCAGGTTCCATGTTCCGTCTTACCTTCTTCGGGAACATGCAAGGACCTGACTCGGAACAGAGAGCTTACTAAAGCTATGTTCAAAACTGTGGGAAGTAGACAGGATACACAAGAAGGGTATACAAAACCCTTTATTTTTTCTCTATTTACAATAACTTCCGTACTTCGGAATACACAGACCCACTACTTGGGGTCTAAACATAAAAATATAAAAATAAAACTAGACTCTAATTTAACTTTAAAATAATAAACGTGGAAGATTGGCCTTATATTAACAGGAAGCCGTATGTAGTACAGAGAACTGTGAACACTACAATACGTTTAAAGTTATCAAGAGGATTAAATTCTGGCCTGGACGGCAACCAGCAACTGAGTCAAACTTCTAAAATAAGCGGCCTGCTTCGACTAACTGCTTCCTCTCTCTCGCTTGGCAAAAAGCCACAACTTAAATACTTGGCGTTCGCCAGACAAACTTTGCATAAATACTTTAACGCTTATAATTCTGGCCGGAAGTAGAAAATAAGAAGTGATAGTAAAGATTTAAAATAAAATAAACGTTAGTAAAACTTAAGATCCTTACAACATATTCTGTTTGCGCTCAAAGGATGGATTGCACACGTGCTACAGCCGAAAACTGCACACTCGAAAGCATGCACGGTAGACGCTAGTAGTAATTAGCTATTTTTATTCCAAATATTATATATCTGCATATTATTTGAATAACTACAAATATGTATTCTGATTTAAACTTCATTTATATACTTACGTTTTGTAAATAATTTACACTCGGTGCACTTAAAATTTAATTTCTGTAGTAATTCTGTAGAATTTAATTTCTTATAAGTAAAAGTAAATTTAAGAAATGAGTCTTTTGTAAACCAATTAAAATATTCAAGAAACTGAAAATATCAGGTGGGTTGATAAAATATTTTGTTTATTATTAATTACCTCAAATTACATCCTACATTAATACAGTATGATAAATTAAAAAGAAATGAAAAAATAAATATCTAATTAAATTATTCGGAGAAGGATACCATACCTCATTGGTTCTGAAATTAATACCATCTGTAATTTGGCGCCGAAATGTCCTTTTATGTCATTTAGGAATTTCAAACTTCTCTCGTTTTATATTATATCTTAGACTAATGCAAAAATTATAATTAAGTATAATACTGCAGAGGTCAAATAGTAAGCTTCCGCTAAAAGAAAACATTGAGGTTACACAACAAGGAGCACAGAGTCGATAGATAATGTGGAATTTCAAAATGTTAGAGAGAGCAAACGCTAAAACATTTTCACAGATTAAAAGGAAGGCAAACTGAGGGAAATATTATTAGTCCTCTTTTTAGACGACTTAAATAAATATATATAGCTTTCATAAAAACAATGATATTCTCCTTGATTTTCCCGTAGAATATTTCTGTAAATGCTGATGTTTTATTTGTCATCGTTATCTGTTACTTATAAGGAGTGTTTTTGTTTGTTGTTTTGTTTTGGTTTTTGCTACTAAACATTTTAACACAAATATTTTATAATAATTCAAAAATAAATTATTTCATTAAACTCAGTGGCTGAAGAATGTATGTTAACGAGGGAAAATATTTCAGTTTAAAATATTAATTAAACTTGTAAAACTAATTTGTTAAAATATAACTTTACTCGTTTCCATCTACCATACATATTTTACATTCCTGGGTTTTATACTTCTTGAAGGAACATCTTATCGTCTTTATTCAGTCTTCTTGGAATGTGAAATTCTCTTTAGATATGTTTAAATTGATTTGCTTAAGTGATTTTATGTTACTTAGCTTATTACGATACGAGATAACGCCATATATCTCACTACGTACAAAATAGTGATGAATACAGTTTTCCAAGACTCATTAATAACCTTCATAACATTTATAATAATACAATTTAGAGATTCTCAATTTATTAAAAATTATAATATGTATTATATTTGGTCTAATATATGGAATTCACACAAAAAAATAACTTCCCGCCAAACCTAAATCTGGCTCCCATTTTAATTAATTATTTTTCGAAGGCATGATCGATTAACAGTTTCGTATATATAAATGTCGCGAGTTAAACATATATCTTGATATAATCATACAACAAAATAAGAATAAAAATATGATATTAATTTCTAAAACGTGATAAAATGTGGTATTATTAATAGATTTAAGATATACACGACAGGAATAAAGAAATAATAATTGCAGTTCTTTGTCATATTTTTTTAAAAAATTTAATCTTTAAAATTCAAACATTCTAAATGGCTTTAGATCCGTCAGCTACCGAGCAGAAAAATCTTTGACTACTGGTTATTTGACACAGGATCAAACCTCAGCAAACAAGCCAGTTGCTAGGGAGTTTCACGTTTTCCCCATGAGTATGTGTATAGTATGCCCATGAGTATGCGTCAGAAAAATGTATACACAGTTTGAATTGTCATAAAAAATTTAGTTTCCAACCGAGAAGGTTAAATTCCTGGGAAAAGTACAGCTAGATATGAAACAGCTTTATGATAAAGTACAGCTTCAATATGAAAAATAAGTATACTTTCTGGTCAGACTGAATGTTTCAAATGGTGTTTAAGGAAATGTTTAAAATGTCGGTCTTCAGCATCGATACATTTCTGAGTACGAGTCACAACTGATTCCGTACTTCACACCAAAGTGTCCAAAGGTATTTCTGAGCAAACCTTTTGAATCTCATTCCAAAGTGGATCAAGTTTACGTGGTCTACTACGGTACACTTCATCTCTGATTGTGCTGCATAAAATAATCGAGCGGCGCAAAAGTTTCAGAGCACGCAGAAAACTCGATTGGTCCCCTGCTTTCTATCCACTAGCCTGGTCATTTTGATCCAGGTATTCTCGCACTTCCTTGTGATACTGAGAAGAGGCGCCATCTTGTTGGTAATAAAACATGGCATTACCATACATTACAGAATACCAGGGGAAATGGAATTAGCAAGCATTGTTAGGTCCTTTGCTCCAATTACATAACTTCAAAGCAGAAAGGTCCAATGATTACCCCAGGAGATGAACCACACTACGCTCTTACACAGGCAAATTTACAGCCTTTTTAACAGTAATGTGAGGATTATCTTCAGTCCAGTACATTTTATTCCTATTGACAATTCCATTAATTTTAAATTGCACTTCATCTGGCAAAACAATATTACCCATAAATCTCTGTTTACGTGTAACCATCTCTTGAACACATTCACAAAAGTGGACCCGAACGCCATCTTAGTGTGTCTTAAGCCATGTAGCCTTGGGCTTTGGGATGAGATTTAACGATGTGCACAAAAATCCCATTGGACATTTTGGTGCAAAGTACGGAATCAGTCCTGACTCTGAGTACGAGATATAACGATGCTGAAGACTACCGTTTGAACATTTACTTTAAACACCATTTAGAACTTTCAGTTTGACGCTGACGTACACTTATTTTTTTAATTAGAGTATAACCTTACTATTTTAGGAAGTTTAACCTTGTAGGTTGGAAAATAAACTTTTCATGAGAATTCAAAGTGTGTATATATTTCTCTGATGAACCCTGTATATGACTGAACATATTCTTCACGAAGGCCTTTCTCCTTTTAAGTAGATAGCCCTAGCATGCTTTGCAGTAACCAAGTTAATCCTAATCAATCGTAAATGGAAGAAAAGGTGGAGTGAACGCATTTAAGCCAGAGGAAACGTTTGTGATACGTATCAGTATCTTTCAAGAAGAATATTTCCATCTTTAGGGAAGTAGTTTGACTGAGTTGCTAGTCCTCTTTTCTCAATACAACTATAGACCGAAAAAACAGTGTATTTTATGTACAAGAAAAAGTCATTATGTTATAAGCCTTATAACATATAATATAAGGTATTTCTCTCGCCTATATGCCTTCGTAGTGTTGCAGTCAGCACGCTGGGGGCGTATTGCAGAGGTCCGTGTTCGATTCCCGCAGACGGCGTTGCTCATTTTTCATCTTGTCTGCTTCCGATAAAAGAACCTAATGACCCTACACTGGCGCCCCACCGCAAGACGGTGCTGGATGATAATTCTCCACACCCAAGATTTGGCGTTTGGGTCCCCTAAACCCCAGTCGCCCATTAAAAGAGAGCTTATTTAAGGTATTTCTCCCGCCCTCTTAGCATGCCTTCGTAGTGTAGTGGGCGCGTATTCCAGAGGTCCGTCGTTCGATTCCCGGCGAAGGTGTTACTCACTTTTCATCTTGCCTTTCTCTTCATCATCATTTCATCTTGCCAAAAAATCTAATGACTCTGCAATGTAAGTCACAAATCTGCATGACATATTTGAAAATGGCAATGAATACTTTCTGTGAATGTTAATAGGTGGCAGAATTGTCTTAGTTAACGGTATTCATTGCGTTAATTACTAAATATCATCTGCCCGTGCGTAGTTCAATTTGAAAATTCCGATGGATGTCGTGACTGTACAAGAGAGCAACAGCGTAATGTTGTCCGCTTTTTTTTTTCGGGGTGGGGATAGAGGCAAAATTATTTCTTACGAATAATATTCATAAAGGAATGTTTCCCATTTGTGGCGAGAAGTATTTGTTGCATAAAAGCGTGCACAAGCAGAGTCGAGAAATTTTCACCAACACGCTCTAAATTTTGAAATGAAAACCGAAATTGTCGTCCAGTTCGGAATTAGATATGTCTAACAGCGCAGACGGTGGAGGAATCGATTCGAGAAATGTACTCTATATTATAAAAGTAATAGTAGCATTAACTGTTTTGTCAACCAAAAATCACTTTTGAGGTAAACTCTTTGAAGATGATAATAATTTTCAAGTTATGATAATAATTTTCAAGTTCTAATGTCGATGAGACAGCAATCCAAAAAATGTTATGCTTCTGGTATTGGAGCACGGTTAAAATGATGGGAGAAGTATGTAATTATAACTGTAAATAATTATGATGATAAATAAAAATAGCTTTCACGTAACTATATATTTACGTTATTCCGTAATTATCTTTTTTTGGTTTTAATTTATGGACTATCCTTCGTAAAATATCAGAATATACAGTATTTCCTCTCGTATTACTCCAAGCATTTTAATGCTGGTTACTGAAATGATTAAAAATATTTGCATAATTTTCCCCTTCCTCTAGCGTCCGTGATTTTTCCCTCTGAGCGTTAGTTTATTGATAAACTGTAATCTCTTGATTATTTTTATCTTTATTCAGTGTGTTCAATTTGTACTTGCATTTTTATATCAGCATTTCATCCATGGCATTTTTCTTGCATTTATTATTTGAATTGTATCTCGTGCAGATTCTTCATTAAGCTATCCGGATGTGGCGGGTATTTCCACACTTAAGAAACTTTCCAAATCATCTGATTTCACCCTACTTCTATTACTCACTTTCCAGCTTCTTGTATCTTTTGACGTGTTAGATTTATCGAAATGCAGGTCTTTTGTTCGGCCCCTTCTGCCTTCCTTCGGTATCCCACTTGGAAACTGTAGTCACGATTCATTCATGTGAGGAGCCCTGGGGTTTTATCAGATAAATAATCCAGACATATCGCGTACCAGCTCAATTACCTTCAGACATCCATCAAACATTGCCTCAGAAACCTGCAAGATATTTTAATGTTAATAATAATAAGTATTCTAATTGGAATGTAAGTTCCTTATAAAGGAATAAGATAGTGATAGTTACAAGTACTTTATGCACGACTGCTTTCTTATGTTCTTACTATAACTGTATTCTCCGGAAATTAACTTATTAATAATAATTTTCCCGATTTTGGGACCGCAAAATTAGTTAAAAAAGGGAGAATAATACGAGAAGAAATATGGTAAGTGCCTTAATTTGCTTTATCATTAACAACTCTGAAAAAAATGCCGACATCGATTGAAATGATTATTGGAATGCAGGTAACAAAATAGCATTTCCTTGTATCTCAGTATGTTTTTAAAATAATATTGTAATGCTATAAATTTTACTGAAATTGAATCGAAAATGTAACATAATGGAAGAATCCAGCATTCCCGGAAATATTCGGAAACTAAGAGGAGGGGGAGGAATAGCTAACATTGTTAATGGCTTGACAATGTAAACACACTAATACCTACATATCGAAACAACACGTTAAGAGGTCAGAAATTTCTTAGAATAGTAAAAAAGCAAATACATAAAAATACTACCTTTGAGCTTTAATTTTCAGGATAAAAATTCAATATAATGAACAAAATAAACAAATGGCAAAGAAAAGGTGAAGTGCAGCATAATTATTTTGTACTTTATCCTCAATTCAGCGCACTTTTTATGATATGTAGGTCACAGCGCTCACTTTTTCGTCATTAATTTAAGTCAAAGGACTGAACTTTAAATGACAGTAGCTGGGAAAGAATACGAAATGACCACCTGGAATGATGGAAAAGTGCCAGCACCTCACAGCAAAACATTTTCTCCCTTCTGTGATGTTTCGGATTCTCCATTTTGAGTAGAGGTATTCAAACGTATTTTTTATCGCAAAACTGAACGTGATCGTTGAAGCAAAAGGGAGAGAGATTGCATTGTTTGAGCAATCTGTAGTGTTGGGATTTAAGACTGAAAAGA
This sequence comes from Stegodyphus dumicola, assembly GCF_044657685.1. NCBI lineage: Eukaryota > Metazoa > Arthropoda > Arachnida > Araneae > Eresidae > Stegodyphus > Stegodyphus dumicola. Next base: position 201,418,693 of record NC_140771.1, read on the forward strand.
TCCAGTATCTATCTGCCTCTTTATTTTTATCTGCCTATTGATCAGTATGTATGTGTAAGAGGATATATATATATATATGGTAAGAATCTTCATATGTTAATGTGCGGAGGGGAAAACATAAACTAGAATACAGAACTTTCACTTAAATTTGTAGGACTCGTTTTAGATAATGGTTTAATGAATATGAGATAGTTTGACATTTCTTTACTTACAAACAGAATACTTGGTTAAATATGCGTGTACGATAAACCTGAATAATTATTTGGTTTCTGTGATCTTCTTTCATTGTTTATTTTGAATTACAATTAAAATGCTATATTTAAGTATTACCTCAAGTATGAAATAATTAGTAGATTTCAAAAATATTAAAAAAGATCTTGTGTTTAAAAGCTCTTTGTACTGTGTGAGTTTCATATTTAGTATTTACAAGGAAAGTAATTAAATATTCTAAATTTATATTTAGACTGTAAAGTGCTTTTAGTGCTCTAAAGTGCTAGTTAATTTACAAAAGCCTAAATATCTGACTAAAATCTCAATATAACAAACAAATTATTACTTTTCTATTTAACAACATAAATATTAATGGGTAAGCATTGAATTAGTGTTATATAACTTGTACCCAGTACATTGAAGAGCATTAAGAAAATAAAGAAAATAGCTTTCAATACGGACCATTGCGGAAATTTTATATTTTGTTCTTGAGAAATTTTCAATGAATGTAATTGCATTTAATTTTATAAATAAAAAGTAGAAAAAGCATATTTTCTTACGCAGGAGTAACATGTATATATGGATGCATATATACTTGTGTATATATATATATATATATGTAAAATGTTATGAAAATAATTTACATCTACACATATGAAATGATAAAAAAATCAATTAAAATCTTTTCTTAGGCACAAATTTAACAAGTTCTTACAGTAGTAGGTACAATTATATATAACTTAAAGATTGCATGAAAAATATAACTTAATTTGAGTGGCTAAAATACACTCTTTTGCAAAAAATCGAAGCACCAAGAAGGACTTTGGCAATCGTGACGAAATTTGGTATGCAAAAACATCTTGATCGAACATGCAAATGATCAAAGTTTCAAGGCAAATGAACAGGAATTGCGATCATAGCGCACATTTCCAGTACGCAATTCGCAAAGTATAAAACCAGTAACAGACGCTTTAATTTTTTTTTCCGCGACTGTAATTCCGTAAAGAAGCTTCTAAAGATGCCATTACGACGATATCGAAGACATTACAGCCCATTAAACGACTTCGAACGTGATCGCACTGTAGGGTTGCGTGAAGCTGGGTGGGCATACCGAGCAATAGGCCGCCACCTGCACTGCTGTGCAAAGAAGTTGACAGCAATGGTTGCTACAAGAAAATTGCCGACGAAACGAAGGCTCTGGAAGGCCATAGAGCAGAAATGCGAGGCAAGATAGGATGATTGTTCGCCAGGCTCGAACCGCTCCAACGGTAGCACTGTCGACTATTCAACGCACTACAGCCACATCTATACCTCCCGGGGTACCGTTCACCACCTCACGGCTCTTGTCTGAGGCGGGGTTACACTCACAGAGGCCTTTAAGACGTTTGCCTTTGACCCCCACAACATCGGCAGAATCGTCTGTAGTGGTGTCGCAGCCAATCATTATGGATCAAGGATCAAGGAAGTGCAATTTACGGAGTTCATAGGCAATTACGCCTTTACCTCCACATCTTCAAAGGAAATTAAATCATCCGAAAGAGGGTATTGTCAAATAAGGTAAAAATTTTGATAAGCCGGATGACTTGGAGTAAGTGCCTTCGCACTGAGTCAAAAAAAGGCAAAAAACTCAGAAGGTCTTAATTTTGCGCCGAAAAAGGGCCAGAATAATTTAGATAGGGGCAGCCAGAAAAATTTTGACTAGAAAAATAAAAGGTGAAGTTTCCTTGAACCTTGATAATCATTTTCTTTGCATACGTCAGATGAAGGACACGCAGGGGAATTCCGATGCGCGTTCTTCGAGGTGGGAGGGAGGGGGGAACCTGCTTACAGGTCGAAAAAGTAGTTCTGTCAGTGATCAGCTGGGAGGGACAATCATTATGACTGCCTTCAGACTGGTATCGTATAGTGTTCAGCGATGAATCCCATGACCACCGTGTTCGTGTCTGTAGAGGACGGGGTAGCGGTCCCAATCAGCGTAAGGCATACAGCCATAACCCCTGTTGTGATGGTATGGGGCTCTATTTCTTATGACAGCAGGTAATCTTTAGTCATCCTCCGTACATCTTTAACAGCTCAACGATATGCTGATACCATCCTGTGGCCGGTTGCATTACCCTTTTCTTAACGGTTCGACCAACTACTAATTTAAATACTCAATGGGTGATTGTAAGACGCGATCAGGTACTATGCCCTTTATTTTTTAATCATTTATTATCTGTGTATGAGCTATACACATATTCGATTTCATCAAAAACAACCACTTCCTTCATGGTGCTCCTATTTTTTGCAAAAGAGTGTATTTACGTCATGACGCTGTATAATGAAATTTACTAAGCTTTAGTTTATGCACTCACTTTGTAATCGGAATCTACAGATGTTTAAATAGTTATTTCGAGCTTAATTAGCTTATTCAAATCTATTCTCATATGATTAAAATTAAAGCTTAGAGATAGTAGAGAAGTTGCTCTATAGACAACAATGCAATTTAAATTTCCAAATGCCCCGCTATTAAATCTACATTTTACATCAGGCAAAACATGAATGTTTATAGAAATATGAATTCAGATTTACTTTTTATAGTTAAAATTTTAAATTTTGCATTTAATTTAATCAATTTTATACTTAGGCTAAAATAGCATCTCCGCTATTTCTAACTAGTTTTAATGAATTTGGTAACTTTTAACAAATTTCAATGCCAGTTCTACACACAGAACAAATGAGTTCGTTTAAAATATGGCTTTACAAGACTATACGTAGAATCTTTGATCTAATCTTTGTAGTATTACGACACGCGATGTAAATAGGTTTCGTCAAATATCGTTGTTTTATACAAATCCTTTTTATCTTCAGCGGAAATGATTCACTAATTCATTAAAAAATCTTATATACGAAGTTATCATATCTTTTCAAAAAGTCTTGTACATGAAATTTTAGTAAATAAAACTAACCTTACTCATATTAACTTCATATAAACTGGGTCTCATTCATTTAGATTTTTATGAATTATGAGTCTTTGTGAATAAAGTTGAGGTTGCTTTTATTTAAATGAGAATTTTCTAGCTCAGAGAAGAAGCGAAGGAATGTGTTATTGGAACACAAATTGAATACGTTTTCTAAAATGTTAAAATGCGGAAAGGCTTACACGTATTAATGAAAAAAACATAAATTTATTTTAAAATTTCAAAGCATTTTTAGGAAAGCCAAAAATTTGAAAATATGAGGATAATGGTTTTAGTTTGGTTTATTGAGATTACGGCAGGAGGGATGCCTTCTTCGAAGGATTTTCTAAGGGAAACTGGCTCGTGTACACGTTACACATTGCGAAAATCAAGAAATGCCCATACACCCAGCCCGTTCGCGGCATTCGAACCAGTGTGCAGCGACTTTACCCCTCGGCCGCTGATGGGCTTGAGGATAATTACTGAAACATTTTATTTATCTAATAAAGTTTGGAATAAATTATTATTTCACCTGAATTGTAGTTCCGTCACTACCCTTCAGTTTCAAATCATGAAGCTTTGAAACCTCTTTTCATAATCATCATGAAATTCTGAGACTTTATATATCTATGTATTTATTTATGTGTGTATGTATTTATATATCTATGTATCGATTTTCTTCCCTGCATTTGTTTTTCTAATTAGTCACATTTTTTTATTACACGAGCGGCTTTTGCCGGCTAGGGGGATCGGGGCTGTGCCTTTATAATAATAATAATAATAATATATCTATGGCTATTTTCTTGACGTTAAATGGAAAGATGATAGATTTAAAATTTGAACCAAAAATAATGGTATTGATGGGTTCTTATGTGAAGTATTGATGGGTTGTTATGTGAACAGAGTAGGAGCTACCAGAAAGAGAAAAAAAATGCAATGAAATCTTAATTAAAATATGATTGGTGTAAGTTAATAACGACTGAAATGTCTATATTTTAAATTTTTTAACAATAAAAGTACCTAAACACTTATGTTTGCATAACGTTTTTTAAGCTTGTAAATTTCCCTGTTTTCTTTAAATTTGGCAGGCGGACAGGAAATAAGCAGCATATAAATGCCAGAATTGGATTCATCAGTGTTATGCTTGAAAGAAACATTCAAACAGTAAGAAGAAGGGGGAGAGTTTTTAAATACAGAATCGTTTCAGTGAATCGGTAAAATCAGAGCTATTCGAGAATACTTAAAAAGACAGTACATGTAAGTATATTACCGAAACATTGCATATTTAAATTCCTTGCATCTCAATCGGCAGGGATTTAAAATTTCGATATTTAATAAGAAAATAAATTGGAATTATCTAATATCTCTGAATTTAAAAATATATATTAGTGAAGCTTCGTTTTCCTAGTCTGTTTTCTTTCACTTCAAGAAAGCTTGGAAGAACTTCCAACAAAGCTTGAAAATATTTATGAAGATATCGGGGATATAATTAAGGAAAAAGAATGGACTTAATGACGTTAAAAATAGATTTCATATTAATGGAAACGTTGGTGTGATAAATACTCTGATTCTCGAACTATACACTTAAAATTCTTCAAAGAGTTCTAAACTCAAAAAGGAGAAACGCCCAGTTATAATAAAAACTACATGTGAATACCTATATGCTAATAAAATTATAAAAATAACTAGAATACTAAATAATAACTTTAATTTACAATTCCATTTTCCTGGTTGGAATATATGGACAAAAACTGAAAATGAAACATTCTAAACGCCACTGAACAATTCTTTGTGAAGCCGCTCTCGCAGATATAAATAATGTCTATCAGTGTTTAATAAATTGTGATTAAGTAATTTTTCATGTATAGTTACATACAGGGGTTGGACAAAAATATGGAAACACCTTTAAAAAAACATGTTTCTTTGCTTAATATGGTGTAGGAAACCCGTTGGCATCCAAAACAGCTTGCAGTCTTCTCGGAATTGATAAATACAGTTCCTGTATGTTTGCCAAGGGAATATTATACCATTCTTCCTGCAAAACGGTGGCAAGTTCAGATAACGATGTTGGCGGTGGATAACGAGAACGCACTTTCCGTTCCAATGTAGACCACAAAGGTTCGATAATATTCAGGTCTGGTGACTGTGGTGGGCAAGGGAGATGGGACAACTCATCCTCGTGCTCAGAAAACCAGTCCTGGACAATGTGAGCTGTGTGAACAGAGGATGTGTCGTCTCGGAAGACACCATCACCATCGGGGAACAAAGTTTGTACCATGGGATGAACTTGATCGGCCAAAATGTTCACATAAGTCTTGGCAGTCATGTGCCCTGACACAGTTATCATGGGGCTAGCAGAGAACCACGATATGGCTGCCCAAACCATAACAGAATCCCCGCCATGTTTCACTCTTGGCAACAAGCAGTCTGTATTATAGGGCTTGAGATGGCGTTCTCCAGACGTAAAGTCGGCCAGAAGTGGGAAACAATGTGAAAGAAGACTCGTCAGACCATATTACTCGCTTCCACTCCTCTATAGTTCAGGCTTTATGACTTAAACACCACTTTTTCCTGTTACGGGCATTAGCATCACTGATGACTGGCTTCTCAATTGCAGCACGGCCAGCAATTCCCTGTTTATGAAGCTCCCTTCTAATTGTTTTGGTACTCACAGGGTTCGGTAACACAACATTCATTTCAGCAGTAACTTTGCAGCTGTGGTCTTCTTATTTTTCGTCACAATTGCCCTTAACGATCGTCTGTCACGATCACTCAGGACACACTTTCGTCCGCGCTGTGATTTAGCAGATGATGTTTTTCCGCTTTTCAAATATGCGGAATAAATCTTCGATACAGGACCTCTTGAAACACTAAACATCTCGGCTACCTTGCTTACGGAAGCACCTACCATACGTGCTCCAACAATTTGCCGACGTTCGAAGTTTGTTAACTCTGACATAATGCAACGACAACATCACATAACAGTACTCCGACAACAACTGAATTGTTTAGCACATTTACGAAGTTGTATAGGTGGCGTCAGTAGTGAAAAACGCCAGCGCCACCTACATATTTCATTAAAATCAATCTTTCTTTTCAAGCATGCATTTCACAAGGTGTTTCCATATTTTTGTCCATCCACTGTATTTCATTTCATTATTAACACCTCATTTTTGTCGCTTTTTTCCCAAAGAGTTTTTCAACTACTTGAATGTGATTCCCATTTACTATTATCAGTCCTTTTATATGATTAGACACTTTAATGAAAAATGTTCGACTTTGATGTAGAACTTCATCATGTGACGAGGAGAAGATTTAGTAACATTCTTGGTCAAATATATTCCTGCTGCTCACTCACCGTCTTGATCTGATTTAACAAATAAGTCATAAGAAAAGGCTTAATACTTGTTACAGATTCAAAGTAATTTTACGTATTATTAATAAAACGGGAGTTTTACATATGCATTATCGATGAAGGTGTTCTAAAATTTTAATTCAACATTAGAACTGGAGGAAAAAAAGAAGCGTCTGTAAGTTCATTTCCTAAACCTAGGATCACCGAAGGCATGAGTATTAAAAGAATTTTCACTACACTACTGTTTGTGAAAAATACAACACATGAAGAAATTGTCGGAAATGAATGAAATATATGAAGCATATTACTAATAATGGTACAAATAAACGATAAAATATACAAGATAAAAAAAAAAAAAAAAAAAAAAAAAAAAAAAAAAAAAACGAGTGTCGAAACTTAGTACTTTGTGCGTCCGCCACGCTGAACGATGAGAGCCTGTAAACGTCCTGGCATTGAATAATTCATGTTCTGAACGTAATCCTGTGGAATGGCATTCCGCATGACTTCGATTTCACGTCAAAGTTCAGTCTTAGTGTACACCCAACTGCACGAGCGGGTCGCCGACTGATGAAATCCAAAACATACTTACCCAGCGACATATCCAAAGAATAAGCAGGCCATGGAAGGAGCGAAACCTGTTGTGCCTAAAGAAGGCTTGTGCAGTCTGGGAAACATGCGCACGGACATTATTCTGTTGAAATAAAACACAGAAAAAAAACTGCTTCGAAGCTTCGGTCACCAGATGGGGTGTTCTTTGTTTACATTCAGAAGCTCGCTTGGCAGTGTTCTGATAGTATTTCGACACACGACAGTTCCATACAAATCGAAAAAGGGGCACTTTCGCATGAAAGAAACATTCATAGTGTGATGGATAATAGCAATAGTTTAGTGACATTGACGCAAAAAATAACATCTTGGTTATTTTTCGATAACTAACAACAGCGATTTTGATTATGAATTTGTTTTATATAATTCTAAGCTGTTGAACTACAAAAATATAAGTTTTACCAAAAATGTTATGCTTAAAGAATGAAAAACACCTTACGGTACCTTTAAAATTGTATACGTCTTTCGATACCCTTGATAGAGTATTCGCTACTTTTATTTTATGTTTCAAATGCCAAAATGTTTTAAATAAAATAAATTTTTTTCACATCCGTATATTATTGTAAACATGTACCTTTTAAATTTTTTTAGAGGAGAGGCTTTACTGTTGCTCATTTTAAATTCATCATTTTAATTTTATATATCTGAAAAATAATCCCTTTGGGCTTACACGTTTTACCTATTTCGGTTAATTAAAAATAAAATATAGTGAATGCACAGAAATTAAAGATTTGCACATGCCGGAAATAAAAAATATGAAATATGTCTGGGTATTTATACATGTGCTTGCAAAAAGCATGTATATGCCTTTAACAAAATACATAAATATTCCTTAAATTATTTATAACTGTATTTGAAATGAAGAATTTATTCATTTATAAACAATTGTGAAGAAATCTAATTATGAAATGTATCTAATTTATAATGATTATAAAATTTATCTAAATATATAATAACCTTAACATTGAATTGTAAACATAAATTGAAATCCTGTTGACAAATGCGTTATAAAACTATTTAAGCAAAAATTGTTCGTACTAGAAAGCAATCTGTTAAAAGACATTGTAAAGCAAATGCTATCAGATACGCACTTAAGAAAGTAATAAAGAGTTTTGGAATATGTATTGTTGAAATTAATGGTAAAAAAAAAAATCTGATAAGTATAATTAAAAGAATTATTCCCCTTATTTTTTATAATATATTATTTAAAATGAACCGAATAGAGCATTAATTATAAATTGACCCCTTATTTAAAATGAACCGAATAGAGCATTAATTATAAATTGACTTATATTTTTCGATTTAAAAAGTGCCTTAGAAGCCAAAAAATCATGTCATATTTAAGAAAGTATTTTAGGAAGAAGCTCTATAAATAGAAAAGAAATAATGCATAATTTTAATATTAATAATACAATAAACTGTGATCTTTATTTTTGTCCCTTAACCGAATAAAATCGAATTACCTTAATTTTTTTTTCTAATGTAATTAACGAAAACTTGTGAATATATTTCATTCAAATTAAACCATTCTGAGAAAACTGTTCTGAAAAGTATAACATTTAATTCCGTTCAGAATGAAATGTTGTTTAAAAATATGTTGTTTTCATATACTTAGGACTCCGAAGTGTTGTAGAAAAAGAAAATATATACATTTATATGTATATTTACGATGTAATTACAAAATATTTACATCCGATCGCGTCAAAACCCATTGAACTCAATGGTAAATGACCCAATGTTTTGGTCACCACGTAGGGATCGCCAGTGCTTCAGAGCAGGGTACGGAAGAAACCTGTTTAGAGCTGCTCCATCTTACTTCCTACCTCCATGCTTCGAAGAATGGGGTGGGCCTCCGGCTCCACAATTTCCCTTACGTCGCGATCACTGTTGAGGTTGTCCGCAGTCTGCGCTAGATGGGATCGAAAATTATACCCAATAGTTCCTCAAATCATGATGCCAGCCATTTGTGCTGTATGACGCTGGATAACACATTGTGGGAACAGATGTTCCACTGTAATATCTCTGCGTACTCTTCCATCATTGTGCTCCAGTCTGTAGTGAGATTCATCGGAAAAAAACAACTTTTTACCACAAAGCCCTTATCACACTTTGTTGCTGTGCCCATTAAACTCGGAGAAGTATGTGGTTGCTAGACAACACGATAACTGTAGCCTTGTTCCAACGTTGTGCTAACGCGTGAGGGGACGCTGTATCGTCTTCGTCAGGGCCATGTGGATGAGGTGTCTGTTGTATCGTACCATTGTGCTGTAGAGTATATCATTGCCAGGATTTCGCCTTGTTTGGTTCTCCTCTGTCTATTTCTTCCAAACACGTATCACTGTTTTGGCATTACGGTGCTTGCGGGCTACTATTGTTCGATACGAAAGTCCGACCTCGGCTTCTAATTTCACCGACTTCTAATTTCAGTTTACTCGGAGAATTTCGAATTTGTGAACAATTACGTGAACATAATTTTATAATCTGAAGCGTAATAAAATGTTTATAAATGCACTTAAAATTTATCATAATGTTAAAATAAAGAAAATTATATAATTCAACGTAACACGAAATGAAAAACAAAAATAAATAATTTAAATAGCCAACAGTAAATACAAACATATCCTTGTATTAGCTTGCAATATATTAATGTTTAACTGAGAGAAGTTTATTAAACATATATGTCCAAATTATTCAAATTTACTTAAATCTCCATGCATAATGCGGAACAAACAGTTCTTTTTTTTCTGCGGTTTAATATATGTTTATTCAGAAACTCGATTTACGAAGAAGATACATTTTATCTCTTTATTATTTGAAATATATTTTTAATTTTATCGTTTATAAAAGCATTATACACTTTGATCTGGACTTTAACAAATTCCATACAAAACATTTAAAAAATTTTTAAGCATACATGCATTTTTTATTTCAAATAAAACGGTTGTTAGCTGAAGGGTCATGCTGTTTCAAAGAGTAAACACGACTACTTAGTCTGAAAGTAAAATAAAACTGCTGTTGCTTTTAATTATATATCACCGCAAAACTAAATTTTGAGCACTATTTCGTAAAAATATAAATGTCATAAAAATATCATTGAGGGAATCGTGTATCTTCCCTTCGCCAGTAGAGCAATACATTTTACAGTACTGATTCGTTCAACTGACATAGATATGGTGCTTGTACGTGAACTTTGCAAATTGCACTTAATCGCATTCGTGTATGGTGATAACGAATATTTAGGATCAAATTGTAAGAACTAAAACTTTCATTTATTTCAAGTAGAGAAAGAGAGAGAAGTGGAAATTTACATTAGACAGAGTAAAATATAAATCGCTCAAAATGTTAGAGTTCAAATTTTCGAAATTTTCATTTTGTTAAAATTATTTAGTCTCTCAAAACAGAAATAAAAATTTGACTCCCAAATAAAAAAAAAATTAAAAGTAACATTTTCAGAAATTAATTAAGAATCAAAAATCTAGGAGACATTATTAATGGTGCGCTTAGTTTTTACTCTCTGTTTATTTTAATTTTGAATTAAAATTAGAGTTGTTGAGTTTAACCGCAGTTTAATTATATCATACCTTTCAAACTACCATTTCGTTTTTACTGTACTGCATTTTTTAAAAATGAGATGTCTTAGATTAAAAAGAACGTTTTCCTTAAAAATATCCTACTAGAACCTACTATCGAATAACTTTTGTCAACTAAATTGTTGAATGTGTTATCAGAAATGTCACTGAATAGTTACTCAGGAATTGTTTAAATTATTAAATCCTTGAATAGCTTTTTTAACTCAATAATTTACATAATTTACAATAGCTTAATAATTTACATGTATATTTTTTGCAAAAGCAGACTTTGAGCTATTATTTCTTTGGAAACTTTGTTTAAGAATTCTGATTAGATAAAATTTGTTTTTTAATTTAGAAAGTGGTCAGTTTTATTTAAAGCACGATATCTCGTGATACAGTAAAACAATCTTAAAATGTAGGGTAATTATTCTGTGTTTTATTACAATTTAGATTTTAGTTAAATGCTATTCTATGCTTTTAGACTTGTGCCGCAATATTCTCACATGTCAACGGAAAATTTTAAAAAAATGAAATTTAAAAGCATTGCAGCATAATTTAAAAACAACACGCGATTAATCTTAACTAATTGGCTAATCTTAACTACTGGAACATTCGTCATGTCACCGTCACACACTGTGTCTTATCGAAATTTCGTTCCTCCTGCTGTAGGAAAAAGCTAAAGTTAAGTTAGTAGCATACCACTGTTAAATACTTTGAGCTAACCAGGTGATCAGTTTGGAATTCAAAAATTTTTTATAAATAATTGAATCTCAGCAAATAGACTATCTTGTTGAGTCTCAGCTCACTCGTCTGACGAAAAAAAAAAAAAAAAAAAAAAGATATTTATTTAACGTAACGAGAAGTACAGGATTACATCTGTCGTTGACCTTGGTTGCCTTATAGGTGAAATTATGACTACCGTCCAAATTTTGAAAGATAATTTCTTGGGCTAAGGGTTCCAAGTATTTCCATTCCCTCTTCCCATATAATTAAGCCACTTGAGAGTTTTGTTGTATTTTAAAAGACCTGGTGCCACAGTTAAGCTTCGGTTCATGACGTAGCAGTATGGCGTCACAATATTCAACCCTGCTGGCAACTGTGATGCCTGTAGTACGTTGAACAACCATCTTTACATTGATTATATCACTTGATTTGTCATTTACGTAATATGTTTGGTTCACAACAACAGCTAACCGACCCTAGATCATCCTCGGCTGTAGCAAGTGAAATTTATCAGATGTCCGTATGTTACTGTATCCAGCTGAGTACTCAGATATTGAAAATATGCCTTGAAGTCTGTGGAATTGCATATGCAAGGAATGAAAATAAAATAAAAATTTAGGAATACGTTCCGATAAGTTTGTTGTTTTGTATCTGTTTATTTGATTTCTTATTGAGATAAATTAATTTTTTTCCACAACATTTGCTTTTAACTGCGAAGCAAAAAATGTCCTTTACACAGTTTCTCTCTCAATGTAAATCCTCTAATGATATTTTGCGTTTATAAAAATAGTTTTATTGAACAGTAAACTGTATTTCTTATATAGTTAAATGTGAAAACACGTTTAATTAATATACTGTTAATCTTAAACGATGATGGTTTTAAACGGTTTAATTAATATTATAGTTTTAAGAATTAATTATGAACTAATTAAGAATATTAACTATGACGATTTAAAATGGCTTTTGTAACGTACGCTGACTGAAAAAGATTATTTTTCTAATCATTAAATAGTTGAAATTTCAAAGATATGGCACATTTAATACTTGTTTTCATCATTTTCTGAAGAAATGATAATAGAAGGCCATAAAACACTATTTTATTGAATACTGCAAATAATCAGAAATAAAAAGAAACATTTCGTTCATTTAAGTATAATGTTAAGTAAAAACCAGAATACGATGTTAAGAATAAATGAGGAAGTTGCAATTTAATGCTCTGTAGAACTACGTAATAACAAATATATAAGATCCAAATATGTACTTTCTGCTACTGGCCCACGTCATGTTTTGGCATTTCAGTTTCCCATATATAGAAGAGCGAACTTTAGTAAGTATATAAAGAGAAAGTCTCTGCAGAATGGCAAACATATAAGAGGAAAATAGTTCAATTTCCATTCTATACATTACTTCCTCTTAAAGCAAGAAAATACTGAAACAAGAAAATCCGAAAAAAAGGGGGGAAAAAGTCTAACTCCCGAAAGACTGTTTTATATCTTTAGAAGAGGCGCTGCATTTCCAGAGAATATATTTTTCGCTATGAGTTTCTCCATTTAGAAACTGGAAAAGTGAAGTGTGGGGTAGGAACGTTTTGTTTTGGCTTTCGTTTTCATTCTTGTTTGCTTCATTTTTGAAATAAACACGGGGGAGAAAGTAAACAGTAGAAATAAAAAGCAATAAAACACAAAACTTCCCTTTTTAGGGAATGATTTCGTATGGTATAAAAGATTTCACTTCGATTTTTTATGCGTGGTCTTTTTATCCCTTATAAACTAAGGAAAATGCTTTTAAGGGAATCAGGGACAGATTGCTGGGAAAACCGCACTCGATAGAGTTACTTGCCCAATGCATTTTTTGAGGGGAAGATAGGAGATGGAGTGTGGTTTTAAACGTCGCTGGACTTCACTAAAATGCAGCTGACTTAGATCTCACGAGATATCGGTTTCGCTTTTGTGGCTTCAAGATGTGCGGTGGCAAAAATATTGAAGATAAAGGTGTAAAATTGGAGTGCTTTGGAGAGTAGCACTTACGTTATATTTGGCACAAATGAGGTACTTGAGGAAATAGATTTTAGATTTCCTTAAAGAGAACAGATGGAAATGCACTGCACTTTTCTTGAATTTATTCCAGTTACGTTTCTAGATGAGGATCATTTGACTTCAATGCTTGTAAGCTTTTCTACATCCTATTAATCTTTATTTTTAAAGTAAAACACTTTATCGGAAGCATTTTATTATTTGAAATAGGTAACACTTCATAAATCAACCTGCTCAATGGTATTTTAAGAAATATTGTTGTATATCACTACGGAAGGAATATAAAATGTATATGCCTACTCAGTATTAAAATAGGGAATTAAGAAATAAAATAAAGTGAATTCAGAAAGAATTGTATTGATTTGGTTAATGTTTGCTGTTGAAACGTAAACCAGGCTTTGTGTATTATAATAAACTTCAATTTATACGATAAATATTCATGATCATAATATGATTTAAAGAAACTATATTTGCATTTTATACCATGATTTGATTTGCAATGTTTGGCATCGTTCGAATGAATAATTTATATATGCTTTTTCGAAAGAGTTTATTGATATAGTATTAGCTATTATTGTTCTCACTTAGAATAGAAAATCCTGCCTTGATAGTAAACTGATGTAAAACCGTAGAAAACAAGAATAAGCGCAAACAATAGTTGCAAACTTTCAAATAGTATTCTTGCATGTTATTACAACAAGATGTATGTTACTGTTTCCACTCTGCAAATAAAATAGTAACAATGTATGTAATTTGTCAAAATAGGAAGCTTTACTAAATCATACCTCGAGTGATTCAGAAAGTAAGAATAAAGATACTCCAATAAAAAATTACCTCCTAACATCAGAACTGCTATCTTGACACAATTAATGGAAGTACTAGCTTCACCTGCAACAGATGGATCCATAAACGGCCAGAGAAAATAGTATTAAATTTAAAATACGTTAGCTTTGCTTCTAAATTGAATCCATTCAGAGTAAGAAATTATTGTGAATATTTTTCTAAGAAAACGATCTAAGAAACATATTACTTATGATACATAAGAGAAGATATGAGATATACCTAAAAAGAAAGTAGTGTTGACAATCAAAGCAATATTCATTCAGTCAAGTAAGTCAGTAAATAAGTGTAATATGTAATTGAAAAAATCGTTGATGTAAAATAAACTAATGATTTTATGTCGAAATACAGGTACTCTTACATGCGTATATAGGTACTCTTATATAAGTACTATTGCATAAGTGTATAGATATTCTTAAGTACTTAAACAAATATACTCATTGAAATGGTTTTATGCAAAAGTAAGTTTATATAATCTTTACAGTCGTTAATAGAGCTATAGACATGTTTCTACTAGTGCAAAGAAGAGAACCAAATGTATTTATTTTTACCACATCCAAAGAACGAACCTTTTGAATTTGATTTTAACTGATGATGATATTTGATTTTAGCTAACAGGAAATATGCAATCCATTTTAAGATAAAAACGAAGTTTTCGTCTGATTAATTTACTAAATAAGATTTTGAATCTTTATTTCTATATTTTATGACATAGAATATTGGTGATAGGTAGCACACATAGGACATACATAGAATTCTGAATCTTTAATTTTTAGGTTAAATTTATGTATTCTAATAAAGTTAAACATTTCTCATTTCAAAAGGATCTCTAATCTCTAAAATTTTATTCTTATTTTTAAATGTGTACGCAGGGTTTTCGTATTAAAATCAGCTAACCATTTTGATGGCATATTTTACATATACAGATTGAAACGATGCATCAGCTTTTAAATACCAAACTGGTTGATTGCGGATAAATATGTTATAATTTTAAAGAAATAAGTTGCTTTGAGATATCTTATAAACTGAAAGTTTGGCCTAAATTGTATGAATAAATGGTATACGAATAAATAAATAAAACTTTAATCATTTAAGTAAACTGCTATGATAAATTATGCTCAGACCTCTGAATTAAAGAAAGTTTTGTGAGTTCTAAAACGGATGTACAAAAAGCACCTGAATAGGTACTAATGAGCAACTTATTTCAGTGTTGTAAAATATAAAATACGTTGAAACAGAAAGACAGAATATTTTGGTTTCTTGTGTATTTAGTTTCACGTACGTAAACATGTAACATTCACAACAATATGAATGCCGTAACATATCGTTCTTTTTTCAATTTTATAAATATGCACTTTTTTCAATTCGAATTTAGTATACTAGTATATGAAGAAAGAACTGAGACAAAAACCGTATACTTAGGAAATCAAGCAGAATGTTTATAAACGGAATGAGATTGTGCAACACGCAATTTGAATAAAATATTTTTTAAATTTAAGCAATAATCTAACCCCATACTAAAGAAGGTACTTATGTTAATATTTATGATCTTAAAAACTTTATATATAATTTATAAATTCTTTCTCCAGCAGACAGTGGATCTTAAAACTTGTGCTTCAGACAGGATCACCAGCTCATCTTCTTGATCACGATATGTTATGGCATGTTATGTTTACCTTTAGAGCTGTATTAAAGACGATCTACTTGTGATCCCGTTTAACCATAAGCCACCTAGGACCAAACTGATATGGCCGCTGAACAGTGATATTCATTTCCGATAGACGGGCAAGCTTCTGCATGTGTGTTTTCGTAATTTAAGCTATGCAACGTAAATATGAGGCAAATTACCATTAGCAAGTTCTTCAAATACCCCTCACCTTAAGCAGATATTTTTAATCCGTAATAAACAACTTCGTAATCATACACTCAGGATTGTCACTTTAGTAACGATCAATAACCAACGTATTCTGAAGTTAGTATAGATAACAATTTGATCACTGCTTAGGCCTTGTTTATGTCATTAAAGGAGGTCAAGTAGAAGGAGTGCGACAGATTTCTTTCCGTATCATGTTTAATTCATCTCTATGTGCTTGTAAATTCAAAAGATAAAACCGTATAAGTTAAATCACTCTTAATATTCATATGCTAGAAAAAAAATTGTATTCTATTGTGGTATAAAGAAGATTTGTTTAAAATTCCTGTCAATATGCTTTCAAATTAAGCAAATATATTATTCATTTTGCCTAATTTGCATCCCTTTTGCCTTTTCCAATCATTTCTGTAGTGAACTAGAATTACATTTCCAAGCTTTATGAGTAAAAAATGTGATAAAATGAGGAAAACTGAAAGCTGCTACGTGGGCATGGAAAACATTCTCGCTTATCATAACCCTTTAGTTTCCTTCTATTAATTAGTTTCACTGTGTTAACGTTAATCTTTGGTGAAGTATATTTAACTCTCGCTACTGAAAAGGAATGATACTTCTATATCCGGCTTTTCTAAGCATGTTTAAAAAAGTTACTTATTAGTCACAAGTATGGTTGTAGGTGAATAAATATGTGTGTACCACTGCGAAACGAAGCGAACCGTTATTTTCTCTTTTAAGCACATTTTTCAAGCGACTCATAGATAATAATTTTTGAGCCGTGGATGTCTTACTTTGCAGGAAAAGGAAACGGCTCTTAAGCACTCGTACCACTATCATTCTTGTGACGTTGTGTTCGATGAAGGCATAATCCAGCTCCATACTATCTTGTGATTGATGACAGAAGGGAAAAACTGTAGTTCCAGAAGGGTCTTCCCATACTCTTCTCCGAATTCAATTCTCTCTATTTCCCCAGGAGTCCTTTGTTCCTGTGTGGAAAGCGTTCCTCGAAACTTTATAAAGGAACAACTTTGTTATGGCAGAAAACCAAGGGAACGTAAAAATGCAGAGGATAATTATTTCCGTTGATTCTCCAGCGAGAAACTGCAAAGAAAGGATTTCTTTTACCTCGCTCAGGATTTTAAATAGGTGCAATTTTTGTTCTCTTACCTATTCAGAGTTTGTAAAAGTTTCTTGGAAAATGTTTCATTTTTAATGTGTTAGAAAGGTATCCCAATTTAGAAAAGGAACATTTTCATCGCTGGTTATCTTGAAAAAATATAATGAGCTGAAACTTGGTGAAAAGAGATAAATTTAAAATTTCGCAATTTAGTATGAAAGATGCATATTTCCAATTATTAGAAGAATGTTATAATTAATAGCGAACAGTACAATAAAGTAAATACTTGTTTCAATTAACTACTCATAAGATCGAATTTCTCAAATTCGAAAATTCGGAAAAAATATTTGTTCTAAAAGTAATAAAGAGTTCTTTACACCCTTTCTCTGAACTTTGTCGTACTTAAGGATAATTCCTTACACAGTCTTTTAATGTTTAGTTAGTTTATACTCGCCAAGAATACTAGAAGTTATAAGGCATTCTGTGAAATAGGCATGTTAAGTTTAATTTCACTGAATTTAAGTTATATGGGAACTTTACAATGATGTAGTGTGCGTGAGGGTGCGTTAGCTGATAATTAGGAAATTCTTCGTTTTTTATCCTATAGTAGTATATTGATAACATTCTTGGTATTTGTCCTGATTTATATACAGCTTTGTGAAATAGTCGCAATGTTCACTACGCTTAGGCATGAATTTGAATCTTTTCATTTAATAGTCATTTCATTCAATGCATTATTGTATTGTTTCTTGTTAACGAGTTTAAAAATTCAACGATACGAGAAAGAAATTAGCAAAAGACTCAATGATAATCTGATCACTGTAAAATTTCTAAATGAATGTCTGTCGAAGGTAGTTTCGATTGATAATGTCTGTTGTTCTGTGTTTTATATTTGCCTTTCATTCATTCTAACAGAGTGTAT
Organism: Stegodyphus dumicola; assembly: GCF_044657685.1. Lineage (NCBI taxonomy): Eukaryota > Metazoa > Arthropoda > Arachnida > Araneae > Eresidae > Stegodyphus > Stegodyphus dumicola. Next base: position 201,436,877 of record NC_140771.1, read on the forward strand.
TAGAAAACTATATGAAGTTAACATAATGCCTTTGAATAAAGTATCTATTCTAGAAACAAATTCGCTAAAACTTACAGATTAGTTACCTAAAGTAACTCATCCATATCTCATCTACGTGAAACACAGCTGGCGGCTAAGTATATGAAAATACATGCTTAATTTCATCGCTTTGGCAAGATTTCCATTAATAAAGCACTGAATATGCTGTGTATATCTCTAGTACCAGTCTCTACAGCCACAGCTTAGGAATCTGTTGTTGTAAGAAGAATTATATTTGTAATAATCAGTATTCCGTACCCGAAATAACTAACAAAATACAAACAAAATATTAGTTAAAAATATTTTAAACCACGTTTTTCTTAAAATTATATTTTGTTAAAAACGAAATATTATTTCAATTTTTAATTGTTTAAATAGACATGGAATTACTTTAAAACAAGTACTTGAAAATATTCAGTGAACGTTCTCCTGTCAGCCATGAAGCATTGAGTCTAAGAATAAATATATTCGGGTAATTTTACAATAGCCTAAGTAGGCACACCTGGCTGGTTGCTATTTCTTCTGGAGAGCACTAACAAGTTTTTTAATTTTCTTTTGCTTTGATTAACATATTCTACAAACTTAAACATGCAGCAAACATTAACTACATAATATCAGAAAAGTTATTCTTGACATTCTTTGAAGCATTAAATGAGCAATTTCATTATGTATCCGCAGCATTCTTATGACGCATAACTGAGCATTAGTGTTCATGTAATGTGCTTGTAATCGAATGGTTGCCCCAGCTGCTTTCGGCTGCTCTACGTTTTCACAAACATGCTCTTTTATTTTGTACTCGGATAAAACATTTTGCGTGAATGCTAATTTATTTTTGATGGTAGTTTTAGCTAATAATTAAAAAAATCACAATACGAATAAATTAAATAGACTGATCTGAAGTGTAAACTTATGTGCAAATATTAAAAACTATCTCCAGAAACTAAATTTGATAGGTTTTCCCTCACATGTAACGGGATTAGCAAATAAGTGCTAGTGTGGTATTTTAGATGTTCTTAATATAAACGCTGCTAAAAATAAGTTTTAGTTCAGATCATCAGTCATACTTATTGCCAACTAATTACTCGAAATAAAGACTCAACGTACATGTGCACTTGATACAGAATGGCTGTGGTTGTGAGAATTCAGAATTTTCACAATTGAATACGTCATTTATTGAAACGTACATATTTAATATTTTAGTATGAATTGGAAAAATTGTTTTCCGAATTTTGTGTCTGAAAGTTTCTGTCGCTTTTGTGGGGTTAATTATTTAATAGCTCCTGTTCCCATTCCTGTCCTGTGAATCTTTAATTAACATATGATTTGATAACAGCTTCAAAAGAGGTATTATTTTAATCCTTAAACTAGGTGATGGTAAATAAAAGCTGATCCATTAAGTACAAGAAAGAAGTTGCAGAGATCTCCAGAGCTATAATCTTACAACTTCCTGCACAGAGAAGTTAGGTCTTCTATTAGTACAAAAATGATCAGAGTACAATAACTTGCGGGAAATCGGGACTTAGTTGAAAAATTAATGTAATAAATCACTTATAGCTGTAATGTTAATACACTATAACTGGTTACTGAGACAGAGAGATTTCATTTCAAAAATTATGTTCTTAAACAAGAGGAATTAGTGCTTAAACCCGGGCTACAATTACAGTTTGGGAGCTTTATGACGATGTTGTGAAAGAAGACCCCGCGATTTTATTTAAATAAATGTAAATTTTTGTGCCTGAATAAATAAATAACTGCATATTCTTTTTATATATATATAAGAATATATAAGATATATATATATATATATAATATATATTCTTATATATATTTTTAATTTTTATACATTCGTTTATTTATTTTTTATTTATATTTACGTTTATTTATTTGCATATATTTATTAATTTTATTTATGTTACTTTTTCTGTATTTATTTTATTTTTTTAATTTATATTTTTATTTTTTCCCTTAATTTATTTAATTTTTTTATTATATTAAGTCATTGTAAAATTTATTCAGCAAATTTCTTTTTATTATATTAAGTACCAACTTACAACTCTGAATTATATGTAGCATATGAATGCAAACTGTCTTTGATTTGAAATACTGCTACTGTATGCACTGTCTGATTTTATTAAAAAATATGTACAGTCCTACCCTAGTAGTGGAGACGCCTATATTGTACTTTATCTCCTTCTGCTTGGTATACACTTTAGGTCAAAATCCTGCTTAGTGGTGTGAAATAAATAAATAAATATATATATATCAATGGATGATGATCGTTGCAAATGAATAAATATTAATTCTTTGTTGTTCATGCCAAAGTAAGAAAATTTCCGAAAATGAGCCTTACTTCGGCTTTTAAAATAAATTTATATAACACTCTTTCTTATGGTTCGGAAAACATTGCAAAATTTCAGTATATAAATAAAATGTTCGTGGTTCCATTCTTAATCATCATTCCTGATTTAATGTTCTCAGTGATAAAATTTTATAAGATCAAATACAAATTCCATATTCGCATTCAACGACTGAAGGAATAGAAGTTACGTATATATTTTAAGTTTTCATATAATATTTAGGAACATATTACCGACGATTGTAAATTAATATCATTGAAAGAAATGCTTAAGCATTATAAGACAGTTTTCCGAAGCGATTCGTAGATAAATGCATTTAATGCAATTTACTTACATTTATTTTTATATCTGTTTACATGCATATCAGCATTAAGTACTTAGATAATGATATCTGCAGAAAAGCATTTAATGTGTAAAACCTCTTTCTATGTTTTGGAAAAGTATTTTAAACGATATATTTTTAAATCGTTAGTCCTTTTCGATAACCGTTTTATTGTTAATGAATTATTGGTGATCGTATTTTCACAACTTAAAAATTTTAATGAAAGCCTACCTGACAGCAAGCTAACTAGATTAATATTAAGCAAAAAAACAAATTAAAACAAACAAGAAAAGGTTCTTTACTGTTTTTCATCCAGTGTTTGAATATAAAATTATGTTTTTCGTAACATTTCAGACGATATTACATACTGTTAAACTTCATAAAGCGTGGGCAAACGTTTCAGTTCATAAGCTTCATAAAGCTCACGAGCTTCATAAAGGATGTGAAAAAATTTTAAAAACTCTCCCATTGCATATAGTTGCCCAAATTCACCAATAAATTTCTCAAATATATTGCACACCAATAATGACTTTGGGTTAATTGTGCTAAGCGCAATTAACCAGCCATAATTGTTGTGTAATATATTCTTTATTGTTGTTTAATATATTTATTTAGTACTTTCATAACGATATATTTATTAACGTTTTTATTCTCAGTATTTTTTAGGTATTATTCGTAATCCATCTCTTTTCATACCTTTCAATAAATGTTTTTTCTTTCCCTTTTTCCCCCTGCGAACGTGGCCCATTCGACAGGGCAAATATGTTCAGAGGGAAATCCTCGTCTTCCAACTTTCCCACCAGAAAGATTCCATTTGACACAAGATACATATCCTCCAGCCTATCCATCAAACATCTTCATTCGTCAGACTCATACACCACTGATGCTGATGTAAGACTATCCCCTTTTTTCGAAGCTTTTTCTTCAACTCCTTTACTCCTCTCCCTCGATACGCTTTTAACACTCTACCGGTTCTTTCCACTCTGTTAGAGCAGTGTGAATCTTTTCTGGGAGGGCTCAGTTTGCTTCATTCTAGGCTCCACGTACATCCTATTGACATCTTTAAAACATGGGGCTCATTGTAGTTTTATCTTTATTTTTTACGCGTGTTTGTTTCCTTTCTACGATGGCCGATTTTTGTCTAGCATTTTTTGAAGACGCAGACTTGCAGTTCGCCACTTCAATTTATTTACTTACTTGTTTTCGAATTTTATTTCTCTAACCTAGGAAGTTGAAAGAATTTTATTTAATCTTTCATGAGGTTGTAACTATAATATTTCTTAAGCTTTGTTTGCTGTTCCTTGTGATAAAATATTTCAGATAAGTTTTCTACCATAAAACTACTTAAGATAGAAGTACTTATTAATTTGATTTATCAGAAGTCTAAGTTTGAAACTGTATTCTTTAATAAGAAATGCTGATGCAGATGAAGAAAGAAACTGCAATATCCGTGCAGGGGATAAAATAGATGACATATCATATTTTTATTTATTAAATAATAAGGGTTTAAATACCAAACAATTTTTTAACTCGGCGCTTTAATATAATAAATACTGAAAGGTCTATGTCGTTTTTTATCCCTTGCTTTGTTTCCTATCTTGCTTAACCTCTTTCTGTTATGCAGTGTAGTGTTATGTTTAAATAAAAATGAAGGACTTTATGTTGCCTTGATTGAAATAAATTGCCCATTCTGACAAAGCAAAGTTTTCTTTGCGAAAGGTAAATAATAACATTGTTTCAACTATTTGAAAAGGAATAATGAGACACTTAAAAAGAACTCATAATTTTCTTAATTAAGAATAAATGCTTAAATATGTGAATAAATAGTGTTATAAAAACTCTTTTTTATACTTTATTTGTTCAAATTGTGTATTATTCTAAATAGGATATGAAGTCGTTATGATAAATCATAAAACTTACTTTGAATATTACAAATCCGAAGTATGTTTTTAATCTGAAGTGAAGTAAGTGCCGGGACATTAGTATTCTGTAATACATTATATCACAATTGTAGTTAATTGGTAAGTTACAACTAAGTAAGCATTTTTACCGCCATAACTGCTGAACATCTGAAAGAATTGTCTTAAAGAATGGATCTAATGACAAATTAATGTTCATTGTTAAATTCATATTTTTTTTTTTTTTTATAATAGAACAATTTCTCGGGTAAAATCTTACCCTAGAGAGAGCGTCCAGGTGGTGTACAGGGGAATGTTTCCACTGGTTTTCTTTTAGGTGTTAAAAAGAAAATAAAGTACCTTCCCAGACCATCAGACAGAAGTCAAACCATTCGGGCAATGGCACTCTTTTCTGTGATGTATCTAGATTTAATTTTGTAGATAGACAGGGCTGTCATCTTCGCCCATGGCATATTTTGAATAGACTCCATCATAGACACGACAACAACAAAAAGAATAATTAGAATAATTACAATATTCCTTTAATTATTAATATCGAAATTGTATTTCGCACTGTGAATCACTGAGAATTACCGATTTTTATGGACTTCTTCGAATATTTCATGAGCTTTGTGAAATATCTGGGATTTATCAAGGATGTCATAAATTTATGTACATTTAATAACTTTTGGCTTAAACATTCCTAATGGACTATAACGTGGGCATCGTAATAGCAAATAGCGATATAAAAGCTTCAGAATAGAATTACTGAAAATATCTGGAATTAATTTGGAATAGTTACAGTGACTGTGAACTCTGATAACCGGTATTTAAACTGGATTTTTCAATGTGAAACTTTAGGATTTTTATGTTTATTACAGATTTTTCGATTATACCATAGCTGGACGTTAGTGATACGTTTTGGATCTAATATGGGCGATGTGAATATAATCAAGTTTACGATAAATATCAAATCCAGTTTGGACTTTAAATTCCTAGTGGCCTAACGAAGCACGTTGTAACAATCATTAGGGATATAATCAGTTTAATAGTTTTTTGTTACATTTAAATTTAATTATAGTGTCGGATACTGCATGATGTATTATATTTGTTATTAACATTTTATAGTGTAAGAGCGTAGAGTTCATTTTAAAGCTGAACACTGCCGATTATAATAAAATAATTCAGTTAACTTTTGCACACGATTATATGTTCGTATACTAAGAAAATTTAAAATAATATTTTTTTCAATTCATGTGTCGTTAACATAACATAATCTTTTGCAGCAGTTAATACTTATGATTCCTGTTACATCTTTTCAATATTCTAAGAATAATATTTTAAACTCTGTATACAGTATATTTCGTAAGAAATTATATAAACTCTGATTTTTCGATAAATGCCAGTAGTTTCCTCTACCTTGTGAGCAGAAATGCAAAATGTGTAATTGTAATATACTAGTAACTTCTGATAATATTTTCTACATTATATACACAATATTGTCTGAAGAAAAAAGATATCTACGAGCGTAAAGTCTCCAAAAACAACGTTTGGAATTAATAAATCAAAACAGTGATCAATGTGAATATAGAAAACGATTTTTACCATTCTTAAATTCACTCATGAATAAAGCACTTTTTATTTCAAAACAAAATCTTAACTGCTTTTAATTTTTCAAACTATTTCCACTTCAGAGAATTTCATATCTAGGAATTACAGTTAATTTTCTTAGGTTTCATTCTGTGCGGTACATAAATCTGTAGAGATATTAGGTATATTTTGGAAGCAGGCAAGATGAAAAATGAGCAACGCCCTCGCCGGAAATCGAACCACGGCCCTCTGGAAATACGCGCCCAGTGTGCAGACCACCACACTACGAAGGTGGGATGCTAAGAAGGCGGGAGAAATACCTTATAACTCTTTTATAGACGTTTCTAGGAGAGAATTGTTAGCTTTGTTCACTTTTATGTTTTTAAGCTTTTATCCATGTACGTGCATTAAAGCTCAAAGTTTCTTAACATTTGCGAGAAAAGTTGTGAATTATTTTCAACACTGGAAGCGAAATATTTTTTCAAATGCAAAACGAAATGTTTTTTGCGTTCTACGGAGAGAAAAACGATCGTATATGTAAAATTTTCATTATTAATACAAATGCTAAAACTTCTATACATTTGTTGGAAAACTTGGAGGCTATTTGCGACGAGGTCACATTTAAGTGAGCGTTCTGAATTGTTACAACTTTTACAAAGCAGCTGAGAGATTGCATCAGTTAATAATGCAAACAGCTACGTGATTGTTTTCACTGGTAAGTAAGCAATTTTATCAGATAAGAACTCATTTCAGTTTATTTGATAATGAGGCGGATTTATGTGTCAATTTTTTCTTCTTGACTATTTTCATTGGCTGAGACGCTTAACTGTTTGTTTAACTGTACTAGCTTATAAAAAGCGAGAATTTGTGAATCTCGAGGATTTTCTGTTCCATTACCAACTCGCCTTGTTTCGTCAGAAACTTAGGCAGTCATATCGATCTTGACCTTCCGCATACTGATGAAAAAAAAATTCTAACAAGCTCTCACAACTTTTCTGCCAAAGTGATGAACTCAAATTACTCTTATATTGCCAAATTGCAAATCATGGTTCCCCAGTTTGACAGCCACCCAAAAGAGACTTCGCACAATATTTCTTATTCCAGCTTACTATGAAATGAATCCAATGCTATCCAATGAATACATTGCTCCAGTTTTTTAGCGATGAAGCTTAAGTCTTTATAAATCCTTGCAGAGCAGAAAATGGTAGTATTGGCACTTATTACCATTTTGTACATATTCTGTAATTACATTTATTTTCATTACTTTTGTATTGTCTGTATCTTTCATCCGTAATTGTTATCAATCGATTTGTTTGTATTTGCATATTGTGATCCTCCACCGCCCTCATGCTCTGACTTCCACACCAATAGTGCATATTCTCTAAATCACTCTAGTTGCCTTCTTAGAAATTTGATATATCCCATTTTCTTCCCGGATCTTCTGAATTGCTCACGAACTCCAACCAGCTTCCATTTCATCATCGTTTAATGGCAGCGTTATTCTCCATACATCGCCACGTGCCTTGTAAATCCAAAGACAAGTTGACGAGACGAGATAAGAGTGGCCGAATGCTTATGCAACACCACGATCCACGACTTAGAGGTCTTTTAGCGGCATCTTGGTGTTTGCTGTGAGTCAGGGATGAGAAAACATTTTCGGTCGCGGGCCAAAAATCGAGGGAGGAAAAAACGTTTGGCTGGCCAAGATGAATTTTTCTAAAATTTTAAAAAACAACGTAAAAATATTGTAATTTAACTATGTTAATGAGATAATTGCGATTTCATTTTTAAAAGTTCCTTATATTGAGGTTCGACGTGAGATGTACTGATTCTAAGGAACGAGGCTAAATGCTCATCTGTCAGTCTACTTCTTAAATAATTCTTTCTAAGGCTTATGGTTGAAAACACTTGTTCACACATCTACGATGAAGCAAACATAGCACTGGTTTTCTGGGCGTGAGATAGTAAATTTGGGAAACTTACTTTCGATAATGATTTGTAAAACTCTAACTTTGGCATATTTAGAAACAACTGCTTGAGATGATTGTTACATTGTATTTCAGTTAATTCAAGCTGCAAATCTGACGTCACTGCTTCACAATTTACGTTGAAAGATATGGCAAAAAACTTAATTCTGTTTGAATGGCACTGAAATCTTGAAATATTTGTTCGAACTCAAAATGCAGTTTCTTCAAGCCATCTTCATAATTCTTAGGCTTCTCTTCATTTTCTGAGGGTATTGAATTTAACCTCGGAAAATGAGACTATCTAGATGCCCGAAAACAGATTAAGTTTTACTAAGTTTTAAGTTAAGAAAATTAAGATTATTTTTTTCTAATTCACTTATAATTGGATTTCCATACATCTGTTCCCCGAGAAAAAGATTATGCTTGTTGGCGCCAATCTTCAGCTATAACTAACAAAGAACTTCCTCTGTTAACACTTTGTCGATTAAAAGCTGTCCGTGCTTGCTATTTCCGCCAATTTAAGTTTTGTAGAACAAAAATAGAGAAAGTATCCTCAGTCCTTTGAAAAAAGGAAGAAATAATTCTTTAAATATTATTTTTGAAAAAAAAATAGTATTTAAAGAAAGTAGAAAAGGAGATAAATATATAATATATAAATTCTTTAATTTGCCTCGGACCGGCAAATTAAAATTATATCCGCGTTCCGGATAAAACCTTCCAGCGGGCCGTAGTTGATCCATCCCTGCTGTGAGTGATATTATGAATAAGCGTTTGCTGCTGTTTTTATTTTCTCCAGTTATTTTAATATGTGATACTGCCTCGTTTCCGGCTCAGCTTCTTCTTCGATGGTGTTCTTTTTTCCGGCCTCGCCATTTCGCCCGGCAGTGATCGTGTTCCAGAACAACTGGTTGTGTGACCTGCGCTACCTACAGCATCTAATGCAATATTGATCATCTCTGCTGTAGCAAGTTCTTTCGGCGTGCTTCATATCTTCTCACCATGGCCGGGGCCACTGACAGGAGCGAACCTAAGGTGAGCCACTATACATAGCACCATTATTGTCATTATTAATTCCCCACTCTATCCTACAAACATACATACACCACGAAACTTGGTGTCATAAAAAGTTAAAGCCACCACACTATTTTTTGAACTAAAAATTTCGTGGAGCTACTTGTAAAGTAAATTAGGAAAACTCTTTTATTCGATATGAAATCCGCGCTGTTAAAATGACTAATATTTCTCTCACAATTTCTCCTTGAATCTGAGGAAAATATATCTAATTCAGCTTGATGATATGCATTTGTGAAGACCCTTATAGAATCATTTATATTTGTTTATACAAGCAAAATGACCAATTTACTGAGAAAGGTCAGAGCATGTTCTAATAACATGAATGAAACAATTTTTCTTATTTCTTGCTAATGAAGATGATGACTTAAAAAGTTCTGGAAAACGTTCACTGTATTGGATGCCATATACGAAGTATCAATAGCTTGATCGAATATAAAACCAATAACACTGGTAGTTCGGTCATGGAGAAACATTCCTTCTCGTATTAAAATCGGAGGTTTAGAGTCGAGGCAATAAGTGAAACTTTATACCCCCCCCCCTAAAAAACTGAAAATTTACAATTTATTCGAAAATATCGATCGGGAAACACAGAGAAGTGGTTCGAATGCGATTTGACTGGCTTTCAGTGCTTGCCTGATGCAGATATTGTTTCAAATGCCGTAAGGACAAAAGAGGCATTGAGTGACACTGAAATACAACTGAACTTTGAGAGATAGTGATAACTACGTTAAACTCGAGACATCAGTATATTGTGTTGAAACACTGTTGGGCTTCGTCGTCCAGAGGGGAGTGGAATGCAATGATAAAATAGCCCTTCGGAACAATAGCAGTGAAAAATGTTTAAGGGCTCTCAAAAAGCGAGTAAAAGTAATATGTTGACCTATGCAATTTTATTTCAGTATTCAACTTGTTCAGTTTACTGAATGATTAAGAAATATAGTAAAAACAATATACATGAAAATGCATTTGTTTCACTTGCTGCGTAACAGATATTAGTTATACTGCATTCTTCAACTTATAACGCACTTGTGAAACGTCTTCCTTAATGATTTTTTCGGGTAGAATAGGAGTATTTTGGAGGTTATTTGTCTGTGTGCAACTAAAGAAGATATTAGTTAAACATCTTTCAAACTCTAGAGCAAAAGTCCAAGTCTTTAGCTAGTTTTAATGGTTAATTCTTCAATTGAGATACTTTAAATACAACACGAAAACATTGTTAATATATTTATATGATGCATAATAAAAATAAGGTACGCATATAAATTAGAAATAATTTAAAAACTAAACACATTTCATTTTTTTATGTAAAATACTTAGTTTAAATAGACTTTGAATAAACAGTATTTATGTTATACCTAAGCTCTGTAAATTGTAACATATGAAGCTACCTTCCTCATTTATTTAATATGCTTATGCAATAGAAATTACATTATTCGAATTTATAATAATAAAAATTCTTAGTAATAGCAGCAGATCATTATATTGTATTAGCTCTCATTCTGACCAACCATAAGCAGCAGACTTTCGTCTTTAGGGCGATCTAGTAAAGGAGAACGTCTGCAAGCATTAACGCGTAATACAGGCAGATTCTTATAAGAGTTCTCCCCATCCAACATTAGGTACTTCCTAGACGTTATCTATCTAATGGCGACTATTTTCGATAAACTCTCATTGGCTTCAAGCGACGGACATTCAGAAATCACTTCTGCGTCGCATTACTGTAATAGCGGTTAATTATCATTAGTGAAAGTCAAAGAGATAGAGAACTTTTCTTCGGTTTCTCTTAGTGGATGAGTGAAGGCACAAGTAGTAATTTCCGAAGTTTACTGGAGCATGAAGATAAATGAAATTTACATAAATTACTCGCATTAGCGTTTTTCAAGCTGCGTTTAATATGCATGAAACTGATAGTATTTAATCCTGAAAAAAAGTAATTGCAACTTACAAAATTATTTTTTTCTCTTTCCAATGGTTAACCGATGCCTTATTACTCGTATATCAATAATTAAAAGTTACTTTCTATGTCAATTCATTCAAAAATGTAATTATCTATTTTTATGTGTAATTTATTTAATAAGTGTAAACCAAAAACTACAACTGAATGGAAGGAATAAATATTAATAAGACGATATGCAAATTCAACTTTAAAATATGAATATCGGATTTGAAACTTTTTTGGTCGTTCGTGGGCTTAATTATAGTTTTAAAATGATTTGATATTTGTATATAAAAACATATTCTCACGCGATCTTCAGACTGCATAAACATATTCGTTCTACCCTATCAAAACCACTCCAACTTTACAAAGTCCTCGCTTGGAATGCTTATAAAGTCTCATAGATCTGTAACTGTACGTCCCATAACTTTCGAGATAAATGCAAAAGAAAAGTATGACGTCATATGGGGGGAACATCGATATAATATATTATTTCATTATGGTTACGTAGGAAGATGTTCAAAATATCCGCCGGATGTATAGAATCAAGCATGCTCGCGGCATGGAATAGCGGGCTCACACTTTTCAGTAGCATAGTGTGCACGCGCAATGCGTAATGAAGATAAGCAGTTAAGTCACGTTCTATAGTAACTAAATCTTTATATACCAATTGTCATATCCTGCTTCTTGGGAGTGTAGGTTCTGGATATATATTTAATTTCTACCGTATCGTAACGTATCGTAATGTGGGCATTGCATAAAGCCAATCATTTAAAGGCACAAAGACTTTATTAACACACGAACAAAATAATAAGAACAAACGATTAACACACAAGTATAACTACGTATTTTTCATCCACGCTGGCATATAGCACGTTACCTTGGTTACTTCGCTAAACAGGAGATCGCGAGTTCGAATCTCGTCGGTGCCTCCAGAATAATTAAGACTGTAATACTTCTTTGGCGATATGAAGCAACTCCAATGATGGAACACAGCAATAACTTTTATTTAACATTCAAAAAAATGGCGACATACAAACAAGAAGAGAAAACATATTCTAACATTTAAAAATAAATTACATTCTTCGTGCGAGAGTCGCACGAGGCACTCGAGTCTGGTTTCAAATATTGCCATTCACAAATACCTTAATGTTCATCTATTTAAATTATTTAAACTACAAGATTTTAATATTATTTAAAGCTGTTACACTACTCTTCTCTAGTAAGTCACATGAGGGAGAGGCGTTGCAGGCCGTTCGGCTAAACTGCGCATGCGTGGTCATCAGGTGATGACCCCTTCCCTCTAAAAGATTTGATTGCGTCTTTCAATGACCTGTCATATCCACGCATATAAACATTTCTTGAAACAAAATAAAATAACATTCATGAAATTTTTGAACTTAATTAACGAATTCTTACCATTTTAAATTAAAATTATTTCAACATAAATTCAGTAATCCTATTCATTTAAAAGATGTAACATTCAATTAACTTGTCAAACTTAAATCCTTCACATAATCATAATCAAATAAGCAGTTATCATATACACGAGACAATACAAATCAATCATTTAAAATTAAACATAATACTTTAGTAAACCCTGGCTAGACCTTTAAACATATTACATAACGTTTGGGAAAAAAATAGCATTTTAGCTCAAAAAAAATTTTCAAACTAAACAGTCAAAATATCTTATAGTTCATAGTTCATAACGCCAGTCATACTTCACTCACTGGAAATTATAATCACCTCATTATGTCACGTCATCAATAAACTCAGCATAGGGTTTTAGTCTACACACATTACCGTTCTCTTTTGTAGATACAACAACTGGATGCACATATTCACTTTCTGATTCAACGATTAGCTTTAGCTGTAATAGCTTATCTATTTGACGATCAACTTCATTTCTTAGAACTTCAGGTATTCGATATGGGTTCTGCTTTTTTGGCATAATTCCAGGTTTCAGTTTGATGCTGTGTTCTCTAATATTGGAGATTTTCGGAATATCAGCTCTTAGGTTCTTATGCCTTCTTAAAACTTTCCTAAGTTCTTTCCTCTTATGCTGTTCAAGGTGCGTAAAATCACATTCTTCATTAGAATAGTGTTCTTTTGCCTTCCGTGGAACAATTCTTGGAACGTTTTCAACTTCGCCGAAGTCAATATCTGCATCATATATCACACCGACATTATTCACAGCGGTATTGAACTCTCCTATCTTGCTTGCGTGAACGTGCTTCGAGGAATTGTCAGGCATTTATACTATGTAACTATAATCAGTATGCTTTTTCATGATCGCAACAAGTCCCGTCCATCTGGCATAAACTTTGTTTTGACTATCAGGAATTAAAAACTATAACCCTGTCACCTTCCTTGAATTCTTTATGACGAGTCTTTCGGTTACGGTAGAATGCATAAGCTTGTTGCTTTCCAATATCTGTAAGTCCTGCCTATTCAGCAGCTTTTTCCAATTTGATCTTCAAATCATTCAGATAATTGGTAACTGAGCTTAACTGCCCATGAGGAACAGGAGTTTCATCAGTCTATCACATTTTCAAAATAGACAAAGGGCCATTAGGACATTTTCCATAAAGCATTTGGAAAGGACTAACACCAGTCGTAGCATTAGGAACTTCTCGATAAGCAGAAAGTAAGTATGGTAGATGTTTCTCCCAATCTTTGGAATGTTCCCTTATCAGGACTTGTGTTCCTCTTTACTTGCTTTGGAAACATGAACTGTCCTCACCCGGAACAGGGAGCTTACTAAAGCTACGTTCAATAAATTGTGAAGTAGGCAATACACACAGGAAGGGTATACGAAACCTTTTATTTTTCTATCTTTACAGCGATTTCCGGAACTTCGGAATACAGAGACCAACCACTTGTGGTCTGAACGTAAGAATATAAAAATACTAACTAAAAACTCTAACTAAAACTAACTTTGGATTAATATACAAGTGCCTAACTTCAAGATTGGCCATTAATGAACAAAAAGCCGTATGTAGTACAGAGAGCTGCGAAAACTACGATACGTTTAAAATTATCAAGAGGATGAAACCTCTGGCCTTGAAGGCAACCAGCAAACGAGTAAAACTACTATGGCAAGCGGCCTGCTTCTAAAAACTCCTTTCTCTCTCTTGCTTGGCAAAAAGCCACAACTTAAGTACTTGGCGTTAGCAAGACAAATTTGCATAAATAAGTTAAAGCTTTTAATTCTGGCCGGAAGTAGAAAATAAGAAGTGATAGTAAAAATTTAAAATAAAATAAACCTTAGTAAAACTTAGGATCTTTACATACTTCCTGCCAGAGCTAATTAGTTTGAAACTGAGGTCTAAAACGACCTTGTTGAAAACTTTTAGCTCTAGAATCTAACGCGAGGCCAATCTTTTACAAACATTTCTCACTAGAAACTAGAAATTTTAAAAAAGTCGTTTTTACATTATCAAATCCATGGACATCATCTATAAACAGGAGTACTGTACTGCATCTATAAACAGGAGTTTCTTCGTTGAAATTTGGTTCCTTCCAGAGATCTGGAAGGAAAACTAGTTTAATGAAATGTTACACAATTAAATGGCAAGTAACATGAATACTTATATTTCTCATTTCTCTTATAACATTCTTATTTCATTCATGACGTTATTTAATTACCTCCCCGTGCTCTCTGACACGTGTTGTAAAGGAAAACACCAAACACGAGCGTGTCTATGTACAAGTGTTCAACACTACCGCCTGCAATCAAAACACTAACGTTTTAAAATTCAACATAACAAGACCTCAGAACACACCTTATATTCATCTCTAAACCCTAAGGTACTATTCTGAAAAGTGGCTAACTCTGAAGTGTAGCGTCAGAGAGCCTAACTACATTCATTCAACCTTTAACACATATTCACAATAATTTGCTCTTTTTACAGTCACACGAATAAGTTAAAATTTTTGGCATTACTTTCACATTTAACATATCACATTATTTCTTAACGTTTAAAATAACAGTTCACATTGTATATAAGGACATATTAACATGTCGTTAATTTTACGCATTTTAAAACATACATTAGTAGTACATCGTTTGTTAACTTCTATTCTTTTCCAAGCAAGTGCCAATTCTTCTACATTGAAATACTCCATTTCAACAGTCTTTCAGACTAAAACTTTCTTGCCAAAATATTTTAAATGAAATTTTATACAATAACTTTTACAATTTATCAATGCTTTTACAATATTCAAATATTTACACATTCCTATTATACATTAATTTTAGTTTTACTCGCGAGTAATTGAAAAACAATATCAAAATAGGTAACTCATTTCTCGCCTTTTTGGCGATAAAGTTAGGCCTCATATGAGGTAAAACTTCTTGAATTCTGCCACTTGCAGTAAGAATGAAAAATTAACTTAAGGTTTCAAAGTAACATAAGGTTTTACTTATCTTTGTGATATTCAAACATCCTTTTTTCTGCCCAGGCTTGGAAAGTAGCGAAGACTACAGTCTGGTTGATCTTCCGTCTTGTATGGTTTCGCCCTTCGGTTCCTTCCTCCATGAGCTTTCTTTTCCTTCCAGTTCGGTCACCCTTGAAGACCTTCTTTTTAGCCTCTGCCTGTGGTCTCGGCCGTTTGATGGCAGCTGGTCTTGGCGGAACCGGGACAACTGTCTCTCGTTCTTGCCTGGATCTCGTTGCTGGTTGTTCAAATTTTTCTTGCTTCTTTGCATCTGCAGCTGGTCTTCCTTCATCAATTCGTCGACATTTGCTGCGTAGACTCCTATCCGATGGGTAGATCTTCCCTTTTGGAGCCGTGTTATAGTTGCTGTAATTTCTCCTGGCTCTCTTTGCATTCGTCGTACTTCTCCCTTCTTCATTCTGGGGGTGGTCGTGCCCTCTCTTTTCTGGTCGGTGGAACGGCTTCTTTTTCTTGTTACCTTCAGTTTCCCAACGGGGGAACTTTCTTTTCAACTGCACCTGTCTAGTAATGGCTTGCCCTTGTGATTGTCGTAGTTCCACCTCTGGAGCTTGTGCCTGCCGTGCCGGATCCTACAAAAGATCTCGAAATATTGGCATTTTATTATGATTATAAAATGGTTTTATCTGGTCAACGTTTGCGGTGCAGGTATCACCATTCCTGGCTTTTAACACCACTACAGCCTGAGTTATTTTTTCTATGACATATGGTCCTTCAAATCGTGGATAAAATTTGGCAGTTTTATCTTCTGGTGCTGAAGAAAGTGAATGCTTAATTTTTAAGACTTCATCCCGTACTTTATAAGTTACTCCCCGTCATTTCATATCGTAATAGAGCTTCTGTTTTCTTTGTGCTACTTCAGTGTTCTTTTTTGCTTCTTTAATTAACTTTTCTATATCGTCCATTTTAAATTCCGGGGCTCTTTGTTGAACATAAAATAATTTATCTAACGGCGTTATAATCTTTTTGCCTAAAAATAACTCAGCAGGAGTTTTGCCCGTCGTAACATGTTTTGCGGTCCTAAGGGCGAAAGCTAATTCATTGACATAGTTATCCCAGCTTTTATGAAAATTTTTAACATAACTACGGATAATTTTCACTATATTTCTATTGACCCGTTCCGCTATATTTGATTGCGGCCGACACGGGACCATTTTTAAATGACGTATGCCCAGTTTTTGGCACATGTCTTCAAATATATTACTTACAAATTGAGGACCATTATCCGATATAACTTTTAGGTGCGCCCCGTATTTTAAAATATATTTATTTAAAATAGAATCGGTAACTAATTTCGCGGAGGCTCGTTTTAAGGGAACAATTTCGGTCCACTTACTAAAATGATCAACCATAACAAGGAGATACCGACTTATACAAGTGCCTAACTTCAAGATTGGCCATTAATTAACAAAAAGCCGTATGTAGTACAGAGAGCTGCTAAAACTACGATACGTTTAAAATTATCAAGGGGATTAAACCTCTGGCCTTGAAGGCAACCAGCAAACGAGTAAAACTACTATGGCAAGCGGCCTGCTTCTAAAAACTCCTTTCTCTCTCTTGCTTGGCAAAAAGCCACAACTTAAGTACTTGGCGTTAGCAAGACAAATTTGCATAAATAAGTTAAAGCTTTTAATTCTGGCCAGAAGTAGAAAATAAGAAGTGATAGTAAAGATTTAAAATGAAATAAACGTTCGTAAAACTTAGGATCCTTACACCCTAATGGTATGATGTATCATTCCCTTTAAAACAGAATTTAATCTTTCTACAAGGCCATTTGAACTTGGATGATAAAGAGTCGAGAACCTTGGGGACGATCCGATCCTTTTCAAAAACTCTTGATTCAACGAAGTAGTAAAATTAGTTCCTTGATCTGAAGCAACAATTTGAGGGATTCCTGTGCGTGAAAAGATTTGCAACAATGCATCGCATGTTGCTTAAGCATTCAAATTCCTCAATGGCATCGCTTCGGGCCATCTTGTACATTGATCAACAGCACACAGAACATATTTGTAACCTCTACAGCTTGGCTGTACAGGTGCAAGGATATCCACATCAATTACCTGGAATGGTTCTTTAGGATGTGTTACTGGCGTAATCGGAACTTCATCGAAGGGACGCTTTTTCGCTTGAAGTTGACAAGAAGTGCAAGTATTGCAATATGCATTTGCATCTTTCTTGATTTCAGGCCAATAGAAGGAATATCTCAAACTTTCGGCTGCCTTCTTGGTTCGCAGGTGACTTCTCCATAAGCTAGAATGAAATAAGTCCAAAATTTGATTTCTTCTTTCTTTAGGAAAGACTAATTGGTGAACTCTTTCTCCTAAAATTTTATCTTTATGATACAAAAAGTTGTCACTAACAATAAAGTTATTTCTTCCGTTCTTAGCATTTTGCCAGCATGTTTTTAAAGATGGGTCATTCATTTGTTGCACTCGAAACAGTTCTGAATCCGGAACACATTGATCGTGTCTCGTGCTACCTTCGGATTCATCCTTACCTGTATCTTCGTATACAAGAACACAACATTCTATTATCTTCTTAACAGTTTCATTACATTTTTCATTAATTAGGTTTTCCCTATCATGGTTAAGTATTTCGTCAAAATTTTCAGTTTGATGAAAAGGCATTTCACAGAAACTATCATTACTAATGTTTACATTTTTACATTCAAAATTAAACTTTCTTTTATCATCTCCCCTTAACTTATTAACAGCACTTAAAGACAAGAGTACATCATTACATAACTTATCCACCATTGCACATGTTATAAATTAGGTGACAAATTTATCATCTTCAGAATACATTACTAAAGGTAGGTTAATGAGAGGAGCTTTTAAAGCTTGTCCAAAAGCTGACGTGAGGATAACACTTCCATGTGGCGTACTGTATTTTTCTGGTACAATGTCAGCCTTGACAACGGTTAATTGCGTGCCTGTATCTGCTACTGCATTAATTAATTTACCATCACATATAAGTTTAACGGTTTGCAAGTCATCTATTAATTCCTTAACTTCTTGATTCACAGTAAAATATTTAGAAGAATTCTTTGCAGTTACGGCGTTAGACTTATTCTTACTTTCTTCCTTAGCAACTCTTTCCTTATCTTCGTGCAACAATATATTATGATACTTAAAATTACATTTTGAACATTTTAATTGAAAAGGACAATTTTTGTTCTACAGTTCCTTTCAAAACAAAGAAAGCACCGCTTAGAAGCCTTTAAAATCTTTTTCCTTTCTTCCGGAAACATAACGCATTTTTCCGAAACATGATTTTCGCTTTCACAAAATAAGCAAGGGAAAGTTCGAACAACTGCAATTTTGCTTACATTAGGGGAATAGCTGGCGCCAAATTTGTTGTTGTTGAATGAATTCCAACTGTGGAAGTTGTTTCGCTTTTCATTGAGTTGAGAATGCCTTTCGAG
The DNA here is from genome assembly GCF_044657685.1 of Stegodyphus dumicola. NCBI lineage: Eukaryota > Metazoa > Arthropoda > Arachnida > Araneae > Eresidae > Stegodyphus > Stegodyphus dumicola. The sequence goes on from NC_140771.1 coordinate 201,455,945, forward strand.
AGAATTAGCGTAACTCTTATTTAATGAAGTTCGTTCGTGACTTTCAATTTCCCGTTTTAGAAATTTCATGAGATTGTCTACATTAAAAGTTTCCTCATCTGCGTTTTGACGAGCAAAATCAAGCGTTATATCCTGAGGTATGCATTTCATTAACAAAGGGTATAGTAAATTTCCATACGATTCGGTTTTGACCCCTATCGAATTTAGTGACCTTACTTGTACGTTGCAGGTGTCATACAATTCCCTCAAAGAATTAATGTCGTTAGAACTTCGGACAAGCCGTAAATTTAAAAGTTTATGCATGTAAGAATTAATAAGGAGATCTTTTCGACCATATCTCTCTTTAAGAATTTTAAAAGTTTCGTCGTAATTTTCTGGAGATAAAGAATAGCCTTCTATTGTTTTTAAACCTACACCGCCTAACAGGCTAAGCAAGTAGTTAAACTTATCCACTTTAGATAGTTTTTCGTTTTGATTTATTGCCGTGTCAAAAGAATTGTAAAATGTTTGCCACACTTCAGCATTTCCATAAAATTTATCAATCATAATGTTTGACAATTTAACATTATAATCAGAACTTTTATCGACACCAGAAATAGATAAATTGTTACTATCATTAGAAGAACCATTAGAATCTAGAGAATTATTGCTATTTCCTTTTTCTTTCAATAATTTTGTGCCTCTAAAGCTCCATTTCGCAATCTTTTCTTCGTATTCCAAGGCCCTTTCGATTTCGGTTTCAACGTCATTAACATCAGTCAAGTTTTAATTTTTTCATCTAACACTCTCAAAGAAATAGCTTTTACTTTTAAAATTTCCTGTGATTCTTCAAGGTCTTCAAGGTTACCAGCTGCAATTAATGATTCAATAGAATTTGTTACTTTAGTAATGGCTGAACGAATAACTTTCCTTTCTTTCTTAGATTTCGTTAGCTCTTCAGCCACTTTTTTAACCTTGAATTTCACTTTACTACAAAATAAATTAAAAAAATTTCTTATCTTTCTGAAGACTCACTTACACGTTTATCCGTGAACTTTGAAACATGACATACCCCACCTCTGACACCACTGTCATATCCTGCTTCTTGGGCGTGTAGGTTCTGGATATACATTTAATTTCTACCGTAGACATATCGTAATGTGGGCATTGCATAAAGCCAAGCATTTAACGGCACAAATACTTTATTAACACACGAACAAAATAATAAGAACAAACGATTAACACGCAAGTATAACTGCGTATTTTTCATCCACGCTGGCATACAGCATGTTACCTTCGTTACTTCGATAACAACTAACTCACTACTCTTCTCTAGTAAGTCACATGAGAGAGAGGCGTTGCAGGCTAAACTGCGCATGCGTGGTCATCACGCCATGACACCAATTCCTTCAGATGTTTACATAGGACGAAATCGAAAAGTATGAGATCTGGCGATCGTGGCGGCCATAAAATCAGACTTCCACGTCTAATCCAGAGGATCAAGGATCAAGGTAGTTAAACGTACGGAGTACGCTAGGCTAGGCCTTTAACTGCACATCATCAAAAGATAACAATACGTTATTTCAAAAGAAGGGTTCGTCAAATAGGGTACAAATTTTATAGCCAAAAATAAAACAATAGCTTAGTAAGATAATGCCTTTTTCATGAGAAAAAAGGTAAAAAACTCAAAGAAGGTCTTTTTAATTAAATTTTGTGTCCAAACATAAGGACCAGAATCAAGAAAGGGGCAATAATCATTCAAAAATTTTGAAAAAAATTTAAACGTTTGCAAATGTAATTCCTTGATTCTTGATATCATAGTAAAAGGAAAACCGGATATTCCATATCCAGCCAATCACGGATAGAAGCGCTGAGAGTGCGCTAGAACGCCATTATTCTAGAGCCATAGGCGATGTGACGTCACATGATTCTTTCGCATTTATCTTGAAACCTAGGGGTCGTACATATACAGTTCCCTGGGCATTTTTTATGTATTCCAAGCAAGGAATTTTACATATTCCAACCAAGGAGTTTGGACAATCTTGATGGGATACCCTGTGTATGAATTTTGTACTAGGTTTCAGTTTCCTTTGATAGATTTTTGCAAAATGCATTTATGATAACTTCATCAAATACGAATCTTGAATAAATCTTTGATAATAAGCACATAGATTTACTTAAAGAGGATTTTCAAAGTACACCGGATAGTAGAAAATCCTTTCAATTAAGATTTATAAACTTTAATACTGGTGCTTAAATCAAACCTTTCTCAATGCACTGTGAAGGGGTTTCTTTAATGTTAGACTTCGCTTTTAAAGATTTACTATATAAACTAGTAGAGTGGATTTATAACCTTGGACTAGATGGAACTATAGACAAAAATAAATATAAGAATAAATAAATTTAAAAAAATAAAAATCTGAAAGGTTTCAAATTTTACATTACGCCCAAGTGAACTTTTTTCACTTTTGGTGCATTACCTGTATTTATTAAATATCGTGTTCTTCACACTTTTAAACCATAAAATTCAATTCAACAGTAATATCGCATAGTAATTTTCAAATGAGCACATATTTAGAATTTCCGAAGTACAGACTCTCACGCGCTGAAGATAAAAAATGGTTTTTTTTTTTTTTTTTTTTTTTTTTTTTTTTTTTTTTCGTACAGTGTTGCCATTCCTTGCTTTGATATCGTCGAGTTCGTTAATCAAAAATTCTTTAAAGCCTGAAAAAATATGAAATAGATAATAAAACAAATTCCAAATTAAGGTTTCCAGATGCTCATATTAGGTGTAGGATTACGTTATTATTATATTAGGTGGAGGATTACGTTATTCAAAATTGTATGGCTCTAGGTACCGTTACTTTATCAGAATGCGAGAAACATGGATACATTTACGCAGATTTATTTTTCATTATTTAATTTCTTTGAATATAATACAGGGCTGTAATATTTCGTGGCAACAATTTCAAAAAGGATTCGCCATATATAGTAAATCGACGAAAAATGTGAAAAGGAAATTAATAGCCCTTCAGAGCTAACTCCCCTTTGAGCTAATAAATAAAAAAAGAGAAAACATTCTGAAAGATTTCATAATTTAACGGTCGCCCAAAAGCTTTTGTTGATGTCTTTTATGCACTCGCTGAGTTCACATTCTAGTTGTGTACTCTTGCACTCACTGTTGCTAACTCCTTTTGATTCTTTTTTTTTTTTTTTTTCATTTTCTTAGCGTATCATATCAACATGGCTTTTTATAGTATAAAAGTTTATATAAAATATTATTTGTTAAAGTTACGTTTTATTTACTAACTTTATTTATTGAATATCATGTTCTTCGCGCTTACGCTACGTAAAATTCAAATCAACAGAAGAATCACAAAATATTTAAAAACATCATATATCTAGTATTCTCCGTATAGAGTTAAAAATAACCATACTTACTTTTACATCCGCTGTATTATTTCTTTAAAAACTAGCAGCTGGCGCGCTCAGATACTTAACATTGTTATTATAGAAAAGAAATATAATACTCAGAGGTTATAATTCAACTTCCCCTATAAACTTCCTCTATTTTACAGCGCAAACGCGTGAACCGAATGCAACGAAATTCTGTGTATGAGCTATACACGAGATGCGCTCACAGAATGTCGAAAAAACCATTTAATTCCAAAATGTCCACCAGAAGGCTTCTTTTTCGGTAAAAACATGAAATTTCACACAATAAACAACCCAAACGCAATACAGAAACAATATTAACATTTATTGACTAGATTCGGATCACCTTGTCATCAAACCACATTCAGTAAAGGCAAGCAAGAAACAAAAGCAGTTCAATTTGCCGAAATAAGAAGAGATTAGGACGAAATTGCATCAGAGAAGCAGTTTTTAATCGTGTCCAGGACGATACAGGGAAAGATGCTCCATCTGACCACCCTCATTCACCTGCAAAATTTCAAGTCGATGGACAGTATATTCACCAGCAGATCGCAAATGATCAGTTGTGAGGCTTCGCATATGAAGCGTTTTGAAGTTCCAAGTCAAACAGCATCGCAACACCTCCACGAAACACCAGACTTCTTAAACAGCCGCATAACCAGAAATCGCACGGAGTTACTAGATCCGGTGAATATGTTGGGCATGGATAAGGAAAGAAGCGAATAATAACACATTTCTCTGTGAAGTGCTGGAGCAATAGCGTCTTCACGGACTCATGGATATGCGGGGACGCACCGTCGTGCATGAAAATAGTTGATGTAAGGCTTTTGCTGTAGTTGTGGCACAACAAACATCTGCAGCATGTCATTGTACCGACGGCTCGTAACGAAACATGTGCGTTCCCTAAAAACACATAAACATTGCCTCACTCTACATATATAAGGTAAATATTTAAGGAAATAAAGCATTAAGTAATATTTTGAAAGCTCAATAGCCATTTTTCCAAACTTTCATTGAAAGCTTGATTAGGATGTGATTAGGCTTTGATCTTGATTATCTGATTAAACCACTATAGAAATTGACGAAAGTATATAGTATTTACGAAAGTATAGTATGATAAAAATTATAAATATTTCTTTGAAAATGGTTTATTTCTCACTGTTTATATTTTTCTAAAAAGGAAAATATAAATAGATTTATAAGAACTAAGGCTAAAAATTCTTTAATAAAAAAAAAAATTTCTTCCGGGTTTATTAGTGATGAGAGTAGAAAATTTACAGAACAGTTGCCTAGTTTTTGCTTTCTGCATAATCGCAAAAAGCTATAGCTTCTTGGGTTGTGGAACTTCTGTACACTATAGGTAGGATTCTTTTACTTCCGTTGTTTCGTAAAGAGGTATGCAAACTATTACGATAGCGTTATATTGAGATTACACTTTTTATGCTTAAAAAATAAAAACTGAAGTTCATTTCTTCAGTTATTTCAGTTGTAAGGTTCCAAACCTTGAATGTACTGCAATGTGTCTGGAACTTTGAAATCTCATAAGCGAATAATCGCTTTAGTTGGAAATGATAGAAGCGTAAACTTACGAAGGGTTGAATACCCTTTTTTATTCTACATAAAGTTTAACAGATGATTCCTTTCTTGGAGTTTACAATAAAGTCTCCACTCGTGCTTGAACTGAGAAAACTAAGAAATAAAACTTAACTAATCTTAATTAAAGAGATATAGTCGATAAGCTAGCAAGGTTCTAACAAAGCTGGCCCCTTAACGCTACCTAACGGCGAAGCTATCAAGGGCCTAAGTACGGCCGATCGTAAAAATAGCTTTAGAGAGAGTATAGCCAAAAAGCTAACGGGGGCTGATCAGAATATCTGCCTCTCTCACGAAGTCAGTAGAACTTCACAGTTAAATACTCCTTTCACTCATTTGCATTCAACTGCGATTCTGAAAATACGTTCTAGCCGGAAGTTGTAAGCTGAAATTAAGGAAAGACAGGAAAGTAACTTTAACTCAAAATTAACTGTTAGATAAATTAAGATAAACCTTACACAGTAAATTAACATCTTCACTTTCGGAAGGAAGTCTTCATTTAGAAATTAAATATTATACTTCAGTATAAAAAAACCATCTTTGATATGGTAATATATAGCAATTTTAAACTCATTTTGCTATGAAACTATGTGATATTACCGAATTTATTTCTCTGAAAGATGATTAACGTATCCATAGTCACTTTTGTTTCATGTTATTCGTGCATCTGACTTTACCAATGCCACATAAGGCAGGTCGTTTTTAAAGATTTAACTACTTAAAATTAAAGAGACTTTTATTCATACTGCCACATTTCAAGAATTGATTTTCCACGTTTGATAGGGGGCGGCTATATTGTACAGCACGGATAACGATAATCATATGATTACTTCATGCAGCTGTTTAATTCTGCTACTTAAGTACTGGACATAGTCTCACATCAGTTTTTTAAAACCGATGTTGGCAGAGGTATGAACACTTTTTTAAAGAGGAAATTATTATTTTCTTAAAACCGACTGTCAGTTCTTTTGCATAACAAAACTTATAGCTTATTATGTTGCGAGCGAGTACACATTACATGTATATTTTTTAATTGATGCTGATTTTCATTCGTAAACGGAACTACCATAAATTACTTATTTATCTAATTAGCCTTCTTTTAGTTTATTCTTTCTAATACTGCTTGGAATATGTGTTTATAGGAGTAACTTAAGCAAGGAAAATTTCACATGCATAACAGTGCCCTGGCGAAACTTAACTCAGGCATCTTCATGAAGGCTGTTTTTCCAAGTTAAAACTGATATATATAAACGCGTAGGCAAGTTTATGTTTGACTATTTTATGGAAATTAGTGCTACAGTAAAAATTTCAAGAAAAATTACGTACTTAGTTTTATGCCTTGTTAATCAAGTAAAAATGTAACGATTACTTAGAATATAAAGCTAAGTTGTTTTTGATATTTCTAAAAATGTTATGAATCACGTTACGAAATTACCTTAAAATTTTTCAGTGACACAATTATTCAGTGTAATGTAGACTTAATTGAAGACTTACAGATTTTTTTTTAGTTTTCAGTTAATGCTAGCACAAAACATAGAACGTAACAACATTAATTTCTTTCAGCAAAAGTGTTTCAAGTTTCGTTGAGTTTCTTCTTTAATCACTGAGACTTTTTCCACTAAGTCCGTTAATGCTTTTCTGATATCTTGGCATAACGGTCTGTAACGTATTTCTTTCGAAATATAAACCAGATAGTTTTTCTTGAACGAACAGGAATTTTTCACTTTATGAGAGAACATTTTCCGTTACTTACCTAAAATGAAATAAATCAACTAAATACTTTTTTTCTTTCTTTGGATAAAAGCTGAATTATGTTAGGAATATTAAATCAGTTAAATCAGATGATTAGTTTAAGAAACAAATCTTTTTCTTCCCTCTTTTCTATCAGCCGATTTTCAGATATTTAGAAACCAAGCAGTAATGTAAATAATTAATGGGTTCAGAATGTGTTACGTTTAAACAGTTAAACAGTTAGAAATTAATGTGTAATGTTTTATTTTCTCTTTATAATGCACTAAAACGTACCGAGTAAATTACTTAAAAGAATATCACATTCATAATTTTTTTTAAATTTTCATTCAGTTCTACAGGTTGTAAAAATACACATAAATATATAAGCAACCAAGAAATGCAGTCCGATTTTAAATTTATAAAAGAAACTAAAAACGTATTTTGAAGTAAAATTTTCAAAGCGCCTTTTTAAAAATAGTCACATGTGTCCTGAAGTATATTTGTAGTCACTGCACATTATTATCTTCTTCTATGCAGAGATAATGAGTACATAAGTGTGCATTTTAAATATTTCAGTGTAATAGCCTTCATATGAAAATAGGTACTTTTGAATAAAGATATAACATTCTTTTTTTTTCATTGTAAACAGTTTATTAAATAATCTCATAGATTTTAACTACACGCATGGGAATTAGAAACGCAACATTTTATTCCGTCTGAAAAATAAATTACGTTCTGTTCATACTTTTTAATCCTTGTTGCTATAGTAGTTAATTATTCTCTATATTTCTTTCGGTACAAATATGCCTGGGTGAGTCAGAAATATGCAAACACGATCGAAGTAAATGCAGTTTATTGCTGAATATTAAAGCAGGCAACAGTGTATGATACGAATAGAATTAACGTGAAATTTTTTCCATTTCAAATAAGACTGATGAGCTCGAGCTTATTTAACAGGCCAGTACTGCTCTAAACATGCAGGAATGCGCTACACATGCAGTGTAAACGACTGCATTGAAGAATGATCATGCGACCGCGAGATTGAAGAGGCGTCATTCTAATGCAATATTATTGCTGTAGACTGTGGAAAAGTAGAGAAAATGACTGTTTACAGCGAAAAACGTCGAGCAACAATTATCCTTCACATGCTTTTAGAAGTACAGAAGTGTGTGTGTGTGTGTGTATGTGTGATTATGGCAAAGCCTCGAGGGCTATCTGCCTAAGAGGAGGGATGCCTTCGTGGAGGACTTTCTAAGGGAAACTGGCTAGTATACACGTTACACATGGGGAAAACCACGAAAACGCCCATGCAGCCAGCCCGTTCGCGGGACTCGAACCTCGGACCGAACTACCAGTGTTCAGCGACTTTACCGCTCGGCCGTTGGTGGGCAGAAGTACAGAAGAAACAACGCAGTAATTATTGAAAGCCTCTGAACCAGTAGACAGTTTTAAGCAATAAAGAGGAATCTGATTAGTGTTGTTTCGCATTGCCTTTTTAGTGAGGTACTATTATAATATTTCTAATAGTAAATGGGAAAGTCGAATGCCATTTATTTTCCAGTGTAATTTAAATTTATAATCTGCAGTAATTTTAATTTTAATTTTTATTTAAATTTATAATTCCACATTAATTAGGAGTAAAAGAAAAAAACAGAAACTTTATTATAAAAAAAGGTTACTTGTAATAATATTAAAAATTATGTACAATTTTAAATCGGTCAAGAAAAAATATCAATTCAGGTTAACTTAAAATTCAATTAAAATTAATTACTGCAGAAATATGATATATTAACAAAGTACCTAATGCATTTCAACGTCTGCATAAGAGTGCTATTTTATCCCCACTGATCAAAATGTTTACTTAAGTTATTTAAGTACTTAAGTGTTTCCTTAAGTAAGTTAATGTGTAAAGTAATGTTTAATTATGAAGCAGATCTCTAACTGAAATGGACTCTTATGTAAATCCATCATTCCGTACAAATATCAATGAATAAAATTGAACAGGTAATTTTGTAAGCTTTTCTGATTGATAACTTTTATATTTATATCTCATTTTCCATTAACATTTATTTGAATTTAAAGTGGAGTAGTGATATATGCATAAAGATAAAAGGATAAGACTTTATCTTGAATGATTAACATTATATTATTTGTTAAGGAATGAAATAGCTATGTTTTCTGCATGCAAACATTCGTATTAATGCATAATGTAACAGACCCAAAATTGTGCCGTGTCTAAAATTTATAGATATTTTGCTATTGGGGGGGGAATGCCTGATAAGAAAGAAACCTTTTTCGTTAGTTGCCTTCATTTTTATTCACCAGTTTACTCTTGATTCCATTGGTTCTTTATGTGAAATTAATGTACATTTTAAATGAGGTTGCTTGACATTCATTTCATGAAGACATATATTTACTCTTTACAAAGTATGACTTGTATAACAGTTTCATAATTTTCTCTAACTGTTAAGCCCTCGAGCCACACACACACACATAATTAAATTCTCTAACTGTTGAATGGTTTTATTTTCCATTCAGATTGGCACCAAGTTCTAAAATAGAATATTCTTACTAAGATATTTACTTTTTAGGACGTGTATAAATGCTACTAAAATTTTTGAAACAGGGAATATAAAAAAATCATTCTTTGAGCTCAACAAGATTTGAACCACTTATTTCCTATTCGCTGGCTGGACGTGCTTCCAGGAACTCCAACAGAACACGTATGAGGAGAATGCGATTTTTCCTTATAACCCTACTCCGGACGTTTCGTGTGGAGGGCACAAGATTCAACTGATCAAATTCAGGTGTTTACCATGTATTCAGTTCAGGCGCCATTATAAAGACTTAAGTTTTTCAAAGCGGAAGAAACACGGAAGCTCAGCTTCATTCAGGTTTCGAATCACTGAAGCTTCCTTTGATAATTGGAAATCCTGCAATTTACATCACGAAAATATGAATTCGGGAGGGGGAATCCGATAATTCCTCACGAATTGTCTTTGCATGCTTTGTTGTAATGAATTAACTAATTAACTGCTGATCTGTGTTATTGTTGGAATTGAGCTTTTGTATATTTTATTAAAAGTATAACATGCTTTTGAAGTATATAATCACTTTTACAGTGATAATTAAATACGATTTTATATTGGTTTCTAATATTATTATTGGCGAGTTTCATTTTTCAGTTAAAGTTTACTAAAGTAATTAAAATCTGATAATCTTGTATGTATTCAGCATGTAATTTGTTAAAGCTAGGAAAATTATCCTTCATTATTTGGCAGTGACAGCAATTTATAACTTTAATACTTTACCCAGAATCAATTTCACCACAAGACAGTAATCAGCGTTTATCGAAGCTTTAAGGCACTTAACTATGAGGTATGCAGCAGATGAAAACTTAAGTGCTCAATTTCTAGGCTTCTACAGGCTATAATAAAGAGGAAAAACCTCCTATTTCATATTTCCAAGTTTGCTTTGGTAAGGGTAAAATATGAAATCGTTTATAATAATTCGATTTAATTTGTTGCAAAATTGTTAGTGAATAAATGAAGCTCTAAATTATATTATTTAAGAAATCTAACCTAATAAAAAATCAACATTTACAAAGTGCATGCTTTTTATAATGCTTCTAAAAGCAGATCAATGCTCAATTGCAATTTTAGAAGGAGTATTTTTCAGAAATACTTCTTTATATATTTGACTGCAATATTTATAAATACAGCAAAAAACTCAATATTTTTATAGCATAATGAGAAAATTGGTGATACATTTTATTAAGTAATTCAACAATTTAGATATTTGTAAAGTGAATTATATTTCATTTTGAAACATAATTCGAAGATATAATTTTCTCAGTAGACTTTTGCAGATCTGAATCTTTAATAGTCCATCATAAAAAACATTTGGAGCATATAGGCTAAATACTCGTATGTATATATCAGGCACACACTCGTAATTATAAAATTCTCCCCCTTTCATAATCAGAACCTAAATAGATTATAATTTTTAAAACTTAAAAAGAGAAATATAATAAGACATTAATGCCGAATGTTTGGAATTATCCTAATTAATTTCTCCGTTTTACAAATGATCACAGAACATCACTATTGTTTTAAATAAATGAAGCTAACACAGTATAAATATTGTTTTAACTATCGTCGAATTTCGCAGCGAAACACACCAGAAGTCATGATATTAAACAACAACTAAGAAATAAAGGCAATGTCTTTACGATAGTTGGGCTTTTTAAATTCTGTTTAATACCCCTTTTTGCTTCGAATTTCGAAGTTCATCAAATCTAGGGCTAGGAACTACAATTTATATTTTAGGTGGCTGTTCCAGTTAAAACTCGAAAATCTTAAAACTGACTTAGTGCCCAAGGTCTATCGTAATATAAAATTTTACAACTTTTAAACTAATTTTACATTTAAAAATAATAAGAAAAAAAGACACAGATGTCAACATTTTCATTATTCTAGGATTGGATTCGATTATTAAATTACGGCAAAGCACACGAGGGCTATCTGCCTAAAGGGAGGTATGCCTTCGTGGAGGACGTTCTAAGCGAAACTTGCTCGTATACACGTTACACATTGTGAAAACCACGAAAACACCCATGCAGCCAGCCCGATCACGGGATTCGAACCTCGGACCGAACTACCAGTGTTCAGCGTCTTTAGCGCTCGGCCGCTGGTGGGCCTTTCATTATTCTAGAGTTTTTAGAACAGAATGTATTTCAGATGTGCATTCATTAAAAAAGTATGCTTTCTTAATTACTGTAATTGCAAAGAGTTCTACTTTTTTGATTACAATGGCTTCTAAAATTCTGCTTTTGATAGCAACAGCACTGCATGAATTCGGAATGAGAAATTTGTATCAAGCCTCTCTTTACATTTGCTCTAAAAGTTAAGCTACTTTGAATTTTTGTCCGTGTACATAAATAATACATAATTGTCACTTCTCAGGAACCGGTGTAATATTCAAATAAATAAAAATAACGCAAACAGTGCAGAATTTCACGATAATCTTTCTGAATTAGACGTTAGAACAAATGTTAGAAGTTGCTGTTTTACATTGATTAGTGAACCTTAATAAATTGCTAGACATGTGTTCTTTACTTATACAAAGAGATAATGTGAAAAAAATTGCTAATAACTTTCAATATGGGTCTTGATCTTATAATTCATAAAAAAAATAAATAAATAAATAAATAAAAAAAATAAAAAAAGATTTTTCAGACTAAATAAACACAGGAGAAATTTTTTTAAGAAAGCTCCTATTTAATATATTTTAGCAGTAAAAATTAAACTAATGCAGTAATTACCATACGGTAAGATTATTAAAATTTTTAAAGTAATTTTAAATTGTTTTAAATTTTATGAAAATTAAATATATTAAAATCCTTTTTAAAGTATTTAGATATCTATAGAAACAAACGTTATTACTCATTCATCAAACGTTATTACATCATATCTCGTAACAAATTGTGTTCATAAACGAATTTAGAAATCGGTATTCAAGACGCCAGTTCAATATTTATCTTCTAATAGGACATTTTGATGCATTTTTACTAAATCATAGTAAGTAACCTGCCTTAACAAAACTTCCTTTTTATATGACGTTTAGCAAATATACGATAATTTTACGTATATGCAACTGAGCTGAAGGAGACTCCACAAGTCTTCATTAAATAGTATGTAAAATTCATTTACTTTAGCTTTTAAAAATGGAATTTGTATTTTGTGTTCCAAAGGAGCTTTTATTTGGTATCTATTGAAAGCAACAGAGGTACAAATGTATTATCTTTAAGGTTAGTCGACTGGATTGATTTGCTGTGTGACTCGTTCTGATGCAATAACGTATATATACATATATGTATGTGTGTGTGTGTGTGTATTTGTAAGATAAAAAACATGAAAGAAAACTTCTAAATTTAATTCATTTTAACCTCTTTTATTTTTTATTTCATTTCGGAATTTCATATATCTGTCCCAAAAATAGCCCTGTAAGTCTGAACTGCGTCATTAAAATTAATCATGCGATCTTACGTAACCCTTAATGCAGATGCCTCTTGATCAATCACAGGATTGTAATCCAAAACTAAAACTGAAACTTTTGACTCCCTCCTTTCTTTCTATGAACTGATGCGTCACTTTTGCTTGTGCTTTCCTCTTGGCCAGACGCCTTTCTCCAATCATGTGTGTGCTGCTATATTCTCTTCTATGGCAATAATATCAAAATTGTAAATGTTCTTTAATAGGCACGAGTAGAATTCCAAGTGAATTGTGTCCACATAATGGGAATTTAAATAAATAAAAGGAATTTAATCCAGCTCGACTGCTTCTTCTTCAAAATGGATGAACGCTCTAAGCATCAAGTATCTACGCAATTAGTATTTCTACGCATCTATGTCTGTGTTCTTATTTCAGTGCCTCCAAAAGTGTTCTGTCATTACATTCTTCGGACAGCTCTAATTATGAAAAATTCCACACCAGTTTGATAAGCTATGTTCACAGCGAATCATAGGAAAAGTCCTGTTTCACCGGAAATTTTAATGCAAGTTTGTGCCGCATCCATAATCAAATCATTCATGCCGTGTCATCGAACCACATATATATAATTTCAATATATTATATACATATATATAATTTCAATATATTATATACATATATATAATTTCAATATATTATATACATATATATAATTTCAATATATTATATACATATATATAATTTCAATATATTATATACATATATATAATTTCAATATATTATATACATATATATAATTTCAATTCACCAACTATTCTCGTTTTTTGTAAATAAGATATTGCTGCGACTTATTGTGTTTGTCTGACAGTAACATTAGAACAAGCCCACGAAATTCATTGTGCAAGGAGTGTAAGATTGCGCCTGTTTTTGTAAATAAGATATTGCTGCGACTTATTGTGTTTGTCTGACAGTAACATTAGAACAAGCCCACGAAATTCATTGTGCAAGGAGTGTAAGATTGCGCCTGTTTTTGTAAATAAGATATTGCTGCGACTTATTGTGTTTGTCTGACAGTAACATTAGAACAAGCCCACGAAATTCATTGTGCAAGGAGTGTAAGATTGCGCCTGTTTTTGTAAATAAGATATTGCTGCGACTTATTGTGTTTGTCTGACAGTAACATTAGAACAAGCCCACGAAATTCATTGTGCAAGGAGTGTAAGATTGCGCCTGTTTTTGTAAATAAGATATTGCTGCGACTTATTGTGTTTGTCTGACAGTAACATTAGAACAAGCCCACGAAATTCATTGTGCAAGGAGTGTAAGATTGCGCCTGTTCTTGACAAGTGCCTTGAGCACTACGCTGGTGTCAGTACTACTACCGTCTTAGGGTTTCCCACCCCTCTTAGAGTACCACAAACTTCTCGAGAGGACTTTCGGCTAGCAGCATATTTACTAGAGTGACTCCATGCTGCACAGACTCTGTACATTTACAAACACCCGTGGCTTCTCATGGATTCGAACCTGGGCTCTTCGGTACGGCAGTGAGCATTGCTAGTTGCTATCCCGGTTGGGCGGTCAAAAACATTGCTAATGTAAAACTGCTTCGTTTGATTCCAGAATTAGTATTCCTAAAATATTATACAATGTATAAAATTATTTAAATTTTGCAATAGTATTTTAATATGTATTTCAAACGCATTACTATGAAGACAATTTTATTTGAGCAAAATATAAAAATCATTAACCCTAAAGTGTTAAATCAGGATCTGAGAAATTACAAATTAATAAATTAAATTTAAAACTTTCAAAATGGGAAAAGCTAATGAAGTAAAATTTCTAACGGAGCTTATAAAGATAGACATTTGAGAACAGATCGGAAGAAGATATCCCAAATAGAATGTGAAATACTATATAATGCAGAGTTTCGTAAAAAATATTTTAGCGTTTATTTTGTTCGAATTCAATATACTGCTTCTTCTCAAAGGTTGCTATATTTAATTCGCCTCTAAGATAATTCTTCTTTTCCTTTTATTTCTTTTACTTAGTTTCCTGAGCTCTTTTTTGTGGGGTATTTTTTTTTTTCAATTTCTATCTTTTGCATGCAAATATAATGGAAATTTCCGCGAACTTAAAGACGAATCATAGGAACAATGACACGATGTTCGAATATGAAAGACTCTTCCCATAGTAAAATAAAATAAAGCTTTATCTGCAGTTATAAAGAGAAAAAAGAGTGGATAAGCCATAATAAAAGTAACGGGCTTCATATACATTTCAAAACATTTTTACAGTCTTGTTCGCTAGAGTTTTAATCATTACCATAAATAACTTTTAGCGAAAGAATTTAATTTTCAATGATAAATGAACCATTAAAGGTATTATCTTACTGTCAGGAAAGAAAAGAGTTGAAAACATTTTATTATTTTTTCCATAAAATTTCTAAGAACATACATACTTATAAGGCATCCCGGTTTCAGGTGAACATAAAATGCCGCAGAGAACATTTTTGTCTGTATAGGATACTATATTTTTCATATCATCTGAAGATCTTTTTTCAGCATAATTCATTTTCAAATTTATAAATACCAACATAAAACTGTCAGAAACTTTTAAGGCGCTGCCTGAAATTTCACAACATTTATCTTTAGACCAATAATACGCAAAAACTAAATGCAGTGATGGTACATTTCTATGCCATCATTTATTTCGTTCTATTGAAAATAATATACTAAATATAAAAAGTAAATTTAATACGTTTAGCAAATTATTTGAACACTTAAATAAAATTTATCAACATTATATTCAGGTATGGAGTTACAAGAAACAGAAAAGATACAAGAAACAAAACTTGTATTACAGAAAACTGTAATACTACACCTTAATGTCGCTTGACTTCGACCTCAGTATGAATAATATTTAGACTGCTGTTCAGAATACACATGTTTGTTTTATTTCAAATGTAATTCAAAATTTTTATCAAATTTTTTATATATGTGATAAATTTCAAAATTAAAATTCAAAATTTCAGTTTGGTAAAATATTTTGATGATGCTTCCTTAAATTAAGTGCATTTCTAGAAGTTATTATTTTCATACATTATTCGTTATTTGATTAGTTCAACCCTACCAATAAAAACATTATTTGGATACATTTTGCTCAAGTTCGTTATTTTTTAAATATTAATGATTTATTCTTTCAAACTAAGATTCTAAATATAGGAACTTATGTAACTTTTATACAACTTATTTAACATCTTTACAACGTTTATATGTTGAAGACAATACATTATTCATCAACGATCAAAAAGTGGTATAATTACAGGGAAAAATATGGCACATGTTTTCATAATTAAATATTTCATCTCTAAAGAAGATTTTATTAGTGTTTACACTTACTGCTTTCCATTTATAAGAAGTTTTAAACTTCTAATTTATTGGAAGATTATAAAATGCACATTTAATTCAAAGAAAGCAAAATAGATATCTGAAATACACCGAATGTGTTTAGATTATTAAAACTAATAGAAAACATCGCATTACAGAAAATAATGAACACCAAGTAAATTGCGACAAATGTCTTTGCATATCTGCGATATTATAAGCTTCAGTGTTTAGACTAATCAAATTTCTACTTGTAAATCTATAGTGGTTTGTCATACGCTTTCTAAAGACGACGAAATTATAAAATTTTCTTTCCAAATATGTGAACTATTTTACTTTAAAAACAAATTAATATTTTCTAAACGTTACTGCAAACATATCTTATGCCTTTAGCATAATCCAAATAACCAGCTGTGTCAAGAATGAGCATATTTCGTTTCTACTCTTTTGTGCTTTTAAGGTTAGCTTTGCAACTAAAACTACGATTACAATGTGTGGCAGGATATGAGAATATCAGTATTCTAATTATATTTTCTAAATTTTCTTTCAAATAAAAACAAAAGTATTTGTTACATTTATCTGAAACAGATGCTGACTTTTTTTGAAAAATGAATTATTGGATTTTTATTCTTTGGTTCGATTAGCTTATTATTTCTCATCAGCTGAAAATACCAGAAATATGTTTTTTGATTCTTTAATGTATCTGTAAATTCCTGTCTTCAGATGTTTTAAATAAACCAAATGAAAATAACTGTTTGAGTATTATTTCTTGTATCTTGGTTTGGTATGCACTTCGGTCATGAATAAACTATTTCCTTAAAACTATAACATGATAATTTATTCAACCAATAAACTCAACCAATAATTTTGATATTGTAAATTTAGGAATTTAAATAATTTTCGCAGTTCAAAACATGCAGAAGAAAGACCGTTGTTATATTTTAAATTGATTTTATACATTGTAGTTATACTCTTGTTATATTTTACTGAAACGAAATATAACACTGGGATAATAGCAGAATAATTAATTAAATAAACGGAATCTTACTTTCTAAATTATACGAAATTAGGATTTCTACCATCATGAGTAATTTTTGAACTTTCTGTACTATATTTATAGTATATATATAATCAAATGAATAAAATGGGAATACTCCTATCAAAATTCCAAAAACGTAAAAATTAAGAATGCCAATAAAGAAAATAAGAATTACGATTAGAAGATTCCCAGTCTACAAAGTCGTAAAAGGGAAATGCAGAAAAAAAAATATAAATGGATTTTAAAATTGATAAACAGATAAATAAATTGATTACCAACAGGTAAAATAACAATTATTTTTTAAAAGAATTTTGAAATATTGCAAAAGGAAAAGTGACAGATGGAAGAAACTGCTTACAAGCAGTAGCCAATAGTTGTGGAAAAGCAAATGATTTAGATGAAAAAAAAAAAAAAAATCCAAAGAAATTATACAATATCACTGAAAAATTACTAAAAAATAAACAACACTGACGACAGCAAAATAAAACTGAACATATATATATATATATATATATATATATATATGCTATATAGTAGGTTACGTAGTATGTACTGATAGGTAATCTGCTTCTAAGTGACGATGATATAATATACACTGGTTATCATAAATTAGGGAAAAATCACAAAATTCGCGATAACTCTCTCGAAAATAAGCCAAACCGTGTAAAATTTGAATATGTTGCCAAGTAAGTGTAGCTGAGTAAAACTGCGATATGCAAATTTGTGGCGCTGCTTTCGGAATACGTCATCTGCGAGGAGCTTAAAAGTCCATGTTTGAGAGCAAGGCCTCATATTTCACTGCGACAGTGACATCAGAAATCTGAGATAGCCAATTTGTAACAATGACTTCCAGGCATCATTTGCCTGCAGAAATGCGATGGAGAGCCATTGGGAGACTAGAGGCAGGACAAAGGCAAACAGAAGTGGCCAGATGGCTAAATGTGAGTCCTTCTGTGGTTCATACACTTTGGAGGCAATTTCAAACCACAGATTCGGCATCTAGGAGGTTCAGCCAAGGACGGCCAACTGCTACGACGAGCGCCGATGTCTGATATTTGACATTATGTGCACGCAGAAATAGAACCGCTACTCCGACTCTTCTTAGATCCTCCCTTGCTGCAGCCACCGGAAGGTTCGTGTCAACGTCAACTGTGCGTAGAAGGCTTCACGAAGGTGGTCTGTATGTGAGGCGACCAGACATTTGTGTGCCGCTCACGTCACGCCATAGGAGGCCACTACTACATTCTGTGGCCACTACAGCATGTCCACTGGACGCCTGATCAATGGGAGGCGGTTCTCTTTACGGGTGAGTTCAGGTTTAGTCTAGAAAGCGATAGTAGGCATTATTTGATATGGAGAGAACCTAGAACCCGTTATCATCCGTCAAACATCCGTGAAAGAGATTTATACGGAAAGGGCAGTGTCTGTGTTTGGCGTGGCATCTCTTTGGGTGGACGCACAGACCTCCGTGTCCTTCCAAGGGGAATCAAGAATGCTCAAGTTTATAGTGATGACATCCTTGATGCTTATGTGCACCCGTATGCCGGGCCGGTTACAGCCGAAAACATCGCGGCAAAATCATCGCGAACGAAAACGTCGCGGAGAAAACAACGCAAGGCAAAAACGTCGTGCTACAAAACATCGTGGGAGAAAACATCGCAACGAGAAAACATTGCAGTTCTAAAACATCGTGGTACAAAACATCGTCGTCGAAAATAAAGCGGTTCAAAAACTTCGCAGTTTAAAAACATTGTCGTCGAAAATATCGTGGTAAAAAATAAAGTATCTACAAATCATCGCATGACGATAACATCGCAGACATGCTTCTTTCAGGCTTTAATAACTGTAAATGGATATTCCCATATTGATTTGTGATCGCAAGATGGAAAGAGGGATAATTTTTACTTTCATACTTTTTATTAACTAATAAATTTTTGCTGAGAAAATAAGAATGAAACTTAAGCATAGAAAATTAATGCAACTTATAGCACTTAATAGAATTTTAAACCGACATAGTTAACTAACAAAGGCCATTAATAAATCATTTTTATAAAGTTTTTAATGGTAATTTTTCATGAAAAGTATAATCTATAATTTGCATTTAATTTTTTATGCTTAAGTTTCCTTCTTACTTTTTCAGCAAACATTTATTAGTTAATAAAATGTGTGAAAATAAAAATTATCCTTCTTTACATACTGCGCTCAAAAATCATTATGGGAATATCCATTTACAATAATTAAAACCTGAAAAAAGCATGTCTGCGAAGTTATCGTCATGCGATCATTTTTAGATACTTTATATTTTACCATGATATTTTCGACGACGATGTTTTTAAACTGCGAAGTTTTTGAACCGCTTTATTTTCGACGACGATGTTTTGTAGCACGATGTTTTAGAACTGCGATGTTTTCCTTTTGCGATATTTTCTCCCACGATGTTTTGTAGCACGATGTTTTCGCCTTGCGTTGTTTTCTCCTCGACGTTTTCGTCCGCGATGTTTTTGCCGCGATGTTATCGGCGGACACAGCCGGGGCAATAGGCAATGCTTTCCTGTTACAATACGACAACGCAAGACCACACAGGGCTCGCATCGTAGATGATTATCTTCAACTGTTAACAATTATGTGCATGGAGTGGCCAGCTCGATCCCCGGACTTGAATCCTATCGAGCACGTTTGGAGTGCTTTAGGAAGACGTCTAGCTACTCTCAATCCGCCCTTTCAAACCCTTGTCGCGCTTTCAGCTGTTTTGCAAGAGCAATGGCTCTCGCTTCCTATGGAACTGATAGACCGCATAATTGAAAGCATCATACATCGCTGAATGTGCTGTATTGCTTCTAGAGGCGATCATATTCCATATTGAAGGTACTTCTCCTATAGCAAACTGACACTTACGATTTCTTCATTTTATACATGTGCTAATTTCTATACTACCATATTTGTCTGGTAATTTCTTTTTATGTTATTTGATACCTTACTATGGGTTGTATATTGTGGGTAAGTTTCATTAAATTCTGCATGTAACTTTCTCAGTAATCGTGATTTTTGTGATTTTTCTTTAAGGGGACTCATACACCTAAAACCCCTCATGATCTTCGAATATGTGACTGTTGCAAGAATTGGGATATTTTATTTATTTTAAAAGCAATTACTTCCAACTTTTTACAGCTGATTACATAATATAGCTGCTTTAGAAACTAGTAACCAGAAAGTTTGTGTTGCCACAAATATTTTTGTAATTTAATCCTCTTTGTGACAAAATATTTCGCCATGTTTCCACCTTGCGCGCATGATATTTTAAAAATGGCTAATGGTACATACTTGAAATTGGATGGAATTCTTTATATGGGCACTATTTTCGAACTGAACCAACAATCTGATAAATATTTTAATATTGAAAAATTTTATGGACGAAAACATTACAAATTCTGTTAATAAAATACATTTTATAAACTCAACACAAAATAAAATAAAAATTGAACATGAAATTTTTAGAACTTTAGGTTCACAGTAGTTTCCAAACGTTATAAAAGCTATATATTAAATATGGAATTAAATTATGAAACAGAGTGTTTTAAACTGTGCGCGCAAGTTGGAAACCTGACGAAAAATGTTGTCACAAAGTGGATTAAATTATAAAAATATTTGTGGCAACACAAACATTCTAATGACTAATTCAGAAAGCAGCTATATTATGTAGTCAGCTGTAAAAAGTTGGAAGTAATTGCTTTTAAAATCAATAAGTAATCTCAATTCTTGCAACAGTCACCTATTCGAACATCTTATGGGTTTTAAGGTGTATGAGTCCCCTTAATTTATGATAACCAGTGTATTTATATGACCATGATATTTTTCCATTAATCTTTACATGTAAAATATTTTTTGGAAATTTTTGAAGTAAACTACGTTCTGAAGTAAAATGTTAGTAGCCGTATTTTTTCCGAATGATTATTATCAACCTTTCTATGTAGTATGGATAGCTTTCTAGGATTAAATTTAAAATGTCAGATTCCGTTGCTTTCATACGTTTGAGAAAGAATATATTTTAGAGTACAAAACAGTTTACTCTGCTTTAACTGTAGTAAAATATACAAGTATTGCTCTGTGTAATAGATATTATTATTACTTTATTTAACGTTAGTAACACCTTCCTTGCATAATTTATTAATAAATCTAAATAACAGATATGCATATTACACAAATTACCTGTCTTGTAATGTACTACCCGAAGATAAGGGGTTTTAGGATACATAGTTCTTCATATACACGCAAAATCTGGCTGATTTTCACAAGCAAATTCTCAGCTGCATTACTTTATCTTTTAGTTTCATAAAAATGTGTAATCTAAATAAGTTCTTAAATTAAAATAAACAGATATTAATTTTTTAAAACATCAGTTTCATTTCAACTAATAAAATTAAAATGCAAAAGATAGGACCTTTAGATTTCAGTTTGACTACTCAACAGATTGAAGCAACTATTTATAAAAGCATGCAGAATGTAATTTTAATCATGAGAGCAGTCTGACTTGCACTTATCTTAAAGTCAATTTACATATAATTAGGTTGGCTTGGATTCTATCACTTAAGTTATATCTCTGAAGACGAGGCATTCTGCCTATGAAAAGAAATGTATTCGTTATTTACCTTTTATAGAAAAGTGAATCGCATTTGTGCTGCCCATCGGGAAATTCACGAAAACTCCCATGAAGCCAACCCTTTCTATAAGGTTGGGTCCAAACCCCAGTATTCAGAACTCTTACCGTTCGGCTGCTAGCGGAGCTAGGTCTTAAAGGTAACTTTTTTTTTTCTTTTTAAGCCGAGAGCAAGCCATTTTAGGCTTTCGCCACTATTAAGGCTAAAAGTGGGTAATCATTTTATTATGGAGGCACCTAATAGGCGGCCACAGTCACCTCCTAAGAAGGGTCAGACTATTTGCATCCTTCTCCGGGATTCAAACCTGAGCCCTTTGGTAACGTAGTAAGTTCCCCTAACCACTCTTTCGCCTAGGCGGCCGGTTTGAAATAACTTCTCTCAGGGAAAATTATGTTTTTCAGGGCATTTAGCAACAGCTGTAATTAACTGACAAGTATTATCTGAAGCTAGTTGTAACTAAGTGAAAAAAAATCTGTAGACAGAAATTTTTACTGGAAATAATTTGAACCGAATTTAACTATCCACACACCACATCGTCACGTGACTATGCCAAAAAATTATTGCTAGATCTTTTTTTTTTTTTTTTTTTCATTTCTGCAATATTTGCAATAGTCAAAATGTAATTTAGCCTTTAACAAAGTACAGACAAAAGCTGCAAACATTTGGGGAAGCCGTATTTTATACTTTTAATACACATAGGCCGGTAGAGTAAAATCTTTGAACATTTTTCAGCCTGTAAAAGTACTTTGAATTTAAAATGTACTTTAGCTAAAGAGTTAGTCTTTCAGGAATTATACAAAAATTATTTTTGTAATATGCTGATAGAACTGTTAGCCCACTTAAGGCGATTGCATGCTATAGAATTGTAAAATAATTGAAAATTTGCAGAGACTAAGGGTATATAATTTGAGTTTTTAAGAATAAAAGAAAGTGCCGTGTAAAATACTTGTAAATAATTCAAAAATCGTGTGCCTATTGTTTATTGCCTTAATATAAATTAAGCAGTTTCTAAAATCTTCGTTAAAAGTAATCGGCATTTAATTTTCTTTAAATTTCAAATGGGCTTCTCTTTCAGTTTTACTTTAAATGGGTTTTGTTTAAAATTATGAATTAGGTGAATTTGTTATTGTTTAATAAATTATATTCAGGTATAGAAGATAATTCCTAAAGGTGATTAGTTCAAATACATAATCTTAAATATTCCTTTAAATTAATCCCTTACTGGTATACTAAAATATTTCTTAATATATAATTAGCAAAATCAAATTATATTAAAATTGTTAAATGTATGGTGCATCCTTCTTAAAACATCTGCTGTATTAGACATTAGGGCATTTAAAATTTTCTCGTTACAGGTTTGGATGATTTTTGTTGCCGATTTCTGGGGCGTTGTGGTCGCTTTAGCAGAGAAGTACTGGTCTCTTTATCCGAAATCGTACGAAAACTTAGTTTTTTAAATATACTTATAATATAATTTTTTTAAATATACTTATAATATAATTTCTTTAAATATACTTATAATATATTTTTTAAATAAACTTATAATATAATTTAATAAAATTAATTTCTGTAATTATAATTCCATTATAATCATGAAATGCTCTCAAATATTTACAACACGAGGATACTGTATAATATCCTACGAAATCATAACTCATATATTAAAGGATTGTTCTCCCAAGATCAAATTAATCGTTTATTATGTGAAAAACCACATTTTTTATAGTAATCTTGCTTTGTAACTTTATAATAACTTGAAACAGAAAAGACATAATTTGCTATTAACTGAAGTATTAATATGTTTTTATTTGCATTACGTTTCTGCAAACACTACATGCATAACTAAATTAATTTAAACTAACATATTATTTATTAATTTATATCTTCATTTCCTGATCGTGGTTTCATAATCGTAAAGGAAAAGAATCTAATGTTTTCCGTTAACTATTGTAAAATTATTTAAGTATTGCTCTAAACGTTTTTTACATGTAAATCAGTATCAGAATTGAAAATGAACCAAATTTTCTCGCAATATTCTTCAAAGCCAAATCATTTCTCATTTATGTAGTAATTGATATTTGAATACACTCGAATGATGAATTAGATGGAATGAAAACTCATCACACGCTTTGTGATCTAAAGGGAAAACTGACTGATGTATTATCACCACTGCTCGCCAAAACTGCATTTGTGTTTCATTCAGGAGTATAAAACAGTATCGTTTTGATAGGAGTCTACCATCAAGGCCTGGCTGTATCTTTCGAATTGGGCGAAGTGATTGCGAAACTGTGGCAAACACGCTTCGATGGTACCCTGCAAAGGAATTCTTTCGGGGCCATTGAATGCTTCCACTCTAACAAATCCTCTCTCTAGGCGTTTAGATGCTTCAATGCGTCTACCTAAGAGAAGTGCTTAGATGAAATAGAGAACTATTTCTCTCCCTGGCCCATACACAAGTGTTAGTTTAACTATTTGCAAATACACGCCGAAAGGTTTAATAGCGTAACTTGGAAACAGACCCAGAATAAATCTTTGAAAGCAGTCTCTGTTTGAAAATGACTCGTAGGAAATGCATTTTGTGTTTGTTTCGGATACTTAAACATTTGTCTAAAATGATGTCCAACAGCTTTCCGAAATACTGATTCCTTAAATTTCAGACTGACTGTTAAACCGTGTTCTTAAGTACAATTTCTGTCATTTCCTATTCTACATTACCTCTTTTTCGAAATATTATTGTAAACTTTGTGATGTGATAAAATATATGTATTATGATATAACACTGTGATAACAATATTTTAAAATTAATAATCGATTTTTTTTCATCGTATATCTAATACGATGATTTTTATAGAATTCTGGATCTATTCCCTTTTTTCAGAACACAGATGGATTTCATACTGCATCTTCCTCCAACAAGGAGCATCTTTATTTAAAAACTTTGTATGGTGACTCAAAGATTAAAAAATGCTTAAAACAAAATTTAAATGGAAGAATAGAAATTGCAGAATGTACAATTTGTGTGTTCTTTGAAATAAATCTTTTATATAAGACTAAAACCTAAAATTTAAACCTTTATCAATAACAAAAGCAAAGGCTGATAGTTAGCTTACTTGAACATGACAAGGCACACGAAATCTATTTGTCTAAGAGATGCAGATATGCTTCGTGGACGACTTTCTAAGGATATATGGCTTGCATTCGAGTACATTATAATAAAAAACACGTAGCTAAGCATGTTCGCGAGGCAAAAACCCAGCTTTAAAATGGTGTTCTTATCAATATCAGTTATCTAGGATAACATTCGCTGAAATTTTGCTAATCAGAAGATGATTCGAGTGTGGACAATAATATAAGTGCTCTAAGTACCTTTGATAGTTAATAAAAATATTAACCAAAAATTAAAAGTATCACGAAATAACTATCTAGAACAATACTCAATAAATATCTAAAAAGCTTTCCCTTTTGGATTCTTGTCGGACTTCCTCTGGAGATCTCTGGTACTGAAATGACTATTTCCTACTGATATCCTTTAAATATTTTAAGTAAAATTTCGCAACACTTGCAAAATTCAAAGTTAATTTTAAATATGAATATACAATAATCATTAACATGATTGAATGAAATGTATGTGTAAATAGAATGGATAAAGAACATTTTTATTAGCCCAAACAAGAGTTAGCTCAAAAGGGCCATTAATTTCGTTTTGGCGTTTTGCGTTGATTCACTGTAAATGTCCGTATCATTTTTCAAACTGCTGTCGCCAAATATTATCGCCCTGTGTTATATTTAAACAAATTAAAGAATGACGAATCTGCATAAATATATGCAGGTTTCTCGCATCGCGATGAAACAACGGTACCTACAGCCATCGAATTTTGCAGAAGATGCAAAAGAAATGGGTTAATAGAAGATATGGTGCTCTCTTACAGCCATACAGGCCCTCGCACCGTAATGCCATACTGGAAATAAGGCAGTTTATCAGTGCCTGTGGCAACTGGTCCCACTCATTCAGCAACTCTGTTTTCAGTTCTTGGATGGTTCTCGGAGGGGTGTTGCGAGTTGCAATTGCCCGCCGCAGAGCATCCCAGACATGCTGTATAGGGTTGAGGTCTGGAAACCTGGCTGGCCAACCCATCCGGCGAATATCCTCACTCTCGAGAACTTCGTCGACCAGAAGTGCTCTATGTGGCCTCGCGTTATCGTCCTGTAAGATGAACTCCGGGCCCACTGCACCCCGAAAAGGGCGAACATAGGGCTCCAACACGCCATCCCTATACCTCACAGCAGTCACACAGCCTCTGTCAAAGATGTGGAGAGGTGTGCAGCCATCCAACATGATGCCTGCCCAGACCTTTACACCACCACCGCTATAACTGTTGATTTCGAGAACATTGGAGTGTAGGTAACGGGTCCCTGGCTCTCTCCATACGAAAGTTCGGCGAGAATCGGTGTTTAGGCTAAAACGGGACTCGTCGGTGAACAGAACGGTCGCCCATTGCTCCGACTCCAATCACTATGCTGCCTGCACCATGCTAATCGGACTCTCCTGTTCGGAGACGTGAGCGGAGCGCAAACAGCCGGTCTTCTGGCAAACAACGCTCTCTCATTCAGTCTTTTGGAAGCAGTCACCCTGTTACACGGGTTCCTGTGGTCCCAAGAGACCTGAGAAGCTGTAGCCCCTCTGTTGCACCTCGCTAAAATGGACAAATAGCGATCTTCTCTGGCCGTCGTGGCTCTTGGAGGACCTTCCCAGGCTTTCTCTCCATGGATCCAGTATCCTGCAACTGTTTCTATAGGTTACACACAACGCTGGGCGTTAAAATAAACTCTCTGCATATCTGGACTTGTGATTGGCCTGCCTCTAGCCACCCCACAATTCGCCACTTCATTCCATCATCCAAGCGTTGGTGGTTACTCATTTTTACTGTTCCGATGTGAATTTAACCCATTGCTGCAAGATAACACCAAGAAATTCGTGGAGGTATGCTAGCGAACGCAATTCGTCTTACCCTCCACGCGCTTATAAAGCCTGTTTTTCTGCTGGCTCTACCTACACACACGTGTATGCTTACATATTTGCCCTATAATATTTGCATTTTTATCTAGAAGCAGTGGTTTTTAATTCAATTCAGTTGTTTTCATGCAATTTGATAAAATATATATAATAATATATATATAATATGCAAATTATTTTAGTTTATTTCACCAGTGTATTTACTCATAATATTTTCACTTAAAAGAAGCAGTACTTATGGGAAAACTCTCTACATGTAAAGGTTAAATGTTTTTCAGCAATTTTTTAACCCATATGGCGTTAGCCTGAATAAGCTATTAGTTTCGAACGGGATTTTGCGTCGTCCACTAAACGCTTAATCACTTTTCAATTTGTTGCCACCAAATATGATCTTTTAAAGAAAATAAATAATGAAAAGTCTTGCATGTTTATAAGTATGTTCCTCGCCTTGTGAAAAAATTAATGTACCTAGAGATATCCAATTTTGAATAACATAGTCCTCCACCCGAACATGTGCACCTGGAAGCCCGAATTTTATACTTCATATTTCTTACATCTTTAATGAACTTTTTATTAACAAGCTCAATGCTTATAAGGCGAGCTTTGGTAACACTACGGAATAAAATATTTTTCTCTCCCGTGCCCGAGAGCACGTGTCTGAAATGCTCAAGCTGTACCCTTTTTAAATATTATGAGATTTTGCTGTTGAGTTAGATTTTATGTGGCATAAGTACGAAGAACTTGATCCTTAGTAGATAAATTTAACCCACAAAATTTTAATAACAATAAAAAAAGAACAAAATTCTGAAAGCATTTAGAATTTATATTACGTCCAAAGGAGCGTTTTCTTAAGTTTTGTGTGTTACTTTTATTTATTAAATATCATGTTCTTCGTATTTAAACCACATAAAATTCAATTCAA
This sequence comes from Stegodyphus dumicola, assembly GCF_044657685.1. Taxonomy (NCBI): domain Eukaryota; kingdom Metazoa; phylum Arthropoda; class Arachnida; order Araneae; family Eresidae; genus Stegodyphus; species Stegodyphus dumicola. Next base: position 201,483,686 of record NC_140771.1, read on the forward strand.
CAGCAATGTCACAAAATATTTAAAAATACCTTTAGAATTTCCGATACACAGTCTCGCGCACTTGGAATAAAAATAATTTTTCTTCCGTGTAGCTTTGCCACTACTCGCTTTGAAATAGCTGAGTTTATTAATCAAAATTTCGTTAAAGTTTTACAAAATGAAATAAGTTAGCTGGAGTGAGCGCAACAGCAGAGTGGTTGACTGCGAGCACAGTGACAGAGCAAAAAACTTTAACAAATCCTTTTGGGTCATCGTTAAAATCTGAATCCATTCAGATTTTAATTCTTAGTCTTCTTTTCTTTTTAGATTTATAAATTGGATGCTGAGAAAATTTTTGAGTAAGAAATTTTTACTGTTTCTAACGGTAACAATGTAGAGACATTAGGTATTTTTTTGGAAGCAGGAGATGGGAAAAATTAGCAACGCCTTCGCCGGGAATCGAACCGTGGAACTCTGGAATACGCACCCAGTGTGAAGAGCCCCACACCACCAAGGAGTTCCAAGAAGGCGGGAGAAATTCCTTATAACAATACTTTCTTTATGTTACCATCAAGTTTTCCAAGTTTGTAATCATAATCTAATATGAATGTTAAAAATTTCTTAAACTTCATATTTAACTTATGCAAACAGCTGCACGAGTTAGTTCTGTGTCAATCAGGAAACCAGCCAATATCTTCTATCCGAATACTACATGATTGTGTGAATAACATGTCCTTTTCGAAAAAACGTTATTTTGTACTTTTCAGGACATGCTACATATTATTGACCATTATTTAATCTATTAACATTAGGAACCTTAAACCGATATTGAAACTTTTTTTATCTTCAGGTTTTGTGCAATCCCTAAGTATAATCTTAGTCTTTAACATTAAACATTTCGGTTTAATGTTTGTCGATTGGAAGTCATACCTTCTGTTTTAATGATGAGCAACAATTTTTTTTTAATATAACTATAGGAACCGTGTTAAGGTATAAAAGGTTTTTTTTTTTTTTTTTTTTTTTTTTTTTTTTTTTTTTTTTACAAAATGGATATATTTTGAGTTTAAAAATGCAAACAACATAAGTATTTGCGATGAGTAAATCGGTTTTGTAATTGGAAATGACCATCAGTTATGAAGATGCCGTCCGTGCAAGGTCTTCTGCAGTTTAAATGCCATACAATTTAAAGTGAAATTTCTAGTTTTCTTCTCAGAACGTTTTCGATTAAAAACTTACATCAGTTTTAAGATTCATGAAGTTTGCAAAGAATCCTTAGTATTCTTACCCTCGAATAATACCTATTTCAATCTAAGATATTTTAGTATGATTTATAAATGCTAAATTAAATTTTTCAGGGGTAATTTGGAATGCTTATTTTTGGCTTGGAATTTTGAAGACTGAAATCCATGCTACTAATAGTAATGAAAGTAATTTGACGGTGAAATTTATGGATTATACCACAAATTCTTTAATATAAAGAAGTGGAAATTAGAAATGTGGTACGGTAATAATAAGATTATTATGATTAGCTGTATGGTGATAAGAGATTACTGTGATTTTTCAAAGAATAATAACATTAACAGAGCTGAGAAATCACTTTTTACAAGTGTCGTGTGTTTTATTAAAAATGTAAATATTGTTTTGATCCTCATTTGATTATGTTTCGAATTCGTTAAAGGTTTAATGAGTATTTCATCCCCATCATTATTGTTATTTAACCAAGTGATGTGACTGTCTGTCTCATGGTACTCTTTTGATTTACTGCTTTGGATTTCTTTCGCATTGCAAATTGAACAGTCATTTTTATAATAATTATTTCCTGTTTTTCCCAATAGTTTTATATGTATTGTTTTCTGTTTGTTTCAGCGATTTTCATTAGAAAGTACACTAAGTGAAGTTTAAATTACGAATGCATCTGTTATTTAGAAAGTATGGATTCGAAATGCCTGACACAGCAATTCAAACTTTCCTTGAATCCGTGCATTGTTACTTGTTGCACGTTTCATAAACGCTAGCTTTCAGACAGAGGGGAATAACTTGGAATAAAAATTGCACGCGTACTTTGTACTGTGTTCTTGGGAGTTACGTGCATTTGAACTCTGCAAAAAGTGTTGGGCATTTTTGTTAAACATTTTGTTTTAAATAGCCTTTTACTGTGCAATTAAATCTTGAGTTTTAAGTCTGTAAGTGCTAACTGAAGTTTTAGTTGTTTTATCGAATGGCGGGCACTTACCTTTTTTCCAGATGGCGCTATAAGCTATACCATCAAGAAGAGCATAGCCATTTTGCTATACTAGACACCAATTTTATGACTACAGCTCCAGCCGTTCGACAGTTAAACGGTCGGTATCGGATTTCAGTAGGCACCCTGTGTATTAATATTTGAACTTCTAAATAATTTCTTGATAAATCTAGTAAAATATTCGTCAGTAATGCGTTATAAATTGTGACGCGTCCTGACAACCACTTTGATCTGTGAAAGACATTTCGGCAAAATCTCAACTGTGCTATCATGTGTAGTTTTCTTTCTTGTTTGTTTATTTTTATTCCGAGTAGTTAAATAAGTACACACGGGAAATCTAACTTTTTGTTGCTTTAGTTCTCGATTGTTGTAAGGAATAACTATTTTTCACATTCTTTCTTTCGTTCTTTTATTATTTCCATTGTTAGCAATACAGATTCAAGTTTATTTCCCTTGAAAATTCAACTAAGAAATCATAGCTTCTCTTAGACAGACATTTTCTTATTGTGTGCTAAAATGAATTACTTCAGTCAAGTTGACTTTTCTTTAGAGATCCGATGCTTTAAAAATTTTAGAAAAAAGAGTCAGGTATAACAGGCAGTTAGGCATTTTTAATGTTGTGGTTTGAGTGTTCATCCTCCTGTTAAATATGATTTTAGGATAAATGTTAGCTGATTCCAGAATAAAGGTAATTTATTTTACACTAATTACTAGACTACAACAGCTCTAATGTAATTTATTATCATTCGTTTCTCAGCCTGAGCAATATCCTTTATTTTAAACCGTTTTAAGAATATTTGTACGATTTCCAACAACCTGAAACAAATAATGCTTGCATAAAATTATGTTTACTCCCTGCGATTATTTTTTTAACTCTTCAAATCTAAGAACGTGTTGCACTTTAAATTCTTATGTATCTTGATTTATAAAACAAAAATAACAATCTAAGGCAAAGCAAAGCCTGATGAAAGCTCGCTACTTCGACAAATAATTCCCAGCACTTTTCAAGGGGGAGGAGATCATGAAGAAGAGACAAAGGGATGAAGGCGGGGAGGCAAGCGAATTACATGCACATTTAGCAGTTATAGTTCTCGTCTTGTGAAAGAGGCATGAACGATCGCAAGTCACGCGACCAGATCGTGCAGACCGCCCACGTAACGATGCATACCGGTAATGGATGCTGAACACCCCCACCCCTAGCGAACTCGCCGTCACTGCCATCTCTGGCGGTGCATCTTTAACACATCCTAATGCCTCAGGACATCTGGGGAAATTCCGAGATCGTTCCATTTAGTATTCCATACGTAACGTCTATCCCAACTCTCTGCATGGTTAATAGAACAGTGTATGTGAGATCTCTGCGTTTTGTTTAAGCAGCGATTTATTAAGTAAATGTGCTACAGAAGTATTTACTCAGATTCTAACCTTAGGAAAGTAATTAGCTAGAAAGAGTGCGCTGGAAGAAGAGAAGAAACAGAACTGAAATTTCTTTCCTATCAGCTTTACTGCAACTTCACTGAAAGTTTCTTTATGAAATGGAGCCAAGTTTCCTTTTTTAATTTAACTGGATTATTTTTAAAGGATATAAATTCGTCAAAAGCAAAACAGCGAAGTTTGTTATAATATAGGTACTTCATTCCGTCCTGAAAGCTAATATTATTTGACGCAAATCATTTTCATATCATAAAACAAACGTAATAAAAATATTTGAAAAATAAATTTGAAATAAAATAAAATAAAAAATAAATAATAATTATGATTTTCGATGAGTCGGTAAAATCTGCATAAAAATCTGTTTGACGTATGGAACCGGAAGATTTTATTCTAAAACTGTAGCTGATATTTCTTCCTTCAAAAATTATTTAGTTTTTATTTCCAACGATTTCATTCCGCACAGTATCTTTTCTAGGTTAGACAAAATACAGAGGTTATTTTTACATTTTTAGACGATTTACTTACTTGCATTTACAGAAATATTTTACCGAAACTTTTTGTGTTTTACTGAATGCTCAGATTGATAACACTTATTCTTCACTACCTTTTATACATCGTAAATTCAAACACAACAGAGCCTTTTGTAGTGTCGGTCGAGGTATTTTACACTATTTCCATTAAATAGTTTAAGTCCAATTAGGGGTATTGGTCGACGTTTGGATAATTCACCTATTCACCTTCTAAAAGTCCAAAAGCGCAAAACTCCACGGGGGGTACATCAGAATATTTAATAGGGATATGAATGAAGGGTACCTGCTTCTTTGTTGCAACTTTTTTTTTTTCAGGAATATAACAGTGGATTTTGACTTGGGGTTCCTTGCTTTGTCTTGATGTAGTTTTATTGATTGATGACATTGTGGATAGAGAGAAGTTATTTCAGATGTGTTTCTGATAATATGTAGAATTGGTCTTAATATTTTCTCTACTTTCTTTGTTTTAAATTTGCCGTTACATGAGAAACCAACAACAATCATAAATACCTTTGAAAAGCTTTCTTTAGATTCCCTGAATCATGTTTTGATACTTTTTATACTCTTTGATGATAATAAATGGGTCTTTTTTTGTTGCAGTCATTTAAATACAACCAAGCTTCATCTACTGTAACATGTTTCCATTTTTGTCTGGATCAATGTTTTTTCATAAACAAAAATTACAACGCGTTCTGCGTACAGCGATATATCAGAGAAAGACGACGTACATTATGTTTTTTCGCATTTTTAAGATTCAAACCAGCATTACTCATTTTGATTACAATTTAAAGTGAGCATTTTAATAATTTTACTATTTTCCTTTAACTTGGCGGGGTTTCGTTTAACATTAAAGATCTTACCTGTGCAAAATTTGAAACATTCCGTTTTTCCTTGGATATATATTTGGAACAATTTTTCCATTTGAAGCCAAAGTTTGACGATTTTTTCTTTCTTGTTGACAATATTACCTATCGTAGCTTTAGATATTGAAACACCATGGCTTACACGATATCTTGTAATAACCAAATAGGAATAATTTTCTTCGGAAAGAGCGTAGACATAGCCTTCCGTCCATTCCTTCTTTAAAACCGCCATTTTGCACGAAAACAAAACTTTGAGTTATCAAATGATAACTAATACATTAAAAATATAGTTTCAATTAAAAATATAAATTTCCAAGCAAACGAATTTTTCTTTATAACAAAGCAAAATCGTCTAAAAATGTACGAAGAGGCTTTGTATTACTAAATAAAAAGAAAGATTACACAGTAATTAATTTGTAAATATAAATCTTTTAAAGGAATTTATTTTGATGTAATTCTGTTCGGAAGTATATTCCCATTAATTATTACTTCAAAAATAATGCAATTAAAGATATTTGATTTTGATTTTTTCTCAGTTGTCTTAATACACTTTGAGTTGCGGGGTACTATTTATATGGCGATCGCTTTCAATAAATATTCTATAAAATATTTTGGAGTTACACAGTAATTTGTTTGGTAGCTAACGTACAGTAGTCGTTTACAAAACTAAGTTCCTTAAAATGTTAGATGTATTCTGAATACAAAAATGCATATGGGTAGTTATCTGCTTTAAAATTTATTATATTAAAATAGCTACAAATCTCTTGCAAAATGTCTAAATTTGCTCAAGATATAAGAATCAGGATCTAAAGATTCCAGTGTGGCCGTTATACCAGTGACTGAGCTGATAGTTTGACCTGGGTTCAAACCAAGTTGAATGGGTTTGCTGCAGGCGTGATTTTATTTTCTCATGTGTAACGTGAGTATAAGCCAGTTACCCTTAGAAGATTCTGAATATATGCATCCTTCTCCTTAGGTATGTAGCCTTTGTGTGCTTTGCCATACGGAACTAGCAAAACCTAGTCTTCCTACGATGACGCTGTCAGTCAAAGTACTTAGATAAATCATGTATGCACAAAGTTAAATGCTGTAATTTCTCAGTTATCTCCATAGTGCAGTCAGATCTTATGAGCAGCTTCTTAAGTAGCATTAGATGTCGTCATCTTCGCCTGAGCAATTCCTCAGTTCCTTAAATTTTTCAATAATATTAGGTTCCCCAGATTTACATTATTGTTCCATTGTGGTTCATAATTCTACAATCACTAGAGATCTAATTTAGACCGTGTGGAACGCATTTAATAGGACTTGAGATAAGATCCGAAACAGAAAATATTCCATGGCATTAGAAGTTTTACAGGCAATGGTACTGCGAAAGAATCGTATGCGTTGCGTTATAGCAATATAGTATTTGAGTTTCACTAACCAATTAAAATTTAATTTCCATCTTTCGTGTATGCCTCATTTCGTCACGGACTTGTCGGTTCCAGATAATTATGCACATTCGAGTGACAAGCAATTTTAGGTAAAGTTTGGGAAAGAGCATTTGACCATATGAGTATTTAGATCAATGTTTCTCTGACATTCAGAAAGCTTGCGTACTAGCTGAAACCGCTGCGTCAGATGAAATTAGGATCTCAAGACATCAGACTGATTTTTAAGTTAAAGATTTAAACTATCTTTTACTTGACAAATCGTAGCTTGAAGCCTCTCTAATTATAAAGGCTAAAGTATTTAGGTTTGTAATCTTAGAATCAGTTAAAGGAGAGCTGAAGGTTTTCACGGCCAAGTACAAGCGATTGGTAATTTTGTTTTTTGACATTTTAACTTATCGCTCACTAGTGATGAGGTAAAGTAAACTGTACTTAAAAGTTAGATAGTTGCGTTTTTGAGATTTCATTAAATTTTTAAGCTATCAGTAATAATTCGCATAGTAGCTTTTCAGTATCAGTTGAGTTGTGAGAGTTAAAAATTATTATTAGCCCCATACAGTTGCTTGCTGGATCCAACAGCGGCCGAGCGGCAAAGTCATTGAACACTGGCAGTTCGGTCCGAGGCTCGAATCCCTCGAACAGGCTGGCTGCATGGCCGTTTTCATGCTTTTTTTTCCCATGTGTAAAGTGTATAAGAGCCAGTCTCTCTTAGAAGCCCTCCCCAAAGTCATCCCTTCCTTGGGCAGAGAGTCCTCGAGGCTTCACCGTAATCACATAAACCAAACCAAGCCATAGAATTGTTACAACATTTTCCTCATAGTCATAGATTACTGCTTTGTTCTAATGCACCTGTCTTTCTACAAAGTAAGACTACAGAACTGCACGTATATTTTAGGTAGATCAATAACCATTAGAATCTTTTTAAACAGCACCAAAGAGATCTCGCCTATTCCGAATAAGGTATTTTTCGGCATAACTGAATATGTATTTCTAGAACTTACTTTTTCATGCTTTGTAGTGCTATCTGTAGAAATGCAGCATACGAAGTCCGTTAGTCGTGTTTTCTGATCTATCGACCAAAACTCGGGTATTCGAAAATCATACGATTTATTTAAAATCAAATCTTCTACACGGATTGATATTCTAATCGGAAGATGTAAAAAGGAGTTATGTGACAAAAGTTAAATTTTACAGGAGAGCTAAAAGCTATTCCTTTTCTTACATGACGGTTAGAAGATGTTTAACAAATGCTGAATTTAATGATCCTAGTTACATAGATCTCCTGTTTTTTGTTGTTTACTTCTGACATTCTTGTGAGGAAAAGACATTTTTTTGGCTCCTATAAAATATGACTACCTTTTCACATTTTCCGATTCATATTAGAAAAGCGTAATTGAGCAACATTTTAAAATAATCATGTACAATACCACATACTACAAATTAAGAATATTTTAGCGTATGCTATTTAACTTTAAATGCTTGCCTGTTTACACGACTAACCCTCGTTTTAGAAATTGTATATGTACACAATGACGCTTCACAACATCGTGTACTAACAAAAGTAAAAATTTTTCGGCAAATCCTATGAAAGTTTAGCAACCTTCGTTGACTACGTGGACTAAACCCATTGGACTATGCAATAACGTTGACCTTGAGCGGCCAATTTCACCTAATAGAATTAACATCAGTACTTTTTTAATAGTTGTTTTCATTTAATTTTCTTTGCGTACTTATGTACAAGTAATAGATTTTTCTTTGCCCAAAAGGGGCTATCTGTCTCAAAATGGGATTTGCGCTCGTTCACTATACACTGGGTATCACTTTTTAATTATTAACTTTCTATTGCTATCACCAAATATTATCGCCTTGCTTTATTTTAAAAGAAATTAGATAATGAAGAATCCATATGCATATATGTACATTCCTCTCATTGTGAGAAGACGACGGTACCTAGAGCCATCAAATTTTGAATAACGCAGTCCTCCATCGAACCTGTTCACCTGGAATCCTACATATTGAATTTCAAATTTGGTTCATTATATATTTCATGTGTTGTAAAACTTTAACAAACTGAAAGATTTAAAAAGCTATCAGTGGCAACAATGTTCTAAATTAAACATTTTTATCTCCAGAGTGTGAGACTACTGATATTCTCAGAAATGTAAGATAGTTTTCTTTCAGTTTTAATTAACAAAGTCGGTCTTATGAAAGGAACGTGCTATCGTTAGGGAACCAAATATTTTTATCTTCCATGCGCCAGCATGCTGCCATTCACTAAAGACTAAGATACCTTCAAATTAATAAACTAAACGATTTACAAGCAATAAAACAGTTAGTATTTTCCCCTCCATTTTAATGTGATTCATTAAATAAACATATATTAAAATCATGAGGTGGCTAATTAGAAAGAATCAATATATTGTTGCGCGCATACGGGTTCGTAGTAGATTGAATGCACACACATCCGATGATAGGTTAATAAAATTTATTTTATCAAATTAAACACTTCAAAGTTCAGTAATTTTCTGCAGAAATACTCATACAGGTATTCACAGCATCACACAGTGTGTAATCAGTAGTTACGCCTCAAACTACTCAGAAAGGTAAACACAATGCAATGCAAAGCGCATCTAAAGAGAAAGCTAACCCGGAAATATCTCCGACTTCACGGTGAACAATAACTAAACTACTGCTCACAACAACAATGACTAATCTACTGCGAGCAGATGCTCTCTCTTCGGCCTTAAATACTTTTCAACCGGTAGCTGAGTTATTTCTAGCACTTTCTACTTTTCGAAATTACTGGAAAGTAAGATGAGGGTCGAATTACGGTTGCAGTTTACATGGTGGTCAATACATTTATTCAATTTCAATACATATTACGGTAATATAGAGACCGGACCAAAATGTCGCCGAACAGTAGCCAAAACCGTTGCCAGCTTGGCGATATTTCGCCAAATTAGAGAAATACCATTTAATCCATATAATATGGACGTGCTCTTGTATTTTTACTTTTCCAGAGTAGCTTTTTTTACATTTTTTACATGTTACATTATACAAAAGAAGAACAGCAATTTTACTTAAAATTCCACTAAAATTGCCTATCCAATTACAAAATTCCTATCAAAATTTTTCTTTTTAATATGATCCGTTTAAACAAAAATGAATTTATTCATATAAATCTAATATAAAATTTACAAAATTTTATAAAATTATATTTTTTTTTTCTTTCTAAATATACAGAAGCTATATAACATTCCCATGTTAGTTTTAATTCATATTCTTCTAATATCGCATAAAATGTTTCTCTTCTCTACGTTTCTATTAATTTTTCTGTACTGATATACCACGTTAAATCACTTTTGCGCGATCCTTAAATCTGAATCATTTCAAAACTTTTAGTACAAAAGACATTAGCCCTTTTATAATCTGATCCGTCTAATAGTCTAGGGTCTACTAGTCTCAAAACGGCATTTTGCGTCGAATCATTGAATCACTTTTGTAATTTTTGCCACCAAATATTACCGCTCTGTATTATATTTAAAGAAAGTAGACGACCAAGAATCTGCATGTATCTCCTGCGCCCAGAGTGTCTATCGGAAATTCTAAAAATGTGCTGTTTTTAAATATTTTTATTCCAAAGGAGCATTAGCTCATTTGCTCTCGAAACATAAATACAAAAATAGCCGCTTTAGGCGCAATATAAAATCTAAAAGCTTTCAACTTTTTTTTTTTTTATTTATTTTTATTTTTATTTTATGTTCATAAGAACAATTAAAAGTTAAATAATATTTACATATATCTAATACCTCCTTAATATGACAAACGTTTTAAAGATAGCCCATGGTCATTGCGTGCGCAGTTCGTAGCTGTTTTACATACTACCGTTAATTTCAGAAAATATTTCCAAATTTGCAATCCAAAGAAAATATTTGTCATCGTATTTATTATTTAAAATTATTTTTAAAAAATTTAATTAATTTTAAAATTATTTACTTTCTTTCTTTTAATTGTGCTTCTTTAATCTGAATTCGTATTATTACTTCCTTGTACGAAGTAAAAAGGAAGTATTGTAATCGAGAAAAGTTTCAGGCAGCATATTTCAACGAAAATATCCATTTTGACCGTTATCGAATGCAATTTAACGATGTTTTTGCGTGATATCTGTACGTAAGGACAGAATAAAAGCCTCTTTTCCTCCAAAAAATTGTAAAACTGCTTTAAAATTAATTCTGAAGAGAAATTTTCCTGGCGTACGTACGTACATACCTACGTACGTATCTCGCATAACTCAAAAACGAGTAGCCTCAGAACGTTGAAATTTTGTATATAGGGACTGCTATAACATGTAGATGTGCACCTCGTATTTTGGTTGCAATCGGCCGCACCAAACGTATATAAATATATTTATACATATATCCACTCTGTTACTCGGCTCAGTGATCTCAGTTTCTTTACTGTTATATGTTTGTAAATTGTACATTTTTTGCTTTAAAAGTGATTACATTATTATGTTGTTTTTATCTTCCGGTTAAGGTTTTTATGCTTTTAGTAAATCTGCGTATTTTTAGAATTATCAACAATTTTAAAGTTGTTTAAGGGGGCTCATACACCTTAAACCCCTTATGAGCTTCAAATTATGTAACTGTTGCAAGAATTGAGATATTTTATTTATTTTAAAATAATTACTTCCAACCTTTTACAGCTGACTACATAATATAGCTACTTTGGAAATGAGTAACCAGAAAGTTTGTGTTGCCACAAATATTTTTGTAATTTAATCCGCTTTGTGACAAAATATTTCGTCATTTTTCCACCTTGCGCGTATGATATTTTAAAAATGGCTAATGGTACATACTTGAAATTGGATGGAATTCTTTATATGGCCACTATTTTCTAACTGAACCACAAATCTGATGAATATTTTAGTATTAAAAAATGTTATGCACGAAAACATTACAGATGTTTCTAATAAAATGCATTTTATAAACTCAACTCCAAATAAAATAAAAATTTAACATGAAATTCTCAGAATTATTGGTTCACAATGATTTCCAAATGTTATAAATACTACGTATTAAATATGGAATTCAATTATGCTACAGAATGTTTTAAACTGTGCGCGCAAGGTGGAAACATGACAAAATATTTTGTCACAAAGCGGATTAAATTACAAAAATATTTGTGGCAACACAAACTTTCCGATTACGATTTCAGAAAGCAGCTATATTATGTAGTCAGCCATAAAAAGGTGGAAGTAATTGCTTTTAAAATAAATAAGTTATCCCAATTCTTGCAACAGTCGCATATTCGAAGATCATAAGGGGTTTAAGGTGTATAAGCCCCCTTAAGTGCCGCTAAGCCTTTATTTTATGGCGGTCATTGACTGTTTACATTTGAAACAGCAGACTACTGTATTTGTTGCCAATATACAGAAACTTAGCTTCGCAACAAAAAAGATAACGCCTTCATTTACTATTGCCAATTAAATCATGCTTAATCCTTTCTGGAATTTTTTCGAGGAAATAAGTGTTTAAGATTTACTCCGTAATTTTTAATAGAGATATTTTGAGATTTTATGTTTTTTTGCCTTCTCGCGAAATGATAACTGAATTAATTGAATGAGAAATACTCAATCGTCTGTGAAAAACTGTTTCTTTTTTGTTTTGTTTGCTTAATTTCTTTTATACATCATTCTAGCTTTATTATAGTATTTGAATAGAACATGTGGCAACGATTAGATAATTCTTTTCTTTAAATGATATAAATTTTGTGCATTATGAGTTATAATATGAACGAAATATAATACTGTTAAGTGAATCTGGCGCCAGAGTGTCGCTATGGTAAACAAATACTAGAGTGAATTTCAAAGAATGCATTTATTCTGTTGTGGTCTATGCGCTGTCGGCGAAGTAGATTTAATTCAATCCAATAAGTTTAAATGTAATGCAATAAAAAATGCGTATAATTTAATATTCCGTACAAGGAAGTCATCTGGTGTACACATCAGATTTTTTATCATAATATTCTAAAGGTCATATTAAGAAGAAGCTTAATATCAAACTAAAAATTTAGATTTAGTGTGTTTTTGCTTTCTGGTAAACAGATTTGCATTCTGGAAGGGATCTAGATAATTTTTATGAGAAATCTTCTCCTGTTTTATGTTTTGATGAATTTTTCTCTATTTATGGAACATTTTGTAATAGTCTTAGTTTTGGTAATGCGGAACTTCAGTAAACTGAACTGGTACATTACTATTGCTATAGTGTTTATTAAACTATTTAAAAATGCTACTTTGACGAAACTCAATAAATTTCGTGCAATTGAAATAAATCCAGTTCTTGAGCATTAGGTCTGAAAATAATGACCAAATTAATCAAGCATAACCCCATTTTACAGCCAATACCAGAAATTCTTTCGTGAAAAATAAAACCACAGAAGCTGAAATTAGTTCCTCTCTGACTTCTCAGTTGGTATGAGATTTTATGCTGTTATTATTGCTTTCTACCCATAAATATTTTATTTTATTGCTTCTTCATCCTTTTTCATTGCTCTGAGAGATTTTTTATTTTGCAACCTGTATATTCCAAAGAAGCCGAGATTCTTGCCTAAGGTTTAAGGTTGCCTTCTGAGGTAGAAAGAAGAATGATGTTTGAGGCACGTGCCAGAGTGAGTCAGTAATCAATGTAAGTGCAGCCCTTTTGTACAGGTTAAATAACACCATGAGATGGATGACGATGAATCACGCAACGGGAGATTCAAACAAAGGCTCCGAATGTTGCCTGTGGAATGCATCTGTCTTAATGAACAGAACAGAGAGAATACCCTAGAGTGGTAGCCACAAATCGCTTTGCATTAATGAAGACTTTAATGGCTTGCATCTTCAAGGAAAAAAAAAGTTTTTTTAGCTTTAGGAAGAGCATTTTAGGTGGAAATGTTCAACAGTTATTTGTGCTAAAAGTAGCTACTGTATATCTAACTGTTTGGTTTATTATTGTAAATGTGAAAATACTATTAGTTAAATTGCTTATAATGACGCGTGGTAGTAATATTTGATTACAATTAAAAAAGTAAGGATTAAAAAGAATGGTAGCTTTTAACTGACATTTATTTTTTTTAAAAGTAAAATTTTGGGAATTAAGCTTTATTTATTTTTTTAAATGTTAATTTATTAAATTTTATTGCTGATTTATTAAAGGCAAATCTTGCGTGAGTCATTTGTCTATTATTATGAGGACTAAAGACAATAACTTCCATACACATGGCCACAAGTTCGAAAGCAAATTAAGACGTTAATGTGAGAGTATTTAAGCTTTTCGTGCAGTGCATCCACTGTTTTGAAACTGAGTAATTTTCATGCTGCTGAGAAAATGAAATATGATAAATCTTGCTACATCAAGGGGTATATCTTACAAGGAACTGTCTATCAGTCGGAAAAAAGGAAGAAAAAGATGAAGTAAAATTTCAATCGATGGCTACCGTAAAATATATGTTTGTGATTATAATGCATTCTCGGCTTGCCAATAGATGGCGGTATTATATAATTAAAAAAAAAACTGTGACATCATATTTCTCTACATGAAGTAGGTTTGTCCTTGGTGTCCGTGAATAAAGGTTACATAGAATAAAGCTCTCGGATTATTACCTTAAATTTGATCCAGTCTCACTGGTCACTTCGACTACATGTAACCAAATAGAGGTCAAAACTCCCCAGCAGTTGATGCCTCAAGAGAACAACCAACGATTTCCCGAACACGCATTTGCACTGTATACTTTTCTGTATCTGTCCTATTCATAAACCTCCTTACCAAAGTTTTATTCCTATGAAACATTAGTTAGAATACTAACATGCTTCTTTCTTACCAGATATCATTCACAATGAACCTAAATATACAGGATAAAATTAAATGTCTCTCTATTAGTTGCTGAAGTGCACCCGTATTGGAAACTTTTAACGGAGTATTTGAAACTCGATAAAAATTAAATTGACCTATAATATAGGATTGATGCTAATAATATGTTCTTTCACTTAACTTTATTCTCTGGATTTAAACATGGATGTTAAAATCACTTTTTTGTAAGACTTAGTCTTGGAAAATGAATAATATATTAGGATCTTTTGAATAATTTTTTGGCAAAGTAATTCATTTCCTAAGTCTTCAGGTACGTTCGTTTATTTCTTTTCTCCAACAGAAGGGTTAAGGATTTACTGGGGGTTAGTATATCAGGCGAAAAGCATTACTGTTATAATTATCTGTAACACAATGCCTGAGATCCTCATGCTTAGAAAAGGGTCATTGCAGAATACATAAATAACTCCAACTCTCGAAGGTAGAATAACGACTGAGCAAGATTTTGGCAAATTTCTAACAATTAATAATCGGAAGGGCGAATGGAGAAATAAAATTGAAATAAATAAATAAATAAATGTCCCTTTACCATTAACGGGCACTGTCCCTTTACCATTAACCTAATGGTAAAGGGACAGTGCCCGTGCCCCCCCCCCCGTCACCTATCACCTATCACCTAAATGTCTTGTTGTATGTACGCGTTCATTCATTTTATGCAACTTATTTACTTGTTTTTTTATTTTATCTATAAATATACCGTTGTGAGGTTGTATCATATTGCTAGAAATTAACTAAGCCACACTAAAAAAACAGAGGAACTCAATGAATAAGGCACAGTGATTGTATATTAAAAATGGCAGATAATAAAGCATAATAATGGCAGATAATAAAGCATAATAATGGCAGATAAGTGAAAGAGCAAGCGAACTGCAAAAAATGGAATGAGTGGCAGAGGGAAAATAATAAACTACATTAATTGATGCCATATTGACCAATGTGAAACAAAATTACAGTTGTGAAACCTAACAGATATTACATAGTAAATGATTAAATGCTAATGAAATGGACAGATCTATCACAAAATGTTCAAGAGAGTGGAAAAGACCCAAGGGTGGTGTTCCCAATGGTTGATTATAAGGAGTAAGAGATAATGGAAAGCGTTATGTTTACACATTTTCGTGTAGACTTGAGGATAAGAGCATTTTAAAAGTATTGTATGTCCATGCTGTTACATTTGAATCTGCAGGTTTGTGGAGAACATGTTAGCGATATTTGGGCAGCTGAAAAGATAGTGGTCAGAATCTATATACATTCCACAAGCACACTGATCACTATCATGTAGGCCGAACCGATGCAAGTACCTCATAAATGGACCATGACCAATTAAATACTGAGTGAAGTGTAAAGACCACTAATTAATTGTTTCTCAATTTTAGAGAAGAACGTATATACACTTCTTTCTGTCGTTTCGGTTTCGCGAAAATGCTGCCATTGTTTGTCGAATTAAACATACGGTTTGGCCTTAACGTCCGAGCCTGGAATCGGCATGCATATCTTGAGTGCTTGCCATGAGGCTGTGTGGCTGCTTGTTTTGCGATGATGTACGCGTTTTCCAGCCGCGATGATGTCAGCGTTTTTTCGCGATCACGTCCAGCAATTCCTGTGTGAGCCGAAACCTACTGAAATTTCGGTATGAGATTGGCTGGCATGCCAATAAGTAGTATCTGGATGTTTCTTACAAGGATGTTTGCTTTTGTGACCCATGATAAACACCACTTCGATACTAAATATTTTGGTATTCTTTCACAGAGCATTTTTATCAAAGTGTTCTACTCTGTTAACAACCAACTTGGCTACCTTCTGAAGTTCTACGGTTACCTCCTGTTGCCAAAACTCCGAAACCGGTGCAGCGCCTTTCGACTTGCATTCGTTCCTCGGCTGCCCTGGTTGCTGCCGAGAATAGACTTTTATTTTTGTTCATCCCCATGATCTCTCACGTCGAAAAACATCACTAGGTACCTATATTTCAGACTCCTTTACGAAACACACATAGGCTTTTTAAAAGGGCGTTCTTTCGCAACAGAAATCTAATATAACTACTGCAGTATCGCAAGACATTTTAATTAATGAATTTCTTTTCCTTACTTTTTTTTCCACTTCTTTTTCATCCAGAGATATCCGCGAGCTCCGATTTTCAGAATATATCCCCCATAACACAAGACATCCTCAGGATATCCTATTTTTAAGTCGCAATGTCCCGGGAAACAGTTAGGATATCGTTAGGATGTTGATTCTCAGATATCCTGAGGATATCCTGTTCAAGTCTCAATATCCTGGGATATATGAAGATATCCTCAGGATGTTGATTTTCAGATATCCTGAGGACTTCGTAAATCAACATCTTAAGGATGACCTGTTCAAGTCGTAATGTCCCGGGATATATGAAGATTACCCGAGGATATTGTTTCTCAGATATCTTCAGTACTTACTTTTTATGGAAGCTGATATCTGAAAATGTTAAAGTAAAGTCACCTTGAAACACACGCAAGTCATATTATAAAAATCGAAATCTTGCTCTATGGATTACTATTCTGCATATGAAAATTTAATTGTTATGCTTACACTTATTTTTGTCTTGTACTCGGATATGTTGGCTGTAAGTAATAATATTTTCAAATTTTTGTTGTGGTTTCACAGTGCCTAGTGATCAGAGCACTTTCTTACAAATTATAGGCACGTGTTTTCATTTGCTACATAATATATTTTGTAAACATTATTTTAGATATTTTGCTAATATCTTTGAACCCAAATATTATTTACGTTACAGGTTCGCTCAGAGAATCTTTCGCAAAGACATTTACCGTATGAACAGATGGGCATGATGTACTATGCTTTAAGTAAATAATCCTTCAGGCTACAGAGAATGAAACCGCTAAAATCTGGTAGTTCGACAGGATTCAGATCCTGGGAAACGAACAAGCTTCATGAGATTTTTCATGTTTTCCCCATTTTTCATATAAGCGTATAATCGAGCCAATCTCTCTTAAAAAAGCAAATTCATTAGTAAAGACATTCCTTTCCTTTGTTAGACTGCCTCGAGTGCCTTGCCACAGATCCTTAAATCAAGCTAATCAATTAAAAAAAAATAATAATTCCAGTGGCCGGCACTAGCCGTCAGAGGCAAGGAACATTACTAAGGCCGGAAGTGTTGGTCACTTTATTATGAGGGTAATAAGATGGGCCATCGTTGCCTCCTATGAGGGTACATATAATTTACATCCGTGTCTTAGCTGGCATTCGAACTTGGCAATCAGTCACTAACCACTTACCCATTTCTGCGGCACTAATCTGAAATAATGTAGCATTAATTTGCTTGAGAATATGGCGCAATGCGGGATATTAAGGCATGGCTGAACCATGCATTTACTAAATCAAGTTATAAAAGTATTCTATTAAATTCATCTAAGATTTTAGAGCAAAACGTATTACTGAAAGGATTTAGATCCAAAAATACATCCATTAGCTAGTTCTTAGCATAGAAATAACTATAAAACTGCAAAAGAAAAAAAAATACTTTTGGTTTCTTACACTATTTTATTAGTAATGAATGATGTTTAGTGCTGTGCAGTAATAAGTAACAGTAACTTTTTTTAACAAACGAAATTTTAGTTTACAGACTCAGTTAAAAACTAGTCTGTACGAGGTTTAACTTGCTTTAATTTGAATTTATAAATAGAGGAATAATCTTATTGGGCTAAAAAATTCGTTGCGGTTTCCTCGTAAATTTTCTGGTAAGTTCTTTAATAATGAGAATTAGTCTTTTAAAGCGACTGAGGTAAGAAATAATTTATTTTTTACCTCTCTGTAATAGGAAAATGAGGTTTAAGAATGGGAAGGAGTAACATTAAGTTCTTACTCTCCTCAAACCTCACTTTGCTACCTCTTTAACCCTACACATATCCGGCCTTTGCTAAACAAAGCGCGAAAAGATTATTTCCAGCGCTCTCCAATCTTATACGTAATGCCGGCAATGCTACATTACTCCTTATAATTTAACAATACTTATTGCTTTATTAATTTATTTGTAACATCCAGAAGATGCAGTAAACATGTTTCTTCAAGGTATATAACACAAAGTTAAATGTTGTTATAAAAACTGAAAATTAGATAACGCATTAAATAGATGTTCAAATTTTAAATTAAAATGATTTAATTTTTTAATTAAAAGCGTTCTTTAAAGTCAGCAGTTTTATTACTTTATTTTATACTATAAATAACAATTGGAGTTGAAAATCTTAAATCTTTGTTTCCATTATTATCATTGTTCGTAAAACTGCTTCTCAGCATTTCTTTGCTTTTGAGAAACCGAGCTCCACTCAGAATGTAACATCTCTAAGCACTTTTTCTGTAGTCGATGCCCCAAGAAGATTTTTCTTTTGTTAACGTGGCAGATTTCCCTTCGTTGTATCCCGCTACAAGGGAAACATCCCTTCACAACAAAGGACGCAGAATGCCCCAACGGTTTTAATTGCTCGGTAATAGTGATATCCTTGAAGAATCCCACAAAGTGGAAAGTACATGTACTTAACTTTCTGATTCCCAGAATTCAGCTATTCTGCTAAACGTTAATAGCCGTCGTTCCAAATTCTGTTTCAGTTACGAACTGACTTCCTGACGCTTGCAAGCGTTACATTGAGAGATTGTGAAAAGTAAGTTTCAAAATTTTCCCTTTATTCTATAAAAATGATCAGAACCAAAAAAAAAAATTATCAGATATCCAAAAGACGGATTTATAGGAGAATAAATCAATGCATATTATCGAATTCTTCAGAAGATGAAGAAGCATTTAATTATGAAAAAAGCCTGTGCCGAATTTTCGCGCTAGGAAATTTTCTTTAAGTCGATTATCCCATTTTAAGGAATATTCCAAATATAGGACTAATAAATATTGCGTTAGACTTTATGCCCCTTGTGTGCTTAGGCGTAGTACGAAAAACGATTACTATTAGGATAGGCGGAGGCACCTTACAAGCACGATTACCAGATAAAAATGCTGAACTAATTAAAAAAAATGACGAGTTTTTAAAGCCTTATGTACCACTTGAATTTGCAAGAAAACCAAGGAACCATTTCTAATAGAACTCTTATGCAAAATACAGAATCAGACGGAAATTAATGAATACGCACAGTCTCTTTTAAATCTCTTCATAGTAAATTTTGGTCTTTATTATGGAAAACAGTATATTTCTATATTTCTCATAATGTTCGCGGCCTACTGCATATTTGTAAAGATGTAAAAATGTTTGTGCCGTTAGATAATTACAGTGCATTTAAATTTGAAAGCTATATATCTTCTATAAAAAAATTATTAGAAAATCTTCCGCTTCATTACAGCAAATAGCAAGACGAAATCATGAACTGTTTAATTATATTGTAGCCATCAATAATGATTCAATCAGCGTAACCGACTTAAAGTTCAGAATTTCAAAATTTACACACAGCTGGTCCACTACTTAAAGGTCATTAAATGCTTAATTTTATTATTGAATTTTGAATACAAATTAACTGAAGTCAGAACTGAATTTGTAGAATAATTTAATATTGAAGAATTCAGTTTTGAGCTACTGAATGATTAAAAATGCTCGAAAGATTTTTAATATTTTAAAGCAAAATATTCTCTTATAATATTTTGTATTAATAATTCATTTCAAGTCCCTTGCTCAGTTTTAGATATATTTACAAATTATTAAATAAATTAAAATTCAAATTAGAAAAATAAATTGTATAAATATCTTAACATTTCTTATTTTTCCATAGTAACTACAGATGGAGGACCTGAGACTATCTGCGGAAAATAAGCAGGTTTCAGGTTATCACAACACCTTCACACACTTTCACTGGAATATAAAGAAGATTCCTGGTGATAATCAGGGATGTACCATTAAGCAGTTGAGAGTAGGTATTTAAGAGGTTAAAAGGGATATTGTAACTAATATTTCAAATCCTGATAACATCTCATATGCTGTCGGTGGGACCTAGATAGGATGTCCTAAGGATATACTGGGATGTAACATTAAGCACTCGGGAGGATGTGTTTAGGAGGTTCACGAGATATTCCGGGAGGTTGTGCGCATATCCCGCCAGCAACATCCTCAGAATATCCCAAGGATGTTTTAGTTCTGCGTGGGATCAGGACCTGTTTCAGAATTTAAATGATCATTGATTTGCAAACAACTAATTTTAAAATATCGAAACATGTATGAAACATGGATTTCTATTATGTTGTATTTTAAATACGTATATTTGCACACAGTTTAAAAAACATATTTTCTGTAAGTTTAACCGGTTAATTTTACTATTTACTGAAAAAAAAAAAAAAAAAAAAAATTGACTATCCAGCATTTTTACTCAGACAATGCGTTTAGCTATTTTTAATTGGATATTACAGTATTTAAATATGGTCTAAATTCAGATAATATCCTTAATATTACCAGAACTGGAATTTTCGGAAAAATTTATGGTCCAATTTTTTCAGGTTGATTTCCAAGCCATATACCATAACATATTGTAATAAATATAACTTAGTATTGCAAATATAGTGTCACTAAGGAATGAGAGTGAAAATAACATCTTAAATTTTATCATGATTAAATATTTCTAATAACACATGTCCTTCTTTGGAATCAGCATGTTTACTATATATTTTTTTTTCTGAGATTAATAATATATTATACTTACTTTATGTTACAGTACGTCAAACACTGGCTCGCTAAACATAATTTCGCTTCAACGCAGAATCTTTTTAATTTCATAAGTAAAAACACGTAAATATGTTTAGTTCGTAGTCCATTCTGTTTATTGTTCATAATTATATTTATGATACAGATCATAATTATATACATTATACATTCATTGCATGTTCAAGTTCTGTTTTATTTTGCTTAAGTAATTACTAAGAAATACGCATTTCTTACAAATTACTTAAAATATTTAGGGAAAATAAAATTACAAATTTATCCTCTTCTAAGAAATACAAACTCATAACTTTAAAAAAGGTGGAAAAATAAACGTTTTTAATGAATATTTATATCCACAAATACTTTATTTTTCATTTTTAAATTCAGGTATTCTATTTCAAAAGTTTTATTTTCCTTCTTTAAATCAAAATACACGCGCAAGTATTAATGGTTGCTATTTAACATGGTATTTTCATGAAAACATATCTTATGAATTGCAAACATTCACGCCATTTTCCTAATAATTCTAATGAAATTAAATTTATTTAGTCTAAGAATAATTTGAACTTTCCATTGTCTGATCAATAATTTGACATTTTATTATTACAGTAAATGATACCAGGTGTAATAAAAAATTTTAGTAAACATTTTGAAAAGGTTTCTGTCATACTTGGAATTGTTCGAGGAAAAGCAAATAATTTTTTCTTCATTGCAAAACTATTTCTGTTTTTTAGAAGAAAACGACATAATTACGGTATTTGAGTTGAGTAACAATTTTTTAATATATGTGAATTTATTTGACTTTTGAGAATTAGCAGTTCCTTTTGATGGTCCAACCAGATGGCTAATCCAGATGTTTGCAAAACTGGTAGTTGAGAAAATGCTTTCTGAATTCTTGGGCAATGATTGGAAATTTTTACTTCAGGTGCCTTAAAGTGTATTCTGAGGAAAGAGATGTAATCTACGTTGTCTAAATAATTCATTTGATTTATTTTTCTCAATGATAAAATTTGATATAATTTCTGCAAAAATACAGAGTAGTTCGCATTTAGTTAGTATAAAACCTGTTAACTCACAGAATGTTATATAACCTCGCATCTTCTGAAATCCACCTTTATAAGGCAAGGCTATTTTCCAGATTTTTAAACTGTAACATTACTTGGTACTTTGGTATTATCGCAACCACATTGGCGCAGTTTGGCGATTTTTTAAACAAGAGAAAGAATGGTAATTTGGAATCTGAGAAAGTTATTTATTTCATATCATGCATGTTATTAGATATATACTTTAATATTAGTTCAATATTTATTCGAAAACAATTTATAAAGCTACTTAAAAATAGTGTTTCCCGCATGTATAATCATTCCACTTTACGACGGTCTGACCGTCAATTTCTAACACTTCCAAGCATGTTTTTTGTTTTGTTTGTTTGTGTGTTTGCGACTTATCTCACCCGATCGACAGTAACGTCAGTTAAGGTCCCTAACATCAGAGCAAGCCCATAAAATTCATCGTGGCAAGGTGGTTTTCCCCATGTGTAACGTGTATACGAGCCAGTTTCCCTTAGAAAGTCCTCCACGAAGGCATCTCTCCTCTTAGGCAGATGGCCCTCGAGGCTTTGCCATAATCACACACACACACACACATCGTGGCAAGGCGTCAAGATTGCGCCTGTCGTTGGTAAGTGCCTTGAACACGATACAAGGTGAAAATACGACGTTGCTCAGTTCTGCCCGCAATTTAGATGGAGAGCACGCCGAGGAGACGTACCCGAGGATCTCCTACCCCTCTTTGTCTAGCGCCAGCCTCTTAAAAGGACTTTCGGCTCGGCGCATATTGAGAGTGCCCCAATGCCGCACAGCAACGCATTTTTCGGCATTTGAACTCGAGCCCTTTTGTAGGTCGCTAAAAGCAAAATTTAGCATTCGTTAATTCTCCAGCAGCATATAAATCTGACTAGTGTAACAGGTGCCAGACGACTATTCTCCAAACAATTATCACTTCCAATACCGACGTGTTCGTTATACGTCTTCACGTCTCATTTCCAGAAAGTTTGTTTCCAAAAATGCAACATTATCAAATGCGGATCTGAATATTCCTGTCTATGAGCCAAAATAAAACGTCATCAAATTCATTTACAATTGTTATATATTAATCATTTATACTTTCTGCACAATTTTCACAGAACTTTTCTCGTTTTCAGGTAAATCAGCGTATGTTTCAAAATTAAGCTGAAGACGAAAAATATCGCAATTTCCTTTAGAGCTTCTAATACATCAAAAACAGCATGTATAAAAATGGCGACCTTGCTTATTCAAACTTACATTTATCGATGTGATACCTGAAATATTTTATAAGCATGGTTACTGTTTGGGGACTAAATTTGGCGACGTTTACCAAGGTGATTGTGATAGTACCAAAGCACCCGTTACTTTATGGTTTTTAGCCGTTAATTAATATTTTAGCAAAAGTTATAATTCTTATATGCAAATAATAAAACATTGCCTCCTGTTCTTTACGATTCCCAGTGGATGCGATGTTTTCTCCAAAATCTGTTCTCTTTTGATGTTTAATGGAATACGGGGAAGCATGCAATGGTTATTTATCAAGAAAGAGATGATTCTGTGTTAGAGTTTTAAAAGAAAAGGCCCATACTTATGCTACGCATGAAAGAAATCATGAAAATGTCCATGCAGCCAAGCTATTCCTAACATTCGAATCTGGCTGAATTAAAAGCATTCAGCGATTTATCTTATACACTTATCTAACTGGTTGTTCCATCTGGCTTTTGAATTGAAAACTAAATAAGGTTTGAATGCTTATGCTCTATTTTTCTGAGATTACAGACAGTTCAAGTAAAGTAGATACATTTAAAGTCATGTTACTGGAAAGATATTCACATGAAATCAAGAATGAAAATTGTGTTACCTATTCCACAAAAAACTCCCATTTACTTTAATCACAGAATGCTGACACCTTTCAAAAGATGAATTTGATTACTGCTTGAAGCTAATTGCAAGAATGTAACAAAAACAAACCGCTTTTATATTTAGCAATGATTCTGAAATTATGATTGTACTTCCTCAAATTTTAAAGAAATTTTCTTTTGTTACTGTCAAATCTGTCAATGTAGGATTCATATTCCTGGATCTGGTATACACTATCAGTTAATAGTGCAGACATACTAATTAAGTTTTTATGCGAATCCGTAGTATAAAAACAATACCATAGCAAATAAGACAGAAATTTCTTGTCGAAATGAAGCAATCGTCTTGGGGCTTCTTTCATGCCTATTGACAGCTCTGAGAGATACACTCTTAGATAAAAAAACGACGCATCAAGAAGGAGTTATCTGAATGGGACGAAAATCGGTAGAGGTGATGTACATGTACAAAAAACAAATGATTACGGTTTGAGAAAAATTGGATGATTTATTGATGTAATAGAGCTTCACAAAGTGAAAATTCAGTAACGCGTTTGTCCACCTCTGGCCCTTATGAAAGCAGTTATTCGGCTTGGCATAGGTTGCTAGAGTTTGCGGATGTCCTTCTGAGAGATAACGTGCCAAATTCTGTCCAACTAACTCGTTAGATCGTCAACTTTCCGAGCTGGTTGAGAGCACTGCCCATAATGCTCCAAACGTGTTCAATAGGAGAGAGATCCGGCGACCTTGCTGACCACGGAAATATTCGGCAAGCACTAAGGCAAACAGTAGAAACATGTGCAGTGTGGGGGCAGGCATTATCTTGCTGAATTGTAAGCCCAGGGTGGCGTGACATGAAAGGCAACCCAACGGGCCTTAAGAACTTCGTCGACGTACAGCTGTGCTGTGCGACGGATGACAACCAAAGGGGTCCTACTATGAAATCAAATGGCACCCCAGACCATCACTACTAGATGTCGGCGTGTCTGCCGGAAGACAGTCAGGATGGTATCACACCGCTGTCCGGGGCGTCTCCAGACTCGCCTTTGCCAGACTCGCCATCGGGGCTCGGTTCAAAGGGAAAGTCATCACTGAAAACTATTCTACTCCAGTCAGTGACATTCCAGTGCGAATGAGCGCGACACCACTGTAAACGGGCTTGATGTTGTACAGAGGTCAATGTTAATCGGTGCAAGGGGCGCCGTGACCTCAGCCCCCTTTCTGTGAGCCGTCGAGCTATTCGCCGATACGATCAACCGGCTTCTTTGAGTCCAACTACACAACCTCTCTCAAATTCTGACATCTGCACATATCGTTCGCGCACCTGTATGCGAGGCATGGTTACTGTCTACCAGAGTACACGGAATGAAATTCGTGAAGAATTTATGACCTGGAATCGTAATTTCTCCTCTTAAATATCCTGCCAAAGGGACCAACAAAGCCAGTTGCGCAGATCAGATGCGCTGTAGCGACTACCGTTCATTCATTGGCAGCCAAAATGTAAAATTCTGCATTTTCCGTCGAAAACTGTATGCATATCAATTTGTGTACAATTTGTTTTATATCCTCTCGGTGCGTGGTGCGTATTTTTTTGGGGGGGTCTAAGATTGTATATGCAGAGGACTCCTCTCCTTCACCAATAAATAAGGTATTTTGCACCAAAAATGATATTTCAGTTTTACTTCCCAACTTTGCATTAAAGATATTTAGTTGGAAGTAGCTTTCGGTAAAACGTTTAACTAACATTTGCCTGTTAAGAATAATTGTTAAATGATTAGATTAGATTATTTGTTATGAGAAATCATTTGAGTAATTTTGTATCAATAGGAAGATTTTTGCTAATAATTTTCTACACCGAATTCTTCTTAGTTATTGTTAGAATATTCACTCACGCTAGAAATTTATGTAAATTTAATGGCAAGTGGCATGGTTTTAAAATGTAGAAATTAAATTTAACCGGAAGACTAGTCAAGCTTTCCCCACGTCTGCACTGTGTCTCACTGAGCATATCAGAGCCTGCTGTGTTAGAGAAAAAAGAGATAGTTGTGTTTCAATAAGTGTTTTCCGGGTACTTTGTTATTATTGCAATCAACCCGGCGCGATTTAGCGATTTTTCGACATGTTATTAAGTACACATTTTAATTTTAGTTCCATATTCATTTTTCTTAATTTAGTTCCATTTAGTTCTATTTCTTAGAAAATATATTTAATTTATTCACAAATGATGTATCCGCATGTAATTATTCTAGTCTATCAGAGTCTTCTAGCCATTTCTAACTCTTTCAAGCAATTAAAACTCGTTAATTTTTTACTACAGCAGTGTATAAATCTGACTGATGTAGCAAAAGCGAGACGACTATTCTCGAACCAAATACTGCTTCGAATGCAGACGTGATCGTTATGATTTTTCACGCTGCATTTAAAAAAAAAAAATGTTTTACAAAATACACCATTATCAAATGTGAATCAGAGCATTCCCGATATTGGGGCAAAATATTATATTCTTGCAAAAATTTCCTCGGATGCAGGCAAGTTCAACAAGTGCATATTTCAAAATTTAGCTCAAAGACGAAAAACATCGCAATTTGACTTTAGAGCTTCCAATATAACCAAAATGGATGTGCACAAAAATGATGACGGTGCTTATTCAAACTTACAGTTATCGATATGGTTACTTGAAAAATTTTTATGTGCATAGTTGCCCCAGGCGACTTCTGAAAATCTGGCGACTTCTACTAAAGTGGTTGTGATAATACCATCGTAACGTTTTCCGTAATTTAGAGATAATATAAACGATCAGGTGTTATCGTTTTAAAATTATGATATTGTTGTAAATAATATAAAACATTCAGGGTAATATGTCTCATCTAGAGTATTTATGTAATGATATATAAGTTTTTCTTTGTTTATGCTAGCATTTTAATTTATAATCTGATATTTTTTTCAATGGAAGATTGTGAACAGTTACAGTTTTGTAACAGAGTCCATTATTCTATACTAAGGCCAGATGTGTTGGTATCTTTATTATGGAAGCACCTAATAGGTGGGTTATCGTTGCCTCCTATGAAGGGACGGACAGTTACAACCATGCCTTCTCTGGGATTCGAACCCAGGCTTTTCGGTATCGCAGTCAGTCTCCTCTAGGCACTATACCGTCTGAGCGGCGTAAAGCTATCTGGTATTTAAATATTTATTTCTTTTACCTTCGTTGGTGTTTGCGTTTACAATTTAATAGTTCTAAGGTCGTGACACGCCGTCCAAAATATACAGAAATATTTGTAACCGTATCTGTAATTACCTGTTTCGCTGAATACTCATTTTAATTTTACATCATAAAAATCATAACTTTAGCTTAAAAGCTTCAACTAAATAGTTCATGAATTATTTCCTATTTTAATCAATTTTTAAACACATTAAAAAAATAAAAAGAAACAAATAGGCAAGGAAAGAAACTTTCATATTATCACAGACGTTTCTTATAATTTAAAGCATGTTTAATTCCACATGGCTAAGTTATGTAATGTTTAAATGTCAACAAAATTATGTGGAATATCTAAATCGGGAATTTCCCAATCAGATATCAACTTATGTCACTGTTGCTCTAAACAGAGTGTCCCTTAGTATTGTTGTTCTTCAGCGCTCCACGCTCTCATGTCTCGAGGTGTTATATGCAATAACATTTTCCCCGCCCTGGGGCATCGTAAACTAGAACTGGAAGCAAACAATCAGTGGATAATGCTCTTTCTTTTTCGTCTTTGCACGTCCTTTGGTCTCTTGGGTTTCCCTTCGGGATTCCCAGACGGAATGGAAGCTTACAGATTTCATCTTCCAACGTCCTATTCTCCAATCTTTATTTTAGGCAGGAAGTTTCTTTCTTTTACCATATTCCGGGTATTTTTGACTCAAGGGTTCCCTCCTGTGGTTGAGCATTGATGGAAAGCGATGCTGCGCTATGTAATCAGAAAGTGTTTTCTGAAAATTGTGGAATGATGAGAAAAAAATGCTGTATACTTTTGATCTTCAGAGAATTTCTACTTATAAATATGACGCAGCTATTGGAATGGGTAAGGAAATCACCACGTACTCCTTCTTATCGAAAAAGTAAAATGTACATATGTCATTGTCACGGCGTATAATAATCTGCAGAAAGAGAGCATGAAGCTACTGACAATAAAAAATAAGTCTATCAACAAAGCTTTCTTGATGTTTGAAGAGAAGGGATATTCGACTGTATAGTTAAAAATGCGCAGTAATTTCCTTTAAAAGCGAAATGAATGTAAACTTGATTGTCTTATAATTTCGACAAAATTTAATAAATTAATTCATTGCAGAATAGAAAAGTTAATTCACACGGCAAGTTTATTATTAACTATTTTGTATTAACATTCATTAAAAAGGTACTTACAAATCAGAAAAAAATTATTAAATAATAAATGAACAACATTCTTAGTTGTTTAAAATAGTGTGCGCATATTTTTAATTACAAATTCTGCTTCAATTTAAGAATTTTTATTAAATTCTAACTTTTTCCTTTATACCAGAGTCTTCGAAACATCTAGCATAGCAGGATTTTTGGATTAAATCCCAATTTATTTACGACCTATATGCCTGCAATTTCGCTAAAGAAATAAATGGGAGACAAAGAATTTTAAAAGAACACTGTATAATAATGAAATACTAATGAGTAAGCTCATAAAATTACTATTAACAATTAATAATTGCATTTTGATTAATTACCACAAAAGTATGCATAATTACGGTCAAACCAAAGACAAATTTTTAAAAGATTTCTCAGCCTCCCCTCCCCAAAATATTTTTGGAGTTTATTACTAGTTGCGACTGATGAGAGGCTGTTTTACTTAACCATGTATACATATTCAATAAAAAGCCTAAATTCGTTTTTAAGAAACACGTATTGTTGTAATTTTATTCGGCAGCAGCTTTGAAAAACTTTCTGGATTTTCTGCTTTTAAAGTACAGATTTTTTATAGGAATTGACATGACTTCAACACGATTTTTAATACAAATGGCAGCAAAATATCACTTTCGACAGTCAGCAGCGAAGCATACATGTCCACCTCTCCCGTTCTACTGGGGCGTTTGACGAAATTAAACTTGCATTTTTCTTGTCTCGAAAACGCGACTTTATATTAGATTATATATAGCGTTGTTCTAGCATAGGTATTTTGACATAAAAATCGGACATTTTCTGAAATGACACATCGATGTTTTTCCATATTTCGAGTTTACGACTCAAATTATGCTCAGATATAATTAACTTAGTGAGAAATTAAAAAGAAAAAAAAAAAACATAGTGCACAAGAATAGTTCAGTTGGCGAAATTCTTAATTTATAGTAATCTGTTTTCTTTTCCCTTTTTTCATCAGGTACGAGCGGAAAAAATGTGCATTGTTTGCTCTTTCAAATAATTTAACAAAGCGCGTAAAGCACATTTGGCGTTATTAACGCTTATAACAAATATACCAAATTTCAAAACGCATCAATACATAAATTCCCGTATAAGTTTAGAAATTTTGGATTAAAAGTTCTAAATTTTTGCAAGTATACCTAGAAATACATCTAATTTAGAGTGATGGTAAAATTTGTAATAATCTAACTAATATACCTATGGTTTTGAAAAAAATTAATTAAATTACTAAAAGCTACAAATTTTATAAGTAAATCGGAAAATATCTGCAAATTTTATTTGGTTTGACCCTAATTTCACACTGTGAAAAAAGGAGTCAAGAATGTATAATAGAAAAGAGATATGATTAACATTGCGTCGCTAACATTTTGAGAGCCAAATTTTTTAAAAACTACTCATGCCATTTTTTACAACACTTAGCATTTTGACATAATTAGAGCCCTAGAATAGAAATACGCAAAAAAATAGGCATGTTATTTCAGAAAAACTCCGATTTTTGTGAAAATATGTATGTTAGAGTAATACTATCGAAATATATAAATCTAAATATACAAAGTCGTTCATTCGAGACATGAAAAATGCAATTTAAATTTTGTCAATCATCCCAGTAGAAGGGGAGGTAGAAGTGTCCTTTCTTTTCGTGCAAGGTGTACATGGGCCGAAAACACTTTGAAGAAGAGATAGCTTTGTAAGTGTCACATGAGAAGGAATTATGAAGAATCTTTAACACTAAAATTATTCCAAAACACATAAATAAATTCCGTAGTACAAAGCAAATATTTCAGTTAGTACTTTATTTTGAAACATCGTCATTTTCTGCTTATTATAATCGGTTCTGTGTAAAGTGTTGCACCTGCATGTGCGGGACCAGAAAGACAGATCTGAAGAATTTGATAGTATTTGTGTGTTTCCCACTCTGACGCATAGATAGTGTATACGAGCCAGTTTTCCTTAGAACGACCTCCACGAAGGCATCTCTCTTCTTAGGCAGATAGCCCTAGTGTGCTTTGCCATAATTAAATACACCACACCACCTGACGCATAGATGGAGAAAATATTCCAATGACATAACGTGCTTGTAGTCTCAAAAACTTATTAGAGATTACATCTACTTGGCAAGCTACTTAAAATTCGCATATTTCATTAGGTCAAAAGAACAAGAAATGTATAATTTGAAAATACTGTAATGATGCTTTTGACATAGTATGGAGGGTAATCTCTTAGAGATCGTCCATAAACATGCCATTATAGGAAATGCTCTTATTTGGATCGCTGACTTGTTGGGAAACAGGAAAGTTAAAGTTGGATATAATTGAACTCTTTCAAACATCAGGAATACTTTTGTGGGTTTACGCCAGGGATAGGTTTTTCAGTCAGTTACTATTTTTAGTATATACCCACAATATTTATCACCCTCTGTTTGAGGATGCCAAAATTTTGAAAAATCTGTTAACGTTCTAAACAATCTCGAAAGAACATTCTTATATGATCTCAGAATCTTAAACTGGAATTTAATCTGCAAAAATTACTCTTCAGAATTTTCACAACAGATCAAAATCACAGAAATCATATGAGGCCCAGCATCATAATGGATAATATACATTTAACACAGACAAATGATTCAAATTACCTTGGAGTGCAAATTGTTTTGATTTGCTCTTCACAAAACAAATTAAGAATTGTGGAAATAAAGCTCTAAGGAAACTAAACATCCTAAAAACCTTATGTGGGACTACTGGAGAGCAAATCCGAAAACTCTTTGAATAATCTTTGGAAAACTAGTCAAATAGAACAAAGCTAGAGTATATCGCGGCTACCTTGGCGAGTGCTTCGACCACAGCACTCAGTTATTTAGACAACGTCCAGGCCAGAATGGCAAAAATTATCAGTGGCACAGTTTCCTCTGCCAACTACAAAAGAGCGGTTCGAGAATGTCGCCTCAGAACTTCTAATAATAGAAAAAAGTACCAGACTTTGAACTTTATTAACAAAACTAGAAGCTGCGATACAAATCACGTTTCACGAAAACATTTTGAGAATCGGTACATGAAAACCAGACCTAAAAAGTTCATGTATTTTACAATTCGATTTTGAAATAAGGTAAATGATCGGTCTTATCATTGCACCCTTTCAGTACTTATAGAACGTTTTCACAATTATCCCCAAGAATATTACAATTTAACTCATTAAACCATATTTGAAAAGAAGAACTAAAAAATATTATCTTTGCACAGCGTGTAAAGACTGTCCAGACAATATTAGGAAGTAACCTCGTTTATGCATTTTTTGACGGCTAAGCTGACGAAACTATACAAAACGGCGAAGCGGCATACATATTGTTCTCCCGAATGGTATAGCCGAGAATCTTAAAACGAGCACAAGCATCTTCGCCTCAAATTTTCCCAGAGAGCTAAGAGCAATAAAAAGGCCTTGCATGAATCTTATCGGCTTGAGAATACAAAACACGCAAATGGTTTGATGGTCTTCTGCAATTCCAGAGCTGCATTAAAGATAATTTGTTAAGAACAATCACACTTCTCCAAGATATTCAGCATTAAGTGAGGGAAATTGAAAATATAAATAAGAACTTAATTCTGCAGTAGATGGAAACGAAATCGCAGAAAGGCTCGCAAAAGAGACAAGAGATCTCAATGATGGTAATAAGAACCAAATCACTCTTGACGATGCAAATGCCATCGTTGTAAGGCATCGAATTCGAAGAAATACCATCAAAAAGGGCTGTCAGATTTGTGAGATTAATGATTATCGAGACATCACATTTTTTTCGAGGCATTTTTTACTGTGATGAGACTAGATTTTTTCCTTTCCGGGGTTTTTTTCAAGCAAAATGCATAGCTACTATACTTTGTCTCTCGGCAACTGCTAAAATTCAAAAGGCCACGTGCCTTTAAAAACCTCACAATTTATGATGAAATTCTCAGTCAACATAAATGATATCTGAATTTTTTCAGAGCAAATTCAACCTCGTTTTCAAAGATGGAAGCACAGAAGGAAGATTCTTATCTTAGTTGATTGCTATCTTGCATACTGTCGTAAAAGCATAAAAGCCAGATAAAATTTTCCCAGTCTAGAAATGTTTTCTAAAAACTGGTTGTTTCACGTTCAAGTGAAAAAGAAAGTAAAATGGCAGCTAAAGAATGAGATAATGTACTTGTCTCTTTTTGGAAGAACTTACATAATAGTCGAATTTATCTGCTTTGACAGTGAGGTTGTCATTGTTGAAATAGTGACACTGGAAGGGATGGTGGCCTTCCACGTGCAAGAAGATCCAAGTGACGAAAGTGATAATAAAGGTGACTCTGAATTTTACAGAGTACCCTTAATTTTACAACGGTAACTTCAGCAACGAACATAATAAAAATATATTCTTAATACTGATGGAAACAGCGAGAGATTTCACAGTCTCCATGAATTGAAAAATATATTTCGATTATCCATAAGAAAAGGGGTAATTAAAAAAACTGCACTTTTGGGCCAGGAATTAAGCAACACAGCTTTTGTATTACTTCTTCTTTCAATATACATGTTAATTGTTTGTCGAAATTGTGAAGTGTTTGTCGAAATTGTAAACATGAAATAAATGACTTTGGTTACAAATAAAATAATGCATTGCTTGACATTCATAATGTAGCAGTGATCAGCACCAGAAGTAATATTAATCTCGAAAGTATTACTATTAAAGAAATTCTACTTACACTAAGAATCTTTATGTACGTATATATGTTCCTCGCGTTCTGAAAATAAACGGTGGTACTTGGTTGGATCCATCAGTTTTGAATTAACGTAATCATCCAAACGAATGTGCATATTTAGAATCCCGAAATTTAAATTTCAAAATTTTTTAATTCATTTCTTATTTTGTACAAATTTAACGAATTTTTGATTAAAAATATCGGCAGTTCTGAAGTGAGCAGGAGCAACACTGTTCGAAATGAAATATTTTTAATCTGCAGTGCGCGAGTGATTTCGAGAGTCGCCATTCGGAAAAATCTAATATATTATCTTTTAATTTTAATGAAAAAAACTTGGCTATTTGAAAGTAATATGTTACCACTGCTGGAAATAAAATACTTTTGACTTCCACGGGCCAGGTTTCGATAACTAAGCATAAGCACAGTTCTTAAGAATATTTTCCTATTTATTAATGTCGTTTACTTAAATAAAAATGCATTAAAATAAGATATCTAAATAGAAATGATAACTATTTGTATGCAATTACGCTGGCTGGATTCGCAAAAATCATTTAGTACTTATTTTGTGATAATGATTTTAGGCGGCTGGTAGGACAAGCTGCTAGTTTTTAAAGAAATAATTTAGCGAATATTGAAAAAAGAGGTATGGCTGTATAGAGACATTAAGTTATTTCCTAGCAGGAGAGATGAAAAATGAGCAACGTCCTCGCCGGGACTCCAAACACGGACTTCTCGAATACGCGCCGAGTGTGCTGACCATAGCACCATGAAGGCATGCTAAGAAGGCTGGAGAAATATCTTCTATACTCCCCCCTTTTAAATGATGACTGGGGATTAGGAGATCCAATCGCCAAATCCTGGTGATGGAGAATCATCATCCATAATTCTTTTAGTTTCTTTTATCACTGTAGACACATTAGGTTATTTTGAAAGAGGAGACATGAAATATGAGCAATGCACTCACCGGGACTCGAACCACGGAGCTCGCGAGTATGCGTCGAATGTGCTGTCCACTATATCACTAAGGCATGCTAAGAAGGCGGGAGAAATACCTTCTATGACAACACTTAATGGGCTATCGGAAATCCTCAAGATATGCTGTTTTAAAATATTTTGTAACTGTCCTGTTGAATTTTGGTGCCGTAAATGGGAGGAACATGGTATTTGATAAGTATTTCAAAAATGCAAGCAAGAAATTAATAATAAAAAGCCAAAAAAATGTTTTGTAAGTCAGCTTACTTAAAAAACTGTACATTGATATAACAAACTGTGAAAAGACTAAAAAATAGAGAAATGCATGCTAACTACTGTATCAGGAATTCTAAACTTATGTTGCTTTCAAATTTTGGCATTTTCCTGTTGAATTGTAAGTGGCTTAAAAGCGAAAAAAAAGACGCTTAATAATAAAACTAAAAATGACGAAACTGCTACCAAGAACAGGCTGCGGTCTCAACGAGAACATGAACAGCCATAACAAACCTCCTGGTGCCACGTTAAAACCGTAATACTTTCAGTTTTTTAACCTTATATATATATATTTAAAAAATCATGTACTCTAATACATTTTAAGTTCCTTTTTTTTAAGATACCGAAGTAAGTTTAACATCACTCAGTACTGAAAACAAAAGAGAAATACACTAAGTTAAACATAAAATTAGTAACACAACAACCTTGAGTTAGGCGTAGATTTATATCAAGATCTTATTCGATTTTTAGGGCAGAACAGGTACAAGTCTCTCTTCGTCAGAAGCAAAGAAACTTGCAAGAAGCAGTTAGACTTATACTCTATAATTGACCGAGCTATTGCGAAGAGCAATGTTGCCGGTTCCAGAATTAAAGCCCAAGGGCACTTGATATAAAGAAATCCGGACGTGGAGAAAATCTCAGATGAGAAAACGGAGAAAAGGGAAAAAAGAGAAGTACCAAAAGGAGAAAGACAATCCAATCGGACAAGTTCGCAAAACGTGACGAGCGATCATAGCTTTCAAGGAGGACCCAAGACAAAGCAAATCAATGACAACAATATGAGAAGATACAGTACAGCAATAGTTCCAATGACAAATTCAAATACAACTAAAAACCTCAATCAATAGTGCTAAATACAACACAATAAAATACAACTATACAACACAATTTTAATACAGCTATTCAAAGCAATACACTACAGCAACTCAACAACAACTTAAGTAGCCTATTTACAAGACTACTACATCATCACAATGCAAAAAATCTCACAGCATTAGTTTTATAATTAGAGAAGCTGTGGTCGTAACGGTCGTATTTATACTCCAGAATAAAGCGAAAGGAAGGTAGCGCCATCTAACGGCAAAAATGTTAATGACATTGAAAAATTAAATTAATTGATTTTTAAAAGCGTTAGGAAGGACTGGATTGGACTTAAAATCCTTAACCAAACAAGATAAATCTTAAAATGTGAAAAGCTGCAAGAAAATCTAATTCACCAATTGAAGTTTTTTGAAGGATTTTTGCAGACCTAAAGTATTTCATCATAATTTTAACTTTGGCACAGTTTTAATAAAATAAAATAATTTCAATCTTTCTAATTCTTTGAAAAGAATATAAGAAACTTAACTTCGAATAAATTTATCTGAAAAAAACATAAATCAGTATAGTCGAACCATTTACGGCTCGCCTTGATGTTTCTAGACAGCAGATTTCGGATTTTCCGGAATTAAAAATTTCCACCATTTAAAAACTGAACTACCTGTAGTAGAAAAATAAAACCTTCAGAATTAATTAAAAATTAGTAGGGGAAGTGAAGTATTGGAGAACCTCCTTCCAAATTATAAGAAGAAATAACAAAACCCAAAACAAAAAATGAGACATTGATTTTTCAACTAAACATTATTGCGAATTTATAGTCATGCTTTTCTGACGCAAGGAGTTGAAAAGAAAATCACGAAGCGTAAGCAGCCTTGTTAACGACAGGCATATCAAAGTAACGATCTACCTTCTTTTTGTGGGACTGTCTCAATATCTTTGACGTCCTTCGATGGCGGCCACTTTTAACTGAGGACTCTGCAGGATATCGCATGCAAGGCTTCCTAAGAAGTGCAGATAGCTTTTGTGGAAAAGTTGCTCAAGAATATTCTCCCAGTTCATGTGTGGAAGATTGAGTCTCCTACAAGCTTTCCAGATCGACAATTTGCCGAGTGTTTAATCCTAGCAGTCTCCTTGCAAACACTACAAGTATGCTCACTATTCCTCTCCTGTGCGATCATGAATCAGATTTTTAGATGATCTTGAATTATAGACTTGCCCTTCTTATTTTTATTACTTATTTTTACCTCTTACAGAAGTCTCCAAAACTAAAAATGTCTAACACGCGCATAACGCAAAATGAGATCAATAGCGTTCAGAGTAAGGGACTATATCATCCTGTTCCATCAGGATGCTTAAGTCATTCTGTCCTAGGTTTTTCATAACGCTTTCTTCCTTTTAGAAGGATTTTTTTCTTAGAGTAATAATGTTAGATAAACATTAATGTACCTCATAGTTAAAAAAATTCAGAGAAGCTTTTCATTACTTAAATGCATACAACTGTAATCAGTTTCAAATTTTATTTCAAAAAATTCAAAATTCTCATTTGCCGCAAAATATCAAAAAAGATGCAAAATCTTTATAGTATACTTTGTGCTTCGCTTTGCACGCATATCCAAAAATCTGAAACGAATTTGATAAGTAACTGAACGTCTTGCGTTAACTTCACTCAATCTAAAGTAATACGGGTCGTAAAAATTTACACATTATTTATTTTTAAATTAGTGTAACATATATAATGAAGAAACATTATGTTTAGTATGACAGCAGTAAATGCTTAAAACTCTTATTCTATGTTTCAACATACACCAAATTTAGTGCATGATTATGCTTTTGAAATGCATTTAGTATTTATAAAATTTTCTATTCACAGAACATCGTCAAATGAAAGCATCGATATTAAATGTTTAGTGCAAAATAACTTTTTATAGGAATACTAAATATTATTTCTCTATTTGAGACGCAAGAACAATAAAAATTTATGAACTTTCTACCAAGTTGTGTAAACACCTCTTACTGAAAAAACAGAGTATATATTTATGTGTATTGTGACTTCCTCAGAGCGGAAAGTACTTTTATTTCATTTCATTTCTTTAAAATGGAAGCAAACGTATTTTGTCGGTATACCCACTGCAAACACTTTAATCACAAAACAAAAGCAAAGCATTTTATGAAATTTCAAAAAGCAGTAAAACCACGAATTTTATCACCTGAAACTTTTTATTCCAATCCAAATCCAACTTAGTTTTGTAACCATCTCTTAAGAAAAGCCGTATAAAAGTATTTTATATTCCTCAACGGAGTATAAACAGTGTAATAAAAGACCTTCTGAAAAGGATTACAGATTTTGACAGGTTTCTAAAATCAAGAAATTCTCATTCTCGAATTTTCACCGCTTTGTTCACTAAAAAGAGGGAGGATTTATTTAGCTTGTCATCACGGTATAAGTTAACGTCGAAGCCGTCGAAATCAGTTTAGCCTTCCATAGTGATGCCACTTGCAGTCTTGTCTATATTCTGGAGAACATTGTTTTTTTATGAGGTATTATTTTGACATATCCATTCGCTGGATGTTTTAAAATAAAAAATTTCGGAATAAAAACGAGATCAGGTGTTACCAGAGTTTTTTGAAGTTTTTTTATGTGCCTGTATTAATCAAATAATCTGAAGAGCAAAGATTTCTTAAATGGTGATTATACATAACTTAATTTTACATACCCCGTATTTCTTCGGCTATGTGTAATAAATAGCAGTATATTAATGTTTATAGAGAATGGAAGAAATTAAACATTGTTTTTAATATCTTGCAAAAAATATATAGGCTTTAAATTCTTAATAAATGATTTTATGATTGAACTTTACGTTACGGAATACAAATTCATTTTAATCATATTAGAAGAAAAGCATTGCTTCTTCCTTTCTTAAGTTTTAAATAAAGAAGTTACTGAAAAGAGTAGAGCAGTTAAGCATCACTTAGATGGCAGATTTTAGACCCCAGCTTAAGAATATCCATAGTTATGTAAAGAGTTCCAAATAAAAGTAAAGCCAAACCAAATCGAAAAGCTGTTAATTTGATTTGTGGTGTTGTGCTAATAATGTTAAGGCAACACTTTGTTTTAAATTTTTGTTTGTTAATTCAAAGATTATAATCCTTTAGAGAATATTTATAATGATTGCGCACATTTTCTGGGCTGGCATATGAAGGCCCATCGGTAAAAATTAGTAGTACTTAAAGATCGAGTCAGCATTGAAGCAAAGAATTTGTATCCTTGAATCGCATACAAAATACCTCCCAATTTCACAAATCACAAATTTCAACATAAATTTTATGCGACGCCGCCAATAAATACTGCATAGTGAACCTTGTTACAAACTAACATTAAACTATGTTATAAAGAACTGAATTATGTTTACAGGCGGAAGAAGTTTCAAATTCCAAACTTCCTATAGAAACATTGCACTTATATATATACCAGAATGCAGTATATTCTACTTGAGTACATGTTATTTACATATAAAAGCAGTGCTCTACTGCAATTTTGTCTAAGCATACTTTTTTATAGGTATTCCTATATCTTCGAATAACCATAGTTTAAGGACTGTGATCTCCAAATTGGATACGCCAAAGAGGTAAGCTGACGGTTACTTGCCAGTTTATATGATTATGTGTCAAGCGAGTGTGAGATTCTCTCATTGGGCTCTAGTATCTTTTCACTAGCGTATGGGAAGCTCAACATCATTAAGTGCAGCAGTTTTAAAGCGTTTGCATATTTCATAACACTGAATTACGTTTGATTACGTTATGCTAGGTTACACTATTTTACCTTATGTTTTGTTACTTTATTTTACATTACATTACTTTACATGAAGTATAACAGGAGGTACTTTACATGAAGTTAATCTTAGGAGCATGTGATAAAACAATCTCTAGATCGCTGGTTTAAGAAATAATTTAAATAATGCAAGCTTTCAAAATATGAGAACTTTGATCACTGGAATTTATTAAATGATAATGTATTACCTGATAATATTAGTCGCATGACGTTATGTACGAAATTTGATTGAATCCTTTGCGAAATTCATTTTTCCTTTATAACGTCTGACTTAACAGAGCTTCCTTACTCTATTTAATCTTACCTTGTTCGTTTAAAAAATTGTGAAATAATTCTCGTCTTTAAGAACTAGTAATTTAATTTTTTAAATAACATTATTTATATAATAATCGATTTCAAACTGTTAATCGTGAGACGATATTCAAAGTAACGAACAAAAGGAGAAACAATTCTGATTCTTCAGATTACTACCATAATCATATTACTTTTAGAGCAAATAATAACCACCAGGGCAGCACCAAAGATAAATACAAA
Source organism: Stegodyphus dumicola (assembly GCF_044657685.1). Taxonomy (NCBI): domain Eukaryota; kingdom Metazoa; phylum Arthropoda; class Arachnida; order Araneae; family Eresidae; genus Stegodyphus; species Stegodyphus dumicola. The sequence continues at coordinate 201,523,242 of NC_140771.1, forward strand.
GGCTATTAAGAAGGCAATGCCCTCATAGCAATGACTTTTTTTCTCTCAAGTTTTACTTTATTTTAAAGTGTTTCCTTACAATCATTCTACATACTACCATTGTCCTTTTTCCTCCCATTTTGTACCCTTTTTTATAACCCGGATTGAAAGTTTGGAAGATAAGCTATTCTTTATAGGATACTGTTGTTATAGATCCCTCGATGGGCCTGGATAAGTACTGAATAAAGGCCCTTTCAGTAAGAAAAGCGCTACCCCATGCAAGATGTCTTTAAATTTGGGGAAGAGTTTGAAGCTTGGGGGAGTCTTAGGTACACTTCTGTTACTGGGGCCGGATTCAGAAAAGTATGTAAGTATGTATGTGTGTGTATGGATGTAGGTGTTCATATATGCATATATATATACATGCATATATAAACGTCACCGCTACAGACGAAGGCATGCACAAAAGAGGGAGATAATACTTTATATTGTTCTCCTTTTAAAGGGCGGCTGGGGATTAGGGGACCTAATTGCCAAATCCTGGCGGTGAGCAATCATCATCTACCGCCTTTTTAGTTCAGGCCCCCATTGTAGATTTATTAAGTTTTTTGGGGGGAGGATGCTGGAGACATCAGAAATGAGCAATAAAATGAGCAATGCTGTCCCCGGTGTTCGAACCTGGACTTCTCGAATACGCTTCGAGTGTACTACTGTTACACCACGAATGCATGCAGAAAGAAAGGAGCAAATATATTTTTCAGTAACTAATATCTTAAAAATATTTATGCCTCATTTGGAAGATTTTGTTGCATCTTGATAATGAAAGGATCTGAATTATTTTGCTGCAATAGCTATATAGATTTAGTTATCTATTGATTGGAGCTTCCGAGATTACCACATTAAAATCTGCAGTTATCATAATAATTCCATTGCATATTTACACGTAATTAACAACAGTTTAAAACTTCGTTATCATGCATATTTCATTTTTAATGATTTCTATACAATTATTAGTAAATTTACGATACGTACATACGTATATTCATAGTTATTCTTTGTAATGGCATCAGTTATTGGATATGTAGTTGGTTCTGAATTTACTCTCATAAAGTTCTCAATTTATACTCATAGATATTTCAATTAGCTCCGGTAAAATATGTGGAAGAACGAAATAAGTTAGTAAATTCGTTTTTGAATCTATAATATTTGCGCAAGATACTCTGTAATTTTTAGTCTTTAACAAAGCGTAATGTACACACCCAACTTTGATTTTTTATCGATGGGAGCACCCTCCAGTGGCAGAGTGGTTAAGAACGCTGAGTAGTGGTAGTTCGAACTCAGGCGAACGTACTGGCTATATGATTGGTTTTCGTTTATTGTTTCTCACACATAATTTAAAACCCTATACAACAATTTAAAATTATCTCTTAATTATTTTATCGGTGCTGAATGTGTCAGCGTAACATAATAAGAAGGCGACGGATAATTGTTAAGATTTTGAAAATCTAAATTAAATTAATTAAATTTAAAATTTGTAGAAAATAATTATAAATACTGATTTATCATTTTAATAGTTGAATCTTATTTTTATGAATTTAATATAAAAAACGTGCAGAATCGTTGTGAAGATTCTGCACTGTTTAGTCAGTTATTTCATTAGTATTTTAATTACTAATAAATATAGGATATGAAAGATATTATTGATGACTGTATATAATTATTATTGCAATTAATGTAATAGTTACCTACGTCCGTTCTACGTGAATAGGTCGTTACAAAATAACCAAACTTAGAATATTGCATCTAACAAACTGCACATCATTTTTCTTGGATCTTCAACAAAACACATCTTAAGCTAAATCAAAGAGAACTTAGAGGCTAATTATTGTTGTAATTAATATTAAGTTATGTATACTTCGTTCAAAATTAAGATAATTTACAAATTAAGTCTATTTTTGACAAGTGCATTGAACCAAAAGTATTAATTATGACGCAGAAAAATTATGGTCGAGTACATACGTCTATACGTTTGTGCCTTGCTCACGTATAGACGTATGTATTCGACCATACATTTTGTGTGATTGTAGAGGGGATATAAACGCATAAGAAGTTTAAGCGATTTGTATACTCGTACTCCTTAACGACATTCTTCGTAGTTCTCGCAAGCGTTGGGCACATTTTTTGAGATATCAAGTAAACTGAGCAGACACGAACGTATGGATGACGAAATGAGATGGAGAATTCTCGACTGATTGGAGGAAGGCAAATTACAAGCGTAGGTGGCCACAGAGACCAACATAAAACCCAGTGTCGTCTACAGTTTGTGTAAAGAGTTTCAGAACACTTGATCAATATTAAGAATACCTGAACCATGTCAATTAAGATCCACAAAGACTAATGAGGATCGTTATTCGGTTATTTTTAACATAAGTGCTACAGCTTCACTGATCTCACGTGAGCTATATGCTACCACTAGAATCCGAGTTTTACGGTTTGCAGGCTCATGTCCGAAGGCTTTATGATATAGGTCTGTATTCCAGAAGTTTCGAAGTTTGCGTCTTCTCTCACAGCAGTACACAAGGGAGCACGTTTAGCACGATGCGCCGTGGACCAAATTTCGGTGGAATACCGTGCGTTTTACAGATGAGTCGAGATTCAGCTTGGACACTGATTCTCAGCGTACGTGGATCTGGAGAGAGTCTGGAATGCGATATCATCCGTCACTGAACAGGGAAAAGGTCCGTGACAGCGGTAGAGGAGTAAAAGTTTGGGTAGACATTATGTTGGACTGGCGCACACCCCTGCATTTTTTTTTTTTTTGACAAAGGTTTCCTAACTACAATTCGGTATGGAGCGTATATCTTAGATCCCCACGTTTTAACGTTTCAGGAGCGCAGTTGGTCTTGGCTTCCTGTTAATGGACTACAGTGCTCGTCTGCATAGGGCTTAGCAGTTTGAGGATTACCTGGAAAGTGAATATACTTGTCTCATGGATTGGCCAGTCAGATCTCTTGACCTTAACCCCATATAACATATCTGGGACGCTTTTAGGTTAGCAATTTCATCTCGCCATCACCCACTGGGAACCATCCCGTAATTGAAAACTGTCTTGCTGCAGGAATATGATCGACTGCCAAAGGAACACTTTAGTAGTCTCCTTCCTGTTTAGGATGCCTTCAGGTTGCGCTACTCGTCTAGCAATGAGAAGGGACCGTATCCCATATTAGACTCTTTTTTTCAGTTCGATATCACAACGTGGCTCTTGGTAACCCTGTATTATTAGCTTCCTTGACAATCATGCGTACATAAAGTGACTTTTGAATGGTACATCTCTTTCTCTGTTAAAAATGTATATTTATTACAATTTCATTAAGATCTAGGCATCAGTTTTTCACAAATTTGGCATAATAGGCAAAATATCTTAATTTTGCCAGCAAACGTATATCTCTTCTATCTAAATATGGGTCTTAGGAAGTTGCAGAAATAAAAAATGCGGAATCTTTTACCACAAGTAAAATACTGCAAATATTTCTCTTTTAATCTACGTAAACAAGCCATAAAAGTTCATCCTTTAGCAAAACTTAAATAAGGTTTGAAAAGATTGTGTTAAATCAATTCTACAGTTCCTCACAAATACAAAACAAAGAAAAAATATTTACCAGCGAAAGAAAACAAGAATGAAGCCAAAAACTGGATACATGAAGATGAAAGTAAAAAGACTGGAAACCTACGCTCAAGCAAACAAACACAACTGTATCTGTTTGTTATAGATAAGACTTATTCTCAAATAAAACATAGCATACATCATAGTTTTCCACATATTTTTAGCTTGCTATTTTCTGTCTGAAGCTTGTTTTTATTCAACTCTCCTTTGGGATTTTTAACGCCTAGCCATATAATAATGGCATAATTGATAATGTTTAAACATCATCTTTGCTCGCTAGCAAAATATACTTTGTATACATGCACACATTATTGAAATTTTATTTAAAGCACTGTCACAAAACTCTGAAATAATTTAGAATAGGTTAAAGACTTTTCATACTGACGCATAAAATGATAAAGACTTCTCTGTAGTAGTACTTTCTTATGCAATCATAGTAATGAATTTGATTAATACACATCTTTGACCATTGTACCAGCAGTATCGACTTATGTGATTTAGTATGATTCTTGCAAACATATACAGCTGTAATGTTTAAATAAGCAAGTAAATGTGAATTCAAAAGTGTTTAGAAAACTAAAATTTGCAAGGACGCTCCCTTACAGCTCAACGCTCTATTTATTGTAGAACTAATAAGGCTCATTGTGATCTCTGCTGTCCTTCATTTGTGAAACTATGGTAGAAAATCAATCAGGAGTCATCTTGGTTAAAAAGAAGAAATGGAAAAATTCTTAAACATTTTGAGCCAGCTACATAATTTTTGAGTGTAAAATAAATCAAAATTTAATATTAATTCTAAAATTCCAGTGTTAACTTAATTTATTGACGTGTATTCATCCTTATCAACTAAAAAACTGAAATGTATTACAAATCAAATAAAATTTAAGTCACTCTTGGTGTCTTATAGTGGAAATTGCAATACAGATTAAAACAGTAATTTGTCATATAAATTTATTACAAAGCATTGGGCTGCTTTCCCAATATCTAAACTTCAAGGCGTTACGAAACCAAAACTAATCCGAAGTTAAGTACCTACTCATTTTACATGCATTTAAACCTCTAATGCCAACAGCAACTTGTATCACATAAAACTACTTACCCTCAACGTCAAGTAGAAGTAAACACTTCTCGGAATTTTTGCTTTCAGGATATCTGATTGATTCACTTATGCGAAAACCAGTTCTTTGGTAAAAACATATCAAAGAACACAGAACTTTAAGTGAAACATTTTCATTCTACTGCAAAATGGCTCGCATAACCAGCCGAACTTTGGCTCCAGAGAAATTGTGTCGGCTAGGAAAACTCCAATGGTAGGAGAAGGAGAAGCTTGTTACTCGGAATCCCAACGTACACCTCGCATCCAGTATTTATTAAAAATAATAATTTAGGACATAAGGTGTAGCGTTTCCCTTATTTTACATAACAAACAATTTTAAGTTTGATATCTTTCCTGAACTCCTCTTGCATTTCCTCGCTAGGATGTAAATTTAAAGTTAAGTGAAGTGAGTATTTAAACGCGTGAATCTCTGAGTTTATTCAGAGCATGGTCTCGCTAGCCCACGCACTTTTGCTATCTCGCTGTTACGCTAGTATGCACTTTGGCTATTTCGGGTAATTGTCACACCTGTTAGGTTTTGTTGAGTCAATCTAAGTTGGCCATACTTTAGAGTGCTTATCCAGCACTATTCTAATTAGACTTTGAATTGATTTATATTCTACGTTTAAGTTTCACCGCAAGTTGACGATGTTATTGTAGAGCACGAAGATAGGGCCTTTTTGCTATTAGTTGGAATAAATAAAGGGCTATTTTCACCGTTCTTCTGGGCTGGTACTTTATTCACGCCTGTGCGAGAATTCTCCAGGATTACTCTAGGATCTAGTTTAGTTTATGAGGAATAGCAGAGATAGATCATACAAAAGAGATTACAAAATAGTTTCGATACAATTTGAAATTCAAAAATTAAATTGAACATCTCTTTTGGTGTACCAAAAATACCAATAACCATAATTATTATATAGATAAATATAATGAAATAACTATAACAAGTATTGGGAACAAAATTTTATAATACACTGTAATAATACCACCAAAGAGGTAAACGAACATGGGATTATTTCAGCTGTAAAGGTTATACAGTTTATAAAGTGGAGTCATTCATCGTTAGATAGGATAACCTCAATATCTACGCTAGCTTTCAACCGATGCAATCAGAAAATTGTTCTCACTGAGACAGAGGCGATACGGCGTACTCTCTAGTAAGCCACAATCAGGATTAAACTTCCACTTTTAAATTAAGCATCAAAACCACAAGTCTGGACAAACCTTTTTAGCAAAAAACAATGTAATTTTTTACTGTCCGATTAATTATAAGAAAGTTCAAATTAACGCATTTTTGTATGCTTCACAGAGGATGTATTTTATATCTCTTATATAAAATAAAACATGGAAAACGAACCAAAAGTATAATTTATGTGGAAATGCAAAATATTAAAATGCGTAGTTCATGTGCAGATGCTTTTGCGCCCTTAATAACTTGATGGCACTAGAATACCCATCCGACACACACACACACACACATATATATATATATATATATATATATATATTACCAGTGGCGGGACCTCAGCCGACTTCGGCTTGGCCACTACTATGGCCAGGTGTGGTGGTTATTTTATTATTGAGGCACCTAATAGGTGGCCAACCTTTGCCTCCTAGTCTGAACAGGAAATACTTCAACAAGTTAGGCACTCTAGGAAGAATTTACTTGGGCTTTGATTCGTGTCCATTTCCTCGATACGTTCGTTTATTGTGTTGCTTCAATTGCCAGGGCGTGGGCCATCAGAGTAGAGACTGTAAAGAATCTCCTGCTTGCGTCCAGTGCGCAGACTCACACGAACATCCTTCTAGGGACTGCAAAAATCCTGTTACCTGTGTCAATTGTAAAAAAAATCCAACCAAATCATCAACACATCATTTGACGCTAATTAGCCAGCTAATTCCAGACAATATCAAAGGTACAAGATGACCTTACAAAAGCAACTTGATCCAGTCACGCACTTGAAACCTAATCAATATTTTACACTTGATAATCTGACCTTCATGCGGTGTAATTTACAAAGATCATCTTCAGCTACCTGTCACATTTTACAACATCAACTGGAATCCGAAACAGACATTGGATTATTTCAAGAACCATATGTTAACTGTGATCTAACCTTGGGAGGCTCCACTACCTTCAATAAAGTTTTTCTCTTAAATAATCACTTGGCAGCTATATTTTACAACGGGCCACTTAATCCAACGCAGTAGAAGAAACCAGATCACTCAATTTCAATCTTAATGGACACAGCAGATCTGAAATTTTTAATAACCTCTGTTTACTGTCCTCCTAGTAAAGATATTGATTCCATTCTGTTTGAATTAAATTTTCTTAATTCCTGTACTTTTAATTTCCATATTATTGGAGGAGATTTTAATGCCTCTAGTTCCCTGTGGGGCTCCTCAAGAGAGGATCCTAGGTCAGCCTCAGTATTGTATTTTATTGATTCACAGCGTCTTGTTATACTGAATAACACAGACTCACCTCCTACGTTTGACACTATTCGCGTCAAAGGTTGGCAGGACATTACCCTGGCATCTTTCCTCCTAGCACCTAAAATACAGAATTGGAAGGTTTCTGGCATCGTTACACTTAGCGATCACAAATGCATTATCTTCTCCTTTGATTCTCCTATTACAATAATAACTAAATAGAGATTTAAAACAACCTATGGAGGGATAAAGAAACTGAAAAGAAACATAGCCCCTTATGGAAAGTGAGAACACAGAATTCTCAGTGAACACGGTGGCTGTATCGATTCTTAAATCGTTATCGCGCCCTGCCACGTGCATCGCAGTGGATAAAAACTGGAAGGACTGGTTTTGTCTCTCTCTTTCTGCCTGCCGTCGTGTTAACGAGTGTGTGGGCCTTCGGGCCACACACACACAGCTCTCGCCATCGTTCACGGTACTCGATCTGATGTCCATTTTCAAGGATGGAGGAAAAAATATGTTCTTGTACGAAGAATATAAGAATTCAGGTAAACTTTACTGATTAGGCTGCGAGGTAAAAATTGTTCCTGTGCTGTGACTCAACGTGTATAATTCTGACAATTGGATGTTTCGAAGTGACAACCATGTGCGCCAATTTCAAGCCTATCTAACAGAAATTTGATCTCTTCTATCACGAGTAATTGCACTGCATACTAATTAAGCTTCTTGCAAGATGCTGATATGTAATGTGCCTGTGATGCATCAAGATTAGGAATTGCAATATACCGTAAAAAATGAACGCTATGACAGTCCCGTAGGACTAACGAGTAGCACATGACGAAGGGCATTCATGAATGTGTTTCTTTTCTTATAACATATCGAATATAGGCTAATCAAGAAAAGTGTATTTTTGTGATTTATATAGGCTAATCAAGAAAAGTGTGTTTTTGTGATTTATCTAGGCTAATCAAGAAATGTGTGTTTTTGTGATTTAATAAATGTATATTTAAAAGAGAGATACTGATTCATGCATGCCTTATTGGGTAAGTCATTTGATTCTTATTATTAATAATCATGCAATGTACTAACCACTAAATTTTTAGTTTAACTGTTACGCGGAATTAATTCGCATTTGATACTCTTAGTATAATTACTTTTATACGATCACGGCCAGCAACACCACATGCAGATAAACAAATAGCTATTTTTCAGAATTGTATCACCCGCCAAGATTTAGATCAAACTTATAACAATTTCATACAATGCAGTACGCTAGCTTGTCGAAAGACTTTTCGCCAAAAGACTTACACAACTAGAACTACAATAGCTTGGTGGTCAAAGAATTAATAAGAGAGAGAAGTTTGCTTAGAGCACAACGTAGACGTGCGCAATCTACCACGGATTTGAACTCGAGACAACAACATCTCAAATTACAATGCCTGACTTTCAAGGAGCTTCCAAAGAGATGCTTGAAATGATTTCTTATTAAAAGCTATCAGCAGTTAATTCAAATAAAACAGTATTTTCATACAAATTTCTATAAATACGATCACTATGAATTGATATTTTGTGAAAGACTGGACTGAAATTTTGCAGACCAATCTGGTTTCGGATTTTCTTTTCTACCGACGTTGTTTATAGATCTCGGGGAAATGTTATGACATCAGTTAAGCTATCAATGGGTTTTAAGATGGCATTCAGGAGGAAATACAAAAGCAAATCTATGATGTTTGGTGGTCAGCAATCCTGAATGCATTTCACGAAGCTCCCTAATAATCTGCTGTAGATGTGCAAGAGTTATTCCTCTGATCGCATTCTTGTAGCAGTGCATGATGGAGGAGTCATTGAGAAAAGTTAGATCAAGGGCTGCCCCGAGGGTTCATGAGCAGATCCTGACCTAACGCGACCTTCATCATCACAGGCAAAGCGAGAAGCCACCTGAAAAGAAACAGTAGTTACTCCGTAGCGCAATTTCGTCGGCTGTGCGAAGGCAAGAAACTCAAAATCTTGGAGCAAAAGTCAAAATATTTGATCGTACACAAACCAGGCCAAACTCTTACAATAAATCGAATTTTGAACCTAACGGGTCGTGCAATCAAATGAATTTTGGAAATAAAGCTTCTAATACTTATAATCGGTGAAAGACTTTCCTGGCTGCCTTACCTCAGAGTAGTCCGTCTGAGGACACAAGTAATTGCAAATACTTTAAGGGATCTTCAAGGCTTATACTGGGGCCTTAGACCATATATTCTAACAATCCTGCGGCCGACCACAAAGATATGAGAAAATCGTGTATGCGGTCCCCGCAAATCACTGTTTTCAAGCGCTTACTACGTGTGACATTACATGGTTCTGACATCTCAAACGCAATAATTCGTTCCAGTTGCAGAAAGACATAACTTCACGACCAGTATCAAGAGATTTTAGCGTTCTGCACTGTGTCTGTGGTCAGAGACCCTTGATTTCAGGTCTGATGAACCATGATCTTGTTTTCCTGCTGATATCGTTCCGAATACAACGAATCAAAGGTTGTAAAACGCTAATGAATTAAGGAAGCGTGGCTAATTCAATCTTAAGACTTTTTCCCTAGGAACAACACGTCAGAATGCTCCTGAACTCTCGACTAGAGAGACCCAGAATGGCCTCAATTAGAAAGACCTTCGTTAGCAGGTTTCTCACATGAGGAGGGCTATAATTCACTTCAATAACTGTTATATGCTATCCATGATTTATATATATTTGTAATGAGCTTCTCGTAATTGTAATAAATATGTTTTGAGTTCATAAATGCAGTGAGTATTACCAAATCTCACAAATGTACCAACCATTATACGATGTCAGATGCGCTACCTGCCGCCAGCCACCCCAATCCTCTATCCGTCCGTCGTGGAAAAAATGGCACTCTATGAAACAACAATCTGGGAAATTCCAAGTGAGCGAAAGGAAAATAAAATTGCTCAAGAGTATACAGCGAGCCTTTGCTTTGACTGTTAAAAAAGGATGCCGTACAACGGCGACAACCACAATACTGGCGGGATTTTTGCCACTACAGATTAGAGCAGCACAAGAAGCACTAGTAACGACTACCCTGCAATTACATCTTTGCTCACTTTTGGACCGCAAGGTTAGGACCCAGAGGAATGTGAAATAAAACATCTCATAAAAGCATCCCATCCATTGCATCATGGAAAATGGATTATAGCACATACCACCTTGCATTATTGAAAAGGGATTGTAGCACAGCCCCCACTCCTGGGACTTTATACAAGTTTTCACCAATGGGTCTGAAATTGATTGTCAGGTAGGCTGTATCCCTGTCCTGATGCACCAAACTTCCTCTCTGGAAACATGGAAGGGTGACCCAACTCGGTTTTTTCATGCCCTGCGCAGTTCAAGACCTACTTTTGAAGTTATCGCGAGCATTCAACAGATGCTAAAGGACCGCTCTTCACTGAAGAAGGTCCGTATTTCGGGGATAAAGAGACATTCCGGAATCCCATGAAAATGAGGAGGTGGACCATCTTACCAAAGACGGAGCACAGAACCTGAATGCGCAAGCTCTAGTGCTCAAACTACCAAAGTCTTATCTCAAAAAAGCAACACGAATTACAGCAAATAAACAGTGGTAGCATGTGGAAGTGGTAGCACAGTGGAACACAGATTCTCAAGGAAAAAGCCCCCATGATTACTACCACAATGTTTCAACAGAACGCCTAGTCTCGTCCCCTTGCATCATCAGGTTCGTCAGCAGCCATAGATCTTTCCCCACCTACTATCGGGAAAGAGATATCACTACAACAGATTGCTGCGTGTGCGGAGACAGAGGCAGCCCGAGCACTATCTGATTATATGCCCCCGTAACAGATCAACTGTATACAAATCCGCCGATTCAGGCGACGTATCATAAACGTTTCTTAATCAAATGACCGGCTTTTATGAAGTAGTGAAAATTCTGTGAAAATTAGAGGCATTAGAAACTGACCTGTGCAGTGAGCACCAACACACGACATGCTCAAGTTACATGCAAAGTGAACACATCACACGCATAACACACTAAGTTTGATTTGTATAATTCTGTATCTCTATGTAATCCAGTATTTGCGTAGTTCTGTAATTATACGCACGGCACGGATCAATTCAGTAGCATGATAATGTATCACATGTGTTTTTCTATCATAAATCATTATAAGTAATCGTCTGTATGGACGGAGCAATACAGTTGTATGATTATGTATCATGTATGTTTATCGATTATGTATCATGTATGTTTATCTATTATGTATCATATATGTTTATCGGTTATGTATCATGTATGCTTATCTATTATGCATCATGTATGTTTATCTAGCCTGAATCAATATGTTTACCTATTATGTTTATTAATTATCATATGTACTGTATGTAAGTAATGTATGATATCTGCAGTGTGTAATAACACACGCCATGTCAATGTTACACGCAAGTGATCAGATCACACGCACACCACACTAAGCTCGGTTTCTTTAATTCAGTATTTGTATGTAATTCAGTAATTGTATGCATGACAGGAAACAATACAGTAGTATGATTATGTATCATTTATGTTTCTCTATTATGAATCAGTAACAGTAGTCGTATGTAGGGCACGGCACAATTCAGTTAATGATTATGTATTATGTATTTTTATCAATTATTCTTTATCTCATGTATGTAAGTAAGTATCAACAAACGTTTCTATGTACGAAGCAGCCAGCCTTTGCATGTCAATGTCCAACCTTTCTGTTTTAAAATAAACTCCCGAGGCGGTACACACGGGTCACCAGGAGGGCGTTGTTCTGGACAGTTGTAGGATTCGAGTAACACACAAACTGTGTAAGTCGTCCGGATGTCCTGCTCTTATTCCCATATGTTCCCTTATGAAAGAACAGAAAAATTATATCCGTGCCTTTTCCGGGACTCGAACCCAGGACCTTTGGTATGGTAGGTAGAGTAACTAACTAATTTTACATTTTGGGCCGCAGTAAAAAATGTTATAAATGAAGAAATTAAAATAATAAATCTCATTAACGCGCAGTCTTTACAAAAGAAATTGAACAATGCTGAAAGCAACCACAGTTGATTCGGTCCGTCCGGTTCTCCTGTCTTGCCGTGACTACAGTTAATTTTCTGTCAGTCAAAAGGATTCTCTTGCGAACCAGAAGTGTAACTTTTGTTTTCAAAATCTTCTGTTCCTTTCCGAAGATTCAATAATTTTGCGCAAATATCAGTGAGTTCAGACTTTCGAAATAATGTCGGTTAGAACATATTACTTCTTTGTAGAGTGAAACGAAAAGTCGTCATTTGTTATTTCTCTTATCTCAGGCATTTTTCTTTCTCTTTTTATATTTTATGTATAGGGGAATTTTTTTTTAATTCTCATGGTTTGTGGTAGTCATTTTCTTTCCTTCACAGTAAATCAATATAGCATTTTTTTAGATAAAGCCTGATTAATCTGACTCCCCTGTTAGTTTGGAGTTGACTGAAAATTCTTAAACAAGAGCACATTAAACCACGTAATTACAGCAGCTATTGCGGACTTATAATTATATGAGAGCAAACACGAGCAAACATATATAATATATAGAAATAAATGCCTTCACAAAATCTGTCAATAAAATTCTAAAAGACACTTCCACACTCGCTTTTTGTATTTAAACTTGACAAAACAGCTGTGATAGACGAGATAGTGTCGGAATTGGTTTTATTAAAATAACAATAATAAATAATTCATGCATATGGTGAAAAATAATTTATTCCGCTTATGGTATTTCAAATGTTTTATTCAAACTTTTGGAGTATGTTATTATTTCAAAAGAATTCCACTTTTTAAATATCGTCGAACTAATACTCGCCAATGAAAGAGCTTATTTGCAAAACAGATATGAAAAGGAAAATTAAATTTGAATGAGCAAATGATTGAAAACCTTTCTATTGCAGAAGAAAACACGTTTCAAAAGTTGAGAAATTACAGCGGAACATGCAGCTATTATATGGTATAGCAACACAATCACGTTTAACATAATTAAATTCATTTTTACTGTCATAAGAAAACCCTTTACAAGCAAATAAAATGAAATGAATAGAAATAATTTCCTTAAGGAAGATTAATGGTTTCATTGAGTTTTGCGAAAAAAAAGTATTGATTCTTTTCCCAACTCAAAAGCACTACTTTGATATTCTCTTTCCAAATCAATTAAACTAATACAAACCATAAAAATAAATCCAAGAATGAAAATACTGAAATTTTAAAAGAACTTGGAATTAAATTGCGTTTGATGATTAAAGAAGGTAGAAAAATTCTGCTACGAAATGCCATAAATATTACAAGTAGCAAAATAGCAATCAAATAAATGGAAAAGGCACATTCGTTGCATTTGCAAATAATATCAGACTTGGGAAATTTTTCTTGCTTTCGACTTAATTAGAGACAGATGAGCGATTAATCTCTCTACTACGCAAAATTTATAATACAAAATCATACAAAAATTTTTAATTTAATTAAATTTAGATATCCTTTTGTTTAGATATGCAAGAAAAGGCAGACTACTTAGAACTAAATGTTAAAACAACTGAAAATAATTTAAAAGAAGTGTCGTAACACAAGTAAATGTACAGAACTATTGTTTCGAAGGTTGAACTGAGCCTTCTACTTACCGCTCTGCGAGTGAAAATCATAAGAGCGAAATATGTGTTAAGAGACAATAGCCGAGAATTTGGAGAATATTCTGGCTAATGATCATTCATTTTTGGTCACAAGATAGCACTAGTGGTTTTGGATTCTTTTATTTAAGCAGAACTATGTCGAAGTTCTGATTAGTACATGTGTATTAAGATTTGCTACTATTTTTTCCAGCTTTTAAAGCTTTCCTGGGGCGTTGTACTTATGTAAATAGTGAATATTTAATCAAGAATTTTGCTTTATATTTAAATATTTTGCATCTTATCTTATATTTTCTCCTGTATTTTATATTTTGTCATATTTTCAGTATAATGAATTGCACCAATCAGATGTCATCTTGTTACTCACGTGACTTTGGTCACACCCCCTTCTCCATTTTAGCTCTCCTGCACCGCCCAGCTCAGCTTCTCTACCTTCGGCGCTCTTTGTATCATCAAATTCATGACAGTCGGAACACAGCACGTATTTCTGCTGCTAATTGCGGCATACAGAGAAACTTGGAACTTCTCACTAGGGCTTCCACATACGTAGTCTTTTCACACTGCTCTTTTATTGTGATATGACTGCGACATTATTGTAATATGATGACTTGAAAATTAACCAATCACAGATTAGCACGACTTATACACCAGACCTAGTGTATATACTCTTCGCACAATATTTTTTCCGGCCAGCTTATCAGGTTCAATGTTCCGTCTTACTTTCTTCGGGAACATGCAAGGACCTGACTCGGAACAGAGAGCTTACTAAAGCTATGTTCAATAACTGTGGGAAGTAGACAGGATACACAAGAAGGGTATACAAAACCCTTTATTTTTCTCTATTTACAATAACTTCCGTACTTCGGAATACAAAGACCCACTACTTGTGGTCTAAACGTAAAAATATAAAAATAAAACTAAACTCTTAACTTTGAAGTAATAAACGTGGAAGATTGGCCTTATATTAACAGGAAGCCGTATGTAGTACAGAGAACTGCGAACACTACAATACGTTTAAAGTTATCAAGAGGATTAAACCTCTGGCCTGGAAGGCAACCAGCAACTGAGTAAAACTTCTAAGGTAAGCGGCCTGCTTCGAGTAACTGCTTCCTCTCTTTTGCTTGGCAAAAAGCCACAACTTAAGTACTTGGCGTTCGCCAGACAAACTTTGCATAAATACATTAACGCTTATAATTCTGGCCGGAAGTAGAAAATAAGAAGTGATAGTAAAGATTTAAAATAAAATAAACGTTAGTAAAACTTAAGATCCTTACATACTTCCCGCCAGAGTTAATTAGTTTGAAACTGAGGTCTAAAAGGACCTTGTTGAAAACTTTTAGCTCTAGAATCTAACGAGGGGCCAATCTTTTACAAACATTTTTCGCTAGAAACTAGAAATTTAAAAGAAAGAAATTTGTTTTTACAATAGCAGCTCCCAGGACACGCAATTTTTTTCATCTGTACTGCATCTAAACAGGAGCTTTTATTCAAATCTGGTTCCTTCCAGAGATCTGGAAGGAAAACTAGTTTAATGAAATGTTACACAATGAAATGGCAAGTAACATGTATAATTACATTTCTCTTAACATTCTTATTTCATTCATGACTATTTTAATTATGTCACCCCATGCTCTCTGACATGTGTTGTAAAAGAACACCAAACACGAATGTGTTTATGTCTATGTGTTCAACACTTCCTCCTACAGTCAAAGCACTAACGTGTTAAAAATTCAACATACCAAGACCTCGTAACACACCCTAACTTCAACTCTAAACCCTGAGGTACTATTCTGGAAGTGGCTAACTCTGAAGTGTAGCGTCAGAGAGCCTAACTACATTCATTCAACCTTTAACACATATTTACCATGATTTAGTCTTTTTACAGTCACACGAATAAAAAAAAAGTTTTAACATTACTTTCACTTTTACCATATCACGGTATTTCTTAACATTTGAAATAACAGTTCACATTGTATATAAGAACATATTAACATGCCGTTAATTTTACGCATTTGACAACATACATTAGTAGTACATTGTTAACTTCTATTCTTTTCAAAGCAAGTGCCAATTTTTCTACATTGAAATACTACATTTCAAAAAGTCTTTCAGACTAAAACTTCTTTCTTGCCAGAATGTTTTAAATAAAATTTATACACTAACTTTTACAATATTTAAGTCTTTACACATCGCTATTATACATCAACTTTAGTTTTACACGCGAGTAATTGAAAAACATAATACCAAAATCGGTAACAACTCATTTCTCGTCCTTTTGGCGATAAAGGTAGACCTCGCATGAGGTAAAACTTCTTGAAATCTGCCACTTGCAGTAAGAATGAAAGATTAACTTAAGTTTGCAAAGTAACATAAAATTTTACTTATATTTGTGATATTCGGACATTCTTTTCTGGGCCCAGTCCTTAAAGGTAGTGCAGATAGTTGTTTGATTTATCCTCCTTCTTGTACGGGCTCGCCCTTCAGTGCCTTCCTCTAGATGCTTTCTTTTTTCTCCAGTTCGGTCACCGTTGAATACCTTCTTTTTCGCTTCTGCCTGTGGTCTTGGTCGTTTGATGGCAGCTGGTCTTAGCGGAACCGGGAAACTTCTTTCGTGTTCTTGCTTGGACCTCGTTGCTGGCCGTTCAAATTTTCCTTGTAACTTTTCCTCCGCCGCTGATGGCCCTTCCGCAGTTCGGCGACATTTGCTGCGGAGAGTCCTGTCGGATGAGTAGATCTTCCGTTTTAGAGCCGGGTTATAGTTGCCGTCATTTCTCCTGGCTCTCTTTGCATACGTCGTCCTTCTCCCTTCTTCATTCTGGGGGTGTTCGTGAGCTCTCTTTTCTGGACGGTGGAACGGCTTCTTTTTCTTGTTACTTCAATTTTCCCGCGGGGAAACTTTCTTTTCACTTGCTCCGGCCTCTTAATGGCTTGCCCTTGTACTTGTCGTTGTTCCACCTCTGGAGCTTGTGCCTGCGGTGTCTGCCGTGCCGGATCCTGCAAAAGATCTGTAAATATTTGCATTTTATTACGATCATAGTAGGGTTTGATTTGATCTATGTTTGCGGAGCAGGTTTCACCATTTCTATCTTTTACACTACTACAGCGTGAGTTATTTTTTCTATGACATATCGTCCTTCAAATCGTGGAAAAAATTGGCAGTTTTAACTTCTGGAGCTGTAGAAAGTGAATGCTTAATTTTTAATACTTCATCCCCTACGTTTTAAGTTACTCCCCGTCGTTTCAAGTCATAATATAGCTTTTGTTTTCTCTGTGCTACTTCAGTATTCTTTTTTGCTTCTTTAATTAGTTTTTCTATATCACCCATTTTAAATTCTAGGGCTCTTTGTTGCACATAAAATAATTTATCTAACGGCGTTATAATCTTTCTGCCTAAAAATAACTCAGCAGGAGTTTTGCCCGTTGTATCATGTTTTGCGGTCCTAAGGGCAAAAGCAAATTTATTGACATAGTTATCCCAGCTTTTATGAAAATTTTTAACATAACTACGGATAATTTTCACTATATTTCTATTGACCCGTTCCGCTATATTTGATTGCGGCCGATACGGGACCATTTTTAAATGACGTATGCCCAGTTTTTGGCACATGTCTTCAAATATATTACTTACAAATTGAGGACCATTATCCGATATAACTTTTAGGGGCGCCCCGTATTTTAAAATACATTTATTTAAAATAGAATCAGTAACTAATTTCTCGGAGGCTCGTTTTAAGGGCACAATTTCGGTCCACTTACTAAAATGATCAACCATAACAAGGAGATAGCGACTTTTATTTAACTGACTTTTTGGGAAAGGGCCCAATGAATCGATGCCAATTATTTCATTTGGAAATTCGGATTTAATACCATTTATAAACCCGGCCGGGCGGAAATTAATATAATTAACTGCTTGACATGTTGGGCAGGACTGGACATACGCTCTTGTTAACTTTTGCAGTTCAGGAAAATAGACTGCCTCACGTACGCGTTGGATAGTTTTTCGAATACCAGCATGAGAAGCTAAACGGTTGTCATGGAGCTCCTGCAGGATATTTAATCTAAGACTAGCTGGGATAACAGGTCGAAATTCGTTGTTGGAATTCGTAGTTTTTGTATAGAATAATAGACCATCTATTAGTTTGTAATGGGCCGCCCTATTTCTTATCGCCACAATATCTTGGTGGCTAAAATGTTCAGTATCCTTTAAATACTCATAAATGCTTCCAAACTCAGGATCCTTACCCAGTTCGGTTATTACAGTTTCTCGGGAATTTATTGTACATGCTGTGAGCATTGCCACCTTTACGGTATTACCTTCTTCATCTATTTTAATTCTAGATAGGGCATCTGCTACGATATTTTCCTTTCCGGGGGTATGCTTGATTACCAGATTATATTCTTGTAGCTTGAGTGCCCATCTTATTAACCTTGGGGATAAGTTTTTCCCTGAGTACAATCTAGTTACCGCCGCATGATCAGAGTACACTGTTATTGGCGCCTTTCCAAAATAGACTCGGAACTTTTGCACTGCTAACAAAACTGCAAGTGCCTCTCTCTCGGTCGCGGAATAGTTTCTTTGTGTTTGATTTAAAGTTCGGCTAAAAATGCCACGGGCTGCTGATTTTGCGAAAGTACCGCTCCTACCGCATAATCCGAAGCATCCGCTGAAATTTCTAAATTCTCATCCTTTTCAGGAAATTTCAACACAGGGGCTTGCGTTAATGCTTGTTTTAATTTTTCGAAAGCACTATTTGCTTCGGCCGTCCACGAGAATCTTACCTTTTTCCTTTTTAATTTTAACAATGGCTCAGCGATAGCTGCAAAATCTTTTATAAAGGACCTATAATATGAACAAAGTCCTAGAAAAGAAGAGAGCTTCCTTGCCGTGTTTGGAGTCGGATACTTTTGTACAGCGATTATTTTTGATTCGTCTGTCTCTATTCCTTTCTGAGATATTTTGTAACGTAAATATTTTAATTCAGGGGCTGCAAATTTGCACTTTTCGACATTAACGTTTAGACCAGCCTCATTTAATAAAGAAAACACCTGTCTTAAATCCTGTACATGTTGGTCGAGATTATCACTAGTAATAATGATATCGTCTAAATAGATAAATGTGGACTTTCCAAGAACAGGTCTTAACACAATGTCCATACATCGCTGAAATGTTGCCGGCGCCCCTGAAAGGCCAAACGGCATACGCAAAAATGCATAAGTGCCAGACTTGGTTATAAAAGCAGTCTTAGGCACGTCCTCAGGCCTAACCCCTATTTGAAAATAACCAGTCGTTAAGTCTAAAGTCGTCATATATTTGGTGGATGTTATGTTCCTTAGAATTTCTTCAATAATAGGTAACGGATATACCGGATATTTAGTTATGGAGTTTAATTTACGGTAGTCAATTGCGAATCTCCACCTTTTTGGATGTGTCAAAGGATAGTCATTATTTTTCTTACATAAAACCACCGGGCTAGCATAACTACTTGAGATGGGCGTTATGATCTTTTTACGTAGCATATCGGTGATATGCCATTCTATAATTTTTTCCTTATTCTTATCATACCGGTATGCTTTGTGGCGAACTGGCATTGAATCCCTGGTGTCAATACTATGGTTAGTACCCTGAGTAAATCCTGGAATATCACTAAATCACGAAGCAAATTCACTTACCACTTGTCGGATTCTTCGTTGCTCGTCATTAGGCAGGTGGTCAAGATTTAACATCGGCGGTTCAGCCTTTTCTCCACGAACTGGTTGCATTGTCAGCTTAAGAGACGCTTCATTAAAATCCAGCGTTGCTTGTGCCTCTGAAAGAAAATCTATTCCTAAGATTATATGTGCTTGCAGATTCTTTACTATAAAAAACATAACCTTTACTTGTTCGTCCTTGATACGGACATACAGCGGTAATTTACCTATACACTTACATTTTTCTCCTTGCGCCGCTAACACTGTCGTATTATCCGAATTATATATGCGGTATTTCCGAAAATACTTCCTAAAAAAATCTTCTGCCACACAGGAACTCTGCGCGCCTGTATCCAGGAGTGCGGTGGCTGGGATATTATTCACCAACACTTCAATCTTTTGAAGAGTCAAATTTTTCACCATTACTGTATTTAACTTGAAGGAAGAGGGGTTTTCGTGGCCTTCGGATTTCCGCACCCTCCCGTCAGTAGAAATCCGTTTTAGTTTAAATTATTTTTCATTTCCGTGCTTTCCTTCTTTTTCCACTGGCCTTGAGACTTTTTTACTGGATTGCTGTTGAACTGTCGACGTTCGCCGGCTGTTTTTGAATGCTCGGGTGTCCTTGCCCACTGATTCGCTTTGCTTCCATAGCCGTGTGCTTGAGTTTGCTGTAGTCTTGGCGCACCAAATTGGTTTCGCTGTTGATATTGGCGTCTTCTTTCAATGTCCGCCGTTCTTCTATTTTCAAACTGGATTGCTAGCTCAAATAACTTTTCCAGTGTTGTCGGATTTCTTAATTCAATAAAGTCTTGCACTTGGGGCAGTAACCTCGGCAAAATCACTTGAATTATCTCAGGATCCGGATGGTTTCCATACAAGAGTTTGAAGACGTGAATTTTTCTTAAAATAAAGCTTGAGAGATTTTCGATTCTTTGCTGATATATACTAAAAAGTTCCGTTTCTAATTTCGCACGATCCCTTACAACAGGGAAGGCTTTTAGTAGGGCAGTCTTGAAATTTTCGTAAGTATAGGTGGGACTTCCTGCTTGACCCAAGAGACTTCTGCCTATACATTTGAACCAATTAAGCGCTTGGCCCCTCAAAGCGCTGGTAGCTAAGGTAACATTTTGAAATTCGTGCACGGGGTAGAGCATGAAGTGGTCATCCAATTTTTCCAAAAAACTGGTTACCGGTGAGTTTCCATTAAATGTTGCTTCTGGTTTCATCGAAGCGCGCATGGTCTGGACGATGTAACCAAATCCTTCCAGGGCGGCAGCTGGCATTTCTGGATTCTGAGCCGCTTCTGCAGGCAGCACAGGTTCTTCTTGAAACTCGGCCATGGTTATTCTTCTTCGTTGGGCGCCACTATCAGGTTCAATGTTCCGTCTTACTTTCTTCGGGAACATGTAAGGACCTGACTCGGAACAGAGAGCTTACTAAAGCTATGTTCAATAACTGTGGGAAGTAGACAGGATACACAAGAAGGGTATACAAAACCCTTTATTTTTCTCTATTTACAATAACTTCCGTACTTCGGAGTACAAAGACCCACTAAACGTAAAAATATAAAAATAAAACTAAACTCTTAACTTTGAAGTAATAAACGTGGAAGATTGGCCTTATATTAACAGGAAGCCGTATGTAGTACAGAGAACTGTGAACACTACAATACGTATAAAGTTATCAAGAGGATTAAATTCTGGCCTGGAAGGCAACCAGCAACTGAGTAAAACTTCTAAGGTAAGCGGCCTGCTTCGAGTAACTGCTTCCTCTCTTTTGCTTGGCAAAAAGCCACAACTTAAGTACTTGGCGTTCGCCAGACAAACTTTGCATAAATACATTAACGCTTATAATTCTGGCCGGAAGTAGAAAATAAGAAGTGATAGTAAAGATTTAAAATAAAATAAACGTTAGTAAAACTTAAGATCCTTACGAGCTTTCCCCACCTCCCTGATCATCTGCAGCTGCCACAGACATTGCTTTCTGATCACTGCAGCTCAGGGCTTCACTTCTCTATTACTTTTACAAGGCTATCTCAACTAGAGATGCTTCATTTTTGGACTTTTACATATATCAGGACCCTAAAGGAAGTGCATCTCCCTTTGCATGCCAGAATAAAAAACCAAAGTATCAAATATATTATTTCTTTCCCCAGCTTACACCCTGCAAAGAGCTCTGCGCCGCTTATGTTGTCCTGTCCAAAATGCTTAAGCGGCGCAGAGCTCTTTGCAGGGTGTAAGCTGGGGAAAGAAATAATATATTTGATACTTTGGTTTTTTATTTTTGGTTTATTTTGGTTTGGTTTATATATAATACTATATTTGATACTTTGGTTTTTTATTTTTGGTTTATTTTGGTTTGGTTTATTTGATACTTTGGTTTTCTGGTCGCTTATGTTGTCCTGTCCAAAATGCTTATCAGGAACCTACCCGCCTAGAGGGACGAGTGTAGGTTGTTTCTATGAGCTCCGGCATTTTCCTCATTAGAAGCGGAAATATTCAGCGGATTGTCTTAATTTTAATTGCTATGTATAGCCAAGACGTTCAGCTTTAATTAGACACCAAGTTCATCAAGATCGGATCATCCGGTAATTACTAAGAGACTAATTACTGCCTCAACGCGTCGTGCACGTGGTAATTCATATCGAACTGTGCTTCCAGATTCGCATAGCAGCCGCCGTTGCCCGATGTCACTGGTGTTTAGTATCGTCGGATGCGGTATTTTACGCTGAGCAATTTGACAGTAATTATATATGTGTGCGGTCAATGGATGCCGAGTAATTGATTTTTAATTGCTTTTACAAGTTTTTCACCGTGAACTTTGACCTTTTCCCCGTCCTACGGTCAGTTAGAAGCATTCGACCCCCCGTCGCCTGTTAACCCGAGTGATTTCCTGTTGTCAACAAAGGGGGAAAGAGGTACTGGAGGCAATTAAACGAATCGCTAATTAAGCCCCTAATTGGCCTAGCGATTTTGTTCAAACGGATTCTTCTGATTTAAGCCATTGGCTGTATGAGATTGTAAATTTGAAGAAGATCGGTCTGCTACTTCAAAAGTTACTGTTTTTCCGGCATTACCAGGACTTAGGATTATCGTCTTCTACAACAGTGATTAATGCAGTGTGTGTGTGCTTTTTAATTAATTCTGTGCCTGTGTTTATCAATTGGATTACTCCGCAGAACTACCTATAGTGTACAGCTGATTCACAGAAGAAGTATCGCAGCCAAGCGCATTTCTCTGCAATTTGCTTGCTAGTCACTATTGATTATAGCACTCAACATTTATGTAATAAAATGTACCTGTTACATTCAACCCAGCAATAATACCAGTATTTCCTAATAATATACAAGGCATTTTTGCGGTGTTCTTAAAGTGGAAGTGTGTTTTTGTGTCAAATTAACGTGAAAGTTATGTACGTGGTACAGGTGAAAAGTGATTTAAAGTGTTAACGTGAAAGTGTTATCAAGTGTTGATATTGCATGGTGAAAGTGTTTTCAAGTGTTAAGTGATTTACACGAAAAGTGATTTAAGGTGTTTACGTTCCGTCAACGGTGATTTAGTGTGATTTAAAGTGATCTAACGTGATTAAAAGTGATCCAAAGTGTTAACGTGTCTGCAATTTGCGTGCTCGTCACTATAGATTATAGCACTGAAATTTATGTATTAAAATGTACCTGTTACATTCAACCCAGCAATATTACCAGTATCTCCTAATAATATACATGACATTTATGTGGTGTTCTTAAAGTGGAAGTATATTTTTGTGTCAAATTAAAGTGAAAGTTATGTACGTGGCACAGGTGAAAAGTGATTTAAAGTGTTAACGTGAAAGTGTTATTAAGTTTCGATATTGCACGGTGTACGTATTTTCAAGTGTTAAGTGATTTATGCAAAAAGTGATTTAAATTGTTAACGTGAAAGTGTTATTAAGTTTCGATATTGCATGGTGTACGTATTTTCAAGTGTTAAGTGATTTACGCAAAAAGTGATTTAAAGTGTTTACATTCCGTCAACGGTGATTTATAGTGTTATTTAACGTGATTAAAAGTGATCCAAAGTGTTAACGTGTCTTCAATTTACTTGCTGGTCACTATTGATTATAGCACTCAATGTTTATGTATTAAAATGTACCTGTTACATTCAACCCAGCAATAATTCCAGAACTTTCTAATAATATACAAGGCATTTATGTGGTGTTCTTAAAGTGGAAAAGTGTGTTATTGTGTCAAATTAACGTGAAAGTTATGTACGTGGCACAGGTGAAAGGTGATTTAAAGTGTTATTAAGTGTTGATATTGTATGGTGAAAGTGTTTTCAAGTGTTAAGTGATTTACGCGAAAAGTGATTTAAAATTTTACGTTCTGTCAACGATGATTTATAGTGTGATTTAAAGTGTTTTAACGTATTTAAAAGCGATCGAAAGTGTTTACGTGAAAGTGATATTACGTGGTGAATTCCATCAACACTGATTTAAAGTGATTAAGGTGATACAAGTGTTAACGTGAAAGTGATATAAATGTGTTATTAAGTGAAAAGTGCTGAACGTGTATCGGTGATTCAAGAATGACACGTAACTCATCTGCACAGTCGGAAGGAGAGCCTCAGATGCAAAGGTCGGATTTCGATCCGCAAGAGATACTCGACAGTGACCAAGACCATCAAGGCAAAGTTCACCTGCTCTACGAATTTATAAGAAAGACAGCCAGCACTCATAGAAGGGGAAAATTCCTCCTACCTCAAGATCTTCGTGAGCGACTGCTATGTGCTCTGGACGCTCTGGAAACGCTAGCCTTGAGAGGCCCACACCTTGCAGAGAGTCCAACCCTAGCAGACATAGGAGTAAACACGTCGACGGTTCTTTGTTGTGAACTTGCTCACTCGATTCAGCAAAATGCAAAAAGACAGGTGAAGCAGCTCCATGCAAGCAAAGATACTATACAGCAGGATGAGCACCCGGTTATAGAGGGCAAAGATGGCCAACCTACGTACGCGCAAGCAGTAAAGCGGAGATGGAAAAGGAAAGTCACGAACATGCCGACACTGCTGATCCTCCCTAAACGTGATGAACAGAGTGCGGATATACGCGGGGTACTAGAAAAGCATGTCCAAATTGAAGATCTGTGTGTCAACCTTCGGGGCATTACGAACTTAAGTAGTGGAGGTGTGGCGGTGCGATGCAACAACAAGGATGAAGTACAGAAGATAAGTCAGTTCCTAGCTCAGCACGATAACCTAAAGGATACAGTACGCACGCGTATACCACGGAAGAGAACACCGAAATGCACAATCGACAATGTACCGTACGGCACCTCGGAGGTGGAAGTACAAGAAATGCTACAAAAGTCTTGCAATCTTGGGAATGAAGAGTGTAGAGTCCTCTTCAAGCGCCCGGACAGAAGGAATAGAGCCACAAAGTGGGTGATTGAATGTACCCCTGGTGCCTTTCATGTCCTCATGTCCAAACGAAGATTATTCCAAGGATGGAGGGAACATAGTATCTACGAGTTTACAGGAGCCAAGCGCTGTTTCCGCTGTCAGGACCTGGAACATACGTCGAAAGACTGCTGCCACAGGCCTTACTGCGCTTACTGCGGAGGCTATCATGACATTAACGAATGTAAGGCGGACTGCCCTGAATGCATTAACTGCATCATAGCAAACAGAGATTCAAAAGTTAAAGTGGATACACACCATGCAGCGTACGCAGCAAACTGCCCAACATTCCATGCGCACATCCAGAAGATTAAAGCACGTACTGACTACGGCGAGGACAACTATTTTAATAGCCCAGCAAGCAAGGCATCGTCTACCTACTACAACAGCCAGTTCACTTAATAACAAGCGCAACTCTCTAGGAAGCAAGTCAAGTATTTTCACAGTTAGTAATTTTACCTTAAAAGTCTATTAATTTACAAAAGTAATGGAAGTGAATTCAAGAACAGAGGAAAGCAATGTGCTCAAGTTTGTCCAAATCAACCTCCAAAGAGCGCGCGCGGCTACTGCACAGCTAGTGCAATATGCTATGGAGGAAGAGGCGGACTTCCTTTTAATTCAAGAACCTTTTCTTTATGCAGGGCAAGCAGCAGAATTTCTCCTCCAATGGACGGTCATCCAGGATTCAGGAAGTGAGGGAACAAGAGCGGCAGTAGTTTGTTGCCACAGCAGATGGTTGCCAGTTGTGCTAGCAAAGTCAAGAGACATGGTCACAATTGCAGTCGAGGCTATGGGACTGAGTGTCCTGGTCACGAATGTTTACATTCCACCTACAGTAGACGTTTCTCCCACATTAGATGCCTTGCAGAATATCCTTACGTCCTACCCGCATGTACACCATGTATTGGCAGGAGATTTTAACTCTCATGCGGAGGACTTCGGATATCCGACCACAGACCCAAGAGGTAGAGAAGTTGTGGACTTCATTGCATGCAACGGACTCATTCTTCATAACGTGCCGGACAGTCTGCCGACCTTCGAGACCCAAATAGGAAAAGGATGGCCCGACATCACTCTGTCAACAGCGCGTCTGGCTCAGAAAATACAGCACTGGACCGTAAGTGACACTCCCTCAAACTCGGACCATCGCTATATAACGTTCCAGATAGGTCAGCCACATGCGCAGTTTATGAACAAGCGTTATAGAACCAATGGCAGAAAATTAAAACAACTTGTAAGCAGGCTAGGACCAGTACTAGAGCAGGTGGACGAGGCACTTATGAAATGTCAGAACATAAAGGATGCTGACGACTTAACCACCAGTATGATACGAGATATTCAATCTATCTGTGATGCCACCCTAGGCCTGAAATCACCAAAAGTTTTAAGAGTGGCAAACTGGTGGACTAAAGAGCTCCGTGCACAGCGCAGTCGCACCAGGGCACTTAGGCGTAAGATGAAGAGCGAAAGAGACCCAGACAGGAGGCAAGCCCTTAGTGTTCTTTATAATAAAGAGCAAGCTCAGTACAAAAGGGCAATTGCAGCCGCAAAACTTGCCAGCTGGAGGGAGTTCTGTACTAAGAATGTAGAAGTCTATGGTGCTCTCCACAAGATAGCTTCGAACAAAGTTTACAGACCACCGGAGCTAAGAGCCTTTGCAGGGCAGCAGGCTGGACACATAACAGAAATCACGCTCAGGACAATTCTTGACGCCGTACTTCCGGAAGAGGATATTACAGATCCGTCCGACCACCACGCTTATACGCTGCACACATCTCTCCCAGATGATATGCCATTTACGGAGAAGGAAGTCTCCGCAACGATCAAAATTCTCCCGAAAAGTAAAGCCCCTGGTCCGGACTCAATAGACTATCCAATCTTGAGAGCAATACATAAAGCAAGATCCGGCTTTCTCACGCGTTATTTTAACAAACTGCTAGCACTACAAAGCTTTCCGGAACCTTACAAAACGGGGCAGGTTGGGCTCTTTAAGAAAGAAGGGAAGGATCCAAACAGCCCGTCCTCGTTTAGGCCGATTTGTCTTCTCCCGGTAATAGGAAAACTCTATGAGAAGCTCCTAGTCCAGCGGCTTAAATTTCATATGACGCAGAGTGGGGCAATCTCTGACGCACAATATGGATTCAGAGAGCTACGCTCAACGATTGCTGCCCTATCAAAGATAAGAGACTATATCAGCCACTTGCATGAAAGGAAACAGCATGCAGCGGTCCTAAGTCTGGACCTGCAAAGCGCATTTGACTCTCTGTGGTGGCCCTCAATTTTAGAGGCACTGCACCAGGCAAGGATCCCTGATAACCTCTTGCAGGTTTTCAAGCAATACCTGTCCAATAGAAAGTTCATAGTAACACACACTGGCGGTGTCATAACCAGAAGCCAGACAAAAGGCTGTCCACAGGGATCGTGCGCGGGTCCAGACTTGTGGAATGCAACTTTCGATTCCATCCTACGATACGAATGGCCGTCCCATACCCAGATAGTAGCCTTTGCGGATGACGCGACCTTCGTGGTGGGCGGCAAGAGTAGAGATGAACTGCAGCAAAACTGCAATGATGTAATTGATACCTTCTCTCGGCTATGTCAGGAGAAAAAGCTAATAATTTCTGAGGCAAAATCGAAATATATAATTTATCATAAGCCAGGCCAAACTTTAATAAGAAACCCAACCATCCAGCTTAATGGGAAGACCATCAAAAGGGTCAGAGAACTAAAACTCCTGGGTATTATATTGGATGAAAAGTTCACCTGGCTGCCTCACCTTAAAGCCCAAAGAGAAAAGGCTCGCCGAATCGCAAACAATCTGCAAAAAATGCAAGGCCCGCATTGGGGCCTTTGGCCCAATATCTACAAGATACTTTACTCCACTGTCGCGGAGAGGGTCATAACCTACGGAGCAGCCGTCTGGGCAGCCCCGATGACAGTCAGAAAGGCAAAATTGCTAAGTAGTGCACAGCGACCATTTGTCCTGGCCATAACGAAGACCTACAGGACAACGTCGACTGCGGCCGCTTCGGTATTAGCAGGGCTTATGCCGCTCCCAATCAAAGCGCAGCAAGAAGCCTCAATTGCAAAGGTGACGCAACTCCAACAGCCATGCACATACGGGGATACATGCTATCTGCCAGAAGTCTACGAAACACGCAGGTCCAAACTAAGCACACATCCGTCGGAATATGGACTGGGCATAAGGACTTTCCACTCACCAGCGTTAACCCCGCGCTTAGACGGACCAGGGGCTGTGCTTTATACAGACGGGTCAAAAATTGATAACGCTGTAGGCAGTGCCTATATAGCCTATATAAATGGAAACATAGCAAAGGAATGGAAGGGCCGTCTGGGAGCACAGAACTCAGTGTTCCAAGCGGAAGTAGTTGCCCTCACAAAGGCAGTGAAATGGGCAATTGACACACGGCAGAGTCGAGCTACGATATTTATTTACAGCCTGTCAAGCATTTATGCTATCAACAACCCTCTCCAGCGCTCCGCACTAATCTCGCACCTGCAAGAAGTCCTCCGTCTACAAGAAAAGTCAATGAGAATCCAAATTTCCTGGGTGAAGGCGCACGCCGGAATCCAGGGAAATGAAGCAGCAGACGCTCTTGCCAAGAAGGCTGCCCAAAATGAGGAAACGGAGCAGATTCAGGTGCCCCTGCCCCGGTCATGCCTAAAGAGGCAAATAGAGGAGTCCGCCATTGGAAACTGGCAGAATGAATGGGACCAAATCCCTCAAGGCCGCAGAGCATATGAGTTCCTGCCCAAGGTAGAGGTGGACCGGCTCATCTCATCGCCCTACCTCACGCGATATATAACAGGCCACGGCCCCTTTCCGACGTACTTTGCAGAAAGGGGTCTAGCAACAACTGATATGTGTGTTTGTGGCAACGTGGGCTCACCAGACCATTATGTCACGAAGTGCCCCTTAACAGCAGAATGGCACATAAAATTCCCAACTACCAATGTTCTGCCTTTCAAACGCCTTCTCATAAAACATCGAGGCACGCGGCAAAAGCTTAAATGCATAATGGCCAAACTAGAAAAAATGGGCATAGACCTCTGCAGGCCGGAATAGGGCACCTGCAATAAACATAAAAGCATCTTACAACTGTGAAGACTCAAGATGGTTGCAGGGCCAGGGTAATACCCGAGTAGTCATAGAAAGCCGTCCGGGTGCCCTGTCCTGCTGTCACCTGTCACCTGTCACCTGTCCAAAATGCTTACGTCGTACATTTAAAAAACAGTGCACATGGAAATTATTGTGTTCTCATTATGATTGAAAACATCTTGTCTGTAAAAAGGATTCTGATACGTGCGAAAATAAAGATTGTTGATTTGTAAGAACCCAGTTTCGTCATCTTCGCCTGTACGCAATCAACCTTAAGCCATGACGGATATCGAAAGCTGTTAAGAGTTTCAGTGTTTACTTCTACGCATTAAATTATAACATGCATATATTTCATTTTTATTGTATTCACTTCTTGTACTGAAGAAGAAGATTGTTAAAGCATTCCAACTATCCTGAACATTTACTCCCATAACACCAACTCCTTATTGCGCATTTTAGAGTAGGTTTCTTCTTCATGAATATCAAAAGCCTGATTATTTGAAAAAAAGACAACTAATGAATACATTTTTTGGCATAATTTGTTTTCATATCATACGAACAATGGTAAAAATGTTATTGATTTTAAATTAAAACAGTGCACATCAAGTTGGAGGGATTCGAATTCCAAATAGGGTAGAAACATTTTATTCACGTCTCAAACGCAAATTAATTATTCTCAGTCATTAACAAAATTGTTAGTACCGCATATAATGTTTAAATTACTTAATTCTTTTTCTGCTGCATAGAATATAAAGAATGGAAAACTTAATTTTCTTTTACCGTTGATTTCTCCCTTGGGTTAGGTGTGGAATCATCATCTTTCTCGGAAGTAATTCTTTCTAAGAGCTTTCACGAGGTCATATTGCGTACGGAATCCTAAAGATCTATTCATTCCCCCTTTCAAACCCATTTCGTGAGACTTGCACATACGGGGTCACGTCAGATCATAGTGTATTATCTTCTGCGAAGCGGTCTTTCAATTTCCAACAGATATTTCCCGTATCAAAAGATTATCGTGACAAACGATCATTACCGAACCAATGGTCACAAATTTCAGACTCCTTGACCGTATTTCATATCTCCCTTAGAAACAGCCACATGGGATTTAGAAAGTCTGAAGATGAAAGGATAAATTTCATAAATAATTCTCTATTTGCTAACGGTATTTATTGTTCTGAGGGACCTCCAGAGATTCATAAATGATATAGCTATGTATTTGGTGCAATTTAAGAATTCTCCGTGTCCTTTTAAAAGAAATAAACATAAAAAGAGAGCAAAAGAATTGTGAAATAAATTCTTTCCTCGTTCTTGTTCCTTGTTTTTTAATTTCACGGTAGGAACAGGAATCTCCTGTTACCCCAAAATAAGTTCCACATAGAATGAGTTTTGATTATGACAATGTTAGCGACAGCATTTTGGCGTAATATAATGACTTCACAGTCATTATATTACGCCAAAAGTCACTGCGCCAGCTCTCTCATTCACACACTACTTATAAGGTATTTCTCCCGCATTCTTAGTATGTCTTCGTAATGTAGTGGTCAGCAAACTCGGCTCGCATTCGAGAGATCCGTGGTTCGAGTTCCAGCGACATTACTCATTTTTAATGTCTCCTACTTCCAAATACCTAATGTCTCCACATATTTAATACATCTCTAAAATAGGTGTATTTTTCCCCGTAATACATAAAAATCATTCCTGGCAGCATAAAAAACGTATGATTGAGAAGAAAGGAAAGAATCACAAATCAGCTCTTCATAAGTGTTATGATCTTCTTTGAAAGACATTTTGTTTATTTTACATTCGCCTCTGCATGCAGTCGATGATCAGAGAGGTCTCTGCCGAACATGAAGTTTTATAGACTTGCAATAGTAAGTGCTTTATTTTTACCATAATATTTTCGCTGACGATATTCTTAAACTGCGAAGTTTTTGAGCCACTTGATTTTTGATGGCGACATTTTGTACTACGAATGTTTTACAATTGCTTCTTCTTTGCTGCCTTTTCTCCCACGATGTTTTGCTTGATTACGCTCCCTCTTTGCGTTGTTTTTTCAGCGATGTTTTGTCCGCGATATTGTTGTCTCGATGTTTTCCCCTGTAACCGTTCAGATTGTTGCCATTTAGCAAAGTATAAGGCATCAAATTCTTTTCTTTCAGATTAGGCAACAGACAGAATTCCGCCGGAGCATAGTCATTTCAGTGTAGTAGACGATCGAGGGCTTATGCTTCTACAGGCCATAAACTGCTTTACGAGGACACTGAATGTTGCCAAATATTACCATGTAGAAGAACTTTACTATGCAGATGGAACGAAGATATTAGTTCGGCTTATTCTTAGCGTACACTTTGAAAATTTTGCAAAATTTATGTTAGAACATCTTTGTGCATGTTAACAGTCAACAGTTCTTTCTGTCTGACATTTTTTCACATTTCCAATGCTTTCTTTATTGCGAAAAGTCCTAGGCCTACCACTTCTAGCCAAGCTTTCATTGGAATAACTCCCATCATGGAAACATTTAAACACGTGTTTAAGATATGGCTTCATCTCTGTAAAGTTGTTTCAGCATATCATAACCTTCTGTCGTAGATTAACCAAGCTTGAAACAGAGCTTTAAATGTTTCGCTGCCAGATTGATGTCCAAATTGATGTTCCTTACTGGCCAAATTGATGTCTCGAATTTTTAGAATGAAATGTTTCCCATTCTTGGCAAACAAGAGGGGACGCGAAATCTTCAGTTGTTCGTTGCCGAAGAACTACAAAAAGAAAACTTTCGTTTGGAAACTTTTAATGATCTGATGACCTCAAAAGCATGCGAAACACAATCTGATAACAATAACAATGCTAAAACTTAATAATCAATATCATGATGACAACAATATAATTTACCATAAAATGATTTTATAATCCAGCCTAAATCATATGTTTTAATTTTTTTTTTTTTTTTTTTTTTTTTTTTTTTTTTTTTTTGCAGGAAGAAAATGGCCTTTAGAACACATACGAGTTATACAAAAGAAACAAAAGAGCCACCATTCTTTATTCAAGAAATTTCCAGAAATTTTTTACGGGCGAAAACAGCAGTTATGAAAGCAATGTACGAGCTGTCAAACAATATTTAATAAAATATGATTAGTAAATACGTTTAGCATAGAAACCAGTGTGGAGGTTATCATATTTTATTTCGTTAAGATGCCGATAGTATATTTCAGATCTGTGTTGGAATAATGGATCATTCAGTGTTGCTTTTTTAAGTTTATGTCCTTAATTATTTATTATTTTTAAAAATTAAATGAAAGGTAAATGTTATTATCATACGAATATAGTAAATTAAGAAAATGTTTTTTTTTCTTTCAGTTTTAATATAAACATGAAATGAAAACTGCGAAATGTGGAATTATACAGCTTGCTGAATGGAAGCATTCAATTAAAATGGGAAAAATTCTCAGGATGGAATCGTTCCCCTGGCTGAATTCATTATTTCCTTTCAGAAGAGAATGCATAGAATGCACGAGCGAATGAAAGAATTTTCGCTCGATGTTCCAAATTCATTTCGCAGATTTTACTCTAGGTTTCGATCAAATTCCTTGATTTGTTGTTGGAATTCACCCCCTGGTATTGTCAAAGATATTTCCATGATAATTCTTTTGCCGCGGTGCAAGAATAGTTTCTGTCGGAATTATTCTCGAAGTATTTTGTGGTAATATTCTTATGCTAAATTTAGATGTAAGATACAGTTGAGGAAGTAAAATACGGAGTAATGGATTTGGTCTACATACAAACGAACAGTACAAAGGAAAACATTCAGTACAGGTAGAGAGAATAAGCTAAAATAACATTTATTAAATTTCCCTGATGCATTTCAAACACCTCAAAATAAGCATATCTCAAGATATAAAACATAAAATCAGTAGAACTGAGTAGACTATAACAGTTAGATTTAATGTAAACTGTGTATAAAGCTCAATGTGTTAAAAAGAAACGATTAGCAAAACAAATATCACTCATCTGAAAGAAATGCCATTAATGCCAAGCAATGCAATGAAATAAAAATTTAAGATTACAAAATGTTTTAAAAAAATACGCAACATGAAGTAAAGAGAGAGGAGGAATGAAATGCAAAGTCTTCAGATTATAATCAAAGATTTTATACTTATGCATAAGCGGAAACACATTGTCACAGTTCTGGGTAAGTGGAAGTATTTCTGTTTTGCTGAGACAAGAAATATTGCAGTGAAAATGAAAACATATTTTTCGAATTGTTAATAACGGTAATCAATACTCTTACGGAGCCAGTTTTCCTTACAAATTCCTACACGAAGGTATTCCTTTCCTTAGACAGATAGCC
Organism: Stegodyphus dumicola; assembly: GCF_044657685.1. Taxonomy (NCBI): domain Eukaryota; kingdom Metazoa; phylum Arthropoda; class Arachnida; order Araneae; family Eresidae; genus Stegodyphus; species Stegodyphus dumicola. Next base: position 201,556,680 of record NC_140771.1, read on the forward strand.
CTCAGGTGCTTTGCAACAATCAAATAAACCAAACCAGAATGGGGTGCAGAATGATAGTAACCGTTTCAAGCTGTTTCTCTGGTTACAAATACATATTCTGAGATGTATATTATGATAAATTTTTAACGAATAAAATGACGTCATGATTTAAGATATGGTCTTTTCATTGAACTTATTCATCTAAAGTAATATATAATAATAAGGCAATCAGCTGCTAATATTTGTAAATGATCTGAAAAAGTATTAAGAATGGAATTTTGAACCTCAAATGGCGATTTCTCTGACTAATGTAATTATCGCTGGTGAATGTTCTGATGAAATTTCAAAATTAATTTCGTAAAATATCCAAAATCAAATACAGTAGATAGATATATTTAAATTTTTTTATTAATATTTATTTGGCAAATTAACGTTTCATAATGTTAAATTAACAAAGGTATTTTAAAATTTTTGGTTATTGCTGTGTTTCCAATAATATCAATGTGTTATCCTAAATTCTTAATCACTTTTCCAATAAAACTATAATTTGCACCTAACTGAACACTACCTGAATTTGAAGAAAAATATGCGTGATTGTGCGCTTTCAAAAGAGAACTGTGAAATTAACAGTTAAATTTTACAGATGTAACAAAAATAAAGAAACGAGAAATAAATTATATTTTTAGATATAAATGAAGTTTTCTCTTAGGATTCGCCACGTAAAATATAAAAATATGCAAAATGTCGTTGTATATTTCAGGAGATATTTTTTTTTTTTTGCATAATGCTTTGCATAAACCTTTGCAGATATTCCAGAAATAAATTGTAAGTAATATTTTAGTAATGATATTTATTAATATGATAGTTTATTTTACATTTAATATGACGGACTCAGCTCGCCTATTTAGTGACGTCACAGTATCCACATGATATGTATATTATTTTGTTTCTTTCATTAAAATAATCGTCTTGCTATCTCCACTATAAAGGACACTTTAAGCACCATACAAAATACCCCATTTAAAGGTTTTGAGAAAATATTCATCTAATGACGTAAAAATGCAAACAGAATAGGGTCTAATAATTAAAAATAAATATTAATTTAATTTTTCTAATACGGATAGCTCTCACATTTCCGGACAGTGCAGTGTGGCAAAATAACTTAAATCTCGGTTCAAATACCTCAGACGCCTTAGATACAATTTTAATGCAAATTAGTTTAAATATTTTACTTGTAAATAAAATATGGAACGTGCTTTAATTGTTGCTTCTAGTAAATCTGTTTATTTAGAAAAATGTTCATGCCCAGAATCGCTTTCTGACCGCAAAGTTCATACTATGATTTCTACAGAATAAAATTTTTATTGAGAGTTAGTCGCTTGCTCTTCTTATTCACCTCCATTGTTTGATGCTGCTACCAGTTATGGTATCACTGTCGAAACTTACCTGTACAGACTTGAACCTCTCTATCTCTTTTTACTTCCTTGTACGAAGTAAAAAGGAAGTATTGTAATCGCGAAAAGTTTCAGCCAACATATTTCAACGAAAATACCCATTTTGACCGCTATCGAATGCAATTTAACGATCTTTTTGCGTGATATCTGTACGTAAGGACAGAATAAAAGACTCGCTTCCTCCAAAATAATTATAAAACTGCTTTAAAATTAATTCTGAAAAGAATTTTTCGTGGCGTCTGTACGAACGTATGTACGTACGTATCTCGCATAACTCAAAAACGAGTAGCTTCAGAACGTTGAAATTTTGTATATAGGACTGCTATAACATGTAGATGTGCACCTCGTATTTTGGTTGCAATCGGCCGCACCAAACGCATATAAATATATTTATATATATATATCAACTCTGTTACCCGGCTCAATGATCTCAGTTTCTTTACTCTTATATGTTTGTAAATTGTACATTATTTTTTGCTTTAAAAATGATTGAACTATGTTGTTCTTATCTTCCTGTTAAGGTTTTTGTGCCTTTAGTAAATCTCTATGCAATATTTTTAGAATTATCAACAATTTTAAAGTTGTTTAAGTGCCGCTAAGCCTTTTTTTTTTTTTTTTTTTTTTATGGCGGTCATTGATTGTTTACATTTGAAACAGCAGACTAGTGGGTTTGTTGTCAATCTAGAGAAACTTAGCTTCGCAACAACAAAGATAACGCCTTCATTTACTATTGCCAATTAAATAATGCTTAATCCTTTCTGGAATTTTTTCGATGAAATAAGTGTTTAAGATTTAGTTCGTAATTTTTAATATAGATATTTTGAGTTTTTATGTATTTTTGCCTTCTTTCGAAGTGAGAACTGAATTAATTGAACGAGAAATACTCAATCGTCTGTGAAAAACTGCTTCTTTTTTGTTTTGTTTGCCTAATTTCTTTTATACATCATTCTAGCTTTATTTTACTATTTGAATAGAACATCTGGTAACGATTAGATAATTCTATTCCTTAAATGATGTAAATTTTGTGCATTATGAGTTATAATATGAACGAAATATAATACTGTTAAGTGAATCTAGCGCCAGAGTGTCGCTATGGTAAACAAATACTAGAGTGAATTTCAAAGAATGCATTTATTCTATTGTGGTTTATGCGCTGTCGGCGAAGTAGATTTAATTCATTCCAATAGGTTCAAATGAAATGCAAGAAAAATGCGTATAATTTAATATTCCGTACAAGGAAGTCATGTGGTGTACATATCAGGTTTTTTCTTTCTTTGTCACTGAGACGGCCATGACATGATTACCTGAAAATAATTTTGACCAATACAGCTTCACTCCCATCGGTTGGATGGAGTTTCGTTATATGCGAAACTGATGGGTACTTGCTGCGACTTGAGTTACATTTTTAGCAGATCAAAAATCCTTGGTAAAAATGTAAAATTTGCAGAAAGTTCCCGATTCGAATCCCGGAGAAGACATGGATGTAATTTGTCCGTCTGTTCTTAGCGGGCAACGGTGGCTCACCTATTAGATGCCACCGTAATGCAGAGACCATTATTTCCGGTCTTAGTAGTATAAGCCAATAAACGGCTAGAGCCCGCCATTGGAAAAAAAAATATGCATACAATAATTTAAATTAAGCATTCTGTTGCGTCCATCTATGAATTCAACATGAGAACAATAACGAATTTCTTTATGCTATAACTACCATCCATACGTATACCTATTAATTATTCTTTTTTTTTCCTCTCAGATTTCATTTTGGTATTTTTCTTTTGCCAGTTACAGTAGGGTCAGAGCTGAATTAATTAAAATTGGAATATCTTTGTTGCATTATGTTTGACAGCATTACATTAGTTACATCGAGATATGTTTTTAAATCTTCGTTTGATACTTTCTTGTACCTGCTTTATTAACTATTTATCAACCCGAACAGAAACAAAGTTAGGTGATACTATTTAAGATCAATAAAAGATTTCCAAAGATATTACACGATTTGTAAAAATATTCCTTGCGATTTTTCCATCATTTAATTTTTTGAACTACGGTATATTTACGACATTCTAATAACTATTACAATACTATTAATAACTATTAAACACGGCATATTAATATTACTGAACCACACCATATTAAATAACTATTAATCACTAATCATTGAAAAAAATTAAATTAATTATGGGTACAGTTTAATGTAACGGACCTTTTTTTTTAAAACCAAATAGGAGCATAAGCATACTTTGTGTTTCCAATCCAGCCAACCACTTCCGGCAAGACAGCTTGAAGAATTTAAATAATCCAGTAGCCAAAGGCTACAATATCAGTTAATGCGAAGTTGCCTCAAAACGTAACCGGAGTGGATTTTTAACTATTGGCAATTATGATGCAAACCCAATGAGTGGAAATCTTATCTAGCAAGTCTATTAACGTGGCCCGTAGAGGCAGAAAATGCTCTCTCTTACAATCTAAAACCCTAACCTCAAATACAAGAGAACTAAATTTGCCTTCTGGCTAGAAAACGGAAGGAAGAAATGGTAGTAATGATGCAAAATATAAAATAAATCGTAAATTAACATAAACATACAGATGGATGAAATTGTTATCCATCTTGCTTACGTTAAAGAATAGAAATACCTGCTTAGAAAACCTTTTAGTAGAAACTGTGGCTTTACAAACCGTCCAGTTTGTATTTTTTAACTAATCACTTTAATTCTTTCTCACGCAAATTTATTACTCTTTCAAAGACATTCATTCAAAATTTAGAACATTAACTTAGGGAAACTTATATCGAGACTCTGCCGAGATTGAAATTACTTTCATGTGCTCGTATTTGAAGTAATTCTTCTTCTGTTTAATAGCGGAAACTTTATAATATTCAGATTTACTCATTCTGACGGGACTATATTGGTTCCCAAATAATTTAGCATTTTTACCAAATTTATGGTATTTTTACTTGATAACTGACGAAATTGAGGATTCTATACGCACTCAATAAACCTGTCTCTGTTTCTTGCTCAAGTGGGAGAGGATTAACAATTTCTTGAAATAATTTTAAGATTTCAAATGCTCTTAAGCCTCCATTTAAGTATCATAATTTAATTTTTAAAGAAGAATAAATTCTTTTATTTATTTTTACTCTGATGCTCGTTTTGCGATTGGTTTGTTTGCAGCTTTCTTGAGATATAAGTCCATGTTTGCCACTTCGAACGTTACATAGCGCCTAAATAAACTGACGTCTTCAGCCAATAACGTATTTCTTCAAAATTATATTTCTGATTTTCGTAGAATCAGTCATATGGGTTTGAATGTAAGCTAAAACAGAACAACTTATTGGTTTAATACTTTAATCTGCTGTAATATCTGTTAGTTTTTTTAACATATTTTTCTTATAAAGCAGGTGTTTTTCACGTATATTCTGAGCCAACTTTCTTAGAATGTTGAAAAGTTTTTTTTTTTTTTTTTTTCCCCGTTTACATCTTTTTAGATTTAGCTCAAAAATAAGCTAACATTAAAACACAAGTACTGTTACATATACGCCTGTTCCATATGCAACACATCATTTATAAGAATAAACTATTCAGCCAAAATCACAAATTATCGCTAAAAATTAAAACTTTGAATTATGAGATATAGAGATTACCTTTTCGCCGAAAAATATCCGATAGGAGGCGAAGCTAAACTTAAATCGCCCTATTATTTCCTTTTTCTCTCTGTTCATATAAAATATTTTAAAACTGTAAATTTTACGACCTGTCCTTCAAATATTTTGTTATATTTTACAAATTAACGAATATATTCTAAAATTTGCGTATCTAACTTTATAGGAAACAAAAAATGCACTGTATTAAATCAAAAATATGTATTACTTTAAATCAAAATGAAATAATCATAAACTATTTCAAATATCACCTTACAAAAATGTCCATTATGATTTTTTTTTATAATATGGTCGTTTTTGCTAAACACGTGAGAAAGTAATTGGTACACTTGTTTTTCTCATGCTTAAAAGTATCAATGATGCTAATGCTATGACAAGTAAATGTAGTATTTTTCGGATTGTATTTTTAGTTAAAGAATCAGGTTTCTAACTGTCTTACTCCACTGTGAAGAGATCAAAATGATATTTTCAGTGATGAGCAAGCATATGAACAGAACAAGAGGTGTAAAAAGTGGAATGTTACAATAACCCGCTATCACAATAATAATGACCTCTACCGTTGGCCGAATGACCAGTGGCCGCTGAAAATTTTGAATTCGTCCCGGGTTCGACACCATGCTAATGGGTTGGCTGCAGGGTTTGTTTTTATCAAGTGCAACGTAAGGACTTTACATTAAGTGACCTTAGAAATTGCTCTATGAAAGCAGCACTCCTCTTAAGCAAATAAGCTTCGTTTTGTTTTAATCATATTCAGATAACGTCATAATACGGCATATAAAGCGGTATAAGAGACTGTAACATTTACACTCATAGATTGAGGTGTGTGATGTGTTTGTAATATTTTAGGAATTATGTCACCAATAATAGTAGCAACAATAAAAAGTGTTCTGCAATACTCCAGAATAACTGTATATGCCGCGTAGTTACACATATGTTATGTCCATGCCATGCTGTAGATGTCACAACTAGGTAAAGTTCCAGAAGAAAGCTCTTAAGAACAAGATAACGAATAAGCAGTAATCGCTCTGGACTTACAAGTACTAACGATGGATATGTCATACAAATTAAAATTTAAGTCCAAGAGAAGGGTTTGAGCTAGTGAAGGAAAAAGTCAATGGAATTAAAACTGCGATAGGTGCCTCTTGCCCACTTCTTTTAAAGCCATTATTGAATTCATGAGTTAATTATGAGTTCACTAATTATGAGTCCAAATTACGCGCATCTAGAATTGGATGTACATAAGCTGAAGAATTCATACCACTTTTTGTCCCATTATGTAATCCATATCAAAAGGGTGACCATGAAAATTTTAAACACATCATTCGGTGTTATCTGTATTTTCAGGCAACAGCTGATAATAATTTGTGTTGCTTCAACAAGGTAAACCACTCTTGCACAAATCATATTTTAGCATGCAATGAAACCATAACATCTGTTGAATGTTTCTCTGTCACATTTTTATCTAATATTTACCGCGATATGAGGATTTCAATCCATTTGGTTAATCATGCAAAATATTTTATTACTTCGTAACGGTACTTCTTAGTGTTCGAAGATGTCCTTCCTGGCTTTGAATCTTGCTAACGATGTAATGTTCACTGCCTTACGACACACATACTACATGCCAGAAATTGTGCCTTGTCACACAACGATGTTGTATTCACATCATATTCATCAGTTCGCCGGTTGCAAATAATGCAACCTCGCGTACTACATTATATACCCTGTTCTAAAGATTGCGGGCCATTCGTAATGCCACACATTGCACCTAGGAGATCACGAGTTCGTATCTCGTCGGTGCCTCCAAAATAATTATGACTGTAATACATCTTTGGCGATATGAAGCACTTCCAACGATGGAACACAGCAATAACTTTTATTTAACACTCAAAAATGGCGACATACAAACCCAAAAAAAATTTAAAAAAAAAAAAATCTGAAATGTTTCAGATTTTAAATTACGTCCAAAGGGGCGTTTTTTAACATTTTGTGTGTTACCTTTCTTTATTAAATATCATGTTCCTCGCACTTAAACCATAAGATCCAGTGCAACAGCAATATCGCAAAATAGTTTTAAAACGAGCATATCTTTAGAATTTCCGATACAGAGACTCACGCGCTGGAGATAAAAATGTTTTTTCTGCACAACGTTGCCATTGCTCGCTTTGAAATCCTTGAGTTTGTTAATCAAAAATTCGTCAAAGTTTTAAAAAATAGGAAATCGATCATAAAACAAATTTCAAATTTCAAATTTGGTCTTCCACATGCTCATATTCGTTGGAGGATTACGTTATTCAAAATTCGATGACTCTATGTACCGTTATTTTATCACAATACGAGAAATATACATACATTTATACAGATTTTTCATTATTTAATTTCTTCAAATATAATGCAGGACTCTAACATTTTATGGCAACAGTTTGAAAAGTGAACCGACATTTATCCGTCCGACGCAAAATGCCAAAACGAAAGTAATAGTCCTTCGGGACTCAAGTCCCTTTGGACTAATAAATTACATTCTTCGTGCGAGAGTCGCACGTGGCACTCGAGTCTGGTTTCAAATATTGCCATTCACAATACCTTAATGTTCATCTATTTAAATTTCGTGCGAGAGTCGCACGTGAATTTAAATAGATGAACATTAAGGTATTGTGAATGGCAATATTTGAAACCAGACTCGAGTGCCCGCACGAAGAATGTAATTTATTTTTAAATGTTAGAATATGTTTCCTCTTCTTGTTTTGTATGTCGCCATTTTTTGAGTGTTAAATAAAAGTTATTGCTGTGTTCCATCATTGGAGTTACTTCGTATCGCCAAAGAAGTATTACACTCTTAATTATTTTGGATAATTAAGACTGTAATACTTCTTTGGCGAAATGAAGCAACTCCAATGATGGAACACAGCAATAACTTTTATTTAACACTCAAAAAAATGGCGACATACAAACAAGAAGAGAAAACATATTCTATAAACTTATTTAAAAAAAAATAATTACATGCTTCGTGCGAGAAAATGCATGCAGCTCTCGAGCCTGCATTTCAATATTGCCAGTAATCTGTACATTATTTATTATTCAACTATTTCAAATGCACGAGAGATTAATAACGATATTAAAGCTGTTACAGAGCATACTTATTTAGACTTATGCTAGGTCATTATCGTCTTCAGGTTCATTTCTAGCATACTCATTCAGCTGTTTTGTAGGTTTTCCTTATTTTGCATAACAAATTTATGTCAAGTTTGATACCTGTTCTAGACTTCTCAACTTCCTATCACATTCTCTCGCCAGGATGTAAATTTAAAGCTATGTAAAGTGCATATTTAAATATGTGAATATCTCAGTTTATTCAGAGCGTTTTTCGATAGCCAAGCTCACGTTTCGTTGTTATTTCGCGGTCAAGTTAGTGAGCCTCTTGGCCTTATCAGATTAGTATCACGCCGGTTAGATAGGTGAGATGATTTCTTAGGCGTAATTTAAGTGCGATCTTGCACTATTTATTTCAAATTTGACTTATATTATATTCTACGTTTTAGTTCCCACCGCAAGTTGATGGTGTCTTTGTAACGCTCGAAGTCCGTGCCTATATGGTAAATAGTTGAATTAATAAAGGGTTATTTTTACCTCTCTGAGTCAGTAGTTTTATTCACGCCTATGCGAGAATTCGCCAGGTCATTATAGGGTCTATTTTAGTTTATGTTGAATAAGAGAGACAGACTCTGTAGTTGATATATCCATCTAATTCAGAATGCTTAAGGCAGAATAGCTGAAATATATGGGATATGAAAGAAGTTTTAGCACAGAAGAGCTATTAATTTCGTTTTGGCATTTTGCATCGATTCACTATAAACGGCGAATAACTTTTGAAATTGTTGCCACCAAATATCATCCCCTTTATTGTATTTAAAGACATTAAATAATGAAGAATCTGCATAAATGTATCTATGTTTTTGGCATTGTGATAAAAAACAACGGAAACTAGAGCCCTCAAATTTTGAATCACGTACGTCTCCACCTGAATATGGGCATCTGGAAGCCCAAATTTGGAATTTGTTTTACTATCTGTTTCATATTTTGTAGAGCATTTATGAATTTATGATTAACAAACTCAACGATTTCAGAGCGAGCAAGGGCAACATTATACGGAAAAGAAACATTTTTATCTTCAGCGTGCGAGACTGTGTACCGGAAATTATAACGATATGCTGTTTCAAATATTTTGCGATGTTGCTATTGGACTGAATTTTATGGTTTAAGTGCGTAGAACATGATATTCAATAAGAAGAGGTAGCACACAAAACGTCAAAAATAGCTCCTTTGGGCGTAATATAAAATGTAAAAGCCTTTAGATTTTTTTTATATAGTATCTATAATAGCTTTCTATCTAACGTAATAAGAAACCTGATTTGCTATATATTAGCTATTGTTTTTTTAAACAAAGATTTGCTAACATTCATCATGAATAAAACATTTACGAAAGTTCAACGGACAGAGTTGCAAGCTATTTAATGTTTTCTAAAACTCTTATAGCAAGAATTGCCGTCTCACATTATATATATTAGTATTTTTTATACGCGATATGTCTCTTTCAATGAAAAATCATTTCCTTTAATTTGATACAGTTGTTTAATAACGTTGAGAATAAAAACTTCTTTGCCATCTAAATTTAAACTTTCATGTTTGTAAAGAGACTGTTTAAATATTTGTAAATCATTCTAGTAAATAAATGTATTCGAAGAGAATATCAAGACTTTTGAATTACAATGGTTTAATGTTGACAAAACCCTCGTAGTTTTCTTTGGGTACCTTCAATATCAAGAGTTGGAATTTAATTTTTGGTTCTAATAAAAGATGCTTAAATGAAAAATCAAAGACAAACTAATAATAAATAATCTGAAAACTTTAAGGAATGCATGTATTCAATCAGTAAACATGTAAACCTAATTATGTTTACATATTTAGGTATTCATATAAATAAATACTTATGTATATTCAAGTATGTGTTTTTGTATATGTTACTTTCAAAGTTTGAGATCCTGCATTTTATGGAATGCCTAGTCATTGTATAGAATGCCTAAAACTAGCCGGCAATGTATGAAATACTTCACATCCGGCAAAGTATGAAATATACTTCCGATTTGTTTCGAAGAACCGAATTTAGTTATCAGAAGTTTATAAATGATGTAAAAATGCCAAAATGACTAGGATCCAAGGCACTACTATCCGCTGAATCGGTAGGATATGTTATTTGTGGAAAACAAATATGCATTCATTTATCCTGTTAAAAGAAAGTGTCAGTATTATACAGATTACGTCACGGACGATGAGTTATTTCCCGTACTTCTTTTTTTCATACTTTGCCTAAAAAGCATCTGTCATTCAGTTGAATGCCGAGGTATTATATACAATGTCTAGGCAAAACCTTCGTATTTTGTATCCCTCGTATCGTGTGTAAATAATTCTCATATTTCATACTTTGCCTAAAAACGACCGACATTATATACAATGCCGGCGTTTCATACTTTGCCAGTAACATGTATATAAACAGTCCAATAGATTTGAAAATCTATATCAAACACAAGCATGTATTATTTGTATTTTTCAGCAAGTAAGTTGTGATTGGAAACATTGGGCGAAAAATTATCTGGTTTCGGCGTTAAAGAAATCAAACAAAATTAATTAATCCTTTTGATATGAAATAATTTATTCTGTTGCGTTTCCTGCTATACTAAATTCGTAGAAATTCTAAATTTATTTCGGGAAAAAAGGTTATTCTTCTCTGGAAATAGGATTTATATATGAAAATAAAAATGATATTAAGAGAAAAACGGACTATTTTTTGTTTTCAAAAGTTTCACATTAGAAGCAAAAATAAAGGAAAAATTCAGAGAAGTTCTAAAATATCTGACTGAATTTCCGTTCCCCAAATGATTTTGTTTTTCACATCAAATGTATTTCTGAATTTTTCACTTAGATTTCATCTAAAAGACGTACGTAGCTTTCATCTAAATCTGATATATGCTTTTCACATATAAGAAATAATGGATAGCCAATAAGGGGAGAGGGACATTCTATATCTTTCATCATATTTGGGCGATCGAAGAAATTAAACTTGCGTTTGCGTTTTCTACATCTCGAAACGTGACTTAGGCTATTATAATATTTTTGCATAGTAATCGTTCAGAAGCTGTTCGTATATTTCTTAGACGATTTTCCTTTACTATGAAAAACATTCTTCTGCTTTCAAAAACAAATTAAATTGAAATTCTATTTTTGAAAGTATATATTATCGTCTGCTACTTGATAGTTTAATGCAAAATGGCGTTTTAAAAGAAAAGGAATGGAAGGCTATGTATGTGCTTTTTCCGAAGAAAGCTATTCGTATCTACTTATTAAAAAACATAGTGAAGGCCATTGTGTTTCGATATCTAAAGATACGATACTTAATATTGTCAGCAAGAAACCCAAAATCGTCCAGGTTTGGCTTCAGGTGGAAAAAACGTTCCAAATACATATTTAAGGAAAAAAATGGAATGTTCCAAATGCAAAGTTAAGATCTTTAATGTTAAAAGAAAACACGCCAAGTCGAAGGACAGACGCAAAATCATTAAAATGTTCAGTGTCAAATGATATCTCTACTAAATATCCACTGATATCTCTACTAATAATCTGTGGATGTAATCCACAGATTTTTTAGCGTTGGGACTTTTAGAAAGGGGATTGTTCAAACGTCGACTACAACCGTCCTTGGGCTTTGGGAAGCTCAACAGAAATGGGATAAAGTACGTCTTCCATTACTATAAAAGGCTTTATTATCTGGAAAATTACTTTGAAAAAATAGTTAAGAATAAGGGTTATGAAATAGATTATTTAAAACACAAAAATAGTAGCTAAAATGTTTCTGTAAACACAATGAAAATTGTCTAAAAATGCGCAAACAGCCCCCGTATGCCGATGTATTTTATACTTTACTTCATTGCCACAAATAATGCCTATATACCATTGAATACTGAGGGAGTATTCTCGTATTTATTTTCATTTGAAATTTGGCGCTGATTTTCAAATTGGCCTTTAAAATAATCTCAATTGGGGAACTTCTAATTTACATTAATTACGGGTCTCTTTTAAGTCTTCACTGAATGAACGCAAGATAATTCTGTCGAAAATTAAGAGCTCAGTGTACTAATTTTTAATTTTTAATCAGAATACTTTTATAATTTAAAACAAAATTTAACTATAAAAAATTGACATGTTAATCATATATGAAAGAATTAGTTAAAGAAGATGTTCATTAAAGTTTTATTTTTTACTAAAGAACTTTGATATTTGGTACCTTCTGCCTTAGCAAACATGCAGAGCTTAAATTTAACATCGGACCAAAGCGTGTCAGCAGAAGGAAAACATAAGAAATATTGTGTTCAATAAAATATTTGAGAATAGCTACGAAACCTTTCTTTAAAGCTTAAAATTTGTCTTAAAGTTACTGCTTTGAATATTACTGAATGCAATTCCTGTGAGGTAATAATTATCAACAGAGCCTTAAATTCATATTTGAATATTCTAAATTTCATTGATAAAAGACGAGCAATGGGGATATGCTGTTATAGAAATCATGAAAAATACAAAACAGTGTCTAATTCCTTGTAGGATTTTAAACTTAACCAAACATGAATTTCTTGACTATTTGAACGCTTAAATATATAAAATGCAAAATTTAAGAGACAGTCATTAACAAAATTGCTAACTTCATTGGATCTTTTAAACTAGTAATTTTAACTTAAACACAGCCCTTTCAAAAGCTCGGTTCTACTCATTTATTCGCAGTCAACCTCAAAGCGAAAGATCTTACCCAATTTCTATTCAGGATTTAAACAAAGAATTTCCGAGCTATAAATACTACGCATGCCTTAGGTCCTTATCATATCTACCGACGGCCCTTGCTAGACGAGACTTTTCTGAGAAATGAGATTCTGATAGCACGGGTTTAAACGGGAGGATTCCTAGAAAAAAACAGCTCCACTGGAAGCGAAGTCCCGCCTAGCTTCGGAAACGATGTACCGGCTATGAAGGAATGTTTGAAACCTCGCCGAAAATGTTTTAGCTGGAGCTCTGTATTACGTATTTACGGAGTCATTCTGACTAGAGGGCGCTGCGTTCGTCCTAATAGTCAGTGGCAGGCAGGATACTAAAGGTGTAGGACGTGGAAGGCAGAGATGCCTAATAATATATCTCTAATTGATTGAAATTTTCGTATACTTTCTTGTAAATAAATGTTGTTATTGTTAACAAAACCTCTTATTATCTCTTGGATGCACCTTTAGTCTCACAGAACCATTAGATGCAAAATTGGTGCATCTTGTCCGCATGTGGAATACCGGAAGTAATTAGTCATCATTACTGGATTATAGTTCTGAGAAGTTTGGATACTGTACGTACGCTTTTGGATACGTAACATTGTATACTGGACTGTGAAGGTAAGATCTTTTGAACTCACAAATTCTGAGTTAATATGGATAAGCTTTCGAAAATAATTGAAAAAAGAAGTAACGTTCGCGCTAGTGTTACTAAACTAGTTAAAAGAGTACAGAAGCTTGATGAAGCCGTCGAAGACGTAAGTTCATTATCAGAACTACTGGAACTATTAGAAACGAAAGAGCAGATCTTGAAAAGCCATGATTTAGAGATGGAAGCACTCATAGACGATCCGGAAAAATTTAAAGGTTAATTAAAAGCTTCGGAAGAATACGATGACAAAATATTGTTAGCTAAGATTAAACTAAAAAGCAAAATTAAAGAATTAGCAGCAGAAAATGTTCAGCGGACTTCTTCAGTTCTTAACACATCTAGTGTTTCGGAAAACACTGTTACGGCTTTAAAATTACCAAAGTTAGAAATTTCGCGATTCTCTGGTGATTCTGGCAAATTTATGGAATTCTTAAACTGTTTTGATAGCGCAATCGGTTCAAACAATTCACTTACGAAAATTGAAAAATTCCAATGTTTAAAATCTCTTCTTTCTGGTCCTGCATATAACGTTGTTGCGGGTTTTGAATTAAATGAGAAAAACTATGACTCATGTCTTGAGCTTTTAAAACAAAGATATGGTAGAACTGATTCTATTATAAATTCTTACATGACTAAATTATTAAGCTTAGAACCCGTGAGAAGTTCGTCTAATGTTAAGGGTTTGCGTAAATTATACGATGAAATAGAAGTTAATATAAGAAATTTGCGTTCATTAAATGTAACGGAGGGTTCATATGGGCATTTATTGAATCCAATATTATTGAAGTTGCTACCACAAGATTTGGTGTTAGATTTTCACCGAAAACGAAACAGGGAAGTGAATTGTGAGGTTTCAGAAATTATTACGTTTGTGAGGAATGAAGTCGAATCTAGGGAAATTGCCGAAACTGTGATGAGCCCCCTAAAAAGTTACGAAACAAAACGATCCTTTTCCCAAAATTATCAAAGTGGTCAAACTTATCAGAAAAACTATTCAAAGCCTAAAAATATATCAACCGCTTCAGCGTTAAATACACAAATAAAAAATGTTTGTTTATTCTGTGACGGTCATCACGATTCCGTAAGTTGTAAAAAATTGGATGTAGAACAAAAAATAAATAAGCTTAGGACTGAAGCTAGATGCTGGTGTTGTTTCCAGAAATATCACGTGTCTCGTGTATGCAGGGCAAAAATATCGTGTAAAAATTGTTTAAGCAATTTTCATCTTGAGTCAGTGTGTAGAAAAAATAAACCTGTTAATGTTACTTTGAAAGGTTGTGAGAAGCAAGTGGAAAGCGAAACTGTTTTGAATAACTCACAATCTAAATCTAATAAAAGCGCCGAGAATATTTCTGTGTCTCATAGTAATATATGTACCAAAAAATAAGCCCTTTTTACAAACATGTACAGTTTTAGCCTGTTCGGATAAAAATTCAGTCTTAACTAATGTTATTTTAGACAATGGTAGTCATCGAAGTTTTATTTCATCTCGATTAGTTAAAGAATTAAAATTAAAGCCAATACGCTACGAAAGAATAGCTATTTTTGCCTTCGGAGACAAAATAGCACGTGAGAAGGAATACGGTATCGTTTCATTGACGTTGCGCAATAGGGATCAAAGTTCGAAATCGTACGAGTTAGAAGCTGTCATAACGGATTATATATCTAATTTGTCCTTGAAAATTCCTGATATATCTATTCGTAATGCGTTGAAGGAAAGAGGTTTACCTTTGGCTGATTCATTTTCTGGCGACTGTCAGACGAAAATACTTACCGGATGCGATTCATTTTGGGATATTGTTTATGACGAGAGAGTAAAGTTAAATGAAAACATTACTGCGATAAATTCTTGTTTCGGTTGGTTACTAGCGGGAGTGGAAGGAAGTAATAAATTGACTAATAATTATGAAAATGTATGTTTAGTCATGGACTCTTCTTCAATTTTGTGCGATTTGAAAAAAATTTGGAAAATAGAAGACTTTCAGTCAGACAAACAAAACTTTTCTGAATGGGACAAGCAATTGATTGAAAGATTTGAAAATTCGCTGGAATTTAATGGGGAAAGGTACGTTTGTAGATTGATGTGCAAGGAAAACTTGGGACCTGCAGTTGGGTTGAATTCTAATTATGAGGTTGCGAAAAAGCGTTTTGATTTGTTAAAGTACAAACTAAATAAAAATCAAGAAATTTATGACCAGTATAAACAAATTATATCGGATCAGTTAGAATGTCAGATTGTGGGAAAATGTGTTAATGAAGATAACAATTCAGGATATTATATGCCCCACAGAGCGGTAATTAGGGATGACAAGGAAACAACTCGAGTTAGAATTGTTTATGACTGTAGCAGTAAGGCTAATGAAAATAATAAATCTCTTAATGAGTCTCTAGAATCGGGAGTAAATCTTTATGCAAATTTATTGGACATAATTCTTAAATTTCGAGAATATCAAGTTGCATTTTGCGGAGATTTAGAGAAATCTTTTCTTATGATAGAGATTGCGGAGGAAGATAGAAAATACCTTAAATTTTTGTGGTTTCCCGAAGAGGTAGGTGATTCAACCGAAACTCTTCATTTAAATCGTCTCCCATTCGGTTTAACTACTTCGCCATTTTCCTTGGCTTGATTTTTGAAATTTCACATTAAGAAATTTAAGGAACATCATCCAAAATGTTATGACATGTTAAATTCTTTTCTTTATGTTGATGGTCTCTGCTATGGAGCCAATACCGTTCAAGATGCTTATTATTTAACTTCTACGGCAATAGAGATATTAAAAGCAGCGGGATTTCATTTGAGGAAATTAAAAACTAATTGTCCGGAATTGTATAAACTTTTGAATGAAAACGGATATGAGGAAAATACTGACTTCGGGCAAGGAACAGGTTTCTTGGGATTGAAGTGGGATCCGATCGAGGATAAAATTAAATTAGATTTAAGAGATGTTAGGGATTCCATTGATGCTAGAATCACCAAGCGTCACGTTTTGAGAGTTATTTCAAAGATATTTGATCCATGTGGACTGATTAGTCCCTTTGTAATCACTGTGAAAATTCTTCTGCAAGAGATGTGGGAACGCGGTCTACAATGGGATGAAGATTTGCCAAGTGACCTACAAAATAAATGGAAAACCTGGTGTTCTGAACTTTGTGAACTTGAATCAGTATCTATTGAAAGAAGGTTTTTTGAAAGTGTAGAAATAAGTGAAGTTTCTCTTCATGTGTTTTGTGACGCCAGTCCCAAGGCATATGGGGCTGTTGCGTTCCTAAGGTACGTGAATTGCAATGGCCAAATCAAAGTGAGCTTTATAATGTCAAAAAGTAAGGTTGCTCCTTTAAAAACTTTGACTCTTGCAAGATTAGAGTTAATGGCAGCTCTCCTCGCTGCACGTTTAGGAAATTATTTACAAGGTCTATTTCCTAATTTCCCGAAACAAATTTTCTTTTGGAGCGACTCTCAAATCGTCCTTCATTGGTTGAAAGGATCTTCTAAACAATGGAAACCATTTGTCGCCAACAGAGTAGCTCAAGTGCAGTCGCTGACTCTACCAGAGTGTTGGAACCATTGCAGTGGCTCCGACAATCCCGCAGACCTTACTACTAGAGGAGAATCGGCTAGGAGGATTCTTATAAGTTCTCTGTGGTGGTCAGGCCTTGTTTGGTTGTCTAAACCACTTCACTCGTGGCCTCTTCAAGAATCGCTACAACATTTTAATGACATCTGTGATGAACGCGTTATAGTGAAAGAGCGACGGACTGCACTGGTTAATTCCATGGTAACCAGTTCAGCTAATGGAAACTTACCTATGTCGTCGTTACTGGACGTTAATGACTTCAGCGAAATAAGTAGATTACTACGTGTTACTGCTTGGATTAAAAGGTTTGTGCACAATTCTAAACCTAATTCTACAAAATTAAATGGACCTATATGTGCTCCAGAACTCGAGCAAGCTTTTCGTTCTTGGATCAAAGCTACTCAATTCAAGCATTATAGTACAGAAGTTACCCAACTTCTTTCTAAAGGAACTATCGATAAGAGTTCACGCATATTTAATTTGAATCCTGAACTTGATGATAATAACTTACTTTGTTTAAAGGGACGTTTACAATTTTCAAGTAACAATATGCGAGCCAAACATCCTTGGCTTCTTCCATCTAATGATAAATTGGTGAAACTACTTATCTGTGATTCTCATACTAAAATGTGCCATTTAGGTGTTGATGCAACTTTAACACATTTACGAGAACAATTCTGGATTGTTAAAGGTCGTCAATTTGTGAAAAAGGTGTTAAATAACTGTTTGATTTGTAGACGATTCAAAGTGAAATCTGGAATGCAGGTGGTTGCCCCTTTACCGCCTGATAGAATTCAAGAGCATCCACCATTTGATGTATGCGGTGTGGATTTTGCCGGACCATTTTTTATTCGTGATTTTAATTCTAAGTGTTATTTACTTATATTCAGCTGTGCAGTGACAAGAGCTATCCACTTAGAAGTAGTTCTTAACATAAGTGCTGATTCCTTTTTGTTAGGATTCCGACGATATGTTTCTCGTCGAGGATTATGTTCCACTACATATTCTGATAACGCCAAAGCTTTTAAAAAAGCAAATAGTGAATTGAAAAAATGGTGGAATCAGATAGATAATGATTAAGTTAAAAATTTGTTTGCTTCTAAAGGTATAGTTTGGAATTTTATAGTTAAAAAAAGTCCATGGTGGGGAGGTTTCTGGGAGAGACAGATACAAACAGTTAAAACCTGCTTAAAGAAAATTCCTCTCTCTCTTTGAAGGAATTGGAAACTGTTTTTTCGGAAATTGAAGCTCTGGTTAATTCCAGGCCTATCACGTATCTGTACAACGAACCCTCAGAACCCTCTCCACTCACCCCATCTCATTTTCTTATTGGTAAAAGGTTGGTGTCTTTACCTGTAATGAAACATAAAAATGAAAATTTAAATGTTAATAAGAATTCTTTGGTAAAGAAATATAAATATCAGCAAACACTTTTGAATCACTTCTGGAACAGGTGGAGAAAGGAATATTTACTTAATCTAAGATCAGCTTATGTTTCTCCACAACCAGGTAAAATAGTTTCATTTAAAGTGAATGATATTGTTTTGATTAATGATGAGCGTTATCCCAGAAATATGTGGATGATGGGAAAAATTTTAGAGCTATATCCAGGAAGAGATGGAAAAGTTCGTTCTCTTCTTATTCAGACTCCTAAAGGACAAATAAAACGCTCAGTACAACTTGTGTATAATTTGGAAATTAATCCTTAATTGAGTTGCAACTTGTTAATGTTCTATCTGTGTATTAATGATAGTTTAATTGTGCTTATATTTTAATGCTTGATATTTGAACAATTTTCTTTGGAAGTTAAAAGTGTAATTGATTTTTGTATGTTAAGTCACTGAATAATTTTGAAGCTTTGTATTTGATATAATATGCTATTTATATTTTTATTCTTGTAATTTTAAATGGTTCCTGAATGTAAATTTAGTTAAAATTCAATGGTAAGTGAACTCAAGTGAGTTCAGGTGGGGAGTATTACGTATTTCCGGAGTCATTCTGACTAGAGGGCGCTGCGTTCGTCCTAATAGTCAGTGGCAGGCAGGATACTAAAGGTGTAGGACGTGGAAGGCAGAGATGCCTAATAATATATCTCTAATTGATTGAAATTTTCGTATACTTTCTTGTAAATAAATGTTGTTATTGTTAACAAAACCTCTTATTATCTCTTGGATGCACCTTTAGTCTCACAGAACCATTAGATGCAAAACTCTGTCCCGGATAGAGATCAACCAATCAGACGAAAGTTCTGCTTCTGAAGGATCTAGTGATCCCAGTCTGAGCGATAATCGATTACTGTTTGGCGTTCAAGTCTTTGTAGTAAGTGAAAATGGTAACCTAGCTACATGGGTTTCCTGGAAATGTGCGGGTTCTAAGCATAGTCCTTCCCGATGTCAAGTCCCTCGTAGCGGAAACATAATGTGATTGGCACTTTATACGCACGCACTGTCCCCTTTTTCTCTACATGAATAACCCTCATCACTTCACTTAGCTGTATGCTAAATTATATAAAATAGTTATATAAAAAGTTATAATAAATAAAGGTTTAAATTATATAAAAAGTTATAATAAATAAAGGTTTAAATTATATAAAAAGTTATTGGGCATTCATCTACTATTATTTCAAACACATATGTTTTCTCATCGATGTTGCAGCATTAACATTAGCCATTTACTATCTCACTTATGTTCTAATCGTCTCTCTTTGTCTGCATAATGCTAAGGTCAAACATGAAGATTGTATAAAACTTAACCTCATAGCACGTGACTCGCCTCTACGAACCAGCTTTCACCGGAATATTCAGATCTCTATTTTTTTTCTCAGTAACTAACGGTATCTTCGTGGCTGTTGCTATCAAATTTATGGTTGCCTTTGAATAATGCTATCATTTCTCTATAATAAATTTTTGCTAATATTAGAAAATTAACTCCTATATAGGGCAGTATCGCCAGAAGACCTTTAGTCAACAGAGAGCCAACCGCTTAGTTCAACTATGATCGTATCGAAATTTCTCTTAGTGTTTAGACGTTTGAACATTTCGATATCTTTTAAGTTGGTGAGTTCCTTTTTCAAAACATAAACATCTTGTATTCTACTTTATTGTTCGAAATATTTGTATTTGTAATATGTACATTTTGAGATTTATTTATCCGTACAGAATAATAGTGACATCAAAGAGCATCAAAAATCTGTCAATAAATACTTCGGATTGATTTTACGATTTATACAAGGGCAAAAATGTGTTGGCAAGATTCAAACCATGCTCAAGGATTATCGAATATTTTGAAAGAAGTAGAATCGAGCTATATACAAATTTAAAAACATAGCTTTAATTATTGAAAAGAAAAGAGTCCGAAACAAATTCGAACTCGCTTAAATATGATATTACAAAAGACATCATAAATTACAGATGATTTTAAGAGAGAAAATGGCTGTCTAGAAGTTTCATCTAGAATGACAACATTAGATATTTTGCTGTTCAGAGTATTTTATATTTCAATAGAATTGAAATGTCATTAATTGCAAGAGGTGTCTATTCTTACATTTGCTGAATGGACAAGAATACGAAATAAATATTATTTAAATATGAATACTCTTTAAGAAAGGAAACTTTGGAATACAATATAGGATTCAGACATGCTTCAGAAAGCATACCAGCTACAAAATGTGTAGAAATAGTGAGCTAACATGGATTATCTCTGAAAGAAGATATTGTCCGCATAACTACTGATGGAGCAATGGTTAAAACGACTGAAAACTGATTGATGAAAATCAGCAATTATAGTATGTTCAGGGACTTCAACTTAGAGTAGTCAGTGTGCTGTATCAATAAAACCAAGAGCAGATGAAGCAAAATACTTTGAATTTAGAAACTTCTGAGTCTGACTTCGAAGCGAGTGAAGCGAACAAATAATAACACAATTGTTGAATGTACCTTATTTGGATATGACGAAAATAATAGTGACGAGGACACAATATTAACTTATCAAGAACTGCTGATTTATTAAGAAAATTCGAAAAGTTGTTAATATATTTAAACCTTCCCCTACTAAAAATTCCGTTTTACGAAAATTTGTATTCACTGAAATGGAGAAGAAATTTATGGTAATGGCTAGATTCTAAATCACGCTGGAGCAGTTTGCTCTGAATGTTGGAAAGATTTCCGAAATTAAAAAAAAAAAAAAATTAATTTAGAAAGCATTAACTCACTGGAATTTACAAAGTAACTTTTCCGACAGTGAATTCGATTTAATATCTAAAATTTTACCAATTCTGCTTCCAATAAAGTTGTCTGTAAAGGCATTATGTCGAAAGAATTCTAATCTTTTAACAGCGAATATAACAAAAACTTTTAGGTTGAAGTAGCTTAAAGATTGTTACTTAAGGCAACTATCTGAGGAATTGTACAGTACATCGAAAATTCGCATAGAGAAAAGCATAGTAAACTAGGAAATATTTTATGTTATTTACGTAATTATAACGGCATTCAGAAAGAAAACGAAAAGAAAGAAAAGGTAACAAGAGCAACCAAGAGATTTAATAAAGTTCACTGTAAATGTTTTTATGAAAAGCAAACACAAACCTATACAGATGAATTCGTTGATGTCAGTGTCGGAAAAGACTTGTTCTCTCAAAAAGAAATTAGAACTGGCTATAAATAAAAAAAATGCCACAAACATTAAAATAAAAGTTGTATAAATTAGATTTAAACAAACCATCGGAAGAGTTGTTAGAAGATGAAAGACTCTTAGAAAAATATTTAGAGGAATTCGTTGTATCGCTGGTTATTTACAGTATCAACAAACAACCTGGATACGGAAAGAGCATTTTCAACTGCAAATAATTTGTGAAAAAAATATGTTCCAGTATTAATGACAGTTCTATAGATGCACTACGTTTTTTTACTATCAGATTTAAAAATTAGTTTTTTTTCTGTATTAATAGATACTATATAATAAACTACACAATAATATTTATATGTGATATTTACTCTTTTTAATAATAATACTGTATGTTTTGCTCTTTTATAGAGCTCGGTTCACTCTAATGGTTTATTTTTCATTTTAGTCTAAATCTCTTATAGTGCTGAACTCGTATGACTAGCATTAATGCATATGTTAAGCTTTAAGTATTTGAATAAAAATAGTAATAGAAAAGTATAATTTAAGAAAAAAAAAACATTTATACAGAATTCCATTTATTACTTGCATACGCTTCCTGAAAATTCGAAAGAGTTCAGACTTTTATTAGAAATTCCTGTCAAAAAACAAGAATAAGAAAGAAGACCCATTTACGATCTTTGTTTTGCGTTACCCGTGCATGTTTCAGTTCCCTAAGGGTAAGCTTGAAAGAAAGCTGCTTGGTGGAGGGGGGGACCCATAGATTAAGTATGAAACGCCAGAAAGCCTTTTCTAAAAATGTGTAACCTTGAACGCCGGTAAGTGCTTAAAGTTTGACTTCTAGTTTAATCAAAGAACAATGTATGTTGAATAAAAGAAAATGGCCGTTGATCTAAGACTTTCTGCAGTTTTTTTAGCTGTAAAAACAGCAGTTACACAAAGACTAACACTTCCTTTTTTTTTATCAAGATTAAACTTGTTCATAAGAGATAAAGTGGAGATATAAAATGAGCGAAAGCGAATCAATGCCAAATCTTCCGTAGTATCTTAAGCATTATTTAAAAAGAAGGGGAAA
Organism: Stegodyphus dumicola; assembly: GCF_044657685.1. Classification (NCBI taxonomy): domain Eukaryota; kingdom Metazoa; phylum Arthropoda; class Arachnida; order Araneae; family Eresidae; genus Stegodyphus; species Stegodyphus dumicola. The sequence continues at coordinate 201,579,549 of NC_140771.1, forward strand.
ATGTAAAGAAGGTGAAAGTCGATATGTTGACGAATTTAGGAGCATTCACACGCCTGTTTATAGTAACATAGAGAAAACCGTATCAAGTCATATGTGGAGTTTTATCAGAAAGAAAGGGGCTTTAAATTATTATTCGATGTAAATTATATTTCAGTAAGTCCCAGCCAGTTATAATTTTATAAGTATTTATAAAGTATTTTCGACGTAGCAGCCAAAACAATTTTAAGAAAACAAAAGACATGAATGAAGAAAATGTAAAGAACTGATAGGAAAAAAATGGTCAGAAGTAGCTCTTTGGTTAATAATGGTTATTTAAAATATAAACAAATAAATAAATAAATAGATGAAAATCGTAAAAACAACCTTGTATTTAGCGTAAGTATATTGAAAAACTCAATCGATTTCGAGGGCAGCTAAAGGTTCCCTCCTCATCAGGAGAAAGAAATACATAGTAAGAAGTAAAGGGGAAAGAGTCTCAGAAACACGTGGTCCTTATCAGCACTGCACGTGGTTATAACCGGAATTTTAATCAGAATTACACTGGCCGCACACTTTTACTGAGCCAGGTTATCTAATCAAACAAGAAAAATTAGCGAAGTTAAAAATTGGGATCGAGGGGCAATTGCACCTTCACGCTCAAAATCTTAACTTCGAATAATGAACCCTATTTTTAACTTCGCTAATTTTTCTTGTTTGATCAGATAACCTGGCTCAGTAAAAGTGCGCGGCCAGTGTAACTCTGATTAAAAATCCGGTTATAACCACGTGCAGTGCTGATAAGGACCACGTGTTTCTGAGACTCTTTCCCCTTTATTGTTCTTCTTACTATGTATTTCTTTATCCTGATGAGGAGGGACTTAGCTGCCTTGGAAATCGATTGAGTGTTTCAGTATACTAACGCTAAATACAAGGTTGTTTTTACGATTTTGATTTCACATTAGCGTGTTTCTCTTCTAGTCTAAATAAATAGATGTAATTTTTTTTTTGAAAAATTGCTCTACACAATTCTTTTCTTCGACCATTACATCAAAAAGCACCATATGAGACTAAATGTGGATACGGAAGGGTTGCAAAGCACCAGATAATAAACTTATGCCTGGATAAGGCCAATATCAGGTTTGTGTGTGAAAGCTAGGAAAAAGGCTTGGTAATGTGTCCTGAATAATACTGCCTCCGATTCTTCTCATGCTACAGCTCTGGCATCATTGTATCTTTTAACTGCACTTGACTGCCTTAAAGCTCATCTGCTTTGCATTATATTCAGGAACACTACAGAGTGATTGATGTGTGACTATGAACAACACACGAGCAGAGAACATTTAAACTCATAAAAGCTTATTTAACTTAACATCTCGTCTAGATGGCTTCCGCCATGAGAACACCATTTAATATCAAGTGACAAATCAGTGTTCTCTTGCATTGTTTGCAAAGGCAAAAAGAAAAGTACAGAATTAAAAGGATTGCTGTTGAAGAAAAAGGCAGGATGTAGAAATACAGATACGCTATCATGCTCTGTAAATGGTACTCGTTACATTGCTGTGCTATTAAAATTACAGTATTGCAAGTAGAGGAGTATAGTATGTCAGTGAATGGTTATTGTTACGTAAGCTTCAAAAACTCCAGTGAGAATTATGAATCAAGCTGTCTTTTATTTTGTTCGTGAATGAAATGCTTTTGAACAAAATACAATCCCTTTCAAATTTATGAAGAGGAATCTAAAAATAATGTTATTTTATGTATACGAGAGCCTAACACCCTTTTTCTCAAATTCATTAAAGTAAAAAACGAGTAGTTGTATGACTCGCAGAAAAGCAAAATGCCTAGCAGCAATAAACTCACAAAATACAATTTCAATCTAAATTTTAATATATCCAGCAAATATGCCTATACGAAAAACTGCAATTCAGATTTGAATACATGCAAGAGAAAGGACAAAAGTCTTCTTGTTACAAGAGAAATTTAGCATTATGAATAGTCAGAACCTAAGAAATCAATTCTTAAGAAAATGGAAGAAGAGAGAGAAAACGACTGCTCTTGGCAGGAAAAGATATATTCCTGTCTTTGAAATTTCGACTCAGGAACAATTGCAATACGGCTGAAAAAATATATAGAGAGAAATATTTCATCCAAAATCTTTGGCAGAGATTGAAGCTTTTTCATTTTACTTTATTTATTTTTCCAAAGGTTTTTCAGATAGCAAGGTTACAAAATTGAAAACAGTTTCCTTTGGCTATAAAGGGAAGAAGAAAATCATTAAAAGAAAATGGAAAGAAAAAATAAACTTGAGTATCACAAATTTCATTCAACACTTTTTCAGGAGGCTCCTTGTATCTTTTACAGAGATAGATGCGTGCCTATGGTACTCTTGAAAACCTGAAAAACGCATGGGTATCAAAAATGGTCGGGAAAAGTTTTAAAGCTAAAGAATGTAAAGAATTTCTCTAGATATTGTCCCCCTATACTTCTGATTTACTGCTGAAGTAAGTTCTGAAGAAAATGGGCTTAAACACATTTTTTAAAGGGCATAAATAAAGTAGGGTTCCTGCAATCTTGTTGCACACAAAATGATTTTTCAGGCAATTAAAAGAAGCAAAAAAGGGCACATTTAGTCTGCAATTAATTATTTAAAAATGTCATTCATGGCAACACATTATAAGCTTAAAATGAATAAATACGCAAAACACTGCTTCATAAAATATTTCTCTACGCTGTCTTAAGGTACGAGGTATTTTAGAGAAGAAGTTATTTTTTCACTTTGTCGTACCGTTAAAAAATAAAATTTAGAATAACGGTTATTTTAAATTATAAGCGATTATTTTTAAATTGCTTGGAAAACTGTACATTAAATAAATGTCATTATTTTTTTTTCCTTTAAAAACTGCAAAAAAAGGGAGGGAAAATGTATCCGTCTATTTTTCATAATAATTTCATTTGATATTTGTTTAAGTGTTAACTTTATTTGACTGATAAATTAATTTCCTTTCCAAAATTTTCAATGAAAAAAATTCTTTTCGGTCAAATGGAAACATATGTGTCTTATATTTATAACAGAAAAAGGAAATACCGCTATAAAGAAAATACAGTATGATACGAAGATAAACATTAAATTAGCTTACAAAGTTTTTAAACTACCAATTTAACATTACTTATATATATTTTCATGCAAAGTTAGACTCAAATACGAAATAATTGCTATACTTAAGACTATTAATAAATTAATAGATGACAAATGCTTGTTCGATGAATTTCATATTAAATCAACAATTTATTAAATATATTCGACATTTTTTTCGTGTTATACCTTTCAAAATATCTGAATGTTATCTATTCTCTCTGCATAAGGTATTTACAATTTTCATGAACTTACGTTCCAAATACGAAACAGCGAAATTAGTAACTTATTACTAAAATCTGAAAGCAAAACTAACGTTCTAAAATTCTTGTATTTATCAACAAGAAGGGTTTTTTACCTTTGCTAATTGAACTCTACAGGATATTGCTTATTGGCGAAATTTATATTTCTATTAGTAATATATTTTTACGAATAATATTTACTCATACTGTTCTTTTCTGAAGAAAAGTAAAGGAAATAAAGGTTATCACTAGTTAGATGGCGACAAAGAACTCCGTAAGCGACCAAATAAAAAGCAAAATTAGTAGAGTGAAAATTTATGGAATACAATTTTATACAATTTTGAAATAGCATTAAGAGACTGAAATTAAAAATAAATAAAGAAATAAAGAAAAAGGTAAATCTGAATATTTTAAGATTTTAATTACGTTCAAACTTTTTTTAACGTGTTGTGTGTTACCTTTATTTATTAAACATCATGTCCTTATCACTTAACTCTTTCGCATCGAAGTCGCCCGTAACGCCCGTTCATTCAGGCAACGGCAAACCGCCCCAACGCCTCGTTTATTTTCTACCTAGTTCTTCCGTCCACGTTAGTGTTTGGCTCATTGGTTTCGAGAGTTGTTAAAAGACATGTCAATCATTCTTTTGAAGCAAATAAAGGAGAAATACGGAAAGCAGGTGCAATATGGCCCTAAGGTGAAACTACACACAATGGATGAAACCGCAGGGGGAAAGGAAAACTATTCCAAGACAAATTCGTAAACACGGGCGTTTTCGATGTTTGTTGAAAACAGATTTGGTCGTCTCTCGATGCGAAAGAGTTAAACCATAAAAGTAATATCACAAAATAACTTTAAATTGAGCATATCTTTATATTTTCCGATACACAGTCTCACGAGCTGGAGATAAAAATGTTTTTTCTGTACAACGTTGCAATTCTCGCTTTGAAATCCTTGAGTTTGTTAATAAAATTCGTTAATGTTTTACAAAATATGAAATCGATAATAAAACAAATTTCAAATTTCAAATTTGGGCTTCCAGATGCCCATATTTGCAACAGGATTACATCATTCAAAATTTTATAGCTCTAGGTACAGTTGGTTTATCACAATGCGAGAAACATATATATATATTTATGCAGATTCTTCATTATTTAATTTGTAGAGACATTAAGTATTTTTTGGAAGCAGATGAGATGAAAAATTAACAACGCCTTCACCGGGAAAATAGAACGCGAAGATCTCAAATACTCGCTGGGCGTGCAGACCACCACACAACGAAGATATGCGAAGAAGGCGGGAGAAATACATTATATACTCTTCCTTTTAAAGGGCGACTGGGGTTTTTAGGAGACCCAATCGCCAAATCCTGGGTGAGGAGAATCATCATCTAAGACCCGTTTAGTTCGGGCACCACTGTAGAGACATTCGGTTATTTCGGAAGCAAGAGAGAAATTAGCAACGCCTTCGTCGGAATTGAACCGCGGACCCTCAATTACACGCTGAGCGTGCAGACCACCACTCCACGAAGGCATGCGAAGAAGGCGGGAGAAATACCTTATGAATTTCTTGAAGTATAATACAGGGATATAATATGGTGGCAACAGTTTGAATAGTGAAACGGACATTCAGAGTGATTCGACGCAAAATCGCAAAGCGGAAAACAAACAAAGCCCCTTTGCACTAAAAATAAACTTCTGTACAAAAAGTAGCTGGCGCGGTACTTTCGCTCTGTGGAAAATGTACTCTAAAAGTATATTTAAAAGTTATTTAAATTTGCATTATTCTAGAAGCACGTTCTTGCATTTTAAGCAGAACTTTCCCTCAGATTTAGGAGTTTACTTAATTTAATGGAATCAGTTTCAGAGTAATTTGCTTAATTAATTGTGCGAATCTAAAATGACGCTGCAAGGAAATATTTCATAGAATGCTGAAACATGCGAGTTGGTAGTTGACTGTTGTCGCTAGTATTTTTTAGCAAAAGTGGATAGCTCGTTAAGTTAACACAATGAATTAAATATTTTACTTGTATCGCAGTTAAGAGACAAATTTGCTTTTACTTTTAATTTGAAGTATTGGAACAAATATTCCATCTTTAGAGGCATAAATTATTCCTTTTTATTGCAGAAGAATTTAAAATTGAATGAAAGTAATTCCCTGAGTTATGAAACATTTTGCAGAAATGCGTTTACAATCTATCTTTCAGACAGACAATTAATAATTAAAATTTTGAAGAATTTGCATAAAGAGCGCTGAGGTAAATGGAAATCTTCACTAAGATATATTCATTTACCTTTACTAAAACTATAACATTTTCATATACTGCCTGTCGTCTTATAACATTGTAATAATAGATAATAATCTTCAAAAGCCAAATAGATTAAGTGCACATTCTATATAATTATAAAAAAATTGTCAAAACGTACATCTTCGAGTGCTCGGGCTGATGTATCCATTGCCATTTCATAGTTAAGAATAAAACTATAGATTAGTAAATAGACCTTGTGTAGGTTAGAGTAGTGCTTGGACCATGCTCCTTCTTTTTATGGTATTGGTGCATGTTTTAAACATATTTAGCAAGATTACTCTAACATTGCCGTAGGGTATTTCATTGTTATTCCAAAAATTTAAGTGCAGTCGCCCTGTACATCTTACAAAACAAAATTTGCGGAATAACAAAATTTGCGGTCGCTGGGTGACAAAATGAAAGCACGCTGATGTATGTAAAATACAGGAAATAATGCTGGCAAGGCAAGTTACAGTAATCGTGAATAAGACATTGAACAGAAATAATGACTGGATGCGTAATTTCGTAATGTGGGGGAGGAAGTCTGCCTGTCCAAATCTCTGAGCGAACTCTTTTAGAGGCCCAACCTGGTTTCTGCTATTCGCTGCGTTGAAGTAGTGACAGGCAGTATACCTCAATTCTTTATTAAAACATTCATTGACTGAGATGAAAAAGGCTGAGGAGTTTCTTATACGGCATGCCCAATTAACTGCCTTTAATTCGGAAATTACAGCTCTTCGACGAGGTAAACCTATTCCTGCACAAAGTAAGTTAAAAGGTCTTGAGCCTTTTCTAGATGATAATTCTCTTTTAAGAGTTGGAGGAAGATTAAAAAACTCAAATTTATTATTTGATTGTAAACACCAGTTAATTTTGTCTCCTACTCATAGAGTTACTGTATTGATTTTTTAATATTTTCATAAGTATCTACATATTTGAGCGCAGGGTTTACTTCATCAGGTGTGTTTGATATATTGGACCATTCACGGCAAGGGCTTGGCTCGTAAGATAGTTCATGCTTGTGTGATTTGTTTTAAAAACAAACCAATTGCAGCAAGTCAGGTCACGGGTAATCTTCCCACTGAGCGTATAACTCCATCTTCACACTTTCTTAATTGTGGCGTTGACTTTTGCGGACCATTTTATGTACAATTCAAGGGTCAACGCAAGGGCATTTTCCCTAAAATATATGTTGCTGTATTTATATGTTTGTCCACAAAGGCAATCCATTTGGAGGTAGTGACAGACTTGACGTCTGAAGCCTTTATAGCAGCTCTTAAGCGATTTTGTGCGAGAAGAGGGAAAATATCTTCCATCATTACAGATAATGCCACAAATTTTAAGGGGCTCATACAGAGTTAAAGCGTTTACAGAAATTGATTAGAAAACCAGATGAGGAGTTATCCAGCTATTTCACCTCAGAATCTATAGTCTGGAAATTAATTCCCCCTAGATCACCGAATTTTGGTGGACTGTGGGAAGCAGGAGTTAAATCCTTTAAGTACCATCTTAGAAGAACTATGGGAAGTACTAAGGTTACTATGGAAGAATTTCTTACAATCATCACTCAGATTGAAGGAATTTTAAATTTACGCCCGTTAACCCCTATGTCTAATGATATTAATGAATTTGAAGTTTGAACGCCAGGACATTTTTTAGTCGGCCGTCCAATCACGTCTATACCAGAGCCTGAACTTATTGAAATCACTGATAATAGGTTATCAAGGTGGTAACGAACAACAAAATTTGTTCAATTAATATGGAAGCGTTGGCAAACAGATTACTTCAATCACTTGCAACAGCGCAATAAATGGCAGTTTCCGAAATCCAATGTAGAAACAGGTGCAATGGTTTTACTTAAGGATGAGAATTTGCGCCTTGCCATCGGGCCTTAGGTAGAATTTTAGAGACAGTCCCTGGTACAGATGGTAAGGTACGTGTAGCTAAAGTTAAAACTGCTTCAAGAATCTGCACTAGATCTATATCAAAGATCTATTTATTGCCTATGTAATATTCAAATTTCTACTGACTTTATATATATTTGTGGAATCAGTTTATACATTACAAGAATTTAATAATGATTATACGTTTAAAGGATTTGTATGGCTTATTTTGAAATATATGTGTATTGTAACACTTTTTATGTCAACTTAGTATATATTGTTTGCATAATTACTATTTTCAATATTTAATGTTCTTAAACTCCATAATTCAGTTTTAGATCTGTAGTAATCTGACAATTATTTATGTGATTATCAGTTTTGAAATATTGTGATTTGTCACTAATTAATTAATTGAAATTTTTGTATCAAATTTCAATGCCGGGCGGAATGTTCCGCCTCGGTTAGGATATTTATGTCTATTTGTACTGGCTTAATGCTTGCAGCGCCACTTAATGTTAGTGGCGAGAGCCCAGTACTAATCAGTAAGCGATAGGGATGCACTCGGTCCACACCGAGTCTTCGCTCCTCTGCCCGAACAAAGCGGCAGTCAATTGTTAATAGTTCCTTACTCACTCTTTGCCCGTTTTAAGCGGCATTGAAAGAAAATAAATGTTGTTAAGTTTCTCAACTTGACTTTCATGAATTAATATACAGTCCACAACTACCATTTGCTATCAACAAAGATCAAAGACCACTTTCTGAAAATTCTTAACCTCGTTACTGATAAAAACTGTAGAATAGCCAAACTAGAAGGTCAGCTTGAGCAGACCAAAAACATTGAGGACTATGTAAAAGGTATAATAGCAATGGAAAAACCAACATACGCTAGCATAGCAAAATGAGGAAGCTCTACTTCTAGAGCAAAAACTCAAAACAATTATAAACGGGAACAAGAATACGTTACCATTGCCTATCCCAATAAGGAACTAAAATCCGACGAAGTGCGAGACAAAATAGTGAAATACAAAGACCCTGCAAAAATCAAATTAAGCGTCAGAGCAATTAGGAAAGTTAGGAAAGGAGGGGTTTTAATACAGGTTAACGAAAAAGAGGAGTTAGAATTATTAGAAGAAGCCATTCGGGAAAACAAACAGCTAAAAAACCATAGTTGAGACTATGGTTTTTATATAGTTAACCTAAGATAACTATAGTTATATATAACGTCAATAAAGATCTAAATAAGGAAGAACTACAGGAAAACCTAGTTATCCAGAATAAAGATCTGAAAAACGCAAATATTCAGATTCTCTTTCAAATTAACGGAAAATTTGGGAAACCCTGGGTAGCCTCTATTGACCCCATTTTTTTTTCAAAACAGTAATGAGAAATAAGAAACTAAACATCCAATGGACCAGAAATAACGTTAAAGAATTCCTCCAAATCACGCAATGTTACAAAGGCCTAGGCTATAACCACTGCGCTAAAATCAGTACAGAAAATATGAAGTGTACAAGCTGCGGATCTGAAGACCATCAGAAAAAAGATTGCAAAAAAGAATTCCCAATCTGTGTAAATTGTCACAAAATCAATGTAAAATTTAATGCAGGGTTAAACACCTATCACGACAGTCGCGACAGAAAATGTGCATGCTACTTAAGAGAGTTACAGAAATGCAAACAAAGAATAAATTATGAGTAAAATCCAAGTTCTCCAGATAAACCTACAGCACTCTCGGGGTGCAACTACATACTTAAGAGAACATTTAGAACAAAATAAAGATATAGAGATAGTATTCACGCAGGAACCCTACGTAAGAAACAATCATCTACAAGGGTTCTCCACAAGATTCAGAAAATTCTACGCAACACAGAACGCCAAAACAGCAATAATACTTACGGACCAGGCACTCCCTGCCTTGGACGCCATTACAGATAACATCACAGCAGTGCGAATCGAAGGAAACCACTATTTCCTGATTGTTTGTTTACTGCCCTCCATCACAGGAAATGGAGCCTATATTGGCCTAGCTAGAGAACTTAATCATAACAAATGATTCTATCTCAGTTATAATCAGCGGAGACTTCAACGAAAACATCAAATTTGGAGTCCCACCCAGCCAGACCCAAGAGGTCTCAAGATCTGCGAACTACTAGCAGGCACGAGTTTAGCCGTCATTAACAGCCCTGATAGCCCTCCTACGTTCTCTGGTTCCAGAGGTACCTCGTGGATTGATCTCACTTTATTTCAGAAAGAAAATCCAATCGAAATTTCAAATTGGAAAGTCCAGGAGGAAATAAACCTTAGTGACCATAGCTACGTCCAATATGACATCGATAATGTAGACTTACAGAAAAAAAAACACCAACAAGATGAAACTAAGTAATATAGACTGGATGACATTCATGCAAAAACTCTCAGAACAATATTCTGCAATTTCTCTACCACATAACATAACGGAAATAAATAAGCACATAGAGATCACCACGAAACTCATCCATGAAAATTATGAGCACGCTAAAAAGTCGGTAATTCAAATGAGAAGACCAAACACTATGGCAGCAACTAATGGTGGAATCAGGAGCTCACGATTATAAGAAAAAAGTTACAAGCCTTAAGGCGGCGGTACCATCACACCTCAGGAGACATGCGCACCAAAAACAGAGTGATGTGCAAAAAGGAACAAGCTATTTATAGACGAAAGATCTTAGAGGCCAAAAGAGCCTCTTGGACACATTCTGGGAAAATCTTCAGATCTCTTCCCCGTTCGGGTCCTACTATGATATTATTACGGGCAAATGCCTAGGACCCCTACAACTAAGCTCGATACTCGAACCAGATGGGACAACCACAACTTCAGTTGAAGATACTATTAGAGAAATTGTCAAATATCACTTTCCCAACAATACTCAAGACGAAGACACCCCACATGACAGGGAGATAAGAGTTGAGAATCGCAAACGAAGACCAACTAGCATATCTCTTTTAATGCATGACTTCAAAAAGGCTACTTTCCAGATGTCTGGAAGAATGCTGAGCTTGTTCTTTTTGAAAAAAGAGGGCAAAGCAATAAGTATCCGAAGGCATATAGACCTGTCTGTCTTCTCGCCCATAGGGGATTAGTCCTAGACAAACTAATAACCAGACGTCTCACTTTCCACCTGGAGAAAAACCGCCTCATGAACAAAGCGCAATACGGTTTCACGAAGGCAAAGAGCACCATCGACGCTCTTCACAATCTACAAGAGCAAATACACCATAAGAAGTAGCCAGGCCTCCACACGTATGTTACCTCCTTAGACGTGACGTCGGCCTTCAACCAACTCTATTGGCCAGCCCTCAGGGATCAACTCAATCATCTTCAATATCCTAAGAATCTCTTTTGGATCATAGGCAGTTATCTTCACAATCGTAAAGTCACTTACCAGCGAGACGGGGTCAGTGTCGCTCACGATTACTACAGAGGCGCTCCCCAAGGGTCCAGTATTGCCACAATATTGTGGAATCTCATTGCGCATACTGCATTAGATGTAGATTTCAAAGGAAATGCACAAATCCAAGCCTATGCCGATGATTTTATCCTAATCATTCAAGGAGGTAATCTCACTGAAATAGAATACAAAGCGAAAAAGGCATTAGATCTTATCACTCACTGCAGCCATAAGCTCAAGCTTAAATTCAGCATCGATAAGACAAAAATGATCACCTTTCCAAAGGGTAATAAACTTGTAAATAGCCCACCCCGTATTAAATGGCAGGGCCGTGCAATATAAAATGAAGTTACTTTAAAATACTTAGGATTCTTACTTAATAGAAAACTCCCCTGGGTACCGCACCTAACGATGATGTGAGATAAAACCTGCAATCTTATTAATAGCTTAAATCGCATTGTCACAGGTAAATGGAATCTAAAAGGGAAACTTTTGAAAGAACTATATCTGCGGGGCATTAAAATGATGATCCTTTACGGCTCGCCCATCTGGATGACTGGTACGGTTAGGGTTCGTCAGAAGCTACTCCAAATTCAACGCATCACCCTTCTCAAGATCACCGTTTCACTACCACATCCACAGCAGCTCCTCAAGTCCTTGTAGGGGTTCTCCCCTTATATCTCAAAGCAGAAATTGAGAGTAGTACTTATAGGTTAGTTCATTTTAAAGACTCCTTCCAGCTCGATGACTCCTCATTCATAGACCAGCGTTCCTTAGAACCACATTGCCACTATACTCTCCATCCTTCTCTCACGAAAGATATAAAATGGCTTAAACATCTACCAAAAGGACGCGAATTAGAAATATTTTCTGATGGATCTAAAGTTTCAAAGCAAGTAGGTGCAGCCTATGTCGCTTTCTACAACAATACAGAAATTCACTCAGCACGATTCAGACTTAGCGACCACGCCTTGGGTTTCAAGGCTGAGTCCTTCGCTTTAAAGAAGACAGCTCTCTGAGCAACACCATTTTTCCATCTATCAGCTTCTACACGGACAGCATGAGCGTCCTACAGGCACTGAACAAGAACGGCACACAAGCCTTCCACATCTCTTCATTAAAAGACGTGCTTATTACTCTGTCTTCTTCCAGGCAAGTGTCTCTATGCTGGGTACGTAGTCATCAAGGTACCCAAGGTAACGAAAGGGCCGACTCTTTAGCTAAAGAAGCCTCATGTCAGCCCTTCATCGAGTCAGACATACCACTTTCCATAGTCGCTGCCAAACACAAGATCTTCTGCGCCTTCATGTCCACCTGGCAAGCTCGCTGGGACGACTCAGACACCGGTCGATACACCTACTCCATCTTTCCCGTGGTTTCCACTAAATGACTCAAAAGAAATTTCTATCTACAAGTTTTCACAAATCACGGAAGATTTTCCGCTTACCTCAATAGGTTCTGCCATCAAAACGTAAAATGCGCCTGCTGTGGTTCACCTTCTTCAGCAGATGTTTCACATTACATCCCCGACTGCCCACTCACTTCTCCCATCAGAGCCTTCCTTTCTCAGCTCCAGGGATCACATAGTCTCAAAGACCCTTCTTCAGAATTACTACGGACAGCGGGGCGTCAGAACTATCATAGAGTATGTCTATTCTAAGAGAAACATAATCATAGCAGATAACCAGGTCTAGGCACCTGACGAAATGTAAAGGCAGCAAGCCTCAACTGAAGCATATATGTAAATATCTCTAAGCTAATTAACCCTTTTGTCTAATTTTAACTGGAAACCCTTACTCTATACACCCACGCAAGGAAATTCGCGAGTGTCTTGTGGATTTACTTAAGCATTTTCCAATTATGCTTACTATTGTTTCGGATAATAATAAATGGAATGATTTTACTTTGTTTACACGTTTTCACAACCGTATTCAATTTTAAGATGATTTCAAGATTTTCAGAAAATTAATGGAGTTCCAATGGGAGCCAACTATTTCACGCAAATTTGTAACCGCTACTTAATTTATAAGAGAATTTAAATTTTTACTGAGAGTGACTGATTCCACATTGGAAAAATTAACTTTTATCTACAGGAACATAGATCACATTATTTCAACTAACAGTTTTGTATTGATTTAATCTAGCCAAACTCAACAGCCTCAAGAACAACAAAACTAATTCAAATAAAGAAAATATTGATTATCTAAATTTAAACACAATAATATATAAGAGAATTAAACTTTTTGATAAAGGAATGCTATTTAATTTTAACTCCTAGAAAGTAATCAACTGTAATTCTAACATGTTCAAAAAAAGTAATAGTTTCTCTTCTTAATGAACTAAGGAGATTAAAAAGTATTTATACGGCAGTTTCTGACCTACAAGAAGAATTAATACTCTTTACACACGCATTGCAAGATAAGTAACGGAGGACGTGGGCGCCATTCCTCTACCATTACGATTAATCGGTTCTGCCATGTCCGGCCTTGTCTAGTATTTATTAATAATTCTAAAACTTTTACGTTGTTATATATTGTGGCTGATTTACAAATACGAATTACGTTTATACAATAATTTATTACAGTTTATACAATACTTGTATTCACATTATTAAAATAACTTATTACATAAATTTTCATTGGAGAATTTTCTCTAATGAATTTCTTTCTTTTGTAATTTCTCTTTATTTTAAACAGTCTATATATTATTTCGTTATCGTAAAGCTTCTCTTTTGTTAAAAAGGGAAACTTTGTTAAAAAGTTAACTGTTGTGTTGTTCTTTTGTTAAAAAGTTTGTTTGCTTGTTTTGTTTTTTTCTTTTGCATTGCAAGATAACAAAATGCCTAACAAGTTCATCAATTTCTATTTTAAGATGTTTAGCATTAACCACCAACTGTAAATTAGGAATTATTAAATGATGACCTATTTTGAGAGAGGAGAGAACCGGATATGTAGTTTTTAAATTTATGGCTTTGCAATTATGTAATTTTTAAATATTTCTTCTCGCATATAATCTATTAATAACAAGGCCAATTTCATTTTCCGTGAAAGATTTTGAAGTCGAGAAGTGGGAAGATTTCATGTTGCAATATTTTCTTTTTTCGTTTTTCTAATTACTTTCTTTGTTAGAATTTTACTGTTTTACAATTTTTACTCTTTTCAACATTGTTCCGTTTGCAAAATAAAGATTTTCAGTTTGAAAATTTTTTCTGCAACTTTTCTCGCCTATTCAGTAACTTTCACAGGCTCCCTATCTACAGACAGCCCTTTTACCACAACCACAAATAGCCATTCACCACGAGAAAGTTACAGCTTCTAATTTGGAACAGAATGGTTGGAGGAGTAAATATCTGACTTTTTGGTATTTTTTTCAGTTTTTACACTTTGTTGTCACTTCTCTTCTGATATTTGACGCTTCGAATTCCTGAAAATTCTGCAGCGTTTTCTTATTTTTAATTATTTTAGTGTTTCTGATTATTTTCGTTATTTTTTATACAATTGCCTAGTGTCTAATAGTCATTTTTTTTTTAGTTTTTAATGCAAAATTTTATACATTAGTTTAAACTTGTATTTTAAGCTTTATAATAAACTTATATTTTAAATTTATTATGTTAGCAAATTTGTTTCATTTTTAGAACTACAACAAGAGTAGGGAGAATTTTTTTATCCTTAAAAGTGAAAAGTTTAACTAAAAGAGGATTTAAGAGCAAATTTTGACTAAAGAAACTGAAATGCTTACTGAACTCCTAGATGTGACTGAGGGAAAGAGTTTGAATTTTTACGTCTGAAGATGTAAATTTATAATGTCAATTTAAGATGTGGTATTAAAATGTTATACATATATATATATATGTGTGTGTGTGTGTGTATGTATATAAAACATATATATATATATATATATATATATATATATATATATATGCGCACCCAGAAATTCGACATACTAACCTTACGAATAATTCTTTATAAATCATGTGAGGTTTATGTGCTTATTTTTAACTAATAGTTAATTTTAAGTTGGAAAGCCTTTCCTATTACTCGCTTTTTATGCCAGAATGTAAACGAGACAGCGAGAGATTATTCAGATTAAGGTAGAATGTGCTATTTAAGCAAGAGTTTTGGAAGTTTTAGAGCATCTCTGCCTATTCCAGGCCACGCTTTGCTGTTATTATTAGCAACTTGCCTAAGCGGCGTTGATGTGTTCTCACATTTAGACTTGTCTCACCGGCTACTACAGACCAGAGCTCTTCCTGTGCGTTAACGTATTCTGTGACTCTTAGGCTAACCTACCAAACCTAGAAATTATTATTTTTTACGTATTTCTGTTAAGCCAGAAATGTTGGCTTCCTGTAACCTAAGTTGGGCCATTTGTTAATTTTATGTTCTAATAAAAGGGTCTTATACATCCTTCTTCTGATCTCTGTTTTAGTTTCACAAAGGCTAGAAGATAATTCGTCAAGAGTCCTTTTAAAAGTTTATATTTCCCAAGCGACATAGACGTTACAAGAATGACTGGAAGAGTTTCTGCTACGCTTTTGTTATGACAAGGTTAACAGTTAGAAAGAAAATGATTAAATATCAGTTACATTTCGAGAAAATTAAAACCTTCATTCTCAAGAATATACCAAGGCATAACAAATGAATCGGTGGATTTAAAAATGACCTATTGTTTTCATGAGCGCAATGGCTGGAATGCACCATTACACCAAGCTTCACACACTTGTGTGAAAATTAGACTCTGAGCACAAAGGGGTAAAACGGGAGGTCGGAATTCACGGAAGGTGTTAAAAGGAAACATATGCATACTCACATGATTATTATGATTGGGAATATTTTCGTGATTTTCTACTTATTATTCATAATGATATTTTAACAACTTTTCATTTCATACTTGTTATAAAATAAAATTTAGTTTTTAATGTTGTTACTTTTTTTCGAAAGCTATATTATGTTTCCATGACATTTGTTTTTATAAATAGCAACCATTTTGTTTCGTAACAATGAGAGTTTTTATGTTTTGTGTCCAATCTGGGAACAAAAGGCGTCGCAAGTTACAAAAATGAATATGTGAAATATTTTTTTTTTTAATTTTAAGTAGGACCCATGCGGAATTAAATTGTTGAAATAAAGCTTGATTATTACAGGGTTCCTAGTTATATCAATTTCATTTTATTGTTGTTGACTTCTCATTTTCTTGTGGGAAATGAGATAATTTTTGTTGCTCCTGTAAAATTTGACTTTTGTCACACTCTTTCTACATCTGACGATTCACTTTAGATGTTAATTTAACTTAATCATTGGAGACTCGATGAAATTAATGTGCGAATAATTTGTTACTATAATTATATCGTTTGACTATTTCTGCAATCTCTGCTTCATTTGCAATTGAAAAAATATAAATGGATCTCGAAACCTTTTAGACGCTTATATTGAGCACTGTTGTTGGTTAAGGCCATTTTAACTCACAGCTTCAGGACTTTAATCCAAATAGATTTTCAATCCTGTTCACAGTGAATACCATTTCACCGTCCGCACTTATTAAAAATTATGCCATTAAAATTCATCCAAACATAGAGGAAGAAAGATGCTCGATAAATATATCTAAATTGTATGAAGAAAGTACACATCAACTACTAAATCAATTTTCTAAAAATCGTTTCTCTGATTAGCGCATCAGAACAGATGGTATACCTCGAAACAAAGATGGCTTTCTTTGGCTTGATGGAGACAATGAATTCCACTGAAAGTATCGAACTCCCAAAACGGTTATTGATTAGCATAAAATCGATGATTTAGTGAGTTAGTTAAAATTTAAGAGAGTTTAATGAGTTCATTCGAAAGGCTATTACGCTCGAGAATGAATTATTGCACAGGCAAGAGAAGCACATTGCGGCAGGGAATAATGATCTTAAATCATAGATGAGTTCAGGTGGATAAGATGTGAGTTAGGGTTATTATGATGCAAAATTAGGTAGCAGTTGGATCGAATTTATTACCCAAGAGCAAAACGAATTATCTTCACGTTCACATGTCAAGGAATTGGTATATGGAGTCAGTTAATTTCTAAAATATATTGTATTTTTCGACCTGTCACTTTTCAGAACGCTTAACCAAGAATAATTACTTAAAGCATAAAGTAACGTAGGAAGGTACCTCTTAATTTAGATTATGGTTGTTCTAACTTTTAATGTATTTTACTATGTGTCCTACGTTAAGCTTTTAAAATTACAGTAATTGTATACTTTTCCATGTTGGTTTGCTGTCACAATGAACTCCATTGTTGATTTTATTTAAAAAAAGAGCTTGTTTTGTAGATTTAGCGAATTTTCCAGAACAAAGCAGTCATTCGAAATCTAAGATTTTGGTGTATTCTCTAGTTTGTTTTTAGACGAAAAGAAACAAACAATAGTAGACCAAATAAACCATTTTTAAGAATTTCGAAACGTTAAATTTTTTTTTTACCGTTGATTTCACCTTAAAAGCATAAATTCAAATAATAAACTGAAGTTGAATCATTTGTTAATTTTATGTTCTAATAAAAGGGTCTTATACATCCTTCTTCTGATCTCTGTTTTAGTTTCACAAAGGCTAGAAGGTAATTCGTCAAGAGTCCTTTTAAAAGTTTATATTTCCCAATCGACATAGACGTTACAAGAATGACTGGAAGAGTTTCTGCTACGCTTTTGTTATGACAAGGTTAACAGTTAGAAAGAAAATGATTAAATATCAGTTACATTTCGAGAAAATTAAAACCTTCATTCTCAAGAATATACCAAGGCATAACAAATGAATCGGTGGATTTAAAAATGACCTATTGTTTTCATGAGCGCAATGGCTGGAATGCACCATTACACCAAGCTTCACACACTTGTGTGAAAATTAGACTCTGAGCACAAAGGGGTAAAACGGGAGGTCGGAATTCACGGAAGGTGTTAAAAGGAAACATATGCATACTCACATGATTATTATGATTGGGAATATTTTCACATTTAAATATTTCAAATTTTCAATTTCAAATTTAATGTCCGTATTAACAAGCTCGTTATCGTAAACAAGTATTATTTAGCACATTATTCTGCAGAAAATGAGTCAAGTTTTCTCTTGAAAAACAGCGAATATTTCCCTTGAAATCAGCTTCTAAAATAACTGAAATTTCACCGAAACCATTAGATGTAGCCTTAAAAGTTAATTATATAACATCGATTGTACGGTTCTGCTATTTATAGAAGCTTCAAGGTTCTCCTACTAAACTGTCAAGGGAGTTATCGCCCTAGTCTAATTAACAACTTCTTGCAAAAGTGATAATAAATATTCTATTGAACTCTTTAAATCAATAGAAAGCAGCACTTGTGATACAGAACATAAGTACTTGCAATATTTAAAATAACAAAAGAAGAAGTTAAATTCAGGTAACGTAGTTGGAGACTACACAAGGTGATCTACTTAATTCGGCTGAAGTAATGAAAGGCACGCTTTTAAAGACGGGTAGCAAAATTCCTGCAGCCGCAATAGACATTCACAGAGCTCGTGATAGTACGAAGCTTCAAGCGATAGTACCAAATTATCTAACTCTAAAATATTCAAACACTCAGCTTAGTTACTCAACAACTGATTTCCATTCTGATGAAGGTAGTAAACTTTCGTATCATGATAACAATTAATCAACATAAAATCAAGCACAATAAATGATTTCCCAATATAATCCATCTAGTACATAGCAGCCAAACATAATATTACCAAATAGCCAACCAAACACTAAGACAAAATGACAAACTATGGGTTTTATATATTCGCATAGTATTTACGGATATTTATAAATCTAAAAATACTTTCATAAGAAATATACGAGAATGCCAACGTCAGATTTCATTTTACTGAAATAAAGGAAAATTCGCATTTTTTTTATATTGCACAAATTATTATTATGTCCGCCTACGCTGTTAAGACAGATATATATGAGACAAAACATTTAGTCTCTTTTGCGTTCCAATGTATCAGGATCGAATTGACGGGAACCCTAACGTCAACTACTCGGGTTGCGAGAAATCTTATATCCTATCCGCTTAGTAACAAATTTTGATTGCAATGATTTAAAAACTTATCTCCATCATTTTTTCTATGGTAGTGAACCGAACGATTGACTTTCTGAAAGGGGAAATCATTAGTGTTTTCTTTCGATAGTGGTATTAGTCAGCTTTCTAATACGACTAAATGAATCCTCCCAGCATGCATAGACGTCTGCTGTATCAAGCATGTTGGACACTTTAAGCTTTGGTCAAATGGGCCAGAATAATGAGTTTCCTTGTATTTGAATAAAATAAAATTTAGTACCTGTTGCGTAATTTATTTATTAAGAATTTTTAAAATGTATCTGGGGTTT
The DNA here is from genome assembly GCF_044657685.1 of Stegodyphus dumicola. Lineage (NCBI taxonomy): Eukaryota > Metazoa > Arthropoda > Arachnida > Araneae > Eresidae > Stegodyphus > Stegodyphus dumicola. The sequence goes on from NC_140771.1 coordinate 201,598,880, forward strand.
ATGAATAAGCCTATATCCTGACGTTTGATTTACATGCAAAACTGCATTTATGCAAACTTATCAATTTTTAGAATATACTGCTCTCTAATCATACAGAAACTTTTTAAATTACTAAGCAGAGCTGTTGACATCGAGGTTCTGCATTTTTCGTTCTTTATATTAAATTTGCCCGAAAATAGGATATTTATACTGCAGAAAAATGAAAACTTTCCAAAAACTAAATTTGGAAATAATCGAACTTGGAGTAAAACGTATTGACGAAATTACTAAGATATTATTAACATATTTATTAATGTATTATTAATGTCCGTATTAACAAGCTCGTTATCGTAAACAAGTATTCATTATTCCATAGAAGGAAAGCTTAATGTACATGTGTTATGTCGCGAATTTCAATTACTAATATGTGTTTTAATATTTTGTGTTTCTAATATTTTTATTTGTATTCATGTGTATTTTAATCTGGACAAAAAAGTATTCTTAAGCTCTTAAGGTTTTATTTAACTCATTATTCTTGAGTGGGAATTGTAACAAGGGCGAGAGACGGTTGCGAGGACACACATCTGGTTTATGGCCTTTCCAACAATGAAGGTAGTAGGGTCTTTTCAGCTAATGCGTGGGAAACGGAAATCGCTTTGTTTAAAGTTTGCAGTTTTCTTACTTCAAGACAGTGGTGGTGGCTGGTAATTGGATTTTCGTAAAAGCTTAGTTTCACTTCTTAGTTGGGGGGTCTGTTTTTTTTTCTCACGTTATGTGAGTGCAGATGTTTTTCGGATTGCATTGTCAGATTTTCTGGTGTTTGATTCGTCATGGGTGTGTCATTTTCTCAATTTAGATAACATAAAATTCCGGGATTGGTAAGATATAATTTTATGATTTTTTTGAAAGCCTATGAACTCACAGAGGCGGAGAAACCGAGTTTTCCTGGGTGCTTGCACCAGGCTAGAGTTCATTATTCTGATTCTGATTTTCAAGAAGAGTAAGAGGAGAAAAAGCGGGGGCTTGACCCTTCGGGTCTTGCTTCTCGCGAGCCGCGTGAACAGCCGGCAGAGGGTATGATTTTTCTCTCGGCTTTTAGCTGGCGAGAATTTGCGTTGGCATAAGGCATAGAGCTCAGCAGAAGAATTTCGATTTCTCTTATCCCAAGAATTGTTCGGCAGATTCTCTTGGTGATCCTGACATCCTGATGCGGTATTCCTGTTTTTACCGGCTTTGACTTCCTAATTAGATTTTGTTCCAAAGGTGCTCTACGCTTATGGTGAGTTTCGGGGCTTCCAGAATGAAAGAGACGCGTGTAGGACCCTTCTAAGGTGTGCATTGCTGTTTATTCTGCCTGTGCCAGCTGCGTCGATTTTTTTTTTCATCATTCCATGCTCTGGAATTTATTTATTGTAAGAACAGCTTCAATGGTGTTGCAACCAAGTCATCTTTAAAATTCGCAAGAACTGTCTGCCTCCATTAACGATGATTTTGTGAATAAAGGACAGCAGGAATAATGTGGTGCTCGAGTAAACTTTGGACGCTGGACGATCTGTTGAACTATCTAAAACTCCGTATTAATCCGTCGATGATGGCATTCTCGATCTCTTCGAATGGTGAACGAAATGAGTATGACGATCTGTTGAACTATCTAAAACTCCGTATTAATCCGTCGATGATGGCATTCTCGATCTCTTCGAATGGTGAACGAAATGAGTAGGACGATCTGTTGAACTCTCTAAAACTCCGTATTAATCCGTCGATGATGGCATTCTCGATCTCTTCGAATGGTCAACGCAATGAGTAGGACGATCTGTTGAACTATCAGCACTCCACATTAATCAGTCGATGATGGCATAGGAGTTGAATGTATGAACTTCACCCTGTGAGTGAATTTTTTTTCTGTCTTTTGTATTTAAATTGTAACCGAGTAATGATACTATATTAATATACGGTACAACCGCCTAAATTGTGAGTTATGTAATGTTAAAAAAAATTTGGTACACCTAACATGAGTATAAGATTTAAAATAATATATATGTTAATTTACATCTTAAGGTTAATTTGTAGGGGACTGATCAGTTTACCTAGTTATCATATGTTTGAATATTCTAGAAATTAATAAATGTGTTTGATATGTATTTTATGTTTCATTTGTTTAATTTAGTGTAGTGTCTGTGGTCTGTCATGTCCCTCCATTTGATTGAGCCGGGGGGGCTTTTAAGAAACATGGAGTTTACTTGAATTTGGAGTTATTGATTTTCCCTTTACATAGGTTACTCACAACGCAAACCTAAAAAGTTAAATTGTACTATACCACTATACGATTGATTGATAGATATGATATACGAATATTTATAAGAATGTCGAAATGATATATGAATATTATGAAATAGTTTTTGAATGTGAACTATCTGATTTTGATTTTTTTTTTTTTTTTTTTTTTTTTTTTTTTTTTGTTAATTTATCTGGCACCACAGTGAGTCAGTTAAGTTTAAGTTATAATGGAATAAAGTATTTAAAATACAAACATAAATTTCTTTTTCTATATAACACATGTGTCGGTATTACATTTTTATTGCGAAATTAAAAATTAAAACTGAACCTATTCAAATTTGTAGCATATAGGTTTTAAAAACTAGTATAAGGCATAAATTTAAATTAAATTTATTTTATTCAAATATCACGACGTTCTGCTATTGAAGTTAATTTCATGCAACATCATACCATTTTTTTTTAAATAATGATAAAATAAAATTATTAATTTATCAGGTTCAATGTTTCTTCTAACCTTCTTCGGAAACATACAATGACCTGACCAGGAACAGAGAGCTTACTAAAGCTATGTTCACTAATTGTAGTAAGTAGACAGGATACAGACGAAGGGTATACAAAACCCTTTATTTTTCTTTATATACAATGACTTCCGTACTTCGGAATACAATGACCCTCCACTCGGGGTCTAACGTAAAAGATATCAAAATAAAACTAAACTCTAATTTAACTTTAGAATAAGATTGGCCTTATAATAACAGGAAGCGTATGTAGCACAGAGACTGTGAACACTACAATACGTTTAATTTATCAAGAGGATTAAAACCTCTGCCCTGGAAGGCAAATAGCAACTGCGTAACTTCTAAGGTAAGCGGCCTGCTTCGAACTCACTGCTTCCTCTCTTCTGCTTGGCAAAAAGGCCACACTTAAATACTTGGCGTTCGCCAGACAACTTTGCATAAACTCCTTCACGCTTATAATTCTGGCCGGAAGTAGAAAATAAGAAGTGATAGTAAAGATTTAAAATAAAATAAACGTTAGTAAAACTTAAGATCCTTACAAATTGACAAATTTATTCATTTTCTCACCTCTTGAATATATGGCGACTGCGTTGTTCCCGAAATATGTATAAATATAAATATCTTAAAGCCTCATACTGTATATCTCTTTTGAATAGTCATGAATTATGTATTAAAATAGTAGTTTACCTCCCGCACAGAAAATGTATAATATGAAGCCTGGTGGAATCAGTTACTGAAATGCAGGTTGTCCCATAATTTACTGACCAGATAAAGATACATTTTAAACAATACAGAGTAAGATATATAGAAAACATATATATACAAGATATATAGGCTGAATTTTACTAAGCGCTTCAAAGAATGTTATATTAATACTCTTCAAAATTAACATAATTAGTTAATCGGAGAATATCAAGTCTATTCTCGACTTCCCACTGAAAGTTATTAAGCATTTGCGGAGTCAAAGGTTGTTTCTTTGGTAATTCCATTTATATGCTGTCAAACACTGCAGCATAAACCCGGTTCTTTAAGTACTCTGAGAAAACAAGTCTAGTGATGTGACGTCTGGAGAACGGGTGGCCATGAAATTGCTACATACCTATCAATCCAATGGTATTATAGTGTTTCATCTAGTAAAACACGGACATGTGTAGCCCAATGACAAACCGTTCCATCTTGTCGGAAAACAAGTTTCGATGCAGAAAATTGCTTACAAACCATTCGATCGCTAGGTTTGATTCGTCGATAAATCTGCAATTTATACACAGTCAGATTCAACTGATCATGAAAAACTTTATGAGCAGTTGTCCTGAAAATTCCTGTTTGCAGGCTAGCGCAGCGAATAGATTTACTGAGATTGAGCCCAAGCACATCTTGAATAGTGGAAATATTTTCTTCACTGAAGCTGGGCCTACCTGCACCTTCATTCTGCAAAACATGTCTGGTCTCTCAAAACAGTCCTCACTATCTTTTAATTGGTTTTTCCATCGACAGAGGTTTATTAAATTGATCTCGGAATCACCTCTGAACTGATTTTAGAGATTTCGGTTTCCATAAACAGAGAACGCAAATCGCATTTTTCCTGCATGTCGCCATTTTTTCCTTAAACAAATAATTTCCCTGTTGCCACTCCCCAAAATTTAAACAAATGAAATTAATTAAACTATATAGATATAGAGGGCGTTCACACATTTTTGTAACAAATTTGCAAATATTTATGTATGAACAAACCTTAGAATTTTATTTTTTAATATGTTCAGTCTGATAGCCCTTTTGTTGAACTCATATTACACCTTGAGTTCCAAGATAAAAGTCTTTTTCCTAACACATCAAGTTTGATTTTATTCTCCTCTTCCTTCACAATCTTCCAGAGTCCGTCCAATGTTTTGGGATGCCGCTTTTAACAAGCTTATTTTAAAAGTCCCAACGCACAGTAATGCATAGGAGGCACATCAAGGGACTTAGTTGGGATGCATTTAAACATTTAAAGGGAATATCTTCAATTTGAATTTCATTTCTTATTTTTTCAAAACATAGCAGTAGATTTAGAGGTATGGCTTGGAGCTTTATCCTGACGGAACTTAACACAATGAAGATTGTTTGGATAAGAATTTCTACTTTAAAAATAGGTGTTAAAACATATTTCTGATAGTAATGCAAATTAATTTTGACATTTTTTCCGCTTTCCTTATTTTAAATTTTCCATTACAAGAGAATCCACTAACAACCACAAAACCTTTAGAAAAACCTTTCCTTGTTTTCTCTGAACTAAAATTTTTAGTCTCTTTCTCCTCTTTTTCTATAGTAAATTGATCTTTTTCTATTGGAATCAGATCAGTATATCCAGACCTTATCAACTGCAACTATATATTTCACCTGGCAAATAATTTTCACACAGCAGTCTCCACATAGTGTTACGCTGAGAAGCACGTTTCGACGTTAGCCGATGAACATCACTTTTTTTTTTGTTTTGTTTTAATTAACTTTATACTAAATTGTATAATTTTGTTCACAGTTCCTACATAGACAGATTTTGCAGTAGCTCTTTGGAGAACTCAATTTTTCTTTAAAACATGAGTTGCGACTTTAGATTTAATAAGAGCTACATGTACCTTTGTTGGGCATGCATGTTTTTGCCTTTTTTCCAGTCAGATGTAAAATTTGACATTCTTTTACTTTCATATTAGTTATGTCACCTATTGTACGTGTAGAAATAATAAAACCATGCTTTTCACATCTTTTTTTAATAATTGATTAAGACAATTTCTTTTTGGACAGCGCAAAATTATAGCCTTCGATCCACCGCTTACTTTTCAGCGACATTTGAAAGAAAATAATACTTTTTAATGTTGCATAGACGATAATTACATCTTATTGCAATTTGATGACATGCACGTTTATATTTTAAAATTAATATTTAAATTCATGTATAAAATCAAAATCGTTACAAAAATATGTGAACAACCCTTTGTAAATTATTTCCAGTTACTTTTCAAATTACGTTCCAATTGAATTTTGTTATCCGAGGATTCAGTTATGGACTTTCTGGACATTTATGGCTCCGTGCACTTGTATAAAACCGGAGCAATCATTCGATTGTAATTAGTATCCATAAATACCCGATAAAAATATTTGCAAGTAAATTAGATCAGTTGTTCTTAACGAGGTCAATGAATTTTCAAAGCAGCATTGATGTTCAGTTAGTCGACAGGGGATCGATAACCAAATATGCACCGGCAATTAATCAGCATAATCAATATCTCATTGATTACAAAATTTTTTAAGAGACTTAAGAATTAACTGTTAATGTATATAAAGCTCTATCAGGTAGTAAGCAAGAACTCATATAAAATAAATGCAAGGGGAAAATGAATAAAATTATTTAATACATTTTAAATGGTATAAATAGGAATAATATATTTAAACATGGAAATTTGTATAAGTACAAAATAAAAAGAAAAAAAGCAATAACACAAGGAAATACCAATAACGTAGAAACACAGTGGAAAATAAGAAAGGATTTCAATAATTTTGTGCGAATCTATTAAAAAATCAGTTTAAGCCATTTTATTCCAGATTTTAATGAATTTACATTAATATACAAAGGGCAGCCATTACATTATTCAAAATCAAAATTTCAGATAGTTAGAATCTGTAAATTTGTTTCTGAAAACTTCGTTATGTTTGTAAAATTAAAAATAATGATAATAATAATAAAGTAATTAAATACTATCAATTTAATAAAACATTTGTTCAACTTTTTTAATATTAATCTTATTGTTATCTTTAATTTACTTATGTGCAGTTATTTGTATTATGTTTATGTTGTAAGCTGTATATTGAGAATTATACTAGTGCTTCAATGAATAAATCCATTCCTTTAAAAAGGTCAATGCAAAAAAAAGGTCATGATGTCCCTGAATTAGATCATTATTTTGCTTGAGTTTTTAAGAGATAGGTTTGTATTTTAAAATAATAATATTAGAATACTAAATTCAGCAGAATAAGACGTCTGGAATACACATATTTAAAGCAAAATTAATTTAAATTATTCGGAATTAATTTCCAAGAAATAAAAATATGTGTTTCTACTTTCTAATTGCTATATTATCATTCTTCTCTCTCTTTTTTTTTTTTTTTTTTTTTTTTTTTTTGTTCAATTTGAGTTCTCAAATATAATTTGTTTCGAACTAACTTTAAATTCAGATCGTGTTTCCCTTCCTGATCTTCTACACATGTTAGAGTTTCTATATTAAAAGATAATTTCATTAAATAGAGTTTGCGATTACTGTCTCTGTCTCTCTTTATACATTACCAGAGAAAGTTTCCTTTGAAATTTACCTAATTCTTTTTGAATCTATCTTGCAAATACTTATTATCTCCGACAGAAAAGGCATGGCAGAATGTATGTAAGATAAGTAATGATTGTATATACTTCGCATATTTAATCATTTATGATTCTCAATTATATGCATAAACATTCACTTTCAGTGAACTATTTCTCTTAGAGAACTCTTAAAACTGAATAGGAAACGTATAATACACCATGATAGAAATTTTATTAACTATGCAAATAATTTCTCCATATTGTCTGTTAAATTTCGAATTTTCGATTGATAGTGGAAAGGAATTCACATATAATTAAAGGATAATATCATTTTATCACTGAATTATTTAATTGAAGTAGTTGCATAATGCAGAAAACCGTAAACTTAGATCAAATTATGCCGGCAGAATACATTAGAGAAAGTAAATCTGCAACCTTTATAAAATAAAAACCTACGAAAATAGTTTGCATGTGCATGATTATACTTTTGTTCGTTCAAGAACAGTTATTTCAGAAAGCAGATTATGTACACCGTAGGCGATAAAGACCGTATTATCACCTGTTTAATCTATGGCATTTTAAGCTGCAAAGTATGTTATAAGAAAATGCTTGATAATGATGCTGTTACGGAACAAAATTGTAACGAGAGGAATAATTACAAATTTTTTTTTTCTGATTCTTTTATGATAATATATTATCGTAATTAGTTTGCCTTTTAAAAATTTATTATAATATTTTATTGAAATTAAATCGCACAGTAAATCATGAATCACCATGTTTCCGTTTTTTCTGCTTTTTTTTTTTTTTTTGAATTATTTAAGACTTATTCAAAAGTCAAACAACAAAAATCAGCGTTAATTTACAAAATTTTTACAGGAGTAGTTTCGATGGTTTTACCGAACCATCATCTTCAGCTGCAAAACCGCAAATGAACAAGATAGGAAATAATGTTTAGATAAGATAAGAAAGCCTGGACAAGAATAAGCAAGTGGCGCCATCTGTTGGCGAAACCAGAGCTAAAACATAATTTCTCTAAAAGCCGAAGGCAAATTTGGATTGGAATTCGGATCGTTAACTAGAACAGAAAGATTTTTATGAATGTGAAATGCCTCTAGAAAATCCAGTTCTCCAATGGAAGATGTTTTTTGAATAATTTTGGCAGCAGAAAAATTGAAAGTGTGATTTTCGGACCAACAATGTTGAGCAACAGAAGACTTCTGTGTTTCCTTTTTTCTAACATATGCCTCATGTTCTTTGACGCGAAATTTTAAGGCTCTCTTAGTTTGGCCAATGTAAATTAAACCGCACTGGCAAGGAATCCTATAAATACCCCAGGAATTCATATCCGGAATGGGGTCCTTGAGTATAGAAGTTGGAATTTTATTGATGGGAGAGTAAACAACCCGAAAGTTAAATTTCTGCAAAATATGTGCAACTTTATAGCTAATTGATGGAAAGAAGGGAATGACAACAGAATTTTTATAATCTCCTAAAATAAGAGTGTGGCTTTTAGTGTGTTCAGATGAGAATTTTTTAACTGCTTGATTAATAATGTTGGGTGAAAAGCCCCTGTCAATAGCTATTGCTTTTAAATAATTTAGTTCTTCATCAAGGGCTAGTTTGGAGGAGCAAACTTGAAGAGCACGGAAAACATAGGAATAAAATGAAGCTAACTTTTGTTTAGTCGGATGACATGATTTAAAGTGTGGTGGAAGACAAACCGATGAAGGTTTACGGTAAACTGTAGTACTGAAGTTGGATGTGTTACGTGTGACCAGAATGTCGAGAAACGGAAGAGAAATGCAAGTCTCAAGTTCAAAAGTGAACTGAATAGCAGGATCAATAGAATTCATTGTTGAAAGAACTCTATTTAAATCATCTTTATTACCTTCAAACAGGGTAAAAGTATCGTCTACGTAGCGGAACCATGCCGGGAAGTTTAAAGTTTCAAACAATTTTGATTCATAATAATGCATGTAGATATCAGCCAGGATGGGACTGAGGGGGCTTCCCATGGCTAATCCCTCAGTTTGCTTGTAATATTTATTTTGGAAAACAAAATGTGTTTGTTTCAAACAGAGTTGAGTGAGAGAAATTAGCTCATCAATTTCGATGCAAGAGAAATGAAATTCGCGAAGTCTGGTTTCTAGACATCTTAATGCACCCTCCACTGGGACATTGGTGAATAATGATTTTACATCAAAAGAAACCATGAGTAAATTACGAGGAGAAATGTTTTTAACCTTTTTTACAAACTCTATTGAATTTTTTATGGTGTAAATGTTATTGTCTAATAGAGTGGAAAATCTAGAAACTAAATATTTAGCTAATGGATACGAGGCAGTACCTAAATTTGATACAATAGGGCGGAAAGGAATACCACTTTTATGAATTTTGGGAAGAGCATATAATCTGGCACAATTCGCAACAGATGGGATAAGCGAATGTTTTAAGTTGCTTGAAATGATTTGCGAAGATTTGATCGCAGTTTTTATTTTGGATAAGTCCGAAGGTGAAGGATCTTTAGGGATCGGATTATATGGTCCTTCGTTTAAGAGTTTAGTGACACCATCGATGTCCTGTGATGTCCTGTGAAAATTTTGTAAATTAACGCTTATTTTTGTTGTTTGACTTCTGAATTAGTACTTATTCGGCGTGTTATTGTGTCTTAATTATTTAAGACTTATCAACAGCCAATGAGAAACACTGAATGGCGCATTTCCAAAATTTGTGCCAAGTTCGGTGTATTACAATTTTTCTCCTGTCTAATATGAATACCAGCCATTTATATTAAATATGTTCCCAAAATGTATCCTGAAGGGCATATTTTAGGGTTGTAGAATGTTTGTTATGCTATACACAGGCTGTTAGTTGAATTATTTTCCTTTGAAGATTACGCACAAATTGAAAGGCCATGGATACAATAAATATTCGTTAGAAATCTTGAAACCTGCATTATTATTAGTTATAAATATAATTTTTAATGTAATTTTTCAAGCAGTTATTGTGCTTGCTTATTGTTATTCAAGCAGTTATTGAATTTCTATTGAAAACAAGAAATTAGCTCTTTGGGTTTTGCAAACTATTTTCTCTGTTTTTTTTTTTATTTTATAAAGGCTTATATATTTACTTTTTTGGTTGTGTTCTGTCGGCATAATTTGATCTAAGTTTATTATTTTCTCCCATATGCTATCGTGCAACAGCTTCAGTTAAATAATTCAGTTATAAAACGATCTTATCCTTTAATTATATGTGGATTCCTTTCCTCTATTACTCGAAAATTCGAAATTTAACAGACAATACGGAGAAATTATTTGTATAGTTAATAAAATTTCCATCATGCTGTATTATACGTTTCCCATTCAGTTTTAAGAGCTCCCTAAGAGAAAGTGAATATCAATGCATATAATTGAGAACCATAAATGATTAAAGATTGCGAAATATATATACAATCACTACTTCTCTTATATACATTCTGTCGGATGTAATAAGTATTAGCAAGATAGAATCCAAATAAATTAGATAAATTTCAAAGGAAACTTTCTCTAGTAATGTATAAAGACAGACAGAGACAGAAATCGCAAACGCTATGTAATGGAACTCTATTTAATATAGAAACTCTAAGATGTGTTGAAGATCAGGAAATAAATGATTATCTGAATATAAAGTTAGTTCGAAACAAATTATGTTTAACAACTAAAATTGTACAAAAAATGGAGGAGAATAATAATATGGCAATTAAAAAGTAGAAAAACAAAATTTTATTTCTTGGGAATTAATTCCTTATAATTTAAATTCATTTTGCTTTCAATTTGTGTATTCCATTCCGTATCTACTGGCAGAATTTATATTTTGTTACCTCTTCAGCAATGTTTTTGTGGGTGTTTTGTGTGTTTGTGAACATCAAATTCAAAAACAAATATCCAAATAATGGTGTATAAATGATTAAATTTGGAATTAAAACTTTAAAATTATTATTATATGCTCAGAATACATGTTATTAAGAAATGCTGTGGAACTTTGCATCAAAGTGCGTTTAAAACTTTCATAATTGTTTTGATGATGAATAAGAATTGCATATGCCTGATCGTACTCGAATTCGACAGAGATTTTTATTAAAACCTTTCCATTCAATCTAATGTTGCTTTTATAGCGCAATTTAATATTCTACATTTCCATGTTTCTTTTACAATTATATTTAAATACTGTTAAATACGAAGTACAGAGGAGAAGAACGAACTAATTAGAAGTGTCATTGGTGCTTTAGATCTGTAAGACTGAAGAGGACTTATTTATCATCAATGGTGATAGAGTTTTGATATATTTCGGCGTGATCAAAAGAGAACTTAAAACTAGGTTAAAGGAACATTTGAGTAAATTCGAAAGAAGCAGGTTCTTTCCAAACTTCATATTTACAAGAGAGGTATTCAAAATTCTCGCGACTTCTCTTTGATGCTGTCCTTATGAACGTGTCGAAAGATCTGAAGTAAAAAAATGTTTCTGAGCGATTTGGCATTTGTTCCATCTGATTTCATTCCGAATTAAAATGAACATTTTACCATAGTGTAAATGAATCTTGTCTTCGCTTTTCGCGCTATCAATCATGATTGTTACATCAAAAATTCAAAGACTAAAAATTGCGGAACTAAACAGAAGCAATTTAGATGTATTCATGTATATAAATTATTTGAGAAACTAGGTAACTAAGTTTAAAATGGATAAATGATGTGTCAAATAAATAAACAGAATTTGAAACTGCAAATTTTAATTAAAGATTTTATAAGGTACTCCAATTTCCGATTCACCGGGCATCAGAGTAAGCAGATCTTGTCCCCTCATCACTTGTTTTAAGTTTTCATATAATTATAAAGACGAAAAAACATTATTAAGATCTATCAGGGAAAACAAAACAAAAAAAAATGTCTGCGGCAAATACGAACAGGGGAAAAAGTGCGTAACATAAAATGATGATAGCATACAATATCATAGTACTTCAGAATTGTGTTTGTCTGGAACAGCACGCAGTGCGCAATATTTGGAATATATAGGTATATATACAATTAAAGAACAAGACTTCTAACCATTTTTACTTCCTTGTACAAAGCAAAAAGGTAGTATTGTAATCGCGAAAAGTTTCAGGCATCATATTTCAACTCAAGTACCCATTTTCACCACTATCGAATGCCATTTAATTAACGATGATTTTGCGTGACATCTGTATGTAAGGACAGGATAAAGGACTCGTTTCCCCCCAAAGAATTGTAAAACTAATTTAAAATGAATTCTGAAGAGAATTTTTCGTGGCATCTGTGCGTACGTACGCATATATCTCACATAACTCAAAAACGAGTAGCCTCAGAACGTTGAAATTTTGTATATAGGACTTCTATAACATGTAGACGTGCATTTCGTACTTTTGGTTGCAATCGACCGCACCAAAAGTATATAAATATATGTATATATATATCCACTCTGTTACTCGGCTCAGTGAGCTCAATTTCTTTATTCGTATATGTTTGTAAAAAGTGCATTTTTTTTTCTTTAAAAATGATTGAATTATGTTGTTCTTTTATTCCGGTTAAGGTTTTTATGCCTTTAGTAAATCTTTATGCAATATTTTTAGAATTATCAACAATTTAAAAGTGTTTTATGTGTGGCTAAGCCTAATTAGTTTTTCCATCTCGACCATGTTTTTTTTTTTACATTTGAAACGTGACAGAATAGTGGTTTGTTGCCAGTCTAGAGAAAATAAACTTCGCAACAACAAAGATAAAGCTTTCGTTTATTATTGTGAATTAAATCATGCTTAATCCATTCTGGAACTTAGTAGAGGAAATAAGTGTTTAAGATTTACTTCGTAATTTTTAATATAGATATTTTGAGTTTTTATGTATTTTAGTCTTGTAGAGAAGTGAGGACTGAATTAAGTGAATGAGGAATACTGAATCGTCTGTGAAAAACTTTTTTTGTTGTTGTTTGTTTAATTTATTTTATACATCAATTTAGATTTATTATAATATTTGAGTAGAAGATGTCGCAATGTTTAGCTAATTCTTGAGCTGATATAAATTTTGTGCATTCTGAGTTATAAAATGAATGAAATGTAACGCTGTTAAAGGAACTTAGCGTAGCACCAGAGTGTCACTATAGTAAACAAATATAGTGAGTTTTAAAGAGTGCATTTATTCTGTTGTGGTTTATGCGTAATCGACGAAGTAGATTTAATTCAATCCAATAAGTTCAAATGAAATGCAAGAAAAAATGAGCGTAATTTAATATTCCGTGCAATGAAGTCATGTGGTGTACACATCAGATTTTCGTTTTAGGTAGGAAAACTCATTCGCAGTGACAAAACTAATATTATTAATATTATTAACTATTGACGGGTACATTACCTCTCAGTGGACAACTTTAGATGGAGCTCTAAGATGTACCAGCCTGTTGCGGAACTTATGATTTATGCGGCATTTATATAGCTTCGAAAATAAATAAAATGCCGTCTGGTGATCTCTTATGGAGCAGTCTAGCCAGTACTAGATGGTATCTGCTAGGATAATCAAACACTGAAAGCCTTTTCCAGGAAAAGTTATTTCAGTGGTCATGCTTTGGTGGTGTCAATATACAAGCTTGGATTTTTGTAAATGTATAGTGTCTTTGTGGCATAACAGTGTAAGGATCTTAAGTTTTACTAACGTTTATTTTATTTTAAATCTTTACTATCACTTCTTATTTTCTACTTCCGGCCAGAATTATAAGCGTGAAGGATTTTATGCAAAGTTTGTCTGGCGAACGCCAAGTATTTAAGTGTGGCCTTTTTGCCAAGCGAAAGAGAGGAAGCAGTAAGTCAACGCAGGCCGCTTACCTTAGAAGTTACGCAGTTGCTGTTCGCCTTCCAGGCCAGAGGTTTTAATCCTCTTGATAAATTAAACGTATTGTAGTGTTCACAGTCTCTGTGCTACATACGCTTCCTGTTATTATAAGGCCAATCTTCCACGTTTATTATTTTAAAGTTAAATTAGAGTCTAGTTTTATTTTTATATTTTTATGTTTAGACCCCAAGTAGTGGGTCTGTGTATTCCGAAGTACGGAAGTTATTGTAAATAGAGAAAAAATAAAGGGTTTTGTATACCCTTCTTGTGTATCCTGTCTACTTCCCACAGTTTTGAACATAGCTTTAGTAAGCTCTCTGTTCCTAGTCAGGTCCTTGTATGCTCCCGAAAAAGGTTAGAAGAAACATTGAACCTGATAGTGGCGCCCGACGAAGAAGAATAACCATGGCCGAGTTTCAAGAAGAACCTGTGCTGCCTGCAGAAACGGCTCAGAATCCAGAAATGCCAGCTGCCGCCCTGGAAGGGTTCGGTTACATCGTCCAAACCATGCGCGCTTCGATGAAACCAGAAGCAACATTTAACGGAAACTCACCGGTAACCAGTTTTTTGGAAAAATTGGATGACCACTTCATGCTCTACCCCGTGCACGAGTTTCAAAAAGTTACCTTAGCTACCAGCGCTTTGAGGGGCCAAGCGCTTAACTGGTTCAAATGTATCGGCAGAAGTCTCTTGGGTCAAGCAGGAAGTCCCACCTATACTTACGAAAATTTCAAGACTGCCCTACTAAAAGCCTTCCCTGTTGTAAGGGATCGTGCGAAATTAGAAACAGAACTTTTTAGTATATATCAACAAAGAATCGAAAACCTCTCGAGCTTTATTTTAAGAAAAATTCACGTTTTCAAGCTCTTGTATGGAAACCGGCCGGATCCTGAAATAATTCAAGTGATTTTGCCGAGGTTACTACCCCAAGTGCAAGACTTTATTGAATTAAGAAATCCCACTACACTGGAAAAGTTATTTGAGCTAGCAATCCAGTTTCAAAGTAGAAGAACGGCGGACGTCGAAAGAAGACGCCAATATCAACAGCGAAACCAATTTGGTACGCCAAGACTACAACAAACTCAAGCATACGGCTACGGAGAAAAAGCGAATCAGTGGGCAAGGAAACCCGAGCATTCAAAAACAGCCGGAGAACGTCGACAGTTCAATAGCAATCCAGGAAAAAAGTCTCAAGGCCAGGGGAAAAAGAAGCAAAGCACGGAAAGGAAAAATAATTTAAACTAAAACGGATTTCTGCTGACGAGAGGGTGTGGAAATCCGAAGGCCACGAAAACCCCTCTTCCTACAAGTTAAATACAGTAATGGTGAAAAATTTAACTCTTCCGAAGATTGAAGTCTTGGTAAATAATATCACGGCCACCGCACTCCTGGATACCGGCGCGCAGTGTTCCTGTGTGGCAGAAGTCTTTTTTAGAAAGTATTTTCGCAAATACCGCATATATAATGCGGATAATACGACAGTATTAGCGGCGCAAGGAAAAGAATGTGAGTGCGTAGGTAAAGTACCTTTATATATCCGTATCAAGGACGAACAAGTAAAGGTGATGTTTTTTATAGTAAAGAATTTGCAAGCACATTTAATCCTAGGAATAGACTTTCTTTCAGACGCACAAGCTACACTGGATTTTAATGAAGCGTTGCTTAGGCTGACAATGAAACCAGTGCGTGTAGAAAAGGTTGAACCGCCAAGGTTAAGTCTTGACCACCTGCCTAATGACGAGCAAGATAGAATCCGACAAGTGGTAAGTGAATTTGTTTCCTTATTTAGTGATATTCCAGGATTTACTCAGGTTACTAACCATAGTATTGACACCGGAGATGCATTGCCGGTTCGTCAAAAACCATACCGGTATGATAAGAATAAGGAAAAAATTATAGAATGGCATATTACCGATATGCTACATAAAAAGATCATAACGCCCATCTCAAGTAGTTATGCTAGCCCGGTGGTTTTATGTAAGAAATATAATGATTATCCTTTGGAGCATCCAAAAAGGTGGAGATTCGCTATTGATTACCGTAAATTAAATTCCATAACGAAATATCCGGTATATCCGTTACCGATCATAGAAGAAATTTTAAGGAACATAAAATCAACCAAATTTATGACGACTTTAGACTTAACGAATGGTTATTTTCAAATAGGGGTCAGGCCTGAGGACGTGCCTAAGACTGCTTTTATAACCAAGTCTGGCACTTATGCATTTTTGCGTATGCCGTTTGGCCTTTCTGGGGCCCCAGCAACATTTCAGCGATGCATGGACATTGTGTTAAGACCTATTCTTGGAAAGTCCACATTTATCTATTTAGACGATATCATTATTACTAGTGATAATCTAGACCAACATGTACAGGATTTAAGACAGGTGTTTTCTTTATTAAATGAGGCCGGTCTAAAAGTTAATTTCGAAAAGTGCAAATTTGCAGCCCCTGAATTAAAATATTTAGGTTACAAAATATCGCAAAAAGGGATCGAGACAGATGAATCAAAAATAATCGCTGTACAAAAGTATCCGACTCCAAACACGGCAAAGAAGCTCTCTTCTTTTCTACGACTTTGTTCATATTATAGGTCCTTTATAAAAGATTTTGCGGCTATCGCTGAGCCATTGTTAAAATTAAAAAGGAAAAAGGCAAGATTCTCGTGGACGGCCGAAGCCAATAGTGCTTTCGAAAAATTAAAACAAGCATTAACGCAAGCCCCTGTGTTGAAATTTCCTGAAAAGGATGAAAATTTAGAAATTTCAGCGGATGCTTCGGATTATGCGGTAGGAGCGGTACTTTCGCAAAATCAGCAGCCCGTGACATTTTTTAGCCGAACTTTAAATCAAACACAAAGAAACTATTCCGCGACCGAGAGAGAGGCACTTGCAGTTCTGTTAGCAGTGCAAAAGTTCCGAGTCTATTTTGGAAGGGCGCCAATAACAGTGTATTCTGATCATGCGGCGGTAACTAGATTGTACGCAGGGGAAAACTTATCCCCAAGGTTAATAAGATGGGCACTCAAGTTACAAGAGTATAATCTGGTAATTAAGCACACCCCCGGAAAGGAAAATATCGTAGCAGATGCCCTATCTAGAATAAAAATAGATGAAGAAGGTAATACCGTAAAGGTGGCAATGCTCACAGCATGTACGATACATTCCCGAGAAACTGTAATAACCGAACTGGGTAAGAATCCTGAGTTTAAAAATATTTATGATTATTTAAAGGATCCTGAAAATTTTAGCCACCAAGATATTGTGGCGATAAGAAATAGGGCGGCCCATTACGAACTAATAGATGGTCTATTATTTTATACAAAAACTACGAATTCCAACAACGAATTTCGACCTGTTATCCCAGCTAGTCTTAGATTAAATATCCTGCAAGAGCTCCATGACAGCCCTTTAGCTTCTCATGCTGGTATTCGAAAAACTATCCAACGCGTACGCGATGCAGTCTACTTTCCTGAACTGCAAAAGTTAACAAGGGCGTATGTCCAGTCCTGCCCAACATGTCAAGCCGTTAATTATATTAATTTCCGCCCGGCCGGGTTTCTAAATAGTATTAAATCCGAGTTTCCAAATGAAATAATTGGCATCGATTTATTGGGCCCTTTCCCAAAAAGTCAGTTAAATAAAAGTCGCTATCTCCTTGTTATGGTTGATCATTTTAGTAAATGGACCGAAATTGTTCCCTTAAAACGAGCCTCCGCGAAATTAGTTACTGTTTCTATTTTAAATAAATATATTTTAAAATACGGGGCGCCCCTAAAAGTTATATCGGATAATGGTCCTCAATTTGTAAGTAATATATTTGAAGACATGTGCCAAAAACTGGGCATACGTCATTTAAAAATGGTCCCGTACCGGCCGCAATCAAATATAGCGGAACGGGTCAACAGAATTATAGTGAAAATTATCCGTAGTTATGTTAAAAATTTTCATAAAAGCTGGGACAACTATGTCAATGAATTTGCTTTCGCCCTTAGGACCGCAAAACATGATACAACGGGCAAAACTCCTACTGAGTTATTTCTAGGCAGAAAGATTATAACACCGTTAGATAAATTATTTTATGTGCAACAAAGAGCCCCAGAATTTAAAATGGGTGATATAGAAAAACTAATTAAGGAAGCAAAGAAGAATACTGAAGTAGCACAAAGAAAACAAAAACTGTATTATGACTTGAAACGACGGGGAGTAACTTATAAAGTAGGGGATGAAGTTTTAAAAATTAAGCATTCACTTTCTTCAGCACCAGAAGATAAAACTGCCAAATTTTTTCCACGATTTGAAGGACCATATGTTATAGAAAAAATAATCACGCTGTTGTAGTGTTAAAGGCCAGAAATGGTGAAACTTGTTCCGCAAATATTGATCAAATTAAGCCCTACTTCGATCGTAATAAAATGCAAATCTTTTCAGATCTTTTGCAGGATCCGGCACGGCAGACACCGCAGGTACAAGTTCCAGAGGTGGGAAAACGACAAGTACAAGGGCAAGCCAATGAGAGACAGAAGCAAGTGAAAAGCAAATTGTCCCGCGGAAAAATTGAAGGTAAAAAGAAAAAGAAGCCGTTCCACCGTCCAGAAAACAGAGTTCACGAACACCCCCAGAATGAAGAAGGGAGAAGGACGACGTATGTGAAGAGGACCAGGAGAAATGACGGCAACTATAACCCGGCTTTAAAACGGAAGATCGACTCATCCGACAGAACTCTCCGCAGCAAAAGTCGCCGAACTGCGGAAGGGCCATCAGCGGCGGAGGAAAAAGTACAAGAAAAATTTGAACGGCCAACAACGAGGTCCAAGCAGGATCACGACAGAAGTTTCCCGGTTCCGCCAAGACCAGCTGCCTTCAAACGGCCAAGACCACAAGCAGAGGAGAAAAGGAAGGTGTTCAAGGGTGGCCGTACTGGTGAAAAACGGAAGCTTCCAGAGGAAAGCACTGAAGGGCGAGCCCGTACAAGAAGGAGGATAAACCAGGCTACTGTCTGCAGCACCTTTAAAGACTGGGCCCAGAAAAGGATGTCCGAATATTACAAAGATAAGTAAAATTTTATGTTACTTTGCAAACTTAAGTTAATCTTTCATTCTTACTGCAAGTGGCAGATTTCAAGAAGTTTTACCTCATGCGAGGTCTACCTTTATCGCCAAAAGGGCGAGAAATGAGTTGTGACCGATTTTCGTATTATGTTTTTAAATTACTCGTGCGTAAAACTAAAGTTGATGTATAATAGCGTTGTGTAAAGACTTAAATATTGTAAAAAGTTATTGTATAAATTTTATTTAAAACATTCTAGCAAGAAAGAAGTTTGAGTCTGAAAGACTTTTTGAAATGTAGTATTATTTCAATGTAGAAAGAATTGGCACTTGCTTTGAAAAGAATAGAAGTTAACAATGTACTACTAATGTATGTTTTCAAATGTGTAAATTTAACGGCATGTTGATATGTTCTGTTATTTTAAATGTTAAGAAATACCGTGATATGGTAAAAGTGAAAGTAATGTTAAAAATTTGTTATTCGTGTGACTGTAAAGATTAAATCATGGCGAATATGTGGTAAAGGTTGAATGATGTAGTTAGGCTGTCTGACGCTACACTTTAGAGTTACCCACTTTGAGAATAGTACCTCAGGGTTAGAGTTGAAAGTAGGGTGTGTTAAGAGGTCTCGTTATGTTGAATTTTAACACGTTAGTGTTTTGATTGTAGGAGGAAGTGTGGCACACGTAGACAGAAACACATTCGTGTTTGGTGTTCTTTTACAACACATGTCAGAGAGCACGGGGAGAGATAATTAAAATAGTCATGAATGAAATAAGAATGTTAATAGAAGTATATTCTATATGTTATTTGCAATGTCATTGTGTAACATTTCATTAAACTAGTTTTCCTTCCAGATCTCTGGAAGGAACCAGAATTGAATAAAGCTCCTGGTTAGATGCAGTACAGATGAAAAAAAAAAAAAGATTGTTGTATATCCTGGGAGCTGCTATTGTAACAAATTTCTTTCTTTTAAATTTTCTAGTTTCTAACGAAGTTATGATTGTAAAAGGTTGGCCTCGCGATAGATTCTAGAGCTAAAAGTTTTCAACAAGGTCGTTTTAGACCTCAGTTTCAAACTAATTAACTCTGGCGGGAAGTATGTAAGGATCTTAAGTTTTACTAACGTTTATTTTATTTTAAATCTTTACTATCACTTCTTATTTTCTACTTCCGGGCAGAATTATAAGCGTGAAGGATTTTATGCAAAGTTTGTCTGGCGAACGCCAAGTATTTAAGTGTGGCCTTTTTGCCAAGCGAAAGAGAGGAAGCAGTAAGTCAACGCAGGCCGCTTACCTTAGAAGTTACGCAGTTGCTGTTCGCCTTCCAGGCCAGAGGTTTTAATCCTCTTGATAAATTAAACGTATTGTAGTGTTCACAGTCTCTGTGCTACATACGCTTCCTGTTATTATAAGGACAATCTTCCACGTGTATTATTTTAAAGTTAAATTAGAGTTTAGTTTTATTTTGATATCTTTTACGTTAGACCCCGAGTGGAGGGTCATTGTATTCCGAAGTACGGAAGTCATTGTATATAAAGAAAAATAAAGGGTTTTGTATACCCTTCGTCTGTCTACTTACTACAATTAGTGAACATAGCTTTAGTAAGCTCTCTGTTCCTAGTCAGGTCCTTGTATGCTCCCGAAAAAGGTTAGAAGAAACAATGAACCTGATAACAGCACCTGAAGGACAGGGTATTCTCTTGTTTCCAGAGATCCTCTTGAGTGGTTTAATGATAGAAGAAGGGTGGGAGAGCCTCGGTTTCGTAACCAAGGGGAGTCTCTTGGAAGCTGAAGCTGCGACAGAGATGGGCGAAGTGATACAGTCATCCATAAGATGCCAAAGCCAATACTTCTCGTTTCGATAAATATTCGTAGACTCGTTTTGACGTTACTGTTATGCAAGTGAGATAGGTCACAACTATAATAATAGAATTTATTAAACTTTAGTTGGATTTTCGTTTTCATTATTCGAAATATTTTAGCTGAAAAAATCATTTTTTAAAAAAATTTTATTTGTTTAAATTTTTTAAGCAAATAAAAAATTAAATAAATAAAACAAATTAAATTTTTAAACAAATAAATGTTGACTATATAATATATATGAATTTCAAACAAGTTATTTGAAATTCATACATATTATATATTCAACATTTATTGTTTAACCGAAAGATGTTTTAATAAGGAATAGTGCAATTATTTACTGAAAACGAAATCTAGGCCTTTTTGTATCCAAAGGGGATCCAGAAGAGCTGTAAATCGGATTTTTGATTACCAAACTCAACGATTTCAAATCGAGCTATGGCAACACAACGAAACAAAAGAACATTTTTATCTTCAGCGCGCGAGCACGTGTTTCGAAGTTTCTAAAGATATGCTCTTTTAAATTTACTTTGTGATATTACTGTTGAATTAAATTTTATGCTTAAGTGCGAAGAATATGTTATTTAATAAATAAAGGTAACAGACAAAGTGCTAAAAGAACGCTCCTTTGGGCGTAATATAAAATCTGCAAGCCTTTTATTTATTTATTTATTAAGTAAAGATGTATATTGCATACACGTTTTCATAAATTAAAAAAAAATTAGGTATTTTTAAACTGTAAAAATATTTTGAATGGAATTTTATTACATGATAACCATTTTACTAATTAAAAAACTCGTTAAGTATCCTTAGAAATAATTTCTCATTAAAACATATTTCCAAGTAATGGTCACTATTAATTCTGCCATGGCTTTAGGTTCACGCTAATTTCCAAAATCATAGTACAAAATGAGACGTATTAAATTCTTATTTTCTGTAATTTCATCAATAAATATTTCACTGAATGCATTATGAAAATGCATCATAATGGAAATTTGAATTTCCTATGCCTGTTATCTTAGGCTATTGTTTTCCCGTTACATTAGGAAACTGCTTACTCGTATAATTTGAAATAATTATAATTTTCAGCTATTAACACCCTCAGTATGTATAAGATACGTGTAGGATCTAGTGCGCTTAGCTATTATAAAATGTAACTAGATCCTTCCAATTATTATACCTTACGAATTCTTGCACAGGCCTGAAGATGAACGCAACCAGTGGAAGATTGTAAAAGACCTTTTTATTAAATAAAAAATATTTGTCAATTGGCACGAACGTAAGTGCTTACAACAAACACCGACCACTTGGGGTGAGAACTTAAAAGATTCAGTAAAGTAAACGCTGAAAGATTCAGTGAAGTATAGTCTTAAATGTTACAGTAAATTTAAAGGTTAAGAGTAGTGCGAAACTACGCAACTCAATTTAAACCATCAGGTTGACTTAGACACCTACACCTGCAGGATATTAACGCGATAGCTGGAATACGTAACCGCAACTAAGACTAACAGATGGAAGAAACTAACAAACATGCCCCTGCAAATAGTGAAATCACTCTCTGTCTAACCTCGTCGCTCCAACAGTTTAAATACTCTCGTTGACGCTACTTCATTTACATCCTGGCGAAGAAACGGGAGGAAGACAAGAGAACTCAGGAAAGACCCAAAAAATGAAATAACTACTAGTAAACAAACGGAACCCCATATATGTATCAGGTTATTAAACGCATAATGATATAATTAATATATGCCCGAAATATTACTTAAGGGCACTTCCTAAGCACTGATTATTCAAAAGATACGTATACTGCTCTGCTCGTAGCGAAAGTAAACATTAAAATGTTCTACTCATGTAGAAGAATTGGTTGCCACTTATGCGTATTATCTGTCATTTTCTAAATTAATTAGATATTAATTAGTTCCTGTTATTGGTAATTGCGCTCAGAGTTTTCTTTATTACTAATAGCGAATAAGATTTAAGTCCTAACATTTCAGTTTTTAATTTGTAAAGACATTAGCTATTTTGGAAGCAGAAAAGATGAAAAATATGCGACGCCTTCGCAGGGAAGTGAGCCATAGACCTCTCAATTATGTGCTGAGCGTACAGACCACCACACCACGAAAGCATGTCAAGAAGGCGAGAGAGAAATACCTTATATACTTATCCTTTTAATGGGAGACTGGGATTTTTTGGGGACCCAATCGCCAAATCCTGGGTGAGGAGAATCATCATTCAACACCCTTTTAGTTCGGGCGCCGCTGTAGGGAACCTTAGGTATTTTTTTGGAAGCAGGCAAGATGAAAAATATGCAACACCTTTGCCGGGAATCGAACCACGGTCCTCTCAATTACGCGCTAAGCGTGCAGACCACCACACCACGAAGGCATGCCCAGAATGCAGGAGAAATACCTTATAAAGTCAATAATGCGTTTTAAAAATAGTTTTATAAAGTAATGTTTATATAGACTATAAGTTCAACTTCATCACTATTTTGCTCAGTAAGTATTCAGGTAAGACATTCTTCATAATAAGGTGCAGTATTTTATTCAGTTTTGTGAACTTTAAGTTTATGCTTCTGGTATTTACTTTTTAAAATCATATATTATTGCGAAACTGCATGCTTTTTCTGAACTCTGACTGGTTTTGTCGGTTTAATATATAGTACATTTATCTTGTAAAAAATTCCCGATAAAAGATTTGATTACTGCTTTTTTGAGATTTTAAGCATATTTAAGATAATTTTTGATGTGCAACTGATGAACACATACTAAACTATCTTTATGAACATAATTACAGTAACATAGCTACTATACTAATATGACTACCATATCATCAAGCGAGGCCATAATATAACTAAACTACAATGCGCTAAAGAATATGTAACATTGTTCATATTAGGTATCTTTAACATGCTATAATACTTTAAGATTCTGAAGTCCCAGCTTCAACTATCAAAAACATGTGAAAGTTCGTTAAATCACTTTTTTTAACGATAGAATAACTTCTCTTAAAAGACCAGAGCGTTAAACAACAGCCGTTCCCTCCTTTCTAATCAAAACAGCTAATTAAATAAACATCTATCACTGCCTCCGCCTTTTAAGCCAGCTTCGACCTGTCGTTGCAACGATCGAACAGATTTGCATGCTTAATTAAGCATTTTGCTTCAGGATCTCTTCGTTGAATTCTCTTCTAACCAACCGTTCAACTTACTAAGCGCAACTTATTTTACACACTTTAGAGTAGGTTTTTAAGAATATTTGATTCTATCGATTTAAACGCTTGTTAAGTAGCAAAGGCGCATATTCAAACATCCATAGTTTCATAATTTTTACCCAAACGTAAAGTACTGTAAAAATTTGAAGAGACGAAAGACAGCCATTTTAATTTCGTCCAAAGTTTTCTTTCGTTTTCTCGAATAACAAAAATTACTTGGACATGCATAAAGAAATGTGTTATCTCCAACGTGCTGTTATACTGTAAATGCATGTGAGCATGTCTAATTAGCAGCTTTAAGGTTCATGGTTTAAATACCAATTACAATACAAATGATTTTTTAACTTTCATTTTGAAAATCATAATTACTTAACAGTGGCACCTGAATTAAAGTAGATGGATGACAGCTCGTTCCAACTAGTATCTGATTACTAGGTTTTTTTTTATTTGATTAATCTAATGTTAAATGTGAGAGAATATAAATATTACCATAACCTTCCTTGCCTGCAACAAGTGCCATCAGTCAGTCCTTCCAGCTAGCAAATGAAATGCTCGTAGGTCGAATACCGGTGAGATTCTTCGACAAATTACAAACAGCGCATGATAGATCAAGTACTCTGTCATGCATAAAACTTGAATGTCGAATGCATACATGACTATATGCAATTAAATTTAATCTTTCTGTCAAACATCCATCAAAACTCATTAACTGCTATTACAAAGAACGCATTCTTTCCCATAGAAATATACATATATAGCCGACTAACATCGCTCTATTGCCATACACACATTCCATCATTGTCACAGGTGTTTATTCTCTCATTTTTAGTCGGAGTCACATCCACACTCAGTTACGCTCTCCTATCTAAATTTCATTGCATTTTACCACAAATTCTGATACTTCCTCCTATACCCTCCCAGGTTTCTATCAACAAATCTTCAGCAATGTTGCAAATGGTAACAAATGGTAAGGGAATGCAGGGTCACCATATTTGGCGTCAAAATAGGTGATATACCATGGACGGATGAAGAACCTTCTGGAACGAGTTCTTCCCGGTTTAGCCCAGAATGTTCTCGATCGCAAGCCAAAAGCTATATAAACCCTACTGGTACGCGGAGTGTTAGTTAGTTAGTCTGTGCAGAGTCGAGCTGATAGTCAGTCACTGAGCGCCGAGTGACGAGCTGGTCGTCAAGTGCACCGAAAGTCTCTTAGTATATCGTGGTTAGTGCACCGTCGAGAGAGTGTGTTGAGCTCCAGAAACGACTGAAACGAGGAGTCGGGAGCTGTACTCTAGTGTATCGTCGACTGCATCGCGAGGAGTTGTAGCGTGGAAAGTCTCGAGAATACGTGGAGTTCCGAGAACGACCGAGCAGAGTCGGGAGATATACTCTGGTGCTCTGCCGTCTTCACCTCTATAGCCTGATTGCCTGAAGGCTGTGTCGCTGATTGTTACAGCGTGTGTATAGTAGTTTTTCGATGACTATAAAAATGTATTATGAAGCTGTTCCGAGAATTTTGTTCAATAAAGTGTGTTTCGATACTTCATCAAGTGCTGTTTTCATTATTCACTCCAAATCCGCATGAACCCCGTAGTAACGTAAAGGAAGAAGAAAAATAACGCAACAATATTAAAAATCTGCAAGAAAAGTTTAATTGTAAACGGAGTAAAAGAGGTTATTTCTTCTGTTCCTCCATTAATCCTGTAATCCAGTTCGCCTGTAGTCAAATTCATATGCGAACCTAACAAATATACACTTTTACCGATTTTGGTGAAATCTTGTACATTTGACCTTCAAAACAAGAGAAAGGTCATTGTCTACGTAAGATTTCGAAAACGGCACTGTGATGTTGACTTTATATATATATCGACAGATAGATAAATTTCGTACGGATTTTGGACTTTTGATTAAAAACTTTTGGATTTAAAACTTTTTAATGGCACTCCGAAAAGCGCAATGTATTTATGTTTCAAAGTTAAGTGGAAATCTCAGAGATACAAAAGAAGTCTGTCGTGATAAAACGCCATATACTTGTCTTTACAATTTAATCTTAGGACTTAGCGATTTAAAAATGGTATGTTAAGATATTTTTATCTTCTACGCAACAACGTTTTGTCATTCAACAAAGCATAAGACATTTAATTTCTGTTGTCCCATTTATTTTGTTGTTAATTACAAAAATAAGTGATGTAAAATCCAATTATTATTAATTACAAGCTCGACCTGTGAAGTTACACTAGTTGAATTCAATAAATCATGTATAGGGATAAACAAGTACAAGTAGAAGTGACGGGGGACGTGGGCACTGTGCCTCTACCATACTGGTTAATCAGTACAGCACCACGTCCACCATTAACTAGAAAAGCCCTAGATGTCAAGAAGGGGGCACACTGGCACCTCGCCGATTCAGTATGCATTGATTATATTTATAAATACAGGGACTTATACGTCGTTCAAGATACATATTACAAGATTTCCTACGATGACCTTGATAACAATTATAATTACCCGCACAAATTATAGTTACACATATTGTTACATTAAATAATATTTTGACAATATATGACTTGCTTAAAATATACCTTGAAGTACGTTTAAAATATGCATAGAAATATGAACACTGATACGCATGGTATAACACTGATTATATACATTACATATATATGCAGTGACTACTTAATATAATACAGGGTAAATACATAACATTATGCGGTTCAGGATACATTATCACATAGTAGAGAATAGAAGAGTAGTCGCAAAATGTTATGATCATAGTGATTTTTGTCTTGGATATATAAAATCACCTATAATTTGGATTACACTAACATTACACATGCATAGATAAGTAAAGAAATACTGATACAGGGATAAATAAACATGCATACATTAAATGCATGTTGGAGACGCATTATGCATTAAGTATGTAGTACATCCAGACGTTACACTAATTGGGGTAATTAAATTAATTCATAAACATGATTGAGTAAGCACGCATACTTACAAACATATAATGAAGGTTATAATGTTTTGACTTGGATAAATAAGGACACTTCTATTAGATATACATACAGGGGTATACATTTGCATGAATAAGTGCGTACGCATACTTTCGATACACATTGAATATGCATTGCGCATTGAGTGTATTGTATACAGCCTAGGTTAGTAAGTTATTACACACGTTGCGCTTTGATACACGTTACACATATAATTATTATAAAGAGTTGACTTGGATATGCATATTCATCTATTAGATACACATTACACATACTGGGGTAGATAAATAAATACATATCTATGGATATAAGGTACACATACATTTGGTACGCATTGAATAATAAGTATAGGGATAAAGAAAAGAATTCCTTTGTTTGTGTGTGTGTGTGAAATCCATACAAATCTACAGTTTTATTCCGATCTTCATGAAATATTGTACACTTGGCTTTCAAATTAATAGGAAACTCTCTGCCTATATAAGACTTTCATCCATTTTCAAAGAGATTATATATTAGAATGTTGCGTTTATTACACCCATTAGGCATATACATCTTTATGCCGCCGTTCTTTCGCTTCCGCTATCAGTTAAATAGTACCTTGTTGATTTCGTCTTTAGAACAGTGTGGAACATTCCAGAACAATGTACAATTTAAGTGCGCTCTTCGCGAAGATTCCGAAAACACTGAAAAAATGCGCCAAAGTGAAATGAAAGTGATTTTTTTGAAAGCTCATTTCTGAAAATAAACATAAGCGATAACAAAGCAAGTACCATTTCTTACTTAAGCGGTCACATGTTGCTGCATCAGTTCTGCAGGATAGTTATATTCGAGCTTTGTAAAATTTTGCACAATTTATCATGAACCAAAAGTAGGAGAAGAATCGTTGTCTACCCCAGATTTCCAAGAAAACTAACCCATCCTCGAAGTGCAGCTTCTTCGTTCATCATAAAGCCCAGGCATCAGGTATTTCAGCTAGGTCAACAATAATGTCAAAAAGACAAAACATATTGCGTTAGCAGGAGGGAATTCAAGAACATATCAGTAAAATGCGAGCTGTACAGGAGCATAAAATTTCTGCTCTTATGTTAAAATCTGAAATCATTATATTAATTTACTTTTATTTACCTTTTGTGCAGGACGTCCGGATGTCTCTAGTACTTTTAATTTTAGATAACTTTCTGTGCAAACAAAACATTCATATTTTTCATTCAAAAAACATTAATCCAATTAAGTATAATTTTACAGTTTACGAAACTTAAATGCACTTAAAAATTATTGTACAGTTTCTGAACATTGCAAGTAAATGCACGTAAGAAGTATTTTACAAGTTCCGTAAACAAGGTTACAGCGGTGTATTTCAAATTGTTGTTTTAGTAAACTACTAAAAGGTGAATGGGGAAAACACAGTTCATTTCCAGCCTTAATCAAAGGTTACGTCCGCTTTCACTCTTTAGAAAGTAGTAATAAATATTAGCTAAATACTATTATATTTATTAAGATTTATTATAATGTGCATTGGAAAATGATGTAGTGTCATATTTTGGTACGAAATATAATTTCCGATCAAGTAAAAAGTAATTAAACTTTCCTAGTTATTCAGAATTATGTGTCCATCGTAACGTATAATTAATATATTCGAATTTAGAAAGGGATTTGAAATATATAACGCCTAATTACAGGATAAATAAAACATTTTGTATTACTCTGAATGGCGGAAACTATTTATTTTCATATGACTTAAATTTTCTGCTGATAAGAAATACCTCTTTCATTTAGTGAGTTATAATAAAGTATTAAATATGATATTAAAGCACATTGCTTTCCCAATCTGAAACTCGAAAATGTTTAAAATTCTAAATTTGAAAGAAAATTCTCATTTTTATTCTCTAAAAGGAGATTTTGTTCTCATAAGCCAAACCGAAAACGTGTTTTACCGCGCTTGGTAAATTCAAAGCTAGAGCTAACTTGATAAAGCATATTAATGTTTCTCTGTAAAGTAGAAACTATTCCCTTAAAGGCACATTAAGGTGGTTAAAGTGTTCACCGGATCCTCAAACTTTTCCGGAAATCCAAAAGAATTGGGCCCGGAAACCCCGCTGCACCTCCTTATCACACAGAGAGTAATTTCAATGATTAAACTGGCATGCTGGTTAGGAGGATACAGAATCTCCGACTTTAATTACCGCGTGTTGAGTTAAGAACTTGCAAAAGGTGCGAAACAAATCTAAAAGAAAAAAGTTTAATTGCTGCACATAAATAGAGCAACTGGAAAGGTGAAGAGGATTAGGTGTGATTTATAAATTGCATTTCTTTCTATTATTTTTCACATGACAGATTCTGAGGGCGAAGAATTAAAATAAGTGCAGAAAATAAATTTGAATTCTTACGACTTGGAAATGAATGGACGCATATTTCGTTAAGGGACTAGTTTTTAAATTCCGTTAAGTAAAACATTTTTTGCAGCAATGTTAATGTGAGTAGTAAGAAGAAGAAAAGCAAAATCATAAGTAATATTAGCTTTTACTTTTACTGTCTTTTTGTGTAAACTGAGTTTTTGAACTCCTGAGCTAAGAATTTTTCCCGTCTTAAGAGCTGTAAACGTAAATTTCAAGAACGCATTGCAAACAAACGGATTAAATCAAAATCAAGTATCATTTGTAAAGTAGTCGCGAGGAAACAAGACTTCTTCAACTAAAGTTTAGTAGGCTTGTGGAGTGATTAGTTAATTTTGATGCTGATGACGCAATGCCTTCGCCGGCAGTCGAACCTGAACGTCTCGGATACGCTTCGAGTGTGCTACCGTTACACTACGAAAACATGCAGAAAGGAGGGAGAAAATACCCCCTGTTAAAGGACGACTGGGGATTAGAAGACTCAGTCGCCACATCTTGGTGGTGCAGAATTATCATTCATAACCTTTTAATTAGGGTGCCACTCTAGGGAAATTATGTTAATTTGATTCTGGAGACGTGAAAAAGGAGCAAAGCTCTCTCCGGGACTCGAAGAACCTGGACCTCTTGAATACTCGCCGGGTGTGCTACCGTTGCACCACGAAGGTATGCAGAAAGAGGGAGAAAATACCTTATAAGTTTAATTTAGAATTTTATCGTTAGAAGTAAATCGTTAGAAGAGGTTGCATTCCGGCAAGTATATTAGCTAATTACACGACTCCTAACAAGAAATACTGATCGAAAAAATGAAGATTATGTACTCCACGCATATGCGATAAGCCCTTTATAATTCATTTTATAATATTACCATTTCTATTTATCCTCATTCCTTCATTTTTTAATTAAACGTAAACCATATTATGGCTAATACGTCTTTTAATAAATGTCCAATATGCATAAGTTAGCAAACGTAGAGTAGTAGTACTAAGTTCTTAACTATAACAAGTTAAGACTAAGACACAATAAGCATGAAAAAAACTGTACTAAAACCATAACATTTCCCGTCAATCTACTATTTGACGAATTTTTCCTAATTCTCAGCTTCTCTTTATATCTTCGTTTCAGACAGTAAAATAAATTTCAAATCAGAGTTTCAACAATCACCGAACTCTAAAGCAATTTAATTAAATTTATACAAAACTAAATATAAATTTTGCAACTGCAAATAAAAGCTGACTTTGTAAATAAATGTCACGCATGAAGTACATTTTTACGTATTGGGGAATGCAATTTGTATTCATAGCCTTTTAACTCCACGAAACTTCCTCTTATTAAAGCGTTTTTCACTAGACTTCAGAACATATTTCCTTTCTGTTTTAAATATTTGATAGTTTGAAAAAGAATATTAACAATTTAAACAATAATATGAAACGAATCGTTTTGAATTTCCAAACATGTTTGTGTTAAATACTTTTTTTTACTCCATTTGTAAGCAGTTATTTTTAGGATTACAAAATAGATAATAGCAGTATTTATTAATGTATACAGTAGGAATGAATAGTTATTATTGATTATATTATTGAAAAAGTAATTTCCTTTCATTGATATCGAAAAAAAAAACTACTTGTATTTATTTTTAATTAATAAGGAATTAAGCATAGCTGTCACATCGTACCTTTTCCTTCTTTGATAAATTTCAGAAACTGTAGAAAGAACATCTGCAATTTATTTGAAAACTTATTTTACTCTTTATTTTATGCGAAGTGTATAGGAATTTTGCAAACACACGTGATCTTCTCTTCAAAGAGATTTCCATTGAAATTTAGATTCATTTGAAGTCATTAATCAAATAAAGTAGCTTTAAGTTCTCTTTAAATTGTTAGAAATTTACTTCATGAAAAGAACTGATAAAGAACAGGCTGTATTTTATCACTGAAGAGAGAGTTAAGGCGAGAGAGTCAATAGATAAAGTAAGAATTGAGATTAAAATATAAAATGCAGCCTTTATGCTTTATACATCACAAACACAAAACTCTTCATTCTAAAAACATTGCAGCAATAACATATTCATAAACCAAGCAATAATATGTAACATTTTATTGCCATAACTCCTTGTTTGAAATATTCATTTTGATACGCTTTTGTTATATCACTATGTGTACAACTTAAAGAGACTGTCATTTTGAATAAAAATAAAATTTGCTTACTTTTAAAACTTAGCAAACTCTGTTTATAGCTAAATAACATTGATGTTAGATTTACTAATATTTTGGATACATGTTAAAGTAATTCTTGAAGTTAATTATTGTAAATAAATACAATTATTTTTATCAGTTTACTTAACGCACACTCAAGTCTTGCTTTGTTAAATTCTAGCTACAATTTAGAAAACAGTATATTTAAGAATTTGTTTCTTCTTAATCAACTTAGTCTAAAATTAGAAATAAAAATAATAGTAACTAAATACTCATATGCCACTGTGATCGGTATAGTGGTTAACTCTGCTGGTTACCGTACATTGGTCCTGTTTTGAAACTTAGATAAGCCTTGGATGTTGTAAATATAGTGTCTTTGCAGAGCGGTAGTCTTGTCGAGAATTTGATAATACGAAAAGAAAGTTGTGTCTGGGCGGTTCAATTCAAAAGTGAAACGGAGAGAGCAAAACTATATTGTTACCTATAATATGCTTGTGGCCCATGCTAACAACAGACACAAACTTATGCTTCAGATCTGGAACAGCGAACAAAAGTGTAAACCCAGTATCAGATGTATTCCAGTGAGTCAAAAGAAACATTTCTTACAATTTTAGGTTTCAAGGATATCTGACTGATTGACTTACAACCTCCTCCAGGTAAGAGCAAAATAACATCTAACGGAAGCAATTTCAAATTTTACTCCTATCTTAAAACTTAAATCTTATTCCGAAACAGTTAAAACTCATAACCTCAATAAACATTTTATCGACTTTTTTTTTTTTTTTCCACGAAAACATCTTTGGAAGCACTAAACTATCCTGCTTAACGTTTCTTATTAATGACAACCTGCTATAATTCTAGCTATATCTCTGTTTGAGTGCGTCCTGATGCTCCGCCAGCTGCTGAGAGGTAAGAGTCACCTTCTTCATCGTTCACCTAAAACTAACCCGTCAAGGACGCGGTTCGTACTTGGGAGGGTGACCATTGTTAAGCAGTCCGCTTCTCGCTACGCTCAGCGATGTTTTTCAGTTTTTCTAATAATAATAAAAATGATGCATTTATGAATTTATTTATGGAAATGTATTACAAGCATTTAATATTACATTATTTTAAAAAAAGCATAATTTAGTATAGTATTAAATTAGAAAATTAATGTAGCCGTAACCATTTATCAAATATTTAAGTACGAAAATAATAACAAAAATCCTATGTAAAGCAGTCTACATAATAAAATCCGAGTGTAAATGACAGCAAAAACTAATTCTCAGACAGCAGGTTTATGCTTCATACTTCATTAGCATATCAACCAGAATGAATTTTGTGACCACCCTGCGCTTTTGCTTCACCGCATAGTAGCATCGAATCGAAAGTCGTCTGAGGCGAGCTAGGCTGGTTTATATTATGTCTACGAGAGCCCGCCTTCTTTACCTATTCATAATCTTTGGTCGAATCTCCATCGAAACTGATTATTACGAAATATTATACGGTCTGCGTATAATATTTCGTAATAATAAATTCGTTTCTTGATGATAAGCAGTTACTTGAGAAGTAAATGAAATATAAGGACATCGTCGGGCGCATGAAATTTAATAAGTGGTGATATATTGATGACATGAGTTTACGGCTAAAAGACCTTTAAATACAAATCAAAGCACAAATATGTTATACAAGCAAGTAAAACATTTTTTTTTGGAAATATTCGCATTATATTAATATAGAGGCAATAGGGAATGGATCAAAATTTGTATAATGCAGAAAACAAAGCATAATAAATTATTTACAAATTATTACTTAAGATGGCTAGCGGCCACTTAACATAATTACGCGAATTGTAATAGTAACATAGACTTAACATAACATATAGACATTAAATGATGCTATTCTTTAAGTTCCTACTTTTTAAACGGCAAATGTGTGCCAGGTGATGTAAGTAGGCATGAATTTCTGCTCCAAATCTCGAATGACGAGGATTGTATCTTGTGAGAAGATAGCACTGTCTTCATAGTAGCGTGCTAAAGTAGCGTTGGCGTTCTCTGAAATGTCGCTCCCGAACAAATTGAAAAGTGTAGGTCACAGGAGCAATCCCTGGGTTTCACCAACTGGGATAGCTCGGTGGAAGGAATATGTGTTTGAGATGCGAACGACGAAGTTTCTACATATCAGATAGGATTAAATGCTATGTATGTAATGATGATGTCCTATGTTCCTAGGACGGAATGTTCGTGATCTCCCCTGGAAAACCCAGGGTGAGTAATTTGTGAATGAGGCCGTCCAACCAGACCGTAAGGAAAGGTTAGGTATATCTAAGCAGAATCTCGCAATAAACGTTTTTTGTTGAGGCCTTCAGAAATGTGCTCAACCACTTGGAAGAGCCGATGCGTAGTGGAAACGTAAATTAATGCGGAATTATCAGATTTTTTTCTTCGATTAGAATCTTGCTAAAATTGCAGTCTCGACGATCTTGCTTTCTACAGAAAGCAGGCTTCTCGGATGATAATTTTCAGGTGATGCCAGGAACTTATTTGTTTTCAGAATCGATAATATAATTATCATTATTTCGATGGTGATGGAAAACATTCACATTTCAAGATGAGACTAATGATCTTAATTAGGAAGAAATCTGTTTTCACGGAGAAATCATTAATCATCTTGTGATTCTTGTGATCTTGACGAATCTCGAGCTCTTTCTCTTGGTCATTTTCTTGACATAGAAGCACACTTCCGAAAGGAATACTGGATTAATGTTGTTCACGTATTGGCTTGTCACGAACTGGTATATTGTGTCTGAAACTTCGTGTTTCTGGTCATCTTTGATATTGTTTGTACGAAACTGAAATTTCAGATGCGGAGCTAAAATTTCTACCTTCTCAATTTGTAAGTAGAAGATCTTTGTTGAGTCTTTAAAGGGTAGACAACATTGTAGCTAGCTTTCCGTAAAAATGGCCATATGGAACCATTAACCTCAGTAAGAGAACTGATGTAATTCGCCCAGCGTTGTTGTGATTGTGAACTAGAAAGAGACTTGAATGCATACTGAGGTCTGTTGACAGTATTTTTGTTCTCAGGTACGTTGCCACATATCCCTTGCGTTGTACATTGCCACTTACCCCTTGCGGCGTTCTTTTGCTGGACAGATTTTCTGAAATTAGCAGACATTTGTTTTGGAACTTTAGTGGAAGAATTTTCATATGATGATGCCATCGGTTAACTTCCTAATCAAGCTATCAATATCATTCCCTGAATGTACCGTTGGGAGTGTGCACTAAATGTTATTTAGAGCTTTAGCAACAGTTTGTAATAAAGGCTGAATTGTCTGGTTGCGGTCAATTTATCTATTACGAAGATATCCAGTGGATAGATGGGATTCCGTTGGAAAAGAAATCAGCAATTCTACTAGAACATGTTAGAGTAGCTGCTATTCGTATTTTGGTGGCTGGTGCCAAACCAAATACGACACTTCCAATGACGTTCGAGTTGTAGCAGATGTGTCTTGTGTTTAAATCTCCGCCTATGATGACTCCGCTATTGAGTGTAAGTAAAGCATCCTTGCGTTGTACAGTCAAAGTCGTAACACACTATTTCTGATGAAATAGTGTGTTACGACTTTGAACTCGGTGCTATGTATCTAGAGACAAAAATCTTTATAAGAGAAGTGCTTGATGTGATGTTAATATTTGTGACTTGAATGGCTAAAAGCTGTGGTATTGTAATTGGATAATAGAGCGCTTTACACGAAGAGCGGTATCGCCACCTCTCTAACGATTAACAACAACTCTGTCAATCCCATAAATATTGTAGTTGTAGATACTAAAATTTTCCCTCATCTGAGCTTGGTTTCTTATAGGAAAGGTAAATAGGGATTGTACTCATTTATAAGTCACGAAGATCACAAAATTTGTGTGATAAACAGTTTGCGTTCCATGTAACATTATAAAAGCATTTATTGCACATTATTCATATTTACAAGAAGAGTTATTACACATTACTCATATTTACAAGAAGAGTTAGTACACATTATTTATATTTACAAGAAGAGTAATTACACATTATTCTTATTTAAAGAAGTTAGAACATTTTTAACATAGAGAAAAGGATAAATAATTTTTGAACAAAATTGCTGGTAGTATTTACATCCTGTATACAATCGTAAATCTTTTCTTAAGACAAAAGCAATCAAAATAACAATAAAAAGGTTACTGAAGTTTTAAAGTACATGTAAAACATCAGTTTAAGCCCTATTGTTGGAGTTCTTAGACTGTAGCCTCACGGCACGCATATTTGGCAAAATTAGAGTAGGAGCAGTAGTTTGAGCTGAAGCTTTTGTAGGTGTCACACTCAACCTTTTCAACACGGCGTGCCTTTGCTTTTAGGACGTTCCCACGGGACGGATGGGAGTCGAAAGGAGTCGTCTCACTGAACGGGGATTTTAAGTTTGCCTTAGCAAACTAACTGCAGAACAAAATTGAAAAAAAAAAATAAATAAATAAATAAATAAATAAATAAAATAAAATTAAAAAAAAAAAACCTACCTCCTAGCGTCATAAATTTTGGTACTACTTTAGATAATTACTTAAACTATCATACATGTTAAAATTAACCTTTAATAACAACTTTTCTATACTTTGCATGGAAATATATAAAAAATTGAGAAATAATTTCCGGTAGCGCTATTCTAGTTATTTCGAAGATTTAATTGCGAAAATATATTAATGAACTTTTAAACTAATAAAATATACAAAGAAGGCTTTTTACAAAAATGAGTAACAAAATGTTTCCCGTGAACTAGAAGGCAGACACTCAATGAGCTCAGTATCTGACAAAATGTGCATATGAGAATAACTAGAAATCTCTCTCTCTAACTCGTAAGAAAATGAATCATCACTGTCATTCGCATCAGTAATTGGCTCACTTACGATTCATCTAATAAATAACGCTTGCTCGCTATAATAAACTGAAGGCAAGGCTTTCCGAAATAAAAGTAGTTCAAAGCGTAATAGAACTTCACATAGCAACCCTAAAAGAACTTACATAGTAGCAAAAAAGAATAAAAAGGTTTCGAAGGGGTATAGAAACGCGGATGTTAATATCAGGTGGCGAGTTAAAAAGACGAGCTCTGCCTGTTTATATTATGGCCCTATCAGCAACAACTGGTGTCACTTAGAATGTGTTCAAATTGAAGGTCAGGATACTTACACTATATTCAGTTCAAAAGTAATGGACACAGGGCGCCATCTAGTGGTCTTTGCAAAGTTCCAGGAATTCGTATAAATATGTGACGGCCGATGGTGAGCAAGAAAAGGCTGTAGTACGCCAGTGTGCCGGCAGCGAAATGAGTGCGCTTCTTCCTGGCACGTATGCCTGACGTTTGGCGCGAACATGTTAAGTTTCATTAGCAGCTCAGAAGTTCTCGATGGCGCTGCTGAGTTAGCTCTACTTGAGTTGGGTAGGGTATCTTTGGATAACGTTTTTCCGATCGATGGTTTGGGTAAATAAGTAATCTTAAGGTTGGAAATTTTTCTTTCACGCTAGGAATGCAAGCATCTCCTACAATTTTATTTGTGGGACCCTGCAGGCCTGCAAAACTTAGTTTATCAATCCTCTTAAATTCACAATTTATACTTTTATGTGCTTCAGCGGACTTAACGCAATGAAAATTCAATTTGCACGTATTAGAAGAATGGTAAAATGTTGGCAGTTGTTGTAGCATTAAGCCACACCTCGTTGTGCTTTATAGCGATCAACTTATACATTGATGAAAAAAATATATAACCGCATATTCTATTTCCCCCGAGGGATTTTTGAACTGAATTTGAAAAAGGAGCATTGGAAATTTGGTTTTAACTTCATGCATATTTACAATTATGATAATAGGAAACCCCGGGGATGAGATTTCATTATTCACATCCTCAACTGGGCAGTTAGAAGGGAGCCCTTTAATGACAGTTTTTACCGATGTTTCTTTAGTCATTGAAATAACATAGTATTCAGTTCCTTTGTTAAAATAAATAGTAATGTGACAGTGAGCATTTTCATCTGCGACTGTAATTTTTAAAAATTTGCCGGTAAAGCATTCATAAAAAATCTACTTCTGTATCATGTTTTCAAGATTTTAAGAGATTTTGAGAGAGTTAAGTTACGGTTTGCTATAACTGGTCTGATTTTGGAAGCAGGAGCCTGAGTCGGCGGGTCCTGCCCTTCCGCATCCATACTTTCAATATTATCGCATTTTATTTTGAATTGGTATGTCGTTACTCGGCTTTAGCAGTTTAGTGGGTCTCGCTAGGTTTCACGGGTAAATAAACCCATATTATCATTATCGTATTATCACGTGTAATCACATTTGTGGGAGATGCCTGCTTGTTTGTTCCTTTTCACTTAAGGCCGCCGCGGCGGAATTGGTTACATCGTTAGAATCATTAGCTTGTATATTAACAATACCAAACCCCCAGTACTTTTGCGTATGTCAGCGTAATTTACACTATTATCAATTTTATCATTATCACAGTTTAGACTATTTTTATTACTAAGAACATTATTATAAACATTTACAGCATTTAAATTACCAAGAACAAAATTATATGCATTAAGACATCTTTACTTATATGTTGCCTAAAATAATTCCACTTACCTCGCAAGTTACCTTCAGTCATCAGTGGCTTGGATTCATTATTATTTGTAACATTATCAGGAGCATTTCTCACCATGCTTGAGGAAAAGTTTGATAGAGATTGTTTTTTATTCAGAAGAATATACAAAATAACCTCAGCTGGATAGATTTACATAGCACAAAACTCACACACATTGTTTTGTCTGAGTATTAACTTTCATTAACTTTAGCTACATTAGTGCTTCATTTTAGATATTCATTAACTTTAGCTTTTCCAGACTCGTAATTCCTGATATTAAATAAACCATGCCGATTATGATTAGCCAGACCAATTCCACTAACATACGAAGCATGAGGAGCACTATTATCGGCGTATTCCGAGGTATCCAAATTTTGCAAGCACAAATAGGTGATTTCTATGTTGTTACCACAATTAAAAAACGAATTTTTGCTTGAAATTACAGCATAAATATCTTGAGAATAATATTGTACAATTTTATCAGAGTAATCACATCGTCGTCCTGCCTCAGAGCTTCAGCAGTGGGAGGCAAGCGCACCTTCATTCATTCTAGATCCGAATCAGGGAAACAGCAAAAGTATGATATTTACCGACGAGCACTAGAAGGGATCCGGTCTTAGAAATGCGGATCGAAAGGTATCTTCAAGATACACCACGAAGAGTGTACAGCTTGAAACCGATGAAAGGACTGGCTACCCATTGCTTCAGGTGACCTAAGCCACTACCATTTAGGATGGCATATGCTGTTATTCTAAGAACCACGATCGTGTATTTTATACCCCCTCCCCAGAACACAGACTGCCAGAATACAGAACTCAGCCAGTATAGTAAAAGGCCCCATGATGAGAAAGAGAAGCTTGTTTCTCGGAAAATTTTCTGCTACCCTCAATCGTAGTTCGATTTGGTAAGCCCATTAGGTATATAGTTTGGTAGTGCAAACCAGGTGCATTTATCTCTCATTGTCTAGTCCCTGGCTTGTCATGGTACGTTTCGTCAGCTGTCTGCTGGTTGTATATGTTAGTACTTTTATACAGAGGCCGCACATAATTAGGAACTGTTTGCTAGGTATTTTATTTGCCATTTTTTCAATATACTTAACATTTTATATTTTCATATTGTAAACCGCCGATAGATGGCACTGTAAAAATGCCGCCGCTAGAGGGCGCATGGTTGTAATTCAGAATCGGAGAAGCTAGAGAATGCGAGCAATGTGACCGACATTCCTGAACTATATGTAAATATGTATATATTTAATGTAGTAATAAACGAATTTATGAAACTTAGAGTCATCCTGTGGACAATATGTAACACACAACCTTTAACAATATTTCACAAGGAGCTGTGATTAAGTTGTTACATTTTAGTTTATATCTGTTCCTCATAGTACCAACAAACGCTTTGGAATTTGCTCCTTTTGTATCCAATTAGTGTTTTGGGATTTAAGCTTAATACGAGATATGCAGCTTGGATGCAGCCGAGGAAGGTTAAGAGATTGCTTCGTTTATGTGCAATTCAGAATTTGTACATTGCAACTCTGCAGTAAACACAGCTTATAACGAACCTCCGAATATGATGAACAAACATTTTGGTCCTGTTCAAATTCGTTTAGACTCAAAGTAATTTTATAGGTAATAGCTATAGTAATCTATAGCTAACTTTCAGATGTATAGAAATCGGATGTAGCGAACTTGGACTAAAAATATTTTCCAGTTTTGAAACCTTTTTACGGAATTTCTGCAATTTTTAACTGAAAAATTACTACCTCTTAAATTCATATTTTTGAGGCTATTAGAATAACCCAAAACACTTTTGGGCTATTGCATTTTTATCTTCATCCTGCTTTACATGTGCTCTAAACAAAGGCAATGTAAGCCAGATGGAATACTCTATTCTTGAGAAATCAGAAAACACAATAAACATCGCTTAGGAGATTCTTCTGTGTCACCCACTAAGCCAAAGAACCATTGACCCATTGACACAAAAAGCTTGAGTCGGTTCTATGATTTCATTCGAATTTTTTAAGCAACCTCTTGTTCGGCAACGTGGCTTAGATGGTTAAAGCGCCTGTCTAGTAAACAGGAGATCATGAGTTCGAATCTCGTCGGTGCCTATGTCATGTCGCGTCCTCTATAAAGTACATTAACATATTTCATTGCATTTTGTTTGTTTGAGCATTTTGTGTTTATTCGCTATTATTAAAGAAACGTTTTAATAATTAATTTTGTATGTTATGCATTATTGATTACGTCTGAAATGGACCTTCTTAAATTTATATATTTGTGTATCTCGAAATACGTTTGTTCAGACCATCATAATTAGTATCTTTTTAATTGGTTTGGAACAGAAATATTTATATAACCTTGCATTAAATTTTGTATTTATTCTACCATAGTTTTGAAAATAATGAGATTAATTTATGCCAGCATATGCCAACACAATAACAAATATTTTTTTGCATTAAACTATTCTAATTTGTTTAAGTGTTTTTCATAATTTCAAGTATCTTTTGTAAAATGTAAAACGTTACAACCTTCTTCACCATCCTCTTGGAGCTTGAATGAACAGTTTTACAAACGAGATCTTTTGCACAACGTGAATACCATTTATGAAATGGTTAAGATCAATAGGCAATTGAATTTCTTTCTAAACTCAATATTTATTTAGAGAAGGAGCTGACAGAATTTGAACTTTATAACAAAAGGAAAGCTAGTTTTATTCAAAAGATCTTAAATAGAGATATCACATTTGAACCCGTATTTCGTATAATAAATATAATCAATGAAAGATAATTCATGAAGTGTCTTAGTCCCACCTGTTGATATTTCGACCCGGGTTCAGATCCTGACAAACTGATTGGCTGCTTGTGAATTTTTGTGATTTGTCTCATGTATGAGATGAATTTTTCGGAAGCAGGAAAGATGAAATATATGCATGCCTTCGCCGGGAATCAAACCACTGACCTCTCAATTACGCGCTGAGCGTGCAGACCACCACACCGCGAAGGCATGCGAAGAAGGAGGGAGAAACACCTTATAATGTAACATAAATAGATTCATTTTATCTCAATAACCTCTAGAAAGGCATCCTTTCCCTTAGCTCTTCAGTCTTTTGCCTGCAGTTTGAATAGTACAATCAGGATGTTTCCAGTGATTGGTTTGGTTACATTAAACCACGGCTCTCTACCTAAGGGAAAGGATGCTTTATGAAGGACACTCAAAGGGAAACTGGTTCATACGTTATTTAGATATGAGGATAACCACGAAAAGGCCCATGCAGCTAAACAGTTCGCAGAAGTTCGAACCCCGAACCAAAATACCAGTATTCAGCGACTTTGCCACACGGCCGCTGGTAGGCCTTTTAGTTTCATGTGCAACTGAAATAAAAGACTACACGATTTTCCACTTCTTTGTTTCTGAATATTTATTACATGTATCACTAATTTTTAGGAGGAAACTGACGGAAAACGTTACAAAAGTATCGAGTTTCTTCGTAATGTGAAACAGGAGTGAAAAATATGTTATGTGCAATGCGTATGTTTCTAATGTGAATAAAATATGAATTACCCTGGAAAACAAATGTATCCGTCTGCTGTATTAGATTTTAACTTTTGCTGAAGGAAGCTTGCTCCGCAACAATTTTCTCAGCTCCATACTTTAAGAAAGCATATTTTAGTTTCGTAGGTATAATAATATTTATACGACTGCTCAGTTTTCCTGTTGAAATATACATTTTAGAAATGCAAAATTTTACTTTCTTGAATGCATATCCATAATCTGCATCATTGTAAAGTAAGTCATTTGGGAAATAAAACACTTTAAAATGCAACAAAGGAAACTTGCACAAAATAATTTATTTCGCCTGAGTTCGATGGAATTTAATATTTTTTTCGCCTCTCTTTTGTTTCAAATGCAGAGTACAACAGAGAAACAACAGTAACAAAAATGATCTGAAACTGCGTTTTCTTCTTTTAAATAATGACCCTTCCGCATGTTGTTTATGACCTCATTCTTACTTTCGGTTTCTGGAGCAAAGCCTTGCGCGTGTGCGGCGAACGTAAATCAAGAGCGAAAACGTGAGCAAGAATGTTTTGGGTTACTAAAAAGTAAAATAAAAAAACTGCAAATTTGAAACCAAAAACACCTGGTAAAAGAAGTCTAGCTCCATTTATCAAGCTTTCTCTTCTATTTTTCTT
This sequence comes from Stegodyphus dumicola, assembly GCF_044657685.1. Classification (NCBI taxonomy): domain Eukaryota; kingdom Metazoa; phylum Arthropoda; class Arachnida; order Araneae; family Eresidae; genus Stegodyphus; species Stegodyphus dumicola. The sequence goes on from NC_140771.1 coordinate 201,641,371, forward strand.
TTTTAACTCATTTACTCTTTTAAATTTAAATACTTATGCTCTTATAAATACACCCATGAGTCAATATTCGGATTTTTTTCACGAATAATATTTTATTTCCTTCTTCTAAAAAAGGAAATAATTATTAACTTGCGTGAAAGATGATGTCTGCTGTTTTTAATGAAAAACAAACGCATTTATTAATAAAAGCATTAATAAATACATGTGTTTCCCTTAATTAATAAAAAAGTCACGTAAGGACAAGTTTCCAAAGGCCTTTTTGCATAAGAAAAACTACTCATTGAATAGTTTGAAATGTTTAATTAATGACTGAAATTAATGCTGCACTTGAACATAGGAAATACTGAAGGGAAATGAATAAGTTAAATCCATATATATATATATCATGTTGTTAATATTAATCATACTGCCACTGCTGCTGCATCAGAATCCAATACTGTTGAATGGAAATGGTCATCAAAAACAAAGGAACCAACAAGACTTAAAACAGATATAATAAACACTAAATTAAAATATCCATATAAAATATATAAAAAAAAAGAATTTTAAAGTGGTTTCTTCAACAGTTTTTATGAGGGACAAGCACTACGCGTTAATGAAGCAATCAATTTTAGTAACTTTTCTGAACTGTGCAAAGAACTGTAATTAAATTTAAAATTTTTATAAAAAGTAAAAACATTTAATAACAATTTTAAGTAGTTTTAATATTTATGCAATATAAAATACTTCCTAACTGGGCGAATGCTAAATTTTAAAATCTAAAACGTATGTATCAGTAAATGATGATGTGTTTTTCCACTTCTTTGTCTTTCAATAGTTAATGATGAATTATAAATTTTAGAAGCAGACGCATTAAAAAAATTGAATGTGGAGTCGAATGTCAACAGGATGTAAAGAATGCGGTAAAAAAATGTCTAACGTAGTCAATGCATATGTTTCCAATATGATTAGAAATGTATTCATTAAATTGCATAGATAAATATGGATCAGGTGTTCCCTTTTACTTAAGAAAACAGATAACTGGAACAGACACTTGGAGCTAAATCTGGGCTGTAGTGGGAATGATCAAGCCCCTTAAATCCACACTTTTGTTGTCTGTAAATTTCACTGATACGCTGATGTTTTTGAATTACTGAAAAGCGACGGGTTACGATTATGCAGGAATTTTGTTCATCAGGCAATGTCCGTACATAAATCCTCGAAACAGATTTTTAGATAGATCGAATCATGCTATTGTTTCCTTCATTTTTAATATAAAAGATTTCAATGTTTACTCCTGGAGATGAGAAATGTTTTTTAATGTCAGTGGCTCCAATGGTCGACCTTCATGCAAAACAAATTTTACGGACTCGTAGCTCAAGCGAAATTTGTCTACTCATTGTTTCGCTGCAGAATGGAACTGATACGAAACAGCATATGTATGACACAAGCACCTTTTTTTTTAGATCAAGACCTTCTTAATAAAAAAAAATAATCTCAGAACAATATTTGTTTTTAAATAATTCAAAATCAACACATCAATTTATTCAGTAAGCATTCAGAAAAGAACACATACGATTTCTCTAAAAACACTTTCAAATTTATTTGCACTGTAACAGCGTGTCTACAAGATGAATTAAAGCGAAACAGCTTTTATACATTAGTCGGGTGGACGTACCTAGGTATTTGTATGATAAAATGATCATTCTTATCTAATTTTATTTTATGTGTTGATGTCACACTTGTCATAACTTGAGTCATTTCCACATCATAACAATGAACGAAGAATTAGCGGGAATAAAGATTTTCACTCTGTTGTTCGTATATACAAAAAAATTTTTTTTTCACTCATCAGACTCTTCAAGTACTCTGGTATTACCTGTTGCTAGGAGCAAATCGAATACTCTTGTCAACTGACACCAAATTCCAAACACATTGAAAATTACGTCATATGAAGCATCGGCATTATTTTATCATTCTTAAGAATATCTCTTCATCCCTTCTCCCCATATATTTTATAACTAAAAGAGTATTAGATTAATTCACTTCTTCGTACTTTTATGTCATATTTAGAAGAAAATTCCTGCTTGAGAGATCGCTTATGCTTAATTATTACGTATTATTTATGCTTTTTATGCACTCCTTAATAAAATTAACACATTTTAGTTTTGTAATTCAGAATTGTAGCTGGCAACGACAAAGAGTCTGAAACCAAACGATATCATTGTTACAAATAAAATAGATATTTTATTCTGAGAGTATTGTCGTATATTTCCTTGAACAGAAAAAACGAAACTGGTTTATTATTTATCTATTTTTAAGGCGAACAACAATGTGTGCATTAATGTGTATAATGAAGAATAAAGCCTAAGATGAGTGGGCGGACCTAGTAATTTAAATACCAGTGGTTCGTCCATATTTTAACACCTGTGATTTTGTATCACATGCTGTGTGATCTGATGTAAAAAATCACCGAAGTTCCTAATGCCCTAATTCAAAAGAAGAAACCTTTGTTTGTATTTTATATAGGAGACCTTATGTGCGCAGCTATATTTACTGTCCATAATATAAAAATAATTTGCCGAAACATCCAAGAAAGATTGAGCAAAATTAAATCCTGAAGACGAAGGAAATCTTTCCGCAACTATCGAAAGTTTCAGAAGCTAACTATCAAAATAGAAGAAATCTAGCGAAATACTAAGAAGTTCCACATAAAATTCAGACAACACAAGAAAGCTCGAACTGACATAAACTGGATAAACCTCATGTTATCACATGGGACATAAAGCACTCGAGAAGACTTTCGACTCGTTAAGTGCCCCTTGCCTTTATTTACGTATTATGCAATAATTAAGTGCTCCCAAGCCGTACAAGCACTACACATTTACACAAATGTGTTTCAAAATTCAACTCTCAATTTTTCTGAAAAATATATATGTGAAATACTCAGCTAGCAAAACATGATAGTAAAAGTTTAGTTGTTAAAGTTCTAAAATTAGATATTTAAAAAATTGCAGAGAATAATAAGATTCGGCAATATAGTGCTATTTACCAATTTTCAGCATTCTCGAAATTCAGGTCAGAAAATGCGACAAGCTGATTGATCCACGCAACAAAATTATAAAATAATGAATGAAGACATAAAATGCGAAGCCGATCATATTTTGGAATACACGCAAATGTAAAAGTTTAACATAGAACTAATAAAAACATTTACTGCTTGAAAATTTATTTCGGTATGTAGTTAGCATACTGTGAAAAAATGCCATTTTGCTATTTTAGCACGATGCAGACGCTAACATTTTACATAATAATATATAAGCTGATTATGGATTGAATTTATAGCTCAGATGAAGTATAATAGAAAAAGATCAAAATAATAACATGTCTTATATCAATTAACAATTAGCGAAACTGAATAGAATTGCAAAAGTTTACAAACTTCCCAACGAAATATATTTATTACACATAAACTCATAAAACTTAAAAGAAAATTTGTTACTAAAACCCCACTGAACAGATATTCCCCTTATTGTCATGGTACATTTATTGTTAGCTGTGTGCTCACATTTTTAGTGTGGGCCAACCAGCGGCCGAGCGGTAAAGTCGCTGAACACTGGTAGTTCGGTCCGAGGTTCGAATCCCACGAACGGGCTGGCTGCATGGGTGTTTTCGTGGTTTTCCCCACGTGTAACGTGTATACGAGCCAGTTTCCCTTAGAAAGTCCTCCACGAAAGGCATCCCTCCCCTTTGGCAGATAGCCCTAGTGTGCTTTGCCGTAATTAAATACACCACCACACCAACATCACATTTTTAGTGTACGTGTCTAGCACTTTATTGTTGGTGTTTTCTACTTCTTCGTTTTAATATACTTTGTTATTTATTCCAAAAATGAGTACCTCAAAGGGCAAAGAACGTACAATTTGAATTTTGACTCGGAAGAATCGTATGGTTTCGTCAATTGTTTGAAAGATAGGGCTATTTGCTTGTTGTGCGACAGCAGAATTGCAGTGCGAAAAACCATATTGCTGAACGTCACTTTCAGACAATTCATACCACTTTAATTGTTAAAAGAAGCGTTATTAATTGATGCCGATTGCTTATTTTAGAGATTTTCAGATAGATATGAGAATATTTCAGCGATACAAGGCTTGTAGTTGCCATATAAAACCGTCACAAACAGAGTTTATGCCATTGCAAAAGACATGCAACCCCAGTTACAGCTCGACTTGGAAATATGTGGCTGACGCTCACTACAACTTGAGGAGTATACTGTCTACTGTTCAGTTGGCTGTACGTTTATAATGGTGCTTAGTAACTTTACTGTTAAGAAAAGCTACAGAAAATATTACACGTGAAAGGATGCAAAATCCTGATTGATATGCCTCTACGTATATTGTCGGGGGTAAATATTGATGAGGCAACAGCAATGTTTAGTAATATTAATAGCTATTGCGCCTTTTTTAATAGCAATTTTTATGTCGTCGCAACATTATATCATCCACCAGGAAATCATTACCAAAATTTATAGTGTATCACTGTATCATCCACCAACAAACTTTTCGTGGTCTAATCAAGCAGCCCCTTTGTAACTCCGTCTTTTCAAAACATACCAGAAAATCCTGAACATTTTATCTGATTCTGCATTTTGAAGCACGTCTTCTCAGTAAAGGTAAACGTTTTGCGAGATTCATAAATTTAATCGAAATGAAATAAGAATGATATAATGAATGATATAGCGATATGATGAATTAAAATATTATCTCAATACCATATATCCATATTTTTATTAAACTAACGGTTTTTCCATGGCTGCTGGATTTTGGTTCTCTCATATTTATAATTGAGAAAAAGAATTATTTAAACTTGGAGCTATATGGAAAATATAAGCATAAGTTTAATGATAGAATTGGTTAAGTAGTTTAAAGCTAAAATTGTTTTGTCTATATCACATTCTCAGACGAAGTCACTTGGACATTTCTCATTAAAAAAAAAAAAAAAAAAAAAAAAAAAAAAAAAAACAGATAGGCAAAGCAGAAATTGACTTATTCTCATTTGTTATCGAACTTTAATTACTTTATGACTAGTTTGGAAAAAACATTTGAACGGTTTACTTGGCAAGTAAATGCAATCGAAATAGCCGCATATATTGCAGAGTTTATTCAAGCAAGAGTGAAATATCTGGAGGTAGAAATATTGGATCTACGTTTTCCTAAAATCCGACGTATTAGATAGGAACTTAGGAGCTTCTGGAATATAGTTCACGGTATAAATCTCCATTTTTAAAAAGAGCATCATACAAGACAATTTTTTTCTTTTAGTTTTGCATACTTGTACGAGTTATTTATTTTTTCTGCAATGAACATCACAAAATTAAAGTACAGATTTCGATTTATAAATGACCATTTTGATGATTAAGCAATCATCAAAATGGATGGACAGGCTAGGATATCCTCCTACTCTCTTAATTGAATCTCCTACTTCCTCCAATGAAATGCAATGGCAAACATTTTATGGACTTATTACGTTATTTATAAAGAATTTTAATACTAGTTAATTCGTGAGCTTTTATCTTTATCATTTAGTAGTTACTTATTTTACATAAGAATGCAGTCCATAACTTTTATAGCACATTTTTTCGTCTGTATTATAGCATATTTTTAACTAGGTGAACCGACAAATTTACTTTGGAAACTTAAATGTGCGCGCTTCGACAAAATGCACATGAAACTCTAAAATTTCATTCATGAGGTGGGAAAGGTAACATGTGACTTTTACAACTAAATTAAAAATATCAACTTAATCACACTATATTTACGCCGTTACAGAACGTCAGTATTAATTTGGATAAAAGTCTGGATACAGCAATACAAACATCAACTGTTAACCATGCTGTTAACAGAAACTGAACCTGCTGATATTCAACTAGTAACTGTAAAATAAGAGCTGTATATTGCTTATGTATTAAGCGTCGTAATTTCGTCCGTACCGTATTCTTATAGATATTTTCGTTAATATTTTTATAAGCTGCAGATATAATTGAGGAATAAAGCGAATCTTTAAATGTATTCCTTAATGTAAACGAAAGCAAACTTTTCCGAATTCTTGTTTCCCGTAACATTTCTCATCTGGTAATTAATCCAAATATGTCTCACTTTGTAGAGGGAATTACAGAAAATTTAAATGCAAATGATATCCAACCGTGTTATTTTATTAAACCTAAATACAACGGATATGTGAAGCCTTTATTGGGAAGTATGGGAGGGGGAACGGGAACTTGTTAGGGATTAGCGAACTAAGGCTTGGGGAACATGTCATGATAATAAAGTCTAGAACTGAAATCGAAATTTGAATAAAAGTGGACAAACATTTTTGTAAAAACTTTGCTTAATTCGTTTGCTACAAAGATGCAGGCAACATTAATTTATTAAAATGGAATAGCAATGGCAACAATATTGCTGCTTTCAAAGGAAACCAGTTATTTATTATGATGACAGAAAACACACTTAAATAATTGTCAATAATGAAAGAAGGAAGTATCTTTGTCAACGAATCAAAGAAAAGCTTTTCATATAAAGTTTTAATTTTTTATTCAAACCCGTTTTCTTAAAACAGAAAGAATAAAGTTCACTTTTTATATTCAATTATTTATTGAAGACTTATTTTCATTTAATGAAATTTAAGGGTGAGATATATTCATGCTATTCCATTTCCACTTCAGTATTGATTAAAAATGGACAAAATTTCCATGTTAATCTTTTTTTCCTGATTTTGTTCTGCTTATAGCAAGCACTTTTAATGAGAGTTATACTTAACAGAGCACTTTAGTTATTTTTCAATCCATGGCAAATTAAATGCTACTTTCAAACACTTGAAACCGATTATTTTTAAATGTAATCTGCTTTCAAGTATTTTGTAAGACTATTTTTATAATTCAGTCCTCCTCGGAAATAATAAATAACTTCAATAACTAATTAAAAATTTATTAATATGCATTTATCAATACATTCCTCAATGCTTTTTTGATTTCCTAGTAATTGTGTTATTTGATATAAAACAGTTCTAAAATATTGGCAGAAATACCATATCAAATTAGCAGCAATTGTCAGAAAATCAGCTTCGTCACCTCCTTCTAGCGTATATGACTTGCCTAATTTTTGACATCCACCTGTCATCGCCATCTAGCTCATGTAATGAATTCCTCTCCCACTCAACATTCTGCTTTACCTGTTGCTAGAACATTTCTCAAAGTCATTTCTCCATGCCTTCATCAGCATTACAGGTTCATTTCAGCAATTCATCTGATACACTGTGCTTGTACATTATGGATTTTACTCATCATTCGTCTGCCGCATAATAACTTTCAAGGTTTTGTGCCATTAAAAGTCAACCAACCAACCCAACCCATTCAACATTCATATTGCTGCTTCTAAACTTTCCATCACACCTGCTTCAAACTCTGTCACCATATCTATCTGCTACTGAATCTATCGCTGCTTCCGTCTATGTAATTATCAAAATAGCTGGCAGTGCCCTTATTTTCAGCCCACCAGCGGCAATCGCACTTGATTGCTAGCTAACATAACTCTTCTAATTTTACTTGGATGCTTTATTTCCATAAAATATTTCATTTGAAGCTAGAACCTAGACGCGATCAACTGCATCATTGAATATCCCGCACAGATTTACAATAAAAATTTTTTATAAAGCACAGGGAGATAAATCCTCTCCTGCAATCTGCCCTATGTAATTAAGACTCTAAGCCATCTTTTTCGTTTAATGCTAGGGCAGCTTTAAACCGTTTATCGATACGTTTAAAACAGCTCAGTAGCTGCCCTTGCAACGCGGAAATCAGTCTACCAATCTTCTTTCTTTATCCATGGAATGCAAGAGAAAATAATACTTCAACTCTTTCATAAACTCGAAGTTCCTTCCGTCAAATTTAATTTTCACAGACGACCGCATGCCATCTAATAGACTTCAGAAGGCTTCAAGATGCGTTGTCGGCATGCTACCAGCTTGCATTATATGCAAGGGGTGTCTAAGAATACTCTTATCTTTGGGCATATTGTGATATGCTCGTTGATCCTCGCTATACTTTCACAATTCCAGTGCAAAACTGACAAATGACCCAAATAGCAGTTATAGAATCCCTAACCTTACGTCATAACTGAAGTAAAATGTCACAGATAAAATAAAATTTTAAATAACATTATTCATTAACATATCGAGCTGACGGTTTCGCAATCGGACAAGACGTTAACAGGAATAGAACTCTGCTGATAGTAGGAAAACAAACGCATGTTCAATTTAAATCAAGTGTAGCGCAAAAAATTAGCAAGTGTAGTAGCCTCAAGGATCGCTCAGTCCTAAAGTAACACTTGCGTAGAAATCTCGCTTAGAAAACTTTATGAACTTTATGTTTTATTTGCGTTGTTTCCAAAGATTAATGGTCTTTCTAAAGCAGCCAAAGAAGAAGAAGTATATCGAAGAAGTACGTAATAAATATATTTAACGTATTTGATAAAAAAATACATTATAAAATCTGAAATAAAAAAGTACTATTATTATAAGCCTGAAAGTTTCAAAAGAGTTATAAATTTTCATTAAAGTTTCTTTATAATTTAAATTTTCAAAACCTTCATATACTAGAGTGTTTTATTAGCTCTATCATAATTGAACTAACAAATCTTGATAAAATCATAGAAGTATTTACAACTACCAAAGAACAGCTATAATAAGTTTAAATCATTTAATTTAATGGGAAAAGAAACATATAAAAATGAAAAGAGAAAAAGCATTACGCAGTTTCCCCATAAAATAAATCAATGATAAATAATTTCAGAGGTTTATAACAAACAAAGCTATAAAGGCTAAAAAAAAGCTTGAAAAGTGAAAACAAATATGGTGTCCTGAAAGGATGATTCATTAACACTAAGAACAGAATTATATTTTAGAAGAGAAAAAAACAGATAGTACAAAGTAAATATAAGCCTCTTGTGGAATGACGGAGCATACAACCTTAAGAGGCAACAAAAGCCATTAGAAAAGATAAATAAAATCTTCATAAAACAAGCATTTATTCATGATTTGAAAATAAGTTTTCTTATGCCAGAAAGTATATTGTACAGAAAATTAGAAAAACAGCATATGTTATTGTTATGTTAGAATGCTTCGAAACCACAATAAATTGATAAAAAGAGTGGAAATTTATGTTAGAACAAAAAATGGTCATGGACATTAAGTTTTAAAAATCCAGAAACTGCTATATTTTCTAATCAAGCCTTCATGGACAGGAAAGAAGCTTCGCTTACGTATCTGTGAGAATAGAGATTGCTGAAAATACTTTTATTTTAAATGATTGCGGAATTAAACTGCTAAGCCTATTTTATCGGAAATTGTAAACGGCAAATTTATGCCCTATTTTTATAGAAAATTCTGAAAGAGGAAGATTCTGAAATAACAAATAATTGTTTCATCTATTTAGAGATTAATTATTTTGTTAATGCAATCACAAAGATTTTTTTATTCCGTTACTAAAGTTGAAAGATTTCAAAAATTAATAAATTTGTTGTAAAACCTGAAACATGTTCCACTAATTTTAAAATGTATTTTGTTGCACACTCAGGTGATATAACGCAGGGATTAATTCTGACATTCTATGAGAGCAAGGAATAAGGAAAGAGAGCTTTAAGAATGGACGACCAATCTTCACAAGTGTCATGTATTGAAGGTTTTGCTGAAGAACAAAGCAGTCTTTATTTACTCCATCATTTAATTCAGAAATAATGTCACGATTCTTCATATATTGTTTGTTTGTATAATATATGCTATATAAAACATACTTTTATCATTGTTTCAAAAATTGAACAAATAAAATATTCTTCTTGCAGTAAATATATACGAATATGTAGTTTTTTCCATCAGCAGGTAGCCACCCGACTTAGGCTTAGCCACTACTAAGGCCAGAAATAATAGCCACTTTATTGTGGAAGCACCTACGGACAATTACAGCCGGGCCTTCTCCGGGATTCGAGTTCCGGCCCTTTGGTACTGTAGTAAGTTGCCCTAAACACTGTACCGTCTGGGCGGGTAGTAGATAAGCAGGATATAATATATAGCATGAATGTAGATGAAATAAAATATTTTCTTGCAGTAGAGATAAAGAATATAACATTGTTTATTAAAGGCGAAAAACATTCCAATAAAAATAATGAAGCAGTAAAACGAACATACAAAAAATAAGTAAATAAATAAATAAATCTGATCTGAAAGCTTTCACCCCCCTATTTTTTTTTTTTTTTTTTTTTTTTTTTTTTTTTAAGAGTTAGTATAGGAAGGCATTACGAATTGATGTATAGTACATCGCTGGTGTCCCCCATATTTTTACCTTTACCTTTCAGATTTTACATTACGCCCAAAGGGACTTTGTTAACGTTTCCTGGATTACCTCTATTTATTAAATATCATGTTCTTCGCAGTTAAACCATAAATTTCAGTTCAAGAACAATATCGCAAAATAATTTTAAATTGAGCATATCTTTACAATTTCCGATACACAGTCTCACACGCTGGAGATAAAAATGCTTTTTCTGTACAACGTTGCCATTGCTCGCTTTGAAATCCACGAGTTTGTTAATCAAAAATTCGTTAATGTTTTACAAAACATGCGGCTCCTGAAGCAATTTGATGCGGCCCGCGAATATGTTTCCTTTTAACTAGCATTATTATGACATGAAATATGAAGAAAAAGGTTTGAATAGTTTGAAGCCTAATTTTACACTATTTCAGTACCAAAGGGAACTTATTTCTCCGCAAAAACTAGAACTGAATATAACCGCTCTGTTTCTGAGTACATTTGCTTGTGAACAGCTTTTTTTACTTGAAAATGGATAGATCTTCGAAAAGAACCAGGCTGCGAATGATTATTTACAGTTTGTGATGAAAATACTTTCTAGTAATTTTTCTTCAAAATTACAATCTTTATGATAATCGAAACGCCATGATGATAGGTATAGTAAGCAACAAAGAAGTTTATAGTTATTTACATATAAATATTATTCCTTCTGACTGCGTCATAGAAAATTCTAATAAATAAAAGAAAGAGAATAGCTTTCTATTGTTTATTCCCGAGGTTTATTTCTTTTGGGAAATTTTCGTATATTTTTTTTAGTTTAAGTTAAAAGTAAGTTATTTAATAGTAACTTCAATATATTATAATTATTTTGCTAAATGTCAGTCTTAATATCTTACATAAAATCTTAATATTTTATTGTCAATGAATTTGAGTTAGAAAGTGTGACCAAGAAAAGACTCTTGCAAATCCCAACTTTTAGATTTCAGGCAAAAAAAATAAGAATATTTTTTTTATGTTATTTTTATATAAAATGTTATGTTAAAATAAAAATAAGTTTATTTATTTTTATTTTTTAATGTTATTTAAAAAATATGTAGTCATTTTTTTCAAAATTTAGTTAGCGAATTTTGCTTTGTGTTTAGAGATGTTAGGCATTTTTTCGGAAGCAGGAGATATCAAAAATGAGAAAAGCCTTCGCCGGGAATCGAACCACGGACCTCTGGAATACGCGCCCAACATGCAGACCATTACACTACGAAGGCACGCTAAGAAGGCGGGAGAAATTACCTTATATACTCCACCTTTTAAAGGGCGACTGGGGTTTTAGGAGACCCAATCTCTAAATCCTGGGTGTGGATATTTGAAGAAATTAAATAATGAACAATCTGCATAAATGTCCGTATGTTTCTCGCATTGTGATAAAACAACGGTACCTAGAGCCAGCCAATTTTGAATGACGTAATCCTACTGCGAATATGGGCATCTGAAAGTTCAAATTTGAAATTTGGAATTTGTTTTATTATCGATTTCATATTTTGTAAAACTTTAACGAATTTTTTATTTACAGTCTCAACGATTTAAAAGCAAGCAATGGCAAAACTCTAAGAAAAAAAAAAATTACTTTCAGCGCGCGGAACTGTGTATGGGAAATTCTAAAGATATGCTCATTTTGAAATGATTTTGCGACATTGCTGTTGAACTGAATTTTGTGGTTTAAGTGCAAAGAACATGATATTTAATAAATAAATGTAACACACAAAACATTAAAAAATCGCCCCTTTCGACTTAATTTTAATCTGAAACATTTGAGATTTTTCGTTTTTTTAATTTGCAGCATGATTGAAAATAAAACATACGAGCTTATAAAAGGCTTAATTCTGCCTTTAGTTAGTGTTTGATCGTCCTGTAAAATATATAAATTACTTTAAGATGATAAACCGTAAAGAGAATGTTCTTATACAGGTCAAGACGCAAGGCATACTTAATCTCTTCGTAATAAATTAAATTAAATACTTAAACTAGCTTAATAATTAAATATTGTACATAAATTTTTACCATGTATAGTATCAATAGTATTCGTGACATGATGAGTGAAATTTATAAAATTGGAATAGCTGATTTTTCTAATACGAGCATTACTTGAACCACTGTTCAAATGTTATGAATGATTAATATAAAATTTTAACAATAATTAATATAATTCATTTGCAGATTACATTTCAAAATATATTATAGTGCGATCTTCGTAAATGAAACAAAATATTATGATGTAAACTGTCTGCCAGATGTACCTGAAAAATTTTATTTCAAATCTTAAATGTGAGAAGCTGAAAATTCATTTTATGCATTTTTCATATTATACAATGTTTAACTGCATATTAATAAGAAAATAATATCTTCAACTTTCCAATACATGCAATTTTATAATTTCAGTTAATGCCATTCTCGCAGTATTTGGGGTTCGTCAGCCCTTTATGGAAATTCAGGGTACGCCCCTGCACAAAATGCATTATTGTCAAGTGCAATGGAATGAAAACTATAGTTTTCATTCCAATGCCAGCTATTTAGTGGCACATAAAAGTATGCGCAGAACATATGAAAAAGCCGTCTTTTACCACAAAAAGCTTTTTTCATCCCCGCATACGCTGTGAGATCCCGTACGTACTACGTCTTACATACACGGCGGTCATGCGCAAAGGGTTATACTATATTTATGTATTTTAAAATTTGTGTGAAAACTAGGTAAATCTAATTTTATTGATTCTTATTTACCGCAAATTATGTTTACGATCGTAAATATTTTTAAAAGCTTTAATTCTAAAAAATAAATTAACGATTTCTTTATTCGGAGATACATCACTTATTATAAGAAATAATTATTGCAAATTTGTCAGAATTTTATAGGTTATTAGAAAATATTTTAATATCCGTAGCAGACAAATCCATAACATTAAGTATCTATACAAGACAGTGAAAGGTGTAGGGATAAGGAATATCTCAAGTACCTTATTACTTATATGTTTAATATATGACATGATTTTATTTACAGTTTTTACTTTACGTTTTCGCAAACTTTGAGTAAATACTATAAAATATAGAGAAAATTATTGTAATAAATTCACTTGTTCTGTTACAATGTGTGTTTCCAAAAAGCAAAAATGAAACATCCAATGCATTTTCAATAATTAAGTAACTTACATTTTTTATATCATATCTACTGTTTCGTTTGTAAATTTGTAAGTTTTGTCTAGTTGTACATACGAAGGCAGTTTTACCGAAGATATTCCATTTGAAAAGAGTAGATAAGATTTTAAAAGCAGAATCATTTTAAAATGTTAAATTAACAAAAATGAGCTTAAAATAAAATTATAAAATGCTTAAAATTAGCTGAAAATGTAATATAAAAAGACCAAATCGTTTCTTCCACGCGCAAATGCGTGTGTGGAAAAAACAATATTTTCCAATAACTGCATTCATATTTTTGTGAAAGGAATATAGACTACAGTTTAGGAAAGTTTTCGAAGTTCCCAACTGATTAAGCCCCATAGGTACAGGTAAAAGTATGGGGGCATCAGCGATGTACCATAGATCAACTGGTAATGCCTTCCCATACTAAGTAAAATAAATGTAATGCCTTCACATATTAAAAAAAATTGCAAGCTTTAATAAATTTTACAAAGAAAGGTTGAGGGGAACTAAAGCATTCCAAAGGATCTCCAGTTTACATAATATGGCACTTGGAGCAATTCCACCGAACATCCAATAAAATAATGTTTCCAGTTCAAATAATTTCAGTTCAAAATAATGATTAGGACATAAAATAATTACAATATGGTTTCAAAACAATTTGAAATTCATAAATTAAATTGAACTTATATTTTTGTTGTAACAAAAATATCAGATGAATATAATAAGTAATATATAAACCTAATGAGATAAATATAACAAGTACTGGGAACAGAATGTTATAATGAATTGTAATAATAACAATAAAGAAGTGTCCACGGGGTTATTACAGTAATAAAAGGTTATTATAGTTTATAAAGTTCTCAAGTAGAATCCTTTTTAATACATCCTCAGGATGTAAAAGTTCATTAAATTTATGCGGCATGAGAACTTATACTTGACAAAGATTGAGGCGTTGGAAAGAGAACCATTGAATGCGAACTTTTTGAAACTTCGGATACTGATGTTTATTTTCAATGAGAAACCTTTGGAATACCAGGAGATTAGTTTTGGGGGATTTTATCTGATTATCCTCAGTTAAAGGACCCACCAGCGGACGAGCGGTGATAGCCGCTGAATACTGGTAGTACGAATCCCGACGAACGGGCTGGCTGCCCCGACGAATGGGCGTTTTCGTGTTTTTCCCGATGTGTAACGTGGATACGAGCCAGTTTCCCTTTTCTCTTAAAAAGACCTCTAAGGGAGGGACATCTCTCCCTTTCTGTGTCGTGCCTATAGATTTTTAGCTGTAAATTATTTTGTACTTCTTATGATGTTTTCGAACTATAAGATTTCACAGAAATATAGGTTTAAAAAAAGTTTTCGTTGCGTATAAATTATTCGTTTTAAAGATGTTTCTTAAGTAAATCTCAGTTAAAAGCGATTTGTGATTTTCTAAACCTGGCTTTGTATTCAAACCGGAGAACACAAAAAGAAGAAGCAGTGGTTGTGAAGCATTTTTCCTGATCAAAGGCAGCGATCGAAAAGAGCTTGGGAGACCATTATGCAAAGTGATCGTTTGAAAATTCAAATTGAAACTCAACTTATTTTATGCAGTCTTAATTTTTTTCTTATTAGCAAGTTTAGTTTTTCAATTTTAATTGGAGCTGATTATTTAGGGAAAAGAATTATACATGTATACTTCCTTTTATTCGGTCTGACATATAAAAACAATTGAATTTTCCGAAGAAAATTGGTTTTTTTGATAGTATTCCTGAAAACAACTCGCGAATTTTCTTCTTTAGACATTTATTTCTAGTATATGTATACTACGAACTCATGAAAATACACTTAAAAGTTGAACCTTGCTTATTTACTTTTTATCCAACAATTTGTGATCACATCAACTAATTATTATTTTTCGGAACATTTGACAGTTTTCCAAAACAATGATTAATAAAATAGAAATTAACTAAATATGTAGGATAATGGAATAGTTCTTTGTAAGTAATCCAGTAAGTTATTTTGTTTATTACTAATGACGCAGAAAAATAAAATAATTAATACAGAGCCTATTATTTTAAATTCCTGAGATCTTTTATCACGAAATATTATTTTTAATGTTCATTTCTTTCACATTTTTAAATATATACTGAATTCTTCTGCGCCGTCAACCATCAGAAGCAGATTACTTTAAAGTACACTTCTCATTATAATGAAACCTTAAATAAAAATTTTTAAAAATATAAAAAGAATACATTTTTGTTATTAATTAACTGAGAATCAGTTTTTTTTTACTTCGATTTTGTTGAGAATTTTCTCCTTTGAATATTTGCAACATTTAAAAAGAGATGGTAAATTTTTCCCTGTTCATTGTTCCTTTTTTCAAAAACAAGGAATCTTCGTTCGGTCACACATTGCAGGAATATATTCAACGAAACACTTAGCGAGATCACAAAATAAAATGAAGGGAAAAAAAGAAAAATTTAAAAATGCTTCACTTTGAGAATTCTTGCAATTCCACAAAACACGCGCATAGGCCACCTTTCATTGTGATTGGCTCTGTCTTAACCAATCAAGAAGAAAAGTTTCGGAAAATCGTAAGAACTTGGAAATAGTTTAAAATCCTCGCAGAAAGAATAGGTTAGCAAAACGTAAAAATAGCAGTTGTTATTGATAAAGCCTTTTTCGAGAGGCTTTAAATCGATTTTTAAAGGATACATTTTTTTCTCTTAGTCCAAGGCTTTCTAGTGTAGTGGAGAAATATGATTAATGGTAAAAAGAACTTGATTTTTTTTCGTTTTCTTAAATCCGTCGAAGCTTAGAAATAACGCCTTTTTAGAGGCTTTTAAATTGTTTACCCTCTCATAATGCAATGTTAGGACTTAGTGCGCAAAAGTACTGTGTTTTTCTCAAGATAATCCTTTGATTTATAGATCATTTTTACGAATTTGAAATTTTGAATAATCTATCTCATACTACAAGATTAACCAGCTGAAAGCTTCATTTATAACTGCAAACTAAACCTACTTCTATTTCCACAAAACCTTTTCCTTTGAGGCAAAGTAGTCTGAAAAGTATATGTTTAAGGAAACAATAAATATATTTCGGCTTTTTTAGGTCTTGAATACTTCATACTTTGCATTAAAATTTCCCAAGACAATTCTATAGTTTAGGCCAATTTATAAATCACGGATGTATAAAAGCTAAATATTTTTACATCAACAAAGCAATTTAAAATGTGTTGTAGATATAATAATATTTAATCGATATCTATCTACATGGGGGTGCTATTGTGGCCTTTAATCTGTCCTCAGTTTTCCATATATTAAATACTAAGAATGTCAGTGATTCATTGGAAAATATGGTGTCAGTAATATATAGACTGTGAGAAGTAAACAAAAATGATTCGTAAAATTAGAATTGGCAAATCTTCACCCACACTAAAAGTTTTTTTAAGAGATAACTCTTAGGTTTGATATGATATTCACCTTCCAATTATGCACTAATACTTTAAAATGGCACTCTGTAACATTGCAACAGCTTCTAACAATCTGGTGTTACATGTTTTAGTACATTTGAAACAGCAAATAAAAACGTTATAAAGATATCATTTAGTAGCACAGCACATGATGTACGTACGTATCACAGCGACTTCCATTTCGGAAGCATAAGCAGTCAGTGGCTGCATTTGGGGTTTGATATAGTACAAATGAATTACCTTGAAACCTATTTCCTCGTAATAGTGTGCCAATTTATTTAAGCAATTCTTATGAATAACTATTGTTTTGAATCACATTAGAGATCAGTAGCGATTCTGTTATATGATTATTCTAAGTGATCTTGAATGTTCTTTTGAAAATTGCTCAATGAGTGATTTATAGGGGAAAACTTGCATCTTGTTTTTAGCATGAATATATTCATCAAATTAAGAGTTTAGATGGAAATTGCAGCGTGTCCAGATTTCTTGTGGTTTCAGAAATTTTACTATTATTACCATTTACAAAATTTCAGAATTAAAACAATCCAGAGGGATTTGAAATTTTCCTTAGGTCCGGGTGAGATTGCGTTATGACAAAGTCTAAACGTTGTCGGAGATACTTTTAAGCAGCTTTTTCCTGGAATAAAAGTCTGTTTTCCCAACTTTAAGTCTGAATTCATAATACATTTAACCCTGTTTACACAAGCTCCCACATTTTGGATGGAATAGAAGTTGTATTTAGTAGCTGCAGTTAACCTGTTTCAATATTTCTACCAATCATTGAGATTATTGCATCAAAATGCAGATTAAACGATTTTTACGCAGAAGAAAGATATGGTATAGATTTTAACCGTTTTAACCAAATGTTTCATGTGATAAAGAATATGCTTATCTACTCACGTTTCTGGATGCAAACAAATTTATTTCCGTTCTTTTATTACCTTTCTGTTTTTGGTAACATAGACACCATAAAGTTATCCACATATTATGCATTCAAGATTATCGAAAATGATGGCTAAATCTTTGCTTCCTTAAATGTTGATTCTTGATATGTACTTCAGTTTCAAAGTGTCTAAAAAATGCGGTGTTAGTTATGAAAGCCATTTAAACACTAATTAAGAACTGAAATATAATGTCAAATATTTTAATTGGTCATCTTAAAGTATAAAACCTAGGGTTAATATGCTTTAATAAATTCGTAAAAAAATGCTTCATGCCTTCGAATGCAAAATTCAACCATATATATATCACATTAGTCTATATATAAAATTAAGAGTATTTTCAAGGAATAGTTGTAAAATTTAAAATGAATGTTATTTTATGCAGTAGGGAATAACTAATCAGCAAAGTCAGCACCTTTCTTTTTAGGATGCTCATTAAATTTAATCGAAGTATCGCATATTTTCTTAGCTAATAAAATTTGAAAAATCGTAAGTTTAATAAATAAATTTTTAGATTCGCTTTTAAATTTGCATGTTAATATATGGAAAAGTTTGCAATCAGACTATTAAATAAGGATGTAACTATTGAATAAAACATTATAAAAAATTTACTAATTGGGAATTCTGCTAATCAGGAATCATACAAAATATGAAGTTATACATTTGAAAAGCCTTTTCACCTCTTGTACTCGAAATTTTTTTGCTTTATCTTAAGAGCATTTTTGATTTGAAATACAATTTTAGAAGCAATGCTTAAAGAAATTAAGGCTATAAGTAAGTACACCACTGACCAAAAAAAAAAAAAAAAAAAAAAAAAAAAAAATTCAGTCATTAAGATGAAATTTATAAAATTAAAAGATACTGTTGAAATGTTATTGATGGAAAATAATAAATAATCTTACATTGAGGAGCTCATTAGAAACCTAAAATAAATAAATAAATAAAAAAAACAGCCTAAACAACCATATCAAAAAAACATATCGCGAACTATAAGAAAGCATTCTGGGAAGAAAACTCTCCAATCTGGACTCTAAAATTGGCTACTTTTGGAAATATGAAAGACAAACATAAGCCGATTAGCAACAGACCCCTGCATAAGGATAATCAGACTACATACTTCAGCGCGGAAGAATCAGAAATATTCGATGATTACCTTGAAGATTAGTTTCACCTAATAGAATTCTTTGTAGTCCACAATTTACTGATTACAAGTTGTTAAAACATGAATGGAAATTGTAATCTCAATTTAAGCAAACTTGTTACTCCCGGAGAAATTTTAAAAATTTGTATAGAAACTTAACCCAAGAAAAGTTCCTGACCTTGGCAAAATTACTAATACGAGAATTAGGAATATTCCTGAAAACCTGTTCAACAAATTTACCAACATCATCCACGCCAGTTTCACCTCTTCGCACTTCCTAATCTAACTGAAAGCAACAGTGATTACCTTGATTCTTAAGCCTAATGAGAACATTACTCATCTCGAGAGCTATAGATCAATAATACTGCTCTCTGGACTTTATAAAATGTTTGAAAAATTATCCAAGCTTTAATTCAAAAGTAATGACCTTTCTCCTAGACGAACAGTTTGATTTCAGGCGCAATCTATGCAATTTAAAGCAAAAGTGCGAATAACAGTATTTTCCGTCTCAGCCTTTTGCAATAAGAAAAGTGTCTCATTAGTCCTATCTGGTGTCTCAAAAATGCTTGATAGAGTCTGGCTCATGGAACTTACACAAGTAAATTTTGGAACAAAAATTATTTTACTGATATACTCTTTCTTAAATGACATGAAATCTGTGGTGAAGCAATGACAAGACTATTCCTAAAAGATCTGCTGATGCAACAAATCCTCCAGTCAGAGTACTCGCAGCAGGTGGCTGTCACTTTTCAGAATAAAACTTAGCCGAAAGGTCATCCAAGACCCTTCTCTTCTTTAGCTCTTCTAACTCCTTTCTCTCAAGCCGAAGGCATCTTTTAGCAACAAGGTCACTTTTCAGAGGTCCTCTTTAGCCGAATGGCGCCCCCGCCTCGTTTTTAACCGCTAAGCTCCTCAAACCCACCAGATGGTATTTAGCACACATTTCTCCTTCTCCCTAATACAGAGTTAGATAATCGAGTGTTTGAAACCGTGGATTCAAACACCATACTGACAAAGCCACCAAGACAAGCATGCCACGGTTGCTTTAAGTAGGAGCAGCGGTCTAAATAGTTTGCTGTTGTTATTCCTCAATCCGTACGATACTAACGGTATACTACAGGGCTCAATTTTAGTACCTGTTATGTACATAATTTATGTTTATGATTTTCCCAAACCTGAAACGATATCAACTCCTTCTTAACATGCTACGAGGATGGTACCGTGTTAGCAATAAATTCTGCAAATCCCAAGTATGCACTTCGCAAGCTGCAAAGAAAAACGCCTGACGTCTAAAACTGGTGCTGACAATGATGCAGTAGTATCAGTGCAGAGAAATTCCAATTAATCCTTTCGAAACAAATTCGAAAGACTTTTGAACGGTGAAATCAAGCTTTTAAGCGACACTGTCTCCAATGGTCGAAAATTCAAATACCTTTAAATCACCTTGCGTGCTTACCATGACAGATCACGTAGCGCTAAAACAAGCAAACTAATTCACCATTTATCAGCCTCTAGTAGGAAAATACTCGTATTTATTCCGAAAAGTAAAAGACATATATATATATACCTTACAGTTATTAGGCCAGTAATCACCTGCGCTTCCCTCGCCTGCGTGACAGTTAGGGAAAACAACATCAAGACACTCCAGATGCTGAAAAATACCAGCCATGATGTTACCCTTCCCAAAGGAAATTCCTACAGTTTTAGCGACGAATAATTTTGAAGTTTTAGTTATAAATCCATCTTCTAGGCAAATTATGGACTATAACGAGGAATATTCAGCTAAGAAAGAAAATCACTCAGATGTTATTCTCAACGCTGTGATTGATCATAAGAAAGAGTGTCTCCGATCATTTGTACTAGACCGGAGGTAACTTTGAAAGAAATTAGAGCTTGTTTCCCTTTTATGGCGTAAATAGTTTCACAAGTTCTTGATTATTCAAAAGAGACAAAATAATCATCGTTGATTTCGTCTCTGACCTAGAACTTGCACTTACTATCTGTCTAAAAAAAGAAATAAAATTCAACACTTACAGATTAAAAAATTATGCTTTGATCAAGATTATGATTCGAGGACTAACTGATGACTAAAACGTTGAAGATGTTTAAAAGGCACTTTGTGATGAAGGCTACCCGCAATCAAAGTTATGCAGTTTATCAGAAAATCCCAAGGAACTGAAGCCAAATCCTAGTAATTGCCACGTCTCTGACGAGGAATGATGTTGGAAGAAATATTTATAAAAATAAGACAGTTCTTATCCTGAAGATTAATATCAGAAAGTTTGGATTTAATTGCAATATCCGCTGCTGTACGTTTGGTCACGAACGTATAGCAGCGAAGAAAACAAAGAATTCTATTAGGTGGAAGCTATTTTATAGCAACGTACCGGCGTACCTTAAGTGTACTAAAAATCATTTTTGTGATTTGCCGAAGGACGTAAAAACATACTTTTATTCGATGTAATCAAAGTCACGTGGCTTCCATTAAAGTTGTAAACTCTATTCGAAAATTCGCAAAAGAATAATCAAACACAAGCCAGTTTCAGGAGTTGCTTAGAAGGCCTTCCAAGAAAGCTGCTTAACTAAGGAAAGAATCACATGACATGAAAAATTCTGCCCACCATTCAATAGCTCTTGCAATGACTCTGTAATATGGACCTGTGGTGGAAAAATTATCTAATTTCTTCAGCAAAATATTGCGCTTTCCTGAGCTCTTCCAAAGATGAAATCGCCGACGGCTGCTGGCAGTGGAACCTTTCGATGGAATGGGTATATAATTTTTCTGCTGGCTTTTAAATGATGACCACTGTATTTATACTTGGGCAAGACAGATGAAGCCACAGACTCAAATGGTACAAAGGAAGATAAGAACTTTGTTTCCTAAAAAAATCATGCAAATTGTTTTAAATAATTAACATCATATATAATGAAAGCATAATATAAAAAATTAGAATGAAATAAGCAATAAATCTCATATTTTCAAGAAAATACAGTCAGCAGTCCAGTATCCAAAGCAATGAATGATAAAACTGTTGCCAAAACTCTATTTCTAAAAGAATGAAACCATCATCAGAAAAGCAATAACTAATCAAAAATGTGCTTTGCGGATGACATAATTCAAAATATACAAACCTCTTTGCCATTAGCTAATAAAGGGAGAGAGGGGAATAACAAGGAAATTCTTTCTGTTGTGCTTCGCGTACACATGCGCGTCAGAATAAGAAGATTGCGATGCGCGTGTTGCATGTAAAAAAAATCAGAAGGAAACAAAACAGCATTTTATCTCATATTTTGAACAGTTAGCAGTCTGAATGAAAAACTGTCGCCAAAACCACATTTCTAAAAGAATGAAACGTTTCAAAATGATGCGATAAAATCGAAAAGATAAAATTAAAAAAAAAATCTGATTCGAATTTTGAAAAAATCGCTTCAAGGTACACTCGCTCTTTTTTAGATGCACCTATATAATAAATTTCGTAGCTTGGGTCTATTAGCTTACGCGCAGCACGAACTAAAGACACAAATTCTTGTTTTCATTACATGTAGAGATTGTTAAACAGCTAAATGAATCATTTCGCGGTTATTTCTCCTATTTAATTATGAATTTGTACATAACTTTATTTTGTATTTGTAAGTAATAGTTTTAAAATCATTCTTGATGATATATTCATTAGTTTTCTCCAAGCTATATGTCATGTTTAACCACAAATATTTAAAAAATGTTATGAGTCTTCAGATTTTTATTTTAAATTTTCATATCATTTTCAGATAATTTTACATAGCATAAAGGGCAAAAAATGCAAAGGATCAAGAAAAATTTTAAAAGATTGACGGGAAAGTATTTGTTCCAAACGGGGTTAACACGTAAGCTTAGATATGTGAAACTAACTCATAAAATGTTCGATGTTTCTTAACTTTTATAATTAAGAAATTATACTTGCCTCCACAAGATCTGTAAGTTATCTTTCAAATAAAAAAAGACCATAACTTTCATAAGCGAATGTCCTGAAACCAGGCTTTAGGCTGATTTCCATGCCTGATTTTCGCGCTTGCTCTTTTGGGCGCCAAAGTTGAACCTCCCTTTTTTGATGCAGGACCCTTAAATGTATAATTGGAGGCGTTATCTCACTAACATTTTCCTAGGTTTATTATTCAACCAAAACAGTATATGAGCATGAAAGCTTCCTATATGTTGAAACTCAGTTTGAATATATAGTAAAAAAAAAAAAAAAAAAAAAAAAAAAAAAAAAAACACCGAATGGACTGTTCTGCCTTCTACTGGTCAAGGGTGACATCATAACATCAATCAGTTTTTAAAGTATATACAGTTAGAAAATGGCTTTTCATTCACAAGTGTACTCAGCATATTTGTGTTCGATTTTTCCGAAATATTGAATTCATCGGGACCGATAATGTCTTTGTAATAATCAAAATAGTGTGTATTTTTGCCTAAATCGAAGACTCTACTGTTGCTCAACTACAATTCCAATTTTTTGTTTATTTGTTTTCCATAATGATCTTCTTTAGCTATCAAATAAGCCATAAACAAAAAACTATAGCTTTGGGGGTTATTGAGATATAAACGTTCTACTAATATATGCTTCGTATCCTAAAACTCTTTATGCTTCCGTCATTGAGGAACGTTTTCCTATGTTGAAATTTCCTATTCATTATGAAAGCAAGTAAAATATTCATTTTTTAATCAAATAAATTTGTGTGCCATAATTTTCTTTACCAATATGTCATACTGCAAAACATTCAATTTCAATTTAACTCTGCAGATGAGATTATGTTATTTGCAATATTCAACAAGAATGCAAAATAAGTAACCAGTGAAAATATTCAAATTGTGAATGAGATGTTTTAGACATAACTTTAGAGTATTAACATAAAGCAAATTTAGCATACTGAATTTTTACATAATTTTTATTGTAAACTTTTACGGCCTAACCGTTAAATTAAAGCGTTAAGTTAGAACGAATTAAACCAACTGACCAATAAGAAATAAAGGGTAAAATGGTTTGGGAGATCAGATTTAATTCCAGGAATATCCGTGTTTTTGAATGTTTTGAAGACCCGTTGATCCATGTGGTTCCTTTCCTAATCTGGTTTATTCTACCTGCAAATCGCATGATATCATACCTGTGAATTTAAGATCAATGCAGTCACTTTCTGATTTGACTGCTCTGAAAGGAAAACTGAGAAAGATAAATTGCCAAAAGCGAACTAGTAATGAACAACGAAGCGTACATCAAGTGTTAAACCAATTCAGTCGGATGGTATCTCTGATGTCTAAGAGCAGAGTTCATTTCAGGATTTTGTTGAATGCTTTGTCGTTGAACAGAAAACGATTTCTGACTTTTCTTCTTGGAACATTTGAGTTGATAACTAATCTAATGTAATAGCGCTTGAGACTTTTCGTACTTTTTTAAGAACTGGACATTATATATTTGGGCGGTATAAAAAATCTCTCATTTATTTATGAAATCTCATTTCGTTTTTGCATCTAATACAAAAATAAAATTTTGAAGTGTTCCTTAGTTACCCAAAATAGTATATTCCCATGGCCAATTAAATTTACTAAATTTACAGGTTAGAATGTTTCATGTTGCTTAGCCCTTGAATTTGATTAAATTAGACTTATGAAAATATTATTTTAAGAAGTAACAACAACTCTACAATGTAGATTTATACTGCTCTTTCTCGTTACGTGTTTTATGGTTTTTAATATAAAGTATTTAGACATCTTAGCCTGTTATTTAAAAATTCCTAATTCAACGAAAATGACTGTTAAAACGTTATGTATTTAGGATTAATAAAGTCATGAGTTTTTCTTGCTTAGATACACTTTCGTTATTTTTGATTTTTTTATTCTTTTAGCTTTCAAGAACGCTTTTGGCAAAGTCAAACCGTGAGTATCTGAATAAGCGGATATGGGTATAACAGTTATATGTTCTTGAAATTGAAGAATTGAATTCACATGAACCAAAAACTCACCAGGAATCTAGCTTTTTGATTCTTGAACACTAGTAGTTCAAATTGGATTCAAATCTTGGCGAATAAGCTGGCTTCATGGAGGGTATTGGCCCACCAGCGGCCGAGCAGTAAAGTCGCTGAACACTGGTAGTTCGGTCCGAGGTTCGGATCCCGCGAACGGGCTGGCTGCATGGGCGTTTTCGTGGTTTTCCCCATGTGTAACGTGTATACGAGCCAGTTTCCCTTAGAAAGTCCTCCACGAAGGCATCCCTCCTCTTAGGCAGATAGCCCTCGAGGCTTTGCCATAATCACACACACACACATGGAGGGTATTGTGATTTTCTTGTTTAACTTGAATGCTGGCTAGTGTCGCTTAAAAAGTCCTATCCATTAAAGGAAAATATCATTGTGAGACCAATTTTAAAAATTCTTTAAATACTTTAGTTTTGACACTTGCATGCATTTTAATTCATTCAAAGATAATAATTTTAAAACCGCTATATAGAAAGATGTTATTTAAGAGAACAATATTTGTACAGAGTTTTGGCCTAAAAATGAGATATCTTCAAAAGGAAAAATTCTTCTTAAACTAGTAAATTTAAATATTTTCCAAAAGTTTACCAAAATACCGTACATTTTTTTTTTCTTTTTGATGCACTGCAGTATAAAAGGCATTGTTTTGCTTTGAATTTTTCTAAGATTATGTTTCTAAGATTTCTAAGATTATTTTCTGTTTTCATATATTTTAACTCATAACACTTGAAACTGGAGCAATACCTTATAATAATCTATGCTGATGTCAAATACAACATATGGCCATCAAAACCAGGGGGAAAATGTGGAAAAAAAAATAAAACCATATCTGAAAACAAGTATTCATTCCCCCCTAAGGTCAGTATCTTTGCTTTTCGCTCGGGAAATGTAGACGAAAAAGGGGAAAAAATTCAGGTAAGCTCTTTCCCTTGTTTCACACGGAAGACAAACTAAATAAACCCATTTTCCTCCGGCTGCACCTTTTTTCTCATGTTTCTTCGCTTGCCAAGTAATGGGAATCGATTGGGATGCTGGTACGCAGAGGGACCAAGACGACCGATAATGAGGCTAAAACGTCCAACGTTTTTATCGTCTTTTCAGGTTACAGATTCGCTTTTTTTTCATTGGGTCTTCTTGCTTCATTTGTAGTTCGCATGGAGACGTAACCATCCACTAATGAGAAACGAAGGATTGGAAGAAGAGAACAGAGAGCTTTATCGAGTATGTTTGAGTACTTTCATCTTGTTATTTTTTATTTATTTTTTTGAACACATAAACATGTTATGTTAAAGTATTCTGAGTAACGGGCTCTCGAAATATGTTGCTCAAATATATAAATGCGCAATGACGCATTTCATCTGCGTTCTTTTTTATTAAGTTTTATGTTTTTCATTTATTTAAAAATAAGGAATGAACGCTTTTAAATTCTAGACGCTCAGGGTTTATTTAAATCCGGTTTTCAGTAACAAAATAGAGCTGCTTTCTGATATTTACGATCCACATTTTTAATTATTGCTCAAAAATTAAACCACACTTCGTTTCAAACTGTCAAAATACTTTCTGATACCGCATTTGTTCTGAAATTGAATTATAATCATAAACTAGAAAATTTATTGTTGTATATATTGGATCTGTGACAGATATAAGACGAATTTTTTGAGTAAAGCTACACTAAACTCAGTGGCGCAACAGCCCTAGTGGGCCAAAGCCTGCAGTGCCCGAAATCTGATATCTTGACCGTGGGCCCCGAGGTGCGTGAGCTTATGCCCTGAACAAGTGTTCAGCTTGTCGCAGAACCCCGGTGTTTAGTCCCCCAAGCGAACTTGGTACTCATTTTATCGGCCCTCTCAAGAAATGAAGAAATGAGTCAACCTTGCCCAGTCCGAGGATCGAACCCCGGACATTTGGTGCTACAGCGCGATGCGCTAGCCACTGCGCCACCGGGCTTCAATTTTAGAGTAGAGGGACCAGATAATTCTGTCAATGCAGAATACGAAAATTTTAATGTCAATGCATAATGCGACAATTTCTAAGCCATATTCCGTAATTTTTTTTTATAATCCATCTTTTTTGAAGCATAACCTCATTATTTCAAACAGTTAATAGTTTTAGTTGGATTTTCTTTTAGTTCATCACATGATCAAATCAATTTACAGAAATTTTACATAAAATTATTTCATGCCCACTCTTTCCAATTAGCAGAGTTGTTGATTCTCTGAGCTATCGAAGTAAGAGGATAATATAATTTCCAATATTGGATTTCCTAGTAACGAATATTTACTTACTAAAGACGAAAAGAATCCGAAACAAAATGGAGGTTGTATTGTTCATGAGAATTTTGTGCTATTTTAGCTTTTGCAGAAGGCAAGATGTCGTTATTTTTCATTTTATGATCCTCAGCTAAACAAATATCTGCTAAGGAGAATGATTTTATATTATGTTTTGCAGAAAGAATAACGTTATTATTAATATTAAATAGTACGAATTATTGTGCATAACGCTGAGAATTTTACTCAAGTGCCTTTCATTATTTCTTTTTTAAAGAAAACAAGTTTGGGCTTAAAAGTGTTTGCAACAACGTTTAAATCATGTTTCAAATTTTTAATTGCATTGAAAAAAGTAGAAACACTCATGGGTTAAACTTTTATTTCACTATTCATCTGTACACAACACTTACATATTTACAGGTATATATTTATAATACACAGTAATACAAAAATAAAACTTTTGGCGGCCCATCAGTCTCGGGATTCTATGCTACGTCATAATGACATACCTTCCACACAAATTACTTCCTTCATTATTTTTAACCAATCATAGCTTATCCTCTAAAAGGGAAAACATCAAAGCGAAGGTGTTGATGGTTAAGAGTGGAAGACATAGTTTTACGAAGTCCGAGCTGTGAGTAAAGCATAATAATAGGCAACTGCGCTGACTTGGTAGTGTCCCTAGAAAAAGAGTTATTTTGATAACTTGATTATTAATAAATCACCAAAAATCCATTTAAGGGCAAAACTACTGGCGTGCTCAAGCAAAACTGAAAATGCAGGAACTGTTTGTGAGTTATTCAATCTGCTTTAAAATCAGATACTTTTGGAGGGAGACAAATAATTTTTAGTGCAATATTATCAATATTTATTTAATAATTTATTAAAATGAAATGCTTAAAATTATATCCGAAACTAATTTACTGTTAGGAAAAATTACCATTGGCAGCAGATAAAGTCTAAGTACCTGTTTTCCTGAACGCATCTCTTACCGTATTTGAATAACACGAAATAAAGAGAAAATTAAAAATCAGTCAAAACATAAATTAATGTGCATGTGGCATTCATTCCTTGTATTTAATTATGTTTAAAATTTTCAAACTTTTAAACGGAAGAAAAATGCTTTCTTTAACTTGCAAACCCACCACATTTAACGTTTATCTTAAAAACATCAACTATTATCATTATTTTTTGTATTCAACTCATATTATTCATTTACGCTCAATGTTCTACGAATAGATTATGAGAGCAGCTTCCGTTCCACACAGACTTCGGAATTTACGTGTTATTAACTGCATAAGTAAATATTCTGAAAATAAAGTTTAATTCAGGCAAAATAATAAGAAAGTTAACTAAATTTGGAAAATGCTTATACATTGTCTTTTCGATCTTATAATTAAAATATGGTAGGTAGGCTGATAGCAAAATTTTAAGACAGTTTCTTTTATTCACAATCAAAAACTCTGTCTTTCTCTAATTTTTCTTATTGAGATGCACTTTTTACAGTGTCTGAAGAAGGATAAAAGAGGTGATATACACTTTATATTACAGCTGGGAGTATTTTTCACTTTATAATTTCAAGGAAACTTCTTTTCGCTAATTTTATTTTCCAGCTTTAAGGATAACTTGGGTTATTCATTTAGAAATTAAAAAAAAAAAATTATTGTCAATATTTGTTGGATGAAACCTTATGCTGTAAAATATATCAATGAGTTGGCAAGAAAGAAAGCCGAAAACTGTATTGCAGAATATTGACCCATTCCGTGCCCTATATCATATAATATAAAAATATTTCTCGAAACTCTCACTAAAAAGATGCAAGAAGAGTGAAATGCTTATGAACTGAGGATACTCAACTTTAATTACTTGTCAACTTGTGATCTTATCTCAAAACTTTAATTCTGCAAATATCAATAGATGATGCATGACCTTCATAATACCAAGTACAAGGGTGTTGATCCTGAAAAGGAGACGAAAAGGCAGACTTAAAACTTTACAATCAGCCCTGTGTTATGAGTCTTAATATATTAGGTCAACTGAAAAAAATTTTTTTTTTTTTTTAATTTCATGAACTTTCCTTAAAGAATTATGCATAGAATTCCTTTACAAAGAAAATTACCTAAGAGCGAAAAAATTCTGTTTTATTTGTGAGGGGAAAGAGATGAAATAATTAAAAATGCCAGAATAATTATTGTGCCCTCGAATTCAAAATATATATTCATGATAACAGATGAAATAAGTAACTATTGGTTGCTTCGCTTAAAAACGCTTATCGTATTTGGAGTTTATGATGTAATATTACTGAGTAGAAAAATTTGATTAGCTATTTCTTTTTCTTTTTTGCTAGTATAACATATTATCAGTTGTCAAGCAAATACGAAATGAAGCTTAAAACCGGGCTATAACTTCGCGACTTTTATATTAAAAGAAATAAAACATAAGAACATGTACACATTAAATTAATTTGCAATTAATTTATCATTTTGAATACCTATTTAAAATATTACATTTGGATAAAATATTTTTTCATACAACTTAACCTCTGTTGAAAATATAATACAAATTAGCTTCACGATAAATGAGTAGGTTCCAGTCTTTATTGGAAAAGATTCAAAATTGGATACATTTTATATATAAAACTGTAAATGATTCCTTATATTCAGACAATTCAAAAACTTAAAAATGTAAAATCCATCATAAATCTGTTATACAAAGCTATGTACTTTAAATATACGAATGGACTGAAGTTTATAGTTACATTTGTATTCTTGAAGTTTATGAAAGAGGTTACTATAATTTATCTCTGAATAAATCGCACAGATGCGTTTTTTGTGACATACTTAAGAATAAAAGTTGCATCTTGTATACTTAGTTTTTCTTGACAAACATACCTTCCGCATCACTAAACTTGTGATATAAAATATCATCTAAAGCTGAAATTTCTAAGGTACTGAAATCATCTGTTTTCTTAAGACGCAAGTTGTATGTACTGCTAGATTGCTTTAGAATGCTAACCCATGCATATATACATGTATATATGCCTGCAACAAATAGAAAATTTTTCTGATATATTTTGGAATTTCAAATATGCCATTACTTCGTAATATTAAATTGCTCTTGCGTGTTTGCATTAACTTATAAACTGCATTTCGTGCACCAATATTAAATTTCGTCTCAGCTTTAAAAAATCTTTTTTAAGATTTAATAGGTCGGTATTCTTTTAATACATATTTTGAGAAACATAATTACAATGAAATTTATTTTTTAATGAAATAAAAAATAAATTTCAGTATCAACAGACGCAAGTTTGTTCCTGGAAATACTAAAAGTTTAAATTAAAGAACATTTTGCTGCAGAAAAGTCCAGTTACTTATATAATAATATTAAGGGAAGATTTATTATTTTTCATTTAACTATGAATTAATATTTACATATCTTTCGAGTTAGCGATTTCGAAAAGTCTTTTATTTAAACTTTAATATTTAAAACATTTTGTAATTTTTATGGTTTATAATTTAAAACATTTTGTA
Organism: Stegodyphus dumicola; assembly: GCF_044657685.1. NCBI lineage: Eukaryota > Metazoa > Arthropoda > Arachnida > Araneae > Eresidae > Stegodyphus > Stegodyphus dumicola. The sequence continues at coordinate 201,672,241 of NC_140771.1, forward strand.
ATTTTTATGGAGCTGAGACAGATACAAATACTTTTTTCTTGAATAAGATAAGATAATGTTTTGATAACAAATCTTAAATTCTTTTTCCCTATATTTACCTCTAAGCAAAACCAAAATCAGAGATTAATATATACAAATTATCATTTGCTTGGATTTTGGTATATTTCTTAAATAATAAAAATGCAAAATTATACAGTAAATAAAATTTATTTTTTCATTCTATTTCGTTATTTGTTTTCCTTCCTGTTTGAAGTGATTATCTTCTGCAAATTTAATTAATATGTTGTCTTTGATTGAAAACATCAATTTACGTTTAAATACGTTCAGTTTTAGGAAATTTACGTAGAAGAACAACCATTGATTATGAAATAATTATTCTTTAATTAATCTTCTCAATAATATTTTTAAATAAAATTATGTTTATTTTATTGTCTTAAATTAGAACTTAAAATTAGACTGTTTCCTTATTCACTTTAAAAAGTACTTCATAATATTTCAGATAATATAGATAATATTACTTATTTCCATACACATTTTTCTTTAGTTTATATTCATCGCATTTAATTTTTTTATGTTTCAGATACGGTCATTTAAATGGAGAAATGAAAAAAATCGAATAAATATGGTTTTATACTCAGGGTTTAGCTTCACTCTAACACTTTTTAATTCATAAAACATTCTTTCAATAATGCATTTGAAAAGATTTACACAGAGTGGCCAACTGAAGGTAACTACTACCTTGATATACAGAGAGAAACTACTGCGGCTATGTTTAAAAAATGTGAACTGAGTTTGCAGACATGAAAATTCATTAAAAGAACTTTAAGGAAACTAGCATTTTAATTCCATAGAATATTATGTTTTTATCTGGTAATATTTTAGGAATGTCATTGTCTATGAACAGCGTCGGACAAGAAAATTACCTGATTAAACCAGGAAAGTAAAAATCCATTTAATATTTTATTTAATAATGCGGCTAAGCAAACTAATTTTATTATTTTGATTTTACTGGATTCTGCTCCAATTTATACATACTATTACTCAATTGTATTCACTTTTCTGTTTCTAAAATCCTCAGTGAAAATGCACTATAACACGCTGTTTACTGAAAAGAAAAATTTTATAAACGTGCAGGTGAAATTTTTAATGTTTAATCTCTCATTTAAAGCTGTGACTTCTCTTATTAATCAAAACAATCTTTGAAAACAAATGCTTATATAGCCTTACACTGAAAAGAATTTATGTATATTTTTCACTTCATAATTGAGTCAGCAAGCAATAAAAATAGTATGGAAAATACGTGACGAAATGCGTTGTAGTCTCACTTAAAAGAGAAGAAAAAATTACAAATATTAAGTTTGTGCTCTATGCTGTCTAAGTTTTAATTATAAATCTCACAATTTAGAAAGGTAATTTAATGAATATATTATTAAAATTTTTGAAGTCTTTTTAAAGGAATTAGTCACGAAACTAAGCAAAATCTCTAATTTTATTAAGTGAACCATTTTATTTCATAACTGGTAATCTTCATTTCTGAAATCGATAAATTAAAAAAAATTACCGATTTATCGATTCGTCATTATATTTTTCGACTTATCGTTTTTATTAATTCTGATAAGTTAAGTCTATCAGCTGAAGTGAATAACGCAATAATGTTGCAAGAGGTTTTTAATCGCTAAGTTGAAAGGATCCCACCAAGTTACTATCCCATTTGTCGTCTCTCAGCTGCCAAAATTTGGTCTGTTTACAATTAATGTAAAGGTCGTTTTAATATCCAACATATAAACTCTTTATAACATTGTAACGATGCATAAAGTGTGTTTTAACAACGACATTTTACACAGCACTCGGACAATAGAGACAGCAATATATAAACATACAGTGTAAAGTACAAAACATTGTATATGAAGCATTGACAAAGGTACTAACGTGATACACTGTGTGTAGTTATTCAAACATATTATAGGTTTTTTTCCATATTCTTGTGTAATCATTCACAGTAACTGTTTTACACATTCTGTAAAATATGTTGTTATCCATTCAAGTTAAATACCATCACAGATGTAGTCTTTCTTCCGAAAAGTTTTCCGAAAAGTCCATACTGTTTTTTTAAAAAATCAAATATGAAAACGGAAAATATTTAAGAAAATTCACAGTACACAATACAAATAAGAACAAAATGTTATATTCATAAAAATATCCAAATATTACTAATTATAAAAAAGAATATTTTCTCATTTACATACAAAACTAGTTTCAAAATTTAAATGATTTCCTTTTTAAAAAGGTTAAACATTATACTTTTTCAATACATATCCTTAACACCTAATATTTAAATAAATTTCTAAAGCTATTTGAGTTTGCAGTGCAGCATTTCATATATTTTATAACTTATTTTTGTCTGTTGGTTTTTTAGATTTTCATACTCAGTTTTATTTCCTAATACGTAGTAAAGCAATTAGTTAAAATTTTTAAATATTCTTCATTCATAATAATGTGTAGGAGTTAAAAAGATAGCTTTTTTAAAAATGTCTGTTCATTAAGTATTTGAAAAATTACTTTTTTCACAGTTTTCCTTTCGTGGAAATCTACCAACGAATATATTTCATGATTTTTCGTACACAGAAATAATTTTTATAACATTTGAATTACTACTTAAAATGAAAAAAAAAAACGCTTTATTCTTCACTTAATTGGGTATTTATGGGTAACTTAATAATAAAAATGTAATACAGATATGCTAAATTTTATAGTAATTTATTATTCAAATTACTAATCCTATAAAAGTGAAGTCTAAAGGAAGCGAAGATGAAAAAAAAAAAATATTGAGTGAAAAAAAGGTTAGTAAAATGAATACATTATACATAAACAAGTAGACAGATAAATTAAATTGTAGATTACTTCTGCTATGCAGTTGAATGAAAGTCACTTTCAACAATTGTGAAATATAAAATAAAGTATTACTAGTAATTTGATGCTAGAAACCATAAGAAACCATTACTTGAAAAAAAAGCTACGTTTGTTAATTTCATGTTATGTATTTATAAATAAACAAGCAGGTCAAAGAGAATTAAATTAAACAATCATATATATATGTTTATAATGAGCATTTTTGTTTGATAATTAATTTTTAATTAAATATGAAAATTCTTGCAGAAGTATTCTCTTGTTGAACTGCTTTAAAAATTAAGTATCATATTTGGATATAAAATTTTTTATCCAAATATGAAAGCAATTATGCAATCTCATCAAGTAGAGCACACGTTTTCTAAATTTTATGCTGTATTTTTAGAGTTAATTACACTCATGAGAAATAAAATAGCCATTTATAAAATTTCTTAAAGAAAATATGTATAAAAGTAAATTTTAGTGTCTTGTACTCAAAATGATTAATGAGGTTATTTTAATGTATATATTGAATGCATCTTAAAACTTAAAAAATCATTTTAAATAGTTCTTCATACATTTTACATATGCTTACAATGACCTTATCATATAACATTTTAACAGTTTGTATACACAAAGATAGATAAAGCTAGTTCTTTCTCAAAATAATTTATAATATAGTACATTCGACCATTTTTATAAACAATATATAATATTTAGACACTAATTTATATTAAATAGAACAAGTTGGTTACTCAGACATTCATCCATAAACACAATACAAAATAACACAAAACGTTTTTAAATCCACCAATAAAAGTATTGTTCCTAATTATTTGTATAAAATTTAATTATAAAAATTTTTTCCACGATTGTTTCGGCCTGATCACATTTTCGCAAAAAATTACTAATACTGAGGTATAAAACTTTCTGAATAATGCAGCAAAGAAAAACAGATTTAATGCCACTGCTTATATTACAGTAATTATAAATGTAGATATCCTATTTTGCCTGCGACTGAAATTAGAACTTCTTGTATAAGAAAATGCCTATTTTTCTCACCACAGTTGAGCATATTTCTGAACAAACCTCGGAACAAATGCAATTTTATTAGCATTATTACTTCAGTTTCAGCAACTTTACCGCTTTAAAGAGCGGATTATTGTTTACAATTTCTAAGCAATTTATAATTTTCAAATGTTCTTGTATGAAATTATTACTTGCCATCTATGATTATTATTCTTTCAGAGTTTACATCTAAAGGGATAATGCACATTATCGAGGAGAAAATATAGTTCTCAGATCTTTTCTTTGTTTCAGATTCACTAGTAATAATCAATTTTTTTTTCTGAATATTTGTCATGCACTCTCAACAACACAACGCAACTGGAATGTTTTAGACGTTAATTTTCAAGCAAGTGGATGTTGAATAACACCAGCAAATATTTACTCAGAGAGGTTATATCTTTTAGGCTCCTAAATAAGCCGCAGTAAGCTTTTAAAACTTTCTTTGCTTATAGCACTAATTTTGAAAGCTCAAATCCACTTTATATCGCAGTTCTAAATATATCGCAATTAATCCTGTCGATGACTTTTATTGACAGAATTTCCTCTCATTGATAGGCGTCAGGAGTGGCACAATTTGATTTCTTTTCCTCTTGCATTTGGTACATGAATTCTTTCTTTGATAGACATTATAAATGAAAGGAGCGATCGCTCCTTTCTGGCTGTTGCATTTGATCAACGGATATACACTTCAGTGCTTTGATAGGTTATTTTTCTTCATAATGTAATGAATTTCATCTTAAGACAAAGGTAGCCACACCACTGCGCTCGCGAATATCAACAAAAACGAGAGGTATATGTAGACGGACTCCACTGCAGCAGCACAGGAGGCACCTGAAATGCAGAAAAATTTAAGACAAAGAACAGAACATATTTTAATTGTAACTGAGGTCGCGAAATACACAAAATTTGTATATACAAATTGCATTTCGTTGTTTAATGACAGCAATTTACATCAAATTTTTAATTCATTGGGAATGTTGTTAATAAAACATTAAATTAAACTGTTAAATAAAACATTCGCTATTCATTTTCAACTTTGTTTTAAATCAGCTCTGAATTATATGTTGCAGTTTAACTCAAATGAAACTAATATATGTATTGATTCTAAATTTCAACGATTACAGACAGCCTCTTCACATTTCAATACCACCAACAAAATAAAAGACTTTCATTTAAAGAAAAAATAAATGAATTGAAATGTGGAAAACAAACGAAGGCCTTGCACTTAGTTTAGTGTCTAAACCTTTTCATCCAAAAATGTTGCTTACATGACCTTCAATTAGCTTAGAGAACACTCACTGCCCACCAAATGTGAAAGCTTTGAAAGTAGAAATGAAATGAATCATAAAAATCATCCGAATCCAAATGTTAAATTTCTGGAAACTCTTGTATCGTATATATAAAAATGATAAAAAAAAGTAAATAACGTATTTAATATTAAAATTTTCTAACTGAAACAAAATCTGAAATGTACTCCAAAAAATTTTAATAATAATATAAATAGTAATAATAAGCTTTTATTTATTAATATAACAAAAATTTAGTCAACTAAAGGCTTAGTTAAACCATTTGAATCTTGAGGATCATTATGTTTAATAATTAAGTGATTAATTTTATTATTTAAGTAAATGTTGAAATTACTCCTAATTCTCCACTCGCATTCTAAAACAAAGCAAATCCAGAGAAAAATCATTTAAAGAGTTAATATCGATAAACAGTAAATTATTTGCAGAAAATAAAAAGATTTGGCGTTCAGGACTTCTTCAGAATTTTGGTCATCCAATTCAAATGAAACTATAGTATTAGAATTGTTTGTTTTAGTGCTAGTTTTAATTTTAGGTTTAGTTTCTGCTTCTGTTGGACGTCTGTAAAATTATTCTCACAAAGTTTTGAGTTAAAATATGTTGTTCGGTTTTTGGTGTTGTTGAAAGCAATGTAGTAGAACATGTGTTTGCCCACCAAAGAAGCATACTTAATGAATGCTCTCCTTGAGATTTACAAAACTGATGAACAGGGTATGTCAACTCATGACATGAGAGGAAAAAGCATAATATGTAATTAATTTCACTGGTACAAACTGCTGAGTCAGTAGAGTCTCTTGATAATTTATTTCGGTCAGCAGGTACTTGGTTTCGTACTAAATGCTGTTCGGGAGAATCTGTTAGATTTTTACTCCCATTCTAGTCTTCAACAGTTATATTCCACGTCAGGAATCGTTTCACCACCTTGCCACACCTCGCTAAAGAGAATCTCGGCTACTGACTACATTGATAACCAGGACAACACACACCTCAACACGCACATCAAGATAACACACATTCTTCACCCATTTATTGGCTTCTACCGCGGTATTATGTACTTTATCCTCTTCAGTATCACGGTGCAGATGCAAGTAAAATGCAAGTTTCTTAACACAAATTTTAAGGGTTTTTTAAGCTAAGGTTTGAAAGATTCAAATAGGAAAAAAAAATAAAGATCCACTTTTAGGCCAGATGCAAATTTCATCTCTATTACGTAGTACAGTCGAAGCATTAAAGCAGAGAAGTCCAATAGTTCAATAATACTACGCCATACTGAAACACGGACGAAATTCAGTAACTAATTAATGTCGCCATTTTTTCACAAAAGAATATTAGCCAGAAAAGACTATTTTGTAAATCTTAAAAAGTTTTTAGAAGTTTTACAAATGAAAGGGTGCATACAGTAAGTAATATTTTGATAATTATTTCTAACATTAGACGTATTTAATTCCTAGATCTTTTAATTGTATTTCATATTATAATTTAAAATTTTAATTCTATTACTTTTCTTCCTTTTTGGAAAATTTTAACTTTTACTTTACGTAAACTGTTTATAAATTTTGAAGGCTGTTTTAAAGTAGAGATATTATTCTGAACTATTCGAGAATTAACCATGTATATATATATATATATATATATATATATTTAAATGAATGTTCTCTTAAGTTTTCTAGAGAGGACCGAAACGTTAATAGGTATTCCTTAATTATTGAATGATCTAATGAAAAATGGCTAATGCCGCCTAACAGTGTTAGCCTTTTTCCTTAAACAAAATAGTTAATTATTAATTTTTCGTTATTTACGATTTTCAAAATATTTTGGCATTATTTTAATTTACAACAGGTTTTTTTTTTTTTTTTTTGTTTGTTATGGATTTGGTATTTGAATAGCTAATGTTAGTTGAATTATAAATAAAATTGTTTTATTCCCGTGCAGTGCAGCGCGTGACGAATATTAAAAGAAAGCTAAGCCGGAAGATTAAAAATACAAGAGCGCGTGCATTTTACATTTAATAAATAAATATCTCTTTTTGATTTCGGGGAGAGTTCCAGAAAATTCTCGCGCGCGATTTAAAATCTCATAAATAGGAGTAAAACCTCTCAGTTCGGTGATCTCAGACCAATTATGACATATGCGGCGCCAGCCTGGGCTACCGCCACTGAAAAAGATATAGAGAAACTCCAGAAAGTGCAGAACAAGTTCCTTAGGATTAGCACAAATGCCCACTATTATGTCAGAAACGAAGTATTGCATAGAGATATGAAAATTGAACCACTAAATCAATTTATTCGCAAGATTAATGCAAATTTCTTCAATGGTGCGGTAAATTGTGAACATCTTATGAACTTTAACTTGTTTCACTACGAGATACTTGCCGAAGATAGGTTTCTCAGGCCTTATGCTGCTTACCTGATTAAGGAAAATCAAGACTTTCCCACTTAATTAGTGTCTATTAAATAATGATCACGATAGTATCTACTTTCAGTGACACCAAACTCAAGCAGCAAGCGTCTGAGCCTCACCTTAGTTTACGAGCTCTTCTTCCCGTGCCTTCTGTTTATCTCCTGACGTACTTGGACTAATATGCATATGTAAATAATTTAGAAGACTGATTTATATAATTAATTTTACTATTTCTACTGCCACATATGTTTTGTACTGTATTTAATTGCAATTTTAGCGAGGTATTCCTCAGAAGACTCGCAACCAATGATAAGTCAGGTTGCAGCCCACGTGACAACTGGTCACGCCACTTCGCCATTAGCTCCTGTCCTTCTGGACTCACACTTCGAACTTATTCTGTTTTCAGCGCCCAAAGAGCAAACGTCTGATGACAGCCAGAACACATCAAGCAGAATGCTTGATAATCTCGGCATAAGTGTAACTTGGAACTTGGAACAGTTCGGTGATTTTAATTAATTTGTTGTTTTAAGAGTTTGTTTAGAAAACTGCTCTGTTGATTGTAGCGAATTCGCGGATTAACTTTCTTTAGCTGTTTTGAATTAACTTTTGTTGAACGGTTGAGTAGTTAAAAGATAACTGCTGTGAGATATTTTAAAACTGAAAGAATATCTGAGGGAATTTAAGCATTTTGTGATAATAATAAATTTTTGTTCGTTTTTCATCGGACTTGTGCATTCATTTCGTAACGAACCCGTACGCACGCAACAATTTTTGGTGGCAGCGGTGGGATTTGAATGCCAACAACAAGAGCGATTGAAGAACAATTGAGGCACTCATCAGTGCTTTTGCTGCGTTCCAGGAAAAGATAGAAGCTGGCCAATCATCATTTAAAGAAGAAATGAACGTGGGACAGGAAGAAATGAAAGCAGATATAAAATCTCGTCAAGAAAAGATGGAAGATTCTGTTAAAAACAAGATGAGAGCCGCTAAGGAAGAGATTACCTGCGTAATAGAAAACAAATTTGATTTTATGGAAGGCAGAATAGACGCCGTTGAAAATAAAGTTGGAGAAATTCAAGAAAGAGTTTCTGCTGTGGAGCAACAAATCGAAGGAAGAGTTTCGGCCGTCCAACATCGAATCGAACAACAAATTGAAGAAAAAGTATATGTCGCCCGAGATCATGTCGAACAACAAATTGATGACAGGGTTTCTGCTGCCGTCGCCAAAGAAGTTGAAAGCCTAAAGAAATACATAGCGACAGCAGGAAACCATTCTGAAGGTTTTAAATTTCTATCTATGCCTACTCATCCCTTTCTGAAGCTATCTACATATGATGGGGAGACCTCCTGGCAAGTATATAAGACGCAATTTTCTATAGTGGCGGAAGAGAATGGATGGGATTCCCAATCTAGGGCCTGTCATCTTGCCGCTTCTTTGAGATATCCTGCAGACTCTTCCCGAAAACTAGACATTAGACTTTGAAGCTCTATCCAGCTCACTGGAGCTGCGCTTTGGAGAGAAGTGTTTAAAAGACTACAACAGGCTTCAACTAAAATCCCGTCAGCAGAAGCCCATCGAAACACTTCAGGAGTCGCCACGGATGTCACATCACCCCTTTTTGGAGTGCCCGACAGAAACAAGAGAAATCCTGTCGCTGCAATATTTCATCAATGGCATCCGGGACCCTGAAATACAGAAAGCACTGCGAATGGCAGATGTTAAAGATTTGAAAAGCGCTTTAGTGTATGCCATGAAATTCGAGGCAGCCCAGCAAGCCACTCTTTGAGACCGCCACCCAGTCAGAGCTGCTCAAGTCCAGGAGCCAGGGGATCAAGTCACCGCTCGTCTAGACGATTTAACTAGACAAACTGAACGCCTTGAGACGGAATATTGGTGATAAGAAACCGACCGTTAAGTGCTGGAACTGCGGTGCTGAAGAACACATACGACGAAACTGCAGAATACCCCAGGGTACGGATGTTAAGACCACTCCTAACAAACAGCAGGAAACTAATTAGTGGCCATCTCGCGGGGCGGAGGTTGGAAGATAATGAAAAGTCCCAGTTTAAAGCGCTTCAGATTTCTGCCGTGAGAGGCGGCAGTAATGGACTTTTTATAATAGGACATATTGATGGAGTTCCCTGCAATATGACTATAGATACAGGAGCCAACGTTATTACCATCATCCGAAAAGATTTGGCTCAACAATTGGGAAGCAAACTTATCTGGACGCCGCGCTGCGTTACCCTCCAGACTGTGTCCGGTGAGATCGATATCGCGGGTAAAGTAAACGTTAGCATCACGTTGGAATTGCCGCTTACCATCACATGGCATATGTAGCAGACGTTACAGATCTTTGCATACTCGGATTAGACTTTTTAATTAAATATAATTTTTCCTTGGACTTTAAAAATAACTAATTGCATTCTGCGTCTGAGGACATAGCGTTATTTGGAATTAATAATGAAACAGTTAAATCTGTCCACAGAATCATAGCACAAGACAATATCACAATGCCGGCAAGAACAGAAATTTTACTCCCTGGATCTATAGCCGAAAACAGAGAATTCCGCTACGGTGTCATAGAATATCCCAATAACTGTAATAGCCCGAAAGGAGTACTAGTAGCCTCAACACTCGTCGACCTATCCAGAATGGTTATCCCAGTAAGAGTTGCCAATGTAACTGAGAAGGCGAGACTTATTAAGAAAGACGACGTGGTTGCAGCATGTACTCCAGTAACCAGCGTTGAAAGAAACAGTAACATCCCAGAATCCGTGTCCGCAAAGAGCATTACATCGGAGTTATTGCAGACTGCGCAATTAAACGATAAAGAGAGGAATGCTGCCGATCGCGTCATTAAAGATCTTCAAGTTGTTTTCTCCCGCTCGTCTTCTGACGTAGGTCTAACTAGTTTAACACAACATGGAATAGATACCGGCGATCATCCCCCCGATCAAGCAACATCCAAGACGTCTATCGCTTGCTAAACAGGAAGTGCGAACACTGTTAAAAGATAAGGAAGTAGGCGATGTCATCGAGCCTTCAGCAAGTCCATGGGCATCTCCCATCGTTCTCGTCAGAAAGAAAGATGGCTCAACAGGATTTTGTGTTGACTATCGCCGGTTGAATGAGGTTACGAAGAAAGAGTGTTACCCTCTTCCTAGAATTGAAAACATTCTAGACACTCTTTCTGGAAGCAAGTGGTTCTCAACACTTGATTTAAAGATTTCGTATTGGCAGGTAGAAATACACCCTGATCACCGAGATAAGACGGCAATTACTACGGGACAAGGGCTTTGGCAATTCAAGGTGATGCCGTTTGGACTGTGTAATGCGCCGGCAACATTCGAAATCCTCATGGAAACTGTTTTGAAAGGTCTTTCCTACGAAGCCTGTCTGATATACCTGGACGACATCATCATCGTCGGACAGAGTTTTGAAGAACATCTAGAAAATCTTAGAAAGGTGCTTTAGAAACTGGATGAAGCCAATCTGAAGCTGAGTCCCGCTAAATGCAAATTGTTCCGAAAGGAAGTGATTTATCTCGGACATGTCATCTCTGCAGAAGGTGTGTGCACGGATCCTGAAAAAGTGTCAGCCGTTAAATCCTGGAAACGTCCCGAAAATGTCCATCAGCTGAGAAGCTTCCTAGGCTTTTGGACCTATTATAGGAGATTCGTGAAGGACTTTTCTTCCATCGCAAGACCCCTTCACAAGCTGACAGAGAGCAAGCAAAGGTTCTTGTGGGCAAAAGAATGCGAGGATCCATTTAACTTAAAGGAAGCTTTAACATCTGCTCGAATCCTGACGTATCCTCACCACGACAGACCATTTATTCTCGACACGGACGCGAGCAATGAAAGTGTCGGTGCTGTTTTGTCCCTAGAAATATACGGCCAAGAACGTTTAGTAACATACTGGAGCAAGTGCCTCTCTAAACCGAATAGGAATTACTGTGTCACTAGAAAAACGTTGCTAGCCATAGTTAAAGCCGTAGAGCATTTCCATCACTATCTATACGGCAGAAAATTCCTCCTCCGCACGGAACATGCCTCATTGGCCTGGCTTTTAAATTTCAAGAATCCTGGAGATCGGAGGTCAAGGAGTCAAATAGCCAGGTGGATACAGAGACTCCAAGAATATGACATCACTATCCGTCATCGTAAGGGATCGCCAACGCCAACGCCTTGTCTAGAAGACCTTGCCCAGAATGTTGCCGATATTGTTCCAGGGTTGAACCGAAATACGAGCTACTGACTCCGGTCGCAAGACAAATTATAATATCAACATCGGCTGTTCGAGACTCGTGGAGTGATGATGAAGTCAAGAAAGACCAGCTGGAAAACCGGACATTAAACCCATAATTGATTTAATGGAGTCATCAAACAGAAAACCTACCTGGCAAGACATTTCTATCTGTAGTCCTACAACAAAACAATACTGGGCACTCTGGGATTCACTTCACATTAGAAACGGCGTCTTATACCGGAAATTCGAATCGGATGATGTGCCAGTTTGAAATAATGAAGACCTTGCAGAGAGTTCGTGAGCGCTTTTACTGGAATAATGCAAAGGATGACGTGCAAAAGTGGTGCCGATCTTGCGAAGCCTGTGCAGGTCGGGAAGGACCGAGGAAACGCAGCCGAGGCAAGCTGCAACGTTACAACGTAGGTGCGCCGTTTGAACGTATCGCCTTTGACATCTTGGGACTTCTGCCACTAACTTCTGATGGCAACAAATACATACTCGTTGTCATTGATTACTTAACCAAGTGGCCTGAAGCGTATCCTATTCCTGATCAAGAGGCTGTTACAGTAGCTGAGGTAATGATACAGCAATGGATTTCCAGGTTTGGAATTCCTCTTCAGTTACATTCCGATCAGGGAAGGAATTTTACCTCGGCAGTAATCAAAGAACTATGCAAACTACTCGGCATTGACAAAACCCAAACGACGCCATTACATCCCCAGTCGGACGGCATGGTAGAGAGATTCAATCGAACCATCCTTAATAACTTCTCCTTATTGGTTTCCAGAAACAAGAAATTATCGCTGTTTTTACTGGCTTACCGCAGTGCTGTTCACGAGACTACCGGCTATTCCCCATCACAGATGCTCTTCGGTCGTGACCTTCGTCTGCCTTGTGATCTATAGTTTGGTCGCCCTCCGGATGCTCCTTCATCGTCTGAGGAATATATTCAAGATCTCCAGGCCTGGTTTGAAGTGATGCACAACTTTGCACGAGAGCGAGTCAACTTGGCGACGGAGAAGATGAAGACCCGATACGACACAAGAGCTACTGAACATCACTTCCACGAAGGAGACAAGGTGTGGTTGTGGAATCCGACTCGACGGAAAGGACTTTGTCCGAAATTACAGTCACCTTCGGATGGCCCGTACACAGTCCTAAACAGGCTGAATGACGTCGTTGTTCAGATTCGTGAGTCTTCGAACTCTAAACCTAAAGTCGTTTATTACGACAGGTTAGCTCATTTACTATGGCCTCAGTACGTAGTGTAAATAATTGTAAATAGTGTAAGACCATGGTCCTTTTTGTTTCTAAATGTGTATTTGATTTGATTTGTATTTAGTATTTGATTTGTATTTAGTATTTCTAGTATTTGGTAGCATTTGATTTGTTTATAGTTATTGTATTTATTGTTCATTTTTTTTTGTTGTTGTTATTGTAATGTAATGCTTATAATTGCATTTATGTCATAGTTGTAAGTTTGGGTCCCTTTCCAGGGACTGTACTGCATGGGATGTGCAATCCTTGGGAAGGGGGCAGTGTTACGGATTTGGTATTCGAATAGCTAATGTTAGTTGAATTATAAATAAAATTGTTTTATTCCCGTGCAGTGCAGCGCGTGACGAATATTAAAAGAAAGCTAAGCCGGAAGATTAAAAATACAAGAGCGCGTGCATTTTACATTTAATAAATAAATATATCTTTTTGATTACGAGAGAGTTCCAGAAAATTCTCGCGCGCGATTTAAAATCTCATAAATAAGAGGAAAACCTCTCAGTTCGGTGATTTTAGTTAGGTTTTTGTTGTTTTAAGAGTTTGTTTAGAAAACTGCTCTTGTTGATTGTAGCGAATTCGCGGATTAGCTTTTTTTAGCTGTTTTAAATTAACTTCTGTTGAACGGTTGAGTAGTTAAAAGATAGCTACTGTGAGATATTGTAAAACTGAAAGAATATCTTAGGGAAGCATTTTGTGATAATAATAAATTTTTGTTCGTTTTTCATCGGACTTGTGCATTCATTTCGTAACGAACCGGTACGCCCGCAACAATATTAATAATTACAACCATAAATAAGAGGTTTAACACAATATCTAAACATATCAAATTAAAATAAGTATTCATTAGTAGAACGAACTCTAAAAATAAAAACATACAAATTTATAAAATTATTAAAATTAATCTCCTTTTACTGAAACTCCAATTCAGAACTAATCAGGGAAAAATGAGCTAAGTTTCATAAAAGTCGATTAACATGCTTCGTTCTCTGGTTCATTTGAGATCAAAAAACGAAAAAAGATTCATTTAAAACTTTATTTAAGACATTTAAAATTCATATACATCCGAAAAATCGAATCTCAAATGTATCCATAATTTTGTTTTTAATCATTAGCCTACTATTATATTTCTTTATATATATATATGCGTGTGTGTTTGTGTGTTATACGAAATGTTGATGCTCATTGTAAATACTTCACTTTGACAATATATTCAGATAGCAATTCAGATTAAACTATTATTAGCATTATTCAACGCACACGAATTCTTACAAAATTTATATAATTGGTATATTTTCGTTATTTATTACTTTCCATTTTGTTCTAATGGAATAAGTTCTATTACCTCGCTATAAAACTAGATTACACTCGTCGTGGTAAAAAAAGGCTTTTGTAATAAATTGTTTCTCCCTTTTGCATAGGGGAGATTGCTAGTGTCGACAGGTAGAGCGTAAATGGGAATTTAAAGTTTATGAAGGTTTTATAATTTATTACAATGCTACTCCTCGTTCCTTTAAATTCCGTGAACATTATTTTCTGGAAGCTATTCAGAACGCTTTAAACAGAAGATAATGCATTTAAGAGACTCACATTATAATTTCCTTTCTGCGCAAAAAATGCTGTACTTTTGAAGTGTTCCCTCAACTAAGTATCTTTAGCTTGACATTTTCCATTACATGAGAAAAGTTAATTTTGCGTATGTATTCCTGGCAAATTTAAAGTTCTAACTTGGCATTCCTTATAGACTGTTCACTATTTCCGAATACTAATGCTGTTTATTAAATACTAATGCTGTTAATAAATAATGCTGTTTAATAAAACTAATGCATTTTAGCGTCATGACTCCAACTTTCGATCTATTAGCAAGGATAAAAACATTTTCTACGTGATGTTTGTACAAAAAATGTTAAATGCGCATTATTGTTACAAATACGGATTTAAAACTCATTCACATTTTAATTTAGTATAACAGTGTAATTCGTTAATTTCATCATTATAATTTACTGCAAACGCCTGATTAGGATTTATGCAGGAGAAATAAATACTCAAATCTAGCACAGTAGTAAATTTGAGTAAAATGTTACACTTAATATTGGAAAGGAAACTAGGTAAAATATCATAAAAACTAGGTAAAATCTCATAAAAAAGTAAATTTGTAAAACATGTTATTGAAATTTAATGTTAAAAGTATTTTATGATAATGCGATAAATTCCTAATAGTTACTAAATAATAAATGTTGAAGCAAGAGATATTATCTTAATGCCTTTTAAGCCAATAATTTCGAATGGCGCACTCTATCTCCTGCTTGATCCTTCGTGCGAAACGTTTTTGCATGCCCTCTGGGGGGGCTAAATTAAATATTAATTTCGAGCCATCATGCATTATGCAAGCTAAACGTGATCCTGATAAAGAATAAAGAGGTTTTTGTTAAATTTGTGTCATCTTTTACTTCAGTAGTAGTTCATTCCAATTTCCAGCAGTTCCGAGCATAAAGGTTTGTTTATAGCCCCAACTGCAACTATAATATGAACCGTAATTTTTTGTTCTAAATCCTCCATAAATCCATAAATTTATCACTTTACTAAAGGAGGTAGATACCGAGCCCCTTTCCACACATAATTAATTAAAAAGTGTAACATTTCATTTGCGCACAATATATTTGCAGATTGAAAAATAATTTACAGTCCAGCAAATCAAGATTACCTTTAATTGTAAGATCACCCAACGATCGTTCAAAGCAGTTTTTTTCAAACCGATCTCAACGCCTTCTTGCTTAACATTAAGGCATGTCACTCTTTTTTTTTTTTGGTCAGTGGTCATCAAGCGATGTGAAACACCATCTCGAAAGTTTTCTTTGTCATTTACGCAAAGTTACAAACAATTGAAAAAGACTTATAGCATTACTCAGTCTTAAGATTCCGTGAGAATATCCCTTATGCTGGAAGGATACCATAGCAGGTACTCTGCTTTAAACCTACCGAAATTTTACAAGTTTGTAGTTCAATTTTAAACCATTCAAATAATCGTACTATAAACACAAGCTCAGATATTCCGTAGGCATCAAGTTGGCTATTGGCTAAGTTTCATAATGCATCATGCCATTCGTAAGTTTCATGATACATCACGCCCCACGCATTCCCGGCACTCAGGAAACTTGATTCTAATATTGAATTATTCTTATTTATAAAAAATATGCTGAAATCTTTACGAAGAAGTCACGAAATTAATGTACGAAATATGTATAATTCTATACAAAAGTAAACAGTAAGAATTACGTAAGAATATATTTTGAAGTTTTATTAACTACATTATTACCTTCTGATACACTAGGGCGCTGTATAGGTGGTTCAACTTCTCCATCTAATTCTTTGGTAAGAGAATCGTCTTGCATTGGTGGACCTTTCCCTAAAAAAAGTAAGCGATGATAGATCATTTAGAAAATAATACTTCGATTCTTCGTTTAGCTGCGGAGAGAACTTTATGAAATTAATTAACTTTAAATGAAAAAAATTAAATAAATTACTTGAATAACTGGATATAACGTATGCATTCTGTTTTGTTTATTTAAGATTTTTAAGGCACTGTAAAACTAGCAGGTACCATCTCCCAGAAAAATTAAAATAGATAAAGCAGAACTGTAATGAAATTGACTTAAGAAAATGGAAGAGAATTAATTAATGTGAAATTAAATTTGTTGCAACTGCTATATTTTTTATTATTTTTCTCTTAATTAAGGATTTATTCTGAACACGAAATAATTACGACGATCTTACCAGTCAGGATGCTATCTTACGTCTTCTAAACGCTGACTTTTTTTTACATACTTTTAATTAAAGTATAAATTCACAGTAAAATTTAATTATGTCAAAATAAAGCAACACTCGAGTATTTGAAAGTTCTAAAAAAACGTAATTTACATTTAAGCATATAAATTATTCCTCCTGCTTATTTTAAAAACAAAATCAGTTTATAAGTATAAATTAGAATCTTTCTATTGTTGCTAAAGCTAATAATTATATTTTATAAATTACAGCGCTCTTCCCAAATTTTAACCATCCCAACTTACATGTATATGCTTAATCTAAAATCAGGGAGAGGATGAGAAGAATTTTGAGAAAGATAATGTAAACATGAAGTAATACAGTAAACCCCCAGCGGATATGCTGAATGCGATCTCATATATACGCAATATCCTAATCGTTTTCATTTAATTTGTCCAACCTTACAATTTTATACACACGCGATACAATATTTCTTAATTAAAACCAGATGCTTGATTGGATCTAGCCTGGCCAAAAGTTACCAACAATTTTAACGGATTTACATCCATTGAAAATTAATTTGTACAAGCTGCAAAAACAAATGGCAGTGAAGGATATTTAGCTATGGAAAAACTCAAAAGAATTAAGAGAAAAATGATGTATGAAGAACTGGATGATTTCATAACACCAGCCGATAGCGAAATCAGTAATAATAAAGAAAAGATAGACAGCCTTTAGATACAAGCAGTTAAAGAATTGTTAAAAAAAAATAGGAACTGTCCTGATTCTGCAATGGAGATTGACCTATTCAGTCATAGTCCCAAGTAAAAAACACCAACTTTTAAATCACCAGTTGTTATGACACATTTTTGATTGAATTGATTTAGCAATAACAAAATACCATCTATTCACATGTGTTTCGTTGACACATGTTATCCTTGTAAAGTTCTTTACTGGAACGCGATTTTGCCGCACGCGCAATTTATTAATCGTGTAACCTCCGCGTTCGGCAAAGGTTTATTGTACAAATATTACTAGCAATGTATGAAAGCACCATTGTACTGAATGCCTAAGCAATATGTAGATTGCCTGAGCAAAAGCTGGAGGACGAAGTTAAAACGATTAATATTCACACATTTTCTAAGCATTCTATGAAATATCAAAAGACAAACCCTAGAACTACTGGCAGCTGAATTGATGTGAAACATTTTGATTGCAAGGAAACAGCAGAAGTGTATTCTCTCATTCTCTGAACAGCATTTAAACAAATGACAATAATAAATTATGAAAAGACAACATTTTGTAATAAACACATTGCTCAAAATCTCTCTAAAACTATGAAATATATTCAGCAACGGAATGATCTCATTTCCAAAATAAAATACCAATGCATATTCCCACATGCCTTAAGCTAGTCAAAACTACTATCTGGAAACGTGAAGCCAATTTTTAAAGAAAATTCAATCGAACGTGCATATCAGACAACTTCCCAAAAATATTCCGATTCAATCGCGTTTCGTGCAGGGAACAAGCCACATCACTCGCTCATGATGCCAGATGCTCTAAAAGCTTGAAAGCGAATATAACAGATGATTTCAAAAGCGAAAGGCTAATGCATTTTTCGACGCGTGGAATTTTATCAATAATTCCATTTTAGCTTTGAGCTGAACGGAGAATTTTGTTGGGAATTTCAAACTCACGCTCAGTGGTTTCATAAGTAGGAGGATATTTGATACATATTTATTCCGTTGCTCTTCTTAAAATAAGAATACAGGAAAACATGCCTATTCTGATCGCTGTACGTTAGTACGAAAGAAATATTTGCAGTTACCTAACATGATTGTATTGCCTTCAGTTCAATGCAATTTTACGTCTCTTAACCAAATTACTATTTTGATCTAAACCATTCTTAAAACTGTGTATTCCATGAATCCATTAGACAGTAATGGAAAAGCCATGGACACACTTCACGAATGATATTTTTAAACACACAAATTAAAATTACAGAAGATGTTTTGTTGAACTAAATGAAAATAATTACTAATATCTGCAAATGTATGTAGAATATAAGAAGCTTACTAGTTACATTCTATTTGTAACAGACATATCAAATAGAAAGCTGTCGCTGTTTATCTTGGATAAGGATACTTATCTGTGGTCCGGTACGTGACAAGTCATGCTGGATATCCAGCCAGTTTTTGATTTGCGTTTTAATTGTTACTAACTATGAAAATCCAAATTCGCAATGTACTGTTGAGAATGGATTCAAACTTTTTAAGTCTCGTTTCGTAAGAATCAGATACGCTTCTTCAAGGAAACATCAAAACTACTTGCAGCCACTAAGTTTTTAAAAATAAAGTAGAGGTTTTTATACATGAAAACATGGGAGGATCCTTCAAGTATAAAATTTAAATTTGTATATGATCTCTGAAGAAAATAATTTTCCATTCTTAAAACATTTATTATGCTAGAATAACTTAAATTCAAAACGTTTCATCCCTGATGCATACAGTTCGCAAAAATATATGCAATTAATATTTTCATGCTGCTGGTAACAATTTTAATGCAGTTTCATAAAATACAGAAATATTAAATATCGAAATTCTAGTTACTTTATCAATTCGGTCAAAAATATTATAAAATTCCTTCATAAATGTGTCTCGAAACTTGACCTATGTCTTGAAATTCGTTTTCGAATATCTTGAAGAAATTTGCACGTATAGCCGTGATATATTTTAGTTTTGAATTTGCCAGCTTAATTTACGAGTACCATAAAAAATTTCGTATTTAAAGTAATGATAAATCAATCATGATTTAATGTTTGTAAAATCTTTCAATCCATTAAACTGAAACTGTTTTCATAAAAATCCCAACTTCTCAACTATTTTTCAGAAACTCCTCAGCTCTGAATCTGTATATATAAACAATATCTAAACAAACAGAAAACCAACCTTTTTTCGAACACTTTTGGCATGACATCACAAATCATTTGCTTAGAATATTCCTAAAACGTTATGTTTTGAAAGAGCTGTTTTCTGGACATTGCCTCACTTTCAAGGAACTGACTGCTTCCCAAAACTTGTCTAGACCATTGCTTCTTATACCATGTGCCTCTATCTCTTGGAGACAAGATAAAAATATTGCATTAATCTAACTGTTCCCACAGGCGCTATATGATCTCAGAAACATTCCTTTTTGCTGTGAGAGTAGTAATGAAAGATGTGGTCAAACAAGTACAGCAGTTATCTGTTTTTCGTCTTAAAGCTGTGCGTGTCATTAGAGGAAGTCATACTTTTAGGCCAAATTTAAAAAGTGATTTTTCTATGTGATAAATTATTAACTAAATTATGCTTGAATTTCAAAAGAAGAACCATTTTTCAAAAAATCTGATGTATTACGCTGAATAATTTGCACTTCCTACTAACCAAAATGCAGAAATATTCTCTATAATTATGGGTGTTTTTGTTTTTAACGTTTTCTTTCAAAGATTTTATAAAAGCACATCGAAAAAAAAATCCTTAGTTGAATGCATCAGAATGAGTAGAAATTTCCGAAGTTATTCAAACACATTTAAAGACAGTTTTAGACAAACTTCATACAATAAAATATTTAGTAATGTACTGTAAATAAAAGTGTATTCAGAAATATGAGCACTATTCAGAAGTAAGGAAAAGAAGAATGAAAAACTGTCTAGCAGTACGTTATCAAAATATGAGTAGCGTTTAATGGTTGACATTTCTGAAAGGTATTCCAGGTAATGGTATATTCTTTTCCATTCAGTTTACATGCTTTCTGTACAGTAGTAAACATCCCACGCAACTATCCTTGAAAGTGTAATTTACACTAAATCAACTTTTGAGGTAGAGCTAGGGTTTCAAAGATAATGGTAAAGAAATGTATAAAAAACTGCGCATAGGAGAAACAAAAAATTACATCCAGACATCAAAATCCGGATCAGAAAGTGAGTTTACTTTGAAACAATTATATTAAAAGTTTTAATTTATATGTTCTTATTAAGATTTATACAATAGGTTAAAAATCTAAACTAAATTAAATAGTAAGTCTCAGTTCAGTACAATATATGAGTATAGAATATATGAGTTCAGAATATATGAGTTATATATATGCTCATTAACTAGGTTACTAAAATGAGTCTTCACCTTTTGAAACCTCAACTACCAAGTAACTTCTAATTTAAGCCGATTTTCAGCAGATTTTATGTAAACTGATTGTACAATCTAAAGCTCATTTTAATGCCAAACCCATTTTATCATATTTTTCTACTCATCGTTATCATAAAAGTTTTTTTGCTGTTAGCGAATTTAAAAAAAATGTTTTGATAAACAAAAGGAATATTTTTACTTAAATTTTTAAAAATAAATTGATAGAAAACGTGCATTGTAGTTAGGTAAAAATAGCTTTTATTCCGGAGATAAGGTAGGCGATTCCTACAGAAGGGAGCTCCATTTTTACTACTAGAATAACATTGTGTATTTTATATCTCGTTTGAAATATTATCCGCAAGTTCAAATTTTAAGGATAATAAATAAGTTTTAAACCTCTTAAAAATTGTATAAATCTTTTTTGAAAACTTTTAAATACCAAACAATAGATGAATGATTTTTTTTCACAAAATGGTTCATAAATAAAAGGACACAATTTACAAATTCTCTGACTTTTTTTTAATTATAGAAATAACTATCAAGGACAGTACTAAAACTTACAAATATCTTGCTATCAATTTTCCAAGAAGGTTTACAGCTGAATTAAGTTAAGGTCTTCCAGGAATTTTTCGAAAAATTCTTTACATATTCTAAAATCTATAGCTAAGAAAACGGCCCATTTTATCCCACTTATGCGTAAGCTCTCGACTGTGGAAACGCTAATGGAAAATGACTGACAACTTACTGTATACAGGGCGTATCAGTACAACGGTGGCAAACTTTCAGAAGAGACAGAGTACACCTAGATGTTGGGAAATCACATAGCAATGCATGGTCGGAGACGCTTTCCTGGCGCGTTAGTGGCGAGACAAAAGTAAAAAAGAAAGGACAGGAGCGGGGTGAGAAAACATGTTTATTATTCTGAGTACAACAAAAACAAAGAAAAATAACATAAAGAGAAAACGATCATTATCAAAGGTGTTCGAAATTACGACCCGGACCGCGATCCAGGAACCATGCGTCATGTATCTTCCATCCGTGTTCGACCATGCACTGCATACGTGATTTTCCGCCGTCTAGGTGTACTCTATCTCTCCTGAAAGTTTGTCACCGCTGTACTGATACACCCTGTACATCTGTCTGTACTTACTGAAAGACTTTTCTTATCTCGGTGCCAGTTATGGATACGAACGGCACCCACTTACCGCCAATGCTATTTGCAATAATTTAGCACTTGCCCCGAGATTTGATTCCTCTCTTCCTGAAAGAATCGAATCTACAGCGACAAACTGAGATTCAGTTTGGGCAGCGTTGACAACCACGTACGTGAGTGAAAGCTCCGCAGTTAACGCCTGAATCCTGTCTTTGCTTACAGAGACACAGTATTCCCACAGCTGACGTCATTGTATGGGGTACCATTGCATACGACACTCGATGGCTTCTGTTATTGTTCAAGTGCATTATGAGAGTCCAACGGTACGTTCGTGACCTCTTTCCTCCAAGGAGGCATGTTTCATCAAAGGGTACTCAGCCCTTTCCTGAAATGCCTGTACGATTCTCAAATTCACCACATCTTTCAGATAACTTAGGAAGGAAAATTTACGAGCTTAAGATTTGTTGGAAATCGACACGCTCTTGCAGGAGCTGTGAAATATACCCATACATTTATGGATTTTTCTGTATTGAATGACACTTTTCCTTAAATATTCTAATCACTTAATATAGCCTTCGTATAATAATATAACCTTTAGCTTTGATGTTATAATCACTAAATATGTAACCATAGCTTTCATATGTATAAAATTCCATTCGATTCGAAAAACTATTTCTTAGAGCATAATTTTTTTGGCATTATCTTAATATAACATACTATAAATGTATTCATAAGCAAATAAAAACGTAAGATTAATATTTAACCACATTACAATACCTCCTGCTTGTGAATCATAATAATTAAGCATATCATTCTGAAAGAAATGACCCTGGGCAAAAATATCTCAGTGAATTTCCAGTGTATCGACATTAGTTAAAAACGTTTAGATGCAATTCTGGTAATCTAGCCGATTTAAGATAAAATTTCTCTCAAATTTTGTGAATTAGCTTCAGATAATGTAATGTGATTTGATTACATTTCTATCGATGCAAACAATAATGCAGCCCTTGCAACATTATTAGCTGGAAATAATATTGGAAAGAAATCCCAGCAGAGAATAAATTTTGAGTATTGTAAAGCGTGGCATCACAGATATAATTAAAATTTTGTCCCTGACGTAAAATCGGAATATTAATGGATTTCTCCTGCCTCGGTGTAAAGACTACTTTCCCTATAATTATTTTAATGCTCTGAGTAAAAACCTTCTTCCTGTTTTCCTCTTACCTTAATCACGGTTCGAAGGAAAGTTTAACAAAAGCATACGAGGAGAGGTATAACATAAGGTTTTAAATTTCAAATTTCATTTCTTTTTTTTCCTAAACCTCCCTGGCCGCTCTTTTATTCATTTCTAATATTTCCTTTTAACATTGCTGCATTTACCTGAAAATATTTTGCCCTTAATCTGAAGCCTATATTAAACTTTCTAATCCTTTAAGATAAATAAGCGTATGAATCAAATTTTCAATTACGAAAACAGGTAAAGAAATAATTCCATTAAATGAGGCTTATGGAAATAAAAATTATTTAATTTCACTTTGGACAATTTAATTAAAGTTTGAATTCAGAAGCGAAAGCGCGGTGAGTGTAATTTTTTAATTATTTGTTTTATCTTCTAATTTTGTAAAAGCTTATCTGGGGGAAATTTTAGTTCATTTTATTTTTTTACAGTCTTACAAATTTAATTGCTTCATATCATATTTCGCATGCATTCAAAATCAAAATTACGAAAGTATATAGCACCAAAATCACAAGTTTATATTAAGCTAATATCTAACCATTTCCTCTAGAATAGCAGCAAAACTTTTAAAAAGAGAGAATTCGAGTAACTATACGTCCTCTGCAACGTTTAAATGAACTACATCACTATAACGACTGTTTTTTTCCTTTGTTTAACTAGTTTTTTGTTCTAGTACCCGAATGGTTTCTTTGAGCAAAATGTAAATCAGAGCGTATATTTGCAGACATCTAAAACACAATAAACACAATATGAATGAATACATACACACACACACACACACACACACACACAAAAAAAAAAAAAAAAAAAACTGAAAACTGTCAGATTTTACATTACGCACAAAAGGGCGTTTTTTTAACGTTTTATGATTTACTTTCATTTATTAAATATCATGTTCTTTGCACTTAAACCATATAAGTCAATTCAACAGCATTATTGCAAAATAATTTAAAAATAACATATCTTTAGAATTTCCGATACACAGTCTCGATCGCTGGAGATAGTATTTTTTTTCCCCTCGTACAGTGTTGCTATTGCTGGCTTTGAAATCGTTGAGTTTGTTAATCAAAAATTCGTTAAATTGTTACAAAATATGAAATCGATAATAAAATAAATTCCATATTCCAAATTACGGTTTCCAGATGCCCATATTCGGTGCATGATTACATTATTCAAAATTTTAAAATTTTGAATTTTGAATTTCAAAATTCAAATTTCAAATTTCAAAGTACAAAGTTCAAAATTTCTACCTTGTTTTATCACAATGCGAAAAACATACAAACATTTATGCAGATTATTCGTTCTTTAAATATAACACCGGGCGATAATATTTGATGGCAACAATTTCGGAATATTTAGAGCTTAAAATAACCACATATATGTTTACCTACCTAAACATATTAACCATGCTACCTGAGAAAATGTGAGCTATGCTGCCTGAAAAGTGATTTATAAACTTATATATGTTTCTTTTTCATAGTTATGTATGTTTCATTTTCATAGTTAATACAGATATATACATTTCCTTATATACAGATATATATATTCGCGGATTTTGCTTTCATCAATAGCAAAACTATGCAAAAGCAGTATAGTAGTTAAACGTTTTTATAGAACTCTTCTATTTATGAACTTTGCATTTTCTTTATTTACGCCACTAAACCCAATATCTTTATAGCGTTTTCAATTTCATTCCTATTCAACAACTTCTGGATTTATTGAACTATTTTGAGGTTCGTATTAGTTTGCAAAATTAAAAGTCTGATTTATAAATCAATGTAAAGTAGTGAATTTATATTGTGGAATTTATATTATATAATCCTTTTTTGTGGAATTTTACTTCGCAGTTCAAGCAGGATGGGAATTTCATGAAATGCGTTCATGAATGTACAGAAAACAGCAATTTACTAATTTATTATTAATTCTTAATATTTCGAAATTCATAAGAGGTAGAAGAATAGGAAACGATAGGTAAATTCCGTTGTTCCTTCACTGCGAACTTAAAGCATTATGTATTGAAATATCGTATTATACAGGTAATTTTTAATAACAATGCTGTATTTATAAAATTAAATTGTTTTTAATAACAATAAGTCGAATTATCTTCTGCATAATTAATTTTAACAATACATTTGGAATTACCTACTTGTTAATCAAAAAAATTCACTATAAATTAATTCTAATTATAAGCAAAGCAGAACGGTTTACGCTTCAGATTTTTAAAGTTATTCTAATTATATAATCATTCAATTTTCATTATTATTTCGTATAATTCTCCTTTGCTTTTTAAAATGCCAGTACAGCCAAAAGAAAAAAAATTAGGCTAACATTTTTTGACGGAAGATTTTTTTGCTGGTCTTTACATTCATTTATATGTTATATAATTATTTTTAAAAAAATGCAATTTCCTTTGTACCCACGAATATCTTTCAAATAATTAGACGTATTTCTGTTGATAAAACAATGGCTCTAGGTTTTTCTTGTTAATGTTCACCTTGAGGCGTAATTTATTCAGAAACATGTCACGTAATTATCATTAAATCCTTCGAAAATCTTGACACACGTGATATATTCAGATATTCTTTAATTTGGAACATATTAATATAGCTTCAGTTACGCAGCTGGACGAGAAAAATTGCACTTTTCGAGTATTTGACAACAGCTTTTTATGAAAATCATTATTCGAATCATACTCATTGGTCGGAATAGCACTAATTAAAATAGAAATAATTAAAACTGAAGATGAAGAAAATTATTATTATATTTTGTATTTTATTTTCGAAATATATTTCGGAAACTTGACAATACATTTTCTTTACTTCAAAAGGGATGATAAAAAAGCTTTTATTTAACTCGCTTATGGTGTTTATGTGACTTATATAGTAAATAAATAGTACTTAAGTTAACAATTCCTAATACACTATTATTTAGGAATTAACTTATTAGTAATAGTTTTCAGTTATAGCACGCACAAACTTTTACAGTGAAACTGTTTTTTTTTTTTTTTTTTTGTTTTTTTTTTTTTTTTTTTTTTTTTTTTCAAATCTCTTATCAAATTTATTATTGAATCAGTTTTGTTCCTTGATTTTTTGAACTTTTTTTTTGTTGTTGTTTTGTTTTTTGTCTAAAGAGTATATTATAAATATCAGAATTTCGCCGCTTTCACCTCGGATACAGTGGAATAAATGAAGTTATGTAATATTTGCCATTTTGCAATATATTAGTTGAAGTTTATGTAATATTTGTTAAATAAAGTTTACGTAATATTTGCGACTTAAACTCTAATTCTTCGCAATTTTGGTTTCGTCCATTTGAGGTAAGGTATTTTAAACTTCCATCCCTCAAAAGTTGTTCAGTTATAAAATTTTGAAATTTTCATAGAATATGAAATAAAATTATTCGTTTCCTTTTCAAACAAGAATGCTGAAACGATTATAATTTTATAGAATATTTTAATATGCTGCAGTATTAATTTTATAGAATATCTTTAATATGCCACAGTATGACTTGTAGCTGAAGGGAAAGTTTTCGTTCTTCTTTGGACGTCCTGTGATTTTCCCTTGGAAACATGGTTTCAAAGCTATCATATCATAATAAAAAAAGCGATTTTTTTTCTTCTGAATAGTTTCCGTTCATATCGATTACATTTATTTATTTTTGCTCTTGCTAGAAAGACGGCCATGGCAGTTTTCGGTACAGCTAAAACTTTGCCATTGATTTTATTTTTCCTTCAAAAATTCGATTTAGATCTTTTAAATTTACTATTAAATTACTTTTTGTCGGTTTTTCATGCATATTCTTCGTTTTAAAAACAAGCTTAACATTTCACAGTTTTACCGCAGCATCAGAATAAGCGTCAAAAAGTCTTTTGAAATGAAGTTTATATCAAATTTTATCATAATTTCTGATTTTTGGGTGTGCAGTAATAACGAAGTTCAACTTTCACTAACATTTTGAATGTTTTGCAGAGTGCAACATCCAGATCTGGAAATATTTCTAAATCAATAAGGATAGTCAATAGACAGAGGAAAATGGTGATTTTAAAATAGGAGAAGTTTCAAGAATTTAGCTAACAAATAAATACTTTGTCAAAAACTGCTGATTTATTTCAGGACTAAAGGAATAAAAGTAAATAGATTAGTAGCTTAATATCAGTTGATGGATATTACAATAAACACTGGTAATATAAATTTAGAGAATAGCAGTCAGTTGATAGTAATAAAACACAAGATACGAAAAGAGAGTTACACATTTGTGAAAAAAGTAAAAAATGCTGCTTACTAACCTATATGATAGGAGAGAACCTACCAATGGTGTTTTTGGATCTGTAACAGAATTGAAATAACCGCTATCTCGGGAAGCTCTGTTGCACGAAACGGACTCAACATCAATTAGTATAGATTTTAGTGTGGATTGCTTACAGACCTTTACTGAACCCAACTCAATTTCCTTATAAAATCTTTTCAGACACATTTGGAAGAGGTTGCTTGTTGTGGTTTCATCATGAATTACAACAGTACAGGGAAGCAGTGTAGATTATGTGGTAATTTATATAGGAAAAAAAGATTTTTGCTGAAGATCAAGCATACATTTCTCTTTAGTCGAATCACAGGTGGTGCAAGCATACGTTCCTTTTTACTTGAGTCACAGGCGGTGCAAGCGTACGTTTCTCTTGAGTCACAAAAGGTAGGCAGATAGCCCTCGGGTACTTTACCTTAATCGAATAAACTAAACGACAGGAAGGACTTGAAATTAATAAGCTATTATTTTTATAGACAGCACAAACTTTAAAAAAAAAATGAGCGGAAATGGTGAGCACTCCGTTGGAGATTGTCTAAAGTGAAATACACAACTTTTTTAATCGCAGGTAATAGACATGAATATTGATGCAAAGTTATAAATAAGGATAAGATGTAAATCATAAATTACTGCGAAGTCGTACATAATAACACAACCGTTGGAAGCAGCACCAGATAATAGTGCATTTTTTGAACAAATTGTACATAATAACCTAACTGTTGGAAGTGAACGAAAATAGACTATTCGCTGTTGAAAAGTTATTTTTCAATTGAGTAATTTGATTGATACGTGAAATTGAGAATGAAAAATATAAAAATTAAAAAAAAAATAAAAAAAATATAAAACAAGCTTTTATTTAAACTAGATAAAGAAAAACTAAAAAAGAGAAAAATACAATACAGTTTAATGGTAAAAGGGAATGATTAAGTAATTCTCATACCAAAGTTCATTTTAAATTCTGTATCGCGAATAAATGTGAGCGGATAGATAACAAATGTAACAGCTAATGGCGTTTTAGAAACTACAAGCAATTATCTATATTATTTTGGTACAAATTTCCAAATTTGTTTCAACAATTGTGTCACAAATTTCCATTCGAGTAATCTACTCGAATCTTGAGTTACTCAAATACAGTTCTGTCGAAAAGATTTTAAATCAATCGAAAGCAAAAAAAAAAAAAAAAAAAAAAAAAAAAAATTAGTACTTCTAATTTTTATAGACTAAAAAATAGACAATCTCGGTGAAAATTAGTACTTCTAAATTATAGACAAAATTAGTACTTCTAAATTATAGACAAAATTAGCACTTCTAAATTATAGACTAAAAAATAGACAATCTCGGTGAAAATTAGTACTTCTAAATTATAGACAAAATTACTACTTCTAAATTATAGACTAAAAAATAGACAATCTCGGTGAAATTATTTTATAAGCATATAGAGTACACCAAATAAAATTTTGACTACTATTGTAATAAGTAATTGCTTGTGCATAATTACTTATTACAATAATATTACGCACGTTTATATTTTTTGCGAATTAAAATTGTAGAATAACGTTCGGAAATAAGATAATTATTTAATCTCTTTTTTTCTATAAACAAGAGATTTAAATTATTGTATTGTTTTTTCCTTTAAACAAAAAGGGCATTATTCTTGTGTAAATACAGTGTTTTACCGAAAGCTACTTATTTTAAAAGCGATACTACTCTGGTGCATGAGGAGAATTGAGTTACAGTTTAAGATGAATTCTAAAAGATTTACTTATCTTCAGCGAAAAAAGGACTCCTTATTTAACGAGAATTTTTAATGTTATATAGGCATAAACAAACATAAAATTAAGCAAATCTGAAACTTTTAACCTTTTTATGTTAAGGCGTTATATGTTTGTTTGGACAAAAAGTAGTATGAACGGATTAGTTAAAACCTAATATAATTTATACAGCATTATTAGCTTCATATCTAACAAATTTACTAATAACTGTTTAGTTCCTTTACATAATTTCTGGAACACATGATTCAATATCATGCCAGGCTCAAAATTTCAGATACTTGGCTGAAACTATGAATCCAGTGCTCTAAACTATCCAGGAAAGAGCGACTATTGACACCATTGTTATCAATTATTACTTCAATACACACATATAGTTAGTAAATAGTAATATGTTTAAAATATGTTTTTCGTGTAGACAATGGATTAGATTGCGGTGATGAAGATAATTATGTAGAAACTGCGATGTCCTACTTCTTGAATATAAATACAACAGAACCAAACACATGAATCAGAAACGCATTTAACTTTGGTACACTTGTCTCACAACAAAGTAAACTCGCACTAATACAATTTCCCCAAAATTTGCTTTAACTTCATTTTATAGTTTACCCTATTCATAAACTACATTGCGATTTTTACTTAGCAGCTAATTCTAAGATAATAATTCTCAAAAATTCTATTTAAATTTAAAACTTTGTAGCCATTTTGACAGGGAAAATTTCCAGCTTCTTTCCTGAACTTGCATATACTATTTTGTGATTCCGATATTATTCATCTGTTATACTTCAGAAATATTTTGATTTTTATTACACTTACTGAGAAATATAATTTCTTTGTAGAGACATTAGGTACTTTTTTGGAAGGAGGCAAGATGAAAAATCAGCAACGTCTTCGCCGGGAATCGAACCACGGAGCTCTGGAATACGCACCCAGCGTGCAGACCACTACACCACGAAGGCATGCCAAGAAGGCGGGAGAAATACTTTATATCTTTTTAAAATGAAATTGCATAAAATTTATTAAACTTTATAATTTATTACGTAAATTCTGTAAATTTGCAAGAAATCCTATTACCGAAGCAATATTGTGTAGTTTTTGTACATCTCATAGTAAACCTACTAGCATTTTGCAAATGCATGTTACACATGTTAAGGCAACCTATATTTAGTCGAAGTTTAAAAGAAACGGGTGTTTTATAGGTTATTCATTCTTTTTGCATGTATAAATTATTGCAATTATTTTCCTTAAGTTTTAATAGGTTGATCCAAATAGCAAGTAATTATTTAGCTGGTAATGCAAAATTTACAAATTTGTTAGTAATTTATCATTACTTGGTTTCAGACATAACTAAGCGTAGGAGCTTTTTTTAAGATACAACATGCACCACTTTTCCTTTCCGTACTAAGCCTTTAAACTCACAATTTATTTACTGACAAAAAACCAGTCCCATCTTTGATTAAAACAGCCACGGACTCAAATAGCAATCAAATAAGCTGTCCAAACCCGAGATTGTTTCGTAACTGTAATAATAATGATAAAAGGAAAAAAGGAGCCGTCGCTTCGTAACTTTAATTATTCACGTTAGCCTTCCGGAAATTTAAAAAAAAAAAAAAAAAAAATGAAATGTGAAACAACTAAGGAACACTCACATTAATTCCGAATTGCGTGAGTAAGGTTGTGAAGCCATACACCATGATGTGTTACTGTATTTTTTTTTCAACTTCTTGTTTTATTCTCTAGTGATTTTTTATTCCTCAAGAAGCGACACAACCAAAAAGATGGGCGAGACATTAGTACAAAAGCGCTGTATCGATTGGGAGTGATTACATACTGAATAATTGAGAAACCAGAATGATTATTATTTTCCATTTTATGATTTTCTCTCGCGTTGCTGAGTAAGATATGCATTACAGGACATGCTTGAATTATTCAGCTTCACAGCAGATTATAAATCTGAGAAATGTGAATGACTACCGTCTTGGGAATGGGTAAAACTAGTAAGCACTTTATATTCTTAAAATGATTTTCAACATGCAAGCAAAAATATTTTTTTTTTCATGAAAAAATACATGTTTGGACTTCGAAAACTTTTAAACTTTACTTCTAAAATTTTTATTTTTTCATAGTTTGATGGCAAAATTATTATTTTATTGAGCACCTTGCGCCTTGTGTTGAATAAAAGTTGCTTTATTATTAGATGACTTTTGCATATGTATATATATATATGAGTTTTAATATTTCCTGTAAGAAATAAATTAAAAATCTTTTTAACTATAAAGTATTACTGCCGAATACTCGAGATGATTCGTACTGAGTCAACAGCAATTACCTTCAGAAAACAACAAAGAAAAAGCACCATCAAATTAACTTGTATCGTATGCCAACAGAACCGTTTTTATCTTTCTATATTTAAATGTAATGTTCCTCTGATATTAATTATATTCGTCGGTCTTCGTGAAACATAAAAACCAGAAACTTAAGAAATAAATATTGCTGTTTTCGGAATTCGAACCACGGTTCTTCCGAAGCTTGCGGAACATGATAGTCATTTACACAACGATAATTCAAACCAAAGATTGCTACATTCTCTTATATTCTTCTTCATTTGAAGAAAGACTGGGAAGGAATACGATAATCAGTCGACTAAAGTGATCCACATTTTTAGTTTGTGCGCCACTGCAGAAATTATAGGTTTGTAGGCGTCATCATACATGAAAAATCAATTGCGACTTCGTTGCAACTGTACCACGGATTTTCCAATAGTAGCTATCATTACCACGAGAGCACGGATGTACCTTGAGAGCACGAACGAATCCCAAGAGCACGAACTCCCCGAGAGCGCGGACATAAGAATGTGATATTTCTTTTTAATTAAATTTTTAATAACATTGACTACATGTAAGAATTTTTTCCATCTTAACTATGTCAAGTAGATAATTGTTCTTCTAAAGCCTTAGATTAAAATTTTAATTAAAACTTTAAATGTAATTCAAATTTGCAATAATAAGTAAACATATAACTGAAGTCAGGTTTCGTTAAATTTCGCTCTTCAAACCATACGCCTTCTTCCTTCTTAGATAGTTATACTTTCCTAAAGAAACTAACAATAAATTATTACCCGGCGGAAGTCGCACCAAGAAAAGTTACTAGAAAGGGCGCGTGGGGTATCACATACCCCAATATTTAAAATACGATAAAAATAGTATTATTTAGTTTTAAAATTGTTTTTTTTTTTTTTTTTTTGTTCTCGTGTATTATAAATACGTGAATAATAACTGCGTTTCAAAAAATTAATTTCCGAAATAATCTTAGAGTTAAAATTAAGATAAATGAAAATAATAAAAAAAATAAACATCATGCCTCTAAGTTTTATTGCATCTCTAATACACCATGCTTATTTTATTTCTTCACACTTTGAACGAAATACATTCATGTGTTCTTGGCACAGAATATTTTCACATTTTAAACATTGCATTCACGTTCTTCTGTCCTTGGCGCGAGGGCAAAACATTTATCACATCTTTCATACTTTTCGAATTTCATGTATTCGTTTTAATTCTTCGTCGAAACTTCTGCTTTTGTTTTGCATGCAGTACGTCAATTTCTTGGAAAAGTATTAAGCTCTGATTTTTGTTCAATATTTTTTTTTTCATTAATTGTAATGCTAAGTCCTCCAAAAACAGATTTATGTTTCTGGTTGGTGGATTAGCAGTTGAATGTAATATAATTCAAGCATTTATTACAGCAACATTCAGTGCAGGAAAGAAAAATTGGCCACCTCCTTGTTATTCTAGCAATTGAATAATTGGCTGACATTTCATCCCCCATATCCACTGCTTCTTTAGTCATATTATTAAAACATATAATTCCTGACGTTTTATTTTCTCCAATAATATCATCTATAGTATGATCGTTATATAATGTTGAAAGCATAAGAACAGTTTTTCCTTTTTTAGGAACATCAGGAATTAATGTTTTATCTTTTTCGAAACCAAAACATTGTAAAAAATATTCTTAGTTTCATCTTCAATTTCCGAAATGCAATCTTCATCGCTTTCAAATATTTCTAATAAATCTCACATGCGTTGCATCTCCAGTTCATAGGGACTCATTCTTTTAACCATAATGCAGTTAGAAATTTTTAAGAATTTAATGTCAAGTACTTTAAAATCACTTGCGAGTAGAAATATTTACTGTTACACTCTAGAAATAAATTTCTGAACTAAATATTCAGTCAGAAAAACACTTACACGAACAGGCGCGTGGGGTGTGTCATACCCCAGTTCCAACAAAATACCGATAAATCTTTTTCTGAAACACACAGGCAAAGAAAAAGCGGTTCTGAAAGTCAACCACAACTAGAAACTCAGCTACTGAAAGCAGCATAGAATTTCAGTTTCACAAGTTAGGAATATTCTACTTTTATGTAGGGTCGGGGTATGATACACCCCACGCGCTTTCCTGCGGTTTAAGATTAATGGTTGATCTGACATAATATAAATTTAGATTATAAAATTTCAGGTTGTTCCCATTTAATGAACATTTATGAAAGTAGTAGTAGTAGTAGTAAAAACTGGTTATCAGCTTCGTAGCCCCTTTTTGCGTAATTGTCTGTAACAGATGAGATTTTTATCTCCATTTTAAATGAAAGAAACAATCAACGATTGTATCAATTTTAAAACTAAATCAGGAAATATAGTTCTTATTAATCTTCAACACTAAAACGTTTCTAGTAATTGGAAGAATAAGTACATGGGCTTTCATTTTATGTTCTAAATTTTCGATTATTACACTGGCTTCTTGCACTTCTTGTATTTAATATTACGTGATGGTACTCAACAATTTCCATCACGACTCGAGGAATGATGCCAGAATGTTCTTAGTTTTCTAGTTAGTGTGTGGGGCTAATACCTGCTTACTTAGGTAAATATTAGGTGTCCCCCTCACTTCTACATAACATAACATAAGTGCTCGTATAAATGATTTCAATGCTATTATGAAGTTATGATTTTGTAGCTCTATAATAATGGTATTCATTTTGAAATATTGGTTTTAATTTAGCAAAGCATCCCAGTTTTACTTTCCCGAAATGTTCTAGGCTTTGTAAAAGCATTTGTTTTAATGAAATCTACATCCATATAAAGAAAAGTCATATTTTTTATTTGCATAAAGGGAAACCAATGTATTGCTAGGCAAAGAAGCTATGTGCTACAACTCAGAAATTCAGAGTTTTTTTAAAAGTTCTGGGAAATCACTTTCTATTGGCAGTCCTTCCCACGTACGATTTTTTCGTATCTCGCTTGTTCTATTGCTTAGTATTCAGATTAGGAAGACTTATTAAAAGTTACATAATGAATTGTACCTAACATTCAAGCAAATCTGTAATAGTAAAAGCCTTGTGAGTATGGATATTGCTACTAGCAATAAGTATAAAAAGTGCATGCAAAGAAAAAAGAACTGCATGAAGAAAAAGTGCCTGACATAAAAGCGAAAGGACTAGCTTTCAAAGGAGTAGTTAAGACAACCTTCAAAAAAAGAAAAAAAAAAAAAAGAAATCTGAATTTTTCCATTCTTTCAGTATTCGAAAAACTGAAAGTGCATAGTGCTAAATAGGATTTAATTCCTTCAATTATAATACCTGAATTGAGATTGACTGGGTCAGAGGATTTCATCTCCTTGTATAGATCCTCTGATAACCGAAATAATCTTAGTCATTTAATAAAAGTGTTGTTTTCTTCCCAAACAAGAGACTTGATGTAATTTACCCTTGATTAAGTGATGTGAACGGGTAAAACCGTCAGAAAAGACCTTCCTTGTAACATTTCAGTGATAGTATTTTAATTGATAAATGCTTTTTATGAGTTTATGTAATTTTTTTAAATTTATTGTTATTATACGGTTTAATGCTGTTGTACTTCACATTCTACTGTTTTTAAAGCACATTGATAACAGTTGAGAAGCAATGGATACATTTTGAATTTTCTGTAACTACATGTTTTAGCTTATAAATCAGTTTAAGAATAAAAATGAAGACAGTATTTCTGCCAGAAAAGAAAATTAAAGCAATGTGTCAACGTGTTTGCACTATCTAAAACCGCCCTTTAATTTGCACATTTCTTTCATATGTGATAAAATGTTACAGTTTCTCTCCGGATAGTAAAATAATAATTAAAATACTCAAAAGTGGCTTTGGATTAACTAATTAAGTTACAGAAATTTAGATGCATATTTCGATACTGTTTTTTAAGCAAGCTTATTATTCGCCTTCCTTCTTTAATTGAGTTTTTCACGAAATTAAGCATAGTTGAAAATAAGAACATTTACATGCAAATAATTGGAAAAATTTTAGCTTAGTTAAAATATTTATCAAACAAAAGAAAACTTGAGGAAATTCATTTTGGGATGTTTTCGTGACAGATGTTTAAGGGTCAAATTTATTTCGCTCATATAAAGAAAGAGTTCAAGAGATCACAGCTGATTTTGCATTTCAAGTGAAGTTTTTATATGACCTTACTCTAAATATTTCTTCAGCTCTTGTCAGCAATTTTACAACATATCCCGAAATTGCGTATAAGATTATAAGGTATTTCTTCCGCCTTCTTGAAATGCCTTCGTGGTGTTGTGGTCTGCACGCTGGGCGTGTATTCCAGAGGTCCGCGTTTCGATTCCCCGCGAAGGCGTTACATATTCTTCACTTCTCCTGCTTCAAAAAAGATCTAATGTCTCTACAACATTTTAGAACTATTTATGTACAAACGAAATGCTGAAGGTAACAACAATCTTACCTTTTAGTATACAGTCCTTTTAAATCTGTAAAACATTGACATGTTCATGTAGCTGTTTAATTCTTTTATAGAACTCATTCTTTTGGATTATTGTTCAGTTGTGGCGAAGGTTTAATCTATTCAATATTAAAATAATGATTTCGAAGTGAAGCTTCACTTTAACATAAGAAAATAGTTTCGGGTGTCAAATACGATAAATAAGAGCATGGCCAAGAAGCATGCCTCTTTCTTTGCTAGAAACCACATGACGAGAATAAAGCTGCATGGCAGCGCAGTGACATGTAACGGAAATCGGTTACTTGATTGAGCTCTTTTTAGGCCTAATATTATGTATTGTTTTCAGAAGTCTGCCCATTAAATATTGCGGAGTTTACTGTCTAACTCAGACAAATTCCTTAATTATCCATTTTCAATTAAAAATGTTCACCAACATTTTATTTTTTTGAGATATTTGAAACCACATTTTATGGATGCGAGAACTTTTCTTAACCAAACAGATGATTTCCGCTTTGTTTGAGGATCGCATGCAAAACATCAAGTTTCATTTTTAGGTACAATTTGTTTACCAAAATCTGCATTATTTCCCGCAAAGTTCAGTCTTTTGTTAGAGTCATGACAATAAGACGGTCCATGACAATAAGACGTTCATCACATTAAAGTAAACAATTAATTGCATGGAAGCTTCTATCCGTATGCAAACGATATTTTAGTAAACAGAAGCTGAGACGTCAGTACAGGCCCACAATTATCTTTCGACATGTTTACTGATTTTAGAATCACTGTGTAGCTTTTGCGTTTCTCTAAAGCTTAGAATATTAATTAGAATATTAGTATATGGTTTCATTTATGTATAGTTGCTGCACCTAAGTCGTGTATTGTTTTTCCTTTACCCAAAAATTCCTGTAGCGATGAAACTGAAAAATGACTGGAAATTCTTGGCAAAAGTTTTTTTCTACGACACATAAAATCTTAATCTTCTACGCGATCTCTCATATAGTGAATTCTTATGTGTTGTCATCCATCTTTAGCTTTATTAGTCCAAATTGGCTTGAGGGATTATTGTTTTCGTTTTGCAATTTTGCGTCGAATCTCTCTGAATGTCCATTTCACTTTTCAAACTTTTGAAACCAAATATTACCGCCCTGTATTATATTTGAAGAAATTAAATAATGAAGAATCTGCATAAATGTATGTATGTTTCTCGTATTGTGATAAAATAACGGTTCCTAGAGCCATCCAATTTTGAATGACGTAATCCTACTGTCCTACTGCGAATATGGGCATTTGGAATTTGTTTTATTATCGATTATTATTATTATTATCGATGTTGTACTATCATATTTTGTAAAACTTTAACGAATTTTTGATTAACAAACTTAACGATTTAAAAACGAGCAATGACAAAACTCTACGGGGAGGAGGGAACTTTTTATCTCCAGCGCGCGGAACTGTGTATCGGAAATTCTAAAGATATGCTAATTTTAAAATTATTTTGCGGCATTGCTGTTGAACTCAATTTTATGGTTTAAGTGCAAAGAATATGATATTTAATAAATAAAGGTAACACACAAAACTTAAAAAAACGTCCCTTATACGTAATTTAAAATATGAAACCGTTCCGATTTTTTTATATATATATTTAAAATATTTTGAAATTTTGATTAGTAAATTCTTTCTCAAGATTGTTAAACTTGAAGTCTTCAGAATTTTCTTACATTACTCATTTATGTATTTAATTACGATTCTGGTATGTAATATTATCCCGAGTTTTCTCCAAGCAAATATCGTGAATACATTCTGCTTGAGTTACAGTAATTTGTGAGTTATATAATTTTTTGACGATTTGATTATGAATTTTACATCATTTTGTCCTATTAAAAGTTAACTATTTATCGAAAAACAAGTTTATTCAAATTTGTAAAAATAAAATACCTTAAACATTTTGACTGATCTTATTTTCGTAACTTTATATAAATACTTGAATATAAGCAATTTTGCTGTGTATTTTTCAACATATTTCCTTTCGAATGTTTACGGGGCACTCTATATCTTGATGAATGTTTTAAAACATTTCTTTATATTTTCTTAAATTATTACTTTAAATTTTGCATAAATTTCGTCTCATTAGATCCTTTTTGTTTTAAATGTAAAAGCTAATTTTATTTTAATTTCTTTGTCTTTGCGATTCATCTAGATAAAATAAATGGACGTGGATTTATTGATAATTTTTTCGGCTGACATTTTAAAAAGACTAAAGAATTATCAAGTACTACTCCATTATACTTATTGATTTGTTTCAATATTAAAGTACTTTTATGTAAGGTTTCCTTTCCAAATTTTTGCTTCAAATAATTTTAATTTGTGCTCTCTCTTACACTCTCTCTCTCTCTCTCTCTCTCTCTATATATATATATATATATATATGTCTGTATGTGAAAAACGTGGAAAATAAATTAAATTAAAACATTCAAAATCCAACCCATATTCAATTCGGGACAAATAATATACAATAATAATGCTACTCGTTTTTATTACTGCATATGGTTCGTTCCAAATTCAATTTGAGATGGATATTAAAGGTTTCAAATTAATTTATTTAGCATTATTACCACCATTTCTTGCTAGTTTCAAGGCACAGCTGGATTAGGTTTTGAACTACGTTTTACGTCGTATTAATTCATTATATACATGTAGGTATATAAAAATATGTAAAGGAAAATTAGGTACTTTTCCGTTTGGCCGGCGCAAATCTTGCCAAGCAGACTTTATTGGCGACAACATACAATATACACATAAAAAATATTTTTAAAAAATGTTAGTTCTAAGAATTCTTTTTTGAAGGCATAAACATTTTAATATCGCTTAAAATTTTATAAAAAGCCAATAAATAAAGACAATAAATTTGTAAAAAGATATTAATTTAAGAATTTACTATGCTTTCATGGTTCAACATCCTGATTCGCGAGTTCGTATCACGTGACCCCAAGCGATCTCATCTCACGTAAACTACTCTACAAAAATCTAATGCTTTCAGTAATTATCTACATTAATTTCAAGTTAAATCTTAATTTGGAACGCAAGTTTAAATGCAAGAAATATTTCAATTCGTACGAATAGCTTACTCGGAAATTATGTAAAACCGCAGTGTTTTACTTCGCTAATGCATTCTCGTTAGAATTGATGAATTTAACCCTTGATTTTACCTTTTCTATATTTTCGGCTTCGGGTAAGCGCTGTGATTGCATCCTGATTGACTTAATTACCGAAAATGGCCTTAGACATAAAACTGAACTATCTGATAAAAATTCTATGTAATTATATGCCACTATTGAAGAAACAATCAATCTGATAAGAAAAAGCTGCGACTTGTTTTTAAAATGAGGCGTAAAAGGTTACCAGCGAGAATATTCCGTTTGGCATCGGTTGTACCATTATTGGCGACTTTATCGCTTGCGCCGGCAAAACGGAAAAGTACCGAAAATTATAACTTAAACTAGCGATAACATCTCTAGTATCTATCTACTCTAAAAATCGTAATAACTTTTCTGGACTGAGTCCTTTTTAGATCAATACACCTTCCATGGCTTGAGTATTGCTCATGACGTAGCTAATTCGAAACTTGAACTCGAAATTTCGAAAACTGAAACATTTTTAACTGTTTTAATCTGTTTTTCTAATCTAAAATATTTCAAATCTAATTCAAAACCTTATATTTGTGAGCCTCCATATTAGATAATTGCACACTTTTGCTTCAGCTGCCTTGCAGTCAAGAGGCTACTTCTCTTCCTTTGCATTGCCGCTGTGCTAACTACGCCGTTATCTAAAATGTGATACTCTGTATAAAATTGTGGGGTGCGTATTGCGCCCATGACCACGTGTGATGAAAAATATACTTCCGATAATTACTTCATGCCCAGCAATAAAAATTATATTCACTTTGGCCTCATCTGTCTTCAAGTCTTTCTTTAGAGTACCATTTTTCTAACTACGCAGTAAAGCCTTCACAGGATTATAACGCAGAGAGCCATTGCCCACCGTTGCAACTTACTCCAAGTTATCTTATTATACATGTATAAAATAAAGGAAAAAAGTATCTAAAAGAAGGATGAAATTTGCTGAGAAAGATCCATAGATACAATACATTTTATTTCAGGGGTTAAAATAATTATGAGATGCATATTCTAATCCACATATCATTACGGGCATAACATGCACCCCAGACTTTTAGAAGCTTACATCGTGAGACTTATGATGGATAAGAGAGAGAAACGAGATGTGCGTATTAGCAAGAGGGAAGTAAAGCGCAAAAGTGTCGACACATTCAAGAAGATACCTAAGAGAGAGGAAAATTGTTTTTCAAAAAAAAGGGGGGGAGGGGAGGACGATTGGCGATAGTATAGCTGCACTGAAGCGTTACGCAAGATCGTCGGATGTGGATTAATTGGAAATAAAGCAGTTTAAAATGATGTATTAATAGCATGAAAACTTCAGTCAATGATTAGATGAAAGGTATCTGCATTGCAGCATTGCAAACGTAATATCCGGATGCGGATTACTTTTGAAATGATACAGTTTATGTAATGAGTTTGAAATGATACATTACAATGATATGTTATGAATAGTTACTATTTTTAGGACAGAAAAGGAAAATACCCAATTAAACTAAAGAATTATAAAGGGCTATTGCCAATTGCAGACAGAAGTTAGTTTTACAACAGAACATTATTTTGTGTTACAATCAAAAGTAGCTCGTCATGCTACAATTGTTTACTTTTTCTAAAAGTATTAAAACCTTTAGTATGTCATTAGTGTTCTACCTTCAGTAAGTTACATTCATAACTAATAAATATTTTCAAAACTTAGCTAAGTTATCTGAAAAAGGATCCGTTTAAAAAAAAACCTTAAAAAATTTATTCTCCTAAACATGAGAAGTATGCATAATATGTTTACCGAAACACCGCAAATGAGGCTAAAACTGTGTTATAAAAAACAAACTCCTTAACAGTTTTCATTTTCTTTATTAATTTACTTTTTATTCTTCCCCTACCTTCGATGATGTTCTCTTCGTTCCTCTGAACACTTTAATGTGCTAATTAAGCTTCATTTGAGTAAATCAGACAAGTTTCATGTCGATATTTTGCTGATACGAGTCAACCATGCGAGGTAAAGTCTTCCATTAACTTCACTTTTACATGTGCTTTCGAGTTATTCCAATTAAATCGACGGCGAAACATAAGTCGATGCTAAAAGAGAGGTTAAAACAGGATCGGTGCAGTAATTTTCCACAGATTAAACTTACCCTTAACGGCTTCTGTTCTCGCTGTCGTTGGCTCGCTGATGAAATGTTGAGAGTCGTATATTTCTGCAAGATAAAAAAGAAAAACTCCTTTTAATTAGAGCTTTGAATCTCCGCATTTCTAATTTTTGACTTTGATGGCTTTGGCCTTTTTATTAAAGGAAAAGAAGGAAAATTATTTCTGAATAAGGGATTTGAAAGAATAAAAATTAATAAATGCAGGAAACGGAAGCTCAGGAATAATTAAATTTGACATGAATTTGACGGAATTCAATTAATTCAGAGATTGTAAATAATGGTAATGAATTTCTATTATTTTGCTTTTGAATCATTCATTCAACAGCATGTAAGACATAAAAATCAAAGCGTTCAAATATGCAGCTTTCATTGATCAAAAAAGGAATTGTTTCTCATTAAATATCACATAACAGCTTAATATTCGTAGCTGCTTTTTAGTATATAGCTGGAAAATATTATGTGATGAAAATCATTTTACCTCTCTAAACTGGGTACGTTTTTTTAATATAAATAATTTATAATTTTTATGACAATATGAGAGATCTTTGCAAAGGAAATAAATCAGATTTCATTTTTTATAATTTGTCTGTATTCTACACTTGCACAAATACAATCATTCTGCAAGAGCTGAAGCTGATTTAGCTGCATGACAATGCAATGAGAATCACCTTATTAGTTACCGTGCGTTTAAAACTTTAAATTTACGTAAAACATATTTCTCAGTTGTCAAATATTACCTTTAAATGCATCTGAATTGTAATGATATCAAATAATCTATCATGACTTAAAAATCTTTAATCTCTAATATTCGTAAAAATATCTCTAATCTAACTTACGGAATATATATCTCTATCTGTAAAGAAAACAGAGTTACGTAGCTTAAATGTCAAAAATAAACATAAGCTAGTCTGTCTTACTCAGTTCTCAAAAAGATTTGATTTCAAATAATCTATGCTTCAATCAAATCAAAAGCTCGAGAAAAATGGCAAAATTTTGTACATTTTAAGATTACTTTTTAACCTAAATTCCTATGATTTGATCTATTATATACTAGGTGTTATACAAAAAAAAAAAAAAAAAAAAGACTAAATATGTAGCTTGAAAACAGAGTGGAGTTGGCAACAACTGTTTTGGTGACGTCATGCCACATACCTCCTCCATTCATGTGGCCAGTTTCAACTTAACTGGTCACGCTAGTGGGGAGTACTGCGTCATTCAGTGAACACGTGCAACTGCATTCTGCCGGAAAAATGTCTAATATAAAAATTTCACAGAGAATCAACAGCCAGTTTCTTGTGAAACATAAGAAATCAGCTATGGAGGGAACATTTCAAATGTTAACCGAGGTTTGTAGAGGTGAAACTTTGTCTCATGCACGTGTGTTTGAATGGCATAAGCGGTTTTCAGGGGGTAGGGAGAGTGTGGAAGAAGAACGTGCTGGGCGCCCGTCATGATTGAATGGGTTTCCAGTGGTTAGACTGTTAATCAACACTGCTACATTGAACTACTAATAAGACATCGTGAAAAAATTAGGAAAAAAAGCCACAATTGTGGGGTGATGGATGGCTGTTGCACAAGGACAATGCATCCGCCACACGGCCCTATCTGTCAAGCAATTTCTGACCAGAAAAAAACATTACTCTGATGAGTCATCCTCCTTATTTACCTCCATGCGACATTTTTTGTTTTTTTTTTTTTTTTTTTTTAATTTCCTTAAGTTAAATCTTACTTAAGGGAAACCCATTTTGCCTCAGCTTCAGAGGTTCAGGCAAAAACAAAGAATCTAATGAAAGGTTTTCCGAAAATCTCGTGCCAGAGCTGTTACCAGCAATAACAGTGCTGAATACAGATGTGTGTGAATACTGAAGGAAGTTTGAAGTTGATAATGTCACAGAGAACTGATTCTGTAACTACAATGATTTTTTAGACTAGGCTCGTTTTTTTTTATTTTTATATATTTATT
Organism: Stegodyphus dumicola; assembly: GCF_044657685.1. NCBI lineage: Eukaryota > Metazoa > Arthropoda > Arachnida > Araneae > Eresidae > Stegodyphus > Stegodyphus dumicola. The sequence continues at coordinate 201,715,871 of NC_140771.1, forward strand.
TATTACTTTTTTATTTATTTATTTATTTTGTGTGTGTGTCAGCCCTTGTAAATAAGCGCTATTTTCTAAAGCAATGCCAGTCTTTAATAACCGGTATTATAGCATATTAATAGATGTTTTCTCGTACCATTATTAAAATTCTTTATTAATGTTTCTACTGTAGCAGCGGAACATTATTTTTTTACCTGTTATCCTGAATTAATAATAATTATAAATATTTATAACTTAAACATCACTGTTAAAATTCTCTATTTACGTTTCTACAGAACAGCATAGTCAATATCAATGGAAGATGTATTGCACGAAATTCTTAGAACGGTTCAGTTTGTTAAAAATATGTTTGCTATAATTTCAATATCATTTCACCTTTACAAGTGAATAGCTGACTGTCTTTTATTATGGAACACAAAACACTTTTAGGGTCTTTTTTGAGCTCAAAATATCATCCTGTTGAGAGTATGATGTACGTTAAGAGTACGTTACTTTGCTTACCATGGTGACATGACTTCACATGGGAGGAAAGCAAACAGTAAAAGGTTTACGTTAAACGTTAATGCTAAAAGATGATTTACCTTGAATCACTAGAAAAATATTCATTTAGAACAAGTGAGAGCTATTGCTATTTTTAGAGATATTTGTCCTATTCTACAGTAACAATAATCATGTTTCCACCCTATTTCGTATTTTCATAGTCTAAAATATTTTACATTAACTAATCATTTCCGCCCGAGGGGAATTTTAAAGTTTAGAATTTTAATTACTTGTTAAGTATTTAGTTTTAGTTTACGAATCTGAAAAACTATTTTTATTCAGGTTCTGGTATTTATCTATTTGGTTTTTATCTGGTATCTTATCTGGTCAAACAAGTGAAAGTATACAACTTTCACTTGTTTGACTTATCAAATATATTAAATAATAATCTAAATTTAAACAAATGTATGTATTTGTCTAATTTTGGAAAAGAGCAGGTAAGGATGATCGTCCATGACAATGGCAAAAGGCCTGCATGGAGCAAAAATGGTTGAAACCCGCTGCCTTTGAAAGATTTTTTTGTTTTTTTAAAGAGCGTTTTTGGCAGCGATACTGACCGTAGTATTTACTGTTCTTTGGAACAGCTCTGCTACTTATTTAATCGGAGTTAGCCATTTTTTTGGCCGATGTTAATCGCCCATTTACTAAATTAGAGCATACTCTTGTTAGGTTGTTTACATTGTAGTCTCTAGAATCTAAATGAATCGGAAGATATAAAAAAGGGCTATGTGTTAAAAGCCAAATTTTACAGGAGCAACAAAGCATTATCCCTTTCCTCACAATAATGTCAGAAGAACCTTGAAAACGCTGAATTATATGGATCTTAGTTACATCGATCTCTTGACTTTTCGTTTCGAACGTTTGACATTCCTGTGAGGAACGTGATTATTTTTTATTGCTGTCGTAAATTTTGGATTTTGTCACATAACGCCTTTTTGCATTACATGTAATTTTAAGTTCATACTTAAACTGTAAATTGCAAGCACAAGCCGTGCATTTATTCGATTTTTAAGGTTTTAAATAAAAAGTTTGTTTAAATCTTCTTCGGAACCAGTTGTTATTTACATAGCAGGAGGCTAGTTCACTTAGCTGTCTTAGTAGGGATTAAGGAATCACACAGGGATGCCTACAACTAGTTTCTGAATTGCCTCAAGATCTCCAAGTTTTTTCTTCTTTAAACTGTTTCCTATCTTACTAATAAAAGTAATTGTGTTTTAGAGACCTTAACTTAAATTTCATTTCTTCCGAAATTCATAGCATTTTTAAGATATATTTGATTTGTTTCGCCCAAACTCAGGAAGATATATATTAACGAAAGTGTAATATTGATGTAACAAAGTGACAAATAGAGGTACAGGAAAAAGTATAAATAAAGTACTATAGGACATTATAAAGGAACATGAAACAACATTTGCAAAAATAAAAAAGTTTAAACAGAACGTTTAAAGATATTTGAACCTCTCTTTAAACAGCAATACCCAACTGCGTTCAAATATATGACTGTGATCCATGTGTGTTACATTTGATGGTCGGCCTTCAACTACGTGGATAAAATTTGCTCAAACTAAAATTCGCATTTCTTATTAGAAATTTAGGATTACTATATTATGAGTCGATCTGAAACTAGTAATTAATTTAGTATTCCAATAGACGTAAAAGAAATTATCACTACGCCTGAAATAACTAGAAAGTTGTGGAAAGGTTTAAACAACTTTTTTACTTTAATAGACCTTAGAACATAAACCCAACCTCTGTGCTCATATCAGCCACAGCTCATGGTGTGAAAACAGTCGAATTTAAGTTAACGTGGCACAGTAGTGAAAGACTACACAATTTAACTAACTCTCGAAGTTAGCTGAATACATTTACCGAAGCATCAAAATCAAATTTACGACAGTGATTATAACGAAAAAACGAATATTTACAATTTTTAAACCTGGCAGGAGCTAAACATAGCGAGAACGCGAAACCAGGAACATGCTATGTCTTAAAACTCTAAAATCCTCAGTCCAAATAGCTATCTTATTTGCATTCTCGTGAAGAAACAGACATACAAAGTTATAGAAAATGCTAAAATTATAAATAACTTGCTAATTTAAAAAATAACCTTACAGCATGAACATAAATAAATCTTCCAAATCAACTACTGGTAGTGATTTTTATTTTACAATATGAAATGCAAGTTTAAAGTCGCATCTTTTTATTTAAACAAAAGCATCGCTAGAAAGATGATAATGGTTATTACTCATATTTAAATAATCAGACCATTATGACATGGTTACTCGACAAATACTTTGCTTCGGATTGCTCCCAGTCTGATTGGTGTCCGGCGAAAACATCGCAGAAAAATATGGCAATCGAAACAAGTCGAGAAGAAAACAACGTAAACTGAAAACGTCTTTGTACAAAAAGTCGTGGGAGAAAAGAAAACAAAGAGAAAGCATCGCAGTTCTAAAACAGCGGATTCAAATATATCGTCGCCGAAAATAAAGCGGTTCAAAAATTTCGCAGTTTAAAAACATCGTCGTCGAAAATATCGTGGTAAATAACAAAGCATTTACGAATCATCGGATAACGATATAATTTTACGGACATGAGTTTTCCATGCTTTAAAAGTTGTGAATGCATATTTGCATAATAATTTGTGACCTTCCTTTTTCTACTCTCTTTTAGACTATATTTTTTCTGAAAACTTAGCAGTGAAACTTTATAAAAAAGAAATTTCTTAATGACCTTTGTTAGTTAACTATGTAAGGTTAAAATTAATGCTATAATTAATGCTGATTTTCTACTCATTTTTAAATTTTAAACGCTTAAATTTCCTTTTTACTTTTTCATCAAAAAATTATTAGTTAATTCAAAAATATGAAATATAAAAACAAAAATATTCCTCTTTTATTCTCGAGATTACAAATGATTATTTGAATACGCATTTATAACTTTTAAAGTCTGAAAAATGCATGTCTGCGATATTATCGTCTTGCGATGATTTGTAAGTGCTTTAATTTTACAGTAATAATTTCGAAGGTTATGTTTTTAAACTGAAAAGTTTTTGAACCTCTTTATTTTTGGCTACAATATTTTGTGCAAAGATGGTTTGGAGCTGCGATGTTCTCTCTTTGCTTTTTTCTTCCTCACACAGTGTTTTGTATGACGATGTTTTAATATCGGTAAGTAATGGAATTCGCTTTGCGTTTTTTTCTACAATTCATTTTCGTCTACATTATTTTCGACTATAACTAGTTTGATACTACTATTATATTCAACACTTCTATTATTTATTTAACACATTATTTATTGACGTATATTTGAAACATTTATAGTAACATTTCCCATGAAGAATATAAAGGTAAATAATGGAATTTGCTAGCTTTTGTCAAAAACATCCAACTCTGTAACTTTCCATAGTACTATCATAATATAATTATTAAGAATTAGTTCTTGATGAGACTATCTTCCAGTCTAACCTGCTTTGTTTAAGATTTTATATTTAAATACAGAGAAAATGCCTTTATAATAAAATATTAAACGAAAGATAAGTTTTAAGAAAAGCATAATATTATTCTGAAAAAATAAGTGTCATTATTCGGTTACTGAGTTTTTGTATCAGACAAGCTGATCACCTTGGTGATAGTGTTTGAATGTATTTGGTTTGATGAAAGGAATATTTTTATTGAAATAAGTTTTTAACTTGTCATGAGTGTCATATTTGTCGTAAACTCTTTACTATTTTTTCATGCATCATTCTCGCAGTCGTTGTATCATCTACTAGTTCTAAAACTAATTAATTCCATTTTTTTATTTCAAATACATCATCTTTAGAGCTGGTGACAGCAACAATTTGTTCACCCATACATGTCTTTAAATATACGCTTCACATTCACGTAATATGTATTTCATCAAATTCCAGGTTAAGCCCCCGGAAAATTTGCATTTATAATGTTGCAATAATATTCCTTCAGTTCCAGTAATCTTTTTGTGGACTTAACAGAATGTTTAAAGTATGATTGATGGAGAAAAGAGTCAGAATACTTAGAATATGATTGAACAAGAAATGAATTATGAATAAATGTATGAAACTTATGCAGCACACATCACTAACAATTGATAAGGCAAATTGAGGAAAGTAAAACTAAGAGCTAACATGTCAGACACATCTTACTTTATATGTTACGTGATACATGAAAAATGAATCATTTGGGTGTTTTGAAATATGCACAGTTAAGCATAATTACAAAAAACGTGTGCGATAAATTTCTGATATTTTTAACCATTTCGGAAAATTAATATGAAGCAAACATATAGTTTTAAGGCTATTTTTTACCCAGATAATCATTTGCTATGTTAAACAGGATATTGCGTGCTGTAAGCAGTTACGATATTACATGCGCATATATAGCAAGAATTCTTATTTTATTCTTGACGTTTGAAAGCAATGTGTTTGGCTGAATTTTATTGTAGTGCACACTGTCTTCATGTTAATCATATGCATCAGAAAGCTGGAAAACGAGTTACATATAATGTGCCTTTGGGACAATCACACATAATTTTTTCAAAATTCTCTTTTCGAAAATTTGGAAGTGAAATTTTGAATTATGAGAAGTTAATGAGCGTCGTAGTTTAGGAATTTAAATTTTTGACGATAAATTTTCCTACGAGTTTAGGAATGTAAACAGAACTTTTTCAGTAACCAATCAATAGCTTTATATATATATATATATATATATATATATCAAAAATAGATTCTCGTATTGCAGAACCATCATATCTACCAGATTTTTCAAAATTATATTTTATCAAGATGATTCAATGAGATCAATGTTTTCAAACAATTTAAGTTGTACCAGAATTTCAAGTTATACGCAACATTGAGAAAAATTTAACTATTACATTAGAAAGATATGTGTGAACAAAAAAAAAAAAAAAAAAAAAAAAGCTGAAGCGTCTATTCTAAATAAAGTAATTACAAGCATCTTTGTACAGCCTGCCCATACTTTTTGAAGTTCTACCTATTTCTGCGCTATTATTTGTCTCTAAAGGTTTGAGGCTAGACATTATAATAAATATTAAGCCCAGGAATTTTTTTGTAACAATCAATGTAACTTAAACTATTTGTAACTTAAACTCTACCTGAAAACTGCTCTTACTTCTATATTTGATGAATAGTCGGTGTTTTACGAGACATCAGGTTGGGATGATTACCAATTTTAGTTATTTGTTTCTTTACACTTTAAACTACGGTTATCAATTTAGAGGCAAATTATTTGCAACTCATTGATACCAAATTTGTGAATTTTAGTTTTAAATCGTACGATTTCTTAATTTTAATACTTTCTTATAACTTACCTTTCTTCTATCAGCCTTACCAGAATGCAAATTAGGTGGAATTTAAATAGCGAGCAAGCTTAAATAAAATATTTTAGTAATGTATCAAAAATATTTTTAATAAAGCTATACATTAAACCTAAGTTTTCAGTTTTTTAGTACTTAAAAACTTCGTGTAAATGAATTTTACTATTAAAATAATTTGAATCTTACGTTAAAATTTGAATAAATTTAACGGAGTAAGTATATTTTGGTATAGTCAGGTTTAGAAGTCCCTAATGTGATTTATTTATTATAGTAATATAATTTCTATACATATAAATTTTATTCCCGGTAAAGAATCCACGTATTCTGCGAAATACATACATATCTTTTGAAAAATTCTACAGATTCCTAGAAGTTGCATTATATTAAAATAATGCCGCCAGCTTCTAAAACGTTATACACTTACATGGATAATACCAAACAGGCGTGGGTTGCTAAAGCAAGATATGAAGTATTTTGAAGAATTCATTGCAATAAATTCTGCAAAGGCTGAAATAAATATTTCTATACAACAATGTACATTTTTTAAATCACGTTATATGTTTGGATAATGTAGCATACAGCTTCTCAATTGATTTTATACGCTGGACATTTTATGGTGGAAAAGAAAATTTTCACACCGTCTCAAAATCCGGGCAAATAATATTGCGAGATATTGCGACTCCACAGCACTGTTATATAACGCATTTTATATTCTCATTTTAGGAGTAAGAAGATAAGAATATATACTTTTATGCGTCTACATTAAAATTGTCCTCATGCCTCTTCAGTGGTGGATGTGAAATGTTACCGAGTTTCCAACTTCCAATTCATAACTTTCAAAGTATGATGTTTCTATGCATGTCTCTTGTTCCAGTATTAAAGGAATAATTTATGAACTGGGCTTTCATTAATAGCACATCTCTTTAACAGAAAAAATTATCAACCTCAACAAATGTTAGTCTACAATTTGTTAAACTGGTATCCATTCTTTAATTAAATCTTAATGAGTGTAATGAACATAATTGTTTTGCTTGGTTACACAATTATTAAGGAACTGGAAAAAATAATAAATAAGCTATTACATTTTTGGAAAATCTCACAATCCTCTATATTGCGACAGTTGCAAATTGATTATATTTTCTGCTAAAACATATTTTCTAATAAAGGTTCAGTAAATCTTCCCTTTACAGAAGTTAGTACTGCTGTCAGAAAAATGAAAAATATTCTAAGATTCCTTTTCTTATACAGTTTCTCTAGTAATTTTTACACTTTCTCATTGCAGTGCTGCCCTGGATGGGTTATTGGTTAGAGGAGGCCATACTTCTAGTTCGAGCAGCAACGCGCGAATTCGAATACCGCGTAAGGGTTGGCTGTTTGTGTCTGTCACCTCTTCCTCGTCGGTGTAGTATGCATCCACCTCCATGTGCCACTGTAATGCTTTATATCATGTTGGACAATAATATCATAACATTATGGCTAAATGATGGATGGTTTCGGCCATTCCGTCAAATTCTTGAGAAGCAAGAGTACGCCCATTTAGAGGAAACAAATCCTTACCTTGCTTCGTAATTTTCTAATGCCCACGCATAAAGTGCTGCATTATGACAAACGTGAAAAATTCTAATATTAAACATTGCATTTGAACATATCCGCAAGAATTGTTTGCTTTCATTTCATCTTTTGCTTTCGTTTATTAGCCCAAAGTGCGTTAGCCCAGAATTTGTGTTGCCAGATTTTGTGCAGGGAACTTTAAATGTCCGTTTCACTTTTCAAATTGTTGCCACCAAATATTATCGCCTTGTGTTCTAGTTAAATAAATTAAAGAATAAAGAATCTGCCTAAATGTATGCATGCTTCTCGCATTGTGACAAAACAACGGTACCTAGAGCTATCAGATTTTGAATAGCGTAATCCTTCGGCGAATATGGCCATCTGGAAGCCCAAATTTGAAATTAGGAATTTGTTTTATTATCTATTTCATATTTTGTAAAACTTTAACTAATTTTTGATTAACAAACTCTAGGATTTCAAAGCGTTCAATGGCGACGTTGTACAGAAAAAACATTTTTATCTCCAGAGCGCGAGACTGTGTATCGGAAATTCCAAACTTATGTTCATTTTAAAGTTATTTTGCGATATTGCTCTTGAACTGAATTTCATGGTTTAAGTGAACATTATAAGAACATGATATTTAATAAATAAAGGTAACACACAAAATGTTAAAAAACGCCGCTTTGAACGTAATTTAAAATCTGAAACTTTTCAGATTTTTTTTATACTTTCTTTTTTTATTATTTCTCTTGTTTCTTACGTACCCTACTGAACTTGGAAAACACCGTTACATCTCGTTCTCTTTTATCGTATTCGACATAACCCTTCCAATATTTAACGCACATTGTATGTGCCCCCTATGCGCGTGAAGGAATAAACGCATATATACATACATATATATACACATCTCTAAACGTATGTCTACGCGGAAATTTATGCTGCGGGAAATAAATAAGTATTACTTAACAGCTCATTTTCTTACTTTACCTTTAAATTTTTTTAAAGGTTTTAGTTTGACTTTAAAACAAAAACATAGTTCCGTCTTTAGAATATCAAAATACAACGTGATAGAATTTTCATTTCCCATTTAATTCTGCTATGATCAAGGAGCATTCGCATAATCAAAGTTTCAGTTTAGAGAATTCGATCTTTAAATCAGTTTGAATGAAATAAGGTTTAATCATAGTTCAGCTATTAACTTTTCATAAACTACATAACATTCATGCATTTGCATTTTATGCACATTATGACTTTAAGTAGTAACCAATAAGCCATTAATATATTACCTCGTTAGATTACCGATGATCCAGATGTTCCCAAATTGTTTTCCTTTAAAAATTCGAAAGACCGTAGTCATGCTATGATTTATTGATTCAAAGGTGCATTCCAAATAATATGTGACAAGCAAAATATTTATTAAAGAAATATTATACGAGTTTTATTCAAATAAGTGAAATTTCAAAATATTTTAGGAATAAGTAGCTATTAATTTACACTTTAAACTTTCCTAAATAAACTTTAAGGAATTTTTGATGAAGTTACTCAACAACTTCAAAGTGAGCATTGGCAACACACTGTACGGAATAAAATATTTGTATCTCCAACGCGAGACTATCTATCGGAAATTCTAAAGATTTGCTGTTTCTAAGTATTTTTAGCCCAGATGCTCTCGAAACACGTATGTATGTGGGGAAAAAAAAAAAAAAAAAAGAAAAAAAAAAAAAAAAAAGAAAAAAAGAAAAGAAAAGAAAAAAGACCTTTCAGATTTTTTAAAATTAATTTAGAGCAAGTTCTGTTACAATAAATACCGGTGTCTAGTATTACTTACAGCTTAACCAAAAAATACAAATGGTGTAAGTTAAATGGATATCACAAAACCCTTATTTAAATGTCACACTCCATTTCTACCGAAGCAAAATTTTTAAATTGAATAAATAAATTGTTAAATACCAAATCAGATGGAATGTTTTAACAGCTGCCGTATACTAATATAAGAACTTCTTCTTTATTTGAAGGACCCATGAATGGTTTAATAAATGTAGCAGCTGGATGTTCAAATCCCGAAGAACGGGAGGCTCCTGATTTTTATTTTTTCATTTATGCTTAACTTGAACAATCCCAGAAATCCAAATATTTTACTTAAAGAAGCTTGTCCTGAAGCTGCGGTTCTGTTTTCTTTATTATTACTAATATTTTCAGGTAGGTAATTTAAAACTTAACATATATATTAATTCTATTATTACAGACATGAAATTCCTTGTTTAAACGTTATTTTTAAGTGTTCTACTTTTTTAAAGGAATCTGAAAATAAATGCAATATATTTTGTCAAAATTTCGTCTATATAATTCAAAATATGCGGATATTTTTGAAAAAGCACTCCTTTTTCAAAACTGTTCTCATGTTTTGCTATCTCTTAGTTTTTAATCACCTTTATGCCATTTACTTGACAGATTTTTGTAATGGAATATGTGCGTAGAAATGGCACATGACGGATGCACGAACAACAGATAAATAGCTACTCAGTGTAGCTATTCAGGAGGGATGTTTCGAAATTTTTAGTAATTAAAGTATATATATACAGTGGTGGCCAAAACTGTGGACACTTTTGGAAATTTCTATGTTTCTTAACTTTGTATGCTTATACAAAATGTTACGTTTCGCAAAATGCAAACTTTCATTTATCATTTGAAAGAGAATATATTACTGAATTCAATACAAAACACAAAATTCAATTATTTGCAATACAAGAAAAGTTATATGTACTTTAATATAAATAAAAAACGCAGTTATGAAGTGGTTTGTAATGTCTAGCTTTCCTGGCCACTCACTGTTCTTGTTCTGAGAACCAATCAAATGTTAGTAACTGCCAGTAGAAGCTTACATCATGTTTACACTTGAAACAATTCATTATTTTGCTTTGTTCTGTAGAAAGAGGATCTGTTTCTTATACACTGCAATTACAAGTAGGAATTTTTGTAAACATTTTTAATATTTAGTCAAGAAGCAATGACATCAAATAAAAGAGTAGATTGGACACCTAGAAAGAGATGTAATATTATTGTGTTACGAGAAAGTGGTCTTTTCTGTGCTGAAATTGCAAGACAGGTGGGTGGTTCAGTGACTACATCTGGAGTCCGAAAGTTTTGATTACGATATCAGGAGACAAATTCAATAGAAAACAAAGAAGGAAAAGGCCGAAAAAGGTGCACCACATGTATTGATGACAAAAGAATAAAAAGACTATGTCTCCAACATAGAAAAATGTCATCAGCGGCCATCAGAAGTGATCTGAATGATGCTGGTGTTGGTGTCAGTTAAGAACAATCAGGAGAAGATTAACAGATGTTGGCCTGAGAGGTAGAATTCCACGAAAAAAGCCTTACCTTAATTTTCAACAACGAAAAAAAAGACTACAGTGGGCAAAGGAACACATTAATTGGACAGATGATCAGTGGTCAGGAGTTATATGGAGTGATGAAACTGAGATATCGTTATTCGGTAGTGATGGGCAAAAATATGTAAGACGTAGAATAGGAGAAGAGCTGCATCCTGACTGCATTCAAGCAACTGTGAAGAATACAGTTAGTGTTATGATTTGGTCATGCATGTCAGCAAATGGTATTGGTCGCCTTCATGTCATCGATGAGACACTGAATGACAGAAAATACATTGACACTATTCTAGAACCAAAACTTCTACCTTCCATCAGAGATCTCTTTCCCAAGAATGCTTCGTTTATTTTTCAGCAGGATTCCGCTCCTTGCCACAGGGGCAAAATATCGAAAGAGTGGTTTCGTACAAAGAACATTAAATTGTTGTCATGGCCAGGAAACAGTCCTGACCTCAATCCTATCGAAAATTTGTGGCACCGTTTGAAAACTCTTGTCCGAATAAGCCGCCCATCAAATGAAAGGGAGCTAATTGAGGCTATATTTGTTTCCTGGCATCATGTAATAACGAAAGAAGAGCTTAAAACTCTTGTCAGCTCAATGAAACGTCTATGTGAAGCTGTAATCAAAAATAAAGGGTACCATACTAAGTACTGATAACTCACTGAAATCATCACTATCTAATGTATATCGATAACTATTATCATTTAACTTTTTTGTATTGCAAATAATTGAATTTTGTGTTTTGTATCGAATTCAGTAATAAATTCTCTTTAAAATGATATATACAAGTTTGCATTTTGTGAAACGTAACGTTTTCTATAAGCATACAAAGTTCAAAAACATAAAAATTTCCAAAAGTGTCCACAATTTTGGCCACCACTGTATATATACCTATATATATATATATACCTTAAAGTGTAAATGTGTAAAAACAGGTAAAATGCGTAACACATAAACTGGGTAAAATGTGTAAATGTGTGTAAAAATGTGTAAAATGTGTAAATGTGTATAAAAATGGTAAAATGTGTAAAAACAGGTAGATAATTAAATAAATAAATGCAACAAAAGATTTTAACTTCACACCAAACGAATTGTTGATGTTTTTATGCTCTCTCTACGCTCGCAGTTTACCGACCTACTCTTGGACTCAGTGCAAGTATTACAACAGGTGCCCGCCAACAGTAATACAAGATTCACTTGCGGGCAGTTTTCGGTTTATGAGCTCGAGGGCTCGGAGTTTCGGCAGCTGTTTACTCAAGAATAGTTTACTGTACATCTGTGGAGCAGTTGTTCTGTTTCCGTCCGCAGTCCCACACATAAATGCATATCAGCAAATTTCGCGTTCATGTAGTAAAGCAAACCCTTAGAAATTCACAATAAATATAATGATTTAAAATAGCAGTCCACTTTCACTTACCGATCTCAAAGATTTCAACTAAAAGCATCACTTCCGCGCACATATTCCATTTCAAAACCTACTTATTTCTGTCTCCTCTAGTTCCTTTAACGTTGTTACCAGGTATTTCAGAATAACACTGTATATATGTACATAAGGTTTTCCTAAATTTCTAGGAACTGGACTCCAGTTCAATTTATAGAACTTAAGACAACGTTATCGGGCAGAGCCAAGTCTTCACATTTTTATGCAGCTGTCCGTACAGTAATGTTTAGCCTGATTTAGTTGCTTGATTGATATAGGGACAACACCTGGTTGTAGCATTGTTTCTGAAACGACGGAAGTTGCGAAGAGCAATCATTTTCTTTTTGTGAAAAGAGAATGCGAAATTTTCAGAAATTGTTGAACATGGGCAACTAGGATTTTTTACACACATTTGTTCCCACATTGGGAAGAAAAACATTATGTGGTTTTAGATGTAAGAGCTTAATATAATCTTAACTTAGTAGATTGAGAACACACCGAAAACGGTGTGAGGACAGCATAAAAATTAGTTTTTCTTTGGAATAAGGGTATTTACTTAAATGAGGATTATGATGAAGCACTGTATTGTAATACTAATGAAAATTAATGAAACAATATATATATACCTTAATTACTAAAAATTTGGAAACATCCTTCCTGAATAACTACACATTTTATTATTTGTATGATTTTCTTAAACATTTGATTTTACTTTCCACATTATTAATACAAAATCTTTACTTAGAGTTAAATTTTCTTGCATAATTAAGTGTTTGGCGACAAAACTGAAATAAATTTATTTGCAAATTCTGGCAGAGTAGACACTTTCATAAAGTTCTCTACAATTTATTCAAAGTAAGAAATAAAAAATATTCGAAATATAATTATTTTAAAGTTGAATTTCAAAGAGAAAATTATAAAAGTAACTTTCGAAATAATTTCCAAAATCAATTTTACAAAATGCAAATGCAATAAATCTCGAACTTTGTAGTCACTGCTCAAAAGCGAAGAAAGAAACATGGAAAAAGTTTAACAAATCGTATTGTTGACCATCCATTTCCGCAAACCTGTCCGATGATAACGGTGTAATACCCTCTGGTGCAATTACGCTGACCCGGTCACACGAGGTGATAAATTAAGGCAGTCAAGTTGTCCATATTTTTTCCCTTACTGGGATTGTGTCCGAATCAGGTAAATTATTTTATCGCGCACTCTAGAAGCAATGTAGGATTTATCACCCTCTTTGTATACCGTTGGGCCTAATTAGTTGATCCTCTAGTGAAAATATTTCATCATTAAGACGTGGAAAGAAAGAATTGGGTGAATTTTATGGAAAAGCCGAGATTTTTCCGGAGCATAAACTTGATATAGGCGAGTTTTGTCACGCACACATACTTCCGTTCCGTCTTCTAAATGTAAATAGGAAAGTATCTTCGGAAAAGTAATAAATGGGTATTTATTTTACACAGTAAAAGGAATTTTTCTTTCTTAAATTATAAAAGTTTACACTTTTTATGTATTTTCTAAACAATGCATTATTTTATATATATATTTTAATTCTCTGAATTTGGGAAGCATATGTAATGAGAAAAAAAATAGTGTAAAAATATTAACACTCAAATGTGTTAGCTACGAATTATGAACAACATGCTATTGATATAGAAAGCCTTAAAGATAACTTCCATTAAAATGCAATAAAACTTTTCAAAAACACAGAATCCAAAGCAGGAAGTGCTGGGCATTCAACATTTAGGCCCATAGCCTGAGGGTATTATAGGTGTCTAAGAGCAGTATGATACAGTTGGACATACTGTTTGCAGATTTTTCTGCTTTCAAAGTCTAAAATTGGCTAAATCTTCAGTATTATTTTCCCCCTCAATGTTAATGGCCATTCCATCATTTAACAGAACAGAATGTGATGACTCTCATGAAAATCCAGATTATTTTATAAATAATCTCTTCAGTCTGCAAGATCTGACAGAAAATGCGTTAAAATTTCAGCTTTTTCTTTTCCCTTGATGTTTCTATTATATTAACGGAGTGTTGCTTTTAGTTGCTTCAAAGAAGTACCATTGCAAAGAACTGAGTGCCTTGAGCTTTTGTTTGTTGCCTCTAAGCTTCCTGACATGCAGAGGTCTATTGAAGTCTTTAGGTGTCTAATTGTTGCTTTTTTTACAATAAGAAACAGCTTTTACTGTTTCCTATATTAGTGTTCCTATTATAAACAAATGAGAAGAACTTAAAAAGTCTCTTTAAATTAGTGATAGTAAATGAGAGAGAGAAATGCCAGGTAGTCCTATTTAAGGGTAATATAAACTAGTCGTGATTTTAAGTTGCAACTTCATCACTGAGTTAATAGGACCCTCTGGAAAACCGTAAAGAATGAGTACTGTATTAATTCTTCTATCTTTCAATGTCCTTTAATCAGTTTCTGCTTTCATTACAAATACAAAAGACATATTTTAACGGTAAATCTGAGAAACTTAGTTAAGACAGTTAACCGTTAAGAATGAATACTGTACTAATTCTTCTGTCTTTTAACGTTCTTTAATCAATTTCGGCTTTGATTACAAGTACAAAAGATATATTTTAACCGAAAATCTGAGTAACTAAGTTAATACAGTTACGAATAAATCTTAAAAGTGGCATCTTGTCATCTTTAACTTATATTGTTCACAGGAGAATTAATGGCATTTGCTCCTTCATAAAACGAGATCAAAATTTAATAATACACAACACATTCTCCCAGAATTTTGTGAAATACAATTCAGGTTTTTGTACCTCCTCCCTTTTGTAAATGAATTTCATAAAAATGCACAAAACACAGTTTTCATTGATAATACCCACTCGAATCGCTTTTTATATTCTTCAAATCTCCAACTTGCCAGTTTTATCAATCAAACATACGCTGATACACCAGTAGAGATCACGTGTTTTGGTAACAAAACTCCTACTTAAGCGACTTATCGCTATGTCTAGATAAGCAAACAAAATTTCATTAAGAGTGAAAAAGACCCTTTTATTTAAAACTAAGCAAGTTGAACAGAAGACGCATCTGGTGCTTACAAATCAGCCAGAATTTATGGTTGGATTCCAAAATATAGAATTTGAAGTTGAGCTAAATATAATTAGCTATTAGCGAAAGGCTACGGAGAGATATTTTAAACGCACATGTAGGCACTTAACCTACATCGGGCGTGACGGCACTATCGTCGGAAATGAAACAACGCCGTAGACAGGCATACTTAGAATAAATAAGCAGAGCACAGCAGGCAGAACACGTTCTGACTAAAACATTCTCAACACCTCACACAAGATAAATTTGCATTCTTGCAGGAAACAGAAAGGCAGAAGTAATAGTACAGATTCGTAACATAAAATAACTGGTTAATTACCGTAAAATACTTTACACATCTAATGTCATTCGTTTACTAAAAAAAGGCACCAAAACACGTGTCAATGACATCTAAATATCTAAGCATATCTGAAAAAGACTGTTTACACATCACAATGAAATACCTCACTCTCAACTTCATTCCAAATAAAGGTGTTGAAATATAACTAAAAAAGGGAGCGGGAGAAGAAAAAGTGATACTGTTAGAAATTATCATAACAGCACTCAGAAGTATATCATTGTGGTTAAAAATATTTATGAGTTTTTGGTGTTCGCCAGAAGAGAATGATACGTACAGTACGTTAAAAAAAATATTATTTTTCAACGTTTCTTACTTGTTGGTTTTTGTGACGTTTCAAAATGTATTTAGTGCAGGAGCAGAGGGATATTATTAGAAGTCCTCTTTTCTTTTTTTCGTTAACATAGGTTGGTATTACTGGATTTATTTGATTCAGATTTGTTATTTTAACTTCTTTCAGTAATTTCTGCTGCAGCTTTGACTTTAGATCATTAGAATTTTTAACACAAATATTTTGAGAACGAAAAATAATTAATGCAACACTTCGGAATGACGGTTAAAGGAAAAGAGTCGAAGACATTTTTCTCTACTTCAAATATTGGCTTGTACCGTACGAATCAGAAACTAAGACAAATATTAAATTTATCTCGGGTAAAAAATGTGGAATTTTTGGAGAAGAAGAATATACATCTATGATATTTCACATTAGTTGATGGGTTTGAGATCCGACACACCCTAATCTTGTAATCTAAGCATCATTAATCTGGAACAATTGCAGACCTTCAGTGTCTTAAGTAATTTCTTTAAGAATATGAAAAGAAACTAAAACATCAGCTGTCTTCTTTATTTTATCCAGTAGCAATTTCTTTAAGTACTATTTCTTTTCTCTGAAGTAACTTTTTTTTTCTCTTGACAACGACAGCTATTTACTTTGGTCAGTTTCTGTTATGCTCTCATCATTGTTTTAGTAAACTGTAGCCATATTCTAAAATAGGGTACGAGGTTCCTCCATGCTTTGTTTATTTTCATTAATTGTTTTCTTCACATTTAGCATTATCTCATTTTTTGTTCTTTTGCATAACTCCCGGAACCGATGAACCAATATGCTATCATGTTGCGAGAAATCACCAGGTAGAAAATGGACTCAGAAGTTGGGCAAAATGCTGAAGTCTAAATGTTCGGGGGTTTTGGCGATTTCGCTGTAGCAGAATTAAACTTCAGTATTCAAGAAATCTATTACGGCTTTTTGAATTTCGAATGTGTTCTTTTATTTGCTTTATATTTTGTGAATATTAAATGAATTTTATATTTATAAAGATTCATGAAATCAATGAATATTTTCGACTTGTTATTCTACATTTCAGAAAAATCAGAAATGCTAATATTAGCTCAAATATGCATCGTTTCAAGTTTTTTCTATTACTTTTTTTGAAGAATTCAATCAAAGAGAACGCAAAAGGTGTTTCGAAGTTCCGCAGCACTCATCGTATATATGATGTATTTAGCAAGTCCGTAGCTATTCCAACGAAACCAGCCCACCAGCGGCCGAGCTTTAAAGTCGCTGAACACTGGTAGCTCGGTCCGAGTTTTGAATCCTGCGAACGGGCTGGATGCATGGGCGTTTTCGTGGTTTTCCCCATGTGTAACGTGTATACGAGTAAGTTTCCCTTAGAATGTCTTTCACGAAGGCATCCCTCCCCTTAGGCAGATAGCCCTAGTGTGCTTTGCCATAATTAAATAAACCAAACCAAACCAATCCAACGAAAGCCGGGAAAAACTTCTCAAAGAACATCAAAAAAGTTCAAGAAAGAAAGTTAACGTTAACGTCGTAAGATATCGGATTGAATGGATGCACAATACATAAGGAATTATATACCGAAGAATTTCTGTACGAATTTTATTAGTAAGGGTCCAGCTAGTGCTACCTAAAAAGACATCACATGTGCAATATTTCGCTTCCGTTACGTGAGATGGTTCCGGACTCAATTAACTGGGAAGTAAATTTTGTTCACTTTACAAGTATTCATTAAGAAGTGATTAAAAACAAGTTTCATCGCAGAAATATGAGACCGCAAGTCACTGAACTTTAAGCAAGAATTAATCTCGATCAGAACATGATAAGGGAAGAAAGTTTAAAAGGTTTTCCTCCCTAAAGAATACTCTGCAAGTAGAGTAATCCTGTATATTCTTGTCTAAGCTTCGAAAGTAGTCTTTAGAACTTTACAAGTGTTATGTTAAAATTTCTCTAAAATGTTAAATATTTAAGGCTAACACTTTCTGAACCACCCTGAGAAGCAAGTAAAGCGTAGAAATGTGTGAAGCAATTACTTGCTAATAGCCCCTTATCGTATTTATTGGGAGATATTCTATATAAAGGGGATATATATAGATATCTAACCACTTGTAATTTCAAGAATTTTAAGAAATTCGGGTAAATAATTTATGTTAACGCAAGTTAAATAAATATCTGTTAGTAGCATGTCTTTTAAACATTAAGATAGCTGTTATACTTATTTCACTTGTATAATCTCTACATATAATAAAAGAAAAAGTCTGTCTTTCCTTCGAGCTGCGCTTAAGCTAATAGAGCCAGGGCTACGAAATTTGTTATATAGGTGCATGTAGACAAATGTCAATGCAACTCGAAGAACTTTTTCAAAATTCGAATCAGAATTTTTTTCTTTTATTGCATCATTTTGAATTTTCATTCTTTAAGAAATGGGGTTTTGGCAACAGTTTTTCATTCAGACTGCTGACTGTTTAAAATATGAGATAAAATGCTGTTTTTTTTTTTTTTTTTTTCTTTCTGATTTTTTTACATGCAACACGCACATCGCAGTCTTCTTATTCTGAAGCGCATGTGTCCGCGAAGCACAACAGAAAGAATTTCCTTTCCCCCCTCTCTCTCTTTATTAGCTAATGGCAAAGATGTTTGTATGTTTTCAATTATGTCATCCACGAAACACAATTTTGATTGGTTATTGCTTTCTGATGATTGTTTCATTCTTTTAAAAATGCGGTTTTGGCAACAGTTTTTCAATCATTGCTTTGGATACTGGACTGCTGACCGTTTTCTCTTGAAAATATGAAATTTATTGCTTATTTCATTGTGATTTTTTATATTATGTTTTAATTATATATAATTTTAATTATATAAAAAGTTTTGCATGAATTTTTAGGAAGCAAAGTCCTTAACTTCCTTTATACCATTTGAATTTTAAATTTTGCAACGGAAAGTTTGTTAATTTATTTATTAGGATAATTAATATTTGTATTAAAGAATATTGCCTATTTCATTGTAATTTTGTTATATGTAATATATTTTTTAAAAAAAATTGGTGGTTTTTTTTAATAAAGTTGTTCTGCAGAGTAAAATTCTGCGCAGTCTTTAAATTTAATGTTTGGTGTTCCCCTTAAGCATTTTGCCGGTTCATTTAAAAACCAGACGAAGGCTGGTCGCGTTGTTGCTAGCATAAAAAAATAAAAAGACATTCGAAGCCTTTTTCTATGTTTTATTTTAATATAAAATTATGGCTAAATTAAAGACTTCTTTCTAATTTAAAAATTCAAAACTCCATTTATCTGTTCTCTAATTATCGGGATTCTCACTTGTCTGATTTGCCTAACATATTTCTTTAGCCATTTATCATAAAGCTTAGTGTTTATATATGCTGTTTTATTTTTGCTTTCATTAAATTCGAGGATAACTGAATGCATGTATTACATTATTACAATACATGCATTTTTAAGAAATATTAACTTAATTTTAGATAAAAATAAATGATGCAGATTTTGAATATTAAAAATAATATATTGTAATCTAGTAATAATGTTAACATATTCATTTAATATTCAAAAATACGCGTCCATATAGCGGTAATATATCTCATATCATTTGGCAAATATGTAAGTTTTTAATAATATATTATCAGTGGCATGTGTGGCATATAGGAAGCTCATAAATATTGATTACAAAAGGAATTACATACTGTCTTTTATTTATCCCATGAATAAAAACTTATCTGAAATAAGTTCATCTTGCCTAAATAATGTGGTGCAATACCTATTTTCTCTTTCCCCGAAAATAATTTTTGTGCTGTAGTGCATGTGAAACCACATTCTGTTGGCCTTTTTGTGTACATCACACATTTTTTCTTCCTTTTAACCGATTTCTCGAAGATATGAGATTTTTTTATATTTAACTAGCCGCTACGCGGCCAGCCTTCGTCTGACTTTTAAATGTACCGAAAAAATGCCTAAACATTAAATTCAAAAACTTTACGGAATTGTAATCTACAGAACAGCTTTATCAAAGTAAAAAAAAAAAATCAATAAAAACGTATTAAATATAAAAAATTACAATGAAATAAGCAATATCCCTTAATACAAATATTAACCTAATAAATAAATTAACCAACTTCCCGTTGAAAAATCTTTAGAATTAAAATGGTATAAAGAGATTTAAGAACTTTGTTTCCTAAAAGAATCATGTAAAACTTTTTATATAATAAAAATTATATTTATGTAATAAAAATTATGTATTATTATTAAAACATATTATAAAACATTACAATGAAATAAGCAATAAATCTCATATTTTCAAGAGAAAACAGTCAGCAGTTCAGTATCCAAAGCAATGAGTGAAAAACTGTTGCCAAAACCACATTTCTAAAAGAATGAAACTATCATCAGAAAGCAATAAACAATGAAAATTGTTCTTTGTGGGCGACATAATTCAAGATACAAACCTCTTTGCCATTAGTTAATAGAGACAGAAAAAAAAAGGAAATTCTTTCTGTTGTGCCTCGTGAGACACATACGTGTATGAATAAGAAGATTGCGATGTGCGTGTTGCATGTCCAAAAACCAAAAGAAAATAAACTGCATTTTATCTCATATTTTCAACAGTCAACAGTCCAGTATGCAAGTCATTGAATGAAAAACTGTTGCCAAAAGCACATTTCTAAAAGAATAAAACCATTTAAATGATGCGATTTCATCAAAAAAGATAAAATCAAAATTATTCTGATTCGAATTTTCAAAAATACGCTTCACGGCGCACTGGCTCTTGTCTTGATGTACCTATATACAAAATTTTTTAGCCCTAGGTCTATTAGCTTACGCGTAGCAGAAACGAAAGACACACACACAATGCAGAGATGTCAAAATGTCATGCTTTCTAAATTGTAAAGCGTAACAGTCACTCTTATTCTATATCCTTTGTAGAAATTACAAAAGAAAATTACTTGCATTACAGTAAATATGGTAAGCTACAATAATAATAATAATAATAATAATAAACTAAAACACTATTCGAATTTTTAAGGTTAAATCCAATTTACACTTAACTTAAACATATTTATCCCTTCCAAATGGCACAGCAATAATTATGCCGTCTTTAATATAGGTCCTACGTTAATATAGGAATACTTACTTATTAAATATAGAAACAGTCAAATCGAATTAAACTTGATTTTTGTGACTAGCCTGTAGTGAAAAACAAAACATAAATCACCTCTTCTTGCAGGACGTTTGCAATACAGTAAAATAATGCAAATAAAATATCAAGTAGTGAATTAAAATTCTTCCAATTAAGAGTGTTTCTTAAACGCGAATACTATTAATATAAAATAGGCATTTCGAGATCGTACTAATCCTCTCCTCATTTGCGATGATGATGATACGTTACGTGTACGTTACGTGTGTCATCGTTACGTGATCGTTACGTGTGTCATCATCACCGCACAGAGGGAATCAGGAGAGTACCAAATTAGTGGATGCGACCTCTATGCAGCAAGCTTTACCATGGTTTAAATTATATAAGACAAAACGACCGTCAAATGTGTATTCTAAAGTAACAAACTACAGTACAAGATCCGGTATCGTCGGGACTTCTGCGATTCAGGATTTCGAAATTTCTGATTTTAATCAGTATCAGTTTCCATCGCCACAGTCGAACCAGGCAGCGATTTCAGATGCGGGAAAATGTTTTAAATTAAAGGAGCACAGAGTAGCAAAATTTTCAGGAGTTAGGAGAGGCACTGGGGGGGCGGAATTCAGGTGCGACAAAATTTCAGATTTTAGATAAGTACTGACCAGGGGAATTTCTGCTCGTATAATTACGTATTTAACGTAGCGACGATCCTGACGATTGCACAACGCAAGTGTTGAAAATGTGATCCTGATCAACATCACTGCAACGCCAATAAATGGATGTTATTGAGCAACTTCCTAGCCAGTATGTTATGGAAGTGACGTTCAGGAATCTCAGTCGGGAGAGAAATCTCATTTACGATCCGGCTGCTTCGTTTTGTTGAGTAATATATTCTCCATTCCTAGATTTTGTAATATGGGGGTGGATATTTTTCATACTTTTAATTTATCTTTATATTTATTTATTTTTGGCTGGTGTTTCGAAGGTCCGGGTATTATTATATTATTCTTAATGTTAGAAACCTGGATTTCAAACTTTTACTGAAACACTTTTTTCCCTTTATATTCAAAATACAAAATACGTTTGCGAGCTTACCTTCAGGCGATAAGACACGAAAAATTCAAAGGCGGGACCAGAATGTAGATAACAAAAGTTAAAAAAATAAAGAACAAAATTTCAAAATACTAAGAAATCTCATGTGATCTTGAGTGTGAAATCTAATTTGATCGCAAGCTTCCAAATAACGTTTAAACAGAAAAGCTCTCCTTTAGAGTCATTAGGTTATTCTTTTATGATGGAGAAGTGAAAAATGTGCAATGCCCTCTCTGGGACTCGAACCTGGACCTCTCGAATACGCGCCCAATGTGCTACCGTTATATCATGAAAACATGCTGGAAGGAGGGACAAAATATCTCATATTCCCCCTTTTAAAGCGCGACTAGGTATTATGAGACCCAGTCGCCAAATCCTAGTAATGACGAATTATTGTCCACCACCTTTTAGTTCGTGCACCACTGTAGATTAATTAGGTTATTTTTAATACTTGAGAAGTAAAAAATGTGCTTCGCCTTGACTCGAACCTGGATCTCTCGCATACGCGGGGAGTGGGCTACCGTTACACTACGAAAGCATGCTGGAAGGAGGGAAAAATGCCTTATACTCCATTAGGAGCAGGTCAAATAAAAAGGTAGTCAGCATGAGTGAACCGGAATTGTGAAGGAGACACTCAGAACTGTCGATCATTCAAGTTTGGTTCAAATAAATAGCGAAGCAGTCATACCCAATTGCTAGTCTGCAGAAACAGAGTGTAGTAAAAGCCAGAACTTACCTGCCTAGGTAAGTGTGCTCTGCTGAAACTAGCACAGCTACCAGGCTGGTTGAATTCTAAGAATTATAGCAATGTTTACCGTCTGAGTTGCCAACTCTATATTATCAGCAAACTTACACTTCCTCTCGTTATTTAAAATTCGCTTAATTTACATTTCTAGTGGAATTAATAAAATATTTAGAAGTAATAAGCAGATTTAGCATAACACTTCAATTTAAATAAAACTTACAAGTTTTATGATGATTCTTAAGAGTTGTGGTCCCACCTAATTCAAGCATTTGGTGTTCTATTAAATATCATTGTTGATTGCTATTCTGATCAGGAATGTTTTGTTGGATGGGTGTGGGGTGTTGTCATATGAAATTAAAATACTACATATATAAAATGTTATTTCCATTCAAACTGTTTCTGGCTGTATCTGTATAGAAATACACAAAGCTTTATTTCAGTTATAAGTAGTAATTAAAAATATAAATATGACATAATTTCGATGCATTATTGTATTGATTATTTTAAACATTAAGAAATATTTTATTATTAATTTTGCCGATAATTCTCCTTTCCCTTTTCGTTATCATAATAATATTTGAAGACAGGCCGCGAAGTTATTAAATACAAACCTTTTAAGACTTGCCGTAAATTTAAAATAACGCGTTGAAGCGAATTTAAAATAGCCTCACAAATAAAGCAACTAGTATTGTTACAGGTATTTTGTTACTAAAAATATCATGAGTGGTTTGAAGATCTCTTATATTAGACACGCCAGATTGCGAAAAATAAAAACATAAACCACCTTTTATATCATATTTTGAAAAAAGAACTAAATAAATATTTCTCTTTCATCGAAATATTTAACGCATGGAAGGAAATTTAGCTTAATATAGTTCAAAAGTGTTAAACTATGCGTATCACACCAGTATTTTCTTCAGATAGGAAATCAGAGAGAAGTATTGCAAAACGAAATAAACAGCACATATTAGAAAATTTGAGAAAACAATTCAGTGCTTATGGCAATGTGGAAAATGTGAAACGTTCCGAGACTTAAAATTCAGAAGCCATTCTGTGAAAATAAAGCTTTGCTCATTCTCCGGCTATCTAAGAACAAAGATGATTTTGTTCACGTTTTATCCGCTGAAAATCTTATGCGTTATTCTAAAGAGGCTGTTGTAACTTCACGCCAGCATTGCTTGAAAATTTAGAAACATCAAGGGAATAATTGACAAGCGATCTGTTGAAAGTAAGGAATCTTGTTTCTGAAAATTTGTCTTGGCGAATGAGGTATGAATATATCCTAGCAGGATGTTTCCGAATTTATTTACTCAGTTTATACCTAGCGCATAAATTTCTTTATTTTCCTGCTATGTTTCGAAATCACATCAATAATATATGTAAAAGTGCTTAAAATATTGTTAGCAAAGTAGTACGACAAGTAGACTTTTCAAAAAGTAAAAATATGCCTTCAGGTTTAAAGACTACATTTCTTATGTGTTGAATGAACAAACAAGCTGTAATACATATTTCACGGCATAGAAGTAAATTCCCTTCCAAAAGTCAGAATGCGCTTCGTAATACCGTCTTTGGTACTTCCTCATGCTCACTCATTTCTCGCAGCTCACTAATTCGATTGATAATAGTTAAAAGCTATACATTTATGAGTTCCTTAAGGGAGGTTCTTTGGACAAAATTTTTTTTTATTTTTTATTTAAAAATAATCATGGTAATATGGCAACAATTATGTGCTAGAAATAAACTGTTTTCTATGCAATTTAATGTTTCTTTGAATAAAACTTAAAAGTAATCTTGGCGCTATTTAAATAACAGAGTCCAATTAATAAGGACGTACTTACCTTTTTATTATATTTCTAAAAATTAAGTTACGAATATTATTAACAGAAATAATATACTAAAAGGACTGGAAAAGAATGAAGAACTATGCTCATACGGTGCTAGAGCTGTGTAACTTCTTGGTTATGTATTTAATATTAGACTGTCGTTCATCCATGTCTTAAGTAGTATAAATTAAAATAGCTGTCGGAATATTCAGAGTTATCCTGATCTGTTACGAGGTAAATTTAAATTTAGAAAGGAAACACACGACGCTGGTCTCACCCATTCCGCTCAAATTCCGCATAATTATGTTAGAACATTAAAATGAATGTATATGAGAACTCAACAGTTGTCAAAATTAAGCGAGGAAATCAAGGCTAAAATAATAAGTAGCATACATTAATAAAATTAAATTTTCTTGTCAACAAACACCGGCAATTTGGATGTTATCTCACGGAGATGGGATCTAGATATTCCTCAAATGGAATGGAGCTGCTGCTAGCACTGCTTATCTTTGATTTCAGTGGTGTTTTGATTCTGTTAATATTATTTTACCTTTGTTTAATATTATTCTACCTAACGAATATCTAGTTTACGGAAAATACTACTTTCAACAGAGAACGTTTTTCAACAAGAACTTCTTTCAAGAGCAATTTTTCGTTTATTTTATGCAAATATATTGTATTTTCGTAAAATGTTATATGATTTTGATACATGTTATTTTACATAAAGGTGTATAAAATGTAAAATAATGACACTGAAAGTAAAGAATAAATGATGATTTATCACAATTTCACGATAAACATATTATCATCAACTAGATACCAATAAGGTTGTCTTCCACATAAGATCTCTTTTAGTGGTCTCAAACCCAAATTGAATACGGACCGAATCTCGATCTGACTTCTCGATTGAGTGTTGTTTTTAATTGCATGATCTGAAAGTAGCTGACGGGTAAATCACGTTTCCCCTTAAATGAAGGACATATTTTGTATTTTATTTTCTAATTGTTATATAATTATTTATTGTGTGTATGTATTTAAGAACATCAAGTGTTTTTTAATTATATTCTGCAGTTGGAATCTGCAAGAAATTTATGATAGTTACACATTATAATTCAAAAATTATTAGCAGCTAAAGATGAAACTTTCAGACTGAGATTTGTTTCAAAATAATTATAATATGTTGAATAAACCATTAAATAACTTACCTTTATCTTAAGCTAAATAAACAAACAATAAACTATGAAAGTTTTCCAAGTGGGACAAAACGTGAGAATAAATAATGACAACTTGTTCTCTTTCGTTTCTTCATTAATTTTTTCCTTTGACTCATGCAAAACATATACATAAACTCTATTTTCAGTTTTACTCGGAACTCGTTCAGCAGTTAAGAACGATGTTCAAGCGTGATGTGCATCATTGGTGATGTTTTCATTCGGGAAATATGCATCCGGATAATTAAGATTTTGGTGTAAAACTAAAAGGAAGACTGCAAAAACTCAGGCAGAACGATTTCGCAGCCTTCGCTGAAAACTTGTTTACAAGTATTTCTACGAATTGATTCTGTGCAAATATCTACCATACACTGGCCTCATAGGATTCTTCCTAGAACAGACTAAACAAGGAATTTCGAATTTTTGTAGACAAAGAATTTCGAAAATTTGTATTTGCAGAGTTTTTGTAGCCCCCCCCCGTTTTCGTAGATTCTGACTACTTTCAACTTATAATAGTATGTATACTAATGTTTCGTTTCTTGTTGAAGTTCTGTCTGCCAGAAAACTCTGCCAAATGAATATGGAAATCTGGAAGAAAGATAAAATTTCCAAACAGACTTGCAATATAATCTTAGTCTTTCACTAATCTTTCGAATCAGTTTTCCAATACATAATACGTATCTTTATTATCTATGTTTTCATTGGCAGGACTGCACCATTCGCTAGCTCACTGGTAGGGGTATACTGTCTGGCAAATCGAATCGATATATACATTTCAATGTACATCCTCAACGTTTAAACGAATCTAAGGTATTAAAGGCAGTGCTGATGCCGATGGCAGAGATTAAGTATATTATGAATTTTTTTTGGTTTGTTAAATTTCAACAGATGTTAATTGACTTTATTTCAAAATAACTAACAGTTTGTCTTTTACTGATGGAAACATACCTCTTGTTTGATATACCCACATATTATCGCTAACTGAATTCAAAACTGGGGAAGGACATGCATTAAATAAAAAAGGACCTGCATTAACACTATAATAGCCGAATTTCAGACTAACCGAAAACCGCCATTGGGGGTCAATTTGACCCTCATAAGAAGTGTAAGTAGAAACACAGCAAATGATTGAAATGATGCTGAAATGACCACATAAAAGAGTTTTTAGAGGTTTTTATTTATTTTTTATACTTTAGAATTTTTTTCGTGCAATTAGTGCAAATTAGCACACAATATCTTTCAATGTAAGATTACAAAAACAAAAAAAAAAAAAAAAAAAAAAAAAAAAAGATACAAATGCTAAAAAAAACCATACAAAAAAATAAAAAAAATAAAAAATAAAAACATAAATTGGGAATAAACACACAATGTTTTCCAAAGTTTGTTATACATTACCGCAGGTGATACAATATGAACGCTTGACAGTGACAGCAACACATTTACCACAAATTGGTTTCTGGCATCCCTCACAGCTGACAACAGTCTTGTTTTGTCCCTTGCAACTTTGAAATGCACATTTCTTTCGTTTAAGTGTCTGTATTTGAGCAATCGGGGGGCATCTGTTGCGTAGTGCACCAACTCGTAGTTCTTCCACGAGTGCAAGAATAAATTCTCAACGGGAAATAGAGGTGCCCAAGGATTCTTTGAATATAATCCAAGCATTGAGTGCAGCAATGTCAAGGACGTTGTAAAAACATGTACAGGCCATTTGCGACTTCCACTACTTGTACTATATTTCCTCAGCATCTGATCTGCGACATCAACGCCACATTTTGTACTGTTGTAGTAAGTGACAGTGTTCGGCAACTGTACATGATTGAATGTGTTTCACCATTGATTCACTCACCATCAAACGCCACGCTGAAGCAGGATTTGTTCCTATATTACGACGAGCAAACGACGTTGGTCCACTTGCAGTGGTTACACTATTTCGAGCTGGTGTGCGACCTGAAGTGGAAGCGGTGCTGCTAAGGTTCATAGGTGTCCAGAGAATACCGCTGGATGAGGTGTACTTCTCATTACTGCTGCCAGCAACGTTGTTGCCTCGTCCTTGACCACGACTACGTCCACGTGAGCTTTCGAATTCCCGCATAGGGATCACATTTCCAGAATTGTCCTCGACATCACTATCACTGCTTTCAGAGAGCGACGCATTCTGTAAGTTCACATCAACGTTAAAATCTTCATCACTGCTATCATCACCACTTATATCTGATTCCACCTGTTCAAGGAGGGCAAGGCACTCTTGTGTACTCAATCCTCTTCCTCTCGGCATTGCAATAGAGAGAGAATATGCTCCGTTCTGGATTTTATTTTTCTTCCCTGTGTCATCGCGATAAGAGCTGTGTGTTTCCCAATGCACAGAAAACGAGGGCATCGGGAATTCGAAAACGGACATTCGCTTAAAAATATGTCGTTCTTTTTATGAGGGTCAAAATGACTCCAGTTGGCTGTTTTAGGTATATCTGCGATTATTTATTTAAATAATTAACGTAGAAATATGAAAAATTGGCATAGTATACTTGAAAACATTTTAGTAAAAGTAAAAAAATATCAGCTTCGAAGTACAGCTGTATGTTAAAAAAAACGCGAAAAATTGGAAAAAAAGGTCAAAATGACCCCAACGGCGCTTCTAGTGTTAAATATAAAAAAGACGTGTATTAAATGAAAAAGAACATGCATTAAATAAAAAAGAACATGCATTAAATAAAAAAAGGAAATGCATCAAACATAAAGGGCATGCATTAAATAAAAAAGTACATGCATTAAATAAAAAATAGCATGCATCAAATAAAAAAGGACACGCATTAAATAAAAAATGAAGTAAGACTGGCATTCAATTACAAAAGTAACTTTTTAACAAATTACATTAATCCTACTCTTTTTGGCACTATAAGCTCTTAATAAAAAATTAAAATTATTCCCATGTACGCTAAAACATTGTATTGCTATTTTTAGCACATGAATTCTTATTAACATTTCTACTTATACTCATGGTGTAAATTCTCCTTGCTTAAAAAGTTTATCTATTTGTTAATTGGAAGAATGTGTATTATGGCGATTATTTTTCCTTCGCGTTAAATTCTTAAGATATTCTTTTATTATGTAAGATATTAAGCACTGTAATTACTAAGTAGTCAGTACTAACTTAGTTACTTTGACGCTTAGACTAAAAATATAGCCCACGCAAGTTGAATTTGTTTTGATGATTTCGACTTTTGTGGCTTAAAAATGATCTTAGTTCTGCATTCATATGACACACAGTTTTATCACAGGCAGAGGCTATATTTAAATACAGATGATAAATCAAACAGATTTTGTTGGATTCATTATCGATAGAACATAAGAGTAATAATCATTACATTTATGGAAATAATTTTTTTGATGGTGCAGAATAATTGTCAGATGCTACAGACTTAAAATGTTTTCCTAAAACCCACCATAGTCTACGACTGAATCGTACACACTTTTATAGAAGACAACAAAACTCTTAAAAATGAATATATTACTTTGACAAATTATAATTTCCTCGTTGAGTTCTTGATAGTTGTAATTACAAAGTGAAGAAGACGCCACTGAAGAAAATTTATGCGACAGACTTTGTAAACTGCAACGGAATGCTAAGTAAACAACCCAATCTGCGGAAGCAGCAAGTGCACAAAATGTAGTTTCACTAGTTATGTAAAAAATACCATTTATTTTTCGATATTTTTACATTAAAGCTATTGTTTATCTCCTAGAAGGTATGTAAGACTTCGAATGCAAAAATAAGAACGAGGAATATGTAACGTTTGCTACATTGTAGCGTTGCGCGCCTCCAACTTGCACGCAACCAAGAGGTGACTGTGAAAACTGGATAAAAGACAGAGTCTTGTTAAGGGTTTAAGTCCCTTTTTATTCAACGTAATAAATTACAAGTGCGTGCTCTTGACGCTCACAAACTGCGCCAACTCGGCGGTCAAATAAAAATAATAACCTGAAAAGAAACTAAAGACAAGACTCTAACTACGAGGCTCTCTAAAAGTAACTAACTCACCGCGTTTTACAATACCGCTGCTAATTCAGCAAACTTGAAGATCACTTGAACGATTAACACTACTTCCAGGCAAGCACACAGGCCGAAACGCGGGATTTAAATCATAATACTTCCGCTGATAATTTGAATCCTTGCGCGTTCTACTAAAATTTACATACTCTGGCATTGGCAGTTCCAGGGTAAAGTAAGGCTTGACAGGAAAGATAGTTTAAACTTAAAATAAATGTTAGTTAAAATAAATATAAACCCTACAACATATAAAACTAATTTGCTTTAGAATGTTTTTGGATCCAGTATTGATGCAATATAATTTATTTTGAATTAATTTTAAATATTAAACAGAAGAAAGCTTCTGTTTGGGAACAATTACCACTACCTTTCTACTAAAGTAAAAATCGTATCTTATATTTTTATTCCGCTCTCAATGAATATTATGAAATTTTATATTAGAAATAATATTAATATTTTGATGATTTAATGAATGTTCAGATTTAGCAAAATGACATTAGCATGAATTAATTTACATAAAATCAGCACATTCTATTTACGCTAAATATCATATTTCTCATTCCTGCCTTTTCTAAGTTAATCTCCAGATTATGTACCACCTGCAGTTTACGACTCATCTAAATTAAAGATGGATGCAATTGACAAGCAACATAAGTCATGAGAACTTAATAGATTTTTGAATACATACATTAATAAAAGGGAAACATTTCCCCGTGTTAGCGGAGAAAATATTAACCTCTTACATCAGCTGAAGTAAAATTCTTATCGAAAACTTTGTTAGTCAGTAGTCAATATAGGTAAACAAAAAATTCATTTTAGACCTCAGTGTAAGTTTGCAGAACGAAATATAAGCAACAATTCATGCAATTCGCAAACATAATAGCAACTAAACAGGTTTAAACAATTAAATTACGATGCAACAGAAACTTAACACTTGAAGGAGCACAACTCCTTAACTGTCAGTCTATTTAATTGAACAAGGAAACTCAAAATTAAATTTAATAAAAGGGAATTATTTCCCCGTGTAGCGGAGAAAATATTAATCTCTTACATCAGCTGAAGTAAAATTCTTATCAAAAACCTTGTTAGTCAGTAGTCAATGTAGGTAAACCAAAAGCTTAAAATAACTATTAATTGTAATCAACTGTTATTTCATGCTCTTATCTTGATTCTGATTTCAAAATGATGCAAATTTCTGACGCATCCGAATATGATAAGTAAATATGGAATTAGAGAAAATTTTTAAAATATTTTTTTTGAAAACGTATTATAAAAATTTAATTAATTAGATAGTTTTAATTTTCATCAAATTCGCATGATTATTTTTCTACTCAGCCAATTATTTTCTAACTCATCTGCACCTGACTTTTCCTCGATCTTCAACTATTGGTAATTCATTCCTGATTATGCGGCTATGCTATTGCAAATTTGAGTCTCTCTACTCACTTATATTTATTAAATCTTACTAACCTCCCAAAATATTTCACTACCGATTTACATTGTTAGACCGGATTAGGGTTTCGGCTCAGGCACTCAAGTGCAAACAAGTTCGTTTGAAGCAGTTAAAATTAGGTTATTAGGATTCTGATTTTTAAAAATATTAACCAATCAGTATTTTAGTGTAGATTAAAAATAAATGTTTGAACTCAAAATATCGGCAATGTAAAATACTATAATAAAAATAAAACATTTTGCGATTTTTATGTGTTGTTGATTCTAATTCAACTTTTGAGCCCAAAGGGGCATTAGCCCAGAAAGGCTTAGTATCGAAACGGCATTTTGCGTCGAATCACTGTAAACGGATGTATCACTTTTCAGAATTTTGCCACCAAATATTATCGCCCTGTATTATATTTAAAGTACTAAATAATGAACAATCTGCATGAATGTAAGTACGTTTCTCGCAATGTGAAAAAACAACGATACTTAGAGCCATCTAATTTTGAATAACGTAATCCTCCACCCGAATATGGGCACTTAGAAGCCCGAATCATGAATTTCGAATTCGTTTTATTACCTATTTCACATTTCTTTAATTTAATGAATTTTTGATTAAGAAACTCAACGATTTCAAAGCGAGCAGTGGCAACACACCGTATGCAATAAAATATTTTTATCTCCAGTGCGCGTGATTTTTATTTGAATATCTATTCGAAACGTGTATGTATGTGTAAACGAAAAAATGCCCTTTGGGGCGTAATATAAAAGTATAAAATATAAAATATTTCATAACTGTGTGTATGTATATGAATAGTTTACTCTGTGAAGGTAACTTTGTATTAGACAAAAAAGCAATCTTAATCTGGGGCAGATATTGAATATAACTCTTCCGATTTCTGGGACTATCTTACACTGGTCCATTTCCTTCAAAAGCAAAAGTATTTACTCCTCAAAAAGAGGGTTCTAAGAATGCGTTTTGTTCAACTGTTAATTTCCAATTTGGCGTGTTTCTCTTTCAGTTTGTATAAACCTTTGTTTACTTATTTTAATTTTCTTTCAAAAGAGGTAATCAAACACATATTGCATTTAACATGATACATGAATTTTCACTTTTAAAATAAAGCAACTCATTTTAGTACATTAGTTTTTAGCAACTACAGAACAGGTTCATTTCAACAACAGAATGATATTCTTCTTGGAACACATTTCAATAAATATAATTTTATATAGTCATTACCAAATGAAAAGGCAAGACTATAAAAGGACATTATAGGTTTAGATTCTTCTCTTTTATCTATTGCTAGGTAGAAGTTACTATTTCTCAATTAACTCTATTCTTCTTTCGAAAGAAAATACCGTTCCTGAGCGCTTATCAAGCCTCTCTTGTTACCCAAGCTTTAATGAAAATAATAGGCGAGGCTCACAGCTTAAACCCTACCTCATGGGCTTTCGCAAGTGCTTTTAAAGAACAAAATAACCTTGTTTCCTAAGCTTAACAGTGATGTAAAGGAAATCAGCCTCGATAATCTTTATTGTGTAACGTTTCTTTCCTGCAATACTTACCAGCCCTCTTTGGCGTTCTTCGATGTTGTCTAATTGTGTTTTATGATAGAAATAAAAGCTAGGCCAAGATAGTTCAACTTAGTTTTATGATCTTGTGAAATGCGAGATACTAGTTCCTTAAGTAATAAAGTCATCCCATTTAACATTTGACTTCATGAGTCTATCTGCAATAAGTTATCTCACGCAAAGGTAATGTGGTATCAAACTATGCTTGGATAAAGTGTAATCTATAAAATACAAAATGTACGGAAATTGAGAATAAACGATCAGATCTTCTACTTAATAGCATTAGATATCTATCTATATTCTATCTGAAGAGCATCAGATATTCTTTCAGACAACATCAGATATTGTTAAATCTCAATTAAGTAAATGATTCTGTTTAATATTTGCGTTTTGCTAGAAACGACTTGCATCAAAAAATATAATTTGTATAACTGAAATCAGTTTAATTTATATATATTTTAAGTTTTTAATAGTATTAATTTATTTTAATTAAAAAATGTGTAGTTTTTAATTTTTTAAAAATTAACGATAAGCTCAGTATTAGACAATCGGAGCAAAATTCAAATTCGCAAGCAATTGTTTTTCCTTGCAGATATCGTTTCTGCTTGATGCATATTGCAGAATTTTCAACTTAAGCCAGCTTCGAAATACATTTATGATTATACTATAAGCCGATATCAGTTTTAATTTTATGTATGCCATTTGTAATAAATAGAAGTAACATACAAAACGCTTGTTCTTAAATTACATTTAATTTTCAGTAAACTATATCTTTTTACGTCAGTATTTACATGATTTGCTTTGTACAAATACAATATTTTTACGAAGAAAGAATTTTGAAGCATTTCACCATTGGATATTCTACGCTTCTGAATGAAACACAGCGATCCGATATCGTCGGAAGAAAAAGAACAGTCATGGATTAGTAGTTGAAATTTATATCCAATAGCATAAAAGTTGAAGCAAGAATTCAAAACATTTTAGCATGTTGCAGACTGATAACCTTCTCTGGTCGTCTAACGATGTCACTCCTTATCATAAATTCGTAAATAATGGCAAAAATCTTGTATTGCATAGATGCTGGTTTTGTGCCCGATTTACCTAAAGATCCTATACCATTACATACATATTTATTATGGAAGAAAAACGTAAATTTGATAAAAGATAAAAATTTTTCTTATTAGAAGTCTTAAGAATTTACAAACCTTTTGTCCGATAAGATTAAGGAAAAATGGAATCAATGTTCCTCATATTGTTATACTCCACTTTACATAATGTGTTTAGCAAAGAAACCTGCGAAACAAAATACTTATCGATTATCATATGCTATTGCTACTCACATGTCGCTGCATGCTGTTATTAGAGAGCTTATATTTACTAATGTGAAAACATTCTGTAATATTTATTAAATAAAATGGGAAAAATTATTTAATAAACTCTCAGCTGACCGAAATGAGCTTCTGAGTAAATTCCCCTTTTATTTATCAAATATATAATATTATGGACCAAAATTATATGAAAACGGAAAAAAATAAAATTAGATAAATTTTCTAGGCGTAGAATGTGTTACTACAGCCTTGTCATTGATTCTTTTCACTGTGTAAGGAGCTTTTGTAACATAGGGAATCTTGTACAAAATCGATAATACATTGTAAAATTTAATGGCTTAAAAACAGTTGCTCTTTTATTCTTTTGCCTGTGTTAATGATTAAAATGGCAATTATTTCGCTATATTTTTAACAACGGAATTCCTTTATT
The DNA here is from genome assembly GCF_044657685.1 of Stegodyphus dumicola. Classification (NCBI taxonomy): domain Eukaryota; kingdom Metazoa; phylum Arthropoda; class Arachnida; order Araneae; family Eresidae; genus Stegodyphus; species Stegodyphus dumicola. Next base: position 201,750,648 of record NC_140771.1, read on the forward strand.
GCATAACATTTTCTTTGATTAAGATTTGGGCAAACTGCGTACATATTTCAAAATATTCCATTAACTCATAAAACAAAACAGAATAATTATTTACAGCTTAAAATGATAAAAGATGATGTGTGAAGATTTCATGATCTAGTAAAACTGGGCGTGGCATTTTGAAAATGGTAGAATAACTACTATACAGTATACCGGTGAAACAAAAAGAACTATAAATTTCACAGAATATTTCAGATTAATAGTATATTATTATGAAATGCTCATAAAAATATGTGAATGACATTTACAGCCTTCCAAAATCAATAAAATATACTATTTTCGCCCCAACAAATATAATAGGTTCGAGTCATTAATAGAAGAAAATCCAATAAATTGCCTTCTCACCTACCATGTTTGCCAATCCTGCAAGACATTGAGGGAATTACGGTATGGTGCCTTCCGGCTCAAGTCATTCACCGGAAAGAGAAAACAACGAAAAGTAAAGGTTTGTCTTCTCAACTCCAAAGACCGTGAACAGAAAGATCAACACCAAGAATTAATTTATTTGTGTTCTTGTAACCAATTTGGAGAGACACTCACATGTGGAGAAATGGTGTTAAGTAGCGAAGACTTTGGCACTACATATTCAATGCGAAACGGTAAAGGAAAACACAGATACAAAAAACTTAAAAACTTATGTTTTCGAAAAAGAAACTACAGCAGAACAGGAACCATTAAATAAATGTCTTGATACAATTGTTAAATGCATAACTTTGAATATTACACTCTTCGAAGAAGTGTATTCATTTTAAATTTACACATTCAAAAATGTCTTCAAATCGTATTATGGAAATGAAGCGTGAAGAAGACAATTCAATCTCTTATGAAAGACTTAACTTATCAGAATAGTTATTTGTTTCAAAGTAAACCAATAATGAATGTCGAAGTTGCTGGTTTTAAAACAAAATAATATTTAGGTAAACAAACAGCAACACCGAAACTTTGCCGGTCATATTATTTACGGGGCTACGATAATCTGTTCTATTGCTAAATCTTATTGTTGTTGTTTTTGTTGCTAACCTAACGCAGAACATATCCACGAATCCTTGAGCTTCGCCAAAGGTGATCCAAAAAGCCAAGGCCAAATGATAGCGCCAAAGGTCGCGGCCACCTTATAGGTGACAGAACCAGTGACCCCCATTTTGATGCAAAACATCCAGAGAACGGGCTAAGAGCTTCCTATCACCAAACGTTTTCCCCCAAACTTTCGAAAAGGCCTTCGGTTCTACTGTACTTTGTGTAGCCACATGCCATAAAGGCACTATACATTTTTAAACGTCGATGTCTTCTCCGAGATTGGAACCCAGGCAAAAAAAATATGGCATCCGACATCGCTAACTACCAATATCGATCAATTCAGCTAAATCCCATTAAATGATGACTAACAGTTTTCTAAGCTTTCTTGAAATCATCAACTGCTAATATGTTATTTTTGTTAGCGTTCAGAGTAAATATTAAGGTAACAAATTTTGTAAAATTAGTAGCCCAGATTTCTCTTTTGCTTTGGCGTTTTTGAAATAAATAATATTTTAAATGGAAAATAAATAAATTACGCTTTTAGATTGATATTAATCTGATCTATGGAGGCTCAGAGCAGTTTGAAATGTATCTTGGTATTTCGATCATCATTAACACTGAAAAAATGGCCTATGTAAAACGATTCAATGTGTAACAGACACATAACATTATATGTTGATCAAAACTGGATCGAAGGAGAAGAAAAGGTTAAGTATAGAAGATACAAAGTAAAAGAATGTGTGTGAAAGCGTTCGTCTATTCATGGCTAATTAAAAATAAAATTATGAATAAAATTTCACAATATTTTATCAAAGTGTAAAATATCAAAGACATGTAGTTCACCCACTGAAGGTGTTTTTGAAAAATTGTGGTGAATAAAAAGCTGAAAGGATTTTAAAGCTTCCAGCAATGCTAGGTTTAGAGGATGTAATAACTTGGGTCTTTCAGGCCTAAGCTCCTTTCTTATACGTATTATAGTGTTTACTTTTACTGTAATGTGGTAAAGGAGCTGAAAACGATATCATAACTCCTGTTACCAAGAATTTAGTTCAGTTATAGTCTTTTGAATTCTTAGAAAATAGAAGAGCATGTAATTTTGTTTATGGGTATTGCTATAAGCTGAAAGTTGAATTTATATACTGTCCAATCAGTTTTGCAGTTAACGTTAAAGAGAGAAAACCCAGGTATTTTGAAAGGAAGAAATGTTGTTTGATACTATAAGAAGAAAACCTTTTCAAATAAGAGAAGATAAAATTTATGAATAATAAAGTTAAGTAACCGATTTCCCCATATAATGAAATAAAAGTAAGATTCATATGTTTGTCCAAAGATTTATTGATTTAAATGCTTATTGCCATGAAATTCTATAACTGAATTTATAATCTGAAAAAAAAAAGTGCCACTTTTGCTTTTTAAGCAAAGCTGTATAATGCAAAACTGATTTAAATCTTTTAGAAATTTCGCATTTCTTTTACGATTTAATTAATTGATTTTTATTTTTATAGCATTGGTTACATAATACACGCACACATATTCGTATTTATATCTATATTGTTCGGTACTTATAATCTCTTTCGGTTATCAGACGTAAAATCCACTTGCACCAACTGCCTTCTAACTGCGCAGTAATGCCTAGCTAATCAGGCATTACTGCGCAGTTAGAAAAATAACACTTGTAGATAGACATGACCGAATTCTAGATAAATTTATTTATTGGATAAAGCAAGAATGGGGACGCCATACACATCATGATGGGCGCAATGTGCAACCCAAATTTTTTTAAAACTTAGCTTATCTTAAAACAATGGTCGATACACAGAAGGACGTAGCTACGCTTGTTGGCCAGACGGAAGCTAAAGCGAAAGAGTAACTGCACATTCAGAAGAAACGTGAGTCAAAAGTTTCGACTGTAGATACATCAGGTATTTTAGAAGTAGGAAAGATGAAAAATTAGCAAACGCCTTCGCCGGGAATCGAACCACGGACCTCTGAAACACCGGCGTACCGTGCAGAACCACTACACCACGAAGGCACGCTAGGAAGGCGGGAGAAATACCTTATACGATTCAACTAAATCTTTAATCTGATTGGAGATTAGATATCTTCACTGCTGTAATAAGTAAAAAGGCATGGAAGGGTTTAATTTTTAAATAGCCGGCTTTAGATTAATGCATATATAAACAGTTATTATTTTTAAGGCTGAAAGGAGAAATGTCCAAATCAAAATGAAGAATATAAGGGTACTATTTCAAATTAAAATTAGAAACTTGTTTTAATATTTTTTATATTATATTTCAATAGAAACACTATAGCACTATAGGGGGAGAAAAGCAAATTTTCTAACCAAAACTCAATGATGTGCTTTAAGCTGCAATAACGAATGGAAAGATTTAAAAATTATGACGGAAATTCATATCATATCTAACTTGGAATAAAGAATTGTAGATAAAAAAATGCCAGCTTTTCTCCACCATAGGTAGCAAAACATTCATAAAAGTACGGAGACGTCTGAATACCAGTAATAATGTGTATAACCATGTGAATAACATGAGAATAAAAAGTAAAATACATGATACATTGCAATAAATGATAAGAAAGCTGCTGATGTAGGATATGTAAACCTTAAATGTCAATTATATTTTATAATTATCTGTCTTTCATGTAATGTTTTATTTTCTTGAATTCGTCTTTGTTAAATTGAAACAAAATTTCTTGTCAATTACTAAGTGATGATTTTTCATTTGATTCACATACAGAACTAAGTAAGAAACGCGGCTCTGTTGAAAATTGTTACACCTGCTCCTTGAAGAAGCTCAAACAATTTTTAACTTCTGTTATTTTTTATTGTTCAATATTTGTATGAATATATTACTGTTTTTCTAATATATTTATTTGCTTCTTTTTCTCACTGCTAGTAAGCTTACCACTGATTTAACTTATGCTTATTATTTCTTGATCATTTTATAAGATATTTCTCCCGCCTTCTCAACATACTTTCCTAGTGTTGTGGTCAGCACGCTCGGCGCGCATTTCAGAGCCCCGTGGTTCGAGTCCCGGCGAAGGCGTTGCTCATTTTTCATCTCTCCTGCTTCCAAAATAACCTGATGTCTCTACAGTATCGCCCGAACAAAGAGGATGGTGGATGATCACTCTCCACCCCCAGAATTTGGCGATCGGGTCCCCTAAAACTCTATTCGCCCTTTAACCCTTTTCGAAACTGTGTTCCCAGTTTGGGCACATCTAAAAATTTCATTCTGTACGCACAGAAAAATTGAATGAAAAAGGATTTATAAGTTACTATTTATAAGTTACTATTTATAAGTTACTTGAGCCTTCTTTATTTATATTAGATGGCAGCCCAACACAAACCAGTCCATATGTTTTAGCCATGTTTAGTTTTTAAAGACCCTCATTTTTCAAGGAAATCTTCCACAATTTTTTTAGGATATAAAAGAAATTGCTTGGAAAAAAATATATGTCATTTTCTTGGCTGTATATGCTAATCTCCTTATTCTACATTAGTTTTAAATTTTTACCTTGAAATCTTACCTAAACTCGAACGGCGAACTTCAGGTGTGACCAGAGTAGGATCACTAAGAGACTAGGACCAGAACAAAACTGTATCTTTATTTCTCTGTCTGGTCACTTCATTCACAATAGAAATGTGCGTCTACAGCTGTGTTTCATTTCCTATTTTTCTCTGCCTTTCTTTTCTCTTTTTTTTTTTTTTTTTTTTTTTTTTTTTAACCCTTTTTCTTTTTAGGGACGGTTTGGTTATTCACTAAGAAGTTATTGGGGTGATTTTCTGAAGGTCAGGAATAATTTTATCAGTTAGCTGTTTGGTTTTTCACTAGAGCAGTTTTTCTTTATCTCTTTCGCTTTCGTTCAAAGAAGTTTTGTTAGCACTATGTTTTGATAGTTTTGAATTGTAAACGTTTATTCAGTTTTATTTTTAGTTTAAAATTTCGAATTGTAGACATAATATTAGTTTACGTTTTTCGGATTTTTGTTTATTTTGCAGATGGATCGGATAGGGCTGACCATTTCTGAAGCACTTAATGTTCAACACGGTTTGTCTCAGATAGTGAATCTGATACGGATCCTGGTACATGTGCAGAACATGCAATGTAGCGTTGCGCTTTTTCAAAGGTGGTGTCACTTTCTTCGAAAAGTGCCATCATGAAAAAAATAGACAAAAGCCTAAATAAGAAATCTGAGTAATGTTACTATCATATATTTAAGTTACTTTTTTTCATTTATACGCTTGCTTGAAATCATCATATAAGAGCTTTCTTAGCGGGGTGTAGAGAAGCAGGCCTCTTCGTGGCACACTCTGAGTATTATTAAATCTGCTGCAGTGTTCAGAAACTAGTGTTTTTTAATCGCAGGCAAAATCTCACACTCTTTTACGCGCTTGCCAGAAATGCTCGTTTCAGCACTCTTTTCGAAGTTCTATTCATTCAATGTGCTCGAAGCGGGCACACCACAGAATTAAAACGATAAGTGCGTTCTTCATAAAATTTTACAAATGTTCCCTTCCAGGCCTGATTAGATTGCCTATCTTTTTTTTTTTTTTTCTTTTCCAAAGTAGCGTGTGGAAAATGGTTCAAAGGGGGAGTATATAAGGTGTTTCTCCCGCCTTCGTAGCATGCTTTCGTAGTGTAGTGGTCAGCACGCTCGGCGAGTAATCGAGAGGCTCGGGTCTCGCCGAAGGCGTTGGTCATTTTTCATCACGGTACAGTTGTGGAATGAATCCTAAAACCTGAAAGCATAAAAATACTAAAATCTTAAATTAATTTTCTTAAAGGATTAAAAACAGTGGTCATTATAACATGTGATTTGAAAACAATTGATGCAAAAATAGCTCACAGCATACTGGGAAAGTAAGAGGACGTAATGAACAAGTTTACCATCAATATTCAAAATCATTGCACAAAAGCGGGGGGGGGACTTGAAATGTTTCAGGTTTTAAATTATGTCCAAAGGGGTGTTTTTAACGCGTTTTTGTGTTACCTTTATTTATTAAATATCATGTTATTTGCACTTAAACCATAAAATTCAGTTCAACAGCAACGTCGCAAAATAATTTTAAAAGGAGCCTATCTTTAGAATTTCCGATACACAGTTCCGCGTAGATACAGATATAGATACCTAAAGATAGAAAGGTTTTTATCCCGTAGAGTGTTGCCATTGCTCGCTTTTAAATCTTTGACTTTGTTAATCAAAAATTCGTTAAAGCTTTACAAAATATTAAATCGATAATAAAACAAATTCCAAATTTAAAATTTGGGCTTTCAGATGCCATATTCGCAGTAGGATTATGTCATTCAAAATAGGATGGTTTAGGTACCGTTATTTCATCACAATGCGAGAAATATACATACAATTATGCAGATTTTTCATTAATTAATCTCTTCAAGTATAATACAGGGCGATAGTATTTGGTGGCAACGAGTTGAAAAGTGATACAGCCTTTTAAAGTTTTCAACGCAAAATCGCAAAATGGAAACAATATTTGTTCAGGGACAAAACCCCTTTGGATTAAAGAAGAAAAAAAAAACGACCTAAACTTTATTTTTCTATCGAAAACTTTCATGTGGGTTCCATATGATCAGACTCAAAAATGTGTGACTATGAATCGTATTTTTTTCATCCTTATTAGAGAAGGATTGCAACGGTATCGTTCCCTCTGCTGTTAGATACATTACGGTCAATATAGCTTAATTGGCATCGGGTTCACATGCCAGTTAAGCTAGATTGAGCCACACACAACTTCCGCTGGTAACGTATAAACTAAGCCAAGTTTTACTACAATTCATTGGCTATAAATTTCGCAGAAAATAAGAAGACTGTTAATTTATTCTCAAGTAGAGCATTTTGAGACTGTGAAGATAAACAACTTTGAGAATGCAGTACTATATAAATGCTTGGGGATGCCGAAACAAAATGGTTACATAAGAGATCCTATATAATTCTGTGCTCTAGAATATACTAGCAGCTTTCGTATTGAGCATTCAACCAACTCGCATTGTTTCCAGGTATTAAAAATTTAAATATTCCCAATTTAATGGAGTTTTTATAGGAGTTTTAGATTAGAGTCCTCAAGTAATAAAATTTACATTAATAATGTATTTTTAGAATTTGAAACTCTTCAATGTCTTATGCAAACATTCTTTCGGCATCCTTTTTTTTAACAAAATTATAAACTAGGACATTTACATATTTGATAAAACAAAAAATAATACCACTAAATTTCAGTTAATAGTTAAAAATTAGCATTGATTTCATTAATTTGTTAACCGACCTTTCAAGTCAGGTTGAAAATTATGTCAGTTATTTAAAATTTTGAAATTAAACATTTAGTTTATTTCTTGTCGTACAATAGTGAAATTTATGAAAGCTTTACTCTGCATATAGAATATTTTGAAATTCTTTGTTAACAAAAATTCGAAATTCCTTGTTTTATCTGTTCTAAGGGCAATCCTATATGGATCTGTGTATGGTTGACACAGAGATGGTCGCATATTATCAACTCGCAGATATACCTGTGAACACGTTTTCAGCGGAGGATACGAAAATATTTTTCCTTATCCAGGTACGAAATGTTTCACGAACTAAGGTTTTGCATTCTTCCTTTAGTTTCACAACAAAGTCTGAATTAGCAGCATTCATTTTATTTTCCGAAGGAAACAAATCACCAATTATGCACATCTTACGTGAACATTGTTCTTAAGTGTTGATAAAATTCCCAGTAAAACTAAGAAAAGAGCTTCTATTCATTTAGCATTTACAAGAGATAAGTCAGCTTTTTACATTTTTTTTTCTACAAATGGCGGGCACTTGCCTACTTGCGTATAACGGCATTGTCCACTCCTAAAACAAATAAATAAAGATAATTCTTTCGCCACGGGGATCTTCAGGGGATTAGTGTAACGAAAGAGAAAATTGATCAATCTATTTCGAGTTGACAATGACAAAAATTTATAAAATAAAACTAAAAGCTAAAAATAAGTACCGAACGATTTATGTCTTTCTCTGTCCAACTCCGGCAAGGCTGTATTAGGAGATTCCAAGTTTTCTAAATATCCCAAAATGCTAAGTTATTTCAACAAATTGCATCAAAATCATCCAATGGATTTAAAATAAAAACATGAGCAGATAAGCCTAGGTCAAAAATGTATTCTGATTGGACAGTTAATATTCTGATTGGACAGTTAATATTGCTGTAAAATTATTATTGGTTGCTTGACTTTTAGTTCAGTTTACATCACCAGAATTACGTGAGAGTTATATGACAGATTTTTCTCGAAATGACGCAGTGAAAATAGATGTTGCTATTTTTAGAATAGAGAAGGGAAATTAAATTATGTTGCTAATTTAATCTTTTATATATTTATTTTTTTACGTATATATATTTATATACAAACGACAAATATATGTAAGACAATATATTTGTCTTATATACATATATCTGCAGCTCAACCCTCAATTTTCGACCAACTTGGTCTCCGATTTTTTTCTGTTTTACAACTTACTACCTTTACGCAAAGAGAATGACACAGACCGACAGACAGATAAACAAATAGATAGATAGATAGATAAACAGACAATTCAGATTTAACTTGTTGAAGATTGATGATCTACATTTTTAAGTTACTTCAGTTTTTTTTTTTTTTTTTTTTTTTTAAGAAACATTGTAATTAAAAAAACTGCATTCTCAGTTCATGAACATGAGTATTTAACAAAATTTTACATTGCAAAACAAACAAAAATTTCCTTATTTTTAATACTCGAGCCACAGGGCTTACAACTGCGTTCAGTTAGCTTTATTTGGGGTAATGCTCCTTTGTGCTAAAAATATTTAAAAACAGCCTATCCTTAGAATTTCCAATATACTGTCTGGCGGGCTGGAGATGAAATTTTCTTTCTCTGTACAGTGTTGACATTGCTCGCTTTGAAATCATCAGTTTGATAATTAAAAATGCCTTATAAAGTTTTACAAAATATGAAACAGATAATAAAATTCGAAATTCAAAGTTCGGGCGCCCAGGTGCCCATATTCGGGTGGAGGATTACGTTATTCAAAATTTGATGGCTCTAGCTACCGTCGGTTTTTTCACAATGCGAGAAATTTACATACATTCATGCAGATTCTTCATTATTTAATTTCTTTAAATATAATGCAGGGCGATAATATTTCATGGCAGCAATTTAAAAAGTGATTCGCCGTTTATAGTGAAAGGCCACAAAATGCCATTTTGAAACTAATGTCCCTTTGTGTTACTGCCCCTTTGGGATAATAATATTGAAATTAAAAGCTCCTTTTACACATAACAGACTGAATTTAAAAAAAAAAAAAGTTAGTTACACAAAATCCTGTTACATAATCTATTAAACAAATTATTTCTCATCATAAATAAATAGAATAATTTAGCATCTGAAAGTAAACGTTGTTTAAGAAACGCGACATTTTATGAATTTTAATTAATCGCAGAAAATCATAATCTCAATAAATTGTTCTCAAATCCGTATTGTTAGAAACTGCTCAGGTAAAATAAAAATGCAACACGTTCTTTCGATTAATATTATCTCGGTTTGTTATCACAGAAAAAAAAGTCATTCGGAATACTTTTGTTACATGAAATAAAACTACGATTTAAGTATTTAAGAAACATGAAACGACTTGATCATTTCAGAATGAGCAATATAAATATAATCGACATAGTAACTAAATAAATATGTTCTAATCAATTTAAAGTTCAAAAGGCCCAGAAATTAAGTACATGGATATTTATTTTTTACATTACACTTATTTCAGCGTGTACGGCAAATAAACTTTGTTTTACTTCGTTCCAGCAAGTAATTGAGATCCCAGTGATTCGTGAATATTGGAAACAAAAGTAAAATTATTTACCCATAAGAAGTAGCTTAGGGCTCTCGTAACATAAAGAACTCAAATAAAGCAATATATTTCTTTACTTCTCATTGTGATTTCAGGGCTCATTGACTACGATAGCTAGACCAAATAAGATGTTTTAAAACAATCACTTTTATTGAGTATTTTCGAAGAAATTTCTGATGAACTTTTTTTGCTGTCGTTTAATGTTTATTTATTTTTAAGGAAAAGAAAAATCACATTTTATATGAAAAGGTTAAACACGGTTATTATATTTGAAAGAAACAAAAATATTTCCTATTTATAATAGGAAATATTTTTGTTTCTTTCATCGTGACTTAGAATAATAGCAATTTTAAGGAACACTAAAGTGCACATTTAAGACAAAATTAGCAGTTTTGTCTATAGGCATTGTGTGTTACGAATACTTTTTAATCTAGCGAAAGCGTTTTTAGCGTGTCTGATGAGTACGTTTTATTGAGGAGTTCACTCTTAATATTGGAGTGGAGCTATGTTGGAAAGTAAAAAGACATGCAGTCAGATGCCATATGTTTCAGTTTTATACACGTGTACTTTTGAAAAACTCTTATAAAAGGCATTTATAGATTTTTGATCATCGAATAGGAAATATTTTTATTTAAACACTAATTTTTATTTCAATAGGAGTAACTAATGTTAGAAATAGTTATTAACCTAGTGACATTTAAATTTTAATACATATGACGAAAAGCGTTAAACATGTAGAGTCATTAAGATTTTTGAAACAGAAGACGCGTAGGAAGATCAATGCCTTCGCCGGCACTCAAACCTGGGCCTCTCGAAAACTCGTCGAGTGCGCTGCCGCTACACCACGAAGGCATACTAGAAATACTTTATAAACCTACATTCCAAAATATTTCCTTTATGTGAGGTAAGTATTTTTTTTTTTTTTGTATACATATTTTCCTATTTTTAACATAACTCAATCAGGATCATATTTATAAAATACGGAAAAATCAAATGACTTGTAATCTACGTCCACAAAAAAGCAAATTGCATGCAAGTATTTGATTTCTTTTGAGAATAAAGATTCATTTTGTTTTAGTTTCTACGTATCAGATTTGTAATTCTAATGACACTTCTGTTTCCAGTTTTTTTAAGACCACCGCTTTTTTAGAATGCTTTTTTTTCGAAAGGATTAATGCCATTTTTGTTCCATTTGCGAATATTGAAATTGAGCGTATTACCATCTAACTGGTAATGCAAAACGATCAAGCACGTTTGAAATAATATTTGAAGACAGCTATTAGGTTGTCCTGAAATCAACGTTTTTGTTATTTGCGTACTTCGTATTTGGTTTGAAATATCTGTTTGCGTATCATATAATTCTTTCCTCGCAGAAGATAAATTAATTATTTTTTCATGAATATTCAATAATATTACTTCTTTTAACTGCTATAAAATATCTTCAGGCAATATTAAGCTTTTGTATTTCAAATAGCTTCAATTTTTACAGCATAAAAATTTTACTTATCTGTAGTATGTCCTCAACTATTCTTTTGTGGTGTTTCAGGAGCTGCCGAGCTCTTTTTCAGTTTTAATTCTATTCATGGGTTAGTAAATCGAATTTACAATTTATTAAATAATTTATTGTGCTTATTATTTTTACATATTTTCCTCCGTGAGATTCAGTTCTTTTTCTTTGGTTTTTTTTCCGAGTACAAAAGGTTAATTTTCTCCAAAATTAGATTACGATTCCGCAGTAGGAATGCAATCAGTTTAGTCAAAAGCATATTTTTGTCCACTTTTCCAGAAGGCAGGATGTTTTATCAAAAGCTCATATATATTCGACTACACTTATTCTTTTCCAATGTTGATAAGTTAAGTTTTCCCTCGTGTTCGTTAGTTGTATAAGCTAATAATTACTCAATGTAAAAGAGAAACAAGTTTAATTGGTTTAGATTTTATTTTAACAGAAATGGTTTCAGCGATTCAACACTGTCGCTTTCTTCAGCAGTTGTTAATTGGAGTTGGATTATTACAAGCAGAGAAGATAGATTAACGAATTTCCCAGGCCTCAATAGTAAGTTCTCGACGACCTCTATAATGAAAAAAAAGAAGTAATGATCCAAAGGAAATAAAACAAATAATTCTGTTTGAAATGGGAACTGTAATAGAAATAGTTTGTTTATTGACAGAATGGGTTTTGGGTTTGCTTTTATTTAGTTATGGAAAAGCACTCGAGTGATATTTGCCTAAGGGGAGGGATACCTGCGTGGATGGTTTTCTATGGAAAACTGGACCGTATGCAATACGTTATACATGTACGTTGTACATGGAGAAAACTACGAAAATGTCCATGCAGCCAGCCCGTTTGCTGAGATTCCAGCGTCCAGCGAATTTCTTATTTGACCGATTGTGGGCTCTATTGACAGATTTGGAAAAACGATTTAGAACTGTCTTTTAGAACTGTTTGACCAACCTTGAAAGATTGTTATTGGACATGGAAAACCTCAAAGAAGGCCATGTCACCAACAGAGGATCACTTTGGATGATTTTCACCTAATTAAAATTGAATTTAGGGCTTACAGCCGTATAATGCCGGACCAAAAAAAAGATTTATTTATTTAATTATTTCTAACATACTTTTTGATGTGAAATATTTAAAATATGTTTGGTTTTGTCCAATATATCTCAATACACTGAGAATAAATACTTAAAATTCCCAAACATTCCTGTCAAGAAAAAAATATTTAAGAACAGAACAGTGTATTTTATTGACATGAGATAAAGTAACATAAGAGATTGTAGGGATTTATATTTATTTTAACTAACAAGTTAAAGTTTAATTTTAAACTTTCCTATAAGCCTTCATTCCCCTAATTGTCAATGCCAGAATATGTAAATTTGGTAGTGCCCGTGAAGAAACTCAAATTCTACCTTGTGAAGAAAGAGTTTAAAAACTGAGGTTCAGGTAGGAAAATTAGAGAGAGTTAGACAATTGCCATCACCTCCGTTGCGTGAGCTTCTACTCCTGGAGTTATTGCTGGTTTACGTGGCTTAACTGCATTTACTTGATGCCACTAGTTTCCACGGGAGTTTAAGAAACAGAAATATCTGAGCCCTGTAGCTTAGTTCTACTACTTGTGCATATCTTTGAATGTTTCGTTTAGTTCTGTGATTTCAGTTACCGCCCAAGGGAGACGTAGTGTATTAGCGTCGAGTTGACGCATTGTAAATTTTAGAGTTAATAAAGGGTACTTTTAACCCTTCTCTTGTGCACTTAATAATCTTACAATTCTCACTTAGAAGTTAGACAAGTAAACCCTACAAGATAATTACCATTGTTTTTTTTTAAATTTTCTTTTTAATTAAAAATAAGCTAACAAGTTTTAGTTAATTTCACAATGGTCCTCACAGCTAAAACTACGTCTATGATTAAGGTCTCAAGCAGTACAAATTTAAAATATGTATTTCACGCACTGCTGTCGTGATGTCAAACTATTATATTGACAGTGTGAATAATTTCTTCATTTTATACTCTTCTGGCTTTTAAACTCTCAGACGTCTTATTTATAAAATATGATAAATTTCCATCGTATTATTTTGTAATCATGATAAAGAAGTAAATTTACACCAATACATATTTGTTATTACAAAATTAGTGAATATAAAAGCGCCCTGTTTTATTATCTGTCAAATTTGAAACCGGTCAAAAATCAGTTCTACAGGTTGTTAAAGTCAAATAATACTTCTATTAATTCGCAAGAATCCGCAAAATGTGAAAAGACCATGAAACATTAATTTCTTGACCTTAAATTTCAAAGTTAATTGCTTGTACGAAATACTTGTAAAATCCGGAAAATATCCTTTCAAGTAGCTGTTCCGTTAATCATATTATCCGCTACACTTGTTTCAGGCAGGGATCCGACGATGGTTTCAAAATCATCTGCTTATAGTAGTTCAGCTGAAGATGAAACAACAATCTGCCACTGATAGCTTCAAAAATATTAGCAGCTGTAACCAACGTATAATATTGCATTATCCTTCTGCCTTATGTTTAGCATTTTTTTATCTTTTGTTTTGAATGTCGTCGACTCTTTTTTATGCAAAGATTAGTGGCGCTAATTTTTGTTTTTACGTGTATTTACTTCAAACACCAAAGATTTAAGAATAAATCTGATGTCATTGTCTTTAATAGCACTGAAGTTTTGATAGGTATAAAAAATGAAAAACCTTTAATGAGCATGAAATAAATAATGAGACATAAAGTACCCTTAAAACAATCCCGACGAGCATCATTTAATTCTTATTTTGTTCTTTAATGATACAACTCACTTCATTATTTTAAAGATAAGATGTCATTCACTTTACGAAGTAATCATTAAAACAGTTGAATTAGCATTTTTAACTGCATGCACAACCCAATTGGTTTTTCATTTTCAACTGTACCTATTTTCTGTTATCATTAACAGCTTTTAAAATAATTTTATGACACGTGAAGGTGTATTAAAAAAAGTTTAAAATAGGATATTTTTGACTAACTGTGATTCTTATAAAAATTGTCATGGAGAGTAACTTAACTTTTTGTTATTTTAAATCAAATTTGTCGAAATATTTTGCATGAATTTCACTTTTTTATTTATTATACATTATTTACTTTATTGAAACATCCATTACCTTCAAACCCTAGAATAGTCTTTCAAATCAAACATATGTGTGATGATTCAGACTATGGGGTGGGTGGCTAAGAATGTTCAATACTCATACCTGTATCCGTATTGGAATACTGGCCAAAAATATGGCTGCTTGGAATTTCTAAAATTTCTTTATGTGTAATGAGAATAAGAGTTAATTCCTTTTCAAAGTCCCCCACAGAGCTATTCCTCCCTTGGCATATATAGCCCTCATATGCTTTCATTTTAATTAAATTTAACTACCAAATCAATGAACAGATCTAATGAAAAGTATTTATATATGACTTTCAAATTTGAAATCGTTTACATTAAATGTAATAAACATTTGAATGCAGCTTTAATAAGGTGTTGTTTTCTACTTGAAAATATCTAATTAACCATTAATAAACTGCGTGGTATGTCCAGCCTATCAATGCCAATAATTCCGTGTACATAATGTAGCGCATCATTATCTAAGAGATTACGCAGCTTCATTTCTCAAACTTTGGTACATGTAAATACAATTATTGCAAATGATTTTTAAACCAAATCTTCTCTGAACGCTAGTGTATCTGGCGCAAATACTGTTTTAGCAGTTGTAAAATAACGGTAGACTAATTAATGAATGAGGTGCCATTGATTTAGCGGTAAAGACTCTTAGAGAAAAGTCTGAAACACACACTGCAAAAAACCTGAATAATATAGCTTGTATAATAAATGTGAACATTATTTACCCTGCACGTTTTTTGGGCTTAAATTTTCATTGTTATTTTATTTCATACATATACAATTCTCGATTTTCATTGTGTGTTATGCCGCAATTAATGAACAAGTAATGTTTTACACTGTCAAAATTTTACTTCATTTTGAAACTAATACTAATACATGCATGCTTTCCTTGGATTCCGAAGAAAGATCCACGGATTGCTCTACGTAATTAGTTACCTGATTTTATTAACTTAATTTGTTAAATGTTAAAAGCATTTTACAAGCAATTTAGATATTTTATTCACTTCGTATAATTTCTCTAGAATGTCGCCCAGACGGTATAGTGGTTAGGGGAGCCTACAGGTCCCGGGTTTGAATACCGGAGAAGACACGGATGTTTGTAAACGCACTGCGACACTCCAAATATGCGGCGAGCCAAAAGTCCGCTCGTGTGGAATTGGTGGAAGTGGAGGAGGGTGGACCCCCAGATCCCCCCGCCATAATACTCTTCCTCAAAATTGGGGTGGAAAATAGAAGTCCAACCTCTCTTTGGATTAGGCTCTGGCAACCATTGTTCCATGTAATATGGACAAGACAATAACAACAACAATTGTGTAGAATAGTTTCCGCTTAAAAGATGTGACCACTGCTAATGCTATCTTTTGTACAACGCTTTCTAAATCACTTAAATACTGTTTGTTTTCATTCAAAATGCACAAAATACTTTCATTTCTTTTTAATAGAAGTTTGGAAAATTATACTGTACAAAGAAAGTTTGGAAAAGAAGTCGAATCAGCTCGTTCACTAATGGTAGTGATGAAAATGCATTTCTGATGCCCCACACTTTCGTCATAAAGCAATATCTCATAGTTAAAACTCGGTCAAGAAACTTTGCAGGTATAAATAATTAGTTTACTCACTGGGGAATCCAGAAAACATCATTTTTAAACAAATTCATTTCCCTGTAGTAGAAATTCAGATTACGCAAGAATGACTTCGAATAATTTCTTCGAATTTTAAACAAAAATCCTAAAAATCTCAGGGACGCTGTCGTTATCACAGTCTGCTACAGAATGCAAAAATATAAAAAAGAGGACTACAGTATTTTGCGAATGAGTGTGACTGGCCAAAACTAAATAGTTATTGTAGCAAAAGTAAACACCGGCAATCTTGTAAGTCTGAATCACGGGGGAAATACTACAAATGATGAACAATTGTTCTTTACGAATGCAAGAGCCTTTTATTCAGTACCACGAAACCCCGCTAAATTTATAGTAAAATGTTTACTTTTTAGCTGACGTAAAAACGAAATACTTTGTAAATGAATGTACTTACTTGGTAAAAAATTTGAAAGGTAAAAGAATTGGCTACGTTGACATAGTCAATCGTGCAAAAAACGAAATCCCTCTGTCTTTCAAGAGTTATAACAGATGTAATCTATTCAAGTTGCCAAAATGGTAAAATATCTCTAACATCACATCAAGCTGGAAAGAGAAAACAATGCCCCTCTCATAAGTTCATTTCATCCAGCTGTGGACGTTGCATCAAATGAGAAACAAACACGACAAGTTGTGGATTTTTACAGTGCTGCCAAATACGGAACAGATACTTTGGATCAAATGGCCTGCAAATATTTCGCTACGATTTCAAGCAGACATTGGCCAGCATATTTGTTTTTTAATGCCCTTTATTTATTTATGATAAAAGCATGGATGATGTGTAAGGAGAATATGTAAATGCAGAAGTTAGTTGTCTTGGTTTTAAATGGCTACTGGTTTTGTCAACGCTGTACGACGTGTTTTCGCGAGCTCGCTTTTCGCCTTATTATTTTAAGTTAGTTTTGATATAGTTTACACAAGAGTTATATCAATTTAAAGTTCTTCAAAAGCTGAGCAATTTGATATGCATCTGGAGCGATTCCGTTTATTAGTGGTGGATTAATTAAGTCTTTAAAGCAGAAGTCATTGTTCGTATCGCGACCTCGTGATATCTGCTGAGGGTTACCGTGACCCCGTGAAGTGCCGTTTTGTGGTGTTTACATCTATTAAGATTTCTCTGGCACATACAGGCATCCAATTTCAATCCTAGTACCTTTGGAAAGTGGAAGATATGATCTCTTCATTGACACCAGTGCTGTGATTGTGCGATTTATTACAGTGTTTTTATTGTGCGACATAAAAGTACCATACTTCTGGATTAATCTGCCCTTATCTCCGGTCTAAGTGGGAATATCGACACCATTCTTAGACGATAAGGTAGGCTTTTAGATTACCTTTCTTTTAGTGTATCATTCGTCCTGCTAGCTTAATTAGTGACTGAGTGCCGTAAGATTTAATTGCAATTTTCCTGTGTGACCTTGTTCTTTCCCCGGTATCCTCACCCGGCTCATTTTTACGACACAGCGGTGAAGGGTCGGTCCAGCAGGACAGGTCGCCTTTTGAACTTGTCGGACAACTCCTTGTCAAGCTCTTCTAGCGCATGCGCGCATAGTAGAGTGCAGTTGCTATAAGTCTTGCACGTGCTTTTGTTTACAATTTGAACTTAGCTGCACGGTACTTAGCCAGCCTTTAGTACACCCAAATTTTTAACCCTGTTCTAATTTTTCACTGTGCATTTAACTTTTATTCTATTATATTTACTTTTTTTATTACTTTATCATCATTATTATAATTTTTATACTTATTTAATTTCATCTTCCTGTAAATTTTTGTTTGTGCTTATTTACTGATAGCCATCTATTGTACTCTGTTTCCATACCTTGTTAAGTTCGTTTAGATTTTATTTCTGTATATGCAATTATTCTGTGTATTGTATGCATTGTATGAGAAATAGGCTCTGTGGCTGGTTTCTTCACAGCATTCAGTTCCGTACATTTAGCATTTGTGACTGAAATTAATGAGTTTTCTGTCAATTCCATTCACTTCTCATTTATTTGTCACCTTGTACCCGTGCGCGCTAACTGTTGGCAGCGCTTTCATTGCACGCACTTATATTTAATTGTATTGCTTTAGATTATGTAACTGTACGCTTTTTATTGTAATTCCGCATATTAACTGTCATTGTCTGCATCATATCATGGTACTACAATCTACTCTATCTACTGATGAAGATATAACAACGTCGTCTAGCGCCTTAGACCCGACCTCTATCTTAAACTCAGACATAGCTCATGCTGAAAAGGTAGGCCTCTTCTACCAGGAAATCAAGAGAGTAACAACTACCTACCGAGGTGGTAAATTTCTGCTCCGAACAGAACTCAGAGAACGTATTCTTACCTCACTAGAGGCTCTACAGAAGCTAGCCCTAGAAGGCCCCGAATACACAGCAAAACCAACAAAAGCCGACACAAGTACCAATACCTCCACTCTCTTCTGCTGCGAATTAGCACATACAAATAACCAATATCAAACAGACCAGCAGAGGCATAACGTGTTCACTGTAGCACCACTGCCTAATCCGATCAGAGGTCCATCCTACGCGGCTGCCGCAGCTAAGGCTAAAGATACTAGTCACATAACTACGCCCCGGCACACACTATTACTATATTCTAAGGAAGCCACCTGCTCCACCAGTCAATACCTTAAGGCTAAACTCAGCCAGGAATTCCCACTCCCCAAGATAGGAGTAAAGGTATCCACAGTCAGAAACATACAAAAAGGAGGTCTAGCCGGTGACTGTCACACGAAGGAGGACCTTGACAAGCTAAAAATTACGCTAAACAGTGCAAAGGGACAAGAACTAGTAGAGACCAAGCTTCCCGCCACAAGACTTCCAAGAGTTGCTTTCCACAGCGTCCCACATGAAGTCCAGGAACACGAAATAGAACGAGCTTTGGCATCGGAGCACAATGCTACCAAATCAACAGTCAAGATCCTCTACCGCCTCCGAGATAGAAGAAACACAGTTAAATGGGTTCTTGAGTGCCAACCTACAGTCTACCAGCGAATCATGCAGGCTCCCAGACTCTACCTCGGCTGGCAGGCATACCGAATTGCAGACTTCTATAACACCAAGCGATGCTACAGATGCCAGGAACTCGGCCACACTCAAAAGGAGTGCTCCAACAAACATTATTGTGCATACTGCACAGAAGAACACGACATCCGTGAATGCCGAGCGCAGCAACCCGCGTGGATCAACTGCGCAGACTATAATTATAGGACAAACAGTAGCATCCCCTGCGATCATCCAGCCTATGATGTCAACTGCCCCTCGTACGGAAGATACATCGCTAATATCAGACGCAGTACCAGATACGAGTGATTTGCCACAGCCGCCCACTCAAATAATGCAAACACCAGACATCCAACGAGAAGTTATCAAATGCATCCAGATTAATTTACAAAGAGCAAAAGCCGCCGCGTCACAATTGATCCAACATACAATCAACCATCAACCAGATATACTATTGATTCAAGAACCTTACTGCAGAGCAGGGGAAGTCGCCTGTTTGCCACTCTGTTGGAAAATATTTCAGCGCAAAGCACAACAGAATGAGCCACCACCAAGAGCAGCAATCGCCTGCTGCAACCCGCTCTGGTCCCCGCTGATAATTACACAGAAGCGAGACCATGTAGCAATCCTCCTCAGCTTCTCAAATTCACAGATCATCATTTCCTCCATCTACAGTCCCCCACCGGATGATATCCACCAGACCATCATGAGCATCGAAGAAGTAAAGACAAAGTGCCCCACAACATCACATGTTATATGCGGTGATTTTAATGCCCACAACATCATATGGGGTTACCACTCCAAAAGGGCAAGTCTTGGAAGACTACATATTGGCCAGCCATCTGCAAATCATAAACATCCCCAACGCGCCACCCACATTTGACAACACGTACCACCACGGATGGCCAGATATTACAGTAACTACTAATGATATAGCCAATAACCTACAAGACTGGATGGTAGCAGATGAGGAGAGCTGCTCGGACCATCGCTACATACACTTCAATATTGCAAGCGACACAAGGATCAGCATCTTTAAAAGATACAAACTTCCGGGTAACAAATTGCGAATACTTAACAAAGATTTCTCTCTAACATTACAGCAAGAAGAGCAGGAGCTAAGTCAATACAAGAGCCCCAATGATCACATTGGGGCTTATATATATACCGAGCGGCTGCTTGACACTCTAAGGAGCATTTGCGATCAGAACCTGCCCACCAGAGCAGCAAAACGTCTGCAAGGAATTTCCTGGTGGACAAAGGAACTGCGACAGCAACGGCAAAAGTGTAGGGCTTTACGACGTCGCCTTCGCACCAACATTAACGAAGCCACCAAGAATGCAATACTAGCAACCTTTAGGGAGGAAAGAGCGCATTATAAAAATAATATCCTTAAAGCCAAAATAACCAGCTGGCGTAAGTTCTGCACAGAAAATAACAACCCATATGGAATTCTACACAAGCTTGCCACCAACAAGGTCTTTAAGCCGGATCAACTCTATGCCCAAATTGCCAACCAACCCATTACCACCAACATAGCAGAATCCACGGCAGCCACAACCTTAAACACAGTCTTCCCAGCAGACGACCCGGACGATGACACGCCAGAGCAAAGCCACACAAGGGAAACACCACTATCCCAGAGACTTCAGACGACGAACCATTTGAAATGGAAGAGATCAAGCAAATCTTTCGACAGCTTCCAGTCAAAAAGGCACCAGGTCCTGACGGCCTGGATTATGCAATAATCAAGGTCGCCTTCAACGCTCGACCCACTTATTTTAAAGCTCTGTTTAACAAGCTTCTACATTGTCAAATCTTCCCTACTGCATTCAAACAAGGACAGGTCGTCCTGTTTTTAAAAAAGCATAAATCCCCGGAAGATCCAAGATCCTTTAGACCCATATGTCTGTTATCTGCATTGGGTAAGATCTACGAAAAACTGCTAGTCAACAGGCTGAAGCACCATCTATACCGACAAAACTTTCTTAGCCCACATCAATATGGATTCAGGAAGGCACATCTACCATCCATGCTCTAGAACATATTCGAAAACATATAAATGACAACAGAATCAACAATCTACATACAGCATTTATCTCTTTAGATCTTCAAAGTGCCTTTGATACTCTCTGGTGGCCTGCAATAAAGCAGGCCCTCAGGAAGGCAAAGTGTCCAAGGAACCTTTTTAATATCTTCACTGACTATCTCCATTCTAGAAGTCTAATTATAGTCAATAATAACGGTGTCGTCACTAAACAGCAGGAAAGAGGGTGCCCACAGGGCTCATGTGCCGGGCCTCTACTGTGGATAATCACGTTTAATTCCTTATTACAAATCAAATGGCCTACCCATACCAGAGTGATAGCATATGCAAATGATGCGGCATTGCTAGTCTCTGGCCGCACAGGAGAAGAACTCGAACTAAATGGTACGGAAACCTGTTCCATATTTTCAGATAAATGCAGTAGACTTAAATTGATCATTTCCGCAAGTCAACGGCAGTAGTCATCCCACGACCGAGAACTAATCCAACGCGACGGCCGTGTATAAAATTGATGGGACGAAATCTAAAGATCTCAAAAACCATAAAGTATCTCGGACTTACATGGGATCAGGGCCTCACATGGCTGCCCCACCTTCAAGACATCAGAGTCAAGACAGCAAATATAGCTAAGAAAGCCAGACAATTCCAGGGAAGCAACTGGGGGCAAAACCCTCACATCCAGAAACTGCTATATCTAACGGCAGCATAGAGAATTGTTCTTTACCAGAGTGATCGCATCGGCTATATGGGCACAACCAATGAGCAGTCGCAAGATCAAACTCCTGACAACAATACAACGGCCATTTGCTCTAAACATAAGTAGGGCATATAGGACAATGGCATCAAGTGCAATAACGGTCCTTGCGGGACTAACACCCCTGAACATAAAGGCCAGCATAGAAGCTGCATATGAGCGCCTAATTAGGCTAAAACAAGATGCCAACTTTGCTAGCACCGCCTTCCATGCAACACAGTATGAATTACGAGGGAGTGTGCAGTATGTGCACCCGGCACACAAAAATAAAGGCATCCATGTTGTGACAGCACAACACCCAACGCCTCTCAGAGAAACTCCACATGTGAACTCACGATTCTACACCGACGGATCAAAGCATGACAATGGAGTGGGATGCGCCTTCGTTCACTTCAAAAATGACCGAGTGGAAAGCAAATGGAAAGGCCATCTCGCTACCCACAACAGCATTTTCCAGGCAGAAGCTGTGGCAATAGCAGCTGCAATTCAGTATGCTCAGGATATCAATCTAGCAGCAACCGAAATTCACACAGACAGCATGTCAGTGCTACAGGCAATCATGAATCACCACCATACCTCACCCACAATTATAGCAATCCAACAGCTCCTGCGTAACAATATGCAAACACACATCAAACTAATCTTACAACAACTGCAAGTTATATATCAGTGTATAAGGTACTGTGCGCAGAGTAATTGGAACGCCCTGACAAATCGTGTACAGAACTTATCAACAGTGTACAGAGCTCAACACTGACTAATCATAGGCTACTACTTACATGTCCATGCTAGTCCATGCTTAACTGAACAGTGTAAAACAAATGTGTATCCGACTTTGCATTGTGTATACAACAAGCATCATGTATCTATTACACTACTAATATGCACTGTGTATTCTACAACATAGTGTTTCTCCTACAGTCATTGCCAGTACTGTATTACACAAACGCGTTATACAAACTATCTGCAATAAATATGCACCTCATTCTGCACTGAATTTGTAAAATTCTGCACAGTATCTGCTGTATATAAAGCGTATAATTACTATGCAACTATCTACATTGCGTGTGCATTACCTGCAATACCTTACAACCTGTTGTGTATCTGACTCTGCACTGTGCATTTGTTCTGTGAGCAATGTGTATATAAAAAGTACTGTGTACCTACTTTAATCCAATAAACACTGTGCATCTAATATAATATAAAATAAGCTCAGCGCATTCTATAGCATAGTGTCTCCACTACAGTTATTGCCTGCACATCATATTTGTATTACTCAAACTATCTGTATTATATCTGCACTGTATCTGACATATGCATAATGTATAATTCATCTATATCTATCAATATTGTATCTGCATTACCTGTATAATCTCATAGCTTCGCATAGAAATATATAGCTTGGCAACATAGCATGCATGGTGCTGCTATGTTGTGTGTATACAATAGTATAGTTTTTTTTAATCTGTAAGTATAATTGTGTTTATATAATTGTGCACAATTGTGTTATATACCGTAATATAGTGTTTTATTCTGTGTTTTAATACGTTAGTATAATTGTGTTCGTTTGTACAATTGTGCGCAGTATAAATTCTAATATCTAATGCTTTACAAGCATAGTGTATCTGTTTTTACATTGTGTATCAATTCTGCAAGCATTATGTATATAAAACGCGCTGCATATCTATTCAAATTAAATAAGTATTGTGTACCTGATATAATGTATTGCATAATGTATTCTCCAGAGTAAAGTTTCATCTGTAATTACAATATCATCTAATAACAAAATTTAATATTCTACAGTGTGCCTGCATGCTTTATGTATGTTTATTTGCGCATTTTACATGTGATATGTGATCTAAATGTGTCTTTAGTGTAAGTGTATACTATATATTAGCTTAAATATGTTTCATTATAAGTATGTGTTTTACTTGTATAAGTGTGTGCAAACTAGTATCTAATTTCTATTTTTATATAATGTGCTTACATGTTTTATATGTGTTATATATGTGCTTTTATATGTGTTTTACAAGTGTTTTGTATGTATCTTTATATGTGCAAGTGTATGTACTTGTATGTGTATGTATATGCTGTAATTAGTGTCTAAAAGTGTCTAACAAACCAAGATGTAACAAATCATCCGCCTATCGATCAAAACTAATGTATTCCTAAGACGCCTCTGTATGGCCATGTACAATTACGTAAAATTCTTCAATAAACTCCCAAGGTGGCCTCATGAGGCTCCTGGGAGTTACTGCCACTAGATAGGGGAGGGCGCGGGACATATGCCTGTTTACCTCTGTTAAACATCAGGCGTCCCCGTCCTCCGTCACCTGTCACCTGTCTTGATTTTATTTTAAATGTGGCCAAACAGTTGCGAAAAAATTACATTTTTTCTAAGAAGAATCCTCTTGTTTTCACGAGAAGCCTAAAAGATGTTCCCTCCATATACTAGTATTTTATTTTAAAAATAAGAAACAATATATTATGCTTCGCATATCTAGATTGAAAACATTTTGTAACGTATAAAATTAAAATTAATGATTTGCACTCTAAAAAGAAATTGTTGCCATGTTATTCTGTGAAATAAAAGATGATTTAAAAAAAAAACATTTATGACTTTTAACCTTATCATAAAAATTAAATTTAATGAACTACATTACAACCTATTTTATTAAAAAAGTTATAAAATGCTAGTTTTTTTCAGTTAACTAAAATTTGATCAAAATAACCTCACTCGAAATTTCGAGTTGCCGTAATACTTGCGTTAAAGAACAACTTCATCTCCCAATAGGATAATTGTCCAAAATACTTTGTGTACAAAGTTCTCTCTTTTGATATTCCAAAATGTCTTCAATCTTCGCTTCAATCGTAAGATCTTAATATCGTTTAAAACGCGTGGGGAGAATTGAAGAAATCTTTACTCTCCCAATACATATTACAGGAGTACATTTTCTGTAAAAAATGAAAATCAGTTAAAACTGAAACTTCAGGCTGAATGTAATAAACTAGCAATAATTTGACGCAAAGGCTGAACAAATCAGTACCTTCAAGTTTTAAACCTTCCACATGTTAAGAGGTTACTCAACAAACATATTACTGATTAAATTTAAAAATGTGTTTTATACTTTAATGCCAGGTGATCAAACACTTTTCTGTAGCTATTTTCATCCCTGATTTTGCTTACAGCTATTACCCTTTTGTGTTTTAAATTTTTTATTTGTATTTTCATATATAAAATTAAACTAAAAATTTTACTATTACTGCATTTAAGTATTTGAAATTGCTTAAAGCTGCGATTTGTAAAGCTATCGAACAATAATTTGACCCATTACACTTTAAAAGCTTTAAATTTAATATCATTTTATTTATTTTTTATAAATTAAACAAATTATTTAAAAAACAAAAAACTGATTTAAAGCTGCGATTTGTAAAGCGTTGACCCATTATACTTTTGAAGTTTTCAATACCAATTTTTTTTAATATTATATTGAGCATTATTTAATTTGACCATAATATGTTGGAAGCTTTTATTTACGGTACGCATAATAAATATTTTTGCATGTTTTGCCCTTTTCCTGGTTTGTATTATTACTCTTTGGCTTTAAATCATAATCTTAATTCGATAAACCTGCGCGCAGAGATCTACAACAATTTAGAAGAGCAATAAAACATTATCATAAAAAGATGAAAATAAAAGAATGATTTATAGTCATTCGAACTCTGAGTCTAAACTTATGTTAATCATTCAAAGATATGCTTTAGTTGAGTTAGTTTTTAAACTGAATAACCATAAATTTTGATCAACAAAGCAGGCCACTTTAAAATGAGTTTATTTTCTATAATGCAGTCTCATTTCTCAGACAATTTAACGTCATTTCAATAAGTTTTAGATGAAATGCATTTTTCAAGCAATTCAAACAATTTGATAATTAAGAGACTGTTTTAACGAAACTTTTAGAAAAATACTATGACATACATTAGCGAAGAAGAAATTATTAACATACTCAATTAAGCAATAAGTTGCATATACTAAAAGCATTCTAGGCATTTATCTGAAGAATATTTCTAATTTACGAGCCAGTTTCGTACGTAGTACGTTTAGTACGTAGATCCATCATAAAAGTAGTTCAAAATTTATATTTATTTATATTTTTAAAATGTTTATAAGAATATTCTGTTCATAAAATGTTGTTATTATATAAACTAAGCCTTTATATTTAGAATCACGATTTAGGGAACATACAAATTTTAGTGTTAATTAAACTACGACGGTATCAATTTTTTCATTTTTACTTCCTTGTACGAAGTAAAAGGGAAGTATTGTAATCGCAAAAAAATTTCGGGTATAATTTTTCAAATAAAATATCCATTTTGAACGCTATCGAATGCAATGTAACAATGTTTTTCCGTGACATCTGTATGTAACGACAGAATAAATTACTCTTTTTCCCAAAACGGAATTATAAAACTGATTTAAAACAGATTCAAAAGAGATTTTTTTGTCGTGGCGTCTGTACGCACGTGCGTATTTATGTATGTATCTCCCATAACTCAAAAACGAATAGTTTCAGAACGTCGAAATTTTGTATGTGGGACTGCTATAACATACAAGATACGCACCTCCCTTTTTGGTTGCAATCGACCGCACCAAAAGTACATAAATATACAGGGGTTGGACAAAAATATGAAAACACCTTTAAAAAAACATGTTTCTTTGCTTAATATGGTGTAGGAAACCCGTTGGCATCCAAAATAGCTTGCAGTCTTCTCGGAATGGATAAATACAGTTCCTGTATGTTTGCCAAGGGAATATTATACCATTCTTCCTGCAAAACGGTGACAAGTTCAGATAACGATGTTGGCGGTGGATAACGAGAACGCACTTTCCGTTTCAATGTAGACCACAAAGGTTCGATAATATCCAGGTCTGGTGACTGTGGTGGCCAGGGGAGATGAGACAACTCATCCTCGTGCTCAGAAAACCAGTCCTGGACAATGTGAGCTGTGTGAACAGGGGCTTTGTCGTCTTGGAAGACACCATCACCATCGGGGAACAAAGTTTGTACCATGGGATGAACTTGATCGGCCAAAATGTTCACATAAGTCTTGGCAGTCATGTGCCCTGACACAGTTATTGTGGGGCTAGCAGAGAACCACGATATGGCTGCCCAAACCATAACAGAACCCCCGCCATATTTCACTCTTGGCAACAAGCAGTCTGTATTATAGGCTTGAGATGGCGTTCTCCAGACGTAAACTCGGCCAGAAGTGGGAAACAATGTGAAAGAAGACTTGTCAGACCATATTACTCGCTTCCACTGCTCTATAGTCCAGGCTTTATGACTTAAACACCACCTTTTCCTGTTACGGGCATTAGCATCACTGATGAGTGGCTTCTCAATTGCAGCACGGCCAGCAATTCCCTGTTTATGAAGCTCCCTTCTAATTGTTTTGGTACTCACAGGGTTCGGTAACACAACATTCATTTCAGCAGTAACTTTTGCAGCTGTGGTCTTCTTATTTTTCGTCACAATTGCCCTTAATGATCGCCTGTCACGATCACTCAGGACGCACTTTCGTCCGTGCTGTAATTTAGCAGATGAATTTAGATTTTCCGCTTTTCAAATATGCGGAATAAATCTTCGATACAGTACCTCTTGAAACACTAAACACCTCGGCTACCTTGCTTACGGAAGCACCTACCATATGTGCTCCAACAATTTTCCCACGTTCGAAGTCTGTTAACTCTGACATAATGCAATGACAACCTCACATAACAGTACTCCGACAACAACTGAACTGTTTAGCACATTTACGAAGTTGTGTAGGTGGCGTCAGTAGTCAAAAACGCGAGCGCCACCTACATATTTCATTAAAATCAATCTTTCTTTTCAAACATGCATTTCACAAGATGTTTCCATATTTTTGTCCATTCACTGTATGTATATAGATAATCCACTCTGTTACTCGGCTCAGTATACCTTTAGTTAACGTGCATGTTATAGTTGTATAATTATCAACAATTTCTTTAAGTTTTTTAAGTTCTTTAAGTGCTGCTAAGCCTAATTTTTTTTTTCAACCATAGCAGCCATTTTTGTTTACATTTGAAACTTAGGAGAATAGTGGATTTCTTGCCAATCTACAGAAACTAAGCTTCGCAACAACAAAGTAACGTCTTCTTTTATTATTGCGAATTAAATTATGCGGAATCCATCCTGGAATTATCATTTAAGTTATTAAATGTTCCCATATATTGATT
Organism: Stegodyphus dumicola; assembly: GCF_044657685.1. NCBI lineage: Eukaryota > Metazoa > Arthropoda > Arachnida > Araneae > Eresidae > Stegodyphus > Stegodyphus dumicola. The sequence goes on from NC_140771.1 coordinate 201,778,980, forward strand.
CAGCATAGCGTCCACAACATATTAAATCAGTTTTTAAGTCTTCAGTGTCTATTTGCCAAGTGAGACCAAAAGTAAACTTTCAGTTTTTGTGCACCGAAAAATCTGTCTTCTTGTCCTCTAGCCGAATTGCTTATTTTTGAGTAGAAACTGTGATTTTAATTGTAAAATTGTTCTTTTTTTAAATTTTTTAACTGTATTTGGTGTTTTATGTTTTTCTATATCTTTAAATTTTTAATGAAGCTATTTTGTGTTATTTTGTGCTATTATTTAATGTCTGGTGTTTTTATTATTTTTGCCTTACCGCGAAGTGATAACTGAATTATTGGAATGAGAAATACATCTCTAATGAAAGTCGAGGAAATAAGAGTTTCATATTAGAAGAAAATACTGTCGCTAGTCTGTTTCGGACTAGAGCAGAATGTTTACGAGTAGCGCATGCGCATCAGGTAAGCAGCGCTGAATCGTCGATGAAAAATTGCTAGTTTTGTTTAATTTATTTTATACATCCTTTTAGATTTATTACAGTATTTGAATAGAACATGTGGCAACGTTTAGATAATTCTTCTTAGATGATATAATTTTTATTTATATTCTAAGTCATAAAATGAATGAGATGTACGCTGTTAAGCGAGCCTAGCGCCAGAGCATCGGTATGGTAAATAAATATATTGAATTTTAAAAAGAGAATTTATTCTATTGTAGTTTATGCGCTATCGACGAAGTAGATTTAATTCAATTCAATAAGTTTAAATGAAATGCAGGAAAATATTCCGTACAAGGAAGACATGTAGTGTACACATCCGACTTTTTAATTTATATTCTTAGAGAGCAAAATTCGAAAACATAATATTATTTTCAAATGAATAATATTAAGAAAAATCTAATTTAGAAATTGCAGTTCGTTTAGTATTAATTTCTTTTTTCCAGATCTCCAATCTTACACTGTAAAGTATTTTCTTCTTCCCTTCTGCTGCCTTACAATTCACCTGCCTAGTAGCTGTTTTAGCTCAGCTACTTTAGATAGTAAGTTGTGGCTTTTGCTATACTTTATTACTGCCTACTAGCAGTTGAACATATTTGTTTAGCTGTATATTTGAACTAGATTTGAATAATCGACAGTCTGAGTGTCCCTTTTACAATTTCGGCTTCACGGGTGCTGATCACCTTTTTATTTGGCCTGCTCTAATGGAGTATAAGGTATTTTCTCCTCCTTCCAGCATGCCTTCGTAGTGTAACGGTAGCACATTCGGCGAATATTCGATAGGTCAAGGTTCGAGTCCCGGCAAGGGCATTACACATTTTTCAGTTCTCAGTCATAAAAAACAACCTAATGAATCTACAGTGGTGCCCCAACTAAAAGGTGCTGGACAATAATTTGTCACTACCATAATTTGGCGAATGGATCCTCTAATCACCAGTCACCCTTTATGGGGCAGTATTTTCTGTTTCCTTTCTGCATGCCTTCGTAGTGTAACGGTAGCACATTCGGCGAATATTCGATAGGTCAAGGTTCGAGTCCCGACAAGGGCATTACACATTTTTCAGTTCTCAGTCATAAAAAATAACCTAATGAATCTACAGTGGTGCCCCAACTAAAAGGTGCTGGACAATAATTTATCACTACCATAATTTGGTGAATGGATCCTCTAATCACCAGTCACCCTTTATGGGGCAGTATTTTCTGTTTCCTTTCTGCATGCCTTCGTAGTGTAACGGTAGCACATTCGGCGAATATTCGATAGGTCAAGGTTCGAGTCCCGGCAAGGGCATTACACATTTGTGAGTTCTCAGTCATAAAAAATAACCTAATGAATCTACAGTGGTGCCCCAACTAAAAGGTGCTGGACAATAATTCGTCACTACCATAATTTGGCGAATGGATCCTCTAATCACCAGTCACCCTTTATGGGGCAGTATTTTCTGTTTCCTTTCTGCATGCCTTCGTGGTGTAACGGTAGCGTATTCGGCTTGTATTCCAGAGGTCCATGTTTGAGTCCCAGTGAGGGCAATGAACATTTTTCATGTCTCCTACTTCATAAAAAAATCCTAAATGACTCTACAGCACATAACATTAACTTCAATAACAAATACTGCTTCAAAAAGTATATTCAAACAGCAATCTGATTTGAAACTATCACAGAGGAGGAATGGAGAGATCGCTGAACGTTAGAATTTACCTTACTTTCAAATCCCCGCAAAAAGGCTGTCGGCATGGGTTCGTCGTCGTTTTAACAACAAATGCCATAAAAACTTCTTCAACAACTACCTTCAAATAATTTATTTTACTGAAATTATCCATCAGTGGCTGAATGTATAAAATCATTCACATATTAAAATTAATTAGGATTATTCAAGAAGCAAGCAAGAATTAAAGCTCTTTATTGAAAGAAGCTTTAGAAAATTTAGTAAATTGAGAAATCTTAGAATAACTTTATATGTTTATCATCTGCTGTCTCCCTGCAACTATATAGTATTCTTCTTTAAAACACACATGTATCTGGATTTCAGTTCTTTATGATTTTAACATGAGAGCATCTACGCCATATTATCGAAAGCGAAAATATAAAAGGTGATATCTAACATCCCTATTTTTTCCTTAAATAGCTAGATTTAACAATTCTTTTACTCACGTAATATTTAAAAGATATTATGAAATGTAAAGAAACGTTTACAAGACGTTACGCTTCTAAATACTTCAGCCACTATCGTAGTTTTTTCTGCAAGCCCAGACATTTCTATTGTTCCTTAAACCATTCACACACCACAAAATTTGTGAAATCCAACGTAAGTGGGTAAAGAAGTGAAAGCTTTTCTTTATTTTTTGTGATCATTTTAGTGTATCGCTGGCATTTGAATCTTCAGTTGATTTCGTCAATATAAATCTCTCACACAGCACTTTTCTGGTATTTTATCATTGACAAAAGAAGGAACCGTATCTTCAAAATTTGTCGCATCATTAACATGTTTAGGACACCTTCAACGTTATGAAAACTCCTTTCTTAGGCCAAATTTAGATTTGCCATGCTTTTCCATGGAGAATTACGTAACTTCACCCAGAGTTTAATCTCACAATCTTTCTTAAACACGCAGTCAGTTTCAAGTTTCAAGTCATCAAAATCTCCTCATTAGAGTCATTTGTGACTTCCATTCTCTGAATTTTCAGCAAGGTAGATATTCATCTCATGTTCATAGTTCAGATATCGAAAAATAGTTCTATTACACTTATAAGTTTTCTGGAATAAAACACTAATTAGTGAATGCGTAACAAGGTGCTCAAGATTCCAGGAAATGATATTTCTCTGAATAAAGAAAAGAATTTTCACTGTGTGGGTTTTCTGTTAAGCAATGTCGCCATTTATTACACTAAAGCAGATACGGTACAATTGAAAGAAAAAAGTATTCCCTTACAAAAGATTTTAACTATCAGTAATTTGGCTTATTAATTACTTTTTACATTACATTATGTGGGCAATAATAAGAAAATATTTCAATTTCTGCAAGTTGTTGTCATAATCATGTTTCTTTTAGTACGGATGATGATAGAAAAAAGCAAACTCGGTGTGTTGAAAACTCGCTGTGTTGAAATTTCATCTCTAATCTTACCAAGTGGCATTTCGAATATGTATAAATTTAATTTGATTTAGGAAAAGAAAATGTGTCTGGTTATCAAATCCGCATCTAAAGATTTTATTCAGTGATTTAAAGCGATATATTATCTTCAAATATTGGCTGTTCGTATATGGAGAGGATTTAACATTTATTTTTATATAACGATTTTGTTAGACAGCTCATTTAAGAATGATTCTCGTATTTCGAGTAACAACTTCTCCTTAGAGCGTGTGGTCCCCCGTAACCAAGCCCCAGCAGAGACCGAGTGTTTAAGACTACTGAATAATGGAAGTTTGACCTAGGTTCAATCCCAGGCAAACGGATTGTTGCATAAATAGTTTTTGTGGTTTTTCACACATGTAACGTGAATCAGTGCTGGTTTCCAGTAGAACTTCCTCCACGAATCACAGTACTTGTCTGCTTTGCATATTCAAATAACATAAAAATCTCGATAATTTTGCATTCCTTTCAGAAATGTGAATATCGGTTGATCATAGAAGAAACTCACTATTTTCTCTTTTCAAAACATTGTATAAGGTATTTCTCCCACTTCCCTAGCGTGCCTTCGTGGTGTAACGGTAGCACGCTGGACCGGTATTCCAGAGGTCCGTGGTTCGATTCCCGAAGAAGGCGGTTGCATATTTTTCATCTTTTCTGCTTCCAATTAACCTAATGACTCTACAAGTGGCGCCTGAACTAAAAGGGTTGTGGATGATGATTCTCCGCACCCAGGAGTTGGCGCCTAGGTCCTCTAAAACCCTAGTCGCCCTTTAAAAAGGGGAGTATATAAGGTATTTCTCCCACTTCCCTAACGTACCTTCGTGGTGTAACGGTAGCACGCTGGGCCAGAATTACAGAGGTACGTGGTTGGATTCCCGGAGAAGGCGGTTGCATATTTTTCAACGTTTCTGCTTCCAATTAACCTAATGACTCTACAATTGTTTTCCCTTCAATTGAATAAAATACCTCCATTTCAATAAATGTTATTATTACAAATAATGCATATTACGTCCTCTTTTGTTTCAATGATTAGCTGAAATTTAGAGTGAAGTATCTTTGATACATTTCTCATTTATACTTGATTTTACTACTTGTGTTTCGCTTCAATCCTATTCATGCTGAATGCTAAATATATTTTATTTATACAACGCTGAGAGAAATTTTCTTATTTTTCCTCTGTTAATATTTGTAAAGTGCGCATTTTAATCCACGAAGAGGAAAGAAGACATGGGATGTTTCAAACTGGACAGTGGTCCAAATCCAGCTGGTGAATAGCAGGAAGTTTCTTGGAAATTTGGAATGAGCGAAGGAATCTGCCGATCAGACAGGTTCGAAGATTTGAGTGGCGCCTCATCTATGTGTTCTTACGTGATTAAATTTTAACTGAACTGTTGTTTGACCTTGATGATCTTAATTTTTGCTTTAAATAAAATTGCTCATAAGACTTGAAGACATGAACACTTGAATGATGTTTTTCCTTAGTAAAAATTAAAATCTGCATCTATGGAAAATGCTTTCATGAAAGAAATATCTTTACTGAAGATGATTAACTGAAATAAAGGTACGTTCCTAATCTTTTTTACATTAAATATTTCACAGTTTTGATAACTTATGATTTTACACAAAAAATATATAATTTTTTTAAAAATAAAATCTTATTTAAAAGAAATTCAAAGAAGGTTAACCATTATAAAATTATTTTTATATACAGTATATACAGTGTATATTGTATATTTTTCATAATATAGTACAGTACTATTATAACAGTACTACAAAAACGCATCTAAAATACACATACTTCATAAATTGAAATTTAGATCATACACGGAAAATGCATTTTTTTAAACCTCAAAAAGAGAATTTGGTACGTAATAAAAAAGCTTAAAACATGTAATACAGTAGAAATATACGTTTTTGTATAATTTCTTGAAGTAAATACATTATATATGTACATTTAATAAGGTCTGGATTTTATGAACATTTTATATCCTTGTAGTACTAAAACAATTCAGTTTTGTCACGGAATTTGTTACGAATGAATAACTGGAGAAAATCCGTGAGTATTTTTCGCATTTACTTTTCAACTGAAAGTTCAGTAAGGTGAAACAAATTTTGCATTAAGAAGCATACGTGTTCCGAAAAATTTTAACCAGTTTTGTTTTGCCTTTTATGTTTGATCTGATTTTTATGTTATTTGTTATCGCTTTCATTCAAGTAAAAGGGGAACGAAAAGTTTTGATTTATATCCACTAATGTCAAGCCTTTCTTTTGAAAACTCCCCTGCCTTCGAATATTTCATTTACGCTTCTTTGAACATAGGTTGAGGGCATCGTTTTGACAGAAGTAGCAATTTCTTTCAAAAATGCAACACGAGAAATCAATACGTGGTATAATTTCATCTTTTCTGGATGCGGAAGTTCATGCATGCTACGTAAGTGGATGGGATGAAAAATTAATAAAAGATAAAAAGATAAAAGAAAAGCGTGTTTTTAAAAGTATCCTACACAAGATGATTTTTTCCCTTTAAATGCAAAAAAAAAAAAAAAAAAAAAAGTGTATTAAAATCGGCAAATGCTATGCGATGCATTTGTAGTTACAGGAATAAATGATATAATACTGGTGTATTATTCATATCACGTATACTGTAAACCAAGGTTTGTTTACTGCTTATAATTAATAATCAAATATTTACTCGATGTTTCTTAATAACACTTGCAAAGCATTTTTGATTGAGTTTCTGATTTTTCTTTTCAGAATAAGTTTAATACAGGCTGCTTTGTTGCCGCAAAAAGATCTATTAGACTATTTTCCGTTTTTTAAGTATTAGCCAGAAGACTATTTTTAACATCCCGGAAGGAGTTGGGTTTCACGAAATCGGCACGTTGGTAAAAGAAGTTTAGACTTCAAAATTATGGGACTTTGATGTCTATTTTTCAAAGATTTACAATTTTTTTCTTTAGATTCAAATTAATATTATAATCCTCTTGTCGTTTCGATGCAACAGCACAGTTTTTTATTGGCCTAATTTAAATGATACGAAAGTGTTAAAATATTATAAGAATTTACTTTCTATATAATAAATTCTGATATTTCTGGTAACACTAAAAATTCTGAAAAACAATGTTTATTATGTGAACAATTTTAGATAAAAACATTTAAAAATAATCATGTAAAACCTTAAGTAAGAAACACAGGGATCTCTTCCGTTATAGGTAAACACGCATCAAACAGTTTTCCTTAAAAATGTGTACAACAAATTAATATTTTTAGCGTTAACAAATTAATATTTGTAACGTTCATTAGAAGGTTTTTTAATCGTGAAAGCGAATTAGACTATGACGTATTATTATTTTTTTTAACTGACAAAATTTACTTTGGAAACCAGAACACATTTTAAGAAATAAGAACAACACACTTAATTTAAAATTTACATAAATAAATTTTTCAGAATTACAATTTAGATTCATCTAATTCATTACATTACTTAATTCACAAAGACAGATTTACTCATAATGTTAATATACTTTAAACCGATTTGGTTATAAAGAACAGAAATAATATGAGCAAAATTATTACTTCAACTAGTTCATTTTCAAATTTCTATATTATTTATTTTCTTGTAACAGTAAAACAAAATTATAGCACAAAACAATGTTATTTGTGTATGGTACAATACGTTACAATGGTAGCATGGTAATCTAATAAATATATATTCGGTAAAATATATATAAGTATATAATAATTTGGTAACAATATATATATATAATTTGATAATATATATATATATATATATATATATATATAATTTGGTAATATATATATAATAATTTTGAAATAATAGTAGTAGGTAGAAACATTGCAGCGAACTTGCTAAAAAGTTACCAGGAGCTGTAGCTCCACGAAATATTGTAACTCAGTATTACATAAATAATAAGAAATTTGTCTGGAAAAACTGGAAAAAACTGTAAACACGCGATAAAACTGCCAAATTTAGTGCTGGAAGACTTGCTAATGCACGAAAAAAAATTAATTAATCTGACCGTTGTGAAATTTGAAAAGTTAACTCACATGAAAAATAGATCGACGGAAAAAAAAAAAATATATATATATATATAAGAAAGGTACAAAAAACATAGATTAGAAAATGCCAATATATAAAATGCCTATACATAAAAAATTTAAATTAAAATTAAAAAATAAAAAGAAGACACAAAATGCAACAATACAATATACAACAAACAATAATTAAATAGCGGAAAAATGGTAAATTATCCCACTCGTACTCTCAGTTGGCTTTTCAAGGGAAAAAAACTGTTTTACGAACTATTCAAGTTTGAAATATATATTTTGAAAGATGTTCCCAAGAGTTACGTCATCAGGTTTGCGCAGTTCATGCACGATGGAATGATCTAGAAATAAGGCAATTCAGAGAAGTTATTACGATTTTTAGAATAGAGAGGGAGAATTAAAGGGTTGCCGTTTAGTTTAAATTATAATTTTGATTTACATATTTTTAATCTTAAACACACACACACATATATATATATATATTAATTAGAACATAAATTTTAGTAAGCTCGCAAAAAGGTTACCGAGAGCTGTGGCTCCAAGTAAACTGTAACATAAGCATATTCAGTTGCTATGAAAAGTGTGAAAATGGAAAAAAATATATATATTTGTATATTTACAAGTTAAATTAATAAAAAAGCTATATGCTAAACATTTTAGGAAATTTTTACACAGTAAAAAAACAAAACAATTGAAGGAGGTAAAATAATAGGCCATATGCTAAATAAAAAGTAAATTATAAAACACAGTAAAATACTAATCGATTGAACAATGTAAAATGCAAAAAATATTAAAATTAAGAAGCGGAAAATGGCTAATTACCCAATTCGAAGTTCATTTTGGCTTTTCAAGGGAAATTTTTAAAATGAATATCGAACCAAGCTAACCCCATTACGCGTTTTGCCGAAACAAACAATTGAAACTTTGCGCTACAAATTTTTTTAATGAATTAAATAAACTGTCTAAAATACTTTAGTCTCAAGTCAATACTTTAGTCAAAAAACTTTAGTCTCAATTTTACACTTTAATGTGTCAATATATGCGGACGCGTCAGGGAATTGGAACAGAGAATTGAGACTAAAGTTTTTTAGACAGTTTATTTAATTCTTAAAAAAAAATTGTAGCGCAAAGTTCCAATTGTCTGTTTCGGCGAAACTCGTAAAGGGGTTAGCTTGGTTCGAGATTCATTTTAAAAATTTCCCTTGAAAAGCCAAAATGAACTTCGAATTGGGTAATTAACCATTTTCCGCTTCTTAATTTTAATATTTTTTGCATTTTACATTGTTCAATCGATTAGTATTTTACTGTGTTTTATAATTTAATTTTTATTTAGCATATGGCCTATTATTTTACCTCATTCAATTGATTTGTTTCTTTTACTGTGTTAAAATTTCCTAAAATGTTTAGCATATAGCTTTTTTATTAATTTTTAAATATACGATTTTTTTTTTCCATTTTCACACTTTTCATAGCAACTGAATATGCTTATGTTAGAGTTTTCTTGGAGCCACAGCTCTGGGTAACCTTTTGGCGAGCTTACTAAAATTTATCTTCTAATTTCCTTAATTTTGAAGCCCAATGCGCAAAATTTTGACCTAAATAGGTCTTTTTAGTTTTGTTCTTACAACTTTACTTATTATATATATATTCAGATATATACGGCAATTAAAAGGTCTATAGCTGAGGACCAGATAGTAGATCTTTTAGCGAAGCTCAGAAAGAGCTACTGGATAGGTTCGCAATAGTTCCTTTGATGATTACCGTTTTTATTTTGATCCAATAAGATAAATTCCATTTTATATAAATCTGACTTTTATACAGAAATGGAAAGTTTGAATCCTCAAACTTCGCGTTTCATGGAAAACTGTTCAAATAAGAAAACACGAATCTTCGGAGTTTTCAATCCAGTAATGCAAGGTTCTGTTTAGAATCTTGACAAGGGAACGCTTGAATTGTAATAGTGTGTCTGAAATAAAATACGGTAAACAATAATTTTTCACCAGTTGTATTTGATATAAATCTGATGCTCACTACACGTTTTTGATGTCCTCTGCTTTTTGAAAGAAAAAAGTCATACATAGAGAGAAAGAAATCGAGATATAACTAGAGATACAGGATCGGAAGGCTGTGGCTATATGTTATAAGGTATTTTTCCCGCCTTCTTAGCGTGCATTTATGGTGTGGTGGTATGCACGCTGGGCGCGTATTCCAGAGATCCGTGGTTCGACTCCCGGCGAAAGCGTTGCTCATTTTTCACCTTGCCTGCTTCAAAAAATACCCAATGAACAAGTGAAGTTATTAAAAGAAAGTTAGATGTAAACAATATATCCAATCCAGAATCTGAGAATCTGAAATTCTTTCACGTGTTTATGAAGATTGTTGATTGGTTGGTTAGCTGGTTCTACAAAAGTTTGCCAGAGATATTTGACAAGGAGCAATGATGTCTTCACGCATGACATTCCATTGAAAAGGATGACTTCGCGGATGACATTCCATTCAAGATTTCCCTTAAGAATAATAAATAATAGGAACCCACTGTCAGGTAAAGGTTCTCAACGACAGAATTTCCCAACCTTTCAGTATTTGCGATACAACGTCCAATCATTATTTTCATCACGCTTCCATTCTCACAATAACAATGTACACTGCGAAAAAAAATGAGACTGTTCTATATCTCCCGTACTACTGGGCCGGCTGACGAAATTCAAAATGCGTTTTTCATGTATCTAAAGCGCGACTTAGGCGAATATATGTGTAAGATTTATATGTAGCTTTGTTCTATTATAGGTATTTTGATACAAAATCGGACATTTTCTGAAATGACATGCCAATGCTTTTTCCATATTTCGAATCTACGACTCAAATTATGTCTTTATATTAAATTTTGTAATTTTTGGTCAGCAATTTACGGAGAAATTTAAAAAGTTATCTTGGCGCAATTTTTTTTTTTTTTTTTTTTTTTTTTTTTTTTTTTTTTTCAGTTTGCGGAAAAATAATTCATTTGGCGAACTTCTTAATTCACAACAACCTATTTTCCTTTACTTTTCACTTCCTTGTACGAAGTAAAAAGGAAGTATTGTAATCGCGAAAAGTTTCAGGCAGCATATTTCAACGAAAATATCCATTTTGACCGTTATCGAATGCAATTTAACGATGTTTTTGCGTGATATATGTACGTAAGGACAGAATAAAATACTCTTTTCCTTCAAAAAAATTATAAAACTGCTTTAAAATTAATTCTGAAGAGAATTTTTCGTGGCATCTGTACGAACGTATGTACGTACCTACGTATGTATCTCGCATAACTCAAAAACAAGTAGCCTCAGAGCGTTGAAATTTTGTATATAGGACTGCTATAACATGTAGATGTGCACCTCGTATTTTGGTTGCAATCGGCCGCACCAAACGCATATAAATATATTTATATATATATCCACTTTGTTACCCGGCTCAGTGATCTCAGTTTCTTACTCTTATATGTTTGTAAATTGTACATTTTTTGCTTTAAAAATTATTGTATTATGTTGTTTTTATCTTCCTGTTAAGGTTTTTATGCCTTTAGTAAATCTGTGTGCAATATTTTTAGAAATTATCAACAATTTTAAAACTGTTTAAGTACCGCTAAGCCTTTTTTTTCTGTGGCGGCGATTGATTGTTTACATTTGAAACAGTAGACTAGTGGATTTGTTGCCAATCTAGAGAAACTTAGCTTCGCAACAACAAAGATAATGCATTCATTTAATTTTGCGAATTAAATCATGCTTAATTCTTTCTGGAATTTTTTCGAGGAAATAAGCGTTTAAGTACCGCTAAACCTTTTTTTTCTGTGGCGGCGATTGATTGTTTACATTTGAAACAGTAGACTAGTGGATTTGTTGCCAATCTAGAGAAATATAGCTTCGCAACAACAAAGATAACGCATTCATTTATTTTTGCGAATTAAATCATGCTTAATTCTTTCTGGAATTTTTTCGAGGAAATAAGCGTTTAAGATTTACTTCGTAATTTTTAATATAGATATTTTGAGTTTTTATGTATTTTTGCCTTCTCGCGAAGTGAGAACCGAATAATTAAATGAGAAATACTCAATCGTCTGTGAAAAACTGTTTCTTTTTTGTTTTGTTTGCTTAATTTCTTTTATACATCATTCTAGCTATATTATAGTATTTGAATAGAACATGTGGCAACGATTAGATAATTCTATTTTTTAAATGATATCAATTTTGTGCATTATGAGTTATAATATGAACGAAATATATAAGTTAACTGTTATATAATTATTAATACTGTTAAGTGAATCTAGCGCCAGAGTGTCGCTATGGTAAACAAATACTAGAGTGACTTTTAAAGAATGCATTTATTCTATTGTGGTTTATGCGCTGTCGGCGAAGTAGATTTAATTGAATCCAGTTAGTTTAAATGAAATGAAGAAAAAAAAAGCGTATAATTTAATGTTCCGTAAAAGGAAGTCATGTGGTGTACACATCAGATTTTTTTCATTATTGTACAAGAGCAGAAAAAGTCATCGTTCTAATTTTAACAAAGTACGTAAACAACATTTGGTGTTATTATTGCTTATAACAAATATACCAAATTTCAAAAAGCGCAAGTATGTAAGTTTACGAATATCTTAGGAAATTTTAATAAAAAACACTAATTTTTTGCAGTTATGCTTAAAAATACATCTACTTTAAAACGATGATAATTCAAATTTCTTTTCGAAAAATTTATAAAAATTATTTAGAAATAAAAATTTTTAAAATAAATCATGAAAAATTGGCGAATTGAAATTCTCGCTACTTCATGAGAAGTTCTTATTTGTCTCGAACATCCTAAAATATCGTTCTAGAACGCCTGTACGACACGTGTATAAAGACTGCATCTCGATTAATTTCAGCCATTATCAGCCGTGTCAATCCTTCTGTCTCTGTCGTGAATATGTACGTTACAATATGTGTGTTAAATGTAAATCACGGTATTAAATATTCACGGCAGTAGGTTTATACGGAATCATGGATAAATTTTTAAGTGGCCGTAAGAGAGCACTAAATGATAGCGAAGCATCAACAAGAGCACAGACCAGCGTAGTTCAGGAAATAAAGTCAAGAAACTGTTGTCAAGCATATTTAAATTTTGGGTTTTCCAGTATTGAAATAAATGAAAAAATGCTACACCAAGTTCGATAAGTTAGTGTTGGTAGTGACGTTGCCAAGCTATACCATCAAAAAGAACTCACAGAAACGAAGAACTTCATCAAAATGTGGATACATATTCTATAGGTATTAGGGATAAACAGGAGTTCTGAAAACGACGACTATAAGCACACTGTTATAGTTAACAGGTGAAGAAAATCTTCTGGGACACAGCTGGACAGTGAAATTCTGCTAAGGATCTTGCGCTGTTCTGCTTCCATATTCACCTCGATGTGGTTACATGATGATGAAATCACGGATGATGCAAACAATTTTTAATGAAGGTAGAGGCGATTACTTGAATCTACGACAGGTTGGGTTTTTAATTATACATAGGAAGACTGGTTAGGAGAAGCAACTAACTCTGAAAGAAAACCCAGAAAAATTGGCTATAGTCTGTTTTTTGTTTTACAATTCGGCACTTTAAATCTATTGCGTCGTCCTTCATTTGCGATCGTAAAGCGTGCATTCTCCCTGAACTGCCCTTATTATCTATGTCTCACCTGAGAATGTAGTTCAAGTCATCCTAATTTTATGCTCTTTTCATGAAGTGAAACACGCTAAATAAATTAAGGGGGAAAATTCAGAGACTCGAATCATATGCCGCAGGTGTCCTTCACATGGCTACGAGGCAAATCGAACGGTAAAAATGGCTTTAAAGTTTCTATTTTTAAAGTAATAAATTATAGCACCATGCAACCACATAATTCATTTGATATTGAACTTGGGACAAAGAACAGTTTTCGGCAGTTTTGTCCACCCATTTGCCGATGAGCTGCATCTAAAGCAATTTTCTGTTAAGAAACTTTATAAAGGGAAAAAATATTAAATGTGTACATTTAATAGATTCTTATTTAATTTTTACACCTGAGTATCACATGTATAAAACTGTTATGCCCATTAAGTTATTCTAAACTTCCCCCCCCCTAAAAAAACCTGCTTACAAAATCCTAAAAACGTTTTTCTTTCTTTACGCAACACTGATTTCTAAAATGCATACCTTTTATTCAGAATATTTTGCTAGAAAAATATTTGAAGAAGAAAATATATTACATATTCATAAAACTTAGACGTGCAGATCCACTTTAAATATTACACAAGGAAATATAAATTCATATTTTACTTTTTTTCTGAACGAATAAATTTTTGAATTCAACTAAAGGAAAGACCTATGAAATTTCACTATTTTATCAAGTTATATTGGGAGAAAATGTAACAAAATCCATGAATAATTTTAAAGATTTGAAACATACTGTTGTATATACGACACTTGATAGGATAAATATTTATTACAACACGTGCGTCGAAAGAATGGTTAATTTGTAAACAAACTTTCCTCTCCTCAATAACAACTTTTACATTGTTTTTTTTCCTTTGTTTTGATACACTATTAGAAGTAATCTATATTACGAGTATGATATCGGACGTGATCTAAGCTACGACAACGTGAATATAATTGATCTGTATTACAACTGATGTGTATAAAAACTGACGAGAATATTAATTGTGTAATAATGACGCTGAATTCCCTTTTTGAAATTTTTTATGAATAACTGATACACTACAAAAACTAAAATATCTTCATATAATTTGCCTTCTTAAGTGACGGGAAATTTTAAAACTTTTACATATTTTCAGTTTTCATCCGTTCACAGAGTAAATTTTAGAAAATAAAATAAGAGAACATCTTTCTTTGTCTTAGCAATTTTATACTTAAATTAGAGAAATGGAAAACTGTTTTACTTATATTTTAGAAAATAAAAATTCAAATTTTAGAAAATAATATACCAGAACATTACGTGAAAGCGTCTTTGTAATATCATACACATATTAACCAAATGGGAAACAATTTTACTTATATTTTATGAAAATCAGCCTTTTGCGATATGGCAAGGCCTCAAAACTTCCTATTAAATAAAAAATGTAAATTTCTCGAATTTAAAATAATGTAAAATGATGACCATAGTTTCTAAAACAGCATATCGTATTCGTTTGTCTTCAATCCATGATTATTAAAAATCGATGATAAATTTAACTTTACGGCGAAACAGTTAATATAGAGGATACTCACACATATTTCAGACGAATAAGGAATTCATATCTAAGCTCTTTTTAGTCCTTCACTGCCGAGTGATTAAAATGTAAGATGTTAACTTAAATTGTTTCATAAGACGTCATTTAATTTGATCCCAAGTGTTTTAGTCTTTCAGCTAATTTAATAATAACATAACTAATTTAATGTATAAATTAGTAATTAGTAGTTTAATAATAATTTAGTTATGTTAAGCTACATGCAGAAAATTTTAAAAAATAATATTCATAATTCATGCTTACGAAGCAAAATATAATGTAACTTTAATTTTGTAATATTTTAAAGGGTTAAATACAGTCATACTAGGAATAGCACTAAATTTTCTGGGACTCTAATAAAGTATGTAGGCCTGTCCGCTTGTTCAAAGATGACAAATGCCAAAATTTAAAAAGTACATTTACTAGACTTTAGAGAAATATGTAGTGAGGAATCAAATTTCAGCCAATAATAATGCATAAAGAAATAAAGAAATAAAAATGTTAAGTTGCGTAAATTTAAAACTCTATCGATTTCGAGGGCGGTCAACAGGGATCTCTCTTCTTCTGAAGCTTAAAACATTTACAAGGGCGTGACGTGTTATAATTATACTTTTAGAAATCAGTAGATAGGACAAGGGGAATACCAATGTGATGCTTGCTGTTCAGGAAAACAATAATGTAAGCCCAGTTGCTCGGATTCTGCGCAAGCAAATTTCTGGTCTATTTCTCACTTTCCAATAAAACTAACTGATATTCTAAAAAAATTGCATTTTTAATTCATGAGATATTCATTTCATATCCTATCAGCAAAGTTCTACAGCGGCCAATCTGACAGAATTTTAAAATTCCGCATCAAAGCAGACGAAACCTTTGTTAGAAAAAGGAAAACTAACAAATATTCATGAGCAAATAACCACATTTTGGTTCTGCATTAATTATCCCCAAAGCTTCTTCTGTTGCTGAAATTGATTTCTTTGATTTCTTTCTTTGATTTCTTCTTCTGTTGCTGAAATGGATTTTTCTGAAATGGATTTCTTCCTCTCTTATTCACAAAAAAATTACCTGCTTCTGTTAATGACATGCCGCCCAGACGGTAAAGTCTTTAGTGACTCTGGCTGCTTCGAGTCCCGAAGATGGCATGTGTAAAAATTTTCTGTTCCTTGATAGGAAGCCACGGTGGCCCACCTATTAGGTGCCTCCACAATAAAGTGACCAGCGTTTCCGTCCTTGGTAGTGGCCAACGTCCGTGACGACTTCCGCCCGCCATTCGGGGAGAGGGACAGTTTAATGACGCTAATTTTAATGCAATTCAATGAAATTTTGCGATTCATCTTTTAGGATGCCACGATTCAACAGATATCAAAATTACTTTTTATTTGTCTTCTGCGAGATAAAAAGGGCGACTATTAAAATCTATTAACATTAACGGATGTCTCTTACGATTCCAACATTTGAAACATTTCAGTAGATTATAGGTTTTCAGAACAATACATTTTTACAATCATAACATTCTAGTTTATTTTATATACTATACATGTAAAAGTTTTCTCTGCAAATTCTATCAATCACTACGGAATATAAAAATAAATTGTGGCACTCACGGTATAGCCTGATAGCTCCATCTGTAGTACCTAATGAATTCCTTGCTGAGCATTTGTAGGTGCCGTAATCTTCGGGCCGCACACTCACTACAGTCAGTTTCATGTGCACTTTGTACGTATTATCCTGTATACTGGTAATGTATTTACTATTTGAAACTATCATTACACTGTTCTCTTTAGTCCAATAGTTTATGGACATAGGGTATGCTTCAGTATTGCAATCCAGAGTAGCATCTTCTCCTATTGACGCACCGATCAGCTGATTTGGAATCGATATCATTGGAGGAACTGCAAAACGAAAAACAAAAGAAAATGGAATTTCATAGAATTTTCAATAATATGTTTTAGTGTATATTGGAAAGAACATGTGAATTTTTTATATACATTTGAAGTAAAATATACATATTAATTTTTTCGGTCTTGGTAATAAGTGCATAATAAAGCCTATAAATGGAACTGCAAATAATAAGAAGGCATTTTCTTCGAATCTGGAAAACAAATTATTAATAAGACAATGAGCAAAATACCTGTATATTACTTTTCATTACATATATTCAATCTTAGCAATATAAAAGAAAAATCGTATAAATGACAGTTTGTGTCAGTAAACGTAAAATATCATAGAGACATTTAAAAAAAATACTTATTCATAAGATATATATTTTAATTATAGGCTTTGTTTTTCGTACCTAAGTATGTCATGTTTCGAACCTCATATAAAACATAAACTCAAACAAACATACATAGGTCAGAGTTATTAAATTGAGGTAAACATAAAATTTGTGAAAGCGCCATATACATAAAGTACGCTGGATACATTAAAATAAACAAAACAAATTTTTAATTAGGCAAATTTCAAACTTAGATTGAATATCAAAGATTTAATTAAACTTTTCGTTCATTTTAAAGTTTAAATCTCTCGTATTTCTCTTACAGAAAATTTATTGTTAAATCTATATTTAACGTATTAAATATATAATAAGTCGTAAAATATACACATCGATTTACATAATATATAAACTAAAGAAGTAAACTAAATGAAAAAACATTTAAAACGAGGTAAATATGGTCACTTGGTTATCTTTTATAAAATTAAATTTTCACAGGGAACAAACAATAAGCGAAAATGTGAATGAGAAAAATGCATTCCACGAAAGAGTTAAGTTTACTAAGCAAAAAAAAAAAAAAAAAAAAAAAAAAAAAAAAAAGACTATTTTCATACACTCAAAAAAAATCATCCAGGTTATCATTAACTAAATTTTTTTGTAACAGAAGAATTGAAAAATCTTGAAAAGAACAGATTAAAAAATCTTGAAAACAGTCTAGCATTTGGTATGGAGTTGAAGTATAATTTACTGAAGTTGTATCCACTTTGTGTATAGTGATAAACAGAATTAAACTGTTATTTAGTTTGTGTTCGAGATTTTTTTAAATAATTAAATAGCAAAAGTTAGAAGGCGCAGAAGACAGACGTGTATATTAACGAGAACAAGAACTTACTCGTAAAAACATTGGATAAGTCTCTACTGTAACAATTACGAATTCTTGCATAATGAGAGTTGAACCTATTGTTGAGTGCGCGATGGAAGAACAAAGCATGAAAGTGTCAGTTCCAGCACTTGAAGATCTAGAGTATCGGCTCCCGATTGTAATTTGATGGTGTAATTATTTATGTGTTTCTGGCATTTTTCGGGGAAAGTTAGTAAGTGATGGAAGAAATGGATGTGAATATGTAAATTAGATTTTAGGATCCCGATTTTTGACTCTTTCGACCCGATTTTTGATTGCGCGATATTGAGTGCGATGTGTTCTTGTCTACGATGTATCTAAGATGATTGTAAAGAGAATTTTCCAAACTTATATTTAGTGTGATTGACAAGTCTGATTTACTGCAACAACAAAAGCACAGAGTTCATCGAATGCCTTTGTTATTCTGCGTAGATATCCTATCTGAAAAGAAATTTTGAGACTTTCATACAGTGATTCATAGGGAAGGGTCTACTGCTACGAAAACAGCACCTTGTGTTCTTTAAGTGTCGGTTGTGCTCTTGCTACGAGTGGAAGGTTGAACGGGTTACCCCTCCCTCGCGTCAAGAAATTTTCCGCCTTGTTTAAGGTTCTCGGAACCCCTGAAAATGGCTCATATAAATACTATTTTCTCCTTCTAGATAACTCAGTTAATTTATCGAACATTTAAGATATAACTATATAGTCAAATCAAATTCTGAATCTGCCAATGTGCCGCCGAAACGAGAAAGTGTTTAGTGACCCTGATTTTCGTATTGAAGGGCTATAGAGGGCATGGATGTTTGTAAATGTATACTGTCTGTGTGGCATGGGGACACTCAAAATATGCGGCAATCCGAAAGTCCTCACGAGAAGTTGATGGAAGGGAAAGAGGCGCGGGAGACTACCACAGCTTGTTGGCACTTTAATCGTAATTTCAAAACATTCATAATTTTTATAGCTTTGCGGCAAAAAGAGAAGAGCACGCTGCCTTCACTGAGGAGTAGAAGCAAGTGTGTAGTTATCTAATATGGCAGTATATTTCAGAGAAAGCTTTCGGCTTTCGAAATTTTAAGTTCTGCATCAGCTACGTCATCATCGTTACGTAAAAGTCATATGATTTAGATTAATCGAGAAATGAAGCAGCCTAGAAAAGTTATTTCTATTTTTAAAATAGAGAGGGGGGAATACCCAAATTGAAATGAGGATTTAAAGAACTATTGCTAATTTAAGTTGCAATTTCGATTTACATATATTTTTACACGTTCTTCCCTTCAAAGAGAAAAGGCATAACGAAAGGAAAGTATTTTTGAGGCGTTAAAGCATTAGGAAATGAAAAGAAACACAAATTGAAAAATACAAAGCCTAAAACTCTGAGCAAAATAATAATAATTTCAATAATTGAAAAATATAAACTTTGATAATATTTTAGTGTTTGACTTAACTTTTTAGGCCAAAAGTCTTTATTCTTTATATTCCGCATACTTATATTTGTTCAGAGAAGACTTTTTAAAACCTTTCGCACATTATCACATAAAACTTTTATAATACATCCAATACTTATTTTGAATAAACACAATAAAATTCAAATTTACCTAAATAATTTTCATTATTATAAATTGCATTTTTAATCATTTGTGATAGTATTATTGATTTTATTGTTTTTAATGTTATTAACACATTTTTAATTTTCTTATTTATCACAAAATAGAAGCTTCTCAGATATTATTCATCGATCTGGGTTTATGAACTTTAGCTAACTGATGTATTAATTTTCATCAGTGGTTAAGAAATGCTCGGAATTTATTAAAAAAGAGCCTTTATTTCTTACATAAATTAACTGAACTTTGCAAATTGCGTTGAACCGTTCCATTATATATAAATCAAAATAAAATACAACCGCATCCCATTACATGAAAAAATAAAATAATGTTATGTTAAAAAATTGCATTTTTTCATAAGGTGGGAGTCTTCAACGTGCATACTGTATGAAGAAGGTAAAAGAACAGTTACACAGATGTAAAAAGAGATCTCTATTTTTTAAGCAGTACTCCTTCAACACACTCTATCTTTACATACAATTATTTATCAATTATATGTTATGCAATTATTATTAATTACAACATTCATTTACCATAATTTCAAATTGATTTTGCTTTTAATTACGTTAGTCATATGAACTATCGCAGTCATTCAGTTTCTTAAATGTTTCGTTTTCTATAATGATTATAATAATATTTAATACCAAAACATTTCACATTTCCTACATTATATAGAAAATATAATTTTACATCATTTTCAAAACACATATTCAACATTATTTTATAAATTTCTTATATTTACCTCATTTACAAAATAATTCCAAACTTCTTAATATTAAATCAAAATTTGTAATGAATTCAAAGATGTAATTACATGTACTAAAACATGATAATCTTTCCTAAATAAAGAAAATCTTTAAATTCATTTCTTCATTTTATTAAACTTGATTATGAAAAATTCAAACCTTTGATACCATAAGATTTTAATTATTTTCATAAATCAATGATAATTTTTTTTAAAGCCAGCAAAATAAAACACCATTAAATATTTAAATTTTCAAATACGATTAATTGTTACACTTTCTCTGCGATGATGCTAATGCATTTCTAGCCGCATTAATATCTAATTTACTTTATTCATAAAAGCATTTATGTGAAATTGAAAAATCCATAGCATTAAGTGAGTTTCGTTCCACTGAAAAATGAACCTGTTAATAAGATAATAATGGAAGATAATAATTTTATGATTATGAACTGTGCGATTAAGAACTAAGAGAAGAAGCGAAAATAAATTAATCAAACGCAACTTAAAACATATTCTTTAAACAAAGATTAACGAACTTCAAAAGTACAGGGAATGCATAGTTGAAACGATCTGGAATTTTCCTACTCTCGTCCTCGAAAACGCTCATTATATGACTTTGAATATAAACATTATGTTGTATTAAATTTCGAAGCTCTGCAGAAGAACGATGATAGGATTTTTTTTTTTTTATTTTTTTTCTTTTTCACTTCTGGATATTGCATGAGATCAAGAGCTATGTTTCACATGAATGTAGAACAACATAAATTTAGTAGTCATAAGAAAGCTTCAATCCCTTTAAAATTCCATTTATGAATTTTCTTTTGTGAACCCGCATTTGAGATCCCATTGACTAGATGTAATGATGTTGTCTTAGATGTACTGTTGTAGAAATGTTGATAGTTAGATGCTGATCCATAATAAACAGGAAACTTGGCAGCCGAGGCATATTAAATATTCATTTTTATTTCAGTTGATATTTGCAGCCACAATTCATTTGGCACTCTAATCCTACCTGTTTCAAAACTTTTACGTTTTTGAGAGTTATACAGTAAGAAGAAAAGCAACAAGTAGCAGTCTGCCTTTGTTGACAAACAGAAGCAACTAAGTAGTTATCCAATATGCCAGCTTATTCAGAGAAAGATTTCAGTTCTCGAAATTAGCTTATAAGGTATTTTTCCCACCTTCTTAGCATGCCTTCGTGGTGTAGTGGTCAGCACACTCGGCACGTATTCAAGAAGTTCGTGGTTCTAGTCCTGGCGAGGGCATTGCTCATTTTTCATATCTCTTGCTTCGAAATAGTCTAATATCTCTACAAGCTACGTCCGAAAGTTTTGAATTAGCTGCGCCATCATTGTCGTGTAAAAGTTATATGATTTGGCTTAATCTAGAAATGACGCAGACCAGAAAAGTTATTAGTGTTTTTAGAATAGAGAGGGGAAACACTCAAATTAAAATGAGGAATAACCGAGTTTTTCCTAATTTAAGTTACAATTTTGATTTGTGTATTTTTTTATCTTACATGTATATTATATATATCTATTTTACACATTATTTTGTATTTAAGATGACAATCGGACTTTTGATGTTATTTCAATTATTAATATCGTTCAAAGCTCCTGACGACAGATTTCAAATTTATACGTGTCTCTCGGTTGAAATGGTGAAGAGAATATAGTCACTGTTTCCCCTCTATACAATGACTGCTATTGTTTTCAATGCAGCTATTAATATATATATATATATATATATATATATATATATTCTTTAAAAAACCATTAATGTAAATAAAATAACTTCAAATTAGTAGTCTTAGAAAACGTAAACTTTTGAATTTTACATTTTATGAAATTGAATTTTAAAACGAAAAGATCTTTAATAGGATAAAGAGCATTTTGTTGAATGGAATTTTCTCCAGTGACAGCGGATATTAAAACATTAATTTGTGCATGTCTTTTACAGTGGACTCATGATTATCTTTAAAATTCTCCATATTGTGTTTGGTTCATTCTATATGCTATAACTATACATTTACAACTAAGTAACAAAAGTTTACAACAAACCTTTACAATCAACTATAAACTTTATGATTTGTCATATTTAACAAAAATAAAAAAAAGTATAAAACAAATGCTATTAACACAGCTTTAAAACTAAAACTACGCAAAACGGAACTTTGACTTGACACTCTTTGACAGAAAAGATCATATTTTATTATCTGTGCATTTTTATTTTGTAAACATAATTATAAGATTACTAAGGCGGGCCTTTCTGATGCACACGTTTGAAAAGTAAAGCCATCTTTGATTTTCAAAATCACATTTTTAAATTTCTGACCTCTAGGAGTATTAAGTGTCACTCCCTAACAAAATTTCTTTGGAATTGAATAATTAATTTGTTTCGAGATGCTAAGTAATTGGATAACTGTGATCTAAAATATATATATATATATATATATATATAATATTCAACTGCAATAACCGGTAGAGCTTCTACGAGCGTTAATGACAGCTTCAACAATTCGGAGCATGCTTTCTAGAAGTCCCTCTACGGCTGCTATTGGAATTTTCTTACACTCGGTTTGGAGAAGACATGTAAGTTCCTTCACCGATGTTGGTCGGTTGTTGTAGCCCTTAATTCGGCAATCCAACTTGTCCTAGACGTTCTCGATAGCGTTCAGGTCTGCGCTTCGGTCATGCCAGTTTATTTGCTTAAGCCCATTGTCACTGCTTGCAACATGACATCTGGCATAGTCATCTTAACAGTTATATGAGTCCAACCCGTAATACTGTCACGTAAGAAACACATTGCCATCAAAAATAGTGCAGTAGGCGTCTCCACTGAACTTAATATTAATTTGGGCCAAGAGCCCAGTCGATACCAGGAGAAACACCCCCAGATCATATTTCCATCTCCGCCGTACTTTATTGTCGGCACAATGTATTCTGTAAGGAGGTGTTCTCCACGCAGACGCCAGACCCAGACCCTGCCATCCGAACGGTAGAAGGTGAACCTTGATTCGTTGCTCTAGAGAACTCGTTTCCATTGATCAATGGTCAATATAGGCGTGCTTTGCACCACATTAACCGAGTAGCGCGGCTAGATTTTGCGATCAAGGGCTTGGGGACAGCAGCACAAACATGAAAACCAAGCAGATGTGCTTTCTAACGGAGTGTATTCATGGAAACAACATCCCCGGTTGCCCTTTGAATCTCCTGAAGTATGTGGGCCATCAGTTTCGTGCGGTTCTTCCGAATTTCTCTGAACAACACCCGTCAGTCCCTATCTGTTCGTTTCGTGGGTCCTCCGACTCGAAGCCCATTCGATAATCACCTCTCACCTTCCAGTTCTGAATCTCATAGGCAAGCATCGAAATTGAGTAATTCAACTCACTAGATATGCCTCTTAAGAATCGGCCATTTTTGTGATACCCGAAGATTACACCTTTCTCGAAATCCGATAACTCTGCACTTAGTGGCATCTTGCATATCACTAATTCCAATATTGTTTCCTACACGATATTTAATGATGGAGCCATAAAGTATACCAGAATCGCATATATCGCCATTTGCATGGATATCCAAATACTTAATTGGGAGATAGTGTATATAGAAATGCCACGGTAGGTCATTGCTAGCCAAGGCAGATAAGCCCATTGTATTTTATTCAACCAGTGTTCGATGCTCACTAAAGAACATTTGAGCTATAATATTAGGAAAAGAAGGGTAGTACTGGCACTGTTTATCAGGTGTGTTCTATAGTTACGGTCAGAAAGAGAAGGAATGTTTAGAAAGCAAAGGAAATGGCTGGAATACATATCTGCAAAAACACTTTGCTCTCAAACTATTGTTTATTAAATTCACCATTTTGAATGCAATTGTTCTTCCTTCCAAATGTTCTAGAGTGTTATATATTAAAACTGAAACACTAAACGGCTCATTTTATCTTCAATAAATTAAAAAACTATAAACAAAGTATTATAGCTGAAGTGCTATTCAAATTTCACATATACAAATAGGTGGTCTCTCGTATGAGGGCATAGGGAAACTATTATGTGAATTTTTAAAGATGAATCTTATGTTCTGAATTCATCAAGAAATATAAATTTACGAAGGATTCTTTTAAGTAGTTTTAATTTTTACGAAATAAAGGAAGGCCATTCTGGTAAATATTATATGAACAAAATGTAAATAATGTCAGCTTCTTCTCCATAGTAATGCCTTTCAAGACCAAAAAGAAGAAAAGTGTGTTCCAACATTCTTCATAAAAAAAATTATCAAAATATAAAGGCAGTGGTATTAAATTATCAAACATTGTGATGGTGTTTCAATTGTTACGAATTTTGCATAGTGTAACATGAAAAGTCTCAAGAGAGTGAACCTCTACCAAAAAAAAAGATTACAGGGGCAAGTCTATTCAGCATTGAGGTGATGCCTGTTAAATTGACGAGATATTGCCAAGATGGCGATATTTTCGGCGATTAAATTTTTCGCCAAATTTGGATAGAAATCTCCAAAATCGCTGAAGGTGGCGCCATTTTGGTCCGTTTCTTGTATAACTGTATTTGATCCGTATATATAACTGTATCCGTCCTTTATACGCAGCTTTATATATGCCTTCTAGTAGTGTCGAGAAAGGGTACGTACAAGAGATTTCTCTCCAGGAGAGAAAAATGTACATAAGACTGGAGAGAACACCAGTTATCAGTTTACTGCTGAGAAGAGTTCGGAGTATTGAGAAATCTCTGTGCGAGCTTCGCTCTTTAGATGGGCTTTGCATTGGGCTGTGTTTGATGTTCTTAGTACAGTGGTACCTCAATATACTAGTGTTTTGAGATACGAGCCGCCGAGCGAGCGATAGTTTGTTTTGAGATGAGAGCAAGATTTGAGATCGCCCACTATGTAGGGTTTTTCTTAATTTGCATAACAAATTTATTTTAAGTTTTCCTGTTCTCAACTTCTCAAACTTCCCCTCACATTCTATCTTCAGGATGTAAATTTAAAGTTAAGTGAAGTGCTATTTAAACGTGTGATTATCTCAGTTTACTCAGAGCGTGTTTCGATAGCCTAGCGCACGTTTCGTTGTTATTTCGCGGTGACGCTAGTAAGCCTCTTGGTCTTATCAGGTTAGTATCACGCTGGTTAGATTTATGTGAGTCCATCTCTTAGGAGTAGTTTCGAAGTGCGTTCTTGCACTCGTTTACTTTTCAGATTTGATTTATATTATAGTCTACGTGTAGTTACCGCCGCAAGTGAACGGTGTTTTTGTAACGCACGAAGTCCGTGCTTTCTGGATTTCTGTTAAATTAGTTTGATTAAATAAAGGGTTATTTTGCACCCTTCTTCTATGTGGTATTTAATTCATGCCTGTGCAAGAAATCGCCAGGTTCATTGTAGGATCTAAGTTAGTGTATATGTGGACAAGTAGAGATAGATCTTACAACTACACCGTTGCACACGACCGCAACATGCGCGCGCATTTTGGTGTCGTGTGCAGCGTCTAACAGTTTCTCCCACCTCAGACTAGACTTGTTTCTCTGGGAAAATCCATGGGTCTGGTGGCGGATGAGAGAGATGTGAACGAACTCGTCGAGGAGCAGTCTCAGGAGCTGACAACCGAGGAGTTACACGATCTACATTCGCAACAGCTTACAGTGATTCAACGAAAATTTAGTTTTGAAGAGGAGCCAGAGATATAGGAGGTTATCCCTACAAGAGATATAAAGGAGATCTTGGGAATGTGGGAGAAAAATGTAGAGTTCGTGGGTAAAAATCACCCCGAAAAAGTTGCTCAACATGGGAGTTGTTCAACGAAACTTGCCTAACTCATTTCCGCAATATCCTGAAAGGGAGGAAGAATTAAACCTCCTTGGGTAGTTTTTTTAAACAATTTGCAGGTGAAAATGAGTAAAGAGTGAGGAAAAAGCGAAGACCAGTGACGAAAATTAAGAGCTTCCGTAAGCGCTTCACTTTTTCTTTTAATTATGTTTTTATAGAATATGTATTTGTTATTTATAAATAAATGTTTCTTCTTGTAAATACATTTTTATTATTCAAAAGCACTTAACAAAAACTACGGTGGTGGTGTTTTGGGAGCTGGAACGTATTAATGGCATTTCAGTTAATTTCAATGGGGAAAATTGCTTTGAGATACGAGCAATGTTACGGAACGAATTAAACTCGTATGTTGAGGTACCACTGTAGTTTAAAATGGTAACTACTGATTGTATTCTGTTATCCTGAAAAAAGCTGAACGTGTCTTTTTGTGGAAAGTTCCAGAAATGTAAAATGTTTCTTTTGGGAAGGAAATTATATCAAGTTGCCATTGATTCTGTGGGCATTCAATCCATTACGAACCCATAATACGCAACAGTATTATAGCTCACGGATTAGAAACCATTTTCTATGCATTACAACGCTTGCTAATAGCAATTTTCAATTTGTTTATCTTTCTCTATATTTCTTATTTTGTAGCGATATATTCTTGAGTACATTTTAGTATTGCATACGGTTGTAATTATAGTTAAAGAAATTCTTAATAATTTGAAATAATTTGAAGGAAACTTGCATATGACACACGTTTCATTTTATATTCACCTAAGTGAATAATTCATAATTAAATTGTTATAAATGAAAGTTTTTGGTTTCCTCCCAATATCCCAGAAAAATAATTTTTCTAAGAAAGAATTATTATGTGTTTATAACACAAACAATGGGAAAAAAGATCATTGAAGTCTATGTGCCAGTTCGAAACCGCGCCGTAGTAATTCTAAATATGAACAAAATGTGTTAACTATAGTTTTAAGTGATGTGAACAAATGTGATATATATAGTGTTAAGTGTAAAAAATCGTAGAATATTGTTGTTTCTTAAAGGAATTTTGTCAGTCTCCCTCGAAATGCATTCAGCTTTCCTGTGAAACCAATATTAATCAATATGGAATTTTTCATAATTTTAAACTCCAAATTACCATGCTTCCCTTTCCTCTATTAATTACAAGAACGTTAAAAATACGTAATTCTATTTGTAATGGCTGGATTTAAAATTAAAAATTTGTTTTAGAGAAATGACTGAGTAAATTATACATTTGAAAATCACGAAATTTAGTCTGATCAATTATAATTATTTGCTATCGCATTCGCAAAACGTGTGTTTTAAAACATAATCTAGAATCGCGACATTTCAATTGAACTGAAAATAATAATACCGTTTAACTGTATGGAAACCTGTTTTAACCCTGCTGTTTGTACTTTATATGTAGCATTTATATAAATGCTACATATAAAATTCCTTAAGTATGGAAATAAATCGCTTTTTTACATCAAAGAAGCTTAAGGAAAAAAAAGAAGGAAAACTAATCGTGTAGGAATAAATACATATTGACAGAACGTATGCACTATAATGATCTCAATAAAGCTTGAAAATCCCTGGAGAAATCCACATAAAGAGCAGCATTTCTGTTTCTTTCTAGTTTCAGTATTCTTTCTTTCTTATGTATTGCGGATATATATTATTTTAATATAATATGATTAAAAATATAATAAAGTGTTTTTTTTTTAATTACACAAAATAAAGAGAAATAAGTTTCAAACTAGAAAACAGTTACTCTTATTTATACTATATTAATATTATATAAAAATATTAAGTGAAGAAATAGAAATTCCGCACGTGGCCGTATGAATAAAAAGAATTAATTGCAGTTTGAAAAAAATATAGAGAAATTTTGAAGCAAGAAACAGCTTAAAAATTAATTACTAAGTCAATTGCTATTTAGACTATAGCTCATTTACGTGCAAATGGTTAAAATACTTTACATATGCTTTTTAGAAACATGTAAAAATACGAATTTTTGAAAACTGAAATCCTATTTAGAGACTCGAAATCAACTTTTAGATTTGTTTTCGGTAAAAATTAAAAATTCTATAGCGTACCGAAACGAAGTTTCTTCTCACCAAATTTTTTTAAGTCAGAGAATTTTTTAATATAAACCTGTTGCACAGAGTTCCTTTCAACCATTTTTTAGATCTTCTCTTATTTCGTTTTTAAGTCTGTAAAGAAGATCTACAAGGTATCATTCTTTCCACTGAAATTTTCTACAGTTTTAACAATTATCTTCAAAGGCGAATGACACCAGCAGCAGGAGATTGCTAAAATTAGCATAATTATCACCTTCTTGAGTAATCTAAGTTATCATGCCGAAAACATTTTTAAAATTTCGATTTTTAAGAAGCTAGTGTTGATAAATATTAGCATCTTTTATTCATTAAGTTATAATCATTATATTTTCATGTTGGCTTTCAAAAAAGTATTTTGAATTAAAAATAAATAAATAAAATGCTTTTGTATCGACGATATTTGCCCAAAAATATCTTATTCCTAAAACTGCAATATTATGGAATAAATTTACGTGTATTTACTTCATTTGCAGTTTCTTCCAGCTACCTGATGTATTGCTTATCCTCATTTAGGGTTTAATATAAAATATTAAGATAGAATGCTCTAAATATAAATAAGTATAAATAGCACTTACCAAAAAATTCCAAATATACTAGCATATTATTCCCAACGAATTGAGCAAAATTCACGAAAAATTCCTAATTCTCTCACGTTTTATTTCCTTTTCAAAACGTAAGCTGTAAAAGATCCTTAAAAATGAACTTTTTCCAGCGCAAACCCATTTGCTGATGCACTATCAAACTAAAAACTCTAAAGTACTGTAAAAATATGCCTGTTTTCAAAGATAATATTTTGAGAAGAACTATTTTGCAAAAATTGTACGAAACGTTACATTTGATGTTTTTCCATCAATTAGAAATGCCGACATTTCCTTTGTATTTTCAGAAAGGTAAACATTTTATGTGCATTTCATACTTGCGTGAAAGTTTACCTGCAGTTTTTTGAATTGTACAAAATAATTCTGTGTCGTTTATTTTCAAACAGAATGCTAGTTTTAATTAATAATTTTAAAATACAATTCCGTTTTAGGGACCGCAAAAATTGCAGCGAAAATATATGCGCAAAAGCGCCAAATCTAGAAAACGCACCCATTTAATCGCTCGCCAAATTTAGCGAAACGATGGTTCTACATTTATAAGTCGCCACTGAAATACTAGTTTAATTTTTGAATTATTTTTTGATAACGCTATGGGTCTTGGGAATTTGGTCAATGACGAAAAGTCTGCAATAGAAATTTTTCAAAGAAAAGGCATCATTCATGATAGAAAATTATATTCGGACAACCACGAGATGAAATTATGCTTTTTTCAAACTTAAATTAGATAAAAAATAAAATAAATCAATCATTTTATCATGTTTTTACAAGAGGAAACATAATTTTTGGATTATAATGATTCAACGTATTCTGGCTGCTAAATTGTAGTACATGAAATGGAATTCTTAATCGTTTATCAGATGTGTAATAATTATTTGTTTGATATGAAATTTTAATGCGTTATAAGAATAAAAGATTCAAGGGTGAAATAAAATTATTAATTAATATTTGAAAAAAATATATTTTATCAAAAATATCGCGAAACATGTTAAAAGAATTTAAAACTAGACTTTCTAGGTTAAGAAAGGTACTTTCCTTTTGTTGCCGAAAAACAGAATTCAGATTTCAAAATAATAATTTAAAAGAGACTAAAAATTTTTCTGGAAAAAAATAATATAAATAAATATATAAATATAAGTAAATATTTTGTTTAGATACAATACACAGGATTAAATAACTGTCTAAAAAAGAACTAAATAAATTCAATTCTGTTTAGGACTACAATTTTTTAGATATTTTCTATAATTTCAGTTATTTTACGTACTCATAACGCCAAATAAACGAAGCCTACCTGCCTTGAAAACAAGTTTCCTCGTAATCGCTTCAGTAATCGTAAATTAATGGTAATCGTAATCGTAACGAAGAAATCTACGTCGTAGGAAACCAAACTTAGGATAAATTATTTACATTCGTTGTAGAGAGGCGTACCAGGCGGCGGAGTAGTAAAATCGCTAAATATGTTGATATTTTGGCCCTTCAAGAACTCCTGAATATAAACCAGTTTCCATTAAAAATTTCGCCACGAAGACATCCCTCTCATCCGTCCTCGTAGAAAGATAGCCTCGTCTGCTTTTCCATGTTCTGTAGCGTGAGCTAATTTTTAAAACAAAATGAATAAAAACAATTCTACTTCTATTTCTTCTTTCGCTATTATCGTTATTATTACTATTATTGTTGTCGTTTTGCTATTATAATTTTTCTTGTTTTCATTATTAATATTATTTAAGGAAATGCATACTCAACTCTTCATAATTAGTTGCAAAATCTGCTAATTTCGTTTGTTTCTAATCTTAGAAGGCAAGATCGTTACAAAGTTCAAAAAATTAATTCCATCTCTCCAAATTCTCTTTAATTTAGGCAATGCTTTACATACATTTTCAAATATTTCCTTAAGTACGTTTTCATTATCATCTAGTAAAATGTGCGCTAATAGTTACTCGTATTTCGTTGCGTTTTACATTAGCCTAGGAGCTTTAGTACCCTGTCATTGGCTATAAAATCCTCTTTCACTACCGTTCGAATGTGTACTCTGAAATGGAAAGTAACTAACAATTGAGAATTTTATTTTTTGATGTATTATAACGTATTAACACTAAAAACCTGATGGCACTTACTGAACGTTTAAAAGCACACACTGTTTTTCAGAATAATTACTACCCTCAAAGGAAAATGTTAGGCATAAATAATCCTCTTCCTCGCATTCTCGCTAATGTTTATATGCATTATTTTGAAACTAAATCCTTCAGAAAACTATTTTTACATTACTAGATCTTCCGCATTTGCTATTTAGAAAGTAGTAAAAGTCTTCAATTAAGGAATTATCTTTCATGAATCCACTGGATCCTATATTTATTTTTAGTTAGCTGCTTAAAATCTGATCAACCAAATTGAATTCTCCATCAACATTTATTTAAAGAACTATTTATTTAGTTTAATGTAACAGTGCAGTGAAAGTGTTTCTGGGATACACTTCCATGACATATCATCCTACTATATAACAGACTTCTATTTTTACTTCCTTGTACGAAGTAAAAAGGAAGTATTGTAATCGCGAAAAGTTTCAGGCAGCATATTTCAACGAAAATATCCATTTTAACCGCTATCGAATGCAATTTAAGGATGATTTTGCGTGATATCTGTACGTAAGAACGGAATAAAAGACTCGTTTCCTCCAAGAAAATTATAAAACTGCTTTAAAATTAATTCTGAAAAGAGTTTTTAGTGGCGTCTGTACGAACGTATGTACGTACGTACGTATCTCGCATAACTCAAAAACGAGTAGCCTTAGAACGTTGAAATTTTGTTTATAGGACAGCTATAACATGTAGATGTGCACCTCGTATTTGGGTTGCAATCGGCCGCACCAAACGTATATAAATATACGTATATCCACTCCGTTACCCGACTCAGTGATCTTAGTTTCTTTATTCTTATGTATTTGTAAATTGCGCATTTTTTGCTTTAAAAATGATTGAATTATGTTGTTTTTATCTTCCGGTTAAAGTTTTTATGCCTTTAGTAAATCTGTATGCAATATTTTTAGTTTTTAAGTTTTTTAAAGTTGTTTAAATGCAGATAAGTCTTTTTTTCTATGGCGGCCATTGATTGTTTACATTTGAAACAGCAGACTAGTGGATTTGTTGCCAATCTAGAGAAACTTAGCTTCCCAACAACAAAGATAACGCCTTCATTTATTATTGCCAATTAAATCATGCTTAATCCTTTCTGGAATTTTTTCGAGGAAATAAGTGTTCAAGATTTACTTCGTAATTTTTAATGTAGATATTTTGAGTTTTTATATATTTTGCCTTCTCGCGAAGTGAAAACTGAATTAATTGAATGAGAAATACTCAATCGTCTGTGGAAAACTGTTTCTTTTTTGTTTTGTTTGCTTAATTTGTTTTATACATCTTTCTAGCTTTATTATAGTATTTGAATAGAACACGTGGCAATGATTAGATAATTCTCTTCTTTAAATGATATAAATTTTATGCATTATGAGTTATAATATGAACGAAATATAATACTGTTAAGTGAATCTAGCGCCAGAGTGTCGCTATGGTAAACAAATACTAGAGTGAATTTTAAAGAATGCATTTATTCTATTGTGGTTTATGCGCTGTCGGCGAAGTAGATTTAATTCAATCCAATAAGTTTAAACGAAATGCAAGAAAAAATGCGTATAATTTAATATTCCGTAAAAGGAAGACATGTGGTGTACATATCAGATTTTTTTTTTTTTAAATTTAGTGTCTCGTGCTTTCAATGTCTGCACATTTTTAACTTTTTTTCTAGGGGGGTAAGAATTCAATTTTTGAGAGCTTTTACTGCCGAGAGAAGATCTTAAAGAAATATCATTGAAGAAGATTACAAAGCGTATTGCATAAAATACAATGGCAATTTTCTATCTAAGCTGCACGAACTAAGCTTGTCATATGAGCGCCGATTAAAAACCAAAAACCGTTAATTTTTATAATCGCACATACGTAATTTCTGATCATGTCGTTTAAATCTTTGTAGTTCTACTATTCTAGCAGAATTATTTTTTAACCATTCAGTGACATTTTATCATAAATTATATATATATATATACATAATTTTAGGAATTTACCATAATTTTAGACTTACTTCTTCTATTTCATCACTTATAAAAATCTTTTTTATTTTCACTCTTTTACTTCTTTCACTTTTCCTTCCGTAGGTGTGACTTACATATGATCTGAGTCGGCTTCAAAATGTATATTTTACAATCAGTTTTGAAAATTATATTAGTTTCTTGGAAGCCAGGTAACTTAAAATTCAACTGCAACTTAGTTGGCCTTTCAATTACAGATCTTTCGACTGATGATGGGGCGTACTAAGCGCATACATCACACCAGCATTGCGAGAAATGAGGTAATTCCTTACATTCTCCCTCATTTAAAAGGAGTGTCGGGAGAGGCATGAGACCCAGTTGACCGAATCTAAGTTGAGACATGTTATTGTCCTCAATATTTTTAGCTCGTACGCCAATATAGAAATATTTAGAAATTTTTGTAGAATCGGAATAGGCAGGAAATCACCTGCGCTATCGCCAAGATCCAAACCTCAAATTTTCCAGTTACACCACCAGCTTACACCAGAACAGCATTCATGAGGTAAAACAGTAATTCCTTTTTTTAAATTGGCAATTTTCTGCTCCCCGTTATCTGTCTGTTGGACCAAAATAAGTTAAGTCATGCCGCTCTTGGAATATTAACTTAAACAGATTTTATCTCTCTTTAAGGAAGTTATTATAATTATAATGATTATTTTAAGTCCTTAATTTAAATTCAAAAGTATAGTTGAAAAACAAATAGCCTATTTCAACGTAATTTACTAATAAAGAACGTTTAAGCGAACAGAAAAATATTTGGACCAGAGAGTGGTATCTTTATATACGGCGAAAGTGAAATTAACTGTGTTGCATTTAGTATCATGTTATATATTTTTCTCCGAAGCATTGGTACATATTAAGAACCCTTCATCTTCTCGATCTAATTTAGAGAAAAAAAAATATCCAATAAATCACGCCATATGCATCAAAACTTTATTAACAACACACATCATCAGGCTAAATGAGGGCCTAGCACTGCTCACTTTCTGATGCATACGGTTCGGGACGAAACATGAGAGGAAATTTTCTGAATTACAAATTAGTCCCCATTAATGCCAAAGCTTTTGAGGCAACAGATGGCCCGAGAAACAAAATTTCTTGCTCAATATGCGGCAAAATTAATTGTCGTAACGCTCCAAGGCAAAGCGGATTACATGTAATGACTTTACTTCTGTTACAAAAGCAAAATTTATTCTAATTTATGAAGCATAAGGATTGACTTATATTAAGGGAGATTTGTTGCTACGGGATCAATTCTTTACAACAAGGTTTCGAATTCGCTGCCTATTTATCTTGAAAGAGTACACAGTGAAGGAATACAAAAGATCATGAAATTTAATTTAGAATTTGTGTCTTTAATTTAAAATGGTAATATTACTGTCATTGCGTTAAATCAAATTCATCACAATGGACACGAATGTCTTTGTTTTGATCAATTACTTTATTTTATAAAATCACTACATTCTTGAAGAGGCGAATAAATAGGATACCTATGGATTAATATTATATTTGTTTCTCATTTATATTGTTTTAGTGATTATATTTTAGGGGTTTATTTTAATTTCCTAACAGTTACTTTTATTTGTGAATAAATTTGCCTTTATTTTAATGTTTTCTACCTAGAATTCCCTGCCAGAATGAGTTTTTTGCATCGCGTTTTATGTAAATGAGGTAGAACCAGTGTTTAAATTGAAGTCCCCGTTACTTCAGAAGAAGAGCTTAGAAGTTTTTAATAGAGCCAGTTCTGGCTTCTGGCCACTTCGTTGCCTAAAGCTAATCTTACTACGTTCAGCCGTATTGTTACGTTCCTACTAGTATTCGCAGGTGATATTCAATAAGGGTTATCTCTATCAGTTACTTTTGTGCAACTTTGGCTGGCTTTAGTTTAGTTAGCATGTAAGAGACTTTAGGAATTTTTTTTGGAAGCAGGAGAGATTGAAAAATATGCAATCGCCTTTGCCGGGAATCGAACCACGGATCTCTGAAATACCGGCTCAGTGTGCTGACCACTACACCACGAAGGCTCGCTAGGAAAGCCAGAGAAATACCTTATAAGCATTAGATTAGTTTCTTATTTTCTGTCTTAAGCCCAATTAGAGGCTTCCTGTAAGCCCTAGAGGTGCCATTTGCGAATATTTTGAGCTGAATGAAAAAAATATTTAACACTTCTTTCGACTTAGTATTGACGAATTAGAACCGAGCGATTAGTCGCTAACTGTTCTTAAGGATTCTAGCTGCTAAAGACTATAAATTTAGCTAGAACATTCTAATATTACTTGTTTCTCATGCATGACTTAATAATATCAAAGGTATAAGCAAATAAAATACACAATGAAATGAAAATTTAGTACACATTACAAAACAGCAACTTTATATGCAAATACTTAATGGATAAACACGTAGTATGGTGTTCTATAACCAGAGCTTAATTTGCGCCGGACCCCACCAGAGCCTTGCTCCGGTACTTCTTAGTATTTGGGATAAATCATAATTCTAGACGGAGCGCACTGGACCCCTAAATAAGAATGCTCCGGCACTTCTTTTACGTAACTAAAAACAACAATTTTAGTAGAAATCTGATCTCGAAAATTTTATTCTTAGCAGTAAAATTATATTTAAAAAAATCTGAAATGTTTCAGATTTTAAATTACGTCCAAAGAGGCGTTTTTTTAAATTGGATGGCTCTATGTACCGTTCTTTTATCACAATGCGAGAAATATACATACATTTATGAGATTTTTCATTATTTAATTTCTTCAAATATAATGCGGAACTCTAACATTTTGTGGTAACAGTTTGAAAAGTGAACCGACATTTATAGGAGTCCGACGCAAAATGCCAAAACGAAAACAATAGTCTTTCGGGACTCAAATCCCTTTGGACTAATAACTGTAATTAAAAATATAGTTACGCAAAACTAAATTGGGAGACTGTTATAGCAGATTTTTAATACGCCCTCTGTTTTATCTTAATAATGCAGAGGTTAGAAGTACCCTTATACCGTGCAACTCTAAATTTATTTTATGGTACTTTTTCTGTATCTTTTTTTTTGTTTGTTTGTTTATGGTATCTGACATTATAATCTTGCCACAAAATCCAGTTTATGGTTGTCAAGCTCACCATCGGGAAAGAGAAACAGAGGCAGTTTTAAGCGTTTCAGTTATTCATTGTACCATGCGTAGCATTTGGGCATATAGAAACGAATGAAGGGGTTTCAAAATAAATAATAAATTTATGTCTCACCTTATACAGATGCAACTTCCACCATTAGCACCGGCAATCATCTATGTTTCTCCTGAATTACTAACAATTTGCTTCGTGCTTACTGAAAGGTCGCAAGGCCAATTTCGAAACCGGCCTCGCAGAGGGAGAAGGCTTTCTATGTGCTCTGGTTTTATACATCCAGAAGTGTGATTATATTAAAGCATGAATTCCTTGCAAATTTAAAAAAATACGCAGTATCAAGATATATAAAAAATCATTGCTTTTTGTGCACTGATCAAAGGAGTCTAAAGTCAAAAGAAACGCTGTTTTTTTCTTCCTTTAAACAATTATTGCAACTCCACTTTTTGGCATGTAGGAAGTTTGATTCTTTCTCCTGGTTGCATATGCAAGTACACTGAATGAAAATTGTAGCAATTACATTCTGCAAAAAGACAGATGTTCCTTATATTTGCACAGGCATATGCGCTAAATAATGTATAAATGTGTTCTTCCACACCTCTGGATCCGCTACGCTGCAGATGGGAACAATCTTGCATCTTCTCCATTCCATTCTCCAAATCTTATGTCAGATGATTTCTTCCTTTGGGAGTTTGAGAAAAGTAACTTTTATTTAACTTTATTTACACATCCGTCCAGATTTTTTGTTATCAGTTAATGTATACGCTTCAGCCTGCTGTAATGGACATGAGACATGGTGCAAAGAGTCGGGATTTCTTACGCTGAACAGTTGCAATGAAAATATTTTCAACAATATACTATGGAAAGTTTCCATTCCTGATATTGTACGGTGTACACAGGGCTCTAATATTTGGGGGCAATACTTTAAAAAGTGATTCGCGGTTTATATTGAATCAACGCAAAATTCAAAAACGAAATTAACAGCCTATCTGGGCTAACGCCATTTGGGCTAAAAATGGTAATTATTTATACATTCTTTAGATTTAAAATTCTAATTTTTATCCTTCTCTCTCTGTCATAAGCTATTAGAGACGTATTGTAATTCTATATAATCGAAAACGTTTACAGAGATCCAAACACATCTAATAATTATGGAGAGTTAAATATGCATTTATAAATGCAAATAATTGTATCAGGTTATATAATCTTTAGAATTCAATGTCAATTTTAAAACACATCATTTAAACTTTATTCTTTAACATGATAATATTTACCAGACTACTGCTTTCCAAAGACTGAATAACTAGATATTAATACATTTAGTTGATTACTTAGTTCTTTGTTTTTATATACTATCTGGATGAAAGTTTCTTATCTTTAATAATTGTGATTTAATTAACTGATACAAATTATTGACATATTTTTAATTTAGCAGCACAGTCTTACAGGGTATAGTGTCTTTCTATAAAATAGGAACTTCAAGTCCATTGCGAGCACTTCCCATTTGCGATCGTCTGATTATCATCCCAAAGCACTCATTTCTTTCCACTTCATTTGAGACTATAGTTTAAGTCAGCTTTCATTCACGCGCTTTTCATGAAGCGAAACATGCTAATATTTAAATGAAGTTAGAGAAAATATTAAGCAAATCGACTTTCTTTCCACAACTGTTGTTCCCGTGATTACGTCATATCAGGAGGCATAAAATTACCTCGAAGTTCCTTTTTTAAAGTTACAGGCCGTATACAGGTTGTGGCAATGAACGGTAGCATTCTTCTTCAAGTGCTACCATTCATATGTAAAAGGGATAAGGACTTTTTGAACTTTAGTTTTCGTATAATGAATTGCGAATGATACTCTTCTACGAAAATAGTCTCTTTTCAATGAAAATATCACAAAATTGAATTAAATTCATTTTTAATTGAATGTAAAAGAAGAAGTGTTAATTGAATGCGGAAGAGGAATCAATACAACATCGAAATTAAAAGTAAAAGTTATCTCATCTCTTCCATTGATGCTTCTATTTATGTCGATGTAATTAGTAGCTTAGATTCCCATTCTTTAACAAGAACTTTAATGCATCCATATAATACCTCATTGCACCAGTTTAAAGTAGGAAACACAGCGTTTGAAGGCAAGATACTCTAAAGTCAACAAAACACTCTAAGGGCAACAGAGCGAAGCATAATTAAAGCAAAGAAACGAGAAGATTTTATTAATATGTTTAATATTCCAGTTTCCCACCCAATCGCTTACATATGAACTTCCAATTAGGCGGTTAAATATTTGCTAGCGACGGATTTCCCAATGCTTTTAATTAAAATGCTTCCTTTCCCTCTCCTCACTTGAAGAATCGATCAGGCGTCCGGCGATATTGTTCCATGATTAAAACAAGCGCTGATGCCTTGGCACAGGGAGATCAAACCAGTATATGATTAAGGTCTGTCTCAGATGGTTTCAGCTCGAAGGTATGGAAACGAAAGATCGGTATAATAGGAAATGAAGGCGATACTGTAGATACCAGACGGCTGTGTGAATAGAAACAGTTGAGAAGGACGACGCTCTAACAACTCCTTAAGCATATCCAATTTGTGCGGAAAACTTCCGCATTTTAATGACCGTTACAATCTTCAGTTAATCATAATTGCTATTAATTTTAAATTAAACTTCCGCCAACAAGTCTATTGAATGTCTTCTGGCTTTCTCAATTAGTGAAGCCTGGAGAGTAATGCGACATGACGTATTCTGGAAGTTGTACTTAATACTGAATATTTAGACGTGAAAACTAGCATATTAGCAATTGTTGGATACGTTTACCTTAAAATATACACTTGTGGCACTTAATTACAAATTCATAAAGAAGTAATAATTATATTAATAAAATATTTAGAGTTTCTGAATTATTAATAAACAGAATGAAAAATCGAAAGTGCTCATTTAATGCCAAGAAATTTAAACTCGTTTCTAATATATTCATCTTTAAATGACGCAGAAAGCATTACTACTATTTTTATCTAAGTGGAAGAAGTTGATAAAAGTACGTCACTTATATTTCAGATTAATGCAAAATATTGGTCTTTCATTTTTTCTCAGAATTATTAGTTTGCTGTACATGGCCCAATCATTTCTGAAAGAGAAAGAACGCAAAGATAAAAGTTTCCTCAAAGAAAGAGTATATAATATAGAAATATTATTTTGCATTTTACTTTTAATTCTATAATTTTAACGAAACATTAACTATCTGCATATACAATAAAATAGGTAATTTATTACTAGACAGCATAACTAATAGTAGTAAATGTATTTTGAAGAAAAATAACAAAAGAATATTATAAAGAAGCATTTTCATTTCCTTTTAGCTGCAGAATAACTCACATCATGGAAGATTATTTTTCTTAAAATTTCAAATTATATATGATCTACAAAACACTTTTAACTATATAAGCTATTTTTAAACACTTTTAAGAAAATAAAATGCGGAATCGGTCATTAGATGTCGAATAAATGGCAATTGTGTTTCAACGCAAATTAAAAGCACAGTTATAGCCATGCAAACTAGAACTTAAAATTGCATGTCCCAAATACTTTTGATTCACACACAGAAGACAGTATGTACAACGTAGGATGCAATCAGATGCTCTTTGTCGAAGAACATATTATAGAAAGCAATTGTACCAAAATTAGGTTTTTCCAGACTGAAGGAAAATGCCTCAAGGCATTCTAAATTTAGAAAGTACCATATACAGTATATATAGTATATAATATAGAAAGTATATAATATTAGTATATATAGTATATAATATTAGAAGGTACCATTACGATATAGATACTTCTAGAGTCGAAATTAATTGAGCCCTTAATAACGTAGTAACCCTGCTGTAGACGTCTGAAAAATGTTACAGAGATTACTTACAAATACATCAGGCGAACTCGGTCATAACGAGGGTGAAAGGATGGCGATATTTCCTCATTATAACCGACTGTTCGTATAAAAAGGGGTTCGTGTAAAAATCATAAAAATCCATACATACTTACTATATTATATATATATTTTATTAGTCCAAAGGCCAATTTGCCTAGGAGGAGTAATTTCGTTTTGGCATTTTGCGTTGAAAACTTTAAATGTCAGTTCACTTTTCAAATTGTTGTCACCAAATATTAAAGTCCTGTATTATATTTAAAGAAATTGAATAATGTAGAACCTGCATAAATATATGTATGTTTCTCGCATTGTGATAAAACAACGCTACCTAGAGCCATCAGATTTTGAATAACACACGTTTCCACACGAATATGGGCAACTGGAAGCCCAAATTGGAATTTGGAATTTGTTTTGTTTCGTTTGTTTATTTCATATTTTTTAAAAATTGTAACGAATTTTTCATTAACAAATTCAACGATTTAAAAGCGAGCAATGGCAACACTGTACGAAAAAAAAAATTATCTGCAGCGCGGAGACTGTGTATCGGAAATTCTCAAGATATGCTGATTTTAAAATTATTTTGCGATATTGCTGTTAAACTGAGTTTTATGGTTTAAGTGCGAACATATGTTTAATAAATAAAGTTAATACACAGAACGTTAATTGCCGTAATTACCTTTGGGCATAATGTAAAATATTCTTCTTAAATCTGTTTCTTCTTCTTATTATTATTATTTTTCTGTACAGTACAAAAGAAAGGTGGTTAATTTGCTTTGTATTATTGTCTCTTTCTTGTGTTACTATTCTTCGGAGAAGATTCATGGCTCGAAAAACATCATTATTTGCACCACTAGCTTCGAAAATGTTTTGAAGATTTTCTGAGCACTCAAAAGACATTGAGTACGGTGTTGGGAGTTCAGCTTGAAATTCTTCACATTCGTCATTATCATCTTCTCTTTCATTACTTTTTAATCTGTTTTAGTTTAAATTTCAGTTACAATATTCTCGGGAGTAAGTATATCGAAAGTGATAACATTGACGTCAACAGATGTATAATTTTCAAATTCTTCTCTGCTTAGATAATTTCTAAAATATCTAAGACGTCTACTTCATCTTCTTCTTCAGTGATCTGACCCTCTTGAGAAATGTTCATTCCAGCCTTACAGAAGCAACTGGTAATGCATTTTGATGCAATGTTTTCAAATGCTTCGTTCCTTAAACATATCACTTCTGGTACTTACACTAGTATTTGAGATTGTTTTTTCTCTTCGACAGAGAAGCATCAAAATCAAGTGCTTATGAAAGTTTGATTGAAAACACCTCATGATCACTTTGTCTACAGACTGGATAACACTTGTAGAATTCGTTGGTAGCAATTCAATCATAATCATTCCCTAAGATAAAAAAGGGCGTGGACCAAGTATTCGCAAGATTTATGACTCATCACTAACTTTCATTCACTTCGGAATATTTAAGAAATCTTTCCAAGAAAGGATTAGCTAAGCTCGAGAGGTGGAAATCAATAGAAATTTTATGAGTCACAAAAATGCAGATCACTATATCCGGGGTATGCTCGTTAAAAGCAAACAAGTATTTTCGATTTCCTCGTTAAATTCGGGTTCTTGTTAAATCAAGGCTCGTGATAAGAGATTTGTATTATTATACCATTAGAAAGACGTGTTATTTGAACC
Source organism: Stegodyphus dumicola (assembly GCF_044657685.1). NCBI lineage: Eukaryota > Metazoa > Arthropoda > Arachnida > Araneae > Eresidae > Stegodyphus > Stegodyphus dumicola. Next base: position 201,820,790 of record NC_140771.1, read on the forward strand.
AGTACTTTATCGCATCAAAATATTGGAAAGCTTGGAAAAAAATATACAATCAGTTTCTTTAGAATTAATCCAAAATTCATTTTATGGGCAACAATTTTGGTCACGAAAGCTAAGGCAGCTACGGATTAAAATGCATTAATATTAACCGTGTAGAACCATTCGGTTATTTTTAAAGCAGGAGTGATGAAAAATGAGCAACGTCATCGCCGGGAATCGAACCACGGACATCTGCAATATGCGCCCGCATGCTTACCGCAACACTACGAAGGCATGTTAAGAAGGCGGGAGAAATACCTTATATACTCCCCATTTTAAAGGGCGGCTGGGGTTTTTACGGGACCGAATCGCCAAATCCTGGGTGTGGAGAATCATCGTCCCCCAACCTTTTAGTTCGGGCGCCACTGTAGAGTCATTAGGTTATTTTTAAAGCAGGAGTGATAAAAACTAAGCAACTCCCTGGCCGGGAATTGAACCACGGACCTCTGGAATACGCGCCCAGCGTGCTGACTACTACACTATGAAGGCATGCTAAGAAGGCAGTAGGAATACCTTATAACCGAAGGTAAAACTTCTCTAATGTTCTAATGATATTATTCAGAAGGAGGGAACTTGTCAAAAAAGAGAAGACGGTAATGAGTCTCTGACATCTTTTCTCTCTGACACCTTTTCTTAATAATTTAATGTGGTATTATCTGACACGTTTTACTTACGCCTGCCATTCCTCCTTCAGATAAAATTAAAAATTACTTTTAATGTATCCGTGATTTTAACCAAGAAAGAAACTTCTAATACCATGCTAGAGTTTTGAAGAAAAAAAAAATATGTTAAAAGGCTTTTTTAATAGCAAACTAAAATAAGTTATACATGATATTCTATACAGTAAAGTTCAGTACAGTCTCTTTTGTTCATGTACTATTTGTTTAATTTATGCCGATTTAAAGACTTTTCTTTGTTTCAATGGCCAAAAATGTAAATGCCCATTTAGAAGAAACTAGTAGCATAAAGATTAAAGTTTCTCAAATGTTCTGAATAAATATTGCAGAGAACTTACAATGTACGTGTAGCATTACTTTTCTGACAGCAGTTGGAGGAATTCCATTATTAGCAATACACAGGTAGGTCCCCATATTCAGTCGGCTAACTTTGATTATCGTCAGGTCGGCACCTTCAAACAGAACTTCTAAAAAAGAAAAGAATATATGAATTTTCGAAAAACTGTTATGCCTATTAAATATCAATTAAGTTATTCGATTTAAAAATTATCTAATTCGTCTCAATGATTTATGAAATATAAATCCTTCTGTTTCTTAATACTTATAATTTTGCAATTGAATTTAAATATGTCAGTACTTATTTAAAGAGTAGTTTTACAACAGGATTAATACTAAGATTAATGAGTCTAAAAATGTCTTTGATATTTATCACCTTCGCTAACTAAACTGTGATATCCACAATTTGCAAGCTAGAAAGAAAAGCGATAATCATAAAAACACAAAACAATGTTTTAAGAGAACACAGTATAATCAAAATATAAAATTTAATACAGAGTAACAATATTATCACACTAAATTACAATAAATAAATAAATAAAAACAAAAACACTCATTCGTTTTAGTGATAATACTTCGATTATATTTCTTCGAAGATAACCTGAAACTTCTTTCCAAATGTAAACTTTATTTCAAAAAATAAATGCATTTATTGCGTGCGCCTGTTACTTTCATTTAAAAAAATTACAAGGCTATCGTATCCTTATCTGACATTCATTGCTGTTTGGGAACGAGCAGTACTGCAGCAGTAGCATTTAGACTGTCCTTGACTATGTATTCTTGCAAACAACCGATACTGTGCTATCATTAAGGTATTTTCCAGTTTCAAGCCAGACAAATTAGGAAACGATGAGGTCCACAGGCATCATTATTAAAAATACGAGATAAAAATTTCACATTCTGCTTGTATTGATTGATACTATTACTAATCTTTCTGATCTGTAACGTAGCCAGATTAGCTCCACGATTTTTATCAGGGCCAAAACAGAAAAAGATTTTTTTCTGTCTTTGGCTTTTGGTCGCTTATAGTATCAAGATAACTTTGCTCAGCTCCGTGCCAGTGTTGATGGAGCTCATTTCGGGGGACGAATCCAAGTGTCTCTTATTCCCTCTTTTTCTATTACCAACTTCTTGAGAGAACTACCAGCTGGACAGTATTTTAAATACTCCATACCGTAGAGACGCCATACACTTACCAACATCCATGCCTTCGCCGTGGTCCAAACTCAGGCCTAAGGCTATGGCATCCGGCTTTCCTATACCCATGTAAATAGGATTCTTGGCAGGTTAATTTGAAATCTTAATTATGGTCGAAAGTATAGTGGTACAATATAGAGTTTATCTGGATCTTGAGTAATTCAATAAATTTATAACTGGGGAAAGGAGAAAAGCTGTTCTAGTCCGGTAAGAACACTGGAGTATAAAACACTGAGATTAAGATTAATAGTATTAGGAAATACAAGCACCCGGTCTGACAGTATTATTTTTTATATTTTGTTGCTTCGGAAAGTTTCAATTTTGATGTGTTCGGTGATGTTGAAAACGAAGTTTGCTTTCAGGCTATTGTATATTTCAACACAAAAGGGAAGGAGTGGCATCTCGTTTCTGTATCTCTTCAGGCGTGGGATTTTGTGTACTTTGAATCCCAAGACATCGATCGCATTCCGTACGACGTCCATGGGGCAAGAGAGTGAAGCCCTCTAACAACTAATTTTAAGGGTCTGTCGGCTTTAAAATTTTACGATTTCGACATTCTTTCTACACAAAAAAAGCGTGCTAACGCGCATTAATAAGCTTCTTCAGATATGACAACTTAAAGGTAATCTCTTTCTTGGAAAGAATTAATAGATGGAGCAGATTTTCTTAACTATTGAATTAGAAAAAAAAAAAAAAAAAAAAAAAACAGTCTACCACAGATTGTATATAACAAGGGGTGGAAGCTTAGGTGAAGAATTATCAGCAGACTGCTGAAAGGGAATTGCCGCCAAATCTAAAGCGTAAATGAATGGTTGAAATTGGTTATATGAAGCAACAAGGCTATTTTAAGTAGGAATCGCACTATTATTATGTGATACTTTTCTTAATCAGATGTTTTTCAGTTTCAATAAAAGGAATTTGGTTTGCAATTTTACGTTTCTTTTCATTTTCAGGGTTATTGGTGTTTACGGTCGCCATATCGGGCGTTTTAGAATTGCTACTTTCATCTGGGATTGATTCAGAAGAATTTTGACTTAAAAAATTGGATGACAGAAAAATTTGCTTTATTATGAATTTCCGGAAATTTAGCAAATTATTTCTTCCTGACTGGAAGGCAATGAAAAGAGAAGAGTGTCTATTCTGTCACAATGCTGCGTGGGCGTTTCAGACGGGGCTGATGAATACTTCTCGTCATTCTCAATATCGAAGCAGCGACTACACTGGATCTAGAACTATACACGGTGAAACTGAACAAGGGAGCAAAAGTTTACCGGGTGATAGTCCGCAGCCATACAAGCAATATGCGTCATATAAAGTTTGGGCGGAACGCAAACTTGATCTGCTAGGTGAACAAAGGTGTTAGGTGCTTGAAACTAACTTGAGCTGCTAGGTGGCATTGTATATGGTATAAAAAGGGTCGGTACTCGCACCCAATGGCTTTTTCTACCGTAGATTGCTCAGACGATGCTTATACGAACCACGAAATTTCAAGGTTGATGAATTGGTCAAAGTGGTCGCATAGTCTGGCCACCAAGATCATCGGATCTCACGTGTTTGGACTTTTCCTGTGGGGCCATATGAAAAGCCTATTCTATGAATGCCCCGTTGAAACGAATATGGATCAAGTCATCAGGTTGTTGATGGCGATAAACGTTGATGATGATTGTTTGTTGATGGCGATAAACGTGAATTGTCTGCTGTCTTCGCAAATGTGCTTCCTTCCATGTCTGCGAGTGGGAAGCCTGCATTACAGCTGGCGGAAGGTCTTTTGAGCTATTTCTTTGAACATGTGATTTGAATCAATTATATTTCTATTAATAAAATGTATTCTGAAGTATCCCCTCTCATTCTTGTGTTAATTCTTTAAATGTTTCAGTGAAAACTACATTTTAACTTCTAACCTTTTGCGTTCCGACCACACATTCTATGACGAATATTGCTCGTTTAGCGGAATTCTATCACCCAGTAAAGTTTTACCCTTTTGTTCAGAATCATCCTGTATATCAGTACGCTGTTTCTACAGATCATAAATCTTTGTTGCTTTCGCAAAATCTACAGGTGAAGGAGCTGTTGAGGAACTTCAGAGTCCGAAATAGTGATGTTTAGAAACTCATTAGACGGGTTAACATCATTCATCATACCATTAGATATAGCTAGCTCGTTATTAGTGGGATTAGCGCGTTTAAGCACAGAGCTTGACATACAAAAGGATATTAAGATAGTATAAATGTTAAAAATGATCATTTAACACGGGAGCGCGCGCTCTCTTTTGAGTTACAGGAGCGCGCACCCTGGGTCCAAAAGACCCGGGTCGTGCTTTTTGAAGAAAAAACTGTTACTCTTCAGGTAAAAGTACTACATTTATGACAACATTTGATGCTCAAACTTAAAAAATATTCAAACTATAAAAATTAAAATTTCAATTTTAAGTTCCATAATATTTTTATGAAATAAAATATTTTTTATAGAATAGAAAAACGTATTATATTAATATAGAATTTATTAGGAATTCATTTGATTATTATTCAGGTTATTCAGAAATTATTATTCAGGTTTATCAGGAATATACTGCCTGAAAGAACATCTTCCTCGGACAGCTTCAAATTTGTCATCAATTGTTATGAATTCACCAACAGTGTAATATTTATGGCAGTTATCTACAAAATCTTAAAAAAATCTCTTATAAGTGAAAGTTTATCTGATTATTTCTTGACGGCGCGAGTTCCTATGTCATCAAAATGTAAACATCTTGACAAAAAAGAAAAAGTTTGTAGGACATAGTTTTGTCGACAAATTTCCAAGCCGGTTCCGTCTGTTGCCCACAGATCCCGCACAGTTACATGAGATGACTTATGTCACAAAAATAAAGCACGAATTCTAATTAGAGTTGTGTGAAGAGCATTTCTCTATCTTTCAAAGCTGTCAGAAATAGATGCAATATAAATACTTTTTTAACTGATGACTTTCGGCAACATTTGTTTACTTAGTAAATGTTCCCACGATACATTTGGAGTCTACTCATATTTTGCCTTACCTATGTTTCCGGACAATTTAGTAATATTATAAGTAGGTGTTCTAACATCAACTTCAGGCTTTTTTTTACCATTAGGTTTTTTGTCTTTTCCAATAAAGCAAAAAATGTTATTTTAATTTTCGTTTTTAGAATGAATCTCGATTTCTGAGTCAGTATCATGAGAACTGTTAAGAAAATTCATTATAACTTTCATTATCAGTTTCTTCAATGGAGTCTTCAACAGTTGATACATCTAATAATACATATCATTTCTTCCTTATAAGATAAATTACGCGGCAGGTTTGCAGTTTTCCGTTCTACCACAAATGAACTACGCTACAGCAATGCGAATAGGCGCGCTGTGTCTGAAAGACCGATCCGATTAAAACGAAACTTCGAATCAAATTTCCGGCAAAAAACTTCGGCAACATAAAGAGGATGGCCTTCGAGGAGACTACACTGACTCACAAGCCCTTGGGAAGAATAGATACGTTTTCAGAAAGGTTTCTTTAGTCAGGTGGGTCCTTTGGACCCAGCGCGCGCCCTCGAGGGTTAAAATTGAGACAACATAATTACACTGGTGTGCAAAAATTAAGGATGAGATGGTTTTTTCAATATAACTTTGTACAAAAGCTTTCCAAATCAACACATTTAAGACCGTAAGATCCCCAATACGTAAGGACATGAGTAATGTAAGCAACACTTACTAAAAGAGAAATCAGAGGGATAAAAAGAAGCTTTATTGAAAACGTAGCATGGAGCGCAATGACTGAAGGCCGAAACATCCCTGTGATGGGTGTCCAGCAAGAAACATCCGGTCTTTAATAGGGGATATGATCTCCTCTGACTGCTAGGCAGGTTTCACAGCGTCTGCCCATGCTGAGAATGAGGGTGTCAATGAATTGTTGAGGCATTGCTGCCCATTCGTCTTGCAGCGCCAATCGAAGCTCCGGAATCGTTACTGGTGGTAAGGTACGAGCTGCCAAGCGTCTGCCTAGAAAATCCCATACATGATCGATGGGATTAAGATCCGGAGATCGTGCCGGCCAATCCATACGTTCAATATCCTCACTCTCTAAGAGCTGTTCGGCAGCTACTGTGCGATGACATGGTGCATTGTCGTCCATGAAAAGAAACTGCGGACCCATAGCGCCTCTAAAAAGACGCACATATGGAAGAAGAATCTCGTTACAATAACAGGTCCCATTGACTGAACCTGCGTCAAAGATGTGAAGGTCTGTACGACTACCAAGCATGATGCCTCCCCAAACGAGAACACCGCCACCTCCATACCTGTCCTTTTCAATGATGTTCGAGGAATGATTGCGGCTTCCCCGCTCTCTCCAGATGAGAATGCGATGAGAATCGCTACTCAGACTGAATCTGCTCTCATCTGTAAAGAGTACTCGTCCCCATTCATTGTCTCTCCAATTCCGGTGTTCCCGGCACCACAGAGAACCGTACAGGTACACACCGTACAGGGCTTCGTGCAAACAGACACCACCGTGCAGTCTTCTGGCCACGGTAAAACGCGATATCGGTCGTCCAGTCGCCTGTGTCGTGTGTCTAGCGATTTCTCCCGCTGTCTGCCGCCTGTTTCTTCTGGCTTGTAAGGCAATATACCGGTCATCTGCGGATGTGGTTCCTCGTGGACGACCACTACTAAACCCCCGGATAGCTGTTCCTGTAGTTTGAGATTGTCTCCAAAGTCGTGAAACGATGTTGTGAGCAATTCCGAACTCTGCAGCCACACTTGTCACACTGCGGCCTTCCTCCAACTTCCCAATGATTCGACCTCGGGTAAAAGCATCCAGATGTAGTCTAACAGATTATTCGCCATTTCCTCATTGAGGCAGCAACTCGGTGTGATTTTAACTGCTACACGGCGTGCAATTTCTTTGCCAGAAATACTGATCTTACACCGACAACATGCTTTATACTACTCTGACACTCCCCCATTACGTCTACCTGCATATCTGCGCATGTGCTACCGTACATTACCTTACTTAATCTCCTGATTGGTCTTCCTGTCCGCTCTGCCTCTTCGTTGCTGATATGCTAATTTTTCGACTTCGTCCTTAATTTTTGCACACCAGTGTATATGCACTAATTAAGAGCATCTCTTTAAAATAGGAGAGAGATAAAGATTTCTCACATTAATGAAATTTAGATAAATTAAATTAATATTTTCTAATTTCTGCCAAACTTATTACAGCTCTGTTACTCACTGACGATAAATATAATTTTGACTCTTTCATTGTACGTGTTGATATTTAAAATGCTGATAAATATTGAGTGTTGTGTTTACATGATGTTTGTTACATTTAATTTAACGTTCTGTATACTTGGTCAGGGAATAAAGGGATCGAAATTTTGAAGAACTGTTTCAGACAAGAAAATAAATTTGCTTCTTCTTTTCTTGGGTATAATAACTGGCAACTTTTAACAAAACTTGAATATCTATTTAGATATTAATTTTCTAAGTTGAAACCACTGTACTTTAAAGAAACATTTTATGGTTAATCTGTCATTCTGAAGAATGAGATTGTGAAATAATGCTTTACTAAGTTTCATAAAATCCGCTAAAACCACGGCTTAAAAGGAATTGTTAATCTCCGAATCCAAGGAAAAAACATAGACTTACGTTAAATCGGAAAACATATAGGAAACACCTGAAAGAAGCAGCCCATAAAACAGTAATAATTCTACGCAAAAGTTCCATTTACATTAAATTGCGACTGTCCAAAATGAAAAAAAAAATATATATATATATTAGAAAAATGGCAAATTCGTTGGCAACAAGAAGAAACAAGTCGAGTAACTTTTGAGTATAGTCCTAAACTCTCTAAGAAAAGAATTTGCACTGGTCATTTTATTATTCAACTTAGAAGGTTATAAAGTATTGGTCCCACCATCTTGGCGTACCTTCGTGGGGTAGTGGTTCTGCACACTGGGCCGGTATTCCAGAGTTCCGTGGTTCGATTCCCGGCGAAGACGGTTGCTAATTAACCTAATGTCTATACAGTGGCGCCCGAACTAAAAGGGCTGTGGATGATGACTCTCCACACCCACGATTTGGCGATTGGGTCCCCTAAAACCACAGTCGCCCTTTAGAAGGGGATGTATATAAGGTATTTCTCCCGCCTTCCTAGCGTGCCTTCGTGGTGTAGTGGTCAGCACACTGGGCCGGTATTCCAGATTTCCGTGTTTCGATTCCCGGCGAAAGCGGTTGCTTTTTCATCTTTCCTGCTTCCAAAATAACCTAATGTCTCTACAAGGTAGTTTTCTCGTTTTCCTAACGTGCCTTCGTGGTGTAGTGGTTCTGCATGCTGGGCCGGTATTCCAGAGGTCCGTGGCTCGATTCCCGGCGAAGGGGTTGCTAATTTTTCAATCTCTCTTGCTTCCCCAAATCCTAATGACTCTACAGTGGCGCCCGAACTAAAAGTGTGTTGGATGAGGATTTTCCACACCCAGGATTTGGCGATTGGGTCCCCTAAAAACCCCAGTCGCTCTTTAAAAAGGGGAGTATATAAGGTATTTCTACCGCTTTCCTAGCGTGCCTTCGTGGTGTAGTGGTTCTGCACGCTGGGCCGGTATTCCAGAGGTCCGTGGTTCGATTTCCGGGGAAGGCGTAAAAAAATTAAATAAATTTTCATGAATATTAAAATTTATATTACTATTATTTATCTATAAACATGTTGTTATTTAGCTCCAGGGGGTTCCCTGGGGTCTAATATATCATATGAGAGGGCTAGTTAATCATGCTTCTAGCCACGCACGTTTTTATGTAATAATTGAATGTTTAAACATATGCGAGATTAACAGATATCATAATTATAATGCAATTAATAAATACTTAGGTAATGAAAAAAATTAAGCTTTTAAAATACTGAAACAAATTTCTCTTCTTCTGTTGAAATTTTGCATGTTCAGAAACTAATGCATATCCGAATCGAAAGATAGATTAAAATGGCAACCACGATAAAAGATAAATTTGAACGGATCATTATTGTATCATTAATTTATGTTTCCAGAAACCATAGATAATTATAAACTAGCATACAACAGCATTTCTGGATGACAAATTATCTTCCGGTTAAAGGGTAATTTCTGTTGACACGTTCATAGTAACAATTCTAATTGACGCATACCACCCGGTTAACTCTAGATAACACACAGTAAACACTGAATCCGCATTAAACCCAGCAATATAATGAATCTGCCTCCTAGCAATATAATAAATTTATCAGCATTATGAACAAATGCTTAGATTCGTTTTGAATCAAACCTAATTAACCGATATACTTATTAGGAGTGGAAAATCCATTGTTTTCCAGAGAGCATTTGCTATTTAAAGAATATTTAGGTTAAAAGTTTGTTTTCATCGTCTAGCTTAGAAAAAAAACTATTAAAGTATTTAATGCATTCTTTGTTCTGCACTAATTCGTTATCTGTGTTTTATTTCGTTAAGCAAGTTATCTTTTTTAATTTTCTACATAGCTTTTGCTTCATTTCATTCCCTCGCATCAAGCCTTTAAAATAGATGTATGAAATTTAAGAACAAAAGAAGGGGCATGGATATGATTAATTGATTTTTTTTTTACATGCATAAAATAAACAACCTTCCTGTTTTACCTACCGACAAGAGTCAGTCGTTCAGAGCTTTATATGTTTAAAAATATGACTTGCAAGCCGACTACAAGCTGATATTTCTCAAAGGGTTAATAGATTTCTGTTGTCATTGAAAATAATAAATTAATGGTGACTATTTTATTATCATATTGTAAGTTGTAATAGCTTTCAATTTATATGATTGTCAATTAATAATTTAACTTAGTGGCTGTGTTCTGTATATTGTATAATTATTTAAATTTCAGTTTACTTATAATATGCGAAGATCTTTTTTTTAATATTATTTTGGGTAAAATATAGATATTGAAAAGGCGAGCTAACTATAAATGTTCTTGAATATTACAAATGGGAAAGTAATTTCTTTCATATTGCAACCCTTATTATTTAAACGGCAACTAAGGCAGCTTGTTGATGGTCTGCACCAAAGCAGCAACCTCCTTACTCAGAGCTCTTTTCGTGACGGGTGTATTACAAATGACGGTGATTAAGACTGTCGGGTGCTTAGTGACAGTCTCCGAAGAGTTCAGATTAAGGCTTTTTCCTATTTTTTTTCAGAATTCATTAACATTAAATCTCTTAGTGCCCTTTAAAGAACGGTGCTATAATATTAAAAATGTGCCGCCGAAAGTCCGATATTTTATTCAACAATTCCCAGCATTTTGATTTTATCTAAAGCTGCATGATTTTCATTTCTGTCTTATACTATTAAGTATTTTATCTACGTAACTAAAACTAAATTTAGCTTAAGCTCAGAGCTTGTTAACAGAAGTATGTTGCACCTAACTGTGAAACATGAATCTACTAATAAACTTAGAATTACAGAAAACAGATTGTCAAAGTGTTTATTTAATAAATTCTAGTAGTGTAATATAATTGATATGATATGAATTCTAGTTTCGATCAATTCCTAAAATCCCATCTGCTGTTTCTCTTTTCAGCAACACTCTAGTACAGAATAAAAAATTTACTTGAACATGTAGTTTGTCATAAATTTTCTATTCATTCTACAATAACAAAATAGACAAATCTTTTTAGTACAGACGATAAATGAAACTCAGGCAATGGAAGATATTTTTTGCCCATTTCACCAAAGCTAAGATAGACTTGTAAGCAGGAATTTTGAATCTACCACATAAAAAATATGTAATTTACAGTTACGCAGGTTTATATTTAATTATTTGATGCACAGTTTCTTTAATCCTCTGTAAATGCATTTATTTATGAATTAATTCCAATTTACACTTTATCTCTATTGTTTGGTTAGAACTAGCAATATTTTTATCTCTAATATTTCAATTTATTCAAGTCAAAAATCTGTATTTTTGGTTTAAAGACATTCTGTAATAAAACTTAAATTTGAAATAAGAAATATCAGAAAATTGTTTAAATGGTAAAGAGGTGAATTTCATTATTAAAAAAATTTCTTCATCGTAGAATGTCTATAATATTTGCAGATAATCCTGGCATTTCAACTGAAGTAAACAGGCGTAACTTCTTGAAATACGTTAGGTATTAAAATATTGAGCTGAATGTATTAATAAATTGACTTTTTAATTTATGTTACAATCAATTAACACCTTTGAGTAACGACTTCGTTATTTTTATAGAGAAAACATCTTGTATACCAACAAATAACGATATTAAATGTCCTTTAAATCTTCATTATGCTATTGATCATGCTCTTTAAATCTCCATCATGCATAATAGGAAAGAGCTTTGCCCGAAAATTAAGTTGAAATGTTTGTAAAAAGTGATCAAGTTGAATAAGAACAGACAGTATTAGAAAAAAATTTGACACCTTAATATACGGAAACAGAACACAGTGAGAAAAAAATGAAATAAACAGTTTACAGGAAATGTTAAAATCTGCAAATGATACCATTTTCTAACTGAAGAATTATTAGTGTATTTGTAGAAAGAAGTTACAAACCTGAGAAGAGATAAGTTTAAAAATAATACTAATTATTACAAAACGTTCGAGATTACAAAACGTTCGAGGACTTTCACCAAATCCTAGGAAAAACGCCTGATTTTTAAAGCAAAGAAAGAGAGATTGAATGATAAATTATTGCCAGTTGCATTTACATTACGCACTTCAAGTAAATGCTGAAGATTTATTTGCAAAAATATCTGAAATATCATTTTCTCCATTTAGCAAATCTAAGGCTTTGGACGTCATTTCTATCACAGGATATGATAATTTAAATTATATTACAGAATGGAGAGCGAAGAAAGATCAATTCAGTGTTTTTCATCTTTGAGATAAGACCCGAAATTTTAAAGAAGATTTAAACAGATTTCAAAATAAATACAACATCTCTTTGCGTTTAACTAATAGAACTATATGGAAAGAGGTAAATTCAAGTCCTTGACATAGAAGAAAATTCTTTAAATATTCAAACATGTCATTTTCAGTATATTTTGTAAAAACGTTCTCAAATTACTAAAGAGTAAATATCTGATACTAAAGAAAATTGCAATCACAAGATTTGCCAAAATTCGAGATCTCGTTCACGTAATGTATTTAAACGAAAACTTAAACAATTAAAAAAATTTTAAATGTAAAAAAGAATAGTAGATTCATTTAATGATAAACATTACAGCATAAACGAGAATAGGAAAAATAGTTTTAAGATAGTGTGCGGAGTGCAGCATGGGATTTGTGCCTTACAGTGGAGTGTCACTTCGGAACGTGTATGTATTTCTCGTTGCAACTGATTCCAGGCTACGTAGTTAAGCTGCTTACTGTTATTACAAGTAACCACGCCCTTACGTTATATTGCAACTATTCCAAAAAGACCAGTACTGGCTTTTCTGTAGATCTCATAAAGCTGAGGACCATCATTCCGTTTGTATCATTTATTTTACGTTACGATAAACAATTCTTAAGTTTAATAAATGTTATATTAATTCAGAAGTCAAACAACAAAAATCAGCGTCATATTTACAAAATTTTTACAGGAGTAGTTTCGATGGTTTTACCGAACCACCATCCTCAGCTGCAAAACCGCAAATGATCAAGATAGGAAATAATGATTAGATAAGATAAGAAAGCCTGGACAAGAATAAGAAGGTGATGCCATCTGTTGGTGGAACCAGAATTAAAACATAATTTCTTTAAAGGCCGAAGGCAAATTTGAATTGGAATTAGGATCGTTAACTAGAACAGAGAGATTTTTATGAATGTGAAATGCCTCTAGAAAATCCAGTTCTCCAATGGAAGATGTTTTTTGAATAATTTTGGCAGCAGAAAAATTGAAAGTGTGATTTTCGGACCAACAGTGTTGAGCAAGAGTAGACTTCAGTGTGTCCTTTTTTCTAACATATGCCTCATGTTCCTTGACGCGAAATTTTAAGGCTCTATTAGTTTGGCCAATGTAAATTAAACCACACTGGCAAGAAATCCTATAAATACCACAGGAATTCATATCCGGAATGGTGTCTTTGAGTATGGAAATCGGAATTTTATTGATGGGAGAATAAACAACCCGAAAGTTAAATTTCTGCAAAATATGTGCAACTTTATAGCTAATTGATGGAAAGAAGGGAATGACAACAGAATTTTTATAATCTCTTAAAACAAGAGTGTGCCTTTTAGTGTGTTGAGATGAGAATTTTTTAACTGCTTGATTAATAATCTTGGGTGAAAAGCCCCTGTCAATAGCTATTGCTTTTAAATAATTTAGTTCTTCATCAAGGGCTAGTTTGGAGTAGCAAACTTGAAGAGCACGGAAAACATAGGAATAAAATGAAGCTAACTTTTGTTTAGTCGGATGACATGATTTAAAGTGTGGTGGAAGGCAAACCGATGAAGGTTTACGGTAAACCGTAGTACTGAAGTTGGATGTGTTACGTGTGACCAGAATGTCGAGAAACGGAAGAGAATTGCAAGTCTCAAGTTCAAAAGTGAACTGAATAGCAGGATCAATAGAATTCATTGTTGAAAGAACTTTATTTAAATCATCTTTATTACCTTCAAACAGGATAAAAGTATCGTCTACGTAGCGGAACCATGCCGGGAAGTTTAAAGTTTCAAACAATTTTGATTCATAATTACGCATGTAGAAATCAGCCAGGATGGGACTGAGGGGGCTTCCCATGGTTAATCCCTCAGTTTGCTTGTAATATTTATTTTGGAAAACAAAATGTGTTTGTTTCAAACAGAGTTGAGTAAGAGAAATTAGCTCATCAATTTCGATGCAAGAGAAATGAAATTCGCGAAGTTTGGTTTCTAGACATCTTAATGCACCCTCCACTGGGACATTGGTAAATAATGATTTTACATCAAAAGAAACCATGAGTAAATTACTAGGAGAAATGTTTTTAATCTTTTTTACAAACTCTATTGAATTTTTTATGGTGTAAATGTTATTGTCTAATTGAGTGGAAAATCTAGAAAATAAATATTTAGCTAATGGATACGAGGCAGTACCTAAATTTGATACAATAGGGCGGAAAGGAATACCACTTTTATGAATTTTGGGAAGAACATATAATCTGGCACAATTCGCAACAGATGGGATAAGCGAATGTTTTAAGTTGCTTGAAATGATTTGCGAAGATTTTATCGCACTTTTTATTTTTGACAAGTTCGAAAGTGAAGGATCTTTAGGGATCGGATAATATGGTCCTTTGTTTAAGAGTTTAGTGACACCATCGATGTAAATGTTCTTATCCATGACAACAATTTGGCCACCTTTGTCGGCCTTTGAAATTATAATATCCGGGTTAGAATAAATTTCGCGCATTGTAGCTCTTTCTCTCGCAGTTAGATTTGGTTTCAAAGGTTTATTATTGAATTTCACATTATGAGTGATAAGATGTCTAATCATTTCTTTCTGTGAATCTGAAACTTTACTGAACTTGAAATCTTTTTCGATAGGAGTCAAAAACTTTGGAATCGAGGGTTTACAGGTTTGTGAGAAGTTAAAATTATATTTTAGAATTCTCTCTTGTTCTTCTGAAAGACTAACATTAGAAATATTAACTATTGGCTTGATGTTTACAATGGGAAGATTTTTTGAACTACTTGAACTGGAAGACTGTAAAAGAAGTTTTTCGAATTTAACTGCAAGGGTGTTTCTATGACGGTTAACTGCATTCTCCGTTCTAGACCAAGACTTTTGTTCAAGGGCAGTGAATTTTGGATATGATTCACCCAAGATTATTAATCAAGCAGTTAAAAAATTCTCATCTCAACACACTAAAAGGCACACTCTTGTTTTAAGAGATTATAAAAATTCTGTTGTCATTCCCTTCTTTCCATCAATTAGCTATAAAGTTGCACATATTTTGCAGAAATTTAACTTTCGGGTTGTTTATTCTCCCATCAATAAAATTCCGATTTCCATACTCAAAGACACCATTCCGGATATGAATTCCTGTGGTATTTATAGGATTTCTTGCCAGTGTGGTTTAATTTACATTGGCCAAACTAATAGAGCCTTAAAATTTCGCGTCAAGGAACATGAGGCATATGTTAGAAAAAAGGACACACTGAAGTCTACTCTTGCTCAACACTGTTGGTCCGAAAATCACACTTTCAATTTTTCTGCTGCCAAAATTATTCAAAAAACATTTTCTATTGGAGAACTGGATTTTCTAGAGCCATTTCACATTCATAAAAATCTTTCTGTTCTAGTTAACGATCCTAATTCCAATTCAAATTTGCCTTCGGCCTTTAGAGAAATTATGTTTTAGTTCTGGTTTCACCAACAGATGGCGCCACTTGCTTATTCTTGTACAGACTTTCTTATCTTATCTAATCATTATTTCCTATCTTGATCATTTGTGGTTTTGCAGTTGAGGATGGTGGTTCGGTAAAACCATCGAAACTAGTCCTGTGAAAATTTTGTAAATATAACGCTGATTTTTGTTGTTTGACTTCTGAATTAGTATTTATTCAGCGTGTTATTGTGTCTTAAATGTTATATTAGTTTAAGAAAGTCCCTTTCTCTGGATTATTTTATTCCTAGGTTCAGTCATCCGAATAAAAGCAGACGAAACTGCAACGTCAAATAGGATTACATAGAAATTTGAACATTTTTCATAGTTTTCGATTTTCATTGTGTTTTACTTCTGTATAATATGGATTATTTTAGTATTAAAATGTTTCGCGTACCCGCTAGGGAATTTTTAACTAGATTGTGTTCTGTATACCATAAAAATTTGTCTAAAAATTATTGTATTTAGTATTCAGCGAATTGATAATGCTTTGACTGAGTTTAAAAATTATGATTGTTTGTTAAATAAAGACAGCTCTGATACAGAAGGATTTCAAGAAAAATATTAGGCGGTTAAAACACATTATGAAAACACATTTGATGAATTTTAAGAAAGTTCTTAAGCTATTCAGAAAAAATGATGTAAACCTTGTTCGAATAAATATTATTCGTTAAATGAAAAATATCAAGTTTAGCTTTCACTTAAGGATTTGTTTGCATCAACAGTTTATAACAAGAAATTACTAACTAAAATTGAAAAATTTTGTTATCTTAGAGTTTTTCTGATGATGAAAAAAAATTTATTAAATACATTCCTGTTTTAGAAGATACATATAAAAAAGCTTGCTCAAATTTGTATAAGCTATATGAAGATAAACAAATAGCCACATTGTTATTGGAAACATTCTTGGACAAACCGTCCATAAACCATGCCATCCATTTGGGCTTACGGTGGTAGGTGGATATTTCTAATGAAACAATTTGCGGTTTAGATTCCTTGCATGCAAAAAACTTCAGAAAGACAAACGTGGTAAATATTTATACTGCTACAAAAGGCTGACGCCGACACTCGTTACTTACTGTCTCAAAAGTTAATTAATAATGACTTTCCTGCGTTCGATAGTTTCCTAGAATTTTTAAACCATAGATGTGCTTCATTGGAAATTTGTAATTTTGATTATGAAAGATAACCTTTGGGAAAAGACCAAAGTATTTCTTAATTTATTTCTAATTCTCTCTTGTCAATATAAAAAAAATAAATAAAAATAAAAATAAAATAAAAAAAAATAATAAGTGTAAAGCTGTAATGGTATTCATTCTTTAAACAAGTGTGCAAACTTTAAAAAAATTAGACTCAATACTTAGAAGAAATATAAGGAAACAACATAATTTGTACTTTAATTGCCTTAATGACAATAATCCTACTGGTAGTTATTTTTCAAAATTTAAGTGTAATATTTGTTTTCAAAAACGTGTACATTGTTTTGTGAGAATACGAGTCAGTTTTGGTTCCAACTAAAGAGCATTCAGTTCCAATATCAAATTCTATTGTTTTCAGATCTAATATAGCACGTTATTCTGTTGGAAATAATCAGAAGGTGGTAAGGCTTCCAACAGTAATTATTCCCGTATTTGATTAGTTTGGGAAACAACGTAACTGTTCTGTTCTTTCAGACAGCGGCAGCGAATCTAGTTTTATTTCAGTGTCTTGTGCATAAAAATTAGCCCTGAGAGGAACTAATAACCGTCTGGGAAGGAATTGGTAATTGTGGCTTATGTGTTAAATGCATTAACGTTCCCTTTTCCCTCAAGCAATAGTGAACGCAATGCTGTGCCATTTATAGATTCTATTACGTTAGCTGATGAGTTTGATGAGAGGAATACAAATTGAAATTATTATTGGCAATGATTTTTTCTTTTCACTTTTGTTGCGAGGCAAAATTAAAGGCTCAATAACAGCTTAAAACACATATCTCAGCTTGATTCTCTCAGGAGGTACTGAAAATTCAGTTCATGTTAATCAACTGGCAATTGTATTACCTACCTTCCTTACTGAGCTAAACATTAACGAAACCCTGAAGCGGTTTAGATAAACTGCCTTCAAAAGGTTACTGGGTTAACAGACAAAGAAATAATATCGTGAAAGCCGTTTTCAAGGATAATTACCAGGTCAATTCTGATGGCAGATTCGTCTTCAAACTTCCATTTTAAGACTCTACTGAAAATCTAGAGGACTCAAGAAAGACAGAAGTGTCATATTTATTTGCCATGGACAGCAATAAGCACAATTCTAGCTTGGAAAATGGTTATAAGGAACTTATGGAATATGGAGAGATGGATCGAATATGGAAAGATGAATCAAATGAATCTAGTTAAGTCGCAGATCGGTTTATCTAAAAATGCATCTTACCTTCCAAACTATTCTGTATTTAAGCTGGATAACGCTACGACAAAAAACGCGTAAGGTGTTCGATACCTCGCGTAAGTCCTCTAATGGAAAATTCCTATATTCTATATTATGGGTCTAACCATGCAGCGTGATGTAGTATTGGTGCTCACAAGTTTCAGAACATATGATATAGCATTTACAGCTGATATTGCCAAAATGTACCTGGAAATTCTTATATCGGAAACAGACAGACACTCCCAAAGAAGTATATGGAGAAATAGCTCAGTACTTAAAATAAGGGAATATTTATTAAGTACGCTAACTTAGAGTATAGCTTGCAGTATCATTTTTGCTCAGCTTTGTTTTATTAGGTGTTTTTTTTCGGGGGGGGATCGCTCCAGTTTGTTTTTCCTTTAATTCTTTTACTTAAATTTACCACAAGTTTCTTAAATTTTTAAAATAAATATATTCGAATCAGTTTTTTCTTTTTTTGTGTGTGTGTGTAAAAGTTTGAAATGTTGTTACCAATTCCTCAGTTTTTTGCCATTACCTATTTAAATTGAATGTGATATTTGAATTTGCTTTGACTTTATCTTAATTTTAAATTATTTCTACTGCACAACTGCAACTTTCATCCCGTAATTCAGTTTCAGGTATTTTTAACTTCCTATTTTTATTTAAATTATATACACAAGTAGATATATGTCTTTCCTGTTAAAAACCAAAAGCCAACTATTTTTAAATTCCCAACAAGAGCAGTGTTTAGACGAAATCTCTCTGTTTTAAACTTGTTATCTTCTTTTCCTGTAACTTTTTCAGAATTTATTTAATTAATTAAATTTTGCTCTTAAAATAAAGTTTCAAATTTACCACCTTAAGAGTGTTCTCATTGTCTCGGGACTCAAGTTTTGGCAAATCGAAAATTCGCTTCTAGCAATATAACTCGAGATTTTTCCTCTTTCTAGAATCATCCGTAATCACGTCAGTTTTCCGCTTTGTGAGCCACATTTCTAGCCTACGTCTTTTTAGGCCACTTTAAAAAATTTTTGATGCGAACTGCACTGACAGGTTTGAGTATTACGACGTTTCGTTGACTTTCACAGAAAATGATAACATTGCAGTTATATACCACACTTTCACAGCATACGTTGAGGAACAGAGCCATTTTGATTTTTACAGGGTACTGGTTTTTAGTTTCCTACAGAAGTTTTAGTATATTTCCTTTATTCTTTTATTTTTTCTTAAACTACAGTGAAGTTTCACATTCTCTTTCTCTCTTAAATAGTTGGAAATGAATTTAAAGGTGTTTAATATTTGTTTAGAATAATTTTCTACAACAATGCTTTGCATACAGTTAGACTGGGCAAATTAGTTGCATATACAATATTAAGTAAGTTTAAATTCTACAGTTAAATTGGTCGCTATATTTTAAATGTAATTTAACGTGTCGTCAAACTAGATTTTCATGCCCTTTCCATTTTATATTTGTAACGTGAATTTTATTTAAAAAAATTATGTATATATTTTGTGAGAAATTGTTCTACGTCGAGGTAATAGTGTTTTACGTCGAGGTAATAGTAAACTGTTTTACTTCGAAGTAATAGTCCCGTTTCTAGCTTTGGGTGTGAATATTGCAAATAATGTTTTAATTTTTAATTTTCTTTTTATTGTTCATTTTTTTAATTGCTTAAAAGGTCACGCGGAACGAAACATGATTCAGTTGTATTGGATAGTTCAGGTTTTAACGTTTTAGATTACATTACTACCACATGCGAAGTCGGTATAGAGCAGGGATGGGCAAACATTTTCGATCGCCGGCCAAATATCGAAATAAAAAAGTTTGACAGGCCAAGATAAATTTTTCTAAAATTTAAAAAGCAACAAACAAGTATTACAATTTAAATATGTTAATGAGATGAATGAAATTGCGATTTCATTTTTTAAGGTTCCTTATATTGAGGTTCGAAATGAGATATACTGATTCTAAGGAACAACACTAAATGAGCATCTGTCAGTCTACTTCTGAAATAATTCTTTCTAAGGTTTATAGTTAAAAACATTTGTTCCCATATAATTAAGATATAAGATGATTATATAAAATGAAGTTCAACTTTTTTCCATATATAAGATGAAGCAAACATAGCACTTATTTTCTGGGCGTGAGATATTGAATTTGAGAAACATACTTTCGATAATGATTTGTAAAACTCTAACTTTGGCATATTTAGAAACAACTGCATGAGGTGATTGTTAGATTGCCACTCAGTTAATTCAAGCTGCAAATCTAACGTCACTGCTTCACAATTTACGTTGAAAAACATTATAAAAATATTCATTCTGTTTGAATGGCACTGAAATCTTGAAATCTTCGTTCGAACTCAAAATGCAGTATTTTCAAGCCATCTTCATGATTCTTAAGCTCTATATCTTTATAATACTTAATTTTGATTTAGTAAAAGTGTTGTAGCAGCAGATAGCAAGACGTTTGACAGCAGCGAACTGGGAGAGAGAATACGGCCTAATTTGATATATAAAGAGTGAAAAAATACTCTAATCAATGTTGTTATCGTTTGTCTTTTACAAGAGGACAAGGGGTCAATTTTTAAACTTTGGAATATTTCAAGAGATTATTAAAAAAATTTCTTAATGGTAGCATTAAAATAGATTTTTTTATTAAAATTGTTATTAGTTAAACTATTGTCATATAATGATCGATTTATATTATATCGGAGAACCGAAATAAACTTCTTTTGCAAGATTAGTTTTTGAACTATTATTATGAAGACAGCTTTTAATTCAACTGTTATGTTATGGGAAAACCTATAAAAAATCGCTCCGAAGAGCTCTCGAACCTCACTGGGGAAGCCGTGAGCAAGATTTCGTAGTTCTCAGCCTTTTTGAGAATGCGCTATGCAATACATGCACACAAGCACATAAACATACTGCGTAGATATATTCTTCTTTTTGCTATTATCTGTATTACAGGGAGAACGTTCCGTTTGACAGCTCCTCAAAATATGAGTGACAATATTTTACGTAAGTGAAGGAATTACCTCTTTTTCATTAGCATGATATTTCAAGAAAAAAAAATAAATAAAATAAAATAAAGATAAGAACTTTTTTCTTAGAATTACTACCTGTAGTTCTTTCCAAAGTCAATATTCCAAACTCTTTATAAATAAATGTTTTCTAGTTTGCCCGAAACGCCATAAATAATCAACAACGCATAATTTTTTAACAATAATATCAACAAATCTAATCCTTTCAGCTAATTTAAAATACTTTGTCGTCACTATAAACATTATACGGACATTTGATACTTGATTTCTAAAAAACTTAGAATCCAAGACAAGATTTGAAAAATCATAAAATTAAATAGAGGTAATAATTTATATAATAACCTATAGGTAAATAATTTATTTTTGAAGTATATTAAAAATGAAAAAGGTACATTTGCGACGCACTTTCGAAATGTATTTCGGTAGTGATCGACGTCTTCCTTCGCAGAAAGACAGAGAATCAGCAATGAAATCATAAAAAAGAAAACTAATCATTAATAACAGTAACGAATTTGATGCAGTATACATACATATATATGAGATATAAAAAAATACGATTGCTAGGTTAAAACATGATTGGCGAACTTAAAACTGACCTTTCTAAACTTTGTATTCTTCCCCTAAGTTCATCTGTTCTCCCAAATTTGAGATCTTTCCGTATTACATAAGCTGTTACAAAAGGAACTAATGCGATACTTGAAGCTCAGTTTTGTTAGCTGCGTCACCATACCTTCAACCTCAGCCACTACGACTGCATTAAAACATCACACACACACACACACCATCATATATATATATATATATGTGTGTGTGTATAATTTATTTATAAAAACAAAAGCAAAATTATCTGCTGGGAATAGAAAGAAAAACCGTCATCCAAATGGTATTGAAGAAAAAGTATTTAAACTACGTACTAGAGCAAATACTATACATTATCATTATATATTATATGTAATATCTACATGATCTATCTAATAAACACATTAGAACATAAAATCTTAAAATGTACCGTTCAAAGAAACAGAGCCCAAATGTTAAGCGCGGGAAAAAAAAAAAATGCTGGGATAATATTTTGCCCTATGGAGACATGCGTACTTGTGGTATAATTTTAAAAAAGGCTTATCTTTTTATCACGAAAATGTGCATTTACTTCATTCAAATGTTTCTTCAGGATATTTCTAAGGCATATTTCCCTTGAATGGTGATGGATGCTTTTTATATCGCCAGGACATAAAATCTGCTTCTTAAGCTATATATCTCTTCAAAGTACTCTAATAGTTAGCAGTAATTTAACAGAAATTTCACCTATTTATGCAGTTAATATAGTTTATTTGTAAATATATGATTAATTATAGCTACACCTGCTCCTCATTCCTGAAAAATTCATTCTTCAGAAACATAGTTTAAATTTTTGTATGACGTACTGGGCACTTTTTTCTTAGAGAGAGAAAAATTAAGCATTTTTTTCTGACAATTAAGGGGCTTCTCCTGATTGTCAACTTACCTAAACAATTTGTACCTAACAATGCTTACCTAAACAATTTGTTATGAATGTTAGAAAGAACTTTTATAATATCCTTGAATGTACTGGAAAAAAATCACTTACTAGATTAAAGTCATTGGACATTGGTAGTTTCGACCTGGATTCGATTGCAGGTGAACGGGCTGGCTGCAAGGGCGTTTTCGTGGTTTTCTACGAAACTGGCTCGAATTACATGCCTCCCCTTAGGTAGATATAACTTTCGCGTGTTTTGCCATAATTAAGTAAACCAAAAATCGCATCATTTATAGATTGTGTTAAACGTTTTTAGATATAGTTTTATTTTGTTATAATTTACGCTAAAACTGTAAAAATATATTTTACCCGCATTAACTGTAGAAGGTCTATCCCAATTGCACCGAAAATAACTTGCACTTCATTTGTAGAGACATTAGGTAATTTTTAAAAAATTCGGAGAGATGAAAAACTAACAACGCCTTCGCCGGGAATCGAACCACGGACCTCTGGAATATCGGGCCAGCGTGCAGAACCACTACACCACGAAGGCACGCTAAGAAGGCGGAAGAAATACCTTATACATTCATTTAATTAGTCAATGCATAAAAATATTCATTTCATTAGGAAGCGATTCACCAGCGACCGCACCGTAAAATAGCTTAAGATAGATGAAGACTGGTAAATCCTGATTACCTGAGCGTTTTCGTGCTTTTCCTCATATGTAACGTAAACACAAACCAGTTTCTCTTAAATTGTTTTCCATGAAGTCACTCTTCGGGCAGATAGCCCTAGTAGATAGTTTTTTTTTTTTTTTTTTTTTTTAGTCCAAAGGGATTTGAATCCCGAAGGACCATTAGTTTCGTTTTGATTAGTTTCGTTTTGGTATTTTGCGTCGGACTCATAAATGTCGGTTCACTTTTCAAACTGTTGCCACAAAATGTTAGAGTCCTGCATTATATTTGAAGAAATTAAATAATGAAAAATCTGCATAAATGTATGTATATTTCTCGTATTGTGATAAAACAACGGTACATAGAGTCATCGAATTTTGAATAACGTAATCCTCCAACGAATATGAGCATGTGGAAGACCAAATTTGAAATTTGAAATTTGTTTTATGATCGATTTCCTATTTTTTAAAACTTTGACGAATTTTTGATTAACAAACTCAAGAATTTCAAAGCGAGCAATGGCAACGTTGTGCAGAAAAAACATTTTTATCTCCAGCGCGTGAGTCTCTGTATCGGAAATTCTAAAGATATGCTCGTTTTAAAACTATTTTGCGATATTGCTGTTGCACTGGATCTTTTGGTTTAAGTGCGATGAACATGATATTTAATAAAGAAAGGTAACACACAAAATGTTAAAAAACGCCCCTTTGGACGTAATTTAAAAATCTGAAACATTTCAGATTTTTTTTTTTTTTTCCCATTAATCCTAATATAATTCTTTCCAGTGAACAGATGGGAACATCTATTCACTGGAAGGAAATATCTTACGGGAAGGTGTTAAAGATCATTTGCTTTGAGAAACATGTCTTTGTGGCATTATGTTCTAAGAAAAAAAAAAAAAAAAAAAACTCGCTGTATTTGATTATGTAAATGTAAATTATTATGATTACGTAAACAGAAATTCCAATACAGTTAATCTGCTGCAAATGGGAACCCTTTCGCCTTCCATCTCATAAAATATTACAAGACAGTAATTCCATTACAGAATATATTGAAATATTATGACTAAACATTAAAAGGCTCGGTATTTTTCGCATGCCAGTCTTTGTATGAAAGTCGTCAGAAGAATTTATTTAAAATTATTTCAAAATAACTAAACAAAAAACAAGAAAAAACTATAACTAATTCATTAGTCTCTAAATTAAGTTAAATACGAGTATTATCATTAATGTATACAAAACAGACGAATTTAAAATACAATAATACTAAAATACATTTTACGCATAATTTTGTGATAAAGTATTCATTATTCAGCGCTAAATTTCATTTTCCCATAATTTCAAATCAAAATTTGTAATCGATCGTACAGCTCTTTTCCCACAAGTTGGCATGTGTTTAACTAAACAAGTTCTGGAAGCTACCTCGTTCCGCATGATTTAACAATTAAGCAGCAGATTGGCAATTCTGGCTTTAACTGCACGCGAGTGCTGACTGCTTTACGGAGCTTTGACAGGCAGCCAGCAATCCTCATTTACCGTTGTCTGATGTTCTCCCTTTCCTCTCCTCCCGTAGCGTGACACCAGCGAGTCAGAGTAACCCCTTAGCCAATTATGACAACCCTAGCGAACTGCCTTTTCGGTGCCTTTGCTGGACATCAGACGATTAAACTGACCACCGACCATTTCCCTTGCGGCTCTCCCACCCTCGACTCCCGTTGTTCTCATTCTCCTAACCCTTTAGGAATTCGGTGTGTCGACTATAATTCACGTTGAACAATCGTGACTCCACAACACAGATGCTCGCACGAAAGGTAGTTTCATCATCAAATACCAAGTAACTGTTCTGTTGTCGCCGTAGACAGCAAATTGAAAGTACTGTGGTACTCAGTGGAAAGATCGTAAATCACAAGAGACACTAAAATTACTTTAAAACAGTTAAAAGACGTAATCGTTGCCTCATCGTTGCCTCTGTGCAAAAAAACATTAAGCCCTAATTACCGTTATTCCTCCGAATTTAAGCTAATAATGTTGGCTAAAATACGAACTGTCTCTTAGGCTCGATGCTTTCTTAAAACTTAAAGTAAGTGGTTTCTTAAAACCACATACTATTTAAAAAGAATTTTATTTTCAAATTAGTACTTAAATAAAAATATTAAAATAATAAAATACTAAATATAAATATGTAGTTAAATGAAGTACTTCAATTAAAATTCACAGACTAAGCCAAACACAAGACTGTTGTTTCGTCGAATTTCAAGCATGACGTTAGAAAATCTAGATACATCTCTTTATTATTTCTGAAATTTTAGATGAATCTTCTGCTTCCAAGGGATTTGCGCAGCATTGATACACAAAGCGAAAATTTATGCTATAAAAACTTCATGATCACCTCATCCATTAATTTTCTTTCATTTAAATATTTAATATACGTTTTACGAAGTGTCTAAACTTATTGTGATTGATAAATGCCAAGAGTATACTCTACCACATTACAGAAGTAATAGTCGCTTACACTTTACTGATATTACACTTTATCCAGTCATATGTTCAAAGCTGCAAAACAAGATTTCAGCTTCAAGCAAAAAAATTTTCTTAATTGCTAAAGAGTAGTCGATCCATGTGGGACAGCAACATCTTGGTATCAAAATTCGTATGAAGATCGGCTGTCATGATAGGTATTGGATTAAAACATTTGATGAATTTCATGATTAATTGTACTTAACTAAAGTATTTTAATCAACTTCGGAAAAATGTTTTAGTAATATGATATATTTCAGCTAATTTCAAATATTAAAATAAAATCTGATTTATACATCATTATTAATGCAAGAAAACAGAGTAGAGATCTTTCTCTACTGTTTAAATCCCAAAGAAAGTTTTGCCTCGAGATTTGCTTGTTACAGACATGGAAAACCATAAAAAAAATCTTCCAGCCAGACAGGTCACACATGAATCAAATTTTGTATAAAAGCAATGTATCCCCAACATTTACATTAAGATCTTCCATGATTTAATATAGTGAGTGTCCTGATGGAATGAATGGATGCTTTTTTAGAGGAATTTGTAAGAGAAACGAGCTGTTATTTACATTGCATATGTCGAAAACCACTAAAATGCCAGTGTAGCAAGCATGATGATAGACGTTCGAATCTGGATAAAATTACGAGTCTTCACCACCCGGCAAACGGTTGGTACTAAGTCGAAGACGATTTCAAGCTACGAAAACGGTTATATTAAGGTATATTGCTTAATACTGTGCGTAAGAATGACAAGTGCACATACAGATGATATGGAAGTATTACACAGAACATTTAAAAACCATAATGAACTCAACTTGCAGCTAATAAAATACCTCTTTTTACAGGCGAGATTACTCACACGCCGTAATTAATCTGCAAGAACTGCAGACGAATCAAGAATACTTCGGAGACTATGGCATTTCATTCAAAAGTTGCCATATTTCAACACATGTACACTCCCTTTAAGCTTCTGAATAGCCTCTTTAGTTTCATCCTATGTATTAATCCATGGATAATATTGAACAGTAATAAGTATACGAGCAGGAATTGTATGGCATTATTTAGTCAGAATGTGTAAGATTGATCGCTTTTGTTTCTAATTCTGAAGATATTTCTTCTTGGAGTCTTTGGTTAAGTGGCTAAGAACCTAGAATACTGGAGTTCAGACCGAGTACAATACAGGCAAACTAAATGGTTACATGGTTAGTTTTCATCGATTCCCCTACGTGTAACATGCCAGCCAGTTTTCCTTAGAAAGTTCTCCAAGGAGGCATCCCAACCCTTAGGCAGATTACCTTCCTCTGCTTTGTCGTATTCAAATAAACTAACCATCTTAGTAACTGTCAAGGAATTTTATGACAAAATTTCTTTGATTTTTATTTTATAGTGCTAATGGGAGACAGATCAATTCATTTTGCACTTGCCTTGAAAGAAGAGTTATCATACTACTTGCGCTATCATACTACTTGATCTAAACGCAAATGCATGGACAGCAGGGTTTTAAGCTGCCATCTGTT
The DNA here is from genome assembly GCF_044657685.1 of Stegodyphus dumicola. Classification (NCBI taxonomy): domain Eukaryota; kingdom Metazoa; phylum Arthropoda; class Arachnida; order Araneae; family Eresidae; genus Stegodyphus; species Stegodyphus dumicola. Next base: position 201,848,056 of record NC_140771.1, read on the forward strand.
TTTATCGAATTTGCTTTGAAGCGCTTACAAATATACTGTAATCTGATCTGCATTTACTTTAAAGAATGATTTATGGAAGAAATTTCCATGCTTCTAAGAACTTTATTGCTCCTTTTTCTCTTTTTAATCGAATGCATTGTGTCTTCATTTGTTTCCGAAACTTTGTTTTCACATTGAAAATGTAATCTCGCTTGGCAACATAAATCTTCCGCTAAACGAAAAGTTGTGAGTCTCCGGGAAAATTACACTTTGAAGATGATAGTACCGACCTGAAAAATTAAGTTTTTGTTTGTATGTGGGATGAACAAGTGCAAGTATTATGATTCGAAATTTTGCGATATACTTAAAAATACATCACCAAATTTTATAAAGACCTGCTAAATGTACTATGCTGCTTGACAATCACTTACAACGCAAATCTAAGGGACAGTTATTTGACAGATATTTGCTCAAGTTCATTTATTAAAAGCATACATGAGTAATCCCATTATCATAATTCCATATATAGATTTAATCTACTACCAACCTTGTGTTCGTTTGAAAAGTTTGTGGATAACATTTAGACACATTCTGTATACGTTAAGAGGTAATTATGTTTGGGTCATAAGGTGTTTCTTCCGCCTTCTTAGCATGCCTTCGTAGGGCAGTAGTCTACACGCTGGGTGCGTATTCCAGAGGTCCGTGGTTCGATTCCCGGCGAGGGCGTTGCTCAGTTTTCATCTCTCCTGCTTTCAAAAAATTCCTAATATCTCTACAGTTGCGTCCAAACTAAAAGGGTGGCGGATGACGATTCTCCACACTTAGGATTTGGCGAATGGTTCCCTAAAAACCTCAGTCCCCCTCTAAAAGGGGGAGTATATAAGGTATCTTCCCTGCCTTCGTAGTAATTTGCACGATGAGCTCGTGTTCCAGAGGTCCGTGGTTCGATTCCCGTTGAAGGCGTTGCCCATTTTTCATCTCTTCTGCTTTCAAAAAGTACCTAACGTCTCTACAGGGTTATCAGCTTATGCCAGTTCTTAACTTGAAAAATTGCTCATATTTTTAAGAAAATTTATTTGAGAAATGCGTTTCATACTTAAGTATTTCAATGCTAAGCTTACGCAAATGAATATTATATTAATTCCGTTGTTTTAATAATATAATTAAATATAATTTCTGTCTTACAGAAAATTACATTTCTTGAAATGTATAAAGAAATGTGTATTGAAATTTGAAATCAAGCAATATTTAATCGTATATTATGTAGATTTTATGTAAATATTATCATAGTATATTTACGCAGTATCACCAGTACACTTACGAAAATTTTATCTATAAAATCATTATTAAAATAGGATCGAATTTTGTACAATTTTGAGATACAATTTTTTAGCAACTACTGCAATCAACAAAAGAAATATTATTGCACATAATGAAAGACTCTCTTGTGCAATTTTCATGTTGATATTTAAAAAGTAAATTGTCTTTTTCGTTCTCAAAATGTTTCCTACTCTGGAAATTCATTCGTATTTAGCGTGTAAGTTATATATTTTGCTCTTTTAGGGGAAATTTTAGAAATCAGGTCATCTCTTTTATTAAAAAATAGAGAAACTATGTGTATCCGTGCTTGTTGCACTATTGAAAACGGTGGCACCAAGAGTCACCAAATTTTGAATGCACATGATGTTACAACCGAACCTGTACACTTCGAAGACCAAATTTTGAGTTTTTAACGTATTCTATTTATTTTATATTGTTTGAAAATTTAACAAATTTTACATTTAAAAAGATTGATAAATGAATGCATATGTTGTTTTCGCAAGCATGTATAACCACGTGCATCATTACAACAAATGATGCAAGCATTTTTCATGATTTCGATCACCAAAGATAAAAAATTCAAAATTACAGACCTGCACGAATTCTATAAATAAATGTCTGAAGTAAAAATAATAAATAGGATAATAAAAAAATCCGAAAGCTTCTAGATTTTATATTACGCCCAAAGTGGCGTTTTTTTTTTTTTTTTTTTTTTTTTTTTTTTTAATTTACACATACATACATAGAGCATTTGGGCTAAAAATTTGTAAAAATAGCATATCTTTAGAAATTCCGATTTTTGCGCGATGAAGATAAAAATATTGTATTCCGTATAGTGTCTTGCCACTGCTCGGTTTGAAATCGTTGAGTTTCTTAATAAAAAATTCGTTAAAGTTTTAAAAATATGAAATAGAAAATAAAAGCAATTCAGAATTCAAGATTCGGCCTTCCAGGTGTCCATATTCAGATGGAAGACTATGTTATCCAAAATTTGATTTCTTTAAGTATTGTGATTTTTTCACAATGAAGAAAGATTCATGCAGATTTTTCATTATTTAATTTCTTTGAATATAATACAGGGCGATAATATTTGGTGACAACGATTTAAAAGTGATACACCCGTTTATAGTGATTTGACGTAAAATGCCGTTTCGAGAATAATAGTCCTTCTGGGCTACTGAATGAACAAGTTTTTTGGGTAGTGTTTACTTTCATGTAACTTTTTAATAGTGGTGATATTTATTTTTATTTTGATTGGGAATATGCCTGGACCATCAAAAAAGAAATACATTAGAACAAAAAGAAATGTTGTATTAGAAAAGCTGTATAAAAAATTATAAAAGAACAGAAAAAACAGGAAACGCCCGAAGAAGTTTCAGATTCGGTAGCAAAGTACGTTTGGGATTGCTTAGGATTTCTGTTGAAGCATGACAAGCAGAAGAAGTACCTGAACAAAGAGGAATAAAACTTATATCAAGCAGTTAATTTTGTGGCAGCAAAAATCATAAGGAGAAGAAAACTTGAATCAAAAGAAAAAAGACTGCACCAAGACCAGTTTGCTGCATTTGTTGCTTGGTAAAGACTCGGAACAGACAAAGAGTATTCACCGTTCACATATTGTAAAGAATAATTTAAATGTCTGAAGCAGCCTACGTAATAGGAAATATAATCAGAAAGTGTCAGCAATAGGCTGCCCTGAAATAGAAAGGTATGGTTCTTGGTATGCGTTGAAGTACTTGGACAGTTGAATTGTCTCTGTTGAGGGATGATCCATTCCACTTGAGGTCTTTGTTCAATGGTGATTCTCCAGATGGTAACCTTTTTCCAAATAAGACAAATATTTGCGCGACCAGTTTTCGACTTTGCCATGCATAAATTGTCAGAACGGATGCTTGCCATACTGAATGATATCTGCGGAAGACCACTTGTTAAAAAGACGTCGGTGATTTTCTCCTTGCTCAAATCCGCTAAAAAGAATGGATTCAGTTATATTTTCTAAGTTTTTAGTGCTTCGTCCAATCCTTTATAAATGGTTTTTGGTACTCTCTTGTTAAAGCGCCCGCTGTATAAATCTTTGAAATTTGAAAGTTAAGGACTGGGTGTTTTTTATGTTTGCCAGTTTTGGCGTTTAAATGTAATAGCCGTTTTCGCAAGAAATTATCGAATTTCCTCTACTAAGCATCGAAATTAATTAAAAAAGTGTGTCTAATAATAAAAGAATAACGTAAATATTTCAAGGTCAAATAGAGATAATGAAGGTTCACAAAACATCATCATTAACAGAAGCTTATTTTCTGCGAGGACACCGAGTTGCAGAAAACATTTTCTTGTACAATAAAGGTGAATCTTTAAATGTAATTGAAGTTGAAATTGGATGTATTAGAAATGTCATTCATTTGATGTAAAACGATGCTAAGAAAATTTTGGAAACTTTCCAAATTTTAATTCATGTAACTGAAGCCCAGTTTAAAGCTCTTAAAAGATGCTTTATTCTTAAAGTAAAAATCATATTGCAAGTGAGAAAATTATTTCCATTTAAAATATTTCTTTTTTTTTCCTTTTGATTTCTAAATTAAACTTAATTAGAACATTTTAAAGGGAAGTCTAAATCTCTGTAACTTTATTTAGTAATCGTACTATTTAACACATTACTTTTCAATTAGCTCCAACACAGATGAATCACCAAATTTAATTACACTGTATTTTAATTTAAAATTTCAGGACAAAAAACTATTTAAAAAATTTGCTTAATGTCTTTTGCTTTTTTTATATGCATGTTATCTTGCATTTGGCAGGGGTTCCTTAACTGTTTAAAAATTGCGCGGAGAAGTATTTTAAGACTGTAGTCTAACTCTAACACGTATTTTAAATTGCCAATTTTACGATGAGAATTCGACCTGTACTTTACTAAATCATTGGAAATCCTAATATATATTATTAAGTACAATTATTTAAGTACAATTTGACCTTATTCTTGCAATCAGATAACAAATTTCAGAAACTGCATCTCAGTTTTCTAATAAAAATCCCAAGGTAACGAAATGAGAATATTCAAAATTTTGAAAATTGATTTATAAATAGTTACCTTAAAACAAATTTTTCTTTGGAAAAAGAAGAGTGGGCTTTGAATTAAGATCCCTTAAATTCCAGTCATTCATTTTACACTAATTAAAATAAAAAAGACTAGTACCAATTCTTTAAATGTCCCAATGAAAATTTGCTGAATTTACTTTAAAAATGTGTTCTTTTCGCCACTGATATCATTTAAACTTTATGATAAAAATACCTATGACACACTAAATAGTAAAAAATTTCACTTTGTATCACATTTCTCATTTCTCTTTTATTGTGCTTAGCTATTACACACTGTGATTAAATAAGATTAAACGCAAAAACCTTCCTGTATCCTTCTACTATGAAACCAAAAAAAAAAAAAAAATAATAAAATAAATAAATAAAATAAATAAATAAATAAATAAAATGCAAAAGCAATTTTCTCTTTTTATAAATATTTCCGAAATGTTCTAATGTCACATTCGCACTATAGCGTTAATATTACGGACGAAATCAAGATATCTTCCTTGCTAAGCAACAGCGTCGCATTATGTGTTAAAGTAAGGAGTCTTGAAATTAGAGTGAAAAGGTTTCAGGTATATAATCTCACAGAAGAAACGTCACATTTTAATTCAAACTAAGAGCATTCATTGCGTAATTTCACGTAGTTTAACATTTAATGTCTAATCGAATAATTTTAAATTTATAAAGTAAAGAAGTTATAGTAATTTATTGCTTGCTTATTTAATACATTTATATATTCTTTTTCATACACATGCTTCGAAATGTCATTAATATGAGTAACATGAAATTCATACATATTGTAAAAATGTTGCATTTTATTTCGAAGTTGATAATTTTATTTTACATCAAATTCTAGAGGCAAAATCTGATATCTATGGAACGATAATACTCCTTTCAATTTTAATTCAAAGTTCAATTTTTTTTTCAACTTGTTAAATTAAAAATTCCTATAAGTCGCCATTGTTAAAATGATGAGCTCAACTTTAATTTTAATAAAAGTAACTTTTTTTCCTACTTTCATCAAAATATTCACGTTGAAAGCATTTGTAATGGTAAGTAATACTTTGTTCAAACTAAACATGTTCCTTTCATTACATCTGTTAATTAAAATGGAGCTTGAAAGTTGAAGCTTAAAATAGTTCGTTTAAGTATAACATAAGAAGTTAATAAATTTTTAGAAATATTTTATTAATAGCTTAGTATTTTTTCAGGCAGCATTTTAGTAGTCAGTAAATTCTGATTTATATTTCAATCACTATTTTTTTATAATACATTCAAACATTTTTTTTTTTTTTTTTTTTTTTTTTTTTTTTTTTTTTTTAAGTTTTAAAATATGGATGCAAATTGCAAATTCTGTATTATCGGTTTCTTTGGTTTATGTGATTATGGCAAAGCCTCGAAGGTTATCTGCCTAAGAGAAGGGATGCCTTTGTGGAGAACTTCCAAAGGAAAACTGTCTCATATACAGGTTACACATGGGGAAAAACACAAAAACACTCATGCAGCCAGCCCGTTCGCGGGTTTTGAACATCGGACCAAATTACCAGAGTTCAGCGACTTTACCCCTAGGCCACTGCTAGGCCTAGTTCTGTATCGGGAACGATGCACTAGATTATTTAATTATGCTAAAATATAACAGCGTTCACTAAGGAAAGTAATGTCTTCGTTGATGACTTTCTACTACAGTCTATTTTGAATAGCAATTAATCTTACTGCGAAAGATTTATCTATATACGTAATATTAATAAAATAGAAGCATAACCTGCATAAATCCTCCAAGTATACTTTAAGCATTTATCTGGAAAATAGTAATATTTCTACAGCAATAATTTAGTTACCTTTTTATCTTTCTTTTCCTGGTTTTATTTCCTAATTGCCAAACAAAAGAGTTGCAGCAACAAAATTAGAAACGTATTTTTGCTCTGCCATACTAAATCTCCGCTGCCTCTTAACAATGACAGCTAAGAGTAATCTTTTTTCCTTCCATCTTGGAACTGCGCTTTAATCTCTCCAGGAAATCACTGGATTTACTGGCAGCTTTGATTGATTGTTTACAAAGAAAATAGTAAACACAAATTGAAGACCACAATAAGAATGAAGGTACCCAGTAACAGCTGTAAATGACTAAAATGCATGTTTGCAATATAATATTTGTTCTTAAAATACTTTCGAGAAATGTAACATGCAGAGAAATTTCATGTGAAATGTTTAATAACTAGTATTAATAACTAATACTGCAGTCATTTAATGTAAAAATATAATAGTATTAGGAAAGCTTTTGTGATGTTATTTAAATGTGAATGATTTCGAAAACGAACTTCAGTGAAATGATTATTACATACACTTTTATCAAATGAATGCTATAAATATTTTCTGACACGAGTATTTTCAGAATAGAAGGAAACTCCTGTTCAAACCTCATTATAAAAAGAATGTGTAGTTCCGAAATTTGAATAGTTTCACAAGCATTTTTCTTTTATATGCGTAACCCCATACAACACTGCGGATCTTGACGTTGTATCTTTAAAATAAAAATACACGGCATTAATTTCAATTTATTAATAATAGTTTATTTTTTTAATCTTTATTCATTATGTTACTGTGTTTACTGTGTTACTGTTATTTTATAGTGTTTATTTAAGTACGGACTATTTAAATCTGCCAACTGTGGATTTTTAAGTTTGAATCTTGTTTACTTAAACTTGTAAGGTTTTCAAGATTCAGTTTCTTATGACCAAAATTACGTTATTTTTAAAAAGAGACAAGAGGAAAAATTAGCAACGCCTTCGCCGGGAATCTAACCGTGAACCTCTGGAATAAGCGCCGAGCGCGCAGACCACCACACAACGAAGGGATTCCAAGAAAGCGGGAGAAATACCTTATAACCTACATTCCTCTTTGAAAACATTATATGAGAATTATGATCTGATAAAGTAGTTAAAGGAAGTCCCATAAAACAAAAAAATCTCATGAAATATAATCATCGCCACACTATTCATCAGTTAAATTTTATAAGGTGCCAAATTCATCAATTTAAAACTGATGAAAAATACAGCCTAGCACATTTTAAACATCAACTTAGTCAATTGACATGGCTTTGACTATCATAAATTTCCTATGGAAGGAGGAGAAAATATAAAATTTGAATGGAGAATGCTAATACCACCACACTTTTGATTTCGATGATCACTTTATAGTCTGTCACTTTCAAATTAGCGGTTGTAAGGTCATTTTCTGCCTCCCGACTCCTTCTTGTTTTCTTTAAATTTAACGTAATATAACTACTTTAAAATCCTAACCAAAAAGAACAGCTGCTTAAAGAGCAGTTTTAACAATGGTAATCCCAAGAAACATTCCTATGACAACCTTCAAATTCTATGGGTAATTTTCTAACAGGGGAATGTTCATTTAAAAAATTAAAGTTCCTTCTTTTGAGAGAGGAAATAAAGGTTTATAATTGATTAAATTATTACTCAGCAAAACTTGTAACCTTATGAAAAGTATGTATAGCAAACTGTTCACTAAATTTTGTTTCTTTTCAAGTAAATATAATTTACTTGTATTTCATTTACACTTTTGTGAGTTTGTTTTCTAACCTCTATAGTTACATGAAAGTGTATTTGCACGAGCTTAAAATAAAATCTTAAGGTCTTAACTTTTCTAAAAACACTTAAATTCGAAAAATAAATACGGCAATATAACTAAAAAGAGACAAAGTTCAACTTCTTTGATTATGATTTTCTCGAATGCCTCTTTAATGTAACCCGAAAAGTATTTTCACGTGGTACCTAAAACCTCAGACAACTTTTTAAAAACACTAGTGTCATCTAAATTTGAATTTTATGCATTTAAATAACTTTAAAATGTTTGTAAATAACATAAAACTATCCCAAAAAATTATGATACCTGGCATATGATAGGACGAAACTAGACATTTAGTTTTTATTCGAAAATCATTTATAAATGAATACGCTGGTGTTTATTTTAATTTGTTCCACACAGGATTAGAGATACGATATGACTCCAAAATGTTCTATAAATTTTATATAAGAATAAGAAGAAGAATGGAAATGAAAAATACTTTTGCTTGCTTGGTATTAAAAGTTTTATTTTAAGCTAAATTCGAAATATGCATTGAATGAGAAACAAAAAATACAGTTTCTTAAAAAGATGCATCTGTAATAACTAAGAATTTAGTTTAATGAAACAGATATTATGACTTTCATTAACACATATTATGAGCTTTGAATTATTCAGTGTGTTTTGAATTACTCAATATTCAAAACAAATAATATATATATCATTAACGCAAATTAGGCGTTTTAAATATTGAGATTTAATTCATTTATATAATTTGTGGGGGAGGGGGGAAGAAACTGTAACACTACAGATGTTTTACAATTTCCCAGATTCGTTTCAAATCAAAGGAATAGTGAAATGAGAAGAGTTACATTAAGAGTTAACACTGAGAAATACTGAACACAGAATGCTAAATTCTCGTCAGACAGCCAGAAAATAAAGAAAAATTAAGAAATTGCATATTTTGAGAATTCATATTTCAATGATAAACCTGAAGCCTATTATTGCAATCTACCAGCACCATGATGTTAATGACACAGGTAGCGAAAAAATTCTGAAAATCGAGCTAATTTTTCATAAATGTCTCTGCTGAATTTCAGTAAAAACTCATCTTTCTGAACTTTTGAGTTAAACCTTTTGGTAGCTTATTAAGCTCGGATTTAGGAGATTTGTACGAGAGGGAAAAAAGAATTTAATTTAATTTTAAAAAAAATTCTGAAACCTTTCATATTTTAGGAGGGGAGATTTACCCAAAGGGACGTCTTTCATTTACAAACACTTGCGCGCATGAGATAAAAATGTTTTACTCCGTAAGGTGTTGCTAATGCTCGATTTGAAGTCGCTGAGTATTTTATTCAAAAACTCGTTAAGGTTTTACAAAATATAAAATATATAATAAAACAAATTTGAAATTCAAAACTCGGTTTTCTAGGTGCCCATGTTCGAATGAAGGACTATGTTATTAAAAATGTCATGGCTCTAGGCACCGTTCTTTTTTCACAGTACCAGAAACATACATACACTCATGCAGATTCTTCATTAATCATTTTCTTTAAATTTAATACAGGGCGAAAATATTTGGTGGCAGGAATTGAAAAATGATTCAATGCTTTTAGTGATTCGAAGCAAAATGCCGTTTTGAGACTTATATGCTATTCCTCCCGCCTTCGTGGTGCAGCGGTCTGCACGCTCAGCACGTAATTGAGAGGTCAGCTGTTCGATTCCCGGCGAAGGAGTTGCTAATTTTTCACCTTGCCTGCTTCCAAAAAAATACCTAATGTCTCTACAGTGGCGCCCGAACTAAAAGGGTGTTGGATGATGATTCTCCTCATCCAGGATTTGGCGATTGGATCCCCTAAAAACCCCACTTGCCCTTTAAAAGGGGGAGTATATTAGGGATTTCTCCCGCCTCCTTAGCGATCCTTCGTAGTGCAGTGGCCTGCACGCTCAGCGCGTAATTGAGAGTTCCGCGGTTCGATTCCTGGCGAAGGCGTTGATAATTTTTCATCTTGCCTGCTTCCACATAATCCTAATGTCTCCACAGACTAAGAGCCCAGCTGGACTAACACACTTTTGAGCTAATGAAAAAAATACATAACCAAAAATAAAAATAAAAAAAAAAAACTAAAGGATACATATTTTATATTACACCCAAAGTTGCGTTTTTTTACATTTTGTGTGTTAACTTCATTTATTAAATATCATGTTCTTCACACTAAAGTCATAAAATTCAATTCAACAGCAATACCACGAAATAATTTTAAAAGAGCGCATCTTTAGAATTTCCGAAGTCTCGCGTGCTGGGGATAATTATTTTTTCACGTACATTGTTGCTATTGCTCGCTTTAAAATCGCTGAGTTTGTTAATCAAAAGTTAAGTGGACAACTTTTCGAAAATTTGATGTCTCTAGGTACCGTTTTTTTTTTTTTTTTTTTTTTTTTTTTTTTTTTTTTTTTCGCAGGGCGTAAAACATACATACATTCATGCAGATTCTTGATTATTTAATTTCTTTAAATATAATGCGGAGCTCTAATATTTTGTGGCAACAATTTGAAAAGTGATCCGACATTTATAGTGAACTGACGCAAAATGCGAAAACGAAATTAATAGCCCTTCTGGGGTAACGCCGTTTGAGCTAAAAAGAGCAAAGTTTCAAGTTTTCGTTTTGTTGGTTTCAAGGATTCTAATGTAAAATTTCTAGATCCGGATCCTTAATTATAAATATAAATGTAAAAACGTAATGTTTTTTAAAATAAATAAAGGTAAATAAAATCCTTTATGTCGTTTAATACTATTTATTGAAGTAACTAAACATATCTTAAACAGGTGAAACATAATAAATGATCGAAAAAAAATAGCAAATAGTTTCATTTCGAATTTTCTAGCATCCATATTATCTAAGCTACACTAAAAAATAAAATCATCATAAAATATTAACATAAACGCCTCATTTCATACGATTATTTTCATTTGCAAGGCATCTTACTGGATAAATAAATGCTTTGTCATTAATTTCTAATTAAAAACTGCTTCAAGCATTTGAAGGAAAGATTGATATAAATTCTTATACCGCCATAGACATGAGAAAAATGTAGTATATGCATTCCAATTATCAGTGAGATAAGAACGAAATCAAATGCAGTTATTCAACTTGCGTATTTTTAAAAGAATGTGTATTTAATTCATTCTGATTTAAGAATTAACAGACGTAATCCTAATTAATTTAAATTTAGTGCTACGAAAAAGATTCAACTGAAATTATTCACCCTCCAAGGATTTTAAGACATTTCTAACTATCAAGAGCAAGCTGCAATTAAATATTTCCAAATATGCTGAAGAAACAAAACATAAATTCCATGTTTGTGTTAATTTAGGAAAAGTGCTGTAATCTTCAAACATGTTTAGGAATAATTGCTCCTTATTAAATCCGTTACGAAACAAAGAATTGCTTCTTTGGATTACGATTTGCATGTTCGTTTGTTGATGAATGATTGTGAGAGATTCAGTTTCCTTTAAGAAGTGGCGTAATAAATCCACTGGTAAAGGGTGAAGTAAATTAACAATGTTTACTTGTGAGTACAACACAAGCGTAAAACAAATTCCGTTTTAGTCATAAACACTCGAAGACCGACATGGAAATTCGTTGCCCCAAAACTTTTGCATGAAGCTTTCAGATGCAGTGAGCGCAAAGCATTAGCATAGTATTATGTATTTTCACTGGCCTTGCTAAACCAAACTAGGGATGGTCCACAGATATTACGGAGCTTGTTCCTAACGCTTCGAAGAGAACTGACAAATTGCTTTTGCGGAGACGGGACTTGGTATCTGCGGATGATAGCTTAAGGTACATGTTTGGGGGGCTAAGTGCACATTAAAAGCATTTGAGGGGAGGCGATAGAAATGGCACATTTAAAATTGATTTTGATGTGCCTTTATAATGCAGTAAATTGCACAGTTTAACATATAATTCCTTATATATGATACAGGTAAGTTTAGTTTTCATTAACATGAATTAAATCTTTACATTTATTTTATCACAAAATCGAAATATACTGCATTCCTTTTAATTAGCGTCATTTTAAATGTTTCTCATATATGTTATAATAATGTACACTTGATTTTAAATATATATTTTGAGCATCACCTTTAAAGCAAGAAATTATACACTGTTCAAGTCTCAAGGAAATGCTTATTATTTTTCATTTTGCGACAAATAAATTCTGTGATAAACTAAAATCTTTGTCAAATGAAGATGCATAAGATGTTTCATTCATTTATAATATTGTAAGAATGGACTCTTGTGCATACTTCCTAATAATTTAAAATACTTCTCTACTTCTACCTCTTTAAACTTTTATTCCATAAATATGAAGATTTTTAACACCTGATAATATAATTCATATATTGTGAAATTTCTAAAAGTGATTTTTTACAATATCGACGATATACTGAATAATATTGAATGATTATGATGGAAATAAGTGTAGTACATTTTTAGCATCAGAGGTGCCATTAGTCTTAATTCTCTCTTTTTTGTTAATTTACTTTTGCGCCTTATCACTTTTTTGATTGAATCAAGGAGGTTAGATAAATGGAGTAAGCCTTGCCACGTATGTCCCGTGCAATTGAAATAAAGCCATGAAATGTCACGGTATGACGTCACGACTTATCATGGCCGTTGCCAATGGCGGACTTCTGGTTGGCTTTGTTTATATTCTTACCGGTGTCGTTTATATTACATCGCTGAATGTTTATAGGTCTCCGGTTCTAATTTTAATACTTAATATTATAATTTATTTTCTCCCTCCTTCCAGCATGCCTTTGTGGTGTAACGGCAGCACACTCGCCCCGTATTCGAGAGATTCAGGTTCGTTTCCTGCGTCTATTCTAACCTCCTTGGTTAGAATCACTTTTCAAATAAATAATGTCACCAAATGTTATCGCCATGAATAGTTTTTACAGAAAACCATACTGAACAAAGAAATATATGAGTAAATACAAATAAATGGTTGTTGCCACAAATTGGCATTGTCATGTATTATTTTTATGAGAAAATATATAGCGAATATATAAAAAACGAAAAATCTGAAGACATGCTGTTTTTATATACACTGGTTATCATAAATTAAGGAAAAATCACAAAAATCACGATTACTGAAAAAGTTACATGTAGAATTTAATGAAATTTACCCACAATATACAACACATAGTAAGGTATCAAATGATATAAAAAGAAATTACCAGACAAATATGGTAGTATAGAAATTAGCCCATGTATAAAATGAACAAATCGAGACACAGCCACAGCCTCTTCCGTATGCATCTCTTGCACGGATGGTTTACTGATGATAACGGGTTCCAGGTTCTCTCCATATCAAATAGCACTTACTATCGCTTTCTATACTAAACCTGAACTCATCCGTAAAGAGAACACTCCTCCATTGATCAGGCGTCCAGTGGACATATTGTCATGCCCACTACAAACGGTCCCTTCTGTGGCGTGACGTGAGCGGCACGCAAATGGCTGGTCGCCTCGCATACAGACCACCTTCTTGAAGCCTTCTACGCAGAGTTGACGTTGACACCAACCTTCCGGTGGCTGCAGCAAGGAAGGATCTAAGAAGTGTCGGAGTAGCGGTTCTATTCCTGCGTGCACATAATGTCAAATATCGGTCATTGGCGCTCGTCGTAGCAGTTGGCCGTCCTTGGCTGAACCTCCTAGACTGAACCTTCTAGATGCCGAATCTGTGGTCTGAAATTGCCTCCAAAGTCTATGAACCACAGAAGGACTCACATTTAGCCATCTGGCCACTTCTGTTTGACTTTGTCCTGCCTCTAGTCTCCCAATGGCTCTCCATCGTAGTTCTGCAGGCAAATGATGCCTGGAGGTCATTGTAACGAATTGGCTATCTCAGATTTCTGATGTCACTATCACACTGAAATATGTGGGCTTGCTCTCAAACATGGACTTTTATGCTCCTCGCAGATGACGTATTCCGACTGCAGTGCCACTGATTTGCATATTGCAGTTTTACTCAGCTATTCTTACTTGGCAACATATTTAAATTTTACACTGTTTGGCTTATTTTTGAGGGAGTTATCGCTAGTTTTGTGATTTTTCCTTAATTTATGATAACCAGTGTATTTTGTGATTTTGTGCTAGTTGAATTTTACGTAACGTAAGTGCAAAGAAAGTGATGTTTATTAATAAAATGAAAAGATAACGGAAATGGCTGTTTAATTAATAAATTTAAAAAATGTAAGAAAAAAAAGTATTGGGTGGTGTGCATGTTATCCTGTTAAGAAAGCTAAATACTGATATGATGCACTCAAAAAGACTAAAATTTGTATGCCAAATCTTAACCCGCTATGGGGAATAGTGAAAATAAACTGTTTTTTAAAATTTTGCAATTTTACTGTCGAGTTTTATGTCACATATGGGTGAAGAAAGCGATGCTTAATTACAAAGGTAAAAAGAAAACAAAAGTTGTGTTAGCAATAGTGCGTCCAAGTAGTAAACTGCTAGATAAGAAACTTTAGCAAACCCTTCTGTGCGACGTTATTCAGATTTTATCTCCCGGTACTTTATTTATTTATTTATTTTTTTTTTCATGTTTATTCTATTCTTGCAAACAAAGAACTTTAGAAATTGAAAACTGTTTTAACTTTTGTTTCGTAATATGGCAAACTATGGTTTGCCTTTGTAACTTACCTTTAAAATTTAATTATAAATGTAACTGATAATTAGACTGAGCGCGTTAAAAACTGTAAACTTAGTTACGGCCATTTAATACCTAAAGTTTCCTATATTTCTTTTTTTAATAATGTATCTGCTTCATACAAATAAAAATACACATTATTTATAATATTTTTAACAGGTAATTTTTATGAACACATGCGACTTTATATAACTAAAGAACATCTTTCTAACGTCATGTAATATTATGTAACTAGTTCAGAATAATGTTTCTAGATATTCATATTTACACTCATTTTTTAAATTAGACATATCAGAAGGTTAGTAGTAATTTATTATTATAATCTTTGCTGACTCCAACTTCGTATTCACTGTACAATAATGGTAAAGTAGGACATATACATGTTTAGTGCACGCTATATTCCTGAAGTGGCAAATGAGTCTCAACAACATTTATTATCGTTATCAGCATTATCGTGATCATTATCATTGATTGCAAAATTCATGATGCGAGTAGAGTTATAATATAATATATGGTAACGTAGCAGGTACACATATTTAGTAAAAGTCCAGATTTCTGAAAGTTATGAAAGAATCGCAGCTCCTTTCGATAATAAAATCTTCCCGACTGTCTGAATCGTCAGATTTCACATTGTAAATATATCCATGTGCGTACCCAAACAAGGCACGATGGCAAATGGTCGTAGCCTGAAATGCTGTTGGAAGGCGTTTAAATTATTATTATGTTTATTTCTTTTAAAATAAAAAATAAGTATAATTTTTACTGTTAGATTTGTATTGCATGTTTAATAAATTATCTCCATTAATTCTAGCATGTTTTATAATAAGAAACGATTGCAAATTTTTACACAGAATTCCATTTCCCGGCGAGGGCATGGCTCATTTTTTTCTCTTCTGCTTCAAAATAAACTAATGTCTCTACAACATGATTAAGGTTAGAATATGAATTATTATTTTAGAACTCAAACAACAAAAATTAGCCTTGTATTTGCAAATGTTCCAGGTCTAGTTTCAGTAATTTGTCTACTCAACTATATCCTTCAGCTGCTTCCTTCGCCTCAACTTCGGCAGGCGAAGAAGGTTCTACCGCAGTCAAATCAACGAAACTAGTCCTGGAAAATTTGAAAATATAACGCTCACTTATGTTATTTGAGTTCTAAAAAAATACATGATCAGTTCGAACATTAAGAATGTTTTCATCAATCCGTTTGTAAAAAATGTGGTTATTTCAGTTTGTGAAGGTGGAGAAAGGATGATGATTTCCTACTCTATCTTCCGGCGTGCACCACAAATTTTTCAATTGTGTCGAATAGATATAGCAGGATATAGAGGATATTCGAATCCTTAGGCCATCTCTCAGGACACAAGATTTTAATATACATGTGAACCTGGTCCGTCGATAGTTCTTAATAGTGTGTAGAGTCATTAGGTTAATTGGAATCAGAAAGATTGAAAAGTGATAAAATTATCAAAAATGTCACAAGTCCATGGGTGTCATCAATCCACTTCTATACTTCAAATTTGGCATAAGATAGATTATGAATCTATGAAGGAGCTCTCTTCACACAAACTCTGTCAGAAATAGGAATGAAGGTGAATGTCACTTTATCGCTTTACAATGATCATTTTGCAATGTATTCACATTTTTGTGCTCCTGTTACAGCTAAAACTATTATTCAATAAAAAATCTGATTTTCCACAACTTGTTACATATTCTCCTACTAAGAACATTAATCCTGCAAAGTACCAGAGTATGCAAGCTTGTAGGAATGGGTAAATATAGAAAAATGTCACGTTCTTTCATAATTTGCATAGCTGTTGTTTACAATTTCCCTGAATGCATATTCCTAGTATGTTTAACCACTGCAGCCAAAACGTATTAATAGAATTTTGTTAACTTCCCGTCTGGATATAATGACGCAAAAGAACGTCTATATTTTAGGTCTTAGTTAATTTTTAACAAACTAACATATTCATTACAAATAATTTACTCTTACTTCGGTAATTACTCTGACCTTAGCTTAATCTTTCTTAACTTCCTTCGGTACACACACACACATGCACACACACATATATATAGCGCGCGCGCGCGAGAGAGAGAGGGTTGTTGAAAATTATATGCCAAGAATGTAAAGACAGGTAGAGGGAACCTAAATAAGCAAATTTAGTATAGGAAAGTGTGCGCGGTAATGCCGCGTTGAGCCGGTAGACAACGCTCATAAGTACGACTTATAGAAGCGCTGTGCTAGCTGGATTCTTTCTTTACCGCACGGATCTCGAGCAGCATGCATAGTTACACCACTGTGGAGCTTGCTGACATGCATTTCATGTATGGGGCTGCACAAGGAAATACATTCACTGCTCAAAAGAATGCACAAGGAGCGATTTTACAGGGAGGTCTTACCTAAACCAGCTGTTCACAGATGGATGTGGTTCCAGCAAGAAGAAGTCCCAGCTCACTTCCGTGGAAACGTCAGGAATCACCTGGACGCAGTCCAGATGGGATAGCACAGCATTGGGATAGGACGGGGAGGGCCATTCCCTGGCCACCTGCTTAGATTTCTTCTTTTTTGATCATATTAAAGACCTCATGTACAGGAGTCCCGTTACATCTTCAGAAGTTCTTGTGTCTCGCTTGTCTGTTGCTGCTGGACATGTGTCCAGCACGTCTAAACGCTGATCCGTGCGCCGCCACTGTTAATCTTGCATCGTTGTTGGTTGTCGCTTTTTAAGCACCTGTTGTAAACTGTTATTAATTTTTTCCTTCCGTCTTTACTTGTATTTTCAGTTTCGTGTGATTCTTAATGCTTTACGCGCTAGCGCTTTAATGCGGCATTACCACACATACATTCCTATACGAAATCTCCTTATCCAGGTCCCCTCTACCTGCCTTTACATTTTTGACATATAGCTTTGAACCACCCTGTATATATGACTCTATATTGTGGACTTATCCATAATGAGAATACATCAAAAGAGTTACTGTCGTGGAGGTAGACATGCTAACCACACGAGCATTCCAATCTGTCCTTTTTTAAACTGTGATATATCTTTAGTTTGTAGCTTATAAGTCTAAATAGTGGAAGCTACGCCTCTATAATGTTTATAATCATGATTCTTTGTAAAAAAGGGATATGGTACAACTACCGTGAATATAAAAGTATTTAAATTGTTCACCGAGAATTTCGATTTTGTTTTCTACACGTATGCTATCATTTTAAATTAATTCATATCTAATAGAAGCACAAAACTATTGCTGTTAGAAAATATTACGTGAATGGTACGCTTACTAAGTTAGTCACGTCATAGCACTTATTACAAGTTAGGTTCATTGAAGAGGGAAAAGAACATGAGGCAGGGAATATTGTCTTCATTGGGGACATTTCAAGTGCAGTTCGCTCGTACTCAGGTTACGCATGGAGAAAATTACGAAACCTCACATACAGCTACTCTGTTATCTAAGATTTCAGACCACCAGCGGCTGAACGGTAAAATCTCTGAACCGTGGTTGCTCGAACAGCAAGCGAAGTGGGATTTTCATTATTTTCCCATGTGTAACGTGGATACAAGCCAATTTCTCTTAACGCTATGTGAACAAAGGTAAGCTTCTCTTACGCTGAGATGTCTTCTGGCCTTTGCCGTACCCCTAATCAAATACAATCCGGGACAAAAGACGAGCTAGCACTGGTTGGAGACCTGATAATTGGTCCGTTAATGGGCCTTTTACAGTATTTAGAATCCCGTAAAGTTATTCTTCAGTTCTCTGAAATATAGGCGATTTTTAAATGTTTCTTGGGAATGCCATTGTTTTGTAAAATAATAAAAGTAGTAAAAATTAATAGTATTAATAAATAAAAAGTAATTTAAAATAATAACACTGACAGTAATAATATTAAAAATTTAGTTTAGTCTCTTTTTTGAAAATGTGGATTTCTCTGCACATGTTTTGCATTAGAATACTTTCATATTACTTTTAGATGGGAAAGAGTATGAAATAAAGAAAATTTAATTTTTTTAGAGTATGAAATAAAGAAAAGTATTTTATTTTAACCTTATTCTCCGCTGAATCTAATTTTGGGAGACAATCGAAAAATGAATATTTGAAACTCTTGTTTAACTTATTCGACACAGCAAAAAAATTTAGAATTTAATAAACTTTTAAAAAAGTTTATAAAAAAGTTAAAAGTTAAAAAGTTTTAAAGGCTTAGTATCGCTTACATTTTTCTCTCTTTTTAAATAATGTTCAAAAATGGGAAAGATCATAAAATATTATTTCGATGTATATCATACTAGTACTAAATAACATGTATTGCGGAACATTTTTAGACTCCGCAAAAATAACATTAAGAATAGGCAGCTTCATTCGTAAAGGTAATTGCATTTGAAATTTTTCTTAGTTATTATGCTAGATTTTGCTAAGAAAAAAAATTGCACTGTTTTTGAACTTAACTTCATAAATTCACTGAATGCATGGCAAAATGAATCTTCTAAATGTTTGACTCAAATCTCAAGACGATTCTTCCTGTTGCTTCTTGTTAATTAAACAGAACTAGCAAAACTAATACAATAGACACCGAATTCGCAGAATCTAATGGATAAAAGAAAACAAAAATTGAAACTAAATCATAAATAATTTCATCTGCATCTGACTGGCTCTGGGGATCGCTACACAGGCTAATCGGACACTTCTTCTACGAAATAGTTCAATTACGCGAAACTATCGCATAGGTGAACTTTTCTAATAGCGGTAAAGTGTTTCACTGCCTCCGTAACAGATTTTACAATCGAAGCTCAAGGTCATTTACTATCTTCAAGAACACGGGAGGCTCGAAGCGCCGCACTTCCCATCTATGCTAATAAACGGTGACAAGCGCAACACCAAAGCACCAAGAAGCACTTCCGAGCTAACATCCGACACAGCCATAAAATAATAAATTTGAGGAGGTGGAGGTACCCGAATACTCAGATATGTATCACGGATTTATATGGAAAAGCACAGCAAAATTCTGGCGTAATTATAAGAAACGTTTAAAAATTTTGGAAAAAAAAAAAAAAAAAAAAAAACTTACAACGTATTCAAAATAAAATCTAGCAGATGAAAAATTAGGACTTTTAAAGATAAATAGATCATATTTACTACCAAACAAACACAAAACTGTCATGCAGCCACTCTGTTTTCCGCGATTTGACCTTTAAATCGAATTTGCTGCGTTCAGTGGTTTTAACTACTTTACTTTATAAACTCTGGAAATTTTCTTTCATTTCTTTTTATGAACCTTTCAGTTAGAAATTTCAGGCGTAAGATTTATCTGTGAATTCTATTTCATCACTTCGCTAAACAAATGTTAAATAAAAATGATATTTCATGAATCGACTACCTGTCTAAACAGATGCTTATATTTATTACATTCAGTACGAAAATATTACTACTTTCCTTGGAGGGAGATATCAGTTTGGGAAAAAATCGAATAAATAAAAAAAAATTATGAAAAATCTGACAGCCTAAAAGATATTTTCCAATAATTGTTAAAGCCCACCAGCGCCCAAACGGTAAAGTCGCTGAACACCGATAGTTCAGTCCTGGTTTCAATACCAGGCGAAAGACTTGGCTGCATGGGCGTCTTCTTAGTTACCGTGTAACGTGCATTTACGAACCTTAGAACGTCCTCCACGAAAGTATCCCTTCCTTCAGGCGTATAGCTCTCGCATGCTTTGTAATAATTCCATAAACCAAAGAACCAATAATTGCTAAAACTTATGTAAGTTTCAACACGCTTTTTAGAAACACTTTTTTCAGATTTAATAAAATAACAATTAATATAGACAGGAATCAGTTTGCAAATGTAAAATAGGTCAATACTGGCATAAAATTTGCATACATTTTAATTTATTTATTAATTTGTACCAGAATTTTTCTATTGGTTATTATTATCGTACATTTGTAAATCTATGCACAGTTCTAATGGATCTGCATAATTTCAAGTACTTTCGGCTAGCCGCATATTTAAAGTTCCGCTATCCTGCACCGACACTATACATTCACAAGCATCCATGTCTTCTCCGGGATTCGAAGTCGGGCCCTTCGGTACCGTAGTAAGCTCCTCTAACCTCTACACCACCTAGGCGACATCTGCGAGCAATAAGTGATTTTCATGCTTTTGACTGGCAATACTCATTTAAAAAAAATACGCATTGAAAATGTGTTTTTATTGTTATGACTTACTTGTTGTTATGAAAATAATATTAGAAAAATTCGAGAATTTGATTGTAAGGAGAAGCGCATGGTTGAGTCTGTCTTTGATATGGGCGATCGGTACCTTGTTTGTGCCAATAGATTTTAACTAGCTTCTCCCAATTTTGAAGGAGAATCCGTAGGATGGATGCAAGGAATTCCAATCTCTCTTCCCCTATCCTGCTATCACTCTAAAGGTCTTTCGTCTGGCGGCTAATTTTAATTACCTCTTACAAACATCTAAGCGTTCTCCAGGATTCGAACCTGAGCTACAATTGACGGCAACCACTAACTTTAACCTCTATACCACTGAGCGCGGCTTGAAAATTTGTTAATATTGCTAACCGAGCCAGATACAGCCTAATGAAATTTAGCGGGCTTTAGTGGCCTGGTAGTAATTTCGTTTGCTAGGTAATTTTAAATATATTTTAGCCAGGTATACTTTAGCGATTTTTCGCACAAATTTGTAAATTTTTGAAAATTTCTAGAAACTTGTTTTCAGAAGTCTTGGTGTAGTCCTTTTTTTTAAATGCCTTTCTCTTTCCTTCAGTTAAAACATTAAAAGAGCTGCAATGGCTAAAAGCATCATTAGGTGAAATACAGTTAGTCAACTTAAAGGCATTCAGCGTAATAATTTGTTGTTAGCTCCGTAAAATTCCCGTTTTAAATAGTTTACTTGGAGATATATTTTTCGCAGTTAAGATAAATTACAGCAATATCTTTCGATTTTTCTGAGTCTATCTTCAGCAATTTCCTTTACTCTTAACAAATGCTATTACTTTAATCTACAATAAGATTTAAATTTTCTGCTGTTGATTCAACGGGCCACTGAACCACTGAAAGGCAGCCGTGTATCGCCAAATTTTATAATGCTTACAGAATAAGATTTTAGTGAGCAATCTTCGTTGATTTATGTGACAGATACAAATTGGACAAAATCCAAAGGAAGAAACTTTAGCTTCGGAAGATTCTGATGGAATTTTAGAGCTAATTTTATAATTAGCCTTCTAAGCTTTTAAATATTCTATATATGTATAATTCAAAATAAAATACACTTTAAATTAACACTTCACTTCTTACTTTACGTTTCAAAACAATCTATTTTATTCTAGAATTCTTTTCCTGTATAGGTTAACAGTAATGTTTGCATAATCCATAAAAGCCTCGTTTAATTATTTTTATTACTATTACTTGAACCCATACGGTTAATAGTAGTAATCTTGTAGCTCTTATTTTTAACCAAAAGTAATGTGATACATCATTGTTCTTCTTTTAATTAACTCTTTGCAGTTACAAAGAGTTCAAATATGAAATCTTAAAAACTTAACGTTCGTTGCTATGTTAGATGTTCTAAAGTTAGATGAAAGTGATTTACTATTTATTTTTTCATATTTTTCCTTCTACCGTCGTAATTATTTTTTAGCTTAGTTTGTCTAAACAAGAAAGGGACTAGAATAAAATATGATTACTATATACTACTATACTTCACTGTTAGAAAAAGTCTTTTCTTTTCAAGAATTTTTTTTTTTTTTTTTTGGTTGCGGAAGTGCTTTTGCCCTTTAATATCACTATATATTTATATATTATTATTATTATTGAAAATAAAACGTCCATTAATTCTAACTGGAGGGAGGAATCCCGGTATTGGCAGCATGAATGTAAGTGAATTTGTTAAAGCTATTATAAGAATCTTCATTTTTTAGTTTATAAGTACACCACACGTAATAATTGCAAATAATCTGTATTAAAACGCCTCATCTGTTTTCACTATAAACTTTTTTTTTAAACGAACCCGTGCCCACTAAATTTCTAAAAACTAAGACATGTGTCCACTAATCCGATTAATTTGAGCCAGGTTTGAATTCTTGCGAACGGATCGTTGCATGGGTGTTTTGTCTCCTCCATGTATACACGAAGGCAGTCCTCCTCCTAGGCAGCTACTTCTAATATCTATGAAGAAAATAACACACATATTATTTCGTTGGAGCAACAGTGATATGGAAATCGACTTTTATATTACTTCAAACTATTAGGAACACATTATATCTCATTGGTGAAACAGTATAAATGCATAATAGTGTGCCCCCATGCGTTACTTCATTGTTATAAAATTATAATTGATAATTTTATAACATTGGATTGTTTTTACTAACTGAACCCTGGATTGATTTTACTAACTTTATTCTTCAACACTTCTTAATTTTCTTCGATTGTGCATGACATTATATGTTGCATTATTTTCTTGCTGTGAAAGGATGTTAAAATTTAAATATACAGCTTATTAAGGGATAATTTAAGAAGAAGAATTTCATCATTTAACTATTCAGAATAGTCATTTGATATTGTTTCCCTTATTTCTTATATCATGTCACACTTACTTGAAATGCAAGCAACGCCGTTTAGAATGTCTTCGAAAATGGGAAAACCTGTTTACGGTATTTGACTCCGTCTACAGCCAGCCCGAAATTCTCTAGAGTGCCTTCTCTGCACATGGGCAGCTCGAAGACGGGACATTAATCTTGGCGTGCTCGGAAACCCCAAAAAGAGGCAAAACAGAAAACCGCATCCCTCGAGTGCTCGCTTCTGAGGCATTGAAGATAAAGAATGGGTTTCGTCTTCAACGAAATTCTAACCGTTGTATATGCAAAAACGAACAAGAGGATTCTATATAACAGAAAGTGTGGAATGCATTGGCCGAACTGAGCCAAGAGCAGAGGGCAGCATCAGTGGAAGGCTTTGGATTCTGAACGTAGTTTATATCCCATGGGGCAATTCGTCTGTATTCGACTACAAGTTTCTATTTTGCGAGCTTGAGCTTCGGGTAGTAAGAAATTTTTTGTAGGGTAATATGGTTTATGCAATGTGCTCTACTCCCGACTTTGTTACGGAAAGCGAACTGGGCTTGAATATTTTTCATGGAAGAAAAATACCACAGTTGTAACATCAGTTTTCTAGGAGATTAGTTTTACCATTACTGTTTTCCTACACTTTTGTGCTTGGGAAGAAAATAAATATTGTGTTTCGTACCATACATAATGCAGCTGTGGTCTGATTCTCCCGAAAATACGGGAGTCAAATAAGGAATGCATTTCCCTTTCTGTTAAATTTCTTGTATAAAGGACTGGTAAACCAACTAAAAATACAGTGGCCGAGTTTAAAGTTAATAAATATTTTAGAGTAAAAGGCATTTAGAATATTTAACGCGTGTTTTATTATACATTTATTCTACTATCACTTTAACACAAAATATAATGCCAAATAGTAAAGTTATTACCATGTCATAAGGTTTAAAGATGTTATTTACTTTCAATGATACACATTTAAAGTTCTCCACTGAATTAAATATAATTTACTTATAAGACTCCCTTCCTAAAACTGTTCACAAAAATAACACTTAATCAATAATAGATTTTAATTGTCAATAGCAGCCTGTTAATACTTTAAAGATGTGGCCTCAGCTCGGCCCTGAGCTGCATGCGACCCCAGAGGAAAATTTATACGACCGTAAAGATATTTGAATTATGTATTTGTTGCAAATACGAACTTTCAAAGATTTTGCTTTAGTTATTTGCAATGAATTTATATTATTTTCATTTCTATTACAAGCAAACATGAATATCGCCCCGGGAAATGTATAAATGATAATTAATTTATTATACTACATCAATCTTATTCAAATTTTTTGATAACAAAATTTAACAGAACCAAAATCCCGTCAAGCGTCTAGATGTGATAAGCAATACAGACGTATATATATATTCACATACAAATATATGCATTTTTATACAAGCTTTGAAGAAAATTTAATAAATATGAGAGTCTAGGTTGTCATTATTTATTCTCAAGTTTGTCTCCCGTGGTAGATTTTCTCCGAAAACTTAGAAAATTTCCATAGCTTGTTTACGTTCACTTTAAATAAAACTAAGCTATTTAATGATTGAATACATGTGTTAGAATTATTTACTAGAAATGTCAGTCTAAAAATTTAATACATAGCTGTCAATATATTTGAATTAACAAAGTGTAACAATTTGGAAAATGTTTCAGTGAAAATATCTGGCTGGTCATCCGTTTTCAGATCGTGCTCTTCGGCCCGCATGCAGTTTGAGACCACAGTTTAATAGTACTGTCTTGTAGGGTTTTACTTTATTTCTATCATAGTTATTTTTATTTTAAAACAAGCCTTTCCTCTACGCGTTTTCCTACCAGAATGAGTTTTCAGATTTGCGCTATATGAAAATACGGTAGAAACTATTATTTAAGCTGATGTCTGAGTTACTTCAGTAGGAAAGCGTCTTCCGCCTTTCGGCCACGTTGTTGCTATGAGTTAAAGCTTGCTCTTCTACAACCGTACTTATTACGTGTTTGTTAGCTTACGCCGGTATTTTTACTTCCTTGTATGAAGTAAAAAGGAAGACAATGCTTCCTTACAATACTTCCTTTTTACTTCGTACAAGGAAGTACGGTAATCGTGAAAAGTTTCAGGCAGCATATTTCAACGAAAATACCCATTTTGACCTCTATCGAATGCAATTTAACGATGTTTTTGCGTGATATCTGTACGTAAGGACAGAATAAAATACTCTTTTCCTTCAAAAAAATTATCAAACTGCTTTAAAATTAATTCTGAAGAGAATTTTTCGTGGCGTCTGTACGAACGTATGTACGTACGTGCGTACGTACGTATCTCGCATAACTCAAAAACGAGTAGCCTCAGAACGTTGAAATTTCGCATATAGGACTGCTATAACATGTAGATGTGCACCTCGTGTTTTGGTTGCAATCGGCTGCACCAAACTATATAAATATATCCACTGTATTACCAGGCTCAGTGATCTCAGTTTCTTTACTCTTATATGTTTGTAAGTTGTAAATTTTTTGCTTTAAAAATGGATGAATTATATTGTTTTTATCTTCCGGTTAAGGATTTTATGCCTTTAGTAAATCTGTTTCCAATAGTTTTAGAATTATCAGCAATTTTAAAGTTGTTTAATTGCCGCTAAGCCTGTTTTTAATGGCGGCCATTGATGTTTACATTTGAAACAGGAGACTAGTGGATTTGTTGCCATTCTAGAGAAACTTAGCTTTGCAACAACAAAGATAACGCATTCATTTATTATTGCCAATTAAATCATGCTTAATTCTTTCTGGAATTTTTTCGAGGATATAAGTGTTTGAGATTTACTTCGTAATTTTTAATATAGACATTTTGAGTTTTTATGTATTTTTGCCTTCTCGCGAAGTTAGAACTGAATTAATTAAATGAGAAATACTCAATCGTCTGTGAAAAACTGTTTGTTTTTTGTTTTGTTTGCTTAATTTCTTTTATACATAGTTCTAGCTTTATTATAGTATTTGAATAGAACATGTGGCAACGATTAGATAATTCTTTAAATGATATACATTTTGTGCATTCTGAGTTATAATATGAATCAAATATAGTACTGTTAAGTAAACCTAGCGCCAGGGTGTCGCTATGGTAAACAAAGTGAATTTTAAAGAATGCATTTATTCTATTGTGGTTTATGCGCTGTCGGCGAAGTACGTTTAATTCAATCTAATAAATTTAAATAAAATGCAAGAAAAATGCGTATAATTTAATATTCCGTACAAGGAAGTCATGTGGTGTACACATCAGATTTTTTAGTTAAGGGTCAACTACGCGAGATTGATTCTGTGCAGCTTCGGCTGATTAAACCTGTTTAGCATTAGTTCGTTTTAGATTTTCAATTACAGCCGAAGTGGAGGCTCCTTGCACGCCTGAGAGGGGCCCCGTCTGTGAATCTACCTTGAGCTAGAATAAAAGGGTATTTTAATCATTCTTGAAGTTGCTATTTGCGCAACAAGAACTCAGCAAATAGTCGCTACATAGTTCCTCAGTATTTTAGCTTTCGAAGAAAGGTATTTTAACTAAGATATTACAGCCCATTTTATGACACACTATGTATACTTATCCTTGCACAGTTTTACTTATCGAATAAAACAAATAAATTAAGATTTCAGATACAGAGGCATTTTACGCATATTTTTAAAGCGAATACTTTTTTCACTGTAATAATGTATTCATTGTAATATTAGTAATTAATATTTCAAAGAAAACTAATATTTTCTGAATTATACTGATGTAATTCCTTGTACTATCAAACAGAGATAAAAGAGTGTTTCGTACAAATTCTATTTTTTCCATTCATCTACCAATATTTACATAGTCCATCATACACCCCTCCAGCAGTAAAACTTTAGTAAAACCTAACTTAAGGTTTAGATTTAATTTACATCTTTTTTCAATTTAGCGATTATGGATATCTACTCGCAAAGTGCTATGATTGAGTTATTTTCATTGATGGCTCTGTGGATGTATTGGCAGAAATTCCTTTTTATAAAAAAAGTTGAAAATTTTAATAATACGAAGGATTGAATTTAAGTTCTTTCCGTACGTTACGTAATTTAATTTCGCATATTTAAAAACCTACAAAATTTTACGATTTTTTTAAATCTCAAGCCCCTGTATGCTTTTATAATAATAGAAAAGCTTTGTTTATTGTCACAAACATTTTGAAAAATTCGTGCTGTTTTATACTTAAAAATGTTTTAGAGCTTATTTCTATATTCAAGGCTCTTTATGATTTTTAAAAACTTAAAAATTGAGCTTATTACTTTATTGGAAGTGATACAAAAGTATTTAAAAAGTAATTATAACTGTTCTTTAATAGGTAATTTTCGTATCAAATCAGAAAAAAAGACAAAGAAAAAAAAAAAAAACTGCGAGCTCTAGAGAACACTGTATGTGTACCGAAATTCGCTCTTTTTAAATGTATTTTCACTAATTAAGCAATTATTGAAAAAAAAATAGTTGCTTTTAAATTTTTTTCACGAATCCTATTAAATTTATATCATCATGAGACAGAACGATATTTTCATCATAATTTGGATTTTGCACTGAGCGATCATTTCCTACATGGCTAAAAAGAAAAATAAGTAATCCATTTTTTTAATTACATTTCACAACAACAGAATTTTGAAATCTGATCATACCAAAGCGGAGGTAGTTAAACAGGATACCAAAATTAAATGTACAGCTAATCCTACTGATAAACCAGTTGTTATTGAAATGTGCAGTGGAGGAATAAAGAGGTGTCCTGTTATGTACCAGTATAAACACTTAGGTAGTAATAAATTTTATTCTTGTTCTTACGTGTGTGATTCCTCCTTGCAACAAAACCAAACGAATTTTTTTCTTAAAAATTTTGAAAACTCAGTGAAGCTTTCAGTTAGGAAAAGATGTACCAATATCAGCAAAAAATGATGCAAAAGACGAACGAAAATAGGAGGAATAAATGTTGAGAAAAGACCGCACAATTTAAGTAGGTACAGTTTTGCATTCGAACTTTCTAGAACACATTAATCTTACATCGTAAAATGCAGGCTTCACATAAGGGTAGTTTATCTTTGGCTATTCAGATTTACGAAAATGTATTCGAATATCAAGAAACTGGGGAAGGATGTTGAGCTCGCAGAAAGAGTTTAGAGCTTCAGATTACATTTTCTCACTGGATTGGAGAAGAATGCAAGTCAGTAATTAAACCAAGAAAGTATAATAAATTGTATATAAGTGATACATCGCATTTATAAAATATCCTATTTCCAGTACGAAACCATCACATTTAAGACACTATTTTGTAACAATTTGCACTATGTGATAGAGAAAACTGCAGTGTAGATACAGTGCACTGAGTTATGCAAATGATGCGAAATGAGTTGCATTTTCGTACAACTCAGAACAACAGGTTGGTCTCCACGCCGAATCGCAGCGGACACTGCATCAGCTGTTGCGAAGAAGGTTGAAATGGAAAAAGAAAATGTGGAACGTTGCAGGAGTGGCAATGCCGCCACAATGACTTCACCAGGCGTGGACCGTTGCATTCCCTCCCATGCGATGATCACCCAGGAGGCCACTTCCGCTGACATTTTGCAACAGGTGCAGGGCAACTCTGATGCTCCAGTATCGAACAAGATCATTATAGGCAAGTAGTGGCCTACACACACGGCGTCCGTTAAGAAGGCTGCCAGTAACAGCACAGGTGTCAACGTTTGCGATTGTTCGAACTTTTCATAGTATAGAGGGCGCTGTTGCGCTGAAAGAATTCTTCTGTGTTTTGATATTATGTAACTGTGGTTCGCCGTTGCGACTGTCTGTCTTACTGTGATATATTTTGGTGTTTTCATTAAATATAAACGAAAGATATCGTTATGTATTTTTGTATACCAAATCAAGATAGAAAATTAGACCGATGCAAACTCGTCGAAACAAAAATAGCGTTCGAACAAGAATCGTCAAGTGTTATGACTCGCCTTTCGAACTTCGCATTCGTATCGTTAATCGCTTCGTAAAATGTGGTGCTGTAAGCAGGGAAATATCGTAATGGTGAGGTGAGTAAATAGTTTTGTTAAAAAATTGTTTGAATAGAATATTTTGTAATTGTTGAAGTAGTAAAGTTGTTTGATGTCGTTGATCTTCTTTGGTAAAAATTGCAACTTTCGGTTTCGCATTTACTGAATGTTTGAAGTGATATTTGGAAGTTCGAATGTATTTGCAAGTAAGAAAATGTTGTGTTTTCTTAGAATTAGAATTTGTTGTTAATGCTTTGAAATATGATTTGTTGTTGAATATTACAGTTTGTTTTCTTACAATTCTAGAATTAGAATTTATTGTTATAGTATTTGAGGGGTAAATTTTTTTACTAGAAATTGTGAAAAGGGCTAAATTGTTAAAACTTCGAACTAAGCGTGATACACATCGTGAACAAACTTTAATGTTAATAGAAAAGATAAACAGATATTTGAATGAATCAGATATTGACATAGATGTATGTGATTCATATTTAGAACAGTTGAATAGTAAAATTGAAATTATTAACATACTAAACAGTGACATTGATGAATTGTTGAAAGAAGAGCAAGAAATTAAGGATGAAATTAACTCAGTAGATGAATATAACGAAAAAATAATACCAGTTAAAAAAAGTTGCAAAACAAAATTAAATCAATTGGAAAAGTTCAATACAGGTGAACAAACAGGAAAATCCAGAAAATGTTCACGTAGAAAATAAAACTTTGCATTTAGAAAACAGAACTAAACTCCCTAAATTTTCGCTTCCTCGATTCTATGGTGAGCCTTCAGAATATTTAAATTTTTGGAATCAGTTTGAGAATTCTGTGCATAATAATTCTAATTTAACTGAAGTTGACAAATTTTGCTACTTAAAGTCGTTATTAGGTGGTAAAGCCCTAGCTAGCATTAAAGGATTCTCAATTACTCCAGAGAATTATAAACAGGCTTTTAAATTAATTCCTGAAACATTTGGACAAAGAGACATTTTAATAAATGTTCACTTGTCAAATTTATTAAATTTGAAACCTGTAAAAAAATGCTTCCAACATCCAGGCTCTTCGTAACCTTTATTTTGAAGCCCAAACTCAAATTAGATGTTTAGAGGAATTAAATGTCAAATCAGAAACATACACAACAACTAACTAACATAATACTAAAAAATCTGCCAGAAGAATTGACTCTTGAATTTTCTAAGCAAAATATAAATAATTGTCATGATTTACAGAAATTGATGAAGTTTTTACATAATGCTATTAGTGCAAGAGAAAAAGCATTCCGTATTAATTCTAATAATGTATTATCATATAATAATTTTCATTCTAACCAACACAAACGAAATAATTTTCGAAATCAGAAACGAAACTTTCCTCCGAGTCGCAATAATCAACACGCGTCAGTAACAGAATTTATGGCGAAAACTTCCCAAGTTTGTTTATTCTGTGGTCAAGGTCACTGTAAGACTGAATGTGAAAACATGACTGTACAGCAAAAAAGGGATAAATTAGTTAAGGAAAGGAGATGTCTGTTGTGTTGTAACACAAACTGTTTTGTGAAAAAATGTAATGCTAAACAGTGTTCATTCCAAAGCTATTTGTTTTAAATTTGAAAATCCTAGCAAGTGTAAATCTAATTCAAAACCGGAAGAAGAAAAACCAAAAGAAATGGAAATTCAGCCTACTGTTTCGAATTCAGTTGTAAATGATAGGAATATAATTTTATTGCAGTGTGTTAGGACAGAAATTGTTGGTCGTAAATCGTCGGGTATAGTTATTGAAATGTTCGATAACGGTAGCGAGAAAAGTTTTATTAAAAGAAATGTTTCTATGAAGTTGGGATTAAAATGTCTAGGGTCAGAAACATTAAAGATTTATTCATTTGGAGCAAAGGATCCTTGGTTGCAAAGTCGCAGAGTTGAAGTGAGATTGCGAAATATTTTAGATGGAAAAGAAGTCGTAATACCGGCGTTGGAAACAGATGAAATTTCGAGGGTTGCGATTAATTTGCCGAATGAGAGTACAAGAGCTGAAATGGAAGCCAAGGGATTAACTTAAACGTGGGGATATAATCAAGCGTCAGATGATAATGAAATTTCCTTGTTGATAGGTATAGATTTTTATTGGAATTCGACAAAAAGTTTTGAAAGGTTAAGTACATCATTGGTAGCTGTAAATACTGAACTTCAATTGTCCTTGCAAGGAAATTGTGGTGATATGAGTAAAACGGCTGCTGTAAACTTAGTTTTGGGTGATCAAAGCACTGTGTCAGCTGAACTCAGGCGTTTCTGGGAACTGGAAAGTTTAGGTATTGAAAACAAGGAAGTGGAGTGTTTGACTTTAGTGAAACAGGAGATACGTGATGAATTTAAAAATTCTGTTAGGTTCGTAGATGGAAGGTATTGTGTAAAGTTGCCGTGGAAACCAGGTATGCAGGAGAAATTAGCAAATAATAGAGAAGTGGCTCGGAAACGTTTCGATGGTCTGGTTAGGAGATTTAGAAATGATATAGCTTTTTATGAGGATTATAAAAGGGTAATTGATGATTATCGTAAGGACGGTGTCATTGAGAATTCGTCGTCAGATATTCAAGTGTCATATTCTGAGCAGTCATTCTACTTACCCCACCACGCGGTCATTCGTGAGAACAAGTCTACTAGTCGACTTCGAATCGTGTTTCATGGTTCTTCTCATGAAGGAGGACAACTTTCCATTAATGACTGTTTATTTATAGGACTAAACTTGTATCCAAATCTATTTGAAATGATTTTAAAGTTTCGACAAAATACAATCGCCTTCACAGCTGATATAAAGCAAGCATATCTACAAATTTTGATCGATCCTAGTGATAGAAAATTTACTAGATTCTTCTGAACTGATGATATCGGTTCTAATTCATATCAAGAAATGAACTTTAGTAGAGTTTTATTTGGACTAAAACCAAGCCCATATTTATTAGCTGCAACTCTGAAATATCATTTTGATAAATGTAAACAAGAATTTCCTTATACTTGCAAATTACTGTCAGAATGCTTTCATGTCGATGATTTGATTGGAGGCGAAGAAGACTTGCAAGCGGCTTTGAAAATTACGACTGAAAGTGTAGAAATTCTCAAAAGAGGTAGCATGATATTACGAAAATGGAAAACCAATTCCATGGAACTGCGCAAGCTGTGGAAAAATGTTGAGTTCGACATCGATGACGAAAAGGGCTCAAATACGGGACTTGACTCACCATCCAAGGTGTTGGTGTGTAAATCTATAATAAATCAGACTGGATCGCAGTTAAAGTAATAAACAGAGGAGCGTTCTTCCACACAACATTTATTCACGAACACCAAAGACGAACTGATACATATACATAATTGACATCACAGTTTCTTTTTACAAACAAACACTACCGCCATCTATTGGCGATCTATGGCTACACAATCCTAAACTTAACACTCCCCCCCATGCATCCGTAACGGATGCATCAATTTTACTGAACTTCAAGATTATAAAGTCTTTCAATTGGTCTTCTAACAACACCCTTATCCAACTGAATCTCACAAGATCTAATTCTATTATCTCTTCCGTGAAATAATTCCTTAATCCTACCTATCTTCCAGTTACAGCGTTTCACATTATCTTCTCGTACAAGTACAACATCGTCAATTTTAAACACGGGAGAATTCTTTGGAGTTTTTGAAAACATGACTTAATTCTAACAAATATTCTTTATAAAACCTTTTCCAAAAATGCTCTAATATTAATTGCCTGTGCTTCCATCTTTTAATCAACTGAGATCTTGTAGATTCTAGTTTAGATTCAGGTGAAGGTAAAACAGTCAATCTAGATTCAGTTATAAAATGAGATGGTGAAAGAGAATCAGGTTCATTTGGTTCATTGTATACATACGTTATAGGTCTAGTATTAATAACAGCTTCAACTTCAACTGAAACAGTATACAGTTCTTCATAATATAAAGAAGCTTTACCTAAGATACGTTTTAAACAAGTTTCTACAAACGTTCCCAGAATCCGCCCCACCAAGGAGCACCTTCTACAATAAATTTCCATTCAAACCCATTTTTACTAAGGAAATTTAGAACCTTTTCATCTTTACATAATTTATACAAATATTTTAATTCACGATCAGCAGTCTTAAAGGTTTTAGCATTATCAGAATATATAACTATACAAATACCCCTACGTGCAAAAAATCTACGTAAGGCTTGAATGAAACATTCTGCACTTAAATTTGATAACAATTCTAAATGGACTCCTCGAGTCACTGCACAGGTAAACAATGAAATATACACTTTTGTACCATTCTTTAAATACAAAGGGCCAGCGAAATCTATGCCACTTACCTCAAATGGTTGAGCTTTCTCCACTCGGTCAGCTGGAAGAGTAGCCGATATCTCGTGTCCAGCTTTAGCATTATATTTTTTACAAAATCTACAATCATGTAACACAGATTTTACAAAACGTCTAGCTTTTAAAATCCAAAATTTCCCTCTTACTTGCACTAAAGTTTCATTTACACCACTATGAAGTACCTTTTCACGACAATTCAAAATAATTAAACGAGAAAAATAATTATTTGGTAATATTATAGGCTGAATTTCATCGACATCTAATGATGATTTCACTAATCTACTTCCAACTCTTAAACAACCCTTTTCATCCATTACTGGATTTAACCCAAACAATTTGGAATTATGAGACAATGGTTTTTTACATTTAACATCATTCAACTCTTCAAAAAATACTCACCTTGTGATAAGATAATCCAATAACACATAGCATTACATATTTCATTTTTGGTCACAGGACCAATCACTCTATTCTGTGACTTTAAATTATTAATGAATCTAAATACATATGACGTGACTCTTAAAAGTTTACCTAAGTCACTAAAGTTTTCTATTTTTAACACAGGTTGTAAAGGTTGAACACTGCTAGTAACTTGAGTCACAACTCTTTCTTCAGCACTATCTACTATGTTACAATGCTCGTTCACTTTAGGCCAATTTATTTCATCTTGATGAAGCCATGGAGGTCCATGCCACCACACTTGATCTACTACAAGATCACTCACTTTAACACCGCGTGTAAGTTTATCTGCTGGATTATCTGAGCCAGGACAATGATGCCACATACTCGGGGGTGTTTTGTCTTAAATTTCAGACACTCGATTTTGTACGAATGTTTTCCATCGCCGTGGTGAGTTCTTTATACAATGAAGCACAATAAGAGAATCTGTCCATAAATGAATCTTAGCTTGAGGAAAATACACACGGACTGTAGTTACAAGTCTTGCACCTAACACTGCTGCCATAAGCTCGAGTCTTGGTAAAGATAATTTTTTCAGGGGAGCCACTCTGCTTTTGGCTATCACTAGACTTGTTCCACAATATTTTAAGCTACGGAATTTCACGTACACTGCTGCTCCGTAAGCACTTTGAGATGAATCACAAAAACAATGTAGTTCCAGTGTTTCAAATGTTTCATCAACATCACGAAAATACCACCGAGGTGTCTGGATATTAGGTAGATCACATAGTTGCCTATACCATTTGTTCCACTTGTCCTGCAATTCTGGTGGGATAATTTCATCCCAATCAACACCGTTCAGCCATAAATCCTGAAACAGAACTTTTGCTTGAATAACATATGGAGCAAGAAACCCAATAGGATCGAAGATTTTTGAAGCAGCTTTTAAAACACAACGTTTTGTTTGGTCATTTGACTGGATGAAATCAATAACGTCTTGTGCATTAAAACAGAAGATATCCTTAATTGTATCCCATTGAAGTCCAAGAATCTTTCAGGGGGAATCACAGTCAGGCAATTTAAAGCTAACGAAATTGTCACTTGATTTATACTGGTTTTTTACAGTATCCGAATTAGAATTCCATTTGGTCAAAGTCATTGATGCCTTTTTCATTATATCATTGGCTTCATGATATATCTGTATAGCTTCCTCCTCCGAATCTGATCCACAAATAAAATCGTCAACATACATGAAGTTTTCTAACATTTCTACAGTTCTGGGATGGATGTCTTCAAATTTCTTTATATGACGCATAATGCAAGCGCTCAGCAAAAATGGACTTGATTTTGCTCCGAAAATTACACGACACATCCGATAAACTTGAATTCTCGGATTGCTCAAACTTGAATTCTCATCAATCCCCAAAAATCGCATTGAATCCCGATCTTCAGGTGCAACAGAAATTTGCAAAAACGCTTTCTCAATATCTGACGTAAATGCAATTTGATGATGTCGAGAATTTATTAAAACTTTCAAAAGTTCAGGAAGAAGATTTGGTCCTTGTAGTAAATTATCATTTAGAGATTCATGATTTTTTTCCTTTGAAGAAGCATCATAAACAATGCGAAGTTTTGTAGCATTATGATCTTCACGGATGACAGCACGGTGAGGTATGTAGTAAGTTCGTCTCCCAGATGGAGTACTAAGATCGACCTTTTCTATGATTTCTTCCTTAAGCTGATAGTCAATCACTTCTTTATATTGCGCATAAAAGTTCAAGTTTGATTTAAATTGTTTGATCAGATTTAAGAACCGTCTTTCAGCATTCTTAAAATTGTCTCTTAAAGTCACATTCTGATCTTTCCATGGAAGTCTAACTTCGTATCTATCACCCTTTTGTGTAATCGAGTTGTTAAATATTTGCAACGCCATTTCATTTTGTTCTTCGTCAGAAACATTTTTAATTCCTATAGATTCAATATCCCAAAACGATTCGACGCTTTTTAGAAGTTTCTCTTCTACAATTACATTTAAACACGCATCATGGATTTCAAAGTCTGATGAAGAAAATCTGCCTTGTATACACCACCCAAACAAGGTTTTCATAGCTACGGCATTTCTGTTTATCCTTTTTATTTTTTCGCTTGCTATTTTCCACATAATGTCCGCGCCGATTAAAACGGAAATATGATTCTTTCCATCGGCGCCGCCGCAGTCTGTCAAAGTGACGCCGAATGCTTGGAGTTTGGATTTGATTTCTACATCTGGTACCCGTATATCGGCATTTGTTATGACTGGTACTTCAATGACTTCGAGATTTATGTATTTTTCAGGGTCATTAATATTTCGGAGCGTAAGTTCAACTTTCTTTCGACGCCAATGTTTCCCGTTCTTTTCACCGAAGGTGTATGCAGATTTAAAACAGTTTCTCCTTTCACTGGTAACTGTAATTTTCTTGATAAATATTCTCGAATTGTAGAGATTTGGCTACCTCCGTCAAGAAGACATCTCACAATACAGTTCTTATTTCTGCCCTCAGCGACAGCATACACCGTTTGAAGCATAATATTAGATCCAGTTTTGGCAGAAGAATTTTGAACAATTTCTGCCGATGTTTCGGTTTCCTTATTTTTTACACTGGAGACAGCTGATGTGGGATTTACACACACACTTTCATGATGTTTACCGCGGCACTTTTTGCAGGAAAACTGTTTGTTCTTACAGTTGATAGCTAAATGTTTACATCCACAACACAGAAAACATTTTCCTGTACGTTTCAAAATGTTGCGTTTCTCATCAGCGTTCACCTCAGTACATTTATATTTCGTATGATCTTCTTTGTCACAAAATATACATTTGTATCCAATTGTTGATAAAGCTGAAGCAGTCAGAACTTTCGGTTTATAATTCGGATAAACTTTCGTGCGTTGTTCATTTTGACGAAAGTATGGTTTCTGATTCGTTTTCGCAGAGTTCATTAAACTTGCAGCTTCTCGACAGTTAACTTCCTTTTTTAAGAATTCTATAAGTTCCTTTATATCAAATCCTGCTTCCATATTTCGACTTCATTTAAATTCCAAATTTAATTCCTCTGGAAATTTCTGCAAAATGATAGGACAGAGAATATTTCCATAACTTCCAGAAGTAACGTTTAACGATTCTAAACTTCGAATGTTGACTTCGCATTCATCGTACAGCTTACGCAGTGCTTTAACATTTGAAATGTTTCCCACTGGTTCAAGGGATAATAATTTATTCATATGTGAAGTGATAACAACATCTTGTCTTCCAAAACGTTCTTTCAATATTTCTACTGCGGAATCATAATTCTGGTCACTTAAAGCGAAACCGGAAATGGCAGCTAAAGCATTACCTCCAAGTAAGGATTTTAGGTACGCAAATTTTTCAGTTTTTCTCAATCCACTATGATTATGAATTGTATTTTCGAACTGGTTCCAGAAGTCCAACCATTTACACGAATCTCCGTAATAAGTTCCGATTTGCAGACGTGGCAACTTCACTGTTTTCGCTTCAACTGGAAGTGCAACATTAGCCGTTTCGTTCTGATGAACTGTTCTAGAAGATTCCGAATTCTTCTTCAAAAATCGTTGCATTCTTCCTCTCCATATAACAGTTTTATCCTGGTATTCTTGACTTAAGGTAACTTCATTTTCAATCTCCTCCGAAGTTACTTTCGTTTCTATTTCTGAATCTAAACTTTTCAGTTCATTGATTTTCTCAATTAGCTGTTCATATAAATCCTCGATTATCTCAATTTTCTCATTTAGCGGAATATTATTTGCTAAATTCGATTCGACTTTGGTTATCAGTTTCGTAGTTAATTGTCTAACAACCGATCGTTTCTTTTTCAAATGTTCAAGAACGCCCTCCATTTTCGAAATATTCAGTCTGTCGATTTTCTGGTTCGTAATAGTCCCGGTTCGCAGGCACCATAAACAAAATATGTGTAAATCTATAATAAATCAGACTGGATCGCAGTTAAAGTAATAAACAGAGGAGCGTTCTTCCACACGACATTTATTCACGAACACCAAAGACGAACTGATACATATGCATAATTGACATCACAGTTTCTTTTTACAAACAAACACTACCGCCATCTATTGGCGATCTATGGATACACAATCCTAAACTCAACAGTTGGGTCTAGTTTGGGATCCAGATGCGGACAGTATATCTTTCAACGTAAAAGAATTATGAAAGTTGGTCAAGAACGAAACTGCTTCGAAAAGGTTTATTCTTCGAGTAGTGGGTCGTATTTATGATCCTATCGGATTTCTTGGACCTTTCATCATAAAGCTGAAGTGCATTCTACAAGAACTGTGGAGTCATGACATGGACTGGGATGACAAACTTCCATCGTCACTGGATCACAAGTAGCAGTTGTGGTGCAGTGAAGTCGAACACTTAGAAGATCTCCAGATTCCTAGATGTTATTTTTCAAATTTTAACTGTAAATTTATTTGATTTGAAATTCATTCTTTTTCAGATTCATCTCTTTTAGCCTATGGAACTGTGTTGTATTTAAGAGCTATATCTGAAGATGGAAGGATAAGTGTTACTTTTATTTGTTCTAAAAGTCGTGTAGCTCCTTTGAAAGGTCTTACATTACCAAGACTGGAATTAACGGGAGCTTTATTGTCCGCAAGATCAAGTAAGTAAATGTCTTAAATTTAATACTTGTAGTTATTTTTGGACCGACTCGATGATTACGTTATGTTGGATTAAGGGACAATCTAGTAAATACAAAACTTTCGTAAAAATAGAATTGAATAAATTCAATCTTTATCAGATACCAATAATTGAGCTCATTGCCCTGGTCAGGATAACCCTGCAGATATCTTGTCCAGAGGAATTTCTGCAGCAAATTTAGCTACAAACCAGCTTTGGTGGCACGGACCAT
Organism: Stegodyphus dumicola; assembly: GCF_044657685.1. Classification (NCBI taxonomy): domain Eukaryota; kingdom Metazoa; phylum Arthropoda; class Arachnida; order Araneae; family Eresidae; genus Stegodyphus; species Stegodyphus dumicola. The sequence goes on from NC_140771.1 coordinate 201,887,033, forward strand.
GGCTAAGCCAATCACCTGAATACTGGACTACTGAAAGAGAGAACTTAAAATCTATAGACGTAGACTTAGAGCTAAAAAAAAGAATTGTTTGTGCAAAATAACTGTTTGGTAGAAAATTCGAAATTTATTTTAGATTTAAGGAAATATAGTTGTTTGTTAAAAGTACTAAGAGTAACTGCACTAGTTAAATGGTTTGTTAATAAACTTCAAAAACGACAAACGATTGCAGGTCCCCTCACAGCAGAAGAACTTCAAAATGCTGAAATAGACTGGATAAAACATGAGCAAAACATAGAGTTCAACTTAGAATTGCAGAAACTTAAAAATGGTAAGTCTATTCCTAAAAACTCTCCACTTTCAAATTTAGCCCCATTTCTCGACAGTTATGGTGTATTGCGCATAAAAGGCAGATTAGAAGAAGGAGCGTTTACAAAGGATGAAGCTCACCCTATGCTTCTTCCTAAACAGTCTAAATTTACAGAGGTAATTATTATTCGAGAGCATAACAACATTTTTCATGGTGGAGTTACATTTACGCTAGCCAAAATTAGGTCTAGATTTTGGATTCCACGAGGTAGACAGATTATAAAAAGAGTATTAAGTAACTGCCTAATTTGTCGAAAGTATAAGTTGAAACTAGCTAAAAAATGACTAGTAAGCTACCTAAAAGTAGAATTACTGAAAACTCTCCTTTTACTGCAACTGGCATAGATTTCACTGGCCCAGTTTTAATAAAATCAGGAAAGGATACGCCTCAAAAGGCTTATATAACATCATTCACATGCAGTCAATAAACAGCATAACTTGGCAATATATTGCGCCTCACGCGCCTTGGTGGAGTGGTTTTTATGAAAGGCTTATGAAAAGTATCAAAGATCATTTGAGAAAGATTCTCGGAAGGGCTCTTCTTAACTTTGAGGAAATGATGACTATTCTATCAGAAATTAAGTTAGTTCTAAATCATAGACCTCTTACTTATGTCCACAATGAAATAAAAGAACCAGAAGCTCTTACACCTGCCCATTTCTTGTTTCCAGGGCAATAAAATATTTCTTATCCTGTACATTTCGCCGACCTTTTCAGGAATGAACCATTGAACAGGCAGACTTTGACTAGGAGAAAACTGTATCAAACTAATCTTTTGAAACAAATTTGGAAAACGTGGAAGGAGAATTATCTCCTCGAATTACGGTCTGCGCATACTTTTCTCAATCCATCTCCTGAAAGGAATCTTAAAAAGGGTAAGGTTGTATTGCTGGAGGGGTCGACGAAATCAAAATTATGTAACTTCATTTATATTGTTATAATATTTATCAATGTAGATTAGAACAACAAGCTTGATCTATTGCTCTGCATTTATCTTTCACCGTTTTTAATCCCGAAAGAAATTGTATGTAAGCATTTTTAATAGTTAATTTTTAATTTTTGATAATTTAATTATTTTAATTTTAATAAGTCCCTGTTTCCTCCAACTACAGTTTTATCTCAATAATTTTGCAAATCCCGTTCCCAGAATAACATTTACTGCTTAGGACAATTTGTTTTATTAAAATTCTAACAAAAATACGTCTAAGTACAAAAAAGAATGTCTGTAATGAAAAGAAATGAAAAGAATGTCTGGATTGCCTTCTGAATGGGAAGATATCCATTCCATATTAAGCATTTGCTCCAGTTCGCTTTTATGGCCTATTGGAATTATAGAAGAAGTTTATAAAGGTAAGGATGTGTATGTGCGTTCATGTTTGATACGTACTTCTCAAGGACTTTATCGAAGACCCGTCCAATTGATCTATCCTTTTGACGTTTAAAGTTATATATCTATATATGTTTGTGTCATGTACTGTATTAATTTGCAATGTAGTTTTCAGTATTGATTTGTGATTATATCTACATATATTATTGATGTGTAAATTTAGTGTGCTCTTAACAGAGCACAGGTGGAGTGTGTTCGAACCTTTCATAGTATAGAGGGCGCTGTTGCGCTGAAAGAATTCTTCTGTGTTTTTACATTATGTAACTGTGGTTCGCCGTTGCGACGTGTCTGTCTTACTGTGATATATTTTGGTGTTTTCATTAAATATAAACGAAAGATATCGTCATGTATTTTTGTATACCAAATCAAGATAAAAAATTAGACTGATGCAAACTTGTCGAAACAAAAATAGCGTTCGAACAAGAATCGTCAAGTGTTATTACTCGCCTTTCGGACTTCGCATTCGTATCGTTAATCGCTTCGTAACAGCGATAGTGGCGGGATAGAGTCACGTGAACTTCGGAGTGGCATAATGTGATGATTTTTGATGAATCACGCTTTCCTTTAGGCAGTGGATTTTCATGTCCGAGTCTGGCGGCGATGTCGTGACAGGTCCATTTCGCCTGCAGCTATGAAACCACACTGCGCGACAACGCGTCGCTATGTTTGGGGCGACACTGCCTACCATAATAGATCGCTACTTGTCCGCATTGTTGGCAATATGATGGCCCAACGGTACGTGGATGACGTGCTCCATTCAGTAATACTAACCTTCCCACAGGAGGTGCCGTTCGCGTATACCACCAGGAAAACGCCAGATCGCACATGGTGCTCATCAGCCAGTATACCCTGCAAGATACCCAGGTGCTTCCCTGGACACCTGTCTGCCCGAATCTCTCACATATAGAGCATGTCTAAGACGTCACTTGCGTGCATTGCCACACTAATGTTCAGAAAGCGAACTGGGGCAAATGCTTAATATGGAATGGATATCTTCCCATTCAGAAGGCAATCCAGACATTCTTTTCATTACATTCTTTTCATTTCTTTTCATTACAGACATTCTTTTTTGTACTTAGACGTATTTTTGTTAGAATTTTAATAAAACAAATTGTCTTAAGCAGTAAATGTTATGCTGGGAACGGGATTTGGAAAATTATTGAGATAAAATTGTAGTTGGAGGAAACAGGGACTTATTAAAATTAAAATAATTAAATTATTAAAAATTAAAAAATTAAAAATTAATTATTAAAAAAATGCTTACATACAATTTCTTTCGGGATCAAAAACGGTGAAAGATAAATGCAGAGTAATAGATCAAGCTTGTTGTTCTAATCTACATTGATAAATATTATAACTATATAAATGAAGTTACATAAGAAATAATTTTCGGAGAATACACAGAATCGACCAATACATAACTCTTTTTAAGAGGTAGGTATAATGAATAATGAAGTCCAGAAGAAAATAAAATTAACTACCTGAAATATATTTTTGCTATGCCTTAAGGAATATTCATTAAATAGCAAATGTTAGATGTTCCCGCTTAGAAAACAAGATTAATTATATTTAGAAGAAAATGCTCATAAAAGCTATTTGCGCGTACAGTGATTCTATACCTTTTGTTAATTATACTTTAAATGAAATTTCGTTTTTAAAAGAGACTGAATGGAGATATAATTGAATTAAACCTGTTTTCGGAAATGTAGGATGAAAGTAAAAAACGGAAAAATATGAAGCCTTTAGTTTAGATTCTGAATAAAGTAATTAAACATTAATAAGACTAATTTAAACAACAGAAACTGAGATGCGTTATTCTCTCTTTCGCTAGCCTTCTCAAGAATAACTATGTCGTTAGATTGAAAAAATATTATAAAAAATCAACTTTCTTGATTTTCCATTGTATTTCTTAATTGGCAGAAACTTAATTATCTTTTTTTATTGTTTATTGGCAATTAAAGGAAAATATCTCTTTCTCAGAAGCTGTGAACTTTCCTTTTATTTTATTTTCATTAATGTCGAGTAGTAAAATAATCAAAACTAAACAAAAGTCTATAATTTGTTTGTTCTCATAGAACTCCATAACTGTATGCTTAAGTACTCTTTTTTTAAAATATTTTTTTCAATTAAGTACGTTTTTCTCAAATCTTCTTCTTTTTAGTTTCAATGAATAATTTGTAAAGGACTTATTTTGCAAATCTTATGCAGTGTAATGATGTTTATGTGTTTGTTATTTTTACCGTATTAACAGAAGGTATAGCATGTTGATCAGCAGATTGGTAAAAATGTAAAGTCTTAAAATCTGAAGAATCTAGTAACCTTAAACTAATAATTTGAGAAATTTGTCATTTATCATGCAGCAATGTAAAGTTTATATTATTAAAGATATCCGCATGCATTCAAACATTTTCATAAATGTGAAAATCGGATGCACGGAAAAGTAACTTTACGAAGTTGAAAAAAAGTATCTTTATCAGTAGTTTACTCAATGGTATAACAACATGGCATGAGCTATCTGAATTTTACTTCATAGTATATCATAATTCGGTGTCCGCCGATAACATCGCGGCAAAAACATCGCGGACGAAAACGTTGAGAAAACAACGCAAGACAAAAACATCGTGCTACAAAACATCGTGGGAGAAAACATCGCAAAGAGAAAACATCGCAGTTCTAAAACATCGTGGTACAAAACATCGTCATCAAAAATAAAGCGGTTCAAAAACTTCGCAGTTTAAAAACATCGTCGTCGAAAATTTCGTGGTAAAAAATAGTCTATAAATCATCGCATGTAAGAGGAGAATTACGGAATTCCTTCTCACACAATATATTTAAGAAATTATCAATTTTTCGTTATTTGGAAAACTTTCTTCATGGTTAGAATTCAAGAGCTCAGTATTTTCTGTCTGGTAGTCGAGAAATTATTGAGTTCACAGCTATTATGAGATCTACAGTTTGATACAGCCTGGATGTTCAAGGATGCTACTTTTGCTGCGGTGTTATCTTTTTATTAAGGTTTTGTACAGATGAAGCTTTCAGTCACTTGTCGGCCATTTGAAATTCACCCACTCAATAAAAATAAAATCAGATAAAATACTGAAAGTTAGCTAATTTATTTTAAAAGGCATGGTTAATTTACCTCATCAATGCGGTATACTCTTGGTCAGTTCTGAAGGTGAATTAGTAGTTCTCGCACTGGAGCCCAGAGTATTAAACCAACTGAATAATGGTAAGGTTTGCGATCTAAGCCGTTCCGTTCAGCTCTAGATCGCAAACCTTACCCATGATCGTTTATGATATTTTTTGCGGAAGTTAATCTCTCGTTCGTGATTACAAGAAACTGTAAAAATTTAACGTTTTAATGTTGTAAATGATAAAAATATAGCCATAGAATTTTACACGGCTCTTTATTTTGTTTTCGGTTCCAATCGCGGGCTCTAGCTGTTTATAGGCATTGGCCAGTTCTAAGACCGGACGTGGTGGTCTCTTTACTATGGAGATACCAAACAAGTGGGCCACAGATGCCTCTTACGAAGGGACGAAAAAACTACATCCATTCCTTCTCCGAGATTCGAACCTAGCTCTCTATCGTGTCTTAAAAATAGCATTCAATATAGTAGATGTATGAAGGAAAATATAAGTGTAAGAAAAGTAATTAAAATAATGAGTGTACATAGTTCATTAGCGTACTTTAGAAGGAATAGAATAAAGTTAAAATAGTTATTGAAATGTAATAAAGACACCATATGAGAGAGACTGATGTAACAAAACAAAATATAAAGAAAATTAAGTAATATATATCTCTTATTTTTTTTTGACTATTATTTAAATTATTATTTGACTTTAATTTGGACTGTATAACATAACGTAAACTCCTAAGCTTTTCTTTCTTTTGATAAAATATATGCATATATCTGTATGCGATTAACAAGTGTATAATAATAATAATTCCCGTAAATATATTTATTATTAACATTGAACGTTTCACATCTTTTTAGAGTCTTTTTTAATAATTTAACTCGTTCTCATGAAAGCACTTTTGATAAACACGCGTTTTTTAGTTAATTAATTTTAATATGTGATTTAGTGTGTGTGTGTGTGATTATGGCAAAGCCTCGAGGGCTATCTGCCTAAGAGGAGGGATGCCTTCGTGGAGGACTTTCTAAGGGAAACTGGCTCGTATACACGTTACACATGGGGAAAACCGCGAAAACGCCCATGCAGCCAGCCCGTTCGCGGGATTCGAACCTCGGACCGAACTACCAGTGTTCAGCGACTTTACCGCTCGGCCGCTGGTGGGCCTATATGTGATTTAGTAAATAATAATAATTTAATCAGATAATTTATTTTTTATTTTTGAATAACAATTTTAATCTTTAAAAATTTCATATTTAAATTTAAATCTGAATTAATTTTTTTATTAAGTAACATACTAGAAACTTTTCAAACTCTTAAATTTACTTGGCTGTATATTATATAGTCGACGTTAGGGCCTATTTTCATTAAATGGCTTTGCAAAATATATTGAGTATATATATTGACTTTCACTAAGAGAATTTTATCTACAATAAATAAATATATAAATAAACTTCAAATGACATCATCCAGAATGACTTCTTAGAATAGCATTTTATTTCCATGAACATTTGTAATGTTGTCTGTTTAAAAAATCAAAACGTTAAAATATAATCTCTGAAAAATTGGCCAGATTCCTTGAAATTTTATAGCATTTCGAAATTTCAAATTAAAATAAATTCAAAAATTTAATTACCGGAGTAACCATAAAATTTTGGTATTATCAGAAATACAAACATTTCAAATATCAACATGAGTTCAAATTTTGATATAAACAGTGTACATCGTTTACACGCCTTTTGAAACACATTTGAGATAAGACATACAAATAACAAACGTTTTATGAACGAAATATTAATTACAATCAAAATTTTAGATTGAGATGTGATTTGCATAATTGAGCTGCAAAACTGTTATGCTTTTATTACTCTATTACTCTTCCACAAATTTATCATCCTATATTTAATTTTTTTTTAATATTATCTTTTAAAATCCATAAGAATTCAAAGACAAATAATATTTATATAACAACATCAAAATAATGAGCAAACAACTTCAGCTGAATAATCTCCAGCACAGGAAATTCTGCTCTTGGATATACATGAATTCTGAAGCGGATTTTCTGCAAACTGTTGCTCTTTCTTTTATATTTCCTCATTGGAAACTGTTGTCTTTAGTTCGAACAGGAACACTGAGTCTTGCATATAGTCTTGCTCAGATTTTTTCAAAATTTCGATTTTGTCTTTTCTCTTGCACGAATTTTATTTTTTAGTCAGTTTAGCAGAAAATAAGTTTTAAAAATAATTGTCAAAGAAAAACAGCAAGTGATTTAAAACTACATACCAATGCAGCGTTCTGCATAAGCAAACCTAACTGGCGAGATTTCATTGCCTATCCTATCCTCCTCCTTTCAAATTTCGGTCACTTTCCAAATCACGAAAATTAACCAAGCAAAATACATCTCTTACACAAAACTGAGCTATATCTGATCTTCCTTCTCCTCCCTCATATTCCTATCAAATACTCCAAATGCAGTCGAGAAAAAGGAAATTATTTCCAGAAAAACTCTTTCAGCTCCGATAAGTAAGGTCAGGAACGAGTCAGGTGTGGTGTGGTGGTGTGGTGTATTTAATTACGGCAAAGCACACTAGGGCTATCTGCCTATGGGGAGGGATGCCTTCGTGGAGGACTTTCTAAGGGAAACTGGCTCGTATACACGTTACACATGGGGAAAACCACGAAAACACCCATGCAGCCAGCCCGTTCGCGGGATTCGAACCTCAGACCGAACTACCAGTGTTCAGCGACTTTACCGCTCGGCCGCTGGTGGGCAGGAACGAGTCAGGAAAAAGAAGGTTATAAACAAAAGGATAATAAACGTAATATTTAAAAAAAATGTTAACGGAATACTTTAGAAATAAACCAGGATAGAGATGACACAACATATAAGATGCATGAGAAAGATGTGTGAATAGCAAACAGTGTTTCACCATTTTTATTGAAAATATCCTCTTTCATGTTGTTTCTAAGATTAATTATTTTACGTTTTTGAAGTTAAAAGGTAATTTATCAAGAAAAGGGACGATGTATTCTCTTGTGTTCTGTCTTCAACTGTCAAGAAGTCTTCGAGGAAGACTTGCTTGAATATTTACCTCGCATTTATATCGTACATAAAGACCACCGCAAAATCTTCCGTGTCACACAATATATCGCCTCCTTGGTAATTAATTCCGTTACGAACGTAAATACGTTCCGTGTTCTAATCCATTAATTCAAGCTGATTGCAGTGGCCAGGGTAATTAGTAACTGTCTTATTTACTTGCTTTCTGTTTTCAATGTTATGACGTTGTTTCTGAACTTCACAACTAAAAGCGAATTGTTTGCTCTGAGTGGAAACTTTCACTCTAATATGAAAGCACATTAATATAAATATCAAGCGCTTATTTTAGCTGCTTAAAAACACTAAAAGATGCACTAAATTATTCTTTCTTTATCTATTTTGTAGCCTGAGATCAACGGCCTCCGTAAAATACACAAGTTTAAATCGCATATCACTGAAACAACTATGCATCTTCATTTTTAATGCATGACTGTTATGCATGGCTTCCTGCAGGGTGTGGTTTGAAAATGCTTTTGAGAAGATTATTTGTCATGGCCATTTACATTAAAACTTCCCCTCTCTGAAAATCTCCTTAATGATTTTGTTATTCGGGAAAATGTAAGCTTTTAAATCCAAAAATTATTCTAAGGTGTTTAAATTCACAGACTTCCAAGATATTTTTCCACTTTTCTGAAAATAATCAAGTTTATACTCCTGATAAGTTAGTTACGTTTAACACTTATGTACATTTAGTTAAATTTAATACTATGTACATTTAGTTAAGTTTAACACTTGTGTAAGTCAGTAATGTGTACTCTGTATGATAGTAGCTTATAAACAGGTTCATGTTTCACCTCATAAAATCGCGAGCAAATATAAAAAAACATTTCAAAGTTGCACCCTGAAATATTAACTTGGGATAATGCATATTCTAAGTATTACTCAAAGATCGAGAAGAGTATTTTATTAATCGTGAAAGCCATAACACACTCGAGAAATGCGAATTCTTAAATTGCTGCAACCACCAACTGCAAAGTAACTGCCAAAGACAGCTAAGCACCAACACTTCAAAGAAGAATAAAGGTGTGCTGGATTTTGAATAAATATAATCTCGTCCCAATTATTGGTTTACGTGTATTAAAGTAAATGACAAAAGTATTTCACATGGTTTGAATTTCTGCGAAAAGGTATTAAGTAGATGTTGCTTTCGTCGATGAAAATTCTTAAAAGTTAATGAGTCTTTTAGTGTCATCTGAAAGTACATTGAATGTTTATAATTTCAACATGAGATAATAATCCGAAGATAATTCCATATGATTTAGTTAATTTTTTTTCTATGTGAGGACAAGAAAGGGAGATTTAATATACTATATCTTTATAGAAATAACAATTAATCGTTATTTTTTATCTTTAATCCGTTAATGCTCACGAAGACTGCATTTGACATGACGTCCGTGGACTTGTGTTACAAACTCAAAACTTCACAAAAATCCCATGATCTCTGATGTCACATGCTATTCTTTGCTCCTAGGTACTTTTCTTGCTACTTTAGCTCAAATATTTCTGCCAACATTGACATCGTGACATATGTGTTCAGATACTAACAAAGAAAAAGAAAGAGTCAGTGCAAATGTTGAACCCTCTTTCCCTCTTTTCTGTAATTAAAAGCAAATGTTTGCAGCTGCCTTTATTTATTTATTTGATAATAATGAGCGAATTTTTCTGTTGATTCCCCGCTACGATACATATAATTGCCTTAAATTTTCTAATCCTACTGGATGCTGAAATGTTAGTCATGAAACAGTCAAACATTAACTATGGAAGTATCGTCAAAAAGTGAGAAGTGGCAGATTTTCAAACTTGATCGAACTGAACTCACTAACATCGAGTTTCGTAGAAATGAGAAATTTTCTGAACAGCTAATGCGGAAATTTTCCGAGTAAATCTTTGCGAAGGTAATATTCATAAAGCTAGACTTGCTTTCCTTTCTACAAAACAGTTTCTTAATTAATCCATGTATCGGTAACATTGTTTATGTACACTGTAAGCAGAATTTGATCTCAGCGTACGATTATATAAAATAAATACAGTTTATACTTACATGAAAAGGAGAACATGTCATTGTTGTTTTGATTTTGTCCTATGTATGAAAAATAAAAATTAATATTTTAGTATTTTATTTTAAGTTTTCTTGTACTGTAGTCAATGCATTTGTTACTGTATAGCGATATATATTTTATCCCAGAGAAAACGTATGAAAATACGTTTTTCAGAGTTCTTCTCCTCGTCTATTGAATATTATATAATGAAATTTCAGTACCAGCTCTCTTATTATAATATTTAAAAAAGCGTTCCGAGTAAGATAATTTTAATTACTGTCGTCACCCTGAAAATAACCAAACTCCAGTGCATTCTTAAATGTTTTCGGAGATTCTCATACATATTGATTATCTGTTGTTTGATTAGTTTGACGCATTTATACTGATATGTTACACCTTGGATAATATGCAGCCTTTTTAACCCTATTAAGCTAATGGAACTTTCATGAGGTTGCATAATATCGCATCTTAGCTCTTATGGCCTCGTTTAAAATTAGCACGAATTTTACCAATCACCTGTTATAATAGTTGCCATTTAAGAATCGGACTTCTTTTTGCGATCTACCCTTTTATTATAATTGCACTTATTTTTCAAAAATGCAGTCTAAGCAGGATATTAAAACCTGCCTCTTTAATTATTCATTAATTATCTAACACAGTATGCTCATAATATTTAAAACGAACATCTTCATGTTTACAGATGTAATTTCTGTCATTCTATGCATCTGTATCATCTTTATTATCTTACGTATAAAAGTACCTTCTTTATAATGCATACAATGAACAAATGGATCACACTTCTTCTATCACACACCTTTTTAAGTCTTTTAGAAAATTTCTTTGTTTGTCGTTGTTATCTCAGGGCACTGATCTGTTATCTCAAGGAGTGCACTGATCTGTTATCTCAATGATTTATTGTGTTATCTCAAGGAGTTATCTCAAGGAATGCACTGATCTGTTATCTCAATGATCAATGTGTTATCTGAAAGAGTTATCTCAAGGTGTGCACTGATAAAAATGTCTAAATCAAAAAAGAATACAATGGCATCTTTAGAATTATCTGGTTATCATTTATGGAAACCTCTTTAATTTTTTACAATTAATTTTGTCTCTAAATGATTCAATAATCTATTACAGTCATAGATTAAAAATCCAGTGCAATTCTTACTTAAATGCGGATATCTCAAGTGCGTATTATAAAAAGAATAACCAGAGCCAGGACAATATCTGACTGTCACGTACATAAAGAAAAGAAACCGTTTTTCTCGCCTTAGTTTCATTATTTTCCTTCAAACTGGTTACATTTCAGGAATCTGCATTCTCGAACCACTAAGCATTTTATCGTAAAATCGTCTAATATCTTTACTTTTAATATCTTAAGTACATTACAGAATTTATTACTTGCATTTTCTTCTCTCTCTCTCTACATTTATATATATATATATATATATATATATATATATATCGAGTTCTAAGACATATCTGCTTTCTCTGATATCACTAGTTCTGCAATCTTTAAAAAAGGAAGAAGAAACTGGGAAGCATTTGCTTCGTTTTTTCTGTTGCCCTTAAGCCGTTTACCACCCATGCTCCGCTGAGAATTCAGCGTAGGGAAAAACTCCTTATTATTCCCTAACACCCTCCCCACATATGAGGGAGAAGAGAGATTTGAAGAAGAAACTCGTTGAAATGAAGATGTTCTTTCAAGAAATTTTTCTGAATGGGAATGTAGAAGGATCAAAAATAAAAAGTAAATCAAAACCCTCTCAAACTAGAAATGAATTTTTCTGGAAGAAGTTTAAAGACGAAGAGGAAAAAAGTAAACTTTTAGGGAAATGTTTGGGTTCATGCTGAAGTTACGCTTCGAAATGAAGATGCATGGTTATACGACGTTAGAAAAGAGTGTGATCTTCGACACTTGAAAGTTTGTATGTAATCATTTTTGAAGAAGACTGCTTCGCTAAAAGTCTTTCTGCTTATGGAGTTGGAAGTTCAGCATTAATATTGACTTCACATGCAAAAATCGTTTAAGACATGAATCAATATTTCATTAAATGTATTTTTCGCAACTCGAACAACATCTTTTACTTTAAATAAAGTTGCTTCTTTAATTTACTTTTTTTTCTGTATATGTAGGGAATTAATTATAACATTTTAAATAAATTTTATGCCAAGTGTTATCCATCCTTTTTCTCTATACATGTTTCTTCAGTGGTTATTGCCAAATAAATTTTATGCAGAGAAATTGTAAGAAACTTGCATATAATAGTTATAAGCATTCATTAGAAGCTGAAGAACATTTCCGAGCAAAACCCAAACTGTGAATAAGCCAAGAGGTAAGATTCTGCTGAAAAAGTTCAGCTGACGCTAAAGATCACTGTGTAGAGTTATAAGGTTATTTCGATGCAGAAAATAAGAAATGGGTAATGCCCTCGCCAGGAACCGAACCCGGACCTCTCGAAATACGCACCGAGTGTGCTACTGTTGCACCATGAAGGCATTCAGAAAGGAGAAAGAAAATATCTTATATACTACCATTTTTAAAGGACGACTGGGGATCAGGGGACCCAATCCTGGTGGTGAAGAATCAGCATCAGTCACCTTTTAGTTCGGACGCTACTGAAAAGTTATCAGGTTATTTTGAAGCAGGAGTACATGAAAAATGAGCAATGCCCTCGCCGGGACTGAAAGCTGGACTTCTGGTATACGCGCCGAGTGTGCTAACCGTTACATCACCAAGGCATGTTGGAAAGAGAGAGAATATAAGTCAAATTTTAAAATCATGTTATCCAGCAACATGTAAGTCCAGCAACATACGTTTCCAAATGGCCAAATAACTGGTCATCTAGCTCTTAGCTAGACTTATTAGATGATCTAAAGGTGATTGCCAATTTACTATCTGTTTCCATTCCAAAGGCAATATCACTGCAGAATCATGCGCAATTTTGTAGCCAATAATTTCTTTTTCAATTCTCTCAACTCTTAGACAGACACATCATTTGAAGCTTTGGCACTAGCGTGATGAATTCCATTGTAGTTCTTACTATTAATTGCATTTTCAAGCAATCACAGTTATTTTCCTCCTTAGTTAGGCTTTTGTGTTTAAGAGTAAAATGCTATCCTTCCTTTCTGCTATATAATCAGAGATGCTCGGGAAATAAAGGACTTCCCCCCCCCGTTGATTTTAAAATAAAAGTACCATATTTGTTGAGCAATGCTATGGACGAAGTTGAAAATGATATTATCTATAAGGTGGATTGTAGACAAACATATGAGGAAATGGGAGACCATAATATTCATCTATACTGGCCTCTGAAAGAGAGAGACTTTCACGAATTTCTTGAACATTCCGAGTCGGATACCTATATTATGAAATTTAATTAATGTATATTCATAACAAACATACAACATAAAACTATTTCTTTCAGTTATTTAAACTGAAGCATAATTTCTGTAGTAAAATTATTTGTAAATCCTGTCGAAGTAGTCGAAACCAGCCTCCAATCTTCAGTTTTAAAAACACTTGTTAAAAACTCTCGGTATATTCTCGGTAATATAGGCTAGCCATTTCGACACTATGCATGCTTTATTTCACTAATGCTTTATAAAGCAATCAGAGATTCCCTTAGGATAAGTGTTTATGAGGCAATTTTGTCCCACGACTTTTAAACATAAGGTAAATCCTGTTTTTACCGAAATATTCTCGTCTTCAGTACGATAGAGCCATTCATCATTTAGGATGACAAGCAGCAAGTAATTTCATCTTTGGCTCGATTCCGATGAAGAAATAGTCACGTTTATCAGATCTTCACAGTAATGCTAATAAAGCTGCGAAGTCTGCTTTTGTTTACCTGTGACTCTTGATCACACATACAGCGTAACAGAAAGAAAAATAATTAAAATAATTAGAAAACGTAAATTAAAATTCATTTTTTCATAATATAGTAAAAGACCAGCTGCTGAAATTATAATTAAAACAAAATTTCCTTTACCATATTTTTTCATATTTTGAGCAACCAGAATATAGAACTGAAAAGAACACATGTAATATTCGGACATAAACATATTGAGATTTGGAAAAGTTCTGGTCTTTTAGGACTTGACGTGAACCATTCTTGAAATTTTGGCTATAAGGTGCATTTTTAATATAGGGGGCCTTTTACTATGCAGGCCTTTCCGACAAGCCTTATTTTTTATCTGCACCTACAAGGTATTCTAATTCACACACAAAATCTGAACTTGCAATGTTGTGTTGTCACTTTGACAGCAAAAATGAATGCAGACTTTATAATGCACATTACCACCAATATTGAATTTAAATTTTGACCCTATACATCGTGGTTAATAGGAATGATAAGTCATGAATTCAAAATCTGTATCAACAAAGATGTGAATCGATTCAGCTAACATGTCAAATGGAGGACTTTGTTTTATTTTTTAAAGTCACTTGTTATTATGTTTCCTAATACCTTAAGACTCTCGAGACCTTTCTAAGGCATTTCTAATACCCTCGAGACTCTCCACGCTACAACTCGCAATGCATTCGACGATACACATTCTCAATGCACCAACTCACGATTACAGTCGACGACTAACTCGACACTAGGCTGACGATCAACTTGATAAACTACGAGACACTCGATAGACTCGCGATCGACTAAGAGACTCTGTTGGGATACACTGCTACTTTGCGTGCAGGCAGGACTGTCTTCGAGAACATTCTGATTCAAACCGTTAAGAATTCATTCTAGAAGGTTCTCCATCAGTGTACGGCATGTCGGTTAATTTTGTCGCCAAATGGGCGATTTTGCGCCAAATCTGTTAACCTGGCCTTTCTTTGCCATTTTATGGCAACCATAAATACGCTTTGCTGGGAAGCTATCTTACCGCAGTCGGATATTTCCTAACAATAGATCCTTACAATAGGACTTAGAGTAATAGAACGCGAGCTTTATTCCTCTAAGTCCTTTGATGTTTTTATCAATTAATCAAGCTATAATTTAATTAAGCTATGCTTTATTTGCATCAAGCTATAGTTGATTCAAAACAAGTCATATATATATATATATGTGATGTACCAGCTTTTATCCGGAATAAATAGATTGGTGAAGAATCATAGATGTAGTCGTAGCTTAAATTATCAGACGATAAGTTTACAAAACAGGAACCATTTATTATTGGTCAGGAGAAATAGTTGTTACAAAAATCATATTACCGGAATAAATAAAAAATAATTACTAATAACTTTTTGTATGGAGTTTACTGCATCGTTACATTAAAGAAAAGGCCCCGATATTCCTTTGCGAGTCCTTTTATAGCCTCTGGAAAGGCGGAGCTTCCAATAAATGACGTCAGCCTCGTCAGCCATCCCAGTTCACTTTAAAAATCTCCAGAACATTCTATAACTGTACGTGTAGAAAAGGCGGGAAAAACAACTTGACTACGGGGCTATGGATTTAATTCCACTTACTTTCAAATAAGAGACCGTCGCCATTAAAAAAAAAAAAAAAAAAAAAAAAAAGAACATACAGTTAGAATTTTAAGTGTATTTTTGATTATGGAATTTTATGCTCCACTTCTACCCATACTCATCCAGCTCTCAGAGGAAGTGGAACCCACATCAAAATTGACAAGCAACAGACTCACACCTCGACACACGCACCACGGAATGGGAACCAGATCTACACAGACGGTTCAAAGCAGGAGAATGGTGTAGGCAGTGCTTTTGTGCACTATGAGAATGGCAAAACTGTACACGACTGGCAAGGACAACTTCGCACTCACAATAGCATCTTCCAGGCGGAAGTACTGGGAATTACGGCGGCAGTGCAACATCTCATAGATTGCCAGATCCCACGAGCAAATATCTATACCGATAGCCTTTCAACTTTACTTGCACTTGAGAACCATCATCATGTCTCACCTCTCATACTCAGTCTCCAACATCTCCTTATGCAACACCCTCATTACCATTTCAATCTAGTCTGGGTTAAAGCCCATGCGAATAATGAGGGCAACGAGGCTGCTGACACGTTGGCCAAAGATGCAATTTCCAACCCGACAGCCCAACCCATCACCGTACCTGCGCCCTGCTCTTATCTAAAGGGCCTCCTACGAGAGCAAGGAATGCACCAATGGCAACGCGAGTGGACCGAATGCGAGACAGGCAGACGGACTTTCACCTACCTCCCGAAAGTTTCCGCCGATCGACTCTTTGCCGTAGCACCTCTCACCTACTTCATCACGGGTCACGGCCCGTTTCCCAGCTATTACAATCGCCACGGCATCTCAAATACAGATATCTGTGTCTGTGGATCAGAAGGGTCACCAGACCATTACGTATTTGAATGTCCCTTGACGGCTGCACACCATCTTCCGCTACCTACAAATAATAGGAACGCCTATCACCGGTTCCTTATAACGCATAAAGGAGCGGTTAATTCAATCTCCATCATCATGAATACCATCGCGGCATTGGGCACAGACCTTTGCCTACCGTGCTAAAATGACGCTATGGTGTACTGACGATAAGCTCTAAGACTAGTCCAGTGAATTTTACAATATCTGGGCTTCACCACAACTGTGAGTTTAAGCTCCCCTGCCCACAATCTAAAGTGGCAATACTAACAATTCGCAAATATGTGGCATCTCCTTAGAGAGATGTGTTATGCCTCCATAATGATACGTGTGTAATCCCTTCAACAGCATGTGAACAACATCTTCTTACGCAGTGTTAGTGAACGCTTGTGTGCCTCACGGTGCACACATTGCTGGGGCACTGCCCAATAATTAGTGCTACAACATCCTCGTGCCTTTTATCAGTGATTTTATCTATGTTCTTAGCGATGCTACAATAATCAACGCCTTAGCAATCTAACCGCACACTTCTTCTGCACACATGAGTATTCATGAACTCATCATTCATCATTCAAGATGTATTTGTATTTATATCCAACAGAACTGCCTTACACTAACATTGTGCTTCAGCTTTCATGTGACTTCATGTACTCCATTTATCTTTTTGTGCCTTAAGTGACTATGTGTATGTACCTGTTTTTTGTGCTCTCTGTTTATGCATTTTACGCATTGTGCTTTGTGTATTGTTGCCTATGCATTTTTATGTTTTTTTTTTTTTTTTTTTAATGCGTCTTATTATCCAAGTATTTTTAGTTTAACTACCCACTATCTGTAACACCACAGCTTTCCTCTTCAAACTGTAATACAATCCTACTAATGCCCTTGTAAGGCTATGTACTTCCCTTTGACAACCTCAATAATCTCCTGGTGCAGCCTCGTGTGGTTCCAGGAAGCTTTTGCCGTAGTTAGAGGAGAGTTTGGAACAATGCCTGTTTACCTCTGTTAGACATCAGGCGTTTCAGTCCTCCGTAACCTACCTACCTACCTACATATATATGTGTGTATTTTTCTATTCTGCATTATTCATATCAAATTTACTGTAACTCTTAGTTCATTGATTTGTTCATATATATATATATATATTTGAGCTTATTTCATTTATTAATCCTTTCAGCATATACGTAATGTTTATATATATAAGTTTTAAATTGTTCACATGGAGACGCATGAAGAAGCCGCATTAAAGACGTTAGCAATCATGCCAGTTTAACATTTTTCTTATTCTAGAGATCATATTCGAAACTTGAATTACACAATGCCATGGGCGCGATTTACACCCAATTTTGATCAAATATGTGCCTTTTCTACATCTTCATAAGAACTAATTTCGATGCAGTAAAAATAGTACAGCAGCAGCATTTTGGAGGAGAGTAAAGCAATAGAAAGGATGCAAGGTGAAAACTCAGTTTAGAATTGTCTATAGTTTATGGATAACACAGTTTTGTTCATAAATTTGAAACTGTTATTGGTTGAAGTATTATGTAAGCATCTGTGTTATGAGTGTTATGCAAGAATCTGCATGGATTAATTTTGAAATGACACATTTTGGAGCGATTTATTATAAGCAGTTTTTATTTTTACAGCAAAGAGGAAATATTCAAATTAAAAGAAAAATTTAAAGGACACTATTGCCAAATAAATTATAAATTTGAATTAGATATTTTTTTTTTATCTTACGTATATATGCATATATATGTAATACTATTTTCTTTACTTCTAAGACACACTTCCTAGTTTCAGTACCACAAGCAGAGGGAAAAAACTTTGATAAAGTAAAAATGGAAGGAATAAAATTCTAAAATACATCTAGTAAAAATCAGTTTAATAATCAACTTTAATTTATTAACAACGATAGCCTAAATTAGTAATTTGGAAAAATTCGTTGTTCTGGAATAATAAGTAATTCGAAAACTTCTGCCGTTCTATGATTCTTCTTGCTTTTAGCACTGTATGTAGAGAAAGAAATGTGAGTCAAGGAATACGTATATACTTATAAAGTCACCAAGGAAATACGTATATACTTATAAAGGGGTAAAACTATATCATAATTTGTCACTAATTGTAACTATAAACTATTGTGCAAAGCAATAACATGAAAAATAGATTTACACCTGTAACAAGTTTAATTTAAAATTTCAGTTACCTAGTTATTAAATTAAGAAGGGGGAATTTAAAGTCTCTTTCAGAAAAGTGAATCTGAAATAAGGAATTTAAACATAGAATGTTACGCTATGTGCTTTGACTTACCATTCTGACATCTGCTCTCTGACGTGTGCTGGCAGATGTTGGACATTAACGCCTGGCCGTCCTCTCTCCTCCACGTGATAGTAGGCGCCGGATGTCCCCTGACACGGCAAGACAAGGTGACGTTAGTGCCCTCACGGGCCAGCACCTCGGAGCTCGTCTCGGAATCAATGAACGAAGGAGGAACTGCGAAAAGACAAAGGTCATTTCGTTAGTCACTTTGCTAAGCCATTAATTATACTAGATAGTTAATCTTCCTTTCCTGGCATTAAGCAACAGTTGGAATTTATAAGATTTGTTAAACTACTCTTCTGGTTCACATTCACAAGCGCCCGTATTGTAGACGAGCTTTTAGCTGTTAAATTAGTAAATAAGTACCAGGAAATGAAAGTTAATTGAAAGACCATAACATGGAGTATAATTCGAAGAAAAATAAATAAGGACATTAAATTAAGAGATACAAATATTCCAATTATTTATTTATTTAATTATTTTTAACACCGCAATTTTCTTACCGGCTTCCAGCAATAATATTAAATCATATTGTCTTCATCCAGTGAAAAATATACATCAATATTAGATAAGGTATAGAAAGAATGAATATCAACTTGGACAAAGTGGGTGAAAAGGAAATCACTTAAAAGGTTAGGTGAGGTCACTCATTTAAAGGTCACTCAAAAGGTTCTGCGAACAATAACTGGAATAATAACCGTATACTACAGCACTTTAACTGTATTTTCAACGTTTCGCCAGTATACATGAATTTTTTCCTATGTTTCACCTTTGTTACCTTTTTCTTTGTTTCTTATGTTCTGTCAAGTATTTTTTTATCTTTTGAATTTAAAACCTAACAGTTCTTAAGTTTTATAAATTGCTAATCCTTAAAAGGTCATGTGAACTTCAGTCCGCAAAGAGCTCTGTAATGCTGTAGTTTTCGTAAATGTCTGAAAAAAATACTATTAATATCTGTTTCAAAATGGCTTTAAAATTAATTTAAATCTTAATCCATTTTCTCATTTATTTTAACTGACTCAAATTTTCGAAACCATCACAACGGAAGAGGATGTAAACATACTAAATTTTGTTAAAACTGCATACGGTTATCATATAGAGTACATTAAAATACCATTAGAAACAAATGCTGATATGTACATTTATTTTAGTAGGAAATGGATCAAATAAGTCATTTCTGTTGTAAAAATATAAAAATTCTCAAAACTACTAGTTGCAGAAGATTGAAAAATGTATGCATTTTGTGTTTAGTTGTTACATTTGCATTTAGAGTATTGCAGCCTTGTTTCCTCCCTACACTGTAAGAGAGGAGATTTGTCATTTTTTGATTAAAAAGAATATTATGCATTTCTTAAACATTAAATCTTTATCTACTAGTGCCAAAATTTTGCTCTGCTATGTCGAGAATAAGAGTTACTCCGAAGCATAATTAGCAAGGTAAGCGAGGATTATTTATGTATGTCTCCGAGCTTTTGAATGGATGAGTATCCTTAAGATTAACTTGTCTGATTCTTGTATATACCATGGGATAAATATCCGTGTATAAGAAATACCTCTTCTAGAGATATTTCCTATACACGCATTTACTTTATTTTATTTAATTTTACGTTTTCCTCATATTTTCATTTTTTCTCTTGTCCGTGCAATTTGATAAGGTTGATTCTTTGCCATGTTCAGATTCAATATATTCAATTATAGAAATATTAGTTTCATCTTTTAAATTACTTCTGACTTCAGATAAATCTCGCACTGCCCCATCGAAGAGCATTATAGCCATGATATACTACATTACACTGGCGACTCACAGAATTTATAACATAAACAGTTTGAGTCCGTCTGACAGAGTGAAAAATTGTTTCTGTTTCAAATACAAGGCTTCCGGGAAAGAAGTAGCTTGAAAGGAAATATTTGCAATTTTGGGTGTGACAGTGGATAAGTTTGCTTGTCCAAAAGAGTGCTGGAGAAAAAGTAAATAAACCAAAGATTGGAAATTATTTCCTTTTCTAAATCCTTGTAATGTAACAGAGGATTTTATAATTTAACAATCTTTGCACGTCCTTTCTGAACTTTTCCCCACAACTACGATTTAAAAGACAGAACATAGAAAACTTTCTTCAGAATGATCCTCCTCCAAATACTATTCAGTACAAAAAGAATTCAATTTATAAAGGAAAGGCAGGTTGAAAAGATTTTAGTTCTGAAAAATCGTTGTGGATATTTTCATCGTTTTGAAAATCTAAGATATAGTTGAACGTTCAGTACCACAGGTACATCGAACTCGTGGATTGCAGGCACCATGCGACCTGTGACTTATTTTTCTGCGGCCCTCGAATCATCTAAAGAAAATAACAAAAATACGTAATTATTACATATTAATAAAAACTAGAATTGCATCCGGTTAATCTTTTGATTATGGTAACTTGGCGATTTTTTGGCGAAAACCCTGCTACAGCAACCTGCTAGTTTTTGTTTGGAGGCCATTTTGTTTTCACGAAGTAAAGACATGTTTTTGTTTTTTTGTACTCAAAATTTTTTTCAACAATCTGCTAGCCGAGTTACGCTTATACTAGAAATTTTATGGAACAAAAACGCTTAATCGCGACGAAGATTAGGTGCGAAATTGGAAGATAGTGCAGAATCGCACACTGCTTGCCGCGTTTTTAAGAATTGCACATACGCGGTATCATCCATGTATACGTCGACCTATTTTCACTTAAAAAAACATCCAGAATTGCACAAAAATGGCATTGCGCACACTCTTGACTTTATCCATGTACACTACTAGAGTCATAGTTAGTAACTTTTATCGCCTTACCAAAATGTCGCCAAACTACCTAAATGACTCGAGACAGCCTCGTTAGAAAAATATTGTTTCAAACAACATTAAGGAGGTGCCAGCCCATCTGCATATGGAAGTGGCAGAAATTATCGGTGTGACTGAGATCTAAAGTCGGTATCCCTAAATTTTACAAATACTTGCCTGCACGTTTCTTCGAAAGCTACAAATTTGAATCATACGTGATTTAAATATTTGCTAGTACGCAGCAGTGTGAATAATTTTTCTTACTTTGAAACTGGAATGTGAAGAATTTGCAATACCCTCGCCAGAGTTCGAACCTGGAACTCTCGAATACGTGCACAGTGTGCCACTGTTACACCACGAAGGATGCTCGTAGGAGGATGAAAATATCTGATATTTGCTAGTAAAAGTATTAGCAAATATAAGATAGTACCTATATATAGTTTGCTAATATCCCCTTTTAAAAGCGCCTGATAGGGGTTGTGACGAATTATTGCCAGCCACCTTTTAGTTCGGGAACCACTGCAGAGTTATTAGGTCATTTTGAAGCAGGGAACGTGAAAAATGAACAGTGCTCTCGCTGGTACTTGAACTTGGACCTCTTGAAATACGCATCGAATGTGCTATCGTTACACCACAAAGGCATACTAGAAGGAGGGATAAAATGCCTTATAGCTTTAAAATAAAACAAACACCTTATGCAAGCAGCAAAGATCTAACCCCTGTGTATATCTACCAGTATTTAGTGGCCTCATTATTTCTGTCAGTGTCTTGTATGGAGGAAAAATTAAAGTTGTAGTAATTAATTATATTTATGTTGCAATATATATTGCTATTTCAGTAACAAATATTTGATTCAATAAATAAATAATCCGCAAGATGAAATTAAAACAGTAATTTTTCTTTTAAATTGTGCCATGTGCCACAGTTTTGGGTGCGAAACGCTTTACAAAAATTTATTTAACGAACAACAAAGTACCTCTCTAGGATATTAATCGGTTGCAATCAAACAAGCTGTTAAATTCTGTAACAATTAAATTTAAAAAAAGCGTTATGCCTAATAATCGATATAAAGAAGAATTTAATATTACTGTGTGCAGAAATGCATAGAATGGGATGCATTTTGAAGTGAATATACTAGGCATTAGTGACTATCGAAAATAATTATGATATAGCCCTCGTTTTAAAGATTATTTCTCATCAAATAAATTCAAGTATCATGCAGCCAATCCAAGAATGTCTAAAAAACGGAAAACAACATACATACATTTCACTGACAAAAAAATCCGATGATATATTAGTAAAAGATATAAATTAGCTATGATGATTCACCAAGCAACCATTTCTGGCGTTAATTTTGAATAAAACTCTATCAGTTTAAATTCTAATATTAAATATAAAACTCTATCAGCTTTGAGTGGGTGTGGAATGACATATAGAGACAAACCGTCAAATATTCAGACATTTTCTGAAAATGCAGGTCGACAGCGAAAAATGAGATAGAAGAGAAACACACTAAAGTAAAATTTAAAATTAGGTTACAAATCAACCTTAGTTTGGTGGTGATTGGATTCCTTCAGTATGGATTAGCTTGATTCTGATTTTCACTTTAAAAGTAGCTTAAATTAAAAAGATAAATCTTTGTCATAGATGTTTGAACAAATCTAAGGTTATTAAGGGCATTCGAACATAGGTCCGTCTTCTACCCATTCCTCACCTTTGCAAAATGTTTTGCTCAAGAAGGAAAGGGACCTGTGTCTAAGTGCCCTCGAAATCAATAGACTTTTTTAAAAA
This sequence comes from Stegodyphus dumicola, assembly GCF_044657685.1. NCBI lineage: Eukaryota > Metazoa > Arthropoda > Arachnida > Araneae > Eresidae > Stegodyphus > Stegodyphus dumicola. Next base: position 201,910,327 of record NC_140771.1, read on the forward strand.
ATCTATGCTAACTTAAGATTGCCTTCTTTTGCCTAGTTTAAGATTTTACCATATCATGCTTCATTCCAAATAAAAAAAAAAATGTTAAAATAACTATTCGCTTCATTTTCAACATGGCTTTATACATTTTCCCTGTGTGTAACATAGTGTTACGGATTTGCTATTTATTTAGTTATTTTTAGCAGAAATTTGCAATTAAAATTGTTTTATATACCCGTGCACGCAGTGGGAGAATCATTTGAAGAGAAAGCTATGCCGAAAAAATTAAAATACAGGAGCACGTGCATTTAACATTTTATTAAATAGATATCTCGTAATTGTACTCTTTTGCTATCAAGAAAAATCAAGAAAATACCAGAATGTTGTCGTGCATGATTAAAAAGCTTTTTAAACAAGCTGTTAAATTCTGTAACATTAAATGAAACAATTAAATGATGAAGCCGGATTAAAACATCTGAGTTCAGCTGTTTACTTTGTTGCTTGTAGCGAATTCGCGGTGAGATCGGATTACCTTTTTGAATTGTGTTATTTTAACGTTTTTAGTAGTTTAAAATATAACTACGTGAGATATTACGATATTGTACGAATATCTCCGAGGAAATTTCAGCATTTTGTTTTATTTCTTTGAATAAGAATAATTTTTATTAACTTTTATCGACTTGTGCATTCAATCCATTACGAACCTGTACGCACGCAACAGTACGTACCAGTCAATATTCCTCAGAAAGTGTTACACGAATGCGTCTTTCCTATGCTGTTTTTTATTTACAATAAGGAAAGCATGAAAAAGCAAATTCAAAGATCTCCAAATGAATACCCCTAGAAGTTTTTTCCTATGACAGCTATTTATGAAAGTTGAAAAAATTACACAGATCAATATTTTATCCACGCATATGCAAGCAAGATTGCCATACAAGATCGATTGGAAGATTTGGATTTTTCGAATTATGCCAAAGAGCACCATATTTAGAATAATAGTTTAGTTTTTCAAGTCTTATCTGATATTAAATTGCATGGATTAAATTGCACTGCCTAAGAGGAGGCATGCCATTGTAAAGATCTTTTTAAAGGAAGAAAGGGCTTGTATTAATTTATTTCTCGAAGTGTATATTCTTGGCTTTTCTTTAGAGAATTATTACATATAGACAGAACCACGAAAGTTACCACTTAGCCATCCCGGTTGCCAGGATATGAACGTGATTAGAAATACCAGTTCAGCGATAAAAGTTCCTAATTTTTTTTTTAAGAATGAAATTTAAAAAAATGATCGTATTAATTTTAAAAGGATTTTTCATAAATTATGACTCTTGAATCTTCTAGCAGAGTGCATTATTTCTGCAAAAGACTAAGATAAATTTATCTGACATGATATATCCTTAAAGAAAATATATGAAAAAAAAATAATAAAGTAGAGAATAACTGCGATAGACCACTTTTCCTGGCTATTTCAAACAATAGTATTCCTTTTAAAATGATATTCTGTAAATGCCAGTTGTCAACATTTTTGTGTTTCTGAAAAGAAGCTTACAACATCAGAAATATTATAAATGGTAACGAACAACACCATTCGTCATTTTATGCCATAAAATAAAATGTTATCTCTTTCTGTGAAAAATGGGTAAAATGAGACAATTCTTTATTTTTTAATGTTTTGTTGCTTAGTCTAAATAAAGTCGTTGTACATAATAAATTTCCAACGTAAACTCTTTTTCTTTTTTTTTTTTTTTTTTCAAGTTTCGTTTAGAAATATATTCTCGAGCTTAATGATCTGCCGAACTAAGCGCGACTTCACAATTGTAGTTTAATATTCATTTCTAATGAAGCTTAGATAGAATTCATGAATAAGGACATACTGAATATCCTGTTTCGCTTAACTGTTTATCAAAATGATTCTGTTTTCAGGCAGTTAATTTATTTCTTGAAGTTTATAGTCTTGGCTTTTCTTTAGAGAATTATTTTTTAAACAATTAAAAAGCATAACTACAGTTTTTGATTTTTCTTTAAATATTCATACGTATTTATCATATGAATAATATTTATTTATTAAGTTTATTGTTTGTATCTATTAATTTGGTTTTTTTATTAGTCCAAAGGGGCTTTGTCCCTGAAGGACTATTGTTTTCGTTTTGCGATTTTGAGTTGAATTCACTATAAATGTCCGTTTCATTTTTCAAACTGTTGCCACCGAATGTTAGAGTCCTTCATTATATTTGAAGAAAATAAATAATGAAAAATCTGCATAAATCTATGTATGTTTCTCACATTGTGATAAAACAACGGTACAAAGAGCCATCGAATTTTAAATGACGTAATCCTCCTACGAATATGGGCATGTGGAAGGTCAAATTTGAAATTTGGAATTTGTTTTATTATCAATTTCATATTTTGTAAAACTTTAACGAATTTTTGATTAACAAACTCAAGGATTTCAAAGCGAGCAATGGCAACACTCTATGGGGAGGGGACTTTTTATCTCCAGCGCGCGGAACTGTGTATCGAAAATTCTAAAGATATGCTCATTTTGAAATTATTTAGCGACATTGCTATTGAACTGAATTTTATGGTTTAAGTGCAAAGAAAATGATATTTAATAAATAAAGGTAACACACAAAACGTTAAAAAACGCTCCTTTGGACGTAATTTAAAATCTAAAACCTTTCAGATTTTTTTTTATTTATTTAAATATTAATCTGTTTATATAATATTATATTAACTTAAATATTTTATAGAACATTTTAATAAATTGTTGAAAATAGGAATTTGCATTTCTCCCATTTGCGACAGCGCTGAGCAAAGGCGGTGAACCATATAACTTTGCGCAACGTTCCTGCCGACGGAGAGAGAAAGGGCAGTGTGTCTTCCCGTTGCCGACGTGGCCAGCAGTTGTAATTCTCTCAAGCGTGATGCAGAAATATTATGTATGAAGTCCTAACAAGGAACAGCACAGTAGAAATAGAAACCTACTCAACCATTCTGGATTACCTTTCTACATCGCTAAGTACCTGCCAGTCTGAATAGGACTGTTAAAGCAGGATCAAATCATGTTGCACCAATGATGTATATTCGTACGTTATGCATCGTATAATTTCATTAATGTGTCATAGTCTGATACGATATGTTCATCTATGTTGTTAAACTTGAAGCCACTGATTAAATCTTATGTCATTTCAACTTAGTGCAATTTATACTTCTGTAGCAGAGAACCTCGGCTTTACACCTACCACTACGCATAACTCTCACGGTTCTTTAATGAACACAAATTTCAGAAACAACACAAACAAAAATAAACACATTCATAAAAAAAGAGAAAGAAAACAGTATCGAAAGTTTCTAAAAAAATCATTTGCGTGTTTAAAAGAATTTGACAGAAACGCTGTAAATTTCGACGGGGAGAGGGGTTCAATTGAATCTGATCTACCTCCTCTTAATAACGTTGAATCATATTTTATTTGCTTTCTTTTGTCTATCTATTTTTTTTTTTTTTTTTTTTTTTTTTTTTTTGTTATTTTCGTGTTTCCTTTCTCTATATTTTTTACATGTTTAATGAACAGTGGATGAATTTTACATATTTTTAGGGAGATTTGGATTTTATTGTTGTTAATTTCATTTCTTCCATGTCTTTGTGGATTTAGTTCTAAATATTTTTCATTATATATATTTATATATATATATATATTTAAATGTTATTAATTTTAGAAAAAATAATTTTAATTTTTCGCAAAAGTTAAACAGTGTAGAAGATATAATACTAATTGGTTATAAATTGCATTTTTTTTTCTTTGCATCCATTTTTAAAGGAAAATCAAAACTGATTTCCTTTTAAAATGTGTTTGTAAAAAATACTTGGTACGAATCTATTTATAATTTTCAAATATGTTGCTTTTGAGTGTACAACAACTTATATATATCTAATTTTGAACAGTTCTGCTCTGAAGATTCAAATGATGATTAATAAAACTTCCTTTTGCATCGAAGGTTAAATTATGTAAAGCGAGTTTATATTTCTTCAACGCTGAGATTAATCTGCACTTGATTAATGATTGTAAAAATGAGCAAAAAAAAAAAAAAATGTGTGCACTATAACTTTAGTCCAATGTATCATTACTAAACTACTGTGGGTTATAGCGTGCTCTGTTTTAGCGATGTTGAATCCATTATGTTGTTCCGAAGCAAGGAAATTGAAGAAATCCGCAATGCCATCTGCGGTATTCGAACTCTGGACCTTCCGAATACGCGTCGAACGTGCTTCCAATTACCCCACGAAGGTATGCGGAAAGGAGAGAGAACCTTACGTACTACCTCTTTTAAAGCGACTGAGGATTAGGAGACGCAATCGCCAGATCTTGGTGATGACGAATTATCGTCCATTAACTTTAAGTTCGGGCGCTACTTGTGGAATCATTACGCTTTTTCGAAGCAAGAAAATCGAAGAAATCCGCAGCGCCCTCTCCAGGATTCGAACACCGGACCTCCCGAATACGAGTCGAGTGTGCTTCCAGTTACAGCGCGAAGGCATGCGAAAAGAAGGGACAAAATACCTTACAGCTAAAGCATTTTCTTCGTTGATTTTAGGCTATATTGCTGTGCTCTTATTTTAAAGCACAAATTTTAAAAAGAAAATAATTTGAAAGATACGTTTAAAATAAATCAAATAGTCATTTTGAAAAAGAATTGAATTGGGAATCGGGTGTCTTGGAGAATGCAGGAAATATCCTAATGAAAGAAAGAATGCAATGTATCCGTCTACATGCGTTCTGAAGGACAAATTGGAAATTCTTCACATGATTACTTTTCATTGATTGATTTTAACAATGTAAAAATCAAATATGCATCGTTTTAGTACTTTTTAAGAGTTGATTAATTTAGTAAAATGAGAAAAAATAATGAATAAATACTTTTAGTGGTTTTAGAGGTTATCAGAATCTTATCAGATTATTTATATATAACTAGCACATTGTATAAATTATGTACTTGCAAGTAATTTGCCCATGAAAGAACTAATATATCTGTATAAGAAACAGAAACGTTAAATGACTAACAATATAAGCCTCCATACATAAATACATCGAGATTATGAATTTTTACTTTTCTCTTTTTATATTTGTCTGACATATGTAATTTAACTGTGTTACGTTAATCTAAGGCATAAGATAGTTGGGATCTGATCACCAAAGGACAATTAATGCAGTAGTAAGATCTCAAGTTTTCAGGTATTCCAAAATCACACTATGTCTCGTTTTAACCCAATTTTCTGTAACAAAAACATGGAAAGTAAACATTGAGACTACAGAAGGAACTCTATAAATTGGGTTTCAGACTAACGCAGAAAATAGTAAAATGCCCATAAGAAAGGGAAACAAAAGCAAATATATATTTAGTACTTTTTTTTCCAAAATCTAACACCTTTTTCTTGCACAATTTTTCTGAATTTTTCTTCCTAATTCTTCTGACGCGATTTCATATCGAAATATCTGCTGCATGGGCACAGTGGTTTACAATGACTATACTGGTGTATTGTACCTCTTTTGTAAACAAAAGAAGATAAGGGAAAAATCTTACAGAGGGTTTCTATTTAATTTGGAGAGATTCGTAATATGCTAACTTATAAGCAAGCGATGAACATATGATCAAAAAAGGCGGGAACCTGCAAGTATCTAGCTTTACTAATAAGTGTTTCTGAAGGACGTGTTTAGGAATAGATAATTTTTGGCAAATCACACAGATCTCTGATGCCTTAGTTCAGTAAGGTGCATGTCAGCTTCGTAACAATTAACATCATTCTAATGCAAAACTGAAATTAGTAATAAGTATCAACCTCTAAAATTCAGACCTCTGTTACTGTGAAAATGAAGGAACTTGCGAATTAATAGTAAACCTTAATTCTATGAAATTTACAATAGAGGATAAACTTCTTGCATAAAATAATCGATCTGTTTTCTGGGCTGATTTGAATTCTTGGGGTTCGAGAATATAACTGTGACACTTATGCAAACTTATATTAAATTTTATGGTGCACGATTAGCTGAGTGATTCTCGTTTAGCTTATGCATTAATTGTCATCTAAATGCGATAATAATTCAGACCGCCAGTTCCTCCCTGTGATGTACAATCACTGATGAATTTAACACATCAGACAGAAATTTGATATCATCAATCTATCGGAATTGCTTTGAAATTCCAGTTATACGGGTGCTAGATTTTCTCTGAGATTGCGAATATTCGAGAACGGAGTCAGACGATATGTGCGTGATTAATAGACATTTATCAGCAAATACCTGTTTATTTTACAGCGAATATATGCGTATTACAATAACGGTATAATAGCGTGTGTATCGAATATAGTAATTCAAAAGCATAATTATTTATTATTATATTTAACATAACTAAAGGGCTAACCCGTTTTTAAGCGATATTGTATTTGAGACAGAAGTAATTCGTTTGAATGACTTGGGAGTTGTATTAGATTATGGCAAAGCCCTTGAGGACTATTTGCTTTGGGGGAGGGATGACTTCCTGAAGCACTTTCTAGGGAAATATAGTTTCTGTTAACATTTAACACGGTGAAAAATGAGTAAAATCTCATGGAACAAGGATTTGGTTGACCAGTGTTCAGCGATTTTACTGTTTGGCTTCTCCTGGTTTATTGGAGCAAATTAGTTCCATGAGTTATTTCGAATCAAAGTAAAGTAATCTAAATTTCTCATATGACACATTTTTGTCTACAAATGGGACTTGACGGACTACTTTTCAGGATTTGTATGAGAAAGATTCTAGAATAGACATATTGAACTAACATAGAGGCGGTTATAAAAAGTTAAACTAAATGTTCCCCTAAAGCTAATATTCTGTCAAGAAAAATCTTTCGAAAGTGCTTCCCTATATTTTTTAAACCAGGTGGATAAAACAAATATAAGCACTTAATATCTCAGTACCAAACGACTGAATGGACTAGATGCCATTACATTTTGTACTTGCCTTCGTTTATAATTTAAACGCAAGTAGGATTTTGGTTTTCTCATGTAAACACAGCTAGAACGCAGTCCTTCGGAGAAGAGAGAGCCTCAGCATGTATTACCGTAATATCGCGTTTTAACGAAAGTTTCTCGCCACCGCAAATATCGCCTGCGTAAACAGTTCGAGTTGACTTGTTTAATCATATTTTGTCAAATGAATTTTGCCATTTGAAAGAAAGAGACTTGCTTTAGAACACTTGTCACGCTATACATCGCATAAGCTTGACGGACAAGTTCAGTTGCTGTTGCCGCATGAGCTGACTCAAGCATTATCGTTATTACGTTGTTCGGGGCTGCAGCAATCTGCTCAACCCCGAATATCAACGCAAGGATAAAACTCTGAACCGGATCGTCATTTGAGATGAAACGTATATTTACGTAAACGTTACAGGCCAAAAAAGGGGTTGGTCTGTGCCCTGTGAGTCCGTCGGCAGCATTGCAAAGCGCAATTTGACAAACAAAACAAAAAAACCATACTTTGTATCTAGTGAGACTGCAGTGGTATTATCCACAAAGAGTATCTGGAAAAAGGTAAAACCCTCGATATAAAGATGTATAGCGAGATGCTAGTCTGTGTTGACGCTGCTATCATGGAAAAACGTCGAACTGATTTCCGGCGCAAAAAAACCCATCAAGATAATGCAAGACCACCTGTGTCTACATGCACCGTCTGGACTCTGTGGGATCGAATGGGATCTCTTGCCACACCCACCATAGCCCCGACATCGCTTCTTCGGACTTCTACCTTTATTTTCACTTCAGCTACTTCTTCCTGGTGCTGTCTCCCATTCTGCACAGGAAGTCCGAAATTAGGTTGATTGCGGCTACCAAGTTTCTAGGCCGAAGACTTTAAAACACTACCAAAGTGTTGGCAGAAAATCATAGATTTGGGTGGTGATTGACCCACGTACTAAAGATACTGCTTTCATATTTTTCTAACTTTATTAGGAATGTTTTTGGCGGAAAACCTTCGTTACAAACATATCTGTCAAAAGCCTTGTATTAAAAATGATTTAATCTAGTCGTCTAAAACTTAGCTGACAGAATTATAACAGCACATCTAACTTCACCTAAATCTTTTGGGGAACGAAGACATATGATTATGAAGTTATAAAAGACCTTTATTGTCTAAAATAATTTCGTAATGATTACGTCTAAATGTTTTTCAATGAAGAACACCTATTTATCACTCTAAGCATATTACTGTAAGCATTGAGCTGCAAAATTTTAAAAAATATTTGTAACGAAGAGGAATGTTTAATAGCTATTGCTAAAAAGTACATTTGACACTGTAGTTCCTGTGTAAAATAATTATATCATGCAAAAACAACTAATAGTACAGTACTAAAGAAGAAGTCTAAGTTATCGCGTAAAAACTTAATGTACAAATTACACAATACTAGATAACTTTAAAATCAAAAAGGGATGAGTAAAAAACTAATTAATTTTAATACAAAACATTTAAATAATTTTATAAAGATGCTTGCAAATAATTAAAAACATTTCAAATACACAGCAAATATATACAAAGAATTGCAACAAATGGTAAATTAGCCCAACCCGAGGTTTGAGTCGGACTTATCAAGGGAAAAGCGGCTCGAAACTCAATGTTTTTAATTATTTGCGAGCTTTTTTTTTTAAATATTAAAAATTTTTGTATTAAAATTTATTAGTTTTTTTTTCTCATCCCTTTTTGATTTTAAAGTTATCTCGTATTGTAAATTTTACATTAAGTTTTTACGCGATAACTTAAACTTCTTTAGTATTGTTAGTTGTTTTTGCCTGATGTAACTATTTTACACAGAAACTACAGTGTCAAATGTACTTTTCAGCAATAGCTTTTAAACATTCCTCTTCTTTACAAATATATATATAATTTAATTGTTGAAAATTAATGAAATCCATCAAAAGTATGATAGCATTTATTTGTTGATGCACAAAAAATATTGCTCAAACAAAAGATAAACTACGTGTAAGCTTATCCAGTCGCTGATCGAACAGTCCAGACGCAAACCACTAGACCAAAAATGTTTGCCTTCTTTCATATTTCAGTTTTCCAGCTGAGTTATTCTTAGATGTTGTTCTTCAGTTTTCGGAAACAAGTTTTTCCTCTTTTTCTTCTCTTTAGAAGTGGCTTGAGTAAGAAAGAAAGGATATATAATTTTCTTCATAGGAATTATATTTTAGAACCGGTGTAATTCTCAAAAGTAAACACAACTTCCATATATATTTTTTATTTATTTAAATATGTGGTTTCCTTTAATGCGATCACTACATTGCATAAGGAAATAAAATTTAAAGCGGCTATGATTGGTTTGGATTTCTTTCATTTTAACTTAAAACTTATATCAGGCAGATAAGTTAAATTCTTTATTAACTATTTTCAGTTATGCTAAGCGGTAAAGTAGACCTGAGAGAGATTATGAATTTCCCGCAGACGATAATTTCCTCCGCAGAGCACATGAACGCATAATAAATTCGTAAAAATTCAGGAATGAGGAGTAAAGTATGAACTAGAATTTTGCTGTAAAATACCATACTCTTCATCAAGTCTAAAGGCAGTAAACGATTTCGCGCAAAAGTGAAAATATCTTTTAAGGAACTAATAAGAAATATAGTATGTTCTTTCTTAATTCAGGCCAGAGTTTGATTCCTTTTCTTTCTTAAACACTATTACACACGTTTCAAAGGACTGCAAATTCGCTAATTTTTTAAATTTCTCTTACATTATCTTAGTGCGTATGAAATAATAAAGATAAGCTTATGTATGGTAAGAGATTAGAAAATGTCAAAGGAAATGAAATCAATGGACATTCATCCAAAATTATATGCTGCAGTGGATTTCTAAAAAATTTTCATCAGATTACTTCTGCTTTAAATATCCAGATGACGATATCGATTTACTGCCATAGTTGCCATAGTTGAACTATGTTTTGGCAGCATGAGGTTTTTAAAGTCTCTTTCTAATCGTCATTATCAAATGTTATTACGCAAATATATAATTATCACATACATGTTCTGCAGTTTCCAACCTGTTGAGAAAGAAATTATGTTTTAGAATCTGCCGTACAGTCTGAAGTAGAAGTGTGATTAACCAGTGAAGATCAACGATTTACGTAAAGTGTGGTATGAAAGACCTGCCTCCTTATATTTGAGGATACGCTCTCCAATGCCTTTGGAATCTCGTCATGGAGCTTTTCTGATAAATCGATCACCTTTCTGTATTGTTGAATCCTATAACGCCTAAATGGCTCCCGTGCCAAATTCGCCAAATCTGCTGGAAGGTCTCCGTTCTCTTCTGAGCCAACCAACGTACTTTTATAATAATCATAATAAAGTCCATTAAATCTGTGACGTATAGTGACTCTGATCTACAACACTATTACATATAAAAGGTATAAGAATATAACTATTTCTGAGCATATTTTTCTATTACTAATCTATTATTACATGTTCAGAAATGAAAGGAAAGGTAGTAAGGTAATTTTAAAATCAAGTGAAGAGTGAATAGTCTACGCCAATTCCAAATGCTGTGAGAAACAATACTGGAACTGAAATGAAATTTTGAAAGCTTGTAAGAAGATAATTAATTATTCTTACTCTTTCACCACGAGACGGAGATTTAAATAATCAAAACTTTGAGTGAAGTTTTCAATTACTATATTATTTCCTTATTTCATCATTCCATTTCATTCAAAGAACTTTTCTCCTTTAAAAGTGTAATTGTTTATCCATAAACGTTTTCTTAATTACAAATTTTTCTGTACAATATAACTTTTCACATATTCCACACTATAGAATAGCTTTATATGAAATTTCGAATGATTCCGCAGTACTAGAATATTGAATACAAGAAATTTGCTCTTTATTACTGATTGCAGTTTTAAATATGTGTTACATGAAACTATAGTTAAAATAAAGGTTTGTTAAAAATTTAAATATTTTTATTTAAAGCTAAAAAGTACTGATTTTTTAGTATTAAGTAACTTCAGTATTACTTCAAATTTCCGCCGCATTTTTATACAAATTTTTGGAGTTATATATGTATGATAGGACTCAAATTCAAAGCAAATACTTATTCAGGTCTTCCATTTCTTAATGACCGGTTTTATTTCGGTAAAAGTATGCAAACATATTTTAAAAGTTGTGCATACCGAAAATCAGAAGATTTAAACTATCGCGAACTAAATACACGATTTTATGAGAAGTTGCGAAAATATTTTAATTTAAAACACGTGAATAATAAATACCTAAAGGGAATTTAAACACATATTCTAAAATAGGCGTTTGACAGATATTTAACAATCACAAAAAGGATGGAATTTTTAAGAGTATTTTACAGATATGCCATCAATATTTTGTTCTAAATATGGCTTTTGACAGCACTCTACACTGACGAGTCAAAACACTATGTCCATCGGCGCATTTTTCAATGAACTCGTCTGGATGACATGGGTGCCACGTAATTAAATGTGAATGGTATTTACACTCATGTCCATAAATTAAGGATAATGCAAAATTAGGCAAAGGAAGAGTTAGAAGCAAAACAAATTTGACTTATTTGTAAAGCTTATTTATTAAACAAAAGGTAAAGAGGAAAAAAAGATGCTATATATTTGATATTATTAAAAAAATTAGCGATTTTTTCTCCCTGGAGCAAATTACACACACAAAAAAAAATACAAAAAACCAATATTACATGGCTGGTATGATTGGTAATACATTGTATGTCTCCCAGACGATGCAATACAGTCCGTACAACGCCTAGGCATGCTGAGTATCAAATTATCGATATGATCTTGGGGGATATTACACCACTCAAAAAGCAATGCTCTCTGAAGTTCCGGTAGACATGTAGGAGGAGGTTGACGGCTGCAACTCGTCGGCCAAGCATGTCCCACACGTGCTCTACTGGATTCAAGTTCGGTGAGAATGCTAGCCAGTCCATACGGGTGATATCCTCCGATTGAAGGAACGGTGAGGACGGCGTTGTCATCCATAAACACAAATGGTGCGCCCATGGCGCCCCGAAACAAACGTACATGTTGTTCCAGAATGACGTCCCGATAGATTTGGCTTGTCATGGTTCCAATTTGAACATGCAGGTCAGTTCTGGAACCCAGAATAATTCCACCCCAAACGAGCACTCCTGCACCACGGTAACGGTGTCGTTCAATGATGTTTTCTTGGTGGTAACGGGTACCTGGAGCTCTCCATGTGAAAGTCCGGCGAGAATCAGACTGCAAGCTAAACCTGGACTCGTCGGAAAACATCACACAAGCCCACTGTTGCGGTGTCCACAATGCAGGCTAGCCGCAGGCGACAGTGAATTGCAGTGAGTGGAACGCATCTGACAGGTTTACGAGCATATAGACCAATCTGCCCTAAGCTTCTGTACACGGTCTGCCTTGAAACTGTCGTACCAGTGGCTGAACAGAGCTGACGAGACAGGTCTGAGGCTGTGTTCCGCCTGTTTCTTTTGGCAGTAACTGCCAAATACTGGTCCTCATTCGGCGTTGTAACTCTGGGGTGACCTGTGCTGTAACGTCTACTCACATTACCATTATCTTAGAATCGTTGCTAACGTCTAGAGATGACACTCTGTGCAATTCCAAGTTCGTCTGATACTTCCAGTTGGGTACGCCCACATTCCAGACGACCGATAATTATACTACGTAAAACTTAGTCAAATGCGTCCTTTGTGACAAAACTATTCGGTTACTGCACTGAAATGCTTATAAAGCGTCTGCGAACAATTTTACTTATTTGCCTGTATTCCTTATATATCACTCTCTTACACTCTCGTCATTGTGACGTATCATCGGTGTCATCATCGTTACTTCCTGAAATTTGCATATGATTCTTGGAGATGTGTGTAGTGATTTTACAGATGATATATTTATTTTAGAGTTCGATTTCCGCGTGACTCCGAATTATCCTTAATTTATGGACATGAGTGTAATTGCTGCTGGAGAAAAGTCTCGGAACGAGTATCTCCAAAACTGCACGATTGTTAGGTTGATCAGGGTCTGCCTTTGTTAATGTTTATGCAAAGTGGATAAATGACGTTGAAACCAGCAGTAGGCACAAAGGTTTTGGATGTCCATGCGTCATCAAAGAAAAGGAATTCGGACGCTGTCCCGTTTGGTACAGCAAAATCGCCGCAGGAGTGTAGCTCAGCTGACAGCTCAATACAATGCAGGTTCATGTACAAGTGTTTCGAAACACAGATTTCAGCGGATACTGTTGGATCGGACAAGAACCGGTATTTTCAGCATGGTATGGCCGCAGATACTGTTGGATAGGAGACTACGCAGCATACGTCCCACTCGTGTGCCTCTGTTGACCAAGCTTCATTGTCAACTACGCCGACAGTGGACATGGGAACAGAGACTGGATCATGGATATGTGGAAGATAGTTGCTTGGTCGTATGAATCACGATTTCTCATTCATTACGTCGATGGTCGTGTCAGGGTAAGCCATCGTCCAGGCGAACTGTTGCTTCTCCCCTTGTACAGCAGGTCATAACACAAGATGGCGGTAGTGGTATTATGCTTTCATGCTTTGGGGGACGTTCTTATGAGCGTCTCTAGGACCCTTAATTGTGGTAGAATATACCATGAAAGATGCGGACTATCTGAACATAGCTGTGGATCAGCTTTACCCTTACATAACGTCTGTCGTCCCAACTGGAAACGGAATCTTCCAGCAGGGCAACGCCCCGTGTCGCAAGGCTCGAATTGTGTCGGAGCTGTGCGAGGAGCATAAGCATGAATTCCAATTAATGTTCTGTCCAACTAACTCGCTGGATTTTAAACCGATAGGGGACATTTGGGATGTCATGAAACGGCATCTCAGAACTCGGACATCACCATGTCGGAATATATCACTTTTGGGTGACCGCTGCTTAGATATTTGGTACAATCTGCCTCCAGTCATCTACCAAGAACTTGTGGCATTCATGCCAAGGTGAGTCGTACCTGTTTTGCAGGCCAAAGGTCGCATTATTGAGTAGGTGGTCATAATATTTTGGCTCTGCAGTGTGTATTATAGTGAACATGAAAGATTTAATTTCGTATGACATTTCATTCAAAAAATGAGAATTCCTGTTTTGAACAGAAAGAATTTTTTAAATAAAATTAAATAATTGAACTCAACGTCGTTCTATATATTAACACTAAAGCTGCAATCTGAAAGAAAACTTAGATTGCCTGCGAAAGAGAAGGTATTGAAATGATCACTTACTCCGGAACTAACCACTGCACGGCCAGCCCTACAGAATCGACTCCCTATAAGGCGGGAGGAGTCAAATCATGTTCCATACGGAATCTTGCCCGTGCTTAACCCATTGTATGGAAAGCGAATTTTTACGATGTCAACTTATTAAGGATAGGAGGAAATGAATGAACCGGCGTCTTAATGGTTGACTCCCTTGCTACATAAGAACTCGATTCGTGTATTTCGTGCCTTTAAAGCTTAGATTATCAAAATACAAATTGTACCCAATACAACAAACTATCTTAAATCATTACTTTGTATATGGAAAATGATGTACTAGTATGTAATAAAAATGGCATGTGTGATCAGAAAATGTGAAGATGCCACATCAGCAGGGAGAAACATTAGAACGGTTGCTGGTTTTTACCCCACACAAAAACAAATAACGGGAATTTTAATTTTATATGATAATGGATTTTTGTTAAACATGCACACGCGCACTTTTATGTATATGAAGGCATATATATATACAATATATATACATATGTGTGTGTGAGTTTACGCTTTAGTTTATAAGATTTTTAATTCGTTTTTCATTAAGAAAATATCTGAATTGCTGAATACACCTGATTTCCATTCTTAATCCTTCAAATAAAAGCAATGAAAAAGGAGTAAAACTAAAAAACCAAAATGTAGAACTAGCTTCATAATTGCTTTTCAAACTGCGGCGGTAAAGTGAGTTTTATTAGATAAATAAATGTACGAGAATTAAAAATGTATAAGAATATTAATTGGGTAAAGTTTGTTGCTTAAGTTATTCGGGTAAAGCGGAAAATTTTCTAGTATTAATGTAATTTAAAAGCTTTTGAGACACATATGGAATAGAAATCATAATGCAAATTCAAGATATTTAAATGTAAATTTCTCTTGGGACGCATTTCTGTACCAATTGAAGTTAAATTCTCTGTCAAAATATCAAGATGTCCTCCAATTTTCAAAACGCTTAAAAACGGAATATAAATTAATTTCTGAGCCTTCAGAATAAATTTCATTTAAATTCATTGAAGAATATTATTAATTGAATTATTGACAGATATACGCAATAAAATTTTCTACAAGTAGATGTTAGTTATTAATGCTTGCATACATTCCTAAATTGATTCACTGAGAGATAATGCAGACCTAGTAAATTTTATTTTTAAGTGTATATTTCTCTATAATTAGCGTATATTTAATAAATCGTATAATACGAGTTAAATTGAATTTGATGTATAATATAAAATATTGTGCTATCATAAATAAACTAATAACATGTGAAAGTTTCTAAAAACAATAAGAAATAGCGATGTATAAAATAAGATTTACAAAATTTACATAGGTATTTAAAGTTACGCCTGTTTTTAAAGATATAGATATATTACTATAAAAATTAAGTAGTTGTAATGAATAATTTATGTATCAAACAACAGTAAATGAAACTGATCAAACATTTAAATTAAAAAATCACTGCGACTTTCCGAAAAATATACAACTAGTATTTCCAGCTATGTAATAACTGGAGATCTTTTGTGTGAAACCTGGAAGAGCAAAGTTAATTATGCCCTTTTCCTGCATCAACAGCTCTTAATAAACTCTCCATAATAAGTATAAACAATTAAAATTCGGAGAATTATATCAAAGATTGTTTTCAAAATACACTAAAAGGCTAGTGCCATTTAAAATGCGAATCGTTTTCATATTTAAACTGCGAGAAGAATGAGTACCGTCTATAAGAAGACATATATGTGCGGAGGATTTTCTATGAACCTTGCGTTAGTCCGTCTACACAGGAAAAATTATCGCCGGGGTGTCTGATGTATATCTCCGAAACCTGCAACAGGAGGCGTGACTATTGATCATACACTGCTGTTGAAGTTATATTAGATCACAGCCAATTAAATTGCGTATCCAAATCACGTGTCGAAAAGCGATGGAAGCTACTGAATAATTGTTTAGGATATAGAATGTCGCAAATTGCTTGGTGTTTTTCTTATTATTTTAATAACATTAATTTACTACCCTTGCCGAAATTTTGGTCCGCTCCCTGCATCACCGTGATATGTAAAAGTGCTAGAACTATCTCGGCGGCCAGATAAAAACTATATAAGGCAGGAGAGAGCATTTGCACTCAATTGTTTAGTTGTTATAGTTATTGTTTCGAGTTGTTAATTCAGCTTGAGATAGAATTATAAAATTATTTCTCTTTAGACGCATTGCGTTGTGTTTAACATTCTTAGTAGTTTGGAGTACAAATACTGATTGTATTGTGTGATAATGTGAACACTTGTACGAATATTTCTGCGAAAAATTCCAAAACTCTAAAATTACCTGTTTAGTTACTTGCCTAATATTTATAAATTTAATAGAGACTTGATAATTATTAACTTAATAATTTTTCAACTGATCGGTCCATAATAGTTAACCTTGTAATAACTGCTCAGATGTTGCATTGTAGTATATAATATTCTAATATATACATCAACAGGTGAATGCTGGGCCGGACACCCGGATGAGTAATGGCAAACCTCACATTGAGTTGATTAGTGTTAAACGAATGTCGCTTACTGCGCATTCACTGTAAAAAAAAATCTGTAAAGTTACTAAGAAAAGTCGTGGAAACTGGGATGCCATGGATTATCTGAGTAATAAAAACAGGAATTTTCTTAGTAACTTTACAGAGATTATACCTGTAATGGTTACAGATGTTTGACATGTAATGTTACAGGAAGTTATTCTGTAGGCATAACAAAGTTTTTGTATGTTGATTACCGAAGCATATGCCTGTAAAGGTTACAGATCTTTGATCTGTAATGTTACAGGAAATTATCGTGTAACTATAACATGTTTTTCATATGTGATTTACCAATGTAAACATCTGTAAAGATTACAGGAAATAATAGTGTAAGTAGATCGTAATTTTTGAATGTGAATTACTAAAGGGAATATTTGTAGATTACTAGTGTTCTGCTTGTAAGGTTATTGCAAATGATTATGTAAGAACATGTATTTTCATGTGAAATTTTAAAGGATATATATGTAAAAGTTGCAGATAATTTACTTAAAAGTTCTTCCAAATAATTATGCATATAGAACATATTTGTCTTATACAAAATACAAAAATGATGTATTCCTAAATATTAAATATTTTGATTGTAATATTACTATAAATAATTACACATGTAGAACATATGTTTTATGTGAAATGTCTACAGCTACTGCTTGTAACAAAATATGCTGCATTTATTTATTTGTGGGGAAAGGGAAGTTATGTAACTTTAAATATTAAGTTTTTTTTTTTAAGGAAAAATACCTTAGATTTTCTAAAAGATATACAACATTTTCTTTCAAAATATTTCCAATGTTAAAAAGAAGCTCAAATTTTATGTTTTTCTTACATCTGCATTACTTTCCTTTATTGAATTTTAAGACATCTCAAAGTTACATATGCATCACGAAATAGCTGGAAAAAAAACTTGTGTATTAGACTTAATGGTTTTTTGGCAATAAATTAGTAATGTTCTAGAATTCCCCCGCTGAACACTGGTAGTTCGGTCCGAGGTTAAAATCCCGCGAATGGGCTGGTTGTATGGGTATTTTCATGGTTTTCTCCATGTGTAACATGTATATAAGTCAGTTTCCCTTCGAAAGTCCTCCACAAAGGCATTTCTCCACTTAGGCAGATAGTCCTAGTGTGCTTTGCCATACTTAAGTAAACTAAACCAAATCATTCTCCTTATACCCAACAGTGTAATCTAAAGAGACTGCAATTGGATATGATTACAGTAAAAAAAATATTTTTATGAAATTGTTTCAATAAACAATTCTAAATATTTTTTCAAATTCTAAAAAAAATTACTTATGTAACTCAACAATGAACTTAAATTCAGTTATCACAAGTTATCCAAAATTATTTTCATGCTTAATTGCATTATTCATTTTAATTACAACATATAATTCTTTTAGGCATAAATGCTTTTTAATCTCTTCTGCTACTGACCATTAATTGAAATAATAGATTAATTAATCGGACAGTTGTACAGGTATTTTCCCAGATTTAAAACTTTATTAATAAATTACATTCTTCTCATTGAATACAAAATTGAAGAATTAGTTAGTCCTAAATTTAATTTTTCAAGTATTCCTTCTACTAAAACATTTATTGCCTACAGGCAGCCAGACAGTAAGCTGAACACTAGCATTTGGCTCTAGATTTAAATCCTAGAGAATGGGCTGCCTGTGTAAATGTTTGTGTAACATGAAGTTTTCCTTAAAATATTCCTTTCCTTGGACAGATGGCCCTCTCTTGCTTTGTCATATTTCAAATAATCAAT
Organism: Stegodyphus dumicola; assembly: GCF_044657685.1. Classification (NCBI taxonomy): domain Eukaryota; kingdom Metazoa; phylum Arthropoda; class Arachnida; order Araneae; family Eresidae; genus Stegodyphus; species Stegodyphus dumicola. Next base: position 201,928,929 of record NC_140771.1, read on the forward strand.
TCAAGCATTTAATGTAGGTATGACTTCACAACTTCGTCCCAAATTCTAACTGAAAAATTGAACAGAATCCCCTGATACTGTGTCTATAATACATGATGAATATAGAATGATCTTAAAAATTTAAGGAAGAAAATATAATGTATTTGGAAATGCCTTGATCCTATAATTATATTTTTCTCTGCTATGCCTAGAAAATTAAGAAAAGAATGTAAAAACTGAAGATAAAGAATTCAGCATTAATAATTGATATGATAGCAGTAATAAACTAAAAATTTTTTAATGAAAAATTGATAATGCATAATGGCTCCTTAAAATTTTAATTTTCTATCCTACTATTAATGGAACTAATTTATCACTATAATCAAAATGACTCAGATTTTCTTTCTTTAACTGATGTCAAAAATACGATGATTATTTCAAAATTCCTGTGGATGATTTAATTGTTCTCAAAATTTTCTATTCATTTATTAAATGGTTCATATTAATGTTTTTGTTATCATTATTTCAAACGACTTTTTAAATCTTCGGAAAAAATGTTTAAATCTTCATTCAACAAAATTATATTTTAGATAGATTTTTATGGAATAAAAAATTCTGTAAGATAATATTCATTCACACAAGATATTAACTTAGTATTTGCTCATTACTTTACAAGTATTCGATGAAGCCTTTTAGTGTAACATACAGGTTACATAAGGAACCATTTCATTTTAACGTAATATTCCATAATCATATATTTTATTTCAAAAAATATCATATTTTGAAAATATTGGATATTGCAATGGATTTCGACTCTTTATTCCAATACACAGAATATAGAAACAAAAATAGGTTTATTTTTATTTGAAAACTATCCAAAAGGAAAATAAAATAAAAAATAGGTAAAATTTATATTATTGTTATTTTTAATTAACTAGTTGTGAAGGTGCAGTCCTCTTCTTCTTAGGATTCAAAGCATGGCTCCTAAATAAAGAAAAAATCACATTCGTTAGAAGTACATAACATATTCTAAATTTGTTATGTGACATTTTAATTTAGAATCTCTTCATAATAATTGCATGCACTTGCACATATTCCAAATGATTTAAATCTTTTTTTAAATTAAATAATTAAATTGCAAACAAGATTCCTTTTGGTCCTTTCATGAAATCATAAATTGCATGTATCATCCATTTTTGAAGCAAAAACATTACAAATTTAAATAATTCATTTTGCAGAAAATAATTTGAGGTTTATTAGATATTTACTATATTTATTTGTAATATAAAATAAATCTGTAAAGTAGTTTTAATAATGATCAGTTTTTTTTAAGATTAATTTCTCTAGAAATTGAAATGTATTAAGGTAGCACTTCTCAATCTGTGGATCATACAGCTTGCCCTCATGGTCCTCCGAAGTTTCCAAAGGAGACAAAAAAATTTAGTTGAAATATCTCAGAGTTTAAAAAGTTACATATGACAATCATCTATCACCTTTTCTCGTAAGATAGACATTTTATGAAATTTATTATTGGGTACCCTACTTACAGACTTCCCACTCAGTCTTAGCAGTAAAAGATGGATTTAAAGCACTATAACTGTGGTACTTACCACCATATATCCAAATATACTATCATATATCCACTAAGACTGTGGTCTTACCATCATATATCCAAATATAGAAGAGCCATGCAAGAATTACAAATCATCCTTCTCATTAATAATCTTGAAATATTAGAAATATAACTTTTCTTCAATGGACTTAATTATGAAATATAACGGATTTTAATTATATATTAAAATATAAGTGTACTAGTAGTAATATATGCGCCATATGCTTTAAGCTTGATGATCAACATTAAAAAATTCTCAGAAAGTGTTAGATCAAAAACTACTTTTCCACATAATATGAACTTATACGTAACAGCATTTAATACTTAGCTCACTGGCAAAATATACAAAATTTTGAAATGCAAGTATATATATATAAGGCCAATAATATAGTTATCAACAATTAATGCATGAACTTCAATACTTATACAATTAACAAACACATGAACAATGATGTTACATGCATTCATCCTCTGAATTAACTAGTCAGTTTGGGTATTTTCTATCTTAGATGTCGCAAAAACTGATCGTGGATTTAATATTTTAAATGTTCCTTTCATAGACATTTTAATACTTGTATTTTTTACATAGTGTCATCTTTAGTTTTACAGATATTCATTTGTTCACTTATTACGATTAAGTTTTACAGACAGAACAGATGATACCTGATTACATTAAGTGGTATTTAAGACAAACTTACTTACTGGTACTTAAAACAGTTGCTAGAAAAATATTACATAGTGAAAGACAGGGTACAAAGTCAGAATCTGAAAACTTATTGACTTACACTAAGCTATTTAATGCTTGAAATATTTATGATTAGATAATATCTTTTACATCATCAATATCTAACAGTGATATGATATACTTTAAGTATACAGTAAATAATAATTAAGTATACAGTAATTTCCATAATTTTGTACAATTTTGATATTTAATGGAGGTGGTTACTTCACAAAGCATGATTCTCAGTGATAATTAATATCAATGTTTGTATCACCAGAATACTTGACATAATCACTTAAAGAGGTATAGTTGCTAAGGAAGGTTTTTCTATATTTCAAACAATGGTTTACATATTTTAAAAAGTATATTTTTCTGACACTGTTATTTAAAAAGTGTATAACTCCTTCTACTCTTAAGCATAAAAATTTGAAATTTTTATGCTTAAGAGTCATTCATTTAGTTGTAACTTACAGGAAGATATCTTAAATGCCTAAAATGTTTTAATTTATGAAAAACAGCAGTTAGAGTATATTGAAGGGTGCTCCCTGTATTATCAAGGGAGCGCAAGTTTGTGCAATTCTCTGATGTTTTCTTAAGTGAAAATAGGTCGATGTGTACATGGATACCGAGTATGTGCAATCTGTCTTCGTGTAGCGGCGGTTTTTGGCACACAAATCGTCGCTACACAAGCCAAAATAACATGGTCAAAGAATTGCACAAACTCGGTATCCATGTACTGCCAAATATCGCCAAATTTTGCCAAGTGGCACCCATAAATATGCTTTTACCAAAACAAGCTTTAAGGCATACTGTCAATTACATTTTAAATTCCAGTGATTTTTCAACACTAGTTCAAATACTCTAAGCATATGTTTGCATAAGTTACATAACTTTTTCATCAGCAAAATTTATAACTTAGCAAATATGAACTATGAAAAAAAATATTTGAGCTTACCTTGACCCTTGGATTTACTAAATCTATGACACTTTTAACGCCAAAGAAATTCGATGACCGAAAATACGCGATGATTTATTTAATCTGGTTTTAAAATGGGTCATTTTAAGTTTGGCTATATCAACAACATATTACTCAGTATTGTTGGATAGTGAATTTGTAATTCTTTTTCATTCTTGAAATATATACACATGACAGAATTGGAATAAAAATTTTAGGTTTTTCAGATGAACTCATAGATTGAACTAATTTGTTGAATTTTATCAAGTAGTTCTTAAAAATACAACCAACAATTAATTAAAACCAACTGCAATTCAAATGGATACTCTTTGTCAAAAAGGAGCAGTAGAACTTATTTTAAACATTCAGCAATAAATAGTTTTCTGAATATATTTTTTAGCGTAACGGCAGTTTCAAACATAATAAAGAGAACAACATTCATTCTAATGAGGATAATTTTGAAAATAATTCACATTAAAATATATCTGAAAGAGATTTTTAAATGAAAAGATGACACAAAATAATTATTTTCAAAAAATACATGTTATCTCAGATATAGAAGAAATTTGGCATTGAGCTGAGTATTGAAATTAATATATGCAACTGACGTATCATTACTAATATTTCCATGATTTGATATTGAATGCTATAACTATTAAATATTAGCAAATGCATTTTATAATGAACTTTGCACCAAAATTTATAGTAAATTTATATGTAAATTTACATTGTAAGTACTAGAATGAATGTTGTACCATTTTATTAATATTTTACTTTTCAACAAGCATAAAGGAAAAAATAGAATTTTTTTTCTTTAATGTTCCTAGTATGTTACATCATAGTTAAAAATATGTCAAAGTCACGGCATTTTGATTGCCTTTTGTAAATGTTGGTTATAATGTAACTTAATAGATGCTTTATAAGTTGGTAAAGACTGTCCTGGATTAAAACTATCTTTAACACAAAAAATAATATACATTGAATACTTTTACAAATATGTAATTGCTATCCGACTATATAATCTTTTAAGGCGAACTTATCGCATGTATTAGTGAAATGATATTCCATTTTTAATGTATGTTAAGTTATTTTGTCGAATTTTTTAAATATATTACATTTATTTTTTTCTTTTTCGTTGAGATTAATAATAACATACATAGTGTAATAATGCTCTGAAAAATATTCTAAAGCAGTTCACGCTGGGATTAATGATAACATGTATGGAATAATAATGTTACATCTGTCAACAAAATGAAAAATATGAATATTCTAACGCGATATGTTTTAAAAGATACATAAATATTTAACATGAGAAATTATTAGACTATAGATAGAACATTAATATTAAGCTTATTTGTTTTTAAACTAACATATTAACAAATTTGTTTCTGTTTATAAATATGAGCAGTTTAACTGCAGACACCTGCAGATGTAACGAATAAAAGTTGTTATTTTACTAAATGGAACACAAGCTCTGTGATTTGAACTCTAACAATAATTCAACACAGGTTTATTTAGGAGCATTAAAATTATAAGTTAAACATTAAAAGAATTTAATTATAGATAGTGTAAAGAACATAACAAATACATTACATAAAATTAGTAAAATACACGTCAAACACTATTTCGAACTTACCTCGACCATAGCAAAAATAATGGCTAACATGGCGACTATCGTTGAACTCTCCCGCTAAGACGCTGTTTTTCCACCTTCTTCCTAATTGGTTCTTCTCTCTCAGCCGTTTTAAGCCACGTGATCACACGCTACGGACAAAATCCAAGCAAAACTTCTTGAAAACCTCCTGTAGAGTTTACAGTTTCGTTTGGTTATGTGTTCGTTACAGGTATTTCCTTCGTAATTGTTCGCATTTCTGTAACTATACAAGACTTTTGTCTGTAAACTTCGAGGTTTTTTTTTACAGTGTTCCCAGAAAAAAGAAAATGGCGCAATTATTATATTGGCGCGATTTGAAGAGAACATAAAAACGGTATATGGTAGATGTACCACCATCTGAATGTAAACAATTGTGGCATTTAATCTTCGTAGAGTATACCTGGAATGTAAAATAATTACTGTGTTAAAATACGATTTTTCCTGAAAAAAATGCCAACATTGTTACTGCTTTAACAACTCGAAAGTTCACTGTGATACGACCAAGTATAAATTCGGCTAAAGAGTGCAAAAAATGGGTAAAGGAAGTCAGCATAAATACAAATGCCCAACCAGTGGATAGCGCAGAGCTCTAACCCGAATGGTTCTGCAGAATTCCTTTCACGCATGATTATATTTTTCTATTTAAGTAAATTTGATATCGTAGAAGTGCAAGTATGTTTACATAAATACGTCAGAGTATTACATTTTTAACACACATACAAAACTTCACCAAAATATAATTATTTTTTTAACATTTTCTAAATTTCTATATAATATAAAATTAAGAAAAAGTTTTAAGAAAGGATTTGTTTTCTTACTATTCTAATTTTTTCGAAAAAAAGACATCATTTTCAAAACCTTCAAGGAGAAAACTATTAGTATTTACAGAGTAATTTTATTCCAGATAAAACTGATGCAAGATACGTGTACTTGGGTCATTTTAGTTTACTAATTTTTCTAGAAGTAACCATATTTTTTATCTCAAAATGTGCTGAAACGTTTCGTTTGAAGTTAATATAATATAAAATACAATTGAACTCGTAATATAATGAATTTTGGTAAAGTCCCGCAAACTCGACCACCGATATCTCGACATTCCGTATAACTCGAGAACATTTTAGGAACATTTAAGATATCTCTAGGCCAAACAGAGCAAATATTATATACAGTATATATAATTATATATTATGCGTTTGTCTTTCGTGTTCTGTTCAGAGATTTGAGTTCTATTTTTCTGTAATTTTTGCCGTTTTCGCATTGCGCCATTAATTCTTGGAAATGGCTAACAAATTCAAGATATTAGATATGTAACCAGATATGTTGTAATACTTGGCCACGCTATTTGCTTCTTTCGAGGATACGAAAAAAGTCAGGTAGCACCTGGCCGCTGGATCACATTCCTTTCTATTGTGGTGGAACGTTAGGAGACTTGTCTGAAGTTTTGAGACTGCATCTTATGGCAAACAAAACTCACACTAGTTCATTGCAGGTATCATTCCTCAGTTCACATCCAGGTGTATAAGTGTTACATATTTTTGGGAACTTCTGGTATTATGTGAAGTGAAAATGTAGTTCGAAAAGAAAAAGAAAACTAACGTGACAATGAGCATTAAACTAGATGCCTTAAACAAACGGGACAAAATGGGAAGTGTAAACAAAATTACCATGAATATAGGTGTTGGACGAACTACTTTGGAAGGGTAGAAAAAGAAGAGGTCCGAAATCGAGTCTTTATGTGTGAAAAGAGCATGTACGGATAGTTAAAGGGAAAAAATATAAAAGGTGGTGAATACGAAAAGGTGAGCGAGGCGCTTCAATTTTATTTCAAGCAGCAAAGGGAATAGCGAACACGCATTTCAGGACCAATTTTACAAGAGACATCCCTAAAATTGTATGATGAATTTTAAGAAAGATTTACTGCTAATGCTGGCTGGCTCAACAGTTGAAAAGAGCGGTATGGCATCAAGTAGTTAAACGTTTGTGGAATGCTATCTGCTAACTTAGACAATGCTGCAATATTCAAGCATAATTTCCATAAACTAATTGAAAAGGATGATATATCCGTAGATCAAGAATCTGAATTTTCGAATGCTACTCCGAAAACGCAGTCATCTAGGGAAAAAAAATAGGCACCTGGCTACACAAGAAGCAAGGAGAGAGTCACAGTCTTGGGATGCTGCAGTGCAACAGGCGGTCACATGCTCAAACTAGCGTTTATAGGCAAATAAAAAAAAATCCCCGGGTGTTTAAAAACGTAGAAAAGTACAATAATGGAAACGAAGGCAACTATGATCTTCCTGTTTGCTACCGGATATAGTCAAACGAATGGATGAATGGAGAAATATTTAATGATTGGTTTCATAAACAGTTCGTTCCATCGGTGGAAAAGTTTTTTAAATAAAAAAAAAAGAAACCTCTACCAAGGAAGGCGGTTCTCATTCTAGACAATGCCTCATCCCATCCTGATGCAGAAGTTAAGAGGCGAAGATAGAAGAAGCCCTGTTTATCCCTACTAACGTAACTTCAGGGTGTTAGCCAATGGAAGGACCAGGGTGTTTTGGAGGCATTGACGAAAAATTACAGACCTAAACTTCTTTCATCTCGTGTCCTAGCCATGGAGAAATGATCGAGAAACTGAAGAAAATCTATATGTTGTATGTTGTCGGATGGATAGCTCAATCTTGGAGAGAAATCAAGCAGGTAAGCCTCATTAGTTCCTGGAAAAAATTGGACTATTCAAGAAACGAATTTCCCGAAAGCAGAGAAGACAGAAAATAGTGAAATAGTCGACGTAAGAAAATTCCAGGCTGCAAAGAAGTTAGGGATGGTGATGTTGAAGAATGGATGGGATAAGTTGAACATTGTGAAATTTCAGGACATGCATAGATAGTTGCACTAGTTAAAGACAATGTGGATAAAAATGAAGATGAACCAGATAACAAAGAGACTGAAGACAACAGAAAAGCTAAAATGATGACCCAAAGTGAAGGACTGAAGGCCGCAGAAAGAATGCTCCGTTACGTGGAGGAGCAAGGTTTATCTGGTATGGACATTTTGTTTCTCCATTGCCTACGAGATGAAGCTGCACAATGACAGAATGAGTTTGAGAGACAATCTACAACCACACGACATTTTCCCAAGATCTACTAATACATATGTTTTCCACTCGTTTAACTTAGAATACTTGTTCTTTCTATGACTCCTATTTTCCTGAACTTGGCATAAAAAAATCAACATTAATTTAATTGTATTCTTTACTTTTCTGTGTTCAATAGTGTGCTGCAAATGTCTAGACAAATTTACAGTTAAATATTACGAGTTCTGAAATCCCACTCCTTATTCCATAAAATTTGGCTTTTCGGAAACTCAATTCTCAAACTCAGTCTCTCATTCCACATTATGTCGAGTTAGCGAGTCTCTACTGTATAATTGTTATGAAATGGTAAAAATAAAATTTAATTGGTTCAAATTTACTTAACTCCTTATGTTACCAAATATCTATTGAATAGAAGAAGCTCATGAAATATCAAATGTAACAAGTACTATTTTTAAAAGGCAGATTATTGTACAACATGTAGGAGTTAATGATGATTTTTAATGATCCTAAAGCAGTATTAAAGTCAACAATGAAGTATATTTGATATATGTAATTTTTCGTGAATGATTACATACCATTGCACTTTAGTATTATAAAGTATACTTGGATTGTTTCCATGTGTGCTATATGTTATTGCAAATCAATTTTTCATAAAACTGCATATTTCTGTACGCCATTATCCAAGTTATGGAAAATATGTACAAGTACTGCACATGTAGCAGGAAGGCAAGATAACAATTATGACTGTCAGCCATCATTGCTTATATCTCTTTAGCTGACCACACAGACTATAGTAGCAAAAGATAAGTTGTAGAAAGTGTGTATCAGAGATGCATATATGCATTAAAGTTAGCAGATAATCATTCTAACTATAAATAGAAATTTAAATACAATAAAAATAAAAGCCCTTATTTCATTTTTTATAAACTCTCTTATTATTATGATGCGATTTTACAACCATTGACTCTCTCGCATTGTCAAATAACTCATTCAGCGCTAAAGAACATATTTTATTTATATAAAAGTAATAAGTATTTTGTGTGTATGACCAAGTTATGATCTAAGATTTTTCAATGCTTGAATCATCCTCTTAAAGATTTTTATAAAATGACTTTAATTTCAGGCATTGGAATAATGAATGGAAGTTGAAAAATTTGTTCCTTGTTCTGGAAGTGGAATATTAGAGAAGTTCTGGAAGTGGAATATGTAACTGATGATGTCTGAGTTACTGATAATACTATGAAGCACTTAATTGTAAGCTTTGCTAATGAATATATACTAGGCAACTGTGGTTATTATGAAAAAGGTTAAATTCCAAATGAAGTTGTGTCAATTACAATTATTACAAAAATTATTTAATTTTATCATAATGCTAATTAAATCTATGAATTAAGAAAATACAAAATTAGGGCGTAAGCATACTAAGTAGTTCAGAGTAAGATTTGTACTTAATTTATGATAGGTACTGATTCACACGTTGACTCACACACTGATGTAAATTTGGTATGCTTTTATATTATTTACAAGTCTCTTATATTCAGAATTGAATCTTCATCTGGCAACAAATTCAGTTAATCAGGTATTGTTGACCTTATTAGTTTCTTGCAGATGAGTGAAATTTGGAAACATTTTCAGATTCTTGTAGTTGTTGTTTACTTTTCAGGTTTTCGCATAATACTGTTCATTTTAAAGGTCAAAGAGATAAGATTTAAAAAATAAATTGGTTAATATCATGTCTAAAATGTCCTTTTATTACACAACTATTATTTAAGACATCCAAACGCGCAATATTTTTATAATGCTCTTATTTACTTTTCCAATATATGTTATTGAAGCCATTCAAACCACACTAGGGCATTTTGAAGCATACTATTAGTTATTGAGTATTATGTCTGACTGTAAACACATAAGAAAAGTATAATTATTATGTAATTAACCTATCTTTTCTTCAAATATTTCTTTAAAATTACGAGAGACAGGGGATTACGTTTGAGTTTTGTTTAACAGTCTTAAGACAGTAGCCGTGACGGACAAGAAAACAGATGAATAATAGACTCCCCATTATTACCAACATACGAGTATAATACAAGAATTTGAAAACGAAGATCGCTTGTTAGCGTAATATTGCTTTGTGTACTAGATACAAAAATTATAGAACTGAAAATTTGTCACATATCATCTTTGCTCATTATTATATACATTGAAAATAAACAGCCTGCTTCTACAACAGAATAAATATCAAATATCTTATCTTGAAATATTTTGTATACATGGAGCTTTATTATTCGGTACATTATACAAAGAACAAAATATATAATGATTATCAAGTCTGCGCAGGAATTTTTAATGGAAAATTCTTACGTGTAGATTTAGATAATATTTTAAAGACATGGCAATATTTCAGACTCTTATTCTAAATACTGTGACAAACCAATTGTAGTAGATTACATTATGTAGCTTATATTAATAGCTTTCAGATATGTGTATGTAATACATATTCTTTGTGTCTTGGTGAATACATTCTGCCTCAAGTACTAGCAGGTGATAGAAACTGATGGTCAAAAGGATTGATGAATATTTAATAATTTGGATGGGATAGATAAAACTTTATCTATGGGAGTAAAAGAGTTCAAAATATATTAAAATTGGTCTTTCCAAAATGTTTCCTGGTATACCTTTTAATATCAGATTAATTTATATACATTATATTTAGTCTGGAAGTTCATATTCTTTAGTCATAAAGAATGTTTTATTATACATTCAAGAGCCAAAACATTATGACCAGCCTTACATTTTGCGTTAATCGCGCCTGGATGACGTGGAAGGCACGTGATCAGGTGGAAGTGGTATTTAACTGCTGCTGGAGAGTCTGAAGAATTATTCTTTCACTTACTTCTGTGTGTGATGGGAAAGGCTGCGGGTTTAAGCGACTTTGATAGAGGGCAGATTGTAATGTCTCGAAGGCTCGGAACAAGTATTTCCGAAACTGCACGACTCGTGGGTTCTTAGCGATTTACAGTTGTACGTATGAAAAGTGGATGAATGACGGTGAAACCAGCAGTAGACGACATGGTGTTGGACGTCCAAACGCTATCTAAGAAAAAGGTCGTCGGAGACTGTTTCGCATGGTGAAGCAAAACCGGAGCCAGACAGTGGATCAGCTGGAAGCCGAATACAATGCAGGGCCAAGTAGAAAAGTGTCGGAGCACACTGTTCAGGGGACACTGTTGGATATGGGGCTACGCAGCAAACGTCCCACTCGTGTGCCTTTGCGGACCAAGCGTCATCGCCAACTGCGCCTGCGCTGGGCCCGGGAACATCGCGACTGGTCTATGGATCAGTGGGAGAGAGTTGCCTGGTCAGATGAATCACGGTTTGTCATTCATCACGCCGATGACCGTGTCAGGATAAGCCGTCTTCCAGGCGAACAGTTGTTCCCTCAATGCACAGTAGGTCATACACAAGCCGGCGGTGGCGGTATTATGCTCTGGGGGACGTTCGCTTGGGCGCCTCTGGGACCCGTGGTTTTGGTAGAGCAGACCATGAATGCTACAGGGTATCTGAACATCATTGTGGACCAGCTGCACCCTTACATGGCCTCTGTTTTTCCAGCTGGAAATGGAATGTTCCAACAGGATAACGCCCCGTGTCACAAGGCTACGATTGTGTTGGAGTGGTTCCAGGAACATGATGCTGATTTGCAGTTAATGTCCTGGCCGCCTAACTCACCGGATCTCAATCCGACAGAACACATTTGGGATGTCATGGAACGGCAGCTCAGAGGTCAAAGACCACCAATTCGCAATATCTCGGATTTGCGTGACCGTTGCTACAACATCTGGTACAATCTGCCTCCGGCCATCTATCAAGGACTTGTGGCATCCATGCCAAGGTGGGTTGAAGCTGTATTGCGCGCCAAAGGTGGCCCAAATCGTTATTGACAGGTGGTCATAATGGTTTGTCTCTTGAGTGTAATTCATCTTAATAAAAATATGAAAAGATAAAATGTATTGCAGATATTTAACTAGATTTTAATTATATGTAATTCTGAAATTTTAGAGATCTTGCTTTTATTATTTTTAATTTTTTATTAAATTCTTAATTAATGCTATTATGCATACATTAGAAGTGAAATGAAAGAATACTTAAGGATATAATTTGGCTGCATTCTCTTGTTCCTCAGTTCAGTTCGTCTGTATTGAAAAATATTTAAGGATTCTCAAGAATACCAGCTTAAACATTTTAGAAGTATTTCTGTAAAATACCTATAATTACTTGAGAATTGTATGACTTTTTTATAATAATTTCTGTGCCTTTACTGCCAAAATTATTTTGTAAATCAATTACTGCCAAAATTATTTTGTAAATCAGAAATCTTCGAGGGGATCAATTGTGCCTCGCATAGTTACCCTGGTGCCTCATTATAATACTGGAATTGAATTTAAAAAAAGTCTAATTCGTCTTTCATGATATTTCAGGAATTAATACTAATGAAACAAGAAATATTGTTACATTAACAATTTCTTGATTTTCATTATAAATTTGTGATGATATATGTATTAATGTCATTACAAGTTAGAATTTGGTAATGTTTGTTTCAACAATAAAGGCTTTGATGAAGTGCCACAGTGATTATCGCACAAGGAATGCGTGCAGATCAACCGCCAACATATTAAAAAAGAATGGAGATATTAAAAAAAGGAATGAAAATGAAGCAAGATTTAACTATAAGGAAAAATCTGAGTAATGTTATTATTCATAACACTTCATTGTTTCATGTTATTGTAAATTTAGGTGAACATCCCTTTATTTCCTTTATTCTGTTTGTTTTGTATTTTATGTTATTCATGTATGTGTTTTCATTCTTTGCTCTATTATGCATTTCATACAATAATTTTTTGTTGTACATATTAATTATATGTGTATATCTAATTTTTATATTACACCATTGAATTACTGTATTTGAATTTTAATAAACCTTTTTTACCATTCAGTTCACCTTTTTCATAAAATCCTTAACATTTCAAACACCCATATCGAAAACACCCGATTCCAAATAATACTTGATATTACTTTATTTATGCATAAGGGATGACGAATTTGAAAATAATGCAACAGTAATATATTTTGAGGCAAAAAATCCTACTCTATTGGGCATTTTAAAATGTTCTTTCTTTTTAATAGAGGAAAATCTATTAAAGATTTAATTAGTATTTAAATGTGTGTGTGTGTGTGTGTGTGTGTAATTAATATATAGTGAATCAATTTTGAACAATAACTTCCTATGAGAAATGGTCTGCCTGGGTTAAAAATTAATCTTTAAATGCAATTAAAACACTTGAAGTTGGAACACTTGAAGACCTTCGGCAGGAAACCGAAGTCCAATTTTTTTCTTTTTTTTTTCTTTTCTTTTTTACACTGAATACAAAACATAAAATTAAATTAATTGTATCTACATAGATCATCAGATTACTTAATTTGATGTTCTCAAAATAATTAACCTTATTTTTCTTGCATTATCTAATTCAAAGGGTATAATATAATTTGGAACTATAAACGTGTAAATTTTCATGTTAACGTAATTAAATATTTTACAAATAAAATTTATCGCTTCCATAACATATTACAGTTTTAGAAATTTACATCATTGTCAGATTTAAACTTCAATTTCTGAAATCTTTTAAGTAAGTAATATTGTAAAATTAAATAAATATTTATTAAGTTAATGTTAATTCTAAAAATGTAGTTAAATACTGGGGAAAATGTAAAACGAAAAAAAAAAAAAAAAAAAAAACTTTTTAATAAACTTTTTTTTTTTTTTTTAATTTTAAGATTTCCTTTTAGTGTATTCGTTTTTTAGTTATACATTTTAAACACGGCTTTAACTTTCTTTTTGTTTTTAAGAGCCGCTACTTCATTGCGAATCTTTAAATCATTATTTCCATTGTCCGTCATGGCGTTTTTGAATTTTTCGAATTGCATGACACGTATTACTGCCTGGATTAAACCTATAATACTGGCAAAGCACAAACAAATCTTACATATTCGATTGGATTGGATTATTTGAATTACGGCGAAACAAACGAAGCCTGTTTGCCTTTATTTTAAGGGAAACTGGTTCATGTTCATGTTAGATATGGAGAAAACTATAAAACTTTCCATAAATCCGGGAAGACTTTAACTGGGATTTGCGCCCTAATGAAATATTAATTAAACATATGTTATTTCTTTAGTTTTGCTACAAGTTGTAACTCAAAATATACCTTATATTTTAATTTTACCTCTTATCATTGATGTTGAAGTTTTGTTAGATTCCTCTTCAGTGCGAAGTCCAAAATTCATCAGAACAATGAAATATGAAACAGTGTAACAAGTTTGCTAATTTGACTCAGCATTAAGCTAAAGAAAATAAACTAATTAAATACTAAAATTAGGTAAAGACCCACAACATAAATTTACACAAGAAGATTTGTTGAGTCATTAGGTTTATCGAAGCGGGAACTATGAAAAAATGAACCATGCCTTTGCCGGGATGCGAACTCCAGACCTTCTGACAGCTAGCCGGACGTGCTTTCGAATTACAACATGAAGATCCGAGTATCGAAGGGAGGAAACAGATTAAACCCGGAAACAAAGTAAAACATACAAATAGAAAGCAAGTAAAAAAAATCTCACAACAAAATTTGTAAAATAATAAACACACATATTTACATAAAATGCAACTATGTTTTTGGAATCATCCTAAAATTTGCACTCTATTTTTAAAACTACATTAAAAAGTAAACATCAGCAAATTTAAGTCTTTCCACATTCTATGAAATATAAGCTGAAAATAGGTGTAAATTCCATTAAATTAAATATGTTTACACATAGAAACAACAATTAATAAAAACCTTTTATGTGCTAGCAAGATTTCTATTGTGAAAAATAAAAATAAATTTATTATGCAATGGAGCTCTACGTCAGCAGAAAATGTTTGAAAAGTAATTTCGTTATTCCGAAATTTTCACAATTTGAGTGAATCGGTGCATGAATAAGTAAGCTTGTCCTACCCTTCAGTGGTATTGATGATACAACAGAGAAAGAAACTTAACACTTACAAGAACAGTTAAGGGAACTATGAAGCATCAATAACCAGAGAACTGTTTTCAGATATATAAATAATCATTATTTTCCTCCTCACCGGAGAAAATTCTTCGATAATATATTCAGAAACTCTTTTGCAAATGAATGTCGCTGATCCTTTCTTGGAAGAATAGAGCTTAGTTGAATAAACAAGTTTGAAACATCATTTGTTTAAATATACGGACAGCAATTTCTTTTGTCGAACTCTGAATTTTCTGTGGGATATATCCGCATGTACATCAGAAAACTGGATACATTAGTATTACTTTTTTGTGTAACTGTTTCATTGGACGATTGTTCACGTTTATTCAGATAAATTGATTATTCGAATTCTTAGTACAAAACGAGTTGCAGATGAAGAATTTTTCGTACTTCACAAACACAAGATGAGGATTTTACTTCTTTTTTTTTTCCGGAAGGCGACGGCCATTACTAATGTTCACTATTATACAGATTTAAGTAATATTTACAGAAAAACGTATAGTATATTTGAGCTTCTCTTGCGATAAATATTAACTTCTCATCTGCAATAATACGTTTATTCGAGACTCGGTCTATATGGTAATCAGGGGATTCTGCTCCTAAAGCGAAATATTCAAATTGAAAATCTAATTAGGTAAAATCATTTGATATTTTAAAATTTCTGAGAAGCATGAGCACTAAAAACCCATGGGTTCGAAAGTCATATTGATAGGCTGGTAGTACAAAAAAAAAAAAAAAAGTGCGTTGTGATAATCATTCCTAAATTCACTAATAGCTAATTTTAAGGTAAATTTAGTTCTATTTCTTCTTGGATCATCAGGTACTCGCTCAGAAAAGTGGCATAGTTTAAATGGTCATGTTTATATTAATAGTCAGTTTAATGGAGTTTGCCCAGAGTGGCCGCCATTATTCCTGCGTAATCGCCTGAAGGAATTGTAATGGAGATACTCACAGGTATTATCAGTGCTTTGTAAGCCGTTTATGGAGTTAATTATATCAGATCCAATTGAAGTGCTGTAGACTAGAGATTTAGACTATCGTTGAAAGTAATCGAATCTCCAGCATCCAGTCACCCACATTGCAAGTATTGTAAAAGATGCAGTTTAGTTTATGTTACTATTACAAATGTTGAAAAATCCACAAGAAGTGGCTAATAAAGTTCTGATTTGACTTTTGATATTTGATTTCTATATTTACGTGGATAGTCATGGGATGACATAGTCGTTTCACACCACATAAATTATCTAGTGACCTTCTCATTTTGGAGCTTAACTAGTTTTTACCAAAGCTGGGATGCGACTGGGAGCTTCAGTACTTACTGATGCGTGGCCATCAACAGGCACGGTGGTCCATGCTGTTTAACGGGAGGATTAAGGAAACATCAACGAGAAGAGCATGCTTTTCTTTACTTTCGGTCTGATTTTCATTATTTGTGTGTTTAGATACACATATTAAGAAAGCAGAGATGTAGTTTAAGAAAAGCACGTTTTCGTATGCATTAAAAGTAGCTTTTGGTCTTCTGTAAATTTCTCAAAATTAATTCAAAAATGTTCCTATACCATTTTACTTAATTTTTATTTAATTATTACTTTAATTAATACTTAGCATTTTACATAATATTTACGTAATTTCACATTATACATATGCATAATGGTTTTCCTACGTACCTCTAAAAGCGGCCATGAAATTCAAGCACAGCTTTTTAAGTTTCTGTTGTCTGATTCGAGCGAAGCCATATTTATGTTATATTTTATAAAACAGAGAAAAATATTGGCGAATTCTATACATCTTCTAAAATATTAGGAAAATAATAATAATAATAATAATAGAACCTGAAAGGTTTCAGAGTATAAGTGTGTTTGTAAAGTCTATGTATGCTCTTAGGTCGCAGTTTACCATAGTACTCTTAGACACACTCCAGTTAACACGACTGTTTTTCTTTTTAAATTTATCATTAAATATCACATTTTTCGTACTTACGCTGAATAAAATTAACAATAAAATCAAACATTTTTTTTTAATCAGCATATGTTTAGAATTCTCGATACAGTTTTATGTGCTGTCATTACTTTTTTTAATCTTTGGCCAGTTTAGCATACTAAGGTTTCAGTTTTCTTAGAAGATGAGTTTCAGTTTTTTTAGAAGATGAGGCTAATAATATTAAGAAATCATAACTTTTGTTTTTAGTATTATTAATCCAAAGGGACAATTTGCCCAGAAGGACTATTAATTTCATTTTGGCATTTTGCATTGATTCACTGCAAGCGTTGTTTCACTTTTCAAATTGTTGCCACCAAATATTACAGTCCTGTATTAAAGAAATTAAATAATGAAGAATCTGTATAAATCTATGTATGTTTCTCGCATTGCGATAAAACAACGATACCTAGAGCTATCAAATTTTGAATAACGTAATCCTCCTGCGAATGTGGGCATCTGGAAGCCCAAATTTGGAATTAAGGATTTCAAAGCGAGCAATGGCAACGCTGTACAGAGTGGGAAAAAAAAAGCATTTTTATTTCTAGCGTGCGGAATTTTGTGATATTGCTGTTGCATTAAATTTTATGGTTTAAGTGCGAAGAACATGTTATTTAATAAATAAATGTAACATACAAAATGTTAAAAAAACACCACTTTGGACGTAATTTAGAATCTGAAACCTTTCAGATTTTTTTAACAGTTTGTTTCTTTAATTATTAAAAATGAACTTTTTTGCAGTTATGCCACATAAAATTCAACAGCAAAATCACAAAATATTTAAAAACGTCTTATCTGTAGAATTCCGATAGAGCGTAAAGTGTTGATGCACATGGCGTTTTCGATTTTACCTTTATATAAATTTAAAAATAGATCAGATATTGCAATATAAAGTGCTTTATTTGTTTTTAAGCGACATATTTTATCTCTAAGCGTCATTTGTAGTCGCAAATTTATTTCGCAATTAAATGCAACCTTTATCGCAAATTTATAATGAACTATTTTAAAATTTTCCTCTATCCTATGTGCTCTGATTTCATATGCGCAAAATTCACTTCAGATGAAGACTTGAAATAATTAGCCAAATTTCAGATGTTTGGAATAACCATTGTTAAAACCTTTTGCTAAAAATCGTTGGAATTTGAGTTGGAGATCACTCTATGATTATTCATTATTCGCTCGAGAAAAGAGATTAAAATATTGGCAGCGAATGTACAAGTACACTTTTGCTTTGGCAGTACGCTACATAACTTCTGACTTCAGTTCGAATCTCAAGTTCCTTTAATATCCTTACTGGCATCACGCTTTCCAACCTCCCAAATAGATTGCGCCACGAGACAAATGTCAGCAATAGCACGCTCATTCCGCTCTGCTAAAAAGTTTGTAACTGTGAATACATTTTATCCGCATCTTCGATATTTATTGATATAGTCGTGGACTGTTTGTGTTCTTTTTAGTCCAAAGGGGCAATTTGCCCAGAAGGACAATTAATTTCGTTTTGGTGTTTTGCGTCGATTCACTATAAACGTTGATTCACTTTTCAAATAGTTGCCTCCAAATATTATAGCCTTGTATTATACATATTTAAAGAAAGTAAATAACGAAGAATCTGCGTAAATGTATGTATGTCTCTCGCACTGCGATAAAACTATGGTTCCTAGAGCCATCAAATTTTGAATAACGTACATTTCCACCCGGACATGGGCATCTGGAAGCCCAAATTTGGAATTTGTTTCAGTATCTATTCCATATTTTGTCAAACTTTAACGAATTTACGATTTACAAACTCAACGATTTCAAAGCGAGAAATTGCAACACTGTACGAAAATAAAAACATTTTTTTTATCTCCAGCGCGCGCGACTGTGTATTGGAAATTTTAAAGATATGTTAATTTAAAAATTATTTTGCGATATTGATGTTGAACTGAATTTTATGGATTAAGTGCGAAGAACATGACACACAAAGGTAACACATGTTAAAAAGCGTTCCTTTGGGAGTAATGTAAAATCTGAAAGCTTTCAGATTTTATTTTTTCTTTTCTTTTCTTTTTTTCTATATAATTTATTTTCTCAAGACCGTTCGTATCCTTCTATCTAACTAACTTCCCTTTGAGTTTTTCCTACTCCTGCTGAAGGACTTGAAATTCTTTAGAAAGAATGAAAAATTGAGAATTTTGTTTACACCACCATTACACTTTCTGTTGATTTTTATTATTTAGATTCGGTTTCTGAATTCAGGTGCCATATCAACACAAAGTAAATCAAATTTTGTTCAGCTTTCAGTGTGTTAATAACAAGTGACCCCACTCGCATAGGATTGATAATACAAAATCGAGTTCAGGTTGCAATTTTTAACTGCACGCATATTTGTTATGCGAGGATCATCGTATTTTTCTTATTTTCAATTCTTAATTTTAATTACAGGGATTATTTTGGTTTCTTGATTTAGCAAGAAAAGTAAATTTTTAAACATTTACTTTTATTCGCTTTCCATGAGAAAAAATAATTTGATTTAGCTTCATATTTTGAAACGCAACTACTTTTTTTCTGCATATTTATTTAACCAATTTTTCTACACCTTGGCCTTCTTAGACTTAAGTAAAGCAATGATTAAAGATTTCGCTCTTTCGTGGACTTTTCTTTTCTTGTTACAGTTACTCTGGAACTTCGTAGAGATAGAGTTAACAGTCCATTCATTATTAATGAACAAAGTCGTCGTGCATCAAAGACCACTGAATACTGGTAGTTCGACCTGCTCTGTTTCGAACTCGGACAGCACGGTTAGTTTTTGAGATTTTCTCCATCCATGATTTTTCCCATGCAAAAACATGAATACAAGCCAGTTTCCCTCAGAAAGTCCTTCCCGGAAGCGTCCCTCCTCTTAGGAAATTACCTCCGTGGTTTTGCAATACTAAAATAACTTAGCCTAATCTAGCTATTCTCTTGTTAAAATAATTCTGCAAAATTTTACCGTCATTGAGCTGGTGAAGTCATAAACGCAAAAATTAACTGAATTGCCCGTATGCCGTTCTGGCTAAAACAGAAGTATACTGTCACAGCGTTATGACTGTGTCTATTTTCTTCTTGATTTTCGCGTCGCTTAAATTAAGGGAAAACACGTGGGAATATTTTTTGTTTACTTATGTGATTTCAGCATACACATATCAGTAAATTCCATACAATTAGCTTTGCTTTGTCATGCATTTAATAAATTTGTGTGATGCTCAAATATTTAACTTGTACAATTATGCCAGGATGAAAACAAATTTATGTTAAAAGTTTTAACTTTATGCCCTGTTTTAAGTATTTAAAACTCTTCAAGTCATTATTACAACTGCAATTCTCAGTACGTGTTATTCTTGTGACTTCCGCATTATATTCCCCTAATATCACGAAATAAATCTTGAGCATGTTCGTGTAGAATGAGTATGTTATTGAAGAATTAATTAGGAAATATTTGAAGAGTATAATGAAAACTATTTGGTTATTTAAAAGAAATTATTCAGTTCTTATTCATCGATACAATAATAGTAACGAAGTTTAAAAGAATTATAACTTTAATATCTGTTAAAGGATCAGAAAACCAATACAAAATGTAAAAACGTCAATAAAGTATAAGAAAAACAAACTATGTTAATTAGCTGAATTTAAAGATGGGGAAAAAATGGAAAAAAGTAGTGGGAAAAATTAATTAGTGTTGAAGGACACGATGAAAGATTTTATTGCAGAGTCATAGCTGGCAAGAGACTACAACTATAACTGTATGAGGAAGAAAGAAGAAAAATAAGAAACAGTTTTTTTATTTTAATTGAATAACATAATTTGGAAATCAAACTATTTATTATCTTCGAGTTTATGCTTTTGACGATGTTTAATTATATTTTTAATTTTTTTATTGATTTGTTCGAAAATATTTCTTCATTCTTTGTAATAATTTATCTCATTTGGAATAAAGGGAAATATAGGCTGAGTCTGATTAAAAAAAAAGACTCATTATATTTGTTATAGTAAATGTATTATTCACCATTTGCGGTAACTGGTGAATAAATAATATTGAACAAATTGATATTAAGATGTTACCAGCGTATTTGCCAACATTGTTACAACATTTATTAATTTTCGGAGCCTAACTTAACACAGCCAGCCGAATATGGGGCCACAATTTTTAGCGTTGTATTGTATCCGCTAGATTTAAATTCTTACTCTCAGATTAGCTGCACTTATGAATATGCTGTACAAACAACAATCACATACTGTGAGCTCAAGCGAAGGGTTTATCATTTTATGGAAGCTTTTCTCCAATTCATTTCCGTTGACAAGATTCAATAAGCACTAGCACCTGTAGCAAAGTGTGAAGGAACGCTTCCAATGTGAAAGTATTTATATTGGAATGGTTCCAAAAATATGTAGTCAATAATATCAGACAATAATGACAACACGATGAAAGTATATAGACAATGATGGTATACAATGATGAAGTGGGGATTATGTTAAAACATCGGCATACCAATTAATCAAGATTGTGCAATCAAAGAAATAAACGCAGAAGTTGGGTTTTCCATTATTTACCATACATGTTTTGAATAAGGCTATATACTGTTACCCATAAAGGGATTTCGTATCATAGCAAAATAAAAAAAAATATTGTCACTGTAAAATGAGCGCACAATTGCGCCTTGAATAATTAAGTTTTTATAAGTACATAAGTCTTTTTGTGCAGATACGACCACTGTTTGCTTTTTTCTCTATAATTTATCAAAGCAATTTTGACAGATTATTTATAATATATGATTTTATATTCGATAATGTCATTTCCTGAAGAGGAATAAATTAACAAACTAAGAATGTAGATTAATCGCAACTCTTCATTTTACAGTTATCTTATACTTTAAAGTAGAGACAACATACCAAGATGAGGCTGCAATTTTGAAAGCTATTTATTAATTTTTTAAACATTTGTTGAATTCAAAATCGTAAAAAAACAACCTTATATTTAGCGTAGGTATAATGAAACACTCAATCGATTTCGAGGGCAGCTAAAGGTCCCTCCTCATCAGGAGAAAGAAATACATAGAAAGAAGAAAATAGGAATCACAGAAACACGTGGTGCTTATCAGCACTGCACGTGGTTATAACTAGATTTTTAATCAGAGTTGCACTGGCCGCCTACTTTTACTGAGCCAGGCTGTCTGATCAAGTATAAAGAAATATTAGCGAAGTTAAAATAGGGAGCGAGGGGCAAATGCACATTACGCTCAAAATCTGAACTTCAAATAATGGAAAGCAACCACTGAACGGATTTTTATACCCTCTGGTAGTACCAAGTGCGAGGAGGTAACGCCATCTATCGGCAAAAATAATTGAATTAAGACAGTAGAATTTTAAAGGCATTAGGAAGGACTGGATTGGACTTCAAATCATTAACTAAACTTTCTAAATCTTTGTGAATGTGAAAAGCCTCAAGAAAATCCAATTCGCCTATGGAAGAAGCCTTTTGGATGATTTTTGCAGACCCAAAATCAAAATTATGGTTAAAAGTCCAGCTATGATACGCTATTGAAGACTTGTTAATTTCCCCTTTTTTGACATAAGATTCATCTTATGTCATCTTATGCCCCTCGCTCCCTATTTTAACTTCGCTAATATTTCTTTATACTTGATCAGACAGCCTGGCTCAGTAAAAGTAGGCGGCCAGTGCAACTCTGATTAAAAATCTAGTTATAACCACGTGCAGTGCTGATAAGCACCACGTGTTTCTGTGATTCCTATTTTCTTCTTTCTATGTATTTCTTTCTCCTGATGAGGAGGGACCTTTAGCTGCCCTCGAAATCGATTGAGTGTTTCATTATACCTACGCTAAATATAAGGTTGTTTTTTACGATTTTGATTGTCACATTAGCGTGTTTCTCTTCTAGTCTATTTGTTGAATTTTTGAAAATTTTGATGGAAACATTTTGGAGATGTTAGATTATAATAAAAAGTATCTATATTGCAATTTTTTCTCTAAACTTAAAACATTATTAGCCTATAAATAGAAATTATTATGAGACCTGTTACAAGGTTTCAGTTTTTTTTATAAAATAATACAAATTCTTGGATTTTTTTAACGATCATTGACTACATATTATTGGAATGGTTCCAAAAATATGTAGTCAATGATATCAGACAATAATGACAACACGATGAAAGTACAATGATGGTATACAATGATGAAGTGGGGATTATGTAAATGTATACAATGATGAAGTGGGGGTAGCTCCTTAACAGGTAACAATACTTTATTCAAAGTTTAATATACAACTAAAATTAATAGTATTTTTAAAAGCTACATTGATCTTAGTCCTTTAATGTATAAAGGAAAAATATGACCCTGATATTAAAATGTAAGAATGTTGCTAATATAACACACAAAAAGGCGATATATGATATAATAATGGGCCCATCAGATATGAGACCGTTGTAAAGGTTTATTTATGCATATGCCATACGGTTTTAATGCATGTACAATATATTGATAAAATTAAAATATTAATTCTATTAGATTGTTTGAAAATATATTTTCAACAAAGAAATAGCACATCTCCTACACTTCCTTTTATTTGTTTGTTATGTATTTTAATCACGCTGACTACTTTAAATTAAAAAAAAAATCTTCTGCAATATTAAGCAAAAAATTCTTATTTTACAGGAGAGTAAATACAAAAGAAATCTCCAAATGAGAAAAACCTCATTAGGAAGCATGTTCATTACTTGGATTGTTTCCTAAGTATTTTGAAAATACGACTGAACTATTAACGTGTAATTATGATAAATGAATCTGCAATAAATATTAACCACTCAAAACTCGTTTTTACAAATAAGTTTCTAAACAAGAAATTAAAGAAAAAATTAATTTAAATACATTATTTAAATGCTTTTAAGTATCTCATTATTTTTAAAGGACACAAGCAATTTTTCCCTCGTAAAATTCATTATATTACATTGATTTTTTTATTAAGACTAAATACGATCTTAATCGATCGTACTTAGCACGTTATGGAGCAAATCCTGCCTTTGTTCCCTTTCCAATTTTTTTTTTTCCATTTTCGCACTTGTTTAGATTTACCACATTTTAAATGTGAAAGCAATATGTAAACCAATGTATATGCATAACATTGTAATCAAACTTTCTTACGTATAATGTAGCTCTGAGCACACAGTGGCATGTTTGCAATTAATTACCGACAAGACAATCATTTTCCTTTTCACTTGAATGATCCCAAATTTATTTAATCTTTTTTCAAACCTATCTTGTTTTTTTCCTATCTTGTTCATTTGCGGTTTTGCAGCTGAGGATGGTGGTTCGGTAAAACCATCGATACTAGTCCTGTGAAAATTTTGTAAATATAACGCTGATTTTTCTTGTTTGACTTCTGAATTAGTACTTATTCGGCGTATTATTGTGTCTTAATCCTTTATGGTGTTGCAACTTTAACTGTTATCAGTGTATTTCACAGTTTTTGAAAAGTAGATTTTCATAAGCTGTGTTTGAATGCTTCTTCTTAGTGTCTGATCTTAATCTAACCGTACATTCCTAAGTTATATCAGAGCTAATGTTGGAATGAAGATTAACTGCATGGGGTTTCATCTAACTTTATTGCATTTGACAATTAATTTCCAAAATGCGGATGGCAATAAAATATATTTCTTTAGCAAAGTGCTTAATAACAACATACTCAGTTTCAACGGAATGTAATGGAAATACTAAAAACGCAGAACGTTGGAATGGCAACCCTTTCTTGAGAATTTTTTTTTGCAAAAGCTCAACAAAAAAGATGCTTTGGAACGACAAACCTAAAAAGAAAATGTGATATGCAACTGTTAGAACTCTCAAAATATAAGACTAAAAGTACAGGGAAGAATATAACAGACACAAATCAAACAATCCGTATGACTACCACTGATCGTGCCGCCCAACTGGTATAGTTGTTAGCGTCAGTGACTGCCCTACCGACGGGCCCGGGTTCGAATCCCGGAGAAAGCTTGGGTGTTTGTAAATGTATAGTGTCGGTGCGGAATGGTGGCACTCTAATTATGCGGCGAGCCAAAAGACCTATTGTGTGGTTTGGTGGAATGAGAAAGGGGTGGGAAACCTTCGGACTCGTCCCCCCGGAACAGAACTGAGCCAAATCGTACTGTCACCTGTAAGGCGCTCAAGGCTGTTGCCAACGACAGGCGTAATCTTGCGTTCCTTACCACGAGGAATTTCGTGGGCTTGGGCTGACTACGTCACACAAGTGAGCACAAGCAACAATAACAACCACTGATCGTGATAATTATATAGCTATAATTAAGAAGTGATATTGTCGTTTTATAAAAGGAGAGTTTTGACACATGATGTATCGCGTTCGGTGCAACCTTTTGCAACAAGTTTTCTAATTTAAAAAATTAAGATATGATCTACGCAGCCGCATGGCCGATGCTGTTGGCTGTAGTTGACTGTCATATGTTGGTAAGGGTAGAGGTAATAGATTACTGAACAGTTGTCTGCTGTTTTTGCAAAGGTTGACAAATTATTAGATGACATATATCGAAATGACATAAGACCATTTTGGGAAATATTTTTCAAATGCGAGCGATTTTACTTTTTTGCATTAAAATAAAATTTAGTATAAGTAGCATAGTTTTTTTTTTTTTTTTTTTTTTTTTAATTCTCCAAATTTTTAATTGAATTATAAATAATATTGTATTAATAAAGACATTAAATCTTTTTAGTTAACTTGAATTGAAAGAATTATAATTTTACTCAAATGAAAATAAGTACACCGTTTAATTTAAAATATGAAAAATAAATAAAATTACCACAATTATATGACAGAAAGTGTTTTTAATCGTTTTTCTATCCCATTATTAATTTTTTAATATTTTTTCATCAGCATGTCCATTTTTATATTTAGTTTCTTTAATGAAAAGATTATTTGCTTACTTTTAGGAATCTTAGAGGAGAGATAAATACTATTTGAATGTTGGGTAAATAAAAATTTTTTCATTAATATTATATTTCAGTATAATACTTTCACAGTTGAGTTGTTGCGTGCATTACGTTATTTACGTAAACGCTTTTATACGTTATATATAAAATGAAAGAAGCAATTTTAATTGAAGGAAGATATTGCTTAATTCATATAAACAAAATCCCTTAATTTGCTAAGAAAACATAAAAATGAGATAAAGTGTTATGTTTGGGGAAATAGACAAATTTTACTTATAGATAAAAGAAAAATTATATTTTCTTATTTGCAGTAGAGTAAACACCTAAATACTTGACTCTCTGATAAAAAGCTACGCTTACTACACTGCATTTTTGAATTCTCCTAATATCTCAATGAACGGCGATTTCAGTTCGACAACATAATTGGGCCTATCTTGTCCTTATAAGCTTAAATGTCTATATAATTATAATCACAATCTTCTGCTAACTAGCTACCACCTTAAAGAAGAAATAAAAACTGCTTACCCACAACGTCCAAGAAACCGACAAGGCTCTTCATTGGTGAAGTATTGACTTGGCACATGTAACCTCCCCTATCAGATTCTTGTACGTCATGTATGTGTAGATTCCAATGCCTATAGTCTGGATTATGTACTGTAAAGCGCTGGTTTTTTAACACTAGATGCTTTTGAATAGTTAATAGGCTCTGTGTTTCGAGTCTCAGCCATGCTACCTGGAAAGAAAAAAAAAAAAGGTAATTAAACAAAATTTAGAAGCATTAGTAAAGTTTTTTTTTTTTTTCTTTTTTTTCCCTTTCCGTTGTGTCTCTAAGGGGTCAATAAAAAAAAACGCAATCTGTTTGACCGAAATACTTCTTTTAAATATGTTTACATGTAATTAGTTAAAGGCGTTCTTAAGCCATTTTCATAAAACTGAGATTATGATACTGAATATTAAGTACTGTAATGCTAATATTAATTTCGTAAGCTTGAAGTGTATTAAAATTGTTTGGTGGGGAATAAATAAGTGAAGAATATAAATTAATGTGCCACGCTTTTCTCAGCATTTCAGTGAGAAACCATTGGGCCATTATTTATATATTTCGAATTACTTATTTGCAGTTTTCTGTTAATTTGGACCACTTGGTTACATTTCAAATAATATAAATAAAAATAAATACGGAAGAGGAAAATTTAATGGTATTTAATAGTAAAGAAAATACTAATCTTAGATTACTACACTGTATAAATACAGTTTTATTAACTCTCTGTACTCAGGTGGCTAGTTATTCATTCTAAACTGACTAAAACTAAATTTTCAATACTTTGGTTATACGTTTTGTGTGTATATGCGTGTGCACGTTTGACGTTTGTATTTGTTTCTTCCATTATAATTTATATGATGTGGTAAAACTTCTTTGTCACTTTGTAACGGCAGAATTGCTCAATTTCTTCTCACATGCATTAAATTATACATTTAAGGTTCGGGTGAAAATGAAGGCAACTGAATTGTCATTACTAATTAGCAATTATTGGGAACTTAATTTAAACTATTTTGCTGTAAAAGTAGTAAATAAAAATTCCATTTGTTTTATATTAACGTTAATAAACCTAAGTTAACTTACAAGAAAAAGAAAAAAGAATATATTAACATTTGGTTATTTAAATTGAAGTTTGCTTATTTTAATTTCTAATTAAATAATTACAATTATTTGATTACATATAATACATTATTTATTACATACTTACTTATGATTCATTATATGCTTAATTATAAAAACCTTTTAAGGTATTTTTACCGCCTTCTTAGCATGCCTTCGTGGTGTAGTGGTCAGCACGCTCGACGCGTATTCGAGAGGTCCGTGGTTCGCGTCCGGCGAGGATATTGCTCATTTTTTCACATCTCCTGCTTATAAAAAATCCTAATGTCTCTGCAGCATAGGCAGAGATGTTTAATTTTTAAAAATGTTTTTAAAGTACTAGCAAAATTTCTCCCATCTCTTTTCAAAAAGGCAGCATTATAAAGGCTTTGCTTTATTAGCAAACATTACTTTTCAATTCATAGTTAAAACATCTACTGAAAAATACAATGTTAGTTTCCTGGAAAGATTGATTAAGAACTTAATTCAATAAACTTGTATCAACTAACAAAAAAAAAGGGGGGAATTAGATAAATCAGAATATTTTATAAGTTATACAGTTTATGTATCTAGCAGTAAAATTCCATACATAAAGATAGTGAAATATCCACAATAATAAAAATCAAGTGAAACATATGGAACCACTACATCACGAAGGCATGCTAAGAAGGCTGGAGAAATACCTTATATACTCCCCCCTTTTAAAGGGCGACTGAGATTATAGGGGACCTAGTCGGCAAATTCTGGAGGTGGAGAATCCTCATTCACCACCTTTCAGTTCGGGCGCTACTGTAGAAACATTAGGCTATTTCGCACCAGGAGAGATGAAAAAAGAGCAATGCCCTCACCGGGATTCGAACCATTAAATAAGTAGACCGCATAAATATTTCTATTATAAAACTGGTTTCCTGAAATTTTATTTAGAAAAATAAGATAACTTTGCTATGATAATGCCCAAGAGTAAAAAATATATAGTTTATTTTATTCTAAAAAAGCTGTATATTTTGACAACCGTTCATTTTTATTTTGAATCCAAACTTAGAATAATATTAAATTATATGTTTATATATATATATATATACATAATTTAAAATTTATGTTGACAAAAAGACGAGTTTATTTTACAGACGAGTCTAAATAGCAATTATTATACTTTATTTTGTACCATCGCATATATAAACGGAGATATTAGCTTAACTAAATATTACTTTTTTAGTTCAATATACGAAATTCAAGAATATTTTTTTAATATCTTACATCTTGTAAAATTTATAAAACCTAGTACTCGATTATCATATTGAATCCCAGACAAACAATCACTCTTCTTAGCGTTACTAAGCAATTTGCTTTGTATTAACAAATTTAAATTGCATTAAAGTACTGTAAAATATGAATATTACTTCGTATGGTAATTTTACTGTTATTTTGGAGCTCACAGTGGATAATAAATTACCTATTTCCTTTACAGTTTCATGTTCTTTGTACGTGCGTGCATAAATATATTTTAAAACTACATTTTTAAATACTGCACTGCCTTTGCTTATGCCTCCAAAGACAGTGATGGAAGTAAAAAGGAAATAAAAATGATTAAAATTCATTTCAAAAGTTCATGTTATTTTAATGATGTGATTGATGGGCCTGTTGGAAATCAAAATTTTAAGACTCAGCATATAAATATTTATTGAAAATTTTAATCTTTTCTAGAAATCACGTCTGGAATCATAATACGCACAGTTAATGTTACATATACAATTAATTAAGAAGGATTCTACATTTGCGTAGAACATAATATGTATCGGCTGATCATGTCTCCATCTCTTTCAAATAATCTTAAAAAGGATATGATCCGTAGCCTGAAAAATGGAACAGATAATTTACTACAAGAAGTGTATGAAAATGGTTATGTGGCTTGTACACCCATAAATTTAATTAATTAAAATCTAAACTAAAATAAACCTGAAAATAACCATTATTCAAATTGCCTTTGCATATAAAGAGAACTTTCAAAGAAGTACTTGAGAATGATTTGAGACCCAAGATTATGTTAAAACGCCCGCTCTTAACTGATTAGATATTCTTCCAGATTCATTCTACAATTTTGGTTTTAAAAGATCTACGGTGGAGATCATGTAGTAAAATAATTTGCAGTCTATAATAATTAGTTTTTTGATGCTGGAGACGTGAAAAATGAGCAATGCCCTGGGTGGGACTAAAACCTGAACCTCTCGAATACACACCGAGTGTGCTACCTTTACACCACGAAGGCATGAAGAAAGGAGGGAGAAACTACCTCATATACTCCTCCTTTTAAAGGACAAATGGGGATTAGGGGACCCGGTCGCCAAATCTTGGAGGTGAAGAATCATCATCCGCCATATTTTAGTTCGGACGCCACTGTAGTGTCATTAGGTTACTTTTGAAGAAGGACACTTGAAAAATGAGCAATGCCCTTGCCAGGACTAGAACCTGGACCTCTCGAATACGCTCCGAGTGTGTTACCATTATATCACGAAGCCATCCAGTAAGGAGGGAGAAAATAGCATTTAGATGCTTCATATTAAATAACACAAATTTTGTTTCAAAACCAGCCTCATTCATATTTGATCGATGCTTGTAAAATATTTTCCTTGAAGGCTTTTAGTTAATATTTACAGCAAGTGTCAAGTACCTCAAAATAGCATATAAGTAAATTAGCTGCAACAATGTGGTACAAGTCTGTATTTTGAACGCTCATGGAACAAAGCGAAGTAAATAACTACAAAAGAATGGGTAGAAAATCTGACTAGGATATTTTTGGTCCACAAATAAGGCACTGCATTTGTAACATTTTGGAATGAAAAGAAATTGTTACAAATTTTTCACATGATTTGAATTATGTTTTTCCGAGATCTCTTAAAGATGTGAAACGAAGTAAATTCAAATACACGCAAGATATGATCGAATTCTTTCAGGTAGTTCGGAAGGCCAAGGAGAAAAATTGATTCTTTCATTCTTTGAAAAGCAGTAATAATGTTACGACAAATGTTTTTCTTTCTAAAAAGGATTACTTTAAAAAAGATAGCAGAGCTATTGTTTTGAGATTAGTGGATATTTTTTTATAGAAAATGTAAAATACTTGTTAAGCGGTGTATGTAGAAAAGATAAGTTTGTTTGTTATAAAATAACTGAGATGAATGCTTTTATTTAAGCGTATGCGCTTCTATTAAGCAAGTATCCATATTAATGCGACATTTAGAGTAATTTTAAATAAGTGTATAGCGTTTTAAGGAGGCTTGTGAATTTAATTTCTTTTTTGTCCTAAAGAGACACACGAAAAAAGTAGCATGCGGTAGATATTTAATAATTTGTCCTACTGTAAGAACAGAAGGTATTTTCTACAGCGTTGTCAGTTGACAGTTGACGGGTGACGGAGGCACCATCCACTCTAGTAAAAGGTTAGGTACTTTTGTCTCGCGTCGCCGCATATCTAGCATTAGGTGAAACATTAAATAATATTGCAAGATATTAAGCCTTTCAGTACATAATCACATAATTTACATTATTTCAGATAATAAAATTGCTTTACAGCAGAACAATAACTGTACACATTACAAAAAAATTCTATAAAGACAACACTTTACAGACTTAAAAAAAATTACAAACATATATTGCACTACATTCAATAGTACAGTACAGTAGTAGTACAAAGAGTTGATTCATTAGTGCAGTACAACAGTAGTACAAAGAGTTGAATTTCTAGAAACAAGCTGAATGAATATTAAGTTCTTATTCTAGGCACTGTTTCCTTTATACACCCCCCCCCGAAAAAGGGTTAAATAATTTTTTTTTAAAAATCTGTACAAACTTAGAGAACAAGGCTTAGGTCAGATCCGAGTTTTGCAAGCTTGTCGATAATCTGTGCGGTCCTTGCTACCAGATGACGTGGTTTTACTACAAACATGAAGAGAGCTTATATATTGTTACTAGAAAATATTGTTCTCTGGTAAGTGGGTAGATAATAACATAATGGTCTGGGGTACCAATTTCTCCACAGAGGTAATGTTGCTGATGCTGTGTCTATTAAAATATTCGGGAAAGGGACCATGTCCTGTAATAAACCTTGTTAATTGGGGGAAGGGATGTTGTCTTTGTCGTCGACTTGTGTGATGCAATAGTATGTGCGGCGGGCTTGATCACATTCATCGCCTTCTGTTTGCCATTTGATTTGCGCCTTGTGTTTCAGTTTTTCTTCAAGTACGAACTTGGCCAAAGTGCTGGTTGGCGATTGTGAATACTATCTGAGGATGCCTCCTTGGCTGATCTGTCAGCAGCTTCGTTTTCACTCACCCCAGCTAGCGCTTTCATCCAGGAGAGCGTGCTGATGTTGATGTCTCTCTTAATTTGTATAACTAAAAAGGAGCTGCAGTGATGGTTGAATGTGGCCAGACGAACCGACATACTGTCTGTGTTGACATACTTAAATATGTCCTCTAGGTTTCGCGGAGAGATGCACTGGATAGCTGGGCAAACAGTTACTGCCTGAAACACGGTGTTATTTAACTTAGAATCATAATTCACGATCAACAAAAACTGCCCTAGAATTTACAAGATTCTTTAATGTTTTATGCAAAGTTCCATATGGAATATGTAAATATATCGTTGAAGTTCATGCTTTAATGTGTTATATTATGCTTATTTAAGCATTAAATCTCTACCTTCCGTTTAATTGCAACAATAATATTCTAAATTTACTCTCCATCAATAAAGCATATTATATCAACATACGGATTAATTTTTACTTTATAATTACAAGACCAATTTTAAAGATGCAGGTAATGTTCGATATTTACAGATGCAAAATTACTCTATATTGAAAGGAAAAGATAAAAAATGCATATATATAAAACATTTTTTCAAAATGTTTACAGCTTTAGTAGCTTGCAACATCTATTTTCACAAACAGGTCACAATTTTTACTTTTTTACACATTTTAACAATACCTCAAAGTTAGCAACATTTTTGCACGCAAAACAAGCATTTTACATTATTAAAGTTTACAGCACAGGTTTTTTTACAATAGCTCTCCCATGTAGCAGCTTTACACTCTACGTTGTATTAGCGTCCTCTAGTTCTACAGTTAGCAGTAACAAGTAACAAACTACTTAACTTCCTCTAGTTTAGCAAATGCTTGGCCAACTCACGAATTCAAATATGTTCTAGGTAAGTTAAATTGAAACTTGCTATTAACTAGCCTTTTTATTATAATTATTATTATAATTATTATTATTATTATTTATATTTTGATAGATTGTATATAGTTAATTTTAGGTTTTCATACATAATTCGTGTAGGGGGAGTTTCCAGTAGGCAAGTGTTTCTAAATTACTTTGGTTTTCTAAAAATTTTGGTTTTCTACTCTTAACTGACATTTAATTAATTTTAATTCTAGTCATTTTCTTGCTAATTTCTCAAAATTCCACTAGTTTAAATTTCTTTTTTAGTAATTCACAACATTTGGTTTTACTTTTGGTTTTGAATTTTATTTTTACCCTTGCCTATATGGATGACGAAACACGAATTGAGTAATTGAAGAGTTAGGTTTGGAGGCAACTTCCCCTTGATAAGTCTGTCTCCTACCTGCACAACAATTATTCACTAATGCAATATTTTTTTGGAATAATATATTTTTTCATGGTTTTAGATACGTACACTTAATTTACATATACTCTTAGAATTTAAATGATATTGTAAATTAGTTCGCAGCAATGATAAATTTTTATTTTTTTTATTTTTGCAATTATAATTTCTTAATTAAATTTTAATTTTATATTAGCTTTATAGGAGTAGAGAATATTTTTTAAATTCAAATTTCATTCCTTGCAGCAATTCCTTGAAGCAGGGCGAGAGAATTATTTAAATTTAATAATTTAATTTAACTTTACCTTTTCTTGTGAAACAATATATATATATATATATATATATTACTGTAATATCAACATTTGAAATTTGTCATGAATTTCTTACACTAAATTTTAAATTCTGACTCTCTGTTTCTGATATACATTACATCCATATAAGTACTTTTATTTCGCTAAATAAAGTAACTTAATTATTTTGAATCTGTTTTACTGAGATCAGTTAGGAAACGATCTTACGGATTTGCTTCTCTCGTAATGGTTGGGATTGAATTACTTAGATTATAAAACATCATTCTAGGGCTATCTCCGTAAGAGAAGACATGTTTCATGGAGGCAAAGTCTCTCGAATGCACCTTATTTTAAATAAAAACCACCCACATTTCTTTCCAGCCAATCCATTCAGGGAGATTAGAACGTGAGTCGGTCAAATTGCCACTATTTAGCCTTTTTGTCATTTGGCTAATGGGGACCAGTGTAAGGTTTGGCATGAGTTCCCATATAAAATATCCTGTAATGAATTCAGGGTATTATGCAACATTACACATGTTGCAGTTCGGTAATAAATCCCTGATGAACTGTTTTTTATATTTTCTTCCATTAAATAGGCCTGTCCTCAAAAATGTTTTCCGCTAAAGAATTAGCTTGTTAGATTTATTGTAATACTGTTATTAAATGCGCAAAAATATGCTTCAAATTATCTTCATTATATTGTTTCTATTTTAAAGATATAAATGAAATGGTATCCATTAATCATCAGCTAATTATCAGCTATCATTAACTAACTATACTTCAACTATCTCACTTAGTTATTATCAAGTTGTGGGGATTTATTTCAGTTAGTTTATTTGAAGAAACATCCCATTACTCTCGTTTTCAACTCATGTTTTGCCAGAATGAGTAAGCTCGCGTGTATTCAGATGAGGTAGAAAGAATTAGTATGTGAAGGGAAATTTTGGAAAGTGATTTAGAACGTGTTCTGCCTTCCTGAAGGGCACACTGCGCTGTTATCTTTTATTTACTAGCGATTAGATTTCTGTGGCGTTGATTGCTTCTAGCCATTATGCTTGTTTACGCCGACTTTTACGAGCCTGCCTATATGTTAAGTAACCAGTGAAAAACCGTTAGGTTAACTTGATTTTATTCTATTTAGGTTACTTTTCCAGCTAAGCCAAAAGTATTGGCTTTCATGAGCACGTGTCTTTGCCATCTGTGTATAATATTGAATTAAGGGGACTCATACACCTTAAACCCCTCATGATCTTCGACTAGAACTAGCAAGAATTGAGATATTTTATTTATTTTAAAAGCAATTACTCTTAACTTTTTACAGCTGACTACATAATATAACTGCTTTAGAAAATAGTAACCAGAAAGTTTGTGTTGCCACAAATATTTTTGTAATTTAATCCTCTTTGTGACAAAATATTTCGCCATGTTTCCACGTTGCGCGCATGATATATTAAAAATGGCTAATGGTACATACTTGAAATTGGATGGAATTCTTTATATGGGCACTATTTTCTAACTGAACTAACAATCTGATGAATATTTTAATATTGAAAACTTTTATGGACGAAAACATTACAAATTTTGTTAATAAAATACATTTTATAAACTCAACTCCAAATAAAATAAAAATTAAACATGAAATTTTTAGAATTTTAGGTTCACAGTAGTTTCCAAATGTAACCAAGATAAAAGCTATATATTAAATATAGAATTAAATTATGAGACAAAATGTTTTAAACTCTGCGCGCAAGTTGGAAACATGACGAAAAATGTTGTCCCAAAGCGGATTAAATTTTAAAAATATTTGTGGCAACACAAACTTTCTGATCACTATTTCAGAAAGCAGCTATATTATGTAGTCAGCTGTAAAAAGTTGGTAGTAACTACTTTTAAAATAAATAAGTTATCCCAATTCTTGCAACAGTCACCTATTCGAACATCTTATGGGTTTTTAAGGTGTATGAGTCCCCTTAATAAAGGGTCCTTTACACTCTTTCTCTGCCTTTTATCGTACTTAAAGATGATTCCTTACACAATCTGTTAACGTCTAGTTTGTTTATGCTTGCTAAGAATACCAGACGTTATAAACTAACTAATTATGAATTATCAACTACTAAATTGTAAATGCATGGGTTCTAGTAACGCGTGATATTGATTTTATTAATTTAAACATTATCACAGAAGAAAATTAAAACTACATCTAATCAAAATTTACTACTCAATCGTAGCAGAATTTGAAGCTAGAAATAAAAGTGTTATTTGTATTTGATTCTTGTATTCTACATACATTCGTTCATTGTATTACACAACTTTTTATATGTCATCATACCAATTCTCATTGTATTTTATTAATCGCGAGCACAGGTACAAGAGAAATCATAAACATTTTCAAAACATATCACTTAAACCAAGATAAAAAGAAAAAATATATAACCACTCGGCTTAACATCTCCCTTGTACGGCCTATTAAATTATACACATTTTTGATGTATTTCATTTAAACTTATTTCCGCGATTACATTAGAGATATATTTCTCATTCAATTATTTAAATTCTCACTTCTCGGCAAGGCAAAATTACATAAAAACTCAAAAGAATCTTCATTAAAACTTGTAAAATACAGAAAAAAATGAAACACCAAATACAGTTAAAAGACAAGTTTCGAAATTAAAATTAGAATTTATATACAAAAACAAGCAATGAGGTTTTACGGTATGCTAAACTCAAAGTTTACTTTTCGTCCCACTCGGCAAAAAAGCACTTAAATTGGTGCACAAACTGACTTAATTCACTGTTCTACTAAGAGTTTCAAATGTAAACAAATTTATGAAATATAAATGGCGGCCTCGTTAGTCGTAGAAACATCTAAACAACTTCTAACTAAACTAAATTCTTGATAATTCTACAACTATTCCATGCAGGTTAATTAGGGCATAAAAACCGGAACCGGAAAATACGGACAACATAATTCAACCAGTTCTGAAGAAAAAATGCACAGTTTACTAATATATAAAATTTAAAATACTGAACTCACCGAGCTGGGTAACAGATTGGGTTTATATATGTATACACGTTTAATGCGGCCAATTGCAACAGAAACGTGAGTTGAACAGCTACATGTTATAGCAGACCCATAGGCAAAATTGTAACGTTGCGAGTTTCTTCGTTTTTGTACGCGAGATACATACGTACGTACGTACAGACGACGCGGAAAAAGTCTTCTGTAACGTTTTTAAATCCATTTTACAATCTCTTTTGAAAAAACGTCCTTTATTCTGTCCATACATACAGATATCGCGCAAAAATACAATTCGAATAGAATAGAAAGCAGCCAAAATGGATATTTGCGTTGAAATATGACACCTGAAATATTTCGCGATTAAAATACTTCCTTTACTTCGTACAAACAAGCATGAAGGTAAATATATTTTTAATCTATAATGTGCAACTCAGTAAGGATTTGTGTCATTGGTAAAGTTTTATGTTGCCTCTTTGTAAAAGCGTGTTATTTATCTTTCAAATTTAATCATAAAACTCGACGGTATAAAAAAGTGTGCTGCTACTCGCAAAGTGCGTGTCTTTCGATTTTAATCAACAAAATGAGAGATTAAAAAAAAGTGTTGCCATTGTTCAAATTTAAATATTTTTACCTTTTACGCGTAGAGTTCTGTCTTTCAGCAAAGCGTAATATTTTAAAGTTTTCTTTGAAATTTATTCTGTTATTAGTTAACAAACTACGCGATTTAAATAATGTAAACGCAGATTTGTATCAATTGTTATTAATTAGTAACTGGATGCGTGAAATTACTTCAGATAGATTCATTAAAATTATATTTGTAAGAAGCTTCTGCTTCAGAAGCAGAACATTAAAATTATATTTTTATAAAAATAGCGTAAGTGTATTCGCTTATGTGTCGGTAATTCATACAAATCCAATCTCTTATGTCAATCTTGACGAAGTCTGGCACACTTAACTTTCAAGAGGAAGTCACTGTCCGCACAATATTGCGAAAATCCACCCCACAAAGTCCATATACAGGGCATTTGCAATTTCGATTTAAAAGTAATAAAAGTAATTAGCAGAAAAGTAATGTAAAGAGATTAAAAAATATTCACCTTATTTTAATAACCAAATTCTGTTATATAACAATAACATTTCTTTTCACACGATCAGCATAAGACAAATTTAGCGAACTTTTGGAAGCGAATAATTTGTAAACAAATCATCAGAAATAACACGTCATCAAATTCTGTTTACTCTGAAATTTCCTCGATTATAAATTTAATGAATACATAAATATTTTTAAAATTACTTAGATAGTTATCCTGCAACAAAACAGCAGTATATGTACGGTTTTTTTCGTATTTCTTCGATTAAATCGACATCTATTTCCACCGTTCAGGGTCTCACAGTTCCAGCCATCGCCATATTGAAAATTATCCGTGATCCTTCAGAAGCAGAACTTTCGTCAGATTGGTTTATCTCCACGTGGAACACAGCAGCGAACAAAACATTTTCCGAAAAGTTTCAAAATGTTCTTCATAGCCGGGACATCCCTTCCTCGGCTAGATGGAACATTTCTCGGAAACCTCCCGTTTAACCCAGTGCTATTAGAATATCGTTTCTCGGAAATATCCCGCCTAGCCGCGCGTGTCACTAGATATGATATCCCCTTTAAGTCCCTATTATATATGTTTCCGCTACTCGGGAATGGACTTCGAAATGGGCATTTCTAAGAACCCGAACATTTCCACGAAACCCGCGTTCTTAGGTTTCCATTTTCACTTACTACAAAGACTTGAACTCCAAACAGTGATAGATTATCGCTCATAATGATATCACGTGACGCTTCAGAAGCAGAACTTTCGTCTGATTGGTTGATCTACTCGCGACAGAGCTGCAGCCGAAACACTTTCGCCGAGGTTTCAAAAAATACCGCGTAGCCAGTACATCGTTTCCGTAGTTAGGCGGGATTCCGCTTTCAGCGGAGCTGCTTTTTTTTTTTTTTTTTTTTTTTTTTTTTTTTTTTTTTTCAAAAATTTATTTTTCAGAAACGTCCTTTCTAGTAGGGACCGTCGCTAGATGTGATGACCCCTTTAGAAGTTTGCGCTCTGGTCTTCCCGTCGCCGTTATAGCGTTCCCCTTCAGTAGAAATTATCCATGCTAAGGAAAGAATATGTAATTGTTTTTAAGAAGAGTAAATTTTAATATTTCTAAAAAGTTTCAATTTTAAAATCGCGTTGCCGTTACAATGTTCTCGCCTTCAATTGTGACCCAAAATTGTTTGTTTGCTTTTTAGAGCAGTAAGGAATTTTTCAGTGCAGTTTAGAACTTTTACAGCAGAATTTAAAAGTCCTCGTTATACGTGTTTCGCGAATATTTCGAAACCGATGAAGAAATCGGCCAAAATGAATGGTGATTTCCCCAAAGCTCATTTCCGGAAAAAAAAAAAAAAAAACTGTAAAAACAAGTTCTAGGTCTTACTAAAACCATTACCTGGCGTCATATTAGTTCTATAATGTTTTACAGTTTTATTCAAACTTGACAATATTTTGAACCAAAATAAAAAGAAAACCATTATCTACTTGAGTCTTCAAAAAAACTACGCCTTCCTCCTAAATGAAGCCTCTTTACGTAAAACCCGAGAAACGCCGCGGTGTACTTCAGCTAATTATAAATTACGAACTCAGGAACAACCAGAAACAGCATTTGACCGTTTTACTTAGTCTGCTTCGATTAAATTTGTCACTTTTATTATATGAAATAAGAATAATTAGAAAAGTAGCTGATAAGAACTGATTTCAGGATTAACTAATTATGAGATTTATTATTGCTTTTCTGTGCTTAAATACCAGAGCTATTTTTAACTAAAAAATAAGAAACTATAAACTGTGTATTTCACCCAGAAACTTAAAAAAAGTATATTTATCCTATACTGCAAGCAGAAGAGAATATGAATTATATATTTGCATATTTAGACATTTACCATACAACTACAATGCACCATAAACATTATCCAAATACAAAAGATGGAAAACAGGTTAGTTTTACTTGCAAAATTTAGCTTAATACTCACGTCAGTTTATAAACAAAACTCATTATACATACACGGGGGAATGAACTTTTCTTCGATATAAGTATTGTGTACACACACACACACATATATATATATATATATATATAAAAGACTTCACATGACTTACGTTATGGTCATCTAGTCGCCATTCTGAAGCCCTAACTTACCAAATAAAACAAGACTAAGGATTTCACCTAAATATTTTTTTTTTCAGATTATATACTGTGATGACTGCACATTGAACATCAATAGAATTCAAAAGATATTATATAGAATTCAAAAGATTTTTAAATGAGACTATCCAGTTTTAGATTACTTTAGTTTAACATGCGTATATATATATATACAATATAGATTTATTTTGTACGTTCTGATACGATAATATCTTTTGAATTCTATTGATGTTCAATGTGCAGTCATCACAGTATATAATCTGAAAAAAAAAATATGTAGGTGAAATCCTTAGTCTTGTTTTATTTGGTAAGTTAGGGCTTCAGAATGGCGACTAGATGACCATAACGTAAGTCATGTGAAGTCTTTTAT
Source organism: Stegodyphus dumicola (assembly GCF_044657685.1). Classification (NCBI taxonomy): domain Eukaryota; kingdom Metazoa; phylum Arthropoda; class Arachnida; order Araneae; family Eresidae; genus Stegodyphus; species Stegodyphus dumicola. The sequence goes on from NC_140771.1 coordinate 201,969,170, forward strand.
GGGTGATGCTAGAAATTACGACAAGAGTTATGAAGTCTGGCTTTGTTTAAAATTTCATATAAAGCAACGTCATTCGTAAAACCTTCCTGGAAAGGAGGAACATTGAATGGGAGCAGCGATTTTCATAAAAATGGATTTTATTTCTCTTTCTCATGTATTTGCTTGAAAAAGGCATTCCGTCCTTTATGGCCGGATTATTGGCTGGAAGCTACTCCAAAATACTTGGGTCGTAAAATTCCAAATTCTACAACCTGACAATAGCTTCTTGCAATAAAAGTATTCTGCATAAATGATTTTATGAGAATATTTCGAAAGTTTCATCCGACTTTAAGAACCATATTTTACCTTCGCTCTTCAAGACGCTTTCTTTATTGGAGAAGATAGATAGAAATTTCTTCATGGCCGTAAATAGGAAAATATTTATTAATGAATTAAATAAAATAATAGCTCCGTAAAATTAGAAAAATATTTATGTACCTCTTTCGCAAATACAATTGGATATTTGCAAAATTACTGGTAAATTCAACTCGATTTTTTATGAGTAAAAATAAATGAAATCTTATCACTTGAGAGACACTAAAATATAACGTAGAATCCAGAATAAAAATTTTGTAACATAATTAAATAAGTGATCAAATCATGCAGTCGAAGATCCGATTGCTTGTAAGTTCAGAAGACATTTAAAATTTCACTTAAAAGAGCAGAAAATTTGAAATCTTTCCCTGGGGATTAGAACATATATGGCGCACTCATTCACTATATTAGCTATATCACTATATTAAATAAAGCACAAAGAAATTTAATGGAGGTTTAAAGTTTGTTACTTAATGTGAAGGGGAAATGGCAGAATTTTTCGATGTTTTTCTGTTCCTTCTGTTCCTTCAATCCAAAATATATGAGTCTTAGTATCAGTGTATGGTCTTAGTATATCGGTCTTAGTCTTAATATTAGTGTAAAGTTTAGGTTAGAAAAATTTAAATTAACCCAGTTAGTTAAGACCGTTATCTTTTATTTGTTTTCTTATTTAATACTGAAGTTATTTATGATAATATTGTGCCTTACTTATTATTATATATGCTCTCGTGACGCTGCGATTAACATATAGAATGTCAGAAGATCGTGTTTTAATTTTCTGCTTAGGATATAAATATTCCTCAACCTGAGCTCTGCCTAGTTTTTTAATTATTAAATGGTCTGTAAATCGCGTATTCGATTTTTAAAATTTTCCAGATTTATCTAAATACATTTTGACTCTTGATTAATAAAATAATTACGATATAATCTTAGTAATCGAAAACATTTAATTCCATGTTTCGTATAAAATTAGTAGCAGAACAACGTTGAGTTTGGCATAGATTTATGTCAAGATCTCTAGTGATTTCGATGGCAAAGAGGTTCCTGTTTGTCTGCAAGTCTTTGCTCCTGACGGAGAGTGAGCTGTACCTCTTCGCCCTCGAAATCGATTGAGATCTTGACATACACTACACGGAACTCAAGGTTGTTGTGTTACTAATTTTATGTTTTACTTGGCATGTTCCTCTTCACTTTTCATGTTTCTTAACTAGTATACTTGTATTTTGGCTTACCCTATCTTGCTCAATACACGTGTCATTTGTAGCGCTCTCCTACTGGAAACTTTCTTTCTGTTGTTGTGACCAAGCTCGCTTGCCTGATATCAAATCAAGCCCAAATTCATCGTGGCAGGCAAGGAGGCTATATTATGCCTGTCGTCGGCAAGAGTATTGGCCACCGTACACGTGACAGGACGACTTTGCTTAGATCCGCACTTGCAAATCTCAATATTCCGACGTAAAATGTCTAGTACTTCTAGAAGTAACTGGAATGCATATGAAGCCCGAATTCGGTTACACAGCATCGATTACAGTTACGGTTATACATATTAAGATTACACAGAAACCGGATCAGTGTCACCAAACGGTCGCCAAATTTGGTCGACTTACCGAAACATTTGGCGGTAAAGTTACTTATCAAAGCCATTGCCAGCTTGGCGATTATGTTGCCAGCTTGGCCATTTACTGAATATTATTTAAAACTGAGTAAATGACTTGCCCTGTGTTCGGACTTTTCTGGCACAGAATCGTTTCTCTCAACTTTGTATGTTATATTATACATAAGAATACAACAATTGCTTATGTAATTTCACTAACATTATCTACCTATGCACAAAATTCGTCACAATATATTTATTCAAAATTAAACGAGAGAATTTCTTCCTGAAGTTCTGATGAAACATATAAATTTAAAGAGAACGTGATAAAAATTCTAAGCAATTTGAATTTTAGTGACAAATGTTAGTTTGCACGTAATCAAAATCGAATTCGGTAATTATTAATATTGTATAGAATACGTAAGAATTACAACTGTCCCTCCTGGGCATGTATTTTTAAATGCTTTCACGAGACGTAGAAATTTTACTTACGTGTTTAAAAATAATAAAATATTTTAAATGTTAACTAATGGCGTGTAAATTAAAATCAAATATGACTGGTATTTGTTAATATTTTTATAAAAGTGTATAAAGCTTTGAATTTATTATGGATGTATCCATATGGAATCAAAATATTTAAAATTATTGCTGTAAAATCTCTTTTGGTATCAAAACAATGTGCGCCTGTCAGTAATACAAGCGTCTCTCGCTTATTCGGTACGTTAAGACCCGATTGTTGTCAAAAGTAGATCACTGAGAGGAGTTTTCAACAATTTTCTAAACTATGAAAGCCTTTTTGTTGTTCTTGTTGTTAAAAACCACACATATGTGCAGCCCCAAACTAATACGTAACAGAATCTAGTATTTTCGGAAATTAGGTATAATGTTTTAGACGGACTCTTAGTATCTGAAAATATTAAATGCAAACTACCCTAATATTCATAACTGTAAACGTACGGAATAGAGGAAGCACACGTACTAAAGAATGGGATTCCAAACAATTCTCTGGCGGTAGCAGGACCGGCGATGTGGAATGGATAAGCATTTATCCTTGGCAGACAGTGAGGATCGTCTGGAATTCATGATTATATCTCCTAAATTCTTTCAAGTAGGACTACAAAAAGATTTTGGAAAGTAGGAGGAGTCCTCGATTTCTCCGCAACTAAATTCCTTCTAACCCAAATTAAATATATTTTTTAAAATTTTGATAAGGTACGATGGTTGTTTTATTGTATATTAACTCTCGAGAATTTTACTATGTTTCTCAATATATATTTATATTTTCGTTAATTGTTTGAAGTGTTCTTTTACATTATTTAAAACCTCAGTGAGCTTTTGAACTGAAACGTACGAGTTGCTCTGCCGTATAAAAAATATTTTAATATTGGGGAAAAATGACTACCGAAAATACTTTTTTGTTTTATAAGTAATAATTATCTTTCTGTAAATAAACATTTTACTTCATTAAGCTCATTAATTACTAAAGAATTAATGGTTATTTTCTCCAGAGTTTTAAGTGTTCTTTCTTCTAGCAGTGACTTAAATAGCATGGCACATGGTAACCCAATGGAATTGTTGATAAAAATTTTAAGATATATTTAGATTACGCAAATGTTTCTGCTTGTTTCTACTTAAAACACAGAATACAAAAGAGATATTTTAAGTTTGTAAATCAGTACGCGTAATTAGAGATTAGGATACTCTTGGGTTGAAGCAAAGTCTGGATTTTCTTTCAACAATGCAATAAAAAGCATTTAAGAAAGAACGTTAGACGATTACGGTTCTAAATACAATTTTGACTTCCTTGCACGAAGTAAATGAATATCCAGTTTGACCGCTATTCGAATAATTAACGATGTTTAATTTAATGATGTTTTTGCATGACATCTGTACTTAAGGACATAATAAAGGACTCTATCACCCTAAGCAAATTACATAACTGATTTAAAATAAATTCAAAAGATATGTTTTCGCGGCGTCTGTACGTATGTATGTTATCTCGCATAACTCAAAAACGAGTAGCCTCAGAACGTTGACATTTTGTATACATGACCGCTATAGGACGAAATTCTGCACCTCCCTTTTGGTGGCAATCGGCTGCACGAAAATTAAATAATATATATATATATATATATAATGATAGTTTTAAACCAATTGATTAAATTAAATTCTAATCATATTGCTTAATAATGTGCTGGCGATTCTCTAACTAAATTGCATCGCTGTTCCTAAATTTTAGCGAAATCCTTTCTTTATTACAAATTATATATAACCTGTTGGCGCCTCCAAATCGCCAAACTCATAAATCTGTCATATTACACAAAGTCCTTAAGAACACTCCTGATGAGAAGATAGCGTCACCTCGTGATTTCAATTCATATCGCTGATTGGATGAGCACCATGATGCACACTTGTCTATGAATAGGGCTTTTCCTCGAGGTACAGGAGGAGCGCTTTTGAGATGGATGCTTTGCGTATCACTTTATTCCAAAATTTGTCTCATTCCTGCTACCCCGGCTGCACAACACAAGTAATGTATGAGATTCTACATATAGTGTTCATATATATATATATACAATATATATATATATATATACACCCACTCTGTTATTCGGCTCTGTGAGCTCAGTTTTTTTACTCTTATATGTTGGTAAATTGTGCATTTTTTGCTTTAAAAATGTTTGAATTATGTTCTTTTAATCTTCTGGTTAAGGCTTTCTGCCTTTAGTTAACCTGCATGCAATATTTCTAGAATTATCAATAATTTAAAAGGTGTTCAGTGCTTTAAGCCTAATTTTAGTTTAACATAGCAGTCATAATTGCTTACATTTGAAACTTAGCAGAATAGTGAATTAAGTCTTTCTGCTTTTTGCTGATTGGAACCAAAAGGAAACTTTTAGTTTTCTGCACAAAAAAAAACTGCCTTCTTGCCTGCTGGCCGAATTGCTTGTTAACTACCTTCTGTGTCATAGTCCTAAAATAGGTGGAATTTGACTGAAGTATAATTCTGATAGCAATCATTAGGTCTTCGTTATTTCCGGCAACCTTTCTCCACGTTTTTAGCTCAGTTTAATTTTAGAAAGAAACCGTATCGGACGCAGGTATGTTAGCCTTTTTTGTTTATTACATGTCTTCACGAATTACTCTGCCTCTTGATCTAAACAGGACCCTCTTTGTCAAGATATTTTCATTAGGATAAAGTTTTTATATTTCACACTAAGAGCCTTTCCCTTGAAATGATGTACATTAAAACTTTCAGGATTAACACTGAATAATTTGATTGTACATTTGCCTCACCAGGCTACTTTGTATAGGAGTTTTCTTACATCTTTTAGATGATTTCTTCTTTTTAAGATCACAAGTTTTCTTTCTTGTAGCTTTGATCTTTTTAAGTTTTACTTTAATGTTTTAAAACACGCAAAACGTCGAGAAAAGGGACAAATATATTAATGCATCGTTACTAATAGATGAATAAAAAATTAATTACAAGGAAAGCCGTTATCAATCTCAATATGGTTGTTCGACGAAACTTGTTTGCTTGTTTTAGTGTGTCATCAACGTGGTTAAGGGCTTCAAGCACTTATCCGTTTATAAATTCTGTTTGAAACCTTGAACAGAGAAGATTGACCATGTTTTTATATGTATAATATTTCTGTTTTATGTAAATTGAATAGGTTTTTACTCGTACATATTTTGATTTTGTTGTACAGGTTTGCTATTGTTTGTATAATGGATAGGGTTTTTCTCGCGTACATTTTTTGATTTAACTTAGATTTAGTTGTTTTGACTTTTCTTTACATGTAATATCAGGAATTAGGAAGTTCAAATGTTCTTTACGGCTCTAGCTAGTTTTTACCTCTCCTTTTCTTATAAATCATTAGAATATATATATTGATAGTTTCTATTACTTTATATCGTATATATTTGTATTGCTTAATATTTGGTTAAGCTGCATACAAAATAATAAAGGAATTTATCTAATTGTTTTAGTTTCACGACAAAATACTGAACTTCATTTCAAAAAATCTTGAAACTTAATCTTTTTTCTGTCAGCATGAAATTTTAGAATTTCATGTCTCCGCACTCATATTGCTAATTGCATTGTATTTGAGCTTATTTAACACTTATTACTAAAAAGTAGAGAAGAGTGGTAAAAATGCTGAGAAACAGTAGTGAATGTCTTCTTTAAGCACAGGTGAATTTCGACAAGGTGAGAAAAAATTATGCCAAAAATATTCCTAATAGCTGGTCAATCACTCAATTTCATGGAGGGTGACGAACTAATGATCTGGTTTCTCCTTTGATACCGCTTTAATTATACCGAATCCGAGAACGTGAAATACAATCGAAAACTTAAGAGGGCGTATTTATTTCACTCTGAAGAAAACTGTTTAAGATAAAGCAAGAACTTAGAATGCGATTGAACTTTCGACTAGCGAGACACTTGCTGCTAGAAAGATCCTCACATAATGAGGAGAATAGTTTACAGTTCTTATCATACCTATTCGTTCAGTAATAATTGCTAATTGCCATTATTGCATTAATAATAGAGCTTCTCATACATTTATAATAAATTTGTTTTTTATTTTATAAGCAATGAGTAACACGCAACCTAAACAAATCGCAAACCAGTCAGTTACAAAAGCTTACATGGAGAAGCCATATCAACGCAGCGTACCGTCATCACCCCAACTGTATAATATGTCAAATGTCAAAGAACGCACTTTTATTTTAAATGAAAATATAAATCGAATACTTCGAAATGAATAAATGTTACTTATTGAAAACATTTGGAGTCATGGATATTTAATGAAAATCTTCAATGAGATATATTCAATTCTAACAGCACATTTACCCCGTAATTTCACTATTGTGCCATTAAATCAGAGACATTTGATTAGTAAAGTGTTATAACTCCTATAATAACGTTATCATACGATGAGGAATTGGTTCCCCAATTCTTCTAGAGCGTTCTAGAGAATTTTCCATTGCGCTTCAAGCCAGGTGGCAGTCAACCGTGAAAATTAATAGCACTAATTTTCCTGCTGACGTACATCATTTCCATCTAGATCGCAGACAATCAAAGTGTGTAAGTGATAGTAGAGCAGAACTGCTTCTTTAAATGCAAGCAGAGTATATGGCAGAATTTCGCGATTTCAAATATTGGCCAAAGGAAAAATATCTCAAAATATCAATGAGAGGCCATGATCTTGCACAGTTACAAGCTGGCACGATAGATCCGCGCCATTTTGAGGGCTGGTACCATATTCTTATCCAACTATAAGGATGCAACAGTTGGAATCTAGAATTCTTACCATTCACTTTCAACAGTCGATGTTCTAATAAAGATATTCTTTGGCTTAAGCAAGACTAAAGCGCAGTGGTGAGCGGTGATAAGTGAAATTCTCGTGGCTCTTTGATTTCTGAAACATATGTGATGAAGTGAGCAATTAACAGCTCATCTATTGATTGCTAGACTGTATCTCGGGTGAAGGCTGGTTGAGCAGTTAAATTGCTGAACACTGCTTGAAGTCGGTGATTCAACCGAGCTTCTAATCCCAGTGCTAGGTAACCGTTATGGTAGTGTTCGTGGTTTTATTTAATGTGTAATTTAATGCAACGCAATCCACGTCGTTTTACCTTAAAAAGTACATATCTTTCTTTAGGTAGATAACGCTCGCTTTATTCACCGTTATCTAACTATCCTAATCATTTAACTGGAAAATCGCTTGGGCTAAGGCCTATTGTTGCTGGCTACGTACGATATGGCCGAGACTTTGAAGAATACAATCATTCAAGTCTGTTTTTCTCTTGCCCTTTGCACAAATTTTCTGCTTTCTTTTTCTGTTATCCGTGTAATCTGTCGTTGCTCTTGATACTGTATAGAAACATTAAGATTTTTGAAGTAGGGAATGTGAAAAATGTGCAATGCCTTCGCCGGGACTCGAACTGGATTTCTCGATTACGCACTGAGTGTGTAACCGTTACACCACGAAGGCGTGAAGAAAGGAGGGAGAAAAGACTCCATCTTTTAAAAGGCTACTGGAGTTTAGGAAACCCAATCGCCCAAACCTAATGGTGAAGAATCACCATCCTTCTTGTAGTTCAGGAGTCACTATTTTTTTTTTTTGTTTGTTTGTTTTGTTTTGTTTTTTGTTTTTTGTTTAAAGCATATGACATGAAAAATTTGCAAAACCGTAGCTGGGACTCGAACGTGGACATTTCGAATACACGCCGAGTTTCTTAACGTTACACCCCGAAGGCATGCAGAAAAGAGGGAGAAAATACTTTATAACTATAAAGCAATGAAAACTAAATTCTCCAACTATTATTAAATTCAATGACGTATGCGTCGATAATCTATTATTCTTGATGGAAGACTTCTAAAACGGGAGTTTCATCCACAATATTACATTTAAGCGTATCATAGAAAGATGCACATCCAGGTTTTCGTATTTTGTTGCAGCTGTCTCATTTGCTCAGTAACGGGGCAGCTCCACCAGGATGTTTGCATAAGACTGTGTACACCTGGATCAGTAGCACATCAGTGTACAACGCTTTCATAAAAGTTAGACTAAGCTTTAAAGAAACTGCAATCAATATCTTTGCTTATTTGGGCTAATTATTATGTTAAACTCCTTTATCTGTTTATTATTAAATAGCACAAAGTTATTTTTCCTCAATAATTCAGTTATGCTTACTGGGAATAAAGAGATATCGAAGTTCGAGCGCTTGAAGTTTTACTGTAGTAATGGATTTTTTCAAAATTCCAATCGACATCTAAATTTTTATTGAATTAAAGTATTCCAGCAGTTTAATTCTGATGCTTAATTTTAAATAACCTAACTAATAAATATTAAACTAGAAGAGCCTTAATTCCTATAGGAAAATACGTAATACAAGCAGACGTAATAAATAAAACAAATATTAGCATTACAAGTGAAGCTCTCCTTATATTATTCACACAACTGCTGCGAAAATGTCTCAGTGAATTATTTTAATAAATTCATTATTTATTTCCTAACTTACGAATAATATTGTTAAATATTACACTCCTATTTAAATACTACAGCCTTATTAATCTGGATAACTTATGAATAAATTACGAAACGAAATGGAATCCTAAACTTATAATGAGTGTCGGGATAGGTTCGAAATGTGGCTTACAGAAGACTAAATAAATATTGTGTGAAAGAAATATGATATAAATATTGCACATGATGGATTTTGTGGGTATTTGTCTTTACTGATTTAAAATAAAACCATCCTTAATTAAAAATCTGCATAAACATGACAACATGGTAATAACTGCCAGTGGCTATATTCGACAACTGGAGCATTTTAAGGTTTCAATCAAGAGATAAATAACTTTTTACCTAGATTTGCTGGCTACATTTTATCTGATTCTAGAGATATAAAGAAATTGTTTTCATCAGAATTGACAGAATGGGTATAAATCATTTGAGTTAATCTCAGAAAAATAATAAACCATTAAAATTAAAAACTGTTGATTTTAAAAGCCCTTGATGATACAGAAATCATTATGCGGTGGAATAATGCATATGGTGTCGAACAAAAGCTGAAAGTAAACCAGTCTCTGATATTATTTAAGCTGAAAGTAACTGGTAGTTTAAAAACTCTGATTTTGATATGAATCCATTAGAAAACAGAGGATAATACACATATTAGTAAAGAGCAAAACAAACTACGTATGTATAGATATATATAAAATATAAAAAAATAGGACGGCTTTGCTCCATGCGAACAAGCAATCTCTAATTAACTTCCTGCAATTTCAGGATCTTCCCCCTAGACCAGTACTTTCCAGAAAATTCGAGCCTATTACGTAACCGCTTCTATAAATAGAGAACTCGCGCCATTATATTTATATATCTATATTTAAAAAATGTTTATATATATTTATAAATATTAACCAAAAAATATTAAAAAAATTACTAAAAGAAAAAGAAAAAAAATTATTGTAGTTATGTATTTTGTAACGCTTTACATATGTATATTTTTTTTTCTAATCAAGATTCGAAAATAGTTATGTCTACAAGGGGTAGGGTCTTTGAACCCAGGTACCCCGGTGTGAGGAGACCATTCTACTGGATCGATTTTGCGTCAGAAGAGAGATCGCTTTCTCGCTCTGCTGCTAAGATCTGTGCCGCTGCTCTTCTGCCAGTTTTTTTGTTAGAATATTATGACGCACCGAATTTAATTTTATTATTTAGTAAAGAATGACAATATGCCTGTGAATTGAATAACGATGTGGAATCAAAAGAATTAACTTCTGTGTCGTCCTTGGATTGCAAAGCTATAGCTCGACTACCAAAATATTACAGCTTTATTAATTAGCCGCTAGGATTTATTCTGCGTGGAAAAAGCTCCTCTGGTCTTATTTTTCTAAATTCATCGTCTGCCGTAGAGCGGGTCAAGGATATAAAATGTCAATCATCTGCGAATCTCCCTGTGCTTTGCCTTTTCGTCGGCTACGAAACGTAGTGCTTAAAATCTGAGTGATGCGATGACAAATACGCAAGAATCAGTAGCTAATATGGATATAACAAAATTCCAATGCTTCTAAATATTTTAATTCCAAATATTTTAGATGATTACAGATTTGTTGCTCCGAGGCAAACTTTACCTAGATATTCTGCTAGGCCATTTTAACCAAATCAGTATAGGCCGCGGCCTTTTCAATATCCGTACAGGCCGCTTAATTATCAACGAGTACCTTCTTTAACTTATCATAACTCATTGCCTAAAATGAACAGAAAAGGTGATTATATTTTAATGCTAATGTCCAAATTGGACAACAAAATGTACCAGGAATTATAAACAGGGATTCCCAGGTAAGCATTCTTCCTTACAATATTTTTAAGGGTATTGGTAAAAACTTTAAACAAGTTGAAGATAAATCTAATAGAAAATTATTTTCTCTATCTAGTTAGATTCATGTAGAAAGCATTATTAAAATATCATGTAAAATAGGTAAACTCATTAATGATGTAATATTTTATGTGGTAAATTTTAATTTAAATTATTGATTATTATCTTCATCCTGTGTTTTACTGTTTAAATTACAGTTGAATTTTTATAATTATCAAGTTTATTAGTTTAGAAAACAGGTGAGTAAAAATGTTAAATTAGATAAGTTTTTCAAAATAATTGTGTATGTAAAAATGGTATCAGTGTTAAATAACTTGGTAAATATTTAGAAGATAGTGAAAATTCTGTATGTAAGAGCGATATTAGTACTAAAAAGCCTGGTAACATTTTGAAAATAGTAAAGGTTCTGACAGTAAATTACAAAAATTGTTGAATAGATATAATCATATATTTGCTAAAAGTAAATATGATGTTGGTTGTATAAAGATTGAATTCCCAGAGTTGTATTAACTTCTTTGAATTACCAATAGCCTATGGACCATATCGAGCATCTCCTAAAGATAATACTGAAATTAAGAAGCAAATAGATGAGTTGCTAAATGCTGGAATAATTACACCATCTTACATTCCTTATGCTGCTCCTGTAACTTTAGCTTATAAGCGTGATGAACAGGCAATAACTAGATTGTTTATTGATTACAGAAAGCTTAGTCAAATTACAAAAACTGGTTCTGAGCCCATTCCTAGAATTGATGCAGTATTATATCAATTAACAAACGCAAAAATTTTCTCTACACTGGATTTAGTATCAAGCTATTAGCATATAAAATTAAATGAAAAAGATACTGAAAAATTAGCATTTGCTACAAACTTTGGGTTTTATGAGTTTACTAGACTACTTTTTGGTTAAAAATATTAATTTCAAGACTTAAAAATTTAAATTTCGTGTTAAAAATATTTCCCGTTTAATGGGGCCTCAGACATCCGCGTTAAGTGGGGACGGTGTACAAGTTCATACGTACTACCGTATATTATACATGTAATCACGGGAAGCACTACAGTGCTACCTTAATTACTATAGTGTAATTTGAAAAAAAAAAGCTACTTACAGATCATTTTCTGCTCACACATTCCTGTAAATTGGTTTATTGTAGATGGGAACGAAAATGGCTGGTAACTTCGCGACCAACTGTCCTAGTTGTTAGTTTGGATGCTGTTACTATTTGTGTATATAGACTTGTTATAGTTTTTTTCCCTGCTATAATATACGCTTATATTCGGAGCTATATTCTTCTGTCTATCTCTCTCTATATATTGTTGCGAACTTCGGTTTCATGGTTGGCTATCTCTTAAAACAATCAATATCGATGAGCAATTAGAAATTAATAATGTGTTATAAATAATAATGCAAAGGAGCAAAACAAATTGCTGTAAATAAGTGAATAAGGACATGGATATTAAGTAATTCCCCCTTTAGCTCACGAAAAATATAGTTAATATTTTATATCACTCACTGTGTAACCTTTAAAACGCAGATCAACTGTCATTGAACAGTTAACTCAATAGTCTCAGAGCTGACTAACAACTGACTTATCCTGTGTCACACGGGTTCCTGGAAGCTTCGGGAAAAATCACTCCTAGTGCTCCGAAAATGTGTTTTCCCAAGTCTTCCAAAAAGATTTTAATTTGACAATTAATCGTCAAATGTAGAAAACCTGACTTCAAAAATTATTCCCGAGTTCCGTATGAAGTGATTTTCCATATCTCACGCACTATTTGAGTTACATTTACAATTATTTTCCTTTCCCTGTGTCATTATTATTTATTACAAACTGTCAGTTTCGTAGCTGCTCGTAATAACTGATATCAAAAGTAATTATTTAGGGAATTTACAACATCATATAACGTAGTAAAATTCAAAAGTTATACATTATATCATATCTGCGAGAAAGGTTCTAGTAAATTTAGGAGTAAACAACAGAACAAAAATGTAAAATTAATTTTTTATTATTGGTAAATAAATGAACTTAAGAAATTGTAAAATTGTGTCTGACTAAAAGCAAAAATAAGATAAGATTAAAAAGAAAAGATCTTTAAACAGTTGAGAAGTGAATTGAAACTAAATAAGCTTAAACAAATGCCCAGGATTAAAAGCTAATAGAAACTTAATCGAATATGAAATTTCAAAAAATATTTCTGGGCACACTATACAAGCGAAAATATAAAAATATAAAAATCTCACTTGTAAGCCAGAAAATTAATGCCTGAAGTTACTGTTAAGTCGTAAAAACTATTAAAATACAGTTAATCATGATCTAAAATTTCCTATAGAATCCGTGGGGTATGTTTTATTCCCTAAAGGCTAGAAAAATGAATAACAGAAATTTAACGTAAATTACATCAAGTTCTGTGACTTTATTTTTTCCGCCTTCTTAGCATGCCTTCGTGGTGTAGTGACCAGAACACTCGGCGCGTATTTGAAAGGTCCTTGGTTCAAGTCCCAGCAGGGCATTGCTCATTTTTCATGTCTCCTGCTTTCAAAAAATACCTAATGCCTCTACAACGTAACCAAGACTATTTTGTCTGCCTGATATTAGTGTGTTGTTATAAACAGAATGATAAAATTACCTGGAAAAAATACAAAAGCATGTATAGGAGTGCATGTGGTGCAGAGACCGAAATAAGCATATGTTTTAAAGGAATGTGGTGCAGAATTGTGCTTTGATGTGGTGCAGGGCGTCATTGATTGGTAGGTAAAAGCTTTCTGCTGGCGTACACAGTCATTTCCTGCGCTTTTCTAGGGGTAAGTTTGCTACACGACACGCCGATGTGCCTTTTCTATATCGTACTGCAAACGGAAACAGAGCAGCTGCTCGAAGAACATATTCGATAATTGTTTGTGGTATAACTATTCCGTTTTTAATAGTTATTCTATTTTAAATGCAGCCTCACTGATTAAATGCACTTCAGGGAGTTTCGCGTTCGCAGAGTAATGCCCACAACTTGGAATTCGCACGGGAAATGACGATTTAGCCAGGAGAGCGCTTTTACTTAAGGTCAGAAGCTCCCTGTACCAACTCGGCACCACATTCCATTACATAATCTGTTTATTTTGGTTTCTTGTTTGTGATTATCGGCCCTGCTAATTATTAATTGCATTTATATTTCCTCAGATATTTTCCAATATTTTTAGACCATATCTATGTAAGGTTATAATCTGTAATTCGCTTATTGACTTATATAGTATTTTCATATTTCCACATTTATATTTTAATTGACTTCTGAATAACGATGATGGCGGAGCTAAATTCGAAAGAAACCTTTCTCTTAATCTAAGCTTCCGTATAGAATAACTACGCACTTGCTTTCTGCACCTCGTTATAGCTAGACTGTTGCTCGATGCTAATCTTCATATTGCAAAGCTATCTAAAATGTAAATGTTACGTTCTAGATTTACGTACGGGCATGATTAGTGTGCCAAATTGTTTGTGGTCGCAAAACGCTTAGCTGCAATAAAATATATGATTTAAATCTGCAGAGACTGCCTCTAATTGCATCTGCACGACTTCCACATTTATTCGTTGTTATGGATCATCTATCTATATGTGCTTCAATATCTGATGTATGCATGATTCCGAAATCATCACACACACACATAAGTGTATATATATATAGAGAGAGAGAGAGAGAGAGTTTTTAAATCTCTGATATATCTGAAAGAGTTTATATTTTCAAAGAATAAAGACTGCGGTCTGAGAAATACTATATATTGCAAACTATTCAGGTGTCTTAAACGATAAGAAATTCATATAAGTAGTCTCTAAGGCGAGATTTATAAGCAACATATACTTTGAGTGCCTAGAAATGAAAATTCCTGAAGTTATTGTATTGCAATTACTATATAATTTTACTGATATCAGTTGTACAGAAATAAAATAAACCGTGCTTGTTTCCAGAACACGGGTTGACAATTTTGGAAGCTGTTGAGTTTTATTTTACATATAACTAGCGAAAATGTCCTATGCCAGTCGAGTTAGAATGAGAGCAATGAATCTGAAACAGAAAGAACGATACCCCTGTAATCTTTCTCTAATAACGATGCAAAATAATACTACTCATAGTCATACATTTTTCATTATGATGCGATATGGAACCCACATAAAACGTTTCGATAGAAAAATAATAATAAAATAATTCTCTACCATTATATCAGTACCAATGGTACGCAGTTTTTAACGATTTTCGTCTTCCTAACAAAATGTTCGTAAAAAGCTCAAGTTCCATCCAATATTTCACCAATTTTCAATTTTAGTCCATTAAATGTGGCAACAAATTTATCATAATTGATCAGAAATCATTAATGCGAACAAACACACAAACAGGCATTCTTGTTCATATATATAGTTTTAGTAAAACTTACAAATTTTTGATTAACAAATTCTACGATTTGAAAGCGAGCGGTAGCAACACTTTTCGAAATAAAGCATTTTTATCTCCAACGCACGAGACTGTTGCCACTGGGAAAAATGAGTTCGAAAAATAGCGCTTTCAAAGTTTGTAATTAATATTTCGACTGATTAAAGTCGTACGAAGATGGGAAATAGTCGAAATGGCTTACCACGAATTTTCGGAATCGGGAATAATGTATTTAATGTTTGCCAGTGTTACTTTTATTTCATCGTAAAACTTCGAATTTTTTTATTAACAAACTGTAGGATTTGAAAGAAAGCAGTGGTAACAACTTCCGAAAAAAGACAGATTTTCATCTCCAGCTTGCGAGACTGTTGCCACTCGGAAAAATGAGGACGAAAATTATCGTTTTTCCGCGTTTTTAATTAATATCTCTGATTTTAGCTATTTTTTATTTTATGTATTTATTTATTTTTGGAATTTTATTTGGATTTTTATTTGGAAAAAAATTCGACGTCGACCTTATCCAGGACCCAGAACAGAAATGTGGAAAGTTTGGTGACGATGGCTATAGTAGTGACTGAGTTGTTACAGAACAATCACACAAACTTTCTTCTTTATTTATATATTTAGATATAATTTAATTTCACTCGAATTTTATATAATAAATAAATGAGAATTTGTGAACAGTGAATTTTCTTACTCATAGCATCAACAAGTTTGCAATACAAAGTATTAATACATGTTAATTTTCCCAAGATGTTTGTAATTAAAAGTCAGTTTAATAACATGAAATTTTACTTACAAAATAACAGTGCATTTTGCTATAAAAGAAAAGAAATCATGGCGAATTTAATTAGCAAGTACATAGTTATAATGAATTTATTTCGATGCAGTGTGTTTCCATACTTAGTGATCTCTTCGCAATGCCACGAATTAATGCTATATATCTTAAATGCTGGCAATCGTGCATATTTACTTAAGCTATACCGTTAGAAGCAACATAATGGGTTTACTTACGACGTACTTTAGTTATTTTTAAAGTTTAATAACACGACATGAACTTTATAGGAATTGGCTTTACGTCATAAAAGGGGTGTAATTATGTTAAGGTGTTTCAAATCTCTTCCATCAAGCTGCTTTAATGAGACAGTGACACTCCTCTTCGACATTGTCAGGATAAACCTTTCCTTTCAAAGCGGAATTGATGGAAAGACCCTGCAACAAGTTAATTTGCATCTGAAGTAACGACGTTGATCGTTTATGGCATTTAATCCTTTGCTACAACGGAATGTTGACTTTGCTGACATTTTAGCTGAAAATCCCTCTTTGTAGTTATACACCGACTTCATAAATGACACAGCTCCTTTAGTGTCATATTGTTAGTAAATGTTTATTCTCCTTGTACAGGATTTAATTCTCTGTTCTGTTTCTCTTAGTAAATAAATGACATGGCTATATACATTTACATTCACACTTACGTATATAAAACATCTAAACACATGCACAGGCATACATAATGCGATCGTTCATTAATGTGGAGCGTAAAGTTACAGAGCTAATTTAAAATAAGAATTAAATACCTTTCTCTGAATGATTTGCATTTCCTTGCTTTGTTTCAGTGCTTTGAGAAATTTTATGCGACTTTAATACGAATAATGAAAATTATATGTACGGGACTATTTTCGAATGTAAGACACTCTCACATTCAATGAAATTTTGATGATCCGTCAGTCTTCGAACCGTCGTCATTGCGAATAAAAAAAATTCACGGATTACAGAAACCGCATAAAGAACAGACGGATAATTTCCACTATCACTGAAAGCAATAATGATGATAACTTTTAGCGAGACCCAATGCTATGACCAAGCATTAAGATTCGAATTGAAAACTGATTAAATTAAATCTTAGACTGATACTAATTATATACAGTACATATAAAATATTTGAAATAAATACAAACAAATAAATAAATAAAAATCTGAAAGCTTTCAGATTTCATATTACCCTCAAAGGGGTGTTTTTATCTTTGCTTATTAAATATCATGCTCTTCGCCCTTTAACCATAAAATTCAATTCAACAGTGATATCACAAAACATTTAGAAGAGCATATCTTCAGAATTTCCGATACACAGTCTCACGCACTGGATTCTTTTTTCTTTTTAGTTTTGGCAAGGTTGCTATTCATCGCTTTGAAACGTCGAGTTTCTTAATTAAAAATTCTTATTGACAAAATATGAAATATGTAATAAAACAAATTCCAAATTTGAGCTTCCAGATGCCAATATTCGAATGGAGGACTACGTTATTCAAAATTTGATTCTTTAGGTACCGTTGTTCTTCCACAGTACGAGAAATGTACATACATTCATGCAGATTCTTCATTATTTAATTTATTTACATATAACACAGGGCTCTAATATTTGGTGACAACAATTTGAAAAGTGAACGGTCATGTATAGTGAACCGACGCAAAATGCCAAAACGAAATTAATAGCCCTTCTGGTCATATTGTCCCTTTGGGCTAAAACCTTCTAGCCATATTGCTATGACTGCTGATTTTCTTTGCTTTTCGAGAGAAATTTAAATTTTAAACTAACCCTAAACCTAAAGTTTAACCCTAAACAAGTTACAAACAAATCTGCAAGCCTAGTAAAATTATTATAAATGGAAGGACACGTAAAATACAAGAGTCACAATGTAATTCGCTAATATTGAGAATTATATGCCTTCAGAATGTAGATTTTCGTCTCTTGCTCTTTAACTCGCAGCACAGCCGGTAGAATAGTTAATGATGCTGACTCCCTTGCCAACGGTACAGGGTTTGAATTCCGGAGAAGGTATGGTTGTTTCTGAGCACATAGCGTCTGTGTGGCAAGAAGGCACTCAAAATATACGGGGAGCCTTAAGTTCTCTCGAGAGGTTCCTGGTGGGGGAAGAGGAGTTGGAGACCTTCGGACTTCGCTCTCAAAACTAAGCGGAACTGCACAGTCAGTGAGACAGGACGAAACCTGCATTACCGATAGTGAAATTCTGGTGTCCGTTACACTTCTTACCTGTGCCTGTTATTTAATTTTATTTAATTTCTGGTTAGTTGAAGAATAATGTAGACGTGAAGGAAAGTTTTAACGTAAAAATAACGCGTTATCCAAATAAATCTTATATTTGTTCTTACATTTTTCATCCATCGAGATAGTCATGACGTATGTATATAAAAGCAGTTCATATTTTAAGGCTCTACTTTAATCTGCCAAGTATTATTTTTATGGAAATATTTCTATGATTTTCATTTCCCAGTACAGGTACTATATTCTTTAAAACAGCATTTGCTTTAGAATTTTAATCTAAATACCGTGAAAAAGCAAATGCACAATACGGAATGTTTTAAAATGCGACTGCTTTTACGTTTTTGCGCTCATTTTTAATCTTCGAATTTTGCTTTGATTCATTATGTCCATCGGTCATCCTCAGTGGCTGACAGTTAATACATACTGATAGTTAAAAGAGAGACGGATAATCGATATTCCACTGTAGATCCCCATTTTCAAAGAAACAATATTTTGTTCCTTTATCTTCAAGCAAATCTTGCATTCAGACAACGACATCTAAACTCAAAATTGAAATCTACATTAATTTCTAAATTGCAGGAAAGTATTTGGCTGTTAATTGAAATTGTATTGCTACTGCCTTATTTTAACATGACTGTTAACTGTACAAAGACTAAGGATTAAATATGCAGAATGATCAGAGTTTGATCCACAGTAAAACTTTTTTCTAAGTAACGGAAAAGATATTTAGAGCTCTATCTGGGAATTCGAATGAACTATTCCTGAAAGGGGGTCAACAAAAAATACCTCAAATAAAAGTCTCAATCGACAAATCTTTTGACTAACAGAAGAACGAAGAAATCTAAAATTCTCTACCGAACATTACCCAACAAACGAATCTTGAGCAAAATCAATTCCGCCTCTATAGCCCATTTCCCCGAAGGAATCATTCTAAGAATCTTGGAGAATAGCGATCACTGAAGAATCATTCCCCCCCCCCTGGCCCCAGGGAAAGAAAAATTAAGGGGGTTTCTCAGTTGGAACACGTTATTTCTCTTTCACATCACATTTTCAACTTATTCTATCTTGTGGACGCGCAGAAGAAATTTCCTGAAAAACAGTAGTTTATATCCTGAATATAGAAAAAATGAAAAAAATGGTTGATTTCTCTTCAAGTAAAGCTTAAGATATTTAATGCTTGAACATTAATGTTTTATTAAGACCTGAAATGATTCTTGTTTATACTTCTTGTTATTCTTGGGTTTGAAAAATAACATTCAATTGCCAATGCATATGCTATACAATCATTAATTCGATTTCCAAATTATATGCTTCATATCAAATATCAAAATTAATAATTTATACGTAATATATATCTTTTATTACATGCTTCAATTTCTATTACAATAGAGTTATTAACTGGATAATCATTATCCATATGTTGGTATTTATTTTCAATCGGAATGTTTACATTTTATGAAGACAATAATTTAGTTTATAGATATGCATTAGCTTAATAAAAATGCCATAGAATATAATCTAAAATAATAACAATTATAATTAAAAATATAACAAAACAAAAATTTCTGAAATGTTTCAGATTTTAAATTACGTCCAAAGAAGCGTTTTTTTAACGTTTTGTGTGTTACCTTGATTTATTAAATATCATGTTCTCCGTACTGAAACCATAAAATTAAGTTCAACAGCAATATCGCAAAATAACTTTAAAATTAGCATACGTTTAGAATTTCCGATACACAGTTCCGCGCGCTGAAGATAATTTTTTTTTTTTTTTTTTTTTTTTTTTTTTTTTTTTTTTATGTTGCCATTGTTGCTCGCTTTTAAATCGTTGAGTATCTTAATCAAAAATTCATTAAAGTTATAAAAAATATGAAACAGATAATAAAACAAATTCCAACTTCCAAGTGTGGGATTCCAGATGCCCATATTCGGGTGGAAACGTACGTTATTCAAAATTCGATGGCTCTAGGTACCGTTGTTTTATCGCAATCCGAGAAACATACATCATTTATGCATATTCTTCATTATTTAATTTCTTTAAATATAATGCGAGGCAATAACATTTGGTGGCAACAATTTGAAAAGTAAATCGAAAATATATAGTGAACCAACGCAAAATGCCAAAACGATATTAATAGTCCTTCGAGGCTAATTGCCCTTTTGGACTAAAAAATCGTAAGTATAGGATAGCCAATTTATTCTGTAAGGAGTAAAGCCTAAGATTAAAAGTGAAAAACAAAATCGAAATTCATATCACAAATAGAAAGTAGAAAATGACAAGGTAGGTGACTAGCATATATTTTCATGAGTAAAAGCAGAGGCATAACCAGAGGTTTCAGAACATAACCAGTTCTGGTTATGTTCCGAAAAACATTATTTCGAGTTTGCCACGTTTATAAAGGATTATTCCTATTTTTATAATGTACAATAACCGCCGATTACAGAAAATCACTTCTCCAAACATATTTAAGTTTATTAAGCGGTTAATTTTGATATATATAATTTTAATACTTTGGGTATAGCGGATTTTGATATCAGTTTCAAAGTCTTCAAGTAAAACAACAACTAATAGTTAATTCAATAACTAATCCTAAAATAATAATTAAAATTAATGCTAAAGTTAAAATTATATGCAATTTTGAGCTTCATGTTTTAAAAACATATTTTTGTAATTACATTTTGGATGAAATTTCATGTCTTACAAACAGCTATTCTATCTTTGCTTGTTTCATATTGCTCCACAATTATTCAAACTGTATTCTCAATTTTGTCAAACATAGCATTTTGAATTCTCATATTTCAGTTCAAGATTTTGTTTTTAATTTGCAGTGCTTATATATATTTAACTGAAATTGGTAGTATATCGTAATTGTTTTCTATATTGATTTTGCTCTTAGGTTAACACTAACTGACTGTTTATGCAGTTTTTTTAACACTTTCAGCGTCACATTTTCACACGTTGTCCCAATATTATTGCGCACTAATACATATTATAAAATCTTCATAACTTCCCTTACTAATGTTCATTATATCTTGCAGTTTCTCTAAAGTTTCATTCACATAGAAGTCACAGTTTTGGAGACGGTTTTAATTGATTTTAAGAGATTAACCCCTGCATTGACTACAATGGTCTTTATCACACATATATCCTTGAAAGTGCTTGCAGTTTCACTAAATCCTTTCAAACATCAAGGTTTCCTGCTCTGTAAAGTAATCAGTGATAACTTCTTAATTGTTTGATCCACATTATACGTTAATGAATCGATAACTCATTCCTTCAGTTTCTTAAACCTGCTGCTGTTTCACTTTTAGATATTAATGCGTGTTCTGGTTATGTTCTGAAACGCGCTCCAGTTTTCGTAAAGTATTATATTATAAATTTCGTGAGGCTTACGTTCATTTAACAGCTTAAGTAAAATGCCCTTTATTCATTTATCAAAAGCTGGAAGACGATCTGCTTCTTCCTTTTTACTATGCAATACTGGTGCATAACTTTGGATTTCTCTTTCTCCATCTTGTGAGCCGTCTGTTAGCTAATACGGTATTGTTTTCCTGCACTTAGTAAATTAATGAAAAAATGAATCTCGAAATAGAATCTAGAAATCTCTAGAAATAGAAACATTTTAGGTTTGTAGCTTAAAACGATTCTAGAAAAGCAGTTTCAACGTCTCGAGATTTTTTGTATTGCGCCCTTTTTCAGACATTTGCATTTTTTACTGATACCTCATCAATTTTAATTCCTTGTTTAATTAAACTGAACAATGCTGTTTGGAAAATTCCAAGCTTGAATGTAGTTTTCTCTGGCTGTAATTATCAAGGGCATCAAAACCTTTTAATGATTTATCTTTTTTTTTTCGGTTCTGAATCTTCTCCCTTCGCATTTTCGATACGTTGTAAGTTACGCACACAACAAATTACAAAAGTCTTTCTTCCAGCGATTTATTTAAGTTTCAAAATTTAGGTTTCTAGCTTGCTTTGTATGTTTACCCGATCTACCACTTCTTAATTACAAGCATGATACCACTGCGTTTTTTGTTCTTTTCTTAGCCTATAATTATCACTTCCTTTCCGTTCAAAGATCGTTAATATATGGTAATACTAAGAAGCATTTCATGAACATTTTTTTTTTTTTTTATGATTCTGTGTCAACGTAATTTGTCTGTCCCAAAGGGAAGGTTTTGAATGGGGAGACCTTGAAAGATAGGATACAGAAGTTGCTCTTCTATTTCCTATTAGTTAGCATTCGACAAAGAACTCTCATTTTTTTTAATCCCGCTACAGCAGCGTTTTTAGACTATGTATGGCGATCGTAATGGAGTCGCAAAGCGAAATGCTCCGATCACAAACATTTCATTTAGATTCATGAATTTAAGGAAATTGGTTAATGAGCCTTTTAAAGAAGTTGCATTGACATTTGAGAATTATAACCCGCCATATAAAGCCCAAAAGAAATTTCTTGAGCTGTAGAGCGATTTAAAACTTGAGTTTTCAGAAATATCCTGCAACTAATTTTGGAATTGGAGCTAAAACTGAATTTTACACAATTTTCCTGATATGTTATTAAATATTCTTCTGCCATTCAGCACAACATACTTATGTAAATGGACGTGTTGAGTTTTGAAACTTATTAAATAGTTCAACGCTGAAACACGATGAAGGTTACATCCAGCAGTGCAAAATATTAAACAAAGATTCAGTTTGTTATTCACCAAAAACAAACACATCACACACTGTCTCATGAAAACTTAATTTTGTTTCATGCCTTTTTCTTTATTTGAAACAAAACCTAACAATGCTTCATTTCATATGCATAATTTTTACCAGAAAAATAAAGTTATTTATGCGAAAATACTTACTTTTTTATATTGATTTATAAGATTATTTTCTTCCTACTTTCGCATACCTTCGGGGGGGGGGATAACTGCAAGCATGCTCGAGGAGTATTCGGGAACTCCGGAGTTCGAATCTCGGCAAAGGCATTGCACATTTTTCACGTTCCTACGTCGATATAACCTAATAACTCGATATACTATATATATAATATCTGAGATCGCAAGACATTCCCGATGATAAAAATGAGTCATGAATTAATAAAAGTTTAAAAAGCTCTAGATAATTTTTTTGTCAATCGTATAAGAACGAAATTTTGGCCCTTTGAAGTTCAGTGCGGACACAGAATACTGAAAACAGGGACCGTAATTAGAAAAATTTCAGTGAAATCAATTTTATTGAAGCACTACATAGCTGAACAATAAATACATATTTCACAATACGTTTGACTGATGAACTAAAAAAATCTTTGATAGATACAAAGAGGAACTAAAGAGTTAGTCTTTTTTAATCTGAGAATTATAACCGACGAAGATGAGCTGAATAAACGGCCATTTTTCTGTTGTTTTGTATGTGTTTGTTTCGGTTCCTATGAAGTTGAAAATAAAAAACTAGTAAATTTAATAACCAGTGTATTTACTAAACGACAATCACTGTAAATGTTTCCCATTAAAGCAGTAGAATATGTATAAGCACTAATTTTTAATTCATCGGCATAATATATTAGAATTCATCAAATCTAAAACAAAATTTTAAATTTTCGTGGAATTAAGTTACATTTCAGAAATAAAACATCATAATGTTTCATTTGATGTCACCTTTATTATTTGAAATCCAAAATTTAAAATTAAAAGGCATCCTTTATTATATAATTACCACTTCATTGATTTTTTACTGTGTATTGATTTCTAGTTTAGATAATTTATTACCTCTATAATAAAACTGGTTAACCTGAATGTTTTTAATCAGTTTATGCATTTGCTGTTTATAGGGGGACCGATGACAACTGGATAATAGTGCAAAAGCTGTTGAAATGTTTTATGTTGGATTTAATTTGAAAACAAAAACGAACAATTTTATGTTATGTAAATGTCTGAATTAAGACTTTTGCTTAAATAACTGATTTTTAACCTTCATTGTAATCTTTGGCACATTCATACTTGAAATGCATAATGAAAAGATAACAAAATTGTGTAATTATGTGTTTATGGAATCATCTATATCGGTTTTCTTTCTTTGATGATTAATAACGAAATCCTACTGCATTCTTTGATAGCTACACTTTTCTGCAATGGTTTCTTTCTCCCCTGTTCTTTTTGTCATTGTTAAAATTAAGTCACACTCGACTCAGAAACTATTTTATTTCGAGCATATATTTGAAATATATGCACAAAAAACACTTGTTTCATTCATTAATTAACTGTAATGTTCCGTGTCTTTTAAATTTTAAAACGTCGCGTACTAAGTTATTCAGAAAGTCACTGATCCGAAGGAAGCTTATTTTGAACTCGAGTTTAGTTCAGAAATATATTTTTGAATACCAGTTTTAGAGTATATTTTAATGTCTATAAACAATAGAGCATATTTTAATGTACGTAGAACATTATTAGAGCGATGCAGTGGTATGTGTTAAACATATCTCCAATATCCTGCAAAATGTTATTCTTATATGAATCTGTAGTGTTTTCAAACATTGTTAATAATTTACTATAATCGGATGATTTCACTTTCATGCAGTCTTTGCGGAAAGTATTACCTATGTGAAGATTTAGATTGCAAAATAACGCATAGCTCCTTCTTCCCCAATTACCAGATACTTATTCGAAGTCAGTTCATCGGGAATGACCATAGATCTTTTATGTTTTATTATCAAGAACATTATTCAATATGTTGCTCGAGGATGGATAGACAGATACATACTCGTGAGAAAAAGAGAGGAACACCCCCCCCCCATACAGACAACAGTCTTACGTAGAAGTATATCTCACAGTCTTGGTATTGGTCTAGCAGTCAGCCTTTGCTAACCACTATTCCGTTCAGGGTGCTAAATAATAATATTGTTAAAAGTTAATACTTTGTTGCTAATCTATGTTACTAAGTTTCAATCTGTGGCAAAGTTTACACATTTGTATCAATAGCGTTAAAATGTGAGTAGAATATGTTATTCGTTCTTGCGAAATATTCTCTAGCGCTTTTGTAACTATCTCTTTGATAAAATATAATTGCAAAAGACACGATTTCTCCTACAAAATGGTAAAGTGTCAGTACTTGACTAATATTGAATGGAACATAACTTTCCAAGAGTCATTAATAAGTATTTCATGTATTTTATACAGCACATTTTAAGTTTAACTCTATTTTAATCATAACTCAGCAAAGATTTTATTTGAAAAAGAGATTTTGTATTTGAGGGGTAACTTTATAAAATATAATGTATTCCTCAGTTCAAGAGGTAATCTTCGCTTTCAAAGAGCCTCATGGTGACGACTTTTTTAATGTAAAAATTACTCATACGTGCAAACGCGGTTATTCTACAATCATTGGGAATTTGAAAAAACGATCAAACCGTCATAAATTAGTAAAGAAATATAAATAGCCATATAAAGAGGGTTAAGCAGTTAAGCATATAGTTATCTTGATTTTAGAGACCAAGTGCATGTTCTGTAGTCTTTCTTGGTCTACATAAATATGATCCGGGTTCCTTTAGAAAGTCTTCCTTAATATTAGTGTACACTTCATTTGATATACCATACAAATAACTTAATTAACCTACATGGAAGAAGTTACATCCTTGAACACCACGGTTTTGTAGACGAATTGAACATTTATGTACTTTTTGTATGCCATTTATAAAGAATTATTTGTTTATTTTTATAAAAAAATTGAGTAAGTAAGATTCAAATGTCCTTTTAAATTGAAACTCACTTAAATTACAAAAGGAAATTAGATATATATTTGAATAATTTGTAAATGCTTAATGCGAGAAATTACGACGAAAACACGAATGAGATTGAATATATGATCTAAGAAAATGTTATAAATCAGAATTGTAATGAAAAACACGCGATTTTGCTTTTAATGTGACTATGAATTTTGTAAATTTTTTTATACAATCAATCCTAATCTGAATTTTTTTTCACATTGCAATGCTTTATTACAGAAAAGTAACCTCGCAATATTTTTAATAAAAATACTGCATTATTTCAGGCATTAGCTACTTGTTAAACGAAAGAAAATGTGATAGGAATTAAAAGTAATGTTATGCTTTCGAGCACTCTATAATATGTATCTGTTTTAGATTAAAGGCTCAATTTTTGTGAAATGAAAGGGAGACATTCTTTATCTAAATATACTTCTATAGAAAACTGAAAGTTATATTTATAATGAGTTCATATAATTCATTAATTTATATTCATAACATAAAGTTATGAGGCATGTTACTCAAGTATTCAAATCAGTATTGAATTTTCTTGCGCACACAGCTTTTAAACAATACTTGTGCTTGTTTATTTTAAGTCGTGTTTAGCTGTTCTGTCAAAATTATTTACCATTTAAATGCAAGGATTTACAATAATAAATATTCAAGAACTTACGTTACATAAAAAAGTATAGTATTTAACACTTTGGAATAATATAAGCATTATTATAATGAGTAACACATTATAATAAGTCTTCAAAAACGCTAAGCAAGTTATTGAACATTGAATGGCAAAATATGACTGCAGAAAATGACTGCTAGCTCCCAAGATGTTGCAGCAATCGCATAGAGTGTGAAACGTATTAGAAGGCAAAAATTGTCTCCTCAGAAGTATTGACAATGGAAGAATATGTTACTAGCTGTCTAGACAGGAAAGTGATTAGTGAATCTGACTGCCGGACCGAAAGGCTCGAGTTCGAATCCGGGAGAAGGCATGTATGTAATTTGTCCTTCCCTTCATAGAAGATAACAACTGTGTTGTTATGTGCCTCCATAATAAAGTGACCACAGTTTCCAGGCTTAGCGGTGGCCAATGCCTATAAACGTCTAGATCCCACCAAAAACGTATGGTAGCCAAAACAAATGTGCAAACTAATGAACCCAGAATTCAATTTTCCTTAAATATTAAAATTTTAAATATAAGATTTAAATTAAAAATCGTAACCTCAATTTGCTTAAAAGCCGAATAAATAAATGAGACAATATTTTAAAACTCTGATTGTTATATTAGGATATATCATAGCTATAGCTATATATTTTATTAACGATTAATAATACCTATATCTCACAGTTATTACAGAATATTAATATGTATTTTGAGAAAACGTAATGCATATTTTTGAAGCACCGATCCCATATTGTGCGCAATCTATATTTCTGTATTGATATTCAGTTGTTGACCAGTTTGGAAACAAATAACATACATAAGAAACTTTCGAATTTAAATGTATTGAAAAGTGCTCAAAATTGATTTATGATCTACAGTTTATGACTCATTTATTTGCTTTACCTTTTATCCAGTAGATGTTTTAGCAACTCGACCGTGAAATATACTTTTGGCCGGTTTAACCCGAGATGAATTGGAAAGTTTATACAAAGGCTTCCTGCAAGACTTTTCATTGCTAACGTCTCATTAAGTTAGAGTTCAAAAGTTTTTGTCTTTACACTCAAATGCATCTGTCGTATGTATGTATAACTGCCGTTACGGAATGCTGTTACGAAATATATAACTGCCGTTACGGAAAAATCTATTTTGTCAGTTATAAGTTTTTTCCTCAGAAAATGAAAGACTTACATGTATTATAAATTCTTTGCGTGATCTTCTAAGTAATACAGACTTACAGAACTGTATAATATTTACGTTAGATGCGATCTAACAGGTAATGCGGTAAATCCTTCATCATATATTTAAAAAAATGAATTACTAAATTCATAACATAGTTATAGATCCACTACAATGTTTTCGACCAGGAAAAGGGAAATTATATTTCTTGTATATGCAATTGGTTGAATATTGATAACACACAGTATATATACAGATATGAAATAAGTAAATTGTAAGAATATTTTATTCTTCCTAGTTGGGAAGTCTAGATGGTAAAATTAAAACGAAAGAACAAAGAACTAATTTAAATAATGAGAAATCCCGATAATGGAAGGATCATGTAAAATGAAAGCTCGTTGTCAGGAAGCCAGTTACTATTTAACATCATCAACCGATTTTCTGTATTTATTTCAGGAAAAAAATTTAAAAAATTAATAGCATTTCAGAAAATGTTTTAGTAAAATTAAACGTAGTCGAAAATATAAGCTGTTGCAGCTTACAGCTCATAATTGCATATTGATATTAAACTACTTCTGAACTCTATATATTTTCATATGTGTAAGAAAAATAAAATTATGTAAAAGATAAATTTTCGCGATTAATCCATGTCATGTGACCCTTACATAACACTAGTAATGCAATGGAACTAAAACAGCTGATAATAATTTTACAGCAGAATTAATTATCCATTCAAATGCACAGAGAACCAAAACTAACTCATTCTGAATCAGGATTTCATCCCGAACAAAATTGCACTTGCTTTATACACATCGGCCTAGCTGGATTGCTGCTCAGTTGCTCTCTTCTTATTGCAAAGTTATCCAATATGTAAACATTTTGAATCGGCACGAGAATATGCCATATTTCTTCATCCATGTCATCAGCGGCTTCTTCAATATTACTACATCCGAATTTGCTTCATTTCATGTATACAGTAGTGCGTCCCAATAAGAGACACGCACTAGTTCACGGACATTTTTTCCTTAAACAGAGGTGTTCGTTTTCAGAGGGTATATACTAAAAAACGTGTAATTTAATAAGAAATTCAGGTTGTATCAAGCTTGAAATAAATTGTATATAACTACGTAACTTAGTTTCAGGTACGTATTTGATTTTGAAGTTAATGTAAAAAGAAAATTCTTAATTAAAAAGTTTAATTATTGGAAAAATATATAAAATGAGCAATAGGGTTCAGCACTTTCAGAACTTTATTGCAAATAATCTGTTACACGGGTTTGTTTGAAAG
Organism: Stegodyphus dumicola; assembly: GCF_044657685.1. Taxonomy (NCBI): domain Eukaryota; kingdom Metazoa; phylum Arthropoda; class Arachnida; order Araneae; family Eresidae; genus Stegodyphus; species Stegodyphus dumicola. Next base: position 201,998,368 of record NC_140771.1, read on the forward strand.
ATTGTACTTGCAAGCATTTTATATATGTGGATATTAAAGACACTGATGATCTTACGTCTTTCACTACAGTAAAGACATTAGGTATTTTTTTGGAAGCAGGCAAGCAAGGTTTGATAAAGCTCAGAGCACCAACTACAGTTAAAATAAAAGATTTTATATCCTGATTGGTGTCTTCAATATGCATGTTTTCATGGATTTCTGAATATTCTTGCATATGAGCACTGCCACTGATTTTGACAAGTTCAAATAATACATTTTCTTCATTAGAATTTTCACTGAAAGCGAGTTAAAACTTGCTTTCCTAAAATAGTGTAACACGACTTTGTGATATGGATTTATAGTAGCCTTTGTTATCCATTGAATGGCATTCAATAAATAGACACATTCGGCAAGCTGATAGCTATTTCAACAAACAGCTTGACAAAGAGCATGCTGTAAGAACAGTTTTCTGCAATGAAACTTTTTCTGCAATGACTGTAGACAAAGGTAAATTTCTAATTCTACCTTTGCCTACAGTCTGTAATACTGATCTGCATTAGGTGGGAAACTGTTTGCGAATTATACTGATTTCAGTTTTACATTTGGTAGGTGGGCTCGTGAATTGTCAAGAAATAGTAGAATGTGCCTGTTTTTTAGACATTGTTTCATCTTAAGCAAACAACATTCTGAAATTATGTTTTTCGCCATCTATGATCTTTTATTGTTATGCCAATGGAACGATAAAGTTTTTCATTTGTTGTGTTTGAAGCATCTTGTTTTCTTCGATTTTCCAAGTGCAAGTTATTGCTCAAACTCTCATTGCATGTTACAACAAAACAGCACAGTGAGACGTTTCCTTACAGCTGTTACAAAAGCAATTTTCTCCTTTTCTCCATGCTTCGAAATTTTGTAGTCTGAGACATTCTGAAACATCTTTTGTTTTTTCTTGCAATAATACTCGACAGGAATATTGTTTGTTTTGCAGAAGAAACGAATTAAACACTACTGTATCAATTTCACACATTTCAGCTTTTCTAAATTCTACGGTACTGGAATGTTCATTTGAATTAGTAATCCATAACATTTTTATTTCTTCTCTATTCTATAGCACATGACTTACTTGGCTTTTAATTAATCCAAATTTCTGCTGTAAATCTTTCAAACTAAGCATTTCAATTTCTGCTACATAAATTACATCAACTTTTTGTTTCAATGATTGTTTCTCCCCCTTTGAAGCCATGCTAGATACCGCAAGTAAAAATAACTCAGAAATACAAAACTACAATTCCTTTGCAGTCTTAACAAGAACTTAGAATGATTGAAGTTTTCACTCTAACAACATTGCGAGATCTTTTTCCCTAGGCAGGTAGTCCAGTCACTCACCACCTTTTCTTTCCCATTGATCTTAAATTGCATTACAACTTGTTAATATTATTTTCTTTCCGCTACTGAGAACTGTAACAAGAATAACTGGATTGTGAATTCAGTGAATGTGAAATATCCTTTTTCTTTTCAACACAACTTTCTTTTTCCCAATTATTGTTCCTTTTTCCCTACTGAAAAGCTGTTTCCAAAAGTGAAGAATTAACTTTTAATTTTATTGATCATTTGTCCCAAGATTACCTTTCACTGAGCACAAACTAGCCTTTGAAACATCAACCGTTTACTAATAAAGATTTTTATTTTATTTTATTTTATTTATTTTTCTACCTCTGTGTTATTTCTGAAATGTTTTTTCAGTCCCTCTTTTAAATAGAATGTCCTTTCATAAAAGATAAGTAAACTAAGGTACCTTTACTGGACCAATAGACCTACTCCTTAAATAGAGGTGTTCTTAGAAGTGGTATTAATGTATATATATATATATCGACAATGACCCTCTGTAAATGACTAGTGTGTTTAAGAACAAAAACAAATATTGGTATTAAATGCTACGTAATTGTCTATTTTTTTAAATAATTTTAATGCAGAACAACAATTAATTGTAAAATAAATATTTATTTTTTCAACCGCTGATTTCGGTAGCTTTCTGTCTAGCTACCAATTTATACCCTGGTTTCTATGTCAAAAAGGCCATTGTAAATTTTGCCATGGAGATGATTTTGCAGACCTCTTGCATTGTTTCTCCTAGTTTGCTAACTGCCTTTTACTGACAGTAAACTGTCTTTTGTAACAAAAAAGTCTCTTTTTGAACTATAGAAATTGTCTTTTCTACAAATTTTAAAGCATAGCAGTCCATCGCTATCCCAGCATTATGACTTAATGAAATATTTGTAAATTGTATACACTTAATAGTGAGTTTCTTTTTTAATTTTTCGTAGAAATTCTGCCTTAGATTCTAACGTGGGACTTGTGATTATCTGTAAATCCTTTAGCAATGACGTTTCAAAGGCTAGTTTGTGCTTAGTGAAAGTTGTGTTGAAAAGGAAAAGGATATTTCACATTCACTGAATTCACAATCCAGTTATTCTTGCTACAGTTATCAGTAGCGGAAAGAAGAAAATAATATTAACAAGTTGTAAGGCAATTTAAGATCAATGGGAAAGAAAAGGTGGTGAGTGACTGGACTACCAGCCAAGGGGAAAAGATCTCATAATGTTGTGAGTGAAAACTTCAATCATTTTTTCTTGTTAAGACTGTGGAGCAAAGGAATTGTAGTTTTGTATTTATAAGTTACTTTCACTTGCGTTATCTAGCATGGCTTCAAAGGGGGAAAATTAACATTGAAACAAAAAATTGATGTAATTTATGTAGCATAAATTGAAATGCTTAGTTTGAAAGATTTAAAAACAGTTATTCCGTTCGGTTAAAGAACCGTTATTTCGTTTTTAAAGATAGGAGTCAAAATATTTTTTTAATAAAATTTAAGAAACATTTAGAAATAAAACACAAGAAAGGCAATATCTGTACATATAGATAATTTATAGTCCATGACTTGTATTCGTTATCTCATAATAATTCAATCAATGAGTCATTACAGGATCAAGATAGGTCTTGGCTTTAGCAGTTGGATTTAGACGTTGGTACTTTAATTCAATCTTTAGTCATTCATATAGAAATTTTGGTTTGGAACATTTCAGCAGTTTTAACTTAACTGCCGTGATAACTGCTAGCACGTGCTATCAATTGAGGATCTACAAGTAGTGCAAATTTCTAAAGAAAGCCCGGTGTCTGTCAATCGAACAATAGCCAGAGGTAAGAAGTAAGCTTATGAAGAACGCACACACGCAGAAGCCAGCACGTATGTTTACGCTATAGCACATAATCTCATTTTTCAGCGCTGCAGCAAATAACGTATTGTAGATCTTCAACAGATACTGTACAGTTTATTTCTGTTTTCTTTTGAATTTTCTTAAATAAGTTTATTTTGTTTTACGAAAATTCTCTTATGATTCTGAAACTTCCTTCATACTTTAAAAACTAAATTTTGAATCCTTTCCATTTTCTTTTATGATAGTAAATTGATTGCATTCCATTACAATATTATACGTTTATTATTCAATCAATCATAATCATGTGTTTTATAATATGACCACAAGTTTCTGTTTTTCGCCCTGCCACGATATATAAATTTTGTAAAGAATTCTACATCTGGTTTTAACTTCCACACATCTCAGAACAAACATAGTATTTTTAAGCTTAAATATATGTTTTTTATGCTATTTACAGTTACAGAGTTTTCCTGTAGAGAGAAACATTATAAAAACAGAAGATGTTTGTTTGAGCTTACAAAATTTCTCAGTGCAGCAAACAATAAATTTGTGAAAGTTTCTATCAATTAATTTTTTATACAACGTTAATTTCAGTTAGTAACTTAACCTTTATTTCAGGATAAAACGAACATACTATGAGCATAATATGTGCGAACAGTTTCAGTATAAACATTAGAATACACAATTCACTTATTTAAATGTATTTTTATAGACAATTAAACACTTTGCATCCGGGAAGCTGTGAAATCAGACGCCAGTAATGCCAAGTGTATTTAGGTATTAACGTGAAGTTTGCAATTTTTTGCAATCAGTTTGGGATTAGAGAGAGAATGATGATTTATAAATGAAAAATATATATATATATACGTATTACACATATTGTACGTTTTAATTATATGTTTATCTTCCAAATTAATCAATGAAATACTTATTGAGAAGTTTTATTTTCTTTTCCTCTGGTGGAACTTTCATACTGATTCTTTTAAATTAAACTCAAATCAATTGTTGCCATTAGCAATTTTATGGTAAAATACTGCATTACTGCAGAAATTTGACTGTCCCTTCTTTTACAGCTACATACCATAAACAAATATTTTAAACTAGTGTTTTAAGAAAAAATATATTACGAGGTTTCTTAACAAAATTTGAAATTAGTTGGAAAAAAACACATAAAAGTGCTGACATTTCTTAACTGATGAATTGTTATGCGCAATGCCAGTATTGGGGACATTACGAAAATTTATCGATTAAGGTAGCTGGCCTGGTAACCAGTTAAGGTAATATATGTGCTATGGATTCATACAAAATGTGGTATGAATTAAGCACGCTTGCCCAAAGAATGTAAGTTTACGTTAAACACTTCTTACACGAAGATGAAGTCATTTATTGAAAACTTAAACATCACTTCAGAAACATAATGAGGAGTTATATAAATTTCTTATAATGAAGAATATGTCATTAACTTTGTTATTATGAAAGAGAACGGTTTGAGTTGAATGTCAAACATCGATATTGGCAAGCTAAATTTACTCACTTGTCTCAGACGAAAAATCGTAACCATTAGTTAAGTGGGTGATGCATTATCTAAATTACAGACAGAGTAACGAAAGTTCCGATTCGGTGCTTGTCTGGAGTTATTCTTGTTGTTATTATTTTCCCCGTGGAAGCACTCTCGAAGTGAATTCTGCAGTGCGTGACTGATCACCATTCAAACTCGGTAATTTATGTAAATCTGAACATTCTATTTTCAGTAAGAAATCTGCATTAATCAGTATAAGCAAAATACATTGAAGTATTACCTGCGTTTCTAGTATATGAAGGAATAGCATTGATTTAATGTACTTCTTCATGAATCATGCAACGGATAACATAAAGAAATCAAATTTAAAGAAAATTATAATCACCGTATTTTAATTTGAAAAGCTGCATGAAAAAGTAAAATAATAAATCCAGACAGATAAGTATTTTCAACAAATTTATATGCCGAAAGTTTTAAATTCTTTACATTTTGTCGGTAAAATTGATAAAACATCACATAGCCAGTCATATTTAAATCAAATATTATTGTCTATCAAGAGAAATATTAAAAAAATATTTCACACATGTATGTATCTATTACAGGGGAAATGTTTTAAGGTTTTACGTATCATTCCGTATTACTTAAATAACTGAAACCTATTGTATTGTTACAAAATGTTCAGCTGTGGCAAGATAGCTTCAACGCTAATGCATAGTTAGGGTTGCCAGAAAATAGCAAGGAAAGTTGGGGTTGCCAGATTTGGCGAGAAATCGTCCATTTATCGCCAAATTTGGCAATGTGTCGTAGACGGAGGGAGAACATTCTAGAACGAAATCTTACCTGTTTTCCCGAGAATGTTCTCTAAGGCAGGTCAGAAGCTATATACGTCCCGCCTATACGCAGAGTAAGAGAGTATCGAGAGTATGTTGTGTTCAGTAGCAGAGCAGCAGAGTTCCGAGATTAGCCTGAGAGCTATCGAGCGTCGGGAGCTGTGCTTTAGTGCTTTGCCGTGTAGCTCCTTCACCCTTTTAGCCTGAAGACTGTGTTTCTAATTGTTTCAGCGTGTTGGCCGTAGTTTTTCGACTACTGTAACGCGTCTTTGGAACAGTCCTTTGTAATACTGACCAAGAAATTGTGTTTTGATTCTTCATCAAATGTCATCAATCAGTCCAAATCCACGAACCCGAAAAACGCAACAGTATATTTCATTCCCTAAAAATTCTAAATGATCATTCGATTTACGCTGCCTGCTAAAGTGAAAACATTTGTGCTAAAGCATTATCTAATATGAATTATAATGTTTGACCACTGATTAATCTCAAAATATTAAATTTAAAGTAAAATTTATGAAAATTTTTGTATGTTGAACAAATTAGCTTCCTCGTTTTGTAATAAAAGTTTCTTTAGCATGGTTTATGATCACATACGACAGAAAGTCAAACCTCATACATTAATTTCATAGAATTTAACAAACTGTTGATTAAATTTTGTGGAAAGTTAATTCAAGTACACTAATCCGTGAAAGGACGCCACTCTTTCGAAAGTGCACTTTCCAAACCTTGCAGGGTTTGAGAAGGCATTTGGTGTAACGCAATTGTGCAGCTAAGCCATCTCACATATATTCGATCAAGTTAAAGCTCTGAATAAGCTGACCAATCCATTCGAATTATGTTATCAATTTTCAAGTATTCTAACGCCAGATATGCTAGATCTGGACGAGAATTGTCATCCCTTAGCAAAAACGCTTGGTCCACATGACCGCTAAATAGCCTTACGATAAGTCCCCAAACCCAGTCCACATCTTTGTGACCTATTGCGAATATCCCTAAAAAATATGCAACTAGATGTGGCAATTTTGAATGACTGAATCCCTCCCTAAACATGCAAATGTTTAGGGAGGATTCTGAAATGTGATCTTAAAAAACAAGCGACGACACGTTGCTTGTTCCAGACTCACTTTAAGTTAAATACGTCTAAAATCATACTCCAGATAATATCTTGTCCGTAAACAATACACAGATTTATTTCTCTTGGTTCCATTGTAGGTGAAGCAGAGACTACTTTTAACGCATTTCTTTAAATGATAAAGATAAGGAGACATAAATCACTGATTCATTCCAATTGTTCCGATTTTGTGAAAGCTTCGTATAGCAGTATAACGCCAGATTTGAGATTCTACGACAGAAAGAAGGGCACAAACCAACTTTTCGGTTGACACTTGAGGGCTTTTTGAGAAGCAAGAAGATTATCTGACAGTCTTGTTTACCCTTGACCAGGCTGTTTGCATTTGCTTACAAAACCAGTCCACGTTTTTGATGTAATAGTTTGAAGGGTATTCAGATTTTAGGCGATCTCCCTTTGTTTTTGCAATACCGTCGAATCTTCAATTAGCCATCCGCTTTGCCCCTAACGTAAATGATGCATTTGAGTCATAATTAAGGAATAATGACGTCTGTCAGGAACTAATTAACTTTAAGCAGCACTACGAACACCAATTTCAAATTGCGTACATTGCGGAGCATGTTGTCAGGCACTTCAAAGCATAATTCATTGCACAAACATACGCACAGAAGTGCAAATAGAGCGTTCACGTGCAGGTAATTCACATAATTAATTACACTACTGGACATTGGTTGAAATATTTTCAGATTATCCTTTAGTTTTAACAAGTAGATGCTCTCGTCGGGATTCGAACCTCGGACCTCTCGTATACGCGCCTCGTGTGCTGGCCATTGCACCACGAAGGCATGCTAAGAAGGCGAAAGAAATACCTTATATACTCCCCGTTTCAAAGGGCGACGGGTATTAGGGAACCCAATCGCCAAATCCCTGTGGTGGAGAATCATTATACACATTACAGTTAAAAAACAATCATTGCAATTAACGGAATTAAAAATTCAGGGCAGTAGATTTGTATAGAATCATGGATAAATTTTTAAGTGGAGCATCAACAAATGCACAGATGAGCTTGGTTCCGAAAAAAATGTAAGAAAATATTCCGAAGATTACATAAATTTTGGGTTTACCAGTACTCAAGTAAACGAAGAAAAAATTACCCCTATATGTCATTCGCACAATGATGTTCTAATCAGACAAAATAGCCACATGGAAACAATTCATAGTCAGGACACAAGACGATAACAAAGCACGAGAATTCTTCGAATTAAAATTAAAATCATACGAAAAGCAAAAATCACTTTAAAAAGAATTTGTACGTGAAAGGAAAGAATTTTACTTGCACGACATATTGGTGGAGATCTTATTTTTCCAGCTGCATTTGAAATTGTAGAAACTATGCTCGAAGATATATTTTCACACAACTGCAGTCCATACTTCTACTAAATGATTCTCTTGTTGCTTAAGATGTACAGCATCTGGATTTTGGTCATGTTGGTTGGCAAATTGTTTTCAGTTCGGCTTTTGAGGCAACAAAGAACATTCAAATCCAGCAAAAATAGAGATTCCCATTCCTTTGCCTATGTTCGATTACCTGATGGCATGTTAACAAAAGAAAATGTTTTTATGCAAACCAATAGAACAGTAAGCAGTAGCACTCGCATTACTTGCTATCTTAAATGATATTCTAAACCAAGAAACGCAGGATTGAAGAACTGCGTCGGAATATGCGCCGATGGTGCTTGTTGAATGTCTAGAAGATTCAAGCGCTTGTGAACAAGCATTTGCGTGTCCGTTCAATGTTCAAGCCTTTGTGTACTTGTTCAATGCACCTGTGTGCTTGTTTACATATGTTTGATGTCTGAAAGTTTCAAGAACTTGGGAACAAGAACTTGTTTCACAATCGTTTGATGTAGAAGCACTTTTGAGACAAAATTCTCCACAGTATGTCTGGACTCTCTGCGTGATGCACAGTGAAATTCTGGCTTCCAAATCAATTACTCGTGGTCTGAATATTGTGCTAACGACGGTTGCAACCTTAGGAGACTACATAAAAATAGGATCCGTAAAATAAAAAATCTCTTCTGCACTCTGTAAAGACATGGATGCCGTATATTCAGCATTACTATTTAACCGGGAAGTAAAACCTATTACATGGGAAATTTGTTCTATGTGTTTTTGAATTAACAGATGAAGTCACCCCTTTTTTTTAAACAGAAACAACAACAGGAAGCCCAAAAGTTTCGAGATGCTTTCTTTATCATGAAACTGAATACTTAGTCAAAATATTCAAGTAATTAAAGCAAATGCCTTGAATCTTTAACTCCAAGGAGTAAATACACATGCTGGATACGAAGGAGAAACTTAATGCTTTTTGTAGAAAACATGAATTATGAAGCAGAAATTAAAAAAAAATTGAAATGTTATTGTGGATGAAGGTGTTAAATCTTACGTGGCCAAAGAACAATATGTGAAAGTCGCTTTTGTAACCATTGAGAATCATTTAGCTGTTCTGGCAAAGAATTTTATAAAGTTTTTTTTATTGCTGACGATGACTTGATAGCAAATTACGAGTGGCCTAGATATTTATTTCAAAATATTCCAGAATGTCTCTCAACTGCTGAAGAATAAAACTTAACAGACTTCAGGCAAGTGGCAAGACAAAAAGGCAGTTTAGTAATAAGTCACTCTTTAAATCTGGGCGGGGTGGGTGATGAGTTTTCTGCATTGAAAGCAAGAGCATTTCGTATACTATTACCATTTCTAACATGTGTCCTTTGGAAAACGGATTTTCTGCGTTGGCTAGTGTAAAAAAAATTATACATCTCAGCTAAATATAGAATTCAGCATTCATATTTCTAATACTAGACCTTACTTCTAACATTTGCTCTGAAAGCTAGGCCCAAGGGTGTCTTTAATAACTTGTTTTAAATTTAGTTTTGATAAGTTAATTATTAAATGCATTGTTAAATAGTGTTACGATCCAATTTATCATTGTATCATATCAGTGTTATATGCGTATTATTTTTTATTATGCCCGAATGTATTTTGTTTCCTTTTCTTTCTGTAAATTAAACATTTTTTTGTAATAATATCTTCTTTTCGACATGCTAGGTCCTTCAATTAGTGTTAACGCGACCCCCTCAAAAGTTTGAGAAACGCTAGTTTAGGAGATACAACTTTCAAAATTCAATCAACTTCAGGCTGGCTCACTGAAGATACATCGGGGATTTACCCTTATTAAGGATCTCTCTGTCTGTAAATCTCCATACTTGAAACTCATCACTTTCATCTTATGAATCCATAAGAAATCAGTTATACAAGATAAACCCTTAAACCTGACAAGCCTTTACAAATCGTAGCACTGTTGTCATGGTGGTAGGATAGTTAGCTGCTGCTATACCCATACTCTAATTCTGTAAGTGCATTGTCTCTAAGCGGCATGGACCCACTTCATATCCTGTCGGGGTGAAAGTTTTGAGATGTCATTGTTAAGAAAACACAATCTGAATGTACCACGAATCTATCCACAGAGGCGGTTTCCATCAAAGTTTGGGATTGAGATATCTCTCTTTCGCGGCTATAATTCAGTCGTTCCTCTAGTTCACTATTAGAAACTTTTTCGGTAATAAAACGACTAAATGACTGATGGGTTCGGCCATTACTAACAAATATTTAACTAGGAATTGCCCGAGTATTGGCGAAATTGCCCGAGTATTGGCGAAAAATGACAGAGGAACTCACTGCGAGATTGATTTTTCTACAACATTTTGTCGACAGCGGGTATCTTTTGAACGTTCCTGCGAGCTATACCGTAATGATGCAGTTCTTTTTGTGGTCGCAATGCAACCAAATGCATTTCAGCATACAACAACCCAGATCTCTGCTAGCGACTGAAGTCGAAAGAAGGAAACTGTTTTCAAAAACAATTATTATAATGCCTCGCAGAACTCGATTTGTCAGAAAACATTTAGGTACCAATCCGTGTAAAATCGCTTAAAAATTTTAAGTCATTTTAATTTGCAATTTGACAAGCGAAATTTTTGGATAAGCAAAAAATAAGCAATGTATTAAAAATTATATAAATAAGGAATATTTAACGTTTCAACAAAACATGTTCCGACTGTAGTAATTTTTAACTTTGAAGTAAAATAATGCATATTTACTGCAGTAATTTTTTATTTATTATTTTAGCACAGTCAACTTCCTAGCAATAGCATTTTCATATGAACAAAATACAACACCTACTACATATACACAGATAAGCAAAACAAAAATAATCTCATTACACTTAAGAAAACACATGTTGAAACAAGTAATCCAGACGGAATATACATTAGTAACAGCTTAAACAAAATCAAAGTTTAGTGACCGAGAGAAGTAAATTACGTCGTTTATGCAGGATCTCGAGAGTCCTTGAGATATGACATAAATTTGATCTGCTTTCAGGAATTTTACTCGGATTGGAAGGGTGTGACTCCTCATAGCTTTCAAAGATCTGTACAAGAAAACATTTGCATGTCTTCAGAAGCATTATATACTCATCAAATATTAACAACTTTACTGAGTTTCTTTCAGTACATATCCTACTTCTTGTCACGATACTCCTTAAGACAAAAGATCTTGTGGCATAAACTAAGGTGTGGTTCAAATTCTTCTGGGAATTATTATTTAGAAATAGGCTATATTCAAAATTCCGAGTTTTAGTATTAATTCTTTGATATATCTGTCAAAACGTCGACCATATACTTCTAGACCATCAATATTAATAAGCATTTGTAAATAGTTCTGACACATTGTTAGCATTTCCATAATTACAGATTTGCCTAATTTTCATAATTTCCCTCCACCTTAAACCTAAGTACTCTCGCGTGAACTCAAACATTTTACTAAAGGATTATCAATAAAAGTATGGGAGTTAAAAGGAACACAGGAACATTTTATTTTAGGAAGAAATTTGAAAATTCTATGAATAAGTATGTGTCAGGACCATCACTACATTTAAAAGCAATTAAATATTTGAGTTAGATTTTTAAAGATATTGTGTTTGTACAATCTACATTCTTCATAGAAAATAAGACATATATGCATGAGTTTATTTGGAAATCATATTTTATGCATGAAGAACTGAAATCCAAAATTCACTGATGAAAATCAGTATTTCGTGGCAGAATAAAATGTTTTTAGAGTAAATGCTAATATATTATGGTAAAGGCAAATGTTTTCAGACATTAAAATAACATCAAATTACTCTGTTTACTCTGTTAGGTTTTTCTGTTTTATTAATATGTCTTACTTATTTCAAATGATGCGTCTTATAAAGACTTATTTAGTCTTTAAGCTAATCAATTTTTATTCATTTACTTATCTTTTCAGTATTTTCTCACTTCCATTTCCTGCCAGAATGGTAATTCAGTGCGTTACGCAATGTGGGTTAGAAAAAGTACTGTTTACCCTGGTGTCTGAGTGACTTCAAACACAGCGTGTGTTGCCGTTCAGCCTCGTTTGTTTCTTTGTTTTAAGCTAAGGCCGTGCATATTAATTGCCGGGTTGCGTACGTCAGTGGTAGGGTTAAGAGTCAACTCGCGTTAATTATCTCTGTGCAGCTTCGGCTGATTATTTAACTTGCTCATAATTTTATATTTCTATTTTGACTTGCAGCCAAACGTATTGGGTAAATTTGTACGCAACAGGAGTGCCTTCTGTAAATTATTTCTTGAGTTCAATTTAAAAGGGTCTTTTCGCCCTTCCTACTTCTTGTCATTGATACAGTTTGAACTTAGCGAATGGTAGCTTCAGAGTTCAAGTAAAGATCTAGACGACAAAGTAAAGTTGAATTAGCTAGAATCCTATAGTTTGTAACTAATAAGTGAATTAATGGGTATCAGCAACCCCTATACCGACAATGTTAAGTTGGCCATTTTCGATGTACCTTTTCTAAAAATCTAGATACACGCTTGAAATTTTTTGTGTAATTAAAATATACCTATCTGATTATACTGAAATGAGCTTTTGAAATATTTTTAATTTTAGAGTAATTTGCAGAATATTTTGTTAGGCATAGTAAAATTTAGCATTTTTCTCACACAAAAATTTTTAAAATTTTTTTCCTAAGTTTATCACGAAAAGCTTATTTCAGTCAGCATTAAGAAACCTAATAAATAAGCCATCTGTTAACAGTAATCCTGAGAAAAGGTACATCGAGTATAAAAAAATCACGTAGCACGTTTGGAGAAAAACAAAGTTTTATGTAAAAATCCTCATTGATCAAAGCAGTTGATGACAAATTAAAACTAGATTTTTTACAGTTCTACTTTTCATAGAGATGAAAGAATGGTATTTTTATAAAGATAAAAGTGTAGAGAATTTGAAAATGGAAAAATACGAAATCACAATTTTTTGAAGAATTTGGGGTTCCAACACACGTTAATGAATACCAGATGTCTTAAGCAGAGCTCAAAACGTGATAGACTAAGTAATTAATAGCAACATCATGACTAGACGTTATCTGTAAGCCAGTATCATAACTATGAAGCCGCTGATGTTATATATTTGTCAATTTCTATGTCTTAATTACTCAGGTTATTGTTTGATTGATTTAATTATGTTAAAACACATGGAGGTATTTTTCAAGAGAAGGATGCATTTTAGGAAGGTCTTCTAAAAGAAAAAAGCTGTAATTCAATTACGCAAGATGAAAACCGCGAAAACGGATATGCACTTGGACTATTCGCAAGTGTTCATACCAGTGATACCAGTGTTCAGTAGTCTTGTCCAGTCGGCCGTTGTTGGTTAAGATGTTAAGAGAAAATGAATTCCTTTGGAGTAAGCCTTATTTTAATTAAATTTATATAAAAAATGTTTGATTTTCTCAGAGCCAGCTAGACGTTCCTCTACATTCCTTTAATTTCAGGGAATTATAGCAGTTTGTATTTAGGTGAAGCTCTCTGTAGTATTATCTGACTGACAGCAGAAGCATTTAATCGTTCATAATTTATGTTTGCATTCGGAAACCTTCGAAACGAAGGGTTTAACACAGAGTTTATATTTATTTAGGTAAATCCAAAATTCACTGATTTTATATTTCATCAGTGAATTTTATATTTTTAAAGGGTTTAACACAGAGTTTATATTTATTTGATTGAAACGATTACCCATCGAAAGACATATGGGATTGCTAAGAATGAGCTTATAAATTGGGAATACAAACTTATAATCATTGAAAAGAAAAGTTCAGTTTTAAGGATTTATAAACAAGGAAGTTAATAAATTGATAAAATTCGTAAGTTCATCATCTTTCAAGTTCAAGTTTTCATCGTTACTACAGGCAGCAGTGTAAAATCACACAAACGTTCACATTATTGGTGATAATGTAAGATTTTATGTATTATGTATGTTATATTTTCTATTAACATGCATATTTTTAAAATGCAAATAAATTAAAAAGAGAACGTATACAAACTAAAATGCAGTCTAACAGAATGAGATTAGTCTATTTTTGCAGATCCAATTTTATCAAGATATTTTACATGCATTTTGTCATGTTGTTCTTACAGTAAAGATGTTTTGAAATTTTCCTTTTAATTACTTTCTGACATTTTAATAATTCTGTTAAAAACACTATTTCAAATGTTTCTCTTTTATTAGACTTGCTCCTAAAATGAATATCTTTGTATAAACACAATAGAACAAAATGTTATTCCTCTATTCAGCTACCAATAAATAGGATACTAAACTAAAAACAATTATTTTTCGTGAACAAAAGCTTACTTAACGCTTAAATACATACAAAAAGAAGAAAATGCACTTATTCAGTTTTATTATTCGTTTAAAGTCTTTCATTATTGACAAACACAGAAAGGATTACGTAGAGTAATAAAACAAAAGAATGCAAAATGTTCCTTTCTCTCTTCGAGAACATCCTTCGAGATTTTCTGCTCTTAAAAGTTCTGATTGAACTCTCATGTTAAAATGCTTCTCATAAATAAACAAATTGCTCTTCGATGTCCATATTCTCTTGAGTATTGTTTCAAGTACCAAGCTGAAATGTTTGTGGAAATTCATTTTTCCTCAGTCTTAATACGAGAGATTAAAAGCTAAGAAAACTTCATCTTTTAATTTAAAAAATTCTGATTTCCCTTAGTAATGGAACTGAAATGACATTTTAAAAATATATAAATGATTATTTCAGTCAATTGGGTATTCCTGACTAGCATTTTATTAAAACCTGATTTTTCATGAGGAAATAGAACTTCTAGTTTCACTCTTAGGAGTTTTTTGTTTCAAGTCACATTTCATTTTCATGAGAATGAAACTAAGTATGCATTAAAATATATTATAGGTATGCATTATTGATTTTTAATCCTTTTGAAATAATTTGACTTTATGCCTGCATAAAATCAGACAATCCCGGTTCTTTTCAGCTCACTAAAATGTAAGCTTAACCGCATCTGTTGAAAATTAATTACTGGAACTTAACTGCTAAACACAAAGAAAAAATAGGGTAATGCCAGTCAATCAGTAGATTTATTGTCTAGCACAAGAAAATGGTGAAACTCTAATGCATGACTAGAATGAATTCAACACATGGTACGCTCTGTTACTTAGGCGTCACAAAGTCACTTCTCACTCTCTCGGGTTCTTTCAGCTACAACTGAACGCATTTGAATCTCTGAAATCAATAACCTTCATTTTCTTAAATTTGATGTCTGTAACTATTCAATGCACTTTTATTAATGACTTAAAAATTATAGTTCAAATATTATCGTTCAATTATATTCCAAATAAAGTAGGGAAACTATTTCACCGGCTCAATGACATTACAAACAATAACAGATATATATGTTGTGATTTCGGAACGCCTAGTCAAGAATGACAAGAATACTCAAAAAATTAGAAAAAGCTAACTCTGCTGCAGGTATCTTATCATCCGTTGCAAATGCTTATGACCTTGTCAAGATTGCAGACCTCTAAGTCAAGGTTACGGAGCCAGAAATTAAAAGTCTGACAGTTGCATAAATAACACAGGTAAATAAATAAGAGGGTATGAGCATAAGTTGCGCAACATAGAAAAAGTTCTAATAATAACAGCAATAAAATATTTATAATCGTATAAAAGTAATAAAGATAATAAAGGCGATGATATTTATATTTAAAATAGATAACAAAAATAAATAACATCACTTTGAGTTTTATGGCTTAAACTTGCCTACTGTATAGCTGCGTATGTGACTCCTAAACTTACCCACTATATTATGTCCTCTTTGGGTAGAATGTCTTGCACATTTTATGAGTAGCACTAGATAGTTCGCTTCTTTATTTTAAATCTTCAAATAAGGGAATAGCGGGCCATAATTTATCAAATCGCTAAGCAATTAGAAATGGCGACGAACCGTTGCCATTACTGTCAAAGAATTAAGAATATTACATCGCCACGACATCGAATTTTATATCACGATTTCCTCCGAAATTTAATGTTATGAAATCTGGGCAATCTCCACATTAATTGCTTGTTCATTTCGTGGACAGATACAATAACAGATACAAATTAACAGATACAATAAAAAGGCATAAGACAAATGATTAAAATAAATACTAGCAAGCATTGCATGTGTTTCATAATATTGTTTAAGAAGAAGTGGAATATCAAAGAATGGAAATTAGTATTTACACAATAATCGCGATTAAAGATCATCAAGCGTTCTTTATAAAAATTTTCTTTATCCCCCATACATAAATTAATGTCTTTCTAACCGGTTATTCGAGAAACAGAAAAATTATAAATGTTGTTCATAAACTTATGTATGCGATCTTTAATTTCGCAACACTTTGCTGTCAAAGTATATTTCTGATAATAAAAATGATTTAAAAGGCCGGGATATTCTCATTTTGGCATTTTTATATTAAAAAAATTATGTGTACACCACATGACTTCCTGGTACGGAATATTAATTATATGCAATTTTTTCTTCCATTTCATTTTAACTTATTGGATTGAATTAAATTTACTTCGTCCTTAGAGCATAAACCGCAATAGAATAAATGCACTCTTTAAAATTCACTATATTTGTTTACCATAACGACACTCTGGCGCTAGGTTCACTTAACAGTGCTACATTTCATTCATTTTTTAACTCAGAATGCACAAAATTTATATCATCTTAAGAATTATCTAATCGTTGCCACATATGTTCTATTCAAATACTATAATAAATCTAAAACGTACTATGAAAGAAATTAATGAAACAACAGAAAAAGAAAGTTTTTCACAGATTATTCAGTATTTCTCATTCAATTAATTCAGTTTTCACTTCCCGACAAGACAAAAATACATAAAAACTCAAATTATCTGTATTGAAAATTATCAAGTAAATCTTAAACACTTATTTCCTCGAATAAATTAAAGAATAGATTATGTATGATTTAATTTGCAATAATAAAAGAAGGCTTTATCTTTGTTATTGCAAAGCTTACAAACATGGCCGCCATGGCAAAAATAATTAGGCTTAACGGCACTTAAACAACTTTAAAATTGTCGATAATTCAAAAATATTGCATACAGATTTACTAAAGGCATTAAAACCTTAACCGGAAGATAAAGACAACATAATTCAGTAATTTTTAAAGAAAAAAATGTACAATTTACAAACATATAAGAATAAAGAAACTGAGATTACTAAGCCGAGTTACGAGTGGATATATATATATATATACATACTTTTAGTGCGCCCCATTGCAACCAAAATACGAGGTGCCCATCTACATGTTAAAGCAATCCTATATACAAAATACCAAAGCTCTGAGGCTACTCGCTTTTGAGTTATGCGAGATACGTACGTACGTACGAACAGACGCCACAAAAAGTTATCTTCAGAATTCATTTTAAATCAGTTTTATAATTTTTGGGGGAAAAGGAGTCCTTTATTATGTCCATACGTACAGATGTCAAGCAAAAACATCGTAAAATTGCACTCGATAGCGGTAAAAATGAATAGTTTCGTTTAAATGATACCTGAAATTTTTCGCGATTACAATACTTCCTTTTTACTTCGTACAAGGAAGTAAAATTATGTGTTGCAAATATTACGAGATTTAACTTTTTATATTGCCCGTGATTAATCATATATTTATATTTAGTGTAAATTTAGAGTACGTATAAAAAATTAAACAAATAATCCGTCTACTGCATGGTAAAAATTACCTAGAAATTGAATTTCATAAGAAGGTATTTTCTTCCTCGTTTTCTGCTTTTTCTTGAGGCGTCGGTGAGAAATGAAATTAGTACTTTTGAGTTTGATTTTATTCTTCAATAAGGCCCACCAGCGGCCGATTGGTAACGTCGCTGAACACTGGTAGTTCGGTCCGAGGTTCGAATCCCGCGAATGGGCTGGCTGCATGGGTGTTTTCGTGGTCTTCCCCATGTGTAACGTGTATACGAGCCAGTTTCCCTTAAAAAGTCCTCCACGAAGGCATCCCTCCCTTAAGGCAGATAGCCCTCGAGTGCTTTGCCGTAATTTAATAAACCAAACCAAACCAATCTTCTTTAATAACATTCAGTGTTATTACTTCAGTGTTTGTAAGTTTTTAAATGTTAAAAATGCCTTAATATTATTCTGATGCATAATTTTACTTTAATCATGCAAAAGATAACTGGACTAGAAATATTCTTCTTCTTGCTTCCTTATACGAAGTAAAAAGGAAGTACTGTAATCGCGAAAAGCTTCAGGCAGCATATTTCAACGAAAATCGCTTTTTCGTTTTCGACCGCTTTCGAAAGCAATTTAACGATTAAAGCAATATAACGATGTTTTTGCGTGATATCTGTACGTGAGGACAGAATAAAAGACTCTTTTCCTCCAAAAAAACTAAAAAACTGCTTTAAAATGAATTCTGAAAAGAATTTTTCGTGGCGTCTGTACGAAAGTATGTACGTACGTATCTCGCATAACTCAAAAACGAGTAGCCTCAGAACGTTGAAATTTTGTATATAGGACTACTATAACAGGTAGATGTGCACCTCGTATTTTGGTTTCAATCGGCCGCGCCAAACGTATATAAATATATTTATAAATATATCCACTCTGTTACCCGGCTGAGTGATATCAGTTTCTTTACTCTTACATGTGTGTAAATTGTACATTTTTTGCTTTAAAAATGATAGTAAATCTGTATGCAATATTTTTAGAATTATAAACACATTTAAAGTTGTTTAAGTGCCACTAAGACTTTTTTTATGTCGGCCATTGATTGTTTACATATGAAACAGCAGACTAGCGGATATGTTGCCAATGTAGAGAAACTTAGCTTCGCAACAACAAAGACAACGCCTTCATTTATTATTGCCAATTAAATCATGCTTAATCCTTTCTGGAATGTTTTCGAGGAAATAAGTGTTTAAGATTTACTTCGTAATTTTTAACATGGATATTTTGAGTTTTTATGTATTTTTGCCTTCTCGCGAAGTGAGAACTGAATTAATTGAATGAGAAATACTCAATCGTCTGTGAAAAAATGTTCTTTTTTGTTTTGTTTGCTTAATTTCTTTTATACATCATTCTGGCTTTATTATAGTATTTGAATAGAACATGTGGCCACGATTAGTTAATTCTATTTATTAAATGATATAAAGTTTGTGCATTATGAGTTATAATATGAACGAAATACAATACTGTTAAGTGAATCTAGCGCCAGAGTGTCGCTATGGTAAACAAATACTAGAGTGAATTTTAAAGAATGCATTTATTCTGTTGTGGTTTATGCGCTGTCGGCGAAGTAGATTTAATTCAATTAAATAAGTTTAAATGAAATGCAAGAAAAAATGCGTATAATTTAATATTCCGTTAAAGGAAGTCATGTGGTGTACACATCAGATTTTTTATTTAAAATTCCAAGAACGTATTAGATCGTTTTTGAATGGAAGCAGGTGTCTGCAATGAGTGTACATCAAATAAAAAAAAGGTGAAGAAATAAAGGCCGCTTGAAGAAGAACATAGTGATGTGTAAAAAAAACATTAATTTAAACAAATTTGAATATAAAAATTTAAACTTTATGTTAACATACTGAATAACTGGTGCCTGAATAAATTTAAAGCAATCTTACTTATAATTTGAAACTTAGAAAATGACGATTTGAAGTTAAATGGAAATAGACTAATTTACAGATTTTATAATGCAAAGTAATATGCTTTTTGCTACTTTAAGTCAGTACATTGAAAGTTAAGTGAAGTATCTGGTGTCTGGTATAAAATCAAAACATATTTGTGAATAAAAGGAAACGTGCAATTCATTTCAACATTCAAAAAATTTATATATCTCTTTAAAAAAGGTTATAACCTTTAAAGTCTTTATTCGACTATTATTATTAGCAATACAGAATTATTATTAAAAATCTGATGTGTATATCACATGACTTCCTTGTAAGGAATATTAAATTATACGTGATTTTCCTGCATTTCAGTTAAACATATTGATTTGACGAATTTTGAATGAAATCTACTTCCTGGATAGCGCATAAAACACAATAGAAATGCACTCTTTAGTGTTCACTATATTTATTTACTATAGCAACACTTCGGCGCTAGGTTCACTTAACAGCATTACATCCCTTTCATTTCATAACTCAGAGTGCACAAAAATTATATCATTTGAAGAATTACCACAAGTTCTATTCAAATACTATAATAAATCTAAAAAAAATGTATAAAAGAAATTAAACAGATAAAAAAGAAACAGTTTTTTGCAGACGATTCAGCGTCGCTTACCTAATGCGCATGAGCTACTAACTAATTCAGTTCTCACTTCGCGGCAAGGCAAATATACATAAAAATTCAAAATATTTTAATTAAGAATTGAAAGATATAGAAAAACATAAAATACAAGCACAGTTAAAACAATTAAAAAAAATTTACAATTAAAACTACAGTTTCTGCGCAAAAACAAGCTAATAACTTAAATGATAATTCCAGAATGAATTAAGCATAATTTAATTCCAAATCATAAAAGAAGGCATTACTTTGTTGTTGCCAAGCTTTAGTTTCACTAGATGGACAACAAATCCACTATTCTGCTAAGTATCAAATGTAAACAAATATGGTTGTCATGCTAAACAGAAATTAGGCTCAGTCGTACTTAAAAAACTCTTAAATTGTTGATAATTTCACAATTTTTGCATGCAGGTAAAATAAAGGCATAATAACCTAACCAGAAGATAAAGCAATGTAATTCAATCATTTTTAAAGCAAAAAATGCACAATTTACAAACATATAAGAATAAAAAAAAACTAAGCTCACTGAGCCAAGTAACAAAGTATATATATATATATGTACGTTTGGTGCCACCGATTGCAACTAAAATACGAGGTGCACATCTACATGTTATAACATTCCTATATACAAAATTTCAACGTTCTGAGGCTTCTCGTGTTTGAGTTAGGCGAAATACATACGTACGGTACAGACGCCACAAAAAGTCTCTTCAGAATTCATTTTAAATAAGTTTTATAACTTTTTTTGTGTGTGGAAAAGGAGTCCTTTATGCTATGCTTAAGTACAGATGTCACGCAACAACATCCTTTAAATGGATTCGAGAGCTGTCGAAATGGAAATTTTCATTGAAATATGACACCCGAAATTTTTCGCGATTACAATACTTCCTTTTTACTCCATATAAGGAAGTAAAAATGAAAGTCGTACAAAATCAAATTCATGCCTTTCTTATTAAAGGAAACACAATTTTCATATAAAAAATAAGAAATTAAAATTAACCTAGATGCTTCGACATGGTAGACTTACATTGGTAGATGCTTCGACATGGTAGACATTTTGAATTACACTTCATTACTTTTTTCCAAGAAAGACATTTTCATATTTTGACCCTTTGCTTTACCCATAGACTTGAGAATACTTGGGCACTTTAATTAACTGAGCAACTGCAACTGCTGGAGAGGAATTTCGTGCACAGGGGAATATATTCAATTCTAAGCAACTTTTAGAGCATAAAGTGAATTGTCATCTCGTTTTAAATTTTAAATTTTGTTCATCAGTTGTAAGTCGGTAGAAACCGTCTTCTCCCATACTCATTACAACTGCCAATATATTGTGTCGATCATCTCGTCCCTTGTTGACGTAAGGATAGGATACATTACAGACCTTTCAGCAAGGATTCATTCCTAAATATGCGAACTGTACAAAAACCGGGCATTTAGCAACAGTCTAGTGCGAAAGTGATTTACTGCTCAAAGAAGTCGAGAAAACCTCTATGAAGAATCGCGCTCTGCGCTGAGCGACCTGAAAGCATTGACAATATCATGCAAATAGTTGAGACGTAAATTCATGCAAACAACAGACATGTCCAAATGGAATGAAGAAATAAAATCCCAATGGTGAAGTGAAGAATACCACGGTTAACTAACTATCATCCATCGACATCAGAATTTTATGAGGAATTTACTCTAAAACTCGACGTTCTTTATAATAAATGTTAGAACAAAAAAAAAAAAAAAAAAAGAAAGAAATTGTGTAGAAAAATAGAAAATTGAATAAAAATTTCGAAATCAAATGATTTTTTGAAAATATTATACTTATTTCATTTTTGTTACTAAACGGGCACTTATTTTATAAATAAACCTCATAGGTATTAGTTACATCCGGCAAATTACTCTTTCAATTTCTTTCCTCACACATCCCTTGCATGCATCGGTGATGTCGATCAATTACTTTATTCCTTCTCCTTTCTGTGTATGGCTAAAATTAAATCAGCAGTAAAGGCTGATTTAAGAGACGTATGCAAAAGGTTATTAATTTTGTATTCTTCGATTTGGGTACCTAAGGATGTTGAAAGAATTCATTTAGCAGGTATCATTCACAGTTTATAGTCCTCTGAGATGTCACAATATTCGTATTTGGAAATTAATTACAGAGAAATAAATACTAATTTGATATGGATCATGAGCAAAGTGTCTAAGTGAACTGTTAGTATTAATTTATTATTATTCAAATATTCCTAAAAAGGCATACGCGTACGGCATAGAAAGGCGAAAACGAAATAACGGTAACCATAAAAAATTGAAAATTCTAAAGAAACACAGGATTTTGCAATTTATATGTAATATATGAGAATGAGTTTTCTGAACAACTGTGAATTTTGGAATGTCAAGTTTCAAAATGATAGTACGGAATAATTCGAAAAATCCGCGTTTCTTGAAACGACAGAATACTGGCAGTTCGATCTGATTTGGATTCGAATTCAGGCAATATAACTGCCTGCATGGTTGTTGTTTCTTTTTTTTTCTTTTTTTTTTTTTTTCATTTGTAATGTGTACAAGAGCCAGTTTCCATCAGGAGCCAGTTCCCATCAGCCAGTCAGCTAGTTCCCATTGAAACGTTTTCTACACCAATAAACCAAACCAAAATCTTCTCTTAGGCAGATAGATCATTGACAGATAAAAATTTCTAAAACCAATCACTTATATTGGATTATAATAATGTATTTTCGAGTTTTGTTTGCATTTCCCCGGATTTGATTCTTATTTTAAGTTTGTGCGCTACTTTTGAATATATGCATACATAAAGAAAATAGTATCTGTACAAGGGGAAAAACGTGAGAACAGAGTAGAGGCAATTATTTTGAGACAATGTAAACTCTTGTCAAAATGCATCATAATGTTTTATATAAAGAATATTAAATTAAAAAAAAATCGTACATTCACCGCAAAATTACTTTCAATGTAATTTGTATACTAAGAATGACAGAAAAACTAAATAAATAAATACACCTTTTTAACAAAACCTCTTATCATGTGAGATGTTTCCTAAATCTAATCCTTCCGTCAATTTCGACTTTACACTCCACACAAGTTTGGATTAATAACACTACTAACATTTAATAAATACTAGAACTGAAATTTTAGATTTGCTAATGTTATTTAGCTTATTTGTGTCTACCTATTTCCCATTTTTTATGTAAAAAAAATTGTATACTTTTTAATAATTTGCTCTATTCTCTACCAATGTGAAAGAAATTTGGTGGTTGTGCGAAATGAAAAGAAAAAATTTACAAGGTTCATATATGTTGAACAGTAGCGTCCAAAAGGCTGTGGGAAAATAAATTCTTAACACACGGCAAAATATAAATTCCAAATTAATTTTCTAAATGTAGTAGAATATATATATGAAAACTGTGTAATTAATTTAAAAGGAAAATGTGCAGTGATTCGTGATTCAGGCTTACTGTAAAACGAGAGCACTGATGCGATTGCAGAAAATTCTAAGTATAACCAAAACTACTATAAACAAAAAAAAAAAAAAAAAACTTATTTAAATACCTTTAATTAACAAAACACAATTAAGATAAAACATTACAATTAAGGGCGTTATAATTATACATTTATGTTACAAAATAAATCTCGGGGAAACAGCTTGCTTACTTCATGACTCCCGTACATTGACTAAAGACTAGAGTATTTTTTTTTTTTTTTTTTTGCTGGTGTTTATTCCGGCGGCCGCTAGGTGGCGCTCATTGAGTCGCGGAGTTACATACGTTACATCAATGAAAAGGAAGTTAATCTAAGTTCGATCAGAATAATGTTATCAAATGTAGACTATTTTTCTTTAAATGATTATTTCTGTTTATCTATTAAAAACTACCGTTGCATTTTTTACAATGAATTTTCTGAAAATAAAAATGTTATCTGTTTACATCCAGTATTTGTGCATGGATTACTGGTTTTCCCAGAGAAAGCAATCCTACTACATTAGCAATAAAAACAGTTTTTACAGTTGTAGCATTAAAGCTTAATTTTCCCCTTTAAAAATTCTTTGGAAACTGCCCTAATATGTATCGGATGATCGCACGAAAATTACAGGCAAGCCGCATCGTGAGAAAATTGTATTATTAGAGAAATCATTTAAAACTCAACCCTGCAGTAATTAATATTTTGATTATTTATGACTAAACTAAATATATATTGGCATCAAGGTAGCTTACCTTTATAAACATGCGAATTAGATCATAAGCGTGATTTTACTCTCGATAAACGAAATGCATTATTATTAAGTAAGCTCTCGTGCACAGTTAAGTATGTTTAAAAAAAAAAAGCGTTAACAAAATTACTTTGCTTAGTTATATTTATAAAATCCATTTGAAATTTCAGTCAGATGAATAATAAATCATTCCGGAAACTCAGAATTAGATCTAAAATTTTATCATAATATGGATTATAAAGAAAATCCAGTAAGAGCGGAAAGGATAATCAAAGAAATTATTAATAAGGAACGCCAAGTAAGAGAGAAATGGATGATGGATCATGGAGTAAAGTATTACAAATATCCATTTGAGTATGACAATTTCTACGGATTAGGTATGAACAGTTATACAAAATTTTCAGCCGAATAATTTAAATTCGATCTATGTTCGAATTCTGGCGAATAGGATGGTTGCGTGAATAGTTTCGAGGTTTTCTCGAAGTGTAATGTAAATGCAAGCCAGGCTAGCTTAGAAAATCCTCCGCAAAGGTTACACTTTCCTTACGCAGATAGCCGTTGTGTGCTTTGACCATATTCAAATAACCAAATAAACAACTTTCTTCAAAAAACTGGAAAAAATTAAAAGGCTTAGATACAGTGATTAAACTGTAATTTCTTGTTAAAAGGGGCTACCGCGTATGGTCTGGCAACATTAAACATCTGCACGTTGCAGTTTGGTAAATTAAGTTATTTAGTTTTGGCGATTAAGCACGCTAGCCGCTTAACAAGGAAATATCAATTAAACTAACAAGACTTTACTTTTAAAAATGATCGTTTGCACTTTCAAGTGTAGCTGTAAAGTGAGGAGAAAATGTCGATTTTAGAGGGAAGACGCAAGATATTGTAAATTTTAAAAAGGAATTATGATTATAAAGCAAAATTAAAAAAATAGACATGTCGATATTTACATAAATTCTAAAATATGAAGATATGACTTTATTACTATGCACAAATGCTATTCTCTTTATTATACAAGTTCTTATTTCAACACTATATTTATAATTTTAGATATAATAATGAACTAATGATTCGTTTCCAAACAACTAAATTATTACGAATAAAATGCAATAATGATACTAGAGAACTTTAAATTTCCATTAAATATTATCGTGCGTTTTCTGCAGGGAAACATATAAAGCATAAAAACAGATTTTAAAATTTTATATGTTTAAGATGTCAGGTATCCTAACATAAACTGGATTGTTTTGATCATGATAAAGCGTTCGATGGCTATCTATCTAAGAAGGAGAAACTTTCATAAACTAGTACATTTCTTAAGAGAAACTCATTCATATTTACGTTACACATGAGAAACACCCATCCCTTTCGCCCGAGTATTGACACGAGTCGAACCAGTAGCGCTCAGTGATTTACCGCTCGGACTATACTTTCATTAATTGGAAAAGATGATTGAAAGACTGTTATTATAATTGAAACAATCGATTAAAATATACCTAAAAACAATAAAGGATAAGATATAGTAATTGTCTAAAATTTAGTTTACAACCTTAGAAGTTCTTGAACCTAAGAATAGCAGTTCTTTTGACATGGTTGCAGAAGATTAGTCATCATTGCCTTAGATTCGGGCTACAATCTCGAAGAAGGAAATTGTTCAGTGTAAGTGTGTAGTGTATTTGCTGCATGAAGACATTAAAGCATTAGCGAGTCGAATG
The DNA here is from genome assembly GCF_044657685.1 of Stegodyphus dumicola. Taxonomy (NCBI): domain Eukaryota; kingdom Metazoa; phylum Arthropoda; class Arachnida; order Araneae; family Eresidae; genus Stegodyphus; species Stegodyphus dumicola. Next base: position 202,024,668 of record NC_140771.1, read on the forward strand.
TTCTCTCGAAAGAGAAATGGAAGTTATACCCTTGGTTCTGTCTCTTGGGGAGTTCTCGTACAAAACTGGGACTAAATCATCGATAGGTGCCTCTCTGGGTTCTTGATTACGATAAAAATCCTGGATTTGGTTTGGCGTTATTGTCAAGAAAATGAGATAAATCAATATAACATCTAAAATAATAATATAACAATTAAATAAATCTAAATTTTATCTACATGGAATTTCATGAACAGAATGATTAAAATTAATATTAATTCTGTATTTACGCTTACAGTCCTTATGTTCAGTGTATTTAAATAACTGGAATCAATTGTTACATTTACCTTTGTTTGAAAAATTCCTTCTTTTCAAGACTTGAAGCAAATACTGTTTAGCTGAAAAAGTTTCTAAGACTTTTGAAAATTAATATTTTATTTTTACTTTAATATCAGCGATAGTCTTAAGAGATTCATAAATGTATTACGAAGTTCTTGAAGTTACGTCTGCCAGATAAATAATCATATTTTTCTACATCTCAGTAACAAGTCTTTCATAGAATTACCGAGTACATGGTTCAAGGCATTTGGCATGTACACTGAAATTTACTGTGATGCTTTGATTTTTCTATTGCATTTATAATATAAATGTACTTGAATATATGTTCTTTCAGGGCTTTCTACGCCTACACCAGGCCCGATGCTTACAAGAACTTGCCCTATATCATTACACTGTGGCGGCTGGGACCCTTGGCATTGCGTTCATCCTAAGAAAAAATGGCAGTGTACTGAAAATTCATCTTCTCACAAAATTAGCCATCCTGTACGTTGTGATATGGAGTACTTCAATAAAAGAGAAAAGATTCCAAATGGACACATTTGTCTACCTTACTGTAAGTTAATTATTCATTTGAATAATATTCAATATTTATTCTTTTTAACAGAATACTTTGCAATTTATGCAAAACTTCATGTAAGCTACAAAATGTGCGTTTAATTTCATACTTATCAGTATGAAATTTCTAAATGGGAAGTATGTTCGCATTTCCATAGCGTTCATATCTGTACGAAATTTTTATCTACCTGTTTTTACTCGGGATAAATCTGAACGTATTGCATAAAATATATAAGGTGCATATTCACCAAGCAGTTATTTAATGTCACACAAATATTTAATCAATAAATATATTTAAAATACCTTAGTTGATTTACTTAGTCGATAATTTATTAGCATAGAAAACTTCGAATTAAAATTCGGTTAGGTTAGTTTATTTGAATACAGAAAAGCATGGCTGGATACCTTCGTGTAAGAATTTTCTGTGGGAAATTGACTCATATTCAATTTATGCATGTAGAAAAGCAAGCACGACTCATGCAGACAGGACGTTCGCCTGAGTTCGAACCTGCTGGAACTACTAATATTCATTAGTCTCCTCGGTCACTGCTAGACCAAATTTAGAAGGAATTTTTGCTGCATTTTCTGCACTTTGAAACATTTTACTTGCAAACGCTACGAAAGGTCTATTTCATTTTACATTTTCATCACTACAAAATTGAAGTAAATATTAAAAAATGAGAGCTGTTATGACATGTAGACTATATATGTCTGTCTTTCAGCAGCAAACATCTTGAGGGACTTATACATTGATGCTAACACCCATTAACTGGCATCTTTCACATATTAATAAAGAACAGATTTGATTTTTGCCCTTCAGAAATTAAGTTAGGAGCGAAAGCCGTAAAACTAATTGTTCTAAAGTGCGTATGCCTAATAGTTCTGCTAAGTTCGTTTTCCGTCCGTAAATAAAACACACATATTTTCTTTAGGTAACACATATGGGATTAAATGGATAGAAGAATTTAATTTTATTTGACATAAACTCCGAATCCTTATGAAGGAAAAAATGATCCTAAAGCGATAAACAAAAGAGATCAGAAGCTTTATGTTGAAGCAGTAAACAAGAATATACTATATACCAAAATGTTATACATCAATTTCTGAAAGAATGTTCAGGCCGGAAAAAAATATATAAAATAGCTAGCGGTTGGCTGCTTCGGATTTATGTTAACAATGGAAAATGCGTACATAAAACATTTTGTATATAAACAAAGAATGTCATTGAAATAGATAAATCCTTTGAAACACATACTTTAATAATATTAATCTGTCTTTATGAGTCCTTTTTAATGTGCTGTGTTTAAGCCGTCTATTCAGAAACAGTACATACCGCATAATTTTCCACTCCCAGTTTTCAAGTGGGAAAATTAATAGTTAGAGGAGGTATGAGAGTAAACACGGTGTACGCTTTACAACATTTTAATCATAATTTTCAGAATCATTAGCAAGTATAGTACAGTTTCGCTTGTCTCGCATAAATGGGCAAGCAGAACATTGGTTAAACGTGAAAATGTCTGATAATAGGGAGTTGTTAAAAAAGTCTATTAAACGTCACACTGTGTGATAATGATACATTTAAACATCACATTTATATTTACAATCATGTTCCACAACAAAACTGGAAAAACTAACTGAAATATATATTTATAATTATAGAGTTTGGTTTGCTTTGGGAGCATTAACTAGTTCCAAACTCCTTAACAGACGGAAAGCGAATTATCGCTATTCCTGAAATTAATGGCAAAGTCTTGGAAATATTTAAAATAAACATTTTTATTTAAACATAGACTTTGTACATAAATGTCCTTCATATGCTAACAGAATGAACCACCACATGTGGCTATGTAACTAAAGTAACAGCCAAATTGAAATTTAAAACGCAAACAAATCGAAAAGAGAATTAAATTGAAAACTGAGCTCACTCAAAAACCGTAACTGGCATAACGGATTCAAAAACGTAGCTTCGTCCGTAAACAGGACAGATACTGCAAACTCTCTATGCAGTTATGTTCTGTGTCAGGAACCAACGTGCAAATTTTACACGTTGTAAAAAAAGTCCGTTTAATTTAAGGTCTGGACTCACTGGAAATGGTAAGGGAGACCCTTTTTCTTCAGGCATTTACCGTCATATGGTTGATAACTTAATCACAAGGTAGTGCTGATGCGCTTCGTTCAGGTCCATCTTCACTGCCTCAAGGATTGTCTCTATTAGATTTGTTGCTCTCGTGCTCCTTGTCTATCTGTATCATGTCACTGACCGCGGAACAAGTTCGTCTCCAAAAGTTGCCTGTGCAAGCGCTTGAAGTGTTCTCCGATCGGGCAGCTCCCAGTTCAGAAATCGCTCCTGGTACAGTCTTACTGCTTCTACGGCATTGCCATTTGCAGCCCCGTACATCAGGCGTATAATAGCTTTCTTCCATTCGAATACTGCTGAATCTTTGTCAAAAAAATAGCATCTGAATGACCAATTCTGTGAAAGGCGAAGTAATATATAAGGAATATTAAAAAAACTGCAGCACGTTATTTTAAGCATTTTCAACACAATTTTTGCAAATTCTCTTGGCACATTCATTACATATCGGATTTTCGAAGCTGAAACAGACAGGCAATTTTTCTTCTCAGTCTAGAGGGACAAAAAAAGCATGTTTTACGCTTTTTAAGAGTATCAGTTACACCTGGGCTAGAATAGATTCCCTGGAAAATCCTAGCACTCTCTGAATGCACATTTTTATTTCTCGGTTCACAATTGGCTTTTAAAGCCTCCGTTCCAAATGTGGTTTCACTAATTCTCATAATAACAGTTATCAGATAACTGCATCAAAAAATCAGTTTTTTCGAATTTGGCACCAGCCCTTAACGATTGATGTATTACATGTGCATTACTTCCACTTACATTAAGTAACCTAAAGAATATGACCATTGGCCATCGCCTTGTTCTTGAGCTTGTAGAATTTTAGAACATTTTTTATCCAATGCATTTACACCTCCTTTAGTCAAACTGTAAAATGTTATTATTTCTGGTTTCCCAGTTTCAAGGTCTACTGATTTCTAATGATGCATTGAAGAAATGAGAATAACACTTTTTAATTTTTGAGACACGCATTATCTGTTGAATGCATAAAGGGAAGATCATTCACTTTTCATTTTATTTGGAGAATATTTTCCTGGTATTTATCTCTTAAATTTTGCATAGTACCGACATACGTCAAACCTCTAGAGTTACGTTATTGTACAAGTTCGACACTCAAGTAGTAATAAAGCCATCTCCCCCTCATGCGAGAAAAAAGTAACGTCAGCGCAGATGTGAGGTCTGTATGACGGCGGCCCAATTTTAAAAATTATTAAAAAAAAAAGAAAGAAAAGAAAACTAATGGAGAGATAAATAGTTATATTTTATGTCAACGTGAAAGTACTGAAAAGAAGAATAACTGCATAGCTTATAAGCAGTTTCGAAGTCGTAAAATATTGGCACGGTCATACAGACCGCACATCTGTGTTTAAGGGTTAAACTGAAATATGTACAATTTTTATTAAACGGACACTAGCCATTTTTTGGTTTTCGCTACTACTAAGGCCAGAAGTGGAAGCCAATTTATTATGGAGGCACCTAATAGACAGCCACCGTTACCTCCTATGAGGGGGACAGACAAATTACATCCATGCCTTCTCCGGGATTTAAATTCGAGCCTTTCGGCATCGCAGTCACTCCCCTAATCACTATACCGTCTGGTTGGTAATATGTATAAAAGTTTTATGATATATTAGGAAGTGACGTTTATTTGCAATTTAAGAAAAATGTGAACTGTAATAATTCAAAAACGTTACTGCTGGCAGGGAAAGTTACGGTAGTATTTTGTATGTATTTATATATACAACGATGAAAATATTAATATGTATTTTCCTTTATATCTGAATTTTGTAAAGCATTAAGAAAAGTTAATGTTACAGGAATAAATCAGTGAAGGAGTAATTTAGAGCATATTTTGTACGATTATGTGTTTGGAGAGGATTCAGTTAACTCTCATACATTTCTGTAAGAATTTCATATTTTACTATACAAGATTTTCTTTCGGCTGCTAAGCTTGTTTAAATAATAATAATTTGGGACTTCAAATAAAAGTAGTTTTATTTTAAACGAATTCGAATTCCTTATATAATTACTAGTTAAATATAAACTATAAGGACAACATATGTATTTGAATGTGCAAGTTGTATTAAACAGTAGAAAAATAAATGGAGCAAAATTGAAGAGAGCAGTAAAAGTAAATCATATTATTTTACAATGATCTCGCTAATGAAACCTTTTGAATTTCTTAAACAAAATTAAACTTACAATTCTCTACGCAAACATCTATTATTCATGATTTCAGTTTGTGAGAGAACAGCTGTTTCTAACAGTACCAAAGAGCAATATTGCAAAGGATAGCAAATGATATTAAATTAATGATGCTGAGAGTGAGTTAGCGGGAAGAATGAAAATAAAAGAGAATAAAGAAATGCAACTTTGAGAATCGTTAGTGATGAAATTAGTGAAAGAGATTCTAGTAGAAGTTTCTAGTAAATTGAAGAAAAGATAATGTTGCAATGCTAGAGAAAGAAATGGCGAACATAGTGTACCTATGAAGACGCTAATAAAACTTTCCGGAGAATCAAGAATCTCAATCTTTCAAAAAACATATTCACACTGGTACAGCAAAAATTTGCGTTTGAACCAAAAATACATAAAGAAATTCATTGTAATGGTTATCAGAAAATGTTGAAGAAAATATACATTTATAATTACATGAAAACTTTCTGATGTTTGAATGATACGTAAAAATCAGTGACATATAAATCAATGAATATTAATTTTTTTTTCCAAAATAATGTGAAGAACTAAGAGTGCCTGATATCTGTCTAAGATACAAATGGGAGATTTCCTGATCTGTGCAATCAGATTGCTTTTGCAAACTGAGTTTCTGAAATCGTCAAATACAAGTTGAGTTACTGCTCCGTATAGTTTTCATTTAAGAATCAGACTTATCAGTTCAGACAAGACCATTTGAATTAAAACTAATATTATTTTCAACAGGCCGTTTTCGCTCACATTTCCATGCACGTGACCTTAGTGTAATGGATATATGCGTATGCAGAGAAAGACCACAATAGAGTACTATGAAGGGCAAGATCACTATACTTTCTTATTGTCTACTTTCACTGAAACTCACAATACCAAGCACCTTAGTGAATACATTTCTCATATCTGTCCTTGGCAAGCAAAAACTGACTGCAAAATTGAAATATGTCATGAAGAAGCTCGTTGCATAAGAACTCAAACTGTGCCAACCAAACACCGATTTAAAAAAAGGAACTTACTTACTATCCCGACTACTGTGAAGCTATTGACAAGCAGCTCGATTTAGCGCCAGTTATGGGTAATCGTAAGGTTATAACAGTCTGGGCTTTCGAGGATAGTGATTGATTCTCGATAAGCTAAGTTTTGTTTTTATGAACAAAGTTATAAATTTACTGTGTTCTGTATCTTTTTTTGCATATTGAAAAAAATATATAATTTAGGGTTTGCCCTTTAGGAGAACAGCAAATAGTGGATTATTTTCAAAGTATCTAATTCTTTTATTAAAAAAGTACATATAACAAAGGGCACTTGAATATGATTGACAAAACACTCATACGTTTGAACAAATATCTGCGAGAAGTTTAGATTCCTAGTGTTTCTAGATAAAGCTTCTGGTAAAATAGGATAAAGTTTCTAGATAAAGCTTCTGGTAAAATAGGATAAAGTTTCTAGATAAAGCTTCTGGTAAAATAGGAGGACCTATTAAAAATTGTATAAATCAATGGTAGTTTTTTATGCAGCGAGTCAACTACCGACTGTTTATTAAAGAAAGAGGTATCATTTCTTTCAGAATTTCGGAGAAACGTGTGGTACAGCTTTGGCGGGTTCTCCGTCAAATTTCATGGTTCAGTACCAAAAAAGTACCAAACAATACGTGATAACACGCAAATAAAACTTTCAAATGTTTTTATGTTAGTTAATTGTCGGATACACGCCAGATCACGTCTCTGCTTTAGGATAGAGCTTAATGCTTTGGCATCATGTCCAAGTGAGATTCCTATGACTCCTAAGTTTGTCACACTTGGTGACCAAAAATCTAGAATACACAAGATACTGTAAAGCTTCGACTGTGTAACAAAGCCGCTATCCTTTCTCCCGTATCACACATATTTCTGTGTACAAAACAGCCGCAATGCATTTATATTCTTATTTATCTAAGTGTGAGGCTACTCCTGTAATTTTCACAAATTTTAATTTTACTGACTGCATATGCTTTTATTACCTACAACAAACTATTTACTCTACATGCACTATCAATTCATGTCTTCAGCAGTTCCTCAGCGTTAATATTTGGAATTAGATCTGTAGTATGCTTTTATGTATCTGATTCAGAGTGTATAAAGTGTATGTGATTCAAAGTGCATAAGTTTGCGCCTCTCCGCACTACTTTTATAACGTATCACACTCATTAACAGTATGAAAATTTTCAGCAATTTTTATATTAGTTAATTATCGGATCTACGCCAGATAACATCTTAGCTTTAGGATAGAGCTTAACGTTTTAGCATCATGCTAAGTGTGATTCGTACTTGGGTATGACTCCTACGTTTGTCACACTTGGTGACAGATTTTCTCGAAATATAAACGAACTTTATTAGTTTTAAGTCATTATGGATTCTTTGTGAACTGCACAGTTCAGACATCTGTAAAACATTTTTCTAATCATGCTAAAGCTTCTAGCCAAAACTGTTCTGAAAAGGACAATATCCAAATTAACATTTTCACAACACGATATATAAGCATTTTAATTATTCATATGGTTAAATAAAACATTTTGAAAACCTTCTCTCGAAATAATACATAAGGGCCCTAAACATAGCGCTCTTTATGTATTTTGTGAATCTATAGCTAGTTTTTATTTAAATACTGTTAGACTACTTTTTGTTAGTTTTAGCATTCTACTCTTATATTAAAAATTGTATTTTATTTATATTGTTAGAGTTTGTATTGACGGTCTTCAGAATCAATATTTAACCTAGTGTTTTCTGTATCCTTAAATACATTTTTATAACTGTATTGCTTATTGCATGATTATTTATATATCACTCTTCTGTTTCAATAGCTTATTTTTCAAATTCACTTTCGACATTCTATGACTTTACTACAACGTTGTACATATCATCTAGCTCACCATTGTTTGCCACTATATTCTATAAGAAAGTGATTACAATCCCGTGTTATTCTCCTAGGAAATTACTCACTATACCAGTTTAGTTAGTTCGTTGCTTTAGGTCGTTGCTTAGGATTAGGTCTGTTTATGAAGATCTGTTTAACTAACTTTGCAGTGCTCCCTTTCAACTTTTAAGCTAAAGTTGAAAGGGAGCACTGCAAAGTTAGTTAAACAGATCTTCATAAACAGACCTAATCCTATAATTGTACGGAACAGCTCTGTACAAAAACATTTCCGTGTATTAAGTTGTTTTAAAATTATCATGCGTGTCCAATATATTATTGTATATTTCAGGCCCCAGTTCACCTGAATTTCGTTTTGGAGTATGCAGCAATTGTTTTTACCAGTATAGCTTTCAATAGCTGCTAATACAAGACACTGGTTGTTGAAACTTCTATTCCAAGTAAGTATTCAAGTATATAAATGTCACAAAATTCGTACTTCCAACGAACAGGAACATATAAATTAAAACAGAATAAAATTTGGTTTCTATGGATAAGATCTGACACCATTTAAGCATACGTCATTAATAATACTTTTTAACACCAACGGTGGGTCACTAATGGTCGCATTAGTATTTAAAATTAGTTACTGCGAATGATAAACATTACTGAGAATGATTTCACAAAATGATAAACATTATCAGAATACAGAAGCCGAAAACAATGTCTAACATACTAAATGATGATTTTAACTTAGATTAATAGAGGTAAACCTTCCGTTAGGTTTAATTATAATAAGAGAATATGTAATCAAAAAATACGTGTTCGACCGCTTTTTATATATCGAATAATTATGATGGTGAATTCATTGGCAGCCTACACGATGTGAATGAAATTCAGGAGCGATGACATAGTCGTAGTTAAAAAGGCGCTGAAGTGCGAAAGATAATTTTTATACACATAAAAATTTAAATACTTCGTAGAATATTTTGCTATTACACATGTCAAGGTTCATACCTTATACCTTAATGGAATAAATATGCTTTTTTTGTATGCTATACCATGTGTCTATTAATGGTAACGCTTAGAACATTTGAAGGTTATTTCTGTATATTTTGAAATACAGTTGCAATTTAGCTGGCATATTCGATTCAAATTTTGTTAGATTTGAAAGTATTTTGATGATTTCCTTCAGGATGTTAATTTTGGGATGATTTCTCTATTTTATATTATTTATATCAGAGGTATCCAAAACCAGCAAATTTTAAAAATCTCTAAAATTCATATAACAGGTCGAAATATCGAAAAACATGATATATTTCAATTACATTTCTTAATTTTGGATTGACATTCAGAAAGGTATTGCAGAAAACTCAGGTGAATTATGATGAATTAGTATGCCATAAAAACGCAGTTCTAACTGTCATCGGTATGATGCAGACAATCCACGACATTTTCAGCTTTTCACTTTGAATAATAAATGTATTTGTGAGATGCAATCCGTAAATTCAGTGAATTCTCAGCTATTAAACTATTGTGAGCCTCAGGCTCCCCAAAGGCATTAATAAAGAAACATTACACAGCAAGTTTTCTCAGAAAATAACGTTTCTATTTTTAGCATATATTCTTCCAGGTAATTTGAGAGAATATCGCACTCTTTCAGAACAACAATAAAATGAAAATATATTGCTGACGCTCACAAACTGTATTAATAACATATCGTTTGTATTTATATAAGCCTAACATATTTATATTAAAATAAGTAAGTGCTTAACAAGCAGACGAAAACATTAATTTAAGCTTAAATTTTCTGATTATATATCATAATCAGAACATTCTACATTATGATTTTACATCATGTTGAATACAAATACACAGCGGCAACATTTTTAAAAATGGCAAAAATGAGAAGAACACATAGGATAAATAACTTTTACAAATCTAGTTTGTCAGAAACCTTTATCTTTCTATCTGATCTAGATATTTTCGTTTCACATTTCAAGATACTGCAATTGTCAACCGAGTCTTTATTATAAATACAACTTACATTTAGTCTTTCAGGCTATTATTAATGAATGAAATCTCTAAAGGATACACATGTTGAACTGGACTGAGTAATTTCAAATGGGATATTTGTATTTTTACAAGTAGAACATGTCCATCCTTTCCAGAAATATTTTTTTCTCTCAGTTTACAATTGACTTTTTTACTGCTGTCAGTTCTAGTTAACTGATATCACCAGCAGCTATTTTAGAAGCATTTTGACTTTATCTCTTTGAACGAGAAGTCCTAATTATTCACGTCTCAACTGACTTCTCAAATCGCTTTGAAAATTTTATCTATGTTTGAGCCTTGGTTTAAGCTCTAATGGTCGACAGTATGAACATCCGGTGTATTCCATTCCTTGATGTTTTATTGGCAAAGTGAAGATGGTATAAGAGCTTTGTTTTCGCCATTAGATTGGTAGGTGAAAGGTTGAGAATTAAATTAACGCACAGTGAAAACGCACTGTCACCATTTCTTCATAAAACAGATCTACTCGACCTAAGGCCCTTTATAAGAGGTCCATTATCATTCCAACCAAACGCTTTCATCACCCTCCGCACCAGGATGCAATTGTTGAGTTTGTAGAGTCATTAGATTATTTTTGTAGTAGGAGATGAGAAAAATGAGCAATGACCTCGCCGGGACTCGAACCACGGACCTCTCGATTACGCGCCGAGCATGCTGGCCACTACACTACGAAAGCATGCTAAAAAGCTGGAGAAATACCTTATAAGTTGAACTTCCTGTCAATATCGTTCGTAGTTATCGTTCGTGGTAGTGGTATATGTTAAAATGTCATTCCAAACCAAGAAACGAAACAGATTATCAGCACCGATGAAACTGGTGCCGTTGTTATAATAAATAGTGGAACATCTTCATCGTCAAGAAATAAATCTAAAATAGTCATAAATGCCTCAGTAGATAAACCGGTGAAAGGTTATATATATACTATCCGGTAAATGGCGGCGCGAAACAACCGTACCCATGCTTTCTGAATTTCTCTACGATATAATTGTCCAGCTGTGTCCAGTCCTGTGATTTTCAGTGGGCCGAACACGGTTTGCTGGTAATGGTCCAGGATCAGCTTTTAGCTTGTTGGAAATGAACCTCTTTCAAATGACGCAATTGATATTTTTTTTTCTCTCGTTTAAAATCCAAAACATTTTGCGTACTATATTATGCAAAATTTGAAGGCCAAAATGTAAATTATTCTTCTGATAGTTTTCAGCGAGCTTTAGTACAGCTTCGTTATATGAAGGTTGAATCACTGGCGTTCGAAATGTTTGTCTTTTTCTACTGGCAGTTCGTATCTTGATGGGTAATGTTTTCAGTTTCATCTAGGTAAGTAGCAATTTGTTTGAACTTTTATCTTCTTCTCATTTGGAATTCTCTTGTAGAATCCTCTGTACTAATTTCAACTCTGTTTTCTGAAATTCAGAAGAAATGGGTTCTCTTTCGTTTCTTTTTTCTCTTCCGCAGAGACAATTATTTCCAAATGTTAAAATTAACTACTAAATGACTTCCAAATGTTAAAATTAGCTACAACCCACTAAATGAACTTCTGGTGATTACTTTGAGAAGTACGATTAGATTCAATTACGTTGGATAATACTTTTAAAGTTAGCTAAAGATTTTGTAAATTTTATCTTCTCATTTTATATTACTCCTTCTTTAAGGTCTTCATTCAAGACGCATCTACAGTTCCAAAAATCAATAGGTTCAGTCAACCATTGTAGACCTTCCCACCATCAGAGTGACAAAAGCTGTGTTGCTGTGTAGTTTCTAAATTTGTGATACAATTTCTGGGACAGGAGTTTTGTAGCTGTCATTTCGAGTCTTTACTGAGCTAAGTTAATGTTGTCCGTGAAAGGAGAAATATTCTCAGTCCAGGGGAGACAAACTTCGTAACGATGACTTCTTCTCCAAACGATAATCAATTCCGAAGATATCTAATCTCCGCAAATTTGCAATTTCCATTCAATTCACAGTAATGTTATATTCACTGAAAAGTTTACTCTTAGAACACATGTGATTTTACTCATTAATATCCATCCGAGGAGTCTTTCGACTGCAACTAAATCTGAGGATAATATTTTTCTGTAGTTTTTTCTGTAGTTTTATCAAAAATCTACCATTAATATCTGCTCCAGTGAGGACATGATAGATCCATAAAAATGGTTATTACCTGTTAAAACAATATGTAAGTCTTTCAGGTCCTCCAGCCATGGGCGTTTAGTCATTCACAGTTTACTTTGACATACAATATCTTGGTCCAAGACTTAAGAATTACAAGTAAAATTCCCATTTAGTTCTTTTAACTTTATTTTGTAAAGTTTCTCTTATATTCTTTAGTAGAAACACGTCCAATCAAATAGTTTTTCATTGTCTCTTGACGATTTACAGGATATTTCATCTCTTCTGAAATATCTCTTAGGAGTCTCTTAAGTCTGCAGTTGATCGCCCATTAAAGGAACGAATTTTATGGCAGAAATGCAACATTAAAAACAAATGCGACACTTTTGAACTAAATGACCAGCAACGAGAGAAGCAAAAGAGTGTTTCTTATCCTTTTTACGCTCTTCTGCCCTTCAGAGTCGGTTTTTGAGCACTGAAATAGTCAGCACTGGCATGCTTGCATCAGATTTCAAATTGTATTTCTTTTTATAAACATCTTCGTATCTTCATCTTTAGTTAAGCCAAAGCCCGGCATTGTCAAAAATTTTCTTTACCCTCCCTCTACTTCGCCCTTGAGAAATAACATCAAGTTGTTCAGACGTTCTTTCACATCCTTTACCGAACTCGGACTTCTATTGCAAGAATTCAGAAAATATTGTTGCGTGCGTACGGGTTCGTTATGAAATGAATGCACAAGTCCGATGAAAAATGAACAAAAATTTATTATTATCACAACAAAAATGCTTAAATTTTCTCAAATTATCATGCAGTATTACAATATCTCACAGTAGTTATCTTTTAACTACTCAAATGTCCAATAGAACGTAATTCAAAACAGCTAAAGAACGCTAATCCGCGAATTCGCTACAATCAACAACAGCAGTTTTCTAAACAACAACAAACTAAGCAACTACTACAAACTGAGATGTTTTCCTCCTTTTATAAGATTTTAAAATCACGCACTAGAATTTTCCAGTACTTTCTCGAAATCAAAAAGAGATATTTATTTATTTAATGCACGCGCTCTTGTATTTTCAATTTTACGGCTTAGCTTTCTTTTAATATTCGTCACGCGCTGCACTGCGCGAGAAATAAAATCATTTAATTTGTAATTGAACTAACATTAGCTTTTTAAATACCAAATTCGTAACACTGCCCCCTTCCCAAGGACTGCACGTCCCGGGCAGTACAATCCCTGGACAGGAAGCTAAACTTACAACTGTGGCATAAATGCATTAATAAGCATTACATTACAATAATAAACAACATGAACAATAAATGCAATACATAAAACAAATCAAATACACATTTAAAAACAAAACGGACCATGGTCTTATACTATTTACAATTATTTACATTATGTACTATGGCCATAGTAATGAGCTAACCTGTCGTAATGAACGACTTTAGGTTTAGAGTTCGAAGACTTACGAATCCGAACCACGACGTCATTCAGCCTGTTTAGGACTGTGTACGGCCCATCCCAAGGTGACTGTAATTTCGGACAAAGTCCTTTCCGTCGAGTCGGATTCCACAACCACACCTTGTCTCCTTCGTGGAATTGATGTTCAGTAGCTCTTGTGTCGTATCGGGTCTTCATCTTCTCCGTCGCCAAGTTGACTCGCTCTCGTGCAAAATTGTGCATCACTTCAAACCGGGCCTGGAGATCTTGAATATATTCCTCAGACGATGAAGGAGCATCCGGAGGGCGGCCAAACAATAGATCACAAGGCAGACGAAGGTCACGACCGAAGAGCATCTGTGATGGAGAATAGCCGGTAGTCTCGTGGACAGCACTGCGGTAAGCCAGTAAAAAGAGTGGTAATTTCTTGTCCCAGTCCTGTTGGTTTCTGGAAACCACTAATGAGAGGTTATTAAGGATGGTTCGATTGAACCTCTCTACCATGCCGTCCGACTGGGGATGCAATGGCGTCGTTTGAGTTTTGTCAATGCCAAGTAGTTTGCATAGTTCTTTGATTACTGCCGAGGCAAAATTCCTTCCCTGATCGGAATGTAACTGAAGAGGCACTCCGAACCTGGAAATCCAGTGCTGTATCATTACCTCAGCTACTGTGACTGCCTCTTGATCAGGAATAGGATAAGCTTCAGGCCACTTGGTGAAGTAATCAATGACAACGAGTATGTATTTGTTGCCATCAGCAGTTCGTGGCAGAGGTCCCAGGATGTCAAAGGCGATACGTTCAAAAGGCGCACCTACGTTGTAACGTTGCAGTCTGCCTCGGCTGCGTTTCCTCGGTCCTTTCCGACCTGCACAGGCATCGCAAGATCGGCACCACTTTTGCACGTCATTCTTTGCATTATTCCAGTAAAAGCGCTCACGAACTCTCTGTAAGGTCTTCATAATTCCAAAGTGACCTCCTGTAGGGCTGTTATGTAGTTCTTTGAGGACATCAGGAATCCGAGATCTTGGAAGTATCAGTTGCCATCGGAACGTCTTCCCATCATCCGACTCGAATTTCCGGTATAAGACGCCGTTTCGAATGTGAAGTGAATCCCAGAGTGCCCAGTATTGTTTTGTTGTAGGACTACAGATAGAAATGTCCTGCCATGTAGGTTTTCTGTTTGATGACTCTATTAAATCAAGTATGGGTTTAATGTCGCAGTCTTCCAGCTGGTCTTTCCTGACTTCATCATCACTCCACGGGTCTCGATCAGCCGATGTTGATGTTGTAATTTGTCTTGCGACCGGAGTCAGCAGCTCGTATTTCGCTTCCACCCTGGAACAATAACGGCAGCTTTCTTGGCAAGGTCTTCTAGACAGGGCGTCGGCGTTTCCGTGTGATGATCCCTTACGATGACGGATAGTGATGTCATATTCTTGGAGTCTCTGTATCCACCTGGCTATTTGACCCTCAGGATTTTTGAAATTTAAAAGCCAGGCCAATGAGGCATGGTCCGTGCGGAGGAGGAATTTTCTCCCGTATAGATAATGATGGAAATGTTCTACAGCTTTGACTATGGCGAGCAACTCCTGAAAAGGTTCCTTGTGACACAGTAATTCCTCTCCGGTTTAGACAGGCACTTGCTCCAGTAAGCTACTACACGTTCTTGGCCGTCTATTTCTTGGGACAAAACAGCACCGACACTTTCATTGCTCGCGTCGGTGTCGAGAATAAATGGTCTGTCGAGCTGAGGATACGTCAGGATTGGAGCAGATGTTAAAGCTTCCTTTAAGTTGTTAAATGCATCCTCGCATTCCTTTGTCCACAAGAATCTTTGCTTGCTCTCTGTCAGCTTGTGAAGTGGTCTTGCGATGGAAGAAAAGTTCTTCACGAATCTCCTATAGTAGGTGCAAAGCCCTAGGAAGCTTCTCAGCTGATGGACATTTTCGGGACGCCTCCAGGATTTAACCGCTGATACCTTTTCAGGATCCGTGCGCACACCTTCTGCAGAGATGACATGTCCCAGGTAAGTCACTTCCTTTCGAAACAATTTGCATTTAGCGGGAGTCAGCTTCAGATTGGCCTCTTTCAGTTTCTGAAGCACCTTTCTAAGATTTTCTAGATGCTCTTCAAAACTCTTTCCGACGATGATGATATCGTCCAGGTATATCAGACAGGCTTCGTAGGAAAGGCCTTTCAAAACAGTTTCCATAAGACGTTCGAATGTTGCCGGCGCATTACACAGTCCAAACGGCATCAGTTTGAACTGCCAAAGTCCTTGTCCCGTAGTAAATGCCGTCTTTTCTCGGTCATCAGGATGGATTTCTACCTGCCAATACCCACTCTTTAAATCAAGTGTTGAGAACCACTTGCTTCCAGAAAGAGTGTCTAGAATGTCATCAATTCTAGGAAGAGGGTAACTGTCTTTCTTCGTAACCTCATTCAACCGGCGATAGTCAACGCAAAATCTTGTTGAGCCGTCTTTCTTTCTGACGAGAACGATGGGAGATGCCCATGGACTCGCTGAAGGCTCGATGACATTGCCTTCTTCCATATCTTTTAACAGTGTTCGCACCTCTTCCTGTTTAGCAAACGGTAGACGTCTTGGATGTTGCTTGATTGGGGGATGATCGCCAGTATCTATTCTATGTTGTGTCAAACTAGTTCGACCCACGTCAGAAGACGAGCGGGAGAAAACAACTTGAAGATCTTTAATGACGCGATCGGCAGCATTTTTCTCTTTATCGTTTAATTGTGCATTCTGCAATAACTCCGATGTAATGCTCTCTGAGGACACGGATTCTGGGATGTTACTCTTTCTTTCAACGCTGGTTACTAGAGTACATGTTGCAACCACTTCACCTTTCTTAATAACTCTCGGCTTTTCAGTTACATTGGCGACTCTCACCGGGATAACCGTTCTAGATAGGTCGACGAGTGTTGAGGCTACTAGTACTCCTTTTGGGATATTACAGTTATTGGGATATTCTATGATGCCGTAACGGAAATTTCTATTTTCGGCTATGGATCCAGGAAGTAAAATTTCTGTTCTTGCCGGTATTGTGATATAGTCTTGTGCTATGATTTTATGGACAGATTTAACTTCATCATTAAGGAGAAATAACGCTATGTCCTCAGATGTAGAATGCAATTCGTTATTTTTAAAATCCAAGTAAAAATTGTATTTCCTTAGAAAGTCCAATCCGAGTATGCAAGAATCAGTGATCTCTGCTACATATGCCGTGTGATGGTAAGCGGCACTTCCAAACGTGATGTTAACATTTACTTTTCCGTCGATGTCGATCTTCTCACCGGACACAGTCTGGAGGGTAACGCAGGGCGGCGTCCAGATAAGTTTGTTTCCTAGTTGTTGAGCCAAATCTTTTCGGATGATGGTGACGTTGGCTCCTGTATCTATAGTCATATTGCACGGAACTCCATTAATATGTCCTATTATGAAAAGTCCATTACTGCCGCCTCTCACTGCAGAAATCTGAAGCGCTTTAAACGGGGGCTTTTCATTATCTGGCAACCTCCGCCCCGCGAGATGGCCACTAATTAGTTTCCCTGCTGCTTGTTAGAAGCGGTCTTAACATCAGTACCCTGGGGTGTTTTGCAGTTTCGTCGTATGTGTCCTTCAGCACCGCAGTTCCAGCACTTAACGGTCGGTTTCTCCTCACCAATATTCCGTCTCAAGGCGTTCAGTTGTCTAGTTAAATCGTCAAGTCGAGCGGTGACTTGATCCCCTGGCTCCTGGACTTGAGCAGCTCTGACTGGGTGGCGGTCTCGACGAGTGGCTTGCTGGGCTGCCTCAAATTTCATGGCGTACACTAGAGCACTTTTTAAATCTTTTACATCCGCCATTCGTAGAGCTTTCTGTATTTCAGTATCTCGGATGCCGTCGATAAAGTATTGCAAGGACAGGATTTCCCTTGTTTCTGTCGGGCATTCCGAAAAGGCGAGATGGGACAGCCTTTCAACATCCGCGGCGAGCTCCTGAAGTGTTTCGGTAGGCTTCTGTTGACGAGATTTTAATTGGAGCCTGCTGTAGTCTTTTAAACACTTCTCCCCAAAGCGCAACTCCAAGGCGCCGGACAGAGCTTCGAAATCTAACCTTTTGTTTTCGGGAAGAGTCTGAAGGATATCCGCTGCGTCGGCTCTTAGAGAAGCGGCGAGATGACAGGCCTTAGCTTGGGAATCCCATCCATTCGCATCCGCCACGATAGAAAATTGTGTCTTATACACCTGCCAGGAGGTCTTCCCATCATATGTGGATAGCTTCAGAGGTGGACGAGCAGGCATTGGTAAGAATTTAAAATCATCACTCCTGCTCCCTGCCGACGCTACGAATTTCTTTAAAGTATCCATTTCTTTGGCAACTGCAGAAACTCTCTCATCAATTTGTTGTTCGATTTGGTGTTGGACGGCACAAACTCTTCCTTCAATTCGTTCCTCCACAGCAGAAACTCTCCCTTCTATATGTTCTTTTACAGAAGAAACTCTTTCTTCTATTTCTTCTTTCACCGAAGAAACTCTTTCTTCAATATGATCTTTTACGGAAGAAACATTTTCTTCAATATGTCCAACTTTATTTTCAACTGCGTCAATTCTGCCTTCCATAGCTTCAAATTTATTTTCTATTATGCAAGTAATTTCTCTTTTCATTTCTTCTTGACAAGCTTGAACGGCTTTCATTTCGTCCTTAACGGATTCCTGGCCCAATTTCATTTCTTCCTTAACGGATTCCTGGCCCAATTTCATTTCTTCCTTAACGGATTCCTGGCCCAATTTCATTTCCTCTTTAATTTCTTCTTTAAATGAGGCAAAGGCTGATATTAACTGCCTTAATTGCTCTTCCATCGCTCTTGTTATTATCATTCAAATCCCACTTCTGACACCAAAAATTGTTGCGTGCGTACGGGTTCGTTATGAAATGAATGCACAAGTCCGATGAAAAATGAACAAAAATTTATTATTATCACAACAAAAATGCTTAAATTTTCTCAAATTATCATGCAGTATTACAATATCTCACAGTAGTTATCTTTTAACTACTCAAATGTCCAATAGAACGTAATTCAAAACAGCTAAAGAACGCTAATCCGCGAATTCGCTACAATCAACAACAGCAGTTTTCTAAACAACAACAAACTAAGCAACTACTACAAACTGAGATGTTTTCCTCCTTTTATAAGATTTAAAAATCACGCGCTAGAATTTTCCAGTACTTTCTCGAAATCAAAAAGAGATATTTATTTAATTAATGCACGCGCTCTTGTATTTTCAATTTTACGGCTTAGCTTTCTTTTAATATTCGTCACGCGCTGCACTGCGCGAGAAATAAAATCATTTAATTTGTAATTGAACTAACATTAGCTTTTTAAATACCAAATTCGTAATAATATGATTACACATTTGGATTAAGAATTTACGCACATTTGTCAGTTGTAATTCCCAATGTTTTCTTAAGGGAATATCATTAATAATTTTTGGTTGTCTTGTACAGAGATTGTTAATTTAAGCACCTCCCTGAGAGATATTCCCACCGAAATGTGTTATCTTCCGAAGCGAGCCTTTAATCCTTTGCGGCATGGACACACCTAAAAATTTCCTTCTGCACGCATTGAAAAATTGAATGAAAAAGGATTTATAGGTTACTATAGGTTACTCTGAACCTTCTTTATTTATAGTAGATGGCAGCTCTACACAAACCCAGTCCATATATTTTAACCATGTTTAGTTTTTTAAGACCTCATTTTTCAAAGAAATCTTCCAGATTTGTTTAGGGTATAAAATAATTGTTTGAAAAGAAATGTCTATGTTTTTTGGCTGTATGCTAATCTCCTTATTCTATATTAGTTTTAAATTTTTACCT
This sequence comes from Stegodyphus dumicola, assembly GCF_044657685.1. NCBI lineage: Eukaryota > Metazoa > Arthropoda > Arachnida > Araneae > Eresidae > Stegodyphus > Stegodyphus dumicola. Next base: position 202,044,271 of record NC_140771.1, read on the forward strand.
AGAAATCTTGCCTAAAATCAAACGGCGAACCCTAGGTGTGCCCAAACCGGAGTCACCGATAATCTAGGACAACTGAGAGTCTGTATTCTTTGTTTCTCCGCATCTCATCGGTCAGTTCATTGACAACAATTCTCGTTTCAGCACTCTTTTCAAAGCTCTATTCAATCAGTGTGCCATTTTGGACACACCCACAGAATCAAAACGATAAGTGCTATTTTCACAAAATTTTACTTGTGTACTCCTCTAGGCCTAATTAGACTGCCTACCTTTTTTTTTTTTTTTTTTAAATCAGAACTCCGACTTTAAAAGGTAGCGTGCCGGAAAGTGTTAAAACTGTATACTACAACCTTTGAATAATTCTCTCCCGGTAGGTGGAAACTTTCAGTTACCTGCCTTGTTCTGTGTTCTGGAAACCAATAGCAACTGCTTGCAATAAATATTAGAATTTGCTTTTACTAGCAATATCATAATCTTTATCAGTTTGTTCAAACTGGCATCAATATGTAGACATTTTTTTTTAATTATCTAAAAACTGTCTAAACTGTAATTTAGGCAACGTTAGGTTTTGCTTTTAACTACTAGTTTCTAAAACTTGTTGAAGAATTATACCTTGATTGCCGATTCCGCTTCATTGTTTAGTCTAACTCAAATTCTTTATGTTGTTTCTTCATTTTATCAATTTTCTCTAACTAAAAACTTTGAACTTGTGTCTTCATTCTCACAAGTCTGTTATCAATAATATTCCGCTGGATCATTTTTATACTCAGCGAAGTTTACAATAATGTTCTTTAAATCGGATATTTCGGCTGATAATGAACGTACATGCACTAGAGCGAGAAATCAGTAGGAGACGTCAGATTCGTGCTGAAGAAAATGTGAGGGGAAAAGAAAAGCCCCCACACTGCTATTAATCTATCTAACGTCTGAGCCCCAGGCTCCACAAAGGCTTTAGTAAAGAAACATTATACATCAAAGTCCCTAAAGAAAAGGTCGTTTTTATTTATAGCCTATATTATTACAGGCAAGTCAAACAAATCCCGCGGTCTAAATACATACCTTTCATATCTTTCAAGAATATTCTTTTGAGAAATGAAATTAAATATTGTTGCCACTCACAACTTGTATTAATAGCATATTTTTGTGTTTATGCAAAGCTATCGTACTTATATAAAATAAGTACTTAACAAGCAGACGATAAATAACATACTCTGTAATTTCGAATTTTATTGGAAACCGAATTACATACACTCACTGATGGATCTCATATTGGACAATTTTTGGCACTTCCTTGTTAAAAAGGGCAACTACACTTACTCACAAAAATTACACAGAAAATTGAAATAATGTTAACGTATAAAAAACTTGCAAGCGAAAATTTAGTTACCATCTCGAGAAAAAAAAAAAAAAACTGATCTGCAAAGTCTTTAATGTAGGAGATTTAACAGCGTAATGGTACTTAAATAAAGTATTGAGTAATACATTATTCTTTGTATGGGAGCACAATAGATAAGGCATGCTTAATAAAATAAAGTATTCTCATTTAATGGACTGTTTTGCTTTTACAGTTTAATATTATATGAAATAACAATGTAAATCTCTGATAAGAAACCGCAAACTTATCTTTATTCGTGAAGCAGCGAATTCCGCTATTTTCTGGCAATAAGTGAAGGTATGATTGTATTTTATATGTGTATCTGATAAATCTAGTTTTCAATTGCACCTGCTTAGCACTCGCAATGAAATTAATTGCACCTTTGATGCTGACTCTTTCAGTTTGAAAACATGCACGTTACATTAACATCAATATACGCAGTGCAATGCAATCAGTAGCGAGAAATCAGTAGGAGACGTCAGATTCGTGCAAGAGTTAGCTGTTGGCCTTATCTAGGCTCGTTGCAATTCTAAATTCATCTCATCCACGCAGATGAACATTTTGTTTGTAAAAATTAGAATACTGCTTAAATGTGATTTTATGTTCAAAGGTTTTCTTTTCACAGGCTTATTTAAGTATAATAATTATTTAATTTAAGACGTCGTCTGGCATTGATAATGATCGGTGTGAATAAAAAATTAAACAGGGTACAGCAAGAAATGCAGTGGACAGAGATATGCTCCAGGAGTAACCGGTTATGTCGAAATTGGTGGGTTAGATATGGAGAAGCGAAGAACCTGAAGCCGTATGATTGGGATGTTTTCTACGGAGAAGGTAAACTTTTCAGGAATGTTTTTCATTTCAGATCAACATGCAGTAAATTTTTCCCCTAGCAAGATATATGCCCCAGATCGATACTTTCAACAAGAAAACATACTTTTGTCATCGCCTAGTTACGACTGTGCGAAACGATTCCTGAGCATAACAAATATAGCTCTTAGATTAGTAATTTTAATGAATAAAGCAAGAAACAGACATTTTATAAGCATTTAACTGAAAATACTTACTCTTTAGATAAAAACACTCTTACAAACGACAGAAGCAATATATTTAATACATCTAATAGGTGACATTGACATATATATATCATTCTGTAGAAAATCGCTTAAATCTCGTGATCTCTCACGAAAAGCAACATTTTTAGTTACGCAAGTTCCTTTCTTAGAAATAATTGCTTTAGAGATTCTATTCTAACAAACGAAAGTAACACTATATTTATTTAATTTAATCCTTCTCGGCCCTACTAGTAGCATTCGCCACTTTCAAATGCAGAGGTTTATTTTATTGATCGTACAGAATGTCTTATTATTTGTCGCCAAGGCTCACATCTGGGGGTTTTACAGCATGTGTAATTTCACTCGATGCTTTAAAGAAAGTTATAATTCGGTATTAAGAAGATATCCAGTGGCAAGTCGAAATTAATTTTGTTTAAAGCAAACAAAGTGAAAGTTTACAAGCGGGTGACCCTTGTCTTCTGGCGATTCTTTTTTGACGCCAAGATCAGCGCTTGGAAGGCATGATTTCGAGATGGTCCCTATACAAAACCAAAATAAAAAGTAAAAGAATTGCACAAACTCTGTGTCCATGTACACATCGATATATTTTCATTAAAAAAATCAGTAAACTAAAACGAAGTTGAAACTATCATGATAACCGGAAATGAAGTTTCATCGCCAAAATTTAACAGAAGTTGTCGCTAATCGAAGGGGTACCCAATTCTACACTAGAGTCGTTGTAATCCAGTACTCATATAATAGAAGGTATCCAGCAAGGTTACCACACTACATAGTTCGTCTCATGTGACGGTACAGACTTTTAGTCCGCTTAAGCAACCACAACCTTTGTGACTTCTTTCTACATTTAAGTAGGTGATGTCAACTCCGGAAAAGCCTAATCTTGTTTGTGACTGCCACTGGTTACCAAGCATCAAGGTTTTCAGCATAAATAACTTAGTTCTAATAAATAACTCTCATTTTGATTTCAGTGCGCATTATATTTTATTATTCATTCAGATTTATAAAAATAAAATATATAAGTAACCAAATTAAATTATCTTTAACAGTGAAGCATATTTATATATTTGCTTGAAAACATCCTATATTTAGGGAAAGATATTTAAGATTTTCGCTTAAAATTTCTGACAGCCCACATATGGCTGTCAGAAATTTTAAGCGAAATTATTCTGCAGTTGAATTAAAATTTTTATAGTTTTAAACTGAAAGAATCTCAAATAATACAAATTTTATTACTTTATTATACTTTAGTACTAAATTAAAATTTAATATTTTATATTTTAGTATTTTAATAGTCAAATATTTTGTTTAACTTAATATCTTGTAATGCATAATGGTATTTTGTTTTCACTCAGGTTCAGAAAAACAAAAAATCCACAAAGAGATGAAACGTAAACTGCCACCAATGGAAATACAGACATCGCATGTTATTGATTATCCTGATTATACTAAAACACTACGTGAGTCATCATTTCATGTAAAGGATTTAAACTGCAACCATTGTAATAGAAAACTAACACACAGTATTCCATGTTCGATTTGTTATAAAAGACATTAAAATAGCTATTTAAAAATAGTATTGTAATATGTTGTTTATACGGCAAATGGGTGTAAATATGTGATACATGGAATACCTTTTAAAAACTTCATTATGATTTATTGTAGCATATTAAATTCATGAAAATGCTGTTTGAAGTTAAAATCTAGATTACTATACAATATATTAAAGAACCTGATGACATTTAATTCCTGATAATTTCACACAGATGATCTCGCACAAGGTTAGGAAACAGTTCCATACATTGGTGGAATCCAGGCTGACACACCCATGGTTTGGAAAATATTTTTGGAAGATTACCAAATGTTTTAATGCTTTTGGTTTCAATGAATATGACTATGTAAACCTATCAGAAACTCCCTTACAAATATCAATTACTATCGAGAGTTTATTTATCATTACGTTAATGTTATTTAACTTCCTTCCCTGAATATGCTTCCTTTACTCAGTGCCACTCTTTGCATACGAGTCACGAAGAATAAAACTTAAGAAAGCACAGTTATTAACAAGAAGCACTCCTAATCCGCGAATAACAGAAACCTTGAGTAAGTGTTTGTTAAATAAATTCCTTGCATTTCTAACTGTGGATAATATAAAAACTCCATCACGCTTCCAACCTTTCATAGCGGGCTGACTCATCATAAAGCAAATTAATTTATTATGAACCCCTTTCGGAAATACACATGGCAATAAACTAATATGCATGCAGAAAAAAATATGTGATTTTAAGATTATTTGTGTGTTTACTTACATTGCATATTTTCTCACTTATTCTATTAGCAGCTTTGTTTTACAAAACTTCTGTATTTTAGAATTAAAAACGGTTTAATGCAGAACACGGATTAAATTTTCATTGTCCATGGATTCAATAAAGTCGCACAATAATGCACTGAATGTTTTTTTTATTCTAACGCAGTGATCAGCAAACTGCGGCTTTTTAACTACTTGAATGCGTCTCTGCTAAGGATTGATTTCGATCTTGTGCGGGCGAGCAGGGTGTCTGACATAGTGCAGGCATGGCATGTGGCACGAGAAAGCACACGCGAAACGAACCAATCAGAGATTGTCCGTCAGTGTGCACAATGGTCAGTGCCTGACGAGCTAAAATGTCTCATGTGAGCGCCAAGAGTACCTACTGAGCGCATTAAGCTACATTCTTCTTTCAGCCAGCTTCAGATCTCACAGATATTTTCGTCATCAACTTGTAGTGGTCTCGTGGTGACGTGAGCTCCCTTAGTACTGCTCGATATGTGTTGCTTTCTCTTGTCACCATTCGTTAGCATCTCTGAAAAATGCAGCAGCACACGAGGTTGGAATACTTTGAAGATTATGGTGACCTCGAGATTTGATCCTAAGCGGCAGTCGAATGGTATATCGCTAAAGAAATCTCTTGCTGTAGATTCTCGAATTCAAACTGCTTTGTAGTAGGATCGTTTGATTGGCTATCGAGATCTCTACAAATTTAATAAGTTGTTATAAGCTGCTTTTATTGCTATAAAACGAAACATCTTTTTAGGTGCCGCCTGTTTAACATTGTAACGAAGAAGAAGCAAAGAAAACGAAAACGGTGAATTTAAACATGAATGGACCAAACCGTTCGCGTTTATACAAAACTCAAGTAGTCTTCTATCTGTCTTATTTATCAATAAATATTGGCGCATAACAGGAAACAAATCTTAAAAGAGAATTTACTACCGCACACGCGTCATTTGGTAGTACATATCCCGCCAGCGATTCGAGGAAGAAAGCAGTAGAGGAACTTCGAATCGAGAAAAATCAAGTTCTGTATTAAGTTATAGCAATATTGCAATCTACTAACAATGTTAATTTTGAAATATTCATTGTTAGTCAAGAGAATAAGAGATGAAAACCATACGGACGATGAATACATTAAAATGTGTTTTATAAATGTATCCAAAGAGTTATTCAGAGATTTTAAGAATAAGAAATTGTTAAAAATGAAAGAGTTATCACGTCTGCTAAAACATTGAAAGACAGAACAGTTAAAATATCTTACAATATAAACAATCAGCAAATAGAAAATCTTAAAATTGGTTTCAGATTTATGAATAGCTGTTTACGAATCTTGTGACATAAATGACACAGGGCAAGTTTCACGTTTTGTTCGGATCGATTTCTTTCTTTCATGGATCCTAACTATTAGGATTATTGCTCCTGAAAGGCCAAACTCATAGCGATGATATTGTAGACGCTTTCATTGAATGCATGAAGAAACATCATATTCCACTCAATAATATTGTTGCACTTTCCACAAATGGGGCAAAACGTATGATCAGAAAGAGAAAATGTTTTGTTTTTAAACAGAAACAAAACATTTCTTTCAAAACTGAAAAAAAAAAAAATAATCACAAGAAACTTGTTTAACACTGCGTGATTCATGAAGAAGCGCTTTGTGCACAGACATTTCTATGAGTATTTTGCAATATTATAGAACTGGTGACCAATACTGTCAACACAATTGTGGCGGTGCTACTTTGTAGACGGTTGCACGGATTTTTTTTTTTTTTTTTTTTTTTTGGCGAGCGATACGAAATATGGTAAACCCATTGCTGGACAAGTTATTTATGGTAACCAATATTTTGTTGTCATTTTATTTAAAAAATAATGCGTTTTATTATGCATAAATTCTGTGTTTTAAATATTATTTATGGGTTCTAAATATTAAAAATCAATTTAATTTTGCATTTTTATTTGAAATAAAAATTTTATTGTTTACGATATTTTGTATAATTTATGCTGTGGATGATGTAATCAATGACGTCACCTTGCTTTAAAAGTAATTGGTTTTAAAATCTATAAATTTAATCTAATGTTTTAAACATTATTTATGGCTGTTAAATATTTAAATGCAATTTAATTTTGCATTTTTTTAAATGATTTAATTATGTATGATTATTTAAACAATTTTAATTCTAGGAGTGATGTAATCAGCACCCTGATTGGTTACAGAATATTTGTGCATTAACGAGCTGTAATCAGCTCCCTGATAGATTACTGAATATTTGTGCATTACCGCACCATTTTAAAATTTTATTATTCATCTCTTCAAATTCCTTAGATTTCATAAGAAACAGATATGTCCCTTTCAAAGATTAATGTTGTTATTGGTACGAAATGCTAAAAATTATCGGTATCGGAATAAAAATTAGCTGTCCTTTGAGAACTCATTTCGGCCAACCTGGCTTTCCTAATCAAAGATTTATTTATAAATCGCTACAAGGGTTAGAGGAAATTTATTTTATTTTAAATTTTGGGAGGAAGCCTCACTACTTGCTTTTGCAATGAAGTGCGAAAAATGTGGATCACGGATGAAGATCGTTAGAAGAGCTGATTCTGAGGACGGCCGTATATGGTATTGTGATCATGGGGAAAGAAATAACCACTGTAACGGTAAAAAAAGTATTATACATTCCTCCTTTTTTACCGCTAATAAACTTTTTGCTGTCATTTTAGCTCTAGTGTACGAAGCGTTCTTATTTACTTATTTTAAAGTATTTGAATTTAAGTAATATTTTTAATTCTTTCAAACAATGGTATGATGGTTTTTAATTCGATATTCAATTTACGTAATATTTTAATCCAATTAAACGTTGGCGCAATGTTTTTATGGCGCTGTTTTTATTCTATTTATTTGCTGTATGAAAGTAATAATTTAACCTTACTTTAGTATTTTATACTCGTAGTAAATGTATTTATTTATATTTGCCTGCCATCTTAAAAAGCAATGTTTTCAACAAAAAATTAATCCATTATTTTTAACGATATTTATTTTCTTAAAGTTTCGAATACTTTATACTATGCGCAAAATACGTAAAAACAGCGGTTTTCAAGATTGCTGACGATTGTAAAAACTGCGCCAACAATTGCGCCAAATTAAATCGCCTGTGCAACCGTCTACCAAAGTAGCACCATTGTAGCTACAACTCTATATCATTGTCAATTTAAAGAGTTTTTTTGTTGAAATGGAGGGTTAATGCGTTGTTATTCAGCTGCATAATAAGGAATTGTATCTTTTCACTCAAGATTTTGAAAGAGAAACATTTATTTATTTTCAAAGTCGGCTGAAACATCGCCAAAAACAATTCGGTAATTTACACTTACTGTTTCAAAACAACAATTATAAATCTGATGGAGCTTATCTATAGAAGATTCAGGAATTCAGTAGGATGTGATTAAAATAATCTCTCAATGCTAGAGTAACAGAATTTAATTTTTGTCCCTGTAATATTGACACTGTTACTTTTGAAAAGCAGTTCGTTAAAAAAAAAAAAAAAAAAAAAAAAAAAAAATATGGAGCTCCAAATCTGAATGCTTTTTAATGCAGTTGTAGAAAAATAAATATGACATTAACTCACAGTGAAAAAGGTCTCTTTGAAAGACCTGGAGAAGAAAGGCATGATAATTTCTAAAACTTAAAATAGTATTTCGGATTCATATGATCAGTTCAAAAATCTAGCATTTGCTATTCTTTCAATTTTTGGCTCCACATATTCATGCAAACTATCTTTTCAAACGTGCTCTCTAGGTTGCAACAAGTTTCAAAGGTGATCATCTCTAACATACTATGTATCTCTAACTAACAAAAACTATTAAATAAAACGGCATCTAGTGTTGTGGCCTCTTAAATGCAAGTATCGCACCTCCAGTACTTATCCAAATCAAGTAATATCAAATTTATTAAGATAACGCACTTTTACATACGTTTATTAGAAAAACGATGAGGGTACTAACGTTCGTACCTCAATATGCATTTTTTTAAAAATTTCTTTACGAGTTCTTATGCAAATTAAATTTATATCTTTAAAATTAAATTCTTCTTAACAATAATATTAAATTTAAATTACAAATTTCGGTTTGTATGCATTAGCGGCTACTAAGCCAAAATCTCTGTCACTCAAAATCGCCAAAACGTGCTGACTAAAATTACAAATGAAGTTTGTAGCTTCAACAGTCTGTTAACACACGGGATCATACATAAACGAATGGCATACCAAATCATATCTGCTAATTTTTCTTAATAATATATCTAGTAACTAAACAGTATGCTAACAAAGTAAAAAATAAGAAAACAATCTCATGAGTTTTTTTAAAATGAATGTATGAAAGACTTGAAAGAGTAGAACGTATAAAACGATAACTGATTAAAAATTACAGAAATTACAGAACTGTTTCAGAATCACACCAACGGCATGCATTTATAAGTAAGAAAGTTTACATTTTTACCTTAATTGTTATAAAGGACTGAACTGCGAATTTATAAATTATTTAAAAATAATGTAAGTTAACTTCTTTTATTATCAAAATTAATTCCTTTCGTGCAATCCAGGATTAAAAACCTCATATATCCCTCATGCTTAATATCCTAGTTTTATTAAACATATATCACTGTGTTCTCCTTTCGATCACAGATCCAGAGATATCGAACTATCGTTCAATATAGAGAATTTAGAAACGTTTAAATACAGTGTAATATCTCAGTCCTGCACTAGAAGTCAAATGCAGATTGTTGCGTTCTACGGGTACGTGGATCTGGAGTTTTTGATGACAACACTTGATGAAGAAGGAAATTTATTTAGCCAGTTTAATTCAGAATAGTTCCAAAATCACGCTTACAGTCGTGACAGAAAAACAATGACAAACGTTACAGAAAAACAATGAAAAACGTTACAGAAAAACTACGACAAACACGCTGAAACAATCAGCAACACAGCCTTCAGGTTATCAGGCTATAACCTTGAGCATATTTCACAAGTGCACATCAGCGTAGCTACTGAGGGAGGGGTTTCGAAAATGGACCAATGAACTTCTATTGCTCTTGTGACGCTAAATCTTCGTGTGCATGTGAGCATATGTTGTTTACGTTTTAATTTGCATATGTTTCGCAGTTATAAAAATATGGCGTAAAAGTAGAAAATATTGTAGTGTTTTCGTTTTATGAGTTTAATTAATCGCTGATATTTCCCTTTCGCGATTTTTATCACGCTTTGATATTTGGATTGATGTTCACGGCATATTATCGCTCTTTACACCGAGAATATGACTCAAGCTACAATTAGCCTCGAATATTATGAATTTACTAACAAATGTGGATTAAAAGAATTCATGTGTATAGTTTTATTATTATTACTATTATTATTATTATTATTATTATTATTATTATTATTTTGATGGAGCTGAGAAGGACTGGAAGTGTTACAATGAATCTAGTGTTTTTTTATTTCAGTGCTTGCATTCATTTGATTTTGAAAGTGTAAGATTCAGAATACATATTGTGTATGATCTAATTATATTCATTGTTAACATTAAAAGTTATATGTGAATAAATTGGATATATTCGTTATGAATAGATAAATCCATTCTGTTTGGTGAGTATTTCTTGTGTAGACAGTATATTTAAGAGTGAGCAGTTATTAAATGTGAAATTTAACACACTAAATGCAAATTAGTGAAGTTCACTTTGAATAGAATTCTGCATTGGCTATTATTATAACCTCTTTTTCATATAGACTGAAATAAAAAGTACTGACTTCTATTTACATATATAACTGGTGTAAATATTTTTCTCATATGCATAGTTTTATGTAAAGATAGCATTTTGGGCTCAGAAGTGCATCATATATTTCTTTCGTCTTATTTATCATTTATTAAGTAATATTTCGCATGAATATTTTTGCGGAGTATCCAACATGTGTTTGTATATATTTCAAGTTCTTTCAACCAGGTAGTAAAATCTTCATAATTGCTTATATTTTATCTAACTTTGCAATGAAAATTTTCAGAAGAAATAGACAATGCACATAAAAATTGCATGGCAAAATATTTTCAATTATCTTGCTTAACTCTTAAAGCGTGCAAAAGGTCATGTGACATGACAGAAATATTGCTGGATGCTCATCGGTCTATCCTAGAAGCCACTCCTTCGATGGCTACAAAGATGTGCACTTGTGAAATATGCTAACGGTGAAGACATCTTCAAGGCAAAATAATGAAGTACAAGCTTCCGACTTAGTCGATCGCTTTCGGAGCTCAAACACAAGATAAAACTCGACGATACACTACTCAATAAAAAGTGCCACTCCGCGTACGAGCAGGGTTTATATAGCTTTTGGCCTGCCTTCGAGAACATTCTGACCCAAACCAGTAGGAATTCGTTTTAGAATGTTCTCGATCTGTCTATGGCATATCGCCAATTTTGTCACCAAGTATCGCGAAATGGGTGATTTCGGGCTACTTTCTGGCAACCTTAAACCCACTTTGAGGGAAAGCTATATTATCGTAGTTGGGCATTTCGTAACAATATCTATTACATCCAAGTAAATTTTTAATATTTCCAAATGACAAAGTGATGTCGATTTCAAACAAAAAGCGTCACAGCAATACGAAAGATATATTACAGCGGGTTTTTTTTTCTTCAGCAGAAAGTTAGTTTTTCACATCTGGCCTGTGGTTTTACGTACTGCATGTAGATTGAACGATAATTAAGCGGAATTTTGAATTTAAAAAATATGATTTTTTTTTCAAAAAATGCAAAAGGAGAAAATTATATTCTTCCAACATTAATTCTTGTTTCATTTTCTGTAGCTAATCCTCTAATTTTTCTTAATTTACATTTCCCTACTGCTGAATGAAAGTTTATGAATTAGTTTTAATTAATGCAATATGATTTTTAGACTAGGTCCATCAGTTTTGTTTAAGTAAATTCATTCACCTTTCAACTCTATCCAGGATAGACAAATTGCCATGTGTTTTAATAAAAGAAGAGTTAGCAAATAAAAGTGAACCTAGTCAGAATGAATTCTAATGAAGGTACGTCCATACGAATATACATACGTATCATACGAATACATCGATGATTAACTGAAGAGATGTGCATTTGTTTACTGCAAACTGAACGCTATAAGAGAGAAAAACGGCCTAATTAGAACTTACCATTTTGCGATGAAAACATTCAACTTTTGTAGTACGTGACGTTTTTGAATACGATCAAGGTTTAAATGCAGTAGGTCCACTTAGACATTCTGGGTATACATAGTATACACGAAGTGCTAGACTTGGGGGGGGGGGGAATCTGGCTTTAATTTGACTTAGCCTGTTGTAATGGACTGTGATTTCTACATTATGTTTTTCGTACTGTAACAGCTGTAGTTTCAGATAAAATATTTTAACACCCCTTTCATTTCATTGATTTTTCATTTATAGTTAGTGAAATTTGTTAGTGGTGACAGCAGTTTAATAATTCTCCAAAAATTCAGTTTGAAGAATATACTATTAGAAACTAGATCGATCCTGAGGTAAGATCCAATTTTGCAGCGTTAATTTTAGTTTAATTTCAAATCGGTTTCGAATATTAAAAAATTATATTCGAACGCTTAAGATTTTCCATCCTTTTACAATTTCTCACTTGTTTGAATCAGTTAAAATTTTAAGGTGAGCAATTGCGATACTTCACTATTTGAATAGCATTTAGCTTGTTACTACCCTAAAATTAGAAATATACAACCATTATTCAGTAGTCGCAAACGCAACATTTATGGGAGTTCGGATTTCACTTAAACAATTATCTCGCAATAGTATTATTGAGTGATTTTACCAAGAGAAGTTTTTTCAGTCGTGTAATAGTCTGATAACAAGACAAAACAGAGATAAATGCAGTTAAATTTTGAAAAACATAGTTCTTACCCGATACGTTCCTAAGTTGTCTACAGCGCAACTTAAAACTGCTTCTTGGCCTGTCGCTACTGTAACATTAGGTATCGTTTCTGTAAACTCGGGTTCTAAGTCTTCTGCTGAAAAAAAGACAAACGTGCATTAAATACTTAGCCAAAGAAAATATATTATTAATTAAATAAGCTATGTGCTTCATATTTACTTGATTTTTAATGGCAAATGTATGCATCTTAATGTGCGATCACGTAATGAAATTCACTTTAAGACATACACACACACAAATAAAAAAGGGAGGGACGCACCAAGAAGAAGTTATTTTAATGGGACGCATATCGGTAAATGTGATGTATATAAAAAGAAAAAGCAAATGATTACAGTTTAAAAAACTGGCTGGTTTGTTCAAGAGAATCAGTTTCACAAATTGAGCAAATCAGTAACGCGTTGGGTCCATCTCTAGCACTTCTGTAAACTTGGTGTACTTCTGTAAACTTCGCCTTGACATTGATTGGCAGAATTGGCGGATGTCCTCCTGCGCGATATTGTGCCAAATTCTGCTCAACGGGCGAGTCAGATCATCAAAATTCCGACCTGGTTGGAGAGCCCAGCCCATAATGCTCCAAACGTTCTCAATAGGTCATCGGGTTCAGTTCGAAACAGGACTTATCATTGAACGCAATTCTATTCCAGTCAGTGGCATTCCAGGTCGAATGTGCTCGACATCAATGCAAACGGGCTTGTTGGTGTATAGAGGTAGTCGGAGTAAGAGGTGTCGTGGGCTCAGCCCCTTTACTCTGAGCCGCCTAATAATGATCCTTGCAGTCGCTGAGGCACCAGCTACATATAGGTTCGATGGTAATGATGAATCTGGGGCTCTGGATGCAGCTCTGACGTTTGATCGGTCTTCTTGTTCTGTTGTCTCTCTATGCCGACCGCTTCCTTCTTGACTCCGTGTTCGGCCATGGTTTATCCATTCTTGCCAACATCCTCCAGTAGTGGCATCGCCCTTATCCAAATGTCGAGAGATTCTCCGGTTAGTTCAACCGCCTTCTTTAAACTCAACTACACGTTCTGTCTCAAATGCTGACATCTGCAAGTATTGTTTGCGCACCTGTATGCGAGGCATAGTTACTGTCCACCTGAGTATACATAATAAAATTCGCAAAGAATTTATGATTTTGGAATGGGAATTTCTTCTCTTTAATATCCTGCCAGTTGCGCAGTTAAGATGAGCTGCAGCGTCATCTGATAATTTTTTTGGGCTGCCAAAATTTAAAATTTTGCATTTTGCAAGATGCGATGCAGAGGTGACAAAATTATCAAATTTAATCATAATGAAACCTTGTAGAGAGATTAGGTATTTTTTTAAAGCAAGAGAGATTGAAAAATTAGCAACGCCTTCGCCGGGAATCGAACCACGGACCCCTGTAATACGCGCCCAGGGTGCAGACCACCACACCACGAAAACATGCTAAGAAGGCAGGAGAAATACCTTATAACCTTTTCAGGAAATATTACTAATAAAAAGTATAATTTAAAAATTTGTTTTAAATATTTATTCTTGGTTTAACCATCAGTATCATCATTAAACTAGCATTGCAATACATTTCAGATTCTGTTTGCATCTATTCTATCGAACAAGCAGCTATATCTATAAATGGGTTTAAATATATAGAGAAAGTTTTTAGATGTTTAAATTTACCAGATACATCCTTTCACTGATGTCTTTCGCCATCGTCATATTCGCATTAAATAATAATAAAAAAATGCATATCACCAAATACCTCTCTCTTCTAACTTATAGAAAATTGTTATTCTAGTCGAGAACTTTTTAGAAAAATTCCAACAGTGTTATCGAGAAAAATATATTTATTCCCTTATGCGGAAAAGTTTTAGTTTCATAAACACATGTTTTGAATGGCAAATAGCAGTGTAAAAATGTCGTCCATTTCGCGCTGTCGTTCTGCTCTTAAAACCTCCCTGAATATTAGAAAATCGCGAAAAGGGGCATCATGATTTGAATTCAGATTTGTATGACGACTTTAGGGTCAGTAATTTCATTCAGGTTTAGCAGCTGAACAAAATATGCATTCCTCTCTGTAATGAAAATCCTTCTATGTTCTTCAGGAAGAAATGAAAATACAAAAACTACATGTTTGGTTTAAAGCAAAGGAAGTATATTTAATACATTATTTGCAGTTTTTGTTTTATCAGATAAAGTCTATAGAATAACTATTTGTATATGAAGCAGATTTTAGAATTTATTGTCCAATTCAGGATTCAGGAGTATAAGATTTAGATTTTCGATTGTAAATATTGTATTTAACATCATCATTGAACTCATCTGTGATTTTTAATGCTTATATTCACCATTATTTTAACTTAATATTTGAAGAAATTATTTAAAATTTTAATACTAATAATTATTATAATCCCTTTAATAACCACATTATATATTCATAGTCTTCGTAATAGTTAACTAGTTATTAAAGTACTATTTGCATAAAGAAAAATGTAGTTAGTGAAGTTTAAATGAGAAGAAATTTTGTTTACATGATTAAAATTTAAGTTTAGTGAAATGCGCCTGTAAATGTTTCAATTGATTGGGAGGATAATAAAATATTAGGTTTTATTTTATAAATTTTAACACACTAGCTCAGCAAAGCTAAATTGTTCTGAAACCGTATAACGTACATAGCACAAAGTCTTCTAATATCAAATATCTGGCTCAGTAATGGATATAGTATATAAAACATTATACATAAAAATAAATTTTACATTAAAAGATTTATAGAATCCTTCTACATATTGAGGAGTTATTGGATATATGGACTACTGAAAAGGGCCAGCTGCCAATTTGCAAATACATAGATAGCGACATTAAGTATTTTGGAATCAGGAGTGATGAAAAATGAGCAACGCCCTGGCCGAGAATCGAACCACAGAGCTCTGGAATACGCGCCCAGCGTGCAGACCACTACACTACGAAGGCATGTTAAGAAGGCGGAAGAAATACCGTATACATACATTTCTTCCCACAAATGTATGAATTAATTTAACCATTGTAATTTTTCGGAAGAAGTTAATTCCGAACATTCAATGCTTTCCCTATCGCTAGAACATAATAATGTTTTTCAGTAACTGAAACTATTCATGTAATCCATAGAAAAATTAATAACATAGAAATAAGAGTGCATACTAAAAAACATGACTAAATATCTGGTATTTGCTTTTCTATTTATGATTCAAGTAAATATCATTAAAGAATTCTGTCTTTCTAGGCACGTCTTGTTGAAGAATGGATTATAATCATTGCATTTCTCTCAAATATATTCATTGCTCAGACTATTTTCTTTAATATGATAATTTAAGGCTGTGGTAGAATACCATTACTGTAATGCAGGGTTTCTTAAAACTTTTTTTTCAATCGCGACTCCTTTTTATCACTGAGATTATTTTCGCGATTCCCAGGACCCCATAATACGAGTATTTACCAAAAATTTTGTGGGACCCCCATAATGCATTGCGCAAATCCGACACACGCGTGTGTTAAACTGTCAATTTTTTTACTTGTACTGTAATATACTATTGCAGTTTTAAGCCATTAAACTTGTACTGTAATATACTATTGCAGTTTTAAGCCATTAACTTTAATTTCTAATTTAAGACAGAAAAATGTGAAAATTTTAAATAAGTATCCGACGAAATGACAGCGTCACGTGCAAAGCAAGTAAAATGAAAGTTTCTATTATAAAAAGAATGCATCGAAACGTTTTCGTTTTTTTTCTTTGTCTGTATTGTCTAATCTTTATCTATTCACAGATACATTGTGTAAAATTATTTGGTAATTGTAAAATTATAATAATACGTTAAAGAAATATGAAAACTGCTAATTTTTTGGTGACCCCCTGCTGCAGGTCCCGCTACCCACAGTTTAAGAAACGCTGCTGTAGTGTATATGAAATTATTAGCTATAGGGACAATATACGTGTGGTCGTGTTTTTTTTTTTTTTTTTTTTTTTTTTTTCCTTCTTGATATATGCACTGAATATAGGAACTTGTCAAATTTTAATAGCTCTTATATTCATCTCGGAAAAGGCATTTCGTTTGTACTCGTGAATTAGAAAGCCAAATTGTTCAGGGTATTAAGGCTTCATATGCAGAAACACGAAAATTCAACTGGCGCTCTTCTATATTCGAGAAATGAATCTCTCTCTTAGTTACTAATATGGATGTGTCAACTACTTACATTACAAGAGGACGCATAGGAGAGTGCAATAATTGCTAATGAAGTGATATTCTTCATTCATATAGAAATTCGAGGAAATAATCAATTTCTCCTGTAGCTCAAGCAACGATTATAATTAATATATTTCATCAATATATCAGATATATGTTTAAATTCAATAATTTTGAATGGTCCAATGAGGTCGTATTTAACTAGTAATTTAAATATGAACATTATCATATTATTAAATTGAATCCGACGGTGCGTACTGAAAACGTAGGTATTTTGATGGCTATTTTCTTTAGAATGTTTTTTTCCATGCCAATTCCTCTTCCGCGGCTAAGGTAGAAGATGTCTTCCTCCTTATGCATGGCACGTGATTTGCCAGATCCAGTTAAACCCATGAAGGAACAAGAACACCATATTAACAGATTCAGATATTTTCCTTATAATTCTGAATTTATCATTGCCATTAAATATTGAATTAAGTACGATTTTAGAATTTTCTATATTTTAAAGTTACGTAAAAACTCAAAAACAAAAGACCACCCGTTAAATACCGTTAAATAATAATACCCGTTAAATAAATATATTGCTAGCACAACGATAGTTCTATTAAGCAAATACTGCTAAAACGCCTTTAAGCTACTAATGGTCGAGTGACTAAGATCGCTGAACGCCAGAAGATTCATGTAGACAAGAACGATATTTTGCTATTTTATTTACATTTAACACAATTATGAGCAAATTTCTCTTGAAATATTTTTCAAAACGTTCTTCCAAAATCAGACAGATCTGATATAATTGACAATAATATATTATAAATATTTAGGAATGTTCAAAATCCGTTAAGTTCGAGTTTAAATGGAATTTGAATAGAATAGATTCGAGGATGATATTAAAAATTAGCGTAAGAGCAAAAAACCAAATCAATCTAAAATGCAGAACCTACTGCCTTGCTACTTCACTGGTGTGATCTTCCAGCACAGTTCCGTTTGTAGTATGGCTTCTTTTTATTCACAACACCTGTATTGGTTGCTGATCTTATTTAAATCACGTTTATGCTTAACACAATGAAAGTCTAAATTCCATCAACTTCCTATGAACTTAGTTAAATCGATAGTCAGTACATCGATTCTGTACATCAGTAAAATTGTACTATAGTAAAATTGTATTTGTATTTCTTCGATGATAAAATTCACATTAGTAACTATGGGAGAAGACTGGATGTTAGCTTGCGGTTATTATATTATCTGAGACCTGTATTCACAACTATTTTCTTAGAAATATACGTACGGGGTAAGTTTGTAATTCATTTGTTTTAGATAGGATAAATGCGAGATCTAGGTTATTTCTCCCTGTTTTCTAGTTTAATTTTGCGTGCCACTCTAAATATTCATTAGCAAGGACTTGGTTTGCTGTAAATCTGACAAAGGATTACTCATAATTATTTTATAAGTGTAAATATTTATAAGTGTAAAATCTCAAGCTGCGGCAATGCATTGCGGTTTGAATTTATTAAATGTATGATTATTTGGAGAAATTATAGTTTCATGTATGAAATTAACAACTAGTTTCAAAATTACTCACCAGAGCTCATATGTGGTTGAACATTAAATACATTAACGTAAATATTGAATGATAATGAATGGTTTTAGCTATTATCAAAAACCTCCTTATGAAAATAATGATTTTTATTGTTTTTTGGCAGGGGTAAGAAGGTGTTAAGGGTTAGTGTTAATTTGATGATTTTCTTTTATTAAAACAAAGAATAATGTTTTCGAAACTAATTATTACAAAAAGCATATTTTCAAATTCATTAACTTATACTGAACGTTCTACAGAAGGACGTATAGTTAATGACAAAATTCTCTAATTAAGAAATAATTTTTATTACATACATATCTCTCTCTTTCGTATTTGCATTTAGAGTACAGGAAAAATTAGCTAAATCGTATTTTGATTTGGCAGCCATTCAAGAAGGAGTGTAGTTGAAAAGAAGTGCATTTGCCAATGAATGAGTGAAAAAACCAAAAAGAAGGAAAGAAAAAAAAACTACTTAATGAGTAAGCGTTAAATGGTTTGAAAGCAAAAGGTCAATGATCCAGATAGTTTCTGAATTAATGTAATTGCTCCTTGAAACCCAATGATGAAAAGAATTCCCGTTCAAATATTTCTGGTTTTCCACATTACAAGTCTTCTTGAATTTTAATTCGAAATAATGCATTAATGAGCTGCTGAATGATCCCTGTATCATTAATTTCTCATACATTCGGTAAACTATCTGTGGAAATTATTTCATTAATATCAGCCGTAATCTAATGGAGTGGTTTAATTACATTATATATCACCTGGCCACCAAACTGGCATTTTCTCAATTTAAACTTTTGTTAGCTCCTCTCTACTTTAAATGGACACGAAATCAATTCAAAAGTTTCACTTGAGGTATTTATTTAAGTTTATATTTATCAATATGCGTTATGACTTACAAAAATGGTTTAATTCGCGCAGCTATTTTTGAGCTGTATTATTATTGCAAATTAAGAGAGAAAATACAGGAAGGGATGTTTAAGCATATGAATGTGTTATATCATAAAAAATATATATTTACAGAAAAAAATCAGTTTGGGGGAAGTAAAAATTGGAGATTTGGGGAAAAATTAGTAATTGTGAGCTGATCTTTCGAATTCATCTTCTAATTTATTATAGTCTAACGAAACTAAAATGTGTATTGCATTCATTTGTAAATGTTGTTTGACATGAACTGAAATGAAATTAGTATTATTTGTATTTTCATAATATTATACAATTCATTTATATTATTTGAATTTCACACCATTACATTCTAATAGTAAAAAAGCTTGAAATCTGAATTTTGTAACTCATATTTAGCAAATAAGAACTGCCATAAGTTTGCATAATAGTAATATAAACGTATAAATCTTGATGAAAATATCGGAACCTTTCAAAATAATTACTCGAATGAAAAAAACCAGGTTCAACTTTTTCCGTATGCATTCACAAACTATGACATTAGTGCATAAAAATGAAAGCATCTGAATGAAAGTAAATTTATTTACTTAATGTTATATATGGGCGGGAAAACAGAGTAATAACACATTTACAGACGGATATGCTTTAGGCAGCTAGGTCCTTTTGAACAGCTGCTTTCCGCACTGCATGATGCGATACGATACGGTTATGGTGTCAAATAATCATCTGATGTTGACCTATGGTTAGACAGCTAGCTTCACAGACGGTGTGCTCTAAATCCGGGATAAGATGACACAGCGGCAGCTGGTCTTTCATCTACCACCTTACCCGAGTATCTGGGACGTACTGATCTTATACACGCTTGATAAGAGCCTTAGTGATCAAAACGGCCTTAGTGATTGTCTGGGTATGAAATGATTATTCTTGCCATCCCTGGCAATGTAGAGCCGGCCGCTAACTTATTAGATTACTGCATATGGAAACCTGGCGGGAATAGAGCACATAGGACCGCATGATCTCATACATATATGGGTGCTCTGAAATTTTAAACATACCGTTGACAGAGCTGTCCTAAAATATGGATCCATAATGCTTGCAGAGGAAATGTCTGTTGCACGATTTCGAAGTTGGGATTTGGCTTGTCTCTATCACACTTCCATCCAGCACACAATGATCACCTGTTCCCCAAACAAGGCAACACTCATCGCTAACCATGCCAAGTCTCCAGTGTGCCGGCTGTTATGTTGCTTCGTGCTGGTCATTGCAAATGAAGCCGGTGATAGTCCATATTATAGACACATATTTGGGTCGCTGGGATGGCAGTGTCGTTTTCCTGAGACGTATGGAAATGGTTTGTGGGCACGCAAGAACTGCTTCTACATCTGTTTTATGAAACTTTAGTTTTTGCCTGTCATACGATCACCCGATCCTTCCTATTGTAGTCTTATGAATCCGTTTGGAATCGATCCAGTGTATGTACCATTATGTGCTTACTGTACCTAACACTATCGGACGGCAAGGTCGTGCGAAATAATCTACGATAAATAAATTAAAGAAGTATCGATCATCGTGCGGCTCACAGTCTGATGACAATGTAGCTTTTTGACTGCCTAAATTCTGCAAATCTCTGTCTGTAACGTCTGCTCGGAATTCCTCGCACTCCTTGCTTGTATATGCCGGTTATTCGCATTCCACGTCTGTTCGGCTATACAACTCTTCATATGGCATCATATATTCCTTACCATTGGTTCCTAATGGTGCTGGTTCAAGCTTAAAGCCCAGTTGCAGGGTATGTAGTTATTCAAATTCATATCGAACGTAGTTCGTGAACAGACCATATCATATATAGTTATCCGTATACTTTTGCGGTTGTAACATGCATTCTTTTTTAAACACAAAGCTCATTGTTCGTCAGTTTATATAGAAATATTTACTTAAATACGAATAACTTCTAAGCTAAGTAGGATTAACAAAGCTAATTAGTACAAATCGAAATTTGCTCAAACACATGCCAACAGAAAACATACGATTAAATATTTTTCTTTTAAAATGTGAATAATACGTTATTTTGTCATGCAATAAAATTAAATCATTACATTTGAAATGAAAGTTTACAAAAGCAGCTCTTTGGGGATTATACTATAAAAGAAATGTGACCATATCGAAGCTCGCAAGACGCGAAGGGCTTTCACAGAGTAGTGATGCGGCTCTTGTGCAAATAAATATATATATATGAAATATGGTAAACAATAACTACTGTGTCCAAAAGAAAGTAATTAATACGTTTCTTTTCCTTTTATCAGATGTCCCTTTCCTTTTGAAATTATTTTCACTACTTCTAAAATGATGTAAATATGGAATTGTAATTTTTGAAAATCTAGAATTTCTTAGAGCTATTTCACACATCGGGAGAAATAGCCTTGATTAACTGCACTAATATTGTGGATATTAATAAAATGTTTTCGATCCATAAGTAATAAAATATTCTTAATACAATATTTTTGTTACAGAATTAAAGTTGTTACAGTTAAAATAATAAATTTGTTACAGTCATTCATCAGAAAGAAAATTTTACGAAATTTAACAGTAATGGAAAAGGGAAAGTAAATGAAATATGATGTTTCGCACGGATGATAACCAACCTATACGTTAAGTGTACAGTCTAAACAGAAAAATCTCTTTCAGATGTGAAAATATCAATGCTTGTGATATACCTTAATATGAACTATATAATTATATTGTAGCAAAGAATTTTCGTTTCGACTGAGCACATCGTGGCTCAGTGGGTAAGAAAGACGTCGGATTCGGACAGCGAAGGTTCTGACTTCACAGTTCATTAAAAAGGCACGTCGCCTAAAAATGGGTTTTATTTAAATTTCCTTTATGTTCGTTTTACTGGAGAATATTCTCCATTTTCTAAAACCTTCCAAGTCTGGAATGTTCCAGCTTGTTCATCAGGTGTATAAAAATGATTACTTATTCAGTTTGAGTCTGTAGGTGAGACTCCAGTGTTTATTTGAGTAATAAAGTCTGGAGTTGTCCTCTTCATTTTTCTTAATATGATCACTTCAAGAGTGTTTCAAAGTTATATTGTGATTAATATTCTGTTTCTGAAATGTCGAGAAATGTTCAGACGAAGAAATGATATACTTTTAATGAAATTACTATTATAATGCTTTAATGGTAGGATTTTAATAAATAATGCTTGACCTTCAGCTTGATATAGTCACAGGTCTCAGAAAACCTGAATCACCACTTTATTTCTGAAGGAGATTGTACATAAAAGAAACACCTAATAATTAAAAATGTATAACATGGACTTCAAAGGTTTCGTGAGTATGTCGATGGCCTGCTGATTTTGAATAAAAGAACTGAATACATTTTACTTTTTAATGAAGTTACCAATCATTTTTGTGATAAATGATGATTTCTATGGAATTGTTTTGTAAAATCTGTAAAATTATGCATGAATCAACAGACCTCGACTATACAAGTTACTCATATTTTTGCGCCTTATCCTTGAAAGATTAAAATGTTTAATGATTACATTTTTTATGTAACCATTTAACATACCAGTGACATAATTTCAAATAATCTTTCATTTATAGGATCTTAGGTTGCCTTCAGGACATAAATCTTCAGGTAATAGTCTTACTGCACTGGATAAAGTAAATCCGTAGCAAACAGTTAAGCAGATAAATATTTTGCAATACACAAATTCCACTAGGAATTATTGCAAGTGAAATCATGTATCGCTTCATCCACGATGTTGTACAGATTTAAAAAGTGTTCTTACAGCCAACTGAAACGACTCCGCTAGTTCCAGGAGTGGCCTAGCGGTAAAGTCGCTCAACCCAGGTTTTTCGACCGGCGTTCGAAGCCCCGCGAACGGTTGAATGGAAGGACATTTTCTTGGCTTTTCCCATGTGTAACTTGGATCAAGTCTTATTCCTCCCACCTCCTTAGGTTGGGTATTTCGTTAAGTATCTATAATGATTTTAAGAATCATTCAAGTAGCTACCATGTTTAGTGGGTACATATAATGTTTATTATATAATAGCTACTATGTTGGGAAGTTGGGTACTACATATAATGTTTCTCTAATCCTGCATTTCTTCTTTTTCATCAGCTAAAATATTAGAATTATTATTGAAACTTAAAGTTAAAAACAAATATTATGAGAAAATTATGGTAAATTGCTATGAAATTATATATTTAAATTATTAGTTTTTTTGTAACTATAACTAATGTTCTTTTTTTTTAAAGGGATATTATACAAAAGTCTTTATCCAGCCACCGTTTGAAGAGTAAGTTGAAGTAGTATTAGAACGTTTCATTTTCTGTTTATAAGCACGATATTTAAAGTAAATTTTTAGAAACGCATGCGTATTACAATATTTAGCGAAATGCACCGAAAACTTTATCTATTTATGTATATTTCAAAGTTTATTGGAAACTCTAATGGTTCAGTTTTCATTAACTTGGCCTCTTTCAGGAAATTCTATTACTACAATGAAATCTTACTACATATGTTACGTAAATCAGCTAAACCTATGTACCTAAATGCAATATTTTTAATATAGACTTAACAGGATCATTATTTTAAAGCCATTACACAGAGATCGCTTACTCATGCTATATATTTACTTCTGTACTGAAATATTCAAACAAAAAGATGAATTAAAAATTAGGTGATTAATTAGCCTTCGGAGCTTGAGTTCATTGCTAGGATTTTTTACTACTTCTAGTTTCCTCTATAAGTTAAATTAAACAGAAGATTTGTCGTATTTTAAAATTTGCGTTATTTTTTAGTCGTTCAATAGAATTTTTTATTATCTTTGATTAAATATAAAAACCAATTATTTAATGTTTGGAAATAACTTGATATTTGATTACCCAGATTTCTTAATTTCATCATCGTGTTTACAGAACACACATTTTTCTGTTCTTGAAAATAAAAATAATGCTGAGGAAATATTTCTGAGAACACATGTCATTAGGAAAACTGGCAAATCGGCCGGTAGGACCCAATTTTAAATTCTCGTAAACTTTCTTTACGAAGACATCCTTTCTAAAGCAGAAACCCTAGCATAATTATAATAGTCAATTAACCACACAAACTGAGTCACAAATGTAGGTTTTTATACACACATATAAGGTATATGAAATGCAAATTTAATTTTGCATCTTGCGTTTCCTAGAAGCAGCAACATATAATTTAAAGCATTCTAAAACAACATAAATAAACAAACAAAAATTGTATAATTTAAGATATTTTAAGCAATAAAAGTCATTTTGTCATATTTTTAACTAGTTTATTACTAATCGATTGTGGAAGTGACAAAACAATTAAATAAATGCATTCATCTAACTTCAGTTTCACAACACATCCTACATTGAATTAGGCATCCTTAATGAATCCTATGTTAAAAACGTATGCAGCAAATTAACAGCTGAAACTTCTCGTGATGTCTCCTGAGAATAAAACATCTGGCTCAAGATCAAAAAGTAATTAACCAAAACTTTGTTGGAGATAATATCAAAGCCCAAGTTACAAATTAAGACCGTTCTGACGTTTCACTTTAGATACTTTTAAAAATCAGTTTGTTTTTCAAGGAGGGATGCATCAAGGACGCTATTTCGCATTCCGGCTGACTTCCATCGAGGATTTTTCTCCTACAAAAGTAATGTGCCTTACCTTCGGTTTCGTGATGTAATGAGTTTTGATGCAAGAGTTTGAAAGAGATTGATTTAGTTTGAAGTTTAACAATTTTTTCATTACTTTGTTTTAAACGAAAGCTCGTTTGCATTGTAAGAGTTAAAACCGTAATATTTGTTTCAATGTTGTACTAAAATGAAAATTTGAAATGAATAGCTGAAGTCAAGAAATGATTAATCTTCCCTTTTATTTTTCATCCCTTTATTTGATAGGTTTTAATGTACTTATTATACAGATAAAAAAATTTTAACTTATTTAAGGAGTTCATAATCGTATGAAATAGCCTTTTTAATTTAATTTAAAACATTTAAATGCAAATTATTCAAGAATAAGTTCTTGAGCTGAATTACGCGTTATATCAATTAAAATTTTATTGCGGTAATGGAATTTCCTGAAAGTGGCTAAATTATTGAAAACTGAAACATCACAGCTTCTAATAAACTGTGAGATATATAAAGAAATAAAAATTTTTCTACATTGCACTAAATATTCTAGGACACAAGTTTTTATAAAGATTTAGTTTAAGTATTGTACATTGTAAACATAAAAGATATTGTTTTAATGCTGAAATTTACTGTTTGAAGTCAGGTCATTAATAAATAAATTAATGAATCTGTGCAATGATGGCCATTTTTAAAAATTAATAAACCGAAATATCATTAGATGGCTGAGGTTATTGAACTTAGTTTGATTTGCCACTAAACGTTGGTCTCACTTTCTGGACTATTAGATGAATTCGCCAGTTTTCATCTATTAATACCGAGTGAATAATTAAATATAACAGTGCAGGAAAAATAAAAAAATTGTTTCAAAGCCTTTGAAGTTATAGAGCTAAAACAATTTAACAAAGTGTACGTTTGCTGCTGCGACTAGACACCATCAATGATTTTTAGTATTTCAAAACATAAATATATGTTTTATGGCTGCGCTATTCCAAGACAACTAAATGAAAGTTTAATCAATGAAAAGCACCATAATTTTAGCAACAATGATGTCGACCCATAACCACAGAGGAAATCCATTACGGTCAACTGATATTACCAAATGTTCTTTTTCTTGAACTTCAACTTCAAAACAATGCTCACGTTTAAAACCTACCTCATTTATATATTCTGGTGAAGCAGACGAAACATTAAAAGTACAGGACAGATTTTAACGTAATAAATAATTTATTAATCAAAATAAACTGTACAGAAAACACTAATAATAATAGTAATATAGTAAATTGAAACTAATAACATGCTTTTGAACTTGAATACCATTCATTAATTCATTTCCTAGTTAGTTTTTTCGACTTTAAAACTTGTGGTAAATCAAACAATTTAATAATGAATTTAATATTTTATATGCACCTTTGAAATGATTCAGAAATAATTCATTTTGATTCAAAGGGAATAAAGGAATGGCTTCAAAGTTGTGCGAAATATTTTCTAAATTCTATATTAGAAATGCATGATTAATGGCTTTAGTTAATCACTGTAATATCTTCCATATCGAAGTAAAATATAAACAACGCTTATCAATCTTAGTCCACTGCATTTATCTTTGCATTTTGCCATTTTGAGCTGACTGAGAATATCTTAGCATATATTCCTTTTAAACGATAACCAAGTAAAGCTCTCATGAGTGTAGTTTTACTGCACATCTATTTTAGAAGATTATAAGCTATTAAGGAGTAGATGCGTAGACAACAAACTTTTAGTACGGCATTTTGGGTATTTCTTTGCATCAGAAGAAAAAATTCGCATTTGCGATGATAATTATATCTTCTTTCAGAAAAAGGCGCTCCAATAGCAATATCTCATTTACTTTAAGATTAAGTTCCCACTCCGGCGATTGACGCGGAGCGCTCTGAGCAGTACTAGCTAGGATCTGTACCTAGGCAGTCTCGGCCACGGGGGTATAAAATTCACGAACTTGGCGGTTCCCATGGTCCATGGGATGGAGCTTATCTTCACTCGTCATGGGCCGGGAGGCAGAAGTCCCTATCTACCAGTATATTGGTAGTCAAATAGCATATGGGCCATTGAGCGTCCAGTTACTCCTGTTTTTGGTATTCCATGTAAAGCTTAAGGGGAGGGGCATCCCGCGAGGTACTGGCAGGTAGCCACAAAGAATGACCCGTCATCGCTCCAAGCTCTCAAGCCCACCCCACCGTGGTCTTTATTCACTGGAACGGTGGTCTTTGCTGATAAGTTCAGTGGTGGGTCTTCCAGAAGGAGCCTAAATTTTTGGGTGTCTCAGGGATGTGGGACCTTGGGCCCAGCAGGTGTGTCCAGGGAGGTAGGAAGTCCTTTGTTACCTCCATGGGAGTGTCTATCGTCACCGTTAGGGTGACATTGACTGATATCTTATATCAATACCCAAAATATGATTTGGCTCACTGGTTGAGTACAAATATTAGTTAGTTAGTTAAGATTACGTAGGATGTAAGATCTAACCGCTTCCTTTTTGAAAAAAATTGATGTAAGATTTTAACATATTGTTATCACGTATTGCAAATGCTAAATTACTATGTGTATGAGTATGTCAAAGGGATTAAAGGAAATACATGAAAGAATGATGCATTAAATAAAGCCACATGAAAACATATTTCTGATGTAAAAATTTATATAGCTACTAAAAACGGATTGGGAGCATACTAAGATTTATTCATTTAACTTCTTAATTTTCTATGCATCTACCTATTATTGGTACTGAAAATTATATTTCAAATTCGCCCTATTAAGACAAAAAATTGGAAATGGTTTTCAGATAATTTGTTATTTATGACAAATGACAATATAACAAAAAATTTTTCAAGTGGGGGGTGGCACTGTTAAAAATTAGAATGTTTTGTTAGCATTGCTCTTGCTCTGTTGAAGGAAATTTTTTTAGCATTTGTTACTACCAGTATACTTTTATTTTTTAAGAATAAATTAATTAGAACTTATTTAATTTTTATTGGTAGTAACTAATAAAGTTACTAGAAGAAAATTTATATTAATTTTTAATAATTCAAGGTTGATTGAGTTTGGAAAATTTTATCTTATAACGTAAAATCAAATGAATGTTAGTACTCATATTATTAGATGAATGAGGCTGCCCATTCTTGTATACCTCTTTTATGTTTGGATGTATGCTGGAAAGAGGCACTGCAGCTGTCCTTTAAATCCCTGTTTTTTTTGCTAAGACTACAGTGAGATAATTCTTAACAGGGTAGGATCCGTCCGCAGAAAGGATAACCCGTTATAAATTTCGTAAAGTTTCAGTCTCTTTAGAAAAGGTTATAGAAGAATGCCATGTATAGTTTCCACCCTCTAGAGATTTTTAGCTAATGTGTAGTATACGCAATTAATTAAAATTTTTATTTTTTTATTTTATTTATTTATATTTTGTAATACAGGAAGACTATAAAAGGCAGATTGCAAAGACCATCTGTGATCTGCGGACCACAGACTGAGAAACGCTGTAATAATGCATTTATAACTAAACAGAAACTGGAAGATGTTGCATGTGCCCTGAAATTATTACTCATTAAAATTATGGCAAAACCGCAACACAATGGTTTAAACGTTTAAGAGTTTCATTAATATAAAAATATTTGCCCATTTGCTGCGTAAATGTAAATGTATGGTATTTACGAAACTAAAAAAAAAGAACATTTTCGAAATCTTAAAATAAAATAATAGTATATGGTAGAACGAAACTAAATCATGCTATATTTATATCTACCATTCATACTCACATATGTGACAAAAAATTAAATGTTTCTGGATGTTTTTGTTGAGGTTAATGCTACAGAACTTCATGTTTTTATTTGGATTGGTAACTAATATATGGGATAGAAGGAAATAATGCAACTGCAAAGTTGTTAACTGATTAAGACAATTACACTTTTGTGAATACTTTCTAGCAGTGATGATGATTCGCTTGAAAACTTAGATTATAAATTTAGTAAATGCTATACTATCAAAGGCCATCATAAAGTTTAAAAGTTTTGTTTATGCTGGCAGCACTATATCTGAAACGTTTTTAAGGTAATACTATAAGACACTTAAAAAGGTTTGCATTTTAGAAACAGAAAGAAAATAGCTTCATCTTTCAGATTTTATGTTAGGTTCAAAGGGAGTTTTTTATGTTTTGTGTGTTACTTTCCTTTACTAAATATCATGTTCTTCGCACTTAAACCACATAAAATTCAATTCAATAGCAATATAAAAAATATTTAAAAGCAGCATATCTTTAGAATTTCCGATACACAGTCTCGCGCGCTGGAAATAATCCCCCCGCACAGTTTCGCCATTGCTCGCTTTGAAATCGTTAAGTGTGTTAATCAAAAACTCTTTAAAGTTTTACAAAATATGAAATAGATAATAAAACTAATTCCAAATTTCATATTTGCGCTTCCATATGCACATATTTGAGGGGAGGACTACGTTATTCAAAATATGATATCCAAGCACCGTTGTTTTTTCACATGCGAGAAACATATATACATTCATGCAGATTATTTATTATTAAATTTCCTTAAATACAATGTAGTATTTAAATATAATGCACGACTCTAATATTTGGTGGCAACGATTTGAAAAGTGACACGCCGTTAGTAGTTAGTTAATCAACGCAAAGTGGCAAAACGAAATTAATAGCCTTTCTGGGCAAACTGCTCCTTTCGCCTTAAACAACGTTTTGCATTGGAAGCAATTCTTAGTGTTCATTTCTGAAAAAAAAAGTAAGGTGGAAAAAAAAAAAAAAAAAAAAAAAAAAAAAAAAAAAAAAAATTAAAATAAGGTTATAAAAGCGATTTTAAGTGCATGTCATTTTCAAGCACCATAATTTAATTACTTTGTAGCTACTGATAAAGTGATACTAAATCGATAAGCATTAACAAATATAAAAAATATTCCATATCATAATACAATTTTATGATTTTATGCGAGAATGAATACTATTGTGTACTGAATTGCTTTAAGCTAAAGGGCTTATACCGTTATTCATCTGAAGAAAACTCACAATCTGCCAGTTTTGATGCAATAATATTGTCTTTTCTAAAGTGCTTCTAATGGGGATGTCATATACTTCAACTAAATGCTTCAAGACGCTGATGAATATTTCTCTTGAAAAAGGTTGTAATAGAAAAAGCCCCATTTCGTTTTTGCACTTTATTCAAGTTTTGATGTGATGCTTCCAGGTGTGTTGAAAATGGAGAGAAATTTTTTGATAAAAAATGTATTCCTCTCTAGTATTGTACCGTTTATGGGATGAATTTATTCATGTTATATAAAAACACTAACATTTACGAATTTCTTTTTATATGTTTGTTATAAATTCAACTAAAGAACGATGTTAGAAGTATAAAATAAGAAAGTTTAGCCCATTAGGTCTGATGTCTGATGACCACTATTTTAAAACGAGACAATTATTGTAACGATGATTTTTAAGGAAGGGATTGAAATTCACTCCATATCAAAGAAATTTATTTTAGAAATCTTTGTTCTTTAGTATGAAAAGTTTCTGAATATTTCAGAAGCATTTGAACTCGGAAAAACTTGAAAAATATACTGAGTGTTATATAGTCAGAATATGTTTGCTCTTTCGTGAATACATGCTTATATTTCATTAAATGGAAAAGTATAGAACATTTTACAAAAATAATAACTGTCTTAAGTTGTATTTGAAACTTTATGTTATAAGTAGGCGTTATTCTTAATCATCTGTCAAAGCCAGTGGGTTTTCTGCGGTAGAAATACGTTTATATTTCATCCACTGCGAAGAAATTAAATCAATGAAATGGAGGATAGGTAATCTTTTAACTCTATAATTTGGAGCAATCTTTAGTTTACATTTACTAAATAAAGAAAAGGCAAATTTTTTATTTTGCTTAACAGTTTGCAGCAATCTTTATTTATAATTCCTGCTAAATGTAACTAATATACTATATAAGATACCAGTGAGTTAAATATGTAAGATATAATCCTATTTACTGATATTATTTAGCAGTTAAATAAAATTTGATCCTAATTCAGAAGCACCGCTCAATTTTCGATTATTTAAAAAAAATAATTTGCATATTTTAAATTCATTCAATAACATCACGATCATTAACAATAATAATCATTAAACTAAGCTTTTGTGATCTTGAAAACCCGAAATTTTTGTTAGATGCTAAATTTCAGATATTACCGAAGCGATGTCTAATATATATTTTTGGTAATAATCTTAATCACGTATATGTAATTTCAATAAGACTATCTTGTGTATTACTTACATATTATCTCAGATAGTGTATTCAGTTTTAAATGGATTCATAGGACAAACCCCATTTGCACATATTTATAAGCCAGACATGCTTGCCTAAATACAGAGAAGATGCATTCTTTTAATTCAGAATTTATCTATAAGTTTCTTCATCTTCCTTCATTATGATACTTATCTTAAATTTGGATAACAGCAGATATATCTCTTTTTAGCTCCAAGTTCTACCACGTAGTGTAGTCTAGACTGGTAACACCTGGAAATCTAGTACACATAATCTTTATATATGTTTCTGTTACTAAAATTTTTCTCCAGAATCTTCATGACGGAATCTATTGTATGACATTTTACCCCATCTTGCTTAAGTGTATTATAATGTTTATCCTACTGTAACGTCACAACGAGGTTTTGAATAAGATTTGGGTAGATCTTAACGTGCATATAATTAAAAAAAGATTCGCATTAATTTGCTATTTCGACAACAGTTTTCGCAAGATACAGCCGAGATTAGATAAATAGACAACGGATTTTAGATCCCTGTGCTCTATAAGTTTGTCTTAAACATAATTATTTCTACTGAACCATGATTAATTTACCTGATTTAAAATGTAAATTTTACAACGGATGAATTTCTTATTTACAACATATTGCAAATTCATATCGTTTGAATCGAGCAAAACGAATATGGAAACGCAGAACAACGCCGTAATTGATATTCAGGTTAATCAAGAACAGTGTGAACACCACAGGAGTTGAAGAAGTTATACATAACGATTCGACGAATAACATAGCATGTCATTAAGCTGATTTGGCATTGTTTTATGGAAGTGTGCAGCATGTCGTTATGGATTTTCTGCGGTACTCAAATATTTGCGCAAGACAGTAAACAGTGAACAGAAAGCCACATGACTGAGTCCCAGCATCTTATTTTCTTCCAACATTCTCCGTTTTGTTGTTTATATTTTTATGGGGTATGAAACCAGGCTGCTCTGTTTCGCTTCTATGAGAAAAAGAGGCGTTATAGAGTGGAAAGGCATTGGATCACCAGGTAGAAAGAAATTCAAGAGTAACACCACAGCTAACCAAAGTTATGGCCACTATCTTTTGTTACTCTACTCTGCTGTTACTCTACTGGATTTTCCGAAGCATGTCCAAGTCATTAATGCTGACTATTATTGTGTCGCTTTCACGGCGTTGAGGGAAGACATCTAATGTAAGCGGTCAAGCATGTTCTATGATAAAGGACCATATTTCTTCACCAAAATACCAGAACGCAGCTGTCTTGCATATTCTACAGTTGCTGCAATGCCGCAAGTGGGAGATGTGGAGCCATCCTACAACAGCCTTAAATTGATCCCTACTGATATTTTCCTATTTCCACAAATGCAAGAGCGCTTTCAAGCAAACACGGTTCTTTTCCATTAATGTTCACGCTTACCTTCATTCCACGCGAACAAAGTTCTTTTGCACTGATGATGTTCAAACAGCTGCAGAAATCTGGTTAGATTGTAGGGTTTATATTTATTTTAACTAACATTTATTTTAAGTTTAAGCTATCTTTCCTGTCAAGCCTTTACTTTCCCCTGGAATTGCCAATGCCAGAGTATGTAAATTTTAATAAAACGCGCAAAGTATTCAAATTTTCAGCGGAAGTAATTTTGAGTTATATAGAAGGGAAACGAGTTTGTAGGTGTGCTTTCTTGATTCACGAGCGTGAAGGTTGCTAGGTAGAAATTTAAGAACCGCGCGTTTCGGCCTGTGTGCTTGCTTCGGCAGTTAGTTGAATCTTTCAACTTTTTATTCAGAAAGTTTGCTGAAATCTCAGCTGTATCTTAGAACGCGGTTAAGTTAGTCACGTTTAGAGAGCCTCGTAGGTAGTGACGTGTTATTATTCATTTTTAGTTGTACTTTCTTATTTTTATTTAACTGCCGGGTCGGCGTAGTTTGTGAGAGTCAAGTGAACGCATCTGTAACTTCAAAGTGGAATAAAAAGGGAGTTAAACCCTTCTTAAGAGTTTGTGTACTTTTCAGTTCATAGCAGTCACTACTATTGCTGCGGGCAAGTTGGGGCCACGCAACATCCCAAGATGACCAGCGACATGATTGCAACCGACCCGGAACTTTTCGTTCTAAATTGAAAGCTGAAACATTATACGTTAAACTTACTTTTGTTTACTGAATTAAATAATGAATTATTTAAAAAATTATTATTTGCTTCTATTTTCAATAACTTCTGCTTGCAACGGAAAAGAAATATACCACAGAATTTTCCTCTTCTGAACAGAAATCTTCCCTCAGGTATTGTGCATGGCGCTTCTATTCGCTGCAGTAAAGCACTTCGATAGAGAAACTTTTGCAACAACATATTTCATAACTACTGCACATACAGGTTTGATGGCTATTTGAATATGGTAAACACATAAGGAGCCTAAAAGAAGCCTATCTGCCTAAAAGCAGAAATGAATTCGTGAAAGACTATTCAAAGGAAACTGGCTTGTATTCACCTTGCACATCGATGGAAAAACTATGAAAACGAACCACATAGCCAGCCTGTTAGTCTAGGTTGGAACCGAGACGAACTACTAGTATTCAGTAATCTCTATAAATCTGTCAATCTTGGGGTCAACTGCACAGAACGGAATGCGTAAGGTACGAAGTTATCTGTCATTCTGATAATTTTCTATTTTTTCAAAATCCATGCAGGAAATAAGCAACACAGTAAAATTTCAGTTCCAGCGGCATAATCAGATTTTATTATCAGGTTATGTAATATATATATCAAACGATTCCATATTGTAAAATTATAACAGTTTGGCAAATAAGTCTGTGTTTCCATTTTTTAAATTACTGTGTATACTTCAAAATGTTTTACCTCAAACCGCATTTTTCGCATCTAGAAGAGATATTAGTTTCCAAACTTAAATCTGTAATACCACATGAATGGTTGAATGGCAAGGTACATAATATTGGCTATTGAATTTCAAAATTGATCGGTGGGTAGACTATGCAAATAAAGGTAACACATAGCGTTAAAAAAGACTCCTTCGGGCGTAATATAAAATGTGAAAGCATTCAGAATTTTTTACATTTATCCTATATTCATCTGCATACATATCGGTTACAATAAAATAATGTTAAAACGTTATTTTACTGAGTATTATCTGCCCAAAAGAGCTTTTAGTCTCTAAACACGTGCTGGTGGGTTATTTCTCTTTAATACATTGTTTCACATTCCATTCCAGTCTGTTGCAGTTCGGAAAAACGTAAGACATTACTTTTGCATATTTAATTTGTCTGTAATTAGTTAAGAAACTATTTGAAAGTTATAGACGCAGCTCTTAAGAATATTATTTTTTTACTTTTCAATCTGACTGATTTAAATAAAAATGTGTGTATTTCATGATATATCTAATTAAAAACTCTATATATTATTTCAGGATTACATTCCATATTTTCCCACTTTTTAATCGCAAAGAAGATACGTAACCTTTCCATTTTATTCTAAACGCATATTCATTTAATATACTAAAAAATCAAAATCGTAAAAAACAACCTTGTATTTAGCGTAGGTATAATGAAACACTCAATCAATTTCGAGGGCAGCTAAAGGTCCCTCCTCATCAGGAGGACTATAAAATCATCAGGACTATAAAATCAGGACTATAATCTCATCAGGACTATAAGATGTTTCACCTCATCAGGACTATAAAATGTTTAATTGTTTCACCTGTGCCCTCTATCGATAATCTCTAGTGATAAACCATATTAAGCTTTAAAAAAGAATTTTCGAGTGATCTTTAAAATGAGCATTTTCAATATTTTTTCATGTATTTTCTTGATTTAAAATAAAATTTCGCGCTTTTGTAAGGTAGTGATTATAATTTAAACTAAATCTTTACATACAAATTACGCTACTGTCTCTTTTAACAAATAACAACAAAAGACAATTAGTCTAAAAATCCCTTGCTAGCATGAAACAAACACATTAAAAAATTCCTTCAGTTTAAATATAGCATATTTTAAATATATATATATTTATATTAACCTATTATGGTATTGGACTGAACATAATGATCTTATACATAGATTATCGTAGTCACGTGTGACGAGTTATGTTATCAACACTCTTGAGAGCAGTTACGATTTGATATAATAAATATTAATAATCGTAGTTAATAAACGCAATAATAAATTAAATGCCTTAAAGTAATTTGGAGGTTTAGATCACTAGAAGATTTTATTTGGTAATTTTTGGCAATCAATTAGTATTATTCCTCAATCAATTACAATTAAATCATCACAGTTACCAGGGAAGCAGAAGAATTGCGTTTTACAAATCCGATTAAAAGTATCTGATAACTTAAAGATTCATTAAGTAAGTAGAAGTATTTTGTAGATTGCATTTTCACAATGGAAAGGCCAAAATACATTACTTTATTAATTAAACTTACATTACATTATTAATTGATTCCTTGATGTATTTGTCCCTAAAGGAGCTGTTGTTATAAGCTACACATTTATGTCCTTTTTCGCCTAAAAGCTTTTAAAATATATTTTGTTTCTTGCTCAGAGCCTTTCTAATTTCTCTCATTTTAAGACTCGTATAATTGGCTTGATAATGATACTGCACAAAATCTTAAGCTTATGATTAGACTAAACAACAGAACTTCTCACTTATTAAAGTACTCCATTAAGAGAATTAGAGTAACTTAACCCTTTAAGGCATTTTGTTAATATTCAATTCTTGAAATTAAATATTTTTGATACCTAGTAACAAGTTTACTTCTTAAAGCCTTCTTATTTCCTCGAGCTGTTAGTTTGGAGACATACGCGTGAGTTCTGATATTTGAAAACAGCGTGCTTTCGATTTTGATAGTTAGGTTATTTTAATGTCAGATGTCAATTAGATTACTGCATACGCATATATCGAATTTATATTAGAAATGAAATTAAAGAAAAAGTAGCCGGTACTGAAATAAAATTAATAATAGTGAATAATAAACATATATATATATACATATATTATTACTATTTTTCTGTATACGAGCGTTAATAATAAGGAAAAAAGTTAAAAATAAATTACAAGTTACTTGCCACTTTAGAAAAATTTCGTAAATTTAATATAAAACCATTAGATACAAATTTGCTTTGAGATCAGAATTGACTATGACTATTAAATATGAGGCAGACTTTAAATAATATGTGAGACAGCAACTAAATCGATATTTTAAACCATGTTTTTCGGTAACTTTTATTAACAGTAGCAGCAAAAATAGCGCAATTAATTATTTTAAGTATATACGAGTACACTTAATCCAAAGCATTGCAATGCGTACGAATAGACTACCTGCATGAGGTTGCTCGTCTCTAACTTTCTGTAACTTGAATATTAGTCAGTTTTTCTCAGAAAGAGTATCACAGATCTTTCCTAAAGAAGGAAATCCTTCATCACATTGTGGGATCTAGTCTTTTTAGGTATCATCCAATATAACTAGATTAACTTAAGTGATAATATTTTCGACTTCTTGCAAGGACTTGAAGATGAACACAACAGGGAAAGGGTGTAAAAGACCTTTTTTTAAACACAATAATTATAGTTTACAGACGGCACGGACTTACGTGCTTACAGCCACCGACCCCTTGCTGTGAGAAGTTAAAAAATAATGTAACACTAAATTTAAAGGTGAAGGGTAGTGCAAGACTATAGCAGCAATGCCAAGCCAATATTCAAGATTAACAGATAGTAGAAATAACGACGTGCGCTCACTATAGGGAAACCACGCTCTGACTAAATTGTACCTACATCAGTTAAAATACGCTCGTCCATCCTAATTAATTTACATACTAGCAAGGAATGCAGTGGGAATAAGAGAAGACAAAAAATCTAACAAACTAAAAAAATATTAGTAAAAATAAATGAGACCTTACAACACTGTTGTTAATGAGAAGCTATTCGAAAAGCTGCTTCTAGATTTAAAATTGTAAGGGGACTAAATAATTTCTACCTTATAAACGTTCTA
Organism: Stegodyphus dumicola; assembly: GCF_044657685.1. Classification (NCBI taxonomy): domain Eukaryota; kingdom Metazoa; phylum Arthropoda; class Arachnida; order Araneae; family Eresidae; genus Stegodyphus; species Stegodyphus dumicola. Next base: position 202,081,656 of record NC_140771.1, read on the forward strand.
TTTTAAAGTAGTCTGAACAAGAATTTTAAATGCTCTGTTCGTAAATTCTGTCGTGTTTATTTTGTTGTTTCTTTGGTTATTCATTACCTCGTGAAGCATTTTTGTTCTAGGATTCAGACAATTTGCATGAAAATCATATTTTGCATATATGTAAGCTTATAATTGGATTAAACAAATTATTTTTGTATTTGCTAATATGACCCATACTGAGTAATTTAAAACATTAGGGCAAGGTAAGTCAGGATTACCTTCCTAATAAGAGCAGTAATCCAGCGGATATTTTAAAGGAAACTTACTCATATTTTCATTGGAAATAGCAACAAACGCAAGAGATTTCCTTGCAACTAACCTATTTAACCACCAGGGAAAAAAAAACCCTCTTATGAATTACTTTGTATTCTCATTTTCTGTTACTCAGTAGCAGCTAGGTACGTCTCTGCATAAGCCTATAAAGATGCATCTGGTACATTGTTTTTACAGCTATGTTTCTGATGAAGTAAGCCAGCTGTAACAACAGGGTTTAGTCAAAGCTATTCAAATCTCCATCGAAATTAACAAGGAAGAAAACGCAAGAAATTGCATTTTCTTTTACCACCACTAACTTTACGAAAAGACTGTAGCAGAAACTACATTACGTATTCCTGTACTGTACAGAAACAACGATAGCCCAAAATTACCAGGAAAGAGAATCTAGATCCCACTAATGTGATAACTGCTCTCGTTAACAGTACCAAATTCTTGACATTCAACAAGTTTTAGGTAGAATAGAAGAAATGTTTCGTATATATATATATATTTACCTTTTTACATGTAACTGACATACAGAATGCTTTAATGAAGAAAATGATGTTGAAACAAGGATTTTTGCACAAAGCACCCCATAAATGTACACATTGTTTACCAAATAATGCTATTAAGATGTTTTCAGCAAGCTTCAGATCTTGCATTGGATTCATACATGTTAAATTGTAGTACGAAATTTTGAAACGCATGTTCTGTTTCTAAAATAAAATTATCTTTCACGACAGCAATATAATTTAGTTACCTTTTGACAATCCTTCATTTATTTATTTATTTCATAGTAAAAATTCATGTGTACACAGATACCAGTCGTATAATTCTTTGATTTAAACTTTTCAGTACCGTGCAAATATCGTAAATAAGAACAATTCTACTTACGGTACTATGTCAACTGTTGCCGTTTTTGGGCTGAAAAAGACAAACTTAATTATTTGGTCTATTCATGCAATGTTTATGCAAAACAAGTAACTGAATTTGTCTTTCGAATATGTATTGTAAAAGTTAAATACAAATGACTTTAAGGGTATCATAGCCAAAAATTTATAAAAACATTTGGAGGCAACAAAATGAACAAAACTGATTTCAGTAGCACATGATAATTTATCGTGAATCAGTACAACACACGCATGAGACACAAACTAGGTCATAATTGTTTCTTTCGACAGCCGAATTTCTAAAATGCTACCATATGATATGAATAAAATATTCCATATGATATGTATAAAAAGAAAAATCATAATTGCAGTTACTAAGCTTTTGTTTAAAATGTTTTATCTTGATATCCTCAGCAGAAAACACAAATAAATGATTTTATTTTATAATAATAAGATTTCCATGTCTACGCAGTTTAAAAATGTTTTAAAAAGACTTTATGCATTTGCAGTTCTCAGCTATGCCAAGTATAAATTTAAATTGAACAACTATTAAAAAGTATTATACAGACATAGAGATTTTTCCGCTGATTTTGCTTCTTGTAATATACATTTTTAAGTTTAAGGAAAAATCAGAGGATATTTTTCTATTTAATGCTAAAAGAAAATTGTGTCAGATTTAAACTAAGCCTTGAAAGCACTGCGGAATGCAACTTTCGGTAAAAGTCTTTTTGTAAGGAAAGATAAATAAAGCGAATGAATGGCAGAAGTTTTACTCACTATTGATAAACCTAGCTAGCAAGCAGGTGTGCCCAGACCGGGTTCACCGTTAATTTAGGACGACTGAGAGTCGGTATTCTTTCTTTCTCCGCATCTCATCGGTCAGTTCATTGACAACAATGCTCGTTTCAGCACTTTTTCGAAGCTCTATTCAATCAGTGTGCCACTTTGGACACACCCATAGAATTAAAACGGTAAGTGCTATATTCACAAAATTTTAGTTGTTTACTCCTATAGGCCTAATTAGACTGCCTATCGTTTTTATTTTTTTTTATCAAAACTCCGAATTTAAAAGAATTTAAAAGGTGCTGAAAAGGGTTAAGCCTGCGTCTGAAGTCATGACAGTGGTTTTGCGCGAGAGATTTCTTGCTAAAGTTAGTTCCTTCATTTAATTACGACAAAGCACGTGACAGCCATCTGCTGAAAGAGAGGAATGATTAAGGTCAGGACGTTTTTACAGAAATTGGCTCGTATCCACCTGACACACGGGAAAAACCATGAAAATTACTTTTGACACAGCCCATTTGTCTTAAATCAAACCCGATCGAACTATCAATGTTCAGCGACTACCATTGGGCCGTCGGGGGAACTTCTTGTTAAGGTAACATGCCTATGTGAATAGAAGAGACAAAGAAAAAGACAAATGAATTTAATTTTGAGGAATTGGCCTGTTTGCAATAAATATACGCACAAATGGATATTTTTGTATAAAATATATTATAGTCCTTTTGCTTTTGAACGGCTTTCATAAAGGTTTTACAAAAATGGGGATTTATTATGTTTTTCGGAATAGGAAACATGAAAAATCAGGCGTGAGTTCGTCGGTATTAAAATCAGAGATCTCTTAACTGCTAGCCAAAAGCGTTGCAAGTTACACGATGAGAGCGCAATCGAGGGCAGGCAAAAACTCTTTATAGTCTCTCCTTACTTAAAGAACGACTTAGAGGACTTAGTCGGACTTAATGACAAATTGTTGTTTACCACATTTTAGTGTCATTTCGCAGTACATTTGAGTGCCATTTTCAACACACTGTAGAGCTCGTAGCTTCTTCCGAGCAGATAGCGCGAAAACACAGCTATCAGCTGGAATTCGAATTAAAGCTCTTCCAACTACTAAATGGATATATTACAAGAAAAACTTGACTCCATACGCGGGAAAAGACGATTATTCCATATAATTTGCCAGTAGCAATGGTAGTCGTCAGTTAAAATGCACTTGCCAGTAGCACTGCTGAAGCAATGGACTTCTATCGTAAATAGGTACAGATAGACTTTTAATTATAGAATATTAATCCAACTTTCATTAACGTGTTGTCAAAAATGTCATTCATTCAAATTCTATTCATTTTTGTCACTTGGCGTTCTCTAAATCAATCCACTTCTACTAAGTTTTGCGCTGCCATTCAGAAGTAGAGAAAAGTGTCTACTTAAACGGTAACAGTCTTAATGACATTTAATGTGTGCTAGAAATTTGAGGGTAACGCTGGGGAAAAATTGTTGAGCGTATTGGAATGTCCTGTCGAATGGAATATTCTTCTTCAGGACTTACACAATTCTGTGCTTATGTTTGCTACCATATTCATTACTGTGATGACATTTCGTCTGTGCTTCAGGTGTGGGATCTTGACCCTTTTTGCTGTCATAAAATTGATCTTACTAATGAAACTTGGTGACTTCTCGCACAAGTGTGAATAATACCAGCACAGAAGAAGGGCAAAAACAACCCTTTATTATTCGTTAAACTCTTAACACAAATGCACGTACTTCGTGCTTACAATAACACCGATGTCTTGCGGTGAAACTTAAGAATAATTTCGCAATAAATTCTCACCTTATGCAAGTTGCTCAACTCCATTAATGTTCACTGCACTTTCTTGCATTCAAAGAAGCTTACTAAGTATAATCAAGAATTTCTTAAGAATGCATAGACTCATATTAAAAGTATAACAATATTCCGACTTTCGCTATAAGCTCTGTAAAATTTTAAATATCCTTCAAACTTTCTTCCTACATATGAATGAATGATTATGCCACATTAAAGATCATAAACAGAGAAAATAGCGAATATATTGAATAGCTTTACTTACAGTTCAGTTAACAAAAGGAATGGAAAAGATATTAAGTAAAATTTCTCGATAGAGTTAGTACAAGACGAAACGTGAATAAATAAATAATGCAAAAATATAGTTCTAGTACCAAGTTTCAGAAAAAGGAGAAGTTTTAGTTTTGAAATTTTACAGTTTTATCATGGTTTTGTCAATAACATTCATAATGAATAAAAAATTCAAAAATATTTGATAACAATCAAATGACTTGCTGATATTTAAAATTGAGAAAAAGAGACTGAAATATTTGCTCATAAAGGCAGAAACACCTGAAATGTAAGAAAAATTATTTCTTTTGTTTTAACGGTTTTCCCTATGAAATAAGTATTTCTATCTCACGCAATGAGCTCATCTATTAAACTACTAATGTATATGTATTACTAATCATAATGCTCTAAGAGCTCCGTTCACTATTAAAAATGGAAGGAATTTAAAAAAAAAACAATATATTTTAATCCAAGGACTGTCATCAAGGTATAAAATAGATGGAAGGTTAATAAGCATATTGCTAACAATTCGCAAGCGAAGTGTATGCTTACCGAAAGCAGATTTGAAGAATCATCTTTAGCAAGTAAGGGAAATAATACGATTCAACGCTCTATTCTTTAGAAACTTTCGTAAATAATTTGAAACTGTAAGTATATTTAAGGAATTAAATGAATATTAATAGAAATCATCTAAAGAGGAATAAATAAGCATTTAATGTGCTTCATCATTATTGCTTTGCCAAATACAGACTCAAATGTAAATCTCAAATGTATTTCTTATTCAGTTTAATGTAATAACAATAACGTAACGGTCTAAAACGCTTTCTAAATTATATAAAAGTGGTAAAGATGGTAAATCGTGCTTTTAAATGAGCAGCAAGGTGCTAAAAAGTTTATTTCACACTTATTACAAGAACTGGATAAAATCTCTTTTGTCGACTACGGTACACAACTTACAGTGTCAATGTAGACACATTAATCGTCAATAAGACACATTTTCAAATACATTATGCGTTTTACCCATAGTTACAGCAATGAGCGAAATACTAGCTACAGATTTATAAATAAAATAAAAGGGGATCTGTTACATTGGAACTCTTAAAATGGTCTAGAAAAAAGATCCAGGCTCTGTAGGTATACTGGTAAGTTGCCATACTGATACGTAAAATCAACTACTCAAAATACTAGGAAAATACTTTGGCATAATCTGCCACTCATTAAAGTTTATCCGGTTAATTTTAGAACACGCAGTATTTTAAATGAATATTTATATAAAATAATAACATAATTCATTTCAAAGTGAAAATGATATCATACGTAGGGAAATGTAACCACACACAATAATCAAGCCTTTACGGGGAAGTCGAATTTGTAGCCTATAGTTAGGACAAGCAGAGCCTCCGCTAAACATTGTAGCTTACAGAACGATAAAGTTTTGATTTCAGCAATTTTGGGGGCATGCATTAATCGTCAATTTCATTAGTATCGTATGTAATTGATTTTTAGTGTACACAAATTTTGGCTCATAAAATTGAATGAAAATATTGTACTTGGTAAAAGTTATGTATAATATTTTCATTCAATCTTCCTACAAATTTTTATCTATTTTATTTCATTTAATATAAGCAAATACACAGCTGAAAATAATTTTTTTTGAAGTTTTAAAATTAGGTAAAAATGCAAACTTTGAATAGTCGGGATTTTGAATAAAGCCTATTGACTGTTGTCAGATATAAATGATTCTTCTTCCAGAGGGAGAGGAAAACGGAAAACCTGTGAGGAACCGCAATCATTTTATATGAAATTAAACAAGCGTAAAAAATCAAAAAGCTAACTAGCGCCGTCTATTGAAAAAAAAAAAGTAATGACCTGAAAAAATATTAAAATATTAGAATTTTGAAAGTCTTGATAAAACTGATTGCGTCGAATATCGCTATTTCTAATATCATAATGTTTTCTCAATGAAAATATATTAATGGTTTTTATCAATGTCCGTGGTCATGTGAGAATCTGATCACAAATTACTTCATAGGTGTGCTTCAAAATTAACGGACCGCCAGGTAAATGTGGACTAACTTGGTGCTATGAGGTTAGATTATCTGAATATGGAAAAGCTGCAAGGGTTATCTGCCTAAGAGTAGGAGGAATTTCTAAGACAAAAAGGATCGTATTCACGTTACACATGGGGAAAACCGCGAAAACCAAAAATTCAATCAGCCCGTTTGCTGAATTCAAGTCAGATCAAACTACCAGTATTAAACGATCTTACCCACTCGGCCACTGTTGGGCTATGTCTGTAGTAGAAAATCCTCAATTAAAAGTGATTTCAAAAGATTCGTTTCCTAAGAAGTAAACGATTCTGAAGAGCAAACTGGTAAAGTACGGCATACGTAAATGGAAGCCATTTTTGTTCAGCAAGGTGATATTACCTCCTCATGGTTTCACATGAGGAGGCAAAGAATTTTTAAAAAGTGTGCACGGCAGACACTACTGCTGAAATCAAATTCATTGCCGATGATTAGAATGTCAGGGAAAACAAAGAAAGGAGTTATCCAAATGAATTTCATAAGTGTGCTAGATGAAAGAATCAATCAATCTCATGACCAAAATAAAGTATATGTTAGGTTTTCTTTATTACCGTCACTAAGATATGTTATTTTGAAATCTTTCAGAGTAATACATAAGCATAGTAGAAGATTTAATTTTTGAGTGTATTAACTCAGTACTGAAAATAATTAAAATTTTAATTTCTATATAAAATTTAAAGCTTAATAAAAATAAGTAACTTTATGAATCTATTTGTAATTATTCATATTTATTTACTCATACTGTCAAATTAATGAAACGTAATTTCCGTATTTTTAGAAAAATAATGGCTTTTTTTTTTTTTTTTTTTTTTTTTTTTTGTTAGATTCGAAACATATAAAGCATTTTATTTAATGAAAGAAAGGACGAAACCCAAATACATTAGCTAACTAGAAATTTATATCTACCAATATATATTGAATTGCAACAAAAATCAAAATAAAATTTAACAATAGTATATAACTTAAAGTTTTACACCTAAAAACGTTTGAACACTAGAATGATGCTCTTTCACTTCGTTTATACCTATCTCATAGTTATTGTTATTAATAACGGTAAAAATATAACATAAAACAAGTATCGATTTAGTATGAACATCTTAATATCATTAGCTAAAGAAGTGACCATCTTAAGTTTCTAATCAAATGTTTCAAATTATAGATTGATAAGAGATTAAATTTTACTCAGTCTGAGTAAGAACGTACTGATAATTAAAGATAAACGATTAAAGAAGTATATTAAACTCGCAAAGCTTGGTTTGTATTTTTACGGTTTATGTATTGATTTAGCTATTTTTTAAATATAATTAATTAAAATTGTTTTATATTACCCTGCAATGTAGTACGAAACGTTTTTTGAAAAGAAAGCTTCGCCGGAAAAATTAAAAATACAGGAACACGTGCATTTAATAAATAGATATATCGTAATTGTACTGTTTTAATATCCAGAAAAATTGAGAATATACTAGAAGTTTTTCGTACATGTTTAAAAAGCTTACAAAAGCTGAAGGAAATCATCTCATTTCAGTTGTTTAAATATTGCTGTTAATGATTGTCAACAATTCTCGGTGAAATCAGATTAGCTTTCTCTGTTTTGAATTAAATTCTGTTGAACATTTTAGTAGTTTAAAAATATTACTACTGTGATATATTACAATACGAATATCTGAGGAAATTTAAGCATTTTGTTTTATCTGTTGTGATAATAATAAATTTTATTCCCTTTTCATCGGACTCATGCATTCAATTTATTACGAACCCATACGCACGCAACAGTATTATTTTTCTGAAACAGTTTCATGCATTTAGTAATAAAAATGGAAAATTATGTTTGAAGTTAAGTAAATTTGTTAGTTTTATAAGGTATTCCCCTTCCCTTTTCCATATGCTTTCCTGGTGTAACTGGAAGCACACACGACTCATACTCGGGAGGTCTGGAGTTCGAATCCCGGCGAAAGCGCTGCACATTTTTCACCTTCCTGCATTGATGTAACCAAACGATTCTACAAATTGTAAGGATTTTTCGTTTATAAATGTATGTGCAAGTTTGAATCAGCAGTGGACGTTTGGGCAATGTTTCTCTCTACAGGAACAATATTCTATCATTTTTCCAGTTTACTACTATATGCATGCTATTTTAAATAAATCCTAATTTATACAATTAATTATAGAAAATTGTAGCACTGTTAGTCGAGAAGTTATAACCTTAATTCTAACGTGAACATTTTGTTTCTGATGAATATCTAAGATTATTTTTGAAATGAATTGTTACATGTATGTCTTTCGTCGGAAAATTGAGCCCTTAACAATGTTTAAAACACAGATTTGTTACATAGAGTTCCTTTATGATTTTCTGATGAAAAATATTCTGCTAACTCAAAACGTAAAACAATTACTCTTTCACGCCCTTTATTTGTTTTACATAATGGAAACATTTTTAATTTAATTTAAAAAAAAACGTAATTTATATGGCTCTTAAGATATACAAAAAATGCCTTTAAACTCATTTTTTTAATCTTCAAAAAATACATTTAACATATTGTTTATTAAAGATTAAAAGAAATAAATTTAATAGATACATTTGATAGGAAATTTTAACAGATTTCTGTTTATTGGCCTTTATATAATTTAGAAAGTACTTGTAATAATAACTTAAAGAGTAATTATACATCAATTTCGTTGAAAATAATTGAGTCCCGAATTGGATAAATATCGCTCTCAGGGCTCAAATACTAACTCAGGCTTTCTCTAAAATATCTCGAAGCACTGGGTTAGATATACACAAACAGATCAAATTCTCTATTAGGGCGGTCTGATAATAAAATGGAAGAATAAATTCCAAAATTTTTATTATATATCATAAATCTTCAGACATAATAGACCTCAAAATGTCTCAGTTTGTTAGGAAACAAAGGAGTGGGCTAATATTTTCAAAGTAAATTGTTCTTAATAAACCTGGACAGTCATCTTCAATAGAATTTCGTTTTGTATCTAGACCGAAAAGGATTTCTAGATGATTTCTCCATTTCTGTTAGCATTAAATATAAAATGAATTATGTGTACTGACGCTCTGAAAATATTCTTCCTTGTCGCACAATGTTTATCACATTTTTTCTGCCAGATGTTAATGAATATTATTGATTTTTAAGCTTTATATAATTTTTAAAGGCATAGTCTACAGTTAAAAGGTATTTTCTCCCATTTTTCCGCATGCATTCGTGTTTTAACTGGAAAGCACACTCAACGTGTAGTCGGAGACCCAGGGTTCGGATCTCGGGGAGAGCATTGCGCTTTTTCTACGTCTCCTGCTACAAAAAAACAAAAACAAAACAAAAAAAAAAAAAAAACTAATAACTCTACAATTGGCGCTCGGACAGAAAGGTGGTGGACAATAATTCGTCACTACAAAGATTTGTAATGAATTTTCTCCCTCCTTTACGCATGCCTTCGTAGTGTAACTAAAAGCATTCTCGACGCTTATTCCGGTCCAGAATTCGAACACCGATGAGAGTGAAAATTTTTCACGCTCCTGCATCGATGTAACCTAATGACGGTTTACAATTACGTTGTTTAAGAAAACAACGTCTAAAATTAACGTTATATACATGTAAATAAATACCTGCATCTAACCTTGGTATTTGGAGTTTCTACGAAAACATCATTTCAATAACATATGGTAATTCAAAGGAAAATATTATTTATAAATTTGTACGATAACAGAAGTGTAAAACCGCAGATATTAAATGGAAACCTTTATAATTTTGAATTATTTTTCACGAATTGAAGATTAAAATACATCATGATTGAATCCAATTTAAAATTGAACACTGATTTGCGATTATTGTACATCTTGACTAAATTATAACTTTCTTATTAGACATTTGTTATCTGAATATTAAGCACATAATTAGTTTAATCATGTCTTTTCTTAGTTAAGCTCTTCATCTTTAAATATTATAGTTCAGTTTCTGGCATTATGACATTTTGTTAATTTTATATGGGGCAGCCCACGTTCTGCTAAACATTCAGCTGTGATCTCCACATTTTTTCTCTACCTATTGTCGTATAAGGTCCGCCGAGCAATCATGCAGGTGAAGTTTATAAAATAATTATAATGGGGTTTCATGGCTGAGATGCCAATTCAAGCCCGTGGAAGGTTGCTCCATTATCACTGTAAATGTCTACGTATACATACATAGCGAATAAAATTACCCTTCATATAATGATATATATGGCCCTTAAAACATTAAGTATTCATATTTCTTCTAAACCAGAAACAGTAGGTAATTCCTTGTTGAAACACCCACCGTGTTTTGCTGACCGAAATTCTAAATTGAATCACCCAATCAATAAACGAGAAAGTTGCAAGGGCTGCTTAAAAAGCCGCCAGACCATGTATATACGCTCAAAAATATTAATCTCGATACTTTTAAGAACACAAACATGCATCTTGAAAGCCGGCTGGGCAATTAAAGTAACAAATGTATTGAAAGAAAAATAGTCTAAGTACGAATTGGGCGAAACCCTTTTGCAACTATAATCAAGAAAATATATTAAATACGATCTTTTAAGGAAATTTAGGAGTATCGGCCCAAACCTTTGGCCACTTGGTAGACAAACAAAGTACTTCAAAAATCTGTATAACAGAAACTATATAAAATCATACAGAATCATTCATATAGATAAAAAGGCACGACACACAAGAGAAATTTGAAATTAAGCAAGTTATTGCAATTCAAAATGTCGTAATAAAAGAACAAATAAATATTTGTCGAAAGTAATTTAACTGTACTCATTGTCTGGTACCTAACACGCTGAAGAGTAATACATTTTATAGAGAAAGTAACTCGCGAAATTACAAAGGACTAAACGACAACTGATGTTTTTTTATCACCGTCATTCTGCTCGTGGCAATCTACGGTATTTGAAAATTGTATTGACCTTTATACATTTCTGAATGAGTTACTCTGCGCGTAGAAAATCTGTACTTGCGGTCAAAGATCGGTGCTGCAGATTGAAAAAAAGAAACAAACTGTATGGTTTCAGATTTTAAAGGTCACCCAAAAAGGTTTGTTTAGGTTTTTCCTACTCTCTCGCTGAGCTCGCAGTCTACCATTCTGCTGTCACAGTCACTCCTGTTAACCATTTCATTTTATCCTCTTAGCTTTATTATTAATTATTGATTGCTTTCTTTGCCATAAACGTTTCAACAGAAAAATTACAAAAATTTTAAAAGCAAAATGTGTTTAGAACCCCCGATAAAGTGTTAAGTGTTGGCAAAAAAAGAATTTTTTTTTTTTTAGTCTTTACTCAGGTTATAATATCAGTGCAGAGTTTCCTCTAGTTGCAAAACTTTTTTTGTCGTTTTATTATTAAGGTTTCGTGTGTTAATTTTTTAAAATTAAATAACATGTTCTTCGGATTTCTGAATTCAGCAAAATCATAAAATATTTAAAAATAGCATATCTTTAAAATTTCCGATATACAGTGTCGTGCGCTGGAGACAGCAATGTTTTAATCCATGCAGTGTTGCAACCGCTCATTTTCAAATCGAGATTTTTACAATTCAGTAAAGTTATACAAAATATTAAATATTAAATTCAAAATTCGGACTTGTTCGGATGGGGATTTACGTTATTTAAAATGTAATGGCCCTAGGTATCGTCATTGTTTCACAGTGGGAAGAAATATATATAGATTCATGCAGATTCTTCATTATTTAATTTCTTTAAAAGCAATACAGGACGATGATATTTCGTGGCAACAATCGGAAAAGTGATTCAGACATTTTAAGTAATACGCCATCAAATCCCGTTTAGACACTAGCCCATTCGGACTAACGCTTTTTCAGGCTAAAAGAACTATATTTGTTTATTCAAAGTTTTGAAAGTATTTTTTGCAATTACAAGTGAATGCAATATGCTATTTATAAATTCCTTTAAAATATGCGGCATTTCTATTGGCATTTCTATATTTTTCTATTGGCAGTTAGCTGACAGTCCTTAAAAGTGTTAAATGGGATTATAATTATTTTTCTGAAAATAATTATTAAAAGCAATTTATGTTTGAAGGGAAAATATATCAGTTTTGAATTATTCTAACACATGTAACAAATGACCTTTTTATGCAAGTCGTAAATGATAGCAAAAATCCTAAATTTTGAAATTAAACTTGTAAGTTATTTGACGTACGACAGTGAAACGTTTTATATTTCGTTTTTTAAAATGAATATAAAAAATTTCTGAATTTTCCGAAGAGACCAAGGAACGTAATCAAATATATATTTCGTAATTTGAATGAATTTTGTTATTTAAAAGTTCCAAAATATCATATAAAACAATTTTTGTGATCCAAAAATAAATGCCGATTGTTGCTAAATACGGGAGTTGCCAATGGTTGTAAAAATAAATGCCATGCAATAACATTTGAGGACAAAAAGCATTATATATATACATATATATATACATATCCCTGAAATATAAGAAATTTAGAACTAACTTTTCACTAAGCATGATTATATTTTGTTTTTTTAAAAAAGCATTTTTTTTTTGAAAATTATATGTATATACATGTATGTATATACATATAATTTTGAAAATTATATGTATATACATGAAAATTATATGTATATACATACTATTATAAACAGGATTATTAAGTATATTATCTCCTTTGAGAAAGTTAGTAGAATTTAAGTTGAATGAAGTAATACATAAACATTTAAAAATGAATCAAAATTATTAGGCAAATTATTACGATTTATTAATAAATTTACATTTAATTCAATCTTTGAAATATATATATATATATATATTGCAGCTTAAGCGCATGTATTAGGTTTTTTATTAATTTAAAATTAACTTTTATATGTTCTTTGAATGTATAAATGTGATTAACCAATGTGTAACATTCTTTAACTTATATTTGTTATAATAGGTATGACGAAAGTATTTTCACATGCGCTAAAAATACGTTATAGATATTCTCACGTTTGTCAACATGTTCAAGTTGTGTTATTTTGCAATTACATTCTAACAATAATATCTATATTTGTTATAGGTATGACGAAAGTATTTCCACATGCGCTAAAAATACGTTATGGATATTCTCAGGTTTGTCAACATGTTCAAGTTCTGCTATTTTGCAATTACATTCTAACAATAACATATATATATATATATATATATATATATATATATATATATATGTATCACTATTTATCATCATCATCATATATATATATATATGCGCAAAAGTTTTTGAGACCAGATAGGTCTTTCGTCTAATTACCAGTTCACTTTACATTTTCTTTTTCAATTAATATATATATATATATATATATATATATATGATGATATAAGCAGACATGTATAATTTAGTTCCTAGCACTAATTTGATATAAGATGAGTGCTTGACTAGGGAACACATTATTTTGCAGTCGCGAGTGGATTGAGGTTAGAAGATCACTGAAAATATCAATTACGTAGTAGAAGGTGCGCAGAACTTTTGAAGGATCACAAAATCATATGATTATCCAAATATCTCTTTATTACTTGTTTACTATGGGTTCTCTACTTGATTGCTCTATGGCATAACACTACGTAATAGGACCAATCTGCACCTAACAATTTTAATGATGACGCGAGGAGGCGTAAAAAGCGAGAGGCTAATTGGATTGCAATGGTATTTATAGTAAAATATTTCGTTAATCTGATTGGATAAAGCTTATAGGCCATACAGAAGTTTAAGATGACACAATGCGGAATTAGTTTTTAGAGACGACGTAGTTTTGAAAAAGTTATTATTAGAGTGGAAGAACGCAAATTAAAAATGGGCATTTATAAGGATATTAATAAACTAAATTATAATATTTGATTTACATATTTTTTATCGTATATATATTACATGTCAGAATCGTTAAAATAAAAATTTTCTCATTAAGAATCTTTTGCAGCCTGTTTTATTGAACACGGTATAAGGTATTTCTCCCGCCTTCATGGGGTGCCTTCGTGGTGTAATGGTCAGCACACTCGGCGCGTACTTCGAGAGGTCCATGATTCGAGCCCCGACGAGGACATTGCTGATTCTTATCTTTTCTGCTTGCAAAAAATGCCTGATATCTCTACAACGTACTTATAAAAATTAGTATACAGTTATTCAATGGGAACAAAATTTTGAAGACAAAAAATCATATTCCTTTCAGTAACTGGCGCTTTAAAAAATGAATTCCAAACAGAAGCTATTACAACTCATTAACACATAAGCATCGGAAGAATTTATGGAACACTGAACTCGTGATGTGGCCTAGTCTGCAACTGCAATACGAGAACATTTATAACGTACTTAAACTATACCAAAGTGTAATCAGTTTTCACACTAAGAGACTCCCGAGTCATATCGGTTAAGTTCTGCATTGTGCTGTCCTCTCAGCTCGGGTGGCATGCGAATTTTTCTCGACAAATACGATTTTTTAGAAACTTTATAGTCAGAAATCCCGTGTTTTAATTTTGGAGAATAAGGAGATCAGTAATTTAAAAAAAAAGTTCTTGAAATCACATGAGCATCACAGAAATACGCTCGAAGCAATTCCTTCATTTGTCAACCCATATGAGATACAGTTCCAACTTGTACGAAAACAGTTTTCTCTGAAGATAATTTTTCTGTAAAGCAGGAATCACGTAATGTACTAACTGACAATAATATGCCCTTGCAGTGGAACATCTTAAGGGATCTTTAGGTTTCTAGAATAGAATCTGTTATAAATTCTCACAGCACAGTCACATAATCAGATTCGTCAGTTCTGGAGATGCACGACCCCTTTCTATGACAAAATGTGCTTCATTTCTCTTTAAATTGCTGTTGGTCCGTATTTCATCATCACCTAGTCTCGCAAAAAATCGCAAATTAGATTTTTTTTTTAAACGCTTGTGTCTTCAACTCTTCCATTATGTGGATTTTATAAGCTATCACTGGGATTTGTGCAATAACACCGTTTGCACCGTAGTGCACAGTACACGTGACGTTGCTCAAATGGTACATGTAATGTGTAATACGGTGCAAACGGTATTACTGCAGTGTGAACGGTGTTATCCACGTGCAACTTTTCCAGCCTTTTTAAAAGAAGATATTCTCAAAATGCAGTTGGGAAGTCGCAGTGGTTCTCAAAATACAACCTGAGGTGAGAGTATGACCTTTCTTCCCAAAAAGCAAGCACGTCAAAATAAAATAGTTCCACAGTCCCTAATGCTCAAAATTTAAATAATAGCATTTTGTAATTTGCACCGAGAACGCTTTCTTGAAAATCGCAGAATTTCAATGAAAATATAAACAGTTTTTATATTTTCTTTCTTGCGATTTTAAATATTTAAACATCAAATTTCATTATTATCTGTTCATTGGCTGCAAAACACTTCGAGTAGGGAAGCTTTTACTGTGACGATTCTATACATAGATATAAAAATATTATACTGAAAGATTTAATATTGAAAATAAAATTTTTCGTAATTATCTGTTGGAAATAAATAAATTAAATGAACTTATTTTTCAGGAAGCCTAATCTCCGATGGTCACACACGTCACCCTCGAGCATACTTTGAATTAATTGACACTCTTACCACTGTTCCATTCACAATGAATGATATCTTTATTCTCTTCATTTTACATTAATTTTAAATTAAGAAATAGTAATACGATGTACCATCGCAGACTGCTTCACAGAATGGATTTTCTAATTAACTTCTTAATTTAAAATAAAATATGAAGTATCCTCTCAGAGCAAGGGAAATAGTTTTGCTGTCATCGAGGATAATTGCCCAATAAATTTTCCTCGAAAATGAACACTATCTGACTATTAAACAGAAACATTTCTTGCAGTAAGATACATTATTATTATTATACACAAGCACGCGAAAGAAGGATTATAAAGGAGTAAACATTTCACTAAATAAATTAAACTTCTAGTATCTGAAGATTATAAGTTGATTAGAAGCACTGTAAACGAATTTTATTATTTAGGGATGAGATTTAGGAAAATGCAGTTGAACGATTTCCTGCATCAACTGTGAAAATATTTTATTTACAAAAGATGAAACTATGATAATATAGAAATAAATATCTCTGAAACCAGCCAGGTCATTTGATATTACCCAAATGCATTCTAATACGGTTACTTTAATTTAGAATTCCTAAAATATTTTATTGGAATTTACAATGGCATTGATTTCAACCAAACACACGTAAGTTGCTCGAAAATTTATAATCATACGTATGAAAATTAAAACATGAAATATTTTTATCTTATTGAGCGGCTCTAAATTCTGAATGTAAATACATTTATAGTGATTGCCGACTTATAAGTCACTGGAGACCGTTAATTTTGAAGGGGAACAAGCAATGTTTCAATTTAGTTTTAATTTAGATATATGTTTAAATATACTGAACGTCTTCCCGCATAATTTGACCCTAAGTGACATTCAGCTTATAGGTTATCAGTTACCAACGTACTTGACGGGATAAATGCGCATGAATTTAAATTATACATCTTCCTAAATTTACCTCACCTCCACCCAGCGATGACATATGTGTTGATCTCTGTCACCCTTAGGCTCTGAATGGGATTAATAGTCGGATGGACACTATGTACTTTCGTTCAGTTTTAATTTATAATTTCAAATACGTGGAATTTAATACACATCCAATCGACATATAATTTTACTAACATTTGCAACATTATTTAATTTCTATAAAGTGTAAGTTTGTGGCATCAGAATCCTTTTCTCTAAACGATATTTTATTTTTAGTTATATAAAATACAAACATTTCGCTCTTCAATTTGTGTACGGCCTCTGAATATGATTCGCGATTTCTATACCAAATATCTTGGTCAATTTGTATCATAAGGAAGTCAAATTCTTTGTGTTTTGTTTTTTTGTTACAGACACAATTTTTTTCTAAATATAAGTATAAAGACCAGAGGAGCATATAAAATGACAGATTTTGAAATTTTTACAAAACTAATTTATTTAAATTTTAAAATACTAAAACCTGAAGAATCTTTGCGTCATTTAAAACATTTCTGCAACTCGATTAAAAAAATTAAAATTTTAAACAGTAATTTACAGATATGAAGCACTGTTTTAATCACCATAGCTTTATCAAAGTTAATTGAAAAGTCAAACGACAAGAATCAGCCTAATATTTGTAAATTTTCCAAGACTAGTTTCAATAGTTTAATTACAATACCATCTTCCTCAGCTGCCTAAGTGAACTAATAAAGAATTTGAAAGGATATTTTTCACTGGGGAGGTAAGGAATATGGTTTTATAGTTAAACCATCAAAACTAGTCTTGCGAAAACTACAAATATTACTTTGATTATTGCTGTTTCACCTTCTTCAATAAACATTATTCGGCGTGTTATTCTACCTAAAATATATAATGTTATTATAATTTTAAATAACCAGTTATTTTGTAATTTAGATCTCTACTGTAACTTTCCCTTTCTATTTCTTTACCTGAATGCAATTTTTTTTCAGAGTATTTAAGCTGAGGTTATTGGATTGTAAAACAGAGCGTGTTTCAGCCTCTCGGAGCCACATTACTAGGTTCTGGTAGCTCAGATATGATTGTAGTCTTCAGTTTTGCATTATTATTCCCAACATTTAAATTATTACGCCGGTGCGAAATTTGAGCCAGTTTCACGTTAAATTATTTGTGTAGCCTTTGGCAACTGGTTTTGAAATTTGAATTTGCTTTTTACCTTAGGCTTCCTCGCCACAGGTTATGGCTGACTTTGGGAGGCATGAGTTGCACGTTTATGTAAATGTTCTGATTTACGTACCTTCTGATAAAGGTTATTGTACAACCTTCTCTAATCTTTGTTATTAACATCAGAGTAAGCGATAATTCGCTCCAATTCGTTTAGGAGTTTGTATACCAGTTTTTCCTATCAACGAATGCTAGACTTTATAAATTTTAGAAGCAATCCTGTAGATGCTTATTAACTTTGTAGAGTCATTAGGTTATTTCTGAAATAGTAGAGAGAAAAAATGAGTAACGCCTTTGCTGGGACTCGAACCACGGGCCTCTAGAATACGCGCCGAGCATGCTGACCACTACACTACGAACCCATGCTAAGAAGGCGAAAGGGAGAAATACACCCCCTTTTAAAGGGAGACCGGGGATTAGGATATCCAGTCGCTAAATCATAGGGGTGGAGGATCATCATCCATCATCCTTTTAGTTCAGTCGCCACTGTAGAGTCATTAGGTTATTTCGGAAGCAGAAAGATGAAAATTGAGCAACGCCTCGCCGGGACACATATTTCACAAGTGCACATCTGTGTAGCCACCGAGGGAGTAGCTTCTAGGATGGACCAATGGGCATCCAGTAATATTTCTGTCATGTCATATTACCTATTACACGCTTTAAGATTTAAGCAAGATGGTTGAAAATACTTTGCCACGCAATTTTATGTACAAAATAATTAAAGTATCGTCCCTTTCTTCTGAAAATTTGACTGCGAATTTAGATAAAATATAAGCAATCGTGACGATTGTGCAATAAATATAAGCAATTGTGACGATTTCACTACTTAATTGAAAGAATTTGAGATAAATACAAACACATATTTACTTAATATGTAATGATAAATAAAATAAAGAAAGAAATATGTTTTAAACATCTGAACCCAAATGCTATTTTTTCATAAAACTATGCATATGAGGAAAATATTTACACCAATTATATATGTAAATAGAAGTCAGCACTTTTTATTGCAGTCTATATGAAAAAGCAGTTCTGCAATAATAGCCAGTGCAGAATTTTACTCAAAGTGAACTTGTCTAACTTGCATTCGTATACATTTAGCATGTTAAATTTCACATTTTATAACTGCTCACTCTTAAATGTACTGTTTACACAAGAAAAATTCATCAAACAGAAGGAATTTAGTTTATTCACAACGAATATATTGAATTTATTCACATGCAACTTTTAATGTTAACAATGGATATAATCAGCTCATACGCATTATGCATTCTGAATTTCACTTTGTATTCACTTTCAAATTCAAAAGAATGCAAGCACTGAAATAAGAAAACACTAGCTTCATTGTAACACTTCCAGTCCTTCTTAGCTGAATAAAAAAAAAAAAAAAAAAAAAAAAAAAAAAACCTGTACACTCGAATCCTTTTAATCCACAGGTGTTAGTAAATGCATAATATTCTAGGCTAATAGTAGCTTGAGTCATTTTCTCAATGTAAAGAGCGATAATATGCCGTGAATATCAATCACTACGAGATTTTCTACTATTACGCCATACATTTATAACTGCGAAACAGTAAACAACATACGCTCACATGCACGACGATGTAGAGTCACTAGAGCAAAGAAGCTCATTAGTCGATTTTCAAAACTTCTCCCTCAGTGGCTCCGTTGGTATGCATTTGTGAAATATGCCGCCGGGACGAGAACCACGGGCCTCTCGAATACGCACCGAGCGTGCTGACCACTACACTACGAATCCATGCTATGAAGGCGGGATAAATACTTTATAACTTCAAAATCAAATGTCGTTCATTTTAGCATCCAAAATACATTTTTGCGTTACTTATTTGAATTTGGTAATTAGAAACATTAACGGAGAAAAAAGTTTTACTTCCTAATTTAAATTTGAAATCAAACTTAGATTGGTACGCTAATCATTGTATTATATTCGTCCTCAACTCTGAATTCAGGATTTGAAATCAGAAGCTTAAGTTTTTGAAACGTTTATGGCTTAGTCATTATATTTTTCGCAGCACTGTGTGCAGTTGAAGGATTATATTTATATTGGTTCTTAGTTAAATGTCTACACAGTGCGGAAGAATTCCATATTACACTCTATGTATGTTCTTCAGTTTATCTTTCAGCTTTGTAATATACGTGTAATACATTTTGAGATGTCAAACAATATAGGTTTCTGAGAATAATAATTTTAGCTTATTTAAAATTGCTAAAATTAATAAAACATATTTATAACGCCTTTAATCTCTCCCATTAAAGAATTTTAATGAATAGTTATGTTTGATAATAATACTCTGGTTCTAGAGTTTACTACGAAACCACGAAGGCATTATTTACGTAAATTAATTTATTTGCATATTTTCATATTCACCTTGGAGCTAAATAATTCAAAGCTCAGTAAAGCTTCGACTTCGGGAGCATTAACATTTTCAAAATCGAAGTTAAAGCATCAATCCTGTCACATGCGGGAGAAACAACCTAAGGGGGAAAAAATCGCCGGAAAGAACTTGCGAATTACTTAGACTGGCTTGAAAGTCCTGGAAAGGCGCGATAACGCAGCTGCAATTTTTTTACCGCGCTTTAAATCTTCCGAATTTGCTCAGCAGCTGAATTTGGAAGGAACGGTCTTCTTGAGTACGATAAGCGCATCAGAAATAATCAGCTTACAGAGAAAAATATGATAATTTCCCCTCACGACGTTTAATTTACACTTTTGCTTAATTGCTGGCTCAAAAGCTTAAATCCATATATCCATGCAGCAATGCTGAGAAAGGATAAAGATAAAATGCATCAAACCCACTGCTGTTGTCCAGAGGTTTGATTGATTAACTTCCGATCAATTAAGTCCCCATAAATCAAGGCAGGGCCTGTGATTTAACATCAATTCAAAACGAATCTTGAATTTTTTTTAACCGTTAATTTGCTTGCAGTTGTTTAACGAAGTTCTTTTCATTAATAATGCAACAGAAGGGAAGACAAAAATCTTTGTTCTTTCTTGCAGCTCTCAACTACCTTTATCGCGGTAAATATTTTATCGTTTTTCTTTTGCACCAAATTTTGCCTAATTACTTTTGAAACAAATAACGTTTCGATCCAGTTAAGTATATTTTGAAAGAAAATAGGAGAAAAATCTTTATGAATATTTTTAGTTTTTTATCCATGCAGTTCTTTTGTTTAGGTAACTGCTTCATATGGATAGACGGTTATAACTGATACCAAGTTACTATCAATCTATCATCGACTTCAAATTAAGTTTAAATTTGAGAAATTACACTACTCATTTCCCTGTATCAGAAATGTATTAAATGAACATAAATTTCATGTTAGCATTCACATCTTAGAACAAATTTCTAATTTAATTAAGCATGTATATACCCAATAACTAATACACAATAAAGCTCATTTCTTTTATCTCGCAGAATGAAAAATTGTCTTCTAAAGTGACAAATTTACTAGATAAACTACCATATAAGTTCTAAAATGCCCTTCAATCAGTGTAATTTTACACATCTTGGGTAAAGAAGTTCTAATTTTTAAAAACATTAAAAAATCACTTAAAATACTTTATACGCGTGTACTAAAATATAATCGCTGATAGTACCAAATGCAAAGCATTAAAGTAGCAATTATGGACTTTATTTATATGGCTCTAACATACAATATGTGGTTGATACAATGTACTTTGTGATATCCTTTATTAATTGAAATGCAGAAGTGCAACTACACAGTCTACAGAACCGAAGGCTAAGGCTTATTATTGGGCAATCAAATCCACACTTATTAATGCTGTTTCCGACAAAAAAACAAACCCATTGAAAATATTATTCAAGAGACAGCATCAATATATTATAAAACACTTTTTAGAATACGATTGTTAGATTTATGAAATATTTATTATTATTAGATTTGGGGATACATTTTAGACGGATTTTCAACTCGAAGACGGAAATCTCAAGACCTAGGATGGATTTTCCTAGAGGGTTTGGACCCATAAAGAAATCATTCTGTTTCACAAAGAAGGGCAACTGATAGCGAAACCCAGAAGTCCATTGGAACTGATGGTTCTAAAAACAAAACTTAAAACTGATTGTCTTCATGTAAAAAAAGTATACTTCACCAGATGTGCTAAAATGTATTGCTTTGGAGACTACTGAGACTAAGTATCCTAAAAATGAGTGGCTGCGTGTTTTTACGGATGAATCACAGCTTTCAAGACATGGAGCAAGTGTTTTGTCTAAATTATTTTCTTTCTATGCCCGAACTGGAAAGTATGGTACTGCCTTTGGCAGAGAAGTGGAGGCCATCCGCATCGCAATTAAACAGCTAACTTGCCAGCTGAGAAGATTTAAAATTCTAGTATTACTGTCAGACTCACAGCCCGCAATTCACGCCATCAGTTCTATTCTACTCCACTATCATATGCGATTTCTCAATGCAAAGAGCTGCCGATTGTCTTGTGTATCTGTCCCTTGTGTGACAAAAACGAGCCTATAGATCAACATGTGTGCAGAGCTCTTCATGGCGATACTGATGCTTCTGCAAATTGGGAGGCTACAAGACTCGACAGGCGATTGATTACCTACCGTTATCTCTTCAACGTTTTGATATTGTACGTACTATTTGTATTTATTTTTTCTCCATTTATTCTTGTTCATTTTTCCTTTTTCGACTTATTTTTATTCTTGTTCACGTGCCCACCACTGGGAATAAAAAACGATAATTAATACAAATATGACAAATGTAATTTTTGATAGTACATTGTGTTTGCAGGAGTTACCATGATACAAAAGGTGTCTTTTAAAAGGAAATAATAGAATTTTAGAAGATATATTAAAACATAAATCAGTAACTTATTACGGCTGAATTACGACATACTTTGCTTGTAAGATGCACTTAGAATATTTTGCATGCGTGCTTTCTAGAAAAGATCGTGATATTATCAAATGCAAACCATTAACGCACCAACCGGCAGGAACCAAACTTTTCAAAATTGCCATGAGCAAGAGCTGTTTTCTTGAATTTAATTCCAAAATGCCCTTGGTACATTATACTTATATTTATGTACATGTACTTTTTATATATTGCCTTGATTTCTTGGACAAATTTCAAGATGGACGAGTATACACTGACTTAAAGACATCTAAAAAATATTCTAGGCCTTATATATACGGACTTGCTGGTCAGTAATATCTGGATTCATCTGAGATGAGTATAGACATATGTCTACTTTCAGTTCAACTTAAATGATTGCTTATTTCAACATGAATCTCACGGAATGAGATACGAAATGCCAATTATACTGGTATTCCAAGCTACAGCTATTCTGCAAAAAGCTTGAGGAATCTAGTATCTACTGCTGTGTAAAATCGTAAATGAGAAAGACTAATGCTAAGCTTTATTGCGTATTTAATCTTAAATAGAACTCAAGTATAATGATCATTACTCTACGCCTTTCTTATCTGCACTTTAAGGACGGGCAGTTCTTACCTAAAATTTAATTCCACGGTATTGTAAAAACGATTTGGTATTCAGCTACCATGCCTTATCTGACTAACTGTAACCAGCATTGAGCCATAACAGTGTCATTCATATAAAACTTTGTGTCTCGAAACTCTTTTTACAAAATGACTGTTTCAAATTTCTTGAATCACATTTGCAGTACGAAGTATTAATCCATTCTGAAACATGCATATTCTTATATTACTCTCTAGTCGTTTATTGATGAAATACTATTAACTAAATAATTTCCACATTATAAAAGTACTCTGCATTAGGTTTCCGATTACAAAGCCAAATTTAGCGAGAATATCCCTGTTTGAAGATTAGTTATAGAGAAATCCCCGATCACTCCTTAGTTTGAATAAACCATGTTGTACGCTGGGAATCGAGGTACGCATTTTATAAAAGTCTTAAAAAGCAAGATAATATTTTTTGCAATATTACATCTACATAGCGTAAGGGCTTTTATCAATATTAGATATTAATTTTCCTAATGGCTGATATGAAACTCAATTATGAGTTGTTTTAATCAAAAGGGAAAAAATTTGCTTGCAATTATGAAGTTTTTTTAACAAACCTTTAAACTAAATTAAAACTTTAATAACTAATAAAATGGGCTGGTGTTAAAAATCCAATCAACGTTAACAATGGTTCTGCTCTCGGGGATGTTCTTCCAAATTAATAGTCAGTAATTAATTTTCGAAAAGTGTGTTACATCATTTCAAGAGATCTCGTAACACTTTTAATGACCATCGAGCACAGTAACGAGCAACCGACCGAGACCACTTCTGCTGACAGCAATCTAGAAGTAACAAAAACACCTCGCACTAATGAAACATTATTCCCTTCAGCACTTAGTGATCAAGATAAATAGTAGGCTATTAGGTGCAAGTATGTACATAAATAGTGTTCATTTAACGTGCATAATAATAAAAATAAAGCAAGTTATGAATGATGAGCCGCTGCTGAAAATGTCTGAGACGGCTACGTGTCCATGAATGATGGCGATAATGAGCTTTACCGGATAATTTTGATTTTTATTTATTTATTTCCAATCGTTTCATTACTAATAATTACGTTTCCATTTGTCATCACGTAGGTCCCTTTCTCCCAAATGGGCGAGAACTTTGAAACTATTCAAACCAATATACTTCATAGTATTGAAATTTCTGAGAGGACTTGAACTTTAAAGAAAGAAAATATCTAAGGTCACATATGCATTTGGATGAATAAAAGCGGAATTAGTTAAACTCACTTTGGAGTATTTTTCACCTCACAACGTAAAACGTAGTTATTGAGTACCTTAAAGGAAGAAGGATTATTTGGACTGACGTATCAATTGAGGATGGAAGTGTAATTCATTTTACAAAATACATTTCTGTTTCGTAGTACATATTTGTTTCCAACAGTTACTTTATTAGTTATTGCTTTTACATGTATATATATGCTATTTCCCCTAGTTCTATACTAACAGTTTCCGTGATATTATGCATGAGCCGATGGTGACCCATTTCCTAGAATTTAGATACATAAAGTCACAAGCTAAATGACATTTTCATGATTTCATTATTAATTTTCTTTAGTTACATACTGCTGAAATATCTGTTTTTCATCCCATATAAGTGGGGTTTATTATTAGTTAATCATGTCGTTTGATGTAGTACTGGCGATTTTTGAGCCATAAAACGTAGATCACTGAGGTATTAGTGATGCTAAAATTAAACTGTCTGTCAAGACATTAGGGTTTTTTTTTTTTTTTTTTTTTTTTAAAGCAGGAGAGATGAAAAATGAGAAATGCCGTAGCTGGGACAAGAACCACAGACCTCTCGAATACCCGCCGAGCGTGCTGACCTCTACACCATGAAGGCATGCTTAAGAAGGCGAGAGAAATAGCTTATATGTCTACCATGTTCATTCATCATCATCTAATTTAAATCTAGGTTTATTGGTTCCTGTTCCATTTCGTGTTCTTTTCTTTAAAGAAATTTCAAGAAGGAAAAAAGCTATTCTCGAAAATAAATTTCCTACACGAAAAAAATTTATAGAGATATCTGCAATAAAATGCTTTTCTCAAAATGAATGAAATGTGGTGCAGATATCTGTAATAAAATGCTTTTCTCAGAATGAATAAATACATAAACGTATCTTTATATATATTGTAGAGTCATTAGGTTAATTAGAAGCACAAAAGATGAAAAAAGCAACCGCCTTCGCCGGGAATCGAACCACGGACCTCTGGAATACCAGCCCAGCGTACTACCGTTACACCACGAAGGCACGCTAATACCTTATAATATAAGCGGCTTAAGTGTGTGTCGCCGATAGTTTATTGTTGCCACTCGGAAAAATGATCGCGGAAATTAATGTTTCCGCAGTTTTTAATTAATATCTTGGCCGATTAAAGTCGTACGAAGATGAGAAAGGTATCGATGGATTCGGAGAATTTTTTGGAATTCGAGGATACGCGTATCGGCGCCGTTCCGTAGATATTCGAGAAAAAAGAATTTGGCACGTAGCCAAATCCCTCTGGGGATAAACCCAAGAAAGAAAGTGGAAAATGTAGGGAAACCGTAAGGAAAATTAGTTTTTAATTAAAATCTCGGTTAATTAAAGTCCCACGAAGACGCGAATGGTCAAAATGGCGTGCCACAGACCTGCGGAATCCAACGGTATGCTCCGCTATCCAACGGCAGCCAGTCATTTTGGAGGAGATTATGTTATCTCACTCCATATACATAAGCGGCTTAAGTGTCTGTTTGTCTCCGATAGTTTATTGGTTGCTTGCATAACTGTACTAGCCAATGGGGTGAAGTTGCCAAGGCACAGGTTGCCGTTTCAATTGAGACGTAGACAAATTCCTGTAAAACTTGCCTTTGCTATGACCATCAGTAAGTCTCAGAGCCAAACATTTAAGCGTGTTGGCATTTTTATACCTGAGCCTGCATTTACACACGGTCAACTTTATGCTGCCTGTTCAAGAGTTCGTGAAAGAGCGGACGTAAAATTAAAAATAATTGAACGTCCTCTGCAAGGTGAGCTTAAAAATGATGGAAAGGTCTACACAAGAAATGTTGTGTACAAGGAGATCTTTGACATGTGAAGTAACATGTTATTATTTAAATCACCTTTATTTATTGAGAAATTTACCGCCAGTGGTTTCCTTCATTGCAATCTACTTTAAGCAAGTAGAAGGGGGAAACCCCGTGGGGTAGTAAGCAAAGAGCGTCCTCACCGCCTGCCCTGGGTAATTCAGTTTGAATTAGCAAACACATTTACACAAATAATTTTAATTTCAATTTATAAAATCTAGAACAGTGGTCATTTCGTATGTCCGCCGGGCTTTCTAGTAATTACATAAACGTACTTAGCTAATTACAGAAACGTATGTTGGTTTTAGAAAACGATGCACATATACATATGTAAGATAAAACAATGTAAATCTCAAAATTATAATTTAAACTAGTAGTAGCTCTTAATCTCCACCTCTGTTCCAAAAATAGTAATAACTTTTCTGAACGGCGTCATTTCTAGATTAATATACGTCACATAACGCTCATGGCGTATCTAATTATGGACGGGAACTCAAAATTTCGAGAACTGAAAACTTTCTCTTATAAAGCTGCCATGTTGCATAACTGCGTACATTTGTTTCTAGATCGCTTGCCGTTATGACGCTGGCGTTGCTTCAAGCTCTTCGCAACGATTTCTAAAATGCAACTAGCCTGAAACAGGTACGAATAATATACCTAGTGAATTGTGGCCACAAAGTGTTTAGAGTATTTAATCTGCATCATCTGCTAAGTTTGCTCTTCATTGTGATCTCCATTCTACGCTATCAATATTGCAAAGTCTTTTACATATGTACCATGCGTGTGAATGAATGTACTTTTTATGGATTTTTCTCACTAAATTAAAGTTACTTATAGAGACTAGCTAATGAAATGTAAGATCCTAATTATATATAAGTGGATAACTCCCAAATAAAAAAAAATTAGTTATTCCATTAACATACATTACTTCTAAACTCTTTATTGGTTTATAAAATAGGACATGGGATAAAGTTTATATGTATGCATATTTGTGTTTTGTATGCAAAAAAATTGTTGCGTGCGTACGGGTTCGTAATAGATTGAATGCAAAAGTTCGATTAAAAAATTAATAAAATTTATCAAGTACATTAATAAAAATTAATAAAATAAATTAATAAAAATTAATAAAATAAATTAACTCTTTCGCATCGAAGTCGCCCATAACGCCCGTTCATTCAGGCAACGGCAAACCGTCCTAACGCCTCGTTTATTTTCTAACTAGTTCTTTCTCCTCCACGTTAGTGTATGGCTCATTGGTTTCGCGAGTTGTTAAAAGACATGTCAATCATTCTTTTGAAGCAAATAAAGGAGAAATACGGAAAGCTATTGACGTTCGCAGGTGCAATCCGGCCCTAAGGTGAAACTGCACACAATGGAAGAAACCGCAGAAAAACCTCCAAGAGCAGCAAGGGGGAAAAGGAAAACTATTCCAAGACAAATTCGTAAACACGGGCGTTTTCGATGTTTGTTGAAAACAGATTTGGTCGTCTCTCGATGCGAAAGAGTTAATAAAAATTAATAAAATAAATTAATAAAAATTAATAAAATAAATAAATTAATAAAAATTAATAAAATTTATCAAGTACATTAATAAGTAAAAAAATAATAAAAAAAAACATCAAGTACAATTAAAACTATTAAAAAATCAATTTTTACAATTAAAAATTACAGTTTCTACGCAAAACAAGCTAATAAATAACTTATTAACAAGCTAATAAATAATGATAAACATAATTCAATCACTTTTAAAGCAAAAACTGCACAATTTACAAACATATAAGAAAAAAGAAACTGAGCTCACTGAGCCGAGTAACAGAGAAGATATATATATATATATATATATAATTTTGGTGTGGCCGATTGCAACCAAATGGGAGGAGCACATCTACATGTTATAGCAGTCTTATATACAAAATTTTAACGTTCTGAATCTACTCGTTTTTGAGTTAAGCGAGATTTGAACGTACGTACGTGCGTACACTACGAAAAAAATCTCTTCAGAATTAATTTTAAATCAGTTTTATATATATATATATATATATTTTTTTTTTTTTTGAAAAAGAGTTCTTTATTCTGTCCTTACGTACAGATGTCCCACAAAAACTTCGTTAAATTGCATTCAATAGCAGTAAAAATGGAAATTTCCGTTGAAATATGTCACTCGAAATGCTCAGCGATTACAATACTTCCGTTTTACTTCGTACAAGGACGTAGAAAGTGATTAATGCTTTTCTTTAGTCTCTGTTGACATTCAAACTAGGATATATGACGTAAAGCAGCAGACAAGTATTAAAAGACAGAGAGTTATTGTTAACTTTAAATAACATAATGTCAACTAATTTTTATGAAAATTTGTATTATTTTTAAAGTTAAAAACATTTGAATTTGCATTCGAATTGTAAATTAGTAAATCATTAATAAGTGTATGGTTAGTTTTGAATAATATATTTAATTTTATATTAATGTCGGTGTTGTGAATATGATAATGATTACTTTTTGTAAAATTTACATATTTGAGTTTTAGAGCTTTGACTTGTAAAGAAATTAATGTCCGTGTTATTCAATTGCTAATTTTTTAACTCTGAGCATACGCAGGAGGAAACACATACTTAAAGTATTCTAAGCTAGTTTAAATATTACTCGATAATAATGATAGCACCTTGCAAGTGAAAAACTCTTTGATATAAAACTTTTACTGGCGTCATTGGCAAACTCTAGGCAATAACCACATAGATCATCATAGAGTATATATAAGATGGTGTCTCTTTCTCCGCGATGCATTTGTGGGAAACAAACTTACTTTTTTTTATGATGTATCTAATATCCAAAAATCACATTTCGATTACTGATATTAATCTCTTTAATTTTTAAGTAGAAAGTAAACATACTTACATAGGTTTAACTTCTGATATATCTAAATTTTTAACTTGAGTCTAAATCAAGATAATCTAGTACATAAATATATTACTAGTAAATCTAATGTATAAGAATTTCCTGTGTTTTTGCTGAAAACATTTAGTATTTCAAGATGATATACTTTTTTTTTTTTTTTTTTTTTTTTTTTTTAGAAAGCATCATCAAATGTTCAGGGACATCTCATTTAGGCGAATTAATATTCAAGATAATAATATAATACGTTTTATTTAAGGCAATATCGTAAATGTTGATTGCTATATATGTCTGTAATTTTATTTCTCAATACAATATCTGAACTCTCGACATCAAACAGAAATTTTATACAAGTAATACAGTGAAATATTTAAAAATTATGCTAATGAAAAATGAAACTTAAAAAAAAAAAAAGAAAAAGAAGAGGCATTTCTTGAAAAGCCATTTCTAAATGCAGTTACCATCCACGTGCCAGTATTAATTACATTAATTGTATTTCCATAGCATATACAAAAATGTATGGAAGTAAAGCATATAGGGAAACACATTTCTTTTCATAATAAATAACATATTTGACACTTTTATTTAATTTTACAGTTTCCTACTCTTTAAACTGGCATTTGCAGATTTCCACACAGAGGTTAGTCAATATTTCGATTTTCCATATTAAAAAAAAGTACTTTCCCATGGTGTGACATTTACACAATGTTTCACTCACTTCTTTTTCATCTTTTTCAGAGAGGTGAATATCGACTATATGGGAACAAGCTATTCGTATGTGACAACGTTCGTAGAATTCACAGCAGAATAACCTCATCGTGGAGATTCCGTTATCGAAGATCAGCTTCAATTTTGCTGTACTTAGCGATAAAATACTAACATGGAGTAGAAGAGGTTTACTTTTTTTTTTTCTGTTCCGACGGTGGTGTTCTCAGTTTTCTTTTTTCCTTGTTTAGTTTTATTTCATGCTACATTGCTTTTAGGGTAGGTTTTGTGCCACAGCCAAAAATAGAAAAATAAAATAAAATATGAAGAGGTTTTGGTTTTTTCTTTTAAAAAGTTGCTATAAGTTTCGCGGTTGCAGGTACATAAAGAAAGTTTTTAAAGTAAAGTAAAATAGCAATAAAATTTAGGGAAAAAACTATTCCTTAAATAATTCAATTAAACTTCTATGTTACTAAATTAATTATTTCGAATACACTGATCATTTTTCCAAAACGCTTTCCATATTTGCTTACACAATATCCTTTATGCATTTAATGCAAATTTTAAACTCAACTCTTACGAAAGTGATCGAAAATTCGTGCATACCCGGTCTTATTAAAAATTGCATTTCACTTGTAATCTTCATGGCATTCTACGATCATTTGTTGACGTGTGCTCATACGACATCTATTTTGTATTTTTCCTTATTTAGCAGTATTTCATTGTCGTTTTAATTGCATCTGAAATTGCATTGCACAATGCAATGTATCAAAACATCATTACGTAGTTTATTGCATTTCTTGAAGTCTATGAACACAACCGTTCTTTCCTATTAAAACTGCCATTCGTAAACACATTTAATGAAACCATGTAGATTCTGAAGGGATTTTTTATCAGCCACATCGTTTAATATGATTATGTTTTCGCGTTTACCCGCTTTGTCGCCCTCAGCAGAACTGTTCCTGTGCAGATAACTGCCTTCAGTAATTAACGACTCTCAAAGCTTTATCGATGAGCCTGGTTTCGAATCCCGGACATGGCATAGACGTCTGTAAGCAAATATTATCTGCGCAACAAAAGAAAACTCAAAATACACGGCGAGCCCAAAGTCCTCTCGAGAGGTTAATGGTAGAGGAAGAGGGATGGAAGACTCTCGGCCTGTCTCCTCAAGGTGTTCTTTCGGAAAATTTAGGTGGGACTGAACAGTTAAGGGTCGTTCCCACTCGGGTTTATCTGAGCAGAGTCAGTTCCATGTGTCGACTAGCTTCGCTATGTCTGCAGTTCAGACTTTTCAACTTGCTGCCCTATGGGAAAAAACTGGTTTTGGAGATGGTCGGCTATGTCAGTTGACTCCGTTAGCTCAGATAAACCCTTGTGGGAACGACCCTAGGGTAGGGTGACGGGACTACACCTACACCACTAAAGGTGAAATTCTGGTGGTTCGTCCACTTCTAATTAATTACCTGTACGCTTTAAAGTTACCCGTGCAGGTAACTTGAAAAAAAAATGTTTATACAAATGATCCGCATACATTGTAGGACCCATAGAGACGCATTATGACGCAATTACTAGCATCAGTGTACAGGTTCTCTGCACGGTTGCCTCAGAGATACCAAAATGAGTACTCACGTGCACGTTCTGGTCACATGTTGAGCAGTTAGGTGTCGGAGAGCGGTTTTTTCCTCACACAGGCCATCCTGACAAATGAGTATTATAACCTTTTCTTTTTCTTATACAGATCATTCCTCGGCAGAAATGATGGTTTATGATCTACCAACCAGATAATTTAGCCGCAAAACTAACAACACATGACGCATTAAAAATATGAAGCTTAGGGTCGCTGAATGGATGATAACGAATAGAGGGTAAAGGAGTGAGACAATTCTCTTTTAGCCGAACGCTATTTGGACAACTTGAAAAGGAACATTTTTTAATTCGACATTTTCTCATTTCATCCTGCACATATTGCTGGTGGCACAGGTAATTTGAAAATCGAAACTAACACTGTAAATTTAAACGCAAATCTTTTTGAAATAGGCCTTTATTTTAAAATAAGTCGTATTTTCTTTGCATTTTTCTTGCTAATTAGGCGTTCTGCCCTTGCAATTCTGTCATCAAAAATGTATATAATTCTGGAGACGTTTATATATGTTGACTTTAAAGAAAAATGTCTATCAATCTTAAGAAATAAGGAAATATGAAATTTGGTAAATCTCCAATTTTATGGTTCTATAATGCTTTTTGTATTATGTACAACTCATTTATATCAATTTAACATTTTTTAGATCACCGTAGATTTTAGCCGACAGTGAATTGCCTTCGAGGAATTCCCTGCTTTAACAAACATTTTGCGTGTTCATAATTTTTTTCTGCACTTCTAATCCAATCGGTGCTCTTGTTTTATCTTTTTAAATTCGCGGGCACTCTAATGGAAAATCCACGTACTATAAAATTAAAATAAGCGTGTTTATTCTCATCTGAAACTTTCAATTTTTTCCAACAGGATGCATGTATAATGGTTAGCATTTATGCAATAAATTCTTTTCTATATTTAGAATGAGTACAAAATGCAATTTTTGATCATTTGTGATTTAATAAGGGCTTTAGAAATGTGGTAATCTAGTTCTTCAAAACCAGTGTATCATTTTATTTGTAATCTGCGATGTGATTTAATGAGCACTTTCGGAGATTCAGCATTACGGAGACTTCAATGTCATCAAATATTGGTGTTCAGGATCTAGAGTGTTTTCCACTGCCGGCAAATCTTTCAAAGCAAGGCTACTTTCTTCATTAACTGCCTAAGAGGCAAAAAAAATGTTAAGACGGAAAACGCGTCTTGGTAGAGAATACTTATATCTCAATAACCTCAAAACTTAAGGCTTATTTGATAGTTAAAGGAGACCATTACCAAAAAGAAAAAAGCTTTGAAAAATTTAATTGTAGTTGAACAACAGTATAGTCTCAAAGTAAAGCAAAAATTCACAATATTTTGAGGATATCACAAGTGTGCGCGCACGTGCCGGGTCATAAAGCCGTTCAGTTCTTTGCCGGAGTAGACAACAAGCGGCTGTGGAAGCTACTTTTTGATTTTGTCTGTACGAAACTAAATATAAAATCCCGAAAAATAGAAATGCATTAAGATTACAGCGCAAGAGACGAACAAAAAAAAATTAAAGGGATTTGTATTGAAAGAAAATAATAAGGAACGTTACTTGAAAGAACGCAACGAGTGATAATATGAAAATAATAATAATAAAACAAAACAGACTGAAGTTGTTAGTTTTCAAATAAATCAAGGTACTTGAGCTTCTATTGTTGTCAATAATAAACTATCGAATATGGGTGTACTTTTACCAGATTATAGTGAAAAGTTTCATCAATGGTGTCTGTCAAATAAAAAAATATTGATCAGTTGTGTAGTTAAAAATGGAAATTTTTTATCTTGTTGCGGGCGTCGACAAAGATATACTTATTGTTATTATGGGAGATTTTAATATCGATGTAAAAGGAGATGAGAAAGCGTTGAATTTTATGAAACATCAAATTAATCTCTTAATATGGTACCAACCAGTTATCTAAGCACTTTAGGTAAATAGAATATATATCTTATTTTTACGAGAAGCGTCAGTGCTGAATTATTGAATTATGTTTTTTTATTTTTTGTATCGTAGACCAGTTTCACATAAAATGTTCATTACTTCATGTTGAATTCAAGAATTAAACTAAATAAGTAATTAATATTTTAATATTAGTTTCATTTTAGTTTTTTCCAAATTTCCCTATGCAGTCATTTCTTAAAGTAAAAAAAAAAAAAAAAATGTACAAATCATTTCTTAAAGTAATAAAATAAACAAAAGCAGCCTGTAATCAATAAAATAAAAATTAAGAAATAGTAAATATTTTAGAAACTAGTCGTACACATCTAAACCCAGCGGGCGTTTGCAACAAATGAAAGAGACAACATCTCATCAATCTTCGTTTTCCTTCCGTTTTTCCTCATCGCATTACTTTCGCTATTTGAAAACTTAAAATTATGAAAGTACACTGGCTGCAATAGGCGCATCCATTCCAGAAATTTTACATTCTTGATGGCATTGCAGTGAGCAGATATCAAGCGGCAAGCGGCAGAGTGTATAACTAGTATAAAAAGTTTAAAGTGAAAAATGAGACCTGCTCCATGACGAAAGCCTATTTCAAAAGCGCTTTAGTTTTAGTTTTCAATCTCAGTTTCTGTTTGCAAATTATCTGCGTCACCAGCGTTATATAAAGGATAGAAAAGAGAAATGTCCAAATTAAAATAAAGATTTAAGGGACTTATATTTATTGCCATTTATTGTGTCAGAGCCGCAGTATATAAGAAATGCAATGAAGGCATACATGATGTAAGAAACGTAACGTGCAATGAAAATCTTTGCTTCACAAACTGCTAGAGTAATTCGCAGCTTGCGTGTTAAGCTGTAAACATTAGTGGAAAGTAGGAACTAGGTGCCGAACAATAAGAGGGCATAGTAACAAAAGTAAAATCAAAAGGAAAAAGAAATAGAATCGACTTTCAATAGGCCATTAGCTGCCACGTCGCTAGGCAAGCTGTTACCCGCAACCACTGATCAGCTGACAAACTCTTTTTAGGTGACGCTCAGAATAAAGAAACATTTAACGAAAGAAAAAAATTTTAAGAAGGAAAATAAGGAAAAAGCTCAGATTCTACGGCGAGAAATTACTTTAGGATGATGGAATAGCACAAAGTTTTTCTTTGCTTACCACAGATTTTCATTTTAGAGCAGGAAGCATTTGCAAGCGTGGATTTATTCCTTTTTTACTCGTAACAAGAAAAAAAAAAACAGGCTTGAATTAAAAATAAACTGTTTAGGTGGACAAAGACAATTTATTACTTGATTAAGCACTATCTTGATTAACGGTTCTCGATATTTAAAGGTCTGAGAAACAATGCTGTAAGTCAATGCTTTGGAGAGAAAAAACTAAAATTCTAGAAAAAAATAGCGTGCGTACACTTGATCTTTGTCGAAACTTTCATCTCCTTCTATCTTCCGGTCTTATAATGTACATGGCGTTCTATTCCATGCCGTTAACTGAATGTATATTGTCAAGTGAAAATAGCTGTCTTCTGCAGTCTCATAGGTAATATAGATTATTTTATTATAAAAGAATTTATTGTAAATGCCTCTCTTATTATAAAAAATTAAAACAACAGAATGCTTAATTTTTAACAAAGCCTTTATTTCAAAAATATTAAGAATGAATTATTTAAATCTGCTTGATTACATGTGATGAAAAAGTAATAAGGATGAAAATTAAATGTAGCAACACTTTAAAGGCATTTTGCAGCAATATTAATTTATTAATTTTTGAAAAGGAAATGATCATATATAATATATGCGTTATCAGTAAGAGTTAGTAAAATAGTGAAAAGAGAGGTGACAAATATCTGTTAAAATTTTAGCGTCATTTGCATCCGGTGAATAGCTATTTATGTTGGGCTCAATGTCGAAACGTAAGATTTGTTGTGTTCTTTATTACGCGTATGCTATATGTATCGTAACTAGTCATACGGTTCCTGCAAATTTTACATTACATGAACACTGGCACATTAAACGAAACTTTACATAAAACAAAACCTGTGAGCGTTAAGGAAGTAATTTTCCAACCTTAACGCTGAAGAACGCTGAAATTTAGAATGGTGGTTTTCGCATTCATTACACATGAAAATTTCAGCCAGTTTTTCAAGTATCCGATTTCGGGTTGGATGTATATTTAAAGAAAAATAATTAAGGTATAAAGTGAGAAAATCGTTTTCTAATTATAGTCAGGAAAATACCATTTATGCATGACATTTTGAGGAACTTAGAAATTTCGGGACTAAACTCGTAACTCTCGGAGGGTTTAAAGTTTCTTAAAAATGTAATTTTGTAGAGCGATCGTTTGTGAAGCCATGACATTTGTACAGTCTCCACTAGTCTCGAGTTGAGAATGAATGCTTAAAATACGATACAAGAGGATATTCAATTTAAATTTCATATTTTTAGGTGAATCCATGAAAGTACAAACGCTTTTAACTGAACGTGCTTGAAAATTAAACTGAAGAAGTTATTAACGCCGCCAGAGGGATCAAGGATTCAGTTCAAATACGGTGGTCGTGACACAGGTATCATGTTTTCTACACATACCCCCTTTCACATCATGGTCTAGTTACCCACAGTCCTGCTAACTAGACACTAATAAAGATTTTTTTTAAAACGGGAGGTAAAAAATACTCCCAGCTTGGGAAGATAAACAGTGAGCATGTATAAATCAGTTTTAGTATGCACAAAGGTGTAATATGTGGTTTTATACCTCAAGAGCACATAGAATTCCAAACTAGGTGGAGTAATACGAAAAACGAATAGCAGAACGATTAAAAATTTCGCTGATCTGAGGCACTTATTTGCTCATAAAACAATTAAGAAAATAAAACTATTGCAAATATTGTACAGTGTTATGATGCAAATTAAGTCGATTAATTCTTTCTTCCATTTATTATTTAATTTAGTACATACCGCATCATATTTAAATGAATATGAATGAATAATTTCGTACCCGGAAATTCTAAAAAGAAAGAAGAAATGTAATATTGATACAATTTTGTAATATAAAAATAACAAAAATAGTGTAATTTTAACTTACAGAGATTTTTCCTAAGGAAAGCTAAAAACTTTGGATGTATTATGACTGTCAACTGTGGGGAAGGGGATTTAATTACATCTATTATTATAAACTTAACAACATAATACGTATTTCTTTTCCCTATGTTTAAATAATTTACATTTTTCTTAATATTGAAAAATGCACCTGGGCGAATTCCGAAAATGCAACCACTGCTATCAACAGATAAATTCGTCAAACGTGAATGTTCCGAATCTCAAGCATATGCTGATACTCTTTCTCTCTTAAGTAATTCAGTGTATAAAAACAGACTATCCCATAGAAGGAATATTTTTTGTAACTGCGAGTACAACATAGATAATTACAATGATAATAAACAACTTTCTACTATTTAATCATTGCTTTCCTTCGGGCAAAATTAAAATGAATTTTATTAAACAAGAAAGGCCATTGCAGCAGGTTTTCACGAAAATTACTGGGAACACAATACAACGCATTCGTATGCACAATAGAAGGACTCACAGATAACATTTTTGCAAAAACACTGTTGATGTCATCATAGTAGTAGTATTATTGCTCATGAATCAGTTTCAAATATATGTTAAAGTATGTAAGTATCAAATCTGCTTATCGAGGCCCGTATATAGCGAAAAGATTTAAATTTATATAGCAATACGTGTTACAACTGCTTATATCTTTTTGCAATGATACCAATGATTTTAAAGCAGCTTCTTGAAATGTGCTCCCAGCTATTTTAATATAGTTTACCTTCTAAGTTATTACTAACATTTTAGAGAACTTATAGAAACATATCCCAAGTACTGTACGATATTAGACTTTACAAGAATTCCATACAGACACTGTTCATTAAAATAGGAATTCGTGCTGCGAATCTAGGAAAGAAGTGCAATTCATCCTCGAAAACGAAAATTCTTTCTCTTTGGGGAACTTCAAAAGGTGTCGCATTAGATTCGCCAGGAAGTTTCGCCAAATGTCCTGAAACATGACAAATGCTTCTCTTGAATAGCCAGCGAACCTAGGACCTTAATGGCTGCATACTAATAAGGTGCCTTTACAGATATGATGACACTCGGATGTATGGGTGCAGGACCTAGAATTGCTTTTCCAACTCTCCCCCTTCGACAAGGTCACCCTTGGCGACCCATTTTTCCTTCCGTCTGCGCCATACGTACAACAAAAATCTTAGGTACGTACATTGCTCTCAACTGAAGAAAACTGGCGTACGTCAAGAAATTTCTTGGACTCTAAAAGATCTTTTTTTATTTTCACTCTCTTTCTCTTCGTTTTACTTTCCCTCTCTCCTTTCTGGTACCTGGCGTCTGACTGTAAAAGAGAAGTGTTTTATTGTGACTGTGCCAAATTTCCAGCTCAAGGCATTTATCGATCTTTTATTTTCAGAAACGGCGAATGAGACAGGCTGCCTGTCCTCTTGTCGGTTTCTTTTTGACTCTGTGATCTTTCTCGAATCCAATAGAAAGAGATCTATATTAAAAAGAGAGCCATTGATAAAATTCCCTTTCATGGGAAATTTCTCATATTCTCGCGTTTATGAAATTTGTTTTTTAAAGGTTTGTTAAAATTATTTCTTTTATCATACGCTTCCCAGTACAAACATATACAAACATATCACTCTTTATTGTTATAACAAAATTCAGTATACGAGCAAGCTTAATGGAAAGTAGCAGAGTTGAATATTAACCGTTTACTTATATCAATGTTCTTAGAGGAAAATACTAATATTTTTTTTTATTTTTTTAATTATTAATTATTATATTATTATATCATTTACATTATTTTTTAATAACTCATCTTATCGAAAAGTAACAGAATAGTAACCGGATTACAGTGAATTCCCCCCAATGCACCTATATAAAAAGACATTTCATAAAATATTAATTACAATATCCGTATTTTAAATAATACTGTAAAATGTGCGGTAGAATAAATATTTTAATTACATTCGTTTTTACAGAGAGAAAATCAAAATAAACGTTTAAGAAGCATATACGTCTCATCACATCATACCTGTAAACAATACATTGTTACAATTTAATGATGTAAGGGGACTCATACACATTAAACTCCTCATTATCTTCGAATATGTGACTGTTGCAAGAATTGGGATATTTTATTTATTTTAAAAGCAATTACTTCCAACCTTTTACAGCTGACTACATAACATAGCTGCTTTGGAAACTAGTAACCAGAAAGTTTGTGTTGGCACAAATAGTTTTGTAATTTAATCCTCTTTGACAAAATATTTTGCCATGTTTCCACATTGCGCGCATGATATTTTAAAAATGACTAATGGTACATACTTGAAATTTTATGGAATTCTTTATATGGGCACTATTTTCTAACTCAACCAACAATCTGATGAATATTTTAATACTGAAAAATTTTATGGACGAAAACTTTACAAATTTTTTTTAATAAAATACATTTTATAAACTCAACTCCAAATAAAATAAAAATTTATCATGAAAGTTTTAGAATTTTAGGTTCACAGTAGTTTCCAAATATTATAAAAGCTATATATTAAATATGGAATTAAATTATGAAACAGAATGTTTTAAACTGTGCGCGCAAGTTGGAAACATGACGAAAAATGTTGTCACAAAGCGGATTAAATTATAAAAATATTTGTGGCAACACAAACTTTCTAACTATTTCAGAGAGCAGCTATATTACGTAGTCAGCTGTGAAAAGTTGGTAGTAATTACTTTTAAAATAAATAAAATATCTCAATTCACCTATTCGAACGTCTTATGAGTTTTAAGGGGTATGAGTCCCCCTTATTGGGAACATTTACGATGCTTTGTAGTTACCAATTAGTGAGGAATTCTTGAAAAGATGGCTTTTATTTAACGTTCATGATATGAAGATATTTAGTATCATTTTAATTAAGTATTTTACATAATTTTAAATAAAGCGAGTATAGTTACTATTTCTTCAATATTTCGCTTCTTAAAATTAATTAAACTAAAATTCAAAATACTTATACATCTTAGAAACTTATACATCTTTAACTATATCTTAGAAATTATAATCATGAAAATTTTGCATGATAATCAAATGGTAACATTGTATTCTTTACTCATTTTTTCATTATTTAGTAACGAGGCTTTTTGCATTTTCGAAGTTTGTCATTTCTTTTCAGGTGTATTTTAAATGTATTAATATGCTTTGATTTATTTACATACAAGATCTCCCTACGCTTCTTATTTCTCCCAATATATGCATTGCCTTCCAGTTTCTTCCAGTATTTTGTAGCCGTTTCAAAAACCTTAGGCAGTAATAAACTTCGATCATAAATTCTATCGATTACCAGCTTTGTAGACAGCTACGATCAATACACTAATTTTTTTCTTTACTTACTTTTTACGTGTTCTGCCATTAGGCACTATACAGAAAGGGAGGGATACCCCGTGGAGGACGTATTAAGAGAAACTCTTTCGCCTCCACGTTACACATTGGGAAAACCACGAAAACTAACCTGCTCGCGGCGATTCGAAACTCGGATCGAAGTATTCGTGTTCAGCGGCTTTAACCAATCCGCTGCTTGTTAACCTTATTACACGAAATAAGTTGGAAATCTCGAAATTTTAATTCCTTCTTGTTTAATAGGAGTTTCATTTAATTATTTTTTTTAAGTTTTCTTTAAAATTTTCTACAGAAAGATTGAAAACTCAGGCCGTGGCATTTTTTCTGTCGTAAACTGCCGCCTCTTTAGCAGTGTTGGTTACAATACGTTTTTTTTTTTTATTTTTTTTTATTATTTTTTTAATTATTTAATATATTTAGAGATTGCAATAACGTAGAAACCGGATTACTAAGTTTATAATTTGCTGTTTGTTTTGTATTATATGTTGAAATTTTTTCTCCGTTTTAGGTTGTGTCTACTGAGCGCCGTCTGAGATAAGCACTGACCTGACTTTGTTGTAAAACTCTTACAGTGTTAATAATCATCCTGTCAGAAGGGAATATTTCCTCCATGCAAAAATATAAATATAAATATTACATGGGCATACAAGGCCTGTGTATAAGCACAGATATGTTAAATACAAACATTGTCTTGTACAAGTTACATATGATAGTTACATACGTACATAAAATCATGACAGCTATGTGTACATTTAAACATTATCTGAATTCATATTTACAATACTTTTACTGAGATAATCAAATTAAACTTGTAATTCATTTACACATTGACTGGATTTTCAATATCATTTAAACTGTTTTACAATATTATTTTTATCAAGTACATACAAACTGGATAGTAATATGCTTACATTACAATAGTTAGGTTGTGTCTATTGTACGAAACACAAATAAACCGTTAGTTTGGTTTATTCCTTCTGCATTTACTTAGTAGTTGGATTTCAAGTTAAAGACGAGGTCAGCGGTTAAACGACTTATTAATTTACGTGAAATAAATTGCTTGGCTACGCAAAACTTCGTGATTTAAGAATAGCCGAGTGGTTAATATCACTAGGCATTCGCATTTTAAATCATTACGAAGAAGCTTCTTGTATTTCGGTTTTCGTGTTTTTTTCTATGCGTAGGTTTCATTTCAAATCAGATTAGTTTAGCAAGTCCTCCAGGAAGGTAACCACTAGTAGTTCGACCTGGGTTCAATTCCCGGCGAACGGGATGGCTGTATAGTAGCTTTCGTAGTTTTCCCCCCATGTGCAACGAGGATATGTGCCAGGTTCCCTTAGAATGTCCTTCACGAAGGCATCGCTTTCCTCACATAGATAGCCGTAGAATGCTTTGCCATAAACCAAATAAATCAAATCATACCAAAACCGGGAAACAACCCCCTTAGGCAAATAGCTCTCATATATTTTACCCTATACAATTAAACAAATGGAGTTTTAACATACACCTTCTTTAATATCTACATTCATCTTTAAAACCAAGCCTACTGTTAGTGCATTCGCTTAAGAATATGCCTGAGAAATAGTTAAGAGATTTTATCAGTCGAAAATGAGATATAATTTATAACTATGCAAATTGATTCATTACTAGTAATGAATATAAGCTTATATTAACTTCCACAGCATGTTAAGCATGTCTCTTTAGCGAAGTATTTTATTTTCAATAAAGTGCAACTTAGTGCATGTTATAATAATGTAAATAACTTTTGAACACAGCAGAGAGAATGCGCTATGATTAAAAAATAAATTTTGGTAAGAGTGCCAGATTTTCTATGTAACTTTTGCGTGAGATTTGATCAAAGAACAAATTTTTGAAGCCTTTTAACCAGCGAAATACATGTATAAGTTCACTAATAAATGCTAGAATTAATTCTCTATCCTCTTCGAGAACTGTCAATGTTTCGCTCATTTACTCGAAATTAACTTCCAAAAGATCTATTAATAAAAGTAATTATGAGAATTAAGATGCATGAAAACGATTACGTGATTCTGATCAGGCATGAAGCATTAGTTTCTTGCGTGACTGCATATTATGTCGGTAGAAATCTCGAAAGAATGTGATATAACATATCTACGTTTTGTCCCGCGTTGACTGAGATTCATTTCATTCTTTCAACTGATACTAAAATATTCATTGACTTATAAAATAAAGTTCAATAATGAATATGCACACAACTAAAGTATTCTTTATACTTTGACGAAATAACATGATCACAATTTCCTTCAATTTACAATATTATATGTCGATACAGTCTTATGTCTTGAAAAAATCACAAAAATATTCTATAAAATGGGATGTTAAGTTACTGTAAGCCTAGAAAAGCTATCTGCATAAAGGAAAAAACGTTTCTGTGGAGAACTTAGAATTCTAAGGGGAACTTACCTTATGTTCGCGTTACACACGGGGAAAACTTCGAAAGTGGAAAACGTGAAAGAGAATTCCCTGAAGACATGCGTGTTACTAAAAACGGATTCCTCTTCTGATCCTCTGTAATTATTTTAACATACATATAACCCTTATTTTTTAAATGTAAACCTTTAACAAAATTTACCCTATTATGATATTCATTGTAACTGCCGTACAGTAATTGCATTGAAAATGAGAATAGATCTCAGTCCCAGACAATTTTGTGCAATAAAAATTCTAATGTATTGTCTTGATGATGCAACTATTGAATTAAACATTTCATCCAAATTCTGTTTTCATAATATAAAGTAACGAAATATTATTTTTATAGTATACTTATTCTATTAAATATATCAGAAAATAACACTGGAATGTATGTTTATGGTATTCAAATTTTATGGTAGTTACTTAGTTTAGTGTATTAAATATCTCAAACGCAGCTAATTAAAGTAAAATGGTATATAGTAAAACCTAAAAGAAGTTAAAACTTCTGATTTAGCTACCATTTCTGCCGAAAATCTCTAATATTTTATGTGAAATTTTTATTGTAAGCATAGTTAATATTAAGAGAATCAAATAAAGCAGTTTGTGTCCAAAGTGCTTAAGGAACACTTACATATTATTTCAAAACATTTTATCATGCCATGAGAAAATTTTCTACATATTTTTTCATAATTTACATAATATTACATTATCAAATATCTAAGAAACTTCAGCTGATGTAATGTCATTGCAGAGGATAATATTTAATCCTGTTTTTATCTTGACCAGATAAGAGCAGAAGGTAATGAAGACTAAAACAATTTTTATATTCGAATATTGGTCACATTTTATCTTCATAATTTGCTATATACAATATGCTGTAAAATATAATATCTAAAATAAATCCAAACCGTTTATAACCAGAACATGGTAAATTATAAATATATTTTATTTTCGTAAACATGTTTTCATTAATTTATATTAAAATTCAGTATTGCACTGCAAGTTTTACTTGTTGAAAAATACATAGAAAAGTTCAAGTTCGAAACATTCAGCACAAAGTTCTTTTGGTAAATAAAGTTTTACAAATTGCCCGGGAGATAACATTTAGATAATTTGGTATATATTAACTTCATGATCAATTCTCACGATAAAAATTTTCTATACTTTTAATACAATCTTTCACCATTTCATCTAAGTACAGTGAAAAAGTGAAATTTTGTTTTGCAATATATCCTATTAAAATAAAAAAAAATAATAATTTTCTGGCAGGGTGAGATGTGTTCATTCGGAAGCTTTGCTTGTCTCATTGGCC
Source organism: Stegodyphus dumicola (assembly GCF_044657685.1). Taxonomy (NCBI): domain Eukaryota; kingdom Metazoa; phylum Arthropoda; class Arachnida; order Araneae; family Eresidae; genus Stegodyphus; species Stegodyphus dumicola. The sequence continues at coordinate 202,125,577 of NC_140771.1, forward strand.
AATGGATAATTAAACGTGATGGTTAAAGTAAAGTCGTATAATGATGTATCCATTTCACAATTTCAGATAGCTACAGTGTTTCTGTATTTTGGCCAATGTTAGACTTAACGTTCATTGAGTATTCTATTGTTGTTAGCTTTCATTGTTAGGAGAAGTGGAGAAATTTATATTGCAGTGGCTGGGAAAAATTGGAGAAGTAAATTGATTCTTTTATGAAATTTTCAATACGAGGCTTCTGTTTCTGAAACGCGCTCCAAAATGTTCTATATTATTCGTTTACATCTCCTTATTGAGATAAATTCCAATACCCTTTGAGATCGCGTGACTTATATATAACTAATGTAAACAAACGATGTAGATGACTTCAGTGATCACGTGACTGATCACTGTAGCTAATATAAACAAACAAGGTCATTCGTCTTCTTCCGTTACGGAATGTATCTCATTGTAGGATTATATCCTTGTAGGACCCTTAACGATGATATTTTAATTGGTCAGAATTTAATTTGAAGCTCTTAAACATTACTACCGATGATGTAATCAATTCTGCAAATACTTTTATACCAGTTTACTCACGTGTATTAATGATTTTTCACGAATTTCTTAGAACGATGAATGCAGTTTATATTTGGTTGGGCCTTTCTTGAATCACGTCTTTTCAAATTGTTTTTAGTCCACTTTTAGGTAATATTTACCAAGCCTCCCCATACAATGACAGTATTTAAACACATTTTTGGAACTACTTTTACTTGAGAGCAGGTTTGAGATAATTAATTTCTTAAATACTTAATTCCGAAAGCTTTAAAATCCTGTTTTTCAAGATCGAGCGAAATTGAAAGTTTTGTGTGTGAAAGATCAAATTTTAGTATCTTTTACACTTCAGTGACATCATAAAAATATATTTAATGCTCTAAATATAAGCGCCATAGATCTCTTAGGGAAAAATAATTCTTTTTCAAAGCTTCTTTCATAATTACATATTTCAACATCATTCTGTAAAATTAATATTATCAAAGAAAGATGTTTCCGGAATAAAGTTGATTTGTTTATTCGCAATGAATCGAAAATACTGATTGATAATACTGAAAGCGTACCAGACGCTCACACATGCAGACGAATTGGTTTCATCATAAGAATTAATATAACAGTTTTTTTGAATGTGTAAAACGAGCATCAGCTACAAAACCTCTAACATGAGATTCTCTTTTTACTGCAGAAAGACAAAATAAAGCACATAACAAAACAGTGAGAAAAGAAAGCCCTCCTAGCAACTGCTGAACATCAATACCTTTCGTCATGTCCGGAAGACTTGTGCCGCTGTCATCGAAAAAATATCCTCGATGTAGGTCAGATTTTCACATCCACTGATCGTGAGGTGGCAGACACCGCTTACGAAATATCGGCAACGTCGAAACATAACCAAAGTATAAGAGAAAGACAAAGTATTGGAACACAGCCAACTTGTACAGAGCAGAATTTTCGTTGGTGTGGGAAATGAATGGTCATTCTTCGGAGCCAATGTAAAGAAAACTCCTTCGAGGATTTCCTTTTCGATACAAGTGTTGTAATACTTTCGAAGAAGTTTTCGAAAACTTCGGTTATTATCAATTATGTAATTTTATATCTTCTTGCAAGTAATAACTATAAAAGTATAACAAATGATTTGAAAAGAAGCAAAACTTGTTTACGCTTTACGATGTAAAAATGACACTTAATTTAGGTGTATTCAAAAGATTTGACTCTGAACGTGATGTCGCATTTGCTATTTTGTCCCGTTCAGCGTCATAATCACGACATCAAGGACAAAACAGCATATGCGAATCGAAAGCTACACAAGGTTTAAAAGAAAAATACGTTTTATTTTATGCAATCAGTAAATTTTAGGGCATCAGTTTTTATTATAAGAAATTAACCGAAATATTTTATTATCAGACACCATTATATTGTAATCGAGTTTATGAAATCTATGGTTATTCTCGCAATAACAGAGACATTATTTGCCTTTACCTACTGATTGAAAGTTTTGTGTGATTTAACAAAAGTGCATTTCGAACTAACCATAGCTTCACAGTGCTGCATTTTAGTTACTTTTTTCCAAGTTTTCACAGAATTATTGTTATTACATTTGTTTGCCTGAAGAGTGATATAATTAATTTACGAGTTGCAGAAGAAATATGATTCGTTTCAGATGAAATTTTGCAGATGAAATGTGATTATTCTGAAAAAGCAAATTTTCGCTCGATTATTTTTAGACAAGTTCATTTCAGGTTCATTTAGATTTTATTCTAACTCTTAGAAATATTCATCTGTTATAAATGATTATACTGCTAGAGTAGATTACTTTGCAAGAAGATATCTCTTCTTGACAAAATATTTTTGCTAAAGCTTATGGTTCCTTCAGTATCATTCTTTCTATCATATATAAATATTCTACAAACTTCTTGATCACAAATTAGTTCAGCGGCATTAATTAGTTTATCGGCAAAGATATTGCGCATAAACTAATCTGTGCCAGTGAATTCATTTGTAGTTAACAGCAAAGATATTGTTGAGGAATTATTGAATGTCTGAAAAATAATTCTGTTATGCGCTTTCCTCAAAATATATGTAGAGATTTAGCTCATGAAATCCTTAATAATACTTTTTCCGGCATGCTTTATAATTTGATTACTAAAAATAATTCTTTTTTGAATCTCTGAAATATGTTTTTTAAACTCGTTTATTCTACAGAAAATCGGGCTTTTTCTATTTACTTGACAATGAAAAATAATATTTATTCTTAATCAATTCTTATTATAATTTGTTCTGCACCATTAATCAATTAAAGTTGATTGTAAGTCAATTATAATCGACATTATAAAGTCCCAAATGCAGAAACGTTTCTTCGTTTAATGTTAACGCTTCTGAAGCGTTTTCTGAAGCTTGAAATTGCAGTAAAATTTTGGACAGCCACGTCTTTCAGTCCATGGAATTTAATATTGTTAGTCTTTTCAAATTGTTTTTAGTCCACTTTCAGGTAATATTTACCAAGCATCTTTTTGTCCCTTCCCATACAATGACAGTATTTAAACACAATTTTGGAACTACTTTTACTTGAGAGCAGTTTTGAGATAATTAATTTCTTAAATACTTAATTCCGAAAAACGGGATTTTAAAAATCCCGTTTTTCGGATTACGAAAGATCAAATTTTAGTATCTTTTGCACTTCAGTGACATCATAAAAATATATTTAATGCTCTAAATATAAGCGCCATAGCTCTCTTAGGGAAAAAATAATTCTTTTTCAAAGCTTCTTTCATAATTACATATTTCAACATCATTCTGTAAAATTAATATTATCAAAGAAAGATGTTTCCGGAATAAAGTTGATTTGTTTATTCGCAATGAATCGAAAATCCTGAAAGTGAAAAATAATCCTTTGGCGAAATATTAGATCACGGAACTTTTCGTGGTTTCTGTAAATTCCTGGATCTCATTTTCAGCTGAATCTAATTTAAACGCTTTCACCATTTCTTTATTAATTGCTCTTGAATAAGGTAGTGATTAATTATTTCTTCAGTGAGGAAACAGCTCTTTCCGAAATGTTTTAATAACTCGCAAGACAACTCAATTATCCAATGAATAATGCATATTCCTCGATTGAGACCTCTTCTCTCTTTTGCAGCCGTTTACAATCTTTCTTTTAGAATGTAAGCATTGCCGTCATTACACAATTAAATAGATCTAAAATAAGTTTTCGTGTGCCATAGAAAATAAAAATCAGTAACATAAATTTCTGAAGAGTAAGCTGAATGTATGTTACGTAATTTCAAAGGTCAAATAAAATCTTTTCTCTTTTTCTCATTCGCAACTAAGAAGTTTCTGACTGAACTTCGATGCTTGATTTACTACATATACTACATGCGTAGAGTTTTGGTAGAATTTAAGCGACTGTTTGAGTACCAGCCAAAATGTCTAAGCCCTTGGTAGAATTTAAGCGACTTATTGTTATATTTACCATAACAACTGAAACTTGAGAAGGTTGCAAAAGACCCTTTATTTAAAACTAAATGAGATGAACAGAAGGCACTCTTGGAGCTAACAAATTCTGTGAGCATTTATAGAGAGAAGTTGAAAGCAGTAGATCAAATGTGAAGTTTAAATTTAAATAAACTAGTAGCTAAGGGCTATACACAGCAATTTAACGCGAAGTTGGCTCAGAACTAGCAGGCGGGTTTCAACTATCAGCAATTGCAATAGAAAGCCGAAGATAAGAACTCTGATTTAAAGGAGCAGCCTAGTTATGTGCCTGAGAAGGGTAGAACAGGTTCTTGTCTCAAAACTTCCCTTAATATACGCAAAAATAATTTGCATTCTGGCCGGAAAACAGAAAAGGTGAAGTAACAACCCAGATTTAAAACATAAAATAACTGGTTAATAAAATTAAAGGAACCTGACACATATTTTACTAAAACGTGCTACAGGTTTTACTTGCTTTACGTATATTCCTATTCCTATTTTTGTTTAAACTTCCAGCACGCGCGTATGCGCAAAATTTACGACAAATTCAGTTATTAACGCACATTTTTCGCATATCGAAGCTGAGACGTCTGAAGGTCATTTCTATTTCTCCTTTCCACCCTTCCCCACATTATGAAATGTGGCACCAAGAAGTCATTTCACTTTTTTTTAAACTGGGCTTTTATGCTACGTGGCAGCTTTTTCATAAAATTTACGACACGCGCGTGTTCGTGTTTTAAAACTCGGAAAATATTTATTTTCTCAAATATTTTGTAATTTTGTGGCATTAATTGCCGTGTATTATTTTAATTTGAATACATTTGGCTCTGTAAATTTTATACCGGTTTTCACAGCAAAAAAAATTTATGCAACCAGCTGATTTTGCTCGGATTCTTCAAGAATTATCTGATGAAGAAAAGGAAGACAAGGAAACCTTTAGATGGAGGAACAATAGCGATTTCCATTCCTTATTTCCTTTTATTTATATTTTTTAGAAATAAACAAAAAATTAAAGTTAGTTTAAAGTGCATTTTTGTAACCAGTAAGAAGTAAATTTCCTTGCAGGAGTAAGTAATGCTAAACTTACTTTTTTTTCTACCAAGGTGTTTTCCTATTTTATTGTCTATACTTGTCTTTGATGAATATCAAATTTAGCTTCGATTTTAAAATATAATTATTAAATAATAAATTTAAAATTTTCTATAATGAAATACATCATTGCATTTCCATCTCACTAACATAAGAACTTAAAAATAATTTACTTATATTTGAATGTGATATCCTTTGTATTTTGCAATAATAAGATTAATGTTTTATTTCTTAACAAATTTATTATCAGTATTCACTCATTTCTGTTGTTTTTCGTGCCCAAAACGGTAAAATAGCGGATGTGGTAAAAAATACGACTTGCGCCTGTTCATGTAAAATTGCCAAGCGAGCGTGCTGGAAGGTTAAGGCAACATTTAGGAAATTTCGTGTGTATTTTACTACCATTAGATACTCATACATTCCGTTTATAATTTAAATAGTACCGGGCTCCTAGTACCAGGTTCATGATATATATTACATTCCTTCAAGTTTAATAATTGGTAAAGTTCCCTAGTTGGGGTGCAAAATTTAAATCGAAAGGTACAATGCATTTAAAAATAAACAACGCAAAATTTACAGTATGCTCAAATCAACCAGATGGACCTTACCGTGTTTCTTCAATACTTCATTTTGACCTGGCGTTTATATTTTTATTAAAGTTGCACTTGTTCGTTTGCATTGTAAATCTTTAATTTGTCTTGTCTTGCCCTCAAATTTGATTGCACAGGTTTTATGTACTGCTTTGTACCAATTCAAACTTGGGGAGGTTTCTCTTTCGTTCACTATAAAGCGTCGAGTGTTTCACTAGTAGTAATGAAAGTTTAATATACTTATAAGGTTTTAAGTCTTTGTGACCAACCGTTTGGTAGAGGTAAGTGACTTATCGCTATGTCTGTAATAAAACAGAAACTTGAGACGGGTGTTTATTTAACACTTAATACGATGAACTGAAAGCACACTTTATGCGTGCAAGTCTGCCAGCATTAATGGCGAGAAACGCAAAATAGAATTAAAATGTAAAGCTAAATTCAAATAACTAATAGCCAAAGGGTACACAGAGCAATTTAATGATAAGTTGGCTCAGAACTGCACCGCCGTGAATTTAACTGTGGGCAGGTATAATGCAAGGCCGAAGACAGGAACTCTTATCTCAAGCACACCTGATAACGTGCCCTTCAAGGGGCAGAACATGCTCTAACAAAAAATCCCAAAAACGTCACTTTAAATATGCGCTAACTCATCTGCATTCTGTTGGGAATACGGGAAGATAAAAGTGGCAGCACAGATTCCAAACATGAAATAACAATTTGTTATTCAAATTAAAGAAACCTCACACGTTTATCGTTTGCGTATGAGAGAGACAGTTTGGTTCTCTCTTTATCTAAGTTACTCTAAATAATTTTTCTCAACATTAAACGATCTTCCGCCGTTACAGAACTAAAACTAAGAATTGTAAACGCCATATCAACAGAACATTAACGCTAACCATTCAAACCTTACTTAATTAGAAACGTTATCTGGGTCACTTAAGTAAGCTATATACAAATCGATGTTCAGCACACTTCCCAACTGGATTCATGCTAAATTAAATGCTAGGTTTCGTAAGCTTTCCTAATTATAATGCATATCTTTGTTTATCTTTTTCATTTGTACTCTAAAGTAAGAGTACATGACTTTGGGGATAGATCAGAATGCACGAAATGTCATCAAATTTTTATTCGTTAATTATATTTAAAAGACACCTTCTTAATATAGGCGAAGCTATCAAAATTGAACCTAACATCAAGTATGCGGAAACAAAAATATACTTTCCAAATTTCACACGTGCCTTATTTTCAAATAACTAAACAACAACAAGTATGCAATAAAAAATATTTTACACTGACCTCTGTTTTCTCCAGAACCTGAAAAATGTAACGTATGTTAAAATGTATGTGTATTACTTAACTATATATTGCTCATTGTCGCAAAGTTTTTTTGAGAAACAAGCATTTTTGAAAAAAGAACTCTTCTTGCCATTTAAGAGCAGCCTCGGAAGATTTTGCAAAGTGCAGAACATGAAAGAATTATTTGCTCGTTTTGCTCATCTGAATCCTTCAAAAGAAAGGGATTTTTCAACGATACTGGGACAGTTACGCCTCCATTAAATAAGTTCCACGCGAACAAACTAAAACATTGATTATCATATTTGGTCAAAAGCAGCCTGGTAGACTTTAATAAGGATAGATCCAAGGTCGGGATTTAACGTGCTAAAACCATAGTTCATGGATACGCTAAAATAATTCACCAGTCTTCTCAGCTTTGGTACAAAAGTATTCCTTTACTTAGAATCGAACTCGGAATATCCCCAAATGCAAGGTGTATGTAATGACTGCTTCATAACAGGAAAACTTCCTTACTTTAGAAAAGAATAACTTTGCAACAAAAAGAGCAATTGATATGATAGTATAAGACCTCGTCTGGCAAATGGTGATAAAATTCTCATCCGCAAGATTTTATTTTAATATCAAATGTGATTTTAATCGCAGCCGATTTCAAGACATTCCAATAACTAAAACATAAAGATGATAGCTAATTCAAAAGGGTATATTTGACGTTAACAAAGATTTAAGACTAAGTTTGAACTAAATCGAAAGTACACATTACTTTACTTCTTAGACTTCAATGTCCATGCAAAACAATACATGTAATATTTCATGTAAATCTACGTACCGCTTCACTTGTTCATTCAGATGCCTGATACCTTTGTAAACTTATCTTTTTAAGTAACTTTAGAGCTTACGGAATCTGTGAAATGTTTCTAAAATAATGCCCTTTGAAGTAAGCCTTGAGTTTAGAGAAGATAATGCTGGCTGCAGTTGCCAAATTCGGTAAAGGAAAAGGTGACTGAGAATTCTGAATCTTTTCTCTGCCGAAATTGCTTACAAAGAATAGACGCATTGTCATACAACGGAAACAATTTATTAGGTTCAGCTATCGAAGGATTATTGTCCTGAATTTCCGTCATAAAACCATCAATTATACTTTCACGAAATATATTTTTCACAGCTTAAAATTCTTTTGCATTAATTATACTATTCATAGCAAAAGGGTCACCAAAATGTTCCTCTTTTGAGATTTTTTGAACCCATGCTTTCAGAAGGCGAAAATTCTCCGATCACAGCAGATGTTTACTGTTTCATCTCAGGCTCAGGATCATAAACAAATCACTGAACTCCATCTCTGTCACAATCTGTGTTAAAATATTGTAATTTATTTCTTCCACTTCCGAGAAACCATTTTCTCAACTTTCGAATTTCCTACCGCGGATATTTACTGCACCAGAGCAAGCGCTTAACTTTGGGGAAAATACTGTTCAAATTATCAGAAAAAAATTAGGAAAAACAAACTGAGATAACTTCTAAAATGCCCGACAATTATTGGTTTGCTGGTTTACGGGATTCTCTTAATCAGTCCTAAAACTGCATAGATGCGCTTTCTGTACGATTACTATAATGAAATACAATTGTCAGAAAATCAGAAGAAAATGATATATATATGACTACAAAATAAGCACGAAAAGCTTTTGTGTATTTGCATAGTTTATTTATTAATAACAGTAAGATAATAATTGCTTTTAATGAAAAAAAATGCTTCAAAGTGTTTAGCCTTATGAATAATGAATGTACATAGTCTTAAAATGCTCATATAGTTATAATTCAATACTTGTATCTCTCACGACCGTATAGTACCGTTTTACGCTTAAATATATTCATAACATGTATATATTTTAGAGCACTTAAAGTTTTGCAAAAAAGAAGCAGAACGAAATGTTTCTTAATGTAGTCCAATGAGAAACGAACGAGTTATAAACGAAATATTTGAACCAGGCTCTTTGCTTCTTCTTTTTTAATATTCTTGCGTCACAAAAATTTCAACACTAAGCAAGTCTAACTCAAATCTTGAATGCTCCAACCAAATTAGACTTGCAAACTTAAATAAGCGGAGAAATCTCATTAAAATAAACTGTTGTTGCGTGATGAAATCTAAAGTCAACAGGTAAAGAATGTCCTTAAATTAATTTCAAATGCTTGGCAAAAGGATTGCCGGGCAAAAAACAAATAAAAAGTTTTGTAAGTTTAAATTAACAAACGTATAGAAGATTTTCGCAATAGTTGTGCTTTTAATTATATGGCACCATCTAATTTTAATGTGAGACGGGAAAAGATAAGTTTCTTAGTACTCTCATTTTTCTAGGGAAGCAAATATCCGAGTGAAGCTAGGATTTATGAATTGAATTCTTGTTATTTTGAAACGAATGCAATTTTCCTTTTATTAAGCTGGAAGTGAGTATCCGTCGCATCGTCGCATTAATTTTAGATATACGGATTTAAGAAATATACCAAGAAAATGTATCATAATTCGTATTTCCAATTTTAGCGGTTCATATTGACTTTCACAAAATAGTGTTTCATTGTATTTGCTATAATGTTAATTAATTAGCAGAACAAAATGCAGATGATGGAACGATGAAAATTCTATATTGATTCGATATGAGGAATTCCTATTTCGTAAGTAATTTTTTCGTAATATTTATTTTACGTTTGTAGGAACATAGTAACGAAAACTTTACTAAATATTAATGTATTGTATACGAAACATACCCTAAGAAATAACATTAAAATAATAGATTACTTGTTTTTTACAATATAATACACATTTTATTTCTATATTATTATTCGTTATGATTTAACATATACTTTATAATCGTGCATTAGTAAAATATGTATTAAATGATAATAAATATTAGTACAAGGGTAAAACTTTAATCAAAATTTGTATTACTTATTTTTGATATAATTTATCATAAAAAGAATAAGCATAAAACTGGACCTTTAGCTACGAAGGCGAGTTAATTTTTAATACTTTCTTCTAACTCAACTTAAAAATAATTATTGCTTTCAAATCCAATGAGTGATGCAGTAGAGATATGCAAAAAGGAAATAGAAGATACACATGCAACAACGATCCGAAGGAAGATGGAATTTGTTATATTAGAATGAAACGTTATCATTACGTTATCATCTAATGATTCTGAACTTGTTTTTGACTGGCTAAGTAGTTGATTTTAGACAATAAGTATATTAAATAAAATAAAAATATTACTAACTCTATCTAGCTAAAGGATGTGCATGAAGGAGTTTCTAAAAAAAACTGGTCCGAGATTTTAGATATAATAAATGCTTTCAGCTTTTGTTTATTTGTTTTCAATTGCATTTCCAGTTTCAGTAGTAACGCAGCAGTGCATGATCCCAAAATGTCGTTTACAAACTTTACTAGTTAGTCTGTCAGGCCACGGTAAACTCATTTTATATAGTAAGAAACTATGCCGGAAGCCCTGACCCACCTCTAGAACGCGAATTTTATAGGCCTATTAGAGAGCAGATAGCAGGATCATTTCATGCGAAGAAGATACAGGATAACGATGAATCGATTCAGCGATGACGAACTGGTCGATATGCATTATGTGTATAGGGCCGTGGATGGAAATGGACTAGCCGCAGGACGTACGCACTGAGATCGCTTTCCGAAGAGACACTTCAGCGATATCTATTGTTTAAACAATTGCACCTCAAATTAAGTGATGCTGGAGCTTTCCGGATAAGTAGCCACATCGGTCGGCGAGGTGCACACCTGCTGTCAAGTAATGTTATGGAAACTGAGAGGAACCCGAGAACAAGTATCGGAGCAATCGAACTGAGAAGACTTAAGAATATGACGTAGGTAAGCACAGTTTCTCGTAGCACAGCTTCTTTCATGGCAAGTGTGTACGTAGTTCATAGCGGACCGATGTGGCTGCTTACTATACAAGCTCCAGACCTCACAATCTGCGGTGAAATTGTGGGACTCGTCTGTTTGGGAACAACTCTCAATGCATGCGTCTCGCGGCTTCTTCATATCCATCCACAACTCCCTACACGTAATGTATTATATTAACAAATTCTTTTTAGTGACCCGAATCATCCTTTTCCTGCAACGTCCTCACCTGAAATATTCCCGCTTTCTACTCTAAAATAATTCTGTGAATTTCGACATCTAGCGGCGACTGGTCACGGTTTTGGGAAAACTTTCCTATGGAAAATTTGTTCTTCATGTTTTGGCAGACGGGAAAGTTTGTAAATAACATTTGGGGCACCCTATATAGAATTCCAAATAATGCACGCGATATAATGCGTTAGATTTCATGATATAGTAGGTATAAAAATCACACTTTCCAGCATATTGTTTAATGAAAATATTTAATTAAAGATGAAACACCTATCATTTTCGTGTTAATTCCACACTCAGAAAACTAAAGTTTATATTAAAAGAAACGTATTGGAGTTAAAGTATTAGGAATGAGCTGTTAATTTTTTAAGGGGATGAAAAAAAAAATCGTTAAGTTTTTCAAAGACTTTTGCATCCCATAAATAATACGGTTTTCTTCAGTTAAGCTAAAAACCAAACGAAAACAGATTAAACTACCTGCATCAACATGCTGTTAAAGCAGGCAGTAATTTTACCTGTTTCTAATTTCATGAACGTTTCGACCAGTTCATTTCAATTTTATCCAATATTCCATCTATTGTTTTTACTGACTGCGAGGTACAAACGTATATGAGAGCAAAAATGTTCAAAACGTATGTAAAAGAATGCAAAAGGTGGAGGGATCCCCACCTTGATTTCTCTTGGCGTTTATAAATATCAAAGGCCGATTTCAAACATTTTTTTTTACCTTCTAAAAGTTACGTTCTTTGTGTGAAATTTGGAATTTTTTAGATGCAATTCTTTTATAAAATGAAATTAAAAAAAATTGCGAACATGCCCATCGTGCGCAGAATACAAAAAGAGCTGCGCAAAACTTTCGAATAGTAAAGCTTAGAGAGAACTTAGATTTTAATAGTTGTTTAATTAAAGGAAACTATAAAGGACAAAGGATCATATTCGGCGTATTTTGCTTTAGATTAATAGGAAAATTAATGCAGTATAGTATATGAGAATCGCGCACCAAACGTAAATCGGTGTCAAAGATGGCTCCAGAAATTCCCAGCTGGAAACTAAACTCTAGAAAATGAACTTCTTCCTAGAAGATCTGTACAGCTCGATGAGGACACCCTGCAAACCCGGAGGAAACACATTGCCATTGTAATTATTAAGAAAAAACAGAGAATGAAGGACAGTTCATTTAAGATTTAAAAAAATCCTCGCTAATCTAAGTTTAAAAAAAATAAAAAATCTATTCTCTATCGGATGACCCAATACATGTAAAGTAATAAATATTAATTAAATGCAAAATGATGGAAAGTAGTAAAGTAAACCATTATGTAAAATAAAAGTGTTTAATGCCAGATACAAATTCTACTTTTTGTTGTGTGGTAATAGGAATTGCCTAAACGTAAACGTAAGTCATTCAAAATACACCATAATATTTACTTAAATTCATTAATTCAAAGTCCTAATTTATCTAAAATGTGCAGTTTCATAGCAGTCATTTATCTTAGATAAATAATATTTCATTCAACGTTTAAAATTTTCACAAACTAATGTTCAGTGTCACTGATGCGGAATTCGTCTGAGCTATAACTATTTACTTTAGCCTCTTTCTGATGATAAAGGCCAAACCAATCAAAATAGAACCGACGTTCGGAGTAGACAGTTACTTCAAAGAATGTCAGCAGAGAGATTTCATCAACTCTCCTTGATTTCTTAGAATGAGAAGTCAATTCTAAAGGATGCTGTTGAATGAAATTCACACTTTCATCTAGAAAAGGAAGCGAGTTCTTTGAAGTGCTTCCTTCGAAAAATGCAAAGTCCTATTTTAAGAATTCAAAGCTTAGCGATACATTTTCTAAAGATGCTAAAGAATTTTGAAATTGAAAGAGATTGCTTTATAATCTAAAAATTAAGGGACATTTCGAATTTAACCACAAAACTAAAACTTTCATTACAGGCATAAAAATATGTTTTGAAAGAATGAATTTTATTCACTTTCCTACGATATTTTCCATTAATTATACCTAAGGGAAACTTCACTACGGCCCCTCTGCTAGAACTTCGGGTATAGAGTATTCTCGGATATACGATATTTTAATTTCAGAATTAATTTTTTTTATATTTTATACTTAATTTTAATATTGAATATTTTTATGTGTCCAGTTACTTAAAATTTCATATTTACGGGTGTTAATTTTATTGAATTATCATGGAATTTTTCAAAAAATTATAATTTTATTTGTGAAGCCAAAAATATAATTTTGATGATTTTAATAAAAATTTTTATGTGCTAGTTTGCCTATAGTAGTGGTATTAACATCATCTACTGTCTTATGTATAATTATGGGTGCCAACTCTTCGCTATCTTAGCATCCGTTTTGCACCATCTTCATAAATATATTGCATACTAAATGTTTATCGCCTCTTTAAAAATTGTCATTCGCCTGTTTAAAAATTTATTTTTTCAAATTCCTTAGAAATTGCCTGCTTTCACACGCTGCCGGAACGCTCTTGCTGAAACTCTGCACACATAATACTTTGACTAGTCAAACTTTTCACCCTCATTATGCTCCACACTTATACGCCTCATTATCCTTCACACTCTTTAAGATCCTTTAAACAAAGCTGTATGTTGCCTGTTTTATCTTCTTCATATAGATAGTCTAAATCAAACTTCATCCACCATGTTTACGACAGACACTTAGACATTACGATGCAAATGATATGAGGCATACTTCTATAATATATTGCTGATATTACCCTTTGATATTTGTGGTAAATTAGAAGTTATCTCGTCTGCTTTCACTTGGCGTTTACTCCGGTCATCCTCTTATGGTATTTACTTTTTTATAGTTTAATTACTATTCACATTTAAACATTTGTTGGGTGCGTACGGGTTCGTTATGAATTAAATGCACACGTCCAATGAAAAATGGACAAAATTTATTATTATCACAACAAAAATGCTTAAATTTCCTCCGATATTCCAGATATTCGTGCAGTATTACAATATCTCGCAGTAGTTATCTTTTAACTACTCAAACGTCCAAAACAACTTAATTCAAAACAGCTAAAGAAAGCTAATCCGCGAAATCGCTACAATCAACAAGAGCCGTTTTTTTTTAAAACTCTTAAAACAACAACAAACTAACTAATCACTAAATTGAGAGGTTTTCCTCCTTTTTCTAAGATTTTAAATCGCGCGCGAGAAATTTCTGGAACTTTCTCGAAATCAAAAACAGATATTTATTTATTGGTGCTACTTTGGTAGACGGTAGCACGGATTTTGGCGATTTCTTGGGGATTTTCCTTTGGCGAGTAATACAACTTATGGTAAACCCATTGCTGGATAAGTTATTTATGGTAACCGATACTTTGTTGTCATTTTATTTAAAAAATAATGCGTTTTATTGTGCATAAATTCCGTGTTTAAAATATTATTTATGGCTTTTAAATATTAAAAATCAATTTAATTTTGCATTTTTATTTGAAATAAAAATTTTATTGTTTATCATATTTTATGAAATTTTATGTTGTGGATGATGTAATCAATGACGTCACCTTACTTTAAAAGTAATTCGTTTTAATATGTATAAATTTAATCTAATGTTTTAAACATTATTTATGGCTGTTAAATATTAAAATACAATTAATTTTGCATTTTTTAAAAAAATGATTTTATTATGTATGAATTTTTAAATAATTTTAATTCTAGCCGTGATGTAATAAGCTCTCTGATTGGTTATAGAATATTTGTGCATTAACGAGCTGTAATCAGCTCCCTGATTGGTTACTGACAATTTATGCATTTCCGCGCCGTTTTAAAATTTAATTCATATCTTCGAATTCCTTCAAAGATGTTATCTAAATTATGATTCCGGTTTTTTTTGTGGTACTTATCAATAAACAACAGGTTAAATACTCAAAAAAATGTAAGTACATATTTTTCTTTTATTTTATAATTGTATACTTCAATTTTTGTTAGAAAATAATACACTATTTTCAGTAATTGCTGAGATAATTATTGTCCATATGTTTTAATGTTAATTACATTCTATATAACGTATTTTAAAGTATTTGAATTTAATAATATTCTAATTCTTTTAAATGCTGGTATGATGGTTTTTAATTCGATATTCAATTTCAGTAATATTTTAATCTAATTAAACGTTGGCCAAATGTTTTTATAGCGGTATTTTTATTGGTGCTACTTTGGTAGACGGTTGCACGGATTTTGGCGACTTTTTGGCGATTTGCCTTTTGGCGAGTAATACAACTTATGGTAAACCCATTGCTGGATAAGTTATTTATGGTAACCGATACATTGTTGTCATTTTATTAAAAAAATAATGCGTTTTATTATGCATAACTTCTTTCGCTTTTACTGCTCGGCCGCTGGTGGGGCATCACTCATGTTATTGGCATTCAAATACCACTTCTGACACCAAACATTCTTGCGTGCGTACGGGTTCGTTATGAATTGAATGCACAAGTCCAAGGAAAAATGGACAAAACTTATTATTATCACAACAAAAATGCTTAAATTTCCGAAGATATTCCAGATATTCGTGCAGTATTACAATATCTCGCATTAGTTATCTTTTAACTACTCAAACGTTCAAAACAACTTAATTCAAAACAGCTAAAGAAAATCCGCGAATTCGCTACAGTCAACAAGAGCCGTTTTTTAAACAAACTCTTAAAACAACAACAAACTAACTAATCACTAAACTGAGAGGATTTCCTCCTTTTTATATAAGATTTTAAATCGCGCGCGAGAATTGTCTGGAACTTTCTCCAAATCAAAAACAGATATTTATGTATTTATTTATTAAATGTTAAATGCACGTGCTCTTGTATTTTTAATTTTCCGGCTTAGCTTTCCTTTTTCATGCGCTGCACTTCACGGGGATTAAAACAATTTAATTTATAATTTAACTAACATTAGCTATTTAAATACCAAATCCGTAACACATTGTTAAAAATTACTGATGTCCTCCACACTTATCTTCCTTTATTACCTTATAATATTGGATGGAAGCGACTGGTCCTAACGGCATAACCAAACTTTCAGCGCAATAGAGTACAACAGCATTTTGTCCAGCACATTCGCAGAGTTTATCACCAAATTGCTATGTACACTTATAAGGTATTTCTTTCGCATTCTTAGCATGCATTCATGGTATAATAGCCAGTCCACTCAACGCCTCTTCGAGAGGTCCGAGGTTCGAGTCCTGGCGAGGGAATGACTCATTTTTCCAGTCTTCTGCTTCAAAATAATCCTAATAACCCACTTTTTCCTCTTTCCCTATCATTCCAAGCGACTTTCCTGTCCACGAATTGTGTGTGCCGGTGCTGTACAAGAACACAGTAGTCCCAAAATTTTATGTTTTATAATGGATGCCAGGTTCAGCCATTTGGCGAGATGATAACATCCATTTATCATTCCATGAGTGGGTAGCATAGATAAAACTAAGCAGCTGCCAAAAATTAGTATTAATTATTTGTTAATAATAACAAATGACAATTTTCACTTGCTTGAATGAATGCAATATTTATTCAATTTATTATCACTTGCGTTAATGAATGTACTACAACTCAAGTAATTACTTAATATTATTTTGACAAACCCAAAATGCGCATATCGTGTTTAAATTTATTGTAATATATTATAAATTAAATTTCAAGGTTAACATTAAAAGTAATGCTATGATCATCCTCGATACTAAAGTCATTTTATTTCAGTTTTCATATAATAAATGTAAGCTGACCGAAGATTCTATACACAACATAATTAATTACATTAGCACATTATTACAGATTTACATAGATAAACGTAACCAATCAAGAGAACTGAATGTTTTACGCTCTAATCAATTAATTATTACGGTGCTGTACACGGAATTTAATTAGAAACAAGTTATTCAGTTTCGTAGGAGAGCAAGGTAAACGTGTGCATTTCCGTGATATGCAGCGCATATCTAAATTACGTGCAATAATTATACAACTGTACATGAATTTATTCTAAATATTTTCAGTATTAACGCTGCGTACAAGCTCGGGAAATTCAGTATTTATACCTGATAGAGCAATGGATTGCTGTTGTAATCTGTTGATTTTTCATTACAAGTAACTTTACGGAAGAAAATAAAAGAAAGTAAAAGCAAAGGGAAAAAGTTGAATGACGTAAATTCAAACATGTTGTAAGGTATTATATGCTATTCAGCCAATTATTAAAGTCTCTAAATAACTTCCCCTTTTCGTAGTGCACACGAGAATGCAAATTAATTATTTTGTACTTAAGCTAACTGCTTTGAATGCTCAGATTAGAGCTTATGGCTGTCACGTCTAGCCGCTCTACGTAAGGTTGTATTCCGTCATTAGCGACATGCTAGCCGACGTTTTAAAATGCGCGGTTGTAAATATATCAGTCATTTTAAGTAATCTGTTTTAAGTGTAGTCTTCGATTATTTTACTTTTATTATTATTAGCTCACTATTATGTAAATTAAAATACCCATAATGTAGAAGAAGTTCATTTGTAGCACAAGCTGTGTCTGTTCTGTTCAATTTAAGTTTAAATAAAAAAGATTGTTTTAACTTTCTTCCGACTCCGTGATTATTTCAGACTCTATAATAATTCAATGTAGTAAGTTCTGAAGAACTGTAACACAAGATTCTAGATACAGAAGATACTTTGAAGAACACTACAGTGTGTATATACATGAGATGGTTGACTAGATTCTAGATAGTCAAGGAATTCTAAGTGGGCTGATGTGTGAGAAGACGGAAATTTCAATAATGTTAAATTATTTGAGCACAGGGCTATGTAAAACAGAATCCTTATTTATGAGTTAGCTTAATATTAATCAGTTAATCGATAGTTATAGTTGATATCAATAATTATTCCTATTGTGTTAGTTCAATGATGAAGCCTGAGTGATGATGTATAACATACGTAGCAGTATTCGTGGAATACATTTTATTTTTTGAATAAAATACATATCAAATTATTGTATTTAATATCTTTTAATGAGTTAGGGAAATATGCTTTCAAATGAAATCAAAATATTCAAATATCAAATAAACGACATTTTTTTATTATGTACTAAAACGCAGAAAAGAATATGATGAACAAATTACTTCATTTTCAGTTTTTGCTAATGTCTGAATTCAGTTAAATAAGCAAAGCCTAATGAACCAAATCTGATATTATTATTAAAAAAGTAAACAACAGTAATGAGTCAAAATCAAAGGTCCATATATAACGAAATGCTAATACTAATTAAAATGAAACTGAAAATAGAACAAAACTCAAAGTGCAACTAAAAATGTTGGAATGGAACTAGTTTGTGATTATGAGTGACGTTTAACTAAAGAATCACCGCCAAAATTCTATGCATAACTAAATTTCATTCATTTGTCAAATTACTTCGAAAAAGCGAAAATGCTGTGTAAATTAAATTAGAGCAAAAATTAATATTTTATTGAGAATTTTTTTCCCCTGAATTTTACATGAATTTATACTTTTCATCTATTTTTTAAATTTATTTTAGGCTTATTTTCTCTCGTGTCTTGCTTTTGTCATGTGCTTTACTATGCAGTGTATCATATTTTTCTTTTCTTCTTTTATTGCTTGACGTGAAAAACAACATGTGTTATATTTATTAGACCGAAGGGCATTTTGCCCAGAAGGACTATTAATTTCGTTTTGGCCTTTTGCGTCGATTCACTATTAAACAGGGAAACATTTTTGAAATTGTTGCCACCAAATATTAGAGCCCTGTATTATATTTAAATAAATTAATGAAGAATCTGCATAAATGTATGCATGTTTCTCGCATTGTGATAAAACAACGGTACCTAGAGCCATCAAGTTTTGAATAACGTACTTCTCCACCGAATATGGTTATCTGAAAGCCCTAATTGGGAATTCGTTTTGTTATCGATTTCATATTTTGCAACATTTTAACGATTTTTTTGATTAACAAACTCAACGATTTCAAAGCGAGCAATGGCAATACTGTACGAAAAAAAAAAAATTAACTCCAGCGCGTGAGACTGTGTATCGGAAATTCTAAAAATATGCTCATTTTAATATTCTTTTGCTATATTGCTCTTGAACTGAATTTTATGGTTTAAGTTCGGTGAACATGATATTTAATAAATAATGGAAACACATAAAATGTTTAAAAAAAGCACGCCCCTTTGGGCGTAATCTGAATCCTTTCAGATTTTTTTTTTCTTACGAATGTTCAGTCATTCTAATTTCCTCACATCTTTTCCCAGTTTATCGTTTAATTATTACCTTTTAACGAGCCTTACATTATACATTTTTAAAAGACATCGTTCGTGTTTTATATGCATACCTTGTATTGTATAAACTCAAAAAAACCAACTAGTTAAACTAAATTTGAAAAACTAACTAGTTAAACTTATAAACTGGAAAGTTACACCAGGCTAAAGCTAGTCTAAATTTCCAGATTACTGGAACAGTAATACGTCACCGATTTCAACCTCTTAGTATTTGCCACCCAATTTTGAATCATTATGTTCTTCATTTCATCCTTAAACAATAACAGTGTACACAATAATAATGAATTTTGAGTGTTTTGAAGCCAAAGCTACAATGTTACCTTAATTCCAAATCTTACAAACCAAGAATAAATAAATTTATGATTATTTAGCAACACCGATCGTCTGCATTGACAAAAACAGAATCTATTCCTTTCTATTGCTCGCTGTCTAAAGTCCACTATATCGGATGTTTTCGGGTCTTCACAAGAAGTTCCGATTTATCTCGTGTTCGAGATATTTATAATTAAATATATTCTTAGAAACTAACTAGTTTCCTTTAAGCATGGGAATATCCACAAAACCGTCTGCGTAACCTTCCCATTATTTACCCTTTATTATTATTAACCCTTTATTAACCCTTTATTCCTATTCACAGTATTTACACGTGATTATGCTTACACACATTTTCCAAACGGTGGTGTATTTGTTAAGCAGGAACTCAAACTTGTTAAGCAGGAACTGAAACATAAGCAGCTCATTTACCCTATTTTAATTATTTTATTGAGATAAATCTTGGACATGGTGGACTATACATTTTAATGCAATTACATAATTTTGTCTGTATTTAATGTAGATTGTATGTAAATGTTGCGTTTATTACATTATACACTCTAGAAAAATTAGACCGACCTTCCAATTAGGCCGACATTAGCAGTGCAATTCAGAGCAACACGTCAGATGATTGAAACTTAATTAGTTCCATAAGGACATAATGCCCACCGTGTAGAAACTGAATTAGATATTGTTTTTTTGATTTTGTTTAATATTTACATTACTATACATTTTAAATTTACACCACTCAGCATTGCATCATTAACTTTTGACAGAAAAATTATCAAACTTTTAACCAAGGTATGGGCCTAGTATACACCTAGAGTATAATTGTTCATTTTGGAAAGTAAGAGTTGAGAAAACCTTCTATTAAATAAAACCCGCCTTTGGGAATTTTTACATTTTATATGCACACCCATGTACTGCATGAGAGTTTAGTTTTTAACGATTTTAGTTAGATACAAACTGATTTATTAGAATGTTTCATTTCAAAAAGGAAAAAAAAAGTATGGGCATTTAAAATTTAGTTATAATAGAAGAGGCCCACACAGTTCATTTCATATAGAATCATGCACTAGATTGATTGGAGAGGATTTGGGTAGCGCACACGAAGAACATCCACCTAAAGAGAAGGATGCTTTAGTGGAATACTTATTAATAAAAGTAACTCGTTTCATTTTACACATGAGAAAATCCACAAACCCCCGTGCAACCTTTCCAATTGCCCAGATTTAAACAGGGATAGAATACTACTATTCAGTGGCTTTAGTGTTCGTCCTAAGGTAGGCCAACTGTGCACTAAGCAAAGCAAGCAGATTTCTTTTATTTTGTTACTCGAACACTAGTAAGCAGCTGAATTCATACCCTCTTTACCGAGGTTACACTAACCGTAAAAAATAATTATGATAAGAAACACTTAAAATGTATTCCTCTATTTTTGGACAAACTTTTGAGCTATTTTATTTTTATTATTTCACACTGCATGTGGTTTATACTTAACCAAATTATAGTACTTCGTAGATTCTTTTTTCTTAAGTCTTATAATTGAGAATTTATCTTCAAGTAATTTACTTGGGAAAAGTAATTAATTCTAATGTACACGGAAAACATCATGTGTTGTTCCTAATAGAACTTTCCGTAGCGTGAAGAAAAACAATCTCGATGAAGATAATTACTCACTTCATAAAGCACGAGCTAGGTCACTAAAAGCGGTTGAAAAAAAAAGCTGGAAAAGACCAGATTGTACACGTTACACGAAGAGTAAAGGAAACTTTCTGATGGAATTTTCTAAGTAAAAAAGCTATTTGAAAGCAATAACTGTCTCTTTCCTTTTCGGGGATTATTCAAGATAACTCTTTTTATCTAGCAAGTAAATTTTTCTATAGAATAGCAGAAAAGAAGAAAGAAAGATAGTTTTTGATAGAGCAGTCAGTGACCAACTGGTGTAAGTCAAAGATATGAAAATACATGTATGTCTAGACACAATGACACATTCCCCTAGCCATAATACATTTTAAATAATACATTTTAAAATGTGTAAAATAAAATGCGTGGAAAAATAATATATATGTGACATCCCAGTAATGAAACATATGTACAGTTTCTTTGTTCTTTTATCATTTTCGCATTATTTTATGTCTTTTAGGTTTAAAATAAAGGATAATTAGTGATTTTGTTTTGTTTACTGCTGTGTGGAATTGGTATTTGCTTTAGTTATCACATTATCTTTAACCATAACAGTTTAAATCTTGGAAAACAAATGTCTTAATTACAGTTTCTCGGAAAGTTTAAATCATTTCACTGTATTAAAGCATTATACAACTATGTTTTGCTTAGCCAGTTAGCTTCAATTACATAAAATGTACAGCAAATTTGTATTAATTCTCTAACATTTTGTATAATATAATTGATTTTACTTATGCATACATTCGCATAATATTCTGAGTGACTAGTTACTAATTATACGCCAACTGAATCATATATATTTTCTAAAACGAAATTCTAAAATATTCTCGGTGGCGCCCGAACAAAAAAGTGGTGTACAGTAATTTATCATCCCCTGGATTTAACATTTGAGTTTCCTCATCCCCAAGGGTTATGTAAGGTATTTCCTCCCTCCGATGTACGTGCCTTTACGGTTTAACTGGAAGTCGGGTATTTTTATGTACCCCTGCTTCAAAATAACCTAATATCTTTTCAGTGGCGCCCGGGTTGATGATGATTCTTCACCACCAGGATTCGGCGAATGAATTCCTAAATTCCCAGTCGCCCTTTAAAAGGGGGAGTATAATTTCTTCCTCCTTTCTGCATGCCTTCGTGGTGTAACAGTTAGCACTTTCGGCGCGTATTCGAGAGGTCCAGGTTCGAATCCCAGCAAACGCATTGCTCATTTTTTATGTACTCATGCTTCAAAATAACCTAATGACTCTACACACTTAATCGCGCGAATATTGTTTGAATGCACAAAGGAACAAACGGAGAAACAAGGAATTATTTATGGATTTTTTATTTTTAAAAGCAGAGTCTCACTTTTAATGTTATTACTTTTGTGTGCACTTTCATAACTGTGAAATTACATTGCTTATTACATTAACTCATCGACATGTTGTAAAATATTTTTCATAATGAAATTTAAAAGAAGTAAAGATTAAATTTTTGGAACATTTAAAATGTGAAAAAAATAGTTTATTAATGTACCAACATATATATGCAAACATACACCCACATACTTATGTTCATATATATGTATAACAGTTATAAAAAATAATATAACTCAAAATTTAGTTAAAGTGGGCTTCCAAAACAAGAATGCCAGTGCTTTAATTTACTTTATTTAATGTATCACTTTACGTTATATATATATATTACGTTAATTGAAAAAGAAAATGTAAAGCGAACTGGTAATTAGACAAAAGACCTATCTGGTCTCAAAATATATATGATGGTATATGTTATATGTTATATAAATATATATAATGGTATATGTTACGTTATATATATATAACTTTTATATATATATAATTTATATATATATATATATATATAATATATTGTGTATATATAACATATATACACAATAGAAGAAGAAAATGTTACACGGTAAGGAATAAAATGAATGAATGATATAAATAATAAAAGCGTTCTAAATATTCATGTTTAACCACTTGTATGCATACATATTTGTTAGCATGAAGAAAATAAGTGTATCGAAGTGCAACATTGATAAATGATAACGAAAACATTTATTAATCTAGAATAGTTTGTACGTTTTTTGTTGTTATTGTTTTCAATTTATTAAGTATTCCCTCTAATCTAGAAAACATAAAATTTCAATTTAGGATGTCATAATTTTCCAGTTTAGACACAAATAGAAGACTATTGTTACTGTGCCTAAATACAAATATGAATATTAAATGTAAATGATCCCTAGAAGGAATTAAGATATATAAGTTTGTCTGTACTGCTTTTATGGAGAAATGGAAAACTCACTTTTACGTTCTTGGAAAAGGGTATTCACATTTTTTAATTAAAATTAAATGAGAAGAAACATTTTTAAATCTTTAGAATGCGAAGAAATATTTCACGCATTCATAATTTTTGTTAGTTATCAAAGGAAACATAATAAGCAACATAATCTAATACAATATAAATATTTCTTTGTCAAAAAGTATACTTATCATAATGCAGAATTTATTTGTTTTATTAAGTGAAATGATTAAATTCATAGATATTTGTGGAGAATATTGAATAATTAGAGATTTCTAAGTTTAAAATGAATGGAAGCAATTAAAGAAATTTTTATCTTTTCACTCACTTATCATTATTTGTACAAAAACATAGATTTAATAACAAATCGCGCTTAGTAACAGTAAAATTTTATAGGAACAAATTATCAGTAGTGTGATGAATTTGAAAGAAAAGAGGTAGCGTAAATAAATTTATTTGGGTTCTAGGCTATATGCAAAAAATATAAATAAACGTATAAAATATGGTTCTCACAGTAGGATGAGGGGGGGGGGAAAGAACTATAACCACATCCAGACGGTGTGGATAAAGTCTCTGTTTAGAATTGTGCCAAGATGAAAGTTCTTGTTTGGAAATAGTTCAAGATGAGGCTGTTTAGAATTAATCGACTCTCTTGGCCGGTGGTTGCCGGACTGAGCTGGTTCTGAGCAGGATGCCCACCCGTAAGGTAGCGGCAAACCCGCCTACCTCACACTAAATCTCTTGGCAGAGATACTAATATAGCTCTACGCAGAGACGCAGAGCGATACAAAATGTGCTCTGGCAGAGCTGAAAAACACGAGAGAAGGCTTCTATTTCTATAACTGCAACTCACTTTTCGTTCTCTGGAACTGCGTTCCATGATTTTGTTAAGTTGCCCTGGGCGTATCAGAAAAATGTCCAGGATCCTTATTTGTCCGTATTTTTAGAAGCGCCTTTTGATTGCCGAGACTTTGATTAAAAACTAGATTTGATGAAGACAGTCACGTGAGCAGTTAGTTATAGAGTTTGTGCGGAATACCGCAAGAAATTTGGGAAGAAACATGCTCAGAAAAAGGCTGATTGAATTCTCAAAGAAAACGGAAGATTTTCCCCAACTTCTCAATACATAAGGAAAGGAAGCAAATAAAATCCAATCTCTCTTCAGCGAGAAAGTGAAGCAGAAACGCCCAATTATCCCGAACGAAGTCCTAGCGCAGCTGTAAGACGTTAAGATAAGAGACTTTTTAAGTAATGTAATTGATCATCTTGACAAAATTAGGAAAGCCAAAACTGCAGGAGAGAAATTATCCGTTGGCTTTAAAGCCGCTATGTAGATCGCATGAAATTTGCAGAAACGGAGGATTAGACTTACTCTTCCCCAGTGATCAGAAGGTACTAAGGAATGAATTCATTTTCAAAAAATTTATCTATCTTTTTCACAGGTTTTCCTGTCCGAGCAGCAAATCGCGGGGTCAGTTATTGGGGGTTTACCTCCCACGTGACTGCCTCCGCCGAACCAACTTTTTTTCGACCATAGTGCAGAGGAGGAATCTACCGAAAGAGAAGTTTGTCTTGCTTTGAAATAGAGGCTTTGCCGCCTTCAAAATTTTTTCTTGCCTTCGGGCGGTGGTGTTCATGCATCCTTTATTTATTTTAATTCACAACGAGCGCCTAAGGGCATAACTTGAATTACTGGTCAATACCCGATTCTCAGACAGCCTGGGAAAAACTCCGTGAGAACTTTCTGGTTCCAACTGGGGACTCACACCGTGGGGTCTGAGAGAATGCACCTATAAACTGATGAAAGGCAACGGAACAATGTCTCTCTTCGAGACGCTATAAGAGGAATAAAACCTTGAGATTGTTTTGTGACTGCTGGTCATTTCATCTTTCTGAGAATTCGTTAAGAAATACTCTATCCGTGGGAACTTTCGAGATGGCCATTCTTTTCCTCAGAACTTCGTGGTGGTCGATAAAATAGCTTAAGACGTTACAGTAGCATCAGCGTTTAACAAAGCGTACATGAGAGGTACAGATTTTGCTTACTCTAAGGAATAAAAATATTTTTTAAATGAATTTTTGCAATATTTTATACCTAATACTTTATAACATGTCATTGAAAATTCACAAAGTTTAGGTACTTGAAGAATAGAAAATTATGCAATGAAAGATTCAGGACTACATTAATAATAAACGTTTGATAAGATTTCTCAGAAAATTAACTTTTTACATAACATAATGTGAAGTTTTTTCTTGTGAGATATGAGATTCTTCAGTGAATGGAAACATTAACGCATTATGCTGAAATTCATGCAAAATATCAAAACTTCTCTTACAACCGTATCAAATACATTCTGCAATATTAGCAAAATATACAATTAAATGTTCAAAATTATTTTTCAAAATATCCAAAACTCCAAATTCCTTTTAAGGCATCCTAAGTGTCTTGTGTTTAAATAGTGCATTTCCAGCCTGCAACGCAAAGTATTTTCCTTAGAGATTTTGTATGAAGACAATCAAGCCTGAATGTTGCTTTAATTTAAGTTGTCGCGTGTTATTTCTACATATTTACGTATCCAAAGTTCTAGTGCATTATTTTGACATACTTGCAGAATAATTGATTGAAGATTGTAAAATTTGTGTGCAATTTAATAAGTGTCCGTCAAACTGGTATTTAGGTAAAGGGCAAAAGAAAAATCCTAACAATTTTAATAATATTTTTAAATACAATAAAACATTCCAAGGTATATTGATCTTACACAAGCTATGCATTTTAACGCCGTGCTAAAAATAAACCAGTTAGGATTATAACTAAATTTGAAACCTAAATGTTGAATAACGTATTATTACAGCTCTCAGCATGATTTTTCCTGCTGCTTACAAGTCAAAAAGATTTCAGAATAATGCATTAATGTATTACTATTAATGTATTAATGTATTAATTAGTTTTCATTCCATAAATATATATTACTTATATGCATACAGAAGCAAAACAGTTATTTGATTTATGCACAATAACTATTTTATATCCCTTTGTTGTTTGTAATGCAGAAATTCTTTGAGTTTACTTTTGCTTACTGCGTTCAACTAGACAGCACAGAATGAGAGAAAATATTGTTAAGAAATGTCCAGCTGCGGTAAGATAGCTTCCCCGCAAAGCGGGTTTAGGGTTACCAGATAGTGGTAAGGAAAGACAGGGTTGCCAGATTTGGAATGAAATCGCCTATTTGGCGACAAAATTGGCGATATGCCGTAGACAGAGCAAGAACATTCTAGAATGAATTCTTACCGGTTTTTCCCCAGAATGTTCTCGAAGGCAGGTCAAAAGCTGCATATACCCTGCATGTACGCGGGGTAGGGAGTATTGAGAGTATGCTGAATTAAGTAGTAGTGTTCTGAGTTCAGAGATCAGCTCGAGAGCGATCGACTGAGTCGGAAGCTGTACTTTAGTGCTTTGCCGTGAAGCTGTCTTCACCGTTGTAGCATGATAGCATGAGGGCTGTGTTGATTATTGTTTCAGCGTGTTTGACGCAGTTTTTCGATAACTGGAACGCGTCTTTGGAACTCTCCTGTGTAATGCTGACAAATAAATTTTGTTTCGACTTTTCATCAAGTGTTATCGTCAATCACTCCAAACCCACGGACCCGCAGAACGCAACAATACTTCAAAAGTATTACTCTGCTTCTCTTCTTGAATACCTATTTGTTACCTCACATATTTCACAATATATTTTTTATATTCATAACATCAGATGCATCAGCACACATAAGTTAAATTTCTCTAAGTTTTTCAATACGTTTTCTGCGAATATCCGGGAGTTATGTGTCCTTGCGTTAACTCCGCCTTCTATTGCGGCTAAAGAACTACATTTCAAGGATTTGATTGAAACTAATGATTTAAGAAAGATCTTAATGGCCAAAGTATAAAGAATAAGTACAAAACCAATTTTATCTTTAAGCGAATCTCGGGATTTACCAAGTGACGTCTGTTCTCACAAAATTTATTAACTATTCTTTTGTTTTAAATTTCAGTTAACTTTTGTTGAATTTGGCTTCAATCAACATTATCCGATTGTTATATATAGCATTACAATAAAACTTCTCAAGACGACCATTTCTGTAAATGACTATTATTTCTGAGGACAGAATAAGAAGTGGTGAGACACCAGAAACTTGCCAGTTGGTTTTGCAGATAAAGTTCTCACTGCACTAACTGTACAGCTACTCCCTAATTTTAATACAAAACACACAGGGGAACGGATCCGATGGTTTCCAATCCCTCTTCCCCTGCTTTTGGTTACTCAGTATTTTAAGGGCTTCCAAGCCGCATAGACACAGTATTTCTAAGGACATCAGTAAACACTGAAAAACCAAATCGCTGACCGTCATGTTCTCTACCGTGACATACGTTCCACACAATAAAATACCTCTAAAATTGTAGACGATTATCTTAGAGAGTTTTCACCTCATTTAACAGTGCGTAGGAGTGTTTAAATCGTTTTCCTTAAGACATCAAATGCACTTTCTCAGATCCAGTGTAAAGGATGTTATGGAATTATATTTAAAAAGTACAGAAGAAAAGAAAGCAAAAAGAGCACAAATTTTATCGATAATTGGGAAAAAACAGTAAAGAATATGACGGGGGTAGTGAAATAGCTATTTTTTCGGTATGAATGGACACCAAAGTGTATAAAACTAGTCCATCAGAACAAATATACCCAAACAGCAACATTAATTATTATATGTTCATTTGCATTAAAGCGTTTAAATCCGTGTTCCCCAATGTGGGGCCCACGCCCCACAAGGGGGCAATGTGACTGTTAAGGGGGGCATTTCGAAAATGGATTCGTCCAGAGTTTAAGGGGACAAAGGTCATTCTAAATATGCTTCATGAAGTCAAAATGTTTCGAAATTTCATTTTGAATTCCCAAAAATAAAGAAAAATGTAAGTGATGTATACGTAAAAAAGTTTTAAAATTGCTTTGCATTTTAAATATTTTATAAAGAATTCTCGCTGTAGACATGGACATTTAAATGCTTTTAAAGGCATTGAAATAACTGACACATTATGCTTTCCAGACTTTTCTCCCACATTTAAGGGGACCGTGGACTTTGAAAAAGCTAAAAATCGACCAAAATATTGAATTTTTTTTTTTTTACTCTCGTTGTATTACATATACTTAACTGCATCGTATGTAAAAAACTGAATTCAAATATTCTAATTTTTAACGAAGTTACAAGCATTTAAAATGTGTAAACAACATAAACTTTGTCCTTTAAATTTTGGGGAAAATGTAAACAAATATGTTTCAACAGTTATTTGCTGATATTTATATACTTATATATTAAATTCTTTATAAACCTGGCAATATAACGTTTTAACTGTAACTGCCATTTCACTGTTTACAGTTTAAAAGTGCTTTTCCTCGCTATTTTCTTTAGTTCTTTTGCTAAAAGTGTTTTGCTGTGTTTTATACAACTACATTTTGCAGGACTGTTTATAACTGAGTTTCTTGGACTGGAAGAACTGCAGATTAATTTATAACCTCTTGCGTAAGAGTATATATATATATATATATATATATATATATATTGTACATTATGCATGCCATAAGTCGTCGTTACCGTAAGCCTAAAGGGCGACCATCGAAGAAAAAACTTGCAGCTGTCAGCAAAATTGAAAAACGATGGGCAGCTCATTCGGAAAATGACGTGACATTGAACAGTGAAGAAGTTTCTTCCAAAAATAAACAAACAATTTTTTCTGAAAGTTCTATAGTTGAAGCGAGTACTTCAATAAGTGCCAGTGTAAAGAAACTGAATGAAAGTTTATTACGAACGTCTGACTGTGGTGATAACCGAAATGATGATTCATGTATTTTGATAAATCGTAAAATGTGGAATCCATTGCTATGTAATATAAAGTGTGACGAGTGCTCAACCAACTCTTTAGATATTGTTTCGAAAGGAATATATGGATATTCTACAAAACTTGAATTAGTTTGTAAAAACTGTGATAAAATATTTAGTTCAACATTTTCAAGTGAGCGGGTAAAACGGTCAAATACTTTTGATGTGAATACGAAACTTGTCGAAGCATTTTTGAAAATAGGCAAAGGCCACGCCGCCTTAGAAGCGTTTTCCATGATTATGGGAATTCATGCTATGGACAAAAAGACATTTGCTAAATGTTTACACAGTTTGTCTGAAGAAAAGGGGAAACTAAAAGGTGATTTCCTTCAGTTTTCTCGAAATATTGTTCGAAATAAGCATAAAAAATTAATTAATATAAATAATGATGAGTGTATAGATGCCACAGTGTCGTATGATGGCAAATGGCAAAAACGTGGGCATACATCACTGTATGGAATAGGTATCGTCGTAGATGTCTTGACTGGGTTAGTTATCGACTACGAAATTCTGTCAAAATATTGTCCTGAATGTGTATGCGCGAAAAGAGATATGGATGCTGACAGTGCGGAATTTCATATATGGTTTGAAAGCCACAAACCAGAGTGTTCCAAAAATTTTTCTGGTTCGTCTAATGCTATGGAAATGAAAGCCGCAGAAATTTTATGGAAACGGTCCATCAGTACATGTAATATGCGATATGTTGGGATACTTTCTGATGGGGATGCGAAAACATATCAACATTTATTAACTCTGAATCTTTATGGTAATGACGTAAAAATTAGTAAAGAAGAATGTATCAATCATGTGGCAAAACGTTTAGGGGCAGGATTGCGCAATAAAGTTAAAGAGCTGCGTTCCAGAGGTATATGTATCGGTGGACGAAAAGAAGGTAATCTGAAGGAAACTACAATTTTAAAGTTAACAAACTATTACAGAAAGGCCATAAAAGATAACATACCGGATATAGACAAAATGAAATCTGCAATTTATGCAAGCTTACTACACTGTTCATCTACTGATGTCTCACCAAAACATTCGAAATGTCCTACCGGTACGTTGTCATGGTGTTTTTATCAACGTGCAGTAGCAAATGAAGAGCAGCCGAAAGCACATAAAGCCATGAAAACTAAAGTATCTGAAAGTGTTCTTTCTCAAATATTGCCAATTTATCAAAGGCTAGCTAGCACAGAATTGCTGTCCAGATGCATTTCTGGTAAAACACAAAATGCTAATGAAAGTATCCATAGTTTAATTTGGAACAATTGCCCTAAAGAAGTGTTTATTTCTAAAAAAAGGCTAGAAATGTCAGTATTATCAACAATTAATGAATTTAACTTTGGTTGTGTAAATGCCATAAGCGTAGAACAGGAAGAAGTGAACTCGTTTTCCCTACTCATTGCAAAAAAGCGCGATCAGCGTCGCTTGAACCAAAGTAAAAAGAGAAGTTTACCTGCATGGAAAAAACACAGAAATAGTAAAAAATATTGTAAATCACTAAACGATAATGCAATTGTAGCAAATGAAGGTAAAACATATGGTGCTGGTGATTTTTAAAAATTTCATTGAGTATACGGCATAAATTGTTTTTACCTGTATAACTTCGAATCACTTAGCAATTTGTCATATGTTTATTTTTGTCATATTTAATATTATGAGATTAAAAATAGTTAAATCTTACAAAAATGTTATCGAATGTTTACAAATTTATATTCAAAGTTAATTTGATGTTTCTCATGACCATGTATTAAAGGTAACTTTGAAGGAAAACTTTAAATTCATTTTTCTCAAAACAAATTTTTTCGCAATTTGTGTGTTTTGAAAATGCTCCATGCGTCTCATTTTTAGTTAAAAATGGATGATATTTGGAAGAAACTATATTGTTATATGTTACAGTAGATCTGTGTATGCATTTTTAGATATGAGGTTATTAAGAAGTTTAAACTTGTGAAAACCTTTAACAAAAGGTGAAATTTTTTCGAAAATTGGGTTTAAGTTCACAAAAATAGCCTTTAAAAATTTCTTATCCATCATATTCAATAACGGATACCCAAATACTTTTACCAAGCCTTTATAAGTAACATAAAGCAAACATTAGGAAAAAATATTAAAAATTGGAGCGCATGGAGCATTTTAAATTTTTAATTAAAATAATTAATTAATTGCTTTAAAAATTTTTAATTTAAAACAAATTGAAATTTTGAGCATATATTTTGTTTACTGATGCTATAAGATGTACATGTATAAAATTTCTTGTTGAAAAAATGAAAACTTAAAAAAATAATTTTTAAAGTCCACCGTCCCCTTAAGCCAATGAATTTATTTTATTTTTTACTGTAGGAATGGCAACCGGTATATTATTCTTTTCTTGAATGGCAACAGCAGCTGCTTGCAGCTTTGTTTATATTGATCTTATATTTATTTCTTTCAGCCCTTAGTGAAATGAGGGGTGCAAGCAACAAAAACACGTTCGTTGGTATTTGGAGGCATATTTAAAATTTGGTTTCATACCCGGTCAACTTTTGTCTTTTACGCCAATAATGCCTGACCAATGAATTAATGAAACTAGGTCGTCTTGAGGCACATTTGAAGGCGAAACATAATGCTGATATTAATTCAGATTTGAATTATTTTCAAACTTTAAGGAAAATTTTTGAAAAAAGAGTAATATCAAAGTCTCTATTTACTGCTCGTAATGCAACTGTTAATCGTGCTCTTGAGCGCATCAAATTTCATTATCATCGCTTAATCTGGGAAAAGCCGTACTATAGGGAGAATTGAAACTTTTAAAACTGTTCCAGAAAAAGATGACACAGACGTTAGAACTATGCCACTAAATAACAATACTGTTTGCAGAAGAAAGATTAAATGAGGATATTGAAATACAGCTTGTTGAAAAGCTGAAAATAAGAAAATTTTCGGTGCAAATGGATGAACCAACTTTGAGAGACAGTGAGGCCGTACTTGTAACTTATGCAAGATATATTCATAAAGGGGATTTTGCCGAAGAAATGTTCTTCTGTAAATCATTAGAAAGCACCAACCACCTTCAGAGACGAGCTATACTCACCAGCCGAATTTGAACAAAAGATGATACGCCTTGCCGATCACCCCTCAACGCAGGGACAGGGAGTAAAGATTAGCATCAAATAAAACACCAATGTAAAGGAAGATGATCTAGTCTATTATACCGACGGGTCAAAACTAGAGGAAAATACAGGTTGCGCCTATGTTGCCCTCAGACAGCAAAGCACAATAGCACAATGGAAAGGTCACCTGGACACAAACAACAGCGTGTTCCAGAGTGAAGTAATGGCCATCAAACAAGCTCTATTTACGATAATCCAACAGCGGCAAAGAGACAGCTTCATTATAACAGACAGCCTCTCCTCCCTGTATGCAATTGTGAACCCTGTGCACAGCTCCCCACTGATTGCAGAGATTCAGACACATCTGCGCGACCACAGCCATCTTAACACCAGGATAGAATGGACCAAGGCCCACGTCGGCAACAGGGGGAACGAGCAAGCAGATCAACTTGCAAAGGAGGCTGCAAGAAACATCAATGCGGAACATATCACCATCCCTTGGCCAGTTTCATATTTAAAGAAAAATCTGAAACACAAGGCAAAATCCGTTTGGCAGGAGGAATGGGATACTGGTGAGAGAGGACGCCGTGCTCACTATCACGTCCCTACGGTAGACTCAGACCGTCTCATAGTGCATGCACAAATGGTCCGATACATTACCGGACACGGTCCGTTTCCCGTGTACTATGAAAAACACGGGATCGCACAAAATGCACATTGTATATGTGGTGAGATGGGCACCCCAGATCATTATGTTACCCAATGCCCGCTTACAGCAGATCTGCACCTGCCAATTCCAACTACAAACACGCAGGCTTTCTGCAGATTTATGGTTAAAGACAAACGTACTGTCCGAAAAATCCACAAGATAGTTGATAAACTCATGAACGTGGGCACAGACTTATGTCTAATCTAAAGCAAACGTGCTAAGATATGATATGCAAATGCAAGGTGGAGTGTGCAACGCCATTTACCATGTGCCATGTATCGTGTAAATTAAAAACCATGTCATACAAACTCCATGTATATATAACTATCGGCATGATGTGCTACGAGCAGCTCACAAACTAAAACTGTAAATATTGCAAATGAACTGAGTCAGTAATGAACATTACGCACTGAGGTCAGTTATCGTGCATATAACTATGCACTTTGCAGCGCGTATAACTGCCTTCAACAGAACAGCAACGTGTCAATACTGGCAAATTACGCAATGCGGGACAGTTCATGTACTACGCGTACTAATACCATCACATCCATATACCGCGACCTATTCTAAGGTGCGAAATGTAAGTAATGGAGAAATGCACAGATGCAAAATTCTGCAGTAATATGCTAACTGTAAATGCAAAAGTAATCTATGTATATTAGGAATGCTAATGTAATCCATTATATGTTTTTGTACATGGTAAATATATTAATGTAATGATTAAGCAATGTATTATAAGTGTAAAGAACTTCGGTACAGAATAACATTGTAAAGCTTACCGGTTTAATTATAAGGAGTAATGTAATATGCACTTTCGTATAAGTTAGTCAGTATAATTTATCCTGCATAAAGTTTCACCAGTGCATAACAAATTTCCCTGCGTGTAACTTAACACGCATCATGTATATACCCTCTTCTGTGCATAATGTTTTTCCTACGTATCACTAATTTCCCTGTGTATAATTTAATGCGCATCCTGTGTTGAATGCGCAGCCAGTGCAAAACAACTTTTTTACAATCTGATGATAATGTATCTGTTACCAGTATACGGTATATTAGGAAAGAAAATTAATGTAATAAGTATTGGGAAGTTAATGTAATGTTAAGGTAAGGCGTTATTTTGTCTTGTCAATCTGATGTGTAGAATATAATGTAATGTGTAAACCATGTATCGTAATATAAAATATGTAGTGTAGTATGTACTGATAAACTATCTTGTTAATATGATATGTAGTACATTATCTAATACGTAAGCCAAGTATCGTAATATGTAATGTAATCGTAATAGTGTCATATGTATCATAATATATAATGTAATATGTAATGTAATCGTAATAGTGTCATATGTATCATAATATATAATGTAATATGTAATGTAATCGTAATATTGTCATATGTATCATAATATATAATGTAATATGTAATGTAGTCGGAATAGTGTTATATGTATCATAATATATAATGTAATATGTAATGTAATCGTAATAGTGTCATATGTATCATAATATGCAATGTAATATGTAATGTAGTATGTACTGATTAATGAGCAACACGACACAGAATGCAAAGCCCAACTGAAGAAATGTGAATGCAAACTTTATAATAGTATTATGCATAACGATGTAGGCAGTGTATCGAGAAGCCTATCATGTGAATAAGTTATCCTGTATAATGCAATACCTGTGTATAACTAATTTCCTGTGAATAATCTAACCCGTATCGTGCTTATAACCCCCTATTGCGTATAATGTTCCTATGTATCATTAATTTCCCCGTATATAATGTAATGTGTACCCAGTGTATAATGATAATATAATGCGTATCCTGTGTCTAATGCGAATCCTGTGCAAAATAACCCATTTATAATGTACCAATATAGGGTTTATTAGAAAAGAATTTTAATGTAATAAGCTGATGTGAAGTTAATGTAATGTTAGGATAAGGTATTAATTTGATATGTAGTATATAATGCAATGTGTAAATCATGTATCGTAATATATAATGTAATATGAAATGTAAGATAAAGGTAGACTTGGTGCTGTATTGATTAACCCAAATGGTAAAGGGACAGTGCCCACGTCCTCCGTCGCTTATCGCTTACCTCCAAAGATATTTATAGTAAGCTAAAAAATTACTTAAATATAAAAAATATACCAATAAAAATATAATACATCTTGTACTGCAGATGGTGCTCCTAATATGATGGTTGAAAAATAAAATAAAGCACGGCATAAGAAAAGGGGTTGCTTAAAATTGATAAAAGGTGAGAATTCAGAAATGTTTCTTGTGCGTTGTGTTATTCATAGAGAAAACCCGCTAGCTAAATACAATTCCCCTGTTCTAAATGAAGTACTAAATTCAGTTATAAAGTGTAGCGTTATAAAGTGTATAAGTAAAGTTATAATAGTGCTATTAAAGCTAGGACCAAATGTGAACGTCTTTTAAAGTTATTTTATGAAGAACAAAATGAAAACTATATGAGACTTGTACTTCACACTGAAGTAAGAAGGCTGTCGAAAGGGAACTGCTTGGAAAGATTTAGGGAACTATTTGATATTCTTAGTTATTTTATAAGCGACAAACCTGAAATGGTGTTGGTGTATTTAATTATGGCAAAGCACACTAGGGCTATCTGCCTAAGGGGAGCTTTCTAAGGGAAACTGGCTCGTATACACGTTACACTTGGGGAAAACCACGAAAACACACATGCAGCCAGCCCGTTCGCGGGATTCGAACCTCGGACCGAAACAAACCTGAAATGAAAAATCCGTTAACGGATGATAACAAGGTAATTGTGGGTTATTTAGCCGATATCTTTGAAAAATTAAATTTATTAAATAAACAACTTCAAGGAGCAAATACAAACTTATGTCGATGCAAAAGGAAGATATTTGCTTTCATTATCTTTGTTGAATTATGTCAGGCATATACTATTTACCACAAAAATTTTGAAAAGTCTCATTGGCTCCAAAAATGTGACGTCACTAACGCTATACTTGTTATTGCTACCGCTATACTTGTTATTGTCGATCATCTGAAAATTTTATCGGCTGATTTAAAACATTTTGTAACTTAAAACAAATTGATTTCCCAACTTGGATGATGCAGCCAATGCTAGTGGATTCGGTTGATATTTCAAATATGCAGGAAAAATAATTCGCAGATATGCAAAATGATGAGTCAATTAAAAATTTATTTAATATAAAAGGAGCGATGACATAGCTTTGTGAGGAAACCAGAATCAGATATCCAAATGCAACAAAATTTGCAAGAAAACTATTGTTACCGTTTCCATCAACTTATTAGATTGAATTAAACCTACTTCGCCGACAGCGCATAAACCACAATAGAATAAATGCATTTTTTAAAATTCACTTTGTTTACCATAGCGACACTCTGGAGCTAGCTTTACTTAACAGTATTATATTTCATTCATATTATAA
Organism: Stegodyphus dumicola; assembly: GCF_044657685.1. Taxonomy (NCBI): domain Eukaryota; kingdom Metazoa; phylum Arthropoda; class Arachnida; order Araneae; family Eresidae; genus Stegodyphus; species Stegodyphus dumicola. Next base: position 202,162,442 of record NC_140771.1, read on the forward strand.
CTCAGAAAGCACAAAATGTATATCATTTAAAGAATTATCTAATCGTTGCCACGTGTTCTACTCAAATACTATAATAAAGCTAGAACTATGCATAAACGATATTAAGCAAACAAAACAAAAAAGAAACTGTTTTTCACAGACGATTGAGTATTTCTAATTTAATTAATTCAGTTCTCACTTCGCGAGAAGGCAAAAATACATAAAAACTCAAAATATCTATATTAAAAATTACGAAGTAAATCTCAAACGCTTATTTCCTCGAAAAATTTCCAGAAAGAATTAAGCATGATTTAATTGGCAATAATAAATGAATGCGTTATCTTTGTTGTTGCGAAGCTAAGTTTCTCTAGATTTGCAACAAATCCACTAGTCTCCTGTTTCAAATGTAAGCATCAATGGCCGCCATTAAAAAAGGCTTAGCGGCAATTAAACAACTTTATTTGCTGATAATTCTAAAACTATTGCACAAGGATTTACGAATGGCATAAAATGCTTAACCGGAAGATAAAAACAACATAATTGAATCATTTTTAAAGCAAAAAATGTACAATTTACCAACATATAAGAGTAAAGAAACTGAGATCACTGAGCCGGGTAACAGAGTGGATATATATATAAATATATTTATATACGTTTGGTGCGGCCGATTGCAACCAAAACACGGGGTGCACATCTACATGTTATAGCAGTCCTATATAAAAATTTCAACGTTCTGAGGCTACTCGTTTTTGAGTTATGCGAGATACGTACGTACGCACGCACGTACGTACATACATTCGTATAGACGCCACTAAAAATTCTCTTCAGAATTAATTTTGAAGCAGTTTTATAATTTTTTTGAAAGAAAAGAGTATTTTATTCTGTCCTTAAGTACAGATATCAAGCAAAAACATGGTTAAATTGCATTCGATAGCGGTCAAAATGGATATTTTCGTTGAAATATGGTGCCTAAAACTTTTCGCGATTACAATACTTCCTTTTTACTTCGTACAAGGAAGTAAAAAGAAAGAAATCGGTTGGATATAATGAAACCGGGAGACTTGAGACTCAAGTTATCTAAATTGGAACCTGACATGAAATTTCTTTGCAGCAAGTATCAAGCCCAAGGAACTCGCTAAATTTAAATAATAATAATTACTAATACTTAGAATGAAAAACTTTCACTAAAATGAGTTTTTTCTTGAATTTCAGTTCTCCATGTTTTTAAAGTTCACTTAAAGTGTTTGCTCACAAAATTTCGTAGTCCTCTCTTCCTAAAAGCTATCATTCAAGTTTCTTTCGTGAACATTTCAATTTTTAAATATTAAAAAAATATGTATATGCTAGGGGGAGCTTAAAAATTTTAGAGAGGATTATGTGGGGCATAGCACAAAAAAGTTTGGGAAACACTGGTTTAAATTAAATATTTGGTATTTCCTAGTATATATTACGACATTATATACGACATTAATATCTTATTACTATATGTAACTTAACCGTTCTTGCAGGTACTTACACTAGCAACATAGTAAGCACATATTTGATTGAGGAATCTAAAATTACAAGGTTATATCTAAAACTCCAGATTTCTTAGATTATAAATTTCTGACATCTATAAGGTATTTTCTCTCTCCTTTCTGCATGCCTTCATGGTGTAACGGTAGCACTGTCGGCGCGTATTCGAGAGGTCCAGGTTGGAATCCCGGCGAGGGCATTTCTCATTTTTCCCATCTCCTGCTTCAAAATATCCTAATGACTCTAAAAATTTAATACCAGATCCAGTTATTTGACTAAAAATTATTGTTTACTTAATAAAAACGAAAACTATTTTAAATTTTCAAACATGTAAATGCATCAACGTTTTCATAGATGGACTGCGTAAGACAGTGTCTCTGAGGCGAAAAGAAGAACAGAGCTATAAGCTGTTGTATGTAAAGAATATAAAAATGGATAAAGAATATAATAATTAAATTTTAATGGTCTTGCAGGTGATAAAATTCACAGTATCTACTACAACGCGCAAAAATGTAGTAATGTAGTGTACAGCGCACAAAAATGTACAAATTTTTAGAAATCTAAAATAAAAAAGTGGAGAAATATCTGCACAGTGGGAGATAAAGGACTTGTAAACTTCATTTGCATCAAAACTAAGCGCAGTCAACATCCTATTATCTAGAAGTAATAAGGGCAATGTACACAGTTAAGCTCAGGGCAGATAAAAAACAAAAGAAAGATTAATATAATATACATTATAGTTAACTGAAACTGCTATTAAAACTACTATTAACAATTAATTTCTATTTTCAAGTAGATGAAGCTGAAGAATAAGTTCATGTGGTAACGAAACATAAGTCAGTACTCAAAACAAAAATGAACACTGTTTCTTTAGTAAAAACTTTTTTTAAATGTTCGTTTTATCCCTTATCCGGATGTAAATACTAAAATATAAACACTTTAGGATAAAAAGAATTTTTTTAAACAATCGCATTGTGTTTGAATTCTGTCGTCCCAAAAAATGTAATACTCATTAGAAGCATATTATACAACCCATTCAATTTAAAAATCTACATAGCAAATTGAAAATTCTCTTTGATGCACTAATTAATAATATAATCCTAAGCTCATGAAAAAATGAAGTCTAAAAGATGACAATATTTTATTTACATATCATGCAAATATTTTTTTTAAGGAACAAAGGATTGGAAATCTATGGAAAACGCTACGCAAAGGTATTTCTAAGTTAAAAATATCTTTGCAATTATTCTTCTTAATTAACAATCCTACTTTATTTCGCATTTTTACATTATGTTAACATTGCCTTTTTCTTCTTCTTTTCTTTCATTTGCATGTTTCTAAAACAAATGGGAAAAAATTACATCTGTGATTTCGTTTTCAGTTGAACAGAATTTAAACAACTTTCAAATCGCGCAATGAATTTAATGTACTAGAGTCCGTTACAGAGAAGATAATCTTTTCTCGTTTTGTTCGTCATTTCAGTTACTTGTCTTAGCCTTTTTATTTACTTTTATGTATCGCAGTTTCGCTTATTAGATAACTTTCGTTTGAGTATTTTTTTTCTTTTCAGGAAATGCCAATTGCATGATTTTTTATTACATTGGGGAAAGTTTTTAGAATAAAAAGTTCTTGCTTAAGTATGCGTTTTTTTGTAAGTTTTTTCCTCATTCTAAATACATCAAATGGAGCTTCATAGAATTTCATCGATTCTTCTGAAAATCTGTTTCCCTAAGGAGGAGATTTTTTAGCAATAAACGAACATTTTCTTTGATAATAATTTCCCGCTCTTTATTATATTCTTGGTATGACCCTTTACTTATATTTTATTGTATTTTTATTGCACATGCTTTTGCATTCAGAAATGCGTTATTTTCAGTTAGAGTTTGCTTTTATAAAACTCAGCAGTATTTCCTGAGGGATAATTATTGATATTTTCTCGGGCATTGTGACAGTTTATAGTTTTTTAATGCTTTAATGCTCTTTAAGAACAAGCAGGAAATTTATTGTTATAATACATCTATTGTCTTTCTACTGATGGTGTGTATATTAGGTTATTTATATAAGGGTATATAAGGTAAAATATTTAACTTTTTTAGTTAGGAAGTTTTAATTAAATGCTCTGAGACGTAAAGGATGGTTTTTAACTATCGTAATAATTTTCGTTATATAAAAATTAAATAAAACTGAACGGCTGCAAAAAAAGCTGGTTTTAAACAAAACTTTTCTGTGGGGGAGATATAAACAAAAGGAAAGAAATTTTTAGTGTATGCGCCATTTCTCTTAATATCATTTTGATTTTTTCTTTAAATTATGTTAATATCTCATTGCAGCTATTGTAATGATGTTTCGTGATGTTGATTTTTAGCCTCTAATGCCAAAGATTAGTACGATAGTTAAAAATATGGTGTATATGAGTGCGCGTCTTTCTTTTATTTAAATGCGTTTAACAAAAAACTTATAATTTAAAAAGTATTTTGAAAATTTCCTTTTTACTTCATTCCGCTTACAAAACGTGGAATAGCAATAAAGAAAATACAAAAAAAAAAACCAGTATTCATGTTTAAAGGCTATTTTTCTTAAATCAACTAAAAATCCTAGGTAGACATGAACTTTCTTTTAATTGAGGTCTTCCTATCTAAACCATGACATGAGGTTATATGCAGTTGATTTAAAGTTTTATTTGGTTAAGAAATCCGTCCGATCTCACAGCCGTTATGAATCGTGAAGTGCTAATAAAAGATGAATTCTTCTGATTTTAACGGGAATCTTTGTTAGCAACAGCATAGGTTATACAAATCGAATGATTTTTGAAAAACTGCTAAAAGTCAATTAATTATGGTAGATAGTCCGGTAGATATTCCAAAAAACCTTTTGGGAGAATATTTTCTGATGCATCTAGTAGTGCAAATATCTAAATTTTGAAATCAATTTTAATCAACAAGCAAGGATATGTGAGAAAATTCAACATTAAATGGGGGGGAAGTTGTACTTCAAACAATTTCTGAATAATATTGTCTTGTCGACACAAATACGTATGCTTATTTGTGACCCATGCCTATTGCAAATTAGATTATTAGGTGATAATTAAAATCAGTACACTTTTACAACAGCACAGATATTATCAGATTTTAAACATTCACCATACAAACTGTGCAGCTAGGCACCGATTTTAATGAAACATACTCCTTTTATTCTACCAACAAAGCAGCTTACCAGAGCCTAACCTTGGACACAGATAAAAATGACAGCTCAGGCCGCTATAAGAGATGCCAATAACTCATATTATACAGTGCGTATTTGTGTGCTGCGTGCTCGATTCATTATTATTTAATTTAATAATTAAAAGTGGAATTTTTTGAGTTAACTGTTAACTCTTATTTTATAAACTAAATGTCATAAATGTAATTACAGTAATGAAATACAACTGCGAGACAAGATAAGGAGCGGTTGAAACATACAATTCTCTCAGGTTTAAAGGTTCTAAATCGATTAACGTTGCCCAACAAACTCCATGACTTATGTCTCTTTCTCTCTTGTTTCTTTCTGGTATGCCTAATGCGGATACGCAGCGCTAGTAGACCAGTACTTTCTTAATGGCTCCTGCGCTAATGGACCTTTGACGGAGCATGTGCCATTAATTCCTTATATGTCGTGTCCCCTCTTCCTTACATTGTTTTTGACAACATTTCCTTCAAATTTAATGTTTGGCTACACTACTTTTTTTCCGCATTTACTTCATATATCACCTCAGATAATCATGTTTACCAGTTTTTCCCGATAAAATCGAAAGAAAATTTCAATATAAATAGCGTTACATAGCATACAGCGTAGTTATTACCTGCTAATAAACAAACGGCTTGTAACATTTATTTCTCATTGTTCAGAATGCGGATGCATTCAGTGCCATAATATTGACTTCCGTGGAATTCAACTCAAATTTTCACGTGTCTTATATGAGTTTGGCGGGGTAAGCGGAAATTAATATTTGTTCAGCAATGCTCAGAGCAAATTAGCAAAAAGATTTTTTTTTACTTCAGGTTAACGTAATTATGTAACTTTTATTTGAATGCATTGATTTCACAATTAAGGCTCGTACCCAAATGCCATACAATTAATGCCGTCCAATTAAATTAGATTTTGATGACACACCAGCGTCTGAGTCGTAATGTTTCTAAACACTGGTAATTCGACATGGTTTCGATTCCAGGCAATGCGCTGACTCTATGGGCGTTTTCTCGGTTGTAAAGATACGATACGAACCAGTTCCCTTAGAAAGTTCTGCATGAAGGCATCTCTCCTCTTAGGCAGATAGCTGTAGTGTGCTTTGGCGTAATAAAATAAAGCAATCAAACTTGTTGAAAGCAATCAAACTTTCGGAAACTTGTTGCATGAATTATCGAAAGTAAAAATATAAAATCATTCAGCCTCGTCAAGAAGACCGTGTCCATTTTTTTTTCATTTTGACTTTTTCTAAAAAATATATTGCGCTTTAAATTTTTTGAAAAAAAACATACGTATATGCTCTGTGGAATATTAAAATAAATGCATTAACACCCTTTGAAGCAAAATGGGGATTAGATTAGCGAAATACAAAAGAAATATAGAGTTTGCTCTTCAAATCAAACCTCTTTTATGAACCGCTTATCTCAAAATTTACATGTATATATTATTTTACATCTTGCATTGGAATTTCGTATTCACTTTGTTGTTTCTAATCGACGAATTAAATTACTGCCTACGATTCTATTGAGAGAGCTTTCGCTTTCTCGATATTCAATTCAAATTCTAATCACTGCTTCAAAGTTAGTCTTAATGACTATTTATTTACATACATATGCTATTTTACAATATTTGCATAATTCAAGATTAATTTAAAATTAAAGATGCGGATTATCCCCCCTTCGAATCAAATGCATCAAGAGAAGCCGGGTAACCGACCGCTCACTTCAAGGTTTGTTTTTCGACTCAATGTTGCCACGACTAGAAGCGAAACTTTGTTCATTTCGCGTTCAAGTTGTAACATTTCTCCCACCTTTTGTTTTTTGACAAAGTATTAAAAAATCAAAACAATTATAAAATGAAAATTGAAATAGCAATATAAAATTACAAATATAAATCTTACTACAAATTAACACTTTACCTAGGCATAACAAATATCTTGAATATTTTAAACTTACTTAGTATTCTGCAAAGTTACGTTCTTTAAGGGGGCTCATACACCTTAAACCCCTTATTATCTTCTAATATGTGACTGTTGCAAGAATTGGGATAATTCATTTATTTTAAAAGCAATTACTTCCAACCTTTTACAGCCGACTACATAATATAGCTGCTTTAGAAATTAGTAACCAGAAAGTTTGTGTTGCCACAAATATTTTTGTGATTTAATCCGCTTTGTGACAAAAGTTTTCATCATATTTCCACCTTGCGCGCATGATATATTAAAAATGGCTAGTGGTACATACTTAAAATTCAATGGAAGTCTTTATATGGGCACTATTTTCTAACTGAACCAAAATTTTGATGAATAGTGTAGTATTAAAAAAATTATGCACGAAAACATTACAGATTTTTTTAATAAAATGCATTTTATAAACTCAACTCCAAATAAAATAAAAAATTAACATGAAATTCTTAGAATTTTAGGTTCACAATAGTTTCCAAATGTTATAAAAGCTATATATTAAATATGAAATTAAATTATTCAACAGAATGTTTTAAACTGTGCGGGCAAAGTGGAAACTTGACGAAAAATTTTGTCACATAGCGGATTAAAATATAAAAACATTTGTGGCAACACAAACTTTCAGATGACTATTTCAGAAAGCAGCTATATTATGTAGTCAGCTGTAAAAATTTGTACTTTTAAAATAAACAAGTTATCCCAATTCTTGCAACAGTCACATATTCGAAGATCTTATGGGTTTTAAGGTGTATGAGTCCCCTTAAACAACAGGCAAAAATGTTCTTTTCTAAAAAATACTAGTAAACAGATTAGTTCACTAAAACAGAGAAAATCAAATTGTATACACAATTTAAATTCAAAGAAAAGAAGATAGAAAACAAATAGTACTGGTACGGAAAACAAAATTAAAACTAATTAAAGTTTTTTGGTTTCCCAATTTTTCTGCCATACCTACTAAACTGAATGTTTTTATCAGAATTTTCAAGTTCACTGTCTTTGATATCAGTTACTAAGTTATGGAAATATGCTTTGAACTGGTCTTAGCAGTTCACCACTAGATGTTTTTACTTTAGCCACTCTGTTGTTGTTGTCTTTTCCTGGGCATGTTTCGATCACACGATCCATAGGCCAGTCTGTTCTTTTCCTTCTATCGTTCTCTAAAAACAATAAATAACCTCTCTTGATGGTTTGCGAAGGTACAGTCTTTGGTCGATGTACTAACAGTCCAAGATATTCATCTCTAAATCTTTTACGAAATTCCACATGTAGCTTTTGGTGGTATCGTCATCTTTTGGATAAGTTGATTTTATGCAGACTGTCCACATCCAGAACACCTTTAGTTCGAACATCCTGAATAAACATAGATGGAGTGAGTGCACATAAATCGGTGGAATCTTTTGACTCGTATGTTAATGGTCTGGAGTTGATATTTTCTTCCGCATTACATAGGATAGTTAACATTTCTTCATATGAAAGTTATGCTTTTCCCAAGAAAACTCTTCTCAATAATTTCTTGATCATCTGAACCAATCTCTCCCACCAGCCGCCCCACCATGCTGAGGCTGGCGGATTTAACTTATATTGAATTTTCCTTGTCGAAGAACTTCTGACAATTTGGTTCCAGTGAGCAAACAGATCGGAGTAAATTTCTTGTCCCTAAAAATTGTGTACCGCTGTCGCTGTATAGGCTTTCCTCTTCATATTATGAATCTTCGAAATCCGAGGAAAATCCATTAGTCGATAAGCTTTCAATTAATTCTAAATCAATCGCACGATAAACTCCGCAGGTAAAACGCAAGATCCAAGACTTTCTATTTTCTTTTAAATAAAGTGGTCCTGCTATGTCGACACCCGTCACCTCAAATGCATAAGCATCTCTAACTCGATCTTCTGGGAGAGGACAAGGCACTGTATCAAGAGCTTTCGCCGAGTTCCTCTTGCACCGAACGCACTTCGATATGACGTTTTGTATTGTTTTTCTTCGTTTTATTATCCAAAATGTTTGACGAATATTGGTCAAAGGAATTTGAGTACCAGCATGTAAAAGTTGTAAATGGTAGTCTTGTATCATTCTTTTCATTAATTCATGTTTGGATGGAAGTACAATGGGGCACCCGAAGTTTTCATCGTCATGTGTTCTCAAAATCTTCCCTTTCAATCTTACAATTCCTTCTTCATCTGTGAAAGTAAAATGCCCCTTCAACTGTTCTTCATTAGAGAATGCTTCTTGTTGAAACGATCTTCAATAATTTCTTCTCAGCAATATCCAATTCTTCAACACTCAGGGTTTTGTCAAAATTTCTTTCTCCATTTCAACAATTATTTATGAATCTCATAATCCAATAAATCAATCTCACGATTTTACAGTAAATTTAATTTAAAGTATTTCAGATACCATTTTTCAGCGGTGATAGCCAAAGTCGAAATAATGTTCTTTCGCTTTTCTTTCATAATGTCTTCTTCGTTAGCAATCACTTCACTAGTTGACCATTTTTCTTCGTTCTTGATAAACGATCCACGAAAGACTAGTGCTCGAATATGTCCACTAGCTCCTAGGAACGTCTAATTTGAGTGTTTGTAAAGCAAGAGCTGCGAGTCTGACTTCCATACAGCAGGTTAGCACTTCTAGACGATTCATGATCATTTTTCTTAATGGACTCACTCTACTTTTAGATAGAAGAAAAGTTACCGATACATTTTCACTTGTTTCTTTTCTTAAATAAATCACACATCCATACGCATTTTTACTTGCGTCACGGAAAGTATGAGGACTAGACTTTAATTTCCATTTATATCTATAGCCCTTGGAATTATAATACTGGATAAAAGTGATAAATCATCTGTCCACGAATAGAACTCTTTTCCTAAGTATTCGGGTATATTTGTATCACAACCAATTTTTAACAACCAGGTCTTTTCAATGACTAGTTTAGGTGTTAGCGTTATAGGACAGAGAAAACCCATGGGATCGAAAATGCGATGTACCAAACACAATATATTTCTTCTAGTAAAATTCACTGGTTTGTCAGTAGCAGTCATCACTTCACAGAAAAGGCTGTTATCTTCTTTATCCCACAAAATTCCCAGCACAGGAGTAGATTCTATGCTGTCGTCAAATTTCAAAAGAGGAGTGTGCACCCACCCTTTCAGATCGAATGACGAAGAATCTAATACTTGTTTTGATTCCTGGATGAATCGACTATTTCTTCATCAAGAACAGATGAGATGCAGTTGCCTACGCAGAATGATTCTTTTAAATTTTCTGCTGTTTCATAATATTTAGACGAATATAGATCAATGCGATGTCTTAAAACAGCAGTCAATAAAAACGGATTGGAATTCAATTCAACAACAACGCGTTGATGTCTAAAAACTCTAAGTTCTTCCTAAAAACTGTAAGTTCTTTCTTGTCAAAGTCTTTCCACCATAAAAATCGTCAGAAATCTCGATCATTCTTATTCACTGACATTTTCAAAAATGCCTTTCGTATGTCTGAAATAACGCCTATTCTATGCTTGCGGAATCTTAAAATTATACGAATAATTTGTTCCAGCAAATTTGGACCCTTTTCTAGGCAATCATTAAGTGAGCGCGAATTTTTGTCTTTACAGGAAGCACCAAATACCGGTCGTAATTTCGTGGTCGAAGTTTCTTTGAATATCCTTTTATGTGTTAAATAGTGACACTGATTATTGATTTCGTGTTCAGGGACTTGAACTTATTCTATAACTCCTTCATTTAAATAATTTGTGAAATCCTAGTATTTGCCCTTTTGTATCAACCGATGTGTCGTACTGTTTAAAAGCTGCCTAGCAATATCGAAATTTTGACTTTTCTATTACCCAAGGCAACTAAACCTCATATCTTCCCTCTTTAAAAGTAACAGTTTCGTCAAAATGCGGCAATTTGCATTTCCTTTCTGCATTTTGTTTCAACAGGGTCTGGAATACCCAAGAAATCCAATTTCCACAAATTTTCCATTTCGATGAGTGAATTACTAAAGAAGTCACTGCGATGAAATGAGTTACGTTTTCCCTTTCGTCAATTTGATCAAACACTTTTCCCATTAAAATCCAACCCATTTTGGTTTCCATTGTAACTAATGTGGTGTTCAAACGCTCAGTTTTGTCCTTTACTAATTTCCAATAATTATCAGCTCCGATGAGTAAAGATACGTTGTTGTTATCTAAAGATTCGTGATCAACATCCGCTAAAATTATTCACCTATCTTTTAATAATTCCTTAATATTTTCCGGAGGATAGTCTAGCTCAGCATTTGATAATTCCTCTGTTTCTAAAACCTCAATAATTAATTCCTGGTTATCAAAATGAATTTTATTTTTAGTTCTACTCGCGAGCAGTTCTGTTTGATAGGCACTTGAGATCAGAAAGTGTGAATCATTTTTTCTTCTCTTCCCACGACTTTTAATCCCAGTTGTTTCTGCCGATAGCCGTTTCTGAATATACGAGCGTCGAATAGTGCTGTCAAATAAACATCGAACTAATTTGTTACATGATTTATTTTCAAGTTGCATTGTCGCCATCTGTAAAAATAATTTATTCTTACCAATGCTAATATTGCACGCTGAACTTTCTAAACCTTTTGATTGCGATGTTTAGGGTTTTTTCTCATTTAAGTAACAAAGTGTTGCATTATGCTTTTTTGTAGAATTATACACAGGAGTTTTTTTTTTTTTCAGAGCAATCGGATAACTTATGACCTTGAGCTAACAGGTATAACACCTTCCCTGCATATTTTATTACATTTCGTTTTTCATTTACCCTCATATTATACGTTTCGCTATTGTGTGTGTTATATTTGCAAAAATACAATTTTCTTCTTTTACGGGAGCTAATAATTCTGCCGACGACGAGGAGTTAACTTTAGAGTTAAACTTATTGTCTGCGTATTTAAAATTACTTTTGTGTTTGTGAAAATGTTTCTTCTTTCCGTTCGATGGAACAGATTTCGGTTCCGGTTTGTTAACTGCGTACGTTGGTTCGCGGTATTCAATTTCTTTTCTCAAGAAAGCAATTAAATTTGTAACATCAGATTCCTCTTTTAGCTCAAGCTTTCGGCGACATTCGAAAATCAAATTCCGAGGCAATAATTTTAATAATATCGGATTTAACAAGTCTCCGTACGAACCCGAAGTTACTCCTAAATTACTTAGGCTCTGAATGTTTATTTCACAAGTGTGCTGTAAGCTTCTTAGCGCATTTAAGTTAAAAGAATTTTTAACTGGTTCTATATCCAAAAGATTATTCATATGTGATTTTATAATTTTCTCTGGTTTTCCAAAGTGTTCTTTTAAAAGTTATAAGCACGAATCGTAATTGTGCGCGGTTGACTGAAATCCTTCAACGACATTATATGCTTGCCCCATCAATAAAGATTTCAAGTATAAGAATTTTTCAATAATGGTTAACGCTTTATTCTCATCAATCGCAGCTTGAATACTGTTAAAAATTTTAACCATTTTCTGCATCTCCTGAACATTTTGGAATATTTAACTTTGGCGATTTCATAGACATAATTTGTTCATTATATTTTTCACTTGCAGAAATATCTTTTTCAAATTCTTTAGTATCATTTAACCGAGTTTCGATTTGTGAATTCAACATATTCAGCATATTTTCTCTTTCGAGATTTGTTTCATTCATCTCCTGCATTTCCTCAATGTCTGTGTTTTCGATATTTTCTGATAACAAAGTTCCTATTTTCGCAATTAATTTCGTAACGCTACTGCTTTTATTCGTTCGTTTCTGCTTCAGTTTTTCAATAGCGTCCATGTTTAAACTTGAGCAATCACAATGCTGAAACTCAGCTTTTTCAAACTTGCAAAGAAAAAAGGAATTGCTTACCTGTGTACAGGTAATCCATCTGCTAATCCAAAAGTCCCTTGGTGTAGGCACCACTAAAAATGTTGTTTCTAATCCACGAATTCTATTACTTTCGACGATTCTATTGGGAGAGCTTTCGATTTCTCGATATTCAATTCAAATTCGATTCACGACTTCAAAGTTAAGCTTAATGACTATTTATTTACACACATATGCTATTTTAAAATATTTATATAATTCAAGATTAATTTCAAATCAAAAGCTGGCGATTATCCCCTTCGAATCAAATTCATCAAGAGAAGCCGAGTAACCGACCGCTCACTTCAAAGTTTGTTTTTCGACTCAACGTTGCCACTGACAGAAGCGAAACTTTCGCTCATTTCGCGTTCGAGTTGTAACACACTTGCATTGCAAATCTTATCTTTTCTAGTCTTGACCGCATAATTTCTAGCATACGTTTAATGCATTGCTTTACTAATTTGATGATTTTTCAGTAGTACAGTCATACAATGTAAGCAAAATGTCGAACCTGTCATTAGTACAATGAAGTTCTAATGGGCTCAGTAAGTTTGTATCGAAGATCTGAATTAGCTATTAATTCTATCCAGTTATTTAATTTACTCTGGCTACTTTTTCCTGCATTAAGTAACGTTTCGTCGTTGCCGAATTGAAACTACGATGTATAAACCTAGCGTAAATAACAAGGCAGATAAGTGGAAGTTTAATACTAGCTAAGAGCATCTAACTTAAACTAACTGTCTTAACTATGATATGCTAGGTTGCTGACAGAAACCGTTCTAAGTATCTTGCACCCATTATTCACGACATACAGAATTTACAAAGTTCTCTGTTACCAGGGTCTCTAGTATCGTCGAATGAAGTATCGGCATAAGGATGAAGATACACACTTCTTTAACTAAATAAGTTTCGTAAGCAGGATGTATATTAGGGTGGGTCGAATTTTTTAAAAAGTTTTTCTACCTTTATATCTCGGAAAATTTGCCTATAGTTATGAAAAATGAAAAAAGTTTTCATATAAAAATATGTCAACGCATCGCACTCTAAGTTTAAAAAAAATAGCGAAATTTTGTTGTTTTGATTACTAAAATCTTTATTATCGAAACGCAGATTTTTCTAGTGTGAATTTTGAGGCATGAGAAACAGAAAAAAATTTTAAAACCTTTAATTTCAAATTATTAACTATTTTAGCAAAAACTAGAAAAAATATTTAGTAAAAAGAGCAATATTTCGTAATTTCTGATTATTTTACATTTTTATTTTTAGTAAACAAACGTTGAATATACCTATCATTTTTTCTATTTTATTATTCAAAAGAGCGCACTTCGAACAAGTGTGTTTTTAGGAGAAAATTTCTGGCATTATGCATTTCGACGAGAACACTTCTTGATTTTAACAAAATCATGTTGACATAGTCTATTGCTTCAAATTTGAGTTTTGGGATGGCGAAGTTTCCAACAATCTTGCCCTCTAAAAGTGATCGAGCTTTCAACAACCGGCGCAGCTTTAGGTCTCCGATATGTCTTTTCTTATCCACACTCATTACAAGGATCAAATTTTCAAATGAGCAAAGAAAGCATTCCTCTGAGTTCCTGAGTTGACGACTTATTGTACGGTTTGAGTTAGTTAACGTAATGTTCTGATGGCTTCAAAAACTACATTTGGACCGTCGGCGAAATTTTTGCTTGCCTTGACTTTTAACCAGAGAGGAATATAACAATAAATATAACATGTATCAATTCAAGAGTAGCATTTTTTCCACGATTTCGTATAATTATTATCTGTGGTCAATCATATTGAATGTTAAAGCGGACCATTATCAACAGCTAGTAAATCTTCTAAAATTATGCTTGACTTTATGGCGGCAGAAAATTCCATTAAAAATAACTAATCCTTGCTCAGCCAATTTGAAACATGAAGCAAAATGTACTTCCCCCTTTTAAAGGGCGGCTGGGGATTAGGGGTCCTAGTCGCCAAATCCTGGTGGTGAAGAAACATCATTCACCACCTTTTAGTTCAAACGCCACTGTAGAGACATTACAGTTTTTTTTTTCCTTGAAGTAGGGGAAATGAAAAAGGAACAATGCCATCGTCGGGAATTGAACCACGGACCTCTCGAATATGCACCGAGCGTGCAAACCACTACACCACGAAAGCACGTTAAGAAGGCGGGGGGTAATACCTTATAACGTCACTGGATAAATTCCTGAATCTTCAAATAATTCGACTGAGAAATCATGGGATGTTCCGTAATTTAAATTTATACAACCATACAGTAGAAAACCAGTCGCTGCTCAATTTAATCTGCAATGATATGGTTTTTGTCTTTTCCGTTAGTACTAACTCAATTGCTGCTATTTGCTAGTTTGCACATGTCTAAGTGTTTTCTCTTTGAACACTTGAAATAGATTCCCTTCAAAATTTTTGCTTTTTTTCCCCATAATTTCCTTTTTTCCTTCTACATTTGCTTTCAGTGCTGACACAAGAAAACTAAGATTTTTCGATAGTTACACTTCCATAAATTTTGCATTCTTGTCAAATTTTTTTTTAAAATATCCGTTGCGTCAAATGCGTTTCAGCTGAAGCTAGCTTTTCATTTTTTAGACATTTTAATTATAAATAAAGTTTAAAGCTAAGTCCAAATGATAAATATTCTAATTAAAAGATTTTTGCTAAATGATAAAGAAATAAAACAGTCCAGCAGTGTTTATTCTGTACCACCGAGTAACCCGATTCTTATATCAGCTGAAACAATCTAAATCATATTAAGGATCATGTTTTTATACAATCTATAGCACGAGAGTAAATTAGCTACTTAAAACATTCTTTCTAAGAGGATTAATGAAAAAATTTATATATATATATATATATATATATATATCTAAAGCTGGGACATGACAAAAACTGTCAACGTCCTGTTTGCTTAAAAACATTGTGAAAATAAACATCAAACGAAGTTTCTGAGTTTCAGACAATTCAGTTTAAATTAAGATTAAGTAGGGTAGCAGACCATAACACGGGGAAGGTAAAAAAAAATATTTTACAAATATTTAAAAAAAATCTGATGTGTATACCCCATTAAATTATACGCATTTAAACTTATTAGATTAAATTAATCGTCGATAGCGCATAAACCACAATAGAATAACTGCACTCTTTAAAATTCACTACATTTGTTTACCATAGCGACACTCTGGCGCTAGGTTCACTTAAAAAGCGAAGCGTTATATTTCGTTCATATTATAACTCAGAATGCAGAAAATTTATATCATTCGAGGAATTACCTAATCGTTGCCACATGGTCTATTCAAATACTATAATAAATATAGATGCATAAAATCTAGATGTATAATAAACGATGTATGAAAGAAATTAAGCAAAGAAAACAAAAAAGAAATAGTTTTTCACAGATGATTCAGTATTTCTCATTCAATTAATTCAGTTCTCACTTCGCGACAAGGCAAAATTACATAAAAACTCAAAATATTTATATTAAAAATTATGAAGCAAATCTTATTTCCTCGAAAAAATTCCAAAAAGATTAAGCATGATTTAATTGACAATAATATATGATGAAGGCGTTATCTTTGCTGTTGCGAAGCTTAGACTCTCTAAATTGGCAACAAATCTACTATTCTGCTGTTTCAAATGTAAACAAATATGTCTCCCATATTATTTAAAAGTTAGGCTTAACCGCACTTAAACAGCTTTTAAATTGTTGATAATCGTACAAATATTGCTTGCAGATTTACTAAAGGCATAAAAATCTTAACCGAAAGAAAAGAACAACATAATTCAACCATTTTTTAAAGCAAAGAGTGCACAATTTACAAACATACAAGAGTAAAGAAACTGAGATCACTGAGCCGTATAAGAGTTGATACACATACGTTTGGTGCGGTCGATTGCTACCAAAATACAAGGTGCAGATCTACATAATATAGCAGTCCTACATACAAAATTTCAACATTCTGAGGCTACTCTTTTTTGAGTTATGCGAGATACGTACGTACATATAGACACTACAAATACGTCTCTTCAGAATTCGTCTCAAAGCAGTTTTATAATTTTTTTGGAGGAAAAGAGTGTTTTATTCTGTACTGACGTACAGATGTCAAGCAAAAACATCGTTAAATTGCATTCGATAGCGGTAAAAATGGATATTTTCTTTGAAATATGCTGATTGAAAATTTTCGCAATTACAATACTTCCTTTTTACTTCGTACAAAGAAGTAAAAAGGGAAAACTCTGATGTGTACACCACATGAGTTCCTTGTACGGAATATTAAATTATACGCAATTTTTCTTGCATTTCATTTAAACTTATTGGATTGAATTAAATCTACTTCGCCGACAGCGCATAAACCACAAAAGAATAAATGCGTTCTTTAAAATTCACTGTATTTGTTTACCATAGCGACACTCTGGCGCTAGGTTCACTTAACAGTATTATATTTCCTTCATATTATAACCCAAAATTGACAAAATTGATATCCTTTACACAATTATCTAATAGTTGCTACATGTTCTATCCAAATACTATAATAAAGCTAGAATGATGTATAAAAGAAATTAAGCAAACAAAACAAAAAAGAAACAGTTTTTCACTGACGATTGAGTATTTCTCTTTCAATTAATTCAGTTCTCACGTCGCGACAAGATAAAAATACATAAAAACTCAAAATATATGTATTAAAAATTGCGAAGTAAATCTTAAACACTTATTTCCTCGAAAAAATTCCAGAAAGAATTAAGCATGATTTAAATAATAAATGAAGGAGTTATCTTTGTTGTTGCGAAACTAAATTTCTCTAGATTGGCAACAAATCCACTATCCTGCTGTTTCAAATGTAAACAAGCAATGGCCGCCATCAAAAAAATTATTAGGCTTAGAGGCACTGAAACAACTTTAGAATTGTTGATAATTATAAAAATATTGCACGCAGATTTACTAAAGGGATAAAAACCTTAACCGGAAGGTAAGAAGAACAGAATTTAATCATTTTTAAAGCAAAAAAAATTACAATTTACAAACATATAAGAGTATAGAAACTGATCACTGAGCTGGGTAACAGAATGATTTTATATATATATATATATATACGTTTGGTGCGGACGATTGCAATCAAAATACGAGGTGCACATCTACATGTCATAACAGTCCTATATACAAAATTTCAACATTCTGAGGCTACTCGTTTTTGAGTTATGCGAGATACGTACGTACACTACTTTAAAAAAAAAAAAAAAAAAAAAAAAAAGGGGGCGGGACAGTCCTATATCTCCCCATCTACTGGGCCGATTGACAAAATTCAAATTGCGTTCTTCATGTCTCGAAAGCGCGACTTAGGATATATATTAGATTTATATATAGCACTATTCTAACATAGGTATTTTGACACAAAATCGGACTTTTTCTGAAATAACATACCAATTTTTTTTACATATTTCGATTCTACGACTCAAATTACGCCTAAATATGAAATTTTGTAAAATTTGGAGCGAAATTTACGGAGAAATTCACGAATTTATGTTGGCACTTTTTTGTCAGTTTGCGCCAAGAATACTTCACTTGGCCAACTTCTTAATATATGGCAACCTAGTTTCCTTTCCCGTGAGAGGAAAATAAGTCACTATCGTTCCTTTTTTCCAAATAATATTCTTTATATTATATTTTTAATTATAACTTATTATTTTAAGTATTTTTTTCTTTTTCGAATTTCATTTTAATTGTTTAAGTAGCAGGTTTTTTTTTTTTTTTTTTCGAATAACTGTTTTAAAAATTTTTATTTACCTGTTCGAACTGCGTAAATAAAGGTGCAGCTTTTATTTATTTTTTTTTTTCAAATAGTTTTCTTTATATATATTTTTCGTCATAGTTATTATTTTAGGTAATTTTTAAAATTTTATACTTTTATTTTAATTGTTTGTGTTGCATTGTCTCTTCAGATAATTGTTTTAAAATTTTCTATTTATTCCTTCGAACTGAGCATTTTAAATATATTTATTAATATCAATTTTCCAGAATTTGATTTTATTTATTTGAACTGCGTTTCTTTCGGAAGAATACTTTGTAACCCAGACTACGATGAGTTTGAAAACTGCATACTATATTAAAAGAGAAAATACAGTAAAGCACAGTTTTACACGCCTTTCAATGTTCCATTCAGAAAAGATATATATAAATAAGAGAGATGTATAACCGACATTTTAACTTAGGATGACTTGCATACACTGCTTTAAACAGTTTTATCATTGTGCCCATTGCTTTACACAATTTTATCCTACATTTGGTTTCTTAAAATGTTATTCATATTTTAGTCAAATATTTCATTTTTGAAATCGCAAGAATCAAATATCATAAGATTGAAATGTTTTAAATTTAAAAAAATACAAATACTAAATTTTACGAAAAAATTTATTTTTCTTCTCTTTTTCTTTAAGCATTCTGAAAGTATATTAAAAAGTATCCAACTTTTCGAAACATTTTGGTATTTCTGACAATCATTTTAAATAAAGTTATCGGCTTCCATTTCATAAAGGCCCACAAACGGCCGAGCGGAACTCTGATCACTGGTTGTTCGGTCCGAGGTTCGAATCCCGCAAACGGGCTGGTTGCAAGGGCATTTTCGTGGTTTTCCCGATGTGTAACGTGTATACGAGCCAGTTTTCCTTAGAAAGTCCTCCACGAAGGCATCCCTCCCTTTAGGCAGATAGCCCTCGCGCGCTTTGCCATAATGAAATAATCCAATCCAATCCAATCCTTAATTAAATATAATTGATTTGTAACTTCTACTAGAACTGACGTTAAGAATTGAAGTGCAAATAAATAATATCGTGTGCAATCTTGATTAATATAAAATTAAAAATATTTGCACAGAAAAATATTTACATTCAGATAGAACGTTTTTGAAATATTTACAATTCCTTTATAAGAAGGATTTATTAATAACCGTAATAATTACATATTATATTACTGATGATTAGGAATCAGTTCTTGACAATTACATTCTAAATTAGAATTTTAAGAATTATTAGAATTTTAAATTAGAATAATGAAAATACGCTACGCATAAAAATACATTTTAGGATAAAAAATGAGTTGATTTTTTATGTTTTAAAACTTCTTGAATTCATTTAATAAACATCGTATCCTCGTTGTTAATTGAATTCAGAATGTTGGGTGTCGTTTATGTAATTATTCTTACTTGTCCACGGAATCTGCTGACTTATCCAGCGATTAAGTAGCTGCAGATCATTTCTACATAATTAATTAACTTCCATTAATTGTCTCTAGAGGGTTGTATATTTATATCATAATTTGACTTTTATAAAAATGATTATTCTAAATCTTATGTTTCTATAAAAATATACTGTGCTTTAAAAATATGGATGATAGTACCAGCCGCTCTTTCAGCCTCTTCAAAAGCATCAGTTTGTTTAGAAATAAATTGTGCAGTTAATGTCGTAAAATTCAAATAAACATCAAACGAAAATTCTCAGTTTTAGACAATTCGATTTGAACGAAGTAAAGTAGCAGACGATAAAACGCCGAAGGTAAAAATTTACTCTTACAAAAATTTACTCTTATTTAAAAAAAAAAAAAAAAAAAAAAAAAAAAAGATAAGAGAGAAATTAAAAAAAAAAATATTAAAAAATTTATTTAAAAAAATAGCTTTTCATATAGTATTAATGAATATTTATTACGCATCATTGAGGGAAATATCATATAATTAATTCTCCGTAAAATTTTACTTGAAATTTAAGGTTAAAAATAGCTGTGGCAATACAGTGTAACAAAAATCCATAGACCACGTTTGGCGTTATTATCGCTCAAAAAAAAGATGCCAAATTTCAAAACGCGAAAATATGTAAATTTGTGTATATCTTAGAAAATTTTAAATAAAAAAGTCTAATTTTTTGCAGATATGCTTAAAAATATACCTACTTTAAGATGATGGTAAAAATTTTATAGATTATAATTCAAAATGTTTTTCGAAAAATTTATAAAAATTATTTAAAAATAGAAATTTAAAAAATAAAACACAAAAAATGGGTAAATTTTATTTGGAATGAACCTAAATTTCGAAATGTGAGAGAAAAAATAAAAAAAGTTTAATAAAAAAAGAAATATAAATAAATATTTGCCAAATTCAATTAACATTGAGGAGCTAAAATTTTGAGAGCTAATATTTCAAAAACTACGCATGCGATTTTTACAAAACTTGTATTCTGGCATAATTTGAGTCGTAGAATCGAAATATGTAAAAAAATGTGTATGTTATTTCAGAAAAAGTCCGATTTTGTGTCAAAATACCTATGTTAGAATAGTGCTATATATAAATCTAATATATATCCTAAGTCGCGCTTTCGAGACATGAAGAACGCAATTTGAATTTCGTGAATCGCCCCAGTAGAACGCGAAATATAGCACTGCCCCATTTTTTTTTTTTTTTTTTTTTTTTTGAGCAGTGTACATACTTTCGTACAGACACCACGAAAAATTCTCTTCAGAATTAATTTTAAAGCAGTTTTATAATTTTTTTGGAGGAAACGAGTATTTTATTCTTTGCTTACGTACAGATATCACGCAAAAGCATCGTTAAATTGCATTCGATAGCGGTCAAAATGGATATTTTCGTTCAAATATGTTGCCTGGAACTTTTCGCGATTACAATACTTATTTCTACTTCGTACAAGGAAGTAAAAAGAAATATATTAAAAAAAATGTTAAAAATTTAAATAATGTCATCTGTAATTTAAAAAAATTAACTTTTCATATAATATTAAAAAATATTTATTATTCATAATTGAGGAAGAAATCTCATATAATTAATTCTCCGCAAAAATTTATTTGCAATTTAAGGTTAAAATTAGCTGTGGCAATTCTCTACAACAAAATCCATATACAACATTTGGCGTTATTATCACTCAATAAAAAGATGCCAAACTTCAAAATACGAAAACGTGTAAATTCGTGTATATCTTAGAAAATTTAGAATAATGAACTCTAATTTTTTGCAGGTATGCTTAGAAATACACCTAATTCAAGCTGATGGTAAAAATTTTATGGATTATTATTCAAAATTGTTTTTGAAAAAATTATAAAAGTTATTTAAAAATACAAATTTAAAAAATAAATCATAAAAATTAGGTGAATTTTATTTGGTGAATTTGTACATATATATATATATATATTATTTTTTTGTTTTACTTAGGTAGGTGATAAGCAGATTTTCTGGGTAAAGCGATGAGAAAATTTTAAAACAATTCGTTCAATCTTAATGTATACCTTTTTATATTTTGAATTTGCACTCTACTTAAATAACTGATGGCATAAACAAATGATCAGAAAGAATAAAATATGATTAAATTTTTATTGATAAGTTATGCTTAAATGTTTTTGCGATATGCGGAAAGGTAGTGAAAATGATTCTAATGACACCAAAGTCGCAAAAACAAAAATATGCTTTTTAATCTTCCAAAGCGTTTTGTTTTTAAGAAATGGAGTAGCAGCAGATACCAAGTGTGGAACAATTCATTATATTCTACTTTATAGTATCATCTCTAGAACCAGTAAATCTAATGTTAAGATACATGTTTATGTAATTTAGTATTTTTTCTATAACTTTTTTTTTTTTTTCCTATAATGTCATGAAACCATTTTTTAGAAAAGCATCCTTGACAGTTTAGCTTTTAATTTCCAAATAAGGAATAAGGATGGTTTTGGAAACTTCTGAAACGAATTATTGATTATTCAACTGAGTCGTCAACAAAAATGCAACTCCGAATGATCTTGCAGCAATCAAAAACTCATTCAAAGAGCTCCGCTCTTACAAATTGAAACATCGTTCATTACATTTGGCCAAGGACAGCCTGGGAAGAATGGATACTGGTCCATAGCTAGGTGTGTTGACTACTTCAAAACAAGAACGCTTTAAAAAAACGCATTTATTCTCTTCCAAGTTAAGAGCGTTTAGTACACGATAGGAAAACATAGTGGAGCTTATCAAATTTGTAACAAACTCTCATTCACCACTTCTCAATTTCATTCACTCATTCACCATTCCATTGAATTTGTTTTAGCAGGAATGTTTACATATCAGATGGGATTTCAGTGAAATTTGAGCCCAACGCCTCCCAACACCTAACATACACAATGATTTTCTAAAGATTAAAAACTTAGTAGTAAACTAATTTAGAAGTAAAAGTTTTTTCATTTCTCAGGTTTTTAATATACTGTCCTTGTAAGTCTATGTAACGCTTGGTATATTCATACAGCAGCTTCATTCCTTTGATAAACTCATCTATATAAATAATGTTTAAGCCTGCAAGTAAGGATTAGTAAATATGTTTAATGCTGCTAAAATAATGGATTTGTAATACTTTATTTTACTGGAAATTTCTTGACAAAAACGGAGTTGTGTGACAGCGCACTGTCATGCAACAGAAAACATTTTGGGACTGACCTTTCTCCGACTTGATTCCCGAATATTCTTTAGAAGTCTGTTCGCTGGTCTTTACGCGCTTCTCTTTCCTGCTCAACAAACGGTTTTGTGAACTATCCCTTTCCTAACCCTTCCTCTAAAAATTCACCATTATGCTGCTTAACAAGAAATTTAGGAAACGAGGTTTTAAGAGCAATGTCCAAGATTCTCGGATCAAAGCAGAGGATTGATGATTGCTGTTTTGCCTAAGGGCCATAGGCAAACCATCACATTTCCTTTCCAGTCACAATATGTTCAAAAAATAAATATAATGTCTGCAATTTGGATCAAACCATTTGCAGGACTTTCGAATTTATGACAGCAGAATTTCACTGTATCAAGCAAACAGTTAATTGCGTAGAAAAATACTGTCCGTGACCATTCAATAATTTAGCAAAAAGAAGTTGAGATGATACATAAGAATGCCGACATTTATCTGTGTATGGGTTTCTGGTATTACAAAAAATATTAGTCTTGAATCGGTGCAAATATGCTGTGTAATTCCTTGTACTCGAGGAATAAATTATTTTGCCTATTATTGCGAGGAAAGTTACCAGGAAAACTTCATCCGTATTACCATATTTTATTTATCAAAGGGAGAACTATGGTAAATGTTTATCATGAACAAATATAAATTAGAAAGCAGTTACCGTGAAAAACGCATGTACGTAGCATTAAAATAATCAAATAGTAATTGTTTTTTAATGTTTGTAACAGTAAATACGTTTTGCATTATATACTTTTAACTGCAGCGCACAGAGGAAAAAATAATAATAAACTAAATATTGGAAAGGCTTTGTTTCTTCTTTTCTGTGTCAGAAGTCTTATGCTGGAGTAAAGAAAAATTCAGCATTAAGCAAGT
Organism: Stegodyphus dumicola; assembly: GCF_044657685.1. Taxonomy (NCBI): domain Eukaryota; kingdom Metazoa; phylum Arthropoda; class Arachnida; order Araneae; family Eresidae; genus Stegodyphus; species Stegodyphus dumicola. The sequence goes on from NC_140771.1 coordinate 202,186,332, forward strand.
CTAACTCAACCAAATTAGTTTTGTTCGCTTAAATAAGAGAACTCTCATTAAAATAAACTGTTGTTGCGTGATGAAATCCAAAGCCAGCAGATACAGAATGTCCTTAAATTAATTTCAAATGTGTGGCGGTAACACTACGGGAGAAAAACAAGTCAGAATTTAAGCACGTTAATATTAACGGATGCATAGAGAATTTTCGCAATGGTTGTGCTTTTAATTACACAACAGCTTCTAATTTTAACGTGAGAACGAAAAAATGGAGGAAGTTTTCTTAATACTTCCATTTTTCTAGGATAAAGAACACCAGATAGCTGGGATTTTTAATTTGAACGCTTTTTTTTTTTTTTTTTATTTATTTTTTGATTTTTATTTTTTAGGACGGAAATGAATATTTAAATGTCTCATTTATTTTAGATATATTGATTTAAAATTTACACCAAATAAATTTATGATCAATCTTGCTGCATATATCGGTCTCTTAATATATGTGTTCCATCATATTTGCTAAACCATGAATTAATTATCAAGTAAAAATATAGATGAACAACCGTTGAAAATTTATATTAATTTAGAATGAGATATTCGTATTTCACAGCCACTTCTTCGAAAACTTGTTTTGATGCTTATAGGAGTACAGTAATAAAATGTGTACTAAATAATAATATATTTTACTTATAATATTAGCAAACCATAATAAATAGTAATACTAAATAAATTCATTACGTTTACAAAAGTAATATATATATATATATGTAAACGACACAATATTTACAGTTTTCGAGTGTTTGATAATATTATTGTTACGAAATGTACAGGCGCGGTAACATGGCTTCCCCGCAAAGCAGTTTTAGTGTTGCCATAAAATGGCAAAAGAAGGCAAGGTCGCCACATTTGGCGAGAAATCGCCCCATTTGGGCGTCATATGGCGGAAAAATTGGCGATGTGCCATGGACGGATGGAGAACCTTCTGGAACGAATTCTTACCGGTTCAGCCCAGAATGTTCTCGAACACAAGCCGAAATCTATATAAACCCTGCTGGCCCGCAGTCAGTTGGTGTGTGTGCCTCGTCTAGCGAGCTGATAGTCAGTCCAATCATTGAGCGAGTGTCTCGAAGTCTAGCGTCGAGTTGGTCGTCAAGTGCGTCGAGAGAGTCTTTAGCGCATCGTCGAGTTTTGTCTTAGACTGTGCTGAGTCGAGAGCTATACTCTTGTGTATTGTCGAGTGCATCGCGTGAAGAGTGAGTGAGTGAGTGCACCGCTATGATGGCTTCCGACCACGGACATGAACCAAACGGAATTATATACCATCACGGCGGGGAAGACTCCAGAGTAACAAGGTTGAATATTATATACTAATAACAGTTTTTACATATTGATAACTGCAATGCACTAAGCGTTATTCTGGTTATCTGCTTTAAGTTCTGAACATTTGAAACATTATAATATTATCCACGGTTGTTTCTGCTTAGGCAGTGTCTTGAGATTTTCTCTATTTTATCAAGGGCTAATCTATTTTTGAGTGTGTTAGTCGTCCACATTGTCCAAGCACAGTCCGCTGTTTCTTCAAGTGCCAGGTTTTTGTATGTACACAATGGAAGTAATAATGGTCCGTGTCGCCTTCCTCTCCGCATTTGCAGAAAGGAGTATCCCTAAGTCTGAATCTGTTCAGGTATACTGGGAATGGTCCATGACCTGTTAAGAACTGTGTTAGGCTAGCACAGTGGGTCTTTATTTCCATGTTAACTTTTGGCAGTAAGCGAAAAGTCCTTCGTCCTACCTCTGCCTCTGTCCATCGCGTGGAGAGTCTCGAGAGTACGTGGAGTTCCGAGAACGACCAAGCAGAGTTGGGAGCTGTACTCGGGTGCTTTGCAGTGAAGCTTTCTCCACCGTTATTGCCTGAGAGTGACAAATAGATTGATTTATTCGAGTTGATTTGAATAAAATTTTTTGAAAAGCAGTCCGAAGCAGATTCATATATTTTAAAGTAATTCTCACGCATAGTTTTAAACAATATATTCTGTATCAAAGAAAAATATGTAAACTGAATTTTAAAGATAACTATGCCAATGTCTCAATGTAAAATTTTAAATTAGGCAAAAATGCAACCAATTTTATCGCTCTTTTCATTTTAATTTATAAAAAAATAATCATAAATTTGGTCTCTAAGCAAAGAAGGCATATTAATTATCTACACTTTCCAACCCAATAAGTGATGTAGAAGGAATGAGCAAAAGCATTTTGGAAGATAAAGCTACCAAAAATTCTTCAAAGAGTTGCCAAGTTCTATATATTAGAATGAAAATTTGCACATTGTCATCTAAAACTTATCTGAATTAGTTGGTTCACTTACTAGGCATTTGAGTTTGAATAATAAATGTATTAACTAAAATAAAAATATTACATGCAGTACCCTCCAAAGAGAATTTCGAATTCGTTTTACTGATATTTAATACTTTGTAAAATTTTAATGAAGTTTCGATTAACAAACTCAACGATTTCAAAGCGAGCAATGTATAAATAAAAAAAAAAAAAAAAAAAAAAAAAAAAAAAAAAAAGAACTCCAGCGCGAGACTATTTATCTGAAATACTAAAGATATGATGCTTCTAAATATTTTCAGCCCAAAGGGACATTAGTCCATTAATCCGAATGCACACGACACATGTATATGTGTGTGAATGAAAAAAAAAAAAAAAAAAAAAAAAACATCAATTCGGGCGTAATATAAAATCTGAAAGTTTTCAGATCCTTTTTTTAAAGGTTCTGTGTATGTGTGTGTGTTTAATTTGTATTTTCAATTTTAGTTTTAACTTAGTAATACTGAATTCCTGTCAATAAAAATAATATAATGTAATAGTCTTCATGATATAACAGATATTACTATCAAGCATCCTTATCGCATTATTTAGTGAAAATGTTATAATTAAACAAGAATGATTTATCAAATTTGTGCTAATGCTGCAATTTGTAAACTAAACATTTTATAAGAAACACATTGTAGGTAAATTATTGACAATAAGCTCATTTTTTTGCAAGTGGACCAAAATAATAGAGCAAATTTTATAGTGTATAATTAAGCCGACAAGTAACCATAAGTTTATAAAAATAAACACGGGATAAAGCAAAACTCTAAAAAAAATTATTATGCAAATTAAAAATAATTAATACCTGATAAAAACTCAACTAAGTATTGCGCATTCACAACATCTGAGCGTGCTATTTTAAGTATGATAACCACCCAGAATTAGCTAAATACGATGAATGATTATTTATTTAAACGTCGCTGCATGAAGCACGGTTCTTTCATAGAAATGTAGTTGCACTGAAAGTATTTATTTAAAATTAATAACATGGCTTCATCGTTCAAAATATTACACAAACCAATACTTAGTGTCATTGAAGCGCAATTCGAATGCGACATAACTATTTACTTTACTAATAACTATTTTTGTGAATTAACGCTGATTTTTGTTGTTTGACTTCTGAATCAGTATTTACTTTAGTCTCTTACTGATGCTGACCAGACGAATGGAAACAGAAGCTTCGCCCAGGGATCAAGAACGGCTTCAAAGGATGTTAACGTATATAAACTTTGTCATCTCTGCTTGATTTCTTTCAATGAGAAGTCGGTTCTAATGGATTTTCTTGAAATGAATTCACACTTTCGTCTAGCAAAGGAAGCGTGCCCTTTTGAAGTGCTTTCTTTTGGAAATGCAATGTCCTATTTCAAGAATTCAAAGATTAAGGGTACATTTGCAAAATGATTCTAGAAATTTGAAACTGAAAGAAATTCTTCGATAATATGAAAAATTCATGAAAATTTCGAATTTAATCACAAAACTAAAACCTTCATTACAGACTTAAAAATATGTCATGAAGAATTGATTTTATTCCGTTTCCTACTCTACATTCTCCCAATTTTAACTAAAGGAATCATGCTTTAAGGTCTCATTGTTAGAATTAAAAGAGTGTTTTGGGATAAAGATATTTTAATTAAGAAGTGATTTTATACTGAATACTTAACTTTTAAAGGTATTCGAGTATTTAATATATTTCTGTAGCCAATTTCCAACATTTCTCGTTTTATGATTTTTAATGTGTCGTCATGGAATTTTTTAAAACTTTAATAGAGATATCTACATTAGCATCGATCGAAAAAGTGATGAAACACTGATATTTCGTCTATTACATGATTTTATTTAATTACTTCCGTTACGATGCACAAGTTTAAAAGATGATGATTTGATTCATGATTTCTTCTTTGTTTCCTCGGTAATTAATTTTAACTTGATAACACGGATTACTTAATTTCTCTTCTTTAATAAATATTTATGATCCATATGAATAATTAAATTCAGTATTTAATTTTCTGTTAATTAAATTTTATATTCTCATGACGAGCTGAGGGAACGTTACGTTCTGATACAGACAAAATAATTCTAAACTGTTTTTTTTTTCCCTTTTAAATATATCTCAGTAACAGGAACAATATCTACTATTAATAGCATTATTGTTTACAACAATTTGGCACCTTTTTATTAATCACCATTGAGATTTCCGAGATCGTAACCTACATATAAAACTCTTACTTTTATCTTATAGTCACCTACATATAAAACTCTCATTTTTTTATTTATTTTATTTTTATTTATTTATTTTTTTTTTATTATTTATCCTTTCGTCAGATTCCTTAAAATATTATTTGAATAGATTTTAAGCGAGTCGTTAATACGAAAAAAATTTAGGAATGTCTGCGTTTTAAATTTAATAACGGTTAAATGATTATTTCAGTCCAGAAATATAAATTTATTTGCGCATGCTTTAGCAGGAACTCATCAGTAGATGAAACGATATATATTCCTATTCAAAAAATGTATTTTTAAAACTAATGAAACTTAAAAATGTAAATAAATATAAAATATTAAATAATTCTTCCTTTTAAAGTAACTTCGACTACTGTTTATTAAAAAATGTTAAAATTATTCAGTTTTCTTTGAAATGGAACTTGAAATAATTGAGTGAAAAGTAAGCGTAAATATATGTGAGAAATGATTAAAAATGAATGCTTTACTTTCTTCTTAACAAACCTCTATTAGCACGGTTTTTAAAGTATACAGATATCAGGAAGTATAATATGTTAAAAATATTCAATATGTATGCGTAATCTTATGTAATCTTTGATTTTTAAAAATAATTATATGTTTTAAATTATGTTAGGCAAATGATATTGAGTGCGCTGTAACCTTTCGATAAACACTGAGCGGGTCTTTAAATGGATATATGAAATCGATAATCGTGATATGTTTGTGAGTATGTAATCTAAGATTAAATGCCTTTTAAATATATAGCTCTTACTTCTTTTAATACATTGATTTACTTAAGTGCTTTGTGAAGTTACATCATAATTTAAAACAGATCAAAATATAAATGTTCCTTATTCAATGAACCGATCTTATATCGCTTCCTTTGACAATAATGTTTTGAAAAAAAAATTGTTACATAAATCCAGAGAATTCTTAAAATACACATTAATTTAAAACCAAATCTTTATCTTTAATCGTTATTCAATACTATCATTTTCCATTACGCAAAAATGACAAAGTCCTCAACGGCATTGGGTCTACGATTAAAAAATGCACAGATCTAGCTCTAATACCAAACATTTATTTAATTTTTTCTCACCCGCATGAATTCTTAAGGTAAAGCGGGTAAAAGCACTTAGTTAAAATGTCCCTGGGTAATATATGCGCATATTGATTTCCCTTAAGACATGATTCGGCAGACCACGCAAACTTCTCAAGTCAGTCCAAATACAGATGTTCAGAATTCCAAGAAAATCGTCACTGCCGCCATGAATGCCCACTTCATGCTAAAACATTCGAAAGTATTTAAAAGAAAAAAACAATTTTAACATTCATTTTGTAGAGACATTAGGTTAATTGGAAAAGCCGGAGAGATGAAAAAAAAAGCAATCGCCTTCACCGGGAATCGAACCGCGGACCTCTGGAACACCGTCCCAGCGTCAGAACCACTACACAACGAAGGCACGCCATGAAGGGGGGGGGGAGAAATACTTTATAAACTGACAATAAATTGCTTTAACAGCTAATTATAATCTTCAACTAATAATACTCTACTCATTCTTAATGTTAAGCAGTAAGCCAAGGTCAAACTTAAAACGGTTCGGAATTCAAACTGGGAGTAATTTTTAAATTGTTTGTTCAACATAAAGCTGAAAGTGACAAAAAGCTTGGGTATACATACATTTAAAAAACTCCACTAAGATTTAATGGAAATATAGATCGTAAAGAAATCATTTGAAAGACTTCTCATTTCCCAAATACTTATTGAAAATGGATGTATTTTACAGGTTAAGGTTTTAAGGTATAAACCAAATATGACAAGAACTTCCGTAGCCTAGATTATTGTTCCGATAATTAAGCTAGAACTATTGATTCTATTTTTAAGCTAGAATAACGAAACGAGTTGCAACGAATCTTTTAAGGGATAATCTGTAGTGCAATCGTTTCGAATTATTTTATTAGATACACATATATTTGTAGAAATTACAAAATAGTTAAAAATTAGGTATTTCTAAGAATATTTGGAAAAAAAATGTAAACTTAAGACGAGTGAGCAAGAAGCAAATCATGATCAGTTTGAATACTGATACCCAAAAATATATTTCGATTATTAATATCTGTATCGGAAAATAAAGTTAATAATTTAAAGGTCATATATAAGTAACTAAACCACAAGGCTTCTTCTTCTTTTTGCATTATTTAATTTCTTTGTGTAAAATATGCTTATATTAAATTTGCGTAAAAAGATTAACAGAAGCTTTCGTTAAAATTCCATTCACTTTATTCACTAACACATACGTCTAACATATAAGCGAGGTACAATTTAATGTAGAAACTTAGAATGATAGTCTTTAAAAATAGGCTCTTGTCAGCTACAATTTACAACCTAATTTTATACTTTTTTTATTATTTAAAATCACAGGTTTGAGAAGAAGAGAAAAAAAAAATATTTTTCTTGCTTCTTAGCTTGTGAGCAGGTCCTGTATTTCTTTATAAATGGCTTTTAAAATCTTTTTTTACTTCACATTTTTAAATGAGTTGAACCTTTTGATATAAACTTACAAATCTTACTTCTAGTTTATATAAATGTGCATTTTTTTTTTATATACAGGTCTATTGTTTTACATTACTTCGATGCAAAAAGACAAACAGCTACACTAATAAAGGAACAAGAAATTTTAACTATTTCCATATTAGTTTGCTAGTTCTGAAGAGAAGAAAATAATGACTCTAAATTAATGCTATTAAGCATGTTTGAAGGAATGTAAGATATATTCATATATAAATGAAGCTAAAATAATTAATGAATTAATGTAAAATGGACAGTCAGGGATAACATAAACATGCTACGTTTCAAAATATTGACAAATTATACAACTTCCTTATAAGTGCATAAATAGCAGATATTACATACAAACTTAATGATATATTCAAACTTTGCTTTGAAGCAGACTTTTGCAAAGTGAAATGCTATAAATTTTATTATTACGAACTTTTCCCCAGACATATAGATATAATAATCAATATGTAATTACTTTACACAAAGAATAAGAGAAATTTTCATTTAATCAAAAATGTCAATCTTCGGATTTACATCATAATAATAACAATGACCTTATTTTCATGACGCGGGAAATAAGCTTAACATAAGTTTCGATAAACCTCTTTTAGACTCAGAGGCCAAAGATGGAGTCCCTGCTAGTTCAGAAAGTCTGTCTATGCAAAACTAAAGTGAAAGCATTGCACTGATTATTTTGCGTGCGGAACACCTCTATCGGAACGTTTGTCCATTTAAGTACATATACGAAACTCGATGGTATCACGCAAAAGACTCACGTCTGCCTTTTAGAAGAAAAAGGTGATACTATTCTGCATTTGGGGAGTTAAGTTATCGAATGATCGAAGAATCTTTACTTTTCGTTTGAAGAAAAATTCACAAAGCGTCGTTTACAAACGAGTGGATTCTCACTATACTACACTCTGACTGTTACTTAGTTGTATTGATGATTTTCGGGTTTCAATGCATAACATTTGCATGAAAGAAAGATTGCAGAGAAGAATTCGTACGGTTAAGTTTGATTTTTCCTCCATGGAGCATTTTATGGGAAGAGGCTAAATGAAGTTCCGTGGCTTGAATATTTATAACATATTGCACTTAATAACATGTTCAGAAAAGTAATCGTCTTTCCATCGACTGTATTGCAGCATTTAATTAATAAATAAAATATTTGTAAAATATTTAATCCAAAAGTATAACAATGTCAAATTAATAAATTACGAATTATAATTAAATAAAATAATGATGATGTTATTCAATAAAAATTCCAGCTGACAAATTATTATAAGAGTTCCATCTTTCATTACGTATTTTGACTCGTGTACTAAATTGGACATCATACCTAACATATAATGCAATGATCGAGAAATGTACATTGTATGTCGCATGGGTAATGATGCATGCTTGTTCATCGTAAATATAGATTGCATATATAAAATACAAAAAGATAATTCATACGTTGTAGCATTCTTTTAAAAACGTAACGCCCGTTTTTATTTTTAGTAACCGAAATTATATCGGATTGAAATTAATTCATATCACATAATTCTTAACGTAGCATTAATGATGCAAGTAGTTACACAAACGCTTCAGCAACTCGAAACATTTTATTAACAGCTAATAGAAACACTGGGAAACCTGTAAAGTAAAAACTCAAATAACTTCTGTCTTAAGCTTTCTTTTCGAACAAGTCACATTACTGTTCTTGTTTACTGCCATAAGATTTTGCTTACCTCTCTGTTCATCAATTCTACAACCAGATGATATGGAAAAGATATAAAAAGATCTGCGCAGATTTTGCCCATTACGATATGTAATTTATACTGAAAATGTGATCATATTTAATTACAAGTATATATTCTTATTTATATTATACTTAGAGTGATCTTCTTCATAATAAGGTTATAAGTTTTATTTCACAAAATTAAATGTAAAGGTCTTCAAAAGTATCAAAAGTGATTATTTGATATACAGGGAAACGAGAAAATCCGTACGTTTCAAGTAACTCTCTAAAATTTTATTCCGTTATCAGTTTTGTTAATTCTACATTTAAAAATTTCGCTTATAATACTTTATTAATAATTAAAGACTTTAATACCCATAACACTAAAAACACTTATATTAAATTTCCCAATATATACCCAAATAACTTTGATTATAACTCAGAATTTATTTATCATGCAATATCAACTCTTACTTTTTTACATGAATTCTAATCACACTTTTTATTTTTACTAAAATATATAATGATGTTTGAATATGCGAAGGATTACTTGGTATGCAAAATTCTATCTATTTAAAATAAATCCGTGAAAGAGCGTTTCATTTCTAATTTAATGATTTCTAATTTTTAAGGATTTTAATTAAAAAACCTTAATTTTAAACTTCCCAGCACATTCCAAACAATCTTGTATACACTCTCTCAAACCTTTATCTTTTTTCAGCATTTTACCAAAGAGCATTCAAGCGTAATTATCCTTACACTACGGAATAGTAACTCAAGTTAAATGAAAAGTAGCAGTTCCTGAAAAATTAGTTGCAGATGTATTTTTAGATTTTTATAATTACCATTTTGCCTTTCAATTCACTTAACAGCGTACGTTAATTAAGCGTCAGAAAGTATTTCAATTTCTCTCACAACAGCACTTAAGGTTGCCATAGCAACCACATTCAAACAGATAGTATTTGCCTGAATACAGTTGTGGAATCGAAATTTATGACCGGTTTATAATTTTTATAATGCACAAATAAATGCGCTACAGACGTGTGGTGGAATACACGATTTATGCTGATAATAATAACAATTACACCGCTGTAAATTACGTAGAAAGATGAAAATTATTATTTTTTCTTTACCTGCATAAAAGCGGATAATAAAATGGATAATTCTGTACTTATTGATTCGGAACAGCATTTTAATGGTAAAATAATAAAACGGGAAGAAATGTTATTAAAATACCATTTAAGACTCATTTCGTGCATTCATTTTAATATATTAAATATTTCTAAGCTTTACCTTTTAAATACTCAATATATAAATTTCAAAAAAATGTTACAGTTTTATAAATATACATTGCAAATACTAATTTCTGACATTGGAGATCCTTATACTTTTTTATGAAATGGAGACCTTCAAGTTAAGAAATATATCGCATGAAACACAATGATAAGGAATGATAATTGATCAAACAGAGAAATTATAACATCTTATACTCCGTCTTTAATAATATGAAGTTGCCGCCAACTTAATATTTTGATGTTTTTTTATTAATAAATATTTATGTATTTAAAATGTCGAAAGTTCATCCCTCTTTTAAAATGCAAATGCTTTATTACAGACATATAAATTCGAATGTCCTTTTAAAAATTATTCTCATAGTGCTTCTATTCTATAGTTTGCATTAAGCATTACGATTTCGCTTAAAAGTAAAACAATGCATTTCGTTTTTAGAGAGCAAATGTTACCATTTATTAAAATATTAATTTTAAATGAAGGGCTTTTGTCACTAATAAATCATAACAGTTTTTTGTTCACATTTCTCCCGGCAATTTTTCCGTCGATGTCAAAAGTTGTCTACAAAAATGTCACTATCAATAAAGAACTGTCAACTAAAATGACGTTTAAGCGCTTAGAACAACATTTAAAAAGCACTTAATGGGCAAAATTAAACACTTTTCATGATAAACTGCATGAATGCATATTAAACGGTTAGGTAATGGAAAGAAATTTCATTTTTCTCGACATACGTCACTTTTCAAACAGATAATGATTTTAGACTGATCATGATGCTCGTTTCCTCGTTATTTATGTACTTGTCTATTCCACGTCGCTAATCATTTTACACAAAACATGAAGTTGGGGATATATTTGCAAATATATTGCGAAGTTAAAAATCTCCAGCTCAGAGAAACTAAACTTTTGGAAGTCTCATGACAAATTATATCTTTACCTCTGAAGAAGAGGGGTTTATGTACATTTGCCCTAAAATCGATAGCATTTTATTCAAAATCTACGCCAGCCTAATTCTGGAATTTTGGCTAAATTTAAACATTGCTTCCGGCAAGAAGTAACATGCAGGCAGAGAACTGACTTTCCCTCTTATTATATGTATGTTTGCCTATACCCTGACCAGTCAAAATAGTCTACAACAAAATAGTCCATGACAAAATAGCCTAAATATAAGTACCTTATTTCTAGTTCAATTCTAAAAGCTTTCCATGCGAATATAGAATTTTTATACATTCGACAAAATTCACACCCAGCTTTAGTATCTAAAATTAAAAACAGAATTTTCTGTACCTTATTTATTTTTTTAATAAAAACAAGCCGTTCAAGAACAGCAAAAAATTAGTGTTTATTGATACTCATGTTTCAGGATTATTACGATACTTAGATACTCTTTTTTTGCGCAAAACATGTAACTTTCTGTAAACTATATCACAATTATAGTTTAGAATACAGGCCACATGATAGCAAACTTTTGTACGCTGCAGTAATTTGTATGTTGAAATTAGTACTACGGCACCCTTTTTGACGAATGGTTGTGAAATATTTTTAATAAGATACGTCTATCAGCCAAACATATGTGTACAACATAAATTTTATATTGCATATTGTATACATACAGCATAAATTTTATATTGTATATTGTATTTATATTGTGTGTATTTTTATAATGCATTTTATATGCACAATATAATTACTGATTTATACATACGCTGTGCCACAAATTCATCTGTCTATATTCCGTTTGGGTTGCTTACCTGCGTTGTTGAATATTACCTATATATATTTAGATACTATAAAATTAACAAACGGTTGGCAGGACACATTTCAGAATCCTTTGATTTAGACTATTTTGTCATGGGCTATTTTGGTCACATGTTGTTTTGTCATGGGGTATTTTATTATCAGCTATTTTGTAGAGGCTAATTTGTCATGGCCTATTTTGTAGGTATATGAAATATACATACAACAAATACAAATATGTATATTGTGATGTAGAAAACAATAAAAAAGTGATACTATAAAAGTTACTTGAATAGTTGATAAAATTCCGGAATCATTTTGAGTTAAAAATATCGGATATGAAATCATTAAGTGAGAAGTAAAATCATGCCAAAATCGGAAGATAAATCGGGTCTTAAATAAGATGCATTAAAATGTATACAAGAAAAGTAAAGGTGCCTGTAGAGGCCATACGTTTCAAAGATGCTCCTGAAAATGCTCTGTGTCTGCATTGCGAACACTAGGGTATGCGGGGAATCGGAAATCGCACTAAGGTGCTTAATTGCTTAACATATGACCATGCATTATATGATAAAATGTGTTTAATTTGGAATTTTTCATAATATCTTAAACTTCGTTCCTTTAGTTTTAAAACACCCCGCATTTAAGTAACAAACTAAGGAGTAATGATATTATTTTTTCTTTAAAAATTATTTTTTGCATAGAGTACCATGTAGAATTAAATATACCTAAAAATATTTTACTTTTAAAATAGGAGTTCGAAAATGAACATTTCGTGGAATTACTCCTGCCTTTTCCTGGGGCATTTCCTTGGGCTGCTTTTTCCTCGGGTGCAGATTAATTTGCTATGCTCCATTTCCAGGCAAGTCTGACATAAACTCTTTTCTTTCTCTGTTTCTTTTTCTTTTGCCGAAGAAAAACTTTCCTTTAATTTTAATTCATGATAAAATAGAATTGTGTTAATCCTCCCCCCATTCAGCTTTTATCACAAATTGGCCAGAACCTTAAGTCTTAAACGAATTAAACTGATTCTGAAACTTGTTAACTCAGTGTTCGCAGAAACAAAGGAGTTACTTCGTTATGTTCTGTTAAATTGTTCTAATACAAAAGCCCGCTATTCAACTCTAACTTTCTGATCACGAAGTACATCTTAGAGCTAAAGAAAGCGTTTTAACAAAAGAGGAAGAAAAGAATTCTTTCGAAAGATTTCTTTCTGCCGAGGTGGTAGAAGTAATGTGACTCTCAGACCGCTTCTTAATCAAGTTCGAAATTCGAAGCTAGCTGACTTTTCGAAATTTTCCCATGGCGTTATTTTTTATTAGCGATACGAAGGATTCGGTTTCAAGTAAGTAAGATTTTCTGAAAGGTTGACTTAAGAATAAGAACTTCTGGCTTGCAATTTTTAAAGTTTGTATGTAATATAATATTTGGTGTCTTCTTAGGTTGCTGTAAATTTGCAGTTTATCTGGACATAAAAATTTACCAATCAAATCAATTTCTTGAAAATCTGAAAAATGTGTTACTTTTATTTGAATCTTTTGACAAATTCAATATTAAGCAAACGTTTTTATTTCTCCTAAAAAAGACATAGTGTACTTCAAAAAGAAACGAATAGCCGTCCTTCTTCAAAAATAATCATTGAATTTCTCTGTGGAGTTCAAAGCATAAAACAAAGACGGAACTTTAACACCGCTAAAAAAGGCAACTACGTGGATGTGCATATTAATGAAACAAGTTGCAGGTATTTACATCGTAGCTGATATCTCGTTTTCTTGCATACACAATGAGTTTAATTCAGTGTAAAGAGGAGTTGAAGAATTAGCAATGTGCGTTTCGTGCAATTTAGCAGCTTCTGTGAAGAAAAGATTGAAGAAGAAGAACTTATTCTCTTGGTACGTCTATGAGTAGGGTTATATCTATAAATATAACATAAAATGATGTCGAAAATAAGTACTATGTTGCTCTTATTACGTTATTCTTCAAATATTAAACAAAGTGGCACCTACATAAGATTTGAAATCGAATAGGTCAAGACCAATGTCAAAGATTAGCCATTTAAGATTTTATACAACACTCTAGTCCTTATGGTGTTAGAGTCACTAGCTGCAGTATCATTGGAAACCTAAAGAAGGATGTTTGTAAATGTACAGCGCCTTTGCAACATGGTAGCACTTAACTCTTTGTAGACCATAACGCCCCAGACGGCTTTTCATTCAAACGACCACAACCGCCCAAAAAGGCCGTAGCGAAAACTTCGGTTTTCAAAGAGTTATTATACACACTGAGCCTAAAATCCTCTCGGGTGGTTAGGTGGTAAGAAAAAAATGGTAGGAAACACTTGTCTCTTGGGGTGGAGATTCTCCTTCAAATTTGGGCGAAATCTAAATGTTGCCCAAGTTTCAATGGAGGTATAAGGACAAACGCAGTCCTACGCTCTTCACCCCGATAAAACTTGTGGACTTAATCAGATGTTATTATGATAAGTGGCATAGGTCAGAACAGCAAATTTTGACCTTGATAAGCAACGCACTTTCATTCATATAATTTGATAGGTAACGTAATTCACATTTCTGGTTAAGATGTGCTGCGATCAACTATCACGACAGCAAATACTATTAATTTAACATTGTCTTCATTTAGTTGCAAATTACTGTAAGCTCCGGCTGAGGAACTCCTTTTTAATGGAGTTAATTATCTCTTACCAACTAACAGCATGCGACATAAAAGTTTTCATCTTTTGAGTATTTTAGTGAGGTCTATCATTTATGAAATATGACTGAAGTGTCTTCCTAGATGTCTTGTGCGGGTTAAGCAAATTTTATTTCTAACATCCATTTTTAACCTGCAGATACTGCTAAGTATTTACGGTTGCTATAAATCTGCTGATTAAGCACCACCAGCGGCTGAGTAGTAAAGTCACTGAACCATGGTAGTTCGGTCCGGGGTTCAAATCCCAACGAACGGGCTGGCTGCAGGCGCGTTTTTGTGGTTTTACCCACATGTAACGTATACACGAGATAGTTTCCCTTAGAAAACCATCCACGAAGGCATCGCTCTTCTTAGGCAAATAGCACTCGAGTGTTTTGCCATAATCAAATAAAAGAAACCAAGAACTGCTGAACAAATAAATTACATTTATTGCAGTTTTACAAGCTGTTATGTTTTTATCTGGATGAAAATAATTTGAGCAGTCATTCGTTGTTTCTGCATATAAAGGGAAAGACCTAAAGCTTGTTTATGCAGAAATAAATTATATCCTAAACGCTTTAAGATACGAACGATTATCTTAAATAAGTTCCAAGAATAAAGAATTCTTGTTGAAGACTCACAAGTTTTAATTAAAAAAGATCCAAAGGAAAATGTAGAAGTGCTTACTAGGCACTCGATAAAATCATTGAGCACTTAATATAACTCCATTCTACAGTAAGTCTAAATCGTTATCTACAGAGGACACGAAGGAGAAAAGTATGTTAGAATAATTCTGGGAAAAATCTGTCCCAAGATTACAGAAATATGTTTTCGGAAAACTAGCAAAATGCAGTCAAGGAAAATTCTCTAGAAGTAGAGATAAACTATTTCACTAAGTCTTGAATATTTTAACAGGCTTTACCTTTTTTTTTTACCTGTACTATGTACGTAATTTCAATATATATTTGCAAAAAATTCCGAATACCAAAAAATTTTTAAATTTATATAGTGCTTATATTGAAATACGTGCTTATAAAGTAATTTTAAATTTTTTACACTTTTGGTTCGATTTATTTACTTTTTCGCTTGAGAGACCTTACATCTAAATATTTAATCCCCCATAAAAGCATTTCTTTAATATAAGCACAGTAGAATGTTGGATTATTATTGTTATCATTATCACTCTTAATTACTGCACATGTCAAAATTTATATTTTTAAATAGCCATACATATAACTTATAATTAATTCAACACAAATCTATTAAGAATTCAATTAGGAAAAATTATTTATTTCGCATGTAAAAATCAGATATTAATCAAAGAAGCCATAAATAAATAGAAAGTGTATGCATATTTCTTTATAAGGATGTATATATGAAAAGCTATCGAATTAAAATAAGGATTGTAGAAAATTTCCTTCACGTATTATATATGAACACTATATATATAGCTTCAGAAAGCATAACTGTCTTTATGATACGCATTTAAAAACAAACTTAACGTATTAGCTTCATTTCATATATAAGCATGTATTAGTAGGTACATAACTACTCTCATAGTAACACTTTGTATAAATTATTATAAAAAAGCGAATATCTACGTTTACGTCTCATATTACTTCACTAAGTATACTGTCATAGAAAATTATTTAAAATACTCAGAAATATATATTTTTCTGCTAATAAATCTCATTGAAATACCATACTACTGAGCTTGAAGTAACTACAGCGGGCTATTAGCGGTTTAAAAATAAAAAGCATGAAATGTTATCATCCGAAACAGCGTAGTTGGTGTTGTAGTGCAAACGGAATTATAGCATGTTTCCAGCAATCTACTTGTCACATTTTATGTAAGGCTGTAGAGAAAAGCCGTTTGGGTTTCTTTGATCAGAAATATATATCTATTGGGCTTAGGACACCCTATTTGTCAGATTCTTTAGTTCCATTGTTATCTATTATCAAGGAGGTTCAATGGAGTCAATATTTCAAGGCAATTAAAACTATTCAAGATCACACCATGATTAGATTACGACAGATAACAAAAGAGATATTTTACCAATAATTCAGAAATATTAGGACCAGTAATGCAAGTATATGTGTTCATGTAAATATTAAATTTAAGGTAATTCAGTAGGTAATTTTTTATATTTCAATTACAGTTGCTTTTAAAGCATTTTCAGAGAACAGTTTCAGTATAGGAATACATAAAGTATAAATACTCGGTGGTCAACGGGAAGACCGAGGTCTGCATATGACACGATGAAATCATTTTTGAGGGTTCGTCGCAACCCATATTTTTCCTCGCTAATATATAATATAATTAAGGCTATACAGATATTACCAAAAAAGACCATTTTATTATATTATTATGATATTCACAGTTGCTCGGAATATTTTCTGTTTGCAAATGTATTTATGAAAGACATTATCTTAAACATAGCTAGCGTCTTTAAATGATAGAGGTTTATAATTCCAAGATATACCTATTCCTTAACATTGGAGAAACAAAAGAGAATTTGCAGTTTACGGCATCAGCACACATCTTAAATTGGTTCTCGCATATAAAGAAATTGACCCCATTGAACTAGATTAAGGAAAATTAAGCATGATAAAAGCTAATGTTTACCGTTGCAAAATACAATAATAATGTGTGATCTAATAAAGGTAAGCAACAAAAATCTGTTTTTCCAAATTCAGTTAAATAGAATAAATAAGAAATATTAAATTTCTCAAACGATTGAATAAGATAAATCTTGCGAGTAAAAAGACGTAGATTTTTTTCATTTGTTATTATATTAGTGTTTTTACGCTGTTTCGAAAGACATAACAGATTTTTTTTTTATTTCATCTCACAAAAAGGGAAAGTTTCTCTTTATACATCAGTGCCCTTGTACCTATTAGTGCACTTAGCATAACAACTCAAATAGTTTCCTTTTTTTCAGACCTATACTTTCATTTGCATTCTTTTGTTTTTTTCCCCCCAATTTTTCTGCGATCTCTAAGGAACAATTCAAACTTTATAGGAAGGGAGAAAGATAAACATGGCTTGAAAGATAAACACCGGATTTCTTTTTTAATTCTTATTTTTTTATTTTTATTTTATTATTATTATTTTTTTTTTTTGTTCGTCTTTTTTCTCATTGAAATGTGCTCGAATTTTTCAAACTTTTATATGTGTTTCAGTGTCTGAACTCGAATGTAGTTTTTCTCGAAATTTCTTTCTTAAATTTTATGCATTTGAAGAATTTTTAACGACATTCCTGAAGTGTTTTCAGCTTAAATATCCCAAGATTTGAAACTTGATATTTTTATTTATTAACATACATTTAAGGTTGTCGAATATCAATGGCATGTCATTTCATTTTGTACCCTTGCTACTCGAAATGAGTTGCAATTAGAATTTCGCAATTCATGTTCCGTTAGCACTAATTAGAAGAGAAATTCAATAATTATCTTAATAACTGAGAACTAAGAAATAACATGTATAGCATTACTTCGCGCTTTGTTGGAAATAATACCTTCATGGAGAACTTTCTAACCGGCTCGTGTTTACCGACCGATTGGGAAACAGACGAACATTTAATTATTTTTAAGTTTCAATACTTAAATAAAAAATACGTATTGTTTTAAGCAAAATACTGAGCTATTATTTTCTTTCATTTCCTAGGGTTATTCTTATCATAATACTTAATGTCCAATGTGAACGTGCAGTTAAATTTCTAATAATTTAAATTTTACGTTACTTCATGTTATTACTTGGGCTTTACTAATATTTTCAAGAAAAGTATCTTGAATCATTGTATTTATTACTAAATTTCTAGTGATTAATTTTTAAATTAAATATAACTTATAATTCAATTGAATCTTACGTCAACATAAATTGTGCATTTTACTAACTATTACTTTTTAATTTATTTTATCTGATGAAAATCTAACTTAATTAGCCACTAAAATTATGATAGATTTTCTATATTTTGTACCTGAAGTCTTGATGCATATTTATATGCTATTTTAACAGTTTTGTAGGAAAATTCTTACCGTTTAATTCTTGATTTCTTTTCTTTATTTATTAATAAACTAAACATAGTTATAACATAAAGAAACTATTTAATAACTTTGACAATTATTTGTTCATGAGCTCACTCTTTGTTCTACTGCTGTCATCCCTTGAGGCTAAGTTATGAAGTAATTGTTTCAGAGTGTCTTTGTAAATTTCTTTCAACATAAATTAATTCAAATGTATATTGCTTGCAAATTAGATGATTGCATTTTTATAAATATCCTACGACATTTTGAGTCATTAATCTTATTCAAGGAGCACTTCTAATTAAAATAACGCTTGGGAAATTAAATATTTTTTTCTTAGTTATCAAAGGAATAAATGATATCTTTAACAAATAACTCCTCAAATTACTGCAATTATTTTACGATATAATATATCAATCGTATAACGTATTTAATAAGTTTTGAGTTATAATTATACAGAATAGAATAAATATCCAGTCAAATTAAAATGCTTA
Organism: Stegodyphus dumicola; assembly: GCF_044657685.1. Lineage (NCBI taxonomy): Eukaryota > Metazoa > Arthropoda > Arachnida > Araneae > Eresidae > Stegodyphus > Stegodyphus dumicola. The sequence goes on from NC_140771.1 coordinate 202,205,428, forward strand.
AGTTTTGAAAATGTTTGAAATCTTGGATAACTTTCCTACTGTTTTAGAAATATATCCCTATAATCCTTAAACAATTGCAAGCAAATAATAGATAATATGTAAAATAATTTAATTTTTTTCAAACGGGTTATTTTTTGAAAAATCAAATGTGTGTAATTCGAAACTAATAATTCTCATGTAAATCTACTAAAATTTAAAAATTGTCTAAATAAATTATATGTGCCCAAGTATCCTATAAAATATATGAAAATGTGAGCATCTGAGGGAAACAAATTGCAATACACTTTAAAGGTGAGTGATTTGTAGAAACACGAATTATTCTATTTAACTTGCCCAAATTTTATTTTGAAAATGAGGTTTTATATTTGATTGTGAATGCTGATTAATAACTCTAAACACTTGTTTAAGATCTGGAAAATAAAAGTAATAAATGTGATAAAAATGTTTTGAAATTATTTTGCCATTTCGACTTTCGTATTACAAAATTGAAAAGAAATACTGATAGGATATGTGATATAAAGTTTTGAAAATGATCTGAGATAGATACGTTAATGCTACAAGTTAAGCATAGAGAAGAAACTCCCGAAGTATTAAGTAATCGTGATGCATTCCCCCGAGATGTGTTTCTTAAAAAAAATATTCTCCGCAAAATAAAAAATGAATTAGAAACTAAAACACAAAAAATTTAAATAAAATTTTACTTGCTTTATTTTTCAACTATTGAAGTTTTGTTATTCGTCCTACATTATTTCAAATTTTTCAAACTGCATATTTCTTTCAATTTTACTTTTATTATTATACGAGTTTACACGAATTGATGGATCGATTATTTGATTGATTTATTCTAAATGAGGGAGTCTTTTATATTAAATATTTTAAATTCTCCCTAACAAGAGTAGCTTTATGAATAACCGGAAATATATCTGTGTTTGTGTCTGTACATAAATAATATATATATATATATGTTTATGTGTAAGAAAATATATGCTAATCAAAATACTATTTTTACCTTGCAACAGTCCTTTAGTTCTTTATTTTTATTTGGCTATTTACCTTTTTCATATACACAAAACATCATTTTAAAATACTCCAAATGTTCTTCAAAATTTTAAAGAAATACGAAGATGGTATCAAAATAATTTAAAGTAAATTAAGTTGCATATTGACTTAACGATTGTTTAAGAGTTCTTTGAAACACAGTTGGAGAATTTTTCCAGTAGAGAGTTGGAGGACTATTAGAAATTTAAAGCAGCGATTATATTTACATAATTTTTATCTAACACTCACATGCATACATACATTTTAACAACTATATAAATACATGGAAAGGTACATGTGCAAGGTTTGGTTAATTTAATTAAGAAAGGTAACACTTTGTTTAGTTATATCTTATTTTTTTTTCTCATTTTTGTAGGTATTAAAGGAATAAGCTGCCTTAAGCAAATGATTCGTGCAATAACCAAACATTTCTTAAGTCATAACTATTTTTTTCAGAAAATTTAATTATTAACCTTCGATTAGTTGTCATACACGAAAAAGTAACGTAAAAATATATGCGCATTATAAAGTAAAAACTGGTATTTAATTTTCTTGTATAAACCAAAATGTAGTGGTGCTCCATCCTAGCATAAAGAAGCATCCCCCATTTCCTTTACTAACAATGCGTCTTGCCCAGTTATTAATGCAGACACTAATGTGACCATTGTTAGAATTTTGTATTAGATCTATTACGTTTCAAAATATTTAGTGTTCTAGTTCGTTTACCATCAGATGTAGGATACTTTGCCTTCCGAGAAAAAATAATAATCTGAGACAGATCTATGAATGTATGTAAGTAAAGCATAACATGCTATTTATAAAGCCGAATCAACTAGTTTTAACTACACTGCAAAACCCACTTCATTTAAGTGCACTTCCTCTTTTTAATATTCCGCCTACCAAATATAGTAAATCTAAATTTAGATTAATAATTTTAATTGAAAGTCCCTTTGAGCTTTTAATTTCATCTGTAGAAAATAAATTGAACGTGAAATATTTTATGAAACTTTAAGTTATTACGAAAAGTATTAACTAAAATGATAAGTCCGACCGTCAAAGTTCCGTTTTTCAGACACAGAAAAAAGTCTCTAAGGGAGGGGAAGCATTTTGTACATGAGTATTAGTGAGAGTAGAAACCTAGGAAAAGGTATTGTCTAAATACGTGTTGATCTTATTCAGTTTGTTTTGTTCAAAACGTCTAAATTCCAAAGGTCATGAACTTTAGCCATGTTGAATTCCGAAATGCACAACTCGCTCTGTTTTATATTACAATACCACTTGCTTCAGTTTTCCTAATTTTATTGAAGAATATAGCTGTGACTATGTTGAAATAAAGTGGCCGTGGAAGAGGATTGGAGAAGCACAGAAAAAAAGTCAAGAATTCGTGGTTTCATGGAAACGTTTTGATTTGTAAAAAAGCAATTGGAAGAAAAACAAATGTTTTATAATTAACAATGTTAGTTAAAGTTGTATTGTGTCTCCCTCGTTCATCAGCAACCACTGAAAGAATAATTCCAATGAATAAGAATAAAGTAAGCTAATAATTAAAAACTTCATGGATGAAGAACTCCTTCTGATAAAAGAAATATGAAAATATTAATTAGCGTATGATTTTACTACATATTCCTTAAGACTCAGTTAATTGGAAAAATTTGCTAAAATAATGAATAAATAAACCCAGGAATTTTGAGCATTTAATAACATATAGAGTAGCATATTTAATAAATGAAATGAATGCAAATTGAATATGAAATAAATCTAAACATAGACATTCAAATAAAAATATAACGTAAATAATTAAAAAACGTAAACTTCATAGATGACTATAATGAACTGCGTCTTTACTTTCATATTTGCCGGACATCTATCGATTGAACAAATTAACTTATGATGACTTACTATATTAACTTATATTATGATAACTTATATATAATTAACTATGATAATATTAAAATATTAATGTCATCAAATGCTCTGAGACATGAGATTAAAACATGAGATTAAAACAAGTGAAAACAACATGAGTAAGACAAGAGCAAACATGAGTTAACAATATGAAATGAGAGTCACAACGAGTCGTATGCGAGCTAAACGTATCCAGTGGCTGAATGTTCTGTCACTTCAACTGCAAATAGAAAATTTAGTTAAAAAAAAGTTAGAAAATTTCTCTCCAGGCTGGAAAACCTGGATTTCGTGTCACTGTGAATTCTTTTGCTTCACGTACATATTTACTCTATATTATGTATAAACAATTTAAGCTCTATTGTAAGCTATGAAAAATTGTTTAAACTCTTTCCACTCTGGCCGTTGAAAACACAATAAATTTGATTTATGTAGTAGAAATGTAAAATAAAAATATCACTTGCTTAGAGAGTTACAGATATTTCGTAAAATGCTGTATAATCAGTCATATACTCTGAGCAAATATACTTTGCTATGTAAAAATATCAAATATTTAAACTGTAATATGAATACATGTTAGGCAGATAATACCTCAGCATATGAAAAATGAATTTTCGGAAAGCCACCTGCTTTCGATCCCATGACACTTATTCTATTTTAGAAGTGCTTCCAGATGTTGCATTGAGATGCACTACAGAGGAAAATACTTATGTATAAAAATACGACTTCTCGGTAACAAAATACATCTTTGCACTTAAATATAATTCAGGAAATTTTTTTTTAAAATATTACAGGCAATATGCATTTACATTCATATTATGATGAGTATCTTAAATTTAATAAAAGTATACTAAAAATATACTCTACTCTGTTGTTCATACTCTTTGGAATTATTTGCCAGTTTTCTTTTCTGTGCAAGTTCTACCGACTCATTATTTCCAAACGAAGCCTCTTATTTTTAAATTTTGACAGCTCAGTAAGCAGATGGGGATTAAAATATTTTCCGTAGCTTAAAAAACTTTAAAAAAATTTAAAAAGTTATTTATTTCAAAAGAGAATACTTTAAAACTTAAAGGCTTACTTTTCTAATATTTTAGATTTCGAGTATAAATTTGATATAGTTTTTCTAAATATGTTTTAAATGTTAAATTAAAAATAATAATGATATAAAATAACGGTTTTAAAAATCTTTCACTGTCGTTTTATTACAATAATGTTTCATGCCTAATGGAAAAGTGTACATAAATAGTACTTAAAATAGAATGACCGTTCAGAGAGTCAAAGAAAATTTAGTTTGTAAGAAAAATATTTGCCATTTATGCAAGGGTTATTCATTGGTGAGTGAGTGAGTGCGACACTGAGATAGCTCCGACCAACATAGGTAAACCAAATAGAATTGCATACCATTACAGCGAGGAAATCTACATCTGTCGAAACATGGGCGAAACAATAATGATAATAATAATAATAATCTAAAAAATTCCAAACGTCTGCATCAGCGTCCTTCCAATTTTCTACATCAGCAGACTTTGTTCAGTGGCATACGTTTTTTCGAAGCACAGAGAATAATTTCTTCTGAATATTTTCTTTCGTTAATTGTGTTACGAATTTTGCACATATCTAAATAATATAAGTGAAATTACATGTGATGCTGTTATATTATTTCCTGTATAATGTAATATGAAAATCTAAAGAGACGATGCTCTCTGGGAAAAATAAGAATAAAGGGTCAAGTGTATTTAATATTGAGTAAATGGCTATTACGCTAAAATGAGGTATCGCCAAGCTGGCGATGGTTTTGGCGACAAATTTTTACCTCCCTATTTGGCCAGAAGTCGCCAAAAGTCGCCAAACCTAACGACCATTTTGCGGAATTTTGGTCCTTTCCCTATATCATTGTAATAGGTACAGTTAATTGAATAATTGTAATTGATTTCATATGTATGTGTAACCATATCCCTTCATATGTCTTCCAGTAACTTCATATGCCTTCCAGTAACTTCGAGAAATACTACACATTTCTCAGCGGCCGGGTTGAAACTATACAAGACCAGAGAAAGCATCTGCACTCGTTAGTTGCAAGTTCATTGCGAATTCGTAGTACTGAGATATCTCCATGTTACACTGATTAGATTACTCTCCAGATTACTAGACTGAAAAAAAATTGCCTTGGAAAATGATGGAGAAGATTAATAACGATAAGCTTGCAGTAGGGATTTTCATTTTCATTTTGTTTTTTTAGTTATGTTCTTCCTGTCTTTATTTTATTAGAGGTGTTGTTGTTTCTACCTTGCTGTGGCGCAGCCCTCAAAAAGGCCATAGGGTGACGTAAAGTCTTCCAGGAGGGTCGGGTTGCGTCCCTCATATCATATTATATCATCCCCAGGTTACATTCGCTCCTTACGTGCACTTTGCAGGGCGGTGTGTTTAACATTCTTAATAGTTTGAAGCGTAACTACTGATTGCATTTGTGGTATTGTGAAAAGCTTTACGACTATTTTTGTGAGATGTTCCAGAATTTTGAAGTGTTTCTTTTGGTAAAATAAATTTTATCAAGCTATCATCAATTCTGTGTACATTCAAATTACATGTATTACACACCTGTATGCATCCAACAATTTTTTAACTCACGTGAAACACCTTCTCTTATTGCTGCTTAAAATCTCCAAAATGCTGAATAGTGAATTTTGAAGCGCTGAATTACTGCATACAACTAAACTAACCGACATGAATTTTGTGATATTCAGACAATTATCGCCCATACGATCGGACCTAATTTTGTCAAAATCGGTGTCAATATTTTGTAGAATTTAATATTTAACAAACTTTAAAATCATCTTTGCAGTACATTGATTTATTCTCTCTATTAGCATAACCCCCACACCCATATCAGACCGTGGTACTATGTTTTAATTTTCTCACCTAAATGCATATTCTAGGTTATTTTTTAATATAAAGGTTATGATAAAAAAGTCGAATCTCGTAAAAAATAAATTCTATGTAGTTTCTGAAAGAAATATAAACAGAATTCAGGTACGCTTGAAAAAAGATTTTGCGGATTCAAACTTTTCACTTTCCCTCGACAACATGAATCCATTAACAATTCACTAGCAGTAAACGTATAAGTTTCTAAACCAAAATTAAATATTTAAGCCGCAAAAGAAAAGACAGATTCCATGCTAAAAATACATTTTCAAAACAGAGGCATTTTTGAAATGGAAAATTCGTTTGGAACATATAATTTAAGCTATTAAAAACAAAAGAAACAAAATTTTAAATGATTATGAATATGTTACTTTGAAAATTAAATACTGAGTTTTCTCTTCAGAAATATACCTAAATAAATGTTGCATCAAAGCTTTGCGTAAGGAATTTGCATTTCTGTGGATTATTTATTTTCTTCCTTACGACTAATATCATATCAGTTCAATTATGATAATTCACTGTCGTCAGGTATACGTGACTTGTAAATAAATCCGATGGACCGTGCACCAAAATCTGAAAGCGCACTATATTTTATCATCTGATTCATTACAGTAATCAGCGCAATCTTGGGGTTTTATCAGTGAATTCCAGAGGAAGAAGACCGCATAAGCAAATGCAGGCCTCATTATCCACTCATTACTCGGAATATCTGTAGAAAATATGACGCCGGATCCATTTTAGTAATCAGATACTGTCTTCTATCACGATAGAGTTAATCACTGAGATGATCAATGACATTCGCTAATGCCTTCCCGCATTCTTTCGCAGACTACAGAAATGAGAGAGAAGTGTTATTTAGCGCATGTTCGCGTCCATTTCAGAAGATATAGCGAGAAATGGCATGTTTGCGAAACGTGGAATTCTGCCTAGGCATATGAAGCAATTTCTTTTCATTTTCTGTAAAGTTTTGTTTTGGGTTCTTCATATTTTTACAACTCTTCCATGTATATAAAAAATGTTTATAAAAATTCCATGTATATAAAAAATATGAAACGCGCTTTTGCGAAGTCATTTGGGATTTTTTATTTCTTTTTTAATCCATACACTAAGATTTTGTTTGTCCAGAATCTGGAAAGCCATTACCTACTAATTGCAATTATCGTGCGCAGTTTTTCACATCTAAGTAAAATAATTTTACTCGACGCTGGTTGAAAGTAATTATCTTCTTTGCCGACTGTTTTCACTAAGATTCCTTTGATAAATACTGATAACATTCGGGTTGATAAACATTCGTATATTAACTCTTAAGATTAACATATTCGCAAAATAATATTTCTTAAAATGCACTTGGGATTTTAAGCTATTATATATAAACCAAAGACTATTTTTAATATATTTATAAATAACAATCAGGTGTTGACTATATTTTATCAACTGGTTTCCTATTTTGATTTAGGATACATGGCTGGGACTAGGTAGACGGAAACGAACCGAACGTCTGATCAGTACATGCCCTTCCATGCCCCTAAAGTGAAAGATATCTCAATTATAAGCGTTGTTTGTCGTTATAATTTAGTGGTTACGATAATATTCTTAAACAAATATAAGACAGCTCGGTACAACAAGCGAAGTGAAACATTTTACTTATGAACCACACTTTGTGAAGCAGGAAATATGAAAATCTCCATCTTCATCGAAAGATTGAGCCACGGATAATCGGATGTTAGATGGGCATGCTCACCGCTCATTCCACGAAGGCAAGTATGGGTTAATACAATAATAAATTGCATTCTTGTAATTTTAAGGGCTCTGGGAAGAGGTATCAGTCTAGTGAAAAAATGCAAGTTATCGCACTTATAGTCAGAGCACTAATATAGAAAGAATTAAGCATTCTGGGGCAGGAAACATGAAAAACTCAATATGTTCTCTTCGGGATTCATATCATGGACCTTCCAGTGCTAGTTACACAGGTTAACCACATCGCGAAAGGAGAATTCGATAATACTTTACAACCTCATATAACATTAAAATAAAAATTATCATTCCGTTTCTTTTTAGACTTCACAAACTTCTCTAATATCACAGTCTCAAAAAATAAGTCTTATATTTCAGTGCAAATGAATCACAGTGGTAAACGTTCAAATCAGATATTCTGTGCATTATTAAGCTTTAATAACTAACACCATCATAATTTTGAATATTTTCCTAAATTCCTTTCTTTCCCATTTCTGTAGTTCTCAGGCCCACCAGCGGCCGAGCGGTAAAGTCGCTGAACACTGGTAGTTCGGTCCGAGGTTCGAATCCCGCGAACGGGCTGGCTGCATGGGCGTTTTCGTGGTTTTCCCCATGTGTAACGTGTATACGAGCCAGTTTCCCTTAGAATGTCCTCCACGAAAGGCATCCCTCCCCTTAGGCAGATAGCCCTCGTGTGCTTTGCCATAATTAAATACACCACCACCTGTAGTTCTCATTTTCCAATAGCGTATGGGTGTGACGATAACCTCACCGCCAAAGACTTCAAAATTGCATCGCTCTCACATTATGCGCCGAGGTGGAAAACGCGTAAGGTCCTCCAGCTGCTGAGTTGTTAATACGACGAAAGCTGATGATTTGACTCAGATTTAAATAATTAGGCAATCGGCTTGGCATGGTCGTTTTCGGAGTTTTGCCCATGCGTAACGTGAATATAAAGACAGTTCATTGAGATCACTGAGGGCTCATCATCACTGAAGGCTCATATGAAGGTATTCCACCTTTTCAGACAGAGAGCCGACAATGTGAAGCTCTTCAAGGATGCCGTATAGAATCGCAAACTGTTGAATTGATTTCCCTTTTTACGTAGAAAAGTAATAACAACTATTTATCAACGTAATACTATTATGCATGTTACGTCAAACTAAAGCAAAAAAATATGCAGGAATTTATTTGCACACCAGTGTAATTAATTTTAACTTAACACTAAAATAAATGTATTCCAATAAAATATTGCATAGAGAACAACAGATGTTCTAGTTAACTTTTGTTTACACAGCGACACTCAAATAATCATTACAGCTACGAAACTTCGTGTCTTGTTACATTCTCTTTTATTTGGCTAATCTTTTGTACCGTTCAATAATGAGATTGTAAAGTGAATACGATAATGTGCAAAATAAAAATCTGCAATTTAAAACTGTTAATAAGGCTAATTATCGTATAAGGCTTTATAGCGATATATACATGAAAACTGAAATATGCCACTACTGTGCTCAGTAGTGGTATATTTCAGTTTTCATGTATACTTCATGTATACTGTGCTCAGTAGTGGCATTAAGCGCTGCTGTTTAAGTGGCATAATCCATTTATTAACACGTAAGTATTTGCATTTGTTTATAGTCCAAAAGGCCTCCATGAAAGCATCCCTCTCCTCTCAAGCTGATTTACCTTAACCAATAAATCAAATCAATTTACTCTTAAAATGTCATCCGCCTTCTCTTAGGCAGGTATTCCACATGTGTTTTACGGATAATAATCATTTGAGACCAAAAAGAAAGCTGAATGGTTAAGATCACTGAGCGTCAGTAGTTTGACCTCCCGCGTAAAAGCTGGCTGCAGAAGTATTTTGTTGATATCCTCGAGTCTGATGTAAATACGAAATAGTTTCCCTCAGAATATTGTCTACAAAAGACTAACTGAGAAACATATTCCCTCTATCATTTACATACATCTCGTGTCCACTTCCATATTCAAATAATTAAACTAACCGAGATTTTATTATTTGTATTCGGATTCTGCTAGAAATCATTACTCTTAAAGACATTTACATTTGCTCATTAACCGAGTTAAAGCTGTGGACACTCTCACGGATAATACGATGGCAATTAAAAAAAAAAACACTTGAAAGAGAAATAACAGAAACGTATTGCTATATATTTCTATTAAAGTTACACTTTATTTGTTCTTTTAAACAATTTAATCCGGAGAATAATTTAATTTGTTTATATAAAATAAGTCAATATTTAAAATTAAGAAAAGGAAATAAAAAATAACAAATACAGAAATTATATAAGTGTTTACAGGATAATTTGAATAATATCATTAAAATTAAACTCAACGTAAATTATACTATTAAAAACCTTTTGTTCTTTAAAGTGCGATACCTATATATGCAGGATTGCATATAATTCAAAATCATTCTGTTCTGGACAAAAAGAAATCTTAAACACTATGAGATATCATTTGCTATAACTGTTGTTACACTACTCATTTTTCGTTCTCGTGAACATTTTATTTAAGGTCTGAGCAGTATTGTTTAGAGACAGTAGTTTTTCCTTCATTTTTCAATAAAGAAACTCAAAGATTTTTAGACAGGGACGGGTTAGTCCGCATTTTGGTTAATCTACACGAATATTCAAAAGTCGACTGCATATCAACTACTGCTGGGCCTTCTTTCCTTTTCGGCTTTGATAATTAGCCGCTGGTTTTCTACTCTGAGAAGTGCCACCTTCTTAAAATATCACATTTTCGGACGGAGATGGGTATTCTGCACAATATCAATACCAAACTTTGAATATATCAAACGTTGAAATTCTAAAACTGGAATTGCTCTAACATCTAGTTGTGCACCCCCCTTCTTAATGAAATCGCTATACACACACACACACACACACATATATATATATATATATATATGTGTGTGTGTGTGTGTGTGTGTAGCGAGATATATATATACATCCTCCCCCTTACTCAGCTTAAAAGTCCTTAACTGGCCTTTACTTTCGCCATCTTTTGTCAGAGTCATATTACTTCCAATACAGAAGTGTTTTAAATGACAAAAATATTCATGTTTTGGCAACGTCAAATTTAAAAAAAAAATCGACAACTAGCAAAATATAATTTTAATGCGATCTTCCGGTTCCTACACTGATATTTCGGAAAGTTTTATACTCGCTCTGAGAAAATAAAATTACAAGAAATTCGACTCTCTATGACAAAAATTAGACAAGATATTTAATTTCCAGATTTTAAATTTTTGATGTCATTTTCAATTTTTCTTCAAGGATCGGATAATTAAGTTAAAATAATTCGAGGAAATAAGTTTTAATGAAGTGTAGCAAAAATGTGTAGAATTTAACAGTCCGTATAATGGAGTCGGTGTGGTATCCACATTAGAATTTTTATAACAAGTCCTCAGCATTACTATTCAACGTGCATACTCTTGTCATGATAATAAAAGGAAACTTGAGATGAAAAAACGTAATTTTAATTTACACTGAATCTACATAGTTTAGGACAACTGCGTTTTTTCTGCCCTTTTCAAACTTTCGTCTAACATTAGAGAAATTGTGTATTTTAAATAATTATATTGTTTTATAAATTGACATGCAAAGTTTATTGCGAAATGATGCAGCTATTGAAAGATAGGACATTCACAAACGATGTTGTATTATAAGTGCCAATAGAGAAGACAACTTGCGCCTAATATAGTTGTAACTATGTTGATACAAATATAGTTGTACCTAAATAATACAGGTTTAATCTCTGCATGTTGAATTGTAGGAGCATAATAACAATGAGATGACCTATTGGATTTCTCCCCAGGAAATAGGTAAATTGTCTAGACCGAATCTGTTTTATTCCATGTGAGAATGCTAATCAGTAGTAAGCGCCGGCGGTTTCGTAAAATTGCAAAACTCTACCAGTACGGATAATTTTCCATTAAAATGTGCTTTGTTTAGATAATGCGAAGTGTGTTTCTTCATACCAAATGAAAAAAAAATAGTATTATCCATACGAAATACTAGTTTCTTTTTGTTTGTATTATCACATCTAATGCCATTTCCTATCGCGCTTTTGAACCAGAATTTGTCTAAACTGCCTGTTAAAAAAACACTTCAATATGAACTTCGTCAAATCACATTTCACAATTGAGTATCGTTCGCGGCTGCTGTATTTTGATCATTTAGTTATAGAGATTACAGCTGGCTCCTCGTCTCGCCAATATTAGTGGTTATTTTTTCCTCATGGAAGCCATATTTACGTAAATTTCAATAACGTTATCTTCATATCATAAGAATCTGTAAAATAAACTTGCATTATTTTTTGGTTTTGTTGATACTTCAGTTTTAATCACCTGCAATGTACTTTAACTACACTCTTTAAATTATCTCATTTAAAAGGATATACCTATATAGTAAAAACATTACTTGTAATTTGAATATTTCTGTGATGGAATGGTTCCTTATTAACCCTAAATAAGCATTAGTGTGTTTTACTCGATTATGGCAAAGCACGCGAGAGCTATCTGCCTAAGGAAAGTGATGTCTTTGTGGAGGGCGTTTTAAAAGAAATTGGCTCTTGTCCACATTGAACATGAAGAAAACCAGGAAAACGTCCATGAAGTCCGCCCGTTCGCAGAGAATCGAATCCAAACGGAATTACCAGTATTCAGCTGCTTTATCGCTCGGCAACTGGTGGTCCTAAATAAGTATACCGCATGCCTAACTGATCCTACCGAAGGCAGATTCTTAGAATGAACGTTTGACTCATTCTTTGATTATATTGAGATATTGATTTAAATTTACTTTTTGAGAAGTCTTTAAATATGGAGAGTTGTTTCTGTTAAGGTCTTTGCACTAATTATAAAGCAGTTACCTAAAGAGGGAACTGTAATTTGTGCTATAGAGATTACTAAGTGGCCTTTAACTTAGCATCTGAATGCATATCCTATATTTGATCAGCTGCATTTATATTATAAAGCTCTGAAACTGCTGGAAATATTTTTAAAAATCCTGTCACGAATGTGAAATATGCAGTGTTTAGCCGATTTTCGAATATTTCGTTCAAGAGAATATTTCCTTCCACTCATTCAAGATAAAATCATTCGAGTCATTCAAGATAAATTATTAGTTTAGTGTCGTTCGTATAAAAATATGACTTAGTTAATGCTTATTAATTTTATAGATGCATGTCACTAAAAAGCGAAGTAAACCTGGCCAAAATTCGATATATATGAAAAGAAGGCAAGATATAAGCACAAATACAAATAATGGATTTTAGTTTGTCCTATCTTAATTTTGAATTTTTTTTATAGTTTCAATATATCATTTGATAATGGATACGCCTTTCTTGTAATTTATTACACTGCTAAGAGATTACAAGTGACTCTTTAATACAGACAATAGTATCAATCACTAACACGAAAGATAAACGTCATGAAAAACTTGCTGTCAAACATAAAATTAATCTACAAAAATTACTACAATCGTACACCGAGTATCTCTTTTATTATTTGAATATTAGGACTAATACAGCTGTGAAATTATTTCGATAAGTAAATATTTCTGCTATTAAATGTGCTGAATTTTTATAATAGAAAATTTGTAATTCTTTAAGAATTCTAGATCCAAACACAGAAAGGGCTTTTTTAAACAGCATGCATGCTTGTCCGATGACCGTTAAAAGATCACGTGCTTAGAGGTATTGAACTAATACCCCCAGAAAGAATCAGATATTGATTCAAAAGCACGCAAAGGGCCATTTTGAACATACATACAATTAAATAAAGGGCGCAACATGTGCTTTTAACTACGTCAACTTTTAAATATGTCCAGCGGATTTTTCGAAGGCAGTGGACATTTCCTTTTTAATTCGCTTATACTACTTACACTTCGCTTGTACCTGAAGTGATTAATTAAAATTTCGAAGTCTTCTGACTGAAAAAATAATCTACAAGAATGGTGCGAACTGTTTAAGGTATTGAATGGTTATTTAAAAGAACTCCTCGACGTTAAAGCGTCGTACTTCACCGTGCATGTTAGAACCCAGTGCGAAAAAGATAAAGCACAGAAATTTATAGTTTTTCCTGAAACAAGTTAGGTTTTAAGAAAATTCTTAGAAAATTTCGGATAAATTAGTAAGTTTTATGAGTGACGAAATATGTTTCCGTATGGTTGGCTTTTAAATTTTCGGATAAGACATTAGTCGACAAACACTTCGGAGCGTAGATTTTACTCTAAAATATTACAATTCGATCATGCATAGCAAATTAATAATTAAAAGTATTTGAATGTAATATTTTAAAGATAAAGTTATCATTTAGTTATACCATTATGAATAACCGTTTTTTTTTAAATTTTTTTAGCCTAAAGGGCGTTAGTCCAGAAGGGCTAATAATTTTATTTTGACATTTTGCATCGAATCACACTAAACAGCTTATCGCTTTTCAAATTGCTGCCATCAAATGTTAGAACCATGCATTATATTTAAAGAAATTAAATGATAAAGAATCTGCATAAATGTATGCATGTTTCTCGCATTGTAATAAAACAACGGTACCTAGAGCCATACGATTTTGAACAACGTAATCCTCCGCCCGAATATGGGCATCTGGAAGCCCTAATTTGGAATGTGTTTTATTATCTATTTTATTGTTTGTAACACTTTTGCAAATTTCTTGGTAGAGACGGTAAAGTACGTTCTTGTGCTCTTTAGACATCTTCTGGTGTAATTAAAAGACCGATCAATTACTCTACAAACTAGAACTTGATCATGATTGACGTTTTATTATTTAGCAATCAACAATCCCTTTTTTTTTTTTTTTTTTTGATTTTGTGAATATTTTTTTGATTATGTGTTCTAATTCAGGGTGTTACTGTATTTGTAGACTTCGATTTAATCTTCAATTGTTTTCTGTGAAAGTAAGTAATTTCATTCTTACGTAGTAAGTACTTACGTAGTAAGTATGTTTGATAATATTTCTATTTGTTAATCTCTTTTGAAATAATTAGATACTGAACAATTGTCATTCTTCATCCGGGGCAGTGTGTTGCAACCTCTTGTATTGCGTTGTGGCGTCGATTTATTCTCGCCAAGTATTTTAATGTAACTGTATATTTCTTCTTGTATATCTAGTAGATTAGATTGAATAAGGGTTTGAAGCGAGTCTCCGGCGCTAGTTTTGATTTGAACCGAGATCAAATCCTCGGTAATAATAATGATAGTTTTAGAAACTTGTTAATAAAACTTAGTTTAATTTGAAAGAGTGATTATTTTGATTCCGAATACGATTGAGGAAAGCTTACCTTACGCATCTACATTTTTGCAATTGTTCTGAATTTTTTAATTTTTTTGTGAACAATTGGTAGAACATTTCGAATTTTTGATCAACAAACTGAAGAATTTTAAAGCGAGAAATGGAAATACTTTACGGGAAAAAAAATGTCTCCAGCACGCGAGACTGTGTATCGGAAATTCTAATTGAATTTTAGAATTTCATGATTTAAGTGCGAAGAACATGATATTTAATAAAAAAAATAACGTACAGAACGTTAAAAAACGCTTCTTTGGGAGTATATAACATCTGAAAACTTTCAGGTTTTTTTTTTTATTATTATTATTTTTTTTTAATATTTATTTTTATTTTTATTTTTATTACGGTGGGCCTTAGTATTCAATGCCTTTCTAGCATTGAATACTCCTAAGGCCGAAAGTGGTGGCCATTTTATTCTGGAGCACCTAATAGGCGACCACCGTTATCTCCTATGAGGGGATAGACAATTTACATCCCCCGGATCCTTCGGTATCGCAGTCAGCTCCCCTAACCACTACATCGTCTTGGGCGGCTGAATAACATGTATTATCATTTATGGACTAGGAGAATGACTAACACGTACATCTCCGTAACGTGACGTTAACTTCCAAAGTATTAGGTTTCCTTGCCAGATGCCGTATTTTGTAAGCTTAGCTAGCACAAATACTGGAAAATTATATAAGTTTCACCAAAGCAAAATACTTTTTCTATTACAGACAAATTTTGATTTTATGCAGACTAGTCACATCAACCGCTGTATGAGGAAAAAAATTCAGAAAATGACACACAGAATAAAATACTGAGTTTTCTTTTAAATATAGGAAACGTACTGAATATAAATGAGACATAAAATAGCATTATATTGACTTCTAAGCAAGCCAAAAATTCTGCTTCCATTCCAAAATTCCCAAATACAATTCAGCTCATAAAATTTCGTAAGAAGACATATGTGCATCGTATATTTTAATAAATGTGATAGTACAGTTATTTGATAAACTAGGTGATACATCGTGAGGCTTTAAGCTAAATATATCCCCCTGCTAATTCAAAGATCTGATTATGCTTGCGCAAAATACCATGCAAACAAATACGTGTAAAATGCGTACATTTAGCAGAAGTAATTGGTGTATTAAATTTTAAGCAAAAATTTAATTATAAACTTACATAGATTTTGAAAAACATTTTATCGATTTTGAAGTATACCGTATATAGTTCCTTCTTTTTCAGGAGAAAAATCGATTTTACAAATGTAGAACAAGCAGCAGTGATTTTATTGAGAAATCATTGATCGGAGTAAAGCAGAAACAAACATACAGCCATATTTAGGCGTAAATAATACTGAAACAAGAAAAAGCTAAGGCATAAAAATTTTGAAAGCTTTCGAAAGGAAAGTTTAGGAATTAATCAACTAATAACTATACTTCAGTTAAGGTTTCGAATAATTTGCCACTAATGATCGACCACCTACAAAAATTTATCTCAACTAATGGATGACCACCCTGCTAAAAATGCCCCATAGAAACCAGTAAAACTTTTTATGGGTACCCATAAGATTTTATGGGTTTTTATTGACTTTTACTGGTTTCTGTTGGTCTCTGTGGGTTTTTCTTATTGGTTTCAAAATGACCCATAGAAACCAGTAAAACTTTCTACTGGTACCTATAGAATTTTTGATGGTCTCTACTGACTTTTACTGGTTTCTATTGATCTCTGTGGGTTTTTCTTACTGGTATCACTTGACACCCATACAACCAACATACATGGCAGAACTTTGTACTGGTTTGTATAGGTTTATATTGACTTTTACTGGTTTTCTTACTGGTATCAATATAATAATAAATCTTCTGTTGGTTTATATGGGTTTATGCTATTTTTTTATCTGACGTTAATAGACTTCTTGTAAACAATAAAATTAACAGAATGAAAATATGATCTCTTTAAGACCATCAGAGTAACCAGGAAACGCAGGTGGTCGTTTTAGAGAGGATTTTTACTAAATATGCTTATTTATTTGATTTAAAAATTGTTTTTCGGAAACAATAACAGTAATCATATACACCACACACAACGAGGTCTCTCTAAGGCGAACAGCCGCAAATAAAAATTCATCTTTGAAAGTGGTCGCCTTAGAGAGGTGGTGCTCAATACCAATATATACTCACGTTCTCAGAGATACGGTTATCTCTTAGAGGTGGTCGTCTTAGGGATATTGAATCTACAGAATGAATCTCTCTAAGGCGACCAGCCACACTAGCAGAATTTTCTTTGTGAATGGTCGCCTTACAGAGGGAATATTCAATGCCAAAGTATACTTATGTTTTCAGAAATACTGGTCTCTTTCAGAGGCGGTCGTCTTAGGGAGGTGGATTTTGCTACGAGTTGGTTCTCTGAATACACACACATAAGCACTTACATTTCTGATATTACAAATAAACACCGGTATCAACCAACATCTCTTTAACGCGAACAAGTTCATTCACAATCGCAAAACTTTTCCTCTGTTAACGCTGACGTGAAGAAAAAATTCCCCCTCCCTCCCCCACTCTCAGAAGTTTCCCAAACAAGCAATATGGCGCCGCCCTAGTTATTGTGCGATGGCGGTGTTATTTTCTTCGTGGTTGTACTAATGCAATATATTATTTACTATGCTTTACTGTATTACAAATTTTACTATGTTTTACTGTTTAGAAATTAATAATAAATACTAAAATACCAGCACTGACTATGAATATACCACTAAAGCCATGCACGTGTAATCGTGTCTAATGTTTGAGAGAACGTTGCTGATAACTGACTAGTTGTGAAATGGAGTTTCTGAGCGTGTAATTGATTTTCCATCTTTACTTTTATCCTGAAAAACAATGTGCTTAAAGACTGAAAAGTGATAATTTCAGACTTGATAATTTGGTTGTGATCAGATGCAGAAATATAGTTTTTGCATTCTACTGAAATTGTATTTTGGAAAATTTATTTTTTTGATTACAGTCTAGAAATACTTTTTTAAAGCTTGTTCATGTAAATGCTTTATCATTTGAATATGATGTACTAATAAATTTGAGCATACCTTACTTAAAAATGATCTTGCATGATTCAATTTTCAATTTTTCGACTAATGTGATGTGGCCGAACAAAAAGAATACTTTTTTACGTTTTAAAATATGTACTAATTATATTTCGCGAGCAAAAAAGGTAAGTTTTATTAATGAAATAAACATTGAAATATTTAATGTGTTTATTACTTATTGAACATACAAGCTTAAGGAATCTTTTTTCCACTACTAAAATTATGTGAAAATTTAGATGATCGTACTACCTTACATTGTTTTTACTTTTTGGTCTATTTTTCTTTACAAGTATGAGACTAGAACCACATTTTTACATTAAATATTTTGTGCTATTTTGTTAAAACACATACAATCATTTTTATGCATACTTTAATTTTCATTATTATTTGTTTGATGAAGAAAATTTCAAATGTGTTTTTCATAAATTGCTTTTGAAATAGAAATAGATTTGTGAATAAGATTTATGTAATATTAAATGTACTAGTTTTGGGAGTATAAAAAGTGAATTATTTATTTAAAAAAAATTACATTAAGTTGAAACCTCATAGTGATTATTTTCTTAAATGACCACCTCTGGTAATGGCACATTTGTCAGGACAATAATTAAATAACAGAACTTAAAAAATCACTCATAGTTTTGTCAGGCTACAGGAAACTGCCATTATCTTGAATTGTGGAGTTGATTGTTTTAGGAACGTTTTGCTGTATAATCAATTGACTTCGGTGTTAGTAATTTTTACGTGGGTATGAATTTTGCAGAGGTAATTGAAAGTTTTTACGAGACAATTAAAACCAAAGCTTTTCGGATCATGAGTCTTATAAGAGCACTGTTATAGCATTGCTTTCAAGTATAGTTAGATTAATATTTAAACATTATTTTCGGAAGCACTTCCACAGAGAATCCGGTTGCTCTCTGCGGATGAAAACCCATATAAATAAATCTTCTGTACAGCCTTATACAAATGCAGTTAAAATTACTGTCATTACAATTAAGCGAATATAGCTACATTTGCTTACAAAAAGTTATTATTGCTAAATACTGCACTATATAAATTTCATTTGGCATTGTAATTTCAGAAAATGCTCAGCATGAGGTATTTTTATATTGTATAATCTACTGTCAAAAACATTAGCTACCTTTTCAGTACTTTAAATTTTACTCTTTAGAATTTTTATGGTTCAAAATAATATTTCTATACATTTTCTAAAGTATTCTTTCTACAATAGAAATCTAAATAACTTACACATAAAACACTGACTAAATTTATTCCAATAATGCATCGCTTTAATTAAATTTATGTTCCTTTGAGATGATATATGAAAAACCTTGTGTAATAATAAAATATTAATATATATATATATAGGTAAATGGTATTTTTATATATTTTTTCGGGTAAAGTGCATAATCGCCTACTTATTTATTTGGTACTCTTTACTAAAGTAAAAAGAATTGAATTTTTGTGAATTTTCTTTTGATTTTTTAAGTGAAAATAGGTCGATGTGTACCTGGATAAAGTCAAAGGAGTGCGCAATGACATTTTTGTGCAATTCTGGGATGTTTTTTTAAGTGAAAATACATCGATGTGTACATGGATACCGAGTATGTGCAATTCTTAAAAACACGCCAAGCAGTGGGCGATTTTACGCTTTCCCCATTTTTCTATAGGAATTTAGTTTCATTAAATTAGTTATAATTATGTGTATATGAGTATATTCATACTTATTCACATAGATGGAATTTTTACAGAACGAAAGTTGATCTTTTTTACATCAAGAACTACATATAGTATAAATACCCATTATATTATAGATTTTATTTATATAAAATCTGTGGAAGATTGTATAGCACTAAAAGTGAGATACGGAATAAGACATTATACGCTATGAGATATTTCCTTAATTCCCGAACTGTGCGTTGAGAATTGGTATTTGTTGAGACTTGTAAATTTTTTAAAATTCGTTTTGTTACAATATAATTTATTGTATTTTGGGTATTATTAAGTTTATTATATGTTATCTTCATGTTTCATTTATCTTTTGAAAGATACAGGTAACATTCAAAGTATTGTAATAAGGGGTCGGCACAGTGTTTGTATATTATTATGGTTAATCTTAGGATTATGGTAACTTGGCGAAAATTTGGCGACCAACTCTGCTACAGTAACCTGCTAGTTTTGTTTTGGACGCCATTTTGTTTTCACGAAGTAACGGCATTTTTTTTTTTTTTTTAAACTCAAAATTTTTTCCAATTGTCTGCTAGCCAAATTACTCTTATACTAGAACTTTTATGGAACAAAAATGCTTAATCATGACGAAGATTAGGTGCGAAATTCGGAGACAGCGCAGAATCGCAAACTGCTTGCCGCGTTTTTAAGAATTGCACATACCATCCATGTACACGTCGACCTATTTTTACTTAAAAAAACATCCCAGAATTGCACAAAAATGGCATTGCGCACACTCTTGACTTTATCCATGTACACTGCTAAAGTCCTAGCTAGTAACCTTTATCGCCTTACCAAAATGTCGCCAAACTACCTCATTATTATTTCTTCACTACATTATATTCTAGGATTCATCCTTTCTTCCACGCAAAACATCTATGTGTATGCGTGTCATAATAAACTGTAGGGTGTTACTATCAGTGGTAAGCGAGCCTTAAGGAAATAGCAAGTATGCTAAATTTGAACTCTATGTTAAGTTTCTAATTTGCAAGTCCCATATTCTTTTTGCTTGCTTGTTAATAATGTTTCTTTTCCTGAAAATTTGGGTTTCTTCTAATTTTTTTTTTTTTTTTTTTTTTTTTTTTTTAAATTTGGTTTAGTGCATTGTAGGTAACTTCAAATTTAAGCAGATGCTAGAAAGTACCATCCTTTGGCAATACATTTCTCATTAGGTATCAAATTGTTAAACAAGCTGATGTGATTAAATACAATTGTTTAATTTCCCAATTAAAGAACTGAAATACAAATATATGCAGTGAGATACTATATGTATATATTTATAATGAAATCAATAATATATATACAGTCAAAGTAATGATTCGTAACCATCAAATGAAATGATATGTATATATATAATATATATATATATATATACGTAATAGATTCTGTAGTCGAATACAAGCAGCTGAATCCGTAATGAACAGCAAGAATTTTGACGGCTTAGAGATGTTGAAACTCCAATCCACAATGAATAAGAAATTTGGCAGTCGAGGTAGATTTAATTCAACTTTTCTTTTAGCAAATATGTTGCAACTACAAACAAGTTGGCGCATTATTTATGCCTATTCCAAAAATTAACATTTTTGATAAATGTGTAGTAAGAAACAAGGAGCAGACAGACTGCAATCCAGCTAGGCCAAAGCTTAAAAAGCAAATACGTTATGTTAAGGGCGAAATCTTAATTCAGACCCAGTTAATTTTGGTTCTCGATGCATTTTTACTCGTATTTGATAGTTAATACTGCTATAAAATTACTATTGGCTGTTTGAGTTTTAGTTCCTTTTACAACATCAAATTATGTAAGAGTCATATGACATGAATTAATCTCGAAGTGATGCAGTGCAGAAAGATTACTGTTTTTAGAATAGAGAAGGAAAATTAATTTTATGCTGCTAATTTAATCTTTTGCTTATTCCTTATTTTTCTTACATATATGTACATATATCATTCGATGGTTGTGAATCATGACTTTGGTTATTATCTTTCTCTTCATTTTATTTTCAAAATTATATACAGGTAGTTTAAAATTTTGTAAAGAGAATTTATACAAATATTTTGTAATATGTTTATAGATATTGACGTGCATTAAGGACAGGGGCTCGTAGGCTTCTAGATATTTAAAAATTTTTATTTGCATTGAATTTTATTTAAAATTACTTTACATGCTTTCTCAGCCATTTAGTTCTATTAGTTCTATTAGCCATTTAGTACATTTCAGTGCTAATTATGTACTTCTGCTGGTTTATGTTTTTATGGAAATTTGATTTACAGTTCTATTTTTGTGTATTGTTTTTTTATAGGGATTCTGTATATGAATACCCGTGGAAATTTGGCCAATGGATATGCATATAAAGTTCTGGTTTTTGGCTATGGGTTTTTACTGGAATTTTGTTTATAGTGCCTACAGTTCTACAGGTTTCTACAGAGATTTGGCCTACTCGTATCCGTATAATTGTACAGGTTTCTGTTTACAGGTATTTGGCCTACAGGTACCCGTACAGCGATGAAGTTTCTTTCTATGGGTTTTTACGGGTATTTGGCCTATGGGTACCCGTACAAACGTACGGGTTTCTTTTTATGGGTTTTTACGGGTATTTGGCAACCGTACAGGTTTCTTTTTATGGGTTTTTATGGGTATTTGGCCTACGGGTACCCGTGCAACCGTACGGGTTTCTTTTTATGAGTTTTTACGGGGATTTGGCCTACGGGTACCCGTACAGGTGTACGGGTTTCTGTCTATGAGTTTTTACGGGGATTTGGCCTACGGGTACCCGCAGAGCTGTATGGGTACCCGTAGGCCAATTTCCCGTAAAAAAAATTTTATGAGTTTCTACGGGGCATTTTTAGCAGAGCACACTCCTTGCATGTAGAGGCATAACCTCGATTAAAGTTTCGGTTCCGGCCCGCAGCCAAATAATGAATATTTGAAAATTTTATTCGCATAAACTTTTAGCTTGTTGTGGTTGGTTGAAGAAGTAATACTTATGGCAAAAGTTACTGTAGAATATTACAAATGAAAGCTTATTCGCTTTTTTGTCTTTTGTGTATTTACTGTAACCACATTTTTAACTTTCATCATGATCCTCACATTTTATTCAAAAATTACTCCTCGTGAATCTCCAAGAACGTTTCATTTAAGTTCTTTAATGCAACAAGTTTAATTTTTTACCTAGTAAGGTATATCCTAAATTTATAACAGTTATTTTAAGTATAGCGCACGTTTCCCCTTTTGCTATGTCTGTCTAAATGTTACTACGCTCGGTCATGATAGCCTGTACAGACATTAGGTTATTTCGAAGCAGGAGACATAAAAAATGAGCAATACCCTCGTCGGGACTCGAACCTCTCGAATACGCGCCTAGCGTGCTGACCACTACACCTCGAAGGCATGCTAATAAGGCGGAATTCAGGCGTCACTGTAGAGACATTAGGTTTTTTTTAAGCAGCAGAGATGAAAAATGAGCAATGCCCTAGCCGGGATTCGAACCACAGACACATAGAATACACGCCGAGCGTGCTGACCACTACACCACGAAGGCATGCTAAGAAGACTGTATAAATACCTTATAAGCTTCTCTGGCTAAGTTAACGTTAAGAAGCAACTACTGTAGAATTGTGTTAGCTTCGGCTAAATCTCTTTAATTAGTCATTAGTTAGCCCACCAGCGGCCGAGCAGTAAAGTCGCTGAACACTGGTAGTTCGGTCCGAGGTTCGAATCCCGCGAACGGGCTGGCTGCATGGGCGTTTTCGTGGTTTTCCCCATGTGTAACGTGTATACGAGCCAGTTTCCCTTAGAAAGTCCTCCACGAAGGCATCCCTCCTCTTAGGCAGATAGCCCTCGAGGCTTTGCCATAATCACACACACACACACACACACATAGTCATTAGTTAAGTTTTATCTCTTACATTTTGAGTGGAGCTTTTACTGTACGCCCTGAGAAAGGGCTGTTAATTTTTATTTGGGAAAAATAAAGGGTAATTAACCTTTCTTGAGTTTTCGTTTCTGTCTTGGACTTAAGCGATTATTCGCTAGGTTCCTCAACATTTAGTTTAATAGAATAACAGGGTTTAACAGAACAACTCTACAACCAATTTTCACTATCTAGAATTTTTGTTTCGGCTTAAAATTGATTTCAGGATGAAAACAACAAGTCACTCATATACAGTGTTTATAACTTCACCAGTAAAAAATTAGTCTTTGCAGACACAACGAATTTATTTACGTTCTTCTGTCAAAATTAGACGGCATATAGTACTACACAAATTTCGGAAAACTGAGTAAATGATATATTCATATAAAAGAATATATTCAATCATAGAATCAAAAGAAATCACAGAATAGAGTAATTTATAGTAAACAAGAACTAGTCCAGTATCGCATTTAACTCATACACTAAAAAAAAAGATAATATTATATAAAAAAAAAATGTCTTCATGATTTTATGCTAGAAGTGTCATTCCACACAACAAGCTTTATAAAAGATGTAAGTACTTGATATTAACTCCATTAAACAGGACATATATATTTATTTCATAAGTCTCGTAAAAGCATTTAACTTCATTTTTCACGACGTGTGAGCTTTATTTCATGCGCTCGTGAGACAGAAATGAGTAGGTTATTAGACATCTTTGCTTAGGGTGTTAAGGGATATGGAAGTTTTTCTGAACACAAAACTATTTTTAACTGACATCCGTTCGAAGGATAAGAACAAGCAATTTATCTAACTTTAACTTCCGTCGCAGTTTTAAGGCCACTTTCTCTTCTTCGACCGATTTACAATGCTTCAAATGCAAATCTGCTTAATGAAACTGGAAGTTTTTGCAAAGAAAAATAGCGCCCGTTCTTTACTTTTCCCAACATTTATCGTATTTTTTCATACCCAAACTTTTCCTTTTTCTCATACTTTGCTATTTTTCAATGTCCTTTCTAATCCTGTGCAAAGAGCAGCATTAAACAATTTTTCTTCTTTAGTTGCTCAGCTTTTTTGAAAAATGATGTTTCTGTTGCGAGTGCCTAACTAGTTCTAAATTTCTTTCTTGGCAAATGCAACAGGGGCTTTTTGTTGCTAAAACGAAGCTGATGATAAAAACAAGTAAAATTTAGCATTTTGTCACAATGCAGAGAATAATGAGAACAATAAAAAAAGTTTTCGACGTTCATTTTGATTCTTGAAAGTGATGATGTACCTCAAGATTCGGCAAAGTTTCTAGTTTCTTAAAATTGTAAATAACATTTAAATGATTCCGATTCAACAGAATAAACACTTAAAATAATTTTTACGCATGCGAATATTTCAGAAAAAATAATTAATATATATTAGGCGTAGATTAAATAATATAAAAATACACTGAAATATTATGGGCGATACACCTTTGAGCACTTATGGTTAATATGAATAAAGATAAACGTAGATTAAACATGACAAGAGTTTATTATTATGATTTTTATTTTAACGTACTTTAGTTATAAAAATATGGTATATAAATGCATTTATTTATTTTGTTAATATTTTGTATCACTTTAATATTTACTTTTCACATGATGTCATTGAAAACATTCTGCTTCTACTAGCGGCAAGTGTCTTGAAAACACATCAACAAAGAAACCTAAAAGAACGAATTCAAAGAATTTGATGTGTTACGCAGACAGGCAAATTGTTAAAAACGCCATACGGCAATCCTGCTGAAATCAGCAGAGTTAAGTTCCATCTAAAAATTGGTGAATTTTCTTATTCGGTTTCAAATATAAACAATGTATGAAAAAATACAAAAGACTGAATATATGAAGTGAAGAGTATAGTGGATTGTCAGAAGGAAGCCAATAAGAGTTTGTAAAGAAATCCGTCACTGACAATAATTTCAAATGAAACTACGCACTTACGCAATACTTAACGCAATAAAGAGGAAAACTGCTCGGTGAATGCTCGAATCAGTATTCGATTAATAAATATTTGTGCTCCTGCCAAGTGCAAAGGGTGCTCGACAAAGTTTGGAAATGTATGCTAGTGGCTGGGGTAGGTGTAGTGGAATTTATTAAAAACATTATGGATACACATGAACATACAAGTGTTTCAAGAAAAGATTTGCAAAATAGTACAAGTAACTATAGGTTACAGTCTGACGTCACTTTCCAACAGAACAATGAGTTGAAAGACGTGACCCCACGTATGACTTCCTGTAATAACATTTCTAAACGTCCACCTGAGTCAAAGAACGGGAACCCCATTGAACATTTAGGGATAGAGTTTGTATATTTTTTGAATCAGAAGATGTGAAAAATGAGCAATGCTCTCTCGGGGACTCAAACCTGGACCTCTCGAATACGCATCGAGTGCGTTAACCGTTACACCACGGAAGATTGCTTGAAACAGGGAGAAAATATCTTATAAGTTTAAAAAATCCCTAAATAAAATTTCTGAAATCATTGCGTTCTAGACTCCAATCAGCCCTATGTGTAAAACATAATGCAACAGAACATTAGTGAATAAATTCGCAGTTTGTCACCTTTTCAATGTCAGTTCCACGAACTCTTTTGAGTGGCTAATTTTGTCCCTATGTTAAAAGATATAACTTTTTAGTATTAATTTAATTTTTATGTGTGTGGACTATTAAAATACAAGTAAAGCATTTTATATACTATTTTGTTTTCATTTTTATAAAATTTGATATGTTGAGAGACTTCTAAAAAAGCTGAATACCTCTGTGACACAATGCATATTGTACTGCAGAGTATATCGTAGAAGGATAGCTTGAAAATGCTTTCCAATCACATAATTTATGCGCTTGGCAGATGGCAAAAAATAATAATTTTTAAATGATCATTTGAAACAGTTTTATTCACAATACGAAATATATTCAAATCATTCGAAAATAAATTTAAGTTCTTTTTGTGACTAGATTTAATTCTGTTTACTAAGTGTCACATGTTGCGTTTTATTTACATCGAAAATCGGTTATGAAACAGCCAACAGAGGAAAAAATATTTATTTATGCAAGCGAAAAATAAATAGATTTATTCAATATCGCTGTTTCGCGTTTCATTTCCCTATTTATAGAAATTCAATATTTTTCTTCATTCTTAAAAAAGAAGAGGATAAAACATTTAAAAGAAGAAAAAGGCAATCTGAAGAAAAGCTCAATTCATTCAAATTAAATGCATAGCACAACGAAATGGCGAATTCAAGCAAAAATAACCATCTTCAAGCTTCCATGTCTTTAATCAAATAACTTTCCCTATTCTTAAATTCCTATGCATTATACATCAGGCTACAGCATAGCTGTTGTCGTGCCTTTGCATCCACGAATGCAGAACCCTATTTACAATGGAAATTATAGCGCATTTTTTTTTTTGCGCACAGTTATTCTAATGTTTAAAAAAGGTATTACAGGCATAAGGAATATAAGAAAGCAATGCACCTGCCTGTAATAGGTAAAATGAAATGTTTAGAAACTTGGTTCTTCCGATAAACATGTAGTCTAACTATGTTTTTTCATGGAAATTCTTGCTGATTATGTGGAAATTATACAATATTTCAGAGTATTTGTTGTTTTCCTTTTCATTTATGTACGAATTCCTGCACCTCTGGACTACCAGTAAACAGTATTAAATTGTATTAAAAAAACACGTTATACGAAACAAATCACGTAAAAATTTAAAAGATTAAAAATATCGTGTTGGGAGTTTCATGGTAAAATAAAAATCGTTCATATGAAACAATTATCAGATGGTGAGGGATGGTAAAGCGAAGAATATGATAATGGCCTCAAAATACTTTTGTTTTGTTAATGTACGCGCACTTACGTTAATTTTCTTTTAGTCATGAAAATATAGCAATAATTTCTATTTTTTGTGTGTCTACCCATTTTTAGGTTTACGAACTTCCTATATAAAAGGCAGGACGTTAACATACAGAAAGTACTTATTTTCTGGTTTGGTTTGGTTTGTTTGATTATGGCAAAGCATTCAAGGGATATCTGCCTAAAGGAAAGGATACTTTCGGAGAGGATCTTCTAGGAGAAATTAGCTCGTATACACGTTACACATGGAAAAAAACCACGAAAGTGACCACGCAACTATCCATTCGCGTGATTCGAATATCATATCAAACTACCAGTGTTCAGCGACTTTACCGCTCTGCCGCTGGTAAGCCTATTTATTATTTGGAAATAATTGTTCAGATATTTTCACAGTTTATTAAATCTTTGATGCCGGTTGAGCCGCGATGGTTGTAGCTTGAAAAGACGATTATGTAGAATGCAATGGCCATCTCTTCCATCTTTTTCATTACTTAAGGTCCAGGCTGAACTGTTTTTAAAAATTAATTGTTGCATTTGGCAAAGCCAGTCTAGAATATTATTGCATTTTCCTTTGGTGAAGTTATTACATTCCTTTTAGAAATGAGTCCACTTTGCAAAAAAATTATTGTTGACCCTGATATGAAAAGTAGCAACACCAGGAAGCTCTTTTTTAAGTATTTTAATGTACCAGTCCACCCAGTAAGAAAAGGTTAAAGAGCAAGAATCATTTCCTTAAGATAATGTTCATATATCAGCAAGTTCTATAACAGAGGAGGTTTTTATTGCTTAATTGGGTAGGTTATATGTGGGACACTTTTCTGAATTTGGACGAAGGTTTCTAAGCAACGAATTTTAAGTAGAAAAATCGCATCAGTAAATTTACAAATTGTCGCCTGCGCGGCTCTCAGAAAGCCCCAAATTTGCATCATACGTATGTTTGATACAAAGTATCAGAGTAAAAATATTTCCTCAGTTATGAAAAAAATAATCCCAGTGAATCCATGTTTAGAGCTATTCACATGATATTTGTTCTGAAAAACTGCTAGTGCCAGCAACATATCTCCAGACATCCGAAAGCTGGCTGCAAGGAAAAAATGTCAAATTACCGGATAGAAACAATTATGTATTCATCGACTAGAACTTCCACATTTTTCTTCTGTTTACCTAATGAACTATCGTATTAGGTACTTTTTATGTATCTACTCACTTTTTAAATAAATCATTAAGTACGAAAATGGTTTCTGATTTCCTTTTGGCCCGCACTATTGACATACTGATGTACTGATCAGTATGTCAATACTGATGTATTGACATACTGATGTACTGATTGACATACTGATGATATATTGATGATTACTGAGCCCACTTCAGATACTGAATTTGACATGCCTGTGCTAAAAAAATATTAATTTAATTCTGAATTAATTATCATCTTCACAAATAAAAATCAACTATTGTAAGACAACAGCTAAATTTTTTGAGACAAAACTATGAAGAAATGAATTTATTTAGAATAAATAAATGAAAAACAAAATAAGGATTTAAAATAATAATTAATGCAGAAATGTTTCCAAATTGGTGAATAAAACCATATAAAAACTAAAGACATATAACCTAACAAAGAACAACAAGAAAAATAAGAATAATGTACCCAAAATTAAGAAAAATAAAATTAAACTGAACTAATCAATTCAAATAAACTAATCTGAATGGAATATGAGGGGAGAAAAAGAAAAGAAAACCTGAATGGATTTTTATCCACATTCAGTTATCACAAAGACACTATTTTGCCTCAAAATGGCTAAAGGAAAAAATTGTTTTGAATCCATTCATACAGCAAAAAATACGAAATTTATATCGGAATAAAAGAAACATGAGCTCGGAAGTAGTTTATTGACTGTTTTTTTAAAAATAAATCACTAATTAAGCTACATAAACGTGCGTAATAATATACGTATATATTAAATAATTTTTGCAATTATATATCAATTTTTATTTTGCCAAATGTCGCCGAGTGAGCCAAAGTTGTTTCTCTAATACGTAAGTGCCAAATTGTATAGTACAATTAATAATAATATTTCAAATACAAATAAAAGGTTTATATTCTTTGTAAGCATTAAATACCCCATAAATGGGAAATTATAAAGAACTCCAGTTACTACGCAGAACTAAATTTAAAATATGTTTTACTTTTATAAAATGAAAAAAAAAATATTATTTTTATCTGAAATTAATAAAATTTTCAGCCTAACCCACGGATTTTCAACATGCTTTTTCCCATGTATCCCTCTTGTCATTACTAGATCATTACACCCTCCTTTAGAAAATTCGAAAAAAATATGTATATATATTTAGATGATTTTTAACATGTTGTACAACATGTTGAAATATTTAAATATGTTTTATATCATATTAAACAACGGAAAAAAATTTTAAGAAATGTTAAATACCAAAACTTGAATAATTTTTTAATATTTATAGACTAAAACTACAGACATAAAAGCTAAATAAAAAGCTAAACACATTACCTCTGAAACTGTGAAATTTCCAACTTGGTTGATATTTCTTCATCTAACTTAATAAAGAATTTTAACTGTGATTTATAACCCTAATATTTTTGCACTTTTCAATTAAAAGACGCCACTTCGCGACAAACGTAAATAATGGCACAAAATCTAATGCGGATAGGAATGACAACCCTAATTATATAAACAGTTTCATAGATTGAATGAGATTTTTATTAAATTAATAATAAGTACAATAATAAATAAATAAAACTTTGTCTACATGTAAATTCTCAAGTTAGAATGCATGTTATCATTCTAATCCACAGATGTACTGCAATAGATTTGTAGTTGCAATTGGTCAAATTCTACTGACATGAGCTCTTAATAACAGAAATACATAAAACGAAACAACTGTAAGAAATGTAAAGCGCGAACATTTTTACTTCCTTGTACGAAGTAAAGAGGAAGTATTGTAATCGAGAAAAGTTTCAGGCAGCATATTTCAACGAAAATATACATTTTGACCGCTTTCGAATGCAATTTAACGATGGTTTTGCGTGATATCTGTACGTAAGGACAGAATAAAAGACTCTTTTCTTCCAAAAAAATTATAAAAAATGCTGCTTTAAAATGAATTCTGAAGAGAATTTTTCGTGACGTCTGTACGAACGTACGTACGTATCTCGCATAACTCAAAAACGAGTAGCCTTAGAACTTTGAAATTTCGTATATAGGACTGCTATAACATGTAGGTGTGCACCTCGTATTTTGGTTGCAATCGGCGCACCAAACGTATATAAATATATTTATATATACATCCACTCTGTTACCCGGCTCAGTGATCTCAGTTGCTTTACTCTTATATTTTTGTAAATTGTACATTTTTTTCTTTAAAAATGATTGAATTATGTTGTTCTTATCTTCCAGTTAAAATTTTTATGCGTTTAGTAAATCTGTATGCAATATTTTTAGAATTATCAACAATTTTTAAATTGTTTAAGTGCCGCTAAGCCTAATTATGTTTTTGATGGCGGCCATTGCCATTGTTTACATTTGAAACAGCAGGATAGCGGATTTGTTGCCAATCTACAGAAACTTAGCTTCGCAACAACAAAGATAACGCCTTCTTTTATCATTGCGAATTAAATCATGCTTAATCCTTTCTGGAATTTTTTCGAGGAAATAAGCGTTTAAGATTTACTTCGTAAATTTTAATACAGGTATTTTGAGTTTTTATGTATTTTTGCTTTGTCGCGAAGTGAGAACTGAATTAATTGAAGGAGAAATACTGAATCGTCTGGGAAAAACTGTTTCTGTTTTGTTTTGTTTGCTTAATTTTTTATACATCGTTCTAGCTTTGTTACAGTATTTGAATAAAACATGTGGCAACGATTAGATAATTCTTTAAATGATATAAATTTTGTGCATTCTGAGTTATAATATGAACGAAATACAATACTTTTAAGTAAACCTAGCGCCAGAGTATCGCTATGGTAAATAAATTGAGTGAATTTTAAAGAATGCATTTATTCTATTTTTTTATACGCTGTCGTCGAAGTAGATTTAATTCAATCCAGTACGTTTAAACGAAATGCAAGAAAAAATACGTATAATTTAATATTCCGTACAAGGAAGTCATGTGGTGTACACATCAGATTTTTTTTAACTTATTATGTGCTTCGCCCTTAGGCACTACACGGAAAAGGAGGGATGCACCATCAAGGACCTTTTAAGGAAAACTGGCTCGTATCCACATTGCAAATGGGGAAAACCAGGAAAACGCCCATGTAGCCAGACCCGTTTGCCGAAACTAGAAGCTCCCACCGAACTACCAGTGTTCAACGGCTTTTACCACTCACACATTTGAACCATCATCTTATGCTTCAGTAGTAGTATTAAACGTAATTTTGCTTTTGCGATTTTTCAAAAGAAGTTTTGGTATAGATGATACCATTGTCTTGCAGAATTAATCTCGACTACTCGTCAACTGCCAACTCGTAAAAAGAAACTAATGCATTGATAATCATTAATCCCATTTATTCGCAATGATATCATCCATCATAAGTTACTCATGTGGTGAATTAACCAGGCTACAACATTTGGCCTTACGGCGCATATGTACAACTTGTTAACCAGGAAGAACAATGTTTTCTCTAGATAAGCAAACTAGA
The DNA here is from genome assembly GCF_044657685.1 of Stegodyphus dumicola. Lineage (NCBI taxonomy): Eukaryota > Metazoa > Arthropoda > Arachnida > Araneae > Eresidae > Stegodyphus > Stegodyphus dumicola. The sequence continues at coordinate 202,237,627 of NC_140771.1, forward strand.
TAACACGTATGAATCTAGTCATGACGTCATATGAGATATAGCCAAATGATGTGAAATTCAATTTTCTGTTCGATTTTCTTATTGCTTCGTTTACAAAGGAGTACAATTTGAGCTATTGTTTTCAAGTGAGATATTTTGATATTTTAGAAGCTATACGCTAGAACATATGTTAGCAAGGAACAAAAAATTGACTCACTTGTGTAAAACCGACGGAGTATATGAAATTAATGGGAATATATTAATGATACTTAATGCTTGTCTATATTAATCAGCATTATTCTATTTTACTTTTTCAAATAAAATGCAGCAACTATAAGCAGAATAGTTTTGATAAAGGCCAAATAACCGTGGCAAGGTAATTGGTATCATATCAAACAGAGTGCTTTCATAAGTTTCCTCATTTATAAAGTGAAAAGGGTCAGTTTAACTCAAAACGCCTTCTAAGAAAGCGTCCCCTCCATAAACAGATACAGTCGGATGCTCTGCAACAAGGATAGACAATTTTAACCACCGATATAAAAGGTGCCTCATGTGAGCAGGGTCATGTCGATCTTTTAGACGTCTCCATTTTTGTAAAGTGCGTTACGCATGCATGCGTCCCCAGTCAAAAAAGTTTTAACAAATAGCAATTGGCAATGAAAAAAAATGACAATGGAAACAAATTACAAATACACCAAATAAGAGATCAGTTCCTATAGGTCATAAAATGATACTCAAGTAAACTGTTTTCTTTTTAAATAAAAATTTAGGGAGGAAATGTTCTTACCTTGAGCTCAACGTTTTGACCAGTATTTTTATCTCAACAATATTCATATGATACTTAGGTATTAATGCAACCATCTTAGCGCAGTTTGGCGATTTTACAGATGAAAAAGGTGAAAGTTACTTAATGTGTGCAAATCGGCGGTTTTCGCGCCCCTTGTCTTAGAACGATTCCCAAACTATCAATGTAGTTTCATATGTAGTCAGTAAACATTAACAACATACGAAAAGGAAGTATAATTTACGGATTTAAAAGGCAAATTTTATTGATTAAATAAGAATTACATGATATATTAAAAATAAAACAGTTACATTCTTCTACAAATCTTTCTGTAATTTTTTGAGGCGGTTCTATTCCGGAAGCACACAGAAATCTATTTTCGCTTAAAAAGAAAGCAAAGAATTCCAGCTAGCTGTCTTAAAAAAGAAATCAGAAATTTGTGTTGTTGAAGACTCAATAAAAACCGTTGGAACTTGGAATACGACAAAAAAGATAGCTTATGAAAATGGTGGCGTTGCTTGACTGATCGACTGTTATGAGCATGGTTGCCAGAGTTTGGCAGCACATTCGAAAAAATTGGCGGCTTCTACTAAGGTGGTTGAGTTAATACGTAAGTAATTTCATTGTGTAATTTCCAAATTAAAGCTGCTAGAGATAATAGTAATACACTATTTTTAGGCGGATGTACATGATTTCTAGCATATCTAGTGTTTTCAATGGAAGCTGACTGCGGTATAGTATCGTGTATGTATGCACATATACACTGTAACACCCGTGCTGCTGATTTCAGTAGGTTGCATAAAAAATTAAGCAGAAAGAGATGGAAATATCTTTGGACAGGATTTCAAGAAGGGCTCGATTATGAAATTAGAAGGGACGCATACTTTTGTGCAGCCTTGCTTCACAGTAATCCAAATAATCCTATAACTCTATTTTTTCCCGTTAAATTGTTATTTGCATTTAAATAAATATCCTAGAATTTTCTGTTGTATTAGAAAGTAAAGCATTGTAAAATTATTTGAATAAAAGAACTAATGTAGAAATTCCTTCACTTATCATAATTTGGAAAGTTGATATATGTATTTGAACCATATTTTGATAACGAGGAAATTATCCTTAATGAATTGATTTGTATGAAACGCCATAAACTATAATTAATATAAAATATAAAGTCTTGAATTTGTTTTTAGTATTTTGTTTTGAGTATTGTATAAATTCTTGAAGACGAAATTCTGCATAGAAAAAACAGCTTAAAAAGATTTGTCCAGTCCTGCTTCACAGTAATCTAAATAGTCCTAAAACTCTATTTTTTCCCGTTAAGTTGTTATTTGCATTTAAATAAATATCTTAAAATTTTCTGTTGTATTAGAAAGTAAAGCATTGCAAAATTATTTGAATAAAAGAACTAATGTAGAAACTCCTTCACTAATCATAACTTGCAAAGTTGATATACAGTGGGTAAAAAAAGTATTGCTAATTGGCTATAAATGATCAATCAAAGGAAATGCTTGACAATTTTAGCTGGACATAATGAACACAGGAGGCAATAAAGAGACAAATCCTAATGACACTTTCGTTTTACTATGCCTTTTACACAAAAATATACACCAAAAACGTAAATGTTGATGTCAAAAAAGTATTGGCAAGACAATACAGCAAAATATGGGAACAAAATTTAATACTTTGTATTCATACTTTTTGCATTTATAACAGCTTGTAATCTCTTTCTCATAGAAAAAAATCATGTAATCTATTTCTCATAGAAAAAAATCAAAGTCCTGGTTGTTAAAAACGTCCTGTTAGGAATCTTAGGCCATTCTTATGGGAGTATATGCTTAAGTTCATCTTTACACAAAATTTTATGTTTGCTGACTTCTAGGTCCAATTTGTGCCGTAAATTTTCAATTAAATTTTTGTCAGGCGATTGAGGCGGTGTCTTTAACTGGCTAGGATCGTTATAGAGTAACTATTGCCAGGTGAGGTTCACTGTATCCTTAGGGTCATTATCCTGTTGAAACACAAATGGTGTTTCTAAGCCAATTTTTTTGGCACTGAATTTCATGTTATGTCGCAATATGTCAATGTACCTAGAGCAGTCATAATACCATCAATAAAGCACAGGTTACCAATTCCGTTTGGTGTGTTGCTATACAGCCGCAAACTACGACTCTCCCTCCAACATGTTTTACAGTCGGTGTTAAATGTTTTTCCACTTCGGTGTTAGGCTTTCTTCACACATATGGTCGTCCATCACTCTCCACACTGTCAAACTTTGATTCGTCGGACAAAATAACTGCGTTCCAAAATTCGTCTGATAAATTAATATGAAATTTTGTAAAATCTAATTTCTTTCTCCTGTTTATTTCTTAAATAAAAAGTTTCTTTCTAGCTGCCCTTGAATAATAACTTTCTCCGTGTCACACATGCCGTATAGTCTTTACACTAAACGTTTTATGCGAAGTATTAGCAACATCTTTGGCTAACTAGGGTGCACTTATTTTAGGGTTCTTCTTAACCTCTTTGATAGTGCCACGTTTTCCCTTTTAGAAAATATTCGAGGCCGTCCACTTCTAATCTTATTTTTCGTCGATCCTGTCTCTTTTAACACTTTTACAACACTTCTAACAGTAAATAACCTTATATTGAGTTGTATTCCTATAGCACGATATGTTAAACCCTCATTTCTCAGCTGAATAATCATGTTTTTAACATTAGCATCCAACTCCTCCGAATTTATTAAATACTCCTTCGAAGCTGTATTAGCAAAATAACGTTTTAAAAGTTTTGAAGTAGCACTTCAGACTTTATACTAACAGGGTTTCTTATCACTCTAAACACGTGACCTCAACATAAAATTTGCATAGCAGTTAGAACGTTACCAATACATTTTTGACATGCAAATTTACGTTTTTGGTGTATATTTTGTATAAAAGGCATTGTAAAATGAAAGTTTCATTAGATTTGTGTGTTTATTACCTCCTGTGTTAAGTCCCGATCAAATTGTCAAGCATTTCCTTTGTTAGGTAATATGATCAATTGTAGGCAATTTGCAATACATTTTTAATCACTGTATGTATTTGAAGCATATTTTAATAACGAAAATTACCCTTAATCAAACGATTTGTATAAAACGCCGCAAAATGTACTTTGTACAAAGTCTTGAATTTGTACAAATGTATAAATTCTTGAAGATGAAATTTTGCATAGAAAGAAACAGCTTAAAAATAATTGGAAAATTTCAAGCATCTGCTGGGCTTTGATTTTTAGTGAAGACTAGAGATCTCTGTTATTGGAGAACACTCGGCAGACAGTTCTTTTTCTAGAAAAATACGTGCGCTGACTTGAAATGAACAAGGAAACTTACTTGCGACATCAGCTCTTGTAGTTATCTGATATTTTCTCCTTAAACAAAAAATATGTCTGATCGGCTAGCTGTTTTGATAAATAAAGAATTTAATAACGTATATTAAAATCTTTACTCGCAATACTTACTTTTGAAACAAGAACACTAATAATAAGAGATTAGAAGAAATATTTCATTGAACTGAAGCCAACAAACAGATAATCTTGGCAGACAAACAGATAATCTTTCTACGTAGCATATACCGCTACATAGAAAATTTTTTGGAACATGTTTAGGAAAAGACTCAAGATTACTAACGGGCAATCAGTAACTCTTAATATGGCGAAGAATGTACTTGAAATGCGCACGGTAGTGTCCGATTAATCAGTAACAAACTAATATTTTACAATTATTTTTCTAGACATTCAAATTGATAATTATCTTTCTAGATAGATTCATTCACTATTTTGATGAGAATTAACAAGATACATATTACATCCTGGGTAAACAAATAAGGCTCAAAATAAAACATGCTAGAGTATATGGGATTTGTGATATATAAATTGCAGTTAAATGAGTATATTGGTATGAAAATCGCGCATATAATATGCAAATACGATGTTTTCAAGAAGGAAGTGTTTAAATAAAACGTTATAAGTTGTTGCTCAGTAACAAGTTCAGTTTCGAATTATTATCATAATTTTTTCATGGATTATGTTTATTGAAATGCTAATTTTATAAATTAAGAAATTAATTCAGGACATTAGAATTTTCTATGAATGATAACGATATACTCATGGAAATTCAATTTATTATATTCTTTCCAACTGATATAATCAATCTATTTCTCTTTATCCCCTCAGTAGTGATCAAAGAGGTAAGATAGTAAAATATCGCAGATTTATTTCTGAAGCATAATTTTTCTATTCAAAAATTCTTCAAGAAAAGAAAAATGTTTTCCACACTAATTCATTATTTAGAATATTTGAATTTATTTTGAAGTATAAGATTGGTGAGAAAATATGATTCACTTGTAGAATAGGAAATAAGAAATGAGATAAATGGAAAAATTTTATTCAAAATACCATGAGAATAATAGGCCCTCCGGCAAAGAAATGTTATTTGTAGAAGTATTCCGAAGAAATGTGTTTCCAGTATGTTTGTATTTTACAATTTCATGTTACACAATCACTGTAATCATGCAATTTATTCAACACTTATTTTCTTGTTAAAAGTTGTTTTCTAATAAAGAAATAAGTGCATTTTTGTTTAAGTATCATACGTACAGATTTGTTTAAGTATCGTACGTACAGATTGCCTTACGTACAGATTGTATCATACGTACATATATGTACAGATATCTAAAAACTACATTAAATGAAAACAAAATTACCAATATAAGAAATTGCCAATGAAATAAAGTAATTTTTATTAGAATGCTTTCACAAATATTTATTTTCTGTTATCACGAGACCTTGCGCAATCTGATCCACAAATATTGTAAGTGAATAATAGATCATCAAATATTGTAAGCAGAACAGATCATCAAACCAAAGGTATCATTACTAAGTACGATGTTTGCACATTTTCATTCGAATTTTAATCGAAGCACTTTATCCGTTAAACTCTCAGACCCCACATCACTCATTTCATAGATCTTTCAAATGCTCTCCGAAAATCGCATCTCCGAATGTCTTCGAAAATCTTTTGATCTTTGAAAATATCTCAAGCAAAGTTAATCTAATTGATTTGCAAGTACCCCTAACTTAACACTAAATTCACAAGCATCCATGGTTTAACTAGACCATGAATATCTGTCCTTTGGTTTGAAACTGCCTTTGCCTGACCACTAAGATAATTCAGTGTCTTACATTATGATACGGATATGTTAGTGAAATAGCAATGCAGTGGATATGTTTAACATATCAGCTATTTTCAAGAATGTCACATTTATAATTCTGATGTCGATTATCTCACCTTCGGTTATTCGACATATCATGAAAACTTTATTTGTACTTGAAATTATTTTTATTACTACTATACGCCAGCCTGTTACTCGTACTTTAGAGCGTACGATTCCAATATGGGCTTCTTATGTCTATCTTTAGTCAAGAACATGCTTGATGAAGAAAAAATTACAGCTCCTCTGGAAGAAAATTAACAAAGTTATTAATGATGCTAGACAAAAGAATACTGCCTTTCTTTAAGTCGTACAGCATCGTCTGGCGTACAGTTACAGTAAATCGATAACTAGTAGTGATACATAGTACAATAAGCATGTTTAAACTAACATATTATGTAAACTGATTAGATAGGACATTACTTTACAAATAAATATAATTACTGAAAAATATTTATTATATATGTCAATTAAAATGCATGCCTCTTACACTGGTTTTGCTCTCAGACTTGGAATATCAGAAGCATATTTCAAGGTAAAGCTTCTGGACTTCTGGAGCATTTAGGATTGCTAAATCATGAACGTTATTAGCCAACTGCGCACAGCACCCAGTACTTGTATTTCAAAATTGGAAATAGTCAAAGCTTCTCGTCCCATGATATTCATCTAATATTATGAGGTAATAACACTTTATGATGAGTATAACTGCAATGTCATGTATGCCTCTAAATGGTTATGTCTAGTGTTTACAACCGAATTCTCATACAAGTGAGGGAATCATTTCCAGTGCTAACTATTCCAATGCTATTGAATTCGTCCATCGCAAATGGATAAAATGCAGTACTACCCCGTCCATTTATTATTCTTACAAATTTAGGTATTTCAGTGACTATAGTGACTTTGTTTCAGTATATGTCACTACTATGTTATGGTTCAAGAAAGGGACAATGAGAAAGGCACGCGGAATAAAGTCGCAACTAGTATGGAAAACTTGGAAAAGTGTAATATTTATCATGCATAAACCTCTCACGCAATGAGACATAATATCATCTAAGTATCAAAGTATTGTATCAAAATAATGCATTTTGCAACCGATTTATATTGACGGACTGAAATACAACTTATTTATTATTGCGTATTATGGAAAATTAAGTCATAGTAATAACATAGTGTTATGGAATTTTGTAACTATCATCTTCTTCTATCTCAATCAGTTGCATAGTTAGATTTGATAGTTTTCCTAATCTTTCATGGATAAGGTGGATATGAGAGAGTTTCCCTTAGAAAGGTCTTCCCTGTGGCATCTCTCCGTTTGAAAATAAAATGCCTAATTAATAAAGAAAAATGACATAATTACTATAATAATTAATAATTATTAAATTAATTAATTAATTAATAAAAATATATGGAGTTCAATGTTTAGAATTATTCTTTCTTTTTTAGATATGGTTTGTTTACTTAACCAGGTTGCGTAATAACGTCACTCTCACTTACGTCACAGATACAAGTTTCAACCACGCGCATTGCATCATTGACCAGAAATTATATCGAACCGACTCGGATATATACGAGCATCTAAATGGAATCAAACAGGATATTTCACATCCAATTGTACAATTCATCTTTGCGCCCGAATCTAGTAGAGCATTTAGAATAATAATAATGCCTCTCTCATTGTTATTGCCAGTGGATGGCACACGCATTGACCCAAATACAACAGAGAAATTAAAGAAGCAGTTAATAATCCTGTACAATATAATCGCTAGGCATCTCTCAGGCCTTCAAGTCCGGTTATCGGAATTTCTAAACTGAAAATTATATTGAAGGTTCTGATTAAGCCAATACTTCTGGCATTGCGGGATCAAGTAACAGTGCGATCAGATTTTAGCTAGGATGTAAGTCATTGAAAAGTGTACAATAAAAGTAATTTAATACCCATTTTACATATAGGCTGCTTAAAATTAAAATTTTGAGAGGTATTATAACTTTCAAACAGGATATTTCACATCCAATTGTACAATTCATCTTTGCGCCCGAATCTAGTAGAGCATTTAGAATAATAATAATGCCTCTCTCATTGTTATTGCCAGTGGATGGCACACGCATTGACCCAAATACAACAGAGAAATTAAAGAAGCAGTTAATAATCCTGTACAATATAATCGCTAGGCATCTCTCAGGCCTTCAAGTCCGGTTATCGGAATTTCTAAACTGAAAATTATATTGAAGGTTCTGATTAAGCCAATACTTCTGGCATTGCGGGATCAAGTAACAGTGCGATCAGATTTTAGCTAGGATGTAAGTCATTGAAAAGTGTACAATAAAAGTAATTTAATACCCATTTTACATATAGGCTGCTTAAAATTAAAATTTTGAGAGGTATTATAACTTTTAAAAATAAGAATCGATTAAACGGGGTGTTATGTTTCTTTATGTTTTCTTTTCCGAAATTAACCAAAATCATGTTGGAAAAAAGATTAATATAAATTGATTTTAATAACGCATTCATATTTTATGTTGCTGTCAAGCAGTACAAGTAACTCGTTCTATTACAGAAGAGGTGGACGGATTGTGTTTCTAAGAGTAGATAATACAAAATGTAAAGTACAGTTTCTCGTTTTATATAAATAGATAAATAACGATAAACTCAAACTGAATCTAAATAAGTAACGGTAGAAATATAAGTTCCATAAAATTGAAAAAAAAAGCAAAAAAGAGAGAATTCAGTTTTGGAGTTAGCCGTCTGAAACGGAAGGCTAAAGGAACTTCACCTCAAATACGCAGAAAGCGGGAAAAACAACCAAAACATGAACACAAAATTTACAAGCAATTTAACCTCTAGGTATAGAAACTGAGTACCTACTACTAATGCTAGTATTTTTTTCAAACTTATTCTCTCAAGAAAACTCGTTGGCTTCAATCCAGAGTATTCCCTGAACAGCAATATCTGGGCAAATACTAGCTTCTCTTCCCAGATAACTCCGTGTAGACTTAGTTTCAACGAACCAGAGGAATGAGTTTGTTCTCTTGCCCTGCGTAAATTTATTATATCGAAGATGGGCTTTTATTGCACGCAACTACCTATAACGTACAGCAAATGTGCTTTTTCAGAGGAAAAAATCAATGCTTTAATCTTTACTTTTTACTTATTTTTAGATCTGACTTCTAAAAAAAGGAATGTAAAAAAAAAAAAAAAAAAATCATTCTTATAAGTGCTATGTGCATCTTGAAACTGTGATCTGTTTTATTAGCCATCATTCTCAGCAAACACTCTGTTAAAAAGTAAAACACGTACTATATATATATGTGTGTGTGTATGTACATGTTTATGCAGACGCAATTCTCTAAATGAGCAAACAGTGGAAGCATTTAATGCAATGAATTTTTCTCATCAGTGTAAGTGGGTAAACGATAAAATGTTCAAACAATGACTTTAAAAGTAAAATTAAACTCAAAATTAAAATGTTTATTTAAGGATAAAATTGAGCTGTAGAATTATATATTTACATTTATTTATTATGTTTATTTTTTATTTATTTTACTTTTTATCCCTTTTAGATTTTTATCCCTTGTTTCATTAGCTCCGGATGATGAAATTCATTCTAAATTTACATTTGCGTATGAAATAGTTTCTATTTACATCAGTTTACTAAACGCAGGGAACTCTTAACAGCTTTCGATAACAGTCATGGCTGGTGGTTAAGGTATACAGATGAAGGCAACAAAACTGAATTTCGACAAATCATCACTCTTTATTTTTACAAATACTCAATTACTTTGCCAAACACTTATTCAATCAGAATTAAGTATGATAAATTTCTATGTAAATTCACTTTTAAAGAAATGTCGTAGGCATTTAAGTAAAGGTGTTGTTGACAGAGCAGCAGTTAGGGAGGGAAGAAAGAAGCAATTAACTCGCCAGTGGTTTTTTATACATCTAAGGTATAAGTAGTATCTACATCGTATCGTAAGTATCTACATCTGAGGTATAAGTAGAGCTAGTTTGTGATTGGTTAATTTGACGCTGTTACATAACACAGAAGATTCTCGAATTTGAGAGAACAGATGAATTTAGTGGCAGAGCACCAAATCTAGAATGTTAACCATGAAATGCATCAGAGAATAATATTGCAATCTGGATCACAAACATTTTATTTACAGTTAACATAAACATTGTAATCGAAAACTCGAATAGTTATGCACCTAACTTTCGACTTAGACACGTCGCAGTCCTACTCTTTGTTGAAAACTCTACTCTAAGTTGAAAGTTAGGTGAGTCGCATTCCTACTCTTAGTTGCTATTCTGTGAAAAATGTCGTCGCTTACCTCTCTTGTTCATTAACCGTATGATGGCCATAAGATGTCGAACAGACAAAATGCGATTAAGAACGGGAGAACAAGCCGAGCCTTCTTCATTTCGTAATTCATAATTAAATTCTCTTTGTAATAAGTATTAGAAATTTTGTTAAATTGGCCATGTTACATATATATATATAGTTTAGAAATTGGTGGTTTAGCGAAGAATATGATTGACAGACGGTAGCTTGGTGCACGGTAGATATTTAATCGTAGTAACTCATTTGACATATCTTTATTTTCGTTGCCAAGCATTGTTAAGCGAGCGCATATAGATGAGCGCAGTTAGCACTCTTATTCCTTAAGAACTTCATCAGTATTTTTTATTTTTTCAAAAATTTGGTTTTTTTTAGATTTTTGACTGAAAAAATCGCAAGCGTTAATAATTTGGTAGTACAAAACCCAGAGAAAGAATGCGATATGTCTAAGATGATAGCCTATTTTTTTTTTTATTATTTTTTCTATTATTTTGACATAAAATCGGACTTTTTCTGAAATAACATACCAATGTTCCTCTATATTTCGATTCTACAACTCAAATTCAAAAAAAGTCACATTGTTTCTGCTTCCAAATAATTTTAGCAAAGTGTCTAAACCAAATTCGATGTTTTATCGCTTTTCAACAAATATGCCAAATTTCAAAACGCGCCAATATATAAATTCACGTATATCTTCCTAAATTTTGAATGAAAAACTGAACTTTTAGTAGGTATGCTTAGAGATACGCCTACTTTAAGATGTTGATAACAATTTTTATAGGTTTTAATTAAAAATGTTTTTTGAAATATTTATACAATTGTTATAGAATACAAATTTTAAAAACAAATAATAAAAAATGGGGGAATTTTATTTGGAATGAACCTAAATTTCGAAATGTGGAAGGAAGAATCAAATAGGTTTAAAAATCAGAGAGATTAATAAATATATACCAAACTCAATTGACATTAACGAGCCAAAATTTTGACAGCTAATTTTTTAAAAAGTACTCGTGCGATTTTTACAAAACTTGGTAGTTTGGCGTAATTTTTTTCGTAGAATCGAAATATGGAAAATATTTGCCATGTTATTTTAGAAAAAGTCCGATTTTGTGTCAAAATACCTATATTAGAACAATGCTATATATAAATCTAATACATATTCTAAGTCGCGCTTTCGAGACATGAAAAACGCAAGTTGAATTTCGTCAATGGACCCAGTAGAATGGAAGTAATATAGAACTTCTTTTTTTTTTTTTTTTTTTTTTTTGCACTGTACTTTTGTTTTATCATAATGCGAGAAATATACACACATTTATGCAGATTCTTCATTATTTAATTTCTTCAAATATAATACAGGACGATAATATTTGTTGGCAACAGTTTAAACAGTGAAACGATTGATTCAGATTGATTGGACGCAAAATCGCAAAACGAAAAACAAAGCCCCTTCGGACTAATAATCTCAATAAACTACATCTTAAATCAAACACTGAAAACACATGAAAAAGGAAATGCATGTGTTATCTCATCTACGCACTACAAAAAGAAAATATCAACCTACAGGAATTTCTGTGTCTTCAGTCCGTGGCAGACGAAATTTCTTAACAGCTTCGCCACATAAATTCACAAAAATGAGAATCAAAAATATCCTCTGTAGTGCCGGATTGTCGGTAGCATTTCGCATTAACCTTTCTTGCGGCAAACCCGTTCCAAGCCATGTGAATAATCTTTACATTCGACCATACGCATTTCTTTCGTACAAGCAGGACACTGATAATGACTACTGAGTAAACTTTCTTTTACACACCAGGGTCAATTAATGCTTTTTTTACCTTTCGTTTCAAATCGTACAGAAACTTAAGATTAATTTTATCATATACAGCCATTTTACGGTGTAAAGCACAAAATAAGCAACTTACGTCCTAAGCAACATCCAGCACATAAATAAGCCCTTGCAAATATTTTCTCATCAGTCAAATTCACCGCAATCACGCAACCAATCACGTCATAATAGGGTTTCCATAGCATTCAATTACTCAGGTTACCATAAATGAAACAACTTGGCGATAAATGAAACAACAACTTGGTGATAATCCAATTGGCGCTCTAAAATATAGACTAACCATTAGATTTAAAATCTCCCCCTTGAAAAAGTTTCCAAAACCCTGAAGGATGGGGTTTGTTAGACGCTCGAAGGCAAAAACCGGAACAAGTGCTGCTGTCCAAAGGCATCTGTAAATTCTGTATAAATTACTACAAAGCAGCAATTTAACGTACAGAATATTACACAAAATGTTCGAATATGAGGGCTACTGGCTTTATTTCCTTAACTTTACCAACTCTTTAAGAATAAAATTAAGTATTATCTATATGGACCGATTCAAACCATATCTATTTGATGTACTTTAAGCTCCCAGAATCATTTTACATTTAATAATTTTACGTAAGTATACTGTTTTATCAATTAGATTTATGATTTCTATCATCGCTCACTTACTCTAACTCATTTAAAATAACACATAGAGTTAATTTTATATTAGAATTGTAGAGAACAATGTGGCGTTAAAAAGCATATAAAAATGACTTGAACTTAATAACAGTGTACAAGAGTAAACTTTTAATATATCATCATCAAATCTGATACCTAATATCTGTTATATAAACACATTGAGGGCTCCGAATCTACATTTATATTTTCATCCGCAAATTTTTTTAAAGTAAATAAGATAAATTTACGAAAATGTTTTGCACTGTTACTGAAAGAATTATGAAAATTTAAACATAATTTATTTTTATTGACTTTTAGCTCAAAATTTACAATTAACAAAATATTCGTTTTGAGCTATTGACATAAATAAGAAGTTCTATCTGTTTAGTTACAAAATTCTTCAATATGTTAGAACAAATTACGATCTAATTTTTGATGAAGTTTTGTGTAGATTAAGAGAAAAGATGTTAGAAAGAGCAGTACAGCTGAAACTGTTTAGTGATTAATTGCTCTGGCTTCGATAAAAGAGCATTCATTAATAAATGTTTTCCAACTTTTCAAAATATTTATGAAGGACATTTCTAAAAGTTTCGCATATATTAACATGGATTATTTTGTTTTTAAAAATTTAAACTTTTAATGAATATTTTACAATCTGGCATTTATGCGCTGCATTAATCACAACAAAATTTGATATTACAGTGAGAAATCATTTCTAATCTTATCATGGCAACTGATTTTTCCACAAAAATGTACACCGTATTTTCGTAAACGTTTTATTCTTATATGTAAAAGTATGTATATAAGATCAGTATCGAAAGAAACAACTACTTTTTCAGTCGCCTTATATATATATATATATTATTTTAAACTTATTTATATATGCATGATAATTTAAACTGGGCTAAATTATGAACTTCAGAGTGACGTCATTAAATAAGTGCATAATTAAATTATTTAGCTAACATAAATTAAATGGTTTCACTCACTTCTCTTAATTTACCTTGGCATTCCATATAGCCGGTAAATCGGCTCAAAATACAAACGAAACAACGAAAGCTGAGGATTTTACAAAATGAATTTATCCTTCATGCCTTCTTATATTGTACTGTTTCTATAATGAATTTTGGGAAGTTAATTACAATTTGTAAAACTTGATGGCAAGCGTAAATTATTCCATTAATTAGCAGTTACTTAGAGAGCGCACAGAACATTCCTTTACCTCTTCATGTAATTAAATCCGCATCTATAAATTATGAACTTTGGAGATGCCCGTGTAAGTAAATAAAGTTTAATTAAAGTTAACATTGTATCATCTCGCATCAATTAAACACAAGATAACATTTACTGAATTAGTAAGTATCCAATGAATGTTCTGCTATCGTTGCAAAACTAAAGAATTTATTCTGGAAAAATAAATATGAATTCGTCAGGTACTTTTATTCTTGTTGCCAGTTTGGGAAACTATACTTCTGTTGCACATTTATTTAAGCGCGAAAAGATAATGCGCAAATAAACATAGTTTTATTTCAGCTTTGATTTAGGCATAACATAAAATTAATTTTATGGATAAAATGAGAATGAACGGCTTTGTATCTATTGTTTTGCTTACGAATCAATGCAAGCTATACTTACGTAATTATTCAAGCAATAATTTATTTAGATTGTTATTTAATTTATGATCTCGGGTTTGTGGTATGCAAATATAACTAACTCTTCCAGACATTTAAAAAGTTATTGAAATCCATGACATTCTTACTCCTTCAGAAATATTTTACCATCACTGCTTATAAACATTTTAAATAAGTGCGCTATGAACACATGGCTTCTTAACTATGGGTGGTTGAACTTATGAAGTGTACGATTCGGCCTTAAAGTTTGAACTAGGCTAAAGTTAATAGCTGAAAGAAATCATGCTGTGAAACATGTATGCCAAATAACAATCTGAAATACCAAGACTGCATTTACTATTTTTAATTAACAGTTTTTTCAAACGCTTATCGCAGCATGACTCGAGTATCTCTGTACTATGCTTCAAAAATCCTAGTTCAGCTTTCAGTAACGATCATTGCCTCTCAGACTTCACTTCCTGATTGGAACGTAACACATCTTCACAAATATACAGCTTTTTCGATGTAAATTAACTGAAACCTTGTAGAGTCATTAGGATTTTTTGGAAGCCACAGAGACGAAAATTATGCAACCGCCTTCGCCGATAATCGAACCACAGACCTCTGGAATACCGGCCAGCGTGCTACCGTTACACCACGAAGGCACGCTAGGGAAGTGGGAGAAATACCTTATATACTCCCCTTCTTAAAGGGCGACTAGTGTTTTAGGGAACTCGCCAAATCCTGGATGCGGAGAATCATCATCAACAACCCTTTTAGTTCGGGCGCCACTTGTACAGTCATTAGGTTAATTGGAAGCCAGAGAGATAAAAAATATGCAACCGCTTTCGCCGGGAATCGAACCACTGGCCTCTGGAATACCGGCCCAAGGTGCATTTTAACCACCAGTTTAAACACAAATCCATATTATAATGAAATAACTATTAATTAAGGTATTCCTCGCGGATTTATAAACCAAACTGAAAATCAAAACTAATCCGATGGTTTATCATTTGTTATGCAAAACACAAACTGATAATTGACTGGTTAAAAATTGTCAGTTAATTAACATAACAAGATTTTATGTTTAAGACTTCTAAACCTAGATCAAATATACTTTTCTAATTTATACAATTTATCAAGTCGCATCAACTAGCATTCAGTATTCATTCACGATTATATAATAGGAAGGTTTGTATTAAACGGATATAGAAATTATTCATAGCATTGCACAAATATGTAAAATTAAAAAAAAAAAAGTCAAAAAATTTTGAAACGTTTCAGATTTTAAATTACGTCCAAGGCGGCGTTTTTTTAACGTTTTGTGTGTTACCCTTATTTATTAAATATAATGTTCTACGTATTCAAACTATTAAATTCAGTTCAACAGCAAACTCGCAAATTAATTTTAAAACGAGCATATCTTTACAATTTCCGATACGGAGTTTCGCGTACTGGAGATAGAAATGTATTTTTTTTCCCGTGCAGTGTTGCCAGTGCTTGCTTTGAAACCGTGTTAAATTAATAATTCGTTGAAGTGTTACAAAATCTTAAATCGATAAAAAAAAAAAAAAAAAAAAAAAATTCAGTTCAAATTATGGCTTTCACATGCCCATATTCTATGGAAGATTACGTTATTCAAACTTTAATGGCTCTAGGTACCGTTGTTTTATCACAATGCGAGAAAAGTACATGCATTTATGCAGATTCTAAATTATTTAATTTCTTTAAATATAAGACAGGGAGATAAAATATGGTGGCAACGATTTGAAAAGTGATACAGCTTTTTAAAGTTTTCAACGCAAAATGCCAAAACGAAATTAATAGTCCTTCAGAGCAAATTGCCCCTTTGGACTGAAAAGAAAGGAAGAAAGAAAATTTGAAAGGGTTCAGATTTTAAATTATTTCCAAAGGGGCGTTTCTTTAAAATTGTGTGTGTTACCTTAATTATTAAATATCATATTCTTCGCACTTGAACCATAAAATTCAATTCAAGAGCAATATCGAAAAATAATTTTAAATTGAGCATATCTTTAGAATTTCCGATACGCGGTCTCCCGCGCTGAAGATAAAAATGTTTTTTCTGCACAACGTTTCCATTGCTCGCTTTGAAATCCTTGAGTTTGCTAATCAAAAATTCATTAAAGGTTTACAAAATATGATATCGATAATAAAACAAACTTCAAATTTGGGCTTCCAAATGCCATATTCGCAGCAGTATTACGCCAGGCAAAATTTGATGGCTCTAGGTACCGTTGTTTTATCACAATGCGAGAAATATACATACATTTATGCAGATTCTTCATTATTTAATTTATTCAAATATAATATAGGGCTGTAATATTTGGCGACAGCAATCTGAAAAGTGGACCAACGCAAGAAGCCAAAACGAAATTAATAGCCCTTCTGGGCTAACGCCCTTTGGGCTAATGATGTTAAGCGGCTAATGGCTTTGGCTAATGTGTCAATTATTTCGATATCTGCATGTACTTTGGTATAAAAAATTTAATAAAGTATGCATCAGGAGTTGCTCATTCTGAAGATAAAGCAAAATAACCTTCACATAAAGGAAATAATAGTTCGATTGTTTAAATAGACATTCATATAATAATTTGATTCTAACTATAAGAAACATAAGGTACTTACGTATTAACTCAACCAGGCCAAAATTCGCATAAATCGCCAAATTTGGCGACCCTACGTGTGTGGAAATAGACGAAAGTTTATTTGTAAAAAGAAAAAATAACACTGGGCGTGTACTACCACAGCAATGGGTTTTCGGCGGAATTTGCCGAGAAAAGAAAGAGACTTTTTTGGTTACTGTACCTAACAGAAGCGCCGTTACCCTCATGGAAAAAATTTGCGAAAATATCAAGGAAGGAAGCATCATTTATTCGGATTGCTGGAAAGGATACAATACAAGTGAGTTCGAAAATGCTGGATTTCTGCATGGAACTGTTAATCACAAATATAACTTTGTGGATCCCAACACGGGCGTTCACACACAACGTGTAGAGCGCACGTGGGGCTCAGCCAAATGGCGCAACAAAAAACAGAGAGGAACAGCCCGTCATCATCTTGACTCATACCTTATCGAATTTATATGGTGCCAAGCTCAAGCTGTTAATGGCGAAGACGGTTTTCAATCAGTGCTAAAAGCAATAGCCAAAAGATTTCCGCCAAAAAAATAATTCTGCAACTTATTCAAATTCGAAACCGGAAGGGTTTAATTGCTATTTTATATTTTAAAACAAAATAATATAAAAAACTGTATTAAAAATTATCTGTAATTAATAAATGTACATTTTCTTTCTATTCATACTTTTTTACTCAAACTTACAAATCGCGCCAACCTGGTTGCGATAATACGTAAGTACCAAACATAATATCAATTATTATTTCAAAACCAGTATGGACAACGAGTCAATTGGCCAATGCTCTCTTGATGTAAGTGGTTGGCATATCTGGCTAGTAATTCAAAGTCAGTAGTCTCTGCAGTGGCGCTCGAATCTAAATGGGGCAAACGGTAACTCATCACAACCTGGAATTGCTAGATTGCGTCTCATGCTTCTCCATAAGCGCCGCTCTTTCGCTTCTTCACCTAGAGTGAATGTAAAAAGTCATCTCATTCTCCTGTTTGTGAATTTTCTGAACAACTGGTTAGCACATCCAACTGTGAACTGGATATTTCATTGTTCGAATCTTCGCAAGGGTGCAGTTTACTTTTCATGTTTTCTTAGAAAACCTAATATTCGTTAGAATATAAAAGCGAAATCCAAACCAATGATGCTAACCCTAAAACAAAAACAGAAATTGCGTTTTTCTGACGTATATTTGCATTTGAAACACAACATAACACCATTCTCACCCACCTATGTTTCTATGTCAAGTTAAATTCCCTGAAAAATCTGGCACAAAATGTAGTCGAGAAAAAAGTGAATAAAAACTTATGAAAAAGAGGCATTACACAGAAATCCGCTTGAGGGCATTTCAAAACGTTGAATAAAAAATATGTCCGGTCCACATGGAGATTGATTGATTGGCTTAAAGTTAAACATTTTCTTTCTAAGACAATTTGAAACGAAGGTGAACGCCTTTTGTTTCGCGCCTACCAGCGATGAATGGTGACATCTCGTACACGTCAAATATGTCTGATCGTGTTTTTTTATTCCTTTATGCGGTAACTTTTATTTCCTCACTCCCGAAAAATGGAATGGCTTCCAGGAAAAGAGTACGTTTCTGAATGAAAATAGAAACATAAATCTGCCTTTACGTTTCGTTGAAATTTGATTTACATATCCTAGAGCTTTATCCCGCTGATATTCAAACATACAAAAATATTTGTAAGCTTAGTGCAGTAGTTAGAAAGACATGCAAAACTGAAAATTAAAAACAAGTAAAATTCAAAATTAGATTGAAATAAACCAGTTCACATTTCGATCGATTTGTGTTATGTTACGAACCATTGTATTTGGTTAAAGGGAAAATAAGCCTATATGATGAAAAGAAATTTATCTTAAAATTTTTTTCACTCCTGTGTTTAGTACATTTGTAATGCGCATTCCTAACTCTGATATCTAAAGTGTCGTTAATAAATTGCCAATTGCTTGGCTATACATAAACATTATTGTAAGCTACATGCTCATTGTACCTGCTTATAATTATTATACGTATTTGTTATGTTCTAATGTTACATAACATAATTATTAATTATTATTAGTGTCTTGGAGAAAAACTTCAAGATTGCCATTATATATTTAAATTGTAATTTTAACAACAACAAAAAAAAATCAGAAAGCTTTCTGATTTTACATTACGCCCAAAGGGTAATTTGGGATAACGTCCGTTTTGAGCTAAAAAATAATTAAAAACAGCGTATATTTAGAGTTTCCGATAGACTGTCTCGCGTCCTGGAGATAAAAATATTTTATTCCATATAGTATGTTGCCCCTAAATTCGTCGAGTTTCTTGACCAAAACATTCGTTAAAGTTTAAAAAATATGAAATAGATAATAAAACAAATTCGAAATGTACGTTTTAGACTTCCGGATGCCGATATTCGGGTAGAGAACTATGTTTTTCAAAATTTCATGGCTCTAGGTATCATTGCTTTTTCACATTGACAGAAACATACATACATTCATGCAGATTCTTCATTGTTTAATTTCTTTAAATATAATACAGTGCGATAATATTTGCTGGTAACAATTTGAAAAGTGATACTGCCATTTATAATGAGTGATTCGACGCAAAATGCCGTTTCGAGGCTAATAGTTCTTGTAGGCTGACACTTCTTTGACCTAATAAAAAAAATAAAAAAAATAGAAGGAAATAAAGGGGAGAAAACAGGAAAACTTCGAACATCAATTTCATAACACTGCGCTTTTAACATAAATATTTTTAATGTACCTAAAATTTTGTTAATTTTTAATTCAGAATTTTTTGTTAGTGCATACCTGATTTTAATAAGATAGTGCTACACGAAATTTCGTTTAGTAAATAACTGAATAGAAGATGGAATAAAACTGTGTCTAATAACAATGTCAAACTGAAACGAAACTGTAGTAACATAAATAACTAAGCGTGAAACAAAGCAATAACAGAAGTACAAGATTACACATACTTATATTTAAACTCTGTTACTTTCATGTTTCAAACTAAAAACGTCAGAATTATTAAGATTGTATCCATATAATACAGTGGTTACCCTGATATAATATATATCAGGGTAACCGGAGAATGGAGTCTTCAGCTGTCTCCGAAGGAGGTTCAACATAAGATTGCTGATTTAAATATAACCTCATAGTGAAGCTTGTGGTAGAAAGAGAGGTCTGACCTATTTCTAATAAACATGACACACATAACCTTTCTTTTAGAAATAAAAATAGTCGCCTCCTTTTTATCAGCAGCATATCATTAAAATATATTAAAAATATATAAAAGAAACGAATAAATATTAGTAACAGAAAGAGTAACTGCAGTGCCATCTATTTAACAAAGGAAGATATGATTTAAATCTTTAACGCGTTATCATTAGAATTCGAACGCGTTTTAATCATTAGTTATTTTTGCAGACATTTGATGAACATGGAAAGCGTGAAACGATTCTAATGTACCAAGTGGAGGAATTTTTAGGACACTTCTGACGAAGACCAAACTGAAAGAAGTAATTAGATTGCCTAGCAACATAATTCTGTTTTTAGCTGAAGCCTTGCCTTGTCTAATGGAAAATATTAAAGTTCTCGGAGCTTCTTAATGAGTATGAAACCAAACTGATAGAGAATACTATAGATACTGATTCAGAAGTCAAACAACAAAAATCAGCGTTAATTCACAAAATTTTCACAGGACTAGTTTCGATGGTTTTACCGAACCATCATCTTCAGCTGCAAAACCGCAAATGAACAAGATAGGAAATAATGTTTAGATAAGATAAGAAAGCCTGGACAAGAATAAGCAAGTGGCGCCATCTGTTGGCGAAACCAGAACTAAAACATAATTTCTCTAAAAGCCGAAGGCAAATTTGGATTGGAATTAGGATCGTTAACTAGAACAGAAAGATTTTTATGAATGCGAAATGCCTCTAGAAAATCCAGTTCTCCAATGGAAGATGTTTTTTGAATAATTTTGGCAGCAGAAAAATTGAAAGTGTGATTTTCGGACCAACAATGTTGAGCAACAGAAGACTTCTGTGTTTCCTTTTTTCTAACATATGCCTCATGTTCTTTGACGCGAAATTTTAAGGCTCTCTTAGTTTGGCCAATGTAAATTAAACCGCACTGGCAAGGAATCCTATAAATACCCCAGGAATTCATATCCGGAATGGGGTCCTTTAGTGTAGAAGTTGGAATTTTATTGATGGGAGAGTAAACAACCCGAAAGTTAAATTTCTGCAAAATATGTGCAACTTTATAGCTAATTGATGGAAAGAAGGGAATGACAACAGAATTTTTATAATCTCCTAAAATAAGAGTGTGGCTTTTAGTGTGTTGAGATGAGAATTTTTTAACTGCTTGATTAATAATGTTGGGTGAAAAGCCCCTGTCAATAGCTATTGCTTTTAAATAATTTAGTTCTTCATCAAGGGCCAGTTTGGAGGAGCAAACTTGAAGAGCACGGAAAACATAAGAATAAAATGAAGCTAACTTTTGTTTAGTCGGATGACATGATTTAAAGTGTGGTGGAAGGCAAACCGATGAAGGTTTACGGTAAACTGTAGTACTGAAGTTGGATGTGTTACGTGTGACCAGAATGTCGAGAAACGGAAGAGAATTGCAAGTCTCAAGTTCAAAAGTGAACTGAATAGCAGGATCAATAGAATTCATTGTTGAAAGAACTCTATTTAAATCATCTTTATTACCTTCAAACAGGGTAAAAGTATCGTCTACGTAGCGGAACCATGCCGGGAAGTTTAAAGTTTCAAACAATTTTGATTCAAAATAATGCATGTAGATATCAGCCAGGATGGGACTGAGGGGGCTTCCCATGGCTAATCCCTCAGTTTGCTTGTAATATTTATTTTGGAAAACAAAATGTGTTTGTTTCAAACAGTTTCAAACTCTCACTCAACTCTGTTTGAAACAAACACATTTTGTTTTCCAAAATAAATATTACAAGCAAACTGAGGGATTAGCCATGGGAAGCCCCCTCAGTCCCATCCTGGCTGATATCTACATGCATTATTTTGAATCAAAATTGTTTGAAACTTTAAACTTCCCGGCATGGTTCCGCTACGTAGACGATACTTTTACCCTGTTTGAAGGTAATAAAGATGATTTAAATAGAGTTCTTTCAACAATGAATTCTATTGATCCTGCTATTCAGTTCACTTTTGAACTTGAGACTTGCAATTCTCTTCCGTTTCTCGACATTCTGGTCACACGTAACACATCCAACTTCAGTACTACAGTTTACCGTAAACCTTCATCGGTTTGCCTTCCACCACACTTTAAATCATGTCATCCGACTAAACAAAAGTTAGCTTCATTTTATTCTTATGTTTTCCGTGCTCTTCAAGTTTGCTCCTCCAAACTGGCCCTTGATGAAGAACTAAATTATTTAAAAGCAATAGCTATTGACAGGGGCTTTTCACCCAACATTATTAATCAAGCAGTTAAAAAATTCTCATCTCAACACACTAAAAGCCACACTCTTATTTTAGGAGATTATAAAAATTCTGTTGTCATTCCCTTCTTTCCATCAATTAGCTATAAAGTTGCACATATTTTGCAGAAATTTAACTTTCGGGTTGTTTACTCTCCCATCAATAAAATTCCAACTTCTACACTAAAGGACCCCATTCCGGATATGAATTCCTGGGGTATTTATAGGATTCCTTGCCAGTGCGGTTTAATTTACATTGGCCAAACTAGGAGAGCCTTAAAATTTCGCGTCAAAGAACATGAGGCATATGTTAGAAAAAAGGAAACACAGAAGTCTTCTGTTGCTCAACATTGTTGGTCCGAAAATCACACTTTCAATTTTTCTGCTGCCAAAATTATTCAAAAAACATCTTCCATTGGAGAACTGGATTTTCTAGAGGCATTTCGCATTCATAAAAATCTTTCTGTTCTAGTTAACGATCCTAATTCCAATCCAAATTTGCCTTCGGCTTTTAGAGAAATTATGTTTTAGTTCTGGTTTCGCCAACAGATGGCGCCACTTGCTTATTCTTGTCCAGGCTTTCTTATCTTATCTAAACATTATTTCCTATCTTGTTCATTTGCGGTTTTGCAGCTGAAGATGATGGTTCGGTAAAACCATCGAAACTAGTCCTGTGAAAATTTTGTGAATTAACGCTGATTTTTGTTGTTTGACTTCTGAATCAGTATTTATTCGGCGTGTTATTGTGTCTTAATTACTATAGATAGTATTCACAGCAACTTATTTCAGGCGAATCTCTGCTTTTACATTTCACAAACAAAACTGAAATGGCGCCATTTTAATTAGTGGCACTGAATTTAACTCTGATCTACACTCTGAGACTAAAGAGATTGCTTTGATAATAACATTAAAATAACGTGAAAATATTTGAAATCTTTCCATTAACATGTTTATTTTTACCCGTTTAAATAAACGGAAAGTGAATCTCTCTATAAATGTATCTCTAAAGTGTCAAGAAAGGGAACGAGATCTAAAATCAAATTATTCTTTACATGAAAAACTAGGGTTATAAGGTATTTCTCCCACTTCCCTAGCGTGCCTTCGTGGTGTAACGGTAGCACGCTGGGCCGGTATTCCAGAGATCCATGGTTCGATTCCCGGCAAAGGCGGTTGCATATTTTTCATCTCTCTGGCTTCCAATTAACATAATGTCTCTACCAGGTAAACAGCAACCCTGCGCTGGTATAGATCAGTTTCGAAGACGAGGAGGTACACGTCCCTCTTCGCTTGAAGCGAAAACTTTCTGCCTATCCTCTTATTCTCAATGATAATAGCGCCCTTCTTTATCTCTCCTGATTTGAGATATAAAGGGCAGTCTGTTTCCGCAAAATATCTTTGTACATCTACATAATAAGTCGCTAATGGTTACCTTTTATGGCATGTAAATAGTAATTAAGTGTTATAAAGTATATTATGGCTCCAATGCGATGTTTTTCTCAAGCGAATGAAATGTTACGTGGAAATCAACTTTAATTAATCACAAAAATGTGTTTTTATATATATCTCAGATATCCTTAACGTTTAATGCATTGAACTAAACTGGACCTGCCATCTTCTCGAAGTTAAGACACTCAGTTGCAAGAGTAATTACTTTCTGAATCAACATAGCTAGGGGAATTACTACTGGGATATGTCCAAAATGGCCTGGAATGATGAAACTTTAATTTAATTGCAAAGACTTTCGATTCCAGAACTATCTCCATAGCTATGAATTGAATCCCAGTCGATTTAGGGCTTTCAGTGTCAATCTGTGTAATTGCCAGATTGCTTGCATCTCTCACTGCAATTACTTCTAAGAATATTTACGGAAAAATCTGCGCATTTAATTCAAAAGAAATTTAAATGTTTCGATTTATTTCTTTACATTTTTTTGGCATTACTATTGCTGCCTAAGAAAAGCTTAGCATGTGTAATGGTCTTCGGAAAGAAAGTATTTTTAACTGTTAATACAAATATCTTAGTACATAATTGAACTATGTTGCATCTCAAATATCCTTGAGAGCTCTGTGAAACAAATATTGAATTATTATTCTGAAATGTCAGCAAAAAAGAAAAAATAAGTTTTAAAATGTTCCACTCTGTTAAACCAAAATAAATTAAAAAAGAATATGTTTATAAATGCCCAACCTTATCCAAAACACATTACGATTGAATCACAATCATTAAAATTACATCATTATAGTTGTCATCGAATTAATAGATACACAAACAAGTGCTTGTTATTTTAATAGATATGTGTGGGTGTGATTATGGCAAAGCCTCAAGGGCTATCTGCCTAAGGGGATGGATGCCTTCGTGGAGGACTTTCTAAGGGAAACTGGCTCATATACACGTTACACATGGGGAAAACCACGAAAACGCCCATGCAGCCAGCCCGTTCGCGGGATTCGAAACTCGGACCGAACTACGAGTGTTCAGCGACTTTACCGCTCGGCCGTTGGTGGGCCTATTTCAATAGATGATATTTTTTTTAGATATAAATAACTTTATTCTAATATACAGTATGAAATTCGCTGAGAATATTAGTACTAACAGTTTTTAAACATTTTTATGTCTCAACTATTATGTGTTCTCATTAAAATATGAAAGATATTGTATTAGATTTCTTATTCACTAAATCAAACATTTACATACCAGTGCCATTTTTAAGTTGATTGCCTTAACAGAATATTTTTAATTTTGCCCTTTGAATGATTTTATCTTTTTGCGGGTGGAATAATTTATTTGGCAATTTCATCCTTTTATTATAGATATAATCGCTGAGTTTTGTAGGCAATGAAAAACCAAGCTTTCAATATGATTGCACATTTCAACCCATACACATAGTTAACTACAGGATTCAAAAGGTGTACAGTTTGTAAAGAATGTTATAATTCAGCATTATCTGAAGACTCTTCATATGGATATCAGTTAGAGGTAAAATGAAGTAGAAACTGACTACGAGATATAAAGTGCCTATGGTCTGCAACAAAATCAAATCTTTTTGAATCAGCGATTGTCTATGGCCTATTCATTTTACCTTTAACGGGTTACAGGATATAAAGAGTTTCTAAGCTGCAACAAAATGCAATAAGCAAGCTTATTCTGTAGATTCTTCATGTTACCTTTAATGGAATACCAGGTATAAAGGACTTAGTCTGGCACAGTGGTAAGTGTAATAAATCAGAACTTTTCTGTAGATTAGGCATGCTATTTTTAAGGAACGACAGAATATAAGAAGTTTACATTTTGCGAGAGTTTAAAACTGTGATAATTTACCATTTTTATAGCTATTTATATGCGTGTTCAATAAAAGTAGGCTACCCAGTGGCGAGTGGTAAAGTTGCTGAACACTTGTAGCTGGATCGATGTTCGAATGTCAGCAAACGGGTTGACTGTATGGGCATTTCCGCGTTTTTTCCCATGTCTAACATGTATACTAGCCATTTTCCCTAAAACCTCCTCCACAAAGGCATCCTTCTTCTCAGAGAGATAGCCCTTATGTACTTTGGTATAATTAAATGAACCAGAACAAAAAATTAAAGGCAAATGTAGTAAAGAATTTTAAAACTCTTCAAATTAATAAGCTGTGAGGAATAAGACATTAAAACTGCATCTAACGCAGAAGGAATGAAACATGATGGTACATGTCACAAGTATACAGTATTCTATTTCAGCCGACAGTCGAAATTACCTCTTTTACATTCCGAAGGCCTAAAAATGGTTTGTTTTCATGTTACGTTTGTCACGTTGCATAACAATAAGTAATTTGTTACGTGACTGATTGTCTATTCTCAGAACTGCATTTAATTATGCAGTAAAATGAACTCAATTTATTTCTTGACAAAATTCCAATACTAAGATTTTGTTTAATTTTGGAACCGATAATTGTGCTGACTAACTTATTTTCAAACAATAAAAATACATTGAATGCACTGTGATAAAACCAGAAATTTAATACCAACGTATGTTTTTCTGAATAAATTTTAATATTTACCCAATTATAATAATGAAGTAAATATTACTAAAAGAGATTTAAATAAATACTTTCATGAACTTCAATATCATTAACATGATAAAGAGCTTCCCAGAGACAGTCATTATGCGTTTTAATGGAATATGATAGTTTTACTTCAAATATCCGCATTTCAGTAAACTTAGAATCGAGTTTAAATATATAGCAAATGACAAAAATTATTTGTTAATTTTTAATAATGCATTTAACGGATTTTAAGAAAAACTTAATTTTTAATTTAAAATTACTTTAGAGAAATTTAAAATGTTTAAATGTAATAATTCAAATTTTTTGCACTCATAGCATTATAATATATTTATTTACTTTCGTTTATACAGTAAACAAAATAATTTCTCTCATATTTAAATATTAACATGAATTTTGAAACACAATATGATGCATTTAATTTTGGTGATTAAATTTCATCAGAGTGTATTTTGCATTATTTGTAATTAAATAAAATATAATTTCAAATTTTAAAATTTTAATTTATTAGGCCTGTGAATTCATTTTCGCAACTAGAATTTTTTATACGAAAGTTTAAAAAATACTCATATTAAGAATAAGTTACTTACACGTTTTATAAGAGATTTTATAGTAACACACTGAACAGTTAATAATATTTCTGCATAAATAGAAAACAAACATGTTAAAATAATTTGATCTTTACGTACTTATGGAATGTGGAATAATTTTACGTACTTATGGAATGTGGAATAATTTTACGTACTTTAATGCACGGAATACTTCTGGAATACTTTAACGTAACAAGGAATTTAATTATCTTTGCTTAAAAATCGTTGAAATTCTTATTGATAAGTTATAAATGAAAGAAAGGTATTTTCTTTCAATTGAAAAACAAATTTTATCTTCAGAAGAAATGTGCAATTAAATTTTTGTTCATATACTATATATATGTCACCGGCACAGAAATAACAGAAAGCTTGAAACCGTTGCGTGGATGAAATGATGAAGTTGCAGACAAACGTGACATGTTCAACACACAATTTATTCCTCGACAATCATGATACATCTTTTTTTAATCACATCTTTAATTTTTTTTAGGACATGTTCTTGGTTGATACAACAAGCTATAATCGCCTCACAATTTTATACGCACTACTTATATATAGGATAAAACTAAACGAAGCGACGTGGGTTATTCAAGTGAAAGCAAGCGTAAAAAAGAAAAAGAGTATAAAGCAGCTGGAGTACTTACAGCTTGGAAATTCTTCGCTTGAATCCTGAATAGCGATTGGGCAAGAGATTTCGTACTGCGGATCACTGCAGATAAATGACGCAGAATAGAGCCTTTGAAGGTAGTTGTATTTAAATTAAAATTAGGAATTAAAAGGTTTACTGGCAATTAACATTTTTGTACAACAGTCATTTTGTTAGTGACTGTCCTTCATACTTCACATTATGTGTATATATTTAACTGTCTATCAATACGTTATATACATGAGACATACTTAAAAATAAATTTTTGAAGCCTTCCTTATCTAGACATTTACTTTATTTTATGACTTGTGTGCAAAGGTTCTACCCTTATTTTAGGCGAAAAGGAAAAGTGACTATTAAATATAGTAACATACCTAAGCATTCATCTAAGTGACAGTACTGAGTACGTCCTCTTGGCATCTATTTTTTGCAGATTGATCCGTCGTTGATAAAAATTACAGAGAATGAAATAAAGTCCTGTAATACTATTTTCACATCTTACAAATAATGCAGAGAAAAAAAGATTGGAAAGAATTATACGATTATCAAAAAAGTTAGACCTAGGGAGCAGTATGCTAGAGGATGTAAAGTTTCAATATTACAGTTAACTAGCATCTTCCGAGAGATTAAAGAATCATGAGATCTGGTGAAAGTCAGCGCGCTTGCGATTGACAAGTGCTGGTTGCTTGTGTATCAGTTTTTACTCCAGGCTATTTAACTGTTGGCAGTACATGCTGCCATTAAGGTTTGGTTACGTAGGAGCATCTCCCAGTGTGTTTGTTATTCGCTTCATTTCAGTTATACATATAATAAAACCTTTTCGAGATGCAATCCTTCATTTGGGGTGTACAGAGCACACACATCGGCAGATCATACATATCGTTAGGTGACACACCGTTCTTCGACGTTTGACACTACTGTAGAGTTTGACACTACTGTGTATTTCTTGTAACCAATTAAAATTCGTTTCAAATTTCTCAAATGAGAAAGCCAAAAATGACCGTTACTGGTTCTAACTAGTCGTCATGTTTCAAAGACTTGATATGGAAATAAGCTTTGTGATGACCCCAAGACTGAATATTCGACCAGAAACTGTTGAGGAATAAAACCACTGATGGACGATTCGGACGTGATCGATCTTCACAGCTTCTGTTTCTATCTCTGAATTCCCGAACCTAGCAGACATATACTATTATGAACCACTTTCTTCCCGTACGCTTATAGCAAACTTGTACAACATATATGGGTGATATGGTCCTTGGCACTTAGCATTTTAAGACGCTTGAATTTTTTTACGAACGTTTTACTCCAAACACAGGGTTTTTATAAATTACCAAAAATTTACCAAAAATTGTTTCTTAGTATATGCTGTTTCTCAGATATTGCTGTTCCTCATATTATCTAGAATTACATTATTTTGATACATTTTCCTCTTTTCACGGATTTCTTTAGGAACAAACCTTTAACTGTAAATCTATTTAGTTTTCTAAATAACAACTACCAAGTACTAGATCGCAGTACGATAAAATGCATCGAAGTTAAATTGAAAATTTTCTAGGAATCTGCTGTTCTTGATTATTACGTAAAACTGGATAATTTAGCCTTTTTTAATGTATTATAGTGTGTTAGTTTTTTAAATAATATTTCCTTTCGTGTAATGTCTTCAGTTATATATATATATATATATATATATAATAAATGCTGCTTTCTGCCTATGGTCACTTGCTTCTGTATTGCTGTTATGATAATTTCATGAGTACTGTGTTTTATTCATTTATAGGTTTATATTAGAAATATGATTATAAAAATAAGTAAACAGTTTGTTTTACTATTACACCCAAAGCAAATTATACTTAAATAACTTATTTTTTTAAAACAATTCAGTCATTTAGTTACTGAATGAGTCATAAAAATTCAATAAGTGTTTAATTACTGAATAATTGGCTGTTCCTTGCTAAAGTTTATTTTAAATAAATTTTGCGGTGAAATTCAATTCATCGCGTCTTAGTTTCTTTTCAGAAATGCTGCTTTAAACTAAAATCTTTGAATTTTACCCTCATTTCTAAAAATACAACAAATATGCTTGAAAAAATGCTTGCTTATACTAAAAATAAATATTAAAATGCATGTATCCATTTAAAAACACATTTTTTGTTAATTCACGTTGAAAACATATATAATTAGATGCTCACATGTTTTTCATAATAAAAAGTTGAATAATGTTTCAGTCTGAAAGTATATTATTGCAGAAAATTATTCTTCAGATTTAGGATACTTTATTACAATAAAATGGAGATGACGTTTAACTTTTAGGTTTTTTTTTTTTTTTTTTTTTTTGTTGTTGTTGTTGTTGTTGTTGTTGTTGTTGTTGTTTATACCAAAATTGTCTAAAAATGTAGGATCGCGTTTAACAGAATTTGAATATGGTTACATTTATTACTCATAACTGCTGATATGCAACATTTTTGTTACGAATTATTTTCATGAAAATAGAGCTAAATATTTTACTTTAAAGAGGTATATTTGTGGTTTGGCAATTTAAGTAATATTAAAATAATAGTATAAGTAATGACTATTAAAAATATATGACAAGTGCATGAAACATTTATTAATGTAGCTACGAAGATAAGATACTTCATCAAAGAAACCGAAGCTGTTTACTTAGACAGTGATATGTACATTGCGTTCTTTCAACCAGCATGTTCTCTTTTCTAACTATTTACAGTTTTGTGTTAATGGATTATTTATGAGGCTTTCATCCAAATATGTGTAGTTATTAATTAAATCAGGGAAACGTACCGCTTTATATACATTCTTTTGTGAGAAGGAACACTTTATATACAGAATTCAGCAATCTTAACACTGGTCTATGACAGTTTCCAAAACAACCAATTGAAGTCCGTTATGTATACAAAACTCTGATAAACGTAATACTGACGTTTCGCAAAATGAAACAACATCCTTTAGTAAAATCATGTTTTAATGAAATGATTAAAACAAATATGATTAATTGATAATTTTAGGGAACTGAAAAGAAAGTTCATGTAATATGGAGGTTCATCTAACATTAACTACATGAAATTTTAAATACAACTTAAGTATGCCTAACCTGAGGAGGTACTTCTGAGATAACAGTTACATGCATTAAATTATTATAGATGAATATAATTTCCATAAGAAAAGCTTTCCATGAAATCTCACTTAAACAGCGAAAAATTCTAAATAATCGCTTTTCTTAATTACTGGAGGTTTTCTGGCTGTCGTTAAGAGATCCCTAAATGAGAAATGTTATTCTTGACTTTGATCTCATTATCGTAAAGAGCTTATTTCTCTAAGAAATTCTGACATCCCTATTAAAAGTTATTTCCGCCCTCCGGTTAAATGCCTCACTGATAATAACTTCAAATAAGCAAAAAAAAAAAAAAAAAAAAAAAAAAAAAAAAAAAAAAAATGGAAGGTTTCAAGTTCGTCATGCTTCATCTGCATTTCTCGAGAAGAATGAATGTCCTCATTGAGTTTTTAACAGGTATTTAACGGCGCCTTGGAAATTAACGGGGTTTCTCGAAATGAAGATAATTTTGCAATTACACTCTTGCGTAACCGCGTGCTGAAGGAAGAAAAATCTTTTAACAAATCGAACAGTTTGGAGCACAGAATTAGATTTAACTCACAATGAATTCTTCATTTGTTCTTACTCTTTGAAAAAGAGTATTTAAGTTTTAACTTTTAAGTAACACTGCAGAAAATGAAATTGACTTCAGCGTTAGCTTGACAGGTAATTTGCATTTACTTAAAAAGAAATAAATTAATCTCAAAATTCATCAATTTTGAATAATTTACGTTCTTAAAAGAGGAATCTTTGAAAGTAAAGCTTGAAATCTTTAAAGGGTTTTCATTGGAAACCATATTATTTCGTGTTATGCGAGGAATTAAGAGTAATGTTATCAAAATACGATTCGTAAAATTGGAATGGATAAAACAGAATAGCCTTTTCTGGAATAAATCTTTACTTTTCACGAGCATCTTTTTAAAATATTATTTTCATAGTTTTTTATGAAAAGGTTTCCTTCTTTGGTCATATCATTCGCAGAAAATAAATAGGTCATATTTTTTTAACAAAAACTGCGGCTAAATTGATGAAGACGTGTATGCTGATTAGATATTCCTTATATATTCGAAAAGATACCTTAAATTATGCTTACGTTATTGGTATTATATCTTACAGCATACTAAACGTTATATTTATGGACAATGATTTCATTATAAAGCCGAAATTCATAAAATTATGATTTGCTTACTATTAAAAATGGAATGTTATTTTAATTATAGAGAAATGTTTTGATATATCAGATATATAAACTTTCGGTGAAGGAATTAAATGTTGTTGCGAGCTACGTTTGCGTGGATATCTCTTCAGTACATCCACCATATTAGAAGAAAGAAATGCACACATTATCGAAATACGTAGCAGCACAAATTACTTATCTAGAGAAGTAATTAGTTATATAATTGCACAATTCAGGATTTATTCATTCAGCTATTTCTTTGAAACGAATTGGATGTCATTCTAAAACACAGCTCTTTTATATAGGATCGCCTAACTTTCTGGAAAAATCGCAGCTAAACTTGGCAGATTGCGTTTTCAGGAAACTTACAGAACGTTAACAGGTTACCATGGAATCAAGCAGGCCCACCTGTATCTTAAATTTTAACTGAGATATTATTACTAATCGTTACAAATTATTAGTCCAAAGGGGAAATTTGCCAAGACTATTCATTTCGTTTTGACACTTTACGTTGATTCACTACAAGCGTATTCCCTTTTCAAATTGTTGCCACCAAATATTTCCGCTCTGCATTATATTTAAAGAAATTAAATAATGCAGAGTTTGCATAAACGTATAAATTTTTCTAGCATTATGATAAAACAACGGTACCTAGAGCCTTCAAATATTGAGTAACATAATCCTCCTGCAAATATGGGCATCTGGAAGCTCAAATTTGAAATTTGGAATTTGTTTTATTATCGAGTTCATACTTTGTAAAACTTTAATGAATTTTTGATTTATTCAAAAATTTCAAGGAGAGCAATGGCAACGCGCTACACAGAAAAAAAAAAAAAAAAAAAAAAAAAAAAACATTCTAAAGACATAAGCATTTTTTTTTCCGATATTGCTTTTGAACATAATTTTATGGTTTAAGTGCGATGAACATGATATTTAATAAATAAAGTAACACACAAAATGTTTAAAAAACGCCCCTTTGGACGTACTTTAAAATCTGAAACGTCTCAGATTTTATTTTTTATTTGATACATTGATTTATCATTTGCAATTATTTGATTTTGCTATTATTACTTATTATTTGGTTTATTTGATTTTGCTTTAATTTCTAGTTATTTGATCGGAGTTGGTGTATTTAATTATAACAAAGCACACCAGGGATATCTGCCTAAGGGAAGGGATGCCTTCGTGGAGGACTTTCTAAGGGAAACTGGCTCATATACACGTTACACATGGAGAAAACCACGAAAACGCCCATGCAGCCAGACCGTTCGTGGGATTCGAACCTCGGACCGAACTACCAGTGTTCAGCGACTCGATTTTACCGCTCTGCCGCTGGTGGGCTAATTATTTAATCGATTCCGAATCGTATGGTCTACAACTTTGAAACAAACAAATACAAAATGAACATTTAAAAATAGCGTGCGTAGTCAAGAACAAAAAATAAACTGTTAAAATTATAGCATAGAATGAACCTAATGAACAAACAAGTAAATAAAAACAACATATAACATTTAAAAACAAAGAATACAATGAAATGAACACAAATATTTAAAAATATACATCATTTTGAATAATACGATACTTATGAAATCGAACCTAATAAACAGTTCCAAATTTTTATTATGAGACTTTTATATTCAGCAGGGTGCTACAATTTGCAAGTGTTTTCTTTTAGCTATCAGTACTTAGTTTTCAATCCAGCAGTGTTGTTAGACTGAAAAATTACTAAAAACTAACACTGAAAAATATTGTCTCAGCTACGGATATTATGAGAGGTAGTTGATAACCTACGAAAGAGATCACGATAACATTATAGAGCAAAGACTGTCTTAATTTAAATTCCGTCTTAATTCGGTAAAAAGTGTTTGGGAGATATTTATAATATGCTTATATTTTACAAAATCGAATAATCGAATCTTATCAAATAATCACAACAGGTAGTTGGTTTCAATGTATCTAATCAATGGACAATAACTGTATATAAATATTTTAGCAGAAAATAAATCCAATAATCTTTATTATTTCCTTGAATTATTTATTTGATACTTTGTTGCTATATTAAAATTACCATTGAATGGTCCTTTTCCTTTAATGATAGTCATGATTTTATCCAGACTTACAAAAAAGGAGACTGAGAGGTTGTTTCAATAATTGTTTGGTGGCAAAATGCTTTGCACTTTCAGTCAAAGGAATTCTTTTCGAATGAAATATAGAGACTATTCTATTTTTTAAAGGTTTATTTTATTCTACTGTATATGTATTCTTCGATATTATTTCATATATGTTGGATAAATAATTGCCATAATATGGTGTTAAATGAACAATTATTGTATTTTCGAAAATTCAAGTCACATCGTAACACAAAATTTAGGTTAGGAATTACATTTTGAATGTTTTTTGCAGACTTTGATGTTTGAAAGGCTCGAGAGTTTTAAATTTTATAGTTAATTCCACCCAAAATTTCATGTAACTATTGTTTATTTTTCATGAATGCAGGAATATGCCTTTCCTTTTGCATTGTATATTTACAAACGGTATTACTGCATATGTACAATAATCCTCATGTTTACATCTTAAGTAAGTGCAAATATTTAAACATGATTTGGGAGATTTCGAAAATTATATCACATAAAACTTTTCTTTTGGTTTATAATTAAATTAGCAGTTTGAGACATGACATAACTGTACTGCAGTTTATCCAAATAAAGGACTTTCGCTATATATTTATTATTGATTTTCAGCAGAATGTAACGGAAAAAACAACAGATGATCCAGTAAAATAAAGGTCTTTATTTTCACTTTTTCTTTCCCTTTCTAAACCAGAATGCAAATCAGGTTAACAGTATTTAAGATGAGGTTTCCAGACCGTAAGACATAACGTGTTTCTGCCTTTTGAAGCCACGTTACTAAATTTCTGCTAAATAAGTATTATTTGGGTTTGCATCATTGTTGCAATCATTTAAATTGGTACGCCTGTGAAATGTTTGAGCCAACTTCGTGTTAAATCAATTATGTAGCCTTTGGCAACTAGACTTACATTTAAATCTTGAAATTGACTGTTACTTTAAGTTTTATTGCCACCAGTGATAAGTGATTTCGAAGCATGGAACGCGCAGTTTATATTCAAGTTCTGATTTAATAAAAAGGTTTGTTTTCAAACCTACTTTAAACTTTGCATTTATTTTCAGGCACAGCGATAATTCGCTCTAAGCCTGTTAGAAGTTCGGACTTAGTTTATGATACCAAAAAATACTAAAATCTATACAGTACAACTATGTTCATGTTTATGATACAAAAAATACTAAACTCTATATAGTACAACTATGTTCATGTTTATGATACAAAAAATACTAAACTCTGTATAGTACAACTATATTCATACATGTTTATGATTTATAACTCAACAGCAACAATTTGAACTCTGGAAAAACACATTTAATTTCTGTTGACACAAATTTATATTAAAGGAAATGGAATTACATTAGTTACCTAATACGCGCGAATTTAACGTCGAAACTTCGATTTCCATTACAGACAGGAACTAAAGGAACTTTAATGCAGTGCATATTTGAATAACAGGTATTTGGTATCTTACGTAGAAAATAAACGTTATTTTACTATTACTTTTCATTGCAGAAATAAAAAAATAAACTTTAGGTGCATAATTAACCAAAAATGATTTCACATCCAAATTTCTAAAAATTATAAAAACCGTATTTTAAAATAAAGTAGTTTTTAGTAAGCATTTCCTTTCATTTATTAATGTGATAGAAGTTGCAATTTTATAAAACGCGCCAGAAGAAATTTCTTTCTAAAATTTCATAGAATATACAATATTCCAAAATACATCCGAGACAAAGCTAAAGTTTTAACTTTCCAAAATGTATGGGTCTATTCAATAGCAAGAAAGATCACTTTTTTTAAAGATGGAAACTTCTCTGGACGTACTTCATTGTCGTGTTTAAAATAATTGACAAGTAAGGGTTGTCCATTATTTTCAACATCAAAATTAATAAAATCTATTATATAATACTTAGACAGAAGTATTTCCTATTATTAAATATACATCATCAACATAGTAAATGTAATTAACTGCTTTGTGTTATATGAAAATGCACTGTGTTGTTAATCAGACAGACTTAACATACAAAATGTTTTTTTGAAATTTTTAAAACGATAATTCTAAGGAACCACTTTTCTCTACTACGTAGTAAGAAACGAATATTTTTATAAAACTTAAAAGACATTGTAAAAAGAAAAAAATAGTTAGTTTAAATTGACAATAACAAATGTTTGTTCTTTCAAGATATTTTATATGAAATATAATAATCGCTTTCAAACGTATAAGAGGAGTTAAAAATAAATTATTTGCTCTTTATGGTTCTTAATGAGAGAATAATTTAACAGATGTATTTGTTGCTCATCTGTGGTCTCTCTGGCCCTGTCAAAACAGACCGGGTATAATGGCTGTAAATTTATAAATCAATTTATTTAACCAAACCCTTTATTTGCTCATTTGGAATTACTGCGTAAAAGTAAATATTGGATTATTGCTGTTAAATATAAGAAAAAGTGTAAAGCTGGTGTAATCCTCGCTCAGAATTCAAATAATTACGATTGGCATGTCGCTCTTTCCGAACGAATTAAAATAAAAATATATATATATATATATATATAAAAGTAAAAACTGCTCCTGAATTTTTTCTATTTTACTCTTTAGCTCAAATAGGCGTTAGCCCAGAATGGCTATAAGTCTTGAAATGGCATTTTGCGTGGAATCAATATAAACGACTGTATCACTTTTAAAATTGCTGCCACCAAATATTATAGCCCTGTAGTGTATTTAAAGAAACTGAATAATTACGAATATGCATGAATGTAAGTACGCTTTTCGGATTGTGAAAAAACAACGGCATATAGAGACATCAAACCAGAACATAGACACGTGGAAGCCCGAATTTGGAACTTGTTTTATTGTCTACTTCACATTTTGTAACACGTTAACAAATGTTTGATTAAAAAACTCAACAGTTTCAAAGAGGGTAGTGGCAACATTGTAGAGAATCAAACATTTTTGTCTCCAGCGCGCGAGACTGTCTATCAGAAATTCTAAAGATATGCTGTTTTTAAAAATTTTTAGTCCATTGTGTGGTGTTAGCTCAAATTGTTTCGAAACGTGTATGTGTCTGTAAATGATAAAACTCCCGTTTGGACGTAATATAAAATCTGAAAGCTTTCAGATTTCTTTTAGAATTTTTGTTCCCTTTTTTTATCGAAACACTTCAGAATTTACGTAGCAAATATAATTTTAGAACAAAAACTCAAAGATATATTTTGGATGCGTAACGCGTAAAAAACTTTACTTTTGAGTTTCCTTGATTATTTCTCTCTCTCAGCTTTTTCTGGCAAATGCAGTGATAGTATAGAAACATTACATTTGAGAGATATTTAGATGTGAAGTTATTTAATTATCGTGAATATTATTATTAGGAATAAAACAGAACTAGAAAAAAAAATATTTTACTTTAAGAGTGAGACTTAGTTGCTAATTAAATCGAAATGTATGAGAGCAATTTGACGCTTTCGATGACAGTTTTGATCGAATGCCACACAAGAAATGGAATCTGGGGATTTCATAACTCTATTCGTCTGCCACTAACCGCTCTACAGGAGTTTTATATCAATTAATATTAAGTGACCGTATTTCATAAAGATAGTACAATCATACACATTCATGCATTGCTTAATCTAAATTAATAGAATCTGATCCCAATCTCAGAAATGACCACCTAGCTTTTGATAATCATCAAAGAGCCCGTTTTGCTTTTCTCTTTTAATGGACAATTAATTTCTCACAGAGACGCTCTTTTAGTGCGAGTGTCGATAGACACATAAATCTTCATTTTTTAGGGAGCAAGAATAGATACCAATTTTTAACAGACATCGTTTTACTCGAATTTTGCAATCCTGTATGGGTATCTTTAATTCAGTTGGAATAAAATGAAACATGAGAGTAACAGAAACGAGGATTCGCTAAACACATATTTTTTTGATTTAAGTAAAGTATGAACATGTAAGCATTTTAAGATTCCTTTAATATAAATACTGACCTTTATATCAAAAACGGATAACAGTTATAGAATCATAACTTAAATTTTATTTACACTCGTACCCGAAGGCGGTATATAGTTGCCCTAACAGTGGCGAGACATAAATTCATATTTCACAAGCATATAGACGTCTTCTTACGTACGATATCGGAAATTCTAAATGGTTTTTACACCTCTTATTTCAAAAATTACTTCTATTTTATTTTGGGGTTCGAATCCTGGCGAACGGGCTGGGTGCATGGGCGTTTCCGTAGTTTCCTTCATGTGTAACGTCATGTTCCACAGGCGAGCCAGATTACCTTTGAAAGTCTTCCACGAAAGCTTTCCTCCTCTTAGGCAGACACCTCTCAAGTGCTTTGCTATAATCAAATAAACCAAATCAATAACAGATCTTTTTACAAGAAATAGGAAAATTTGTTCGTTTATTAATTTTTAGTGCAGAACGCTCTTAATTGCAGCTTCGTCACGAACAATGTATAATCTTATTTACGCACTACAACTGCCACAGGCGATAAGTAATGAAAATAAGCGATAAGTAAAGAATAAGCAAGTTTAAGTCCACTACTTAGGTTATAGTTAATGACGGCTGTAACAGTTCAGAGTTGGTCCAGAAATTAGTAAAATTGAATTAACATGAAATATTATTCAATTATAAATATAATAAAATGTACAGTTCTGATCCCTTTGGCTAATTTACCGCCCAAAAAGATTCGATCACTCAAAAGTATTAAAGGTATAGCAGCATTGTATTAGATTATTAAGTTTTTAAAAATTTCATGAAAATATGTTTTGAATGCATTTGATTAAATATTTTATATAGTGTAATTTGAGTAATTTTACGAATACGTCATTTGGCGAAACATTTTAATAGACCGGTTTTTACTAGCAGACTTGATGTATTGGATCTGCGTAATAAAATACAGTACAGATAAAATATTCAGTTTGTGTCTTAAATAATTCCAATAATATGTAAAATCTACCTGACAAATTTTCATAATATATTTTTGCCTGGTTAAAGTATTCGAAGAAATAATCTTGCCACATTAGGTAAAGGGAAAATCCACTGAATTAAAGGGAAAATTCACTGTAAGGTACACGTTTAGAGATACAGAAGTCCATTACAAAATATCACCTGTTATACTGCACAATGTAAACGTTTATCTCAATCTAGAGAACAATGATGGAGAATTTCTAAAGGGAAATAGGTTCAGCATATCTTTAGGGCACCTAACCTCAACCAAATCTATCACTTTGAGGGTGTCGCTGTCAACATTCCATTATGAGGGGTTTGTTTGAAGATGACTTCATAGTTTATCTCGCCTATAGTTTATTACCATGACAAGAAAGAAGCCGAACTACAGAATTTTTAATAGTTTTTATTTGCTTTAGGAAATATTTTTTTAATCTGTGTAGATGGAATTTCTATAATAAATATGTTACATAAAAATATGAATTTTAACTTTAATGAGTGAAACTTATTTTAAGAATTATACACTGTATATTTCATTGTTGATTTAGCAAATTTTTAAATGTTTCCTTATAGAAGGATGTATCTAGAAGAGCAATGTAAAGCCAATTTACAACACATTTGGCAAACGTAATTTTAATTAAGCATATTCTGATTTGACAACATTTTATTTTAAATAGTTACTTCCTATAGCAAAAACCGTATACGCATGTGGCGTAATTTTAGATAACCTAGTAAGTTGCATTTTGCAAAATTTGGAGTTTAATTGTGCAAAATTATGCGAGTAACCGTTGAAATCATTTTAACACTTTGACTGCCGCCTCACCCGTATTCGATGACGACAAAAAATAGTGATCAGGCCGCGTCATCCGTATTCTGGTGATAGTTCTTTGAGTACTTACGAGGTAAAGTTTGCATTTGAAAAAAACATGATTGTTGAAGGAAAGTAACGAAAGTGACTGTTGCCGACAGCTAAATTCATTCTGTTCTCACTAAACTGAATTGTGCTTTATTCGAACTCAAGTTTTTTCTTCCTAAACAATCCGTTCTTGTAAAATATGATCAGACCACATTTATTATCACTGCATTTATCGGTATTCGAGTCACAAGCTGAAAATGTAACTTTGTTTATAATTATTTTTCTGAAAAATATCGACTGTTCCTCATCTCTAGTATTGGAATTTTTATAGGCTTCGCTACAAGTCTCTTCAACATTGCTATATATTTCACTTAAAAATCACTCTTTCATTTTCCATTTATACTATTGAAAACATTTGAGGCAACAATTTTAACACAAAAACAAAATTCTACCTTTTGTCATTACAGAAAAAAAAAATTGGAAAATAAAAAATAATTTTCGAATCTCACACTCTTTCTTAGAAACTTCGTTTTTGAGGAAAAGCATGTTCCAAAATATTTGTTTCTAGTTGTACTAAAATCCTACGAACAAAATCAACTGACAAGTGGTATAGCTGCAAAGAAGGAGCTTAATGGAGATTTTCTTACAAACCCCGCATGGCAGTCAACGTGTTAATTACGATTTGGATTAGATTATTTAGAGTATGGCAATACATTCCAGGCTTATATGTCTATGAGAAGGGATGACTTCGATAGACTACCTAAGGGAACTTGGCTCGTATTTAAGTTACAGATAGAAAATATGAGAAAGCCTCACCCCACGCAGGCAGCCTGTTCGCAGGATTTAAGAATAGCTAATATTCTGTACAGAATAGCTACTATTCTGTCATTTTAACAATCGACTGCTGGTGGGCATGCTTCGCAAAGAAGTACTTTTAGGTGCCATGTCAATTTCAAAGGGATTAAAGAAACTAGACATTGTTTCTATATGATCATGTGACGCAAGATTTAGTATCCTAAGCAGGAGTATTTGCATTTACCCGACAAAGATGATGTTTATTTTCAACGTGTCCTTTCTAAAATCCTCTGTATTCCAGTACTACATTTAGCTTCTGAATTATAGTTTACC
Source organism: Stegodyphus dumicola (assembly GCF_044657685.1). Taxonomy (NCBI): domain Eukaryota; kingdom Metazoa; phylum Arthropoda; class Arachnida; order Araneae; family Eresidae; genus Stegodyphus; species Stegodyphus dumicola. The sequence goes on from NC_140771.1 coordinate 202,278,793, forward strand.
ATAATAATGGGTTACCCACTTGAATCATTTGATTGTGAATCAGCTTTTGTCTGTCCAGTTGTCTTTAGATGAGAGAAATAAAATACGAGAAACTAAGACTTTCGATACAGTGTAAACTTGTAGTGCAGTAGTGATCAGCATATACAGAAGGGTAATCAAAAGTTCTGAGTTTGACATATTGCCGGTTATTTTTCTCATTACAAGTTTAAAATATTTAATTCTAAACTTTAACTATAACTTTTTAAGGCTAAACTTTAACACCCACAGTCTAAAACTTTTAGATCTTTAGTGATGCTAAAAACACTAGTATTTGAAAACATTTGTTCGCATAACTTCAGATTAAGTCGTAGAAACTTCCTGTTCTTCAGCAGAATATCTCTCGCCGGGTGTAGCTATGGTAAACTAATTTTGTGCTTTTGCTTTTTGTATTTTGTTTTATAATACTATAGTGATATGTATAAGTAAACTGAAATAAAATTCATCATTATTTGATATGTTTTCCATTTAGGAACTGACTGTTAATTTTCGTTCCGTTTGTTTATAATGCGTGGTCATTTATAATAATAAAATTGTTTTGCACTTAATTAAAAGAAAATATGAGATAAAATGTACAGTAAGACTTCGTTAACTTCCCACCGGCCTTTAAAAAATGGAACATTTATATTTTTAGCTTGAATCTGCCACTTTGATTGTACAACATTTGTGATTAAAGTGGAAGAATTCAAGATATTTAAAATATTATCTCAAATATTCAATTTTATTCAAAAATCTTAAACAACGATAGCGGTTAAGAAATGTAATAATATTTCCATTCCGAGATGAAAACTATATTTTTAGAACAAACACGTACATTTTTAACGATTTTAAATACATCAGTATTTAGATCTTACTCGGAAACTCGGACAAGCGTAATAAAATGTAATCCAAGAAAAAAGTGCGTTTTCCGAATTCATGATCCGTTTTTGCAGGAAGTATTCAACATCATGGTATTAAAACAATACACTAATACAGCAAATAAAATATTCCGTCCATTTTGAGAAAATATAAACTTTATATTTGTTACCGTGTATTCAGTAAATTAACACTGAAATAGAAAGACGAAGATTAAAAATTTTATAAAATACTCGGTGTAATGAACATAACTTGTATACAACCTTGCCGCAACTTACATATAAAAACGTAAATTACCTTACGTATGTAATAAAAGTATTTATATTATTAACTCACTGCCTCTGATAATATTTAACCTTACAGAAACAGTATAAATTTGCCTGGAAAAAGTGCATTATCATAAGAAAACTATTCCTCCTCTTGCCAACGTAAGAGTCTGAAGATAATAATATAGCTATTTCCAATTTTTATTTTTTATTTTTACCGCTATATTTAATTAACATGATTTAGTAAATATTATTTTGACTCCATTTTTAGTTCTACTTTTACATTTAAATTTAAACAATTTATTACATATTATTTTCCATGTTTGTTTTTCTTTAGCCTGTTTAGTTTTAATTTTAACTTAATAGATATTTATAAATTGTATATACATACACATATATAGAGATAGATACACTCATGTCCATAAATTAAGGATAACTGGGAGTCACGGGAAAATCGAACTCTAAAATAAATATATCACCTGTAAAATCACTACACACATCTTCAAGAATCATATGCAAATTTCAGGAAGTAACCAGATGACACCGATGGTACGTCACAATGACGAGAGTGTAAGAGAGTGATATATAAGGAATACAGGCAAAGAAGTAAAATTGTTCGCAGGCGCTTTATAAGCATTTCAGTGCAATAACCGAATAGTTATGACACAAAGGACGCATTTGGATGATATTTTACGTGGTAGAATTATCGGCCGTCTGGAATGTGGGCGTACCCAACTGGAAGTATCAGACGAATTTGGAATTGCCCAAAGAGTCATCTCCAGGCTTTGGCAATGATTCCAAGATGATGGTAATGTGAGTAGTCGTTACAGCACAGATCGCCCCAGAGTTACAACGCCGAATGAGGACCGGTATTTGGCAGTTACTGCCAAAAGAAACAGGCGGAGCACAGCCTCAGACCTGTCTCGTCAGCTTTCTTCAGCCACTGGTACGACAATTTCAAGGCAGACCGTGTACAGACGCTTAGGGCAGATTGGTCTATATGCTTGTAGACCTGTCAGATGCGTTCCACGTACTGCAACTCACTGTCGCCTGCGGTTAGCCTGGAGTAGAGAGCATGCATTGTGGACACCGCAACAGTGGGCTTGTGGGATGTTTTCGACGAATCCAGGTTTAGCTTGCAATCTGATTCTCGCCGGACTTTCATATGGAGAGCTCCAGGTACCCGTTACCACCAAGAAAACATCATTAAACGACACCGTTACGCTGGTGCATGAGTGATCGTTTGGGGTGGAATTATTCTGGGTTCCAGAACTGACCTGCATGTTCAAATTGGAACCATGACAAGCCAAATCTATCGGGACGTCATTCTGGAACAACATGTACGTTTGTTTCGGGGCGCCATGAGCGCACAATTTGTGTTTATGAATGACAACGCCCGTCCTCACCGTGCAAACATCGTAAGCGAATGCCTTCAATCGGAGGATATCACCCGTATGGACTGACCAGCATTCTCACCGTACTTGAATCCAGTAGAGCACGTGTGGGATATGCTTGGCCGACGAGTTGCAGCCCGTCAACCTCCTCCTACATGTCTACCGGAACTTCGGAGAGCATTGCGTTTTGAGTGGTGTAATATCCCCCAAGATCATATAGATAATTTGATACTCAGCATGCCTAGGCGTTGTACGGACTGTATTGTATCGTCTAGGAGACATACAATGTATTAACAATCATACCAACCATGTAATATTGGTTTTTTGTAAATAGGTGTTTTTTTTTTTGTAATTTACTCCAGGGAGAAAAAATCGTTAATTTTTTTAATAATATCAAACATATAGCATCTTTTTTTTTTTTTTTTTTTTTTTTTTTTGCTCTTTACCTTTTGTTTAATAAATAAGCTTTACAAGTAAGTCAATTTTTTTTTTTTGCTTCTAACTCTTCCTTTGCCTGATTTTGCATTATCCTTAATTTATGGACATGAGTGTAGATAGATAGATAAAGACATAGAACGACCATTATACTTGCGTTTATCGGATATCGATGTAAATAGATTCTTGAGGTCGTGTTTTTAGATTATTAGATTATTATTTTGTAACTTACGTTTCCTTGGAACAGAGAATCATGCCTCCTTATAACCTGAACCTACACGTGTGAATAATCGACTAAAACAGTTTGGTATGTTTTTGGTAAAGATGCGTGATTTTGATATTTGTACAATCAAGTGAATATTTAAAAGTTTGTTTCAAAAGCGTTTAGTCAATAAAAGTTTCCATACATGTTCTTATTTCCCACTTTCTTCTCCCTGCCCCTATCTAATGGACAGTCCCCCTGCCCCTATCTCTCTATCTAATGGACAATGAATCCCCCCCATTAGATATCCTCACTAACAGTCAGTGCCTATATCGCCCACTTGAAAAATTACGTTTCAGTTGGACAAAATGAAAAAGTGGGGATTAGCGAAAAGTCTATAAGGCTCGAAGAGCAGAATGTCTAGATTAGTTGAGAATTGCAGGGCAAGAAATGGAAATTAGAGCTGAGTGAAGTATTTTAACTCAAGGACGCAAATAAAATTTAAGCCTATTATTTCAGTCTTAAAGTGTGAGTTTAGAACTGAACTGGTTTTTCTTTCCATCAATAAAATTTTAGGAACATTTGTCAAATTTTAATTTACTTTAAATATCAATTAAAAATTGTAAGAAATTACCATACTTCCCTAATTGTGTGTAAGTGGTAGAACTCCCAACTCTATAGTTTGAATCCCAACGATGACATATCTAAATATTCATGTTTTTTGTTCCTCCCCCACCCCAAAATGTCTATAAAATAACTCAAGAGATCTGTCTTTTTCTTTTAATGGTATAAGGCCATTATGTTTTTGTGCAGTTACTGCGCTTCAACGTCCATAATCTGCCAATGCAATATGCGTATGCAAACTTACGCATTCTTTATAATGTCAAGAAGTATATTCTTATGCCCAATATTTTCCATCTGTACAAAGTTTTAAGAATAAGGTAAAATTTCTTTTGGTGATATCTTTAAATTTATTTCAAAATGATCCTGTTTGTATTTCTATTGGCTGTAGGTTCTTTGTTTTTGTCTTCGAAGCAAAACGGTATCATACTAAAACAATAGTCCTAGTTCTTTGTACAGTAGAAAGAAGGTTGTAAGAGATATGAATGTAAATTTAGCTATAATAGTTATGTACATTTGTAAGCTACAATTCGACAGTGCAATCGACACTGTAATCGACAGTGCTTAATGTTAGCCGAAATGTAATAAATCATATTTTTTCACCTTTCCATTTACTGAAATAGTTTTAGTTTACTTTATTTATGGCAACGCACTCGTGGGCTATCTGTCTAAAGAAAGGAATGGCTTCATGGAGGATTTTTAAGGGGAACTGGCTCGCATAAACGTTATACAAAGGGAAACAATGAAATCGTCCTTGCAACCAGCCCTTTCGCTGGGATTCAAGCCCCGAACCGAACTACCAGTGTTCAGCGTCTTTATTGCTCGGCCACTGGTAGTCTTCTTCTCAAAGAAATTTACTTGTTAGTTTCTACTGCTTGGAACTATGGGGTTTATTTATCATATACTAATTAACATACAAGAAATTATTTCTTGTTGTCATACACTTCAGATAAGGTAACCTAACTTAGAGTTATCATAAGCATCGGATGGCAAAAGAAATGCAGTAGAACAAATTGTAGATTTAGATTCGGTAATTACTCCCGTTCATAAATATCAAAGATTATCGAGCATCTACTAAAGTGGCAATCATGCGCTCTAGTGCCCAGGCAGTTCCGTAAAATGAAAACATGCGTATATGCTCGAAATTAATTATTAAGAATCGAATAATCCTTATTCCGTGCGTGGAGGAGGAAGGTGCAGCTGCCAGTAGTTCCCAGAGTTGGAATCCCTCACCCTAATCTTTCTTAACGGATAACTCACACCCGACTTGACAGGCGAGTCTCCCTCCATCAAAACGCGTTATCGAGGGCAGAGAGAGGAGAGAATATATAAATCATCACTCCAACATTAGCATGTTCGTTACCTGCGCTGTTGAGAGACGAAAGCATTCATTCGTTCCTTGATCAGGCAGGAAGCTTGAATTCTCCCCTTTAATTATTGTTATGATTGATTTCGTACACTAAAATCTCACTTGCTCTAGCTGAAGAATGCAAATGGATATTAATGGCCATGTTAGAGTGCTTTTAAAGGAAGGATTTTAAGAGGCATTCGACATATTTAATAGCTATTGCTACTGAAGTGAAGAATATAAAGCTTGATGTTGGCCCTTCAGATTCTAATGAGGGCTAAAATTCGGATTTGCAATATTTCGATACAAAGAGTCTCTAGCTTACTGGACAGGTATATCTTTGAACTCACTATACAGACATATTCAGTTTAATTACAAAATTACTGACCTTAATTTTAATTTTGAGTAATCTGATATTTACGGCATTTATAACGTGAAGGCTATAGGAATATTTTAAAATTCCTATCCATAATATCGTTTGTATTTAAGAATTTATAAAGGTTTATAAGGTTTTAGAAGATAAATCAAACGTTATTTCTATTATTTAGTCTATAATTTGCAATTCATCAATTAAATGTTTTCTGTGTTGTTCATAATAGCGAAAGTTTACCTGAGATATTTATATTTAAGAAAATTCATTATGAAGGATTACAACAAGTGTGCAGCGCTCAGTTTGTATACCCATTTCCATACATCAAATTAAGTAAATTATGTACTTCTAGAATCACTTGCTATTTGCTTGGTAAAAAATACAACAGCTTTAAATCTTGACCAATATTTACAAGAGAAAGGACTTATTCAAACTTATTATAGAAAGGGCTCAAATGAATATATTATCCCCTACTTTCGTCATTAACATTCGCTTCCCTACATCTGGATTTTTAAAATAAAATTATTTATTTAATAAGATTTCAAAGCTATTTAATTTCACCATTTTGTAAATATTATGATTTTAAAAGCAATGATAAACTGTATAGTTAAATACAGAAAATACTTGCATACAAATTATGGACAATCCTATAAAGGTTTGCAGGCTAGGTTAATATTATGATTATGTATTTAAAATAATCTGCTATCACTGGTCCTCAGATCAAAGAAGATTATGGTTGCAAATATAATATTCAGTATAAATTCCTATCAAGAAGTTTCCCCTATTTCATTTGAGATACGATGTTTGAAATGAATTGAGCAATCAGATCTTAGCTAACCTCATTTCATAATTACACAGCAGCCAGAAGCGGAGTGGCTGAATTTGAACAGAACTGAAAATTCACTTTGTTTTGTATTCTCAACGACTGAAAATATAAGAAGCATATAATACATGATCTTTTCCGATATGTAACGTAATAAAATACGAGTGATTTTCCTTAAAATCTACACTATCAAAAACATTTCTTCAGGCAACACAGCCGTAAATAGTTTCGTAATACAACCTATCCTATTTTAAGATATTATTACGATTATTTTCTTCTTTAATACGTGCAATAATTTTCTGCAGTTATCGTTTATGGTGTTCTTTACTTATTAATTTAATAAGTTCTGAAAACAGAAATTTATTTTAATACATTTTGAGAATTTAAAGCCGCAGCAATGATTTATAGAAATGTTAATTTTATCAATGTATACAAAACAAAGCTTTAAATATTATATTTTAGGCCTCAAAGAAGGTGGGGGTATTTATTTCCTTTATTTACAAATCTTTGTCTTAATAAAATAAGATGCGATACATTAAACACGATTATGCTCTAGAAATTGTTAAACGCAGAACCAAGAGTATTTGTAAATAGACTTTGTAAGAGTTACCACAAATTGAAATATAAAAACGTTAATTTATCTATCATGCGTCTTTGCACGTAGCTGATTCAAAGAATGTTCTCATTCGGCAAAGTACGAAGCCTTTAGTTTATGTTTTAAGTTTTCAATTTAGTTAGTTTGCAACTAGCCAACAAACTGAAATATTTAAGAACAATAAACACAATTCTTCTTAATTTTTTGTAATTTTTTGTTTATTTTTATTTTTTAAATAATGTATCTAACTGATAGAAATTAAAATGCATTTATTTAAAAATATATCCAATATCTGATGTTTATTAACATTTACAGCAATGTTTTAACTGACAGAATATATTTCTTATGCCATATAGAAGGTACATTGTACAGATTTGTTTTTGATGATTTTGAAAATTTTAAGATTTTAAACATATAAATAAGTTTGAAAAATTTAATGAGATCAGATTTATTTTCACGTTCATTTACCAAGGTTAGATGCTAAACCATTTTGAGGCTTTTTTGCAATTTCGAATCTTCAGATTACAGTTTTGGTTCATTGTTTACTCTTAGAAGCATTAGAAGATTTAAACCCACATACAACGATGTTCTGTGGCGGAAATTTACGTGTCCTACGTAATTTTTTGTACCATGCGGGTGCTTAACCGCTAATTTGGAAATCCTTCGGAAGAACTGACAACAAGCAGAAAGAAACAGATCTTTATGATTGTTGTTTGTTCCCCATGTTTCCCAGTAGACAATGTCATATTTTCATCGCTGGTATCTTACACATACGCCAACTATAGGCAAAGAAGGGCATGCTCATGATCATCCCTCAGCCCCATATGTGCACGCAATATCAGAACTTCGGATAAGAAATAAAAAGAACAAGCATAAAATGCCTAGAATTTAAAAAAAACTTAACAATAATGTTTGGAAGGGAAAGTCTTGAAATGTCGTCAAGGCATCACAGACCAATTTTCTGGGAACCTGAAATAATTTACTTTAAACTATGAAAGTAATGCAGTTGTAGCGCATATTTATTTAACGTTCTATGATTTGAGAAAATAACTAATCTTGGGATAGGAATATGATGAATAATTTGAGTGTCTTAAGAGAGAAATTTAATCTGATGCTCTGTTTCCTTTCCCAAGGCATCCAGCGAATCGAAATATTATACACGGCACATGCACTATCAAAATAGAATTATTTCGAAATGTCAGATAAACTCTTTCTCCGTCGCTCTCTCTCTCTCTTTCTCCGATCCTTATCGATAAGTTTAGGAGTCACGCTTTCCTGCATTTTGGATGAAATGGAGCTCGATATCCGATAACCTAAAAAGACAAGGCCAGGCTTCCAGAACAGCAGAAACGCGGGCATTCATGAATATCAATTGCCGCCATCCTCGTGTGATCAATCACCGACATCTGCGCTCAACAACTCAAACCTGTCTCCCTAAATTTCACTGCACCGTCATTCAGTATGAAAATGAGGAAGAAGGCTGAAAATTAAATATCCCGCAAAAATGCGATTATGATGGTTAGCGTCCTATAACGATTTTGCCTCGAATTCGCTCGAGAATTTTCCTTAAATTTTACTCCAGTCGAAATTATTGAAGTCGAGGGATTAAAAAATGCAAATATATTTCAAAAGATTAATGAAATTTTTCAGGAAATGACGTCAAAATCGAATTGGAGTTCGAATTCCATCAGTTTTGGGAATGCTCAACTTTTTGCAATTTGCTAGTTTCTTTTTTAAATGCTGTGAATTTGATAAATCTGAAAGTCCAGAAGATTACTATCATTTCCGAGTTAGAATTGCGACATTATTTACAGAAAAATTTTGGATACCTATTCCAAGCCTCTGACAATTAAAATTATTAGTAATATTCTGATAATTATTCCTTAAATTTTAATAGCAGTTTTACTTTAAAATGCATTCTATTCTTCTTGGCTAGACACGATAATCACAAAACCCATGAAATTTATAAAAATTTAATGGCGAGAGATGCAGTTTAAAAGTAGTATACTAATCTTCACTATGATCGTAGCGGCGTACGACGTCCCTTGTACCACGTTGGTGCCATCTCGCTTCTTTAAATGACTTGCGATAGTTGTGAAGGAAAATCCCGAAAGGTATTCATTGGCTGTAGTTGGGTTGTTACATCATATCCAACCCTATCATATCCGACCCTGTCCCACCATATCCAACCCTGAGGTTTGCGATGCGGTCTATTTTTGTAATAATCAAATTCTTAATATCAAGGGGAGTCGGCGCCTTGTGAGCGTTGTAAAACTTAGAAGGAATTGCTAATAAAGCTCTGATTTGATTTTGCACTTGTATTGCGTACTTTGTTAAAACTTTGATAGTATGAAGGACAAAATTTCGCAAGAGTTCCAGTCACCGGTCGTTAGCTGTTAGCTGGTATGGTTACCCCTTAATGGATATGTGATGTAGTCGGAAGGAAAGAACTGCTGTCGAAGGTGCTCTGTCAGAGGGCAGGAGAGCAGGTAATGAAGTGCGTCCGCGTCTTCCCCGCGAAAACCGCAAGAACAGTTGACGTCCCGTCTGAGGAAACGTCTGTAATACGCTCTTAGAGATAATGAAGCAAGTGAATGAAAATAATTATATCCAAGAAACTACAGATTAAAGTAAAATGTAGAAAGGCGGCCTAACCGTCAGATTGCTAGCAATGAATAGGATAACTTCCTAACCCTGTAGTGCCATTAACTCAGTTTGGCGGAACAGGTTAAGTAAAGTGACCATATCAACTTTCCTTTACGCTGTGAGAATCACATGCTAAAATATACTCCCTAAAATATACCCCTTAATGGTTTCTACATTTACACTTCAAGTGCACTTGTGAATCACCTACCAGCACAGCAGATACCGTCCATTACATCACTTCATGCCCACTCTAGATCTCCAGCCAACACCGCCCTACTCCATAGTAAATGTCTCAGAGGTTACCTAACGGATTTCTATGGTCTCCAGGAAGTAAGACAGATTGTCAGCTTCGTCAATGACAAACAAGACCATCATACAAGTCATACCAGGTTAAAACCTGACGATATGTAAAAGGCAGCATGCCTTATATAAGTATGTAAATAACTCACTTTTTCATATATATCTTCAAATTACCAATCAAACTTGTTTTCACTAATATAACTATTCAATGTAAGTTGGAAAAACCAACATCAAATTGTATTTATAAATGTAATTTGCTTTGTAATTAATTAATAAAGAATGAGCTGTAGTGCCCAATGAGAGGCGAGGCAGGCTAAGAATAAATATTATTATATTATTATTACCCCTTAATGGATAACCATTAGGTGGTACGGTTATGTTATTTTACACCATAGAAAGAAAAATGTCAGCAAGATTTGTAGCAAAATCTTTGTTTTGCTTGGTTTATACCCTCAAAAATTTAATATTTTTTGTTACCATTTTTAATCTAAAGATATAAATTTTCGCAATTTTAGAAATTTGAAAACGACCAATGAGTAGATCAGGATTAGATGCACAGCTGTTGAACAATACTTTTGGTTCATTTCACAAGTCCTCCCTATTTAACTGTTTGAATCATCTGAGAATTTCAAATAACAGAGCTTCATGCTTTAAATATGCAGAATAATTTTCCTGTTGGGAGACCAAATTTGCGATTATATTTTCATGAAATCAGAATTAATTCCTTTGGGAAATGTGATAAAATTCTCACTACCTTTCTGAATTAACACTGGATTTCTCAAAATCCGCGATTCATCAATAAATTTATTTCGTTGATTTAATATTCAGTATTTTTCAGATAATAATTGCTGTCTAATTGTAATGAGGAAAATGTATTTAGTTCTTAAAATAAATAACATCTTTGTGTGTTTTACCCATTTTATGTATCATTTGCGTGCTACTTGTATAACATTCCAGATAAAGAGGATGACTTGAAATTTTACGGAGAAAAATACCAGCTCTTTCATTCTAGGTAAACAGCTGTCAATACGTATAGAGAAATAGAGATTTTTTTTTTCTTTAACAACAAAAGAAATATCACAGGTCACCAAAACTCTCACTAAAACAGACAAAGAGGCCTGATCCAAATGCCTACAGCTGTTGGTAGCCTCCTGTTTAAAGGGTTTTTCAGTTTCTAGAAGCTTCCGAAAGATTTATCCAAATGCTTCAGAAATATGTTTTCTGCAATCTTCCAGTATGTCACGAAGTCCGTCAGAAATCACCACATATACCTAAGATTTGATGCAATGGTTTCTACCCATACTTCTAATCCTACATAATCTGTTAGATTAATTTAAACTTCAATCGACACATAACTAAAATATCTACATATTACACGAAACATAGAAAAGACAGAAAAAAAATTACAAAAAATCCCAGTAAGCATAAAATAACAGCACAGATAATAAATTAATTAATAAACGTACAGCAAATTAAAATCTGTTCAAACCAGAGTATATCTGTTAAAATAAAGTTCATTATTTGCAAAAGCGTTTAGAAATATATAATAAAATTAAATTACTCATAAACGTATTGTAGGTGACTGAATATTTTTAATAAGAGAAAAGAAAGGAGAGAAACTATACGAGCAGTTAGTTGATGTAGAAGATATAGAATATACATATGATATAGAAGAAAAATCCTATGCCCTACAAACTAGGAAAGTTAACCCATAGATTAAGATTAAAACCTCGATTTATTTCAAGGGCATACGATACACATTCCTGTCTTCAAGAAGGAAAAACGGACACTAAAATATGTGTTTTATTACTGAAGAACTAAAATATGTGTTTTATTACTGAAGAACTAAAATATGTGTTTTATTACTGAAGAACTAAAATATGTGTTTTATTAAGAAGAAGCATATATGAGATTCTTTCGAAATACATAGATTTTTCTGAGACATCACATTGACCAAGAGTTAAATTTTGTATTTCTAATTGGTGCAATGTACCTAATTATTGATGCCTTTACTTCTTGAATATAACACTTATAACTAGTCGCAAGTTGTAAGATATTGCTTATGCCGCCCAGACAGGAATGTAGTTAAAGACTCTGACTATCGAAAGGCCCGAGTTCGAATCCCGGAGAAGACATGAATGTAATTTGTCCGTCCCTTCATAGGAAGAACCGGTGGCCCACCAGTTAGATGCCTCGATAATAAAGAGACCACTATCTCCGACCTTAGAAGTGGTCTACGCCTATAAACGACTAGAGCTCGCCCTTAAAAAGGGGGGGGGGGGCATTTCTTATTAATTTCTTCTAAAATTTCTGCACAAAAATACGCTGAATATATGTAAAATATCAAGTTGTCTTCGCGCTTAATTAAGATGTACTAGGCCAACATTAGTTGAAATCTAAGCTTAGATTAACAAATCATACCTACTGATGTGAAGATCAACTATTTTACATTGCTCGTATTTTCCTAAAGTTATTACCTATCTTATCTGCTCAATTATAATCTATTCGATCTTGATCGAATGGTATCTTATTTAAGAGTCATACCTAATATAATAAAATTTTATAAGACATTAATTTATTTGATTGTGATAATCAAAGGTTCCATATTCTTGGAAAATATATAAACTTTCTTAATTTATTTTTTTCCTGAAAGGAAGAAAAGTTGTGTTCTAATATTTAATATTCAATGGCTATTATATTTAATTTAGAAAACAGCATCAAACATACACAGACACACACATACGTAAAACAAAACAGGCGTTTCTGATTATTGTGAGACTTTAAACTCTTTTGAAATGAATAAAATATGAAATAGATCGAATGAAATAGAATATGAAAAATATGAAATTGAATATGAAAAGCCTCAATTATGACATAGGCTTCAGAAAAGCATTTTACCTTTTTAATAGCGTGAATGTTGCATTTCAGCTTTTGCAACTTCTGACTAGGTATGTGGGCTGCATTTTGCATACCTACCAATGTTAATCATATCTTTCAAATTTTAAAATTTTACATGGCTTCGAATTTGAAATTTTCTATGAAACTTCGCTTTTTCTATCTTTTCAATATATTAAAATTTTGTGTAACGATTAATAATATTCTAAATATCTACCACGGTCGCGACGGGTTGATTTTTGCATTTCTAAGCGTAACTTTGGAAAAAATACGCATAAATTAAATTTATCTTCCAAATGTTCCAATTTTTTTGGTGTGTTATAGAAGGAACACTCAGGTAGTTATTAGAATTAATTTTAAAATCTTATCATTGTATTTTCCTTAAAATTTTATAAAATCATTAATTCTACAGTAGCATAATTTTTTATTTTTCTCAAATAAATATATATGGCAGGAACATCACGGACTTTATTTAATAAAACACATTAATAAAAATAAAAGTTTTTTTTTTTTTTTTTTTTTTTTAAATTCTCTTTCATAGAAACCAGCATGCGTAATTTTTGACATAGTTCAAATAAATATATTTAAACAAATAAATATGCTCGTATTCGCTGTAACTATTACTTTCCAGTTCTGCAAAAATATTGCCACTGTAACCTCCAGCTGGTAGGCATAATTCGAATTTAATAATAATAATAAAAAAAAAATGTGAAAGGTTTCAGATTTTAAATTACGTCCAAAAGGGCGGATTTTTTACGTCTTGTGTGTTACCTTTATTTATTAAATATCATATTCTTTGCACTTAAACCATAAAATTCAGTTCAACAGCAATGTCGCAAAATAATTTTAAAACCAGCATATGTTTAGAATTTCCGATACACAGTTCCAGGCAAATTGCCCCTTTGGACTAATAATATTAATTTAAACTTTTAAACTTCTGTAAGTTTATGCATTTATATGTTACTTAAATGAATATACACACAATTTCCTAATTTATCGAAAAACTATTGCTTTAGCACTTAATGATTTTTCTTAGATTCCACTACATAAGAAAAGGATTATATCCACTGAGAAAATAAATGAATAACATACATGAAAGTTATAAAAATGTACAGAATTAAAGCCATTTGGTTAAAAAACAATAAATGTCGCAATTTCATTTCACATTCGTTACTTAAAGCATTTTAAAGAGCTTTTTCTTCTTCTATGCGACTTTAAGTAAAACTGACTTGGTATTAAAAAAATATTACGTAGGGGCATAGAAAATTTTTTTTTTTTCAGTGTTAAAAATTTGATACATAGAGGCATACAAAAAAGTATTTTCTTGTAAAAGTGAAAATTAGGAATAATTAGAAATATTTTATTCTTATTTTTCCTCAATTCAACAACTTCATTTGAATTAACATGGTACTAGAACATGGACATTTTTTAATTATTTACCTGTACGTATGATACTTGCCTTATGCGTGTTAGCAGATTGATGTTAACTTTTATTCCTTTACAGAATTAATGTTCTGTTTATCGCGAGGCAAGATCGCACATCCTTATTTCTCTATCCAACCTCAAAGGCGAGTGAGGTAACTTTTAACAAGATTTAATGAAGCTTCAATTTTTTTATTTTTTATTTTCAGTTTCTTTTTTAGTTTCTTTAGAAAAAGCTAATGTGAACCACTTCGCATTAAACAGCGGATGGCTGGATAATGAGCAGAAGCTGCCTTTTATTTCCTCTACGTTACTTGGCACTCACATGCTCGCATTTAAGAAAAGAAGCAAGGACCAAATTTCGTCTTCTGATGAGTTTTTGTGCTTACGTTAGGTGCAACACTCTTATTTCGGTCATGCAAATGAATAAAATTACACCTGTTAGAAATGTATGCAAGAAAATATGAGAAAAATTGTTTCGAGATATCTGATAGTTTATTTCCAGAAATTTGGTTACAAACATTATTTAGTTCAATTGCTTACATCGTTGAAAACCAACTCTTTCTTTGAAAACGATTCAAAGATATTTAGATACATTCTAATACTTCCCGAAAGCTTTATGTTGGCCCTCTCAATTTTGACAAAAAAGGGAAAAAATACGCACAAAAAGTGTGTCCTGGAAAATAAGATCAATTCTGAGAGAATATTTATTTATATCTCAAGAAGAAATTTTTTGCACATTTGTTGATTAAAACATAGTTTACATTGCTTTTACAGGTAATAAATGAATACAATTTTTAACACTTGGAAAGTGGGATTTATAATTAATGCACTAATGTCTTAGGTGGGTTCTTTTTTGGTTGAGAACGAAGACGTATGTTAAACATTTAAGGATCGGTAATGCTCAAATTAGATAAGTATTTGCACATTGAATTTAAAATTTCCAAAGATTTCTCACAGATATCCAAAAGACATTGAAATTGAAATTGCTCAATTTCAATGTCAAATTCAAATGTTTTTAGGTACTAATTTGTTATAAAAGGTAACATGATAAAGAACAAAAATTTGTATTTTTAAATAATCGCAATACGTTGTACAAAATATTTTTATATCAGCTTTCAGTGTTCATGTATATAAACACCATGCTGCTGTAATTTAGAAGACAGGCAAATGAAATTATTCCACAAAAAATCGGCAAAAAAACTCGTAGCTTTAATGATAATATTTGCAAAGAAATGGAAATAAAAATTGCGATAACTCACTTGTAGAGGAGAAATTATTAATTTAATATGAATGGTAGGTTAACTTTTGGCAATATATTTTTTTCCAAGCAACAAAAGCGAAAAAGGTAGCAGTGTCTTTGCAGGGATTCAAAACTCGAATCTGCTCACGGTAAGTATTGATTTGACCTGAACCCGAAATTGAGTACAATTGCAATAAAATTCCCGTATGACTTTCTAATTTGAAATACCAGAATACACCGAACGAATCCATTGTAGACAAAACGTTAAGGGCCACGTGCGGCCGAGTAGCAAAGTCGCTGAACACTGGTAGTTCATTTCGAAGCTTCCCAAATGTAACGTGTATATGAGACAAATTCCCTTGGAAAGCCCACAAAGGAGGCATCCCTTCCCTTAGGCAAATAGCCGAGTATTTTTCTGTAATTAAATAAATAAAAATAAAATGCTAAGGAGATTCCTTTTGTATCAGACTCCAATGTCTATGCTGAAAATGTACAGCTAAATCCCTATGATAAATATTAAAATTTCTAAAAATTCAAAGACAGGCTCTTGTTGGTTTTATATAAAAGAACTGTCATATTTAGATGGAATTTGGAACGCGTCCTTAAATCTGTGCACGACATTTTAGTAAAATCAATGCCATATTGTACGATTTAAATTTTACTTTATTTTAAGAAAAGATATGTTCAGATATTCTAAATATTTTTGCTTGTGTCACATGCACTGCTTTGAATGAAAATATAATTTATATAACTAGAATATTTTTTTTACCCTTATAAGATACAGGTATTCTAAAAATGACTGATTTGAATGCAGATTACTAATCAAAAATTCTTGTTTGGCAGTCCTCTAAACTATTGTAATCTTCCAAATACTATCCGACATTTTTTAAGATTTGATTTACAGTTTCTTACTTAATTTTAAAGTTCAAAGATTATTTATGGTATATTATAAGACAATTGACGTCAGCGATCTCTAGAAAAACTTTCATAGTATAACCACATTCATAAACGATCCTGCATTTACCTAAGTTATTTTCTAGTAGATTTTAGTAGCACTATTTAAGAACTGCGAATCTTCATGTCTAGTTTTCCACATAGTGTAAGCGCAGTAGCATAGCAGCTCTTATGTTTATATCATGGCGATGTAACGGTGGACAGGTGGGGACAAGATGAATAATTTAGCAGTAGACATTATTGAATGAATATACCTTTGGCAGAACTCAGAATGAAAATGTATGAAAGTTCTCACCTTGTCTTACGGATAACAGTTTGAAATATGAGTAAGTGTAGAAACCGAAATAAAAAAGATTCCCCTGAACGGTTATAATCCGATCTGGATTAAAATCTCGGCGAGTGTATGGAGAGTGGGGGCAAGTAATGGCTGCATGGGAATTTTTGTAACTTTCTCTATGTGTAACATAAGTTCGAGCTCATTCCCTTTTGATAATCTCACGCTCGGGTATCTAACTTCTTTAAGCCTGTAGAGACATTAGGACTTTTTTCGAGCCCAGAGAGATGAAAAATGAGCAATCGCCTTCTCCAGGAATCAAACCACGGACCCCTGGAATACAGGCCCAGCGTGCAGAACCACTACACCACGAATGCACGCTAGGAAAGCGGGAGAAACACCTTATAGGCTTATAACCCTAATAAAAGTAATGTAATACCTAAATTATTACAATAATGTAATACCTAAATAAAAGGTATTTACAATAACTTGCAGTGCCGGAGTAGCTTAGCTAGTATCGTGTGAATAATTAAAACATTATTTTATCGATAGCATACTATGACAGCGTGAGATTTGCATTATATGCGAAACCAGTAGTTAAACATGTTAGAAATTTGTTTGTTGGAATAATCCAACCCAATCCAAATGCTGTATGCTTTGAATAATGCATTTGGATCAAATTTTAGACATCTTTTCGGCGCAGGTGTGAAAATTGTGTGTAGTTGAAGAGATTGTTAAGAAGATTAATATTAACAAGCAGTCTACCATTTGATTATTTAAGGAAATCAAGATTCACTTTAAAAACTTAATACATAAGTGTGGCATTGTTTAATGGAAAAGCTTAAGATAGTCGGACTCTTTGCGGCAATTTCTCAAGCCACACCCCGTGAAAAGATCGTTTTGGGGAACGAAATATAGCAGGTGATTAAATGAGAATTCTGTACAGACTCGATGAACCAAAAGGGAGTTAAACACAAACGGATGAAAGTAACCCATGGTAAAAGCTGCTTCGTATTCAATGAAAGTATTGTCTTTTTGGTCGGAATGCAGAGGAATTACTTTAAAAGTTTCATCCACCTGGCACACAACCTTAAGAAATAAATACTCTCTCAACTCACTAAGTTAATTTAGGCATTTATATACATAAAATACTCAGTCTTAGCAATCCCAAAAAAAGTCATCATCCGTCATGATAATATCAAATTTACTTCTTTTCATTTATTCCTGTCTCTGCAGAATTACATGCATAACTATAAACTTGTTTCCACAAAGGCCATTAAAACTACCTTATGATCTTTACAGAAAAACCATACTGTTTCCACGCAAAATAATTTGAAAGCTTTTAAAATATTGAGAGGTAATTGTAGAAAATGACAATGGTTATATCACAGATCAAAACTATTTTTTTAACGTGTCTTTCTGTTTAAAGATTTTCAGAAGGGAAGCAGAAAGATCGGTACCTTATCGACATCACTAGTAGAATTTTATACAATTTTTTTTTTATTTTACATTACAGTCTTTCTATTTAGTTGTAACGTTTTGTGGTTTACTTTTATATCAGTAACTTATACATAAACATGTACTTTATGTAGTTAATACCTCAAGTTGGAGTTTCTAACATGTTTAACTACTGGTTTCGCATATAATGCAAATCTCACGCTGTCATAGTATGCTATCGATAAAATAATGTTTTAATTATTCACACGATACTAGCTAAGCTACTCCGGCACTGCAAGTTATTGTAAATACCTTTTATTTAACGTTTCCATATTCAATGTTTAAAGTATTTTTAAACAAGCAGTTTCTTAACCTTATTCGTTTAAATAGATATTTCTCGAAAAAAAAATATTCAAAGTGAAACTAACATATTTTTAACTGTTTTGTCGAAATTCTTTAACAATGTCAGTTGAAACACTAGAACATTTCATAAATGGTAAAGTAGAAAATAATACACGCACGTTTAGAATAGATTTAATGTACATAAATACCATACTGAGAAAATGCTTGTTTCAACGCCTTTCGAGATAAAATCATTCTTCTTTCAGTTGACAGCACAGGAATAAATATGTAATTTCATGCAGAATAACTTGTTTCCGCAAACATTAATGACTTATTTATAACAAAGGTCTATGAAAGCTTTCAGATTTTCCATCCATCCATCCATGCTTCAGTATTTTGCAAGTAAACACGAAATCCGTAGATGCATTATTGATAAGACAAGATCACTAACACGGTGATATAATATTTCGTCTACTGCAGAGATTTCTAATAAACGTGCTCTTGTTTGCCATGGCTGGCATAAAATTGTTTTGTCCTAATCTACTCAGTGGTCCGTTCCAAAATTTATAATGAAGAGTAGTTTAATATATTCCTTTCAAATGCTTTCTCGTCAAACCGCATTCTGTTGCTATACGAAGCTATAGAGTTAAAACAGAACCTATTGAATGGAATAAATTGTCAGGAGAAATATGCGTTGGACGGAAATATCGCATTGGGAAAACCTATTTTAAGGATTTCATACAGCAAAAAAGGTGAATAAGAAGTTGCTTGTCAACAGACATTATAAAATGAATGTCTCTCGCATATTTTTGAAGTGCTATATAAACCTCATTCTGTAACATGAATTTTAATCTGTTTTGGAATACAACTGCGTCTCTAATTTTATTCAGTGTTTTATAACTTTGTTACCTTTCTAATTAAAAAGGAGTACTAAGAAATACTTTTTAATTTTGACTCTATTGCTGCATATCAGCATTTCTTCGTGAATAGAAATTCCTCTCCCTTGCGTTTTGGATGATTGAAATTTGCGTGGGTTTTCAAAGCAGATAACTAAGATAGTTTTAGGCTACCATAATATATTTTTACACCTAACATTCCTATTCAGTACGTTTTCCATTAAACAGCTCAATTGAAATCAACAATTCAACAAAAGCCTCAAAGCTATTCCATATTTGTATAAAAATAGCATATAAAAATCACAAGTATTCGCATAGCTTTTTATTATTTGATTCTTGGAAAAACAATTTTCTTTGAAAAAAGAAGAAATAAATTTATAAAGAAATCTCATGTTAGTTTCACAATGGAGACATATGCTTTAACTTTCTATATTTTTGAAATTTCTATCAAAGCTGCTAATATACACGTTGATTGAATAATGTAATTCTTATTTTCTTCTATCTGTCTAGATTTCGGTGTGCTCTGATTTTTAAACTACTACTTAATCTAATATTATAATTTCATATTTCTTATATTCTTTCATATTTCTTATATGCTCTATCGAAAAGAGATATAACGATAAGAAATGGCTTACAAAATGTTTCGTCCTATATCTTAATACTTTTCTTGTAATGTACTTATTCTTCTAAATCAACCATTTATTATAATGCAGTCAAATAACTCTAGCATTATTCTTTAGGGAATTTATTATGCTAGTGATTTTAAATGGAGTGCTAAGATTTTGCTATTAAATTCAAAACTCTGTTTAGAAAATTCTTGCTGCTGAATAAATGGATTACATAATACTTCATAACTAAAAAATGAATGTATTAGAAAAATTTTTTGTATTATAAAAAGTGGCGTTAATTAGACAAATCGTATCTGCCAATTTCTAACATCACACTTTTTCTCTTTAAAAAAATTAAGAATGGAAAGAAAAAATTATGTTTGTATTGCTAAAATGTATTTCGAAACCAAAAGAGTAAATATATAAATAGTCAGCATATTATAATAAAAAATAATGATATTTACTCGCATTTCTCCAACTCGTGTACATACACCCCCTAGTCTTTTAAAAATAAACTAGGAACTTCTGATTTATGGTAACAATATAAAATGTATGACTTAGGTGAGTAGGTAACAAGGTTCAGGCGCCAGGACAGAGTCCGATCCTGTTTGAAGTGATACATTGATAGCAGTCTATAGTGTGATTCGAGTGTGATGATATTAATTGTGAAGCATTATATACTACAGATGCTGTTAAAAACACTAAGTCATGTTGGAGAGCATTTGATACAATTAAAAACAAGATTGTTTTAAATTGGTTAAGTGTTTTGAAAAACGCAATGTAATAATAATAGTGTGTCAATACGTGTGCTTTTTAATGTGCTATGTTTATCATTTAAACCGTCTCTTCAGAAATAGTATACGCCGTGTATTTTCCCCTTCCGGTTTTCAAACGGTAAAATTAGGGAGAAAAGGGGACACTACACACATATATTATCAGTGCAAATACAATGTACATACATATATTATTAGTTCTAATTTAAGATAATTTTCAAATAATAATAAGAAATAGCTAATAATCTTAGCATATAATAACATATTATTAAACCACAATACATATCATACTTCCATATTTTTTTGAAAGTCGTATTTTGAATATTAAGTATTATATTAAACTTTTAAACATGTTTCAAAGAAAAAAATAAAAAAGTAATAATTCTGAAATAGCTAAAATATTTTACAAATTATGTAGCTAGAAGTAAAATATAAATTACAGCCATAGTGTATTATTTACAAATAAGTTAAAACAGCTCATTCGTAAATCCCAAAGTGCGACCTATTCATAGGATACATTGCAGTATTTAATCGAAATCAGTGTTTTGTTTACTCGCTTATTTATTTGTTTGCTTTCATTTTTGCATAATAAAAAGTATAATATATAAGCAGTCAAGATAGGAATTTACAGATAATGAGAATATCAATATTATTACAAAAAGTGGAAAATTTAGAAAGATTTAGAAATTTCATTCAATAACGCTGTTATCAGAACTAAACAAAATGACACCATAGTCATCTCGCCATAGATTAATTTGATATTCACATATTTTTTTTTCCTCTGTTCTTTATCCCATAGCCTTATTTTACTCAGTCAAAAAAGAATAATGGTCTTCAAATTCTTTCGACTTGGGGAAGCGTTTTCGTTACTTTCAACACCTTTACTATCCTCAAAAGAGTAAATGTTAAATAGTATTAAATATATTATAATGTTTCGTACATATTTATGCAGAAAATTGATTGAAAAGCATTACTTCACTACAAGTTTACTCATAAAAATAGATCGACTTCATATTATTTTAGGTAAGAATAGTAATAGATAAATATCATTTAATAAATTATTTTACACTTTTTAACCGCCCACTTCATTCTCAAATATACTCTCGTGTTTTGATTTTTATTTCCGAAACTTCAAGAACTCCTTGTAACACCAGTGTTCCATTCAAATCTTGGAGAAGGCACAATTGATTTTTAACATTATCTGTCCAGAAAACTTTAATAGTCTGAACCAAAGAACGTATGTGAAAAGAAGAAAAGCTTCTATAATCGTAATGTAAACCAATTTGACTATTGCGTCGCGATATCTCGGACGAAAAAATTCTTGCCGCCACATCGCTAGGTGTACAGGAAATAGAAGAAAGTGCTACAAATCTAGAGAACTTATAGTATTCGTTCTTTGCTAAAACTTTTCGCAATAATTTATTTTCAGATTGCCGCAGCTTTTATTACTCAAAATAAATAATCTATTAATTACTTTACTTGCGGGGATGACTGATTTGATTTATGATGTTCTTTGTTCATATACGTTCTTTGTTCTCAAAAATGGCGTGTGAATTAAAACATTGTGGACGTTAATTCTTCAGCATGTGGACTTCCCAGTCACCTTTTAATGTGGAATAGAATTTAAGTAATTGTCTCATGCCTTTCTACGTGCTCTCGTGTTCTAACTAGCGATTCCGGCGAATATGTAGTTTACTTAATGTGATTTGTATTCCGAAAAACCCGATGTTTCTCTACAGCATAATTTGAAAAAAAGGATCTTAATACGTTACGAATGATACATGCTATAACGTATGAAACTGATTCGACACAATAGACATGTAAGATTTCTAATACATTAATAAGATCAGGATATCATTACATATTTGAGTAAAGTTATGATAATGAAGAATTTTACTAACCCCTATGAAATTAAACTAATTTGAGTAAACGTATAATAATGTATTTAATACTTCTTGCCGAGAGAAATAATTAAACACGATGTTTCATTTGATTAACTATTGAATTATTTCCTCTTACAGAAAAGAGCTGAGAGTTATTCCAACCGCAGACTTAGCGGTCACAAATCTGGACGTAAAATCTAATTTGGCATTAGCTAAAATGTTGCAAGTGATTAAGGTTCTTCAAACATATTGCAATTGATATATTGCAATAAATAATTAGAAAACAAAGCAAAATTTTCAAATCACTAATAAAGAGTTTTGTCAGATTGTATGATTGTTTTGGTGTTTGCTTAGAAATGCTTCAAAAAAAGAAATATTTGTACAATCTAAAGAGCGGAAGCTGCGTTCGTTTTGCATGACATCATTTTCTGCTTCTGACACAAAGGTTGGATTAATTAATGAAATCTCATTTGCTTTGTGAAAAATGTAAGGCCAGATTTGTCATTTGTTGCTTCAATTTTTTTCAAAGTGGTTTTAGATGCACTCATTTGAAATAGAAATATTTTTGATAGATCTCTAGTTATTTATATTGAAATAATAATTTCCTGGGTATTGTCAAGTTTTTAATTAATATTTTCAATATTTTTCTGGCTTAAAATATCACATTTAGCTTTCCCAGCTTTTCAGTAAACTAATATAAACTGGACTTTGCAATCTCTCAGTGCAGGGTTTATTGTAACAATCTATTCTAAAAGTATTTTACCGTTATGCAATATCTCCTTCAAAAAATTTTTAATATATACCGAATATTTTAATACACGGAGTTATTCACTGCTTTCAGTTTGATATGGCCAAAAAATATCAATCTTTTGACACTTTCGCGTCAAACGTGCAGAGCCTAACAGGGTAACAAAATGAACTATCTAAAATGTAATTTTCTCTATGCCTCTTAAAAAAATTTTGATGAACTATTTTATTAATATTATTATTATTTTAATATATTTATTATTTTATTATTACTGATGATGAAATATTTTATTAACATAGAAATCTTAATTATCATTTTTAGTTTATCTTAAAAGTTTATTCAAATGAAAATCATCTTTGAATAACTTTGCTGCTATACTAATTATAAAATATATATACTAATAAACCAGAAATTTAAAAAATCAAACTCTTTTCCTGGGTTAAGTATAAATTTATGTTTATCAATTGTACATAAAATTTCAATTTACACAAATAAATAAAACGCAGAACGCAACTAAAGTTTTTATATTTTTAAACGTAAGGTCTTCTATAGACGTATTAAAGAACAGACTGAGATTTCCAAGAATTCACTTTCGCCCCTTAAATATATTTTTGTTTTGAATAAATGCCACAATTTTAACATTGACATATTAATCGTACATATTTTACGTCTTCCGGTTTTTTTGCATGCTACTTTAGCAGACACTCTAGTCACAACCAATTTCACGTCTTGTATACTTATATAAACGGAATAAATCTAATTCTCAGAAAATATTTATAATCGACATTCATCCTAAATGTGTTTAATAATTACTCTCATAAACTAAGACTTCACAACTTTTACTTCAATTTAGGCAGTAAGTAGGGATATACATTATAAATTATATTTAGTTCATCAGATTTAGCGGGTATTACGCGCAATCATTTGTCTAAAGATCGTTAGGCGTTACATTTAAACATGTAAAAGAAATAAATGTGTCGTATTTATTAACTTATTCTGCAGATTATTCATAATCATCGGTAATTGTGAGAAATTATTTAAAACTATCAAGTTTAGAAATTTTAATTGCGATTCATACGCAGCCGCAAGTAAAATCAGTCATTTAGTGAAATTTGTCAAATTTACTAACATGATTTATGCTTTTTTAATAATTATAATTGCAACGTTAGAGTTTATGTAACTAGTAGAAAATTGTTTACAAATATTAAGAAGTGTTATCATCTATTCAATTGGTAAACTAATTTTTGCTCTATTGTAACTTCTAATATTTTCTTTTAGTTTCAAGAAAGGCTAGATATATTTCCAATAAATTAATGAATTGTCCACAAAGAAGAAATAATAACAATTTGAAAAGCATATTATTTGTCATGAAGTATTTCTTGGAGTCCTCAAAGCAGCCATCTTTTACTTTTCTGACGTGTCACGGAAAGTCTCAAAGAAATATTTTATTGTCATTTTCGCATTGAGACGAGATATTTATTTCCCAGTTGCCAGTCATAAACCATATATTTTTCGCGTTATGTTGCTTCTAGAGATGATACTAATACTCCGTTCCCGCTGTTGTAATAACAATAATAATAACCGTAATAAAAAGAGGAATAAAAGCTAAGAGCGTTTCTAGAGCACCTTTCATGAGCGGGACACGTTTCTTCCTTGAAATGTATTTATTCCTAACACGTAAAGTCATGACTGGATTCTTACCAAACGGGGCCGTAGTATTTTCACGACGTATCTGAGTACGTGACCGTGGCAGAACAGAATTTGGATTAGAATAACTTTCACATATTTGGATCGTCCAGGGATTAGAAGAACGGTAAAATATACCACAGGATTGTTTTTTTAAAGATAAGATGCATTTATATGAATCGTTGTATGCAAAAACAAGTTCAAAGTGTTTATTTTATTTCGCGTTACTTGTTTTAAAGGCAGGTCTTAGAACTATTCCATGGTGTTTTACTTGACCTTGTACTGCTCTTTTAAAATTAATACTTTGGGTTTAATATAGGCACGAAATACATTATTAGTTTATTTCGAGGATATTTTCTGCTCTTTTTCGGTTTCTACAGCACGAAAAGTCGCATAATAAGTATATTGACTTTACACTACCGATCTGATAGTAAAATGTCTGACAGTAATTCACATTTTCCTGAAAATATCAAATGTATGTCATTTGATTGTGGTTAATCTTTCTTATATCCCTTTTGTTTACTAAGCAGATATTTTGTTACCTAATATCCAGGCGCATAAAATAGCTTCCCCGCAAAGCAAGTTTAGGGTTGCCATAAAATGGCAAAGAAAGTCACGGGTTGCCACATTTGGCGAGAAATCGTCCGTTTGGCGAAAAAAATGGCGATATGCCATAGACGGAGGGAAAACCTGTTGGAACGAATTCTTACCAGTTTAGCACAGAATGTTCTCGAACACAAGCCACAAGCTATATAAACCCTACTAGTCCGTACAGAGTTAGTCCTTATGGAGTCCATCTAGTTAAGAATCAGTTCGTGATTGCCGAGTTGGTCGTCGAGTGCACCGAAAGAGTCTCTTAGCGTATCACGGTTAGTGCATCATCGAGAGAGTGTGTTGAGCTCCGGGAATGACGGAACCGAGGAGGCGGGAGCTGTACTCTACTGTATCGTCTAGTGCATTGCGTGTTGTAGCGTGGAAAATCCTTGAGAGTACGTGAAGTTTCGGGAACGACCGAGCAGAGTCGCAAGCTGCACTCTGGTGCTCTGCAGTGAAGCTGTTTTCACCGTTATAACCTGATTGCCTGAAAGCTGTGTCGGTGATTGTTACAGCGTGTGTATAGTAGTGCTTTGACGAGTGTCTTGAACAATTCTAGACAATAAAGTGTGTTTTGATACTTCATCAAGTGTCGTCGTTATTCACTCCAAATCTACAAATCCCGTACGAACGTGAAGAAGGAAAATAACGCAACAATAGTTTTACGAATTTCGTATTTAAGTAGCTAATGTTAGTAGAATTATAATTAAAATTGTTTTATTTCCCCGTGCAGTGCAGCGCGAGACGAGTTTTAAGAGAAAGCTATGCCGAAAAAGTAAAAATATAAGAGCACGTGCATTTAACATTGAATAAATGGATATCTATTTTATTTGTATTGAAATTGTAAAAGTATAATTGGCTCCTGTGTTAGCTGTAACCGTAATTCTATTCTGTTGGTTTCCAGAAATGTCGAGAAGCAAAAAAGTTACTAGAACTCTCTCGCGACGGATTGAAATCTTTAAAAAGCCGGAGAGAAAAATCTCAACTCAGTTGCTTAGTTACTGTTATTGCGAGTAGTTACTTAGTTGGCTGCTGTTGTTGTTGTTTAAGAGTTCAGCGAGATATCGGATTAGCTTTCTCTTTGCACTGCTTTGTATTTTTATGTTTTTAGCAGTTTAAAGTATAGCTACTGATTACATTGTGTGATACTGTGATATTGTACGAATATCTCTGAGGAAAAATCCAGGGTTCTGTTATATTTCTTTTGATAAGAATAAATTTTATGAACCTTTTATCGGATTTGTGCATTCAATCTGTTATGAACCCGTACGCAAGCCACAATATATTTGCGAGAACTACAATAGCTATTTCATATTTATACAATGTTTAAAATTGTAGCAAATAAATACAACCAAATTGTTAAAATATTTGGAAAATGGTAATTGAAATCACGCAGCACACCATGATATATTCGAAATGTTTAGATTTTATCTGGCTACTTTCTTTCTTTCCACCGACAGCGAGGCAGCCGGTCCACTGGGTGGTTAGCATATCGGCCAGGTAGCCCCGCTGACGGAAATAACTTGAACAAAATAACACATGTATAAATACATATTGTGCTCAAGACGACTGCTGGGGGCAGTGCAAACAAATGCTGGACGAAGACGATAGTGCATGATGGAAGAACGGTGCATTGCGGGTGTGAAGAACAATTTCAGTTACTTATTTACAGAGTTATGGATAGGTGGTTACAAATACTAAAAGTAATAAGAAGTAAAATACTAGAAAGTAAAATAATACATAAAATAAAAAGAAAGGCAAAACAGTGGAAACAATACATAAAATAAGGCAAAATACATAGTTCAAGATTCATAATTCAAGGTTTACAGTTCAAGGAGATAAATATATACAGGGAATAAGAAAAGCCGAATAAGCTAACTTAAGATAAAATTAGTTCACTACAGGTATTTATCTGGCTACTAAAATACTTGAACTGTATTTATAATAATTAGGCTTACTTTTTTGAAGTATTTAACAATATTTAAATTTCCTTTCCGGTTTTGATGGCCCACTAGCTTACGAGAGGTAATATTGCTGAAAGCTGATAGTTCGACTAAATTTCAAGTCCTAGAGAATGGGATTGTAACAAGGGAGTTTACCGTCACGTGCAAATTGAATATTAGCACATTTTTCGCAAAAGATCCACCACTAAGACATTCCTTTCATGAGACAAATAGTATTTACTATAATATAAATAATTTTAATCCTATGTGTATATGTTCGTGAAGATTTTAACGTATGGTCAAAAGGAAGGGTTCTTATGAGTGCATTTTATTCTAGACAGATACTTCAGTATGCTTTAAGCCATTTGCTTTAAAAATACTTCTTTTATACACAGTGCAGAGTAACCGTTAAAACATTTTGAAAAGAAGAAAAAAGACACGTTTATTTTGTAATGTAAATACATTGTTTTCCTCGGTAACATCATTTCGCCATCAAACAATGTTCTAAACTTGCAAGATCTTGTTGTTAATTCTCTCACCTGAATGATTCCGTTTTGTAACACGTTGAGTCTTTCTGAAGAAACCTTATTTATGTAATGAAACATTTCATTCAGTATTTGCAAAGGATGCTTAATCAACATGAATTACATAAGGGAATTGATTAGCATATAGAATTCAAATAAAAATTTCTCAAATTTTAGAAGTTTCTTGACATCAGTATCATTCATGTAAGTTCCACTTGACATCAAGACTTTGGCTTACAACTTAAAAAATACCGTGTAGATTTTCCGTGATTACATAAACATATACAGATCTTGTAACTTTTACACAGATATAAAGAAAGAAATTATTGCATTTACCTAGTTTCCAACATAATGTGTACAACCAGCTTTGTCAATGAAGAAGAAATACAAATAGAATTCGAATGAAAGTTGGACATAAAATGATCATTAATGATGTTTTCCACGATAATAATAAACTTCCAAGCTAATGCTTGAGATTGAAAAGCTTTGAAATTATACATCTAAAATAACGTGCTATTATTATTTTATATCTTTCACTTACTTAAGCTGCAATTATTTTAATAACTCAAATTATGTGTTTATCAAATTGCAGTGACTTCAGTGATGTGAGCTGACTGTTATTTTCTTAATTTAAAACATAAACTCAAGAAAATCATTTGAAGGCAGTAATTATTGAGAAGCGTAAGTGAATTTGAATTTGTACAAATCCTTCTATAGAAAAAAAAATAATGACTGTATTATCTTAATAACTACCCTGAACTGCTTTTAATCAGCATCAAAGGCATTTCCGATCTGTCAGCTGCACAGTTGACATATCTCTTGTAACTTGTTTCCGGTTTATGACAACTGTGAGGTAACTCGATTGTAAGTTAAAATAATTTTTTCAAATAAGATTTTAAATAGAATTAGATTGTATGCGATTATATGATATTCACATTCATATGATTCACATTCTTAAAGGCTTGAAACTGACTGATTTAATTTTAATTCAAATTAAAACATATACAAATTTATTTTAAGCAAGATTTTTATAAATTCACCGACAGAAATATCTCATGCTTTAGAGACTTGGGTTCTGCCTAGAATTTCAAATAAAGACCTTACTACCTCTATGCAGTTAAATTGCTAATGAAGTAATTCAGGTTCAGCAATCGGTTAGAATAATTTAAAGGCGTATAACATGCTTCAACCAAGACTAACATCAGCAAATAAGTCTTTATTCCTCAGATTTTGCTTAGTTCTTTTGTCAAACTAAAAATATGTGCTCAAGTTTAAACTCAAACAATATACAATCTTCCAATCCATACATAAATCTATAACTGGGCTACAGAAGGCAGAAAATAATTCAAATTGATTTCTTATAATAATACTCATAGTTTTTCGATTAAAAAATAAGTAATGCTCCTAAGGAGAGAATATATTCGTAATATTGTCCGCGCTTCACAACTTAGTTAATATACAGTAGCAACGATTGAAAACGGGGTTTGTGAAATCAACCACTTTAGTATCATTGACGAAAAATGCTGACATTTAAGTGCTAAAAAGAGAATTTGACCACTTGGGCATTTTCTTACGGTTAAGTTTATTTTTCGGTGGTATTTAAATGAATGTATTTATTTTCAAAACATTGCATCAAAACTTAAGATATTAAGTATCTGCGTGAAGGATATTTGTACAGTTATTGACATATTGCCTTTTTTACCATAATTCTTCGTTAATTACCCATTTTTCATTCAAACTTTAAGACACAAAATTAGTATGCGGGTTAATTCAAAGGAGAACATTTAAACAACTTATTTCTACTAGTTGCCTACTCTAGAGCGATCGTTTCCTAAGTGGTTTAAAAATTTAAATAATTTTATAACATATGTATTACTAAGTCTGTTAAGTAATCCTTTTTATATTTTATTATTTTTAGGGTTTCGAAACCCTTTTGCGCTTTATATTCCAGGCCGGCTATTTATTACTATTTCCCTTAATTTTCCAATTTCAAAACACTGCTGTGGCTTAAATTCGTAGTAATACCCCGTAGAATGCGGAAACTCGCTTTGTTTATGTACATAAAATTAGATGATGCAAAATGTATTAATAAAAGTGAATGAAGACAAAATAAGGCTTAACTAGTGAAGGCATCATGAATTATGAACAGCTGGCTAGTATTTAGAACTGACTAGGATGTACACTAGGTGAAAAGCCAGAAACTGAAGGGATGCAAGCATATATCATATATTCTTCTCAAATGATTTAATAGAAGTGACTCTTCTCAGGAATGACTAGGAAAAAAGGAAATGGCTATATCAAGGAAATGACTACGAAATGGAAGACTTTAATTTCAAACAAGAGAAACAAGTTGATTTGCAATTTAGATTTTAGCTCCAGTAAACTGAAATTCAAATTCAGTTTGCCTTTTCTTCAGCTAAAATTTCTGGATTTCTGTTTTCTGAAGCTTGCTTTTCTGAATTTCAGAAAAGTAATTAAGATTTTCGCTCCGAAATCAGTTGCACATGCTGATACTTATACAATGTTAAATTCGCACATTTACGATTTAACCCCATGGTGTGGCAACATCAGCCAAACCGTTTAGTTTTGATTTTTCAGAGACGGATTCAGATAAAATAGATGTGCTCGGATAAGTATGTGAACCATCATATTTGCTGAAGATATTTTATAAATAACATATTATAAACAATAATCAAATAAAGTTATAATTCTGCCGATCGTGTATTTATTTATTTATTTTTCTGCATTTACCTGCATATTACACTTAAATTAAGTAGTTGTCTAAAATTTTAGAATTCTTCAGGCTTGTCCAGAGTTACAGTTAGCAGGGAAACATAAGATGCAATTATAGAATGAAGGTAATTGGAAACTAGCTATTATTAGGGATTTATTAATCGTAGTCAAATCTTAATTTGAGTTTCTTTTATGAAAAAAAGCAACTAAAGTTAACTGATGAGTTAGTTAATACGTAGGTTAAGTTAACAATATTATTTCATTCTTTAATGCTACTGTTTTCCAAAACATTTCAACCCCTTTAATAAGTAAATTAATATATTAAAGGAAAAAATAAAATTCTTACCTATTAAAACTAATTGTAAAATATAACAACCGGATCACTTAAGCTAATTTGGGCTCACAGTCCGACGACTGTGACAGTCGCTATTGTTGTGAAAAGGTAACATCTTGTTTTATTCTTATATATAAATATATTTTATTATTTTAATTCCTTTAACGTATTCTTTTACTTATTATTATATGTGAATCCATTCTTATATTTTTAAATAAATGCGGTAGTTTGTATAATTTTCTAAACTTATATTAATGTATTTATATAGTCTATTTATATAGTATTTATATGTTTTTGGACATTTGTATTTTTCATATTTACTTGCAAATATTAGTTATTAAGTATTAGCAAAATCACGTTTCTTTTATGTATACCATAGACAAAAGCCTGCTTGCTTTGAAAAAAGTTATTCAAAATGTATTTTAAAAAAACCAAATTTCCAAAGGTTCTGAAACTGAATTCAGATAAGTATTCAAATATTTTGTACAAACAGTATACATGTAATAAAAAATAAAAACAACAGAGCATTGATATTTCATTGGATATCTTTTAGCTACAATTACGCTTTTCATTCCCTGTATCATGGTCCTAACTAATTTTTTTAAAGAATGTTGCATTCTTTTTCTTCTTTAAGAACTGATTTTAGTAGATCTTTCGAAGAAATGGCATGTTTCTTATTCAAGACAACTGTATTATAAGTATATGAATTCAAAACAACTGTATAATAAGTACAAGTCACTAATTTAGGCCTGTATTCTTAAAATCATTATCCTGGGGATAAAACGTGGAGAATTCCCAAACCATTATTCCTACAACAACTATCACATAAAGTAGGTTTTCGGATTCAATTTTTTGATTCACTTTGGACTCAGTAATTTGCCCATCAGACCCAAATATATTAAATTTTGACTCATGTGTAGATGTTGTTTTAATATGATAAATGTTCGTTTACCTTTTTACAAAAACCATGCGCATTTTTCTTGTTTTCTAGTTAGCAGAGAAATTCCTTCTTGCTGACCATCGTATCCATAGGCTTCAATGGCTTGATCAACTTATACTGCAAACTATTCTTCTAATCCCGCTGCAGTTCTACAGTACTAATGTTTGAACTTAGTTGTATTTCTCGCAGGATAAATCTTCGGTCTCTTCCTTTTTAACTTAGAATGTAGTCCATACTTTAGTACACTCTGAGCAGTACCAAGCAGTTTCTATCGTTTTAATACATCAGAAATAATTAATTGACTGCTTTATGTCAAGGATTTTCTGGATCTTAAATATATAGTGACCATCTTTAAAATGACGAATAGTTAAATTTTTAACAGAACATATTATAAATTCGTAGCCTCTTGCTGTGTTCACTTCAGATATGGAAATATTAATATATTTTGCTGAATAAGTAATAATTTCCGAAGGTCAGAGATACTTCTCGTAATCGAATATCATTTAAAACATAATTAGGACAAGAAACATTGTCTTCCAAAACATCTCAACAAAACTTTAGAGTGCCCGAATTATTATGAGAATTATTGATTAACATTTATTGAATAAATTATGTTATTACAAGAAATATTTTGATGATATTTATTTTGTAATAATCCAGGGTTAACATACATAAATGTAACATATCAGAAAAAATTTGGAGTTTGTCTTTCAGTGTTTAGTATATGATCCATGCAAACAAATATCAAAAATATAATTGTCTGAAAGCAAATTTGAGCCTATGTATTTTTTGTCATCGCCTTATTTAAACTCTTATTAAACACTTTTATTCTGCTTATTTTCGCTATCAGTGAATTCATCTGGAAACTAAACTGAATGTATATATGTAAGAAATATTAACTACGAATGGACGCTTAGCTCAAGAAAACTTACCAAATAGTGATTACAATAGCGTTTTTTTTTTTCCTATAAGCTTCATTTAGCCATCGATAACACGAATAGTATTTTAGATTTGCTACAGTAAATGGGGCCGATTGAGAGGAAAAAAAAAAAAGATTAGCATCTCTTGTTCATTGTAGAAGGGAGAATGGGGATCCGTGTGCAACTGTAATGGGTTCCGTCTCCGCCATCGTGGATTTAATGGCTTCTACGGAGAGGGATTTGAAGCTTAAGGCAAAGGAAAAGAGAATTTAAGTAAAAACTTAAAGTCCCATTACCTCCCACAAACTGATTCGGAAGATCAAAGGAATCTTTCTTTTCGGACAATTTTAGATTTTGTTTCTGAGAAACGAACAAATAATGAGTATTTCTATTGAGCTTATAAAGGAAAGAATACTGCGTGTTTCAGTAACTAATATAATTCAAATATGCGCATAAGCCTTTTTTTCAGGTCAATAAAATTCAAAATAGCGCTTCAAAAGTTGTTAATCCTTTATTCTAGAAGTTTTAAACAAACTACGTATAAAAATCCCTTATTGGTCAAAAATTATATAAATCAGATTAATTAAAAAAATGCCATTACACGATCGCCATTGGGTTTCTTCACACATGCCAATATGAATAGTAAACTAATTTCCGTACACTGATATTTAGCATCCATTACAAAATTTGAATTTTCTTGAAGCAAGTAACTATTTCAATTCAATATGATATAAATACAATATCTTGAGATTATGTCACGATATTAAGATCTTCTTCCATTTACAGGGAAAAAACGAATAATGCGAATACTTTATTATTATAGACACAAACCTTTATAATATCGTATTATAATAGCCTGCTTTGTCTACTAAATTCTTTTAAATTTCTAGAAGGCATTTTATTCCGTTAATTCGTCCACTTACGCTGATGTCATACAGCGACCGCCCTAAAGCGCGAACAGCCCCCCCCTCTAATTTTGTAGTAGATCTCTAGCAGTGATTCTTTCATTTTGGTAAAGAGATATAACCACAAGGATTCATATCGGGTGAGAAAGGCAGTATTTCTATGTCTAACATCAACCACCGTCGTAGAACATCCGTGACATCCCTCGTATTATGATACCCCGAATTCCTATAAAGGCGTTGAGATCCCTCAACTGGGATACCATTTGCTTTCAACACTCAATTGAAAGCAACGATATTTGTTGGTGGGTTGTTCTCTCATCTGCATTGTGATCCGAAATACATGGAAATGCTTGCATTACTACAATGTCAATACCATGTCAATGAGTGCATTGACATTGAAAATAATAAGATCCGCCAAAAACATATACCGTCGCTTTCCTTAGAGTTCTGTGTGCAGATGTCTCAGATCACGAATACTATCATCTTCTATGACAAGTACAGTGTTGCAATGTGAGAGCTACTGGGATATCTTACAACGGCGATCATAGGAGGTACTGGAATACCTGCCATACTCAGATAAATCTGTGCCACAATGATATCTTCAGTAAAATGAACAACACTATTACCACGGCTCTATCACAAGGGTAAAGGGGAGATTTTCCACGTTTTAGGGAGTCACAATCACCATTACGTTAGTTTATGCCTCATTGGGGTTTGTTAAATGACATGCCAGTCTTTCTTTTGAAGCGACTAAAAGTAATTCAGTTAGTTGAATGCACCTTTATTCTCCTTTGTTTCAAGTCAATGTTTAGCTACTGATGCCCGAAGCAATCCTGCCTTAAGAGAAAATGACACACAGTCGTGGAAGCGCATGAAGATACCACAAGAGATGTTTCCGCTTTACTGAAGTAGATTATTATTAGCGCTGTAGCATTCTTCTTGATATGGAGGAAAGAAATCCATTCCAACAAAAATACATTTCAGATGTATGAGTGAAACAGATTTGGGGGCTCTACCTAGAAAGAATTCAGGATTTGTTAGTATTTGAAGCCATGGTAGTAAAGTATTTTCAGAAGTATCGATACATTGTCGCTACGTTTTATACAAGCTTTGTACTCTTCTGACATATGTTTCCGATATGTTCTACGTGATCACTGATGCACGCTACTACGCTACTGAACTGATCTAATAGGCCTGTCACCAACCGAGCGATAAAGTCGCTGAATACATGTTGTTCTCCCAGAGATTAAATCCTCACGAAGTTTTCATAGCTTTCCCAAAGTGTATCATGGATTAGCCAGTTTCTCTTAAAAGGATCTCCATAAAGACACCCATCCCCAAAAGCTGATACTCCTCTAATTTCTATGTTTTTACTGAAAATCAGTTTGACTGACATGATTGTCCAGCATAACGATATCAATATCCCCAGTGAGACATAAACTAACGTAATGGTGCTTGTGACTCCCTAAAACGTGGAAAATCTCCCCTTTACTCTTGTGATAGAGCCGTGGTAAGAGTTTTTTTTTTTTTTTTTTTTTTTTTTTTTTTTTTTTTTTTAGTGAAGTGTCATTGTGACACAGATTTATCTGAGTATGGCATTTATTCCAGTACCTCTCATGATCGCCGTTATAAGATATCCCAGTAGCTCTTACATTATAACACTGTACTTGTTATAGAAGATGATGGTATTCGTGATCTGAGATGTCTGCATACAGAACTATAAGGAAAGCGACGGTATATGTTGGTGGCGAATCTCATTATTTTCAATATGTTTAACAGTATATGTATAGCATCGTGATTAAATACCGAGTCAAGAATAGTATAATTTCCATAAATCCCATAGATATGCTTATGAACGGATGGAGTACCAAGGAATGGAAATCTCGGTAGAGTAGGCGGATAATATTTGTACACTAATTTTTTTAAAAAAATTACGAAGCTCTTCATTAGCCTTTTTAAATTCATCATCGAAAAATATGTAACAGTCTGAAGAAACGGTTTTTAATTGGTCCGTTTCGACAGGGTAGAACATCTTACAGTCTAATTATATAACATCTACAGTCTTTATCAGAATCATCCAAATTGATCAAAGAAAAGTAAGTATATAAACTACATTTAAATGCAATTTATATTTCATATTTGTATTTAAAAACACATTAATAAAATATTGTTATTTTTTTTCAAAACAAAACCTTCATTCAGAAAATATTATACATAGTATCTAAATGAAATAACGTTTCAGATCTAGTAGAATAAAAAAAAAAAAAAAAAAAAAAAAAAAAAAAAAAAAAATGCATTCTTCGAATGATTAACGCGATCTATGAATGAAACGGTAGGGTAGAAAATAAGAAACGTAACAACCCAAAATGCAGATTTTTGAAAATAGGACGCTGAATTCATATATCGGCAAATAACTTTCCACAGGAACACTTCGCTCTCACCTGCTTTTCTATGGTACTCCACTGACTCCCTGGAAATAATAAAATGCTCGCATAATAAAAAGGAACTTATATTTTACCAAACGTATGTCGAAATACTACAGAGTTTGAAGGTTGAATCCGAAGAAAGGCTTCGCGAGGCGGTTTTTTCAATATAACTTTCAATACAAATGCTTTCCAAATCAACACATTTAATACCGTAAGATCCCCAATACGTAAGGACTTGAGTAATGTAAGCAACACTTACTAAAAGAGAAATCAGAGGGATAAAAAGAAGCTTTATTGAAAAAGTAGCATGGAGCGCAATGCGACTGAAGGCCGAAACATCCCTGTGAAACAACCAGCAAGAAACAACCGGTCTTTAATAGGGGATATGATCTCCCCTGACTGCTAGCCAGATTTCACAGCGTCTGTCCATGCTGAGAATACGGGTGTCAATGAGTTGTTGAGGCATTGCTGCCCATTCGTCTTGCAGCGCCAATCGAAGCTCCGGAACATGGTGCATTGTCGTCCATGAAAAGGAACTGCGGACCCATAGCGCCTCTAAAAAGACGCACATATGGAAGAAGAATCTCATTACAATAACGGGTCCCATTGACTGAACCTGCGTCAAAGATGTGAAGGTATGTACGACTACCAAGCATGATGCCTCCCAAAACGAGAACACCGCCACCTCCATACCTGTCCCTTTCAATGATGTTCGAGGGATGATTGCGGCTTCCCCGCTCTCTCCAGATGAGTATGCGATGAGAATCGCTACTCAGACTGAATCTGCTCTCATCTGTAAAGAGTACTCATCCCCATTCATTGTCTCTCCAATTCCGGTGTTCCCGGCACCACAGAGAACGCCTTCTCCGATGGGGAGGCGTTAGAGGTACACACCGTACAGGGCGTCGTGCAAATAGACCCCCACCGTGCAGTCTTCTGGCCACGGTAAAACGCGATATCGGTCGTCCAGTCCCCTGTGTCGTGTGTCTAGCGATTTCTCCCGCTGTCTGCCGCCTGTTTCTTTTGGCCTGTACGGCAATATACCGGTCATCTGCGGGTGTGGTTCCTCGTGGACGACCACTACTAAACCCCCGGATAGCTGTTCCTGTAGTTTGAAATAGTCTCCAAAGTCGTGAAACGATGCTGTGAGCAATTCCGAACTCTGCAGCCACACTTGCCACACTGCGGCCTTCCTCCAACTTCCCAATGATTCGACCTCAGGTAAAAGCATCCAGATGTCGTCTAACAGATTGATTATTCGCCATTTCTCGCTGAGGCAGGAACTCGGTGTGATTTTAACTGCTATACGGCGTGCAATCTCTTTGCCAGAAATACAGATCTTACACCGACAACATGCTTTATACTACTCAGACACTCCCCCATTACGTCTACCTGCATATCTGCGCATGTGCTACCGTACATCACCTTACTTAATCTCCTGATTGGTCTATCTGTCCGCTCTGCATCTTAATTCAGCTGATATGCTAATTTTTCGACTTCGTCCTTAAATTTTTGCACACCAGTGTAGAAGAGAGTCTCCATTTTCTGTCCTTTTTTCGACCAACAGTAAGGAAATATCAAGCCATTCGTAAATAGAACTGATCAAAATTAAGTGTGACCTGACTCTAAAACAAATATTTAGTGAAGGCTATCATCGAAGTTTATAAATATTTGTTTGCATTATTCTCAGAAAGCCGCAAGTTTGTATCTAATGTGATTTGCATGATCGTCCGTCCCTTGCAAAAGTAAATACGTCTCCAGCGAGATCCAGATTAATAGATATTCATCTAATCCTTGTTTCGAAAATCGCTAGGCTGAGCAACTTACCTTAAGCGTCTGAAAGCGAGCTGCGGGAAAATGATACCAGGTATAGGGAAAGAAACAATAGATAGCCATCTAACTACCTCGACTTTTAAAAAACCTACAGTTTTAGATAATAATTTATGTATTTATTCACTTTCAAAATACATCAATTAAGTATGAAAATGGCTTTTTTTTTTCATGCAGCTCGCACTATTCTACTCTGATGACTATCTGGCCAACTTGAGATAATGATTTTGACATGCCTATTCTAAGATTTAAATCACCTTTCCCACTTTTGAAAGTTCTGCACAGAGTATATTAGTATTTATTTATTTTTTATATTACCAACAGTAATAAACAGCTAATATTAGTGGAACTGCTTCTTGTTCAAAGTAACAGCTAAATTTTCCATAAGAATTTCATTTGAATAAAGTTCAAAACTAATTGAATCTCAAATGATTGACAATTAATTACATTGCATGTAATTAGAGGAATGGATATGCATTTAAGGTATAGAGAACAAGATTGCACCCAAGCAAAAAAAATATTGTTTTCCATGTATGGTAATGTAATAAAGTAATGAGAGAAGACTTAGCAAATTTTCAGTTTAACCTTAAATTACATAAAAAATTCACACGTAATTTTCAGGGATTAAAAGACTTGTTACGCGGAATGAAGAAGTTAAGCACTACGTTTCAAAATGAACACGTGATAAATCTCAGTTACCGAATAATAAATCATGAACTAATCTCTTAATCAACACATTACCTTTTGTCGTGAGTAATTTAAACTCTTTTTAACAATTTCTACGGCTTTCCATCACAAGGAAAAAATCGCGTTAAGATAGATTTTTGTATAAAATACTGAGAATGTTCTCACTGTTGTTACAAAGAAGGGTTAAAAAAAAAGCTTTCTCTTCGCCTGATTACTTTACACAGGTAATTTGATACTTCTCCAGTTTGCAGAGGTTTTTCTCCTTAAACCCAATCGATCTCTTTAAATATATTCGTTTTTAAAGAACTGATTGGAAACATTTGAGGAACAGCATTAAATTCTATTTGATAAGTCTGATTTCGCAAGTCCGTATTTGCTTTTCTAATTCATTTTATCGTAGAGTTCGAAGGTTTTATGTTGCTATATTTTTAATCTGATACGTACTAAACTTATACTGATTAGTGTAACTAGTGATTTCGATGCAGGTGATTGTGACCGTGTTTGAAGAATTTTAGGATATTGCGTTTATTCTGACAATCTTTATCTTTGGTTTAATTAAATTCTTTCTTAACCTTCTTTATGAACCGTTTGTTCTGCCAGCAGTGAACATAAAATTTGACATAAAGATAATGTTGTTACAGCTTAATGTGACTTTTGTTTATAAATATTATACATTTTCATTTAAGTATCTAAATGCTTCAGGAAAGAATTTTATGATAAACGAAAGTAAGCAATAATTTGCCATAAAAGTTTAGTTAAAACCAGATTCCGAATAATAATTGAACATTAAAATCTGTGGAAAAAACTGTGAAATTTGTGCAAATACTGGAGTGGAAA
Organism: Stegodyphus dumicola; assembly: GCF_044657685.1. Taxonomy (NCBI): domain Eukaryota; kingdom Metazoa; phylum Arthropoda; class Arachnida; order Araneae; family Eresidae; genus Stegodyphus; species Stegodyphus dumicola. The sequence continues at coordinate 202,318,518 of NC_140771.1, forward strand.
CTGTAAACCAAGAAAACCGTCATGACTCAAATTATAGCACTAAATACTTATACAAATGTGTCATTTGAAAAGCAGTTTAAAAATGAAAATTGTAAAAATAAACATTCCAAAAATGCCTCAAAACTCTTCTACATTACTATATTACCAAAATATAAAACAGTATCTGACGTATAGCTCAGAATGTAATTTATAATTTAATTTAGCTTTAGCTTAGAATTTAGCATTAGTATTTAACTTATAATGTAATTTGTAATTTAACACTACAGAAATCTTTAATAGGATTATTTGCATTTAGGTACAAAAACGAAATAAAATATACCTATTCATGTGAATCTGAAGCTTACACAATTAAGCTTAACAATCTGATTTTTTCAAAAATTAAGAATATTGTAAAAATTTATTTAGTTCCCCTTAAATGAAAGTGCATCATGTATTTGCATAGATTAAAAACTCATATAAGTAAAAGTAAACTTAATGCATTTTATCAGTATTATTGAACGAATTGAGGTATAAAATTATGCAGAGTTATCTTGAAACGAGAGAAAATGAGTTTGCACTATCAAAACAAATAGTTCCTAATTTAGTAAAAATATCTCAGTTATTATCCATTTAATTCAATTGTTTAACGCCTACAGGAAATGAGTCACATTAAAGCCAAACCAAATAACATTCACTTAATTTCAGTGGAAAATAAAATAATCTGTGGTTATTCGAAATATATTTTGATTATGTAAATAATGAAATAAATATACAAAATAAAAGTCAACTGCTCTATCTGGATCATTTGATGCGGGTCAGTTAAATACACTTCTGTATTGTCTTAAACCTAAAATTTATGATTATTTTAATCATTAATAAAGAAATAGCCATTAATTTACTTTTTAAAATACAATATTCTACAAAAAATTATAAAACACTGTATCATTATTGTACTTTAAATTGCGTTGTTTCTATGTTGGAATATTTGTAAGAGAACAATTATATTTTAATGGCATTCAGTACAACTAAGATAACATAAATCAACTGTATATGCTAGAGCATAGGTGACGGGTGACAGCAGGGTCCGGACACACGGGCGGCTTTCACGGACTATTCGGGTATTGTCCGGATCCCGCAGCTGTCCAGAATTATAACATTGCTAAACAGGGGCTGATTGTCGAAGACAGACGTATTGCGGATTCTTACAATACCAGTTCTTATTAAACATAATATATGACGATATAAAGATATCTTACATCGAAAAGTGGTGTTACTCCAAATAATTGTACATTTTACATTATGCAAGAACATAGAAAAAATTAGTTCTTTAATCAAATTTTTTTATTATTATTATTGCACAGAACAGTCTAAAATGAGAAAATATAAAACGTGCTCCTGCAGTCAAAGTGTACTATAATTTGTAACTCGATCATATAAAATTTTATATCTACTAAAATTGGACTTAAACACATTTCTGTATCAATTATCTGGTGTGCAAAGCCTGAAGAAAATTCACTGGAATAAATATATTTGATTTAATTTGTCCTTGATGAACAACTGCATCTAATACAATAAATCCTACATGCAATTATTAAGGACCAGTTATTATTTCGATATCACAGTCTACAGTAGAGTATATAGTTTCCTGATATCAAATTACAGATTTAACTGGGGTTTTATTTTATGCAATTAAGTATTTTTAAAGCATTTACTCCGGGATACATAATCAAGTTTAGCGTAATGTAAATTTTGAGCTAGTGATTAAGCAAGTAAAATCTTTCTGTTGTTGTGAGGCAAAGGTAAGCAACAGGCAACTGAATTACTCGGATGTCATGCGGTGGACGCCGCGGAAAAGCATTGTTTAATTTTCAAGTAGTCTTTTCTTCCAAACTGCTCTGTTATCTACTAATAGCTAGCGCCAAACTAAAACAATGCCCCAAGTCACTTTCAGGCGGTGTAAGGAAGTCAGACACTTGCCTCATGTGCTTTAAAAATTTAACGGTCACAACATCAAGCTAAGCACTCAGAATCCCCATGCTCAAATGAAGAAAAAGACATAGCTTATTTTTGAAGATCTCTCTTTCCTCATGATATCTATCATAATTAGAAATATATATATTTGTCAAGAAGCCTGTTTAATGAAAAATCACGTAGCCTGTTCTGGAAATCCTTTATCACGCCTTTGTGCACATCCTTAACGATCACGTACCTCAAATCTGTAACAGGAAATTTCATTATACTAAAATTACTCTGAATGCATAACAAAACGAAAATTAACGAGTTCTGAATATTACACGCAATGCCTCACAATACAGATTTCTGAGGACAGTTATGTCAAGAATACTAATGAGTGTATTTTATTGTTTTTTTAAGTATTGCATACTAAAGAACTTACTTTACACACAGTTTTTTTAATGCTCATATTGAATTTTAAGGCTTTTATTTTTAAAAGTATTAGGAATGTTAGTTTCGTTTTATGTTTCATTTCTTTTCTGAGGTCATAATTTAAAAAAAAAATATAATATGTTTCCGTCCATTTGCTTTACAATGATATGCAGTACATTGAAAAATGAATTCTGAAATACTGTACGAAGTTCAAACTAAAGCCGCGTCTTTTTAGTCTCTCAATGAGCACGTTCTAGCTACCCATATTTGCAAAAAAATATAATTACATGTATAGTAAGGTATCAATAGATAATTTATTAATTACAATCTATGATGGAAAATGACAGTAAATTCTAAAAATGCAATTACAATAAAGACAATGTAAAAAATAAAACCTAAGACCTTAATATTGGCTACAAAAGAACGAAAGTTTAAATAATGCAAAACATTTGAGGATATTTTTAACGCTAAGAACGGTAAGTGCTAAGACAGATAAAAAGATAAAAGAAAAAAAAAAAGACCTCATCAAATGGGCTATGGCAAAACGTCTTGAGACTCAACTCTATTAGATTTACACATGTATGTAATAAGACGACACTTGAAGACAGTTATTCCTTTATAATGCATATCATCACTGCGGGTGCGCTATGCACCCCACAATTTTATACAGCTTACATCTTCTTAAACAATGGACGGAATTAGAAAAGTAAACACTGTTTGGCTAGCGGGAAGGCGACACAGCGAAAAGAAGCTGAAGAGAAGAGCGAAGAGAGGGGGGCGTTGCGACGCAGTTACCTGTTATACCGATTTACATTTCAGATCCCATGACAGATTATGTCCAGATGTTAGGTTCAGATTTCATCGAAGAAAGCGCATCAGAGCTGCAGGGAGTTAAGTTAGAGAAATTATTACTCTGCTATTTTTCGAATGAAAACGAAAGTTAAGAGGCTATTATTAATTATTTGAAAGATAAATATTTTATATTTTACATATATATATATATATATAATTTTCGACTTAATGGTATTTTTTGCTTTTATTTTCGTTCTTGGAGTCGTTGATATCTTGTGTTTCATGTGCTGAACACTGTTGTTTATGTTATTTGAGCAACCACTGCGTTTCTTTAAAAGTCTTATATAAATTATAAACTTAGATTAATAATTATTTTTTCTTAATTTTAAGATTGTTTGTAAAAGATTTTTAGATATCTAAGAATTCTTCTACTGTAGTTAGTTAATTAGTTCAATATTTTAGTATTTTATTTTTTACAGCACAATAAAATTCTGCACAAGAATTTGAAAAAAAAAAAAAAAATGCTTGAATTCTGTTAAATGTTTCTATAAGATAAAACTATATATTTGCATATCAAGAAAATCTATTCTTTTAAATTCTTTATACACCAGAAGATATTTACGCAGTCAAAGGCAGGTAAGTAAACTCATTTATGGTCAGATTTTTCATTTTACATTTCCTGACCTTTTAAAAATCCAGTTTGTTTGATTCTTATTCAATCGTTCCATGCACAATCGAGAATAAGCGAAATGATATGATTTATTTTATTATTTGCAAACTTCGAAAGCTAAAAATAGCTTAAGGCGTCCGGTGTATATAACAAGGACCAATTCAAAAAATATCAGTACCAATATAGAAACCTGAACGACGTCCTTAAGGTGTAGCAAAATCTTTTCATGAAGAATGAACAAGAAATTAACATATCTATTTTTCTGTCTTAAAATGCCTGCTATGGCTTTTTAAATATGCAGTATTTGCTGGCTTTTGTTAATTTATTCAAAGTGTAATCATTACCCTTAACTGCCGCGGAAAACTTACAAAATTCACCCTCTCCCCAGTGCCACTATTTTTGACACAGGCGCGCATAGTCATGCGATGTATTGGGGGGGGGATAAGTGCAAGTTTTGCTGTCAAAAAACTTTTCACTTTCATAAAAATAAAGACTAAAAGAAAAAAGAAAATACAAAATTTAGCAGTTGATGTAGATTGAGTGCTTCTCCCTTTGTCCTTAATATTGTTGCGTGTGTATGAGTTTGTAAAAGACTGAATGCACACAGCTCTGATGATAGGTTGATAAGATTTATTTTATCGAAAGAAACACTTCAGAGTTCTGAAACTTTCCACAAAAATAGTTGTACAAGTCACAGAGTACAATCAGTAGTTGCACTTCAAACTACTAAAAACATTAAACACAACGCAATGCAAACAGCATCTAATGAGCGCAGATTACTCAAAGCTATCTTAGTACTCCGACTCACGCTGAACTAACAACTCACAACAATCTCCGTAATTATAGAACTTACACCCGGCCGCCGAAAATTTTCTAGTACTTTCTGCTTCTCGAATTCAGTTAAAGTTATTCAATTACACTATTCGTTACGGTTATACAGTTATTGGACCAAAATGTCGCCAAATGGTTGCCAAGTTTGGGGACATAAATAAGTCGCCAAAACCTTCTCCAGCTTGGTGATATCTTGCCAAATTAGCTAGACAGCCATTTACTCAATGTTATATAGACATGCCCCTGCATTCTTACTTTACAGCAAACTTTTTCTATCTAGATTTTCATTTCAGATTATCCATAGAAATACAACAATTTCACATATAATTTCACTAAAAATCATCTATGTACAAAATTCTTAACAATATTGATTTGAGACATGATCTTAATTTTGCAACATTTCATAAAAACTGTTTCTAAAGTGTAAAAGCAGGAATTCTAAAAATCCCAAAATTTATGTTTCCTATATCTAAAAAAAATTCAGTCATCAGATTTTTCATTACAGTGTAATAAATTAAGTATAAACTTTCCTTACTTTATGCTGAATATTTTTAGTCATATGCGAAGTCAGTGTTTTCACAGGACCAGCTACACACTTTATCACGAATGCTGCGTTACTCAAAACTGAATGATAAATGTCTAAAATAAACAGCGCTGTTTAGTGCTGCTTCAATTTAATCCGAAACTCTCGCGATTAGGGTCTACAAACACTGATCAAAATTTACACTGGTGAAATAAATTAAGATAATTTGCATATTTTATCGAATTTCATGAAAAGAACTGAAACGAAGGAAAAATCACTGCTTCTAGATAAAAATGCAAAACTTGTACGGCAAATATGTAAGCGTACACGTGCGTGTAGGCAGAGCCAGCAGGTAAACAGGCTTGCGTGTGGGAAGTAAGACGAATTGCGTTCGCTGGCATACCTGGACTAAATTCTTGGTGTTATCTTGCAGCAATCAGTTAAATTCATATCGGACAGTAAAAATGAGGAAACACCAACGTTTAGATGATGGAATGAGGTGACGAATTGTGGGGGAGGCTAGAGGCAGACCAATCGCAAGTCCAGATATGCAGAGAATTTAATTTAACGTCCAGCGTCGTGTGTAACCTATGGAAACAGTTCCAGGATACTAGATCCATCGAGAGAAAGCCTGGGTAAGGTCGTCCAAGAGCCACGACAGCCAGAGAAGATCGCTATTTGTCCATTTTAGCGAGGCGTAATAGAGGGGCTACAGCTTCTCAGCTCTCTCGGGACCTGTATGCTACCACAGGAACCCCTATAACAACTGTTCCAAAAAGCCCAAAGTTCCAAAAGACCCAAACGTTCCAAAGACTGTTTCCAAAAGACTGAATGAGAGAAGGTTGTTTGCCAGAAGACCGGCAGTTTGCGTCCCGCTCACATCTACGGCCAGAAGATTCCGATTAGCATGGTGCAGGCAGCATAGTGATTGGAGTACGGAGCAATGGGCGACCGTTCTGTTCACCGACGAGTCCCGGTTTAGCCGAACTTTCATATGGAGAGAGCCAGGGACTCGCTACCTACACTCCAATGTCCGCAAAATCAACAATTATGGCGGTGGCGGTGTAATGTTTGGCCGCACACCTGTCCACGTCTTTGACAGAGGCTCTGTGACTGATGTGAGGTATACGGATGAGGTCTTGGAGCCCTATGTTCGCCTTTTCCGGGGTGCAGTGGGCACCGAGTTAATCTTACAGGACGATAACGCAATTCCACATAGAGCTCTTCTGGTCGACGAATTTCTCGAGAATGAGGATATTCGCCGGATGGATTGGCCAGACAGGTCTCCAGACCTCAACCCTGTAGAGCATGTTTAAGACGCTCTGTGAAGGGCAATTGCAACTCGCAACATCCCTCCGAGAAACATACAGGAACTGAAAACAGCGTTGCTGAATGAGTAGGACTAGTTGCCACAGGCACTGATAAACAGCCTTATTTCCAGTACGACATCACGCTGCGAGGACTGTATGGCTGTAAGAGGGGAACCATATTCCCTATTAACCCATTTCTTTTATATCTTCTGCAACCGCTGTTTCAGACCTTCAGACTCTCATGAGTGTTATACACGAACATGTGTTTCTATTATAATTGTTGATTGGTTATTTTGTTTGCATTATATCAACCTATGTTCACACCAAATTTTATTACAAACTGTCCAGTAATTCTGGAGATCGTCGATCAAATATGAAAATTCTCTTAAGTGGTATGTATAACTACTCAATTGCACTTTACAAGTACTAGAGGCAAATATTACACATTACCTTATTCATACAATTATTTTTATTATTATCTAAATATAATTATCTGTTCCGAATGTCTGTCTTTTAAAATATCAATAAAAGCTTCAATTTAGTGTTATTGTACAACATCAGTTTTTGCAAAATGGAATTTCCTTTGTGCATCTTTGATTCTTTGATGATCGAATTGTAGTAAATTGCTAAAAATCAGATATTGTTAAAAAATTAATAATAATTTTACTCTTCATGTTTCTCAAATCGTACTAAATAATAAGGAAAAAACCCTTTAATCAAACGAAGATGCAAAACTAAAAAAATGAAATATTGAATGATTGTATAAACCTGCGAATCTACATAACTAAGTTTATTTTTTTCCCTTTTCCTACATTTTGCTTTATATATAGATATAGATCTAAAATAGAAATAGATTCTGGCAAAGAACTACAGTTTCACGTGATTTATAATTTTGCATTAAATCATATTTCTATTGTTTAAATAACTTGTTTTCCAATTTCTCCTTTGCCAGTCATGAAAGATTACAATTTACATACAATGTCAGATACAGATACAAATGTCAGAAAGACCTTGAAATTTTACAAAAGTGTTTTTACCCAGAGAAGAGGGATGCTAATTTAAAATGTAAATTTAAAGGAATGTCTTTTTTTTTTTTTTTTTTTTTTTTTTTTTTGCTTACGTGATTATTAAAATGATCTATGTTCTTTTTAGACTAATATTTGCTGAGGAAAATGAGTACGGTATAACTCACAAAATAATTCCAGGCCTTATGTTACTGATATAGTCATTAGCAAGTGATAATTTTGTCTTTTGCCCTTTTGAAAATTTTAGTCCTAATTCATATTGAAGATAGATAATATAGCGAATATATATATATATATACGTATGTGTATATGTGTGTGTGTATAAGTAAGTGCAATCATAAAAAAAATAATAATAAAATCTAAATTATATATATATTGGCAATTTAGTCTTTCTCTATTAAATGCAATATTCGAAAGTGATGCAGTGATATTGGGGTAGGTAACCTTGACTCACAGATAATATTCTTTTCTGCGAACTGCTTCCCATAAAATAGCAACGTAGTCTAAAGTATCCGAAAGAGGGAACAAACAAAGGGCCGCGGAAGTTATTATCAGCTCTACGCGCTTCCTCAAGATCAATTTAAAATATACAGGATGCAATTGTTTTCCTTGGAGGAAGATAAGGCGAAGATCGCCGGAAATTTGCAAAGGCAGCATCATTCAGAAGGGAAAAAAAAAGATTTTTTCCCCCTCTTTGTTATTCAAAGCATCAAGAAGAACTCTTTCCCTTTGTTTTTAAGTTAGGTTTAGGATTTATATTTGAATTGTCTTTCAGGCTTAGCTGTGGCTATGTCATCAGATGTTGTGTATTGTATCGCTGTTAGTTTCCTATGTGATGGGGACTTTAAATGCAATTCCTTATTCTTTTATCATATCCGTAGATTCTCTCTTTGTATTCTTTAATGCTTCTTTTTTTGGAAGATGCCGTTTAGAATACTCCTTTTGTAAAACTAATTTCAGTAAAATGATACGTCTTATCAGTTTACAAAACAAAATGGTAAAATTAAGAACTGTACATGACTTTACTCTTTTAGTGATATATTAAAATTATCTTTTAGAGATCAGTTATAAAACACAGGAAATGCACATAATTACCTCATTCGGTTTGAGCCTTCATCTAGAAAATAAATTTGTATTATTAATCTGATTTATTTTTCAGTGTCAGCTAAATCACAGCTTTGGCACGACATTTTAAAGTAATTTATATTCTTGAAGTAATCTATACTTGATATTATTATCAAAGTTTGAATCTGTATTGCATTATGAACGTGAAATATTTCGTTTAAGCGTTCGTTTGAGAGGAAAAGGTTTCTTTCAACCGTGATTGGTTTGTGAATGAGAAACCGGAAACCCCAGAGTGGCTCCTTGTCTAAAATGTTTTAGTGAAAGATGATTTAAAAGTTATGAATTTTTCAAATTACTTGTAGTGTGGTGTATTTAATTATGGCAAAGCACACTAGGGCTATCTGCCTAAAGGGAGGGATGCCTTTCGTGGAGGACTTTCTAAGGGAAACTGGCTCGTATACGCGTTACACATGGGGAAAGCCACGAAAACGCCCATGCAGCCATGCCCGTTCGCGGGATTCGAACCTCGGACCGAACTACCAGTGTTCAGCGTCTTTACCGCTCGGCCGCTGGCGGGCCCACATTACTTGTAGAAAAAGGCCATAGAAACACCCATGCAGCCAGTCATCTCTATATAGAGAAATTTATGCATTTGGTTATTGGAATTTCCTCAGACTGAAAAACTTGGAAAGAAAGCCGGAAGAGAGTATATAACAACGCCTGAAAACTTTAAATATCAACGTTTCACAATATAGATTTATAAATTAAGGGCACGCCCTAAAGCTGTTTGTCTTGTCCTTCCAGTCTTTATAATTCATAATTTCATCAGTACACGTTAACTGCTGCAAAAATTGGGAGTAGAAAGCTTTTTGAATAGCTTTGAGAATGCTTATTATGAAAATTAAGTGATATGAATATTACACTGAAGAATGGTAACTATAATGCTCTAAATTAAAAACAATGATTTATTGTTAATGTCCTTCTGAAATTAGCTAGTTACGTATTTATAATCGTGTAAACAAGTGTATAGTAATTTCAACGGGATTACCAGTTTTCAAATGTGTGCTTAATGAAATATGCCACTATGAGATCCACAGTTTTATTATCATACATACAGCTAAAAAGTTAATAGTTCTTTGAATCTCTTTTTGGGTGTTTTGAATTAGTTATTTGTCATTTCAGGTGTGTCCATGTTGTTAGCATTTCATCCAAGTTAAAAGAATGATAAATCACGAAACTGCAATTTATTAATCAACAGGGCAGACCCAATGCTTAGCGCTGCTTCAACTATTAAGGTCTATTAATGGAAGCAAAATGATTGGAATACTTTCGCACCATTATAAACTACTTCTTGTAATGGAACGTTTTCTTCAAATCAAAAGAATTCGTCCTTTAAATTTAACGTTTTAAATTTTAATTTATAATTTTTAGTTTTTATTTCTTTAAAGAAATTAAGTCAAAATTGCTATAATGTTGTTGCTGAAAAGTCATATCCCCTGTGGTTTGTACCCATGATCGCCTCTCCGTGGACAGGAAGCAATGATATAAGGCAGCTTTTTAACATTAATGAATACTGTTTCTACAATAGATTACCTGAAAAACAAATCGTTTATAGCATTACAGACTTTTATATCTTTCTTTTTATCTTACCTGGAAAATCGGGACTAAATATCCCAGTCTCTTGAGATATTCTTAGCATAATGTTGTAAATAATTTTGATCACATTTACTGCTTGTACACTTTGAGGTTTAAGTTCAGCTTTTCTGTTGTTGAAAATATTATAAAAGATTTGAACATTTATAATGTATCAACACTGGTTGAAACATATCAGCGTTTTTTAGCTGAATCAAAATAAAAATTTTCCTCTGTTTATTTAAACCAAACTTTTTTATTTTTCCTGTCTGTCATGTACTATATCTATATGTGAGATAAATACATATCAGCATATATGTGCGTAAATTTTTAATGTCTCCAGTTGCTAAAGATAAGAAATATTAAAAACAACAAATAACTTGAAACGATTTAAATGTCTTGTTGGCATTCTGGGAAGTGAAGCTATTTATGTAATTTTTCATGAAATAGGGGAATCAAATCTCAAACATTTGGAGCATCAATTGACAAACGCGTATTTTTACAGTTTAAAAGCTGTTCATAACTTCCCAAAATGCCATGGTTTTCGGATATTTACACCAAATAGCAAAGTATTTTTTTTAATATCACTATGCATAACTTTATAAAGACAGTTTCATTTTACATTTTAAAAAAACTTTCTCTGTGGGAGAAAAGAAAGCGAGGAGAAATCATTACAGTTCGAACACATAAAATGGTCTAAAACATCGTGGTAGAATATAAAGGAATGCAAACATTTCGCAGTTTTCAAGCGTCTTCCTACAAAATATCGTTGTTAAAAATAAAGCACTACAAATCATCTATGATGATAACATCACAGTTGTATGTTTTCTGACTTTAAAAACATTAAGGGAATTCTCACGTAATGATTTGTGAGCACAAGAAGAAACAAGAAATATTTTTATCTCTTAGATATATTTATTCTAATTTATAGAAAACCAAAAAGGAGCCTTAAACATTCAAAATCTAGAAATTAGTAAAAGTTAATAATCCGTAGTAATTAATAGAACTTTCAGCTCATACATCTTCCTCTTTCTAATTTTTTTATACAATATCGTTTGAAGAAAATCTACACACACATCTTTATAAAAGAGATTAGTTAAGTAATGAGCTTCATTAGCTAGTAAGATGGATTTAAAAGTTACATTAACTGCTGCACGTAGCATTAATTATTGCTGATTTCAGAATTTTAAATGCTTAAGTATCCTTCTTCATTTCCAACAAATATGTGCTAGTGTTATGTAGAGAAATTACCGGATAGCGTTATAAAAATTAGGTGAATGATTTTATGATTTATGGAAATTTAAATTTTATTTTGATTCTGAATTATTTAATTTAAGGCTTTAATTTTGGGGAGAAACAGATGCTTCGGGAAATATTATTTAGTATAAATGAATATTATTTATTTTCTTTTATTTGCAAATCTTGTACAAACTTTTATTCATTGTGAAAGAAGCAGGGAAAGGGAGGCAATTTTCGCCAAGTCATGATTTCGCGCGCTTTAGAATGTTCGAGAAAGAATTTTCATTGTTAGTTGACCTTAAGAGAGGAAAGTACGTGACGGAAAGGTCAAAGGTTGCTACTTGTCTTTCAATGTAAGCCATTCAGGTTTTTGGCGATTGAGGGTCCGGTTGTTGGCTAAGTGAAGAAGGGCGCGCATGCGCGATCACCCTTATTTCCGCATTCTGGAGTTGAAAACGAAGATTTTGCCATAATTAAGGGGGCGATAAGTGAAGCCATAGTGGGAGCCCGTTTTTGTGAAGGAGACGAAGGAAATTCGAGTTGGATACACACTTACTTTTGGCTGACTCTCGGACTGACTCGCTGATTTTTGGGCTTGCTGGACAAAATGTAAGTGACTCCGAGAGGTGTTTTCCGGCGGGGAGCGGCAAATATGCTCCCCGGCCGCGTTTTGGTTAAGAGGCGAGACTCTCTTACACACTTACTCTTGACTCGCTTAGGCACTCACGCTTGGATTCGCTGACTTTCGGGTTGCTGGTCTTGTGGACGTTGCTCTTGAAAACTGGCTTGAAGAAAATTGGAGTTGGACTCTCTCCCTTACTGACTGGTGGGTGGAATTTACTTGGGTCGTTACTCGTGAAGCTTGCTCTTGGGATGAGTAAGAACAGGCGAGCTGAAATGGCCTAGAAAAAAAACGTTTCTGACCTGAGCCTGAAAACCCTCTTCCTTGCGGCGTGCTGGTAAAGAGGCGAAATTTGAACGAGTTACCTGCGTGTGGACATAGGACTTTCAGGACCAAGCGGATAGCCGCCCTGGGCAGCAGTGCTCCTGTTTCTGTTCTACAGTAGTGAAGTGGAGTCGACATTTTTAGAACCTGTGTCAAGATTAGCCCGGCCGACATCAACTCTTGATAAGATAAGAGTCCTCCGCTTCAAGATGTCCCCTCAAGCTAAGTTGTATTTTTTTTTTTTTTTTGGTGTGTTTGAACCCTAGGCAAGTTTTTTCAAAAACGTCCTTAGCAGTAAAAAAAAACAACGTCGAATCTAAAATTTAACTCTCAGGCCTTAATTTGTTTCCCTTTCCGTTCTTTTAAATCACCAGACAAACCTTAAGTTTTTTTATGAATTTAAATGAACAGACTCTCAGATGAGGTTAAGATTTTTCTTACTGTGTTGTAATTGAATAAACTGATATTTAATCTGGAACCTCTTACAGTATGTTTTTTTATATATTTAATATGAACTTTTCCTTTATATCTTGTATATGTTTTATGTTTTCGATCCTCTCACGGCGCGGTCCCGGAATGCATTTTTTTCACAACGCAAAAATGCTGTACACGTTTCACTATACGATCACTCCCTTTAACGACAAGTAGTTTCATATTTAACATTTAACAATATAGGAATTTAAGATATAACATTGGTGCCGTGAAGTAAGATTCATAACATTATTTCCCGGCGTGAACTTAAGCTATTTAACACTAGTTAACACAAAAATATAAAACATGTAGGTGAAAATTAGACTTGTTTCTTCTTGTGCTTATGAATCAATTTGCGTAAATTCACTTAAAATTTGTACAGTTGAAAAATGCATTTCTGCGTTGTTATCGTCATGGAATGATTTGTATGTGCTTTATTTCTTAACAAAACATTTTGCACGATGACGTTTTAAGATTGAAAAGTTTGCATTGCGTTATATTCTACTATAATGTTTTAGAACTGCGATATTTTCTTTATGTTTTCTTTTGTCTCAAGATATTTTGTACGACGACGTTTTAATTTGTTGCAATGTTTACCCCGTGACGTTGTTTTCCTCGTTTAACCTGAGAAGTTTCTGGCAGACATTGCTTTGCCAGTATAGAGAACTTTAGTCTTAGAACATAATTTGCAAACCTGTTGATTTAACTAAATTAAAAATATAGTTCCGTCACAGTTTAAGTCACAGTTCACATCTCCTGTTAAAAATGTATTTCCTTTGAGAAAGTATAATGTGGCTTTGGGATATGTTCCAAAGAGAATGTCCAAAGTTGTAACATATCCCAGAAAGTTAAGATATGTTCCAAAGAGAATTCTCGACATCTTCATTTCTCGAGTTTAAATTTCGAGTTAAAAAATTAAAGTCCGATATGAGTAACATTTTGGCATTTTAATTGATTCCTTTCTTTATCAACTTCCTTTAACAGCATATCAGTATAAAATACTCTCAGTTAATTATTTTCTAAATCAGCATGAAAAACCTTTAAATGTATGAAACGTTTACAATAATTCCATACTGTGTTGGAATTAAACGAATCTCATTTACTTGAAGTACATTTTTCCTTATACAGTAAGTTTACTGGTTAAAGCAAAGCTATTTATTCAAATGAGGCGTATCTTCGTAAATATCTTTTTAAAGGCACCTGAATTGTTTTAACGTTTTGTTAGAATACTAATGGAATTCTGTTTTTGGTGATGGTAAATTTTGTCACAAAGATTGCAGGGTTACAAAACTTAAAATATGTTTATTGCGATAGAACAAGAAATTTTACTAAAATTAAAGTAAAACAGTTTTATTTTCCCGAATACTCAACGCATTTCTATTTCAAACCTTACAATTGATTTGTATTTCCTTATACTTAAAAAAAATCCATATTTTGTTTTTCTATTTTTGCTATACTTCTATATTAAAAACAGAAAACATGTTTAATTTCCATACAAATGAGTGCCTAATTTAATTTTATTCAAATATTAAAATAAACATTGGTATGAAATTAAAAAATGTTTATTATTAAATAATTGTAGTTATATTTTGAAATATAATTATGAATTCAAGCAGAAATAAAACAACTTAGCTTAACTTCTGTAACGAACATACGACTCGGGAGGGAAGGAACTGTAATAATTTTTTTTATTCGTCATTTTTTATTTTTATATTATTTATTAAGAAACTGTGTTTTCGCGATTCCGTCCAATAATATTACCTCTGATAATCAATCCTAATAACATAAAAAGTTAATTATTATTCCACAACACTAACGAAAACGAGAGTTATATTACCTCAAAATATGAATTTTGCAAAATTTATGGAAATAAAAGAATTCTTAATCTGAGTTTTCGAGGATTATTTCATTCACACCTTTTAAAAATTATATCCCAGAGCCGTTTTTATGGGAGAAAATTAAAGACCTGTTCAGACCAGCTGCGGCATTGATTCAAATTTGATCTGATAATGAGTTTAAGTAGAACGCTATAAAAGATGCTTCTTAAGGATTTCACAGGTTGACTAAGAATGTCTTTAAAAATTAATTAATATTACTATCTACCTCATTATTAATTTTTTAAATCTCTTTGTGATAGTCACGCTCTGTTTTTGTAAATTCAGAGAGTGACGAATTATTAAAACGAATTAAAAGAGTTTAAATTTCACTTTTAAGTTGACATGAAATCTGAGAAAATTTTGTTGGTGCAAATATTTCATTGAAACAGAATTGTTTAAATATGAAATCTTTTTTGTCAATAAGAACTTAGAATGAAGTTTAAAAATATTATTTTGACTTATTCTAAACACAAGATTAGTTTATTTATTTTAAACAATAAGGAGAAATATTCAAAACAATATGGATAAATATTCCACAGTATGCAAAAGAATATGGATAAATGTCTGTATTTATTGAATTATCAGAAAACAATTAATAATTTTTTAGAAATACACGTTTTTATGTTACTGTCCAAAACTACACTCATGAGTAAAAGAAAGTTTGCAAATAATGTGTAGTACACGAAAAGTACAGCAAAGGTACTAATTATGCAAATATTCAGAGTCGAATACGTTAGAGCACACGGGGGTGGAGAGGTTATATTTTTTGCATATTTGTTAAAGACGAAATTAATTGGAGAGTAAAGAACGAAAAAGTGAAAATTTTGTACTCTCTCTCTTTTTTTTTTTTTTTTTTTTTTTTTTCCGTAGCTGTTGAAAATTCTCATCTGTTTTGGGCTATCGTCTAGAAAATGGCAGCCTCAACCCTTTGAAACCCGGTGCAAGCTCGGGCACCAAGTACAAGCAAGATTTGATTTAAACGGCAACAAACAGTTCATTAGAATGCTACATATTAATCTCCACTGTTTCTGCAACTGTATAATTCTTATATTATTGCGAAATCCTCAACAGGTACGGGGCGAGATAACGCAAAGCGGACTTACAGTGGCCAGAATGTGGCAGGGTTGCCAAATTTGGCAAGAAATCGACCATTTGGCGATATCTGGCGGCAAAATTGGCGATATGTCATAGACGGAGTGAGAACATTCTAGAACACACTTTTTTCGGTTTTCTCGAGAATATTTATGAAGGTAGGTTAAAGCTTCTGAACCCTGCCTGCAGATAAGAAAATAATGTCTTGAGTTCAGAGATTAGCTTGAGAGTGATTGACTGAGTCGGGAGCTGTACTTTGCGTCTTTGTCATGAAGCTGTCAACATAACCTGAAGGTTGTGTTTTCAGCATCTTTGTCGGACGAGTATAAACGCGTTTTTGTGACTGTTCCGTGTAATAGTGCCTAACGACAAAATAAATTGTGTTTTGACTCTTCATCAAGTGCTGTCATCAATTACTTCAAATCCCCGAACCCGTAGAACGCAACAGTATATTTCAAATATCCTTTTTTAGTATCTAAATTGCGTCTTTGTATTCTTATTCCATTGCTTTTTTGCTGTTATATCAAGATCTGCAAGTGTCTGCGTATCTTCTATTTCATATTTCCTACACCCACTAGTTGGAACGACATTATAGTAAATATCCTATCTGCCTGACGGAAAACTCAACAGCCAGCTCAGACCAGCTTTTACTTCTGCTGTGAAATCGAAGAGTAAAATGCTATGGTAGTCATAATAATTTGCCTCACAGCTTAATTTTTTGCCGAATAAGGCAGCGTTTATCGCTTATGTATACATGAAATCAAAAGGCTATAGCCTAGAGCTCTTCAGAATTCAGGTAAAATTGACTTGGTATCATGCCTCTTTCAACGGCACTGTCAACGATCAACAGTGATTCTAATTTTCACGGGTATTATCTCTGCGCCACTTTTCATGGGTGCGCGCGAAACAAAAGAAATATGTCATCATATATAAATGCTATATTGCTTTGTCACGCATGGTCTACCATCAGAGATCTATGAGGAATCTCAGCGCCTAGATATAATAATTTTAGAAGTCTTCCTGGCTCAACTACCATAGATCTGATGCAGATCTACTTCCTTTTGCAGCGGGTGGTTGCCTCTATTCAGTCGTCATAAGAGAAGACTGAGTTCAGCCGGCGAAGTTCTTTCCGAATGCCATTAACAGCAGTCTTTTAAGTTTTCGTCGTAGCGCCTCTACCTACTAGACTAGACTTCTTAGCAGAATATGTTGTTGTTTGGAGAAAAATTTCATACACACTGTAATATTGTCCATGATTAATTTGAATATTGAGTTTAATTTACACCTTGAACGTCTGACAGATTTCTAAGAACCTCTAAAGAACACTATAAAATCAATTTAAGAATCAGTTGTAGCTAAAGCTTTTTAATCCACCACATTGCAAATTTTAGTCATGCCACGTTATAGGAATAAAATTATTGTAAAATGATATTTTTTCGCACTCTTCAATCCATTAAGGAATGAAAAATACTAGATTCAAATACATTTAAAGATGCAAAATTTATTAGTAAATGAATTTATTTATAGTTTAATTATATGTAATCAGTTTTTGCTTTGAAATCATCATTACTAACATTGTATGATGACAATTCAAATAATCCCCCTGCTTCATAGATTCCTCTTGTTAAGGCATTTCTTTAATATAAATATTCATTATTTCTCCAACAGTAGTGTCTTTCTTTCTCGTTTCGGCATTCAATATCAGAAATTTTTTATTTTCAATATTTTGTCCACTTGTTTTAACAATAGACGATATTGTTGAATTGTTTAAGTCATGTGTTTACGTTTTTTTTTTTTTTTTTTTTTTTTTTACAAGTGATTTTTCAACATGTTTCGAAAACATCGTAAAAACAAAGAAAGTTTTATAGAAACGAGAAGGTTTAAACAATGGCCTAAAAGAAAATAACGAGAGCAAACCAAGCAACTAACAAACATAGAAAGTCTTAGAAAGTATTGGTAAAGCTAGCAATTTACTGTGTCTTACAGTAAAAACAACGGTGAAAATGGCATCAAATTATTAA
The DNA here is from genome assembly GCF_044657685.1 of Stegodyphus dumicola. NCBI lineage: Eukaryota > Metazoa > Arthropoda > Arachnida > Araneae > Eresidae > Stegodyphus > Stegodyphus dumicola. Next base: position 202,336,376 of record NC_140771.1, read on the forward strand.
GTGTGCCGTAACGTTGGATGACGGGTTATCAGAATTTTACTAAAATGAGTCTAAAGTATCGGGCAAAAGTGTAAAGGCAGATATCCGGAACCAAAATAAGCAGAATTTATAATGGAATACGTGGGCAAAAACAGTGCATATAAGTGCTGGCAGGAAAGAAGGGTGTGAATAGCAAGTAAGTAAAGGCTACAGGCAAAGTCAAACGAAATAAAAATTTTAATGATTCACCCACTTTACAACAGTTTCTTGAATATGCTACAATCAATATAATACAAGACATCAACGGGAGTAGATTGGCTTAAATTACAGAAATCTCAGGCATTTTGCGCACATTTACAGCGAAAACTGACACATACTTGATTACTATAATAGATATTTTCTAGTATCCAGGATCTATATCCCGAATTTAGTATCACGGTTACTAGATTTTCATTGAAAGCAACTGAACATTCATGGAACGAGCTCTTAATCAGCTTCCAGAAGAAATCTAGCTCATGTCATATCTATTGATCGTAATGCGAAATAAACAGATCTACTCTATCCGACCCAGTGGGCCAAAAGTAAGGGTCAGGAAATTTCCGCTGAAAGGAACTAGCGCTTCATTGTTCTGGGACCACATCTGAGTGCGAATATCTAAACGAACAAGGAAAAGTAGTTTCGAGAACGTAACTTTGTAGAAAGGTGTCATATGCGTGGTTTAATCGATTGGTAGAATATACGACGTTAATAAACAGTTGCGTATTTATGCCATCTCAAATATTAATGATGGATCATTTTTAGTAAGCGTGTGATTTTAATGCCATGGGGATTATAGTACTCCCAAAAGTGAGAGTTGTGGGTATTCAACGTACTTTAACGAATATACTACGTACCAGGTCAGGGGAGTCAGATTTTACTGCAGCCGGCTGTAGGCTAAGATAGACTGCAGGAGACACTCGTCTGCATTCTCTGAAAAATATATAAATGCATTTTGTCCTCATTTAAATTCTCCCAAATCGCTGATTGGCTCTCAGAGAATGCAAATACTGTAGCTCGACTGCTTAGAGAGTATTATCCTCAAATGTACTTATTAGAGCGTCTTTGACTGCAGAAGTTATTTTGCAATAGCTTCCAGGCTACATCGAGCCTGAAAGAATGGAACGATCCTCTATTGCAGAGTTCCCGATTAATTGCCCGAAATTTTAGAGCTTCGGCGACTGTTTGCACAGGAATAATTTTGTATACATCCGTCAGGCAGCAGCTTCGTTTCCGCCCACATTCCAAGAGATAAAATGGATGCGACGAGTTTTGTACTCGTGTACCAATCCTTACCACTTGAAATCCGCATAAAGAATTAATATTTTTACCAACGTATCGCTTCCACCTTCTGATAAGAGAGCCTTTGGCATTTGAAGCGGCCATTTACACACACACACACATTCCATTTACGAATCTTATTTCAATCAATAAGTCTGCTTATTTCAATCTCCTCTACGAAATTGTATACATCTTTGCCAGATATTTTATAATGATACTGTTTAACAGTTGTAGACATGCGAAAAATGATAACAATTAATAAGAGTGATGAAATGATGGTGGTGATAATACGTACTAATTACTAGATTTGATAAATGTTTTTGAAGTAATTGGACATGAAAGCGTTCTCTTGTATCATCGACAGATCTGAAATTCTAAGTACTGCTTTTAATTAATTAATTTCAAGTACTGCTCTCCGAAATTAACTTTCGGAATTCAGCACGAGTCGCTTCTTAATATTAAAATAATAATAGAATACCACAATAGAATTTATTTTATCAAACTAATTCTACATAGATTGGCTCTATAATTCCATCAGACTAACCCATTAAACAAAATTACTCTAGCATTTGTTTATTTCAGTTATTCGGTGTAATAAAACGGTGTCAACATTTAAAATGATTATTACATAAAATTTATACTGTAACACATAAATTTAAATTTGGTTAAAATTGTCTTTTATTACATGAGGTGTAAGCAGATTCTGTTTTAAGAATTGTATCTTGCAGCAAAATCTCGATATATTAAATCTGCATGATCCATTATATCATCTGACTGGAGCTCAATGAAACTTCTATGGCTCTTTTCTATAGCATTAATTTTAATGTACATAATTTGTTTTTATTTTTTTCGCTTCTTATATTAAAATTTTTTTAAATTATACAATAATTATATTTATTTCTCCAAATATTATGTAACATAAACTAAACATATAAACATTATGTAACATAACTCTAAACATATTTCTCTAAACATGTTTAGAGAAAAATACTAAAACACAAAATAGAATGCAACCGAATCCAGTTGCGCGCTGATAGCAGTAACAAGTGGCAATAATGCAAAATAAATTAAAAATTAATGCGTTGAAAATTCATCCCTTATTCGCTTTGGAATATACACATGCAAAAATGTTAAAAAAAAGAACAATAGAAAATGCGAAAAAGGGACAAAACATGCCGAAATCTAAAATGAAATAAAAAATTACATATTTCGCTGCATCTCAGCAGGTTGAGAAAACGAAAGAAGTGTAAAAATGTGCATGCTTTTAAATAAAAAAGGCAAAAAATTAAAGTTTAAATTATTAAAAAAAATCTTAGAAAAGCAATCAAAGTAATCTATGTCTTTATCAGTCCAACCTCTACAGGCCGAAGGAAGCAATATAAAAATTTGCAAAATTCTAAAATCAGAAAACCTAAACAAATTTAAAATAAGAATAAAAATATTATTTTGAGCAGACAAACCCAAACAAAACCTAGTCCCAAAACAAAACCTACAAATAAAAGCAATTCAACGTATACAAAAAGAAAAACATATGTCACACTTAAAAAAAAATATAGCATCTATATCACAAGCAAGCAAAAAGGCTTAAAAATCTAGTAAGAAGTTTCAATTTAAGTGGTCCGTATCGAAAAACAACAAAACAAAATTAATACAAGAAATGAAAAAAATAATAAAAATAAAACGATATAAAGAGAGAACTTAGTTCTTAATATTTGTAACATTAGTGCAACAAAATCATTTTGAAGAGAAAAATATATTAGAGTATTAGATTAGTAAATTTAGCATCAGAGCAAAAGTTTAAAATTGAAAAATATACTCGACCAGTTTTGTAGCTATGCCTAGGGCTAGTGATGAATTTGAAAAAAAAAATGAGAATTAAAAACTACTGAAAAGTTAATAATTTTTGTGGAGGGTAGCTTTAATTTAGAAATTAAACAACGAAAAATGAATATTGTTGAGATAAAAAAACTGATCAGAAAAGAAAGCTTAGGGAAAGAAGATTTTACCGGTGTCGATTGTGGGTTTTACATTACATTGGATTATTTGGGTTATGATAAAGTACATGTATGTTACGTGTTAATCATTGCTCAACAGGTGGTGGGCACATTTGAAATTAGTACATTTAGTTTTGGTTATTTAGATTACAGCAAAGCAGTTCAGGGCTGTCTGCTTGAAGGAAATGATAGCTCGTGGAACTCTTTGTAAAGTAAATTTAGTACTTTATAAGGTATTTTCTCATTCCGTTTCGCATACCTTTGTGGTATAACTGGAAGTCACATGACGCGTATCCCGGTGAAGACATTGCAGATTTTTCATGTTTCCAGCATCAAAACCCTTAATGACTCTACTAGTTTCACCTGAACTAAATGGTGTGGACGATTATTTGTCACCACCATAATTTGGTGATTGGGTCCCCCCCCCCACTGCAGGATTTAAATATAAGCTACACAACCTGTAGCTTAGGGCCCCCACTTCCTTGCGGGACCCAAAAAATTCAAATATAGTAAAAATATAATATAGCAGACTTATAAAGAGCTCCATGGCTCAAATAGCTTAGGGCCTTATCAAGATTAAATCTGGCTCTGGTTTCCCTCATCCCCAGTCGGTCTTTAAAAGGTGGAGCGCAGGAGCGCATAATTTCTTCTTCCTTTTCGCATGCCTTCGGGGTGTAACTGGAAGCACACGTGACTCGTATTAGGGAGGTCTGGAGTGCAAATTCCGACGACCGCACTGCACATTTTTTTCGTTCCCAGTATCAAAAATTCTAATGACTCTACAACTTATTCATGTTCGCTGGTGAACACACGAAGAAAACCATGGAAACCCTCATTAGTTAGCCCACTCTTCGAGATTTTAACCTGGACCGAATTGTCAATTTTTAGCAATTTTACCACGCAGCATCTGGAGGGTAGTTAATACATTCAGAAATATTCTTAATGAAACTGTAAACATATTTTTATTTAGTATGTTGTTCTGTTTTGATGAACATCCACTAATATTAAGACACAATAACACGCCGAATAAATACTAATTCAGAAGTCAAACAACAAAAATCAGCGTCAATCCACAAAATTTTCACAGGACTAGTTTCGATGGTTTTACCGAACCACCATCTTCAGCTGCAAAACCGCAAATGATCGCTACTAATATTTTTTAATAATCCACTAATATTTCGCTACGAAACTGTATATTAACAGTAGAAGAATATGTGGACAATGAGGCAATAATTATGCCAAATATTTCCAGTGAAGAAAATCCTATAAAACTGTAGTCTTATTTCATCCTTCTGTGTGTCTCTATATTTCTTGAGTCCTCATGCTTGCTCCATAAATTGAGAGATAATTCTATTATACATTTACTTTAGGAAAAGGAAATATGTCTTACATCTTTCCAAAGCTAACCCTTTGTGGCTAAAAATGGGTCCTTGTCAATAAATAATTTATAGATTTATTCTTTTGTTTTCACTCTCTGTGCGTGTCATGAAAGAATTCTCTTCGTTGCAGATAATTTGATATTAGATTAGTGCTTGGCTAAAGAATACACTGATTATTTCGATGTCACTAGTGGTTTAAAATTAGAAGTTCATTCTGACATATCGATTATGTAGTAGAAGGAGCCGGGAACTTTTGAATATTTACAAAATCACTTTATAATCCAAACATATCTTTATTACTTGTTTACTCTTTGGCATGGCACAACAGATTGGGGACAATCTGCACCGCACAATTTTGATTATGATGTGTTACATTTTTTAGGAATGACGAGAAGCACAGAAGCTGCAGACGTCCTTCAGCTAGCAAACGTAGGCAGTGAAAGAGTATGCGCAGTTAGATCGCAGTGGTATTTATAATAAAATATTTCGTTAATATGATTGGCTAATAACGATACGCAGTGTAAAAGGTTAAAATGACGTGATACGAAATTAATGTTTAGATATAAATAAGTTCCAAAAAAGGTATTACTATTTTTTGAAATAGAAAGGGGGAAGCACCCAAGTAAAAAAGAGCATATATGGGGCTATTGTTAATTTAAAGTATAATTAAAAGTTACATATTTTTTACCTTACAGACACATATATATATATATATATGTGTGTGATTCAGAATTACATATTTTTATCTTACACAAGTATACACATACACACATGTATATATATAATATAGATATATATATATGTGTGTGTGTCTGCTAATGTGTGCATTTAATTATCTGAATCAGTATTCTTTTTCCTCAAGTCAATGTTTTAGAAAAATCATCAACCTGTTCTTTAAACTTTTGATGTAAATGCAGCGTTAATTTAATGTTGAATTTTTAAGTTTTCCCAGATTTTTTTTATCTTCCATGTTAAGGGAATGGAAGAATATGTTATTTAAATTGTCACAACTTTCTATTAATATCCGTTAGATTTTCATGTGAACAAAAGAAGTGCTAACTTATTCAACTATTGGACGCCATCCATTTTCCTTCCATTTCAACCTGTCTCACTGGGTATGTTGAATAGCAGTTTCTATTCAACAAAATAGAGAATTTCATTCTGAGTTTTATCTTTTCAAGAAATATTCTCTGTATCACCTCTTGATAACTCACTTTTAAAGCATAGTCGGAGCAGTAAATCTGTTAGCAACATTCGCAAATAATGCAGAAGTGCTCGTAAGGAAAGCATTGAGTCACACAAAGAGACGAAGTTTGGTATGAGACTCGTTTTTCTTATGCAACGAGGGCCATGAAGAAGGGCAGCCTCTTCCAAAGAACTCTTTTCTTGAATAAAGGAATGGTATCCCAAGAGGCGACAGTCACCTTCTGAAATATTAAACTAGCTTTCCTTTTCTTTCAAATATTGCGGGCGTGGTGTTTTAGCGGTCTTGAACTCTTAAAGAAATTGTTATATATATATTTTTTCTTTTTTCAATTTTCTTCCATACTTCTAGAACTTTTTATACCAAGTGGCATCTTAGTTTTCAGTTAGGTTTGTTTAGTATTATGGAGATCGTTTTAGTTTAGTTATAATCAGTATCCTTCATCTATGACTGTAGTAATTTTATTATTAATTCTGCATGTTAAAAGGATACGAGTTCGAGACTCCTCTCTCTAATTATTTTTTATCAAACCTTTCATTCTCTTACAGAATGCTATCATTGTCAGTACATTAGCTACATAGAATGCTATCTATCATTGTCAATATGTGAATTAAAATAATTAATATTTAATATGTAAAACAATTTCAAACATTATAAATGATTATTGCAGCTTTCAGACTAGAGACACGAACGAGAGCTTTTGTCATTACTCGCAGTATCATCAAAACTTGAATAAGCTTTTCAGAAATAGGTAAAACTGAAACTCAGTTAGATGTCGATTTTGTAATGTAAAATGTGCGTATTTTGGTCTGGAGGAAATGAAGGCCAAGCCTCACAGTTTCGTTTCCTGTTAAATATATACTGGAATTCGTATATCTTGCAATTATGTTATCTCGTAATACTAAAACTAATTTTTCTCGAGGAATTCGCTACACTCTTTGACAGTCTGATTTATCAAGTATCGGCAAATCTAAGAAAATATTAAACGATCTTTTTTTTAAGATCATGAAATCTAATATTAAGGAAAAAATAAACATATTTTCCATAACTATTCATTAGACTTTGAATCACTTTAATTTTATTTCTTCTAAAATTGCCCCAAATTAGTTGTCAATTTTTTTTTTTTTTTTTGTATTAGAATTAAGCTTACGCTTTCCTGAGAAAACAAAAAACTGAATTTGAAAAATATTGCTGAATATCAGGAAAATCTTTGTTAAACATATTCTTTGGAATACAATTTTCTAAATTTTGTAAAAGCCCTATCTGTTATGTTTTTATTTTTTTAAACCTAGAACTGGCTTGACAAGGTAGAGCTATCATAGTCGCTTCTTTTATTATTCCTTATTTGCTTTATTTCACATAGCAAATGGTGTAATTCTTCTAACTAGGACGAAGAATAATCTTCCGTATTGGAGAATATTTTTATCCTTGAAGTAAAGAGGCCTCAACAAAATCTTTCAAAACTAATTAAATAATTTTTTGTTCTGAATCACAAATAAAGTTAGCTAAACAGCCAATAGTAAAAGGGCATGTGGGCGTAACACTGAACCTAGAAATAAAACAAAACAAACAACACTCAAACAACAAACAGAACATTTATCAAACATTAACATAATGTAAAACAAAAGGAACAAAAGAAGCGCTGGTCCGCAGATGTGTGTGCCAGTGCTGGGTAAAGCCAGTCGAGGATTTCTGGAACAGTAGTAAAACACCCATAACGGCTTGGCTATTTGTTATAACAATAAGCAGCTTAGCAAGACAGCTTGGAATGAGGCAGCTTGGCTTATTTTCGCTCCCAATTTTGAGGAAAAACACCCCGGGGGGACTGGTCTGAGGATTTCCCAACCCTCTTTCCCTACCACCAACCTCTTGCGAGGACTTTCGGGTGGCTGCATATTTAGAGCGCCCCCATCCCGCTCAGACACTTTACATTTACGAAAATCCATGCCTTTTCCGGGATTAGAACCCGGGCCTTTCGGTATCACTGTAGGCTTCCCTAACCACTCTAGCATCTGGGAGGCACTTATATGTTTTGCTTCATAAACAAAGAAATATCTGTATTTATCAATAATTAAAAGATGCATGAAAGCGGTCATTAAATTTCGACACTTAAATTAAAAACACAGTGTATTTAGAGAACCTGAAAGCTCCTTTAATTAATATCAAACTATTTGGCTGGATATAGTTCATAAATACTGTTAACAAAATATTTAATCCTTGACAATTAAAAAACTTACAATTTTGTTAAAATTCCGGGATAAAAAATTTCTTAAGTCTCTGCTATTTATTTGAAATAGCTATTGCTTTTCGAAATTTATGATCTTAATTCATAAGTAGCTGACGGTTATAAACATTATGCAGCATCGTTTTCAGGCAACAATTTAATCTAGAGAACATAATGGGAGAGGTTTCCTGTTCTGCTCCAATAATTATCCAAGAAGATAGAAGTAGAATTTGATGCGTGTCAAAATGAGAGGCGTGATTACGCTATATTTTTAAAGCCTGATTGTTTTTAAAATCTGATATTTTATACTTTCTCCAATTTATTCACGTACTGCATAAATATTCCACGTGCATTTTGTGTTAATCTGAATCTTCCAAAATGTATGTCTCACGGAAATGGTAATATGTTTTCGCATTTGGTACTGTATTGAAACCATCCCGAATATGGCATTATTAAAAAAAGAAGGCTCTTGTATATGCTTGCGCGTGTGCAAATTACTGCATGATAACATGTACACTGTATCTGTCAAATTTAGTTCTAATGCAGTGTGAGGGCTGTGAAATAACTGAGATAGTAGAAGTGAAACTGGAAATGATAAAACAAAACATATTGGGGCTAATGCAATAAAATCGGTATTTTATTTCGAAGCCAAAATATTCGCTATTAATTTAGGAACTATTAAAATGACGATTTTCGGAGTAAGTTGCAAAGTATAGCTAATTTTTAGACTTTTGACCCTCTAATTCTGTAAGATTTTAGTTTAGATAAAGTCCCTCTCATTCTGTAAGATTTTAGTTTAGATAAGAGTTTTTGGTAATTTCTTGCACTTTATTTGTCCTTTTCAACTCAGTTATTAACTTATTTCACCAGTGTAGTAGTTTCCTACTCGTATATCTACGCGAAAGTTTTCACTTAAAATTATGCAGAGTATTATGAAAAATCCATTAAGATTTAATATATTTCTCTAGTTGGAAATTTCAACTCTTCGCAGATCATATAAAAAGTTAAATTTTATGTTTAAAGCCAATAAAAAAGCGATATCGAAGCTCATGTTTTTTAAGCTTCTTTATATTAGGAAATTTTGTAATTGAAAGTACTTCTCTAAAACCATTATTTACGTATTTAATACTGAAACAAATTAAATTTTTTTAAAATACTATCTTAAGCTGAGTTAGTAATCTGATTCATTATTCCGCTGAGTAGAAAAAAAATAATAATACAATAATAATAATATAGAGCATATTTATCCACTTCGAATCAAATACAACCTCGTTCAAAAGTTTTACTATTTTCTCTCAACTGCTTTAAATATGAAAGAATTTCTTTTTTTTAGAAATGGTCTGAAAAATGGCAACATTTGTACATTTTGTTTCATTTCATCTGGCAAGAATGGAAGGGAAAAACATAAGAATCGTTATGCATTTTCGAAACGGAACTTTCTCAGAACAAATGGCACTAGGTTTACTACATTGTTTATCACAGTTCTTTGAATGTTTTGCTTTTATAGCACAATATTTCAGCATTTGCTTTTTGCCTCACCAATTCCTTCCGAAATGACTCCTTTTAAGGAATTATGCATTTTGGGTGTAGTTTTGTTATTCTGAAATTACCACCACTTTCAAGTGAAATTAAAATATTTAAGTTTACAGAAAAATGGTGATTTTTTGTCTGGCTTTTGAAAAGGATTTTTAGTGCCTACACCGTGGAAAATTATGGAAAGCCATAAAGAAGGGAGAATTTATGAGAACTGAATAAATAAATAAATAAATAAATAATTGTAAACGAAGAACATTTTTGAAATATTTTTCATAAATGGTTACCTAAATAAAATTTTTCTAGATATTTTTATGGTTATGAATTCAATTCCGTTTCTTTGCCGCTTCCTTGCCTTTTGCGAATATTCTTTAACATAGACTGGTATATAAAGCAATAGTTAAAAAGAAAATTGACTGGGAATTTAGTTAAACTTTTTCGGCTGGCTTCAGTCTGAATACTCGTTTTTTTGTACGCACCAGAATTAAAGAGAGTCAGACAACACCATATACTTTTTTTCCGAAGCCGATACCTGTTGGTGTAAGAATAACAGTTTTTCTACCGAAAAATACCTTTTATTGCTTTTTGTATTAATTTCACTCTTTTTATGCTCACTAAGAAATAGCAATTTTATCATAATGTAGAAACAACAAGTAACAAGCAAGTGTAAGAAAACATATATTTTGAAGGTCTAAATAAGTAAAAATTTTATTTTATGTTCAATGAAACATTTCAATAATTATAAACATAAACATGATGTTTTAAACTAAATATTTTAAAATGCATAATCAGAAAGATTTAAGAAGAAAACTGAAAAAAATGTCAATTGTTTGATTTATTTGGTTACGGCAAAGCACAAATGGATTCTTCGTAGAGAATTTTCTAAGGAAAACTGGCTAGCATCCACGTTACACACGAGGGAAACCACGGAAACGCCCATCTACCTCGTTAGCCTGGCATCGGACCCAGGTGAAACTATCAGTGCTCGATCCACCTTCGATCACCTTCTATCTACCTTCGTGCTGACCATTACTACTAGATTGCTAGTGAGTCTTGTGTCGCACATTGCACCTGAGGAAGAATATTAATGACTTACAATGCATGATAAAGCCTTATGTGATAAAGTGGTTTGATAATACTACTATCGCTTTTCAGCGGCCATGATTTGAAAATGGATGAAAATTATTAACCTGTAAGATATATGTAAGATATATGCCAATTTTGTATAGAGAAAAGAAGTAGTCAATGAGTTGAGAAGTAAGCTAGTACTAAAAGAATAAATTAGCGCTAAGTGCTGCTAAAATTTAATTTAAGTTTAAAAGTATTGTTAGATCCAACTCATCAACAATAAGACCCGAATTTTACCAATTAGTATATCAACTACATAAAAGCAAAAATCTTATATTAGTATCTTAGATGTTTCCTTTTATGTAGTTCATGTATTAATTAACTTAGTAAATTAGGGTCTTATTGCTGATGATTTGGATCTAACAATACTTTAAAACACCAATTTTTTATATATTTATTAACCATTAAAGGGTTTTGATTATAAGGTATTTCTCCCGCTTTACTAGCGTGCATTCGTGGTGAAGTGGTTATGTACGCTGAGCCGGGATTCCAGAAGTCCAGGGTTCGATTCATCTTGCCTGCTTCCAAAAAATACCTAATGTCCCTACATGATAATTAATTTTCATGTTAAGAAACAAAAATACAGTATATAATGTAACTATAAATTATATCAAAAATTAACGAATCTACTTGCTAAAAGTTTCAAAATTCATGATTAGTAAATAAGACAGAAAGGAAATTAAATAAAATTCTAAACAAAAAAATCCAAGCAATCCGAAATTAAAGTACTTTGAAAATTGAGAGTTTTATATGCTGAAAAGAAGGAAAATTTATGGAATGCAGAAATTTAAAGTAGGGAAATCTAAACTTAAAATAATGCATATTTAAGCCTTTCACAAGTTTGTTTAGTTTCATTCTATTGAACTACCCTTTGATCATTTGTCTGAAATATCTAAAATTCCAGGACTACTATAAATATTATTCTAGGCATATTTTTTTTTAACCCTCCAGGCGGCAAGGCCGTATATATGCGTTCGAAAATAATGGCTCTCATAGCGGCAAGGCAGCATATATGCGTCCAAATATTTTTGTCCTCATGGCGGCAAGGCAGCATATATACGTAAACCTAAATTTTGGCACGAAACGGCAAAGCAGCATATATACGGCCTGTCTCAGAATGCCCTCCCCTCACTGCTCTTAATGTAAACTGACAGGTGATAATTTTTCTCCGCGGGAGGTAATTGAGGAGAGGAAACTATCTATTCGCTAGGGGCAAATGGGTTTTATCGTTAGGTTTTGAATAACAGTTCGAAATAAATAGCCCGTTCAAAACTTCCAGCTGTTCCAGTTGTTCTGTGCTTATACCAGCTATAGTAAACTTAAATGTTTATATATAAATGTAAAGAGAATTTTCATTTTCCAGCCTAATTATTCTCCAAATTTTAGATGCAGTTTGGCAAAATTTAATTGGAATTAAAATTAAAATTGCAAAAAACTGCAACAATATTTTGAAATATGTGATTTCAATTATATTGCAATTGGAATTAGCTTCGCAATTACAATTAGAAAGTAAGTACTTTTTAAATGAAACAATAATGTATGTAATTGCATTTTAATTCTTAAGTCTTACAATTACAATGCAATGATAATCACAAACATTATAATTATATAATCTAATTACAATTAAAAATTTTATTGCATCTAATCACAACTACGGTAATATTAGCTAATTATAACGTAATTTTAACTGCAATTGCAGTTGGTAATTATAACTACGTAATTAGGAAAGTAATTGTCTCTGATAATTAGAATTACTTAACATAGTGAAATTATGATGATAATTGTAATATGTGTGTAGTATGCAAGTGTGTATGCAATTGTGTATAAGTGTAGTATGCAATTGTAATAAAATTATGCAATTACTAAGTAGTTATAGTTAAAAAGTAGCTGTTTTTTTAATTACAATTACAATTTACGTAATTTCATTTAAATTACAATTACTCTATATTTGTGAAATCCAATTTCATATTCAATGCAACTGCAATCATATAATCTAATTATAATTAGACTGTCATTGTAACTCCAGTAAGTAATTATAATAATGTAATTAGGATAGCAATTGTTTCTGATAAAAGCAGTTACGTAGCCCAGGAAAATCATGATCTTAATTGCAAATGTAATTGCAGAATGCAATTGAAAACACATAGTAATTGGAATAATATTATGCAATTATCTTGCAATTACAATGTAACAATTTTTAATTACATATACAATTTACTCATATGCATTTTAATTATACTTGCATTTTAATTGTGAAATCTAATTGAATAAACAGTATAACTGTAATTATATAATCTAATAAAAATTACAATGCAATTGCAATGACCTCTTAATTAAAATTGCGCAGCAGATGATTGTAACTATTTAATCAGAAAAACAACTTCCCCTTATAATTTCAGTGACATAGGCTAAGGAAATCGTGATAATTTTTGAAAATTACAGTCAATAATATTATATTCGAAATGTTTCTGCATTTTAGATAATGAGTTTTTAAATAATACAACGGGATAATCACCTATAAGAAAAATATTAATATTTTCTGTCATGTCTTCTGAATCATCTTACATATATTGTAGTTTGTGGTACCAGCATAAATAGGAGTTTATTTAAAGGAAATATTTTATATAGACCGAAATGCACATAACGTTAGTAAACAAATATGTATGTTTATGATCTTCGATATACATGTGAACTTAAATTACAAGATTAAGGGAAAGCAAGCAAAGAGTTTATGCCAGTGCAAAGGGATGTTTTCGCAAAGGATTTGTTACGGGACGCTTGTCTTGTTACACAAGAAATAAATCATAAAAATTACATTTATCCTTTTCTTTTCAGAAAGGTTTGGTTTGGTTTATTTAATTATGGCAAAGCACACTAGGGCTATCTGCCTATGAGGAGGGATGCCTTCGTGGAGGACTTTCTAAGGGAAACTGGCTCGTTACACATGGGGAAAACCACGAAAACAGCCAGCCCGTTCGCGAGATTCGAACCTCGGACCGAACTACCAGTATTCAGCAACTTTACCGCTCGGCCGCTGGTGGGTCTCTTTTCAGAAAGGAGATCATCAAGGACTAAACTAAGCCTCATAATTTTATCCAACCTATTGCTTTAGCTGGTAAAAAAGGATTCTGATCAGCAATCAGTATGCTTAATTGCTGTGTGTATTAGACATTTTACTAAATCCATTTATTATGAATTACCGCCCAGACAGTAAAGCGGTTCGTGACTCTGGTTGCCGTACCGAAGAGCCTGGGTTCGAATCCCGGATAGGGCATGAATGTAATTTCTTCGTCCTCTTCATAGGTGGCAACGGTGGTCCACGTATTAGTTCCCTCCTTAATAACATGACCGGCCTTAGTAGTGATCAATGTCTATAAACGGCTACTACCTGCCATTGGAAAAAAAAAATTACGAATTGGTCTTTTATTCAACATAACACACATTTTCCATAAATAGTTAAAATGCATTATTCAGTTACAAGTGAAAGTACTTGCATGAACTATTTTCCATCATTGTTTCACGTAAGAACAAATAAAAGTACAATTTTCTTATGCACCTGTGATTGTCATATTATTTGGATTACGGTAAAGACTGCAAAGATGCTTCTGTGGAGGACTTTCTAAGGGAAACTGGCTCATGTTCACATCACCCGTTAATAAAAGCAGAAAAAGATCTTTACTTAATTGAATGCAACGAAACGTTTAAGAAGAATGATGTACTCATAGAGGTATGATGAATGAGTACTCATAGATTTCTAAAATAAAATGATTTGTATTCATGTTACACATAAGGAAATCCACGGAGCTATCTAAACATTTAGATTGTTTGCCAAAATGGGCATCCGATTTGAACTAGTAGTATTCAAAAGACGACTTATTACTCTGCTGAGCGAAAAATCTAATTGCTTTTGAAGTTATATTGTAATTCGAACAATCATTATATTACAATTATTATTATTATTTTTTCCCCAAAGGCAGATTGTGAACAGTTACAGTGCAACACATTCCATTAGTCTATACAAGGCCAGAAGTTGCAGTCACTTTATTATGGAGGCATCTAATATGTGGGATCATCGTCTCCTATGAAAGGACGAACAGTTAAAGCCATGCCTTCTCCGGAATTCGAACCCAGGCCCTTCGGTATCGCTTCGGTATCGCTTCGGAACCCAGGCCCTTCGGTCAGGCTTCTCTAACCACTATACCATCTGGGCGGCACAATTACAATTATAACTGCATTAGTTGTAGTTTTAACTACAATGAATAACCAGCTTTTCTCAGTCAATAACAGATAGCTTAAACTTTAAAGATAAATGGAAGGTCTTATAATTTGTCGAATGGCAATATTCTAAGAAAGTGTAGTCTCCAGGATTTTCGAAGTTTAATTACAGTCTTACATTTCGCATACTCGCAGCACTTGCCCAAAGGCTGTTCCAAGATTATTTCTGTTCACCTCATTCATTAATTTTGGAGCAGAATCATGTCTAGAGACATTTTTTCTGAGGACAGTATTTTATATAATAGAAAAATAATAATAATAATAATGCGTCTCCCTCAAGGTGCAGGAAACAACAAGTACTGATAAATTTAATTGAAATTACAATTATAATTTTAGTTAATACAAATACAATGTTACTTTAACGGTTAGAATTACATTATAGTTCTAATGGCAAAAATATCAAATGAGTGTTATAGATTAGTATACTTTTACTTATCACAATATTAAACTTTTAATGCCGTTTTATTTTATTTAGCTTATCACAATATTGAGCTTTTTAATACCGTCGGTACTGAAAAAATGTTTTACTACTGTCATGAAATGTATATTCGATAATAGTTTCTCATTGATGTTTTTCTTATATATTTTTCTGCATAATTCATAAATGTTTGCAATGGAAATAATTCTGAGGCTTTTATAATACTTCTAAATTTTCATGAAATAAAGTTCCATTAAAGTTTACTTGAAGGAGACTCTCAGTGCAAGCACTCGAAAAGAAGTTATGCTACATTTACATATTATGAATCGGTTGAATGTACAGTATTTACTTGTAACAGCGGTGCTCAATATATCGCGTTTTCTGAAAGAATGCATATGTTGCCTAAAATCGAATTTAAATCACTATAATCAGAATAATTGGCTAAAGTATTAAATTGTAATTTGTACAACATCAATCGAATTAGTGGATTTTATTGAAGATAAAAATGTGTTGATATTGACAAGCTATATTAGTTTTTGTACTATAATGAATACTAGCTAGTAGCTATATGAATATAATGAATGTACTATAATGAATGCTACCTAGTAGATACTCTAGTTAATAGCTAGAGTAAAACTCAGGATATGGTAACATTAAATAAATAAATAAATAAAATTAAAAAAAAAAAAAAAAAAAGAAGCAGAAAACGAAAGCGAAAAGGAACTGAATACATTCGGAAAGAGAAGGCTTACTATGGTGAAACATTAGAAACGTGTAGACAAAGTGTTAATACTATATGTGAGAAAATACTAAGGACAAATTGAAATACATCATAGCTACGTTTGGTGCTTTCTATATTATTTGTATCAATATTAATATAAGTACCGAAAAATACTTAAAAAATAGGTATTTTCGAAACTTTAAAGGAACAAAATTGCAGTCTGAAAATTTATAGCAGCGGAACTTTTGAAGTAATTTCATGCCTTCTGTAGGTCGCCATGAACCTACAGAAGTTATAACAATTTATAACTGTCAGCTTTTACAACTAGGAATCAGATAAACTCTATTGTCTGGTAAACCGGACTGTCTAGTAATGTTTTCGGTACTGTCTAGTTTCCGGGAATGGCGATGTATGCAAGCTTTTCCCTCTTTCTGCCCTAAGAATAAACAGCTCATAGGGGAATTCTGAAAAATATATAACCCTTTCATATATGTACTCATACCCTGATATTTACAATAGCGTTTCTTTATTTAGATAGCTTTGAGCATGCAAATTCAGTAAAAATCAGAAAACAAGTACTATACTTATAACAAAGCAGGTTATCTCAGTAAATGAAGGGAATTAAGTACCGGCGATGGCAAGATTTTCCCATGGTTTGAAGACTAAGTAATTTATTCCTTTCAGAAAATTTTCTCGGAAAGCAAATCATCACTTACGGATAGAAGAATGTTCTAAGAACTACGGGACAAATTTATAATGAGAATAAAAGAATGAAAGAAATCGGAAACTCTTTTCTAGTAATCATTTTACTCCTCGAAAGTTGGTTTCAGTATCACCTTTTTAAGGAAATGACACATGAAATGGATTTCAGAAACTGAATCTCGAAATCATCAATAACTATCCAATATTCTGCATTTGTAAATATTTATTTAATTTGCATTTCAACCAAATGTTGAAAACAAAGCGGAAAAAAATCTCCTTACAAAAGGAAAAAGAAAAAAAAAAGATTCCCTTTTTTTTTACAGTGATATTCCATTAAATTATATCCGAAAATCATATCACTGATGGATGCAATAAATACTAATTTCAGACATGTTGCCTGTTTATGTTGTTAACTCTCTTTTGCAACTGAACACTGGTAGTTTTGCCTAAGTTTGAATTCCGGCGAATGCGTTCGTTGCTTGGTATTTTGGTGAATTTTAGGTTGAATATATCAAACCAGTTTCTCTGAAAAAGTCATCTACAAACGCATCCTTTTCCTCAAGCAGGTGCCCATCGTATGCTGCCTGACGAATGTGCAAGAATTTTTTTTCTTTTACACAGCTTTCATAATCATATATTACCCACCAGCGGCCGAGCGGTAAAGACGCTGAACACTGGTAGTTCGGTCCGAGGTTCGAATCCCGCGAACGGGCTGGCTGCATGGTCGTTTTCGTGGTTTTTACCATGTGTAACGTGTATACGAGCCAGTTTCCCTTAGAAAGTCCTCCACGAAAGCATCTCTCCATTTAGGCAGATAACCCTCGTGTGCTTTGCCTTGAATAGCACCATACCAATAATACCATAATCACATATTATATTATTGAACATTTTTAATTTGCAAAACTATAAGTTATGGAAAACCTCAATGACATGTTTATTTATATAAATAAAAAGATAAAAATTAAATGCGTCATCGACATCATTTTGTTAGTAATATCATTATATAATCTATTGTAATTTTTTTTTTTTTTTTAGTGTACTGGGGAATTAAAGAAAATTTCTCAAAAGTATCATCATGTTTCGTAAACTGATATATAGCGTTAAATTATATTAAATTTCAGTTTATTATAGCAGAAATCGTAAATAGCTGCATTATGTATAGCTCTTGCTTCGCTGAGCTTTCAGAAGTTAATCTGCGTCCATCCGCATAATCGAGGAGCAGGTCGATTTGTTTCTCAGTGCAATCGCTGTGGGATCTACTGACCGATGTTCTATAAATTTAAAATATTTTGCCCTACCTAAATTCTGTAGCTCTCTACATTCTAAAACTTTTGCCGTTGTCAAGTGCCAAATTCTTAAGAATTTCGCCATCCCTAAATTTTCTTGTTCGATGCCTCTTTAAATTCTAAGAATTTTTCAGCCATTAATCTGCCTCCTGGCCAGACGTGTTTTTCGATGCCACATATGTCACTGAAAAAGTTGAAAAATCGGAATTTTAAAAGCAAACTTCCTACTTTTCATCAAATAAATTTTATCGATTAGCAGTGCTATGGAAGCATTAAAACATTTATGTAATAAATACACAAATACTTCAGAAACATTTTTTTCTCTCTACTGAAGAAAGGCCTGTCTCTGACTACCTGCGAATTTGATTAAGTTTTATCCAAAATCTACGTCAAAGCGTTTCTTTTTGGCCTAATATTAAATTTTACATTGGCGTGTTCCTGTCCCTGCTTGATGTTGACAAGATTTATTCAAAACTTACTGTTCTTATTTTTTATTTTAAAACAAACAATTTAAATGGAAATCCTCAGCTTGCTTTTATTTATTTAAATAATAACATTTGATAATGTGAATTGAGATCAAGAAGTAATTTGCGTATTTGAACCCAAAAAAATGTTAAACACCAATTTTGAAGCTTTTGTTTTGGTTTGCTTTATTTTTCCTTCAAAGCACGCGAGAGCTATCTGCCTAAAGGGAAAAATGCCTCCGTGGAGGACATTCTAAGAAAAACTTACTCGCGCCCACATTATGCACAGAGAAAACCACAAAAATTCCACTTTGAAAGGTAAAAGTGTCTAATTTTTTAGAGCGAGATTTTCCTAACAATGAATTTTAGCAATTTAATATAAGTGCTATATTTAATTAAGAATTAAAACAATGTTCTTTTGTGATTAACGTAAGGTAACTCTTTCTGTCAAAAATAATCATATGAAAATGCACCGAATTTTAGTACCATGTAATTTAGTTCGGAAACTGAGAGGTATCTGTGACTTGTTGTCTATATGTAGAAAATTTTTAATAAGGTTATTATAACTGAAATTCGTTTCAAAATATTCAATATTTCATAACTTCTATCAACCAATAAATGCGATAAAGGTAAACTCATCTTTTATAAATATGAAACAAGATAAACGAAATAAATTTGTGGTAAAATGAATTAGAAACATTATATCGAAATGACTGACACTGAGCATGTGTTTGGTATTTTAATAGTAATTTAATTATCAATTACATGTAGCTTTCAATAGGAATTAGGTATTTTAAGCCTCTTATAATTTTTTTCTTAGCGTTAAAGCTCGATAACATGAATCAAAAGCAGAAAATTAGTTAAACTACACTGTCTCACTAGTCATAAGATTATATTACTGAAATATGCATATAAAAACAAATTAACATTTTATAAACGTACATTAAAATACCGAAACGCAATAAAAATCAATAACATTTATACTTAAAAAGCAACAAAGCCGGGCTCATGTGAATCACTAGAAGAGGCGCCAAATTGGCTATACGAATTCGAAAATTACCTTAATTATTAGAGGAAATAGGCTTCGTCAAACTTAAATCAATAAAACAAACCAAAAAAATTGCAAGAAAACCTGGAAATTAATGCAATATGCATTTCAGTGTTATTTCTTATTTATCAAAAACGAATTTTTTAACGTTTTCATTTGAAAATTATAAATAATTGGCTACATTATTTCTCTGAATTTATAAAACTACGATTAAAAAATACTTTAAGAATTATGGTATAATTATGCTATAAGAGTTATGACATTTTGATTTAATACAATTACTTTTGCTTAATACAAATGTAGCTATTTTTATATTTATATGGACGCGCATTGACCTTTCTGCCTCAGGTGAAAAATTATCTTGGCACGGCTCTGATAAGCAATTAAGATTAGAAATATGCACAAAATTAGTAACAAGGCAATACAAAACTTCCTTTTCTGTTTTGGATTTCCAGAAAAAAATATCTTTTTTCGTCTAACCAAAGCATGGACACAAAACGTGTTCCTTCCTCCGTAAGGGCAAAAGCAGCCCATCTGCTTACTCGCCTCTAGGCGGTAATCAAAGGACAGTAGGAAACCATCACTTAAGTGAAACGACTTGTTGATCGCCCTACAAGAAGGGGGGAGAAAATCTAACAAAGGCCGTTTTCAGGACAATTTTGGTTCACACTAAATGAAAAAAAAATTGTAAATATGGTTAATTTTTACTGCAGTTTTCGAGACGTAAATAGATTTGAATGCGAGCCGCCCGGTGGGTTAACTGTACTTTGCTGTGGTCCAATGGAGACACTCCCTTCACTGCAATAAATATTCGCATCAGATTAAAAGAAAGAGTCGATAATATGTGGAAAAACGCCACATGAATGCTATTGTTTCTCGTAATTGTATGACTGTAGACCCCTAATATAAGTGCCCTTTGTATATAATTAATACAATTCAAACAAAACTGCATTTTAATGTTAAACATATTTACTAAATTTGAAATTGGTATTGGTATAGTAAACAGTCGTTTTGATTAAAATAAAATGCTAAAATACTATATAATAATTAATTCTTTTCAGCAGCTTCTGGAATTTGGATTGCAAACGGTATTTCATATTGAGCTTTGCAACATTATCTTAATAAGCTTTATACAATTATTTTAAGATTTTAGGATCATACTACAGAAGGGAATATTCAAGCCATTTGGGGCATAATAATCTTTATCATTCATATTCTATGCATTATATCAACATGAAATCATTCTAATCTTCTAATCTGAAACATACTTGGAAAAATACAAAGGTTACAACACTATATGATACACTCAAATACTTCGAAGCATCGAAGCTTTTATATAACACTGAAGTGCATAATTAATATTTCAGGTGCGAAGTCACCTTAATTGTATGTAAATACAAGAGCTACAACTTGTAATTAATGCATCAAGCTACACAAAAACGATTTAAAATTAAAAGCATTTACCTACATTTCTTACCAAAAGCCTAAAACTTTTTTATACCGAAAGTTAATTTAAATAAAATAAAATTTGTCCATAAACATATTTAAAGGAAAATGTTTTGATAAAAAAATATACGAAAATGATAGAAAATTGTAAGTAAATTAACAAAGATACATCTTTGGAATGCGTCTCGCAGATTTGGAAGTTACTCCATTGGTTTTAGAAAGAATAATTCGCAATGGTTTTTATAATAACTGCTATATTTCCTTATTTAAAATCTCAGTAAGAAAGTTATATTTATTTATATTTTGTCAAAAGCATTTCGTCAGAGTACTACACAGTTTAAATTAATATTATGGCATTTAATTACGCAAAAATGTTTCAGCTTTATTAGTTTATTTTAGCACATGAAATAAAACACAGTACTAAAAATATACTAAATTTTTTATATTAGCACATTTTGCTTAAAGATGAATAGCTGTTAATGTAAATGAAAAACTGAAAATATTAATATTAACATGTTAATCAAAATAGTCAGGAAAAAAGAGAAATTTCGTTAGGGAAAGGTGTAATAATTTTTAATATTACTAAATATTCTCTGATGTACTTTTTAAGTCCCCTAAAATGTCACAAGAACAGCCTTTGCTTTTATTCAATTAATTTTAAAGAGCAATCAGTCTCATCGCTAAAATTAAATTTGAGTAGATGCTTGCACTTGGAAAGTCGAAATGATGCAATTTTATTTTGTCTTTTATAATCAATTCCATTCACTTCCCATCAAAACCGGATGCACCTCTTTGATCATATTAAAAGGTTTCTTAAAGTTAATTGTAATCGCGTTATTTATTTTTTATCAAGTACAGTTCGCATGCACATTGAGTTAAAAGGTTTAAACTACATTTTTATCCTTCCTGATTATTTTTATTATGACGCACTACTGATAAATGTATCTTTTTCTGCAGAGAAAGTATGTAACTATAACAAACTCAACTCATATTAAATTGCCTAATTCAAATATCAATGCCTTCCTTCGTTTTGCAATTACCAACAAACATTGAAAAAATAAAATAGAAAATACAATCAAATATCTATCTTCAATAGGAAAAAAATTATGTGAGCACTAATGTAATTAATGTCAAAATTCATTTTTGAAGCTGCAATTCATCTAAAACTTTTATTATCTAATTATCTTAAAAACAAACATTTGCAATAATAATGATACAGCAAAAAAGAAGGAAAAAGAAGAGGAAGAAGATACAGATTCATGTAATAAACTTTAACTCAAGGAACTATTATGAACTGCTATAAATTATGACTGTTAGCCTACTATTATTATACCTATTATAACTAATATAATTATATCTAATAGATATGATATCAATCAAAATATCGATATACTATTTATACTGTTATATTATTTTATATTATGTGTTATATTATACTATGTACTATTTTGAATATTAACTTTAAAAATAAACCGAAGTGTAGTGGGACTATACCTACATTACTCATAGTAAACATTGGGTGTCCCACTACATTTCCACCTGAACCTGCAGAGAAAGTAAATTATACTGGAAGCAGTATTTAGTTTAAAATTCAATATATACATATATATAAGTAAAATAATTATGAATAATTTAAAAAGACAAACATTTGCGCTAAAGCCAAGTAGGAAAACTATATTATTATAAAGGTTATTTATATATAATCTCCAAGCAAAATAAATTTAATTAAAGCTATAAATTACTATAAAAAACTTAAGTAAATATTTTAAGTAGCTTTCCAAGTCAGTATCCACAGTTATCTAAATGTCCGTTGTAGTAAAAATTATTTAAAATCTGTATAGAAAAATTCTTTAATTGTAAAAATTCCAAATATTAAATTCCACATCCAAAGTATACTGAAAACATAGAGATAATGCATTGAATGGTATCCATTTAAAAGAAACCAGTTGTTTAGAAAAAGGTTTACAATGGTATTAGATCTTCTATTTAACGATCAAATGAAAACAGTTACAATAACAGTTTTTATTAGTGTTAATAAAACGAATACTTTAATACGAATACTTTAAAAATGAATACTTTAACTGCAACCCAATTATAAAATGCATTATCACGTTTGATCTGCATCTTGCATACATAACGATTTCGAATGCAATCATAGCATTTAACTAGTAAAGTCAGAATTAAACAAAAGTTCTACGAATTTTTGAAAGTGCATCCCTGCAGGCTTAGATATGTTGTTCTTTGGTAAAAGCATCGAATATAAACTACTAGAAAGGAATAATTTATTATTTCATTTATATTTATGGATGTACATTCTGGTATACACCAATATATTAATTTCACTCATCACTGTAAAGTACAGTAAAAGGAAAAATAAATACAAATGTCTATCAAAAATATGTCTTAATTCATTCAAGAACTTTGCATATTTATCATTATCATTATCAATATGCATAGGAGAATCAGCTTTATTCTGATTCGGATTAATTCAGATTACATTTCTACAGGGTTACGATACTTTTTCTGTCCCCGAAACCAAATACATTACTGAAATATTCCTATAATGCACGGAAATGTTGTCACTCACATTTAAAATTTCAATTACATTAAAAGTGGAAGTGTTTCCAAAATACGTAATTGCGATACTATAATAGATAGAGCTTTTGAGACACAATTAAAATCTAAATTATTTTAAAAAATGGAAGTAACGTAAGTATGTGATCCGCTACCATTGTTCTAAGAAACAGAAAAAACAGCACGGCAGAAGTCAACAAGTGTATACGCTAACAAATGGTCTAATATTGCTTCTCAGCATCGGAAATATTCTGCTGGAAATTCTCACACCTTCGAGAAGCCTAAGACGGGATTAAAGAGTTTAAAAAAGATGGCTTTACATGAGTGAAAAGGGCATAATTATGTTTTAGATTTTTGTGACTTGAACAAATTAATATAATGGTTGTAAACATTATTGCAAAACACCTATATTAAGTTTTCGGCTGAATTAATGCGCTAACTGAATTTCAGTCCGGAAATAAGTTTCTAATTTGAGGCTTCGCACAAATTAATATAATGGTTGTAAACATTATTGCAAAACATCTATATTAAGTTTTCGGCTGAATTAATGCGCTAACTGAATTTCAGTCCGGAAATCAGTTTCTAATTTGAGGCTTCGCACAAATGTGATGAGAAAAAGTATAATTCTTCAGGATTTAAAAGTGTTCTTTGTATAATAGGCATGTAATATATTGAAATTGTAGCTATGATAAAAGTATTTCCAGTAATTTAATGTTCAGTGTACATAATTCAAATTTTATCATAGTCATACCTACATACTTCCGTATCGCATGCAGATTACCATGACATCAGCAAATGTCGTCACTGACGCTTTGCATGATAAGAAAAAGTATACACTGGTGTGCAAAAATTAAGGACGAAGTCGAAAAATTAGCATATCAGCTGAACGAAGAGGCAGAGCGGACAGTCAGGAGATTAAGTAAGGTGATGTACGGTAGCACATGCGCAGATATGCACGTAGACGTAATGGGCGGTGTGTCTGAGAAGTATAAAGCGTGTTGTCTGTGTAAGATCAGTATTTCTGGCAAAGAGATTGCACGCCGTATAGCAGTTAAAATCACACCGAGTTGCTGCCTCAGCGAGAAATGGCGAATAATCAATCTGTTAGACAATATCCGGATGCTTTTACCCGAGGTCAAATCATTGGGAAGTTGGAGGAAGGCCGCAGTATGACAAGTGTGGCTGCAGAGTTCGGAATTGCTCACAGCATCGTTTCACGACTTTGGAGACAATTTCAATCCGGGGGTTCAAATTCTATCCGGCGGTTTAGAAGTGGTCGTCCACGAGGAAATCGCTAGACACACGACACAGGCGACTGGACGACCGATATCGCGTTTTACCGTGGCCAGAAGACTGCACGGTGGTGGTCTGTTTGCACGACGCCCTGTACGGTGTGTACCTCTAACACCTGCCCATCGGAGAAGGCGTTCTCTGTGGTGCCGGGAACACCGGAATTGGAGAAACAATGAATGGGGACGAGTACTCTTTACAGATGGGAGCATATTCAGTCTGAGTAGCGATTCTCATCGCATACTCATCTAATAATATATATATATATCTACATAATATTCCATCTGGAGAGAGCGGGGAAGCCGCAATCATCCCTCGAACATCATTGAAAGGGACAGGTATGGAGGTGGCAGTGTTCTCGTTTGGGGAGACATCATGCTTGGTAGTCGTACAGACCTTCACATCTTCGACGCAGGTTCAGTCAACGGGACCCGTTATTGTAACGAAATTCTTCTTTCATATGTGCGTCTTTTTAGAGGCGCTATTCCTTTTCACGGACGACAATGCACCATGTCATCGCACAGTAGCTGCCGAACAGCTCTTAGAGAGTGAGGATATTGAACGTATGGATTGGCCGGCACGATCTCCGGATCTCAATCCCATCGAGCATGTATGGGATTTTCTAGGCAGACGCTTGGCAGCTCGTACCTTACCACCAGTCACGATTCCGGAGCTTCGATTGGCGCTGCAAGACGAATGGGCAGCAATGCCTCAACAACGCATTGACACACTCATTCTCAGCATGGGCAGACGCTGTAAAACCTGCCTAGCAGTCAGGGGAGATCATATCTCCTGTCAAAGACCGGATGTTTCTTGCTGGACACCCATCACAGGGATGTTTCGGCCTTCAGTCGCATTGCGCTCCATGCTATTTTTTCAATAAAGCTTCTTTTTATCCCTCTGATTTCTCTTTTAGTAAGTGTTGCTTACATTACTCATGTCCTTACGTATTGGGGATCTTACGGTATTAAATGTGTTGATTTGGAAAGCTTTTGTACGAAGTTATATTGAAAAAACCGTCTCGTCCTTAATTTATGCACACCAGTGTAAATCCATGTATGAAATCAATGTACGTGAGCAATACGAAAAGTAAATAATTTTGTGACAGAGTAGTCATTGACTAGAGATCTATAATAAATGTATCTGTATGAGCTTAGCCGTAAGTTTTCGGTGAATGCAGTGAACTTTAAAAATGGTTTCTGCAGAGACACCCAAAATGACATTAAAACAACCACTTTGGGAAGAAAACACCATAAAAAAGCAAATTCTTCGGTTAGTTTGATATTTTGTTGTAATCAGAGTACTACGGCGAAGATATACAGGAAGCAAGTGTAAAAGGATATGTCGCTAAACCAAAAGGCCCTCACTATTACATATACTAGTTTTAATTCTAAAGTACATTGCATGACTGTAACCATAACTTTCATGGTTTAAATTTTAATACTATTTTTGCACATTCTGAAGTATAATATTCATTTTTAAAGCAGTGCCTGCATGACTTCTGAATACTTAAAATTTTCCCGCATGCAATAAAATCTCCCGCAAGCAAATTATTAAATCCTTTCTAAGCAAAGCATAATATTCCAGATCATCGCCGTAATTACTAGAAAAATACATTGTTTAAATTCCTCCATTACGCATACACTACATAAACGCCGCAATAATGACTAAGAAGACAATGCTTAGTGGGCTCCGAAAAATTCTGTTGTACTTAGTATAATGTAATTATATAAATTTGCCTGTAATTATGAATTTATGTAAAATTTCTAATGAAAAGCTGTTAATTATCGACGTTTATTTATCATTGGTTCATAATTACTTTATTTTTCACTTATTATTAATATTTAAAGATATACTTTTATTTCTTTTTTTCAGAACAACTTTAAGCATCTGGGTCGCAGAAAATTCTATCCGTATGCATGCGGGGTAACGATAAATCAGAATAATGCATGCCCATTGCGAGGTTTAAAGTTTGAGAAACAGTGTTAAAACTATTGCTTTTAAAATTTAAAAAAAAATATATTTATGCATTTTCTTTGGTGTTGAATGGTGTAAAAGAAACTGGTTCTATAACATTTCATCATTTTTATAGCTTGTAAGAATTAATAGTGATGCAATTATAATGTCAACATTTCGTTCGTGTCTAAATTAAACTGTATTTAAATTTTACATAATTCATTGACGACAATTTCAAGTAAACTGATCATTCATTTGCTTAACGGTGGGAAATACTTATTTACATATATATATATTTCCGTAAATATGTATTTGTTTGTTATTTAATATTTAAACAACGATATTAAATTTTCCAAAGTAAATATTTGAGTTAATTTTTGAAGAGAGATAATAATAAAAAGATATCTGCGTCCTCAAATTTGTATTGCCTCTCCTTCCCTAATGTTAAACCTTAACAAGTAAATAAGGCATGATTTGTCAAGACAAAATATATAATATCTCTCGAATTAATTAGTTGTCATTTGTCTCTGACCTTTCGAACGAGTAATGAGTTGATATTTTATAAAGTTATTGTTTGTATTTTTCTGCACCCAAAACATATTTTCTCTTCCCACAGGTATATTATCTTTCTTATCAGATAATTCAAAACCGTAAAACCTGAAGGAACATGCATTTTAATACACAGGATTCTAAAAATAAATTTGTAGGTTTTGCTTTTAAGTTTTTTTTCTTTCCTAAATTCAAAATGCTAGATCAAATTGTTAGATTACAATTTTATATATCTCAAGTTGGTGTTTAAGGTGTTGTTGTAGGTGTGCAATATGGTCTAATGTGTTCAAGCCTTCGTTTAATTTTAGAATGATCAACATTTTTCTTTTCAAAATCCACTTGTCGTGCTTAACAGGATGGCGAAAACATCACATCCAAGATAAATCTGATTTTAAAACATGCCTTTATTACTTATACTCATAACGTTTACGTGCAGAAATACTTACAAAGGTTAATAAAATATAAGTTAAGGAAAGAACCATGGGCTTAAGCATTTGAACTCGGGTATTATATCGACACTC
The DNA here is from genome assembly GCF_044657685.1 of Stegodyphus dumicola. Classification (NCBI taxonomy): domain Eukaryota; kingdom Metazoa; phylum Arthropoda; class Arachnida; order Araneae; family Eresidae; genus Stegodyphus; species Stegodyphus dumicola. Next base: position 202,364,384 of record NC_140771.1, read on the forward strand.
TACAAAATTATAATCAGCTGCACCGTTTAAAAATCAAATTCAAACTCGGGTGCGAATACACTAACCGGAGCTCTCGCAAACTACTATAATCTTCCACTGACTTTTTCTCTTGGCAATAAGGCTTCGCTGGCAATAAGGGAGGAAGCTGACTGGCTAATCGCAGCGAGATACATGACACTACCTAATTTCTTGATTCATATCACATATTTGAAATTTTTCTTGAGTAAGGAAAAATCTTAAATATCTTACATTATTATTTTAAGTTTCTTGAAGCTTTTATCACCACTCTCAACAATAACTGAAAATGTTGAAATATTCTTAACGTCGAATTCCCAGATCTGATATCAATAAAATACCCTCTGTTCCAGAATGATTCCTGAAACATCTAAACTTTAGTTGTTTAAGTTTAAAAAATATCGTGATTTAAAAAAAATAATAAAAAGAAAATTATAATAATAACTTCATTATGTTGTAGAGACATTAAGTTATTTTAAAGCAGAATTAGATGGAAAAGTGAGCAATGCTCTCGCCGGGACTCTCGGCGGATCTCTCGAATACGCGCCGAGTGTGCTGACCACTACACTACGAAGGAATGCTAAAAGGGCTGGAGAAATAATTTATATACACTCGCTTTTAAAGTACGACTGGGGATTAGGGGAACCAATCGCCAAATCCTGGTGGTGGAAAATTATCATCCACCCTCTTTTTAGTTCAGGTGCTACTGTAGAGACATTAGGTAATTTTAAAGCAGGATTAGATGAAAAAGTGAGCAATGCCCTGGCTGGAACTCGAACCGCGGACCTCTCGATTACACGCCGAGAGTGCTGACCACTACACCAAGGAAGCATGCTAAGAAGGCGGGAGAAATACCTTATAATGTCTTTAATTGATTAATTCATACGAGGACTTCTGCTTTAGGAAAATGTGTCATACAGAACTTTTTAAGAACTGGTCTCTATTTACATTATATATACTGAAAACCATGCAAGCATACATTCAAAAAGCCTATTCTCCAGATTTAAACTAACCACATTATTAAGCAAGTTTATTACAAATTTTAATTGTGATGTTTTCTCTCTAGCTTTCATTAATAAATCTCAAGCAGATAACACACATACAATTTTATGTTGACATACTTAAGAATATTATAATTTTCCGCCCTTTATAGTGATTTATCGTTTGATGTCTTATACAAATTCAGTGCATTAATAGAACTGCTAAATAAATAACAACGAACTCATATATATTGTCACGAATTTTGTGTACAGATTGATAATTTTAGTGAAATTATCGTATTTCTTTTGTATAATGTAACATGAAGCTTGCCGAAAAGGAAAGAGTACCGAATCAAGTCTATTTAACATTGATTAAATGGGTATATTCCTAATTTGTCGAAAAATTTTTTTTCAAAAGTCCCTCATATGTCTTCCAGTATTTTCGAGAAGCAGAAAGTACTAGAAATATCTCGGCCGCCGGGCGAAAACTATATAACGCTGGAGAGAGTGCCTGCCAATTTGTGTTGTGGGTTGTTATTTCAGCATAATCAGAGTATTGAGATATCTTCCCTTTTTTGAAGAACTTTGCTTGTGCTGTGTCTCAGCAGCTTTAAGTGTAACTAATGATTTTAAGCTGTGATACTGTGAATATATGTACGAGTATTTTTTGTAATATTGTAGAACTCTAAAGCGTTTCTTTTGATAAAATAAATTTTATCAATCTATCGTTGGAGCTGTAGGCATTCAATCTATTACGAACCCGTACGCATGTAATATTATGTTTATATATGTTTATATATACATATATAAAACGAGTTGTTGAGTTTCCTCTGAATTATATGTTAGATAATTTGAAGTCGTTCATAATTAAATTAGTTTTTGATTTGGCTAAGAGATTAAGGAAAAATAGGCCAAGAGAATTCTGTTTTCGTGGATAATTTTCTAAGGGAGATTGATGGCTCCTATTTATGTTACGCATGAGCAAAAAAAAAAAAAAAAAAAAAAAGGGGGACCTATGCACTTCACCAATCGCAATCTCGAATGACTGATAATCGGTGGGCTTACGCGCTCGAGCACTGAAGAACCAAGATGTATTTAAATACATTTATTTCTTTAAAATCTTTATTCTTACGGAGCGTTACCACAGTTTTTAAATTACTTCCTAAATTTACAAAAATACTAATAAAAAACTTATATTTTTTATAGTTCATTTTATAAAATGAAATTACTTTACAAATAACATCACCGCTGTTAAGATATATATATTATTAATGATACTGGCAGGTGGCAAATATCTGCGTTTGTGTTTTTGTAATCTTACTACACTTAAGCCCACTAACGGAGGATCGGTAAAGTCGTGAACACTGTAGCATTCGGTAGTTCGGTTCGATGTTCGAATTCCGGTGAACGGACTGGTTGCATGGACGTTTTCGTTGTTTTTTTCATGTGTAACTTATATACCAGCCAGTTTCCCTTAGAAAGTCGAGCTCACCAGTGGCCGAGCGGTAAAATCGCTGAACACAGGTAGTTCGGTCCGAGATTCGAATCCCGAGAACGGGCTAGTCGCAGGGGCGTTTTCGTGGTTTTCCCCATGTGTAACGTGTATACGAGCCAGTTTCCCTTGGAACATCATCCACGAAGGCATCCTTCCCTTAGAAAGATAGCCCTCGAGGCTTTGCCATAATCACACACACCCTTAGAAAGTCCTTCACCAAGGAATGTTTCTCCTTAAGCTGGTATCCTTCGTATGCTTTGCAGCAATTAAGTAAACCAAATCCATAATACTTACCCATCTCAGAATAAACCTGAGATGTTTCTTAAAGCATAAGAGCAACAAGCTCTTCTGAAAAAAACATTCAAAATTTTGAACAGTGTTACTTATTTCTTAGATAATAAATATTTTTTATATATTCTTTTCATTATAAACAACATCACAATCTCTCGAAAAAGTTTCACCTTACCTTATCTCTCTACATTCCAGTCTTGAGAGAAATTAAACTGAAGTAGAGATTATTTTAATCCGTTTAGCAACACCCGTACCTTTTCCTGAGCTAACAGTAAATAAACCAACCGCATAGCTGAAAAAAAATTAAATCTGTGTATGTCATGGCAAAACCTGAAAATATATCCATTTACAATGATTAAAGCCTGAAAAAAGCGTGTCTGCGATGTTATCGTCCCTACGATGATTTGTCGACACTTTATTTTTTACCGCGATATTTTCGACGACATTTTTAAACTGCGAAGTTTTTGAACCGCTTTATTTTCGACGTCGATATTTTGTACCACGATGTTTTAGAACTGCGACGTTTTCTCTTTGCGATGTTTTCTCCCACGATGTTTTGTAGCACGACGTTTTCGCCTTGCGTTGTTTTCTCCGCGAGAGTTTTCGCGAGTCTTCGTCGCGGAGAAAACTGCGACGTTTTCGCCCGCGATATTAGTGATCTACGGTGTCTTGCTCACAATAACAGAAAGAGATCATATGCTGTTGTAGTAATGCTTCGACGTTGTTTTCTCCGCGACGTTTTCGCCCGCGATGTTATCGGCGGACACCGTTAGCGTACATAATGATCTTTACTTTCATGTACACTCCGCCTTCATGCAGTCGGCGCGCCAGAGTTTGGCGGGATATGGGTCGTCCTGCAGCAGGGAAATGCGACGCCAGCTGTCGTGAAATTAGTGATCTACGGTGTCTTGCACACAATAACAGAAAGAGATCATATGCTGTTGTAGTAATGCTTCGACGTTCAGACCCACGTCTCCTACGGGGTTCTTTATCCCTTGGTAAAGATTCCATAGTCTAATGATGACACTACGATGTACATTCAGCTCTTCGCAACAGCGGATTGTCTCGCACCAGATTGCAACATCCCGACAGACCTACAACGCATTTTATCCTGCAAATGGTGTCTTCGGCTCATGCTTTCCGCTTTTTCTATCTCAGATTACACGGACCTATAGCTGCTTGCAAACTGATGCATAAGGTCTATCATGCCCCTTTTAAGGCGTTGTGGTGTGACTGCGGAATTGCGTTTAATGCTAATTTTGGTTGCCTATTTACATTCAGCGATGCAACCTCTACCTCATATGTAAATTGTATGTTTGAATTTCCGTTTTTACATTCGTACACTTTCTTTTATCGTTTGCTGCTTATTCTTTTAGCCCGAGTGTAATTTAGAAATACAGATTTTTTTTTTTTTTTGTGTGTGTGTGTGTGTGTGTTTGTGTGTGTATGATACAGTTTAGCCCTAGAAATTTAATGGAGAAGATTATATACGCTACTTAGTAGAAAAGCATAATTGTTATTATAACTGTTAGAATTAATCAGTGTCTCCATTGTGTAATGAAACTGAAACGGAGAACACGAACAAACGCCGTATCATATGTTGGTCAGAGAGGATTCACTTTAAGCCTTGTATCGGAGCCAGAGCTTTTCTTATGTCTGTGAAGACAGTTAATTTTTTTAAGTTATGTGAAACTCTCTTACTTGTTAAATAAAGATTTCATAGTTGTTTTGACTGTTTATTCTCTAACGAAACTGCGCTAAACAGAAGTGAACTCTAAACGTCTAAGACGTGTTATTGCACTATTATCAGTGATTATAAGACTGAAGATGTTAATAAGTATGAGAAATTTACTTTTTTGAAATGTTTCTAAAAATACAAATTCTAAAACTTAATTTTTGCATTGTTCTAGAATCTCTGGGGCATAAAGCATTATATTTTTTTCCTCGTCGTTGAAAATACTAGTTACCAAGTTAAAAAAGTAATAGTAACAAATAATAATATGTATTCTAAAAAAGTACTCGGAAAAAGTAACAGCTGAAACTTATTGAGATTGGAAATTTAAAGATGGTTTAGGTATCGTTGTGTGTGGATAAAAGGTGTGTTCATGCTAAAATCGCTCAACACTGGTACTTTCAACTGTATCCAATTCCAGACGATCAGGCTGGTTGCATAGACGTTTTCGTGGCTTCCACCATGTGTAACGTGTATACGAGCCAGTTTCCCTTAGAAAATACTTTACAAAGGCATCCTTCAGATAGCCCTAGCGTGTTTTGCCATAATCAACTGTACCGAAACTTTAAGCTTGTAAATACATAAAAACGTAAGTGAATACACTCGATAATAGCTATTTAAAAAGCATTAAGATATTATTTAACAACATTTATTCAGATTTGCATTTCAGATATTAGTAAGATATTATTTCACAACAGGTCGTTGCTTAAATTTAAAAAAAATAAGAAAATTTTACTGTATGTTATTTTATTTCAACATTTTGCAAAGATTAGAATAGCAATTTCACACGTCGAGCACAATTTCTGAATTTAATAACAACAAATCATAATGTAACTTAATTTCAGCAAATGCAACAATCGGGGAGGGTAAAAATACTGCACAATATTTCTGAGCACAAACAAATCCCAAACGTAATTTTATTTTCATAACTCAAAAGAATTAATAGAAAAAATACAACGTAGTGTAAATACATACTTTACTTTCTACAATATGCAACAATTAAAGGAACGAGATTAGGTATCATGCATAATTTCTGACGTTATAGAATGAGAAATACCACGTTCAGGATTAGCAATCTTTCACTTGAGCGTATTATCTGACATTACCCTTACAACAGCCTCGTTATATCGCCTTATCGGAAAATACGACCCAGTAGTTGGCAGGGCAAGACAAACTGGCTGCATTGTGATGAATAGCCCGTGTCCACTGCCACCAATGATAAGCCGTCGCAACACGGCAAATAATGGCCTCCGATATTAGCTTGACTTTTCGCCGACAAGATTTGCTGTTTCCCCCTTCACAGCGAGATAAAGGGAATGTTAGCACAATGGCTGATGTTATGCTCTAGACTCGGATTGGAGCATCAAAAGCGCTCGAAGTTTGTGTGCTTGATCCGGATTTTATTACGACAGAATAATAGATTTTTGTTAGGATGCGGATAACGCTGCATTTATTGCTATTAATAACTGTGTGTTTATTCTTTATTAATGGTCTTCTAATGGAAAGTAAATTGTAATAAAATAGAGCACAGAGGTGAAAGTAAACTTGTTTCAGTGGGTAGACATATTTCATGCATTTAGCAATAGATTTAAATTCATATTCAAAATATTGTCATCAACTTCCACGAGATATAATCGAATAAAGGTGCATCAAGCATAATTCGCGCAACCAATAACAGTTATTAAATATAATGCAACCAATAACAGTTATTATATATAGACTAGAAGAGAAACACGCTAATGTGACAATCAAAATCGTAAAAACAACCTTGTATTTAGCGTAGGTATAATGAAACACTCAATCGATTTCTTCTTGAATTCTTGGGGAATTTATAGTATATCGTGTCAGTGTGGTTTACGATATATCTGCCAAACGAAAAGAGCGTTGAAGTTTCGTATCAAGGAACATAAATCTTATGTCAGAAAAGGCGAAATTAACAAGTCTTCAATAGCGTATCATAGTTGGACTTTTAACCATAATTTTGATTTTGGATCTGCAAAAATTATCCAAAAGGCTTCTTCCATAGGTGAATTGGATTTTCTTGAGGCTTTTCATATTCACAAAGATTTAGCAGGTTTAGTTAATGATTTGAAGTCCAATCCAGTCCTTCCTAATGCCTTTAAAATTCTACTATCTTAATTCAGTTATTTTTGCCGATAGATGGCGTTACCTCCTCGCGTTTGGTACTACCAGAGAGTATAAAAATCCGTTCAGTGGTTGCTTTCCATTATTTGAAGTTCAGATTTTGAGCGTAAGGTGCATTTGCCCCTCGCTCCCTATTTTAACTTCGCTAATTTTTCATGCTCGATCAGACAGCCTGGCTCAGTAAAAGTAGGCGGCCAGTGCAACTCTGATTAAAAATCTAGTTATAACCACGTGCAGTGCTGATATGGACCACGTGTTTCTGTGACTCCTTCTCCCTTATTTTCTTCTTTCTAGGTATTTCTTTCTCCTGATGAGGAGGGACCTTTAGCTGCCCTCGAAATCGATTGAGTATTTCATTATACCTACGCTAAATACAAGGTTGGTTTTACGATTTTGATAGTTATTATATATATTGTGGTACTTCGAAGCTGGAACCGAGTTGTTATCTATTGCAGTATTTAGATGTATGATATATAACCTAATAAAAAGACACAACAAAGAACTCTTTGTTATACAAAAGCACTTGTGGATATGTATATATAATAGATAAACACACTTTTTTTATAAAGAGAAAGATAAAATTATTTCAAGAATTTTCGCGCATTATTTCACTGAAAATTGATCAGTATATACATAAAGAAGGACATTTAGAATCAATTTTTCACAATGACCAAAAATTGAAGTTCAACTAAATAAATTTTAAAAAAGAATTATAAATTTAAAATTCTCAAAATACTAAAGGAAAAAATAAACCAATACAAGGAAAACCAAAAATAAATAACATCGAAAAAGAACGTGAAAGAAGAAGAATCCAATCAACTCCGACGTAACGTCTTCAGGAGGAAGATACGCCAAAAACTGATTGCAATTCCTCTTCCATAAGAAAATCCTTGCTTTTCTATACTAAGAATTAGCTGATGAACTATTCCAATAATTTTTGAAGCCGATTCTAGTATTCCCTTTATCGCTCGTTAAAAAGTATTTTACATATAAAGTAACACAGCAATCACCTGTGTTTTTATAGAAATAGGTCGGTACCGCTGAATGATATCTGAAATTAGGCGAAGCTGTAGGCTAGCCAGAAGAGAAGCAGAAAGCGAATGCGACGTATCTGAGATGAAAGCTGGAATTTAAAGTGATTTCATTTTGCTTTATAATTCTTCTATTAGCCTTTTATAAAAAGTTTCGGTACGAAACAGATATCTTATTCACTGAAGTGTTTATGTAAGTGTCTGCATCAATAGCGTTATGTAAGAATCATATGACAGAGATTAATTTTAAAGTTTAGAGAGATTTTTTACAAGCTATTTCTATATCAGATAGAAAGAGGAAACAGCCACACTAAAATGGACAGTCAAGCTGCTATTGCAAATTAATGCTAAAATTTGCCTTACATATGTTTTACCTTACACCCCCATATACGTACAGAATATATAAAGAAATACATATACAAATTCGCATATGTACTTACAAAATGCCCGTTAAAGATAGTTTCAATCGTTTTGTGAAATATTGACCATAGACATAGTCTTAGAATATGGTAATTTTTTAAAAGAGTTTTAGCATCAACGCTAAGAGAATTCTGTAAATACGTTATCTTATACGTTATACTGAAGCACTACAGGCACAGCTGTTTCTCATATTCACGGAAGTATACATAGCAACAAAAAGTAGCAGCAGACAACATTTCAGCAGAATCAAGAAAAATGCATTGATTATCCGATGAATGCTAAATTAAGAAGAGTGAATTTAAGGTTCTACTTTATTTCTATTAATTGGTTAAAAATTTAGCTTTACAAATTTGTCATTATTTCTGAGTTAGAAACATGAGTTCATCCCCGCTATGTAAGTTCATGCGTCATTAGCGTTGTAAAAGAATCATATGATAGTCAGACGTATTAGGAGACAGTTTACTGATATAAGCATATTGATATTTTTACGATTAAGCATAATACTGTTCCTACTTTGAGCAACACAACAATAAAAATACGTAATAGTAAACTTACAAAGAAAAGCACAAATGCATACATAAATGACAACAGTACGAAAATGCTTGCTTTTAAGGAAAATTTGATCAAATTCCAATTTCTAACTTACTGTTCCGCCCCTCTCCGCAGGTTATTATTATTATTAGTTTTTTCCCTGTGTAAAAATAAAATTCGCACGCGATCTTTCTCTTCAGGTAAAGCGAGAGTTTGTAAGATAGTAATGAAGTAAAAGTACACGTATGACTAAATGCTTAATTGACTGATACTAAATCATATCCTGATATTTAGGCATATCTTTTTCTTCACATGACATATAGAGAAGAACAGCTCAGTTACTACTAAAAGTGAATTAAATCGAAGACTTTGAATGTATGTCCCAACTGTACTTTTATTTAAATTGAGATTTACTTATTTAAAATACAGGGTATATTGAAATTAAGTGATTTTACATACAAGGAAGTATCGTAATCGCGAAAATCATATTATCGAAGTATTGAAATCGCAAAAAATCATATCTCAAAGAAAATATAAATTTTCACCGTTCTTGAATCCACCTGGCACAGAGAGAATAAAGGTCTATTTTTCTCAAAAGGTTGTAAAATGGATGTAGAAGATGGATGAGACTTTTTGTGACGTTTCTACGTACTACGTATGTATGCCTCTCGCATAACTCAAAAAGGAGTAGCTTCTGCCCGTTGAAATTTAACATACAGTTGTACACCTCCCATTTTGGTTATAATCGCAGCATCAAAAGTACATAAATATGTATATTTATATATACCCGCTCTGTTATTCGGCTCTGTGAGCTCAGATTTTGTTTCCCTATAGGTTGGCAAAATGAGCAATTGTGCTTTAAAGGTGATTGAATTACGCTGTTCTTATGTTCCGGTTAAGTATTTTATGCCTTTATTTAACCTGCATGCAATAGCTGCAGGATTATCAAAAATTTAAAGGTTGTTTAAGTGCGACTAAGCCTAACGGAGTAGCCATTTGTTTACATTTTGAAACTGAGCAGAATAGTAATTTAAATCAATTTCTGCACTATCCGTGTGTTTTTGCCGTGTAGAACAAAAAGTAAATTTTCAGTTATGTGCACCGAAAAATCTGTCTTCTTGCCCGCTAGGCGAATTGCTTGTTTTTGAATATAAAGTCTATTTTTAACTGTAAGCATTATTTTTTTAACTGCTTCAACAATATTTTATGTTTTGCTACATTTTTCAATTTTTAATGATGATGTTTTGAGATTTTATGCATTTTTGCCTTGCCGCGAAGTGAGAACTAAATTCATTGAATGAGAAATCTATTTGTAATGAAATTTGAGGAAATAGGTTTAAATGACATGCAGCAGAAAATATGTATAATTTAATAGGCAGTACAAGGAAGTCATGTGGAGTCCAAATCAGATTTTTTAAAATTTACACTTAAATTATATTATCAGAATTGCTACTAAGTCTTCACTTATATACCTGATTTTCCTGCTATATTCATCGCTTTTTATTACCCAGTACGCATTTGAGGAACAAGAAATTCACGCTAAGATGTGCTTTGTTTGAAATATTTGTGAGACATAGTAACGATTGAATGCAATGATTAAAGTATTGGACAATGGGAAAATATGGACCGGAGCAAATTAATGCAAACTTCGACTGGTTTAAATAATTATACTCATGGTAACAGAAAATATATACTTAGTTGATTTTTTAAAATTATTATTATTATTAAGATAGCTCTTCATTATTTGTTATTTTTATTGAACAGTAACAATTATTCACTTGCTGTTTAATTATTTTCTTTCGAAAATAATCTAGTCTTTGATACATGCCACTTTAATCCTTTATAACTGCGCAACACATACAAAACGAAGTGAATGAAACATAATTTTTTATTTGTAAACAAAGAAATTTCGGCAAATTAAAAAATATGTTTTCTTATATGCACTGTAATATGAAAAATAAATAAATTAAGAATTAAAAAAAGCAATATAAATCCGTTGACATTAATTGAATGATTGTAGCAGCCATAGAAAACCGAACTATGGAAAACGAGCTTCCATTAACTTTATTAAAATGTTCCACCCCGAGTTATTATACTTAACTATAATTACTTTAATCATTAGATAGAGCAATATTTTATATTGTCCCTATTATTTTGAATGACTTTCCAGCAAATGAATTTACTATTTTTCCTAAGTATTTCATTTACTTTGCTGCAGGATTACCTCTTATCAAGTCAGCCATGATCATTAAAACTAAATATCTTAAATGCAATCTAGTTTATTAACGTGGGATGAATCCAACTAATTTTCCAGGATATTAAAGAAATTATTTCTGAAGTTTCATCATTATGTAACAACACAGGAAAAATGAGAAAAAATGTTATCTTCTTTTTTCATAATACATATATCGTAAAGTACTGTATTTGACGAAGTACTATATAAGATGAATTTCTGCCCGGAAGTGTGCTGTCTTCATTAAATACATGACCTTATGTATTTAAATAAGCGTAGTCATTTTCAGGTCAGAATGTCATCGGTTTGGGACTATCTGAATTAATTAATGCAGTGTTTCGAATGGACGAAATAATTTTTTTAACATTATCTTCTATCCGTGTGAAGAAAGTTCTCTGAGAAATCAGGTTGTATTTAATATTTCAGCTACTGCAAACGTTTGAATTCTCCCGTTGTTATATGCCCTAGACATTGCTGAAATGTAGTATTTAAACTCAGTGTAACCCTAAAGAAAATGACAACAAAGCATCAAATGACAGTTTGGTCTACTCCCTGCTGAAAAAATATAATTCGTTCTTAAATCAGGATAAAAGACTACTGGGGGAAGGCGGGCAAGAGTGATAAGCTTAATAATCATAAACGCGTCTCAAAATGGCATTAATTTGAATAAATTTTTAAAAACGTGAATTCTAGACCATGAAAGGGCAAGAATTTCACTTTCTTTTGAAAATGATTATTTATAAAATAAATAATATGGTAGAAAACAGCAGATAACTGTCTGTTACAACATCTTGGTGTTCTAGATTTATTAGAAGAAAAACCTTTATCATTCATTTTAGAACAAAACGTGTATCATAAATTACTAGCTAAATAGCAAGATAAAATTAATTAAGTTTACAAACACGCCATTATGCCCGAAAAGAGAAAAATTTCAAAATTGCACCCTTAGCAAAGTGGAATAAAATTATCCTTGCATCTAATTTTCCTTAAAACAAGAATGTGGATTCTATGACGAAAAATATTTTAGTGACCAAAATGCTTTGACATGAAGTTACGCATTATGCGGTTACAAAATTACGCTATGCTAATGGAATAAAATTCCCATTTGTCTTGATATTTAAAAGTTTCAGCGACATAACCTAACATACTAACAGATGCAAATCCATATTTTACTGAATATTCGGATGAAAGAAAAATGCATTAAACTTTGGAGGGAAAAGTGTTCTAGCCTTTACGGATGCCTGTTAAAAGGAATCATTTGATATTAGTGGAATTAAATTAGACATAACATTATTTCATTTATATTTATATTTATTATTAAACTTTTAACAGTAGTTGTTAATAGACGATTATTCATTAATGTGTGAAATCAAACAGGAATAAAATTTATAAAGTGAAATTTAAAACATAAATCTGAAATAGAAAGTACTTAACAACGTTCGTGCTATTAGGAAAGAAATTTTGTTGAGATGGCACCGCTAAAAGCTGCTATTCTAAAACCTTTAAAAATTAATTTGAACTATTAGACGTTTATATCAAAAATCATTTATAGTACCATGATTGATTGATTAGTGAAATAATATATACTGGACTGCTGGAAATATGCATTTCTTTTAGGTCGTCACTACTGAAATGAAGAGGTAATTTTGAATGTGCGTTGGACATACGAAGAAACTTACATATGTTAAAATGTTACATATGGGTGTATAGCAACCACTGAAAACGACGGACAACCACAAGTTAAGCGTAAACGAGTCTGATGCCACAGTGTATAATGCGAAAATAAAAGCCAAGATATTTGTTCAAAATGGGCGAAGCACCCATTTGTAGTAAATGTACAAAACTTATTACAAAATTTTGTATACAATATATACAATAAATTGGATTTTTAAAAACCTGTAAAATTAGTAAGTAACTGGTAAAACTTTTATTCTTTTCTCTACAATTATTTCTAAACTTATGTAATGATATATTCTATTTTTCCACCAAAATTAGAAAATTTATGTTTTATTTTCTTTAAAAGACATGCTATTATTATACTTCAGGAAATAAAATTTAAATAATACAATTTTTTTAAAAATTTAGGCAATTTTCGTTGATTTCGTTGATTATAAAGTATTTAACGTAAATTCTGAGAAATATTGATTGTTACATAAAAATGAAATGTTTCAGTTAAGTAAAGTAATCACTTGTGCATATTTTTAGGAGTTTTCTATCTAGGGTCAAATTGACCAGCACCGATTTTCTAGGTATATCGAAAGTCCCGCGGTTCTAGTGTTAAAATGATAAATGATAATTAATAACCACATGCAGAAATGGCTATCTTTTCAAAAATGGTCACTTAAAAATATCATCTTGAATGAAAGACATGAACTTTCTTTGGAAACGGTTCATTGCGTTAGTTGGTTATTGACTTATTACTCTTGACGACTAATGGTAGGCTTGTGGTTCGGTTTAAGAAATGCATAAAAACAAACTTATAAAATTAGATAAACTTGATTATTTGAGACCTTTAAACAGACTTTAAATGCCTTGAGATGTTAAATAAAATTTTAATTTTTATATAGACTTTATATAAAAAAGGTCTACTAGACAGTTTCTTCATTCTAGTGAAAACCTTTTAAAAGGGGAAACAATTCTAAAACCTATCAAATTCTAATTCAGAAGTCAAACAACAAAAATCAGCGTTATATTTACAATTCGTTGGAATGCCGTTAGAATTAAAAACAAAGACAGCATTTGCTAGAAAACATCGCTTAAAAATTGATTTTCATTAAATAAAACAATCTCGAAATGTAACCTTTCTATGAATAATAATTTTGAAACTATGTTCGTTTATTAATATTTTTATGTGATAGGCATGGTTTTTTTTCGGAAATTCGCATTCGAAAATTTACCAAGAATAACTGCCGTTAACAGCACTTGTATATTGTCCTTAAAATATTTATTAAAAGGTAAATGGATAGCCTGCTCATATGAAGATATTTTTATTATTTCATAATGGAAAACATTTTTCTCACTGATTTAATAAATTTATTAAAACGTTGAATGTGATTAAAATTATGGCACCCTAAAAATCTACATATAAACTTAATTTTTTTTTAACTTGAAACTATAAGCTTGGGTCAATTTGTTCAGAGATACTCTTCTTAGCAATCCTTTTAAAATATTCTGCTTTGTAAGTATATTTACTCACACGTAACACATAACACTAACATTATAAGACATATGTAACACATAACACTAAGATTATAAGACATATATAACACATAACACTAACATTATAAGACATTTATAACATTATAAGACATTATAACTCACACATAACATTATAAGACATAATATATGTGTTAAAAATTAGAAAAATGTGAAAGAAAATAGTTTCGTTTTGGATGAGATTAAGGATTATTAACTAAATTTCTACAGATTTTTGTTAGAACATACTATAAAAATGTTTCTGTAATACGCTAATAGAATAAATTTAAATTAAATTAATTCGAAGTTGAGTGTAATAGTAAGTACAATAAGTTTCTAGATACTGAGAAACTTAAATAGCAATGAAAGTTTGAAGAAGAAAATATTTTCAAACAGAATATTAATTTTGGGGTCTTAAGAGCTTTCCTAAGAGCCTTACAGAAGACTTTTCTTTTACAACTCAGATCTTGAATATTTAGTTGTTGCAAAGTTATTTGCACCAATTAAAAAATATGAGTTTAAATGAAAAATTATTATGATTTTAAATACAAGCTACTGAAACCGGCCTCCCTAGATGAAGTTGAATACGTAGTTTGTAATATATTTCATTGTCAGACGGATTACTAGAATTGAAACAGACTCACGCGAAAAGTCCAGACTGACGCTTTCAAGAAAAAATATCTCCCCTGTTAAAGAAATTTTGTGTGATGTCTTGATTAGGGCAGACATGGGCGAGGTTTGCAGGAGGTGAAGCGGTCACATTTCGTTGACGTGAATTTTCCCTTCCTCTGTGTACGCTCGTGAATCACAAGCAGCAACATGAGTGGCTTTATTTATTTTTTATTCGAAAGCACGGGATAGTGCAATTATATTTACTTTTGTGCTAGGAATGTCACTCGCATATAACGAAAAGTTAATCTAACAAAATTTAGTTCAGCGAAATTTTACGAAATGGACTTTTGATGTGATTTTGCTGTGTTGTATTTTAGTTTGTTCTACAAATACTCTTATTTTTATAATTAATACTGTTTCTTTATTCCTTTGCTTTCTTGTGCGTCATATATAATGCACATAACAGATATGATATACACTTGCATATGCATTTTAGTTGCCTCAGGCGATCAGTACGATTGGTGCCCGTAAAAATTAAACATATTGGTGATTCTTAATGAGATATACCTTTAAAGTTGTCGCGTATGATAAAAATTAACCTGCCGCCCTACGCAAATCTTGACTCTTCACCTTGATTATGTCGTATGCACTTAGAGCTGAACATTCTGTATAATATACAGTTGCTGAAAGAGTCAGTTAAAAAGATTTATTTTATTTTCGTTCAAGTGTGTCAACTCGGGTACGTGTCCGCTAACTGAACCCCATACAACAGAAGACTTAAAGAAAGATATTGTTAATCATCTCTACATCATTTTCAGTCCTATGTTCATAAATAAAGTTCATGTTCTAGCATTATGGAAATCGCTGATATGTTCGGAATAAGTTATTGTGGTAATGTCTAGTCATTGCTCTTTTCGCTTTTCTTTTCGGTCCTAAGGTGTGACTTGGCATATGTCTGGTACTAGAGCACTGAGCTTTTGATGTATTTTTACGATTTTTGGATATAGGTGGCGTTGAGATATCGCCAGTCTTTTGATGTTAAGGTCTAGATTGGTGCTTTTACGAATGTACAGATCATTGGTAAGAGGGAAGAAGAATAGGTAATGGTCTGCATTTCCTTTCACTCCACAGACGCAACTGACGCTATTAGAGAGGTTCCTTTGAAGAAAATAATCGGGATATAGGCCATGACCAGTGAGATAGTAAGTTAGAAAGGACATGGAGCTTCTGCTTTCCTCTCCGATTATGGGAAAAGCTGGTATTCACGCCGGCTCGTTGTGGCGTTATTTTACTCTTTTTGCCACTGGTGGCTTAGATGTTTGTTTAGGATTTGCCGTAGTTGCGATTTCGGAAGCCTGATATTAAGGAACTTGCCTTCTTGGGAAAGAACAGTTTGTTTTGCTAGATTTTCAGAAGTATCATTGTCTCTGTGCCCTTTCATATAAGTTAGGGTTATTTTAGCACTGAGATCTTTAGAGATTTGATTAATTTCATGGGCCAGACGAGAACGATTGTCTGGATTTTGGATGGAGAGTACGGCTGCTTGACTGTTTGAGTTAAAGGATATTTTGGAGAAGTTGTTTATTGACGCAACGTTGATGGCAGCTTTCATCGCTGAAAGTTCTGCTTGATGTATGTTATTGGAGTTGTTTAAGTACTCCTGCTATTTTAATTCAAAAATCCAGATGCTGTTGGATTGGAAAGAATGCTGCATATCCAGCTTTATATTCGAAATGTAGGCTTTGTTTCTTGAGTCGATGCTCTTTTGGATTTTTATTTTCGTATAGTGATTGGCTTGTAGCTGAAGTTTTGCATTCAAAAAGGCGACTAGCAATGAATTGATTGCACTCATGCTCCTCTTTCCCTCGCTTCAATAATATGGTGCATGATTAACAATTTCCATTACGAAGGGTTTTTTTTTTCATCTCTTTTTACAGATTTTTTTCTTTCTGCCCTTTTTCCACTTGATCATATATCACCATTTGCTTCATATTATGATAGTTATTTTACCGTAGGGGTTTCAGCGCGAAATAGTTTCTTCAATTACTCTTTGTGACTTCTTTTTTTAAATTTTAATTACGTATAGGGTGCAAAATATATAAAATAATTTTCTTTAAACTTCTAGAAGGAAAAGGTTACAGGTGAATCGGGATTAGATAGCAATGCAGGGTTGGAAATGCCATTGTGATGTGCAAGTTTGCAAAGAATACGAGAAATTAAAGAGGAACGCGTAAATAAAGAACGAAAGTTTACTTATTAAAATGTTGCAATTATGAAATGGAGATGGATCACAGAAGGTGTTCGAAGTTTATATTAACATATACAGCACAAGTCTGACATTAGCAGCGTATGTAATTACGAACGTTTTGAAGTATGAAAGAGTCTGTAGGACTGCTAGTTATACAGACTCTATAAGATCTTCTATAAGATCTATAAAGATCTTATTATCTTATTATCCTATGTGTTCTATAAGATCTTCCTCATTGACCACAGATATTTTGTACACCAGACCACTATGTTTCAAAAAATAACTCTAAGGAGCATAGGTCTGGTGTTCGGGAAAATCAACGAATGGAACCACGAAGCCCGATCCATTGTTCTTTAAAGCGCTCCCCAGTCTCACCGTTGAAAATGGGTTATGGTCCCATGATGCTTAAACCATGGGCGCAGTAATTAATGAATCCCTTAGTGAATGAATAGTTGGGAGAATGAAAATAACATCCCATCCAAACGAAATCTCGGAAATAATACCATCCAGTCCAAACGAACAGGCCACGGATATGGTCATGGTTCCAATAAGTTTTTCCTCACAATGCCGGACCAAACATTGATAGCAAACCGATGTTGTATTGTATAGGTTTCGAGTAGCATGTAACTTCACTACTGCCCATATATATGAACAGTGTGCATTATACAGTATGTCCAACAAAGAAAGGAGTCCCTGATATCAAAATTTAAAATCTCGAAAACAGAGATCGATAGAAGAGTACAACAAGTGATATAAAATCAGGGACTCATTTAGTGGACACCCTTATCAGCCACCGCTGGAAAAATATGTCTCGTCTGTGAATAAGACAAAAACCGTAAAAAGAGGTTCGTCAAAAATTCTGTAAATGCTATAGAACGTAAGCAAACGTCTTTGGATAATCATCAAGCTGCAGTAGCTGTACGCGTTGCTCATGTTATGGGTGAAATTGGTTTGAGCTCAAGATCATGCTGCTGATGGTTTTGAATAAAAAGAAAGAGAGTAGTAATTGTCTGTTCACTGGCAGCTGGAGTCATTTCTGCATGACAAAGCATAATCTCTTCGATTTCAGTGATTCGTACCCGTTCCCTAGTTTTCGTATGTTTTCAAAAGAACCGGTTTCTTAATACGTGACACAGTCAAATGTAAAATGTCTGATGGCTCGGAATGCGTTCCATCAGATAGCACTCTAGGTACTGATGCACTGTCTGTTATAATCAGCGTCTCCATTTGCTAGATGCATATCTGCTACTCACAATTTCTGTAAATTTTCCTCATCCTACTTTTACGGTTAGTGACCCTGACTGGGGCAGATTTCGAATCTCGGAAAATGCACGAAATGTAAGTGTTATAGTGTCTGTGCGACAAGGAGGCACTAAACGTACACGTTGAGTCGAAAGTCCTTTGGAGAGGTTAGAAGTAGGGGAAAAAAGGGTGAAGGACTCTCGGATCGCTTCCCGAAGTCTTTCTCCCTCAAAATCAATGTAGAAGCTTAACAGTTAGCAAGGTTGGGCGATACCTAATACATACTTACGGGAATGAGAATTCACAAGTGCTGGTCTTTATTCGTTCAATACCTCTACCTATATATTTGCGGATAGTTTTTGCATGTAGATTTTCTTCCTCGGAAATTGCCGATTACTCAGTAATAGCTATCGCGTTATGATTGCGTTTCGGACCCTAACTGTCAGATCCCGATTCGTCTTTGAGTAGCATACATCTTCCAAAAGTTTATACACGAGGTAGAGAATGACCCTAAAAATATATATAAATATATATATACAGGATTGACAGAACATAGCAAAAGAAACTTCCGTAATACAAAGCATGGTGGGATCGGAAATGTGAATGCAGAAACACAGTAAGCATGAAGAGCATGGAAAATGAAAATTCGTTTTAATCATATCTTTACGAGAAGTAGTGCATAATATTGCACGAAAATTTTTCAAATGAATTCTTAATCGCAGTACATGCACAATATGATAACTAATCTCATTTAAGAGATGCAGTTCAACTAACCTGAAGCTCTTGTTGCTTCTGAAAATCTGAAAGCTTTCAGATTTTATTTTATGCACAAAAGGGCGTTTTTTAAACGTTTTGTGTGTTACCTTTACTTATTAAATAGCACACTCTTCGCATTTAAACCAAGAAAAATTCAACAGCAATATAAAAAAATATTTAAAAGAGCCTATCTATAGAATTTCCGATACACAGTCTGGCGCGCTGGAGAGAAAGATTTTTTCTTTTTCGTAGTGTTGCCATTGCTCGCTTTGAAATCGTTGAGTTGTTAATCAAAAATTTATTAATGTTTGACAAAATATGAAATTGATAATAAACAAATTCCAAACTTGGGATTCCAGATGCCCATATTCGAATGGAGGCTACGTTATTCAAAATTAGATGTGTTTAGGTACCGTTGTTTTTTCACAGTGCGAGAAACATACACACATTCATGCAGATTCTTCATTATTTATTTCTTTGAATATAACACAGCGCTCAAATATTTGGTGGCAACAATTTGAAAAGTGAACATTTATAGTGAATCGACACAAAACGCCAAAACGAAATTAATAATAGCCCTTTTGGGCAAATTGTCTCTTTGGTCTAATAAATAAAAATAATTTAAAAATATCTGAACAATCTGAGGTTTGACATTACGCCCAAAGAGATGTTTTTTTAACGTTTGTGTGTTACCTTTATTTATTAAATATCATGTTCTTCGCATGTTCACTGAAACCATAAAACTCAATTCAACAGCAATATAGCAAAATAATTTTAAAATGATTCTATCTTTAGAATTTCCGTTACACAGTCTCGGCGCGCTGGATATAAAAATGTTTTTACCCGTACAGTGTTGCCATTGTTCGCTTTGAAATCGTTGAGTTTGTTAATAGAGAATTCTTTAATGTCTGACAAAATATGAAATCGATAATAAAACAGATTCCAAATTCCAAACTAGGGCTTCCAGATGCGTATAATCGATGGAGGATTACTTTATTCAAAATTCGATGGCTCTAGGTACCGTTGCTTTATAACAATGCTACAAACACACATACATTTATGCAGATTCTTCACTATTTAATTCCTTTAAATATAACACAGGGCGATAATGTTTGGTGGTAATAATTTGAAAAGTGAAACGGATATTTAAAGTTTTCCACGCAAAGTGCAAAACGAAATTTATATCCCTTTCTGGGCTAATGCCCTTTGAGCTAATAAGAATTCTGAAAGAATGCTATGTCATAATGCTGTAATAAAAACAATCATTATTAAGATTTTAACATTATTAAATGGTTGTAAATTAATAATTAATTACATACAAATACACACAATTCTAGTCGTATAATCTTAAAAAAGGCTTGAAATATTTTCGTGATTCACCAAGCGTCCCTCTGCACACGAGAAAGTAGAAGCCATACGAAAGCTTTGAATTATGCTACCATTTTTAAGTATGCAGCTAAATGAAGGATAATGAACATGTTATCTCTAAAGTAACACTATTAATCTGGTCAGGGTAGAAAGTTGTTTAGATTCTTTTATTACATCGTAAAAAATCCAGTAAAATTTATTGAAAATAATGCGATCTAAATTATTTTCTATATTTCCAAATCTACAATATTCCCGGTATTTGGTTCATAGTAAATTTTCTCTATAGCAATTATAAGATTTTACCTTAAAAAACACATCGATACATTTTATAAGGCTAATATCCAATTTTAGTCTTTTATACTGAATATCTTTTAAAACAGGATTCCATATTCGCAATTCAAAACAGACTTGTCAACTGGTATATCTCGCAAACAAATATCTACCGTAGGCTACTGAAATACACATACGTGTTGAAGACGAGTATTATCTAATTTGCATCCACTTGACATTCATGCTCTATAAGTGTTTTGGTGGATCTTGAAATACTGTGCAACAGAAGTTGCATGTATGTTTTACGGTTTAACATGCAGATGTGGCCTTTCGGAATAAAATGCGCAAAAACGCTCAAGGCGTGGGACCTGCACTTTGTCGCAAAATTCGCTTCGCCGAGCTACTCAGCTGGTGACTATTGATCAACTACATTTCACTTTCGCTATTTGGGAAACTCTTCCAATGTGTCAGATGCAGCGAACTCTGTGCACTATTATCGGTTTTCTGATAAAGCAGATGTGTCATATAAATAACTGACACAATTACCACACACTTCCAGCTACGACGCTCTAGAAATTTTGTTTTAATTTTACGAAATTAAAGTTTCGATCTGCAACTAATCAAAAAGGTATTTCGGCTGAATTGTCTATTTTAGTTTCAGGTAGCGTGTTTTTAAACAATTTTTAAACCCAGTCTTAGTGAAAAAGTGAAGAAATTCGTCATTTATCGTATTTTCTGAGAAGTAAACCGTCAGATATTGTTATTACGTTAAACACATATTATGTGCTGCCATTACATTAAACATGTGCTGTTATTACACATTACGTGACTCTTAATAGAGTTTCACAATGTGTAATAAAGAACACATCAGTATAAAACTGGCACACGGAAATCTATGGATAACGCAGGAAACTGATTTTTTTTAGCTTCTGTAATTAAAATAAATTTAAAAAAGTACAGAATCCTAAGTTTGAATCCAGAAATTTTTAAATTAAAAACAAAGACGATGGTTCTATCAATTCCATCTAAAGAGTTCGTGAATATTGGACCTCTATGGTTGTGTACCCATGGATATCACAAATTCGAAATTTCGACTCTTGAATAACAATACAGTTTTAAGTAAACTTTTAAAACGCTAGAATAAGAAGGTGTCGCAAGGAGGTAGATTCATTCTCTGGCATGATGCGCTTATTTCATTTCATTCTTCATATGTCTGTTTCGATGATACTCAGTGTATAATAAGTAAGATCATAAAATTTTCTCCAATGCTGAAACTCTGAAAAAAAAATGTAATTTGCAGTTCCTACGGAAAGAAACTAGAGTATCCTCTTCACTCGCATTTAGTAATGCAGTTTTGTTGTGGCAGATATTAAAATTAGTAAGTTAAAACCCGACATGCGATGAAATTCAGTGCTTAATACCTACATTAATCTGTTCAGGATAGAAAGTTCATACCAGAATTCTGTAAATTGCATATGTTTGTACTTGTTAATAAGGGCATTTTCCGCTTTTCTTACTGAAACCATACAGGATTTTGTTCACTATATATGAAGTCGGTCTCCTAAAATGTAAAAGCCGGTCAAGATGTGCCTGAATCTTGAAATAAAAATGCTAGTTCACTGATACAAAAAATTTTGCTACAGTTTATTGAGAAATATGTCATATTCTTGGGACAGATGAGTAATTTTTCGAAAAAGAATTGTCTTTTTTTAAAGAAATGGTTATGATTTAAGGAACTTCAAGTGGTTTCATAGATTCTAATACACTAGTGAATCAACCATTTGTTTGCTTAAACGTAAAACTTAGCAGATAATCAAAATAAGAAATTTTTTGTTTAACAATCATTAAAGAAAATTCCACTTAAAAGTAACTTTAGCTTTTTTGAGCAGTAAAATGTTTGCTAAAGATACACCTTGATGACATGTCTGTGGCAATTATTTTGTGTTTTTCTAAAACTTAAATTAAGTACGTCTCTAATTTTTCTTTGAGTTACATCAAAAACAGAAGCTTAAACAAGGAATTTATGCAAATTAATACATCCGTAAAAAGGCTTAAAAACAATTGAAGACTAACTGCAATCTCACTCATTCCCTATTCAACAAAGAATCGCCCTGCTTTTCATAACTGCTAGCAATGATCTGAGTACATCCGGCTCTAATCGGTCCGGAGTAGCGTCCAGCCGTCTTTCTGCTTCGACAAATCTAGTGACTCTACAAAAGGATCCCTAATTATAAAAGGTAGTTGAATTATTACCATTAACATAATTTGACGATTGGGTCCCCTCGACCCCAATCGTACTTTAAAAGGAGGAGTATATAAAGTATTTTCTCACTGCTTTACCGCGTGATTTCTTAGTTTAAGTGGAAATCATATCCACCTGGCAAAGGGAAGGTCCGGAGTTAGAGCTTAATACACTTCAACCCACATAAAAACGTAACACTTTCCAGTGTACGTACTGATATGCACATGGAAAACAGTATAAGATGACAAACTCCATTTAATAAATGGTAGAAGTCGTCAGCCAAAAATAGAGAAAAATATCTAACAAATTCCGATTATATTCCTGTCATCTTTCATCATGCACTTAATAATAACTCCTATGCCCTGATTGGTAGGCATACCGTGTTAGTAGAACACACGATGTAACTACTCACTAAAATTAAATTATCGCCTTTGTAAGGCGAACTGGCACGCGCTCAACATTAACGAACATAGTTATAAATTTTTTCCTGACATCTCGCATATTAAATTTCTGTTACATATAAAATACGACAGGAGAATATAAATCGCGAAATTTAGTACAGTAATCATTAAAATTCGAAGATCATTATTAAATACCGTAAAAACAATGTTAAATCGTTACCTTAATGAAGAATAATGTATGGACAGAAGCAGAACATAAATTTAAATTAAACGAAGGAAGAGCAAAAAATAAAAACAAAATGCATGCAATGAAATTTACAATTGTTTAGCGATAAAGTTTTTATTTAAAAAACTTTTTATCGTAGTATTTAGATAAAGAATTGATTAAGTTATATAAAGTGCAGAATATTACAGAAATTCAAAACATTTACCAAATTATTTACTTGAATGAAATAATACTTATGTTTACACTGGCATAATAGCTCAGATACAACTTTAGATGTTACTGGTCATTAGAATAATTAATTCACTCATACCTAATAGAGTTCAATAAGTCATTCCAGTGTAATGCACATGATATAGAAAATCAATTATCTGAGAATTACGAGGTGCTATGTTTTATGAGCCATTCATTAGTGCCCTATGTACATACACGCTGAAATACCCTGAGCTTATCCTCCCTTTTAGCCATTTATATTATATTTAGAATTATTACATCCGCCCTTTTAGCCTTTTCATTATATACAGTAGATGAGAACTCTGATTTGTCTATCTTTTGTCGATTTTTAAAATATAAACGAAAGTTTTTCTCCACTTTTAAAACTTCTTTCGCATATAAAATGCATTATTACATATACCTACCAATATTACGCTCTGACAATTAACAGTATAACATACATATATACACCGCTGGCCATTCAAAATTTAACACTATGAAAAAAGCCACCAACAGATTTGAATTTGTACAATATTTTTATAAAACATGCAGATAAAGAGCATTGAAGCGCATTGGCGAACCGACTTGCACCAATAATACCGCCTAGAAGCACTACAAAATGTAAAAGTAGTATTTTTTTTTTTTTTTTTTTTTTTTTTTTTTTTTTTTTGCGTTGGAAACTTCAGTATACCTCACGGGAAAACTATTGCAATTATTCAAATAAATTTCTGAGTTTGACAGAGGAAAATTGTAGCTTATGGAGGCTACGAGTTGCCATTCGATAAATAGATACTCGGGTTAGAAGAAATGAAGTGAACGACACGTATAATGATGAAATAATGCAACTATGGATTTGGCGAATAAGTAGGGTGCATGGACTTAATGAAACGTAGCACCAATCTCCTCACACTATCGAACGAAAAGATAGGCATATTGTACGCATAGAGATGATGAGTTGTTCAACAAAATTAAGGATCTTAACACAACAATAAGAGTCTGTAGTACATCATCCTGTTGCAGCATGTGTTATTGAATGTTGTCTTCAGATAAAGGGTTCCTTTGCAATGCACCTAATCGTTGACTGTACACCGCAGGCGCCTGCAGCTGCAGTGTTGCTTTGAACGTCGAATATGAACAGGACAATAAAAATTAAGCGGGAGAGAACTTGATCAGTGGTTTCACAGGTACTGTCCCAACCACATTAACTGTATAGTTTCCTTCTATTTGATGGATAAACCCCAAAGGACGGATCCGAATTTCTTTTACTCATCTTTTTCTGCCACCAAACGTCTGCAGAGGATATTCGTGAAGACAAAACGAACTTCTAATACAGCCGCCAGAAAATTCAGAAATTTGACTTCTAATATAGCCGCCATTCGAAGAAGAAATATTGAATATGAGTATAATTTTGCTTTTTATGTATAAAACTGGCTCAGTGGCAATAATATCATATATATATATCTTACTTTGCAGCTATTCAGCAAATATTAGAAAAACTTGTTTTCGGTTTCAATGAGTTTTAGTTCATTCTTTATATATATACATATATATTACGTAAT
Organism: Stegodyphus dumicola; assembly: GCF_044657685.1. Lineage (NCBI taxonomy): Eukaryota > Metazoa > Arthropoda > Arachnida > Araneae > Eresidae > Stegodyphus > Stegodyphus dumicola. Next base: position 202,389,586 of record NC_140771.1, read on the forward strand.
TTATCTTTATGTATAAAGATAAATTCCAACTTAAATTCATATATGTATAAATATAATATACATTCCAACTTAAATTTATAATAGCTCCATTAAGTCTTAGTTCTAATCGGTTATTTTCCCTCCTTAAAAATAGTAACATGCTTTTAATAAATTTCTCTTTATTGCGTCATTTCAAAATTCAAAATTGAAATTTTCTTATATAATACTTATGTAATTTTAATATTCGATGTATTAACATAACTTTACAATTTTGACTAAAGTCTTTTAGATAATAACAGTGTTAAAATTTGTAAACCAAAATCCCAGACAGAGAACAAAAATAAAGCAAAACCGTATCTTTACTGTTCGCAATCTAGCATTCCTATTGTAATCAAGACAGTCACTTGTCTGTGTATTACTTAGATTATGCTTGTCGCTTCTGCCCTAATGTCAATTACGTTTCCTATCAATATGTAGAATCTGTGTCTGGGCTGCTTTATTGAGCTATTATTCAACGAAAAATGCTTCAATAAATATGATTTGTGAAAGTTTCATCATACATCCACTTCTAAAACGTGTTTTACGTTCTGCTCAAAAATGTTTATTACATTATCTAGGGAATATGTAAGTATGCTTATGCGAAATAAATTGTTTTATAAAGTTCGACAAAGAGAAGGAAATAGGCAAAAGGGTTAACTTGACATTGCATTCTTAAAGGTCTTGCTAGATTTAATATCATTGAGAGAGTTGATGACTTTGTTAAAGAACGGATAGTGTCTAGCTAATTATATTCCAGCTCCAAAGAGAAAAGATTTAACACGAATGAAAAAAATAAGTTACTGACGAATATATTTAAAGTCAGGGCCATCCGGAAAAGATAATTTGAAACTCATAATATTTCGTAAGCATACAATCTATGTATAAATAACATTGATTCAAGCCGAACGGTTACTAGACAGGTACGGTTCCCGGATTACTTGAACAACTACAACAACTGAATTTACTACAATTACTTGAACAACAACTTAATTTACTACAATCATGTAATATACTATTACTGAAGACAGCGGGCGTGATCTTTAACACATACGCAAAGGGGTACATCTCTACTTTAATGAAGGATATAGTCTGTAGAGTCATTAGATTTTTTGAAAAGAGGAAAAATTAGCAACGCCTTCGCCGGGAATCGAACCACGGACATCTGGAAATATCGGCCCAGCGTGTTACCGTTACACCACGAAGACACGCTGGAAAGCGGGAGAAATACCTTATACATTCTCCTTTTTAAAGGGCTCTAGGGTTTTAGGGGACCTAGTCGCCAAATCCTGGGTGTGGAAAATCATCATCCACAACCCTTTTAGTTCGGACGCTACTGTAGAGACATTAGGTATTTTTTTGAAGAGAGGAAAAATTAGCAACGCCTTCTCCGCGAATCGAACCACGGACTCTGGAATACCGGCCCAGCGTGCTACCGTTACACCACGAAGAGCACGGTGGAAAGCGGGAGAAATACCTTATAAGTCATAAAATATTGTTGTTTTTTCTCGATAAATATTGAAAGTTATTGATAATAGTAAGGCTATTTAGAAGTGTGAGTGGAAAATTTCGTTTTATTTATTAAGATTAGCATCAATTATTTTCAGTTCGCTTTACCTGTTCGTTTGTGAGTGCTGTTAAGTAAAAGGGTTATTCTTTTTTTTTTTTTTTTATTCATTTATTTCTAATATTTATGTTACTCGACTAGTGGGGGCCCGGTTTCTCTGAGGTTCTAAATTTTTAAATTTATTAAATTTAGGATAGTTAATAGCCTTTCAAAATTTTTGTGTAAGTATGGTGGATATGGCTGGCTGTCTGGGTATATCTCTCTCTTGTTCCAGAGGTTGACCCAAATGTGGCTTTTTTGTCTAAACATTCATTTTGTTAGCTACGTCGGGTCTCGCATTTAATCAAATTAAGTTTGCCTATACACGCAATTGTTATTAGATAAAGGGAAGGAAATGAGAAGGTCTTTGAATTGGTTATGGATTGAAAATATACATGTTCGAAGATTTATGTCTAATTTTCCATCTAGTCAAAACAAATGCGACGTTTCGAAACTTTTTTTAAAAAAAGAAAATCGGGGCATATGGAACTCTTTTCTACTGAATTCTTATACATATGGTGAAAGGGAAAATATTCGAAAAATATCTTTACACACTTTGCATTTTTAGAGAATCGCGAAAAGCATGCAGGTATGCACTTCGACAGTGTAAAGTGAAATTTTCTTACTACTAAAATCTGACTTACCATACGCTCTAATAAACATAAAATGATCCTGCATTTTAACCATGTTCAGAACAAAATTTAAATTTTTCTCTTTCTAAACATAATACTTAAAATCCGAATTCCATAAAATACTTTCAACTATACTGTTACAAAATTTTAATAATTACTAATAATTACTATGTTACAAAATTTTAATAATTACTAATAATTATTTTAATAATTACTAAGTACGGAAATAATTTATTTAATGAAAGTCAGTATGACAACTATATTATTTGAATGCCGGATAAAGTTATTGAAATCATTTATTTAAACCTCTAGTCTACCATTTACAATCTAATTCAATTTCCCACATAATTAGCTGGATAGACAATGACATCATAAAGATTGTACAGATGCTTGAAATGTTAAATTAACTTCCCTAGTTTGCATAAGAATATGTCTACATATTCTCGGCAGCTTCAGATAAAATATTTCTCACCAGTGAGGGTTAATTCGGAAACTAATTGTGCCGCAAATATTGTATAAAACAAATCTCTATTTAAATGATGAACTCGATCTCCCATATTTTAAGAAGACCTTCTCTTTACTTCCTTGTACAAAGTAAAAATGAAGTATTGTAATCGCGAAAAGTTTCAGGCAGCATATTTCAAGGAAAATATCCATTTTGACCGCTATCGAATGCAATTTAACGATATCTGTACGTAAGGACAGAATAAAAGACTCGTTTCCTCCAAAAAAATTATAAAACTGCTTTAAACTTTTTTTTTTTTTTTTTTTTTTCTGAAGAGAATTTTTCGTGGCGTCTGTACGAACGTATGTACGTACGTACGTATCTCGAATAACAAAAACGAGTAGCCTCAGAACGTTGAAATTTTGTATATAGGACTGCTGTAATATGTAAATGTGCACCTCGTATTTTGGTTGCAAACGGCCGCACCAAACGTATATAAATATACTTATATATATATCCAGTCTGTTACCCGGCTCAGTGATCTCAGGTTTTTTACTCTTATATGTTTGTCAATTGTACATTTCTTGCTTTAAAAATGATTGAATTATGTTGTTCTTATCTTCCGGTTAAGGTTTTTATGCCTTTAGTAAATCTGTATGCAATATTTTGAGAATTATCAACAATTTTAAAGTTGTTTAAATGCCGCTAAGCCCTTTTTAGATGGCGGCCATTGATTGTTTACATTTGAAACAGCAGACTAGTGGATTTGTTGCCAATCTAGAGAAACATAGCTTCGCAACAACAAAGATAACGCCTTCATTTATTATTGCCAATTAAATCCTTTCTGGAATTTTTTCGAGGAAATAAGTGTTTAAGATTTACTTCGTAATTTTTAATATAGATATTTTGAGTTTTTATGTATTTTTGCCTTCTCGCGAAGTGAGAACTGAATTAATTGAATGATAAATACTCAATCGTCTGTGAAAAACTGTTTCTTTTTTGTTTTGTTTGCTTAATTTCTTTTATACATTGGTCTAGCTTTATTATAGTATTTGAATAGAACATGTGGCAACGATTAGATAATTCTATCCTTTAAATGATACATATTTTGTGCATTCTGAGTTATAATATGAACGAAATATAATACTGTTAAGTGAACCTAGCGCCAGAGTGTCGCTATGGTAAACAAAGATAATTTTAAAGAATGCATTTATTCTATTGTGGTTTATGCGCTGTCGGCGAAGTAGGTTTAATTCAATCTAGTTTAATTCAATCAAGTTTAAACGAAATGCAAGAAAAAATGCGTATAATTTAATATTCCGTACAAGGAAGTCATGTGGTGTACACATCAGATTTTTTTTTTCTTTTATGCAAAGAAAAACATTGTGAATTCAAATTTACAATTACCATTGAAGTATATAATTTTGGAGTTGACTTTTGAAATGAAACTTATTCGAATTGTGATTAAGCTTTCAACTGAAAATAGAGGCAAGTAGGACAAACGTTTAATATTTTAAACCTACGTTCCTAAAATATGCAGTGAATATTAGGAAATTAGTTATCTTAGATTTAAGATCATTACATCTAATTCAAACATAAGGCTAAACAAAACACTTCTAAGACCTTCCCCAGTTCTCTTTTACTTTTAACTAGCTTAATTAACTTCATATAAAAGCTTTGATTTTAATCTTTATAACTTTCGTATTAAATTTACTTAGTAGAAATCGATAAATTTAGAGGCAATTTCCCCCCCCTCTATTTAAATGTATGTTATCTTAAAAGTGCATTAAATATTATTTTGTCTTTTCTGCACTTCTTTAGAATAAAATTTTCAAACACAGTGGTATTTCTTTCTTAATTTTCAAACATATAATTTAAAATTTACTATCATTCAGGAATATTTTTGTTAAATTTATTAAATATTATATGAGTGTATTTATATTTATATATACAGCAAAGAAACTATTAAAAGCCAGAAGTGTAGCATATTCTGCTGTATATATCTAGATATAGCTCTATTACGGCCCTAGGCGAAGAGTACAAGGTCCACTGTGCTTCAGTGACACTAGCGTGTTCTTCAATATCAGAAATTTCCTAGTCCCAAACCATTGGGATTAATACGCCTTCCTTCAAAATTCAACGGAAGGAGATATAGACGATAGTGGAAAAAATTGAATTTTAAACTAATGCTTTTTGTCATATCTTCTTTTGAATTCAAATGATTTTTCGAAGTAGCAACGCCTAATTTTTCGTAGGTTTTTAACTTTTGTCCTCAAATTTCTTAATATTACTTTATAAAAACTTTCTTTGGATATTTTCATAAACAATCTTTAAAAACTGGCATGAAGTATTTTAGCAGAAATGAATTACCTGATAAAATGCTTCATAACAAATTATTTCTTAAACTCTAATAAAAATTTACTTCACATTTATGAAAATATTACGTCTTTTCCTAGATGCATTGAAATGGAGAAATGCAAGAAATTGCATTTCTTTATCCCACCGACTTTCAAAGAGTGAAACTTCATCAATACAAAACACAAAGTCACACTTCGAAAAGTGCCACTGCATTCCTGGAAAAAATGAAGACTGATACTGATATTGTCTATATACCTTTTAAACGCATTCTTGTAAATTTCCCTGACGTTTCACTTATGGACTATTATGTATTTGGTTTCATGAAAAGAGCTATTTCTAAGCGCAAACCCACCACGATTGGTGACTCTGGAAAGGAGTGGAAAAGGAGTGAAAATCAACGATACTGGAAATTTTACGAAAAGCCCTTCTGTCAGGGAAATCATGATGCAGCCATATAGTCGAAAAAAAAAAAAGGCTATCAGATCAAACATTTAAAAAAAATACTTTTACATTTTAAAAATAATTAATCATCCATGAAATCATTCTAGAAAGCTGTAAACACCCTCTGTAGTCGATATGTAAACGAAGTCTTTAAGTTTATGTGTGTCTCGTTTTGTCTGTTTGTGGGACATCACGTGGGAGATCCTAATATCAGGCGAAGTTTGGTATAATCATATTGCAGAGTCATTAGGTTATTTCGAAACAGGAGACATGAAAAATGAGCAGTGCCCTCACCGGGACTTGAACATCGGACCTCTCGAATACGTGCCAAGAAGGCATGTTAAGAAGGCGGGAGAAATACTATATGTACCTTTAAAGGGCGACTGGTGATTAAGGGATCCCATCGCCAAAATCCTGGTGGTGGAAAATCATAATCCGCCACCTTTGTTTAGTTCGGCACCAATGTAGAATCATTAGGTTATTTCGAAGCAGGAGACATAAAAAATTAGCAATGCCCTCGCCGGGATTCGAACCTAGGACCTCTCGAATACTCGTCGTTACACCATGAAATCATGTTAAGAAGGCGGGAGAACTACCTTACAATATAGAAAATTGTTTTGTATGCTTGAATATGCAAATCCAAATTTTCTTACTCTTTTATAACTTTTGGTTGGAATATGTACGGTAAACAGCAACATACATAGTTATCTCTGAGAAGGGAAAAGTCTTAGGAGTTCATACCTGTCAGAGAAAGCTGTGAATCGTGGTCTTGAGAATTACAGACAGAGCCCGAACAATTGAACGACACTTTCAAATGAAGAACCAATAGTTCTATAAAAAGTATCTTGTGTTCAGCAAAGCAGAACATGGCTGCTGCATGTTGGCCAGCAAGAAGTGGTAGCACCACGCGAGAACGTTTCCTTGTGATATACTAAGAATGAAGTACCTCCTCTTTTGTTTGGACGATCTTAAACAAAGCATCACCGATTTAGCTAAAACTGGTTGATACGGTCGTGAACATGGTGAGACATTATTGGAAGGAACTTGACTATCTCACTGATATCTGTCATGCTACGAAAGATCGATGTTTAGAAATTACTTTTCTAACAGTATATGTATTTCAGTCAAGCTGTTCAAACTCATGGCTCTGTGAAAATTTGACAACTTGAGATCCACTTTTTGTAATTTAAACCTTTATAATAATCTTGAAAATAATTAAATTTCTATATGTCAAGCTCTCAGCACAGGTAAGTGGAGAGGTTAGCAAGTACTTAGTTACTTCGAAAACAGCTGAAATAACACATCTTAAATAATATATTTTTAAGTAATATCTTTAATTTTAAAAGGAAATAGCTGACTTTTTTATGGAATGAATTGGTAAGAACCGACGTTGTTTATAAATAAAAATTCTTTGCTCTGAAAATTATTCTTATCAATATTCCGCTTACCTAAAGGCGCATCTCTTTGAAAAACAAAAATCTGTAACTTTTAACCATGATCCATCAGAAATTAAAAAGAAAGCCTATAATGCCATCAACGTACTCTTTTCTTTCATGCTGGGAAAATAGCGAAAAATTCGCAATCACTTTCCACTTTCCCCACTCTTAACGTTTTTTTTTTTTTTTACTTCTTCGTACAGTCTGTCTAATATCGATTAAATTTGATTGATTAACCGTAAGCAGAGGCGTCATAAATCACAGGGGGCGCGTTAACATTGAGTCTTAAATGTCAGAAAAAAAAGAGAAGTGGAGAGAAATATCTGTTTAGTCAAAAATAAAAAATTAGATTTGGGGAACGATAAATATTATTAAGCTTATCGATAAAATGTAGAGCAGTTTGCCTTCTCGAGGAAATGGAGAGCTTGTAAAGATTAAGAGTTCTGTGACAGGGTACAAATATTTGGCTGTTTGCCCTGCTGACAATGTGCAAAAGTGTTTTCTTTGCTTCAAATTGGCTACTCTTGTTTCACATTTTTATTTCCATTAGATGTTGTACATCATACTGATGACGTACCCTGAAATGTGTGTACATATATCTAAGTTAGCCCATATTCTGCAGATCGAGTTCCCTTCGTATTTTTGAAAAGTTGTATCAGGTTACGGAAACTATGATTGGTGTTATGAAAAGAAAAATTGGTTACAAAATTGTGATTTAATCACATGATCCTTCGTTTTTCCTGTTTCTGTGAGGGTGATAAACAGTTGCAGTTACTCTTTCATAGCCAAAAACGAATAACAGATCACAGTAAAGTAAAATTCTATATTTATAAATCCATTCCATATATCAAGGAATGTTTGCTGTTGATATTTTAGACAGCGTGTAACACATTCACTTGTGTGAAAAAAATGTGAAAAGGTTTTGTAGCTGAGATTAGGTTTATGCCTCCTGTGGTATTTTTGTATATGTAAAAGTAATTTTTTTCATTGCATTGGATAAAAAATTAAGCTTGCCTTTAGGAAATATGAAGACATCTCCAACAGTTTTAAAAGTTAAGCTAGCCTTTAGGAAATAGAAGTCAGATCCTGGTTTTTTATCAGCTCCTTCCTCATAAGAAACCAAATTTTTTTTATCCAATATGTTGTTATTAATACCTCTGGTGATAACTAACTGTCGCTTAAAATTGTGAAATATGATGAGAAAATTTGAGAACTTCCTAATTTATACAGTCGGAGGAATAACAAAAATAGTAAATTCTGTAAAGTGAAATACATATAAAGAGCAGCATTCAGCAGAAAATTAGCTGTAATTAACAGGAAACGCCTAAGCTGTTAGGTAAAATGCTGGAACATAAAATTTGCATTTGTGTAAGCAAATTCACGGTCATCATAGAGATGGGGTTTGAGAAATCATGCGGGAGTAAATAACATTTATGCTCTCAGTATGAACAAAATTTTTAATACGAAATTCACGTTATCATGCAATTAACAGGACTTATATCAGGAAATGACGCGTGCCAGATCAAGTCAAGTTAAAAAGATCGAAAGTGATGATCGTCATAATTCTGTACCATCAATTGACAAATTCAAAATGAAATGTTGTGAGGTGGCAACTAGTGATTTGTTTATTTTCCAAGAATAATAATAAATGTTTCCTAAATCTGAAAATACGTTTTATTTTTCGAAAAATTTAAGTTGCCTGATTTTTTTATTTTTGAAGCATGGTATGGAAAAATCTTTTGAATTTGCAATTAAAAGGCCAATTGTCAACTATACTGACATGACGTTGCAAACGCCTTCATAGTAGATGAGATAAAATATTAATTATATTTATTTACTTTAATATTAAAATAAAAACAAAAACTGCTTTAATCATTTCTCTTCTAGGTTTTCATAAGGGATTCGAATTTTATAAGAAAGTAGTCATCTGTTCTTTAAAATAAAGCTTCAACTTCTACCTGCTCATTAAAAACAATAAACAAGATAATGAGCATTTGTGCAGCACGCGAACCCAAAGGCACTGAGACGCAAGTTAGGAGAGATGATTTAGTCTAAGACATTACCTAAGCAATCTTTTCTTAGAACCATAAATGTTTCTTAGACACAGTTGAGAAAATAGCTTTTAGTTAATGAAACAGTGATGTGGCTGGAGCTTTCAACATTATCCGCATATTAGATTGCATGAAACCTATTACAGGTATCTCTTCAAGTAAAAAAAAAAAAATATTTCTGGGGTTCATTACATAATTGAGAACTAATATTAGTGATAAAAAAGTTGACACTTTGATTCTTCAAAGTAGTCGTTAAGGGAATGAATGCAAAATTGTTTTTAATGTAACTTTGTATATTTAATAAAAAACGTTTCTCTATTAAAAGAAAAAAAAAAAAAAGAAAGAAAAAAAAAAGAAAGAAAAAAGAAAAAAAAAGAAACACCTAATTTTTCATTCTTATTCACAAATGGTTATTAACTGAAAATTTGAGACTATTTTTTTATATAATTATTTTCTCTCTTCTTTTTCTTTAATTTCTAATCATGAAAATATAAAAACCCGAGATTATTCTCGAGAGTTCTGAGAGAAATCCCAATGTATACTTGTTGAATTTTTTAGTACTTAAAAAATTATTTTAAGAATTTGATATTGTTTTTCCCAGCTGCGGCATAATAATACTAAGCAAAGGATTTTCGGTGGTAATAGCACAGCAAATGTTGAGATATTGTACAATTTCTTTATTGAATGAGGAATACGAAGTAGTCTACAGGAAAAAATCTATATAGAATACAATAGACTTAACAGCATTAAAAATTTGAAGCACATTCAGCAAGGTTTACTTAGGTATTTTCGAATAATCTCCCCCATCATAGTCTTGGATATGGCAAAAGGGGCACTTTTATTGTCATGGATTATAGTAAGCGAATATAAATTTATTATATTCTTAATAAATACTAACTCATTTCAGCTGTATAACTGGACATTATGATTGATACAGAAAACCTGGCCAAGAGGATAAGATCTCTGAACACTGATGGTTTGACAAGGTTTCGTATCCCGGCAAAGTGCTGGCTGCATAAAAATTTTCGCGGATTTCCCCTTGTTAAATTTTTTCAAAATAATAATAATAATAATGAAATTCTGTAGAATCGAAATTTTTCCACGGAGGAATGCTTTTGCAGCAGACACACCTTTTGCGCTTTCTCTAAATTAAACATCCTATCAACAGAATTATTAAGAATGCACATCTTGTTTATATGAATTAGGTTATAACTTTAAACTTTGTCTTTTTTAAAGCATTGTGGAGTCTCCTCGGAAGAGTGACTCGGATAACTCGGATTAACTGAGTTTTTTATTACAGAATAAGCTTACATGCAAGGTTACGTAATCGACTGGATTTCGAAGATGTGTAAATTCCACTGATATTACATTACTGCTAAAAAATAAGCAACAAAGGGTACAATGTAAAAAAGGAAGAATTAAAACAGGTTATTTACATGGTAAGAATTATATTTATTTATCTAACAGTTACATTTTGAGTTAAACTTCCTTTCCTATCGCTTCTTAATTTCAACTTACCCCTTCCGGCCAGAACGTGGTTTTAGAATCACGTTTGAATGCAAATTGAGGAAGAGTGGTATCTAACCGCGAAGTTCTACTGTCTTAGTCAGACAGAACCAGAAATTCTGGCTAGCACGCGTCCGCCTTTTTAGGCTACTCTCTCTTAAGCTAGTTTTACGCTCGGACGTGCTTTAGGCCCTTAAAAGCTTCGCAGTGAATTAGCATTAACCCATTAACCTCTGGTGTTGGGTTGACGCAACGGTCAAAATAAATGCGTATATAAATATAACTACATACGATATTTCATACCAGCAGATGATTTTGTGTAGGGATTATTATGAAGATTATTATATTAAAATATTTGCCTTCAATAATCATTTTGTTTATATTAATTAATCTCATACTTTAAGCAAAATTTAAGCAAAATTTTCGAACGGGTATTTTTGCTGAAAATATTTAACGAAAGAATCGCCGTCATTATGAGTGATCTATTTTTAGTCAAGGTCACTGTTTATCAGAACATTAAATCAGTCAGATGTTTATATTTGTGTTGCGAAGAAAGGGAAAATAGGTGTTGCGTTGACGCAAGAACGGGTAGTCAATCTCCTTTTTCACTCATTCCTTTCGATGTTCTGGCTCATTTTCTGGTTTTTTAAAAATGCCTAGAACTAGGTATCTTACATTAGAAGAAGCCCTTCAAAGATTTTTTGATGAAAAAACAGATGATGATAATGTTAATAATGATCAGAATAAAACTTATATTGTTGTTGTTCCCCCAGAAATTGCAGAGGCTGAAATTGAGAAGAAAGAAATGGCAATGTTTTAAATAATGATAATGATATTTTACCAAATGATACTGCTGGGGAAGTTGAAATTCACGTAGAAAGTAAGTTTCAGCCTTCTAAAAGCAGTTATAGTCGTACTAAAAAGTTTAAAAAGCAGAAGACTGAAATCTTGAAGTGGATAAAAAAGGAACTGTTAGTTATGTCTCAGGAAGAGCATGAAGAATGAGATAGAAGAGAAATTATAAAAGACAAAACACAAGGTAAAACTAGTGCACATATTTTCGATTTTATTTTTTGTTTAGACATTTACTCTCTTCTCGTTGAACAGACAAATATAGACGCTCAGGAAAAAAAATGCCCAGAATTTATTGCATCTGAAGCCTATATGAGAAAATTTATTGGAATATTATTGCTTACAGGATATCATTCCTTACCTCAAGAAAAAATGTATTGGTCCTTTTATAAGGACATTTCTGTTCCTGCTGTATGAGAATTAATATCACGTTTGCAGTACAGGAATATTAAGCAGAATTTGCATTTGACAATAGTCAAATTGACAATACTGATAAATTATATGAGATGAGACCGTATCTAAACTTACTAAATATCACCACTTTTTACTACTGGAAATGTAAAGTCTCTTTTAGATTTCAGACGCGAGAATGCATTATTCGTTTTGCAAACTCCTATTGAGAGTGTAAAATGAGCCAGAAATAAATCAGCAACAGGAAGACCTATTAAATTCAACATTCAGAAACCATTGCATGGAGATGGTAAACATTTTATCGTAAAGTCCGTTGATAACAAAACACTTTGTTGTAAAGAGTACCATAGCCAGACTGTTTATAGATGCAAAGTATGTAATGTAGCTTTACATCATGATTGTAATCAAGCTTTTCATGCTTGAATCTTTCAAATTAAATAATCTGCATTTGTAAAAGAAATACAATTTATATTTTAATATTAAATTAATTACAAGTAAAGTGATTTTAGATTTATAAAACGTTATACAGCTAAAATGTAATCCTGCGCTCCACTCAAAAGAAACGTCACACGAGTACAATCCTACTCACTAAACATCCGTAGTCTTATTCCGCTGACGTTGCGTGAACGCAACACTCGCTTTTTCCACAAGTAAGAGCATTTTTTTTTTCAATTTTCAATGTAAATTTATGTTATAAATGCTTAATTTAATATTTGTTATTATTTTCACGAGAAAAGAAACATTCCTTGTAGTTTGGGCGGTTAATTGGTTAAGGAGCCAACTCTGTTAAAATCTTGATAGCTTCGGCTATATCTTTTTAGTTAAGTTTTAATTCTTAGTTTCCTACGTTCAAGCCCGAGTGTCGGCTTTATTGTAAAACTCCAAGACGGAGTTTTCTTAAATCTTATTTGAATAATAAAGGGTATTTTAACTCTTTACAATCAATATACTGTTTCACGAACTCAAGCGATTATTCGTTTACTAGTTCTTAAAATTCTTCGCATTTAACTGTAAGTTAAAGCACACAGCAGAGAATCTTACAACTTGCATCGCCTATTGCAACAAAATCGCCTTACAAACCGACAGATGGACCTATGCGTTAATTCGCAAGTAGGATATTTACATGTAATCCGAAATACCCAAGCGGAAATCATAAACCGAATGCATCATTTCCATTAAGAAATACGTTGGACGGCTATCAGGATGTTGCAAATTGGTGCAAAACAATCCGCAGCTGCTAGAGAACTGAATATGCATCTTAGTATCATCAGTAGACTGTGGAATTGTTACCAAACGGATCGAAAGCCCTGTACAGGATGTCGGTCTGGAAGCTGGAGGGTCACCACAGCGGCAGACGATCGCTTCTTTTTGCTATGTTCAAGATGACGAAGATTAACAACAGCACGATCGCTGGCGGCGCACCTCTCTGCTGCAGCCAAGCGGCGCATACGACGCCAACTTATATCGCGACAACTGCATGAAGGTGCACTGTACACCCGCCAACTTATGGTTTATCTTCTGTTGACCTCATCGTAGTCAGCAGCGTTGAATTGTGCCCGTAAACATTGCAGTTCGACACTAGAGCATTGGAACCATATATTGTTTACGGATGAATCTCGATTTAACATACAGAACAATTCCTGAAGGACAATGATATGGCGTGAGCCAGGAACACGGTATTGGGCGCAGACAACGGCGTAAGAGATCATTACAGAGAAGGAGGCTTACTTGTAGAAGCTAGGATAGCAAAGAACGGCAGCACCGACTTCTACGTTATTCCTGATAACCATCATGAATGACATGGAGGTCCAGTATACACGAAATTCTACACCATCTTGTGCATCCTTTTATCGAATCAATGGCTATTGAATATTTATAGAGAATAAGGTCCCCTCATACAGTTCACATAGTGCGGAGTTACATGGAGAGTGAAACCATTCCACATCAGTCGTGGCCACCTGGGTCACTGAACTTAAATCCATAGACCTGAATGTAACATATCCATATGTGGGGAATGTTGAGACGACGTATTACAAGTCGCAGTGTGCCGCCAAGCATCTTCTACAAGATCCTGCATGTATTACTACGCGAAGGGGCGCTGCTGACACAACAAGCGATCAATGACACTATTGCAAGCTTGCCTTGCCTTGCATGCATTTCAGCTAGAGGGTGTCACACCCGTTCTTAGCGTGATGCTTCGATTACACATTTTTCTGACTCATCTGGCTTCCCGTAATGTATTATCCATAAAGTATGTTTAGTTTTATTCCGTGTTTTGCCTTTGTTGGTTCTTTGAGAAGGAGTATATTATAAAGAATGAAAATAGCTTAAATCCTGCAACTCCGTTTTTAAATTTTATAAGCAAATTTTGTTGTGACATCTCACGTAGCAGTCTGTGTTTTCTAAATAGCGAATTGCAGCAGAAAACATTCTTTTAGAATCCATAGTGTTTATCTATTGTTACTTACCTTCTGAGGGCAGTAAGATAGAGAGATCTGCAAAACCACCAGAGCATTTTGGGATAGTATCAGAAAGATTGGTTCTTTATGTAAATGCGAGAGCTCCTGTCAACTCAGCGTTTCTAGCGAAAGTGGAAAATATTAGGTAGTGTTTCGCGTTTGTTTATAAAGACCAAAGTATTGGGATTACCACGACCTTTATTTTCCGCAACCAACCATTTGCGAGATTTTGCTATTGTGACTGCAGCTAAAACGATACCCTTTGCAGATGGTCCAAAATTAATGCAGACGTTACAACATATCAGTTGATTATACCAAGCGATGTAAATTTTGTAACCACTTTCAAGAATCATTGGAAAGTGCCAAATTAGCCCTCCGTTTAATAGTCATTGACGAAGCAATGTTTCATTTGAATGATCATGCTCCCTCGAATATGATGCACGGGTAATAGTCACTCTCGCATTTCATTAACTGAAATGTGATTCATGAGAACACAGGTTTCCAAGTTAACTTCTGCGTCTTTCAGAGATACTTTGGATATAACTTTTCCACTGCGAACACATTGATCTTGCTAGGTCTTTTAACAGCTTTCTTAACTTCATTATAAAAACTATGAAAGTGCTTTTGTTTCTATAGGAATGGAGTGGCAGATGGACGCTATCCAAAACCAATATAATTAACTTAGAAAGATTAATATCATTAATAAGGAATATTTAAATGTATAAAATATATATCTTAGTCAGCAAAGCATTGTAGAACATCTTAAAATTTTTGATGATATAGTGTGCGCATTCCTGTAAAACTAACATCTAAACATCACTTGTGGTAAAATCAAGTTTTATGGAATATTAGAGAGATCATTACTAATCAGATACTAGAGAGATCATTACTAATCAGATACTAGAGAGATCATTTCCAATCAGGTACTTGTCTAGCAATTGAATTCCGCAGAAAGCGCTGCCCGATAATATTCAATTATTACAGCAGTTTCGATGCTAAACGTGTGCGGTGTGATTTTTGTGCAGTTTCGATCTTCATATCAGGCGTTTTTAACATATACTTTCTAGAGCTTTGTTAGTGGCTTGAATCCAACGTATAATGGAAGTTTTAGAAGTGAAATTATGAAAATTTATCTTGTTTTTCGAATATCTTTTCGAATATCTTTTCGAATATCTTTTAACTTTGCTGGAACTATATTTCATTCCTCGCCATTAATTCCATTGGGAGGGGTGTAAATCTGAAGTTTTAAGAAAGTTATAGAGTCTCACCTTCTTTCGAAGCATAAACTACGAAAAGAATGAATCTGAATATAATCCAACAATCCTATGTCCAGTAAGTAGACAGAAGACACTTTTATCAATCTCACGTAATTTAACTGAAGACACTTTATCAGGTTCAATGTTTCTTCTAACCTTCTTCGGAAACATACAATGACCTGACTAGAACAGAGAGCTTACTAAAGCTATGTTCACTAATTGTAGTAAGTAGACAGGATACAGACGAAGGGTATACAAAACCCTTTATTTTTTTCTTTATATACAATGACTTCCGTACTTCGGAATACAATGACCCTCCACTCGGGGTCTAACTTAAAAGATATCAAAATAAAACTAAACTCTAATTTAACTTTAGAATAAGATTGGCCTTATAATAACAGGAAGCGTATGTAGCACAGAGACTGTGAACACTACAATACGTTTAATTTATCAAGAGGATTAAAACCTCTGGCCTGGAAGGCAAAGTAACTTCTAAGGTAAGCGGCCTGCTTCGAACTCACGGCTTCCTCTCTTCTGCTTGGCAAAAAGGCCACACTTAAATACTTGGCGTTCGCCAGACAACTTTGCATAAACTCCTTCACGCTTATAATTCTGGCCGGAAGTAGAAAATAAGAAGTGATAGTAAAGATTTAAAATAAAATAAACGTTAGTAAAACTTAAGATCCTTACAACTTCTTATGCTTACAGAACCAACCAGCATTTATAGGGTAATTTAAAAGTAATGAATTCAAAGTAAAGCTAAGTTAAGGAAGTCGTAAGATAGCCAAAGCCCTAAACAGAATGAATAATGCGCAAATTGGCTCAAACGTAATACCGGCGTGATAAGCCTAATGGCGAAAATAAAGCAACGCCGCAAATAGATTGTACTTGTAACGTGGTTTTCAGAAGGCGGAACATACTCCGATTCAACAATCTAAAACCTTCCTTTAAATATTATTCCTTTACACTTAATTTTGAATACGCGCGAGCTAAAATTTTGTAAAGTAAGACATTCCTTCTTTAGAATCATATATAAATATTTTTATTTTGTAAGGAAATACAATAGTAATACCATTCGGAAATTTGACTGGAATTATTTTATTCTTATATCATTTAAAATTACATTTATCGCTCATTATTCTATGTAACCAATTATATTTGGAGTCTCCTATTCAATGAATGTCTGATAAAAAAGTATATTGCGTTCTTCACAAATGGTTACAACAGTATGTTGGCAACAACTTTAATATAATCTAATTTTCCTTTGGGATTGTATGGATTTCGCATGATGGAGATGCTTTTCTTTTTAACTATTTTGTAATGGTAAGAGTTCTCAAGGTAATATCTCTGTTCGTATACAGGATATTCCTTATTCCTTTGTGGCTAGAGCTGCGTTAACATTTCCTTTCAGAATGTTCATTTATTGACTGAGTTAGTACTTGTTACTCTTGCACTGTTTCTTTTTGCAAATCATTTATTCTGTGTTTTTCTATTGGATTTTCTCCTCCCCTCGGAATATTTGCTAATTGAATTTATATTTACATATGTATATCGCAGAAAGTACTTTTATCACCATTGCCGACAGAAATACTTCAGTCTAAGAAAAACAATTACTCGACTATGTAAAAGAATTTTCGATCGCATTTTTTGATTATGCTACTTTGGAAAAAAGTAGTAGCTGAGAATGTAAATCGGTGGTATGGATGCCCATATATACCGTATTTACTCGCGAATCTTTACCTTTAGGTTTTTAATGCTAGGTTTTGAATAATTTTTTAAGTATTCATGTTAATTTTCGCCTTCCTCAAGACTTTCAGACACAAAGTCCCCTTAAATTTTAAAATGAACTCGCCTGTATAGTGAATTTTTTAGTCTTACTAAATGAGCTGCTAGTGGAATTTGAGTATGTTAGCCGTTTCATGATTTGAATGATGAAGCAATTATAGCGAAGAATTTCAAAGAAACATAGTTATCTAATGTTCTTGATGGTTTTGTAAATTTCCCACTGGAAAATAGACTGAACTGTGATGCAGACGACGACAGTAGTGATTACGATAACGATTTGCAAGCTGTAGGACACGACACAGACAACATTTTTAGCAAAATTAAACTAGAAGTGGATTAGCAGCTGACAATAATAGCAGTGAGTAAAATTCCACATACAGGGAAGTATAACTGAAATAATCTTATTGATAGTGGAACATTAAATATTATTATACATTCTTATTAGAATGTATGTTTCTTTTCAAAAATTACTATTGTGACAGTTATGGGTAGTTTATTCAAGAATATTTTTCATTTATTTTATTCTTACTATAGCCGCGTCTTAAATTATTCGCATAATTTCCTAATTTTGATACATCAAATTTAGCAAGAAACTGCAGGAAATAAAGGAGTAAATATGGTATGTGCCGTGACGGAGAGTTAAGTTTGTGTTCACTAAAATAATTTAATAAAATTTCTCGTTGTTTTGGAATGTGAGAAAAGATGAAGCGATTATTGAATATGATTACTAAAATGATGCTCCGTTTTAATAAATACTGAACATCGGCTAAAATCTAATGTAATATACAGGGTAGTCATAAAGAAACTTCCCCGATATATTAAACCCTAGCGGCCTATCCGCTCAACTAATCGAAATGTAATTTCAGTTTTTTTAATTGAAGGTATGCGCTTGCGAATGGGATGACTTGAAGCAATAAACCTCTCACGTTTACGGTTACAGTGAATACATTTAAATATTTTCGAAGGCCAACACCCTTTTTTTTCTCCTATGCATCTTGAGCATAAATAGCGTTGGTATGATATACTTATGAAGAAAATTACCAACGTAAATTATTCACAAAAAAATAACATTGCAAAGAATCAGTGGCAACACAACAGAGGACATGGGAAAAACCTTTTAATGGAATTACTTGTTTTCAACTTGCCCACCTTCGCAGATATAAATGGACCTCGTCTTAGATTATGATTTCTCCGACAAATTCACACTGCGTCGACGAAATGTTTTCCATTCAGATAAAGCACCTTTATCAGTTCGCCCACCAGCGGCCGAGCGGTAAAGTCGCTGAACACTGGTAGTTCAGTCCGAGGTTCGAATCCCGCGAACGCGCTGGCTGCATGGGCGTTTTCGTGGTTTTCCCCATGCGTAACGTGTATACGAGCTATTTACCCTTAGGAAGTCCTCCACGAAGGCTTCCCTCCCCCTTGGCAGGTAGCCCTAATGTGCTTTGCCATAATTAAATACTCCAACACCTTTATCAGTTCACTTCGTTGTTTCTCTGTAATGTAATTTGTTATCATGTTCGAACACCTGATTAAAGTAACTGTATTGAAGAAATAATCTTCTCACGCTGGTTATCAAGGATTTTTTATAAGCCAACTTTCGCACATGGTGTTCTGTGAATGTCGCTTCTACTGTCTATCCGTGTAAATTATGCAAAGTGCGTCAATGCACCTCCTCTTTGTGTTGTCATTGGTTCTTTACAATGGTCTTTTTGCAAATGTTTACACTGCAATATTCGTCATTACGTCGCAATATTCGTCGTGTATCGTTCCAATGTCATTTACAGCTTTTCAAAACACTGATCAATTTGCGCAGGAAAAACTACATGTTGCCACTCAAAAATTTCAAATTTCAGTGTATCCGTAACCTTGAGAGCTCTGTTGTTTTAAATCATTAGAATCTCGAGAGCATAGCTCTAAATAACAACATTTAAGATTTCATTTCGATTCGCTGAGTGGATAGGCCGCTAGGGTTTAATATATCGTGAAAGTTGTTTTATGACCACACATTTTACAGGCCATTTTTATACTTTAGCTTCCTCTTTAATGTTTTTTCATAATAAGGAAAGCAGTTTATTCTGTTGTATATGACAAACTAATTTTGAGTGTTGTCCAGTGTGTACTACAAGGTGATGTGATAATACTGGAAAGGGACACATGCAAATAACCAAACCTTAGGGGGTATTGTATCCACACCTATAATTTCAGCTAATCAACCGACCGTTTTGGCCATTACTCTGCTCATTTCGAATAATTAAATATACGAAAGGTATGAAATTTCACGGTAGCTATTCTACATGAAAAACGTACAATAAACATGTAAGTAAGATACAGATTTATAGTGAGTTATTGTCATCTTTATGCACAACTTTCAATCTTTCGCATTCCTTTTTGCATGTATTGCTAATTTCGGCATTTTGCATTTCCCATGTGTTCTAATTTAATTAGATGCGTACGTTAAAACGTTAATCAATTTCTGTTAATCGTAATTTAAATGATGCCAGCGCGGGATTTGTTTGTTTATTGTTTGGATTTAAAGTACGCTTTACTAACTCGGTTGTGCTGTATTGTATTCGTTACTATCAATACATGGTTATCAAATAAATGCATTTTTTTATTATTTTTATACTTTAAACTAATTCCTACATCTGCATCATTTTTCCTTTTGATACATTTTATAAAATTGCAGAAACTCTTTACATCTATTTTTTATTTGCTTAATTATTTTCATAACATTATATTTATATTTTGTTTATTATACCTACTAAAACCAAGTACAAAAATTTAACCTATTAGAATTTGAATTCAGAATAATGAAAGTTATTCTGAAGTGCGGCCTTTCACAATAGAGTAAAACTGTAGTCTGACTAAAAATTCAAATACAAGAGTTATCTGTTTAACTTTATCGTTTCAAAAATATTTCTGAAATGAGAGTATAACCATAAAATTTATCGTATTAAAAACCAATGGAATATTGCAAAGGATTCTTATTCTCCCTGAAACACTTTCTGAAACCTAAAGAGAAGGAAGAATTTACGGGATGTTCCATCAAAATGATAAATGGGACATCAGACATTTTTGGTCACAGTGGAAGGAATCTAGTTTGTCAACCCATTTAGCGAGGCTTTCTACTGAAAGTAAAATATGGCCGTCAATGTATAACTGTAAGTATTCTCCCGCGGTTAAGTAGAAAAGGAATTCGTTTCATTTTCAGAAAGATAAGTACACTTTATATGGTTCCTAGTTTTTGAGGTATAAAATACTGCTGTGTTCGCCCTTTCACTAAAAGTGTCTTTCCTCTATAATATATTAGCATTTGCTTAATTTTTTTTTTTTTTCTTTAACGAAAGTAAAAAAATAAAATACTGATGAGGACACATATTGATCAGCAAGGTATTTACTTTTGAATTAAAAAGATGTGAGTCTTAATATGGGAATTTATAAGTCGTAGACACGATTCTATGCAATAGCATTAATTTTGAGTAGTGTAGACTCTCAGAATTAAAAATGTTTAATCATATTATTAACAAACTTGATAAATAACCCTGTTTGCTTAAAAACTTAAGATAGTAATTAAGTCCGAAGTTAATTTTGTAAATTATTTTCAAGCCTGAGTAAATTTTATAATCAGAAACTAGCTAAATAAAAATTTTATAATAGAAACAAAAGTTTCCAATAGTACATTTGCATAAAGATTAAATGAAATTATCCGAAAAAATCTTCTACAGTGGTCGTTGTTTTATAGATAAAGAGAAAAATATTTAAATATTTAAACAAATTTATTTTTTATCTAAGTTACAATCTTTCTTAATTTTTATAATTAAATCATTGAATTTTACCGTTAAAATTTAGCAATTACAGTAGGTACATTTTATAACAATGTTTAAGTAATATGAATAACAGTATTGAAAGAAATAACAGAAACCTTCTTTGCATTTTCGAGAGCTGTTCTTGAATTAAAATGTTGCAAAATATTACTTTTACTAAAGTGAAAACTCAGAGAATGATATATTTAAAGTTTTCTATATTATATACTACTTTATTATAGAACATTCATCTTAGAACTATTTTTCAACATAATACTACTAAGAAATAAGTATGAAATAAGCATATTTCACTGTAGAATATGTACTGTTATACCCAAATGAGATAGAACCTAACAAACGTCAATCTTTGAAAATAAAATTTTACTCTTGTTTATAAATAATGCTATGTATTTCAGCAGTAATATGGTATCCAATTTTATTTATGAGGATATACAATATTTTCAGCAATGTGTAGTGAAATTTGGATATTCAGACTAGATCTCCTCCTTCATATTTTCAATTTTGTCTTCTAATAATATATAAGGTAATAGATGACTCTAGTCTTTAAAACAATATCCAAAAAATTTTAAAAAAGACGTCTGGGAATTGTGTAATAGAAAGCTACTTTTTAAACTTAAACTGAGTCTGGAAAAAAAATGAAATAATGACGACGTTGTTTTCCGCAGACACATGCAAACACCAATCAACAATCCACAATAACCCTTTTTTGTGACTTCGGTATGAAGGCGGCTTCAGGTTCTACTCACACGATTGAGAAGTGTTGTCAGCTTTTTGGTAATCTTGGCAAAGCATCATCTTAATATTCGACACTGTGCATACTCATTCTGAAAGAGTTATGAAATAGAAATTCGGCTTTGTCAAATGGAAGACATAAGGCTCCTTTACTGTAAGAGGTTTTCTTCTTTAGGCCTCTGAAAATGGCTTTATAAACTACGGTTCCAATCAGAGATGGGCAGAATTGCTACTTTATGGGATCAGATCAGAATCATTCTCTCAGGTTCTTAACCAATCCTGGTTTATGACTCACTGCTCACTAACAATAACCCTGATGAATAAAATCGGAAACAGCGAGGGAATGAAGAGCTGTTTATGAGGATGGAGCAATAGATGAAAGAATCAGTTGAGGAGTATCGTCGGAAGAATCGACTCAATCGATCCACTAATTCTATAGATTCATTTCTTTCAACAATAGTTTTAATAATCTCTAAAACTTTCTTTCTTTATAGAATTACAAATAAAATTATGTAATAAAAATTGTTCAAAAAGTCGGGAAAGATAAAAATTAAAGTTATTTTTAACATGGGAGAGGACACATTCACTTCGCCCCTAAAATAGGAATTGAGCTTTCCTGGATCGCTTCCAACAAGAGTTCTCGCAGGGATGAACTGTAAAGGAGCTACCACTTTGTAGAATCAACGGTTATTTGAATCATTCAACAGCAGTTCGCTCACCTCAAGTTCCAATCAAACAGCTAAGGTCTGTAAATGATATGCAATTTGGCATGCTACTTTTTTTTTCTTCAAAGGAGGTGAGTCTGAAACTATTTCCCAGTTGGAAGATGTTCTTTTTTTTAAGACCTACATAACATACAATCTTTAGAACATAGACGTTGGCTAGGGGCTGCAACAGATGTTTCCGATGCATTTACTATTTAAATTGTGTCTCAGAAAATTTTGATAACCTGTAGAGATTTAAAGATTACTCCTTAATATGGAGCGGGAAATGTAAGAATCTGTTAATTTGCTTCTCTGCTCCTTTCTATTAAAATAGTTACTTAAATGTCTCTAATACATAAAACGTTTGTCCCTACAGCCCACGGGGAAAGGTTAGTTTAACTCAAACAATTAGTAGAAATTTAAAGGACACTTAATCAAGAATTTTGAACCACTTAACAAATTTTGAAAAGCAATGATTACTTTTAAATATCGGGAAGAAAAACCTCATAGGATGGTTTATTGATCTCAGTTTGCATTAAAATCGTATCCGTGATAAAAAATGCTCTTACAAACAGACAATACATAAAGCTTTTATTTTATCTCCATAATCTGAAAAGGCGTTGCTCAACGCAGATTAAGTTAATTGTTTGAAAATCCATTTTTTTAGCTATCTTAACAATATCTTGCAACATGAATTATTTCATATCATGAACGTTATACAAATGTAATATGTTTTACCACCTTATAAGGAATTATTTTAACACTTTCTAAATCTACTGATTGTGCATGTTACCATATTCATACGAAGCGAAATTTAATGATTGGTAATTGGGATTAAACTTTCTAATAACGTGTAGCTTGTAAGATAGTTTAGATATATTTATTTTCTTAAATTATGTTCAAAAACACTACTAGGCTTCTTTGATAACAGAAACAAATAATGTTTTTAGAGGAAGTTTTTCTTACTTTATTTATTTACTTTTGTTTTGTTCAGCTATTTCTCTGTTGGAAACAACAAATATTATATTTAAGGTAACAGAATGCGAAATATTAATTTAATTTACGACATTTCTAACCTTATATTTCTAATATACTTATGCTACTTCCCAATTTATAATGAAGTATTAGACTACTCGCTGACACTTCATACTGCAAGGTTTCATTTTTTTTTTCTCATATGAAATATTTTTAGCAATATATTGCTGTTTTCTCCGTACATGATAGATCATTGATGAAAAAAAAAATGTTTGCAATTTTTATAGACATTTACTCCCCCCCCCAACAACCTTCCAACCTAGATCGAAACATATCAGAAAGTAATTTGCGGCCTTTCTCATCCTCCACAACTCTTACCATAAATCAAAAAAACTTTCCCACCGGAAGATTTGTCATGTCCTACAGAACTTAAACCCTACGTTAATGTGAGAGTTGTCCCTATTAGTAACCATATCGTCCAGGAGACTGGGTAATCACCTGCATAACAGTAATTCGGAATTTGTCTGTCACTAACGACAATGAAGGATTGCACTGCTTCTTATGTCTACTGCTCCACTGTACTTTACACTATATATATATATATATATGTGTGTGTGTGTGTGTGTGTACACCTGTAATAGTATTTTATAATATATATATATAGCATACTTTGATGTAATGATGTTGTGAAATTGATAGCATAGACGCAGAAATATTGCATTTCGTAGATGTTGATCCGTAATGAACAGCAACGTGGCAGCAGAGGCAGATTAAATATCATTTTTATTTCGGTAAACATTTTATGGCACAAACAAACATATCCACTAATCGTGCTTTTTCAAGTACATTTACATTCTGGACAGCTTTGTGGGCGAAAGAGAAGCAGCAAGCAGCAGTTTATCTAGACCAAGTGCATAAAACAAGTATCTTGTGTTCAGAATGAAATCTTAATTTAGAATGGGTTAGTTTATGCCTTTGATTGGATAATTAATGCTACTGCAAAATTCTTATTGGCTGCTTGAGTTTTGATTCCAGTTACGTTGCCATTGTTATGTAAGAATCATATTACATAAGTTGCTTCTGAAATAATACAGTGCATAAAGAGATATCACTATTTTTAGCTTGGAGATGGGAAAAACTTAAATTAAAATTATGCATTAAGGAACTATTACTAATTTATTTAGTAAGTTTAGTAATTTTATAGTATTTTATGCGGATAAGTAATTTTTAACCTTAAATATATATATAACTACATTTAGGCAACGGTATCATTTTGAACCATTCAAATAAAGTTCTATTTAGCACTTTGTAAGTGATCTTTTATAGACAAATTTCAGTGTTAAAACACTTAGTTTAAATTTCAGGACATTTTTACATTACATATTTACTATTAATATGATATAATGTTTTGACATGTATCGATTTTACAAATTCATAATTTAATTCATAATTGAAAACACAACTATTATAAATGAATAAAAACTGATTAGTTTTTAATTGCCGAAATGCATTAATCCATGGAAACGTCGTTGTATCTTTTTAAATATTAATAATTAAATTTATAAATTTAAAATATTTTACCTATAATAATATATATTATACCTATAATAATTATTTTACCTAAATAATTTTTCAAATTATTTATCATACTCCTTAATCCTTTTTTAAAAAACAACATTATTTGTATTTCTGATTAAATTTAATTCGCTTTTTGAGTCTTACTCAGAAATGCCTAGTTTGATTCGATATTTCTTCCTCCATTGGCATGATTTATTTATCTATATCACGTAAGCTATTCCAAATCTGAACTCACGAATGTGAACAAAGACGGATGAGAACACAATTAATACTATGTCCAGTATGTTCCAACGTGACCAAAATTGCGAATTAAGGAATTTGTATTCTGATAGCGACGGGAAAACGCTAGAGTTAGCTTATTTAGAAGATACTATTCCTCTGAAAGGGGAATATCTCTACGAAACTTTCTGGCCTTTGAAAAGATACTGGAGAAGAGCGAGACTTTAGTAAATGAAACTAAATTATCATTTTCCTAACAGACCAAAAGTTTGCATTTTACTTTTAATTCACTGTATTCATTTTTATTTTTCGTTTTGTAAGATTCATTTCCAAATTTAAGGTATATTTCACCGTCTTATTCATGTTGTGCTACTTAACGAAGGTAATTCTTTTCAATTTGGCACATATAGTTTCATATGTTTTTAAACAAAATATTTCGCAAAAAGTATGTGTAGTAATATCTTTGAAGTTGCTATGCATATTGAACAGTGAAAATAAAATTTCCTAAAGCTGTAATTTAGTCTACAAAAATTTAAACCCTATCCCTCCATCCAGCCATTAAAACACAAATATCTTACTGAAGCTATATTCATCAGTTAAATGTGTCAAAAAACTATAATGAATTATTATGAAATATTCACCCGATTTCTAATATCTCTCTATCCTGTGTGCCGTTGCGTGTTTGGTACATGCCATTTTAAATAGATATACGAATACAACTTATCAATTTTAAAAAGCTAAATTACGTTTCGTTTTTACATTTAGATGATATCTATTTCTCCATGTAGCCATTAGAACACAAAGAATGCATTCTTATTGCTTATTATTATAACTAAGGATGTATTCTTATTGGATCGAACGTAAATGGGTACTGCATAAGAAGTACTGCATTAAAAAAAAAAAATTCTTCACAGCAATCCTACTGGAGGGAAAACAGTCCTATGACAAGACGGCCTGTACTTCGCAGCTTACCAAACCACAGGAAGATAGTTAATAAACAGTAAACTAGTAAAGTGCAGCCATAAATGAAACACGAACTTTATGATTCAAAATGTTAAATAATATGTTTTCGTAACATAACTATTATTGCTGCTTTGCCTCCTTATATTAAGAGCCACCCTGGCGTTGCATGCACTGGCTTTGTATTATCCTATTACAGTAGTGGCTCTGAGATCACAATAACACGAACCCGGTTCCTACTACCTGAAAGTATAGCCTATGCTGTCCCGCATGGGAGTGGCTTCGTCTATCCAAGTAGGGTGTGAACACGGTGTCATAGTCTTTGTTGCTTCGACCGTCATGGTCTCAGATACCCGAGGTTTGACGAGCGCGTTGTATGCCGGTTCAACGATGTGGTCTTGAGACAGTTCGTTTTAAGCAGTCTGTCTTCTGCAATTGAGGCCTCCTATTCGTAGCAGTAAGGAATTTGTTTCATCCTCTCTCCGAGGTAATACGTGACTAGTTTCCACCTCCTGCCTAATACCGAGGGTCTTCAGAAGGGAACTGTCTTCCCTAGATGTATCAATTTGTAGGAAGCGTGCATAAATTTTGATTGAAATTTTGAATGAAGAGCTAGAGTGGGCGCGCGGTGATAACTGAATGTCAAAAATTTGAAAAAGTAAGTCTAATTCATATTCACCCGTAGAGGATGTGTCAGAAAATTGTATTCGTATGAGAAAGTTAATATGCAAGCACCTTTCAAAGAAGAATACAAATGGGAGAATTATACAGTAGAAATTAGAAATAGCACAAAGTTTAACCATAACCTTTATCGTGTTCTTATCTTATAACAGTAGTTTGAAACATAGAGTTAAAGAGAAAAACTCATTTTACTTATTTTTGTTGGTCCTTTCAGCTTGGCTTAAATAGAATTATCCAACCGTTCACTAATTAATCATTAAAATGCTTTCCTATAAAGTAAGCTGATTTTTTTTTCTTTTTATGTTTGAAATTCTAATGAGAAGATCATGTCCCATACGTTCGAAACAAAAGAATGAATATTTACGTACAGAACTATTACTAATCATACAAAAACCTAAAACTACGCAAGAAAGTTGGTGAAGAGAAGTGTTGAAAAATATTTTCCTTCAAACGAAATTTATACGATTGTAATTGTAATATTCAGTATTTATAAAAGGATCTCTGAAGGTCGTCGGATTTAATGATTGTGATACTGCATATGCTGTATTACACAATTATCTACTACCAGTTGTAGAATATGTACTTTTTTATTTTTAATTAAAATTTACCTTTAATTTCTTACCTTTAATTAATTTAATTTCTGAATAATGAATTCATACTTAATTGCATTTTTAAGATGATTTTTACAACGTTTCTGTTACATTTGAGTTGTGTTAATATTAACTTTGGTATTAGCATTTTCTCCTTTCGTTAGCAACAGCTACTTTTATCTTTTTTTACATTTTTATTTTTTTTAATTTTATATCTGTATGCTTTTATTGTAATTGACAATGTATTATCAAATCTTGTTGAAAGTTTACCTTCAAAGATAATTTTCCTTTTAGAACTTATAAACAGATTTCTCCTAAAAACTCTTTCGATCTAGAGTTTACCATAATTTTACATAAATGTTAGGGTAAAAGCTGTAGGAGAAATAATAATCACTTTTGATGACTTATTATCTTTAAAACATTGCTCCGATATTAAAAAAAGACATATTTCTCCAAGCATGATGTATAAAATTTACTCTATGAATAGCAGTAAAAACAAAAATATTTAGTAACGTTCTTAATCATCTTAGTTTTACGATAAGTACAGAATTGAAAGCTCTCACACGGCAGCAGCGTAAACAATTTCCTTTAATTGGCACACCATAAAAGTGTCTTCCAGAATATTTGCATATTTTATAGGAAGAACTTTATTATTATATCATGATAACGTTTTGTTTTACGTAACAAAAGTTCAAATATTTAACAATTTAACAATAAATTTCGCAAACGAGATTAAACACATAGCGGCACATTTTTGTTGTATGTCTTTTAATTATAAAGTAATTACATCCCATCTTTATGCCAAAATATCTGCACAAGAGGAATTTTCGAACAGAATATTTTTTTTCTTGCTAAAAATAACTAAATTAGTGTAATGTTATGAATGAAGTAGAAATATAAAAATTAAATCAAGAGACTAATTTTAAATATGCGTTAAGGGAATAAACAAATAATTTAAATCTGCTTGAAAGTAAATTCTAATTTATAATATTGAACATGCACTCAAAATAGCTATACACTTACACTTTTGTGCTTCCATCTGGCCTAAAAAAAATCGGTCCATATTTCTTAGAATCAAAATTCAGAAGTGTCGTTTCCTTACAGTGCTTTTGTTCTGCCTGAAGATATTCAAAATGAAAGCTTTTTCTAAAAATATTTATGGCATTTAGTTGGAGTTTTCTACCTCTGAATATCCCAAAATGGGCATTTCGAGAATAAATAGGTCTCTGTTACGTTTCATTAACAACTCGAATTAATTATAAAATTTTAAACCGTTTCGGGGAAAAAAAAAGAAGAGAAAATCCACCAAATTTGAGTCTTTATTTACTTTAGAATTCTGATTAAATGTAAGATTGAGCTTAAAACCTGAGTGTTTAAGTGATTATTTGCCATTACAATAAATCTCTCTAAAAATATTTTAAAAATATATACTTGTGAAGTGTATTAAAACAAATAAAAGGAATAATAAATATATATTCATAAAAATACTTTTTACGAAGAACAGTTATGATGAATGCATGCTGCCACAAATTTAAAAATAAAAGTTAGTTGAAGCGACTATCTGAAGCAAGCATATTCTTTGTTTTGCACATATATGAGGTAAGATAAATAAGAACGCATAAAATAAAACAATATCACAAAATGTTACAATCGTCACCCGGCGAAGTGCAGCAATTCGATGTGGCATGGACTCAACAAGTCGTTGGAAGTCCCCTGCAGGAATATTGAGCCATGCTGCCTCTATAGACATCCATAATTCTGAAAGTGTTGACGGTGCAGGGTTTTGGGCACGAACTGACCTCTCGATGATGTCCCATAAATGTTCGATTGGATTTATGTCGGGCGATCTAGGTGGCCAGATCATTCGCTGGAACTGTACAGAATGTTCTAACCAATCGCGAACAATTGTGGCCCGGTGGCATGGCGCATTGTCATCCATAAAAATCCCATCGTTGTTTGAGTACGTGAAGTCCATGAATGGCTGTAAGGGATCTCCAAGTAGCTGAAGGTATCCATTTCCAATCAATGATCGGCTCAGTTGCACCAGAGGACCCAGTCCATGCCATGTAAAAATAGCCCAGATCATTATGGAACCACCACCAGCTTGAACAGTGCCTTGTTGACAACTTGGGTCCATGGCTTCGTGGGGTCTACGCCACACTCGAACCCTACCATCAGCTCTTACCAACTGAAATCGTGACTCATATGACCAAGCCATGGTTTTCCATTCGTTTAGGGACCAACCGATATGCTCACGAGCCCACGAGAGTCGCTGCAGGAGATGTCGTGCTGTCAGTAAAGGCACTCGAGTCGGTCTTCTGCTGGCATAGCCCAAGGGAGACAAATTTCACCGCACTGTCCTGTCGGATACGTCCCTGTCGTACGTCCCACATTGATTTCTGCGGTTATTTGACGCAGTGTTGCTTGTCTGTGAACATTGACAACTCTACGCAGACGTCGCTGGTCTCGGTCGTTAAATGCAGGTGGTGGCACTGCGCTGTCCATGGTGGGATGTTATGCCTGAAATTAGATACTCTCGGCACACTCTTGACACTGTGGATCTCGGAATGTTGAATTCCCTAACGATATCCGAAATGGAATGACCCATGCGTCTAGCTCCAACTACCATTCCGCGTTCAAAGTCTGTTAATTCTCGTCGTGCGGCCATAATCACGTCAAAGCCTCTTCACATGAATAACTTGAACACAAATGAAAGCCCTGCCAAAGCACTTCGCATTTATACATTTTCTACGCGATACTACTGTCATCTGTATATTTGCATATTGCTGTCTTATGACTTGTCACTTCAGTGTCTATAAAAGGAAACTAAACTCATATTATGCACAATGAGAGAAAAGTTTCTTAAATCCGTAAAAAAATCGCACCCTTCGTTGAAGAAAAAAATACTTTTTTTTTTATTTATTTATTTCGCCCCCCTTTTAGTCTTGGATATTGCAAATAAGCGCTGGCCATCGTTATTTTGGCTCTTATATTCCCCGCGGTTTGATCAATAGTTTGTTTCCGCTAAACAAACCCTTAACTACAGAGAAATACAATGCTTAAATAATAGCTCGATGCTTATTAAAAGAAGAACGTAAATTCAGCCTACTCAAAATATACAGAAGAATCTAGAACATATTTGCTAAAACGATCGTCTTTGTTGGAAATCTAAATATTTATTAATATATATCTAGAAATAATTGCTCGATTTGTTAAGTACATATATCCAACTTATCAATCCATTATCAAATGCTCAATGTAAACATTCAAAACTAAAATCAGAGAATTGAGTATTTTCGTTAATTATACAGAAGTATGGTTCTATAATAAAATAAATATGAGTACTTGGTAGCTAAAACGTTTATATACATTGCATGGAAGGGCACTTAACACATTCAGTGATGATTATGAAAGACATTAGATCTGCCTCATTAAACTAACTTG
Source organism: Stegodyphus dumicola (assembly GCF_044657685.1). Classification (NCBI taxonomy): domain Eukaryota; kingdom Metazoa; phylum Arthropoda; class Arachnida; order Araneae; family Eresidae; genus Stegodyphus; species Stegodyphus dumicola. Next base: position 202,420,549 of record NC_140771.1, read on the forward strand.
AAATCATTGTCTCTGATAAACATACCGTATAATTATTTTTATATTGTTAAAGTGAGGGACCAGGAACAGGGGTTAGTTTTATTTTTATGCGAAGTATTTTTAGGTATGTTTACTTATAAATCTGGGAAATATGCAAGTATAAGAGGATCGTAGTAGGATTGCAAAACGTAATTACAGCAGTTTACGATACATTTATTTCCCTTTTAAATGCCCAAAAAACTATTATATTTACGAACTTAATAATCATCGCGTTTAACAACTCCGCGGAACATTCATGGTTCGAATCCCGGCGACAACACAGTCTGTTTTACCCATTACTGCTTTGAAAAACTTAAAGGATTTTACAGTTATGCTTGAACTAAAACGTAACGGACGGCAATTAATCAGCACAAGAATTTCGCTATTTGGAATTCGTACTTCTGTGTAGTCGCTCATAAACTGAGATAGAAAGTTAGAAAATCATATTCTTTTTGTGCTTTCATGGTGTAAGTAACACGGCCTCTTAGAAGATCCGTTAATATAATCTCGGCAAAGCCACAGTGAACCTTTCACTTTTACTGCTTTGAACAAACGCACACACGAAAAGTATATATATATATGTGTGTAAGATATAACAAAATATGATAGCTGCTTTTAAAATGATTGGTGACCTCAAAATTAAATATTCTAGATTTCGTGCTCTCCCCCTAAATTCATGTTTTCTCCCAAATTCGAGATGTTTCTATGTTGTATAATATTGCTTGAAAAAGGTAACTAAAACTAAAATTAACCAATCATAGCTTGTCTCTACAATTTCATCTAATTCGGTATAAATACCGCTTGTGAGTTAATTACGTCATTCTTTTCCAAGTCCTGCCACGCTATAAACTCTATGCTACTCTCCCTGTCTTTCTCTTATTCAAAACTGATGTCGTATCCCCGTTAATCTGTGTATATAAGAAAATATTGTAACTGCTTATGATCTAGAAGTATAGTGTTTACTACGAGTTACTCTAATGTGCCTAGAAATAAAGACGGTAATTAGCTGAACTTGGTTTGGTATCAACATCTTCTTCCCGTCTTGCCAGTCTACCATCACGACTACACATTAAATTATCACATATATATGTGTAGAGAGAGAGATTGATAAATAATTATTTTTTTCAAGTTGTAAATACAGTGGAAACTTAGATCACGAATACATCACTTCACGAACAATTCGGGTAACGAAGAAATTATCTGACCAAAAAAATGCCTGGGATGAAGAACGTACACGTAAGTGGGCAGAATAATATACGATTTTGAGGCATCTGTACCAAATAATTAACACTCAGGAATTACACTTTAATTGCTTCACTCTCCTTAACAAAACCTGTGGGAAGAGACATACAGAACCTGAACTTGGCTTGGAGGAAATTATGGCCAGATTGAGCTGAAATAAGATGCTTTGACACTTAGGACTTTTTGTTATCTGTGATATTACGTCTCTGAGCAAAAGCAAGGGCTACGAAGCTAACAATGAAGACATGGAAAAATCACTAGAACACTGTAAAAATTATCTCAACAACTAAGAACTATAATTTTGGAAGAAGTAGCAAAAGATGACTGTGGAAGATATGTTTTCACTTTAACAGTGTAAAAATGTCTTCGTCTTTGTCAGAAATATGAAATGCAAAGCTACTTGCGTATTTGCTTGTTCATCTTTATTATTATGTTTTAATTTTTTTGTTATGGGTATATTGGAAGCAACCTTAAAAGCAATTAATTGAAACTATTATTTCATACTAAAAAGTCTGAAATTTTAATAAATATGTATATTTTTGATATATAAAAATTCTTTGATTACTGCTACAAACATTTATATTCCAATTGAGATGGTAAAATAAATCAAATACTGGGTTCTTCTCCCAACATTTAAGAAGATGTCTTTAAAGTACTTTTATGGAGGTACCAAATGTAATAAATTTGCTATTTAAACTGTTTATTGATATTTAATATGTGCCATTCAACCTTGAAAAAATGGATGCCGATATCATATCTTGTTTTGTTTCATTAGTCTTAGACAGATAACAGAATTAAGCCTCGTACTGAGTTTTTGAACAAGAACAATGAGTGGAAAGCTTCATAGCAAGATGCATTTATGCTTTTAGGAAGGGCTGTTTGGCTAATAAATTTACTAAGAACAATAATATGTATTGCATTAGATATAACTCATTATTCCATAGATAGCACTTTATAAATATTTATTGATGTGCATATTTAAACAACAATATATTTATTTCTAAAATCCCTTTCCGTAAAATATTTATGAAGTAGTTTTTTAATTCCCTAAATATGTTCTACACAATTATGAATAATATAAAAAATAGTTGTGTGTCAAACCTTTTTGTCTTCGCCAATGTCGTGGCAAGAAACATTTTATTTTACTAATTACATAACATGAATAAAAATTCTAAAACTTAATTATTCTGAATCTATTCTGCTCAAGTAGCGTAAATGCTTGTGCTCATTGCAAAGAAATAATAACGAGGAAAATGCAAACTAAAATAATAAATTCATATCCCTATAATAGTCTTCATGGAAAACGTAATTCATCTGCATAGCTATTATCTAATCTTACTTTAAAGATTTCCTAATGATTTATGTATGTGTTCTCCTTTGCTATATGATCAAAACGATATGCATTACTGTTTGCCTAATTTTTTACGTACTTCCTGTGCAAGATAAAACAGTTGTTTTACTTCCTATGCAACATAATTAATTGAGCAATTTGCTTCTTTTACATGTAAAATTATTTGACACATTCAATCTACGCGACAGAAATTTTAATCAAAGAATAAGTTACTAATTACGTGCTTAATGCTTACACCATAGTAATTTTAAATTTTAGAAAAGAAATATATTCGCGGCATAGGAATATTTTAACATATTATTTCGAAATATGAATTTCTTTTCTTTTCATTGTTCATGTAATAATTATAATATCGCCTTCACTAAAGTACAGAAACTGTAGTTTGCATTTAAGAACTTAATTTGAATGCAGATTGAAGCATTTTTCTACAAGCATTTTACTAACACACTCATTTTAATCTATCAAAACTAATAATAAGCAAATAAATAGGTTCATATAGTTTCTAATCAAAATATCACTGACGCATGGAATGAAACATTAGTTTTATGCAATTTCTAAATATTTCTAGAAAACATTAAGTGAATAATCTCTTCTGAAGTTTGTTTATCCATGCAGGTAGGTTACCCAGTAAAAGTTTGACGAAGTTACATAAAATGAATGACTGTATAACTTTAAAGCTATGTAAGCATCCATCTGTATCTGTAAAATTTCATTTGCCTGCATATAATAGGCATGATCTGGAGAATCGTATCCCTGACATAACTGTAGATATGTTTTGAAATTTGATAGATATGTTTTGAAAAGGAAAAGATGTTCAAAGACGACTACAAGTTATTTGCTATCACAAAGATTTCAGAACATCTTTTCTTTATATTCTGAATACTTTAATTTGCATTACAGTATTTAGTCAAACGAGCTCAAAATATAATTCTTGGAAGAAACGTAGCTTTAAATTTCAAAATCGCCCAGCTTTTTGTTCCTATGTAATGTGTCAACAAAAGTTACTTTTTCCATTAAATGATTTAAATAAATGGTAATATTAAATTAAATTATATAAAAATGTACATGCCACATGATAATTTATATGAAAAATATTTTATTTTAATTTTTAGCATAGTCTGCAGCATGTAAATTTATATTTTTTTCTGAAAACGCCTTTAGGGAATGAACATTTGTTTTTTGTAAAAATATCGCACTCGTAACCAATTTCAGTGGAAATATGAAAACTTTAATTTGCAATGATTTGTTCGAATCAGGCTTTCGGTGTCGAACATACATGTATAACACCAAAAACCTTACTGTATAGAAACTGTCTCTACGTCGTTAATTGAGAAAGCTCGCACAGTACTATTTCTTATATTAGGAATTATTGAAATAAATTTACCTTTTATGCATTAGTTCTCTCCGCAAAAATATTTATTTCAGTTCTCCAAAATGGTATTTCATTATAAATCATAATTACAAACAAATAAATATTGATAGATTTTCTAGAAAGGAAAAAATATTCTTTCACATTTCTCTCAAATTAAATTCAAATAAATGTATTTCAAAGCATATTTTTAGTTTGAAATACAGTGAAACTACGGTTTATGAATTTAATTCGTTTTTGAAGGCCGTTTGTTCACCGATATGTTTGTTCACTAACTGAAACGCGTTTCCTCATATGATTCGTTTCTATACCACAGATGTTTCCACAGATGACTGTTTGCTTATAATCTACAACAGTACTTTGATAGTGCAAGTTCATAACACAAAACCAATGGAAATCGTTAAATATAAAACAAAAAAGGTTAGCTCGGTATTAAGCAGATATAGCAGACGAAAACTTAATTTAATTTTCTCCTGTTTGTTTGAAGAAGAGTGGGTGTCATTAAGTGGAAAATGGTGAGGAAATTATAGTTTGGATGAGTCGTTCTCTTTTATAAAAATACTAGGTAACTGACTGTGTGCTTCGGAGGCATCTTCTTTTAACTTTTCATTGTCTTAAGCACCATTGTACTCTGTTTGTGACGACTGAACTTCCGTTCATCTCAAAATTTATCCGGTAATTTGTAACTTATGTTTTGAAACGTTTCTAAATTAATTAAAACAACGGATTTTTCATTATAAATTATTATGTTGTATCCTGTTGTTGCTTTATCAGAGTGATATAAATTTCGCAGCTTAATGAAATGAGAGAGTCTCACTCTCTTCCGAAGCATAAATTGTAGACTTTACGTAGAAGACGAAGTAGCAGATGTTGGCTATGCCTTTGAAGAATAAATACTGCAGAAGAAGATTTTAAATAACCTTTTTATTTGAAATAAATTGAATAAGATGCACGCATTCGGTGCTCACAATTCACCACCACTTGCGGTTGAACTAAATTTTAACAGAAAATAAAAATGTAACGAATCACAATAAGTTTAGATGGCTAACGACTGGTTCCTTAAATATATAAAACGCTAAATCAACTGCACACAGCAAAGCCGAGCCTAGAATATCAGTATAAATTGAAAGATGTCTAACACCAACTAGAGAGATAATTTCAAACATGTAGCATAAACTCGGAAGTAATGCCGCTACTCTTCTCACGAACTCTTGAAACGCAGCTTAAATACTGCTTCTGAAAGATTTTGCATACTACGTCATTTAAAATTTACATTCTGACAGGAAACTAAAGTCAGGAGGGACAGGAAATTCGAATTAAAATAATTGGTTAGAATTAAAATAAGGTCTTTACAAACTATGATAATTTTTCTTTCTTTTTTTAACACATTTCTTTCACAATCGCCTTTTATTCCTACGTCTGAAGCTGTAATTCTCTTTTTTTTTTTTTTTTTTTTTTTGCTGAACTTATTTTAATGGTTCGGTAGGAACGTCTCTATTATTAACTTTCTATCCCAGGGTTTTGCGTAGAAGCGCAATATCAAAAGTCTCTGTAAGTAAAGACCCTCAAAGTCTGTGCATGCAAATCATTTTGGTCATAAGATTTTCCAAGTCGTACTCACGGTCCCGTAAATATTGTTAGAAATTTTACTTTTACATTTTTTACTTGTATGTCGCAACCAGACTTTGCTAATGCATGTTAAGCAACGCAAAATATTGAAATGATGTCTTCAAAAGTTCTCGAGAATTAATTATGTTGCACAGGTTACCTCGAAACACCACTGAATATCACATGTTGCAGACTTGAGTATTTATAATTTTAAACAAGACTCGCCATCGGAGGTGTTTTTAGTTTAAATTACTTACTCGTAAACCAGACTGTTCATGAGGTGAGGCGTTCGTGACCCTAAGTTCTACTGCACAATATATTGGTTTTTAAATTTAGGAATTTAATGAATATATGACGTGCTTATTTAACGTTTTTGTAGTCACAATGTATTCCTGCAAAGCATCACCTCTTTCTAACAAAGGTTTCTTTCCTCTCATTAATATTTTTTTCCGCATAACTCATTTACTCTTTTGTACTCCAAGCAGAAGAAGAAGCTTAGATTCTAAAATCACTGGGGATAAAAATATTTAGCGAAAAGTGATCATATATTACTTATTCGAATGTACTCTAAGCATGCATTGGAGTTAAATTAAGGTTCCAGAATATTCGGTTTGACTATTCGCTATAGCCTTCTTTAGCTAAATATATTTTGTTCCGTATTTATTTGAACATACTCTAAGTGTGCGTTACAGTTAAAGTGTTGGATTTGAGCTTTTGCTTGATCCTTCTTTGAGGGGGTATCTTTTTTTCCTTTTGATCTAGTGAATTTCAAACACTGGAAAGCTCCAGATGCTTATCTCCTCGGAGAAAATCAACGTTTTCTTTATAAGCTATTATAGGGCTTGAAAATTAGTTTCTTCATTTTTTTAAGTTACTTCAGGAAGGCATTACCAGCTGACCTATGTTGGGTAAAGTGTGGCTGCCTCCACACTTTTACCTGCACTTATATTTGAAATATATTTTGTTGATATCAAAGGAGTTGAAAAATACATTTATTTTCATATTGTGGATAAGTAGAACATATAACTAAATAATTCTGAGAATTATGGTTATGTTTTCAGCTGTGCCTTGATTTGCATGCTACTTAAAACACCGCTTCAATGTATATCTCTTGAATGGCTTACGAAAGCCATTAATACATTGTTTGAGAAAACGGTCAAATAAAGTAGACGCTCGAAGTACTACAATTTTAATAAACTGATGGGTTTTAGTAAAAAATTACAAATTTCCATATGTATATTCCTGAATGAAAATTCTAATAAATGAGTATTTTTTTACCTGATTGAAAATCGCAAAACTTTCTTGTATGAGAAACTGTACTTCTCAGAAATTAAGGAAACGAAACTTTTATGCTTTGTACCATAAAAGAAGCAACTAAAACATTGATTCATATGAAAAAATTGTAAAAATTAAAAACTTAGCATTTCTAGAAATGGAAAGTAAAAATGTATAACTATAATATATGTAATTTCGAACAAAAGAAAAGAGAAATATTTTAACAGTTAGGGTACGGAAGTTTACTTCTTCAGACACATGCATAGTTTTTCTTAGCTTAGTATGGGTACTCTCAAACACATTGTATACTATCAAAAAACACGTAGTTGTCTTCAGTGCAATGTTCTTAGTCTTAGGTTACTCATCAAAATTGGATTGATATCGCAGTACATTTTGATAGTGTTGAAATATAATTTTATCCCACAAATTAAGCTATAAAAAAAAAGATATTTTTCTATACTGTATATTTTCTTTGATTTTTTCTCCAACAATGTGCTTGAATTTTAGTTTAAATTCTTTTTCTGAAGGATAAATTCTCTTAAATGGTCTCAAAATATAACCCATTTGATCCATTCCTAAAATTCAAATTATGACCTTAGAATTATTTCTTTAAAAACATACTGTAAAATATATTTATTGAAGTGTTCAAGAGATTTTTAGCTGTCACTTTGACTTACAGCAACACGTAAATCAGTTTGACTTCCTATATTCAATTATTTTTTTGCCTTATTCAAATAATTGAATATAGGAATAAAATTCAAATAAAATTTTTTAAATTTTTACTTGTGTCTATTTGTTTGCAAAACATAACTAAAAGAAAGAATTATTCTAGAATCATATTTTTACTATTTACGCAAATATTTTCGCATCAATTTATCTTTAATCTGATCGTTTATAATGTCATTTCTATAACCAGTAAAAATATTTAGTTCTTTTATTATCTGTAACTATTTGTCAACGACATTTACATACAATAATCTTAAAATAAAGACGAATAATCTGCAAGAAAAAATAAGAAGCTTTGTTTGAGGATATTTATTTACAGTTGAAAGTCTTCTTTTGTTTGAAAGAAGATACGCAGCATTTCAATAAAATTGCCCCACATGCCAAAACCCATTACGAGTTTATCTGTTTTTTAGCCCAGCAGAACATATCGATTTCAGATCAGACTTCAGGAATTTTGTTTTCTTTATCAAAATCTGCTTTCGATCACGGTTGTATGCGTGACATTCAGGACCCAAAGAAGAAATGAAGCTTAAATTCAGTTCCTTGGATAAAGAATCTTCATTGGTTCTGATTTATTCAGTGTTACAAAAGTTCCACACACACTGTTCTCTCACACTCGTGTGACATTTCCGTTGGATATTTTTTCTTTGTTTTCTCAGCAGGTTAGACACCCAGATTTGTGCCGTGAAGTGGATACGTTTAGTATATAACACAGATTGCTTTATTTTGCACCGATAGATGTCTGCACATTGCTAGAAAAGGCAAAAAAATTCAAACAGATGGCACAGTCTATAATGTACCAGGATATGCTTTTAAGAGTGTCTCAACAAAAGAAGTCTACGCACATTTATACATTACCGTCAGTGAAACACATCATATTAATCCCGTAAAGTAACGGATAAAAGATAATCCGTTACTCAACTTACTTAGTCAACGTATCAATGCCATAACAAGGCGAGGTTTAGAATAAAATGAGCTTATCACATTGGTAAATAAAAAGAAAACTATATTCTGTCAGTCAATAATACTACAATTCGTTGAAAAAGAAAATGATTCTCAAAATAAAGAATTCTATTGCAGCAGATATTGACAATTTAAGTGCTAAGTCGGCAATTTTGGATGCTTTAATGTTAATGGCTTTAAATTATTTAGAAATAATAGTAGATTTTAATGTCACAGTCAAACGGTATATTTTGAAATGAGCGTTAATCTATGTAAAAAAATGTTTTGAATAATGAAGTATAAATATACGAATAAATCAATTATTTTTTTAAATGCACAATTAGGTGAAAATGGTGAATTAAGTATGAGAACTGATAAAGCAATAACAAGATTTTTATAAGAGATATTTAAAGTTATTCTTAATATAAGTTTAATTAAACCGTAAGGCCGATGATACGTTTTTTGACAACCTCATTTTCTTCAATGGAGTCTGAGTTTTCCATTTTTTTTCAAAGTGTAGAAGTGTTGCGCGCTATAGATAAGTATTTTTTTAAGTAGGAAAAATGAAATAAATGTTCAGCGAATAAGAAGGGATAAAAGCAATCAAAATTAATGAACCAGACTTTAAAAAGTCCTGGCATACCTATTCCGAAATAATCTAAGTTGATAAATGCTGATAAACATATTAGGCTTCAGAGATACCTAGTTCAGCAAAGTATTTTTGAGTAGCTTTGACGTAATAAAGAAGAATAAAGAGTAATTAATTATTTAGGATTTAATTATTTATTTTCTTTTAATTATTAATTACTAATAATGATCAGTTTTCAATGATTATTCTTCGTTTTCAACTATTAAAGACGAACAGTGATTAGTGATGGAAAATTTATATAATTCCTTTGTTTTAATACCAGTGTCAAAATTAACTTTACATATTCAGTTGTGCTTAATATTAAACTTGATACTTAATTGTCTTCTTATTCATTTCATCACCTCTTATCAAGAACTTAATAATTTTCTGAAATGAATAGTGTTATTTTAGGCAATTAGAAACTCATATCCACTCATAAAAATTTCACTGAATAAATTCATATCTGCTAATAATATATTTTACACTTTTTACGTTGCATTTACTAGAAAGATGGAAGTAAATATGAAAGATTCCTGAAGTTAAATTTACGGATTTTTTGCAGCTCCATTTTAATAAACTCAAATATCGTGCTTCCGCTAAAAAAATTTATTTCCCACTCTCATGAATTTGCCTGTTATTAAAGGCATGAAATTTCCCAAAGGATGCAAATCTTTTATTGTAACAAAATGCATTTTTCAGAAATGTACAATAGCATCGCCAGAGAGTATAATTGATCGTGAAAAAATAAACATAAGAACATTTAATCAATATTTGTTGAAGATGGATAATTGTTCATGTAGTATTTTATAGCATGGCATCGTAACTTTGAAAAGAAAAAGAACATATTTATGGAGTAAAATATAGAAAAACGTACCCTTTACTTAATGAGAAAGTGGAAATCTCTAAATAAAAGTGAAAACATTCCTTGTTCAAACAGTTTTTTTCATGTTAATTTAATCAGATGCGGTGATATTAAAAAGTAAAATCAGTGACAAAAAGAAACTGGGAAATACGAAAGCTGTATTTAGGGAAACAGTGGCGACGAAAGACGCAAAATTTCATTTTTAATATTCCTGGCAAATTAGGAAAATTAATACTTATCTAACATTTATAGTTCATAAATCTTATCATATAATAATTAAATTTCAATAGCAGTGCTTCTTTCCGAGTACAGAAATAAAATAACTGAAACTAGATGTTTAGAATATTAGAGAATTTCAGAAGTTTATTACATACTTATTAATTTGTTATTTTCATTATAATATTACTATCTTGATTATGCTTATTTTATAATTTATGTTATTCTGAAGTTTGGATTAATCTTGCTCTTCGTATTATTTATTCTCACTTGTCTAACAGCAACATCAGCCCAAGCTCACGAAATTCTTCGTGGCAAGGAGAGCAAGATTACGCCTGCCGTTGGCAACAGATGCCCAAATTCGAATTGAGGACTACGTTATTCAAAATTTGATATCTTTAACTACCGTTGTTTTTTCACAGAAACATGTTTTCATGCAGATTCTTCATTATTAAATTTCTTTAGATATAATGCAAGACTTTAACATTTTGTGGCAACAATTTGAAAATTAATAGCCCTCTGGGCAAGTTGCCCCTTTGGGCTAATAAAAGTAATAATTAAAAAACAACAGAACAATAGTATGAAATCAAACTTTATGTAGACAAACTGAGTAGTAGTGCATTATATATTATACCTGATTTATTTAAATAATATCATAAATAATTTCCAAAATATAATGCTAAAAATTTTATGATTCTACAGAACGCTGCGCAAAATAACATTAAAAATATTTTTCAACTGTTCTGGAAATAACTCTCTTATTTTACCCTTTCAGCAGACAGATAATAAGATCGCTTAACACTGGTAGTTCGACCTGAAGTTACATCCTACTGAATAGGGTGATTTTATGGTAATCACCATGACTTCATGGTGGTTTTTTTCCATCTGTAATATAAAATACGAGCCTTTTTTCCTTAGAACTTTCTCCACAAAGCCATACATCCCAGTAGGCTGATAATTCAATAAACACCAAAGTAACCAACAAACTATATTTACAATGCTGATTGAGTTCTATAAGAATATACAAAAGACTAATGTTTAATTTTCAAAAATCTAATATTAAACACAAAAATATATACATGCTTTTCCCATTTCTTTGACCATTAATAATTCACCTAATTTGTATTCAGTCATGTCACATTTAATATCTATGGTGTATAATATTACAAAAATTATTAAATATCAAGTTATAATGTATGCTTATAATAGGGGAACATAAATACAAAACATAAGAGTTTCCACAGGATAGAAATATAATAATCCCAAAGAAATACTTTAATCCCTTTGAAGTATTTACGTTTTGACAGCAATACGAAATACGAAGAGTGCTGTGAAATCTTTCAGCTGACCTTAAATGCAAACATGTCTTATGAAATTAGTGGTGTAATTATAAAAAATAAATTTATTTTGTGAAGGAAATGAAACACGCAGGCGAAAGCAAATTAACTCAAGGTAAACAATTTTTAATTATAAAATAGAGTTCTAAATATATGTCCTTTTTCGATCAGTATTTATTCTTCCATAACTGTAAGTATTACTGTAGCATTTGCAATGCATTAAATTCAAGGATGATAGAAGTTTATAATAATCTTACCATTTTATTTTAAATAATAGGTAGAATCCTTTCAGAAGTTTCTAGCTTAAATATTTCCTACTTAAAACCGAAGATTTTAAGACTTCTTTATCCCCCGTGTTTTTTTCTTTACATTTCTTTCTACTTCTTGAGAAAATCCTCTTCCAAGTTAAATTTGCCTAGGAGGATTTTGAATGTCCCTATCCAAAATAATTAGCTAATGATAGTTTATATGTACTTTACAAGGATTTTTTTAGAAATTTAAAGCAAAAATACATGTAGCTTTAAATTATGTACTTAATGAACTCATTTTGAATTTGTTACTTTGATAATTATTTTACCACATCGATTAGGAGAAAAGGCTGATTTAACAAATGTAATTTCATTTAAATATTCTATTCACCGGACGTTCTATGTTTTAACATTCAGCCTCTTTTCTCTATCGTTCTTCACAATCTAATTATGTGAAATTAATTAATAAATTTAATACCTTTCTTTTTGCTATCCTCACTCGTGCTGAATCACGTTACTTTGATGAATAAAAATTGTTTCTTTCTACTTTTAACTTTCTCTGGATTTTAACATTACTTCTTGCGTACGTGCTCAAGATCTCAGTCATTTCTTCGCTTTCCACTCGACCTCTTTTCTTGACTTAAGTCTTTAAAAATATCTTATTGTTATAAACAGTGTTCTTATGTACAAAAACTCCAGTAGCCCTGTTTTCAAGTTTCCCATTTTTATTATTCACAAAAAAGCGAGCTTAACTTTGGCTAGAAGTTACACATTGTCCCTTAAAAAAGAAAATTATGTATTCTTTAGTTTTTAAACGAAACCATAGTAATCGATTTAAAACGGAAAAAAATACATACAGTAAACGATTTAGAAAACTGCAAAATATAGTGGAGGCAAAATACATTAGTCAGCTGCATGTCATTGATTTAAAAATGTACAACTTTACTTTAATTTCGCTCTTCTAAGGCCGCACCAAACCTTCGAAAAAAATCTCTCTGTAATGAGTTATATTTAAAATATCACAAATACCACACGTGGTAATTTATCTCAAGACGTGGAAAAAAAAAATATTTGATAAAGGTCAAACACACTTTGCTCTTCGCCGAGTAAAGTCACAAGAAGGATTTAAAATTCAGGAGCTGGATAATATCAGAAATCTGTTTGGAAAGGAAAAAAAGAAAAAAACACGATAATAATAATAAGAAGAATTACACAATAACACATTAGTAGACACAATAACGCAACAGAATAACGCATTAGCGGAACTATAGAAAACATTAGTACATCATAGAAGATAATGTAAGATCAAATATATGAATCATTTTATGGCAGATAACATATATATATATATATATATATGTATATATATATATATATATTAATGTTGATTTAGAAGTAATATGTCTTATAATAAGGTTGTAAATAATAGCAGAATTGTTGAAAGTAAAGGAGTGATTAAAAAACAATTTTTCAGTTAAGTAATTTGAACTGAAAAGAAGAAAATAAGAATAAAAAAATTGAAAATAGGTTTCTATGAAATGAGCGTTTACTAAAAACTTAGAAAATAAATGCTGAACTAAAAGGAGAAAAATATTTATGATATAGCTTAAGAGTAACACGTATTAAATAAGTCTGTTTGCAAAAATTTATCTATAACTTTTGTCATGAATACTGAAATCGTGGAGCGTCCTTGATAATTTTTTAATCAAATGGTTTATGCTTTTGATCACGCAATTCGATTATCAGATTTATTTTTTTTTGCATCCTACGCTTTTATTATTCACTACATAAAATTTTAGATGGATTTTGTAAATAGACTTATTTAATATTTTGTTGCTCATAAACTATATGACGAAATAATTTTCTCCTTTTTTCATTAATTATTTAATAGATTTTAAATAAAACCTGAGTTCATATAAACACTTATTATGCATTTTTAAAGTCCTTATTCTTTAAAAGTATCTGCCTGCCCTTGGAGTGATTCGCATGAGTGGGAGATGACTAAAGGAAGGTATTATTAAAGCACCTATCAACACACTCTAACTGAGACGAGTGGTATGAAATGTGATGGTTCAAGCAATGGGCAATCAAAGTAATTTTTAATTTTTTTTTATCATTAAGTAAATAAATGATAAATTTATATCATTACATAAAAGTCATCAATAAGTCACCATTAATAAATCATCATTAAATAAAAGTCATCAGTTTTATTACATAAGATCATCTATTACCAAAGAGAAGGAGTTCTTGACATCGAATTTAACAAGCATCTAAATGACCTCAAGTTTTGATTCAAGGATATCACCCAATATGCTTCCTGAACTTGGAGACAATTGCTCTTACGTTTTATTATTCGATACATAAAATCACTAAATTGTAATTTAATGTCACCAAACTGGAACTAAACCGGACATTACTCAATTGACTAGGAGTCACTAAATTGGAATACTAAAAACATGCACTAGTAACAAAGAAATTATAATGCTGCAAATTTCTAATATTCTATTGATTTATTTCATTTATATATTCTTTTGATTTATTTCAAATAGAGCAGATGTAAATAAAGTTGTTATAACTTACAGAAGGTGCTTTCAACAATAACGATATTAGAATAAGAATTTATTTATAGTCACAACGCATCTATGCCTTTCCTTTGATTCTGAACATAGTCAACAGCAACTGTTGTTCTTAACTGCCTACTAGATGGGAAAACAAGTGATAATTTATAATCCATCAGACGACTTCTTTCACTTGAATCGTTATTTCCTGCTTACTGAACTAAAACTGAAATGATGTGTACAAAGCTGAAGATAAAAAGAGGTAGTTTGCTCACAAGGCTCTTGTGAATCAAAGAATTTTTTTCTCCGCTTCCAGTCACCTGTTCCTTGTAAGCAAAAACCCACAGAAGCAGTGAAGACTAATACCAATTTGGCGTGCCTTGACGAAAACTTGCCTTGAATAGTTACCGGACCATAGTACGTAAAAGGGATTACCTATAAGTATAGGCTTGTCAGACCTTCCTGAATAGTATTTTTTCCAGAAATAGAAGAAAATAATAAATAGGATATAGAATATTCTTGTGTAGTTTATAAAATTTCGTCTATCTGACAGTAAACTACAATAAGCGTTATTTATTTAGAATTAATGATGATATTGCTAGACAAATTATAAGTTTTATTACATTAATACACATTGTTATACAAAGCTCTATGAGTGAAGTGTTTCAAAAGTCGTAGTGGATTTGTTAAACGACACCTAGTGACAATAGTTAACAGCACGTGTCAACCTTTTTCTTTATCATAGAAATATTGTCTCTTCAGAAAGAACGATTTTTGGATGGTAAATATTGTTTGAATTTCTATGGACAGTATTTATGGCTATTGCGTTTGAAAGGTGGAAACTTAAAAATACTAAAGCATTCCATTAAAATAGAAACTAATAATCCTGAGCTTATGCTAAGAAAACCAACGAGAATTGACGTCAATTTTACTTAAAGATAAGAGTGTTGAATCGTTGGAAGCGCTTCCTTTAATGTAAAATATAAGCCAGTTAAACTTATTAAACCTCAGAATCGGCGTCTATTTGGGGGTGTTATTCTTTTCGAACCCAGAAGCATACAAAGAAATAATTCTAGTGATGAAAGACGATGTTTAACTTATAACCCAAATGCAAAAGGACAACCATCTACACTAGAATGACAAAATTAGCATGAAAACTTTAAATAAATATATTTGATTTGCAACAGTAATGGACAATGAATTCTTTTTGACAGAAAAGACACCCCATTCTGCTGGAACGTAATGCACTAGACATCTGTAAAATATTCATTGCATTAGCTCAGAAACAAACCCGAAGTCAACTGAATTTTGTTGGTCCTTCGGAAAGAAAAATATGGCAAAGCTTTCGACCCCCCCCCCCGAAAAAAACCTATATTTTTAAATAGAACCTTTATCATAAGAATTTTGCGTCAATTTTCTCTTAAGTAAGATAAACTCCAAATTTAAAATTACATTTTTGACAACATTTCAAGAATTCAAACCAGTATAAGAAGAAAATAAAGAAATTCTACCAGCTAACTTCTTCAAAAGCATATAGAAGATTTATGAACCAAGAGATGCACAGTTCTACACTCATGTCCATAAATTAAGGATAATGCAAAATCAGGCAAAGGAAAAGTCAAAACAAATTTGACTTATTTGTAAAGCTTATTTATTAAACAAAAGGTAAAGAGCAAAAAAAGATGCTATATGTTTGATATTATTAAAAAAATAGCGATTTTTTCTCCCTGGAGCAAATTACAAAAAACACCTATTTACAAAAAAACAATATTACATGGTTGGTATGATTGTTAATACATTGTATGTCTCCCAGACGATGCAATACAGTCCGTACAACGCCTAGACATGCTGAGTATCAAATTATTGATCTGATCTTGGGGGATATTACACCACTCAAAAAGCAATGCTCTCTGAAGTTCCGGTAGACATGTAGGAGGAGGTTGACGGGCTTCAAATCGTCGGCCAAGCATGTCCCACACGTGCTCTACTGGATTCAAGTCCTGTGAGAATGCTAGCCAGTCCGTACGGGTGATATCCTCCGATTGAAGGAATTCACTTACGATGTTTGCACGGTAAGGACGGGCGTTGCCATCCATAAACACAAATTGTGCGCCCATGGGCCCGAAACAAACATACATGTTGTTCCAGAATGACGTCCCGATAGATTTGGCTTGTCATGGTTCCAATTGGAACATGCAGGTCAGTTCTGGAACCCAGAATAATTCCACCCCAAACGAGCACTCCTACACCACCGTAACGGTGTCGTTCAATGATGTTTTCTTGGTGGTAACGGGCACCTGGAGCTCTCCATATGAAAGTCTGGTGAGAATCAGACTGCAAGCTAAACCTGGACTCGTCGGAAAACATCACACAAGCCCACTGTTGCGGTGTCCACAATGCATGCTATCTACTCCAGGCTAACCGCAGGCGACAGTGAGTTGCAGTAAGTGGAACGCATCTGACATGTCTACCAGCATTTAGACCAATCTGCCCTAAGCGTCTGCACACTGTCTGCCTTGAAATTGTCGTACCAGTGGCTGAAGAGAGCTAACGAGACAGTTCTGAGGCTGTGCTCCGCCTGTTTCTTTTGGCAGTAACTGCCAAATGCCGGTCCTCATTGGGCGTTGTAACTCTGGGGCGACCTGTGCTGTAACGTCTACTCACATTACCATCATCTTGGAATCGTTGCCAAAGTTTGGAGATGACACTCTGGTTAATTCCAAGTTCGTCTGATACTTCCAGTTGGGTATGCCCACATTCCAGACGGCCGATAATTCTCCCACGTAAAAAATCATCCAAATGCGTCCTTTGTGTCATAACTATTCAGTTATTGCACTGAAATGCTTATAAAGCGCCTGCAAACAATTTTACTTCTTTGCCTGTATCCCTTATATATCACTCTCGTCATTGTGACGTACCATCGGTGTCATCTGGTTACTTCCTGAAATTTGTATATGATTTTTGAAGATGTGTGTAGTGATTTTACAGGTGATATATTTATTTTAGAGTTCGGTTTCCGCGTGACTCCGAATTATCCTTAATTTATGGACATGAGTGTAGAATGAATATATGCGGAAAGTTAAATACTAAACTAATTAATTTGTTCGTATATATTTTTTATGAATTCGAAATATTAAAACATTGAGGGCACACCACGTAGACGCGCATATGTATAAACACGTTAGTGAGTGTGTAGATACTGCTGCTCATGCAGGGTATTTCAAAACTAATCTATTAACCTTTAAAAAGTGAAAACATGCACCGAAGCAATCACTTGTAGAGACATTAGGTATTTTTGGAAGCAGGAAACATGAAAAATTAACGACAGCTACGCCGGAAATCGAACCACAGACCTCTGGAATACGCGAACAGCGTGCAGACCGAAACACAACGAAAGCATGCCAAGAAGGCTGGAGAAATACCTTACACACTTAACATTAAAAATACATATATTGGCCGCAGTTTAAGCGTGAGGCGCTGGACGGCGCTTTCCATTTTCCCACATCGCGTTTTTATCTGTTGACCAAACACCAGTGTAGGTACACTTTTTTTTCTTTTGACAAGTCTTGCCCGAGTTAATTAAGAATGTACCGAAAGCCTTCCGCCATAAAATGTAGTTTCGACATGATGGAGCGTCAGCTCTTTTCAAGACTCAGACTGCTTGAAAATGTGTCGAAGGACTACTGGATACAAACCTATAGATCTTCCCCATGTTCACCAGTATTTCTGAAGATTTCGTTTTGAGGGAAAAGATGTGCAATACATGACTGCTGTTATTGATTATAATAAAGGAACAATAATCGAATATTTAGACTATTTAAACGGTAAGTATAAATTAATAGAAGAAAACAATTATTGAGATCACGAATAAAACATTCTAGAGATCTTCTCTGACCAACAGGATTAACAAAAAAAAAAAAAAAAAAAAAAAAAAAAAAAAAAAAAACATCAACAGAGATGTAATAAAACAGCTGAGATAATACAGTATGCATATTATAATGAAACATTTAAGCATGCAATGTAATGACGAAGTGTAAGTTAAGTAATCAAGTTTAGAATTTTAATAATAGAGGCAATATAAATCGGTAACAAGCGGTAATCATATTGGCAGCTTATCCTTTACAGTTATGCAGGATATCAACATTACCTGCTAATGGGCAAACAGTTTAGCGATGGTTACGTAAATGGTTAAAAAACATTTGTGTGCAGCCTTCAAAAGGTAAGTAACTTTTAGCACACAAAACAGTGGTTTAGCTCCAAGACAGTGCCCCGGCTATGTGTTGCATTATTCCTACTGTAACATGCAATTACTATTGTGGCTTTGACAACACTGCCCGAAATCGATCAAATACCCTGCATAGAAAATTTCATAATACAAGAAGAGGTTTTCTTCAAATAAGGAAATAAGAAAACTCATTCTCAGAAAGCTAAAGAAAATGTTATGAAAAGTCTTATTTCCTCTTTGCGAATCATTTTAAAACAAAATTTAGTCTGAAAACTGAGATCTGAAAAAGAAAAGGAAAAGATACAGCAAAATTACCTAACTATGAATAAAGGAAAATGTCTAAAACATTTCATTCAACATATATAGATGTAGTACACAGAGGTAATATACGCAGACAATTCTAGATGTGGAAAGACAGATATGGCAAAATGCATAACAATTGTAAATGTTAAGAAAGAGCGAAAACAAATCATTATCTTTTCCTCACGGATTAAGAAATAATAAATGCAATGTATGACCTTACTCTTATAGAATACGGCAGAAACGAAACGTAAAATGAACGTAAAATTATAAGCTGAAAATAAAATATGTAGATAAATAACTAGTTATAATCCGATTTAAAGAAATACCATTTGCGAAAGAATATTTTTTCACGAATCGTCGGTATACATAGAAGTATGCGTGTGCTTAGAGAGTTCATTAAGTAACAAAATACCAGTGTGAGATAAGAACATTTTAAAGAGGAAAGAATGTATTAGTTTTTAACAAGTTTCGTAAGTCCGGAACTTGATATTATAAAATGATACTAATATCTTTCGAGTACTTCCCCTGTTAGCTCAAAGCTGTATAAAAGTTTAATAGGCCGTTGTGTAAGAAATATTATCTAGTTGCAAAGTGAAGAGTCGTAAAATACATAGGCTTAAAATTTATTTTCGAGGTAACTTTATTGGACTTATAATTAATCCTTAGAGTCGTCTTCGGTAAGGAAGAAAAAAATTTTACAGTGATTACTAATGAGCGCAGGAAACTTTGTATCCGTTGTAAATTCATTATTCTGTCAAAATATTGTAATTTACTAAAGGTTAATTAATAGGTGATCTGACATAACCATAAATGACGATATCCAGTTTATATGTACTTGATAAAAATAATATTGTAAAGCAGTTTAAATGATATTGAAAATCCAGTCAATGTGTAAATGAATTACAAGTTTAATTTTGATTATCTCAGTAAAAGTATTGTAAATATGAATTCATATAATGTCTAAAAATGTACACATAGCTGTCATGATTTTATGTATCTGTCATATGTAACTTGTACAAGACAATGACTGTAATCAACATATCTATGCTTATTCACAGGCCTTGTATGCCCATGTAATATTTATATGTATATTCTTACACGGAGGAAATTTCTCCTTCTGCCAGGATGACTACTAACACTGTAAGACTTTTACAACAAAGTTAGGTCAGTGGTTATCTCAGGCGGCGCTCAGTAGGAGACATTTAGATGCAAGACATTATTGACGAAGTTTTAAACCGTTTTTGATTTCCCCTTAACAACTTTCTGGACCATCATTCGACGTTAACATTCATGGATGCTAAAAAAAACTTAGTTTGTTTAAAATTTAGTTTCCTTAAACATAATGCATAGCGATAAAATTTGGTGGCAATAGTTTGGGTCTAACGCCCCTTTCGGGCTTAAAATAGTCTTTATAAAAAAAGCTTTTATTTAAAACCCATAAAATAGTTAATCAACTAATGTTTTTTTTTTTTTTTTTTTTTTTTTTTTTTTTTTTTTTTTTAAAGCAGTTTAATTATATTTTAATGGTAGCAAGAGATTAAGCAATTATTTTTAGAAAATACATCTATCACGAATAAATTTATCAAGATCACATAGACCATTATTTAAAGAGCATTTTGAATTTGCACATAAATCTGTAAAGCTGGTAGTAATATGTTAATAAATACATAAAACAAGCAATTGTCATGAAATTGTTTTATGTATAATGATCGTGTCCACTGAAGTTCCATAGAGTAAGATGTCGAAATATACACGGCCTTCATTTTCGCAACCTTTGGAAGTGCACATATACTTTCAACAGCAAAAATGTTTAAATGGCACTCTATATTAATGTTTTGATATTTCAAAATTTTAAAAAAATTAAATTTTATAGAAAGGTTTATGCTCATTAATAAAAACTGTAACACAAAAAATTATTTCCGTACATCAAAAATTGACCAATTTAATGCGAAGGTTCGGAGATTCCGAAATCATTTTACGGTTGCTTTGAGTGTATGCCTTAAACATAAGTAATTTTACGTTTAGAAAGACGAAAAATATGTTATTGATATTCTCAATGCAGTTTCATTAATAGAGGCTTAAAATTTAATGATATAAAAACAATAAGGTATAAAATATTTTATTTTTAATTTATGCTAATAACATCCTAGTATTAAAGCCACATATTCGTTTCTAGAAAACACATTCTACAAGATTTCCTTTTTGGAAATGTATATTTTCCCGTGCCGCACAAATGCAAACATTTCGCTCATAAATTTGTACACCCCCAAGAATTTGATTTCAAATTTTAAAAGTAAGTAGCTCAGTAATTTTTATCATGCAATAAAAGCTTGTATATTTTATTGTTTATAGAAAGTATAAATTTTTATTAAATATAACTGTAAGGAATCCAAGAATATATAAAATTGAAGTTTTGTAATTTTTATAAAACTGATTCTTTTTTAAATATAAAAATGTCAGTCTTTGAATATTTGCGTAATTTAAAACATTTTTTTTTTTTTTTTTTTTTTTTGTGATTGGAAGTAGATGTTTACGACCAGCGATTGTGAAAACAAAAGCCGCATAAGAACTTTATGAACAAGATAGTATATAGGTGATATATGTTTTATCGATAAATTGAGTCAGAAATCCTACCAGAGAGCACGTGAGCATGTGTGGTTCCGTTATATCAGCAGAAAGCAGCCAGACATTTAGTATACCATAGACCGTTGGCATTTGCAACACGGGTTTGCGACAGTGGAACTCTTTATTATATAACAGGCTCTGTGGCAGATGCATAGTAGGTATTGTGGTGAAACAGTAAATATCAGCATAATTTTAATCAAGACATTTGTAAAGTAAGTTTTGTTTTAAAACGACAGTACAAAGGCAAGCAGAGGTATGGGCTCCGAATATTCCGAAATACGTGCTACATACGTCACAGAAGCCTTACTGCGTCGTGCCGAACAGCGCATACAAGGCTGAAGGATTATATTGCTTCAAAGATTCACTGACCGCTATATTATCTGTAGTATAATACACTGCAGTAGAACAATAGATGCGTAAATTTATTTGGTTATTCGCCACCACATAAAACTACTAGAATAACTCAGTTATTATTTGGAGTTAGTAGACACGGTACGCTTCACCAAACACAAAATTCAAAATTCTTGTACGCATCAAAAGCATCAATATATATAACTTTTACTCTATTAATCTAATTAATATTTATTCTGTGAATATAATTAATATTTCTATCAGTACACCCTAAATAGAATATTTTATTTGCTGCGAAGTCCAATATAATTAGATCCCATACACATAATATATCGTGAATAATCAGTAAAACTCACAGTTATAAGGAGTAAGATAAAATAATTCGAAATGAAGATTAATATAACTCTTCTTCTAGAATTTGTTCTGAACATTATTAAATTCCCAAAAGAAAGATTATATTTTCAGAATGCCAGCAACCTATTCAATTAGTTCATTAGTGTAGGGTATTTACTGTGATAGCCTTAATATTATTGGAAAATAAGGGATGTTCTCTATAATTAGCCAAAAGGACACTGCCAGCTGGTGCATTCGAAAATGGAGGAAAAGAAAAGAAAACGAAAATTAGCTCACGACAAGTTTTCGAAGGACGTTACGCTTAACTGATTTTTTACTCCTCCCACGGAGGTTGATTGAAATAAATGGAGGCCATTACCTTAACTGTTTGCTGTACACAGTAGCCCGTTGGAGCTCTAGTGTGCCATGTATTACATAAATGAGGCAACTTGTCTTCATATCCTAGGCGTAACTAATTCCCAAAAAGAGAACCTTCCGAAGAAAATTATTATATAAAGATTTCCGAGACTTTCCTAGCACTTCTAGGACGTATGGAGAATAAGAAAGAAAAATTTAAATAAACGACAGCAATTAAAATTTTTTTTCGCCAAGATGATCTTGCATATTTCTTCTCCGAGAGACTATGACAATAAGCTTTGAAAATAACGATCTGAAAGAAAAATGTTTCGGATGATCTTTTGTTTTTCATGTGGAACTTGAATGTTATGAATTGCAGAGAATAAATTGAAAAACTATTCTCAAAATATTTGTTTTTCTTTAAACTACAAACTTCAGTCCATAAAAAGCACTAAGAGTCGATTAACAGAAAATAGCTGAATACTTTAAAGGTGTTTAACGATTTTTAACCGCTATCAGACTTGAGAGAATTTTTGCTCCAAATAACAAATGACTTTTCAAAAAAAGAAAACAACTTCAGATTATTTTAAAGGTCACTTCATGTTACGAAACAAAATCAAAATTAAAAATATAAACTGTCGTCAAATAACATACTGGTTCTACAGTAAATCCACCTAAATGAAAAAAAAATATTAGTTGTCTTTATTACTTTTATTACTCATGTCCGCTATCAAAATATAGACTAATGAAACTTCCAAACTTTTTGACTCAACGGCTTATCATAATAGACATGCTTTGAGCTGACGTGATTCAAACTAAACAAATTATCCCACAGGGATAATGCCTAGAGCACAGGCAACCTGATTACACCATTCCAGTCTAATGCGTATATATTTAAATTTGCATTTTCTATTGCATTTAGAAACCATTATTTTGAATTATTGCACATAACACAGACAAATTTGATTTATTTCTTAATTTGATTGTTCTCCTCAAGTTGAAATATTTGTATTGCGGACAATTGTACCAATCACTTTTATAAAGAGAAGGACGTAACCTTTCCATAAGTAATTATCATGAGCAAGTATTTCATAAATGATAGTTTGATAACTTATGAAAATTATTACTGTTATTTCACACCTTTTTCCTCCATTATGAGTCGAGTGTTAAATATCGTCAATATTTTGCTGGATATATTAAAATTTTAAATAGATGTACATATGTAAATTTAATAAATTGAAATAAATAGGTATTGTCTGATTGCAATCTGCTTTCAACACGCGGTAGAATTATACTGTGTATAATGTATTTCCGTATATACTCCATGTAGTTAAAAATAAGTAGAGTTAGTTTCCTTTTTATATCCATGGTATACACGTGAAAACCCAGCACGAGCGTACCATACATGTGTGTTTTTGTACATGTGGATTAAACTGTATCAACCGGCTGTAAAAATATAAAAAATCTGGTATAAAGACTTTTTTGGGGGCATAAAATTTCTTTCCTCTTAAAAAATGCTTCTTTTTGATTCTTTGTGAACAGAATAAAATTTATAAGGCGTGAAGATATCCAATTAAATCCTTTTACTCAATTCATAGAGTTGCCAACGAGAGGAAAACATTTCGTGGGAGTGCGAATAATCGGAAAATACCAATATCGACTTATAATTACCTGAAGATTCTGGAAACCTGAAATTTTGCCTAAAATTATTTTATTTTTAATATAACGTAGATATTTTTCATGTATCGATAATTTTAACGGCGTATCATGTAAACACGCCTTGAACAAACCCACTCACGGTGTCATTGATGCTCAAACAATAAAATGTATTCTGAATATAAAAACAATAGTAGCGATAATTGTTCTTTTGTTTTTTGTCACATTCATGGCAATTGCTAACTTTAGGGCTAGAATAAAGTTTTAACGGTAAAGCCGATAAGGGAAAACGCATATTTTTCCTAAATACTGAATGCGATCAAATAATGCAACTGGATTTTTTCTGACGATGTAGTAATTCTAAGTTCTTCGTTTATCCGCCAGAGGCACAAGAAACATTTAATAAAAAAGAGTATAGCTGCTTTTCTAAAGCAAGTATTAATGTTTTAAATGAACGGACTTTTCTAATTTAAAGCATCCATTCTGGAATCCATTACACTGTCCATTCAATCGTTTAACGGTCTTATTACCTAGAACGTTGTCCAAGGTACACAAATGGGAGACCGAGGTTACACCCTCGAGAACTCGGAAGTTCGCTCCTAGTTTTGATAGAGAAACACTCTGGGAAACTGATCCAAGATTGTTCCCTCTCTTCTCCTTAATAAATTTGAATACCATACTTTCTAAACCTCTTACAACATACTTAGTATTTTAAATCCCCTATTTTACGTACACACTATACGCTTACAACATGCAAGCCTTCTCCGGGACTCAAGCTCAGGCCAAACGATACAGAAGCCAACAATGCTATCAACCTCTTCCTTTAGAACCATCGAGATTAGAGGGTAATATGTAGATTTGCGGAAACTTTTGCAATATGCTCAGAAATAAGCTTTCATCGTAAAAATGCTGATTCTGGATCTCTAAATTATTGATAAGAATAAGTAATAACGTAAACAAAGCTTTTGTTTTTAACGTAAACAAAGCATTTGTTTACATTAAATTTCTTATTTTCAGTGCGTGACTCGACGTCCCTCATAGGAATTCACTTCAGACAAGTATTTCACGCGCCACACTCTTAATGCTGGTACAGACAAGCATTATTTGTAAGGATACCACAACTTTTTTCCCTTCTGTGGATCAGAATCTTCGTTTAGTTACGACTGATTTAATAGTACCAACAATTCCAAGGAAGGAAGGTAAAAGCTAGCGGGAAAACCAGAAAATAAACAACTTTCAGCATAGCACATAAATCTTCTCAGCTACGGATTACTTCCACGAGGAAATGCATATTATGGAAAACGTGCTTATACAAAAAGGTATAGAAAATAAGATCCATAAAGCTTTCGACAGGAATTCGTTATCAGGAGAATTCAACATCAATAATTCGTCTTGCCTTGACAGTGAAAAAATTTATTACGCCCGCAAAACCTGACGGGCGTATGAAATATAGTATAGACGGTGATAGATGAAACCAAAGCGGTTAAAAAGAATTTTCGATAATTTTAAATACGGGTAGCGTTAAAAGAATTGGATAAATATCTAATCCGTCTTTCCACATTGCACGTAGGAGATAAATTTCTAAGTTGTAAAATTTAAGATTACATTGCCGAAGTATCGGGTTTCATTCATCTTCATAGGTCTTGGTCATTTATTTTTATAGGTCAATCTTCCTTCTTTACGTTACTTAAGTTTTGAGGAAATTTTTTAGATTGAATTAAAAATTTTTGTTACGTTTAATTGATTTAAAATTCAGCAAAATTGAAAGCTGCCCTGGAATAGCGGAATGTATAAACAGCATAAAGCATAAACAAATGAACACATGTTAGCAATTTATTTCAAATGATTGATTTTGGACCAATGAGCACTTGTCTTACTAGAGATTAATCGTAGGTGTTTTATGCTTTTCGCATCAAGATTTATATCTTTGCATTTTAGGTCAGTATTTTTAAACAAAAAATAATGAGTATATAAATTTATCAAATATTTTCAGTCACAATTAGCAAAATTACAATCTGAATTATTTTTATTTTATTACAAATGAACAGAAAGTGTAAATAAAAAAATTTAATTAACATAATTGAAAATTTAACACTAGTAAACGAGAATGTTGCTTTCAGTTAGAAGAGGTTAGGTTAGGTTATTTAATTACGGCAAAGCCTCGAGGGCTATCTGCCTAAGGGGAGGGATGCCTTCGTGGAGGACGTTTTAAGGGAAACTTGCTCGTATACACAATACACATGGAGAAAACCACGAAACACCCATGCAGCCAGCCCGTTCAGTTAGAAGAAACCCAACTGCTGTCATAGTGTTTAAAATGGGGATGATTTTACAGTCTCATAATTCATTTGAAAATTCCTCAATTTAGTTTGTAGAAAGAAGTATGACATATTTATCATATCATGATATTTCAATATTTACATTAATTTAAAAATTTGTCTCGGTTCTGTTAAATATTTAATTATTACTATTGTTGTTGTTGCCTTGTCCATATTATATGGAAAAATGGTTGCCAGAGCCTACTCCAAAAAGAGGTTGGCTTTCTATTTTCCACCCTCAATTTTGAGAGTACCCCGGGGGTGGGTAGGGAATCCGGGTGTTCTTCGCCTCTCACCTTCCAACAAACCACACGATAGAACTTTTGGCTCGCCGCATACTTAGAGTGTCGCCATGCCGCACCAACACTATACATTTACAAACATCCATGTCTTCTCCGGCATTCGAACCCGGACCCTTCGGAACCGTAGTAGGCTCCCCTAACCACTTTCCAGAATCTACAAAGTAACAGAGTAGCAGCAGAAACTGAAAACAATAATTGCATTTTCTGCCCAGCAGAAACTGAAAACAATAATTGACTACTGTACTAGCAATTCCTCTTCTGACACTGGAAGATAGTAGTCATAAAAGTCTGTATAAGCTAGTTCAATATGTCAGCAACAGAGTATGTGATATGTATGTTCAATATGTAATTTTGTATTTATGCTGTGCCAGGTTCTCATACATAACGTTCGTACTGTATCTGTACATTTTTATATCGCTTATTTATGGTACCTAATTTATACTAAGGATCACGCGTACCTCAATGGCATGCTTCTTGTAAACTTTATCATGATAACGTATATGTATAGGTGTATAATGAGTATATATATTTATCAATATGAGTGAGAGTATGTATACTTTTATTTGTTTCGGAATATCTATGTATGCAAGTGTGTATATATCTATATATGAGTTTGTATTTATATGTATATACATATATTTTGATTGTGTTCTTCTTCAAGTGCCTTGTATGCACATGTATATCTCTGTATATCTCTGTATATCATGTATATCTCTGCACATGTATAAATGTCGTCTGCTCAGCCGGGGCTGCCCAGGGCTGCGGCCTGGTAGCTAGTGGTTGACTCTCGCCGAGTTGGTAACCAATTCTGCATGGACATATCTATACCTGGGTCGGAAGCCAACTCAGCGGTCTACCTCCCCTAACCACTATACCGTCTGGGCGACAATTATTACTATTATTGTTTGAATAGGTGAGTGACTATCGTTTATTTATTATTATTATGTAATATATCTAGTTTGGCACCCAGAAGATTGTTTATCCTTCATATGAGCATCATGTCGATATAAATGGCTTCCTTCTAGCTCAGGTCATTTCACGATCAGTCTCGTTATAAACCTTTAACACACTAAAGCCCTTTTATTTTAAAACATTTGCTGTTAAACTCTATTTTTGCTATTATAAAAGAAAGTTAATACCGATAACTTCAGTACTGCTAATGTCTCCGTCGAATCTTAAAAGGAATTACAGCAATGACCTTTTAACTCTGTTTTTTCTGGCTGAACAATTGATTTTTCAATACGCCTTGTAAATCCTTCTCATGATGATGTTAGAAGAGATTTCGTCTAATGGTCGTAAACAATACAAGTTTCGATGTCTTCAATTATGTCTTTACTAAAAGCAAGCGCAATCTGGTGCTTTAGATTTCAATTTTAGGTAGGAAAGGACTATTTTACTACATAGCCTATCTTTTTGTATATCTTTTAGTTTTATTATTTTTATATTTTCCATACAAGACATGTACTTAATATGACTGATTCAAAAATATCTGATACAAATGTAAAGACAGATGGAAAAGAACCGAAATAGGTATATTTTGTAATGGAATGTGTCTGTAAAACTGGCTTATTTAGGTTTTGCAATATTCTATTGAGCCGGCCGGTAAAAACGGTCTGCTGATGTAAATTCTCATTCCCCATTGCGGAATTATTGTGATATTCATTAGCGTGGCCCTTCCGCATTCATATCTGAAAACTACTCTCAAATGTGAACTAATAATAAAGCAGTGGCAAAACTACTGGGAGACAAGCATCACAGGCAAAAGATTGTGATTTCCAACCAAAAGTTAACCACAATTTAAATAGCAGTTCTTCGTACCTCACACAGTATCTGACAGCGCATGGCCCATATATGTCCCGTCTTCACAGATTTCACCTAAGAGACAGTTACCAATGTATTTGTGGCAGAACTGGTGACCCAAATCACTATCTGTTTGACTGTTCGCACACAGGGAATTCACATTTAAAAAGACCAACTTCAATCAATATCCCGGCATGGTTCAAGAACACAATTAAGAATAAATATGCGCTCAGCCGCATTAGAGACTGCACTACCATTCCTAAAAGCATTGCTGACAATCTGGAGTGACTTCTTTCATTGCACACCGTGCCGTCAGCAGCCCTCTCAGTACATATATTAATTTACTTAATGTCTTGTTTTTTTATTTTGCTTTGTTTTTGCTCTTTTTAATTATATTTAATATTATGATTAATCCAGAACTCATTTAAGGTATTCCACAATTTGTAATGTATTTGATCATCTTTACATCTGTACCTGATTATTCCTGATTATGTTTGATTATTCCTGATCTTTATACCTGATTATGAGCACATCCTTAATATAACTGTATGCCTAACATGTACAATAATAGTGAAAAGTGTTCCGCTTAGTTTCAGCAGTCCCCACCATGCACCTTCTTTCCATGTTCTGGTTCTTACTTCAATGTTCCTCGTTTTATGGCCAATCCGCGGAGGACACAGTACTAAGCCCCTTATTTATATTTATTCAAATATTTGTTTTTCATTCCATGGACGGGATCCAACAGGCTGAAAAGCACCTAACCCAGTGGGCCAGCTGTTCCATCGTTGGCGAAAAGAAAGAAATTATATCCATTGTTACACATATTTGGAGCTAGTGTATTTTTGTTTTATCTATGGGTTATAGACGGAAACGAAACAGTTGCTCAAGGCAACGGAGCTGTCCTATATTGATACAGAAGAGCAAACAGCATGCATTCTTATCTATAGGCTAAAAATGGTAACAGAAAACTGTTCATTATTCTCCTGTGTACTTCCTTTGCATAGCTGCTCTTTTTTAGTCATATTTGTTTTATACTGCTCGACATTAAAAATGCAACACCAAGAAGGAGTCGTTAGAAATTTATGCAAATTTTAGAGTAGACGCAAGTCACTGAGTGCAGGTGCAGCCAGAGTGACGTCAACACGTGTGGATCGACGCATCCGCCGACAAGCTGTGGCGGTCCCGCAAGTCATCTGTACCGCGATTCTGCAGCATGTGCAAGATACCCTGGATATTCCCATGTCGACAGAACCATTTCCCGTCGACTGGTTGAACATGGCCTGCACTCACGGCATCTGTTAAGAAGACTGCCATTGATCCCACAGCATAGACGCCAACGTTTAGAATGGTGCTGGACTGGAGCGATGTGGATGACAGAATGGCGAAACGTCGTGTTCTCAGATGAGTCACGCTTCTGTTTATCCAGTGACAGTCGCCGCATACGTGTGTGCCGTCGACGTGGAGACAGATCTAATCCGGCAGTAAGTAAAATCTAATCCGGCACCTCTAGTGACCTGGAATCGTAGGCAATAGCGCCCCAAACCTTTATGTCACGCGGTGGGGCGTTCCACAGTACTGCCGGATTAGATCTGTCTCCACGTCGACGGCACACACGTATGCGGCGACTGTCACTGGATAAACAGAAGCGTGAGTCATCTGAGAATGCGAATGAAACAGGTGAAATGCGCAGCTCTCCGACGCACGTGAAGTAAGATATAAGGAAAGGAACGTACAGAATGGGCAATATTCGTGTCGTTATTTCTGTCAGACGAATTATCAAAGAAAGTTGGTTTTTGTCCCGGAGGGTACGTGTAATAGGAGAGAATGGCCAGGCCGCTGTCAATGAAGGCACTTCCAGCAGATAGATGGATTGTACGAGGGGTATGGTGATCGGACTGAGAAGAGCGGGTTGGTCCTTACGTCAAATCGCAGCTGATACCCACATGGATGCGAGTACGGTGCATCGGCTATCGCGAGCATGGTTGAAACAAGGAAATGTGAGAAGAAGGAGGGGTGCAGGTGCAGCCAGAGTGACGTCAACACGTGTGGATCGACGCATCCGCCGACAAGCTGTGGCGGTCTCGCAAGTCATCTGTACCGCGATTCTGCAGAATGTGCAAGATACCCTGGATATTCCCATGTCGACAGAACCATTTCCCGTCGACTGGTTGAACGTGGCCTGCACTCACGGCATCCGTTAAGAAGACTGCCATTGATCCCACAGCATAGACGCCAACGTTTAGAATGGTGCTGGACTGGAGCGATGTGGATGACAGAATGGCGAAACGTCGTGTTCTCAGATGAGTCACGCTTCTGTTTATCCAGTGACAGTCGCCGCATACGTGTGTGCCGTTGACGTGGAGACAGATCTAATCCGGCAGTAACTGTGGAACGCCCCACCGCGTGACATAATGGTTTGGGGCGCTATTGCTTACGATTCCAGGTCACCTCTAGTTCGTTTTCAGGGCACTATGAAGGCCCAACGATATTTGGATAATGTACTGCGGCCGGTGGCAATCCCCTACCTTCAGGGGCTGCCTAATGAAATTTTTCAGCAGGATAACGCCCGACCACACAGTGCTCGCATCTGCCAACATGCTCTGCAAGGTATACAGATGCTTTCCTGGCCACCGTACTCTCCTGACCTGTCACCAATTGAACATGTGTGAGATGTGATTGGATGCCGTTTGCAGACTCTGCCCCTGCCTCGTTCAGAAGACGAACTGTGGCAAATGGTTGAAAGGCAATAGAGAGCCATCCCTCAAGACACCATTCACACTCTTATTGACTCTATGCCTAGACGTCCGCGGTGGTCCTATATCCTACTGAGCCGACGCCGTTCTCGCTCTGTATTCTGACTATCATTTTGAAATAAAGATCACTTATTTCTGCTTACTGTCTCTGTTTTTCTTTCCAAATTTCATCACTTTCTGACCACTCCTTCTTGGTGTTGCATTTTCAATGTCGAGCAGTGTATCTTTACGCCAACAGAATTGTTTTACCTACCACTCAACAGCGCCTCTTCCTCACACACATTCGATTACAAAATCTGCTTATTTTAGTCTCCTCTTCCTGTCTTTTACATCTGCATTTTACATTTGTTGAAATACTTTGGAATCACACAACATAAAGCTTTATAAATAAATATTATTTGGCAGTATAATAAATGAACACACTTTTCTAAGGCATCGTTAATATTCTAGTATAATAAATGAACACACCTTTCTAAGGCATCGTTAATATTCTTATAATACAATTCTATCGCCCCTGTTTGTGTGATATCTGTTATTATTTTTTCGATTCAGTTAATGGGAGGATCAGCTTTCAGTTTTATAATTCCATCCATGCATTAAAGATAGTAAACATTACGGCCATCGCTAAGGGAAAACCGAAACTTTAGTACGAATTTGTGTCTAATGATTGGTGTGCAAAATTTAAAGAATTTGCAAATTATGTCTATTTTAGTGAAAAGTATGAAACAGCCTTATTGGCTTTTGCAGATTAAATCGTCATTGGACAAAGCAGATCTTCTTCTAGAACAGAAGTACTCGTAGATCGTCTTTAACCACGATAATTTAAATTTATTAAAATGAGCATCATAAATCTATTCTCAGATAGAAGTTCTCAAATTAATTCCGATTTGCAACAGAAGAACCAGTAAATCTTCATGATATATAGACTGCATAACTGAAATACTATTCTGTGCATTTGTAAGTTCTTATAACAGGCAGTTTCCTTATAATTCCTGATAAAAGCACTTAAGCAATATCATTTGAACTTCTATCTTTAAAGAATAATATGTAAACCGTATACGAAAACTCTCACGGAAATTATTATCACGAACTATTAAAATAAAGCAAAAGTTCTGCAAAAAATACAAATCAAAATTAGAAGAATGTGTGTCAAAATGATGACAGTTAATTTTATTGCATTTAGAAATTGTTTTTATCCACAGTAGTTCGTGATTCATTTGTGCACTGCGGGGAAAAAAAAAAAAAAAAGGACAGTTCTATATCTCCCGTTCTACTGAGCCGATTGACGAAATTTAATTTGCGGTTTTATGTCTTTAAAGCGCGACTTAGGATATATATTAGATTTAGAAACAGCATTGTTCAAATATAAGTATTTTGACACAAAATCGTACTTTTTCTGAAATGAAATGGCAATTTTTTTCCATATTTAGATTCTTCGACTCAAATTATGCCAAACTCCCAAGTTTTGTAAAAATCGCAGGAGTAGCTCTTAAAAAATTAGCTCTCAAAATTTGAGCTCCTCGATGTTAATTCAATTTAGTATGTATTTATTAATATACCTTTATTTATGAAACTTGTTTGATTCCTTCTTACACATTTCGAAATTTAAGTTCATTACAAATAAATTTCACCAGTTTTTATGATTCATTTTTCAAATTCGTATTTTTAAATAATTTTTATAAATTTTTCGAAAAACATTTTGAATTATAACCTATAAAAGTTTTACAATCATCTTAAAGTAAATGTATTTCTAAGCATATCTGCAAAACATTAGAGCTTTTTATTCAAAATTTCAGAAATATATGTGAATTTATATATTGGTGCATTTTGAAATTTTGCATATTTGTTGAAAGAGATAATAACGAAAATGTGGCTTGCGCACCTTGTTAAAATTATTTGAAAGTAGGAACTATGTAACCTTTTTTTCCGCTCATTCACAATGTAAAGAGATAAGAACAATGCGACTTTTTCCTCCTCGTGGACAATGAAAGGGAAAGGAAAATAGGTTTGCCATATATTACGAAGTCCGCCAAGTGAATTATTCTTGGCTGAAACTCAAAAAAAAAAGCGCAAAATAATTTAAAAAAAGTTAAATAATTTTTAAAATTTAATTTTAAAAATTAATATATTTAAAATTTAATTTTAAAAATTAATTAATTAATTTTTAAAATTTAAATAATTTTAAAAAAATGTAAAACTATTTTTCTACAAAATAATTTTACATTGTTGAATTTCTCCAGCACCAAATTTTACAAAATGTAATAGTCATAGAATCGAAATATGGAAAAAACTGGTATGTTATTTCAGAAAAGTCCTATTTTGTGTTAAAATACCTGTATTAGAACAATGCTATATATAAATCTAATATATATCCTAAGTAGCGCTTCCGAGACATGGAAAGCGCAATTTGAATTTCGTCAATCGGCCCAGTAAAACGGGAGATATAGTTTCTCTTCCCTTTTTTTGTGCAGTTTACATAATCTGAAGTACAAAAATACTGTATAAGCAACCTTTAAAAACAAATTCCTAAATCTTATAAATAATTTAAATATACAGCCACTACCTTCTGTTGCCTGCGTCGAGTGTTCTAACTCCTATCGAAATATAAAAATGATGCAAACAAAAACATTATTCTGCAGTGTGAGTTTGTTGATTTAAATACGATTTAATTTACACAATCAAATAAAATTAATCTTCAAATTTGAATGTTCAAAAACAGTTGTAGGGCCATTAGGTTATTTCGTGGCGGGAGACACGAAAAATGAGCAATGCCCTCGCTGGACTCCAACCTGGACCTCTCGAATACGCGCCGATTGCGCTACCAACGAAAATGAAACTAAAAGGCGATTTGTTAAACCACTAAGGCGTGCTGAATGAGAGAAAAATACCTCATATACACCCTCTTTTAAAGGACGATTGGGGATTAATGGATGAATTTCCGAGTCCTGATGTGACGAATTATTGTCCACCACCTTTTTCTGTTCGGGTGCCACTGTAGAAACATTAGGCCACTTTGTGCCAGGAGACGTGATAAATGAGCAATGCCCTCCCCGGGACAAGCTTAACCGCGTCGAGTGTGCTAGCGTGTTCGAAGGAGAGAAGAAAACACCTTATACAGTTAAATCATTAAATAATAGTTATCTCTTAAATGCGATAAGGATTCTTCTTCTTTCCACCGTGATTTTTTAACAGGTCTCCGTTAACTGTGGTTTTAGTTTAATCGAAGACGTCGACTTTGGCATTATCCCAGTTAATTGGGAATCTAATTTTACACATGAGTATTTAATTTGTGAATTTAAAAATACGAAGCACAAGGTTAATATAAAACATTTAATAATTGGACAGAATCCAAAAATTTTTATTGGAACATAATAAATAATAGAGTAAATAATAATTTTTACAAAGCCGATAGGAAATTTATGGATCCTCAGGAGAAGTTTTATATGTTTAAACTGATTTTAAGCCTGCATCTCTTCTTTCAACATTTGATTATGCACATGATAAAGCTAGAGACTGTTAAATTCCCTATCTTTTGAGAAAACTCTTATCTAAATTTTTATTTTCTCGTCATAAAGCAAATTACTAGTTTTATATTTTTCCAAACCGTAATGAGCACATTATCTTCACGAGTCTGCTATAATCTCAATTTATAGAAAGTCCGAAGGAATTAGATATTATCAACCAGATTAAAACATGTTCCTAATAATTTGAATTTTGTATCTTTTTTATTCCTGAACTTTTTTTTTCAAATTATAACACTAGTTTTCTCTTAGTATGAATGATTTTCATTTGAATATTTATTACGATGCACAAATGAAAACAATAATTAATATTGTCACGTTTTTCTTTTCATCTGACAACAGTTGTTACGCTATTTTCTTCCTTCACGTTCGTACGGGGTTCGTGTGGATTTGGAGTGAATAACGACGACACTTGGTGAAGTATCGAAACACACTTTATTGGCCGGTATTAATCAGGACAGCCTCCAATAACACTTTTTACAGTCGTCGAAAATCTACGATAAACACGCTAGAACAATCAGCGACACAGCCTATACACTGTCAGGCAATAACGGTGGAGACAGCTTCCTGCAAAGCACCCGACTCTGCTTTCCGGAGTACAGCTTCCGAATCTGCTTGGTCGTTCTCCGAACTCCACGTACTCTCGAGACTCTCCACACTACAACTCGCGATGCACTCGACGACACACGAGCACAGCTCCCGACTATTCGGTTCAGTCGTTGCCGGAGCTCAACACGCTCTCTTGACGATGCACTAACCGCGATACACTAACAGACTCCTTCGGTGCACTCGACGACCCACTTGGCACTCGCTGCCCGGCTGTCAACTCAATCGACTCCGCAGGGATTGACTCGCTAGATGAGACACCAACTCGATCTGATTTTCTCGCACTCTATGCG
This sequence comes from Stegodyphus dumicola, assembly GCF_044657685.1. NCBI lineage: Eukaryota > Metazoa > Arthropoda > Arachnida > Araneae > Eresidae > Stegodyphus > Stegodyphus dumicola. The sequence continues at coordinate 202,456,372 of NC_140771.1, forward strand.
AGGCACACATGATGAGAGACGCACACTAACTGACTGCGGACCAGCAAGGTTTATATAGCTTTTGGCTTGTATTCGAGAACATTCTGGGCTAAACCGGTAAGAATTCGTTCCAGAAGGTTCTCCATCCGTCCATGGTGTATCGCCAATTTTGTCGCCAAATATCGCCAAACGGGCGATTTTTCGTCAAATGTGACAACCCTGCCTTCTTTTGCCATTTTATGGCAACCCTAAAACTGTTTTGCGGGGAAGCCATCTCACCGCTCCTGTATATTTCGTAACAATATATTTAAAAAAGTATTATTCATTAATTGTTACATATTATGAGTATTAAATCAAATGCGTGAGGCATAAGACGCAAGGTTATATGTATTCTTTATGAATTTAGACCGTAAAGAGTTTAGCAAAAATTTTTATTGTTATAATACGTGCTATAAAACAGGAACTTCAAGACTATTTTCCCACCTGGCTTGACTTGTAACTATGGGAACAACGACTGCGGGCAAACAAGTGAACTCGCTTAATTTTTTCCTTAATGTCATTTCCGTTTAGCGTGTTTCGTTTCAAGAAGGGGCAAGCGAATGAAGGTTCGCTTGAAAGAATGTCTCAGATGACATTGGAGAAATTAAGTGCTGGGTAGTACTGACGCGAGGAATTATGATCGCAAATGGGAAGGGAGGCTGTTAACGGTCTTGAAGTGCCTGTTTTAAAGTAACAGATTATAGCACTGTAATAAGTTGATGTAATATATTGTGCAGTACAACTCGATGACAGATAAATTAAAAAGTAGTGTAATGTAAATCATATTGTATAACTATTAATTTAATTTTTTTATTAAATTATGCGTATTATTATTTTTTGATAAAATATGAAAAAAGACCATTTCTTTACTTCGTTTTCCATTGCATCTTTGCTTAGGTAATAAAAAATTTCCCCAAATAGTAATTGACAGTATTTCTCTCTTAAAGCATTAGATAGTGTATGTGTTATTTCCTGAAAGCTATAACTTAAAATAATTAAATCCCAAAAGCTGTACATGCGTTTATAAGTCAGAGATATGTCAGGAAAATAAAAGTTACAGTAAAGGATCTAAGAAGGAGGATTGAAAAGGTGGAAAACGAATAAATTACAGAATTTTTCTTAGTTGAAAAATGTAAAACTGTTAGAAAATATATATAGAAGTATACTGCTAAAGCAACTTTCTCAAATTCTCTATAATAATAAACAGACTGCAGGCGGAGATCAAATCCAGATGGATCATTGGAACATTAATAACATTAAATGATCCAGAATTAACAGCAAATCGAAGTATTTTATAGGAAACTGAACAGGGGTTTCACTAATGTCCTTCCCATAAGAAATTCAAAATATAAAACGAAAAGTAAAAATGATGTAAGAGTGCTGCGAAAACTGCTCGAATGGATTATACATGCTATATTTCTCAACATTTTGATTTTTGTGAGTGAAACTTTGAGGTTTCATACAAGCTTTAGAGAACTTTGAAAGAAACATTTAAAAAAAATTCTAAATGGAGGCACAGGAAAGTGCAAGGAAGCTGTTTTTTAGTTTATTTTTTTCAGCTGAAGAGTTTTCTCCATTTCAGCCGCAAAATCCTTTTGCATTTGGGTTTTGGTTTCGAGATACGATTTTGACTCAAGAGCTTTTTGAGATAAAACTTGTGTCTGGATAAATATTTTAAGTATAAAAAAATCTAAAGACGAAAATCCAAGTGAAGCGGTATGTGTGATAGCTTTACTTCACGCGTCATCTGCGTTGGAATGTAGGAAAAGAAATGAGAGAAATAAACTTCAAGCATTGCATACAGACATACGAAATGTAAAAATACATCTATTAATACTAATTAATGTACTCAAAAATCTATTAAGGAATTTTTATTTTACTTTGAGGAACATAACGTTAAATTTTTTTGTTTACCATTATTTGACAGCACATTAAATGTTTTGATTTCAATGGCTTAAATATTACTTCTTAAAAAAAGAATGTGTTATCTGCATGATTATTCCAATACATTTAATCCATTGGTCAGTCAGAAGGTTTGAAAAGCTAAATTTTTCATACTGTAATATATTTTGAAAAATATGATGATTTTTTTAACTTGCCCTTTTTTCACTGTTTCTAACCGAAACCACAAACATCCCTGCAACTTGCCGTTCAGTTATTGCGTTGCTTTAGTTGCTGATGACACAAAACGGAGCGAACTGTTATTGCTCCTCAATCTTTTCACATAGATCATTTGATGGCGCTTTCTTATTTCAAGATATAAGAATTTCTTTTTTTGGCTCTTGTTTTTATTTATCATGAGTAATTAAACTATACTTAAACATGTCTTAGAGCCTGCCATATACTGTCAATGTTCTAATGAATATTTTGCTGTAAATATGTAAAATTTATTTTTTGATGATAGCTGCATATAAATAATTATTCTTTTAGAATACAGTGATCAACTCTGGCCTCTATGGGTTAGTTCGAAACAAAATTTATCAGTTTTAAATCAGAATAAACAATATGCCTGCTTGTTACATGTATATATGTAAGATATAAGAAAATACGACGGCTGTGCTAAGAAACGATTGGCGACCTCAAAATTAACTATTCTAAATTTGGTGTTCTTCCTTCTAAATTCATCTGTTCTCCCAAATTCGAAATCTTTCCATGCTGCATAACGCTGCTTGAAAAATGGAACTAAAACCCAAAATAAGCAATCACAGATTAGCTGTAGTACGCACCTATCTAGTATAAATAGCTACTTTAAGTGAGTAGTTTATCTCTCTTTTAGCCTTATTCGCCTGCTTGCTGACAGCGTGTCGCTCAGCCTCTGCTAGCTATTTGCTTATGCAATATTATTTATCTAAAATGCAATTGCATATGTAAATTTATCTAAAATGCAATTGCATATGTAAATTTATCTAAAATGCAATTGCATATGTAATTTATTTATCTAAAATGCAATTTCATATGCAAATTTATGGGATGCGTTTAGCATCCGTAATCTTCTACCAGTTATAAAGATATGTGCTAAGAAATTCGTCAGCAAAAAGCAGATGATGCTTAACTATCATGCGGGTCGTTTTCTTCTAAAATTCCATCGGATCATTCCCCAATGACGCAATTTCCGATCATCTACGCAGCAGTATTTTCAGCCATGACTAGAACGTGAATTGTCTTTGTCTTCCGCCAAAAGTACAACATTCCATATATATGTAATAGATTCTGTAGTAGAACGCAGGTGATTGTATTCACAATGAACAGCTAGAATTTTGATGTCGTAGAATGCTGAAACGCCGATTCACGAGGAATAAGAAATTTGGCAGTCAAGGTATATTTATTTTAACTCTTATTTCAGTAAACATGTTGTAGCCACAAACAAGTTGGCACATTTATTGTGCCTATTCCAAAAACCTTACATTTTGATAACTTTGTAGCAAGAAAGCAGCAGCAGACACACAGCAGTCCAGCTAAGCCAAAGCGTTGAAAGCAAAAGCGTTATGTTCAGAGTGAAATCTTAATTCAGACTGAGTTAGTTTTGGTTCTCAATGCATTTTGATTGGATGGTTAATATTGCTGTAAAATTACTATTGGCTGTTTGAGTTTTAGTTTCATTTACATCATCAGAATTATGTAAGAGTCATATGACATAGATTTTTCTCGAAATGACGCAGTGCATATAGAGGCTACTATTTTTAGAATACAGAAGGGAATTAATTGTCTTTGCTAATTTAATCTTTTATATATTCTTTATTTTCCTTATATATATGTTAATGAAAGAATTCAGTAATTTCATTTTTTAGTAAATGTTTACGACTTAGTCTTTATTAGTCAAAATTACGCCATTTTTCCACAAAGACAGCATTCGTTTTTTTGTTTTATCAAATTGTTCCAAACGCTTTTGGTTATTAATTTCATTAATAAATTTAGTTTCGTTGTGTTCGATTTGACCATTTTAAATTAGTTAGTTAGTATAAACATTTTGAAATTAAAAGTGTTTTACGAGAGCAAATGTTTCCTCATAATAAGAATATTATATGATGATGTATAGTACCTCTCATTTGTCAATAACAATAGAAAGAATATTTCGACATTAGTATTCATTATTATTAATATTTGACATTATATTGACAGTAAATAAGAATGTAATAAGAAATCAGTTACCCTTAACGAATGATGCCTGCTGACAAAGAAGTAACTACACATTCATTAGCAGCAGGTTTTACTATTTCCTAAATGTTAAATAATTTATTATAATATGCTAAACCAATGATAAAAGTGCTTCCAGCGATTGTGTTGTATGTAAGAATATTTGTAAATGGCATATGTATACTGCGCAAGGAAAGAAAATGGGACAGTTCTGTTTCTCCCGTTCTACTGGGCCGATTGATGAAATTCAACTTGCGTTTATCATGTCTCGAAAGCTCGACTTAGGATATATATTAGATTTATATATAGCGTTGTTTTAATACAAGTATTTTGACACAAAATAGCACTTTTTCTGATATGACATACGAATTTTTTTTTCATATTTCGATTCTACGACTCAAATTATGCCAACCTACCAAGTATTGTAAAAATAGCAAGAGTAGTTTTTAAAATATCAGTTCTCAAAATTTTAGCTCGTCAATGTTAAGTGAATTTGATATGTATTTATTAATACCTCTTTTTATATTATACTTGATTCCTTTTTCCAGAATTCAAAATTTAGGCTTATCCCAAATATAATTCGCACATTTTTTATGATTTATTTTTTAAATAATTTTTATAAAAAATTTTCGAAAAACATTTTGTATTATAACCTATAAAAGTTTTAACATCGTCTTAAAGTAGATGTATATCTAGACACACCTGCCACATATTAGAATTTTTTATTCAAAATTTTCTGATATACATGAATTTACACATTAGAGCGTTTTGAAATTTTGAGTCTTTTTTTTTTTTGAGCGATGATAACACCAAATGTAGTTTACGCACTTTGTTAATATTATTTGAAAGTATGAACGATGATTTTTTTTCCGCTCGCCTGCAATGAAAAAAAAAAGAAAAGGAAAATAGGTTGCTATAAATTAAGTAGTTCGCCATGTAAATTATTCTTGGCGAAAAGTGAAAAAATATATGCGAAGATAAATTTCCCACCCCACTAAAGGTATAATTTGAGTCTTAGAATCGAAATATGGAAAAAGTATTTTGTATCATTGATTTTGTATCAAAATACCTATATTACAACAATGTTTTATATAAATCTCATATATATCTTAAGTCGCGCTTTTGAGACATGAAAAACGCAATTTGAATTTTGTCAACTGACCCAAGAGAATGGGAATTAAATGACTGCCCCATTTCTTTTCCTCAGTGTACTTGAAAACCACACAGTAAATAATTAAATTTTGCGAACATAAATAGAAAAATTAAATAACTTGTTTGTAAGCTTCTTAGACAAATAGTAGACCAAATTTTGCTGTTTTTGCTTCATATATTTATGCAATTAATTAGTTTAGTAGTTTTATATCAAATTCATCTTTGTTAATGTGATATTGAGATAAAAGAACAGTGAAAAAGTATAAAGTTTTTACAGTTTTCATATTTGCGATTTTAATTGTCCCTTATTTTTTAATTCCCGCTAAATAGATAATGCATCTCCTTAGATAAATAAATTATTTATAGCAAAGCTGAAAGCTTTCAGATTTTATATTACGCCCACAGGGAGGTTTCTTAACGTTTTGTGTGTTACCTTTATTTATTAAATATCATATTCTTTGCACGTAAACCATAAAATTCTATTCAACTGCAATATCACAAAATAATTTTAAAATGAGCGTATCTTTAGAATTTCCGATACACAGTCTGGCCGCTCTGGAGATATTTTTTCCCTTACATTGCTGCCATTGCTCTCTTTGAAATCATTGAGTTTGTTAATCAAAAATTCGTTAAAGTGTTACAAAATATGAAATTGATAATAAAACAAATTAGGGCTTCGAGATGCCCATATTCGGTGGAGAACTACATTATTTAAAATTTGATGGCTCTAGGTACCATCGTTGTTTTATCAGAATGCTAGAAACATAGGTAAATTTATGCAGATTCTTCGTTATTTAATTTCTTTATAACACAGGGGATAATATTTGGTGGCAACAATTTGAAAAGTGAACCGACATTTATAGTGATCAGCGCAAACGCCAAAACAAAATAGCCCTCCTGGGTTTTAAAAAAGAAATCTTTATCTTGATCTTGTATAAAACTTTTATTGATGAAGATTAATTTCAAAAGTGCAGAAGGAAATATTACTAACTTAGGTTTATAAATGTTAGATAGGTTCTTATACGGTGAACTGTTAGTTTTTCCCTTCCATGTTTAATATAGACTTAACCAAACCATCATTTAAAAATGTTTCATTTGCCCTATGCCACGTATAGTACAATTTATTTAAGCACTAATAAAATAAGATTTAAGAAAAAAAAAAGAAATTCTGTTTATGTTAGTGTTTTAAATTTCTTCTAAAACCTACCGAACGAATTCTTATCCAACCCACCTTTTCATACATCAAATTTTTGGTGGCTTAGCTTCTAGGTAGATTAACAGCATACTCGCTTTTGAGAAAACTTTCCTCACAGCCTCGGAAAGAGGAACAAAAGTGCAACTTCACACCTGAGGACTATTTTTTTTCTATTTTTTTTTTCTTTTTACGCGTGTCTCTTCTGAGAGGGCTCATTAAATGTGGAAACTCGGTGCCCATTAGAATTTTTAATGTCTCCTCTTTCCCCGCTGACATATCGAGTTAATGCCTGGCCTTGCACAGGAAAGGAGTAATTTCTGCTCGATAAAAATCAAAGTGCTGTGAGAGAAGAGGACGGACTTTTCGAAGGTCATTTGAGGCTCTTCCTCTCATAAATGTGGCAGCTCTTCGGGAAAGGAAGGTGATAAAAGGAGATAAGGAGAGAAAGGAGTTATAGAAAAGGTTATTTTGGGGAGATCGATTTTCATTCTGTTCATCAACTGTTCACTTTTCTCCCCCTCCTTCAATTTATTATTCCTTTTACGAACCGCATTTTCTTCATACGAACTGATTGATATGTATGCGGTTTGTATCTCTGAAGACTTCTCACATAGCTATTTCAGATATTATTTTTAAAAACCGGATACCAGATATGAAGTATGCTTTATACATCTTCAAAAACTTTGTCTTGTTTATTTAGACGATCGTGCTGAAAAGTATTTTATATGGAAAGGAATTTTGATAATCTTTCGTTTAATGTAGTTCACAGGACGCTGTTCAGAAATACTATGAGGTCTGTTTAGATCTGTAAGATTTCCTTTAATTTTAATAAGCAGTTATTTTATGTTTTGCTACTGCAAGGTTGCCAGGTTTGCTACTTTAGGTATGAGTTTCCCTTTCGCCTTGCTTTATAATTGCCGATTGTTGAATTCCCGCCTGTGAAGTTCTGAGCCAACTTCGCGTTAATTTGCTTTGTATTGCCTTTTGCTTATTAGTCATTTAAATTTAACTTTAATATTTGACTTACTACTTCATATCACCACAAATGCTGTCAGAATTGTAAGCTGCAGTCGTGCCTTCTGTTCATCTGATTTATTCTAAATAAAGGATCTTATACAACCTTCGAACGAATGTTTTTTGATAGTAACCGGAATTAGTTACTACATATTACTGGTGCCGAAACCCGGGATTCGAGGCCTAACCAATCGGCACCGCAGTCACTAACAACTATACCGTCTAAAAATTAAAGTACAGCCTCTATCATTGTAGTATTTTCCTTGTGTTGTTTTTTTTATTAATTGTAGTATTGATAATTAATTATTAGTATTACCCAGGTATGTGGTTGGATCCTAATTCACCGGTAAAATTTCCAGTTGTTAGATTGGTTTTCGTATGTTTCGAATGCTTTATTTTAGGAATACGCAATGGAAGTTTCGATTACCCATCTTTTATGTGTATGACGTAATGCTCGCAAAGTTTCATTCTTCTGTGATTTTTAAGCAGAAGTTACTTTATGGTTAGCATCTTTTCATGAAATATTGGTGACTATTATTATGAACCTAGCTAGTCATCACAATTTCAAATTACTGTGATGTTTCAAGTTCCATCAAACTAAAGTTAAGTTACAGAATATCAACAGAGACAAGATGTTCGGAGCGCCACCTAATGGCGCAAACTATCAATTTATAACGTCCTGTAACTTATACAAAGTATTCTTATCATTATATTTAAGTATTCTTATTCTTGTATTTATATTACCTATATTGATGGGTGACGGAGATACACAACACTGAAACTCATTTGAATTTCAAAGCCCACCAGCGGCCGAGTGGTAAAGTCGCTGAACACTGGAAGTTCGGCCCGAGGTTCGAATCTTACGAACGGGCTGGCTGCATGAGCGTTTTCGTGGTTTCCCCCATGTGTAACGTGTGTTTGAGCCAGTTTCCTTTAAAAACATCTAAACGATGGCATCCTTACCTTTAAACAGATAGCCCTCGATCACATAAAGCCGAGCCTAACCACCCAAACCATTTGAATTTCAAAAAATGTGCTACAAATTTTAAAAACAGACATTATTGCATGCTAGCTTTTATTATTTATAAAAGTTAAGCAGTATTTATTTAGGACATTTTTATTAATATTTAATATATGACATGTTTCAACATTGCGCATTTCTTTACTTCTATAATATGAAGTATTTTTGGAGAGTAGTGCCCATTTGATTACCACTTTTCGTATTAAGTAGCAAAGATCAAATAAATTTAGTTGATCAAAAGTTTTACATTTTTAAAGCGTTTATCAGAAAACTGATCATCCTACATGACGAAATCTGATGGCATATTGTAGCATATCCACAAAATATTTGCTTCAGAATTTTCGTTGCAAATTTGGAAGTCTCGGTGTTATAGTTCCGAACCTGCTTCCACCGATTACCATATCTTCATACAATTAAAAGGTTCTTTTTTTTGTTGTTATGACTAATTTCGCTTGTCTGATATCACAATCCCACGAAATTCATATTATCAAGGAGTATAAGATTACACTTGTCATTGGCAATAGTTTTGGTTAACATATGGGTTACAGTACGATTTTGCCCAGTTTCACCCGAATTTTGAGGGAAAGCACCCTGGGAAGTGGGTTCAAGGGTTTCCCATTCCTCTTCCTCAAAACCCAATCCGCATGAAAGGACTTTCGGCTCTCCATATATTTAGAATGGACCCATGCCGCAAAGGCACTATACGTTTAAAAACATCCACGACTTTCCGAGGCTCGAACTCGGAGCCTTCGGTACTATAGCCAGAATCACTAGCAACTATCCCATTTGGGCGGCAAAGAAGTTTAAGATGGAAAACATTATAATGAGTCAGAAGGGCTCCAGAAAAGTGTAAAGCGTTTTTTATGGACAGGCGGTAGAAGTATATGAGGAGAGTAGACAGCTGTTTCGCAGTATAATAAACGCTTCAGTGCAAAGGTGCTTAATGTAGAAAAGCAATTCAAGATACAATACGGAATAAAAGTGTTTTATTGTTATTTTTTTCGCTCTTTTTTATTAGCGGATGGGTGTTATTTAATAACTTAATATGTAAACAGTATACCTATAGTCAGCACATTATTTTTAATCGAAAATATAGTATTTAAATCGAAAATATAGTATAATATAGTAATATTTGGGATAAGTATATAATTAAATCAAAATTTTCACTAACATTGATTTAAAAATAATTATTAAAACACTATTTTCATTTCTAAATTGATTGGCTTTATCACATCTTCATCGAAAAGCAAAATATTCTGACATAAGTTAAATTTTTCATAAACTTGAACTTAACTCAGCGTGCTTCAAATGCAAATATCGCTAGATATAACGTATAGTACTGTGACCGTATCTACTTGCATTCTTTAAGCGTCTATAGCTGGGATATTTTACATTTTTCTTTCTAAGAGTAAAATGTGATAAGAAATAATTTACTACATCAAACAGAACTGCTTGCTGTTTTACACTAATAGAAATTCTGTAGCTAACACATGTCGAAATGTCTTTTAACTTGTCATCTATTTTTTAAACTTGCATGTATTAATTAAATATTGTTCAGCGTACAAAGCAACGCATCCGATAAACTTACTTTATCAGATGCGTTCTACGCTGAATAAGTAAAAGTTGGAACCGATTTATTGTGTTAAATCTCCGTAACAATCTGCAGAGGATGTAAAATCAGTATGTTATACGTTGATGTGCACGACACTATGTCATCAATCACGAATCTTCTTTTTATGCGGATAGTCTTGGTTAAAGTTCCATGAATGATTCGTTGATGAAGCGCAAACGGCATGGAGGGAATCAGTCAACTGAGCCGAATGGAACAAGAGACAAGACAAAATTACCACACTACTCTTGCACGAATGAATAATATTCTCCTATCTGACGATAGAACTGAGCTTTATGGAAGTAAATTAGAAATAAAATAAAAAGCAAGAATGATCACTGTACTTTCATTTAATGAATTTAAATTTTTTTCTCCTTTAATAAACCAAATGACTAGTGATTTAAATTGAACTAGAATTACCATTCCCTCACAAAGACTTTGAAAGAAGATTTGGTTTATTTTATTTTAGCAAAGCACTCGAGGGCTCTCTGGTTAAGAAGAGAGATGTCTTCTGGAGGACTTTCTAAGAAAAACTGTCTCTCATACAGGGTACCCACAAGGAAAGCCGCGAAAGCGCACATGCAGTTAGCCCTTTCACCTGTTTTTGAGGCGCGGACCGAGCTACTAATGTTCAGCGACTTTACCACTTGAAAGATGATTGTAACATATAATATTCTTTAATGCATACCAATTTTTTCTTTTAAAAATATGCTGGACGGTTTTTTTCTTCCTAAGCATCGTGTTTTCGCTCCTTTCCAAAAAATTTTAAGTCCGTATTGCATTGAAAAAGACCGTTGTATAAACCCTTGCAAAGTCTGCATGCACTTAAAAATTTAAAAAGGAGAAGGTTTACTTGTTCATGAATTGTTGTTACTCGCATTACTCAGATTAAGCCATGCATCATAAGACAGATAAAAGACAAGCGATTTCATATTATTCCTTCAAAATATGCATTTCCCAAGAATCCTCGTACATCAATCCGAAAGACAGATTGAAATTCATGTATTCTATCTAGCTTATGGATAGTTGAAAAATGAATCATTGTAATAATCTGAGGTCAAATATCTTGTACGGTGATCGCTTAAGGGCAGAACTTAGTTATATTTTTCACAATTCTGCGTCTAGTCTGTAGTTCTGCGTCTAGTCTGGAGATCCAGCAGTCCAAAATGAAAACACGTATTCAGCTTAACGTACGACAATGGGTGCAGCGGTCAACCTGAAAGTAACGCAATGGTGCAAAAAATACATGTCTTACACAACTACATTACTACTTTCAAATAACATAAATTGGGATAATGCACTGACTTTGGATAACATCACATCGTACGTGAATACCGAGTATAATCGTTTTAATTTCAAGTGTTGCGGTACGTAATATTTTTATTGCAGGAAATATGGTTTTGCAAAAGATATATATACGTTTCAACTTATTTAAACATTCTGTATTCTTCAGTCATAATCGTATAATCAACTTATAGTTGTAAGTTCAGCCGATTCTCACGTGTTCATTGATTTACTTTTGCATCGTAAAACATTTCTATCCGGACCTCTTTTCAAATAGAAGGATGCTGCCACCAAGTGTTATTGACATGTATTATTTTTAAACAAATACATAACGAATATATGTAAAAAATGTACGGCGATACTTAACTCTCTGTCTAGCATTCTAAAGATATTAAATATTTTACAACATTTCGCGATTTTGCTGCTGAATATTGTGTGTGAACAAAGTGTTGTTTAGTAAATAAAGTTAAAAAGACAATATGGTTAATCAGTTAATAAGAAAAAAGACAAAAAATAATTTGTGAGTTATTTTAGTTAGGAAACTGAACATTGATATGATGGTATGTGAAAAGACAAATAAAATTCGTGGCAACACTTACATTGTATCGGATTAATAAACAAAAATAATTGTGAGAGTTCAAAGTATGATTGATAATTAAATCAAGATTCGCAGATATATATATATATATACATATATATATTTATTTATTTATTTATTTAATATATATATATATAAATTTAAACAAATTAAATTTAAATTTTAACAAACACGTATAAAAGTAAAAAAGCAAATTTAAAGCCAAAATTTAAAAAAAAAGCAAATTTAAAGCAAAAAAAAAAAAAAAAGTTTAAACATATAAAAGATTTAATTCTCGAACACTAATCTACAATATCATTTAAATTCAGAAGCATAAGCAAATCAAGTGCAAAACCAATCCATGAAAATAAATTCACTAATATAGCAAATTAAAATTAATTAATCCAAACACTTTTTTTAAATGCATAAGTGAATGACTGTTGAGCAGGCAGGAGTCAGACTTATCAAGGGTGAGTTGCCTCCAAACCTAACTCTCCAATCATTCAATTCGTGTTTCGTCATTCATGCAGGCAAGGATAAAAGTCAAAACCAAAAGTAAAAAGTGAAGAATGTCCAAAAAGAAATACCAAGAAAGTGGTACCCTTAGAAATTAGCATTTAAGAATTAAAGTTCTAAAAGGAAAATACTAATGAAGTCTTTTGAGAAACAAGCAAGTAAAGTATTTAATTAAACTTTTTTTAAATAAATTTAAAAAAACTAATTTTTTATAAAAAAATAATCTAGAAAGTAATGTATTTTAGAAACCCTTGTCTACAGAAACCTCCCCGACACGAATATGCATATCAATAAAAATAAACTAAAAAAGAATTAGACATAATCCATATAAACCAATAAGAAACAAAAAGAACTAATTCACAATTTTTAAAAAACAAATATATACTTAAAAATATAATTTCACATCTAGAAAACACTACGTTTCATAGCTAAATAATCAGAATAAAAAATATATGTACTGAAATAGACGATTTAAAGGAAGAAATAATAAACTTAATTAATGTTCAAGTTGATAGCCAAGTACCATCAAAATTTATTAATTTATATATTAAAAAGGCCAGCATTAACTTTACTTTATAATTTTTTGGCTCTTTTTGATATGATAAGGAAGGATAAAGAAGAGTAGAGAAATTATTTGTAAATTTTTATTGTAAATAAATTTGTAAATATGTATATTTAATCAATACTGGATGCTTTCCTTGTACTAATAAAGGGCCAACCTGTTTTCAAAAGTCTCAATTATAGCCCAAATTGAGTGAAGATTTTAATCTTCTTCTTCTAATTTTCCATACTTTAGCCAGTATTTAGTTAAGTTTTGATATACCAGTTAAAATCAAGTTCATTAACTTTCAATATTTTCTTTCTTTAAAGAATTTTGGGTAATTACTGGGAATTTTTTAGAGATTTTTTAAGGACTTCGTTTCAAAAAGTTTTGGAAAATTTTTTACATTTTAAATTTTGCTTTAAAACTTTAATTTTAAAACATTTCAATTTTACTTAATTACTTTAATTATTTGCCTTGCAATATTTACACAATTTTCAACAGAACACACATTTCACATTTTACAAACAGTTTACATTTATTAATTCGCAATACCACTTAACTCTATTTTACTTCAAGCAAACTTTCCTTTTTAGATTGGCTTAACTCCCTAAATAATTTATCGTTAAAATTAAAACTTGAATTATATACATTTAGGATTTTTAATTTTTAATTTTTCTATATTTATTTATATTTTAATATTAATGTTTGCAAAAAAAATTTTAATATAACAAAGATAGCAGCTTTGCACTCAACTTTACCTACATAAGCGCCATCTATATAATTAATTTGAAAAACCCACTTACTTCTCTTTAAAAACACTTTTGCAGACCCCAACGCTCATTTAGTAGGTAAGTTAGAATTAAAACTTACTATTTACTTGCTTTAAGTATTCTTTAAAATTTTTTATGTAGTATTTAGTATTTTCTAGATATGAAATTATATTTTAAGTATATATTTGTTTTTTAAAAATTGTGAATTAGTTCTTTTTGTTTCTTATTGGTTTATATGGATTGTGTCTAATTCTTTTTTAGTTTCTTTTTATTAATATGCATATTCCTGTCGAGGAGGTTTCTGTAGACAAGGGTTTCTAAAATACATTACTTTCTAGATTATTTTTTTTTATAAAACATTATTTTTTTCTTAAATTTAATTTAAAAAAAGTTTAATTTAATACTTGACTTTTCTTGCTTGTTTCTCAAAAGACTTCATTAGTATTTTCCTTTTAGAACTTTAATTCTTAAATGCTAATTTCTAAGGGTACCACTTTACTGGTATTTCTTTTTGGACTTTCTTCACTTTTTACTTTTGGCTTTGACTTTTACCCTTGCCTGCATGAATGACGAAACACGAATTGAATGATTGGAGAGTTAGGTTTGGAGGCAACTTCCCCTTGATAAGTCTGTCTACTGCCTGCTCAACAGTCATTCACTTATGCATTTAAAAAAATTGTTTGGATTAATTAATTTTAATTTGCTATATTAGTGAATTTATTTTCATGGATTGGTTTTGCACTTGATTTGCTTATGCTTCTGAATTTAAATGATATTGTAGATTAGTGTTCGAGAATTAAATCTTTTATATGTTTAAACTTTTTTTTTTTTGCTTTAAATTTGATTTTTTTTAATTTTGGCTCTAAATTTGCTTTTTTACTTTTATACGTGTTTGTTAAAATTTAAATTTAATTTGTTTAAATTTAAATTTAATTTGTTTAAATTTAAATTTCATTCCTTGAAGCAATGGCGCAAAGAATTATTTAATTAAATTTGTTTTAAATTTTAATTAAATTTATTAAATTAAATTAAATATCTTCTTATGAAACAATATATATATATATATATATATATAAAGAAGTTAAACAATAGAAAGTTTGCAAATCATTACTTAATTATGAATGATACTTTTTACTTTCTAAATTCTGTTATGTACGCATAAATCATCTACTCAGCATTTGTGACTATATTCCTTAGTCACATGAGTTAGCCTTTTAAATAGTAGATCAATACAGACTGAAACAAAAATGTAAAAAGAAGACCGATCAAAAAACCTAAATCACTCAGATCAGTTTTCGAAATAACGCAATTCCATTTTACGTAGATCTTCTATTATCTTGCATAATAGAAGTTAATATGTTAATGAGGAATACGTTACCTTCAAATATGTTTTTACACATAAAAATAGAGAAATGCGTCTTTCGAAAATATTTGAAGTTTAATCAGAGTAAACATTTATTGAAGTAGGTTTATTATTCTGCACATTGCCCTATATTAATTGGCTATAAGCATATTTTCCTCAAATATTTACTGTAATCATATGCTTCAAATAGCAGCATCTTAAAATAAATGAACGAATTCTATGACAACGGTTTCAGCACTGAATGTGGGTGGGTTCTGTAAGAATAAATCTAAAAGTTTTGTTTGTAAAGTTCACAAAATAAAAGTTCTTTTTAGTAAAATATACCGTTTTGATAAATTGAAAGAAAAGAATCCCTTACCATCAAATATAAAATTTGTGGACGTTTTCTAGACCGAACTGTTTGACTTAGACAATGCAGAACTTCCAAAATAATTTGGAATCAACACCAGATCAAATAAAATGCTCTTCTAGTGACTCATTTTTTCACTCGTCTAAATTTTTTTAACAATAAGTTATAGATAAATCCTGTAAGGATTCGTTGCGAAAAGTTTCTCCAAGAAGTTTTACTCGTTAACGAACAATAGATACTTTATTAATTGGAATTTTTCTTTATAGACATTTGTAAAAACATTTAAAGTCCTATTTTAATTTGCCCCTGTCGTGCGTAGTCTTAAAACTATTCGCATAAATTTTACTTACCTTATTCTGAGAAACGTTCTAACTAGAAACAGTTTTAACTAAACATTTAAAGTCGCAAACCCTGAGTTAAATAAAGTGCAAATTTGCTTGTTTTACAGTTAAGGTTATTCGTAGTCAGATTTGGAAGCTGCGACTCAAATAATAACTGATATTCTTTTCACTCACTTACTTTGGCTTACGAATGATAACTGTATTATTTGTAGTTAAGGGCATGTTATTGAGTTTCTTGACAAGTGTAAGATATTTCACGAGTTCCTGTGCATTAAATGAATGTAAAATAATGGTAAAAAAACTATTTAATATTTAGCAATAATACTTTAACATAGCATTTCCTGGTTTTTATTTCATATATTTTATCTGGAGCAAAAATGGTAAGCAGTTCTCTAGTAACAAAAATAATTGTATGTGTATCAGTATATAAAAGAAGATGTTATAAACGCATGAAACTGTCTTTCAAGCATCAAGGAAGAAGAGCTCAAAGAAGGAAGTGTGGTAGCAAATGCAGGAAAGAAAAAAATATCCTGTAATGAATGTCCAAGTTGGGGCAATAGAAAATCCTCAATGAACCATTCTTAGCTCTCTGATTAAACGTTCTTTTGGAAGTCAGCAGCCCTAGAATGCAGTCTGATTAACGGTAGGCAACTCCATAGCTCCATTTCTTGCGAGAACTTACTTTTTCCTCTCTCTTTCGCTTGTTCTTTCGCCACTTGCATTCTGTAAACTCCCAGGCAACGGCTTTGTGGTGCCAATCCAGGTGTTTGTACCTATTTATTTCCTGAAGAGGGCTCTCAGAGAGAAGATTAACGATTAGCTTCTACTCTTTTTTGCAAAACTTTTTTTCACTACAGTTCTCCCTCTTGATTCTTTTCTCCACAAATTCGTGCGCATCATTATCCATTCCTAGCACGTGGATAATACCATATTAGCTGAGTATAAATACGTGCTCAATAACTTCTACATCTCGCTTGCGTGTATTTCCAAATCCTATTTCGAGTAAATTAGTTTTTTCTTTCGCATTTGTTTCATCCTGTTGCAAGAATCTTTAAATAAATTACTTAAGTATTTTTTTTTTATAAACGCGTACAAAAGATTCTTATAAATACTGTTAAGCTGCTAAGAAATAAATGGAGAAAGTATCGCTGGATATATTTTCTCGTTAATTTTGTCCCCGATAGTTTACGGTGCGTACTATATAAATGTAGTGTAGCTCTGAATTTAATAGTATACGTCTAAAATAATTCTAAATCTCCTCGCATGCTTAAAAATACCGTATTTAATTTATCGCTCTTTTAAGTACAACTTCTGATCAGTTCGAAATAGACATCATTTGAAATTAAACTTGATCACGGAAATGTATTCATTTACATTCGTGTTTATTTTAAATATCTCAAGGAACTTTTATTCAGTTTAAAATTAATGAATTTATCTGAAAACATAAATAAATTTCGAACTTACTATTTGCAATATAGTTACTGCATTTCATTAAAAATGAGCATAGGGTAAATATTAAAAAATGAACTGGCATATGTATAATTTATTTATTAATAAGTATAATAAAATTTAATTGGTATAATGAACGATGAAAATAACTAAACTAAAATATTTAAGATAATCCTTTTTCAGATATTACCTAATGTCTCATTTATACCAATAACTAATCAAATGGAACTATTTTTCACGTATGTGCTTCAAACCAAATTATTATAAGTACAATATTAATGATATAATTCATATTATATATAATATAATTAATATTAGAAAAATAATTATAATATTAATATTAATTAATATTATAATATCCAATATTATATTGTTTTTTATCAATTGTCTTAACAATACATTTTCGGCCACATTTTATTTTCTTTACTTAACTTTATTAAATGACTGAACACAATAAAATACCAACGTTAAGAGATAAGAAATTTAAATATGTACTTTTGAAAAAATTGGATAGGAGTTTTATCATTCAATAAACCAGATCTTGTTTAGTAAATGTGAAGGGCTTCAGAATAATCTAATTCACCAACTGATAGAGCTCGTTACTTAATTTTAATGAAAATAAATTCAAAAGTATAATTCAAGGACAGACAATAATGGGACATATGAGCTAGGTTCCTTAAAACGGAATTCCAGCTATGTTGGTCAACAAATGTATAAAGAACCACAACAAATTAATCTAAAATTAGAATCTGTAAACGAATCTTCAAACAGTGAACAATGAATTTAAATAACAGGATCGTAAATACTAGCTTAAATTTTGAATTTGCAAAATCCGCTCAATTCAGTAAATATAAGAGAAAAAGTAAATCACTCTTTTTATATATATCGTCCTTAACACGTTGGTTGCCACAGCAAAATCAGGTAAAATACTCTGTAGGGCCATTTTTTAATTCTATCGTATCCTTGTCCCATTTATTCTAAAAATCCAGCACTTAGTTTTCACTTGAACTCGAAATAATTACTTAAAAGTTTCTGCAGCAAAATATACATTAACATATCATATAAAAATTTATAGAAAAAGCTTCCAGAAGACGGAACTAAGAATATGGAGCTACTTGAGTTCGTAGAAATACCTTTATAGCAAAAATGGGTGGGAAACACCTGTGAATCACACCGCTTTAAAAAATACAAAACCTTTAATAATACATGAATCATATTCGATGCACATGACTCCGAAAACTTAGGCCTCTGTGAATCATCGATGAGGCAAATGGAAGTTCAAGTTGTTACTAATTAAGCAGCTTGACGAATTGTTAAGAATAGGTAATTAATAGCTAAATTTTGTCAACGTGTATTTTGATCTTAACAAATACATCTTTGCAGAAATGGTCCTGTAGATCTTAAATTGTGTTTCATGAAGTAACAGCAAATTAAAATTATTACTTACAACTACCATATTTTTTTCCCTTTAAGGCTGGATTTTTCAGATTTTTGTGATTTGAGATCCAGCTACTTGAACATTGAATAATAAACTGTTTACCATCCATTCACTTTTAAAGCAAAACCTCTGATGTTTTCCAGTTGTATTTAACCTAATAATTTAGTATTCTTAAATTGCACATTATTTGACTTTTTTTGTTTCCGATGAATTTTTGTCTTCGTACTTATCTACAATCCCAAAACTACAAGAACATAAACTAGAAATAAAGTCTTACAAAAAGTTATATTTCTCTTGTAGATAAAACTATTATTTAACAAAACATATCCACAACTACATGCAGAGTCATATTTAATACAAATACTTAAATTTGTACAATATAAACATAGATTCAACACCTAATTAGCCTCTCTCCAACCATCCGCGATTTCTAACCCTAAATGCAAGCAAATTAAAACAAACTGTCACCGAAACCAGATCGGCACGCAGGTGGCCGAATCAGAAAATAGTGTACTTTGGGCACCATACTAAAGGTATCTCTTTACAATACCTTTAGTACTTTAGAAAGATTTAAAATACTGCTGTAGTTTAGTGTTAAAGATATCTCTCTAAAATATCGTTAGTTTACTTCATTTGCTATTTAAACTTAACCTAATTTAGATTCTGGCGAAAGGTGATGGAAGAAGCAGATATAAAAATAAAGATATGATTATTTGGATGTTTCGTGATGTTTCGTTTCATCAATTTCGTGATGTTTCGTTTTCCGACTTAACCCTCTGAGATGCCAAGGTTTTCGCTAAGAAAGCACACATTTCCCAAAACTACTATGAGAACAAATTATTTTTTTGAATTTAGTGTAAAAACTCTCCTGGTGTTTCATACCTGCATTTGAAATATTGCCTATTTTGATATATTGCCTTGATTTCTTTGACATATTTTATAATGCACATATATGTGCGTTCTTAAAGATATCACAAAAAATATTCTTCCAGCTTAGAGGTTTAATATGATAATCATTAAATTACAAGATCACGTGACTTAATTTTTTTAAGTTACATCTGTTTATAATTTTACATTGCGCTTATAGGCACGAAGATAAGTTCATTTGAGCACTCGAAGAAACAATGTATTTCTTATATAAAAATATTATGATGTAATTTTTTCGCAATAATTAGAATTTTAGAAATAGAATGTGCGAGAGGACATAGAATTGGATGATAAATAATTGATTGCCTTTGACAGTTATTTGCTACTAATTTTCTAAGCATGTTTTTAAAATTGTTTGCTCTTAAATTTATTAATTAGAATTTGGCAATAATAATTTCAGAAGAGATCTGCCTTTTAGAATGCGTAGGCATTGTATATCCTGATTAATACCAGGCAGAAAACCGCTAGTGCACTTGTCAAAAGTATTCTGTGTTCACCCCATCTGACTAATTAATAGGCTTTGGTAAGTGGCAGGCTCTGAATTTCCTCAATGTAATTAATGGCCGTTTGGAACAATTGAAGCAAAGGACATTGGAAAACTATGCGTTATGGATGGACGATTTCGACGTTTTCACGAAATTCATTTTCACAGTTTAAATTCCTAAATGAATATATGCGTGACTTGGAATTTTAGCTCCCACTCTAATAACGTCTTATGAAGCCATACCAGAACCGATAAGTCACATGTGATTTTCAAATAAAAGAAAACAAAGTGAAAATCATTAATCTATCGCTTTTATTATGGGGATACGTATCATTTTGAATGTACTCATGTTTTATTAACCACCATCATTAAATCAACAAATGTTTCACCATTGATATTTACATGCTTTTAGAGTCAAGAAGGGTTTATTTCTCTTCTAACGTTGACCGTATTTTACATAGACATATTTTTTTCATATGGTTGAATTCAAATCCACGTAGAGAAAGACCGTAGATAATTCTTATTATAGATGTCGAAATAAATCTTAATTAAAACGCCTTTTTTTCAAAGATTTAAAATAAATAATATCACACAATATTAATGTTACTGAACATCTGCGTAACGCAATGTATAAAACTGAATAATATATCCTTAAATCATGCTAAACTTTTATACAATGAGCAATGTATGGTACTGGATTAATCAGACTGAAAGTTGATTCATCCTTCCCTACAAGCTAGAAGCAACAGCTACGGCAAAGATACATTTTTTTGAGAAAACACTTAATGTAACTCCTAAGCACTCTCCTCGTCACCATCAGAAATCTAAGAAAGATCCTTAGGATATCAAGTAAGTACTGAATTTATCATTTGTAAATGCGGTCGAAGCATTTGTATGATAGGCTATTCTCACTTGTAATACTTGACGTAGATGACATTGATGCCCAGTTAAGAATTCAGTGTTGTAAACTTTATAACGCTGTTTCGTTATATATATTGTGCAGGGTTTAGATTTGTACCATTAATCTTATTTTAGGATGCAACATATTCAAAAGAATACGACGTTACGATTTTATGCTCACACGTCGAGAAAACTAACTAAAAAGTAAACTTATAATTAAAGGAATAATTGTTAAGGTCTCTTACGTTTGAAGGACGGCTCGACTAATTAGTAATCAATTAAAAATTTATTCTCCTGACTGCGAGATCTGCAGAAGGATAATATTCCAATTCATATTTTAACCAGCAAATGCATGCGTGTACGACATGAAACAGGGCCAGAACTTAGGGTACCCATGCAATAATCAAGTGTTCAGTGATTTCTAACGGACGTATTAAATTTTAAACTAAATTTCAGCCAAATGGAATAGACTTTTGAACGCAAAAGAGTGATAAAGTTTTCACTTTTCCCAACGAAATTTGTTTATGCACCCTATCGAATGCAATTCATACAATCAAAAAATACATACACACATATCTATGTGTATTTATAAAGTAGAAAGAAATTTGGAACCACAACAACAAAGACATGAAAGATTCTATTTTATCTATAACTGAATAATTTTCCAGCATCATATTGCGCGGAATAATATTCGGATATTTTTGTTAAAACAATTTTTGTGATCATATATGTATATTATTAATGTTTTAGGATTAAATTTTACCTTGCCTTGTACAGATTCAGAATTATATTTAAAAAGATAATTTTAAGCTCGTCTTCTCTTGTGACGTGTAAGTTTGTTAAACAATCTTTTTTATTCTATTAATAATTAATTGATTACTTTGTTTTACTTGTAATAAAACTTGCTGTTCTATTTCTAAAAATTCTGTTCCTAATACTTTTAATCAATTTTATCACTTATTGTTAAGAAACGGTTACCACTATTTATGCATACATACATATATATGTATTTTATATTACATATATATAGTTTAAATTATCTGTATTATTATTTTTTTGTTCCATGAGGATGTTGAAAAATTGTTATATAAAATCTTATTATACATCTACTGAGATACTCTACGATTGTTTTACCCACTAGCAATATGAGGAAGAGAAATTAAATCCAAAAAACTTGAATCTGTTTAAATCCGAATTCGTTGGACCTCATGTGCTTCTGATTATTACATGAGCCCAGTAAATCTCGAGAAATCCAAATTAGGGATATGAAACTGGAATAAAAAATGTAATTTTTATCAGAAAAACATCAAATCACTGAAAAAGACACATCAGAGCTTTAACTTCGTCTAAATAGAAATTCGGTTAATAAAAATTATGCACTGCTAAATAAGCCCCTAATCTTAGTAAACGATTATTTAAACTTTAATCTGTTTCTATTAAAGAACAAAATAATTAATGCTCTGTAATAAAAAGGGATGTTCTGTAATAAAAGGAAAACAATATAAAGTGTATTTGTAAATAGAATAATTGAAAGCCAAATCATATTAAACGAACGCAGAATAGAAAACCGAAATAACGCAAACTTTTTTTAATTAAAAATAAAAGGAAAAAAGTATTAACGTATGGCATTCATATTCCACTTTAGCACTTAAAAGCGTTTTTAAATGAACAGCAACAATAATCTGACTAAATTAAAAATTAATTTTAAGAAATATAAGACAAGAACATTAAAATCCTTTACAGGGGTTGGGCAAACAATATAGAATTCTTAGAAATAGGCTGCAGTTAGAAGCAACTGAAAGATCCGTAATTCGAACTTCAGCAAAAATAGAGCTGAATTTTCACTTTTATCTTTTGTCACCTTAATTGGGCAAGAATTTCCGAAACTGTAGCATCTGTCCATGTGTTCTCTTATGCAGCTAGTACACTCAACTAATAACTACTAGAAGATCCTAGTTCAAATCCTGGCAAAAGCACAGCTGAGTCATTGTTGATTCGCAAAATACGCTGTCAAACCTAAAAAATGCAACACCATGAAGACTGGGACGTATAAATATGTCAATTTCGAGAAATACGTAGCGCAACGAGTCAGGCAAATAGCGCGAGATAAAACGGAAGAAAACGGCAGACGAACAAAAATTCGCTATTCTCTGCTGCTGAGAGTAACCAGAATTTCAAAACGTTCAGCGTTCCAGAAGACACGTATGACTGAAATATGCCTGGATGGACGACATGACATGCAGTTGTAGCAAACGGACGACATTATAAGAGGTTAAATTGTAGGCTTACGCACGGCTGATTTGTCTTAGCATAGTATCGCTGCTGAAATGCATGTAGATTTACCCACTCTGCATAGAATTTCGTCTAGACAGATCAATGAAGGCAATGTAAATAATTGCGAAAGACCAGATCCATCTAGACGTAACTACAGAACTCACAGATCGAAGCATACAAAGCGAAGTTGTAGTGGCTGCACAGTCGACTACTATAGATATTTTATATTACTATAGATATTTTACTATAGATATACATTGTTTCACGTTCATGACAACTTACTTAAGTGACTAAATCTAATGATGTATATCATATGGCTACTCAAATTTTAATTTATTAATTCAACAGAAATGTTGTGGTAACGAGCCTGTACTACTATGAACATTCTCACTAGCCATCTAAACGGGATAGTCGTCAGTGACTACCGTAACAAAGGACCCAGGTTTGAATTTCGGAGAAGGTATGGATGTTTGCAAATGTGTAGTGCCTTTAAGGCATGGAACACTCAAAATATATGGCGAGCCGAAAGTCCTCTCGTGTGGATTGGAGGTAAGGTGAAGAGGAGTGGAAGATCTTCGGACTACATCCCGAGTTCTTTTTCTCAAAACGGGGGTGGAACTGGGCAAAATCGTACTGTCATCTCTATGGTGTCCTAGGCTATACGTAATCTTGTATGCCTTGCCATGATAAATTTTGTGGGCTTGCTCTGATGATAAGGTCAGACAAGTAAAAGTAGTCACAACAACATATATTTTCATTTGATTAAATTATTTTGTCAAAAATTCATATCGCCCCTCAGTTACCAGTTTCCACAAATTGTAGTATTAACATTACTAAAGGAACTTCATTCCTCTCCTGTTTCACATTACATAAAAAATATCACATTTCAAATTATTTAAAAACATGTCAATTATCTTATTTAATATTTTAAGCAACAAGCCAGAAAAATTATCGTTCCATGTTCTGTGCTTCAACGACAAGTTAAGCAACTCGACTATGAAAGTATTGGAATATATTTGAGATTATAATCGTGTGATATGCTTATATACCCCGAATACATGTATTTATCTGATCTTGCCACAATAATTACTGAAATGAAATTTCATTTTCCTTTAAGATAAATAACTCATTTTTATCAAATTATTAATGAATTCACGTGCTCTTTGAATATTAGCTCTAGGTTAAGGAAAGATAGATTTTCCACACAGAAATGTAAAACATTCAAAAACTAATATTTCAATTTCTGATTTGCGTAATGAAAACGAATATAAATAATTCCCTTTAAGGAATTATATAAAAACCGTAATCTTTCCGAGTGTGCCACGTTTCAGAAATTGCTTTCAGCTGTTGTTGGAGGAAATACTTGACTTTTTTATCTATAGCTTTATATCAATATACAACATAAAAACGTATTACATCATTTTTATAAAGGCTAAATAAATACAAAATACAGGAACATTTTTTTACCTCAATCATACATAATAAAACACACTATTTAATACTATGTAACTGTAAAACTCTTTTTTCTTTCCCCCCCCCCTTTTTTTTGTGTGTGGGGGGGGGGAGGAGGGAGGATTGTGTGTGTATAATGACAAGAGTGCAGGGATTTTCAAAACTCTTAATACACTGTTTCAGATTAATGTAATATTGCAAGTTTTAATAATTGATAAGGCATGCTTCAGTTTATTAAAGAAATCTCCGATTTTTATAACGTTATAAAACCTGTGCCTAATGCACGTTTTCTTGTCAAACTCAATTTCGCCCTCAGGTAAATCGAAGCTCTAACCGGGGACAACGTTCATGGTGACTCAACATCGTGACTGATTAGAGGTCAGTTAAAGTAAAGACGAAATCTCAGAATTGTATAATATTAAACCATATACAGAACAAAAAGCAGAAAAATACGGACCATCAGAAGAAAATACTGTTAACTATTAATATGTTTCTGTAAGCAGTTTAGTCTAGAGAATATGTTCATTCAGCTATGTAAATTAAATTTGGATTCATAACAAAAAGAACATACTGCAAGTAATGGAAAATTAAACAGTATTAAAAATGTAGTAGAGTAACTAATAAATGACATAACGATCAATAGGTACTTTTGTATTCATAGGAAGCCAGTTGCCAAATATGGTAGCCTTTTTATATTGCGAAATGAATATGTAAGCATCGACGTCTTTGCGAATCAGTGGCTTCGATTCCAGGAGAACGGGCTGGCTGCATGATCATTTTTGTGATTTTCCGTATGTATAACGTATATACGAGCCATTTCCCTTAGAAAGTCCTCCGAGAAGGCATCCCTTCCATTAGGCAGATAGCCCTAGTGCGCTTTGCCATAATCTGCCAGCGTTGCTGAATGAGTGGGACCAGTTGCCACAGGCACTGATAAACTGCCTTATTTCTAGTTTGACATCACGCTGCGAGGTCTGTATGGCTATAAGAGGGAACCATAGCCCCTACTAACCCATTGATTTTGTGTCTTCTGCAACCGCTGTTTCAGACCTTCAGACTCCCATTAGTGTTACAGATGAACATGTGTGTCTATTATAACTATTGAATGTTTATTTTGTTTGCATTATATCAACCTTTGTTTACACCAAATTTTATTAAAACCTGTCCAGCAGTTTTGGAGATCGCAGATCAAATATGAAAATTCTCTTAATTTATTTCACCAGTATATTTACAAAAGAGCTGAAGATTATTGAGTTCAAGCTTGCAGAAAATTTCGAATTTCTTGTTTCTTGGCAAATTTCATTTGGTGGACAGTCTCTGCTGCCTGTTATATGACGTGTATTTGTAATAGTTTTTCATTTTCTGTAGACGGTTCTGTTTTACTTTGAAAGCTTGTGATAGTAGCTTTCCCATCCTTCTGAAATAAACTCAAAGGGTATAACAATAAGGATGTTCATTAGCACATACCAATAGTTTTTCCTTAGACAAGGGGGCAATCCGTATCCTGGTTAATCAGTATACGAGGTGACTGTATAAGCGATTTATTAAGGTTACCCAAATACTGTTATTTTTACTCAGTACTTGGGCATTTCAAAAAGAAAGCCACTTCAAACAGGAAAAATAGTTTTTAATTTTTTGTAATCCCTTTGACTTAACAATTACAATACCATCATTAAAACTGATACATACAATGAGATTTTAATTCTGCATTGAATATAAAATTTACTAACATTCGTTTTTTATAGTTTGAAGAGCTTTCACGTAATTTCAGATATATAATACCCGAAATGCTTGTATTGTAGTGACAATTGATGGAATTCTTTAAAGATTTAATTTTATTTTAGGTATGTCAGATTTATAAGTGAACCATCACTTTCTCAGCCATTTAGAGAAAGGAATAGATGCAAGAAATGGACAAGCAGTGTCATTTTTGAGCAAAAATAGTCTGTAAATAGCTGCAGGAAAAGGTATTTTATTTAAGATATTAAGCAATGAATATTCTCAAAAGAAACTCCATAAAGCTGATTTTTTGTTGTTATCTGCTACAGAAAATTGGATGAAAATACTTCAACATGATAATTTAATGCAAAATGATGAGTAGTAAAATTTAACAAACGAATATTTATTCAAACAAATGCATCTCAAGAAGTGCGTGACATCAACAGATAAAAAAAATACGTAGTAAACTAAAAATAAAATATGTCCTTATTTTCTTGCGTAGTCAGTAAAGAGTATCTACGAGGACTTATCACAGCATTCACTGAGGCACGAATTCAATATCGAGGATCTTTTTCTTTAGAAATATTGCTTAGAAATGGCAGTAACTTTTTTATGGACCGTATCCAGCTTACATTTGTGTGAACAGCATTCAGCAACAGTTACGCCAAACTGCATGGCGTTTTCTCAGCCTGGAAACAACTATGGACCATTGCCAAATCTACGCAGACTGTTGCCCCAAGCATAAAAGCAACAGCAGTCAACTATATTCTGTTTTCGACACAATACGCACTGCTACAATAAGACATGACATTTTGTGTCTAGTTTTCTTTTATATTCATTTATTTTCCATTTTTTGTTCGGAAAAAATTGAGTCATTCAATAGCAACGTTGGAAAGTTTTACATTTCCTCTCTTTCCCCCTCTGAAGAGCTTCATTTTGTGTTTTATTTTATTTCTGGAATAAATCCCAAGAATACCACACAAGTTGTGTAATTCTCCGTATGGATGGTTAAATAATGAAAATAAATGAAAGCACTTTTAGCCCATTTAAATACATTTTCTTCAATTTTGTTCTCAGAATTAGTCTTAAGGAAGCGATGATTTTATCTGCTAATGGGAAATATTTAAATTAATGCTCGTGAGTTTTTGATTTGGAACTATGTTATTCTTAATATAATTTCCAAGATTCACTTACAGTCATGTTAATTATAATGCATTTCTGAGACAGTTTTAGTTATAAATTAAAGTAATTTACGCAACTGACGCTGATTCTTGCTGCTGAAGTATCTTTAACCTATGTTGATTTGAAGTCAGAGGTTTCTGTAACAATTAAACTGGTTTTAGTAGTCAGATAACACTTTCTTACTATTACTCCTTTAAAAATGGGGAAACATATTTCAACAGAGTATCATATTCAAAACGGTTGAAAGAAGTATAGATTAGACATTTTAAATGCAAGCTCATACTATTCGTTACTTTAGAGATAAATGCATAAAATGCAGATCATACCTTGTTCGTTACGCGATAGACAGCAATGCATTGTTACACAGTAAGGGGTATAACTCAAATAAAGTGTAACAAATGGTACTTAGCGTTTGCCCAGTAATTAATCATTAAACCTAACTAATCGAAGCTCGGGTTGCAAGCAGACATCAGAGATATAATACTAATCACATACTTACAACAAAGGACTTAAACATATGGGGAAATCCTATAAATAATGTGTTTTCATGCATACTTTTTTATTTTTCAAAATTAAAAGGGGTGACAAATAAAAATCTGAAAGAACTAAATGCTGAGCTCGCAATTTATCTATTCGTTCTTGGACTCACTTCTACTGACACACCTCGTATTGTCGTTTTAATGATAAGCATCACTTTCTTCACATATATGCTATATAAAATTCTACAGCAAATTCATAAAAGGTTTTAAAAACAGCATATCTTTAGAATTCTCAAAGCAGTGTTAAGAGTTGCCATACAGTCCAGAAGGGCTATTACTTTCGAACTCCATTTTTTGATCAAATCACATTTGTTGTCTGCTTCAATATTCAAATGACTATCAGCTGGCGTGAACAGCCGACTAAAATATATAGTATCCGTATTCCAAAGGGAAAACAATTTATATATATATATATTTTTGATTTTATTGAATCCAGCTAGTGTAATTTCACGAGTCCACCTGGTAACTGATAAAAGAGATAAAGAACTGCGTTTATTACTTTCAAATCGCTTAGTTTGTTAATCCACAATAGATTAAATCTGATACAAATTAACTATCTTACGTTCGATGTGAAGGTCTATCAGACCATGGTAAACAAGTTCTACATAGAAAGTTGTGTCCAAAACAATGGCTTGCCGCTCGATAGAAGGTGATGTTCACAGTTATATTGGAAAACGGAATCATTTCAGAAGAGATTGTTGTTGGTGTGTCGAGCCCATATTACATGGTACAACGGTTCGCCAAGTGGCAACAAAATGATGCATGTTAAGTTGAAAGTATTTTATATCGGGTGTTTAAAATACCCGATGTTCCCATACTTTTTTTTATATATTCGCTATATTATTTTTTTAATATTACACAGAGACAACATTTGGGGGGCAATATTCTTTTGTTTGTGTTCCCATTTTTTTTTTCAATTTTCTCCACTCAACATTAGAAAAGTAAAAACTAAACTCAGTGACGCAACAGCCCTAATGGGCCACGGCCTGCAGTGTCCTTTTTCTGCTTTCTTGACCTTTGGGTCCCGGAATGCATCAGCATATGCCGTGAGCAAGTGGCCAGCTTGCCACAGGATCCCCGGTGTTTAGTCCCCAAGAGAACTTGGTACTCATTATATCGACCCACTTAAAGGATCAAACTTGCCAGCCCAGGGATCGAGCCCCGGACCTGTGGTGCAGCTACGCGATGCGATAGCCACTTTGCCAACGGACGGTCAAATTAGAAAAGTGATATTATAAAAAGAAAGTGAGGTCTCAGAATAATAGCACCTCTGGTGCTAATAATGTTAATTTTTTAACCTAAAATGTTCTGTACTATATCATATACTAGTTTTTAATAGCTAGGAAGTAATTTGTTCAACCCGAATTTGCAGGATTTTCTCGTTGAACCTTTCTGACTTTTCAACAAAATCCTACGTTCTAAGTTGTAGTTTCTAGTTCGGAATTTCTGGAACCACCTTTGACACTGACTGATGCTTATTTTCCGATACCCATATAGTGCATTAATTCCTATTATTAATTACTTAATTCAGCTGATTGAGCAAAGTATGCCGAATATAATTCTTTGTCACTTTCATTTAGCCTTGAAAAAACAAATAACTGAAAATCGAACTGCACTATGCTAAATTTGAGGTAAAGATTGAAAACAAGGTAAAATTACTAACTGCTTTTAAAGCAAGTTGAGTCGGATAGTTTATTCCGTTTATCCAGTCCCGCCCAATTTTTAGTTTAGTTTAAAAAAAATGCATTTTTTATGAGATGAACCAATACTTAACATATTAACATATTACGACAAAAAGTTAAAAATTTTCAAATAACTGTTTACTTGATATTTATTCGAAATATTATGCGTATTTCAAACTCAGCAACACTAAGCAACGTCCAATAACAGTTTCAAATAGAACACTTTGTGAATTTCAAAGCAATTTCAAGCTTTGATTTTATTTTAGTTTTAAGTTGAAATTCGAAAAGTCTTCTCTTGCATTTATTATTTCTAACCCGATTTTAAGAGTATTGCTTTGCTTTTTCGATTTCAGCACCTTTCAATTACCCCAATTATTTCAATTACCCCAATTATTTCAATTACCCCAATTATTTCAATTACCCCAATTATTTCAATTACCCCAATTATTTCAATTACCCCAATTATTTCAATTACCCCAATTATTTCAATTACCCCAATTATTTCAATTACCCCAATTATTTCAATTACCCCAATTATTTCAATTACCCCAATTATTTCAATTACCCCAATTATTTCAATTACCCCAATTATTTCAATTACCCCAATTATTTCAATTACCCCAATTATTTCAATTACCCCAATTATTTCAATTACCCCAATTATTTCAATTACCCCAATTATTTCAATTACCCCAATTATTTCAATTACCCCAATTATTTCAATTACCCCAATTATTTCAATTACCCCAATTATTTCAATTACCCCAATTATTTCAATTACCCCAATTATTTCAATTACCCCAATTATTTATCATTCTGATGTTGCAACCTTTTTAGGACTTTGAGGCAATATTGAATTCTAAGATTGGATTTCTTCACTTTATTTGTCTGAATTTACTGTTTTCAAGAATATTGATTTATCACAACAGGCTCTGAATATCGTGTACACCTAGTCCGAGGGCTATTATTCCAATCATTAAATGATCTCAAAACTATTCTATAACTTCATATAGAATCCTCCTTTTTCTAGATAAGAATATGAAAAGGAACCAGCTCACTTTAAATGGACTCTGTCGTAAGTACAAAACTTGCTACTAATGAACTAATGCTCAGTGAGCAGTTGACTGTTTACATATTTACTAAGCATCTAAGGATATATTAAGACTATTCCTTTTATTTAGCTAAACGAAGTTATGTTATACTGTCTATTGAAATTTATGTGCATAAGGTATAACTTCTCCTAATTTTTAAATTTGAGTGATATTTTTACATCTGCTAATTCAAAAATACTATGTTTCTGACATACAGCGTTTCTCATGCTATAAATATTATCTTTTGTAAAATATTCCTCTTCTTCAGAAGTTATCGTAACGCATTCCGTTCAGTATTTCTAAGGCATCCTGAACATATTGCTTGAGTACTGATGTCTCTTATAAAATGTATTTTCGATGTGAAGGTCTATCAGACCATGGTAAACAAGTTTTACATAGAAAGTTGTGTCCAAAACCATGACTTGCCGCCTGATAGAAGGCGATGTTCACAGTTATATTGGAAAACGGAAAGCGGGATCATTTCAGAAGAGATTGTTGTTGGTGTTGTCGAGCCCATATTACGTGGTACAACGGTTGCCAGAGCGTACTCCAAAGAGAGGTTGGACTTCTTATTTTCCACCCCAATTTTGAGGGAGAGAACCTCAGGGAGAAGGGATTGTTACAGGAGAAGAATACATCGGTTCTGTAACGAGAAACTGCCTGATATGGATTACGTTTTAAAAAGCCGTGGATAGAAATGGTCAAGTCGTAAGGCACATGTACTGAGAGCTATTCCCAAACAGACCCTTTCCAAGTTATTTATTGTTATCCAGATTAAGTAAATCTGAAGCAGTGATCGTCAAACCATCGATCGCGAGCTACTAGTAGCTAGGGAAGACAATTTCGGTAGATCGCGGAAACGCTCCGTTTGGCTACTCTAGATCCCTCCACTGAGCTGACACTGACGACAACAACTACCATTACCAGCCTCATCTCTTAGTTGATTGCATACGCGTGAGGTTGTGCACGTTGTGTTTTTCGCGTGTGTATTAGACATTTGATAACTTGGATAGTTTAATTTACGCACTGATACCAAACTAGGTCTTTCTAATGATGGCATGTTCAAGCAAAAACCAAAAAACTTATCACTTTCATTCGGAATATAAAACCGATTACTTCTTTACACAGGTAAAAGATAAATGTGTGTGTTTACTGTGCTATGTAAGTGTACCAGTTCGTAATAAAGTAGTGAATTCAATAAAAGCTTCCAAGATTTCAAAAGGATTTCAATTGTTTGTCAAATCGCCTTTTATAGAGATTAATGCTGAATAGAGATTAATGCTTGTGTTGTAGAGCATTTTGATTATCAAAAAGAAAATGAGACAGTGGAGTTGGGACTGATTGACCTGCAAGATTATTTATGAGTAAAATCGCTTTCTTCAGACTCTGAAAGCATTTGGCCTCTTGTTCCTAAAGAAAAATACCCAATTTTAGTCCAGATTTGTCTCAAAGAGAAAACAATATTCAGCTCTACATATCTGCGAGAAATTTCCTTTTTAAGTATGAAATTTATTAAAAATAAATACAGAAACAGACTCACTGATGAACACTCGGACAACGGAATTCGAATGGCAGCCACAACATATTCTCCAAATACTAAAAAAATTAATCATGGAAAAAAAATGAGTTCCATCCTTCTCATTAACGATGAGAACAAATTCACAGAATATGATAAAAACAGAAGTCTTAAGAACAAAGTCTGTAAAAAAATTTGTCATTACTTTCGCTATTTATTGCTAACTGCACTTCAATTTCTTTCTTACGTACAACTCAATTTCAGTTTCTTTTTGTTATATACAGTTTAATTAAAATTAACTTCATATTTAGTAGAAATATAAGTTTATGGGCAATAAAAAATCCAAGATTTTTTTAATTGGTAGTTATTTTGCTTAGTAGCTTACAGTAGGATTTAAAAACGGTACAGTAGCTTCATAAGTTTCGCGACCACTGCTCTAGAGTTTTACGGGTAAGCATCCACATCGGTCGACAAATTACTGCACGTTCACCAACCGAAGAGAAAGCTGTGCTAAGGGAAACTGAGAGACAACTACGATCCCCTTACGTTAACTCCATTGAATTTTTCTTTTTGGGAATATATGAAGTTTCTGATATACGAAACACCCGTGTAACATCTGCGATCGATCTGGTCGCCAGGAAGACAGCGGCTGCATATGCCAGTGACAGTCCATGCGTCGACGTTGTGAAGCATTGGTTGAGGTGGACAGAAGGAATTTTGAACATTTTTCTGTAACTATGATTATTTCCTTCTTACGTTTATAAGGTATTTCTCCCGACTTCTTAGCATGCCTTCGTGATGTAATGGCCAGCACACTAAGCGCGTATTTGGGAGATCCGAGGTTAGAGTCTCGGCGAGGGCATTGCTCATTTTTCATGTCTCCTGCTTCAAAATAAACTAATGTCTCTACAGTGGCGCCCGAACTAAAAGGTAGTGGATGATAATTCTTCAGCACCTAGATTTGGCGACAGGGGGTCCCCTAATCCCCAGTCGCACTTTAAAAGGAGAAGGTGTAACGGTAGCACACTAGGTACGTATTCGAGATATCCAGGTTCGAGCCCGGGCGAGGGCATTGGACATTTTTCACATCTTCTGCAGTTTTAAATTTTTTACTATTCGCTTTTTTATTAAGGGACCGACTGTACATTACCTCTCTAATTTGGTTCTTAGAAGAATTTCTGCTCTGTCCTAATAAGGCGTCCTGTTTAATGTGTGCAAAGATATCAGGGATCGAAAATGAAACATGGATCGTTCCTCTATAGGCTTGATACTGGACCATGTGACCTCACGTCAAGGACAATGAGAAACAGATATTTTGAGCTAACTGTTTCCTTCTACAATGTAGACTAAAGAAAAGCATACGATTGTCAAAAGTCCTTCCGAAGATGACAAATCTATGAGAGTTATTTAGCAGAAATATTTCTGTTTGATGCTATTTAAATAAAGAACTAGAGAGATTAAAATTTCATTTCACAAAAAGTTCAAATTTGAACTTAGAAATTCTCATTGATATCTGCTTTATTATTTTTCGGAAATAAAATATAGTTTTTTAATTGTCTTCAACTTCTTCAGAAAATACTGTGAATCCTATAAGCCAAGGAAGAGTAGAAAACCAATACAAATCAATGCTTCAGCTTTACTATATCCCGTATACAATTTCTATTTTATTTACTCCAGCGGAAAACAGTAGCTGAAAACACATATAGTAAAACACATGCTTCGCGTGGTAATTACTGTACAATTTCTGGAAAACTTAGGTTAAGTTTCCTTCTTCCTATGATTCGTAACAAAAAGCCCTTTTTCATACAACTCTAGCACTAGAAGCTCTTTAATTTCAAACATTTCTTACACACATTTCCTCTTTTTTGCGATGTCGAAATATAAACAGATCACGGGTTACCATGTGAAGTCAGAAATGACAGATATTACGTTTAAGCAACTTAGACTACAATGACTATTATTTATAAATTAATATTTGAAACTTCAAATATCAAGGTTCCATTGATGATGATAAAATGATGATTAAATATAGCGAAAACTAAATATGAAATTGATAATTACATATGATATTACGTTAAATATGAAATGTTATCTTAACTTATGGAGAAGTATTAAAAATTATTTAAGAGAATTATTTAAGAAATTATTTAAGAAATCCTGCATGAGTTAAAATTAGTCTTTGTGCGTTATATAAAAGAAAGATCTATGTAAATGTGAATGCAGGTTTAAATATAAAGTGTAGTACCAACTTTTAAAACAAATGATAGAAATATCATAATATTATCTGGAAAATAGAAAAGTTTAAAATATATTGGTGTGAATGCTCTTCCATTGACACAATGCTCTCCTAAATAATATTCGAAATAATTAAATTTACACAAAGATAATTTAGCTTGATAAAATACTTTATTTTTCGAAACTCAGTTCAAATTACATTATATTTATGAAATTCACTTGAATTAAAATAAGTCAAATATGTGATATCAAGAAAAAGTATTACAACACATAAAAAGAATTCATAGTTAAGTTTACATTTTAAAAATTAGGAAACGTAACTTGAGAACAGCAAACTAATTAAAAAATATAAAAGGTTTCCTACATCGGATTGTATGACATACATAAGGTTAATTATTATGAAAACAAATTTTACAATTGTTTATAAAATTTTTATAAAAATGTTTTTCTCTGTGCATAAATTTTACTTTTTGGGAATTAATTAGCCAGGTAATTATAAAAAAAATGTCTCGCGCATCCGATATTTATTCATAAAAACTTTATTAACATAAGTTTCGAAAACAATCGTAGCAAACAAGCAAATTTATAGTAGGAACTAATTAGCTTCATAAGAAGTTATTTTCATACCTTAGTAGTAAGAAATGTTTGAGATTTAAATCCATTTTAATTAAAGCATTTATATTATGCTCTTTAATAAGAGCTATTTCTTAGCAAAAAATTGTAATAACTGTTTTCCCTTCCAATAATTTTTTTTATAAAATCTTAAAAGCATTTATTAAATAATTTTAACTCTTTAATCGGTATGATGTCTGAATACAGTTTATGAGAAACAGCAGCGTAGACAAACTGTAACACATTATAATAAAAGTTCTTAGAAATATTAACACATCACATTCGTATATGTAGTATTACATACTAACTCGTTGCTTGGTATCAGGTGAAAGTTTACTTGTAATCGGAGTTTCAGAACTTTCTTTTCATAACATACAGTTTCATAAATTTCACCCTTTTCAACACACACTTTGTTAATGTTCAGAAAATTACCATTTAAATGCGTAAGAAGTTATATCAAATTATAATATATAGAATCAAGAAATATAAATGAAACTACAGAAGTTTAACAACAAAGTGAAAAATTCTCTTCTGTAGAATTTAATTAAATCTTTTCTCATTTGTGCCTTGCAAACAATCAGGCGATAATTAATAATATGACTGAAAATTAAATATTAATAATAAGCAGCTGATAGTTTCAATCCTATTAGTTTCTTACAATATACCTCAATAGGCTACTAGCTTTTAAGAAGCAGAAAATAAAAATCAAACAAGCTGTTGCTCATATTCTAACTACTAATCTTCCATTTGTTACAGGATTTGCTTACAATTTGTATCTGGAGATCACAAGAACGGCAATAAAATAAATCCTTACTATGTATATTACTTCTAAGGCAACTAGAAGAAGACATAAGTCAAAAAAGAAACTGAATTTATGAACAATTTTACATTTCTAGTTCCGCTACATTTCTAGTTCAGATATCACATCACAGAATATTATGCCTCTTGGAATACGAAACGTGAAAAATCAAGGTTTACCTTCGTTGGGATTCAAACCAGGCCTTCCGTTTGCTAGCTAGATTTGCTAAATATAAATGCATGCTTGGAACAAGGCTTGGAATACCTTAAGTAATGTTATAATTTAAGGGGGAACTGCGGTAGAAAAATTAAACCTGATGCAAACTATTCAGTATTTCTAGCATAAAATTCTGCAGCTGTTATTTATTTGACGAACATTTGAGTATTCAGACTATTATCAGCACAAATTAAATATATTGAAACTCACTCTTTTATTATCTCTCTTTCAGTGCTAAGCATTTATGTTTTAATAAAAATCATTAAAAAAGAGAGTGATACTTAATTGTATCATTTTATCTTTTGTTGACAGTGTATTAAAATTACCTTAATAGTATTGCATCAGTTTAGATAAGTATAACATTATTTCTCCTTTCATTTAAAGATAAATGTAGGAGCAAAATACTGTCAGTTTTCATCAATTAGTTTTATTGTAACTGAAAATTTTCACTTTGCTATTGAGGAAAAACGATCCTTTCTACTTTTCGTATATTTAGTTTTTTACTTTACAAGAAATTCTGGAAGTTCATCTATGTTTTCTTTTTTATTTTCTGCATAGCATATTAAACATATTTGTTGCATTAAAGTGTAAGAAGGAGTCAATCTGAGGTATTTAAATGCAAAGAAATTTGCTTATTATATCTGTAACTGACAGCTTGAAGCAGTGTAAATAATGTTCGTTAAGATATAACAGCTTAAACATGTTTTCTATCTTTGTTTTCAACACAGATCTCTAACACATATGTATTACAGTAAATTTTTAAAACCAGTAGTTTATCGAATGTATTACAATGGAAAGAAATTTTATAATTACATCAGTAATTGACAGCGAAAATTTATTACAAATATAAAGTTTCAATTCGAGAGATTACGAAAGAAGCTCACTTTCCAAAACAATGCATGTCTCATTAGTTTCAGCTGTTTCAGATGACTCTTTTTTGTTCTATTTGTGCAGCTGACTTTTTCTATTCATTGTTCTTCTTTACCAAAGTGCTTTCAAGCAGAATAAGCTAACATAGTAATATGTTCTCGAAGTTTATCACTTTTGTTCATTTTTATGTTTTGTCCTCCATCCTTCCTCTCTTAAATTTGATTTCCTTTAAATAGCTAGAAGCTGGCAAACAGTGTCTTCATTGCGAACACTTCAACTCTTGTCGATCAATCTGTTCCAATTATTTAAATCTTTTTTTAAATAGAAAGGTATACAAGATAAGAAATTTTAACTTCAAATTTTACATGACGTCGAATTAGCAGATAGAAATCATAGATATCTTACACTTTCCGATAAAAGTATAACGTATTTCCCTTCAGGGATAAAAAATGTTCTTTAACATGAAACGTAACACACAGGGTTTGTGCGCATGAACTGGTTTTAATTACATATAAACTTGATCCAACAGGACTCGTGGATATGACTCTAATTCTTTATAGAACTAAAATTAGGATGAATCTTTTCTTAACAAGTAAGTTTTGTTTTAAATAATTTTTCATATTCTTGAAAATAAATGCAGATTATTTTCAGGAATGAAAGGGTTCCATAGCAACGAAAACATAAACATGTTATCACACACTTCAATTTGTGAAAATCGATTTGTCAAAGAAAAGACATTGATTGAAGTATATCGGGCAGTTTCTCCAATAAAGAAATATGCGATGCCTAACGTGTAAATAGCAATCTGAGGGTTTAAATAGCATTTTAGAAAAAAAAATAGTTCCAGAGCGGCTAGGAGCATGGTGAATCACTCTACTTCCTAACAGGGAAAAGAAATTTCATTAGTGGGAGGAGTGAAGCGACTTTATACGTAAATGAATGTAGTGTGATGTGTTGAGCAAAGCAGTAATGAAATTGTGAATGTATTAGACATCTGAAAGCACTGGGAAGAGCGAGACTCATTGTCGGCTTAATATCCTGTCGGCCAACTGTCCGTGTCTGAAAAATGTCCTGTCGGCTAAGTGTCTATGTCGATTAAGTGTCCTTTCGGCTAACTGTCCGTGTCGGCTAAATGTCTTGTCGGCTAACTGTCTGTGGGTGTCGGTTAAGTATCCCGTCGGCTAAGTGGTTGTCGGCGAAGTGTCCGCGACCGATCTAAGAACGCTAAATATTCGTAAAACGCTTTCACAGCAGATTACTATTGTTAAGAGAAACCTCATGAATTTAATTTTATAATTTTGTCAAAGAACGTGTCGAAGCATTTTATGATGTATATTAAATTTAGAGCAGGATAGCATATTATTCATTTAATTTTGAGATGCAAATATGTTTAATAAATCTATTACAGCTTCTAACTCATACGTTTTCATAAACTAATATAATTTACCAGGTTAATTATAAGGTGTTAATGAATTACATTAATCTTGGCAGAAAACTTCAAGCAGCAGCTCAAGATTTTGATTTAGGATTAAAATGGTACAATATTAAAAGATGCAAAACTTAAAGCATAATACCTTCCGATCTTCAGATTTCAGTTTCCATCTCAATAAAATTCTTGATTCATATTATAAGTCTCGGATATCTTTATCTAAATACATCAAAGATAATTAATAATTTATGCATGTTGCGTTTTTTAACGTTTACAGTGATAAAGCATTGACATATATTTATCAGAATTGATGGCCATTAAATACGACAAATTAAGTTCTACCATAAGAATAATTAATACCAGAGTTTATATAATGTGTCAAATTTAATAAGAATTTTATGAAATTCATTTCCATTAATTCGTTTTAGGTTAGAAACTTCGTTTTATGATAAAATGGTAGTTACAATTAATTCCTCTAGAATAAATTTTATGATGCTAAGATTAAAATTAAAATTTCCTGGCACAATAGAAAGCATTGCTGTTTTACTCAGAGAAAATATCTTATGCACATCAATCCATCGATAACCGTGCAGAGCTACAAGTTGAATTAATATAAATAAAATTTTTCTTCTTTTAATAAGAGGTAATTCTTTCTTGGTATTGAGTTACGATAAAATAATAATTTAGTAAGATTTCATCTCTTCCTTCCGTTTATTACTACTAGCTGTTACAGTTACTTTAAAACACATCACTTTATAACCTGTTTAGTCTTAAATTTCGGAGATTAATTCTTAAACTAGTAGGTCTCTCGTAGTTGTTTAGCTTGAATCTAAGGCAGGTGATAAACTGAAATCTGAAGATCGGAAGGTATTATGCTTTAAGTTTTGCATCTTTTAATATTGTACCATTTTAATCCTAAATCAAAATCTTGAGCTGCTGCTTGAAGTTTTCTGCCAAGATTAATGTAATTCATTAACACCTTATAATTAACCTGGTAAATTATATTAGTTTATGAAAACGTATGAGTTAGAAGCTGTAATAGATTTATTAAACATATTTGCATCTCAAAATTAAATGAATAATATGCTATCCTGCTCTAAATTTAATATACATCATAAAATGCTTCGACACGTTCTTTGACAAAATTAT
Source organism: Stegodyphus dumicola (assembly GCF_044657685.1). Classification (NCBI taxonomy): domain Eukaryota; kingdom Metazoa; phylum Arthropoda; class Arachnida; order Araneae; family Eresidae; genus Stegodyphus; species Stegodyphus dumicola. The sequence goes on from NC_140771.1 coordinate 202,496,222, forward strand.
AAAATTAAATTCATGAGGTTTCTCTTAACAATAGTAATCTGCTGTGAAAGCGTTTTACGAATATTTAGCGTTCTTAGATCGGTCGCGGACACTTCGCCGACAACCACTTAGCCGACGGGATACTTAACCGACACCCACAGACAGTTAGCCGACAAGACATTTAGCCGACACGGACAGTTAGCCGAAAGGACACTTAATCGACATAGACACTTAGCCGACAGGACATTTTTCAGACACGGACAGTTGGCCGACAGGATATTAAGCCGACAATGAGTCTCGCTCTTCCCAGTGCTTTCAGATGTCTAATACATTCACAATTTCATTACTGCTTTGCTCAACACATCACACTACATTCATTTACGTATAAAGTCGCTTCACTCCTCCCACTAATGAAATTTCTTTTCCCTGTTAGGAAGTAGAGTGATTCACCATGCTCCTAGCCGCTCTGGAACTATTTTTTTTTCTAAAATGCTATTTAAACCCTCAGATTGCTATTTACACGTTAGGCATCGCATATTTATTAATCTGGGATACGGTTCCGGCACGGGAATTCGTAACTTGTGGCCTGCGGCCACCTAACAGAAGCAGATTTGTTTTATGTAATCACGGCAAAGCCAGAGAGCTATCTGCCTAAGGAGAGGTACGGGAACCTCACGTTAGGGGAGGACTTTCTAAGGAAAACTAGCTCGTATACATGTTACACATGGGGGAAACCACGAAAACACCCATGCAGCCTGTCTGTTCGCGGGATTCTTAATTTGGACCGAAGTTCAGACCGTTCATTGACTTTACCGCCCGGCCGCTGCTGGGCCTAACAAAAATAAAGTGACCGTTTCACTTAATATATAACCAGTCTCTTCTAATGAAAATTGTCTTTTTAAGCTAGAACTTTATAAATGCATTCAGGAAAACGGGCGCCAAACATTTTTGCATTACCATGTAGCTAAACCAAAAACGAGAAGGAATGAAAGAAGGAAAACGAAATTAAATTAATGAAAAATGAAATGAAAATTTATATATTTTTAACATATATTGAAAAAAGTTACATTTTATAAGAAAAACATTAGTATAACATATTATAATTAAAATTACACATTGCGACTACAGAATACATAATATTATCTAGTTACATGATTCTTCTAGTTAAATCTTGCATTGATAGATAGCACAACATTATGGCGACCTATCCGGATGTCTCGCTTTGTTCCGCCCTGCTTGGTTTGTGACCTCTCCTTCTGCAGCTTCCTCCGATTTATCTTCGGAAATTTTCCCACGTCCGGAATTTCATATCAACAACGTTTTCGATATACGAAGAGTAAAAAATTTATTTTGTGTTGAAATGTATTCAGTTATGAATAAAACAAAACCTTAAAGAATATTTTGCTTCTAAATTAAACATTCTATACCAGTTTAGTGCTATAAACATTAACCTAGGTAAGTATTTTAAGAGAGAGGCGTGGTCAAAGCTTAAATGATAATTGCTGATGCATATTAGCTCAGTTGGTCTTTAATAAGCTATATTGATCTATTTCCCTAAGGACAATCAGAGTGTCAACTATCAGCTAGTACCCAGTCGGGAAATCGGAGCAGGTACGCGTGTTCAATAAAATGTTACAGAATTTTTATCTCAAGAATGGTGGAATTAATACAGGTCACAAATAATTTATACCTTTGCTTATCTTAAATTCTTTTTAATAACAAAATATAAATTCTTTTTAATAACAAAATAAAATGTATTTGCTAAACTAACCCTTCACCACCATATGCGTCTATAAAAAGTATAATTCGAGAATAACAATAATTTTTATTGCATTATTCAGATTTTTCATGACAGGGAAAGGAAATTTCATTAGTGAGAGGAGCGAAACGATTTTGTAAGGGCAAGAATGTAACTTGATGTATTGAGTAAAATAATAATCAAACGTAAAGGTATTAGAAATTTGAAAGCATTTAGAAGAGCGAAATTGACAAATTAATATCGTTAAGTAAACAAGAAAAATTATTAATGACGTGAAAGTGTTCAAAAGAACCCAGTTGATTAAATGAAGAAGCTCTACAGATAATTTTTGAAGATCCCATATTAAAATGTAATTATGCGACCGCCGTACTTAGCTAAAAAAAATTATTTTTTCCTTTGAAATTTAATTCATATTCCCCGACGAGAAATTTTAATTTGGCCAATATACACGGTACATATCAAACAATGCTAAATTAACACAATAATTAAAAGCACATATGAGATCTTTAAGAATCGAAAAATGAATTTTATGATAAGTGAAAAAACTAACTTAAATATTGAACTTACGGAGAAGTCGAGAAATTTTGTAATTGATAGTTTAAATAATTAATGGGTAAGTGTCAGTTAAACGTCAAGACAATTATCCTGTTGACTAAATGTCTTGACAGTTAAGTGTCCCTAAAGTTAGCTAAATGTTAGTTAAGCTAAATGTCCTGAAGGCTAACTCTCTGAGTCGGCTAAATGTCCTGTCGGCTAAGTGTCTTGTCGGCTAACTGTCCGTGCCGGCTAAATGTCCTGTCCGCTAAGTGTCCGTGTCGGCAAAATGACCTGTTGGCTAAGTGTCCGTGTCGGCTAAATGTCCTGTTGGCTAAGTGTCTGTGTCGGCTAAATAAACTGTCGGCTAATTGGTGTCGGTTAAGTGTCCCGTCGGCTAAGTGTCACGGACCCTTCTTAGATATTAAGGGAATTTTAAAACCTTTCAAAGTGTTAAGAGCCATCCTGTTAGAATTCGACGCTACACACACTTAAATCATTCATGACTTTGATCAGTAAGGCTAAACTTATTCTGATTTACCGAATCAAATCCCTTGTAGAGACATTAGGTATTTTTTGGAAGCAGAAGAGATGAAAAATGAGCAACGCCTTCGCCGGGAATCAAACCACGGACCTCTGGAATACGCGCCCAGCATGCAGACCACCACACCACGAAGGTACGCCAGGAAGTCGGGAGAAATACCTTATAGGCTTATTTTGTTCCTTTGTGCCCATATTTAATAGTGAACATTCATAAATGACAAAAATGGAATAATGCAAGGATAGAAAAATATTTCATTCCTCAAGCGTTTCAGGAATATTCTATTCGCCCTGTTCGATGTGTTATAAAAGAACATTTAAAATGATTTTTGTAATTTCAAGACTACTTTCTACCAGAGAAATATGAAACCAATGTTATTAAATGTTGTTTAAATGTCACAATAAAGACTTTTTTGACTTTCTCTGGTTGGGAATGTTTAATAAAATATGCATTCCCTTTAACTTACTTTTGTTATTAATGTTATTATCTCCCAACATGTTTATTAACATAACATTTCTTAAAAATTATTTAGATTCGTTTTTCTAAAGCTATTCTACAAATAATGAAACCAATAAAATAAAGGCATTACTCTGCATTGGAAGTTAAAGAGCACCTAGTCATAATTCCAATTTAATAGGGAAAACCTTATCACAGTGCTTTGCTAAAAGCATCTTGAGATCTAACTAAACTGGTTTGAGCATAAAACGTTCACTGCATGCATCATATGATTGAAATCAAACTAGTTATTTCACAACAAAAGTTTATCATTTTCACATATCAATTGTTAAGAATCAACATTTCACTTTAACTCAAAGTGATATATATTATGGGCATTAAAGAAACATCTAGCAGTATCTTCGAATGAAGACAATTCAAGAACGTTCAAAATTAAAATGAGTGCATAATGCAGCAACGATCATGAACTTAACGCTCTTCGCCTACAACTAAATATGAAATATCTTCTAGAGGATGGATAGTAATGAACTCGCCTCAGTCAGGTGATGGAATGGTAGTTTATTAATAATCTGCGATTACGTTTCGGGAAACAAATTTAATATGGGAAAGCTACTGTGCAATTTCATTCTTACATGTTCGAATACAAACATTAATTCAAAAATATCATTCGTTTAATATTATTCCATGCAGTATATTAAAATATTCCTTAAATTGAAAGGATCAAGAGTAAAAGGCTTCAGAATCTTTTCACTACATGGTAAGTGAAATTCTGTTGAGCAGATTATCAGTATTTCACTGTGGACAAATAGAACTTCGCTACCATTATCTGGATATATCATTTAAAAGAATATCTCATTTTACAATTAGGAGGTCACTTAAACAGCAGTAATTTAGAAAACGCAGTCGTTTTCATATTACTTAATTTAATATATAAGACAAATTCCTCATATAACAAACAGCTGTTTGTTTTAAACTTTTAAACAAAGAAGAAACAACCGAATAAATATATGTAAAAATCTTGAAAATGCATGCAAAACGGTCTAATGATAAACCTCAGCTGTCGTTAATTGAGTATATGTAAAACGCTAGTGCTTATTTGAAATATGAGATGAAGAAAAGAACAATAATTGCTTTTCAAGGAATATCATTCATAAATTTCATTATAAGCATAGTGCATGTTTACTTTGCAGTATTAATTGAATGCCACTTTTGACATAATTCGATCTAAACTTAATTACTAATTTAATAGTTATTTAATGAGAAAATTGCCAAGCTATTTTAAACATGAGATATTAGCTGCACCCTTGCCAGAAAAGGAACCTCGGATCCAATTTTTTACCTGATGTATTACACCTTAAGCCGACTCACATCTACTACCTGGCCTAACAAAGCATCAAAAGAAACATTCCCGAGAATTTTCGCTTTCGAGATATCTGTTTTTTTGATTTACGCGAAAACCAGCTCTATGACAGAAACATACGAGGGACACAACTTTAAGCAAAACATTTGCGTCTCAATTCCTGAATGTCCCGATCAGTTCGGTGGGACATCGGTTCAAGCGAAACATGTTTCGGCTATGGTTTTAGGAGAAGAAGAAGCTCATTTCTCAAAAACAATTTTTCTAGTTTCACCATTTTGTAGGTGTTACAGCTCCTTTACCCGAACAGGGCATGTATAAGAGAAATGCCTTATTTCATTATATCTCTACATTTCTTACAGGACCCCAGATGTGAGACACGAAATCCAGTCGGCCACTCACAAATCGTGATGAGTTGTCGTCTGTAACATTTTTAGCTAAATATCATTGGAAAGACTATTACGATTTCTGTAGAGAGAAACATGAATATTTACTGAAGCTTTCTCCAGGAATTGAACAACATATCTTCCATTAGCTAGCTGAACGTCTTAAATTCTATATTATAGCTACACCCATAAGTGGAAAAGTACGAATATCTCTTACATTACTTGATAAAGATTAAATATAGCTGTTAAAATGAATATGCATTTAATAGTAAATTCAATTCTAACAATTAATTCTAAATAATATTTCATTTACACACGATTTTTGAAGATGCAAACTATAAAACTGATGTGTTCAAACACTCTTATTCTCTGTGGGAATGAATTAAACTAATTAATGCATATTTGCATAATTGTGAATATATAAACACTGTTAAAATGTACATACAATTGGGATCTGGAGACCGAGTCTTTAATGACTAACACTGGAAGGCAAATAAAAATCAACACATTTATTTAAATTTACAGATTGTAATTATTCACATCACAGCAATTAAGATAACAATTAAATTACAATAATGCAGGAATAAAAAAAGTGATATTTGATTGTAAAGGAATTGTAAACAAGTAAGCGCTCCAAATAAAATACGAAACAAATTTTAACTGCAATAAACTGTATCACCAAAATTAAATACAATAAAATACTTCGGTAAATGACAGGGAAACATTTTAACCTCCAACTTGAGTCTAGATTTGATGGATCGCGTTCGTTAAAATGTGCTGTGGTGCGTGGCCGTGTCATTTAGATTTCAAGAACCCAGTTTCCACAGAGTTTTAAGAATTCCCTTTGCCTCATCCATCAAGCCCTCAAGTGCTGTAAAGACTTCACAGAAGCCACACAAGAATTCCAAAACTTTCAAGCTCGGTTTCTTATTAATTGGTGTGTGGGTCTTGATTCTCGACTGCCAGAATAAGCTCAGATCTAGTGGTAGTACCATTGTTATAATATGCAGCTTTAAAATAGCACTTTAAAGACACATAGTGCAAATGCTATGATTAAACTGTTTATGATATTAAATGTAATGTTGGTTGAATAAATCTTCGTTACCTAATTTTGAGTAAACATTTCATTAGAGTGCAAAGAAATCTTTCAGTTGTTGCAAAAATTGCTTATGGTGGTTCTTTTTCAGTAGTAGTATATAGGAATGCTGTTTATACGCATTATAAACTGATTTTCAAACCAGTGAGTGTAGAAGAAGCGTTAATGACAGTAGATGAAGAACATGATTCTTAGAAGCCTTTAATTTGGTGTTTTAGTTCTCAAAGGAAAGTTTCAGACCAACGTATTGGATTTCAAATTTAAGCATGAACATTTGAAACTGCTGCATACATACCGATAATCGCACCAAACATTCGTTAACAAGAAAATATCTCGTGTTGATACATGATTGTCACGGTAATTTGGGTACGATATCTTTAAATTCCTGTGCCGTTGTGCTTCTATTTAACTTGAAATGAAAGTGAAGAAAATTATAATATCATTAGCACTAATGAAAAGGCAATGGTCAAGGATAATTTGCTTTTATTGTATAAAAATATGAATAGTTCTTGCCTTTTTCTTTTAGAAGTAATACTAACTATTCTTACTTCTAAAATTATGAGACATTGAGATTTAACACAACAAGACAACTGGAATTTACTTTCATCTTTGAAATTCTGCGTTCGTGTAGGATACAAATCAAGGAGTTTCTTCTCTTTTCCGTCACATGTGAGGAAAACTACATAAACGTTCAGTTACCAAGAATTCTACTATATCAAACTACTACCATTCAATAGGTATACTCGACCACTATACCAATGAACTACCAATCGTTAGTGTAGCTGAACACTAGATTTCTAGAAGCATATGGGGGGGGAGGGGAATTTATTTCCCATCTTTGAACGCAAAAAATTCTGCAGAAGTTACAAAGTAAATACTAACATTATCTTATATATAAACAAAGGTCATTCATATTATTAATCCCCACATTATTGCAACTTATTTAAAGAAAAGAAGAGTAATTTGGGAAAGCTGTTTCTCCCGGTCGGAGTTAGAGTATTTGGAAAATACAAAATTTAACTTTCTACATACTTGTTGAACAAAAGTCAAGTTAGTATAATTTTTGTGAAACCTCCTATGCTATATGCGTGATGAATAATTTCATTTGACCTGTTACAAGAACACTAATGAGTAATATTTTACATATTTAAGAATCATTAATCGCCAAAATGAAACAAAAAAGGAAATGTGTTCCGTTTGCTTTGCCTATATTTGATCCCTTAGCAATAACAACGAAATTTGGTCAAATTGACAATAAGTGTGTCAGTGCACATTTTCTGAAATAATGTTGTGTATTAAAATTATGTAGATAGTTTAATAAAAGTTGTACATTTGTGCATAGATGTTGCACTGTGAGTAGGTACGCATTGTGAAAATAAGATGGCACATAAAATGTAGATGCCGCAAATTTTGAAAGAAGCAATTTGCCGTTGCATGGCACTCTATGTCTTAGAGTGATCTGTTAAACGGTTTTGCTTGCATACTGAACGCATTGAGGGTGAAGCTAACGCAAATGTCAGTCCTAATGAGTTAAATAGAGGGATGCATTTTGGAAAACAGAGAAAGCCATTTTACTACGTATTTGGTGTCGGATTACTAAAAGGACATAACTTTGGCATCCATAACTATAGAAAGGACAAACATTAACTGGCTATAAGTATATTATGCATTCCGTCGGCAGTGCAAATTGTATATTCGAGGCGTTTCTTAGTAAAACTGTTTCTTCTAGTAAAGAATAATATGAAGCTGGAAACTGAGCTGTATAGTTGTATAGCATGTTCTAAGTCAGGGATGGGCAAACGTTTTCGGTCGCGGTCCAAAATTCGAAAAAAAGAAGTCTGGCGGGCCAAGGTAAATCTTTCTAAAATTTTAAAACCAATATACAAGTAAAACAATTTAAATATGTTAATAAGATGAATAAAATTACAATTTAATTTTTAAGAGTTTTTTATATTGAGGTTCGAAGTGAGATATACTGATTCTAAGAAACAAGGCTAAATGCTCATCTGTCAGTCTACTGAAATATTTCTTTCTAAGGTTTATAGTTAAAAACTTTTGTTCACATATATAAGATGAAGCAAACATAGCCCTGATTTTCTAGACATGATATATTAAATTTGCGAAACGTACTTTCGATAATGATTTGTAAAACTCTATACTTTAGCATATTTAGAAACAGTAAAAATAATTTGAAAGAAATAGTAAAAATTTCCACTTCTGTTTGAATGGCACTGAAATCTTGAAATCTTCGTTCAAACTCAAAATGCAGTTTTTTCAAGCCATCTTCATAATTATTAAGCTTCTCTACTAAGTTTAATTAAGATTAAGTTTTTTCTAAGTCGTCTCATTTACCTACACTGAATTCCCATATGTCTGCTCCCCGAGAAAGAGATAACGCTTGTTGGAGACGATCTACAGCTATAACTAACAAAGAACTTCCGCCTTTAATAGTACTTTAGGATTGAAAGCTGTCTGTGATTGCTATTTCCGTCGATTTATGTTTCGTAGAACAAAAATAAAGTAAGAAGATCATCAGTCCTTTGAAAAAAAAAAAAAAAAAAAAAAAAAAAATAATACTTTAACAAAGTAGAAAAGGAGATAGATATATAATATATAAATAAATATTTCTTTTAATCTGCCTAGGACCGGCAAATTAAAATTCTATTCGCGGGCCGGATAGAACACGGCCGTACTTTGCCCATCCCTCTTCTAGGTGGTATTTGAAACAAATCGATAGATTTATTCTCAAAAAGGTCGAATTGCTGATACATTAGATGTTCAACGTAATTAATTGCTTGTAGAACTAAAATGCTTTACTGATTACATTTTTATTTTATGGAAAATATAAATGATGCATATTCTGGTAACAGTAATTTCTCAAAGATAGTGGGGAAAGTACTTCATGAAAATTTTTTACATTATATTGAGAGAAACTGTAAATGAAAATTATGTGTGGGTTCATTATTTAAGGAAATAAGGGAAAAAATTACCGTTTTAAAAAACCTAATTTATCTTCACAAATCGACGAAAAATTATGAGTTAAATAATGGCAGGGTAATTATTCATATTCCTTAAACGCATGATTTATATAAAACTAAAATCTCTACATATAATAAAAGAAAGTCTGTCTGTGTGTGTCTTTCGTTCGCGCTGCGCGTAAGCTAATAGACCCACGGCTACGAAATTTGGTACACAGGTGCATCTAGACAACAGCCAGTGTACCTCGAAGCGATTTTTTCGAAATTCGAATTATAATTTTTTTATTTTATGTTTTGTGACGAAATCGCGTCATTTTGAGACATAATGGGCTATAGGAAAGCGAGATTTTACTCTACACACTCCATTTTCACATCGTCATGAAACGTAGGCACTTAGCTATTTTACGAACTTAAAATAAATTTCGTGTTTCATTCAATCGAATAAATACGAATTTATTTAACAAAGTGAGCTTAACACCTTTTCAACGGGATTTTTTCTAAAAAAGGTTATTTTAAAAAATGTACAGTTTATTTTTCTTTGATTTTGGTACACGTTAAACTTTCTCGCGACTGCTTTTACAAAAAGAATTTTGGAAGAATGATAATATTTTGTATTTAAAAAAAATTTTTTTAATGAAGCTTCCGAGTACACTTTTCACATCTCACATCTTTAAAAATGTGATTTTGGCAACAATTTTCCTTTCTTATTGTTGTTGATAGATTTTTGATGAAATCGCATCATTTTGAATAGTTTCATTCTTTTAGAAACATGGGTTTGGCAACAATTTTTCATCGTATTTCTTATGTCACTGTTTTTAAGAGATTGTCATATTTCATTGTCATTTTCATATATATATATATAATACATTTTTATTGTTTTTTTTTTTTTTTCATAAAGGTGTTGTGTAGAGTAAAACTCTGCGCGGAATGTTATGTTTTTTGAGTTGCTTTCATGTTATTTTTTGCTTATTTCACTGTTTGTGAGATATTGAAAAGGAGATAGATATATAATATATAAATAAATATTTCTTTTAATCTGCCTAGGACCGGCAAATTAAAATTCTATTCGCGGGCCGGATAGAACACGGCCGTACTTTGCCCATCCCTCTTCTAGGTGGTATTTGAAACAAATCGATAGATTTATTCTCAAAAAGGTCGAATTGCTGATACATTAGATGTTCAACGTAATTAATTGCTTGTAGAACTAAAATGCTTTACTGATTACATTTTTATTTTATTTTATTTTATTATATATAAATAAAACGAAAAGTTTTGCATGATTTTGTTTCTTCAGCGGAAAGTTGGTTAATATTTTAATAAGGATAATTAATATTTGTATTAAGGGATATAGCTTATTTCATTGTAGTTTTTTTCTCTTGAAAATATAAGATAAAATAACATTAATTATACTTCGCTTTTCAGAATTTTTTGTTTTTTGTATTCTTTTATGTTATTTATTGCTCATTTCACTGTTTTTAAGATATTGAAAATTTTGAGTGATTTTTTAGGACAAGTGTTTTAGGACAAATTCAAATGGTATAAAGGAAGTTCTTAACCTCCTTTATACCATTTGAGTTCTTAAGATTTTTCAAAGGGAAGCTGGTTAACTTACTTATTAGGATAATTAATATTTGTATTAAAGGATGTTGTGTAAAAGTTTACAATTGGGTTTATTGGCGATTATTTTTTTATGCCAAGATCGGCACCAGGAAGGTGCAATTTCAAGATGGACGCTACACGAAACCAAAATAAGAAGTCGAAGAATTGCACAAACTCTGTGTCCATGTGCACACTTAAAAAAACATCCCAGAATTGCACAAACTAGGCATTGCGCACTGTCTTAAATTTGTCCATGTACACATCAATCTATTTTCATTTAAAAAAAAATCAGGAAACTAAATGTTAAAACTATCATGGTTACCAGAAATGAGGTTTCATCGCCAAAATTAAAAAAAAAAAAATTGTCACTAATCGAAGGGGCAGCGAATTCTACACTAGAGCCGAATATTGCTTATTTCATTGTAATTTTGTCATACGTAATAACTTTTTTTTATGAAGTTGTTCTGCAGAATAAAATTCTACGCAGTTTTTAATTTAATGTTTGGTGTTTCCTTCAGCCATTTTTTCGGTACATTTAATAGCCAGACCAAGGCTGGCAGAGAAGCTGCTAGTAAAGAAATAAAATCGTAATTCGAATGATGGTAAAAATAATTATAGGTGGCTAAGAGGAGAAAGCCAACCTAGCAAAAATATATAAATAAAAATTGCAAAATAATAACTTTGATAACATTTATTGATTAAAAACTACTTAGAAATTTGAACAAATAAATGTATATCATATAAACATAATGTTAAATAATATTACTAATTTTAGTGACAGCAAAATGGATTTTTTTGAAAAAGTAGTCACCATATCCGTATTCAGATAGTAAAGAGAGAGAGACAGAAGATTCGGAAGTAATTATAAATATCGCAAACATTTACAATTTAATATATCTTTTATACTAATATACATCTAATAGTGAAGTGTGTATATATCTTACCTTGTAGAGGCATTAGGTATTTTTTAAAGAAGGAAAGATGCAAAATTAGAAACGCCTTCGCGGGAATCGAGCCGTGGACCTCTGGAATACGCGCTCAGCGTACAGACCACCACACCACGAAGGCATGTCAAGAAGGCGGAAGATATGCCTTATAACCTTTTTCCCCAAACAATATTTGCATTTTAAATCATGAAATATTTTCTTTTTTCCTTAAACTTAAAGAAGACAAAATATTAGACTTGGGAAATAAGACAAAAATATCTCTCTGCATTCATATACCCAATACTGGATCATGTTTGTTTAACACCCCTTTGGAAAGATTTCTTCGAAGCACATATGTCGGCGAACAGAAATTGAATTTGTAAAATATATATTTGAGCAAATCTACTTCGAGAATGAAAATAAAAGTTGTGGCGGACCTTCGGACAAAATATGTAAGTATCTCAAATGCCTTTCTAATGACATAAAAAAGTATATTTTGAGAAGTAGAAATTGAAATTTTTCAACTGGAAGCAGATATTATATTAAAACTATGATACTTACAAATATGCAGACCTATTCTTCTATCTCTTTCAAAAATATTTATTCCAAAGCTAGACAAAAAAGTGGCTGGAAAAGTCGACTGGCTACAGGACTGACGTTCCGGCTCTATATGTACTACTCATCTACATGTTTTCACCCGTTCGAGCAACCTAACTCAAATTTAAATCACTCTTATGAAACTCTAATATTAGAAGATCACTTTTAATGCAATAGGAGCTTCTTTGGCAAGGAGAAACAGCAAAATTAGCTACAGATAAAGTATCTACTACGTACAATTCATGTCGACTATGTTTCCTCTCAAGGAAAAAAGTACGCCATTATAATGAATGTGAATAAAATTACTTCAATTAAATTAATAACGTGCACCACAATTGACTTCAAATTTGTTTTTATTAGTTAAGCAGGTATGCAAACGTGTGAATAAGGGAAGACATTGCAAATTTTATAACAGTATAAAATTATTTGTTAAATTATTAACAAAATTAAAACACTAGTTTTTGAAAGTTACCAGTATTTATTATTTTTATTATCATCATCATCGTTATTATTACCATTATTGTTGATTTCTTGTTGTTAAACGTAAAACTGTTTGCAGCCATTTGAATGGATATAAAGATATTAAAATACTTTTTAGCCTAAATTACGACATGCCCCTGAATTTTTGACAAATAAATATAACAATCAGGATAAGATCATGTGATCCTCAGAAATAAAAGTTTTAATTGAATAGATGCTAAGCACATTATTAAGTGTTATTTGCTTCAGGAGAGGGATGCCCGCGTGGGGAATATTATAAAGTAAAAATGTCACGCGTTCATTTTTATAATGAGGAATACCTCGAAAAATTCTTGTAGTTAGCCCTTTCGACAGGATTTTAAATCGAGTCGCAACGAAGCTTTAGTACAAGAATGCGAAATTTAGTTAGAATTACAGTAGTTTTCGAGTAAAATGCGGGTATGTGAAGTCCTAGCAAAGTTGTTGCATTAAATGCAGGAACTCTCCTCCCTGCGATTTAATGATCATTGTCTTTCCATGTGTTTGCGCATTCACAGTAGAGTACGGAATAAAACGTCTGCCGAGGAACACCGTTTTCAAGTCTCAGCATCGTTTCAGGCTTAAAACCGGAAATTATGTAAAACCATACTACAAAACTATGCTGTCTCAGAATTGTAGAATCTGATGAAGATGATGCTGTACCGTAAAAATCAGGAGTAGGTAGATAAAAGCTTTTATATTAAACGCGAGGGATTTATATAAAGGGCCTAGGCCCGGGTAGCCTTTAATTTCGGTTGTCTAACTGGCGACAGATTTATTGACCAGTGTTGGGTATGGGCTCAAGAGTTATTCATGAAGCTCCACTCATGCGATAATTATTTTATCCTGAAAACATGCGTTTTACACGTGCGCAAATTGACGTTGCAGCCAGTTCTTTACGCTCTTGGAAAATGAGTCATGACAGCATGATACCTCTCTTTATGTCGTGAAGGACTCATCAAATAACTTCGAATGAAATAAGTGCTTGTTTATTTGAGGTTCAATTAAAATGTCAATCCAATGAATAGGGCCATTAGGTCTCTCACTTCTAGAGAAAGCTCACGTGAACCCACCACCTCATTAGACAGTTAAAACAGGAGATTTCTTAGCTGTGACTTTAAACTTTCAAAAGCATTGGATTCTGTTGTTCAAAAACAGAGATTCTACATAAACAACTGGAAAGAATATCACTGAATACATTTGAAAATGTTCCTAAAAATTTAAATCCGTTTACTTTTGAAACAAGCCCACCAAAGACAGTTAAAAATTTTCTTAAAAATTAAAATATATTTACCTTCGAAATAAACCACGTGTTTGACCAAGCTAGTCGCAAAGGGTGGTTTACTGTGACATTAGTAACTGCATCCAAACATAGAACTTGATTTAGCAAAAGGGCAATAAATGAGATCGCAAGTAAAATGACATAATGTGCTAAATTCAATAAGGTAATATTATTCACCATAGCATTAATTTAAAGGCCAAAAACTATTTTCGAAGCATTTATTTGCGTTTACTAACATATTAATAATTTTTTTCCTAAACATGCTATATTTTATTCTATTTTAATCTGTATCGTTCACTCAAGTTACTCGCAAAAGTTAACATAAATTAAAGGAAGCAAAATTTTAAGCCATCAACTTGAAACCACTACTCATTCTTTACGATCGTATTTCACCAACTTCTCTTCGAATCCCAGCAAATTTCCGCACTCACTGCGCAGACGCCCTTCGCGTTATATACCATAAAGACGTCATTTGCAGCAGCAATTTGCCAGCGAGCATCAGATTTTTCAAAAGAAATTTTTGCATACAAAAGCAAGATACGCTCCAGGATATTACTACCGGGAGGCCCGTTCACGTCTTTTTTCTTCTCTGAATTACTGAAGGAGTGCAGAAACTTCCTCCCGTGTATTATCATTTGTTTTTCGATAGGCCATAGCGGCGTTTATTTCGTCGAGTAAAGGACATTAAACGTGGACTTCGCGTGTTCCTGAAAGCCCGTTACGTCATTATCTCCCCGTCTTCCGCTCACATTAGATTTGTCATGGAAGTAGAGTTTTTAAGCTTCATTTCAGAAAGGAAGTTAGCTGTGCCAATATCGTGTCTAACATTTTGTTTGCTTGTCAAAATCTGTCGACTCTATGAGCGAAGAGGATGGAATAAAAGTTTCGATGTTGCCAGAGTAAAAGGAATGCGAGAAAAAATAGTTATTTATTTGCTCTTCCATCACAAATTTAGAACACATTTATTTTTGTGCTTTTCTAAAGAATAAGAGTAATCTTTCTTCAATATTTTAGCTGTCATTCGAGCTCAAGTTCACTATAAAGTAGGAAAGAAATAATAAACTGTTGGCAAGCAAAACTAATCTCTTCACTTATTTTTATCTGCCTCTTCATAACTATTGGTACCTAATTGCCAATCCACAATCCATGATTTTTAATTTAATGTCTGAACATTTATCTGTGTGACGTCTGGTTTTTCTGTGTGGCTCATATTTTTTCCCACGTACCGTAAGCGTTGTAAAGATGTGTGTATTAGGTCATCGGCTGAGTTGGTACTGTGCAAAACGTGTGACATTTATTCACAATTTTAATCGAAAAACTCGGCAATATCAAACAAGTGTGTTTCCACTCCCAATATATTTGTCTTTCGAACTCAATAAGCTTGGCGATTTAAAAAAAAAATATTCTGCCACTGCCCCACATTAAAACATTTTTATTATCCAAGCGGCAGTACTTTGTTGTTCAGAAAAGAGTAAGATATTTAATTTTTCTTCCAAGTTTATTATATTATTAATTCACAAACTAAGCCATCTAAAAGAAATAAACGCCGATTAGTTTCAATTATTGCAAATTACTAACTGGACTCATGAAGTAACTCAAGCTTAAATTATATATCTATATAAAGAGCGGATCCGTTTGTTTGTTTGCCCGTTTCCAGTTCTTACACATCTACAGTTTCATTCAGGTCTTGAGACTTTGCACAGTTGACCTTAGCAAGATAAAGGTCACTGTGACCATATGAGTTTGTAAAATCCGCTATCAGTGGAAGTCGCACATTCAAAACAAGGAATTTATAAGTTTCTTCATTTTATTTTAGCCTAAAAAGAGCATTTAATCTGGAAATGGGATCGTGCATCGGTTCAGTATAAGCAGAGAATCACATTTCAAATTTTTGCCACCAAATATTATCGCTCTGTTTTATTTTCAAAGAAATTAAATAATAAAGAATCTACACGTATGTATGCATGTTCCTCGCATTGTGCAAAAACGACGGAACCTAGAATGAATACCTTCAATCCATGCGGATATGTGCAACAGCAACCCCAAATTTCGTGGCATATTAGTCTCGAAACGACATTTTGCGTCGAAAGGCTTAATTAAGTTGGATTACCTTTCTAATAATTGCCATCAAATATTATCTCCCGTTATTACATTTAAGCAAATTAAACAATGAAGGTTTTGCATGAATGTATATATGTTTCTGGAATTGTTAAAAAACAACGGTACCTAGAGCCATGAAATTTTGAATAACGTAGAAATGGGGTTAGCAAGAGTCAGTGTAACAGCAGATTGATAGATTGCGAGCTCATGAAGAGCGTAAAAAACCTTAATAAACACGTTTTGGGCGACCGTTATGATTAGAAATTTTCAGTTTCTTTTTAATTCTTTAATTATTTGTTTCACACATCGTAAAATTTTAATAAATTTTTCATTAACAAACTCGACTATGTGAAAGCAGGAAGCGACAACAGTGTAACAGAATAAAACATTGTTATCTGCAATGCGCGAGACTGTCTATCGGAAATTTTAAAGATATGTTGTTTTTAAATATTTTGTGGTTTGTCTGTTGAATTGAATATTATTTGGCGTAAGTGCGAAGAACATGATATTAAATAAATAAACTTGTAAAAAACTTAATAGTAAAATGACAAAAAAAGTTTTGTAAGCCAGTTTACTACGAAAACAGAAAGTTGAAATGATAAATTGAGAAAATTCAGAAAATAATAATAATAAACAATCTGAAAGAGTTCAGATTTTAACGATCGCCCAAAAGGATTTGTTAAAGTTTTTTGTACTCTCACTGAGCTCGCAGTTTGCCAGTCTGCAGTTGTACTCACTCCTGCCAGCTTTATTATTAAGTACCATTTTCTTCGCACTAATGTCATATAGAGTTCAACAGCGAAATTACTGCAATTTTAAAAGCAGCGCAGTAGCGTATGTGTAGAATTTTCGATGCAATATTGTGTTGGCATACGTTTTTCTATTTTTTTTTTTTTTTTTTTTTCCAGTCAGTCTGTTCCGAGTTCATCACATCAGTGTTCAGCTATCTAAATCAGATGGTTCGCAAAAGTTGTTTTTTGCCTTTTTATTATTAGCGTTTTGTGTTTTACCTTTATTTATTAAATATCACTTTTTTCGCACTGACGCCGCATAAAAATCCACTCACCTGAAAAATCACGAAATATTTAAAAGCAGTATATCTCTAGAATTTCCGACAGACAGTTTCCGGACAAAAATATTTTATTTCGTATAGTGTTGCCACTATTCGCTTCCAAATTGTACAGTTTGCTAATTAAAAATTCATTAAATTTTAGCAAGTATTAACTAAACACGTTAAATGGCCTTGTGAAAGTTCCGCATTTTCATGCAGTCTTGAAAAATTTTGCGCAGTTAATCTTGAACAGGAAAATAAAGAAAATCACTATGAAAAATGAAATCATTAAGAAATCACTACCTGAACAAATGCCCGTTCATCTCCCTAAATGGAGCCTCTTCAGTCTGCTGGAGGTCCGAACGACGCCGGGCATTTCAGCTAGAATGCGCAGTATGATATAGCGAAGTAAGTGCAATGTGTCATTGGTAATCGGTATAGATCTATGGGGGCGTGAAGGGGAAGGGTGACTGAGGTGGTGGCGGGGCGTACTTAAGGAAGAGTCAATAAACGCTTGCCACCGAGAGGTTATCACATTTGGCTACAGTCCCTGCTAGACGAGACTTTTCTGAGAAACGAGATTCTGGTAGCACTGGTTTTGAACGAGAGGACTCCTAGAAAAAAATATGATGTGTACACCACATGACTTCCTGGTACGGAATATTAAATTATACGCATTTTTTTCTTGCATTTCGTTTAAACTTATTGGATTGAATTAAATCTACTTCGCCGACAGCGCATAAACCACAATAGAATAAAGGCAATCTTTAAAATTCACTCTATTTGTTTAACATAGCGACACTCTGGCGCGAGGTTCAATTAACAGTATTATATTTCGTTCATATTATAACTGAGAATGCACAAAATTTATATCATTTAAAGAATTATCTAATCGTTGCCTCATGTTCTTTTCAAATACCACAATAAAGCTAGAACGATGTATAAAAGAAATTAAGCAAACAAAACAAAAAAGGAACAGTTTTTCACAGACGATTGAGTACTTCTCATTCAATTAATTCAGTTCTCACTTCGCGACAAGAAAAAAAAAAATACATAAAATCTCAAAATGTCTGTGTTAAAAATTACTCATTATTAAAAATTAAATTACTAATTATTAAAAATTAAGTAAATCTTAAACACTTATTTCCTTGGAAAAATTCCAGAAAGGATTAAGCATGATTTAATTCGCAATAATAAATGAAGGCGTTATCTTTGATGTTGAGAAGCTACGTTTCTCTAGATTGGCAACAAATCCACTACTTTGCTGTTTCAAATGTAAACAAGCAATGGCCGCCATGAAAAAAAATTATATTAGGCTTAGAGGCACTTAAACAACTTTAAAATTGTTGATAACTCTAAACATATTGCATACAGATTTACTAAAGGCATAAAAACCTTAACCGGAAGACAAGAACAACATAATTCAATCATTTTTAAAGCAAAAAATGTACAATTTACAAACATAAAAGAGTAAAGAAACTGAGATCAGTGAGCCGGGTAACAGAGTGGATATAAATAGATTTATATACGTTTGGCGCGGCCGATTGCAAACAAAATACGAGGTGCATATCTACATGTTATAGTAGTCCTATATTCAAAATTTCAACGTTCTGAGGCTACTCGTTTTTGAGTTATGCGAGATACGAACGTACGCACATACATACATACGTTCGTACAGACGCCACGAAAAATTCTCTTCAGAATTAATTTTAAAGCAGTTTTATAATTTTTTAGGAGCAAAAGAGTCTTTTATTCTGTCCTTACGTACAGATATCACGCAAAAATATCGTTAAATTGCATTCGAAAGCGGTCAAAATGGATATTTTCGTTGAAATATGCTGCCTGAAACTTTTTGCGATTACAATACTTCCTTTTTACTTCGTACAATGAAGTAAAAAGAGCTCCACCTGAAGGGAAGTCTCGCCTAGCTAAGGAAACGGTGTACTGGCTACAGGGGATTTTTTTTTTCAAACCTCACTGAAAAAGTCTCGGCTGGGCCTCTGTCTCGTGTAGAAACAACCAATCAGACGAAAGTTCTGCTTCTGAAGCATCACGTGATCACAATCTGAGCGATAATCGATTAGTGTTTGACGTTCAAGCCTTTGTAGTAAGTGAAAATGGTAACTTAGCTACGTGGGTTTCCTGGAATTGTGCGGGTTCTCAGAATTGTCCCTTTCGACTTTGTGTTCCTCGTAGCCGAAACATAATGTGATTGAGACGCAATAACACGCCGAATAAATACTAATTCAGAAGTCAAACAACAAAAATCAGCATTATTTCGGTTCGAAAACCGAAAAAGAAAAAAAAAATGCGATTTTGCAGCTGAGGATGGTGGATCGGTAAAACCATCGAAACTAGTCCTGTGAAAATTTTGAAAATATAATGCTGATTTTTGTTGTTTGACTTCTGAATTAGTATAATGTGATTGGTACCTAAGGATGTTGTGAGGCGCGCTCGAAGGAACAAACTGAAACACCAGTATGGTTCCTCATTTTCTTTTTATAGGTTGTGCCATTTGCATTCAGAATAAGTATTTGAGCGTTTCGAAAAAGAATACTCGCCACCCAGGCGTAGGACGGATACATCATCTAGTCCATATTTATCCAGATAACTCATCTAGATCCCTTTTTCTTACGAAGTAAGCAACATATTACAATAAGACAAGAAATAATCTTCACTAAGAGAATTAATCTGACGTTCATTAAATCCTAGCAATAAAATGTAGTCCTTGAAGACGATGGACACTAATTTTATTCGTACTATGCCTATTGTCCTCAAAAGAATAAAACCACTGAACACCATTACTTTAGTCAGGTTCACTTCCCAGTGAATGAGCTAATTGCATGCGAGATTTCGTGGTTTGCTCTATGCGCAATGTAAATTAGAGCCAGTTACGTTATAAAGTGAAAGGATTTCTTTCCTTATATAGGTAGCCCCAATATACTTGGTTATAATCCCAAATAATTCTAATTCCAATTTGTGATGTAAGACTATTTTTTTCCAAGATATATAATAGTCCTTGAAGCTGAAGCCTTCCTGTTACTTATTTATTATGGTTAACAATTTTTTTATTTTTTTTCATATTAATACTGGTAGATTACGCTTTCACGTCATAAATAGGTTAATGTATCATAGAATACAAATAAAGTTAAGGATAGTTTTTACCTTATTTTACGTCCTTTATCGCATTATTAATTTTACATATATATTCATCTCTTAATTATTATTTCAATTTTAATAAATTATGTCTGTTTATTCTTCCTCACAAGAATAAACAGAAATCAGTTTAGACTACAAAGTGCTTTGAATTAGCAGTTCACTTCATTCAAATTTGAATAGAGTACATAATTTAAATGCATAAATTTGGAATCATGTACATATGAAAAAGGAGTAAAATATTTAAATTTAAATAAAATCCGGTCAAAATAAAGTTTATAAAATTTAAGCTCATGGAGTTCATAAACTTCGATCAAACATTTACAAAATCTAACCTCATATAAAACATTTATAATACTTTTTTATTAAGCCTTCACACTTCATATTCAAGAAGATTTACCATACGTGGGCTTATAAATAAAATAACAAAATTTTAAAAGAAGAGGTAAATATGATACTATAATATCCATATTTCACGTTGACTAGCATATATCTCTTCCCAATGGTGAAAGCAGTTTCTTAATTCTACAGATATTACGGACAAAATTTATTTGCTTAATACAGAATCTTTTGACAGAAATGACATTAGCCGCAGACAATTTAATATGGTTTTGTTTCTCTAAGCGGCACACCATTATTTACTGATCTAGCTTAACCCATATCCATGCGAACACGATGTTCAGTATATGTAAATCCGTGCTTATAGTAAAACTTTGCGAAGGCACTATGCCCTCATGTAGCTCAATAATTGAACCGAAATTTTGCGATTTAGATCACCTGTTTGTAGATAATTAAAGATGCGCCTGCTCTCTTCACAACTGTTCGTCTCCTGTCATGAATTTTAGTGAGATTTTTGAGAGTCAATTTTTAAGATATGATCTAGGTGAAGGAATGGGATTATAATTCGCATTATAATTTTCGACGGCATCTCTTGACTACTGATTCGCCAACTCCTTGCCTTGCTGTCCATCATGGGCTTTTATTCAATAAATATTAAAACAAGTATTCTTTCTCTTTCTTAATAGTTACTGAATCTTGTGATATTAACGATGATATCTGTTAATAATTTGAAACTGCAAAAGAACTGATAGGTACAAGTAGCAGTTAGGCCAACACTTCTGTGGTACCCTAGGTGACTGAGGTATTGCTGTACCTAGCTAACTGTTAAGCTTCTACCCAATTTGGAATTCCGAAAGAAAATACCCCGGAAGGGTCGAGGGTCTCCGACCCCTCTCTCTCCATTACCATTAGGATATCGGCATAATCACTATAATAATAATAACGCATAATCACTATAATAATAATAACGCATAATCACTATACACTTACCACTATCACTATCCATGACTCCTTCAGGATTCGAACCTGGGTTCTTCGGTACGGCACTGAGCGTTATTAAATACTATCCCATCTAAGTGGCAAAAGAACGACTGACAATAATACCGAAGACATTTGATACACAGATTTCTATTAAACTAAAAATTTGCAGAATTATTCAAATTGATCTATGTGCTTAACTCCATATTAGTATTAACCAGCATATTGTTTTTAAGACGTGCAAAATCAGAATGACAGGTATTGCAAGAAATGAAAAAAAAAATCTGAGTTTCATAGTAATTTATCCAATTTGAATTGAATCTTAAAGCGACGATTAATAATACAGTAATTAATTTCAAAAGTATCAAATGAGAAAAGAAAATTCCCAGCATATGAGCGTCATTAAAATAAGATAGAATGCTACATATTTTAAAAATCTTGGGGGGAAATGTTTCCTTTAAACGCAATTACTTTACTTATCATATCATTGGTGTTTCATAATTGTTTTTTATGTCAGATTTTTTGACGCTATTCATTATTTTTAACACTCTCACTGCATTGGTGTAAATTTAAAAAAAAAACACCATTTGATTTTGGACTAATAGTTTTGAAATTCTTGTACGATACCAATTTAAACGTGTCGAACGTTATTAAGATATTTTATAATAAGAAATTTATTATTTTTTAATTACACGTTAAGCCATTGTTAGCTTAATAATACCTTAAATCTTTTCCCTGTTATTTGATGCATTAATCTAAGTCAAATTCTGAGTTCCAAGTTACAGAGACAACTCGAACTTCTTTCTTTTACTGATCATATTTGTACAAATAAATAGAAATTAGTCATGATTTTGATATATATTTTCTTAGTATCTTCATTACCTGATCCATTCCATTGCCTAAACATTGCAGGTAACTTTTGACAGCATTACAAATTTTTGAAAGCATAAATTTTTCTTTCATAGTTTGCTTCTTCTAGAAACACGTGCAAAGAAACGTAGATACTGAGAAAAACATCAAAACCAAAATTGATGTTAAATATATCTCGCCGTGTTTAGTTGTTTAATATTATATTTATCCCTTCCATTTTCATGTATAAATCAAAATTAGGTACCTGTTTACTGATTGTGTAAAGACACGTAAACAGTGTAATGAAATCAAAATACATATATATGTATATTATAATGATAAAGAACTCCGTCTATATTAAATTGAGCTTGGCATTTTAGCGATACGTTTTCTCTAAGGACCATATATATTTCGAGAAATTAATTAAATTCTTCTTGCACCTGCCATTGAACAAAATATCCTGAAGAATTTGCATCTGATATAATTAACAGAAATACCATTTACGTTTGGAATATTGAAATTTTAACATAACTGAAGTTAAACATTAACAATAAATAGCATGCATGTTTACTTAAGCCTAGAAATTAATTTCCTGCTTTCATCAAATGGAAATCGATCACAGCAATGTTGCCGTTTATTATAAGTATAGCTGAACAATGCTGCAAACCTGATGTTTCAATCAAAGTAATATGTTAACAGCATACAGAATCCGCTTATGTTTCTTGATTACAAAATTTCTTTGTATGTTGCCTTTGCAATATAATTAGTATGGAGAGAAATTCTCCATCTACTCGTTTGCATGTATAAATGAATGTCAAATAACTTGCTTGATGTAGCAAGCAGCGAAATGTTTAGAAGGAAAATATATCGGGGTGCATTTAATAAAGAAAACCGTTAACTAGATTTTCTTCTTTGAATTTCTAAAATCATCATAAAACGAAAATCATTAAGCTAGGCTCTTAAGCACTGTTATAGAAATTCATACACAACCATGTATTTGAAGAAAGAATTTGATTTTTAATAAACTTACTTTTTATTTCAGAAAATAACGTGTCTTGAATGTGGTGTGTTTCCACTGTTGAGTTTTAGATTACTACTGGGGATCTGGTGCCTTCACAGAAATAAGCCTCAAGTATTCAATAAATAACAAGTACTTGAACAGTAGCAAAAATATCTATCGATGATTACTAAACATCACTTAATTAAGGCAAGAAAAAATTATTACCGCATCTGCAGCTTGGTAAATTCCAAGAAATGTGTATGGTATTCATAACAAGCAAAGGCTTGTGTGTACACAGGGGGGCCCACTTAATATCCGGTACCACCCGTTTACCTGTCGAAGGGAATCGGCTGCTCATAAAAGTTGTGTGCAAGTATACACTGTAAAAAAAAAGTTCGCTCTTTACAGGCAAAAGTTTTGTAAAGTTACAGAAATCAAAAAGTTACACAAGAATTTCCTGTAATGGTAACAGGTTGAAAGCAAACTGTGGCTGGTACAGCTAATTTGCCTGTAACATTATAGATAATGTTTCAGTAGCCGCGCGGAAGAATCACGTGACTGACTGGAAATCAGCCAATCAGAAGAAAAGTGTTTGAAAGCTAGTTGCAGAAAAAAACATGGCTGAATGCATGTTGGTTGTATAGCGCAGGTAAGTAAGAAAATGTTTACAATTACGTTTGAAATATTTTTTGTTCATTTTATGCAGATTATTCTCATGCACTTTGCACTGTTATATGTAGTGAGTAAGTATTTAAACGTTTAAGCTTTGCGATTAATTAATATCAGTGTTCGTAATGAGTTGAAAGAGTGCAGAATATTTATTCCAAATGCAGATCTAATAGTAGTATTTTGTCATTGCGCATCCAATAAATTACGCCTTAAATTGCCCGTATTATTATTTATAACTAATTATTCCAAAATTTAATCACTGTTGTGGTATTTAATTGAAAGGGTAATGTGGTTGTTGAAAATAAAATTAATCATGTTAGCGTTCGTTTTCAATCGTTTGACATCTTTTTCCCGGCAGGCCTTGCGAGAAAAGTTTATGTAAACATTTAGAATTCTGAATGTAATGTATATATATTTTTTGCTTACTAGGTTTAGTTTATTCTTTTTCTAGGATTATCTAATTAATTATACTTGGTTTATAATTCAGTCTAATATGTTTATATACGAGTGTGTTATGAAGTAAAATTACAAAAACTTGAACAATGCGGTCGAGAATCTCGTTTATTCTTTAGTGTAATAATATTATTTTTTCAATGGTATTAATTTCTTACGAATATGTTATAATTCCAAAATGAAGTAATTATATTGATTAAAAATATGTCGCATCATACTTTTCGTAATGTTTTGGTTTACTAACTAGATGCAACTTAATTATTCCATATATTTTAATATACCAATATCAACAGGGAAAAGATGGAAATGACCTAAAATATTTTTCTAAAAATTCGTTAAACTAGTTATAAAAGAAAACTAAAATTTTGTACATTATTTCCAAAAATATTCCATTAATATTTTATAAGTTACAAAATTTATTATATTGTATATATAACTACCATTGCATACTTATAAGTTTTTAAACATTTAATGTAGAATTTAGGTTGATTTTATTTTGCCCAATTTTAATACAGTTTTGAAGTATGATAGTCTTGTTACTAGGATAGCATGAATCTGCTAATACATGTTTAATATATTTCTTGACAAATGTTTCTCTTATTCATGTAATATAATATATAAATCATAAAATAAGTTTTTTTAAAATAAATTATGATTGTGTATTGGAATTTAACACAATTCTGTATCTATATGTTAGTATTAAAAATAAAATAATAATAAATTTTTAATGAAGCATTGATTTTAGGATTAACAACTGTAAATATATATTATACTCACACATGAATAAATGGAAATGCAAGTTACTTTTCCTTACAAAGCCGTCCATGAATATATACTTCCCTTTAGACTGATAGCCTTTGCATGCTTTGCCATATTCTATCAATCCAAATGATGCAAATATGCAGAAAATTTTACTTTCTTTGAAAGTTAATGCAGGAAATAAAATTCAGTGCATTTGTAAACTACATTAGATCTCTTATAGCTTGGTATTTAATTGTCCAATGATTTACTAGTCCAAACTAATGCAGAATTCAGATATTGTTCAAATAAAAGAAAATTAATAAGGTCTGATTGTTAGACGTATATATGAAGATTTATTTTTTTAAATATTATTTTAAGTCAACTAAATTAATTTCAAATTTAAGTAAGTATTCATGCCTTTCAGTAGCATTATTTTTGGAAATCTTAAATTAAATAACTGAATGCAATATTTCTTGTTAATAAACGAAAAGCAATGTTATGAAAGACTAGCGAAGTGGATTTGCAAGTTCTAATTACGAAAGGTACCATGCTCTAAGGGGTCATTTTTAAAAATACTTAATTAAAAAAAGTATTTAACGTAAAACTTCCAGCTTCACACATGTGCAATATTAATTCTATATATTTTATCTCATTTTATTGATTAATTTCATAGCATTTCGTGTGACACTAGTAGAAATTATTTATTAAATTTTATGCAGTTTCTGATCTATGTTTTGATTTTGTTATTAATTACGTTAGGTTACATAAGATTTAAAATTATGTAAGGTACAAAAACCTTCTGCATCTATTAATATATGCTGAAGTGAATGAAATTATGTCAGTGAAATTTTTTAAAATCAAAAACAAATTTCTGTGGAAAATTAAAGTTATAAATTCTAAATGCAAACAAAGGAGTGAATTTGAAAGTTATCAAATAAGCCAAAGTGTTGGTAATTTTTGCAGTTTTGCAGAAGAATTTTTATACTGTGCAGAATGGGAATATGATGTTTGGTTTTGTTAGTACAGTCAAAAGTCGTTAATCCGGACTCGTCGGGACTTCGGCGATTCCGGATTATCAATTTTTCCGGATTACAGATCATCAGTTTAAATCTGGTAAGATGGCATGCAGAAATTTTAAAATTAAAAATATGAAACCGTAATTTATGAAATAAAGAACAATTATGATCTAAAGGGTATCAAAATTTACAAAAAAAAAAAAAAAAAAAAAAAAAAAAAAAAACTTAATATTTATTTGTTTACTTTATTAAACATTTCTTTAAATGTAAGTTGTTTAAGTTGCTTCGTTTTACGTGATAATACTTTCTCTTTAATTCTATAAACAGCCATAATTTCTTCTTCAGTTACAAAGTTCCGCTGTTGAAGTCCTATAATTGCTGTGTCGAGAATACCGACTAATTTGACGAAAAATTTAGGGTAACTTGTTTTGTGAGCGCCTTAAGAGAGACAAACATTACCTAAATCATCAAAACAATTTCAGAATCCTGTTGCTAAAAGAAAGCTTGGGAGAAAATGTTGTCCGAGTCCCAGTGATTCATTTGGACCAATATGTAATATTGTTTTAGAAATTTAAGGTAATAAATATAATATTTTTCGAATGCTAAAACAGTTCGAGAAATTTATTCAAGTTCTGAATTCTGAATATAAGTATACTGTATATTATATTTAATAACTATGGTGGCTTTATTTATGAAAAGATTTGCATATTGGCTGTTTTTGTACAATGAACCTTCTCTAAGCTAGCTATGCGTGATTCCTGAAGATTTTGATCTTTAATGATATTGGGCATCTTAGAGAAGTTATGTTTACTAATTAGTTATTTTATGAGGAATGCTGGTTAAATTTAAAAAGTGATTGACTGAGGTAGCTTGTAGTAATGAGACGGTTCACTGTAATGCAATTTTTTAAAGTATTTAAGCTGTTCCTGATTACTTAAGATATTATAAAGAAATATGATTAAAAGTGTTATATGAGCACATGTTTAAAACATCTATTAAAATAATTTTTATAAGCTTTTTAAGAGCATGATTATGATTTTAAAAGAAATGTTTTTTTCTTTATTTAGGAGACATGGTTTACAAAGAAGGGGAAAAACCATTCATTTTTTCCAAGCAGTCGAAACGAATTTTTATGAAATGTTATATTGTGCTATTTTTTAATTAATTCTTTTTTTAAGGTTTTATGTAAAGTTTATGAATTAAGTAATAAATTATTTTTACTTCTGTATTTTAATTGGCATATTATTTGCTTCATAATGTTTCACAATAAAATTATGAATTCAATAAACTTCATAATTAACATGCTGTAATATATATAGAGAGAGAGAGCATAAAGTTTGTTTTCTGTTGTCACATGTATATTTCACAATTTTGTATGCAAATCTCGAAATTTATAATAACTAAGAATACTTTTTAGTATCACTTTCTAAATGGTAACTATTAAGCTTAAAGTTTTATTACATATCACGTTTGTAAAAAATTATAGGTAAAATTAAAATGCATTAAATTTTAAGTTAAACTGAAGTATTAATTTTTGAAACAAATTTGTTAAAGGCATAATTGTATTAAGCATCAAGAATTTTAATGGAAGCAAGGCTTTAAAAATTAAGGTCAGTTGGTGAAGTTTTATGCTTATTCAAAAAGCATGATATTAGGTTTTTAATGAAAGACTTCTTTCTATCTGTTAATTAAAAGGAAATTATTTGAAGGTAGGGTAAAAACGTTATGCAGTTGCCATCTATTACTTCAAACAATAGCAGACTGTTGTCAAACACTGAGTGCAGATAAGAATAAAAAGGTTAGTTGGACGTTGTAATTCAAGCTTATGAACAAAATTTTGAATTCCTTGTAGTCACAAAATAAAGTTCATTGCTATGTTGAATTCTTTAATTTACTGAAAATGCCATTTTTTAGAAGGAGAGAATATAATATTTTTGAAACATAAAGAACAGCTGTTCTGAGTTCTTCATAGAAATATTTCACAAAATGTCTTTTATTGTAATAATATGATCATATCAACATGCAACACGTTTACTCATATAAGTTAAATCTAAAGGAACATGTGTCTATTTTAACTAAAATTACTAAAAAGAAAGTTCTAGAACATATCTTAATAATTGACACTAAAACACGCAAATAAAGCATACTGTTTTTTTTTCAGCTATTTTACAGGCCAAATATAAATTCCAGATGACTTTCCATTATTTTATGTAAAGGATATACATGTAATTTAATGTAAGGAGTAGCATATCAATTTGAACTTAATTATCAAATTAAGCTCAAATCGATTATTAATCAAAATGATATATATACCTACAGATATCATTGCTTTATATGCATTTCAATGTATTTTATTATAATAAGCATTATTTTAGACCAAAAATCTATTACTTTTATAGACATATCCTTTAGTATTTCATCCATGAAAAATATATTCTACACACATATAAATACTTAATGAGATATTAGAAGGAAATAATCTGAAACCTTTACAGATACAACCATTGGAATTTTACGTAAGAAAAGTATCTTCTACTCCCATAATAACGTGCTGTAATAATACAAGCAAATAACCTGTAACGGTTACAGATATATCTGTTGAGATCTTACATGAGAAAAACATGTTATTTTTACATAATTATTTGATGTAATATTACACGCAAATAATCTGTAACCATTACAGATATATCGTTTGGGATTTTACATAAGAAAAATATGTTCTACTTACATAACTATATGCTGTGATATTACAAGAAAAAGATCTGTAACCATTACAGGCAAAACTCTTGTAAAGTTACAAAGAAAACACCTGTTGCTGTTACTCAAATAACCCATGGCATCCCAGTTTCCATGAGTTTTCTTAGTAACCTTACAGATTTTTTTTACAGTAAGTAAAATGGATATGCGCTGTAGATGAGAAAGCTTTCAGCGCCGCCTGGTTGAAAACAGCGGAGTTAGCGTATCTATCTCGAAAACTATACGAGATAGGAAGAAAACGTGAATCAAAAAGTTGTAGAGCATCATCTATTTAGTTTGTAAAGATACCTCGTGGACATGAATGTTAAGAACAGAACGTTTTAAACGCGCATTTGTTTGTTCGCGATTTCCGAAACTTTGACGCCACGAAACGATCTTAGAAAGAAAATAAACGTATTATCGATGTGTTAAACTTCTCTCCACCAGCTGAAATGCACATCTGGACTCTTGTTGGAACTTCATGTTGCACGTGGTAGCATAGGGCGCTGACATGTTTGCACAAGCATCTGTAATACGTCGTTGAAGGTCCTGCAATGTTCTTGGAGGGATCGCATGCATCTGCTGTTTAAGGTATCTACACAGAAAAAAGTCCGTTGGAGTCAGGTCAGGTGAATGTGAAGGCAACTCTTCAAAATCACCATACCCGATTATTCCTTCTCCGGAAGTCCTCCATCAGCTACTTCTTCGCTTGCGACGTCATGTTGGAACCATCTATCCAGGAGTTGAAGAAACGGCAGGTTGCCAGCAAAATCCAGTATTATGTCTTGCAGAAATTCAAATTTTGTACGGCCGTTAACGACCCTTGGCAAAATATTGAGACATTTAGCCTGTTATTATAAATTCCACACCAAACGTTAATCGAAAACCGTATCTGACGTCAAACGTCGGTAGAACATTATGGATTTTCCAGTGCTCAGTAATGGGTGTTCTTCTATTGTATAACTCATTACGCGAAAAGCATGCTCCATCCGTTCACACTATGTTAAATCAATGCCAAGAATGTTAGATGGACCTCTATCTGGTTCATGACGAAGTTGCACCAAGCGAAACGTCTCTCAGCATCCCCGTCCAGTAATGCCTGGTTAGGTATTCGCCGGTATGGATAAGCACCTAATTCATTTAGGATTTTTCAAACGTGACTTTTTGAGAGACCACAGTTTTCACTTACCTCTCTTCTGCAGCTGTTTGGATAGGTGAGGATATTTCAAAAGATATCTTCCGATCGTACTTTCCGCCCTACCTTAGCTGGTCTGCCGGATCGAGGTCGGCTAGTCACGCAGCCTATCTTCTTCAAACGTTTCACGACCTGTAGGATGGTTTTGTATGAAGGATGCGGATCTGAAGAAAAATGTTGTCGATCGTTCTTTGCACCCACACTCAGCAAAAAGCAGAACCATCTCACAAAATCATTTCTTGAAAATCGCTCCATGACCATAAGCTTCAACACAGAAACCCGAGGAGTTTTATTGCAGTATAATGTGAACAAGTGTGACGTTTCATACACTATTTGCATAATTCACAAATTATGAAACGTCACACATGTGCGTTTTCAGCATTCTGTTTTTAGCATTCATACCTTTTCGTACTAAATCGACGGTGCTCAACAACTTTGTAATTCACGTTTACTTCCTATCTCGTATTGTTTACAAGAGATGGAAGCTAACTCCGCCATTTTTCACCAGGTGGCGCTGTAAGCTATCTCATCAGGTAGCGCATAGCCACTTATCTATATCAAGACACCAATTTTATGAATATAGATGCAGCCGTTCGGTAGTTAAACGGGTGGTACTGGACTTTAGCGAGCACCCTGTGTATTCAGCTCACTCTCTAAGGGAAAAATATGTTACCTATTACTAAAATTAATGTTCAAAAGTTAAATTCTGTCACAATTTGATGTTAATATCTTGTTAAGCACTACTCATACTTAAAGATGATGCTCAGTAGCAGTATAACGTATATACGAGCCAATGTATGACGTATATACCCCATGTATAACGTATATACGACCCAATTTGCCTTAGAAATTCCTCCACGAAGGCACCCACTTAGACAGTTAGTCCTCGAGTGCTTTGCCGTAACTAAGTAAACCCAAACTAAAATATTTGATTGAGGAAAAAATTCAATTTCGAAAAAAGCCTCTTTTTCCTTGAAATCACTTTGCCCGAATCGGAAAGTGTGTTGTCTTTTAAACAATTTCTTTCGAGCTATAATTTCCTTCTCTTCAGAGTGTAAGTTTCAATTATTTTCTGTTCTATCACAAATTTGAGTTAATAAATTTAAATATGTTTAATTTTATATTTTGACTACATTCATTCTCTCGTTCTACTGATTTAGTGAGCGGTAGTCTCACAATGAGATATTGTCTCGGCCCTTTAAGGAAGAATTGGAGCATAATTAAAAATAATATAAAATTTGTTCACAGAGAATAAAGCTTACAAATAATTTAAAATTCAGCGATTAATATTCTATACAATGTCATCTAATATTGTATAAGGCAATTTTAAAATTCATAACAAATAATGTACGTAATCGATACCAAATATCATTAATAAAATCTAAATAAACGATTTATTTTATCTCTCCCTCTATATATAATCTACTTCAATGTTTAAATTTGCGTATATGTTATTCATTAAATTACCTCACCACAAGAGTGTTTTATCGCACAAGCCGTGCTTTTTTAGTTAAAATTTTAGTTTAATGAAAAGCTTCATTAAAACTTCGGAAGTCTTTGTCAGCAATAACTCGCTTTGTCAGTGACAACGCGCTAGTTATTTTGAGTGATAATGTGCTAGTTTTAGTAGGTTTGTAAAACTCATATTGAAGTATGAGTTTATAAATAATCTTTCCATCTTGAACTCATATTTATGCAAGATTCTTCTAAATCGGTGCGTAAAGATTCTTGAAAGAGCCAGTTAAATGCTTGCTAGACATAACTTACTCTGCGTCCCATTGCTCCAAGTCATCTAATGCTATATACCATGGCATTAGATGACTATTAGAAATGATATAAATTAGCCTTCTGGGACGTAGAAGTTGGCTGAAGTTGTAGTACATAATAATGCTCTCTGTTATGAAGGCACTTTAATATACTCAAATTTGTAACCTATATAGCGCATAACATAACAACAAACGATCCGCAAAGTTAGCTAAAATGAGTTATTTAAATTTAAAACATATAACAACGCTACCTGTTATAAATAGTTTTATTATATTTCAGACTATTTAATTTCTAAGGGATATAGCACATAATGCAAGACCAATGAACTGAAAGACAGACCATCAATGAGAGAAGTCAGTTCCTGGATAAAACTGTAAGCACGCTTGCTTAGTGATATACGTATGTAGCTAAATATAGGTATGAACTTTTTGCCTCTAAGATTTTAAATGACATATATCTTAATAAACTTAGTAATAAATATATACAATTGCAACAACAAAATACAGATAACATATTTTTGAAGAAATATATTTCAAATATTCTTGAACTATGTTATATTTAACATTTTAAAAGAATTTAGTAATTTACTAATAGAAAACATTCCTCTAGTGAAAGATTAAATTTATAAATTATCTTACATCTTCCTGAAACAAAACAAAACAAAAAAAAAAAAAAAACGTAATTTTGTGCGCTAACGGGAAGACGTTACTGTAAGAGAGTGCTTCGATAAAAAGACATTACATGGGCTAACCTTAAGCCTGAGATCTCCACCATAACAAAGCGCAGATGCAAATTAAGAGGACTGCTAGAAAATGCGTGGATTAACGTAAATAATTAGTTTACTTTTCAAACAATAGTCTAATTACTTTTCACGCCTCAGCATGAGAAACACTCTTTTTTACAATAATAGCTAAAGACAATAAAAGTAATCACATTTGGTGCTGTTAATGTAGCTGAAGTGTAAAGCAAACCTTACAGTTTAACAATTAAGTTCGAGCAACTACAAGTAAAACTGCTTAGAAGAAAATACGGAGTTTTATCTTGATAAACTTTGGCAAATGGTATTATTTTTATTGCTTAATATAACGTTCTTCATAACATGGTAATAATGTTCCTTCCTGATAAGGCCAAACTGCATAGGCATTATATGGCTATTAAAAATTATATAAAACGGGTACTTTTTATGTACTAATCCAACCAACTATTAAACGTTTACGAAATAATTATTTAATTTTAGAGCTAAAATTGCTTCTAGGCATTAAGAAGAAGCAAATTACAGATAATTCGAATGCTACATTTTAGTGAATAAAATTTGTACGATTTAATTTTTCATTTTTATTCAGTTTTAAGACTGATTTGAACTGAAGTGAAGTACAAGAAATAAATTATCGGACAAAGAAAATTAGTAATGCTATTTTCAGGGCTTTTAATTTCCATACTCAACTACAAAACAACCGGAAAGAGATTTAATTAGCTTTATCATAACTCATTTCTCATTAATGTGAATAGATGCAGCTGGAGTTGAATTAGGCACAACTGAACCAAGCCTAATGCTCCAACAGATATTAACCGCGACCGTCGCATTAAATGAAGCATGACATTCATTTGATCAGTATTTTTCATTCATTGTGATCAATTTAATTTGATCATATAATTCATTCATCAATATTTCAAAGTTATAGAATAAATAAAAATCAATTCGATCTTTAAAGATTATAGACAAAATATAATAAGAATTTTTAATTATACAATTTTAAAATCCCGTTACTTTCCAAAATTAGCCAGTTTCTGTATATCCAAAGTATTAATTTCATGCAAAATTACCTATTCTTAAATCCCTATACATTTTGTAATGAAACACAGTCACATTTGTCTTTGTTGGAAAAGGCATTTAATGCAAAATTTAAATTTTACTTGTAAAGTGCCTTGTCATACTTCATTTTCCAGTTTACTGAAAGGATTATAATCACAAGAATAAAAAGGTAGTGTTCACCATATATAGTCTTGGTTTTCATCAGATCCGTATAATTTAAGAGGAATATAGAAACACCAGTAAAGAAATTTCAAAGAGCTTTGGCTATCCGCTCGTTTAATTTCTTTCAATCACACATCGCTAGAAACTCAACAACTAATTTAAATAAGCACGCTCAAACACAAAAATCTAATAAAGCGTTAAAAGTTCATATTCAATTTTACAACCTAAAATAAAGCTGTAATTGAAGTCCGACATCTTCCTGTTATTATTTGCATCAGCTCCGAAACAACTGAAATAATGAACGATGTCCTACGTTAATTCGCTCTTGTTATTGAAGAAATGACTTAAGATATAACTCTATATTTTTCTTTTCCGGGATGCATTTCCTAAATTCATACAAATTATTGCTGGCAACTAATTTGCAAGTAGGTTACTGTATGTACTAAAGCCACAGTTGCAACTTGTTAGCTTGAATAGAAAAGCTATAGCTATCCACATTGAAGTCACATTAAATTACTAGTAAATCAATCAACACTGCACGTTTTATAGAGGATTTTAATTTTATCCTCGAATACTTGTTCTTCATCTGGAGTGCGCAGAGAAGTAAGGAGGAATAAAGAAAAAACTTAAAAGGCTATTTGGATTTAAAATAAGTGACATAAGTTTCATAAAATCTTTTTTTTAATCTAATGGCAGGAACTTGCCTATTCAGTTCTGACCATTCCTAAGGCCAGAAGATGTGGCCATTTTATTTTGGAGGCACCTTATGAGCCTAACACCGTTGCCTCCTACGAAAGAACGGACAGTTACAACCATGCCTTCTCCAAAATTCAACCCGGGTCTTTCGGTAGCGCAGTAGGTTCACCTGACCACTATATTGTCTGGACAGCCCGAGTATCATAAAGTGAATCGATTCAATAAGGTACAGAATATTATCCTGAGGTTGTTTTCGTGGTTTAATATTTCCAGCTACCGAAAGGAAAATCTCATGTTCACAGCCCAGTGGGGACATAGTTCACCTCTAACCTTTGTCATTACCAGACCGCTTGTTAAATCGCTATCAAACCTGCTACCTCTCCTCATCTGAATGCAACGATATAAAATAAAATATCTCAAACGTGTATCCTCTCCTATGCCATACAGGAAACATTTCCCCCAGCATTATAAAATTTTGTGTTCTTAGTCGCAACAGACTGCTGAGAGCAAATGGCTCGTCTAGAAACATCTCATTCACACTATAGTCTGTTACTTTAAATTAGGCACATCAAACGCGTTGTCAGCCCTCTTATTTGCTACTATAATTAATTTCGTCATCACAGCATAACATTTATTTTATTCACATCAACTGAGTGTGTAGGTAAGTCAAATTAAGCGGCGAAAAATAACCTAAATTTCCTAAAGTAACATACTATACTGCTAGGAAAAATGCCTTTCTCCGAAAAGTTTTTTATAGCGTCGCGAGAAGCTATATGTTGATAAGGCCATTATTTTCTACAGCAATACTAGAGGAAAATCCACGTACTAAGGACGAAACTTCTCCAACTGTGCCTTCGTGGTACAAGTGTTTAGCATATTCAACAAGTATCTGGAACATCTATGGTTCGAATCGCGGTGAAAGCACAGTTGATTTATCATTTTTTTTTTTTTTGCTCCCAAAAGATTTAATAGTCTCTGCAAAGTATAACTTATACACATATGTGTAATTTGTGATTTGGACTTTATAATGAGATGCACAGATGTTTCGTAATAATCTGTTAGATTGAAAAAACAGAAATGCATGTGCTTCCTTTGTTTCCGGTGAATTAAAATGAATTGGATAACAGATGTAAAATAAATTTATTTCAATCTAGATTCAATTATGTAAAAAAAAAATGTTGAGAAACAGAAAAAGAATCAAGAAGCTCGAAAATAAGGAATGATGGAGAAACCACCTAACTATTTACAATGACTGTGCATTGCTGAAATATTGTTCATTCCATTTAAGTATTAAAAGTTAATTAAACAAAAGGTTTTAAATTGTCTTCTTTTATTACGGATTATGCAAATGGAAAATTTTATTTGTTTTACATTACTTCTAACTTCGATCTTTGTAATACTATGTTAATTTTATGTTTTATT
Organism: Stegodyphus dumicola; assembly: GCF_044657685.1. Taxonomy (NCBI): domain Eukaryota; kingdom Metazoa; phylum Arthropoda; class Arachnida; order Araneae; family Eresidae; genus Stegodyphus; species Stegodyphus dumicola. The sequence goes on from NC_140771.1 coordinate 202,532,353, forward strand.
ACACACTGGATGAAGCTAATGGCTTACAATTATAATATTAATTACGTATAGACTAATATGAAAGCTTTCTAAGTTTTTAACATTTCGCAGACAGGCTATTAAATGTAAGCTTTAAATGTACTTAATGCATTAAACATACTAAGAAGACATCGCTTTGTAATAAGGGTAAAAACGTATCTTCGTTTTTAGATAAAAGTAATTTTTAAGTATTCAGAAAGTTATGAGTAATATTCAAACTAAAAGATGCAAGTTAAACACATTTATTTATGTATAATTCATTTTAACGTACTTACGAAAAGTGCCTTGCATTTACATTTTTCATCTGGTTCATTGCTGCCATAAAGAAAAGAAATTTTCCTTTTTACTGCATAAGTGTAACTTGGGAAATATCAAATTAAACTTGTGAAATATGTATTATAAATGCTACTGTGAAAATGTTACGCAGTGCGAGTCTTATTTGAATTTCGCAAAATAATACGTAAGTATAACATTTCACCAATTCTTCAAGAGCACTGTTCAAAACAGATCATGTTTTTCTACTTACGGAGTTTCTAGGAAATCTAAACCATTGGCAAAGTACACAACTCCTTCTATTTGAACGGAAGGTGGGAAGATTCTCAGCATACTTCTCTTGAGTATTTAAAACTATTATTTCTTTAGAATAAATTGAAAAAGAATGCTTAAACCGGACGTTTTCTTCTCCTTTAGTGATCAGGAATATTTCAGCTCCATTTCAAATTCACTGCATCTTAATGCATTTTTGAAAGAAAGCCCGTCTCTAGTCTCAAATTCCGGTTATAGATTTTAATGAGCTGAATTAATTCCAAACAATTAGCTCTTATGTTAAAAAATACCGCTTTTGGATTTAAGTAGCAGTTGCCCGAGTGATTATAATACTAAAGGTGATGTGGCAATAGAGATTCTGACTATTGAGACGATTCCATCTTTCAGTGCAAGACATAGGAATAACTGAATCCTAAAATCCTGCTCTTGCTGGGATTCAACCCACATACGTTTCAAACTAGCTGGACGTGCTAACCACTTATTCTGTGACACACGAGGAGAAGTGAGATAATTTATTATAGAGTAACATGAGGTTATTACATTTCCACTGCTTTTGTTCATTATTTATGCGGTTTTTCGTTTTGTTTGTAATATATTATTTAGATTTAATTCGTGAAATTTACTTTTTGTTTTTTGCGAGAAGGGCGAGGATTATCCACTGATATGCGTATATAAATCGATGTTAAATGCATTCTTAAGCGATATCTAATTATTGACATTAACCACTTCACAGTTTTCTCCGAGATAGACTCGTGTAATTCCAAAGTGTCATCAGGCGTCAGCGACGAGACACATTCGTCGAGGTTAAATGGTGTCTCGATCTCTCCCCCCCCCGAAACGGACTCATCGCGTTGTGCTTTTCAAGCGCTCCCAGAATGAAGTGGTAATGAAAAGAAGAGAGTTATAGCCCAATTGATTATGCTTTCTCCAGAGCAAGGTTGTGTCAGAATCATTCAGAGCAAATTTCACTAAAGACGGGAAATAAGAATGCACTTCCATCCCCCTTTTAGAAAGCAATGCAATCCGAATTACTGCTAATTACAGAGCGCGCCTTTGAGGGATCGTCATTGTTAATTTTCAAATTGTTTCTGCTGGTTACGGTGACATACATGAACATCATTGTATGTTAATAGTAAGTGTTTCACGTTCATTTTGAGTGGTCATATAAATATGTTTTTACTACTGGTAAAAGGAGAAAAGAAATATTTCTAATGGCAGTTTCAGAAGAAAAGTTTCCTTTTGTAGGAGGGGGGGGGAATGCATTTGAATTTTGCAGACAGTGAAATGGTTAAAGCCAGTTATTTTTTAATACGTCGAATCAAATGATCTAATGTAATTCATTGAAATATTCATGAATGACATGTAATTTAAATGTTTCACAATCTTTGTTTTATGTCGAGTGTGACCTAAAATATATGAATTTATTGTCAGTGCTTCATGATTCTAGTTAATGCAATAAAACAACATATGCAACACAATATCTATAAGAGCAATGTAATGCACTTTGAGAAAATTTCTTCTCAGATAGAATTAGTATAAATTTCTAGAAATGTATGTTCAATAAATTTTTAGAGTTTATTGATCTCCTTAAATATTTTCTTATTTTTCACATTAATACTAAATTTTCTATCCAATAGAATTACATTACTTACACTTCCAAAATCAAAACTTTCCTTTATAATAAAAATATGACTGGATGATCTCACTTGGATTTAGAAAGAAGAAGAAAAAAAAAAAAAAAAAAAAAAAAAACAAATACTCAACTCACTAGGAAAGCTTACAAAAAATAATGAAAATCTAATGTAGTAACGCATATATCCTTTGATTTTCTCAATGTCATTTTTTATCAGATGTGACACTTAAGATAAAGTGCAAGAATGATAATACATGTGTCGCCTAATATCAAATGCGTTCAATAGTTTTTAATACAAGGTAAATTAAAATGCATTTTTTGAAGTTATGTTACTTCTTTTAACACTTTATCCCAGTTTAGTAAAGTACATCGAATCTTCAACAATTTGGACAGTGTGAGAAAGAAGCCCAGCTGGATATCTAGACTATCACTTTTTCAGAGACTAAATAAATAATGTGACGTTAAAATCTGAGTCTTTTCAGTATTTTTTTTCCAACGTAACGTAAGTATTTTTTTAAAACTTTTTTTAATATATTTTTAGCATTGTTCCAAAGGCAGTTTTGTATTTCGAAGAAAACTTACTTACTGTTTGCAATGATAGAATATAGTTTTATTTGTCATGTTCCTGTCTTCTTTACTCTCACTTTTTATGAGCTGATAATGCGTTATTAGACATTACTGCAATTTAAAACCTGTATATAGCTGCGCTAGACAAAATGATGAGCTGTACGTTCACTCAATTTCTGCATTAGATTTAATAACTAATTAATAATTTAAATGTTACTCATTTATTTTTACACTTTAAAACGTCGAACTATCTGATTACATCAAATTGTTTCATGTCGATTTCAAACGTTTTTCAAGTACACAACTGATCTGTCGTCATTAAAAATATTAACTGAAAAAGTTTTGAAAAAGCGAAAATGGAGGTCTATTTTATAATCAAGTGCTAAACGTCTAGTTAAAACGATTTACTGCATGTTCTAGAAAATGATTCTAGAATTCAATATATAGGATCAAAGACGTTAAATAAAAAGAGTAAAAAATTCGCTATTTGATATCTGACTTTACTGACATTCTCTTTCAATTTCGATGTTCACTGTTTTTCATTCTGTTCGTACTTTAAATCTTAAAGCATCAATACTAACTTATAAGCTTTCCTACAATAACCGGCTATTAATGGCTACATGACGCGATGTGATAAATGCAGTATTTTAACATACAATACTCGACAACACCTATCAGTAACTAACTGGTGGTCGCGTAAATTGATTGATACTCGTAGCTTTGAATCGAATTTAATGGTGCAGGTAATTTTATATTCCCTTTGCTAAGATTCTAAGCAATTAATAAGGCATAACATTCAGGAGAATTTAAATATTGTCACAGGAATTAGTACCTGAAGGAAGAGGAATGCGAAATAAAAGAATTTTGCTCTTGCAAAGATTATGTATTTTGCATAGGAAAAGAAATTAGCTTAGACATTTGTTATAAAATAAACACGAGTTAAATTCTGCTAAAAATAAACGAGAATCCTGAAAAGCATTGACTGATTCTGAGTGAAGAATTATAATGCATCTTCTATTACAAAGAAAAAGAAACAAGTCTTACAAGAGCATTCGATTCAATCCGGAAAATTTTGTATTACAGCTATAAAAATACTAACGGTAATAATACAATAGTATGTAATATAATAGTACCATGGCGGTTCTAATACAATAGTAAAAATAGTTTGACTTACTACTAATAGGCGATGCACATATCTCTGGTTTAACTAAGGAACCCTCAAATCTAAATAACAGACAATAATGTTGGAGCTTGTATGGAAAAGAATACGCGATGAAGTTTCTTGTGAAAGAAGGAGAATAATATGCGATGAAGTTTCTTGTGAAAGAAGGAGAATAATGTGCGATGAAGTTTCTTGTGAAAGAAGAGTTAAAACCCGCGAATATCTAGAGAAGATTTCAAGAACATTACAGCTCAGCCTCAGTAATGAGTGGAGCAGAGGCTTCAACTATGGCTGTGAGTCCGTCAGTATGCCCTGGTCATAGCGGCTTTCAACCTACCGCAATGATTCATGTGAATATATAGAGCTCACCACGACTAAGAGGTTAAGGTTGAACACTGATAGTTCGGTTTGAGGTTCGAATCCCTCGAATGAGCTGGCTGAGGGAATAGGTTGACATTTTCATGGTTTTCCCCATGTGTAACGTGCATACCAGTGCTTTGCTGTAATAAAAAATCATAAACCTTTGGATATATACACTGAATAACCCTGGATAGTATTCTTTATCCTGATGTCAAAGAGTTTCTTGGAGGTCAGCATATTAATTAGAATGATAACGTGAAGCAGACTGTTCTAAAGCAAAGTACTCTAGCGAAACCTTCAGTGCCGAAGTTTTCCATGGATTAGTTAAATGTCGGAATAAATATACGAATGTAATAATGTACTTCAAAAGATAAATGCATTTACGCTTCTTCAAAATTTATGATTTATGTACATTTAAAAAAATCTCAAGCTGTCATTAATACTTCTCGTATATGTGAGAAAAGTATATAAACCAAAACTCGAGATAAGTATATAAACTTTCAAATATCAATTAGTATTTGCAACCTTATAACATTACGAGAAAATATCAGGTCTGCTTTCTTCATACCATGAAAATATCAAGTATTTCTTTAAGGGAAATTTTCTTCTGATTAAAAACAAAACAGCTATGTAGAACTCACTAAACATACACATAAGATTACTATGAAATAACACTGATTTAAGGTTGAGGTTTATGCAAATTATATTAAAAAAGTAATTAATTAAACTTATCAGGCTAACGGATTATTTTTCCACTATTCATTTCTTTACTTCCTGTTTCGAATCAAACTTGCCAGGAAATTTGTGCTTAACATGTATTGAAGAAGACAGTTATCATCCAATGAAGATTAGCTTGCAGGGAATACTCTCTTTTGAGGACACCCCTTAAGAAACAGTTGCCATCTTAGCGATAGAGAAGAAGAAGGTGGACAAGGGGTTAATAGCATAAAATTCACCAATACAAAACGTTAAGTTTACCTAACTGCGAACACGTGCGTGTAGTTTCTGGCATCTCTAACTCGTAAATCGTATTTTGGGATTGAAATACATTTAGCAATTTTTCTAAAAGGAAATAGTAATAACACGGCATTTTTTACCAAACATTTCTAAACAAACGTCATTTTTATAAATGTTTTAAATTCAAATGAAACGATACACATAAGGAGAATAAAAGAACTGAAATTTAACAAAATAGAGTACATACACTGCTCAGAAATCTTCAGCCTTTTGTCGTCGGTCATATGAAAATAAGGTTTTGCATTTACTTAGATTTCTGAGCAATGGCAAAGGCAAAGTATCTTTGCAATATGTTGCAAATCTTTTTTTCGATCTATGTAATACTTTTTAAACTACCAGCCATTTTCCTCGTTCATAAAATGATTCCTTAATTTCAGCTTGGAATTATGATCAATGAATGACAGATATCGCACCTTGCTTCAGAATTGCATCATGGTGCAACAGTTATCAAAACCTTCTGTTAAAGGAATTATCCTTTGAAATATGAAATATATCAATAATTGTCTAGATATTGAGTTTCATTTATATAAGTAGAACAACGAAACATTTTTTTCATGTACTTGTTAATTCTATTTAATTAAAACATAAAACAAATAAAATCCAATTATAGCTTTCTGTCTCCTAAGAAAGAATACACAGAGGATAACGTAAATAAGCTTCTCAGTCGACTTTTAGCAGCCGGCAAAGCGATGCTTTCTGCAAATAAGAAAATTAACTTCATTTCGAAAGAGTGAATTTAATGATTTCTCAGAAATACGTTGTTTGATATGGAAGTTCCCTCTTACACTTGGGCATGAATTAAATTTATGAAAAAATTTAGATACTAAGAATTTTGAGTTAAAGGAGCATTTGTATTACAATCTAAACATGTTTCAGTTACTTTTACTTCGATCGATACATCCATCCGTCCTGGTTTTAATAAATATAAGATCGTTCAGCTAAAGGAGCCGCTTCTTTACCTTGCATCTCTACCCTTTTGATAAACAATGTTCGAATTGCTGGCATTTTTATTCCCTTTTTGAATTGTGATTCCTACAAGATGTAGTGTACCTTTGAATTGAGATTTCAGTTTCTGTAACTCGAGCCGGTAAAGAAAAATAAATATCTCACATTAATTATAAATTTGTTAGAAATTTGTTCTAGTTATCAATAGTTCTATGAGTGTGAAAGGTAACCAACTAATCACGAAATCTAACCAGTTAAGCCACGAAAATCTTAACAGTTAAGGGATACTTTATATGCTTAGTTAAGAATAAATGAGAACCTAAAATTTCGTTAGTAAAAATTTTTAAACCGTGAAACTAGCCTGTATAATGTAAATTAAAGTCACGAGGAAAAAAGGGAATTTAGTTCCGTATATTAATATTCGTGCGAAGTTACATAAAAAAATTACTTTCACAGCATAAGATTGTTTATTTAAGTAACGAACATACATTTTATTTCACAATATTTAAGATGTCTGCAATTTAATCAAATAAAGAACAGGAATAATGCATCATCCTAAGTATCATATAGTACATTTGAATACCTAAAGCATTAATACAACTGCATGAATCCTATATCTGTAGAAAACTCTGTATTCTATGTTGAACATTTAAACATAAAGTTATTAAATTAAATATCTAAATAAATTTAGTAAAGCGTAATCTTCAGTTTGATTAAATTTCACTGAAATATATCTAGTGTTTTAAAGTATTTGCTCTGTGATATGATTTATCTCACGATTGATTCGATTTCACTTACGGAATTAATTTAATGTATTACCGTTTGAAAGAGCTTACACAAATTAATTTAAAACCTTTCGGGTACAGGCGCAGTACTAACTTTCAATAACAGACGTAATCCTCTTTCTAATAAAGTTAACGTCTAATTTAATGGAATTCACATATCAATTTATTCATTCAATAGATCTTGCAAGAAAGATAGGTGCACGGCAACCAAACAAAACTACAGCAGTTAGAAATAATTCAATAACAGATGTGTGTTTGACTCCTGGTGTATTTTCCTTCATAGTAAAGCTATTCTTAACAGAAATTCGAATGGCTGAAAAAAGTAATCTTTGTTAATTCAGAAATTAGTTATCTTCGAATAAGAAGTCATTGTTTTTCATTGTTTCGCACTTCAAATATAACTGTATAGTTAAAAACTCTGATGTGGACACCACATAACTTCCTTGTATAGCCTATTAAGTTACACACGTTTTTTTTTTGACAATTTAATTTAAACTGAATTCTTCAAATTTCATTAAATATATATTTCTCATTCAATTAATTCAGTTCTCACTTGCAAAAGTACATAAAAACTCAAAATATTTTCATTAAAAATTGTAAAATCCAGAAAAATATGAAATACAAAATACAGTTAAAACAGTTATAAAACATTTTTTTTCAATTGAAATTAGAGTTTCTAAGACATACCAAACAGTTCGGCCAGCGGGCAAGAAGACAGATTTTTCGGTGCACAAAACTGAAAATTCACTTTTGGTCCCACTCGGGAAAAAGAAAGTGAAGGTGCAAAAACTTAATTCACTATTCTACTGAGTTTGAAATGTATTCGTTAGGCTAACTCGCCACTTAAACTTTTAAATTGTTGATAATTCTACAACTATTACATGCACATTAACAAAAGGCATAAAAACCTTAATCAGAACATAAAAACCACATATTTCAATCACATTTAAAGCAAAAAATGTGCAATTTACTAACATATAAAAATAAAAAATCAAAGCTTACCGAGCCAGTTAACAGAGTGGGAATATATATCTGATTGGTACAGCCGATTGTCACGAAAAAGTAGATGTACAACTATGTTATAGCAGTCTCATATACAAGATTTCAACATTCTACGGCCACTCGTTCTTGAGTTATGCGAGATACGAGTCTTCTTGAGTTCTTGAGTTATACGTACGTACGTACAGACTTCAAGAAAAAGTCTCTTTTGAATCCATTTTAAATCCAGTTTACAATACTCTTTGGCAAAAACAGTCTTTTATTCTGTTTGTACATACAAATGTTACGCAAAAACATAGTTCAAATGGTTTCTAGAGCGGTTTATGGATACTTTTGGGAAATATGATGCATGAAAGTTTCGCGATTACAATGCTTCCTTTACTTCATACAAAGAAATAAAAAGAGGAAAAGGCAATTTGGTACTATTCCGTTTTGAGGACCGTAAAAAAAAAATTGCAGCGAAAATGTATGCGCAAAAGCCCCAAATCTAGCAAATGCGCCTATTTAACAGCGCGCCAAATCTAGCGTACGTGCTGATTTCAGATTGCGTAAGTTTATATAGATCTATATTTCTTAAGACGCCATTGAAATACTAGTTTAATTTTTAAATCCTTTTTTGATTTTAAATTCTTTTTTTGATATCCTATGGATTTAACAATTTGGGAATTGCACATGACGAAAAGTGTGCAATAGAATTTTGGGTAAAGGCCAGAATCACCCACTGCTTGACGCGTTTTTAAGAATTGCACATATTCGGTATCCATGCAAACATCGACCTATTTTCACTTCACACACACACAAAAAAAAAAAAAAAAAAAAAAAAAAAAAAAAAAAAAAAATTCCCAGAATTGCGCCAAAATGGCACTGCGCACACCCTTGACTTTATCTATGTACACATCGACCTATTTTCACTTAAAAAGTAAAAGAAAATTGACAAAAATCCAATTGTTTTTAACCTTGTAAAAAGCGGCAAACAAAAATAAGTGGGCGATTCTGCACCGAGAATTTTTTCAAAGAAAATGCATCATTCTTTATAGAAAATTAAGTTCGAACAACCAGCAAGATGAAATTATGCTTTAGCGATAACTCGGTAGCGAAATAGCGATTCAGGCATCCATTCAGTTATGTTTAGCAATTTTTATATAAATTATATTAATGATCTGAAATAGTTATTTACTCTTATGCTTCCATTAAGTCATGTTTAGCCTTTTTTATATAAATTATAATAAAAATTTATTATATGAAATTAAACTTTCATATAAATTAAAACATCAATCTGAGATAGTTATTTACTATTATACTTCCTTTCTTGCGTTGGGGTTGCCGCAATTATTTTTGGCAGTACTGGCATCAACAATTAGCTTGGCGATTTTTTACGGCCCTTAAAACCGAATAGTACTGGCAATTTTAATATGATGCATACTTAACATCAGTTAGAGAAATTATCTATATGATAGTTAGTTTTCTGATCACTACGTTCATTCATCGTTCAGGAGAGTTAAAATTTTCATTGACTGAAATGATTTCTGCGAAATTTAGTAAAATCCCGAAAGAAAAGCATCAATGTTTTCATCAGTTATTCAGTTTTAGCGTTGCTACATTTCAAAAGAATGCTTTGCATTCCAATGGGGATGTATTTCAATAGAATGCGATCGGTGCTTACTATTCAAGAAGTGAATTCCTAAAAGTAGAAATTATTGCTGTTTATGTAAAAATCTAAGCATTTTCAATGGTACCTTCTTAAAAATCATTCTCTTTGTAACTGATAGGAATTTAAACAGGAGTATTTCAATTTTCATATTTTGCGAATACAAACGGAGTGTTGGTTCTTACTGTTAATTCTGAAATATGTAGAAAATTTTAAAAAAAATATTTAAAATCTATGGAGATTTTTAAAAAATAATTCCAGGTGCTTATTATTCTTCACGAACGTTAATAAAAAATATTTAAAATTTAAAATTAAAGTTTCGAAAATTATTTGTATAAAAGCTATTATTATCATATAAACATTCTCAACTTTATTAAAATATTTTATTTATATAGTAGTAAATGATATATTTATGTAGTAGTAACTGTTTTGTATTTAGTTAAGTTAGATTCTACTCTAAATGCTAAATACAGATTTGTCACATGGCCAAATCTCTGATTACTGAAAAACGTATTTGTTCGAAGATAAACATATTGCAATTTTGATTTTTTGTCCATCATTCGAAACTTTCAAAGTATTGTTTTGTATCGAAACTTAAATAAATAAACACTTCGCGAGATTTTATAGAGAAATTATTTATGGTCCAAATAATTTAAAGATATCTACGCATGGATTGGGAGATAAAATTGAATACTAATCTACCTTTGAAAAACGTTCTCCCTGATTTAATAAAGGAAAAAGGCTCTGATGTAGAATAATCTTATCTATGCTTAAAGAAATTTTTTATGTTAAGGTTTTCAAAACAAAACTGAAAAGAACAAGAAAAGAGTAGTCGCAGAAATGTATAAACGATACATCTTATACGACTGCTAGAATCTGCTATTTTGGTTCACGTGTAGCAGTAGATGAGAAGAAGGAAACACTGAGAGAGACTTGAAATTTATATACAAACTGGATAATAGAGAACATTATACAAATCAATAAACCAAGCTCGAGTTTAATAATATTAATAATTCTTCATATTACACGAGATATTTAAAATGGATGGTAAAAGAGAATGAATATATAGCGATGGGATCGAAAAGAAAAATGAAAACGTTTTCTACATTTTGTAACTATAGGAGAACCTTTCTAAGACGACCATCCACGCATTCAGACACCTTTGTCTTCCGCATAGGGGACTAGATGCCTTTCATGATTTTCACTGATTTTTAATCACTGCTGATGGAAACACTGATTGGTTTCAGGGAAAGTCATCTTAGGAAGATGGTGGCTATGGCAAGGTTTCCTGAATTTTAATTAAGACTAATTAACTTCTGTCATTAATTGTTATAATGTATGCAGTTCACTTAACTTTTGAAGAGGTGAAATTTTTATAGCACACAGAGCGTGTTTTGGATTATTCAGTGTTTCCAGTTATTGAGTTATAAATTAGTACCGATAACTCCTAATTCAGAGTAAGTAACTCTCAAAATCCAATAGCTGATCACCTTAATATGTGTTTTACTCAGTTCTTAAAATGACGTATGTTCAAATTTCAAAGCAGAGGTATTAGGCGGCTTCAATGCTAGTCATAATAAGCGTGGACATTTCGTTTCACGTCTCAAGCTTTAGATGCTGGCACTTAGTCAAAAAATATTGCTGACGCTTATTGCATCTTTCTTTTGTCGTTCAACACCGCTTGCGAAGAATTTCTTTAACACTTAAAAAATAAGTAAAGAAATTACAATACCTTTACAAATCGTAGTGGCAATCTCGTGATACGACATACAGAGATTTGGCACTATCCCAATCTCTAGTTAATCACTCACAAAATTTTCTCTTTGAATTTAAAGCTTGAATTATAAGAACTCTTTGGAATGTGACATACGTGTTAATGACATATCTATACTTAATTCAAAATATATATATATATATATTTTTTTTTACTTTCGTTCAACTAGTTGAGCCCAAAATATTTTAATATTTTCAGTGTGAAGCGAAATAGAGGAGGGAAAATTAAAAAATATTTCTGAATTAATATCTGCGCCTTCTTAAAATAGTTTAATCAAAATTTCTTAATTAATTTAAATTAAAATTTCTTAAAGGCGGCATAATAGGCAGATAGCCATCGTGTGCTTTGCCATAATTAAATACACCAACTCCTTTAATGCATACCATGCCCACAATATTCCTAAAGCACTCTTTATTTTAATCTTTGTAGTAAACTTATATTCCCGTTTATAAAAGTGTTTTAAATTATGCTAAAATTCATTTTTTGCATTTTTAAATTTCAAGGATCAAATTCATAAAAATAACGAAATGTAATGTATGCCAAGGGAATTTTTTAGATATTCTCTGCTTCCTATACTTTTATCTAGAAAAATTTTGTACTCGTAAAAAACACAGATGTTTGAGTCTAAAAATTTGAAATTGATTTTTCCTCTCAGATGCTATTCAATGATTATTTTTGATATACTAGTGTTTTTAATTCATGTATTTTCTTTTTGCGTTTGAAAGTCAAGTCGAAAAAATGTTTTTACATGTTCCTCTGCCCCCCTATGCTTAGAAATATTTTTGTAAAATTACAAAAAATTAAACACGGATGTTTGAATCCCGTACTATGAAAATTGATTTAAATATATTATTTTAAAATCTGCGATTTTTTTACCTCGCATTCAGTTTGCACTAAGAAGTCGGTTAGTAAACAATTTTGAAAAATTCGAGGTCGAATGTTTTCCCCTTAAATGATATTCTATTTTTGTGTGTGTGTGATTTACTAGTGTCTTTAATCTATAATTTTGTTACTTTGTTATATCGAGAGAAGTTTTTACATTTTCCTCTGCTCCATATCATATTTAGAAAAATTGTGTACTTATTATAAAATATAAAACAAATACTTTTGAATCTCGAAGTACGAAAATTAATTTAAATATATTGTTTCAAAATCTGCGATTTTTAGCGTAATATTCAGTTTGTATTGAGATCTAGTGACAGATTTTTCTATTCTATGTGTCTACTATTCTGGTGTTTCCCCCTTTAAAGGCTCTTCAACGATTTCGTTCTTTTTATTTATTAGTGTCTTTAATTTAAAATTTTGTTACATTTAGTACGTCAAGAGAGTTTTAACACAATTTATAAGTTTTCAAAGTCTAAAAAGACCTTATTAATATTCTCATGAAGTTTAGATATTTTAGACTTATAATTTGGTAATAGAATGAACAATTCCTTAAACTAAAATAATTTAATTTTTAATTAATGCAAATAATAGATATTATGTGTTTCCTGCGTGCCAATACAATAGCCTGCCAGTGTTTTCTAGGATAAGAATTCTGCAAGACTCTTTGAACCTCCATTTTTCAAAAAAAAAAAAAAAATTATATTAATCATTAATTTAAAAAATAACCTGCATAGAAACTGTCGCCACTTAATCCTTTAACGCCACAAAACTTTTTATAAACTGATATTTTATTTTCAGTTGCGCACAGATGCAAACATTTCGGTCATCAATCTGTGTGCGGTCCATAAATGTTATGCCCAAATTTAACACCAAATATCTTTGTCAATATTCTTCATTCGGAAGTCAAACATTTTGCGTTTCATTTTTTATAATGAGCACACAATTTTCCTAGATATTATAAAACGATCTTGAGAAAATATGATATAACGTATTTTAAACAAAATTAATGCATTTTACGCGAAATTAAATTGAAAAAATAGAAAAAATGAATTTTTGTGTCATTTAAAATATTTTATAATTCAAGTCTAAGACCAACGGTTTCGAAAATGAAGATCGGCTGAGGATGGTTTTGGACACGGTGTTTACCTTGAATTCTGATATAAAAATAAGAAATAAAATAAGAAAGCAGTCATTATATTACCCAAATGGATGCTTTTTATAAGGCATATAATGAACGATCATCGTTTTTCAAAACATTTAATTTTCTTTTGCAATGCATTTGTTGAGCATGTTAATATAGCGTAATAAAACGCGTTGAGTCAATCGTCGCAATATATCTTGAGTTAAAATGTGCACAACTTCTATCTCTATGTGGTTTTACTAACGACAAGCACTAATGTTCTTTATTATGATATTTAATAAAAAATATACAGATATGTTTCAAAGATTTCAGTGCTCATTAATGCTGTGGGTCTACTCGAAATTCATTAGCTTTTTCAAGTGGTTTGTTTCGGAGTACAGTTCTGAAAGAAATATGCTAATTGAGCTTGCATCATCTTACGGTGCTTCTTGTTTGATAACGTATTAAAGCAGATCAGAAAACGAAAATCAGCCGCTGAATGTAAATTTTAATAACTACAAATAATGAACCTCCATCTTATGAAAGCAAATTATTTTCAAAAATCAAGTAGCACATATGATGGCTTTATTACTTTATTTTCATTGCATAATATGTTTGGTTACAATATAAAGTTTCTCTCATAACGATGCAAGATAACGGATACATAAAATTATTCTTGTGCAGATAGTATTGAATGGACGAAGATTTACATGATGTAAGCAGGAAAGGTAAACCGTAGAAAAAAACTTCAGGAATGACTTAAAATAATTTTACAGATTGATGTGCAGTCAAAAAATTAATATGGGCGTAAAAATAATGTAATAAATAAAATATATGTAAATATACTTAAAATTACAAATTTAAATAAATTAGTTTCCATATAAATAATTAGTTTCCATATAAAAGTATTCAAAAACATGAAACGATAATTTCAGGAACAACATAAAAAAATTCCGTGTTTTGCTTGTAAACTACTTTGCTGTGAACACTTTTTTTTAATTATGTAATTTTTTCACTGTGTTTAATAAATGTAAAAAGAGAAATGATTTTTGGCAAAGATAGCAGTTTTATGTCAAATATTAATATTCATACAGTAAACTGCTTATGGATATTTTACTCACAGTACTATATTCAGTGTCAACTGATGTTGGTATCTTTTTATCTCAACACAGATTCCATGGTGTTTCGTTTCAGTACGAAGATAAAACTCACAGTTCTTTTTTCCATATGGAAATTAATAAAGTGTTTAGCAGCGATACATTTTCTCAGTTTTTGATAATATGAAAATACGACGTCTTCAAAGACATCTTTTGTAGAAACGAAAATCTCTATTTGATATCAAAATACTTCCTAAGCAATAGAAGGGGCTGTAAAATTTTCCAAATTCTGACATTCGAAAGTCCGCAAATTAGTTTTAATCAACTTTTCTACGCATAAACATATAAAATAAAACGAGCATACAGTCATAAAATAATTTCAGCATTTACAAGCAAGGTATGATTTGATAGCCAGAGTGTTCATAAAATAGAATGTCTTTTTTTTTTTTTTCCTTTGAGAACATACAGACTCCCCGTGCACCACATATGTACAACACGGGGCTTACAGAAGTAAGTTAACAAGAACATTAAAGGTTACACGTATAAATAAACATTAAAAATTACATGCATAAATAAAGCGAACAAAAGCAGAGAACAGCAGTCTGGACTTCACGAAAACAGATAAGTTCACTGGCCAAGTCACTCCGAACATTTTCAAATCATTCTGTAAGCATAATCTAGGGCCATCAAATGTAGGGCTCGAGAAGATCAAATGTTCCACATCCTGAGCAACTCTTTTTGAACATTCACATAAATTGTTTGATCGTAGATTAAAACGAAACAGATAACTTGCAAATTTACCTTGACCAGACAAAAACTGAGACACTTTAAAATTTAAAGAGAGGAAAGACTCGGAATTCAGTCTATGGTAAATAGAAGGAAGGAACTTTTTGGTGACTTCAGCATGACAAAATGAAATGTATTCCTCATTCCACATAGCTAAAAGCTTTTTATAATGAAAGGACTTCCAATAACTCTTTGGAATGCTAATGTTGATATCAATGGGTAAATTTAAGGCATCTTTAGCTAAGAAATCAGCACTTTCATTTCCGTAGAAACCATGATGAGCACGCACATAAGCAAAGCAGATATCAATACCTGTAATTCTAAGTGAACTAACAGTTACTAGGGTTTCGATAACTAATTTATCGCAGCTGGTAATACTGTTCGAAAGTTGAAGAGAAGAAAGAGAAATATATAGAATGTCTTTGAAAGAATTTTTATGCAGCTTCGAAAATTATTGCTTAATTTCATGCAAATCAGCCTCAGATTTGATTTAGGACTCCTATTTCCTGTTAAAATAGAATGTCTTTGAAAGAATTTTTATACAGCTACGAAAATTAACAGGAAATAGGAGTCCTAAATCAAATCTGAGGTTGATTTGCATGAAATTAAGCAATTTGTTAAAGCTAAAACTTTGAATTCTTAAACAACTTTCTTTATGAATTTTCATTTCAAATTTAAACAATTTTATTAAAATTTATTAAGTAGGTTTTAAAGCAAAAGTTTATTAAATGATGAAAAATGTTAAATCTTTGGAAATAACTGCAAATTTACTAAATATTCGATTTCATATAACTCAAATTAAAGGTGTAGAGAAGATATTTTAAACAAATGGCATGATATAAGTCTGAGCAATCGAACCGAAAAAAATAGTTTAATACAAAAATATATCTCTAAATATCACTTATATGCGAATATTCACATTAAATTAACTCGACATCGCGAAATACCATTCAGATGTGCAGGGGTGACAAAATGTAAGTTTCTTGAGTCGTAGCAGTCTGCAGCTTTACACAAGAATCAAGCTTGTATTAGCAGAATCCAGGAATATGATTTATGCAAGTAAATAAATAAATAAATAGTTCAAAAATCACAACACCAACAGATTTGTTGCACAAGCACAACAGGTGACAAATTTAATTCGTAAGATGAGAAATATGCTTCCGCAAATCATATTGTTGCATGAGTACGGGTTCTTAATAGATTGAATGCATACAGAATCAATGACAGCTTGATAAAATTTAGTTTACCAAAAGAAACACTACACAGTACTGTAACGTTCTACAAAAATACTCGTACAACTCTTCACAGTATCACCGAGAACAATCAGTAATTACACTTCAAACTACTACTAATAGCGTCAAACACAAAGAAATGCAAAGCACATCTAAGGCGAAGCTCTCTCGGTATTCTGAACTAAGAACTAACGACTACAACTGAGAGGAAATGCTCTCTCCGGTCTTAAATAGTTTTCACCCAGCCGCCGGGAAATGCCTAGTACTTTTCGAAATTACTGGAAGCATATAAGGCCGTGTACAGTTGCAGTTGCATGTAAAATCAATTACAGTTATTCAGTTATTATACCTAATGCGGCGATACAAGTACCGGACCAAAATTTCACCAAATGGTCGCCAAGTTTGGTGACTCGGTAATTTATTACCAAATTAGGCGACAAAAATTGGCCGCCAAAACTGTTGCTAGGTTGCCGGTATCTCGCCAAATTTACGAGATACCCGTTTATTCTGTGTTAAATAGACTTACCCCTGTATTCTTATTTTTGCGACAGATCATCGTCCCCCTAGATTTTTCATGTTACATTATACAGAAAAGTACAACAATTTCACATATAACTGCAATAAAATCATCGAACTGTATACACAGTTCGCAACAATATAAATGATGTGACGATCACTTTTGCGGACTTGAACATGCACTGCACCATGTATGCAATCACAGCCTATAACGAAGGTGGCCAAACTTCAACCAGTTAGAGCAGC
Source organism: Stegodyphus dumicola (assembly GCF_044657685.1). Classification (NCBI taxonomy): domain Eukaryota; kingdom Metazoa; phylum Arthropoda; class Arachnida; order Araneae; family Eresidae; genus Stegodyphus; species Stegodyphus dumicola. The sequence continues at coordinate 202,549,689 of NC_140771.1, forward strand.
ATGTTCAAATTCAGAAAATTTCGACAGCCGCCACTACATTTTTCAAAAGCCACGATTTCATATTGACGTCATTTGAAAAGTAATGAAACTTGTTTTAAATAGGAAAAAAAAAGTCTGATTCTAAGCAGTTATTCAACGACAGTTTGCTTTCAGTATATGGTGATGCCTCGAAGGCAACGCGAAGTTTTTTGGCATCTTTGTTTTTCTCTAATTAGAGCTTGATGCGGTAAAAAGTACTCTTTTTCAGAAATGAAATAAAATAAATACTACGTTTCGACATTTATCAGTTTAAGTTTAATACTAACTTTGTAAAATGAAATGAAATAGATTAATTACTTTCTTTTGGACATTGAGTAATTTTAGTTCACCATATTTCACGCATTTATTATACCTGCAAAAGAACGGCGCCACCGCGAGCCATCCTGTGGCTCACGGTACCTCTCGTCTTATAAGCGATATACCTCGCATGTTGACTTAGACTGCTTCTTAACAACTGCTGATTGAGAAACAAAGCCCGCAACCAAAGCGTACATTGAGTGATGCCGGAGAAGGGTACCTGCCAAGGAGTTGTAAAACATAGCTATCAGCTTTTTTTCTGAGCGAAGAGATTTTAACCATTAACATATTTTACGTGTTGCCCGTGTAGTGTCACCAAATGTTCCCTCTTACTCAGAACTTGTTCAGCGTAAACGGCTTTTTATCGGATGTAACTGCATTATATGGCACTTGTTGCAGCGATTCTTGAGAGGTCATGTGCGTGGCGGAAGAGTTTTTAATATATCAATTATTAAGCTTAAAACAACTTGGTAGCGTTATCTCTTGACAGATGTCGTGTTCAAGTCGTTAGATACATCTTAAGCCGAATGGATATTATGATTCATAAAAATGGTCTTCATACCTCTAATAATGCTTAATTGAAGTTTTAATTTTCATAATTTTAATAATTGTAAAATTATTGTTTTTTTTTTCTGAAGAATCTATTTCTTTCGTCTATTTGTAAGATAAATAAATAAAATTTCATTTCAAAGCAGCCATCTTTATTCATTTCCTGTCAATTCGTATGCTTTTGTGCTGCATCATACATCCATCCGTCGCTGGGTTTCAGGAACTTTATTTCATTAAACTTCCTCTAACACAGTGCGAGTTTGGTGTAGATTTAGCTCTTACAGTACATAGCTATATAATGTTCTTGGTAGCGAAACTTGCATTTTAACTATCCTACATTTAATTTAATGGATAATAAATGCAAATGCCATCTGAAAAAAATGACTGAAGAAAATAATAAAGTAACAAACTGTGAACATTCGATTAAGATTTAAGTATTAGCTTTTACAAAACATTCAGATAATTCTGATATGACTGAATCTTATAATTATGAATTTTATAGCACTGAATAACGATGATACTCTGAAATAATTATGGTCCGTATTTTAATTCAGTATTTTCTATTAATGCGTTTTAGTTTCTACTAGTGTCTGCTACTACCATTTCAGCATTCTTAGAAAACTGCATTTGAGAGAAATCTTCTTTTTTCTTGTTTAAATTTTATTTTATAACTAATTTACTTTCGCATATATTAATTTTGAGAACATCTTAATTTTTCAGTACACTACTCCGTGCTAATATTATTATACTTAAATAGACTTTTATTACTTTAGGCGAACTAAAATTTGCTGTCTAGACAACGGACACTGAATGCTAAGTAAATTGAAATAAACTGGCAAAAATGTTGCTAACCATAAGATTACATCATGAAAAAATATTAAAAAACTAAGTTGAGATAGAAGTTATGTCAAGCTATTTAAGGCAAATATTACAATATTTAATAACATCAAACTTATTAATGACATCATTTACAATCATTGCGTCTAAAAATATGGAAGGGCTATGAATTTGACAAATACATCACGACACTGCGGTCTGTTAAGGACAAAAAAAGTTTACAAAAATGATGCAAATCCCCAGGTATGGTAATACATTTAGATGAGCGGACGTTCTAAATAATTAATGCCTAATTAATGTAAAAGATAAAATTTATACCATATATTAAATTATAATATTTTAAGTAAATTTTTCAAAGGGTTAAAAGAATATAGTAGAATACTGGAATGAGTTTCTGTAAAAAAATTAGAAATATATCAATTTTTAAAACCGTAAATTTTTAAGTTAGAAGTTGTCTAAATTAGAAAATTTTAATAATTAGATGTTATGGTAAGCTTATAAGTATAACACTTTTCTTTAATATTCGAAAGAACAACTTCCAGAGAGTTTCAAGGCAAACCTGAAATAAAATGTCAATTGCTTTTGTGATTATTAATGCCATATTTAGTAATTTTTAAATAAATTAAATTTTTATTGAAATTGTTAATGGAAAAGATATATGGAAATTTTATCTATACGCATACAGATGCAAATATTGATTTTATCAAAGGGTCGTAAATGTTTCCCGTTAGCCTATCCGACATTTATTTCCTGTAGCTTTTAATAATTTAAATACATTTCATAATAAATTCTTATAAATTTAATTAAAATTGCTATTTACTTTATCTACTAAGAACTTTAATTGCTTAATCTTTTAACCTGTTTAGAGAGCTAAAGGTTTTAGGAATAACTTGATCTTCAATAGCTTTGTTTGTATTAGTGAGTTTAAATTTAAACAAATATCATCTTATTTTTTTCCAGGCTTTGTGTACAATATTGCACATTTTTTATGACAGGCAGTAAAGTAATTTCATTATAAATACAATTATCAATAAAAATGTAATAATAAATCTCAACAGAGTAGCTTTAGTAAATATTAATAATTTGTATTTCCTTCTTTTCTTTCTTTCCTTTGCTTAATCGACCATAAAACAGTTTTTAATGAATGTTCTGCTCGGAAAATTAAGTATTTAAAAGCAAAGAATATTTCAGTATTTGAAAAAAGATAGGTACGATGTGCTAAAAATTTTGATATTTATAAAATATGAGATGCCTTAAATATTTTAGTGGAGATAGTAAAATATTATTTATTGGAAATGCTAGATTTTGGAAACTTTTATTGTCTCTAAAATAACATTACCATAACATTATTCTTGAAATTCAAACATCGATAACATTTTAAAGTGAATTTAAAGTTTAAGAAAAGTTTTACACTATATTAATAATGTGAGTTAATTTGGCGTTTCCAAAAAATATACTTTTAAAGTTAATATTGGCATATTATTACTTGTTGAGGATGAGAGAGGCAAAAATCACTCTCTCAAAATTCATTGAAATTTAAGTTTAAATTTTGCTTAGTTTGAACTTAATCATGATGTCTTGAGAAACTCAAAAATTATTAAAATGTATGAATTAATTATAAAATAGAAATAAAATAATAAATAAATAAATATAAAATAAGTGCATTAACAATATTTTAATTTAAAACTTTATCTCAATTTTTATATTTAACAAAGCATCTTTAAAATACTCTGAACTCGTAACTTTCGAAACGAAATTGCGTAGCAGTAATGGAAACACAGTGTGCTTATTGCTGTGTCACCAGTACAAATCCTATTGTATTCATTACTCTTTGCGATTTGTCCCAAACTTTACCTGCAGCATAAAAAGCCCAGATAAATAAGTACTGCAAAATAATATTGTCCATTTTATTTCATACACTATAAATTCCAGAAATATATATCGTTACGAGAAACGAGTAAAATACTCTAATCAATGATAAGATTATTATTAATACTTTCAAGAAAATATAAGGAAAAAAAATAATTGTGTGCATATAGTGTCTGCGGAATTACGATGCGGTTAAGCGACGTTAAAGGAAAAAACGGCACAATATGGTACGTTAAAGAAAATGTATATTTCCATTTTTGTATTTAATAAGTTAAAAATATTTAGACTCGGTAATTAAAACAAGAAATCATGTATGTTTGCTTAGATTTCCTACTAATAGGAAAGTTCGAGGAATTAAATATCCATTCACTCTCAGTTTTGAAAGTACTGACAACGTAAGTATACTGAGTTCTTAAATAAGTTTTTAGATATATTAGTGGAGTAAATATAAAGATAAAAACTGCAAAGATTTTGCGTTTAATTACGACGCAAATCAGGAGAAAAAAAACTGTTTTAACTATACTTCGAGCAGGGGAATAGAAAACGGTTGTTAAATCGTTATTTATTTGAGTGAAAAAAACATAATGCGATATAACGGACTCACCTTAATGACTTTTATTAAGATACATTGACATACTTTACAGTATTTAACAGCATAATAAGTTTATATTTAATGATATGTTTGGTTTTAATGCAAACCTTTTTAACTAAAAGTATCGAGATATATTGCAAATAATGATGTTATATTGATATCTATCTACCTGTTGTAAATCTTTAAGTGCCAAAATATTGTTGACATATATATAAAACTTTAAAAAGTCAATAAATGTATTCTTAGAAGATGATTTTATTGCATGAAGGCCTTTGCAATGAATCAATCGTATCAAGATACTCAGAGGGAATTCCAAACTTTTACTGGTTAATAACATGATAGTTCATTTACATAAAAATTAGTGTGAAATTCTGAATGTAGTGACCATTCCAAAAACTGAATAATAAATATAGCTTTCATTTAACATGTTCTTACATTAAAACCTCAGTAAAAATGTTATAAATTGATGAACACTAGAATGCTTCTATACAAAAAAGACTATAATTAATTTCATTACTGGTAATTGTTTTTAAAATTCATGTGCGAAATGTTCAACACGTTAATATTAAATATTTCAGGAAAACAAACGCATTGTTAAGAGTCTACTATAAATGTAGCTAAATTAATTATTTCCCGATAATTTTTCGGGTATTTGTTTCTGATATAATTCCTTCTAACACAGCTGTAAAAAAAACTCTTACACATTTTTTTTTATGAAACCCTAGAAATGTTTTACTCACCGTGTGCCTTAACTCTCGAAGGAATGATGAAGATGAGAAGGAATCTGAATAAGCACGTTTTCACTTTTTTCTTTCTTGTAGGGCCCATGTTTTTCACTTGGATCCACCAGTTAAACACTACACGGATAATCCTCGATCCAAGAAAACTGCAATTATCTGTCACATCAACTATCACCTGAGTACTTCACCCGCACTCCATGTGCAGAACTTTGTCTTCCGCCAGATCACTTATATTTCTTTGGAAAAGAAATATGGACCGTAATCGAGAATGAGAAAAACTTTGTGAGTATATATAGCAATCAATTTCCGGAAGATTTGTTTTGGAAATCGATGAACCGATAGCGTTAATATATTGAAATCAATCCCACACACTAGTTTTCAAGGAATAAACACCGTCAACAAGAAAGCCGACTGTACAGGGTTGTCTGCGGATCCAAAACTGCCGCTACGCGCCTGGCTCCGCTGACATTGTCAGGGAAGAGATTGGTTGCAAGTCTAATGCCAGTTTGTCCAGAAGATGGCGCTCTGGATCGTGCTTCGACCGCTGCCACCTTGGGGAGAGAGAAATGGGGTCCGATATTTTGACAACTAAAACTTTTCTTTGGAAGACGTAAATATGATTAGTTGCTGTTGATTTTTTTGTTTCGTTTTTTAATAGCCTTGAGGTTTCATGCTTGATGCATTTTTTTTTTTTTTTTTTTTTTTTTTCAAATTGGTGCATGTGTTCTCTCCGAACATGAAGAATGCACTTCAGTATGCCAGATTTCTGAAATTATGGTTTTTAGTCTCCAGAGCTTATAACAAAATGAAAAACTTGAGTTCATTAATAATATAACTGACAAAGAAGTAAAAAAAAAAAAAAAAAAAGTTACTTACTTTCTTATGACACGTTTTTGTACGAATAAAAATAAACCTACCATTTATTTGATGCATTTAAAATGATACTGTTGCCAAGTAAAATTCATTTTCAATAATATACTTTTTCAGAGAATCCCCGTTTATGCATCTTTTATCTAAGCAGCGTAAAAAATTTCCTATTAAACTTCTAATACTTTTTTTTATCTTTTACTTCCTGTGTAATAATCCTAGTTAGATGAAAAATTTAATATGTTTCATTATTGAACACAATTTATGTAGGTAAATGCAAATAATTTTCTAACACTGCAGAATAAACGCAGCTTTATAAATTGATATTTATTTATAATTTTAATCAATTATTTTACTTACAAAGTAGGCCTTTGAAAGACGGTTTAGTACCACTCCTGCTCTAGAACTAAGTAGCATTAGTATAAGCTAAATCTTTGATAAATATGATATTAAAAGACCTTAACTATAATACTAAAATAAGTTTAAAAGTAAACAGAAATGATTAAGTTTTTGCATTATTGCCTTAATGAAATTCATAATCGTAATTTCATTAATAGCTATGAAAATTATAATCAGTTTGAATTTAATTAATTTGAAAAATTCAATCTCGGTTTAATGTTAGTGCCGAAAAGCATTTTCAGGCACGAGGTCTGTAATCTAATTTCTTTCATTATTAAAATTAACCGTGTTATTATGAAGATATAATTATTCCGTTTCATCTCTTGTGATATAAATAATCTTTTTAATTTTTATCAAGGTCAGACTAAAGTAGAATTTTATTATAATTCATAATTTAATTGGAGTAGTCTGTTTAGATACACAAATGCACAACTGTACTAACTGATAAAATACGTTTCATTTTCATTAATTTTGAGCATAACGATTTGCAACTTAAAAAGACATTTTATTATAAATTAATCTAATAGATCTTGCCTAATTAATTAAAATGCAGCTTTATCTTATTATTAGAAAAATTAATTTAATTACTTGAAATGTATTTTTTAAATTTCCAAAATGAATTTAAAGGTTAAATTCAATTAATGAAAATCATACAATATTATTAAAAAATTATTTTTATATAATTACGAATGACAACATTATATGAAAAATAAACAATGCACTAAATTACTTCAAATATTTTCAAAGGGCGCAAAACATTTCTGCATGCTATAATAAATGTTAAGTGTTGTTTAACCTCAATTACAATTAAGCAAATATTGAAAAATGATATAATGGGCTTATTTTGATTTTCAGTCAAAGAAACATTGATTCTTTCTTCGATACATATTGGTTATGCTATACTGCTTAGGTAAACATATTCAAGAAAAGGCAAAAAGAGTTTAATACTGGAAGATACTGGACAATAATTGAACCTTTACATATTAAACTAGTTAATACTTAAAAAAATACATACTATAATTAAGACACAATAACACGCCGAATAAATACTAATTCAGAAGTCAAACAACAAAAATCAGCGTTAATTTGTTAGCGTTAGATAGTCGTCATGGATAAGAACACTTACATCGATGGTGTCACTAAACTCTTAAACGAAGGACCATATAATCCGATCCCTAAAGATCCTTCACCTTCGGACTTATCCAAAATAAAAACTGCGATCAAATCTTCGCAAATCATTTCAAGCAACTTAAAACATTCGCTTATCCCATCTGTTGCGAATTGTGCCAGATTATATGCTCTTCCCAAAATTCATAAAAGTGGTATTCCTTTCCGCCCTATTGTATCAAATTTAGGTACTGCCTCGTATCCATTAGCTAAATATTTAGTTTCTAGATTTTCCACTCTATTAGACAATAACATTTACACCATAAAAAATTCAATAGAGTTTGTAAAAAAGGTTAAAAACATTTCTCCTCGTAATTTACTCATGGTTTCTTTTGATGTAAAATCATTATTCACCAATGTCCCAGTGGAGGGTGCATTAAGATGTCTAGAAACCAGACTTCGCGAATTTCATTTCTCTTGCATCGAAATTGATGAGCTAATTTCTCTCACTCAACTCTGTTTGAAACAAACACATTTTGTTTTCCAAAATAAATATTACAAGCAAACTGAGGGATTAGCCATGGGAAGCCCCCTCAGTCCCATCCTGGCTGATATCTACATGCATTATTATGAATCAAAATTATTTGAAACTTTAAACTTCCCGGCATGGTTCCGCTACGTAGACGATACTTTTACCCTGTTTGAAGGTAATAAAGATGATTTGAATAGAGTTCTTTCAACAATGAATTCTATTGATCCTGCTATTCAGTTCACTTTTGAACTTGAGACTTGCAATTCTCTTCCGTTTCTCGACATTCTGGTCACACGTAACACATCCAACTTCAGTACTACAGTTTACCGTAAACCTTCATCGGTTTGCCTTCCACCACACTTTAAATCATGTCATCCGACTAAACAAAAGTTAGCTTCATTTTATTCCTATGTTTTCCGTGCTCTTCAAGTTTGCTCCTCCAAACTAGCCCTTGATGAAGAACTAAATTATTTAAAAGCAATAGCTATTGACAGGGGCTTTTCACCCAACATTATTAATCAAGCAGTTAAAAAATTCTCATCTCAACACACTAAAAGCCACACTCTTATTTTAGGAGATTATAAAAATTCTGTTGTCATTCCCTTCTTTCCATCAATTAGCTATAAAGTTGCACATATTTTGCAGAAATTTAACTTTCGGGTTGTTTACTCTCCCATCAATAAAATTCCAACTTCTATACTCAAGGACCCCATTCCGGATATGAATTCCTGGGGTATTTATAGGATTCCTTGCCAGTGCGGTTTAATTTACATTGGCCAAACTAAGAGAGCCTTAAAATTTCGCGTCAAAGAACATGAGGCATATGTTAGAAAAAAGGAAACACAGAAGTCTTCTGTTGCTCAACATTGTTGGTCCGAAAATCACACTTTCAATTTTTCTGCTGCCAAAATTATTCAAAAAACATCTTCCATTGGAGAACTGGATTTTCTCGAGGCATTTCACATTCATAAAAATCTTTCTGTTCTAGTTAACGATCCTAATTCCAATCCAAATTTGCCTTCGGCTTTTAGAGAAATTATGTTTTAGTTCTGGTTTCGCCAACAGATGGCGCCACTTGCTTATTCTTGTCCAGGCTTTCTTATTTTATCTAAACATTATTTCCTATCTTGTTCATTTGCGGTTTTGCAGCTGAAGATGATGGTTCGGTAAAACCATCGAAACTAGTCCTGTGAAAATTTTGTAAATTAACGCTGATTTTTGTTGTTTGACTTCTGAATTAGTAAATACATACTATATAATGAAAGCAATATCGCTAAGCAATCGCGTTTACAATTTACAGGTATTGTGATAGGAAAACTCCACCGAATCTAGTAAGGGCAAAGGAAATCATGTTTCACCATACTTTCAGAAATAAAAATATAAGAAGACATGTTAATTATGTCTCTTACGTTGGTAATTTAAATTCCGGATATTTCATGCTTAAACTAATGCTAAAACTTATTTTCTCACTTATGGATTATAACGCTGACATCAACATCCTACATTTCTACGATTACAGGCAAAAATATCGCACACAAAAACGTCACGTGGAAAACAACGCAAGACGAAAACATCGTCCTAAAATCGTGGGAGAAAAGAAAGCAAGCTGAAAACGTCGCAGTTCTAAAACATCGTCGTTTGTCTAAACATCTGTTTAAACACAGCAGTTTTAAAACACCATCGCAAAAACATACCTTAGTAAAAAATACAACACCTGCAAACCATCGCATTACGATAACGTCACAGACGTATGTTTTTCATATTTTAAAAGTTACAAATGTATATCCACATAATGATTAGTGAAAGCAAGACAGACTGACCTGTTTATTCCATATTTTTTAATTAATTCATAATTTTGAGCGAAAAATGCAAGAAGGAAATTTAAGTATTCGAAAACTGAAAATGAGTCGAAAATTAATGCTAAAACAGGTATAGAATAACAGTTATTAGACTTTTAAACTTAGACACTCAGCTGCAAAAAGAAAACCTGGAGCATTCAGACGTGTGATTTCCATTGTACTTCGCGAGTCAAAATAAATTACAAAGGTTCCCTCACTGTATTACCGTATTTCTTCGTAAAATTTCTCTGTTTTCGTTTTACTAATTTTATCTTCTGAAAATGGCGATAGGAAAATTTTGAGAATAATTTCGTTTACGAATGAGGAAGTTACAATAGGAACATAACAAATAAAAAGTAGTCTGGATAACTGCAAGCAACTTTCACAATATTATTTCTTTGAAAAAAAACCTACATTCCAATAAGAATGTATATTAATATTAACATTACAGTATGTATAAGACATCTTCATTTCTACTTCTCTGTAACTTGAAACTCGCCTTTCTTAGTGCTGTATCTGCTACTCCTTAGGCTTGAAATCATCCAAGCGAAGTCGTACACTAAACGTCAGTTCATATTTGCATTACTGTGGCTGATCGTTTCGTGTACTAGGCTGCCGTAAAGTTCAGCAGTTAGAATTAGAACCGTTTGGTGCAAATTTCATATATAGATTGCGAGGGCTTGTATTTGTTGGAAAGACGAAAATAATCACTTTAAGTTGCTGATCCCATTTTAAAATTCATGGAAGCTCCTTCTATGAACGCATTGAGAAAGGTTAAAATTACGCGAATATTTTAATTTTCATAACCTACCATTAAAATGTTAGCGGGGGAATATGCATGGAGGAAACGTGAGGTAGGAAATACGTATAATTCTCAGCTATAAAAGAAATTTCAGTCTCTTGTCTATATACTATCATCTATATAAAAAAATTATCCTGGCGGCAGAAAATAAGATACTATAGGGGCCGAGGTTAACACACACACCCAAAGAAAAACCCTTAAAGGATTTAAAGTTTAATATGATGAGTACAAATTATCGATAGAGATGGACCAAGTGGAATAGGGAAACATTTTACAAGATATTAGATGAATAAGCACTTAGACAAACATCGAAAAGTTATATAACTTATGTATATTTAAAAAGTGAAAATGCGTAATGTAATTCTATATAAATATTTAATGCTTTAAATTAGAAAAATCATGAATTAATAAATATTATACTTAAGAATTGAATCTATTTCTTTCAAACAGTTTAATATGTTAATTAATAATAATCACATTAAATATGAAAGAATAATATCTTAAGTTTAATTGAATGAAAAACAAGGTAAAATCGTGTTTCGAGACTAATATCTCTTTTGGTCTCATAAGTTGCCATCCTTTGCATATTTGGGAGGAGGGGGGTATTTTAATCTTATTTAAACAGAAATGTTTTTATTTTATTTGTGCAAAACTGTATTTTAATGTTTTAAATTGAAAGCGTATTACTTGTAGAATTTCCTACTGGCAAAATTTCCTATTAGCAAAATTTGGTTTGTAGAATTAAGAACCTTTAAAATTCATATTGGATTTACATATGATGTATAAGTAAAAAAAGTATTTCTTCTCATAAAAACGTAAAAGGTAGATTTCAATATTTTAGTGCATTCGTGGTTGCAAGAGGAAAAGTACATTACCTTTTCCTGCACTTGTAGTAAGGTTTTAAGCTGGAAGTCTAAAAAATATTTTTTGAGATTATTACCGTTTCTGAAATGTCATTCACTTTCTGAGTATAAAGATTAAACGTTTTTTTTTTTCCTTATCAAAGTAAATGATTATTACGTACCTCATGAGTTTCTAAATCAGTTAATTCTACTGTAATATGGCGTGACTTAGAAGATATAGGCTTCTTAGCTTATCATCATTGTTCATTTATCATTCTTTATTTAGGCAACATAAAAGGAAAAATCCGGCTTCGCAGCGATATTAAATACCTGTCATGCGATAGCGTTAGAGAGTATCAATCAACTACACTGCACTGGCACTTTCTTTGGCAACTTTGGGTATTACTAATCGCTGGCTTAAAGCTTTGCTTTATGGCAGCATTTGCTCTGAATCAAGGATAGAGAGCATTAACGATATCATTTTATTACTGATTATGCTTATTATACTTTCAGATTCTATAGAAAAATGTGAATTTGTTTATCTATGTCTGTCAAATAAAAGTATTCAATTAACTGTTTCTTATCTTAATTAACATTAACTTATAAATAGAAGCAAAAGTGTGCGCCATATCTTTGTCATGTACATTGCAAAAACTGAACTTTATAATACATTGTGTTTTAATAAGTAACGTTTAATAACTTATGTTTTAGATGTAAACTGTAATAACTGCTGTAAATTAAGTGTTATGAGTTAAAAGAAGATAATGTGGATACCGGCCTAAAATATTAAGTGCATATCAAAAATCTCCGCTGTACCTTGAAAAGTGTTTTCTACTGAAACTGCGCGAAGCAAATGCTTAACTAATTCTTAAATTAATGTTTAATTCAGAATTCAATACCTCCATTCACCAGTCTTTTTCAAATCGGCCAGCTTATAGAGAAGCCTTAATAGATACATAAATTCAACTTTTTTGTGAAATGGATATAAAAATATGACACCATGTTTTCTTAAGAAAAATACTTATAAATACATATGTTCCTGATGAGGAGGGACCTTTAGCTGCCCTCGAAATCGATTGAGTGTTTCATTATACCTACACTAAATATAAGGTTGTTTTTTACGATTTTGATTGTCACATTAGCGTGTTTCTCTTCTAGTCTACATATGTTTCTGTTCAATAAAACTCCATTCATGTTTGTAACAAATTGCTAGACTTCCCGAAAGGCACTAAAGGCTGCCACAGGGGGAATCGTTTCCGCTCAAGCAAGAGTACGAACACCTTAACGTTCACTGGACTTTTTTTAATTTTCTTCATTTAAAAAAATATTACTCTAGGAAGCCGGAAATATCAATTAAGGTCTGGTCAGTTGTCAAAGATGTGTATTTACTTATCTGTCCAGAAAGAGGCAGGATATGATAATTAGTACTTCTGTGTCTTGAACTAAAATTACTCTATAAGGTATCTCTCAGACTATATGAATGCAAGACACACGAGCATTTTTCGTATTCTCTAAACAAGATCATCGATGTTTTGACCCGTTCTTAAAGTCGAGCGAACAATTGATCTGAAAGAATTTCAAAACAGAACGCACAGCTTAGGACACTTACGGGTCGACTCAGACATATGAGGAAAAAGCATATAAAATATTAAAATAAAATAAGAAAGTAAAAATCTGAAAGGTTTCAGATTTTAAATTACGTCAAAAGGGGCCTTTTTTAACGTTTTCTGTGTTACCTTTATTTATTAAATTTTGCACTTAAACCATAAAATTCAGTTCAACAACAATATCGCAAAATAATTTTAAAATGAGCATATCTTTAGAATTTCCGATACACGGTTCCGCGCGCTGTAAATAAAATCGTTTCCTCCCCCGTAGAGTGTTGCCATTGCTCACTTTTATATCGTTGCGTTTGTCAAACGTTTACAAAACATGAAACCGATAATAAAACAAATTCCAAATTTCAAATTTGGACTTTCAGATGTCCATATTCGCAATAAGATTACGTCATTCAAAACTGGATGGCTCTAGGTACAGTTGTTTTATCAAAATGCGAGAAACATATATACATTTGTGCAGATTCCTCATTATTTAATTTCTTCAAATATAATACAGGGTGATAGTATTTGGTGGCAGAGATTTGAAACGTGGTACAGCCTTTTAAAGTTTTCAACTCAAAATCTCAAAACGAAAACAGTAGTCCTTCAAGGACTAAGCCCCTTTGGACTAATTATCAACAGAAAAATATTTTTTAATTTTGAGACATCAATCCGAGATTGTTTTTACCTGCGATTTCACACGCGCGTATTCACACGCGCGTATTCACAGGTGCATCTATTGAAATTTAGTTGTATTTCGTACCAGAACTGAGACTACTCGGATGGAGAAAAAACATTGAGCAGGAAGAGATTTTACTCAAGAAGAGGAAGCATTCAAGGTTTTTAGACATTGCTGCTTCTGATGTCAAAAACAGCGGTTCTGCTACCGGCATCCATGTCTTTCCGGAATCATGTGAAATGTCATAAACATGAAAAGTTTGCGTTAAATATATATAAACAAAATATGTCCTGGGAAAGGATATCTTGTTACTCAAACACATGTTGTTTTCTATCCACTCATTGAAAGTGTAAGATTTTAGTTACCCATTCTGTATATCTTAAGACCTTACCTACTTATCTGCTCAATTAGTCAAACGTGATTAAGTTTTACATAATTACTAAAATTCTAAACAGCGGGAATTAACTTGAATTTTAACCCAAATGTGAGTTTACAGAGCTATCACGTTTTTTTTTTTTTTTTTTTTTTTTTTTTTTTATCCCGAGTAGCGAACTCTAAACGAATCTTTCAGTTGCTGGTTAGACGGGCTGCCACTCATGCTACAACAGCATAAACCTGAGAATAGGATAATTCCTTAAAATCTTAAGAAAATTTATAGTTTGGTAACATAAAATAAAACACCGTGAATATCTACATAACCGCAAAAATCTGACTAAATATTTAAATGCCACGGTTTTCATTGTAATAGATTTGTATTAACGCATATTTATTGAAACCAAGCTATTCAAAAGCAAATAAAATATTCAAGTGATTTATGAGGTATAGTTTTGATGAGGGGCTCCCAAAGGTATTGGCATAGACCCCTTTGAGAGCTCTATGACAGTTTAAAGGGGGATTAATAGTGATAGAGGGATCGAATGGAGCCTAATATGCACCAGCAATATAGCCATAAACAAGCGGGCATCGATTATAAAAAAATAATTAATAATAAATTTGATAAATAATTGTTTACTTGAATAAAAATTAATTATAATCAAGTTTATATAAGTCATTATATATTTATATAAGTATATTAAATAAGTATGTTTATATAATTCATTATTTATTTATATAAGTCCAGTTTTATTCATAATATCTGGGAGAAAAATATCTCTAATAGAAGTTATTACTGAATCAACATTATTGACGTTTCCCTCTCTTTACCTGGTGGATGCAGGCTTTAGTCAAATCAATAATTTACTACAGTAAACAGGCTGAATATTTTAAAAGAGATGATTTAGTAATTAGGCAGTGACTTATCAAATATTCTTTTTAAATGCGTCAGTACATCAGGCGCAGCCATCGAACTTTAAATCAAAATTTAAATCGAACTTCAATTAGAATCTGTTTTTTTTTTTTCTGAAAACTTGTTTATATATGTAAAATTAAAAAAGAAATAATAATAAATAAAACAGAATTCTAATAAATGATTTTTTGATAAACTGATTTTTTTATCTTTAAGTAATTTATGTGGAATTGTTTGAAATATAATAGAGTCGATGAATAAAACCATTCTTTTAAATGGCATCAATGTAGCAAAAGGATTGAGAATTCATTGTTTAGAGTCTTACAGTTCTTCATTATCAAGTAGTATGTCAAGGAAATAACGCAAACTGTTTAGTCATACTTAAACTTCAGATAATTAGTGAAATTCTTGCTTCATTTTGAGTATTTTCATTTTATATTTCGTTTATATTATTTTAGAGCGAACGAGTTAAAACGAGGCAAAACATAGAAGTAAGCAGGTACGAAAAAATACATGTTAAAATTAAAAAATAAGGAAAGAGATAAAAAGTGAGCAGCGAAATAAGTAGTACTAGTTTTCGACAGGAAAACAGTCTAGATTGCTTCAAAGGAAAAAACGTTCTATCTTTTTCCAATAAGAAAGGATTTTTTTAATGCTCACTATGATTAAACTATACGCTCCTTCAAAACACTTGCATCTTCTTTCAAAGGTTGTGCTCATCTTCTACTTTTATTATAAAGAGAAATGTAAAACTCTTGTTTAAAAGAAATCAGAAAATTATCCTACAATGAGTCATTGACAGAAAATTTCATGATCATTAGTTTTTTTCTCTTGGTTTGATTAAAAGAACAAAACGGAAATTTCAATCTTTCAAATGGAAAGTTATTCGCTTTTATTAATATTAAATTATAATGATGTGCCATTAAAGGACATTTAAAGATTGTTTAAAGATTTTATCTGCCACAATTTTTCTGCTGTTTAATGATATAATGAAATAGTATTTTATGAGAAATATGGCTTTCAAAGATGCAGTTACAAGTATTATTTTGAATTAATCAAGTTTAATGAATACAGCCATGTATTCATTAAACTTGATCATGTATGCTGGATAAAAATTACATTGTGATATTTTTTGATAAAAAACAGAGTGTAATGAGAATATTTATAAGTCTTAATGTTTTTAAAATTATAGCATGTTATTTCTTTCAATAAAGTGTCCTTTTTTATTTAGCAATGCTTTTGGTTTGGTTTTATTAGATTATGGATAAGCACTCGAGGGCTATCTGTCTTAAGGGAGTAATGCCTTCGTGAAACACTTTCTAAGGTAAGCAGGCTCGTATACACGTTACACATGTTGAAAACCACGAAAACGCCCATGCAGCCAGTCCTCTCGCGGGAATCGAACCTCGGACCGCACTACCAGTGTTCAGCGACAATACCGCTCGGCCGCTGGTGGGCACTATTTAGCAATGAAAACTGGTAAAAAATTAACCGTTTGCAAAGGCAGTTCTCTTGGTTTCCTATAAAAAGGAAACATAAAAAGGAATGCATTGTCTTTTCATTCTCTATGCATAAAGATTTCTGCTCACGCTTTTGGGGAAATTATTTGGGCATTCTTTAATTACAATTTTCATAAATTTCAAGGAAGTATTTCAAGACAGCGTTTTATCAAAAATATTCCTTACACATTATCGTATAAGTAAAGAATGTATGCAAAGGAATGACTTCAGGAAGAATGCTTTGAAATTCTACTTAACTATGGTTCCATCTGATAATTTTACTTATGTTATTAGGCCTTCTTCCGCCTTCTTAGCATGCCTTCGTGGCGTAATGATCAGCACGCTCGGCGCGTATTCATGAGGTCCGAGGTTCGAGTCCCGGCGAGGGCTTTACACATTTTTCACGTCTCCTGCTTTGAAATAACGTAATGTCTCTACAATGTTTGAATTTTATTCAGTGTTTGGAAGTACATTTTTGTTTTATTTTATTTTATTTTAATCCAAATATGCATTAAGTAGAACACCGGAAAATTTCAGAGAAATTAATTTGCTTGAAATTTTACTTAAGATTTATTAATTCCAGACTTTAGCAAAGTTTCATGAGGTTGAAATAACTGTAAATTTACATTAAAATAAACTCAATACATTATTTGATTGATTTTTTAATTTTATTGACAGTCGAATGCATTTGTTATTGTTTTCAGCAAGCAAACGTCTTCTGTCTGGTAGTAGGAAGTACGTAAAAGATTGACCAATTTGGGATGTAAAAATCTTTGTTAGTTCGTGAAAAATCTTCTGCCAAACTAAGTAGGAAATTATTGCCGTGTTACTCGATTAAGATTGGTGCTTTACACGACCAGGTTGATAAAAAGGTCTTATTACCTATTAAGATGTTTGGGAGATATCTATTATCTATGGGATCTATTATCTGCCTTCCAATAGGAAACATGTATTTGAAAACCTTATCCATAAGTGATAGAACATAATACACATACGGTTAAGTGAGAGATATTTTCTCTTACAAGGAACATCACTGTCACATTTAGCTTTCAGATAATTAAATCCATTTTCGATCAGTAATTAAATCCAGTGTAATTAACGAAAATATATCGTTACGGATATTACTTTTACGTATTTAGATATTTTCGGCTGGCCTTTTGATTTTTCATAAGAAATATCAGCGGCCGAGCGGTGAAGTTGGTTCGAATCCCGAAAATGGCCTGGCTACATGGGCGCTTTCGTGGTCTTCCCTCGCTTTTAACGAGTATACGAGCCTTAGAAAAACCTCCACGGAGTTATCCCTCCCCTTACACGGATAGCCCTCGAGCGCTTTGCCATATTTAAATGAACCAAATGTAAGAAATATATGACACTCAGATATGAAACTGAGACTTGTATTAAATTTCCAAATCAAGCGTGCATTAAAAACATTGTAAAATTTCAAGTATTCATAATATTTTGGATTGCACCCTTTACAGCATTCTAAAATTCAGAATACAGAGTTGCTTTCACTAATGTGGGACAAATGTGCGTTTTATGCACGGAGAGTAAAACTTACCCCTTTTTTTACATTTTCAGTGCTTTTATCTATTATTTCATAATTCTCTTATTACATAACTTCAAAAGTTTACAATTTAATTTTCGAAGAAATCAAATGAAACTTTATTGTTAAGAATAAAAATTACAGACTAAAATTCAGGCACATGTACTCAAAGACCTAGTAAAAGGTACAGTGAAACTTCAAATATGTGCCCTATTTATCTGAGATTCCAGTTATCCGAATAAAATACTTTACTTTCGACGTCTTTCTAAATGAATTTCACTGCTAATTTATTAACATGCTTTTAACAATTTTCTTTTATTGAAATGACGTAAAAATACAAAGTAGTAGCATATAATTTATATGTTATTATTTATCAGTTTAAAATGCTTAAAATTTAAAAAATAAAAGATAGAAATGTAACCTAACACATATGTGATTCGCAGTCATACCATTATTTATTTACGTATCATTAAATATCGATAACAGCATTATATATGATTTGGCCCCCATATACGTTTTCAGCAGTGTGACGTTGTTAGGTTATTTGGTAATATGTAGTTTACAAATTTTACCGAAAAAAAAAAAAAAAAAAAAAAAACATAATAACGTACTGTGTGAGTTTGCTGTTCTTTTTTATTATCTGACTGATTGCTGAGCTATAACAAATGCACATTTTTACTTCCTTATACGAAGTAAAAAGGAAGCATTGTAATCGCAAAAAGTTTCAGGCAGCAGATTTCAACATAAAGACCCATTTTGACCGCTATCGAATGCAATTTAACGATGTTTTTAAGTGATATCTGTACGTAAGGACAGAATAAAATACTCTTTTCCTCCAAAAAAATTATAAAACTACTTTGAAATGAATTCTGAAGAGAATTTTTTGTGGCGTCTCTACGAACATACGTACGTACGTATCTCGCATAACTCTAAAACGAGTAGCCTCAGAATGTTGAAATTTTGTATATAGGACTGCTATAACATGTAGATGTGCATCTCGTATTTTGGTTGCAATCGGCCGCACCAAACGTATATAAATATATTGTTGCGTGCGTACGGGTTCGTTATGAAATGAATGCACATGTCCGATGAAAAATGAACAAAAATTTATTATTATCACAACTGAAATGCTTAAATTTTCTCAAATTATCATGCAGTATCACAATATCTCACAGTAGTTATCTTTTAACTACTTAAATGTACAATAGAACGTAATTCAAAACAGCTAAAGAACGCTAATCCGCGAATTCGCTATAATCAACAACGGCAGTTTTCTAAACAACAACAAACTAAGCAACTACTACAAACTGAGATGTTTTCCTCCTTTTATAAGATTTTAAAATCACGCGCTAGAATTTTCCAGTACTTTCTCGAAATCAAAAAGAGATATTTATTTATTTAATGCACGCGCTCTTGTATTTTCAATTTTCCGGCTTAGCTTCCTTTTAATATTCGTCACGCGCTGCACTGCGCGAGAAATAAAACCATTTAATTTATAATTGAAGTAACATTAGGTTTTTAAATACCAAATTCGTAACACTGCCCCCTTCCCAAGGACTGCACGTCCCGGGCAGTACAATCCCTGGACAGGAAGCTAAACTTACAACTAAAGCATGAATGCAATAATAAGCATTACATTACAATAATAAACAACATGAACAATAAATGCAATAAATAAAACAAATCAAATACAAAATACAAATCAAATGCAAAATACAAATCAATTACTAAATACACATTTAGAAGCAAAAAGGACCATGGTCTTACACTATTTACAATTATTTACATTACGTACTATGGCCATAGTAATAAGCTAACCTGTCGTAAGAGTTCGAAGACTCACGGATCCGAACCATGAGGTCATTCGTGTTCAGCACTGTATATGGACCATCCGAAGGTGACTGTAATTTAGGACTCAGTCCTTTTCGTTGAATCGGGTTCCACAACCACACCTTGTCTCCTTTGTTGAATCTATGTCTAGTAGCTCTTGTGTCGCATCTGGTCTTCATTTTCTCCTTCGCCAAGTTGACTCGCTTTCGTGCAGAACGATGCATCCTCTCAAACCGGGCCTGGGCATCTTGGATGTGTTCCTCAGGCGATGAAGGCGCATCCGCAGGGCGACTAAACAGGCGGTCACAAGGCAGACGAAGGTCTTGACCGAAGAGCTTCTGAGATGGAGAATAGCTGGTAGTCTTGCGTTTCTTTTCGACCCTGGTATGATTTCGGCAGCTGCCCGAGCTCGATCTTTCGGACAAGGCGTCGACATTTCCAGGCGAGGATCCCTTTTGAGGATGGATAGTCATGCCATCAGATGCTGAAAGCAGCTTATTGTTTTGGAAATCTAAGGAAAAATTGTATTTCCTTAAAAAGTCCAATCCGAGTATGCATGGATCTGTAATATCCGCCACATATGCCGTGTGATGGTAGGCGACACTTCCAAACGTGATGTTTACGTTTAACTTCCCAGTTATGTCGATCTTGTCACCAGACGCAGTCTGAAGGGTAACACAGGATGGCGTCCAAATAAGTTTATCTTAAAATGCTCAGCTAAATCTTTCCTAATGATGGTAACATTAGCTCCTGTGTCAATGATCATATTGCAAGGAACTCCATCGATATTCCCATTGATGGACAGTCCGTTATTGTTGCCACTCACTATAGAGATCTTAAGCGCTTTAAAACAGGGTTTTTCATTATCTGGCAACCTCCGTTCCTTGATATGGTCATTAATTTGTTTCCTGCGTCGTTGCTCAGAAATAGTCTCAATTTTCGTACCCTGGGGTGTTCTGCAATTCTTTCGTACGTGGCCTTCAGCTCCACAGTTCCAGCACTTTGGTTTCTTGTCAGTCCTTTTCCTTCCCGTGGCATTTAATTGTCTGCTTAAATCGTATGCCTTATTTTCCGTGCTCTGGGGAGTTCTGCAGTTCCTTCGTAGGTGGCCTTCAACACCGCAATTCCAGCACTTTAGAGTCGGTTTCGTTTCACCACTATTCCGTCTTAAAGCATTCACTGGTCTTGTCAACTCATCCGTTTTATTATCCGTGCCCTGGGGTGTTCTGCAATGCCGTCGTAGGTGACCTTCAGAACCACATCTCCAACATCTTACAGCCACTTTGTTCTCACTGCTACTCCGCATCAAAGCATCGACTTGTCTGGATAAATCATCTAAACGAGCCATCAATTGGTCCCCTGGGTCGTGGACTCGCACAGCCCTGACTGAGTAGCGATCTCTAAGAGTTGCCTGCTGGGCTGCCTCCAATTTCACGGCGTACAACAGAGCGCTTTTTACATCCTTTACATCTGCCATTCGTAGGGCCTTCTGTATTTCGGGATCCCATCAATGAAATATTGCAGGGACAGGATTTCCCTTGTTTCTGTCGGGCACTCCGAAAAGGCGTGATGTGACAGCCTTTCAACATCCGTGGCGAGCTCATGAAGTGATTCGGTGGGCTTCTGTTGACGGGATTTTAATTGAAGCCTGCTGTAGTCTTTTAAACATTTCTCGCCAAAGCGCAGCTCCAAGGCGCCGGACAGAGCTTCGAAATCTAACCTTTTGTTTTCGGGAAGACTCTGAAGAATATCCGCTGCGTCGGCTCTTAAAGAAGCGGCGAGATGACAGGCCTTAGCTTGGGAATCCCATCCATTTGCGTCCGCAACGATAGAAAACTGGGTCTTGTACACTTGCCAGGATGTCTTCCCATCATATGTGGATAGCTTCAGAAATGGACGAGCAGGCATCGGTAAGAATTTAAAATCATCACTCTTGCTCCCTGCCGTCGCTACGAATTTCTTTAGAGTTTCCATTTCTTTGGCAACTGCAGAAACTCTCTCATCAATTTGTTGTTCGATTTGGTGTTGGACGGCACAAACTCTTCCTTCAATTCGTTCCTCCACAGCCGAAACTCTCCCTTCTATATGTTCTTTTACAGAAGAACCTTTTTTTCTATTTCTTCTTTCACCGAAGAAACTCTTTCTTCAATTTGATCTTTTACGAAAGAAACTTTTTCTTCAATTTGTCCAACTTTATTTTCAACTGTGTCAATTCTGCCTTCCATAGCTTCAAATTTATTTTCTATTATGCAGGTAATTTCTCTTTTCATTTCTTCTTGACATGCTTCAATCTTTTCTTGACCAGCTTGAACGGCTTTCATTTCGTCCTTAACGGATTCCTGGCCCAATTTCATTTCTTCTTTAAATGAGGCAAAGGCTGATATTAACTGCCTTAATTGCTCTTCCATCGCTCTTGTTATTGGCTTTCAAATCCCACTTCTGACACCAAAAATTGTTGCGTGCGTACGGGTTCGTTATGAAATGAATGCACAAGTCCGATGAAAAATGAACAAAAATTTATTATTATCACAACTGAAATGCTTAAATTTTCTCAAATTATCATGCAGTATCACAATATCTCACAGTAGTTATCTTTTAACTACTTAAATGTACAATAGAACGTAATTCAAAACAGCTAAAGAACGCTAATCCGCGAATTCGCTATAATCAACAACGGCAGTTTTCTAAACAACAACAAACTAAGCAACTACTACAAACTGAGATGTTTTCCTCCTTTTATAAGATTTTAAAATCACGCGCTAGAATTTTCCAGTACTTTCTCGAAATCAAAAAGAGATATTTATTTATTTAATGCACGCGCTCTTGTATTTTCAATTTTCCGGCTTAGCTTTCTTTTAATATTCGTCACGCGCTGCACTGCGCGAGAAATAAAACCATTTAATTTATAATTGAAGTAACATTAGGTTTTTAAATACCAAATTCGTAACACTGCCCCCTTCCCAAGGACTGCACGTCCCGGGCAGTACAATCCCTGGACAGGAAGCTAAACTTACAACTAAAGCATGAATGCAATAATAAGCATTACATTACAATAATAAACAACATGAACAATAAATGCAATAAATAAAACAAATCAAATACAAAATACAAATCAAATGCAAAATACAAATCAATTACTAAATACACATTTAGAAGCAAAAAGGACCATGGTCTTACACTATTTACAATTATTTACATTACGTACTATGGCCATAGTAATAAGCTAACCTGTCGTAAGAGTTCGAAGACTCACGGATCCGAACCATGAGGTCATTCGTGTTCAGCACTGTATATGGACCATCCGAAGGTGACTGTAATTTAGGACTCAGTCCTTTTCGTTGAATCGGGTTCCACAACCACACCTTGTCTCCTTTGTTGAATCTATGTCTAGTAGCTCTTGTGTCGCATCTGGTCTTCATTTTCTCCTTCGCCAAGTTGACTCGCTTTCGTGCAGAACGATGCATCCTCTCAAACCGGGCCTGGGCATCTTGGATGTGTTCCTCAGGCGATGAAGGCGCATCCGCAGGGCGACTAAACAGGCGGTCACAAGGCAGACAAAGGTCTTGACCGAAGAGCTTCTGAGATGGAGAATAGCTGGTAGTCTTGCGTTTCTTTTCGACCCTGGTATGATTTCGGCAGCTGCCCGAGCTCGATCTTTCGGACAAGGCGTCGACATTTCCAGGCGAGGATCCCTTTTGAGGATGGATAGTCATGCCATCAGATGCTGAAAGCAGCTTATTGTTTTGGAAATCTAAGGAAAAATTGTATTTCCTTAAAAAGTCCAATCCGAGTATGCATGGATCTGTAATATCCGCCACATATGCCGTGTGATGGTAGGCGACACTTCCAAACGTGATGTTTACGTTTAACTTCCCAGTTATGTCGATCTTGTCACCAGACGCAGTCTGAAGGGTAACACAGGATGGCGTCCAAATAAGTTTATCTTAAAATGCTCAGCTAAATCTTTCCTAATGATGGTAACATTAGCTCCTGTGTCAATGATCATATTGCAAGGAACTCCATCGATATTCCCATTGATGGACAGTCCGTTATTGTTGCCACTCACTATAGAGATCTTAAGCGCTTTAAAACAGGGTTTTTCATTATCTGGCAACCTCCGTTCCTTGATATGGTCATTAATTTGTTTCCTGCGTCGTTGCTCAGAAATTGTCTCAATTTTCGTACCCTGGGGTGTTCTGCAATTCTTTCGTACGTGGCCTTCAGCTCCACAGTTCCAGCACTTTGGTTTCTTGTCAGTCCTTTTCCTTCCCGTGGCATTTAATTGTCTGCTTAAATCGTATGCCTTATTTTCCGTGCTCTGGGGAGTTCTGCAGTTCCTTCGTAGGTGGCCTTCAACACCGCAATTCCAGCACTTTAGAGTCGGTTTCGTTTCACCACTATTCCGTCTTAAAGCATTCACTGGTCTTGTCAACTCATCCGTTTTATTATCCGTGCCCTGGGGTGTTCTGCAATGCCGTCGTAGGTGACCTTCAGAACCACATCTCCAACATCTTACAGCCACTTTGTTCTCACTGCTACTCCGCATCAAAGCATCGACTTGTCTGGATAAATCATCTAAACGAGC
Source organism: Stegodyphus dumicola (assembly GCF_044657685.1). Taxonomy (NCBI): domain Eukaryota; kingdom Metazoa; phylum Arthropoda; class Arachnida; order Araneae; family Eresidae; genus Stegodyphus; species Stegodyphus dumicola. The sequence continues at coordinate 202,574,018 of NC_140771.1, forward strand.
CATCAATTGGTCCCCTGGGTCGTGGACTCGCACAGCTCTGACTGGGTAGCGATCTCTAAGAGTTGCCTGCTGGGCTGCCTCCAATTTCACGGCGTACAACAGAGCGCTTTTTACATCCTTTACATCTGCCATTCGTAGGGCCTTCTGTATTTCGGGATCCCATCAATGAAATATTGCAGGGACAGGATTTCCCTTGTTTCTGTCGGGCACTTCGAAAAGGCGTGATGTGACAGCCTTTCAACATCCGTGGCGAGCTCATGAAGTGATTCGGTGGGCTTCTGTTGACGGGATTTTAATTGAAGCCTGCTGTAGTCTTTTAAACATTTCTCGCCAAAGCGCAGCTCCAAGGCGCCGGACAGAGCTTCGAAATCTAACCTTTTGTTTTCGGGAAGACTCTGAAGAATATCCGCTGCGTCGGCTCTTAAAGAAGCGGCGAGATGACAGGCCTTAGCTTGGGAATCCCATCCATTTGCGTCCGCAACGATAGAAAACTGGGTCTTGTACACTTGCCAGGATGTCTTCCCATCATATGTGGATAGCTTCAGAAATGGACGAGCAGGCATCGGTAAGAATTTAAAATCATCACTCTTGCTCCCTGCCGTCGCTACGAATTTCTTTAGAGTTTCCATTTCTTTGGCAACTGCAGAAACTCTCTCATCAATTTGTTGTTCGATTTGGTGTTGGACGGCACAAACTCTTCCTTCAATTCGTTCCTCCACAGCCGAAACTCTCCCTTCTATATGTTCTTTTACAGAAGAAACTTTTTTTTCTATTTCTTCTTTCACCGAAGAAACTCTTTCTTCAATTTGATCTTTTACGAAAGAAACTTTTTCTTCAATTTGTCCAACTTTATTTTCAACTGTGTCAATTCTGCCTTCCATAGCTTCAAATTTATTTTCTATTATGCAGGTAATTTCTCTTTTCATTTCTTCTTGACATGCTTCAATCTTTTCTTGACCAGCTTGAACGGCTTTCATTTCGTCCTTAACGGATTCCTGGCCCAATTTCATTTCTTCTTTAAATGAGGCAAAGGCTGATATTAACTGCCTTAATTGCTCTTCCATCGCTCTTGTTATTGGCTTTCAAATCCCACTTCTGACACCAAAAATTGTTGCGTGCGTACGGGTTCGTTATGAAATGAATGCACAAGTCCGATGAAAAATGAACAAAAATTTATTATTATCACAACTGAAATGCTTAAATTTTCTCAAATTATCATGCAGTATCACAATATCTCACAGTAGTTATCTTTTAACTACTTAAATGTACAATAGAACGTAATTCAAAACAGCTAAAGAACGCTAATCCGCGAATTCGCTATAATCAACAACGGCAGTTTTCTAAACAACAACAAACTAAGCAACTACTACAAACTGAGATGTTTTCCTCCTTTTATAAGATTTTAAAATCACGCGCTAGAATTTTCCAGTACTTTCTCGAAATCAAAAAGAGATATTTATTTATTTAATGCACGCGCTCTTGTATTTTCAATTTTCCGGCTTAGCTTCCTTTTAATATTCGTCACGCGCTGCACTGCGCGAGAAATAAAACCATTTAATTTATAATTGAAGTAACATTAGGTTTTTAAATACCAAATTCGTAACACTGCCCCCTTCCCAAGGACTGCACGTCCCGGGCAGTACAATCCCTGGACAGGAAGCTAAACTTACAACTAAAGCATGAATGCAATAATAAGCATTACATTACAATAATAAACAACATGAACAATAAATGCAATAAATAAAACAAATCAAATACAAAATACAAATCAAATGCAAAATACAAATCAATTACTAAATACACATTTAGAAGCAAAAAGGACCATGGTCTTACACTATTTACAATTATTTACATTACGTACTATGGCCATAGTAATAAGCTAACCTGTCGTAAGAGTTCGAAGACTCACGGATCCGAACCATGAGGTCATTCGTGTTCAGCACTGTATATGGACCATCCGAAGGTGACTGTAATTTAGGACTCAGTCCTTTTCGTTGAATCGGGTTCCACAACCACACCTTGTCTCCTTTGTTGAATCTATGTCTAGTAGCTCTTGTGTCGCATCTGGTCTTCATTTTCTCCTTCGCCAAGTTGACTCGCTTTCGTGCAGAACGATGCATCCTCTCAAACCGGGCCTGGGCATCTTGGATGTGTTCCTCAGGCGATGAAGGCGCATCCGCAGGGCGACTAAACAGGCGGTCACAAGGCAGACGAAGGTCTTGACCGAAGAGCTTCTGAGATGGAGAATAGCTGGTAGTCTTGCGTTTCTTTTCGACCCTGGTATGATTTCGGCAGCTGCCCGAGCTCGATCTTTCGGACAAGGCGTCGACATTTCCAGGCGAGGATCCCTTTTGAGGATGGATAGTCATGCCATCAGATGCTGAAAGCAGCTTATTGTTTTGGAAATCTAAGGAAAAATTGTATTTCCTTAAAAAGTCCAATCCGAGTATGCATGGATCTGTAATATCCGCCACATATGCCGTGTGATGGTAGGCGACACTTCCAAACGTGATGTTTACGTTTAACTTCCCAGTTATGTCGATCTTGTCACCAGACGCAGTCTGAAGGGTAACACAGGATGGCGTCCAAATAAGTTTATCTTAAAATGCTCAGCTAAATCTTTCCTAATGATGGTAACATTAGCTCCTGTGTCAATGATCATATTGCAAGGAACTCCATCGATATTCCCATTGATGGACAGTCCGTTATTGTTGCCACTCACTATAGAGATCTTAAGCGCTTTAAAACAGGGTTTTTCATTATCTGGCAACCTCCGTTCCTTGATATGGTCATTAATTTGTTTCCTGCGTCGTTGCTCAGAAATTGTCTCAATTTTCGTACCCTGGGGTGTTCTGCAATTCTTTCGTACGTGGCCTTCAGCTCCACAGTTCCAGCACTTTGGTTTCTTGTCAGTCCTTTTCCTTCCCGTGGCATTTAATTGTCTGCTTAAATCGTATGCCTTATTTTCCGTGCTCTGGGGAGTTCTGCAGTTCCTTCGTAGGTGGCCTTCAACACCGCAATTCCAGCACTTTAGAGTCGGTTTCGTTTCACCACTATTCCGTCTTAAAGCATTCACTGGTCTTGTCAACTCATCCGTTTTATTATCCGTGCCCTGGGGTGTTCTGCAATGCCGTCGTAGGTGACCTTCAGAACCACATCTCCAACATCTTACAGCCACTTTGTTCTCACTGCTACTCCGCATCAAAGCATCGACTTGTCTGGATAAATCATCTAAACGAGCCATCAATTGGTCCCCTGGGTCGTGGACTCGCACAGCTCTGACTGGGTAGCGATCTCTAAGAGTTGCCTGCTGGGCTGCCTCCAATTTCACGACGTACAACAGAGCGCTTTTTACATCCTTTACATCTGCCATTCGTAGGGCCTTCTGTATTTCGGGATCCCATCAATGAAATATTGCAGGGACAGGATTTCCCTTGTTTCTGTCGGGCACTCCGAAAAGGCGTGATGTGACAGCCTTTCAACATCCGTGGCGAGCTCATGAAGTGATTCGGTGGGCTTCTGTTGACGGGATTTTAATTGAAGCCTGCTGTAGTCTTTTAAACATTTCTCGCCAAAGCGCAGCTCCAAGGCGCCGGACAGAGCTTCGAAATCTAACCTTTTGTTTTCGGGAAGACTCTGAAGAATATCCGCTGCGTCGGCTCTTAAAGAAGCGGCGAGATGACAGGCCTTAGCTTGGGAATCCCATCCATTTGCGTCCGCAACGATAGAAAACTGGGTCTTGTACACTTGCCAGGATGTCTTCCCATCATATGTGGATAGCTTCAGAAATGGACGAGCAGGCATCGGTAAGAATTTAAAATCATCACTCTTGCTCCCTGCCGTCGCTACGAATTTCTTTAGAGTTTCCATTTCTTTGGCAACTGCAGAAACTCTCTCATCAATTTGTTGTTCGATTTGGTGTTGGACGGCACAAACTCTTCCTTCAATTCGTTCCTCCACAGCCGAAACTCTCCCTTCTATATGTTCTTTTACAGAAGAAACTTTTTTTTCTATTTCTTCTTTCACCGAAGAAACTCTTTCTTCAATTTGATCTTTTACGAAAGAAACTTTTTCTTCAATTTGTCCAACTTTATTTTCAACTGTGTCAATTCTGCCTTCCATAGCTTCAAATTTATTTTCTATTATGCAGGTAATTTCTCTTTTCATTTCTTCTTGACATGCTTCAATCTTTTCTTGACCAGCTTGAACGGCTTTCATTTCGTCCTTAACGGATTCCTGGCCCAATTTCATTTCTTCTTTAAATGAGGCAAAGGCTGATATTAACTGCCTTAATTGCTCTTCCATCGCTCTTGTTATTGGCTTTCAAATCCCACTTCTGACACCAAAAATTGTTGCGTGCGTACGGGTTCGTTATGAAATGAATGCACAAGTCCGATGAAAAATGAACAAAAATTTATTATTATCACAACTGAAATGCTTAAATTTTCTCAAATTATCATGCAGTATCACAATATCTCACAGTAGTTATCTTTTAACTACTTAAATGTACAATAGAACGTAATTCAAAACAGCTAAAGAACGCTAATCCGCGAATTCGCTATAATCAACAACGGCAGTTTTCTAAACAACAACAAACTAAGCAACTACTACAAACTGAGATGTTTTCCTCCTTTTATAAGATTTTAAAATCACGCGCTAGAATTTTCCAGTACTTTCTCGAAATCAAAAAGAGATATTTATTTATTTAATGCACGCGCTCTTGTATTTTCAATTTTCCGGCTTAGCTTTCTTTTAATATTCGTCACGCGCTGCACTGCGCGAGAAATAAAACCATTTAATTTATAATTGAAGTAACATTAGGTTTTTAAATACCAAATTCGTAACACTGCCCCCTTCCCAAGGACTGCACGTCCCGGGCAGTACAATCCCTGGACAGGAAGCTAAACTTACAACTAAAGCATGAATGCAATAATAAGCATTACATTACAATAATAAACAACATGAACAATAAATGCAATAAATAAAACAAATCAAATACAAAATACAAATCAAATGCAAAATACAAATCAATTACTAAATACACATTTAGAAGCAAAAAGGACCATGGTCTTACACTATTTACAATTATTTACATTACGTACTATGGCCATAGTAATAAGCTAACCTGTCGTAAGAGTTCGAAGACTCACGGATCCGAACCATGAGGTCATTCGTGTTCAGCACTGTATATGGACCATCCGAAGGTGACTGTAATTTAGGACTCAGTCCTTTTCGTTGAATCGGGTTCCACAACCACACCTTGTCTCCTTTGTTGAATCTATGTCTAGTAGCTCTTGTGTCGCATCTGGTCTTCATTTTCTCCTTCGCCAAGTTGACTCGCTTTCGTGCAGAACGATGCATCCTCTCAAACCGGACCTGGGCATCTTGGATGTGTTCCTCAGGCGATGAAGGCGCATCTGCAGGGCGACTAAACAGGCGGTCACAAGGCAGACGAAGGTCTTGACCGAAGAGCTTCTGAGATGGAGAATAGCTGGTAGTCTTGCGTTTCTTTTCGACCCTGGTATGATTTCGGCAGCTGCCCGAGCTCGATCTTTCGGACAAGGCGTCGACATTTCCAGGCGAGGATCCCTTTTGAGGATGGATAGTCATGCCATCAGATGCTGAAAGCAGCTTATTGTTTTGGAAATCTAAGGAAAAATTGTATTTCCTTAAAAAGTCCAATCCGAGTATGCATGGATCTGTAATATCCGCCACATATGCCGTGTGATGGTAGGCGACACTTCCAAACGTGATGTTTACGTTTAACTTCCCAGTTATGTCGATCTTGTCACCAGACGCAGTCTGAAGGGTAACACAGGATGGCGTCCAAATAAGTTTATCTTAAAATGCTCAGCTAAATCTTTCCTAATGATGGTAACATTAGCTCCTGTGTCAATGATCATATTGCAAGGAACTCCATCGATATTCCCATTGATGGACAGTCCGTTATTGTTGCCACTCACTATAGAGATCTTAAGCGCTTTAAAACAGGGTTTTTCATTATCTGGCAACCTCCGTTCCTTGATATGGTCATTAATTTGTTTCCTGCGTCGTTGCTCAGAAATTGTCTCAATTTTCGTACCCTGGGGTGTTCTGCAATTCTTTCGTACGTGGCCTTCAGCTCCACAGTTCCAGCACTTTGGTTTCTTGTCAGTCCTTTTCCTTCCCGTGGCATTTAATTGTCTGCTTAAATCGTATGCCTTATTTTCCGTGCTCTGGGGAGTTCTGCAGTTCCTTCGTAGGTGGCCTTCAACACCGCAATTCCAGCACTTTAGAGTCGGTTTCGTTTCACCACTATTCCGTCTTAAAGCATTCACTGGTCTTGTCAACTCATCCGTTTTATTATCCGTGCCCTGGGGTGTTCTGCAATGCCGTCGTAGGTGACCTTCAGAACCACATCTCCAACATCTTACAGCCACTTTGTTCTCACTGCTACTCCGCATCAAAGCATCGACTTGTCTGGATAAATCATCTAAACGAGCCATCAATTGGTCCCCTGGGTCGTGGACTCGCACAGCTCTGACTGGGTAGCGATCTCTAAGAGTTGCCTGCTGGGCTGCCTCCAATTTCACGGCGTACAACAGAGCGCTTTTTACATCCTTTACATCTGCCATTCGTAGGGCCTTCTGTATTTCGGGATCCCATCAATGAAATATTGCAGGGACAGGATTTCCCTTGTTTCTGTCGGGCACTCCGAAAAGGCGTGATGTGACAGCCTTTCAACATCCGTGGCGAGCTCATGAAGTGATTCGGTGGGCTTCTGTTGACGGGATTTTAATTGAAGCCTGCTGTAGTCTTTTAAACATTTCTCGCCAAAGCGCAGCTCCAAGGCGCCGGACAGAGCTTCGAAATCTAACCTTTTGTTTTCGGGAAGACTCTGAAGAATATCCGCTGCGTCGGCTCTTAAAGAAGCGGCGAGATGACAGGCCTTAGCTTGGGAATCCCATCCATTTGCGTCCGCAACGATAGAAAACTGGGTCTTGTACACTTGCCAGGATGTCTTCCCATCATATGTGGATAGCTTCAGAAATGGACGAGCAGGCATCGGTAAGAATTTAAAATCATCACTCTTGCTCCCTGCCGTCGCTACGAATTTCTTTAGAGTTTCCATTTCTTTGGCAACTGCAGAAACTCTCTCATCAATTTGTTGTTCGATTTGGTGTTGGACGGCACAAACTCTTCCTTCAATTCGTTCCTCCACAGCCGAAACTCTCCCTTCTATATGTTCTTTTACAGAAGAAACTTTTTTTTCTATTTCTTCTTTCACCGAAGAAACTCTTTCTTCAATTTGATCTTTTACGAAAGAAACTTTTTCTTCAATTTGTCCAACTTTATTTTCAACTGTGTCAATTCTGCCTTCCATAGCTTCAAATTTATTTTCTATTATGCAGGTAATTTCTCTTTTCATTTCTTCTTGACATGCTTCAATCTTTTCTTGACCAGCTTGAACGGCTTTCATTTCGTCCTTAACGGATTCCTGGCCCAATTTCATTTCTTCTTTAAATGAGGCAAAGGCTGATATTAACTGCCTTAATTGCTCTTCCATCGCTCTTGTTATTGGCTTTCAAATCCCACTTCTGACACCAAAAATTGTTGCGTGCGTACGGGTTCGTTATGAAATGAATGCACAAGTCCGATGAAAAATGAACAAAAATTTATTATTATCACAACTGAAATGCTTAAATTTTCTCAAATTATCATGCAGTATCACAATATCTCACAGTAGTTATCTTTTAACTACTTAAATGTACAATAGAACGTAATTCAAAACAGCTAAAGAACGCTAATCCGCGAATTCGCTATAATCAACAACGGCAGTTTTCTAAACAACAACAAACTAAGCAACTACTACAAACTGAGATGTTTTCCTCCTTTTATAAGATTTTAAAATCACGCGCTAGAATTTTCCAGTACTTTCTCGAAATCAAAAAGAGATATTTATTTATTTAATGCACGCGCTCTTGTATTTTCAATTTTCCGGCTTAGCTTTCTTTTAATATTCGTCACGCGCTGCACTGCGCGAGAAATAAAACCATTTAATTTATAATTGAAGTAACATTAGGTTTTTAAATACCAAATTCGTAACACTGCCCCCTTCCCAAGGACTGCACGTCCCGGGCAGTACAATCCCTGGACAGGAAGCTAAACTTACAACTAAAGCATGAATGCAATAATAAGCATTATATTACAATAATAAACAACATGAACAATAAATGCAATAAATAAAACAAATCAAATACAAAATACAAATCAAATGCAAAATACAAATCAATTACTAAATACACATTTAGAAGCAAAAAGGACCATGGTCTTACACTATTTACAATTATTTACATTACGTACTATGGCCATAGTAATAAGCTAACCTGTCGTAAGAGTTCGAAGACTCACGGATCCGAACCATGAGGTCATTCGTGTTCAGCACTGTATATGGACCATCCGAAGGTGACTGTAATTTAGGACTCAGTCCTTTTCGTTGAATCGGGTTCCACAACCACACCTTGTCTCCTTTGTTGAATCTATGTCTAGTAGCTCTTGTGTCGCATCTGGTCTTCATTTTCTCCTTCGCCAAGTTGACTCGCTTTCGTGCAGAACGATGCATCCTCTCAAACCGGGCCTGGGCATCTTGGATGTGTTCCTCAGGCGATGAAGGCGCATCCGCAGGGCGACTAAACAGGCGGTCACAAGGCAGACGAAGGTCTTGACCGAAGAGCTTCTGAGATGGAGAATAGCTGGTAGTCTTGCGTTTCTTTTCGACCCTGGTATGATTTCGGCAGCTGCCCGAGCTCGATCTTTCGGACAAGGCGTCGACATTTCCAGGCGAGGATCCCTTTTGAGGATGGATAGTCATGCCATCAGATGCTGAAAGCAGCTTATTGTTTTGGAAATCTAAGGAAAAATTGTATTTCCTTAAAAAGTCCAATCCGAGTATGCATGGATCTGTAATATCCGCCACATATGCCGTGTGATGGTAGGCGACACTTCCAAACGTGATGTTTACGTTTAACTTCCCAGTTATGTCGATCTTGTCACCAGACGCAGTCTGAAGGGTAACACAGGATGGCGTCCAAATAAGTTTATCTTAAAATGCTCAGGTAAATCTTTCCTAATGATGGTAACATTAGCTCCTGTGTCAATGATCATATTGCAAGGAACTCCATCGATATTCCCATTGATGGACAGTCCGTTATTGTTGCCACTCACTATAGAGATCTTAAGCGCTTTAAAACAGGGTTTTTCATTATCTGGCAACCTCCGTTCCTTGATATGGTCATTAATTTGTTTCCTGCGTCGTTGCTCAGAAATTGTCTCAATTTTCGTACCCTGGGGTGTTCTGCAATTCTTTCGTACGTGGCCTTCAGCTCCACAGTTCCAGCACTTTGGTTTCTTGTCAGTCCTTTTCCTTCCCGTGGCATTTAATTGTCTGCTTAAATCGTATGCCTTATTTTCCGTGCTCTGGGGAGTTCTGCAGTTCCTTCGTAGGTGGCCTTCAACACCGCAATTCCAGCACTTTAGAGTCGGTTTCGTTTCACCACTATTCCGTCTTAAAGCATTCACTGGTCTTGTCAACTCATCCGTTTTATTATCCGTGCCCTGGGGTGTTCTGCAATGCCGTCGTAGGTGACCTTCAGAACCACATCTCCAACATCTTACAGCCACTTTGTTCTCACTGCTACTCCGCATCAAAGCATCGACTTGTCTGGATAAATCATCTAAACGAGCCATCAATTCGTCCCCTGGGTCGTGGACTCGCACAGCTCTGACTGGGTAGCGATCTCTAAGAGTTGCCTGCTGGGCTGCCTCCAATTTCACGGCGTACAACAGAGCGCGTTTTACATCCTTTACATCTGCCATTCGTAGGGCCTTCTGTATTTCGGGATCCCATCAATGAAATATTGCAGGGACAGGATTTCCCTTGTTTCTGTCGGGCACTCCGAAAAGGCGTGATGTGACAGCCTTTCAACATCCGTGGCGAGCTCATGAAGTGATTCGGTGGGCTTCTGTTGACGGGATTTTAATTGAAGCCTGCTGTAGTCTTTTAAACATTTCTCGCCAAAGCGCAGCTCCAAGGCGCCGGACAGAGCTTCGAAATCTAACCTTTTGTTTTCGGGAAGACTCTGAAGAATATCCGCTGCGTCGGCTCTTAAAGAAGCGGCGAGATGACAGGCCTTAGCTTGGGAATCCCATCCATTTGCGTCCGCAACGATAGAAAACTGGGTCTTGTACACTTGCCAGGATGTCTTCCCATCATATGTGGATAGCTTCAGAAATGGACGAGCAGGCATCGGTAAGAATTTAAAATCATCACTCTTGCTCCCTGCCGTCGCTACGAATTTCTTTAGAGTTTCCATTTCTTTGGCAACTGCAGAAACTCTCTCATCAATTTGTTGTTCGATTTGGTGTTGGACGGCACAAACTCTTCCTTCAATTCGTTCCTCCACAGCCGAAACTCTCCCTTCTATATGTTCTTTTACAGAAGAAACTTTTTTTTCTATTTCTTCTTTCACCGAAGAAACTCTTTCTTCAATTTGATCTTTTACGAAAGAAACTTTTTCTTCAATTTGTCCAACTTTATTTTCAACTGTGTCAATTCTGCCTTCCATAGCTTCAAATTTATTTTCTATTATGCAGGTAATTTCTCTTTTCATTTCTTCTTGACATGCTTCAATCGTTTCTTGACCAGCTTGAACGGCTTTCATTTCGTCCTTAACGGATTCCTGGCCCAATTTCATTTCTTCTTTAAATGAGGCAAAGGCTGATATTAACTGCCTTAATTGCTCTTCCATCGCTCTTGTTATTGGCTTTCAAATCCCACTTCTGACACCAAAAATTGTTGCGTGCGTACGGGTTCGTTATGAAATGAATGCACAAGTCCGATGAAAAATGAACAAAAATTTATTATTATCACAACTGAAATGCTTAAATTTTCTCAAATTATCATGCAGTATCACAATATCTCACAGTAGTTATCTTTTAACTACTTAAATGTACAATAGAACGTAATTCAAAACAGCTAAAGAACGCTAATCCGCGAATTCGCTATAATCAACAACGGCAGTTTTCTAAACAACAACAAACTAAGCAACTACTACAAACTGAGATGTTTTCCTCCTTTTATAAGATTTTAAAATCACGCGCTAGAATTTTCCAGTACTTTCTCGAAATCAAAAAGAGATATTTATTTATTTAATGCACGCGCTCTTGTATTTTCAATTTATCCGGCTTAGCTTCCTTTTAATATTCGTCACGCGCTGCACTGCGCGAGAAATAAAACCATTTAATTTATAATTGAAGTAACATTAGGTTTTTAAATACCAAATTCGTAACACTGCCCCCTTCCCAAGGACTGCACGTCCCGGGCAGTACAATCCCTGGACAGGAAGCTAAACTTACAACTAAAGCATGAATGCAATAATAAGCATTACATTACAATAATAAACAACATGAACAATAAATGCAATAAATAAAACAAATCAAATACAAAATACAAATCAAATGCAAAATACAAATCAATTACTAAATACACATTTAGAAGCAAAAAGGACCATGGTCTTACACTATTTACAATTATTTACATTACGTACTATGGCCATAGTAATAAGCTAACCTGTCGTAAGAGTTCGAAGACTCACGGATCCGAACCATGAGGTCATTCGTGTTCAGCACTGTATATGGACCATCCGAAGGTGACTGTAATTTAGGACTCAGTCCTTTTCGTTGAATCGGGTTCCACAACCACACCTTGTCTCCTTTGTTGAATCTATGTCTAGTAGCTCTTGTGTCGCATCTGGTCTTCATTTTCTCCTTCGCCAAGTTGACTCGCTTTCGTGCAGAACGATGCATCCTCTCAAACCGGGCCTGGGCATCTTGGATGTGTTCCTCAGGCGATGAAGGCGCATCCGCAGGGCGACTAAACAGGCGGTCACAAGGCAGACGAAGGTCTTGACCGAAGAGCTTCTGAGATGGAGAATAGCTGGTAGTCTTGCGTTTCTTTTCGACCCTGGTATGATTTCGGCAGCTGCCCGAGCTCGATCTTTCGGACAAGGCGTCGACATTTCCAGGCGAGGATCCCTTTTGAGGATGGATAGTCATGCCATCAGATGCTGAAAGCAGCTTATTGTTTTGGAAATCTAAGGAAAAATTGTATTTCCTTAAAAAGTCCAATCCGAGTATGCATGGATCTGTAATATCCGCCACATATGCCGTGTGATGGTAGGCGACACTTCCAAACGTGATGTTTACGTTTAACTTCCCAGTTATGTCGATCTTGTCACCAGACGCAGTCTGAAGGGTAACACAGGATGGCGTCCAAATAAGTTTATCTTAAAATGCTCAGCTAAATCTTTCCTAATGATGGTAACATTAGCTCCTGTGTCAATGATCATATTGCAAGGAACTCCATCGATATTCCCATTGATGGACAGTCCGTTATTGTTGCCACTCACTATAGAGATCTTAAGCGCTTTAAAACAGGGTTTTTCATTATCTGGCAACCTCCGTTCCTTGATATGGTCATTAATTTGTTTCCTGCGTCGTTGCTCAGAAATTGTCTCAATTTTCGTACCCTGGGGTGTTCTGCAATTCTTTCGTACGTGGCCTTCAGCTCCACAGTTCCAGCACTTTGGTTTCTTGTCAGTCCTTTTCCTTCCCGTGGCATTTAATTGTCTGCTTAAATCGTATGCCTTATTTTCCGTGCTCTGGGGAGTTCTGCAGTTCCTTCGTAGGTGGCCTTCAACACCGCAATTCCAGCACTTTAGAGTCGGTTTCGTTTCACCACTATTCCGTCTTAAAGCATTCACTGGTCTTGTCAACTCATCCGTTTTATTATCCGTGCCCTGGGGTGTTCTGCAATGCCGTCGTAGGTGACCTTCAGAACCACATCTCCAACATCTTACAGCCACTTTGTTCTCACTGCTACTCCGCATCAAAGCATCGACTTGTCTGGATAAATCATCTAAACGAGCCATCAATTGGTCCCCTGGGTCGTGGACTCGCACAGCTCTGACTGGGTAGCGATCTCTAAGAGTTGCCTGCTGGGCTGCCTCCAATTTCACGGCGTACAACAGAGCGCTTTTTACATCCTTTACATCTGCCATTCGTAGGGCCTTCTGTATTTCGGGATCCCATCAATGAAATATTGCAGGGACAGGATTTCCCTTGTTTCTGTCGGGCACTCCGAAAAGGCGTGATGTGACAGCCTTTCAACATCCGTGGCGAGCTCATGAAGTGATTCGGTGGGCTTCTGTTGACGGGATTTTAATTGAAGCCTGCTGTAGTCTTTTAAACATTTCTCGCCAAAGCGCAGCTCCAAGGCGCCGGACAGAGCTTCGAAATCTAACCTTTTGTTTTCGGGAAGACTCTGAAGAATATCCGCTGCGTCGGCTCTTAAAGAAGCGGCGAGATGACAGGCCTTAGCTTGGGAATCCCATCCATTTGCGTCCGCAACGATAGAAAACTGGGTCTTGTACACTTGCCAGGATGTCTTCCCATCATATGTGGATAGCTTCAGAAATGGACGAGCAGGCATCGGTAAGAATTTAAAATCATCACTCTTGCTCCCTGCCGTCGCTACGAATTTCTTTAGAGTTTCCATTTCTTTGGCAACTGCAGAAACTCTCTCATCAATTTGTTGTTCGATTTGGTGTTGGACGGCACAAACTCTTCCTTCAATTCGTTCCTCCACAGCCGAAACTCTCCCTTCTATATGTTCTTTTACAGAAGAAACTTTTTTTTCTATTTCTTCTTTCACCGAAGAAACTCTTTCTTCAATTCGATCTTTTACGAAAGAAACTTTTTCTTCAATTTGTCCAACTTTATTTTCAACTGTGTCAATTCTGCCTTCCATAGCTTCAAATTTATTTTCTATTATGCAGGTAATTTCTCTTTTCATTTCTTCTTGACATGCTTCAATCTTTTCTTAACCAGCTTGAACGGCTTTCATTTCGTCCTTAACGGATTCCTGGCCCAATTTCATTTCTTCTTTAAATGAGGCAAAGGCTGATATTAACTGCCTTAATTGCTCTTCCATCGCTCTTGTTATTGGCTTTCAAATCCCACTTCTGACACCAAAAATTGTTGCGTGCGTACGGGTTCGTTATGAAATGAATGCACAAGTCCGATGAAAAATGAACAAAAATTTATTATTATCACAACTGAAATGCTTAAATTTTCTCAAATTATCATGCAGTATCACAATATCTCACAGTAGTTATCTTTTAACTACTTAAATGTACAATAGAACGTAATTCAAAACAGCTAAAGAACGCTAATCCGCGAATTCGCTATAATCAACAACGGCAGTTTTCTAAACAACAACAAACTAAGCAACTACTACAAACTGAGATGTTTTCCTCCTTTTATAAGATTTTAAAATCACGCGCTAGAATTTTCCAGTACTTTCTCGAAATCAAAAAGAGATATTTATTTATTTAATGCACGCGCTCTTGTATTTTCAATTTTCCGGCTTAGCTTTCTTTTAATATTCGTCACGCGCTGCACTGCGCGAGAAATAAAACCATTTAATTTATAATTGAAGTAACATTAGGTTTTTAAATACCAAATTCGTAACACTGCCCCCTTCCCAAGGACTGCACGTCCCGGGCAGTACAATCCCTGGACAGGAAGCTAAACTTACAACTAAAGCATGAATGCAATAATAAGCATTACATTACAATAATAAACAACATGAACAATAAATGCAATAAATAAAACAAATCAAATACAAAATACAAATCAAATGCAAAATACAAATCAATTACTAAATACACATTTAGAAGCAAAAAGGACCATGGTCTTACACTATTTACAATTATTTACATTACGTACTATGGCCATAGTAATAAGCTAACCTGTCGTAAGAGTTCGAAGACTCACGGATCCGAACCATGAGGTCATTCGTGTTCAGCACTGTATATGGACCATCCGAAGGTGACTGTAATTTAGGACTCAGTCCTTTTCGTTGAATCGGGTTCCACAACCACACCTTGTCTCCTTTGTTGAATCTATGTCTAGTAGCTCTTGTGTCGCATCTGGTCTTCATTTTCTCCTTCGCCAAGTTGACTCGCTTTCGTGCAGAACGATGCATCCTCTCAAACCGGGCCTGGGCATCTTGGATGTGTTCCTCAGGCGATGAAGGCGCATCCGCAGGGCGACTAAACAGGCGGTCACAAGGCAGACGAAGGTCTTGACCGAAGAGCTTCTGAGATGGAGAATAGCTGGTAGTCTTGCGTTTCTTTTCGACCCTGGTATGATTTCGGCAGCTGCCCGAGCTCGATCTTTCGGACAAGGCGTCGACATTTCCAGGCGAGGATCCCTTTTGAGGATGGATAGTCATGCCATCAGATGCTGAAAGCAGCTTATTGTTTTGGAAATCTAAGGAAAAATTGTATTTCCTTAAAAAGTCCAATCCGAGTATGCATGGATCTGTAATATCCGCCACATATGCCGTGTGATGGTAGGCGACACTTCCAAACGTGATGTTTACGTTTAACTTCCCAGTTATGTCGATCTTGTCACCAGACGCAGTCTGAAGGGTAACACAGGATGGCGTCCAAATAAGTTTATCTTAAAATGCTCAGCTAAATCTTTCCTAATGATGGTAACATTAGCTCCTGTGTCAATGATCATATTGCAAGGAACTCCATCGATATTCCCATTGATGGACAGTCCGTTATTGTTGCCACTCACTATAGAGATCTTAAGCGCTTTAAAACAGGGTTTTTCATTATCTGGCAACCTCCGTTCCTTGATATGGTCATTAATTTGTTTCCTGCGTCGTTGCTCAGAAATTGTCTCAATTTTCGTACCCTGGGGTGTTCTGCAATTCTTTCGTACGTGGCCTTCAGCTCCACAGTTCCAGCACTTTGGTTTCTTGTCAGTCCTTTTCCTTCCCGTGGCATTTAATTGTCTGCTTAAATCGTATGCCTTATTTTCCGTGCTCTGGGGAGTTCTGCAGTTCCTTCGTAGGTGGCCTTCAACACCGCAATTCCAGCACTTTAGAGTCGGTTTCGTTTCACCACTATTCCGTCTTAAAGCATTCACTGGTCTTGTCAACTCATCCGTTTTATTATCCGTGCCCTGGGGTGTTCTGCAATGCCGTCGTAGGTGACCTTCAGAACCACATCTCCAACATCTTACAGCCACTTTGTTCTCACTGCTACTCCGCATCAAAGCATCGACTTGTCTGGATAAATCATCTAAACGAGCCATCAATTGGTCCCCTGGGTCGTGGACTCGCACAGCTCTGACTGGGTAGCGATCTCTAAGAGTTGCCTGCTGGGCTGCCTCCAATTTCACGGCGTACAACAGAGCGCTTTTTACATCCTTTACATCTGCCATTCGTAGGGCCTTCTGTATTTCGGGATCCCATCAATGAAATATTGCAGGGACAGGATTTCCCTTGTTTCTGTCGGGCACTCCGAAAAGGCGTGATGTGACAGCCTTTCAACATCCGTGGCGAGCTCATGAAGTGATTCGGTGGGCTTCTGTTGACGGGATTTTAATTGAAGCCTGCTGTAGTCTTTTAAACATTTCTCGCCAAAGCGCAGCTCCAAGGCGCCGGACAGAGCTTCGAAATCTAACCTTTTGTTTTCGGGAAGACTCTGAAGAATATCCGCTGCGTCGGCTCTTAAAGAAGCGGCGAGATGACAGGCCTTAGCTTGGGAATCCCATCCATTTGCGTCCGCAACGATAGAAAACTGGGTCTTGTACACTTGCCAGGATGTCTTCCCATCATATGTGGATAGCTTCAGAAATGGACGAGCAGGCATCGGTAAGAATTTAAAATCATCACTCTTGCTCCCTGCCGTCGCTACGAATTTCTTTAGAGTTTCCATTTCTTTGGCAACTGCAGAAACTCTCTCATCAATTTGTTGTTCGATTTGGTGTTGGACGGCACAAACTCTTCCTTCAATTCGTTCCTCCACAGCCGAAACTCTCCCTTCTATATGTTCTTTTACAGAAGAAACTTTTTTTTCTATTTCTTCTTTCACCGAAGAAACTCTTTCTTCAATTTGATCTTTTACGAAAGAAACTTTTTCTTCAATTTGTCCAACTTTATTTTCAACTGTGTCAATTCTGCCTTCCATAGCTTCAAATTTATTTTCTATTATGCAGGTAATTTCTCTTTTCATTTCTTCTTGACATGCTTCAATCTTTTCTTGACCAGCTTGAACGGCTTTCATTTCGTCCTTAACGGATTCCTGGCCCAATTTCATTTCTTCTTTAAATGAGGCAAAGGCTGATATTAACTGCCTTAATTGCTCTTCCATCGCTCTTGTTATTGGCTTTCAAATCCCACTTCTGACACCAAAAATTGTTGCGTGCGTACGGGTTCGTTATGAAATGAATGCACAAGTCCGATGAAAAATGAACAAAAATTTATTATTATCACAACTGAAATGCTTAAATTTTCTCAAATTATCATGCAGTATCACAATATCTCACAGTAGTTATCTTTTAACTACTTAAATGTACAATAGAACGTAATTCAAAACAGCTAAAGAACGCTAATCCGCGAATTCGCTATAATCAACAACGGCAGTTTTCTAAACAACAACAAACTAAGCAACTACTACAAACTGAGATGTTTTCCTCCTTTTATAAGATTTTAAAATCACGCGCTAGAATTTTCCAGTACTTTCTCGAAATCAAAAAGAGATATTTATTTATTTAATGCACGCGCTCTTGTATTTTCAATTTTCCGGCTTAGCTTTCGTTTAATATTCGTCACGCGCTGCACTGCGCGAGAAATAAAACCATTTAATTTATAATTGAAGTAACATTAGGTTTTTAAATACCAAATTCGTAACACTGCCCCCTTCCCAAGGACTGCACGTCCCGGGCAGTACAATCCCTGGACAGGAAGCTAAACTTACAACTAAAGCATGAATGCAATAATAAGCATTACATTACAATAATAAACAACATGAACAATAAATGCAATAAATAAAACAAATCAAATACAAAATACAAATCAAATGCAAAATACAAATCAATTACTAAATACACATTTAGAAGCAAAAAGGACCATGGTCTTACACTATTTACAATTATTTACATTACGTACTATGGCCATAGTAATAAGCTAACCTGTCGTAAGAGTTCGAAGACTCACGGATCCGAACCATGAGGTCATTCGTGTTCAGCACTGTATATGGACCATCCGAAGGTGACTGTAATTTAGGACTCAGTCCTTTTCGTTGAATCGGGTTCCACAACCACACCTTGTCTCCTTTGTTGAATCTATGTCTAGTAGCTCTTGTGTCGCATCTGGTCTTCATTTTCTCCTTCGCCAAGTTGACTCGCTTTCGTGCAGAACGATGCATCCTCTCAAACCGGGCCTGGGCATCTTGGATGTGTTCCTCAGGCGATGAAGGCGCATCCGCAGGGCGACTAAACAGGCGGTCACAAGGCAGACGAAGGTCTTGACCGAAGAGCTTCTGAGATGGAGAATAGCTGGTAGTCTTGCGTTTCTTTTCGACCCTGGTATGATTTCGGCAGCTGCCCGAGCTCGATCTTTCGGACAAGGCGTCGACATTTCCAGGCGAGGATCCCTTTTGAGGATGGATAGTCATGCCATCAGATGCTGAAAGCAGCTTATTGTTTTGGAAATCTAAGGAAAAATTGTATTTCCTTAAAAAGTCCAATCCGAGTATGCATGGATCTGTAATATCCGCCACATATGCCGTGTGATGGTAGGCGACACTTCCAAACGTGATGTTTACGTTTAACTTCCCAGTTATGTCGATCTTGTCACCAGACGCAGTCTGAAGGGTAACACAGGATGGCGTCCAAATAAGTTTATCTTAAAATGCTCAGCTAAATCTTTCCTAATGATGGTAACATTAGCTCCTGTGTCAATGATCATATTGCAAGGAACTCCATCGATATTCCCATTGATGGACAGTCCGTTATTGTTGCCACTCACTATAGAGATCTTAAGCGCTTTAAAACAGGGTTTTTCATTATCTGGCAACCTCCGTTCCTTGATATGGTCATTAATTTGTTTCCTGCGTCGTTGCTCAGAAATTGTCTCAATTTTCGTACCCTGGGGTGTTCTGCAATTCTTTCGTACGTGGCCTTCAGCTCCACAGTTCCAGCACTTTGGTTTCTTGTCAGTCCTTTTCCTTCCCGTGGCATTTAATTGTCTGCTTAAATCGTATGCCTTATTTTCCGTGCTCTGGGGAGTTCTGCAGTTCCTTCGTAGGTGGCCTTCAACACCGCAATTCCAGCACTTTAGAGTCGGTTTCGTTTCACCACTATTCCGTCTTAAAGCATTCACTGGTCTTGTCAACTCATCCGTTTTATTATCCGTGCCCTGGGGTGTTCTGCAATGCCGTCGTAGGTGACCTTCAGAACCACATCTCCAACATCTTACAGCCACTTTGTTCTCACTGCTACTCCGCATCAAAGCATCGACTTGTCTGGATAAATCATCTAAACGAGCCATCAATTGGTCCCCTGGGTCGTGGACTCGCACAGCTCTGACTGGGTAGCGATCTCTAAGAGTTGCCTGCTGGGCTGCCTCCAATTTCACGGCGTACAACAGAGCGCTTTTTACATCCTTTACATCTGCCATTCGTAGGGCCTTCTGTATTTCGGGATCCCATCAATGAAATATTGCAGGGACAGGATTTCCCTTGTTTCTGTCGGGCACTCCGAAAAGGCGTGATGTGACAGCCTTTCAACATCCGTGGCGAGCTCATGAAGTGATTCGGTGGGCTTCTGTTGACGGGATTTTAATTGAAGCCTGCTGTAGTCTTTTAAACATTTCTCGCCAAAGCGCAGCTCCAAGGCGCCGGACAGAGCTTCGAAATCTAACCTTTTGTTTTCGGGAAGACTCTGAAGAATATCCGCTGCGTCGGCTCTTAAAGAAGCGGCGAGATGACAGGCCTTAGCTTGGGAATCCCATCCATTTGCGTCCGCAACGATAGAAAACTGGGTCTTGTACACTTGCCAGGATGTCTTCCCATCATATGTGGATAGCTTCAGAAATGGACGAGCAGGCATCGGTAAGAATTTAAAATCATCACTCTTGCTCCCTGCCGTCGCTACGAATTTCTTTAGAGTTTCCATTTCTTTGGCAACTGCAGAAACTCTCTCATCAATTTGTTGTTCGATTTGGTGTTGGACGGCACAAACTCTTCCTTCAATTCGTTCCTCCACAGCCGAAACTCTCCCTTCTATATGTTCTTTTACAGAAGAAACTTTTTTTTCTATTTCTTCTTTCACCGAAGAAACTCTTTCTTCAATTTGATCTTTTACGAAAGAAACTTTTTCTTCAATTTGTCCAACTTTATTTTCAACTGTGTCAATTCTGCCTTCCATAGCTTCAAATTTATTTTCTATTATGCAGGTAATTTCTCTTTTCATTTCTTCTTGACATGCTTCAATCTTTTCTTGACCAGCTTGAACGGCTTTCATTTCGTCCTTAACGGATTCCTGGCCCAATTTCATTTCTTCTTTAAATGAGGCAAAGGCTGATATTAACTGCCTTAATTGCTCTTCCATCGCTCTTGTTATTGGCTTTCAAATCCCACTTCTGACACCAAAAATTGTTGCGTGCGTACGGGTTCGTTATGAAATGAATGCACAAGTCCGATGAAAAATGAACAAAAATTTATTATTATCACAACTGAAATGCTTAAATTTTCTCAAATTATCATGCAGTATCACAATATCTCACAGTAGTTATCTTTTAACTACTTAAATGTACAATAGAACGTAATTCAAAACAGCTAAAGAACGCTAATCCGCGAATTCGCTATAATCAACAACGGCAGTTTTCTAAACAACAACAAACTAAGCAACTACTACAAACTGAGATGTTTTCCTCCTTTTATAAGATTTTAAAATCACGCGCTAGAATTTTCCAGTACTTTCTCGAAATCAAAAAGAGATATTTATTTATTTAATGCACGCGCTCTTGTATTTTCAATTTTCCGGCTTAGCTTTCGTTTAATATTCGTCACGCGCTGCACTGCGCGAGAAATAAAACCATTTAATTTATAATTGAAGTAACATTAGGTTTTTAAATACCAAATTCGTAACACTGCCCCCTTCCCAAGGACTGCACGTCCCGGGCAGTACAATCCCTGGACAGGAAGCTAAACTTACAACTAAAGCATGAATGCAATAATAAGCATTACATTACAATAATAAACAACATGAACAATAAATGCAATAAATAAAACAAATCAAATACAAAATACAAATCAAATGCAAAATACAAATCAATTACTAAATACACATTTAGAAGCAAAAAGGACCATGGTCTTACACTATTTACAATTATTTACATTACGTACTATGGCCATAGTAATAAGCTAACCTGTCGTAAGAGTTCGAAGACTCACGGATCCGAACCATGAGGTCATTCGTGTTCAGCACTGTATATGGACCATCCGAAGGTGACTGTAATTTAGGACTCAGTCCTTTTCGTTGAATCGGGTTCCACAACCACACCTTGTCTCCTTTGTTGAATCTATGTCTAGTAGCTCTTGTGTCGCATCTGGTCTTCATTTTCTCCTTCGCCAAGTTGACTCGCTTTCGTGCAGAACGATGCATCCTCTCAAACCGGGCCTGGGCATCTTGGATGTGTTCCTCAGGCGATGAAGGCGCATCCGCAGGGCGACTAAACAGGCGGTCACAAGGCAGACGAAGGTCTTGACCGAAGAGCTTCTGAGATGGAGAATAGCTGGTAGTCTTGCGTTTCTTTTCGACCCTGGTATGATTTCGGCAGCTGCCCGAGCTCGATCTTTCGGACAAGGCGTCGACATTTCCAGGCGAGGATCCCTTTTGAGGATGGATAGTCATGCCATCAGATGCTGAAAGCAGCTTATTGTTTTGGAAATCTAAGGAAAAATTGTATTTCCTTAAAAAGTCCAATCCGAGTATGCATGGATCTGTAATATCCGCCACATATGCCGTGTGATGGTAGGCGACACTTCCAAACGTGATGTTTACGTTTAACTTCCCAGTTATGTCGATCTTGTCACCAGACGCAGTCTGAAGGGTAACACAGGATGGCGTCCAAATAAGTTTATCTTAAAATGCTCAGCTAAATCTTTCCTAATGATGGTAACATTAGCTCCTGTGTCAATGATCATATTGCAAGGAACTCCATCGATATTCCCATTGATGGACAGTCCGTTATTGTTGCCACTCACTATAGAGATCTTAAGCGCTTTAAAACAGGGTTTTTCATTATCTGGCAACCTCCGTTCCTTGATATGGTCATTAATTTGTTTCCTGCGTCGTTGCTCAGAAATTGTCTCAATTTTCGTACCCTGGGGTGTTCTGCAATTCTTTCGTACGTGGCCTTCAGCTCCACAGTTCCAGCACTTTGGTTTCTTGTCAGTCCTTTTCCTTCCCGTGGCATTTAATTGTCTGCTTAAATCGTAAGCCTTATTTTCCGTGCTCTGGGGAGTTCTGCAGTTCCTTCGTAGGTGGCCTTCAACACCGCAATTCCAGCACTTTAGAGTCGGTTTCGTTTCACCACTATTCCGTCTTAAAGCATTCACTGGTCTTGTCAACTCATCCGTTTTATTATCCGTGCCCTGGGGTGTTCTGCAATGCCGTCGTAGGTGACCTTCAGAACCACATCTCCAACATCTTACAGCCACTTTGTTCTCACTGCTACTCCGCATCAAAGCATCGACTTGTCTGGATAAATCATCTAAACGAGCCATCAATTGGTCCCCTGGGTCGTGGACTCGCACAGCCCTGACTGAGTAGCGATCTCTAAGAGTTGCCTGCTGGGCTGCCTCCAATTTCACGGCGTACAACAGAGCGCTTTTTACATCCTTTACATCTGCCATTCGTAGGGCCTTCTGTATTTCGGGATCCCATCAATGAAATATTGCAGGGACAGGATTTCCCTTGTTTCTGTCGGGCACTCCGAAAAGGCGTGATGTGACAGCCTTTCAACATCCGTGGCGAGCTCATGAAGTGATTCGGTGGGCTTCTGTTGACGGGATTTTAATTGAAGCCTGCTGTAGTCTTTTAAACATTTCTCGCCAAAGCGCAGCTCCAAGGCGCCGGACAGAGCTTCGAAATCTAACCTTTTGTTTTCGGGAAGACTCTGAAGAATATCCGCTGCGTCGGCTCTTAAAGAAGCGGCGAGATGACAGGCCTTAGCTTGGGAATCCCATCCATTTGCGTCCGCAACGATAGAAAACTGGGTCTTGTACACTTGCCAGGATGTCTTCCCATCATATGTGGATAGCTTCAGAAATGGACGAGCAGGCATCGGTAAGAATTTAAAATCATCACTCTTGCTCCCTGCCGTCGCTACGAATTTCTTTAGAGTTTCCATTTCTTTGGCAACTGCAGAAACTCTCTCATCAATTTGTTGTTCGATTTGGTGTTGGACGGCACAAACTCTTCCTTCAATTCGTTCCTCCACAGCCGAAACTCTCCCTTCTATATGTTCTTTTACAGAAGAAACTTTTTTTTCTATTTCTTCTTTCACCGAAGAAACTCTTTCTTCAATTTGATCTTTTACGAAAGAAACTTTTTCTTCAATTTGTCCAACTTTATTTTCAACTGTGTCAATTCTGCCTTCCATAGCTTCAAATTTATTTTCTATTATGCAGGTAATTTCTCTTTTCATTTCTTCTTGACATGCTTCAATCTTTTCTTGACCAGCTTGAACGGCTTTCATTTCGTCCTTAACGGATTCCTGGCCCAATTTCATTTCTTCTTTAAATGAGGCAAAGGCTGATATTAACTGCCTTAATTGCTCTTCCATCGCTCTTGTTATTGGCTTTCAAATCCCACTTCTGACACCAAAAATTGTTGCGTGCGTACGGGTTCGTTATGAAATGAATGCACAAGTCCGATGAAAAATGAACAAAAATTTATTATTATCACAACTGAAATGCTTAAATTTTCTCAAATTATCATGCAGTATCACAATATCTCACAGTAGTTATCTTTTAACTACTTAAATGTACAATAGAACGTAATTCAAAACAGCTAAAGAACGCTAATCCGCGAATTCGCTATAATCAACAACGGCAGTTTTCTAAACAACAACAAACTAAGCAACTACTACAAACTGAGATGTTTTCCTCCTTTTATAAGATTTTAAAATCACGCGCTAGAATTTTCCAGTACTTTCTCGAAATCAAAAAGAGATATTTATTTATTTAATGCACGCGCTCTTGTATTTTCAATTTTCCGGCTTAGCTTTCTTTTAATATTCGTCACGCGCTGCACTGCGCGAGAAATAAAACCATTTAATTTATAATTGAAGTAACATTAGGTTTTTAAATACCAAATTCGTAACACTGCCCCCTTCCCAAGGACTGCACGTCCCGGGCAGTACAATCCCTGGACAGGAAGCTAAACTTACAACTAAAGCATGAATGCAATAATAAGCATTACATTACAATAATAAACAACATGAACAATAAATGCAATAAATAAAACAAATCAAATACAAAATACAAATCAAATGCAAAATACAAATCAATTACTAAATACACATTTAGAAGCAAAAAGGACCATGGTCTTACACTATTTACAATTATTTACATTACGTACTATGGCCATAGTAATAAGCTAACCTGTCGTAAGAGTTCGAAGACTCACGGATCCGAACCATGAGGTCATTCGTGTTCAGCACTGTATATGGACCATCCGAAGGTGACTGTAATTTAGGACTCAGTCCTTTTCGTTGAATCGGGTTCCACAACCACACCTTGTCTCCTTTGTTGAATCTATGTCTAGTAGCTCTTGTGTCGCATCTGGTCTTCATTTTCTCCTTCGCCAAGTTGACTCGCTTTCGTGCAGAACGATGCATCCTCTCAAACCGGGCCTGGGCATCTTGGATGTGTTCCTCAGGCGATGAAGGCGCATCCGCAGGGCGACTAAACAGGCGGTCACAAGGCAGACGAAGGTCTTGACCGAAGAGCTTCTGAGATGGAGAATAGCTGGTAGTCTTGCGTTTCTTTTCGACCCTGGTATGATTTCGGCAGCTGCCCGAGCTCGATCTTTCGGACAAGGCGTCGACATTTCCAGGCGAGGATCCCTTTTGAGGATGGATAGTCATGCCATCAGATGCTGAAAGCAGCTTATTGTTTTGGAAATCTAAGGAAAAATTGTATTTCCTTAAAAAGTCCAATCCGAGTATGCATGGATCTGTAATATCCGCCACATATGCCGTGTGATGGTAGGCGACACTTCCAAACGTGATGTTTACGTTTAACTTCCCAGTTATGTCGATCTTGTCACCAGACGCAGTCTGAAGGGTAACACAGGATGGCGTCCAAATAAGTTTATCTTAAAATGCTCAGCTAAATCTTTCCTAATGATGGTAACATTAGCTCCTGTGTCAATGATCATATTGCAAGGAACTCCATCGATATTCCCATTGATGGACAGTCCGTTATTGTTGCCACTCACTATAGAGATCTTAAGCGCTTTAAAACAGGGTTTTTCATTATCTGGCAACCTCCGTTCCTTGATATGGTCATTAATTTGTTTCCTGCGTCGTTGCTCAGAAATTGTCTCAATTTTCGTACCCTGGGGTGTTCTGCAATTCTTTCGTACGTGGCCTTCAGCTCCACAGTTCCAGCACTTTGGTTTCTTGTCAGTCCTTTTCCTTCCCGTGGCATTTAATTGTCTGCTTAAATCGTATGCCTTATTTTCCGTGCTCTGGGGAGTTCTGCAGTTCCTTCGTAGGTGGCCTTCAACACCGCAATTCCAGCACTTTAGAGTCGGTTTCGTTTCACCACTATTCCGTCTTAAAGCATTCACTGGTCTTGTCAACTCATCCGTTTTATTATCCGTGCCCTGGGGTGTTCTGCAATGCCGTCGTAGGTGACCTTCAGAACCACATCTCCAACATCTTACAGCCACTTTGTTCTCACTGCTACTCCGCATCAAAGCATCGACTTGTCTGGATAAATCATCTAAACGAGCCATCAATTGGTCCCCTGGGTCGTGGACTCGCACAGCTCTGACTGGGTAGCGATCTCTAAGAGTTGCCTGCTGGGCTGCCTCCAATTTCACGGCGTACAACAGAGCGCTTTTTACATCCTTTACATCTGCCATTCGTAGGGCCTTCTGTATTTCGGGATCCCATCAATGAAATATTGCAGGGACAGGATTTCCCTTGTTTCTGTCGGGCACTTCGAAAAGGCGTGATGTGACAGCCTTTCAACATCCGTGGCGAGCTCATGAAGTGATTCGGTGGGCTTCTGTTGACGGGATTTTAATTGAAGCCTGCTGTAGTCTTTTAAACATTTCTCGCCAAAGCGCAGCTCCAAGGCGCCGGACAGAGCTTCGAAATCTAACCTTTTGTTTTCGGGAAGACTCTGAAGAATATCCGCTGCGTCGGCTCTTAAAGAAGCGGCGAGATGACAGGCCTTAGCTTGGGAATCCCATCCATTTGCGTCCGCAACGATAGAAAACTGGGTCTTGTACACTTGCCAGGATGTCTTCCCATCATATGTGGATAGCTTCAGAAATGGACGAGCAGGCATCGGTAAGAATTTAAAATCATCACTCTTGCTCCCTGCCGTCGCTACGAATTTCTTTAGAGTTTCCATTTCTTTGGCAACTGCAGAAACTCTCTCATCAATTTGTTGTTCGATTTGGTGTTGGACGGCACAAACTCTTCCTTCAATTCGTTCCTCCACAGCCGAAACTCTCCCTTCTATATGTTCTTTTACAGAAGAAACTTTTTTTTCTATTTCTTCTTTCACCGAAGAAACTCTTTCTTCAATTTGATCTTTTACGAAAGAAACTTTTTCTTCAATTTGTCCAACTTTATTTTCAACTGTGTCAATTCTGCCTTCCATAGCTTCAAATTTATTTTCTATTATGCAGGTAATTTCTCTTTTCATTTCTTCTTGACATGCTTCAATCTTTTCTTGACCAGCTTGAACGGCTTTCATTTCGTCCTTAACGGATTCCTGGCCCAATTTCATTTCTTCTTTAAATGAGGCAAAGGCTGATATTAACTGCCTTAATTGCTCTTCCATCGCTCTTGTTATTGGCTTTCAAATCCCACTTCTGACACCAAAAATTGTTGCGTGCGTACGGGTTCGTTATGAAATGAATGCACAAGTCCGATGAAAAATGAACAAAAATTTATTATTATCACAACTGAAATGCTTAAATTTTCTCAAATTATCATGCAGTATCACAATATCTCACAGTAGTTATCTTTTAACTACTTAAATGTACAATAGAACGTAATTCAAAACAGCTAAAGAACGCTAATCCGCGAATTCGCTATAATCAACAACGGCAGTTTTCTAAACAACAACAAACTAAGCAACTACTACAAACTGAGATGTTTTCCTCCTTTTATAAGATTTTAAAATCACGCGCTAGAATTTTCCAGTACTTTCTCGAAATCAAAAAGAGATATTTATTTATTTAATGCACGCGCTCTTGTATTTTCAATTTTCCGGCTTAGCTTTCGTTTAATATTCGTCACGCGCTGCACTGCGCGAGAAATAAAACCATTTAATTTATAATTGAAGTAACATTAGGTTTTTAAATACCAAATTCGTAACACTGCCCCCTTCCCAAGGACTGCACGTCCCGGGCAGTACAATCCCTGGACAGGAAGCTAAACTTACAACTAAAGCATGAATGCAATAATAAGCATTACATTACAATAATAAACAACATGAACAATAAATGCAATAAATAAAACAAATCAAATACAAAATACAAATCAAATGCAAAATACAAATCAATTACTAAATACACATTTAGAAGCAAAAAGGACCATGGTCTTACACTATTTACAATTATTTACATTACGTACTATGGCCATAGTAATAAGCTAACCTGTCGTAAGAGTTCGAAGACTCACGGATCCGAACCATGAGGTCATTCGTGTTCAGCACTGTATATGGACCATCCGAAGGTGACTGTAATTTAGGACTCAGTCCTTTTCGTTGAATCGGGTTCCACAACCACACCTTGTCTCCTTTGTTGAATCTATGTCTAGTAGCTCTTGTGTCGCATCTGGTCTTCATTTTCTCCTTCGCCAAGTTGACTCGCTTTCGTGCAGAACGATGCATCCTCTCAAACCGGGCCTGGGCATCTTGGATGTGTTCCTCAGGCGATGAAGGCGCATCCGCAGGGCGACTAAACAGGCGGTCACAAGGCAGACGAAGGTCTTGACCGAAGAGCTTCTGAGATGGAGAATAGCTGGTAGTCTTGCGTTTCTTTTCGACCCTGGTATGATTTCGGCAGCTGCCCGAGCTCGATCTTTCGGACAAGGCGTCGACATTTCCAGGCGAGGATCCCTTTTGAGGATGGATAGTCATGCCATCAGATGCTGAAAGCAGCTTATTGTTTTGGAAATCTAAGGAAAAATTGTATTTCCTTAAAAAGTCCAATCCGAGTATGCATGGATCTGTAATATCCGCCACATATGCCGTGTGATGGTAGGCGACACTTCCAAACGTGATGTTTACGTTTAACTTCCCAGTTATGTCGATCTTGTCACCAGACGCAGTCTGAAGGGTAACACAGGATGGCGTCCAAATAAGTTTATCTTAAAATGCTCAGCTAAATCTTTCCTAATGATGGTAACATTAGCTCCTGTGTCAATGATCATATTGCAAGGAACTCCATCGATATTCCCATTGATGGACAGTCCGTTATTGTTGCCACTCACTATAGAGATCTTAAGCGCTTTAAAACAGGGTTTTTCATTATCTGGCAACCTCCGTTCCTTGATATGGTCATTAATTTGTTTCCTGCGTCGTTGCTCAGAAATTGTCTCAATTTTCGTACCCTGGGGTGTTCTGCAATTCTTTCGTACGTGGCCTTCAGCTCCACAGTTCCAGCACTTTGGTTTCTTGTCAGTCCTTTTCCTTCCCGTGGCATTTAATTGTCTGCTTAAATCGTATGCCTTATTTTCCGTGCTCTGGGGAGTTCTGCAGTTCCTTCGTAGGTGGCCTTCAACACCGCAATTCCAGCACTTTAGAGTCGGTTTCGTTTCACCACTATTCCGTCTTAAAGCATTCACTGGTCTTGTCAACTCATCCGTTTTATTATCCGTGCCCTGGGGTGTTCTGCAATGCCGTCGTAGGTGACCTTCAGAACCACATCTCCAACATCTTACAGCCACTTTGTTCTCACTGCTACTCCGCATCAAAGCATCGACTTGTCTGGATAAATCATCTAAACGAGCCATCAATTGGTCCCCTGGGTCGTGGACTCGCACAGCCCTGACTGAGTAGCGATCTCTAAGAGTTGCCTGCTGGGCTGCCTCCAATTTCACGGCGTACAACAGAGCGCTTTTTACATCCTTTACATCTGCCATTCGTAGGGCCTTCTGTATTTCGGGATCCCATCAATGAAATATTGCAGGGACAGGATTTCCCTTGTTTCTGTCGGGCACTCCGAAAAGGCGTGATGTGACAGCCTTTCAACATCCGTGGCGAGCTCATGAAGTGATTCGGTGGGCTTCTGTTGACGGGATTTTAATTGAAGCCTGCTGTAGTCTTTTAAACATTTCTCGCCAAAGCGCAGCTCCAAGGCGCCGGACAGAGCTTCGAAATCTAACCTTTTGTTTTCGGGAAGACTCTGAAGAATATCCGCTGCGTCGGCTCTTAAAGAAGCGGCGAGATGACAGGCCTTAGCTTGGGAATCCCATCCATTTGCGTCCGCAACGATAGAAAACTGGGTCTTGTACACTTGCCAGGATGTCTTCCCATCATATGTGGATAGCTTCAGAAATGGACGAGCAGGCATCGGTAAGAATTTAAAATCATCACTCTTGCTCCCTGCCGTCGCTACGAATTTCTTTAGAGTTTCCATTTCTTTGGCAACTGCAGAAACTCTCTCATCAATTTGTTGTTCGATTTGGTGTTGGACGGCACAAACTCTTCCTTCAATTCGTTCCTCCACAGCCGAAACTCTCCCTTCTATATGTTCTTTTACAGAAGAAACTTTTTTTTCTATTTCTTCTTTCACCGAAGAAACTCTTTCTTCAATTTGATCTTTTACGAAAGAAACTTTTTCTTCAATTTGTCCAACTTTATTTTCAACTGTGTCAATTCTGCCTTCCATAGCTTCAAATTTATTTTCTATTATGCAGGTAATTTCTCTTTTCATTTCTTCTTGACATGCTTCAATCTTTTCTTGACCAGCTTGAACGGCTTTCATTTCGTCCTTAACGGATTCCTGGCCCAATTTCATTTCTTCTTTAAATGAGGCAAAGGCTGATATTAACTGCCTTAATTGCTCTTCCATCGCTCTTGTTATTGGCTTTCAAATCCCACTTCTGACACCAAAAATTGTTGCGTGCGTACGGGTTCGTTATGAAATGAATGCACAAGTCCGATGAAAAATGAACAAAAATTTATTATTATCACAACTGAAATGCTTAAATTTTCTCAAATTATCATGCAGTATCACAATATCTCACAGTAGTTATCTTTTAACTACTTAAATGTACAATAGAACGTAATTCAAAACAGCTAAAGAACGCTAATCCGCGAATTCGCTATAATCAACAACGGCAGTTTTCTAAACAACAACAAACTAAGCAACTACTACAAACTGAGATGTTTTCCTCCTTTTATAAGATTTTAAAATCACGCGCTAGAATTTTCCAGTACTTTCTCGAAATCAAAAAGAGATATTTATTTATTTAATGCACGCGCTCTTGTATTTTCAATTTTCCGGCTTAGCTTTCTTTTAATATTCGTCACGCGCTGCACTGCGCGAGAAATAAAACCATTTAATTTATAATTGAAGTAACATTAGGTTTTTAAATACCAAATTCGTAACAATATTTATATATATAGCCACTCTGTTACCCGGCTCAGTGATCTCAGTTTCTTTACTCTTATATGTTTGTAAATTGTGCATTTTTTGCTTTAAAAATGATTGACTTATGTTGTTCTTATGGTCCGGATAAGGATTTTTTGCCTTAGTAAATCTCTATGCAATGTTTTTAGAATTATCAGCAATTTATAGTTGTTTAAGGGCCGGTAAACCTAATAATTTTTTTGATGGCGGCCATTGCTTGTTTACATTTGAAACAGCAGACTAGTGGATTTGTTGACAAAATAAAGAAACTTAGCTTCGCGACAACAAAGGTAACGCCTTCATTTATTATTGCGAATTAAATCACGCTTAATCCTTTCTGGAATTTTTTCGAGGAAATAAGTGTTTAAGATTTACTTCGTGATTTTTAATACAGATACTTTGAGTTTTTATGTATTTTTGCCTTGTCGCGAAGTGAGAACTCAATTAATTGAATGAGAAATACTCAATCGTCTGTGAAAAACATTCTTGTTTGTTTTGTTTGCTTAATTTCTTTTATACATCTTTCTAGCTTTATTATAGTATTTGAATAGAACATGTGGCAACGATTAGATAATTCTCTTAATGATATAAATTTTGTGCATTCTGAGTTATAATATGAACGAAATATAATACTGTTAAGTGAACCTAGCGCCAGAGTGTCGCTATGGTAAACAGATAGAGTGAAATTTAAGGAATACACTTTTTCTATTGTGGTTTATGCGCTGTGGGCGAAGTAGATTTAATTCAATCCAATACATTTAAATGAAATGCAAGAAAAAATGCGTATAATTTAATATTCCGTACAAGGAAGTCATGTGGTGTACACATCAGGTTTTTTATTTATTATATTACACCAAGAAAGTATTAACTTTACACAGTGAATACCACGGTATTAAAAAACATTTTTTCTTTTGGATCACTCTTATTTTTTTATTAACATATCATTAATATTTCCTACTCTCATGTAATATATTTGTAAAATATAATATTACATTTATATCCGTTTCTAGATCATAATTAGTTTGTATTCATTTGAATATGTGGTCAAATATTTATACTCTGCCCTCCGCAATTTTATATATTATCGGGCTATCTAAATTCATTACTTCATTCAGTTATACGTGGAATTTGTATCCTTTAGAATACACCCGGCTGGATCTGAATACATGTCGAAATGTTCAAATAAATACAATTCGTTAGTTAGTCTAATACATGTTTCATTTATTTGGATACAAATAGTGTTTAATACGTTAATTGTTGTTCAATAGCAATAGGTTAGGCATTATGCTTTGTCAAAAATAGAATATATTTTCGCTCCTTAATTTTAGATTAAAACAGATAGAGTAAAATTAAAAACATCATTTTATGTTTACTGCCTACACGTATAAAGGTTAATTTCATCTCTAGTAAAAATGGATGTTTGTTTCGCTAGTAATAATTATAAGATAATTTCATCATTGCAAATCACCGAACTTTGTGTGTTTCATAGTTCGCTAAACGGAAATACAGTTTCTTTTTTTTTCAGTTGCATAACTCTTAATGAAATAACATTGTCTATGGGGTAAAAATAAAACTATCCCGCTTGTATTACAGTAACGCTGCAGGTAGCCTACAACAAAATGTATGTAATTTGGTTCTTGATCTGTGTACATATTATTCAACTTGGAATTGACGCCAGAGCGGAAAACACACAGCGGCCTATGAGGAACATTACTGACCAGCCTACAACAAAATGTAATATTTTATTCCCCTTTTTGGGTAACTGGAGTTATGACTTAATTTAATACAATTAACACTGCATATTATAAGAACATTTTTTGTGTGGAGTCGTATTTGACACGGAATCACACACTTTCTACAGTTTATTTTTAGAAAAGGACATCAAAAATTTTACATTTGACTTTTGTAGCCTACATATCGGTTAAGCATTGTATGCTAATCTACGCATTGTACATTTTGATCTATATAGCTTGCCATTAAATACATGCACTTTTTATATATCTCTGATATTATTTAAATGTGATAAATAATTTAATACCTACTTTGTTTTGTACTTTGGTGAAAGAAACACAATTAATCCGGATACCTGAAAATCTAGCTATAAGCAACTCTGATAATAAGAGTTCTGCTGTACATAACAGGATGTTTTCTTCTTTCATGAATGACGATCGGGTGTTAAGTGAGTGTTGTAAGTCAAACGAACCAACGTATAACAGGCAATGCAGATGACAGAGCTGGTGATACTGTGTGAATACATGCAGGCAATTAGCTGCTTCTGTGACTTGAAGGAAATTATCCATAACTCAGTTTGTATTCTAAATACAAGTAATCTGGTTTAGTCGTTTAGCACTGTAAGGCTTTTATGCTACTTGAAATTGAAGAAGAAGGCTGTCGATTTGCTATTTCATCGAGTAACAATTTCATTGCTTCTGTTTTGGAACCACCAAAAGCGCTGATCTTTTGCTTTAACTTTTCTTTTCATTCTTAATTGGCTTGATTCCTTCACGAATGGACGTTAGTGAAGGAAACGCATATAATTATGATGTTCAGTGTTTTAATGCTTGAAATAGGAAACATTCTGTGTCTAATGATAAGCTTTAAATTTCACACGAAATTACCATTACACATGAATGTTTTCCTTAATTCATGATATTTGCATTTAATTTCTAATAAATCTTGTCTAATGAAGGCAGAACTCAAAGCGTTCAGGGATATGTCAGCTCGTAGAAGTGAAAGAGCATGTTTTTTACTCTCAAAATAACAGAAGCAAATATTTTATGTCTAGAAATGCATAGAAAATTATTATTAATTTGATGTTTTCTAAATCTTAATATATTAATTCGATTAAAAATTTCGATCTTAATTCGATTAAAAATAAAATTCTATTCCTGTAATTTTTCCTCAAATTGAAATGACGATAATTTCTATAAAGTTTGTTCTCTTAAGAGAAATGCTATTATACAACTTTGTAGCTGACTGTGCAGATTCATTGAATAATCAGACCATATAAAAATAACGAAACTTCATCGATGCTGTATGTCATAACACATATTTAAAATAATTTAAATATTTTAAATTAACCACAAGAGAACTGTGCTGGTCTAATTCCACTTATTACTGGTTAAAATATTATAGCACTCATCGCTAGCTCTCATATAGACAATACGTCGAGTTCTTTTCGTTTTTTTAACTATAGCAAAATACACAAGGGCTATATGTCTAAGCGAAAGGGTGCATTCGTGGACGGCTTTCTAATTGAAACTGGATAGCATACATGTTACACATGGAAATAAACCACTAAATCGTCCATGCAGGCAGCCATTCGCCGAGATTTCAAAGCTGAATCGAATTACCATCGTTCAGCGACTTTTGCCGCTAAGCCGCTGGTGGGGCCGACTTAACCAGTAGTGCAGTGTAACCTGTATACTAGTAGTAAAGTGCAAAAGCTACATATTAAACAAAGTCTGAAATGTCACACACTACTTTCACGCTATATACATAGCAAACCGAATCCAAAGGAACTTCTGTTATCTAGCTATTGATTTCAAAATTGATTTGATCAAATTTCAAAGCGATGACTCAACAAGCAACGTTTCTTACAAAGGCAACGCACACTAGCTGAGCTACACTGAAAGATATATTTCGATCACAACATTTTGCTCAGATTTCCAAAATGTTTTTGCCACGATGATGATGCTTACCAATCACAAAAAGACAACGAATAACTAAAAACCCTCAATCCTTAAAAAAAAAAAAAAAAAAAAAAAAAAAAAATAGAAGACTTTTTACGTAGTGTTAGCATTCATATACCCATTAAAGATGGTACGTTAGAAGTTATTCACTAAAGATGGTATGTAAATTTTTTAGGTTAAGCTCGCAAGATTATATCCATTGAGGCTTTCTTGATCATTCAACAACCTTTCTTGGGTCTATAAGTCTGTATTTATAATATGACTGTGGAGACACACCGTGGTATGGAACTATTTGAGTACCTACATTTACACAAAACTGCAAACATTATGAAATAATAATCAGTTACGAACATAAAAGCAAAAATGTTACCCCCATGCATGATAAAGTAGATAATAAACTCTACAATAAACGAAAGCAGTAAGCTGATAATAAATAATTATAGATACATACTCATAATTGTACAAAAGTTTAAAAAAATACTGTTACAGAATGAAATACAAATAAGTGAAAATATCTACCCATAAATATTTACATAAATTTATAGCAACATCTTTACTTTCACTGCTTATGTAATAGGATATAATTATGAATTTAAAGTTTGAATGTAAGTACTAGCTGTTGTTTAAGCTAATAATTTTATTTACCTTGAAGCATAGAAATATTAAATCTAAAAAGAAGGTTAAAAAATAAGAGATTTCTAGTATTACTTTAAATATAAAGATTTTACGAAAAAAATGCAGTGGAAGTAAAGAAAAGAAATAAGTTTTTTAACGAAATTAGCGTTAAATAAAAGGTTTTTATTCTTTTTCTTAAAAAGCAGTGCAGCTTAGTAGTTTACAGTAAACAAAAAATTATTTATAGATTAAGTTTAATTAGGCGTACACGATGCATTACTTTCGAAAGCAAGTTTTATTTTTAGGTCTTCATAATTTTTATTACATTCCTGAAGTTACATGTTTAAGTATTTTTACATACATAAGAAAAACTGTTCGTCTTGGAAGTACAAAGATATAAAAGCGCTGTATGATAAATAGTGTTGTATTCGCATCATGTGTTTACCTGAATTTAATTATGCTTTTTTATTCTTATTATACATAAGGTCAATAAGCACACTTATGAATAAAATTTACAACCATTTACTCGGAATATATTTTATTGCCTTATTATTCTGAAATTCCTTTTTTGTTCAAATGTGGCAAAAATAAATAATTAATCTATAAATAACTGGAAAAATAGTCTTCATTATAACAAAATTATAAGCAATCTGGTATGAAACAACGTTTATCTAAGAAGCCTACTAGAAAATTTACAGTTATATTTGAATGCCTTGCAGAATTAACAATATGAATTTGATTTCACATTTTGCTCACTGCTTTTGCGAAGAATATTTAAATTGTAGAACATAATCAAATTACCTTTGTAGGCACATGACCGCATTTATAAAAAATTTTACATTAGTTTGATGATAGTAGATTTGAAATTCGTATTGTGTATAATTTAAAGAAGCTATATAAACCACAGTTTAAGTTATTAGTTGGTTCCTAAATTACTGTAAACAATGTGAGCAACTTCCCAACGAACTTAATGTAAAAAGAAATTTCTTGAGACACTTTTGGTTTATTTGATATGCCTTCGAAGTTTATCTGCCTTAAGGGGAGGGATACCGTCGTGGATGACCTACTAATGGAAACTGGCTCGTATACAAGTATTGGGATAACAAGTAAAGAATCATGCAGCCATCCTGTTGGTCGGAATTCGAATTCCTGACCGAACTACCAGCGGTCAGCGACTTTACCGCTCGGCCCCTGGAGGACCCTTAATGAGACGGAAGCTCTGTGTTAGTGGGTTCAGAGTTTCTACTTCCTCATTATGATGCATCAAACAGGCAACTTTAGAATGATGTATGTAATAAGAAGTTTAATCTATCTAAATCTTGAGAATTAAAATTTTTATTGCTGAAATAAACATTTTTATATTTTAGAAAAGACGTTATCATTACCAATTAATACATCTAAGCACGCTGTAGCTTTGGGAATGACTGGTGGGATTCATAAGGACTCTGTGATGTGTGTGTAATGCGAAATGTATTTAAAGTGGGCTTTACTTCAGTCAAACACCCAAAAATATCACGAACAAAATGCGTAAGTTTATTTGTTCACTATTAGCATCAAGAAATACATCGGCCACTGATTTATATTCAATCAACACTCTGGTAAGAATGCCTGATGTAAAGCTTGTAATTGTTAGTGTAGTTCTCATCATGTGGTGAACAAGATTATCAGTTATTTTATAGTAAACGGCATTTTTGACAAGGCCGCAGAGAAAGAAACGTAGTCGCTTAAGATCACTTACCATATAAATCACTTGTAAGGATTACTTGTGAACCACGGGAATTCATAAATCATTTTTCTGAATCCACTGTCTTGAAAATCGACGAGTCATCTCCCCTCGCACACAGTTAAAAAAAGATGGACGATGATCTAACTTTTTGAAAGAGAACCTAAACATCAGCATATTAAATTTTCTCGATTTGACAAAACTTAAAATATTTTCATTTGAGAGAATTAAAAGATTAGTACATTATAAAACACAAAAGCTGGATATTACTTCAAAAAAAAAAAAAAAAAAAAAAAAAAAAAGATCTAAATGCATTTACTCATTAGCTTGCCCCATAGACCGAGCTCAAAACCATCTCAGAAGGATTTTGCATCACATATGGTTTTATAGTCTCAGATTCGGTAAGTGTAGTGATTTAGAGCAGGGTTTCTTAAACTTTCTTCAGACGCGACCCCTTTTTATCACTAAGATTTTTTTCGCGACCCCCATTTTTCTCGACCATAATATTTACGAAAATTTTGTGGAACCCCATAAGCATTGCCCAAATCCGTCACACGCGTGTGTGAAACTGTCAATTTTTTCACTTGTATTGTAATATACTATTGCAGTTTTAGGTCATTAACTTCAATTTCTAGTTTTAAGACATGGAACAATGTGAAAATTTTAAATAAGTAACAGACGAAATAACAGCGTCACGTGCAAAGCAAGTAAAATGAACGTTTATATTATAAATAGAATGCGTCGAAAGGTTTTCCTTTTTTTCTTTGTCTGTATCATCTTATCTTTATCTATTTTCAGATACACTGTGTAAAAATATTTGGTAATTGTAAAATTATTACAATAAGTTAAAAGAAATATCCAAACTACTAAATTTTTGGCGACTCCCTGCTGCAGATCCCGCGACCCCTTTGGGGGTCGCGACCCACAGTTTATTAAACGCTGATTTAGAGAACCATTTATATGGAACGTCGCATCTTCGTAAGGAGGACATTTTAAAGAAATTCTGATTCACTTAAGTCTCTTTATTACGCTGCTCGTTTTGCTGTTTTTGTTTAGAATGGAACAGGGAATGTTATAACGATGCAATCTCAATAACTCTATTCACTTTATTAAGGTAGACTTTACTGTTTGTTGGTTATGTCATGGAATGGCCTTATGACAATCTAATCTTATAAAGCACTTTTCATCCACTTCTGCTTTGTATGCACAATAAAAACTTCTGTGCGTTATCCTTTTGCGTAACAGAATTAAATAAAAATGTCCAATCCATTTCACATAATATACATTTCATATAGACCTCGTTAGCCCAACATTCATTTTCGGAAACACTGCATTACATCCAAAGTTGTCTACGTCATGAAACGTACTTACTATGCTTATACCGCTAGCCTTTAGACGTTAGCTAGCCTTTAGACGTTGGCGAACTATAGCTTTTCTGAATGCATTTCTGTGGACACGGGATACAACTTAAAATGTCAAATCCAGCAATCTCCCTTCACTGTTCGTGGTATTAGAATAAATATTATCTGCTTTTTGTCTAAAGCAAGTCTCTGCTAACCTGTGGTATATCAACTGACTAACATTTCTAATGTAGCCATTTCGCAAAAATACAACACTGTAAGGATATACTTATCAAATTTGTCTAACGCCAGACGTTCAAACTTTTATTCTGATGGGCAGCTCTTTGAGCAAGCAGCAGCAAAGCTGCAAGAGAAGAAACTCAGAAATCCGATTGAGATATCAGTTTAGTTTCAGTTTATGCGCCGTGCCATAAACTGAAAAAGAAAGATAAATCTCGCAGAAGCCTCTATTCTGAATG
This sequence comes from Stegodyphus dumicola, assembly GCF_044657685.1. Taxonomy (NCBI): domain Eukaryota; kingdom Metazoa; phylum Arthropoda; class Arachnida; order Araneae; family Eresidae; genus Stegodyphus; species Stegodyphus dumicola. The sequence goes on from NC_140771.1 coordinate 202,612,662, forward strand.
GAAGATGACGAATGAAGGCATGAAAGAATATATAAGAATAACTGTTAATAAAATTTTAATAATAAATTTTACAATTAAATATAACCAAATCACAACCTAGCCGAGTTGCATAACACGTATAGTTTGCTTATTCCCTTGCATAGTCAGTCTACAGTGAAATGTGAAATGAATATATTGGTTGGTGGACGGTAATTATTTTAATACTCAGGTTGCGCTGATTTACGAAGATTCCTTCTCGCCGATCCTTTTTTCAAAAGAGTCACATAAGGAAATAAGAACATTTCTCATCAGTGCTGTTCTACCAGCACGACATTTTTATATTGAAGCAACACTCAACAACTACAATAATCTGAAGTCCCGAATTTGATGTCCAGAAAAGAATAATCCCTATTTTAGTACTTTCCATTTCGAAGTATTAAAGATTAATAAGTATTAAAGATTTTATAAATCACCTAATTATATCATTAAATTTTATGTTCTTCTAAATCCATAAATAATTAGATATTCTGTGCTACGTCTAATGGCAGAAGATTTTAAAATTTTCAATATGTCTGGAAGCATTGATTATTAGTCTGATGGTAATATATGATAATTCAATGTGTCTCGAACTAAAACTTTTGTAATATCAATATGCATTAAGCAAAATAAATATAAGAAGATTAAATTAAATTAACAGAACTGAAACTTATTTTAATAATCTTTACCCATATAATTCTGCGCCGCAAATATGACTTTAAATAGGTTGGAATTATCAAAAACCATCTTATTAAGAACATTCATTTATTAAAGTATTATAAAAGTCTGTTTATTCGTTGTATAGTTAAAATTCACATATGTTACTGTGGGATAAAAAACTATCTGAAGTAATAAAAGCCTACAATTTCCTAAAAGAAAAGCACTTTACATTGGCAATCTAAAAGCAAAGAAACACTCTAGATAAGAATAGGGAAGTAGCTAGCTAACATGTAATTTATTACAATAAGATCTAGCGGAGAATAAAAGGATTGAAATCTAGGCGCCTTCATAAAATGTACTCTTATAAAAATGAAACGAAAGAATACAGAAGAAACACTTTATCCGTATTTAAATGAACAAAATGCAATGTAAAAGCTCTGAGAAGTGAATCTGCACTAAAGCTTCTCTGTGTCTTGTAGTATTATGCATTTTGATATTAGATGGCGATACAAGAAAAGATTCATATGTATTAGCAGACAGAAAGATTTTCGTTTTTAATTTTAACAAAGAAATACTGAAAAAGCAATTATTTGTGGTGTAATATTATTACTCTGAATTATATAAATTATAAATATAATTATATGCTCTGAATTATATGTAGCATATAAATGCAAGTTGTCTTTGTTTATAAAATACTGCTACTATATGTACTCTCCGACTTTCATTTAATAAAAAAAGTACAGCCGTACCCTGGTGGTGGCGGCTGCTGGATCTCCCACTAAGCAGGTACTATTCTGTTTGGTAAACACGTTAGGTCAAATGCCTGCTCAGTGGTGATAAGTAAATAAATAAACAAATAAACATTTGTGGTGTAATTTATTCTTATCCTCGAATTTTCAGTGAGATGGAAAATTCTGACAATTCGACAGTTACAGTAGTAACTGATTCGAAGTAAGCACTTCGAATTTGATCTGCAATCTGAAATACTACATCCGGAATATGGAATGCCTGATTCATATACATGCATTCTCCCATGAAAAATTCCATTTATATTCGTATTTTTACAGAAAATATAAATGCACTTTTAGTATTTGAAACTCTTCTTAAGGACTTTCTTCTTTTATTTTGTTTTCAAAGAGCCTGATTCACTCTGAATGTTCAAAAAAGTATTTGTGTAACAAATACCTGAATGAAAGACAGGTAGATTTACCGTGTACTCTATGCCTTAAAAGCCTAAATTTTGATATTTTGACCTCGAAATTTAACTAGAAATAGACAAAATGATTACATTGGAAGCGCTTTGGGAAAACAGATTGAAAAAGGCCTAAAGGCATAGGGCTGAATTCAGACAACAATGGTCAACGATATAAATGTACTTTTGATATCAAAATATGGTAACTGAAATCAATCGTTTCAAAATCATAGAAAAAGTAAAATTCTTCTTAGGAATGTTGGAAAAGCTCACATTGAATTTAAATTTTACACTTTTCTTTTGCCTGGAAAAAACATTATAAAAACTGGAGTAGTATATCACTACTAAATAGTATCATAATATGCTTATTTACACATTTAGCTTTTTATAATGAATAGAAATACATGAAATCACAGCTTTTGTATTTCAAAATGATAAGTGGGAGAAAAAAAATGAACGGTTAGTTCTGATAATAAAAACTATTTTAGCTTAGCAGACGGTTTTTACAGGCCATTTGCAAGTAGTTTAGCGTAGAATAAATTTTAGACGGAAGGAAAAATGGAGTTGACGCGAGAAAATTATCGCGCTATGGTTTTTTTTTATATTAAAGTGGGATTTAATCAAACAGAATGCGTTCAATGTCTCCAATTAGGATTTGAAACTGAAGGTTCATCTCATGCTCATCTCATTCAGATGGTTTACAGAATTTCACAGGCTTCAAGAGGTCGCAACTCTCTCCAGGCTGAAGAAAATATAGGAAGGCCATTGTCAGCAGTAATCCTGGATAATGTGTCTTCCATACGGAAAATGTTAATCGAGGATAATCGCTGCGCCTGACAAATGATACAGAAGGAACTTAACTTTGGACCGCCGCCATACATAAAATTATAAGTGAAGAATTACATATGAAAAAACTATTTTACTTCATGGTTCTTCATATTTTAACTGAGTACCAAAAATAGGAGCGTATCGGAATCAGTAAAGAAATCTTTAAATTACTTAAAAATGGTGGCCACTGCATTATTTCTAAAATTGTAACTGGTGAAACGTACATATCATTTGTTGACGTCCCAACACGTGAAGAAAGTAAAGTGTGGGTCTCTGAAGATGATTCCACGCAAACAATGTTGAAAAGATAACTTGTCATGAAAAACGTAATGTATGCCGTTTTCTTCATAATTAAAGGGATGGTCATAACCATCAAGCTGGATGGCCAGCAGATAGTCATAGTTAACTGGTAACCACTATTTTGTCTTCCATTTGAATGAACGTTTTTTGCGTGACGGACAAAATAAATGGCTCTTATTTCAGATTTTAATGTGGATTTAAAATGGATTCAGAAGAGATTTTTTTCGGTACGATTGTACGTACGTACACTGAGGGGAAAAAAACAATGGGACAGTTTTATATTTCCTGTTCTGCTGGGACGATTGACGAAATTCAAATGGCGTTTTTCATCTCTCGGAAGCTTTACTTAAGATATATATTATATTTATATATAGCATTGTTCTAACATAGGCATTTTGACACAAAATAAGACACTTTCTGAAATAACATACCAATTTTGTTTTCCATATTTCGATTCTACCACTCAAATTATGCCTAAATATTAAATTTTGCAATGTCTCCAATTAGGATTTGAAACTGAAGGTTTATCTCATGCTACTGTATTCAGAATTTACGGGGAAATTCACAAATTTATCTTGGCATTTTTTTTTTTTTTTTTTTTTTTTTTTTTTTTTTTTTCAGTTTGCGCCAAGAATAATTCATTTGGCGAACTTCTTAATATAGCAAACCATTTTCCTTTCCGTTCCCTTGTGCAGAACCGGAAGAAAAGTAACTTAGTTCCTAGCTTTTTACATTGTGCATGAGGGGGGGGGGGGGGTGAAAGTCACATCGTTCTTAATTTCAAATAATATTAATAAAGTGCCTAAACCACATCTGATGTCACTTTCGCTTTCACCAAATATGTCAAATTTTAAAATGCGCCAGTACATAAATTTACGTATAACTTCGTAAATTTTGAATAAAAATTGTAATTTTTTGCAGGTGTACCTTTAACATGATGGTAAAACTTTTATAGATTATAATTCAAAACTATTTTCGGAAAATTTTTAAAAATTATTTAAAAATACAAATTTTAAAAATAAGTCATAAAAAATGGGTGAATTTTATTTGGAATGAACCTTAATTTCGAAATGTGAAAGAAAGAATCAATTTTAATAAACAAAATCTGATGTGTACACTACATGACTTCCTTGTACGGAATATTAAATTATACGCATTTGTTTCTTGCATTTCTTTTAAACTTATTGGATTTAATTAAATCTACTTCGCCGACAGCGCATAAACCACAATAGAATAAAGGCATTCTTTAAAATTCACTCTATTTGTTTAACATAGCGACACTATGGCACTAGGTTCACTTAACAATATTGTATTTCCTTCATATTGTAACTCAGAATGCACAAAATGTATATCATTTAAAGAATTATCTAATCGTTGCCACATGTTCTTTTCAAATGTTATAATAAAGCTAGAACGATGTAAAAAAGAATTAAGCAAACAAAACAAAAAAGAAACAGTTTTTCACAGACGATTGAGTATTTCTCATTCAATTAATTCAGTTTTCACTTCGCGACAAGACAAAAATACATAAAAGCTCAAAATATCTGTATTAAAAGTTACTAATTATTAAAAATTAAGTAAATCTTAAACACTTATTTCATCGAAAAAATTCCAGAAAGGATTAAGCATGATTTAATTCGCAATAATAAATGAAGGCGTTATTTTTGTTGTTGCGAAACTTAGTCTCTCTAGATTGGCAACAAATCTACAATTCTGCTGTTTCAAATGTAAACAAATATGTCCGCCATGTTATTTAAAACTTAACCGCAGTTAAACAGCTTTTAAATTGTTGATAATTGTACAAATATTGCTTCCAAAATTACGAAAGGCATAAAAAACCTTAACCGGAAGATAAGAACAACATAATTCAATTATTTTTAAATCAAAAAATGTACAATTTACAAACATATAAGAGTAAAGAAACTGAGATCACTGTGCAGAGTAACAGAGTAGATATGTATATAACCATAGTATTTATATACGTTTGGTGCGGCCGATTGCAACCAAAATACGAGGTGCACATCTACATGTTATAACAGTCCTATATACAAAATTTCAACGTTCTAAGGCTACTCGTTTTTGAGTTACGCGAGATACGTTCGTACGCACGTACGTACATACGTTTGTACAGACGCCACGAAAAATTCTCTTCAGAATTCATTTTAAAGCAGTTTTATAATTTTTTTGGAGGAAACGAGTCTTTTATTCTGTCCTTACGTACAGATATGCCGCAAGAACATCCTTAAATTGCATTCGATAGCGGTCAAAATGGATATTTTCGTTGCAATATGCTGCCTGAAACTTTTCGCGATTACAATACTTCATTTTTACTTCGTACAAGGAAGTAAAAAGAGATATTGATAAATATATATCCAATTCAATTAACACTGAGGTGCTAAAATTTTGAGACCTAATCTTTTTAAATTACTCGTGCGATTTTTACAAAACTTGGCAGTTTGGCGTAATTTGAGTCGTAAAATCGAAATATGGAAAAGAATTGGCATGTCATTCCAGAAAAAGTCCGATTTTGTGTCAAAACACCTATATTAGAGCAGTGCTATATATAAATCTAATATATATCCTAAGTCGCGCTTTCCAGACATGAAAAATGCAAGTTGAATTTCGTCAAACGGCCCAATAGAAAGGGAGATATAGAACTGTCTGCCCCCTTTTTTTTCGCAGTGTATGTACGAATTTATTTGGCATAACTTAAAATCGAGTTGCTGTAGAAGATTTGAATTTTGCATATGGGGCGGCTATAGCATGTAACTGTCCCTTTTCCTTTGCAATCGACTGCACCAAACATGTACAGTATAAATACGTTTGGTTCGGAGGCTAAGGATAACAGGTTGAAGAACATATATATATATATATATATATATATGTAATATTAAAAGCACAAGGAAAGATAGATGCGTAGTTATCCTATATTGAAGAGGAAGTAATCTGATTGCGTCGTAAGCTAATGTGTTGACTTCGTAAATAAAACTTGGCAGTAGAAGCGATTTTAATTCCATTTTTATTTCCAATTGATATTTGTGGCCACAATCACTTGGCACTCTAGTCGTGCCTTTCCACAGAAGATTTACATTTTTGATATTGTTGGGATAGAAAGCAAGCCAGCGAAATTACATATTAGCACAGTAGAGAGCAAAAGCTGAAGTGCATCGTTATGCAAGATGGAGGCACGCGAAGAGAAAAGTTTTGGTTTACAAGGACATTTTCAGTTCCCAATGATTACGTCATCAGAGCTGCGCCGATCATAGAGTGATCTAGAAATGACGCAATGCAAAGAAGTTATTACGATTTTAGAATAGAGAGGAAGAATTAATGTTTATAGTTTAATCTATAATTTTGATTCATATATTTTTATCTTACATATATATATATATGTTCTTCAACCTGGTATCGAGCTCGGTGAGCTCAGTATTTTCATATGCTGGTAAATTGTGCATTTATTGCTTTAAAAGTGATTACATTTTTTTGTTCTTATGTTCCAGTTAAGATTTTATACCCTTAGTTAACCAGTATCCGACAATTGTAGAATTATCAACAATTTCAAAATTTAAGAGGTCACCAGCCAGAACTTTTGCAATGTGTGGCCTTCCTAATCATCAGATAGCATTCCATGTTATTTTTGGCTTTGGGAGCATTTGAAGCATCTGGCAAGTCGTACAATCCAAGAACTTTAACTTAGAGCCAGCATTTCACGTCACATGCTTAGCGTTTTCGAGGACACTCTTCGGTTAACTGTGGAACATGCAATCTTGCGATTTCAGATGACTAGCTGAAAATAATGGCCAACATGTGAAACAGGATTGTTGTAATAAAAATTATAACACTGTAAAACTATTGTAAAGACTTAGCTAAATGTGTAGTTTATTAATATAGTGCCCTCTGTTGGCGATATTTGTAACTCATATTTTTCACTGAAAAGCATTTTCCTCCCTTTATTAAGTCCGCCATAAACATTCCACAATTTTCTGATGACTGGTTTCGTTTGTAGTCTTTTGTAGGCGGCTTTGAAATTGGGTTCTTTAATTTTGGACACCCTGTATAAAGAGAGTCAGATAGGTAGATAGCTAAATAGTCAGATATATAGGTAGATGTGAGTTTTTCATGTAAGCTTAAATGTAGTATTTAATAGTGTGAATTCTCTCTAGAACCTGTACACAATTCATAAAAATTTGTAGAGATAAGATTAATAGCAATAATAATTTGTAAACATGAGGTGAAAAGGTAAAATTTACGTAAAAATCGGAATAAATTATAATGAATTAGATCATGTGCGAATGCTGAAGTATCGGAAAGCAAAGAACCCCCCCCCCCAAAAAAAAATTAACTTTTTTGTCTACTTTAAAAAGCCAAAGTCAAACTCCAGGTAAAATGATAATAGATAAATAAATAAATATAATCTACGTTTACTAAAATTGTACACATTTCATGAGGTGGTGGCATTATATGCAATTTCATCAGCCGCGTGTTGCCATTCACTCGTTAAATCCTTTTTAGAATTACTTTAATTAAATTAAAGCAATTTTTTTAAACGGAGTGAAAATACTAACTCGTTCCTATGTAGCTTCAAAGTTATTGAAACAAAAATTAAATAAGTTCGAAGCAAAACATCAAAACATGAATTTTAAAATTCTGTAAAAATCCAATCTTTGTTTCGTTCTGCTTCCCACTATTTGTAGCTAATTTTAAAATTTAAATTATTGTTTAACAAAATACAAAATATGGCAAATGTTTACATTTTCAAACATGCATCAACAATTCAAACAATTTCAAATAATCAACAATTTCAAACATGCATTACAATTAAACTTAAAATACTAATTTGCCTTAAGGTGAAAGTAATGATGTATTTAGCTTCTCGAAAGAAAATATCAAACCAATAAATTAAACATTCAAATTAATAATTAAAATTAAGCAACTAGTAGGTAGTCAATATTATTGTATGAAGCAAACAAAAGGATTTACTATATTCTACGCATGCTTTCATCGTAAGCCAAGCACACCTAAATGAAGGGAAGAGTAAAATTTGAAAGATTTACATTATTTGTAGTTTTACATCAGTCTGGTAAAAGTGTGATTTCATTACAGCGGACAGACTTTGTGCGTTAGAAATATTTTCTGATAATGTACTAATTGCAATGAAATTAAATGAAATTAATGGATTAAATGGTTAATTTTTAACAGATGAATGTTGTTATGAGTAGAAATAAGCAAGATAGAACCAGTTGGTATAAGACATGAAAGCTACACTCAACCAAGTTGCCTAATGACTTGGCAAATTTATCCATGTATTTGGTAAATTGGAAAGTTGATGCATTTGTTTGGTATACGACGCATTTTTTACTATAAATACATAACCAGAATCCCTAGTCTTTTCAATAAACGATTAATTTCACATATAGCTACGAGAAAATGATTTTAGATATTTAGGAAAATTTTGATTGTAATATTTGCATTTAGATAAAAACATTATTGGTAATCATTTTTAGCTATAATATAATTAGTACGTTAACTTTTGTAAGATACTAATTAAAATAATTATAATTGTTTCTGATGGTTTAACTTACAAATGTACTGGTCATACCTACTTTGAGATACAAAGATTTCGTTAAGAAATTTAATTATTTTGGAAGCGAGGCATTGCAGTATATGTCCGTGTAAGTTGGTACATCATCGCAACATCTAAACTTCTGAATGCCGTCTTGCTTTGTCAGACAGACCAGGTATATTTGTTCAAAATTAATCCCGTTAGACAAAGGATTCTCAATGCTTACTTTTACGAAGTGAAATATTTTGTTGATTATTTGTCAGTTCCTCTTGTTTGATAAAATCAATTTATGCTACTCCATCTATTTTAACAATAGCCCACCAGCGGCCGAGCGGTTAAGTCGCTGAACACTGGTATTTCGGTCCGAGTTTCGAATCCCGCGAACGGGCTGGCTGCATGGGTGTTTTCGTGGTTTTCCCCATGTGTAACGTGTATACGAGCCAGTTTCCCTTAGAAAGTCCTCCACGAAGGCATCCCTCCCTTTAGGCAGATAGGATAGCCCTAGTATGCTTTGCCATAATTAAATACACCACCTATTTTAACAATATATTAATCGATTAACTAACTAAGTGTTGAAAAAACTTGATTATCGATTGTGAGGTCTCATTTAAAAGATTGTAATGCTTTAACACTTACGTTCTAAATATAGATAATAGTAGAGCGCCCTCTGAGCGCCATGACCGGCTTTATCCGGTCATGAGATGTTTTGTCATTAGCTTATAATTTACAATATTTTGTTTTCTTACTTTCTTTAATACTATAAATGTCGTGTTAAAAATTGTAATTTTATGAAATTAAAAACTAAAATAAGTGAATATACAAATTAAGATAATTAAGGCTCTTTAAATACAGGTCTTCCTGACAGATACAAAAAACCGCGCCGCTTATGAGCAATTAAGTATCTTAATTTATAATTATCTAAATTATATACTACCAAAGAAACCCGATAATGTTTGAGAGTAATACATATTACAACAGAGAGAACGATACCGTTGGAATCCTTCTCTAATAACGATGCAAAAAAGACGATTCATAGTCATACATTTTTTAGTCTGATGCGATATGGAACCCACATAAAAAATTTCGATACAAAAATAAGCTAATTCTCTCTCATTATATCAGACATAATGGCATGCATTTTTAATGATTTTCGTCATTCTAATCAAATGATCGTAAAAGGCTCAAGTTCCATACAATATTCAGCCTATATTCAATTTTAGTCGATTAAATGTGGCAAAAAATTTATCATAATTAATCAGAAATCAATAACGCGAACAAACAAACACACATTCTTCTTTATATGTATAGATTTTGTAAAATTTACAAATTTTGATTACCAAACTCTATGATTTGAAAGCGAACAGCAGCAACGCTTTTCGAAATAAAGCATTTTTATGTCCAACGCGCGACACTGTTGCCACTCTGAAATATGAGCGCGAAAATTAGCGCTTTCAGAGTTTTTAATTAATATTTCGGTTGATTACAGTCGTTCAAAGGTGGGAATAGCCGAAATAGCTTCCCACGAATTTTTGGAATCGGAAATAATGTATTTAATGTTTGGCAATGTTATTTTTATTTCATCTTAAAACTTTCGAAATAAAGATATTTTCATCTCCAGCTCGCGAGACTGTTGCCACTCAGGAAAATTAGGGCGAAAATGATCGTTTCTCCGAGAATTTAATTAATATCTCTGATTGTAGCTGTTATTTTTTGGAAAATAACAGACGACAACCGTTAAGGTTGCGAAAGGTTGTCGTCCATAAATAATGGACGACAACCTTTCGCAGAACCCAGAAAAGAATTGTAGAAATTTGGTGACGATGGCTATAGTAGTGATTCAGTTATTAGAGAACAAACACACATGCTTTCTTCTATATATATATGTTATGAGAAGATTTTTTTGTCTTCTTAAAACGCATCTTGATTGTACAGGTTAATTTAAACTTTTTTTTTTAATTCACTAATAATTTTATAGCCATACATAACATCATAACAGTATCGTAAATCTGCTTTTAGCTAACATGTCACTTTATATTATTTTTTTTTTATCTTTTATTTCTTCCTTCGGTCTTGGGTAGGGCCAGTGGACGGAGAACCAGAACTTCGTCAGTGACTTTTACAAGTATTGCTCCGCCGCACTATTGTACCCACTGAGCTTTCGGTTGGCCCGCATCGGATGCCAGCCTAACAACACATTTACATAGAAACTTTACATTAATACTAGACTTACGTATTGAATATACAATTACAAAGACACAGTATACAAATATTACAAAGAAATTAACCTATTAACAAAAGTTGGGTTATGGCATAAGGTATTTCTCCCGCTTTCCTAGCGTGCCTTCCTGGTGTAGTGGTTCTGCACGCTGGTTGGTATTCCAGAGGTCCGTGGTTCGATTTCCGGGGAAGGCGATTGCTAATTTTTTATCTTGCCTGCTTCAAAAAATACCTAATGTCTCTACAATGGCGCCCGAACTAAAAGGTTGTTGGATGAGGATTCTCCACACCCAGGATTTAGCGATTGGGTCCCCTAAAAACCCCAGTCTCCCTTTAAAAAGGGGAGTATATAAGGTATTACTCCCGCTTTCCTAGCATGCCTTCGTGGTGTAGTCGTTCTGCACGCTGAGCCGGTATTCCAGAGGTCCGTGGTTCGATTCCCAGATAAGGCGATTGCTAATTTTTCATCTTGCCTGCTTCCAAAAAATACCCAATGTCTCTACAAATATAACATAATTACTTCGAACATACATCATACAAACTTTCATTGTACATTGTACTTCATACAAACAATATATTTACATTAGTATATCGAATTACATTAAACGTGTTTTTAAGGAATTAAAGAATATTTTGTGCATCTCATAGTATTTTGTTGTATTCCTAAGGCAAATTATCTTGTTAATACATTTCCTTTCATTTTTTAACTTGTTAAACACAATTGCATCAGCACTGAAGTCTTACATTACTTTTTTTTGTAAATTAATGTATCATAAGTGCAGAAAATATACATTAGAAAATCGCATAATACTTACATTTACATTAATATATCTAATTAAGTCGTATATTATTTTTTGATTAATGATTTAATTATTACAAGATATGCAGCTTGATACAAGATATACTTACAAGATATTACAAGATATGCGGCCTTGGGCAGCATGCTGCTTAGTCTGAGTATAAACAGTGAGAAAAGTTGCTATTTAGAGACAAGCCTATGTCGCCACTGGCCGACTTAGGCGTGGCCCAAGTCTAAGTCGGGATCTTAGGACAGCTAATTAGGCTTGGCCCATTAGGCTTCCGCCAATGGGAGAAGATTTGAAGTAGTAAATTATATTTAATTTTGTGTGCGTCTGTTTCTCAAGTTATGACTTCGCATTAGGAACTCTAGCTTTTTGACAGTAGTGAGTTTAGCAATCAGAGAGAAGTGACGAAAAACATCCAAATTTCACCATTTTTTCACAATTCTGAAAGCGATGCGTGAGCTGAAGATATAATTTTGATTTTTCTTTCATTGTTCTTAACTTGGCAATAGGAAACTTTTCTGGGGTATAGAAATAGAACAATTTGAAAAAGTGTTTTTTCATGTACGTATTCTGTTTATACTTTTATAAGACAATGTGCATTGTCTGCTTCATATTTATCTATTTTAATTTATTCGCTTTCTTCAGATTTACCTTCTGAATCGCATTTAGGATACAATATTTCAATCTCAGAAAAATCTTAACTTATTTAAGTATGATACCTTTCCTATTAGCTAATGTACATTTGAATACCATTGCTCTTTCAGTACTTAAAATATTGCCAAATGTATGTAAAACAATCAGTTAGAAAACATTTTTTCGTTCAAAATTTGGGATTAATACAAGCTTTTGGTTATTCCCAAGTTTATTTCAACCTTCTAGTTTTATGTAATTTATTTCGTCTTGAGAATGTTTCTTAGATTTCAATCCAAGTAATCAGTGTCTGTGTCTCAAGTTTTCTGTGAGATATTATGCTCTTTAGCTTGGGATTAATGAAGTTAAAAAAACTTTTACTAGAAATTCTGTCAAGTAAAAAAAGCAGAATGTAAAACTTTTGAAGTCTTGGTATTTCTTAAGATATCAAACTCCATTAATTTATTAGATCACAGAATGTTTTCATGGAGGATTTTTTTTTACTGAAAACAGGTTCACATTCACGTTACAAGCGAAAATCTCCAAGAAAATTCTCATGCAGCCAGCCTGTTTACCTGGATTTGAAAAGTCGGATCAAAGTATTATGTTCAGAGGTTTTTATCTGTTTCGCTGCTGCTGAGGACGTCTTCTTATCAATTTACGCGTTTTGAAAGAATCCAGCATAGACTAATCTCGATCTTGCTGGGCTACGTATATTATACTCCTTTAGAATATTAACCTATATACATAAATAGAAGGCTATGGCTAGTATCTTTTGACTCTCTTTAATAACTAATTGAGTACATATGATTACGGATTAAAAATGATTCGAATGTAATTCTTTGTCTGACTAGCACCAATTTAGGTCACCAGATATGTTTCAGTAAATATATTTGAAAGTTAAATTATAATGCCGGCCCTGTACGAAGAATATTTCAATTAGTATTTTTCTTCAATGCAATAAACATCGTTTAGGGAGAAAAATAACTTTCGTAACGGGTGGAACTGAAGCTGAAAAATGTTACTGAGAATTACGGGAATTAAATATATTTTCCCAAGTAATCATATAAACCAGGGGATCTCAACCGGTGGTTCGCAAGAGAAACATACGTGGTACGCAAAGAAGCAAAGTATTTTTAACTATTAAATTCAAAAATTAAAACCCCAACATTCTGATTGAGTTTTTTCTCTGGCATTAATAAATTTATGCGATCTGAGCTTTGTTCAATAGTTCTGGTGGTAGTAGTACTTTGTAGTGGTTTTACTAAAGGTTTTCAAGTTTTGTTTAAATGGTACGCGTTATTCAAAAGGTTGAGAACCGCTGGAATAAACCATTTAATTATCATTTAAATTATAAGAAAGATCTTAAGACCTTGAAATCCTAACTTTTCTTAGAAAATATATTTGTTTCTACTCACCTAGAAGCACAAAATTATAAAAACCCTAGCTGTAGTATTCTAACAATGCCAAGCAAATTAATATATGGTTTAATTGAATTTGATCGCTAAAGCAAACATTCGGACGATATTGTTTAATTTTGTGAAATCTGCAGAACATCGCCGCATCATCAAGTACAGTTAAATTTGTAAACGTTTCATTTTCTGTTCACAATTAATATTTTTTAATATTACTTACGTTTAAATAAAGAAACACATTTGCAGTTATTATGGGTACTGTTTTATTTCCAATAATTTATCAAAACACTTCTACAGTTCCCGAATAAAATTGAAATATGCATTTTCATGAATACTAAAAGGATTTTAAGGAGAAAAAATACAATTGATTTTACACCCCGAAAAACAAAACTATTAACTGTTAAACTACTGCATATGAAAACTTAATAATAAACAAGCGAAACGTTTTTGTCACCAAAGGCTAACTTTCCTCTTATATACTTGCGGTGCTTTAAAAAGTCTTTCTAGGGATAGCCTTAGGTTAAAAACTTTCGCATGAAGTTTCGCCTTGTGAAACATTGCAATCTCTCCTTTGAAATTAATTTTTAACAATCTTTAAAGCTTAAAACAAGTGAAAATAAGTAATGGTTTTTAAATATTAATGCTAATAGATTGTCCATACAGAGAATGTTGTTGGGATTATTAATTTAAATCTCAGCCCAGCCAAAGTGTAAAATTAAAACTGAATTTACTAACCCTAACCTAAATCTTGTTTTCAAACATGCAGTAAAGTGTAGATATTGCTTCAGGATTACGTAGCCAGCCAATTCAAATCAATTAAAAAAATATATTAATTTATAGATTTTACGCAAACGGATATTAAACTGAAAAAAATCCGAAAAGAATATGAAAGTTCAAGGTAAATAGTAGTTGACAAAATAATAATGGAAATCTTCACCTCTTCTTTTGGGGAGATTAGCTTTGAAACTGTGTTAAATAATGCATACGAAATTGATTCACAGTCGTTTCATCAAATAATAAACCTGAGAATAGAAAAGCCTCAATCATGCCTCAAGAAATTAAACAGAAAAATATGTAAAATTCTGATGTAGTAGAAAAGATGCTTTTGAAAAAAACCTGTAATTTGCAACACGTTCAATTTAAATTTAAGTAGATGAAAAATGTGCAGCAGTTTTGTTTTGGGGAGAAAGAGCTCAAAGCCTTGTGATTGTATCAAATCATTTACAAGAAAGGGAGGACTCTGGAGACTCAAAGTCATGTTCCTTTTGAGGTAAATAGACCAAAAGTCGCATGAAGTGAGTCCATTCACTGTGACGTGAAGCAAAATTGAATTACAGTTGAACTTCGTTATAACGAACTTCAAAGGATCGAAAGTTTCGTTCCTTATATACGATTTGATAAGAAAAACGGGCTATGTCACAAATATGTGCAAAAGGTAAATGATGAATAAAGAAAAGCTGATTAATATTGTCATATCTACCAAAAGAAGTGAATAAAAAATCTAATTAAAAATACTATTCAGATTTAAATGCAATTATTATAACACACAAGTGTTAAATTTGTCGTTCATTCTTTTCCAGTCTCTCCAAGTGTCTGGAAAACTAATTTTGCATTTATCTCAAACATTTGTCCAGATATTGTTAGACTACGACTTCTTTGAAAGATGAGCTACTTCAAAGGTGGTTCCATCTACGCCGCATGTTCTTCAACTTCTTCTCCTATAATTTTTCCAATAAGCAGAAGTTATAGAGTTTTGTTTCCTTCATATGGTACTAGCTATAGATTTGGATAAACTGTATTTGTTGCACATATCGATTTGACTGTATATATGTTCTACTTTTGAATAATATTGACCTTATTTTTATTGCAGAAGGTGGGCGTTTATAGGTCGTCCTACGAATACATTTTTGACACAGAAAAAGAGAGCAGAGAATTTGGTCAAATAATATGTGAAGATTTTGCTCTTCTGGAAAATATGGAAGATAATTTCCTCATGTACCTATCTTATCCATTGCGAACTTAATCATTTTTTCAAGGTATGTTTGGTTGCGACACGAATATTTAATAATATATATATATGATATTTTTACATTTAGAATGTAAATTCTAAATGCAAAAATATCTTGTATCTTGCAAAAGACCTAAATAATGCAAATCCTCTGTTCGGAGAATAGATATCGGGGAGAATTTATACTCAAGCAAAGCCTACCTATAAGGTTCAAAACACTTCATTCCCCAAAAGCAAAATCAACTGCAAAACCATAAGTACATAAAACTCATTACTTCCTTTGAATCACCGCTTCTTTACTTGAATAGCAAAAATTTCAAAATTTCCGTCATAGCATCAGCCTTTTCAGATATCTCAAACAAAGAATTTGAGTAGAGTCAGAGAACGCATTCAAACATTAAATTTTCATCTATTCTAATTCAAATTTCCTTTTAATTTGCTGTGAACTCACGTTCAAAATATGTATCATTCACATTATACGTTATTTTATATTTTCATTAAGTTATCATTCAGACTGGCGCCTTTGCAAATTTAATTTGAAAAGTGTCAGATAATGCTGTATCAACAAAATGTCATTACTTTCCACAATTTTATCTGTTTATCTAAACAAAATTAGGATTCTTTTTACTTGTTTTGTATACCTAATTGGGTAGAGTTGTGTATACATCTATATATACACACACGTGTATATATACGAGTATATTGCCGGTTTGGCTTAACATTATAACACGAGTAAAGACGAAACACCTTCGTATTTACGTATCCATTTATTAATTATTGTTCATTGAACGGAAGTTGGTTTGTTCCCCTTGAAAAGTCAACTAATTTCCGATCAATGACAATGATTACGTGTTTTTAATTTAATTTTTCCTTTTGCAATTGAAATTTTGTTCTTCATGATGATTTAATTCCAGTCCCCGTTAAAACATTATTAATATTTTACTTTCAAGTTACTTCAAAACATCTTTCAAAATATAACTTACCAGTATGGATTCACTCTTTTAAAATAGTTCTACTTTAATTAAACTTAGGAGATAATATAATCAATTAATCAACATTGTTTAGGAAATAAATTATTATTAACTAACTTTTCAGCAATTGCGCAAGTAGTAGTAACATGTTTTCGCACTAAATGAATTTAAGATCATACAACATTTGATATGCTAAATAGCAGCTATTAGCGCTATTTATCTCTTTCCTAATGTATTCACTTTATATATTATCTCCAACGTTTTTTAATTTTTTAAATTTTTTAATTTTTAAGTTTTAAAGTTCTTCTACAAAACTTTACTGTATTGAAGGTTAGCAGCCTCCTTACTTTTAAATCTTGCTCGTTTATCTCAAATTGAAATCATTAAATGTCATTCCACTAGATGACAAACTTGAAATTTTAACGCCATGCCTACTACAGGCAATCCCAAAAACAATTTCTATGAAAAACATTTAACTGTATTTACATGATTACATGCGGCACCTGACATATGAAATATATAGGACAGACTAAAAACAATCTTAACTTTCGAATCAATAACCATAGAGCTCAAATTAAAAAAAATTCAACGCACAAAAAATAGCATTAAAATAAGTACACCATCACAGCTCAATACAGCAGAATTAGAGCACTTTAAACACCATGACTTCAACTCTATTCAAATTCAGATATTAGATATAGCACCCAATCACAAAACACGAATTTTTCAGGAATCTCTCTATATACTAAAATAACGTTCACTTTATCCATATGGACTTAACACTTATATACATAGTCATAGAGATACTTCTAAAAAATTTATTTTCAGCCAATTTAAGCTCTACAGCAACAAAACGCAGAGAGGAAAAAGAGGAAGCAAAATAAAAAATAATGCGAGATTTTTATCCACTTTGGATACACTTGCATTGAGAAAACAATTGAAATGTTTTTTTTTACTCAGACAACTTTCCCAAGAAACTTCTCAACTGGTTACACTCCTGTACTAATAAATTACTTATCAAACTAAAAAAATTCATTCAAGAAAGCTACGACGACATACAAATCATTAAAGACATGATTCTCGATTTCAGTCTTTTCAGACTTTCTAATAGTCTCACTCAACGCAAAATTTATTTTAAAGTCAATTTTCTGCATCCGCAGTTTGACAATAATCATTTCTCAAGAAACATCAGAGATTGTAAGATTACTTCCCCGCAGTTGACACAATACCAATGGTTGCATTTAAATATCAAAGGACCTTAAGCAACTTGCTCACTAACCACCATGAAATAGATGAAACAGCAGAATGACATTGTAAGACACCAGTTTACAGCAATTACGTAAATTCTCTTCACCAGCACATAATTACTGGCAACCTGAATATCATACAAAACCATCAACTAAAAACACTAATGAGTTATGGTGCAAAATTTAGACCAGTCAGAAACAAAACTAAAAATTACTGTTACAAGACTTTCGAAAACAACATCAACGAATTTATAGTTAAAGCAAGCTATCAACTTAATTTACACATACATACCTTTATAAAATGGAAATCTAAAATTCTTCAACGCATATCCACCGAAATCAGTCACCTAAAGTTTAAAAGTACGCTGAATTGGTCGCAACTTACATCAGATATTAAAAAATTAAAACAGCTTTTTACTATTACAAAAATAGATACACTTTCTAAGAGAAACTGGCTCGTATACAAGTTACACATGGGGAAAACCACGAAAACACCCATACAAATTTAAATCGGAGAAATCAGTTATTTTGAGTTTCAAACTTTTGAAACGAGTGACTTAGTTTATCTGGTAAAAATGATACTCTAAACAATACAAGATTAAGTACTGTAAAGGCCCTTATTTTCACGGGCCGTAATTTTCACGGAAATGAATATATTGGTGATTTCGCGAGTTGAAAATTTCGCGAATTTTATATGAAAAGAACCGAAAATTGAAAAATTTCAAAAGTACCTAAGTAAAGTTGAGAAAGTTGAAAAATTCCAAAAGTATATTTTTTGCATAAAGTATTTTAAGAAACTTCCTTTTGTCCGAAACGTTCGTCCCCCCCCCGTCCCCGTCTAAATGGCGAGTTCAAGCGTTTGCTCAAGAATGAGTTTATTGAGCGGTATTCTAATGAGCTTCAATTTCTAGAGGAAAAAGAGTCTGTGGACTTGCGAATATAAAGACTAAAACCGATTCACGCTTCTTTGCTTATGCGCGTATTTAACGGTACTGATGCCAAACATGAGATAATTTTGAATGGCTTCAAATAAGCTGGTATAAATAGTATCTTAAGTGAATGAGCTGCCTTCTATTAATTTTATTGTTTTATATTCGAAAAATATAGTTGTATATTATTCAAAAAAATAGTTCTAAGTAAGAAAGTTGTTAAGAAAAAGCTTGTAACTGTGCAATAAATTATAAAATTTTGAGTAAGGGAAAAATTCCTGATTTTTTATTATTATTTGAGGCGGGAAAAAAAGTATTTCGCGAGGATTAAATTTTCGCAATTACGACGGGCTCGCGAAAATCGCGAAAATTAAAACCTCGCAAAGAAAGGTCCTTTACAGTAAATGAATTTATAATCACAAAAGACAATTTTCCGTATTCAGTGGAGTTTAGTTGCCTATTGTGTAAAGTGTATTTAAAAGAATTCAAAGAATAAAGCCACAATTTGAAACCATAATTCGCGATAAGAAGCGAGTAGTAGATTGGTTAAAAGTAAATCGTGATATACATCCAGAGATATTATTTCATTTTCTAATATTCTAGTAAACTAAAGAATGCAATAGCTTTGAAACAGTGGGTCGAAGACTACGAAATAATAAATATACAAGGCGTGTCTTAGAATAAAGCCACAGTTTAATGAGAGTTATTTGAGAAAGAAATATACTTCAAATATACTTCTTAGCAAAGATTAAAATTTCTTGAATACCATTATTTTCAGCAAAAAAAATCAAAATTCAAATTGTTTAATAGCAGCAAGAGGAAAATTGCTTGGGATCCATGATTAGCGTTTAATTAAATAAATTCTTCTGCTATTGTAAAGGTTGGTTATTGCAAAGCACATTAGGGAACTTGCCTAAAGGGAGAAGAGGTTGTGGATGACTTTCTAAAGAGAACTGGCTCGTATACACGTTACGGAACTACTAGGGCTCAGCGATTGTACCGCTGAGGGTCTGCTACTGGCGATTACGAAGTAGCTTTTAATTATAAGTTTGAGGATTTATGTCAGTGAATGATAAGGACATGTATATTTATATATCATATAATATAATGTGCCTGCCACCCAGCCAGGATAGTGGTTAGTGATGCTGACTGCCGTACCGAAGAGCCCGGTTTCGAATCCCGCAGAAGGCATGGGTGTTTGTTAACGTATGGTGTCTGTGCGGCATAGGGGCACTCTAAATATGTGGCCAAAAAGTGAGCAAAGTCGTATTGTCACGTGTGCGCTTCTCAAGGCTCTTGCCAACGACAGACGCAGTCTTGCACTTCTTGCCACGATTAGTTTCTTGAGCTTGTTCTGATGTTACTGTCAGACAAGTGAGATAAGTAACAACAACAACATGTAATATATATTAATATTCCTACAAGTCTTGAAACACTACCTGAATCGCCAAATTTGAACCTCAATAATATTTAAAATTAAAGAAATACTTATATCAAATGGCTATAAATATAAAAATCATTTGAAACTTCAGCTTCGAATAGAACAAAATAAAACTGGCAGCATATTGATTTAAAGTGGTCAGATCAATCATTAGAAGATTAGTAATTTAACACAATTAAGTGATTAAATTTTTAAGTGATTTATTTTTGTTTTTTAATAATAAGTGGCTGGATACTTTTATATAGATCGTTTAATACTTGCTTTCATTTATAGCTAAGAGTTTCTTTCATTTTGTGTTTATTTATTTCTATTTTTGAATATAATATTAAAGAAAAAATAAAGAATTTTAGATGTTATATTTCTATTTAATTTTCCTTGAATTTATTACATTCAGTCACTTAAATTTACTAGATTTGTAAGGTGAACGAATAATTTTGAGACTCACTGTAAATGATATTCAAAGAAATTTTTTTAGTGTTCAAAGAAATAGTTATCCTCCTAGAACTCTAACTGAAAATTCTAAAAAATCAGTTATATTATCGTCTTATTGCAAAATGACTTCGATCGTGTTTTGCTGACAGAAAGTATGAAAACTAAAACAAGTTTGTACAAATTACACTCTTAAAGGTACGTCTTGGCAACTCAACTAAATATTTCACTAATAATTTCACTTATCCATGCTATACCTGTAACTAAGAATGAATATTTATATACCATAATCTTAGCTTCTTGCTAATCATGATGAACATTACCTAAATTAAATTATGTGATTCTATTTAAATATTTTAGTAAGCGGACTGGAAACTCTTTGATCATTTTTCGCATTATCGTTGACGCAATGTTCTCCTTCACTAATTATATTGTTTACAATCCAGTTGAGAGCAAATGTTTTATTTCTTTTCTGTTACATCTTTAAAACAACTAAATAAATTATTTCCTCCTGATTTCTTTTATATGCAAATTATCCATTTACTTAGTAAGCATGGCAAAAAGTCGTTTTGCTCCATTGTCTTTTAATTTAGTTTTTAAACTCCTAAATCAGATAAAGTTTCCTTTCTGACATAAAAGTAGATGCTAATGTGCGTTAGTAGATCAACATAATAAAATTTAGAGAGGCGAGTTTTTTTATTTACTTTTTGTTTTAGCTTCTGTCAAGTTTTTTTTAATGTGCATAATTTTTTTTGGTCTCTTTTGCATTGATTTTAATTTAATTCTCCTCAGTTCTTGACGCAGTTTACACTGCTATGCATTAATACACGTAAAATATTTTCAAGTATTTAAAGGTTATATTTTACTCGACTTTTCGAAATCAATATTTATCAGTTAAATGATGCATTTTTCTTAATTTCCAGAAAATTCATGATCCGTCTAATAGAAGAAGAAATCAATTTATTTATACAATTATCTAAATTTGATTCTTAGAATTCCTTTATTTAGTAATGAATGAACGCATTTTATCATATTCTTTTAGTACACGTTAATTTTAATATCCTAAAAATTTTGTAAATAAATAGGATTTATATAATAAACGCTGGGCTAAAATTATAGGTGAGAAGATAATAAAACTTTTTCTTTTGATTTTTACTACAATATTGTACTTTTAAGCAGGAAAGCTCTTAAGAATTATAATATGCTAAAGAGTTTTCACTCTATTTTGTTTAGTTGAAAAATTTTATGCATATGTTATGTTAATACACAAGTGCGAATACAAAATGCTAATAATACCCTTCCTGTAGCATTTTCAAAAATATTACCTTTTTTTATCTTATATTCTAATTATTTTACAGTGAGTAATATTAATAAACGAAAGTTTTGTTTCACAATAAGTATGATTGCTATGCACTTATACATACTTGTTCGAGGTATTTTTATAACCAAAAATTTTCTGCAATATTTGTATTATTTGGCAAATTTGGGGAGTTTGCTTAACAGGCGGAATGCCTTCGAGAAGGTCTTTTTAAGGGGAATAGGCTCATATTCACAGTAAACACGGAGAAAATCACTTAAAGTCCCATGCAATCAAAAGCCCTAAAATTCGACCGAAGTCGAATTGCCACTTTGCAGCGGTTTTACTTGCTGGCCATTGATGGGCCTTAAGTAACGATGTTAATGGTCTTAGCTAATCAATTGATAGTATGTAACTGCTCCTTAACAAGGAATACATTACTGAAGTATAATTTATATTCCGTAAATTCACTGAAGTGTAAATTATTTGCGAGTTCTTTTCTTATTTATTTCCCGTTTCTCATATTTTACTTGCAGTTTTCAGTGAATTTCAGTTCATCCTAATCATTATGTTTAAGTTGCTTTATGATCCTGAAATTAAAAAAATGACAATTTATAAAATTCCTACTGAAAATATCCATTGCAATACGTTTTACCTCAATATATGTAGTGATTTAAAATGATTGAGATTCATCTCGTATACAAACACAACTACAAAAAATACTTTATTACTGTATATTTTGCAGCTAATTTTTTTTAACATTTACATATATAATAATGTAGACATGAAAAGGCATTATATCAGGAAACACTGGCAGAAACGAAAATCTTTTAATGGAGGAAAGGCAGTTCTGTCAACAGAGCACATTTGAATTTTGGAAAAGGTTTCCCTAACTCCTAAACACATATTAAGGTTGCATTTATAAAGGATTTCATCACAGTAACAGATACTGTCACGGAGCTATGATTAACATACCTGAAAAGCAAATTTTTCGTGTGATTTCGTGTGATTAAAAGTTGGGAAAATATTTGTGGATTGGGAATCTGATTGGTTAGTGAATGCATCTGATGGTTAGTAAAGCAGTTAATAATGCATGCATGCTGGTAAATATACGTATCTGAAAATAATAAATTATCCGCTGAATCCAAATAAATCCATGATTTTAAAATATTTTTTTTAATTCCTACGTAGTTTTTTTCCTGGTAAAATGAGAAGCTGTGAACACTGCAGATGATGAACATTTTCACCATTACGTTTCTGATACTGAGAAGCTATACTGCGAGCTATCGCAGACCAGATTTACAATACTGTTCAAACGTTCGTATAAAACATTTTACGAATAGGTCTTTTATACAGAAGTAAAAAATTTTTGCTTAAACATATGTGGCCAAAAATGCCGCCAGCGTGACTAAGCACTTCAACTATGTTTGAGATACAATAACACGCCGAACAATTATTAATTTAGAAGTCAAACAACAAAAATCAGCGTTACATTTTCAAATTTCCTTAAGACTAGTTTCGATGGTTTTACCGAACCATCATTCTCATCGGTAAACCCATAGAAACTACACCTGTGAAAATTTGAAGATACAACGCTGATTTTTGTTGTTTGACTTCTAAATTAACACTTAACTATATGTTCCCAAATATTTTTTCTCTTAATACGTTGTAGAAAACATCACGATGTTTTCATTCATATAACAAAGAAGCAAAGTTTAACAAAACTTTGTCAAACTTTAAAAAAGTGAAACACACAGGAAAAATATTCAGCTTAAAATAAACAACAGCGAGTAAACACCTTCTATTGTTGAAATAAATCCTTCCTTCATATGTAAAAAATCCTGAATTTGTGCATTATAAATGAGCGTTTTATCACTTCCCCAAAAGTAGAATTGCATGTTTACTTGATTGCACGAAGGCGCACGAGGTTTTCGTTCGTAAAGGGACAGATGCCGTCGTAGGGAACTTAACTCATACATTAAGCAACATCGACAGACATCTATGAATTCAGATTAACATTGCGCCACTGACGGGCTTCCCTCCAAGAAGGAATTCAATAAGATAATTTCATATTTTTGTGAACTGGGATATTTTGATTCGATATACCATTTTGGGAAACTAGTGTTTAAATTTTTTCTCTCCATTATACTTTTCAAAAGCATTGGTTTGATTTGGTTTATGTGATTATGGCAAAGCCTGTAAAGCTATCTGCTTACGGGTAGAGATGCCTTCGCGGAGGGCTTTCAAAAGGGAACTGACTCGTATACACGTTACACATGGGAAAACAACGAAAACGCCCATGCAGCCAGTCCGTTCGCGGGATTCGAACCTTGGAACGAACTACCAGTGTTCAGTGACTTCACCGCTCTGTCGCTGGTGAGTCCAAAAACATTGGTGTTATTCGATTCAGAGAAAACTGGATTCTTCTGTGCCATCCACTTTAGAAGAAAAGAACATGCTCCAATATCTTCAAACATACGCTGCTGTTAAGAGAAGTAAAAAACGTTACTATTAATTTCATTCTATAAATCATTAAAGGAGTATACCTTTTAGAAACGTATGTGAATTCTCATTACACCTTTTATTAATGAATAGATAAAGCTTTATTTACCAGAATGCTTGACATGTTTATATACGTTAAATATTTCTTTACTTCGTAATATTCCAAAATTATGTTATAATGTGACTAATCTGCAGTTACAGTTCTTTTTATTAGCAGTGCATTGTAACAATAATTTCAAATCAAAGTAATTAGCAATAACTAATAAGCCTTATTAAGTGGAATTATATTCAACTACTCATAATTTTTTAGAAACTCTAATATAATAAGGCTTCTTTAAAGATAATGGAGTTGAGTGTGATTAAAAGACTTTCCGGCGCATTGTTTTCGAATTCTAAAGCTGTTAGAACTGAGCATAAGTTGTTGGAAGTGAAATTAATTGCTTTGAAAACGTAAAGGATAATAGGGGTGAAAATCTAATCTAATGATTCTATTACTCTCTCCTAATCCCAGGAGAAAGACTGAGATATTGTTGTCCTTCAGATAAAAGACATTAGTTTTATGGTTGAATGAATTTGAAGGAAGAAAAAAACTGTGAAGTTCAGGATTTACTCAATGAAATCTGATCGCAAAATATTCGATAAGGCTTCGAGAACGAAAAATAAGTGCATTGGGATTTCTAAAAGAAATATTTGTGAAAGTAAAAAAGAGTAATTTTAAAGATTAAAATAATCTTTAACATAAAATTATGTTCTTTTAATAACCTAATGTGGGTCTCCGTTTTTATTTTTAAATCAGATTACTAATTAAATTTTTCTTAACAAAGGGCTCTTTCATTTTTAAAATTTGAAATTGAATATGTAATGAGAATTTTGTTGTTGTTTCTGCTTTTTTTCACTGTTTTACGATTAAAGTAATCGAGAGCTCCTTAACTCTGAGCTATAAGAGTTTTAACTTTTTAAGTGTTTTGATGTTTTAAGGTAAGGTAATAATTAATGGTATGGTTCATGGTTCATGTATATGTTGCATAGACAAATAGAGTTTTTTCTGTGAAGTCATGAAACAAGACAAAGAGTTGAAACCTAACAAAAAAAAATAAGAAGCATTTTTAGATAATTGTATGAAATTGCTACATTCAATTATATGAAAATAAAACTTTTATTAAGTATGCAGTATTTCCTCGTCTCGCGCCGAGCAAGTCTCGCGCGCTGGAGATAAAATTGTTTATTTCCGTACAGTATTGCCATTGTTCGGTTTCAAATCGTTCAGTTTGTTAATAAAATATTCGTAAAAGTTTTACAAAATATGAAATAGACAACAAAACAAAAAATTACAAAATATAAAATAGGAACAAAAAAAAAAAAAAACAGAAAAGACAACAAAAACAAATACAAAATATGAAATAGAAAACAAAACAAGAACAAGTCAGGATTCCAGGTGTCCGTATTCGGGTGGAGGGCTGCGTTATTCAAAGTGTGATGGCTCTAGCGTTAGTTTCCATAGTGTGAGAAACATATATATATTTATGCAGATTCTTAATGAATTTCTTTAATTTAATGTAGGGTGATAATATTTGGTGGCAAGAATTTGAAAAGTAAAACGTACATTTATACTGAACCGACGCAAAATGCCGTTTAAAGATTATTGTATCTAGCACACCCCATTGTGCTAAAAATAAGAAAATTTTAAAATTTATATCTTTATTTATTGTAAAATAATTACCAGTGTTGGGGAAAGTAATATTTGCGTGCCCATTAACCTAAAAATTAAAGTGTACATTGAATGAGTAAGGAAATAAATTTATATATTTATATTTGTTATAATTTTTTTTTTAAATTTAAACTTCATGTTTCTGTTTTCATTTATTCTGTGCATAAATTTATAAAATAAAGTCGGGCAATTTAAATAAATGAAAATGTGATTTATCTCTCAAGGTGTATTTATTAATTTCTAAATTAGCATGGAAATATTTACTTTATTAATGAATATATTTTAAATTTTCACATCTTTTATGCGGTTTTCACAAATATTTTATTCTCTATTTTATATTCTGAAGACAAAATATATTTTTATCTACTTAATTTCACTCATTTTGTTTTCCTAAAAAATCGTGATGAAAATCATTGAAATTTACGCGAAAGTAATTCTCAGTTCTCACGAGGCTTTATGTGATCTTTATTTAAGGTTCGCAACATAAGATTTTAAATGCAGTACCCTTTTATTTTTGATTAGAAAATGTTAAGTGCTTCTCAGATAGGTCGTAAGATTTTATCTTATTTTTATAAAGTCATTTTTAATTGCTTTCATTAAAACATATCCCAACACGGACATTTGCTCTTCTTACAGATCTAAATATCATAAGAGTTGTTTATTTTAATGGAATATTAAGCGGTTTCTAAATCCATGTATTTGTCAATTTTAAAGAGAATAAAACGTGCTTGATATTACACGATGATTATTTTTCTTCGTAAGGATATTTGCATCCCCAATGAAATCCACTGGTTATCGCAGGCGCTTCCTTTAACACGAAATATTATTTAAATAAGAAAAATTTTTGTTTATTTACTCAAGCATAAGACATCCCATGGGAGATAAAACACCTGGTACCTCAGAATTTATACCATGTGTACTTGGGGAGTCGAGATGCAGTGTTTAAAATATGGATATTTCCACGGGAAGATCGGTGTGTAAAGGGATAAGCTATTTTTAGATTTCATATGCATATGAGCTCACGGATTTACTTACTTTCGCTATATTTTGTGATCCAGCGGAGCGTATGTTGTCACGCTTCCATCTACAGATTGGAGGAAACGTATTCTAGGGAAATGCGAAGAGAGGGAATAAGATCGGGAAAGTAGTACGTATTTTCTGGAAAGCAAAATGCAACAGAGTTTTGCTCTCTTTCAACTCCTAGGTTTGGGTACCTTTTCTGCCGTGTAATAATGTAATGCGTTTAGATTTATGTATGTATTTTTTGTTTTTGTCTATGTATTTTGTTTTAAATATTGCACATTTATTTTTTCAAAAGTGTGTAAACAGAGCTCTGTCTCGCGCATTAAGACTTGAAGTTTAGATATCTATAAAAAATAAGAAATTATTTTAAAAATATAAAATATTTCATTTATGTGTTCTTGAGTCTGCCCTGATTCGTAAACTTTTACGGTTTTACTAAAACACTTCTCTTTCTAATGTCTCGCTCACCAGCGGCCGAGCGGTAAAGTCGCTGAACACTGGTAGTTCGGTCCGAGGTTCGAATCCCGCGAATGGGCTGGCTGCATGGGTGTTTTCGTGGTTTTCCCCATGTGTAACGTGTATACGAGCCAGTTTCCCTTAGAAAGTCCTCCACGAAGACATCCCTCCCCTTAGGCAGATAGCCCTCGTGTGCTTTGCCATAATTAAATACACACACACATACTTTCTAATGTCTCGTTCAAATCTCCTTCATCATCACCACATAAATCACTTACTTGAGAAAATAAAACAAAAAAAGAGAACTTTAAAGTATGTCATATAAAAATAACAGTTAAAACTAACACACCTGGAAGAATTTTTGCTTGAAAGTTCAAAATGTTAAAACTATATTAAAAATTATCAAACATAAAAAAACATAAAATTAAAAAATATGAGTGAACAACTTTAAAATAAACAGTCGTGATAGGCCTGCTAGCTTAAGAATTTGTTTCCCAGACATTAAGGATATAGAATTTAAAACATTCTTAGAAAGTCAGATGGAAGGAAAAAATTGCTGTGATATTTATTTACGGGTCCTTGCATTTCGGTACATTGAATACAGTATGAAAAAAAGGTTAATTATTCAGATGTAGTTGCGAGTTTATTTCCCTGCATCTCTTTCTTTCAGCAAGTGAAAGCCATGAAAAACTTAAGGATAGTCATGAAATAATATATTCTGTTTTTTCAAGACGCAAAGTCCGAGAACTCAAAATAAAAAAGCCCTGTAAAACGTATCCTTCGAGATTTAAAAAACGGTTAAAAGGTTTCAAAGATATGGCAAAGCAGCTATTCAATGATAAATCGATTGGAACGTCTAGACCAAATTTTCCACCCGGTCTCGGCTCGTACTATTAAATTGCATTCAAGTTCTGTCTCAAATATCTCTAACATCAGAATAATAAGTTGTAAACATCTTTGTATAGTTAGTACAAGTAAAAAAAAAAAAAAAATCTGATGTGGCCAGCACATGACCTCCTGTACGTCCCTTGTTAAGATATGAAACAGGTCAAAAAGTAAAAAGCTTTAGATACACTCTTTTCACTTCCAGTTGATCGTTTGTAAATAAAATGTAATTTATTTATAAACTTTATGCCTTGATGTGAACTATAAATAGAACTTATTTTTTATTATTCAGTTCTGTTACACCATTAGCAATGGTAATAATATATCTGTTATCATACAAACATAAGTTCTCATGCTTTGATTCAAAACATATCGCATCGATTGGAGTACATACATTTTCTGATCATGCAAAGCTTCAGATTCACAATCAACGATACAGCAATCACAAAACGTTTAAAATCACTGTAGAATTCTCGGTAAAGTGCTTAATGTTGCAATAAATTTCTTTTTACTATTCGCTATATTATTTATATTTGCTACATTATTTCTTTATAAATAACACAAAACAATGTCATTTGATGGTAACAACCTTTTAACTTGTAGAGACATTAGGTTTATTTCGAAGCAAGAGACATGAAAAAGGAGCAATACCCTCTCCGGGACTCGAACCCCGGACCTCTCGAATACACGTCGAGCGTGCTGACCACTACACCACGAAGGCATGATAAGGAGACGGGAGAAATACCTTATAAACTGAAAAGTGAAAACACAAAATGCAGCGTTGAGGTTCACATATTTAATTGCTTCATAACAAGGGCTCGCTTTCATAATTGAGTTCATTGTCACTGCATTTAGCTTGATTCCAAGAATGTATTTAATGTTTATAAATACATTATGCTAATCTCAGTCACAAACGTATTTTAAATAAGAAATTTTGAAAAGTTTAGGATTATCTCATAGTATGGTATTTTCACGAAAGTCTTTTCCAATGCTACAAGTTAAGTACAATTTCCGGTTTGTCAGTTTTTAGACAAAATCTATTATATTGTTCGCATTGATATAACTTTATTAAATACTAACATTGAAAAGTTGTTAAATGTTAATATAGTTTTTCATTAAAAACTGTTATGGATTTCCTGAAACACTTCCGTTTTTCCAATTATAACCAAAATATAAGCTCTTTAGGTGACTGTATAAAGCTTAAAACAGGGAAAAGAGACATTTTTCGAAGTTTTATATAACAGGCGGAAAAAATCGTAATACACACATATAGACATAATTATAAAAATAGTGAAAACGTGTTATGGGAATAAAAATAGTGAGCGCGTTTATCTTCTCAGCGGAGCCGTCAAGTTGATGCTAGTTTTTTGAACTCAAAGTCCTAATAGCGTAAACATACCTTTATAGCCTTCCAGTAAAATACCATTTCCACTTGTCCTGCTTTACCTAAAATCTAATTCATTCTTTATATTGAGTGTAGAAAGTTTAATACGGAAAAGTTTCACTAAAAATTATCGAGGAGAAAAAATCGTCTCCCACATATACGCCAGGTACATAGATGACAGTCTAAAAAGGTTATAAACATGTTATGGGAAATCTAATTCGTGTTTATGCACTGAAACTCGCTTTCCAATTTCCCTTATCTACGTATATAGGTAGGCGGGAGGTAAAAATCTGAGTGTTTATGGTTTAAATCAGATATACTCTTCCGCGTACTTGATCGGGCAAAGAAACGTTTCCGCTAATTTTAAGCACGGAAGAACATATTTCATTTAAATTTTATTTAATTAATTATTGTTAGCCCAGAAGGGCTATTAATTTCGTTTTGGCATTTTTAGCCGAAAACTTTAAATGTCGGTTTCGCTTTTCAAATTGTTGCTACTGTGTTATATTTAACGAAATTAAATAATGAAGAATATGCATAAATGTGTATGTTTCTCGCATTGTGATAAAACAACGGTACCTAGATCCATGCAATTTTAAATAACATTATCCTCCACCGAATATGGGCATCTGGAAGCCCTAATTTGGATTTGGAGTTTGTTTTATTATCGACTTCAAATTTTGTAACACTTTAACGAATTTTTGATTAAGAAACTCACCGATTTTAAAGCGAGCAATGGCACAATTTTTTTTTTTTATTTCCAGCGCACAAGACTGTGTATCGGAAATTCTAAAGATATGCCCATTTTAAAATTATTTTGCGATATTGCTGTTGAATTGAAGTTTATGATTTAAGTGCGAAGAACATGATATTTAGTAAATAAAGGTAACAAATAAAGCGTTCAAAATACAATACGCCCCTTTAGGCGTAATGTAAAATTTGAAAGTTTTCAGAGTTTTTAAGCAAAATATCTTATTGCACATCTTATGGCTTAGAGAGGTCTTACTTCTTAACAACGAAATGCCACCTGCAATAACGCGAATGTTTCTTTTAAAGGATAGTAGGCATCTTTTGCTAATACAAGCAAGATCAAAATATAGGTCTAAATGTATTGTATATGGATGCTAAAATTAGCTTAATCAATACACTTTCTGACAAAGAAAATGCCACACTGTAAAAGAATAGTTGGCAGTAGACCAAACTTTGTACATATGTAGGGTTTCATTTTTGTGTAGGAGTTAAATTAGTAGTAAGGTTTTTTTATTTATTTTTAACTAACCAGTCATTTTACATTAGCAGCTTTTCTGGCTTTCTCTTTTCCTGCCAGACTACAAATTTTAGTTCGCGCTTACTCTAATGAGGCAGACACATATAGCATTTAAAGGAAAGTTTCAGACTTTTGAATCACATCATGATGTACTTGCTGAAAATCACATTACTAATTGATCTCTTAGTTTGTAATCTGTCTGCAGCGTTGCATTATTCTCGCCCATTAGAGTTGTCACGCCAGTATTAGGTTTGAGCCAACTTGCGCGTTGTTCGTTCTGTGCAGCCTCTGCTTACTTAGCTTTAATCTGCATTCATTACTTTTAATTTATGCGACAAATGCTGGCTTGTTCTGTAAGCAAAATAAGTGCTAAGTTTTAATAAAAGTGACACAAGCTACTTATTTTTTTCTGTGTTCTTACTGGATATAGCGATAAGTCGCTTAAGCTTCAGCTTGAGTCTCAAATTTATTTATGCTTGCAAAGAAGATGAAGCTGTACATAGTGCAGACAACACACAAAAGCATTGCCTGTATTCTGATAAGGATTAAAATTCTGATGAGTACTATAAAGCAAGAAGTTATGATAAAGGATTTAATTATTATAATTGGCTAATTAACATGAAACACCTTATACGGATATAAATAATCTGAATAACTCAAAACGAAGGATTTAATTTTCGAATTCGAGAAACTTTTATGTACAGGACATCAATAAGATGTAACGACTTCATCTTAAACAATATATTTTTGACATGTCATTGCTTCGAGGGGATATGTATCCAAATCATGTCCTATGGCATTATGCTTCCCCCCATTTGTTTATGAGATTTCACAATTTACATTCATTCGTGGGAAATGTGAGGTACTGAATCAAAACCCAATCATGTCTCGCAAAAGCTCGCTCAGCGGGAGATCGGGAGATCGCTCTGGCCAAGTGAACACCTGCACACCTAATGCAATCGGTGAGAGCCGAGAAGTGTCACCTTGTTGAAAAATGTTCTGGAGGTACTGAAGAAGATAGGGTTGCAGCATGTCATCAGCTTAGCGGCCTTCTTGTAATGAGCAGTACAGATGAATGGCTGTTAGCACTAATGGCACACCAAACTATTATTTCTTGTTGAGAAGCCATATGTTAAACGCACCTATCCATTTGCCACGTTGTTTCCACACCCCCACACGTTGAACGTTTATGAGTAGAAGTAAAATTAGTCTCTGAAGTCTACGCCAGCGGCTCTCAACCTTTCGACTAACACGTATTGTATTGAATATGTACACATTAAAATATTAGATTAAAAATTGGTTACTATTTTAATTATCAAAATTTAAAATACAATATATTAATTCTAAAATTTAGTGCCGAATTTGGGCCTGAAAGAGAGATAAATGTCTTTTCGTCTAGTCTTATTTCACTTAGTTTTAACCGTAAATTAGGATTCACTTTTAATTTTGTTCTGTATTTATTTTTAAAATATAACATGGAAGAAAATATTTATTCACAAATAGGTTGTGCAAAAAAGGCAATAAAAATTTAATAGATTTATTTGAAATATCTTAAATTCGTTTTTTCATTTCAGCCAAAAGTTAACAAGTGTGTTATTTTTGAAATCTTCAGTTAGAGTTTGATCACAGGAAATTTCTATAAATTGTTCTTTTTCTTCACGAGATAACATTTCAGGTACATCTGAACAAAATGGATTTCTAATACAATTTTCTTTTTATAATTTTTAGGAAAATACATGTTGAAATTATTTATCAATGAAAAACAATGCTTTTCCATGTAGGACGTAAATGATTCTTTTATTTTCAAATTATATTCGATTAGAAAACTTTCTAAAAGTGGTAAAGAGCTTAAAATATTAATATTCAATTCTTTGTTTATTACCCTGAGCTTTTTTAATCATTGTATTTTTTTATCTCTAATGATAAACAAATTAACACTTTGTCCTTGCAATCCTAAATGCAATTCATTTACCTTTTCAAAATATCAGCTAAATATGCTGAACGCGGGAACCGTAATTTACAAAATAAACATTTTTGCAGTAAAATGTTTGAATTACAGATGAAAATTTTAATTTCTTCTCGAAGTTCAGAAAGACGTTTTATAAATTTGCCTCTGGATAACAACCTTACATCAGAATATAACAAAAGCGTTTCATGTTCACTGTCCATCTCTTGGCAGAAAATCATATTCTTGAATTTAAAGCTCGGATTGTAATGAAATTAACAATTTTCCCAGCTTGATTCAAAACGATTTTCAGGTTTTCGGGAATTGTTTTGGCTACTATAGCTTCATGAAGAACGGAGCACTGAGTAATTTAATTTCAGGTGCGACTTTCTTTATTTGAGAAATAAGACCAGAATATTTTCCTGTGTAAGCCTGAGCTCCTTCACTGCATACGGCAATACACTTATTTCAGGAATATCACTCTCGTGCATAAAATTGCGCGTTACTGTGGAAATTTCATTTGCAGTTGCTCTATCATGAAGAGATTCACAAAATAAAATACTCTTCAGGAGTTCGTTTATCTTCTTTGAAACATATGTGAACTAATAACTTAACAAAGTTCGCTATAGCAGTACTTTCATCCAACTGCAATGCGAAATACTTGCTGTGTTTTAGTTTTTGAATAAGTGTCTCTTCTATGAAATTCGCCATTTCATGAATTCGTCGACTAAGTATATCATTTGAATAAGTGAATACTTTTAAGTTCATTAGTCGTCTTTTAGTTGAATAATGTTAAAAATCTTTATTTGCTGGCAATATAGGGTTCTTCTTCCTGTAGTCGGAGTCTGTTTAGTTTTGGCAATTCTTAGTCTTACTAGGTAACTAGCTTCCAAAGCTTTTTCACTTCAATTGACAAAGCCTTTCGTTACTGGTTTACTATTTTTGAACTCCAATAATTTCCTTTTAAAATATTCTTCAAATTCATCCTTTTAATTAGCATGGTTAGATTCAAGATGCCTTTTAAGAAACGCTGGTTTCATACTTTGATTTAATTTCATACTTTGATTGGTTTCATACTTTGATTTGATTTCACCGCAAACAACACATTGAGGTTGAGGGTCGATTTCATCTCCATTCCAATTTTCCTAGCCATCCTAGCGGATTCCGCTTTGTCAATCCTAGACATTTTTCCATTTCAAAAATTGTTTGTTTTATTATTTTTTCACAAATATTTAAATGCACAATATATTACGAGTTCTTCAGAAACAAACGACGATATTCTCAAATCGCGTAGATACGTAAGAAGTAAAAAGCAACAAGAAGACAAAATACCTACTGTTAGAGACACCAAACTGACTTAAAAAATTATTCTAATTGAAATTAGAGCAATATGAGCCCGGAAATGGCGGCGACGTAAAGTGTAGACATGCTAATAAATCGATCAACTCTAAAAGAATTTATGAGATACTATTATCTTTTTACAGAACTTATTTTTTCCCATTAAATACAACATCTATTTCTATTACTAAACCATCATTTAAAATACATTTTTAAGTCTATGGCTAAAAGAATATTTTTGAAAATAAAAACGGATTATTTTCCTAAAGTCTATTAGCGGCTATTGACAGTGAACAAGCTCGGATCGCATAAATTTAAGAGTGCTAGAAAAAAAAAAAAAAAAAAAAAAAAAAAAAAAACTTAAACAGGATGTTGGGGTATTTAATATTTAATTATTAAATTTTAATTAATTAATAAAACGCTTTATTTCTTTGCATACCATCTTTTTTTTTTTTTTTTTTTTTTTTTTTTTTTTTTTTTTTTTTGCGTACCATGGTACGCGTACTACCGGTTGAGAATCGCTGGTCTACGCTATCCGCCATGCAATTTCGCGGCGACACCCTTACCTTAGCTTTCTTGTAATTGAAACCTTTGTAACAGATGACAGGATCTCAAATTTGCATCAATCAAAAACATCACGAATATTTTCGATGCCTCGATACTTGAGCGATATTTGATATTTGGGCATCCTGCACACCTTTCAAAGTATGTTCAGATGTGGACATCATATGAAGATAAGATATTGTTTGACATCATAGGAAGCGTTCTGACATTAGTTCGCTCTTACATTAATCTCCTTACTTCGGATCTGTCACGGCACTTCACATTCTTGCCTTTGTTCCATTGCCGCCCTAAACAATAAATAGTTTTTGAATCAACTTCCATTTCTTTCGCAATTCGGTGCAAGGATGAGTCAGCGGTACGAGACTTACCATGAGGTCTCTTTTCGAACTCGGAGAACATGGATACTCCTGTAGAATTTTCCATAATAATGCGTTTGCTTCTTAGTGGTTTAGCACTGTGCTTCTGCTTGATGGCTGCGATGGGTTGGTATTGTGCTTGGTGCTTCTTAGTGGTTTGGTTCTTAGAGGTTCCAGGTGGTCTTAGTCAGGCAGTGAAAATTCAGCCGCAAAAATTGGCCTAAAATAAGTAAAATGTGGTCGTATGGTTTTAAAAGTCTCAATGATTCGAAAATCATATTTTTCGGCGATCTGAGAAAAGTATTATCCCTTCGTTTCCTCTATAACTTCTATAGCCCCCTCAATAACCTATGTCAGGGTTAACCTGTATAATCTACTAGGGTCGCTAGTTTTGGCAAGGTATCTAGGTAGTCGTCATAGTACGTAAGTACCTAAAATTTTTATTAAACATTTTTAGACCTACATACAGATTTAGATATGCAAAATTTATGCAGATAATTTTAAAGTTGTCTTTGGATTAAAAGAAAAGCTGATTAGACATCTACGCATTCTTTTATTTACTGTATAGTGTCACACAAAAATTGTTTATTCAATGAAAATTTAATGTTATCACAATGCAATCACATTAAAGCTGCCATGCGAAAATATGCTATAAAAATACTAAAATTTGAGCTAAGCTTTAAAAGTTCATACAACATTTTATGTAATAAACTTGTCATAAAAATTAATGTTGAGAATACCACAAAAATAAACCTTAAATATCATACTGAAGAAACATTCTACGTACTCAATATTATATAACATCATAGTTAAGACTAAACAGGAAAAGCAAAATATTTAAAATGGAAACTGTACGTCTATTATGTGGAAATTATGATTACGTTGATTAATCATGATGGTAAAAAATGAACTGGAAAAAAATAGCAAATTTATAGTTGGCTGGTAAAGTCATGAATCAGTGCCAGAGACATTTGTCAAGTAAGTCATGTTTATATCCTAGATGTAGACACGTTTCCTCGTTAGAGATAGCAAGAATAACGATCAACGATATTTCAAGACGAAACCTAATTTGTTCGCGAAACAGCGCACGTCTGAAACAAAAGCCTCAATTTTCCCCTCTTTTGACGTATATTAATATCTTCATTACGTAAAAATGACCTAAATTTATTTGGTAAGAATTAAACACAAATCCATTAGCTGATGGAGTAAATAACCATAAAAGTTTATGCATAATTCTAAAAGTTCTCAAAGACTCGTAGAATTATGCGCGTGTCTGCTCAACGCGTGAAATCGACACCCCTCTCTTTCTCTATCCGATAACATCTGAATTAAAATTCAAAAAATTCTTTTAAATCCGGGTAACAATGAAATGGCTTGTACGATATTTGAAAAATTTGATACTTTGTGAGACATTTATGCATAAAATACAAATATTGAAATAAAAAATCGACATTTCGTTTCATAATATTCTGACTTATATAATTTCTCTACGCAATACATATCATTGGTAGCATACCTATGCTTGATGTAAACATGTAAAAAATATTGTTTGTGGTATAAACTTTCTGAGCAGAATATTATCGACATTTCAAATGTGCATTATTTTAAAGCATGCTACACGCAAGGAAGTCCATAATAGGCTACTGTACGTATCTGTCCGTGTAATCTAGCCTACAGTATCGCTACAAATTTTCTCTTTTATTAAACGTGAAACTTGAAGGCTAAATCGGGTAAGATGAAATAACAAAAAATAAGTAAAGCCAGGCAAGAGTTCTTTTTTGGAATTTCAATTTTGTTTTTCCTGTTAATATATTATACGTATGTTTAAGCAGATATTTGCAATAAAAATAGATTGCATATATTTATGTATTCTTTTGCTTTAAACCGCAAAGCCGAGCAGTTCTGAAGAACCCGTTTTTAATTTGCTAGCTCTTTTATCAGAAATTATTTTCTATAAGCCCTTCGAAACATAACGCTTAATGAATTGATAACCGGCATTTCATTTATAAGACTGTTAAAATTTAATAATATTATGTTCCCTTTCCTAATTAGTTTATATATTTTTTAAATGTTTATTTCGAAGAATATATATAAATGCATTAATTTCTTTGTTCTTAATACGAGTTTCATTTGTTACTTTAGGCTGGGGTTCTCAACAGGTGGTACGCAAGAGAAATATAGGTGGTACGCAAAGAAGCAAAGTACTTAACTATTAAATTCAAAAATTAAAACGTACACTTATGCTGTCTGAACTCTTTTCAAGAGTGGTAGTGGTAGTAGTACTTTGTAGTGGTGGTACTAAAGGTTTTAAATTTTTCTTTAAATGGTACGCGATAGTCAAAAGGTTGCGAACCGCTGCTTTTAGAGATTCTAAATACAACACTACTTCAAAGCAAGCTAAATACAACACTACTTTATATGAATAAGCATAGCTTCAATTCAAAGACCCTAAATTATTTGGTAAAAGATTAAGAGTTTACACACACATACAGATAGTATCCGATTACAAGAAGGCTAACGACAAAAATCGTTCCAAGCAATAGTAGTAATTCGAGATCTTTCCATGTTACATAACGTTGCTTGAAAAAGGGATCTAAAACCTAAAATTAAACAATCGCAGCATAGCTATACACATGGACATATCTAGTATAAATAGCTACTAAATGTGTAGTAGAATGATCCGATGGAATTTTAGAAGAAGCACGACCAACTTGATAGTTAAACATAATTTATTTTGAATGACGAATTTCTCAACGCATATCTTCAGAACTGATAGAAGACTAGGGGTATTTTAAATAATGGAGGAATAGCTAGCACACGCTGAGCGACACGCTGTCCGCAGATCAGCGGAGAGGCGAAACAGAGACTAGTTCCTGGTTCCACTAATATGCCGGTCCTAACCTACGGGCAATTTCCAATCATCTACGTAGCAGTATTTTCGGTCAGGACTAGAATGTGAATTGTTTTCATTCTACCGCCAAAAGTACAACGATACATATATGTATACTGGCATTTTATTTCGAATTAAATAAATTGTATGTGCCCGTTGGTTGGCTTTCTTTAGCTTTAATGATAATTTGACTGTATTAAATTCCATTTTAATCACAGCAATTGTAAAATTATTATTACTTCCCTTTTTTCTCTCCTAAATCTGGTCTCAGTTAAGCTTTTTATTGCTCAAAAATTATTGAGATTCATTGATGTTACGTACTTCTAATATACACTCGTTTGAAAAAAAAAAAAAAAAAAAAAAATCGAAGCACCAAGAAGGACTTTTGCGATTGTGACGAAATTTGGTATGCAAAAATATCTTAATCGAACAATCGAATTTCTAGTGCGCAATTCGCAAAGTAGAAAACCAGTAACAGAGGCGGAAAATTTATCTTCTTTTTTGTTGCTGCCATTGTAATTCCGTAAAGAAACAACTAAAGATGCTATTACGACGATATCGAAGACCTTACAGACAACTAAACGACTTCGAACGTGGTCGCATTGCAGGGTTGCGTGAAGCTGGGTGATCATACCGAGCAATAGGCGTCCACTTGCCAGCGTACAGACACTGCTGTGAGAAGACTTTGGCAGCAATGGTTGCTATAATGAAGGCTCTGGAAGGCCAAGGAGTGCAAATGCGAGACAAGATAGGATGACTGTTCGCCAAGCCCGAACCGCCCCAACGGTAACTTTGTCGACTATTCAACGCACTACAGCCACGTCTATACTCCCGTAGTACCGCCCACCATCTCTTGGCGCTTGTCTGAGGCGGGCTTACGCTCACATAGGTCTTTAAGACATTTGCCTTTGACCCCAAAACATGGGCGGAGCCGTTTGGAGTCGTGTTGCGGCCGATCATCACGGCTGCCATCATACTGGCATCGTATAGTGTTCGGCGATGAATCTCGCTTAACTCTTCAAGCATATGACCACCGTGTTCGTGTCTAGAGAGGACGTGGCCAGCGGTCCCAAATCAACCTTTGTTTTACAAAGGCATACACCCATATCCCCTGGTGTGATGGTGTGGGGCGCAATTTCGTATAACAGCAGGTGATCTTTAGTCATCCTCCGTACATCTTTAACAGCTCAACGATATGTTGATACCATCCTGCGGCCGGTTGCACTCACCTTCATGGCCTGTTATCCTGGGGCCATTTTCCAACAAGATAATGCCAGGCTGCATACCGCTCGCATCTCTGAACTGTGTCCGTGCGGTTGATACTCTTCCTTGGCCATCAAGGTCACCAGACTTTTCACCAATCGAGCATGTCTGCGATATGGTAGGCCGCCAGATTCGGGCACCACAAAGTATCGCAGATGTGGAGAGACAAGTGATGAATGCCTGGCAGAATGTGTCGCAGGATGACATTAGGAACCTGTTTTGCCCCTCCTTGCCTCGACGAATTCAAGCATGCATTGCCGCCAGGGTTGGTTCGAACAACTACTAATCGAAACACTCAATGGGTGACTGTGAGCAGTGAACAGGTACTATGACCTTGATTTTTTTAATTATTTTATTATCTGTGTATGAGTTATACACATACTGAATTTTATCAAAGACAACGACTTCCGCCAAAAAAAAAAAAAAAAAGATGAGTATTTTGAATTCTGAAATATTTTCAAAATTACTTTCGGAAATAACCAGGAAAATATATTTCTCATTTAAAAAAAAGTTTACATGCTCATATTTTCAAAGCGCAAGATAGATGGCTACTTCACGAAAGAAACTTTCATGAGCTTTTCTAAATCGACTTAATTTTATTGAATTACCTCCAAATTTATAGTAACCCAGCCTTTTCTGGGGAGAATCGAACTTTAAACAATGTTGGTAGCAATGACTATATTAAACAGTCATTTGTTAAGCATATGTTTCTGAAAGGAAATATAAACCTCCTGTATGCATCGCAAATGAATGAAATGAAGAAAATAGCAACAATAATAAACTTGAAGTTAAAATATCCTTTAAGGGATCAGTTCATAATTTTATTTAATGAAGGAGTAAGCTATCAGTTAAAGTTAACTACTCTTCGATTGCGAAATTCAGGCAGATGCACATTTAAGTTTCAAAATAAAGTAATACAATTTAAATTTTCAGTTTTAAAGTACTAAATTTTTAACCTTTTAATAAAACTGCAAACTTCGTTAAATTAACACTAATTATGAAACACATTTCCCTTTCGAAAGTAGAATGATAATGTGCATAATTAATACATTTTTGATTTGCATACGCATTTCATGTTAACACGATGAATTCCAGCTCAAGCGATATTTTAAAATTCAAAAGATATATTTTATTTTCCGAAGGTTTTTAAATCCTTTGTTTGAATAACTATCAAACGTTAATTGCAGTTCATTGTTTTCAAGGAGAAATCTCTAGTGATTAAGTAAATAATTCATTATAAAATACAAACAAGCAACTTTTCAAAGAATGAAAATTCGTATAATATTATATAATAAAATAATTTTATTACTTAACAATTAATGAAAATAGTTCAAATCTTTTAAAATATTTATATTCAAATATACCGCAGTCTGAGTAAAATATTTATAGCAATGAGGGGAAAAGTATAAGGAAATTTAAGAATATTTCAAATGTTTATGCACCAATTATCTACTTTTCATTAAGACTAATCTCAGAAATTCGAAGAAGGCCTTTTTTACAACATACCATTATAATATTTCCACATTTTTCTCTCCTATTCTAAGTACAGAAAAAAAGCGTTTGTAAAATGCGAAAGTTATTAATCAATAGATTTTCATACGCATAGAGGTGCTACGTTTTCTGCAATGTCCATAAGTTGTACTATAAAAAGAATATTTGTTTTTATTCTACATATATACACGATGTTTTGTTTTTAAGTAGTATCAAACTTCATGAAATACGCAGGAGTATTACTCATGGTAATGTGATCCATCATTGTGACGCTTTTCCACTGAATCTATCTCTGGTCAATGACAAGATGTGCAAGTTTTACTTCGCACTTCGCTGTCGTTTTGGATGACTGCACATGCATGTAAGCCACTGAAGGCTTTCCAGAAAACACGTTTTCCATAAATATTATTAGGTAGTGCAATTTACACGTCACCGGAAAAACTTTCATACTTAAATAGGTTTTATTTCCTTAAACAGTGATCTAAAAGAGTTACTTCAAATTATGAATGTTCTAAAAGTGTAGTAGATAATTTTATATTAGCAAATCTCGGTCTATGAAAACAAAATTTTGAAAATTAATGATTTGGCATTCTCTTTGTTACGTTTGAGGAAACTGTACACTGCGGAAAAAAAGAACAGTTCTTATATCTGCTGTTCTATTAGGCCGATTGACGAAATTCAACTTGCATTTTTCAAGTCTCGAAAGCGCGGCTTAGGATATATATTAGATTTATATATAGCAGAATGGTCAAGAAAGATCTGATTGTAATCAAATCCAGAAACTGAAAATGAACTCCAGTGTTAAATCTGAAATCAGACATATTACTAATGGGCAAAACAAAGAGTAAGATCTGCGGGTTCATG
The DNA here is from genome assembly GCF_044657685.1 of Stegodyphus dumicola. Lineage (NCBI taxonomy): Eukaryota > Metazoa > Arthropoda > Arachnida > Araneae > Eresidae > Stegodyphus > Stegodyphus dumicola. Next base: position 202,654,546 of record NC_140771.1, read on the forward strand.
AACCATCGCCCCCGTATACCAAACTCGCCAATTTTATGGTATTTTGCATCTTAATATGACATATTTATTAGATTTATGCTAATTAACACATTATCTTATTATTATCTTATTATTTTAGCTCACCTTTCTCTTTCAACCGTTCTTATGGACGTAACTAAGCTATACGAATAAAGTTCTTGAATGTTCGATAGCTTTGCAGCGACTTTGATCGTTGTGCTCTCTTTGTCCACTTCACACCGGCGGGAACCTTATGCTACCCGAGTTGCTTGATCAAATTTGAATTGGGTTAAGGCAGTGCTCAATCGGATTTTGCGTTCGTCACTCTCCAGAGTTTATTACTTTCAATTTTAGCTTGCATTTTACATTAATTGAATTCCTAATGCTAAGAAATTATTCCGCAAGCGCAAGTCGTGCATTTGTTAAGTTCAAAGTTTTAAATAACAAAATTTCTTCAAAGTTTGTAACTGTTTTAAAAGGTGAGCGATGAGTCGCTCGACAGCCTCAGTAGTACCTAGTTAAATAAATGAGTAGATACTTGCACATTTAATCAGCAATACTTTTGGGAATTTTCTTTGTTCAGCCAAATAAGGAACATTAAAATTTGAAGAAGTTTTAAATAAAAAAAATTAATTAGTTAATAAATTTATAGCAAAAAGCAATATTTTTTTCCAAAACGTCTTACCAGAAGCGGCTTTTACTGCCAGTGCTGAAACTGAGCTCATTTTCAATCATGAAAAGCTACACAGCAAGTGTTGGAAATAGTTAGTTTTCTTTCTCAGTTACCCATATGAGATCAATCATGTCGTAGATACTAATGCTGAGAGGAAGATCATATGAAAAATTGTAAGAAATACCGCCTTTCACAATGAATGCTCTTGTAAGTGGCTAGATCAGTGCTCGGCAAACCGTCGCTCGCGAGCCAAATTTGGCTCTTTGGCTTCTTCAGTGTGGCTCTTCCACAAAATAACGTATGCGGGCGCGAGCACGGAAAAAAAAAAAAAAAAAAAAAACTTGAAAAAACAACACAAATGCTGTCAAATTTTAAACAGGCATGAAAACTGAAAATATATCCGCCAATTGTTTTCTTAGGAAATGTTTTGTACCGATTTCGGCGTTTTAATTGTACCGATTATACATCAAATTGTGCTGTCGTAGTAATTGTCATATGCCAAATTTTAACTAATGACTTAATATACCTGGCAATTTTAACTTGAATGACAAACCAAATAACGTAAATATGACGTTTAGTTTCAAAATATGAGGATTTTTAGCATCTAAACCTTTCAAATATGAAGTTTTTTCCAATGTCTGAAACAAAGCCTTTTCTTAGAAACTGAATTTAGGCAACACAAAATGCATAGATGATGCTTGGTTTGCATATGATATGGAAAAACTTCAAATTGGAAATGTTTAAAAACTAAAAACCCAGATATTTTGACACAAAATTTCATTTTACGTTATTTGGTGCATCAAGTTAAAATTGCTATTGTACTGATTTCAGTAAAATGACCCATTTATCAATTACCAGATACTTACGTACTATTGTATTATTCATCAAGAAAAGCTTTGTGCGCAGATACTTGCAGAAGAATTTTGCGGAGTTATGAAATTTGTGATTAAGATTATCAACTCGATTAGAGTTAAAAATCTTAATCATCGCCAATTTAAAGAATTTTTAGTTGAAATGAGTATGCAGATCTTCTTCTGGATAACAAAATGTGTTGATTATCAAAAGGAAACGGCCTTAATAACAGAAATTAAAGCTTTTATCCTTGGAAAGGGTGTTTATTAACTAAAACTAAAGAAAGATCAGTGGATCCAAAAATTTTATTTCTTAATAGACGTAACATCTCATCTAAGTCAGCTTAATCAAAAACTACGGGGGGGGGACACAGTTTTTCCGGTGCTAGAAGAAGTTATTTCACTTGAAAACAAATCCTATCTTTTCGCTCAAGATTTTGAAAGAATAACTTTGATCCACTTTTCAAGCCTGTTAAAACACCACCAAAAATAATTAGGATATTGATATTTTCTCTTTTATTATTTGTTAGCCTTTGTTAAAAAAAACCTTTTAATACTACTGTAACAGAATTCAATTTTCTCTCTTTAATATTGACACTGGCAACTTCGAAATCCAATTGCGGGATTTACAAAACAAAGAATTATGGAGCTCGAAATTTGAACATCTTAGCGCTTGTATAGCAACATTGAGGAAAAACAAATATGAGCTGAGTTCAAGGCAAAAAGTATTCTGTTTTGAAAGACCTGAGGGAAGATATGTTGCTTTTTAAAGCATAGAATAGTAATCCTGACTCATATAATTAGCTAAAAATCTAGCGTTTGCTGTTCTTTCCTTATTCTTAGCGTTTGCTGTTATTTCCTTATTCCTTTTTCTTATTTCCTTATTTATATTTTTTCTTATTAGCGTTTATTTCTTATATATTCCTGCGAACAATCATTTTCAAGCATGGAACTTATCAAGAGTAAATTGAGAAGTCGTCTTATTGATGAGAACTTGGAATCATGTTTAAAATTAAAAACAATAACATAGAAACCCGAAGTTACACAAACTTTCCAAGGAGATGCAAGGCCGTTGTTCGCATTAGTGTTTGTTCGTCCTTATCATGATTTAAGTTTTTCGATACTTTACAATTTTATTTTATCAATTAATACTACCGTTATTAAGTGTAATATAAAGTTTCATTTGACAAATCTATCTAGCTTAACTAAGACTTCAATTTTTAAATCTTTGTAAGATATTTGTGAAGTATTACATTTATTTTAGGGAATATTGTGGAGTAAAAAAAGATGTAGTGTTGAAACTTGAAAAAGATACGTTAAGATGATTCGGATATATAGAGAGGATGAACGAAAGAAGATGTAAGGAAAGGGTATATAAGTCCAGTGTGGATGAGAGAATTGGAAGAGGATTGATTCAGAGAACGTATGTGATCAGATTGAGGACGTTCTTAGTAAAAGCCAGCGTAAGAGTACTCTAATTAAAAAATAACAATATATTTACCTATATAAATTTAAGTCTAAAAATTGTGGCTCTCAAAATAGATTTCAATCGTTGAAATGTTGGTAATTGGCTCTGTTGACTATAAGACCATCCAGGTAGCAGTTCGGAAGTACATGATTTCGAATACCAGACAGAACAGAGGAAACATTGATGTAGATTAACTAATCTCAGAAAACGCTGCAAAAACTTTTCTCAAAAGTGATGGTACATAGTGGAAAGAGAGATGAAATTCAAGAGAAAAGGTAATGTTTATCTATAAATTCGTCGTATTCAAAAGTAAACTGCATTAAAATAAAGAAAGTGCATTAAAACTTCTTTACACAGAATTCGAAGTTCAAAGAAAGGCTGTTTCATTTTATAATCAGCCAGTAATCATAGGAATTTTAGAAAGTTTAAAAAAGTTTATTTTTGATCCTCTTATGATAATTTATTTCTAAAATAGGCACAAAATGCTAGTCAGACTCCTGATGGACTGCTCGCTGCTTTGTGCTATATCCGGAAAAAAGTAATGTTTCTGATGACACAGATCCGTGGTGGTTTGAGAAGTTTAAGCACTGAAATGACCCTGGCTCTAGACGATTATCGTCTACCCATTAATAGAAGTTATCGCTGAAACTCAATACTTTCCAGTTCAGAAAGTAACATATAGATTAACTATGCCAAAAGATATTTTGAGGTATAAGATAATTTGAAGAAAATTGGATTTCTAAGCTGTCATGAGCTGTATAATTACCCCATTCTAAAACAGAGTAGGATACGCTCGCTCAAGTCTCGGCATGCTATTCATTCTTATAAAGAAACAAAGAAGCTCTTTTTTTTAAATGGCTCATTACTATAATACTATAGAATAACGACACAAGATAGAGATCATAGGATAATCCTAAAGAGCTACCTTTAGTAACATCGAGAGGAAGGATGCGTTCTCAAAAGGCTTTCCATACAAATGACTTGTGTAGCATAAATTGTTGGCAATAAATTCGAAAAATCTCTCTTTCTAAATAGCAGTTTTAAAAGCACAAAACGAGCAAAGTGTCTAAAACTGATCAATCATCGAAATATTATCTTCAATCCTGTCAATGCTCGGACCCACATTTCTAGGAATGTCATTCAAAGACATATCGAAGACGGTTGAGATATTTTACGTCATCCTCATCTTCACTAGACTGTGTTTTCTCGATTTTCGTCTCTTCAGATCACTTCAAGAATATCTTAATCGCCCGTATTTCATATCTTTAGACACTATCAAATTGTTATGTTGGTTATTTCTTTACGAATAAATTTAATGACTTTGTTTTACAAAGGAATATTCCAGATGTCTGAGAGATGGCAAAAAGAATAAAATAAAATAGTGCTTATATGATTCAGTGATTCAATGGAAATTCCTTACGCTTCTGTAAAGTTTTATCTTTATTTATGATAAAAGAACTGCACAACTTTTTGTATATTTACATTTTACAAGAAAGAGAAAAATTATCTTTTATAAGCCACTGATGTAATAACTTTAATAATTAGGAGCTAGAAAATCTGAAGTGCGAAATCCATATAGTGTAGTTGCTTACGTTCCTGCTCCAAAAATTTAATTGTCTCTATAAAATGGCCAAAAGCACTAATTATTTTTATTCAGTCACTTTATCCTCCTCATCATCATCGTCAGTGCGTTTTTATAGAAACACAATTGAAAAGCTGATATTCTTTTTCGATTTGTAAGCATATATCATTTGTAAGCATTGTATTTAGGACAATAATAATAAATTAAAACATTTTATTAATTTATGACTGCAGCTGAATATTTTTGATTTATTAATTCATAATTGTGCAGTTGATAAATATGAACGACAACAGTACTTATTTATAAATAGATGCTCTTGTGTATAAGTATAAACAAACAAGTATAACATGTTTTTGCTATTATGACTAATGTATGATTCTTCTTTCGTAGAATATTTAGGTCTGTTTCGTAATTCCACTAAAGAAGTCGCCAACACCCAAAGCCCAATTGTCACCGTCATTTCCTTATCGGCGTAATGAGACGCTTCATATTGCTTTATTATTACCATCATTCCTTTATGCTCCTTTTGCCAGTCTCTGGACTAAGGTACCCATACGAGAGGGCCTTTACGATCACGATAACACGCGACAGGTTACTCACAAAAGACGAGCCGAACAAGCTCAGGAAATGACCGCGCTGCGAAAATCACTTAAAGAGCTGGGCTTTGGCTCATAAAGAAACAACGGGCTATATGTCCGTCCGGAATTTAATGCCATCATATTTCATTCGACCGCGTCACTCCCAGATGACGTTCGCCTCTGCCTTTCCCAGTGTGTAAGCGTTATGGGGAGGTTTCCAGCTAAATATGACAAAGGTACTATGAAGGGGAAGGGAGGGAAAGTACAGAATTGCAGTTGAACGCGCAGAAGAGAACCAGAAGAAAGATCTCTATTTCTTTCATGCTTCATTTTTCTGAGCAATCTCATTTGCCTAAGTAAGGAAGTACAAATGACAACGCCTTTTTTATTTTGCCTACAAGCATTCAATATTTCATATGTTTATTTTTAATGGAACAGAATTGGAAACTTAGAATATCATCTCAGATGAGGGATTCATATTTATGTAGCATAGATATTAAGTTTGTAAAAGTGAATTTTAAAATGTCATGATTAGACTTAAAATGAATTTACATGAATTTACACGAGTCCTGAAGAAGATTTTTACTTTTCGTGGATTTGTTTGTTTTTTCTTATCCCTTTTTGGCGGTTATAGTGTTCGTCTGCTTTCTGTGGTGTTAGCAATGTTCTCGGTGACAAATTAGCAATGTTCTCGGTGACATATGGTTGTATGACCAATAAATTCAGCCATTCTACTCCCCATGGAGGTAAGAAAGGATTTTATTTCCTACCTCTGTGCTACTCCCAGTGCTTAAAAGGCAAATACTCGGAAGTTAGGAGAGGCGGGGGTGACCTTTAAATTGACTTGTTTTCTCAGAAGCAGAAAATTAAAAAAAAGAAGTGTAAGGGAAAGATGGAATACATTTATGTTTCACAATGGTGTTAGCGTAACTTTTTCCAGTACACATTTTATTTAGAAGTAAAGAGTATTCACAATAAAATAATTTAATTAAAATAAATTTAGCTTTCTAAATTAATTAAAAAACATAGATTACACAGGTAAATTATTTATGTCACCTGGAATTCCAAAAACTACATGGCTAAACTCGTTAAACACTTGTTTTCTCAAGCTTCTTACTCATATCTTGAATAGATTAGCTGCGTGGCATATTGGTGCTTTCTTCGCTTTAAAAAGTAAAAGAGCACTAATCTGGTTTTCAGATATTTCCACGAATACCCACCATTCTCCTCCCTTCACTAACGCAGACAAGCAAGGGTTACTTTACGTAATATATGTGTGCACGCAAGATAACAAAACTGCTCTTTCTGTATAAAATAGGAAGCTCAAAATTAACACTAGTGCAACCGTTTTGCACTATCGTTTGCTACCTATGCTTACTAACTAAAAGACGTCTCTTGCTTAGCTGCTTTTACTCATTATTAAAAATGTAATATGTCGTAATTAAAAATGTGGAATGCGGATTGCCCCCATGCCATATAGTAAACAACAAGTAATGTACATATGTTAAGATAATTAAGTGATTTTGTAATTCTTCAAAAGCTGCCTTCATGATCTACTACTCAATCAGTATTTCAGCGGTTTTCTAACTTCAATCCACTCGTCATTGGAAAATAATTGGAGTCTTCGCTAGTCGATCACTCATCTAATATCAAATTATCTGCAATAAACTAAATTATCATAATATATACATATCAAAACTTCACTGCTGTCTCCTTGTATTGCTTTTATTATTTTACCCGAGCAAAGACATTTACTCGAGCGAAATTTCATTAACAGTATTAAACACTGCTGCATACGTTGCGTTAATCTGAAAAATTCAAACTCTGAAAGGAAGGTATTGAATTATATTTCAGACATGCCATAATGTTGTACACGAGAACAACATGATTTAGGTTATTTTTTTAAGCTACCCTACTAAAATTTTACTTTATTGTTAGACATGAATCTAAGCTTTCATTCAGAATTTTGATATCATGGAGAGATGGTCATCATAATTATGTGAGTCCAACGAAAGAGATCAGTATAATTATGGAGTTATTGAGTGTAAGAAGTTTTTGAAAGAATTTGCTCCTCATCTGACGATAATTTGGTGTTTGAATACTGCGTTAATAAATGTTACGGTTTACATGAAAAACAGAAACAAGTATAGTGATATGTAGAGGAATGGTTGAATAATAAAATAAAAAAGCCAAGAAACGATCGCATTTAAATAATTATTCAACAACATTAGAAATCGTAAAATGCTGAAAGAAATCAAATGCACAATATAAAAGTTGTATTGCAGTATGCATTTATATACCTCAGATGAATATTCAATTTTTGAAAAATATATTTCACATTAGGAATTAAAATATTGTTATTAGATGAAATAACTATACACATAATTTTATTATTTATATACTTCTAAATCCCAGCATTATGTGTAAATTCATATAAGCTATGAAATGTTTCGGTAATTTTATACAAATATGTGTAACATTCATATAACTATAAATAAAAACTGTCCACTTAAGTATAATCAATCGCAGAAAGGACATAATTTTATGCGCATTTAATGTATTTAGAGACATAAATATATATTGCTTGTGCATTTGAGCGTCTAGAATAGTAACCTGACACAATTTGGATGCCAAAATCACTCACTCGGGGGAACACTGAGCAAAGAATTTGTAAACGTCATAATTTACAGTTTCACGTTATCTTTTGATAGCACATCCAGAACTTTGATTTTTCTTATGCCAAATGAAAAGGAACGGTAATAATCTCTCAGCTAACAAGACACAAAACAATGCGGATGCTGTTCAAGATAGAACATTGCTGAGTTGGCGCTAATGATCGCCAGAGCACACTCTGATCATCGTTACACTCCATGGTCTCCTCTGAGCTCTCGCAGGAGGAAATGGTCTTAATAGTTTGTCGAAATGTTTGTGGTCTGATACCAGCAAGTCTTCAATTATGCTTCAGCTCTTCTCTGCAATTTTCACGGTTAGCTGCTTTATCACATCTCACATTATGGCAGAAGAATGAATGTCCAAATAATATCAAATAGCTGACTAAAATTAAATATTCTCTTTTAACAATAAACTCATAGTTCTGTATAAAATGTTTAATTGAGGAAAAAATATTTAATAAAAACCAATCAATAAAGTCAATATATCATGCAAAGGAAACGCTAAGGAATGATTTGCCAATTCCTGTTAAGATGGGAATAAAATAATGTAATATGTACTTACATAATGATGAAAAGCTAAAGGAATTGTATTAAGTAGAAAATAAAAAGACGTATTTTTTTAATTTTAATTTTTTTTTTAAATTTTAGTTCTATGTTTATTTTATTTATACTTATCATTCAAGCGAAGGTGTGATGCAAATGACTAATGACAGAATTACTAACAAAAGCCACCTTAACTTACGTAGAGTGATCCTGCCTGCAGCTAGCACGGAATTTGCTATTTTTTCACTCAGTGACCGCGTGGATGAACATTCAAAGAAACGCATTTTATCCGATCCGGATCTTGGTGAACAGACTAGCCGCTTTTATTGTTTTCACTAATAATAGGTGATAAATAAGAAACCATATTCAATAATAAAGTATGCATATAAAATAGTATTTATACATCAAATTTCTAATGTGAATGTGATCAAGTTTCCTTGTTCTGCACGGAGCAAACTAATGATAGATTAAACAGAGAAACAAAAAAATAAACAAACAAAACGTATTCCATTAAGAAGGGATTTAAAAATGCTTAATTATTTGTTTGACTGATAGGACTTATTTGGAAGACAGTTTCTCAAGAGCTTTTTAATAGAAGTCTAAACGAAGTTTGAAGAGGTCTAAACCTTAATTTAGGTAATAAATAGTTTTAGTTTGTTGCTTTAAATTTATGAATATTTTAGTGACAATGCTAACTGTTTTCCTATGTTTCTTAAAACATTAAAGGCATTAGTAGGAAAAGAAGCGAAAACCTCAAACTTTCATCATAAAAATAATGTAACATTTTAAATAAATCTAAAATTTCAATTTTTTCTGCATTAATTTGAAGTCAAATGTGATTAAACAATGTTTGGTGTTTTTATAGTTTGTCTTATACATAAATTAAATACAAATTTCCCTCAGATATTCCTCAATAATAGTGTGTCTATCCAAATTCCCTATGATTTATCATTCAGTGTGCGCAGTGTACCTATCCTACCTTCCTGTAGACAGTTCTAGCATGCTTTGACTATATTAAATAATCTGCTATTGTTAAAATGATGATTATTCAGACCTGTTAGTCATTTATATATAATGTTTATAGAGATCATTTCCCAATTTATACAGACTACCTAGACTATGTAAGAAAAAATAAAAAATGCATAATAAAAATAAGTAAAATTTATACTTGTATTACTTTACCGTGATTTATTTTGGAGAATAATAGTTAGCATGCTACCCTTGAATGACTGAAACAAATTGCAGGTTTAGTTTTGAGCTGGGAGCACGAAAAATAGACATTGCACTTGCCGGAATTCAAACTGGCTACCTTCAGATTCTCAATTGAACATGTTTTCTAATTACCCATGGTTTCAGATGTGGTGTACACTACAATAAAGTTCTAACATAAACTCATTTCGACTGATATATATCCAAGAACCATTTATTTTTTGAATGAACATTTCAGTTGAAATAAGAATGCGCACTTTTAAAACAAGAAATGGTTCTTATCTGCATATCATTCTGTTATTTTTTGGTTCAGCCTAGGCTACTCAAATCATGGCGTGTTGCCGCTTCTTAACCTAAGTCATCTGAGACTAGAATTCATTATGAGAAAGAAAGAATTTTTTTTTATTATTTTTTACTTCCCCCTCCTTTCATCAATGTTGCAATCCACGTTCAGGTAATCAGATACGGTGCAAAACTTCATGTTAAGAACAGATCAAAATTTCTTATTCTATCTAAAACGTACTCTCTATCAGTTAGGAAAGGTAAAAAATGCTTGTTATCATTTTACGATTAACATAATGGAACTCAAAATAAGAGTACTGAGTCTTTCTATAATAAGAGCGGAAACTATTTATTCATGTTTTCCGGTAATATGTCCGGAATAAGTCCCCTTGTAAATAAAAAAAAAAAAAATGATGTACATGATCTCTACTACTAGTGTATTACAGTCCATTTTAATAGAAATGATTTCATTTGAAACAGAATTCATTGCCTTCGTTTGGTTTCATTATTTTGCTATTTTGTATACCTTGCTTCTTGCCTCTCCATTCTGTTTTTCCTTATTTAATTTGCTCACTCAGTAGAAAAATACTTAAAACTGATATTTGATATAAGAAAAAGCACAAATGCTTGAGTAAATAGATTAAATTTCATCTGATGTGATTAACATTAGTCATCATAACGTAATATTAACAAAGGCCATCGTAGAAGATTAAAACTCTGTCATAAGTGATTAAGTGGAAATCGTTAGAGGTTAGTTATAACATGGCAACATTAGCTCTACGCATAATACATGAAATAAAGCTAGTCTGCTGACACAGTTTGATCTAGGGATTTGATGAATGCTAAGTTATTAACAAGATTTAAGCCTTAAATTGTGGATTATTTTTAACATAGCCCTTCGCACTTCTGAATAAATTTCTAAACAGCAATGGAATTATCATTAGGTGTTAACCGCTGAGAAATATATAACATAATGTTTAAGTGTCTGAGATAGCTGTGTGGTATTTGCAACATTTTGAAGAATAAAAGGGGAAAATATGTTTAAACCTCTTGGTTTCATATAAATCCATTTCCTATCAAGTCCACCAGTGACCTATTGATAAAGTCACTGAATACTGGTAATTCAGTTCGGGGTTCGAATCGGGATGAATAGGCTGGCTGTATGCTCCTCTTCGTAGTTTCCCCATGTCTAACTTGGACACGGGCAAGATTCCCTCAAAACATCATCTTTTATGCCAGCCCTGCATTTTTAAATTAAGATACCTATTTGCTTACGAATAATTTTAAGATACCTATTTGTTTAATTAAGATACCTGTTTGTTTAATTAAGATACCTGTTTGTTTAATTAAGATACCTATTTGTTTAATTAAAATACATATTTGGTTAATTAAGATACCTATTTGTTTCCGAATTTGGCTTTAAAACATTGACTATAAGCAAATACTTTTGAACTGCTATTAATGTTCTTTTAATTGATATAAATTAGCAGTAAATACAAAACGCGTTAAAGTTTATCTATTACATTGAGTCTTCCTTAACAACTATAAATGTATCTAAAACGTACTCATATTTGTAATTAGACAACATTTTGTCCTTTTATTTCTCGACTAAGATTTCTTTAAGAATAATTCTAATGAAAATATGGTGTGAAATGGACGGAATTTGAAATAGTTTTATATTCTCTTCTTTATGTTTTGAAAATATTTAACTTTTAATGTTAATGTTTGAACTTTAAGATGTTTGCAATATAATAAAAGAAAAGCAAAAATAAGCAAGCCTTTTTGGAAACATTTGAAAATGTTTATTTGCGAAATAAATAATTGCCTAACACGGTATTTAAATTTTCATTGGTTTTCTATCTTATTCCTGTATATTTTATATGCATTCTAAGATATTTATGATAAATTTTATTTGAGTAATTCAATGCAATCTTTGATAAAACTTTTAATGTTTTAAAACTTCCGTGTAATAAAAATCCTTTAAATCGAAAAGGTTTTAAGTGGGAAATGTATTAGTTATCTCTGTATTTAAAACAAACTTCAAAATGAAAATTTTTTTATCCACTGAAATGAACATTCAAATTTAAATTATGATTATTTGAATTACATAGAATTTTATACCATAAAAACGAATTTTCTCAGTAACATTGCAATTTATAGTTTAGAAGTAAAAGGATATTACAAAATCAGGTTTAAATAAGAAAAAGACAAATAAATAAGTAAAATCCAAAAAAAAATTACTTGCGCCCCTTCCCTTTCTTTTTTAATTTTATCACTTGAAAACCGAAAGAAGAAAAATTCGCAGTTTGTACTATTTCTGAAAAAACGAGAAACGGTTAATAGCGGTTCAGCTATTTGTGCGAAATCTTTGATAAAAAGAGGGGAGAACCAACTTTCTGCGTTTAATGGGAGGTAATATTTTGGAATACTCTGTCTAAATTCCTTTCTGAGATATCTTACAGCCTAGGAAACGATGTTCCTTGGACGCGAATTTACATTTTGTTGCATTTAGCTTGAATCCTGCTTCGTTTAGAAACGTTTAGAAACGAAGGCACTTTATGCCAATCCTTAATACACTATCTACCAGTAAGTATTTGAACACCTGTAACAGAAAAAAAAAATTTATGCATATCCAATAGTTTTGTAGAGCCTCCACGACCGGCAATTACAGCCTCAACTCTCCGGGGCACTTGTGGAAAAGAAGTGCATGCATGACGGCTATTGGTATTTTCTTCCATTCGGCTTGGAGAAGATATGTATGTTCCTTCTCCGATGTTGGATCGTTGTCGCACCACTTAATTCGGGGATCCGTCTCGTCCGAAAGGTTCCGGATAGAGTTCAACTCTGGACTCTGGGAACACCAGTTTGTTCGGTTAAACCTATTGTCGACATACCAAGCTACGGTGGACCTCACGACATGACATCTGGCATTGTCGTCTTTAAAGTAACCTAAACGTAATTCCTAAAACTGCCACTACGTATTAAGAATACTGTCATCATAAATAGTTCAGTACGCGTCGGCGATTATCTTACCATGAATCTGTACCTAGGGTTCAAGTTCCATACCAGGAGAAATACCCCAGATCTTAATTCACTCTCCTCCGAACTTTGGAACTTTGGACACAATTCATTCTGGCAAGAGGTGTTCTCCAGGTAGGCGCCAGACTCAGACCCAGCCTTCCGAACGTTAGAGGGTGGGTCGCTCCAGTAAACCCGTTTCCTCTGTCGACGTGCTTTGCACCTTATTCACGAAGCAGCGCAGTTAGACTTCTTATCAAAGGTTTATGGGCAGCAGCATGAGCAAAACCAAAAAACAAGTAGATGTGATTTCTTACGGGCGGTATTCATCAAAACAACACTCCAACACTCCAGGATACCCGTTGAGACTCTTGGAGTATAAGAGCCATCGGCTGGGTGCGCTTTTTTCGAATTTCTCTGGGCACCACCCGTCGGTCTCTATCTCCCAGTTTCTTAGGTCTGCCGACTCGGGCACATTTCAATAATTTCCTTCAACTTTCACTGCTGAATCGCATAGCCCACTGTCAACTTTGGGTGAGTCAGCTCGTTAGATATACCCTTAAGGATTGGCTATATCTGTGATACCCAAGTATTATACCTCTCTCGAATTCGGATAATTCACCCCTTCGCGGCATCTTGCATGCGACTAATGCCATTGTTGTTCACTACACATAATGCAATTGCGGAGCATGTGAAGTATACCAGTACCGCAGGTATCAGAATTTGTATGAATGTCCAAATACTTATTGGTAGATAGTATATGTTCTTTCATAGTCTTGCTAGTTACAATTATATCATCTAGATAAACAAAGTACTCTTTCCGTGGACAAGACTTTACATAGTATCTATTGTTCTCTGTATTGTGGCGAGAGTTCCGCATAAGCCAAACCGCATTCTCAAAAAGTCATTAATACATGACTTTGTGAAAAAAAATGCGATTTTGGCACATTCTCTGGTTTCATATATATTTGAGGCCGACCAGCGGCCGAGCGGTAAAGTTCGCTGAACACTGGTAGTTCGGTCCGAGGTTCGAATCCCGTGAACGGGCTTACTGCATGGGTGTTTTCGTGGTTTTCCCGTGTGTAACGTGTATACGAGCCAGTTTTCCTTAGAAAGTCCTCCACGAAGGCATCCCTCCCCTTAGGCAGATAGCCCTAGTGTGCTTTGCCATAATTAAATACACCAACACCATATATATTTGAAAAGTGAGATCTAGCGTCGTCACGTAATTCGTTGATTTAAACTTTCTAATTATTTCTTCGATTATGGGCAAAGAATGAACAGGATATTTAGTAATACCGTTTAATTCTGGATAATCTACTACAAAGTGCCGTGCCTAATGGTCCATTGGTGGGAAAATATTCTTGTGAGAATGATTATATTATTTTTCAGCATTTCCTTGATATGCTTTTCTATGATTTCTTCTTTTATTGTGTCATGAAGTAGAGTTTTGAACCATAGGGGGCATTTCCTGTGTCTTTTCTGTGGTTTAAAATTCGTGTGAAACCAGGGGAGTCTCGACAAGTAATTTAGCACAATAGTTCCAGCTTGTGTTTATCTTCAGCCAGAGGTGACTGATCTCGATGACTGGAAGAGAACGTTTCTTTCTCATCAGCTTCGTTCATATCGAGGTGTATCGTGGCTTCCTGAAAATTAATTTTAGGTCTGGCCGTCTTCAAGAGCTCTATTCTTAAAATTACTGAAGCATATAGATATTTCCCACCTATTTTATTTCACACAGAATTTCATTCATATTTTACTCATATTTAGGATTAATAAAAAATTGTTTTTGTTGCTTTATTCTTACTTGGGCATTCATCTGACATTTCTTTCACATGTACACTGTTTGACGTGGGCTCCAATAACCTTTGCTCCTTCAAACCCAAGCATTTTATATAACCTAAAATGTTGTCGAAAAAACTTCTACGCGCAAAGGAAAGGGATTTGAGCCCCTGAATCGAGTTAGTGCACCCACTGGCACATTATTTAACACCAGAGCTGAATGTTTGATAACTATCGTGTTCAACTGAATCTTAAAGGGATTTTCCGTACGCTTCTACTTTCAGTAACCCTTATTAGTTTAAATTATTATTGCCTTTCCTCTTTCTCTTTTCTCTTTTGCGATTTTTCGCCACTCGCCGTTGAAAATTTCTTACCTTTAAAACATTTATTATCATCAGACCGTGGTCTGGTTAAACTGATGATGGCCTGCTCGTTCCACCTCTGGCCATAACCTGATATACAAGTACTTTCTGAAACCCTCCTGTTTTCAAACTTTACGACGAGTTCAAGCAAACTCTCGAGCGTGCTCGACTTTCTTCATTCGAAAACACCCTGCATTTGAAGCAGTAATCTAGGTAGTATAATTTGAATGGCTTCCGCATCAGATTTTTTTAATATAATAAAGTTAAAAATTATATTTTTCTCCGAGCTAAACTGGTGCCTGCTGAACAATTCTGCTTCCGATTTCGCCCTATCTTTCTCCATAGGAAAGCTCTTACAAGGACGGTTTTGAGGGTTTTTTTTAGTCCAAAGGGACTTGAGTCCCGAAGGACTATTGCTTTCGTTTTGGCATTTTGCGTCGGACTCATAAATGTCGGTTCACTTTTCAAACTGTTGCCACAAAATGTTAGAGTCCTGCATTATATTTGAAGAAATTAAATAATGAAAAATCTGCATAAATGTATGTATATTTCTCGTATTGTGATAAAACAACGGTACATAGAACAATCGAATTTTGAATAACGTAATCCTCCAAAGAATATGAGCATGTGGAAGACCAAATTTGAAATTTGGAATTTGTTTTATGATCGATTTCCTATTTTTTAAAACTTTGACGAATTTTTGATTAACAAACTCAAGGATTTCAAAGCGAGCAATGGCAACGTTGTGCAGAAAAAACATTTATATCTCCAGCGCGTGAGTCTCTGTATCGGAAATTCTAAAGATATGCTCTAAAGATATTTATAATTCTAAAGATATTTATTTAAAACTATTTTGCGATATTGCTGTTGCACTGGATCTTATGGTTTAAGTGCGAAGAACATGATATTTAATAAAGAAAGGTAACACACAAAATGTTAAAAAACGCCCCTTTGGACGTAATTTAAAATCTGAAACATTTCAGATTTTTTTTTTTTTTTTATTTTTTTCTGATTACAGAACTTCTGTTGTCCAAAGTCACTGCTGATATCATCGACGCTCTCATCGTATTCACGATGTATCCAAATTCCTGTAGAAAACTTACTGGTGCCGATAGGCCCTGTGATCTTTGAATTTTATTGAAACAAGGTCCCTTGCTTCAAGTTTTATCAGTGCTTGTTTAGTTTGGGCGACATTGTAGAGTTAAGTGTTCTTTGCAATCATCGAAAGTGTCCAAACTCTTCGTAGACGTTAAGGGAAAAGAG
Source organism: Stegodyphus dumicola (assembly GCF_044657685.1). Classification (NCBI taxonomy): domain Eukaryota; kingdom Metazoa; phylum Arthropoda; class Arachnida; order Araneae; family Eresidae; genus Stegodyphus; species Stegodyphus dumicola. The sequence continues at coordinate 202,670,826 of NC_140771.1, forward strand.
CCAAACCAGAAATAACGGCAAATTAAAGAAAAGGAAGCTTACACGTTGTTACCGTAAATCAGAAGTTCCTAAATAATATGCTAAAAAAGGTAAGGGGGTGAAGTACGTAAAAGGAAGAAATAGGCGAGTAAAAAAAATTAGGCTATACGATTAGCAATAAAAGTAATAAAATGCTTCTAAAATCCTTTTGATAAGGTCTTTAAAGGAGATTATTTCTGTTATTTAACATTATATTAAGTAACAACATACAGAAATTCATTACTTCTAGAAAATTAAAAAGATAATAAAGTTAAAAACATTTCAAAATCAAGGTTTGTTTTAAAAAGCACTTTAAACTTCTGAACTCTGTATCGGAAATTCTAAAGATATGCTCAATTTAAAACTATTTTGCGATATTGCTCTTGAACTGAATTTTATGGTTATACTGCAATGTAAAATTAGCGAAAATACGCTATCCGGGATCGGGGCTGATTTTGTTTATAACGTTTGCGATTCAGAAGCTGAGCGACATTGATTCTTTGTTTTCTAGGCACTTTTTAATCTTTATCCTTGCTCCTGCAAAACATATATGATATATGTATGTCAGTTTGGACATACGCATATGTTATACATCTATAATATAGTAAATTTATTTAATCTAATCTAATTTTCCACTCAATTTTTTAAATATTTATTAGAATGCCAGATGTCACATTCTTTTAAATGTCTTTTGTTTTGTATGTTTGTAAAAAAAATCTATTTTACATGATTTATTCTGATATCAACTATTATGAATTCATGAATGCAAGCTATATTTATAAAGAATTCTGCCAATTATTTAGCTCTGCTAAATTTTATAACATAATTTTATTAGATTTCCCCCCATTTGTTTTTGTAGGAAAGTTTTCTGAGAAATTTTCGGTTTTAAAATATTCAGAAATATTAAATCATGAGATATAAGAAAATAGAGCACATGGAGCTTTGCTCAATATTCTAAAGACAATAAAAAATTAAAAAAAATATGTCATTTATTACCATTTATGAATGAAAGACAAAACTGTAAAACTGGAAGAGTTAGGAGTAGTACTCATGTAAAAGAAATAATAACTATTTTAAATACATTTAAGCGGAAATAATACAAATGAATAAAACATTGAGTCAAAGATTTTGGATCCGTAAAATAATTTGCTCATGAAGCATTTAGGCTTGATGTCACTGTCTATGATAAATAATAAAAATACTTATAAATACATTTAATTTTGCAAATTCAATCCTTTATAACATATATTTCAATCGCATTTATTTAGTTGAAGACAAACGTTAATGCAAAGTTGAACAAGGCTTCCATTTTCGTTCTTGGAAAAATCGTTGGATATATAAAATTTAGAAAAGCAACTCAGAAATTTTGATTTTTTCACATTCTGTTAAAAAGACTAAAGATATTTAGAACTTACAACAATGTATATTTTTAATTCAGAATTCAAACAACAAAAATCAGCGTTATATTTGCAAATTTTGACAGACTAGTTTCGATGGTTTTACAGAACCATCATCCTCAGCTGCCAAAGCGCAAATGAACGAAATAAAATATAGTGATTAGATAAAAAATAAGGAAGACTGGACGGGAATTATTTTACTGGCGCCATCAATTGATGTAACAAGAACTAAAACATAATTTCCTTAAAGGCTGAAGGCAAAGATGTATTGGAATTAGGGTCGTTAACTAGAACAGAAAGTTTTTGAATGTGAACCCCTCTAGAAAAATCTAATTCACCAATGGAAGATTTTTTGAATAATTTTGGCTTCAGAAAAATTTAAAGGGTGACTTTCGGACAAACAATCCCAGGCAACAGAGAACTTCTGTATTTCCTTTTTTCTAACATGCTTCATGTTCCTTAACGCGAAGTTTTTATAAATTAAACCACACTGACAAAGAAGCCTGTAAATATCCCAGGAATTCGTATCCAGAATAGGGTCTTTGAGTATGGAACTCGGAATTTTATTGATAGGAGAATGCACGAACCGAAAGTTAAATCTCTGCAAAATACGTTCTATCTTATAGCTAACTGATCTAAAGAAAGGACTGACAACAGAATTCTTATAATCTCTTAAAACAAAAGTGTGCCTTTTGGTGTGTTGAGATGAGAATATTTTAACGGCTCAATTAATAATATTGGGTGAAAAGCTCCTGTCAATAGCTACTGCTTTTAAATAATTCAGTTTTTGATCAAGAGCCAATTTAGAGGAGCAAACTTGAAGTGCGCGGAAAACAAAGGAATAAAATTAAGCTAACTTTTGTTTGGTCGGATGATATGATTTGAAGTGTGTTGGGAGGCAAAACGATGAAGGTTTATAATAAACCGTAGTATTGAAGTTGGATATGTTACGTGTGACCAACATGTCGAATTGCATGTCTCAAGTTCAAAAGTGAACTGAATTGCAGGATCAGTGGGATTCATTGTTGAAAGAACTTTTCTTAAATCATCTTTATCACCGTCAAACAGGGTAAAAGTATCGTCTACGTAGCAGAACTATAACGCGGATTTTAAAAATTCAAATAATTTTGATTCATAAAAATGCATGTGGATATCAGGTAGGAAATTCACGAAGTCTGGTTTCTAGACATCTTAATACACCCTCCACTGGAACATAAGTGAATAATGATTCTACATCAAAAGAAACCATAAGCAAATTTCTAGAAGAAAAGCTTTTAACAAACTCTATTGGATTTGTTATGGTGTAAATGTTATTATCTAACAGAGTTGAAAATCTAAAAGCTACATATTTAGCTAACGAATACGAGGCAGTGCCTAAAATTTGATACAATAGGGCGGAAAGGAATACCACTTTTATGAATTTTGAGAAGATCATGTAATCGAGCACAATTTGCAACAGATGTTCGGTAAAGGATATGAGGATAATGGTTCGGTAAAACCATTGAAACTAGTCTTGTGAAAATTTGCAAACATAACGCTGATTTTTGTTGTTTGAATTCTAATTTAATACTTATTCGAGTGTTATTTTATCTTAATGTATATTTTTATCAGTGTACTACAGTCTGTAAAATCTTACAAGCCATTATACATTTTTTGATCTGCAGTCCTCAGGAGAAATATAATACTTTGCCAGAAACAACAAACTTTTGCTTTTACACCAAACCGTGAAATCTGTAAATAGTTTTTTTCTTCGCAAAACTTTTGGAGAAGTATTATTAGCTACGTAATTACGTTTGACTTAAAAACACTATCTAATCTCTTGAATACCCAGAGAATTTATGCTTTCAATACATAAACATACATAGTACACGTGGGAAGATTAGTGTCTATTTTACATTTGGTTTATGTGTACTTTACTCGAGGGTGAGTATTGTTCCTTTACCAACACTTACTTTTCCCAAAAGAAACATAATTACAACATGAACACATATTCTTATGGAAAAAAATTAATCGAAACATGCCGCTCCTGAAGCATCGACTAACTGATGCCAGACCATATTTGATTGCTTTCTATCAGATGCGTCGCTTGATTACACATTGACAATGCCGCCCTTTTTAAAATAGAAAAAGAAAATTTATATCTGTATTCCTATTTGTAATTTTTGTTTTTGCATTTTTAAATAACATACTAATAACAAAAATAACATAATGAAAGAAAATACATAGCTAATTTTAAATTCCGTCATGCATATATATATATCTGTAATATTTTTAATGCATGGAAGAGGACTCAGCTTGCAGTCGTTGTGGCTTATAGTTAAGGCTTACACATGAAGAAAACAAAACATGAAGAATTTCCAGTCTTTATTTCCACGCATGTAAAATCATCTCCGTAGATATTTATTCAATGATAATGGAATCCGATACATTTCTATGATTGAATTATAATGAAATGTAATAAATTGATATGTACGTTGGTTTCTTGAAATTAAGACGCAGGCATTTTAGAGAAGCGAAGCGAGAAAATATTAGCAAGATAGAAGCTAGCAGAATTTAATGACGTAATTAGCTCGCCCCTGATATTTATACCAGTGTAGGTGCGATTCTAGAGACAAGCTATGATCGGTTAATATTAGTTTTAGTTGCCCTTTTCCAGTAGCGTTACATAACATAGAATATTCTCGAATTTGGGAGAACAGATGAATTTAGGGGAACAACACCAGATATAGAATGTTAATTTTGAGATAGCCAATTATTTTTAAAGCAGCTATCGTATTTTGTTATGTCTTACATATTTTTTTGCATCAATAGAATTTAAAAGCGTAGCACATAGTGTTCAGATAATGAAAACGCAAATCTTCTGATATTTCCATTTAATAGTTTGCAGTTATTAATTTTGTTGGCGCATTTTATTTAATATTCTCTGCTAATAGAGTACGTTTAAATTTTTCACTACTGTTAAATAATTCATTAATTAAATTAATTATTAATACATTAATTAGATTAATTATTAATTAACTGTTAATTTGCTATTAATCGAAACAAAAATTAATCGAAACATGCCGCTCCTGAAGCATCGACTAACTGATGCCAGACCATATTTGATTGCTTTCTATCAGATGCGTCGCTTGATTACACATTGACAATGCCGCCCTTTTTAAAATAGAAAAAGAAAATTTATATCTGTATTCCTATTTGTAATTTTTGTTTTTGCATTTTTAAATAACATACTAATAACAAAAATAACATAATGAAAGAAAATACATAGCTAATTTTAAATGCTATTTTAAAATTTAATATGTAATACTATGTCTTCTTTGCTTTATGAAAAATAAAAATTAAGAATTTTACGCTCAAGTTTAAATAACTTTGAATTAGATAAGCAAAGAATTAAAATTCTTCCAGTGAAGATTATTAAATTGCAATGTCATTAATCATCAAGACTCAAGAGAAACACGCCGAGGTGGAAATTAAAACAGGCGAATCGACAACCTTGCATTCGGCATAGATTTTTGTAAAATCTCATTGATTTCGGGGCAAAACGGGTCCCCCTTCATCAGGAGCAAAATATTCTGCCAATATTTTTTTGCTGGCAGAATGTTTTGCTCCTGATGAAGAGGGACCCGTTTTTGCCCTCGAAATCGAAATCATCTGCAATGCGAAAGCCCTTATCCAATCGCTGTACAAAATTTAAACAAAGGATTTCGGTCTTATTTATAGGACCTGTGAAGTGCGCATTTACTTTTTATCCTTTTCATCGCCTAACTAGCATTTGTTCGCCGCTTGTCAGCTTTCATCTGTTGTTTACCAAAGTAATTTACGCATATCAAATTCTGAGACACTTATAGCGCCTGTAATATTGTATCAACCAAGACAATATGTGCTAAGAAAGTAGTCGTCCTGAAATAAAGTGAGGCTTTAACTATTAAGATAGTTGTGCTTTCAAGGTTCTAGTCATCTAATACCCACTCTGCACTTCAGCAATCAGTACCTCCGTCATCATCCCAACCGCAACTGAAAAATAATTGGAACCTTTACTGATGAGTTGTATCATTCAGCAACAAAATTATAACTCGCACATAATATGCATAAAATAGTGATAACAATTAAATTAAAAAAGATGGGGTATTTAGTAATTAAAAATCTTATTTTTTAAATTTCTAAACTCTTGTTTATATACACATATATATTACACGAATATATATATGTAAAACGCTCGCTTATTTGACTTAAAGATACATTTAGAATTTGGCTTGAAAAAGAAGCCTAAGTCTATACATTATTATAGAAGAGTAGTAGGACTTACATCATTCTTGTGATAGTGTTCAGATACCTGACTATTTTATGCCAAACATGTACATATATTATGTACTCTGAATTAAATACACATTTATATTATGCATTCTGCGCTTATATGTTTGTTAATTCTATCCTTTATATAATTGTACTTATATATTATATTTATATATAGGAATCCGCATTTAATTTTTCTAGTTATTGCCATTAAATTGGTCTGCAAAAAGAAAATGTAATAATATAATGATAATTAATAATGAATGTAATTTTCAACAGAATCTTGATTTCACTTAGTATCTCACACTTTTCCTGCCTTTCGAATTTCATTTTTTTTTTTTAATTTTTGGACTTGCAAGTTACTAAATAAAGTCTGTGAATTATATCACAAATTTCTACCGCGTGAAAAATTTTAATTAGGAGTGTTTGCGTAACCATATTTTTTTTCCTTCTTTAATCTAAAAAAAAACGTAATTAAACATCACTTACCTTTTTTTAAAGTTAACTGCCATTTTATCATACATTTAAAAAACACTTAGCGATGAGCATAATGAGTCCGGGTTAAGTAACTAACTAAATAACATTTAAATATTTAAAGCAAATGGGTTTTAATTTTAGCTGCATAATTTCCGTGGATTTAGTTTGAATAAAAGCAGTAAACTAATTACACGCTCTTCACAAAGTGATAATTTTCTGGAAATTGTAAGTAACAAACAAAAATATCTGAGAGAATCGTGTGATTAAAACTACAAACAAAACTATTTGTCATGATGTTTTACGTTTTTCGAAACAAAATTAGAAAGAAATATACTGTTTACAGTAGAAAATTCGAATTTAAATATTCTAGTAAATTTTAACTCGCTTCTGTAATACATTACAGAGGATTCCATAATATATTTCATAGGATTCCATAATACATTTCAGAAGATTCCATAATATATTTCATTTCGACTGCATTCTAACTAAGCCTCTGACTAAATTTCAAATTTAAATGAATAAGCATGTGCAAAATAATATATTATTTACTAGTTCTATGCATTTTATGTCCCTAAGGAAATACATACCAACTGCTTCTCTATTTATTCTACTTCATATATCTAACTAACTGCCAAGAATACCAGATAACTGAGCAGTGTGTGATACTGAGAAAGATAACTCGAAATTCATGAGTTCTATAAAAGTATTTAGAATTTGTATATTATATTAAATAAATGAATTAGTATATTATTTACCGTGATATGAAACTATAAATCTTTCACGCAATAAACGAGTTATCCTTTAAACTACGAAATGACGGAGTTCAAATGATAACTCAGGTTTAATTCTTAGTGCATTTAGGGCATTAGACAGATGTAGATTCTCGAAAGATATTTATTTAATTAAAACCTTTTATTCGCTCATTTTAAAAAGTTGTTATGGAAGAACACTTCTGCGTCAACAAAATTTGTCATCCTACATGCTTTTATTCTGTTTTCTTTCTTTTTTTTATATATTCATAACCTTAATTTATATTAATTTAATTATTAGCCCCAATTCAAAATATTTTACTAATGCAGATAACTCGACTCGTGTTTTATACATATGTGAAGGGCAAGACTGTAAGAACATACCGACGTTTCGGCCCGGTTTTCAAATTTTAGCGAATGTGCTGGGTGCCGAAACACATTCGTGAGGTTTTCTAATTTGAAGATCTAATTTGTAATCGAATATGATACCCTATACTTTAGAAAGGAATTCTACTATGAAGCAGTTTCTTCCCTTTCACAGATACCATTTACTTGATTTATCGTAATCGATTTAAAGGTATCTAACTGCATATACACTCTTAGACAAAAAAAAAAAAAAAAAAAAAAAAAAAATGACGCACCGGGAAGATATAAAGCAAATTGGACGCAAATTGATATGCATACAGGTTTCGACGGAAAATGCAAAATTTTACATTTTGGCTGCCAATGAATGAACGGTTGTCACTACAGCGCATTTGATCTGCGCAAGTGGCAGGATACTTAAGAGGAGAAATTACGATTCCAGGTCATAAATTCTTCACGAATTTCATTTAGTGACCGCAAGGACCATTCATAGACGGCTCACAGCAAGGGGCCTAAGGTGACGGCACCTCTTGCGCCGACTACCATTGACTTCTGTACAATGTCAAGCTCGTTTACAGTGGTGTCGGGCTCATTCGCACTGGAATGTCACTGACTGGAGTAGAATAGTCTTCAGTGATGTGTCCCGCTTTGAACTGAGCCCCGATGGCCAACGAAGGCGAGTTTGGAGATGGTCCGGACAGCGGTGTGATACCAACCTGTCTGTCCTCCGACAGACAGGCCGACAACGATGATGATCTGGGGTGGCATTTTATTTCATAGTACGACCCCTTTGATTGTCATCCGTCGCAACCTTACAGCACAGCGGTACATCGATGAAGTTCTAAGGCCCGTTGTGTTGCCCTTCATATCACGCCACCCTGGGCTTACATTTCAGCAAGATAATGCCGCCTACAATGCACATGTTTCTACTGCTTGCTTTAGCGCTTACCGAACACTACCTTGGCCAGCAAGGTCGCCCGATCTCTGTCCTATTGAGCACGTTTGGAGCATTATGGGCAGGGCCCTCCAACCAGCTCGGAATGCTGACGATCTAACGCGCCAGTTGGACAATATTTGGCACAATATCCCTCAAGAGAACATCCTCAACCTCTATCAATCGATGAGAAGCCGAATAACTGCTTGCATAAGGGCCAGAGGTGGACAAATACGTTACTGACTTTTTCACTTTGTGAAGCTCTGTCACTTCAATAAATAATCCAATTTTTCTCAAACTGTAATCATTTGTTTTTCTGTAGATGTACATCACTTCTACCAATTTCTGTCCCATTCGGATAACTCCTTTTTTTTTTTTTTTTTTTTTTTTTTGTGTCCAAGAGTGTATTTTAGTGAGTACGAAGATATAGATTTTCAATGATAATTTAAACACATTTGCCTCGTTTCCTTGTGGTTTTTACTTCTCTGAAGTTTACCTGCGAAATGGGAGGACTTCGGGGAGTAAACCCTAAAAGGAAATCTCGTTTGGTGTTCACATTGAACACTGCGCATAAAAAAATAAAAAAACAGGACAGTTCTGCATCTTCCATTCTGCAAGGCCGATTGACGAAATTCAAATTGCGTTTTGAATGACTTGAAAGCGCGATTTAGGATATATGTTAGATTTATAATAGCATTGTTTTAATATACGTATTTTGACACAAAATCGAATTTTTTCTGAAATGAGATGCCAATTTTTATTTCCATATTTCGATTCTACGACTCAAGCTATGCCAAACTGCCAAGTTTTGTAAAAGTCGCAGGATTAGTTTTCAAACAATTAAACCTCAAAATTTTAGCTCCTCAATGTTAATTGAATTTGATATATATTTATTAATATCTCTTTTTTTATTAAATGTACTTGATTCCGTCTTCCAAAATTCGAAATTTAGGCTTAATCCGAATATAAATTGCACATTTTTTATGATTTGTTTTTTTATGATTTGCTTTTTTATGATTTGTATTTTTAAATATTTTTATAAATATTTCAAAAAACATTTAGAATTATAGCTATAAGATTTTAACATAATCTTAATGTAGATGTAGTTCTAGGCACACCTTAAAAAATTAGAGTTTTTTATTCAATATTTTCTAAGATATATATGAATTTACATATTGGAGGTTTTTGAAATTTGGCTTCATTTTTTGAGCGATAATAACGCCAAACCATAATACGTACTTAGTTAAATATATTTAGAAGTATGAACGATGGCTTTTTTTTCCGCTTGTCTGCAATGGAAAAAAAAAATTAAAAATAGGTTGCTATAAATTAAGAATTCCATTAAGTGAATTATTCTTGGCGAAAACTGAAAAAAAATACGCAAAGATAAATTTTTCAATTTCTCCGTAAATTTTGCACCGATGCTTAAAAATTTAATATTTAGGCATAACTTAAAACGTAGAATCGAAATAAGAAAAAAAAATAAATGTCATTCAGAAATAAGTTTGATTTTGTGATAAAAATTGCGTTTTTCATGACTCGAAAGCACGATATAGGATATATATTTGATTTATGCATAGTTATTTTTATAACTATGTTAGAATGATGCTATGTATAAATCAAATAGATATCCTATATCGTGCTTTCGAGTCATGAAAAACGCAATTTGAATTTCGTAAATTGTCCCAGTAGAACGGAGATCTAAAACTGTTCCCCTTTTTTATTGCGCAGTGTACAGTACTAAAACTAAAATATTTCGCATGCAGCCATCTCATTTACCAGTATTCGACCCCGGGAACGAACCGCTAGTGTTCGGTTTCGTTATCCTCTCGGTCGCTAGTGGATTCTCTTTAAAAAAAACTTTTCTGTTACACAATTCTTAGTGATAAAACGAGATATCAGAGCTGTGGGAACTTTCTTTGTCCATATGTGAGATATGTAAAATTTTTCGCTTTACGTTTTTAACATTCACTTCCATTTTTCTATTTGAGAGCAAAAACTAGTATTTACACTGATTTTAGTTCTGACCTCATCGGGTCAGAAAATGTACTCAAAATTCACCTTTTGTATCTCAGCCAAGAAACCAGCCACAGCGACGAGGGTATAATAGCAGAATCAACAGCAGAAAATTTGCAATGTTAAGAGAAAATTCTCAAGATAAGCACATATATTCGTAGTTTATCCTAACGACTGCAATCTCCGAGTGGTAAAAGGTACGCATCGATTTGGAACTTTTTAATTGATGTTTCATTATTAATAATACGATTTTTTTTCATTATTACTTCCTCATGTTATATTTTATAAAGATATACATGTATATGGAAATATAAACACTGCGTAATAAAAAGCAAAGAATTAAAAGTTAGTCATAAGCAGTTCAGTTAAAAAGTGGCAACTCTTGGTGCGCGTCACTAAGGGTGAGGAATAAGAGTTACATTTAAAGGAATTCTAAAACCTACGAAAAGAATGAATGGAGGGCTTATGGATGGTACCCTGGAATGCTAAGCTGACAAATTCGAAAAAATTAAAGAAAGTTACATAAAATGTAAGTTATATTTCATATATTATACAATAGAACAATTTTCGTATTAGACATTCAAATAGTCAATAGGAAAATGTCTCTACATGCGTCCCTGATCCCAAATAACTCCAAGATATATAGCTTTCTTCATAAAAAGGAAACAATACAAAAGGAACATCATTTCAAAGTACTGAATATGTTGGGCACAAGTTTTTGATGTCATCTCTTATGAAGAATACTCCATGCGAAAATAAATTCCGAATACGCTGAACAGTTCTTTTTTCTGTCATTTAAGTTTTCTTCACACAAAAAATAAGTCAATAGGTTCCAGTTTACAAGTTAATCTCATAGCCTAGATTTCAAACATGTAATCATCAAAGTAACTTATCACAAGAATTGCATTACCGAAATTCCAAGGGCCGTACGTAATCCGAATTCGCTAAACGCTGATAATTCTACACACTGGTATTTCACTGCTTCAAAGAGGTTTCGTTCATTTTCACCATATATACGGTGATGCTACATTGTTTTTACAAACTAAGAGGGGTGATAGTAGTCATCCAGATGGTCAATAATTAGCATAGAATATAGGGTCGCATTCCACTCTGAAAGGCAGAAAAAGGGAATATTTGAATTCCAACCTAAACTTACAACAGTGCTGGGAGAACGAATGAACGAGACCAAAAGTTGCACAATCAAGTTAGTGAAGAACTCACAAAGAATGCATAAAACGGTAACCGAAAACTTCGCGTTCCAGTGTTAGTTCGAGCTTAGACTTTGATGGCAAACACTCAGATGCACATCTTTGGCTGGAAAGGTCTCAACCACGCAAACGATTGCAACAAGTTATCTAAATTATTAAGGCTAAATTATCTATTACGGGGAAAACTAGTTTTCCCCTTCGCCATCTTTATCCTGCCCTCCTGGACGTACTGTGCTGCGCTCATTGTACTTGAAACGCCATTCTATAGCACACGGAGTTCTGACAGCCGGAACACTGCATGAACTTTTCATGCAGCGGAATTTGAAGTTAATTGTTCATCCCTTGATTAGATGATTAACTTGTGATCGTTTGCGGGTTTGAGACCTTGCCAACCAAAGATTTGAATTTGAGTGTCTATCATCAAAGTGTCAGCTCGAATTAACACTGGAAAGCCAAATTGTCGGTTTTATCTGTTTTGTACGCTCTCTGTTAATTTTTAAACTAAACTGATTGTGCGACTTTTGGTCTCGTTCATTCGCACTCCCAGCCACTGTTGTAAATTCAGGTTGTAATTCTAGTATTCTACTTTTCTGCTTCTTAGAGTGGAATGCGACCCTATGTTCTATGGTAATTATTGCTCATCTGGATGAGTACTATCCCCCCTCTTAATCTGTAAAAGCAATTAGGAATCACCCTGTATAAATGCTCGCGAGATTATTTTACAAAATTCTCCTAAAGGCATCCCTCCCCATAGACAGATAACTCTAATTTGTCTTACTGTAGTCAATTAGGGTACGGTCTAAACACAGGCGACATAAGCAAGTCTATGATTTCTAAGCGAGGATTTCTGGTTGATGTCAGCCGCATTCTTCAAAAAAGTGTCAAATGGATAATGCTGCATTTTTGAGATATTAGAGTGTCTTGAGTTCAGAGGTTAGCTCTAAAGCGATCGACCGAGTTGAGAGTTGTACTTTAGTGCTTTGCCGTCTTTGTCTTTGTCTTTTGAATGGTTAGGAGGCAATTAGCAGCCTCTGCTGATTTAACCACCGCTTTTGAAAAAATGCCCTTAGGCATTGGTATATATAATTGCAAAAATGGGCGTGTAACGCCGCGCCTACTAGGCGAAGCTGAAGCAAATACAAAGGTATGTAGAATGAAAAAGCATCTGGGAGCTGTTCGAGCTGTGACGAAAGATATAACTAGCTGAAAAGTTTGCTTAATAAAGCATTTGAAAAAATAAACATTAAGTAATTTAAATTAAGTATGCTTTTGAAACAGGTTCAGAATGAAATGGATCGTAATTATACTGGTGGGAGTGGCTCAAATGAGGAATAAGTCAACAGTAACATATTTCTGGTGAATTTCAAGAGTTCTCGTACGAGAAATGTTAAAGTCATATAAATTAACAGTATTCACAAACAGTTCGCACTGTACAAAGTTCTGGAATAAACACACTTTTTAAGAAACACTTGTAATTTTAAAAGACACAATATTTCAGCATAAGTCACAGTTTAGAAGGCGGGATGGTGAAACACACATAATTAAGTCAGTTTGTGTGTCCCTAACAAAGTCTTTTTATAGGAACACTAATAAAATATAAAATTCTTGAAAATAATGATATAAAGTAGTAATCCACTGAGCTTTTTTAAGTCCTAAATAAGTTGAAAAAAACACAAAAGTCTCTAGTGGGGAAATATTTACAGTATGTACAGCTATTTACAAGTTTCACCACCTTGGATTATGAAAAATGCTCCTAGGACGCTTAGCAGCATTTTCAAGTGTTGGATCATAATTGATTAGTTCCTTAATATGATCATATTGAGAATGTTCAATTTTACTACGAGTATAAAAGTTGTGGCAGGTTGAAATAATTTGGTCAGCAATTGGTCTGATTTTTAATTCTTTGTGTATTTGTAAATTTCTAACGAACCAAGGAGAATTAACTATTTCTCTTAGAATCTTGTTTTGAAAGACTTGTAACTTGTGTCTGTACGTTTTGAACACTGTAGCCCATATGGGAATTGCGTAAAGTAGTGTCGGTCTAATCAGCATCATGTAAACTCTTTTCTTTAATTGAATGTTTAATTTTGAGTCTCTTTTGATGAGAGGGTACAGAGCCATTTTTGCGATTGTAGCTTTCCGTAAGGCATATGCAGTCTGTTCCTTGAAGAGGAGTTGTGAATCGAAAATACTTTGCCGTGAAGTTGTCTTTATAGCTTGAAGACTGTGCTGCTGAGTTTTTTCAGGATGCTTGTCGTAGTTCTTCGACGAATGTAAGCGTGTCTTTCGAACCGTCCTGTATAACAGTGCTTACTGGCGAATAAGCTGTGTTGATGATTCGTCAAGTGTTATCAGCAATTACTCTAAATCATAACCCGTAGAACGCAACAGTATGGGCAGAATGTACAAAATTACTAAAACCTTATCATTTACCTAAGCTTTAAAGCTTAATGAAGGGCTGGCTGCAAAGATGTTTTTGCGAATTTTTCCATGCATAACGCAAATATAATCTAATTTCAATTAGTAAGTTCTCCGCAGCCACATCTTTTTCTTTCAAATCAAGGTTTCTTAAAATGTGGGTCGCGCTCCCCATGGGGATCGCGGGTCCTGCAGCAGGGGTGGGCAAAACCTTTAGCAATTTTGATATTTCTTAATAATTTTATAATAATAGATAAAGATAAGACAATACAGACAAAGAAAGAACGAAATCGTTTCGACGCATTCTTTTTATAATATAATCGCTCATTTTAATTACTTGCTTTGCACGTGACGCTGTTATTTCGTCTGTTACGTATTTAAAATTTTCACAATGTTTTATGTCTTAAAATTAGAAATTAATGACCTAAAACTGCAGTAGTATGTTACAGTACAAGTGAAAAAAATTGACAGTTTCACTTCCGCGTGTTTCGGATTTTCGCAATGTTTATGGGGTGCTGGGGTCGGAAAAAAAAATCTTAGTGATAAAATGGGGTCACGATTTTAAAAAGTTTATGAAGTTCTGTTTCAGATCGTATAGTCATCCTTTCTCACTCCTTCCTTCCATTGTGTGTATTAGTGAATTTAATTAAATAAACAATCATAAAAGTTATTCTTAGTTTCTTCTTCGTTCCCGATCTCACGAAAATGCGACAATGCACTTTACGTTCCATTTTTAGCTTATTTTAACTTTATGTATTATTTTTAATTACTGTTAAATTAAACTGTTAAAATCAAATCGCGTACACTTTAGAGTTATTAAATTCGAAATGCGACCTACTTAACAATTCTTAATTGTATTGAGAATATTTCATGTCACATAGCTTTATAATTTTACGAAGGTAGTATTTTTGAATTTCATAATTCTTCATGTTAAGTTCTTAATATTTAATAGTTTTTTTCTTTTGTAATGATTTTTTGTTTTATATAGTGCTCACACTTTTATTTTCACAATTATAAAGCAATTTTGAATTTGATTCCAAGAAAATAATTTATAAAAATACTGCATGAGTCTATAAAATTAATAGCATATATTTCTGAGTTGAAAGTTTTAAATGTTGTATTCAAGAATTTCGTAAGGGCCACACGGAAGAAAGAGGATTTACCCATTACTTAGACATCTAAGTGAAATGAATTAGAAACACTACATTTTCTGATAGAAAGAGATGTATACATTTACCAGTATTAGGCTAGAAGATGTCTAGAAAAAACCATTAAGAAAATTTACTGCAAATCCTTTGTCCGGTATTAGTAAGTAGATACTTACTGCATCAACATGTACTCAACATTCGATAAAATCGATGCACTTTTTAACTATAGGAAATACCCTAAAACTTCTTTTCCGAGTTCCTACTCTCTGAGGGCCAAGGGGATTAAATTTCCTTCTGTCCCTTGCTACCTACAGGAAACAAGGAAAACTTTATTATTTGATGTTCTTCTCTGTGCTCAAAAGTGCACTTATATAAAATGAGCCGTAGCATCGCGAGGCGGAATCTTCCTTTCCCATGTTTTGCTCTTTGAGTTTTTCAGATACCATGTTATGTTTCTAACTTGAACTTTTATCATGGTACAAAAAGCTGTTTTGTTGTTGAAATACGAAACAAGATGCTTTTGAGGTAAAGGGAATTTGAAGGAAATCGACTGAAGTTTCATCAAGTAAGTGCTTCGTAATAATTTTTGGTCTGTTTTATCATTGTTTGAAATGTTTTATGCTTCGATTTTTTGGTCACTTATCTAGATTTATTGGGTTCTTTTTTTTTCTTTTTGCTTGTTGTGTTAAGTCTGTTTCGTCGTTTTTGCTGAGTTTGTGCTTTCGAGAGCGCTTAACCCTTTTTTCGATAAATGGATAAAATTTAATTGACTTCTTCCTTTGATTGAAACTTTTGAAATATAGCTTGTTATATTGTTTCATTAAATTTTATCAATTACGTTTACGTGGAGGATATACATAAACATAATTTTTAATATTTGCATAAGATATTTTATAAAAATGAAACCGCTGTGAGAGTACAAACAATTAAGAGTAATTGCATTTATAGATTGATAAATAAAATGCTTATACCCAATTAGAATCTTTCTATGTATCAATAAAGAAATACGCTTATAAAAGGCTGTTTGCAACTCAATAAAATATTTCCATCGTAAGAGGAATTAATAAGCGTAATATGACATCTAACATTAAAATGTAAACGATGCCTGTATGATATGATGATTGTCCCAAGCTAACAAATCCCTTTGCTATTGAGTCTGGATTCGAATCCCAGGTAAATAGGAATGACAGGATAAATACGGCTACATGGATAAATACGACAGTATTATTTTGTATCATCGAGGTGCTTAATATATGTCGAATTAAATATCGCCTCCAAAGTTTGATCCTAAAGAAAAGGGAATTTGAAACATTTTGAATCTACCACCTGGGTGATTGGTCAAACTTTTGATAAAAATCAGACAGAGATCGAGTGCAAGTTTTGTCTAAACAAAATATATCCAAACAATATATTAATGTTTTGTATATCAAAATGAAAGCTAAATTCATTCCTAAAATGAAGCTGCTTTGTAGCACATATGATTCTGGAGTGTATTTTTCGTAATTCTTATCTTTCAAATATTATTTAAAATTTAAAATATTCTTCCAGATATAAATTCAAAAAAGTGTCTGTGGATTTGTAGGCTGTTCTTTAACGAAAAGCTTCGATTTAACATGATTCTTCCTATTTGTGTTAATTACAATTTCCAGTACTGATTTAATTTTACTTTCTTTTTATGTATTTATTTTTGTGCTTTGTCTTTTAGGCTTAGCAATCAAAGAAATATATTTCTTAAAATTTACTTGCTTTATGACATCACCTGTAGCAGCATTTGACGCAAAATTAATGAAGTTTATTTTTATTTCTATTGCTTCTCTCTCTCTCTCTCTACATATATATATAGCACTAGCCGTTACACCGCCAGCCTTCGCCTGGCTTTTAAATGTACCAGAAAAATGCCTAAAAGAAAGAACAAACACCAACAAACACCAAACATTAAATTTAAAAACTGCACAGAATTTTCCTTTGCAGAATAACTTTATATAAAAATCAATAAAAATGTATTATATATAAAAAAATTACAACGAAATATGCAATATCCCTTAACACAAATATTAAATATACTAATAAATTAATTAATCAACTTCTCGTTCTTAAGAATTCAAATGGTATAAAGGAAGTTAAGAGCTTCGTTTCCTAAACAAAATCATGCAAAATATTTTATATAATTAAAATTATATGTAATTAAAACAAAATATAAAAAAATTACATTGAAATAAGCAATAAATCTCATATTTTCAAAAGAAAACAGTCAGCAATCTAGTATCCAAAGCAGTGACTGAAAAACTGTTGCCAAAACCGCATTTCTAAAAGAATGAAACTATCATCAGAAAGCAATAACCAATCAAAATTTTGTTTGTGGATAACATAATTCAAAGTGTACAAACATCTTTGCCATTAGCTAATAAAGAGACAGAGAGAGGGGGGAAGGAAATTCTTTCTGTTGTGCCTCGCAAGACACCTGCGCGTCAGAATAAGAAGACTGCGATGTGCGTGTTGCATGCATAATTAATAATATTTTTTTTTCATATTTTCAATAGTCACCAGTCCATTATACAAAGCATTGAATAAAAAACTCTTGCCGAAACCACAATCTTCTAAAAGAATGGAACTATTCGAAATGATGCGATTTCATCAAAATGATAAAATAAAAAATATATGTTTCGAGTTTTAAAAAAAGTCACTTCGAGGTGCAGTCTCTTGTCTACATGCACCTACGTACCAAATTTCGCAGCCCCGGGATCTATTAGCTTACGCGCAGCACAAACGAAGGACAGACAGACTTATTTTATTATATGTAGAGATATGGTAGATAAAAAATATACAAGGAAAAAATTATAAATTTAATTTCCAATAGTCACTTAAATCTTTTCTTTTATTTCCTTATTTCCCATTTTGAATTCTTAAAACAACTGCATACAGTAAACGCTCTCAACTGCGACAATTACAAATTAACCCTTCCCACACGTTCATATAACGCTTTTGACGTGACACTTGGATAATACTCCAGCCAATAATAAATTTAAAATCTTCTAACTTAAATTTAAGCATACTTATCAAAATGATGCTGAACAAAAACTGAAATATTCTTATCCAGAAATTCGAAGTATAATGTCGCATCCCTTCTTTCGCTTCGTTCTGCTGCTAATGGCATTCGCTATATGTCCTTTCCGTATCACCATCTCTAATAATTATGTAAAATGCAACTTGCAGTCGTTGGATAGTTTGTTTAATATTGTTATGCGTTTTTACATTTGTGTGTTGATTTATCGTTTTTTATTCAACGAAGTATGCAAAAAATAAAACATATCTCTCAATATCCGCAACTGCCTGTTATAAAAAGAACTTTTCACACGCAAATGCGCAAAATCATTACTATGCGTCTACTTCTTCACGCATTTTGTATAATGCTATTAGAAAAATTTTTGTTACATATATATATATAAAGAACTACAATGAGAAAACCTTAAGAAATTTCAAAATGTATTCTAAGAGGACTTTAAAAGTAAAATCCTGCACTATCGCGGCTAAGATTAAAAATTTAATTTAATTGCGAATATCTAAATGAAAAAATATCTCTTAAGAAAAGTGAATTATAATGTAGATCATAAATATGTATATAGCGGATGTCGAAAATTGATATTTGTAATTAATTAAACTGGAACCGGTAGTTAAATTGCTAAAATAATAAAAAGTAAGTTTAAACAATTAAAACAAGAGAATCATTAGACTAGAAGAGAAACACGCTAATGTGACAATCAAAATCGTAAAAAACAACCTTATATTTAGCGTAGGTATAATGAAACACTCAATCGATTTCGAGGGCAGCTAAAGGTCCCTCCTCATCAGGAGAAAGAAATACATAGAAAGAAAATAGGAATCACAGAAACACGTGGTGCTTATCAGCACTGCACGTGGTTATAACTAGATTTTTAATCAGGGTTGCACTGGCCGCCTACTTTTACTGAGCCAGGCTGTCTGATCAAGCATAAAGAAATATTAGCCAAGTTAAAATAGGGAGCGAGGGGCAAATGCACATTACGCTCAAAATCTGAACTTCAAATAATGGAAAGCAACCACTGAACGGATTTTTATACCCTCTGGTAGTACCAAGTGCGAGGAGGTAACGCCATCTATCGGCAAAAATAATTGAATTAAGACAGTAGAATTTTAAAGGCATTAGGAAGGACTGGATTGGACTTCAAATCATTAACTAAACTTTCTAAATCTTTGTGAATGTGAAAAGCCTCAAGAAAATCCAATTCGCCTATGGAAGAAGCCTTTTGGATGATTTTTGCAGACCCAAAATCAAAATTATGGTTAAAAGTCCAGCTATAATACGCTATTGAAGACTTGTTAATTTCCCCTTTTTTGACATAAGATTCATGTTCCTTGATACGAAACTTCAACGCTCTTTTTGTTTGGCCAATATATCTTAAACCACACTGACATGATATACTATAAATTCCCCAAGAATTCAAGACAGAAACGCAATCTTTTAGAATCGAAGGGTGAATTTTATTAATAGGGGAGAAACCGACTTGAAAATTGAATTTCTGGAGAATCCGTGCAATTTTATAGCTAACAGAAGGATAAAATGCTAGCACGACAAGGTCATTGATATTATATCTAACAGTGGAATGTCTTCTTTGATGGGAATCTGAAAATTTTTTGACGGCTTTATCAATAATCACGGGAGAAAATCCACGGTCAATCGCAACTGCTCTCAAATAATTAAGTTCATTGGTAAGCAAAGATTCAGAGGAACAAACTTTTAGCGCGCGGAAAACATAATAGTAAAAAGAAGCCATTTTTTGCTTAACAGGGTGGCATGACTTGGCATGGGGTGGTAAACAAACTGCAAATGGTTTACGGTACACAGTGGTGCTAAAATCGGTTTCATTGCGGATTATAAGAATATCGAGGAAGGGGAGGGAATTGTTGGATTCAATTTCAAGAGTGAATTGGATGGCTGGATCAATTGAATTCATAATAGATAGAATCTCGGATAAATCCTCTTTATAACCGTCAAAAAGTGCGAAAGTGTCGTCAACATACCGAATCCAAAGACGAAAAGATAATTTATCAAATAATTTCATCTCAAAATAGTGCATATAAATGTCAGCAAGTACCGGACTGAGAGGATTACCCATAGCCAATCCTTCAACTTGACGAAAATATGCATTTTGGAAAACAAAGTGGGTTTGACTTAGAGAAACTTTAGTAAGCGAAACCAACTCATTAATTTCAGTATGTGTGAAGTGAAATTCCCGAAGCATAGTTTCAAGACAATTTAGTGCTCCTTCGACCGGAACATTAGTAAACAATGATTTGACATCAAATGAAACCATAATGGAACGAAGTGGGGAAATATTTTAAAGTTTATCAATGACTTCCACAGAATTTTTTACAGTGTGAATATTGTTATCAAGTAGAGGAGAAAATCTGGAAACCAAATATTTGGCCAAAGGATATCAAGCAGTACCTATGTTGGAAACAATTGGTCGAAAAGGAATACCGGTTTTGTGGACTTTTGGAAGAGCATAAAGTCTAGCGCAATTAGTAATAGGCGGAATAAGTGATTTCTTCAACTGAGTTGGCAGAATGTGGGAAAATTTAATAGCACTTTTTACTTTCATGAGGTCCGAAGTTGAAGGATCTTTAGGGATCGAGCAGTATGGGCCTTCATTTATCAATTTAGAGACTCCAGTAATATATGTGTGTTTGTCCATAACAACGATCTGTCCGCCCTTATCAGCTTTAGAGATAATGATATTAGTATCAGAATGAATTTCACGTAAGATCTCATTTTCCTTTTTGCTAAGATTAGAACCCAAAGATTTATTGTTAAAATTAACGTTATGAGTAATTAGGTGGCGGATTGTATCCTTCTGCGTTTCCGAAATTTTGGAGAATTTAAAGGCTTTCTCTATAGGGGCGATGATTTGAGGAATTGAAGTTTTAGATGTCTTTGAAAAGTTGAAATTATATTTTAATACTTTTAACTGATCCTCCGAAAGATTCCTATTGGAGATATTAACGATGGAGTTAACGTTTACAGTGGGAAGATCAGCTAGATAATTGGGACTATCCGACTGGTGTGTGAGTTTTAGGAATTTAGAAATGAGCACATTTTTATGCCGTTGACAAACGGTATCGGTTCTAGACCAGGATGTATGTTCAAATGAGGAAAAATTTTCAGTGGAATTAGCAATTTTTAAATGGAGGTAATATAATTCAAATTCAATTTTAGATAAACGTTTGCGTATGTCCCTTATAATGTGACGAAGAAGTGCCAATTTGAATTTATGCAAAATTTTTGAAACGTGAACGGAAGCTTTAAGGCTACATTTCACATGTATAAATTTGGGAATGAAATTTTGATGTTTGCATTTAAGTAGAAACTGTAGATGATTCAAGAATTTCGTACGCTTAAGGCGTAACTTACAAAATCGGTTCCTGTCAGTGGACATATTGTGAAAAGGGCACAAGCAAGAAACAAGTGAACAAAAGAAATGTAATTCCGAAAGTCCAAACAAGTAATTACTTATAACATGAAAAAAACACCAATAAATAATGAAGACAATTTTCATCAACTAATGACAAAAACATTCCAAAAGGAGAGAAACATCCAATACTGAAAACCAATAGCCACGTGGAAAGAAGCAACAAAAGTCAAAATCGTGCACGTGGTAAACCGAAAAAATATAGAATTACCTCGAAAATGCCGGTTGATAGCATAAACGAAATCCGAAAAAATGATGGCCACGTGGAAAGAAGTAAATAAAATGGTGCACGTGGTAAAACAATAAACAGTAAAATATTCTCGAAAATGCCGGTTGATAGCACAAACTAGACTAGAAAAGAAACACGCTAATGTGACAATCAAAATCGTAAAAAACAACCTTATATTTAGCGTAGGTATAATGAAACACTCAATCGATTTCGAGGGCAGCTAAAGGTCCCTCCTCATCAGGAGAAAGAATTCTGTTGAAGTCATTGATAAACTTAAAAATATTTCCCCACTTCGTTCCATTATGGTTTCATTTGATGTCAAATCATTGTTTACTAATGTTCCGGTCGAAGGAGCACTAAATTGTCTTGAAACTATGCTTCGGGAATTTCACTTCACACATACTGAAATTAATGAGTTGGTTTCGCTTACTAAAGTTTCTCTAAGTCAAACCCACTTTGTTTTCCAAAATGCATATTTTCGTCAAGTTGAAGGATTGGCTATGGGTAATCCTCTCAGTCCGGTACTTGCTGACATTTATATGCACTATTTTGAGATGAAATTATTTGATAAATTATCTTTTCGTCTTTGGATTCGGTATGTTGACGACACTTTCGCACTTTTTGACGGTTATAAAGAGGATTTATCCGAGATTCTATCTATTATGAATTCAATTGATCCAGCCATCCAATTCACTCTTGAAATTGAATCCAACAATTCCCTCCCCTTCCTCGATATTCTTATAATCCGCAATGAAACCGATTTTAGCACCACAGTGTACCGTAAACCCTTTGCAGTTTGTTTACCACCCCATGCCAAGTCATGCCACCCTGTTAAGCAAAAAATGGCTTCTTTTTACTATTATGTTTTCCGCGCGCTAAAAGTTTGTTCCTCTGAATCTTTGCTTACCAATGAACTTAATTATTTGAGAGCAGTTGCGATTGACCGTGGATTTTCTCCCGTGATTATTGATAATGCCATCAAAAAATTTTCAGATTTCCATCAAAGAAGACATTCCACTGTTAAATATAATATCAATGACCTTGTCGTGCTTCCATTTTATCCTTCTGTTAGCTATAAAATTGCACGGATTCTCCAGAAATTCAATTTTCAAGTCGGTTTCTCCCCTATTAATAAAATTCACCCTTCGATTCTAAAAGATTGCATTTCTGTCTTGAATTCTTGGGGAATTTATAGTATATCATGTCAGTGTGGTTTAAGATATATTGGCCAAACAAAAAGAGCGTTGAAGTTTCGTATCAAGGAACATGAATCTTATGTCAAAAAAGGGGAAATTAACAAGTCTTCAATAGCGTATCATAGCTGGACTTTTAACCATAATTTTGATTTTGGGTCTGCAAAAATCATCCAAAAGGCTTCTTCCATAGGCGAATTGGATTTTCTTGAGGCTTTTCACATTCACAAAGATTTAGAAAGTTTAGTTAATGATTTGAAGTCCAATCCAGTCCTTCCTAATGCCTTTAAAATTCTACTGTCTTAATTCAATTATTTTTGCCGATAGATGGCGTTACCTCCTCGCACTTGGTACTACCAGAGGGTATAAAAATCCGTTCAGTGATTGCTTTCCATTATTTGAAGTTCAGATTTTGAGCGTAATGTGCATTTGCCCCTCGCTCCCTATTTTAACTTGGCTAATATTTCTTTATGCTTGATCAGACAGCCTGGCTCAGTAAAAGTAGGCGGCCAGTGCAACCCTGATTAAAAATCTAGTTATAACCACGTGCAGTGCTGATAAGCACCACGTGTTTCTGTGATTCCTATTTTCTTTCTATGTATTTCTTTCTCCTGATGAGGAGGGACCTTTAGCTGCCCTCGAAATCGATTGAGTGTTTCATTATACCTACGCTAAATATAAGGTTGTTTTTTACGATTTTGAAGAGGATCATTGTTGATTTCACAGACAGATTCTGACTTTTTAAGGGAACTAGAATCTCTCTATACAATCACGAATAATTCATAAGGATCACGTTTCATCCTTTCACATTTCTGAGCAAAATCCCCATTCCAATTTTAAGCTTTCTAATCTCAGCCAAAACGAGGTAATCATTAGCGACGCTGACTGCCGCACCGAACGGCCTGGATTTGAATGCCGGAGAGGGCATGGATGTTTGTAAAATGTATAGTATCTGTACCGCTCTGAATCAAAGAATATGTATTGTTCTTTGATAGATGTTCATCGCTCTAAATATGCGGCGATAGGTTGGTGATATGGGAAAAGGGGATAGAGACCCTCAGACCTTACCCCAATGACCCTTCAATAAAACTGGGGGCGGAACTGAACAAAGTCGTACTATCAGCTGTAAGGCTTTTGCCAACGACAAGAGCAATTTTGCACTCCTTGCCACGAAGAACATCGTGGGCTTGTTCTGATGTTACTATCAGAAAAGGAATATAAGTCACAACAACAACACATCTTCTAATCAATTTTATAAAATCTGAATTTAAAGCTTAAATACATTCAGAAATGCGAAAACATTTCTCTATGCGATGATAGATAATTAATTACAATTAATTTCAAAAATGAATTAAAATAAAAATGAAGACAATATTAACAAAGAAGTTCTATCGTCATTTGCCTTCTTTTTTTATTTAATCAAATTTCGCTTTTTTTGCATAAAATAAACCAAACAAAGCTTCTGGGTTATCAAAACACTGAAGTACGGTTTATTACTTCAGCCATTTTACTTACTTTTTATTCCAAAAACAGCTTTCGTTTCTTTATTTTTCCATTTCCTTCATTCTGTGATCTGTAATCAGCTTAGTCAAGATCGAGATTTACTGCTTTAATTGAATGAAATATATTAATGTTTTCATCTATATTGGTAATCACACTTTTCATAAAATGTAAAGTCTAGAGGCAGAGGTTCTCAAAACGGTGGTACGCAAGCGAAAAATAGGTGGTACACAAAGAAGCAGTATTTTTAACTATTAAATTCAAAAATTAAAACCCCAACATCCTGATTGGGGTTTTTCTCTAAATTTATGCGATCTGAGCTTTATTCAAGAGTGGTGGTAGTAGTAGGACTTTGTAGCGGTACTACTAAAGGTTTTCAATTTTTGTTTAGATGATACGCGTTAGTCAAAAGGTTGAGAACCGCTGGCTCTAAAGTTTAGTTGATAGAAGTTAAATATACGAAGTTTCTTGATTTAGAAAGATATTTTAATTGACCAAACCGTTCACCTATTATACATACGACACTCAAAATACAAATAACACAAAATACCAATAGAAAATAATAAATCGATAACAAATAATTCTTTGTTCCCATTTTATCATATATTTTAACGCATATTTTAAAAAGCTCTAAGCATGTAAGATAGATATACACTGAAAAAAACTGCATAGAATAACTTTAATTAAAATAAGGGATAAAGAGATCAGATATTTAGAGTATATGAAAAGGAATGAATCGAGGACTGACTACATTCTCTTTTAGTTCTCATATTTCCTTCCACAAATTAAATTTTAGCTATCTGCAAATGGGTATTTTTCGAGTGGCATTTATAAGATAAGAAACAATTTTCTGAGATCAGACAGAAAGGAAGTAGGATAGCAAGTCTTCAAGATAAGAGGCATCTGTACCTCCACGTGACATGCCTCTCGTATTTCGAATCCTAGAATACTTTATATTAATACCTTCTGAAGTACAAAGGTCAAACGTTAATTACATGTCTCAAATAACTTATTTTCTTATTTTTCTGTCTGAATATTTTTTAAGCAATTATCCGTATTAAAATGAACGAATTGTCTTATTATATTTTAATAGATATTTATTTTAGTTCTACGATCCATTTCCATTCTTTCGGCATTATTCAAATTTCAGTATCATTCGAGAGGACACAATTGTCGTAGATATGTATTGGTATAACAGGGTAGTAATTAGAAAGGTTCATTCAAGAGTTCTTGAAATTCTTCTGCACTTTCAATGTGAGGTGCTTTATTTGGCAAAGCTGAAACTAGATTTATAGAAATAAGCTGCTTAAATTTAATATGTTGCAATACCATGCTATAGAAGGTGATTTAAAAGAATAAAGCCATTTTTAAAACTAAAATCAATTTACATCTTTGTGCCTGAAAGACGAGATTTCTCCCTGACATCCACTACAATCTTTAGTATGCTAAACGAATACAACAGTAAGTGAAAATAAAAATGAAATCATTTATTGCAGAAACCTTTGATGTACAAAACACGTTTAGCACAAATTTAGTTCCGCTGATTGAGGGGAAAATAAAGTTCAAAAATTAAAAGTATCCTCTCACTTGACTCGACGAGTCTGACGGACTAATAACCAGCTGCCAAATGGGAACTCACTGGACCAGGTGTTTCGAGTTAGTGTCAAGTACGAACACAGGAACTGCTTTTAGGGTCAATAATATCAATAATACCTCTCTCTACGGAGATACCTCCTCTTTTAACCTATGTTGTTACGCTATTTAAAACAGCTCTCATTTACATAATTAAGTGGAAGCAGATGACTCAGTATAAGTGTAAAACTAATTTCAACATAAACAAAAACTTGTTATTTAAAAAAAAATCTTATAAATTTGCTATATCAATGAAACAAGTCTCGACCACATTGGTGTTAAAAATCAAACTACAGCGCTTAGCTTTCGAAGTGCATGTTACTTAATATTAATTGCAGTAGGAAATTTAAATCTGATATTCATTTTATCACAATATCCTAACGGAGAATCACTTTTGAAATTTTTGCCACGTATTATATTTAAAGAATTTAATAAATGAAGAATCTGCATAAATGTATGTATGTTTCTCGCATTGTGATAAAACAGCGGTACCTAGAGCCATCAAATTTTAAATAACGTACGTTCCACCCGAATATGGGTATCTGAGACCCCAATTTGGAATTTTTTTTATTATCTATTTCATATTCTGTAAAGCATTTATGAGGATTTTATTAAGAAACTCAGCGATTTCAAAGCAAGCAATAGCAACACTGTACGGGAGAATAATTATCTCCAACGCGCGAGACCGTGTATTGGAAATTCTAAAGATATGCTCTTTTAAATATTTTACGATATTGCTGTTGGACTGAATTTTATGGTTTAAGTGCGAAGAACATGATATTTAATAAATAAAGTTAACGCACAAAACGTTAAAAAAACGCCCCTTTGGGAGTAATATAAAATCTGGAGAGCGTTAAGAGATTTTTTTTTAATGTTACTTATTTTTTTTTTTATTTGCGTTTTCTTCACCACTGATAATTATTTGTGAAGTGAAAATTCGCTGAAAGCATGTAAATTTACGATTAGACAGCATAATGCTTATTCATTTGCAATTATAAATATCTAGTGGAATATTTCTAAAAAATCAAATTAAAAAGAACATGAAGTTGTTAAAATTTCATAAAATTACTTATGCCTCGTGCTTAATGCTCTGAAGAAGCTGCTCAGCTTGTGAAGTGCTATGTTTCGTTGCCGTGACGTTCTATCGAAATACTCAAGGAAATTAAGTTCTTGCCTGATGTTTTGAGTGTGGGCAGAAAACGGAAAGGAAAGGAATTTTCCTAAATGTTAGAAACGAAAAATAGAGCTAATGTTGTTTTCCAGAATTCAAGATCTAGAAGAAATTTGGAAAAATAATGAAATGCTTGAAATAATGAGTTTCAAAAAGTAAAAATTATCTCTTCAAAAATTTAAAAGTGGCTCTATTTCCTAATGTAAACTGCAACATTTACTTTTTCTAGCCCTTTATAATTTTCTTTTTTAAATAAAGCATTCATTCAATCTCAAAATGTGTTCAACATTATCTGATTACAACATTTCATAAATAATCGAAATGTCGGATTTTGAATAATCTAGCAGAATTTTATTAAAATATCTTTTCTACGGTAACACGCAACGAACTTAATGGATATAGGTTTATATTACGTAATTATTAATTGTAACTGCATTGAAGCCAGCAAAAAACTAACCATTTAAACAAACTAGATGCTGTGTAAGAAAGCTAAATGTATGTTTACATGTATATTTTTATTATGTTAATTTTGTTATTTTTAACTATAAAGTGCTTTTAAATTTCTCTTCTCTTTGATGGGTGGGTCCTCTTTGACGGGTTTTCTTTCTGTTCTTCTGCAGAATTTTTTTTTTCAAGTGCAAAATATTTCATTCAAAATTTTAATATCTCCTCCGTCAGAGAGAAAACCATTTTATAAAATCAATGTGATGCATATTATTTTTCAAGGTAAAAATTATTTAATATATTTTTAAACATTTCATACATTTCTATCTGATAATTATTATATTTTAATATGAATTACAATTTTCGGCGTGGATAAAACAAGAGGAATTTTTTTAGTATTTAAAATTTAATCATCTCTATTCATCATTTATTTCATTTTTCTTTTTATGTAAATACCTTTATCCAAATTTATAAAAAATTATATTTTGTTTCCAAATATATTCAATAGCATTTCGATCTGAATACTAAGGGTTCCTTTAAGTAAACGGAATAACATTTAAGTCAGCCGTTCATAACACTGTCATTGACTTCTAAGCAAAAACCGTCTTATTTTGGTGTACATTTTGAATACAAGTCTATCCATTACAAGAGCGATCAGACGCATATCTATTTAACTATTTATTTATCTGTCTAACTGTCTATTTTCCTTCTACCTATCTATCTATCTATATATAGAGAGAAAGACAGTGTATAAACAGATAGGTACAGGGCAGAAAATAATATATATTGTTAAGGACGTAACAAAGCTTTTAGAAACCATTGAAAGAGCGCAGCTTAATATCTGAAACAAGAACCAAAATACTAATTTTATTTTTTTAATCATAGTATTGTACGAATAAATAAAAACGTGTTTACTTGTTATTACAACATTCGGCTTTGAATTAAATTTTAAAATACATGTACTTAAACATAATAAAGATTATACATCTATTAAATCACTAAAACATCTAACTGAAAGGTATGTAAGTTAAATAGCACAAAATCAAATTTAAAATTATTTATGTCAAATTAAAAATGTCAAAATCAAATTAAATCAAGTTACTATAGTAATTCCGCATATAATTAGAGTATAAAATAGATATATAGGTATTTAATTAGAATTACTTGGTCTTAATCATTACCTAAATGTGCATCTGAAACTTTGTTTCGATATTTTGACTTCAAATTTATCTTATTTTAAGATAGACATTCATGATAATAGTTAGTTGAACAACCATATCTTCAGAGAACATTTTTGCAAAATAGGATAAATAATCTTATTGATTACATTTCAAAATTTTATCATTATAATATGTTTTTAAAATAAGATCATTGTGCAATTTTATTATTTCTGATCTAATAGCTGATAAATAATTTTATTGATTACATTCCAAAATTTTATCCTTATAATATGCTTTTAAAAAACGATCATTGTGCAAGTTTACCATTTCCAATTAATACTATGTTATTAATTCGAAAATATTTGGATATTTTAGGAGACCACACATATTATTTTGCGCAAAACGATACACGGTTTCCAATGTTTTGCGATCGTTTCATACTCATGACAAAAAAGACAACTTTCTCCCGTTTTCAATAAAAGCTATAAGTATAATTTTATCAGGCAATCGTAAATTATTGTTCCTAACCTGTAATCGTGTGACATTGGACTAAATTAGTTATCTATTGCTTGTTTAACCTTCTAAGGCTTCAGAAAAATTTCTGTCTTCGCAGATACAGAAATATCAACTTCAAGAAACCAGACGAAAGGCAGAACGTAACTATATTAAAAAGCTGTATATTTATAAAACTTAGCCACCACTATTTGCGACGACTTATAAATGCAAATGCTTAAATATGAATAACAAGGAAAGTGACCGGCTTCAACTGTTGAAACATCTGGCGTTGCGCCCTAGAAGGAAAAAGTACTTTTACTGTTTTTTACTCCAGTACGTCTTCTTATGATAAATTGGCACAAAATAATTTTACTTCGTGGTCATCCTATCTATCCCTGCATAATATTCTCCTACTAAGCATCTGAAATATGCCAGTCGCTTCCGTATAAGCAGCATTGTCATTCTTGTTGTATAGAAATATAAATAAACATAATATATGAAAATGTCTTAGAATTTCATTTTTTATGCATTTAAAAGTTTCGACATTATTTTCGGAATTAAATACAGATAAATAATATACAGATAAATATTATTTAATCAATGAATTCGGGTAAAATTTTTAATTTTGAATATGTGCCTAGTCAGACTATAGAACTAAACAAATAGTGAATAAACTATTAATACTGAATTAAACTAGTACGTCTGTCAATATACCATGCCGTTGAAATCCCCGTTTAAGATTCGTTTCTAATGTAGAAAGTATGTGGGTTTTTCCTCTTCATACTACTCACAAAATACTGCAATCTTGTTACGAAAAGGGATTTTTCGTAGTATGTATCATATGGGGCTATTATAACAATCAGAACGGAAAAATTAAAAAAGTAATATTAATTTCATACACGTCCAATGTGTTTATACATACGCATTATTTCTTGGCAAAAGACTGAACAAAAGAAGGCAGAAATTTATAATGTATACATATTAGTAGTTTTGTGCATTTCTAACTTTAATTAGGCTCTGAAACGTTATTTAAAGATTAGCTTCTTATATTCTTGAGATTCTAAATTAATATAGGATACTGTCGCTCTTATTAAAGTAATCGTTAATTTTTGAAAAAAAATATTCTCTAGATATACTTCATTAATTTAATTGCTTGCAATAGAAAATCTGTCTAATTTCTTATTTGTTTCCCGTCTTGTTTAAATGTCTTTTCAAGAAATAATCTCAGTGAACTATCAAAACGGCACTTTCAGGATAAATACATTTTCTGTTCTAAATCCGCTATTAGCTTATATATCAAAATTTTGAATTTTTCATTCAAATGCTCATTAAGACCTTTCTTTAGAAAATCTACTACAAAAGAAACACTTCTTTAAATTCTTTGACAAATCTTAGGAACTCATTATTAGGAAATTTAAAATGTTTATTTTGCTTAAGGTACAAGTAAAATGCAAATCTCAAACATCAGATATTCTTCCAAGGTGTATCAAACTTATATTCTGAGTTTCAAATTAGGTACTTCTTTTGAATTTATGTTGAATAGCTTTATGTACCTTGAAAGAAATTTGGAATGCATATTTATTTTTCTAATAAAAGCAAACGCTGAGCCTCATTAGGAGCATTGCAAGAAAACTCCAACTAATCTTTCATTTTTTATTATTCCTTACCTTGTTAGGATAGCATTAGCAGAGTATATGGAAGTTTTCAGGAATCCAAATCATCTTAGAACCTATGTATATAATATTATTCAAACTCAAGTTGCAGTTTATCACAAAAAATTTGTTCTTGAAGAGTTTTAGCAAAATCAAAGCATCATTTAGCTGCACTTTTCGAAATAGAAAACCTTTACCTCCCATATTCAGTTACACTTAGATTTTTACCATTTTTCTATTGCACTAATATTTAGCTAGAATAAGTATATAATTATTTTTAAGATAAAAGTTTGTGTCTATTTCGAGAACATGAATATGCAGCGTAAACGAATCTCATGAATTAATTCGTTTATGCTGCATATTCATAAATATGGAATGTTATTGCTTACATACATAGAATGTTATCTGGTAATTATTAAGCAAATAGCATTGATTTACAATTTATTTATTTTTAATTCATGTTGTCATATACTGAGAAATTCATAGAAATATAATAATGCCTAGAAAACTATGTTTAAAATCGTGATAGAATTTTTATAAAAGAAGAAATTTTAGAATTCCGTAACAAAAAATAGTTCAAATGAAGCAATTTCTGAATAAACTCTGGGAAATAAGTAACTCTAAATCGCTTTTATAAGTATTCCTAATTTATAACGTAGTCAAATGAATTCAAATAATTAAATTTTAAATTTAATTATTTAAAAATAAGCAAGCCTTTTAGGAAACATTTGAAAATGTTTATTTGCGAAATAAATGATTAAATATTAAATTTAATTATAAAATTAATATATATTATTAATATATAAATTATTCAAAATGATAAATTATTTAAAAATAAGCAAGCCTTTTAGGAAACATTTGAAAATGTTTATTTGCAAAATAAATAATTAAATTTTAAATTTAAATTATATATAAATTCATAAAATAAGTAAATAAATAAAATTTATAAAATGAAAAATAATAAATAAATCCAATACTTAAATATGATTATTAAGTACTCTGTACTATTTGCGTTGTTATTTCATTTTCGATTATTGCCTCAAATGAAAGATATGTTGCATTTAAGGCGTTGCTTCTGTAGATTCAATTAGCTTCCCCTCAGCTTTAATAAATGGCTTGGCCAAGGCGGATTATTCTCAATATTACATGAAAAGTCTTCAGGAATTACATTATTCCAGTTTACAATAAAGGAGATTCAGGGAAGTTTTAAAAAGAAGAATGCAGATCGTGTGTCTTCGATGATAATGTTTTTGACTTAACGTATGACAAAAATTAATATCCGCTCCACACACAGTAGTAGCGTAGTAGTCTGGGATGATAACAATAATCGTCAGTGTAAAATCATATTGATATGGTATGTGAGATAAGCTGAAAATTTAATAATTTAGAAACAATGCAATTATTGTTAAATAATTAAGTAAATTTACAATAATTATTGTCTAATAATTAATAATCATGACTTAATAGTCAGAGTGAATAATTAATATTTACTGAGAATTAATTAATTATAACTAATTCTGAGTGATTAAGTTAGGAAATGAAATAAGAAATATGTTTTAAGCACAAACCCTGAAATCAACGCATTCTTTAGCAATACACAAATACATGAGCACGATTATTTCCTATATATGTGTTTCGATGTATCTTTAAGCAGAGTGTTTCTATATTGAAGAACAAACTTAAGAGTTTATAAAACAATCTGAATAAAGAAAGAATGAAAACTGATCATATCGAATGCGTGATCGAAATGGAGCAGCGGGAACGCTAAAAGGCACCATTCGAGTGAGCACATAAATGTTCGCTTTTGCCCTATGCTATCATTTGCAACGTCAGAGTCCAATGAGATGAATCGTTATTCCAAAACGAAGAAATTCGATATGTATTAAATGTTCACAGTTACTAATAGCAGTGCCAAAGTAGCGTAATGAATGCTCTGGGAGATTCTTCCCAATAGACCACTTCCATATCAGAAAATATTTTAACGCTTTGCTTCGGCAAATGCATGAGAATAGATCTTTTTACCCTGATAGGTACGATGCAGGTTGTTCAAAGACACTGAAAACACGGAATGCTATAAAAAACATTCTAGGTATGGCGGAGAAATCAAGCAGTCACTGAGCATACGAATTAGAGGTCGCACCTTCATACATACACTTGAATACGAAGATTATTCTTTAGATTTTCAATATTGGCAATTTTAATGCAACTAAATTTACGCCTTGGTTAGCTGGTCTGACAATGAGTAGTCCTGATATTTGGGACTGTAATGGGGAATGATGACGATTAGTAAAAGGGTGGAAGCAATTTTACCTACGTCAGTGCATAACGTCCAATGGGAAGCAGTGGGAAAAGAAAAATATCGTTTCTAACATACGTTACGCAAATTGTATACACTCCGTAACACAGTGTAAAGTGCTATACATGTATCATGCTGCTAGTTACTTACCTAGATCACTAAATACACGATGCACGACAAACGCGAAGAAACTTGATAAGCATATTTTACACAAGAACATGAACTTAATGATACACAGGAGATTTGGTAGAAAAGTTAGCGTAATAATAATATGCAATAAAATGAGCTACTTTTTTCGGAACAAAGTTGAGAGTGGGTGCGCTATATAATGTCTTCTTCCTCAATATTGTCTGAAAACGTATCCGTTGCCTTGAAAACTAAGCAGGTTATTTGATTGTGTTTTATTGTAGAATTTCTCATTTTCTTATTCTCACTGTGGCTTATCACATTATAAGGCAGATGTAAAACGAGAATCAACTAGTAATCATTTTGCCTGCTTCGCTTTCACTAAAAGCACTAAATGCCAAGCAAAAATACTGATGACCTATAAAATCAATCCTGCCATTCAAAATGATAAATATCGGATTATAAATTTAAATACAAATGGTAAATGCTGCATAAATGTGTTATATGCATAAAACTGTGCGTGGAATATAACTACGTGATGCAATATTTAACTCATAGATAACAATGATAAGTTAACAGTTATATTTATTATCTGCAGTAAATCTGATTAATTCTGTCCGATTGTATACGAACGTCAATTTGCAAAGTCATGTTTAGACTTATACTTGGCAGTCGCCTGTGACATTCCCTCTCTTTACTTAATAAAAGATGCATTTTAATACCCAATTCATAATCAGTGCTAGATTAGAGTGTAAAAAGTAAATCCTAAATTTGACAAGTAACAGGTTTCGTTATAATTTTCTCTAATACCAGGGATTAAATATTTATTGCATGTTGCTTTTTTGTCTGTTATTTTACAACTTTTACTTTTTTTTTTTACTTAAATGTCTGTCTTTTCTTATCTTTTATTAAATAACATGGATAGAGTGCAGTTGGAAGTTCTATCCAACAATTTAAAACAATCGGTCTTCATAAATTATTAAACGCAGGAAATGCAACCGGTGCAACAAGCGTTTTCCCCTTTAGTCGTCTTACCCTTTTATTAGATCAGTTAAGTTATTTATCACATTTACAGTCCTTCTTCAGGGAGCAAAGCCATATTTCGAGGTATAGAGAAGATTATTGCTTTGCAGAAATAGTCCGTGATCAAGTGCAGTTCTTTTAACTATGCAGATAAAACACAAGGCGATATGCAGCTGGATCTTCTTTATCTTTACAATTCAGAAAGAAACTGGCTTTATTCTAAATAGGGAGATAGCCCAATTCCAAGCAAAGTTTAAAATATGTAAAAAAAATATAAATTTTGTTAATTTCCATTCCTATAAAAAGTCTGATACCTGATGTAGTTATCTTTCTCTGAGTAGTTAGAATGACAGTATGTAGGTTAGAAAAAAGGTAAAGGATCTTTAGGTAAAGGATTTTTTGAAGCATTTAGATGAGTAATCAATGGTAAGATATGAGAAACTTAACAAACGGCTCGCACTTAATCTTGCAGAATAAAATGTCAAAAACTAACTGAATATTTTAGTTTGAAACCAGAGAATATAAATAATTATGCATACGCAAAAGAACTTTAAAAAATCCTTGAAATAAAAATAAAATCATAAATTATCACGGCAATCATGTAAGATAACGAGTAAATGCAACTAAACGGTAGAATTTATGCTATAACTTACCATGTATTATTTTCTTCTTTCATATGAGTGATCTTCTAGGAGATTCTAAGACCGAAATAAAACAGAATATGTGAATGTTTGTTGCATAAAATGTAATTTTTAGTCTTAATTGATGAAGAGATTTGGCAAACGGGTGAAAACACTAAGTATTATTAGTGAATTTTTTTCATGAAAATCAAACTGTATTTCGAACTTGCAGGATTCCTATAAGATACCAGATGCATTTCATTTGAACACTAAAAAATTAAGACGTAAATGCTAGGTAGTAATATCGGTGCCATTGCGAAATAAAAAAGAAATAAAAATGATTCATCTGCAAATATACGAGAAGCTGCGAAATAAAAATTGTAGATATGCCTATCATATGAAGGGACATCATATCAAAGTTAAGAACTGTTATATGGGATACACCTGAAGAGTTCGCTTTCTTAGGTATTTGCATATTGTATTACACTGCACAAGAAGGGATAAAAAGAAATATGCATAAACTAATTGCTGCATATTAAAATAAGATGGAGGGCAAAATGGCAAAACAATATAAAATGTATATTTTCTTATTTAGATTACGATCACGTTTACTGTTTAAGTTGAAACAAAAACAGAACTACTCAACAGCAATACCTCTTGACCGGCTGTAGGCCTTGGTCATTACTAAGGCCGGAAGCTGTGGTTTTCTTATTATGGAAGAACATAATAGGTGAGTCACCGTTGCCTCCCATGAAGAGAAAGAACAAATTACACCCATTCCTTCTCGGAGATTCAAACCCGGGTCCTTATGTACTGCAGTCAGAGTCACTAACTATTTTCCTGTCTGGGCGGCAGGTACTTTTGCAGCATGTAAAACGAAAGATCTCATTTTTTCTCGAAATGATGAAAAAGGGAAAAATTTACTTCAGTAAAAAGAGCTATTGATAGTCATTCGAAAACTACTGATGAATATTAGTTGAACTGTATATAAAGATATATTTCATCAATTATATTCATATAATATTTCCTAAACAAACTTTGCCATTACTTTTCTACATGTAGTTTGCTCTGTTAAAAATTATTTCTTGCTAAAACGTAGCTGATTTCATAGTTTACGGCTTCTTTACCATTTTCTGATTCTAAAAACTCGTATGTTTAAATGATTATATTTACACTAAAAATTACATGGAATGAAATTTTTAATAATCATCATAGATTATAAATAAAATAAATAAAGATACTTGCCATACCGTTTCTAGCATATTTATATATCCCACTAGCAGGCGATCGGTATCAGTAATCTCATTGTGAGTTCCTGGAGAATGGCATGGCTACACACAGTTACCCGTGTTTACTTCCTTGTACGAAGTAAAAAGGAAGTATTGTAATCGCGAAAAGTTTCAGGCAGCATATTTCAACGAAAATATCCATTTTGACCGCTATCGAATGCAATTTAACGATGTTTTTGCGTGATATCTGTACGTAAGGACAGAATAAAAGGCTCGTTTCCTCCAAAAAAATTATAAAACTGCTTTAAAATTAATTCTGAAGAGAATTTTTCGGGGCGTCTGTAAGAACGTATGTACGTACGTACGTATCTCGCATAACTGAAAAACGAGTAGCCTCAGAGCGTTGAAATTTTGTATATAGGACTGCTATAACATGTAGACGTGCACCTCGTATTTTGGTTTGCAATCGGCCGCACCAAACGTATATAAATATATTTATATATATATCCACTCTGTTACCCGGCTCAGTGATCTCAGTGTCTTTACTCTTATATGTTTGTAAATTGTACATTTAGTGCTTTAAAAATGATTGAATTATGTTGTTCCTATCTTCCGGTTAAGGTTTTTATGCCTTTAGTAAATATGTATGCAATATTTTTAGAATTATCAACAATTTTAAAATTGTTTATGTGCCACTAAGGCTAATACTTTTTTTGATGGCGGCCATTGCTTGTTTACATTTGAAACAGCAGAACAGTGGATTTGTTGCCAATTTAGAGAAACTTAACTTCGCAACAACAAAGATAACGCCTTCGTTTATTATTGCGAATTAGCTCATGCTTAATCCTGTCTGGAATTTTTTCGAGGAAATATGTGTTTAAGATTTACTTCGTAATTTTTAATACAGATAATTTGAGTTTTTATGTATTTTTGCCTTGTCGCGAAGTGAGAACTGAATTAATTGAATGAGAAATACTCAATCGTCTCCGAAAAACTGTTTCTTTTTTGTTTTGTTTGCTTAATTTCTTTTATACATCATTCTAGCTTTATTATAGTATTTGAATAGAACATGTGGCAACGATTAGATAATTCTATTCTTTAAATGATATAAATTTTGTGCATTATGCGTTATAATATGAACGAAATATAATACTGTTAAGTGAATCTAGCGCCAGAGTGTCGCTATGGTAAACAAATACTAGAGTGAATTTTAAAGAATGCGTTTATTCTATTGTGGTTTATGCGCTGTCGGCGAAGTACATTTAATTCAATCCAATAAGTTTAAATGAAATGCAAGAAAAAATGCGTATAATTTAATATTCCGTACAAGGAAGTCATGTGGTGTACACATAAGATTTTTTCTCAATTGTGAGTATGAGATTTCTTCATAGCACATCCTTTCGGAAATAATTCATTCTAAAGACAGATGGACATTTCATTACTTTCCCTTAATGAATAGAACAATTAACTTCTTCGCATTTAATCTAACAGTATTTAATTTGTTATAATTTATTTTTTACTTACGTAAATTTTTCCTTTGCTTTTCAATTAAGAAGAAATCACATTGCTAAAAGTGCATTTTACAAAGTTTATTTTCCTTTTCATTATCTAATTACGAAGAAAGTTTATAGCACTCACTCATGTCAAAGTATCGAGTTACCATAGGTATTAGGTAGAACGTTTATTTCATTGAAAGAGTTAACAATCGAGTATTTAAATTAAAGTCTGATTGAATAAAAGGTCTTTATTGATAATCTTTATTTTATTTCTTTTTATCAATGCAAATAATTTTATTTTGCGTTTTTTGTATTCCGTGGAGACCTTTCAACTCTCAGGCTTTCTGCAAACTATCAGCTATAAATTATATTCTTCTGAAAATCCCTAACAGTAAAGCTTTAAATTGTAGTTTTCTAGAGAAAGACAATTTAAAAATTGTAGGCAATAATGGTAATTTAATAAACACGCTGACAACGTATTTCAATACTTTGTCTGTGCTTTTGTTACCAAATAAAATACTATATAGTATACGTTATTTTAGATAAGAAAAGTGATCAGAACAGGAACTTGTATTACGCTAGTGGCAATTAGCGAAATGAATCTAGTAACAAATTTGAAAAATGCAAAGTCACGAGCGTCCAAGATGTATAACTACTGAATAGAGATCATTTGAGGTTGCTTCAAATCGTGGTGAATGAACTGGCTACAAGGGAGGCTTAGAGGTTTTACGCATGAGTAAAGCAAGACATTTCAATCAAAAGGCCTATGTTTCTTTTCAATGCTTTCAGTGATTATCAGAATTTTGAGATCTTTCTCTCAATAATAAAAATGCTATAAATTTTTCATCTGCCTAAATTCATTTTGGTTTCATTGTCTAAAATTTTATCCCATTTTTCTTGCAATCCTATAATATTATTTTATTGAAGCTTTGTTTAAATTCGTTACTTGACGAGATATCTGTGAATTTCCATTTGAGAATATTCTCTAATTCATTTTCATAGTCAATTTCTTCAACTGGTCGGGAGAAGTTTTCTTCTATAACTTCATCAACTCTATTTTTCTTGGAATTTTATACTTTTAAAAATGAAAAATAAGTTTTTTCAATTTAATATTTTTTTGAGTAATATATGTTTTCTTCCAGTGACTGTTTGTATGATGTTTAACCGATATCCATAGACTGGCAACGCTTTATAAAATGAAACTTTGTGAGAATATTTTCTTTTGACCTAAGGCACCAGAAAAAAAAAAAAAAAAAAAGAATTCCTGAAGCAAGGCAAATTTTGAGACATTTTTGGTGACTGGAGACATTTTGTTTTTCACTTTGTTTCATCTACAGGAATTTAGCAAATTACATTTTTTAACTTAGTAGCTTTCTTTTTGAGAATGTGCCTTCAACTGTTCATTTCCCCCCCTATCCTTTTACTTCCAAACTAAGTTCAAATAACAGTTTTATTGAAAGCCCTAGAAAGCATTTTCGATAAAATATTAAACTTATTGGAAAAAAGCAGCAAACAAAAACTGCAAATGTATTTGATTCTTTAGGACATAATGCTCAGAAATGTAAATTGCTAAATTCGTATAAATAGGAAATAGATGTGATACAAATCTAACTATATTTGATCATTCAGCACCGTTTTAGAGATTTCATTAAATTTTGAAATTTTGTTAGAATGTTCCCTGTTGGTGATTCATTTGTCAGAAAGTTTCCCAGTGACGATGAAAAACATTCCATTTAATAGTTTTAGATGAATGCAGAATATTAGCAGCTAAATTGTGCGCTTTTATGTTGTTTTAAATGAGATTATTTATCTGTATGCTTCTGAGAAAAATCGAGCATTCTTGCTAGTTATGGAACGAGATTTAGACTAGAGCGTAATTATAAGCACACACATAATCTTAAAATCACAAAGTTGTCTAAAAATTGCTGGTATCCTTATTTGTAAATTCCCATACATCATAAAGATTGCGTTTTAGTTTGGCTAGTCTGCTTAATGGATGAAAAAGGAATTCGGGAAAATCATACAAATAGATATTTTATATTGCCTTATGAAATATGTTATTCAAAGTGAACTAGAAATTTGAAAATCAGTATTCTCCATTCATATTTGCTAATGTACTTTATATAAGTATAAAAAATATATTTTCTAATATTAGAAACATCTTTGTATATTTTGTTAAATATTCACGCATAAATCGCAGCATACTTTTTTAAATATTCTCATTTGTCTTTGCTTACTTTAATAAATATTCTTTGATAAGTTGTTAATTAATTTTAAATCCTGAAGAAAAGCTGTTGTTTGAAAAACTTTACATTAGCATTGCTTTCACTCATTAGTCTAAATTCAGATCTAAAACTTGAGTTTCATCATTTGTAGTCACATAAAAGGCTTGAAATGCGTCACTTTTACATCTTTTACAGAAAGTATCAGATCAAAGCGAAAGTTTTCACTTGTCGATTTTGGATGCAGACCACAAACACACCAAAATTAGCTGTCATTTGCAAACTAATTAACGTTTAGATTTAACACAGAAAGGGAGAAATGTTTCATTTATATACGATTTATTTCTGTTCAACCGAGTTAGGTATAGTCTTATTAAAAGCTCCTAAATGAATTAATTATAAGAACTTATTTCTAATCAACAAATTGTCACACCAATCAAATTTTCTGTTTTTGGCATATCATTCTAATTACATTTGATTTTAAAAATATAGTACGTGCATATTATAGTCAATAAAATTGTAAAATCGAAGTTTTGCTTAGATAAACCAAATAATCACTTGAGATATTTTACTTGTTTTGCTCTGAACAAAATCAGCCAGTACTTTTTTACTTTTTTTTTTCCAGATCTTACTTAGCTTGTAAGATTAAATACATTCAGTAAATATAATTTAAGCTGATGATATAGAAAAACAATTTACATTTTACTAGAATAAATTTATCGTAACATGAAAAAAAATCTATTTTATTTGTAATTAAATAAACAAGTTTGTGAACATTTAACTCTATGTTATCATAAAAATATTAATTCCGTTCTCTTGCTCCGCATTCAAAGTTATGAAACTTTAGTTGTTGTAATATTCAGACTAACTGTGATCCGGATATTCAAAATTTATACATGGTAATTGATTTTTTTTTATTTGTAGGCCATTTAGATATATTTTGGAATTCAGGCGAGATAGTTTCATTTCCTGCGCAACGTATTAATTTTTCTGAAAATTAAGAAAATAGCTTGATTTGCCTAAAGACAATTAAAATCAAATTCTTGACAATATTATGCAAAGCAAACATAATGTAAATTAATTCAGCTATCCCATAAAAATAAGTATTTCACATCTTTATCTTTTACATCGCTTCAAAGAAGCAGTGGAAAAAGTAAAAGCATATAAATAACAATTTTAATTTTCCTCATTCCAGAAAAAGTAGCAGTGATTCGTGTAACTGGAGTTCAGGAAATCTTTGGACGATCAGAAATCTGTTGTATTAGATTTCTACACCTCAGCTGAATTGATATTTTCGTATACTCTATGTTTTCTGCCTTGTTTACTTCTACACTGTTTTAAGAAACTGTCTCCCGTGTAAATACAGAGTTGGGGTATATATGTGTAGGAGAAAATGCCAGATAGACAATCCAAAAATAAGTGAATCACAAAGAAAACATGATAAATCATATTGGATGATTATTCCAAATTTTGTGCCGCACTGAGGTTTTAGATCTTGGTTTAAATACTATGTGAAAATGTCGATGATGGAACTTTCGGTTGGAATCTTCATCCTTTTACAAAAACTCAGCGCAGGAAGATACTGGGGTTTTTCAGGATATTGAAGAACCTGGTATGGCAAACGAGGTACAAAGACGCCCGAGGTTCCTATAGTAAACATCCGTGGCCGACATCTATGGGCTTCAAGCGTCTTCAGTAGCGCGGATGTGTGACCACATAATGGCTACAAGCAAAAACATCGCAAAAAAACATTGCAAGGTGAAAACATCGTCTCACAAAACATAATAGGAGAAAACATCGTAGTCCTAAAACATCGTGGCACATACTTTTATATTTCATATTTACTGAATTAACTAATACGTTTTTGCTCAAAACTTGAGAAATAAATTTAAACATTGAAAAATTTTAAACGAGTAGAACAATAATGTAACTGTTACTTATAGCAGTAAACATAACTTTAAGCGTATATAATTAACTAATAAATTTTAATTATAATTAATTAATCTCTTATATAAAATTTCGTTGGTAATTTTTGATGAAAAATATATTTTAAAAAAATTAGAAGAAGGAGGGTGAGTAACTGAATAGGGTTAACTCAAATTCTCTCATTAGTTATCAAATTGCAGAATTATTTTCTTTCCCCTTTGTTAATCTGACGTTCTTTTAATGAAAAATTTAATATTGTTTTGTTTCGGTTTATTTGTCTTTTTAAAATGTCATTAATGTTGTCATGTATGTCTTGAAGTTAATTGTTTGAATGTCAGTTTCTTAGTTATGACCGCATTTATCTGTTACAAAATATCTGAGTAGGGGATTTAAATTCTGTTAGCTGCTAAAAGTAACGTTAATTTTTTGTATCTTTTCGTATTTTGAATTTTTTCCTTTTAACGTTTCCAGCAATTTTTTAAAATTAAATCATAAATATAAAGTATAAAAATAAAGACATTCCTCATTCCTTCTTGCGCTCACAGATCATTAGGCGATTATATAGTTTCAACTTTTAAAATCCAAAATAAACATATCTGCGATGTTATTGCCATGCGATAATTTGAACGTGCTTTTTTACCACAATATTTTTTCAACGACAATGTTTTAAAACCACTTTGTATTCGATGACGATGGTTAAGAACTGCGATGCTTTCTCCTTGTTTTCTTTTTCTCTCCATGCTTTCGCCTTGCGTTGTTTTCTTCTTAAGGTTTTCGTCCGCGATGTTTTCAGCCATTCCTCACGACATCATTTTTCATTTCCGCAACATATGTGAATGCATGTAAATAGCCAACAATCTGCTCATAGTATCATTCTTTTAGATAGGGAAGCTTTTTTACCACAATATTTTTTCAACGACGATGTTTTAAAACCACTTTGTATTCGATGACGATGTTTAGTACCACAATGGTTAAGAACTGCGATGCTTTCTCCTTGTTTTCTTTTTCTCTCAATGCTTTCGCCTTGCGTTGTTTTCTTCTTAAGGTTTTCGTCCGCGATGTTTTCAGCCATTCCTCACGACATCATTTTTCATTTCCGCAACATATGTGAATGCATGTAAATAGCCAACAATCTGCTCATAGTATCATTCTTTTAGAGAGGGAAGCTTTTTTACCACAATATTTTTTCAACGACAATGTTTTAAAACCACTTTGTATTCGATGACGATGTTTAGTACCACAATGGTTAAGAACTGCGATGCTTTCTCCTTGTTTTCTTTTCTCTCGATGCTTTCGCCTTGCGTTGTTTTCTTCTTAAGGTTTTCGTCCGCGATGTTTTCAGCCATTCCTCACGACATCATTTTTCATTTCCGCAACATATGTGAATGCAATGAAACAATCTGCTCATAGTATCATTCTTTTAGAGAGGGAAAACTGCGAGAGAAAGAGCTACAATGCGCGAGATTCATTCTAACCCGGATATTGTCATTTCAAAGGCCGACAAAGGTGGTCAGATAGTCGTCATGGATAAGAACACTTACATCGATGGTGTCACTAAACTCTTAAACGAAGAACCATATAATCCGATCCCTAAAGATCCTTCACCTTCGGACTTATCCAAAATAAAAACTGCGATCAAATCTTCGCAAATCATTTCAAGCAACTTAAAACATTCGCTTATCCCATCTGTTGCGAATTGTGCCAGATTATATGCTCTTCCCAAAATTCATAAAAGTGGTATTCCTTTCCGCCCTATTGTATCAAATTTAGGTACTGCCTCGTATCCATTAGCTAAATATTTAGTTTCTAAAATTTTCCACTCTATTAGACAATAACATTTACACCATAAAAAATTCAATAGTTTGTAAAAAAGGTTAAAAACATTTCTCCTCGTAATTTACTCATGGTTTCTTTTGATGTAAAATCATTATTCACCAGTGTCCCAGTGGAGGGTGCATTAAGATG
This sequence comes from Stegodyphus dumicola, assembly GCF_044657685.1. Classification (NCBI taxonomy): domain Eukaryota; kingdom Metazoa; phylum Arthropoda; class Arachnida; order Araneae; family Eresidae; genus Stegodyphus; species Stegodyphus dumicola. Next base: position 202,714,732 of record NC_140771.1, read on the forward strand.
TCTAGAAACCAGACTTCGCGAATTTCATTTCTCTTGCATCGAAATTGATGAGCTAATTTCTCTCACTCAACTCTGTTTGAAACAAACACATTTTGTTTTCCAAAACAAATATTACAAGCAAACTGAGGGATTAGCCATGGGAAGCCCCCTCAGTCCCATCCTGGCTGATATCTACATGCATTATTATGAATCAAAATTGTTTGAAACTTTAAACTTCCCGGCATGGTTCAGCTACGTAGACGATACTTTTACCCTGTTTGAAGGTAATAAAGATGATTTAAATAGAGTTTTTTCAACAATGAATTCTATTGATCCTGCCATTCAGTTCACTTTTGAACTTGAGACTTGCAATTCTCTTCCGTTTCTCGACATTCTGGTCACACGTAACACATCCAACTTCAGTACTACAGTTTACCGTAAACCTTCATCGGTTTGCCTTCCACCACACTTTAAATCATGTCATCCGACTAAACAAAAGTTAGCTTCATTTTATTCCTATGTTTTCCGTGCTCTTCAAGTTTGCTTCTCCAAACTAGCCCTTGATGAAGAACTAAATTATTTAAAAGCAATAGCTATTGACAGGGGCTTTTCACCCAACATTATTAATCAAGCAGTTAAAAAATTCTCATCTCAACACACTAAAAGCCACACTCTTATTTTAGGAGATTATAAAAATTCTGTTGTCATTCCCTTCTTTCCATCAATTAGCTATAAAGTTGCACATATTTTGCAGAAATTTAACTTTCGGGTTGTTTACTCTCCCATCAATAAAATTCCAACTTCTATACTCAAGGAGCCCATTCCGGATATGAATTCCTGGGGTATTTATAGGATTCCTTGCCAGTGCGGTTTAATTTACATTGGCCAAACTAAGAGAGCCTGAAAATTTCGCGTCAAAGAACATGAGACATATGTTAGAAAAAAGGAAACACAGAAGTCTTCTGTTGCTCAACATTGTTGGTCCGAAAATCACACTTTCAATTTTTCTGCTGCCAAAATTATTCAAAAAACATCTTCCATTGGAGAACTGGATTTTCTAGAGGCATTTCACATTCATAAAAATCTTTCTGTTCTAGTTAACGATCCTAATTCCAATCCAAATTTGCCTTCGGCTTTTAGAGAAATTATGTTTTAGTTCTGGTTTCGCCAACAGATGGCGCCACTTGCTTATTCTTGTCCAGGCTTTCTTATCTTATCTAAACATTATTTCCTATCTTGTTCATTTGCGGTTTTGCAGCTGAAGATGATGGCTCGGTAAAACCATCGAAACTAATCCTGTGAAAATTTTGTGAATTAACGCTGATTTTTGTTGTTTGACTTCTGAATCAGAGGGAAAACTCTTGAAACAATATAAATAATTACCTCTAACAGATAAGAGATAATAGAAAGAATACGTTTTATTCCATCTGTGACAGCATGTTTTCGTTTACAATATCTCTTCTGTTAGCCTAACTGCCGCCCCCCTCACTGCGCTTAATATCTACTAGAAAAATGCCAAATAACCGCTGGTAAGGTTCAAGAATCTATACCTCTTTCATCATTTAACTATCATTTGCTCAGAGACATCTTCTAGATATTAATTTATATTGTAAGTATTAAGGTGTTATACCCGTTTAACTACTTATGAAGTGTCCTCCACACATAATTGTTTTAAAATAATTTCCGTTCACTTGGACTTCAAAATTCTGACTAGAAAGTAGTATTTTTTTAATCACAATTTGGGTTGATAAGAGATTATTTACTTTTTAATTATATTTTATTTTTACTTTTTAATTATTTTTATTAAATTTAAAGGTGAAGGATTAATCTGCACGCAACAAATTTTATGGAACATTTGTTTTCTCCTTATATTCAATAGGGTGGCTATACAAAACGTAGTACATTTCCTCCGTTACTATTTCTCAGACATTAAATACTCCATTTTACACTTATTGTGTATTCTTTTTGTCTTTGAGTATCCAAATCTAATATTCGTTATGTAGAATCTGAGGTTCATTAACACGGATGCTAACTTAAAGTTATGTCTGTTAATGTCAAATTATACTATAAATAATAATGATACTTGCATATACTTAAATAAATTTTTCATTAAAATGTAGTAATGTGTACATCGAGATAACACTTCTCTTGCAAGATGGTTATCTTATCAGCATTTATTTCATATAAAAGTTCGTTCATTTTCTCAAAAGAATATGTGCGAGTTATCCTTTCTTGTACACGATCCTTCATTCAAAAAGCCCAAGAATTATCATGAAACATTACATGACAGCCTGTGAAATCATACGTTTTTTCTCTTATGTAGTTTAATCCAGGTGAAAGCAATTATAATTATTACATAAATGTTAAGCAATATTATAAATTAATCATTATTAACTTTCTTGTTTAATAACAGGTACTATATTCGTACCGTTATGCTGCATGTTTGAGAATTTCGGTGAATTTTATTATATAAATTTTAAGCATTTAGAACTGATGTTCAGAAACTAATTTTAACTAAGCATTTATTTGTAAATGTGCACTATTAATATCAGGTGATGAATGAAAAGACGAAACGAAATACTAATTGCTTAGCTTCAAACTCTTTAAGGTTAATTGAATAGAGGTTCAAAGCTATTCATTTATTTGAAGTAAGTGTCTAAAATAGTATTTATGATTAGAAACTTCAAGATAAATATGCTTAGAGATTTAGAGTTCAGCATGAAATAATGTAACAATCATAGTGTTTATTTCTTTTAATATAAGCATGTTAGATTTACGTAAATACAAATATTTTATTAATATAATTGAAGCGCAAAAATATTCAATTTCAGTTTTTTGTTATTTTAAAACAAATATACTTTAAAGTAACAGAATGCTGCATTCTCTTGACTTACCTAGAAGAAATTATGCTGAAAATAATAAAAGCTTTATTCGATAATTTTGATGTTTAATATTTCTTTATTAAAAGAATTCCTTGGGGAAGCCTAGGATTGAAAGGCAGAAAGGAATTTTCGGATTGATTTTACAATCCCACTCAGCATTTAATAATAAGAACCACTTAATTACAAAATAAATAAATTATTTTATTCAATGCTTTGCAAAAGTTTTTAAATCCATAAACTAGTTTTTAAATCCTTTTCTACGAATTTCAATATTTATTAAGTTTCAATTCTGGAAAAAGGCATGTTTGATCATGTATAGCACATAGAATGAAACGGGAAATTTATTATGCAATGGTAAGCAAAATTATACTTGTATATCACTTGTTTTTTTTTTTTTTTTCTAATTTAAATATAATATCAGTATAATTTTCACAGCTTCTACAATAAAATATTAACATTCCTGCGAAATGAAAATTGCGATAACAAAAATTTCAAAAAAAAAAAAAAAAAAAAAACTATTGAAATTTCAGAAATTCATGAATAAACCTTCTCTGTTATTTTAACGTGATTCATTTTATCAAGTTTCAGTTATTACATTTTACATTCTAAAATGATAAGTTTAAAGTTTTTTTAGAATTGAAATGAAATTTAAAACGCTTATTTTTCTAAATAAAGGGAGAATTTAGCATATATATTTAGTTCTTATGAGATAATGAACACCATTCATGCAAGTATCTGAGATGTTCAAACAACTGCGTAGCTTCCCTCTTTTAAATTAATTTTTCTCCATGTGTGACATGAATACTAAATGCTTTTCTTAAAAGATCTTCCACGAAGACATTTGCCTCTTATCCAGGTAGCCTTTCTGTGCTATACAGTAATAAATTGAAGAAACACACATTTATCTGAAACTTTTAGATTTATGTGTAAGTTCATTCAAAACCATGCTTCACATTTTTCAAGACTCAGTGACTTACAGTATAACTGTTTATTAAAATTTTAGAAAAGAAGGTTTGTTTCTTATGTGTACCGTATTCTACTGCTCACGTTTGTGTTTTGAATCGCGAGTAACCCCCCCCCCACACAAATTTGTAAGGAAAATATAAAGGAAAGAAAACATATTCTCTATCTTATATCCGTAGACGCTTTTTTTTTATAACCATAAATGATTCCTATTCAGTTTCAGTAGTAGTAACTGCGGAAGAGAATCAGCGTTAGTAACTGAGGTCTTTTATCACATTTTGGTACCTCTCACTGAGGGCGGTTAACACAGCTTAGAAGGCTGCGTGATACAGCAAATACAGAAGCCGAATACTTAGTGAGAAAAATTTAGAGTATTTGAAATTATGTATAGTTATCCGAAAAATATTGAAACAAATGTACTAATCAAGCTTTTGAAGAATTATACAAATATTTAGAGTCGAATGCGTAAGCTTAAAAGAGCATGTCCGCTGAACTGCGATTGTGGAGGATATATAAGAGGGTTTTCGGCAATTTGTATTCCTGCACTCCTTTACGATATTGGCAGCGTTTCTTGCACGAGTTGCGTAAATTTTGTATTATACCAGGTAAAATGAGTAGCCACGGACGTATTGATGACGGAAGGTGGTGGAGAATTGTCGGTAGATTGGAGACAAGCCAGTCACAAGTGCAGGTAGCTACGGAGCTCAATCTAACGCCCATTTTCTTCTGCATGTTGTGAAAACAGTCTTAAAACACTGGATTCATGTCGAGAAGACCTGGACAAAATCGACCAAGATCCAGAATGACGAATGAGGATCATTATTTTTTGCGTTCAGCGCCGCGACACATGTCTGCTGCAGAGAATCCGCTGTTTGCATACCGCTCACTGCAGCATACAGGAGCGAGCGCATAGCTTGATGCAGATTCCAGTAGAGCATCGTACATTTTATAGGTGAGTCGAAATTTAGCCTGGACACTAATTTTCGGCATACCTGCGTCTGTAAAAAGTGTAGAACAAGATGCCATCCTAGCTCGTCAGGGTAAAGTATCATTAGAGTGGAGGTATAATGGTTTTTGCAGACGTTATGTTGGACGGCCGCATACCCCTGCATGTGTTTGACAAAGATGACTCCTATGAGTTACAGAAAGGAAATATAAGAGCTTTATGTTAGACTTTTCGGAAGTGCAGTTGTCCTGAGTTCCTGTTAATGGACGCCAGCGCTCGTCCACATAGGGCTCAGCTAGTCGGCGACTACATTGAAAGTAATAACCTCGTGGATCGCTTAACTTAAACCTATAGAACATGTATGGGATGCTCTTGGGAGGGAATTCGTCCTCGCTTTCCCCTTCTGAGAACCATCCTGGAGTTGAAAACTGATTTGCTGCATGAATGAGATCGCTTGCCGCAAAGCCTCTTCAACTGCCTCCTACTCAGTATGCCGTCACATTGCACGACGTGTGAGAGGGAACCGAAGCTCAAATTAGACTCATTTCCTTGGATTTTGGACATGCCTGCACTATGAGATTTGCTGATAATCATTCGTACATAAAATGTCCTTGGAATGGTACATCTCTTTCTCTGTTCTAAATGTATATTCATACCAAATTTCATCCAAATCTGCCTAATTAGTTTTTCAGAAATGTGACATAATGAGTAAATTCTCTTAATTTTGCACACCAGTGTTATTAGTATGGTTAGCGAATGAGATCCCGGAATTCGCATTCTTTGACATATAAAATGATAAAAAGGAATAGTTAGTCTATGGCATGATTTTGCTGATACGCTCTGAATTCAGCTGCACATTTATATAGGATGATCTAAAAGTAGCAGTCATGAAAAGTGTTACACATTAACTGTGGTTTGTCAGCTAGCATACGTAATGAAAATTTAAGCAAAATAGAAAAATTTTCAATATTAATTAGGACAGGGCTGTTTAAATACTAAGCATTTCATGGTAATGCCGAAATATATGGTAATACCATTGAATATGCAACAAAAAACACTGCAATGCATAAATGGATTAATTTGAGAACCTATAGCAAAAGAGCACTTCAGCGAGGATCTTTTATACTGAATTCTTCAAAACCTAACATCAAATAGTTATTAAACAGAACTCACAATGCAGCTGATGGTGATGTGAGCGGCATCTGTCAAGAATCTATGGTCCATGAAAAGGAAGTACTCATAATGATTTTCAAACACTGTCCGTCATTTGTTTCATTCGAAAACTTTGAATTCATTCAAGAATTTTGAACTATTTCAGTGGACTTTAACAGCGAAATTTCAAGCATCGCTTTATGTAAATTATTTGTTTGGACCATGGCTTTCTATTCTGCCAGATCACAGTTTTACTAAGCATGTCAGTCAGCTCCGATTTATGGATCAAAATGACATAACGAGGGAAGTATTTTAATTAAAGGCATTACGTTACGTTTCCTCCTCGTCTTTGATAAAATTTATTGCTCAAAAAATAAACCTAGCTTACATTTAAACGTATAACCTTTGTTAACGGTATACTTTAAAGCTCATATTGAACTAATTTTGTGCATGCCAGCATATGATAAAATATACAGTCAATTATTTTAATTATTCTATTACTATATTAAAATTTTACGCACGTATATATGTGTGTGTGTGATGATTTAATGCCTAGGAGGAATCCGGATATACTTTCAATCGTCATGGCCGGGGAATGGATAGTTTGATGAGCTGCAGCTTGAAGTCTGCATAGTTACAGATACATGGATGCATAAACCTCAAACTTCCAGATGTGGCCAATTCAAAACATAATTTTGTTCCAATATAATTCATATTTGATTATTTTTGTAGACAAGGAATTTATCCAATTATATTTAAATACTATAATTTTTATGTACACTGATTTTTAAAAGTAAGACGTAAGCATCCGAGAAACGAAGCAGCGCGAAGATGTTAGTAAGGTAGAACCTAGGGAAAGGAAGGACGCAATTAATTTGCAAGCGGTATTTATAGCGAAGTTAGATAAAACTGTTGAGAGAAGCTATAGCTGGTTAATTTTAGTTTTAGTTACCTTTTTCAAGCAATGTTATATAACATGAAAAATCTCGAATTTGGGAGAAGTGATGAATTTAGGTAGGGGGAGCATAAAATCTAGAATCGCTACTTTCAAGGTCGTCAGTTATTCTTAAAGCAGTTATCCTATTTTGCTATATCTTACGTATATATGTATATATTATTTTTAGCATTGTATATGATTTTATCACCAATATCAGCACTGTAAACATAGATTATGCAAAACTTTTCTTTTCTTTTTCTTTTTTTTTTTAAGTTTGTAACCAAATTTATTTTTACAGATAAACAAATTTTCTAGTCTGCTAAAAAAAGTAAGCATGTTTTTTTATTTATAACTTTTTCTATGTTGAAGGTGAATTTTTCTAATTGAATTACATGTGATTAGTTTTAACAGTATGGCGACTTTGATCAAGTCTTATCACTCTCTTGACATTTTCTTCTACATTATTAATAGCAAAAATATCTTTCAACATCAGGTTGCTACAGCAAGCTGGTGAACTATTGCCATTGTAACAGATACTATAGTAAAAATATACCTGAACTGTTACTATGATAACAGTACTGAAAGCTTGTTAAAAATGCCTAAACTGTTTCTGACAACATAAAACCTGCATAAAACAAAATGAGCTATAAGTGCATTTTTGTGATTTATCAAATAAGTGTAAGAAATGTGTTAAAATAAATTTAATGTACTAAAAAATACTGCTACAGACAATTAAATAAATTGTAAATTCATATGCATGTGCACTTTGAATGCTTGAATGTATGTAAGAAATAAATAAGAGTTTTGAATAGTAGTACTTCTATTGTTAAGATGGCGAAAACATTTTTTTTGCATTAAAAACAACAAATAATACCATGTCATTACAGACATTATGACATTACATTCCCATCATGACATTACCATGTCATATAATTTTCTGGGAGAACTTCCGATTAAATTTAATAGATATTAAGACGAAGCCAAATATTTAGCCCTTTTAGACTAATCAGAAATAAATAGAAATAAGTTGGAGAATCAATAAACAAATAAAGCGCATAAGTAAGTAAAGTAAATAAAGAATCATAAATAAATAAATGTAAGTTAAAATTATAAATGAATGTCTTGTTACCTAAGACTTAAGTTGTTAAACTTAAGTTAATGACACACATTATTTTATTGCTTTCAACAATGTGTTAGTAATCTGGTATTTCACCGTGACAGAATTTTCTTCACCTTATTGTTAACAAAAGGGATAAATTACTATTCAAAATTTATTGCTTACTATTTTATATACTATGCTTAGTACCTGTTCGGGCATAAATGCCTAACAGGCAGTTGCGTGTGCAACTCTCTGCTCAGACGTTTTATGAAAAAGAGTGAGAGTTTCATGAAAGAGAATGGGTGCCAAATAAAATCGAGGGTCCTCGAGGGGGATCCCTCGTAATTACAGGTAATATAAAATGTTAACGTTCTATCTGTACGTTGTGCATCGACTAAATATAAGTAAAAAAAAGTATGCAGTTTACTTGAGCATTACTTAATTTATATGTATATGCGAGCAATAAACGGAACAGTACCCAAAATATTATTTCATGTATTTGTTATCTATAGTAATTTAAATTAAGGAGCATTTTTGTTTTACATAATACTGTCGCAAGTACACCATGGCAGTTAACTTAGATTGAGAGTAATGAATCTAACAACAGAGAGAACGATACCGCTGTAGTCCTTCTTTAATTATTGATCTTTGATGTAACAAAATCGGGTGAGGATGTTTACCTCTGTTATGAGTTATTTTTATTAAAATCCTGACATCATTAATATCCGCTAGCGTATTTCAGCTTCGAAAAATTAATCGATTTTCGGCGGTCGTCTTTAATCGATCATAATCGAAATTAGTTGAAACAAACCATACAAATTCAGCTTTGTATATTGTTCTTTCAAAACAAATTAAAAAACGATGAAAAATCTGTGCTTTTAATTTTATTTCTTCAAAATTTCTTCAACATTTTCCCGCCATTATATGTCCTTTCCTTTCTGTATTCGTGCATGCATATACTATATTAGATTGCTAATGGTAGGCAAACATTTCACAAACCAAAACCAAAGAAACAGAAGATTTTTCAATTTCTGAAATATTGGCAAAAGTGGAATTTGATGAAACGTGTATCCACTGAGGCAGAGAAAATACAAATGAAATATAAGTAAAGTATATGAATGCAAGTGCATGTCCGCTCAGGCGGCCTTCGGTAAGGTTTCGATGTCAGGGATTTATATTTCCTGATACATTTGTATTCGAAGCGAAGCAGTAGCACATTAAAAAAAAGCTAGGGAAAAGCGCTAAGGAATCGTCACTATGCACTTTTGATTGAAATTTTCAGTTAAACACCTATAATTTTTTAAAGTATTCAACATTCCTTTCTCTAGATTAAAGTTACCAATTAATTAGACAGTAATTTTGTAATTGTATTGTGTAGATGTAAATTTTCTTCATTAGCTAGCATAATCATAAAAAAAGGATCACTCAGCATTCAGGCACAAACAAGCAATGAAGCTTAGGTAATTTTTACAAGCAAAATTTTCTGAAATTCCAGAAATCAAGCAAATCTTAAGATAATTCAAAATGTAAGCTTAAATTTTGGAATAGATTACTTCATTGAAATACTTTTTACAGAAATTGTAACGAAAATCATTATAAAATTGTAACGAAAATTATTATAAAATAGTTTTAGATTAAAAACAATCTAAAACATTTTTAAAAAATTAAAGATCATAGCAAAAATATAAAATACATTGATTTAATTGACTTCTGAGGAAAAATCCATCAAATATAAGAAAAAGCATTCGCTGAAAATTCGCACCGGAATAAACCTAATATCTAATCATAAGACACCATTAATTTACGTTCACTTTAATATAATTTTTAAAATAACATTAAATAAAAAAGACTTCATAGAAAGGTATTAAAAATATAAGCTGTGTGTTAAATATTAATCCAAAATTTCAGCTTGCAATTTTTGAATTAAAATTCATTTCCCAAAATAATTTTTTGAATTATGGTCAGTTTTTAATAACATGCGTAATCGAAACACGCCAACTAAAATATAGCTTTAAATTCTATTAGATTTTTATGATATATAATTTGGTTTTAACTAATGTGATTATAATCTAGCGGTTTCGCATTTGCAATCAGTAGAAATAATTTAATTAAAAATTTCTTCAGACTAGATGCCTATTTCTGGCAGAAGAACTGAATTTTAAGAAAGAATTTATTAAATTATATTTTGTCTTTTTCCCTTATATAGTACGAATAATCGACATCCATTTTTCAGCCAAAGGCAAGTCTGTTCAATTTATTCCTTTAGACCTTGTTTGTATTCAGCCAAGAATTACAAATAATACGATACGTATTTCTTCAAGTTTTCTTTTTCGTCAAAGAAATTAATATATTTTTCAGTTTTCTAAAGCTGAATGGTTCACAAATTCTTATGAAGTAAAAGTTTTATATGAAATTTCATTTTTTCTTTCCATGCATTTGATTTACTTGAAGAAAGATTTCTTCTCATATTATCATTTTTTTAATATACCGCGCAGTATCAGCCGTAGAAGGCAACGATTTCCATTTCTTGTTCTTAAAATTTAACTGCATTTTCTTATATTATTATTCTTGAGAAGGTATGCAAGCATCCCTGATTTCAGATGTAGTAGGTGTTTAGCTTTGGGCAATGAGAATTTAAATATTTTCTTACGCTACTTTTTCATAAAGTTTTCTGGAACCTTAAGCAGTTTCATCAAAGTTGTATTTAACGAAAATTGCATTTACCAACCATTGCATTACCAAGCATTATTTTCTTATTTGCAGTTCGCCGAAGGATACAAACTGGAGGAAAAAGAATATTTTGAACACGGTAGAATAAAATCACGAGATTTGAAACGTTGGGAAATTTAAGTACAATACTGTAACAATAGAATTCATGATGCGATTTGTATTGAGTTTTTTTTCTCAAAGCTGAAGTACTCTAATTAATGAATCATTTCCTTAATAAAATACAAGAATACATAATTATGAAATTTTGTAACATTTCAGTTATTTCAGAATTAATGCCTTTAATGCATATTTTGAAATTATTCTGACCCTTAATTGGCTGTTACTTAAAAGTTCATACAAACACTTATTTTAAATGGTGTGTTACTGCATTATTTGTAAAGAAGTGACATTTCTTTCTGGGTGGATGTAAAATTATCATATAGGCAATGAGCTATTTATCGCCAATAGGTCTACATATGTTATGGCTTAAAAATTGTAAAAGGTTTACGGCTCATGTTCTATTAGTTTAAATAAGATATCGCAAAAACATCAAGTTAAAAATTTATACGGAAATCAAGATGTACAAGTATGAACAGCAAAGTAATTTGCAATAAACTTAATTTAATTGCTATTTGAATCAAAATAAAATGTTTTTTGAAATGCTGACTGTTGAAACTTTTGTTATGTAGCGAATTTAAATTATTAATATGTGATTTAAGTCATTATTATTCTAATATTTTTATTTGTATTCATGTGTATTTTAATCTGGAAAAAGAAGTATTCTTAGGCTCTTAAGGTGTTGTTTAACTTGTTGTTCTTGAATAGGAATTGTAACAAAGGTGAGAGACGGTTGCGAGGACACACATCTGGTTTATGGCCGTTTCACTAACAATGTCGCCCTTTTAGCTCATGCGTGTGAAACGGAAGTTGTTTTCTTGCCGCTTTGTAAGTTTGCAGTTTTATTACTTCAAGACAGTGGGGGTGGCTGGTAATTGGATTTTCGTAAAAGCTTAGTTTCACTTGTTAGTTGGGGGGTCTATTTCTTTTCTCACGTTATAAGTGCAGATGTTTTTCGGATTGCATTGTCAGATTTTCTGGTGTTTGATTCGTCATGGGTGTGTCATTTTCTCAATTTAGATAACTTAAAATTCCGGGATTGGTAAGATTTAATTTTATGATTTTTTTGAAAGCCTATGAACTCACAGAGGCGGAGAAACCGAGTTTTCCTGGGTGCTTGCACCAGGCTAGAGTTCAATATTCTGATTCTGATTTTCAAGAAGAGTAAGAGGAGAAAAAGCGGGGGCTTGACCCTTCGGGTCTTGCTTCTCGCGAGCCGCGTGAACAACCGGCAGAGGGCATGATTTTTCTCTCGGCTTTTAGCTGGCGAGAATTTGCGTTGGAGGCATAGAGCTCGGCAGAAGAATTTCGATTTCTCTTATCCCAAGAATTGTTCGGCAGATTCTCTTGGTGATCCTGACATCCTGATGCGGTATTCCTGTTTTTACCGGCTTTGACTTCCTAATTAGATTTTGTTCCAAAGGTGCTCTACGCTTATGGTGAGTTTCGGGGCTTCCAGAATGAAAGAGACTCGTGTAGGACCCTTCTAAGGTGTGCATTGCTGTTTATTCTGCCTGTGCCAGCTGCGTCGATTTTTTTTTTCATCATTCCATGCTCTGGAATTTATTTATTGTAAGGACAGCTTCAATGGTGTTGCAACCAAGTCATCTTTAAAATTCGCAAGAACTGTCTGCCTCCATTAACGATGATTTTGTGAATAAAGGACAGCAGGAATAATATGGTGCTCGAGTAAACTTTGGACGCGGGACGATCTGTTGAACTCTCTAAAACTCCGTATTAATCCGTCGATGATGGCATTCTCGATCTCTTCGAATGGTCAACGCAATGAGTAGGACGTTCTGTTGAACTATCAGCACTCCATATTAATCAGTTGATGATGGCATAGGAGTTGAATGTATGAACTTCACCCTGTGAGTGAATTTTTTTTCTGTCTGTATTTAAATTGTAACCGAGTAATGATACTATATTAATATACGGTACAACCACCTAAATTGTGAGTTATGTAATGTTAAAAAAAATTTAGTACACCTAACATGAATATAAGATTTAAAATAATATATATGTTAATTTACATCTTAAGGTTAATTTGTAGGGGACTGATCAGTTTACCTAGTTATCATATGTTTGAATATTCTAGAAATTAATAAATGTGTTTGATATGTATTTTATGTTTCATTTGTTTAATTTAGTGTAGTTTCTGTGGTCTGTCATGTCCCTCCATTTGTTTGAGCCGGGGGGCTTTTAAGAAACATGGAGTTTACTTGAATTTGGAGTTATTGATTTTCTCTTTACATAGGTTACTCACAACGCAAACCTAAAAAGTTAAATTGTACTATACCACTATACGATTGATTGATAGATATGATATACGAATATTTATAAGAATGTCGAAATGATATATGAATATTATGAAATAGTTTTTGAATGTGAATTATCTGATTTTGATTTTTTTTTGTTAATTTATCTGGCACCACAGTGAGTCAGTTAAGTTTACGTTATAATGGAATAAAGTATTTAAAATTACAAACATAATTTTTTTTTTGAATATAACAATGGGGCCGTAACCTCGCGACTGGCAGACCACTATAAAATTTTTGTGTATATTATTTGAGTATTATTTTATATTTGATTTCCATTTTGTTTTTATGTGTATGAATATTACAGTTTTGATCATAAATGATGAAAATTTTTTTGCGCTCACCTAGATGTATGATCCATTTATCTTTTAGTTTAAAGTTTTGGTGAGAATTGCATTTGTGTTAATGTGTTGATTTTGCTAATTGCACTTTAAATAATTGCTTTGTAGATTTCTAATTTTAATTAATTGATTTAATGTCAGAACAGTATTTTTTTTTTTGTGTTCGAGAAATAGTATTTTTTTTTAACTTCATGAAGTGTGTTAATAGATTTTGTGGAATTTGCCTAATAGAATTCAGTTAAAATTTTTATTTTTGAATTTATTTTTGGAAAAATCTGAAATGTTTGTTTCTTAAAGTTAATTTTGGTTAGATTTGTAAAGTTGCGCGGGACCAGTGATAGTTTACTTAGGGATTGAGTGAATTTTTTTTTTGGAAGATAATTTTCAGCCGGAGTGAAGTTTCTTGTTTAGCTTTCTGAATTTGAGTAATTGAATTTCTACTTAGTTTGTGAATATTGTGAACATTTATTGCTGTCTGAGAAATGTCTGAAAACAGTAGAATAGTGAGTTGTGCGTTTTACAAAAATTTTGAGTTGTGAATTTTGGAAAAACAAAGATTTTTTTTTGGAAAGGTAGAGTTGGTTTTGTTTGAAGTTTTGGAAATGTAGTTAAAAGATATTATTCTTACTCTTAACTGTTGGCTTTTCAAGTAGTTTTAAAGGTAGACTCATAGTGAGGTTATTTGTGAGTGGTCTAACATTGGTTTTAACAGTGTTTTTTTTTTTTGGTTTGTCAATTTTTGAGCTTAATAGCTTATTGTTTTGATTTTGAATTTAATTTTTTTTTCTTTGGCTGAACTTGTTGCAGTGTTGTAGTAAATTTAAAAGTGGATGTGAAATGTGTTTTGGAAATTTAAACTTTGATACTAGTGAAAGTGAAGGTTTGTTTTAAGAAGTTAAACTTGGATTTCGTGGAATGAGAAATGTGTGGTGGAGATTTTGAGAAGAATTGTGATTTGATTTTAAGATTTTTAAGAGAGATTAACTCCACTGAGTTTATACTGAGTTTCTGTTTTCAAGTTCGTTGTCTTTCAAAAACTTTTCTTTTCTGGTTTCTGGTTATACTGTGTGGTTACTGAAAAATTTGTGATTGCTCTTGAGGCTTAGTGTATTTCAACGAGTTTTTGTTTTGAAGTGGTTTAAGGAGAAATATAGAATTGGGTTTTGTGAGATTTATGGATTTTGAGATTTTTAGTTGAGATTTTTTTTGTGTAAACACTTCCCTCTTGTCTGCTTTTGCATTTTTGTGCCTGCAGTTTTGTAGTTTTGTTGTGAAGTAGTCATGCTTACGATTGCTACCTAGAGTGCAATGCATACTCTTCATCTTCTTTAATTACTCTCCAGGATCTAGACTTTGAGAACATTGGGGCAGCATTGTTTTCTTTAAAAATTGTGGCAAACCTTTTGTTGGGCACCTTCTTGTTTACGTGTAAATTCTGTGTGTAACCTGCTTCAGTTCTGTTTGTTGAATTCATTTTGGCTATTTTCGGAATTTGATTTTTTTTTTTGGTTTGAGCTTGAACTGTTTATGAATTTGATTTTTTTAAGAGTGTTAGTTTTGTTTTCTTGAAAGATTAGTAAAGGTTTTTCTCAGTATTTACAACTGGTTTGCTCTAGGAGTTGTCTGCATTTGGTGAATTTCTTTTAGTTTCGGTTTCGAGTTCTTGACACAATAGTGTTTTGTTTTTAAGGATTTTTTCGGCTGGTCCGAATTTTAATTTCCTTGTTTCCAAGTAAGTTTGTCTAAATTATTTTTTTCCCTTTTTGCTTCTAGATGCGTTCTAGTTTTTTTTCGGCTTAATTGTTTTGGTCAAGTTCTCTTTTCCGTTCCTAGGGGTGTTCTCCGTTTGTTTCAACTTCTGGTTCAGTTCAGTGTGTAATTTTTAGGATTTTTTTTTTTTGTGTCACTGTTGGTTGACTGATTTGTTAATGTGTAATTTTCACTCACTTGTGATTTTTTTTTGTGGTTTCTGTACTTTTGTTAACTTGCTTTGCAATTGGATTTTTTTTGACACTTCACTCCTGCTGCTGTTAATTGGTTATTCGAGTTGGAATTAGATTTTGAATTTAATTGATTTAAACCTTATGCTTTGTAAGTAAATTTTAGTTTTTTTTATCACTGCTCTCCGTGACAATTAGTTTTGAATGGATTATTTGTATGGCACTTAACTTGGTACTAGTTTGAAATGCTGTTCTGTTTTGTTTTGAAAAAAATTTTGTTGCTCAAAATTTTTTTTCCCTGGTGCGTGGGGGAATATGTTATGTAGCGAATTTAAATTATTAATATGTGTTTTAAGTCATTATTATTCTAATATTTTTATTTGTATTCATGTGTATTTTAATCTGGAAAAAGAAGTATTCTTAGGCTCTTAAGGTGTTGTTTAACTTGTTGTTCTTGAATAGGAATTGTAACAAAGGTGAGAGACGGTTGCGAGGACACACATCTGGTTTATGGCCGTTTCACTAACAATGTCGCCCTTTTAGCTCATGCGTGTGAAACGGAAGTTGTTTTCTTGCCGCTTTGTAAGTTTGCAGTTTTATTACTTCAAGACAGTGGGGGTGGCTGGTAATTGGATTTTCGTAAAAGCTTAGTTTCACTTGTTAGTTGGGGGGTCTATTTCTTTTCTCACGTTATAAGTGCAGATGTTTTTCGGATTGCATTGTCAGATTTTCTGGTGTTTGATTCGTCATGGGTGTGTCATTTTCTCAATTTAGATAACTTAAAATTCCGGGATTGGTAAGATTTAATTTTATGATTTTTTTGAAAGCCTATGAACTCACAGAGGCGGAGAAACCGAGTTTTCCTGGGTGCTTGCACCAGGCTAGAGTTCAATATTCTGATTCTGATTTTCAAGAAGAGTAAGAGGAGAAAAAGCGGGGGCTTGACCCTTCGGGTCTTGCTTCTCGCGAGCCGCGTGAACAACCGGCAGAGGGCATGATTTTTCTCTCGGCTTTTAGCTGGCGAGAATTTGCGTTGGAGGCATAGAGCTCGGCAGAAGAATTTCGATTTCTTTTATCCCAAGAATTGTTCGGCAGATTCTCTTGGTGATCCTGACATCCTGATGCGGTATTCCTGTTTTTACCGGCTTTGACTTCCTAATTAGATTTTGTTCCAAAGGTGCTCTACGCTTATGGTGAGTTTCGGGGCTTCCAGAATGAAAGAGACTCGTGTAGGACCCTTCTAAGGTGTGCATTGCTGTTTATTCTGCCTGTGCCAGCTGCGTCGATTTTTTTTTCATCATTCCATGCTCTGGAATTTATTTATTGTAAGGACAGCTTCAATAGTGTTGCAACCAAGTCATCTTTAAAATTCGCAAGAACTGTCTGCCTCCATTAACGATGATTTTGTGAATAAAGGACAGCAGGAATAATATGGTGCTCGAGTAAACTTTGGACGCGGGACGATCTGTTGAACTCTCTAAAACTCCGTATTAATCCGTCGATGATGGCATTCTCGATCTCTTCGAATGGTCAACGCAATGAGTAGGACGTTCTGTTGAACTATCAGCACTCCATATTAATCAGTTGATGATGGCATAGGAGTTGAATGTATGAACTTCACCCTGTGAGTGAATTTTTTTTTCTGTCTGTATTTAAATTGTAACCGAGTAATGATACTATATTAATATACGGTACAACCACCTAAATTGTGAGTTATGTAATGTTAAAAAAAATTTAGTACACCTAACATGAATATAAGATTTAAAATGATATATATGTTAATTTACATCTTAAGGTTAATTTGTAGGGGACTGATCAGTTTACCTAGTTATCATATGTTTGAATATTCTAGAAATTAATAAATGTGTTTGATATGTATTTTATGTTTCATTTGTTTAATTTAGTGTAGTTTCTGTGGTCTGTCATGTCCCTCCATTTGTTTGAGCCGGGGGGCTTTTAAGAAACATGGAGTTTACTTGAATTTGGAGTTATTGATTTTCTCTTTACATAGGTTACTCACAACGCAAACCTAAAAAGTTAAATTGTACTATACCACTATACGATTGATTGATAGATATGATATACGAATATTTATAAGAATGTCGAAATGATATATGAATATTATGAAATAGTTTTTGAATGTGAATTATCTGATTTTGATTTTTTTTTGTTAATTTATCTGGCACCACAGTGAGTCAGTTAAGTTTACGTTATAATGGAATAAAGTATTTAAAATTACAAACATAATTTTTTTTTTGAATATAACAATGGGGCCGTAACCTCGCGACTGGCAGACCACTATAAAATTTTTGTGTATATTATTTGAGTATTATTTTATATTTGATTTCCATTTTGTTTTTATGTGTATGAATATTACAGTTTTGATCATATATGATGAAAATTTTTTTGCGCTCACCTAGATGTATGATCCATTTATCTTTTAGTTTAAAGTTTTGGTGAGAATTGCATTTGTGTTAATGTGTTGATTTTGCTAATTGCACTTTAAATAATTGCTTTGTAGATTTCTAATTTTAATTAATTGATTTAATGTCAGAACAGTATTTTTTTTTTTTGTGTTCGAGAAATAGTATTTTTTTTTAACTTCATGAAGTGTGTTAATAGATTTTGTGGAATTTGCCTAATAGAATTCAGTTAAAATTTTTATTTTTGAATTTATTTTTGGAAAAATCTGAAATGTTTGTTTCTTAAAGTTAATTTTGGTTAGATTTGTAAAGTTGCGCGGGACCAGTGATAGTTTACTTAGGGATTGAGTGAATTTTTTTTTTGGAAGATAATTTTCAGCCGGAGTGAAGTTTCTTGTTTAGCTTTCTGAATTTGAGTAATTGAATTTCTACTTAGTTTGTGAATATTGTGAACATTTATTGCTGTCTGAGAAATGTCTGAAAACAGTAGAATAGTGAGTTGTGCGTTTTACAAAAATTTTGAGTTGTGAATTTTGGAAAAACAAAGATTTTTTTTTGGAAAGGTAGAGTTGGTTTTGTTTGAAGTTTTGGAAATGTAGTTAAAAGATATTATTCTTACTCTTAACTGTTGGCTTTTCAAGTAGTTTTAAAGGTAGACTCATAGTGAGGTTATTTGTGAGTGGTCTAACATTGGTTTTAACAGTGTTTTTTTTTTGGTTTGTCAATTTTTGAGCTTAATAGCTTATTGTTTTGATTTTGAATTTAATTTTTTTTTCTTTGGCTGAACTTGTTGCAGTGTTGTAGTAAATTTAAAAGTGGATGTGAAATGTGTTTTGGAAATTTAAACTTTGATACTAGTGAAAGTGAAGGTTTGTTTTAAGAAGTTAAACTTGGATTTCGTGGAATGAGAAATGTGTGGTGGAGATTTTGAGAAGAATTGTGATTTGATTTTAAGATTTTTAAGAGAGATTAACTCCACTGAGTTTATACTGAGTTTCTGTTTTCAAGTTCGTTGTCTTTCAAAAACTTTTCTTTTCTGGTTTCTGGTTATACTGTGTGGTTACTGAAAAATTTGTGATTGCTCTTGAGGCTTAGTGTATTTCAACGAGTTTTTGTTTTGAAGTGGTTTAAGGAGAAATATAGAATTGGGTTTTGTGAGATTTATGGATTTTGAGATTTTTAGTTGAGATTTTTTTTGTGTAAACACTTCCCTCTTGTCTGCTTTTGCATTTTTGTGCCTGCAGTTTTGTAGTTTTGTTGTGAAGTAGTCATGCTTACGATTGCTACCTAGAGTGCAATGCATACTCTTCATCTTCTTTAATTACTCTCCAGGATCTAGACTTTGAGAACATTGGGGCAGCATTGTTTTCTTTAAAAATTGTGGCAAACCTTTTGTTGGGCACCTTCTTGTTTACGTGTAAATTCTGTGTGTAACCTGCTTCAGTTCTGTTTGTTGAATTCATTTTGGCTATTTTCGGAATTTGATTTTTTTTTTTTGGTTTGAGCTTGAACTGTTTATGAATTTGATTTTTTTAAGAGTGTTAGTTTTGTTTTCTTGAAAGATTAGTAAAGGTTTTTCTCAGTATTTACAACTGGTTTGCTCTAGGAGTTGTCTGCATTTGGTGAATTTCTTTTAGTTTCGGTTTCGAGTTCTTGACACAATAGTGTTTTGTTTTTAAGGATTTTTTCGGCTGGTCCGAATTTTAATTTCCTTGTTTCCAAGTAAGTTTGTCTAAATTATTTTTTTCCCTTTTTGCTTCTAGATGCGTTCTAGTTTTTTTTCGGCTTAATTGTTTTGGTCAAGTTCTCTTTTCCGTTCCTAGGGGTGTTCTCCGTTTGTTTCAACTTCTGGTTCAGTTCAGTGTGTAATTTTTAGGATTTTTTTTTTGTGTCACTGTTGGTTGACTGATTTGTTAATGTGTAATTTTCACTCACTTGTGATTTTTTTTTTGTGGTTTCTGTACTTTTGTTAACTTGCTTTGCAATTGGATTTTTTTTTGACACTTCACTCCTGCTGCTGTTAATTGGTTATTCGAGTTGGAATTAGATTTTGAATTTAATTGATTTAAACCTTATGCTTTGTAAGTAAATTTTAGTTTTTTTTATCACTGCTCTCCGTGACAATTAGTTTTGAATGGATTATTTGTATGGCACTTAACTTGGTACTAGTTTGAAATGCTGTTCTGTTTTGTTTTGAAAAAAATTTTGTTGCTCAAAATTTTTTTTCCCTGGTGCGTGGGGGAATATGTTATGTAGCGAATTTAAATTATTAATATGTGTTTTAAGTCATTATTATTCTAATATTTTTATTTGTATTCATGTGTATTTTAATCTGGAAAAAGAAGTATTCTTAGGCTCTTAAGGTGTTGTTTAACTTGTTGTTCTTGAATAGGAATTGTAACAAAGGTGAGAGACGGTTGCGAGGACACACATCTGGTTTATGGCCGTTTCACTAACAATGTCGCCCTTTTAGCTCATGCGTGTGAAACGGAAGTTGTTTTCTTGCCGCTTTGTAAGTTTGCAGTTTTATTACTTCAAGACAGTGGGGGTGGCTGGTAATTGGATTTTCGTAAAAGCTTAGTTTCACTTGTTAGTTGGGGGGTCTATTTCTTTTCTCACGTTATAAGTGCAGATGTTTTTCGGATTGCATTGTCAGATTTTCTGGTGTTTGATTCGTCATGGGTGTGTCATTTTCTCAATTTAGATAACTTAAAATTCCGGGATTGGTAAGATTTAATTTTATGATTTTTTTGAAAGCCTATGAACTCACAGAGGCGGAGAAACCGAGTTTTCCTGGGTGCTTGCACCAGGCTAGAGTTCAATATTCTGATTCTGATTTTCAAGAAGAGTAAGAGGAGAAAAAGCGGGGGCTTGACCCTTCGGGTCTTGCTTCTCGCGAGCCGCGTGAACAACCGGCAGAGGGCATGATTTTTCTCTCGGCTTTTAGCTGGCGAGAATTTGCGTTGGAGGCATAGAGCTCGGCAGAAGAATTTCGATTTCTCTTATCCCAAGAATTGTTCGGCAGATTCTCTTGGTGATCCTGACATCCTGATGCGGTATTCCTGTTTTTACCGGCTTTGACTTCCTAATTAGATTTTGTTCCAAAGGTGCTCTACGCTTATGGTGAGTTTCGGGGCTTCCAGAATGAAAGAGACTCGTGTAGGACCCTTCTAAGGTGTGCATTGCTGTTTATTCTGCCTGTGCCAGCTGCGTCGATTTTTTTTTTCATCATTCCATGCTCTGGAATTTATTTATTGTAAGGACAGCTTCAATGGTGTTGCAACCAAGTCATCTTTAAAATTCGCAAGAACTGTCTGCCTCCATTAACGATGATTTTGTGAATAAAGGACAGCAGGAATAATATGGTGCTCGAGTAAACTTTGGACGCGGGACGATCTGTTGAACTCTCTAAAACTCCGTATTAATCCGTCGATGATGGCATTCTCGATCTCTTCGAATGGTCAACGCAATGAGTAGGACGTTCTGTTGAACTATCAGCACTCCATATTAATCAGTCGATGATGGCATAGGAGTTGAATGTATGAACTTCACCCTGTGAGTGAATTTTTTTTTCTGTCTTTTGTATTTAAATTGTAACCGAGTAATGATACTATATTAATATACGGTACAACCGCCTAAATTGTGAGTTATGTAATGTTAAAAAAAATTTAGTACACCTAACATGAATATAAGATTTAAAATGATATATATGTTAATTTACATCTTAAGGTTAATTTGTAGGGGACTGATCAGTTTACCTAGTTATCATATGTTTGAATATTCTAGAAATTAATAAATGTGTTTGATATGTATTTTATGTTTCATTTGTTTAATTTAGTGTAGTTTCTGTGGTCTGTCATGTCCCTCCATTTGTTTGAGCCGGGGGGCTTTTAAGAAACATGGAGTTTACTTGAATTTGGAGTTATTGATTTTCTCTTTACATAGGTTACTCACAACGCAAACCTAAAAAGTTAAATTGTACTATACCACTATACGATTGATTGATAGATATGATATACGAATATTTATAAGAATGTCGAAATGATATATGAATATTATGAAATAGTTTTTGAATGTGAATTATCTGATTTTGATTTTTTTTTGTTAATTTATCTGGCACCACAGTGAGTCAGTTAAGTTTAAGTTATAATAGAATAAAGTATTTAAAATTACAAACATAATTTTTTTTTCTACATAACAAATGGTGCCGTGACCAGGATAAATTGTAGGTGCTGTAAAAAATTTTCTATTTAACCCTTTTCTAATTCTGCTCAAGAAACGTAAGGAGATTTGTTCTGTTGTCTATCGGATTCTTTAAACTATCTTTCTTTAAACTGGAGATTATACCAAACCTAAATCTTAGAATTGCTTAAGTGGCACCGAAAATCCACAGATTAATGTGTTATTTCGATAATTTCTACTTAATGTAAACATGACACTGAAATTTTCGTATCACGTAGCAAAATGTTTCATCAACAACATGTTTTGATTATTTGCAAAGCAGATACATGGATGGACTTATGCGATATATAGTTTGTTATAGCATATAGCATACCGGGGTGCGACATTGCTAGGCCTACGTTTTCTCTAAGTTTAAGGAAATTGTGCACAATATAGCAATACAGAAATTATGTCATCATTTCTGATTATCTCGATACCTAATGTTTCTAGAAAATACCATATGAACCGAAAAGAGTACATAAGAAGCTGATTAGTTGTCGGAGGATCAGTATTAGATGTACCAGCGACGTGCAAAGAACTAGCGAATGGTGGTAGTATTAAAGTAGTGCTATAATTTTTGCCGTCTATAAACGATGTCATCGAATTATTGCGGAAACAAAGCGAACAGTTTCTATTATATATGAAGTGACACTGAAAGCTCAAAGAAGGATTTTGAGCCTACTTGTAAGAAAAAGTCTATAAGTTATATTTTGGATGCAATGTTGACAATAAAGACAAAACTTGGGCTCCCAAAATTTACTGCCACGTTTGCTCAAGAACCTTAACAGGCTAGCTACGGGGTAGTCAAAAGACTATGAAGTTTGGCGTGCCAATGATTTGGCGCGAATCTCAGAATTATGTTGATAATTGCTACTTTTGCAAAACAAACATCCTGGAGGTTTACTACCAAAAGAAAACATAAAATTGTATATCTTAATGTCCCCTCAGCCATGAGACATATACCTCATGACGTTTCTGCCATACCTTTCTGTAAGTCTTCAGAAAAATACGAAATTGACTCAAGAATTGTATGAAATAGATGATGTTGAACCGAAAGTCCGTCCAAGTTTTCAACAGAAAGAAGATTATATATGTAACAGCAGTGAACAGCGCCAT
Source organism: Stegodyphus dumicola (assembly GCF_044657685.1). Classification (NCBI taxonomy): domain Eukaryota; kingdom Metazoa; phylum Arthropoda; class Arachnida; order Araneae; family Eresidae; genus Stegodyphus; species Stegodyphus dumicola. The sequence goes on from NC_140771.1 coordinate 202,737,875, forward strand.
TTTATATCTCAAGAAAGGCTCAACGATTTTACTCGCGGTTTAAATTTTCCCAAAATAAAGGTACATCTGCTTGGATCTAGTTTATAGCAGCGGAATCTGTTACAAAAAGGAATGAAAATTTCAATGTTTCCGAAAAGGCAGCTTATGTTGGCAATATGTTTCTCTTTGGCAAATGATTTAGTTTACTGCCGTGATATTCCGGGTTTAATGAACGAACTTGCCCTTACATGATTGGTTTTCTTTGCCAATCTGCTTTGCTTTTAATAATACATTTTGCCTTTCCTAGGATGTATAGAGTAAAAAATAAGAAGAAAAATATGCAACAAAAAATAATGCATTTTCCAAAAAAATCCCATATGTCACTTGCTTATGCAGGTAATATTTACAAACTAAATGTTATGCGATGTCAAATTATTATTTTTTAAATTATTTACTTTTAAATATATTTGCTTTTATCTGACCGAGCGACAGTTCATTACTTTCAAAAATATGAAATTCTAATTCTTTCTTATTACTCAAGCTTGAGATTCAGACGATATTTAAGTCTTTATATTATTGCGTGCGTACGGGTTCGTAATAGATTGAATAATGATGAGGCAAGATGACAGAGTCTTTCAACATCCGTAGCGAGCTCCTGGAGTGCCTTCGTAGCATTCTATTGACGGGATTATAATTGAAACCTGCTGTAATCTTTTAAACACTTCTCTTCAAAGTACAGCTACAACGCGCCAGATACAGCTTCAAAGTCTAGCCTTTTGGCTTTCAGGAGGAGGCTGAAGGATAACCGCTGCGTCTGCTCTCTGATAAGAAGCGAATTGGCAGGCCATGAGCTTGAGACTCCCAACCGTTCGCTACTGTCACTATAGAAAATTGCGTCTTATACACTTGCTAAGAGGACTTCCTATCATATGTGGAACTATCTGATTAGTTTCTGAGAGGAACGAGCAGGCATCGGTAGAAATTTAAAACCATCAATAAAGCTCCATAGAAATTTCTTCAAGGTATCAACTTCTCTGGCGACAGCAGAAACCCTGGCCCCAATTTATCGTTCGATTTATTGTCGGAAGGCCGAAACTCTTCCTTCGATTCGTTACTCCACAGCACAAACTCTCTCTTCTATTTGTTCCTTGACAGAAGAAACTTACTTCAGTGTGTCAGACTCTATTTTGGACAGCTTCTATTCTGCCAACAATAGCCTCAAATTTGTTTTCTATTATGCAGGTATTTTCTTTTTGACTTGCTTCAGTCTTACTTGAACAGCTTTCATCACTGCTTTAATAGATTTTCACCAGCTTCCATTTTCTTGAATTGCTTACATCTCTATTTTAACAGAATCTTGACCAGCTTACATATTTTCTTGAATCTCTGCTTTAATGATCTCTGCTGTAATGTATTCTTGGTGAGCTTCCACTTTTCTTTAAACGTAGCAATGGCTCCCACCAACTGCCTTAATTGTTCCTCCATCGCTCTTGCTATTGTATAATTGTTGCTGTTGTAAACTTGTTATATTCAACCCCACTCCCGAAAACAAAATTTGTTGCTTGCGTACGAGTTCGTCATAGATTGAATACACAAGTCCGATACTAGGTTAATAAAATACTTTTTTTATCTAAAAATATTTCAGACCTCTGGAATTTCCTCGGAAATATCCGTACAAGTGTTCACAGTATCGCACAGCATAATCAGTAGTTACACTTCAAAATTACTAAGAACGTTAAACACAACGCAATGCAAAGCTCATATAAAGAGAAAGCTAACTCGGATTTTATCTCAGTTCCTGTGGAATTTCAATTCGTGGAACTAAACAACTCGCAACAACAATAACTAGGCAAGTGAAATTATATGCTCTCTCTCCTGGCGTTTAAACCCCGTTCACATGCAACGCTCTTTCGCGCAGCCACCGTTTGAATTAGGGAGAAACGGGGATTTGAAGCAGTTTCGCCTTCAAGACCGTTTCAGATGCACATCGTCTTCCATCCCTCAACCCGTAAGCCACTGCGAGCAATGAATGATGTCACAAACGCGGATCGAATTGGCGGATTTCTAACGTTTGCTCACATCTTTTTTAGCATTGTTTACTATTGCTATCGAAAGCTATCAGAGTTTAACTCTTTAATTAACTAAAATACACCTAAATTAATTTAAAATGCAATTTATATATGAGACCAAATGGTTAAAAGAAGAAAAGAAATCACGTATATTGTTAAACGGTTTTAAATAAAAAATTTTCTGGCAGTTAAAATTTCAAACTTTGCTTTTAGAAAAAAATAAATAAAGCGACAAATTAATATTATTTACATTAATTATAAACGTTTTAATATTGATTATAAACGTTTTAGAAAATGCGTTATAATTAATTTATGCATTAATTTTTTTAACCTGTTTTACGAAGATTTTAATAAAAGCTTGTAATTTATGTTTATATTAACCAACTGAATAGCACTAGGTTTTATTATATATATATATATATCTGTAATGAAATTCGGTAATAACATTTTTAAGAAATTCGAAATGATTTAATGACGATTTAGGCCGTAAATATTTTTAAGTGCTTTTCTCAGTTTGTATTTTTTAGATAAATCCTTTTATTTAATGTCCTAAAACTTATATTGATATGGCCTAAATTATTTAATATTTTTACTGCTTATTTAAAATTATCTACTTTATAGAAACAAGGATGGGTTTTACAAAATACTGAAAAGAAAATTTATTTGAAGTGAAAATGAGAATGAGATATTTGTTTCAAAGTTTTTACATAAAAATATGTTTTTATTTTTCTTAGAAACTAATTCATTATTTTCAAAATCGATCATTAAAGTTATTAAGAACTCTCTAATAAATGCAATAAGAAAATTTGAGAAAAATATTGAAAGGGAGAAGGACAGTTTAATTGTTAAACCTTTTTTCAAAAAATTTAAACTAAAAAAATTACTGCCCAAAAAAATGTATTAAAAAAATTTGAAAGGTTTTCAGATTTTAAATTACGTCCAAAGGGGCGTTTTTTTATCGTTTTGTGTGTTACATTTATTTATTAAATATCATGTTCTTCGTACTCAAACCATAAAATTAAGTTCAACAGCAGTATCGCAAAATAATTTTAAAATGAGCATATCTTTAGAATTATGCTTCATTAATTTGCTAATCCATTTATATTCTAATTCATTAATCTGCTAATCCATTCTTCATTAATCTGCTAATCCATCTTATCCCAGTATGCTTCATTAATCTGCTAATCCATTTAAAATTGAAAATCACTGGTACGATAAATGGTACGGTATTTCATTTCTGTCACAAACGAGTGCATATGTGTTAGATCTACCTTTTGTGTTTATTTTTCTTTTCTTTTGAAAATGTAAGAGCTCAAAAGTTATGGTAGGAAGGTGATCGAGGTCATACGATTGTTAACCTGAGAGCTGATCAACTCCTAATCGTAAAGGGTCATCACAGTTTTCTTGATTACAGTTTGCTTGATAAGTTCTAGCAAGAGAACTCTTTTTCTAAATTATTTTACTTTCCAAATTTTGCTCTCGTATGTATTGAGTATCCTCTATTTCGAGTTTTATCGCGTATCATAGTGTCGCTTTCATAAGCGCGAACTGAAATATAGCACCAAAATTACATTTATTTATTTTCTAAACGTTATCAGAAAATTAAAACTTATAACCTATCATCGGCAGTTAGTAGCACACCTAGTACTGCCAAGGGAATATATGGATGCTTATTAGTCAATCCACAGGTAAACGCGATGAAATCCCAGAACATCCCATTTGCGCGAATCTCTGGCTAAGAATAAAATGGTGTTCTTTCCAATACTTTTAAGCGTTGGGTATAAATTTACTCGAAAGAGTTAATAATCTAAAATGTTAAATAGTCTTGTCCATTTAGTCCACTGAAAGCATGCCACTAATAAGAAATTTATATCTTTGACAGGTCGAATGGAATATATGAAAATATTACAGCAGCTAATTTATCCAGATGGCGATTTACTCTATTGCAGTTGATTTCTAAGATTTCAAGGATAACAAAGAAAAGTTAAATAAATTGTGTTTTTGGCATTTTTGTGCATGTCAGCGATATATTTTCATTCATATAAATTGCAGTTCTCCGCTTTAGGGGTAGTAAAAATCCCTGTAAACGCTCTAATGTACATTGAATTAAAGACATACATTTCTTTAAAGAAAGCCCACCAGCGGCCGAGCGGTAAAGACGCTGAACACTGGTAGTTCGGTCCGAGATTCTCGATTCCCGCGAACGGGCTGGCTGCATGGGTGTTTTCGTGGTTTTCCCCATGTGTAACGTGTATACGAGCCAGTTTCCCTTAGAAAGTCCTCCACGAAGGCATCCCTCCCCTTAGGCAGATAGCCCTAGTGTGCTCTGCCATAATTAAATACACCACACAACACACATCTTTAAAGAAAATCTAAAGCATTCTAGCTAGGTGCGTGCATTAATATTCAATCAAAATGCGATTCCTAGAATTCTAAAATTCTGTCAATTTAATCCGAAGGTAATATTAAGGTTAACATGTATATAAAATAATGTCATAAATTGAAACCATGTCCTTTCTCCTTTCCACCTTATTTCTATAAATTGAACGAAAAGAAAATGTTTAAGTGCATATTACGTTTTATTTAAATAACTCTATTTTTAAATTCTTTTTTAAATTTATAATTCATATTACTATTTTATTTTATTCCAAAGCTTTCAATGTATGGTATTTCGAAGTGCTTAAAGTCCAAGTAAAAATGAAGTGTACAGTTATTCGTTAATATCAGCATTTTTAAATAAAACTTTTCCTGAGATCCAAACTAGATATTTTTCGATATTTCTAATGATATCTACCATTCCACTACATTCAAAATTTTATGTACCTTTCCTATCACTGAACGCTGTTGTTTATAAGTAGCATATGGTTACAAACATAAATATTTGTAATTTAATGAAATTATTTGTGTTGTTTAACGTTTATATTTGCTTCATTAATTCTGCTTTATATTTTAGGATTAATAACTGCGTTTTGAAATTTTTTTCCTTTGAATTCTGAAAGTATTTTTCACATTTAGATGATAAAAACTAAATTCTTAAAGCTATTTAAGCAGTGTTTGTTCTATATTAATTAACACCTCAAAGCCTCGGTCCAATGAATAAATTAATTACATTATCATTTCATATATTTGTTTGCTTTTCGTCTAGCAATAACAGCACATCCAGCTTCTTCTCAGTAATTACTTCGTTCAGTTTCATTTGAATTTGCTCTTTATATTACCTACCGCTGCATTTCCCCCTTAGAAATTTCTTTCTTTACCTTGATAAAAAAATATTCATGTATTTTTATCTTTTTTTGGGGGGGGGATGTGAATTCTTATTGATATTCTTATTTAATTCAAAACACTAATTTGAGTATGGCCATAGTAATTTAAAATTTATGTAATGACACTTAAGCTAAAATGACTCATAGGGTTTACTTAAAATAATTCACTTTTCACAGTCAGAGTAAAGGCCGAAAATATATTTTTAATTTATTACGTCGATTGCTTGCTAGTCAAACTACACAAAATAAATTTTGTGTAGTAACTTGTGGCAAAACCTCCGTCTGACAGATAAGCAACTTTATCGCTATGTCTAATATGAAACAAAACTTAAGAAGAATATAAATGACCCTATTGCTTAAAACTAAGTAAGATGAACTTTACTTAGAACTAAGTAAGGTGCTTAAAAATCAGCCAAACATAATATACTACACAAAATAAATTTTGTGTAGTATATTATGTTTCAGTTGATTTTGTAATTAACTGTGGCTGTTTTTTACAGGAGATCATTTACGCTAAAAACGGTTTTTTATTCTTCTGAGAAATATGTAAAATACCACTAAAAACAATACTGTAATATGTCACACCTTCAAGTAATTTTGCACATTTTAAATTCCGAATATACTTAAATTCTAAATATTGATTAAAGTTATAGAATTTTTGCCTGTAACTAAATGTAACTTGTGGCAAAACCTCCGTCTGACAGATAGGCAACTTTATCGCTATGTCTAATATGAAACAAAACTTAAGAAGAATATAAATGACCCTATTGCTTAAAACTAAGTAAGATGAACTTTACTTAGAACTAAGTAAGGTGCTTAAAAATCAGCCATCATTTATGGCGTGAACTCAAAAGTAGAATTTTAAATTAAAATTAAATATAAGTAACTATTAAAAAAAGGATAAGCAAAGGTATTTAAACGCTGAAGTTGGCTCTTAAGCCTGCACCGGCGTGACAGCACTTTCCGATAGAATAAAGCAAAGCCGTAGACAGGAACGCTTAGCTTAGAATAACAACTAGTAACATAGCCTTCAGAAGGAAGAACACGCTTTGTTGAACAATCGCAAACCCTCACATAAATATATGCCAGTTAATTTACCTTCTGTAATGAAGGAAAAAGGAAAAAGAGAAGTGAATAGTACAGATTCAGAATATAAAATAACTGATTAACATAAATAAACTTTTCAAAGTAATGCTGCATATTTAAACTTATAAATGTTAAATTTACTTTCCACCAGAGAATGCACATTTTGTTCCAAATATGCTCGGAAAAAATATTGTAATACAAGCGTTGCTATTCAGAAAGGAAACAATTAATAAACAAAGCTTAATATCATGTTTTATATAGTTAATATCATGTTCAATATCACTACAGATTCAAGGCTAATAAATAGTGTATTGCAGTACAAACGGACTTGTTCGAATAATACACTTTTACTGTAATTACAAAAGAAAGCGATAAAAATTTACAAAAATGAAAGCCCAAAAATTTAAACATAACCCTGAGATGAAGCACTGCAAACATACTTAATACCAACTGCCTTTCTTTTAGTATTTTGGTTTTTCAATACATTCGTTTTATGTCGCATTTATACGATTATCGGATGTGATTAAAACACTGTCAGGTATCTTTAACATTAACACTGTCAGGTATCATTCAAATTATTTGTATTTCTAAGAGCATGATACAGAAAATGTGACTGAAGAATTCAACAGATGCTTCTATATTAAAAACGCTTGGCTTTTTGCATTAAAGGTGGCTAATATTGCCAATATTTCTGATTTGCAGAATTAAAACCATTACGTGCAGAAGATGCGTTTAAATATTTTTTGTGCAGGCTTTATCCAGGGTGACAAACAGAACGTAATGAGAATTCATAATTCAGATGTAAAATAAGGAACATAGGTAGTCATATCCAGTTTGAACGATGCCACAGCTATAGCATGGAAGAGTCTGAGATATTATATCTCCTACCCAGGATCCATTTCCGTGTCCTTCCTTAGCCACAACGATGAGCAATGAATGTTACTAAATTTCACGTTTATCAGTCTGTTAGCATATTGAAAGTTCATAAAAATTTTGGGTCGCTAGAGAAAGATCGTTCCGTTCTTTGCATATACTAATAATACTAAACTCTTATTTTCCCTTACTCCCTAAGGATTTAGTACCCATTGTTGAGAAAGTTGACAACAGAACTGAAATGTCGGCAATCATGAATGCATTTTATATCTGGAAGGAACCTGAGCGACAAATCACAATTTCTACATGGTGACGACTTCGGAGATTCTTATAATATGTTCTTGTAATCCTCACTGAAAGCTGAACAAGAGCTCGTGCATGTGTTTAGTTTATGGATTAAGGGGTCTATTTTGATAATTAAGGCTAATTTTCTAAGTAAAACTGATTCGTGTTTATGTTAAATGTGGGAAGAAACGCAAGAAACCCTACAGCTGTCCCGTTCACTGAGATTTGACCAGAGGTCTAATTCTCACTAATTAACGATCTTACTTAATCACTGACGAGCACGGTGCTTAAATAATGTAATTGCATGAAGTAACAACAAAAGCTGTAAACTGTAGAATATTTTTATTCTGAAGTACGTTTATAAGGGATAATTTATTGTCTAATCGTATATTTCACTTATTTACTAACGAAAATAAAAATCAGTAAATTTGTGCTTAGATTTTAAGTACTAATGACTAGACATTACATCGAATGTCGTACAAATCTATATAAAAAGGGAATGATGAAAATACGCCAGCTAAATTCAAACTTCAGATGCTTGATTTTTTATTTAAATAGATTTTTTTTTTATTTTATAAAGTGTGCTATCATAATAATGAGAATTGCAAGCAATGACTGTAGGAATTTAGGTTAGTTTACCCATTACCTTATTATTTTCTTTTCTTTATTGTCACTTCTGTTCTCTTCAGTTCTCATCAGAAAGCAAAATTGTCAGCGTGTATATAAGAACTATGTTCTGGAAGTTAAATATAAACATTTGGCAGCGATATTGACCTTCATACTACTCCTCGCTCAGCTGTTTAAAATTACCTAAGTCGGCTTTTTAACCTTCTGCTATCTTTGTTGCATCGCATATTTTGAAGCCTGGTCTAAAGCTTATTTTAGTACCTTTACTATTTCATTTCTGAGGTTACGGCCCTCTTCACAGCCCTGTGTTTTAGCATCGTCTCTCCCGCCCTCGAGCGACCTCTTAAGTAGTACGTTTCTCGGCCAAGGGGGTATGAGACCTTTAGGTCGATGGAGTTTTACGCCCGATACGAAGAAGTAAGAGCAAGCTTCTTCAACATTACTTTAAATTACTTTAGTATTTTATATTAGTTTAAATCCTGCAAGCAGTGATATTTGATTTTGTAAAACCCGAGGTAATTTATTAAAGTAAAGATATAATAATAAAGCTTATATTTTAAAACTTCATTTGAATTATAGTTATTTTACTACGACGAGGCGGTAAGTCGTCTTTCAGTCTACAAGAAAAACGTGTGCGGAATCATAAGAGTTTTAGTTTGGTACTGTAACTCTTATGATTCCGCACACGTTTAATAATTGAATTATTAATGAATTTATATTTATTAGTAACGATTTATAAGATAATAATAGAAATTTTATGGCATAATATTTAAGATATAATATAATTATTCTTATGGTTATATTTATAGCTATCTGTCACTTTTAAAAGATTATGATAGTGAGATATAACAGTGAGAAGACTTTTATAATAGTGAGAAGAAATTAAATAGCATGAATTTGGATTGAAGATAATAACAGAAAATAAAATATCACTTTATGAACTAATCTCTCATGGTCTGTTAAAGACTAAATCAAGTATTCAATCTTGCTATCATGCTGAATTATGCGTGGATTATAGAACTGTCTTAAAGATTTCTCTTTAAGGCTTCTTCATGACATTAAATGGATCCTGCGTTTCTCAAGGTACATGAAATATATTTTAGCAAATTATGAAATATTACGACGTCGAATATGTTAGAACACATATATATATAATATTCGAAACTCTGTAGGTTTAGATGCTAGAGTTGAATGCTCGTTTATCCATTCTACTACTTGTTGAACAAGCTTAAAAGTTAATAACAACCAAGCACACATTCCAATTAATTTCATTCGGCCAGAGCAATTTTGAATAATTAAGAATTATTACCCCTCATCCAATCAGCACATTTGTAATTTTAAATCTATTAATTATGTCAGTCTTGTCGCTATGACAATCAATACACGCACAGGAAATTGAATTCACTCAGAAATGAAATCATGCCGAGGATGGAATTAACGCATCGTAGCTCAACATGCATGAATGATGCAGATTCTTGGAATTCAACGCTCGATTCTCCATTACTTCGGTTTTAGAGCCGAAAATTAATATTTCTAGGTTATGTAACACCGTAAAATAAATGTTTAGTTTTATAACTACATATGGATGCTTCCTAACATAAATGGGATATTACTGAAATTTAAGTTTTGAGATGTTTGGCTTCGAAACTGTGCAAGCTGCGCTAGAGGAATCAGTGCGGTATTGCAACAAATAGCTTTAGCATGTCCTAAATTCATGAAATAGATCCAGTAGTTTATGTATGTATCTATCTCTATACATATAATATAAACTTAAAACCATTAAAAAAGTAAAACGTTGACTTCAAATTCTCGAATTCTTACACTCAAAAATAAAATAACTCCCGCTGAACGCATAAACATATAGCAGATTAGGCCAAACGAACTAAATTGTAGTAAATCCTGAGCATCAAGAATGAATGTTTCTAATTTTAGGTAATAAAGAAGGAACGAATGTTTAGACATTTTGAGGCATCACATTTCGTTGAAGACAAACTGTGTAGAGGACTTGTGCGCTTTCAAAAAGCTACTAATTTATACACACACACACACACATATATATATATATATATATATATATATACGTGTGTGTATATATATATATATATATATACACACACGTATATATATATATATATATATATATACACATTGTAACTTCTCAAATTACTATAAAATCGAGTAAAAATTAGATGTTAGAATATAACTAACCTATGTGCACATTATGAGGAATCTTTCAAAGTATTTCATCACCATTATCATCTCTCGAATAACATAATAACGCAGACTGTATATAGCTTTGACATTATTAGACAGATTTAATGAAAAAACGCTAAATGGGGTCATTTATTCTAACAGCTTAAATTTAATGACCCCCATCTGGCATTTTTTCAATTGTGGATGGGTTTTTTTTTTACTTAAGAGCTATTGGTGTCTGCGATGTGTATATACATTTTGCGTTTTGCTTGGAATATATTTTAAAAAACCTAATTGCATTTGAAAAGTTGACACTGAAGCGAATAAACAATTAATATGCATGTAATTGGCAAAACTATGTGTTATATACAATGTTCCACTCAGCTTAACTCTCAATATAGCTAGAAATGCATTTGCTCTGGTGTATTCAAAATGCTTCTTATTATAATGGCATGAAATAAAACATGGAAAACTATAAGTAGAATTTGAAAATTAGTACTGTAAATTTAACACGTTATAAGATCTCATTTTGATTTTCTAATCAGTTATTTTATGTTAATGTTAGGTTGTTTTTGTTGCTCAGTGTTATATTGTAGGTGACTAGAATACAGAGCACTTGATTCTTTTTCGATCGCACTCGTAATGAAAGAAATGCCCTTCAAACCAGTTTATAGAGATAGAAGTGGAGAGATGAGTGAAAGGAAAATAATACTATCGTACTATAATATTGAACACCACTGATATCATTCCATTTGCACATCTTCAACGTGTGGGAGGCATATAAGCATTCCGTACCACTCTTGCACGTATTGGGAAAAATTCGTACTTATGGCCTGGACATACTTTCCGACGACATCATTTTCTCTTGGGGCCCACCAGCGGCCGAGCGGTAAAGTCGCTGAACACTGGTAGTTCGGTCCGAGGTTCGAATCCCGCGAACGGGCTGGCTGCATGGGCGTTTTCGTGGTTTTCCCCATGTGTAACGTGTATACGAGCCAGTTTCCCTTAGAAAGTCCTCCACGAAAGGCATCCCTCCCCTTAGGCAGATAGCCCTCGTGTGCTTTGCCATAATTAAATACACCAACACCATTTTCTCTTGGTGTAATGATTGCTTAGGCGATATTTTTATGGTTTTATTTACGTTGAATGATGCGTATGAGTCACACCCGGAAGCGTGAAAATTATCGTTTTCATTCTTTAAATAATAATACCAGACGAAAACATTTACATGCAGCTTTCTGCTGACGGGCTTCCTATTTCATGGAATAATAAAAGGATAAAATTTTCCGAAGATGGTAATCGTATCAAAAATAATTTTAAGTGATTAGATTACATAGATAGCTGAATTTTTTAATTTAGTGCAAAATCTGAACCGCATTGGATTACATGACCATCTTAACCCAGCTGTAAAAGCACTGTGTGCTGGTAAGTATATTTATTATCGTAATTTTATTGCATTCTGTTCCTCTCATATTGCAGGAAATATTTCAGTTTGAACTTTTTGTGTTTTTTCCATGTTCCATGTTTTTCAAATTTCTAATATTCTTTTACATTAAAGACAAAAATACATTCTGTATCATTGCTGAACTTAATATAGATGTATGAGAAACGAAACTTTTTCTCTGATAAAACGCTATTTATATGCAAAAGTAAAAAAAAAAATTAAAAAATGGGGAATATTCATAAAGTAATATTATTTAATTTAATACGTATCGCTACTTCTCTACACCAAATCTATATTAATCTAACTTGAAATATAAATTTTACTTTTCAGACTGACAACAAATATCTTGAATTTACTGTGTATTATGTTATCTCCCAACGTTTTTGCTATTTACGAAAACTGTTTGTCTCGTACTTTCCAGGAGTGCAGCTGTAGATAATGGATATGCAATGAACATGAAATAATGAATTAATAATCACAACATTTTTAATATGAACAGTTTTAAATTAAACATTTAGTAAAAACCTCTGCACTCAGTTTTAATACACATTTACAGATTTAACATGCTGGAAAAAATAATACTTTTTTCTCTCTAGGGCAAAAAAAAAGCACTGCAATTTTTATATTAAATTCACCACACGACAGTGCCGTAAGAAGTGTTATCTCATGGTAATAAAAATACAACGCAATTGAGTAATAATCTCTACCGTACTTCTCTCAAAATGTAAACAAATGGTATGGAGGTGTACTCTCCAGCATGACCAAAGTCAAGGCGTATCTAAAAGCGTACAGGAAATTATGTCATCTGAAGCTATATCCAATCCATGAGGACGGATTTTTCTTTATGCGCATAGCGCGGTACAGATTGCTAATATGCGTACGGGAGCTCGCATTGTTTGCAATTATTTCTTCCGAGTTCTCCCTTGGTTTCTAGATCCGATTAGTTAATTTATTTTTCATTTTCTTCTTATTTTTTACTGTTATCATTTATATATATGGTGGGATGAGGTTAGGATTAAAATAGAGGGAGGCAGCGGCATTTTAAAGGTATTTAATGATGAAAGAATAAACATGATTATGATATGTACAGAGTCTAAGGAAGTAAGATAAAAAGTTCGATTCATCATGAAACGGAATTACATCATCAAGCAACATTGTCGAGGGGCATAGTTCAGTTACATCCATCGCCACGTCATAACCTTATCTGAATGGGATTCTCTCCATTTCCTCACGTGAGCTTGAAGAAGTATCTCGCTGCTGTAGCTGTTGCCAGATTTAGGAAAAAAAGGATGAGTTGTAGAAGCGAATGTCCACAAACTACAATCTCAGCCCATTGGCCTATGCAGATTTTATTGTTTCGCCCACCTACGTCACACGACGAGAAGGAAGGTTGGTTGGACACGGAGGGTTTTTGCACCCTTTTCTAAAAATTTTTCGGATGCAAAGGACGGCACCTCTCAGGTCAGTTTTTTCGTTTCTATTGTCTGTGTTTTTTTTGGTCCTAATAAGACCCTACGACGTTTGTTTTCTTGCAAATTTAATTGCATTTTTATTGGATTACAGCACCATTCTCTTTATAAAAGTTCTATCTTCTTTAGGCTATACAGGACCAGCCCATACGTTGTTGTAATTTTTTGACTAATAGCAGACCGCTATTTATTTTATTTTGATTTTAATTTTATATTGCTCGGAGTTGCAATTGCTTTTAACACCCTAATGTGTTTTTCAGCGGACGCGTCGGGAAAAAGGAACAGAGTAGTGATGCTCCAAAAAAGATTTATTCGGGAATATTCATGTTTTTTTATAAAAAAAATTTTCGCATTAAACAAGAGCTTCAATAGTCTGTTTCGGCGAAACGCGTAATGGTATTTAACCTAGTTCGACACTCAGTTTTTTTCCCTTGAAAAGCCAATTGAGGGTACGAGTGGGTTAATTTACCATTTTCCGCTATGTAATTATTGAATTTTTGTATTGTTGCAATTTATGTTTTCATTTTAATTTTTGCATTTTATGTATTGGCATTTTTTCAGTCCATATATTTTATTATATGTATTAACTCTTCTTATATATATATTTTTCCGTCAATCTATTTTTATGTGTGTTAACGTTTCACATATCACAACGGTCAGGTTAATTTTTCGTGCATTAGCATGTCTTCCAACATTAATTTTGGCAGTTTTTTTTTTCCGCGTGTTTTCAGTTTTTTCCAGTTTTTCCAGACAAAAAATTTCTTCTTAGTTTATATTTTAGTAATACAGCGTTGAAATATTTCGTGGAGCTACAGCTCCTGGTAACTTTTTAGCAAGATCGCTGCAATGTTTCTACCTACTACTATTATTTCATATCTTTTCGCAGCATTATGCGGAAAAAATTTTTAAGACCAAATAGGTCTTACGTCTAATTACTTGTTAGCTTTACAATTTCTTTTTTAATTATATATATATATATATAAGAACTAATGTATATATATATATATATATATATGAACTAATGTAAGCCTTTAAATTAATTGTTACTGAAACCAGTCTTTCGAAATTAATCTATTATATTCTTCAACGAAGTCTTTGGAAAGAAAAGTTGAAATGAAATTACTCAGGCCAACACCTTTGCTAAACCTTAATCAGGTGACAAAATGTAAGCGTAGAGATTCAAATCTCAAAAGGGAATCCAAACCGGCTATATATGAAAATGTGCACGGATTAGTGGATGAGAATCGACTTACAGGCTGCTCTGTTTTCCATGTCTCCTGTTCGCAAAAGAGACTACTGATTTAAGTTTAGCGAGTTACGGTGTTGTTGATTAATCAAGTCTAACACAGAAAATAAAAAAGCATGAATATTCACAATTACATTTAAACTCCATCTTAGAATTTAATTTGCTGGGAAAGGTGGATTAATTTGCAATTCGACAGTACGTTCAAATGTTAAAAGACGAAATGAGAACGTTGCCAAAAATCGTTATATTCTAACAAAAATTATTGTTTTCATTCTGTTTTGCGTGCGCATTTGAGGTTTCACTTCGAGGGCATGATGAAAGGGAGGATTTATTCAATTCGAGAGTTTTCAGAGGTCTTTATAGAATGGATTCATTTTGATTCAAAGTAACAATTAACCGCATATAAAATTACTCTTGTAAGGAAAAGATGTTTTTGGTAAAACAGTCTGAGATCTTAGAGTTATAAATACTGTTAATAATCATTAGGCAGATTAGGAGAAAAGGAAGCCTTACATTTTCATAGATTTCTAATAAAATCGTAGAAAGGATCAGACACAAGTTTCCCACATTAAAAGAAGTAGAACGTTTTTTTTTTTTCTGTTTGATTTAAATTATGCGTCTAGTAGTCCAAAGGTATATCCTACCATCTCGAGGAGGCTTTCGAATAAAGTATTTTAAGTCAAAGATACTGTTTACAAACATCCATGTTTTCCCTGGAAATCGAATGCAGTCTCGATTATATGACAGCCAGTAATGCTAAGATTAGGCCATCCTGCCTCAAAAGAGTCATTTGTATAGCTAATAAATGATACAATATTGGCGAGGTTATAAAAACATCAATGTCAGTTTCTGACTTAGTAAAGAAATAGTGATGCAAAAGCATGCAACTTGTAGGAAAATTGGGAGAGAATATAACTAGTAGAAAAATAATATTTCATAAATTTCAATATGATCAATAACGTAATAATGCTAAAAATTATCTATAATTTATCTTGTTGAATAATATAAAAAAGTTGTGAGGATTTTAAATACAGCACGCTTAAATAATCGAGATAGTGAAATTAATCAGAAGCCATACTTTAATTTAGAGAATATTGTAGTTACAAACACAATTACATTCGCACTGCTCAAATTTACAAAGCTTCTCATTTAAAGTTCTCTTATTTGGGAATACAGAATTCTAAAAATTTAGCTGACAGTTTATAAGCCATTTTATAACTGTAAGAACGTTTGATTAAATAATAACTATTTTAAAAGCTTAATAGCCATATTTCTGTTTGAAAGCCTGAATATGTTCCTTAAGCTTAAGAAAAAGCAGTTATAAAAAGTACAGAAATATGTTGCAGATAAAATTATGAATTAAATTATTGAAATAATATGCAATTAAATGTTATGGAATATTTGTTTTCCTTACCATTTACCTTAGTGGTAAAATACGAAGTACATCCAGCTAGCAAATCGGAAGGTCTTCCGACAGCATTGTTAAGTATTCCTGTTTCGTGCTTCAAAAGCCTAATCGCTCAAAGTAATATATTAAATAGGGGGTAAATTTCAATAAAAGAATAACATAAAAAAAGGAGAAAAGATATTCAGAACGCTTGACGGATCAAAGCTTTTCATCCATATCGCCATTGTAAAATTCCAACGCATTTGAAAAACATAAAAATATTATATATGGTTATAAAATAATGCTATAGTATGAAGATGATTACTGAAAATAAGATAATCATTGATTGCCTACCTCATGGGATACACAAAGGCCTTCTTTTTGAAAGGTACGTAATAAAAATATGGATAAAAAATATGTATAATGTTAATGCAGGAGCTACAGATGATTTATTTAATGATTTTTCTAATATAAAAAAATCAGTCATTTTGACTCATTTGGAAGTTTTGATGTTTATAAATGTTAAAATATCTACAAATATTTAAAAAATAATAAAACTGTTCTGAAAGTATTTATTATTTATTAAATAAGGAATAATCAAACAGTAATATTTTAAAGAATTCTGTTTGATATCTGTAGAAAACTCCTTAAAGCAAATTTCTGATATATTGTAGTTTTACTTTGTATAAGAATTTTATCCCATTTGCAACGCTCTTAAAACATTGGTATTCCACATGGGTCCCAGAAACCATTTTACAAAATAATCATTCTTTAGTACCACCATTTATATACAGACAAGCATTTTACAACAAACTTTCTGAAAAATCACATTTCAGAAAGAATTTATATTCAGGAAACGCGGATGTTAAAAATGATATCATATATTCCAAATGTAAAGTAGGTTCTCTCTCATAAATCATTTCTCGAATCCAAAAGTAGGAGTCGAAGCTGTAATCACATTGATTGATGAACAGTCTGTACGTTCTAACGTAAGTCGCAGAAGATATCTTTTCCATCTACCGAAGATTTGATCACCGCAGTACTTGGCAGTAAAATATGATAAAGATCTCATTTGTATAAAAACGGGGTAAGATTTGGAGTCCATAAAATATTCTGAAATGTGTGTGCTGTTTCCCTGAAAAGAGTAGTGTGCATAATATATAAAGAGAGACAACGTGAATATTACATATATTCACTGAGTAATGTCCAAAATAGTAAATGTTTGGAAGAGAAGTTATCCAGACTTACGTTCTTCTTTAATGAGTCATTTAGATGAACGTTTGATAAATTTTGATTATCAACGTTTATCTAACATGATTAACATTAACCAGAAAAATAATTTAAATGAGTAACCGCTAAATAGCACCATCATTATGCAAGTTTCTCCACAGCCAAAAGGTTAACAGAAAAAAACGCAGAAAATACCGTGTGTAAGAAAGGGTAACGTACAAATAGCCTCTTAATACCCTTGTGATCATCGTGATATAAGAGTGCTTAATTTGTCAGTGCTCATGATATCCTGTAATCTCTCTGAGATATTTTCGATTCTCCCATGTGAAGTATGCCACCAACAGGAATATCCTCGAGATACCGTTGCTTGGTCCAGTCTTGAGATCATATTCATCGCATCTTGGGTATGACCTCTAGACAGCCGATGTAGTTCTTACGGATTAGTGAGAGATGTTGTTAGGATTACATAAAATATTCCATGAATGATTTCAGGATCACATTATAATGTTCAACTGAGCTATAATTTTACATATTTTAAACATAAATTTTATTTCATTTAGCAGTGCTTAAATAAATTCGAAAGTATGGAGGGAACTTACTTTAAAAGCTTTACAAGAATAGAAATTTATTTAAGAAGGATATATTTTTTTAATTAAGCTACCTAAAGTTTTCCCAAACAAAACAAATGTAATGAATAATTTTATTATCTAAATGAAAATTTCACTAAATTTGATCTTGCTTTTGAAATGAAATTTTAATTAATAGTTTATTTAAGAGTTGGCTCTACTAACCCTGTTTCTTGGAAGTATATTTCAAATTAACGGTGACGAAATGATAGCAAACACATCTGATTGGTTCTCTTGCATATAAACTAAAAGAATCCAATTGACAGAAAAAAGTTTGGATAAAAACGTGGATAACCTAATTACAGGCAAGAGCTTCAAAAGTTTATGGAGTTGTAAAATTCCCGGTTTTCTAAAGCACGAATCGTATATATCATTTCTTAGATGTCAGAAGAAAATTGCATTTCTTGCTGCTGCAAATTAACAGATGTTCTATATTTGCCTTGACGATATTGGCGGCTTTGACGTGGCGACAATGACGACTGATATTTGATTTCCCATTTACCAGCTATCTTCTTTGGAAGCCAGTGGCTGAAGGTTGTCATGCATGGGCAGCTGATACCTGCAAAAAAAAGCGTACGATATCCTGCATTAAGGACTGCACATTTCGTACTATCACTATAATGAGAAGACAAGATTGATCAGTTAATACCGCCAGCCACATCGTAATGTTTTTTTAACCGCTAGATGCCCATGTACTGGTCTGATTGACGAAATTCAAATTGCGTTTTTCATGTCTCGAAAGCGCGACTTAGAATATGTATTAGATTTATATCTAGCATTGTTCTAATATAAGTATTATAACACAAAATCGTACCTTTTCTGAAATAACATGCCAATTTTTTCCCTCCATTTTTAGATTCCACTACTCAAATTATGCCAACTTGCCAAGTTTTGTAAAAATTGCAAGAGTACTTTTTTAAAAATTAGCTCTTAAAATTTTAGCTCTGCAATGTTAATTGAATTTGGTATATATTTGTGAACATCTCTTTTTTTATTTAACTTATTTTATTCTTCCTTTCACACTTCGAAATTTAGGTTCATTCCAAATATGATTCGCCCATTTTTATGACTTATTTTTAAAATTTATATTTAAAAATAATTTTCATAAGTTTTTCGAAAAAAAAAATTGAATTATAACCTATAAAATTTTGACATCATCTTAAAGTATATGTATTTCTAGGCACACCTGCAAAAAATTATAGTTTTTTATTCAAAATTTTCTAAGATATACATGAATTTACAAATTGGCGCATTTTTAAATTTGGTATCTATTTTATAAGCTATAATAATGGAAAATGTGGTTTGCTTACTTTGTTAAAATTATTTGAAAGTATGAACGATGACTATTTTTTTCCGCTTTTCTCCAATGAGAAAAAGGATAGGAAAATAGGTTGCTGTAAATTAAGAAGTTCGCCAAGTGAATTATTCTTAACGCAAACTAAAAAAACGCGCCAAGTTAAATTTTTGAATTTCTCCTTAAATTTAACAAATTTTAGTATTTAGGCGTAATTTGAGTCGTAGAATCGAAATATAGGCATGCCATTTCAGAAAAAGCCGGATTTTGCTTGGAATGACCTGTATTAGAACTATCCTGAGTAGAAATATAATGTATATCCTAAGTCGCGCTTTCGAGACATAAAACAAGGAATCTGAATTTCGTCAATCGGTGGGGTAGAACGGGAGATATAGAACTGTTTTTTTTCGCAGTGTACATTCTTATTAACTTAATTTTGCAAATTTTTTTCGGCTTGATGTATATCGTTTAAATATTTGCACTGATTTTACCTGTTTATTTGTATTTGCTTCCATATTCTCTCCTTGCTATATTTGTAAGCTCAATTTATACTATGATATAATTATAGTATTGTCTTGTTCCTGTGTTTCTTTCAGTATTCTTTACTTTGCATAGTCAAATCTGAAGAAACATTGCCTTCAAATCTAGTTATTTAGACAAAAGGTTAACACAGATGGAGTAATCGTCTCGAAACGGTATTTTGAGTCGAATCACTTTTCAAATTAGTACCACTGAATATTATCGTCTTCTATTATAGGTATTTAAAGAAATTAAACAATCAGAAATCTGTATAAATGTTTGAACGTTCCTCGAATAGCGAAAAAGCCTAGACCCATCAAATTCAGAATAACGTATAATCGGTGTCCACGTGCATATGGACACCTGGAAATCCGAATTTTGAATTTCTAGCTGGTTTTATTATCTATTTCATATTTTGTCAAATAATAACGAATTTTTGATTAAAAAAATTAGCGATTTCAAAATGGCCATTAGAAATACTATATAGAATAAAGCACTTTTATCTCTAACTAAGACTGTATATCTGAAATTCTAAAGTTATGATGTTTTTAAATATTTTAAGGCCAAAGGGGCTTTAGCCCATATGCTATCAAAACATGTATGCGTGTGCAAATGAAAATAGCACGCCTTTTTAATATAAAATTTGAAAACTTAAAGATCTTTTTAATTATTTTTATTTTATTTATATATTAACCCAAATGAGCGTTACCTCAGAAGGGCTGTTAGCTTCGTTTTCACATTTCTCATCAATTCACTATAAACGGCGAAACACTTTTAAAATTGTTGCCACCAAACATTACAGCCCTGTATCCTGTTTAAAGAAATTAAATAATAAATAATCTACATAAATGTATGGACGTTTCTCGCATTGTGATAAAACAACGGTACCTAGCCATCAAATTTTGAATAACGTACGTCCCCACCTGAATATAGGCAGTTGTAAACCCAAATTTGGTATTTGAAAATTGTTTTATTATCTGTTTAATATTTCGTTAAGAATTTATGAGGTTTTGACTAAGAAACTGAACGATTTCAAAGCGAGCAATGGCAACACTGTACAGTAAAAAAAAATATCTCCAGCGCGCAAGTCTGTGTATCGGAAATTCTAAAGATGTGCTCTTTTAAATATTTTGCGATATTGCTGTTGGATTGAATTTTAAGCTTTAAGTGCGAAGAATACGATATTTAATAAATAATGGTAACACACAAAACGTTAAAAACAGATTCTTTGGGCGTAATATAAAAGCTGAAGGCTTTAATTAATTATTTTTATTGATTTATTTATTTTAGCCAAAAGGAACTATTAGTCTCGAAATAAGATTTTTTTCTGGTTCACTATAAATGGCGTACCTTTTATTTAATTTTTTGCCATCAGATATTATCTCCCTGTATTATTTTTAAAGAAATTAAATTTAAAAAATATGCATGCATATATGTACCTTTCACGAGTTGTACAAAACTACGATACCAAGATTCAAGTTTTGAATTGTGTAGTGTTCTACCCAAATATGTGCACCTGGAAGAATTTGATATTTCCAATTTTTAACCCAAAGGGCTATTAATTTCATTTTGACATTTTGCGTTGAAAGCTTTAAATGTCCATATCACTTTTCAAACTGTTGCCACCAAATATTATCGTCCTGTGTTATGTTTAAAGAAATTAAACAATGAAGAATCTGCATAAATGTATGTATGTTTCAAGCACTGTGATAAAACAATTGTACCTAGAGCCATCAAATTTTGAATAACGTAATCCTCCACCAAATATGGGCATCTGAAAGCTCAACGATTTCAAAGCGAACAGTGGGAACAGTGCACGAAAAAAAAAAATTATCTCCAACCCGCGACACTGTGTATCGAAAATTCTAAAGGTATGCTCATTTTAAAATTATTTTACGATATTGTTGTTGAATTGAATTGTTTGGTTTAAGTTCGAAGAACATGATATTTAGTACATAAAGGTAACACACAAAACGTCTTAAAAAGCCTCTTTGAACATGATGTAAAATCTGAAAGCTTTCAGATTTTTTTTTTAATATTTATTTCATATTTTATAAAACTTTCAAGACTTCGTTCAAGAATTTGCTTAACAAACTCAAGGATTTTAAAGCGAGCAATAGCAACACAGCTGAAAATGAAACAGGCTGTCGCAAGACTGTTGCCACTACAAAAAAACAAAAAAAAACGTAAAATATTTACCTTTAAAATTTTAACAAACTCGGCTCTATGAAACCAAAAGTCATTTATCTTCCACGCGCCAGCATTTTGTCATTTAGTTAAGTCTAAGATATTTTCAAATTTAATCTGGAAGATGTTTTTAAATGCAATAAAAACTGTTCTTGACAATACTTTTTTTCTACTTTTTAATGTGATTGGGTTAAATAAACCTGCATTAAAATAATATGATTCTAATTTAAAATGTTAAATATTTTTATGAAATTACACTAGCTGAACTCATTAAAATCATTATAGACTTTTCTTTTTTATAATAACTATTTTAGGCGGCTGGATGCGCTAGCGGCTAGCTTTCAAAGAAATAATATAGCAAATATAAAAATATATGTGGCAACCTATATCACTCTATGGAGAATTCCGAAGATATGCTGATTTTAAATAGTTTGTGATTTTGCTGTTGAATTGAATTTTATATGGCGTAACTGCGAAACTGCGAAGAACGTGACATTTGATGAATAAAGTTACTGTATAAGAAGTTAATAAAAAAAGACAAAATTTTTTTTTTTTTTTTTTTTTTTTTTTTTTTCCCGGGCCAACTTACTAAGAAAACTGAGTATTGATATGAAAAACTTAGAAAAGACAAAAAAAAATATTAAACTATACTCCAGCACTTTGTACATGGCGTAAGTGCAAAGGAAACGATGCTTTACAATAAAGCTCAAAAGATAAAAAAACAATTAGCAGGAGTGAATGCAAGAGAATCTTGATAGAGTGCAAAAACGACAGACTACAAGCTTAGAATGTAAAACCCATAGCAAAACCTTTTGGGCGACAGTTAAAATATGAAACATTTATTTATTTTTTCCATCGACTCAATCCAGCTGGCTGATGAATTTTTAATGCAGCCAATCAGATCTTCTGCCGATGGCAAACAGAAAGGATTTTATAATCAAAAGACGACAATCTGTAACATCTGATATATAACATATATTGTTATAGTTATATATAACTCATCCTATGGTTGGTTTGATTTATTTAATTATGGCAAAGCACACTAGGGCTATCAGCCTAAGGGGAGGGATGCCTTCGTGGAGGACTTTCTGAGGGAAACTGACTCGTATACACGTTAACATACTCACCATATGGCGTTGTAACTTCAGAAAAGTTTACCTTGAATCTAAATCATTTATACACATATATGCCTGATAATTTGCAACAATTACTGAGTGGTAAATTAATAGCTATTTACGTATCCATCAGTTACCTCTTTGTGAAATTCATATGCACCAAAATATTTCTCTTAAATCTTATTTAACAAGTATTACAAATAAATGATTCAGTTTCTAGAAAATATTAGCATAATATAAGTTTTTATAATGCCATTTATTTTCAATTCGTAACTTAATTCGTAAAACCGAACGCAATATCTTATCTTCCGATTTTATTTCACTTTGTCTATAAGCATCGGAAGAAAATATACTAAAAATGCATTTTTTAAACACAAAATAGCGTTTTTATCAATGCCATCTTATACATTTTCTTTCAAATCAATTTCATCAATTCAGTTTCTTTCAGTTCCAGAATTTGTCTGCACGTTAAGAAGAGTAACTTGTATCAGACATACAGAAAACCGATAAACGGTTTTATGTAAAATCTGCTTTGTTCACTAGGGACCAAGTGGAAAAGCCTGTTGAGCACTGATAAGTGGACCAAGGTCAGATTGTGGTGGGTAAATTGGCTGTATAGGTATTTTCTTTCTTTCTCCATGTGTAATGCGAATTCCAGGGGGGAAAAGGCTTTCCGTGATGGGATTTTTCCTCTTAAGAATGTAAAGCTTTCATGTGCTTTACCATCATCGATAAAATAAGACCTCAATACAAAACTACAAAATTTACTTCAGGCCTGAGGTCGTTTTTTGTGTAACATTGCGCTTTATATTGGCATATGCTTATTTCATAGCGCAGGTTTCATGCTGAATATACATCCTGGTTATAAAAGAAATACATGGAATCAATGGCTTGTCAAAATATAGTTAATATTTAGACCAAATTGTTAAGACGGAAAGAATATCCACTCTCATATCTACACTGACAAATTTCTGAAAACTGTTTGTATTATTTAACGCTGTTCAAAATGTCATGAGAGATAAAATTGTATGCATGAATAGTGAATTACATACGAGTACATGGCAATGAAATTACGTAATGAAAAAGTAAAACTTCAAAATACTTAGCTGCTTTTTTATACATAATAACATATGAAATTTATGACCATTTTTCTCCAACTGCCTGAAATCAAAATACTTTTTTCTTAAAAATTCCTTTTACACATAACTATTTTCAAACTTGAATATTTTGTTTGCAGAACTATCTTTGAGCTAACTCAGCTCCCAAAATCATTTTCGACGACACACAAATTAATATTTGATGAAACTGAATGATAAAGATTGCATGCAAAATTTCAAATTAAGTTTTAAAATATTAAATGTAAAAAGAAATGCATGACTTTAAGAGTGTATTCTAAATAAGTAACGAAGTAAATAAAAACTATACTGTCATACTTTCATACAATTACATTAAGTCTGAGCACTTAGTTTTCAATACTTTACGTCTTTTATGGGAATTCTCATTGTGCATTTAACATTCAAATTAATTAAAAAATAACTTACATAATATTAATTATTATAAATTAAAACTTGGATATGTATACAGATTATGTTTTGTGTTTAAAAATTATATCCATCGTTAAGCAAAGCAAAGAAAAATACAACAAGCTAGATGAAGCTGCAGATATTTTACAGAGCAAGAAATGAGGCAATCTATTACTATTGTTTACGCTTGCATAGTTCAAAAAGTGTTGCGACATCTCATTACGTTATTCTTGCAGGATATATGCAGTATCCATCACGTCTATTTATTTATTATATAAATCGAGTAAATTAGAAGTTAATCATTAATATTTCTGCCAAAAAATTAAGTTATCATCGCGTACACTGAAAAGTTTTTCCATGCAATTTCTCTGTAATTGCGGACACCTCAAGTTAAAACCCACCGTCTTCTTTTCGAAGTTTGTTTTGCTTAGCACTTTCCTACACTTATAATAATGATATTTTAAATATCCTTTGAATGTAATCGGTTCACACTGAGTGAAAACGCAAAGAATATCTTATATGGTCTGATCTAATTAAAAATTAAAGCTTCCATATAATACGGTAACAATTAAAGAATTATCAAAACGTCTGAAACAATGTACCTACGAATCATATCGATTTTACTACCATAGCACATACAATGGAATATGTTGAATGAACATTCTAATTGGGCCTCACATGCTACTTGGGTCTAAAGATTTGAAAACTGCCTTAACCTTCATTAATTAGAGTTATCTTATTTCTAAACTTCGAACAGTTGTATTTTAAAATAATTTTTGGGCAATAAGTGGACCACGAAATGCGCCTTTAAAAGCCTGTGTCATCTCCTGATAATTAGAGAAATTATTTAAACCGCATTTTGAAAATTCTGGTGAAGTAACTCTGATTGTTATGAAACGATTTTGAAAGCTTTTTCCATACAAATAATATGCACAATACCATATAATTTTATAATATGTAATCCTATATATGTAATCTAATCACCATTAATGTGAACACTTGTTAATATATAAAACAACCATCATGCTGACAGTTGCTAAATGTTATGAAAAGGACACTTTAAGTTGTTAGAATTGTTCATAATGATATGGAAAGTATAGCTGAGTGCTGTGGAGTAAAAATACATTGAACCAACAATGCTATCAAGGCGATGCCATAGATTTTCTGTTAAGTTTATTACTGGGGGATTTGGGGGCCAAAGAATTACAGTGAAGTCCTCCTCCTATTCTTCTAACCGTCCATGCAGATTCCTAGTTCTTTGACATACTCTACTGTTATGTTATACAAGCTTTTATTCACAAGAAAACAAATATCCATGCATCGATGTAGGTGAACTGCAAGCATTGATGCATATTTAAAGCAATTTATGAGCTAAAATCAATCCATCTAATAAAAATGAAAATGAAAATTAAGAAAACGTCAAAACTTTGATCATAAGACAACCTTTTGCCAATCAGTGAAGTCCACTGTTCACAAAAGTTTCAGCTTTATACGAGAATGAACTGATTTTAGAATATCTGTTGTCATCATGTGTCCTCTGCGAAGAATTATCGCGTTTATATAATTAAGACATTTCTCTGGTTCTTTTGTCAATACATTTCTCCGTTGTAGCATGTCAATCGGCTGGAACACATTGCTGCAGTCGCCGTTTATCTCTTAAATTTAATATGGCACGTGGTATTCCATAAATTTTAAGCCGTTTATTTTGTATAGTGTCACTTTCCATTCAAAGTACACTTTCACCACAGCAGCACGGGAACAGTTTACAAACAAATCAGTTTCTGAAATGCTATCACCCTTGTCCCGATAACCAATAGCTATTACTTTTTATAAATCTGGTGAATCGCTCCATTCATTCGTAGCCTCAAAGACGTGAAAGGTTCCCCGAATGCCTGCAACACACTTTATATACTCACCAAATCTGCTGACAAACGCTTAATATCATTGGTTATTTAGTGGATGGTAAATGTAGGCGGTGAAGGATATTAATGTAACTATACATATATAGAGATATGTAGCTTTTTATCAGTTTTGAACTATATCATTTTAGAAGACCAGAAGGCTATATAGCTTTATAAACATTTATTTGGTAACATAATTATTACATAACTTGGATATTTAAATCGTTGTAAGGTAATGTGGGACTATATGTAATTATAAGCATCGTGATATCCTATTAATTGTGTTCATGATATTTATTCTCATTATGTGTTTGAGTTTCTAACTTCAGGACATTGCCTGTACCAATTTTTCTCATTTAAACGAAATCACTTATAAATCTACCCAGATCCGAGGATTTATGAAAGATTTCTTCATTCCCATTCATTTTATTTTAACTAGAAGACATGAAATATATATTAAAACTCACGATCATTTATTTTCACACTTAACAATGCTAAAACCATGCATTGAGAATGGCTGCATTTGTCTTCTCGCAGCTATAACAAACTGTAAGTGGTGGTGTTATTTCTGGTTTTCTTGTGTACAACTAAAATTTTTCCAATAACAGGGATTTCTTACACCTAGTGCTAACAAAATTTGACAAAGGCATGTGAAATTTTTGAGTGTTTAGCCTTTTAAATTTTGATCGCAGCGAACTGTTTTGCGAAATTTCTGCTGTTATAGCACATAAAATCAAAAGAATAATCAAAATAAAAAATGTATTTTCTTGCCGGAAACATAAAACATATTTATAATTCATAAAAAAATTAATATTTTACTATTCATTATATAGTACTCCTTTATAGTTTTAATAATTAGTCTAGCTATGCAGCTTAGGACAAATATTGAGCTACTAGTTTAGAGATGCTTATTGAAATAATAAACACCAGAAACACTCGCTATTAAGCAACACCTTACTAATCAGAGGCAGTTTGACGAACAACGGATGTTAGATGTATAATGCTCAATGGACGTAGATTTTTAAACTAGCACTGCCTATTTAGAGAAATAAAATAATATAAATTTGGTCTCGCATATTTTATTTTAAATAACAATGAGGAATTAATTAAGGTAAAGACATACCTGTATGAAACTGGATACCTGATTTTTAAACTTTATCGTTTCATATATTTACTGTAGTAGCATGTCACAATTATCAGCATTTCTTAGTTTTGCGTTTGGGAGGTGATTTTCCATAGTCACTGCATAAGGCTAATGATCAATATATTATCATATTACGTACATTCTTCTGTTATAGTATACTCCTTTTTGAATAAATTTCATGATTAAAATAACTAAAATATATTAAAATAACTAGATGCCATATATATTTGCTGTACTAACAAGTCGAAGTTATCAGCATTTGTTACAATGGCATTAAAAAAAGACCTTTATTAAAAGCATCTCAACTGATTAATTGTTAGTCTAATTTTTCGAAACGCTAATGGCAGGTTTAGCCTTTTGAATAAATCATCATGATCAAAATAATAAAAATGAAAACTTTTATGTGGAAATAAAAATTATAGCGTTGAAAATATTTAGAATATGAATTGAAGATTTATCGAATTTCATATTAGGTAAAATATACGAAACCGTTAAAGGAATGTCTTTACAGTCTCCTCACATTCAATACAAAAAATATAATAATAAATAAATAAATACAGATATCGACGCTCTCGTCAATAGTGCTGCTGAAAATGATAACAGCACACTCACAAACTTTTGTAACTGGGAAATTCAACATTAGTGTTTCACGCGTTACATAAATAAAATATCCGTATCGCTAGACAAATGTATGGCAGAAAGACAAACCGAAATTAAAACTACCTGTGTTTTCAGGTTTATGAATTCGACTGTTGAAGAGAAATGCCAAAAACACCATAACGGGCATTAGGTATTTAAGTCTAAATGAACGCTAAATTTGACCTTGACCATGATCAAGCATTTCATGATTTCATTCAATAATTAGACCTTTAAATTAATGGTTATGTAAGTTAATAGAGTTAATATTCTTTGATATAAACACTTGGGGTATGTTTTACCTACTAAAAGAGAAAATTGGGGCAATATCTAGGGGAAAAAAGTAATATATGAGATATTAAGGCACATAAAAATAAAGTGTAGCATTGAAATCAAAGTAAAGACCTGGGGAAAAGGAAAACAAAATTAGAAGACAGTACTCATAAAAATATTTCTGATTTTATCTGGGTTAGTTACATAGTGAAATAAATGTGAGAATTCCTCTCAACTTCTCGCCTGAAAAAGGATTTTGTAACTTAACTAAATTAAATGATGGAAATTTGCTAAGGAAGGAGATTAAATCTTAATAACAGAAAAAAAGAAGCAACAAGCGAAAACTATAAAAAACGGATTTGAATAAAAAGTAGGAGCTTCTGGTTTTATTCTTTTAGTTTTACTTTAGATTAACGAATGTAAATACTAATTTAAATTTCAAATAAAACGCATACCAAAAACACTGGGCAGAATTAATTTCCAAAACGATTGTCATTGACATTTTAGAAACTTTGTCCATTATACAAAAAGAATTTCTTTAGCGAATGCGTAGCAACCAAACCTTTTTAATGTTCCTTTTCAAAAACATGATTGAGTTGTTGTAGTCGAATTGAAGACCACTCCTTTTCGAGGTCTTTTAAACCCCGGATCTTTTCTATTTGTCGTAGTATAATTATAAGGTACTACTGTTTCTTGAATGAACTATCTGGGAAGATTTTTAAGTAAAATGATTATGATTTTGATATTTTCCTTTGAATTCATCTCAAAGGAATAATTTTAAAAAAATTATCAAAAATAATCGAATTCCTACTTAATAACATAGGACACAGAGCGAATGAAAAGTGTGTAAGAATACCATTTTTACTACAAAATAAATGATAAGTAATCTGGAAGATTTTCCAAAGGAACAGCGTCAAAATGTGTCATAATGGAAGTTTATTTTTTACGATATTTTCTCACTTTACAGAATTTCTTAGTGATGTAGTTGCAAGCGCGTTCGGCTAGTAACTGAGAGGTCCAGTGTTCGAATCCTTGAGAGGACAGTGCTCACTTTTTCTTGTTTTAGGCTTCGGTAAACTAATGACTCTTCAAGTGACGACCGAAATGTGGTGGACGATAATTCTTTACAGCTTTTAGATCTCGCCTTACCAGCTTCCTATTAAGTGGGAAGAATGTGAAGTATTTCATCTCGTTTATACTCGTGTCTTTGTGGTGTAATTGCAAGCATGTCGGGAAGTTCGTCGGAAGATTCGGAGTTCGAGTCCCGGAGAGGGCATTGCATTGCACATTTGTCATATTTCCTCCTTCGATAAAAACCTAATGATTCTACAATTTTAGCATTTTTATTGGTATCAATTTACAATATTTCTGTCTACTTCAGGCGACACTATTTATCAAGAAAAATTGGAACTGAAGCAATAGTTTCTAAATTCACTTGCGAGTTTCTGGAAATAACGGAGGCACTTAACATGTTTAGAGCCCTTCCCATTTCTAAAGCGAGCAAAAGAGACTCGTAGTTTTCTGTGATACAAAGACAGTTCTACAAGTAATTCTGGATGGAAGCTCTCTGATCACGAACAGGATCCACTTTCGCCTAAACGAGGTCCAAATGTCAGACAAGGTCTGCAGTCTTTAATGTTGCCAACGTAACAGGTAACTAGAAAGCAGATAAACGTGTAAAAGAGGATCAAAGTCTTAACAATAAAAGTAAAGTTACACTCTGGCAAACCTCACCTTCCGAAAATGCCGTAGTCAAATGCAGATTCAAGGAATATTCAATTCGAATAAAGAACCAGCTCCGTAATATCAATGGAGACCGACTTATAAGTAAAAGAAGAGTCACTGGCTTTCACAGATGATTGAAAATAACAGAGAGGTTAGGAAAATCTGCAGTCCTGTCAGGACACTGAATTGACAGCTGCATACATCTTTTATGGTTCGGCAAGCTTTGCAGAATTGTTACTTAATAACATAATTTGCAATAAAACTTGGAATCTTGTTTACGAGACTGAACCTTTACGATGATAACATTTTGCAGGTTGTCAGGCCTGTCCTCTTCGTACAATTAGTGTACGCACCGTAACATATGTAAATAATGTAATGTCAGTCTCTAATGAAGTAATGTTTGCTCCTAATGTAGAGTATTCGTCTAATGTCTCATATGTCTCTAATGTAACCACGAATCCTTCCAAAATTGTATAACTGTAACTGTACAAGATCGAAATGCATAAAATTCGTACAATGTACCAAATGTAGTGTATGCACCGTAATATATGTAAATAATGTAATGCAAGTCTCTAATGAAGTAATGTATGTTCCTAATGTATTTATCCAATGTATTGTATTGCCCTATTGTAACCATGAATCCTTACAGAATTGTATAACTGTAATTAGCCAAGATATTTGTACAATGTACCAAATGCAGAGTATGCACCGTAACATATGTAAATAATACAATGTAAGTCTCTAATGAAGTAATGTATGTTCCTAATGTAGTGTATTTATCCAATGTATTGTATGTCTCTAATGTAGTGTATTTATCCAATGTATTGTATATCTTTAACGTAACCCTGAGTACTTCCAGAATTGTATAAATGTAAATATCCAAGATATTCGTACAGTGTACCAAATGCAGAGTATGTACTGTATGTAAATAATTCAATGAGCATCTCTAATGAAGTAATGTATGCTCCTAATTTACTCGTCGAATGTATCGTATGTCTCTAATGTAACAATGAATCCTTCCAGAGTTGTATAACTGTAATTATCCCAGATCGAAATGTATAATATCCGTACAATGCACCAACGTAGTGTATGCAACGAAACATGTAAATCATGCAACAGACGCCTCTAATGAAAGTATGTACATTATGTATTATGCGTACTGAGCATATTTCCGCATAGCGCTTCTGCTTTATGCACACCTTACTATGTCTCATATGTTTCTTCTGTGTGCAATATTTGCATTTATGTGCTCTAAGTGTTTCCGTATGTATTCTATGTGTCATTTTATGTGTTCTCGTGTGTGTTTTTATATCTTTATCTTACGTAATTATGAGTGTGTTTTTATGCTTTTACGTTTAATTTTGTATATCTATGTGTTTCAGCTTATATGTGTGTTTTAGTGTTTTAACGCTATCCTTCATATTCTTTTTAAGTTACTTTGTTTTATAAACAACGTCCTATGTAAAATCTACTTGACATCTAGCCCCTGTATGGCCATGTAAACTCCCGGTGCAGCCTCACGGGGCTCCAGCGAGTTGTTTCTTCGAGATAGTGGAGGACGTGGGACATATGCCTGTTTACCTATGTTATATGCCAGGCGTCCCCGTCCTCCGTCACCTGTCCTCTTCGCCAATGGCACTATTTGAATAGGCTTTGTCAGAAGCACAACAACAATAATAACATCAACATATAGGTCTTCACATACAAATATATGTATTTGAAATATCAATATAAATTGCTATCCTGAACTTTTATTACTTAATGCTTAGTTTCAAAGAAAAATAAGGAAGATTCTAGTTTTGTGGGTTGCCACGAGCAAAATATTGGGATTAACGGTAAATAGATCATGCTGTCAATTTCATTTGCGTTGGAAAATAAGGATCATTCTTGAATCGAATTTTGATAATTTAAAACTGTATAATAGGTGCTGGATATGCAAAGTTAAAATACAAGTGCATATACCTTAACAGCATCCTCAGTGAATCGTATTTTTCTAGTCTGTTGCTCAAGGCGGTTAAATATTTGCCGTTCCAAATTCATGATGAGTTTTTCCTAAATATTTTTTTAGGAGTATAATAAAACTGAGAAGATATTTCAGTGATTCCTCATGAAGAACTTCTTTTAATAATGTTGCAATTACACGAAAAGTAACTACGTTGAAATAAAAGCAAATATCTTAAGTAGTTCGAATTCTATTTCGTGAAATTACGAGATGTCAAAAGAATAAACAGTGAACTACTTAGTAAATTAAAGGATATTAATATTTTTTCCAACTTAACGAAAGGTTAAAATTTAAACAAAATTACGTAAGACTAGATTTACTTTTCCATCTCTTAGCTTAATGCACGAAGTAGTTCAATTAAAATTTCTGATTATTAGATCAAGTCTTCATTTTAAATCCGTTCAGAATAAGATTCATTTCCTTTTTCATTTACGTATATGAATGAACTCACTGAATGCGGTGTTCAAGAATCTAAGAAAAGTGCAAAACTGGGCATACATATTTTGGTAGATAATAACATTGACAATAGTCTAGGAGGTCTTATTAATAGATCAATAGATGTTACTTATGTGTGTGTCGTTATTTTCTTTGTTAGTATTTTGTAGCAAAAACATAAATTTCCATCATAGTACATCAGGAGTTTGGCATAATAATACAAGATATCAATACTCAGAAATAAAAGTATTATCTTTAAATTCATTACCTTTAAATTTGACATTTAATTTTTCCACTAGGCGCTATCAGTTGCGTAGCATAGAGGAAAAATCTGCAAAATGTATCTTAGTTGCATGATTTATTGCCGCATGTATGACAAGTATTTTTTCTTTAGTACTGATTTTTTTTACATAACTTGCACGTCTACGTTTTCGTCACTGACTAGTTTTGAAAGACTTAGAAACTGATTCCCGTAAAAGTATCACCATTTCAGCTCATTTGGTAAATAATCATGATAATGGAAGTTGCTAGAGATTCTTTTGGTGCATGTATTGAACTGAAGACAGGAAAGGTGAGATTTTCATAATCTCTAGTCACGTAAGCCGCAGGTAGTAGAGGCTTGGCTCAATTCTAAGGTGCGTATGAATAACAATGTTATTAGAATAACCTAACTAAAATGCTGATGTTTTTCCAATTATGTTTCTTGCCGGCTTCTGATTGCGACTAGTATCTGTCATTAGAATTACAACTAGAAGATCTTCAAACATTAGTAGATTTCACTATTTTTAATCTCAAACTGGGGAGATTTTATTTATTTTGGTAGTGATCATATAATGTATACTTTCTTGGAAATCTTCAAAATGTTAGAAATGCACCTATGAAATCTTCTTATTTTATTATTTTAGTTAATCTATTGCAAATTTATATTTCTCAGAAATTAGATTTAATTTTCCCAGTGAACATTGTTCACATAATCCACACGATTTTTGAAGTTGGTTGGAAGACATGGAAATCTTATTATCGCATTTAAATCATTACAGATTTATTATTTTTAGAAATTGCATTAATTGTCTCATAGGACTTTGCATTTAATTACACTGATTTGCAAAATTAAATTCTTTACTTGCCTCTTTCTGCTCTCATGATGAAATAAATTGAAAGAATAATTGTCTATTTGCTCAAATATTTATGTAACATCAGCTGTATGTATTATAGCAATCTGTCTCTTACTTTTGAAATCCTATGCTTTTCCGTAAAGGTATTCTTAGAATATTCATGCAAATTTAAATGGACTCAATCACTCAAGTGAATTAACATTACCTTTTTTCGCATCCTTCAGTCGTAATGTTTATCAATTTGATACCATTTTTATTCTGTTTTTGTATTTTATTACTCTTTAAATATTTAAAGACCGTTTCAGGTTTTCATATTTTGACCTTTATATCGTACTAATTTCTGTAATTTAAATATTGGTCATACAAGTTGCTTCTAAAACTATTTTTCCAAAATTTAATATTCGTTTGGGTTTCAATTTAATTCAATATTTCGTGATTAATTTGAGACAAATATTTATTATTCTTTTATTTATTGGTTAAAGGTTTGTGGCATTTTTATAATAAACAAATATTTTTTTCCATGTTTGGTAAAGGGGATCGAAGAAACGTTTTCTTTAAATTCATATTGCCCGAATCAATATATGGTTCCAAATTGGACTAAAACAAACTGATTTCAATTTTCAGCCAAACATATTGACATCTTTAGTCCCACACCTCAAAATATCTGTACTGAATTTTTTCACAATTTTATGCTTTCTTCATGAATTCTTTTGTCAAAAACGCCATTATTAGCGCAAGAAATTGCTTCTCATACTAAAATATAAAATTTAATGCCAAAATATGCTACTAGATGCAGAACGAGTTCTAATATGACTATTGGTTATAGTTTGGGGTAACCAATCACGTGACTTCCGTGATCGTTCAACGACTTATTATAGCTAATTAGTTGGTTGCTGGGCGTGTTTTGTCAATCCTGCTTTATTAGTCATTGTTTATGTTGGACTAATAAGACGTCAATTAGAAATGATCTTTTTGAGTTCTATGTTGATCATAAACGGCATTGGTTTGTATACTTGTTGTGTACCAATGAATTGTCCCTTTGCCATCTTTTCCAGAAGATTAATCGAAATACATCTGGGCCACAACAGTTTTCTGTAACAATAGGAAAATCTTTGAAAATACTTGAAACCCTTCCGGTGACAGGTTATGTCCCTATTCCAGTTGATCTATTCGAAATTGACAGAAAGACCTCAGTACTGACCATACATCCTTGAAACTGCTAAGGTAATACTATACTAGGTGGATTGTCCTTCAGATCTAGCAAACATGAGTAGGAAGGTGATCTACTGAATGTATCTCCCTTTAGATAACATAATTCTTTGCCTTTGTATATCAACTGCCGAACCAAAAGAAGACTTGAATCTGCAACGGAATAGGTTTTAAATGATTATGTGCCATCCTGGTTTGAAATTTCATAGGAACTGTTATTTTGCTTACTCTAAAAATATCCTGTTGGTGATGTTGGAAGATGAACGAGCACACGTTCACGAACTTCACCTGAGAAGAAAAAATGACTGGAAGAGAAATTTACTGAAAGCAAGAAAAATTGACTGGAAGAGAAAAATACGATAATTTGTGCTTCCAATTTCAAAGTACTGGAGTATTTTCAGATGATTCGCTGGGACAATCCGCAGGAGACACCGGCTAACTCAGCGACGAAGACGTAAGATTAATTAGAAGAGCTTCTCAATTTGAAATAGGAAAGCTCCCTTGCCATTCTAAAATAGTAAAGAGGTATGTGAGATTGGTGGCAAAAGCGTCGATGGCAACATGTGGTGCAGAAGCCAGGAAAGGATTCATATGCAATTGAATGAAGTCCCGGAACGCATTTACGAAGTTCGACAACAAGATAAATTTATTTATTTCTCTGGTGGAACCTGACGATGACAAGTGATTAAGCTGAAACTATTTTACTGGCATCTTTGTATCAGTTACAACTATAAGTTGGGTTAGAAAACAAAAGTGTTGTAAAAAATTCATTAAAAATATTGTTAAAATATAGTTTTATGTTTTCATTAACATTTACCTCATGTGGAACCTAAAGATAACGAGCGATTGAGCTGCAATTATTTACTGTGTTTTTTCATTGAACATAAACATATGTTGTGCCAGGAAATAATAAAATTTGAAAAATCGCTTTTTTTTTCTTTCTTTCACTCCACCCTAATATCTGATCCTTCGTTCACCCATTTCAACAATTTATTTTAACAGTTTTATGGTTTTAATCTACCAGTTGCCCCTATATTTCACGCACATTTTTGCATAATTTAAGCATTATATTCATATAATCAGGTATAAAAGCGTAACATGCATAAAAATAGCTTTTCGTGATAAGTTAGGTATTTTCATCATAACCGCGTACGCGAAACAATATCTAATTTGTACTCAATAGATAACACCAGAAAATCTAGCAATCATACCACTCATTAACTATATACTCTCCAATTATGTTCGATAATGATCATGCAGCTTGTCTATGCAACGATTATCCAATGTGGATTTACAGCGGATGCAAAATCAGCTGTTTCATGTACTTAATGTAGTTTTATATATTACGTAAACATTTCTATGAATTTATCAATAAAGTTAGACTAGAGAAACATCATCTGAATAAAAATGCAATGAATGAATAAACACATTTGGAAACATTTTGTTTTACAATTTTTATACTTCTCAAACACTGAAATAAGATACTCAAAATCTTTCAGATAATTTTTTTAAAGTTAATATGCAATACGCTTGAATTTGTAGAAACTAGGCACAGGAATATTTTTTTGATTTCCATGCAATATTGCATATGCATAAAATTGTGAAATGCAATGTGCGCATCTTTGTGGATATACAAAGATTTTTTTTTCCAAATTTGAAAAAAAAAAAAAAAAACTTTCATAAAATGATTAATTTAAAAATAAATAATATTATATTTCCTTAAAAATTAACATTTTTTAAAAATTTTCTGACATAAAAATAAACTATTTTTCTCGAAACTAAACGCAATTTCTATCAATATTAAGAGAGAAATATAATAATTGGTTACTTTATACCCGCATACTGTTTATAGAATTGGACAATTTGTCTTGAAATTCTGACCAACAGTTTCAGAAGGAAGTATGAAGTTTTACTTGATCCGGAACTGGAAATTAGGCCAGTAACCCCAACAGATGTAAAGGGAATTATCGCTATGTAAGGAAAACCTTTTTATTAAACAGAATTTAAAACATAAACTCAGTCCTTATGCCAACAAGAACAAGCATAGCTCGTGGTGAGGTAACTAAAGGACCAGTCAAAATTCAAGTTAAGACGTAAATAGTACTCAATGTCTTCCCAACTTAAATCTTACCCTAAATTGGCTCTGTAATTCTAACCAGAGCATTAAATTCAATTTTTCCGCACCGTATAATATAAAGTCAAAACTTTTGTCAAAGCTAGCAGGAATAAAAGTAGCTTGCGCGTGCAGGCCAGAAACATGCTCCGTCTTAAAACCTCAGTTTAAGTACTAGCTAACTCATTTATATTCTGGTGAGTAAAACGGAGAGGACAAGTTATAATAAAGATCTTAATAATAAAAGCCTGGTTTATTTAAATAATAATAACCTTATAAAAACATACGCCCAAGGAGGTGAATTACATTTTTTTGAAATCAAACTGAACATATAATTAGCATCAAATTCTGTAAATGCACTCTTAGAGCTAGTAAGTATATAAACGGGTATGCTACTAAGTTAAATTTTCTATCATGTGTTACTATACATTTGTATAAGGTTGAATATGCAGTTATTGTATAGATAGTTCAAGAGAACGAAGATTAAAGTTTTCTCAGCATGTCAGAAGTTTCAAACTCTTTGATAAATAATATAAAACAAAAATTAATAACTTTCTCTCATCTTCTAAAATAAGAAATAAGATTTAAAATGCATTGGAATAATACAATCTGGAGAAGAAATTTGAAATAAAATCTTGCACTCGTCATTGCTCGTTGAAATGCTAATAGAAACAAACCGTTTGGTTCTTCAAATTACAAAATATTAAAATTATTTTTTTTTAGCAAAACGTTGGTTCCACAGCAAAATTTTACATGGGTTTGTTTTACAACGCTGGTAGAAAACCGAGTTTTATTATGAAAGTATTCCGTTTTCTGAGGCTATTTAAAGGTATTTTACCCCTTAAAAAGTTAACTCACTTAATGAATCAGGAGAGATTTGTGTGGCTCTGGTAAATATTTTATCAGAATATTAAGGTTTTTTGAAAAGAAAGATAAAGCAGTCTTACCTAGGCTTAGAGATAGATATTTAGTTGAGTAGTACCTAGGATTCAGAAAATACAGTATTTACAAAACTCGGCAAACAAAATAAATGAGAAAAGCAATATAGAGAAACAGACACGGAAAATCACAAAACATTGTAACAATAAATCAAGTCATAATAATAAACCAATAATCATTTGCATAAAATAATGTAAATTATAAGGGTTTGGAAATAAATGAAAATAATTAACTCGTGGAATTTAAAATATGTAGGAATTAAAAATACACAACACAGAGAAAAGTATGAAACAAATGGTGGATTTTTAAAAATATTGTATTATTTGTTGCTCTTGATGACTGTAATTCTAGATAATTCATTCAAGATTGTTGTAGAGTTCATTCTGGGGCCAACAGTTACCATTAGCCCAAAAGGGACGTTGGTCCCAGATTGAATTAGCCTAGAAGTGATATTTTGGGTTGTAACAGTAAAGATGGCGTATCACTTTTCAAACTGTTGCTACCAAATATTATCGCCTTGTATTATATTTAAAGGAATTAAATAATGAAGAATATACGTTCATGTACGTTTCTTTAATTGTGAAAAACCAACGGTCCCCATCCCCAGAGCCATCAAAGTTTGAATAACGTAGTCCTCCATCCGAATATAGGCAGCTGAAAGACCGAGTTTTGAAAATCGAATTTGTTTATTATCTATTTAGCATTTTGTAAAACTTATGGAATTTTTTATTAACAATTTGACCATTTTAAAGCGAGCAGTGGCAACATTGCATGGAATGAAACATTTTTATCTGCAGCGCGCGAGACTGTCTATCGGAAATTCCAGAGATATGCTGTGTTTAAAATTATGTGATTTTGCTGTTGAATCGAATCGTTTTATGTATCGTAAGCGTCAAGGACGAGATATTTGATAGATAAAGTAAACGCACTAAACGTTAATAATAAAAAGACAAACCAAATTTTGTACAGCCATCCTAATAAGAAAACTGAATATTGATATGGTGGATTGAGGAAAGACTGAAAAAAAAAAAAAAAAAACACACACACAAAAATATAACAACACTTCACGTTGCATCAGAAATTCTTAATGTATACTGCTAGGCTGATTTTAATTTTTTTGTAATTTTGCTGTTGAATTGTAAGTTTGAATAACATTTGCTTAATAATAAAGCTAAAACGACAAAAAATGGGTTAGTAGGAATGAGTGTAACAGCAGACATGTAGAGTGTAAGGTCAGCGAGAGCATAAGAAACCTTAACAAATCCTTTTGGGCCACCGTTGAAGTCTGAAACATTTTCAAATTTTTTGTGCGTGTGTATGTGTATGTATTGAGTGCAGCAAAACAAAATCATGAATTAGAGGCGTTTTAATTGTTGACATCATCTGAGATTTGCGGAACTAAAATTTTAGTTCGACTTCCTTTTTGGTATCTTTCTTATAGATTTTCTACTTTTAGATGAAGCTATTTAAACGATTTTGAACCTACGTTTTCTCTCTTTATTTCTCTAATTACACATTCTATTAACCATTATAATTATTAGGATGAAAGAAAGTAATTAAAATTGAATCGTGCCTTTTACGACTCAACTATTTTAAAGGTATAAATCATTTATAAATAATTGTAGAGGTTGTCAGAAGCTATGTCATTCGATTTGTTTTTTAATTAAATGCATCACAGAAAAGATTTAAAATGTAGGCTTGTAAGGATCCTAAGTTTTACTAACGTTTATTTTATTTTAAAACTGTACTATCACTTCTTATTTTCTACTTCCGGCCAGAATTAAATGCTTTAACTTGTTTATGGAAATTGTCTTGCTAACGCCCAAGTACTTAAGTTGTGGCTTTTTGCCAAGAGAGAGAGAGAAGGAGTTATAGGAAGCAAGCCGTTTGTCACTGTAGTTTTGCGAGTTTTCCCTCTGTTGCTGGTTGCCTTTAAGGCCAGAGGTTTAGCCCTCTTGATATTTGTAGACGTATCGTAGTTTTAGCAGCTCGGCGTACTACATACGTTCCTTTTTTTCAAATAAAGGCCCAGTCTTAGTGCTAGGCATTTGTATACTAATTCAAAGTTAGCTTTTAGTTAAAGTTTTAGTTAGTAGTTTTTTATAATCTTACGTTCAGACCACAAGTGGTTGGTCTCTGTATTCCGAAATTTAGGAAATACCTGTAAAATATTGAAAATAAAGGGTTTCGTATACCCTTCCTGCCTGTGTTGTCTATTTCACACCTTCCTGAACATAGCTTGAGTAATCACCTTGTTCCTATTCAGGACCATTCATGTTTCCAAAGCAAATCAAGAGAAACACGAGTCCTGACAGGCTGTATAGTAGCAGGTCAACATGATGGTTGCACAAAGAGATGAACAGAAACAAAGTTCGATAACTCATAACACACTTTTAAATTAACTTGAATGTAAAATACGAAATTAGCATGCTTTATTAAATTTGAAATCGGCATTAAGTGTTACCAAAATAAAAACGACTAACGAAACTTAACAGTATAAAGTAAAATTCAGTCACCAGGGAAATTAGTAACGTCATATGCACTTTCTGTCTTAAGTCAAGAACTGTGCGTTTATTTACACTTTAACTAATTTGCATTCTGATAGAAAAAAATAAATCAAATACAATAGGATAGTTGGGCTAATTAATATAAACTTACCTGAATGAAAATAATTCGAAAACAAATATATTAATGATCACGGTAGAGAACTTTAACTGTAAACTATAGTCAAGGCTTGCATGCAGTTCAAATAATATCAATTTTACATAAAAAAACTTTCTTGAAGTATCATCACTTCATTCTAATTCTCCTTGAAAGAAATATAATTTAGTATATTTTGTAAGAACTTTATTTATTATAAAAACTTTAAATTTTACATACTATAAAATAAAATTGAGTTTTATTTCAACGAGCTGTTTAAGATTTAAATTACTTACTGTCACTGCATTAGGGATTTACGCGCAAACGAAATCAACGGAAATATTAACTTCATTAGCAAATATGAAAACGAAATAAAAATAGAGAGCTACGGGTTTTGTCATTTTAAAGATTAGGAAACACATCCCTCTACTTCAAGGAGCATTTAGTTCTGTTCAAAGACGTTTTCGAAAACAATGAATGTAATCTTTGAATTCAAAAATCAAGAAATATTTTTGAAACATATATCTTTATATTAACGAATTTACAAAGTATCTGAATACAGATAGCATAGAAATCAGCAAGATTTTTAAAAGCATTTTATCGTGTAAAATAGATCTCTGTTCATATTTACTTACTAATTATTATATATTATTAGAATCAATTTTGTCCTTTGATAATTAAGTATTCACTTATAAC
This sequence comes from Stegodyphus dumicola, assembly GCF_044657685.1. NCBI lineage: Eukaryota > Metazoa > Arthropoda > Arachnida > Araneae > Eresidae > Stegodyphus > Stegodyphus dumicola. The sequence goes on from NC_140771.1 coordinate 202,779,118, forward strand.
TATTTATCACTTATTATATACATCGTTAATCTAAAAAAATAGACACATTCAAATTCTTACGAAAACAAACATCTTAGCACCACTACTGAAATTCTTTTGCCATTAAAAATACTATATCTTGAAGTTTATGCGTCTAAGTTACAAATATTCTGCATGCGGACCTCTCATAACCTGTAGATATCAATGCATTAATTAAATTCTTCCAGGATGTTTTTGCCGCGAGGTATATACGTATCAGCATATCTATGTCAAAATCGCAACAGCTGTTACTTTGTATTGTTTAAGATCCTCCAAACTTTGAGGAAGAGGAGGAAACAAAAAGCCAAATCCATCTTTCCGTTAAATGAAAGCTTAATACAACACCACAGTAGATTTTCGTACGTAATACCATATTATAGAACGTCGTTGTACAAGAGAAACAAAACTTAGTTTAGCACACAAAAGAAAACTTCAAGAGAGCTCACGTGATTCTGATAATTTACACAACATTAGGTAGGAGATAGTAAATTCGAAGATTTCCTCTATAAGTAATTTATGATAAGAACAAAGACATTTTGGTTTATAAGATTTACTTTGCGTGTTTCTTTTAGGCTATGCCTGCTTAACAGCAGTTATTTATTATCATATAATTACATTTACAGTTACAGTAATTAGTTATAGTTACGCATATATATTCCTAGTTCAGAATCACATTAATCAGAATAAAACAGCATTTTTCTTAATTTGGATAAAAGGCAGGCGACAAATTTTATAGCATTGACACATGGTACCGGAACATTTCATGTTGCTTTTCTATTAAACATCTCTTTCTTTGAATTACTGAAGACAAGATAATGGGAAAAGTTCTTGAGTACGAATAAATATCACTTCTCAAGACATGAAGACCATTAGTTTTTTATTCCGCAGCTTCGCCAAGTAAGGCATTTACAGATATCGGTTACAGCCGAAAACATCGCGGACGAAAACGTCTCACTGAAACCAACGCAAGGCGAAAATGTCGTGGTACAAAACATTGTGGGAGAAAAGAAAGCAAAGAGAAAACATCGCAGTTATAAAACATCGTGGTACAAAATAGCATCATCGAAAATAATATGGTTCAAAAAAACTTCGCAGTTTAGAAACATCGTTATCAAAAATATCGTGGTAAAAAATAAAGCACTTACAAATCATCGAATGACGATAACATCGCACACATATATTTTTCAGGTTTTAAAAGCTGTAAATGCATTTTCTCATAAAGATTTATAAGCGCAAGAAATGTTAACGACACATTAAAAATAAACGGAAAGAAAATAATATAATTTTCATCAAAACAATATCAGATTAACAAAGGTGAAAGGAAGTAATTTTATAACTAATTAAGCAATTTTTATAGAGGTAACCTCATGCAATTATTTACCTTTCTTTTTCTAAATATTTTTATGCTGTATTTTTGATGAAAAACTGACAGTGAAACTATAAAAAAGATTAATTTATTAATGACCTTTATTAATTATTATGCATATTTAAAATTCTCTTAAGTGCTATCAATTTCATTAATTTCCTATTAAGTTTCAATTTTTAAATGGTTAGATTTCTTTTTATTTTTTCAGCAAAAATTTATTAGTTCATTCAAAAATATGAAATAGAGAATTTAAAAAATATCCCTCTTTCCTTCTTTCGCTCTCATATCATTATGCGAAAATGCATTAAGAGCTTTTAAAACCTGGAAAACGCATATGTGCGATGTTATCGTCATGCGATAATTTGTAGGTACTTTATTTTTTACCACGATATTTTTGTCGTCGATGTTTCTAAACTGCGAAGTTTTTTTGAACGGCTTTATTTTCGATGACGCTATTTTGTACCACGATGTTTCTAAACTGCGATGTTTTCTCTTTGCTTTCTTTTCTCCCATGATGTTTTGTACCACGGCTTCTTCGCCTTGCGTTGTTTTCTCCGCGAGGTTTTCGTCCACGATGTTTTTGCCGCGAGGTTTTCGACGGACACCAAGATATCTTTCAGTGCCTCTAGTTATTTATTGGCCTGTTAATTTTAATCTAGTCAAAATTCTCGATGGCTACTATCTTCCAAGAAATTGTGCCTTTGTGGAATACCTTTCGTATGAGACTGAATTACATTCAAGTTACGCATAGCACCGAAATAGCATTCAAACAATGAAATAGTCCATGCACCTAGCCTTTATACCACGGAAAATAAAAACACGAATCCTTATTGAACTATCACCTTCAGTTATCTTAGCCATCTGCCCAACTAGTGGGACGTTGTCCAGTGGCATATGCGAAATATCGTCGAAGAAATTCTGTTTATCTCATATTAATATATTATCTCGTTTTTGGCAGTGCTGAATATCAGTGGCACTCTACTTAGGTTTTATGATGAAGCACTTAATTTGCCTGATGAATGAAGTGCCATCTGGGAAAGCACCGTGTTATGATTGTAAATTTTACATAATACTTTAAATAAGTTAAATTTTTCATAAGTTACTTTTAAAAAAAGGAGGGTGATGTTATAGATCTGTGCTTATCTATTTCCTACATAGCAAATTAGATACAATAAAGTCTTTCGAAATGCTTACTCATTTTGAAAAACCTCTTTCAATAAACATCTTAATTAAATATTATACATTTAATTAAGATGCGTAATATTAAATTAAAATGTTCTTAAAATTTCTTAAAAATTAATTTAAATTAATTTTTAAGAAAATTAAAATTTATATTATTAAATATTATACAACTATGTATTAATTATTAATTTTCTCTTTTCTGTATGCAATAAATTAGATTTTATTCAATATTTAAATCCCCCTTCAATGTGCTAAACTGCAAAACTTATTAATAATTACAATCCCATAACATAACCCATGAAATCCATTTATTGGCTCAAATTAGAAAACCTTACATCTGACATGGGTTAGTTCCTTAGTAACTGTTTAAAATTTAATTAAGATTTTGTAAGTTTAATATCATAGTACTTAACCGACTAATATGCACATTATAGTTTTAACAAATAACTTTCATTTCATTTATGCGTTCTCTGTAAATAATCATTCATTTCATTGGCAGTAAAGCGCACTTTCACTGGCACCTATCAGTTCATATATCTGTTTTCGAACCTGTAAACATTGATATATATTTGTGGAATACTACGTTTATACAATTCTCTTGCTGGCTGTGTTCAGTGGTAGAGCTGCATAGTTCTGGATTCTGCAGACACTGATGAAATATATTTTGAAGCACATATGTATCCAAAGGTAAGCTTAAAGATATTCTAGCTACGGAATTCTATAGATCTCTGTACCTGTGTTTGCCAAACATAAATAGATCTGTCTGGTTGATGTCAATGGTACCTGCATTGAGGATTGTCCTGATTGTCAGACATAGTTGATACTGTCTCTATAGCATACCTGTATATCCTTATTTCCTCTTTCCAATTACTTTAGTTGTAATCCTTGGACATTGGATTTGAAATTAAACGTTGTACATGATCAAGGACGGACTCTGGAGAACGGTTCAATTGTGTAAGTTGTTCTGTGGTAGTAGTTGGAAATGAAAGATCAGAGAGATGCATTTGATACATTGTAACTCTTTTAGCTTTACCTAATATTTTAATAGCATAGTTGCTTTATTATTCATGAGCTCCTGGAAATGAATCCTAATTAGTTTTTCTAGATGTATTAAACATCTACCTTTCCAAGCATTTGGAAAGCAATGTTTATAAAATGAAATGATATTATTGGTAACAGGAAAGGTGTTATAGGTAGTGATGTTCGCCTCACTATTGTGATCCCCAACTGCAATGTTTTCAAATAGAATAAATTTTATTTGTTTATTACCTTCTATATATGTAATTTCCTCAACTTGTCTAAACCTCTGTTCTTTCGAACCAAACTGGATTTGTTTGATTACACCTCTTTGAAACAGACTTTTTTTTTGGTATTGAATTTAATCTTTGCTTCATTTTTAATTATAGGATTTAAAATTTTTAAGAACGTTTTTATACAAAAAAAAATTAAACACTCATCTTGGAATAAATTTAAATAAGTGGGTGATTATGTAAAGTTACAATCATAGTAAATAAACTATGACCCTAGTAAATAACTCCAGCTTTTCATAATATTTTCCTTTAAATAAAAAATGCTTTTTTGTGTGTGTCTGATAGGCTTGCTAACTGTGAACAATAAGTAAAATTTCTTACAGATCTGCTTGCTTTTCTATATTATTTATAATTGTATATATTTTTTTAATAATTAACCTAAGAATTAATATTTTGATTTTCATTTTGCATTTTTCACATATGTGTCCACATATGTATACATACATATGTATGGTTGCAGACATAAACTTCCAGTCACAAAAGTGTTTTAAATGATGTAAATATTCAAGTTTTAGAATTTCCAAATTTAAAGAATGCAGTTTTGTAAAAATTGCTAAATCTAACTCATTATATGCTCCACCAGCTCCTATAATGACATTTAGGAAAATTTTATACTCGTCATAAAAAATAGAACGGAAGAACTGTGTTTTCCGTACCACAAAAGTTTATCAAGGTGTTTCGCATTAAATTTGAAAATATGAATTTAGACGCCTATATAAATTGAAGAGAGAAATATTTGCATTTTTAGGTAACTAAAAATAAAATTTCAGTTTAGAAAAATGCTTCTGTTGTTAAAAGATTAATTGGCAAGCATTTCTATTCACATTACTATTGTGAAAAGTACTGCTCATAATACGTTTTCTTCAAAATGAAAATCTTATTCACAGACTCTTATAGAATTCAAGTTCTAGAAAACACTAGTAGCCTTCAGTATTGATACATTGCCAAATCGTAACGGTATTTGCACTAATTAAAAATTTGAAACATTTGTAATTTAATAAATTTTTATACGATTAACTGATTATGATTCTAAAGTAATAAAATTTTATGAGACTATTAATAACTTAATTTTAGACTTTGAAAACGTATGAGATACTTAGGTAAAAATTCTTTAATTAAAACTTATGTAACCAAATTATAAATTCCCGAATAGAATGTCGTTGAGTGGTATTTCTGGAAAAAATAATCAAATTAAAACTATTTTAGTTTATCTATTAATCGAAAGCTTAATCCAAATTGAAAATGAAGTCAAATTTCGCAGATTCTGAAATCATATAATTCGGTTAGTTTTTGACGTACCTGAGCCAATCTTTTTCGTATTTTACTTTTTATAATGAAAAGAAAATGTTTACAAGTATACAGTACAGAAACCAGAGGAACGTATAAAAATTATATTTAGAATTTTTATAAAATTATTGTTTAAATAAAAAAAAAAAAAAAAAACTTAGATATCTGCGTCATTTTAAACAACTTTGCAAACGGAAGCTTCAAATCATGGCCGCAAATGTATACATCCAGCTCAATTAGCGGCAATCATCATGATTATAAAAGCTGAAATTCCATCTGTGGCAACGCACTTTAGACTAGTAGGCGAAGAGGCATAGGTAGATTGCTAGCAGGGAGCTCTTTCTAATAGCCGTATTAGGTCAAAGCAGTCGAGTGGATTCTACAAAAATGTGGCTTTATTTATCACAAGGTGACCAAGCGGATTTCACAAGGACACGAGGAAGTGCCAAGCGGAGTGCATCCAAAAGACGCCGTATGGTAACATTGAATATCTCAGGAAGTGAGAGATTGTACTATGATACGTCCATCTCCACCTAATATGTTGTTTTGTTAACTTCTGTTAAGTTTCTACAATCTTGTTGGTTTCAATAATAAACCATATTTCCATTGAAGCTACTGTTTTACTACAAAATTATAGATTCGAAATCAGTTAAAAATTATCCAGTCGCTATATGTGTAGGAATGAAACCCGAATCCAAATAACAAACAAAATTACATGGCAGACGAAATAATGTAACAGGACAGCTATATTTCTGAACCGGGTAATGAAAAATTAAAAAAAAAATATTAAATACTGAAGAAGTTCCAGAGTTTTGCATTCATTTTAGCTAATTTTCATTAAATCTGCCCAATCCTGACATGTTTAGGAAAGAAGCACGTGTAAAAAATCCAAATAAAATTGTACATAAAGCAACTTTAAAAAATAAAATATGATAATTCATAAAGCAGATCAGCAAAAATATAAAAATTGAGATCCAATAATAAGATCAGTATGTATGCGTGTGTATGTGAGGGTTTGTGTCTGCGTATGGTTTTATACATATCGGTTATGTTATAAAAAGATACCTTTTTCAAATTACAATACTATTCTTATTGAAAGAACCAAAATTCAGCCAAGTATATTAAACTTGCTAACGAATGCTTCTCGAGTCATTAGTATTTAAAAATTAACATGTTTAATGAAACTTAAATTCTTAAGGATAAAGTTTATACATACTAAATTGCGTTATCTCGCATCAAAATTAAACTTTCATATAATTAGAAAGATTTTAATATAAATGCAGAAAGTTCTAAGAAGTTCGTTTCATTTTATCAAGATATTCCATACAAAAGATATCAGAATGCTACATGTGCAGGCCCTCATATTGGCTGTTGAAGAACTTAATAATGTTACTGAAATGTAAACATAGTGGAATACTTTGTGGAAATCTAAAACATGAAGCAATTTCGCTTAAATTAACGCAGACTGTTATTAAAGCAATGTATGCCATTCAAATTAAGTTTGACCATTTGAAAAGAAAACACAGTATTATTGATCTGCTTCAGAATAATGTTAACTACTTGATCGCGTGATACGAATATTTGGTTCAAAACTAGTATATTTACTCAAATGATTTCCGATGTAAAGTGCCAACCTTGTTTCCAGTAGCTGAAAGTTCTTCCGTAACACAAGTCAAAATAACAGACAGAAAGCCAAATTCTAATGTGCTTAGTAGGATACGTTGGTCTCAAAATTAACTTCTTTTGTATGTTCTGTAAGAGATAATATTTAATTATTTGTTAGATTTAACTAGATTTACGTAATATGCATTTTAAGAATATTTCAGATAACAAGGAATGTGATATAAGTAATATTATAATATAAGATCTAGAAGATAAAAGTATCAAAATTTTAAATGAAATATAATACGATATCTGAGTACATTTTGCAGTTGCCTTCCTACGTGCTAATGAGCTACGCTTCGTCTTAAAAAATCCGAGCTGTTCTAAAATTGAGTTTAATATCAAATTAAGTATTTTAATTACACAAGTACGAGACTAAATAGAATTTTAGAAAAGTTTACAGAGTTTTATATAAATTCCAAAGAAGTTTTATAAGTTTGAAATATTCTAAATTTTGACTTGATTTTATGACTAGAATAATGTTAAATATGATAAAATTATTTTAATATAATATTTGTGCTAAGCGAATTTAATGACGTTTTTAAGATAGTTCAATTAGGAGCCGATAATTGAAGAAAGTGCAATTCATTTTGATCTAATTCGATCGCAAAATTTCCTTCTTATTTTTATATTTTAATGAGTTACCTTTCAGGAATGAAAAATTTGTTAGCTTAGAAAGTTACGCAATCTGTGTTAAAGGAAATGTGTAAAATTGTTTTCAGTGGAAACTATATAAAAAACACCAAAATTAATAATTTCAATGCTATAAATTGCGTATGCACTAAAAATCATATCTAATTTAGTTTTATTTCATATTTTTTTATTATAAATTTTCAATAATGGCTTTGTAATTTTAGGATATAGTACATTAGAGAATAAAAACATTCGTAAGTTTAGTTTCTCCTACATCCGAAGGAAATGTATACGAATAGCGTGTTGTACAGGGTTTCATGAAGTGCTCAAGTTTAGAACTATGCCACATTTTAATGTTTTAAATTTTCAAATTTTTATAAATCAATTTTGTTATCTACGCGCATTCCGATTAATTGATCATTTGTTGCTTTCTAGGTTAGGTATCCTGAAGCGACAGAGTAGCAAGGCTTTGTAATCGTTAAAGCCCATTACAAAAACAGACAATGCTATGCAAAAAGAAGGTTCAAAGCTTTTTTTCACGATATTTGTGCTTGCTGGTGATGAAATGGTTACCGCCAATATGCGGTTTTAGCAGAGGTTACTTGCCACATGTTTCGCTACTCGATAAGCGTATTTCATGAAATATTTCGTGGGGGCGTTATCTGACTTCGTGGCGATGGGGAGAAATAATCTGTGCGATTTTGTGATCTCACACTTTGCAGCTTAAGGCAAGTCGAAAATGTACGTTCAGAAACCACAAAGAGTCACTAACGAGAAATTCAGTGGTTCGTTAATGAAATAAAATAAAATACTTGACAGTGATGTTGCTTTGACATTTTTACTGAATTTTTAAAGCTTTTCTATTTATGAGACATCTATACATTTCAGATATATTTAGATTTAAATTCATATTTCTTACCAAAAATAAGCTGTTTCATAAAAAAATATAGAAAAAATAATAAATACAAGAAATTTCATTATAACTTTAAGGGCGGTTTGTATAATCATCAGATATTTCTTGGTGATCATAAAACTTCCTATGATAAAATTATGCTGAATTATTATAATTGCGCACTTAAAAACCCACTTTAACACTTAAATGTTACTATTCTTTACAAATCAAAAATACACTCTTTTGCAAAAACACTCGAAGCACCATGAAGGAAGTGGTTGTTTTTGATGAAATTGAATATGTGTATAGCTCATACACAAATAATAAAATGATTAAAAAATCAAGGTCATAGTACCTGTTCACAGCTCACAATCACCCATTGAGTGTTCAAATTAGTAGTTGTTAGAACCGCCCCTGCCGGCAATGCATGCTTGAATTCGTCAAGACAAAGAGTGGTAGAGATTCCTAATGTCATCCTGCGACACATTCTGCCAGGCATTCATTAGTTGTTGCTCCAGATCTACGATATTTTGTGGTGCCCGAATCTGGCGTACTACCATGCCCCAGACATGCTCGATTGGTGAAAGGTCTGATGACATTACTGGCCAAAGAAGAGTATCAACCACACGAAGACAGTCCAAAGATATACGAGTGATATGTGGCCCGGCCTCAAGTCAGACCATGAAGGTGAATGCAACCGACCGCAGGATGGTATTAACATATCGTTGAGCTGTTAAAGATGTACGAAAGATGACTAAAGATGACCTGATGTCATATGAAATAGCGCCCCATAACTTCAGGTGTTATGGCTGTATGCCTTTGTAAAACAAAGGTTTATTGGGACCGCTGACCCCGTCCTCTCCAGACACGAACACGGTTGTCATTTGTTTCAAGAGTGAAGCGATATTCATCGCTGAATACTATACGATGCCAATCTGATGGCAGCCATGATGATCGGCTGAAACACCACTCCAGAGGACTCTGCCGATGTTGTGGGGTCAAAGGCAAACGTCTTAAAGGCCTCTGTGAGCGTAACCTCCCTCAGACAAGCGCCGTGAGATGGTGGACGGTACCACGGGAGGTATAAACGTGGCTGTAGTGCGTTGAACAGTCGACAACGATACCGTTTGGGTGGTTCGGGACTGACGAACAATCATCCTATCTTGCCTCGCATTGGTGCTCCTTGGCCTTCCAGACCCTTCATTTCGTCGGCAGTTTCCTTGTAGCAATCATTGCTGCCAACATTTTTGCACTGCAGTGTCTGTACGCTGCAGGTGGCGGCGTATTGCTCGGTATCACTACCCAGTTTCACGCAACCCTACAATGCGACCACGTCCGGAAACGTTTAGTTGTCTGTAAGGTCTTCGATATCGTCGTAATGGCATCTTTCGTTGCTTCTTTATGTAATTACAATGGCTGTAACAAAAAAAGATATATTTTCCGCCTCTGTTACTGGTTTTATACTTTGCGAATTGCACAGCAGGAATGCGCGCTATGATCGCAATTTATGTTCATTTGCCTTGAAACTTTGATCATTTGCATGTTCAATCAAGCTGTTTTTGTATTCCAAATTTCGTCACGATCCCAAAATTCTTTCTTGGTGCTTTGATTTTGTGGCAAAAGAGTATATTTAAAAAGTTCATTGTCTGAATAAAACAAACTTATTTGCATAAATAACAATAATATATGTTTTAGTGTATGTGTAAGAAAACAGTATGTTGAAAGCATTAGTTCATAATTTCATTTGTAAAGATTAATTATTTTCAGAAAACTGTTTTCAAATCTTCTCAAAAAATTTAAAGTAAATCTACATTTTTTTTTTTTTTTTTTTTTGTTCATGGGAACCTATCCTAACTAGATCATCAGCAGTTCTAAAACTACAGATTTTATAAAATAACCAAAAATTAGCGTAATATTGGCTTAGATTTTACAAACAGATTCTAGATTTAGAAAAGAGGGAAGGGTCATTTACATTATTCTTAAAAATAATTACTTGTGTTCTTTTGTAGGATTTCACTGGTCCAGCAAGGAAAGGGTGACTTCCCGCCGTCAAAACGTAACAAGGATTTAAGGGGTAGATATCTGGCATACGAGTCAACTGTGTAGATATAGTGCCAAGTTACGTGTTAAACATACAGAGCTCATCAAAATACATATAGGTATTATGTATTCGACTCAAAAAGAAATGCTAGTTTGAAAAAAATGCATTGCTATCCATTGTAGTTAATCTTATGTTAATTACCAAGTTATTTATAATTTCAATCTTTATTATAAATTTTCATATTCCTCACTAGAATGCAAATTAGTAGTAAGCATTTTGAAAGGTCAAAACGGTGAACTCTATTATAAACTTGCAGATACGTCATTGTTACGACATGTTTTGCCGGAAATACCAATTGTGAACAAAGAAGGTCATCTAGAAATGCAGCGGATAACCGGCAACATTCGAAGTACGATGTCCACAAAGAAAAAGAAAGGATGACCGAAACAGTGCAAAAGAGAAGGAAACGAAAACGGATTTTGACGAGTCTGACAAATCAAAATCACGGAGACCGGGGTGAGTCAAGAAGACGGAAAAGAAACTTCTTCAAAAGGCAAAGAAAAATACAAAGTTCCCTCAGATGCGGCGATCACCCAAGTGATCAGCAATGACTGTTGGAAAGTCAGCGAATGAGAAGCCGAGTAACCAGAAAGACTTACAATGACTGGAACACGTCAGATACTTTGATACTTTGCTGTTTTTCCTGGAATTCAGCAGGATGAATCGTTCCTGCTCTTGCCAGTATCCTCAGAGAATCCCGACTGGGCCGAACACGTCAGGGCAATCAATCCTAAATTTACGCAGCCAACGACAATGACAAGCCAAGTCAAGGCTTGAAGTTCCAGGCAAACCAGAAGAGGTTTCCGGCGGCAACAGCAAGTAGCAAGAAAGCGGCAGTCTACGCCAGAATTCTCACACCCCCAGAAAAAATCCAGTCAAATAAGGGGCAGATCTCAGAAATGCATAGTAGCATTTAACGAACCGGGAAAGGAAACGCCAATATATATATATATATATATCCATCACACGAGTACTTTTCCGTATTAGCAGGAATTTCTTCAAAAGAATAATGGTGTGTGTGTGTGTGTGTGATTATGACAAAGCCTCGAGGGCTATCTGCCTAAGAGGAGGGATGCTTTCGTGGAGGATTTTTTAAGGGAAACTGGCTCGTATACACGTTACACATGGGGAAAACCACGAAAACGCCCATGCAGCCAGCCCGTTCGCGGGATTCGAACCTCGAACCGAACTACCAGTGTTCAGCGATTTTACCGCTCGGTCGCTGGTGGGCCAAAAGAATAATGGACCAGTTCTAAAGAAATAAAGATAAGTGAAAATTTAATTTATTTTCTTTAAATATACTCAATTGGTTTTATGTCTTAGTGTAACAGTTGCTACGTATATTTAGTTTTGCTTCAGAAAAGGACTCCTACTTTTTTAATCAGCAAGACGCTTTTTAATCAACCATTTATCTTGAAGAAATTTTAGTTTTCGACACAAACATGACAACTGAATTTTAGTCCAAGTGACTGTATTTACAAAAATTTGGCAAAATTACAGAAGAGATATTAGAAACTTATATTTATATTGTGTAGTAATGTTCAAAACAAGTAATATTTAGAATGTAAATGAATTTTAAATGTTTTTATTAGCTAATTTTGTTAACTGCTTTCTAAAAGTAAAGTGTTCTATTATAACAAACTTTTTATAACATTTAAATGGTCTGATACTGTATAGGATATATTTAAAGCTAGTTCTAGATGATTAATAATGCAAGAATTCGGTTAACATGTAGTTTATTGAAAACTTTGCACATTTTCGCCCACCAATGCATATATTAAAATGTTGGTGAGCAGAAGTGAGAAACTGACCTAAAGGAAACGAAATGCTAAAAAGGTTTTGATAAAATGGTATATAGGAAGTTAAAAAATATAAATCTTAAATATTTGCATGCTGCTAAGTTTAGAAATTTCTTAATCATTCATTTTTTCATTAACCAATAAATAAACTGGATAAAAGTAAGCAACTGTATATCGTACTATATCCAAATTCAAGGATTTGCGAAAACAATAGTACAATATATTTTCCACTGCAATGAAGCTACACTTGGAATTTATTCCTATACTTAAAATAAGTCCAGTTTATTAAAGTTATGCAACAAATTTTTACGTAAACCCATATAATATGAAGTGTTCCCTAGTGTCAAAAATCTTCAATAATTAACGTACACTTACCTAATGACTAGAACAATCAAACGCCTCCAATAAAAACACGAAAAGTGATAAAAATACTTGCAATCTTTCTGCCACCTGACTTGCCCATCTCGGGGCAATGGCCTTCTGGGAAGTACATCTGTACTCGTCTGACAAAAAGACTGTATGTATATGTTACGGTGAAACACCGAAATCTGGAGAATGTCGACTTTCACCGGTGAATGTCAACATTCACATACTCTCCTGGTGTATGTCCGAAATATTTTCCAAATAGTCTTATTTCTGACTTACACCGGTCAATGTCGACATTCACCATGTACTAATGGGAAATGTTGAACATATAACAATATTATATTTTCTTCTCCGTAATTCAGTCGCGAATAAAAGCACTTGAAACTTGAAATAAGAACTTAAGAACATGAGAACCTAAAACACACAATACATTCAAAATGAGAAAGGAATATTATAGAAGTTAAAAACTTACTTATTATACAGTACGTTCCAAATGAGAAAATAATATAACAGTAATAAAAAACTTACTAAATTATGGGATTCAAATCTTATTTATTGCAACAACTTAAACTATTATGGCAGTTTATGACCTCTCTTTTCGACTTACACCAGAGCATATCTGTGATTGTCGACATAAACCGGTGAGGGTCCGAATATACAAGAGCGTAGTGAAATATTCGGTCTTTCCCCGACGTATTTGGTGAATGTTGATATTCTCCGGTGAAAGTCGACATTCTCCAATTTCGGTCTTTCACGGTAACACCGGACAGACCTCATCCTCGTACAACAAATTTTGTAGAGAAAACCATATCAAATGGACAGATATACTTGAGAATTAACTAAATAAAGATTATCTCTTTCAATATTTATAAAATTACATGAATTTTCAGCCGTATATTAGCTGTATGCATGAACGTAGAAATGTCTAAAATAATACTAATCTTAGATTAGAAATGAAGTTGGGTAACAATATTTCGCATGTGATATGCATAACGGTACTAAAAGAATATTCTATTCCACAAAACTGACTACGCTGCAAAGTGCAATTCATACACATAACTGATAAAAAATAGATATTGAAAAATGGAGAAAATATTTTATACACTTCAGGACAATGCACATTCTTTTCAAACATATTACGAGAAGGTATAAAATACTATCAAGAATATTTTCCACAAATTAATAATTGTCCAGGAAAAAACGTATTAATGTGTTGTTTCACTCATATTTTCAGCCATTTCCCGTCAAAAATTAATTATTTGAATAATATATGAAACGAACATCAAACTGTTAACGATTGCACAAATATCATGCTTATGGCTACATATCTTTAAAATTCAAACACTCCCTCGATAACTTTCAAAAAATGACAATAGTTTTGTGGCGTAGATAGAACGCAAAGACCTGATCTAATATTCGAACAGTTGTAACAACTCTACATATCATGCAATTGGCTGAAGGGAAAGAGTTCTTCTGAGTAAAGTGCTGTTCCACCAATATTGTTCCCTTAGGGCTCAGGAAATAGGACGTCGGAGTTTTCCAATCAACGTTACTACATCGTATGTTGAGATATTCCGAGATATCTCCGTTCTTTTTTATCCCTTCTTCCCCCCCCCCTTGCATGCGAATTCCCTAAACATCTGGTCTTGTCGTCTGATCGGATTTGGCTACTTCGTTTTCTGTCCAGAGCAGAAAATACGTGGTGCGACTTTGTGAGAAATGCTTTTGAATAATTGCGCCAAATTTTGATCTGATTTTACTCCAGCTTGTTTTATATATTATATAATCGAAAAGCATTTGTGAGGAGTGTTCAAAACGTTATCTTTGGAGTAATAAAAGAATGGGCGTCTAAGTAGGAAACTTCAGGTCTTAAATACCGTTGTAACACCTGCCAAGGGCAGAAAAACTTAGCTCTCTCAATTTCAATAAAAATAAAGTATGTTCTGTTAGCTGTGTTATTGCCAACATAATTTCTAAATCACAAACACAGAAGTAATATCACTTTAAATTTACTCAACCGCACCTATGATTTGATTTAAACACTAAGCTCAATAGCATATCTTGACATAATTGGAAATATATAAAAATCATGTTAAAATGGCTTAATTGTACGTTAACGTGTTATGGGTCTAATTCGCCTTATGAAGCTGAAAATGAACTTTAAAGTGTGCATAAATAATTCGAATAAATACAAATGAATGCGCGTAAAATAATTTAATGCATTTAGCCATTAAAGCTGAAACGTGTACTTTTGTTTTATATATTTTAATATTAAAATGTATTATTTAATTGATAATTTATATCTTGGTCATTAATTCCCGTAGACTTTTTTTAACTCCTCCAGTGCTGCAGCCTTTTGCAGTTCGAGTGTAATGTATTTCATTTTAAGATAAATGAAAATTGTGATTCGTTTTGCCTGTTTATTAAGCTTTCCCAAACATCACAAAAAAATCCAAATAATGAGTCGAAAAGCTTTGAAAAAGGTAATTACTTTCCCATTAAATAAACATACTGCTGAAAGTTTGAATGTCTCTTCTCCAACAGATGTTAACCAAGTCACGAATCGAACTAGAATAGTTCCTAAAAATAACTGTTATTACATCACGGAAAGAGTCAGGCGTTTTTGCGAATTGATCATGAAATTTCGTGTTAGAGGTGATTTGTATGAATTGTTTTTATGGAGGTAGTAAAAAAGTAAATTCGATTTATTTTCATAGCATTGGAATTTCTTCTCCTCAAAAACGAAGCAAAGAATGCTATTATTTCTGCATATGGCATTTACATAATTGCAAAGAAAACATGAAGATATTCCAATATTAGTATTTTTCTCTTAATTTGTGACTTCAAATAATTCTTATTTCCATTGATTAAAGAAATACAATTAAAATAACTGAGTATCAAAGAATGGTTGAGCTATTAAAGTTTATAAATTTACTAAGAAATTAACAGAAGATGGAATACATTTCATGCAGACTTCAAAATGTTTGAGCTTCATCGAGAACATAAACACAAGATTTACTCGTCTCCAATATCCAAGACATTTTTAGGGTTCCTGGGAAGCTTTTCCTGTTTTTTCGAAGTGACTCGACCTATACATATGCAATTCATATAATTTCGCGAACAGAAGTATCAAATAAAAATCTGAAATTATCGGATGTTCTTGGTGAATATTATACTCAAATCTACTGAAAACTCTCATGGTAAAGATATACGCATAGCTTGTATTAATCTATTAATATAAATAAAGAAAAATGTACACATGTTTATAGCTCATGAAACTTTACAATTTTTCCTTACCTTGAAGAAATCTGACACACTTGACCTTGAAACCAAAAAGAAGGTTATTTTATACGTAAGATTTCTTAAAGCAACTCTATAGGGTACACATTCTTTGTATGTATACGTAGTTAGACAGATTTTGTGTCTAATTAATGAACTTTTGATAGAAACCTCCAAAGCGTCATAATAAAAAAAACTCTAGTAACCACTCACATAACATATATTTAGGCAACCATGCGCGTGACAAATATTCAGTTTCCAACGTCGCCATTTTCGTATGTTTTCTTTTTGTTGTATTCCAGATTTCATAAGCTTTTATAGAAAAATTATGATTATATTTTGTTTTAAACTTGACTTTAAAATTGTGCTTGTGGGATTGTCTTATAAAATAAGAAAGAGAGATGAAATTTCTGCAAGAATGCATTATTTTGCTGCAAAATTGCTAAAGGAACAATGTTTCCAATTCTCTCTGAGAACAATCGCTACAAAATTTCTATCACAACAAAAAAACAAAGATCCGTTTGTAACTAGGTTTACTGATTGTCTTTTTAAATAAAAATGTAGTTAATAGGTAGAATGTGCATGTATATATCACTATATAATATAAGGGGTGTTCAAATGAAAGGTACGAAACGTCGTAGCAACCAAACCGGTTGAAATTTGAATATGCCGCTCTGGCATAGTGTAGTGAAACACCTAAGTACGCGAATGTAGTGTCCGACGTGGTTGCGCGCATGTGTAAGGGCCCGCACATAGCGCCGGAGGGAAGCAGGCAGTTGCGTGTTCCGTCGAATAGATGCGGCAGTACGTGTGATGACATCTTGGCCTTGACATTGCAAACTTCGACGACTGAGGAGCAGTAAGATTAGATCAGTTATCAGATTTCTGACTGCAGAAGGGGTTAAACCGCCGACATTCATCGCCGGATGGTGACAGTATACGGAGTAGACTGTGTGTCCGACAGGTCGATAAGAAAGTGGACTGCCAGTTGTCGTGAAGGCTTGGAGTGTTTGAGTGATCACCCGAGACCAGGCCAGGCAAAAACGGTAATCACAGCCGAACTCATCGACAAGGTGAACGACTTCGTCAGAAAGTTCGTCAAGTCTTCGTCAGTTCAGAAGTCAGTCAGAAGTTCGAAAGACTTCGTCAGTCTATAGCAGAAGTTACACCTTAAAGGGAAGCGCTTCAACTCGGACCACGAGCTGAAGGGCACAGTGGAGGACTGGCTCCTGTCATAGCTACCGGAATTCTGGGAAGAGGGAACCCTTCGGCTCGTGAAACAGTGGGATAGCTGTGCTCAGGCTTTTGGTGATTACTTGTGAATAAAGACTTCAGTATATCTATAGTGTCGTATCGTACCTTTTCATTTGAACACCTCTCATATTTATGATAAAAGTAACTGTTCTTTTTCTTCCGTAAAATTGCCAAATTGAACCAAAGTAATTGCGATAATACGTAAGTACCGCTTTGTGTTTCCAGATAACTTTAAGATAAAGATAAACTTTAGCTTATTCATATAGTACTGCCAAAAAACATAACATCCTCACATGTGAAACTGATGTTTATTTAAAACGTTAATATTGCGGTAGAAAATTAGTTACTTATTCAATCAATCAGAAAACATGGTAAACACCAGTCACATGATAACACTCACGAGTTCGTCTTGAAGAATATGAACCAAAAGGAAGTAAAGATCTTGAAACATCGCAAAAGTCATTACTTATTTTTAGACTAATTGCTTGAAAACTATTATAGGACTTGTAAGAATGAAAAATATTGAGCTATTTTTTTAAACTGAAATATGCTGTTGGCTCTAACATTTATCTTTTTCTCGTGTCTCGAAGTAAAAAATGGAGCAAAGGAATTGCCTATGGAGTCAATCCTGAAATTATAAAATATTCTTCATCCTAGCAAGGAGTTCATCCATGGCAATGTCCCAGCCACGAAGGTAAATAATCATGTTGATGGACAAATATTAAGGGTGTTTAGAAGTTCAGCAAAGGAATAACTAAATGAATGTACAAAAACTTGCTATTCACAAATGTGACGCCGAATCGACGAGGGAAAAGTTGCCAAACATCTTTTGCCTCCTTATCTCCACGTTAGGTTATTCCAAGAGATAAGAAAACGGAGTAAAAGGGATTGCAACCATAAGCCGGATTTTTATAGCCTTTTTAGCCAGCTTTCGTTTCCAAAAGTCGAACTGGAACTCGGAAAGAAAAATGTGAGGGCTAGGCTTCACACCTAAATTATCAGAGATTACAGTTAAGTGAATGGAAGAATGAAATCACCACAATTTAACAGCAATAGAGTTTAATCAATAGCTTATTAAATTTATTGACATTATTACGAAAAGCTACATATTCGGCTGAAACCTATTGCTGGATGTATTCGGTTGAAAGGCAAAAGCGAGTCTTCCACATGCGCGCATATTGGTATGGATTAAAGAAAAAAATACGACCGACCTAAACAGTTTCTACAGAGCAAGCGAGGATATCCAATGCTACTCAATGAAAATTATATAATGATACTCAAAGTAATATCAAAGAATATGAATCATGTGCCGCGAGGACCTTTAAAAACCGGAGAGCATCTTTCGTGAAAGATACCGAATGTGCTAAGAAGTATCGGTAGGGGAATTATACCACTTTGGGGCCACAGGGAGCGGGGAACCGAAGGGCGGAGCCTCCTGAGGCGCAGAGGGTGGAGGCAATAGAGTACGTGGAGGCAATAGAGTACGTAGGCAACAGAGTACGTCACCAACTACGGACGCGTCGCATCCTGTTCGTGACGTCATCACGCATTATCAACTCGAATTATCTTGCTGCGTCAGCCACATATTTCATCTTGTTTGTGTTGTAATCCGGTTTTATGTCCGCGCTTATCTATTAACGAAAATCCGCCACCTGATTGCAACATGATAGAAGATTCTAGTGCATTCTTTTTAGTTCAGCAACGACCGCTAGAGGGCAGTAGTCTTACCCATAGGGCTTTCCGATTGGTTCTCGTGGCTCCTGACGAAGTTATTAACCATTATTTTTAATTGATTATACTATTTGACTTGATATTGTACTATTTGTTGAAAAAGGTTCATGTATGTATGTAAATTTCATGTATTTGTCCATTTATGGCATGGGAAACGTGAACGATAACACAAATCCGTGCTTTTTTGAATCCTATTATTTGATGGTATCTATCTCTTTGTTCATCTGACTGTGCAGCGGAAACCAGCATGAGACTGATGGATTGCACATAGGCAATTCTGTTCCAACTTGCTCACACTTTTGTACATCCTCGATAATGAATTAATTCGTAACTTTAATTTACTTTGTTTCTATTTTAGGTTAAGATATTTTAAATTTCTCATTTCTTTATCTTACAAACATAATTTACGTAATTTCCTTTTCTTCTCGACGTTAAATTAAATGTACTAATTTTCACACCATATTTTTTATATATAAACATAAGATTTCCTTTTTTTTCCCCATTTTTAAGCTTTACAATCTTTTCCCCTACGTTTAACTTGCAAAAGTAATAGATTTTATAAAAGTAATACGTTTTCACAATTTTAAATTTTTTTTCCTTTCTCTTTTTGTTTTACAAAAGCTGTACTTATTTTCATACGATATTTTATTTATTTTTTACGAACTTGGTCTTTTTTCCTATATTTTACTTCAAGAAGTAATTTTTAATTTTTCTTTTATATAAAAGTATTTTTTTAATTCTTTGAAGAATTTTCTTCTCCCATGTCTTTTTTCTTTCTTCTATTTTCCTCTTAAGGTTTTTCTTAATGTTTTAAATACATATTGATGTTACACCTCCATTTCTCGAAGCGTAAAGCTACATATATATTTCTCTGTCTATGAAATTTAAGCTGGAACTTACACGCATATAATTTCCCTCTAGAGGCTTTTATGGATATTATTTTCTGTAAATTTAAACGAATCAGTACGATGTTCCTTCCATATAGCTTACTTACCATATTATATTTCTTATTATTTTTTTACGCTACTAATACTTAAGATATACAAAACCTTCTCTTCTAATGTATTACACCATACTACTAACACTTAACGGGTGATACTCCGAACTTTCTCTTCTAAAGTATTATACTAACTTTTTGACACTATACAAAACTATACATACACTATACAAAAACGTCGCGGATTCTCTTTTACACATCTCATTTTTGTTCAAAGGATTCACGAAATGTGTCAAACAAATGTAAATTTTTAACTTTCTATTTTCCATTTAGACATTTTGCCTTACATTTAACCTTTATCATGTTTTTAAAACATATCCCTGTTAATATTTCTGATTCATTTTTTCCTAAAAATAAAGACAGGCTTATAAGGATTTTTTAAGATCTACTGACTTTGAATTAAACCATCTAATTCAGGAAAATTAAATTTTCACAACATAAAATCTACTTGAACTAATATATGGACATCTCTAGCCAGTTTAGTTCAAATACATACGAAACAATATGAAATTTCTTATTATTGTCTACCCAAGTTTAATACGTACCAACAGCATTTCATTTCCTATTATTTTACATTACAGACATTTACATGAATATATTCAGAACACTCCTTTTAATTGAGCAGGAGGTTTCAGATGTATTACTAACACAGATTGACTCTTTGAAATATTTTACAAAAATATCTTGGATTTTTCTTGTACACATTGTATTTAAATCTACGAACATACGTTAAATTTTGATTTCTATCATGGGAAAACTTCGATGTCTGGACATGGAATTAATGTTAAGTCACGGAAGTGAAACTTTGTCATCTTTTTCCCAACTTAGAATATAAAAATTTCCCAGTTCGGAATATTTTTTTTTCCAATCATTATTTTTACAAGACTCAAAGCTTGTTAATATATTCCTTCTAACTAAATCTAAAGATCTTCTAACTAAATCTAAAGATATGCATTTCAAATTGACAAACACTGAACTCTTACAGCTTTTTTAGAATGCTTTTTAAGTTATGATACATAGCAAATAAAATCCTACATAACAGGGAATATTGACATGAATTTCCAAATAATAATCCAACGTAACTTCAATATATTCAATTTAACTGAAGATACGCATTTCAAATTGACATTACTTTACTTAGAGTTCTTACAGCTCTTTGAGTACATCTGATATTTAATTTTTCACAGATATGAGAAATTTTTTTGCATAAGTACCATACTAACATATAATATTGACATGAACTCCATATCATGGTCCAACGTTGGTAACTTAAATGAACTTTTAATACATTTTAGTATGAATTAATTTTAAAGAAAAATTCAAATGCAAGTATTCAAACAGAAATGCTTCAAAGATTTACATATTAAGCAAACATTCAAGAGAATACTATATAGCTAGAGATATTATTTACACTAGTTGGTAATGTAATTTATTAGAACAGCCGCAGACGCATAGGAGATGTATGCAATATCCATGAAAAACCTTCCTACCAAGCCAAAGAGCAATAGTGAAATATAACATATAAGAAGGGAGAAAAACGTCTGAGTATGGAAAACATGAACAAGAAATGAATATTTTTTCTGAAAATATGCCAAATGGGATAAGTCAGGAGTAAAAACCTTAAAAATTCATTTAGATTTCTTTAGGTCGAAAAAGTTTCACTTTAATTTTTTTAGGGAGAAAAATCTCCACTTTTATTTTGTCTATGGGAAAATCCACGTTAAATTCAAAATGTAAGGGGAAAAATTTACACTTTGGTTTTGACAAGTCGAAAAACATTCATTTTGTTTTTTTTAGGTCGAAAAACTTTAATTTTTTTAGGGAGAAAAATCTCCACTTTTATTTTGAAAAGTCGAAAAAAATTCTTTTAGATTTTTTTTTGGGTGGAAAAAGTTTCACTTTAATTTTTTTAGGAAGAACAAATTTTTTTATTGGTTACGGTATACTTCATTCTCACTCTAACCTTTTTTCTTTTGAGTTGTAATATTTCTGAACCTGAATCTTCAGAAAACGAAATCATTCTGATTTACTAAATTCCTTCTAAGTGTAGAATATAGTCTTCAAACGGAATATTTTAGTATAAATAAATACATTATAGACAAAAATACTTCATTATTTTTCAGGCCCTATTCCTGAAACTGGTTAAGGTTCTTACTCCTGACTTATCTCATTCGGCACATTTTCAGAAAAAATATTCATTTCTTGTTCATGTTTTCCATACTCAGACATTTTTTCACTTCTTATATGTTATATTTCACTATTGCTCTTTGGCTTGGTAGGAAGTTTTTTCATGTATATTGCATAACTCTCCTATGCGTCTGCGGCTGTTCTAATAAATTACATTACCAACTAGTGTAAATAATATCTCTAGCTATATATTATTCTCTTGAATGTTTGCTTAATATGTAAATTTGTGAACCATTTATGTTTGAATACTTGCATTTGAATTTTTCTTTTTAAAATTAATTCATACTAAAATGTATTAAAGGTTCATTTAAGTTACCAACGTTGGACCATGATATGGAGTTCATGTCAATATTATATGTTTTGTATGGTTCTTATGCAAAAACGTTTCTCATATCTGTGAAAAATTAAATATCAGATGTACTCAAAGAGCTGTAAGAACTCTAAGTAAAGTAATGTCAATTTGAAATGCGTATCTTCAGTTAAATTGAATATATTGAAGTTACGTTGGATTATTATTTGGAAATTCATGTCAATATTCCCTGTTATGTAGGATTTTATTTGCTATGTATCATAACTTAAAAAGCATTCTAAAAAAGCTGTAAGAGTTCAGTGTTTGTCAATTTGAAATGCATATCTTTAGTTAGAAGGAATATATTAACAAGCTTTGAGTCTTGTAAAAATAATGATTGGAAAAAAAAAAATATTCCGAGCTGGGAAATTTTTATATTCTAAGTTGGGAAAAAGATGACAAAGTTTCATTTCCGTGACTTAACATTAATTCCATGTCCAGACATCCTTTCTTTTTAGATGTTTTACCCAAATATGGCTCTATAGTGAATTAAAATATTACATTACAATGTGGATATTCTTCTCTGTAGTTAAAAATTCTGTAGCTTGTTAAAAATAATATCTGTGTTAAGTTCAAATATAGCCGTGTCTACGAAGCTCTGCGGTAAATGGTGGGATCAGATTAAGAATCCGGGTGAAGTTTTCCCATGATAGAAATCAAAATTTAACGTATGTTCGATGATTTAAATACAATGTGTACAAGAAAATCCAAGATATTTTTGTAAAATATTTCAAAAAGTCAATCTGTGTTAGTAATATATCTGAAACCTCCTGCTCAATTAAAAGGAGTGTTCTGAATATATTCATGTAAATGTCTGTAATGTAAAATAATAGGAAATGAAATGCTGTTGGTACGTATTAAACTGGGGTAGACAATAATAAGAAATTTCATGTTGTTTCGTATGCATTTGAACTAAACTGGCTAGAGATGTCCATATATTAGTTCAAGTAGAGTTTATGTTGTGAAAATTTATTTTTCCTGAATTAGAAGTTTTAATTAATAGTTTTAATTAGAAGTCAGTAGATCTTAAAAAATCCGTATAAGTCTGTCTTTATTTTTAGGAAAAAAATAATCAGAAATATTAACAGGGATATGTTTTAAAAACTCAATAAAGGTTAAATGTAAGGCAAAATGTCTAAATGGAAAATAGAAAGTTAAAAATTTACATTTGTTTGACACATTTCGTGAATCCTTTGAACAAAAATGAGATGTGTAAAAGAGAATCCGCGACGTTTTTGTATAGTTTATGTTTTTGTATAGTTTTGTATAGTGTCAAAAAGTTAGTATAATACGTTAGAAGAGAAAGTTCGGAGTATCACGCGTTAAGTGTTAGTAGTATGGTGTAATACATTAGAAGAGAAGGTTTTGTATATCTTAAGTATTAGTAGCGTAAAAAATAATGAGAAATATAATATGCTAAGTAAGCTATATGGAAGGAACATCGTACTGATTCGTTTAAATTTACAGAAAATAATATCCATAAAAGCCTCTAGATGGAAATTATATGCGTGTAAGTTCCAGCTTAAATTTCATAGACAGAGAAATATATATGTAGCTTTACGCTTCGAGAAATGGAGATGTAACATCAATATGTATTTAAAACATTAAGAAAAACCTTAAGAGGAAAATAGAAGAAAGAAAAAAGACATGGGAGAAGAAAATTCTTCAAAGAATTAAAAAAATACTTTTATATAAAAGAAAAATTAAAAATTACTTCTTGAAGTAAAATATAGGAAAAAAGACCAAGTTCGTAAAAAATAAATAAAATATCGTATGAAAATAAGTACAGCTTTTGTAAAACAAAAAGTGAAAGAAAAAAAATTAAATTGTGAAAACGTATTACTTTTATAAAATCTATTACTTTTGCAAGTTAAACGTAGGGGAAAAGAAGGTAAAACTTAAAAATGTGGAAAAAAAAGGAAATCTTATGTTTATATATAAAAAAATCGTGTGAAAATTAGTACATTTAATTTAACGGCGAGAAGAAAAGGAAATTACGTAAATTATATTTGAGATAAGATACAGAAATGAGAAATTTAAATATCTTAACCTAAAATAGAAACAAAATAAATTAAAGTTACGAATTAATTCATTATCGAGGATGTACAAAGTGGTGAGCAAGTTGGAACAGAATTGCCTATGTGCGATCCATCAGCCTCATGCTGGTTTGCGCTGCACAGTCAGATGAGCAAAGAAGATAAATACAATCAAACAATAATCAAATAATAGGATTCAAGAAAGCACGGCTTTGTGTTATCTTCCACGTTTCCCATGCCATAAATAGAAAATTTACGAAATTTACATATAAATACACGAACCTTTTTCAACAAGTACTACTATATTAAGTCAAATAGTATAATCAATTAAAAATAATGGTTAATAACTTCGTCAGGAGCCACGAGAACCAATCAGAAAGCCCTATGGGTATGACTACTGCCCTCTAGCGGTCGTTGCTGAACTAAAAAGAATGCACTAGAAACTTCTATCATGTTGCAATCACGTGGCGGATTTTCGTAAATAGAGAAGCGCGGACATGAAACCGGATTACAACAGAAACAAGATGAAATATGTGGCTAACGTAGCAAGATAATTCGAGGTGATAATGCGTGATGACGTCACGAACAGGATGCGACGCGTCCGTAGTTGGTGACGTAGCATCCCCACGTACTCGATTCCCTCCCCCCTCTGCGTCTCAGAAGGCTCTGCCCATCGGCTCCCCGCGGTCCCAAAGTGGTTTAATTCCCATGGAGGTAGGAAGTAAGAAATGGAGTAGCCCTAATCAAGTTTCTCCGGTACCCTGCTCTGAAGTACCGGCGATCCCTAGGTGGTGACCAAAACATTGGGTCACTTGCCATTGAGTTCAGTGGGATATTTTATAATTACGTCGTAAATATACATATAAATGTATATATTTTCTTTTTCTACAACACTTCAGAGTCCTAAGTATATGAAAACAACATATTTTCAAACAACATTTCATTCTGAATGGAATTAAAAGCTATAATTTTCACAGGACAGTTTTCTCAGAATGGTTTAATTTGAATGAAATATTTTCACAAGTTTTCGTGAATTACATTAGAACAAAAAATTCAGGTAGTTCGATTTTATTCGGTTAAGGTACAAAAATTAAGATCAAAGTTTATTGTATTATTAATATTAAAATTATGCATTATTTCTTTTCTATTTATAGAGCTTCTTCCTAAAATACTTTCTTAAATATGACATGATTTTTTGGCTTCTGAGGCATCTTTTAAATCGAAAAATGTAAGTCAATTTATAATTAATGCTCTATTCGGTTCATTTTAAATTAGAGAATTATTAGGAATTAGCGAAAGTACTTGACTTTCTCTGAACATTTCTGAAAGGGAATAAAATAATTTTTTTTTTTTTTTTTTTTAAGTATTATTTAAAACTTGTAACTGAGTTATTATAAAATGTAAGGGGAATAATTCTTTTAATTATACTTATCAGATTTTTTTTACCCTTCATTTCAACAATACATATTCCAAAACTCTTTATTACGTTCTTAAGTGCGCATCTCATAGCATTTGCTTTACAATACCTTTTAACAGATTGCTTTCCAATACGAACAATTCTTTCTTAAATAGTATTATAACGTCTTTGTCAACAGGATTTCAATTTATGTTTACAATTCAATATTAAGGTTATTATATATTTAGATAACATTTATAATCATTATCAATCTGGAATCAATAAGAGGACCATTCCACGATCGGACCTCCTTTGGCAGGATATACAAATGTTTTCACCTATGTCGATTACCCTATTTTCAAATTCTTAATAAGCTGCCTTGATGATGTAGCACGTTCACATGGTCACATCATCTTGACCGCACATGGTACTTCCGCCAAATTCGCAAATGTATCCCTCTTCTGTTCCACACATTTGTGTAAACTGTACATAATTTTACACAAATGTGTGGTTCCAAATCAAGGGAAAGCTAACTTATTGGCATATCTGTGTGTATATTTATTAATTTTGACGAGGATTGCAGCATTTGATGGTAATTTTATTTTTAATTAACCCAAATAAGTAAAACGTGTAAGCCCAAAGTGATTATTTTTCAGATATATAAAATTAAAACGATGAGTTTAAAATGAGCAGCAGTAAAGCCTCTCCTCTAAAACATTTTAAAAGGTACATGTTAAATAATATATGGATGTGGAAAAAAAAAATGTTTTATTTAAAACATTTGGCTTTTGGAAAATAAAATAAAAGTAGCGAATACTCTATCAAGGGTATCGAAAGACGTATACAATTTTAAATGTACCGTAAGGTATTTTTCATTCTTTAAGCATAACATTTTTCTTAAAATCTATATTTTTGTAGTTCAACAGCTTAGAATTTTATAAAACAAATTCATAATCAAAATCGCTGTTGTTAGTTGTCGAAAAATAATCAAGATGTCATTTTTGCGTAAATGTCACTAAACTATACGAATTTCTATTATCCATCACACTATGAATGTTTTTTTCATGCGAAAGTGTCCCTTTTTGCGATTTGTATGGAACTGTCGTGTGTCGAAATACTATCAGAACTCTGTCAAGCGAGCTTCTGAATGTAAACAAAGAGCACTCGATCTGGTGACCCAAGCTTCAAAGCAGTGCTTCACTTCTAGTGCCGCTTGGCCCCTCCTTCCTTTCCTACCTCCACGATAATTCGCCTGCTAGTATCAGTGTAAATTCACTGATGAACGCAATCCAGCTATAGTTTTCCATTATACAGAAGACGGAAACCTGAAAATGGGAGTTTGGCAACGACTGTTAACTGGATCTTGCCACCAGAGGTTATTTCCTATGAGGACTATCAGATTTTGACCTCGTGTAAATAAAATCAGCCAGATTTTCTTTACCATTATAATAATTGCATTTTTCTGGATTTGAAAGGGATTAAATTTCCCTGACTCTGTTCGAAACAAAGGGTTTCCAATTCATAACGAATCCGTTTGTTTAATTAAGCGTGATTGTTGAATCTACCCACAACTTTGTCTTAACATCTTGAAGGTTTAGTGCCATCTTTAAATTTTTAGACATTCTTGCAGCAATTACGGCATCCAATAACACTAATCGGGAATGGGTAAATCGTTTCACAGACGGCACTCCACATTTTGCTCAGATAAAACCTGTTTCAGTTTCATTATTTCAGTGAGTTACCTAAAATAGTCTACTACACCGAATGCCTTAGGACTAGCATTGCAGAATATGTGTATTTGTACCTTATAGTATTTTGTAAAATGCATTCATTGTTGGAAATATTTTCTAGTTATGTCTGACCTATTAAGATGCTCAGTTTTAGAGCACAAACTTTTCCATTCATTTCCCAAATCTAGGGGTAACTCTTCATCCCAGACCAAACCCACTTTCCAGGTTTCTTGCATCAAGTTTTTAATTCGCACGGTAAATGGAGATATAAAATCCTGTCGATACTCAGTTTTGATTACATTCATTTTTGGAAATTTCCTCTATTCGGAGTTTCCTTGCGGTATATGGGTTTATTACAGTAATAGAAGACGTTAAACATAAACTCAAAGAATTGAAAACTCATTTAGATCTAACTAGTCAGCTTCACCCTTTAGATGTCTGCATTAGTATACCATTTAAGGTATTTATGAAGGAGAAGTGGAACAGCTGAATGCAGTCTTCAAATTTTGAGGTTACGCCGTCGAGAAGAAGGAATTCGCAAATTTGCGAATGAGTCAAAGGTTCATAAGATGCTTTGAAAACAGAGACAGTGGTTAAATCATTTAAGAAGAGTCGTATTAGTAATACACTGGATAGTACAGAGGACAATTTGTTGTATTAGAACTCAGATACTGATTTAGAAGAAGTTTCAAATGCTTCTTCTTGTGGTGATGAGTGTCTGTATTTTGACGAAGAAGATTAAAAGGTGTTCTTTCCTAGATTGGGTATTTGCAGGAATTATTACTTTCTATTTATATTATTTTATATTTAAAATACTTTAAAGTCATTATAATGATTAGTAAGTATCCTTCAAAAAATAGAAAGGGGGGAGTCTTACAGGCCAGTGCGTCTTATACGCCAGCAAATACGGTAATTTAAAAATTATTAATTTACACATTCTTTTTTTTAAAGAAATTCATTTAAAAATTTCTTCCACGCGTGCAAATGTATCTTGAATCTAGACATCAAACAAATGAAGTTCTTTGATAGGGAAAAAAAGTATTTACTTTTCAAATTAAAGAAATGGAAAGGAATAATTTGAAAGATATCCAGTTAACGCAGTATAATGCAGACAGCTATATTTTGAAATGTTTGAAAAGACACAAATATAAAGGACAATTTTATAATTAATTAATAAAATTTTCTTTTTATTCTTTATTTTTTATCAAACAGTTATTGTCAGTATTAATTATCATTTATAGAAAAAAATTAAAGATTTATTTTTACTTTATAATTCGTCGAAAAAAAAGCAATTTTTGTTTTAGCCAGTGATTCATGGATGTAGGAAATAAGCAAAAGTCTCAAATATTTTTGGAACTTCTTTGATGCTTTTGAAATAGCTATTTTATTGCCCATGTACAGCCATTGACGATCCTATTTCAATTTACAAAACATAATCAATAAGAGCGTAGAATGGAAATGCGATAAAGTTACAAAGAAACGGCGACGGAGTAGGAGGAATGTAGGATAGGGTTTTATTTTGTATTTTAATTAAATTTCTAGTTGCAGTGCTCAGTTGAATATGCAACTTTATGTATGCTAAATATTTTCAACCTTTTGAAGGAATTTGACAAGAATGTAAGAACAATAAAACAATGTTTAAGTATTGTTAGTATCCTATATTTTAACCCATAATCATTGAAGAATGTAATCTTTTCACGTGATATCACATTAGCATAAAAGTATTTCCATTAAGAAAGTAGAAAGAATTAGAATCATACATAAGCATGTACTTCTGTTAGAAATCACTTCTCAGATTCTCTTAGAATTAGTAGAGCATGTACTTTTCATAGAAATCTCTTAAAATCATCAATCAGAATCAGTAAAACTAAATTTTGCAACAAAATATATACTAAAACATTAGATTGGTATTGGATTGGATTATTTAATTATGGCAAAGCACACGAGGGTTATCTGCCTATAGAAAAGATGTAGCTCAATGCATAGAAAGAGTTTGAAACAATCATAGAAATCTTTATGTATATTTAATAAATTTGCAAGGGCTAATATCTAGTGTCAATAAAAACAATAATATTTTTTTTTAATTTTTTAATTTAAATTGATACAAAAATTCATGAAAAGACAAGAGCAGGTCTAATGGCAAATTTTATTGGATGTAAAAGTTTTTGAAATAAATGGAGATTTAAATTAAATTTAAACAATTATTTATAAAATATTCACAAATACTGTATTGTCAAATCATATCTAACTCGCTTTTCATTTCTTGTTTTTATCTCTTCAGTTACACTTCACACAGGAAAGAGTTAAAACAGGGATGTCAAACTCATAGGTATACTTGGACCAAACAAACTTTAGGCGGGTCGAAAAAAAAAAAAAAAAAAAAAAAAAAAAAAAAAAAAATATTTATAGAAACGTAGAGTTATTTCGAATAATACAATAATAAACATATATATATATTTATATAGAAAAGAACAAGAAAAATTTAATGTTTACGTCCTGATACTTGACATCTCTTCTCTGCTATTATCTTTCCTATTTCGGGAGAAATTTGTTTTGCAGTGATAACTTCCAACGCTGACCCAAGGTGAGCATCATTAATATGGTTTCTAATAGGAGACTTATTACCTTTCATGACTGAAAATAACTGCTCGCACCGATAAGTGCTACCAAACATGGAAATAATTTCATATGCGAATTTTCGAGTATTTTCAAACCTGGCTGGTAAATATTTGTAAATTTCAGGCACGCCCACTTCAATGAATTTTTCTTTCAAGTTTGAGTTGCATTGAATGTCGATCACCTCCATTTGCATATGGCTGGGTACTGAGTCAATACTTATTGAGAAAGTCGAAGAAAACAAACAAACAAACAAAAAAAAAAAATTGTCTTCGAGGGAGCTAAAATCATTAAACCTCGTTTCAAATTCAGTTGTTAAATTTGCAATTTTTTCTGCGTATTTTTGATACGAACAAGTATCATCTAAACTTGATTTGTTCATGCTGCACGTCGGGAAGTGCGTCAAATCTTCATTTTTAAGTTGTTTTTTCCAAAGAACTAGTTGACATTTGAATGCTTTAATTATGTCAAACATGTTCGTAATGATATGATCTTTTCCTTGTAACGATAAATTTAAATCGGTTAAGTGTTTGGTTATATCAACCAAGAAAGATAAATCTTGTATCCATATTGGATCGTAAAACAAACTTACGTCTTGATTTTTCGTTTTTAAAAACTGACATATTTCTTCTTTCAAATCCCAGAATTTTTTGAGAATCTTGGAACAAGATAACCAACGTACCTCCGTATAGTAGGACAAACCCGAATATTCACTATCTAACTCACTTAAGAAAGCAGTGAATTGACGCTGATTTAAACCTCGAAATCTTATAAAATTTACAACTTTTTTCATATATGACAAAACATTCTCCATATTTATTACTTTCGTGTATAGAACTTCTTGATGTATAATACAGTGCATATGATGAATGTTTGAACCGTGAATTTTACTAAGTTTTTTTCTTAGTAATGCTACGAAGCCCTTGTTTTTCCCGGTCATTGATGGAGCGCCATCTGTTGCTACAGAATTTAATTTTGCCAAAGGTAGATTGTATTTCTGCAGAAGTCCAAAAACACAAGTAAATATATCTTCTCCTGTGGTAGTACCAGGCATCGGTATTAGTTCCAGTAATTCCTCAAAAATGTTAAAATTCTTGTCACAAGAACGAAGAAACACTGCTATTTGAGCTTTGCCACTAATGTCCGTGCTCTCGTCGCAGGCAATGGAGAAACTTTCGAAACTAGATGATTTTGCTTTGATTTGATCACTTAAATTCGCGGCTAAATCAGTAACTCTTTCCGCAACTGTATTTCGAGACAATGAAATTGATTGAAAAGCCTTCGCATTTCCAGGACAAACAATTTCTCCAGCTTTCATTAGGCATTCCTTGATGAAATCACCGTCAGTAAAAGGCTTCGAATGTTTAGCTATCAACTCGGACAAGACGTAGCTTTTATGTACCGCCGCTTCACTTTCTTGCAATACTTTACTAAACATGGACTGTTGCTTTTTCACTCCTAACTTGAGCTCTTTCAACTTTTCTTCTCTCATTAATCCTTCGTAATTGTTATATTTCGATTTGTGTTGTTCGTAATGACGTTTAATATTACATAACTTTGGTACATTAATATTATCATTACATATCAAGCAGATTATTTTATCTTTTATTTCACAGAAAAAATATTCTAATTCCCATTTTACTTGGAATATTCTATGTTCGTCAGCGATTTTTCGTTTAATTTTACTACCACTTGGTTTTGATATAGACATACTGAACACAAAGGGCTGGAATAAACACGGTTAACGTTAAAAAGTTAACAAAAATTTATTCTTTCCACAAGAGATAAATCAAAATGCTGAAATATTTCTTCAAAAATATTCTAACAATATCACAAAATGTCAAACGTTTAGCAAAAATCAATTCAAAACAGAGAAACTAATTCTATCTCACAGCGAAATCGCTACAAATCAATCACAGCATTAAGTAAACAAACAGTTCGCTAGAACTACAGCTACTACTGAGATGAGTTGTTTGTTCTCGGCTTTTATAAGCTTTATAATTAATTTCTCGAATATACTGGAAACATCTATAAATATCTGGATTTTTGTGGATGGCAACAGCAATTACGAGATATTTATTTATTAGGTATTAAATGCACGCGCTGTTCTATTTTTAACCTTCCAACGCAGCTGTCTTTTCAAAAATCGTCTGCGTTGCTAAGGCAAAATGAAGCAAATCTAATTACAATTCTAAATAAAAAAACTAACTAAATAAATAACTATGAAATCCGTAACAATATGAATTAAGTAATAATTAATAATAAAGCAAAGTGCATGCACATGCATGCACCAATATATCGTACAAAATTATGATTGGAAAACTGAGACCATGAGTTCAGCCACATTCGGCTATCGGGGGATGCGTACAAGTTCTGAGTGCACGTGTCCCCCAAAAGCCGAAGGTAACTGAACGCAAGCTACTCACACGCATTTGTAATTTAAGTAGTGTGTGTGTCAGCTCGCTGTGAGTAATTTAACAACACTGAATAAATTATCGTTAATTACTTAGCAGTAAACATTTCATTTTTTTCTTCGTCAATATGTTATTTTATTATTATGTATTATTATTTGCCGATGTATTGGCCGGGCCGCAAAAATATTTCTTGTGGGCCGCATGCGGCCCGCGAGTTCGACATCCTTGAGTTAAAACAAGGACTCAGCTATGAATGCCAAGACGATTCAAATTTTTATTAATTACTATAGTTTATGGACTAACATATAAAAGCAGTTTTGTAACAGACCTATTTAAGTGTAATTGAACTATTTTATTCACGCCATGAACTCATGAACTGTAACCGAACTATTTTATTTAAACGCCATCTCGTGGCGATATGAATAAACGTCAGTTGAACTCCAGCCGCCATCATGTTAGTTTACCATGTCTCTGTTATTCAACTGTTTGATGTTCCATTTGGTATATGTTTCATTTTTATGTATATTCCTTTTGTTTGTAACCATTCCTGTGTGCTCTGTTAATAAATCCTTTTAAAGTCAGCCGGCATTAGTGTCTATTGAGGAACGGCTACATCAGCAGTTTATAAATTTTGCGATTAAATTAAATACGCATTTCTAAAGTAATTCTAATGTGCAGTAACAATAAGCAATTGCAGTAAACAAGTTATGCAACAAAGTCCAATTTTCTCTTCGGAGTCAGTTGTGAAAGACGATAGCGAAACTTTTCAGTCTTATTTATTTAGTATGTACGGTATACGTTTGTCACAGGATTTTATTTGCAAACACTTCTTTTACATGTAAGGCCGGAAACTCGGACCTACCAATACGTTATGTTTTATATTAGGATATGCACCTAAGTTATGTCACATGCACGTGATCAACATACGTACGCATGGTTAAATGTGGAAAAAATATTTGAGTCACAGGAAACATTACTCAAACAATAAAATAAACAGGAGTCGTAATTGTCAAAAGTCAAGCATGTAGCAAAATGTAAAAGAACGGGGAAAATAATATTTACAGAAAAATTATTAGGAAGGCGGAAATATTCCTCTATATGGGATATGTATTAAAAAGAATCAGTCCCACAGCCTAGTAACAAAATTGTTACAGTTTAAACGAGATTAAATTTATGGTTTAATGTTGTTAATAAATCTGCTCTACCTGCATACGATTAAATATATTTAGCTAAACTATTAGATTTTTCGTAAAGTTTTCGTGGAAAATGTGTTTCTGTTTCGTTTATTTTTGGTTGGGTATCTTTAAGGTTTATTTATTACTAGCAATATTCTCTTTCTTCGTATGGTGCAAAAGAAAAAAAAGAAATATTTGCTTGCGAAACGTAAAATATTAGAAAAATTCATAATCCTACAGACCGAAAAATTTAATTGAGTTTTACAAAATATCGAGTATCTTTTTTTTGTTATTTTAAACAATTCAGTCACCGAATTTAATTGAAACTAGAAATCTAAAATCTTTCCACTCTCTTCTTTTGCCATCATATTAGAGGAATAATACAATATCTGATATGGAAGAAAATATTCTTAGCAATTTTTCCTGTAATATATTTATTTATAAACATTCATACAGCTTACTTGTATTTTTCCTGTAATGAATTAGATCTAAGACTGATTCCGCATGTATTATTTGCATTATGTATCTGTATTTTGATACATCTATCATGTAATTACTCGGTAATTATTTTGAAATTTTAATTTAAATGTTTTCGAAATAAGAAAAAAAAAATCAGAATTTGTCTTAGGTAAAGTATTTATAATAAATAACGAATAATACAACAATATATTTTCAGTTGAACTATTTATAATAAACTAGCAGCTTCACTACCAGCCTTCGTCTGGCTTTTTAAAAAAAATGGCTGAAGGGAACACCAAACGTTAAATTTAAAAACTGCGTAAAATTTCACTCTGCAGAACAACTTCATAAAAAAAAGTTATTACGTATAACAAAATTACAATGAAATAAGCAATATCCCTTAATACAAATATTAATTATCCTAATAAATAAATTAACCAACTTCCCTTTGCAAAACCTTAAGAACTCAGATGGTATGAAGGAGGTTAGGAACTTTCTTTCCTAAAAAATCACTCAAAACTTTTCAATATCTTAAAAACAGTGAAATGAGCCATAAATAACATAAAAGAATACAAAAAACAAAAACAAAAAAAACAAAAAAAAAATCTGAAAAGCGAAGTATAATTAATGATATGTTATCATATATTTTCAAGAGAAAAAAATTACAATGAAATAAGCTATACCCCTTAATACAAATATTAATTATCCTAATAAAAAATTAACCAACTTTCCGTTGAAGGAAAAAAATCATGCAAAACTTTTTAATATCTTACAAACAGTGAAATAAGCAAAAAATAACATGAAAGCAACTCAAAAAACATAAAATTCCGAGCAGAACTTTACTCTGCAGAACAACTTTATCAAAAAAATCAATAAAAATGTATTATATATATATATAAATGACTATGAAATATGCCAGTATCTTAAAATTAGTGACATAAGAAATGCCATGAAAAATGGTTGCCAAACCCATATTTCTAAAAGAATATGAAACTATTCAAAATGATGCGATTTCATCAAAAATCTAACAGCAACAATAAGATTGCCAAAGGAAACTTGTTGCCAAAATCACATCTCTAAAGATGTGAGATGTGAGAAGTGTACTCGGAAGCTTCATTTAAATTTTTTTTTTAAATACAAAATATTATCATTTTTCCATTATTTCAAGTTCTTTTTGTAAAAGCAGTCGCAAGGATGAAAGTTTAACGTTTCCAAAAATCAAAGAAAAATAAACTGTACATTTTTAAAAATAAACTTTTTTAGGAAAAATCCCGTTGAAAAGGTGTTAAGCTCCCTTTGTTAAATAAATTCGTATTTATTCGATTGAATGAAACACGAAATTTATTTTAAGTTCGTAAAATAGCTAATTGCGTACGTTTCATGACGATGTGAAAATGGAGTGTGTAGAGTAAAATCTCGCTTTCCTATAGCCCATTATGTCTCAAAGTGACGCGATTTCGTCACAAAACGTAAAATAAAAAAAAAAGAATTCTAATTCGAATTTCGAAAAAATTGCTTCGAGGTGCACTGGCTCTTGTCTAGATGCACCTATGTACCAAATTTCGTTGCCGTGGGTCTATTAGCTTATGCGCAGAGCGAGCGAAAGACACACACACAGACAGACTCTTTCTTTTATTATATGTAGAGATAATGAATAATAGAAGAATATATTTTCAGTTGAACTATTTATAATAAGTAATGAATATATAATAAACAATAAATAATACAGCAACATTTAACAGGTAAATTATTTATAATAAATAATGAGTAATGCAACAAGTTTTTTAAATTACTTATTTTAAAATTCAGCTCAATAATTAAAATGAACGTATTATTACAGCAAACCTGTAAAGTAAATAGTTACATTTTATAAATTCTAAAGCGAAGAGATTGAAAATGATACGGTTTCATGCTATTACTATCAATAAATATAAACTTTTATGATGACAGCAACCGTACTTACCACAGCTAAATTTTCAGTTTCATCAGAACCTTTTTTTGTTCGAAACTTGACTTTTTGCAACGCAATGAGCCACTGCTATAGTTTATGCTTCATATTTTAACCCGTTAAGAATCTTCTCCCCAGTGCTTTCATTTATTTCTTATTAAATCAATGTATAATTGAAGCATAATGATTAAAAATTTTAAACATTAAAAAAAATTTGGTGTATTTATAATACGAAGTTAAAATGTTCTCACTGGAGTAAACAACTATACTCTTTTTAAACATAATTCCGAATATCTAAGATACACAAACTATTTTTAACGGTTGACTATCTTTATTTTAAAAGAATTAAGGAAAATCAATATTCTATGGGGAGGAATAAGTCTTAATTGCATCTGATTAAGTATTTCAGAAGAATCTCAATCAAGGTACCACTCTAAAAAT
The DNA here is from genome assembly GCF_044657685.1 of Stegodyphus dumicola. Lineage (NCBI taxonomy): Eukaryota > Metazoa > Arthropoda > Arachnida > Araneae > Eresidae > Stegodyphus > Stegodyphus dumicola. The sequence continues at coordinate 202,815,746 of NC_140771.1, forward strand.
TAGGAGAGTTCTTAAAGCTAATTCCTTCGAGGGAAACCAGACTACACCGCCGCTTATTGCACCCTTGTGGATCTTTAGTGGCAAACCAAAGCGATAGGAGGGTAATCTTACCAAACCTTCTGCGCTATCTCATTGGTTACTCGCATTATTTAGCAAGGAAGTTGAAGCAGAAAAACTCTCCTAAAGAAAAAGAAGAGATGCTGCAATTCTATTAAAGCAAATACCTTGGTTAGGCACGCAAATCTTTCTCCCTGAGGCGACCACAATGGGCAAATGCTATTAGTAAAGCAATAAAGGGGCGTGGGAGCTAAAGTCCCAGTTGCCACCAGGCATCTAACGCCTTCCCGTACGGCATTCATTGGAAGAAAAGGTGAGAACAATCCAATCAACGAGACACGAGTGAAAGATTATCCTACGGAGATGACGTTAGCGGTCAGGAAAGTAGATTGTGGGTAGATACTCACTTTGTTTGCTTACTGGATTTTCCGGATTTATCGAGATATTAGAAAATTAAATGATTTTCTGCATTGAATTAAGGTAATATTTATCTTCGCTATTAATTAAACGCGTATTATAACTAATAAATATAATGATTAGATTTATAATTTATGACTAATTGGTTCCTTCAAAGGAGTGCTTCATTTTAGCTTGAATTGAAATTATAAATGAAAATGTTCAGACATAGGATTCTTACTATAGGAATTGATGCATAAAATTGTAATTATTTACGAATTTATTTACTTTTACTTTAGCGGGGAATATAATATGGGTGGAATCCGATAAAAATTAAAAAAAAAGGGAATGTAAGACAAAATCTAAAAGGGAATTGAAAATAACAAAAGTTTAAAACTTACAGCAGACTCTGAAAAGGAGAAAGCTTGAATTAAGAAATATTAAAACAAACAAACAAACAAAAATAAGGATGAAAGATAAAACTAAATAAAAGAAAGGGAACTTATCTCAAAATGAAGCTAATTGTATTAATTACCCAAAGTCCTTCTAACGGGATCAGTTGTAAAATGCAAACAAAATAAAATACGAAAAGCTTGTCTATTTAGATATTTTAATATTCAGCTCAATGTTTTGGACTGTTTTCCAATGTTTTGGACCAAATGCAATTGAGCGATATATATGTAATAATCATTACTGTGAAACTTCGTCTGTAACATGTGCTTTAAGTCTTTGATATTTATACAGCGTTTCATGTACGAGTATATCCTTATTTATTCATGTTTATACTAATAGAAAAATATTTCATTGATAGTGTTACGGATCTGGTATTTAAATAGCTAATGTTAGTTGAATTGTAAATTAAATGGTTTTATTTCCCGCGCTGTGCAGCGCGTGACGAATATTAAAAGAAAGCTAAGCCGGAAAATTGAAAATACAAGAGCGCGTGCATGTAACATTTAATAAATATCTCTTTTTGATTTCGAGAAAATACTAGAAAATTCTCGCGCGCGATTTTAAAATCTTATAAAAGGAGGAAAACCTCTCAGTTCGTGGTAGTTACTTAGTTTGTTGTTGTTTTAAGAGTTTGTTTAGAAAACTGCTCTTGTTGACTGTAGCGAATTCGCGGATTAGCTTTCTCCAGCTGTTTTGAGTTAAGTTTTCTTGAACGTTTGAGTAGATAAAAGATAACTACTGTGAGATATTGTAATACTGCACGAATATTTTAGGAAATTTAAGCATATTTGTTGTGATAATAATAATTTTTTGTTCATTTTTCATCAGACTTGTGCATTCATTTCGTAACGAACCCGTACGCACGCAAGAATTTTTGGTGTCAGAAGTGGGATTTGAATGCCAATTACAAGAGCGATGGAAGAACAGATGAGGCAGTTGCTGACTGCATTTGCTGCATTCCAAGCAGAGATGAAATTGGGCCAAGAATCCGTTAAGGAAGAGATGAAATCCGTTAAAGGCGAGATGAAAGCAATTCAAGAAAAGATTGAAGCAGGTCAAGAGGAAATGAAAAGAGATATTACTTGCATAATAGAAAACAAATTTGCGGCTATTGAAGGCAAAATTGACACTGTTGAAACTAAAGTTGGACAAATAGAAGAAAGAGTTTCTTTTGTCAAAAATCAAATAGAAGATAGAGTTTCTGTTGTAGAACAACTAATCGAAGGAAGGGTTTTTGCCGTCCAAAACCAAATCGAACAACAAATTGATGACAGGGTTTCAGCAATTGCGAAAGAAATCGATACTTTAAAGAAGTTCGTAGCGACGGCAGGGAACAATTCTGATAGTTTCAAATTTTTACCTATGCTTCTTCGTCCCTCTCTGAAGCTATCCACTTATGATGGAAAGACCTCCTGGCAAGTGTATAAAACACAATTTTCTATAGTGGCGGATGCAATGGATGGGATTCCCAAACTAAGGCCTATCATCTCATCGCTTTTCTGAGAGCAGACGCAGCGGATATCCTGCAGACGCTTCCAGAAAACCAAAGACATGACTTCGAATCTCTATCCGGCGCATTGCAGCTGCGCTTTGGCAAGAAATGTTTAAAAGACTACAGCAGACTTCAATTAAAACAGAAGACCACCGAATCACTCCAGGAACTCGCCACTGATTTTGAAAGGCTGTCCTACCTCGCCTTTACGGACTGCCCGAGAGAAACGAGGGAAATCCTGTCCCTGCAGTACTTTATCGATGGCATCCGGGATCCCGAAATACAGATGGCTCTACGAACGGCGAATGTTAAGGACATAAAAAGCGCTCTGTTGTACGGCATGAAGTTCGAGGCAGCCCAGCAAGCAACTCGCTACCCAGTCAGAGCTGTGCGAGTCCACGAGCCAGTGGATCAATTGATGGCTCGTTTAGATGATTTATCTAAACAAGTCGACGATTTGATACGGAGTAGCAGTGAGAACAAAGTGGCTCTAAGTTGTTGGAAATGTTGTTCTAAAGGTCACCTACGACGGAATTTCAGAACACCTAAGGGTACGGAAAATAAAACAGATGATTTTATCAGACAAGTCTGTGGCTTGAGACGGAACAGAAATGAAAAGAAACTACTTCTAAAGTTCTGGATCTACGGTGTTGAAGACCACGTGCGAAGGAACTGCGAACTCCCCAGAGCACGTAAAATAAAACAGATGAGTTGAATATGCAATTAAATACCAGGAGATGGAAAAGGAATGACAAGAAACCAAAGTGCTGGAACTGTGGAGCTGAAGGCCACGTACGAAAGAATTACAGAACACCCCAGGGTACGAAAATTGAGACCATTTCTCAGCAACAAAGCAGGAAACAAATTAATGACCATATCAAGGAGCGGAGGTTGCCAGATAATGAAAAACCTTGTTTTAAAGCACTCAAGATTTCGACAGTGAGTGGCAACAGTAACGGACTGTCCATCACTGGGCATATCGATGGAGTTCCTTGCAATATGATCATTGACACAGGAGCTAATGTTACCATCATTAGGAGAGATTTAGCTGAGCAGTTTAAAGATAAACTTATTTGGACGCCATCCTGTGTTACCCTTCAGACTACGTCTGGTGACAAGATCGACATAGCTGGGAAGTTAAACGTAAACATCACGTTTGGAAGTGCCGCCTACCATCACACGGCTTATGTGGCGGATATTACAGATCCATGCATACTCGGATTGGACTTTATAAGGAAATACAATTTTTCCTTAGACTTCAAAAACAACAAACTACTTTCAGCATCTGCTGACAGGACTATCCATCCTCAGAAGGGATTCTCGCCTGGAAATGCCTACGCCTTGCCCGAAAGACCCAGCTCGGCAAGCTGCCGAAATCATACTAGGGTGAAAAGAAACGCAAGTCTACCAACTGTTCTCCATCCCAGATGCTCTTCGGTCGAGACCTTCGTCTGCCATGTGACCGTATGTTAGGTCGCCCTACGGTTGAGCCTTCATCGCCTGAGGAACGCATCCAAGATGTTCAGACCCGGTTTAAGAGATGCACCGTTTCGCACGAAAGCGAGTCAACCTGGCGACGGAGAAAGTGAATTCCAGGTACAACACGAGAGGTACGGGGCACAGATTCAACGAAGGAGACAAAGTGTGGTTGTGCAATCCGACTCGACGGAAAGGACTTTGTCCGAAATTACAGTCACCTTGGGATGGTCCGTACACGGAGCTAAACAGGCTGAATGACGTCGTGGTTCGGATCCGTAAGTCTTCGAAATCTAAACCTAAAGTCGTTCATTACGACAGGTTAGCTCACTACTATCGCCATAGTACGCAATGTAAATAATTGTAAATGGTGTAAGACCATGGTTCTTTTTGTTTCTAAATGTGTATGTAGTATTTGATTTGTATTTTGTATAATATTTGTATTTGATAGCATTTGATTTGTCTTATTTATTGCATTTATTTTTCATGTTGTTTATTATTGTAATGTAATGCTTATTATTGCATTTATGTCACAGTTGTAAGTTTGGCTTCCTGTCCAGGGATTGTACTGCCCGGGACGTGCAGTCCTTGGAAAGGGGGCAGTGTTACGAATCTGGTATTTAAATAGCTAATGATAGTTGAATTGTAAATTAAATGGTTTTATTTCCCGCGCAGTGCAGCGCGTGACGAATATTAAAAGAAAGCTAAGCCGGAAAATTGAAAATACAAGAGCGCGTGCATGTAACATTTAATAAATATCTCTTTTTGATTTCGAGAAAGTACTAGAAAATTCTCGCGCGCGATTTTAAAATCTTGTAAAAAAGGATCAGTTCGTGGTAGTTACTTAGTTTGTTGTTGTTTTAAGAGTTTCTTTAGGAAACTGCTCTTGTTGACTGTAGCGAATTCGCGGATTAGCTTTCTTTAGCTGTTTCGAATTAAGTTCTTTTGAACATTTGAGTAGTTAAAAGATAACTTCTGTGAGATATTGTAATACTGCACGGATATTTTAGGAAATTTAAGCATATTTGTTGTGATAATAGTAAATTTTTGTTCATTTTTCATCGGACTTGTGCATTCATTTTGTAACGAACCCGTACGCACGCAACAATATGATAAATATCTACCGCTGTACGTGGTATGTTTCCTTATCCAATTCATCGGTGTTTCTTGCTGTAGATGAATAGTTTTTAAGGTTTCCTTTCTTTCGATAGGTAGAGTTTGGAAGTTGCATACTGGGATACAAAGTAGCAAAATGAAGACGTGAAAAATCTGAGCTTGGACAATGATACAAATGTCTCGGAGAAAAACTGCTTGGAATTATGGAACAGATAACGAAGTCTGTTGACCAAACAGGTTTGCTGATGAGAAACGCTTCATTTATATGTAAGCATACTTTAAATGTGGTAAACATGTTTGTATGTTTACCACATTTAAAGCAATAGATTTTTAGTAAACTGTTATTATTGTTATTATTATTATTAACAAAAAATTAATTTCTTCATCCTGTGAAAATATCCCTAAATTTTTTTTTAAAAAACTTAGTTTGAAGTTATATTTGATCCCTTTTTACTTCCTTGTACGAAGTAAAAAGGAAGTATTGTAATCGCGAAAAATTTCCGGTATCATATTTCAACGAAAATATCCATTTTGACCGCTATCGAATGCAATTTAACGAAGTTTTTGCGTGACATCTGTACGTAAGGATAGAATAAAGGACTCATTTCCTTCAAAGAAAATTATAAAACTGATTTAAAATGAATTTTGAAGAGATTTTTTCGCGGCGTCGGTATGTACGTACGTATCTCGCATAACTCAAAAACGAGTAGCCTCAGAACGTTGAAATTTCACATATAGGACTGCTCTAACATGTATATGTGCACCTCGTATTTTGGTTGCAATCGGCCGCACCAAACTATATAAATATATTTATATATATATCCACTCTATTACCCGCTCAGTGATCTCAGTTTCTTTACTCTTACATGCTTGTAAATTGTACATTTTTTGCTTTGAAAATGATTGAATTATGTTGTTTTTATCTTCCGGTTAAGGATTTTATGCCTTTAGTAAATCTGTGTGCAATATTTTTAGAATTATGAGCAATTTTAAAGTTGTTTAATTGCCGCTAAGCCTGTTTTAAATGGCGGCCATTGATGTTTACATTTGAAACAGGAGACTAGTAGATTTGTTGTCAATCTAGAGAAACTTAGCTTCGCAACAACAAAGATAACGCATTCATTTATTATTGCCAATTAAATCATGCTTAATTCTTTCTGGAATTTTTTCGAGGAAATAAGCGTTTGAGATTTACTTCGTAATTTTTAATATAGATATTTTGAGTTTTGATGTATTTTTGCCTTCTCGCGAAGTGAGAACCGAATTAATTAAATGAGAAATACTCAATAGTCTGTGAAAAACTGTTTGTTTTTTGTTTTGTTTGCTTAATTTCTTTTATACATAGTTCTAGCTTTATTATAGAATTTGAATAGAACATGTGGCAACGATTAGATAATTCTTTAAATGATATACATTTTGTGCATTCTGAGTTATAATATGAATGAAATATAATAGTGTTAAGTAAATCTAGCGCCAGAGTGTCGGTATGATAAACAAAGTGAATTTTAAAGAATGCATTTATTCTATTGTGGTTTATGCGCTGTCGGCGAAGTAGGTTTAATTCTATCTAATAAGTTTAAATAAAATGCAAGAAAAAATGCGTATAAATTAATATTCCGTACAAGGAAGTGATGTGGTGTACACTTCAGATTTTTTAGTTAAGGGCCAACTACGCGAGATTGACTTTGTGCAACTTCGGCTGATTAAACCTGTTTAGCATTAGTTCGTTTTATATTTTCAATTACAGCCCAAGTGGAGGGTCCTTGCACGCCTGAGAGGGGCCCCGTCTGTGAATCTACCTTGAGTTAGAATAAAAGGGTATTTTAATCATTCTTGAAGTTGCTACTTGCGCAACAAGAACTCAGCAAATAGTCGCTACATAGTTCTTCAGTATTTTAGCTTTCGAAGAAATGTATTTTAACTACGATATTACAGCCCAGTTTATGACAGTTTATATGTTTATAAATTGTGCATTTTCTGCTTTAAAAATGATTTAATTATGTTGTTTAAGGTTTTTATGCCTTTAATTAACCTGCATGCAATAATTGTGGAATTATCAACAATAGAAAATTTTTTTTATGTGCCGCTAAGTCTAATTTTTGATTACCATGGCAGCCATGTTTGTTTACATTTGAAACTTAGCAGAATAGTGGATTTGTTGCTAATCTAGAGAAACTAAGCTTTGCAACAACAGACGTCTTCTTTTATTATTGCGAATTAAATTATGATCAATTCATTCTGGAATTATCATTTAAGTTATTAGCTTGCTTTTGCGTAAAATTTGTAATTTTAATTGTAAATTTTTTTTAATAGTTTTAATTGTACTTTTTGTTTTATGTTTTTATATATATTTCAAATTTTAATGAAACTACTTGAATATTTATGTATTTGTGCCTTGCCACAAAGGGAGAGCTGAATTAATTGGTAACACATGCGTATTAAGTAAGCGGCGCTAAATCATCTGCGAAACACTTTCTTTTTTATTTATTCAATTCCTTTTATAGATCGTTTTAGATTTATTATAGTATTTGAAAAGAATTTCTGGTAATTCATTAGATGATATAAATTTTGTGCACTCTGATTTAAAAAATGAATGAGATGTAATGCTGTTAAGTGGACCTAGCGCTGAAGTGTCGCTATGGTAAATAAATATAGTGAACTTTAAAGAGTGCATTTATTCTACTGTGGTTTATGCGCTATCCACGAAATAGATTTCATTCAAAATTCGTTAACTGTTAATTCAATATGTTTAAATAAAATGCAAGAAAATTACGTATAATTTCATATTCCGTACAAGGAAGTCATATCATGCACACATCAGATTTGTTATATTAAATATTATGCAACTTTTGATTTTAAATATTAAGTATTTCTATAACATTATAGGTAGTATTTTAATCAAATTCAAAGTTAAATTTGTGTAATGGAAGTGATACTACAGTATTAGTAGAAATGTAGAGTAATGATTCTACATCTGTAACACATATTTTGCATTCTTAAATTGAAATTTCGATTATAAGTCTTTCTAATTTTTCTATTTTCAATTTATAGAAAAATATTTTGTCTCAGCTTCGTGTCCAATAAATTCTAATAGTTCAAATTATTTAGCTGAGGGATAAAATCTTAACGTACACTTCTTTTAAGAAGAATAGTTCAGTATTCAGATCAAAATAGTCTTTTGAGATACCTAATGACAAGGAAAAAAGTAAATTTTGCAAGCTGTATAACTCATACGACATCTCATAGTTTCAGTTGATGTGCTAATGAGAAATTTGTAATAAATAGTCTGCCCATAACAGCTTGCAGTTACAGAAGCTTTTAACTAAATACTAACCAAAATAGTTAAAATGTTTTTCCTGCATAGGGAATGCATGATTCTCTATGCAGGAAAACATGTTGGTGATTTTTGTTGAAAATTTTGTTTTATAGCATATAAACCAAATCAAATATACACTGTTACTAAAATTAGATTAAATATGCACCATTCCTATATTGACAACTAAAAGTTTGATTAAGACTTATAATTTACCACTGTAGGTGACTGCATTAAATGTAGTTTTTTCTAAATTTTCTGTTCTGAAAGCTTTTAAAAGATTGAAAATTATATAATTCTTTTATATTTTTTATGAATGAGCTACTAAGAAATTTTATTTTCATTAAAATATTTTTATTTAAATGAGCAAGAATTATCTCCTGTTAAAAAGTATAAGCGTAATTCTTTGTATGCTAATACATTGGGCGTGTATGCGAATAATTAACGAAGTAAGAATACGTGTATTAGTTATTTAAAATAAAATTTGACTGAATAATTCAACTATACATACTTATGTATAGTTCCCACTAGGTATCTGAAGAGTTGATAAACGTAGAATTTGTCCTTCCCACTTTTACTGCATTCTTATAGACATTCTGTTATTTTATTAGACTTTTCATCTTTGTTTTTAAACATTTTTCGTAAAATTTTCTGCATTCTGCTGTAATGCTGCTTCATTATAGCAGGCATTTCAGTCTTATAAGGTTGACAATAATGGATGGATTTCTTAACACGTTGGTGATTTTATTTTGATGATTTTTAACCCGGAATTACTCGTGCGACAAAAACGAACAGCGTTATTCCCACAGGGTATGTCATACCCAAGGTTGTTTCATTACATTTTCTACTTTAAAATCTACGCATGAAAGGTTAAAAAATTTTTAAAGGAAGACTACAGTTGTAAAACAAGTTAATCATACTACTTACATTTACTTTGCATATTTTCTGCAAATACATACCATGTGTTCCATACTTATATGTTTGTCACACCTTTCACAAATAAATTTAGTTTTTTCTGTCTTTTCTATCACGGTTTTCAACGTATCTTTTAGATATTACTTTGACCTTTGTAGGTGGTGCGATGTCTCCATTGGTTCCTAGTTTTTTTTTTTTTTTTTTTTTTTTTTTTTTTTTTTTTAGATTCATGGATGCATGGAGTGTTCGCTTCTATTTTTCTTGTATTCTTCTGCAAATTGAAATTCCAAATACACTCGTTTGCAAAAACATCGAAGCACTAATAAGGACTTTTGCGATCGTGACGAAATTTGGTATGCAAAAACATCTTGATGGAACATGCAAATGATCAAGGTTTCAAGTCAAACGAACAGTAAATGCAATCATAGCGCGCGTTTCGCAAAGTATAAAACCAGTAGCAGAGGCGGAAAATTTATCTTCTTTTGTTGCTGCCTTTGTAATTCCATAACGAAACAACTAAAGATGCCATTACGACGAAATCGAAGACCTTACAGACAACTAAACGACTTCTAACGTGGTCGCATTGTAGGGTTGCGTGAAGCTGGGTGGTCAAACCGAGTACTAGGCCGCCACCTGCCGCGTATAAAACTACTGTGGAAAGATGTTGCCAACAATGGTTGCTACAAGGAAATTGCCGACGAAATGAAGGCTCTGGAAGGTCAAGGAGAACAAATGTGAGGCAAGATAGGATGACTGTTCTCCAAGCCCGGAACGCCCCAACGGTTAAAATCTGGGCGCAGCCCCAGCCCCCTAGTCGATTCTAATCGGCCATAAGGCCAACCGCACCAACAGTGTCATTGTCAACTATTCAATAAACTACAGCCACGTATATACCTCCCGTGGTACCGCCCACCATCTCACGGCGCTTATCTCTGAGCCTTTTAAGGCTGCTATCACACGTAGGTTTGTTTCGGAAGAACAACTGTTTGGAACAATTTTTCTGCTTTGTCACAACAGCCAATCACCATATATCTCTTTGGGGTTAACACAAGGGAAACTGGTTCCCCATTACAAACAAGCTGATAGCTGATTCGTTGAAAATGAACAACTTGCAATTTTTTCGGAAAGGAAGGAAAAAGTTGCACGTCTTTCAATAGTAAACCAGGCAGAAAAAATGTCAGAAAAAGTTGTTCGTGTGAAACAAATGACGTGTGATATGGGCTTAAGACGTTTGCCTTTGACCTCACAACATCGGCGGAATCGTTTGGAGTGGTGTCGCAGCCGATCACCATGACTGCCATCAGACTGGCATAGTTATAGGGGTCAGTGATGAATCCCTCTTCACTCTTGAAGCAGATGTTCGTGTTTGTGTCTGGAGAGGACAGGGCCAGCCGTCCCAATGAGCCTTTGTTTTACAGGTGTCCGTGTTCGTGTCTGGAGAAGACGGAGTCAGCGATCGCAATCAGCCTTTGTTTTATGAAAACGTACAGCCACAACCCATGGTGTGATGGTGTAGGGCGCTATTTCTTATGACAGCAGGTTATCTTTAGTCATCTCCGTACATTTTTAACAGCTCAGCGATATGTTGATGCAATCCTGCGGCCGATTGCATTACTATTCATGGCACGTCATCCTCGGGCCATTTTCCAACAAGATAATGCCAGGCCATATACCGCTCACATATCTCTGGACTGTCTTCGTACGGTTGATACTCTTTCTTGGCCAGCAAAGTCAGAAGCCCTTTCACCAATCGAGCATGTCTGGGGCATGGTAGGCGCCAGATTCGGGCACCACAAGATATTGCATATCTGGAGCGACAACTGATGAATGACTTGCAGAATGTGTCGCAGGATGACATTAGGAACCTCTATCACTCCTTGCCTCGACGAATTTAAACATGCATTGCCGCTAGGGGCCGTTGGACCAACTACTAATTTGAACACTCAATGGGTTATTGTGAGCCGAGAACAGGTATGTTTTTTTAGTTATTTTATTATCTGTGTATGAGCTATATGTATATTCAGTTTCATCAAAAACAACCACTTTCTTCATGCTGCTCGGATTTTTTTGCAAAAGTATGTATTTCAAAAATGATCGCCTCGTTTGATGTTTAGTAGGTGGCTTCATAGTAGATAAGAAAATAATTCGCGAATTTATTGCAGATGTGTTCAACAGAGCAAAAAACATTGCCACCGATTAGATTTTGTAGCCGTTGAATATGTGACAGCAATTTTGTCTATAACGTCAACTGCTCCTTTAGAGAAATCGTACAAATTTATTTTTTCAGGTTTTTTTCGATTCTCCTGTAGATGAGTCTATTGTGTCATCATTATGCATAGTTGAACGTAAAAGAACATTCTTATTTTTCTTGTGTGTATGTGAGACAATTATTGTGTCTTTTTGGAAACCAAACATGGAAGAGTAAATCTCTCTCTTTGAATTGAAAAACACTGGAGTAACTCTTTTATTTTTTCTTATGGTTCCAACGATAGCTATTCATCCGAAGCTACATTAATTTCTCAAATATCGCATTTCTTCATCATAACTGCAATAACGTGCCATATCGAAAAAACAATTTGAAAGCTTGTTCGCATACTCAGAACTATAACACAAGTACTCGCGCAGGGTATAACATACTCGTCGAGGCGATATCCGAAGAACTATTTTCAGAATTCGGCCCTAGGTTTCCTCTCCTTCAAGGTTATGAAGCTATACGAAGAATCATCCATTTCCCAAAAAAGCTTAAGGAACATAAAAAAATCCAGAGAGGTGGGTATCTCATACCCTGCGTGAGTAAAGCTGAGTTAAATATTTAATTTAATATAATTTAAATTATAAATATTATTCTTTTCTCGAAGTAAATGAACTCTTTAGACATATGCATATTATTTGATTATTGGTTCAAATCGAACTTCAGTTACATTATTTTTCATGTACATAATACATCGAATTTGTTCTATTTATCATTCATTCACTGTTTCTACTTCGCCTGAGCATCAAAAACAAGGCATTAACAACTCAGTTAAAAGTTTTGGATTAAATATATTGTATTACAGCTCCTCACCTTCAAACTAAAGAGACCAAAGGCAGGTTAAGAGGCTGGCAGACCTGGCGGACGCCAGGAATCTCGAGCTTCGAGAGGCCTTTGTGTTTGATGGGATATCTTGAACTCATATTCATCTGGAAATACAAGCTTTTCCTATTTAAAGACCGACAATTAAATACCAATTTGTTTATTAAAATTAATGTAGTCAAATAATATATTCGTCAATGCATTTTACTTTACAGTAACAATTCAAAAGAGATAGTGGCATTTTAAATTTTTTCACATTCTCCTATCTATCTTTGTCTATTCATATTAAATATGTACTAAAACTCTTCAAAATAAATTACTTGCAAGGAATTTTTCGCTCCCATAGTGGTAATTTGCCTGGGAAAGAATTATTCCCATTGATTCGCTTAATTTATTCGTTTTCCAAGAAGTAGTGGCCGATTTCAGAGACTATGAAAGTAGCTGCTGTCCGAAACATTCTGTTTTAAACATTATTTTTGACTGCTTATACCACCTCCATATATTTCAGAAAAGTTTTCTTCTTGTTTTACAAAGAAAGACGCATGATTTTTTTTTTCCCGTTCATTAGCAAAACTTTCAAGTTCTTCGTATTCAACAACCAATCAGTTATCAGCGTCGAATACCCTGTCAACAGACATCATTTTTATTGCAGAACTAATTCTCCCTTTCCATGGTAACCCCAAAGTGGTCCTCAGTAATTGGCTGTTTCATATCGTATGACAAAACAGAAAAATTGTTCTAAAGAGCTGTTCTTCCAAAATGTTTTTAGTGTGTGATACGATCTTTTTTTCATAGTTACCCCGAAGACCCCGATAAACCATTAAGCAGTAAAAAATATTCCTCAAAGGCGGTCTGTTTCAATTAATAATAGTTGAAAATTACTTCTGGCGTTAATATTTGGATTTTGGGAAAAATCCAACTCTTAATAAAAAAAGCAAACTGTTACCTTGTGAAGCCGCAAAATATCTTTCAGTTATTTTTCCCTTTACAACAGCATAATGCTATCCAATGTAATCCAAAAATTAGATATTTTTTATTCAAAATTTAATTAGATATTCCCGAATTTATGCATTTTCACGTTTTGAAATTTGGAATCTTTTTTTTTTTTTTTTTTTTTTTTTTTTGAGCGATAATAACGCCAAATGTGGTTTATGTATTTTTGTTACAGTAAATTGCCAGAGGTATTTTTAACCTTAAATTTCCAATAAATTTTCACGGAGAATTAATTATATGAAATTTTTTCCCTCAGTGATGAGTAATAAATATTTGTTAATACTATATGAAAAGCTACTGTTCTAAAATTATAGATGATATTATTCAAATTTTTAACAATTTTTTTTAAACATTTGTAAGAGTAAATTTTTACCTTCTCCGTGTTATCGTCTGCTACTTTAACTGCATTTAAATTTAATTGTCTAAAACTGAGAAATTTCGTTTGATGTTTATTTTCACAATGTTTTAAGCAAACAGGACGTTAACAGTTTGGGTCATGTCCCAGCTTTAAAAATATATATATATAAATATAAATTTTTATATTAATTCTCTTAGAAAGAATGTTTTAAGTAGCTAATTTTCTCTCGTGTATAAAAAACATGATTTTTAATATGATTTAGATTGTTTACAGCCAATATAATAATCGGGTTACTCTGTAGTACAGAATTAACACTGCTGGATTGTTTTATTTCTTTGTCATTTAGCAAAAAATCTTTTAATTAAAATATTTATACTTTGGACTTTGCATTACACTTTATTTATAGTTAAAATGCTTAGAAATGAAAAGCTGTCTTCAGCTGAAACGCAGTTGATATAATTGATATTTTAAAAAAATTAACAAGAATGCAAAATAAATAAATGTAGAAGGAAATATGAAAATTAGGGAGAAAAATAAGCAAAAATTTGAAGGAAAATTTGGCTGTCAGAAATACCAAGGTGTTTCGATGCTTTTGAATATACTTTCAGAATACTTCAAGGAATTTGGGTGTTCAAAGAGAAAACACTTGGACGTGTACACCAGCAAATATCATCAATTGATCTTGTGCTAACGGAAAAGACAAAAACGATATCATTGCAGATTAAAGTGAAGAGCGAATGGTTTTCGACTATATGGTTGTATAAATTTAAATTACGTTATAGAACGTTATTTTCTCTCGTGTATAAAAAACCAGAACATCATATCATCATATCATCATGAATGGAGAATACCATAGTTTCTCAGCCGAATTATTTGAAGATTCAGGGTGTTATCCAATGATGTATGTGGATGTCACCTAAAGACGTTTTCCCTCTTGATGAAACTAGTCATTCCTTTCATCTCATGACTTCAAAATGCTTAGCCTCGAAAGACTGATAAAGGCCCTGACTGATGAAATGGATTGATTTGGATTATTAAATTACGGGAAAGCAGGGCTATCTGTCTAAAAGGTGAAAAACCACGAAAACGCCCATGCAACCAGCCCGTTCGCCGGGATTCGAACCCCGGAGAAAACTACCAGTGTTTAGCTAATTTACCGCCTGGTCGTTTGTTTGTGGGTCTTTATGAAATGGAAGGCGATAACTTTATTTAAAATGAATGTCAGAAATACCAAGATGTTTCGAAAAGTTGAATGCTTTTTAATATATGTACTTTCAGTATGCCTGAAAAAAAAGAGCAAGCCATTAAGAAGAAAAAATCAATTTTAGCATAAAATTTCGTAATTATTTTAAATTTAAAACTTTTTAATCCTGTGATATTTGATTCTTCCGATTTGAAAAATAAAATGACTAAAATAAGAATAACATTTTAAGAAACTAAATGTAGGATTATAAAATTGTGTAAAGCAATGAGCACAATGATATATTTAGAAAAACACGTAATCAAAGATGAAGTATAAGTTATTTGTCACAAAATATTTGTGAGGAATTCATTAGCATCATTAACAAATATTAATAGCACATACGTAAGAGAAGAAATTAAATCAGCAGCTTGCCAAAACTTACACTCGAATCTACTCCAGATGATTCACATACTCATCAATTGATCTTAGTTATAAGGTGCATATTGCCAAGGGGGAATGTAAAAGAAAAGTTCCTGAAGTTTATTACAGGGGTGGATTTCACCTCTAGGAACGAATTTCACAGCTTCAAGTGGATTGCGATATTGATGCGATAATTTATTTACCTATTAAGTATTTAATTTTAGTTATATACAGAATATAAAAATATGGTTTTATTTAACTATTGGTATTTATCACTATTTTTTATAATTTTCTCTTTCAATTTATAAATATATTAAAAATAATGTCTATTTAAATAAGTGCATATGTATTTTTCGAGTTTTTGACCGGAAGGACTGAATAACCATCTAGCAACGGTAAAAGGACTATATGGGACAAAAAGGTTGAGAAATACTGGTATATGGACCGAACAATATTTACAGCCTCTTATTTGGAACAAGAGATATTGCCAACTTTATCAAAATAATGTATAAGAATAAAGTTTATTTGGAACAAGACGTATTGCCAGCTTTAGCAAAATAATGTATAAGCATAAAGTTTATGGAAGGATGGTATATGAAAATGAAGGAAATCTGTCAGAAAATACTCAGGATTGCAGGCTTGTATTAAATGCTACAGTTCGAATACGGTCTACATTCCTTGCACTAACTATTCTTTACATTTACGGCGAACTTTTCAGTAATTTATGTTTATACAAAAGATATTTGTTTCCTTTATTGAATGTCCCATTTTGAGTAGGAAGGGAGAAAATATGTGAAATTTAAAATAACAGAAAAAGCTTATCCGATATAATAATATAAAATAAACTTTATCTGACATCTGTGTTTCAGTTTTGGAAAGGAAAGCAACTGTAATGGAGGCTACGTCTTTTAAAAAACGTGCATATAATCATGACAACAACATGAAACACCATTTTATAGACAATGATTGCCATTATAAATTATGTTTTTCATATTTAAAGGAACTGATTTATCAAAATTGTACACAAATTTTATCGTACAATTCTGCCCTGAATTTTTTAGCATGGCAAAAGAAGCAAATGGTATGGTATCTTTTACATTTGAAGAATAAAATCACACACCATTAAGAAAAAGAAATTTTACTATGAAAATAATGACCAATTGAAACCATTTTACTCGAAAATGTAATTTTTAATTCTTTTAACAATATTTGTCACGATATACTCAGATCTTCCTCGTAGAAATGAAGCATATAAAAATAAAATAGAAAAGTTTAGCATTTTTTAATTTAAAATTACAGAATTTAGAAATAAATGTCTATGTAAATAAATTCAGAAACATTAAGAAAGGTGATATAGATATTATGCATTTTGAGGATGAAGTGGAAGTTTTCATCATTAAAAAAAAAAGTCAATAAAACTGATGTGGGCACCACATGACTTCCTTGTACGGCGTATTGTGCAAACTTTCTGCTGCATTTCATCTAAACTTATTTCCCCAAACTTAAAATATATTTCTCCTTCAATTAATTCAGTTCTCAGTTCGTTGCAAAGAAACATTCGCTGCTTATATTTTTATGTATTGAGTTCTTACTCAAAATGTCTTGATTGAAAATTGAAAAATATGAAAAAAAAACATAAAACACCAAATTCAGTTAAGACAATTAAAAAAACAATTTTTACAATTAAAATTAGAGTTTCTACGCAAAAATAAAGAATTAAGCCAAAGGGCAATTTTTCGGTATATTTTTCGGTGCAAAAAATTTAAAGCTTACTTTTAGTCCCCCTTCGTAAAAAGACATTTAAGTTGCAGAAACTGACTTAATCCACTAAGTTTCAAATGTAAACAAATATGTGTACTCCGTTAGGCGTAACCGCTCTTAAACAACTTTTAAATTGCTGATAATTCTATAACTATTGCATACAGATTAACTAAAGGCACACACACACACACACACACAAAAAAAAAAAAAAAAAAAAAACATAAGAACAACATAATTTAAGAATTTTAAAGCATATGTAAGATATAATAGAATACGATAAATGCTTAAAAAATAATTGGCGACCTCAAAATTAACATTCTAGATTTGGTGATCTTCCCTAAATTCATCGGTTCTCCCACATTCGCGATCTTTCGATGTTAGATAACGCTTCTTAAAAAGGGTAACCAATACTAATAACTAACCAATCATAGTTTATCTCTAGAATTGGAACCTACCCTGGCATTTAATTACGTCACTTCTTCTGCTAGCTCCCATCTTACTAATACCTCCTCACTTTGCTTCCCCGTCTAAAGTGCCTGCTTCTTAAATTTAATGTAAATAATAATTTGTCATATTTCATTATGACATAGAAATCTATCGGATTTTTATTATTGATTGGATAAACATGTATGGAGATGATTTTATACGTGTAAAAATAAAAACTGGATGTTATTATTTTGTTATCTTTATCTGTAAGATAGCTTCCCCGCAAGGCAGGTTTAGGCTTGCCAGAAAATGGCAAGGGAAAGCAGGGTTGCCATATTTGGCGAGAAATTGCCCATTTGGCGACAAAATTAGCAATATGCCATTGACAGATAGAGAATCTTCTGGAATGAATTCTTACTTGTTTAGCCCAGAATGTTCTCGAACGCAAGCCAAAAGTTATATAAACCCTGCTGGTACGCAAAGAGTGAGTTGATAGTCAGTCAGAGAGTGCCTAGTCGAGTCAGCTAAGAGTCAGTGACCGAGTGTCTCGTAGTCTAGTACCGAGTTGGTCGTCGAGTGAATTGAGAGAGTTTCTTGGTGTATTTCGAGTTAATGTATCGTCAAATTTTTTCTTAGAGTCTGTTGAGCTCCGAGAACGACTGAACCGAGTCGGGAACTGTACTTTCTAGAGTATCGTCGACTGCATCGCAAGTTTTAGCGTGGAGAGTCTCGAGTGCATAGAGTTCAGAGAACGACCGAGCAGAGTCGGGATCTGTGCTCTGGTGCTTTGCCGTGAAGCTGTTTCTACCGTTATAGCCTGAAGGCTGTGTCGCTGATTGTTTCAGCGTGTTTATAGTAGTTCTTCGATGACTGTAAAAGTGTTTTTGAAGCTGTCTTGAATAATACTGGCTAATAAATTGTGTTTCGATACTTCATCAAGTATTGTCTTTATTCACTCCAAATCCACGAACTCTTAACGTACGCAAAAAAAAAAAAAAAAAAAAAAAAAAAAACATAACAATATTTTTATCCCCTTCCATGCCATGTTTTGCCTTAAGACACTATGAGCTCCCCTTCGCGTTGTTTTCGATGCATCTTCTAAATCAAGTACTGTGGTTTCTTTCAATTCGTTATTGCTAAATGGAGGAACTCTACAACAAGAGTTATTTTCTACTGTGGCAAGATTTCACACTCATAAGTATACATTTAGTGCAGATATTACGAAAAATCGCCAAATACTAGTAGAGAATGTGATAGAGATTTACAACGAATATTATGGAAGCCGAGTCTATTTGGTCATATGAGGACACATAGGCTGTGGGCCACCAGGGATGACCATTAACCTGACATTTGAATAAATGTCTTCATTTGACATTTAAATAAATATCATGTATTGCCATCTTGGCAAATGGAATTTACGAGCGTGAAAATGGGCAGCTTTAATTATTTTGATTAATCATGATTTACCGAATACAGGACCTACATAAATAGACAAGGTTCATGATATGTATATACCAGGTTCACTACATAAATATGCAATGTTATGGTGTGTACATTCATTGCATAAACTAATACACTCATTGCCCGCTTTTCTACAATATTTATATGTTGTTTACATCAGCTTTAATGATTGCATATGTACGAAATAATCTTGATTAACATTAGGTACACCGCGGGATTGGTTTCCAGCAAAAGTCCGAAATATTATGCAGTCCATATTTACCGTTCCGTTACAGATACATATATACTTGTATATAACTTAAGAAGTTAAAACATTTACATTGACTTGAAATTATATATGGCTGTTCAACTATTTTATAAAAGGTATTTTCAGCAAATGCGAGTAGCAGTGAAAGTAATTAAGTATCTACACTTAAGTACTGTTTTCTATATTGCATTATAAACTGATTAACTTATACTACATGTCAGTTGTTTGTAACTCAACATAGCTTACTCAGAAAGTGATGTTGCCAGGATGATATTCCTGGTACCTTTGGGATGATACCTTGAGTTATTACAACTAATACTGAGGGTGTGATAGCTGTAAAGGGAGTATCATTGTTTCTGTAATAATCCTTGAGCGTTAGAGATGTTTGCTACAGCTGCGCTGGGCTGCACTTCACTTCAGAATCATCAGTCGAAGGACTGATCTCCGCTGCAAGGAGCAACATGTGTTGTGCCGAATTGCTAGGAAATTCCGTTTTCAACATTTTATTCCACGTGTCTGATAATATTTTAAATCTTATGTTTGCCCAGCATATTTGCACATGTATTCTCGGCCCACTGCGGCCAGTAGGTAGTGCTAGAAATTTTTACTTTGGGGAAAAACCAATACGTCTTTTTTCCTGTATTTTCACCACCCCATCTTTTTTTTTCCACTCCTGTGCAATTTAGCATATTTCTCTTCAAATATGACTGTTGCATGCTTGTTCTATGAAGCCGACTGCCCAGGTTAGCATTTACTGTAAACAATAGCTATATTTGTGTAATAAAATGCTATATTTCAGATTCCAAGCGTCTACTGGTAAGAATCAAATCGTTTTGTTGTCGAATAATTTTGAAACCAAGCATGCTCACTTTTATTCGTCTATCTCGTTTGCCAATTAGTCTCTACTGTCTCTACAATATCTTTAAGGTCAAGTATCGCATTTCCACATACATTAGCATTGGCAGTATACCAAATTCACTTCTCATGTGAGCGTTACAGTTCTTTTTGCAATATTCTCTGTTTGGATCTGTGAGGGCGAAAATGATAAAAAGATACATATCCCATAGCTCTGAAAACATCCTTCGTATCGAAAGTCTTTGCTTGTTCTTTTTCTTTTCTTTCCTTTTTACCTTATATCGGATTTCGATTACTAATAACTTCCTCAAGTAGTTGCATTTTTCGGCCAGTGCTGTAGGATGTCGAAATTTATCCGTTTTTTTTTTCTTCCTAGAATCCTAGAGCTAGAAACAAACGAGTTCTGTTTAGCAATTCTTTTGATATTTTCAAGATGCTTCTGATTTCTTCGAAGTTTGTTCCATGGATATTATGGCTGTCTAATCCTCCGAACTATATTCTTTGAACTCAAGTGGTTAAAGTTACTTTAACTGATCTCTAATAACACAATTTTTTCAAGCAAGGCCTTTATCGATTCTATAAATGTTTATAATTCTAAGCAGGAACCGTATTGAAAGCTTTCTATTGATTTTAGAATATTTGCCAAATGCTCTCTAACGTCCTTTAACGACATTTTCTTAAATATTAGTTAATTTAAACCAGCAAGATCAATTTCGATTATAATTGCAAGATCCATAAAACGGCTTTGTACTCTTATAGGCTTCTATGAGTTCTTTTTCAAGTAAATTTCAAATTTTGGAGTTGGGGAAAAAACTGAAAGTATGAAGATTAAATTAAAGCTTTTTATTTTCGTCAACTGTGTTAATGCTGTTTGTATACTTAAATGCAAGATTAATCTAATACTATCTCAATTTAAGTTATACAGTTTACAGACTGTTTTATAAAGCAAAGAACTGAAAGAGCATCAAATATTCTATGCAGAAAAAAATATAGAATCGCAAAGTGATTAACCCTTTGTTGCATACAAATAATCTAGAGAAGTTAAACGAAACTGTTTTTATTTTTTCCTACTTAAAATAACCCTAGTAATAATAAAAAATTAATTTTATTCAAATTTCGTTTTAAATAATTGCTATAATTTGTTCACTACAGTGGGCAGTATGCATATACATACATGCATAACAAATCTCTTCCCAACGATTTACAGGCATTGCATCTGAAATCATTTCCTGCCTTGTTTGCAGCGATCATTACCATCTTCTAAATGGTAAATCCGCAACTGACATATATATACAGATTCCCCAAAATACCCGACTTCATTTCGTTGATTGTGATTGAATTCATTTTGCTACGATTTTGTAACCTGTACCTATTGAATTCAAATGTCAAATATTCTACAAATTCGTTGTTAAACATAAACATTTCCAGTAGTGTTTTGGCTTGATAAGCAGTACATTTGGGTTTCAGTTCACAATTTTCGGTAGATCTTTATCTACCCACACTATAATTTTCTCAAACTGACATTTAAAATAAAATGTCTAAAATTACTAATTATGAATAAAAAATGGCAGTATAAGAAAATGTAAGCAGTATTATGTAATGTTTACTATGAGAAATTGTACTAACTTGGAAACAGAAGTAGCAGCCATTTTCCAAATAGTAGTGCTTTACTAGTGATGTTATATAGCCATCTATGATCGTCATTTGAAAGTTCTAATATTTAGGAATGAATAAACACAGGAATGGAATCTGTTAAGGCATTTACAGAACAATAAACAAATTTAAACGTTTGTCTACTAGAGTGGACATGATGCAACAAAGGGTTAAATGGTTAATTATCAGTAATATATTTAGTTCTAATAGTCTAGTGGTATCTCAGTGGTAGAGAGTGAAAATTCTTTATGTTACATTGTAGAGATTATTAGATTTTTCTATTGCAAGAAACATAAAATATCAACTGTACCTTCGCCAGAATTTGAAACATGTGTCTCTTTAAGTTTGTTAACTTAATGTGTTAAGTTACAACCTATAGTACAGACAGAGAAATGATAACTTGTAATATCCCCCAATAAAAGGCACACTGATGAGAGATGTGATTTAAAGTCTGCCAAATACAGCTGTTGATGAGTTATTGCAGAATATATTTTTAGTTTAGGTATCACTATTAAAACTATTGCCTTTTTTAGATTAGGGTAAATGTGATAAAACAGATGTGCCTCTAGAGAGCTACTACGTGTTTTAGCTTTATCCTTGCCAGAGTTCGAACTGAAAAATTCGAACTGTTTTGATTCCTAGCCGGCCGTACTACTAATTACAACAAGACAGCAAGCAGTATGAGAAGAGATAATTCCTTATATTAATCCTCGCTTAAAGAACAGGGAGGAGACAAATTCACCAAAACCATTTGGTGACATTCATTTTTATCTACCACATTTTAGTCGAATGCTACTGTAAAGCTATTAATTTTTCCCTCGACGGAATTGGAACTCTGGATCTTCCGATTACTTGCTCGATGTGCTGCCACTTAGACCACGAAAGAAAGCTATGGGGCAGATGAAAATTCTTTCTCTAAGAAAATAAGCACTGGCCATCCATTTGCTAGCTGTATTTCTATTTACTTAGATCACGGGACATGCAGGAAAATATGCAATAATTTCTTGTAGCATAATTCTCCAAATTTTAAATTTACAGAAGTTGAATTATCTTTCAAATCAACTTGATCTCTATTCTCGCTAATGCCTCACGTAAAATCTGTAATACAATCTTAAATATATGATAATATAAATATATTTATTTATAAATATGCATGAAAAATTTCGCTTGAATTTCCAAAATAATGATAAACATGTTCACTAACATTCCATCACTTTATCATTTGTTCTTCTCTTCTTTATCTGCATTTTTTTACTGTAACTGAACCGCTTTATGCTGTCATTATAATAAGTCTTTATTCATCAAAATTTTGAAATTTATGTCCCTCAAATGAACAATAGTTTTTACCTGAGTATCCTTAATAAAACTTTCACATAAAAATACATTTAATAATTTCACATATAAATTAAACTTTAGTATAATTGAGTAAAAGCAAATAATATATTACTATTATTGATTTTTCGAATTTTAATAAATTTGATCTACGTTTGGGAGCCGTAAAATGATTAAAACAGGAGATTTCAGCGTCAGTTTTATATTACATTGGATTAAGTGCTTTCGGATTTACTAGAGTGGGGAAGTAAATACGAATTTCTTTCACTTTGTATTATAAGGTATTTCTCCCGCCTTCCTAGCGTGCCTTCGTAGTGTAGTGGTTCTGCACGCTGGGCCGGTATTCCAGAGGTCCGTGGTTCGATTCCCGGCGAAGGCGGTTGCTAATTTTTCATTTCTCTGTTTTTTGCAATTAACCTAATGTCTCTACCCTGGCGCCGAACTAAAAGGGTGATGGATGATGACTCTCCACACCCAGGATTTGGCGATTGGATCCCTAAGAACCCCAGTCGCCCTTTTAAAAGGGGGGAGTATATAAGGTATTTCTCCCACCTTCTGGGCGTGCCTTCGTGGTGTAGTGGTTCTGCACGCTGGGCTGGTATTCCAGAGGTTCGTGGTTCGATTCCCGGCAAAGGCGGTTGCTAACTGTTCACCTCTCCGGCTTTTCCATTAATCTAATATCTCTACAGTATCATAATATGCAAAATGTACGATCATAACACGTAGTGATAATTAAGGATTACATCATAGCAGAAGCAATACTTGTCTGTTTCATGTATTTTACTTTTGAGATAAATAGTGTGCTAATGATATAACAATGGATCTAAAATGTTTTACATGTAGAATGATTTTTATTCATTAAATCATAAATCTTTTAAAAGATTTGCTGAGAAATTAATTTTTTTTAATACACACTAGCTAACTGCCGATATAATTTAAATTAGATACGTTATACATTGCGTCAAAGAAAATATTATCTTGTTAATTTCTCTAAAAAGAGGTAAAAATATAACAAATCGGTATACGTGCAGAACATCATATTTTAGATATTTCACTACCATGCAACTAAAGAAAGTACCTTTCAGTAGATTTGCAACATATATTTAAACAAGTGCAGAAATATTTGCATTGTGAGGAAACTTAAACATAACAATTTATTCAGATGACATGGAGAAAATAAAACAATTGGCTACATCAGATCTTTTAAAATTTCTTTATCAATGAAAAACTGAATGTATAATAAAATAAATTCTTAAACGTGTACTTTGGTATGAATGACGTTATACGTCGTAGTAATTTAAGCTCCAATTTTGTTTTAAAATGTGTAACTGAGAAAGCTTTCTAATCTGACACATGCTGTTGATGGCATAATTTAAGCTGGAAGATTTATACATCATTCAATTCTTAGAAAAAGACTGTTTATAGGAACTTCTGAATAGAAATTTAATGTTACGTAATTTTCTTGACATATTTCCATATCAGTTATATTACACGAGATTTATACTAGAGTTTTGCATTTAAGAATGACAAATACTGTTCTAAAATTTATATTCCGATAAAAAATAAGAAATTTCCACTCGAAATTTAGAAACAGAATATGATATTCTGAATATTCTCACTTTGAATTTCTGTTGTTGTTCGTAGATCTGTATATATCTGTTTTATTCTTAAGTTTCTGAATATATTTGTGAAAGTATTATCATACGTGAATTGCCTCTACATGAATAAATCTTGTTATTATGTCCGTGTTTATAAGCAGTATGTTATAGTATGCATAGCGTATATCAAAGCATTCCACCCCTTCAAAGAACAGCGCAGCATTCATAAAAAGCAATATATTTTACAGTATAAGTGAAATAACATGTTCTTAAAAAGATAAAATATGTTTTTTTTATTCTGAGAAAATATATTTCAAGCAATTAAAGTTTTACGTGTTAAAACTTAAATTTATGTGTTTTGTATTCTAAAAATTAACTTTACTTAGTATATTTTGTTGTATTAACTTTCATTTTTCGCATTCATTAAAATATATTTCCATGACACCCAAAATATAAATCAGAAATGTGCAACAAAATGAGCATTTGATTCTTCTAAGTAGATTTCTTCTTGGTGCTAGTATTTCATTTTTCCATCAGTGTATTTTACAGTGTCTCAGTATGGCCGCCTTTGCTAATACGGTTATAGCAAGTAGATATGTGGCAATTACTGCATTCACAAACAGTACATTGTGTTGACACAAAGAGAGAGAAGTTCCCAGAGGCAATTGGGAATTAGTGACATCTACAGAAAAATGTTTCATGGGGATAAATCTGGAGATTGTGATGACCACTGCGTTGAACATGATCTTCTCGTGCTATGAGTATTTGTAGTGAAAGTTGTAACGTTGCGCGCCTCCAACTTGCACGCAACCAAGAGGTGACTGTGAAAACTGGATAAAATACAGAGTCTTGTGAAGGGTTTAAGTCCCTTTTTATTCAACGTAAAAATTACAATTGCGTGCTCTTGACGCTCACAGACTGCGCCAACTCGGCGATCAAATAAAAATAATAACCTGAAAAGAAACTAAAGACAAGACTCTAACTACGAGGCTCTCTAAAATAACTAACTCACCGCGTTTTACCAACACCGCTGCTAATTCAGCAGACTTGAAGCTCACTTGAACGATTAACACTACTTCCCGCCAAGCACATAGGTCGAAACGCGGAGTTCTTCAATTTCTCGCTAACTACCTCCGCGCTCGTGAAGTAAGAATATCACCCACCGAACTCGTTTCCTCTCTATTTAAATCATAATACTTCCGCTGATAATTTGAATCCTTGCGCGTTCTACTAAAATTTACATATTCTGGCATTGGCAGTTCCAGGGGAAAGTAAGGCTTGACAGGAAAGATAGTTTAAACTTAAAATAAATGTCAGTTAAAATAAATATAAACCCTACATTTGCCGCTGCCAGAATTTGGAAAACTTGGAAGCAGGTCCTACAAACGACCTGTTGTAAGTTTCTCTAATACTGAACTAACTGGCGAGAACCTCGTTTACACAAAAAAAAAAAAAAAAAAAAAAAAAAAAAAAAAAAAAAAATCTTACGTAACAAATTGTATACTAAAATTCTGTTGCTCGTTATAAAGCTCTCTTCTTACAGCAACTTTTCCTGGACTTCATCAATCAATCTTGGTCTTTCCTTCCAGCATCTGGAAGGAATAAGTATCAGTATCTTTCTACATACATTATAATTTACACTTTCTTGACACAATAAATTTTTGTTTTTAAACGATTCGTTTTTCTTACTTATTGCTTAATTCACATTCATTCAATTTTTCAAGCATTAATTTAACTTTACCCTGGCTCTCCACCGTGTGTGGTGTCAAACGGGAATATTCGTGTTTTAGTCTTACAACACTTCCTCTAACCACCATGATTTGTTAGAATTCAACGACTAAATAGACACACCTTAGTCGACATTCTACAACTCAATGAGCTACTTTAATATTCTTAAAAATTCAAATGTAGGTGGAGAACCCTACAAAACACACTCATTCTAACTTCCCCCTCATTCATCTTTAAACATGCAGGCTTTCGCTCTAAAGCATGACTTTATCTGCAATTTACTACTTAAATTTTGACTTCATTGCTTTTAAGCATTCACTTTTAGCATCTACAATTTTATGCTTCTAGACTAAATTCTACTTTTACATAACATTCAAGTATTTACGTACATTTACAAAATTTTAATACATATGATTTTTACAATTTACCATAAAATGAATAAGAGAAAATAAATTTTTACTTTACTCATTCTTCGCCAAGCTGGCGGCACTGAAAGTAAAATTCTTATTAATACAAGAATACGAAGTTATTTTTATCTTCGGTCAAATTTTGGCTTTAACATAGCAGAATTAGTCTTTCCACCAACAGAAAATGCTAGTTTTTAGCTTTTACACTTAAAGAAAATAATACTTTTGCCTTAGCTAAATAAAGTAAAACAAAACTAAGTCTCAACCGAGACATATTGACTTTCGTCGAAACATAGAACTTCGTACTTATGCATAACATTTCGGAATAAAAGAGAAAAAAAAATTATAGAAGGTTTTAACTTATCTTTGAGTTTTCGATGCTTGAAACTCCGTCATTCGTTTTTGGCAAAATTGGTCCCAAGTTAGAGGTTTCATGGATGTTAATCTTCTCCTTACTGCCCTCCGAGTGTCGTCCACATTACTTTTTCTTTTGCGTCCTCTACATGCTGGCCTCTTGGCGGAGTGATCGTCTGGTGGTTGGCATTTGCGTTTTTCCCTGGGACGGCTGGTCTTGACGTCCTCCGGTCTGGAGTCCTTCTTGAATTTCTTCTGTTCCTCGTATTTTTGTGCCTTCTGTTGCCGTTTCAGTTTCCGGAACGGCGGCCTTGCTGGCACCTGAATCTGTGGCCGTGTGCGCGTTCTCCTTGATGTATAATTTTTCCTGCAATCCTTTGTAGGTGGTGTTTTTCTCTTTACCAAGGTTTCTTTACCCGGTTCATCTGTATTTTTGTTTTTCATAGACGCTGGAGTTTGAAAATTATTTTTTCTTTTTGATACCGACGTCCGGGTTGTAGAAGTGCTAGGTCTCTCTTCAGTTCTCTGTTTCTTGGGTGGTGGAATAGTTGTTGTAGTCTCTGATTCTTCTACTTCGTTTAGACTTGAGTCCTGCAAGAAACTTTTAAGGATTTCAAAATCATTTGGATTATAGTATTTTTTCACCTGGTCGGGACTTGCTTTACAGATTTCCCCTCTGTCGTTTTTAAGATATAAGACTACTCCTTTGATTTCCTGAATTACATAGGGGCCTTCAAACTTTGGAGCTAGCTTTGCCATAAAATTTTCTGGGGCACTTGATAAAGAAAATTTCCGCTTCAATACTTTATCCCCAACTTTAAAATCTGCTTCGCGGCGTTTTCTATCATAATAAAGTTTGTGCCTATTTCTTGCCGTATCCGAGGTTTTAAGCGCCTGATCAATCAACTTTTGCACATCTTGTTGTTTAAACTCCTGCTCTCTTTGTCGCACAAAGAATAATTTATCTAAAGGCGTAATTAACTTTCTGCCTAAAAAAAATTCTGCTGGAGTTTTTTCCGTAGTATCATGATTTGCCGTTCTTAAAGCATAAGCTAATTCATTTATGCAGCCATCCCAGCGCTTGTGATGTGTGCTCACGTAACTGCGAATTATTTTTACTATGTTTTTATTAACTCTTTCTGCTATGTTAGCCTGTGGTCTATACGGAACCATTTTGATATGGCGTATGCCAAGTCCATTGCATATGTTTTCAAATATTTGACTAATGAATTGTTTTCCGTTATCGCTAATGACTTTTATCGGTGCACCGTATTTTAAAATGTATCTGTGTAAGAATGCATCTGCGACTGTTTTGGCTGACGAGCGTTTAAGTGGAACAATTTCTGTCCATTTTGAAAAATGATCTACTATTACTAAAAGAAAACGATTTTTATTTAACTCGCTCTGGGGGAAGGGACCAAGAAGATCTATGCCTAAAATTTCATTCGGAAATGTAGCGCGAATGCTATTTAAGTACCCGGCCGGGCTGTAATTAATATCATTTATTAACTGACATTGATTGCAGGACCTGACATACGCCGTTACTATTTTGTATAATTGCGGGAAATATACCGCCTCGCGTACCCTTTTTAAAGTCTTTCTGACCCCTAGATGGCTCGCTGTTTTTGCTTCGTGCAACTCCTTCAAAATGCTTAATCGAAGCGAGGCTGGGATGACTGGCTTATACTCAAGATTTTCGTTTGTTGTTTTCGTATAAAATAATAAATTATCTATTATTTCATAGCTTTTTGCTCTATTTCTTATCGCATCGATATCTGTGTGCTCAAAGCTTTCGGGGTCTTTCAAATAAGCATAGATATTTCCAAATTCAGGATCAGCTTTCAGTTCAGTAATAACCGTATCTCTAGAATCTAAAATTTTTGAAGTCAACACAGCGTATTTAAGTTCATTTCCTTCATCGTCCAGTTTTATACGAGAAAGTGCGTCAGCTACATTGTTTTCCTTACCCGGTTTATATTTTATTGTGATATTATATTCTTGGAGTTTTAAAGCCCATCTTATTAACCTGGGCGTTAGGTTTTTCCCCGAGTAAAGTCTACCAACAGCCGCATGATCCGAAAAGACTGTTACTGGCGATTTGCCGAAATAAACTCGAAATTTGTGTACAGCCATTAATACGGCTAATGTTTCTCTTTCTGTAGCTGTATAATTCCTTTGTGTCTGATTCAACGTTTTACTAAAAAATGCCAGAGGATGGTTATTTTGCATAAGAACCGCACCCACCGCATAGTCTGACGCATCTGCTGCAATTTCCAGGTTTTCTTCCCCCTCCGGGAATTTTAAAACAGGGGCATTGATAAGCGCTTCTTTTAATCTTTCAAAAGCTGTGTTAGCTTCCGCTGTCCACGTAAATTTACCCCTTTGTCTTTTGATTACTAAGAGTGGTTCAACAATATTAGCGAAATCTTTTATGAAAGATCGATAGTAAGAACATAACCCAAGGAAGGAAGAAAGTTTCTTGGCGGTGTTGGGCGGTGGGAAATTCTTAATAGCTTTTATTTTTGAATCTTGCGTTTCTATACCCTTTTGCGAAATTTTATAACCGAGATATTTAAGTTCTTTAGTTGCGAACTTGCATTTTGAGGCGTTAATTGTAAGACCGGCCTCTTTTAATAATTTAAAAACGTGTTCTAGATCATTAATGTGTTGTTCCAACGTACTACTCGTTATAATTATATCATCTAGATAAATTAAAGTTGATTTTCCTAGGACAGGCTTTAGAACAATGTCCATAGCTCTCTGGAATGTTGATGGGGCCCCACACAACCCAAAAGGCATGCGTAAAAATGCATAAGTGCCCGATTTTGTTATAAACGAGGTTTTATGTATATCTTCGGGTCTCATAGCTATTTGATAGTAGCCAGACGTTAAGTCCAAAGTAGACATATATCTTGTCGATTTGATCTGTCAAATGATCTCGTCTATAACCGGCAATGGGTAAACTGGAAATTTGGTAATACTATTTAGTTTTCTGTAATCAATAGCAAACCTCCAAGCCCTTTTATCCGAGGGAGGAAACTCGTTCTTTTTCCTACATAGTACGACTGGACTCGCGTACTCACTATTTATGGGCGTTATTATTTTATTCTTTAACATCTCCTGAATATGTTCTTCGATGATTACGTCTTTTTGTTTGTCATACCGATAAAGTTTAGTTCTACAAGGTTTTTCGGCATTTAATTGAATCTTGTGCATAACTATTTGGCAGTTTCCTGGTTTTTCTGAAAATAAATGAGAAAAATTACTCACCACTTGCTGTATTGCTTTCCTTTCATGGTCATTCAGATGGCTAAGGTCCACTTGAGGTGTCTCCACAGGTTCCACCACCCTCTGGTCCATCTCCAACACCACGGAACTCTCTTGAAAATTTAATTTGGCCCTCGCGGCCCTTAAAAACTCCATACCTAAAATAAGAGAATGTTGCAGATCTTTCACCACAAAAATTAATACTTTGAGACTTTCCTCTTTTACCTGTAAGTTTAATGATAATTTCCCGATGCAGTGACATGTTTTTCCTTGCGCCGCTATAATTTCCGTATTTTTGGTTTTAAATAATCGTACCCTATAAAAATTCATTTTGAAGAAATTTTCACTCATAAAATTTCCTTCTGCTCCTGT
Organism: Stegodyphus dumicola; assembly: GCF_044657685.1. Taxonomy (NCBI): domain Eukaryota; kingdom Metazoa; phylum Arthropoda; class Arachnida; order Araneae; family Eresidae; genus Stegodyphus; species Stegodyphus dumicola. Next base: position 202,846,452 of record NC_140771.1, read on the forward strand.
ATCGATGAGGGCTTCTACTGGTACATCGCCAACCAGGACTTGTATAATTGGTAGCTGTGAGTTTTTTACGATGACCGTATTTAAATGTCTATTTGAGGGTTTTTTTAAAACTTCCGGGGTCTGGACCCTCCCTTTCACAGGCCCCTCTACTCGTTTATTAGAGCTTTCCTTTCAATCTGTGTCTTTTGGGTACGCGGATGTTTATTTTCAAATTTTCTTTTGGGCCTTGACCTTCGAGTTTCGATGCGTTAGCTTGATAGCTCTTTCCCCATAAGAGTGATTTCCATTTCTGGTTTCCTCATTTGAAGATTTCCTTCGGGTACTTTGAGAATATGTTTCCCCTCTCGCTTTTCCCGCTATTCTGCGATTTTGAAACTTCACCGCCAATTCGAAGAGTTCCTGCAATGTGCTTGGGTTTCTGACTTCAAAGTAGTCTTGAACAGCGGGTAACAATCTTGGTAATATTATTTCAATAATCTCCGCATCGGGTTTCTTTCCATACAGCATATCCGTTAGCTTGATTTTTCGTAGAATAAAGTCCGTCAATTCGGCTATATCCCGTTGATAGAAACTATATAGTTCGGCTTCCAGCCGTGCGCGATCTTTCACTATGGGGAAGGCCTTTACTAACGATTTTTTGAAATTTTCAAATGTATATGTCTGGCTTCCAAATTCCCCTAATAAAAATTTGCCTATATTTTTCCACCATAGCGCAGCCTGTCCTCTTAGTGCTGATGTGGCGATGGCAACCTTTTGTCTTTCAGGAACAGGGTAGAGCTGAAAGTGGTTTTCTAGACCTTCTAGAAATACCGCCACCGAATTTTTTCCGTCGAAATGGACGTTTGGCTTGATTGACGCTCTCAAAGTCTGGACCAGGTATCCAAATCCTTCTAACTGAGTTGTCATTTCTTGGTGTTGTCCAGCGGCTTCCATCCAGTTTTCGGCCATTTCAGTTCGATAATTGTTCGGGCGCCAATGTAACGTTGCGCGCCTTCAACTTGCACGCAACCAAGAGGTGACTGTGAAAACTGGGTAAAATACAGAGTCTTGTGAAGGGTTTAAGTCCCTTTTTATTCAACGTAAAAATTACAATTGCGTGCTCTTGACGCTCACAGACTGCGCCAACTCGGCGGTCAAATAAAAATAATAACCTGAAAAGAAACTAAAGACAAGACTCTAACTACGAGGCTCTCTAAAATAACTAACTTACCGCGTTTTACAACACCGCTGCTAATTCAGCAGACTTGAAGCTCACTTGAACGATTAACACTACTTCCCGCCAAGCACATAGGCCGAAACGCGGGGTTCTTCAATTTCTCGCTAACTACCTCCGCGCTCGTGAAGTAAGAATATCACCCACCGAACTCGTTTCCTCTCTATTTAAATCATAATACTTCCGCTGATAATTTGAATCCTTGCGCGTTCTACTAAAATTTACATATTCTGGCATTGGCAGTTCCAGGGGAAAGTAAGGCTTGACAGGAAAGATAGTTTAAACTTAAAATAAATGTTAGTTAAAATAAATATAAACCCTACAAAGTGTTGTTTGAAAAATTCTAGTACATGATTTCTAATGTGATAAGCTGTAGAATTATCTTGTTGCAAGAAATAATCATAATTTTCTTTCATCGAAATATGCTATCCTGCAGCTTTCCGAGTGAATCTTTCTCGTGAAGTATATATGTATGTAATACTAATGAAAATGGAAACACTCAGCATTTGAGAAATTATTAAGAGACTTAATGAGTCTACATTCCTGTCTTGCCCATGTGTTACATGGACGAAGGATTGCTCGAATCAAGAAGGTTGGATTTCTATTTCCACCCCAATTTTGGAGTGATCACCCAGGGTGGTGGTCAGAGGGTCTCTCACCTCTCTCCTCTACCACAATCCACAGAGAGGACGGCTCGCCATATAATTTCCCCCCTGCCACAAAGTTTCGCTGCGTCATCCACAAAGACAGTATACATTTGCAAACTTCCACGCCTTCTCCGAGATTCGAACCTGGGCCCTTCTTTACCTCAAGTTGGCTCCCCTAACTACTATACCGTCTGAGTGGCGTTTCCATTAATTTTAGAACAGTATGGTTTGGTATTGGTTGCACAGTTTGTTTATTATGAAATCTTAAAATGTTTCATAGGATTTCAGATTTCATAGAATCTGAACTAGGCATTGAATAACCCGGTATATAATGCGTGTAATGGCAATGTGTCCATTAATGTATGAGGTGCTATCCAGCTTTCTTATCGTATTCAAAAAGCTTTATACGCTATGCAAACAGTTCGGACAACAATTTGACCGTTTAAAATATCCGGATGCTTCCTTCGATTGCACGATTGCCAGATCACTTTATAAACGATGAGACATAAATATCTGGAACGAGAATACTCATATGACAGGCCACACAAACAGAGACATACGGTCATATGAAATATGATATTCATGATAAACATGTGGCAGTTATATGTGTAGCTCATGAATGATTAAATAAACTGCAAAATTATTTTTACTCATGCTTATCAGTTTTCATTTCATTTCAGCTACTTTTGCTGTGCTTGAATTTTTTACATCAAGAAATGTGCTTTAAAGCATGTAGTAGTAGTTGGTTTTATTGTAGCTGAAACGACATTGTAACTAAATGAATGTAACTAAATGAAATGAAAGTTATTTTGTTTCCTACAAGGAAACTTTGAAAGGAATCCCGTACAGTAATTCAATAGTTAGGAAATCCTACGCTATTTCTGGTAAGATATGAATATCGGTATCTAAATGAAATCTGAGTTTCCTTCGCTTTAAGGAGATTTTTATGCCTTCATTTTGCTTTATTTCACAATCAGAACCTTTTCCACTTGTCATTGCACACTGAAAGCATATTAAATTGCTCATCTTAATCAATTTTGGCAAAGGCAGAAGATATTCATCCAAACTGAGGAACGAAAAATGCAACTACTTCAGCAAAAATGACTTTTATTGTAACTTGATAACATTCATTTTATTTTTATGAATCACTTTATTTCCCAAAGCGTTCGCTGTGTCATCTACTGTGACGAGAATAGCATTCTTTTCAAAACTGATTTGTAAAGATGTAGGAATGTAAAAATTGCTAGTTATTTTCTTTTTCAAGACTTATAATATCTGCATTTCCAAGACCTATAACATCTGCATTAAAATAAAGCTTTGAGAAAGTGAGCTAATTTACACTTTGAAATCTTTTGGGTGCTGTATGTTATTTAAATTTAACATTTTTGAAGATGAAATTTAAAGATACATTTTTCGAAAGCTCCGTTTTTTGGGCACAATCAAATATCCTTTTCCTTTTGTTTCAACTGAAATTCGAATGTTGTCAAGTTTTGAATTTGTAAGAGCAAACTGAAATAAATTTCCTGTAGTTTGGAACTACAAGGAAAAATGTAAAGCATCTAAAGTTTTCCTAATAAATTCCAAGAGTGTAAATCAGTCAATGGCCTGCATGTTTGCAAAAGCATAACATTTCTGCAGCATGGGGACACATAAAATATCGTAAAACGCAAGCAAAAAGTTGTTTCTGAATCTGGGGAAGATGAGATTAAGAGAGTATTGGAAAGAACAAGTCTACGAATTTTTTCATGACTCTGGATGGTATCCGTCGTTGCTTGTGTACCGTATAGGTCAAAGTAAGACCGGTTCTATCTTGCCCAATTTTATCCCAAATTTAATGGACAAACCCTCGGAGGACAAGTCCAAGTGTCCTTCACGACTAAGTCTCTACACTTCCTTTATAACTTGGAATGTCAAAATTAGGGCTGAACTGGACATTGTTGGAACGGGCATTTTACCTCTTGGCAATGATCAATTCACAGATCTGATCGAGCTCCTCTTAAAAAAGAAAATGTGTAAGACGAACAACATAAATTTAGTAGACTTATTTTTCTTTAAAATTGCATTCTTTTTTTACAAAAAGAACTTAGAATGCATGATTTATAAAAAAAAAGGATTTTATTAAAAAACATTTTACATAAATGGATTATTTAACACATCAAATACACTTCTTCGACATCTTTATTAGTGCACTTCACATTTTTGCCACATTTCTATCAGTTCCCCTTAAAACCGCTTGAAACTTCACAAACCGATCGTGGGTTTTAGTTTAAGGCAATGATATTTCTTTAGACTGCTGATTTTTCTTTTTTTAAAAAGTATTAGAATAACCTAATTTAAGTAGCAATTACCTTCACAATTATAGCTAATAATATCCTTAGTACACATGTGTTTCAGAATCACTAATGCTGTACGTGGTATCTTAAATTTAAATTAATAAACGCAAGAATACATCTTTGCGAGTGGAATGTAGTACAACTTTTATTCAGCGATTTCAACTTTAGAACACAACACAGCAAAACGTAAAGCGAGAAAGTTACAATTAGCGTTTGCAAGAATGCAAAACCAAAATGCGAGCTGCGCATACGAACTGCGCATTGCGAAATACTATCTCACAGACTAGCAGAGGACTCTGGTGGCCAAACATTCCGCCCAGCGTTGAAACATCTTTTCAAATCTAAATAGCTTTTACAAAATGAAATTATCATAGCAATATTAAATTATTCAAAAATGTGTCATTAAAATATTCACAAGAAAACATAATATGAAATTATGAAATGAAAAAAATTATCCTCAAAACAGATGCACAGAAGCCTTGATACTTTTCAGGAATTTAATTATATTTAAAGCAAAGTAAAACGTTATAATGCTTTAGGAAAAAAAAAACGTAAGCACTGATAGGCAAAACACTAAGTTTGTGAATTCGCCTTTTGTAAATTCCATTAGCAGTTTTGAGCTTCACGATACGCACAATATTATCTGAGCTAGTAAAAACTTCCAACACTCTTCCTAATTTCCATCGTAACGGGGGTAAATTGTCTTCCTTTATGATAACTAAATCATTAATCTTTAAATTAGGTTGCACTTTAAACCATTTTGAACGTCGTTTCAAATTAGAAATGTATTCATTGAACCAAATTCCAAAAGCTTTGAAACATTTTCTCAACAAGCTTTCAATGTTGCAATATGGGAATTTTTTGATTGTGTAAACTTTCTTCAGGTAAGGCAGTTAGCGGGGTACCAATTAAGAAATGGCCTGGCGTAAGTGTAGAAAATTCTGATGGATCTTCAGACATTGGACACAAAGGTCGAGAAGTAGAGCAATATTTTTAACCAATTCATTTTCCTTCAAATAATTTATTACTCTTTTCAATTCCTTATCTGCAGCAATAAAATTTGTGCCACAATCGCTATGCACTTCTATTGGTTTTCCTCTTCGACAAAGCGCTGAAAAGCGGCAATAAATGTTTCTGATGTTAGATTACCTATTAATTCAATATGTATAGCTCTTGTAGTAAAACACACGAATACACAAATGTAGCATTTCGTTGGGTTTACTCCTCGACCTCGCCTGGGCTTCGCTTGAAATGGCCCGGCGTAGTCAATTCCAACCTTGGAGAAAATCTTTAACGGAACGACTCCAGACGATGGTAAGTCAGACATTATCTGGGTAGATGATTTAGCTCGTACACGATGACATTTCACACGTTTGAAACTCTGTTGTCTTACAACTGGCCTAGCGTGGATTATTCAATATTCTCTTCTAATCACTGATAGCAATAGCAGGGGGCCAGCATGAAGATGTGATTCATGAAAATGATTCAGTATAATCTAAGTTATGTGATATTTCTTGGGTAATAAAATAGGATATTTTTTGTCCTCGTGATGTTGGCTTGTCTTAATCTCCCTCCGACGCGCATAAGTCCATTCTTATCGATAAAGGGGTTCAAAGAAAGGATCTTATTATTTGAGGTTAAAGGTTGGTTCTTCTTCAGCAGATTATATTCATTAAAAAAACTCCTCCCTTTGAACTACTCTAACAATTGCATTTCTAGCGTATTGCAATTCTTCGGTTTTAAGGTAACCCTTAATCCTTGCTGCGGTAGATTTAGCTGAATTATTTGCAAACCGAAAACACCATGCGATAATTCTTTTAAGTTTCAAAAATGATGAAACTTCATTAAGGACTGGAATTTGCGAAGGTAAATGGTAAGTTGATAGAGAACGGGATATTGTTTGAATTAAGCCACTGAGGACCTGTCCACCACAAGTCATGAGTAGAAAGCTCTGAAGGCAAAAGACCTCTTGATGCGCAATCAGCTTGGATTCTCCTTTAGTTTTATGTGATTCCAATGCGATGAAGGTAAGACTGATTGAATTTATGAAACGCGGTTGGCTACGAAGGTTTGCAAGGGTGTGTTCTGATTGTATCCATGACAAAACTATCATTGAATCACTCCATGCGTAAATATCGTCAACACGAATTTGTAATGAATTCTGCACAGCTTGAACCAAATGCACTAATAGAACTGCAGAGCGGAGTTCTAAACAAGGAATCGAAATTACTTTACAGGTAGCTACACGATTTTTTTTATGTTAGTCGCTGCACCGAAACTGAAGAATTATTTGAAGACTTTAAATAAATCACTGCGGCGTAAGCTTTCTCTGCTGCGTCACAGAAACAATGAAGTTCTACATTTGTAGCTTTGGGCAATAATAGTCTCCTAGGAATACGAATGCATTTAGGATTTGCGATATCTTCACAATAGATTTTCCATCTTTGATTGATTTCATCTGGTAAGGGATCATCCCACGAGATTTGTAATTTTCATATATCTTGAAGCAAGATTTTTGCAGCAATTATGAAAGGTGCTAACCAGCCAAGTGGATCAACGATTTTCGAAGACAAAATCATTTAGTAGAACGCTCTCTATTCTCAAAATTTTCAAAGTGACAAGTAAACTCTTCTTGCGTTAGATACCACTCCAAACCCAATAATTTTATTGATTTAGTATCAACTACTGTACATGAAGAATTAGTATTCTGAGCATTCAATGCAGTTTTTAAAATCGAGCAATCATTTGTACAAAGGTTATGCAATTGAAAGCCACCTTTTTCTAAATGTTCACTCAGTTGTGAAATTAAGTGATGAACTGAACCGCGTTCTCCACTGTGTCTGAATCAAATAGGACATCATCAATATAACAATAATGTAATGTTATTTTAGCTGCTTTTGGGAATTTAGCTCCTTCGTCAATTGTTAGTTGTTTGAGCACGCGAGTGTCCAGGCACGAAGCTGAAGTATTGCTGTACGTAACTGTGCACAGCCTGTAAGTTTTAATCGGCTTCGATGGATCATATCGCCACAATATGTTTTTGTAATAACGATCTTCATCATGAATTTGAACTTGTCAATACATATTCAATATGTCGCTAGTAATGACTATGGGATAGCATCTAAACCTCAAAAAAATTGTTATATAAAATAACATAAATTTATACTTAATAAATACAAATGAACACCATATCTGTGAAACAACTAGAGCAAAAGTTCATTCTGGGTTATGAGGTAGGTAACTGTGTGTAAAAGTCACTTAACTGAACATATCAATCAATATTGTAACATTAATATACTAAGCATTGTGAGCAGTCATAGTGAAACATAAAACAAAATATGTAAACAATTCTAACTTTCAGGAAGTTTGTGTATAACAAAACCTATTCTATTTTTAAGGTCCAGTGTAAAAGGCAAATTCAATAAATACAAACAGGATAATAAAATCAACTTTCGTTTATTTAAGGTAGGAAAATATTATGATTACGTAACAGAAGAGAGTCATGACATTCCTATTGTGTTACAATTAAAACGTGGTGGCTGGTTATTGAACATAGCTGAAGAACACTAAATGAAACATACCTTTAAACAAATAGGCTTAGTGGGGGCCCCAAAACCATAAAGGAAATTTCACACAAAAATCTTGAGACTTTGAAGGTAATACGACTCGGGTATCTTTACAGGCATTTCGGCATAACTATGAAAAGGAAAAGATAGAAGTTAGCGTAACTGAAAGTAAACATGATATGATATCAACATCGTCGCGGTCTGGCTTCGTTCTGCCACTCAAACAGCAAATTCCGTCAAGAAGGTTCGTTGAGGTTATCATCTGTAGTCCCTTACTGAGAGGATCACAAGTTACTTCAGCTTCCCTTCACGGCTTAGCATATCGAGTATGATGTATATTTCCCGAACTTTCGGGGTCTGCCAGGCAGAAGATAGAAGGTCTCATCTAGTCGCTGCAGCTGCGTCAAGCCTCAGGAAAAAAGTGTCAACGTCGATCCATTCCTCCTCTCCGTCTCTCTTCTGTGGTCTCCGTCTCTCTCTGACTCCGTCTCCCGAAAAAAAACTGCGCAGCCGTTTTAGTAGCTGGTGCGTTTTTTAAAAACTTGGCGTAGATGTTGACTAGCAGGAAACCAATAAAGGGCAACCCACACTCTGGATCTTCACGGGGAGGGGTTTCCCGACTACCAAAAGGAGCCGTTTCTCGCCATTCCATCGTTCAACCACCAAGGCCACACCAATCTGTCATCACAACTGCAGCGGAAACAGGGGGGAAGAAACTAGCCTTGCTCCAGGGTCCCAGTCGAAATTGCAGATCTTCTGTCTCAACGTATATTTTCTCCCACTATAAGTATGCTGTAGAACATCACGCTGCTAGCCTGGTCCAGCAAAACAGGGTCCTCTTTACGTGAAAACCACATGGTAAAACTATCAAGCACTTCGCCCCCCACACATGGTGGAACGCTTAGCAGAAAGGAATTTTGGGGTGCAGTACAATTACTGTTAAGAATTTCCCCTGAAAGAAAGAGGGCAAGGGTTGAAAACCTCTGAACTAAGTTAATACAAAATGACTTTGGGAAATTAAAAAAAATGAAGCTACTAATTACACAACATTCATAATAAAAATGTCAGCACTGAAATAATTGTTTCCTTAGCCTCAAATTGAGACTAAACACAATTTATCCAAAAGAAATACTAAAATCAAATTATTTTCTTCTACCGCCAGTCAGAAAGTATGTATTCGCTTAACGTTAAAAGAAAGAGGGATACAAATTAAATTATTCAAAGTTAAGAAAAGAAAAAAAAATTAACACACAAAAGTGCAACAGCAAGGCTTTAAAAATAAAAATTAAAGTTAAAAGTTAAACAACCTTAAGGGTCAAAACAACTAGATACAAAACCAAAAATCTTAAGTCCCTAAACTCAAATTGAAATTAAACAACTTCAACTCAGAACTTTTAAAGCAACCTAACCAAAACTTAAAGTTTACAAAAGTTACAATTTAAACTTACAACCAACTTTAAACAACAACAAAAAAATTAGAACTTCAATTACAAATCAAAACTGAAAAAAAAGCAAAACAACTTAAGCTTAAAAAAAAATAAAACGATTAATACATAACAAATCCTCCCCCGTTCCGAAAAGAAAAATTTTGGTAAACCAAATCAATAGAAAAGAATCAATAGTCTCTGACTTTACAAACACTCATAATGCAAGATACAAGCTAAGTAGTGGTGACAGTGACAAAAATTAAGAATTAAATGGAAACCTAAGCCAGTTCTTAAACTGGGCAGAAATTACAAAACATCAGCAAAACACTTAAGTGAAAACACAATTAACTAACCTACCAATTTTAATGAGAATCAGAAACACCCAACACTCACAGCAAAATAAACCACTCAAAGTAAACACTCAAATTAATAATCAAACAAACGGCGAAACAAGCCGAACAAAAAAAAAAAAAAAAAAAAAAAAAAAAACCCACACAAGAATTCAACTTGTATACTTTAGTACACCACTAACCTCACCGAACCCAAACGGTGAACCCGACGAAACTACAAAGATCAATGAATCCAATACCAAAACGAAATATAGTCGTCTTGCAAAATAAAACAATAAACTACAAAGTAAACACAAAATTGCTCATAAGTTGTTCAACTAACCTACCCAAATAAATACAAAAATAGGCAAAAGTGAAATAATCCAAAACTCAGCAACACGTAAAATAAGAAACGACAACCAACAAGTCAATACTAAGCCTAAAAGTCCTAAGTTGCCACTTAGAAAGAAAAAAAAAATTGATAACCTTAACTTGAAGAAGAAACCAAGTGGTCCAGCCACCAAGATTTCAAAAAAAAAAAAAAAAAAAAAAAACAATATTGAGAGCAGAAGGTTGACAACCCTGACAAAACGTGAGCTGGATAAGGCCAAAACAACCCTAAAACAACTAACCAATCGCGCAGCACACACAAAACAAAAACACTGAATCCAGTAATCGTACACAAACAAAACTTGTGGTGAAGAAGAAAATAACTTCCTAACCCTACCAATATCTACAAAAGTGTAAGGCTCAATTACTTCTTTACAAAACCATGAGTGTCTCTAGACCTTAAATTGTAAGGCACTTGTGTAGTAGTGTCACTAAGTTGACCAGCAGAACAACGATCTTGATCAGAGATCTCTAAAGTAGGAAATATAATTCTATCTGGCACCTTGGTTAAACGATCAACATGTACTACCTGACGTGTATGTGGTTTAGAAACCAACTCTATCCTGAAGTTAAGCTTTGATAACTTCTCTACTACTCGATAAGGTTACATATGTTAAAATTACATAAAGTCTTGTCATCCATTTATACAGAAGCGTGGTTTTAAACCTTCACAGAAAGCTTCTTTAATGCGAGTTCCAATAGCTAATAGGCCAATTGAACGTATTGCCATGGATATTGTAAGCCCTTTGCCTTTAATAGTTTCTGAACATAAATATATTTTGGTGATTACTGAATATTTCACTTTATGGCCGGAGGCTTATGCTTTACAAAATTGCTCGTCTGAAACAACTCAAATTAAAATTAAACAACTTCAACTCAGAACTTTTAAAGCAACCTAACCAAAACTTAAAGTTTACAAAAGTTACAATTTAAACTTACAACCAACTTTAAACAAAATAATAATAATAATAATAATAATAATTAGAACTTCAATTACAAATCAAAACTGAAAAAAAGCAAAACAACTTAAGCTTAAAAAAATAAAACGATTAATACATAACAGAATAGTAAATAAGTCGTCTTGTACCTTGGGACCATTCAAAAGCGTGTGATTAAGCGATATCCTTGATGTAGTTTTGGCACTAGCATTGAAAACGACGTGTAGTTTTGTGGCAAGACTTGATTCTTTTAGCACGTGATGATGAAGCATATAATAATGAAAATTTATTTTATCTAGATTATCATCGGATATTCCTCCATGTGTCCAAATGATAAATATTTGGACATGAATTCTTTATATTGTTGATATACTCCAGGAGATTTTATTAGTTTTTCTTCCGGACTAAGAAAGTTGCGAAAGGCTGATGGTCTGGAATTACCTAACTCATTCCTTTTAAACTTGAATGGAAATTTTACTGAGTAACGATCATTTTCACTACGGACATGATTTTCCAAGAAATTGTTTTCACACAATTTTTCTTCTTTAGTTAAAGGTTTCGATGTGGGAATTTTTTCCAAATCCCAAAATGATTTAACTAATTCCTCCGTGTTTACGTTTAGCGTATTGACTGAAACTTGCTTACGGTTTGGGAATTCAAAATGTGTAGTTCCAGCAATTACCCATCCTAACTTAGAACAAAATGCAAATGGAAGATTTTTGCCCCTTTTAATTACCTCGCCATTGATTACAGTAAGGAATACGTTAACTCCTAGCAAAATATCAATTTCTCCCGATTCATGAAATGTAGTATCTGCTAAAGTTAGATCTTGGAAGCTTTCATATAAATTCAAAGGTAATGTTACACTTGGAATGTTTCCTGTAATTTTATCTATTATGTACGCGGACGTTGAAATTCTGTAGCTAGTATTAAAATGAGGTATAAACAATAAGTCAACTTCTCCAGTAGTAGTTGTATTGAAAGAACCTAAGCATGACACTAATATCTTCGAATTCTTTACGCTCAATCCTAAATTGATAGCTGTTTTCCGACGAATGAATGATTTTTCACTACCTGAATCTAGTAAACATCTACAATTTGTGAATTCATTTTTTGAGTTTTGAACCTTAATTAAAGCAGTACACAAAAGTACATGACTACGTTTACCATTAGCATGAGCTCCAGAATGGTGATTTTCATAGTTGTTTGCACAAACAGTTGGAGAAACCTCACTCAGGTTGTTTTCTGTTTTAATTTGTGATTTCGAAACAAATACTTGTGATTCCGTTGAAGGGAATCTAGATGCATTTTTTGATTTGCAATTATTTTCTAAATGCGAAATGCTTAAAAAAACGTTTACAAGTATTTGCACTCTAACACATTTTAACTTTATGGACATTAGACAAGCAATTAAAACAAAGTTTATTAGTCTTAACAAACTCTATTCGTTTTTGCTCTGGTAAGTTAAAAAAATTAGAATATTTTTGTAAACTATAACGTTGCGCGCCTCCAACTTGCACGCAACCAAGAGGTGACTCTGAAAACTTGTATAAAAGATAGAGCCTTGTGAAGGGTTTAAGTCCCTTTTTATTCAACGTAATAAATTACAATTGCGTCCTCTTGACGCTTACAGACTGTGCCAACTTGGCAGTCAAATAAAAATAATAACCTGAAAAGAAAGTAAAGACAAGATTCTAACTACGAGGCTCTCTAAAATAACTAACTCACCGCGTTTTAGAATACCGCTGCTAATTCAGCAGACTTGAAGCTCACTGGAACGATTACCACTACTTCCCGCCAAGCACATAGGCCGCAACGCGGGGTTCTTCAATTCTCGCTAACTACCTCCGCGCTCGCTAAGTAAGAAAATCACACACCGAACTTGTTTCCTCTCTATTTAAATCAGAATACTTCCGCTGATAATTTGAATGCTTGCGCGTTCTACTCAAAATTTACATATTCTGGAATTGGCAATTCCAGGGGAAAGTAAGGCTTGACAGGAAAGATAGTTTAAACTTAAAATAAATGTTAGTTAAAATAAATATAAACCCTACATTTGCCGCTGCCAGAATTTGGAAAACTTGGAAGCAGGTCCTACAAACGACCTGTTGTAAGTTTATCTAATTCTGAACTAACTGGCGAGAACCTCGTTTACACACACACAAAAAAAAAAAAAAAAAAAAAAAAAAAAGAAAAGAAAAAAAATCTTATGTAACAATTATACTAAAATTCTGTTGATCGTTACAAAGCTTTCTTCTTACAGCAACTTTTCCTGGACTTCATCAATCAATCTTGGTCTTTCCTTCCAGCATCTGGAAGGAATAAGTATCAGTATCTTTCTACATACATTATAACTTACACTTTCTTGACACAATAAATTTTTGTTTTTAAACGATTCGTTTTTCTTAGTTATTGCTTACTTCACATTCATTCAATTTTTCAAGCATTAATTTAACTTTACCCTGGCTCTCCACCGTGTGTGGTGTCAAACGGGAATATTCGTGTTTTAGTCTTACAACACTTCCCCTAACCACCATGATTTGTTAGAATTCAACGACCAAATAGACACACCTTACTCGACATTCTACAACACAATGAGCTACTTTAATAGTCTTAAAAATTCAAATGTAGGTGGAGAACCCTACAAAACACATTCATTCTAACTTCCCCCTCATTCATCTTTAAGCATGCAGGCTTTCGCTCTAAAGCATGACTTTATCTACAATTTACTACTTAAATTTTGACTTCATTGCTTTTAAGCATTCACTTTTAGCATCTACAACTTTATGCTTCTAGACTAAATTCTACTTTTACATAACCTTCAAGTATTTACATACATTTACAAATTTTTAATACATATGCTTTTTACAATTTACCATAAAATGAATAAGAGAAAATAAATTTTTACTTTACTCATTCTTCGCCAAGCTGGCGGCACTGAAAGTAAAATTCTTATTAATACAAGAATACGAAGTTATTTTTATCTTCGGCCAAATATTGGCTTTAACATAACAGAATTAGTCTTTCGACCAACAGAAAATGCTTGTTTTTAGCTTTTACACTTAAAGAAAATAATACTTTTGCCTTAGCTAAATAAAGTAAAACAAAACTAAGTCTCAACCGAGACATATTGACTTTCGTCAAAACATAGAACTTCGTACTTATGCATAACATTTCGGAACAAAAGAGAAAAAAAATTATAGAAGGTTTTAACTTATCTTTGAGTTTTCGATGCTTGAAACTCCGTCATCCGTTTTTGGCCAAATTGATCCCAAGTTAGAGGTTTCATGGATGTCAGTCTTCTCCTTATTGATCTCCGAGTGTCGTCCACGTTGCTTTTTCTTTTGCGTCCTCTACATGCTGGCCTCTTGACGGAGTAATCGTCTGGTTGTTGGCCTTTCCGTTTCTGCCTGGGACGGCTGGTCTTGACGTCCTCCGGTCTGGAGTCCTTCTTGAATTTCTTCTGTTCCTCGTATTTTTGTGCCTCCTGTTGGCGTTTCAGTTTCCGGGACGGCGGCCTTGCTGGCACCTGACTCTGTGGCCGTGTGCGCGTTCTCCTTAATGTGTAATTTCTCCTGCTATCCTTTGTAGGTGGTGTTTTTCTCTTTACCACGGTTTCTTTACCCGGTTCATCTGTATTTTTGTTTTTCTTAAACGCCGGAGTTTGAAAATCATTTTTTTCTTTTTGATACCGACGTCCGGGTTGTAGAAGTGCTAGGTCTCTCTTCAGTTCTCTGTTTCTTGGGTGGTGGAATAGTTGTTGTAGTCTCTGATTCTTCTACTTCGTTTAGACTTGAGTCCTGCAAGAAACTTTTAAGGATTTCAAAATCATTTGGATTATAGTATTTTTTCACCTGGTCGGGACTTGCTTTACAGATTTCCCCTCTGTCGTTCTTAAGATATAATACTACCCCTTTGATTTCCTGAATTACATAGGGGCCTTCAAACTTTGGAGCTAGCTTTGCCATAAAATTTTCTGGGGCACTTGATAAAGAAAATTTCCGCTTCAATACTTTATCCCCAACTTTAAAATCTGCTTCGCGGCGTTTTCTATCATAATATAGTTTGTGCCTATTTCTTGCCGTATCTGAGGTTTTAAGCGCCTGATCAATCAACTTTTGCACATCTTGTTTTTTAAACTCCTGCTCTCTTTGTTGCACAAAGAATAATTTATCTAAAGGCGTAATTAACTTTCTGCCTAAAAATAATTCTGCTGGAGTTTTTTCCGTAGTATCATGATGTGCCGTTCTTAAAGCATAAGCTAATTCATTTATGCAGCCATCCCAGGGCTTGTGATGTGTGCTAACGTAACTGCGAATTATTTTTACAATGTTTTTATTAACTCTTTCTGCTATGTTAGCCTGTGGTCTATACGGAACCATTTTGATATGGCGTATGCCAAGTCCATTGCATATGTTTTCAAATATTTGACTAATGAATTGTTTTCCGTTATCGCTAATGACTTTTATCGGTGCACCGTATTTTAAAATGTATCTGTGTAAGAATGCATCTGCGACTGTTTTGGCTGACGCGCGTTTAAGTGGAACAATTTCTATCCATTTTGAAAAATGATCTACTATTACTAAAAGAAAACGATTTTTATTTAACTCGCTCTGGGGGAAGGGACCAAGGAGATCTATGCCTAAAATTTCATTCGGAAATGTAGCGCGAATGCTATTTAAATACCCGGCCGGGCTGTAATTAATATCATTTATTAACTGACATTGATTGCAGGACCTGACGTACGCCGTTACTATTTTGTATAATTGCGGGAAATATACCGCCTCGCGTACCCTTTTTATAGTCTTTCTGACCCCGAGGTGGCCCGCTGTTTTTTCTTCGTGCAACTCCTTCAAAATGCTTAATCGAAGCGAGGCTGTGATGACTGGCTTATACTCAAGATTTTCGTTTGTTGTTTTCGTATAGAATAATAAATTATCTATTATTTCATAGTTTTTTGCTCTATTTCTTATCGCATCGATATCTGTATGCTCAAAGCTTTCGGGGTCTTTCAAATAAGCATAGATATTTCCAAATTCAGGATCAGCTTTCAGTTCAGTAATAACCGTATCTCTAGAATCTAAAATTTTTGAAGTCAACACAGCGCATTTAAGTTCATTTCCTTCATCGTCCAGTTTTATACAAGAAAGTGCGTCAGCTACATTGTTTTCCTTACCCGGTTTATATTTTATTGTGATATTATATTCTTGGAGTTTTAAAGCCCATCTTATTAACCTGGGCGTTAGATTTTTCCCCGAGTAAAGTCTACCAACAGCCACATGATCCGAAAAGACTGTTACTGGCGATTTGCCGAAATAAACTCGAAATTTGTGTACAGCCATTAATACGGCTAATGTTTCTCTTTCTGTAGCTGTATAATTCCTTTGTGTCTGATTCAATGTTTTACTAAAAAATGCCAGCGGATGGTTATTTTGCATAAGAACCGCACCCACCGCATAGTCTGACGCATCTGCTGCAATTTCCAGGTTTTCTTCCCCCTAAGGGAATTTTAAAACAGGGGCATTAATAAGCGCTTCTTTTAATCTTTCAAAAGCTGTGTTAGCTTCCGCTGTCCACGTAAATTTACTCTCTTTTCTTTTGATTACTAAGAGTGGTTCAACAATATTAGCGAAATCTTTTATGAAAGATCGATAGTAAGAACATAATCCAAGGAAAGACGAAAGTTTCTTGGCGGTGTTGGGCGGTGGGAAATTCTTAATAGCTTTTATTTTTGAATCTTGCGTTTCTATACCCTTTTGCGAAATTTTATAACCGAGATATTTAAGTTCTTTAGTTGCGAACTTGCATTTTGAGGCGTTAATTGTAAGACCGGCCTCTTTTAATAACTTAAAATCTTGTTCGAGGTCATTAATGTGTTGTTCCAACGTACTACTCGTTATAATTATATCATCTAGATAAATTAAAGTTGATTTTCCTTGTACAGGCTTTAGAACAATGTCCATAGCTCTCTGGAATGTTGATGGGGCCCCACACAACCCAAAGGGCATGCGTAAAAATGCATAAGTGCCCGATTTTGTTATAAACGCGGTTTTGTGTATATCTTCGGGTCTCATAGCTATTTGATAGTAGCCAGACGTTAAGTCCAAAGTAGACATATATCTTGTCGATTTGATCTGTCTAATGATCTCGTCTATAACCGGCAAAGGGTAAACTGGAAATTTAGTAATGGTATTTAGTTTTCTGTAATCAATAGCAAACCTCCAAGCCCTTTTATCCGAAGGAAGAAACTCGTTCTTGTTCCTACATAGTATGACTGGACTCGCGTACTCACTATTTATGGGCGTTATTATTTTATTCTTTAACATCTCCTGAATATGTTCTTCGATGATTAGGTCTATTTGTTTATCATAACGATACGGTTTAGTCCTACAAGGTTTTTCGTCATTTAATTGAATCTTATGAGTCACGATTTCGCAGTTTCCTGGTTTTTCTGAAAACAAAGGAGAAAAATTAATCACCACTTGCTGTATTGCTTTACTTTCCTGGTCATTCAGATGGCTAAGGTCCACTTCAGGGGTCTCCACAGGTTCCACCACCCTCTGGTCCATCTCCAACACCACGGAACTATCTTGAAAATTTAATTTGGCCCTCGCGGCCCTTAAAAAGTCCATACCTAAAATAAGAGAGTGTTGTAGGTCTTTCACCACAAAAATTAATACTTTGAGATTTTCCTCTTTTACCTGTAAGTTTAATGATAATTTCCCGATGCAGTGACATGTTTTTCCTTGCGCTGCTATAATTTCCGTATTTCTGGTTTTAAATAGTCGTATCCTATAAAAATTCTTTTTGAAGAACTTTTCACTCATAAAATTTCCTTCTGCTCCTGTATATATGAGGGCTTCTACTGGTACATCGCCAACCAGGACTTGTATAATTGGTAGCTGTGAGTTTTTTACGATGACCGTGTTTAAATGTCTATTTGAGGGTTTTTTTGAAACTTCCGGGGTCTGGACTCTCCATTTCACAGGCCCCTCTAGTCGTTTAAAGCTTTCCTTTCAATCTGTGTCTTCTGGGTACGCGGATGTTTATTTTCAAATTTTCTTTTTGGGCCTTGACCTTCGAGTTTCGATGCGTTAGCTTGATAGTTCTTTGCCCCATACGAGCAATTTCCAGTTCTGGTTTCCTCCTTCCTTCGGGTACTTTGAGAATATGTTTCCCCTCTCGCTCTTTCCGCGATTCTGCGATTTTGAAACTTCACCGCCAATTCGAAGAGTTCCTGCAATGTTCTTGGGTTTCTAATTTCAAAGTAGTCTTGGACAGCGGGTAATATTATTTTGGTAATATTATTATCTTGGTAATATTATTTCAATTATTTCCGCATCGGGTTTTTTCCATACAGCATATCCATTAGCTTGATTTTTCGTAAAATAAAGTCCGACAATTCTGCTGTATCCCGTTGGTAGAAACTATATAGTTCGGCTTCCAGACGTGCGCGATCTTTCACTATGGGGAAGGCCTTTACTAACGATTTTTTGAAATTTTCAAATGTATACGTCGGGCTTCCAAATTCACCTAGAAGAAATTTGCCTATATTTTCCACCATAGCGCGGCCTGTCCTCTTAGTGCTGATGTGGCGATGGCAACTTTTTGTCTCTCAGGCACAGGGTAGAGCTGAAAGTGGTCTTCTAGACCTTCTAAAAATACGGACACCGAATTTTTTCCGTCGAAATGGACGTTTGGCTTGATTGACGCTCTCAAAGTCTGGACCAGGTATCCAAATCCTTCTAACTGAGTTGTCATTTCTTAGTGTTGTCCAGCGGCTTCCATCCAGTTTTCGGCCATTTCAGTTCGATAAGTGTTCGGGCGCCAATATAACGTTGCGCGCCTCCAACTTGCACGCAACCAAGAGGTGACTTTGAAAACTTGTATAAAAGATAGAGCCTTGTGAAGGGTTTAAGTCCCTTTTTATTCAACGTAATAAATTACAATTGCGTCCTCTTGACGCTTACAGACTGTGCCAACTTGGCAGTCAAATAAAAATAATAACCTGAAAAGAAAGTAAAGACAAGATTCTAACTACGAGGCTCTCTAAAATAACTAACTCACCGCGTTTTACAATACCGCTGCTGTTAAATTGCTTAAGTTCACGCCGGGAAATAATGTTATGAATCTTATTTCACGGCACCAATGTTATATAGAAGAAAGTTTCGACACCAAGGTTAAATAGCTTTACTTCAAGGTACCATGTTATATCTGAAATTCCTATATGTTAAATGTTAAATAGGAAACTACTTGCCGTGAAAGGTTTCTACTTCCTCTTAGGGAGGAAAACTAAACTCTTAAGAATTTGCCAACTAACAAACGTTTAGTGATCGTATAGTGAAACGTGTACAGCATTTTTGCGTTGTGAAAAAAATGCATCCCGGGAACGCGCCGTGAGAGGATCGAAAACATAAGAAAAACATATACAAGAAATATAGGAAAAAACATATTAAATATATAAAGAAAACATACTGTAAGAGGTTCCAGATTAAATATCAGTTTATTCAATTACATCACAATAAGAAAAATCTTAACCTCATCTGAGAGTCTTTTCATTTAAATTCATAAAAACAACTTAAGGTTTGTCCTGTAATTTAAAAGAAAGGAAAGGGAAACAATTTAAGGCCTGAGAGTTAAATTTTAGATTCGACGTTGTTTTTACTGCTAAGGACGTTTTGAAAAACTTGCCTAAAGTTCAAACACACCAAAAAAAATAAAACTTATCTTGAGGGGACATCTTGAAGTGGAGGACTCGTATCTTCTCAAGCGTTGATGTCGGCCGGGCTCATCTTCACACTGCTTCTAAAAATGTAGGCGCCTATTCCCACTGTAGAACAGAAACAGGAGCACTGCTGCCCAGGACGGCTATCCGCTTGGTCCTGAAAGACCTATGTCAACACGCAGGTAACTCGTTCAAATTTCGCCTCTTTACCAGCACGCCGCAAGGAAGAGGGTTTTCAGCTTCAGGTCAGAAACGTTTTTTCTAGGCAATTACGGCTCGCCTGTTCTTACTCATCCCAAGAGCAAGCTTCACGAGTAACGTCCCAAGTAAGTTCCACCCGCCAGTCAGTAAGAGAGAGAATCCAACTCGAATTTCCTTCAAGCCAGTTTTCAAGAGCAACGTCCACAAGTCCAGCAAGCCCGAAAGTCAGCGAGTCCAAGCGTGACTGAGTGAAGAGTCTCGCCTCTTAACCAAAACGCGGCCGGGGAGCACATTTGCCGCTCCCCGCCGGGAAAACATTTTTCTTCGTAATTACATCTTCTCTCTCGCTTTTTCAACCTGTTTTCAAGAGTAACATCCACAAGTCCAGCCAACCAGTAAGTGCGCGAGTCAAAGAGTGAGTGCGTCTCGCCTCTTAACCAAACGCGGCCGGGGAGCATATTTGCCGCTCCCCGCCGGAAAACATCTCTCTTCGTAATTACGTTTTGTCCAGCAAGCCCGTAAGTCCAGCAAGCCCGAAAATCAGCGAGTCAGTCCGAGAGTGAGCCAAAAAGTAAGTGTGTATCCAACTCGAATTTCCTTCGTCTCCTTCACAAAACGGGCTCCCACTATGGCTTCACTTATCGCCCCCTTAATTATGGCAAAATCTTCGTTTTCAACTCCAGAATGCAGAAATAAGGGTGATCGCGCATGCGCGCCTTTCTTCACTTAGCCAACAACCGGACCCTCAATCGCCAAAAACCTGAATGACTTACATTGAAAGACAAGTAGCAACCTTTTGACCTTTTTCGTCACGTACTTCCTCTCTTAAGGTCAACTAACAATGAAAATTCTTTCTCGAACATTCTAAAGGACAAAGCGCGCGAAATCATGACTTGGCAAAAATCTCCTCCCTTTCCCTGCTTCTTTCACAATGAATAAAAGTTTGTACAAGATTTGCAAATAAAAGAAAATAAATAATATTCATTTAAACTAAATAATATTTCCAGAAGCATCTGTTTTTCCCCAAAATTAAAGCCTTAAAATAAATAATTCATAATCAAAATAAAAATTTAAATTTCCATAAATCAGAAAATCATTCACCTAATTTTTATAACGCTATCAGATAATTTCTCTACATAACATTCCTTTCCCCTAAGGAATTAAATTTTGGTTTACCAAAATTTAGCAGACAGACACTTCTTGAAATACCATGACTCATACTGTGCAATAAGGCTAAAGGATAACATAATGTAACAATATTTCACACGACTCCTTGGTAACAGTGACGTTACTGACACATTAAATTTCAAGTCCAAAATGTGCAAGGAAAACAAGAAGATTAATCAAAGCAATTACTAATTAAAATACTCAAGGAAGATCATCAAAAACAATTAATCCAAAAACATCAATTAAATCACTTAATTAATTAAACCTAGAAATACTCAGAACACATACAAAAATAAAAATAAAAATAAGGCGTTAATCACAACCAAAATATGTCTAAGATCAATCAATAATGACAAAAAGAATTTCTCTTTTTTTTTTTTTCAGTTCATTACATCACACTAGTTTTGCAGTCTCTGTGTGGCCACATTTCTGAACGTTTATTTATCTATTCATTCTCTTTTTCAGTCCATTAATGTAAACAATTTCACCTGAGGTCGAGCACATTCTACTATTGTGACAATTTCTGCTGAGCACAATCATGGAGTACATTAAATGAGTACGGAGTTGTCAATGCAATCGAGGGAAAACCCTGTAGTTAGAAATCATTGTGTTAGCAACTCCCCCCTGCAGCCTTCAACGCGAGAAAATGAAAGCAACCAACCCCGGAAAGTAAGAACTCAGCACCACAATAGCTTTAGTAGAGAAACTTGACCTTAAAAGAAACCAGATTTCACCCTCCTACGTCTCACCTTCGACCAAGGAAGAACAATCAATCTTTCAAAGTTGAAGAAGACTTTATCTGTCAATTTTTCCCTTACGATAGATAAGCCACTGCATGTGTTCGGATACTCACACCCGAAGAAAGAAATAATCTAATCCAATTGTTCACACCAAAAAAAAAAAAAATGAAATAAATAAAAATAAGATAATTAACGCGCTGCAGATACATAAAATACATTCCTGAGAAAATAACACACTAATAATTCAAACAATTCCAGATAAAATATGTCACATGAACGTATTCAAATAAGGAGTAAAGACCCCTAAGTACTACGAAATTGAATAACTTCCAAGATTGAATCCCAAACAGTCACGTCTAAGAACAGAAGCGGCCTGATCAGGGCCAAGCATTAGAAAAGAAAAGAACGTTACAACACCAGGAACCTCGGAACCAGCCGAAAATACCCCACACAAAAAAAATCAGAACGAAAGAAAACGTGAGTGTCCAAAAATTCAATCCAACCAAAATCAATACCGAGAATGAACATAACGAATACGCTGTGCAAATACCAATTAGAATTTTATCCAAAACACACAAAAATAATACTAATACAACCTAATGCATGTACAAAATAACGTTTGGCCCAAAATTTACAAATACTACCAAAATACACATATACACATAAAATGAAAATACAATTAAACTGTAAAAATTTCGTACATAATTCAAATGAGCAATGAGATCAGTGATACTTAAAAAATTATTTGTAAACTGCAATACCTAAACAAATACACACATAAGCATTATGTTAAACCATATCAAGCCAAAAATATTTCACTGTAATTCAAATCCAGCCATAAAAAATCAACCAGCAAGAGTGAAGTGTCGCTAAAAATTTCACACCTCACGGTAAACACTAGTGAGTAACAACACCATATTTAAGTCCCCTTAGTTAGACAACAAAAATTTCAGTAATTCTAAAAATCCCTTAAGTCCACGAGAAAAAAAAATTCAACCTAGTCAAAGAAATCAATCAAAGCTGGACTGAAGCACGTTACTAGAACACTAAATAAAATATCACAAATCAACAAAGTGTTCAAAACAAACCCCCCAATTTTAGGCAAAATCTGAGATCTATTCTGCATCAGACTCTTCCAAAACGTTGTATAGTAACCTAAGTAACAGTTTTCAGCAACACCTCCACCCAAAACAAAAGAAAAAAAGTAACTCTTTACCGCGTCCATGTAAGCTGAGAAAAGCGCTGTATTATAAATGACAGACTCAAACTTTACGTATCAAGCAAACCTCCAGACACGTTGAAAGAGAACATAAGATCTCTAATCTCGGAAAGAAAAAGTGCGCTGACTGAAACGTTACCATCCTGAACCAACACAATGAAAAAGATACAACAATAGTTTTCTCAGATAACAAGTTCCTGTTTGCCCCGGTGTAAGAGGTCAAGTGCCACCATGAAGTGCAAGTATTTACAAGAAGACGAGCTTTCAGGACATTACAACTTCACGCAAGACCTAACTGCAAGCAACAAATGCAAAGTTCTCAAAAGTGCTAAACTAAAAAAAAATACTCATAACTCGTAACTCAAAATCCCTAAAAATCACACAAATGAAATCCATAACTCAAATTCTTCTATTTTCCTAAGACCACAGAAATCTCAATTCTTCCACAGAAACTAAACATCAGAGAACTTACATTTTACGGACCTTGGCAGAAACCACCAAAACAAAACAAAAACCTGATACAACTATCTTGATACTACCAATTCAAATACAAAACTTAAGCCAAAAGAAGAATTAACCCCAAATTCAGCAACAAGTCCAACCAAGAAAGAAAATTCAATAACTCAAATCAAATCTATTACGATTCACTAGCAAATTCACGACAAACTACTTGTAACCAACAGAAAATTCCCACACATGAGTACAGAGCCAAAAGTAACTAATCTTCTCAATTTTATTTCAAAAATTTCCACAAAACAAATTCTCGTTGTCACAAAATTCTCATTCACTTTCTACAATTCACAAAACTAAACTCAAATTTCTACTATTAACACAATTCTCACGTGACAACTATTCACAAACTTAAACTCAGAAGATAACTAATCTCAATTACTCTGACTCATTAAACTAATTAGAACTTCACTCAAGCTGATGAATTTAATCCAAAAAAAATTAAATATGCAAACATCACTAAGGCTGATCTCAGGCAAAATTCAAATCTAACCCATGTTCACTTTAAAACAGAATTTGGCAATTGAAAAACAATCTACAATTTTTTTAACTCATTCATTTGTATCATTATGTCTTAAGAACTTATAAAATTCATTGCTCAATACTAATTTAAATTTTCTAACACATTACACAATATACTGGAATCATAACAAAACATTGTAAATCAAAAAGCAATAATATACTACGCTAGAGAATCATGAAAACATTACTTACATTCCACAAAATATTATTCAATCAATTCAAAAAAAATCAAAATTTCTCTAACGTTACCCCTCACGATTACACATTTCACCAGATTTTAGGTTAAATAAGTAGCAAAAACACACAAAAAAAATTTCTAGCTACGCATAGCTATGGCTTGTCTCATTCAGTAAAATAATTAGAGTCTTTAATCTCTTTCTCTTAGAAGTGCTCAAAAAATGAGTTCAGTTTTTACCGACAAGCACTCGAAACTTTATACAAGGATACACAAATAGCAGAGGATTATCGTGAAATAATTCATTTTCCATCTTGTATCAGAAATCAGAAATCAAAAATATACATCCAGAAAACACTCAAGGATTTTCAACAGTAAAAATGTACAGCACCTATTCTGCTACATTAAAATATATATTTTTCCTAATTTTAAAGTTCAATTCTGTTTACCTAACGTTAAAGTCCAAAATTTTTGAAATTCACACACATTTTCAAACTTTATCACTCTCGTATTAACAAATAAGCAAACACAAATCAAAAACTCTAATTAATCCTAGCACATAAAATTTAACACCTTCTTAAAACAGTAAGTTATACGAAATAATAAATTCAAAAAATGAGTTACCGATTCGATCCTTCACTAAGCAGAGGTCACGGCACCAAATGTTAAATTGCTTAAGTTTACGCCGGGAAATAATGTTATGAATCTTACTTCACGGCACCAATGTTATATAGAAGAAAGTTTCGACACCAAGGTTAAATAGCTTTACTTCAAGGTACCATGTTATATCTGAAATTCCTATATGTTAAATGTTAAATAGGAAACTACTTGCCGTGAAAGGTTTCTACTTCCTCTTAGGGAGGAAAACTAAACTCTTAAGAATTTGCCAACTAACAAACGTTTAGTGATCGTATAGTTAAACGTGTACAGCATTTTTGCGTTGTGAAAAAAAATGCATCCCGGGACCGCGCCGTGAGAGGATCGAAAACATAAGAAAAACATATACAAGAAATATAGGAAAAAACATATTAAATATATAAAGAAAACATACTGTAAGAGGTTCCAGATTAAATATCAGTTTATTCAATTACATCACAATAAGAAAAATCTTAACCTCATCTGAGAGTCTTTTCATTTAAATTCATAAAAACAACTTAAGGTTTGTCCGGTAATTTAAAAGAAAGGAAAGGGAAACAATTTAAGGCCTGAGAATTAAATTTTAGATTCGACGTTGTTTTTACTGCTAAGGACGTTTTGAAAAACTTGCCTAAAGTTCAAACACACCAAAAAAAATAAAACTTATCTTGAGGGGACATCTTGAAGTGGAGGACTCGTATCTTCTCAAGCGTTGATGTCGGCCGGGCTCATCTTGACACTGGTTCTAAAAATGTAGGCGCCTATTCCCACTGTAGAACAGAAACAGGAGCACTGCTGCCCAAGACGGCTATCCGCTTGGTCCTGAAAGTCCTATGTCAACACGCAGGTAACTCGTTCAAATTTCGCCTCTTTACCAGCACGCCGCAAGGAAGAGGGTTTTCAGCTTCAGGTCAGAAACGTTTTTTTCTAGGCAATTACGGCTCGCCTGTTCTTACTCATCCCAAGAGCAAGCTTCACGAGTAACGTCCCAAGTAAGTTCCACCCGCCAGTCAGTAAGAGAGAGAATCCAACTCGAATTTCCTTCAAGCCAGTTTTCAAGAGCAACGTCCACAAGTCCAGCAAGCCCGAAAGTCAGCGAGTCTCCAAGCGTGAGTGAGTGAAGAGTCTCGCCTCTTAACCAAAACGCGGCCGGGGAGCATATTTGTCGCTCCCCGCCGGGAAAACATTTTTCTTCGTAATTACATCTTCTCTCTCGCTTTTTCAACCTGTTTTCAAGAGTAACATCCACAAGTGCAGCCAACCAGTAAGTGCGCGAGTCAAAGAGTGAGTGCGTCTCGCCTCTTAACCAAACGCGGCCGGGGAGCATATTTGCCGCTCCCCGCCGGAAAACATCTCTCTTCGTAATTACATTTTGTCCAGCAAGCCCGTAAGTCCAGCAAGCCCGAAAATCAACGAGTCAGTCCGAGAGTGAGCCAAAAAGTAAGCGTGTATCCAACTCGAATTTCCTTCGTCTCCTTCACAAAACGGGCTCCCACTATGGCCTCACTTATCGCCCCCTTAATTATGGCAAAATCTTCGTTTTCAACTCCAG
The DNA here is from genome assembly GCF_044657685.1 of Stegodyphus dumicola. Taxonomy (NCBI): domain Eukaryota; kingdom Metazoa; phylum Arthropoda; class Arachnida; order Araneae; family Eresidae; genus Stegodyphus; species Stegodyphus dumicola. The sequence goes on from NC_140771.1 coordinate 202,872,742, forward strand.
AATGCAGAAATAAGGGTGATCGCGCATGCGCGCCTTTCTTCACTTAGCCAACAACCGGACCCTCAATCGCCAAAAACCTGAATGACTTACATTGAAAGACAAGTAGCAACCTTTTGACCTTTTTCGTCACGTACTTCCTCTCTTAAGGTCAACTAACAATGAAAATTCTTTCTCGAACATTCTAAAGGAAAAAGCGCGCGAAATCATGACTTGGCAAAAATTGCCTCCCTTTCCCTGCTTCTTTCACAATGAATAAAATTTTGTACAAGATTTGCAAATAAAAGAAAATAAATAATATTCATTTAAACTAAATAATATTTCCAGAAGCATCTGTTTTTTCCCAAAATTAAAGCCTTAAAATAAATAATTCATAATCAAAATAAAAATTTAGATTTCCATAAATCAGAAAATCATACACCTAATTTTTATAACGCTATCAGATAATTTCTCTACATAACACTGCTAATTCAGCAGACTTGAAGCTCACTGGAACGATTACCACTACTTCCCGCCAAGCACATAGGCCGCAACGCGGAGTTCTTCAATTCTCGCTAACTACCTCCGCGCTCGCTAAGTAAGAAAATCAGACACCGAACTTGTTTCCTCTCTATTTAAATCAGAATACTTCCGCTGATAATTTGAATGCTTGCGCGTTCTACTCAAAATTTACATATTCTGGCATTGGCAGTTCCAGGGGAAAGTAAGGCTTGACAGGAAAGATAGTTTAAACTTAAAATAAATGTTAGTTAAAATAAATATAAACCCTACAAAACAATGATCTTCTTTGCAAAATAAGCAATTAGTAATTAGAGAAGTAACCGTATTATACCCTGGTTTATCTCATTTATGCGTTTTACTAATTAAAGGTTTACTGTTCTGTAACGTTCTAGCGTAATTCTTCAAAAATTCTATCAAGTCATTCAACTTTGGTATTTCGTCTTTTTTTAATTGACGCTCCCACCACAAATTTGTCGAAACATCAAGTTTTTGCAAAATAATATACATCAACAAAGTATCACTAAAATTATCTATCTTTTGATCTAATATTTCCAATGAGCGGGTTATTTCGTTTACATTATCTACTAAATTTAATATCGAGGATGCAGATTCCGTTTGTATTTTCGAAACGATAAGAATTCTTTTAATAAAAGCAAATATCTGTTTGTTCTCTTTTATTAAAAAATCCCTCTTCTAGTAAATTCCAAGCAATATTGAAATTTTGATCAGCTATGGGGATTGACTGAATAATGCGATAAGCATCATTTTTCAAAGAACTCTTTAAATAATGTAATTTTTGAGCTCCAGAAAGTTTTGGATTGTTGCGAACACTAGCGTTAAATAAATCTTTAAATGTTATCCATTCTGTTAAATTTCCGCTAAATTTGGGTAAAGATAATTTTGGTAACTTTAAACTTTCAGAGATTGATTCAGGTACAACAGGTTTGTCGCCATTTGCATTTACGACCTTGTCGATCTTTAACTTGCGAATGATTTTTAAGTGAACCTCCTCAATTTTCTCTAAAATCGACTGTTCTTCCTCAACGAAAGTGTCTATTTTATCATCATCACAATTTGTATAAATTTTAGAATATAGAGATTTGAAATCTTTCTTAAAGATTTTACATTTTTCTAAGATTAATTCAGCTTCAGCATTATCTAAGTTATCATAATCTATTTTCTCTATTTCTATGAATTTCGTTAACCGTGTTTTCAAAACTCTCGTTTTTTTCTGTATCTGACAGTTTGAAAATACTCTAAATTCTCGATTTTACTAATACTATAATTTCAATAAACTAGCAGTAAAGTAATGTCAAATGCAATTAAAATGCGTTAACGTTTTCACTCACCTCGTACACTGTATCCATTGCATAACTCTTGAGAATTCTAAACCGAAAGTGCATTCTTTAATAACATCATGAAGACGTAGAATTCTTTTTCACAATGCAAGATTCTCACTAGTGTATTTCTCAGTTACTGTAGAAAGTGACGAATCTTAAGAACTAGTTAGCGAATAATCGCTTAAGTTCGTGTGACAAGAAACAACAAGATGGAAGGATAACTAACCCTTTACTATTCCAATAAGATTTAACAAAACTCCGTCTTGGAGTGTACAATAAAACCCGACTCTTGGGCTTGAACTTAAGAGACTAAGAAATAAACTAAAACTAAGATTAACTAAAGGGATATAGCCGAAGCTATCAAGATTCTAATCGAGTTGACACCTTAACTCTATTTGACTACGAAGCTTATCAAGGGCCTGAGTACGGCCGAGCGTAATAACAGCTTAGAGAGAGAGTACCCAAAAGGCAGACGCGCGCAAATCAGAACTCTGATTCTCTCTAACTCATCAAGTAGACTTCGCGGTTTAAATACCGCTCCTCTTCATTAAGTATTCGGAGTGATTCCAAAACTACGTTCTGGACGGAAGTAGTAGGTTGAAGTTAAGAATTTAAAGGAAAGAAAATTTAACTGTTAAATTTAACTGTTAATAAAATTAACATAATTCTTACAACAAGCGCGTTTTTTTTTTTTTTTTTTTTTCCGAATCATTCTTCGAATCACTATGATGACCAAATTAATGTAGCGTAGCGGTATCTTAAATTTAAATTAATAAACATAAGAATACATCTTTGCGAGTGGACTGTAGTACAAATTTTATTCAGCGATTTCAACTTTAGAACAAAACACAGCAAAACGTAAAGCGAGAAAGTTACAATTAGCGTTTGCAAGAATGCAAAAACAAAATGCGAGCTGCGCATACGAACTGCGCATTGCGAAATAATATCTCACAGACAGGCAGAGGACTCTGGTGGCCGAAACAAATGCGACTTCGTATTTTCTTATTCTCATTAATAAAATTTTTGTTATTCTTGACGAAATTGTTATTAGGTATTTTAGAATCATTATTGCTTAGGATAATCAGATTTTGCCATTAATTAAATACTTTCTACGATGACATATTTTTCAAAATTCTAATTATTATTATAAAAATTATTACACAGCAAACAAAACACATATATTCGCGATTTGCATAAATAGAAGGCTGGAGCCTTGTTTAGCTCATGCTTTCATATGAGCAAACTTACCGAGACGTTCATAAGTATTTAGGATTTGCCCAAAAGTTTTAAAGTAAGAAAAATGCGCAGTACTGAATTCTTATCGTGCTCTAAAGTCGAAATTATATAGAAATAAGTACGAATGCTGTACACTTTGCTTCATTTAATGTTACAATTATAATAAAACAGAACAACGCATAATAAAGGCACAGACATTTGCGAGTTGCAAACATGATTCATATTCATCGTATTTGTATGATGCTAGTGATTAATTAAAATGAATGACTGACTCTTTGAAATTTAATTTTATTAATTGAGATTTCAAGAAAGGAATAGCGGAAAAGATCTATTGTATATGCATTCAAAAACTGATTGTAGATGTGTAAGATCTGTTTCTGTTATTCCACATAAACTAAATTAGATCCTACAATGAATCTGGCGAATTCTCTCACAGCCATGAATTAATTACCAGCACAGAGGAAGCGTGAAAATAACCCTTTATTAATTCAAACTAATTTAACAGAAAGGCATGAACTTCGTGCGTTACAAAAACACCGTCTACTTGCAGTGGAAAGTAAAATGTAGAATATCATACAAGTCAAACCTGAAATAAATAGTGCAAGAGCGCACTTAAGTTTACGCCTAAAAGGTGGACTCACAGGTATCTAACGGGAGTGATACTAATCTTCTGATTAAGCCAAGAGGCTTACTAGAGTCACCGCGAAATAAGAACGAAACGTACGCTTGGCTAGCGAAACATGCTCTGAATAAACTGAGATATTCACACGTTTAAATAGCACTTCACTTAGCTTTAAATTTACATCCTGATGAGAGAATGTGAGGGGAAGTTGAGAAGTTTAGAACAGGTAATCAAACTTAAAATAAAGTTGTTATGCAAAATAAGAAAACCCTACAGATGAAAAAAGTGTATGACTGACAAAAATTAACTAGACCTGCTAATATTACTTCATATATTCTATTGGTGTGACGTATTTGTCTAACACTAACATCAGAACAAGTATACGAATTTAACCTGGGTATTACATCGTGGCTCAGGGAGGAAGTCTCCCACAACTTTATCACTGAAACTTTTCCCGTTCAATTAAAGCATTCCACAGGACTTTTGACTTGCCGCCTTAAGTACTCCTTTGGCGAAAACAGACAAAAATTTAGAAATATCCAAGCCTTCTCTGGAATTCGTACTCTATTCTGCAGCACAGCCATCAGCAACACTAACCGCTATACCGATGTCTCGTGCATTACAGAGTAATAAATAACTTATATGGTTCCATTAATTTTAGGAATTGGCGCATTAAAATATGATACAAAGAAATTTTCTTACCGTTAAAAATTAAAGATTTGAGCATATCTTTAGAATTTCCGATAGACTGTTCTGCACGCTGGAGATAAAAAGATCCCTCCCCTTAGAGTGTTGCCATTGCTCGCTTTTAAATCGTTGAATTCGTTAATCAAACATTCGTTAAAGTTTTACAAAATATGAAATCGGTAATAAAACAAATTCCAAATTTCGAAATTTGGGCTTTCAGATGCCCATATTCGCAGTAGAATTAAGTTGATGTCTCTAGGTACCGTTGTTTTATCACAATGCGAGAAACATGCATATATTTATGCAGATTTTTCATTATTTAATTTCTTCAAATATAATACAGGGCAATAGTATTTGGTGGCAACGATTCGAAAAGTAATACAGCCCTTTAAAGTTTTGAACGCAAAATAGAAAAACGAAAACAATAGTCCTTCAGGGACAAAGCCCCTTTGAACTAAAAAAAAAAAAAAAAAAAAAAAGTATAACTTTCTATAAACGAAATCTGTATGTTAAATAATGCAAAGAGGTTAACAATGATGAAAATTAATTCTTCTAAATAAAGCACATCAGTGCGTTTTATAATGATGCTTCTATAAAAATAAAAATAAATTCGTTAGCATATCACTTTTACAGAAAAATTATTATTTTTAAGAATTATAAACTATTATTGTAAAAATAACGAATTATGTTCCGAAAGATACATCGGATGTTTGAAGAAATTTCTTTCAAAATAAATTTCTCTTGAATATCTTTATTCGAATAACCTCTTATAGTAGCAAAAGATATAAGAAGTAGTATAGATTTTTAAAATTTAATCAGCAGCCAATAAATTTATGCCATCAGTGAGTTTAATTCTTTTAGTTACAAATAATGTTTCTGTATGTCTCACCTCGTTATTTTCCAGAATTTCACACGATTGGTTTTATTTAGATAATGTCATATACTATTCGTAAAACTGAAATGTTAAATAGGACTGTAAATTTACAAAGCATTTCCCGATTAGGATTTGTGGCTCGAAATTTAAATTTTAAACGAAATTAAAGAAGAGAGATATCGAAGCCAAATGCGAAATTTCACGTACACACAAAATTCAAAAGACCAATTTAGTTATGTTATAGATTGATCGGTTTCTCATTCAGTTTCCGTTATGTCTTAGAATTTTAGGAACAAAAGCGAACAATCCACAACACAAACTGTCACGTTTGGAAACGTATTTGAATATTTCGACAAATAGCGTTAGGTAATATAGTTACTAACAAACTATGACAGTTTAGAATTATCTCTTACAGTTTAGAAATGTTAGAGTAAAAAATATCTGCATACGTTTTAAAAATACTAAATTCTAGTAATTTATGTAATTTTTAAACACATGTTGTTCAACATATAAATAATTTTCTTATAAAAATAATTCTGAAACTTCTCTAAATGTCGATTATTTAAATTGTTTCGACTCTGTGGTGTATGAATGCTTATTTTTACCGTTCCATATTTCGTTCAAATATTATATGACTCTCTTATTTCTTTAAAAATAATTTAATTTTTTGAATTTCTCTCCAAAGAACTATGCCTTAACAATGTGTTTTCAAATGACGAAATATTATCATTATAATATTTCGCTTATTGAGTCATTGGTAACAAATACTTTGGAAGACTGCATAAATGGAATTGTCCTGATCTTCCTTAACCAACTAATTTAGAGCCCATAAATTTCTGCGATTATAAAGAGATTACTGAAATGAGTTTTCATATGGTTTTCTTTACAGATGGCAGCAAGATGAACAACAAGGTTGGCCTTGCATTTGTTCTTTTTGAATGCCATTTCGAGGTTTGTTATTTTAGACACCGTATACGGAATGAATGCACAATTTTTCAAGCAGATCTTCTGTGTATTTATATTGACGTCAAATGGATCAAGGGTAATGGAACAGCAACCTCAAGGTACCTTATTTGTTCTGATTCTCTTTCTTCACTTACTTTCACAGTATTACCAGCTGCGACAAATTAGTTATCGGAACCTTATTAACTGTCAGTTCGCTTAGAAATATAGGAATTGATATTTGCTTTGCTTATGTGCGTGCTCATCACGGTTTCTATCGAAATGAAAGAGGTGAATTCTTAGCTAAAGATGCCTTAAATTTACCCATTGATATCAACATTAGCATTCCAAAGAGCTGTTGGAAGTCCTTTCATTATAAGAAGCTTTTGGCTAAGTGTAATAAGGAATATATTTCATCTTGTAATGCCGAGGTCACCAAAAGGTAATTTCCTTATATTTACCGTAGACTGCATTCCGAGTCTTTCCTCTCGATTAATTTTAAAGTGTCTTAGTTTTTATCCGGTCACGGTAAATTTGCAAGTTGCCTGTTTCGTTTCAATCTAAGATCAAACAATTTATGTGAATGTTCAAAAGAGTACCTCAGGATGTGGAACATTTGATTTTCTCATTCCCTGCATTTGATGGTCCTAGATTATGCGTTCAGAATGATTTTAAAATGTTTGGAGTGACTGGGCCAGTGAAATTATGTGTTTTTGGAAAGTCCAGACTGCTGCTCTCTGCTTTTGTTCGTTTTATTTAACTTTTAATGTTTTAGTTAACTTACTTCTGTAAGCCCCGTGTTGTACATCTGTGGTGCACGGGGAGTTTGTATGTTTTCATATAAAAAAAAGTGTTGCTTGTGGAATGAGCCAAAATCAATTACCTTGGTAACTGCATCTTGAATTATTGATTTGTCGACGATTATTCAAGAATTTCAAAATAAAGAAAAAATTTTACAATTCAAATTAGGTTGAAGTTGCCATTTATGACAATTAAGCAAAATCTTACAAAATAGACAAAGATTTCGTGACGCATTTCTATCATTTTCAAAATAAATCTCACGTTTAAAAACATATAAAGGTTTGGAAATTATTCTACCAAAAATGGCTCCTCTGGAGTTTCAGGGATATCTGCGAATTTCTTTTTAGTACCACTAGAAGAAAAGGAGAACGCTTAAGGACAAATTAGACTTCTCAGAGAGCAACAGTATTACTTCTTTCTGAAGGTCACTTTCGTTTTATTATCCAGACTAAACATTATAAAAGTGTTCAATAACGAGCCCGGGCAAAGAGTAAACTCTTGAAATTTCGGAACTGGAACATACTTACTATTTATTGATCAAAAAGTTTTAATTAAGAGTTTTCGGAATTGTATTTCTGGGTTGATATCGGTCTAAATTTAGATAGAATGTACGTAGGTAGGACATGTAACCTTTGTTTAAATTGTAATCAGTCTACATATCATAAGATATAACCATATTAAAAGTGCGCAGCCCAGGCATAGGAGCATGAAAAGAGCTCCTAGAATTTGATACTGGCTCTACCTGATATGTGTTGCTGAACATTTAGGTCATGTGATTCATGGAGAGAATGTAAATTCTATGTAAGTAGCACATGTTACATCTTGGTATTAAAGTTAAGCACAAATTAATCCCTGCTGCACGCTTAAAATGCAGAAAATCTCCAAGTAATTCAGTAAATACGTCCTATTCTATGTTTAGTTCTGCCTGATGTATATTTGCGTCTGTTAAACTTAATCTCCTATGCCATTTACGTTCTCAAACTTCACGCAGGGAGACGTAGATATTTATACATTCGATCGACATCACAAAGTCAGGGTGAAGCAGATGCATATGATGCTTCTGAAATACGAGTTTTAAGCAACATTTGGGAGAAGAGAGACACATGCTCCTAGTTCAAATATATTTGTAACTAATTAACTAATTAAACAACGCTCAATATCGAGAAACTGGGAACTATGCGAACAGCGGGTTATCAATCTGATTTAGAGTAGTATTCCAAGTCACAAGAATTTATATCAGCTGAGCTTCCTGATTGTTACGCTTTACAGAATGCGTCAATGTGATATGTGGTTGTAGATTGCAGTGGGTTCAGCTTCATCCATCTATTAAAGCTTAGTGTGCAATAGTTGTTGACTTACGCCCTCTATTCACATGTATACTATGAAAAGAGATAATTTCTCTCCTATTACTGTCTGCTTATGCTTCCAAAAATGTCATTAAGCATTTGAAATTTACAAAGATATTATTTTATAAATACTTATCCCTCTGATGTCTCCATTTTTGATAAAGTTTGAAAAGTTTCTTTGGCTGATAAATTTGTAAACCACATACGATATGTGACGTTAATCAGAAAACACTAAAAGGTATCAAAAGTCATTCTAATGTTCTGAAAACATTAATCATATCTAATTTTTGCTACTGAGAATTGCATTACAAAGATAGTCCTAATTATAAGCGGATTTATTTAAATCATGATTTACCTGCAATGCAAAAATCTGCAGCAAAGCTGCGTCTCTCTTACAAAAGTATTACCGAATTTCAGAAGTATTAAAATAGTTTCTATTAATGAAAATCTTCACGCTTAAGAATAGCCTCCAATATTTCTCTGATCTTTAGAAACAAAATCTCTTTAAATTTATTTTTAATTGAAATTGAAGTTTATTTTTTCTGTATTCATAATATTCATTATGGTTTTATGTAGTATAATTATAAGTTATTTTTCCCTCTTTTCTTCATGCGTTCGTGGTGTAACAGTAGCACACTTGGCGCGTATTCGAGAGGTCCAGGTTCGAACACTTGTTCGGGCGCCGTTGTAGAGTCGTTAGGACTTTTGAAGAAGGAAACACGAAAAATGAGCAATTATATAATGACAATAACAACTAAACGGATATGCATTGCTTTCACTTCATGTAATCTTATCTTGACAAAAAGACCCAGCTTAGAAAGAGCTGCCAGTGCGCCAAACACTTCACTGTATTTTTCAAGTGCCCTCGTACGTAACCACTTCTTAGAATGTTGCCAGTCTGCAAAATATAAACTTTTCGTTTTCAAAAGGAATCAAATCCATAAATGAATTATAAAGGAATTATAAAATGAGTAATATGAAAGTATTAAACATACGGCTTAATAATTTATGTATTTATTTTATTTTAAAATAATTTTTCCAACAAATGTTATTTAAAATATACTTATTAATAATACTACTGAATACTTTATGAAAATTTGCAGCTTTTCTGCAGCAAGGAGATGAAATATACTTATAATTTCATATGTTAGTAATTGGTACAGAAACCTTTACTTTAAACTTGTATAGTGATTTACAATTTTTAATTTTTAAATATATATATATTTAAGAAAATCATATTTTCAATTATGTATTTTAACATTTTTAAGTGTAAGATTTTCTTTGATATTAAACTGTAATCTTCAGATAGAGAATTTCCTCTTTTGCAGTGGAGCAAAACATAAATATAAAATATAGGTCTATTTTCATGAAACTCAATTTAGATATTTTTGTGTAGAACTGTCTAGACATTTTTTATGTAACAAAAAATTGATTGTATGTAAGATCAAAATCTGCAAGGTCAGGAAACTGAGATTAGTAACTTTTAAGGTCGTATGTTGGGAGTATGGATTGCTTTGGATTCAGAAGTTATTAAAAGCATTGGAATTAAAATCATTGAAAGAATAACAACATTAATGGTAATTTCTGCTATGATTGTGAGAGTAATCTTAAAATAATTTTGAAAGAACTTAAATGTGCTAAATTGTCAGAACTTTAAGCGGTACTATATTGCAATATTTAAAATGAAAGCATTTTTCAAACCAAAGATTTTATGAAATACTTTAAATTTAAAAATAAATTATTCAGAAGATTAAAATCGTAACTGTTAAATCATATTTCACAGCACGAATTTTATGAAATATACATGTTCGAAAATTAATTAAGAAATAAATTCATGTCTTACACAGCAGTAAGACTGTCGTAATTTAATGGATCCTTGTTAGTTAATTTCCCAGGCAATCACCTCAGTGCCATATCACTTACTACCAAAGTGCAGGCTGGTGCCATGATTCGAGTTTGTAATTCATCTGATAGAGTTTACCTTCTGTTTTCCGAATGCTTTGCTGAAGATTTATCAACCAGTTTTATATTTCAAACGGTTTTGTCATATGAAATACTGTCATCAGTGTATGATAATTTACCTGTTTCTATTTTAACACTAATAATTTAATAAAACTCTTGGTAATCTCTTTTAAATTTCTGAATTTGAAAATGAGAAAGAACTTTCACCATCTCACTTTTACCCGTATACAACAAATATAACACATACTAAATTTTTTTAACATTACAAACCTTTCGCTATATGTACTTTGGATTTTCTAATTAGTAATAATGAATTTTCACTAAGAGGATTGAAATGTTTTCATGTTCATTGTTTTCGTGTAAAATATCTATGAGCTACAGTGCGAAGGCAATTTTAATTAACGCCACAGAAAAATGAAATATTTGTATTCTAAAGTAATTTCGATGCTCTTGACAAGCATTGTAACTTTAGATTTGTATTTGTGGGAGGTAAATTAGGTGGTTTATTGTAGTTTAACAGAATGAATTAAATTTTGTAACCACGCTGTGAGAATTCTAGCTTTTATCTCCTAGTAAATTAAATCTTTGCTTGTTTATATTCATAAACTAATAAAAGATACTTTCACATTAAAACTCTAGTGCAATATAATTACAGGTTATAAATTTAAAATTACAAGTCTGCAATATCTTATTTTATGAGAGAATTATATTTCGGGAAAACTTCAAAGAACTAAACATGCAGGACTCAAAAGTATACGTACAGGAATTGTTCGGAATAGAAAAGAGAACGGGCAAATTAGAAGAAGAAAATAATGACGTTCTAAAAATGTTTGTAACTGAAATATTTATTTCGTATTATATGTTGTAGATAAGGATAAATAAATACATTTTTCAGTTAGAGTTTCTGTTGTATTTGAATAGTTGTATTTCAAAATATGGTATTTTCTGAATGTGTTTCCTCTATAACATAAAGTTTATTTATCATTTATAGTTAGCATATAAAAGAACGGAAAGCTTCTGTCACACGATACACATATTTGTGTGTGTCGCTGGCCACGTGTGTGTTGTTGACCATACAACAACGAGTTTGGGCTACAGTAGTGGTTTTGTAACGTTTACCTGTCAACAGTCGATATAAACAGCCTTCCCCGAACATTATAAATGCTGTTGGTAGTTGGGGTACATAAGGGAATTGTGTTCTTAATATACTTTCAAAGGAAGAAGTCAAACAGTATTAGATCAGGAAACTCCGTTGATCTTGTAACAAAATGACAATACTGAACTCGACTCCCCCATGAATGCGTGGCATGTAACCAAAGGGTACAACTGAACATTTATAACGTGTGTGAAGAAAGTGATAACTTCGTTCATTTTATGAAGAGGTTATTAATATAGGTATAATGATTTTAAGAATAAAGTGTTTTGAAATTCAGTGTATCTTCTACGGCACATAAGCGACAATTTTTGTCATGCATTTGGTGATATGTCAAAAACTTGATGATATTTTAGAAGTTTCTGGAAAAGGTATTTGTTTAACCCTGAGTATATTTGTTATGGCTTTGAATTTATCCGAAGCTGCAAAGAAACGCTTTGAAAAAGCTACTTTTGGATTTCTCAGTCACTTAATTCAATGATTTGATTTTAAATCGCGTGACAATAATTTCCTTTTGCTAGATGATCGAGTTTACTGATCTGCGATATTCCTTGTACTCTTAAGAAGAATTTGCTTTGCGCACTTAAAGCTTTTTAGTTTGTGTAAGCTGTTATTTAATTTAAAATATAAATTCCTGCCTGTTAGTCTAAAGCATTTAAAATGGAGGGATCTACAAACCCAAGCGCCTAGCAATACATTTTTTTAAATATTTGTATATACTTTCAAAAGCTAAGATGTAAGAATATACTTCTACTGTACAGGAGAATAATATTTTGTCTTTGACTTCTTTTAATAAACATATTGAAAATTTTCAGAAAGTTATTTTCTGTGTTTAATGACTGGTAATTTGGCACTGGAAATTTATTTCTTATGAATTAAAAGAAATATTATATTGATACAATAAAGGAGGAAGAATGAAATAGAAACGATCTAAATAGAATGGATTAAGAATTGAGCGTTTAAAAATAATTGCACATCATAGATTCCAGCACTTATATTTTAATGCTAATGGATATTTGGTTTAGGTACTTATTGTATTAAATATATTACTGATACACTGTACTGATAAATTATATTACGCAAGAGAAATTATTACAGGTATATTTTCGACAAGTATTTTTATTTTTCGGGCAATAAATTAAGGATTTGACTCTAATTCAAATTGTCTACTTAATATATTTGAATTACTATGCTTAATGACGTATTTAAAAATATTACATTCAGTAAAGTTAAATCTAATATTTTCTCAGTACGATGAAAAAGACTTCAGAATTAAAAAGTAACTCATTATCGTTAATTAACACATTTACGATAATAATATTTAATTGGTTTGTTAAAAATAGCTTTTATAATTGTAATGGTATTACTTAGAGACTAAGTATAGTACATTTATTTTTTAGTATATTTCACTAAATTCAAAATTTGATATTCTATCGTTCAAACAAATAAAAATTTGAAAATTTTGCTTCTAAAGCCTTTGCGTTTTTATTTGAAAGGTTAGCTCTTAGAAAGTTTCAAGAGTAAAATTAGCATAAGTCTCTACTTCCTGCAATACTTTTACACAGATTTCATAATTTGCATTAATGACATTTTGATAACGTATAACGTTAGATGTTTTTCCACTAGAAAATAATTTTCATTAGTTACATTTTTCGCTTCCGGACGTTGTAAAAATACGAGTTCTACATAGCTAATAGGTAATTTGAATTGTCCTAGTCTAAAACCAAAATTATTATTTTATTTATTTATTAACTGGATTTATTTATGTTGTCTGTGATGAACCATTGTGGAGGACAGGCTGCATATCAATTAAATTCTGGCACTGAGTGATGCCAATATTTTGCTCTTTTCTTGTTTTGTTACTGTTCAAACAGGAAATACAGCGTGTTTTAAAAAGAATATACGTATTTCGAATGCATATACACTCTTAGACCCAAAAAAAAAAAAAAAAAAAAAAAAAAAAAAAAAAAAGGGCGCACCGAAAAAATAAAGCAAATTGGAGACAAATTGATATGCGTACCGGTTTCGACGTAAAATGCAAAATTTTACATTATGGCTGTTAATGAATGAACAGTTGTCGGTACAGCGCATCTCATCTGCGCACTGGCAGGATATTTAAGAGGAGAAATTACGATTCCAGATCATAAAATCTTCACGAATTTCATTCGTGTACTTTGGTATATAGTAACTATGCCTCGCATACAGGTGCGCGAACGATATGCGCAGATGTCAGAATTTGAGAGAGGTCGTGTAGTGGGGTTCAAAGAAGCCGGTTGGTCTTATCGGCGAATAGCTCGACATTTGAGCAGGAGTGATGCCACGATCAGACGATGTTGGCAGGAATGGGTAAACCATGGCCGCACACACCATCAAGAAGGAAACGGTAGGCCTAGAGAAACGACAGATCGTGAAGACCGAGCAGTCGTCAGAGCGGCACTCACAGCCCCAGATGCAACATTATCATCGATTGTACGTGCAACTAGTGCTTCAGTGACCTCAAGGACCATTCATAGACGGCACACAGAAAGAGGGCTGAGGTCACGGTGCGCCTTGCGCCAACTACCATTGACCTCTTTACAACGTCAAATCCGTTTGCAGTGGTGTCGGGCTCATTCGCACTGGAATGTCACTGACTGAAATAGAATAGTCTTCAGTGATGAGTCCCGCTTTGAACTGAGCCCCGATGACCAGCGAAGGTGAGTCTGGAGACGCCCCGGACAGCGGTGATACCAACCTGACTGTCTTCCGGCAGACAGGGCGACAAACAAGAGTGATGGTCTGGGGTGTAATTTCATTTCATAGTAGGGCCTTTTTGGTTGTCATCCGTTGCAATCTTACAGCACAGCGGTGCGTCGAAGAAGTTCTAAGGCCCGTTGTGTTGCCTTTCATATCACGCCGCCCTGGGCTTACATTTCAGCAAGATAAGGCCCGCCGCCACACTGCACATGTTTCTACTACTTGCCTTTGTGCTTGCCGAACATTACATTGGCCAGCAAGGTCGCCGAATCGCTCTCCTATAGATGAACCCATTATGCTTTTCGAGCATAATGGGCAGGGCCCTCCAACCAGCTCGAGATGTTGACGATCTAATGCGCCAGTTGGACAGAATTTGACACGATATCCCTCAGGAGGACATCCGCAACCTCTATCAATCGATGCCAAGCCGAATAACTGCTTGCATAAAGGCTAGAGGTGGACTAACGCGTTACTGATTTTTTTCACTTTGTGAAGCTTTATCACTTCAATAAATTTTTCTCAAACTTTAATCATTTGTTTTTCTGTACATGTACAACACTTCTACCGATTTTCGTCCCATTCGGATAACTCCTTCTTGGTGCGTCGTTTTTTTTTTTTTTTTTTTTTTTTTTTTTTTTTGTCTAAGAGTGTATTTATTAAACTGTATGACATACGAATATGAAACTTTACGCACATATATACGAACCTCTCAAGTTCAGATTATAGATGTTACAAATGTTCAATATGTCTTTCATCAGCGACACGAACAATATCACATCGATACTCAAATTCCTCCCCTAATCGGGCAAGCATATCCGTCGTCACTGATGTTATGACACTACGGATCCGGTTCTTCTCCTTTTACAGGTTCTGTGGGAGTGGTGGCCCATAAACTTTGTCTTTAATGAAACCGAGTGGAAGAAGTCACAGGTTGTCAAATCCGGTGACATGCTAAGTAGGCCATCTGAGACATGCTAAGTCGCCAGCTCCTTGAAGACCAATTCAATGGTGCGGCAAAGTTTCATTCAGATAATCATGCACTCGGAGACACCAGTGAGAGGGTACCCCGTCTTGTTGATAAATGAAGTTGTCTTCGTGCAGGCCCGGAACAACCAGTTTTGTAACATAGCGAGATACTGCTGACCGTTCACCGTGCTTCCATCAAAGAAGAATGGGCCGTAAACAGATGATTGGGATATCGCACAAAACACATTGATTTTGGGCGAATCTCGTACATGTTCAATGGCTGCATGTGGGTTCTGTAGGCCCCGAATTCGAACATTGCGTTTGTTTACATGACCACTAACATGAAAAGTCGCTTCATCACTGAACATGATGCATTGTGCGAAAGTGTTATCATTGTCAATAGCATCAATAATCTCGTTACAAAATTTCACACGTCTTTGCACTGTAATCACGAAATTGCAGTTCGCAAACTCGAAAACGCAAAATGATTTCTGCTACGGAGTAGCCATTTAAACATGTGACGGTTACCACGCAAAACAGAAGACAACTGATATCTAGCAGCTGTCAATGTAAACTAGACTATGTATTCGTTTCGCCAATACCCGAACCGAAGCACAGAGATCGATAGTTTGGACAAAATAATACTTTGTAATATGTACATTCTTTATGAAACAAGGTGTATATTATTTTAGCCCCTAAGCAGAAGATACTTACCAGTTACAAATTTAGTAAATTTCGCAATAATATTAAATAACATACCTGAATTTTTAAACTATAGAAAATGTCCTCTTCTTTGTTTTAATTAAATAATTCAATCAGTCTATTACATTTATGTTTTGATTGTTAATGTCTCATGAATCTTGAATAGATTAATGCATTTTTGAAGAAATTAAATATTTAGTTAGTAAATAATATACGCCATTTATATTTCTATAAGACAGTTTATTAGAAGTTTTATCTGTTTGAATGACATAAACTATATCTCGTCCATATTATCTCAAAATCTGCTTCTCTTTATATTTACCTGAGCCTATAAGGTATTTTCTCTCTCCTTCCAGCATGTCTTCGTGGTGTAAAGGTAGCACAATTGATGCATATTCGAGAGATCCAGGTTCGAGTTCCGGCGAAGGTATTGCTTATTTTTCATGTTTTCTTACTTAAAATAACCTAATGTTTACAAGCCCATTGTAGAAATATGCTGTACATTCAGGAAATTATACATTAACATGTAAACCAGAAACAATATGATTGAAATACAGTTGCTTATA
This sequence comes from Stegodyphus dumicola, assembly GCF_044657685.1. Classification (NCBI taxonomy): domain Eukaryota; kingdom Metazoa; phylum Arthropoda; class Arachnida; order Araneae; family Eresidae; genus Stegodyphus; species Stegodyphus dumicola. Next base: position 202,889,173 of record NC_140771.1, read on the forward strand.
TATCAGGAGTTGTAATAAGCATCTGGACTAGTAGATAGCGTACTGCCAGCGAAGTGATAGTTAAATAATAAGACAGCGGTTATCAAAGAAAGATTAATCTTTTTGAGCTAATACTTCTTCAAATTTTAGAATATTTTATTGCTCGAAACTCATTTTGGATTTTTGTTTTCCAGCACATCATAAAGCTGACTTGCTCTCTATTCAAGGCTTTTAGAGCGGGTGTAGAAACGAGATGACTACGTTGGAGCTTTGGGATTCTGCTAAATCAGTTAGTCAATTCTAATAACCGAAGCTTGAAAGTTCACCCAGAATGCAAAATTTTGCGCATTTCGCACTTTGTTTTGGAGACAACGCAATTTTTAGGATTTTCCTCGCGTTATAAAATTTTGACATTTTAGGTCAGTTTTATTTACTTAGTTGCAACAATTTTAAATTAACCTGGCTTGCCTTTTTTCCGTAACTATGCGTTTCATTTTATTTAATTCTTACTTTTGAGACTTGTTAATAGGATCCTATGATTCAATCTGATTGATTATTTATTTATCGTGCTGTAGCGCAAGTAATCTACGAATGGTGTTTTAAGTAATGTATATCTGTAGTGATCTGTGAAAACTGCAAAAATTATGTTTCCCTTTTATATATATATATTTTGAATTTTTACTTCTGTCACGCCTTCTGTGATGAAATAAAAGTTAGCGCTTTCAAAAATTAAATCTTTTCGTAAAATCATTCGTATCAGATATTTTCTCGAAAAGTGAAAGTATTTTATTCTGCAGTTTTGTGAAAACTAGTTTTGAATTTATATATAACATAAAAAACATGTCAAACAAAACAGAAAATTTTAATATCAGCTGCTTTGTCAACCTCATTTTTAATTCAATTATTTCCTGGTCCTACCCTAAAAATAATAAATTATTTATAATGAAGTCTTCTAAACAGCGTCATTTAAAAATTAAGCTTTTCACACAATTCGTACATAAAGCTAATGACGAAGGTACTTACTCAGTCAGAAAATATTAAAATTTGCACAAAAAGTCAAAATTAACCAGGACTTCACAATAGAAATCCTGCATTTGTTTTGCTCATCTCTCTCCTGCTGGCTTGCTGTCGACGTATTTCTTGCTTGTTTCGAGTATGTTGTAAATATGAAAACAGTTTAACTTTGCTTAAATCAAAAAATTGTTTTATCAAAAATAAAAGAAAATTTTCAACAGGTTATGACTGCTGTTATGTTCTTATGCATCCACGTCATCGATATATGCACAAAGACACACACATACAATCTAGACACATTGAAAGGTATGAAAGTTAAGATCTGCTAAAAAGGAACCAAACAACTCTGTTAAGTACAGCTATATTGTGTCATCATCAAGAAAGAGGTAATTACAAGAGATATTTGTAAAGCGCTAGCTTGAAGCTACAAATCACGTGTGGTACAGTGAAGATGAACGTCATACGACATTTTTCCAAAAGTATTCGAAAGAGCTAAATCTCTGTGGTAAAAACTGAGTAAAAATGTTGATGATCCTTTTGCTTAATGATTGTCAGAATGATATCAATTTAAAATTAGGGCACTGACAGATATCTGAACTTCTATCTCCGAAATGCAGAGTTATTGTTAATATCGTCGTTGATATTGTACAATCAACAAATGAAGTATTGAGATGTTTGCAGCGATAACATAAATGCTGAAGACAGCGAACAGTAATACAATTAGCCAATTGTTCACTAATACGTAGTCATTATTTTCGCCAGATGAAATAAACAGAGTGGTGTTTTGTTATTCTTAACCTATTCAATCACCTACATGAAAAAGAGGACAGAAGCATTCAGATTCCCTGTAACGTTTCTAGCACATTAGTTTCTACACTGGCCTACTTATTAAAATGGATGAATATCGAAAGTTCGTCGATTCCAGGAGAGCAGGCTGGCGTATTATTGTGGTTTCCCCGTGCTTAATGGAAATACGAACCAGGTTTCCTTAGAAAGTTATTCACGAAGACTTCCATTCCCTTCCTCCGTGGGTTTTACTGTATTCCGGTAACTTCCCATTAGCTCATTTTTTCCACTGAAAAGTCGAAGAAATTAAGTTTATTTCCTTGAAGTTTGCCTTCCAATACTTAAGGGCTGTTCGAATAATTTTAATAGAATTGTAAAATAGATAGATGCACATCTATAGTTGCAGATCCCTCACAAATTCATGATTTAGACAGTTGAAAACTTAATTAAAAATATTCAAATTATTTTAATGTCTTCGAAATATCGTGATAGGAAAAATAACAAATATTTAGTTAACAAAATGATACATTAGGAAATAATACCATATGATTTACCCTTTCCTATAATAGCGTTTCATGTAGTTTTCTGTATTGTGAATTTGAAAATTCTGCACTTTAAAAGTATTTTAAATATTTGAAATTCATGAATATTGAAAGTATTTCTGTATATATAAAAAATACCGTCTTTTTTTACTTATGTCGTAGAAGCATAAATTTAGGATATTTATTTTTACGCGTCCTAATCTGGTCCACCATTTAACACCCGTTTGTGAAATTTTAGAACTGTCTTTTGTTTGCTGTTTATGTGACGGAATAAGAATATATGCACAAAATTTCATTATTACGTATCATTAGGAATTAATATTTCCATTGCAAAGTAACTTGCAATTTAATTAAACTTAATTTCAAAGTAAAAATATATCAGAAGTTTGTTTGTGAGAATTCTTTTTTAAATGGGATATTGAGTTTAATGTAAGCAAGATGCATGTTTTGAAGTATATTAATTTTCGTTTTATTTCGAATGCGGATGAAAATAAATATTTAAATTGCCTTAAATTCAAATAAAATCTACAGCCTGGAGACTCAAATATATGACTATAGCCATACGAGTCCTAACTACATTAAATGTTAATCTTTATATTCTTAAAGAAAGTCAGACGACTTGTTCCCTCTTTTTAACTTCTATGAAAAAGGACTCAACACAAATGAAAATTTGAAATAAGTATTTTTGTTAGTTTGTCAGATTAAAAGCCTGTATGAAACACGCGACAATCGTAGCAGCTTGGGAAACAAAATAAAAGTTAAAATTTTGAGATGTAAAACTTTCAAAGCAAAGTGCGCTACTCAGATTTAGTTTAGGCCCTTAACTTCCACGAGCTTTTGTAGGTAGTAAAGAAAAACCGATTCAAAGAATTCAAATGATGGAAGAAATAACAGCGAAATGATCAGGCATAGCTGCGAAAAGCTCTTTCTTTGGCAAAATCAAGGACTTTGTGCTTAAAGTACTTTAATTAATTTTCATTTTGATGGGAGCCGAGAGAAATAGATATAAAGCTAAGGGTAAAAGCCAACTAGTAAATTATCCTAAACTTAATAGTAATACTTTAATTTATTTTTCTTATGTGATAAATTTAAAAATTAAGAAGCCATCGCCCACTATTTCACGACAAATTCAATCCCTTCAATATCAAGAACTTTACAGAACATCTCCTTTTTTAATCCGTTTAAGAGATTGATTGTAGCTCAATAATTTTCTCCAATACTTTGTATTGAATTAAAAGTTTCTGATCAATATTGATTTTCCTTTTATTTAATAATCTTTCCTAGATGTTTTTAGGATTGATTTTTACATGACATTAAAATTACAATAAAAGAATTATAGAAAGTGTATCGGGCAATACTCAGATTAGAATTCAAATGGTATGTCTCAAATACTTTACTAACTTATTTTAAAATACATAAATTTTATTAAAGTAAATTACAACATTTATCTTATTTTTGCAGAAATTACCTATATCCGGTTTTAGATACCATTTCATAAAATATTTTCTTTACATAAAGTGGTTTACGTATATTTAAATGCTGTGCATTTAAAAGAATATTTTGACAGACCTTCATTACAGAAGCAAATTTCTGAAATTGCGCAATTTACTGTACTAAAAGTCAGATCTTAAGATATCAAAATTTTAACTAACTATATTATATCTAATTTAATTTAACCAAATCGCTAATCTAATCTAACCAAATATCTAGTTTTTATTACTTGTGAGAGAGTAATCTAAATAAGACGTACCGTACAAATTCTTATTTATTTGAGGTAACAATAAAGTCGTAAGAATTTGTGGCTACTAAAACAATTTTAAGGGAGCAGTTTGTAATAAAACTGGCTTTAAAGTGGGTATCCATTAATCCCGTTTAAAGGGCAATTTGATTAGCAGTTCTGTTTTAAATAAGTAAGTGATTTCCCAGCATAAGGCACATTGATGGAAATAATCTTACGCAGTAATACTAGCTTTAAACGCATAAAAAAAAAAAAAAAAAAAAAAAAAAAAAAAAAAAAAAGTTATCTTCTTGGTTTTCATTTAACTGTCTGTATAGCGTTTTAGCGTTTTCGTGATTTTTTCACTACGATAAGTAGATATAAATTAAATTCTCTTCAGAAACTCTTCACAAATTCACGTTTTTAGATAAGAGATAAATTTCAGATGTATTGTCTAGTCAGCAATTCTGAAATGCTGTTAATAATTTCATTTAACTGGTTTAAAAAACCTTATTACTATATACCCTGAATTCACATGAATTATAAATTAAATCGTTACTTGAGGTATTTATAATTCATGATATAATACGTCATTAAATTAGTAGCAAATATTCAAATTTTCTAAAATATGATGCAAATAATATTCGATTAAGACCTAAAATACAGCTTTTTATTTTCTGAATATAAACAACAAATTCATTATCATTCAATTAGTTAGACATGTAGAAATACAATCAAATCAAGTACGCATTCTCAATTAAAAACAAGCCCACCAGCGGCCGAGCGGTAAAATCGCTGAACACTGGTAGTTCGGTCCGAGGTTCAAATTCCGCGAACGGGCTGGCTGCATGGGCGTTTTCGTGGTTTTCCCCATGTGTAACGTGTATACGAGCCAGTTTCCCTTAGAAAGTCCTCCACGAAAGGCATCCCTCCCCTTAGGCAGATAGCCCTAGTGTGCTTTGCCGTATTCTCAATACACACACACAATTAAAAACAATATTACGGATAATAATAATTCTCAATTAAAAGCAATATTACGAGTTAAAGAATATTACGAATAACTTAATTGGTTTAATATTCGTTACTTTCATAACCTTATCAAATATTTACGTAATTTAATTTATCAGAAACAGTGAATAGTTATAATATTTTTAGCATCAGAAACACATTTACGTCTTCTGGATCTTTGAAACATCGTGCGCTAGGTAAACTGGAAGCATAAGATTATTAGTTTATATTTGGTGCGGCTTCCCAAAATCTAGTTTTCATACTGCTGCCATTCAACGAAGCATAAGGTCTTTAATTTACTACCAAATTAATTAATGCGCAACTGAAAGCCAAATAGAGCGATTTAAACGTAATAAAGAATTTAATATTTAAAACTTTTTAATAACTTTGATATTTTTAATAAATATGAGGATTATTTATTTATTATTTTGATTAAAGAAATAGGCTTACTAAAGCCATGACGTAACTACATTGATACAAATCTCCCGTAACTTAAGCTTTTATTAGCTTAGTTAATTTAAAATTTTAAGCAAGACAATTTTGGTTTTTATTTTTTAAATATTATTTTTTTTAGAAAATTTATAAGCGTTTAAAAGAAGAGCAAAATGATGATAATTAATATAAAATTCCCATTTATTTAAATATTCTGTTCAAAATTAAATCATTAAGCTAGGATGATGCAGCTAGAAGGCTGAAAAATAAATGGTCGTTGCCTTAAAGATATATAATTTATTATTAAATTTTATACTTAAAATCTGAATATTAAATTCTTGCTTAGTGTAACTTAATTTACAAGTTTTGTCTAAAACTCAGTATGAAAAGAAATCCACTATTAAAATATTTTAAATGTTGTTACCTTTTTATTTTCTCCCCTTTTTGATAAATATTTGTAGCATCTTAAACCTGCTTCTGTTCTGAAACAGCACGGAAAATTTGGTTCAAGCTGAGCAGAAATCTGAAATATCATTTTCCTAGGTGATCTGCCATCTGATTGCTTGTGTTTTTCCAGTTTTCTTTTAAACGAACACCTTAAATTATGTTTTCGGATTCCGGTTTCTTTTACAAATATCCTATATTCTTCACACTAAAGTTCTAATAGTACTTTGTACCATATAATTTAATAACAATGTTCAAATGTGACAAATAAATAGATACTTTAAAACAAATAATGAAAATCTCCCCCGGCAGTTATTTTCGGTAAGCTGATATTTAATGCAAATAATTCATGAATTTATATATATATATAAATATATATATATATATATAAATTTAAATATATAAATTTAATATATAAATATATATATAATATATATATATATATATATATATATATATGTTTATTTATCAATTTATCAATTATTTGTAAATTCAGTCCTTTTTATGAAACTAACATTAACTTCTGCAAAGCAGCTTCACAATTTATAGGCGAAGCTTTTTGTAAGCTTATCCCTCAAGGATATGTTATACGCAGAAAGATTTCAATATTAGTACTTCTAATATCTTTTGCATTCTCTTCTGAATATTCATTCTACAGTTTTTGAGAGTTAAACAATAAAAGCCTATTTTGAAATCTTAGATCAAAATCTAAAATTTTCTGATTTTTACTCATTCTTGCCAGCTTAAGAACAAAGCGTATACAGTAATACAACTATTAAGCAGCGTTACACAATTTCACAGATATACGCTACCCGACGCTGAAAATGCAACACCAAGAAGGAATGGCCCGAAGATTTTGCCAATTTCAGGATAGGCGCACGTCACCGAGTTATGCGGATAATGTCAAATGTCCTGGGCACGTTGAAGAAAATATAAATGAAGAAACCTACAGAACGTTCCGTTTTCGTGCCTTTATTTCTGCTGCAGAAATCACAGTAGAAAGTTTGTTCTTATCTCAGAGGACGCATGAATACCACAGAATGCTAGGCCGTCGTCAACGGAGGCAGTTCCAGCAGACAGACGATTTTAGAGGGACATGGTGATCGGACTGAGAAGGGCAGGTTGGTACATACGGCAAATCTCAGCTAACACACATCTGGACACGTCCACAGTGCACCGGATGTAGCGACGATGGTTGGAATAAGGAAATATGGCAAGTTCATGGGGTGCCGCTACCTCGCGTAGATCGATGCATCCGCTGACACGCGGTGGCGCACCCTTAAGCCACTTCTCCTCCATTATGCAGCATGTTCAAGACATCCTGGGTGCTTCGATATCGACCAGAACCATTTGCCGTCGATTGGCGGCTAATGGCCTGCACTCGAGGCGCGTGCGTTAGGAAGATTGCCATTGACTGCACATCATAGACGTCAACGTCTGCAGTGGTGCCGGGCTCCAGCGATGTGCAAGACGGAATGGTGAGTTCAGTACGAGTGAGTGAGTTCAGTTAGGGTCGAGTTCTCAGATGAGTTACGCTTCTGTTTACCCAATGATAGTCGCCGCGTACGAGTGGGCTCGATGTGTAGATAGGTCCAATCCGCCAGCAACTTTGAAGCGTCCCACCGCATGACAACGCAACATCGGGCTTTGGGGCGCAATTGCATACGATTTCAAGTCACCTTTAGTTCGTATTCAGGGCCCTACGATACGTGGATGTTGTGCACGTACCTTCAGAAAGTGCCCAGTGCTCTTTATCAGCAGGATAACGCCCGACCACACATTGCTGGCATCAGCCAACGTGCTCTGCAAAAGTGTACAGATGCTTCACTGGCCACCGTTCTCTCCTGATCTCTCACCAATCGAGCATGTTTGAGATGTGATTGGACGCCATTTGCAGACCTTAGCATTTGGCGCGTTCAGAAGGAGAACTGTGGCAAATGATTGATAGTAAAACGAGAGCTATTTCTCAGGACACCATCCGTAGACTCATTGAATCTGTACCTAGACATGTTGCTTCATGTATCGCAGTCCAAGGTGGTTCTACGAACTATTGAGCCGACGCTGTTCTCTCTCTGTATTATGTATATCATTTCCAAATAAAGATCACTTATGGTTCGTTGCTGTCCCGCTCTGTTTGCCGAGTTTCATCACTTTCTGGCCATTCCTTCTTGGTGTTGTATTTTTAGTGTCGGGTAATTTATTTACACTGACCTATTCGAACGATGTCTACCCCATCAATTATCTTTTCGCTGCGCGTTCTCTTGCGTTTTGACAACTGCTCTTGTACGTTACTTTTATGCAAGTGGAAATACTGGAACTGCCTTATTTCGTGTTTATTTTCCTCCTTTTAGATGCGGTATGTGTCAATCCACTACATTTCTATCAGGTATACATATTATCTTGGATCGCGGATACGTCGGATCTTTAAAGAAAACTACTTTACATTCCTTATGCATTTGAATCGTCCATTTAAAGCTTGAATACAAAGTTTTAGTGATAAAAATCTTTGATGATCTCAAAGAAGAATATTTTTGTAAAATATGGCTATAAAAGATAAATATTTAAAGCATAGATAAAAGCAAAAGAATAAAAATGAGTATTGAAAGCATAGGTTAAAATAGAATAAAATTATTTCTAGCTTTTTTTTTTTTTTTTTCAGCATTCCTAAAAAAAACACTTAACTAATTTTCCGGAATCTTTACTATACAGCTCTGCTGTAAATCAGTCGCAATGAAGAACTGTTTGAAATCAAACTAATTAAAAGACTGGTGCAAATAATTTATCAAGTATGTAATAAAATATATATTTCAATAAAAACAGTCCTATTCTTTTCCTGTGGATTTACATTTTCCTCAAACTATCCTTGTTTGTTTAGCAACCGAGCTTAAAGAATAAATTTTGCATATATTTACAAATGTGTATTCAGAATGGTAATAAATAATTGTGTTACAAAATGTTACCGTAAGACTACTTTACTCATTGACGGTCTCAGGGATAAAAACATTTAAGACGCAAAATTGTCAACATTTTAAGACGCAAAACTAGTAGAAAGTTTATATCTCAATAAGCGCAACAGTTCTATGGCTTATTTGATAGTTAGAGTAGCCTTTACAAAAAATGAAAAAAAATCATAGATGAGTCTCATAATTGGTGACGAATTTCACATTGACAAGAATGTACCGTATCATGGGATATTTTATTATCGATGTAAAAAGAAATGAAAACGCGTTTAATTTTACTTTAATCATAACAGGCGTCAACCGATTATCCCAGCAATTTAGGTAATTCGTATATAGATCTTAATGTTACGAGAAGCAGCAGTGCCGAATTATTGAAATATGTTTGTTATTTTTTGTATCATCGAGAGAAATTTTATATAAAATTTTAACTACTCTACGTTGTATTCTGGAACAATGTTATGACGTAAACTATTAATACATCACTATTAATTTCATTTTATCTGTTGAATCTAAAACTTTCAGTGTAGGAAAAGAAATGGGCATTTTGGTATCCGCTGCTATTGACATTACAATGGAGCATGAAGAATCTCCAAAATTAAAACTGAATCTTAAATATTTGTATTCCGGCGTCATTTGACAAGCCTTTTAAAACCAATAGGTGAAGTCACACCCACTGGTATACTCACATAGCTCAATTTTCTTCTCCAGTTTAGGGAGGTATACTTGCTTACAAAGCTACTTTTCCATCAATTGGAAGAAAAGACCAGAAAACTTCTCTACATACGAAAATCGTAATGTTTTATGAGATGTGGCCAATTTTGTTGGACTTAAATACTGTTTTTGGAACTCTGAAAAAATTTTAGCTAAAAGTCAGGAGGCAAAAAGAAAGTCGAAAATAATTTCCATACGAAAACTTCCATACTTTATTCTAAAATACTGAAAGAAAAAATTTGATATGTGGTAACTTTTATGTTATAACTACACGTCATGCATAGGATGAAAACGAAAACCTATAATTAGAATGGAATTTTTTTCTTTTTTAAAGACCAAAAGTGAATGTTAGTTTAGAAATGGGATTTTGCATTGGTTCTCTATAAACGGCGTATAAACGGTGTTGCCATTCAGTGAAGCCTAAGATAATTTCAAAATTTAATCCAAAAGGTTAGTGAGTAATAAACCAAGCGATTTAAAACTAATAAGCATAGTTCTTCAAAATATGTTTTCTACTTTTTAATGCTATTGATTCAAATAAACATATATTAAAATCATGTAGTGTCCAATTAGAATATTCAATGTTTTAATGAAATTACAGTAGGTGGACTCATTAAAATCGTTACATTCACATTTTTATTATAACTATTTTAGGCGGCTTCATAAATAACTTAGAGAATGTAAAAATATGCAGCCTCTAACATTCTATCGAAAACTCTAAAGATATACTCTTTTCAAATATTTTGTGATTTTGCTGTTGCATTAAATTTTATATGCCATAAGTGCAAAGAAAGTAATATATAATAAATAACGTTAAATAAAAAGTTAATGATAAAAAAGAAAAATAATTGTTAGCCATTGTACTAAGGAAACTTAATATTGATCTAATGAACTGAGAAAAGACTGAAAAAGTATAAAAAGGTATGCCAGTAATTTATGAATTGGGAATTCGAAACAAATGCTGCTGCGCAGCTCTTAAAAATTTTGTGATTTTACTGTTGAACTGAACGTGGCGTAAGTGAGAAGAAAACGATGTTTAATAATAAAGCTAAAAAGACAAATAAAACACAATGGCTTTAGCAGGATTGAGTGCAAGAGCAGACTGGTAGGTTTCGATTTCACGAGACAGTAAAACCCTTAACACGTTTGGGCGACAGTTTAAATTTGAAATCTTTTAGATTATTACTTCCTTGTACGAAGTAAAAAGGAAGTATTGTAATCGCGAAAAGCTTCAGGCAGCATATTTCAACGAAAATATCCACTTTGACAGCTTTCGAATGCAATTTAACGATGTTTTTGCTTGATATCTGTACATAAGGACAGAATAAAAGACTCTTTTTCTCCAAAAAAACTAAAAAACTGCTTTAAAATGAATTCTGAAGAGAATTTTTCGTGGCGTCTGTACGAACGTATGTACGTACGTACGTATCTCGCATAACTCAAAAACGAGTAGCCTCAGAACGTTGAAATTTTGTATATAAGACTACTATAACATGTAGATGTGCACCTCGTATTTTGGTTTCAGTCGGCCGCGCCAAACGTACATAAATATATTTATAGATATATCCCCTCTGTTGCCCGGCTCAGTGATCTCAGTTTCTTTACTCTTATATTATTGTAAATTGTACATTTTTTGCTTTAAAAATGATTGAATTATGTTGTGTTTATCTTCCGGTTAAGGGTTTTATGCCTTTAGTAAATCTGTATGCAATATGTTTAGAATTATCAACAATTTTTAAATTCTTTAAGTGCCGCTAAGCCTAATTTGATGGCGGCCATTGCTCTTGTTTACATTTGAAACAGCTGAGTAGCGGATTTGTTGCCAATCTAGAGAAACTTAGCTTTGCAACAACAAAGATAACGCCTTCATTTATTATTTAAATCATGCTTAATCCTTTCTGGAATTCTTTCGAGGAAATAAGCGTTTAAGATTTACTTCGTAATTTTTAATACAAATATTTTGAGTTTTTATGTATTTTTGCCTTGTCGTTGCTTAATTTCTTTTATACATAGTTCTAGCTTTATTATAGTATTTGAATAGAACATGTGCCAACGATTAGATAATTCTTTAAATGATATACATTTTGTGCATTCTGAGTTATAATATGAACGAAACATAATACTGTTAAGTGAACCTAGCACCAGAGTGTCGCTATGGTAAACAAAGTGAATTTTAAAGAATGCATTTATTCTATTGTGGTTTATGAGCTGTCGGCGAAGTAGGATTAATTCAATCTAATAAATTTACAATATTAGAAATTTACAATATTAGAATTACAATAACAATTTTTCTTGCATTTAAATGAAATGCAAGAAAAATTGCGTATAATTTGATATTTCGTATAAGGAAGTTATGTGGTGTACACATCAGAATTTTTTTTTTTTCCTTGGGGAATGATCAGAAATTATTTTCGTTAAAATGTGTTTAATAAACATGCAAAAACAGCGAAACTGTGGTAGTAGTACTTCTATTACTATGAGACATGTCTTATCTAGCAGAAAAATCCTTTTCTTACTGGGAACTTTATGATTTTTCAAGGAAGATGAGGTTAACCGGACTTTTATTGTAATACTTTCCGTCTATTAAACAGAAAGAAGTGCACCATTTCAGGTAAAATGATGGTACCTTTACTTTTAGACTCCAAAAAGTACACAACAATAATCCTAATAATTATATAATTCTTTTTTAAAATTACATAATTATATAATTTTATACTGTTTATATATATATATATATATATATATATATATTACTCAATTGTTTTCCTTCATTTTAGAATCCCAGCAATATGCATTAACTTCATCATGTCAGTTTTATTAGAAGCATTTAGCATTACTCTATCTTTCCTACACCAAAATTTTTCAGTCTACTATCCAAACTATGGAACATTATCTAAGCATGATTTTCTCGATTTTTTCTTTGACTTGATTTGAAAGTACGCTGCTTTGTACATTGATCGCTAAGAAGTGTTTACGAAAACGTTCTTCTTTAAATATAGCCATAATTCAACCATTAAAAGCAATGGCAAACTCTTGTGAAATATTTGTTTTATTTTAATTTCTTACAAAAATTAGTGTTATTCATTTAAAGGTATACATAAAAATTACAGTAGTTTATGCTACTAAATTTCATTTCTTTCTCTATTTCGGAAACGCTGTATCAGTTGAGATGAGAATCGCCTTATGAGAATTTTCAGTAAACGCTATTAGAGCTATATTTATTATATATAAATTAAGAAAATTTTAAAAATTCCCACTGAGGAATACGGCATTCCTTTTAGATATAAATTCATTCTTAAATATTGCTTTGCTAATTATTGTTGATCTTTCAACTAGTGCCATTTATTTTTTCTCTTGCTAAACTCAGCCACTCATTTTCTTCAGTTAACAATTATTTTTTGAAATGCATACATTCGTCAGTTAATTCGCAGAATTTTATTGATGCTTAAAATTCTAGTGCCTTTCTTTCAAAAGTGCTTAAAGACCTCATTTTACAACTTTTCATTTTCCCAACATATTTAGTTCTTTTGATATTTAAGGACTGAAATTTGCAAATATAAAAGCCTGTTCTATCTAACTGTTAAAGAAGCCAGATCGATGCGAAATATTTTACGAATTCTTTGTCAGTTTTCCTTTTTAAGCTTCATTTTGATTAGAGATGATTTTACAAGTCTTTTTTGCAAAATCATATCAAACAAAATTTAACACCCCCCCCCCAAAAAAAGCGAAGTTTCAGATTTTAAATTACGTCTAAAGATGGTTTTTTTTTAACATTTTGTGTGTTACCTTTATTTATTAAATATCATGTTCTTCGCACTTAAACCATAAAGTTCAGTTCAACAGCAATATCGCAAAATAATTTTAAATTGAGCATATCGTTAGAATTTCTGATACATAGTCACGCGCGCTGGAAATAAAAATGATTTTCTGTACAGCATTGCCATTGCTTGCTTTTAAATCCTTGAGTTTCTTAGTCAAAAATTCGTTAAATTTTTACAAAATATGAAATCGATAATAAAACAAATTACAAATTTCAAAATTGTGCTTCCATATGCCCATATTTGCAGGAAGATTACGTTATTTAAAATTTGATGGCTCTAGGTACTGTTGTGTTATCACAATGCGAAAAACATACATACATTTATGCAGATTCTTCATTATTTAATTTCTTCAAATATAATACAGGGCTATAATATTTGGTGCCAACAATTTGAAAAGTGAAACAACTCTTATAGTGAATCACGCAAAATGCCAAAACGAAATTAATAGTCCTTCTGGGTAAACTGCACTTTGGACTAAAAAAAAAAAAAAAAAAAAGAGAGAACCGCCTGTGTCTATATTTTATGTAATGTTGTTTGTAAGAAATATAATAAAACTTCTAAGCACGCTAAAAACATGGATGTTAAAAATGGGTTCACTAAATACAAAAAAATCTTGCTCACTTAAATAGAAAAATTTTATCTTTTGAAACCCACAACTTCTACTTCGTATTTGAGAAGGATTAATTTTTGAATGAATATATTTTTTTAAATTTTACTTATGTTTGTTTAAAAGTTTGGTTACGGTACAGTCGAAAATCAGTTAAGATAATTAGAGATTAATTCTGAGTTTATTTAGTCATGATAAGAATTGAAAATGCACTGAGAGGCAGGGTAAAATGCAGCAATTACAACGCTAAAATGCAGCATAAAGTTCTAAAATCCATCTGACAATGCATTTGTATATGTATATTAATTCCATTATGAAAGTAACGTGATATTCGTACGAAAATCACGTTCTCAATCCGTACATACCTTCTACATAAAAATTTTCAGGCTGTCCGCTTTTTCACGGGATTGGCCGCAGACAAACAAAAGAATCAATTTTCATTTACAAAAGTGATTTTTCGTCATGCAGTATTCTAAAACGTTTAAAAATCCTTTTGGGGAAGATTGCATAATCCAATTTTTTGTACAGCTCTCCAGTTACTCTCCAGTTATGTTTAATAGAAGATTACGTTCGTTCTGAAAATACAACAAGATACAATTTGCTTCTCGTGTGACAAAAATGAATCGATATATTTATTTTTATAATCTGAAATCATAATAAAGGAATAACTGATATAGAATGAAATATTTAAACTTATGCAAAACAATAAAATATGAATTTCGGGAAATGTTTAATGTGATTAAATGAAGAGTATTGCTATGCAGACTGTCTTGAAACGTTGTGATCAATACGAGATTTTCCTTAGGCGATCGTATTTTCAAAATCTTGTGTTTAGCACACAGTGATAGGTATGGCATATATCAAATGCATAGCATTATTTAAAAAAATAAAAGGGCGGAAATATTTTCTACTCCGAATATTTTTGTAATTTTTATTGGATTGTGATCGCAAAGTAATGAAATTGCATATAACTATTATTAATGTATTTATGCATTTAAAAATTTAAATTTTTATAGGAAAAGGCTTTAAACATGAAACATAAGAAAATTATGAACAAAAATTGTTTTAGAAAATCACACAGAAATATCATTTAATAGAGACAAAAGGGAAGAGTTGAACCTTGAATTATTCCAATTAATTTTTTAACAAGCTACTCAAGAAAAGCCGAAAGAAATGTCAAAAATACCCAACTTTGAAATTAAATATCTCGATGAACTTTTGTTATGAGCAAGATCAAATAATTTTCCATAGGCGCTTCATACTTTGTGTTGAGAATAAACCTTTACTACTTTACTACACCTAACGTAACGCATTCAAATTAAAACGTATAAGCTTAGATTTCGTACCTTTTATAAAACTGATTTTTTTAAAATTAAAAATGGCAAAATACGAGTAGTTGCACGACTTAAAACACTTTTGTAACTGAAAATACGTATTTGCAACCAACCGACGCGAAAATGAAGTTGCATGAGACTTTTATGCATACGTTGTGTACTTGATATGTTTTTTCCAGGAATGATAAACACTTTCTTTCGTAAACACTTTTTTCATTAAAGAATCACGTGCATTTTAAACAAAAATTTAAGCTGAATATTAAATCTATGGGAACACTTTTCTTTAAGTTGTTTGTCCTCAAAGTATTTATTAAACACTTTTAAATTATTTCTGTGTTAATCAAATTTTCACTTTAGATTTAGAACTCAACCAATCCTTTAATTATATTCCACCTTTTTCCTTGTTGACTCTACCTAACTCACAAACGTGTGCTGATTCCAATATGCTATTGCATACCCAATTACCCCAGAAGACATAGAATGAATCTATAATACGATTGTAACTTAATTGAGTTATTAAACACTTCAAAGGAATATATTTTTAAAGCCTTTATTATTTTCAGGCATTGAATTTCGTAATTCTGGCAAAATAAAAAATAGTGCCTCTTGTGGATTATATTACTTGAGAACACGTTTACGATCAATGATATAAATGCACAACTGTATGTAGTATAATTAATCCTTTCTTTGTTAACTAGGTGTAAATGTTTCTACGTGAAGTTAATTTACCATAAAATATAACATAGCCTTACTATCCTTTTTTTATCGTTTAAGAGCACGACATTCTGAATAGAAGATTTTATATTCTATATATTGACTTTCTGGGCGATTAATGCTTTAATTAGTAGTTCCATCATAATCTCTTCGAAAAAATGTGTTTCCGAAATCAAAGATTTAACTATTTTTTATTTTATAATTATTATACTTTCTGTTTTAAAACAAAAAAGGTTTCTTAGCATTTTGAATTTTTAAAGATACGCACTTCGAAGTGTCAAACTTTAATCTTTAATTCCATATTGTAATTTTTGAAAGCTATTTTTAAATTTTGATAATTGCTTGAACATTCGAAGATATGTATAGCACTTATGATTTGATAATTATAGCAATTAATATTTATTTTAATTTAATGTTATCTATTTTTTTATTTTCTTTAATTCATTATATTCACCAATTTCAAGTTTACATTAACTAAAATATGATATTTTATTGCCAAATGATAATGAAGTCTTCACGCGGTTTTTTTTATTCCTAATATTGGTAAAGTAATACATTTGTCAAATTAATGATAATAATTTTAAAAAGTTGGATAAAAAATATGATATTTTAAACGAAACTTCTTTCTTTACTAATTTGCAAATACAGTGTTAACTGCTAATATAAAACGGAAAAAAATTCCTGTTTAATGTGATCATGTGAAAAATTCTATAACTCTAAAATATAAATATTTTAAAGGAAATACATTTGGTGTAGATTGAGAATAGTACAAATATATGATATATGATATAATATATCATATATTTATACTATTTTCAATCTACACCAAATGTATTTCCTTTTATATAAATTATATGATATAATTAATTCACTTTTCAATTTACTTGCTCCTTATTGAGATTCTCTGGATCCCTGCTAAGACTATATGTTAAAACCAGGCACAGAGACTAATATAAACAGACATTTTTATTTAAAACTTTATTTAAAAACATAAGAAATACGAGATTTTGATTTCTGTTTGAACTTCGAGATCGAATTGAGACACTTCAGACAATATAAAATGTGAACTGAAAGTGGAAATTGAAGCGTAGAAGTGATAATTGTAGTTCAAGTAATAATGGGATAAATAACGTAAAGCTTTCACGTTCATAGAAAAAAATTGTTTAAATAGGTTTTAAGCAAGATATTCAGTATTCTCAGTAATGGGATATTATTTTTTCTGATAAGAAAATATATGTTTAGAGATAAAAAGGGAAATACTTCACATAAGATTAATAATTTTTGCATATTTGACTCCATAAGAAATTTTTAATAAAAGAAGAAAATTTCATGTAAAAAATTCATTGCATCCCTTAAGTTGAAAAAAAATTACTAAACTATTCTTATTAGAGGTTACTGATCCAAGTAATGTTAAAATGCTGGAAGATTAATTTAACTTTTATGGTTTCATTATTTTCCAAAAAATTATTCATTTGTTACGATACGCGTTTTCGAAGGAATGGCTTGCATAACTGTTATTTTGTTTTGAGATACTGTAGTGGATTCATAGCAAGGTCACGGTGAATATAGTAGGATTTTTCACTGTGACATTTATAATCTCTTTGTAATTTTAAATAAAGTGATTTTGACTTACAATTCAACATATAAGATGTAGTACTAAACTAACACGCCAGTGTAAAGTCAGACAAAAAACGCAAACTGATACTGGCATAGTTGTGAAACAAAAGTTTACTAGTTCCGTTAAACTAGTTACCACATAAAGAATAACATTTATTTACAGCATTTATCTTGCTTACATAACTTTCTAACACTAGGATCACGTGTTAATACAAATCTACAAAAATCTATCTATCTATTGGAAAATCAATTTTTGTTTCATTGTGCTAGAAGTTAGTTTTACAGCTATGCCGCTGCAGAATTTTGTTTTAATTGTGTTAATGTGTCTGGAAACAGGAGAAATCAGCAGTGCCCTCTATAAAAATCTAGCCATGGATCTTTTAACGCTAGCTGGACAGAATACCAGTTACATTAAGAAAGCACGTATCGCTTAATGCCGTAATTCATTACATTACCTTTATCTAAAAAACGGATAAGCAAAGGACGAGACTATAATTCCAAGTCATGACATCCACCACAGTTTAGTTCGGATGTCACTTAAAGGGTGAACTGTGTAAGAAGGACAAGATCTAGTGTGCCAGATATGAAAGGTGAGAAATTATCATCCGCCATTTTTCAGTCGGTGCCACTGTAGAAAATTTTAGAATTATTTAACCAGAAATATGAAAAATAGACACTACCCCAGCACGATTTTGAGCCATGAAGATTCCAGTGTTACCTTGGAGATCTACCAATTAGCTATGCCACAAAAGCACACATGGAAAAGTCCGATAATTTCTTATGAATTCATGGCATTTTACTACAAAATGTTATTTCATAAAGCATTTGATTGGACAAGAGACGTCTGCATTAAAACGTTACGTAAGATAGAAAAATCTGGAACCTGTAAGAAGAGATGAATTTAGGGGCTGATAAACAAATTTAGAATGATAATTTTGAGGTCGCCAATTATTTTTTTTAAAACAGCTATCATATTTTGTTATATCTTACATATATACAAATCCAAAAATGATTTGCATTACAAAATAAAATTTCAGTCAAAAAATGAGTTGTTATGTCGTGAATATCTGTTTTTCTTATAATTGAAGAAAGGATAATAGCTTGAAATATGTAATTAGGCAAACTGAAACATAAATTCGTGTTTATGTTATAGATATATTGTTTGAAGTTCCAGACTATCGTACATTCCTGTTAATTGCAAGATACAAAGGAGTACAGAAGTGCCACACTTTGCTTTGTCAAGATCCATGGAGCATTTCTTTAAAATTAATGAAAACCTCGGATTTAATTTTTAAAGTTTATTTTCCTTATAGTTAATACAGTAACATATGATTTTTAAGCAATTATTTGTGTTTAATTTTTTGTATACGTACTTGCAGAAGTATTATGTTCAATAAAATCTCGGTTAACTATATTTTGCTGAAAACTCCCGTTTTAACAAAAGCTTAAATGTGCTAAATTGTAAGATCCTTGATATGTTTTTTTCAGTTTTCAAGTTCATTTACATTTTCCAACATTTAGAATTCGCTCTGTACTGAAGAATTTGTTTGAAAATGAAGACAAAAGAAGAAAAAGAAATGTGAATGATTTTAATAATGTATTAAATGTTTCCGTCAAAGCGTTTTAATCAAAATTATGGCATTCTGTGACCAAGTGCTGTCGTCGAAATGCAAAACGAAAACTACCAGATATCGCCTTTGTGACTTCACGCATAAAAATATAACATTTGACTTAAATTCTAGCTACATATTACTTCCGACAAATGATTTAAAGCAATTAAAATCGAAAATCTGAAGTTTGTTTTGTGCTAAATATAATTATAAATCACATTTTTCTCCGAATTAATGTCGGAGGATTATTTTTATTTATTAAAAAAACTGATTATGAGTTATGCGAAGTTTCCTCGTTCTAGTTATTTCAGATATATTCAGTTATGCAATAACGTAATATAATATTAGACTCCGAAGAAATATACAATATCAAAACGTTTGCTAAATATTTCATACATGCATTTAATTTTGCAAAGATAAATGTTTTTGGAATGGACTTTTAACTTGGGCTTATGCATATCTTAGGCTTCTTACATATGACACGGAACCGTAATTTAGGCTTCTTATGTATGACAGAACCCAAAGCACAATTCTGGAAACAGCTATTGTTCAGCAGAAACTAAACCGTAAAAAATTCTTAAGCACCGAGGAACAACATATTTCGCTTTGAAGCGATTTCTCACCTTAAATGTGGCCATCTATGTCTTTTGAAGATAAATCACAGTACATTTTGTTTTTCAATTTCTTTTCAATCTTTGCCCTCAGTACATTCCTTTTAACATATTCCTGAGAAAAGATATCAGTTTAAATATTGTTAAATTTTTTATTTATTTAATGTTATAAATATATAATCCTATTTTATTAAAAGATAGCTAGTATGAATTAAAGAAAAAATAAATGATATTAGTTTTTTATTAGTAAATGACAAAACGATAAGGGTTTAACATAATCGTACAGCAGTTTAAATTAATCGTAATACATATGAGTTAAAATTACATCATGCAGAATGAAATGATATGCTAGAAAGTTATGAAATACAATTAAATATAATTTATTGGTTTAAGAATTATCTGAATTTCACAGCAAAAGCTTTTTCAGAAAGTTGTATTCCTGAGTAGACCTAACTTTTGAGTTCAATAATTAGTCAATTTAGCAAACAAAATTTTGAGCTTTATAAACATTTGCTCATTTTTAGATTGTTGAGTTTTTAAACTTTTAACATCTTATTTACGTTGTTTTTTTTAAATCTGTAGCACATAAGCAACAGATTTTAATCCACATCCATTTTAATCCACAGATTAATTATAATCTCATATAATCCACAGCATATACTCTCAGAAATTAAGCTTTAAGTTGTGTAGGGCCCGTTGAATACCAACTTCTAAAGATTTTTTGAATATTTAATACAATTATTATTTCATCAAATTTTCCTTTCTATCCAAAATAAAAGTCTTTCCGTTCTGCGATGATGAGTTTCAACATGCATTGACCAATATCAGCGCGCAAGGCTATGGTGACAAGCTTCAGTTTCTCGTTGAAGCAACAAGCAGTAAATATATGCCTAGGTAGTGACTTCTTTCGATTCTTTCGATATATTGCTTAGAAGATACTGTACGGGGCATGGAAGTCTTGTGATTGCAGAAAATCTGCAATATTAAGATACTCTGTTACCAAGTGCCACAATCCCTGTTTCTTAAAACAGCTGAAATCTACACCTTTCTTTCACGTTTTATACAGTAATTCCATACACAGACTCCCACTTATTTTACACACATTTCTATTCTTTATGCTTTCGTTTAATATTATGTCAAGCATAAACATTTTAACCTCATATAGTCTATACTCTTACCCTATGCAAAGTTTTATTTTCTACATAAACAGTCTTACAACATCTATCATTCTCTGTGTATTTCATATTCTTGATATCCGTAATTACACTGAAGGCTTTCGTTTTGAAATGGATACTTTCGCATAAAATACTTTAGTAGTCTCCTCATATTTCTGTCTGCAAGAACAGAAAATTTATCATCTACTTTTGCGCTTTTTTTAATCAAAAATATTTTATGTGATTTAAATTTTATAATTAATCTAAATCGCGTAACGTTCGCTTCATATCAAATACACTTTCTCACAACTTCTTTTATAAATCCTCATGGAATTATGGTTATATTGCATTTATACTGAGAGTATATTTTACTATAAAATAATACTCTCTTGGAATTTTAAAGTATTCGATATTCTTCTTCTTTAATCTTCATATATGAGACTCTGTTTTAAACATTCAAAAGATAAGTTCATGTCAAACATCTATCACAATAAATAAAACCAAAAATGGAATAGCGGTAATCTGTGCTTACTGTCGTGTCAGTTGAATTAACATGTGTTTGCATTCGGAGCAAATCTTGTTTGCTGTATATATGCAAATATCAGTATAGCATTTATTATAAGTGTAATTGTAAATAAATATGTGAATGTAGAGAGAATCAAAAATGAAGATAAAGAGTAAGCTTCCGATCGTCTCTATTATGAACAGGCATGCAGTGAAGATTTAGTTTTACATTCGGATTTGAATTTTAATTCACAGACTTCGATATTCATATTCTCCTTTGCTGCTGTTTCTGTTTTCAATTTTTTTCCTTTCACCAACCTATATATATGTAAAGGAGGTAATGTTTTATGTCCAAAATTTCGATAGGACGTCTTTAGTGACAACGCACGAATTAAGAACCCCACAACACACTTTTACTATATATATATATCTGTGCGTATATGTGTGACGATTGTTTCATCCACAATAAGCCTTTTCTGAAAACTCCAAAAATTTTCATTTTCTGTATATGCTGATAACCTTCATGCACTCATTTGATTAGAATTTGGGTAAGAGTGGATAACCAGAAAGAGTGTTTTACTTGGAGCCCATAACAGATTTTAATGGACAGCCAAAATTACTTAAACTCTCTTTCAGTTTATAATGAAAAACTACATCCTTTCTCACAAAAGTTCGACGAGGACAAAAGGTCGTAAAAAATAGAAAATTGCATTTACTAAGTAATGATCCTAGCTGCTATCAAAGTAGTTCCTTTGGCTAGTTATACACAACTGCCAACGTTTCTGGAGGTTTTGGAAGCAAGCAGGGAAATCTTCAACTGCGATGCTTGCAAGCTCATTTGTCACAGCCCGTTGGATGTCTGCAATAATCTTGATGAAGCTTTTCTTTCAGTCACCTTTTCACTCATGGAGACAAGAAAAACTCCCAAGAATTTTGACAAAAATGTGACGTCTGACTCTATCCAATAGGTTCAGTAGAAATTCTTCGCCTTTAATCTTTCTGTTCATCTGTTAGTAAGTGAGGGCCGATTCTTGCATTGTTTCCGTTTCCTTAAATCTTCACGTAAAATCTTATTACAAACATCACGATTCAAATTCAGTTCTGATATCATACGCACAGTTACATGTTGGTCTTCTTGCAATAACTGCCTTACATGCTCCACGTTTAACGAATGCGATATCAATCCGGACAGTGTGTTGCTAAGCCCAGCCCTGTGCCACAGTAAGTTTGCGCGGAAACATGGTCAAGGTCATGACAAGTAAGAATACATACGAGGTAACATCATAACAACATTCGTTCCCTTTTAATACTGCAAACTCAGAAATAAAAAATTGCCCTGGAACTTTTATGACAAAGAAAATATATATTAAAATATAATCCAAAATATTTTAGTTTTATCATTTAAAGTTTAGTATTTTAGCCAAAACTTAATATGTTAGTCCCTTTAATATAAATCAACGGAACAACATATTAGATTTTGGCTAAAACTGATAAACGGAGAGATATACATTAAGCTCTGAATACATAGTCCTGAAAAATGTAATTTCAATGAAATAACGTAGCAGATACAAAAACAATGTATGGCTACATTTTACACTCTGTTGGGAATTTTAAAGACATGCTGTTTTTGTGGGCCTAACTACGAAAAAAGAAATGCTTAATAAATAATGCTAAAATAAAAATTAAGAAAAGTGGTCATCGTATTAAGAAAACTGAGCATAACTCTTCAGAAAATTTTTAAATAAAATATAATCCAAAATTTCGCATTGCATACATTTCTATTTATTGGAACAACATATTAGAAATTTTCTTACAAACGATAATCGGAACTGATACTTTAGTTAAAGCTCATTGCTATTATAACATGAAATTGGCGGGAGGCCCAGTTCTGACCACATCAGATATTTTTTTCCCTCTGTCTTCAGATCTTGCTCTCTTTTTCCTCTATGGCACAATTAATTTCCCTTTATCTTTGAGGTATTGATATCTGCAACAAATTTCCATATTAATGAGATTCTGATGGTTCATATGTCTTGGACTCTTTACCTGTGAGACATGGTCATTTGGGTGCGCTTCAGAAACTGGAAAATAATGCTGATATTGAAAGCAAATTGTGTCGCCATTCTTATTCCATGAAACTTATTTTAATAATTATGATACAAAAGAAATGCAATAACTTAAAAATGCCAAAGTAACATTTACAAAGATAAGCACTATGAAACAAAATAAAAATGCAAAATGTTTTTTGAGGTATTTTCTTCTTTCCTTATCGTTAATTTTCTAGCACCTATGACTAGAAGTTGGAAAGTCCGGAGTTTACATCCGGACGAAGGTACTCTACAATTTTAATATTTGAGGCTTCGAAAAAAATATATTTCTGCTACGCTATGTTATAGCATCTTGATAAATGTCCGCATTTGTTGTAGTTACAAACTATAACATACGTTTATTAAAATTTAAGATCTAAATTAATAAGCGATAATGAATTTCTAGATTAAAATTTTAAATAAATATTTTTTTTTTAATATCGAAAGTCTATTTGTTAAATTTCGTATTTCAAATTCTCAGTTCTGCTACATTATTGAAATTTAGGTGGTTAAGAAGGCTGCGGGAGTTCTTGAATTCTCTATGCTAATTTCTTTTCGTGACTTTCTAGTCAATGATTTTGAGAATACACTACTGTGTTGAGTCTTTCCGCTTCAGCTTGGAATTTTAAATCAGTCTCATTTCCATTTAAAATAGCATTGATCCAGTTTTGCTAAGTTTGTGGCATAAAATTTCCAAAATATTCTGCAAAAGCATAGTAATCAATACATGTGTATTGGTAAAATAATCGATTGTACATAAATCAAGGTTTGATTTAAATAATCTGAACTGATCACAAATGAAATCCGTTAAGTAGAACGCAAACTTAATAACAATACAAAACTAATTAAATTTATTTAATTTTGTTTAGAAGTTAAATAATTTGATTTAATTTATTTAATTTTGTTTCAAAGTTTAATCAGTCAACTTTGTAGAGATAAATCTTTCAGATGGAGGAGAAGCAAAATGGATTATTTAATTTATGTAAATCAAATGAGGGCTGCTTCTGTGTTGCAAATTTGTCTGTTATGACCCCAGGGAATAAACAATTTTTTCCACCATCTTGATAGGATTATCACCAGTTTTCTATAGCTCCTGGTAGAGTAAAATTTTAAACATCCCATTAACGAAAATACAGGGTCCATCAGAATAAGGTACAAATAATTTAACAGATGGTATGTGGGATGTTTCGATGTTAGCTTTACAATATATTGTATGGCGTCTGCTCAACGCTTATCGGTATACTCTTGTGATTTTAATATGTGACGTGGGATGTATGATAATGAATCAGAAAGACTTAAGAAAACCTTAAAACACATCGTATAATGCAGGAAATCAGCTATATGTTAAAATAAGAGCGCCTGTGGTTAAGAGCACTAAAAAGTAATAAAATACTTTTATTCCTGAATGGTTAGCAATGATTACGTTGTGTCCTCTATATATCATAAATACTTATGAATGCGAGATATGTGATCTAAGGAAAGAAACCTTTAAGGAACTTACTCAGAATCAGAAAAGCCAGATGCAGAGTGATGACAACCAAAATTCACCTGTGACATTATTTTATTTTCTTATTTTTAAGCATCACTATTTTACATGAATAAATATTAGTGGAACACAAATAAAAATTAGCCAGATTAACAAAACTACACTCGGTGATGAATACACATTATTCTCGCCAGATCTTCTGAAATATTGTTTTTACACATGACATGGCGAAATACTCATACACTGCCCTCTAGTACATAGGATCAAAGTAATCTAAATTAATCAGAACAAACTGAAAGGTCCTGAGAACCGGCGGAAAGATTGATCAACGCTGTTCAAGCAATCGCTTGCCGATGTCTTGTGTGTCTGTCTGCTAATGGCCCCACTTTGATACATTAAGTACTTTAAATAACTGTACAGGTACAGATGCAGGTGGATTGTACTAAACCTTGTCAGAACTTGTGTTTCTCCTGATTTACTTTGCAGACATGAATGGTCCTGAATAAGAACAGGGAGCTTACTCAAGCTATGTTCAAGAAGGTGTGAAGTAGACAACACAAGCAGGAAGGGTATACGAAACCCTTTATTTTCAATACTTTACAGGTATTTCCGAACTTCAGAATACAGAGACCAAACACTTGTGGTCTGAACGTAAGAATATAAAAACTACTAACTAAAACTCTAACTAAAAAGCTAACTTTGAATTAGTATACAAATGCCTAGCACTAAGACTGGCCTTTATTTAAAAAAGGTACGTATGTAGTACGCCGAGCTGCTGGCAAGCGGCTTACTTCCTAAAACTCCTTCTCTTTCTCGCTTGGCAAAAAGCCACAACTTAAGTACTTGGGCGTTAGCAAGACAATTTGCATAAACAAGTTAAAGCATTTAATTCTGGCCGAAAGTAGAAAATAAGAAACGATAGTACAGTTTTAAAATAAAATAAAAGTTAGTAAAACTTAGGATGCTTACAACCTAACATATGATATGTATAAATACATTAACCTATAATTTATGTTCGGTATTAGCAAGCATTAAAAATGTTTCTTCTGTTAAAGTGTGTATACATTCTTCTGATGGGCATTGTTTGTTACAGTCAGCTTAGGTCATTCTGTAAACTACAGGCATTTCATAGACGTTACAGTTCTTCAAAATGCGTTGCAGACAACTACAATGGACTGCATCATCCTAAAGTTACCAGAATTTCAAACTATTCCTCAAAAACACTGTACAATTACCTTGGTTTATCAGGAATTCCTTGCTTAAACCAGTGTTTGGATTCAAGTCCAGTGACCTATGCAGGCAGCCACTGTTAACGTCATCTAAGAATAGACAGTCAAAATATATATAAACTATTATTTAGCATTAACATTATTTAAATTCAACAAAAGATGTTATTCTTAAATAATGCTTACTTCAAATCTTTAACGAACACATGGAAAAATCTCATTAACATTTTCCAGATTTAAGTCAAGCTGTTGGCTGCAAGACAAAAACATAATAAAAAATATTTCTATTTAATTCTGTTATAACTTAATGGCAGAGAATTTGTGAAAAAAGAAAGAATTCATCTCTAAAGTGAAGTATAGATAATGAATATGCTTTACATATGTTTAAAAGGGTTAAAGCTACACTCCAGAAAGCACTTGATGCATTCACTTTTATCATTATCCGATGCATGATTCTATTTTTTTCCTTTGTTCGTATACGAATACAGGTGATGAACTATAGGCAATGAATATAATACTGATAATATTTGAATGATAACGAATATAGGGTATTTAATAAAACTACGACTCGTATGTGTTAATTCAAGCTTTCCTGTACAGATTCACAAAACAACTCCTTTGTATGCCAAAAATCATAAACTTTCAGGAATTCATACATATGTTAACGTGTCCTGGATATTCTAGAAGCACACATGTAAAAGCGCAAAGAGTAAAAATAAGATCTTAGCATAAAAGGTATAAAACAAGATTATTGTATTTATTATCTATATTTTTACAATATCAAAGCAAATTATGCACATACAATTCACATAAGGGGCTGAAAGTTATGTCCACTAATATATACGCATGCGAAGTATGTATTAACACATACTTCACATGTGTATTGTGCTAACGGAACTTAAGCGTACATTTAGTGCCGTAGAAATCAGTTATATTAGCACTGAAAAATCTGTGTATATATGTCAAAGTTTGCAAACTGCCGACAATGAGAAGTTTGTCGCCTTAGCGTCGAAGACATGCAGTCCTAACGCCAATCCTATCACGAACAAACTTAGTTGCTTGATGTATTCAAGTCGTCTGAGAAATTACTATAAAGCAGCGTCTGTTGGTTCTGGGTCATGTTGTAATGTTGCGTGGCCCCCAACTTGCCCGCAACAATAGTAGTGACTGCTATGAACTGGAAATTACACAAACTCTTAAGAAGGGTTTAACTCCCTTTTTATTCCACTTTAGAAGTTACAGATGCGTTCACTTGAAGCTCACATACTACGCCGACCCGGCGGTTAAATAAAAATCAGAAAGTACAACTAAAAATAAATAACCGGATGAATAAATAACAAGTCACTACCTACGAGGCTCTATAAACGTGGCTAACGTAACCGCGTTCTAAGATACAGCTGAGATTTCAGCAAACTTTCTGAATAAGAAGTTGAAAGATTCAACTAACTGCCGAAGTAGGCACACAGGCCGAAACGCGCGGTTCTTAAAATTCTACCTAGCAACCTTCACGCTCGTGAATCAAAAAAGCACGCCTACAAACTCGTTTCCCTTCTATTTAACTCAAATTACTTCTGCTGAAAATTTGAATACTTTGCACGTTCTACTAAAATTTAAATTTACATACTCTGGCATTGGCAATTCCAGGGAAAAGTAAAGGCTTGACAGGAAAGATAGCTTAAAATAAATGTTAATTAAAATAAATATAAACCCTACAATGTAATAACGATTCTTTGGAATTCCAGAGAAAGAAATCAGTATCATATTTATCCCAAGAGACACAGTCGGCTGGAAACATATGCTTTTAAATATTTCCTCTAAATGTGTTTAAATCTGCGGACACAGGCGGTGACAAAATACTGAAGATACATAATGCTGCATTTCCAATAGTCTTCTCCAGATATAATCCATAAGGCTGCTAGTTATATGGGGGAAAAAGAGGTTTGGCCTAATCAAACATTCTCTAATTAAGTCTCCACTCTCCAAAATCTATTGGTGAGCCTTTACTGCGCAACACAGTATCAAAGAGAGATTTTTAATCCATAGTGTAACAGTTGTGATTATTTTAATACGGACCGTATTATAGATGGAGTTTACATGAATGCCCCTCGTTCACACGAGGAATAGAAATCAGCAGTTATTTACTTCTTTAGTAATTAAAATTAAGCTAGTTTAGTTAACTTCTGTATGTTATAATATTTTAATTACTGAAATGCAATATTTTAATTTCTTCAATTACTGAATACGGACGCTTCCCCCCGGCGTACCTAAAAAGATTCAATTTGAAAAACAATAGTCCTTGTAATATTTGCAGTGCTGAATGCAATGCACGGCATTTCGTCGAAGACTGCGTATTATTGCGACATTTTAGGGAAAAATATAAAAAGGAATTCTATTGACGCAGAAAATAGTTTGTATTTGCAAAGGTTTTGATGAACTTTATAAACACTTATAGAACAATTTTGGGAATTTTGATTTGGTGTTTTTAACTGTACTTTTGTTTTAATCTATGTTCGATTCAATAGGCCGATTCCTCTTCGGCCAGGAAGACTGCATTGCACTCGTATATTACATTAATTTACATTTTAATTTCTGTCTTAAAATTTGGCAGGATATATGTATAGTGAAGTACATACAAATAATAACACTTTATAAATAATTGAACGCAAGGAGTCGGGGAAGTTAAGTATAATGACAAAGAGAGGCCCCAAACAAAGCTAATATTGGAATCCAGCAGGTCCTCATATTTCTTTAATTTAAATTTAATTGATATATGCATTAAATTTGATTAATATCTGCATTTTACTGAAATTTACAGTCGATTCATAAAGGCTGATTCTAAATTACACAAGTATTATGAGCTTAGGGAGTTAATGAAAAATTACTATTCTATACCTATTTAATAAATAATCTATACATCTTTCAGAAAATTTCAATACAAGATCCGAAGTTATAAAGCATTTCTCCCGCCCTCTTAGCATGCCTTCGTGGTGTAGTGGTCAGCACGCTCGACGCGTATTCGAGAGGTCCGTGATTCGAGTCCCGGCGAGGGCATTGCTCATTTTTCTTTACTCCTGCTTCGAAATAACCTAATGTTTCTACAGGTGACGGAGGACGGGGACGCCTGGTGTTTAACAGAGGTAAACAGGCATATGTCCCGCGTCCTCCTCTATCTAGTGGCAGCAACCCTCTGGAGTCTCGTGATGCCACCTCGGGAGTTTATTGAAGAATTTTGCGTAATTGTACATGGCCATGATTTGTTACATCTTGGTTTGTTAGACACTATAATTGCAGTATATACAAACACATACACTTACACTTGCACATATAAAGACACATACAAAACACGTATAAAACACATATAAAAGCACATATATAGCACATATAAAACATATAAGGTTGTTATAGAATAATATAAATTAGATATTAGTTTGCACACACTTATTCAAGTAAAACATATACTTATAATGAAACATAATTAAGCTAATATATATTATACACTTACACATTTAAAGACACATATAGATCACATGTAAAATGCGCATATAAAACATACATAAAACATGCAGATACAATGTAGAATATAAGATTTTGTTATTAGATTGCTTGCACTTGTACACTCAATATACACAATGCTTATATACTTTGAGTAATTACGCAGTGCTTATATTAGATACACGATGCTTATATATAGTTACACAATGCGAAATTAGATAGATACACAATGCGAAATCAGATACACTATGCTTGTAGAGTATTAGTTTCCAGATATTATATTGCACATAATTATATAAACAAATTAAAACACTGTACAACAAAATACCACACAGTCTTTACACGCAGCACCATGCAAGCTGTGTTGCGTGATGTTGCCAAACCCAATAATTCTATGTAGAGCTATTAGATTAAACAGGTAATGCGGATACAATGCAGATAAATACAGACTACTTATACACTATGTATATCACAGGTACAATACAGACAAGTTATATAATGCCGTTAATGCATGCACTGCTTTCAATAATTGCATATGAGATTCTTTCCTGCACTGCATGCAGTGCTTATTAGATATAGTCTTAGGTACACAGTGCTTATAAAATTAGACTATACAGACAATGCTCTTATAAACACAGTGCTCACAACATGTATACACAGTGCTGAATGAGTTACACGATGCTTGTTGTATATATATGCTTGTTGCAGATATTGTATTGCACATTATTATACAAATCGAATATATGGCTATACAATAATATACAAGAGAATGATAAGATATAACACCATGCATGCTGTGTTGTGTGATGTTGTCAAGCCAAGTATTTCTATGCAAGGTTATTAGATAATAAAGGTTAAGTAGATGCGATGTAGATAGATGCAGGTTAAGTAGATGCAATGTAGATAGATGCAGGTTAATTCTAAACTTGGTGTAGAGCAGATGCAGTGCATATATGATACGAGTGCGTTGTATTATGCTGATATTATATACAGTACAAGCAGCAATTACAGATGAAACTTTACATAATGTAAATAGTATGTAGAATACATTATGCTTCTTAAGTATTATATCAGGTACACAATGCTTATATAATTTGAATAGATATTCAGCGCTTTTTATATATACAGTGCTTACAGAATTGATACACAATGTAAAAATGGATACACTCTGCTTGTAAAGTATTAGATATTAGAAATTATACTGCGCACAATTGTACAAACATAATAAGACACTATACTATTATATGCAACATAGTTATGGTGTACAATTATGAAAAAACAATTATGCTAACATATTAAAACACAGAATAAACACTATATTACCATATACAACACAATTATGGTGCACAATTATATAAACACAATTATACTAACAGATTAAAACACTGTACTGTTATATGCAACACAATTATAGTACGCAGCACCAAGGATGGTGATGTTGCTAAGCTATATATTTCTATGCGAAGCTATGAGATTATACAGGTAATGCAGATACAATATTGATAGGTATACATGAATTACATTATGTATATGTCTAGATACAGTGCAGATATAATATAGATAGTTTGTATAATACAGATATGATCTGCAGGCAATTACTGTAGTGGAGACACTATGTTATAGAATGCGCGGTGCTTATTTGATATTATATTAGATGCACAGCGCTTATTGGATTAAGGTAGGTACAGAATAATTTTTATATACACATTGCCCACAGAACAAATACACAGTGCAAAGTCAGATACACAATGCTTGTAGAGTATTAGATGTTAGAATTTAGTTTGCGCACAGTTATATGAATAGAATAAAACAATAAAACAAAATGAAACACTTTACAACTATATACAGCACAATTATAGAGTACAATATTATGCATGCTGTGTTGTGTGTTGGTGCCAAGCTAAGCAATTCTATGCTAATGTCTCTACAAGGCCGTCCGAAGTAAAAAAAAAAAATAATCATAATAAAAATAAATAAATAAAAAATAAAAAAAGGTGGATGATGATGATTCTCCACCACCAGGATTTGGCGACTGGGTCGCCTAATCCCCAGTCGCCCTTTAAAAAGGGGAGTATATAAGGTATTTCTCCCACCTTCTTAGCATGCCTTCGTGGTGTACTGGTCAGCACGCTCGACGCGTATTCGAGAGTTCCGGTAACGGCATTGCTCATTTTCCATCTCTCCTGCTTCGAAATAACTTAATGTCTCTACAAAGTTACCATGCACATCACAAGGTACAAACCATGCATTTTAAAACGAATAGCTCATTGTAAATTTCAGTGTTAAACTGACACTTGAAAAGGCAAATTTTGAACAATAATGAACAAGACAATAACAAATAGCAAAACAAATAAATACGAACCATAAAATTACTCTTTTACGTTTTTATTTATTTACATATTTATCTCTATTACACTTTACTAAATATTTTCATATAAAGACTGGCAAGAAAAACACAAAATATTTAAGAAACATTTGATTGGTAATATCTTACAGAGAATTATAAAGTGTAAAAAATCCTCATGATAAATGACATTTTTCTTCTATAAACGAAAACACTAAGGTGAAACAAAATAACTTCTCAGACACATTTGGTCTTCTCTTCCGTTGGAAACACGGGTTTTAATCTTTCAAGACTTTCATAAAATAGACTTTTTTTACTTAGTTTTATTACCCGTACGGAAACAAGCATGCTCAAGCGTGCTAAAAATCTCACCCTGTGTATGCAATTAGTATGAAATACAGAACTCAACTACTAATAAAAATCTAGAAAATTTAACCTTGATGGCATAGAAAAAATGTGTGTCTTTTTAGACATTATACCAAAAGTGAAAAATTTCATTAATGTCTTCATCTCCTTTTTTTTTCTATTTCGGCTTTCTAAATTGCCTTCAAGTAAAATGTAATAACTTTTGTATAGAACATAGCTATAGCAAGAAAAAAATAGGAAAAGCAATTGTCTTATATACTACCTACAGTAATTTAACTTCAAAGCTAACAATTACGGATAGATCCAGAAAAGAGAAAAGAAGGCATGGACAATTTTTTTTTCTCCGCAGATGGGGAAAAATGGCTGAAAAAATAAAAGCATAGAAGATATAAGAATACGGTTTTCCTCCTTCAAAGAGCTTTTGTTGTTCCAAGCGCCATACAGATCTGAACGATGCTGGAGAGAAGTGCAACTCATACATATTTCTTTTAGAAATGTCCCGTTCATGATGTTTTAAACGTTAAAAAATAAGTAATTTGTAAAGGAAATTATGACGTAATTATGTTCATACGTGATGGGTAATAGAAATGGAATAGGTTTAATAGAGTTGGTATTTGCGCTAGAAGTTTGTTATGTTTGTTATTTGGGAATATATGTGTTACAATATCTCCTTTTAATAATATGAATACATCAAAATGAGATAAAGCAGGTTATTAAAATTGAAAAAGAAAATAATTGTTGATGAGCTGTAAAAGCTTATTAAAAAATTTATTCAGAGATTCTGGAAACAGATTTTATCCAGATAAACTGAATCTCTTAATATGCAAGAAAGATTTAAATCTGAGTTTGACATCAGCTTAATGTCATACAAAGTCTTAAGTCAGCTTTTAAAATTGTATGGGTATCTCCGGTATTACGAATTTCGATGCAGATAAAATACAAACTACGCTCATATAACAGTTACTTAAAATGGTGCTCAAAATTAAGAAAAAAATTATATTTAGTCGATTATCTTCTGAATTCAATGGACAGACTTTTAATGAAACTTAGTTTAAACATAGATTTGTATCATGCGAAGATATTTCATACAGAGCGCATATGCATGTTCTTACGTAAGTTCACCGGCACAGGACGGTTTAAAGCAGGGGCTGAAGGTAGAACAAAAAAGAAGGCTGAAACTCAGCCCAGTCCTTCCTGCAGTCATACGACTCTTAAATTGTAACTTAATACTGGTAATGAGGGAATTCATGAAACTCTGCAGTTGCACTGGTTTCAGATCTTGGAAGATTCTGGGGAGGAAATGTAGTATGCGGAATCGTGATTTGACCTCCCAGTACCGTCTCACACATATTCCATAAGGTTAGATTGCCTGATCTAACTGTTAATATCATCACGTTCCAGAAAATCATCCACCAGATTATATCTATGCGCAAAAGTACTGTCCATAATCCATACAGGGCGAATATGACTTTAAGCATAAAGATGCATATTGAAGGGGACCATAAGCTCTATTAGTGTCCTTTCCTTTTCAATCCTGTACCCTATGTGATCGTGTAACCTGGGTCTTTCTGAGCCGCTGAGACTTTCTTACAGTAATGTTTGCCATGGGTGTCGTTAGTTATATTTGTTATAGTATTTGATAAGCTTATGTTCATACTAAATTTCATTACAATGTGCCCGACAGTTCTAGATAATCGTTCAATGGTAAAACTTCTTTTTATGTGAGCACTCGTGCGTGCATATGTAAAGAGAGATTGATTAGTATTAAAAGCATATAAACAATTTTAATACATCTGCTGACAACACTTAGACGTGAGTAATGCCGTTCTGAGTGTATACCATAGCTGTTGGTATGTTGTATTTTATCAGCCTATGCTCATATTAAATTCCATCAATATGTGTTCGGCAGTTCTGGAATAATAGACCAAAGGGAATTTTTTTTAATTTTGAAGACCAGTGCTTATTATTTAGTTTTTTTTTAGAGATTTTAATTGTTGTTATAATAGTTAAAGTTCATGTACAATAACGGGACTTCGCTAAGACACTAATGTTTTTTTGTCTCAAAAGGCTCTCCCAACCTTTCTTTTTAAGGGAGGGATATGTAAGATAAAACAAAATACGATAGCTGCGCTGAGAAACGATTGGCGACCTCTAAATTAGATATTCTAAATTTGGTGTTCTCCCTTCTAAATTCATCTTTTCTTCCAAATTTGAGGTCTTTCCACGTTACGTAACAACCTAAAATTAACCAGACATAGCTTAGCTATACTTTATGCACCTAAACCTAGTATAACTAGCTAGTAACTGCGTAGTGTCTCTCTTTTTTGCTTCTTAGCCAGCCTGCTGACAACGTGTCTCTCAGCATTTGCTAGATATTCGCCATTATTTAAAATGTAATTTGGGGCATTAAACATAATTATGGGGCGTCTTTAGTACCCCTAATCGTCTACCGGTTAAGAATACATATGCTAAGAAATTCGTCATCCAAAAATAAATGATGTTTAACTACTGTTAAGCTAGTCGTGCTTCCTCTAAAATTCCATTGGGTCATTCTACTACGTCGCAATTTCCATTCATCTACTCAGCAATAGTTTCGGCCATACTCAGAATATGAATTTTTTTTATCTCCCGCCAAAAGTAAAATGTTGCATATATATATGCAGGCGTCCCATAAGTCTGTAACTATTTTAAAAATTCATAAAAATTGAAGCAATTTGTAGAATTGAACGCGGTTTGCAAAAACGTTATTCTAGTGAAGAGGGATTTTTTTTTCTCGCAAAGGAAAAGTTATAGTTAAAATTTTCTTCGATACAGTCATGGGTGTTCATTGTTGCATGCAATGAAAAATGAGCCTCTTCAGTCCACAAGGTACTGAAGAGAAGCTATTGTGGATCTTCCATCGGTTTTCGACCAACTCCAATTTGTAAATTCATATCGCTTAGCTTTATCATTTGATAAGAGCTGGTTGACTGATTGCTACTTACAGAGATACAATTTTAAAACATTGTAAAGGATGTGGAATACCGATGTCTTCGATATACTAGTGTTCTGTGCCACTTCTCGTGCGCTACTTAATGCACCCGTTCATTGCTCCCTCATTATGTCTGTCTTCGCAGATTCGAAATAATTTTGGTGATTAAATCTGGTGAACCACTACGAAGTCGTTGACACACACTTCCCATTTCTTCAAAACGTCGTGCCAGTGAAATCAGCCTGACAAGCGTGAAAAACAACTTCAATAATAATACTTTATCCACTAACGTTAGCATCATAAGTAAAGCTTTGTGTGCCAGGAAGTAGCAGAAAAAGTTAGAAATGAGTTTAAAAAACTGCAATTGATAGGGCTCTGATTTATATATTTCTTCTTACTGCGTCTGTGCGGTGTCCTCTGTCGATGCAAATTTTAATTTTTTTCTCTTTACCAAAATAATAATAATAATAATACAACCTTCAAAGAGAATAACGTTTTCGCAAACGTCGTTCAGGTCCACAATTTTATGTATTTCTAAAGTATTTCCATACTTAGCGGACACACTGTATACATAAAGAGGGAGTGGTTAATATTTAACGAATATAAACAATTTCGATGTTTCTACTGAGAAGATGTAAATGCTGCTAGGTTAATGTGAATAAATAGATTGCAAATTCAAGAACTGAACTGGTACTAACTCGATATAAAGTAGCAAGAAAACTAGAAAGTAAAATTCAAACAACATAAAACACATGATAACTTTAATAGCTTATATATATAATGATAACTTTTAATTAACTAGATATTAATTATGAAACAAAATGCCTTAAAAGTTATCATGTGTTTTACAAATATATTGCATCAGAAATACATTAAATAATACTCCCTCAAGTATTCTAGCAGTGTCTCATGTATAACTAGGTATTTTGGATTGTCAAACACTGATAAATGACACTTTTATAACAACTATCTAAAAGAGAGCATAATAAATAAAATTCGCTATGAATTCTGTAATAAGGTATGTAAATGGTCACCATGAAAACAGCTTTTATATTACACAAAACACAGAGTATAAGTGTTTATATTAACTACCTCCCTGGCTTCATTCTTATAAAACCTTAAAACTATAATTCAAAGCATAAAGGCTTGAAAATACGTTCCAATCCCTTAGATGTGAATTCTAAGAATGGCTGCACTAGTCAGCCGCTCAGACATATCTGCATACGTATCTGCCATACGTATGCAGATATGCACACATATGGCAGAGTTCTTTACTTTGCTGACATAAGCGGAACTAACTCTTCTTTGTCGGTTCACATTGATTTCATATGACCTTCAGCAAAATGATGATAACTCACTTCTAACCAAGCACAGATTCATTACGAATCAAAATTAAAGTTTTGATTACTCTCTTGAAAACTTACGTTTTCCTCTCTTATAACTGTTAAAATAATTGCGGGATTTTCGGATATTACCTTCTAATATATTTCACTTAGCATTAGAATCCTCTGATTATTAACATTTTAGGTGAAATTTAGTTACTTTGGAAAGTTGTGGCTTTCATCATAGTTAAAAATAATAGCAGAACTAAAGCCTGTAGCAAAAATTTATGTGCGATAATTCTAACGTTCTATAAAATATTGTAGTGAAAATTGCTCTTTTCGACCGAGCTCCTCATAGCTTAGCGGAGAAGGCGCAAGACACGAAACCCAAACATCCCGTGTTCGAAACCCGTCAACAGCAAGATGCCTGATAATTAGTTTTTATGTAAATTTCCTTCTTGTTAATGTTATCTTATTTATGTAAATTTCCTTCTTATTCTTCCAGAAAATTCCAAGTCTGGAATGTTTCAGCATGTTCACCAGCTGTATATAAGTAGCTCTTCATTCAGTTCGAGTTAATAAAACGCCTTGAGTTTAGATTTGGACTTGCCTGTTCATTTGTAAGATTCCCTCATCTACGCGACAGTTTGGTGGAGGCGCCGGGGATTTCTCAGTTACTATGGCAGAGTTACGCCGAAGCCTGCGGATGCGAGGACTTCCTCCTGAGTTTGGGCTCTTACAGGATTCGTGTAAAAGACCGAAAACGATGGTTGATGAGAAGAAAATTTACATAAAAACCAATTATCAGGCATCTTGCTGTTGACGGGTTTCGAACCCGGGACGCTTGAGTTTCGAGTCCTGCGCCTTCTCCGCTTCTTTTATTAAGTTAATAAAACGTCTTGAGTTCAGACTTGTTCTTGCCTGTTCATTTGTAGGATCCCCTCATCTACGCGACAATATTATTCTCAGACTTTGAAAAATTACTTAAAATATAAAAACTTCTTCAACTTTCAGTATTTTACTACAACAGAGGTGTGTTACGGCACAATTTATTTATGAATACGACTTTAAAAAAGAAATATTTTATTTTAGAGGCCAACATGCAATTAAAACAAGGAGTTGAAATGTTAATTTACATTCCATCCCTCAATGTTAGCAACAATCAGCAATTAAAAATGACAGATATTACATATAGCTGCAAGTAGTGTATTAAATGAATTGTAAAAAGAAGTTAAAAAGCTGTTAATATACGAAAAAACTTATAAAAGTCCTTGAAAGGGCCAATGAGAATTATAGCTTGAATATTAATAACTACATTTTTCCTTTTTCGTCTTATCTAAATATCGCCATTCTATAATCATCATCTATACAGCGTCGGAAGAACTTCATCGTACTAATTTTAGCACGGCTAAAAGAAACTTATCTACAGTTATTTCTTAGTTTCATGAAAACAGAACTCAATAAATATTTATAATTCGACGAATGTCAGCAGAGAGAACTTATGAAATTTTCTTGCTAAATCATTTTTATAGGGAAATGCAGCAAAGATCAATCATACAGTTTCGAAAAAGTTCTTCTTTATTTTTTTTAATTTATATCAAGAATGGGAAATTCTTGAAAGGGAAACTATTTGATCGAATAAACAAATTACCTGAACTCTGATTGAATTGCAAGATTTTAACTAACAGTTGAAGTCTGCACGAAAAGTTTGAGAAATATAGTAACATGCTCTTGAATCTTTGCTTGTAGTCTTATGTAGTAGAAAACAATGTATAAATTAATGAATTAGAAGATTAAATTAGGAAAAAATAATGCAATAATGTAGTAGAAAACAATGCATAAATTAGTGAATTAGAAGATTAAATTAGAAAAAAATAATGCAATAATGTAGTAGAAAGCAATGCATAAATTAATGAATTAGAAGATTAAATTAGAAAAAATAATGAAATATAATTAATATCATCTTAAGTATCAATATATTTCGAGCAACAATAAATAGAATGTAATAATGTGATACTCTAGCCCTCCCACCGTTGCGGATTTGGCCCTGAAATTTCAGAGATATAGAAAATACTCTGCATATGAGGTATGTTCTTAATTATACCTCCAAAATGGCCTTCTTACCTTGTAGCTTGACTTATTTTTTTTCTTGAAATATATATCTAATTCCACATAGGATTCATAAGGACATTCCAGAAATTCCCATGTGTAACGAAAGAGAAAGCCCTCCTTTGATACGG
Organism: Stegodyphus dumicola; assembly: GCF_044657685.1. Classification (NCBI taxonomy): domain Eukaryota; kingdom Metazoa; phylum Arthropoda; class Arachnida; order Araneae; family Eresidae; genus Stegodyphus; species Stegodyphus dumicola. Next base: position 202,928,272 of record NC_140771.1, read on the forward strand.
AATTTTGCGCCCATAATTCTTGAAGGACTAGAGTAATAGAGGAAAGTTTTAGTAATGCCCTACTTCCTGCATATTACATAGGAGCTGACATACGCAAAATATATCTAGAACTTGAGTTTCGTTGTTAATGAATTCCAAAACAGGTATCGTCACAACGTAATGATAGAAAAACTTGTTTAGATGGATTTAAATTACGATTGTTCCTGAATTCCATGTAACGAAGACAAACAGAACTATATCGCGAGTACCAAAATATTCGAAAACGTATGTTCAAAATATTAGAAACAAATATTTTTTAGCATGGGCTGGTCTTACAGAGACGTAATAGCAAGGAATTGCAGACATAATACATTCATATCGGTGAAAGGGATAATTATCACCGTGGTTACCATCAAAATGGGTAAGACGGAATTTTCGTGTAACTGTGAACGAGGCGTATTCATGGCTACAAGAGAACTAGACTCCAGCATCTCTGAAATGGCTACTGTTTCAAGCGTCCCTTACGCAACGGTATTTTGGATATTTAGAGAATTACAGTAAGATGAAGAAAAACTTTAGACAGATTGAACAGTTCTGGTCGAAAAATTCTGATGAGCGAAAGAGATGAAAAGCTTGCACAAGCCGTCTTCAGAAATAAAAGACAACAAATTGGAACCATCAAAGCTATCATTGATAAACATGAAATGACGGTTGCTATGGGCTCAAGATCACCAATCTTGGACCTCTAATGATTGAAGAAAACCTACTTTTTCTGTGAATGTTGTGTCCGTCTCCATCATGCAAATGATAAGACACAAATATGGTTCAAAACAAACAAAATCGTGGACACATTTTGCATAATAACCACTCTTTAAGCGGGAGGCAGTAGAGTTATGGTTTGAGAAGCATTGTCGACTATAGCGGGTCTTTTGATTTCTCTGAAACCAACTTTCATCAGAACAGCTGACTAGAGATAAAAATGTCAGACAAAGTGATTTCTAACATAGCAATATGATCTGCAGAAGGTTATCTGCAAAAATGAGAGACATTTAGACAAATTAGGGTTTTATAATGAAAGAAATATTCCATAGCATAAAACGAAAACTCAAAGTTTAGTATAAATTAACCACTGTTGATTAGTTTTATCATTAAACATTCATTCAATGAAGTATTATAAAAGGTGCTTATTTATTTCCTGAATATAATGAAATAAATTTGAAATAATAATATTATTTTATCGTTAATAACGTTGAATAACCTCACGATTTTAATCCTGAAGATGGTGTCATCGATAGGAGAATCGTGTGCTCTGTTTTCATGAAAGAGTTATTACGTAAAATTATCCTTGCTAAAGATTAACGGGATTATCTTTCTTAACTATTTTGCTTAAGGGAAGGTAAGCAACCACACATTTCCAAACGAATTCTGTTTCTCAGGTTGAATGCCATAGCTCGTACTACTTTTACCTTTTAGAATAACAGATTCGGAAATGTAACGCTCTAAAAATTATTTCCCTTGTTTACTTTTCTCCTTTAATCAAGTCACATGCTGTATTCGATAAAATCTCCAGTAATAGTCTCACCGCGAAGTAATATTTTTCGGAAGCGCTTACTTCTCTCACCTTGGTCTTATTTAATATTCTAACGGTGACGAGAAAACATGATGAAAGCGCAGTGACATGGCAATTATGCAGATGAATCCCGGAAAACTAGAAATATTGTTTGAAGGAAGGAAAAATAAATAGAACGAAAGGTACAGCAAATCAGAGAGAAGCTCAACTTCCAATTACTTTGTCGTATTTGGGGAAAAGTGCTCCAGTGTTAGGTGAGGAACCTTTTGCAATGAGCTTAATTTGAATTAGGACGAAGCTCTTTTCTTGTTGATTGGTGTTTGTGCAAATGGCAGGAAAGGAGCATTTTGCAGCAATTCATTAAAAGAAAAGTGTTCTCAATGCGAAAGGATGAAAGTTATTTATATTTGTTTACTTTGCAAGGCGAAATGCCTGGTGAGTTCATAAGCCGATCGATTGATAAGAAAAGGGTTTACTACAAGAGAAGAGCTGTTGTGTAAACAGCTGATAAGCGGACAAGTCACGTGAAATTGCTGTTAATAAGATAAGCTTTTGACTGAAATGTACATGTTAAAATTACTTCATTTTTTAAAATCCACCATTATAACATTCTTTATGGTTCAATCTTTTCATAATATTGTTATTATTAGCCTAAAGGGGCGTCAAATAGAAGCCGAAGCAAAATGCCATTTCGAATCACTACAAACGGCTGTATCACTTTTCAGATAGTTGCCACCAAATAGTGTCGGCCAGTATTATATTTAAAAAATAAATAATGAATAATCTGCATGAGTATTTGCATGTTTCTCTCATTATGACAAAACAGTGATATATAGAGCCATCAAATGTTGAATAACGTAGTCCTGCACCTAAATATGGCCACCTAAATATGGGCATACGATACCCGAATCTTGAATTTCGAATTTGTTTATTATCTATTTCATAGTATTTAAACTTTGAAAAATATTTTATTAAGAAACTCATCGATTTCAAAGCGATCAGTGGCATCACACTGTGAGTAATAAAATATTTTTATCGCGCGCCAGACTGTCCATCAAACATTCTAATGATATGCCGTTTTTAAGTATTTTTAGCTCATACGATTTTGAAACGTGTATATTTGAGCAAATGAAAAAACGTGTCTTTAAAAGTAATATATTATCTAAAACTTTCAGATTATTTTTATTATTTTCTTTATTTAGTGATTAAAAATATTATTATCAACTCACCTGTAACAATTAATATGAAACTGTAGAGTCATTGGGTTTATTTTGGAGTAGGAAATAAGAAAAATGAGGAATGACCTCTCAGAGATTCCAGCTCCAGATCTCTTAATTGCTAGCCAGATGTGCTTTAATTTACACCATGAAGGCAAGCGGTAGGAAAGGCGAAAATAAATCATTCACTTGTTGTTGTTGTTTATGCTCACTTGCTTGAGTCAGCCCAAACAGTGATATATAGAGCCATCAAATTTCGGATAACTTAGTCCTCCACCCAAATATGGGCACTTCGATACCCGAATCTTGAATTCGAAATTCCTCGTGGTAAGGAGCGCTAGATTACGCCTGCCGTTGGCAGCAGCCTTGAGCACCATTCAGGTGACAGTGCGATTTAACTCAGTTCCGGCCCCAGTTTTGATGGAGAGCCCCCCGAGGGACTGGCCGAGGGTCTCTCACCCCTCTCCGCTTCCACCAAACCACGCGAGAGGTATTTCGGCTAGCCTCATATCTAGAGCGCCGCCGTGCCGCACTGACACTATACATTTAAAAACATCCATGCTTTCTCCGGAATTCGAACCCCGGCCCTTCGGCACAGCAGTCAGCGACGCTAACCACTATACCGGTTCGGCGGCAAATTACCCACTTCATGGGTGATTGGACAGGAACAGATCCAGCTGCCAAATGCAAGAAGTCACGAATTATTGTTCACAAAAGTGTAGTTCAGGCAGCATCAGTAGAACAATTAGATATTTTATAGCACGGAAAATCAGCAATTGTCCTCCACGATGCAAACTCCGAACCTCCCGATTGTTAGCTGCGTGTGTTGCTAATTACACTATGAGAGCACACGACAGAGAAGGAGAAAAATTAATGTTTATTCTTCCTCACTTATGGCGAATGGAGAGGAAGAGACCCAATCGCTGCATCCAGATGGTCACGCCCCCCCCTGCCGGGATAATGGTCAGTTACGCTGGCTGATGTACCGAAAGGCCCGGTTTCGAATTTGGGAGAAATCATGGATGTTTGTAAATGTATAGCATCTGTGCGGCATGGATGCTCTCTAAATATGCGGCGAGATGACAGTCCTCTCTAGAGGACTCTCTAGAGGTTGATGATATGAGAAGATTAGTGGGAGACTCTCAGACCCGTCCCCCTGTGAAGCATGTACGCAGTATATTGTATGTGTTTTGTATTATAATTGTATATTGTTAACTAAAAGAGCACATTGAAAGAAAATTGCATTTGTACGTACATACATAATATTTATAGTAAGTGCTTTATTTTTTACTGAATACTGTATATTGTATAGGTCTTATGCATCAACTGGTATTAACTATATATGTTATGTTTATATTATACGCGTGCATTGCACGTATATTGCGAATTGCAAGCATTTAGTACATTATTCGAAAATCATAATTTCGTTAATGCCAGTGCTTTAATTGGTAGCGTTTAAATTCGGAAACTTTAATAACCTCGTAGTGTATTACTGTGAGAAAGTAATAAGCGAGACATTTGCCTTCGCAGTAATTTCTGAACACTTTTGCAGCAAACTTTCTTAAAAGTCTGTCATTTTCATATGTGTTAACATCTATTCAAGCCTTTAGTATTGTGGTGTAGTGGCCGAAACCGCTACACAATCCCCGGATTGTAATACAGGGTTGAAATGAACTTCAACTCAAGTTTTAGTAATAACACGAATTCGAATGAAATAAAAACATTAACAGTTGTATCTCTTGACAATATAGGACTTGGGTATATTTAGTTCCGTAATTTCAGAATTTTTTCACAAGAAAAATGCTCTAATGCATTATACATGAGGAATGATCGTTCTAGCCAGCCAACATGCCGATAGCTCTAAACAGGAACAAAATTTCTTCAATCAATCAATCAATACATGTATTGCCGGGCTGTCGCTAATATGTGCGATGTTGCCGGCTCAGTGACAAGTCTGCCCAAGAGGCGCATGACGCAGCAGTTTGACGGAGTAAGAGGAGGTCTGAGGTGAAGAGAGGGGGTGGTGACCATACACCACAAGGTTTAAGGAAACCAAACAAGAGCGAAGACCGGGAAAGGCTTGACAAGAGTGTGAGTATCTCACTGATGTTAACATCACACACATAAGAAAATGTATAAAATACAAAGTTTTATATACTAAAAATAAGTCAGTACGGTAAAATGAGAATAAAAGAATAAATGGGAAATACAAAATATATACAAAACTTTATACACATATATATTACATAAGGTGCAATTAAGTCGGGAAATTCGAGTTACGGGTGAGGTGGGCCCGCGTGAAGTCTGATATTAACATCCTCAGGTAGTATAACATATTCGAAGGTGTTGAATTCTCGAAAGTATGAGCAATTCGTGGCCTTATTAAAGAAATTTCTGTTCATACGATTGATAAATTCTTCTACCCATTCAATTTTAAGGTCGTCGTGTAGGGTCTTATTTGATACGAAGAAGTGCGCTTGGCTGATGAGCCTTAAGTATTTATTTTGAACAACTTGCAATTTATTTAAATCCTTTTTGTTGACCGCCGCCCATGCCGGCGAAGCATACGAAAAGATGGATCTAATAATAGCAGTGCATATATTCTCTTCCTCAGAAGATCCAGTTTGGAGTATTTCTCTATCAACGGAAATAGATTTTTCATCGTGCAGATAGCTCTGCCTCGAACCTTATTAATGTGGTCGCTCCATGTGAATTTACTGTTAAGAGCGACACCCAAGTAGTTTGCTTTTTGCACAATACGAACATCAACATCGAAAAGTTTAAGTCTGGCAGCGGCGGGGCTTCTTTTGCCCTTTTCCTGAATGATTAGAAGCTGAGACTTCTGTGCATTAATAGAATCTCCACACTGTGCACCAGTGTTCTATCTGTGGAGAAAAGCGCTGCAACTTATTTACTGCATTTTCTACGCTAAGTGACTTTACGGCCAGGGCCGTATCATCAGCATAGCAACGTACGAAGCCATTTAAATCATTGAAAACACGCGGAAAATCCGCCGCGTAGAAAATATACAAGATTGTGTCCAAAATCGTCCTCTGAGCTACTCCTGCGTTGAGTCTTTTCTGAACAGAATTATCTTTGCCTATATTTAGAAAGCACTTCCGATTTTTGATAAAAGAATAAATGAGTAGTATAAGATCCCTGTTAAAATCTAAGCAGATTAATTTGAATATCAACTCCTCATGCCAGACGCAGTCGAAGACTTTCGCCACGTCTAGCATAAGTAAGGCTACTTTCTGATGATTGTGAAGCTCTGATCCAATAAATTCATTGAAGCGGACAAGCTGCTTAGTCGTGGAGAGTGATTTTCTAAACCCGAACTTTTCGGGCGGTAATTTTGCCAGATAAGGATCAGTTTTCCTTAAAATAATTATTTCGTAGATTTTGCCTAAACCAGGTAAAAGAATAATAGGGCGAAAACCCTCAGATTTAGTGATATCTTTACCTGTCTTAGGTAGAAGAATGACTTTAGCGACTCTCCAACTCTTAAGAAAATAGTTATTCACAATGCATGCATTTACGATACTTGTGCATTTTGCGATTGTATTTAAGGGCAGGTTTTTGATGGCAATATTCTTTTTTTTGTCGTAACCTGGCGCTTTCCTGTTCTTTAATTTTCTAATAACATCTTTAACTTCATTCGCAGTAGTCAGATCAGGTTTGCTTCTCGGACTTGGACTATTGACCCAGTCATGTATAAAATACCTTATGTCATAGGAAAATCTTCTTTCTTGACCGTGGGCCTCGGGGTGCGTAGGCAAAATGTTTTCTCAGGAAAGCACCTTATATATTTCTTTGTTCTTACTTGCGCTGAACTCCCAGGGCGGGAAAGATTCTTTCACTCATTCATAACAAAGTGTCCATCTCCTGACCCTGTTGAAAAAATTCTTTTATCTCTTTGTCCACGGGAGTGACATTCGAGGGTGCAACCGGAATCATTAACAAAGGTACAGGATTTCACCACTGATGAAAATTATTGCACTCTGAAATCACTCATCCCAGACAAAGAACCGTTATGCAACCTTATCACAATACCTAAATACTTTGCGTCAACCAGGAAGTGTACAGGAACCATTTTTATCTCCTGATAAATGAAATCTTTTATTACAAAAATGAAGGGAAGCAGATGAGTTTTCTTTCGTCATCTACGCTTTTGTAATATTAAGTTATCACCTGAAAAGACCATCAACTGTGTTTTCTTTCCTGAACACTGGAACAACATGCTTAGTTAATACAATAACCGTAACTAATTCAAATGAAACGTTTTGTTCTAAGGGAATAGGTATTTTGTTAAAAACTCGTTTCAATTTAATCAAAATTTAAAAAAGAAACAATAAACAATGAATCTTTGATATTAAGAGCTTGTTAATAAATACGTTTTATCGATATATTATAACACATAATAATAAAATAATTTTTATTTATATATATGTTACCGGCAAAGCATGAAACGCTAGCATTCTGTAGAATGCTTAGGCATTGCATATAATGCCGGACGATTTTAGGCAAAGTATAAAATAGAGAATTATTACATACATTCCTTAGACATTGTATATAATACCTAGGCATTCTATACAATGACAAATGCTCTTTAGGCAAAGTATAAAATAGAGAATTATTACATACATTCCTTAGACATTGTATATAATACCTAGGCATTCTATACAATGACAAATGCTCTTTAGGCAAAGTATGAAAAATATTTATGATAAGGCTATTATTTAAAAAACGTTCGTTCCTCAAAAAATTATTGAAAGAGTGCCATTAAAAACTGTTACTCCAAATATCTAAAAAACGGATAGTGAGATTATCTTGATACAACATAATAAATTTGTATCTGGCTGAGACTGGGAATCAGTAAGATCTACCTGGCAACGGAAATTCAATTCAGAAACAATCATAAGTTTCGCAACAATGCCTTGTTTAATACTTTTTATTTTTTCCGACAGGGCTTACAAAGGTGGTTGTACAGTTCAATATCAGTACGTGTAACGTTTTTGTATTTGGTTGAAAGTTTTTTTCAACATCACCTCGTCCATGTGTAGTACTCAAATGAGATTTCATTAAATACAGAAAATAACTCGGCGTACGTGACGTAGAGCTGTTTGGTACTGACGCTTTTTTTAACAGGATAAATGAATGTAATTTTGTTTTCCATAAACATCACATCCTAGAGATTTGGCAGCCGGTAGTTCGGTGGTTCTTCTTAGCAATCATTTTGGCCTTTTTACATCATTTATTAACTTCTGGTAAGTAGTTCGGTTCTTCGAAACGAATCAGAAATGTATTTCATACTTTGCTGGTTTGTCATTTGGCCTTCTACAGAATGCCTAGGAAATGTGTGAAATATGAATCTTTTCATACGCTGCCGGTTAGTTTTAGGCATTATATACAATGCCTAGACATTCTATAGAAGGCCGGATTTCAAACTTTACCGGTAACATATACTGTTTTTCATCTTAGCTACAGTTTCTTAGTTATTAGTTACTTCTCTCTTGTTAATACTAGAAAGTTCAATAATTTCTGCCTTCCCAGTATTGATGACTTACATAACCGAGTATACATTTCAAGCGAATTTAAAAATAGCGTGTAACATTCGTAGTTTCAAATTATAAATTAATTTCACTTCTTTTAACCAAATAAATAATAAATAAAAAATTAAAAATAATTAAACTATGCAATCAGTCTTGTGCCAGATTTTATTGTTAGAAAAGTACTATATCGTAAACAAAAATTAAAATTAAAGTGTAAATAATACTTAAATTATTGCATTTACTTTATAGAGTTCCTTTGTCAATATTGCTGTACTTGTGAAAATATCTCATCGGACTAAGATTGTTTAATAGGGGTAAAAAACAAACTTTCTTGTATAAAAATGTATTTCTTTTTCCAAAAGATGCTGTCATTACCAAACTCCTGCTTGAATTTGTTTGCATCTCAATAAAGCATAAAAAAATAAATGTAGAGATTAAAATGTATAAACTAAAAATATGCGAAGATTAAAAAGGCATTTATGAATTAAAATATTTCTCATTAAATTTATAAAAAAGTATAAGAGTAGAAAAAATTTCAACCACTTCGATATTGCTTGTATATTTTATATCTTCTACTAAATACCACATTTTTAGTTAATAGCTTCTCTTTTACAAGTCTAGAATCTATCAAAGTAATAAAATTTAAATTCTCATGAGTTTTTTAAAGCGCACAACAGACCCTTATTTACTTTAATGAATTTAATAAATGACACCAAATTAATGCAACAAGTTTAAAAGCCACTATCTCAGTATTAAAATTCAGATATTTTAGAGTTTTACCGATGTTAATTACTGGAAATAAACTTTGTGAATATAAATTCTTAATGGAAGAAGTGATCTAATGATGTATTCGTAATTATTCCATAAATTAATTTGCTAAATGGCAATGCTCTGCGCTTTTAACTTCAATTAAATGAAAATGGTTTCTTTTTCAGCATTATATTTATCCTGTTTGCTCGATGAAAGAATGTAGCAATGACAAAAATGCGAAGTAAGTCATTTGATTTTATTTATATTAGAATGATTGATGCAGTTGCAAATTCAATATATGATTTGAATATGAATTGTACACCTTGTACAAAGAAATTGGACAGTGTTGTATCTTCCGTTCCACTTTGCTGATTGGCGAAACATAACTTCATTTTCATGTTTCGAAAGCGCAACTTAGGATATGCAGGGTGTCCCGTAAATGTTGCGACAAACTTCTGGGGGAGATAGGGCACATCATACGAAATGCACATGGATTACGAAATGCACAGGAACCCATGCTCGGAAATTTAAGAGGTAAATGGTAGCAGAGGTAGACGATGGGAAAAGAAACAAGAGTGATTAATTTGAAACATTTATTGGATATAAATGCAAATGGTGTACGACAGCTTGAATGTTACAACAGATGCTCGAAGTTTGCACCATCAGACACCAAACATGCCTAACACCACCGAACCATTTACTGCCGAACATGTTCAAATACACCGGGAGTTTCTTTGATTGTAGCAGTTGCGCAGGCGAGTCTTGCACGAGATCCATTTCAGTCACAACAGGATCGTGATACATGACACTTTTAGCTTCCCACAAAAATAAATCAAGGCTCGATAAATCCGGTAAGCATGGGGAGCCAGGGAACTGGTCGACCACGCCCAGTTCATCGATGCGAGAATGATCTGTTCAGATGGCTACGATCATCCAGTCCAAAATAAATCCACTTCTTACTGACCCGTAATAGCACAAATTTTGATGCAGACGTGCAGACAAACTATGGTATGGATGAAGTCTGTCGGAGAAGCGTTTTCGGCAAATGCGTGCAGCGGTTCGCCCATTACCCTCAGCTATTCCATACACTAAGCACATGTCTGTAAGCTTCCGGTTCATATAGCGTTCCATCCCCTTCGTATGGTACCTACCGCTCATATGAGAGATCCTCACTTTCCACTAACACTCTTCTGTACAGCAACCCCTGGCGGCGTGCAGTGACATTTCTGGACATGGGCTCCTATTGCAATTCTTAATCCTTATGATGTGCCCTACCTTCCTCAGAAGTTTGTCGCAACATTTATGGGACACCCTGTATATTAGTTTTATATAGGTATATAGTTCTAACATAGGTATTTTGATACAAAATAGGACTTTTCTGGAATGGCATACATTTTTTTGCCAAACATTTCGATTCTACGATTCAAATTGAGTCCAAATGTTAATTTTTTTAAAATTTGATGAAAAACTTACCGAGAAATTAAAAAAAAAATATCTTACCGCTGTAAGAATTATGTTAATTTTATTAACAGTTAAATTTTGTGTTAGACTTCCTTTCCTATCTATTCTTAATTTCAACTTACTACTTCCGGCCAGAACGTAGTTTAAGAATCACGTGTGAATGCTAATGAGGAAGAACGATATTTAACCTCGAAGTTCTACTGTCGTAGTGAGAGAGATACCAGATATTCTGGATGCACGTGACCGCCTTTCCCGTGAGCTATTATTACGCTCGGCCGTACTTTAGGCCCTTGATAGCTTCGCAGTCAATTAGCGTTAAAAGGCCAACTCTGTTAGAATTTTGATAGCTTCGTCTATATCTCTTTAGTTAAGATTAGTTTTATTTAATTCTTAGTCTCTTAAGTTCAAACCCAAGTGTCTGCTTTATTGTGCAACTCCAAAACGGAGTTCTGTTGGAACTCCGTCTTGGATGGAGTAACTTAAATTTGATTGGGACTTGATTGAAATAATAAAGGGTTAGTTTACCCTTCTATCTTGCTGTTTTCTGTCACACGAACTCAAGCGATTATTCGCTTATCAGTTCTTAATATTCGTCATTTTCAACAGTAACTTAGAATTACTCAGTGGAGAATCCTACACCGCATGTTTTCCAATCTACGCCAAGAGTAATTCCCTTAGCGATATTCTTAATTTAATAACCTGTTTTCTTTCCCTTTTATCATTGTGCACGAGCAGAGAAAAGATGTATCGTTCATTCTTTCAAATAATTTAACAAAGTGCTTAAAATGCATTTAGCATTATTATCTCTTATAACAAGTACACCAAATTTCAAAACGCGCCAATATATAACTCACGTATATATTTGGAAATTTTGAATTAAAAAACTGTAATATTTTTGAAGTTATGCCTAAAATTTTGATAGGTTATAATTCAAAAATATTCCCTACAAATTTATAAAAATAACTAAAAATACAAATTTAAAAAAACAAATCAGATAATAGCTGCTAATTTTATGTACATTAAACGTAAATTTCGAACTGTGACAGAAGGAACCAAGCAAGTTTAATGAAAAAAAAAAAAAAAAAAAAAAAAAAAGATATTAATAAATGCATACCAAAATCGATTAACATTGAGGAACTAAAATTCTGAGAACTAATTTTATAAAAACTATGCGTACGATTTTTACAAAACTTGCCACTTTGGCATTATTTGAGGCGTAGAATCAAAATATTGAAAAGTCCGATTTCGTGTCAAAATTATGTTATAATTGTGCTATATATAAATCTAATAATAACCTAAGTGGTGCCTTCGAGACATGAAAAACTATTTCGTCAATCGGCTCAGTAGAACGGGAGATATAGATTTCTCCCCCATCTTTTTCGTGCAAGGTATGCATTTGGAATTAGTAAAATATGTTAGAAAACTTGCAAAATAAATGCTAATAAAAGTATTCTTAAATCAAAAGGATTTAAACAAATATTCTGATATTTTATATTTCTTCCCATATCGTATTAATTTTTTATTTTGGCTTGCAAAGCTTTAATTATTACGTTTGAAACAGAGATTCAACCTTATTTTGATATCGATTAAAATAAAATGTTTCATGTTCTTTGATTTATAATATAAAGTAATCTTTATTCATTTAAACATTTAAAATCTGCTAATAAACTCATCATAATTAATCAAAGCCTCAATTCAAAGTAATTGAATATATACTCATCAAAAGTAAAAAAGCAGACACATGAAGGATTAAAAATATTTAATATTTCTAATTAGACATCTCTTGATTTAAATACATTTAATTAAATCAATATGATTAAAATATAGAAAAATATTAAGATCGATGTCTATTGGTTTTTAATTATTTGGTTTGCTACTCAGTAACGGAAAGATTAAACTTGAAATTTAAATATCTTACGCATTACTGAATGGCAACACATTAGTGCGTGGAGATAATAATTATTGTGTTTGAGCCAGTGACAACACATTGAATTCAAATAATCAAATCAGTGTGCTAAACTTGATAAAAAGATAAATATTTATGAATGGTAAAAAAAAAGTGGTTTAATTGGTAAAAAGTTCAATAGTTTACATTTTGCCGAATGGCAAAAGTCTGGTACCCTGGAGATAAAAATATTTTGTTTCGAATAAGCCATGGGAAAATCACGAGACTAATACAGATGTAAGAGAATCAAAAGGAGATTTAGTTAATTACGTTTCATTCAGTATGACTATAGTACTCTTATAGGGAGAGATGCAGGACTGTGCTCGGTAAGACATACTTTTACTAAAGACGCTATTCTTTAAATAGTAATTTTTAGAACTAAACAATTTATATTTGGATTCATGTTTTAAATTCATATTCATATCGTTATGCTTAAAATGTTACTTTAGAGTCAGCCCTATCATCAGAAACATCTTTCTAATTAGTTGTGTGACTGTGTAATTCTTGCAAACCTTTCTACAGCTTTAAATGAAATTATATCACAGTCTTTAAAATCCGGAGGAAATGAAAACGACAGTAATCATATCACTTCAAGCGTTTCGTTTTTGTTCTGACTTGTTTTAATGAACTGAACAGTTTTAATTCAATATCTGGTGAACTGTTCTCTCTTCAACCCAAGGAAAAACTTAAATTATATAATAATTTGCTGCTTAAGTATAATTCACAATCATACTTCAAAAATCACTGGATTCCGATTCGAAAGAGCTAGTGCAAGCAGCTCATTGATTGGAAATATTAACAGATAGTTTAGAATACCTCAAAAATTAAGGGGCTTTTAACTTTTAAGCTTTTAACGTTAAAACTTTAAACTGACTTTTAACTTTCCTTAACTACCCTGGTGCCGGATAAAAACTCTCAAAATAAATAAAAATAATCATCAATAGTGACGTTACTATCAAGGCACATAAATGTCTTTTTATCATTAAACCCAAACACATAATCAAAACATTAATCGTAAAGTGTGGTTAGTATAATTGGGCGGGTTGTGAAAGCCCACTAGGGAAAAAAACAATAACACCAAATTCAATAAAGGTCCATCTTTCTTAAAAGCCTCCCGGCTCAAACAAATGGAGTGACTTGACAGACAGACCACCGTAAAAATACGCACAAGATAAATAAACAAATGCAATGAAAATTTTTAACAAACACATTATTGAATTTCTAGAATATTAAATTATTAGTAAATAATGGATAACTGATCAGTTGTCCCCTAACACATACAGTGGATGGACAAAAATATGGAAACACCTTGTGAAATGCATGTTTGAAAAGAAAGATTGATTTTAAAGAAATATGTAGGTAACGCTGGCGTTTTGGACTACTGACGCCACCTATACAACTTCGTAGATGTGCTAAACAGTTCAGTTGTTGTCGGTGCACTGTTATGTGAGGTTGTCATTGCAGTATGTCAGAGTTAACAGACTTCGAACGTGGGCAAATTGTTGGAATACGTATGGTAGGTGCTTCCGTAAGCAAGGTAGCCGAGGTGTTTAGTGTTTCAAGAGGTACTGTATCGAAGATTTATTACGCATATTTGAAAAGCGAAAAAACATCATCTGCTAAATCACAGCGCGGACGAAAGTGTGTCCTGAGTGATCGTGACAGATGATCATTAAGGGCAATTGTGACCACAGCTGCAAAAGTTACTGCTGAAATGAATGTTGTGTTACCGAACCCTGTGAGTACCAAAACAATTATAAGGGAGCTTCATGAACAGGGAATTGCTGGCCGTGCTGCAATTGAGAAGCCACTCATCAGTGATGCTAATGCCCGTAACAGGAAAAGGTGGTGTTTAGGTCATAAAGCCTGGACTATAGAGCAGTGGAAGCGAGTAATATGGTCTGACGAATCTTCTTTCACATTGTTTCCCACTTCTGGCCAAATTTACGTCTGGAGAACGCCATCTCAAGCCTATAATACAGACTGCTTGTTGCCAAGAGTGAAACATGATGGGGGTTCTGTTATGGTTTGGGCAGCCATATCGTGGTTCTCTGCTAGCCCCATGATAACTGTGTTAGGGCACATGACTGCCAAGACTTATGTGAACATTTTGGCCGATCAAGTTCATCCCATGGTACAAACTTTGTTCCCCGATGGTGATGGTGTCTTCCAAGACGGCAAAGCCCCTGTTCACACAGCTCACATTGTCCAGGACTGGTTTTCTGAGCAGGAGGATGAGTTGTCCCATCTCCTCCGGCCACCACAGTCACCAGACCTGAATATTATCGAACCTTTGTGGTCTACATTGGAACGGAAAGTGCGTTCTCATTATTCACCACCAACATCGTTATCTGAACTTGCCACCGTTTTGCAGGAAGAATGGTATAATATTGCCTTGGCCAACATACAGGAACTGTATTTATCCATTCCGAGAAGACGCAAGCTGTTTTGGATGCCAACGGGTTTACTACATCATATTAAGCAAAGGAACATGTTTTTTTAGAGGTGTTTCATATTTTTGTCCAACACCTGTATTTTTACTATGAAAAATGACGCATCTGTCACACAAAATTGCAGCTTACAATAATTAAAACATTTAATTAATAATTAAAATTTTTTTCACAAATTAAGGTGTAACATATTTTTAATCATCCAAATAAGTGGTTCTCATTAATCAGAAATTAACATTTTCTAACTCACAAATTCAGTAGGTGAAACAAATTTTAATCCTCCTAAAACTGGCTTGCTCTTGGAAATTAGCACTTTATTTTCAATCTTCTAACAGGAAAAGGCTCTTCTAGTTGCCTAGTCAACGCATTCTCGGCCCGCTTGGAGGCAGGCCGCTGCAGGGCAAACGCCCCTACCACCGTTTTCCTTTTCCGCTCGAGCGGCCGAGCGGTAACGTCACTGAACACTGGTAGTTCGGTTCGAGGTTCAAACCCCGCGAACGGGCAGGCTGCAGGGGTGTTTTCGTGGTTTTCCCCATGTGTAACGTGTATACGAGCCAGTTTTCCTTAAAACGTCCTCCACGAAGGCATCCCTCCCTTAAGGCAGATAGCCCTCGAGTGCTTTGCCGTAATCTAATAAACCAAACCAAACCAAACCTTTTCCGCTCGAATCTGAATCAACAGCCGGCTCTCGCCCTGAAAAGGGAAAGCCCAGCCAAACTTTTCTTTCTCCTGTCTTTACATCTCGTCTGCTCAAGATACACTTCCGAAACTCACCTCTCAGTTCGTGTAGGCTGCCAATTAAACTCGGTCTCACCGCCTCCGTAACTTCATATGATTACAAAATTACACAAAATTAAATCTCCCCAACCCCAGAATTTTACTTTACCTTTAACTGAGAAAATACAACCCCAAAACGAATCAAAAACAAGAAAAATATTACAATGTAACCGGACATCTGTACCCTGAACGTGGGAAAGTAAAGTGGACCTCCAGCTAACCAGCGGAAATCACGAAGAAAATCAAATTACCTAAACTTACAAAACCCCCACTATCCTGATCGGAACTGAAATAAAACATTGCAATATACACAAATCGAAAACGAGTAAGCCGATTTATGACATCCTGTACAATTAATAAACGAGCCCTCAAGCGAAGAAATGCGGCAAACACCATAGCTGCTTAAGTTCTACTGTCCACGTAAGCCATAAACCAGATGTCTTCCCTGCTAAAGTTTCCTGTCTTTTGTTACACTATCTACAGTTTCAAGAATAACGAGCTAAATAAAGTTTTAACAATTTAAGAATACTCTTTCTACCAGTTACAAATATAAATAAATACAAATAAAAATACTTGAATAATTATACTTAAAATATTAATATAATGGAAATTCTCGACATAACAATATCGAAGTAGATATCATTTGCTCCTCTTTTAAGACTGAGACGTGTAGAGGAAATTAACGTTTACTTGCGTTCGCCATCATTTGGTTTGAAAACTTCCAAAACGAAAGTTTTAGATGTGTTCATTTCTGAAGAAACTATGTTGTATTAAAGTATTATTAGAATTCAAAATACTGTTAATATGTAAACTCAAATTTCTTTTTCCACATAGTGTCTAAGTTTTCTGCAGTCAAATTAGTTTCAGTCAAAGGTGGAAGAATCTTCGTACACTTTAAAAATCTGCATTTCTTCAAATCAATGAAATAACAGTCCAGTTGGCTAAATTAAGAAATTTTGCAAACTTTTTCAAGTTAGAGATGAGGCTAACAATGATTGTTTTAGATGTCTAACTTTACAAATAACATAATAATAATTACATCGAATGGGAATTTACATGGTACACGTTATTCAACCCTTTATATATCTGAAAATTTATTTTAATTGACAAGTTTGTTTTATGGACGTCTTCATACTCTTTAACTACTGAACGCATTGTTAACTAGTAAACATAAGTTAACACATTGTTAACTAGTAAACAATGAGTTTACTACTTAAAAGGTATTATGACAAGTTGAAAACTTATATACTGCATAGCTCTGCAATTTATTAGCATATTCTTTACACCCAGTTAACCAGTAGGGATTTGGTTTTGATTATGGCAAAACACGCTAGGGCTATCTGCCTAAGAGTAATAATGCCTTCTTGGAGGTCTTTCCAAAGGAAACTGGTTCGCATGTACGTTACACATGATTGAAAATCACGAAAACATCCATGCAGCCAGTCCTTTCGCCTGGAATCGAATTCAGGTCAGTACTACCAATGCTCAGTCATTTTACCGCCCGACGGCTGGTCGGCCAAACCAATCCGCGATCTGCCGCGCACGTTTGCAAGTTTTCGGAAACTACAAGATCATGGGAATATTTTCTAGGGAAAAGCAATCTCAATTTTCTCATTCTGTTTCCGTCAGAATAAAGATCTTGAGTATGAAATAGATATTAAAGCAGATTGTACTTTTCAATAGCCAAATAAATTATGTTTCTTGAAATAAAGCAAAAATTTTAATTTCAAGCAGTTTCACTGACGAGCCAAAGATGAAAGCAAGCAATGGCATTATATTTCTTAAAGATCTAGTTGTACACTGCTCAAAAAAAAAAAAAAAAAAAAAAAAAAAAAAAATGGGACAGTGCTATATCTCCCGTTCTACTGGGGCGATTGACAAAATTCAAACTACGTTTTTCATGTCTCGAAAGCGCGACTTAGGATATATATTAGATTTATATATAGTACTATTCTAACATAGGTATTTTGACACAAAATCGGACTTTTTCTGAAATAACATACTAATTTTTTTACATATTTCGATTCTACGACTCAAATTATGCCAGAACACCAAGTTTTGTAAAAATCGTACGAATAGTTTTTAAAATATTAGCTCTCAAAATTTTAGCTCCTCAATGTTAATTGAATTTGGCAAATATTTATTAATACCTCTTTTTTTATTAAACTTTTTTGATTTTTTCTCTCACATTTCGAAATTTTGGTTCATTCCAAATAAAATTTACCCATTTTTTGCGTTTTATTTTTTAAATTTTTATTTTTAAATAATTTCTATAGATTTTTCGAAAAAAATTTTGAATTATAACCTATAAAATTTTTACCATCATCTTAAAGTAGGTGTATTTTTAAGTATATCTGCAAAAAATTAGACATTTTTACTCAAAATTTTCTAAGATATACACGAATTTACATAATTTCGCGTTTTGAAATTTGGCACCTTTTTTTTGAGCGATAATAACGCCAAATGTGGTCTATGGATTTTTGTTACACTGAATTGTGTTATGTAGCGAATTTAAATTATTAATATGTGTTTTAAATTATTATTATTCTAATATTTTTATTTGTATTCATGTGTATTTGAATCTGGGAAAAAAAGTATTCTTAAGCTCTTAAGGTTTTATTTAACTCATTATTCTTGAGTAGGAATTGTAACAAGGGCGAGAGACGGTTGCGAGGACACACATCTGGTTTATGGCCTTTCCAACAATGAAGGTAGTAGGGTCTTTTCAGCTAATGCGTGGGAAACGGAAATCGCTTTGTTTAAAGTTTGCAGTTTTCTTACTTCAAGACAGTGGGGGTGGCTAATAATTGGATACTCGTAAAAGCTAGTTTCGCTTGTTAGTTGGGGGGTCTATTTTTTTCTCACGTTATGAGTGCAGATGTTTTTCGGATTTCATTGTCAGATTTTCTGGTGTTTGATTCGTTATGGGTGTGTCATTTTCTCAATTTAGATAACTTAAAATTCCGGGATTGGTCAGATATAATTTTATGATTTTTTTTGAAAGCCTATGAACTCACAGAGGCGGAGAAACCGAGTTTTCCTGGGTGCTTGCACCAGGCTAGAGTTCATTATTTTTTTCTGATTCTGATTTTCAAGAAGAGTAAAAGGAGAAAAAGCGGGGGCTTGACCCTTCGGGTCTTGCTTCTCGCGAGCCGCGTGAACAGCCGGCAGAGGGTATGATTTTTCTCTCGGCTTTTAGCTGGCGAGAATTTGCGTTGGCATAAGGCTTAGAGCTCAGCAGAAGAATTTCGATTTCTCTTATCCCAAGAATTGTTCGGCAGATTCTCTTGGTGATCCTGACATCCTGATGCGGTATTCCTGTTTTTACCGGCTTTGACTTCCTAATTAGATTTTGTTCCAAAGGTGCTCTACGCTTATGGTGAGTTTCGAGGCTTCCAGAATGAAAGAGACTCGTGTAGGACCCTTCTAAGGTGTGCATTGCTGTTTATTCTGCCTGTGCCAGCTGCGTCGTATTTTTTTTCATCATTCCATGCTCTGGAATTTATTTATTGTAAGGACAGCTTCAATGGTGTTGCAACCAAGTCATCTTTAAAATTCGCAAGAACTGTCTGCCTCCATTAACGATGATTTTGTGAATAAAGGACAGCAGGAATAATGTGGTGCTCGAGTAAACTTTGGACGCGGGACGATCTGTTGAACTCTCTAAAACTCCGTATTAATCCGTCGATGATGGCATTCTCGATCTCTTCGAATGGTCAACGCAATGAGTAGGACGTTCTGTTGAACTATCAGCACTCCATATTAATCAGTCGATGATGGCATAGGAGTTGAATGTATGAACTTCACCCTGTGAGTGAATTTTTTTTCTGTCTTTTGTATTTAAATTGCAACCGAGTAATGATACTATATTAATATACGGTACAACCGCCTAAATTGTGAGTTATGTAATGTTAAAAAAAATTAGTACACCTAACATGAGTATAAGATTTAAAATAATATATATGTTAATTTACATCTTAAGGTTAATTTGTAGGGGACTGATCAGTTTACCTAGTTATCATATGTTTGAATATTCTATAAATTAATAAATGTGTTTGATATGTATTTTATGATTCATTTGTTTAATTTAGTGTAGTTTCTGTGGTCTGTCATGTCCCTCCATTTGTTTGAGCCGGGTGGCTTTTAAGAAACATGGAGTTTACTTGAATTTGGAGTTATTGATTTTCCCTTTACATAGGTTACTCACAACGCAAACCTAAAAAGTTAAATTGTACTATACCACTATACGATTGTTTAAGAAACATGGAGTTATTGATTTTCCCTTTACATAGGTTACTCACAACGCAAACCTAAAAGTTAAATTGTACTATACCACTATACGATTGATTGATAGATATGATATACGATTGATTGATAGATATGATATACGATTGATTGATAGATTCGATATACGAATATTTATAAGAATGTCGAAATGATATATGAATATTATGAAATAGTTTTTGAATGTGAATTATCTGATTTTGATTTTTTTTTTTTTTTTTGTTAATTTATCTGGCACCACAGTGAGTCAGTTAAGTTTAAGTTATAATGAAATAAAGAATTTAAAAATACAAACATAAATTTCTTTTTTCTATTTAACAATGGTGCCGTGACCAGGATAAATTGTAGGTGCTGTAAAAAATTTTCTATTTAACAATGGTGCCGTGACCAGGATGACTGGCAGACCAACACATACAAATTTTTTTTCAGATATAACAATTGCCACAGCTATTTTTAACCTTCAAGTAAAATTTTACGGAGAATTAATTATATGACATGTTTTCCCTCAATGATGCGTAATAAATATTTATTAATACTATATGAAAGGCTATTTTTTTAAATTATAGATGATATTATTCAAATTTTTAACTATTTTTTTAATTTCTCTCGTATCTTTTCTTTTTTTGAAAAAATTAAGAGTAAGTTTTTGTAAGAGTAAATTGTTACCTTCGGCGTTTTATCGTCTGCTACTTTACTTCGTTTAAATCGAATTGTCTAAAACTGAGAATTTTCGTTTGATATTTATTTGAATTTTATGACATTAACTGCATAATTTATTTCTAAACAAACTGTTGCTTTTGAAGTGGCTGAAAGTGAGGCTGATACTATTATCCATATTTTTAAAGCACAATATATTTTTATAGAAACATAATATTTAGAATAATCATTTTTTATAAAAGTCAAATTATGATATAAACATACAACCCTCTAGAGACTGAATTAATGGAAGTTCAATAGTTATGTAGAAATGATCTGCATCTACTTAATGGCTGGATAAGTCAGCAGATTCTGTGGACAAGAATAATTATATAAACGACACCAACATTCTGGATTCAATAAACAACGAGGATACGATGTTTACTAAATGAATTTAAGAAGTTTTAAAACATAAAAAAATCAACTCATTTTTTTCCTAAAATGTATTTTTGTGCGTAGCGTATTTTCATTATATCCTTAAAATTCTAATTTAGAATGTAATTGTCAAGAACTGAATCCTAATCATCAGTAATATAATAAGTAATTATTACTGTTACTAATAAATCCTTCTTATAAAGTAATTGCAAATATTTCAAAAAACTTTCTGTCTGAATGCAAACATTTTTCTATGCAAATATTTTTAATTTTATATTAATCAAGATTGCACACCATATTACTTATTTCCACTTCAATTCTTACCGTCAGTTCTAGTAGAATTTACAAATCAATTATATTTAGTTAAGGATTGAATTGGATTATTTAATTATGGCAAAGCACACGAGGGCTATCTGCCTAAAGGGAGGGATGCCTTCGTGGAGGACTTTCTAAGGGAAACTGGCTCGTATACACGTTAAACATGGGGAAAACTACGAAACCGCCCATGCGGCCAGCCCGTTCGCGGGATTCGAAACTCGAACCGAACTACCAGTGTTCAGCGTCTTTACCGCTCGGCTGTTGGTGGGCTATTTAATTAAGGAATGACCATCTAAGTCAAGAAACAGCGTACCGTAACAACATTTCAATTATTGGTTCCGTATCTTTCATGTTACTCCCGATTGGCTAGCTACATGATTTTTAATGAGTATTCGGATTTTACTAGTAACTTCACTTGGAAATCGCGCTTAAACTAGGTTAGTTGGTTATTTGAACATAGAAAGAACATGGGAGCTATTTGATTAAGATGCTTTCATAGAGAATCTTTGTAAATAGAACCTAAAATCTACGAAAACCAACCATGCAGCCTGGATTAGACTGAGCAGCAAACAATTAGTATTTAACAATCTTTTCTTTTTCAAATGCTAGGCAACTGATGAGGCTCCAATTAAATCTCCAATTTAATATTTTATTTGTAAATATTTAAAATATTGTTGTATTCTTTGACACAAAAAGCAGAATTAAGTTTTGTTAACTCGTTAGTAAACTACCAAGCCGTAGTGCAAATGAATATTCAATTTCTTTGGCAATAATTGTATTCACTTAATATTCTTGGAATATGAGCTAAAGAAGGGATGTTCTCGGAAGATTAAAGAAGTGTTTAAATCCAGTGATATTAGGTTTGTCTTACAAGCTCAGGATCAAAACGATTCTGCAATTGCCCGAGTAGTTGACTTGTAAATGGATGTGAATTAAGCAGATGACTTTTAATCTTACGTTATTCAGCCAGAAAACGTATTCCAAATGTTTTATATTGCATGACAATGCATCTTTTCATTATTCAATAACCAGTCGGAGAACCGCTTGTGTTCGGAATATAAGTATGTATATTCAATCGTCCTGCATGTTCTTCAAATTTCTCTTCTTGTGATTTTTTTTCTTTCTCAAAAACTAAAGTTGCCTCTCAAAGGAAAGTGTTTTGACATTGAAGAGACAAAATTAATATGACATCTACTTTTAGAGGCATGTGAAAAACAGATCTCTACAAACCTTCTCTTCCATTACATGTTGTGCAGTCAGACAAAAAGTTACATCAGCGTAAATTCTATAATCTATTTTTATTACACTCTTGACTACTTTATTAACATACAGTGAATATATACTAAATCTTTAACTTTAGCTTAAGTAATTCGGAATTTTTGACGGAATTGTTGTCGGAACTAGGACTTAGAAGATAAGTCAAATTAAATATTTCGATAACCCAGTAAATTCAAGTTCGAAATTTCAATATTTTATTTTCGGAGGGAGGGGAAATGTTTTCAGTTTTGGTCCATTATACTAAGTACATTTGCTTCGATTTTTTATTTTTCCATAAAAGCGAAAATTTTACGCATGGTATACATATAACGCATAGCTTCAAATTAAAATTTAATAATATGCAGAGTGGTTATAATTAAAGTTCCACATTGAAACGGTCATAAAAAGAAAACTACTGGATCAAATGTTATCAAACTTGGAAATCGTGTAAAGGAGGTCATGGGAATTTATTTTTCGCGAAAAAAAGGAAGTTCGAAACCTCACTACCAGGGGAAGAAATGGCGCTGTATGCAATATTGTTAAACGAAATATGGGTCGGAATCTAACTTAACCTTTTGTTAAACGGGTTTAATATGTTGTATACCCTTAAGAAACTTTGAAGTAGGCAAATTATTATTTAAAGACGTTAAATTCGATAAATGTCGAGTGCGCCATCCCTGTAAGTGAGAATTTCGTCCGTGAAAACTACGAATTAGCGATTAGAAAATGTGAGATCGCAAATCACTCTCACAAGTGCGTACAATCTGGAAATCGTTTTCTTACAGATCGCTAATTTGTAATTTTTTAAGCCTGAATTCGGCACTAAAACATGAAGATACTGATTCAAAACGCTTTTAATCGATTTGGGCCAAAGAAATCTCTCGTGTTATCTATCTAGTTCCATTGCATTCTCCTACTGCATTCGATTGCATAACAGTCATTTCACACCGTTTACTGTTGAATGACAGCTAGTTTTATAACTGAACCATTTTTTTCTGAAGAGCAGTCGACAGCTGGACCACTGCGATTGCAGCTCACTTAGAGCCAATATTAAAATGTTTCGTGATACATGAACTGCAGTAACGTGGCATTTTAGATACTACGATTTTTATGCAGGGCTGGGCTCCACCTCAAGAGTGTCGCATAGTTACTTAGGCAACATTTCACGAATGAACGTCTTATAGGCCAACACTTCCCCTCTTTCCACCAGACCTCAACCTCTGTGACTCTGTGTCTATGAGGTTATCTCAAAAGCACTGTTTATGGTGATAATCTAAACAATTTGGCAGAAATAAAAAATGTGTTACACTGATAACATTCCTCCTCATATGCTATGTGTAACGTGTATACGAGCCAGTTTCCCTTAAAAAGTCCTCCACGAAGGCATCCCTCCCTTAAGGCAGATAGCCCTCGAGTGCTTTGCCGTAATCTAATAAACCAAACCAAAACCAAACCTGATATGCTAAGAGCTGCTGTTGAGAATGCAGTAACATGATTTAACTTGCTTTCGGAAAATGCTGGACGCTACATTGAACATGCTTTGTAACACGTTTCGGAAAATATTAAACACATTTTAAACAGATGTTTTCGTGTCTTATTTCATTTAACAATATTGTATACAGCGCCATTTTTCCCCTGATGGTGAGTTTTTGAACTCTTTTTTTTCCGCCGAAAATAAATTCTCATAACCTCCTTTACACGATTCCCAAGTTTGATAACATTTGGTCCGGTAGTTTTCCTTTTATGACCATTTCAAAGTGGAACTTTAATAATAACCACCATGTAAAATAAGCTTTAAAAGTCTGACAGTTTGGTTCAAGTTCCAACTTTAAAATATATATATATAAATATAAATTTTTATATTAATTCTCTTAGAAAGCATGTTTTAAGAAGCTAATTTTTCTCTCGCGTTATAGATTGTATAAAAAAACATGATCTTTAATATGATTTAGATTGTTTCAGCCGATATAAGAATCGGGTTACTCTGTGATACAGAATAAACCCTGCTGGAGTGTTTTATTTCTTTGTCATTTAGCAAAAATCTTTTAATTAAAATATTTATCCTTTGGACTTCGCTTTAAACTTTATTTATAGCTAAAATGACCAGAAAATGAAAAGCTGTCTTTAGCTGAAACGCAATTCATATAATTGATATTTTAAAAAATTGACAAGAATGTAAAATGTATGGAAGTCTAGCAGTCGAAAAATCTTAATTTTCTTGTGTGAGCACTGAAAATAACTGCAGAAGGAAAGAAGAAAATTAGGGAGAAAAGTAAGCAAAAATTTGCAGGGAAATTTGGCTGTCAGACGTACCAAGATGTTCAAAAAGTTGGACGCTTTCGAATATACTTTCAGGATACTTCAAAGAATTTAGGTGTTCAAAGAGAGAACACTTGGACGAGTACACCAGCAAATACCATCAATTGAGCTTGTGTTAACAGAAAAGACAAAACGATATCATTGCAGATTAAAGTGAAGAGCGATAGGTTTTAAACTATATGGTTGTGTAAATTACGTTATAGAACATCATATCGTATCATAAATGGTGAATCCCATGATTTCCTCAGTCGAATTATTTGAAGATTCAGGAGTTTATCCAGTGATATATGTGGATGTCACTTAAAGATGTTTTTTTCCCTTCCTGATGAAACAGCGGCCGAGCGGTAAAGTCGCTGAACACTGGTAGTTCGGTCCGAGGTTCGAATCCCGCGAACGGGCTGGCTGCATGGGCGTTTTCGTGGTTTTCCCCATGTGTAACGTGTATGCGAGCCAGTTTCCCTTAGAAAGTCCTCCAGGAAGGCATCCCTCCCCTTAGGCAGATAGCCGTAGTGTGCTTTGTCATAATAATATAAACCAAAACCTTTTGATGAAACCAGTCTTTCCTTTCATCTCATAGCTTCAAAATGTTTAGCCTCTAAAGACTGATAAAGGCTCTGACGAAATACTTCGTGAAGAACTTTCTAAGGGAAACCAGCTGTCATGACGGTACACATGAGAAAATCCACGAAAACGCCCATGCAACCAGCCCGTTTACCGGGGTTCGAATCCCGGAGTGAACTACCAGTGTTCAGCAACTTTACCGCTCGGCCGTTTGTGGGCCTTTATGAAATGGAAGGCGATAACTTTATTTAAAATGATTGTCAGAAATACCAAAATGTTTCGAAAAGTTGGATACTTTTCAATATACTTTCAGAATGCTTAAAGAAACAGAGAAGAAAAATAAATTTTTTCGTAAAATTTAGTATTCGTATTTTTTAAATTTAAAACTTTTCAATCTTATGATATTTGATTCTTGCGATTTCAAAAATAAAATATTTGACTAAAATATGAATAACATTTTAAGAAACCAAATGTAGGATAAAATTGTGTAAAGCAATGGGCACAATGATAAAACTGTTTAAAGCAGTGTATGCAAGTCATCCTAAGTTAAAATATCGGTTATACATCTTCTCTCTTATTTATATATTTTTTTTCTAAACGGAACATTGAAAGGCGTGTAAAACTGTGCTTTACTGTATTTTCTCTTTTAATATAGTATGCAGTTTTCAAACGCATCGTAGTCTGGGTTACAAAGTATTCTTCCGAAAAAAACGCAGTTCAAATAAATAAAATCAAATTCTGGAAAATTGATATTAATAAATATATTTAAAATGCTCAGTTCGAAGGAATAAATAGAAAATTTTAAAACAATTATCTGAAGAGACAAAGCAACACAAGCAATTAAAATAAAAGTATAAAAATTTAAAAACGACCTAAAATAATAGCTATGACGAAAAATATGTATAAAGAAACATATTTGAAAAAAAAAAAAAAAATGCTGCTGCACCTTTATTTACGCAGTTCGAATAGGTAAATAGAAATTTTTAAAACAGTTATTCGAAAAAAAAAAAAAAAGTGCAACTTAAACAATTAAAATGAAATTCGAAAAGAAAAAATTACTTAAAATAATAAGTTATAATTAAAAATATAATATAAAGAATATTATTTGGAAAAAAGGAACGATGGTGACTTTTTTTCCTAAGGAAACTAGGTTGCCATATATTAAGAAGTTCGCCAAGTGAAGTATTCTTGGCGCAAACTGACAAAAAAGTGCCAACATAAATTTGTGAATTTCTCCGTAAATTTCGCTCCAAATTTTACAAAATTTCATATTTAGGCGTAATTTGAGTCGTAGAATCGAAATATGTAAAAGAATTGGTATGTTATTTCAGAAAAAGTCCGATTTTGTGTCAAAATACCTATGTTAGAATAGTGCTATATATAAATCTAATACATATCCTAAGTCGCGCTTTCGAGACATGAAGAACGCAATTTGAATTTTTGTCAATCGGCCCAGTAGATCGGGAGATATAGGACTGTCCCATTTTTTTTTGAGCAGTGTACATCCAGTTTGATTAAAAGCTATTGAATGGATTTTGATATTAATTGTAACAATATTTATATAACGGTTATCGATCATTTTGGACAAATGTTAAATTTCTGAATGAAATCTTATATAACATTTACTTCAAGGAATTCGTAACGTAATAGAAACATTCGAAGTTTTTATGAGTATTATAATAGCATATGTCCGTTATATCTGTGGCGAAATGGCCCTGAGAAAATAAAAATCCACAGAGATGTAATACATAACGACTTGTAGCTTCATTTCGTTTGGTAGTATTCTCAAAATATTTCACGACTTCTTTATCTTTTTCCTCCTGTGTAATTCTTTCAACAGGATCTGAAATGCCTAGTGTTTCTAACTTCCAAAATTTCGATGTTTCAATAGAGCATTTCATTGAAATAAGTAAACAAGAAAAAATAGACGTTGGCTCGTAACTACAACCTAAGAGTGTCCAACCTAAATGTCCAATCTAAAATCCTGACAGCCACTAAATTCTTTTCAACAGAAACCACCTCAGGTGTTACAATTTTCAAGCAAGCGTCTGCGTCTAATAATACCTAAATATCTTCCGAATAATGATTATCTTTTAAATAACCATTTATATCAATTCCTTTGCTTTTAAGGATTTGATAAACCTTCTAATTTTTAAATTTCGGTACGTTAGTACAAATTTGATCAGATACTATAACATCAACTTCAAAGACAGTTTGAGAATCAAGGCTTGATAACTTAGTTTTCTACATATCATGTGTCGAGAACAGAATCTTCTTACCAATACTTGCGATAAAGTTACCTTGCCCTGTAGTATCAAATTACATTCTTTGCAATCGAATTTTTAATATAATTTTTCTGAGAGCCTGAATCACATAATACTCTCACTGGATGTGTTTTATTATCAACAACAATATGTGAAATCAGAGTTTGTAAATATGAAACGGAATATTTAGATGAAATAGATAAAGTTTTATCTACTGATTCATTTTCATTCTGAGACGTTTTATCATTTTCATAGTTTCTAATTTTGAAACACATTATAGAATAATGCTGACCGTTACATGACGCACGTCTTACAAAAACTCGACATTTTGAACTCATATGACCCGTTCTTAAGCATTTAAAACAGACACTTTTCTTCTTCAGTATTTCATTACGTTCATAATTGAAGAATCAGCAGCTGTAGCACAGTCTTGGGAATTATGACTTTTTCTATCACAAAAAAATGCACACTCTTTTTTTTAATTCGAGAATTCTCTGTTGAAACTAAGACAGCAGCCGTAGGAATATCTTTATTTCTGTTGTTAATTCTCAAATTTCCTTTTGTTTCGCCATGAAAAGGAAATTTTCCGTCGTCATTAAAAGAACCATTTCTAAGTTTTAATCTTTCCTCACCAATTCCAATAACGCGCATAAACAATAATCAGGACATTTAAGTCGAAGCCCTTTTAGTTACCCGGTGTCTTTCCCAGATCTTAAAAATGTTTTCTGGAATAGCTGACTAAATTAACGGGAAAAGCATCGCTGCATAATTTTCTTTAGCTACGCCTAAAGATTCTAAAGCACGTAACTATGTTTCTAGTTTGTCATAGAGTTGCAAAATTGGAATATTTCACCCTTATAATAGAACTAGAGACAATAATTCGCGAACGCAGAATTCAATTAAAAAGCCTTCCTTCCCGTATCTGGATTTTAAAAGCTCTATAGCTTTCTCATAATTTTCTTTTGACGGTGGGAAACCTTCGATTAACTTTTGAGCTGATAAACGAGGTTTCATACTAAGTCTCAAATATTCAAATTTATCTTCATCTGATAAAGAATGATCATTACGAATTTTAGTAAACTGTCCCCAGTAACCAATCCAGTTTCTTAAATCTCTATAAAATTTTATTCATTCTATCTGAGTTTTGAACCCAGTCTAAGATATAGCTTCAACATCTAAGAGTACTGTTTCAGTAAAAATTGTTTCTTTAATTTTAAGAAATCTAAATCGTACTCACCGCATTTCGCCATTTCTTCTTTCACCTTATCTTATGTAACATTTTTATCTTTCAGAAGTTCTAAATGAGTGGAATTTAGAACATTAATCCTTTTATATTTTATTTTTAATGCTCCAAATCTTGCTTTCAGTTCTGTTTTATCCCCTCTACTGCAGATACGTTGTTCTAAATTATTTGCTTCAACTGTGAACAACCGCCGAAGAACGCGTCGTTCTCTCGTATCCGTAATCTTAATGCGCAGTTTTTAATCAGAAATGAAACTTAATACCGTAGTTCAATTTATGACTGACTTTTATTTAAAAGTCCCTGTTCGGGCGCCACAACGTGGCGAAATGGCCCTGAGAAAACAAAAATCAATTTCGTTGTCTTTAAAATACTACGGTGTTTATTTTTACGCAATGAATACGAAAACTCAGTTAGAACAGACACATCTTTATTATCATTTTTAAACTCAACTGCCAGATAGAATATTCTAAGTAAACAATATAATTTCTATTGCCATTCCAAAACGGTAAATATAAAACGATATAACTCTATTCCTTTCCAACAATATCCCCAGTAAATTACTAAAAGATTATCTTCAGATTCCTATAGTACCTGACAAAATAGATTAACAACTTAGCATATCTCATACATTGATGAAATACATAAATTTATGTTTTATGTCAATGTTACGGCTAAAGTGCAAAAGTCGTTAGTGTTCACGTTACCTAGGTATTCTGCAAATTAACTGATCTGCCCCGTTAAAGTGTGGAGTCGAGAGTTTTCCGCATTTTAGCTAGGTAATGTATACATTAACGACCTCCGTATCAATTAAGGTTCAAAAGTTTGTTTCTCTCATTTCCTTTCCCTCTCCCTCAACTTTGCACATTAACTACTAGGCATTCGTTAATCTGCACATTGATTACTAGGCTTTCGTTAAACTGAAAATAAGATATTTGTTGAAACAATAGCAACGTTTCTGTTTGCTTAAATTAGTATAATGTTATTTATTTATTTTTGGATATAAAAAAAGCTCAAGTTTATACAACCAAAGAATCAATAAATTAGTTAAAAGAAAGAGTCAATCATCAATCAATGAAAGAACTATAATCCAAAGAAAAAGAAATTAAAAGTATTATTCCAGTTAAGGAAATGAATTTGCAAAACATACGAGTATGATAAAATTACGTTCAGTTATTAATGCAATGTAAACATTGATGACACTTTGAATTATATATAGCAACAGGATTTTGCAACATGCACACCTATTTGTGAGACATTTAGATTTTTCTGAAACCCTGACAGATCAACAATTTAAAAGTGTAAGTGGTGGCGGTTTTAAGCATGGAGGTAGGAAGTAAGACCTTTCTTAGCTCTTGATATATACGAGTATATATATATAAATTGAATTATAACTGGAACAAGTAAAGCATTCACAATACAGCAGCGATCAACATGCCTACAACTATTATAACTGAAGTTCTAAAGTTGTCAGATTGTCCAAAACATAGATTGCGTCATTTAACTCTCTGAAAGGCGAACACGAGCTAATAAAGAAAAAAGAAATCGCATTAATCATTGCATCTCGAGACATTTGGATGTATAAAATATACAACACCTCTATGGTTTTAAGCGTATAGAAATGTTGTTGTTGTTCCAGCAGAGATCTTATTTTCACTTTAACTAGTGCCTAGTAGGTAATTTGCAGACTAATTAGGCAACTTAGAAAATGAAACAATTGTCCGCACTTTAACGAGTGACGCTAGTTATTCTGCAGATTAGATAAATAATCAGCAGACTAGCTGATTTCCGCACCTTAGTGGTAACATGAATACTAGCTTCGCTGGCTTGCAAGTATTTTTCAATAATGTAGCTAATGGGAAAATGACTCATCATAGGTATTGAAAAAATTCGCCTTATTATTCGATTCTTTGAACTCGTACTCGCGTTATTCACGTTTTGGCTGTACATTTCGCATTCCTTTCATTCCTCATTCTATTCCTTTAAATTTCCTCCAACAGCGATTCTGGCGCCAATATAAGATTTTTCTCTCTCGCGGAAATGAAATTGGCTGCAAAACCGTCACTGTATTATACTAACAGTGTTTTCTTTTCTCCCCCCCGTCACTTTTTTATTTTTATTTGGCAGCCGAGTTGACATACAATAACAGGTAATAATCCACAGGTATACTAATAGTAATTCCTAACAAAAGAATGAGCAAAGTGATTGCAATGGGGACCACAGGCGTCTCTCGAGTTGACTTAAGGCTCTTAGATAATAGTGACAGAAAATTTTACTTTTAGTCCTCGCTAGTATTAAGGGGTAAGCTGACTTAAGTCTTTTGAGCAATAGATAGCTTTCATGATGTAGTTTGTGCGAAAGAAAAAATATTACCACTAACTTTTTATCATTTGACAATCAATATATAATTATTATTTATAACTAATTAATGATATGGAATCGCAAGAGTTTAATATGATACACATTAAACTTCCATATCTAAATAAATCTAGGACATTCATTATTTATAGAATAACTGTGGGGATGTTAAGTGAAGCCTCTATTATTTTATAATCCTTTCAAAGATACGTATAATAAGAGTCAACCCAGCCCATTTATACTGCTCTCATTAACGATATTTCCATATTATGCTTTACCCTTCTCCTCGAAATTCTAAAATAGTGCCTAAATTACGATATTTCTGTGTAAGTCAATTATCTTTTCAGTCAGATGAGTGAATAATTTTAGAGCTACAAAATTTTATCAGATTTCCAGCAATTAGAATAAAGATTTCCTAGCTATCAAAATTTTCATATCGCTTAATTATTAATTAACCTGGATTAGATAAAAGAATTGCTATACATTCGCCGAAACATATTAAAATATATTGCATATAAATATATACAGACAAAAAATTTTAAATTTCTAGAAATCATTTGAAGAATAACGAACAGATGACAACAATAAGTAAATGAGTTACTAAAATTCATACGAATTCACTATCATGGAATGGTATTTTTAATTATTAATCTGATGTTTTTGAACCCACCAGTTTACTTTACTTTAACTGACGACTCTGACAACTATTTCATAAAATCAATAAATTAGTTAAAAGAAAGAGCATTTTTAACTGTTCAGGCTGAATTTAATTCAAAAGTTTCGAAAATTTTGTTAGTAAATAATAGATTAAAAATGCGTGCCTCTATGTACTCGAACGAAAATTATAAAGATAATTAAATGTTGTTTATTCCTATTCCGTGTTCTTCTGTGTTATTTATTAGGAGTTAAAATAACTACGTTTGATGATCTGTCATTCAGTGTCAATCTTTTTTAATCTACAAACACAACATGCGCATTAATCATGTCATAAGTGTATATATTTATTTTATGACATTTTTTAGAACTTTACTATTTTCTTCTACTTCCAAAGTAATATTTCACTTAAATGTATTCATGCTTTTAAAAATAAGGTGTTATATTATAACGTCTCTTATGTTTTGGTATCATAAACTAAGCTAGACGTTAGAAGACTGTTTAGGAAATTATTCCTAAGTCTTAAAAAGTTACAAAGTCAGGAGAAGTGTGTAAAGAAACCTTTATTTACGCTAATTAAAGTTCATAGACGACACCAATTCGTGCTTGCAAAAGCCAGCACTTTTAGCTTAACTCAGAAAGGTAACAATTATCTTCAATGGAGTTAAATTTAGTCTAACGGCTCACAGGGTACTTAACGTGCAGCCTGGGTCTGACTCAAAAGTCGACGAAAACAAGCGTAGTGGCAAGAAGACCTCAACGCCACAGAAATCAATCGCTAGTAAAACAAGATAGCAAGCAGAAGACAGGCAGAAGACGCTCTGAATACACCTTCCAAAACCTTCCCTTATATACTCACTTTTCTCACTCATTTGAATACAGGCGTCCTAGATTATTAACCTTCTATCAAAAAAGTGCGAGTTGAAAGCAAGAACGATAGGAAAAGCGGCATCAAAATAAAATAACTGTTAAGTAAATTAAATAAATCCCCACAAGATGTAAAATCCTAATACTTTAATCATTAGAAAGAAGATTATGGGATAAAAATGATGTCGTAAAAATGATAAATTATTAATTACTAACAATACATAACAAACAAGATACAAGAAACATTTTTACGTAACGGTAAAAAGCGAATGAAATAGAAATAAAAAGATACAGTTTGAAACTGCTTCAGATTTATGAGAACAGAAGAGTTAAAATTTAAATTCTTGAAATTAATTTTTCCTGTTTCTTGCTCAAAATTGCTTGGTAGGTTTCTACAGTGGGAAAGAAATTAAAATTTGGTCAACGATAATTTGTCACCACTTGGATTAAGTAGACTTGGTTTTGCTTATTCCCCCAGTCACTTAGTGGTAAAAAATGTTAAGGAATTATCACAGCTCACCACGCTTGCTGTCAAAGTGTAAGGGAAGAATATGTTCAGCTGGGTCAAATGGAAGACCGTCGGCTTGAATCGGCCAGAATTTTGCAACCAATAAAATTTACAACCAGTCATTTTACAATTTACACCAATCAAATCTCCAGACGTGCAAGTGTCCCTCCACTCTGAAACCTGGGAACTGGGAATAGTGACCCCGCGCACCTAGGAGGTAGCAATGGCCTTAAGAGAACTTTTAGGAGAACTAAGAGAAGTTTATCGTCTCGGACTGGGGCACCCGGGCGGCAGCATGATTAGCGTATTTTTAACCTCTTGGGGGACTGACTGGCGAACCAACCCCCTGCCTAATATCGGGGTCTGTCAGTCGGGGCCAGTTCGTGTAGTGTCAATAAGAAGGAACACGCAAACAACCATTATTTTTATTATGCTATTTGCCGCATAGTGTTATTCAATGGAAGTAGTCAAGAATAAGGTGTTTCATTACATATAGTTTTAATATTTTGTTGAAATATATGAAAAATATGTCATGGATACCATGAAAACGAAAACCACAATCATGAAACTATTAAATGGAGATAATCAATACTATCATGAAACTATTAAATGGAAATAATTAATAACCGCCGGCCAGAGGACCGAGCGGTCTCTGACTACTAGTAGTTTCTGAGCTCTAGTAGGTCAGAATCTGGTAGTGGCACTGGTGGTTCCGAGGTTTGAACCCCAGAGAACGGGCTCCCTGCATCGACATTTCTATCGTTTTTCCCATGTGTAATGGGTATACCAGTCAGTTTCCCTTAGAAAGATTCTCATGAAGGCATCCCTTTCCTTAGGCATATAGACATGGAGTGCTTGGTCATAATTAAATAAATCAAACCAAACCTAATCAGTTACCAAGTATCCTGATAATTTTTTCAGAATGCAAAAATTGTCCTTAGTGAGAACAATTTCGTGACATTCGTTTCCTGGCAATAAGATTACGAAAAAAGAGAAAAAAAAATCATGAAAGATCATAATTTATGATCGTTCTTTTTACCGGCCACTTTAATTCCAAACAAGTGTTAATTTCTCTCTATAGAATTATGAATTTATTTTCAGAGCAAAATTAAAGGCATAAACGGTTTTCAAATAGGTCGAATGTAGTTTTGGTGCTTTTCTCCATATATAATGCCACTACGACCAATTTTTCTTAAAATGGCAAAGTGAGCACTGGAGAAATTCATACGGCACATATCGGATTTGAAAAACTCTGTGCATTGCGAGCGATATCGAAGCTTTGACTACATATTCATGTGTTTCCAAAATAAAAACAAAATGTAAGTATCAGGGTACGAAAGCTACCCAGAACATCAGCTGTAGTAGTGGAAAGAATTATGATCCTAGACAAAATGCTGTTTCTCCGTGTGTTGGTTCCATGTTAGCTGTCAGCAGCTTCAATCGGCTGCAGGAAACACCTTCATATGCAGCTACAAGTAACAGTGATGAAAGGCGGTGGCAATTAATGGAAAGGTGAGTGAACTATGGTATCACGTAATTAGATACGCACCCATACGTAATTATGCACGTTATCAAAATTCAGATAGCTCATCGTATTGTATAATATATCTCGTTACAGTTTTGCTTACTTAATTACTAGGATGTTTGTAGTATACTAAATTGATGCATTTTAACAAATGATAAATACACATGCCAGATACCAAAATTGCTTAGTAATCAGATTTAATTAAGAATCTTTTACTTACTTGACTAATAATAGCGCATTTTTGTATGCTACTGGTAATATTATAACATTTACCAACTCAATTTAATTAACCCTTCCAATTTTATAATTTTCTTCCTAATTGTCAGACACTATTGTTATTTGATACGCAATGTCGATTCGCCAGCTTCAAAAAGTCATTATGTCCTGGAGTCTCTATTTTACATGTCTCAGAGATAGTCAATTTTAATGAACTTTTAATTAACTGAATATTAAACTGACTAGGCTCTCAAAACTCTTAGCTAAATTAGCATTTGTTTCTCTGATTTCTTACGCAATTATAATCCTAACCTCAAATTACTTTTATCCCTTCCGCACAAGTATCCAATTTATTTTAGCTGAACTTCCACCAATTATTTAGCTGAAATAATGTTCTGATCAAAATTTTCGAATTCAATTTTTCTGATATCCTCTAAACAGATGCCCGTCATTTTAACATTTTAATTTCGCGTTCCTATTTTTAGTACTTATAATGGTTTTGGGGTTTGGGCCACTTCATCACTGATATTAACAATATATATCTCATAACCCTCTCCTCAATTCCCAGAGCACGCAGCTGTCACCAAGTCTAAGGATACTTATCATACACCAAACAATATCAAGTCTGAATTCTTAGCGAATATAATACCAGTAAAACTTTCCCTTACTATACAGCAGGTTTAGGTCATTCCCAGGAATTAGTGTGCGTTGCAAAGAAAATGCTGAAATGCAGAAGCTAAGGAGAACGAATAGAGGTGAAG
Source organism: Stegodyphus dumicola (assembly GCF_044657685.1). Taxonomy (NCBI): domain Eukaryota; kingdom Metazoa; phylum Arthropoda; class Arachnida; order Araneae; family Eresidae; genus Stegodyphus; species Stegodyphus dumicola. Next base: position 202,964,176 of record NC_140771.1, read on the forward strand.
ACTCCTCTCTGTGATTACCACTTGCTTGGTGAGAGTTCTGAGGTCACAAAAGGCCACAGTTAGAGACTTTGAACCACTGAAGCGGCAGTCAAGCATATCGTACTCAAGAACATTGAGCAAGACATCTGTCAAATTTACGTCACCCCCGCACCCAAATTCCGTTCCCACTCAGGATTTCAATACATCATTGATTTAGGGCCTACATACACAAACTGGCTAATGAATTAGAAACCCAAGATCAATATATTATTCTATCACATTTGACACGAATAAATGCTCTGCCATCAATGCAAAATTAGGTGTAGAGTGATTCATACGAATACATTCCCCTTTTCCATTTCACAGAAGCCCTGTGTCTTATTTCCCGGTACCACTGCAAACGGATTCTTGCACGTCGAGCAGAAATGAAAGGTTTTTCTCACATGTACCTGACTATTCATTCTCACATGTACCTGTGGTTGAAATACAATAACACGCCGAACAAATACTAATTCAGAAGTCAAACAACAAAAATCAGCGTTATATCTTCACATTTTCACAGGACAAGTTTCGATGGTTTACCAAATCACTATCCTCAGCTGCAAATGCGCAAATGAACGAGATAGGATATAATGATCAGATAAGATAAGAAAGCCTAACCAGAAGATAAGCTAGTGGCGCCATCTGTTGATGAAACCGGAACTAAAACATAATTTCTTTAAAGGCCGAAGGCAAAGATGGATTGGAATTAGTATCGTTAACTAGAACAGAAAGATTTTTTTAATGTGAAATGCCTCTAGAAAATCCAGTTCTCTAATGGAAGATGTTTTTTGAATAATTTTGGCAGCAGAAAAATTGAAAGTGTGATTTTCGGACCAACAATGTTGGGTAACAGAAGACTTCTGTGTTTCCCTTTTTTTAACATATGCCTCATGTTCCTTGATGCGAAATTTTAAGGCTCTCTTAGTTTGACCAATGTAAATTAGACCACACTGGCAAGGAATCCTATAACACCCCAGGTATTAATATCCAGGTTTTAATATCCGGACACCCCAGGTATTAATATCCGGAATGGGGTCCTTGAGTATGGAACTCGGAATTTTATTGATGGGAGAATAAACGACACGAAAGTTAAATTTCTGCAAAATATGTGCAACTTTATAGCTAATTGATGGAAAGAAGGGAATGACAGCAGAATTTTTATAATCTCCTAAAGCAAGAGTGTGCCTTTTAGTGTATTCAGATGAGAATAATCGCTGATTTTTGTTGTTTGACTTCTGAATTAGTATGCATTTCTATCCTCTACAATCTCTGAGCATGGTTCGAGCTGAAATCTCTTGAGATGAGTCTTGCTTGATCATCTGTGTCAGTTGAAGCACAGTAGAGTCTCCGTTATGCCGTAAAATTCGTCGAAGACCACGCTGATCACTCTCTTGGAAAACTGTGCCCGAACCGGTGTCACAGCTTTTAGAGAAGGACTGTGGCTTCTGATTAGAACTTTTGAAAACTTTTGATGTGTGTGCTTTTGAGAACCCAGTGAGATTTGCTGTCTTCGAAATCGAGGCTCCTGTTAAACGGGCACCACCAATAAGTCGTTTATCAAATGGTGAGAGATCTGCCGTTTTTCCCATTTTACTTTATTCATCGTGAAACGCACTCTTACACCTTACTTACACCAGCATTCTAACCACGTGTAACCCACGTCATAAAACAAATTTTCATACTTCATTCCTAGCACACATTCAAATGAAAATTTCAAAGGTTTCTGATTCATTGGTCAGTGTGTGTACGTTGATAAGTTTTCAGACAGATGCAGGCTGAAGCAAGGCTGGCTGTATTCTCGAATGTACATTATGTATCGCTGAGTCTTGTTAAGTATTAAACTCTGCCCAAATTCAAAGGAAAATACCCCGGGTCTGTCCGAAGTCTCCCACCCCTCTTCCCCTCTTACTTCTACTCGAGAGGACTTTCGGGTTTTTGTGTAGTTAATTGCGGTGCAAAAGTCTTTTGAATGTACTTACCAACCTCCGCGCCTTTTCCAGAATTCGAACCCGAGCACAGCGAATAATACAGCAGCTGCGAGCATTAATAACTATCGGGGCATCACACCGTTCACGCAGTCAGCTGTGTATCTCCTGTGTAATTTTTAGAGCTTTATAAATGCATTATACGATGATATAACTGTCAGGAGTTTGGCCATTACAGCTGTACTCTGAAGAGTACTACAATGTACTCCAAATGCGGGATAGTAAGCTTTTTTTAAGCTTCCTAAGCCAAGGTTGGGAATTACGCTAACTGCATGGATTCTTCTAAGGACATGGAATTTGACAGCCGTCATCAGGCAATCTCCAGAACATGTCCAACATTCAAGGCACTTATAGAGCTCCTTATTAAATGACTTAACAAGGAGCATGGGCATTTTGCTACATGATTCCCGCAGCGCACGCAGCGGCACTTGTACAGAAATCGTCACTTCCGGATGTCCCATCCTTCAATGATAACAGGATTATTACTTCCCAATAGGACCGCCACATCATATCTAATTTAAAGCAGCTTTGAAACTTTCTGTGAAGGATATAAATAAATCTATAGATATAGGTCCCATGCCAACCATTACATAATAATCTCCAACAGAGTGCAAAGACACAGTTACATTGGATCACTTATATACAAGCGTGGTAGAATGCATAACAACACCTGCTATTGTGCCAGTGTCTTTAATTGCAACCAAAGGCGTTCTGGGTAGTCCCCGGCTCTCAGCGTAGAGCACAGGTGAGACAGAGCTTTCAGGAGGAAAAGACAGGCTACAGTAGATGAAATGCGGAAAATATCTCGTACACTAACATATAGCTCAGTATAAGCTCAGTATAAGAGCAACAGAAAACATCAATGAAAGCTCAGTATAAGAGTACAGAAAACACGAATGAAAGCTCTGTATAAGAGCAAGAGAAAACATGCTAAATTAATCTCCTAGCGCTAATTATAGTTTAGTGCTACCGACACACATTGTGTTTGAAACAACATGCAATAAGCTCTTCGGAACCACATCCTTAACAGCTTCCTTGTCACTGAATGCACGTTCCAGCGATAAAATTGTCACTGTTATTTTGGACTCTGTCTTCAAAGATGATACACAAGAAGTCTAGTCTGTTGGCAAACATAAGAAACTTATTTACCTGCAACAACCTGGGAACACAATCTAACGCTAATCCGGTCTTCATCAAAGTCTGAGATAAATAACATAATGTATCCTCGCGCTACAAAATAGGACTAAATCCAGATGGAGAGGGCAGTTCTGTACTTGTATCATGCATTTCCGAGTTCCTGCAAGCAATCCTATAACAGGAATGGAATATAATGACTGGAGACTATCTTGTTTCCCCATTAGCCCAAAACAGCGGGAATGGTCTTTTTCCTAAGCAGAGGCAATAATCTAAATATACCGTCATTATATCGATTAATATGGCTGTAATTGCAAATTAGAAAATGCTTAGACAGATGATTGTGCCACACCTGAATTACTATGTCTATAGAAATGGCGCAGTGCAACCAAAGCATCATGACTTCCGAAGAGAAAACACAAGCAAATTTACAGTACAAGACATCATTTACAATCTGTGGGAAATAAAAGAACTGAAAATCACTATCTTATTATAGCAATAGATATTCAAGATGCTTTAGATTCACTATGGGGATTATGCATCATTCGGATCCTAGTAGGATGCTTAGACACATAACTTAACCATACTCATAGCTTTTAACAAGCACACAAAGTGCACGTAACACTTAATGACACAAAAATGGCGGAAAACATCTCCCGCATATGAATACAAGTCTCATGTTCAAGTCCGACATTGTGGAATCTAGTTTTTAATACAGATCTTCAATTCTATTGTGAATCAGAGCACACAAAGACAATGGTTTATACCTACAACTTTCGGCTGATAATGACCGGCAGAGGTAGCCTGAAAACAGAGCTCAAGATAATCTAAACCTTCGCAAGCTGGGCGAAAGGGCATAAACTCACAATTTCAGGAGATAAAACTCAGACCCTTGTAATCGGACGTAATGGTTATTTTAAGATATAGTCTCACTCTGAAACTTTAGACTACAACCATTTAATATGTCTCATAAATGAAATACTTGGGAATAATATTAGAGCGCCGGCTTAAAAAGCTTGCCATATTTTCTGTATAAAGCCACAAGTGTTCCAATTTGCCAAATCAGTGAACCTCATAGCCACTGTGAAATGAGAAATATTATTTAGACACTTTAACTTATGGTATTTGACAGTAACGCAACGTATTCTAGTTTAGAGGCTTCAAAGTGGGACACGATGTTGTCTTACTAAATAAGGCAGAACCTCAATTATTCTACAGCGCCCTTATCTACTCACAATGTGCAGAGTGTATCGCATAACTTAAATAGTAGCCCTCTACATGCTTATAGCATTACCACCTTTAGACTTAGCATTAGAAAGGGAGGCTATCACTTCAAATATCACTAGGCTTGAAAGAACATGTGATCTCTGGAACAGATATAGGTACATTTCAACTATGAAAAACGTAAGTCTATTATGCATTGCCTATTTTCACAACAAAACCTGAAGAAAACATATAGGAATCCTTCTCAGTGCACTGCTATTCTGGAATCAGTCTTCACGGTTGGATCCAAAATAGAAAATGGTTTTGAGAGCGGTAGTTGCTATTTGCAAAACAACATTGTTCATCACAATGGATTGCTTTAAACAATTGATTTGCTAAACGAAACTACTAGCCTTGCATGTTGCTATTTGCTACAAAGTCAATCATGCGCTGCGGAATGTCACGATTTTATAATGTTGTCGGCATCTAGCCTCCAAACAATAATGGAGCTAGGTAGCGGAAATCTACATGTACATGCTATTCGTCACCTAAAGTTGGGACTATTCATAGTCGTTATGCTGGGTTTCAGTTTAATAATATATAAAAATCATTATTAAATAGAAAAACCAAAGTTGCCAAGATTTTACAATTATTTATTGAGTTTTATGTTTAAAAATCTAAACTGCTGTTTATTTACACTTGTTCAGATGAAATTTCATCTTCATTCTTAAGAGAAGTCTAAACTCTAAGAACACAGACAAGATATAAAAGGTAGCCAAAAGTTTTGAAAAAAACTACTTCTTGTTCTACATCTGAAATTAACGTTATATTACCTATCGCTAATTAGTAGTCTCAGCAAAACAAATATTTAAATTTGTACCACCTTCCAACGACAACCTAATTCAAATTTTACTAAAGAGGAATCTAGTACTATGTATGCATTCGAAATTATAAAATTCAAGCATCAAAACTGTAGATTAGATATATATGTATATTCAGAGAACATTTCTTTTTTGGCGAAATGATAGAAATCTTTCTGTGAGCTACAAATTTCCTTGCTGTTTACGCTGAACTTAAATTTTATTTTGGTGATGGCTGACAAAAGATATAGTGGGTAGAGGAAAGAATTTTCATAAGAATAACCCTTTAATTGAAGAAAATTGTATATAATTTATCGATTATACAAAACTAATGAAAGAGTAAATATTTAAATGTGCTTCAATGCTTTTAAAAATCACATTATTTCCCTATTTATCTTTATTCAAGCGTCTTTATATACATTTAATATCGCCTCTAAGCTTATTAAAAGCTGTAAGTGTTTTGCTGTAAGCTGTTAGTTTAAAGGGTTACTTTCCCACTTCCTACTTTTTAATTCCAAAATTTTACTCGCCTTTTTATCAGTAGTACATAAAGATATGGACTTAATTACAGTTACTCTAGATTTGAATTATCGTACAGAATCTGTTAGAAAAACGTCGGATTTCTAGGGCAGACCGTTGAGGAAACACAAAAAAAGCTTTGAATAAAGCAACTTTCATTTAGTTTCATGCAAATTTCTTAGGAGGAAATAGTAAGTATGTTTACTTACAGAATATGTGATTGGATGATCAAGCTGATCGCCAACAGGATAGTGTTGCGAAACGCCCAGCTGCGGTATGATGGCTTCCCCGTAAAGCGAGATTAAGATTGCCAGAAAAATGACAAAGGCAGAGTTGCCAGATTTAGCAACATTTAGTGACATAATTGCCCATATGCCACAGACGAAGCGAAAACATTTTAAAACGAATTCTTACCGGTTTTCCCTAGAATGTTGCCGAAGGCAGGTCAAAAGCTATAAATACGTTACATGTACGCGGAATAGCACTTTTATCGTGAACAGTGTCTTGAGTGTGTTGTGTTCAATAGTAGTGTTCTGAGATTAGCTTAAGAGCGATTGACCGAGTCGGGATCTGTTCTTTAATGCTTTGCCGGGAAGCTGTCTTTACCGTTATAGTCTGATAGCCCTGAAGGCTGTGTTGCTGGTTGTTTCAGTGCGTTTATAGTAGTTTTTCAACTGTAAAGCGTCTTTTAAACTGACCTGTGAAATACTGAGGAATAAATCGTGTTTTGATTCTTCATCAACTGTTGCTATCAGTAATTTCAAATCCACGAACCCGTAGAATGCAACAATATGCACACAAAGTTATGTAATAAAAAAAAGGTATGGGAAACAATTAGAGAAACATTCTACACAAACGTGCACGACTGCAATGTAAAATTTTTATAGTAAACACATAAAAAAAGGAAATATGAACTGAGCGGTCATTCAAAAATAATAATACAATATCAGACATTATGCAGCCATAAAGATGCAAATTTAGCATTTTAAACAACTGTAAATGTTAAAAATTAATAATGTGAAATCGATCACAACAGAACTATGATATTGATATAAAGCGTCATAATGAATACTAGTATAAGTTCTAGATAAATTTGGATTATTAAAAGCAAACTGGACGCGATACAAATGCCCTGCGATATTTTCTTTTGAGTTACAGCATAGTTTACTATGTTTTCCCCCAATGCCTACATTGGCTGTCATTTTATGAGACGCTCAGAGCTTGGGTAAGGACAGTGAAAGGTCATCTGCAACTCCACTATTCGGTATCTCTGCGGCAAACAGGGTAAAAATGAGTACCAAACTTGTCATGGCTCACAAAATACTGTGTGAGCTTTAATCCGGTGCTTAATAAATTGCGGATGATTCGAGGAAAGAAGTATGTGTTCCATAGTTGTTGCTGCTTGTGAAGAAAGCACTGAAAAGTCACTTCTTTAGATGGGAGACAGGGATGGATATGTCTTTTTCAAGGGCATCTGGAGATGTGATTGTAAGTTTATTTGGCTACAGCGTTTTCGTTCTTCTCTATTTATAAGGTATTTCTCCCACCTTCTTAGCATACCTTCCCAGTGTAGTGTTCAGCACGTTAGGTGTGTATTCCAGAGGTCCGTGGTTCAATTCCCGACGAGGGCGGTGCTCATTTTTCAAGTCTTCTGCTTCTAAATAACCTAATGTCTTTACATATTACTTTATGAGGCGACACCTAACTCACGTATGACATGATGCAGATTGGAAATTCTGCTTGTGATAGACAGGCTGCTTTTGTTCATTTCTGATGACAGGGCTCTTGCTCGCTTACTTGAAGTAGGTTTCAGGTGGCAATCGAGTTGGGAAAAATGAGTATGGAGATCGTTTCAGCATGGGTAATAGCTAAAGTAATGGCAACAGTTCCTGCCTGAATGACAGAACTCCTATTTCCCAGTCTAAAATACCATGACTGAGTAGACATTTTATTGTTTATCAAACAACCGCAGACTGAAATATGTACCATTAGTGTAGATTCTGCAGGTCTCAAGTAGATAATTGTTCACCGTTAGGTGTAAGTTATTGTTGTTAGAATGGTAATAAGGAAGAGAAAAATCTATCTCATGATCTGAGAAGTCATATATATTACCTTGTAGAATCATTAGGTGATGCTGGAGACATGAAAAATGTGATGCGCTCTCTCCGGGATCCGAAACCTGAACCTCTCGAATACGTATCTAGTGTGCTTCCAACTACAACACGAAGGCATGCAGAAAGGAGGATAAAATACCTTATGTAATCCCAATTCTAAAGGGCAACTTGGGATTTGAGGAACCAATCGCTAAATTCTAGTGGTGGCAAATTATCGTCCACCACCTTTTAGTTCGGGCGACATTTGTAGAGTCATTAGGGTTTCTGATGCTGGAGACGTGAAAAACGTGCACCTCCCTGCTCAGGACTTGAAAATCGGACTTCTCGAATGCGCGTTAAGTGTGCTTCCAAATATATCATGAAGGCAGGTGGAAACGGGGGAATAAAATACATTATAATATAACAAAACAACCAGGTTTGCAGGTGACAATAAAAGGTTCCCTCTCCACAATGAGATCTAACAGTGAAGAACGACGAGGATTCGATAAGCTCTGCAGATCCCGAACAGAAATTGAGTCACTATCAAAAATAATTTCGTGCGAGAAGTCAGGTTAGGAGGACGCATAAAAAGCATGAAAGACCATAAAAGACTGTGGAGGTCGCATAAAAAGCAGTGCTTTTGACAACCTTTCGCATACCATATGTGCAGTATTTTGAGACACCCCAAGAACATAATCTGACTGAGACACAAAAACCATTGTCTTCTCATATACAAATCTATGCATGATACTAACTTCGTACTCACTGGATGCTTTCGTCACTGTATTTCATTTTCGATGGCCTTTAATGAAATTACTAGTCTCCAGAACCATAGTTTGATAATGATAAATACGCAAAGGGCAAAATTAAATAAATTTATATAAATAATAACTTTTTAATTTATTAAATTAAATGCGAAGGAAAAAAACCTATATCATGAAAATTTCGGTTGGTAATGGCGGCAATAAAAAGTTTTTTAATATGCGCGCACAAATGCATTGTGTAGATGCTCGATAAAAATATAGCTAATATAAACTGTCAGAAGTCTGAGCAGTTGCAATTTGAGCAACAATTTAATTTGATGTTTCACACTTAAAGATGAGCAAATTACATTGTTCTAATTGCTTTCTATAGCAAAATACATTGTTTTCTACAGCAACTTGGACTGATTTGTATAATCATTTAAATTAGAAATATTCTTTTTGTCTTACATGTATTTTCGTTAGAAGCCACCAGAATGTATTTCTTTCGCAATATGAAAGAACTGATTACTTTAATGTGTGGTAAACTTTATATTTCGTTACAAATCTTACACATGAAATGAAGTGTAAAGAAAATACCTTCTACATTTCATAAGATTCTTCGCTCTTAGTATCGTAACAGTTTTAGTACGCTCATTGAGAACACACAGAATACACGCAGCCAATACGGAATGCAGTTTTGAAAAAATTAATCGGTTGAGGATGTAAAAAATAAAAATGTTAACGAATACTTGAATAGTTTTTCAGACACTTCAGTAACTAATCATTATTAGAATACACAAAATAAAATATTCTTACAAAACTCCGCAGAGCCCATAGTTAAATTGTGATAATGCCATTCGTTGAAAGATGTGAAATAACATGCAAGTTTGTAGATGTACTTAGTTTTTGATGTTATTATAGAAAGTAACTTAATATGAGGTAATGTGAACTTTCTTAAAATGATTTTCCTCCTCCTAAAAAATGTAACTGCGCAGTGGTTTCACACCATAGATATCCAATATCAACAGGGACTCCCGATTAGATTTCGCTAGGTATCAGACGAGCTGTTGTCAACATCTCTTAGGGATATTTCGAGTAAACATTTCAGAAACCACCTATTTATGCCCGAAAATCCCTAGATGGAGAATTTGAATTGCAAAATAGGTGATGAATGTCGGAGGGTCTCAAGAGATCATGTTTTCTTCCATATCATTTCTTCCTCGGCATTTTTTGGCTTATCTGCACGACCTGTGCAAGGCATCGGCTATTCCTTTGATCTTAAAATAAAGAAAGGAAAGGAAAACATCCGAATTCTTAGATGTGTCGGAAAGCAGTTGGCTACGTCACTAGTGGATCAAAACTTGGAACTCTGTTATCTGAGATAAATATTTGCCTTATATCAGGTATCGAACTTTTCTTAAAAATAAATCTTGTGGAATCCGAATGAAAAAAACGATATACACTAGATTTCTCTTAAAAATTCTTCAACTCAACTAGGTAGTTTTGGACACATATCATACTGGTCACTGGCTGGAACATTGCTGCTAAGATAAAAGAAATAACGATTCATTCTTATAGAATATCCATTCCTTCAAAATGTTAAAACTCACACAAAAATACAAAGAATTCTTCAACTTCCATAAAGGAAGTAGTCGAAAATTCTTCACTCTTTCAAAATTTTAGAAGAGAGTAAATGAAAGAAAGCAACATATTTATTCTAATTTAAATTAATTGTTTAGCTTTAAGGAATTAATTGTTTTTAAACGGGATGCTAGCAGATGCTAAAGCAATCAAGTAGGAATGCGGTATAAGACAGGTGCAACATAGACCAACAGATTCTCGCTAGCACAAGATTCACAAGAAAATTCAGAAACCGGTTTTACTGTGTGGCGATGTCGGTTTTTGACAGTGTCTGCATTATGCCGGTGTGATTGCAGATATTCTAAAGAAATAATAATTTCATCAACTTTTTCCTGTTCTTGGTTATGCGCTTTGCTAATTATAATGTTTGGATTCAGTACGCAACATCCATTGAATAATGATGTCTTTCATATATTTTGTTGAAGCTGTGTCGAATCTATGTAGTGTCGATTGTATGTCTGTAATACCTCTGTAGGAGTGACAAAGAGTTATTAACTCAGTTACTCATTATACTTTGATACTTTGGTGTTTTTCCTGGCATTCAGCAGGATGATTCGTTCCTGCTCTTGCCAGTATCCTCAGAGAATTCCGACTGGGCCTGAAATAGGATGATGTCCAAAGATGAGAGTTCTCCATACGAGGTAGAATTGAACAGGTGATACAAGAAGAAGCCCTTTGCTTCGATGTTTTGAAAGCAACTCATGAGACTGGTCCCGTGGAATGTGGTGGCGAGTCCGAAACTCCTAACTTGCCGATTACTGTACAAAGTAAAACATGCAGGATGTTACTCATTATTACATGATCTACAAATTTCTACTTTATCGTATTATTTGCAACCTGGTGACTAGTGTCGATCACATGCAATATCGATGCCGTGACTATGTTATTCCTACGCCGTGTTCATTCTATTTATTGTCAATTCTATGCTATATTGTTTTTGCGCAATATCAGTCCTATGGATGCAAACCGATATATATATATATATATATATAGTCAGCAAGAATTTTGATTTCAAGTCTTGATATGTTTAAATAATTTTATTCAAATGCATGTAAATTAAATACGGTAAATTATTAACAAACATGCACCTTTTTGAATTTATAAATTGTGAAAAATGCTATGATTATTGTATAAAACGATATATTTATATATAGAGACAGCAAGAATTTTGCTGGTGTAGAATGCTGAAATGCCAATCCACAATGAATAGGAAACTGGTGAGCAAGGTAGATTAAATATCTTATCTCAGTAAAAATGCTGCGGCCACAAATAGCTTGGCACATTATTTGTACATATTTCAAAATGCTTACATTTTTGGTAGATTTTCAATAAGAAGAGAGCAGCAGACTGCTGTCCAGCTTGGCCGAAGCGTAGAAAACAAGTGCATTATGTGTCAGGATGAAATCTTAATTCAGACTGAATTAGATTTGGTTCTTAATGCGTTTTGATTGGATACTGTTTCAAAATTATTATTGGCTGTTAGAGTTTTAGTTCCATTTACATCATATATATATAGTTTTCATATGTTGCTATTTTTTCATTTATTGGATTGCTCGTATTTTGATAGTGCTATTTTTTTTTCTTTCTGCCCAAAAGAATTTTTTTTTTTTTTAGTTTTTTTAAGATTTTAATGCTTTAACTACAGCCTTAAGGGTTTAATGATAAAGATACAGATTACTTTAATTAATTTTCTGAGATTTAGCTTTAATTTATACCTTTGGTTGTTCAGAAACAGGTTTATATATTTAAATCTTTTATTGCACCAACCTCCTGATGATGATTTAACGAAATATGCAATTTATCTTAATCCTTTTTATTTTTGGTTGTGGATTTTTTTTGTCTGTTATGCGATTTACCACTGTGCTTCTGCCTTTCTTTCTCTTTTCCGTTTTTTTCAAAGCAAGTAATATGTTATGAAGCTAGCATAGGCTCCGTACGTAGAATAACGAACTTATAAAATAATGGAATATGAAATTAATTGTGTTAAATGTTAAGAAAAAAAAGAAAGTTAAAAAAAAAAACTCAAAACTGTGCATTTTTCTTTTCTTGGTTATCAAGGAAACAGGAATAGTAATGCGTATATTTGCATAATTAAATCCGCTTAAGCAGGTTTTAGGGAACAACATAGAAAGCAATGTTTTTAATTTTGAAAATTTAATATCCCTAAAGAAAAATATTAATAATGTCAATATTTGATCTTTTTAAGTATTTTACTGAAAATGCATTCCGTGGTAATTTTTATAATTAATTACTTTTAGGAAGTTCTTTTAAAGTAACAGGAAAATTTAAAAAATTATAAATTAAATAATGGGTTAATAACATGCTTTATCGGTTATTTTTAAAAAAGAAGTTGAAAGGAAGAAAGCAGGATTTAAGTGTGTATTTCGAAAAATGTATCTAACATTTAACACTTTCGGACTGAATAATTTTATTTGAAAATTAATCCTAAAATCTCTAGAAAATAGAGGGAAATAAATTAATTTAAACAAACTGAAAAACTCGAATGCAGACTTGAGAAGCACAAAGCATTATTACATTGTTGTATAGTGAGATTAAAAGTTCAAGGAACGTGTAATGCAAATAATAAAGCCTCACTTTGTTATAATTTTTTCAATAAGTCCATTAGGTTAATGTTGGGAAGAGAACTGACATAGAAATGAATGTAGTAATTGACCAAAAATTAAATAATCAGCTTAACAATAAATCAGAGAAATATATAGTTTGATTATATTTATTAGGAAGGCTTTCTTAGAGTTGGCAACAAGGATTGAAATTTAAAGCTAGAAGTACGATATCAGCATTTTTCTATTAGTATTTAGTATTTTGTATTTTATGTGTCGTATTTGTATTTGCTTTGTGTTCAGTTCCATTAAAATGTATTTGTAATCAAGAACCATCATAGATTTAATTTCTGTCGCCCACATGGACTCAACAAAATTATCAGAAGTGGGATATGTAAGTCCACAAATTATCAGAAGTGGGAATACAAGCATACATGAATAATGCACTAAAAATGATATATCGGCGAATGAGAGATGAGCGATTAACTACTTAATTTATAAAAAACATCAATCGAGATAGAAATTGGCGATTAATACTTCCGCGAAAGCAACTGTGTCATAATTATGATTCTGCCAATTTTTATGGAATCTCTCACGTTATGAAAACTTAGTATAAGAATTTGCTTATTTAATTAATTTCTTAATGTATAACTATGGCTTTACCTTTTATATGTTAATTGCACAATTGTTGTTAAATATTTTGTGTAACATCTTTAAGTATGTGGCCAACAGAAATATACTTTGGCAAGTGACAAGAGAGATAAAGAAATTTGCATAACTTGAATAGGAAGAAAAGACTATTTTTACCCCCAGCGAAAATTCATGTCCGTGACAAAAGAGAGCAATATCAAAGTTCTTATTTCCAACTTTTACTATCATTTGAATATGAAATCCTAAGTACATTTACGGTTGAGAAAGTACTTTTATATGAATAGAAGGATATATAGTAAAATGCAACGTTATGTCACCGATATTAAGCTAAAGAACACACATATGCAATATTGCTGACGGATTTTGAGCTCTCATTCTGTCTCTCTCTCTCTTCTATATTAATTCAGAGACTGACGCCACAAATATTCGCATCTTCTTTTCGGGATTTCATATTTGTTAAGCCTGCGGCTATAACAACTTCCCGCCTTTATGCGGCTTTGCTGCGATTTTTTTCCTCTCAGCTTTCCGGTTACATCCGCGTTTCTCTTTATTAACTTCTTGATGGAAAAATACAACAACTAAAAAAAAGTGGCGATGAATGAAAGAATAACGATGATATCTTCCATAGTGGAATAAGTCAAAGTCTGAACGCGAAATTTCTGCTCAGTCTGTGCCGAAATTAAAGGCAAAAAAAGAGAGAATTGGGTTTTTTTGAATAAAAAAGCGATGTATTAAATTTTAAATGTTTGCGAATCACTGAGCTAGTAAATTGCAATTACGAGCTTTTTATATGGAAATTATGGATTATACTTAAAATTGGATTTTATGCGATTTTAAGTTTTACAATACTTGCGCTTATTTAGTGCTAAGTTTAGTTTTTTTAAATATGAATTTTTTATATTGCAGTTAGTTTTTCTTCTATTAATTTGCTACATTTTCTGCTCTACAAGCATACAAAATTATTGAAAGCAGCTTCCTAATTAAGTAAAATAAATTAACATTATTTTTATACATTTCTTTAGTGCGCAAAAAATAGATGCAAAAGGAACTAAATAAGTCAGTGTTGTCCAAGTAAACTCTTAAAAGCTGACTGTCAGCTAATAACTACAAGAGCTCTCTTATCACTCAGTTAATGCGTCGAGTGTTCATCCTCATGTTATCTTTTGATAGCAAATAGGTAGAGCACTTTATCTTTGAAGAAAGGAATATCCTTAATTGGAACACCTACAAAATCGCTTTATTACAATGACAATGGTATAAAGAATTTAAAAAGTTGCCACCTTTTGTCTATTTTTCATCTTGACAGCAACGCGTCCTGCTAGTTGTGAAAAAGCAGTGTGAACACAATACCGCGTTACAGCTGTGCAACCGGAAAAAAAAGGAAAGTCATCCAGCTTGCATAATTAGTTTCAAATGTTTTATTCTCTTTACTTGAAACAATCAGAATTAAATTGTTTTATTTCCCGTGCAGTGCAGCGCGTGACGAATGTTAAAGGAGAGCTAAGCCGGAAAATTTAAAATACAAGAGCACGTGCATTTAACATTTAATAAATATCTCTTTTTGATTTCGAGAAAGTTCCAGAAAATTCTCGCGCGCGATATAAAAATCTTATAGAAAGGAGGAAAACCTCTCAATTCAGTGATTTTAGTTAGTTTGTTGTTGTGTTAAGATTGCTTTAAAAAACTGCTCTTGTTGACTGTAGCGAATTCGCGGATTAGCTTTCTTTAGCTGTTTTGAATTAAGTTCTCTTAAACGTTTGAGTAGTTAAGAGATAACTACTGTGAGATATTGTAATACTACACGAATATCTGAGGAGATTTAAGCATTTTTGTTGTGGTAATAATAAATTTTGTTAATTTTTCATTGGACTTGTGCATTCATTTCGTAACGAACTCGTACGCATGGAACAATATACAAGAGTACATTTAAAATAGTTCTCTACAAATATCGTTATGCATATGGATTACATCAATGATATTTGCATAATGCTACCTGCTATAACAGTGCTTCTCAACCTTTTTTGGTGCGCAGACCGGTAAAACTTACAAAATATTTCGCGGACTGATGGCTTCCCCCCAAAAAAAACTTTACAAGGTATTCAAAAATTACTACATAAGTTAATTGTAATATTCTTATTACCATTTGCCTACGATCATATTTAAATATAAAGATAAGTAAATATTGTAATTATTACATATAAGTATAATTATCACATATAAGTAAGTAAACCGTTGAGAAATGTCCCACCATATTACAAAAAATAATCACAAAAGCCCTTGCATATAAAAACGGATCAGTGACGGTCCCTGGACAAACGAATGAGGATCCCTTATCTACCATACCTGAAGCGCCATTTGTCAACATTTTCTCGTCCTCATGTGGCAACAACTGAAGTAATAATTCATAATAATGCTTTCGTTGGAAAGAACATCTCTACAAACCACACACTCAAGTTTGGGACAATTTTCTTCCGATTGTGGCCAAAGGACAAAACCATATTTTAAATAGTCTGCGATATAGTGCCTTACAAAGCTTTTTCTTTTTTTTGGCAGATTGTGGTGTATATTCACCTCCATCTGTATTCGAAGGGGCGGACGACGTACTTGATTTTGGAGAATCCTTTCTTTGCGCAAAATTTCAAAACTTTTCGTTTCCTTCTTACTCATCCTGATATTGATTTTTAATTTACCTAAAGTTAAAGAAATAATACTTATATTCAGTGTTAAATTCAGTGGTTATTAAAAACTTATGCTGACGTATAGTTTTCAGTTGTCCAAGCGTGCAGAAGAATGTAAGCAAGATAAAAAGCGAAACCTAACCACTAAGCTAGATATTTCAGTGTTCAAGTAATCAGCGATACTCAAGGCAAACAGGGACACACTAACTGGTGTACTAAGTGTACGTCTCAGCAATTTATTGAAAGGCGATTAGGTACATAGTTGCCAGTTTGTTATATTTTTCATCATCAATCATATTATTTTCTAAACTAGTAAACAATTGTTATTGTAATGTAGGTGCTGTTGTAATATCGGTTGTCGGCCGATGACACTTCTGGTTTTGGACAGATAGCTGGACATTTCGCGGACCGGCAAATATGTGTTGCGGACCGGCGGTTGAGAAACACTGTGCTATAAAACACACATATTTTAATACTATTCTTGTTAAAGTTCAATATATAGTATATTATATTAAGAAGGTATTAAGCGTAAACTAAAGTAAGTTTCTGTTACTTGAAATACTAATAATACAATTGTGAAGAGATATTTCAATACTTCCATATGCGTAACAGTAGAATGACCACGTACAACAACATGCAGTAACCTAATTGAAGCAAGGGTTTTACGAAATGCATTAATTAAACTTAGCAGTTACATACACAAATATGTAAAATTATATAATGTTAAACGTAGGTTAGTCGCATTTTCTTCTGTCATTCACAGAGATTTACTACGCCTCTTTAAGTCAAGTACCATAATCACCGTTGCAAAAACGCTGGAAAAAAGGATAATTTCATTGTCAGCGTATAGCGCTATTGTCACAAGAATATGGAAGCTTACGGAGTGTCACCGAAGCGAAGATTAAAATGCTTCTGTTTGGTGCCATATAAGTTCAGAAATAACTTACAGTTTTCCTTATATTATCCAGCTGTTTAGATCGAATGGCTGAATAATTCAAGTGCAAACCAGACTATACCAACGCTATTCAGATGGCGTCATTTTGGATGGGATGTAGCTGTCAATGTTAACGTTATTAACCATTACTTAAGATATCCGATCGCATTTAATGATATGATCACAATATATCTCTACGCCAATAACACCTGCGGACTTCTTGTTTTGCAGTGTTAATTAGTCTTCTGTATTAATGATTGTGCCTTTCAATACAAGACAAAAATCTCAAAGTAATGTCGATCTCTAGATTGAATGGACTGTCACAGCCATCCGATGGTCTTCCAGTCTCCATAGCTTTTCACAAGCAAGGATGTATGGGGACATATCAGGCTATTAGATCGATTATAATTTAAAATGTTTGAAGTTGCAGAGCAATTATCGAATTGTCTGGTACTAAATATAGCAGTATTCGAAGTTATTATGCGCCCTTGTTCGACCGAATGTCATTAGACATGTATACGACAGGCAGTAATAGGACATACAGGTATGTAACAGTTTTGCACCTGCATTTGATTGGTAAATTGCTTTTGATTTACCAATCTTTGATTTACCAATTTTAAGGTCTTTGATTTTAATTACTGTCTTTCTAACAGTATTTCTAGACGTAGATCTAGTAAATTTTAAATTTCTATATATGTATTTTTGATTGGAGTACTACTCTGTAAAGTAGGCGCTCAAAATTTTTGGATGAACTATAATGATTTAAAATTGTTCATCAACTAATTTTGTGTGAAAAGAAACACAACGGGTTTTCTAGGAAGTTGTCTCAAATAAGATCTGACTGACCTCCTCTTGGTAACGTTAAAGCAGTTTTTGAATTTTTTCCTTTCCCTTTTCTTTTTTATTATATTTTTGCATTTCGTTTTAGGGGTTTCTTCTTGTTTAAGTACACTGAGTTGGTATTGTATATATTTTTTTGCATTTTATAAGGACATATAGAGATTGTACTAGATTTATATTTTATTTCTTTTATGTTGTAAAGAAATTTCTGTATTTCTGTGTTATTATATATATATATAAGAATAAATTGAGTTGAATTAAAAAAATTAAATTTAAATACATATTTAATTAAATATTCTTTGCGCCATTGCTGCAAGGAATGAAATTTAAATTTAAACAAATTTAAATTCTTAACAAATACGTATAAAAGTAAAAAAGTAAAAAAGCAAATTTAAATTCTAAAAAAAAGAAAAAAGCCAAAATAATTTAAAATAATTTAAAAATATGCAAACATGTAAAAGATTTAATTCTCGAACTAATCTACAATATCATTTAAATTCAGAAGCATAAGCAAATCAAGTGCAAAATCTATCCATGAAAATAAATGTACTAATTTAATAAATTAAAATTAAATTAAACATTTTTTTTAAAAAATGCATATGTGAATGATCGTAGAGTAGGCAGAAGACAGACTTATCAAGGGTAAGTTGCCTCCAAACCTAACTCTCCAATCATTAAATTCGTGTTTCGTCATTCATGCAGGCAAGGGTAAAAGTCAAAATTTTTAAAGTCATTTTTAAAAATTTAAATTTTTAAGAAAAAGTTTAATTCTTGACTTTATTTGCTTGTTTCTCAAAAGACTTAATTAGTATTTTCCTTTTTGAACTTTAATTCTTAAATGTTAATACTTAAATGTTAAATTCTAAGGGTACCACTTTATTGGAATTACTTTTGGTTTTGACTTTTACCCTTGCCTGCATGAATGACGAAACACGAATTGAATGATTGGAGAGTTAGGTTTGGAGGCAACTTCCCCTTGATAAGTCTGTCTCCTGCCTACTCTACGATCATTCACATATGCATTTTTTTAAAAAAATTGTTTAATTTAATTTTAATTTATTAAATTAGTAGATTTATTTTCATGGATAGATTTTGCACTTGATTTGCTTATGCTTCTGAATTTAAATGATATTGTCGATTAGTTCGAGAATTAAATCTTTTACATGTTTGCATATTTTTAAATTAATTTAAATTATTTTGGCTTTTTCTTTTTTTAGAATTTAAATTTGCTTTTTTACTTTTTTACTTTTATACGTATTTGTTAAGAATTTAAATTTGTTTAAATTTATATATATATATATATATATATATACATGTGTGTGCGTATGTGAATGTATTATGTTACAAAATGTATGATTCCAGAAACGCTTTAAAATTTATTTGCAAATTTGTAATGCAATCTTAAATGCGGTGCTCGAATTTTAAGTAATATGTAAAGCAGAATCTCTGTTTAAAACAACAAGCTTCTTTTTATTCAGAGGGGTAGTTTTGGTTAAGATCTAGAATACAACTTATGTCATGAAACAATAAGAAGAATATATTGCTAAAATCAAATTACATAGCATTCTCGTAGTACGTTTACTTGCTCTCTAATGTCCCAAAAATGGTCATTTAAAATCCTTTAGAACAGTATTTGTGGCACAGTGATCAGCTATAACCTGTTACGAAGAATTACGTAAACTTTCAGATGAATCAGTATGTATGTTGCAGATAAGACCGAAGGTAATTATTATTAATCAAGACCCTAAATCCGAAAATGAGAGAAGACAGTGAAATTCCTGTTAAATCTATAAGTACAATTTAAATGCTTTATTTTTCAGTATTTCTTCCAAACTGCAATGCGGGAAGATTCAAGGACTCTGCACTGTAAAGAACAATAATGTTGCTTTTTGGCAAAACGTCAATCATTTGTAATAATAAAATTCACGCTGTGCAAACTCCAGCTGGAATACAGGTTTTTTTTCATGCCTAAACGTCGTTCGTTCTATATGTGGTATAAAATACACGATGTATAAACACAAATTGTGATATAGCCATCCCAAATGGATTGCACCTGTCGACACCGTTCAGAGCTTTACGCATTCCAGGTTACTCGTGTTGTTGCGTTAAGGCTGCGTCAGAGTAAAATAGTGACAAGTTGCAAAGAGAATAAAAGAGAGTGTTTCGATTGCTTAATAAATTTTCTTCATTTGTCCATCAAAATTAGCTACGAAAATTCTACTAGGTATACTAAAAAATAATTTTTTAACAAAAGCTATGTTAAAGGATAAAAGGTTTAGTTCTATAGATCTATAGTAAGTTACATTGTAAATAATCAAATTGATAGTAATAACAAGGATTTCCTTGCATTCATTCAAAGACCAAATATGTATCCAAGTCCAGAAACTCTGGTGGGCAAGTCATCTCAATGGAACCACATTCCTGTTCACAATATTCCTGTCTATTAAATCATTAATTCATGAATACCCCTAATGGATAGATTAAGATGTTGAGCAATCATATTCTGCCTTCAATGAAATGATACTGAGTTACCACATTCTTACCAACTGAATTTCTACAAAAGAACTGTTGAAAGCCTGCAAATTTGGATGAAGGTTATCATTATTTCACTTACAGTTTTTGTTCACAAGTTCGATAGCAATCAATAATGGCATGGGTGCAATGGGATCTAGACTTACTGGTCTAGGTAGTATGCCAAATTTCTATAGAAAAACCTCTAGCTGCTGGACAACATTCTTACCTTCGAATGAAACACTCTATCGCTGTACTAAAGGATTAACTGCAATTAAGTTTAAAACTGATATTAATCTCATTATATTGCAATTATGCCTGAAATGTGTTTAATACTTGATTGTGTGCTAAAATGCTAGTTCCGTTTATTACATGCATCGAAAATATATAATTCTCCAGCACATTACTCATATATT
This sequence comes from Stegodyphus dumicola, assembly GCF_044657685.1. NCBI lineage: Eukaryota > Metazoa > Arthropoda > Arachnida > Araneae > Eresidae > Stegodyphus > Stegodyphus dumicola. Next base: position 202,984,966 of record NC_140771.1, read on the forward strand.
CTTATCATAATGTAGGAAGTACATTGCCTGAAATTTCAGTTTTGTAATGAAGCACTTTTTTTAGAGTAATGTTTGACAGATAGATTTGCTTTTATTCTGCACGATATGGTATTATTTGATCATGCCGTTTCATCGTTTAATAATATGTCTAGGGTATTGTTGAAGCAATATTGGTCTTATTACAAATTACTTCACACGAGACAATCATTCTTAAGTGCTCTGCGATTAATTAAATCGCCAGATGTTTGAATAATTTATGAACATACCAGACATCTTCAGATCTCCCACAATAGCATACGGTATCTTTCAGTTTGTATAATTTTCGAATTAATTGCTTCATAAGAGCAGGTAAAGATTTCTTGAGATTAATTTTTAATACATAATTTTCTTCGAATAAAATTCTTTTACTTCTGTCTAAATCTAAATCCTCGCATGGTATCACTAACAGGTTAAGTTTAACTTCAGTAGGAAGAACTTACAAAATGAACTATGTTTACGTTTACAAAACTATCGTTAGAGTTTTACTCAAAACGTTTTCCTGTTGAATTAAAGTATCATGACTTGTGAAACTCGCATGAACGGTTGCCGCCATAGTTTAAGTAGAAGTAACAGATAATTCAGATTAAAACTATCTTTGAATGATTTTAAAAGGAGCCTGCCTGGAGTAATATGGCAGTTCGTTTTCACTTAAACTGCACTTAATTTTGTCATTTTTGAGAATTGCAAAACAGTCATAATATTATTCATGTTGTATGAGAGGAGATAACTCAAATTCTGCAATTTCAACTGTACTAAGACAGTAGAAAAGTATGTTTTCCATTTTTTTTTTATATAAAAAAAAATTCTTTTGTGTGAGAGGATGCAAAAGATTTTTCTTCACGCTCGAAAAGCTCTACGGTTTGAACCAAACTTCAAATTATCTAAGTCCCTGAAAGCAAAGTTTCCTATCCATCAAACTAAAAGCATACATGTTTGCCTGCTTCTCTTTTTAGAATCTTTTTACGCTGAGACCGCTTCTCAGACATCGAATCTTTGAATAAAATGTATCAAACCATTTTAAAGCGTCATGATAAAAATTTTTCTTTTGTCACCCAAAAGTCTTCCGAATAATAATCCGATTCTTTTTCCTTATTGGCAAACTTTCTAAATCCTTAACCGACTATCTAATTTTCAATATTTCCGAAAAATCATTACACCATTTTTACTTTGCTACAATGAAGCAACAGCTGTCCTCCATTTTTGAGTATCTGTAGGTTTTTTAGTTTGTTGAAACAAAGTGGGAGCTTGATATGACGTTTCTTTTAAGCAAGCAAGAAGTTCAGATAAGAACAGAAGTTGATTAAATTATTTTATGTTCTTCCAACATGAATAGCATTAATTATAATTTGATTATATTTGTAAAAAGGAAGTATATGTATTTACACTCGCACGAGCTATCAGACGTGAGTTAATTTTTCTGTAAAGCATTTAGACTATGCAGTTTTTAAATTTGACTTATTAATGACATTTCTATCAGAAGCTGAAGACCTAATTCATATGCCGAATGCTTTTCTAGAAAATGTGTTCAAAAGAAGATTATATAATACAAATCTAATTGTATATTTAGCAATTGCAATAACAAGTACAACAAAATTTCGCATTTATTAATGGTATATCAGATACCTGTAAATAAAAAAAATATTTATGCTAGTGTTTAAATGCAGTCTCCTTTTTCTTCAATTTTCGAAGGAGTATTTCTAACTCTGTACTACCAAAACACCTTAAACATTTTCAGCATGCACCCGAAAACAAACTGGAAAAATATACAGGTAGATGTATCCGTAATTTGGAGCTTTAAAAGTATCGATATTTAACTACGATTCTCATATAGTTTCTATGCTTAACAAAAGTATCTCATTCTAATATTTTTCTAGTAATGGTAAATACTATAAGCCTACAAGAAAACCTTCATCTTCTGAAATTGAATTTTCAGAGTATATTTCGAAGAGCTGAGATTTGCTAGAGAGGATCCTCATGAGACATAAGAAAGGAGGAAACGATACAATTCAAAGTCTCTATATTTGAGAGTTTCAAAACGTAGTTTAGTAAAACTTTTATTAAAGACATTTCATACAGGTCTTTTCTTGAAATACCTTTAAATATCTGACTTACGTTTTGTGTTTAAAAATGTGCAACTAAATAATGCAAAATGCGCAATAATGTAATAACGATGCATATGCTACAGATATGCAATCTATTTAATATTATTTGGGCCCACCAGCGGCCGAGCGGTAAAGACGCTGAACACTGGTAGTTCGGTCCGAAGTTCGAATCCCGCGAACGGGCTGGCTGCATGGGCGTTTTCGCGGTTTTCCCCATGTGTAACGTGTATACGAGCCAGTTTCCCTTAGAAAGTCCTCCCCGAAGGCATCCCTCCCTTTAGGCAGATAGCCCTCGTGTGCTTTGCCATAATTAAATAATCCAATCCAATCCATTAATGTTATTTGACCCAGTCATACAATACAAAATAGAGTTAATATATCTTTGCAAAGAATAGTAATACTCTCTTAATGAATTGATCCCAATTTATAAAAGAAATTAACCAGTTCAGAATTTGATTTTCGAAATATTAATTCCGTTTAGTTAAGATAGGAAGAAAACTTTATAAAAGAACAAGCAGTAATATTAAATAAATAGGCTAGTTATATTGTGTTCAAAACGTAATAAAACAATTTAGTCATTGCTAGCTTAAAGCAAGTTTATTGGAACTGTAAAAGCATGTACATACATTCTGTTTAATTTGCTGCAATCTCTTTTACAAAATCTGCAATTTAACAACTATATTAATATGAAAGGACATTAAGACCAAGTACACAAAAATGCAAAACAGTAAAATTTTCGGAATATTCTAACAATATTTTGAAATTATACATTTAAATGCGTTGGATAAGATTTTATTTTAACATCATCTGGTTTTCCAGTTTTTATTACCTCGTTGAAAAAGAGATACTATTACCGACAATATCGCGCTTGCAAATTACTACTGTATGCAAGGGGTAAGTATTTTTAAATAAGCCCTAATTTTAAATGTCATAACAAGCCAGAATAAACACACACACTATTTTGTTAAAGTTTTAAAAGTGTTAAATAAACCTACTTTAGTATTTAGATTGAAAATTCTTAATAAATTTCTATTAATGGACTACATTTGCGTTAACCCCTTTCCGGCACGCTACCTTTTAAAGTCGGAATTTTAATTAAAAAAAAAGGTAGGCTGTATAATTAGGCCTAGAGGAGTGCACAAGTAAAATTTTGTGAAGATAGCACTTATCGTTTTAATTCTGTGGGTGTGCCCAACGTGGCACACTGATTGAATAGAGCTTCGAAAAGAGTGCTGAAACGAGCATTGTTGTCAATGAACTGACCGATGAAATGCGGAGAAACAAAGAATACAGACTCTCAGTTGTCCTAGATTATCGGTGAGCCCAGTCTGGGCAATTCTTGCTCGGTTAATTATATTTTCTTTTAAAGCTATTGATTATTTTGTCGTTTTTCACACGAAAATTTTTTATTTGAGTATGAAAAGTCGGATTCTATTCTAAAATATAGGAAATAGTAATCAACAGCAGCTCCACTAATATACTAAAAATGGTAATTACGACATTTACAATATGCCGTTGAGAATGAGGATCAGAGGCTAACGAACAAGTGCATGAGGAAAAATGTACGCTTACGAGTCATGAACTACAGTGTAAAAGCGGTCATATGAGTGCGCACATGTTTCCTAACAATTTTTATGCATATTCCGTCACCCCGTTTCACCTCTAAATCTTTACTCTGAGAACCTGACTTTTACACAATTTGAAAAGCCTGATATAGGGATGCATTCCAGGCATTCATCTTTTTTGCAAAAAATATTCATATAACTTATTTTTACATCTACCTATTTTATTATTGTTTGGGAATATGAAAGAGCTTTTGTTAAATGCTTAAATCACAATAACGCGTGCACTTTTGAAAGCCTTAGGAAATAATTTAACTTATGTAAATCAAAATTAAATAAGAGCTAGTTTAGGTGAATTAATTAAACCAAACGATTCAAGAACTATAAACGTATTTGAGTTAGAGACAACAATTCGTTTCTGTTTGCTTTGTAGGGTAATTTATTGCAACGCAAGGATGCCTTTATGAATGTTCTTCGTAACGAATCTATTCTGTGTTGAAGTTCGTGTAGGTTCTCGGAACTCGAATTAATAAGCGCAGTTCAGTCCGTGTATATTCTCAGGAGGGCTTTCTAATATAAAAATGACAAAAAAATGCACTTGAAAATAACAGTTGTAAGCACAAAAAAGAAAGTATTCCTAATAGTCTTTGTAAAAATCATTAAGATACTCATACAATGCGCATTTTCATTACACATAAAAAGTCATAAAACTTCTCATGAATTCAGTCTTTGTTAACAAAGACTGAAGCTAATATGCAATTGTTTACCTTAACTAAAATTAAAGTATTTTAGCTAATGGCATTTTCCGCCTGCAGCTTGCAGCTTTTAATTAATTGAAAAGAAATATTCGAACTCCTTAAAAATATACTATTTAACACATTTCTCAGTTTATCTAACTCGAATAAAATGCCTGACAAAAATATGCTTATTGTTCAAAGAATAAATATTGTATGAACAACGAAAAAGGATGACTAGGAATATATACGATAAAATTCTAAACTAATATCGTTATTTCTTGATATCTTGTACCTAGAAGCGTCAACTCTAACATATATTACTGAGTATCTTTGAAGATTCACGATCGATAAAGTTTATAGGCGGCAGTCCACATTTCTTTATCTCATCTCTCAGTTATTTGCATCAGATCCACAATTTCAAGGATTTCTGCTGAAGAGAAGCTTAAAGAATAGCGCTCTTTTCGATTTAGTATCGACATGGTCTGAGATTTTGGAGCTGAAAACATTGCTGACAAAGAAATATCGAACCATTTCAACACTCGTCCTCAGACAAAAGAAAGGAACGATGGAGTAAATGGAAAGGAAGAATTCTTCGAGGAAATATCACCGGATAGCTGAATCTCTTGTTTATTATTTTGCTCCAAATAATGGTCGGGATAATGCAATCGAAGCAGTATCCTGTACTGTGTTTTTTCAACAACGCATGATCAACTACTAAGTGAAGTTTGAACTACATGCTTTGTAAATAAGTATTCAGGAAAGTAAAATTGTTGGTGTGAAAGAGGAAAGCATTGTTGAAAGGAGAAAATTGTTTTGTGAACAAAAAAAATGAAGTTATAAATTCATTTTTTGATCTAGAACATTTTGTCAACATTTATTTTAAAGGTATAGCGATTTGCATCCTGCAATAATATAAAAGAGAAATTTAAGGACTTTTTTTTACCGTGCGGTTGAATTCCATTAAAACGAATTAAAATTTTGTGTACTAAATATAGATTAATTTATAATAGAAGTGTTTATAGTATCATCATAAATATCATGGATCATATTAAATACTCTGTTAAAGCTAAAAGTGTGTTCTAAGAAATAAAAACATTAGTATGAGAAACGAATGCACTCCCGGAAGAAGAGAATTACTGTCTGAGAGAATGAAAAATAACAAAAACACCTTCACAATCTACAACATATTGCCTATGCTAGTATCTAAACTATTCTTTAGTTTGTAAGATGGAGAGGCCCCCAACTTGTCAGCAAACTGTGGTAGTGACTGCTATTAAGTGTGAATTTACACAGAAACGTAGGAAGTGTATAAGCCCTTTTTATTCAACTTTTAAAATAAAAGATGCGTCCACTTGACGCTCACAAACTACGCCGATCCGCCGGTTTAACTGAAACAGAACGTAGAAATGAAAAATAATGACTGGATGAATAAATAGCGAGATCACTATCCACGAGGCTCTGAAATCTTAAACTAACCTACCGCGTTCTAAATTACCGCTGCAATTCAGCGAACTTACTGAATAAGCAGTTGAGAGATCTAGCAAACTGGCGAGCTAGGCACACAGGCCGACACGCGCTGTTCTAAAATTTCTACCGAGCAATATTCATGTTCTCGATTCAAGTAGCACACACACAATCTCGTTTCCCTTCAATTTAAACTCAACTTACTTCCACTAAATTTGAATATACTTCGCGCTACTACAATTTACATACTCTTGTATTGGCAATTCTAGGGGAAAGTAAAGGCTAGACAGGAAAGATAACTTAAAATAAATGTTAGTTAAAATAAATATAATCCCTACAAGTTACTAGAATTAAAACTACTGGCTACAAAATGGTTACTGTGTAAGAATGTTTTAAATATTATTACTACATTCAGAGCACTCTGTTTGCTACTAATGTGCATACATACTCTAGCAAATATGATGCATCTTTGAAAAGTAGTTCAATGAGATTGCACATATCTTCTCGAAAAATAATACATAAATGCTGTTTATATAAATAATAAAGAAACCTTAAGGTTGGTGTTGTAATTTTCTTTAAACGCATTGAAGAGAAGAACTGTGGAAACCAATAACAATTGTGAAGTTCAACGATTAGTAGAAAAAAGCTTTTTATAATTTCCTTTCCAGATTTTAAAAATTTAATTCAATGATGATATTAAAAATCACATGTTACTTACTATCTGTTTAACAAATGTAAAAAATGTTATTACATACTAAATATATTATTACGATTATTTAATTAATTACAACACACAGAGTCAATTGAAAAGAGCGTCTGGTAAACAAAACTGGGTACATAAGCAAATGGCTAAGAATTTATTTCGAATTTCAATATAAATTATGAATTTTGAAACAAATTCTGATTTAACCTTTTGAAACTTTATTTTACATAATGATATGGTTTAAGACATCTCTTACTCTTGGATATTTTCAAATCAAGCGTTATACATAGATCATCTATGGTATCTAACGAAGGCTTTAAAATATTGTGTATTCGTTTTGGGATTGTTTTCATGTTTCATTTGTGAGACAACTCAATAAAGAGTCAACAGCGTGTTCAACTAAATAAAATCTATTTAACTTGAGAGTAAATCATTTTACATCCAAACTGTAATAACAAAGTTAAAATGTGTTTACCGGTTCTCCGTATGGCACTATGCACACCGGATACAGTTTCTGATGAAACCAGCAAGAACATATAATTGCTTTTAATACGTAGCTTTGTGAAAAATTTCTTTCGTATTAGAATTGAAGTGGGAGAAAGATATTTTCGTCGAACTGAAAATCAGATGGTTTTTAAAACACTTCCTGCATAAAATTTAAACGAAAACTTAATTGGCCTAAAATAGAGTAACATTACTAAATGTTTGGTAATAGCCTTGCCTATGTAGCTATAGTTGAACACATACTCTAGAACAAATTTTTAGGCTGCTCAAAAGGTTAAGCAATGAATTTCCCAATTTTAATTTGCATTTAGAGACTTAGCAGATATGTTTCTTAAGAACTCAAATAAGAATTTCTTGTGAACTCAAGTAAGTAAGCCCTAACTGCTATCAATGCACACAATAGAAAAGCATTAATATTAAAGTAGATTTAAAAAACAATTATAAATTCCATTTCATGTTAAAAATTCTTTTCTGAAATTTCTGTTTTTTTTAACTTTGAAAGCTAAAGCACTTCTATTTTTTACCAATAAAATAACTTATTTGAAACACTCGAAAATTTAAATTCTATGATTACTCGAAAATGTGATATTCTGTAATATATCAATATAATTTTTGCAAATTCATCATATTTATACAGAACTTCACTTAGCTCAAGCAACATTTTAAGCTAAAAATATCTTACATATTATAAGTTTTTATGTTCATTTTGTGCACATATTTAGAGTGCGAGCTTTTATTTTTGTAAACGTGCGATCACATGGTTAAATCTGTTCACTTCTACCACTTTATCATTTACATTTCATTTACCAAGAACTATGTAATGCGTGAGCTATGTAAATATGGTTAAAAGTAAAAGCATCGCTGCAATACTTTGCATTCATATAGGGCAAAATATTAAAGAAAAGCTTGTAAAATTCTATACATAGATTTACACATAGCGTCTTTGAAGTCGAAAGCCCATGAAATTTGCTGAATAATTATAATTTAGATTATTTTTATAACTCACGAAAAAAAATGCATTTCGATAAAGGATTTTGCCACGACAAACTTTGCACTTCTACAAAGAGTTTGAAAGCTTTGAAAAGATAAGTAATAAATTTTAGTTGTAAAAAATATCTTGAAGATGTATTTTCAACGCTATTTTATAAATCTGAGTTCATCTGATTATACTTTGACATGTGTTTAAGTAAAATGCAACAAACTAATGTCGTTCCGATGAGTTTTATAAGGTAGTGTAAAGAGGATAAATTTAGTAGTTTCAAAAAGACTCAGGAGAAGAAAGATATCTTAGTCGAAACCTTTTCCTTAGCATTTGGCAGATGATTTAAACGTTTCATTTATTTTTAAATTTGGTCCGTTTTCTCTTCTTCATCAAAAGATTCTTGCATCTGAGGAAATAAAGAGGCAGTCTGATGTTAATTGCTCAATACCAGAAGACCTTCACATTTGTCAGCCATCGCAAATAATTCAAAATATGTAACTATTTTCAAAATAAGGAAAAATCCCACAAAATTATTAGTAAAATAAAGAATGTGATAATAAGCACAGGCACAGATTTATGCTATCTTTAATAAAGAATGTTCTATCCGACAAAAACTTCAATGCCCTGTTCTTGCCTCAAGTTTATCGCACACATAAATAAATCATGTCTTTAGTTTTGAAGTTAGGAGCTAATGCTTTAACCTACATTTCAGACGAGCGATCATCAGATTAACTTATTACAAGGATTGTATAGTTGCAAATGAAAAGACCTGATGAATGAAAACATAATTTTTCACTTTTTGTAAGTCTGCTCAAGTATCAATGCTGCAGAAGTAATGCGCGCTGAAAAAAAGTTTTACTCACAGAAGGTTTTAGGTGAAGGGCAATATGCGTGACTCCCGTACAGCACTGATCATTTTGTGTTCTCAACTATCAACTATCTAGAGCCTATGTTAGTGTACGTTTCAGGACCATTTATCAAATAGCATAAACTAAAAGCATATGAGACCAGTTTACTTACCTGCCTTTCAGTCAGATTATGCAGTGGGAATATTTTCATCCCATATTCATTAAAGAGGATCATATTCGAAAGAAACAAAACATTCTTCAGGTAAATCTGCATATTCTAAAATAAGGACAAATTCAAATATATGCCATTTCATATAAGAGAAACATACCGAAAATCAAAATCAGTATGAAAACTTGCAAGAAAACGGAATGTACAATAAAGTTGTTACAATAAACATTTCGCAGAAAATTAATAATATTTTTAAATATACTTACCAATATGGATTTTTCAAATGCTTATAATTATATTTTTCACTTGTAACTAGTAGATCATTGAATAATTTCCACTAAATAATTTTAATTTTCGTGCGTTGTTGCATACACTTACTTCAGGTTAAATAATTCTTCCACACATTTCTATTCTAAAGGTATTAATTGACAGCTAGGTATACAAGTTAACAGAATTAATAGAAAACTATTTAGTTAAGTTTAAAAAATAGATCTTTAATTTTTATATTTTTTCAGATTTCAACTACATACATATGTATGCATATTTAATATAATATTCTAAAATATTTGCAATTTGTTCGTTAATAATACTTTTAACGTTCGAAACGTAGAAATGCTTTCAAAATACTTTCAAAAATGCTTATATATACTGAATACACTACTCAGGAATCGAATGAAAATGCACAGTGACTTGAGTGCCATAATATTATACATGTATTGTGTATTGTATTTTAGGAAATCCATATTAAACACCGAAGCGAAAAATTTAATCATTGAAAAACAGAGCTAAATAATAAAACTTTTGCTTTTGCGAAAACTAAGTCAGTATTTTCCGTGCTTTGAATAAAAAGCAACATTTTCCGATACTTTCACAACGAAGCAATCTAAAAATCTATAATTTTTAGATACTAGTAGTTCCGCTCATGGTGAAATCCAATTTCAACCTAAGATTTATATGTTTCTCAGCGCAAAGGAAAATAATAGACAGAAATTATTTTTAGATATGCTTTACATCTTAAATATATATGCTTCAAATTTAATATAAGTGCTACATTAAATTATGCTTGGAGATTAATGGCAATAATTATATTACCCAACTATTTCCATAACCCTTCATTAAATGAGCTTTTTATGAAGCGCAGCAAGTAAATAGTAGAATCTTCTTATGTATTTATTCAATATTTTAAAATTAACTTGCGTGTTTTCTTAGATAGTTCTTAAAACAAACTCGTATATTTTCATTTCATTGTTAGATATTTTTGAAATATGGAACATTTTACCAGCTTTAATATAAAAAAGATTGAAAAAATATAATTTTAACAGTGTTACTATTTTTTAGAAATTAAAACAGTTTTTAATTCTACTGAACTGTTTGTGTAGGAAAACTATTAAAATAACAGTTTGCTTGCGTTGCTCCTTTCCCAAAGAGATGGCGCATGATAGTCAAATTCGAATTAAATATTTTTTTTTTTTAAATTTGCCTACTAGTAGATGGATTTCAAACTCTTTTTACTTATTTTTATTTGCTTATTTTTATTATAAGGGTTATTCTTATTATATTTTATCCATTTAATTTTCACTTCTAAGTGCGATAGCCTGACAATTGTTTCTGACAGTTTGTCTTGACGCTGATTTCTCATTGAGTAACATTGGATTTTCATAAAGAATACTGTTGCGGACTATGGGTTGAGTTTCCCTAACAATTACACTCAGTGAGCAGGAAGACTTTCTTACTTTATGGAAATAAATAATAGTTCTTCAGTTAGGTTGTAGAGTCATTAGGTTATTTTTGAAACAGGAGGAAATGAATATTGAGCAACGCCTTCGCCGGGAATCGAACCACGGACCTCTGGAACACGCTCCCAGAGTGCTGACAACTGCACTATGAAGGCATGCTAAAAAGGCGGGAGGAATACCTTATATACTCCACCTTTTAAAGGGCGACTGAGGTTTTTAGGGGGACCTAATCGCCAAATTCTGGGTGTGGAGAATGCTCATCCACCACTCTTTTAGTTCGGGCGCCACTGCAGTGTCATTAGGTTATATTTTAAACAGGAGGAAATGAAAAATGAGCAACGCCTTCACCGGGAATCGAACCGCCGACCTCTGAGATACTCGAGTGCTGAACACTGCATAACAAAGGCATGCTAAGAAGGCGGGAGAAATAACTTATAAGATAAATATGGCAGATAACTAAAATCACTAACAGAGACATATCTATAGCTTAATACATTCGCACCGTTCTGAGCTAAGTCGCTGATTCTTGGCTCAAATGCAGCCATATTTAATACAGTTTCTCAAGTACTTATTAATTTTCAAAAAGATTACTGCGAGGGTTTTGAAAATGCGTTATGCGTTTTTCGGAAATTTCCCACTGTCACCTAGCTGGCGCAAAATCGCGTATTGTTGCCAAGTTGTCAGGAAATCTTTGCGCATATCTCAAATTATAACTCAACTATCTTTAAAATTCAAATATTAATCGATTCAGAATTATAAGACCATAATATAAGAACACCACTTGGAAAACAAATATACATAAATTCGACTGTACAAAAACAAATATCTAAATTATTACATAATGCAAGCCAAACAAACATGTAAGTAAATAAAAAATACTTAACTGCTATGAAAATACATAATAATCAAATAAACTCAAATATTTACAAAATTTTATAACAATGTGTTTAACTATTTATTACATTTTATATACAAATTAACGCAATACGTTACGAGGGTGTACTTGTGGTTAGGCTCATTCTGCAGGGCGGCTAAGCCCGAGTCCATCCATCGTGATATAATATATTTAAGTGGATTTGTCTGAAACGAGAATGCAGTGGCTTTCTTCTGTCTACTAATAATACACACGTAAATTCTGTAAGGCGAAACTGTTCATTTTGTACCCCTCCCCGAAAAAAAATTATTTTAGTGTATCACTTATCTATTTTCAGGTCTTGCCTGACCATGTCCAAACTATTTTTGTTGGAATAAACTCCTGATAGGAGGGCAGAGATAATTCCTGATAACCTCTGGTTGCCGTCAAAAGACTTCCCTCTCCGTCACCTGCAACTTGTTTGCACATCCTTCTTGACACCATCCCCTTCAGTGTAAATTTGGTGTAATGGAAACCAGCTCCTCCTAACAATGATTTCTCGAATTTGCGAAGAAAATGTTGCCGAACATAGGAATGGTAACATACTTTACTAGTGGACCCATTAAGCATAATGTATATTCATATGTTTGTGAACCTGATATCTATCCTCTCATTTGGGAGCCTGTGCCATTGCTTATCCTATGTCCGTTCATTTATTTTCAACTCATTAACTACATACGTTCTATGGTCTGATTTCTTCAAAGAAGTAGACTTATACCTCGAGGAGAAATCTACCTGTTCATAATTCAACAATACTTTTCAATCAAATTCGGAAATCAGGTATAATTAGCGGATTTTTTTCTCGAGGAATATAGACTGGTGGTGGCTGTAAAATGGCATTACTATCGTACTTTTCTTTACCTCCTTTTGTTTCATTTTTAGGATGCTCTTCTTTGTTTCGTGTTTCAGAGCTGTGATTTTAATGTTTTTCCATACAGTATAAATCAGGCTAATATTGGGCCAATGTGTGTTACCACGATGATGGATTTTTAGATGTTGCTAAGAATTAGGAATTCAATTCAATGAATTTATTTTCCTACTTAAACAAAATACGAAAGAGTGTTAACATTAATTAATTTAGATTATTAGAAGTTTTATTAACAGAAGTGTGTTATTAATTTGAAAAGATTTTAGTTCTTATTTTGGATTTTTTCTGTCGGAAATCAATCAGATAGAATTTTCTAATAACCGTGATTATGTAGTAAGAAAGAGCTAACATATACTTTCTTATAATAACGAAAATCATGAGCTATATGATCATTAGATGCTAAAATAAATCAACATGCACTATAAAAATTAACACTGAACCATCTTTATAGATTCTACTTATTTATTCTCGATTTCAGTAAGATATACTTTCCCTTCCTGTGCGTTAAATACATGTTTTTTCGATCATTAGAAATTAAATTTTTATTTCACACAAAATTTCTGTAATCAGAAACACTAATTCTGTGAAAGTGAAATTAAATTACCGTTTTAATCTAAAAAACGCAAACGATAAATAAAAAATGCTAATCTGGGCCACACGTATGTGACTTTCATAAACCGAATTTAGACCGATTTAGTTTACTAATAAAATTTAGTAGTTAGAATTTTAAAAATGCCAATATCCGCAAGACTTGTTATAGAAATATTAGGAAGATAAATACTTCCTGAACTGAACAAAAACCTGATTAATATTTTTCGCAAAGACTGACTTCAGTTTTAGAAAAAAAAAAAAAAAAAAAAAAAAAAAAAACTATTTTCGTAGTTTCTTGAATTTCGATACTTTTCTGAAAAGAAACAGATAATCTAAGCCTCGATGTTATCGATTATGGCGTTGATGTATGCATTTAAAGGTAATCAAGCTTTCAAGTAATCTTTAGTGGCTACAGTAACGTTTCTGAAACATGTAATTTCTTCTAAGGAAGATGAAAAGAAAAAACATGATGAGCAGAAAAGCGGAAAAGAAATTGGAAAAAACGTCAATCGTATGATGAAAAGAAATGCATTTCTTTTATTTCTTCTCTCTTTTATAATGAATAGATTTCTTAGAAAACAGCCTACGTTTTACCCTAAATGGGATATTTATAGAAAATGCAGAACTTTTCGATATGTATTTCGTTTTATCTCTCTAAGTGGTAGTGGGATTGAACAGAGATATATAAGAGATATGAAAACTCTTAGGAAAATTTATAAATGGCACACTCCGATTGAAATTCAGAAGATATGTCTTAAACAGAGCATATAACAAATAATGAATAAATACTGCAACGAGAAATTGGCAGTGAGAAAAACCAGACACCTAGATTTGAAAATTATTTCAGCCCTGCATAGTTATTTTTAACTAAAAAAATATTTGTAGCAGTCATTTTATGATAAAATGCTTTTTAAGTCGTTAAAACTTTCAGAAATCAAATATCATCATCTAGTGAAATATGTATTTCAATATTATTTTTGTTACATAATTTAAGAAATTAATTTAAACTTTATAAATATTTAGTAGTTTCCAGTGTTCAATTAAAATTTCTTCTGGAAAAAAGTTATAAAGTGAAACATATTTATTAAAAATCTGGTTGAAAATTTAAATCAAGTAATATTATTAGATTAAGATTTTATAAGAGTCGGTTTAAAGAAAATCAGTTGCTTCTATTTTTAGTATACATGTCTTTTAATGCAACTTTATTAGTTCAGTTGCTATAAACTGAGCATCGCTCAAAATCAGACCTGATTCTGAAAAGACCTTTTGTGTTTCTGTATTATTTAGATGATATATAACAGACGCAGTTCGTTGCAGCAGGTTCGCATGTAACCTGCAAACACTAGAATAGAAAATCAATACAAATTAGAATAATTTGTAATGGTTTTCAGAATCACCTCTTGCACTAAATGAATATCTTCCATTTGCCTTGAAAGACTTGGTTTCTGCAAGAAGAGTTACTAACGCAATTAGGAAACGGAGGCAATTGATTGAACTACGTGGTTCAGAATACTTCAGAGAAATTACTACATAAATACAGCTCACATTCGTTTCTGATTCAAGTATCTAAAGTTATGGATAATTTTCTTAACATTCGGGAAAGGAATTTAAGAATTATAGCAGAATGCTGATATCAGAAATCTTATTTTTAATCAAGCATCATAGAACAAGAAATGAGTTAACTTTTCTGAAAAGAATGGCAAAATTCGAAATGAGGGATTTGTCTTCAACTTGAGCATTTTTTGGAATCACATGTAATTATGACAATGTTGCATGGGAAAGACAAAACTGCTATTCATTGTGAAAAATACTTTCTTTCCATTTCTTCATAATGCATTGGTAATTATGAATAGCATTTTAGGGGAAAAATTGTCTCTTTCCGGCCGAAACGTTTCTACAAACAGAAATGTGTTTTGTTATGCATTGTTGTATATACGTTAGCGTTTGGTAAAATTTTAAAGAATTAATTACATCTTCCTCTCTGCTAAAACGAATTACAAGTTGCTTTTAAAATAGCTTTAGCAAAGTAAGTCTTATTTTGTTTTTCAAGATTTTTGGCTCGTCGCAATTTATTGGAAAGATGTTAATGAAAGCATTTTTATGAAACAGGTTTTTTTTTTTTTTTTTTTTTCATTTTTAAGTTTGAAGAAATATTTTGCTTACCAAACGCAATAAAGTGAAATTTAAGGGTAATAATAAATAAAGGTGTACGAGCAAAATTTTGATGTTTTCAATGTGATTTTGATGTTGTGAAAAGTTTTAAATACGTATTTGTCTTTCAAAACTTTCATCTTAATATTGCGGATAAATAGCATATACTTCTGCACTGAAACGATTCGACAGAGTTTCGTTATTATAGCCTACGCATTATCGTCAGTTATTGCAGCTGAACTGAAAAGAGAAGAATTTAAACATATACATTTTATAAATTTAACACAATAAAATTATGACGAATTAATCTGACTAAAGCCAAAGACCCTCCGACGAAGTTTCATTCTGTCTGACTTCCTTCTTAGTTAGAATTATTCCAACCAAATTAAAACACAAAATAAAATTAGGTACTATTCTGTTTTGAGGGCCGTAAGAAAAAATTGCAGCAAAAATGTATGCGCAAAAGCGCTAAATCTAGCAAACGCGCCAATTTAACAGCGCGCCAAATCTAGAGTACGCGCTAGTTTCATATTGCGTAAGTTTATATAGTTCAATATTTCTTAAGACGCCATTCAAATACTAGTTTAATTTTTAAATCCTTTTTTTATTTACTTATTTATTTTATTTTATTTCATTTTTTTGATATCCTATGGATTTAACAATTTGGGAATTGCCCATGAAGAAAAGTCGGCAATAGAATTTTGGGTAAAGTGCAGAATCATCCACTGCTTGACGCGTTTTTAAGAACTGCACATACTCGGTATCCATGTGCACATCGACCTATTTTAACTTTAAAAAAAATCCTAGAATCGCACAAAAATGGCACTGCGCTCACTATTGACTTTATCTATGTACACATCGAACTATTTTCACTTTGAAAGTAAACGAAAATTGACAAAAATCCAATTGTTTTTCCTTGTAAAAAGGCTAACAATTAAGTGAGCGATTATGAATTTTACCGAGAAAATTTTCAAAAAAACTCATTATAGAAAAGTACGTTTGAACAGCCAACGAAATGAAATTATGCTTTAGCGATAAGTCGGTAGCGAAATAGCGATGCAGGCATCCATTCAGTTATGTTTAGCAATTTTTATAGAAATTATAATAAGCATCTGAAATAGTTATTTACTTCTTTCCTTCCATTCAGTCATGTTTAGCGTTTTTCATATAAATTATAATAATAAAAAAGTATTATATGAAATTAACCTTTCATCTAAATTAAAACATCAATCTTAGATAGTTATTTACTATTATACTCCCTTTCTTGCCGCAATTATTTTTGAAGCATTGGATTCAACAATAGTTTGGCAATTTTTTACGGCCCTCGAAACCGAATAGTACCTAAAATTATTTATTAATGCATCGATCTGACTATTACACAAAGTAAAATTGCTTATTAATGTATCGAATTGACAATTACGCAAAGTAGAATTAACAAAACCAAAGCTCTGCTAACTTGTGGTTACAATATCAACTCAACATGAGTTCAAAATAGTTTAAATACAGTTCACAAGGTCAATCTAAATTTTATTTTCCCTAGAATAATCCCTCCTTTATAGGCACAGGAAGCAAATCGTTGACGGGGGAAGTTAATACCAACAAAAACATACGGGTCAGTAAGAAAGCAGTCAGCCCAAGCTGCCAAAATTTTTCTAATAAGCTCTTTGAAATTAAGCCTTATTTAAATCTAAGATAATTTGCATTCTGTTGAAATTTGGAAAAGGAGATATACAGCACAGACAGAATAATAACATAAATAGTTACTTAAAAAAAATCCTTACATTTTCGATTACATTATTTACTTTTTATCGTGAATTACATTGTGAGAGCTATTAATTTACTAGTAAGCAAATCGTAAAAAACTGGAGGTAAGTAAGTTAATTCCTCGATGTTTTTAAAAGGATGAATCGAACAATAGATATGATTTTAATTCAAGAAAAGTATCAGAATCCTAACAACAACACTCCACCTTTTTTAAACTTCAGTAGAATAGCAGCTGACCTGAATTTCATGCAGCCCATGTCGAAATCTGTCATCTGCCAAACCATAGCACCAGGGAATCCGGACGGTACATCTAATGGACATATATTTAGAACCTAAATACGGCACATAATTGTATGGAAACATTAAATAATTTCAGAGCACTACTGAGCTATTAACATACTGGGTGGTACAGAAGGAGAAAGGTTATATTAAAAATAACGAAGAATACGCATATGTAACAGTTGTCATAAAATGCTATGCAGTAGAAGCAATATGAAATACTCAGTCGTTAGAGAAAGGGAAAAGAAGTAGCACATAATACTGCACTTTAACTAATATAACAGACTACAGTACAATTGAATAAAAGACAGTTTATCCATACTGCAGCGACAGTAAAAATAACTACCATATCGTCAAATATGATTGAAAAATATAAATCACAATATGAACTATTGATTAAAAATATGTTTAAAGCACCAAATGAACTTTTTAAACGTTTACTACAAAAGAGAATACACATAATATTCAAGACATATTGCACTACTTACTCTGCAATAATATACAGAATAAGTTGCAGAAATATTACAATACAGTGAAGCACATAATCCACATCATGTGATAACGTAAAGTAGTGTAATACTATTATACACTAAATGTTAAACTATATGGATTTTGTAACATTGCTACTATAATAATTCACAGTACAAAAATACATTGTGCTCTTTGTTAAAGCAATTCTTTTACACAATGTATTGGAATAGTTCTAGGAATAGATACAGATGAAATAAGGGAATAAATTTGCATTGAACAGCAAATGGCAGTGAAGACGGTAAAAATGACAATGGTTACAATAAATGTTACTAGAATAAAAAGAATTATCATATCAACTTACTATGATATCCTCATAACTTACTATGATAAATAACAAGATAGACTATTATATATTACATGTTTAAAGTACCGGATGAAAGACTGTTATAAACGTTGTAGTATGAAAAATACGATGCATACAATGCAAAACAAAAGAAAGTATACATACTATTTAAAACGCATTTTACTAATCATAATGTAATAATGTACTATTACAAAATAAAAGCCAAATAATAATGCAGTTTACTATGCATGTATATAACGCAATACAACACATACATATAATCGTGCTAAAAAGTAAGCAACAGACGTAAAAAGAAAAGTTACGAATTTATAAAGGGGAATGAAAACATACAGTTTGCATGAGGTCGCATCGCTGAATGCAGTTAGGTAACTAAAATTAGCATAAAACGCAGTGCCGCACTCATACTACAACTACTTAGAATGAGACATGCCGGGCCTATGCGTCAGTTAGCAATTGCGATAGTTCCGTGCAATCCGAGGGAGCCAAAGCGGAAAACGGGGCCGAAGGACACTATTTGCACGATGAAATGTGCTGGATGGCTATCGAGATATTGAAAGCTGATGCAAGACAATCGGATGTTGCGAAAGTGCTGGATGTGCATTGTAGTCTCATCAGTAGGCTGAAGAATCATTACCGAAAGGATCAAAACCTCTGTAGAAGACGTGAGTCTGGGCGCCGGAGAATTACCCCAGCGGCAGATGATCGCAACGCCCTATATATCTAACAGCAAGACAACTGGCGTCGTATCTCTCTACTCCTGCAGTACGACCTGTATCCGTCTAATGTGTGTCGCGTCGACTACATGAAGGTGCACTGTATGCCGAAGCATCCGTAATTTGCGTTCCTTTGTCCACACCGCATGTCAAAACGTGGCTGAATTGGGCCGTGGACATCGCAGTTGGACAGCAGAGCAGTGGGGCCACGTACTCTTTACTGATGAGTCTCGACTTAACATCTAGAACGAATTCCGAAATGCAATATTATGGCGAGACCCAGGGACACGCTATCGGGTGCCAATCATTGTTGGAAGAGACCATTACTGGGAAAAGAGGCTTACTTATATGGGCGTGAGATAGCAATGAATGGCTGCATCGGCCTCTACGTGATTCCTGCTGGTTCTGTCATAGACGTCTGATATCGCAACGAAATTCTACGCCCTTTTGCGTATCCTTTTTTTTTTGCGATAGGTACCGAAGTGATATTTATGGACAATAATGCACAGATCATGTAAGGACACGTTGGGACGACGGATTAGCAAGTCGCAGTGTGCCTCAAGGAAACCTCTACAAGTTTTGACATGCATTACTTCAGGAATGGGAGCAACGATTGCTGCGACAATATTGTCTAGCTTGTTTCGCCGTTATCAGGCATGCATTTCAGTTAGACTGTATCATACTCGTTATTAGCGTTAAGTTGTCATTGCCCATTCTTCCGATCCATCCATTTGGTCTTCCGAGATGTTTATGGTCGCAATACATGTGTTCTTATATGTCTTTATTTTATTGTTTTCTATGTGATCTTGTAAAGCCACACCAACCTTTTGGATCAATTTCACGCATATCTATTCAGTAATTTTTTTGTTTCATGGTTTGCCCTTGTTTCTTATTTTTTGGAAACGATTATACTATACTCATTCCAAAATGTGCTGCATGAAAATGAAATTATGGTTTTGCATTTCGATGTATCGAAGTAGTTCTAAGAATAGTTACATATGGAAATAAAATCATTGCATTGAACAGCATATTAAAGTGAGGCATATTAAAGAGATCATGAAGGTGTGGCGAAGATTATCAATATAGAAAATATTATTCGACAAAATATCTAAAATTGAGCAATTGAAACTGCAGATTCTAGTGCTTCTCTTTAAAAAGAGCTACTACTTCATTATTCAAAGTGTTATCAATCTAAACTTAGAGATAATCAGAAGAAGCATGTTTCAGATAAAAATTCTATGTGAAGGCACAGTCAAAAATGTAATGGACAGGGTGTATATCAGTATTTCCATAGTCAAGTTTAGGATGATAGTGCATAGCACCAAGAATAGCTTGATAAAACTTAGTTTATTGTGCAGTCATACGTAGAATTTAATTTAACAAAACCCTTTTATATATCTCTGATAAGGTGTGAATCAAATATCGGTATGTTTATTAGACTTTACATTTTATTTAAAGTAGTATCTGACTTGAAATATACATTATTACAGCATTATGCTTTCTTATAAAATAAAAGAAGCTTACAATATATTACATATGGATTAGATCTACATATTCTTTGAGGAAAATCGTACAAAGATGAAAGAAAAACTAAAACTTAGATGTTATTTGGATGGTATCAAAATGTTATTTTTATCATAAAGAGGATTCATAAGATGAAACGTAAACTCTATACTTTTAAGAACATTGTAACGGTAACGTAGGGCCATATTTTCAATGATTAAAATAATTCGATATTCCATGCACTTCTTTCCATTTTTATAATATTTTTGACATTTTCTTCCCTCAATAATGACTGATAAATAAACGAATGAATTAAATTAAGGCGAAAAGAATCAATTTTTGAAACTTACGAAGAAGAAGTTTTCAGTTTTTAAGCCGCGTTACTGAAAAGTGTTTATATACGACAAATAAAATATATAACTACCAATACTGATATAGGCTAATGGAAATATAAATATATGGAGCATAAAAGTTATGCTTTAGTGCATTTTGTTGTTACAGCTCAATATTATCCGAAGCGCCTTCGAATTTATGTACTTTGACAGCATTTATGAAGTTACGCATCATAAATGGCATTGTCTACAATTTGAAACCCCTGTGTATAAAATATATATATGTTTTAAATAAATTATTGTTACATTTAAAATTTGCTTTAAGTTAATAAATTGTTTATTTACATCAATGTGAAGACAGAAACGTTCAAATGATTTAAGCTGTTTTAAAAATGCATTCTTAAACACCACGAAGCTTAAAAATCGGCGGCCAGTAATTTAATTATTTCTTTCAAAAGCCTTATGATGATCTTATGATGAGTTTTCGCCGAGAATTTTATTGGCTGCCATCCTCACATAACTGAGAGATGTTTGCACAAAGTCTTCCACAGGCGGTAATAATTACCATTCTTCAAAAGAAAAAGGAAGCGACCTCTAAGTATTTCAGCCAAGCTAACCTCCAGCAATTATTATAAATACTGAGCTTTCTGTACAGGAAGAAGCATTGAATTTGTTAGAAAACGTGATGACTTTAAAGTAAAAACTGAGATGAAAAATATGAGAAGATATAGAAAGACATTAATTAATTCAAAGACAATGTTTTGGGGAATTCCTGTATTAATTTAATTTATGTAAGTTATATGTATTTACATTGCTTCCATATTTATGGTGACCTTAAACGTGCACCATCGTGTTCAAAAGCATATATTAGGTGTCGGTACGTTAGTCTCCCAAGTAGCACATGATGTAGGAAAGACGTTGCAAACTGGCCCGAGAGGTTGCAAAGTGGTCGTGGTAACTTTTCCGTCATTACAACGCAGCAAAGACGTAAATTATTTCCAGTTGCATCTTGGCAATTTATCGACGTCGCTAAAACTTCGTAATTTGACCGCTTTTAGCGTGGTCGTTGTGCTTAAGATTTACTCGTGATGATACTGAATATAAAAATAAAAAAGCTATTTATGCTTCTTCTTTATAAACATGATAGTATATTTCTAATGTAGGTAGGTTTTGGATGTAAACAGAATTATTACAAAAAGGTTTTATGTTTCTAGAAAAACTGGATATTAAGGCCTTAACAGCATTAAACACGATGCTGCGATTATTCATTTAAATGAATAAAATTTTTTGAAATTGGATTTTTGATTTTCAAATGCTTGATTTATGTGAATGATATGAATGTTTCAGGTTTTTGCTATATTAAATAAAATGTTTTGGAAATGAGTTAATGACATTAATGTTCTTTCAAAAATGATGTTCTCATTGTTAAACTTTGGTTTATATGAGTCTATTCATAACAATTACAATTCGGAAAATGAATTCAGAAAACTAATATTCTCCTCATTTATGATGGTATATTTTTGGCATAGGTAATAAGAAACTTTGGATGTAAATTTTATGGGGCCTTTATTTTCGAAACATTGGTCTTAGACACGTACTTCCGATAACGTAAATATTCAAGCTTCATTTAAATTAAAAGAAAAATAAATAAAACATTTGACACCCGAGCAGAAATTTGCCGATGTACTTAGCTTCAAAATTTGGAATTTTTGCTATCTTTCTTGGCCTTTTGAGGACACCTTAACTAGAAAATAAAATTTAGATATCTGGAAGATGAGAGTTTGTTCCCTTTGTCATCACTATTATTTTTTGTGATTATTTTCTTTAATTTATAATTTGGTACCTACGGTATAAAGAGAGATTTTCAACATTTCAAACCTGAACAAAACTTTGTGCATTTTGATCGAGAATAAACATGATTTGTCGCCTTCAACCGGAGAAAGTGTTCTGTTACTTGTAGAATATTTTTTGGAAATTCGTAGATATTTTTTATGGAATTAAATTAAGTGCGGATGTTTCTTACAATTTCATTTCAAATTAGCTTGATGCTATTTTATATATCATACTTTTTCATATAAACCTTTGTAGAATCATTAGGATTTTTTGATGCTGGATTACATAAAAAATATACAGTGCCCGCACAGGGACTTGAACATTGGACCTCTCGAATAAGCATCGAACATGCTTTTAATTCCATCATAAAGGCATGCGGAAAGGAGAGTGAAAACACCTTATACCTTTACACGTTTTTATAACTCGAACGCAGTTGTTATACTTCATTTAAAGCTATAATAGGTATATGTGTATTCAAAAAAGGTGCTTAATGTTACTGGTAAGCAAAGAAACTCATTCATAGCTGAAAGAGGTCATATTATAAAGAAATACATCGCAGTTTTGATACATTTTTGAAGCATTTTCACTTTTGATAATATGTGAATAATTTGCAGTGATGTGAACAATTACCATTCGAAAGACTCGATTTCGGTTGGTACAAAGCTAATATATATTGTTAGCTTCCTGTTAACGGTTTTATTGCACAGAAATCTGTATTAGCGAAGTTACAATCTACCCTTACAGTTGTACAAAGAATAGATGCGAAGTGATGGTAAATTGTCAATATTTCTGAAAAGACTTTACTATCGTAAGTGCAAACACTTGCAGTTCTCGATATAAAAGTCAGCCATGTCTACAGCTTTCTTCCAAATGCCTGCAGCTGGTAGTACAGTTGTGTATAAAGTATAACATTAATATCAAAGTATTGACTTACTATAATTTTTAATTTTTAGTGCTGGATATTGACGTCTCAAAGCAATAAGTTAAGGTGGAAACATAGGATGCGTCATGACATAACTGTTTTGGTGAAAAGCAAAGACAGTTGAATTTGTAAGATTATTGCCAGGTTGATAGAAGTTTCAGCGCCATGGGAAGGGCACTTGGATATTCATAAGAAATATAGTTGTTTTCGCCTTTTATTATAATGGTTATTGCTCTATTGTATGTTAAGCGTGGACCTAAAATTCTTGGCTAAAGATAAATTTTAATTTCTGTTTGAAATAATGAGAAAATTCATGGTGCGTTATCAGTGGAGTATCAGTTTTTCCTCGGAGGTTCCGAAGAGCGAGCGAACCAGTTTTCTTCAAGTAGACATGTAAGAAAAACCAAAGAACAAAGACAGCGAATGTGTCTTTTTCCTCAGTCAGCGGATTTGGCCCTTGGCTCTCGGGTGCACTGCTTCAAAAAGTGTCTGGTGTTGTATTTTCTTTTATCTGCTCTGAAATATGAGATAAAAATCATTTTTCAGTATTTTGAAACTTTTCGAAATGAAAACTAAATTAATTAGATTTAAATACAAAATAAATTAGGCCACATGAAAGAAAACGTACTACGCATTTCTAAAAGTGAATTTTGCATTCATTTAAATTTTTTTCGGACACTAAAAAGCATTCTACATAAATGGGACACTCCGCACTTTAAAATCAGAACATCAGGTCACATTGCAAGTTGGAGAAATGTGCATTAACCGGAGAAAAAGAATTTGAAATTTTACTCGTTTTTTTATGTGAAAGTTATGAATAAATAGAATTTCTCATTTTTTAATGCAGTAACGGTGCACCTAAACATACACCGATATATTAGTAATCTCAACAGAGTTTCATAAAACAGAAAAAAGGCTTCGCTGAAACGGAAAGAATAAACATACGACATATGGCAGATACTTTACATCGAAAAAAAAAGTAATTTTACGACAGGTGCGCTGTAAATTTTTTCATCTCCTGTTTCAATAAAAACGTTATTGCTAACTAATATTTTCTTTTAGATATTTCTTGTACAGCAGAATATTCATCATTCAAATTCTTAAAAATTGTAGAAAGAAAGAAATGAAGAGAGTAAAAGTTTCTTTTTCTTTATATTTCATGAACATGAAGACATGAACTTAAAAAAATAATGAATGCTCTTTGATGTTAGCAAATAAGTTAAATTTTTTAAATTAAAAATTAGAAAATAGTGCAAATAAGCAGAATTTTTATTTGTTTTTGAATTGCAGTTTTCTTTCTCCAATGAAAAGGAAACAGTTTGATTTCTTTTAGGCATTCATATCTGTCTTCGTAAAGTCAAATGAATTTGAGACTGAAGATAGTGAATTATATAATTTCCAGAAATTTTATATATTATCAGATTTGTCTTTATACTGATTTTCAAGTCCTTTGTTCTTACGTTTAATATTCGCTATCTAAATTAAGATGGTTAAACTAGTAGTCTAAAAGCCGAAAAAAATATTGAAATGTAAATAATAATTTTTCAATATTTATTATAGTATAGGGCAATATACTTTATTATTATGCCCAGTATCAGCTGATTTCTTTATCTGTATGATTGTATTAGCTGCTGAATGATAGAAACTAAACAGAAGATAAATATATCATCATTGACCACAACACGGAATGAATTAATTACAGCTAACGTTTGGTGAATCATGAATTAACTAAAATCTGAGCTTATATCAGGAATTGCGACTTAGCTAACTTCAGCTTATACGAATAATGCATTATCTCATTCTAACACGAATGAGATTTATTATGAAAACATAATAATTCTGCGAAACACAAAAGGGGTAAAAAAAGTTGTACTTTTCTTATAACCATCACGTTGAATCATATTTATCTGATGGCACAATTAATATTCCTCTAAAATGTTCAATTTTCAAACGGATATTATTTTCATCCATTTTTCTTTAGCGTTTAATGAAAGAAACTAATATTCGAAAATTACTGGAAACAAAAGTACATACAAAAATGTATTGCTCAGCTTTTATTACATTGTAAATAATTTGAGAAAACCTCGAATGTAGAAAACTATCAGCGGTTATTATTATAGAACAGGGGTGGCCAAGCTCGTTGATAGTTCGAGCCATTTTTCAAAATTTGAAATTTTTCGCGAGCCGCAATTAAATACGTATTTAAAAGGTATGCACAAAAGGTATTAAAATTTTTTTACAGAAATTATATTTATTAAAATCATATAAATAAAAGTACAAAATATGTGTATTGAATTTAAATATTAAAAATTAAACACATTTATTTTACTTCTCTTGATAATTCTTTAAAATTTGGTGAATAATTGGTGACAGAACTTCTCAGTAATTCTTTGAGATGCTGATTAGTTAATACTGATCGGTGTTTGGATTTTACGAATTTTAAAGTGGAATAAAGTGATTCACATAAGTGCGTAGTTCCGAATATTGAAATAATTCGACAAGCAATCTTTTTTAATTCAGGATACTTTGATTCTAATAAAAATTTCCAAAATTCAGTAATCGGCGTCGATTTACATTTTAGTTGTAGAGCTTGAGCTTCTTGCATCTCTATTAATGCTAATTCTCCAGATGCTTTTTAGGTCGTAATTATATTGGAAATGGAAAACTCACCTTGAATTATGTTAATTTAAAATGGATTCAGAAAAAAATCAAGGGATGATGGACGGAAATGAAATTTGTTACAAAGTTGCACTTAAGCATTCATATTTGTTGTCTGTAATTTAAAAGACATTTTGAAACACATACGGAACGATAATAAGATTTTTAAATATAATAACACAAAAATGAAAAAGGAACTGGGGTACATTTATAGAGAGCAACAAATAATCCTTCAAAGAGCAGCATGTTGGCCACCCCTGTTATGGAACCATTGGGGAATTTTAAAGAGTTCCGGTGAATATAATATCTGTATCCCTTTCTCTGAAATCTAAATGTGTTGTAGGTTTAGATGCCCTCCCCTTACCGGACCTTCCGATTGTAAACAGAACGTGCTTAATAATTAAACCACTAAGGCACGCAGTAAGGAGGGGAAAAATTCTAAACTTCGACATAATAAAAATATCATGTATATTTTATCACATATATGTCAAAATTTGAGTTAAGCTGCCTAAAACGCTGAATCTCATCGTTAGTGCAATTAACATAAATGTATCCAGACGTTTTAATTAAGTTAGAATTTCAAATACAGTAGATTACAGCAAAGGCTTTCAAGGACTGACAAAACAGATAGTATTTAACTAAAATGTTTCAAGAAATCACTATTGAGTTTTAGTATTGTAGGTTTTACTTTCAAAGAGTACGAATATTGCATTGTTAAATGCTTTTATTTTACTAATAAGAAATAGATAAAAGTAATAAAATGTAAGTAAAAATTAATGTTGCAGGATTCAGGTAATGATGAGCAGTTCACACACACTATTAGTTCCAGAGGCGTTGATAGAATACGATTTTCTCTTAATGTCCACAGCTAGCTTTAAATAGTATGAACAGCTTGGTTAAACCAAAGGCACTCAAACACCAAAGAAGACCGTCTGTCTTCTTCAACTCTCGAAGACAAGAAAGCCATCCGCTCGCATCTACTTCGCTCCACTCTCGTCCCCGTCTGGACGCTATCTGACGCTGTCTGGAATGCTCCGCACAGCTAGGCTGGGATGACGTCACCACGCTGGTAATTCGCTAAGTCAGCATCGGTCGTCGATGATATCCACAGCTTCGGCCAGCCTGAAAGGGGTATCGTCCTCGATGTCTGTTGAGTGGACATCAGTATCATTTACCTGCAAAGAAAGAAAAAAAAAAGAAAAAGAAAAGAGAGTATTAGGTCCTTAGGTTTGAGCTGATACAAACATCAATCAATTTGACCATAGCTTTATATGGTCAGCCGCAGTAGATGTCGAATTCGGTCCTTCATGGCATCCTACATTTTCGACTTCATATCTGCCATTTGATCTAACAGCTATGATTTTATACGGTTCATGAAACTTAGGTCGTAGTTTCAAACCAGTCCCATATTGAGTTCTCTGAATGGCTACCAAGTCACCAATCTTGTAGAGTTTCGGTTTCCTACGTCTTTTGTTAAATTGTTTACGATTCTCTTCTTGTATCTTCAAAATGTTGTTTTTCGCATCTTTTCTCATTTCATCACGTTCTTGCATCAACTGCTTTAGATATTCTTCATTCAATATCTCACTAATTCTTAGATCTTCCTTGTTCTTCATTTTCGTGCCTATGAGAAGCTCAAACGGTGAATATTTTGTACTTCTCGTAGTTGTGCTGTTGATTATTCTCTAGACATCTGGAACATACTTAAACCATTTGGTTGAATCCTCATGTGATAATTTTGACAAAACAGGAATCAAAATTCTATGCATTCGCTCAATCTGTCCGTTACCTCTTGGAATACCGGTAGTAATTTTAATATGTTCTATGCCTTATTCTGTACAATAAGCTGAAAATTCTTTCGATGTAAAGGAACTACCTCGATCTGAAATTATTCTGGATAGATTTCCAAATACAGTCTGTTGTTGCTTCAATTTAGAAATAACTTCTTGCGTAGTTGGTGATTTCACTGGATAGAAGCAAGTAAATTTCGTAAAGGCATCGACCACAGTTAGAATGTGTTGGTATCTCTTGTTCGTCGATGGAAGGGGTCCAATAAAGTCGATATGATACGTACTCAAGGGAACGTTTTCTTTCGGTACAGGATGAAGAAATCCTTTTGCTTTTTCTTGCTTCTTGTTGTACAGTATACATTCTATATAGTTAGCAATTACTTTTTCAACTTTGCATTTCAGTCTAGGAATATAAAATTCTTTCTCTACGGCATTCACAATTTTATCTACAACAAATTGACCTTTTTTATGTACCTTCTGTATGATTTCGTTCTGTAAGGATTCTGGCACTACTAGCAGATCTTTACCATTTTCAAATTTGTACAAAATATCATTTCTCAGGAAGAATCCATTTTCTTCTCCGTTCTCAACTAAATTCTTTATCAATTTCACATGTTCATCTTCATTCTGTTGTTGGGCTAACGGAATCTTCTCAGTTACATCGGATGTGTATGATGTTAAAATTAGAGCATTTCTACTTAGAGCATCAGCATGTTTCATTTGGCTTTCTGAACGATGTACAATTTCGTAATCGAATTCTTCAATAAACATTGCCCATCTCGCAATCTTAGGAGTTAAATCTTTCTTATCTAAAGTTTTCTGAAAAGCACTACAATCAGTTACAATTTTTAATTTAGAACAAATAGTTTCTAAACTTCTTCAGAGTTTCTATTATCGCAAGGGCTTCTAATTCGTAACTACAGAGTTTCTCTTGCTGCGGTGAAGTCTTCTTACTCATGTACTGGATTGGGTGATAATTACCATCATCAGACAATTGGAGTAGTACCGCACAAAAGCCTTGACTACTAGCATCAGTATGAAGTTCTAATGGATATCCTTGCCTAAATATATGTAGAACAGGTGCTTGTGAAAGAATTTCTTTTAATCTGCAAAAACCTTCCTGTTGTTCGGAATCGAACTTAAAACCAATACCTTTTCTAAGCAAGTCAGTAAGATTTCTAGCTATTTTAGCATAATGAGGAATGAATTTACGAAAATATCCCGTTAGTCCTAAAAGGCTTTGTAATTGTTTACAGTTACGCGGTTGCGGAAAGTTTTGAACAGCAACAGTTTTGGAAGGCGATGGTCGAATAGTTCCGTTTTCAATTACATGTCCCAAGAATTCAATTTTACGTTTTAAGAATTGGCACTTTTTGAAATTTATTTGTAATCCGTATTCCGAAGCAGTTTTGAATACTCTTTCTAATTTTTCTAAACGTTCAACTTCATCATTAGCCGGTATGACTATATCATTCATATAAATAATTAGTACACCTTCATTTAACAAGTAACGAAATACTCAATAAATATACCTTTGGAAAACATTTAGACTTATACATAAACCAAAAGGAGCTTTAAGAAATTCCATTATGTGTTACAAACGCAGTGTATTTTGTGCACTTTTCATCTATGTCTACATGAAAAAGGCCATTTTTCAAATCTAGGGTCGTGAAGACCTTCGATTGATCTAAACGATCAAGTATTTCCGTAATTAAAGGCAGTGGAAATTTGTCTTTAATAATCTTCTTATTTAATTTCCGATAGTCAACGCATAATTTCTTTTAGAATTATCTCGCTTGCTACGCAAAACAATAGGCGCCGCATAGTTAGAGTTGCTAGGTTTTATTATTTTTTCTTTCAGCTATTCATTAATTTGCTCGTCAAAAATTTTTTGTTTCGCGAAAGACATGTATCTTCTATTTTGACAGACAGGAATTTCGTCGCATAAATTTATTTGCATCTTAAAGTCAGATTGTCTATTTTTCCGAGGCTGGTACGAATTAATTAAATTACACAGTCTTTCTTTATGTTTCACATTCGAAATATGCTATAATTCAATCTCGTTGACAGAAATAGCATTCACCAGATGTGGAAAGGTAATTAAACGTCAAGCCACTTCCGCTTTCGGTGTTTTTGTTTAGATTAACGGAGACGCCAGGCGATTGAAAAAGATCATAAATATTCTTCAATGACAGCAATATTCAAATTTCCCATAACGCAACGAACGTTAGCATTTCGAGACGACTCAGCAGTTATCAAGTTTACATTAGTTTTATTCCGATGAGAAATTATTTGAAGGCCATTCTCGGTAAAAGAGAAGTTAAACTCATTACATCATTACTCATTCATTACATCCAAACCTAATACAATTTGATTACATAACGACTTAACAACTTAAATTTTCGTACGAAGTGAAAAACTATCAATTAAAATATCACAAATAAAAAAGCCGATGGGATACGTTTGCTTTGATTCAATTCCGTTTAATGTGGTATCGCTAGAATTTAAACTTGGAGAACCAATCTGCTTGTGTAACTCCACGCTGCATATCTTGACATCTGAACCAGTGTCAACTAGACTATCAACTAAATGATTATTTATTTCTACAGTCTTCATAATTCTATCCTTGTCAGAAATTCGTTGTACTAAAGCTGCTTGTTTCTCGGGCTGGTCTTGACAGTCAGTTGATTTATGCCCAAACTTTTCACATTTAAAACATTTTATCCCCTTCGATTTGTTTACACAGTGCGATGACTTATGCCCAAATTCCTCGCAATTAAAACATTTGACCTCATTAACGTTAGATTGATTTCGGTTTGATAGCTCAAGCTTACTTCTATCTTTAACTTGAGTATCTACTTTCGGTTTCGGATTTTTAAACTTATCATCGTCCGATCTCATTTTATTATAAATTTTTAACCTTTGTTTAAATTCAGATATTGTTTCGCAACCATATAATATAGTTTTCCTCGCCACAGAATCGGGAATACCATCAATAACATATTTAATTAATGAAACATCTTCAATGTTACCTCGCGAACGCATTTCTTTCATTTTCAAAACATACTCATCTAAAGATTCATTAGGCATTAATTTACGTTTACATAACATTTCATGCAATTCAGCTGAATTAAAAGCTTTACCAAATTCAGATTTCAAAAGCTTTTTCAACACCAGTCATTAACTTTAGGTTTACTCTGAATAAACAGTTTCGCTTTACCTTTTAGTGATCTTTTAGCAAAAACTAATTTATGCAAATCACTCAATTTCAAAGAATTTATAACATCTTCAAATTCATCAATCCATTTATCAACATTTTCATATGCATTACCAGATAAAGGATTAACAATACTTTCAATATCCGAAAAACTAAGATGAGGTTTAAAATGGTCTTGAATTGGAAGCTGCATACTGTTATTTACTTGAGACTCATTAAAACCAGGATAGTCTCTTTGATTATTATCAAGCACTACTTCCGAAATTTTATTAATAGTTTCATCTTCAATATCACTATTTTCTTCATGCAAAATATTTTCAAATAATAGAGATAAATCACATAGGAAAGAGACAATTTGGGTTACGACTTCTGATTTTAAACCTTCTGAATTTATGCAATGTACATTGCAAACTTTAATTAACTCATTCAAAGTAAAACTATTCTGCACTGTATCTATTTTCTTATTAAATTCTTCAGAATCTGGTTTAAACATAAAGCCAGAAAATTCAAGTAATCTTTTCCGGTTATTTCGGTCTTCTTCAGTATTAAAAATAAGCTTATGCAAACTTTAGATTTCAGAACTTTTACTATTCTTTAAGGCTGCTTCCAATTCTGGAATTTCTACTAACTTCATATTGGAAAGAAAGTTTTGTACTCACCCGACAGATGATCATCTTCAATTGGGGTAATCCACACATTTAAACAGTAATCCGATAAATCCAATAACTTGTTACCAATACACAGTTCATAATACTAGTGGCACATTTTTGATTTGAAGTTCGTTGATGAGCACGTTGCCCGATGGTTGCTCGCCAAAGTTTGTAGGCTTTACTTTCATAGAGCACGAATATTGCATTGTTAAATGCTTTTATTTTACTAATAAGAAATAGATAAAAGTAATAAAATGTAAGTAAAAATGTTGCAGGATTCAGGTAATGATGAGCAGTTCACACACACTATTAGTTCCACAGGTGTTGATAGAATACGATATTCCCTTAATGTCCACAGCTAGCTTTAAATAGTATGAACAGCTTGGTTAAACAAAAGGCACTCAAACACCAAAGAAGACCGTCTGTCTTCTTCAACTCTTGAAGACAAGCAAGCCATCCGCTCACATCTACTTTGCTCCACGTCTGGACGCTAACTGAAGCTGTCTGGAATGCTCCGCACAGCTAGGCTGGGATGACGTCACCACGCTGGTAATTCGCTAAGTCAGCATCGGCCGTCGATGATCTCCACAGTATGTGCAGCAAAATGTGATATCAAGTCCTGTAACAAAGCAGCTATTTTACTCGCCCTTTTATTACTTATTATTCCTGTTAATAAATAAATTACGAATAACGTATGTGTTAAAACTTTAAGTTTGACATAATGTAATCATTTTAAAGTTTCTCCTGTTAACCACATAGAAGTATTTTACGCCAACAGGGCATTTCTTGTGAAATTGGCATCCCACTGAGTTGAAGCAAGTGAACACTAGCAGCTACGAGCTGTGTTGGGTAACTCTGTTCAAACTGGGATGACTGCAGCGACATGTTTGGTGCTTTTACCTAAGACATCTAATATAATTATCATACATATGTAGTTACGTAGTGTCTAGTGTAGAGTTATGTGATGCTTACGATGAAGATTGCCTACTAGCGGGCCGCAACAAGGCGATGAATTTTGAAACTGGATGGAGTGAGGATAGGCAACTACAAACATTTATGTCTTCTCAGGTATGATACCTACCCTAATAATACGGGGCTCCAATAATCACTTTTATTGACAAAAGCGTTCCTTTTAGTTCCTTCACATAACTGCGTTTCTGCACAAGAATTCAGTTCAAAGCCGTCAATTGATTCAGTATTAATTGAAAGTGCTCAGACCAGCCTAAAAAATGCTAAATTTATTTCCTTTCTTAAATTTTCTAACGAACTTGGTTCTCATGAGTACAATAATAACAAATTCAGTTTCGCAAAGCATTATAGATAATTTTAAATGAACATGTCTTATGATTCATAATAAATGCATAAACATATTACTGAAATTTAATTTTAATGATATATTTAGAGTACTTTCTAATTTAAAGAAGTCACAATGAAGTCCTTCTACCCTGACTACGCATTCAGTTTCACTAACTAAAATTTAACTTTCTTTAAAAAAAGAAACATTTGATTCTGTTCACCGCACAATTCGATTAAGCACAGATTAAGCCCAAAAGAAAACTTTTAATGTTTTCTCCTTTACTCTAAACGGCATCATTTCGGTTTCGCCAAAACCATTAATGTCTCTTTAATGTTAAAGAGAAACAACTTCAGGCAAAAGAGATCGAGTGTACCAAGTAATTGCCTCAAATGCTAATAAACCTCAAGTCAAATGAATACTTAAGTAAGGATTTCTTCAAATTTTGTCTTTGCTTATTCTCTTTATGGATGGACTACTAAATGGTGGAGTTAATAGGACTTTTATTTGTTTATGCTGATGAGTTCTGATTATCCATCTAAGGGAAAAATGTACTTTCGCTTGAATTCCGTTTAATTTTTTTGTTGTAAATTAATAATACATAATTCAAAAGTCTATTAATTACTTTTTGTACGAAGACATTGACAATTAAGAAAACGTATTTGATGTTGAATACCGGATTTCGGTTGTTAGGAATTCAAATTAAACCATACCCGAATTTAACAGAAGCAACAATTTAGGCAGCAAATTTCAATATATAAAAAAAAACGACATGTTTGCATTATTTGAACTGAATACTAAAATCCGGTATTTAGATTACGTAAATTCTTAAGGAAATTCCACTTTGACATTTTAATCGCTTCATCGTAAACCGGGTGTAAATTCAGTTCCATATTATCTGATTTTCAGATAAAGTTTACGCTCTACAAATGTAAGAAAAGTAGTTCATAAGGACAAAGTTATACCTTAATCTGCTAAAGCGTAGTTAATAAATTAATCGCAATTTGATTCAACATTTGGTAGTGTACAATAAATAATCAAAATATCCTACTTAGCTGGAGCAAAGGAAGAAAAGCTTTATAAGGTATTTCTCCTGCCTTCCTAGCGTGCCTTCGTGGTGTAGTGGTTTTGCACGTTGGACCGGCATTCCAGAGGTCCATGGTGCGATTCATGGCGAAGGCGTTGTTACTTTTTCATCTATCATGCTTCTAAAAAAATTCTAATGTCTCTACAAGCTTCGGAAGAAAAAACGTCTATGGTCGAGCTCATTAAATAAGTCTATTTCATCTCCTGTGGATAAATTTGTTAAAAAGTTATAGTTTCTTATTTTTTTATTCTCAGAGGAAAAATGAGCTACATATAATGATTTTAGCAAAAATAAGTTTAGTCGTATTTATGCAACTTTTAGTACAGGTATAAGTCACTTTCTTCTCGCTCCCAAAATTAGTGATTTTTAACAAAATATTTAGGGGCTTCCTTACCGTTGAGGGTACCTTTACTATACTTTTATATTCAAACTTAATTTTACATGTCCAAAATTATATTCCATGAAATATCCAATCCATGTGATCCAATTTTGCAGGGAATATGTGAAAAAGGGGCAAGGCAGGGCGTTACATTTTGACCATCTGGGCGATGAATTAAGTTTTTTAAGGAAAGTGAATATCTGAGTTATTTTCTGCAAAAATAGCATTTAATTTAGTGCATACGAACTCAAAGCGGTTGGTTATGGCTCCCACATATCATTTGGAAGAATATGTGAAGGGCGAGTCATCAGCCGCTTAGAAGAAGGGCAGGTATTAATGGAAATAGGTAACAGTTGACGGAGGACAAGGGCATCTGGCATCTACCAGAGTAAGCAGGTGCACACCCCTCGTCCTCCAACACTTATTGAAGAGTTTAACAACTTAGGTAGGATACATGGACGTACGAGGGCTAGTTTGCTGTGCAATAGCTACAGATTGAGACACAGAGGATGCAATAAAAATTGCAATACTTGAATATAAAATAGAGAACATAAAACATAAAAGTAATACAATACGTTGACTTCAAAATTATAGAATTTTCCGTAGAAATACAGGAGTTCACAGTATCACAGAGCAAAATCAGTAGTTACGCATCACACTACTGAGAAAGTTAATCACCACGCAATGCAAAGGGCATCTAAAGAGAAAGCTAACTTGGATTATCTCAGTTTACGCGGAACTAACAACTCGCAACATTAATAACTAAGCAAGATCAAATGCTCTCTCTCCGGCTTATATAGTTTTCAGCCAAACGTAGAGATATTTATAATACTTTCTGCTTCTCGAAATTGCTGGAAAGGAATGCGAGGGTGAAATTACGGTTAGAGCATAGTGATCAGTTACATTCATTTAGTTACAAAACTTATTGCAGTGATACTGGGACCGGATCAAAATGTCGCCAAATGTTCACCAAAATTGGCGATTTCTTATCCCCATTCGGCGAAAAATAAGTCGCCCAAACCGTTGTCAGCTTGGCGATGTCTCGCCAAATTACCGAGTTGCCCATTTACTCAATGTTAAATCAACTTCCCGCTGTATTCCTACATTTTCGGCATAGCTTTCTCTTAAAATTTGTTTCGCGTTACATTAGATAGAAAAATATAACAATTTAGCACATACGTAATTACAATAAAATCATCTATCTATGTATACAATTCGTAATAATACGTAGTTAAATAAATTAGTATAATAAAAAACATGTGGAACATGTGGCCTCTAACAGAGGTAAGCGGGTGTATGTCCCTCGTCCTCGTCTAATTGGAAGCAACAACTCGCTGAAGTCCATGGGAGCATCCTTCGGGAGTTTAGATGAGTACAAATGCAACGAGTTGTACTCATCTAACAAGTTCGTGGTTCGCCGTTCATTGTGATTCGCATGATCATACTATATTGCGCTAAGTGTTCAGATTGCGCACGGAATGTTCTGCAGCAGAATATATACTGTTTTGTCGAATAAAGCGGGGGTAACTCAGTGATAAAAAAAATCTTAAGCCCTATCGCAGGGCTGCAATCGTGATGATAGTCTCACATACCTACACTCACACGATTTTCCATAATAAAACGTCAGCGACTGTCCACATGACGGGAAGTGGCGTTGGTGAGAGGACATGGACGGACGCAATGGTCTGGGGAGCCTTCTGCTCCACTGAGCAGACGTAGGTTACAGTTTCGGAAAAGTCAAAGCGAAGGTAGTAAACAGGAAACGGTCCGCAACAAAATTGATGATTTATGGGATGGAGTTGACTTTTGGGAAGAAATCTTATATACGTCTCCTGATATCATTTAACCCTCTCGCTGCCTATCCCACGATTTCCTCGGGCGTTATATAAATGCGTTAAATTTAAGAATTTGGATGTTACTGCTAGAAAGAACTTTGTGAAAAAACGAGATTTGTGTTTTTTATGTTTAAATACACATCTAATCAAAAACTGTAATTCACAGTTAAAGTGTAATTTGTGTAATTCAAAAACGCATAATAGTTTGTTGCATGAAGATATTAAAGCTAACAACGTACAGCTTTTAGCAGCGCCAAATGAAAACGAAAGCACTCCAGAGAGAATTTCGAAGTGTTTAAAAAATAATATTAATATGTATGCATTCTTTCAAACGCAGGTTCGAGAGCCACGTATTGCTATCGCACGTAAAATGTAGAGATATTGGAATTTGTTTGAAAAAAAAATAGGATTTAGGTTTTTCTCTTGTTGATTGTATGTAACCTTTTTGGGGGGGCGTTCAATAAAATTTTCATGCAGTGTTCCATCATTAGAGTTTTCAATTGATTTCAACACCACACCGTTGAAGCAGACAGACAGACAAAAAGAAGTACAGGAAGCACCAAAACATCGCCATGGGCAAAACTGGTATCGCCCCACTGTACTAACCATCTATAGAAGTGTACCCTGACCGGGCACGTTAACACCATGCTCGGCAATTAGTTTACATTGCAGCAAGCAGCATTCATAATACACAGTTATATTGTCTCAGATATACTTTACACGGGTACTTTGCAGTTGGATGGATAGATACAATAATTACAATAAGTAATTTACAGATGTATATACATATTTCTTTTGTGTTTTTGTTTGGAGCTTCGTTAGCGGGGGGGGGAGTGTTTATGGTATGTGGTTCGTTTTGAAGCATTAACACCATACCACAATACGTTTTACCTTTGTATTTTGTAAAATAAATCGTAATTTAAACTCAGTGGCGTAATAGCCCTAGTGGGCCAAGGCCTGCAGTGCCCGAAATCTGCTTTATTGACAGTGGGCCCCACTCTGAGGGTTGTAGATAACCCTTCCAAGTGAATAGGAAATATTTCATGACAAACAGTCTTTATTCCACGAGATGAAAATAATTTTAAAACTGTGAAACTGCTGTTAGAAGGTCATAAACGAATAGCAACTACTTCTTAAAATCATCATGTGGCAATAACTTCTTTTTGTAACAGGAAGTCTAGAGCTAAGCATGTTCTTAGCTTGCAGCCACCTTTGGAAGTGTTGAATCCTGGTAATCTATATACAGAGGATTTAATGAAAACCTTTATACCAGAAAGCTAAAGGCATATGTTTCACTGTCTTCACAACAAAACAGGGTTTTCTTTTATTAGAGCGAAGGACATCAGAGCTTGAGTGAACACCAGTGGTCCCATATTCTATTTACTAATGAGTCAAAGTTTAGTTTAACATCTGATTCTAAAGGTGTTTATATCTGAAGGGAGTCAGAAAATCGAAAGGTTTCCTCGAACATTACGAAACGTGAATATTTTGATAATGCTGGAGTAAGGGAATGGGAAGAAATAATGATCGATGGACGTACAACCCTACACGTTTCCCGCAGAGGAGATCTATGACCAGACAGATTTTGAGATGAGGTCTTAGAACTTTATGCAAGATTGAGAGGTACACATGAATCTGTTTTTTTTTTTTTTTTTTTTTTTATTTATGGGCAGTAGTACTGTTCTTCATCCAACAAACATCTTTGATGAATTCTTTGAAGGCATTGAGAGAATACAGTGGTCAACAAAATCTTAACATGAGAGAGAATTTGTGGGGCAATGCTGGAAAAGCATTTGCACGGTGATGCGCTTTTGATAGAGATGTAAATACCTGTAGACAGCATTGCTGTAGAAGTAGAACTTATTCTCAAAACTGTGAATAATTACGTTATTGCAAGCAAAAAAATACTTTGTTTGTCTGCGTACAAGTCCTGGGAGATCACAGTCATATTAAATTGATAAGCCTTAATTTTTTTCTGAGTTATCGCTTTTTTCTTATACCTTTTTCTAACATGTTATTGCCCTTTTTACTGTTTCATGGTACAAGTTTTTATCATACGCAGCGCTCTTAAATTCCTTCTTTGCATTAATATGTTATGATGTTCCATCAAAATTCATAAAATTCAATTAATAAAATAAAATTCACTCTACTATATCTGATAAATTCCTTATTTCATGCATCGACAGATAATTTTTGATATGAGTATATTATAGAGTTAAATGTTTCGATGATCAATTGCCAAATCAGAGTCTTTAGATAACTGAAAGTTAAGAGAAGAAAACCTAAAGTATTTTTGTCTAAAAGCTGTACATTCTTATTACATTTTTATAGACATATCCTTTTATGAAACAGGACATGCAAAATGACATGAAGCCATTTCGCTGCTGAAGTTTAGTCGGAATGTTTTATTTGTTGTTTGAAACTTTTTAACTGAATATATTAACATAGCACACAAGGATTATCAACCTTGTTTACTTCCAGGCCTATGGAATCAATTTCTACCTTTTCGTTGCCCTGCGTTGGCAACACGCTTTTGAGATTTGTCCTTCGTAGAATTCGGTCGCTAAAAGCGTAGCTGGCCTGTAACGGTTGTAATTCTTATTTTAAAGTTTATTTGTACTCCTGAATTATTACTAAATGTTTACGTGTGAATGTTATATTATTAAATGAATTGAGTTTGATTTAAATAGACTAAGAGTCGTTGAATTTATTAAGTATATTTAAAGTCATCCATTTCGGTGCCATTCTAATACGAGGAACGTAAACAAATTTCTGGAGTCACGGCGGCGAGATTGAGAATTCATCAGCAGTTCAAATACAGATAAGTGCCTTTTATTTCGATTTACATCTGAATTTGATTCTTGAAGTTTTATATCTCTTTTGTATTGATTTTTCATTTTGAACTTGAATACTTCGATTACTTATTATGGATCAAGCTACTGTCATTAGATTGCGTGGTAGGGCAAAAGCGACCTTCACAAGGCTTCAGAATACTATTTCTTCCGATTTATCTAAAAATGAAGTAATTTTGCATCTGGAGCGCTTGGAACGGAATTTTTCAGATTTTGATAAATTTGATGCCCAATTACCAGAAGAGCAGTCAGAAATTGAAGATTTTGAATCGAAGTATTTTAGTTTGAAACTTCAGTATCAAAATTTCTTAGATGTATTGAATGTGGCTAATGTGCCAAATCTTTCAGAAAATTCTAATATTAGTAACTTTAAGTTACCTAAGTTGAATATTCCTATTTCTTCGGGTAACTTTAATGACTGGATGAATTTTAAAGATATGTTTGTTGCAACGGTGTATATATATACAGAATTTATAATTTCTGTATATTCGTTACATATACGGTGTATATATAACGAATATACAGAAATTTCAGTATTTAATCGGATCACTTGCTGATGAACCAGCTTCTACAATTAAACATATTCCGTTATCAAATAATTCTTATGAAGAAGCATGGGCAAAATTGCTCGCTAGGTACGATAAAAAGAAGCAAATTGTACAATCGTTAATTAAAACATTTCTGGATCAAAAATGTATTTCACAGATTGATAATGTTAATTTACGCCAATTAGCTGATACTTCCGATGACGTTATCAGAGGTTTGAAAGCTCTTGGTGACAAAGCATCTTCTAGGGATCCATGGTTAATATTTATGTTGCTTCAAAAGGTAGATTCAGAAACTCGAAAGTTATGGGCAAAGAAAACAGCGGAAGATGATTTTCCTACACTGGAATCATTTTTTGAATTCTTAAATTTAAGGCGTTCTTCTCTCGAAATTATGATAAATAAAGAAGCGGAAGCTAACGTTGTTCATAAAAATAGTAATGTTAATTCTAAAACGTTACAGAATTCTAAAATTAGTAATAATAAATGTTCGAAATGTAACGGACTTCATGCGTTATATAAATGCGTTAAATTTAAGAATTTGGATGTTACTGCTAGAAAGAACTTTGTGAAAAAACGAGATTTGTGTTTTTTATGTTTAAATACACATCTAATCAAAAACTGTAATTCACAGTTAAAGTGTAATTTGTGTAATTCAAAAACGCATAATAGTTTGTTGCATGAAGATATTAAAGCTAACAACGTACAGCTTTTAGCAGCGCCAAATGAAAACGAAAGCACTCCAGAGAGAATTTCGAATGAATCATGCGAGGGTCTAGGTCAGGTAGTTATGAGTAATACGATTCAAAATTGCAACTCGGCGATTTTGCCTACTGTTCTCGCACTCGCATTTTCGTCCAGTGGCGAAACTATCGAAATTAAATTATTACTGGATTCCGGAAGTGAAAGTTCGTTTATTTCTGAACGAGCTGTTCGAAGATTAGGATTAAAAAGAACGAATCAAAGGTTACTTTTGCGTGGAATTGGCGGAGTGCCAACTTCCAATACTCGTGGTTCTGTTGATTTTAAAATTCGATCAAGGTTAAATAATGGAATAATTGATGTTAACGCATACATTTTGGATAGGTTAACTTTGCCGTTGCCGGAACAAGTGATTAATGTAAAGCATATAGAATACATTAAATCTATTCCGTTACCGGATCCGAATTTTGCTCAACCCAAAGAAATTGATTTGATTTTAGGAGCTGATTCTTTTTTCTCCGTTTTAAGATGTGGCCAAATATATGGTTCGAAAAATGAGCCTGTAGCTCAAAATACAATTTTCGGTTGGGTGATTGCTGGGAAAGTCGTAAATAATATGGAAGGCCCAAAAACAGCAAATTCACACTTCATAAAGCTAGACGATAATATAAATATTGATTACGAACTTAAGCGTTTCTGGCAAATGGAGGATATTGTCGATGTTGGCAAGAAGGAATTTCTGACACCTGAGGAACAATTTTGTGAATCACATTTTCAAAACACTCATTCTGTTAATTCAGATGAGCGATTTGTGGTAAAACTTCCATTCTATAAATCGCATTTGAAGTTGGGTGATTCAAAACCGGCAGCAATTTCTAGGTTGCGTTCCATGGAACGAAAATTCAAAGATAATCCGGAATTTGAAAAACAGTATAAAGATTTCATACATTAATATGACTGTGATTAATGATGATTTATCTAACAGATCGGATATAGAAAAGTTTTATCTTCCTCATCATGCGGTCATTAAACCGTCTAGCATAACGACAAAATTAAGAGTACTTTTTGATGCATCCTGTAAATCTGAAAACGGTATATCATTTAATTCTCTTTTAGGGGTAGCTCCGAAATTACAAAGAGATATTTTTGAGATTTTGATTAATTTTCGTTTTCCTAAAATTGTTTTCACAGCCGATGTGGAGAAGATGTATCGTCAGGTGATAGTAGCCCCTGAAGATCAGAATTATCAATTGATATTTTGACGATACAATTCCAGTGATAAAATGCGCACGTATAAGTTGAAAACAGTTACTTATGGTCTTTCCTCTGCTTCATTTTTAGCAACTCGATGTCTGAAGCAGGTAGCTTTAGAGTCGAAAGAGGAATCAGATATA
Organism: Stegodyphus dumicola; assembly: GCF_044657685.1. Taxonomy (NCBI): domain Eukaryota; kingdom Metazoa; phylum Arthropoda; class Arachnida; order Araneae; family Eresidae; genus Stegodyphus; species Stegodyphus dumicola. The sequence goes on from NC_140771.1 coordinate 203,026,919, forward strand.
TCTCGTATATTGCAAGAGGATATGTATATGGACGACTTATTGTCTGGTGCAAATACAGTTGATGATGCAGTATCTGTCTGCAAGAAAATATCTTCAACTTTACATGCACGTGGTTTTGATTTAAGGAAGTGGAATTCAAATTCTGTAGAATTCTTAACTGAATTTAAGGAACATTGTTCGTTGAATCCTGATTTCGAGATATCTCCTAATTCGAGTTCGAAAGTCTTAGAACTTTTTTGGAATTCAACTACTGATACCTTTAGTTTTAAAGCTACACTGCACATCAACGCACCTATAACAAAGAGATGCATATTGGCAGAATCTGCTCGCATTTTCGATCCTTTAGGTCTCTTATCTCCTTGCACTACATTGATTAAAATATTCTATCAAAAGCTATGGTTATTTAAAGGCGACTGGGATTCAGTTGTTCCCCAGCATATCTCAGATGATTGGTTTAAATTTCAAGAGAAATTCAGTCAAATCAATAATTGTGATATTCCGAGATGTGTCATACTTACAACGGACAGTGTTATCCAACTACAGGGATTTTCTGATGCATCTTCGCAGGCCTATGCAGCATCCATTTACTGTCGCCAAAAATGCAATGGCAAGTTCTTAATCTTTTGGTATCAAAGATTAAAGTCGCGCCTATAAAGCAAGTATCCATTCCTCGATTAGAACTTTGTGCTGCGTATTTGTTGACCAAATTAATGCGGTCTCTATTGAACATTTTAAAGAAGTTTAATTTCGAAATCTATGCGTGGACGGATTCCAAGGTAGTTCTGTCTTGGCTATCCGCTCATCCACGTAAGTGGAAAACTTTTGTGGCAAACAGAACATCTCAAATCATAGAAGTGATACCTATTAAACATTGGAATCACGTTCCCTCTAAACAGAATCCTGCAGACATTGCTTCTCGTGAAACTCAACTCCTACCAAATTGTACTTTGTGGTGGAATGGTCCCCCATGGTTGCGTCAGGAAGAGGAAAAATGGCCTAAGTATGAATTAAAATCTGATGATGATACTGAAGTAAAGGACGAACAAAGATCTAATCCTATCTTTATTTCTCATATACGTGAACCGAATGATTTATTAGCTAATTTGTTCGAGCATTATTCTTCGCGTTGTAAAATTGTTCGTATTCTGGCTTACTGCCAAAGATTTATTACTAATTGCAAGAAGCATCTTGTTACTCAGAACATTTCACGTAGAGGTATTAACTCCAGCTACCTTATGCCGCTAACATTTCTAGAGATTCGAGTAGCAGAAAATTTCATTATTCGTTGGATTCAGGATCATTATTTAGAAAATGATTTGCAATGTATTAAGGAAGATAAACCTTTACTCAACAAGAGCCAATTACGTTCTCTGTATCCATTCGTAGATAAAGATGGTCTCTTACGGGTGGGAGGACGTCTTCGAAATTCATATTTAGCATTTAACATCAAACATCCTGTCATACTATCAGGTTCAATGTTCCGTCTTACTTTCTTTAGGAACATGCAAGGACCTGACTCGGAACAGAGAGCTTACTAAAGCTATGTTCAATAACTGTGGGAAGTAGACAGGATACACAAGAAGGTATACAAAACCCTTTATTTTTCTCTCTTTACAATAATTTCCGTACTTCGGAATACAAAGACCCACACTTGTGGTCTAAACGTAAGAATATAAAAATATAACTAAACGCTAACTTAACTTTGAAATAATAAACGTGGAAGATTGGCCTTATATTAACAGGAAGCCGTATGAAGTACAGAGAACTGTTAACACTACAATACGTTTAAAATTATCAAGAGGAGTAAATGGAAGGCAACCAGCAACTGAGTAAAACTTCTAAGGTAAGCGGCCTGCTTCGACTAACTCCTTCCTCTCTCTGGCTTGGCAAAAAGCAACAACTTAAGTACTTGGCGTTCGCCAGACAAATTTGGAATAAATAAGTTAACGCTTTTAATTCTGGCCGGAAGTAGAAAATAAGAAGTGATAGTAAAGATTTAAAATAAAATAAACGTTAGTAAAACTTAAGATCCTTACATACTTCCCGCCAGAGTTAATTAGTTTAAAAGTGAGGTCTAAACCGACCTTGTTGAAAACTTTTAGCTCTAGAATCTAACGCGAGGCCAATCTTTTACAAACATTTCTCACTAGAAACTAGAAATTTTAAAAAAAAGAAATTTGTTTTTACAATAGAAGCTCCCAGGACGCGCAATTTTTCATCTGTACTGCATCTAAACAGGAGCTTTTATTCAAATCTGGTTCCTTTCAGAGATCTGGAAGGAAAACTAGTTTAATGAAATGTTACACAATGAAATGGCAAGTAACATGCATATTTATATTTCTCTTAACATTCTTATTTCATTCATGACTATTTTAATTATCTTTCCCCGTGCTCTCTGACATGTGTTGTAAAAGAACACCAAACACGAATGTGTTTATGTATACGTGTTCAACACTTCCTCCTACAATCAAAACACTAACGTGTTAAAATTCAACATACCAAGACCTCGTAACACACCCTAACTTCAACTCTAAACCCTAAGGTACTATTCTGAAAGTGGCTAACTCTGCAGTGTAGCGTCAGAGAGCCTAACTACATTCATTCAACCTTTAACACATATTCACCATGATTTAGTCTTTTTACAGTCACACGAATAAAAAAATTCTTAACATTACTTTCACTTTTACCATATCACGGTATTTCTTAACATTTAAAATAACAGTTCACATTGTATATAAGAACATATCAACATGCCGTTAATTTTACACATTTGAAAACATACATTAGTAGTACATTGTTAACTACTATTCTTTTCAAAGCAAGTGCCAATTCTTCGACATTGAAATACTACATTTCAAAAAGTCTTTCAGACTAAAACTTCTTTCTTGCCAGAATGTTTTAAATAAAATTTATACAATAACTTTTACAATATTTAAGTCTTTACATATTCCTACTATACATCAACTTTAGTTTTACGCGCGAGTAATTGAAAAACATAATACCAAAATCGGTAACAACTCATTTCTCGCCTTTTTGGCGATAAAGGTAGACCTCGCATGAGGTAAAACTTCTTGAAATCTGCCACTTGCAGTAAGAATGAAAGATTAACTTAAGTTTGCAAAGTAACATAAAATTTTACTTATCTTTGTGATATTCGGACATTCTTTTCTGAGCCCAGTCCTGGAAGGTAGCACAGATTCTCGTTTGATTTATCCTCCTTCTTGTGCGGGCTCGCCCTTCAGTGCCTTCGTCTGGAAGCTTCCTTTTTTCACCAGTTCGGTCACCCTTGAATACCTTCTTTTTCGCCTCTGCCTGTGGTCTTGGCCGTTTGATGGCAGCTGGTCTTGGCGGAACCGGGAAACTTCTTTCGCGTTCCTGCTTGGACCTCGTTGCTGGCCGTTCAAATTTTCCTTGTAACTTTTCCTCCGCCGCTGGTGGCCCTTCCGCAGTTCGGCGACATTTGCTGCGGATAGTCCTGTCGGATGAGTAGATCTTCCGTTTTAGAGCCGGGTTATAGTTGCCGTCATTTCTCCTGGCTCTCTTTGCATATGTCGTCCTTCTCCCTTCTTCATTCTGGGGGTGTTCGTGAGCTCTATTTTCTGGACGGTGGAACGGCTTCATTTTCTTGTTACCTTTAATTTTCCCGCTAAGAAACTTTCTTTTCACTTGCTCGTGCCTCTTAATGGCTTGCCCTTGTACTTGTCGTTGTTCCAACTCTGGAGCTTGTGACTGCGGTGTCTGCCGTGCCGGATCCTGCAAAAGATCTGTAAATATTTGCATTTTATTACGATCATAGTAGGGTTTGATATGATCAATGTTTGCGGAGCAGGTTTCACCATTCCTGACTTTTAACACTACTACAGCGTGAGTTATTTTTTCTATGACATATGGTCCTTCAAATCGTGGAAAAAATTTGGCAGTTTTATCTTCTGGTGCTGAAGAAAGTGAATGCTTAATTTTTAATACTTCATCCCCTACTTTATAAGTTACTCCCCGTCGTTTCAAGTCATAAAACAGGTTTTGTTTTCTCTGTGCTACTTCAGTATTCTTTTTTGCTTATTTAATTAGTTTTTCTATATCACCCATTTTAAATTCTGGGGCTCTTTGTTGCACATAAAATAATTTATCTAACGGCGTTATAATCTTTCTGCCTAAAAATAACTCAGCAGGAGTTTTGCCCGTTGTATCATGTTTTGCGGTCCTAAGGGCGAAAGCAAATTCATTGACATAGTTATCCCAGCTTTTATGAAAATTTTTAACATAACTACGGATAATTTTCACTATATTTCTATTGACCCGTTCCGCTATATTTGATTGCGGCCGATACGGGACCATTTTTAAATGACCTATGCCCAGTTTTGGGCACATGTTTCAAATACATTACTTACAAATTGAGGACCATTATCCGATATAACTTTTAGGAGCGCCCCGTATTTTAAAATATATTTATTTAAAATAGAATCAGTAACTAATTTCGCGGAGGCTCGTTTTAAGGAAACGATTTCGGTCCACTTACTAAAATGATCAACCATAACAAGGAGATAGCGACTTTTATTTAACTGACTTTTTGGGAAAGGGCCCAATAAATTGATGCCAATTATTTCATTTGGAAATTCGGATTTAATACTATTTAGAAACCCGGCCGGGCGGAAATTAATATAATTAACTGCTTGACATGTTGGGCAGGACTGGACATACGCCCTTGTTAACTTTTGCAGTTCAGGAAAGTAGACTGCCTCGCGTACGCGTTGGATAGTTTTTCGAATACCGGCATGAGAAGCTAAAGGGCTGTCATGGAGCTCCTGCAGGATATTTAATCTAAGACTAGCTGGGATAACAGGTCGAAATTCGTTGTTGGAATTCGTAGTTTTTGTATAAAATAATAGACCATCTATTAGTTCGTAATGGGCCGTCCTATTTCTTATCGCCACAATATCTTGGTGGCTAAAATTTTCAGGATCCTTTAAATACTCATAAATGCTTCCAAACTCAGGATCCTTACCCAGTTCGATTATTACAGTTTCTCGGGAATTTATTGTACATGCTGTGAGCATTGCCACCTTTACAGTATTACCTTCTTCATCTATTTTAATTCTGGATAGGGCATCTGCTACGATATTTTTCTTTCCGGGGGTATGCTTGATTACCAGATTATATTCTTGCAGCTTGAGTGCCCATCTTATTAACCTTGGGGATAAATTTTTCCCTGAGTACAATCTAGTTACCGCCGCATGATCAGAGTATACTGTTATCGGCGCTTTTCCGAAATACACTCGGAACATTTGCACTGCTAACAGAACTGCAAGTGCCTCTCTCTCGGTCGCGGAATAGTTTCTTTGTGTTTGATTTAAAGTTCGGCTAAAAAATGCCACGGGCTGCTGATTTTGCGAAAGTACCGCTCCTACCGCATAATCCGAAGCATCCGCTGAAATTTCTAAATTTTCATCCTTTTCAGGAAATTTCAACACAGGGGCTTGCGTTAATGCTTGTTTTAATTTTTCGAAAGCAGTATTGGCTTCGGCCGTCCACGAGAATCTTGCCTTTTTCCTTTTTAATTTTAACAATGGCTCAGCGATAGCCGCAAAATCTTTTATAAAGGACCTATAATATGAACAAAGTCCTAGAAAAGAAGAGAGCTTCTTTGCCGTGTTTGGAGTCGGATACTTTTGTACAGCGATTATTTTTGATTCATCTGTCTCGATCCCTTTTTGAGATATTTTGTAACCTAAATATTTTAATTCAGGGGCTGCAAATTTGCACTTTTCGACATTAACTTTTAGACCGGCCTCATTTTATAAAGAAAACACCTGTCTTAAATCCTGTACATGTTGGTCGAGATTATCACTAGTAATAATGATATCGTCTAAATAGATAAATGTGGACTTTCCAAGAACAGGCCTTAACACAATGTCCATACATCGCTGAAATGTTGCCGGTGCCCCTGAAAGGCCAAACGGCATACGCAGAAATGCATAAGTGCCAGACTTGGTTATAAAAGCAGTCTTAGGCACGTCCTCAGGCCTAACCCCTATTTGAAAATAACCAGTCGTTAAGTCTAAAGTCGTCATATATTTGGTGGATGTTATGTTCCTTAGAATTTCTTCAATAATAGGTAACGGATATTTAGTTATGGAGCTTAATTTACGGTAGTCAATTGCGAATCTCCAACTTTTTGGATGTGTCAATGGATAGTCATTATTTTTCTTACATAAAACCACTGGGCTAGCATAACTACTTGAGATGGGCGTTATGATCTTTTTACGTAGCATATCGATGATATGCCATTCTATAATTTTTTCCGTATTCTTATCATACCGGTATGCTTTGTGGCGAACTGGCATTGAATCTCCGGTTTCAATAGTATGGTTAGTAACGTGAGTAAATCCTGGAATATCACTAAATAACGAAGCAAATTCACTTACCACTTGTCGGATTCTTCGTTGCTCTTCATTAGGCAGGTGGTCAAGGTTTAACATCGGCGGTTCAGCCTTTTCTTCTCGAACTGGTTTCATTGTCAGCTTAAGGGACGCTTCATTAAAATCTAGCGTTGCTTGTGCCTCTGAAAGAAAATCTATTCCTAAGATAATATGTGCTTGCAGATTCTTTACTATGAAAAACATAACCTTTACTTGTTCGTCCTTGATACGGACATACAGCGGTAATTTACCTATACACTTACATCTTTCTCCTTGCGCAGCTAACACTGTCGTATTATCCGAATTATATATACGATATTTACTAAAATACTTCCTAAAAAAATCTTCTGCCACACAGGAACACTGCGCGCCTGTATCCAGGAGTGCGGTGGCTGGGATATTATTCACCAACACTTCAATCTTCGGAAGAGTCAAATTTTCACCATTACTGTATTTAACTTGAAGGAAGAGGGGTTTTCGTGGCCTTCGGATTTCCGCACCCTCCCGTCAGCAGAAATTCGTTTTAGTTTAAATTATTTTTCATTTCCGTGCGCTCCTTCTTTTCCCCCTGGCCTTGAGATTTTTTTCCTGGATTGCTATTGAACTGTCGAAGTTCGCCGGCTGTTTTTGAATGCTCGGGTTTCCTTGCCCACTGATTCGCTTTGCTTCCGTAGCCGTGTGCTTGAGTTTGCTGTAGTCTTGGCGCACCAAATTGGTTTCGCTGTTGATATTGGCGTCTTCTTTCAATGTCCGCCGTACTTTCAAACTGGATTGCTAGCTCAAATAACGTTTCCAGTGTAGTCGGATTTCTTAATTCAATAAAGTCTTGCACTTGGGGCAGTAACCTCGGCAAAATCACTTGAATTATCTCAGGATCCGGACGATTTCCATACAAGAGTTTGAAGACGTGAATTTTTCTTAAAATAAAGCTTGAGAGATTTTCGATTCTCTATTGATATATGCTTAAAATTCCGTTTCTAATCCCGCACGATCCCTTACAACAGGGAATGCTTTTACTAGGGCAGTCTTGAAATTTTCGTAAGTATAGGTGGGACTTCCTGCTTGACCCAAGAGACTTCTGTCTATACATTTGAACCAGTTAAGCGCTTGGCCCCTCAAAGCGCTGGTAGCTAAGGTAACTTTTTGAAACTCGTGCACGGGGTAGAGCATGAAGTGGTCATCCAATTTTTCCAAAAAACTGGTTACCGGTGAGTTTCCATTAAATGTTGCTTCTGGTTTCATCGAAGCGCGCATGGTCTGGACGATGTAACCAAATCCTTCCAGGGCGGCAGCTGGCATTTCTAGATTCTGAGCCGTTTCTGCAGGCAGCACAGGTTCTTCTTGAAACTCGGCCATGGTTATTCTTCTTCGTTGGGCGCCACTATCAGGTTCAATGTTCCGTCTTACTTTCTTTGGGAACATGCAAGGACCTGACTCGGAACAGAGAGCTTACTAAAGCTATGTTCAATAACTGTGGGAAGTAGACAGGATACACAAGAAGGGTATACAAAACCCTTTATTTTTCTCTCTTTACAATAATTTCCGTACTTCGGAATACAAAGACCCACTACTTGTGGTCTAAACGTAAGAATATAAAAATATAACTAAACGCTAACTTAACTTTGAAATAATAAACGTGGAAGATTGGCCTTATATTAACAGGAAGCCGTATGTAGTACAGAGAACTGTTAACACTACAATACGTTTAAAATTATCAAGAGGAGTAAACCTCTGGCCTGGAAGACAACCAGCAACTGAGTAAAACTTTTAAGGCAAGCGGCCTTCTTCGACTAACTCCTTCCTCTCTCTCGCTTGGCAAAAAGCCACAACTTAAGTACTTGGCGTTCGCCAGACAAATTTTGCATAAATAAGTTAACGTTTTTAATTCTGGCCGGAAGTAGAAAATAAGAAGTGATAGTAAAGATTTAAAATAAAATAAACATTAGTAAAACTTAAGATCCTTACAATACTTCCTTCTCGACATAAAGTTAGCGAATTACTAGTGAAAGAACTTCATATTTCTTACCTTCATGCTGATCCTTCTTTATTATCACACCTCATCAGGCAATCTGACTGGATAATTGGAGGAAAGAGACTGATACGCGGTTGTGTCAACCATTGCTTAATATGTCATCGATTTAAAGCTGCTTCAACTCCGCAATTGATGGGTGACTTACCTGAACATCGTGTGACTTTGGAATGACCTTTTTACGCATCTGGTGTGGATTATGCTAGTCCTATTACCGTGAAATTTAATAAGGGTCGTGGTTCTAAAACAACGAAAGGTTATGTAGCTCTGTTTGTTTGCTTGTCGACTAAAGCTGTGCATATAGAAGCAGTCAGTGATCTGACGGCAGCCTCGTTTATCGCTGCACTTAGGCGTTTCATTTCACGTCGCAGTGCACCACGGCACATTTACCGTGACAACGGTACCAATTTTGTGGGAGCATGCTGAAAACTACAAGAACTAAATCAGATTTGGTCTTCCTTGTATGCAACAGAACCGGTTTCCCGAGAACTAACTAAGTCATCTATTGAATGGCATTTTCGCTTCCGCCTGCTTCGCCTCACTTCGGAGGAATATGGGAAGCCGGCATTCGCTCAGCGAAATGTCATCTGAGAAGAGTATTGAAAGAGACTCTTTGAACCTACGAAGAGTTGTCAACGCTACTTACCCAGATCGAGGCTATTTTGAATTCACGTTTACTTACTTACGTGAACGATACTGATATTGACTCTATTAATGTTTTAACCCCTTCTCATTTTATTACAGGTGATACTTTGACTTCCTTTCCAGAGACACATCAGTCTGTTCGCACAAGGAGTTCTAGGTGGGAACTTGTACAGAATCTACATCGAGGATTCTGGAATCGATGGAATAGGAAATATTTGACTTCTCTTCAGCAGAGATCCAAGTGGCAGCACACCAAACCCAACCTAAAGGTCGACACGGTGGTTCTTGTCATCGAAGATGGATCTCCACCTTTAGCTTGGCCTATAGGACGGATCATCGATGTCCATCCGGGCAAGGACGGCTTAGTTCGCTGATGTTAGTTTTAGTTGTTAGTTTTAGTTTTGACTGTAGTTACCAGTCAAAACTAAAACTGGTGTCTTAAAAAGAGCAATTAATAAACTTTCACCTTTGCCTGTGTATCAGGACTAAACCTTATAGGGTGGGAGTATGTTTGCTTCCAAGCCTATGGAATTAATTTCTACCTTTTCGTTGCCCTGCGTTGGCAACATGCTTTTGAGATTTGTCGTTCGTAGAATTCGGTCACTAAAAGCTAGCTGGCCTGTAACGGTTGTAATTCTTATTTTAAAGCTTATCTGTACTCCTGAATTATTACTAAATGTTTACGTGTGAATGTTACATTACTAAATGTATTGAGTTTGATTTAAATAGACTAAAAGTCGTTGAATTTATTAAGTATATTTAAAGTCGAAACTGCGTCATCCATTTCGGCGCCATTCTGATACGAGGAACGTAAACAAACCTAATTGGAGTAATTTGCCGCTGAAAACCTCGCAGGTGATATTAAGACTGACAGAAATATCTTCCTATAATTTGTATCGGTAGAAAAGGACACAAAGAATAAATACTGCTTTTAAGACATCGTTGTAGAAACAACATGCTCTCATCGGCGACAAAACTGCTGAATTTTGACACCATCGAACAGATTATCTTGCGAAAAAAAATAAAACCTGTATAAAGTATCGCATGATGATAATAATGTAGATATGCATTTAATGAAATTTAAAACGGCTGACATAATTTTAAATTAATGCATTTGGAACTTCTTAAGTATAGACGTAGTACAACATGGGCTTCGTAAAATGCATACCAGGAATCAAAATTTGCCAGATGAAGTTTATAATAATAAAGTAACATTCTACAGCTAGTTAGGTGTCAGTTGCTGTCTTTGATTAACGAGAATCGCTGGATTGCGACTATCGCATTGATGCTCTGAAAAATCTAATTCATGGAAAACGATTCTGTAATATATTCCCTTAAGCTCTATGTTTTCCAAAATTCGAGAATGATTCTGTGGTTTCTTACACATATAAAGCATTCTATGCTTTCTTACAGTTTATTTAAATTATTATTGTGCCATTATACTGAAACTGAAAGAAAACTATCAAAATGTCGTCATAATTTTCTCATACATGTTATCAAGAGGAACAGGAAATTTCAAACACTACTAAGAAGAATGCATTGTGCCGTGGAACCTTCAATTCGCAGAACTCATATTCAGATCTTCACTGATAAATGGTATATTTGTAACTACAGTGAAACCTAGAGAAGAATACATTAAAAAATAATTGCCTGACTATGTTATAACATTATTAACACGCCGACAAAGCTACGGCATCCTTTATAAATTAATTTTTTTAAGAAATATGCTTAAGTACAGCCCAGATGTAAGTAAGGCTTTCATACATTATAAAAATTTCTCATTTCAAATTCTCCAATGCAAAAGCCACCTGATGGGACTTTCAAAGAAACGTAAAGCAGTTAACTTTTTTCCCTAATCATAAAAATTTACGTCACGTCAGCAAATTTCTATAAAAAGAAAACTCGTTATTAATAGGATTTCAAGATGAAATGCAATTATTCGTGCAGCCACTCACCCACTGATAACCAATAATTTCACAATAGCGTGACTCCCTTTTATGCTCTGAGATGTTTTAATCTCCTTCATCTCGCGTATATTATTTTTCTCAAAGTACTTTATTTTGCGATAGATCCAGGGTTTTTTTTTTACTTTCCCGAGAAATATTTTTTTTTAAAATACTGAATTTTTTTTAAATATACCGAGTTCCTGAGTCTTCTTTTTTTAAATTATTATTTCATTAAGTAACCTGTTACGTTTTCTTCAAGAAAAACCTATTTACCGTGAAAGTGAGTGCTGCATTTTGCGCTGTTTTTTTTCGTCACTTTACTTTAAATAAATTTTCAAGAAATTCTCCTTTTAGCTAAGAACAAAAGCCATTTGGGATAAAAGTTAAAGCCTTTGATTGCAGAATCCGTTAGCTCCTTTTATCTGGAGTGTTATAAAATTACCTCTACTTGAGGGTTATTATTAAAGGAATTTCAATCGCAGATGCAGGTTTCTTTTAATCTGATGGTTTTTAATATATAATCTGCTTGTTACAGAATAGCTTTTATTTAACGAAGCAAACTTACAAGGAAAAATCGAAAGTATACTATAATGTAATTAGTTTTCCTTTTTGCGTATTTAATACCTGAAAAATGAAAATAATTATTTAAAAAGTCAGGAATCACATTTAACTTTTTAATATACACAGATAAACATTAGTTAGAATGCGAATAATAACAATTTTTTGAACCGAAAGACGGGTTGCAAAGACGTGTAAGAATATTTAACAAATGCATCTATTATTCAGCTCTGAAAGGTTTGTTTTTACGTGTAGTATTCCTTTGTAATGCAATGTGGGATATTATTTTTGGTTAAGCGTTTTCTGTCTTGACTACCTAACATTCTCATTGTGAATAAATTCTATAATGGTCTAAATGTGTACAAATTCAATGTTTCTTCTTATCTGGTAGACACTCTCAGCGACTGAGCCAACTGTATCAACGTCGGATATCCTCTATATCCGGAGTGTTCTAATAAGGGGAAATTTATAGTTCAGTGGAATGAGGTCAGTCTTTTATTTACCTGTTAAGTACTTAGTTTCATTTTATGAATTTCAAAACTACTTAAAGTTTTTCGTTTATGTACATATTTTACAGTTTTCCTGTTAACTTTATAACACATATTAAAAAATAATATAAATTTCAGTATAAGCAATAAGTACAAATTAAAGTATACGCACTTTTCTAATTTTAGAAAGTACGGGAATGTCTCTAGCAGAGTTTCTTAAACTGTGGGTCGCGACGGTCGCGAGACCTGCAGCAGGGGGTAGCCAAAATTTAGCAGTTTTGATATTTCTTTAATTTATTATATTACAATAATTTTACAATTGCCAAAGACCTGTACACAATGTATCTGAAAATATATAACGATAAGACAATACAGACAAATAAAAAATGAAAATGTTACGCACATTCTTTTTATAACGTAAACGTTCATTTTCCTTGCTTTGCCCGTGACGCTGTCATTTCGTCTGTTAGTTATTTAAAATTTTCACATTGTTCTATGTCTTTAAATTAGACATTAAAGTTAATGACCTAAAACTGCAATAGTATATTACAGTACACGTAAAAAAATTGACAGTTTCACTCACGGGTGTGTCGGATTTTCACAATGCTTATGGGGTCCCACAAAATTTTCATAACTATTATGGGATACTAGGGTCACGAAAAAAATATCAGTTATAAAAGGTATCGCGACTGAAAAAGCGTTTAAGAAGCCCTAGTCTATAGTAATGGTGAAAGAAATTCATTGGGTGCCCAAAACAATTTTGGAAACGCTACTGTATACTATATACTATAATAAGATACCCGAAATTTTCTCTTGATGGACTGATTTGATCATGTTGTAAATCCGTGCTCTCCACTTCTGCTTGGAGGAGGAAGTGAGTTGGATAAGTGCAATTGTGATGTGAAAGGTCATGCACTACCTTCTGTTCGATCTTTTTAGCCGAAGGCAATAAAAAGATTTTCTCTTGGAACCCAAATCTTAGGTCCTTCTTGATTTCATAGCCGTTTCCATCAAATTAACTATTCAGATTCCTTAAGCAACATGGAATATGGTATTTTACCAACAGGAATAAAATAATTTGACATTCATTGGCAAAAATCTTTAATACAACTGAGAAGTACACTCTATAGGAACACCATTGTAAGTCCTTAAAAAATTAACTATAGGAATGTAGTAATGAGTACACTCATATTTATGCTAAACGTAAAAAATATTAAACATTATATAACCATTGCAGGTATACTAACGTACAGCACCTGAGAGTAACTTCCAAAGGCTATGCTAGGTTTATCGTCTCAGAAAATGTAAAAAAATCAATTATATCCTCGTCAGAAATCGAATTATGCATCTCCAAACTGCTAGCTGACCAGGCTAATCCTTTACGCTCCAACATTCGATACAAAAGGATGCGGAAACTCCATAATCACCTCAAAAAAATAATCACCTCTAAAAGATAAAATATATTGTATTACCATAAGGAGCAAATAGATGACGGATATAATGAGTTCAAATGATAACTATTTCTAATCAATACTGGATTATAATATTTCTATACTGATTGCTCTATGTTTCGATGCAGTTAAAGCTTTTGGAATGTAACAACTACGTATTTGTTTCCGTTTGTAAATTTAGATATTTATGCAGTCAAAGTTTTAATTAAGATAATGATACAAATTTTAGTTAAAAGCTTTGTTACAGTTCCTGTTAAGACTGAGATATCATTTGTAGGGTTGAAGAAGTCGAAAATTTTCAATAAAAACCAGTTTCCATGAAACGGTCAATAATTTGCTCATGATCGGTGACTGTACATAAAACTGCTAAATAATCGTAAGCACAATTTAAATATAAAATTTCTAACAAACAGCAAGTCTTGAAATGCGCTTTTATCTTCCTCTTTTTAATGGCTGGATATTCTTTCGTTATACATAGGTCGACATTGATGGCTATCATGAATCATTTATCCGTCTTATCATTGAAATTGTTTTTATAGTGCAATGGTGCATCGTAGCAGATAGATAGAGATTACACCAGGGAAAATGCTTATAGTGGGCTAAACCATTATAAAAATCTATATAATCTCCGGAATTAATATTTGAAATCACCGATACAGCAACCGGCACTAGACAGACAGACATTACACCAGGGAAAATGCTTATAAATAATAACTATTACAGATCACTATAAAAATCTATACAATCTCCGAAATTCGTATCTGAAATCACCTATACAGCAACCGGCACTGCAGGCCACCATGTCGGATAGGAACCCACTTGTAAGAAGTAAGAGTGTATAAAAATGTGAGTAACGTCTTCATTTTAATAAAAATAGAAAATTCAATGGATCGCGAAATATTATGGATTCAATTGCACATAACAGAAAAGTTCAGGTAACTTTTTATATTTATTGAAAGAATTTTTCTTTAGCCTATTATAATGAATTAATTGATTACATATGTACAATAAAGTACAAAAATATTGTGGCTTAATTTTGTTTTCTAGCCCCAAAATGGCGTTAGCCTGTCTCGAAACGGGATTTGGCGGCGTATCACTTTAAATGTCTGAATCACTTTTCAAATTGTTGCCATGAAATATTATCGCCCTATATTATTTTAAACAAATTAAATAATAAGGAATCTGCATGAATGTATGTATTTTTCTAGCACTCTGGAAAAACGACATTACCTAAGGCCATAAAATTCAAAATAACATAGTCCTCTTACCGAAGATGTGCACCTGGAAACCCGAAAATTGAATTTCGAAATTTGTCTTCCGTGTTTTGTAAAACTTTAATGAATTTTCACAAACTCAACGATTTGAAAGCGAGCAGTGGTAACACTGTATACGCATTCAAGCATTGCTATCGCCAGCGCGCTAGACTAAATACCAGAAATCCTAATAACGCTGTTTTTAAATACGTATTTTTAGCCCAAAGGGATATTATCAAAAATGCTTTGAAAACGTGCATGTCGGTGTACAGGAAAGAAACGCCCTCTGGGCGCTGTATAATATCTAAAAGCTCTAAGATTTTTTTTAATTAAATTAACTCTTTTTGAGCCCGAAAGGAGCTATTAATCTTCAAACTTTTTTTTTTTTTTTTTCTTTGGTTCACTCTAAGCGGCGTAAAACGTTTCAAATTGTTGCCACCAAATACTATCGCCGTGTATTATTTTTAAAGAAATTAAATAATAAACAATTCGCATGTATATACATATATATATATGCTCCTCGCGTTGCAAAAAACGACAGTACCTTGATTCAAATTTTGAATAACGTTGTCCTCTACTCGAATATGTGCAGATGGAAGCTCGGATTTTGAATTTCGGATGTTATCTGTCGTATTTTATAAAACTTTAATGAATTTTCAACAAACTCAGCGATTTGTAAGAGAGCTATAACAATACTTTTCAGATTAAAACATTGTTATCTCTAGACAGTATATTGGAAATACGATATGCTGTTTTTAAATATTTTGTGAATTTGCTATTCAACTGAATTTTATATGGCTTAAGCGCGAAGAAAATAAACATAATTTTGGAAAGCATAGTAAGAGAAGAGGCGAAGGGATATTTTTTCAAGGACAAACACATCATTGTCAGAAAGTTTACAAAATCGGGCGCATAATTCATACCTATTCATGTAAAACCGAGCCGCTTTCTTACATGAGAATCAAAATATTGAAAGGAAGGGGATATACACAACGAATTTATAAAAAAATATTTTTAAAAAGTCCATTAATCTCGTACCTCGTAAGGAAATGCAAACGCTATGTGCTCCTTCTCAAGCGTTTTAATGTTAAAACGCTTTGAATTCATTCAGATCAATAAAAATCTAGGTACACTGCGTTAAAAAATAAATAAAAAATAAAAGGGACATTTCTATATCTGCCGTTCTACTGAGCCGGTTGACGAAATTCAAACTGCACTTCCCTTGTCTCGAAAGCGTGATATATATTAAATTTATACAGTATATTTATACAGTGGTGGCCAAAATTGTGGACACTTTTGGAAATTTTTATGTTTTTGAACTTTGTATGCTTATAGAAAACGTTACGTTTCACAAAATGCAAACTTGTATATATAATTTTAAAGAGAATTTATTACTGAATTCAATACAAAACACAAAATTCAATTATTTGCATTACAAAAAAGTTAAACTATAATAGTTATCGATATACATTAGATAGTAATGATTGCAGTGAGTTATCAGTACTTAGTAGGGTACCCTTTATTTTTGATTACAGCTTCACATAGACGTTTCATTGAGCTGACAAGAGTTTTAAGCTCTTCTTTCGTTATTACATGATGCCAGGAAACAATTATAGCCTCAATTAGTTCGATTTTATTTGATGCGCGCCTCATTCGGACAAGAGTTTTCAAACTGTGCCACAAATTTTCGATAGGATTGAGGTCAGGACTGTTTCCTGGCCATGATAACAATTTAATGCTCTTTGTACGAAACCACTCTTTCGATATTTTGGCCGTGTGGCAAGGAGCCGAATCCTGCTGAAAAATAAACGAAGAATTCTTGGGAAAGAGATATCTGATGGAAGGTAGAAGTTTCGGTTCTAGAATAGTGTCAATGTATTTTCTGGCATTCAGTGTCCCATCGACGACATGAAGGCGACCAATACCATCTGGTGATATGCATGACCAAATCATAACACTAACTGGGTTCTTCACAGTTGCTTGAATGCAGTCAGGATGTAGCCCTTCTCCTATTCTATGTCTTACATATTTTCGTCCATCACTACCGAATAACGATATCTTAGTTTCATCACTCCATATAACTTGTGACCACTGATCATCTGTCCAATTAATGTGTTCCTTTGCCCACTGTAGTCTTTTTTTTTTTTTCGTTTCTGAAAATTAAGATAAGGCTTTTTTTGTGGAATTCTACCTCTCAGTCCAACATCTGTTAATCTTCTCCTGATTGTTCTTGAACTCACAGAAACACCAGCATCATTCAGATCACTTCTGATGGCCGCTGATGACATTTTTCTATCTTGGAGACATAGTCTTTTTATTCTTCTGTCATCAATAGATGTGTTGCACCTTTTTCGGCCTTTTTTTTCTTTGTTTTTTATTGATTTTGTCTCCTGATATCCTAAACAAAACTTTCGGACTCCAGATGTAGTCACTGAACCACCCACCTGTCTTGCAATTTCAGCATAGGAAAGACCACTTTCTCGTAACACAATAATATTACATCTCTTTCTAGGCGTCCAATCTACTCTTTTATTTGATGTCATTGCTTCTTGACTAAATATTAAAAATTTTTACAAAAATTCCTACTTGTAATTGCAGTGTATAAGAAACAGGTCCTCCTTCTGCAGAACAAAGCAAAATAATGAATTATTTCAAGTGTAAACATGATGTCAGCTTCTACTGGCAGTTACTAACATTTGATTGGTTTTCAGAACAAGAACAGTGATTGGCCGGGAAAGCTAGACATTACAAACCACTTCATAACTGTGTTTTTTATTTATATTAAAGGACATATAACTTTTTTGGTATTGCAAATAATTGAATTTTATGTTTTGTACTGAATTCAGTAATACATTCTCTTTAAAATGATATATACAAGTTTGTATTTTGCGAAACGTAACATTTTCTATAAGCATATAAAGTTCAAAAACATAAAAATTTCCAAAAGTGTCCACAATTTTGGCCACCGCTGTGTATAGCAATGACATAGGTACTTTGACACCAAATCGGACGTTTTTTGAACTAACATACCAGTGTTTTCAATATTTCAATTCTATGACTCAAAGTATGCTTAGATATTAAATTTTGTAATTTTTGGCTAGAAACTTACAGAGAAATGTAAAAATTTACTAGGCGAATTTTTTCATAGTTTGCGCCAAGAATAATTCACTTGGCGATCTTCTTAATTTATAGCAACCTAGTTTCCTTTCCTTTTTCTTCATTGACCATGAGCGAAAAAAAGTCATTATTAGTCCAAAGGGATTTCAGTCCCGAAGGACTATTGCTTTCGTTTTGGCATTTTGCGTCGGACTCATAAACGTCGGTTCACTTTTCAAACTGTTGCCACAAAATGTTAGAGTCCTGCATTATATTTGAAGAAATTAAATAATGAAAAATCTGCATAAATGATTGTCTATTTCTCGCATTGTGATAAAACAATGGTACATAGAGCCATCGAATTTTGAATGACGAAATCCTACTGCGAATATGGGCATCTGAAATCCCAAATTTGGAATTTGTTTTATTATAGATTTTATATTTTGTAAAACTTTAACGAAATTTTGATTTACAAACTCAATGCTTTAAAAGCGAGAAATGGCAACGTTATATAGAAAAAAAAACTTTTATCTCCAGCTCGCGAGACTGTGTATATCGGAAATTCTAAAGATATGTTTAATTTAACATTATTTTGCGATATTGCTCTTGAACTGAATTTTATGGTTTAAGTGCAAAGAACATGATATTTAATAAATAAAGGTAACACTCAAAACGTTAAAAAAACACCCCTTTGGACGTAATTTAAAATCTGAAAAATTTCAGATTTTTTTTTTTTTTTTTTTTTTTTTTTTTTTTTTTTTTTTTTATATATATTTTCAAATAATTTTAAGAAAGCGCGTAAACCACATTTTCGTTATTATCGCTTATAATAAATACGAGAAATTTTAAAACGCACCAAAATGTAAATTCACGTATATCTTAGGAAATTTTCAATAAAAAACTTTAATTTTTGTATGTATGCTTAGAAATACGTCTATTTTAAGATGATGGCAAAACTTTTATAGGTTATAATGCAAAATGTTTTTCGAAAAATTTGTAAAAATTATTTTTACAAATTTTAAAATTAAATCATAAAAATAGGCGAATTTTATTTGAAATGAGCCTAAATTTCGAATTATGAAAGGAAGAATCAAATAAGTTTAGTAAAAAAGAGATATTAATAAAGATATGTTAAATTCTATTAATAATATTGAGGAGCTGAAATTTTGAGAGCTAATATTTTAGCGTGCAATTTTTTCAAAACTTGGGAGTTTGGAGTAATTTGAGTCATAGAATCGAAATATGGAAAAAATTGGCATGTCATTTCAGAAAAAGTCCGATTTTTTGTGCCAAAAAAAAACTATATTAGAACAGTGCTATATATAAATCTAGTACATATCCTAAGTCGCGCTCGCTTTCGAAACATGAAAATCGCAAGCTGAATTTCATCATTCAGCCCAGTAGAACGGGAGTTATAGAACTGTCCGCAGTGTACATGCGTTTGATTAGATGTTTATCCATTTTAGGTATTTGTAGAATATTAAAATACCTAGTTCGAAACATTTAGGTTCTAACATGTTTCATAATGACAATACACCACACTCTCGAATGCAAACAGTAAATGAAGGCATGTGAACAGTTAAATGGACATTTCACATAGTTGACCTACGTCACCACTCGTAACTATTCAGTTTCATCGTCTAGTTGCTTTCCAATGCGTAAAAGAACTGTTCACTTACAGTTCGCTCTCATCAGTTACGTCTGAAATCCTGTAATATTAGCTGCCTGACGTGCCTTGAAATGAAGACGAATCATCTTCAATAATAAATCTCGATTTGCCTCGCAGACACAGAGTAGAACAATGATATTTGAAGCAGCGAATTAATGTCACAAATCTTGTACTGTTATCGAACAATACAATTTAACATCATCAACTGCTACAATTTGGGATAAAATAACCGTTAACAATCATGCGTCCTTTATTGCTTATTAAAGACAGTTTGGCCTTTAATGGCGAATTGAATCGATGAGAGGGTTTGTACTGGATTATTCCCTTTTCTAGAGAGAAAACTATCGCCGGGCCATTCGTGAACCAAATATTCACAGCCACACCCTTTCTTTCACAGAGAATGGCTGTAATAACATGGGACATAAGGTAAAATTAATTAAACAGCACTATGTTCATTTTGTAAATCCAGCAATTACACACAACGCATTTACGCGATTTTATGTCCATTTGATTTCATGTTATTTTTGCCACATAGTATACATTCTTTAAGTATAGCAGCCATAGAAATTTCTCAATTATTCCTGTATGTACAAATTTTAAATTTACCTCTTCTCCAGAGAATAACACCATTGTTTTAAATTTAGAGGAGTTTGTTATTGAAAGCTATTATTAGCTGTAAAATTTAATCATTTATTGTCTGTTGGTTTCAGGTAAATTAACCCCTTAATTTCATAAATTGCAATTTAATTCACATACCTGATGACATGACAGGAAGCGAAACGTCACACATAAGTAGTTTATTTAAATGCTATTAACATTAATGTGTAATCAAAGTCAATTAGTCAATGTATTATCCTCATCCTCTTCATATACACCATTACGGAATAATTATACATATTTACAAAGACAAGGAGAACAGTTAACTAATGACATAAGTAACTTTCTACAACTATAGCATCTGAATGAATAAAAAAGAATATTCAGTTACTTATATAGTAATCCTCATTCCTGGGCATGCAGTACATAAGCAGCATACCACCACATGAATACATATGGGGGAATAATAAAGGGATTAATTTCTCCCTGGACAACAGTCTTGGGCACAAAATGAATTTAGAATCAATATTAGAGTCCTAATAATGGTAATTATACCTTCCCTAACCATCGGTTTCCCCAAAAATTTTCGAACGGATGAAATTTAGTTTCCCATTCCGTAAATTGGTATACAGTACAATTATGCATAGCTGTCTTATATTCAGCCAAAGCTTAACGCATTAGTTACCGATTCTGATAAGTATCTTACTATCAAGGGTTTCTTTCCCTGCTTGCGTTTGTATATTCTATTAAACAATATTGGTCTTCCCCAGCATGACTTATTTTCATTACCCGCTCACATAAATGTAAATCTGAATTGCAAACCAAAGAATTCAGAGCATTTGCCTGGAATGGGAGAATCTATTGTCATTTAGTTTCCTCAACACAACAGCATATCCTTTAAGTACAGTGAAGAATATTTTATGCATAAAAATGCTTAGCATTGCGCTTAAGGGATTAACCTTAAAAAAATTAAACCCCAATTTTAATTTTATACTTTGACATTAATTGTGCAATAATTTGAGGCTCTCTGTTATTCGGTACAACATGGTAAACGCGTTTTATACGTTGTTCATAATAGCGGATATCAGAATTTATTTCTGAGTCGCTATTTTAAAATACTAGCTTGAAAAACCAATGGAAAAGGCTGCACATTTAAAGTTTTCTTCAATTTAAAATTAAATATACTTTCGTAATAACATACAAATCAGCATTCTCACGACATATTTCTCAGAAACCAGAAACCGAAAATAAATATGAATGAAGCAAATCTCCACGCGTTGGTAAACAAGGCTAGGATGCAATCAGAGAAAGTCACAGATATTAGTCAGTTTAACTGCAACCAGATTGTTCGCGCCATAAATGTCGGCTGCTCTGTTTCTGAAACTACTTGACTTTAGGGATTTCAGTGTCAAACGTCGCACATATTTAACAAGACTGCGTAAAATAAGGTAAATCTTCCACCCAAACGGCGAAACTGTCGTCGTGAACTTGTCATTGACTCTAAAGTTGATCTCAAACTATTACGCATCGCTACAAGGAATTGGACAGCTAGTTACACTACTCATCAGGATTTAATGAGGTCTGGTCGGCCAGGAGAGCAAAAGATTAGTTGCCTGTTGTTGTTAGAGTAAAATGCAGTTTATTATTCAGTAGTTGCAAACCCGACCAGAAAGTTGCATAATATACTGCCAGAAAATTTCAAAATATACCTTCATAATATACTGTCCTTTTCGATATTAAATACATGCAGATCTGGTACAAATGGTATAAATATAGAAAAGTACTTAGTTAAATTTAAAGAGCATAACTCGTAACTATTATTTTTGATTAATATAAACTTTTCTGTTACATAAAGGATATTTTGAAGGAATTTCAATGAAAGGTTTCAACAACAAGTCTCTATTTATTTAGACTATGTGAATGGGTGTTTTTTTTTAAATCTTTTATACATTTTTTTGAATGGCGGGCATTTGCCCTTCTTTTTTTCAGCATTGGCCACTCCTAAGGCGAGAAGTTGTGGCCATTTTATTGTAGAGGCACTTAACAGGCGGTCATCGTTACCTCCTATAAATGGACAGAAAATTTATATCCATGACTTTTCCGGGATTCGAACCTGAGCCTTTCGGTATAACAGTTGTCTCTCCTAACCACTATACCGTCTGGGTGGTCTTTCATAAAATGTGAGACTTTTGCAATTATAATTACATTAATGAACTAATAGTTATTGAAAACCCAAAAAACATTGGTTTTAAAACGTAGCACGGCAGAAATAACGTAGAATTTAATACTAAAGATAACAAACACAGCAAAAATAACATGGTTTAAGAGGGAAAATAATTCATTTTTTAACGTTTTCTTTAGTTTATTCCCATAAAATCAAAATTGAAACATAATGAAATTTAATAACTAAATTTTTAATTTATATTTGTATCCTAATTTCTCTTGAACATTTTTTTAATCAGAAAGGAATAAAAGGTAATATTAATGATTAATTATTATTAGTTATTCATTTAAATGCTTAATTATCTGCGCAGAAAAAAGAGCAACATTCGGATTGTTACGTAAAATAATAGCCAGGGCATAAAAATTTGTTATGTAGCCAAAAGAAATAACAAATACTGGTAGAATGTTTTTCAGAAATCTTTGTCCAAACGTTCGGCTAAATGTTTTTCCCGAATGTTTTTATAATTAACAAATACAAGGTTAATGTGTTAAATAAAATCATTACAATTTAAAAATAAATCAAAAGATATATTTGATTTGGGAGAATAAAGAATATATTCTGAAAAAATAATATTGGAAATATTATAAAAATAAATTAATGAATGAGCGAGAGAGACGAAATACTTGTTATTTAAACGAAGGTGATATCGAAAATGATAATATAAAACATACGCAACTGCAGTTTATTTATGAAGAATTTTTTTAAATTGAAAAATAAATGCATTATGAACAACAGATTTGCAAATGTTCTTTTGCAACCTTACGTAACTCAATATTTATTTAACAGAAAAATTTCTTATTCAGCATGCTTTGAATCTGCATTTCATGTTATTGTAGTTGATGTAATTGTAATATGAATTCATATGTTTGAAATTGCAGTACCTGTTATACAGTACCGTTTTCCATGCACGGTAGGATGATATTTGTATAAAATTCCTATATAACAGAGATTATAAAATAATATTAATGTAATTTTAACTGTAAACGTACCAATTTTTTATCATACCTAGAATGTATTATGACTTTGCATAAATGACTCATTGATTTGGACGATTTTATTTGTAAAATGGGGCGTGATACAAACATTAAATGTTATTTTGATTATGACAATTAATTTTCTATATTATCTGTTAGGAACAAAAAAGTCTGCATTTGAGAGAATGAACAATTAAATTTTATAAAATCTGCTTATTAAAGCTGCTATAGTCCTTACAAAATAAAATATGCATTATATACCCTTTTCCAATCAAAATATGTGCATAAGAATTATCAATTTTAAAATCATAAGCAAGAAATCATAAGCATAGTAATGAAGTATTAAGTATTATATCAGAACAATGCCGTAATAAGCCGCTGAATTTGCCATCTCTGCTCTATGGATGACATCTGTCTTAGTTTATGCACAATTCGTCCAGAAATCTTAAGTACTTAATCGCCATAATCATAGTTATAGCTTTATTGTCTTTGCACTTCGCAGTTGAGTCATATTTGAACTTTTTAAAATATTTTCTCCTTTCTTCAAATATACGTTTTTAATAGCTTTTCTAATAATGCGGAAGTTGAGCTTTCCGCTGATCTTGTCACCTGTTGTTTCTTGTAAAACGTCTCGCACTTAGAAACTAAATGAATGGAAAAATTGTGCGTTGGCTAGCCTCGTGATATAGACTTCTCAAAATAATTCTCGGAAGATTCACTTACAACATTAACTCAGAATTTAGTGGAATAATATAATATCCCAGGCAGCATGCATTCGTAAATTGCACGAGAAAAATACTTGAAATTTACGAATTTGCTTTCATATGAAAAACGTTGAAGTTGAAGGCAAAAATATCATAAAAAGTGTCCAGGGAAAAAATAGTAGATATTTACATATATTTTTACCTTGTAATGTACGTAAGTTTTACGTGAAATTTAGGTATTTTAATGCAAAAGATTGCTGTTCATCCGTAATTTTACGTATAATATTAAAGTTCAGGGATTTACGTACATATTTAGTAAAAATTTACCTATATTTATCGCATATACGTATATGCGATAAATACATGAAAAAACGTACATATTTATCGCATATACGTAAATTTCTCCAATTGTTTGCTTCACATATGCGTATATATTATTTACTAAACATTTACGTAAATCTTCCCAAATTTTTACTGTATATAAACGTATATATTTGATAGACATTCATGCAGATATTCCCCGTATTTTAAGATACAAAAACGTATATATTTGATAGACATTCATGCAGATATTCCCCGTATTTTAAGATACAAAAACGTATATATTTGATAGTAATTTACTTAAATCTTCCCTATGTTTTCTTTGCATATGTGAATGACTTTGGTAAAAATTTAGCTCAATATCCTCTCCTCTTTACTGTGTATAAATCTTCAATTATCTTTTTACTGCATTTTCCGTAAAATGAATTTATTTTAATCTCATATTTTTTATATGAAATGTTCTGCATGTTGTAATTAAAAGTGAAAATGTCATTTTTTATATCAAAATTTTACATATCCGCCTTTTAAGTACATACAGCAAAATGGAATATATATGTAACTGGAAAATTTTAATGCACTAGTAAATGCAAAAAAATAAATATCTATTCAAAAATTACGTTACACTTAAAGGCTGAAAATCACTTTTAATATTTCATATTTCATTTCAAAGTGACTACAAAATATGCAATAAAGTTCGTAAACAGGAATTCTATGTTTGGAATCAATTAATGCTACAGTTCACTTACACGGCATAAGAAAATGGGAAGAACAATTTATTTAAAGTGTTATTTTTATTTAGCAAAACTGAATTTAGTAAATAACTGTAGCAAACAGTTGTTTACTAAACTACGATTCACTTAATCATCGAATTCAGTAAACGACTATAACGCAAACAAAACATCATACATTTATATTATTTTAATGAGGACGCAAGAGAAAAATATTATATTTTAATGAGTATGCTAAATTTTAAAATTGTTAAATATAGACCAAGAAGGATATTGCAGAAAACTTACCTTTTCCTATAGTTAAGAAGTTGAATTTTTTGCTTACTTTCCTTGAAGATGAATGTTTAGTGTCCCAAATATTTTATTCATATCTTCAGATAATACGCAATGTATATTCATTTGTTAAAATTAAGTCTATCCAAAACATGTTAAAGACAATACTATTAATTAGCATCTGTAATTTAATCGAGTAACTTCTGTTTTAAAAAATTTCGGCATAAATACAGACATAATTATGACATAATACAGTTACAGACATAATTATGATATGTAAAAATTTTACGTTTATCAGTCAATCTTGCAATGCATTGTAATCTATTATTGTTATCTTTCTCAGTTTTAAATCTTATAAATATATTAGATCAGTGCTAAAAGTTCACTGCTTTATCGAGGCATTTTTAAAAAGTTCCTTTTTACAATACAACTGATAATTTCATAAAAAATTCATAGTTTAATTCAAAATTATCTAAATATGTTCTGTATTTTATCTTACATACAACATGGAATTTTAAAAAGTTAATAATTTCTTTAGGAATAATTTGAAGTTTTTAAATATATATGTCATGTGACTTTTCCCTAACATCATTATAAATATACATATTGATGGGGACATACCAATTATTTTTTATATCGCATAGCTTTATGGTATTAAAAGATTTAAAAGGATGCAATTGGACAAAAGAAAGTAATTAAAAGTTAGCTCATTTTTTTATTAATTTCTCGTCAAATGCTGTGCCTTTTGTATCACGCTCATATGATGACAATGAGTTATTTAAATTATAAAATTAATGTGAACATATCCTACATAAATTAACAAGTATCAAATTTCAAGTTGTTTTTAATGAACTGTAATATATGCAAAAGAAATACACCTGAAATTAATTTATTTTACAGGTTATCAGGTTAAGTTTATTTTACAGGTACTCGAAAACTGCAATTACTTTTAGACAATAAAAACTAACATTAAATCTGAATAGCATAATTTTGTAGAATAAAAAATTCAGTATAGATTTCATTCAGTTGTATAAAGTGCACTTTTCAGATCAACTGAAATGCAGAAGAAATCTTGCACTGACTAAATCCGTTGTTAAAATGAAAAATTGATGTTCTATGGACGACCTGATTGCTAACAGTGGATAAACGCTCATGATTACGGAAACCCAGTGAAAGAGAAATATCAGTAGGGAAAAATTCCTTTTATCGTAAACAAAGTGACCGCAGGCGAGCATTTGACCCCAAAATATCTCTAAAAGCCAAAGATCCGGGTTCTTTGGTAAAAGCTATTTTGAGCAAAGTCACAGGGCGCGGGGACTTCTAGCATTTGGATTCGCATGCAAGCTTAAAGAAACTTGAGTAAAACGTAGAATTCCCGAAAATGAGTGATCTGCCTTCTGAAAAGTAAAATTTTGCGGACAGGAAAAAAATTGCTCTCAGAGCGCTTCGAAAAGAAACTTAGGAAAATAAATTTAAAGATTACTTTCCCATGCGTAACTAATGGGCATAAACTTTGATTATAATTAACGATTCCGATGCATATCTCTTTGGTTTGCATTAAACTATTGTTCAAGAAGTTAAACATTTTCGAGCATCTTCTGTTCTACTTACTATTTTATTCCTCGATATGAAAGATTTGGTAGTCTTGTTCCAATTTAATTGCCAACATTTGCTAAACAAAATAAGGCGAATATTGTACCAAATTCAGTAAGTACACAAACTTAATATACAGCTTATTCCAGTTAAATGGGTAATGGGATTTTCATAAAAGAAATTAAATTGTGTAATTTAATGTAAGTGTTGATTTGAAGAAAAATGACAAATTAGATATAAGAAAATAAATAAGTTATTTTGAAGAACTTTAAATCAAGAATATATATATATATATATATTGCAAAAATGCACATAAAAATTTAGCCCACATATTCGCAAACATAATATGAAAATATACTTTTGCTTAAATAAAAATACAGATGTAATCACATAAAATAGAATTCACTAAATAAATAAATAAATGCATAATACTACAAAAGTACAGAAAAGTTTAAATAAAATGAAAGAAACAAAAATATTTAGGAAATTTTACAACAGCAAAAAATTTCAACAATTCATAGAAAATTTACAAAAATAATTTGCTAATGCTTTTGCGTTGTAACTCCTTGAGTGAGTTCTAACTAACTCTGTAATGCCAATTTACCACAAGGTAACACGTCTGAGTTGTGCAATAAATTGTCACCGCCAGAATAGCTAACCATTAACAGATTGTAAATATGTATCTGTAACTAACAGATACAGATTTAAAACACTTTACGTTTGTTCTTCCTCATAACTGTGAGTGATTAAACTAATATGCACAACATAAAATTATCAGCGAACATGGACCTAGTTTCAACACAAAGTTTCCTTTTACGAAGGATATAAATTCAACAGTTTAATCTAACCTACGAAGAGATTACAAGATTATGTATTCCTCGACAGAATTTCGGATACACACTTACCATGCAGGATCTAACCTCGTTCTAACGTAATAAGGAACAGTTTGCTCTCCTATAGGCACGGCAGGGAAGGCAGGCCAAAAATCTCACACTCCTATTCGTAAACATTTTATAGTAAAACTGCTTACCAATCAAAATCTACTTACATTCTGGGATGAGCGACCTTCGAAGCGAAAAGAGACCGAGAGGAAAGAAGTAAATTAAAATTTCCTTAATAAATCTTAAACATAAATGCCACAGAGTTAAC
This sequence comes from Stegodyphus dumicola, assembly GCF_044657685.1. Lineage (NCBI taxonomy): Eukaryota > Metazoa > Arthropoda > Arachnida > Araneae > Eresidae > Stegodyphus > Stegodyphus dumicola. Next base: position 203,055,033 of record NC_140771.1, read on the forward strand.
ATGGTTTTTGCTAATCAGCAAATAAAAGAAACTTTTTTTATTCAATGCATTTTATGTAATAATTTTTCAGTGTATTTTTATTTATCGACTGTGTATAAGAAATGTGATAATATCAATTGAAGTTATTCTGAAGCTGGTACTTATCTTCTCCTACTTAAGTTCAGAAAGTTACGCTAAAATAAACATGAAAATATATAAAGCTATTTTTAATACATTTAGGAATAAATGATTTTTAAACATTATTCGTTTATAATAAAAATTCCAAATATAAATAACAAATGTCAAACATTTGCCAAAAGTTGTTTCTTTTTTTTTTTTTTTTTTGTTTTAACTGCGTTATCTGAAAAAAGAATGCTCTCTTTCTGTGCTTCACTAAAGTCGAATGAAAAAGGAAATTTATACCCAACTGTATATGTATGATTTCGATTTTGTTACACATTCTTTAGCTTCCCGATGAACTATGAAAAAAATACATTTTTAGAATAATAAATATGAATATTTCATATATTCCATCGTTATACATTCGTACATATATTCTTTTTCAGATTCGTGAAGTATTGGTTAAGTTATTCGATATATATCTTTGTCAGGCCATTCTTTATAGCCAAAGTGCGAAGTGAATAAATTCGAGGCTTTAGCTGTAACATAAACCAGTCATCGAAAAATAATGTCTGGAAGTTTAATATACGGAAATATTTAAAATTTCATAATCGTAAGAAATGGCTTAAAACATCAGGTTTGGTTTAGTAGATTTATTGCACTTGCTTTATTTTCTAGTATGAATTTTTCAATGATATGGAGACATCCAGACTCGTCATGTTTGGTCACCTCCATAGTTATTCAGCAAGCAAAATGAAATTTTAGAATTGAGCATTACTTCACTACGGATTCTTACTGAAGGGTTGTTAAAGCGTTTTAATACAGCTTGCCAAATGTTTATAAACTTAACAAGGAAATAACTTTCCTTTCGGTAACTTGATTTTGAGAACCTGGAAGCGTTCACAAAAAGAAATAAAATGGACGGTTTTGTGTTTGGATAAGATGAACAAAATGTTGCAGTCACCAAGGAGTAATGTAAAAAATGACTTCTGAATTAAATTTATACTTTGCGAAGCAATGTTCAATCATAAAATCTCATTCTGCTACCTAGAAACGCATGTCCAACTTACAAGAACAAAAGAAAAAGATTTTAAAGCTAACAATATAAACTTAAAGGGAAATTTCAATCGGTTTATGATCTGTAGCGGAATATGGGTGACATCCATTGAAAGGATTTGCAGTTAATATCAATATTCGAGTTTTCACAATTTTTAAAAATATGAAGCCTGCTACTTTTGAATCCACTGTATACATATTTGTATATGCAATAACTTAAAAGTCTAGCTTTGACCGGAAAAATGAAGGTCTGTATCGTTCTTGAATTTTTGTAATATCAGCTTCCTTTCTCCTTTTACAGTTTTAATTTTTATTCAGTTTTCATTCAGAAATTAATGATTGCTATTTTTCTTGTTATATACTAGTTATTGTGTTGTTCAGGGCGTACCAGTGTCGATAATTACATTATGTAGAGGTTGCGCAGGTACAGATTAAAGCAATGCCTCACCTGTACATTTCCGTACGTATATATCAGGTATCACTGAGACTTCTTTACTGTTAAGCTTATGCCCCAGTTTTAAAGAAAAGTATTTCAGGGACTGATATTCTACTTCTCTTCCCCTACCACCAATCTCTCGAGAGAGCCTTCTACTTCCTTAGAATTTTCAATGCGTATACACTAAATACTTACAAACATCTACACCTTTTCCGGCATTCGAACTCGATCGCATTCATACAGCAATCAGCGTCACTTACTACTTACTATACCGTCTAAGCAGCTATGGAGATTTTACGTACAAATGTAGCTGCAGTCGTCATGGGTTGAGCATTTCTTTATGCTTGATTAAACGTTATCGAATGAAAAGTATATGCAGCTTCATTAGCGCATGATGCGTCTCATCCTTCGGTAATTACATGTGATAACAGTGTAGCAATAGTTAGAAAACGAAGCAACGGCAGATATTTTAGCAGCTGAGAGAAGAATACATAGATGATGATATGAATGTTAAATAAAGATTACTAAAATGTTGTGATTTAGCTTTATTTTTATTGCTTAATAAAGTTCTGATTTTAAAACTTTTAACTTCATTTTTGGAGAGATGACCTTTTACTTTAGCCGAGCATTATATAAGAATCTTGCGCCAGGGATTAATTTTGAAATTTCGCAGCTCAAAATGATAGTTATATTGTTGTTTTTAGAAGCTATTACCGTTCTTAAATATTTATTTTCATATATATTCACTTCCCTAACGAAAAAAAGTTTATATTAGTTAACACTCTTTAATGATGTTCCGTTTATAGCTTATTGTAAAGAAAAGCAGAAAAACGTAATTCACAGTCAAAGTAATTTTTAAATTACGTTAGTTTAATAGTAAAGCACTCAAGGGCTGTCTGCCGTAGAGGAAGGCTGCCTTCGTACTTAAATTTTTAAGGAAAAGTAACCGATATCCATGTTACACATGGGAAGAGCCTGGGAAGCTCAGCTTCCAATTATTATTGTTACGAATTTGGTATTTGAAAAGCTAATGTTAGTTCAATTAGAAATTAAATGGTTTTATTTCTCGCGCAGTGCAGCGCGTGACGAATATTAAAAGAAAGCTAAGCCGGAAAATTGAAAATACAAGAGCGCGTGCATTAAATAAATAAATATCTCTTTTTGATTTCGAGAAAATACTGGAAAATTCTAGCGCGTGATTTTAAAATCTTATAAAAGGAGGAAAACATCTCAGTTTGTAGTAGTTGCTTAGTTTGTTGTTGTTTAGAAAACTACTGTTGTTGATTGTAGCGAATTCGCGGATTAGCGTTCTTTAGCTGTTTTGAATTACGTTCTATTGACATTTGAGTAGTTAAAAGAAAACTACTGTGAGATATTGTAATACTGCATGATAATTTGAGAAAATTTAAGCATTTTTGTTGTGATAATAATAAATTTTTGTTCATTTTTCATCGGACTTGTGCATTCATTTCATAACGAACCCGTACGCACGCAACAATTTTTGGTGTCAGAAGTGGGATTTGAATGCCAATAGAAGAAATGAAAAGAGAAATTACTTGCATAATAGAAAATAAATTTGAAGCTATGGAAGGCAGAATTGACGCAGTTGAAAATAAAGTTGGACATATTGAAGAAAATGTTTCTTCCGTAAAAGATCATATTGAAGAAAGAGTTTCTTCGGTGAAAGAAGAAATAGAAGAAAGAGTTTCTTCTGTAAAAGAACATATAGAAGGGAGAGTTTCTGCTGTGGAGGAACGAATTGAAGGAAGAGTTTGTGCCGTCCAACACCAAATCGAACAACAAATTGATGAGAGAGTTTCTGCAGTTGCCAAAGAAATGGATACTTTAAAGAAATTCGTAGCGTCGGCAGGGAGCAGGAGTGATGATTTTAAATTCTTACCAATGCCTGCTCGTCCACCTCTGAAGCTATCCACATATGATGGGAAGACCTCCTGGCAGGTGTATAAGACACAATTTTCTATGGTGGCGGATGCGAATGGATGGGATTCCCAAGCTAAGGCCTGTCATCTCGCCGCTTCTCTAAGAGCCGACGCAGCGGATATCCTTCAGACTCTTCCCGAAAACAAAAGGTTAGATTTCGAAGCTCTGTCCGGCGCCTTGGAGTTGCGCTTTGGGGAGAAGTGTTTAAAAGACTACAGCAGGCTCCAATTAAAATCTCGTCAACAGAAGCCTACCGAAACACTTCAGGAGCTCGCCGCGGATGTTGAAAGGCTGTCCCATCTCGCCTTTTCGGAATGCCCGACAGAAACAAGGGAAATCCTGTCCTTGCAATACTTTATCGACGGCATCCGAGATACTGAAATACAGAAAGCTCTACGAATGGCGGATGTAAAAGATTTAAAAAGTGCTCTAGTGTACGCCATGAAATTTGAGGCAGCCCAGCAAGCCACTCGTCGAGACCGCCACCCAGTCAGAGCTGCTCAAGTCCAGGAGCCAGGGGATCAAGTCACCGCTCGACTTGACGATTTAACTAGACAACTGAACGCCTTGAGACGGAATATTGGTGAGAAGAAACCGACCGTTAAGTGCTGGAACTGCGGTGCTGAAGGACACATACGATGAAACTGCAAAACACCCCAGGGTACTGATGTTAAGACCGCTTCTAACAAGCAGCAGGGAAACTAATTAGTGGCCATCTCGCGGGGCGGAGGTTGCCAGATAATGAAAAGCCCCCGTTTAAAGCGCTTCAGATTTCTGCAGTGAGAGGCGGCAGTAATGGACTTTTCATAATAGGACATATTAATGGAGTTCCGTGCAATATGACTATAGATACAGGAGCCAACGTCACCATCATCCGAAAAGATTTGGCTCAACAACTAGGAAACAAACTTATCTGGACGCCGCCCTGCGTTACCCTCCAGACTGTGTCCGGTGAGAAGATCGACATCGACGGAAAAGTAAATGTTAACATCACGTTTGGAAGTGCCGCTTACCATCACACGGCATATGTAGCAGAAATCACTGATTCTTGCATACTCGGATTGGACTTTCTAAGGAAATACAATTTTTCCTTGGATTTTAAAAATAACGAATTGCATTCTACATCTGAGGACATAGCGTTATTTCTCGTTAATGATGAAGAAGTTAAATCTGTCCATAAAATCATAGCACAAGACTATATTACAATACCGGCAAGAACAGAAATTTTACTTCCTGGATCCATAGCCGAAAATAGAAATTTCCGCTACGGCATCATAGAATATCCCAATAACTGTAATATCCCAAAAGGAGTATTAGTAGCCTCAACACTCGTCGACCTATCCAGAACGGTTATCCCGGTGAGAGTCGCCAATGTAACTGAAAAGTCGAGAGTTATTAAGAAAGGTGAAGTGGTTGCAACATGTACTCCAGTAACCAGCGTTGAAAAAAAGAGTAACATCCCAGAATCCGTGTCCTCAGAGAGCATTACATCGGAGTTATTGCAGAATGCACAATTAAACGATAAAGAGAAAAATGCTGCCGATCGCGTCATTAAAGATCTTCAAGTTGTTTTCTCCCGCTCGTCTTCTGACGTGGGTCGAACTAGTTTGACACAACATAGAATAGATACTGGCGATCATCCCCCGATCAAGCAACATCCAAGACGTCTACCGTTTGCTAAACAGGAAGAGGTGCGAACACTGTTAAAAGATATGGAAGAAGGCGATGTCATCGAGCCTTCAGCGAGTCCATGGGCATCTCCCATCGTTCTCGTCAGAAAGAAAGACGGCTCAACAAGATTTTGCGTTGACTATCGCCGGTTGAATGAGGTTACGAAGAAAGACAGTTACCCTCTTCCTAGAATTGATGACATTCTAGACACTCTTTCTGGAAGCAAGTGGTTCTCAACACTTGATTTAAAGAGTGGGTATTGGCAGGTAGAAATCCATCCTGATAACCGAGAAAAGACAGCATTTACTACGGGACAAGGACTTTGGCAGTTCAAAGTGATGCCGTTTGGACTGTGTAATGCGCCGGCAACATTCGAACGTCTTATGGAGACTGTTTTGAAAGGCCTTTCTTACGAAGCCTGTCTGATATACCTGGACGATATCATCATCGTCGGAAAGAGTTTTGAAGAGCATCTAGAAAATCTTAGAAAGGTGCTTCAGAAACTGAAAGAGGCCAATCTGAAGCTGACTCCCGCTAAATGCAAATTGTTTCGAAAGGAAGTGACTTACCTGGGACATGTCATCTCTGCAGAAGGTGTGCACATGGATCCTGAAAAGGTATCAGCGGTTAAATCCTGGACGCGTCCCGAAAATGTCCATCAGCTGAGAAGCTTACTAGGGCTTTGCACCTACTATAGGAGATTCGTGAAGAACTTTTCTTCCATCGCAAGACCACTTCACAAGCTGACAGAGAGCAAGCAAAGATTCTTGTGGACAAAGGAATGCGAGGATGCATTTAACAACTTAAAGGAAGCTTTAACATCTGCTCCAATCCTGACGTATCCTCAGCTCGACAGACCATTTATTCTCGACACCGACGCGAGCAATGAAAGTGTCGGTGCTGTTTTGTCCCAAGAAATAGACGGCCAAGAACGTGTAGTAGCTTACTGGAGCAAGTGCCTGTCTAAACCGGAGAGGAATTACTGTGTCACAAGGAAAGAGTTGCTCGCCATAGTCAAAGCTGTAGAACATTTCCATCATTATCTATACGGGAGAAAATTCCTCCTCCGCACGGACCATGCCTCATTGGCCTGGCTTTTAAATTTCAAAAATCCTGAGGGTCAAATAGCCAGGTGGATACAGAGACTCCAAGAATATGACATCACTATCCGTCATCGTAAGGGATCATCACACGGAAACGCCGACGCCCTGTCTAGAAGACCTTGCCAAGAAAACTGCCGATATTGTTCCAGGGTGGAAGCGAAATACGAACTGCTGACTCCGGTCGCAAGACAAATTACAACATCAACATCGGCTGCTCGAGACCCGTGGAGTGATGATGAAGTCAGGAAAGACCAACTGGAAGACCGCGACATTAAACCCATACTTGATTTAATAGAGTCATCAAACAGAAAACCTACATGGCAGGACATTTCTATCTGTAGTCCTACAACAAAACAATACTGGGCACTCTGGGATTCACTTCACATTCGAAACGGCGTCTTATACCGGAAATTCGAGTCGGATGATGGGAAGACGTTCCGATGGCAAATGATACTTCCGAGATCCCGGATTCCTGATGTCCTCAAAGAACTACATAACAGCCCTACAAGAGGTCACTTTGGAATTATGAAGACCTTACAGAGAGTTCGTGAGCGCTTTTACTGGAATAATGCAAAGAATGACGTGCAAAAGTGGTGCCGATCTTGCGATGCCTGTGCAGGTCGGAAAGGACCGAGGAAACGCAGCCGAGGCAGACTGCAACGTTACAACGTAGGTGCGCCTTTTGAACGTATCGCCTTTGACATCCTGGGACCTCTGCCACGAACTGCTGATGGCAACAAATACATACTCGTTGTCATTGATTACTTCACCAAGTGGCCTGAAGCTTATCCTATTCCTGATCAAGAGGCAGTCACAGTAGCTGAGGTAATGATACAGCACTGGATTTCCAGGTTCGGAGTGCCTCTTCAGTTACATTCCGATCAGGGAAGGAATTTTGCCTCGGCAGTAATCAAAGAACTATGCAAACTACTTGGCATTGACAAAACTCAAACGACGCCATTGCATCCCCAGTCGGACGGCATGGTAGAGAGGTTCAATCGAACCATCCTTAATAACCTCTCATTAGTGGTTTCCAGAAACCAACAGGACTGGGACAAGAAATTACCACTCTTTTTACTGGCTTACCGCAGTGCTGTCCACGAGACTACCGGCTATTCTCCATCACAGATGCTCTTCGGTCTTGACCTTCGTCTGCCTTGTGATCTATTGTTTGGCCGCCCTCCGGATGCTCCTTCATCGTCTGAGGAATATATTCAAGATCTCCAGGCCCGGTTTGAAGTGATGCACAATTTTGCACGAGAGCGAGTCAACTTGGCGACGGAGAAGATGAAGACCCGATACGACACAAGAGCTACTGAACATCAATTCCACGAAGGAGACAAGGTGTGGTTGTGGAATCCGACTCGACGGAAAGGACTTTGTCCGAAATTACAGTCACCTTGGGATGGGCCGTACACAGTCCTAAACAGGCTGAATGACGTCGTGGTTCGGATTCGTAAGTCTTCGAACTCTAAACCTAAAGTCGTTCATTACGACAGGTTAGCTCATTACTATGGCCATAGTACATAATGTAAATAATTGTAAATAGTATAAGACCATGGTCCATTTTTGTTTTTAAATGTGTATTTGATTTGTATTTGATAGCATTTGATTTGTTTTATGTATTGCATTTATTGTTCATGTTGTTTATTATTGTAATGTAATGCTTATTAATGCATTTATGCCACAGTTGTAAGTTTTGCTTCCTGTCCAGGGATTGTACTGCCCGGGACGTGCAGTCCTTGGGAAGGGGGCAGTGTTACGAATTTGGTATTTAAAAAGCTAATGTTAGTTCAATTAGAAATTAAATGGTTTTATTTCTCGCGCAGTGCAGCGCGTGACGAATATTAAAAGAAAGCTAAGCCGGAAAATTGAAAATACAAGAGCGCGTGCATTAAATAAATAAATATCTCTTTTTGATTTCGAGAAAATACTGGAAAATTCTAGCGCGTGATTTTAAAATCTTATAAAAGGAGGAAAACATCTCAGTTTGTAGTAGTTGCTTAGTTTGTTGTTGTTTAGAAAACTACTGTTGTTGATTGTAGCGAATTCGCGGATTAGCGTTATTTAGCTGTTTTGAATTACGTTCTATTGACATTTGAGTAGTTAAAAGAAAACTACTGTGAGATATTGTAATACTGCATGATAATTTGAGAAAATTTAAGCATTTTTGTTGTGATAATAATAAATTTTTGTTCATTTTTCATCGGACTTGTGCATTCATTTCATAACGAACCCGTACGCACGCAACATTATGTTAGCGGGGACTGTATACATCAACAAACTACCAGTGTTCACAGTTTCAACACCAGAGCCCTATCAAAGCGGAAAGTGCATAAACCTGCGACTGATAATAAATTTTTTCTGTTAATTCCCGTAAGCGCATAAAATTATTTCTTCTTCTGTTTTAATGAATTAAAACCATGTTTAATATTAATATGTTACTTTATTGTCCTTTCACCTTTCTTGAAAAGTTAATTTAGTCAGCGATATAATTAATGCATCATCGTTCAATTTATATTTTCGGGCTTTGATATCCGACGTATGAGATATTTAATAGTCCCCTTGAGCGGTCTACAGTTAGGCAAAAGTAGATAAACAAGTTAATTAATTATTGGCAAATGCACCTTATCATACTCTCAGAAGAAACTGCAACTCGGCTGTACCGTTAATAAGCGCAAGTATTGAGATGTTCCTCAATGCTTGCGCTCGACTAATTAAATAGTACTTCAGTAAAAAAAGAAGTTCAAAATGTTGGGGCAAGAGTCAGTTTCAGCGATTTCTTTAGCGGAATTATTTTCACTCAAACCTCTTTTAGAGGGCACTAATTACTTTAATAAACCTGATTTCTGTCTGGCAGAAATCCATTTTATTTGGCTTAGGACTCAGTGATGCAAAATAACGTTAAGAAATCTGCACTGTTCATTTCTTTTCTTTTTTCCCTTCCCTCAAGACGCTCAGAAATATAAAAGATTATGGCATCTATATGTGGAGTGGAAACTTTCATTATTAGCTCAAGGTAGAATACAACGATGCAGTCCTGATAAGAGAATCTGATGTTGCATAAAAGCACCAAATTTTTTTATTCTAAAATGTTTTCATGCTTTATACTATTATTTGAAGCTAAATGATAGGGGAAATCTTTGGATTCTCCTATGGATCCTTTGATCCTTTTACTATTACTTCTCCTTTGTATCCTTTTACTATTGCAGGTGTGTTACATAACCGACAATTAATGTATTAATCAAAGAATGACATTTGTTTTGCATATAAAAACATGCATAACGAAAATAGATTTCAAAACTATAAAAAAATAGCAGTTATGAGGTGTTACTTATCTTGTAACATGTCTTTAGAAGGTTAATCATTGTCACTGATACCATGAAGGCATTTTCCGAAATATATAATTCTTCATCGTAGAATCGTTATCGTATTATAACCTCATCGCATTATTTGTATTTTTTTTATTTCATTGTCTTGTAATTTTATGTATTGATTTCTTTATTACTTTAAAGTATCAAGAGCTGATTGTTTAAAAAAATTACATATATATATGTATATAAATTTTATCTCTGTTGTTGTCTATTAACTCTACGGCAGATTTTAGCATTTTGTTCAGCTAAAAATTTGGTTTGAGTTGATTTCGTTTATTTATAATTGGTAATATGCTTGTAATATGTTACAAAAGAAGAGGGATTATTCGGTCTTCAGTATTCCGACCTAAATATTCCATTCCATTTTGCAAGTTACTAAACACATCAGAAATCTACGAAAATCAAAGTGACTTTCTGTGACTATATCCCATCAGATAATGAAGCTTTTTTCTTTAGAAATATCACCGTAATAGTTCAAATAACAGTTCAATGATGGATCTTAGAAAAATCTGAAGTACGGCCAAAACACACGGTCTTGTTTGGAGAAGAATTAATCATTGGCATTAATTACAAATAAAATATAATTAATAATGCAGGAATATTTTACAAAACACATTTTGTATTTAAAAAGGAATAATAAGCCAAACCTTTTTTTTTTCCTTGAGGAGCTATTGTCATTGAAAATTTCGGCTGAGTTAATATTTCCCATAGTAAGAATTCGAAATTTTCAGATGATCAGCAATAATAAAATAATTTAAAGTGGCTCATCAGCTAATTTTGAGGGAAAAGAAACACAGTGGTTTCCCTGGGAATGGGATTCAATTGAAATCTGATCTGCTTTCTCTTGACAAATTTGAATCAGATTTTAATTGTATTCCTTTTCTGTTTTTCATGTATGCCTATTGTTTTCAAAACTTCTTCTAGGTTAAAACTGTTGGATTTTATATTTTTGATTTTAAAAAAAATTCACAGTTATTTTCTGATTTGTTTTTCAAATTTGTAATTTTTAGTAAATTTTACAAACATTTTAGGATCATTTTTAGATTACAATATATCGAAGTTTTACTATCATCTCGAAGAAAATGTATTTCTAGGCATACCTGCAAAAAATTAGAGTTTTTATTAAACATTTCCACTAGATGGAAGTATGCAAAACCATGTTGTCTCCTCTGACGCTAAATATTTATTGAGAAACTACAAAATGAATAAGAGCATTTATCATTATGAACCATATTAAGGGGTGTCTTATTCGAAGTTTAAATATTAAAATCTAATTATGCTTATGGTATTAAACAAATTGCTCCAATTAATTTTCACAAAATGCGAAAAATGGAATCAATGTACATACGATGAAAATATTTTGGTTAAAACGCACTCACATTCGAAATGAGGAACTTTTAATTTTAATCTTTTTTTTATTTCCTTTTAGTGGTCACTAATTCTCAAATTAATTATGTATAATTTTGATCATGTTTCCTTTTTGCAAGGAATGTGCGTACTTAACACATTCTCTGCAATTTTCTGTCGGACTTCGAAAACACTGTTTTCTTTATTTTCTTTTAAATGATTTCGTAGTTAATTAAAATAAATGTATGCTTCTTGACAAACGCCACTTGTGTGTTCCAAACCCTGAGCAAATTGTTCTAATTTTAATAAACTTCGTTAGGAATTAAAAGTGTTGAAATCCAAGAAAGAATAGTTGGGAATCTCATTTTGATCCTTTACACAACACCCAACTTTTGTAATTCATTTCCAATTACTTATTTCAAAGCATTTCTTAACGATTAACTTTTAATGATGAGATATCTTTTAGTTTATTCTCATGCATGTTATTCTATGCTAACAAATATCTTGATGCTGTTTGTAAAAACCTATTTTAATTGGGTTGTAAAAGTCGTGAATTCATGTAACAGAATTAAAACTTTTAAAAGAAACTTTAATTTGGCTAACTACTCGAAATTAAAAAATAAAACGTGTAGGGTTTCCTTAGCTCAATTAACTTATTATTCAAATTTTTGTTATCTTTCCTGAACTCTTCAATTTCCCCTCGCATTTCTGCGCTGGGATATAAATTTAAAGTTAAGAGAAGTGAGTAGTTAAACGGGTAAATCTTGAGTTTATTCAGAGAGGGTTTTCGCTAGCCAGTGCACATTTCATTTCTGACCTTGTATTACGCGGAGTTGCTGATACGCTTTTTTGGCCATTTGAATATTTATCACGCCTGGTAGGTTGTTGAGTCAACCTAGTTAGACGTAACTTAAGGTGCTAGTCCAGCACTACTCTTTTTAGACTTGAACTGACTTATGTAACAACGCTTAAGTTCCACAGAAAGTTGTCGGTATTATTGTAAAGCACGCAGCACGTGATTTTCTGTTCACAGTTAAAAATAAAAAAGAGATGGTTTCACTCTTCTTCTGTTCTGGTATTATTGCAGGCCTGTGTGAGAAGTCGCCAGGTTCATTAGTAGAATTTAATTAGTTTATGTGATCACAGGAGAGTTATATCTATAAATGACCAGGTTAATATAAATATCATCACATGATAATTCCAAGATAGCAGTTAAATTAATTTTTATTTATCGCATAATATTATCACTTAGTTATTAATATTATGCATTATATTATAATAATGATTATTAATATTATATGATTATACTGTATTGCTATGCAAGGTTTACCCTAAGTCTTTAACGGTTATCTTTAGTTAAATATACTTTCCTGTCCCTTCTAATTTCAGCTTACAAATTTCCTGCCACAGTGTGTTTTTAGAATCACGGTTAATGCAAATGAAGGAAGAGCGGTAATTAAGTCGAAGTGCCACTGCCTTCGTTAGAGAGCCAGAGATTCTGACTAGCGCGCGTTCGCTTTTCGCTATTACTAAGCTCGTCCGTATTTCAGGCCCTTGATAGCTTCGCCGTTTAGTGAGCATTTAGGGGCTAACTCCCTTAGAATTTTGATAGCTTGAGCTATATCTTTTTAGTTAAGCATTAGTTTGATTTTCTTAGTACTCTTGAGTTCGAGCCCAAATGGAAGCTTTTCTTTACATCGTGAGAAAAGAGCCGTTTGGTAATCCTTATTTTGAGCAATAAAGGGTAAATAACCATTCTTAAGTTTCTGCTTCCTGAGCTAAAGCGATTATTCGCTTTCCAGTTCTCAAGCTTCCACAGACATAGCTGTAAATTGAAGGTTGGAACCCTATAGCTATATTACATGACAGCATTATATTATCACATAATTATACTAAATTATGATTGCAACATAATAGTGGAATTGCCTTTTATATATCGCGATATCTTGCTTTTTATAAATCGTGACCTATGTAAGACATAGGTAAGCATGTATAACATATATCATTGTGTGCAGGCAAGCCTCCACATTATTCAGCGTCAGGTGTGCTAACCGCAACCGCTCAAGGACAACACAAAAAAGATTGCAACAACCGGTTTCTCGTTCTTCTGCTGCTGGCGTTCGAGGACGTTTTTCGGTCTGTCCTTTCCCTGGCCGATGCGATGTGCCATTTTCCTGCTTCTCTTTGCTGTTCCTTCAATGCTGTCTGCTGTACATGAAATTCCTTTTTAGTGAGATTTTTATATGAAGATTCAAGAAAATAATTACTCCTGTTTCCTGTACATTGTTGCAGAAAACAATTTTTGTTCAACTTCTTCCTCCTTTCGAGAACACTTCGCGTGCACGTGTTTGTGAGATCTGAAACTTCCTGATTTAAAGATAAAAAAGCAGAAATATCATTATTAATGGAATACGCTTAATGACTGCGATCAAAATTCGATTGTTCCTTTTACACCAAGACTTTGTTTAGAGCTGATGGAGAAAGATTGACTTTATTCTGAGTGCAACGTTAATTCTGGTGATGCGCATCACTCGTGCTTGATGTTCAAATTTATTCGTCTATCTGGTTGATAATTTTATTTATATTAATGCTTATTTCAATATCAAAGATGAAGAATAAAATATAATTGATTTGGTAACATACAATTGTCATACTTTGGGGTAAGTACTTTGATTTCATATTTCCTTATAGATCACACATTTTGATCTGCACGTGAGTAAGTATTCATGGGTTATTGCTACACAACGCGATTTACCAAGTAAGCAATTCATTTGATTTACATTTGCTAATCCTTTAATTCAAAAACCGCCAAATGACTATTTTTGGTGCTCAAATTATTCTAATTCACTACACTTAATTCTATTTCAATTTTTCATTTAGCACCGCAACACACTATTTATTATAACGCATTGAATTCAGTAAATAATTATAGTTTCAGAAATAAATTGCTACCCTATGTACTTTTAAGTTTAAATTAAGCTGATTATGCATACGAGAGTCTGACATTATAATAAATTTAGAAAACGAGACAATAGTCCATAAGCAAAAATGCTAAAATGTGCATGACATTTACTCTAGCGTTGAAGAATTTGAACATTTAAGCGATTCAATCGAAGTTTTAAGAATAGTTTATAATGTAACGACCAATTGAAACAGGTCGCCACGTACTGTCTTTAACGGCATCTATGAATGGTAGTAAATGTTTAAATTAATGCCTGCGATTTTCAAATGTTTTCATCTTGATTCTCAGCTCGTCAGCTTTTTCTTTCTTGCGTTCTTCAAAGATTTACTCTTCGAATGGCTTTTCACTATACCGTTTTCGGTGTTCACACTGGGATTTTCTACTTGATTTTAGTTTCTCTTCTGTTTGCTTTGTTTCACCTCATCCTACATTTAACCTTCAAATGGTCTTACTGCTTGGTTTCGTATTTTTTGAATTTCATGCTATTTCGCCTATTCTAGGATTTCTATTTCTATGGGGATTTTCATTCTTTTTTTTATAATCAGATTGCCATACGTTTTTTTCCTCCTGGTGACGAATGACAGCTAACAGCATTTAAAGATCTATTTTACTTTGGTATTTTATTTTACTTTGGTAGTACTGTTAATTTCACCCCAAATTTGGTAAGCGCCCAGTAAGTAAGAAGATATATTTTATATATTTAAAAACATAAATTTGTCCCTTCGCTTAGATTTTGTGTGTATTGTTGTTGTTACTTATCTCACTTGTATGATAATAAAATCAGAAAAAGCCCACGAAATTGATCGTAGTAAGGAGTGCAAGATTTCGCCTGCCATTGGCAAGAAACTTGAGCACCATATATGTAGTACGAAGTTTAGATACATGTAGTACGAAGTTTAGATATATGTAGTACGAAGTTTAGATATATGTAGTACGAAGTTTAGATATATGTAGTACGACAGTACGAAGTTTTGTCCGATCGGGCTCGCCGCGTATGTAGAGTTCCCCCATGAAACCTAGACACTATACATTTACGAACATCCATTCCTTCTCCGGGATTCGAAACCGATATAACAGCCAGTGTCGTTAACCGCTCTCTCAGTTGGGCGGTGCTCAGATTCATCATGGTAAATTTGTAAACAAAACCTAGCTAAATTTAATTTTTTAATAAAGGAAAAGCATATGTTTCATATGAAAGTCATAGAAATAAAGCAAGTTTATAAAAAATATATTAAAATTTCCTTGAGATTAGAGTATCAGAAGAAACGTATTGCTCATTTAAGGGAGACTGTATAAATCGTTTGATTTTATTGAAGTGCATTTATTTATATAAGGCAGTGATAAGACAAATTTTGTCACACCGTTTAAGGTTTCTTACTAAAACGATGCAAAATTCATAAATAACAATAGTATGGAAAAAAATTGGGAGCGAGGAATGTATGGAAAATTTAAATTACTGTTGCCTTAAACCGAACTGGGAATCCTTCAGTTACTAAGGTAGACGTATAGGCTTTTGTCACAAAGGACACATAGGAGTCCATTAACTTTTTTATAATTTTCGAGTTACAAACCCAACAGCTGAGTATAGGAAAGGAAGACAATCTACGGGCTAATCTTCGTTGGTCTATTATATAACCTGAGTTTATGTTATTAGTGCCACAGAAGCGAGTTTATAAAAGAGAATTTGTGACTGATGAATATTTGAAATTCAGCCGTTTCCTAGAGTTGAATTAAATTGCCAAATCAATGTATATACTGACGATAATACCGCGACAGTTACTGAATTCTTTACACATAAATAATCAAACCTGTTTCTCCAAATTAATTGTCCGATTTTCTTCTTCGCTTGCAAATTAAATTAAACTAACATTTTAACATGTTAATAAAAATATTAAAAAAATATTCTAAATTTACAAATTGAATTCTTTGGTTGATGTTTGACATTCATATATTATTACTAATTTTATGTCTCGAAAGTAAATATGTGCAAACTGACCATTGTCCATACTGTAGGATTCCCTCAGGTTACTAACCAGTTATTTTAATTTTGGTATCTTTTCTGAATTCTCTATTTCTCTTCGCATTTCCACATAAGGATGCAAATTAAGTAAGTGAACGAGAGTATATAAACGAGTGAAACGAAAAGGTTAGCAAAGCGGGATTTCGCTAGCGTAGCGCACGTTTTCGTTTTTGCCCTCTATCTGTTTATCTTAGTTGCGGCTACGCATTCTTGTTGTTTAGATAGTATATCGCCGGCGTAGGTTGTTGTGTGAAGTCTAGAAATGCTTCTGACCTTTTGAATTTGTATTTAGATCACTTTTAAGTTCTCACCGCAAGTAGTCGGTCTTTTGTGAGCGCGAAGTCCATGCCTTTCTGTTAAAGAGTTGGGATAAATAAAAAATACTTTTTACACCCTCTTTCCTGTTGTATTACTCTTTGCGTCTATGCAAAACGATAGCAAGTTGGAGTTTGAGATCTAGACACTTTGCATGCTAGCTAAGAAGACAATGTTTTATAATAGAATGGTAAAGTATTAGCACTGAATCTATGTAAGAAACATGTTGGTACGTGAAAAGATTAGTAATTTGTGAATCTCAGAAAATGAAAGTTAGAAACATGACCTGAAATATTCTGAACATGAATGATTATAATTTCCCAAGAGTAATATTCAAACATTAGCACAATCTCTTTACTGTTTCACTGGTAGAAGGGGTCAGTTGTTAAAACGTGCACCATGTGAACAAAGTGATCAAATAAATTAGGTCTGAGCACATCCTCACTATCTGAAACATGTATTGAGTTCTCACGTATAGTACAGGTACTATGGTAAGTCGACCAAATTAAGGATTATTTGAAATAGAATCCAATCACTTGGTCTGACAGCAACTAGAAAGTTACACTTTCTATCCCGAGGATTACAGTAGTAAACGGTCCTACTAATACAAGCAAGATTAAAACCCTTATGTAAGTTTATTTAGTCCAATACTGCAAAGTAAACTAGTGCTATCTGCCTAATGGGAGGAATATCTTCATGGAGGTCTAGAAATGAACTATATAATTCTGCTTATTCACGATAAACACTAGAAAAACTATAATAGGATTCAAATAACGAACTGTTTTGTCGGAATTAATAAGTGTCTGGAAGCATGATGAGCAATCTCACATGTAATTCTTCCATTTATAGTACTGAAATAATAGGTAAATAGTTGAACACAACATCACAAATTATATATATTGGTATAATTCATTTTGCTATAAAGAATTTGAGCTACTCATTATGCTTTTATTAGAGTACCTGTGTCATTTCATTTGCTTAGCAAACGCCATGAATTTTGGGAGCTTATTAAAATACCTTTCTAGATCAAAGATAGTCCAACTCATTAATGGTTTATCTCCATAAAAATTCCAACAAGGTTCATACTCAATGTCCCTTATTGTGGGCGATTAGCTTAGCAAAAATCAGAGATCCTATTTGGTGGTGCAAGGGTTTGTGGATAAGATTAAGTCGGTTTGGAAGAGCGTTGAATGGCGATGCAAATAAATCAATCCTCGATTGTGCAGTCTGCATCAACTGAATACACAGTTTAGTATACTAAAATATACTTACAGACAGAATTATGGTGCTGGTAAAAATTAATAGAAAGATCGTACAACAATTCAAGCTGTAACTTTTGAAGCACTAAAGCTGACTTCAGAGCTTTTAGTAAGGCAGATTTTCTGTTTTATATACTCTCATGTACTTATATAATATAATTACATTTTACTTCTACTTTGTTGTATAGGCATATATATATAAATTCAGTGAAATTATTGACATATTATTTTTTAAAGGATTGTTTTATGATTAACTTCAAACTCGGAAATTGAAACCGTACTTTGTCAAAGCTGTATATGTAAAAGATTTCTGACAACGATTTCGTTTTAGCAGAAGAATGAGTTAGAATAGTATTTTCTAAAGAACTAAGGAAGTTATCATCAAAACTTCGGGATGTGAAAAACAACGCGTAATAGTGATGCTGGCATTATTTATTATATATATAACAGCAGACGGGTGCAAACTTCACCCTTTCTTAATATTCAAATGGAAAACATGCCCTAAAACCCCTAAGAATGAAAAGCTGTTCCCAGATGATGTCCTGATTCGAAACCAAGAGAAGGGGTGGATGACGGAATCATTAATGCTTGATTGGCTCCGAAATGTATGGAAACGCCGTCCCGGTGGGCTCTCTAATCCACCATCAATGCTTTGTCTGGACGCATTTCGGGGTCATCTCACCGACGACGTAAAAACGAAGATGCACAGCCTAGGCAGTGATCTTGTTATCATTCTTGGAGGGATGACGTCTGTGTTACAACCCCTGGACGTTAGTATAAATAAACCTTTTAAAGGGTACGTTCTGGCGGAGTACGAAAAATGGTTTTGTGAGCCAAACCGTGTATTGACCCCGACAGGAAAAATTAAGCGTGCTGCACCGCACATTGTTGCACACATGCGTTTCTGCTGCCTGTAAAAGCATCGAAGCACCAATGATTGTGAAATCTTTCAAGAAATGCTGCATTTCCAATTCATTGAATGGCAGTGACGATGATGTGCTCTGGAACGCCGAGGATGACGATGACGATGATGAGGAAAGAAGAAATGAATCCGCTTCTGACGAAGAGAGCTGCGAGGATTCCAGTGATGAAAACATTAGTGAATAAAGACGTTTACTATTAATCACTGATTGTAGAAACTGTTAGCTAGATAGAAATGTTGTTACGATTTATTTCATGTTCATATTTTACGATAGGTACCGTATATACGGTAGTGCTAATTAACAATGATTGTTTCACATAACAATAGCCCACTAATAGGTTAATTCTATGTTCTGCTACTTTATGTATAAATCCATTGTTGTATAAAATATGGTATCTAAATTTAAATAAAATTATCATACCATTAATTGATAATTTATATACAAATCCATTGTTGTATAAAATAAGATTCAATAAATTCCTCATATCATTGATGCGCATTACATTCGCCGACAACCAATTTTTTTATTATTTAAAGTTTTAAAATGGGGATGCGCATTAGATTCGCATAAATACGGTATTTTCGCATTGCTATGCGATCTGATACGTATTTCAACAAACATGATACAATAAAAGAAATAACATACTTTTATTTCTATAAAATGAAGCAGAAACCATTCTGTTTTTGAAATAAATAAAACAGATAAAATTACATTTCCGGAATAAAATACTACATCCACTTTTACCTTGAGTAAAATATAGCAATAAAATCCGCTTTTATTAAAAACTGTGCATGACTGACAATGCTATAAACGCATTGCATGGTTTCTTGATAAAGAACTAAATATATATCTATGTATATATTTAGTTCTTTATCAAGGAACCATGCAAGCGTTTATATATATATATATATATATATATATTGTATATATATATAAAGATATATATATATATATATGTAAACTCGGCGTCTAGGGGTTTTCTACGCTGACGACACACATTTAGGTGACTAAGTATTTATTTAGTTATTGATGGAGATACAGTGATGAGTATTTACAAACGAAAAAAAAGAGTTATAATTGAGAAGTTAACAGTTTCGCCATCTATTAATACGTCTTAGTCGAAAACATGACTGTTCTCTTTCGCTTCCCTCGTCCATCTCTTTCTCATCATCATCGTCATCTCGCTGCAATGCCGTTTGTTGTGTTGAGTTGTTGCACTCCTGCTACTCACATATGTATGCCCAAGACTGGTAGGTGTAAATGCCTGAGTGCATTCTAGACTTCCTACTTTGCCGATTGACGAAATTTAATGTAAGATTTTATGTCTTGAAAGCGCGACTTAGGATGTACATTAGATTTGTATAAAATATTTTTCAAACAGAGCTGTTTTCACATAAAAATCAGACCTTTTTCTGAAGTGTCAAATTATGCCTCAACATTAAATTTATTTAATTTTGCTGGAAAGTAGCCTCGAAGTTTAAAAATTTATCTTGGCGAACTTTTTTCAATTTGTGAAATTGGGGAAATTCTTAATTTAGGGTACCCTATTTTCCTTTCACTTTCATTGAGTACCCAAGGAAAAAAGGTGCATTTTTCATTCGTTTAAATAATTTTAACAAAGTGCATAAACCATATTTCGCGTTATTATCTCTTGCAAAAGTATAACGAATTTCAAAATTCGACAATATATAAATTCATAGAGATATATCATCGGAAGTTTTGAATAAAAACCTCTAATTTTTCAAGTATGCCTAGAAATACATTTACTTACATTTACTATAATAAAAGTTCTGTAAGTTATAATTAAAAAACGTTTTTCGAAAAATTTATAAAAATTACTTAAAAATACAAATTTTGAAATATCAGAGAATATTATTTAGATTAAACCTCAATTTCGATTTATAAACTAAGGACTCAAGTAAGCTTAATAAAAGAAGAGATATTAGTAAATAAGCACCAAATTTAATTAACATTGAGGAGCTAAAATTTTACGAGCTGATGTTTTAAAAACTACTCTTGTGAATTTTACAAAACTTGGCACCTTACCATTACATGAGTCGTAGAAACAAAATAACGAAAAAAATCGGTATTTCATTTTTAAAAAATTCCGATCTTGTGTCAAAATACTGTATTAATAAAACCACTCTATATAAATCTGGTATATAGAGTGCCTAAGCCGTGCTTGCAAGACATAAAACGTGCAAATGAAATTTCATCAATCGGCCCAGTAGACCGGGAGATATAGAACTCTCCCGTCTTTTTCTTGTTGTGTGTTTCAGTGTGTGTAGAGTGTACATAAATTTTGTAAAAACGCGCTTTGACTCAATTATAATTTTCAAACAATTTATTACATATATTTAGTGCATAACTAACATTATAAAACATTTTGAAGAGAAGTGATGAAGAAATAGATCCCTAAATTAGGTAATAACTGCTGTACAAGAGATGCTTTAATAAAATCGTGTATAATAAACTGATTGTATATAAGGGACGCTATACACGAGTGAAAGTACAAAAGTTAATTCTTCAAAGTGAGACACAGCTTTCTTTTAAGTAGTAATTTGGGCAGTTTATCTTTACAAGTAAGGTATTTATAAAATGACCTAAAAATTAAGTAAGAGATTTGATTTCTCAAATCAAAGACAAATCTTTAAGCATTTAGTATGAAACTTAAGCTGATGATATTAATTATTTCGATCATTCTATCTTAGTTAATTTATGTTCTTAATTATTTCAGTAACCTTCAACAAAATTGGCTAATTCTACCCAAAATCATAAATCCACGGAAACGTGGAAAAGAGCTTCGTTAAAAATAAAACCAAGCAGATAATTTATGAAGCAATTCAAATCTTATTTAAACAGAACACAACACTGCGTTAGAAATAGTCAATGCAACAAAAGAGGAAATGCCCTCACGTATTTCAAAACAGTACACAAAGTGCGAGTTGAGTTGTTTGAAACTGTTAAAAAGTCAATCTAAGTCATTAAAGGAACTGATAATGGCAAAAATTCGTTACCTTACACACCGAATGTGAATTTAATGTTCATTTCTAGCATACTATATTCATTTTTAATTCAAAATCATTTCCTTTCAGTACTACCATTAGTTTTAAACGAAGAAAGATTTCTAAGCCTTAATGATAACGCGTCCAGTAACGAGATGATAGGATTAATCTTCAGAAAATCCTCAGGATATTTCGAAAGATTTCGTTGTCAAGATAACAAAAAAAGAAAGGCAAAGGAATGTGAAAATAAAAACTGACTTCGTTGTCAGGGTGACCAGATCAATAGACAAATGGAAAACTACTCCTGCAAAAGCATTATCGGCAAGAGTTTTCTGTCCTCATTTAATTTCAGTTTTTCCTTCATCACGTATGGACACACTTAAAATGATTTGCAATTTTCTAAAGTACATATATAGCACATGGTATTAACGGAAATTCCGGAATATTGTATTACACATAAATTTTAATTTCAAACGCATGCCTTTTGGCGTTTAACTAACTTAATAAAAGAGCATTCAATTAAGTGATTATTAAAATTACAGCCCTATGTTACAAATAATGGTTGAATATCTACTAATTATTATAAATGCATAAAATGTTTCTATAATTTATTCTTTTATAATAATAAACTCTAAAAGCAACAGAACCTTGTAATCCCCCACAACCAAATATTCGCTCGATTTGTTTTATTCAGTTAACGAATTTCTAACTTAATATATCCTAAATTTTCTATGAAACAATTGTACAATTATAAATAATACATGCATATACTATTATTTTGACACATCAGTAATAGCAAAATCGCATAAGGCATCTGTATTTTCTAACTATGCTCAAACGAAAAATAGATAGTACAGGAATATCAAATTTTAATATTTAGAATTTCATGATCAAATGTAGAAAGATCGAAAAAAGAATTTTTATGTTATTATATTGATATTATTTAAATATTTCTATGGTTGTTTTTATTACATAGCTTGTTCTCTTATATTTGCTATGCACTGATTGTTTATATTATAGATATAATAACAATGGTAAACGGAGACATATTAGCAAAAAACATGCCAAATAACAATGCGAATTTTCCAATATAGAAGGCCTAGTTAAGAACGTTTCACATAGATTTGTCTTCTCTCTGATTGATTGCTTACGATTTCAGTTCGCAAATTATCATTGGCTGAAGCGTTGTGTGAACACGTCTTCATTAGCGGTATTCAGAATTGTGCCTAAAGGATTAAATTTAAAATGATGCAGCTCTTATAAACCCAAACATTCATTCAAAGGCCTTAATCAGTTTACGTTTCTCAATAGAAATCAACGAGAAAACTACGTGAGTAGCAAATGTGCAAGCAAGTAAAGAAGAAAAATACATTTAAAAAATAATTAAGATGCCTTGGACCCAACCCTTTATAAAATGTCATGAAATCTTTTTAAAGAGTTTAAAACTATGTAAAAAATTAAATGAATACACGCATGGCTAATCCTTACCCTTTATGAAGCAATAATTTTAATGCAATTAAAGATTTAATCTTGGTTGATGATATGACAGGTATATCACCACAAGTTTTAATTTAATATAACATTTAATTTAAAATGCGTTACCACAAGAAAATTCTTACTGTTAATTAGCAGATAGCAATAATCTACAGTTGCACTTTTTTTCTATCTCTTGTTTTTAGGTCACGGCAGCTTTCAGCGCAACTACATAATAACTTATTTTTTTACTAAGGCCCACCAGCGGCCGAGCGGTAAAGTCGCTCAACGGGTGCATGGGCGTTTTCGTGGTTTTCCCCACGTGTAACGTGTATACAAGCCAGTTTCCCTTAGAAAGTCCTCCTCCACGAAGGCATCCCTCCCCTTAGGCAGATAGCCCTAGTGTGCTTTGCCATAATTAAATACACCAACACCATTTTTTTACTAAAATAACTTCTCAAATATAACGCATAGCTAGAAGGATTTAAGAATCGCAGTTCAAATAGATTTTATTTAGACTTTAAAATTACGTCAACTTATTATATCTATAATGTTTATTACATCTACAATTATGTCTAATATATCTACAATTATGTCTATTATATCTACAATTATGTCTATTATATCTGATAGATATGAAGAAAAAATGTCATGGAAGGAACGTAGTGCAAAATTTAAAATGCAAAAGTCATTAGATTGCTGAAATTTTAATCTGGGTTTCTTTCATTGCATTGCTCACATTGATACTTCTTATGAATGTAATGGATAAGGATATTTTTTGCTTGTTACCTTTTATATTTCAATATTTGGCATAGGAAATATGCATCATGATATTCATAAACATTCCGTCGCGTTTTTAGCTAGATGTCAGTATTACAGCGTATTAAATTATCTCGAACATTATATGAAGATAGTAACTAAATTCTTGAATTCTAAACTCTAAATTCTTGAAAATAAAAAATGATTTATGAATTACGAACTTCACAATTTTTAAAATTTTGAAGTCAGAAATTATACTGTTTTCTTCATACTTCTGTATCTACAGTTTCTGACTGCATCCCAATCTAAAATATAAATTAACGTACATACGCAAAGATAGGATATTTTCTATCAGGTTCACAAACTCTGAATTAATTAGGATTTTATCTCAGAAGTCCGTATAAAAAACAAAATAAAAGAAAAGCTTGTCTCTAGAACATATTACTCATTCTATATTAATTCATTCTGTTTTCGTTATGATAATTATAATTCTCTTTTAATTATCTAGTATCTTTTTTTCCGATACGTGATTAATTTGCTAGTTTGTGTTGTTAAATAGGGAATGTAATGCATTCTCATTCTGCTTGATGTACACGGTATAATTCTGAGGAATATAAATTTTTAAATAGCTGTGTGAATTTTAAGTGAGATTATATGTAAGTGTTTCCACTTACATATAATCTCACTTAAGTGAAATATATACAAGTGTTATAAAACTAAGAGAATTTCCATGGAGTCAATTTCTTCTAGAACTGACGTTCAGATTTTTAAGAAATTTAATATGGATGTAGGATGATATAATATAAATTTCTTATATCATATGACAGTCACGGCACAGAGGCATGACCAGGCGTAAGGGGCATCGGAATTGTCAGTTTTAAAGCAGATGTTGCAAGATCGAACAAAAAACGATTCTGATATGCAAATTGTGGTAGTCTTTAATAGTGGTAGTCTTTATCCTCAATAGTTCGGGGATAGGAAGAGTTCCAGTTGCCCTCCTCAGAGCGCTTTACACACATTCTACAGAGCTTAGGTCTGAATCTGGCTAATCATCAGAAAATCATCCGTCAGAAAAGTCCTATGTAAACGAACCTTGTATACCGTAAAAATGAACTGAGTGCCAACTGCAGTCCTGAGAAAGAAAACGCAAAGCTCTGCCAAAGACATGAAAGATTGCTCTATCGTCCAAACTTCCGTTGCGATATTTGTCCCTTTCTCGGACTTTGGAGGATAAATAACTACTCCAGAGTCTTCTTCAAATGAAGGCTCATCGAGGATCAGTGATTACACTGAATCGGAACTCATATGTGGAAGTAAAAGGAACCCCTTGATATTTATTAAAAAATCAATGTTCACTGCACAATGCTAAACAGGCTTTCGTAAAAGCAAAAATGAGCTGAACGCGAATAGCAGATGCTTTTTGGAAACAGATGAGATCTTATATGCATTTGTTAATATTTTCGGAGGTGCAGTTGGCCACTTTTATGAACTACAACTCTTGTCAACGTAAGGCTTATCTAACGGACGGATTTCTGAAAAGTGAGGAATAAACCGGATGAATCTCCGGACATAAACCTCACAGAATATGTCTAGGATGCTCTTGAGGGAGCAAGAGCCACTCGCCTTTTTCAACCAAAATTATCAAGAACCTAGAAAAGGGAGTTGTTACAGAATTGGAACTGACCGCCACTGGGATTCATTAACGATTTCATTTCCAGAATGAAGCCGCGCAGTGAGAGCTGCATGACTTTCAGAGAGTAACCAGACTCTTATAGTCTCTTTGCTTTTTCAATCCTGCTGTTTTTTAGACCGCTGTTTTTTAGACATCCCTGCGCTCAAGGGCCATAGCAAGATAATCTGTATGCACCATGACTGCCGCATGGTACATTATGTTGAATTACGTGACCCAAAATTTCATTAAACTCTGTTTATCAACCATATGGGAAAATTCTCTTGACACCAATGTAGAAAGAAATCAGAGTCTCGAAACTACCTAATAGTTAACGCGTAATATCAGTATCATTAACATTTTTATTCGTGAATCGAGAATCATTTTAAAATGACTAAAATATCAGTATCATTAATCATTTTATTCGTGAATCGAGAATCATTTTAAAATTCATTTTAATCTATAAATGTTAATCTATTCCTAAATATCCTAACCGTATACATGCAAACCGCTAAGTCTAGGCTAGTTTAATACTAGATAATCCTAAGGGTTCTGTACACTATATTTCTGCAATTTCTTCTGTCTTTCAAACATTTTACTCTGGCACTCTTTACAAACAGGTTTTAAAGGCTGAAGAAAAGCAGCAAACAATCATGTTAGAAAGCTAGAAGCCCTTAAAAGCTGCAAGGTTTGATGCAAGAGGAAAAATATTAAATGCAAAATATTTTACGCATTATATTTTACATAAATAACTTTATATCTAAAATTCTAGCAACGTAAGCAAAAATGTCAGATTAGGTCACATAAGTCGAAAACCTGAGCAGAAATTGCACTCAGCAAAATCAAAACATAGATGTAACTATATGCAGAAAAAATAAAGAAAATACTAATAAACATGAGTATTATGGAAAGTTTGAATTTCAAATTCATATCTCTAAATAAACAGTTACATCTCTAAGATGCCTTACTTGGTGTATCAGTTAGAGTTTTTGACTTTATTTTCTCTGCTAGCTCTATAAACATACAATTTAAAACATGAAAATGATTGATAGTTTACTAGATCAGTATTAACGGAAGATTTATTATTTGTATTGTTTTTGCTAATGACCTACATGCTGACGCTATGTGTTACTTTAAGGTAAAACTGCTTTCGGTAATTGACAGTTAACCAGAACTGTGTTTGCCAAGGCCTTGGTTCAATAGATTATGGCAAATCCCACTAGGGCTATATGCATAATGGGAGAATGCCTTTCTGGAGGACGTATCTAAGGAAAACTGGCTTGTATATACATTATAAATGGAGAAAACTACGAAAACGTTCATGCAGCCATCCCGTTCACCTCAAATCGAAAGCAGGTCGGATTCACCAGTGTTCAGCGATTTTACAGCTAGGCTGCTTGTGGGCCATTTGCTTAGGGCATGCCGAGTTAATTTATAATATGTAATTAAAGTATTCAAGTAAAAAACTGTGGTCTTTCAAGGGACTAGCTTAATTTATTGCGATATTCTGTAAATAAATAATAAGATTTAATTGAAATAGTTATTTATAAATGTAATAGTTAACAGAATTTTGATTGAAAGTTATAAGAATCTCTATTTTCTTTAATTTGCAAAACAAAAACATGGTTTAAACTAAGTTTAAATTATCGCTTTATAAATATACGCGTGCATTTGTAGTCTGATTTATTTCTTGGCGAATATGTTTTGAAAGACAGGGTAATAGTCAGTAACTACCTACAGAATATCGCAGAAGTCTTGAGTTGTTTTAGATTATTTCAAGATATTACCAATTAAAAGAGACGGAATTAAAAGGTTTAAGAACTTAATAAATTAATTACAAAATTTTTATGGCTTTTCTTTCGAATTTATTCAACTTTTATATGTATTTTTATGGGATGGAAAAAACATGAAGAAATGTTATATTATATATTTACTGAAATATGGATAAAAGAAATTTTTGGTGATATTATGGACCGAACCTTATACTTTAGACCTTGTTGGAAAGCTATTAGAAAAAACCATAACTAAAGGACTTAAGGAACAGTTATATAATTGAAATCAACCAAAATTCTCTGGCAGGTTCACTGTTGAGCAGAAGACATTATAAAAATTTTCTTAAGCCATAATGCAAAAAATACTAAAATTTACAATTTGAAGAATAGATTTTACTCATCTAAATTCTCTTATAACTTGCTTGGTAAAGTCAGATTGATTTTGGAAATTATGACTAATGTTACTCGAAATATCATATAGTAGTTCAAAGTCATTCAAGTGAAAATGAAAGAAACAGTTTATTCTGTTTTCCTATACTCTCCAAGAATTTTAAATAAACCTTCATTTTTCAGGAGAATTTAAATATTTATATATAATATAAGCTCCCTAGTCAACCATCAAACAGGATAATGAATAAAAATGGGCTCAAACTGGCAGCAGCACACCACCTTCGCCCCCGAAGTAATTTCGTATGGTTTGCGAATGCCATTCAATTGCGTGTTTATGGACATAAAGTTCAATCCCTATTTCTATGTGAGAGACATAGAAATAGGGATTGAACTTTTGAACTGAACTGTGCGACTAATATTAAAAAAATATCTGATATGGGACTTCCTTATACGGCTTTTTAAATTATAGACACTCGAAGTTCCTCGAACACTATCCTCGAATTTCATTAGAGATATATTCTCATTCAATCAATCCCTTTCTAACTTTGCGGCAAGACAAAAATACATAGAAAGTCAAACAAACTTCATTAATACAGGAAAATTTAAAACATCAAATACAGTTAAAGAAAGACATTTTTTTTCTACTAAAATTGGAGCGTCTACGCCAAAACAAGCAATTTGTCTAACAGCCAAGATAACTTTTGGGTGCACAAAAACTTAAAGTTAACTTCTAGTTCCACTGGGTAAAACGACACTTAAGTTGGTGCACCAGCTTACTAAATTCACTATACTACTATGAGTTTCAAATGTAAACAAATAGCCGACGCTTTATACATGGCATCATTTACACTTTTAAATTATTGATAATTCTACAACTATAGCATTCAGATTGTCCTAAGGCATAAAAACCTTAACTAGAGCATAACACCAACATAGTTCAATTCCTTATAAAGCAAGACTGCCTGATTTACGAACATATTCAATATCAACAGCATAAACTAAGAAAAGTTACTCTTATTAACTATAATGAATAAATTCTTATTGAAGATTTAAAATAACGTAATTAATTACATAATGTCAAATTTTCAAAAGTAATCCTCTTATAAATTTCTAATAATATTTTGAGTTTTCACATGATTATTTTTTATATACTGTCTTTGCTACAGTGCTGACATCAACGTAAATTTCAATGCTTGATGATGTTCATAACAATTTATTCTACTGTAATCAAGGTCTAAGAATGGTTCCTTAAAATTCAAGATTTCAATTTATTGATCAATATTTATTACCACCCGTATCAACTTTATTCTTTCTGACTTCAACGCACATATGCAATCTTTATTTCAAAGCTTCGAAATATGTTTTAAAGTCGTTTCTATGAAATCCCTTTAGAGACTTTTCTTTCATTACATGAACGGTCAAAAAGTGGTTACCAGGAAGCGACAGTTTTAACTGTGGAAATCAAAGAAAGATCCCATAGCAACTTATCAGGTATAAAAGGAGCTTGAAAAATCGTATTAGTTGAAAGTTTGGCAAAACTTTTCAAGAACAAGTGGTTATGAAGAGGTGTATTATTGTGATACATAACTCATACGCAATATCGCATAATTCTAATCGTTTATTATAAATTGCTTTTCACAAAGGCCGTAAAACACTTAAAAAATATACTTTGTCAACAATTTGGCCAGACTGTAGGAAATGTGAAATAAAATCATTCAAGAAAACATTTAAGATTACTTTCATTTTAATCAACTTTAAAGTTAATTTTATGATTTCACTCTTCATTTCAAAAACAACTAAATTAATTGATGAGTTCAGACTCAATTTCAGACATAAAGCGCCCCTGGCAGCTGCCTGGGCTGCCGATTTTTGGAGACTACTGTTACTGGTCTCAAACGTGACAAGTAGGTAAGTATACTTGGATTTGAAATATTCGCTTTTGAAATATGCCAACTGTATTCATCCCATAGTCCCCAGGCGGGATAGTGGTTAGAGCCACTGATCTCCGTACCGAAGGGTCCTGTTTTGAATCCTAGAGAAAATATTAATGTTTGTAAGGCTGTAAGGATCTTAAGTTTTACTAACGTTTATTTTATTTTAAATCTTTACTATCACTTCTTATTTTCTACTTCCGGCCAGAATTATAAGCGTTAAGGTTTTTATGCAAAGTTTGTCTGGCGAACGCCAAGTATTTAAGTTGTGGCTTTTTGCCAAGCGAGAGAGAGGAAGCAGTGAGTCGAAGCAGGCCGCTTGCCTTAGAAGTTTTACGCAGTTGCTTGTTGCCTTCCAGGCCAGAGGTTTTAATCCTCTTGATAAATTTTAAACGTATTGTAGTGTTCACAGTTCTCTGTACTACATGCGCTTCCTGTTAATATAAGGCCAATCTTCCGCGTTTATTATTTTAAGGTTAAATTGGAATTTAGTTCTATTTTTATATTTTTACGTTAGACCCCAAGTAGCGGGTCTGTGTATTCCGAAGTACGGAAGTTATTGTAAATAGAGAAAATAAAGGGTTTTATATACCCTTCTTGTGTATCCTGTCTAATTCCCACAATTAGTGAACATAGCTTTAGTAAGCTCTCTATTCCGAGTCAGGTCCTTGCATGTTCCCGAAGAATGTAAGAAGGAACATTGATCCTGATAGTGGCGCCCAACGAAGAAGAATAACCATGGCCGAGTTTCAAGAAGAACCTGTGCTGCCTGCAGAAACGGCTCAAAATCCAGGAATGCCAGCTGCCGCCCTGGAAGGATTTGGTTACATCGTCCAGACCATGCGCGCTTCGATGAAACCAGAAGCAACATTGAATGGAAACTCACCGGTAACCAGATTTTTGGAAAAATTGGATGACCACTTCATGCTCCACCGTCCACGAGTTTCAAAAAGTTACCTTAGCTACCAGCGCTTTGAGGGGCCAAGCGCTTAACTGGTTCAAATGTATAGGCAGAAGTCTCTTGGGTCAAGCAGGAAGTCCCACCTATACTTACGAGAATTTCAAGACTGCCCTACTAAAAGCCTTCCCTGTTGTAAGGGATCGTGCGAAATTAGAAACGGAATTTTTCAGTATATATCGGCAAAGAATCGAAAATCTCTCAAGCTTTATTTTAAGAAAAATTCACGTCTTCAAACTCTTGTATGGAAACCGTCCGGATCCTGAAATAATTCAAGTGATTTTGCCGAGGTTACTGCCCCAAGTGCAAGACTTTATTGAATTAAGAAATCCGACTACACTGGAAAAGTTATTTGAGCTAGCAATCCAGTTTGGTGGTGTGGTGTATT
Organism: Stegodyphus dumicola; assembly: GCF_044657685.1. Lineage (NCBI taxonomy): Eukaryota > Metazoa > Arthropoda > Arachnida > Araneae > Eresidae > Stegodyphus > Stegodyphus dumicola. The sequence goes on from NC_140771.1 coordinate 203,085,884, forward strand.
TAATTATGGCAAAGCACATGAGGGCTATCTGCCTAAAGGGAGGGATGCCTTTTGTGGAGGACTTTCTAAGGGAAACTGGCTCGTATACACGTTACACATGGGGAAAACCACGAAAACGCCCATGCAGCCAGCCCGTTCGCGGGATTCGAACCTCAGACCGAACTACCAGTGTTCAGCGTCTTTACCACTCGGCCGCTGGTGGGCCAATCCAGTTTGAAAGTAGAAGAACGGCGGACGTCGAAAGAAGACGCCAATATCAACAGCGAAACCAATTTGGTACGCCAAGACTACAGCAAACTCAAGCACACGGCTACGGAGGCAAAGCGAATCAGTGGGCAAGGAAACCCGAGCATTCAAAAGCAGCCGGCGAACGTCGACAGTTCAATAGCAACCCAGAAAAAAAGTCTCAAGGCCAGCGGAAAAAGAAGGAAAGCATGGAAACAAAAAAGGATTTAAACTAAAACGGATTTCTGCTGACGGGAGGGTGCGGAAATCCGAAGGCCACGAAAACCCCTCTTCCAACAAGTTAAAAACAGTAATGGTGAAAAATCTGACTCTTCCGAAGATTGAAGTGTTGGTGAATAATATCCCAGCCACCGCACTCCTGGATACAGGCGCGCAGTGTTCCTGTGTGGCAGAAGTTTTTTTTAGGAAGTATTTTCGTAAATATCGCATATATAATTCGGATAATACGACAGTGTTAGCTGCGCAAGGAGAAAGATGTAAGTGCATAGGTAAAGTACCTCTGTATATCCGTATCAAGGGCGAACAAGTAAAGGTGATGTTTTTTATAGTAAAGAATCTGCAAGCACATATAATCTTAGGAATAGATTTTCTTTCAGACGCACAAGCAACACTGGATTTTAATGAAGCGTCCCTTAAGCTGACAATGAAACCAGTTCGTGCAGAAAAGGCTGAACCGCCGATGTTAAAACTTGACCACCTCCCTAATGACGAGCAACGAAGAATCCGACAAGTGGTAAGTGAATTTGCTTCGTTATTTAGTGATATTTTAGGATTTACTCAGGTTACTAACCATAGTATTGACACCGGAGATGCAATGCCAGTTCGCCAAAAACCATACCGGTATGATAAGAATAAAGAAAAAATTATCATATATTATAACGTATAATATATTATAACTATATTATATATTATATATTATAACGTAGCATATCGGTGGCATATCACCGATATGCTACGTTATGCTAGCCCGGTGGTTTTATGTAAGAAAAATAATGACTATCCTTTGACACATCCGAAAAGGTGGAGATTCGCGATTGATTACCGTAAATTAAACTCCATAACTAAATATCCAGTATATCCGTTACCGATCATAGAAGAAATTCTAAGGAACATAAAATCAACCAAATTTATGACGACTTTAGACTTAACGACTGGTTATTTTCAAATAGGGGTTAGGCCTAAGGACGTGCCTAAGACTGCTTTTATAACCAAGTATGCCACTTATGCATTTTTGCGTATGCCGTTTGGCCTTTCAAGGGGCCCCGGCAACATTTCAGCGATGCATGGACATTGTGTTAAGACCTGTTCTTGGAAAGTCCACGTTTATCTATTTAGACGATATCATTATTACTAGTGATAATCTCGACCAACATGTACAGGATTTAAGACAGGTGTTTTCTTTATAAAATGAGGCCGGTCTAAAAGTTAATGTCGAAAAGTGCAAATTTGCAACCCCTGAATTAAAATATTTAGGTTACAAAATATCTCAAAAAGGAATCGAGACAGACGAATCAAAAATAATCGCTGTACAAAAGTATCCGACTCCAAACACGGCAAAGAAGATCTCTTCTTTTCTAGGACTTTGTTCATATTATAGGTCCTTTATAAAAGATTTTGCAGCTATCGCTGAGCCATTGTTAAAATTAAAAAGGAAAAAGGCAAGATTCTCGTGGACGACCGAAGCCAATAGTGCTTTCGAAAAATTAAAACAAGCATTAACGCAAGCCCCTGTGTTGAAATTTCCTGAAAAGGATGAGAATTTAGAAATTTAGCGGATGCTTCGGATTATGCGGTAGGAGCGGTACTTTCGCAAAATTAGCAGCCCGTGGCATTTTTTAGCCGAACTTTAAATCAAACACAAAGAAACTATTCCGCGACCGAGAGAGAGGCACTTGCAGTTCTGTTACCAGTGCAAAAGTTCCGAGTCTATTTTGGAAAGGCGCCAATAACAGTGTACTCTGATCATGCGGCGGTAACTAGATTGTACTCAGGGAAAATTTTATCCCCAAGGTTAATAAGATGGGCACTCAAGCTGCAAGAATATAATCTGGTAATCAAGCATACCTCCGGAAAGGAAAACATCGTAGCAGATGCCCTATCAAGAATTAAAAGTAGATGAACAAGGTAATAGCGTAAAGGTGGCAATGCTCACAGCATGTACAATAAATTCCCGAGAAACTGTAATAATTGAACTGAGTAAGGATCCTGAGTTTGAAAGCATTTATGAGTATTTAAAGGATCCTGAAATTTTAGCCACCAAGATATTGTGGCGATAAGAAATAGGGCGGCCCATTACGAACTAATAGATGGCCTATTATTCTATACAAAAACTACGAATTCCAACAACGAATTTCGACCTGTTATCCCAGCTAGTCTTAGATTAAATATCCTGCAGGAGCTCTATGACAGCCCTTTAGCTTCTCATGCTGGTATTCAAAAAACTATCCAACGCGTACGCGAGGCAGTCTACTTTCCTGAACTGCAAAAGTTAACAAGCGCGTATGTCCAGTCCTGCCCAACATGTCAAGCAGTTAATTATATTAATTTCCTCCCGGCCGGGTTTCTAAATAGTATTAAATCCGAATTTCCAAATGAAATAATTGGCATCCATTTATTGGGCCTTTTCCCAAAAAGTCAGTTAAATAAAAGTCGCTATCTCCTTGTTATGGTTGATCATTTTAGTAAATGGACCGAAATTGTTCCCTTAAAACGAGCCTCCGCGAAATTAGTTACTGATTCTATTTTAAATAAATATATTTTAAAATACGGGGCGCCCCTAAAAGTTATATCGGATAATGGTCCTCAATTTGTAAGTAATATATTTGAAGACATGTGCCAAAAACTGGGCATACGTCATTTAAAAATGGTCCCGTATCGGCCGCAATCAAATATAGCGGAACGGGTCAATAGAAATATAGTGAAAATTATCCGTAGTTATGTTAAAAATTTTCATAAAAGCTGTGATAACTATGTCAATGAATTTGCTTTCGCCCTTAGGACCGCAAAACATGATACAACGGGCAAAACTCCTGCTGAGTTATTTCTAGGCAGAAAGATTATAACGCCGTTAGATAAATTATTTTATGTGCAACAAAGAGCCCCAGAATTTAAAATGGGTGATATAGAAAAACTAATTAAGGAAGCAAAGAAGAATACTGAAGTAGCACAGAAAAAACAAAAATTATATTACGACTTGAAACGACGGGGAGTAACTTGTAAAGTAGGGGATGAAGTTTTAAAAATTAAGCATTCACTTTCTTCAGCACCAGAAGATAAGACTGCCAAATTTTTTCCACGATTTGAAGGACCATATGTTATAGAAAAAATAACTCACGCTGTAGTAGTGTTAAAAGCCAGAAATGGTGAAACCTGCTCCGCAAACATTGATCAAATCAAACCCTACTTCGATCGTAATAAAATGCAAATATTTACAGATCTTTTGCAGGATCCGGCACGGGAGACACCGCAGTCACAAGCTCCAGAGTTGGAACAACGACAAGTACAAGGGCAAGCCATTAAGAGGCACGAGCAAGTGAAAAGAAAGTTTCTTAGCGGGAAAATTAAAGGTAACAAGAAAAAGAAGCCGTTCCACCGTCCAGAAAATAGAGCTCACGAACACCCCCAGAATGAAGAAGGGAGAAGGACGACATATGCAAAGAGAGCCAGGAGAAATGACGGCAACTATAACCCGGCTCTAAAACGGAAGATCTACTCATCCGACAGGACTCTCCGCAGCAAATGTCGCCGAACTGCGGAAGGGTCACCAGCGGCGGAGGAAAAGTTACAAGGAAAATTTGAACGGCCAGCAACGAGGTCCAAGCAGGAACGCGAAAGAAGTTTCCCGGTTCCGCCAAGACCAGCTGCCATCAAACGGCCAAGACCACAGGCAGAGGCGAAAAAGAAGGTATTCAAGGGTGACCGAACTGGTGAAAATAGGAAGCTTCCAGACGAAGGCACTGAAGGGCGAGCCCGCACAAGAAGGAGGATAAATCAAACGAGAATCTGTGCTACCTTCCAGGACTGGGCTCAGAAAAGAATGTCCGAATATCACAAAGATAAGTAAAATTTTATATTACTTTGCAAACTTAAGTTAATCTTTCATTCTTACTGCAAGGGGCAGATTTCAAGAAGTTTTACCTCATGCGAGGTCTACCTTTATCGCCAAAAGGGCGAGAAATGAGTTGTTACCGATTTTGGTAATATGTTTTTCAATTACTCGCGCGTAAAACTAAAGTTGATGTATAATAGCGTTGTGTAAAGACTTAAATATTGTAAAAAGTTATTGTATAAATTTTATTTAAATCATTCTAGCAAGAAAGAAGTTTTAGTCTGAAAGACTTTTTGGAAATGTGTTATTTCAATGTAGAAAGAATTGGCACTTGCTTTGAAAAGAATAGAAGTTAACAATGTACTACTAATGTATGTTTTCAAATGTGTAAAATTAACGGCATGTTGATATGTTCTTATATACAATGTGAACTGTTATTTTAAATGTTAAGAAATACCGTGATATGGTAAAAGTGAATGTTAAAATTTTTTTTATTCGTGTGATTGTAAAAAGACTAAATCATGGTGAATATGTGTTAAAGGTTGAATGATGTAGTTAGGCTCTCTGACGCTACACTTCAGAGTTAGACACTTTCAGAATAGTACCTCAGGGTTTAGAGTTGAAATTAGGGTGTGTTAAGAGGTCTTGTTATGTTGAATTTTAACACGTTAGTGTTTTGATTGTAGGAGGAAGTGTGGAACACGTAGACAGAAACACATTCGTGTTTGGTGTTCTTTTACAACACATGTCAGAGAGCACGGGGAGAGATAATTAAAATAGTCATGAATGAAATAAGAATGTTAAGAGAAGTATAATTATACATGTTACTTGCCATTTCATTGTGTAACATTTCATGAAACTAGTTTTCCTTCCAGATCTCTGGAAGGAACCAGATTTGAATAAGAGCTCCTGTTTGGATGCAGTACAGATGAAAAAAAATTGTGTATCCTGGGAGCTGCTATTGTAAAAACAAATTTCTTTCTTTTAAATTTCTAGTTTCTAGCGAAAAATGTTTGTAAAAGATTGGCCTTGCGTTAGATTCTTGAGCTAAAAGTTTTCAACAAGGTCGTTTTAGATCTCAGTTTCAAACTAATTAACTCTGGCGGGAAGTATGTAAGGATCTTAAGTTTTACTAACGTTTATTTTATTTTACATCTTTACTATCACTTCTTATTTTCTACTTCCGGCCAGAATTATAAGCGTTAAGGTTTTTTGCAAAGTTTGTCTGGCGAACGCCAAGTATTTAAGTTGTGGCTTTTTGCCAAGCGAGAGAGAGGAAGCAGTGAGTCGAAGCAGGCCGCTTGCCTTAGAAGTTTTACGCAGTTGCTTGTTGCCTTCCAGGCCAGAGGTTTTAATCCTCTTGATAAATTTTAAACGTATTGTAGTGTTCACAGTTCTCTGTACTCCATGCGCTTCCTGTTAATATAAGGCCAATCTTCCACGTTTATTATTTTAAGGTTAAATTGGAGTTTAGTTCTATTTTTATATTTTTACGTTAGACCCCAAGTAGCGGGTCTGTGTATTCCGAAGTACGGAAGTTATTGTAAATAGAGAAAATAAAGGGTTTTATATACCCTTCTTGTGTATCCTGTCTACTTCCCACAATTAGTGAACATAGCTTTAGTAAGCTCTCTGTTCCGAGTCAGGTCCTTGCATGTTCCCGAAGAATGTAAGAAGGAACATTGACCCTGATAAGGCTAACTTGTGTACTCAAAATAAATGATTAGTCGAAATCTTGAAGGGATAGTGATAGCTGAAGTGTGGTTGTAGGTCCTCATCTCAGCCACCGGAGATTTCTTTCTCGGCATTCCAATACAGACCGAAGTCAAACAGTTAAATACGTTAAACAACACCTCGATCAATTCCCGACGGTACTACAGCGATGCCGGCATAGCTTGTACCTCCGCTTGTACTGATCACATAGCAGCCCTCATTGGTTTAGTGGTTAGTGTTCCTGGCTACTCTAGTGCTGGGTGTGGGCTCGTATGCGGAAAGAGCATGAATGTTTGTATAGTGTCTGTGCAGTAAGGGAGAATCAAAATAAATGGCGAGCAAAAAATCTTTTCGAATCGTTGGTGATAGATGAAGAGGGTAAGAGACCCTCAGATCTCCCGCAGAATGTTTTCCATCAAAATAGGGGTGGATCGCAATCGGTAATGTGCCGAGACTACACCTGTTTAACTAATAATGAATACATGGTTTGAATGAATACTACTTATGAATAATGAATACTACTTATACCTGTGCTGATCGCATAGAGCAAAGTAAATGCTGGAATCGGTCTGCATCAAATGTTTCCTCCTATGTAATAATGCTTTGTAGAAAGGAATTGTCTACAGATATCTTCTAAGGCACTTGAACACGTCACGGTTGCTAGAAAAATGTCAGTCTTTTTAAGTAGCTAAATATCACTCCTAAACACAAATAATCTTTCCATATTAGTTGACGGGATAAAATATTATAGGAATTTCTTCAATAGTTATTGAATTTTCTAATTGTTGAACAACAGTAGAGAAACAGAAAATATTTCTTGTTTGATTGACATGTTCTTTATTATTTAGAGTGTATTTCTTAGCATAATTTGTCTTCTACTCATCCTCTGCCTTCATTAATTATCTTAGGTTCCTCAAACACTGTTTATAATAAAATATTTTTATAGATTCTTCTCAACATTCCAAATGTCTTTATGCAAGAAATAGCATTATAGAAACAAAATTTAATGCATGTTCGCAAGTGCTTTGTTCGATTACATTCACCATTCGAAGAAATCCCTAAATCCTTTTTCCATTAAAAAAGGATTTATTTACCTGAAAGCCATGAAAATATATGAAACACGAATTATTGCCAGATGTCGATGGAATTAATAACAAATTTCGAAACAACTTTATAACAAAATTTGCATGTTTTAAATTAACTATTCCTGATAATTTTTTACCACATTAGCTTATTATTTTACTCCCTAATTTTTAATCTTAATGCAGATAAAAGTATTTTCAGATTTCTGCTGTTATTAAATGACAGATATTTGGAATTTCGAAAACCATTTGTAATCCACTTGCACAAATTTTGTGGCTTAAATAAATTAAAGCTTATTAAATTAACTGTTTTAAATTAGCTGTTTTTCCAAATTAACCTAGGAATCATATTAGTTTCGACAAACTGATGAAAAACGGATTAAGCAGTAAGTTTAATGTAACTAAACCGGTTGGTCCCAAACCAAAAATAAACTTGCAGCTAGCTCCCTAATAATATTTTACAATTATATATTTCATTTTTATAAACATTCTGCAACTCTAGCTTCAATTCCACAGTGGAGTACAGTGTGGATTTTAAAACTTGCAATGTGCTTAATCGAAGCTTCTGTATTATTATAATCATTTTCTTAATAAAATTTTTTATTTGTACTTGATAAGTACTTCACTCGGAGTTTGCTAATAATAAATTAATTTTTACACAAGAAACACATTACTCTGCAGTTATTCTTAATATTGAATAAGAAAGGTTAACGAACTTACAAATAAGAAATCCTCTCTTTCAATAAATAACAATATTTTCAGTATTTATCTCCTTATTACTGTGCTTGAATAAAATCTTTAAAATGTCCCTTTTTAATTAAGTAGATGCTGCAAAGAATAATTTGGTTTTACCTTGAACAAATAGTTACTGAACCACATCTCTTTATGCCCATTCCATTTATGCCCTCAAACTTTATTTGAAATTTTAGGTATACGTTTTGGCTCTTAAATGTAGAAAAGGTGAAAATAGTAGAAAACAATACTTCAGTAAAATTAAACTTAGTTTTACTTCATCACTTAAGGATAAGTATTGTAAATAAATACCCAAAGTTTGGACTTTTAAAGGTTTATGTTTTCTTGACTCCAGTTCATGTAAAAAAACAGAGTTTTGATTTTTGAATTATGTGTCATGTTCCTCCCTTCCAAGTGACATAGAATGTGTTTTGTCTATAAATTTGTAGATGCAATATTATATAAACTGAGTTAAAAAGAAAATTACATAGATTTCTCAAATGGTAATTAAAGGGATAGAGATGAAAAGGAATTGGTTTAGTTGTCATTGAGCTAATTTATTCATCTGGGTTGAAAGAAAGTACAAAGTGTTACTCAATATCATCAAGTCATTTCCTTGATCGCTCTGCAAAGATAGCGAGTGAACCAAAAAAATAAAAAAAAATTATATTCTTTCAATCGAATACTATGAATATCCAGAGGCATTTAGCATAAGGTAAGATAAAGGCAAAATGACTCGTATTCATATTACACATGAAAATAAATCATTAAAATATCATGAAACAGGCCTGAGAAAACTATAGACTTTTTCTATACTAACAAGGTACGGAAAAAACCATGCGTACTATTTTACATCAAAAGATTGTTCAAAACAGCCATCTTTAAAGAGATAAATAGTTTAACTAGTTTTTGAAATTTTTCAAATGTGAGTCATTTTCCAGATCCCATTTTCGTAAAAGCGAGCCCATGTTCAAATACCGATTTCCAAGAACTCTCTCGAAAAAACAATATTCTCTCTTTGTGTTCCGCATCGTAACCCGCAACATCCGTGGAAACATCTTGGATTAGAAACGATGATAAATGCTTTTGTGACGTAATTGATCAATGACGTCAACCTCCCCGATCAACCAATCGGAACAGAAAAGAATGGCGGGGCATACGTTTACATACGAAATTGTAATTGATGAGCTGAAAAGTATAATTTATGAGTATGGTAAAAAATTAAAGGAAAAAATCTGTATTTTTTTATCAGAAAATGAGAAAAAATGATTCATATTCTCGAATGAATAAATCGTAACAATCTTTTTCCAATATTAATGTCCCCTGCTGCGTATGCTCTCCTGTCCCTTCACAAGCACACATATTTTTTACAGTACTCTAGAGGTACTTAGTAATATGATTCTTTTTATATTCTAGTTATTTATGCTTTAGGTTTTTTATCGTATAGTTTGAGTTTTAACAGTCAATTACTATAAAGATACGAAAACATTTAGAGGTTTAAGTTAAGATAAATTTTCTTAAATTTCTTATTCCCTTTCTCAGAAATGTAAATTGCGCATTAAACATGATAAATGATCCATGATTAATAGTTATAAACATTCATAATATACAAAACTGTTCTGATCTTTTTTCTGGCTTAGACGTATTTTATCACTTTAACATTAAAAATTATGTAAGGAAACGATAACTTATTTTTCGAGCATAGTTGCCAAATCAAAGTATTCATTTAAAGCAATAAAAAAAACCAGAGACAAATTAAAGCAATTAAATATATTTTTGCACGATCTATATATACATCTAGGTGGTGACTGCTGTTCCTTAATACGAAGTAAAAATCTGAGACACAAAACTTGTTAAAAACGTGTTCACCCGAGTACGCTAGTTGTCACAGTTCTTCCCCGGGATAAAATCGCATTACGCTGAGGACATAAACCTGATTGCGCTCGAGTGCAGGTTTTTTTTGTTTGCGACATGAACAAACATAATATTGTTATTAGAATTACAAGAAACTTAAATATTGCTTAAATTCTTCAGTCCCCCCTACAAATCTTGTATATTTAATGAAAAGAAAAGAGTTCTGACTGAGTTCTTATCACGTGTCCATTACCTGAAACATTCTTTCATTTTTCAATAAGGCGTCGTAACTACATAGCGATGGATTTTTATTTAAAGAGGTCGTAATTGTCCACATAAATAAAATAATGTGAACTGTTTACCAGATCCTTAATTCTCTTAAACCCATATAGTGATTGAAATTTCAAATTCTGAACGAAGAAAAAAAAACTACATAATTGTAAAGCAATGATCTTACCATATATCCATATGCTTCATCTGTATGGAATATTGTAAGCAATAAAGTAGAGACATTAGAATTTTTTTGGAAGCAGGCAAGAGGAAAAATTAGCAAAGCCTTCGCCGAGAATCGAACCGCGGACCTCTCAATCACGCGCTGAGCGTGCAAACCACTACACCACGAAAACTCGCTAAGAAGGCAGGAGAAATACCTTATAATAGAACCTAAATAAATTACAATTTCTACAGAATCAAATTTTCTGCTTTGCAAAATTATCCTTAATTATTACAAATGTTCGCAATTTCATACGCAACAAGAAGCTGTGTATCTATCTCAGTAACAACTACATCAAAACTAACTTCAATAAAATAACAGATTCTAAAATAAAGCATTTTACTTCGAAAGCTTATTCAATACAAATCAGCTATAAAATGTTTGTTGACAGTTACAATATGCATCATACTGCACTCATTTATTGAATATTAATTAAATGACCATTGCAGTGACTTCAACTTGTTTCATTATTTTTCCTCAGACGGACTGTCACAATTAGTTGAGTGATTCGCGCTGGGTTGGAATGGAAAGGTCGTGAACTTGGTTCTCACTCTTAACCACTCTAATTTAAAGGCTTACTTCTCTCTGCAAATTTCGGTTTATCGCTAGATTTTCTCATTTTTTGAAGCCTGTTCCTTATGAATCATTTTATTTTTATTTTGTCTGTTATTATTATTATTTTCAGTTTTAGTTTAAAAATTTTAAATGTACATAAAAACCAGTAACTTGTAATGATATACCTGCACTTATTGTATAAATTATCTCTTCACTTTTATTTCGTTGCATATTTTACATAGATTGTCCAAAGTTTGAACCTCATCCTAAATTCAAAAATAAAAAAATATACAACAACAATAGAATTGTTTACAAATTTATTTGGCAGCATCAAAGCAATCCAGTTCCAGCCGATGATAAATATACTGTTTTAAGTCTGCGAACATATTTAGAGTCGGCAAAATACAATAAAAACAGGGTTTGATAAAAGAAGTAATGAATTTAATCTCTGAATGTTTGGAATAAAGAATATTATTGTTAGCATTACCAGAAACGTAAATGTTAATTAAGATAACATAATAATCGCCGAACAAATATTAACTTAGAAGCCAAACAACAAAAAATCAGCAAAAATTAATTAAAATATCTTAAGAAAGCCTACAAAGTGAAAATCGTATATATGGGAAAGCTTGTAAATTAATGAAAAGAAAAACATCTGAAGAATTATAGCCAATTTTACTAAAAGTTTTTAATAGAATGAATGCAAATAAATGAGCTGTTATTCACGTCTGATATTCACCGGGAATAAATATTTTAGCCGAGTTGCGTTTTATTTGAATTACAAGTGTAACCAAGATGTTTCATAGAAAAGTATAATTTATATTTATACCATACTAGCGGAAGTACCCTATGGCAGTTATTTTAGATTGAGAGTAATGTATTTAACAACACAGCGAACGATACTGCTGTAATCCTTCTCTAGTAACGATGCAAAAAATCAGATTCATAGTCATACACTTTTCAGTCTGATGCGATATGAAACCCACAAAAAACATTTCGCTAGAAAAATAAAGCTATTCTCTCTCATTATATCGGCAAAATGGCTCGCAGTTTTTAATGATTTTCGTCTTTCTAATCAAATGGTCGTAAAAGCTCAAGTTCCATCCAATATTTCACCTATATACAATTTTAGTCGATTAAATGTGGCAAAATAGCGATCGCAGTTAATCAGAAATCAATAACACGAACAAGCAAACACACGGACAGACATTCTTCCTTTTATTTATATAGATTTTGTAAAACTTACAAATTTTTATTAACAAACTCTACGTTTTAAAAGCGAGCAGTAGCAACACTTTTCGAAATAAAGCATTTTTATTTCTAACGCATGTGCGAAGATGGGATTTGTTAAAATGGCTTCCCATGAATTTTTGAAATCGGGAATAATATATTTAATCTTTGCCGATGCTGTTTTTATTTCATCGTAAAACTTGGAAATTTTTTATTAACAAACCCTAGGATTTGAAAGCGATCAGTGGTAACAACTTACGGAATAAAGCAGATTTTCATCTCCACCTTGAGAGACAGTTGCCACTCGGAAAAATGAGGGCGACAATTATCGTGTTTCCGAGCTTTTAATTAATTTTTTTTTTTTTTTTTTTTTTTTTTTAAGGAGACTTCGACCTTTTCCAGGACCCAGAAAAGAAAAGGACCAAAAGGTAGAAAGTTTGGTGACGGTAGCTTTAGTAATGACTGAGTAATTATAGGACCAAGAAACACACTTTCTTCTTTATATAGATAAAAAGCAAGATGTTATAAGCTAAATAAATGTGTGTGTGGTTTGTATATGCAGCTCATGAAAACTTTACAGTAAAGCAACAGTATAACCAAACAATAGGAATAGCCTCCATTTTTCTTCAGCGCCACTCTAGCTCACGATTTAAAAAGAAACTAACAACTCAACCGACAAGGACAAAAACGTTTCCTCTTGTCACCTTGCTTCTTTCTGTTATTAATTTTGCCATGTAATTCTTTAAAGTAGTGTTTGTGTTTTAATTAAATTGATTTGTTGAATATTCAACGTTTATTTTCAAATTTAAATTTTATCAGTTAGGATTTTCAGCTAGCCGGCAGAATAACGCTACAAAAACTTATGAATTCAGAAATATTATTTAAAAAAATACAAAAATTGGTCACATTTCAGTATATAGAAATGAGCAGTAACTTGTAGTTGCGCGCCTCCAACCTGCACGCAACAAAGTGGTGACTGTTGAAACTGGAATTTAGACAGAGTCTTGCTAAGAGTTTAAGTCCCTTTTTATTCAACTTAAGAAATTACAATTGGGTGCTCTTGACGCTCACAAACTACGCCGACCCGGCGGTAAAATAAAAATAAGAACCTGAAAAGAAATAATAACAAGACTCTTACTACGAGGCTCTCTAAACGTAACTAACCTCACCGCGTTTTACAATACCGCTGCTAAGTCGGCAAACTTTGAATATCACGTTGAACGATTAACAATTCTCCGAGGCAAGCACACAGGCCGAAACGCGGGGTTCTTCAATTTATGGCTAACTACATCCGCGCTCGTGAAGTAAGAACAGCACATCTCGAACTCGTTTCCTTTCTATTTAACTCAGAATACTTCCGCTGATAATTTGAATCCTTGCGCGTTCTACTAAAAATTTACATACTCTGGCATTGGCAGTTCCAGGGGAAAGTAAGGCTTGACAGAAAAGATAGTTTAAACTTAAAATAAATGTTAGTTAAAATAAATATAAACCCTACAAACTTAAAAGAACTAAAAATCAAAATGTAATGCTTTAACCCATTAACCGCCAAAACTACAAGGAATGTTTCTTTTCTCATGAAAATAATAACAAATATTAAATTAAGCATTTATAACATAAATTTACATTGAAAATTTAAAAAAAATGCTCTTACCTGGGGAAAACGCGAGTGTTGCGTTCGCGCAACGTCAGCGGAATAAGACTACGGATGTTTAGTGAGTAGGATTGTACTCGTGTGATGTTTCTTTTGAGTGCAGCGCAGGATTACGTTTTAGCTGTATAACGTTTTATAAATCTACAAATCACTTTACTTGTAATTAATTTAATATTAAAATATACATTGTATTTTTTTTACAAATTCAGATTATTTCACTTGAAAGATTCAAACATGAAAAGCTTGATTACAATCATGATGTAAAGCTACATTACATACTTTGCATCTATAAACAGTCTGGCTATGGTACTCTTTACAACAAAGTCTTTTGTTATCAACGGACTTTACGATAAAATGTCTACCATCTCCATGCAATGGTTTTTGAATGATGAATTTACTAGGTCTTCCTGTTGCTGATCTATTTCTGGCTAATTCTACACTCTCAATAGGAGTTTACAAAAGAATTAATGCATTCTCGCGTCTGAAATCTAAAACAAACTTTATATTTCCAGTAGTAAAAAGTGGTGATATTTAGTAAGTTTAGATACGGTCTCATCTCCTATAATTTGTCAGTATTGTCAATTTGACCATTGTCAAATGCAAATTCTGCTTCAAATTCATGCACTGCAAACGTGATATCGATTCTCGTACAACAGGAACAGAAATGTCCTTATCACAAGACCATTACATTTTTTCTTGAGGTAAGGAATAATATCCTGTAAGCAATAATATTCCAATAAATCTTCTCATATAGGCTTCAGATGCAATATTTTTTTTTCGGGGGGGGGGGGCTGAGCGTATATATTTGTCTGTTCAACGAAAAGAGAGTAAATGTCTAAATCAAAACGAAAATCGAAAACCTGTGCACTAGTTTTACCTTGTATTTTGTCTTTTATAATTTTTCTTCTATCTCTTTCTTCATGTTCTTCCTTAGACATAATTAACAGTTCCTTTTTTATCTACTTCAAGATTTCAATCGTCTGCTTTTTAAACTTTTTAGTATGACTATAACTCCTTTTAGAAGGCTGAAACTTACTTCTTACGTGAATTTCAACTTCCCCAGCAGTATCATTTGGTAAAATATCATCATCATTATTTAAAACATTGCCATTCCTTTCTTCTTCGTCACTAGTTTCTGCTATTTCTGGGGGAACAACAACAATATCAGTTTCATTCTGGTCATTATTAACATTATCATCATCTGTTTCTTTAAAAAAAAATCTTTGAAGGTATTCTTCTAATGTAAGATACCTCGTTCTAGGCATTTTTAAACAACCAGAACATGAATCAGAACATCGAAATGAATGAGTGAAAAAGGAGATTGACTACCGGTTTCCTGCTGACGTTGCGTCAGCGCAACATCTGTTTTCCCTTGCTTCCCAACACAAATATAAACATCTGACTGATGTAATGTTCTGATAAACGGTGACCTTGACTAAAAATAGATCACTCATAAAGACAGCGATTCTTTCGTTAAATATTTTCAGCAAAAATTCCCGGTCGAAAATTTTGCTTAAAGTATGAGATTATTATAAACAAAATGATTGTTGGAGGCAAATATTTTTTTACAGAAATAATCTTCATAATATTCCCTACACAAAAATATCTTAGGTAGTTATATTTATATATACATTTATATTGACTGTTGCGTCAACGCAACACCAGCGGCTATTGGGTTAACATATTTACATTTTTACATAAAAAGGCACTTTTTGTTAACTGAAAAAGTATTTCATTTTACTCTTTTGCTATGACAGAAATTTTTGTATAAGTCATTATATTTAATCTTCACTGGAATTTTTTAATTTTATTGGATGAAACTTTTTTCTGATTTATGTATGTAATAATGTTTTGAAAGTATTCAAATGATAAGATGCTTTACTTATTACACATATTACTTTACACATACTTTCACATCACGTAATAAAACAAGAAAGCCAAGAGGGGGGAGAAAACTATTCAAAAATATGGATTTTACTTTATGGTGGATGCTGTTGTAACTCATTCAGTTCTCTTTACATACAATATTTCAAAACAATTTTATAAATCTTAATTTGTATTAAAAACATATTTGTGCGCATAAAAACTGTTTAATCTTATTGTCCTGTCTTGTTAAGTTGCTTAATAAACAAAATTTCGCAGTAAAACGAACCGATTGTGACATTCTTCTGATGAGACTACAAGCTTTGCGCTTATAGACTTCTGTTGGTGTCACGTGATTTTATGATTCTATTGACTAAACTTGCTCGTGTCTTCCTTTGGACTTTTCACCACCACGTAATGTTTTGCTCTCTGATTTACGTCAGCAGCGTTGTAGTGTCTGACTGCCCTTTTAGATGTAAAGTATTTTTCGTTTCTGAATACGGAATTATTTGAGAATCTGACATATGGAATTTATTTGAGAATGGTGGCCATACCTGGATTTTCAGAGCTACATCAAGATGAGACAAGAAGAGAAACACGCTAATGTGACAATCAAAATCGTAAAAACAACCTTGTATTTAGCGTAAGTATATTGAAACACTCAATCGATTTCGAGGGCAGCTAAAGGTCCCTCCTCATCAGAAGAAATAAATACATAGTAAGAAGAAAAATAAAGGGGAAGGAGTCTCAGAAACACGTGGTCCTTATCAGCACTGCACGTGGTTATAACGAGATTTTTAATCAGAGTTACACTGGCCACCTACTTTTACTGAGCCAGGCTATCTGATCAAACAAGTAACACAAAGGACAAGAAAAATTAGCGAAGTTAAAAATAGGGAGCGAGGGGCAACTCCACATTCACGCTCAAAATCTGAACTTCGAATTATTCGAAGTTTTTTATTCGAATTCTTATTTCTTCTTTATTTGAAGTTCAGATTTTGAGCGTGAAGGTGCAGTTGCCCCTCGCTCCCTATTTTTAACTTCGCTAATTTTTCTTGTCCTTTGTTTGATCAGATAGCCTGGCTCAGTAATAGTAGGCGGCCAATGTATCTGATTAAAAATCCGGTTATAACCACGTGCAGTCCTGATAAGGACTACGTGCTTCTGAGGCTCCTTCCCCTTTATTTTTCTTCTTACTATGTATTTCTTTCTTCTGATGAGGAGGGATCTTTAGCTGCCCTCGAAATCGATTGAGTGTTTCAATATACTTACGCTAAATACAAGGTTGTTTTTATGAATTTGACATCAAGAAGACTTAAAAAGAAGTAATCATTATCTTGCTTTTTTTAAATGATGACTCAACTACAGTAGCTTCTCCCCAAGAAAACAGGAAGAATGTTTCAGAATAGATTTGCATGCTTTTTGAACTGCATAAATGAACTATTTCAAAGGTAAGAGAAAAATTCTACATTGTGATTTTGCTTCCGTTTCTGCTTCAAAAGTTTGTGATTGAAGAGTTACAATGCTGGGAATTTTTCATTTAGACAAAAAAAAAAAAAAAAAAATACACTGCGGGGGAAAAAAGGGGGGGACAGTTTTATATCTTGCATTTTATCGGGCCGATTGACGAAATTTAAGTTGTGTTTTTCATGTCTCGAAAGCGCGACTTAGGATATATATCAGATTTAAATATAACATTGTTCTAATATAGGTATTTTGACACAAAATCATACTTTTTCTGAAATGACATGCCATTTTTTTCCATATTTCGATTCTGCGATTCAAATGATGCCTAAATATTAAACTTTGTAAGAAATTTACGCAGAAATTCAAAAATTTACCTTGTCGCATTTTTTTCAGTTTGCGGCAAGAATATTTCACTTGGCCAACTTCTTAATATATGGCAACCTATTTTCCTTTCCATTTTTACATTGTGCATGAGCGAAAAAAATGTCCCATCTTTCAAATAATTTTAACAAAGTGCCTAAATTTTGATGTTATTATCGCTTTCAACAAATATGCGAAATTTCAAAACGAGCCAACATATAAATTCACTTATATCTTCGGAACGTTTGAATAAAAAATTGTAATTTTTTGCAGTTATGCTTAGAAATACATCTACTTTAAGATGATGGTAAAAATTTTACAGATTATAATTCAAAATTTTTTCGAAAAAAATATAAAAATGATTTAAAAATACAAATTTTTAAAATAAATCATAAAAATGGGCGAATTTTATTTGGAATGAAATTAAATTTTGAAATGTGAACGAAAGAATCAAATAAGTTTATTAAAAAAAGGGAGATTAATAAATATATACCAAAATCAATTAACACTAAGGAGCTAAAATTGAAAGATAATTTTTTAAAACCTACTAGTGCGATTTTCACAAAACTTGGCAGTTAGGCATAATTTGAGTCGTAGAATTGATTTATGAAAAAATAATTTCATGTCATTTCAGGAAATGTCCAATTTTTTGTCAAAATGTTTATATTAGAACAATGCTATGTATAAATCTAATACATATACCAAGTCGCGCTTTCGAGATATGAAAACCGCAGTTTGAATTTCTTCAATCGGGCTAGTAGAACGGGAGATATAGAACTGTCCCCTTCCCCCCTGCATTCATTTAAATATGTAGGATTTATCTGAAATTTCTAATAGTTATTTTTACCTTTCCTTTATATTCTAGTTTTTCACTGACGTCCCCTTATCAGACTGAGTTTTAAGAATTATGTTTTATGTAAATAAAGTTAGAAAGAAGTATTTAAGTTGAATTTAAGTCACTTCACTAAAACAACTTAGAAGAGATAAGAAGCGCATGTCTGCGTTTCGGTCATGTTCTTGCTACTAGATAATCTTACTTCTATTCTGCCGTATTGTTACGTGTCAGTTGGTATCCACCAGTGATATTAATAATATGAAGTTAATTCTGTGCAGCTTCGGCTGGTTTTAATTTAGTTAGTATTAGATTTGTTTCTTATTTTCAATTATGAGTTAAAGCCCAAGTGGAGGTATTTTGTAAGCCCAAGAAGGAGCCATCTGTTCTTTACTTGAGTTGGAATAAAGGCTAAGTTTACCCATTCTTGAACATATTGTTTAAATATGAAAGCTCTGCGATAAGTCGCTACACAGTTCTTAAGTATTAAGGAGCCTTAATTTATCTAGCATATTACAAATAATATTAGTATGTAGAAAAACAACCAAGCTAAAACCCCAACTCTCTCCAAATCAACCAGCGTTGAGACACGACTCCATTGATGAGAGTTTTTGTGTTCCTAGCATCACTCTAAACAGTGGCGCCGATGGCCAACTTTCAAAGGGACGCAGCGTTCAGGACGGCGGTGAATCGGCCACCTTTGTGAAGGTATCTGGATACAGTATACCGCGACACTTTACCGATCATTCTACCACATGTGAAGTGATCTAGGTGATTTCTTCTAGCCATATTTCATAAAAGAATTCACTTGCACTTGCAGGTAATGTCTTTAATTGCTTCTCCGTCTTTCCTTTTATCCACACGTTTTGCGTACGCTCACGTCGCCTGTGACGTTTTGTTCTTGACATCTGCATACGCATCATCTTTCTACTGAATTGCGTGTTCATTGTACTGATGGCAAGAACAATTTTTCTACAATTTCATGGCTATCTGATTAAACTTTACATTGTGGCTTAAGTTTTGCACAACAGTGTTATCTTTCACCTCTACTTCGACAGCCATACAGTTGCAAACGTAATATATCTTATTGCAAGTAAAGCATCTGAGTTAAATTGTCATTGTGTGTTAAGGTACATTGCTGGTAAGTTATCTGCATCTCGCACTGCAGTGGCCATAGCTTAAGTAATTGCGATATTAAGCGCTAGTATATTCGATCGCTAAGAAGTAGTTATATTGCCCGATTAACCACTTGACTTTTCGTTATTGTTTTGCCCTATGCATCTTAGTATCAGAGATTATGTACAAGTACCTAATAGATGACACTAGGACAACGTACACTGGGAAGTTCTTAGTAAATTAGTTGTTTACCCTGTCAGAACAAAAATACTTAGAAAAAATACAAGACAGCGTGTAATAAAGTATTGTAAAATGTCACGACTCTCGAGAGAAGTGTCGCAAAGAAACGCAAATTAGCATGAATTCGTTAGCATATATACATCAAAGTCCAGAAGGTTCATAACTTTCATACAAGAAGGCACTAATGAGAGAATGTCTCAAATCTAAGTGATAAATTACACTTGAAAAATTTATGACTATAAATATTAAGGGTGTGTGCATCAGTTTACACAAACTATTTTGGGGGTTAAGGGACCTTACTAAATGCCAAACCTTGAATCCATAATTTAATTCAAGTTTGTTTACCCCTTACATTTCCATGACAATTGTTACCGGAACTTCAGATGTCTTTCATTTTGAGTGCATTGAGTAATTCTTTACTACTGGATTCTTTCTATATTTCAAAGATATGTAATGTTTGAATTTAAAATTAACTAAACAATTTTATGGTAAATTTCAGCTATTTATACAACGAGAATTTATTGTGCCTCAGCTTTTTCTTTATTCAGCAAGTATAAGAATAAGAATATATAGTATTTAAACAACATTTTGAAGTAAAAGAGATAAAAAAAGCAAAAGGAAAAAGAAACGAAAAGAAAGGTAGTTTGTATAATAATCAGAAATAAAAATTTAAAAATATTCTTACTTCACTGAAGACAATGCATTTAACTACAAGAAAATTATTATGTTTTAATATGTTATTTTTGCAGAAGGAATAGAAATGAAGTATTAACTGTTCCTACAGATTCTTATGCTTTCATTTATGTTATTTTAAAAAATCGCAGATATTAGCAAAAATATTTTCATTGGAAATCTTTATTAGAGCATAGAAGAATACTTTTGAGAAAGAAATGTTTTTTGAATTTGAGAACAACTTTAATAATTTGTTTGATTGCTATGTACTTTAGATTCTGAACAATTTTTAGAATTATTTCCTAAAAGTAATACAATTTAATGCCATTATAGTGCATTTCTACAGAAACATTTTTCAGTTACTAAATGTAATAAGATTGTAAGTCCCACCAAATATGTCTTACTTAAAGTTAAACACCATATCACCTATGAGATAAAATTGGATAAAAGGTACTAAGTACTGGTATTAGATGATTGAACGAATTAGGTAAACTCGGCTTTTGTGATTTTTGTTCTGTTCTTAGTAGATAGCCTTAGCAGATATATGTGTGTCCTGCTATTACTAAGTAACCAACCTATGTAAATGGAATGAAGAACATCATAGATGTCTCCGCTTCACGTCTTGAAGTTATCATTTTATTGATGGTCATTAGTGAAGTGTAAAGAACAGAATTCCGAACTCAGAAAGAAGAGGAAGCAGTTTATCCAGCATATTTCGAATAAAATAATAGAAGCAAAATTCGACCCAGAAAACAGAATTTGCAAGACATAATTCAGTTAAAAACATCAATAGGAGTCTTAATAGATTCAGACATATTTCAAGAACATGTTAAATTTAATTACATCAAAATAACCTGAATACGTTTCTGCTTTTGAATAAATTTTCTGTTTTATGAAAATTTACTGCGTCTATTGTTTACACAAGAAATGGAGAGTGTAGTATGAGTTATATGTTTTGAAAGAAGAAAATACCAACACTAATATGACATGGGAGACAAATTTCTGAACTAATATACTTGAGACTGAGCGGAAGTTTTGCATAAATCCAAAAAAAAATAGTTTTGTATGGATTTAGATTTTATGCACCTTACTGTACAGGACAGAATTTACAATTTCATTATTTGAGAGGTTTTAGAAATGAAAATCTTAAAATATTTAAATTGTAAATAATTTTAAGTATAGCGCATGAAATACCAAAACAAATCAGACATGAAATTAGATTTGGCTAAAGCAAAAGCAAAGGAATTAGAAAGGTTGCATTTCTTATTTTAATTTATATATGTTTTTTTTTTCAAAATATAAGAAATGAATGGTAAAAGAAGTTATTAGTAAAGTTATCAGGTTCTGCGTTCCTTCTTACTTGCTTAGGGAACATTGACTGTCCTGACTCGGAACAGGGAGCTTACTAAAGCTATGTTCAATAAATTTGGGAAGTAGACAATACACACAGGAAGGGTATACGAAACCCTTTATTTTTCTCTCGTTACAGTGATTTCCGGACTTCGGAATACAGAGACCACCCACTTGTGGTCTGAACGTAAGAATATAAAAATATTAACTAAACTCTAACTAAACTAACTTTGGATTAATCAAAACACGTGCCTAACTCCAAGATTGGTCGTATATTAACAAAAAGCCGTATGTAGTACAGACAACTGCTAACACTACGATACGTTTAAAATTATCAAGAGGATCAACTCCATTGACAATTACTTTTCATCTGTACTTGCATCTAAACAGGAGTTCTTAGTTGAAATCTGGTTCTTTCCAGAGATCTGGAAAGAAAACTAGTTTAATGAAATGTTACACAATTAAATGGCAAGTAACATGAATACTTATATTTCTGTTTTACATTCTTATTTCATTCATGACGTTATTTAATTATCTCCCCGTGCTCTCTAACATGCGTTGTAAAGGAAAACACCAAACACGAACGTGTCAATGTACAAGTGTTCAACACTACCGCCTGCAATCAAAACACTAACGTGTTAAAATTCAACATAACAAGACCTCAGAACACACCTTATATTCATCTCTAAACCCTGAGGTACTATTCTGAATAGTGGCTAACTCTGAAGTGTAGCGTCAGAGAACCTAACTACAATCATTCAACCTTTAACACATATTCACAATAATTTGCTCTTTTTACAGTCACACGAATAAGTTAAAATTTTTGGCACATTACTTTCACTTTTAACATATCACAGTGTTTCTTAACGTTTAAAATAACAGTTCACATTGTATATAAGGACATATTAACATGCCGTTAATTACGCATTTTAAAACATACATTAGTAGTACATTGTTAACTTCTATTCTTTTCCAAGCAAGTGCTAATTCTTCTACATTGAAATACTACATTTAAAAAGTCTTTCAGACTAAAACTTCTTTCTTGCCAGAATCTTTTAACTAAAATTTTATACAATAAATTTTACAATTTTCTTAAGGTACCTTTCTCAAAGATTATCAATGCTTTTACAATATTCAAGTATTTACACATTCCTCTTATACATTAATTTTAGTTTTACTCGCGAGTAATTGAAAAACATAATACCAAAATAGGTAACAACTCATTTCTCGCCTTTTTGGCGATAAAGGTAGACCTCACATGAGGTAAAAAGTCTTGAATTCTGCCACTTGCAGTAAGAATGAAAGATTAACTTAAGGTTTCAAAGTAACATAAAGTTTTACTTATCTTTGTGATATTCGGACATCCTTTTTTCTGCCCAGTCCTGGAAGGTAGCGAAGACTACGGTTTGGTTTATCTTCTTTCTTGTGCGGGTTCGCCCTTCCGTTCCTTCCTCCATGAGCTTTCTTTTCCTTCCAGTTTGGTCACCCTTGAAGACCTTCTTTTTAGCCCTTGCCTGTGGTCTCGGCCGTTTCATGGCAGCTGGTCTTGGCGGAACCGGGACAACTCTCTCTCGTCCCTGCTTGGATCTCGTTGCTGGCTGTTCAAATTTTCCTTGTTTCTTTGCCTCCGCAGCTGGTGTTCCTTCAACAATTCGTCGACATTTGCTGCGTAGACTCCTGTCCGATGGGTAGATCTTCCGTTTTGGAGCCGGGTTATAGTTGCCGTTATTTCTCCTGGCTTCCTTTGTATTCGTCGTACTTCTCCCTTCTTCATTCTGGGGGTGGTCGTGCTCTCTCTTTTCTGGTCGGTGGAACGGCTTCTTTTTCTTGTTACCTTCAATTTTCCAACGAGGAAACTTTCTTTTCAATTGCTCCTGCCTCCTAATGGCTTGCCCTTGTGATTGTCGTTGTTCCACCTCTGGAGCTTGTGCCTGCAGTGCCTGCTGTGCCGGATCCTGCAAAAGATCTTTAAATATTGGCATTTTATTACGATTATAGAAAGGCTTTTCCCCATTCCTGGCTTTTAACACCACTGCAGCCTGAGTTATTTTTTCTATGACATATGGTCCTTCAAATCGTGGAAAAAATTTGGCAGTTTTATCTTCTGGTGCTGAAGAAAGTGAATGCTTAATTTTTAATACTTCATCCCCTACTTTATAAGTTACTCCCCGTCGTTTCAAGTCATAAAACAGGTTTTGTTTTCTCTGTGCTACTTCAGTATTCTTTTTTGCTTATTTAATTAGTTTTTCTATATCACCCATTTTAAATTCTGGGGCTCTTTGTTGCACATAAAATAATTTATCTAACGGCGTTATAATCTTTCTGCCTAAAAATAACTCAGCAGGAGTTTTGCCCGTATTATGTTTTGCGGTTGTAAGGGCGAAAGCTAATTCATTGACATAGTTATCCCAGCTTTTATGAAAATTTTTAACATAACTACGGATAACTTTCACTATATTTCTATTGACCCGTTCCACTATATTTGATTGCGGCCGATACGGGACCATTTTTAAATGACGTATGCCCAGTTTTTGGCACATGTCTTCAAATATATTACTTACAAATTGAGGACCATTATCCGATATAACGTTTAGGGGCGCCCCGTATTTTAAAATATATTTATTTAAAATAGAATCAGTAACTAATTTCGCGGAGGCTCGTTTTAAGGGAACAATTTCGGTCCACTTACTAAAATGATACCGACTTTATTTAACTGACTTTTTGAGAAAGGACCCAATAAATCGATGCCAATTATTTCATTTGGAAATTCGGATTTAATGCTATTTAGAAACCCGGCCGGGCGGAAATTCATATAATTAACTGCTTGACATGTTGGGCAGGATTGGACATACGCCCTTGTTAACTTTTGCAGTTCAGGAAAATAAACTGATTCGCGTACGCGTTGGATAGTTTTTCGAATACCAGCATGAGAAGCTAATGGGCAGTCGTGTAACTCCTGCAGTATATTTAATTTAAGACTAGCTGGGATAACAGGTTGAAATCCGTTGTTGGAATTTGTAGTTTTTGTATAAAATAATGGACCATCTATTAGTTCGTAATGGGCCGCCCTATTTCTTATCGCCACAATATCTTGGTGGCTAAAATTTCAGGATCCTTTAAATACTCATAAATGCTTTCAAACTCAGGATCCTTACCCAGTTCGGTTATTACAGTTTCTCGGGAATTTATCGTACATGCTGTGAGCATTGCCACCTTTACAGTATTACCTTCTTCATCTATTTTTATTCTGGATAGGGCATCTGCTACGATATTTTCCTTTCAAAGGGTGTGCTTGATTACCATATTATACTCTTGTAACTTGAGTGCCCATCTTATTAACCTTGGGGATAAGTTTTTCCCTGAGTACAATCTAGTTACCGCCGCATGATCAGAATACACTGTTATTGGCGCCCTTCCAAAATAGACTCGGAACTTTTGCACTGTTAACAGAACTGCAAGTGCCTCTCTCTCAGTCGCGGAATAATTTCTTTGTGTTTGATTTAAAGTTCGACTAAAAAATGCCACGGGCTGCTGATTTTGCGATAGTACCACTCCTACTGCATAATCCGAAGCATCCATAATTTTAACAATGGTTCAGCTATTGCTGCAAAATCTTTTATAAAGAACCTATAATATGAACAAAGTCCTAGAAAAGAAGAGAGCTTCTTCGCCGTATTTGGCGGCAGATACTTTTGCACAGCAATTATTTTTGATTCGTCTGTCTCGATTCCTTTCTGAGATATTTTGTAACCTAAGTATTTTAATTCAGGGGCTGCAAATTTGCACTTTTCTTCATTAACTTTTAGACCGGCCTCATTTAATAATGAAAACACCTGTCTTAAATCCTGTACATGTTGGTCCAGATTATCACTAGTAATAATGATATCGTCTAAATAGATAAATGTGGACTTTCCAAGAACAGGCCTTAGCACAATATCCATACATCGCTGAAATGTTGCCGGTGCCCCTGAATGGCCAAACGGCATACGCAGGAATGCATAAGTGCCAGACTTGGTTATAAAAGCAGTCTTAGGCACATCTTCCGGTCTAACCCCTATTTGAAAATAACCAGTATTGACCAGTCGTTAAGTCTAAAGTAGTCATGTATTTGGTAGAATTTATGTTCCTTAGAATTTCTTCGATAATAGGGAACGGATATACCGGCTATTTAGTCATGGAGTTTAATTTACGATAGTCAATTGCAAAACGCCACATTTTTGGATGTGTTACCGGATAGTCATTATTTTTCTTACATAACACAACCGGGCTAGCATAACTACTTGAGATGGGCGTTATGATCTTTTTACGTAACATATCTCGCATGTGCCACTCTATAATTTTTTTTTATTCTTATCATATCGGTATGGTTTGTACCGAACTGGCAGTGAATCTCCGATGTCGATAGTAACTTGAGTAAATCCGGGAATATCACTAAATAATGAAGCAAATTCACTTACCACTTGTCGAATTTTTTGTTGCTCTTCCTTAGGCAGGTGGTCGAGGTTTAACGTTGGCGGTTCTGTTTTTTCTTCTCGAACTGGTTTCATCGTCAGCTTAAGGGACGCTTCGTTAAAATCCAGCGTTGCTTCTGCCTCTGAAAGAAAATCTATAGCTAAGATGACATGTGCTTGCAAATTCTTTACGCTAAAAAACATAATCTTTACTTGCTCGTCCTTGATACGAATGTATAACGGTAATTTACCTATGCACTTGCATCTTTCTCCCTGCGCAGCTAACACTGTCGTATTATACGAATTATATATGCGGTATTTACGGAAATACTTCCTAAAAAAATCTGCCACACAGGAACACTGCGCGCCTGTATCCAGGAGTGCGGTGGCTGGGACATTATTCACCAACACTTCAATCTTTGGAAGAGTCAAATTTTTCACAATCACTGTATTTAACTTGAAGGATGAGGGGTTTTCATGGACTTCGGATTTCCGCACCCTCCCGTCAGCAGAAATCCGTTTTAGTTCAAATCTTGTTTCTTCCTTTCCATGCCTTCCTTCTTTTTCCACTGGCCTTCAGACTTATTTTGTGGCTTACTATTTAACTGTCGACGTTCGCCGGTTGTTTTTGGATACTCGGGTTTCCTTGCCCACTGATTCGCTTTGCTTCCGTGGCCGTGTTCTTGACTTTGCTGTGGTCTTGGCGCACCAAATTGGCTTCTTTGCTGATACTGGCGTCTTCTTTCGATGTCCGCCGTTCTTCTACTTTCAAACTGGATTGCTAGCTCAAATAACTTTTCCAGTGTAGTCGGATTCCTTAATTCAATAAAGTCTTGTACTTGGGGAAGTAACCTCGGCAAAATCACTTGAATTATCTCAGGATCCGGACGGTTTCCATACAAGAGTTTGAAGACGTGAATTTTTCTTAAAATAAAGCTTGAGAGATTTTGAATTCGTTTCTGGTATATGCTGAAGAGTTCCGTTTCTAATCTTGCACGATCTCTTACGTCAAGGAAGGCTTTTACTAAGGCAGTCTTAAAATTTTCGTAAGTATAGGTGGGACTTCCCGCTTGACCCAAGAGGCTTCTGCCTATACATTTGAACCAATTAAGCGCTTGGGCCCTCAAAGCGCTGGTAGCTAAGGTGACTTTCTGGAACTCATGCACTGGATACAGCATGAAGTGGTCATCCAATTTTTCCAAAAAACTGGTTACTGGTGAGTTTCCATTGAATGTTGCTTCTGGTTTCATCGATGCGCGCATGGTCTGGACGATGTAACCAAATCCTTCCAGGGCGGCAGCTGGCATTTCTGGATTCTGAGCCGCTTCTGCAGGCAGCACAGGTTCTTCTTGAAACTCGGCCATGGTTATTCTTCTTCGTCGGGCGCCACTATCAGGTTCTGCGTTCCTCCTTACTTGATTAGGGAACATTGACTGTCCTGACTCGGAACAGGGAGCTTACTAAAGCTATTTTCAATAAATTGTGAAGTAGACAATACACACAGGAAGGTTATACGAAACCCTTTATTTTTCTCTCGTTACAATGATTTCCAGACTTCGGAATACAGAAACCAACCACTTGTGGTCTGAACGTAAGAATATAAAAATATTAACTAAACTCTAACTAAACTAACTTTGGATTAATCAAAACACGTGCCTAACTCCAAGATTGGCCGTATATTAACAAAAAGCCGTATGTAGTACAGAGAACGGCTAACACTACGATACGTTTAAAATTATCAAGAGGATTAAACCTCTGGCCTTGAAGGCAACCAGCAACCGAGTCAAACTACTATGGCAAGCGGCCTGCTTCTAGTAACTCCTTCCTCTCTCTTGCTTGGCAAAAAGCCACAACTTAAGTACTTGGCGTTCGCAAGACAAATTTGCATAAATAAGTTAAAGCTTTTAATTCTGGCCGGAAGTAGAAAATAAGAAGTGATAGTAAAGATTTAAAATAAAATAAACGTTAGTAAAACTTAGGATCCTTACAAAGTGGTCAAAGCTTACAACGTTTATGATAAATGAAGTGTAAATATATATATATATATACAGGGAGTATAAAAAACATAGAAAACTTATTAACAGAATTGTTTTTCTAATTTAATAATTTTATTTAATCCTGAGAAGTGGTTTTACATCAGCTTCTTTGATTTGAGTTTATCTGATAAAATTCAAATTTTAATTGCTAATTAGCCAATAGAGTTACAAAAAGTGCATTTTGAGGAAGGAAATTTTATTTAAATTATATGCATTATAAAAACACGAATATGATTTAAAGAAAGCAATCGTTTATATTGACGAATTTTTAGAAATATATAATCTGATAGAATTAAATAAATAAATATATTTTAATAGAAATTTAGAAACATGACATTTCGAGAGACCTTTCCTAATGAATATTTATGTGCTTTAAATTCCTGAATATTGTTTTGCATTATAAATAAAAATATATTTTATAGTACGCTATTGAATAAGAGAGTTAACAGATTAAGCTGCATAATATAACTGGATATTTAAAATAAGCTGAATGATTATTAAAAGATGATCTATGTTTCTAAAATCATTTAAGCATTTTTTCTAATCCCTCAGTATTCGACTTTTAAAAATTATTTTTTATTAGCTCTGTTAATTTAAAGCTTAACTTCTTTGAACGATTTAAGTATATAACTTCTAATTTGATATACTTATAATATGATACTACTTAATAATATATTTATACATTCTATGAAGTGTTTTGGACAAAAATATATTTTTTCTTTCTGTCCTATCATGATACAGAGAGATTAAATAATATCTAATTTATTCATTGCAAATTTTACATCAATTTTGTAACTCGTTCTAAAATTATCTTCCACAGTATAAATATGTATAAACCTCTGGTCTTGAAGGCTGAATTTATGCGATGAAAGAAGTTACACATATATGTATTTATATGCAGAAATTATACAGAATTTATACCATATCTTTACAGAAGCCTGAAGTATGTTTTTCTAAGAAGAAAACGTGTTTCCAGTGTGATGTCAGACTGATTCATGTTAAAATTTATTTTCATTGGTTCTTAAATATGTTATTGCTATTACAATTATGATGGCTATGAAAATCTCCTTGTCTGTCTCGAAGGAGGAGGAAATCTTGCAACAATTTGAAATTGTATTTGCTTTATAATACAAAAGTTCTCATTTATAGCAGACTAATTCTAAACTCTCCAAATTAAGATTATATTGTTATTGTTGCTGCATATGAATATTTCCAATCGCCATCAATTTTTCCATCGTTCACCAATTAAGTAACTATATTTTTATTCCTTTATTTATTTATTTAACAATATTGTGTATTTCTAAACGAGCAGAAATGTTTGAAGCTTACTTTTGTTTTGCTTGTGTATTGATCTAATTTAAATATCCTGACTAATTCAAATAAAGCCACTACTTTTTTTAAAATCGTTTACTGACCTTTTCATTATTTTTTTATTTATTTATTTATTTATTTATTTATTTTTTTACCGCCATTAAAGTTTTCATGCTTTTCTAACATTAGCGATTTCTTGTTGGGTTTTTTTTTATGATTTTTGATATAAATATATAGTGTTGCTGCAATCTATTTCTGTTTTGCATGCATTTTTTTCAGTTTTTAATATGATGCTATTATAATTTTGGAATCTGCAACTCCGACAAAATACATTTTATTTTGTAAATTCGTCACCGCGCCTTAAAGTCACCAATCCACACTGGCAGTCCTGGAGAATATACAGGATTCCGTGTCAATGTGCCTTAATTTGCATTGGTCAAACAAAGATTAACTTAAAATTTCTCGCTAAGGGACGTGAGGCATATGGTAGGAAAAAAGAAACACTTAAATCCTCTCTTTTCTAACACTGTTAGACAGAAAATCTCATTTTGTACTTTTCCGCAGGCAAAATTATTCAAAAAAAGATCTTCTGTCGGTGAATTAAATTTTCAAGAATTGTTATACAGTACAAAGTCCGAAATCCGGACTTGTCGGGGCTTGGGCAATTCCGGATTTGGGGTTTTCCCGGATATTAGATCATCAGTTTAAATCCAGTAAGATAGCATGTAGAAATTATAAAATTTAAAATATGAAATCGTGATTTATGAAATAATGAAGTATTTATGATCTAAAGGGTTTTACAAGATTTACTAAAAAGCTTAATATTTATTTGTTTACCTTATTAAACATTTCTGTCAATGTAAGTTGTTTAAGTTGCTTCGTTTTTTATGCTAATACTTTTTTCTTTAGTTCTGTGTACAGACATGTTTAGTTACATTGCTGAAGTCTTGTAATTGCTGTGTCGAAAATTCCGACTAAGTTGTCGATCGAAATTTGTTCGTTTTCGGTAACTTCTCTGTCACTTTCTTCACTATCGGTAGCGGTATTTTCTTGATCTGGAACCATACTACAGATTTCGCCGTTTACTAATTGATTCATGATTGAGAAGTATTGTCATCATGATGAAAAACTTTTATATCATCTTCATTTATTACCGCTTCTCCACATTTCTTTCCAAAATTCGTTAATTGGAAAATTTCACCTTTTTTTGCGATATCCGTAAACCTTTAAAATTCACGGCTATCATTATCAGATTTAGCTATCCTTCACTATGCATATTTGGCTATGCATCATGAGCTTGCCTAACAAGTTGTTCCGTTAAAATTTTATCTTGGTTCTATCGCGCACTGAGACAATTAAGCCTGAATTGTATTAGTTTAGTTACTTATTTATTTATATTTCTTACACATGCGTAAGGCTTATCAGAATTCTGAATAAATAAATTCCCAAGTATACTTAAGCCTTATTGAGGGCCGGTGCTAGATATCTTACCACCTGACGCAGTTTCTGTGCGTCCTAAATTCTGCGATCCGGTGCGGCAATACGAGCCCTGGGGCTGGTTCTGGGTTAATATGAATAAGAAATGAGTTATTCTTAATTCAAATAGCCCTAAATGTAATCTAATTCTAATACTATCATCAACAAAATCTATTTTTAGCATATGGAAAGAGATTTGTGTTAAATTTTTCCTCATCAACATTCTTTAGCGCATTTAACTTAAATCTGTAAACATCGCCAATCGTAATGTCAACATAAAAGGTTGCCATACTACTTTATTATTCAATTAATAACATAAACAATTGTTTAGGCATCGCTACATAAGTCATGACTCAAGTTGTCATGTGTTGATAAACAGGCGGTGATTAAGGGAAATTCATCGCCTGTTAATAAATAATGATTCGCCATTATTTATTAACAGGCGGTAACTGTTAATAAATAATGATTCAAATAATGATTCGCCAGGTTGGCGTCAGATCAACGATGTATCTATGTGGAATGTTTCGGTTTGAGATGCATGCCAAGCTGATACGCAGCAAAGGAGCCAAATTACTGATCGTACAAATTTATACAAATTTATGCTAAAATGATTGTTTCTTCAATAACAAGGTATTTTATTTTGTGTCGAAGTGAAATTAAGAATCGGAACTCTCCAGATGTTTTATTATGCGCCGAGGAAAAAATCAAATGCGCATTCGTAAAGCCTATGAGAAAAACGTTGGTGGTGGTTTTGAGGTCCGGATTTTAGATCATTCCGGATATTGGAAATCCGGATTTCGGACTTGTACTGCATTTATAAAACATTTTCAGTTCTAGTTAGCAATCCCAATTCCTATCCGTTTTTACATTCTGCTTTTTAGGAAATTATTTCATATTCTCATTTTTCATCAATAGAGGGCACCAGTAACTTAATTTCATACCTCTTAGTTTTATCGCCTTATCTTAACTTATCACTGAATTCTTTTTTGTTATCCGGGTTTCTACAGCCGAAGAAAATTTATGAATTCTTGATTCTTTAACTCATCTGATAATAGCCTACTGATTATCTGATGAAACATATATTGTGCACACATCTCGAAAATGCAGCCTGAACATATTTCTTCGATTAACGTAGTTTTCAGATCTTCACTGAATCTTATCCATATTTCTGAAATCTCAGATTTCTTCCTTGCTTCTTAATCTTTATTTAGTTTATATTGTTAAAAAGAGTATCTATCTTCTTGCAAGAACAATTGTGATATTCTGAATAAAAAATGGCTGGACACAAAAATATTGTTAACAGTTAATAACAAATTAAATATGTACGAACGAAATAAACGCATGAATAAATATATACACAAATTAAGATTTTGGATGCATAAATTTCCTTATAGTTGAACTTTGTTTTATAAATATGTATATTCTAGGATCAATTATCTGGGGACTCAAATAGATGCTGAGATTTTGGGAAATCACTAAATGGCACTTCATTGCCAAGTATCGCTATATTTTGCATTTTTTTGTTTGCAGATTTATTTCAGCAGATATTATTTTTATAATTGTGTATTTTTAGAAGAGCAATGTATCATGACATCTCTTAGGAGATTATCTTTCCCGAAGACAAAAATTGTCTGGAACAATGAATTATCATCTTAAAATAGGTTCATTGCATAATTCTCATTCTAAAGGATAGTAATTAAAACTAAATGCACAATAACTTTCACAATATAGTAAATTAGCAGCCATGCTTACAAACATATCAAACATATCTTCATAAATATTTTTATTTGAGCCAATAAAAGTATTCCTTTCCAAGCACTACTCATTTATCGTATATAAAAATACTACAATGAAAACAAAATGTCAATTCCAAAAGTTTCTTTCAAACTTTTTTAAGTAGTTTAGCAGAAAATATCTCACATATTTTAATCCTGTGTAAATAAAGTTTATTATTTTTCATTTTGAGCTTAAGATCCTCGCAGCAAATACATTTCCTTTTATTTAAACTAGTTCTCTTTCAAGCTTCTTGAAATCTATGAAGGAAAGAAAACTTTATATGACATACAATTGCTTACAGAAAATAACTTTTCTTAAATGGATTTATTCTTATGGATCTTTGGTTATTATACAGCAGAATAAAAATAGTAAAAAAAAGGTAAAGTAAATACGGAAAATCAAGAAAAAAATAAGTGAACTGCGGTAGAAAAAATATATAGTGTTGATTTATTTGGACAAATGAATCTAGTGGAAGATTAGCCCAATGGAATTGAAAAATGATATTTTTCAAAATAATAAAAAGGTTTCTCGGTCAATTAAGAGAATAAAATATATGATGAAGTTAAGTATTTCTATAGGGTGAGATATGTCTTGTCAAATTTTTATGTAAAAAATGTTTCAGCAGATTTTAGAAAAAAATAAGTTTTAAAATAATGTTTTTTAAGAAATTTTCTTTGATTATGCATTTAGCCTTTAAGCAGTATTTATTTAAGAAAATGTAATAAATCTTGAATTTCATTCTTGGCTTTAGTATTAATGTTTTAGACCTAAAGTAACATTTGTGACTTGAAGTATTATACTCAACTAATTTTCCAAGTTATACATGCAGACTATTTTTTGATCTGTTACTTAATAGAAGTTAGTCAGGAACATACTGTCTAATTTCTAATTGACAGCATTTTTTATTACCTCAAATAAACAGAGAAGAAAAGTATCATTAATTATATAGACACTGAGTATTTTTATGCATCTTTTACAAATCAATACTCCACTTATTCATACAACACA
The DNA here is from genome assembly GCF_044657685.1 of Stegodyphus dumicola. NCBI lineage: Eukaryota > Metazoa > Arthropoda > Arachnida > Araneae > Eresidae > Stegodyphus > Stegodyphus dumicola. The sequence goes on from NC_140771.1 coordinate 203,119,449, forward strand.
AATGTGTAAGTATGAATCTGTTATTCTTTAACTTAATTAAAGGTTGCTTGATTCTGACTTTTATCATTAAAAAATTCTCTAAAATTTAAATACAGAACGTTTCAGTGGCTAAGACGTAACTTTTAGATTACTAAGCTCTTTACCAGTTTGGGTTTAAAATATAATGAAGAGTGAGATTTCGTTTGAGACTGCTGTAACTTAAACATCCGTCACTTTTACCCAAAAGGATGTCTAGAATCAGTCAATAAAGAAAGCAAAGAGATCTCCCGTACAACAGGAGGATAATTATCACAATAGTTGCTTAAGGGATGAGAAGAATTTTCGCACCATTGAAAGCTGTCTTTGCCAAATTTTAGTAGTTATTTTTAAAATTCGAATCGATAGACTTGGTATAGAAAGTTTTAATATTAATTACTCTATTAAGACTAACTTGTCCCTTTCTTCATGGTTATACCAGAATGTTTACTGAAAAAGCATATTAAATTATAAAAAGGGGAGATACAAAATAGAGGAGTATATCGTAATCTCTCAAAGAATTTTAAAATGCGACAAAAGAAACATTTCTTAAAGCGAAGAAAGAGCTATTAGCAGAAGAAAACAAGTATCATTTATTTAAAATTTTGATTTAAAACCGTAACAGTTTTGCTTCATATTTGATGTAAAAAGGTAAGTTAGAATCATAAACTACTATTAAAAATAGTATGTCCAGCAAATTAAGGCTATTGCTTTGGACTTTTTCCCCATTCAACAAATGTATTGTTAAGAAATATCCAGCCGCGCTTTAATTACCTTAATTAAGCTTATATAATTAAATATAAATTAATCAATTAATTAATTAATAAGATATTAGCTTAAATTAAATTAGCTTAATTAATAAGATTCCTTCCCCGCAAGGCGGGTTTAGGGTTACCAGAAAATAAAGCAAAGTTGCCAGATTTGTCGAGAAATCGCCCATTTGGCGATATTTGGGAACAAAATTGGCAATATGACATAAACGGACGGAGAACTTTTTAGAACGAATCCTTAACGGTTTGGACCAAAATTTTCTCGAAGGCAGCCCAAAAGCTATATAAACCCTGCGAGAATCTAGCGAGTGAGTCAGTCAGTGTCTCGTCTAGCGAGTTGTTCGTCAGGCTAGTTTTGAGTATTGCGAGTCTAACGAGTTTATCGTTGAGTGCATAGTGAGTTGTAGCCAGGAATGTACGTTCAGTTCCGAGAACGACAGAACAGAGTCGGCAGCTGTACTCTGATGCTTTGCCGTGAGACTGTCTTCACCGTTATAGCCTGACGGTTGTGTTGCTGATAGTTTTCAGCGTGTTTGTAGTAGTTTTTCGACGACTGTAAACGTGATTCTGGAGAAGTCCTGGTAATACTGTTTAAATTAATTGTGTTTGATTCTTAAGTGTTGTCGTCAATCACTCCAAATCCAAGAACCCATACAAAACCGCTGCAATATTAAACTCGCTTGAAAGATTATACTGCCGTTGAGAGTCTATTGCTTAGGATTTCACTTAAGATGTTACTTCTAAACTAAGCATTGTGCTTTCTGATCTACAGTACAGGAACAATCATGGAAGCACAAATTTTAACCGCAATTTGCAGTTCCCTAACATAGAACGAAAAGGTTTTGTAAAATGCGATAACTGTGATTTAAAAATAAAACAGTTAAAACATGCACCCGTATTAGAATACAAGATAAGTTCTTCAGTTTTACTTTTTCACTTACGAAAGTAAATTTTATTTGATGACTAAAACAAAGCCGAACACTGAGTAGTTTGTTTTAAGATCCTGCGTATTTCAAAAACATTGTAGAAGAGATTTATCTTATATCTTTGCATAATATTTGTTTAGTCTGATTAAGCGATATCGAATGGCTTAAATGTTCTATCATGAATATCAGTTTAGATCTAAGAAAAATACTAAAATCTATAACTAATTAAGGAAAGCTGTATCGGAAAGGTATGATACTATTAAAACGCCAGAAATGAATTAAAAATATTCATAAGGCAGCTACGAAATATAATCAGAGAAAAGAATTTCTCATCGCAAATAAGAGCATAACGTAATGAAGTCCTGAATTATAAAATAAGCTTTACTTCAGCTAAAAGAAGTAGCTCATCTAATTTAAAAGTACAGCTAAATAGGCATTTCCCCTAAGCCTGAAAGGAAATACTACAAATAAATGTTAATTTTATTATTGCCCCTGTAATTTATACTCTGCTCAAACTTTAAACTTCTAATTATAATCTTGCTCGCAAACTTGGATCGATTTGAAGAGGCTATAAAAACTAGAAATTAAACGAGATAAATTATTCGAGTTATCTATCTTAGATTCCGGTATAAAAAGAGCTGCGGAAATCGGACAAAATGGTTTCTTGTTATTTAAGATTCACACAAAAAATATGCAGATTACTCTTCTTGCCTGTTAGTCAGCATAACTATATATTTTCTCAACTTCATAGGATAACATATGGTATTTCATGGAATTAACGACGTAATTTACTTAGAACTTTATGCATACTTTTCTCAAAGGGAGTCGAAGACATTAAATTGTTTTGCCTAAACTTTTTTTTTTAAATTTCTTGCATGAGTCTTAAGAGCACAAATATTGCTACTGATGAAGTTTGACAGCAAACAGCATCAATTCTTAGCAAAGTTCGTAACAAACAAAGGAAGATTAAATTACCTATCTATACTAGAAATATATTGAGGTGTGTGTCTGGGACAAGTGAAAAGTTGTACTTGGTAAATGAGAACGATTAAATTATCATATTTTATTAGAATATATGTCATTAATTCGCAAGTACTTGTTTAATACTTTTAATTTAAAACAGGCGTACTGATACCAGTGTCTCATTGTCTCTCTCTAGAACTTCATTTTCATCATTCAGGAAAGCTTTAACTCTTGCCCCTAGATCTTTAATTCCTACTTCTAAGAACTAAATACTAATGGTTGTGTTGATAAATTCAAGTGGTGATATTTGTAGTACATTAAAATATCAAAAAATATTTGAAAAATTATTATTTTATTTAACCAGTTATTTATAGTTTTAGGTTTTACTATAACACCTTTCCGTTTCCTCGCTATAATTTAAATGAGTTTGCTAGTATTCAAATTGAGGTTTTTGGAAATTTTAAGAGCGATCCTTTTCAGTCCTGGCATGTGAGTAATGTTTAATTCCTGCCAGTTTTAATTTCCATTTTTACGTTATTCGCTTCCAGTATATTGATTTTTATGCTCCGGTTAGAATTACTGGGCGGGCTTAGAATATATTTAAATTGTTTAATCTTTGACTATTATTTCATATCTTAACTTGAATTTGACTGTTCCTTTACTTGCATTCTCAGGACCTGTGGTTGATTCTGATAACACAAGAACGTGTATTTATGTTCTAAATTATTTAAATAAGAAGGTTACTTAACCCTTTTCAGGACTTCTCAGTTACAGCGTATAAAACATCTTCTCAGCGTATAAAACATCTGTGACAACAAAGAACAGCTCAGCCACTGCTGAAAAAATTGCATTAATCTTTTTATAAAAAATGAAATATATACATAAAAAGTGAAAAAAAAAGTATGTACTTACCTTTTTATCGAGTGTCCAATAATTTCTACGCATATATTGGTATATCACCATTTAAAAGAAATCAAATCGGAGTTATAATTTAGATTTCAATGAAAAGGAACTGTAAAGTGAAAACATAAGGTGGGAAATAAAAACATTTTTAAAAAAAATATAAATATGTAAAACAATGTATAGACAAGTTAATGGATCATGAAAATTTTTTAAAAAATAAAAAATTTGGAAAAATAAAACGAAAATTAGTTCCAATAGGGTGTTTATTTTAAATTCCGAAGATCAGGGTAAAGGTAATAAATGAACCAAGTTTGAAAACCAGGTTGGCCAAAATAAGGTATCAAGGAGAATTATTAGATTTCAATACCAATAACTGATGATAATTATCAATAACAACATTCATAGATAAAACTAAAGAAGCCAGTGGTATACAAATTTTGAGTAAAATCTATAATAGAACATACTCTAAATCTGTGTGTAAAGGAACTAATTTTCTAAAATAGCGCGGTAATGCAAAATATCCTTTAACCAATCAGAGAGCCAATAAATTAATAATAACCAATCAACGAGCCAATAATCATAAATAATAAAATCAGTTTAATCAGTTTCTCAAATAAAAATGCAAAATTAAGTCGTATTTTAATACTTCACAGCCATAAATAATATTAAAAACACAAGATTATATTAAAAAGCAAAATTTATAGATATCAAAACGCTATTTTTTAAAAATAAAAGGACGTCATTGGTTATATCATCCACAGCATAAAGTTATTTTAAATATCATATAGAACAAAACTAGCATTTCAAAGAAAAATGTAACATTAAATGGATTTTTAGCAATTAAAGCCATAAATAACATTTAAAACACAGAATTTATACATGTTAAAACGCATTATTTTAAAAATTAAATGATGTCAAACTCTATAGAGCTCAAATTATGGGTTACTTAAATCATTAATCCAATAATGGGTTGCCATAATTCGTATTGATTATCATCTACCTCCAAATGTATTTTTTTTTTTTTTTTTGCCAAAAACCCGTGCGCCCGTCTACCAAAGCAGCACTAGAAACTAATTTAATTTAGCATATACCAACTTCTGTTACACTCAGCTGTAAAATTTTGTGTCTAAATATCAAAATATTATCACTCGGAAGTAGAAAAATATTCTATTTAACGAAAAACGTGTTATAATACTAAAACTTTACAAAAAAATGCATTAGATGTGATGCTGAATTACTAGCCGTTGTCACGCTCTAAACTAATTCTTTTAACAGGATACATTTCTTTTGTAGTATAACTAAGATATGCATTTACTTTTTTGTCAAAACGAATGAACGAAATATAATTAAAAATATTTAAAAAAAAAAGCGTTTTAAGGACAGAAAAGTTGAATTTAAAAATAAAGTAGAAAAGAAAATACTATTATCAAAACTGCTTACCAGCCTTTTGATTTGTGTTTCTAAACAAATATCAAAGCTATTTCTCGAATGCTAAATTATGATTAACAACTATATTAAGTTAAGATTTGATTAATGTATATTAGTTAAGAGTTGATTATATAAGAATTAATTAACAGCATTTACATAAGATGAAATACTTTTTGTGGTATCAGGGCAAAACTATTACGAATTAAAATGTTTGTATTTAGTCACAGAAAAAATACTGATGGCTAATAAAGAAACAATAATTTATTTTTTTCGCAATCTTTTAAACAGTTATTCCTCAACAATCGATTTCAAACATTGAAAATAACTTTGTTACGAACTATTTTTCCCTCAACTACACTTCTGGGTAATTTTTGCATTAAATCGGTATGCTGACTGTAGTACTTCACTCAATTAGGGATGTTATTCTGTGGGTATTTGCAATTGCAGCAGACAAAACTCGTTACAAAAACTAATCATGTCCGGTATTTGTTCGACTTTTTGCCTGTATATTTTATTTTCCTTTTATTTTGCTCCACTTACATCATTTTATTTTTAGCCTCTCTAATTTCCTGTTAGAAAAGAAAAACTTAAAATGACAATAAAAAATTGCAGAAAGGAAAAGAACAATGCCGTTTGTAATTAAGACGTGCTGTTTCTTTGATTCCCTTTTTTAATCCCAAAAGAAAACAGCGCTTTAGGCACAAGAAATTACAATAGGTTTCGTGCTCAATAAAGTTACGTTTCTTCTTGCTTGTGAAAGTTTGTAATGATATTAAGTTCCAGAAATAGAAAAATGCAAATTACACACATGAATAACAATTATATCTTGCGACTAATTTCTTGTATAAAATATATTTATGCCATTTCCTACTAGTAATTCTCAGAACCGAATTTTAGTTACACCCCTTACGTATTTACGTAAATTTACGTAAATGTTTCAAAGCTTGCTAAAATCTGAACCTATTATATATAATGTAATCTAAATATGCTATGCTATTTTGTGCCAGTAGGTAGAGCTGGGACAAGGGTAAGGCAAGTGAGGCACGTGCCTCAGTGAATCACTAGAAGGGGCTCCAAACCAGCCCATACGAATTCGGAAATTACTTTAATTATGTTTTTTAATTTGTCAGTTATTATAGGGGAAGTAAGCTTCGGTGAACTTAATAAAACAATAGGAAGAATTGCCAGACAACCTGGAAAATGCAATGCAATGTGCATTTAGATGTTATTTCTTATTTATCAGAAAAGAAATTTTTAACATTTTTATTTATAAATAATTAGTTATATTATTTTTCTGAATTTATTAAAGCTACGATTAAAAAATACTTTAAGAATTATGGTATAATTATGCTATAAGAAGAATTATGATATTTGGATTTAATGCATTAACTTTTGTTTAATATAGTTATTTTGATATATATATATATATATATATATATATATATATATATATTGGGTCATATAATAAGTCTTCTCGCTTTTTTGGTACATTTTTAGCAAAAATTTTATTTATTGAAAATCAATTTTAATCAACTACATATTGACCATTATTATCTATGACCTTTGGCCAGTTTTCGGGCAGCTTCAGAATTTCATCGGCGTAGAGCTTCTGCGGTTTATCGTCGAAAAACTTGGCCAAATAAGTCGGCATACCATCAAGAAAGATTTGCAAAAACCGAAACAAATGGTAGTCAGATGGTGCAAAGTCCGGGCTACACAGTGGGTGCATCAAAACTTCCCAACTAAGTTCGTCAATTTGTTCCGAGTCATTTAAAATGTGTGTAGCCGCGTATTGTCATGATGGAACACAACTTCCTTTCCGTTGGCCAAGTCTGGTTGCCCTTTCTGGACTGCTTCGTTCAAACGGTCGACTTGGGTACAGTACAGGGCTGAATTCATGGTTTCGCCAGGATGCAGCAGCTCACAATGAACAATTCCCTTCCAATCTCGTCATCGAAATTTCAGGAATAGAATCAAGCAAAACACTTTTGGGTCGTTCGTTCACTCAGAGTGGTTCACTCACCGTGGACTTCACAAATTTTTCGTAATGCTTTTAGTAAAAATCCTTTCCTTATTTCAATATAATGAATATTGAATCTTGTAGGAAGAATAAAGCTAATTTTTCAGAATAAACAAAATACCTTTATTTAAATTTTAAAACAGAACCAAAAAAAATAAATACTGCAGCTCTAAACTATCAAAATTTTAAACTCTTAATTACTGCAGTTAAAACTCTTACAACTATTCAAAAATTAAAAAACCTTAAACTCTCTAAAACAAAATATATAAAAATCTTTCGAATCCTCTTCTTGTTGCCACACCGTAAAATGCAAGTTCTTGTCCTATTATTTATATTTCACGTTCTCTTTAAGTCACGATCTTCACAAGTCATGATCTTTACAAGTCACGATCTTTACAAGTCCCCCCACAAGAAGCACATTCGTCACCGTAGAGACAATGTTGCTCAGAGTTCATTGAGAGAGAAAGAGTTAACAGCTAACCTTGACAAAGCATCAGCATTCCCATGTGAACTTCCTTTGCGGTATGTCACAGTCATGTTATACCGTTGTAACGCTAAGGCCCAACGAGACAGTTTAGCTTCATGAGGGGCGCTTTGGGTCAAGTAGGTGAGGCGATTGTGATCAGGCACAATCTGCACTTTGGCACCGAAAATCCATGTGTCAAATTTTTTCAAGGCTTCGATGACACAAACTGCTTCTCGTTCGAAGGTTGACCATCGTTGTTGACAGGGCGTTAGTTTCTTGCTGAAAAATGCTATGGGCATTTCTTTGCCATGTTCGTCGTTTTGAGCTAAACACGCTCCAATTGCGAAAGCAGATGCATCCGTATAGAGTTGAAAGGGCTTGCTGATGTCCGGAGTATGCAGAGATGGCATTTTAATCAACTCTTCTTTAAGTTTGTTAAAAGCTGCTTCTTTTTCAGAGTCCCATGGAATATTATTTGGAACACTCTTCTTTGTAAGGTTTGTTAGAGGTAAAACAATCTCAGAAAAATTTGGGATATAATCCCTATAGTAGCTTGCTAGCCCTAAAAGACTCCTGACTTCTTTTTTAGTGGTAGGCTTAGACAGATTTCTGATGACTTCTACTTTCTCAGGATCTGGAGAGTGAGAGCCAGAACCTATTACATGTCCTAGAAACTTCACGTGGCTCTTTCCGAAATCACACTTTTCTAGATTTGCGGTTAGACCTGCGTTTCTCAGTGTCTGAAACACTTGGTCGATGTGATAGAGGTGGCCATCCCAAGTTTCAGAAAATATTGCCACATCATCAATATATGAACGGAAGTAGTTCTTATGGTTTGCAAGCACCTTATCCATCGATTTTTGGAAGGTACTTCCAGCATTTTTCAAACCGAAAGGGAGAACTTTCCATTGGTAATGGCCGGAATGAGTGATAAATGCTGTGTAGGGTTTAGCTTCTTCTTTCATAGGAATTTGCCAATATCCCTTGGTTAAATCGAGAACTGTTATGAATTTGGCTTTCCCTATTTCGAATAGTAAATCTTTAGCAATCTTCATCGGATAGGCGTCCGGAATTGTGAAGCTATTTAAAAGCCTGAAGTCTATGCACAGTCTAACGCCGCCATTCTTTTTTGCAACACATACTATAGGATGTGCCCAGTTACTGTCACTGGGTTCTATAAGATCCCATTCTAACAGTTCTTTAACTTGACGATCGACTTCCTCTTGAAGTGAAACAGGAACACGGTAGGGCCTCAATCCTTTCGGATTACATCCTTCTGTAACCTTGATGTCATGACCATCAACATTGGCTTGACCAGGTTTGCTACTGAAAACATCTACATACGATTTTAGTACTTTAAATAGTCCTTCCCGTTGGTAATATTTTAAGTCACCTTTCAAATTTTGTAAATGGGTCCAGATATCATCAGCAGATTTATTCATAAGATCTGCTGGTGCATAGTGGATATCTCCAAACTCTTCATCTTGATCAAAAATGATACCAACGTGATCTACACGAGCAATATATGGCCTTAACTTATTTATATGGAGTTCCCTAATACTTCCATTTTCCATTTCGATTTTGGCAGAGTGTGGCCTGGTAAGTTTGATCACGGTAGCTGGTCCTTGCCACGTGTTGAGCAATTTATGTGATGATGATGGCATTAACACGAGGACTTTGTCCCCAACATTGAAAGTCTTTTCTTGAGAACTTAAATTGTATCTTGAAGTGTACTCTTCTTGAGATATTTTGGAATTTGCTGATGCAATGTCATGAGCTTTTCTTAATTTTTCTAAAAGGTCTTGTAGATAATTTTCAATTGAACGGGAAGCTGTAACTGAAATGCTACGTTCACCTGTCCATATTTCTTTCAGCAAAGATAATGGTCCTGGTGGTATTCTTCCATATACCATCTGGAAGGGAGACAAACCAGTGGTGCTATGTGGCACTTCTCTGTAGGCAAACAGGAGATAGGGAAGATTCAAATCCCAGTTTCTGCCATGTTCTTGGATATTTTTGTTCATCATCTCTTTTAAGGTTCTATTCCAACGCTCGACAGCACCCATACTCTCGGGGTGTCCTGGAGTGGAGAATCGTGGAGACACACCAAGTAAGTTCTCAAAGGCTCGGGTGAGTTTGGCTGTGAAATTAGTTCCCTGGTCGGAACAAATCACTTTTGGAAATCCAGTTTGAGTAAAAAACCTCATCAAAACGTTGCATGTTGTTTTCGCACTTATGTCTTTGACGGGGGTGGCTTCTGCCCATCTGGTGCATAGGTCAACTGCACATATCACAAACCGATGACCTCTCCTGGATGGAAGTTCTAATGGCCCGATACAATCCACGCTCCATACTTCAAAGGGTGTTTCCGGCCTAACAATAGGTTGAATTGGGATTCGATCTTTGTACGTAACTGTTCTCCTCAATTGGCATTCTTTACAACTTTCACAGAATTTTTTAACATCTTGCTTAATAGTAGGCCAAAAGAATGAGTACTTGATTCGTTGAATTGTCTTTTTCTCACCGAGGTGGCCGGCAAGAGGGATTTCATGTGCCATTCTTAGGACTTCCCTTCTTTTTTCTAAAGGTAATACAACTTGCTTAATGTTTTCACCACAGATATATTCGGAATGAAGTAATATGCCATCATCGAAAGTATATGAATTTTGATTTTTATTTGCCCATTCAAAGCATTTTTTCAGAGTTTCGTCTTGTTCTTGATGTGTCTTGAATTCTAGTCTTACCTTGTTCGTTGTTTTCAGAGACTCTATGTTTTCTTGGGAAATCTGATTAACAACAGCCAAATTTGTAGTAATGTCTTCAACTGGTGAGGGTTTATCATCTGTCTCTTTGTACTCTAAGGGGGATGCATCCCAATGACGATCACAGTTCCACAGTTCGATATTTCCACAGAGTGTTTCATAAGCTGAAGAACTCAATAGCAAGTCGGTAACTAGCTTTTTTGAAACAGCACACGTAATGGACACTCTACCGTGAAAATCATCGTCAATTTTCATCTGGAAAATCTTTAGTGGAGTAATTTCGTTTTCACCAAAAGCAGAAGATATCTCTATTTTACTTTCTCCTTCGCAAGGTATGTTGTCAACCAATTTCTCACGGACTACTGAAATTTGTGCTCCCGTGCCTACGATTCCATTTAGAATAATATCTCCACATTTAACTTTGACCAGTTTTAATTCATCTATGTTTCTAGATACGTCCACTGATTTTGAGACAGGAATAGAGATCTTGGCAGTTAGCACTTCTGGTTTTTCTTTTTCTGCTAGGGGTGCTTGTGTTTGTATTAAGTTGTTTTGTGCTGTTGCAGAAGCACTTCTTGGTATCCGATTTTTGGTACATAACTTAGATGTATGACCTTCTTTTCCACAATTATAGCAAGTTAATTTGAAATTAGTCTTTTGTGGTTCGTCACTCTTACGGGATGGGTACACTCTTGGCGTGTTTTCAGCGTACAGCGATTTATTTCTGAAAGCTCTTTCTGGAAGTGGAGAACGAGGTTGCCATTTTTTATTAGTTCTATCTGCTGATGGATTACCACCATTCTGTTTTGAGATATTACGAACACTGTCATATTCGTCAAGTTTATCAGCTAATTTGGTTGGAGAAACGAATTTCGCCCAGTCGTCAAGAAGATGGTCTCTTACTTCATAGGGTACTCTTTTCTTAATTTGGTCAGTAATAATCAAGTCTTTTAACGCGGCAAAATTTGTGATTTCAAGACCATTGATCCATTCTTCAAAATAACTTGTAATTTCGTAGCAAAAATCTCTCCATGATTTTTCAGCGCTCTTTTGGTGCATCACAAATTTTTTTCTAAAGCTTTCAGGATTTAATTTAAATCTCTTCAATAAAATGGCCTTAATGTACTCATAATCTTCAAAATTTTCTTCAGATTCCCTACCAATTAATTGAATGATTTCAGATGGCATTAAAGTCAATAAACATGAAACCCAATCTTTAGGATCAATCTTTGTCCTTTTAGCTTGTCTTTCAAATAAGGATAAATAAATCACAATATCATCGTGTCTTAAATTGAATTTGGGAATAAGCTTAATTAAATCAAAATTATGATGTCCATTTTCATTTGTTGGTGGAGTTTGTGTTAGTCGAACACGAGATTCAATTTCGAGTTTCCTCAATTCAAATTCCATTTGCTCTCTTTTCTGCTGTGCTTCTAATTCTTCTTTCCTTCGTCTTTCCTCAATCTCTTCTTTTTCCTTTCTTCGGTGTTCCTCAATCTCTTCTTTCTCCTTTCTTCGCTGTTCCTCTTCTTTTCTTTTCGTCTCTTCAATAATCGTTAAAAACACTTCTTTAGCAAATGCTTCATCATATGTATCACTTTGAATTATTTCATTTTTTATCGCCACGATTTTCATACTTGGATCTACTTGAATTTCTAATTCAGCAGCTAAAGCCAGCAAATCCTCTTTTTTCCCACGTCCCATAAAAGCCATGTCTCGATTTTATTCAGCCAATAGACTCTTAGTTTTATGAAAAGCTATTTTTTTTCTTTTCTTTTTCTATTTAAATATAATTCACAATGAATTTAATTTTATTCGACACGAAAATCAATCAGTAGAATCAATACTTAATGTGTTGTTCACCTACTCTGGCGAGTCAAACGAAATTACATTTGAACACTGGCGTATTCATTACTTTGAAAATTACATTTGAACACTGGCGTATTCATTACTTTGAAAATTACATTTGAACACTGGCGTATTCATTACTTTGACAAGTAAATAAACTAAGATTCCATGACGGAAACAATAATTAACTTTTCATAATCTTAATTAACTATTTTACGTTTCCAAGGTAAATTGAGCTCTCACCTGAGTTATTTTGGTTCGTAATTATATGCGGGGAAACTCCGATCCTGTCGACTGCGCCAGTAAAAATCCCTTCCTTATTTCAATATAATGAATATTGAATCTTGTAGGAAGAATAAAGCTAATTTTTCAGAATAAACAAAATACCTTTATTTAAATTTTAAAACAGAACCAAAAAAAATAAATACTGCAGCTCTAAACTATCAAAATTTTAAACTCTTAATTACTGCAGTTAAAACTCTTACAACTATTCAAAAATTAAAAAACCTTAAACTCTCTAAAACAAAATATATAAAAATCTTTCGAATCCTCTTCTTGTTGCCACACCGTAAAATGCAAGTTCTTGTCCTATTATTTATATTTCACGTTCTCTTTAAGTCACGATCTTCACAAGTCATGATCTTTACAAGTCACGATCTTTACACTTTTGAAGCGTTTTTACCTTTTTCATAGTAATAAAAGCATCGCATACCGTATTTCTTCAGATATTTCTCTCATTTTCAAATCAATATAACTTTTGACAAGAGCAACAAATTAGAAAACTATCTTCCCAAACAATGGAAGCCGAATGTCACCTTTTAAGGATATGTTCGTTTGAGACATTGGATGAGTGCTGCCGGATATATAGGCATCAATACCATCTAGTGGCAAAAAAGCGCGGAGACTTTTTATATGACCCATTTACCTTTTTCCCTCAAGTGAAAAAATATCTTGGCACGGCTCTGCCTGTAGGAATTAAATGCATATTTATCATTTCCTGCAGACTCCGACATAAGAAAGGAAATATTAATTGACTAAACTCTTAAACATAGATTCATACATGCGATCATTGTTTATATACAACAGCTAAAGTTTAAATACACGCAGTATGTTGTAAATATAATTGTTGTGGGGTATGATATATATGTATATATTTGTATGAAGCACCCTTCAATCATAAATATAAATGAAACACCCTTCGATCATAAATATATTACAGGAAACAATGGTTTTCATCACTTCACACCGGTTACAGCCGAAAACATCGCGGCAAGAATATCGCGGACGAAAACGTCGCGGAGAAAACATCGCAGTCCTAAAACATCGTGGTACAAAACATCGCCGTCGAAAATAAAGCAGTTCAAAAACTTCGCAGTTTAAAAACATCGTCGTCGAAAATATCGCGGTAAAAAATAAAGTGTCTACAAATCTGAAAGAAAGCATGGCGATAACATCGCAGACATGCTTCTTTTCAGTCTTTAATAACTGTAAATGGATATTCCCATAATGATTTGTGAGCGCAAGATGGAAAGAAGGATCATTTTTGCTTTTATATTTTTTATTAACTAATAAATTTTTGCTGAGAAAATAAGAAGGAAACTTGAACATAGAAAATTAATGCAACTTATAGAATAGCACTCAATAGAATTTTAAACCGACATAGTTAACTAACAAAGGCCATAAATAAATAATTTTTTATAAAGTATTTACTGGTAATTTTTCATGAAAAATATAATCTATAAGTTGCATTTTATTTTCTATGCTTAAGTTTCCTTCTTACTTTTTCAACAAAAATTTATTAGTCAATAAAAAACTGTGAAAGTAAAAATTATCCTTCTTTACGTCTTGCCCTCACAAATCTTTATGGGAACCATATTTCCATTTACAGTTATTAAAGCCTGAAAAAAAGCATATCTGCGATGTTATAGTCATGCGATGATTTGTAGATACTTTATTTTTTAACACGATGTTGTAGACGACGATGTTTTTAAACTGCGAAGTTTTTGAACTGCTTTATTTTCGACGACGATGTTTTAGGACTGCGATGTTTTCTCTTTGCGATGCTTTCTCCCACGATGTTTTGTAGCACGACATTTTCGCCTTGCGTTGTTTTCTCCGCGACGTTTTCGTCCGCGATGTTTTTGCCGCGATGTTATCGGCGGACACCCTTCACACCTCTTCCTAAGCATCTATGTCCTGAGTATTTCTAATAAGAAAAAGAAGGAAACGAAACGAAAATATTGCTACGCATTTTGTACATATGTAAATAATTTTAGTAAAATTATATGTGAAATCGTAGTATTGTTTATATAATGCAACTTGAAATGCTTGAAAGCGAAGCTCTGCAGAATAAGTAAGGTTACAGGGACAAGTCTACTTAACATTGAGATAAATGGCTAAATTTTATGTTTTCTGAACAACATCAAGTTCAAAAAGAAATGTTAAACTTTTATGGATAATTAAAGAGCATTTTATCATATCAAGCATTATCACATTCTCCAAAACTGTAATATTCTCTATGGATACCATATACATTAACACTGTCTTTTACAACCAAAAAATAACATTAATGCCTCCAGATATTAAGTCATAAAAACTATGGCGAGGTATCGCCAAGCTGGCGATAGTTTTGGAGACTAATGTTTTTCTCCAAATTTGGCAAGAAATCGCCAAAAGTCACTAAACGTGGCGACCATTTATCGACAGACCCAGAGATCAGATCTCCTATCTTTAGAAAAAAATTGTTATGATCGCTCACGTTTTCTCACTAAAGGTGGGGGTGGGGCAAGAGGTAAAACATCAGTGTCATTTATTGAGAGTACTTATTAAATGTGATTTTTATGTTCTAGGAATGCGACTTGGAAAACTGGTAGATTTCCTCCTAGTACAAATGATTTCTAGTTCATATATTTTCACATACTTTTGCAATTGTCAAAGGTACAAAGTTTATACATTGAATAAATTTGTGATTTGCAAACATTAAATGGAATATATTTCTATTCGTATGCTTATTTTATGAATTTTAAATCTATTGGCTTATTTCCTCTTTGGTGTCATAAGCTTGTTAGAAAAACGGCAAAATGTATTTGTAATTATTAGATAATGTAATCAGAAAGCTTCGTCATTTTTATATACTTTTTGTATATGTATATGAAAATAATCTGTTAAATTTCCTTTCATTTTTAAACTGCTTCTCAATTTAGAAGTCTCAGTTGCAACAATAAAAGTTTTGACTTCTGCGCACTTATGTAATGTACTTTGAAATTTTCATTTGCAGTAGTTTAATAATCTCCTGTTTTATAACATGCAGTTCTTTATAAAATTTAAAACTTATAACATGTTTTGAAACATATGGAATATTTTAATTACTATTATATGAGACTTATATAAACGTATGATAATTTATTAAACTTTAGGTGAGTTAATTTATAAATATCATGATTGAATTCCAAGTTTTTCCGAAATTGTAAATATTTTGTAATATTTTGCCGAAATGTATTTTATATTATACATTCATTAGCTTAAATTTAAAAAGAAAGTAATAGGAATTCTTCCAACACTCTTCAAACCTAGAACTTCTTATTTTAAAATTCTTATTTAACTTTTGTTGGGGAAACGAAGAAACTTTATGACATTGCGAAAATCGTTAAACACATGTTCGTTAAACTTTAATTCAACAGTATTCGTTTTATTATAATCTAAGTATTACTAGTCTTATTTTTAATTGAATTTTAAATAAAGAAATTCCTATTTGTATTCGAACTTTCATTAGTACTTAAGAACATCACGTAATCGATATTTTATTAAAGTACTGAATTGTAGTGCCATTTTAAGAGACTTCTAAAATTAATTATTTCTTAAAGGCGTGTGAATTTAATCCAAATACTTTCTAAAGCTACTATATAATAATATTTCTAAAGCTACTAATAATATAATAAAGCTACTAATAATATAATATACTACTAATTCTAAAGCTACTAATAATATAATATACTACTAATTCTAAAGCTGCTAATAATATAATATACTACTAATAATATAATAATATTTCTAAAGCTACTTTCTAAAGCTACAATTATATGAACTGATGTACAACATATATTTATGAATTTTTTATTAAATCCATGTTAAAAATTGTGCCAATTAATGCAGAACTATTTTACCAACATTATACCCATACGAGCTTTCTTTTATATTCATTTATAAGCGATGATGTCCTCAGTAAACGTTACCGCGACATTTTGCTGTTAATTTTGCTTTCAGTTATGCATGCATGTTTTATTCATCTACTCTGAGTGTCTTAGAAATGAAGTTTTCTTAATTATATACTTTTCTTAAAATTCTACCCGTTTGGTTTCATAAATATTAAACAAGAGATGGGGATTTAATTATTGTAAGCAAAGAACAACTTCACTTAGTTTTAAATACTCTATTGAAAAAAATGCGCGTAATTAAATTTTTAAGTGAATTTAATTTTCTTTATTACGTTAGTATTTAAAACAAGAATAGACACAATGTACTCTTTCTAATCTGTGTATGTTCAGAGTGACAATGATTTACCACATTTTTTTAATCTATTTACGCTTTATGTGAGTTATATACTGCTTTTTCTAAAATGAAACATGGTTTTTAGATATATAATTAAATCCAGCTCTTTTGTTCGCACATTTGAACTTTTCTTGTATTTCATAAATGTTATTAAGAAGCCAAACTTCCTTGTAGGTTTTCACTAAATGTACTTCGAAAATTTTCAAATATTTCAGCTTCATTTAAATTGTCTGGCGAAAATACTATAAACTTTTATCAGAAAAATTTTAAAAATAAATTTTATTTTTATTAAAATTTTTATTCTTTATCAACCGCTTGGTGGTCGAATTTTTAAATTGCTCAACAATGGAAGTTATAGGTTCGAACTGTTATAAATAGGTTCTGATCTCTGAGAATGAATTAGTTAAATGGGTGTTTTCATTGTTTTCTCATATAGGAGATACGAACATTAGCTTAGTTATGACAGCTTATAGAACATTATTAGTTATGATAGCTGAACGCTAGTAGTTTGATTAGGAGCTGAACCCAAACAAATATTCTGGCTGTAGGAGTTTTTCTCTTCTCCAAGTGTATTCTTCCCAAAACGAGGCAGTTTCCCTTTGAAAATCTTCCGAAAAGACATCCTCCTCTTTGGCCCGATAGCTCTAATATAATTTGCCGTAACGAAATAACCTAACCCATGTATAACGTGATTATTAATCCATTTTTTTCAAAAATTCTCAGTTCTCAGATAACCCATATGTGCTTCACCTTAATTAAAATTAACGAATTATTTTTGATTTATTGAAACAAAATCTTACAGAGGGAGTCAGAATGGATGAAAAATTTTTTATTTTTGAAATTTGAATGTATGCGTATTTATGCAAAAATTTTAAAATGTGTTAAATTAAAAAATTCATAATGCCTATATATAACTGTGTAAGGATCTTAAGTTTTACTAACGTTTATTTTATTTTAAATCTTTACTATCACTTCTTATTTTCTACTTCCGGCCAGAATTATAAGCGTGAAGGAGTTTATGCAAAGTTGTCTGGCGAACGCCAAGTATTTAAGTGTGGCCTTTTTGCCAAGAATGAGAGAGGAAGCAGTGAGTTCGAAGCAGGCCGCTTACCTTAGAAATTACGCAGTTGCTATTTACCTTCCAGGCCAGAGGTTTTAATCCTCTTGATAAATTAAACGTATTGTAGTGTTCACAGTCTCTGTGCTACATACGCTTCCTGTTATTATAAGGCCAATCTTATTCTAAAGTTAAATTAGAGTTTAGTTTTATTTTTATACCTTTTACGTTAGACCCCGAGTGGAGGGTCATTGTATTCCGAAGTACGGAAGTCATTGTATATAAAGAAAAATAAAGGGTCTTGTATACCCTTCGTCTGTATCCTGTCTACTTACTACAATTAGTGAACATAGCTTTAGTAAGCTCTCTGTTCCTAGTCAGGTCATTGTATGTTTCCGAAGAAGGTTAGAAGAAACATTGAACCTGATAGTGGCGCCCGACGAAGAATAACCATGGCCGAATTTCAAGAAGAACCTGTGCTGCCTGCAGAAACGGCTCAGAATCCAGAAATGCCAGCTGCCGCTCTGGAAGGATTTGGGTACATCGTCAAGACCATGCGCGCTTCGATGAAACCAGAAGCAACGTTTAATGGAAACTCACAGGTAACCAGTTTTTTGGAAAAATTGGATGACCACTTCATGCTCTACCCCGTGCACGAGTTTCAAAAAGTTACCTTAGCTACCAGCGCTTTGAGGGGCCAAGCGCTTAACTGGTTCAAATGTATCGGCAGAAGTCTCTTGGGTCAAGCAGGAAGTCCCACCTATACTTACGAAAATTTCAAGACTGCCCTACTAAAAGCCTTCCCTGTTGTAAGGGATCGTGCGAAATTAGAAACAGAACTTTTCAGTATATATCAACAAAGAATAGAAAACCTTTCGAGCTTTATTTTAAGAAAAATTCACGTTTTCAAGCTCTTGTATGGAAACCGTCCGGATCCTGAAATAATTCAAGTGATTTTGCCGAGGTTACTACCCCAAGTGCAAGACTTTATTGAATTACGAAATCCGACTACACTGGAAAAGTTATTTGAGCTAGCAATGCAGTTTGAAAGTAGAAGAACGGCGGACGTCGAAAGAA
This sequence comes from Stegodyphus dumicola, assembly GCF_044657685.1. Classification (NCBI taxonomy): domain Eukaryota; kingdom Metazoa; phylum Arthropoda; class Arachnida; order Araneae; family Eresidae; genus Stegodyphus; species Stegodyphus dumicola. Next base: position 203,138,232 of record NC_140771.1, read on the forward strand.
GACGCCAATATCAACAGCGAAACCAATTTGGTACGCCAAGACTACAGCAAACTCAAGCACATGGCTACGGAGAAAAAGCGAATCAGTGGGCAAGGAAACCCGAGCATTCAAAAACAGCCGGCGAACGTCGACAGTTCAATAGCAACCCAGGAAAAAAGTCTCAAGGCCAGTGGAGAAAGAAGGAAAGCACCGAAAGGAAAAATAATTTAAACTAAAACGGATTTCTGCTGACGAGAGGGTGCGGAAATCTGAAGGCCACGAAAACCCCTCTTCCTACAAGTTAAATACAGTAATGGTGAAAAATTTAACTCTTCCGAAGATTGAAGTCTTCGTAAATAATATCCCGGCCACCGCACTCCTGGATACCGGCGCGCAGTGTTCCTGTGTGGCAGAAGTCTTTTTTAGAAAGTATTTTCGCAAATACCGCATATATAATGCGGATAATACAACAGTATTAGCGGCGCAAGGAGAACAATGTAAGTGCGTAGGTAAAGTACCTTTGTACATCCGTATCAAGGACGAACAAGTAATGGTGATGTTTTTTATAGTAAAGAATTTGCAAGCAAATTTAATCCTAGGAATAGACTTTCTTTCAGACGCACAAGCTACACTGGATTTTAATGCAGCGTCCCTTAAGCTGACGATGAAACCAGTGCGTTTAGAAAAGGTTGAACCGCCAAGGTTAAATCTTGACCACCTGCCTAAGGACGAGCAAGATAGAATCCGACAAGTGGTAAGTGAATTTGCTTCGTTATTTAGTGATATTCCAGGATTTACTCAGGTTACTAACCATAGTATTGACACCGGAGATGCATTGCCGGTTCGTCAAAAACCATACCGGTATGATAAGAATAAGGAAAAAATTATAGAATGGCATATTACCGATATGCTACGTAAAAAGATCATAACGCCTATCTCAAGTAGTTATGCTAGTCCGGTGGTTTTATGTAAGAAAAATAATGATTATCCTTTGGAGCATCCAAAAAGGTGGAGATTCGCTATTGATTACTGTAAATTAAATTCCATAACGAAATATCCGGTATATCCGTTACCGATTATAGAAGAAATTTTAAGGAACATAAAATCAACCAAATTTATGACGACTTTAGACTTAACGAATGGTTATTTTCAAATAGGGGTCAGGCCTGAGGACGTGCCTAAAACTGCTTTTATAACCAAGTCTGGCACTTATGCATTTTTGCGTATGCCGTTTGGCCTTTCAGGCGCCCCAGCAACATTTCAGCGATGCATGGACATTGTGTTAAGACCTGTTCTTGGAAAGTCCACATTTATCTATTTAGATGATATCATTATTATTAGTGATAATCTCGACCAACATATACAGGATTTAAGACAGGTGTTTTCTTTATTAAATGAGGCCGGTCTAAAAGTTAATGTCGAAAAGTGCAAATTTGCAGCCCCTGAATTAAAATATTTAGGTTACAAAATATCGCAAAAAGGGATCGAGACAGATGAATCAAAAATAATCGCTGTACAAAAGTATCCGACTCTAAACACGGCAAAGAAGCTCTCTTCTTTTCTAGGACTTTGTTCATATTATAGGTCCTTTATAAAAGATTTTGCGGCTATCGCTGAGCCATTGTTAAAATTAAAAAGGAAAAAGGCAAGATTCTCGTGGACGGCTGAAGCCAATAGTGCTTTCGAAAAATTAAAACAAGCATTAACGCAAGCCCCTGTGTTGAAATTTCCTGAAAAGGATGAAAATTTAGAAATTTCAGCGGATGCTTCGGATTATGCGGTAGGAGCGGTACTTTCGCAAAATCAGCAGCCCGTGGCATTTTTTAGCCGAACTTTAAATCAAACACGAAACTATTCCGCGACCGAGAGAGAGGCACTTGCAGTTCTGTTAGCAGTGCAAAAGTTCCGAGTCTATTTTGGAAAGGCGCCGATAACAGTATATTCTGATCATGCGGCGGTAACTAGATTGTACTCAGGGAAAAACTTATCCCCAAGGTTAATAAGATGGGCACTCAAGCTGCAAGAATATAATCTGGTAATCAAGCATACCCCCGGAAAGGAAAATATCGTAGCAGATGCCCTATCACGAATTAAATTAGACGAACAGGGTAATACCGTAAAAGTTGAAAAGCTTACAGCGTGTACAATAAATTCCCGAGAAACTGTAATAACCGAACTGGGTAAGGATCCTGAGTTTGGAAGTATTTATGAGTATTTGAAGGATCCTGAAAATTTTAGCCACCAAGATATTGTGGCGATAAGAAATAGGGCGGCCCATTACGAACTAATAGATGGTCTATTATTCTACACAAAAACTACGAATTCCAACAACGAATTTCGACCTGTTATCCCAGCTTGTCTTAGATTAAATATCCTGCAAGAGCTCCATGACAGCCCTTTAGCTTCTCATGCTGGTATTCGAAAAACTATCCAACGCGTACGCGAGGCAGTCTACTTTCCTGAACTGCAAAAGTTAACAAGGGCGTATGTCCAGTCCTGTCCAACATGTCAAGCCGTTAATTATATTAATTTCCGCCCGGCCGGGTTTCTAAATAGTATTAAATCCGAATTTCCAAATGAAATAATCGGCATCGATTTATTGGGCCCTTTCCCAAAAAGTCAGTTAAACAAAAGTCGCTATCTCCTTGTTATGGTTGATCATTTTAGTAAATGGACCGAAATTGTTCCCTTAAAACGAGCCTCCGCGAAATTAGTTACCGATTCTATTTTAAATAAATATATTTTAAAATACGGGGCGCTCCTAAAAGTTATATCGGATAATGGTCCTCAATTTGTAAGTAATATATTTGAAGACATGTGCCAAAAACTGGGCATACGTCATTTAAAAATGGTCCCGTATCGGCCGCAATCAAATATAGCGGAACGGGTCAACAGAAATATAGTGAAAATTATCCGTAGTTATGTTAAAAATTTTCATAAAAGCTGGGATAACTATGTCAATGAATTTGCTTTCGCCGTTAGGACCGCAAAACATGATACAACGGGCAAAACTCCTGCTGAGTTATTTCTAGGCAGAAAGGTTATAACACCGTTAGATGAACTATTTTATGTGCAACAAAGAGCCCCAGAATTTAAAATGGGTGATATAGAAAAACTAATAAAGGAAGCAAAAAAGAATACGGAAGTAGCACAAAGAAAACAGAAGTTATACTATGATCTGAAACGACGGGGAGTAACTTATAAAGTAGGGGATGAAGTTTTAAAAATTAAGCATTCACTTTCTTCAGCACCTGAAGATAAAACTGCCAAATTTTTTCCACGCTTTGAAGGACCATATGTTATAGAAAAAATAACTCACGCTGTTGTAGTGTTAAAGGAAAGAAATGGTGAAACCTGTTCCGCAAATATTGATCAAATTAAACCCTACTTCGATCGTAATAAAATGAAAATCTTTTCAGATCTTTTGCAGGATCCGGTACGGCAGACACCGCAGATACAAGTTCCAGAGGTGGGAAAACGACAAGTACAAGGGCAATTCAATGAGAGACAGAAGCAAGTGAAAAGAAAATTGCCCCGCGGAAAAATTGAAGGTAAAAAGAAAAAGAAGCCGTTCCACCGTCCAGAAAACAGAGTTCACGAACACCCCCAGAATGAAGAAGGGAGAAGGACGACGTATGTGAAGAGGACCAGGAGAAATGACGGCAACTATAACCCGGCTTTGAAACGGAAGATTGACTCATCCGACAGAACTCTCCGCAGCAAAAGTCGCCGAACTGCGGAAGGGCCATCAGCGGCGGAGGAAAAAGTACAAGAAAAATTTGAACGGCCAACAACGAGGTCCAAGCAGGATCACGACAGAAGTTTCCCGGTTCCACCAAGACCAGCTGCCTTCAAACGGCCAAGACCACAAGCAGAGGACAAAAGGAAGATGTTCAAGGGTGGCCGTACTGGTGAAAAACGGAAGCTTCCAGAGGAAAGCACTGAAGGGCGAGCCCGTACAAGAAGGAGGATCAACCAAGCTACTATCTGCTATACCTTTAATGACTGGGCCCAGAAAAGGATGTCTGAATATTACAAAGATAAGTAAAATTTTATGTTACTTTACAAACTTAAGTTAATCTTTCATTCTTACTGCAAGTGGCAGATTTCAAGAAGTTTTACCTCATGCGAGGTCTACCTTTATCGCCAAGAGGGCGAGAAATGAGTTGTGACCGATTTTGGTATTATGTTTTTCAATTACTCGCGCGTAAAACTAAAGTTGATGTATAATAGCGTTGTGTAAAGACTTAAATATTGTAAAAAGTTATTGTATAAATTTTATTTAAAACATTCTAGCAAGAAAGAAGTTTTAGTCTGAAAGACTTTTTGAAATGTAGTATTATTTCAATGTAGAAAGAATTGGCACTTGCTTTGAAAAGAATAGAAGTTAACAATGTACTACTAATGTATGTTTTCAAATGTGTAAAATTAACGGCATGTTGATATGTTCTTGTATACATGTGAACTGTTATTTTGAATGTTAAGAAATACCGTGATATGGTAAAAGTGAAAGTAATGTTAAAAATTTGTTATTCGTGTGACTGTAAAGATTAAATCATGGTGAATATGTGTTAAAGGTTGAATGATGTAGTTAGGCTCTCTGACGCTACACTTTAGAGTTAGCCACTTTCAGAATAGTACCTCAGGGTTTAGAGTTGAAAGTAGGGTGTGTTAAGAGGTCTCGTATGTTGAATTTTAACACGTAGTGTTTTGATTGTAGGAGGAAGTGTGGCACACGTAGACAGAAACACATACGTGTTTGGTGTTCTTTTACAACACATGTCAGAGAGCACTGGGAGTGATAATTAAAATAGTCATGAATGAAATAAGAATGTTAAGAGAAGTATATTCTATATGTTAATTGCAATGTCATTCTGTAACATTTCATTAAACTAGTTTTCCTTCCAGATCTCTGGAAGGAACCAGAATTGAATAAAGCTCCTGTTTAGATGCAGTACAGATGAAAAAAAAAAAAAAGATTGTTGTATATCCCGGGAGCTGCTATTGTAACAAATTTCTTTCTTTTAAATTTTCTAGTTTCTAGCTAAGTTATGATTGTAAAAGGTTGGCCTCGCGTTAGTTTTTAGAGCTAAAAGTTTTCAACAAGGTCGTTTTAGACCTCAGTTTCAAACAAATTAACTCTGGCGGGAAGTATGTAAGGATCTTAAGTTTTACTAACGTTTATTTTATTTTAAATCTTTACTATCACTTCTTATTTTCTACTTCCGGCCAGAATTATAAGCGTGAAGGAGTTTATGCAAAGTTGTCTGGCGAACGCCAAGTATTTAAGTGTGGCCTTTTTGCCAAGAATGAGAGAGGAAGCAGTGAGTTCGAAGCAGGCCGCTTACCTTAGAAGTTACGCAGTTGCTATTTGCCTTCCAGGCCAGAGGTTTTAATCCTCTTGATAAATTAAACGTATTGTAGTGTTCACAGTCTCTGTGCTACATACGCTTCCTGTTATTATAAGGCCAATCTTATTCTAAAGTTAAATTAGAGTTTAGTTTTATTTTTATACCTTTTACGTTAGACCCCGAGTGGAGGGTCATTGTATTCCGAAGTACGGAAGTCATTGTATATAAAGAAAAATAAAGGGTCTTGTATACCCTTCGTCTGTATCCTGTCTACTTACTACAATTAGTGAACATAGCTTTAGTAAGCTCTCTGTTCCTAGTCAGGTCATTGTATGTTTCCGAAGAAGGTTAGAAGAAACATTGAACCTGATAACTGTAAGACACCAGTTTTAGAAATCCTCTTCAGGAGTACTGTCAAAATTAACGAGAGTTCATTGTCTCAGATTTTCGCATAAAGGGAAAAACATTCATTTAAGATGGTCTGCAAAATGTCTTTGCATTTATTTTATACATATTACTTCTATTTCTGCGGTGTATTCGCTTTCATTAATATTTTATTTTCAGCAACATAAATCACATTTTAAGTAACTTAAGCCACCAATGAAAATAAATACTATTAGTTAGAGCCGTCTGGAAGACAGATATTTCGCAGGTGAACTGCTTTTCATTTAATGAAATCAGGTAAAATACTTGTAATAAAGAGATTGTGTTATATATTTGTTTCTAAATAATAAATTAATGGAATATATTCATATAAGAATTTATAGTGTTATGTTTTCTGGCTCAGTTATAAGTTCCAAAATGAACAACCAGATTTAGTAGGCAGGTCAAATAATTGAATGATTATATATGACCAAGAGCTAATTCAACTAATGCGTCATAGGCACATTACGTGAATAACAATGTACTCAAGAGCTTTACTGAAAAAACAGGAAAAAAGCAGGAATAACGAGTTCATTGTCTCATGAGTCAAGTGGCTAACTCTCAAAGCAGTTAAAAGTAATTAGAAATCACACTTCCTGGAAAATCATGCAGTAAAAAATTATACTTAACTGAATACTAATACAACAAATCAGCACTATAAAATACACAAGAAACAAGAAGGACGAAATTTTAATGCAAATGGCTATTACAGAAAGTAATCCAAAATATATACTCTGTATGTATAAATAAACACGCGAATGGAACAAAGAGCATGTATCGGAATTTATGTAAACAAAAAAGAATGCAGAAACAATACAATCAATATAATGTGAATGATGACAGATTAATTAACACGGACTAGGTAACGAAACTGCAATCTCTAAGACAATGTGATACAGATGGCATTATCTTAAGGTCTACCGGGAAGATCATAGTTTAAAGAGACGCAGAAATTTCCTTTGAGATAGTGTGTGTCTTTAGTGAAACATTTTTCATTGTAGTCATATTTTTACTAATATAATGTTACAATAATTGTCTTGAGAATCTTTTTGTTTTGTACAATCTGGATCCTTTTCAAATAAGACCACGTAGCGGCAGACTGTACTGGAGATCTATAATACATAATTTTTATAATACTTTTAAAGGTTCTAAATCTGATTCTTCCTGTACAGCCTAAGTTAAAAATTCTTTACAAATACCACTTGCAGACCGACTCTGATTAAAATAAATCTCCAGGTAACTGACAGTGGCTACTCTTGAAAATATATAAGTTCTGAAAGTAAACGCTCTGAAAATATATAAAGGCAAAAAAGTTAGGATCTTTGAAATATTTCTCGAGCTAACAGGAGTTTTTATTTTGGGGCGATGATAGAAATTCTTTACCGTGTATAGCTGTAGTGTTACACTTGACCAGGAATGTTAATTTTAGTCCTGTAACCCTAACAAACATGAAGCGAGTTATCGTTGTGTCTGACATAAAGGACAAAGTCTTAAGAAGAGCATAATAATCTCTTTATTTAAAATGAATCTATAACGTACGGAATGCTGTCTGTTGCTGCAATAACCACAACTCGTGTTGAAGCAAATAAACAGAACATTCTAATTTAAATTAAACATTAAATAGTAGTCGAAGAATACACAGTTAAATTATAACTTGAAACTGTCTCAGTAATTTTACCGGTGCGTCCGAATCAAAGTATCTAATGGAAAAAGACAGCAAATCCGAATAAATGCAACTAATAGAGTTGGAAGAAATTAACCACGTAGCGTGCACGTTATGCCAGAACCACTCTGTGCCAAATTCAAAAACCTCAGCTTAAACTCATACAACTAAATTTGTATTCTGAGGAGGAATACGGAAAGGAGAAATTATAGTAAGGATTCCTATTAAAACAACTGATTACTTAACTTACCATACCCTACACAACTTTTTTCAGTATTCAACACAATATCCTGCAATTTGTTGATAGCGCTGTTAGGTAGAATTGATCTACTGCTACAGCGGTGCAATCAGAGTAGCAAGTAAGCAATGTATTGCAATTTAGTTTTCCACATGCGAAATCTGAAACGCAAAAATTAAAGCAAGAAGGCGAGGTTCAATCCTTGGGGAACTCTTGTTACAATTTACCTGCAGCAAGAAACATGATTTCCCCAGTTCACAGTGAAATATCTTCCTTTTATATAGTAAAGTACTATTTCAGCTTTATGATAATTTCTCATGAGCGGACCTTGCTCTCACCTTTCACCTGTGGAGAGCTCATTTCTAAACATATATTAATACTCAGGAAAAAAATGCGTTTAAGGTTAAAGACGTACCAAAATTATTCTTTCGAATACTTTTGCAATTGACGGAAGGAGTCTAATAGACCTATAGATTTTGACACCAGAAAAGCCCACGAGGTGCTTTGGCAACAAAAATATAATTGAAAGCTTCCAGTACGTTGAAAAATAGCGCTGCTTTATGAAAGCGTTGAATATGTTCATTAGATGGCATTGATGAGAGAGCTCCGCAACGTAAAGTTGGAGATCCCATCCATTCCCCGTGCTTTCCTGTATTTTAATTTCTTGATGATCTATACAGTCTCAGTAGGAGTAGTGAGATTTGATGTGTTCAATAGAATAGGTTCCTTGAACAAGGCATCGACTTTCATTTCATTTTTACCTCATTTATAAAGTTGTAGTTCACGGGGACTATAAACGATATTTTGCCTTTCAAGTTGGTCACCGAAAACGCGGGTTTATTCACATCTGCGTATTGGCAAACGTATCGCTCTATTTGAGTGATCGCACGCATACTCACGCTATTTTTATAGACTTATTGAACTGCCGAAAAGAATCAGTGTTGAGTTACAAACAATTACTTTTCTTTCCTCTGTTTTATTAGTGAAATATTTTGGGCTTAAATTTCCTTGAGATTCTATTTAGTTGATGCTTACGATGGGAGTCTCAGGAAATTTGACATCTTCTTCTAATCCTGTTTCGACCTTTGACGATATCTTTGATTTCTATGAGAAGCTTATAGGTGCTACTAGTTGTGTTGACTGCTTTGGTAGTCTCTTGAATATCATTATTGAGACTATCGGGGAATAACTCAAATCCCTCTTCAGGTTCATAACGACATTTCAAGCAGTAGAGTTTTGCAGAAATATTTCTAAGAATATTACGGACAGGCTTCCAGAGAAAGTCCGTACAATACACATCTAAAACGTGCTCAGACGTAAGTTTATTATACACAACAAACACAACGTTAATCATGATATTAGTCAGGATAATGGTCATAATATGTGGATTTCTATGTGGCTAAAAAAGACCGTAATTCATTTATTTTGTAATATTAAGTGCAGTAAGATGTTCTTCGATAAAGTCATGAAGCAATTTTTTTTTTTTTTTTTTTTTGGATAAATTCGTGGAGCACCTTACCGTTACATTTTCGACTTGCGTGGTTTTCTCCGCGACGTTTTCGTCCGCGATATTTTTGCCGCGATGTTATCGGCGGACACCCTACTCAGCCATTGCGACTGTGCTTCGAAATCATTACATATATATTCTTGAAGATTTTTTTATCTTTCCGATTGTAGGACAACAGGCATCAAACAGTTTTCTTCAGAAAGATAGATGCTCCAAGTTCACCGGAAAACTGCAAAACGTTTTATTGACCGTAAGTGACTGTGATAAGAGAAACACGTTTAATTTAGCGATGGTTAATTGGCATCAGTGGAGCTAATATGAGCAATACACCAGCGAACGCACTTTGCTCGTGTATTGTCGTATAATGGGAAGACCTAAATTATGCTACTTGTATAAGGGATTTTTTAACGTCTTTAATTCTATAAATTCAACATTAATTCTATAAATTTAACATTCAGAATAATCACGCATGTTTTCTGAGGTTACTAGTTTTCTTTAACACTGCTTCACGTTTTTAAAAACGCCTTATTAATCCTTTCATCAAGTGAAAGAATTCCAGAACCAGTTTCGCTTTTAAAGAGGCGTAAAAGTTAACCTAACTTTAAGCTTTTGTCTTACACATTCATTTGAAGATAATATTATTTTTCATTTAGAAAAGATCATTAACATCAAAGCAGGTTTACAGTCTGTTATACGGCCTGCAAAGGGATTGAAAAAAGGTAAATTTAACTAATCAAACTTATTCTCTTTTAAATTCTCAGATAATAAAACTCAATCTTTGACGCTGAGGTCAATAAAATTTGACCCGGTTCTCAGAAAGGTTACTTCTGAAAATGGCCTGCTAACTGAAGGTAAATTTAAACGATCACGGCGAATAGAGAATATTTTTTCGGTACGCTGTTCCAGTTTCCTTATCTCAAACAACTCAGATTCAGAATGCTCACTCTGGAAATCTTGGTGGTGGTGATAATAGCAGCTTCGTCACTCTCACTACTTTCTATTCATATTCTTAGACTAATATTTTTCATTTGTTTATAATTTAGATCAGGTCCACGAATTAAACATCGGCAAGAGGAGAGAGAAAGCACTTCTCGTTCGCAAAGACCATATACAGTTTACAGTACTAGTTGGCCAAACTCCATTCCGGTTGTTAAGATGTATAGGTATACAGACAGTAAGCATCAGTTACCTGTTTTCCCTAACACTCCTTTGTCGAGAGGAAAAGGACTGCAATGCCACAAAAACACTGTATAGTTATTTATTTATTTTATTTATCAAATACCTGGCCATTGACCTTACTGGCACTTTAATACAGGTCATTAGACTACAAGTCCTCCAATACTTCTTAACAATACAGTCTAAACTCTTAAGTGCAGAGCACACGTCCATATGAGCAGCGTCCATGGTTTGTCTAGAAGTTATAAACTATACAGTTATAAACATCCAGGACTTCTCCGGATTCAGATCAATGGTAGCTGGCTCCTCTACTCCTATACTAAACAGGGAGCCTTTTCCGTCGTAAGAGACATTATCTGAAGTTTCAGTAGTGGCTATATAATTGAAAATGGACTTGTTTCGCAGTAGTCCAAACTGCATTGTTTTATTACTTTTTGTGACATAAGATTTACAAGAAGTAAGTACGTGTTCTTCCCTTTTAAGTGGAATAACCTTGTGATAAGTAATTACCTGATATTAATTCCATGGCACTTAAGAATAAATGCGGAAAACGATAATTTTCTTGATTTAAAGATTGATTACTTTTCCTGAAAATTTTAAAACAACTTAGCATTTCTTGTTAAATTGCAGTTCACTTTAGTATGTTCATTAAGTCGACTTAAGTTACGGATTTTAGATTTTGTGTGTGTTTAACAGAATATAATGAGGAAAGCAAGGGCTGCCTACAAAATGGACACCTTTGTGAAGGAATTTCTAAGGATGACTAGTTCATACTCATACTACTCTAGCTAAGAGCCACTAAAACTATACACTGGTGCCATCGTTAGTATTTAAAACCGGAAAACAAAATAATATTCAGCTGTCTTATCTACTCAACTACGGCGGGCCATAAGGGTTTCTGGCCATTTTTAATACTTGAAGGAAAACATTAGTTTTGTAACTAATAGCATTCGTAACGTACTGATCTTTATGAATGAAACAATCTCTGAAAAATCTGGTCTTCACATTTGTTATAGTACAGACATTTTTAATTTCCATATGTTTGTATTTTTTAATTTTTGAAATGCTAACTGCTTACTTTGTGTAAAAATATTCTCATAATAAAAATGAAATGCTTTGCTCAATTTTAGCTTTAAATTTAAAGTTTATCTTGGGTATATTGCTACAACTCTTGTATATGAAAGCAATTTAAAAATATTACAAGACTATACGAGTGGATGCTTGAAAAAACATAATTTTTTTAAACACAGCAATTACATTTCGCATTCATATTTAAAACAGAAAGGAAAACAAACATTTTCCTACTTTTAATCATGATAAAAATGGAAGAAATGCAACTTTTATCACGAGTAAAACTACATGCAAGTAACAATGAAATTCTAAGCAAATCTTCCTCAATACAAGAAAATAAAACTGAAATAAGAAGCACTTCAAGTAAAGAGCTTGTACGTGTGCAGAGACGCTTTTATTCTAAGAGGTACCTTCATTACTTTGGCATTAACTTAGTAGAAAAATCTCAGCTTCGGTATTTAATTAAATTTCTAGCTTTGGTTGACGTTGAAAGCTCATCAGAAAGGGTTACATCACATTTTGTGAAGTTATTGTTTAGAACTTGAGTGCCAGGAACAGTGTTTTCAGGGTTTTGCAAACGTTTCACAAGAACCATTAAATGCTAACTTATTGATTTCAGCTTCCTTTTTAAATCTGAAAAATGAAAGCGTTACTGTCAAATAAAGAATGCTTTTTAAAGGAATAGGCTACGAATTTTGTACGGAAATAAAACGAAAAATTTTCTCCATAATTAATTTTGGAAATCCTTGACATTCGATGTCACGGTTGAGTAGCTTTTTCTTTTTTAAATTAAAAAGTAGTAAAATAATGAAACAAAATAAAGAATCAAGCAAATATTTAGTAGTCTTATAAAGAAATGTTCTTAAAGCCTAGTTTAATTGATCGATTCGAAATATATGTTTTCGCTGGTATTGAGAATGTTATGCTAAGAAAAATATAACATAAAATGGTATGTTCACTTATTAAGGAATCATTTAAAAGTAGGAAGACAAGAAAAACGAACTTAATCAGAAATGAACGTTATGACGGTTAAATGAAACCCAAATAATAATGGAATAGAAAAGGCGAAACTAAAATTGCAGAAATATTATTTTCTGTTTATTAATAAGATATAATGAAGGATGTAGATTGTCAAGAAGTTGTAAAATCTAACTTTTTGCTAAATTCCTCGAGACAACGTATTCGATACTGGATGAAATACTGATGAAGCATATTTGATACAACTGAATTATAAATGCAGGTACATTTCTTTTTCCACAGTTAAAATGTATTTTTAGCCCAAACGGCGTTAGCTCTGAAAGACTATTAATTTCGTTTTGTCATTTTGCGTTGATTCATTATAAATATATAATCACTTTTTAAATTCCTGCCACCAAATATTAGAGCCTTGTATTATATTTAAAGACATTAAATAATGAATAATCTGCATAAATGTATGTATGTGTTATCGCACTGTTATAAAACAAGGGTACCTAGAGCCATTAAATTTTGAATAACTTACATCTCCACCTGAATATGGGCATCTGGAAGCCCAAATTTGGAATCTGAAATTTGTTTTATTATCTGTTTCATATTTTGTAAAATATTTATGAGTTTTTGATTAAGAAACTCAATGATTTCAAAGCGAGGAATGGGAACACTGTGCGGGAAAAAAAGCATTTTTTATCTCCAGTGTGCGAGAGTGTGTATCGGAAATTCTAAAGGTATGCTCTTTTAAATATTTTGTGATGTTGCTGTTAAATTGAATTTTACGGTTTAAGTGCGAAGAACATGATATTTAATAAATAAAGGTAACACACAAAACGTTAAAAAAACGCCCCTTTGGGTGTAATGTAAAATCTGAAAACTTCATGGTTTTTATTTTCAATTATAATTTTGCTAAGTCATATTTAATTTTGAGTCTGTAGATTTATTAATACTAATACAAATATGATAGACAAGGATAAGGTTTCAGTAGTTGATGAATGTGTAGAAAAGTCTTGTTAATGACTTCTGTATACATTCATCAACTATTGTACTTCTGGTGATTAACGATTTTGCATTTGGTAAGAGAGAAATCGATAATAACTGGCAGTAATAATGAGCTCGTTATTAACCTCAAAGTTTTTTTAAAACATGCATTAAACATACTGCATTTATTTTATTCAAATATAATTTATTAAAGTATTACAAACCAATTATTTTTCTCTTTAATAAGCTTGTAGAATTTGTTTAGTAATTTACATGGCCTTCTTAATTCCAACATTGCAACTATTTTCATAGAATTATCTATCTTACTGCGAGAAATCTTACGACTGAAACTCATGTCTACATGTAATTACATTTGTCTACATGTAATTACATTTTAAAGAAAGGAAGACTGAAACCCCTTTTTTCAAATATATTGCTAAATCATTAATAAATGTTAATTATACACCAACATTTTTTTTTAATACATTAACCTTAAAAAATGCAGTATGCATGTAAAATGTATATTGCAATCCAACCATACTGTTCAAAGCCAATAGTATGTCATGATACAAATTTATTTTATCACAAATCATATTAAGTTTCATTTTTGTCACTAGCCAAATCTTGAGATGTAGCTAAATATGTATTAAATTTATATAAATGCACAGAAATAATTTATAAAATTTATAGAAATTTATATGAAATACTAAATTTAAAGAAAACTGCTATCTGGAATGTGTTTTAATGTGTTTATTCTACTAATTATGCGCTTGTAATTTTATCTTCAGTATAAAAAGCTAGCCTGGCGTTTGACGGTTAAAATTAACAGTTTAATTAAGCCTGCAGAAACATAAAAATAGCCAAAAGCCATTTATAAATTTTATTTCATTTCTATGAATCGTTTTATTTTTACTTTTCTTTTGAATATTCTATTTCCTTGCATACATTTCCATGCCTTGTGTATAATTTAAAATTAATTCATATTAAATGTTTCTTTCCTACTTAATCATAGGAATCACTTTTAATTAGACTGAATGTATCATATGTCGAATGAAACGTAATACAGGGTTAGAATAAATAATTCATTCGTTTTGAAAAGTCTATGTTTTCAAAAGTATTATTATTATTGAGGTTCTTTTCATGTTTGTATTGCGTATTCCAGATGGCAGCACGAGTCCATTATATTTCCAAAGGGGTCTGGCAAAGTGGCAATTCGAGGTCAGTACCTGTTGAAAATGTCCACCTGCAGTCGTGACAATTGAAAGAGATTCTCCAAAGGTGAATGTTTTCTGTGCAGTGTCACAAGCACTGTCCATACACGGCCCATACAAGCTAGCATGTATGGGCCGTTTTTACTCTCTGTGGCCGGTACATGTTACCCGAATATATTGCAGTTGTGGTTGTTCCTGCAGTTCAGTGTTGACTTTAGGGATTTCGTTTCCCAACAAGACGGGGCACACACACCCCCCTTCATTGGCACATCCCAGTTCGTAACTATCTAAGCAATGAACTTCCGCATTGCCTTATTGCGGGTATTGGTGAGAATTACCTAGCTTTCTTCGCCTGGCCTCCCAGATAACCTGATTTAACGCCCTCCGACTTCTTCCTGTGGGGATACGTTAATGTCCTTGTTTACGTGCATCCACTACCGCAATCTTTAGTCGAGCTCAACCGGTGCCTCAATGCAGACAATTGGCAGAACTATGCTATGAAATATATGGAATGAGCTCGTTTATCGTCTGGACGTGTGCCATGTCACCAGAGGAGCCCATATTGAACATTTGTAGAGGGTCTATAAACTTAATAAGTTAATGTTTCTTTTCAGATATCTTTACATCTTTCATGCGTGTATGTGTAGTATTTTTTTTTTTTTTTTTTTTTTTTTTTTTTGAAAATCTAGCCTTTTCAAAATGAATGAATCATTTATGCTAGCCCTGCATAACATAGGAATTCGGAGATGGTAGTGGCCAGCGGTTGTTTTCACTCTGTCCAGTCCCGATTCGAATGTCAAGTAAGGCAATTACATGTTTGCTATCTTTGTCTTTGTAAATGTACTTAAATAAGCTTTACAGTAATAACTTCAAGAAGATTCAGTAAGTCTTCTAACTGAAAATAGGCATATTTGATGGAGACAGGTCCTAGAGAAGACATAGTTGAAGTAGTCCATCAGATTATACAATCGTAAAGTGATGTAATAAAATAGGGTTAAAAAAGATTTATGAAATGAACATTTATTCAAAACTCATAAAACAATTAATAAAGGGAAGGAAAATAATTTATCGTATAGGTTCACAGGAAAACATTAATGAAATGGTTCTCTTTACAATTCGTTTACAATTTTACATCACGAATTATAAAAGCGTGGAATTTCCTTGATAAATTTATAAAGGTAAGGGTTTATACATTTGACAATGTAATTCGATTAATAGATTTCTTTATTTGGTCTCACGTTTTTATTATTCATGGTATAAAATTGTAGAAGAATTTTGAAAAGAGAATTATTTAATCACTTTTTCTCATGAGCCTATATGATAAACTATTTTTCTTCTTTTAATTCATTAATTATTTTATGAATTTTAAATAAATTAAAAACTTATTTTATAGAAACATTTTTAAAATATTTTATTTTATATTCGGATTTTACTCGTATGTCTCAATAGTATGTTGTTAATTAAAATATTCAGTAAGAAAATTTCTATTCAACAAGGAAAAATCCCTTTTTTGCTTCCAACAATTCTGCTACGTAAAATAATTGATAAAAAATCACACGATTTCCGAAAAATTGCATAAAAATCTGAAATTACTTTAAAAGTTTCATATAAACTTCGTTTAAAGAAATTTTTTCTTGCTTCATCTTATGGTATACAGTTCTGAGTGTTCAGTTTGTTCATTCTTCGAAGATAATTGCGAAAAAGCTCTTCAGTATTAAATTAAATACATATAAATAGAATTTTGAAAAACTTATTTTCGCACCACATTTTATTGTTATCCAAAATACTTGGCGGGAAAATTTTGAACTGGATAGTCAAAAGTTATTTCCTTCCTCCTTCCAGTATGCCACCATGGTGTAACGGTAGCACACTCGGCGCGAATTCGAGAGGTCCAGGCGCGAAATCAGGCAAGGTCATTCCTCCTCTTTCGCGTCTCTTTCTTCAAAATAACCTAATGACATAGTTTATCAGGAAATAATTTAGAAAATCAGTAGCAAAACCCTTACCACCGCTACAAACACAATGAATGAGATCAAGAAATGCATATTAAAACGTGGTTAATTTAAAAACAATTCTAAAAAGACGTCTGATTATCAGTTATAAAAAATTGTATTATTCTTGTTTTTAAAAAGAGGATGAAAAGTTTGTTTTATAATGATTGAAAACTTAATTTTTATAAAGGACACATTTTTGGATGTTAGTCCCTTAAATAATATTAGAAAGTCCTCCACGAAGGCATCCCTCCCTTTAGGCAGATAGC
This sequence comes from Stegodyphus dumicola, assembly GCF_044657685.1. Taxonomy (NCBI): domain Eukaryota; kingdom Metazoa; phylum Arthropoda; class Arachnida; order Araneae; family Eresidae; genus Stegodyphus; species Stegodyphus dumicola. The sequence goes on from NC_140771.1 coordinate 203,155,061, forward strand.
CTTCGTGTGCTTTGCCATAATTGAGCAATCCAATCCAGTCCAATCCCTTAAATAATGTATCATTACAAAAATATCATACAAAAATCAGAATTCAACTGTAGAGACATTAGGTATTTCTTGGAGGCAGGCGAGATGAAAAATTAGCAAACCCCTTTGCCGGGAATCGAACCACGGACCTCTGGAATACCGGCCCAGCTTGCAGAACGACTACACCACGAAGGCACGCTAGGAAAGTGAGAGAAATACCTTATACAACTTTTTAAATAAACTATATTTTTTAGCTTAATTAAAGAAATTAAATAATTAATGCAAAGAATTTTGCATTAACTATTATAAATAATAATAACTGATGCAAAGAAGTATAATATAGTTTTACAAGGTTATGTATTGTGTGGTTTAAAAGCTGATAAACACTGGAGAGCTTTGAGGGATATTAAAAATTTACATAAAAATATGAATCTACAAATTATTTCAGTATATTTGTCTGAAATTTTCGAAGGTTATTGAAAATTAGCATTGTTTTCTATTTGAAGCAAAACGTTGAGTACTTATATGGGATATTTAAACTTTACTGACTGTAATATATGTGTTTATACTCGATTATTATGTTCTGGTTGAATGCTGTTCTTATAATAGAAGGTTGGTTAGTGTAAAAAGTACAATAAATAAAAGGTGTACTTGAAAATCCATTTAATTTCAATGAAGAAAAATTAACACTATTATGTCAAAACAAGAAATGGTGGTACTTTTAAAGCTATGGAAGATATTTCTGACCTATTGTTAAAGAAACAAGTCCTCTTTTCTCCTTTTCAGCAATCATTCTTGACTGAAACTGACTCTTATGACTTAGCCATTTACTTTATATTTTATATAATGCCTATTTTTAACTCCATGCAAATAGCCGAGCGTGGTAGCCTTATAAATGCCTTTCTTATATTGTATATATATGCAAATTTATTTAAACTATTGAAGTATATAGAAAGTTGAAGCACACTGATCTTTCAAAGATGTTTTAGATTATTTTCTTTTTCTTTTATAGTGCCTATTATCGTTTTACTACATATTTTAATGGTTTATATTATACTTTAATCTGTGTGCATTTATCAAGATTGCTCTGATAACTAAGATATGTTTGCAGAACTCTAGAAAACAAGACGCAGCTATGGGAAATACTGAGACAAAACTTCGGAAAGTACCATGGGATTCGAGTATGAATGAATGTTTAATCATTTCGGCATTAACCGATCGAAACTAAAACTTGCCTGATATGTTATAAAGCGCAGCATTTAGGATTCCGTGCGCTATCGCCAAATATGCAAATGGATCATTCTTCAAGAAATTCTGGAAGACATAGTTTAAGCTTCTTAAAACTAAGCAATTATTCTTGTCGTACATTAACTATGATACTACAGACAAATAGAAGCGCCGGCAGCTAGGTGACGATAGAGGCTGGAAGAGTTTGGGCATCGCGCCAAAACTTGCCCTTCTCATCTGAAATTCAAACAAGTCGCCACCTATTGTGGCTGTCAAATGCTACCGACTGAATGGATTATGGAGGGGATGAGGAAAGGGAACTAGGAGGGGATGGGACGCGGGATGGGGTATTCAATTCCAGTATTAAGCGGATGCCGAGGTGAGGCGCATTGCCAATAGCGCCAGCTTTGGATGTTAATGTGCTTAAGCGGTAAAGGATGACAGATCTGAAGTTTCCCGCAGATTTAGAGAAACAAAAGCATGCTCTGAAGTTATAGCGCTACTTATGCAGCTATTGTTAACATTTCGGAGCTCACTGTGTTTTTAACCTCTTCAGTTACATATGCAGATATATGTGATGCTTATGTGTTACTGAAGCTAGTCCAAATTCATCGGAACTGCTTTTTGGAATAACAATCAACTATTATTTACACGTAATAGCTAAAGAGATTTTCACTTTGAATACTTTTGTAATGACGTTATTTTTAAATGATTTAACTTTAAGTCTTCTACACCATTGACTCATCGTTTTTGAAGTCTTACAATTACATTATTAAGTGTTTTTTCGTGGATAATTGTGAATTCCAAGGTCATTCCGGTATCATGAGAAGTTCATAGCTTGCTTTGGCAATCGTTTAAAATAACTTTGCAGCTAGAAAATACAGCTGGGAAAAAAAAAACATAATGTTCATGTAAATAAGTTCAAATGTGTTAGCATATACGTATACTGGAAGTGGACATGGAAAATAATTATTCTTACATAAATTTCTTCTTCTAAGCCTGGTGTAATAGTTATGGCTTTTAATTTCAAGATCAATGCAATGTCACTAACAAAGCCCTTTTTGTAGATTTACAGGTTGACGAGCGGTCAATATTTTCTGGCACATAGCACTGAAAATTAAGATCAGACTAAGTCTATTATACCGTCATTGCTCGACAGTTCAATGCTATCAAATTTTAAATCTCCGTTTTCATGTCTTTTAACCCTTTACCTTTGGGAATTTCATATTAACTTAAATTATGTGAAAACAGTAAAGTTAAACATCAGTTTTACATCCTGTTATTGTAAGATAGGATACATTGTTGTAAGATAATTTTATTATTACACCACATACTTTTAGTTTAAGTGTTTCTTAGAAGACTACAAAATGCGTCTACTTTGCGAAAAATACTTGTAATAAATAAAAATGCTTGAAGAGTTAATAAAAAATATTCATCCTGCTTGCTTTTATGTTTTCCCTTTATTTCGTATCTTTTCGAATGAGAGTGAAATAATATTTTTAGTAACAGCTCTCACTACAAACAGGGAAAATGAATACACTCTAAAAAAATTAAAAATTAGCTAGTACTTGGTATTATTAAATATGTTTCAGCAACAAGTTACATTAATACCCGTTATGGCTAGTGGGCGATAGTTTAGAAACTTGACCATTCCAGTTAAATGTACGAAATACCATTACAAATCTCCATCAAAAGAATAAGGAAAAGATTTTGTGTCACTAGGAATGTTAGTTATCTGGAACATTAACAACTCGAAAAGGATACTTATAAGCCAAAGATTCGTATCTTTTCTGACTGAAAAATGAAGTACTGATACTGATATAAGCAACTCATATGTGACGTAACAACAAACATTGGCACATTAATTAAGTAAATTATTCTTTAATGAAATCTGCAGTAAAATAACTAGCTTCCATGCAAGGTGACCAATAGGATATCATTAAATCCTTAGCTGATTAATCGCTTAAGAAGATGTGACATGCATCTCCAAGAGAATTCAGGATTCAAATTAAATGCTGTTGTTTAGCGTACTGCTATACGGAGATCTCAGAGCATATAACATTTCATCAAATGAGGCTCAACAGCTTAATAGAAATGGATTATGATAAACGCATTACCTTTCAAACTTAAGAAGAAATTTTGTATTTTAATATAAGGCCGTATATCAGATCCTGCCTTTCAAGTAAGGCTATTAAGATATCTGGTAATTATCATTAATCTCTCTTAATTGAAAGAATTAAGAGACAAGTCTTCATTTAAATGAATTCACGTCTATGAATCTTGTAGATCATTCCTACTGATCAGAACTGCAATGTCTGATAATACCGTGTACATCGTACCTTCAAATGCTCATATTTATTCTGCAGAAAAACAGTAACACTCGCAAGATTTAATTAATTGCCTGAATTATGCTAAGAAAAATATTTTGGCAACTGCATACCAGCTCCCGTAGTTACTCATAATAGAGCTATTTCTTTTAAATATAATAGCAGTAACATAAGTGGTACCTTTTGTAATATTTTATACATATGTCTTTTAGTCATTGGCGTATAAGTCATTGGTGGTTCACTTGGTCATTGATGCATAAGTCTGCAACATGTAAGCAATGTGCTACAGCTCTATACATTTTGCATAAAAAAGAACGCATTTCTTTTCATACATATCTTTAATTTTACACAACCAGGACATGAATAGTTGATTCCAGCTCAGTGCATATACAAAATTTCACTTTCATAAACTTGATTCTAAGTGTATTCTATGTTTCCTTTCAAAGCATTTATCGGTATTGCTTCAAAAGCGCTTGAAATCTTTATTTGCATATCCAAGAGGCAACATCCTTTTTCAACAAATCTGACAAAGAATAAAAAATTCGTTATCGATTAGAAACAGTAATGGCAAATAAAATACTCTTCTGCATTTTTCCATCATAGGAGTGATTTCCTGTTTATAGTCCTCAACAAATCTTTAATTAGTTGTTTCAATAATTAAGAGCAATAGCTTTCCCCTTGATACAGCTCGAAAATCAATAAAAAATACAGCCATGATAGATTTTGCTTGAAATATTTTGTTTAAGGGCGAAATTCTGATGGTTAATTACGATCATTCGATCGTTAAAATGACAAAGACTGAGAAGTCTAAAGTGGTCTTGGGAATCTTAATTAGCTGGAGTGGAAAAGTACGGGAAAGAATTCCAAAGTGTTTATTCGTTCGATATTTGTTTCTGAAATAGGGACTTCAAATATATCATTCCCTTTGAGCAATGTAAAACAAAGGTATTCAGAAAAAACTTAAATAAGTATATGATACTTCCATTTCGTAACTGTAATTTAATACATATGAAGAAAAAAATTACCTATATCATTCTAACTACACATAATAGTTATGTTTGGCATCTATAGTACGAGTAGTACATTAGTACGACTGTAGTACCTTCTTATCAAACTATCTTTAAATTGCATAAAGTATTTTCATAGAGAAACAGCATTTCAAGCTAGGTATGCTGAAATGGTCAAGAGGGTGCGGAAGCAAAATATAATTTCGTGAGAAAGTTTTTATCATTATCTTTTAGTTTTAGTACTAATTGATTTGGCATTAGTAAGATGAATTCTTTATTGCTTTCCTAAATGTAATAATTTCTGTTTACATTTTTTTCTGATTATGTTGTGTCTTTCCTTGAAGTTCAAGTAGCAAAAATTACATTGTTAACAGATTTATGCTTTATCTGTTTTTGCTTTTCCAAAACATACATCCTTCCATATTAAAAAATATGATGTAGGCACCACATGGCTTTCTTGTACAACATTTAAATTATGCGTAATTTTTTGCTGCACTTCATTTAAACTTATTTTATTTGGAAGTGAGACAAGGTCTTGCAATTCAAAGGGCCCCTTTGGTATTGGCAACAGTAATAAAAGATAGAGGTGCACAATTAGATGCTATAGCAGTCCCATACAAAATTACGACATTCTACAACCAACTGTTTATGAACGAAAAATAGATATTTACGAACGGAAAATGGATATTTCCATTGAAACCTGAAATCCGAAATTTTTCACAATTTCAATACTTTCTTTACTTCGTACAAAGAAGTAAGCCTTGAATTTATTCCAAGTTTCTTTCATTTTCATTTTTAAATAGGATCATTATAATATTTATATTAAAGATCCTTTTGATTGTTTTCGACAATTAACTAATTAACTATTAGCTTCTCTTGATTTCTCCAGGCAAAGGAAATAAAATAACTGACATTTTTATAATAAATTATATGAAGATACTTTTGGCTGCAATATAAATTACTCATTTAGGACGGAATGGAACTAAATACGTAAAACTCGGAATCAACATTCAGTGTACCTTTTACCAGTCATTTTACTATAAGTAATATTTGTTAAATTTTATCGCTCAAGAAACCAGCCTCATAAAAAAAGGTTTAATTTTTCCCCTCATTTATTTTTCAGAGTTAAACATCAGAATAATAACACACATAACAATTGTCTTTTCATGATACAGACCTTAAATGATGAAAATCAAAATTTTCATATCAGAAAACAGTAAGTATATAAAATAAGCGACTGTAAGTGAAACCGTATAGTGAGATTTTCATTAATCATTTAATGTTGGATCTGATTTTTGTTTCGAATAAAATAAGGATAAGAACCCTAATAACAAAGAAGTACTAGTTTTGCAAATTAGGGATGCTTTTCAATTAATTGGAAAGACTGTTCGATATTTCAAAATAAATGAGATCTATCTTCTTAAGGGAAGCGATGCTTTCTTCGAAGGTTTTCTACAAGAAACTCACTCGTATTCACATAGCACATGAGGAAAACCACGAAACACACCTATGCAATAGACAGTCTACTTAGGTTCGAACTTTAGTTGAAATACTAATATTCAGCAATCTTAACCAATTGGGCTCTGGTAAGGTCAAAGTATCCTGCTACTTATAATTCAAGTACCAGAACAGCAAAAAAAAAAAAAGAAAATCTAGGCATTTAGTCCTCTCTCTATACACCTGCCGTGACATCTCGTTACATTGTTACAACATTCATCACCTTTCAATGAATTCATTTAAATAGATCAAATTACTTTAATTTCATTGGGCAAATATTTCTGAAATTAATGCAGGATATGACATTTTCGGAGACTGAAAATATAATATTAAGAAATGAGCTCTTCGTTTGTCGCATATATCTTCTTATTACAAACATATATACTTAAGTTTTGGGTAATATACAGTAATACTACTCGGACAATTAACAACGACTCACAATTAACAACGACTTTGTTTCCTTGTCAAGTTGTGTGGTCTTAGGAAAAAACACAGAAATCGATATTTATGGCAAATATTTATTTATAATCTTTGAAATATTATCTCCTTCTATAGATGCTTCCCATGAGAGATTCTATTGTATTTTTTATGTAACTATACGGTGTATTTTTGCAATTGTTTCTAGTAAGCGGAAAAGGGTTATCAATACATTAGTGTTCAAAAAGTAAACAACAACCTGATTTTCAACATTCAACAATGACATTTTTTAAAAGAGTTTTCTGCGGCATGTACAATGAAAAGCCAACTCAGTAGAAAGGTGATACTAATGCAAAATACAATCTACTTAAAATGTGCAGTGCATCGCAGTGCAAACCTACTTAAAAAGAAGAAAGGAAGGCACATTTCTAGGTATTCTTCTGCAAGTGAATGTGAGATTTTGCATGCAGAATGACTACACGAGTCATTAGGACTCTTTTACATGTGGTAGAAGGTTTGTTAAACTTGAGGAGGAGCGCAGTTTGACGTCTGGCGGCCAAGAACTTAGAATAAATAAAAGTGTTGTTCTATGAGCTTGAAAGGCCTTCCACAGGTATAGCTGTTAGGAAAGGTTGGTGGTGGTCAGCTAAGAAAAAAACCGGTGACTGATGACAGATACATCGCCCTGCAGATGGGAAGGGATCGAAACCAAACAGTAGGCAACACTGCTCAACAGTGACGGATGGCCACTAAACGACAGGTGTCCGGGTTTACTGTTTCGAGACGACTTCATATATGTGCATGGTATAGAGAACACAAAACTTGGACACCTCATCAATGGAGGCATGTCGTATTTACGAATGAGTATTCTTTCAATCTGATAAACAATTATGGACGCCATTTGATGTTTAGAAAGTTAGGAACACTCTTTCATCCCACAAATCAGGTAAAGAGGTCGTTGGGCCGTTCTAATGTGCTTGCTTGGGAGGGCATTATGATAAATGAAATGACAGAGCTCCAGATTTTGACAAAGTTGCTCTTACCGAAGATTGTTACTGATAAAGTTATCCTGCCCTATGTTCATCTTTTCCGAGGTGCTATTTTTCCCGACTTTGTTTTATGGATGACAATGCACATTCACACAAGACTCATGTTGTTGATAAGTTCCTGGAAAGTGAATGTATCCACAGAATGAAATGGCTAGCGTGCTGCCCTGATTAAATCCCTGGTTACTTTAAGGAGACGCCTGGTGGCACGATCATACCCTCTGAAGAAACCCAGACACCTGCAACAAATGATCCTTGAAGAAATGGAGCTCTTAAATCAAGAACTGTTAAATAATCTGGCGTTAATTACCGGCAGATGGTGCAACATAATCATTATAGTTAGAGGTTGATATTCCTAAGGGTCTTTAGTTTATTGTTCTTCTCCTTGGTCAGACAGATCTTTGTACCTACGACATTCTGTCAATAAAGTTTTTTTTTTCTATTCTTTTCGTGCTATATGTGTCCTATTCCTGTTTTTGCTATTATACTCTCCTCATCCTTTAAGTACAATACAATTATGCCTCTGTAGGATAAATATCATGTGTCCTAGCTGATGTTTTGCGGGATTAAGGCCAAAATCACAAACTTTGCTTAAGTTTTGCACACTAGTGTAGATTTGGAAGAACCATGTAATAGAGAAACTTTAAGAACAAACCTTTGTTCCAATGCGATAAGTTTCATTTTTACATTTGGATAATTGCTAAATATGTCTGGATATTTCTTTGAAGAAATCGTTACCTAATAATTATTCTTGGTAAAAATGGTTTTCTTTTTTATTTAAGACTTATCCCTCATAGTTTTGTTCAATATTTCATTGAAATTTAACCAATTTAAAATTCTTCAGAAAATAAAACTTCACTGATCATTTTCAAAGTGCAATACTTATCTGAAGAACAAATTAAAGAATTCCTTCACAAACCACTTTTCCTGTGTACATTGAAAGTTGTTTAAATAATGTGTCTATAGAGCACGTTTATTTCATTATTGAATTTATTTCTTTATCCATCAAAACAATTTTCATGACATCATGGAGCGGCACTAATAAAAATCATGTCAACAGGGCTTATGAGATTCTGAAATATTTACAGAATGCGGGAAATATCCTGAAGTGGATAGTAAGAACATTTCTAATAGAAATATCTGTACTCATTTGTGCAGCTTGATAAATTTAATTAAAAAGAGTGAGTATCTAATGTAATTTTTTAAATTTTCTAGAGACATTAAAAGTGATTTGTAGATAGGTTTATTGAGCCCAGGATCATTCAGAGTGAAGCTGAGATATTTTGTTAATCAAGAAATGAGAAGAGAACTTGATTTTTGTTTTCTTTTCTTTTTTTCAAATTTAATTTCTTTTTCATTTGGGAATGTTGCAGAGCTTTAAACAGTGGGCATTTTCTAAATTCTTGCATAAGATATAGCTACATTTTAGCATAATATAGAAACAGCAAATTTATTTGAAATCATTACTCACAACACCAATTCTTAATGTAAAATTTCTGAAATTCATATAACAATCGCTTGGAAGCAGTAGAATAATATAGGTCACTCACGAACTACTACTAGCATAAAATATTTTCCTTCAAACTCTATGGTATCAATTTTCAATTTTACCGAGATTCGCTGATATGAAAGAAATGTTAACGGCATTTGGAAAAGATCCAAGCATGACCTTGTATTTTTGAAACTCTTTTTTTCATCACCTTTTTATCGGAATCTTTCAATAAGGACATCTCTTCATCCTTTTTCATCGAAAATTCTATTCTTTTTTATTCGCAAGTACATCGGCTTTAAAAAGGGAATGCCTCTATTTCTATCCCTCAGAGATTTTCTGACGGAATGTGGCCTCCAAATCTCATTCTACAGAGAAGGAATTTTCGCAAAGTTTCACCTTGTCATATTGAAATCTGAAGTCAGCAACTCTATTTTTATGAGATCGGAAGCGACGTTAATATTCCTTCTCAGTTTCTGTCAAAGGAAAGTAGGTCGGAATATCGCTCGAGATGAAAAGTGTTGAAGATGATTTATGCATGGCAGGAATAAAACATAAATATCAACTGAAATTTAAACAAATACTCATAGCGACTACAATGGACATTTATAATTTCTTAACAATAGTTCTATGTTATTTATGCATCTGTGTAATTTGAGACAAATAGATAGATATGTATACAGATGCATAGTATATATATCTCTACGCTCATGCGTATTAAATCGTATCATATATTCTGCAGCATCGTTGTCTATGTATTTTTGCAGCTAGATAGGTAAATAATACGGATATAGCAGCATGTGCTGCTACGCATTTAGCCTGTTACAATTACACCATTATAATTTTATACAATTCTATGGAATTCCATGCTAAAAATAGTGCATGCTTGTCATATAGAATTATGCTGATTGTTAGTCCTTGAAAAATTACTGCCTTCTTTTACATTTATAAATAAGACTCAATGATTTGAAACTGAGTAAAAGAGAAAACTTTGAATAATTCTTTTAACGATTTAAGGTGATCAGGTAAATGTAGATTTTTCTCAGGAACAAGTCATTTCCCAAAACTAAAAATCGGTAGAGTCAACAACCAGTTTTATATGGAAAGCAATGTACGGAACGAAGAGAAAACGAATGTAAGGATTGAAATATCGAGAAGCGGCACTCTTCTCCTCACATCTCTGCAAAAGATTTCTGCTTTTGAAGAAAAGAGGTATATATCTGATACTTCTCGGAAATGATAGAGTTAATATCTATGTCTACATAAACTTAAAGATATTTGTTTAATATTAAATTTTATGTTGGCATGCTTTGCTCCCATATTTTTGACTAATAAGCTTGTAGAGACATTAGGTATTTTTGCAAGCAGGAAAGATGGAATATTAGCAACGCCTTCGCCGGGAATCCAACCGCGGACCGCTGGAATACGCGTCCAGCGTGAAGACCTCCACACCACGAAGGTATGCCAAGAAGGCGGGAAACATACCATATATATTCCCCCTCTTAAAGGGCGACTGGGGTTTTTAGGGGACCCAATTGCCAAATCCTGGGTGTGGAGAATCATTACACACCACCCTTTTAGTTCGGGCACCAGTGTAGAGACATTAGTTTTTCTAAGCAGAAGAGATGAAAAATAGTAACGCCTTCGCCGAGAATGGAACTGCGGACCTCTGGAATACGCGCCCAGCGTGCAGACCACCAGACCACGAAACCATGCCAAAAAGGCCGGAGAAATACCTTATAACTTTTATTTAATTTCGATTGTTTTAGAAGAGTTAAATTCAATGTCGCATGAACAAAAGGTTTCCCAGCTCCCATGAAAGGTGTCCTGTTCTATCCTGTCTATAACAAATACGAACAAACAATAAAATTGAAATAAATTCTTTTAGTAATTTACTCCCACAACACTGATTTTGTTTATCGACAAGAAGGTATTTAACATTTTCATAAAAATATATTATAAATACAAAGATTTGTTTACAAAATATATATACGTAAAATAATAATTATATGCTACTGTAATATTAGCTAGAAGAGGATTTGTATAATAAATAATGTACGTGTAGACGAAGTGCATGTAGTGACAGTGCACAAGTAATCATGGATCATATCTTTACTGCTGGCTTTAGCTACTAGGAGCTCTTACCAGTATATTATCATTATACCATAGGCAATTAAAGTTAAAAATGTACGAGGTGTATTTAAAAATAGACCGAGCTCGAAGGCGAGATCCATAAATGAGAAAACTCATAAAATAAATTTCGCTAAATTGCATACCATGGCATATCATGGGTGACTATATCAATGGCGGCAAGAAGCGAAATGAATGTTTAAGCTTCTGGGTGAGTCTAGAAGATCATAAACACGTGATCAAAGTCTGGCATTAAGATGGGTCGAGGAGTCGAAGTTCAAAAAATGAAGTTTTTTGTAGTTTTTGGAAATAAATAAAGTTCGAACCTAGTAAAAGCAACATCTATCTGTGAATCTAAGAGTCCTATGTCTTTTGAAAACTTAAAAATCTTCTAAACTTGCGATATAATCATTAAATAAATAGGAAACTGTAAAAGGCGAAAATGAGGTCATGTGACTCAGTAGGGCCAATGAGGTGAGAGTAAGTCCAAATAATCTTGCCAATGCATCTTTATGTATATAAGCGGCTTAAGTGTTTGTCGCCGATAGTTTATTGTTGCCACTCGGAAAAATGAGCAAGGAAATTAACGTTTCCTCAATTTTTAATTAATATCTCAGCCGATTAGAGCCGTACGAAGATTAGAATGATATCGATGGATTCGGAGAATTTTTTGGAATCCGACGATACGCGGATCGAATTACAACTCGGCCCCGTTCCGTAGATATTCGAGAAAAAACAATTTGGCACGTAACAAAATCCCTCTAAGAGGGAAAACTCAAGAAAGAGAAAGTGGAAAACGTAGGGGAAAATTAGTTTTCAATTAATATTTCGGCTAACTAAGTCCCACGAAGACGCGAATGGTCAAAATGGCGTGCCACGGACCTGCGGAGTCCATCGGTGTGCTTCGCTAAGCCCGGGAGCCAGCCGTTTCGGAGGAGATAATGTTACTTCACTCCATATAGACATGCGGCTTAAATGTATGTTTGTTGCTGATAGTTTATTGGTTGTTTGCGTAACTGTACTAGCCAATGGAGTGAAGTTGCCACGGCACAGGACTGCCGTTTCATTTGAGATGTAGACAATTTTCTGTAAACCTTGCCTTTGCTATGACCACCAATAAGTCTCAGGGCCAAACGCTTAAGCGTGTTGACATTTTTTTACCTGAGCCTGCATTTCGACACGGTCAACTTTATGTTGCCTGTTTTAGAGTTCGTCAAAGAACGGACGTAAAATTAAAAATAATGGTTGGTCCTCTGCAAGGCGAGCTTAAAAAAGATGGGAAGATCTACACAAGAAATGTTGTGTACATAAGAATTAACATTTTATTATTCAACTCACCTTTATTTATTGAGCTAGTTGTGGCTGTTAAGAAATGTACCGCCAGTGGTTTCATTCATTGCACTCTACTTTAAGATATTAAGCAAGTAGAAGGGAAACACCTAATGGGGCAGTAAGCAAAGGGGCGTCCTCACCGCCTGCCCTGGTTAATACAGTTTGAATTAGCAGACAGCTTTGCACAAATAGTTTTAATTACAATTTATAATATCTAGAACTGCGGTCATATCGTATGACCGCCGGGCTTTCTAGTATCATATATGTGTACATGCATTTCGATGAGCGACAGGTCATACCAAAATCCAAAGTATCATAGAATATTATTTTTTTTAAGATTTTCTCAGTTTAAATCAGAACGAGTATACAGAGGAAAAAGAGTATTTACAGAGTTAACATAAAAGCATGAAATAGATATGGATTTTGTCTTGAGAATTAGAGGTTTGGCGCTGTGGTCAACGTGAGATATTTCAGGTAGTCAACTGAAATTACAATGTTCTCTTTTAATGAGCACTTCTATTTGACTTAAATTTGGACTTTAAAGTTCTGTGTTAAGATATTTTACGGATTTTTATAGTAGTATACGAAAGATTTGATTAACGAAAATATGTGAAGATTCTATCGTTCAAATCTTTAACTTTTTTTAAAGACTTATATATGAGGAAAATAATTTCTTATTCGATTACCTGCGTAACACATGTGTATGGGGAAATGGAAAACATAAAGAAAAGGATACTATTAGAAAACCTTTAAGATGAGAGAGTTTCGTGTTCTTATAATTCGTATAATTAGAAGTAAAGTTATTTGTTGGCAAGATTTTGCTATCTTCTTAATGGTTTCGTGATTTTACCAATAACGGACACACTTTCCCATCTACACTGCTGGCCTCCGTAAATGCAACACTCTGAAGAAAGCATGCACATAACATGAAATTTACAACATGCATTAGCGGAGGTGAGATATGCAAATAATTAGAACTTCAGCGCAGACGCACATCACGCGCGCCTATGGCGCCACTTCAAAACGCTATTTAAGGCTTGGAGTTTTCGACGATTTCAAGTTCGACAATTGTGTTTTTCTTAAGTTTTTTTTTCAAAAAAACGATCAATTATGCCTCGTTGTAAACAGCGATCATCGTTTGATCAAGTATCCGACTTCAACAGAGGAAGGATAGTGGCCTATCGAGAGTGTGGATTATCTTTCAGGGAAATCGGTAGTCGTGTTGGACGAAACCAAACAACTGTAATGCGGATATGTGACCGTTGAATGCAGGAGGGTACGACTGACCGACGTGTTCGATCGCATCCACCTCAGTGCACCATTTCACGTGATAACAGGAACATTGTGCGCAATGCAGTGACGGATCGCTCAGTCACGTCACGAGCCATAGCACAGCACATTCAGTCTGTAATGCATCATCCAGTGTATGCGCGTACCATTCAAGGTCGTTTAAATCAGAGTGGTTTGTCCGCAAGACATCCATTGCTTCGTCTACCCTTGACGCAGAACCACAGGTATCTCCGCCGCGAATGGTGCGATGAAATGAAAATGTCTAAATGTGAGAATGGAATGAAAATGTCTTTACTGATGAGTCATGCTTTTGTCTGCAACACCACGATGGTTGAATTCGAGTCTGAAAACACCTTGGAGAGAAGATGCTGAACATCTGCGTTATGCACCGCCACACTGGTCCTGCACCGAGTATTATGGTATGGGGCGGTATTATGGTATGGATATCACTCTCGCACTGCTCTAGTACGTATTGCCGGTACTTTAAACAGCCAGCGCTACATCTCCGAGGTGTTGGAGCCAGTTGTCCTTCCTTACCTTCAGAGCTTGCCCACAGCCATATTTCAACAGGATAATGCGCGACCACACTTGCACGCATTGTCCAAGGGTTCTTCGTCAATCGCCCGCTTTCCGTATCTTTCTCTGATAGAAAACATGTGGTCCATGGTTGCTGGACGATTGATCCAGATTACATCCCCAGCTGCCACAGCAGATCAACTTTGGCAACGTGTGGAAGCTGCTTGGTCTGCTGTACCCCAAGAACACATCCAAAGTCTCTTTGAATCAATGTCGAGGCGTGTGGCAGCGGTGATCTCCAACAATGGCGGCTACTCTCGCTACTGATTCTGGAAGGAACCACACTTTACAGAAGTCTGTAAATTTAATCATCTGATACTTGGTCAACATGTTGTCTACTAAATAAATTTTGTTGTGATATCTCTTGTCTTTCTTGGTGTCGCAATTTCGGTGGCCAGCAATGTAAAAGATTTTATTACTGTATAAAGTTTTCTGTGTTTAAAATTCTTCAAAAGTGACCAATCTCTTGATTGACTAAATACACATTTTTCTTAAATGTTTTAAATGTAAACAAACAACAAAACAGAACTCAAAGAGCCGAGTAAGAGGGTTCGAAAATATGTATATATATATATATATATATATTGTGCGGCTGATTTTTAAAAAAAGGACGATGCACAACTACATGATATAACAATTCCATATACACAATTTCAACGTTCTACGGCTAATCGTTTTTAAGATATGCGAGATCCATACATTTCTACATACGTACGTACAGAAGTCACGAAAAAAGGTACTTGTGAATCCATTTTAAATTCATCTTACAATCCGTTTTGAAAAAAAAAAGAGTCCTTTATTCTGTTCGTACGTAGAGATGTCAAGCCAAAGAAATCATTCAAATGAATTTCAGAGACGCTAAAATAGATATATTCGTTGAAGTATGATAACCGAAATTTTTCGTGATGGTAATATTTTCTTAACTTCGTACAAGGAAGTAGAAAGAAAACTGAGCGCATAAGCATGAGCTTCAAGGTGAAAATGTGCTAACTCTTTAGCATTAAACCAGCAGAGGGTTATGGAGAACAAGAAGTGATAGAACATAATACGAAATATATCTGAAAATGCATGCAATGTTGTTTAACTAAAAGTATTTTTAAATTCAACCATATTTTTAAGAGAAATGAAATATTATGAAGATCCTCTATATTTCTCTTATAAAATGCTAAGAAATATTTCTATATAACATAGCAACATATATGTGTTTTATGTTATGGCCCTTAAAACCATTTCTAAAATATATTAAAATAGTTTCATAAGGATGATAGATAAATGTATAAATCAATATCAAATATACGAAAAATAAAGAATTTTAAAAGATAACAGTGAACACCCGTAAATCCTATACCAAATGAAATATTTTCTGAAAGTTAAAACTAACATTTAAAACTTTACCCTTTAATGGAATAAGTGAGATTTAAGAGACATCAGGATTTTTTGGAAGCAGGAGAGATGAAAAATTAGCAACCGCCTTCCCCGGGAACCGCGAAGGCACGCTAGGAAAGCGGAAGAAATACCTTATAAGATGAATATTAAACATGCATCCTAAGAAAGCTATAAAAGCGAATTATTATGTGAAAAATATGAGATAGAACTGCTAATACCGAAATATTTGCTCAAAGTAAATGAGGGATTTTATCTTGAGAAAGGTGCAGTTTTAATCTTCTACATTATAAAATAAAAGGAATAAAAGTAAATATTCA
The DNA here is from genome assembly GCF_044657685.1 of Stegodyphus dumicola. NCBI lineage: Eukaryota > Metazoa > Arthropoda > Arachnida > Araneae > Eresidae > Stegodyphus > Stegodyphus dumicola. The sequence continues at coordinate 203,171,129 of NC_140771.1, forward strand.
ATACTTAAATTTTAGAAATAATAAAGAATCTGAAGGCAAATGCAAACTTTTGACAACAATAGGAAATGTGACTTTTCCAGCTCGTATACACATATCGTAAAGTAATTTTATGCTATCACTAATGTGCATAAGAGAGGGTTAAGTTGTTCTCCACCAGAAAATTATTTTCCAGGCAAAGTGAAATCTTGAAGGCGATTTGTTTTATATAAACGTGTATCAGTAGTGTTCTGCAAGTTCTAAATGAGTTTCAAATCGTAGTATTTATTTGGCTATTATATTTATTATTTGTTTACAAGAAGTTCATAAACTAGGCTTTCTCGATATGAAAACCAAGTTTTCTCGAGATATTGTCACCCATCTAAAAAGAGAGATCTATATGCACAGATAAAAATTCACTGTATACTGACACTCACTAAGATCTATAAGCTTATACAAGTTTGCAAGATATAAGTTCGATATTACTGAAAGCACAGAACCAGTCTAGGGCAAACGCACGGGAAACGATTGCAACTCATCATTTCTTCTCATACTTTCCCACTGTTCAACATTAACGGTTATGCACCTTAATGGTGGTGAGAATATTTCGTGTTTTTTGTTGTCTTAAGATGTAACAAGTTTCCAATCAGATTTAAATCAGTTTTAAATCAGTTTCCAATCAGATTTAAATCAATGTAAGTGATCCCTCAGCTGCAATGAACCTCAGCTGCAATGAAGGTGCATAACCGTTAATGTTGAACAGTGTGAAAGTATGAGAAGAAATGATGAGTTGCAATCGTTTCCCGTGCATTTGCCCTAGACTAGTAAAACGCAAACTATTGATCTTACGTATTTTTAATTTACCAAACTGATAAAATTTTATCTAAAGCTAAAAATTCCGAATTTAGTTAGTAATTAAGTTTACTTTCTAGCACAATGTAAAATTATGCAAGTAAATTATCTTAGAGACCAATTAAGGTTATATTAGGCCTAATTTTACATTTTATACCGAGTTTCCTTTTTATATACAGTTGCTAACGACAGTTCCAAAGATTTAATTTTTTTCAGGTATAAGTTAATGGGACACTAGAATTTCACCATTGGCCGTGCATGTATATATAGACAGTACAGCTCTGGCCTAGTTTCAATGGACAGCATCCCGGGAATGGTCCGAGCCCATCTTCCTTTACATCTAACCGCTCAAGAAAACTTCTGGATCGCCAGCACCTTGAGTGCTTCCATGCTGCAGAGACAATATACACTTATCCATGTCTTTTCTGGGATTCGAACCCAGGCCCTTTGACACGGGAGCCACTGTAGCTATAAAAGCGTTTTTTATTTTATTTTTTATTTTTCAACGGAATAATATTACGTGAAATATCCAGGCAACACGCCATAGTCATTATTGTCCGTCGTATTTATAAAAGACGAAGAGCTGTCCATTTCAGATATTCTACGATATAAAATTTCACTGTTATAAAGAAAACTGCTTTCGCTCAACTAAAACTGAAGTTACGCTAGAGTTTTAAGCAGTTTTCTAGGAAATATAATTTACGTAAGCCGTAAAAATTACGTAGCGAAATATTTTTTTACTTTTATTAAAGCTTTCATTGTGAGTACATAATCGTAACTTCTGCGACTTAATGGTATACTTAGGAAGTTTACAGAAATTAATTTCTTGTTAGTTTGCTCTAATGGTGGTTCTTCGAGAATATGAACAGCTATTAGAATGTGCCTTACGTTTTACTGGACAAATTACAAGATTCAGTCTATTAACAATGAATAAAAATGGAATATATTGCGACAGGGGAAAGAATCAAGATAAAAGGCATAATTATAAATACGAGAATAACTTGTGAAAAATACAAGCAACTAAAATGAATCTGACATACTTATAGACAACCATATGCTTTCAATATAATAATAATAATCCATTTACTTATCAGTTTGTTTTAATGAACGTTATATGAAAATGCAATCTGTTATTCTATACAGCAATTTATTAAGTTTTTCAGATATGTAAAACCTTTCCCAAGATTGTATGTGAATATTATAATGTTATTTCTAAACGTTTCTTACTTACTTTGACTTCCGTTTTAAAGAGAATTTTACACAAAGTCTGGCGTATGTCAGTTTTACTGCATTTCTTTAACACTTACAATTTAACTACCATTCAAACAAAAATTAGCTTTTAAAGATTTAAACAAAAAGAACCGTGTCATTTAGAATTACATAAACACATTTGAAAAGTACTTTTTCTTCAGGTATAAAAGAATGCTTTCATGTACCTTTAAGTCAAATATTACTATTACTCGTTTTATTTATTTATTAAATAAAGTGCCAAACGAAATAGTTAAAGAACTCAGCTCCTTATATATCTTTTATAAATATACGTAAATTAAGGTTTCTTTTATTATGTGCTCAGGCTATAACATATATTTAGGGGCTTAAGATATTGTTAGTGAATATTCGGCATTATAATTCATGCGAAACATATTATGCGTTGCGAAGAGTCGCACGTACTTTATCATAATGCACTCACTTTTACTATTCCATACTTTGGGGCTGTTTCGAAATCTGGGGATTTCAGAAGTTCTTTGAAGATTTTGAAAGTTGGAATCCTTCGGGAAATTCTCTCATTTTTATTTCACTCTCATGATCAGAAGTGATTTTAACTCAGCTGCTGTGGAAAAGGCTGGGATTTCACAATTCTGCTTCAGCTCATTTTGATGTCACTACCTCAAGAGATTCGATTCATCTGATTAAATTTTCCTCAAGATTACTGGATAGCTCAAGCAACTGGTGCTCGCTGTTGATTGTCTTTGTCTGTGACATTCTTACTCGGTAGCTGTCATTGAAATTGAATTTATTCTGCAGTTTTTCCGTGATGCGTACTTAGAGTATTGCATGACTAATACAACTCCAAGGAGCCTATCATTTTGTTGTTCTTTCTGCGAAAGTTAAAATTAAGCTCCTTTTTAAATTATATAAATGTTTTGTTTCCTCCACATCATTAATTAAAATATAAACATTTTACAATATCTCTAATTCCAAAAAATTATAAACATTTGTCATACTTTTAATTTTCATATTTTATAATTTTATGACAATAGAAGAATAACGCACTTGGTTTAATATTAGTTGAATAAAGAAATAAGTATGTTTTATTTCACACAAATGTAATAGGTATTTTTAATTAATAATGATTTAATTAAATTGAAAGAAAAAATAAATGAAAATTAATTCCAATCTAACTTTTATTTAAACTAACACGTTCTGTTACGCAAAAACTAACTCATTTATTATCCCAATATATTTCCATTCTTCATAATCAGCAATCTGTTTAACAACATATATTTTTATTATTCATACCGTGTTTTCAAAAATTTTAATATGATGTATTTTTTTCCTCATCAATGATAATTTTGCCCTTATATCAGTCAGGTTATTTTAATTTTCTTGTTCCGAAAAAACTTCGAAATCCAAACATTTAGTTCAATCTGGGATGTACACAAAATGCCTATTGAACAAAATTTTACATATATCCTATTGCTATGCCATATAAATGCCTTCATTACCATGAGTATAGAAACATCTGGCCCATTCAATGGCACACTGATACCAAAAAGTATGAATGACATATAAATAATAAATAACTTGCAAGACATTCATATTTTGGTGGTAGATGATACAAAAGTATCCAACTGAAATATTTTTTATTTATATTCTACAAAAATCACTCGACTAACTGAATTTAGTGGCGAGGTATATCTTTATGAGATACAAGCTTTCCTAATATAAATTGTATGAGGTAGTCTTATTTCTCGTGTATGAAAAACGAAATCATTCCAACAGGTCTCAAAACTCGATAGTGGGAGAATCATATAGTCTATCGCAACTGCGCAAGAAATATTCGCATTAACTGAGATTCCACCATTATAGTGAAAATTTGCAAACAATGGTAACCGGAGCAGACAGAGCGACGATCTCACAGCCCCTTCCGAAGCCCGAAATGATAAACATTTTGCCCGCATTGCAGTTAGGGATCCTTCGGCCACATCACATAATCCGCGGCTGGCAAATGCGCACGGTAAAGGTTTTTTTTATGCATCTAGTCTTTGTTTACAGCATCTTTATGGCTCTGTATGCGTGTGGGGGAACCAAAAGGGACGAATGTTGAAAGCTTGGCTTCTTCATCGTCATACTACTTTAGCATAAGCATTGATTATATGAGATGCCATTGGCTAAACATCCCACTTATAAAAAAAAGGACAGTTCTATATCTCCTGTTCTACTAGACCGATTGACGAAATTCAGTGTGCGTTCCTCATGTCTCAAAAGCACGACTTAGGATATGTATTAGATTTTTATATAGCGTTGTTCTAATATAGGTATGTTGACACAAAATTTGACTTTTTCTGAAATGACATGTCATTTTTTTTCCATATTTCGTTTCTATGACTCAAATCATTCCAAATTACTAAGTTTTGTAAAAATCGTAAGAGTAGTTTTTAAGAAATTAGCTCTCAAAATTTTAGCCCCTCATTGTTAAATGAATTTGATATATTTATTAATATCTCTTTTTATTTACAGAACTTATTTGATTCTGTCTTTCACATTTCGAAATTTAGGTTCATTCTAAATAAAATTCGCCCATTTTTTATGATTTAGTTTTAAAATTTCTATTTTAAATAATTTTTTATAAATTTAGAAAAAAATTAATTAAAACCTATAACATTTTTACCATCATCTTAAAGTAAATGTATTTCAAAGCATACATTCAAACAAATACAGTTTTTTATTCAAAATTTCCGAAGGTATACGTGAATTTATATATTGGTGAGTTTTGAAATTTGGCATATTTGTTGAAAGCGATAACACCAAATGTGGTTTAGGCACTTTGTTAAAATTATTTGAAAGTATTAACGATGTGACTTTTGTTCTCTCCTGCACGTTGGAAGGGAAAGGAAAGGTTGGGCTGTATTAAGAAGTTTGCCTAATGAATTAGTTTTGGCTCAAACTAAAAAAATGCGCCCAGTTAAATTTTAAAATTTCTCTCTCAATTTCGCAACAAATTTGAAAAAATAGAATATTTAGGAAAAAAATTGGTATGTTATTTCAGAAAAAGTCCGATTTTGTGTCAAAATACCTATATTAGACCAATGATATATGCGAATATAATATATATCCTAAGTCACTTTCGAGACATGAAAAGAAAACGCAATTTGAATTGTTTACGTGGCCGTTTACGTCAAACGGCCCAGTAGAACGGGAGATAAAGAACTGTCGCTGCTCCCTTTTTTTCATTCAGTGTACCTCTGTTCTAAAAAAAAAAAAAAAAAAAAAAAACCTTTGATCTGCGAGTTTTGTTTTATGTTGTAATACATTTTCTTATCATATGAAAGTCCATTACCTATCTTAACTTATACTTTACATAAGTATACCTTTGCAGATGCTGCTTCGTGGAGCGATGAAATGATGTCTAAAAATATTTCGAATTCCCTTAAATTTTTGAATGCCAAAATTTTATCTATGCAGTATTTCTTTTATAAAGTAAGTAGACAAAGAATAAATAATGGAAACCGATATTTATTGCATACGACTATTCAGAAAAATATGCAGTGTGTTGCATTTTACATTCAAATTTTCTATAGAAAAGTTCTTAAAATATTTCTAAGAAAAAGGTTTGTGATATTTACTACCCTCGAGCTATTTCATAAGAATTTATTTTCAGTTACGTTAAAATTGGTACAATTTATACAGGGAAATTAATTTCCGTCATATAAATCTTTTTTATCTTTTCTCTCGTTATATTACCTCCTCTAGTTCTCCTGTTGATTCGTTCCGTCAGACTGAGTTCAGAAATCACAAAACACAGTTTCACTCATATAGCGAATTTTTACTTCTGCGAATAACAAATTCTTACTTTTTTCTTTGCACTTCTGCAAATGCGTGCATTGCAAGAGTTAACATTTCACATATATGAGCAAGTATATAAAATTAAAGTAATTATTTGCCACTCGGATGTCCTAATGTATGCATTTCTACTGGATATAAGCAGTATTAGCAATGGTAGCAATTAGTATAGCAATTCAGAGAACTATGATCACTATCAAATGGAAGAGAAACACTATCAAATGGAAGAGAAAGGTTTATAAAATGGAAGAGAAACAAGTCAAAATAAAATTTTAAATTAGATCAAAACGCAAGAGGAGCATCGGACCCGGTCCTTCTTTGCCAAGTATTTTGCAAAATATGAGGAAAAATGACTGCTCTAACGAGGGCTTCCAACCGAAAAACAAAAACTGGAAAAAACCTTTATTTTGCTCGGACCGAAAACAGGAACTGAACCGAAAAAAATTATAGCTTTATTTCGGTTCTATATATCTTCATTAATTTTGTTATTGTAACCAACTTCCAATATTTTCTAATTTTACGTCAACCATATAATTATCACTATTAATGCATTGCTTCTCGATTTCTTGCTTTGATGTTCACTAGTACTCTTCTGTTTCAATTTCGCATGAAACTACTTGCAGAAGGCAGATTTAATTCAGTTGAATGAACTAGAAGTATAGATGATATTTTAATAAAAATATGAGTTGTATTTTTCGCACGGATGTTTGTATAAACAGTTTATACAGACAAACCAGCTGCTCAGCAGGAAGTATCCAGTGCCGCGCCGCCCTAAGAAAGAAAGGGGTTGTAATGTACACATCTCGTGTGTCTTTTGTATACATACGTGTCTCTTTTGTATCTGATCGGTCAGGAGACCTAAAAAGGCTAGTGACAGTCGGTTTTAATTGACGGAGAGTAATAACAATGATCAACTAGAAGTAAATAATCAAGTAAAAAAAGAAAAAAGAAAAATTGACATGTAACTTTCAACCAGATCTCTATTCTTTTGATTAGCGCCCCGAACTCAGTTGCGGCCGTGGCGACCACATTTTCCGCCAAGTCCTCATACGGCTCTGTATTCTAATATTGAATTATTGATATTACTGATAGCGTAATTACCTGGGTATTAATTTTAAAAATATTTTTTTCTGTATATTGATAGCACATTTTCTCAGTATTTACTTTAAAACTTGTCTATGATTTGTTCGATAACGTATTTGTTAAAAATTACTTAATATTTTTTTTTATTTTCTTTAAAGGTTTTTATTTCAGTAGGGATATCAAAATTCAGCCTAACTTTTCTTCTCACGGTGACTGTATCTCCTTCGATATTGAATCAATATTCAAGTAAAAACAGCTTAACTAAATAAAGAACCCACATGTAGACGAATACTATAATATATTTAAAATAACATTTACTTATTACAATTCAAATTTTATCTCTCATGAATACGTTGATTACATGTCATGGGGTTATATATTTAATTTAACCGCCGCTCATTCTTAGCGCGTTGCTAGAGAAGTTTGGATTGCAGTGTGCTTCTCACAAACAATAATTATGCACGAAATTTTAAAGGCTCTGTCTTTAACAATATTAATTGAATAATTAAATATAATATACCAAAACCTCTTTTTTATTGTTTACTTTTACGCGATTTTGAATTAACACGGTTTAAAATATCGCCAAACACACTTTTTTGTTTGTTTGTTTTTTGATAAGCGAGTTTTAAAAAATCTCAAATGGGAAATTACCCTAAAATTAAGACTTATATGTCATATATCCGACATTAGAATATTATCTTCTAGTTGGAATCTGGCAAATTCTACACAAACAAAATCTGGGACGGACGGCTAGTGTAGAATATTTTCTATATACAACATACACTGAGTATTTTTAAGCAGTTTTCTGAGGAACGAATCTACCGTGTAAAACGATTTTGGTGCATATTTAGTGAGTGAGGGAACATTCCTATACAGAGTGGCCCAGAAAACAAAAGGAGCCATGAAATATTTTCCGTATTTGTTTCAGTTTTATCAATATATTTTGTTTTGGAAACATCAAATAATAAGACACCTACTCTCCTTACCATTTTATGTCCAACAACGATCCGACATTTTATTGACGCTGCTTTAAACTGACAGCAGCTGAAGATGTTTTATTATTTGATGTTTTTGGAATAAGGTACCTAAATTGATAAATCGGAGAAAATAGGACTTTTCACATAGAACCCATATTTCTACCGGGATTCATATTGAATTCATTTTAAATAATTTTGATAAAGTACGAAGGCTTGATATAAAACACAATATTTCAGATTTCTGGGAAGAGAATAAAATTACCTATCCGCACTTATGTAAGATTGCAATGGTGGTTTTGGCAGCTCTAGATATGCAAGTTAACGTTGAAAGGGCGTTTTCAGGTTTGAAATTTATTCCCCTAGACAACAGAAATAATCTCAGTGAAGCCATGTTAGAAGATATATTAATAATTAGAGGCAATTTTCACATTTTAAATCAATAAACAAACATTTTTATATAATTTTTGCAAGACCAAGTACACGATGTCAGAGGCAAGTAACGAGGGTACACACATAATCGACATAACCATGAACCTAGTTGTCAAATGCGATTTTTTTATAATAGATAACATTGCCAATACTGGCCGTTCTCTGCTCACCGCTTGTATCGTATGTGCTATGTGCTGGTTAACTGTATCAATTCACATAGTGTACCAATTAAAAAAGAATAAAATCTTCTAAATTTTGATTGAATTATATTTTTAGTACAAATAAGAATATTCAGAAAATAAAATTATTCATTCGGAACTGAACCAAAAACCGTTATTTCTGGTGGATCGGAAACCGGAACTGAACCAATTTTTTTTTTTTTTTTTTTTTTTTTTTAGTTGAACCATAACGAAAAAATTACGGTTTGAAGCCCTGATTCTTACAATCAATTGAATGGGCATAACAAAGTGATCATCCAATATAACATCTATAAAGGAAATGAGTAAGTTAAAATAAAAAAAAACCTTACGAATCTGAAAACATTTCGGAAAAATTCGATTGAAGTTATGTCTAAAATTAGGTTTACGTTTCATTATTATATTTCTCCATACATGGTGCAATATTCTAATCGTTTTTTTTTTTCATTCATTACTTTCCGTACAAAAATAAAGAAAAATTTTTTTATATCAATTACAGAATATGATATAAAAGCTGTCGTCATCTAAGTGAGTTTAAATATTTGGACAGTGAAATACTTTGTATGAAATACTTGCGACTCTTTGCAGCTCACTTCCTAAGTGACTCAAATTTAGCAAATTTCATGAAGTAATTATCTGCACTCATGCACATTGTTCGTTGTATATATGCATATAGCTTTTATTTCACATTTCATCAAATATTTTTTTCCATACATGTATACACTGTCTTGAATTCATTATGTATTCTCTATCACTGTAGTGCAGTATGTATGAAATAATTAAGTCATTCAGCTGATACTTTGCCAAGACTTCAAAATAGAGCTCAAGATCTTTATTCCCTGTTTTGACTATTCAAAATTCGTGATTTTACTTTGGTTTCTCAAAATCTGGACCAATACGTTCTGATCATTTGAATCTCCTTCCGTTTTTCTTCATCGAGAACTCGCGGCAGATGATTTTCTACGCCTATGTTATGCCGATGGCATTAAATGTTGTTGAGCCGAACAGCAGCCAGTTGTAAAATATTCGCGTTACAACTTGCTCAATTAATTTCGCTTCCATTTTGCAAATTTGCTTTGCTCCTAAAGACGACTGACTTGTGTCTGGTTGCCGTCAAAATTGATAGAATGTTTTCCAAAATCTACGTAAAGTAGGATTTTTTCTAATTTTAAATACGTTTTGTGCTAACTTTTGTTAAATCTTACGACGAATTTCATCATATATTAATTCAGAAGGCAAACAACAAAAATCAGCGTAATATTCTCAAAATTTTCACAGGACTAGTTTCGATGGTTTTACCGAACCACCATCCTCAGCTGCAAAACCTCAAATGAACAAGATAAGAAATAATGATTTGCTAAGATAAGAAAGCCTGGACAAGAATAAGCAAGTGGCGCAATCTGTTGGTGAAACCAGAACTAAAACATAATTTCTTTAAAGGCCGAAGGCAAAGATGGATTGGAGTTAGGATCGTTAACTAGAACAGAAAGATTTTTTTGAATGTGAAATGCCTCTAGAAATGCTAGTTTGGAGCTTCTCGAATGAAAGATGTTTTTTGAATAATTTTGGCTGCAGAAAAATTCAAAGTGTGATTTTCGGACTAACAATGCTGGGCAACAGACTTCTATGTTTCCTTTTTTCTAACATATGCCTCATGTTCCTTGACGCGAAATTTTAAGGCTTTCCTAGTTTGGCCAATGTAAATCAAACCACACTGGCAAGGAATCCTATAAATACCCCAGGAATTCATATCCGGAATGGGGTCCTTGAGTATGGAACTCGGAATTTTATTGATGGGAGAATAAACAAACCGAAAGTTAAATTTCTGCAAAATATGTGCAACTTTATAGCTAATTGATGGACAACAGAATTTTTATAATCTCCTGAAACAAGAGTGTGCCTTTTAGTGTGTTGAGATGAGAATTTTTTAACTGCTTGATTAATAATGTTGGGTGAAAAGCCCCTGCCAATAGCTATTGTTTTTAAATAATTTAGTTCTTCATCAAGGGCTAGTTTGAAGGAGCAAACTTGAAGAGTATGGCAGTACCTGATTTGATACAGAAGCCAATGTTTTAAGTTGCTTAGCAACTTAAATAGCAACTTAAAACATTCGCTTTTCCCATCTGTTGCGAATTGTGCCAGATTATATGCTCTTCCCAAAATTCATAACAGTGGTATTCCTTTCCGCCCTATTGTATCAAATTTAGGTACTGCCTCGTATCCCTTAGCTAAATATTTAGTTTCTAGATTTTCAACTCTCTTAGACAATAACATTTGCACCATAAAAAATTCAATAGAGTTTGTAAAAAAGGTTAAAAACATTTCTCCTAGAAATTTACTCATGGTTTCTTTTGATGTAAAATCATTATTCACCAATGTTCCAGTGGAGGGTGCATTAAGCTGTCCAGAAACCAGACTTCGCGAATTTCATTTCTCTTGCATCGAAATTGATGAGCTAATTTCTCTCACTCAACTCTGTTTGAAACAAACACATTTTGTTTTCCAAAATAAATATTACAAGCAAACTGAGGGATTAGCCATGGGAAGCCCCCTCAGACCCATCCTGGCTGATATCTACATGCATTATTATGAATCAAAATTGTTTGAAACTTTAAAATTCCTGGCATGGTTCCGCTACGTAGACGATACATTTACCCTGTTTGAAGGTAATAAAGATGATTTAAATAAAGTTCTTTCAACAATGCTTTCTACTGATCCTGCTATTCAGTTCACTTTCGAACTTGAGACTTGCAATTCTCTTCCGTTTCTCGACATTCTGGTCACACGTAACACATCCAACTTCAGTACTACGGTTTACCGTAAACCTTCATCGGTTTGCGTTCCACACACTTTAAATCATGTCATCCGACTAAACAAAAGTTAGCTTCATTTTATTCCTATGTTTTCCTTGCTCTTCAAGTTTGCTCCTCCAAACTAGCCCTTGATGAAGAACTAAATTATTTAAAAACAATAGCTATTGACAGGGGCTTTTCACTCAACATTATTAATCAAGCAGTTAAAAAATTCTCATTTCAACACACTGAAAGGCATACTCTTGTTTCAGGAGATTATAAAAATTCTGTTGTCATCCCCTTCTTTCCACCAATTAGCTATAAATTTGCACATATTTTGCAGAAATTTAACATTCGGGTTGTTTATTCTCCCATCAATAAAATTCCGAGTTCTATACTCAAGGACCCCATTCCGGATATAAATTCTTGGGGTATTATAGGATTCCTTGCCAGTGTGGTTTGATTTACATTGGCCAAACTAGGAGAGTGTTAAAATTTCGCGGCAAGGAACATGAGGCATATGTTAGAAAAAAGGAAACACCCAACATTATGGGCTTATTTTTTTGCATAGTCTCCTTCTTTGTTTTTTTTTTCTTTTTTTAAAGAAAACCCTTGACATAAAGTACTACTAAAATGTATACTGTAAGATTTGTATCCATATAAAACATGACACAGACAACAATCCATTCCACACAGGCTTCACTGAAACAACCACGAATCAAATGTTTAAAGCTTCTCTGATCGAGTTGCTATCTTCGATAATTTCTGAATCCTGAATTTGACAATTCAGTATTCAAAAGAATTAAGCCGATGACAGACTCTCCTTCTCTTTCTCCTGTGAGGGCACCATCAGACACTAGTGTCTTCTGTTGTTGTCTTCTGTTGCTCAACATTGTTGATCCGAAAATCACACTTTCAATTTTTCTGCTGCCAAAATTATTCAAAAAACATCTTCCATTGGAGAACTGGATTTTCTAGAGACATTTCAAATTCAAAAAAATCTTTCTGTTCTAGTTAATGATACTAATTCCAAACCATCTTTGCCTTCGGCCTTTAAAGAAATTATGTTTTAGTTCTGGTTTCACCAACAGATGGCGCCACTTGCTTATTCTTGTCCATGCTTTCTTATCTTAGCTAATCATTATTTCCTATCTTGTTCATTTGCGGTTTTGCAGCTGAGGATGGTGGTTCGGTGAAACCATCGAAACTAGTCCTGTGGAAATTTTGAAAATATAACGCTTATTTTTGTTGTTTGACTTCTGAATTAGTATTTATTCGGCGTGTTATTGTGTCTTAATTCATCATATATATTTGCGATATACACATTTATTCAAGTTCTGTTAATAACAATTCTAACTTTACACGTCGAGATAAATATAATTTTTTATTCTTTAATTATCAAAACAGACACAATAGCCGATATTTGAAAATAAAACTAAATAACGCTAGTCTTCGAAAAAGCACATGAGCCACTTTGAAACAATAAATGAATTCTTTCCAAATTCTATACCACTCTGAGATTTCTGTCTTGCATACATTAAAACAGTTTTCCGGCTGCCATACTTGATGTATTAAACAGTCATTAATTGATGTAAAGCTGGACTTTGAATAACTTACAAAACTACTATTTATTATTATGTTCAGTTTTTATTTCTATATTTGCCCTAATTGCTGCAGTTGTTATCGATAACGTTTCCAGAAAGAGTTTAAATTTCTTACGAAAAAATGCTTTAACACAGTACAACCACAAACGTACGCACACGTCCAAAACCTTCATGTGTCAGTTTTTTAACTTGCCTTCGGTCTTTTCTGCGTTCATATTTTAACAAGCAATTTTAAAGCGCGTTGTTAAATAAAGAGAGAATGAAGAAAAAAGAGTTACATTCAAATGATTAAACTTTGGATGGCAATTTCTTTTGAAATGAAAGGACAAATTGTGGCAATTAAGTAGCAGCAGACTACACTTGAGGCAAAACAATGGTCTCTATTTAGTTTTTGTGTTTTCCTTTATTTAAAAATAGTGAGATGTAATGCCATTCCTAATGCATTTTCGAATTTTTTCCTCGTGAGTTAACAAAGGATTTTCTATGAATTATATCTTTTTTTCTTCCACAAATAAAAAAACGAACTTTGTTCTTGAACTGGACTCTAGCTTTTCAACATTTATTTAAAATTTAAACTCAAGATGATTTATCACAGTGAAGAAACGGAAGCTTATGTGATTACCTAACGGAACAATGCTCCGAATGTTTCTAGAAATTATTAAAATTAATTTCCTGAAAAAAAGGATATCCTGGAAGATGTGTTTCTGTAATATCACTGAAATGAAAATCTGAATCTTATGGTGCTGACTGCTAGTAGCGGTCAAATAAGTAATCTCATTAATGGAAGACGGTAGTTTCCAATGATGCTTTGCATATACCATGAGTAAACTATGAACGATCAATATTGGAAAACTAGGCCAGTTAAAAAATTCTTATTAGACGGTCCATGGAACTATTGAAAACACTATTAATGCAAGAACCATTATCTCTACAGAATGCATATTGTGCAGTCTTTAAAAGATATCTTTGCATCAGAAATAATAGATTTAAGCAGAAACACAATTAAAGGACTTAGCTAACAGACTAATCAGTTAAAATTTGATTTATAGGCTTAGCGTTCTCAAAAGGCTAAATGATATCAAAAGGCTGAATGATTGAAAATATGATCGGATTATGAAGGCTTATTCATTTGCATAGTCTCCTTCTTTGTTTTTTTTTCCTTTTTTTAAGAAAACCCTTGACATAAAGTACTAGTAAAATGCATACTGTAAGATTTGTATCCATATAAAACATGACACAGTCAACAATCCATTCCACACAGGCTTCACTGAAACAACCACGAATCAAATGTTTAAAGCTTCTCTGATCGAGTTGCTATCTTCGATAATTTCTGAATCCTGAATTTGACAATTCAGTATTCAAAAGAAATAAGCCAATGACAGACTCTCCTTCTCTTTCTCCTGTGAGGGCACCATCAGACACTAGTGTATAGTTTCAGTTCGATACCAGCGCATAAGTTTAAAAGCCATCTTCTGAATTGAACGCTTAATATTATCTGCTGGTTATCTGTAAGAGGAACTTCAGGCACTAGTATCTCGTTTAAATTCGGTATTTGTATATAAATTTAAAAGAGTTCATCTCAGTTGATTTCTCAGTATTTTCTATTGGTTTGAAAAATTATACAGTGCGAAATTCAGAAAGTGATCGATGTTAACATTATCTGCATTGAATATATTATTTTATAAATTTCCAATGTTAATTGCCATTTAATACACAATTTCTCTCTCTCTCTCTCTTTACCACATTTTTGTTAAATAAGATGCTTTATAAATCAATTTTGTTCTCGCTGTTCTTTCGTATACGTAAAAAATAATTTATAAGATATTTTGTCCCTCCTATCTGCCTGCGTTCGTATTGTAATTGGAAGTATACTCGAAGTATTATTCGAGGAGTCCAGAGTTCGAATCCCGTCGAGTCCATTGTCCATTTTCCTCATGTTCCTCTTCTTAAAAAAGATCATCTCTCTACAGTAGCACCCGAATTAAACAGGTGGTGAATGGTAGAGGGTGAAAGGATTTGCAGATTGGGTTCCCTAATCTCCAGTCGCCCTTTAAAGGTATCTCACCTTCATGTATCTCTCTTTTAGGAAGTATCATGCCTTCGTGGCGTAATTGGAAGCGTACTTAACGCGTTTTCGTGAGATCTAGGATTGAAGTTCCGATTGAAGTAATGCGAGGGCATTACACAATATTCCCGTCTCCTGCATTTTTTTTGAAAAATTTCTAATGTATAAATTATTAATTTCATCAAATGATGACTTCCTTCTAGTACTAGGTATACAATTTAGCGTACGTTTTATATTTATCAGAACGTCATTATTGAAAATACTGAAACTTCCAGGAGAAAAATAAATATTGCATGCATTATATTCATTCTTCAAAAAATAAAATAATATCATGCATATCTTTTTCCGCTGCAAAAAACGAGTTAATTCTGCTTCATATTTTCATTGATTTACAAGGCATAAATACCCTTTTCAATGGAAAGTTCTTTGAAAAGATATGCCCTAATATTTTGTAAACACCTAGCCAAGGCTCTAACAAACAGCTGTTGTGAAAATGATGTTGACGCATAAGAATTGTTTGTTCTATTTCTGAGAGTAAATCAATAAAGCTATTTTTCTAATACACGAAAATACTTTTCAGTTTTTGTTATGAAATCTAAACTATTAAAATGTTCTATCAAAAAAGTTTAATTTGGTTTTTAACCCTTCTAAAACAAAATACATGTAACATACATGAAAAAAGAATTAACATTTTATTTCTTATGGAATTATAGTTCTTGTCAGCTCTGATTCCAGAAACATATCTGGAAAGATCGATATTAAAAGGAAAAAGCAAATTTCTTAATTTTCTACTTTTTTTTAAATTAATAATTACTGGAACACTAATTTTCCTCTTTTGCCAAAAATGCATATTTTATCTCGACATATTTTCCCTTTCATAATTAATCATATTTAATTAAAACTTACTTACGGGAAAATGTATTTACATTAAAAAATTGCAGATTTAATCTACATCTATAACTAATATATCTATTCCATAGTTAATTTTTCCTGTTATCTGAATGGGATGCTTTGAAAGAAATTAAGTGATATAGTTAATTTGTTGTCCTTATTAATTAATTTATGACTTCAGACTTTAATTTTTACTTTTATAGAAATGTTTCTGAAAAATAGTTTTCGATCTGAAAATACAAAACTTTTGTATGCTTTTATAAATTATAGAATAGTAATGATTACATGTTGTGTCCTATTTTTATAAATAATTTAAGGCCCTTTAGAACGTACAGAAGAACGAAGCATAGTATATATTTTTAGAAACCCTCTCAACTTATTTTTCACATCTGTAGGAAAAAAGTAGAACAATTAAGCAAATTTCTAATCTTAAATGAAAATTATTCTGGGATTTCCAGTTTTCGTATATATGCAAAGGTTGCATAAAACAGTGGGAAAAAACACCATTACAAGAGTTAATTTTGTTTTATGCAGAATGATTTACTGAGTAATTGTACTTTGAGTATGATCTTAAGGTTGCATTTGAATACATTTTAAAACTGTGCCTGAAAAAACGTCAAGGTGCAGTAAAAATGGGAGATTTAACAGAATTCCAAAGAAAGCAAAATGTAGACGATTAGCTAAAAGATGCGCTGTTCTTAACAGTTGTGGAAATTATTAGGCGTATCGGAAGGCACTGTGTCTAACTGATGCTATAACATGCAGAATTGGAGGAAAATCTGTCTGTGTAAGAGTTTCGGAAGGAAAAATAAACATTCTGAGAGGAATAAAAGGACATTAAAGAAGATTATTATTTTAAACAGCATTATTTACTATTAAAGAGGAGGGACATCGTAACAGATGTGGCTTCTAAATTTAATAATGCAGCTACATAATTTATATATATTAGCATACTTTATGATACATAATTTAGTCATATATTAATATTTCTTCAAAGTATCATATATTTCTTCAAAGTGTCTCCAAAACAGGATAGTGCTTAGTGACTGTGACTACCGTACCGAAGGTCTCGGTTTCGAATGCCGGAGAATTCGTTTACATTATTGCGTTGGATTTATGCGTACGGAAGTTCGGTGATCGATTGCATTTATTGCCACCAGATGTCTCTGTATTTAAGGTACGAGACTCTTAAGATATTTAAATTCCATGTTATTGGAAATTTTTATTTCTGTTTATGAACTGCGAACGTAAAGTACGCTAGCAGTTTTTAGATATAGTTAGCAGTTTTTAGATATTTATAACGCATATTATGAACATCACTAATTGTATAGAAGCTGAAGTAAATTTTAAAAAATTATTTGCTTTTTTAGAAGCCTTAAATATTAGTGAAATAATATATATATTATAAAAACTAAAATGCTCTGTTACTGAAAATAAATAAATAAATAAAATAAAAAAGTTAAACGAATTAAAAAATAGTTAGTACTTTAAAAACAGAGAGCAACTGTAAATAAAGGTATACAATATTTACACAATTTGTTCTGCTTGTTAATACCGCTGACTGCCATGTGACTGTGAGATTGTATTGTGACTGTGAGATTGTATCTGACTGTGAGATTGTATATTTTTAAAATATGCCCAAATTTGTAGAGAAAGAAGGTAATATATAAAATTTTAGCATAAATTTCTTCATTTTTAATTTCTTCAGGGTCATAGCTGGATAATTTATTAGAAATCTCGTTTGTTTTAAAATGCACCATGAGCAGTTATATTTTGTGCCTAATCCATGAAATATTATTTTTATTTTAAAAACTTTTAATCATATCTCGTTTTATAGAAGAAGTTTTAAAAGTAAGCTTTTTCTCTTTATATATATATATATATATACATTAGGCAAAGAAAATGGAAATATTTAATTAATTAATTCGTGCGCTTCTGCTAGGGAAGACTGAATTTAAAAGCAATTATTATAGTAAGTTTTTTAAAAACATGTTTAGGGCATTAATACTGTCTCACGTTAATTGGTAGTGAAAGTTTAAAGCTGGAAACATCCCAAAGTCTGAGCACATGTATGTACATTCATATTAAAGTGAAACGAAAAAAATATATATATTTGTAGAGGGAGCATGCTTTGATTCGTATTATATAATTTTCAAAATGCATTTTTTGCGGGGAAAATTTAAATAAATAAGAGCATAAATAAAACATTATATTTAATTCATATAATAATAGAAATAAATTATCAAACACAAATATAGATCAAAAAGCTAATAAATTTGCAAACAGGTTGGAAAAAGCGTATGGGATTCGAACTCACAACCCCAATCAACCCCATCCACATTACCACTAAGCTATCACCATGCGGATGTGCTATGCAATTTTGACTTATACACATCACCAAGTAAATGAATTCTTTAAAAAACATTTTTGGTCCTATTTCAGTGTGCGTATATGTTAGCCAAAAAGCTATATTTATAAATACAGAAATACAAATTAAAAATACTCTTTAATGCAGTGGATTATTTAAAAGTCTATCAGATTTAATTTATAATTAACGTTTTTAGTTTTTACCTGTTTCAAAAGAAAAAAATAACAAATCTTTTAATGCCACATCTGATTTGCTATAGCAGTTTGATATAGTCAGACGTTCATTTTCATTAAAGGTAAATGTGTATGCAGAACTAGGATATAATTGTCAGGACAAATTTTGTTATTTCATGGAATTGGAATTATAATTTTTGCGCCTGATTTTCTTCACAGTAATCACTGCTCTCTTGGAACTAGTACTGTAATTGCAGTTATATTATTTTCCTCATCTTTCTTAACTAAATTCAGCTGATTGCTGTCTTTTTCAGTACGCAGATTTATCGCTGTAATGTTAATTCAGAAATAAGTATTTTTTAGCAAAACAGTATTTCCCTAAGCCAGGGTTCATCGCTACTTCTGCCGCCATTAATTTTTGGTGACAACACCTGATTGCTCCTTTTTTATCACGTGACCCCAACGCATCCGCAGACATACGGAGAGAAGTTGAACATAGTTGAACTTCATCCGTCCGTCATCCGTCACCGTACATCGAGCGGATTGCAGATGTCAATCAAAGTGAATTCGCTCGCTGATTGGAGAAACGCATACGCACCGCAACTCATACGCAGTAGTGAAAACAGGCCTTTATAGTCTATTTTAATTATGGAGGCACTTTAAATATATGGGGAGAGTTGAAAGTTCTTTTGAGAGGTTGGTGATAGGGGAAGAGGTTATGGTTATGCGCTACTGACCAGGCTTCCGACCGAACGGAATGATGCCTGATCAGAGGGGAAGAGGCATGGCAACTCGGACTCGTCCCCCGTGCTGCTAGTCTCAAAATGGGGCGTGGAACTGAGCTAAAGTCGGGCAATCACCCATATGGTGCTCAAGGTTCTTCTCGATGACACGTTCATTTTACTCTTTACCATGATGAATGTCGTGGGCTTGTGCTGACCTTTGTTAGACAAGTGAGATTGGTAACAACAACAATATTCTTCAAAGTTATATAGCTAACTAACACTATATAACTTTGAAGAAAACTGTATAAGGAAAAAAATTCGGACAGAGCTACAAATACATAATATTTTGCATTTCATATGAACATGAAACAGTGATTACGAAGGAGAAAGAAATAAAAAAGTAGGAAACCGATGAATAGAAAAATGTATTAATCAACCTTTACATTGTTCTTCGCCTCAGGTCAAGTTCACACAGGCTGAACATTAACAGAAGCTTAAAAACCAGTCTATCTTATTTCTATAATAAAGCATGATGAAACTTTTCTCTCTTATTTAAAAGGCAAATATTTCTCTTTCAGATCGCTTTATCAGCTCAATAAATTAAAGATAATGTAACAATTTTGTCAACCATACTTATTTACAGAAGCACAGTCATTGTTTTCAGAAGAATATTGCTCATTTAAAAATGACAGTTTTCAAGCTCGTAGAAGTGTCGAACAATATAGTTTGAAGAGGAGGGAATGAACTTGCGCACCATCTCTAGCCTACACATTTAGCGCACATATAGTCATCGTAAATGAATTTTTAAAATAAAGTAATGCATAAAAAACAGTAAAAATATTTTTTTAATATTGCTTAGAAAAATGGAAAAAAATAACTTGATTAAAGAATATCAAACTACCTTAATACGTGTACACTTTCTTAACATTGAAGAATTTCTATGCATTACAGAAACTTAAAATATTTAATTGTATATGTAAGCCCTATCTAAATGTACAATGTTACACGTAAATTAAAAGAATGTGTAATTTTAAACAGAGGAGAATAAAAACGCAATTCATTTGCTAATTTTATCACTTTTATTTATTTTATATTATTTATAATAAAAATTAAGTTTAATAAAGTCAAAGTTTTAATATGTGTACATAAGTAACTTTGCTCTCCACGACACACAAGATAGCAAAGCTTGGGAAATTTGAGTAAGATTTTCTATCTTTTTGTGTCATCAGTATTCTCTGTGACTTTAGTGAAACAGAAACAAAAATTTCTTAGTATCCTTTCTTAAAGGCTTTCATTTTTTCAATAAAATCTTTGTTTATTTGCAGTCGTACGTTATTGTTATCTCAAATATGAAACGAAAGTAATAACTTTCTTTTTAGGAAAATAACTATGCAAAATATATAACCTATATAACCACTATCTTCCGGTTAAGGATTTTATGCCTTTAGTAAATCTGTGTGGAATATTTTTAGAATTATCAGCAATTTTAAAGTTGTTTAATTACCGCTAAGCCTGTTTTTAATAGCGGCCATTGATGTTTACATTTGAAACAGGAGACTAGTGGATTTGTTGCCAATCTAGAGAAACTTAGCTTCGCAACAACAAAGATAACGCATTCATTTATTATTTCCAATTAAATCATGCTTAATTCTTTCTGGAATTTTTTTCGAGGAAATAAGTGTTTGAGATTACTTCGTAATTTTTAATATAGATATTTTGAGTTTTTATGTATTTTTGCCTTCTCGCGAAGTGAGAACTGAATTAATTCAATGAGAAATACTCAATCGTCTGTGGAAAACTGTTTCTTTTTTGTTTTGTTTGCTTAATTTCTTTTATACATCATTGTAGCTTTATTATAGTACTTGAATAGAACATGTGGCAACGATTAGATAATTCTATTCTTTAAATGATATAAATTTTGTGCATTATGAGTTATAATATGAACGAAATATATACGTCAACTGTTACATAATTATTGGATTATATAACAGTTAACTTAGTTTTCCGTTATATAACTATTATATAAGTTAACTGTTATATAATTATTAATACTGTTAAGTGAATCTAGCGCCAGAATGTCGCTATGGTAAACAAATACTAGAGTGAATTTTAAAGAATGCATTTATTCTATTGTGGTTTATGCTCTGTCGGCGAAGTAGATTTAATTCAATCCAATAAGTTTAAATGGAATGCAAGAAAAAATGCGTACAATTTAGTATTCCAATACAACGAATCATGTGGTGTACACATCAAATTTTTTATTTTCAGTGTTAAAACCTTTTCTCCTAATCTAACAATAAAATGTCTTTATAGAAATGCATACACAACGGTCATGAAATTCTTTATCGGTTTCTTTTAAAACTGCGTTTCATTTAGGCTTCCATCATAAGCATTCAACAAAGTATGGCACACAGAGTTTGCAACAAATCCCATAAGTAATCTGCGAGTTTCATACCGGGGTTAGTTAAATCTTCAGAAGGAATAAAAATTCCTTTACGAACTCATTTGAATAGTTCTAAATAAAATTGAGCATCGTGAATAATCAGAATCCCTCTTAATGATTTGACTATCTTCTACCTCGGATCATTACAGCAAGACGTGCATTGTTACGATCTGATTTTAAAAACGGAGAACGAACTAGTTTCCTGCATACTTTCAAATCTATAAACTGTTTGAAGTTTCTGAAAGTGGAGTTCGTAAATAACAAACGAAATTGCGGGATTCTAGGGCCACTGCTCCAGGTGACGTGTTTGAATCTGCCCTTATCTAGCCGTGAAATCCTGTAAAACAGAGCTAAACGAACTTACCAGTATCAGATAAATAGTTAGTTTCATTAAATCACATGATTTTAAACATTTACAAAATTCATCTTCCTGAGTATAACCGTGAAAAATCAATTGAACGAAGTATCTACATATGTAAATTTAAGATAAAATAACTATTTCTAAGTACAAGTTGCGAATGAGTCTCTTAAAAGGAAATATTCTTCAGTTTTTCACAGGTGAATACCGGTGAAGTCTCAGCTTTTGCAAACCTGTTCCCTAAATTTAAGAGCAACTTTCAAATCAATTTTCCTTAACCTGTTATGTGTACATTTTTTATTACATACGCCATAATTACAAATGCTTATGTTTTATTAAAATATTGTTTTTTAAATGTCTTCTAAAAATACATAAATTTTCGATCTGCTTCAATATATTACCGTAATGTGAAAATAAATGCATGGTATAAGCAAAACATGCAACTCCATAATTTCAGTACTTTGTTTCATTCTGCCTAGCATTTGTATGGCGACCAGTGGAAGGTTTTGCTTATTATTTTGAACATTAAATAATAGCATATATTAAGCATACCTTAAGTAATTTAAATGAGGATCAGGAGGGTGAACATTGCTACTAAATGATTCCACACCGTTTCAAGCGGTCGATAATTTTTTGCATAGTTCGGAATTTGTTATTCCATGCACAATGCGAGTCTTAATTTGATTTATGATTGTAGCTAATATTTCATTGAAAGTACGTTGGATTTTGAACCTTTCTTGCTTAAAACGACAAACAAATAGTCAACGAACATGAAAACTGTACTTTTCTCGTTTAAAAATACGTTTTGCAAGCGTTTTAAGCTCTACAGAAATTTTAGCTTACCCCACGCATTCATTCTTGGAAATCAATGATCGCATGCTATTTAAATCTTAATTTAGAATACTGTAAATTAAACGCACTCAGCTTAGCCTATGGGTAAAGGCATACATTTCGGAAACATGCATCATTAACATCATTCCTTTGTCTCATCACATACCTTTATGTTCCTGTTAACGTTCTCTACCTCTATTTAATTGATTATTTTGAACACTAGTAAAATTGGTAATGCTTGGCTCAAAACAATAAATTGCTATTTTCAGCTTTCCTTTTAAGAAAACTAATACTTTTTTTTTATTATTCTGATATGTGATACGTTTGATCTTAATGCTTAAGCGCAGGCAAACTCAAATGATTCACAACTCATGCATCCAGCTAGTAGTTACTAAAATGCATTCTGCTACCTGTATCGATGGAGAAGTTTTGAAATATTTTAACCTTAAGCATTCTTTGAGTTTCTAATTCTGTGAAGAGTTCAAATATTTTTAATATAAAATATTTATTCCGAAAGATTACAAATATTAGCATCTGGAATCGGCATTTCCATTTCCCCATTAAACTGATGTGATGTGTCTTTTTCTACTATAGGATATATAGTTACACTAGACTATAGAGATTTTATACTATATAAAACATAACTGAGAAGTCATAAAGAATTTGAATAGTTGTAGTATTTGTATTTGTTTCTTTCAAACGCACCCAAAGAACCGGCTTTTTGAGGATAGACAATAGGGATTTTTTGCATTTCTTAAATTTTTAATGAAATCGTATAGTAATATTTTTGATAACGCATAAAATTTCAGTGCCCTTTTTACTGTAACAAATATATCTGAAGACTTTTTTCGATTTTTAGACAAGGCAGTATGATTCAAATTATGAAGCTTTTTGCACAGATATTTCCTTAGCTGCAAAGGAGAGATATGCACTTTTCTAATTCGATGATAACTTTTCACTTATAGTACATTTACATCATACAGATCTATTAAACTTGGAAAGAAGATAAAAGAAAGTATAAAAAGTGCAAGAATATTAGAAAATAAATATAGATTTTTTCACATCATCTAAGTTAAATTAAATTAAATAATCACTTCAGAAGCAATTTAATTACCATTCAAGAAATTGTGAATTAGTCCATATCTCTTGCATTACATAAAACATACTTTTTTTCAATAATTTCAGAAAATTTAATCCATACTTAAGTTATCGATCTTAATTCAGGTTTGTAACTATCTTCCTCACATGGACTGTTATAAAGATTAATGTGATAGTTCGCGCAATAAAAAACCAGTAAAATTGCCTGAATTTTAATTTTATGTGTTAAACACAATTAATTTGAATCTATCTTTTTAAAGCGATTTTGTTTCAGTAGGTGATAAAAATGATCTAATCATGAAAGCAAGCTCAGTAAGTGTACTTATGTAGCATTCTTTATTTTCAAGATGTTTTCTACATGCATCGTTACCTCGCATAAAATACTCCTTGAATAACTTATGTCTCACATAGCGGAGAAATCTCACCCTAGCGGAAAATATTTTGCATAATGGACCTCACAAGAATATCGTTAATCATTATTGACATCCTAACTACAGAGTTTTTTTATTTTATTTTTATGCGTTATTTAAGTACAAATATTGTATAATTATATAAACAAATGTAAAGGCAAAAATCAAAATAATTCTTAATATTACACTGTTACTACTAATGAACTCAAAATATTCCTTGAACAGGGTAACAAGAATATAAAAAAAATCCACATACAAATTTCTTTTTGTAAAGAGGAGGGGAATAGTGTGTTTCTCAACTACCAAGCACATTTTAATAAAATTAGGAAGGATCAGACCATAGGACAACAGTGTTACCATAATTAAACACTTATAACAGAGAATTAGATCTGTTCAGTAACAGTCTGGAACGCATTACGTTCATTAATCGGAACACCACTGCACTGCACCTTTACACCCATATACAGAATTTTCCATAAGGCTTCTGTAGATAAATAACTCTTCAAAAATTGATCAGAGATATATGATTAAAATTTAGAAAATTAATTAACTGTAGTAGACTTTCAAAATACCGTAATTTAGATCATCTTTTCCTTGCAAGCAAAGTTCCTTGAGATAAATCCTTCCTTATCCCATTGAAAATTTTTTCAAAGGCTAGATTCTCTAATACAAAAAATTAGTACTGAAAAGCATTATCAATGTAATGACAATCTCTTTCACATCAGCTTCAGCTGTAGGGCAATTAAATTATGAGTTATAAAAATTTTCTTCTATTGTATTCTTCTCTGTAAATGAGAAAACAGTAATCTTACTTATCCTTGTTGGCCTTAAAATTTATCTTTTGTAAATTTGGTTTTAAATTTTGTATGCACACCTGCTAGTCGGAATATTTGCACAATATACACCAAAACATTTAATCAATGATATTTTGGGTAAACTTGAATCATCTGTAGAATTTCTTTTTATATTTCATTTTACTAAGTTGGCTACACGAAGCATTTTTTTCTTTGGTAAATATTTTATGATGGCAATATGTAAATTTCATAATATTGTTACTAAGTTGCAGTATGCAACAAAAGTTGTAATAAATGAAAGGGAAACTGACCGATGTTCAATTTAAAATTATAAAAATGTTACTTTATTTTATCGAGGTTTTTCAATAAATCCTATCGACATCGAGGACAATCAGAAACAGGTCTCTCTTCTTCAGACAACGAAGATTGAAACGGAAGACACGGCTACCGTGTTTACATAGACAGAAGTAGGAAAAGCTAAGCGAGTACGTACCTAGTGCAATTAATTTGTACAGGAAAATAGTAACTAGAGAAATAAGATATTAGAATTCTGAAAGCTTTGGTAAAGATTTGATTGTAATTAATGCCATTAATTAGAGGAGATAAATTGTTGGGAAATCTGATGAGCTTCATATAAGTCTACTTCAGCACCTTTATGGATAATTTTTGCAAACTCAGCTTCAACTGTTACTATATTATAATATATAAAACTGTAAACAAGTTTTCCACTTTATTAGGTATTTCTCCCGCCTTCGTGGTGTAATGGTAAGCACACTCGGTGCGTTTCGAGAGGTCCGAGGTTCGAGTCCAGGGAAGGGCATTTCTCATATTCCATATCTCCTGCTTTAAAAATATATCTAATATCTCTACAGTGGCACCCAAAATTAAAGAAAACAAATGTAGTGAATGATGATTCTCCACCACCAGAATTTGGCGATTGAGTCCCCTAATCTCCAGTCGCCCTTTAAAAGGGGAGTATATAAGGTATTTATGCCACCTTCTTAGCACGCCCTCGTGGTGTAATGGCCAGCACATTCGGCGCATATCGAAAGGTCCGTGGTTCGAGTCCCAGCGAGGGCATTGCTCATTTTTCACACCTCCTGCTTTACAAAAATACCTAATATCTCTACAGATTAACTAATAAAATGATTATTTTTCTACTTCTCCCTTTCGAAGATAAAATGCGTGTTCCTTGATATGAAATGCTAATGCTAGTTTAGCCGATATATGACACGATATGCTATAAATTTTCCAAGAAGTAAACCTGAGATCAAATCTTTAAGAATGGAATAATACATTTTACTGATAGATTAGAAAAACGTACCTGAAAGTTGAAGTTTTGGACAATCCAAAGGAGTCTGCAACTGACAAAAGGACTACATGAGATAACGATATTTTTAAGGTTAATTACATTATCGGAATATCTTTTTTCATTGCAAGATGAAAATTTTGTAAAAGGTTCTTCAGTGAATACTAAATAAAATCCTCTATGATCATATAGCAACCGATTTCAAATCATTAACTATATGACAGAACAGAAATTCTGAAGAAAATCTTTGAGGGCACAGGAAAAAATATGTGTATTTTCTTAGCAAGGTGCCATGGAGTTACTAACTGACAGAGCATCCCTTACGGTAAAACGGAGGGCTGAAACTAAATTCACTAACCACGTGCAGTGCTGATAAGCACCACGTGTTTCTGTGATTCCTATTTTCTTTCTATGTATTTCTTTCTCCTGATGAGGAGGGACCTTTAGCTGCCCTCGAAATCGATTGAGTGTTTCATTATACCTACGCTAAATATAAGGTTGTTTTTTACGATTTTGATTGTCACATTAGCGTGTTTCTCTTCTAGTCTAAGAGAATTATATTAAAATACGAGGTGAATGGCTGAATCAATAGAATTTAGTACAGTCATTCGAAATCAGACTTCGAGAATATTATTTAAAACATGCTGAAACTCAAGATGCACTTTCTCTAGCAAAAGGTAAACTCCGTTCATTTTTCAAAATAATTACTATTAGTGAACTGAAAGACTAGCTGTACCTCTAAATCCAGTGCTTGCTCACATTTACACTTTTTGGTCTTCCTTCAGTCCTACATTTGCTGACATTACATTCCTACTGAATATTTTATCAAATTACAATATTTAAGAAACTATTCTTTAAGTATAGGATTCGTTTCTTTGATGGCGCATTCGCGCTTTTTGATGGTAAAGATGATTTCAGCAAGATTTATCAGATATAAATTTTACTGATCCAGCCAATCAGCTCCTTTTTGAGATTGGATGGTTAACTTTAACTTTGTCTCCAAAATATTCTAGTTATCTAGAATGAATTTGATTTTAACACCGTAAATTAATTTCTGTCTGTTTTTTTCTCTATCGTAAAACATATTATTCTACTTAAAATTACTTCATTCTGATATATATCGCACTTTTAAAACTTTCCTCAGAAATTTTGGCCTCTTATGAATCCAATTATTTAAAATTAGCTGCTGTTGGCGTAATGTTTTTCCCACTTTCATTGACAAATGTCTTTAAAAATTCTTCGTTTTGCCAACAACAACAAAACCCCTTTTCTATTACAAATTACCATAACAATGGCTGTATTCCATTTCATCTTTTTTCTTACTAAGAAAATTGCTCGGCGTCTCCCGAAGATCACCTTTTAATTCATTTTCTAATCTATCAGTAAAATTCGTTTTACGATTCTTAAGGTCGAGTTCCTGTACGTTATTTTTAAAAAATATACTTCATATCTTGGCAGAGAGGTTTCTGTATACCTCGGTAAAACGAAACTATCCTTTAAAATTAATTTGAAGATATTTGAATATTTGAAGAGCGAAAATAACTAATAGCCGATAACATCGATAGCTGGATACTTGAACATAATTTTGTATTTTGATTCCGCAAAAATTATCCGACAAGCTTCTTCAAACGGCGAACTGGATTTACTTGAAGTTTATCATATTCACAACAATTTGTATTTTTAAATTAATGACAGTAATTCCGATATATTCATTCTAAATGTTCATAATTCAAATATCGTAGTTTTTCACATTTCGTTACTGTTTTCCTCTATAAACGTTTTGTCTTAAGAAATAGAGAAACCTTTGTCTGATCGACCAAGAAATCGATAAAAAATGTTCATTGAAAATTAAGGTGATTTCAAGTTTATCCAATTTTAAATCAAAATTGTAGTATATGGAAAATCTAGTTAATTTGATTCTTTTCTGAAATTAAAACCATAGTTCTACAATTAATCCTTCAATATACATTTAGTCATCCAACAAATTTTATGCATTTTGAAAAAAATTTAATTTACATTTATTTCGACTATATTAGTTTGCTATCTTACTTTAGCAGATACATTATTTAATTATAATATGAATAACTTCAAATGTTATTATAATTATAATATATATACTGTCTGTTGACTTTCTTAAAATATTTCAAACTCATTGATTTTAAATAAATGCTTCTAAAATGTTAATTATGTAAACGCGATTAAAATTGCCTTTAAATAAACTTCGATGAGACTAGATACTGATCATTACTCCTGAGTTATTAAATATGTAATTAATGTCGTATTTATTTGATTCCAAGAAGCCAAGAACATTAAGATCGTCCTTTAACTTCAATCTCACCAACATAGTAAAAGGCTTTATTTCTACGCAGGTTATAGGCACAATTAATAGCACTTGGAAGCAGTATGAAAAGATCACATTGAAATGCCGATTTTTCAAGGTTAATACATCTAAAATGTATATATGACTTTGAGATATAATTGGTAAGTATATTCTTTATATTATCGAGTAATTGTTCCCTAAAAAATGCTGGTAAAAGGTTAAATCTAAGAAGCTCCCATATTTTAAAACAGTGAACACAGATGCTGCTAGCCGGTTTACATATCGTAAACAGATCTTACGCCTTGCTCTGCCTTTTTCATCAACTACACTTCTTTTATGAGTGATAATTTAATAAAAGGTGTTCTTAAACTGTTGGACAATTTTAATTTCGAATTAAGAAAATTTAATTGTGCTTACCCTTATTAACTTTAGTCCGAAAAATAGAGAACAAGTGTTTTGTTTCTAATTAAATGAATTTGCTTAATTCTAACCCCAAGATATATCTAGATGATATATTTTTGAATTGCCTACATTGTAAAATAGTATTTCTGTTTAAATGAATAATTTAATTCTTTGAAAAAATATTATTGTGGAATTATTAATATTTAGAAAACATCTGCAATTCGAAAAAAGCAATTGCATTTCTTGAATAAAAATATGGATAAAAACATGCGTCTAATACTCGAAATATAGCAAATGTTTTTATTATTAAATGACTAAATCAATTTCATCATTTTCAAAGCATATTTCTTCACCCTGTTTTGATCTTCCATTTTATTTAGAAGATCGCCAGCTATCATCCTGAAAATCGTTTTCAGAATATGCACTTATAAAATTTCAGAATAAAAAAATAACACTTTAATGTATAACTCTTATACTGAATTTAAAAATATTATGATACATAAAATCTTAAGCTTGGAATAATTTTTTTCTCAACAAACAGAATCTAAGAAATTCATAAAAGCAGTTATCTCCGTGGTCTTCAAGAACACGCTCCTTCCATTTAATTCTATTTACAAAGTAAATAGAGATATTTTCCTTTTACAGAACTCATATTTGCCTCAGATCATAAATCGCTGCATCAAACTTGCATTTTCATATCGTATAAATTATAGCTCCATTTTGCGTGCCAATCGATACTTTCCAGTTTGCATCAGAATACATTAAACCAAAGCAAGTCGTTAGTCCTCAAATGACTGGTGCCGAGAAAATATCCGAGATTCAATTTATTTCAATAGTCCCAGGTCGGGAACACACTAAGAAGAATAAAAAAAGAAACGAATCACGCTATTAGTTGACTGTGGAGGTAAATGGTTTCAGTTAGAACAAGAGTGGGATGAGTAAACGCACTGAGATCTTTAAATGTTCTCATTAACTTTAATACAACAAATATGGGTTCTGCAATAATAAACTAATTTAAAGAACCGTATTTCTTTTGCAATTTTGATCTCCCATTTCCTTTGTTCTGAAAACCTAATAAACTTCTAACAAATGCTAATGTTATATCATTTCAAAGCGAAAGAATTAAGTCGGGTTCATATTTAAGGAATTCCAATAACGTTCCACAAACGAAATAAAGCATAAGGTGCTATTACTTAAATTTTAAAAAGTTAATAGACAATGTAATATGCCTAGTCAGCTTCTGCCCTCCATGTATGCGTAACAGGCATTTATGGCAAGAAAAATTTGAAAGAACATTGCGGTTTGTTTCAGGGAATTAGATTTCGTGATTCTCTTTTATGGATTCGTTAATCTCTGGTTCTGAGGGTACTTGAACTTAACTAGGGGTTTCCTGGCGGATATCGGTAACATAGCTGTGGTATATCCACAGTATATGTGCAGTTCTGGATTCGAATCTAAATGCCAATAACGCTTCTCGAGTAAGGTAGAATATTTGAGAAGAAGGGATATTTTTCCCCACTCTACCATGATTGCCTATGCTTAGGATACCTTCTACTGGGAAAAAAGAGGATCAAAATGTAAGAATGCTCAGGTCAAACATAGTTACAAAGACCCGTTACAAAGTTAAGAGTGTGTATACACATTTTTCATTTTTTAAATATCCATTTTTCTTGTAGTTTTGTGACATTATACGAGTATAACTAGATGATCAACATCCATCCCTAAGTATACATATAGGCAAGTAGAAAAATATTTGTTTATATATTTGTATACATATATAATCTATATAATATATATGGGATGATAGAAGAAACTGGTATTTTCAACAGCTGGCGGTCGTAAACGTTGATGGTAGATGCATAAACATGACTCTGAGAAAACCGTATTCGAAGGCTCGCAATATTTATTCTTCTTGATCATATTTAACTACAACAATTTGTATGTACACGGGTTAAGAAACAATAATTAACGTTATCTTAGGCAGGTGACAGGTGACGGAGAATAGGGTGGCACGTCGGATCTAGCAGAGGTTAGCAGGTGCATGCCCCTCGTCGTCTACTATCCAGCGCTTATTGAAGAATTTAAGGGCTTGGGTGAGAAACATGGCATTACAGGAGCTACGTGGCTGTGCAATGGGAACAGATTTATTTTCCTAATTAAACATATATGATGCATAGGCAATTAACATTTGTTTTTAATGTACCGGAATTTGCAGTTATTCCACGCGTTTTTAATGGGAAATCCTAGTATGTTACACAAATAGTACGATTTCCGCTTAATAACATTTATATTGACAGAGAGACAAATCATGTTAAACATATTTATCCAAATTAGTTTCATTAGTAACTAGCAATATATCCATTACTTTCAAGGAAAGGGAAGAGAAGTGTATAACAAAAATGAAATAAGGCATTCAAAACACTACTGAAAAAAGTAGAAAACACATTACCTAACAAACAGCTATGTTTTACTACGAGACATACCAAACAATTTATTTTGAAAATGCACTATTAGAAAACATTACCTATATAAAACTTCTTATTATCGATGTTCCTTGAAAGCTTTAATGCTATTTTAAGACTTGCTTTTGATTTTAAGACACTGCTTTTGTAGAAAACTTTCCAACCAAATTTCATTGCAATTTAATGACAGGAATGTGCACCAGTGTCGCAAAGGAAAAGCTTTCAAAATCATGAAATAAATATTTCCTAAACAAACACGATATTTGTTTGGAACACGACTCAATCTCAATGAGTCAGGAATGTGCGCATTACACCTGTTTACCTATTTCTAAATAATACCATGACTACCCATGTACGCCTTTTGCTAGTATTCAAAGAATAAACTGCGCTATAACTCTAAATGTTCAAGTAATGTGTCTTTTCAGCATATTTTTTTTGGAAATTCATCAATAATGAGTTTCAGGAAATGTAATGAGAAGAGTCAAGAAATGAATAAAATTGTCACAATCACAATGGAGATGGAATACGTGCTAAAAAGTATAAAGTTGGCACGTGGTTTTTGGATTTGGCAGTTTTTTATGCTGAGTACGATGGCACTTACGATTGTGAAAAACAAAGAGTTTGTTAAATCGGCTAACGTTGCAACGGGGTACAGATGTTGAAAATTTGCTTTAGTCTGAATAGCAGATAGACCAGGCTGTACGCCATGATTCGAATCCGTATCGAAGGACCAGATTTTGTGGTCTTATCCAGTCGGCCATCAGAAAACCCAGTTTCGTAGAAAACTACAAGAATCGAGTAATTAAAGAATTTGCTATTACACTGCATCGGCTAAATAATTTGCATGTCACATAGATTTAAAAATTTAACATAGCACGCAAAGTCACATTTTCCTAAATAGATATGGGCTAGCCAATGGCCGAGCGGTAATATCGTTGAACACTGGTAGTTCGACCCGGACTCAAGTTCTGGAAAACATGTTGACTGCATTGACGCTTCGATGAGTTTCCTTCTGTGGTTCAATACCAGCCAATTTTCCTTGGGAAGTTCTCCACGAAGACATACTTTCATTAGCAAGATAACACTTTCTTACTTTGCCGTAATCAAATAAACTAAACCTAAAACTGTCATATGTTTTGCCACCTTTTTAAAGGAAGTTTCCCATTCAACATCCCTTACAGTAATGAGATAATTTTACTTGTTCGCATATGCCATATTGACATATTTTACCCTTTCAAATATTCAAGAGGATAATTATAACTTTATTTTGGCTGATCATAGAATAGACAGAAACGGATAATAGAATATATGGAAATGGACGAAAGAAATGGATCTTTACGTAGATCTTGCGCAGTTGTTATATTGTGTTTTAACTGACTGCTTATAAATACATTTAGATAACATAACTTTAAGAATATAAAATTTATGTTTAGAAATATTTAGATGAACTGTAGAATGAATATTACAAAAAGTATTTTTCAGAAAGACAATTTAAGACGGAAATTATCGTGCGATATTCATTTTAAAACAATACTTTCCTCCTTAAAGTTATAAGGTATTTTCTCCCTAATTTCTGCATGCCTTCGTCGTGTAATGTAGTGCATTCGGCGTATATTCGAGAGGTCCAAGGTTCGAGTCCTGGCTAGGGCTTTGCTCATTTTTTATGCGTCTCCTTCACAAACAACCCAATGTTCTACAGTGTCGTCCGAAGTAAAAAAAAAGGGGGATGGATCATGATCCTTCACCACCAGGATTTGGCAGTTAGGTCTCCAAATCTCCAGTCGGCCTTTAAAAGGCGGAGTATATAAGGTATTTTCTAACTTCTCACTGCATCATTCCTGGTATAGTGGTAGCACTGTCAGCGTGTATTCGAGTGGTCCAGGTTCAAATCCGGCGAGGGTATTGCTCACTTTTCACGTCCTTAGCATCAAAAAACCTAATCACTCTACGAATTGTCCTTCTAAAAACAATATCTGGTTTCATATATGATATTTTACAAAAGGTATTTAAAGAAAATTTAATCAGTTATTCTTTAAATTTTGCTTTTAAGAAAGTGTATTTAATGTGTTTCTCTTCACGATATACTATTTAGATTACTTCTTATCTTTCCTGTAAAATATTTACAAACGAATAAAGCTCATATATTTGATATCGTTTGATATTCAAACCATATATTTATTTATTTTGAAACATCTTAAAAAATCTGATGCGGATATCACATGACTTCCTTGTACACCAAATAAATTAAACACATTTTTTGCTAAACTTCATTTAAACCTATTTCTTTGAAAATAAAATAGGCTCTTCCATTTCAAAATGCCCATTTGGAACTGCCTATTGCAATAAAAAGAGAGGTGCACAACTAGATGTTATAGCCATCGCATACAGAAACTTTCAACATTTTACGGTTTACCGTTTTTGAGTTATGCGATATACATGAATACATACGTACGGACACACGTCGCGCTAAAACTATTCATAAGTCCCAAATATAAAATTTCAGCATTTTATGGTGAAGTTATGCGACATACGTACGTGTAAGCGTCATGATGGAACTAATCAAAATGGAAATTTCCTTTGAAATATGAAAATCGAAATTTTTCGCGATTACAATACTTTACTTATTTCTCACAAGTCAAAACGATGTCATAAATAACTAACTTCTGATAAATTTATGATGCAATCTAAAGAATTATTTAAATCTAATACTTTAATCTGGAATAAACTTAAAATATTTGAAAACATAATATTAAACATAATATAAACATAATATTAAAATAATTGAAAACATAATATAAACATAATATTAAATTATGTTAAACATAAATATTTGAAAACATAATATAAACATAATATTAAAATAATTTGCGAATAATTTGTATTCGAAAAATTAGAACATGAGGGCAAAAATTCTCATAAATTCCCTTTGTATATTAAAAAGTATTTTCTAAGAAAATAACTGTAAAGAATGCAAGGTAAATTTTTCACCATCATCGAAGAAATTCCTTAAAGAAACTGGAAATTTAAAGCATTTTACGTAGTTTCTATTACTGATGCATATTTACTAACTTTCTTATTCGGCACATATCTTGATTTAGGTACGAGCAATATACAGCATATGTGTTAGTATGCAAACTATAACGTAGCCAAATAGGAGATAAAATAACATTTTAGCAACCAATCCTGTGACGAAGTTACCATAGGGAGAAAAACTAATTTCACTCGTTAAATTCAATGGAGAAGAGAATTAGCTTAATTATATCCACATGGTAAGGGGGAGCCGCTTTTGAAGTAGTTTCAGTCAAAATCCTAGCCGTTTTTGCGACAGACCAGATGAGTACACACGATTATTTTTCATTCCGTTTCCTGAAAAAGCCGTAACGCTCGGGGGGGGTGGTTAATATGTGAATTAATTGAACATTACATTGTAAGTTTCTTTTGTTAAATTTGTATTAATGTAAGTGTTTGAATGAACCCCTGGTCATTCGGGGGGTAGTCTGTAGAAACTGTATTGCACCAGATGGCGCTGTGTGCGCTTGAATTCCTTGGACGCTTGAAGTAGCCTACATTTGACAAAAAAGAAAAATAAATTGCTTTACAAACTTTAAAATGTGCAAAGATGGGAGCTGTGAAACTTCGAAAGCAAGCAGTATTATTGTAAGTTAAAAGCACTGACAATATTTCTGTCTGCACCCACTGACATTTCTACAAATTTAATTTCCTTGAATTTTGCCATTGAAAATGGAATAACAGTATCAGCTCTCAAACACGTTTATGCAAAACTTACATTTTAAATGCGCTGTTGCATATTTAAAATAAATATACAACACTATTACTTAAATCAAAAAATCTATAATAGAACAATTATTGCGAACAGATGCTAATAAATTCATATTTTAGTATCATCAAAATTTTGGAAAACAGTATTTTAGTATGATAAGATATTTAAGACATTAAACATTGATATTATCAAAAGTTGTTTCACCTATACTTGAAATACTGCATTTATATAGGTAGCATTTATTCCCTTGCTTTGCTCAGTGATTTGCCAGCAGTTTAAGATAACAGATCTTCTAGATAAATAAATTCACTATACCATATACGTTTGAAATAAATACTATTTATACAACGTGGAAAAGAATGAAATATTCAGTTAAAAATAACTATATCCCTCAGAGGCTTAAGAGACTTTTAATGTTTCTGATGCTCCTTAAATGCAACGGAAAACCGAAATATTGATTTTAAAACTTGGAATCTTTAATACCCAGTATATGAATATCATTTATAAAATACATTGGAAAACTCATTTTGTTTCAAACTATATGAATTTTTCAGCATGTTCTAAAAAGAAAAAAGAAGAAAAGAGAAAGAAAAATTTCTTCGCCCATATTTGGGTATCACAAAGTTGTTATTTTAATTGTAATACAGCTTGTAGTTAAACTAATTACACGAATGCGAAGATTAAATATATCTTTAACTTAAATTAACAGAAGTATTTTATGAAAATTCATTGTGAATAATGAAAAAAAGATAAATTCGCAGAGAATACTCAGAGCACATATCGTTATTACTTTTGGGTGTATTCATTCGGCTTCGGTTAGGATATTTACTGTTACGTTCAACGTACATTCATTATCGCTAGCGCAATGAAAATATATTCTTAGAAGCTGGAGAAGTTCCTGTTAATGAGAGCTGTCGTTTATATAATGTCGTTTCTCAATTAATGCAGTTTAAGTCTAAGCATTCCTTTGAAGTTAAATTAAAACAAATAAAATGTTTTAAGTGAAATTTTTCATTTATAAATTCGCAATAATGTATTCACTAATACTTTTAAACTTTTTAAATATTAGCAGTGAAGGAGAAGCATTACTCAGTGTATTGGTTTCGGGATTCCTTTGTCTCCCCTAATTGTTTTAGCATAGCTTCCTCTATTTGCTCCAGATAAATGGTAGGACAAAGTTGTAAAGATCTACATACTAAGGACATTCCTACTGCTTCTTCTCAGTTCCTATATCCTCTATTGAAGCAGTGTAGGCGCAAATGACTTGGCATAATGAGGAACGAATTCTAAGGATTCGGCTTTGGCAATGTAGTATTACAATTTTAAGACTAATGAGTTCCTTCAGACTCTTCTCTTCTACTTGGCACTTAAAATGTCTGGCTAGACATTTTCAGTTCCAAAAAAAATTATAAGAAGCCCACATGAGGAGAATCATTCTAAAGCAGTTAAGAATTACATATTTTATAAAATTTTATTCAACATATCTAAAACTGATCATTTCACTTTCAGTGTCAATCTTTGTATCTTTGGAAGTGCTTGTCTTTGGAATAACTCAACGATAGGCTGGGGAAAGTTTGACTGCCAACATAAAGTATTTTGTTTTCCCTCATATCTATTTTATATATCCGTGCTTTACATAAGGTAATTATTTTGCAACTCAAAAATGTATTTGTAGTTTTGCGGATTGCTTATCACATGTTGCTTCCACCGAAAATATGGCACGGGATAAGTAAAATCAAATTAACTTTTCTTTAGTCAACGCTCACTATAACGGCTGCTTAAGAAGCTACCATTCCATTACAACGATCAATACAAAAGTCTTTAACTAATGAGAATACATTAAACACTTTCATTACGACGAATAAACCAATTTATTCTGAATTATTTTCCTTCATGGCTCGAGTGTTCACTACATCGGGCATTAGTTCTATTTACATTTAACGGTACTTCCTGTATACATACATATTTATACAGCCTTAAAATGAACTCGCTTAAATCGAATCACCGGTTAACATAAACAAAATTTCGGTCCCGGCCACGATGTTCATAATCTTACAGGAAATTTTATCAGTTAATGTACATTTCGGGTAGCACGAATTACGAACTATTTTTTATCCCGTTGCATCGTCAGATCTTTTTCATTTAACACGAACTTCCGAAGTTTCTCATATTTTTTTTCTTTTTTTTTCTCTGCTAGGACTGCATTCATAAACGCTCCTTCCCGTTTTATTGAAAACCTGGCAGACTACACTGTATTGTATAAAACATAGCTAACACTAGTAACATTGCTCGACAATTTAAGTCATCGCTTCAACATTCAGCTTAATTAACAAATGCAATTCTGTATTCAAATGTCCTTTTTTATTCTTTAAAAGTTAGACAGAATACGACTAACGTTAAGTCTTGAATAATTCGTAATTAGTTAGTAGCCATATGTGTAGTTCGTCCTGAAGATTCGTTCCTATCTACGACAGAGTAATATACAAGAAGCTTTCGATAGAATATAATCTATGAGTATGATTTTTCAATTTACAGTACAATACTTAATGTAGTACGGTAGTGTTTCCTATGACAATATACATGAAATGCTGCAGTATGCATGTACTAGTGTACTGAATATGGTTAATGAGTAGGAAAAACCATTCCAAAAATAGAATTTTAATCCCCAGATAACAACATTTTTTACAAATTGTCTTGTCTCTTC
This sequence comes from Stegodyphus dumicola, assembly GCF_044657685.1. NCBI lineage: Eukaryota > Metazoa > Arthropoda > Arachnida > Araneae > Eresidae > Stegodyphus > Stegodyphus dumicola. Next base: position 203,209,237 of record NC_140771.1, read on the forward strand.
GGTCCCTTGTGATTCGTCTTATCGTGGGTTTACTGTAAATATATATACAGTAGATAATAACAGTAAAACCAGTAGACAAGATATATATATATATTGTTTGTGTGTTACATTATTATTACTTATTTTTGTGTTTCTCTTAATTTTGAGTAATTTAAAATATGTTTAAGAAACTTTTTAATAATGTCAAATAGCAGTATTGAAAAAGGAACTACTATGGTTAACCCAATAAATATATTTTATATGTAAGTTATGCATATATCTCAACGTACTCCAAACATTTCAAGATTGTGATGGTGTAGGTATAGCTGTGTTGTCTCGTATTACCTCATCTGATAACTGCCCGTATGATGACGACTTCTCATTCAGTAATAGATAAATGTTATAAAGAATGCACATTTTCACTTATTAATCAAATTAAAGAAGACATTAAGAAATGGCCAGAATACCAGAATTTTACCGTTGGGTGTCTAGTCCCAAAGTACCCCAATTTTGAAGAAGAACACATTAGTGTATGGAATTACAGTAAACGTACATAATAGTTCTAAAGTACAGCATATTTTATTTATTTATAATGCATAACTTAAAATCTTTTTAATCTTCAAATTCACCGAAAAGTATTTATTTTATAAACAACGTTTGAAAGCCTTTAAAACAGCTTTTTAAATGACCATTTCTAATAAAAGGCCATGTATCACTACACAATTCTTTCCATATAGATGGGTCACTTCTAACGTAATACTCTGCTTTTGATTATGGAAACATTCACATTTAATGTATAAAGGGATTCGATGTATAAAGGGTTTAAAATTCAAATGTCAGGAAATACGACTGATTGATCTTCAAATGATTGCAAGGAACAACTGTAATTGATAACACTTAAAACACAGAAATACACTCATCATTATAATAAATTCGTGCAAAGGACTTCGTTTTGCTATCGTTACGTGTATTATAATGAAACATCTAGTTGTAGATGAGAGGATGCAAGTAAGACAACTGCAGATAGCTTATCTAAGCTTAAATAAGTAGTCAGTTATTCTGCGCAAACTAAAATGTAAACTAGTCCATTTCATCTCAATTCACTTTGGAATGAAGAAGCTTCTGCGTTTAGAAAAGTTAAAAAAATTCAGTATTCATGTGGTCATAGTAATCCCGTGAGTCATATTTTTTCTTTTTTTCCTACACTATACACTACCTGAATATTCATTTATTTCCTTGCTTGGCCCAGTGATTTGCCAGCAGTTTAAGATAACAGATCTTGTAGATAAATAAATTCACTATACCATATACGTTTGAAATAATTACTATTTATACAACGTGGAAAAGAATGAAATACTAAGATAAAAATAACTATATCGCTCATATTATATCAAAATATCATATCAAAATATATTGAAGCTTTACTTCCTGTAATTTTCTTAAGCGTTCTAGTTTTGTAAAAGAGAAAAACAAAAACGTTTGAACTGAAGTTCCAAATAATTAATGGTTACAGTGGTAAACTTTACATATCAATCACTTCTGCCCCACAAATGGGAAAAAAAGTCAATTCTGCAGTCAGTTCTTTGGCAAAGTTTTTATATCAGGAAGCTAAACAGATTTTGAATACAAGCATGTGTGACTAAATTTAAAGACTTTTAACATTGCAAAATATTATTGCTTTCCTCTAGCAAAGTGAATGCAATTTATTTAATGATTTTATGTATCCTATTCATACATACAAAACATTTTATAATGCATAATATATATAGGTATATATATATGCACATCATATTTTAGTTTTTTTCATTTCTTCTAAGTTTACGAAATTCGAACATTCTTACTACCATTTTGTTGAAAGAAATCGAATCGACAAGAAAATGCATTCTAGTAAACGATGCCATTTAAAGGAATTCAGGCAAGAACGCCATATCTTCAAAATCGCTTTTAGAGCTAAATAACGTTTTGAGTGAAGAATAAATATAAAAAAATCCCCCCAAAATCGAATCCTACTATTTCTGAGTTCTTTTCATGAGATTTCTGTAAAATTCAGTAGTTGTTATTGATGTGAAGCGAAACTTCGACAGAATTTGAATAACATTGCAATTTATTATTTTTCAACGCGAGCATAACGTTTTTATTCTTTGCAGTAAGGAATGGCATTTTCCCATTTCTCCAAGTAAATTTCGTAGCACTCATTTTGCCATTTTACAGATTAGATAAAATTATTAGGTATTTAGGCATTTTTCCTCTTTTCATAGTAATTACTTGATGTGTAACAGTTTTTCATTGCCCGCAAATGGCCGAGAAGTAAAAGCGGCTAGACGCTGGCAGTTTGATTGGGGTTCGAGAATCTGTGAGCGGGTTGGCTACCTAGACGTTTTCGTAGTTCTTGCCGCTCAGAGGGATAGTGGTTAGTGATTCTAACTACCATACCAAAGGGTTCGGGTTCGAAACCCGGAGAACGCATGGTTGTTTGCAAATATATGGTATCTTTGCGGAATGGAGTCACTCTAAATATATGGCGATTTGAAAGTCTATTCATGTGGTTTCGTGGTAGGGAAAGAAGAGTGAAAGACCTTCGGATCCATTATTCCGTGATGCTCAAAATTGGGATGAAACTGGGCAAAATCTTAGTCACCTCTATGGTGTTAAGGACCACTAACAGATGTAATCTTTTACTCCTTGCCATGACAAACTTCAAGGGCTTGTTTTGATGAGGTCAGGAGTGAGATTAGTAGCAACAACAAGAGTTTTTCTTTAAACTTATTATTTGGCTCTAAATTAATATTTATCATTCCTGTACTATTAATTGCTGATACGTATTCAATATTTTCTTTCCCTAAGATTTCTTTGAAGACTTAAGAATACGATCAAATTAATTTGCCTCTCTAAATAATTTTATGCATAGCATGTCGTTATGCCTTGCTTTGTCATTAAGTAATATTTTCTATACATAATGATACGTTTCTTATGTAAATATATCCTCAGCTTTTAATTTGGAGATGTATCCTTTATTTTATAACTTTTTAAGTTCTTTAACCAATACATATACTTAACATCTACTATGCGGAGGATTCAGAAAGAACGTTTCATAGTATAGAGCGCGCTGTTGCGCCGAAAGAATTCTTCTGTGTATTTACATTATGTAACTGTTCGTTTGCCGTTCGAATGTGTCTGTATTACTGTTACGCGTTGAGTAGATATTTTTTGGTTTTTTCATAAAATGTAAATGAAAGATGTCGTCATGTATTTTTGTATACCAATCAAGATCAAAATTACCACTGATGCAAACTCTTCGAAACAAAAATAGCATTCGTACAAGAATCTTCAAATGTTATACTCGGCTTTCGAACTTTGCATTCGTATCGTTAATCGCTTCGTAATAACATTGAAACTGTTGTGCAGCTTTTCGAAAGCTTGTAGTTTAAACCTTCCTTACAAATCATGCTTTCATGAAACATTGAAATTCTCCGTGAAAATTAAAATGCCTGCCATAGTAATATCATCCATCGTTGGTTTGGTAAACACTTAAGTTACTATCATATATTCTGATTTTTTGTCATTCATTCTCAGGAAAAGATGCGAGTCCTACATTTTTTCATAACATTCCTTTTAGTTTATACTCAACAGTTTTTATTTGGACATTAATTGTTGCTGATATTTTGAAAGCGGTATTGGTTATAAACTAGATCAGACCTAAAAAAATGGGTATTGAGCACACATATTCTTCAGTGTTCATTGCCATATCTTGTATGCATAGCAATTTAACCTTTCATACAGAAATCATTTTTATAGCTTATAAATTATTTTATCCCCATTAGAGGAGATGAACAATGAACTCCATCACGGGATAATTTTAAACACTGCATTAGTTCTTGATACATTCTGAGATATCCTTATCAATATTTCTCTAATCATTATCTTATGTTTTAAAGAGCTAGTTGCATTGTCACCAAATATTTATGAATCTGACAGTAGTTTTGTTTCCGAATTCAAAAATGTAATCTTAAGTTCTTTAAGGCTAAACGTGCCAGCCAGAGGTAAAGTCGCTTATACTAGTAATTCCGAAATGGTTTGATTAAAGGTGAAGGAAATGGCTGCAAGGGCGTTTTCGGGGTTGAAAGTCATCCACGAAGACATCCCTCCCCTTAGGCAGATAGTCCTTGTGCTTTGCAATAATTATATAAACCAAACCAAACCAAGGTAATACGAATGACAAAACGTTGAAATGTGTATGGTGAATCTTAATGTATTTGAGAAAAAAAAAATTTATAAATGGTAGAAATATACACAGTTCGGTTTCGAATAGTTTGAGGAACATAATTCTTACGCGTTGAGTAGTCAGCAGACCTATTGATCTGAACAAACGCCTTGACATCATTACTCAAAAAGAAATGTATCTTGCTGAAAAAGCTTATCATATTTGCCACACATTGCTCTGAGATTAGCAGAGAAGAAATCTGACAAAAAAATTCAGATTTCAGTAAGTGAAATTTTAAGGCATGAACTAATTCATGACTTATTTTATCTTCACATGATCATTAATTATTGTGCAATAATTTTCTTTCTGTTCCTCTTTAGGAAAATTTTACAGACAAATGGAATTTAAAAAATGCGAATACATGAAGCCCATCTAAATCTATTCCTTTAACAAACGTCTTTATAAATAATAGTAATCAAAGGTGCCAAGGATTACAGTAATTACTTTCAATAAGCAAAAATATATTATCCAGATTTTTCTTACAGGAAACTTCTGAAACATTTCACGAACACGTATATATATATATATATATATAGATATAATAGTTTAGATAAAGTAGTAGTTGTAATGGAATAGTAAGTATTTTATTGCTTAGATAGCATGGTGAAATTTGTAAACATACGCAACAGTAGTTTCACATAATTTTATTGCTAGAAACTAATTCTTGGGACACATATTCATATTCACACATCATTATGGAGACACTACGAATATGCATCCAGAATTGTAGAAGCTTTGTATATCTTTAGGCAATGTATGATGCAGAAGAGGCAAACGGCGACGTATATTTTGAGGCAGGTAAGCAAGAAATTGCGTTATTATCTAGTATGAAAGTACATTTTAAGAGAAATGTTTCGGTTTTGGAAACTGATATCACAGTCTGTGAAAAGATATTAAAATTTTGCTAAGATATTAAAGCGTAAACTTAACAACATAAACCATCTTTTACAATCATGGAGTTAAATGTATAAAATTAAATTTAAATTTTACTGAAGTTTCAAATTTATTGTACAAAACTTCAAGTCATCTCAGTTTAATTCAGTCTCATCTCCATGGAAGCAACTGGAAGGAAAAATATCTTATCAATGTCACATTTTATAGTTATTAATTTGCGATTTACAACTTCATCATCTTTTTAACTTTTTGTCTCCTATAAACTCAATTCACTCATCCCTGCTCACCAGCTTTGTAATGTGTTCAAGTGCGTGTGAAAATATTCAGAGTTTTCAACAAAATACCTGCTAACCAAAATCCTAAATGTTAATGACTCAAGCATACTAGACCTCAAGGAAACCTGCTTCAAGACGGTACCAAATATTCTAAGCCTAATTTTCATTTAATCTTATATGTCGGCTGGAGAGCATAGTTTATAACTACTTAAATTCACAACGCTAGTTTTTACTTTACTGCAGATTGTTATAACTTGCCAACTTCAAATTTATCATATGCAGTATCAGGACATTTAACTTTACAAAACAGTTAACAAACATACTTTATGAAAAACTTTTAAAATTTGTACAGATTATGATACAAATACACGCCGAACAATTACTAATTTAGAAGTCAAACAACAGAAATCAGCGTTATATTTTCAAATTTTCACAAGACTAGTTTCTATGGTTTTATCGAACCATCATCCTCAGCTGCAAAAGCGCAAATGAACGAGATAAGATATAATGATTAGATGCGAAAAGATAAGAAAAAACGTACAATAGTCAAGCTACTGGTGCCATCTGTTAATGAAACCACAACTCAAACATAATTTCTTTAAAGGCTGAAGGCAAAGATGGATAAAATTAGGATCGTTAACTACAACAGAAATAATTTTTTGAATGTGAAATGCCTCTAGAAAATCCAGTTCACCAATGGAAGATGTTTTATGAATAATTTTGGCTGCAGAAAAATTGAAAGTGGTATTTTCGGACCATCAATGCTGGGCAACAGAAGACTTCTGTGTTTCTTTTTTTCTAACATATGCCTCATGTTTCTTAATGAGAAATTTTAAGGCTCTCTTAGTTTGGCCAGTGTAAATTAAACCACACTGGCAAGGAATCCTATAAATAAAACATAAATTCAAATCCGGAATGGGATCCTTGAGTATGGAACTCGGAATTTCCGGATTGTAAGCACTAAGACATAAAGTGTTATTCATAAAATGTTCTTCCATCTTAAAATCCTTAGACCTCTTTTGAACAAAAATATTTCATCTACGGGCATAATTAACTTTCTGCTACGAAATAATTAAACCGGCTCCTCTCCGATAGTGTCATGTTTGGCCCTCCTGAAGCCGAATGAGAGATCGTTGACACACTCATCCCAACGTTTGTGAATATTGTTTACATAACTGCGAATACAATTACAATGTTTGTATTCACCCGCTCTGGAATATTCAACTGTAGTCAATAAGAAATAATTTGAAAATGTTGCATGCCATGATCACTACATATATCCTCAACAATTTGACTAACAAATTGATTTCCGTTGTTTGATATTATTTTAAGTGGAGCTCCATACACTAAATTTATTCAAAAATGAATCTGCACAATTTTAACTGAAGCTCTTTTGAGAGGAATTATTTTTACCCATTTTCAGAAAAGATCAACGATTACGATTAAATATTCACTTCCTCCCTCCCACTGCGTAGCATTAACCTTATAGATGAACTGCTATTAATTCTCTAGGGAAAGCTGCTTTCATCAGTGTTTTTAGCTGGCCTAACAAATGTTATAAGCCTAAGCATCTTCTATTAGAAATTTTTGTAGTTGTGAAAAATAAACAGCAACCTTTACTGTATCTAAACAGAGCAGCCAAATTTAAGTTAAACATAGAACTATACCAAAAGACTACACCATTAATTACTAAACTAGAAGTTGGCTCACTAACTGTATCTTAAAATGTCGACAGTGAGAAAAATAAAGCCGAATAATTGCAACTATCCGTCCCGACAGGAAACTAACATGTAGCGTGCGCGCGAAGCCAGATATACGCTCAGCCTTAAAATGCAAAAAACCTCAGTTTAAATGCTGGATACTCGTTAGCATTCTAGTGAGGAATACGGAAAGGAGAAGTTATGGTAAATGCTGAAATTATAAATAACTAATTAATATAAAATTATCTACAAATGTTCATCCAGCTATTATCCGCCCATTGGAGGAAATTGTGAGACTTGTCTTTCTTAATTGCCCATTTTGTGTGTAAGGTAGCATTTCTGCCAGGAAACGTAGGATACAGAGAAACGGCGTTTACAGGTAATATGTGGAAAGAATTACAAAATAGGAGCTATGAGAAGAAAGCAAATCCAAAGAGAAGTTTTCAAAAGCTTAAGGTGAGAAATTCGCTAAATTTTATGCATTTTTTTCAGGTGGAGTATCAAGAAAGAAAAGCGTTTATTATTTTGAGATGTCTATCAGATAACTGTAAAATAAAACGCACTTCCTTCTAAAAAAGAGTCACTTCGATCAATTGCAAAATCGTTTAAATCGGCAACGTAATTGCTGTTGGTGGCCCGAATTGGCAAACGTATTTGCTAGATTTGTAGCGTGTTTAATTTTTAGACTGATTAAGAAGTTTTCCTCGGGATATCATTGATTCAAAGTTTCCCTTCCTCTAAGATGTTTGCCATTTTTTTAATTTATACTAAATTGGATATAAAACGTTAATTTTTGTATGGTTCCAATGTATTTAATTATTCACTCTCATCTTAGACTCTCATGCTATCTTATTTGTACCGCATGATATCTTTCTTACCTTATCATATTATTCTTATTTTTTTTTCTGTCTAAAATTCTGACCATTTTTAACTGTTCATCAAGTGGAAAATACGAAATAATTTTTTCACAATATTGTGCATTCCTACGCATTCTTCGTTATTTGTTTCCCTCTAGAATGTTAACCACATTTCACTTTTCCATCAATTGAGAAACTACCATTTTTCTTTTTCAATATCACTTGATTTTGCATACTAAGAGAAAATGCAGAAATAGCCACCAGATAACATTGTTTATCGGAAGACAAATTATTTGGAGATTCAATGCGAAACACTGGAGGAAAAATATGTTTCTGTTGCCGTAATATGCTTCATGTTTTCAGCATTCCTTTTCGCTACTTTGCGTATCATGATGTTAGGCTGAATGAGTAACTTATATCAAATGATGCAGCAGTGAATTAATAATGTGTAAAAACTAGGAAGTCCAATATTTAATTCTATAATAACAGCAGAGTTATGGCTTCCACAAAGATAAATATATGGGAGGCTATTTCTGTAAGGAAGTATAAAATATACTATAATGTAAGAGGAACAATACAAGAAAGTATAAAAGTGATATATATGTATCACTTGAAGGGAACTGGAGGGTCCGAGAATGACGAAATGCACCAAAATTGAATGAATAGTCTACAAATCTAAAATCAATGCTGTTTGTCTAAAATATAATAGTTGTAAAAAAGCAGAGGTTAGAAAAGGCATACAGTAGCATAGCGCGAAAAGAATTGTTGTTAGGATTATTATAAGGAAAACTTTGCCTAAATTTTTTAAAATCATTTCTTAATGACATAATTATGCTTCGAAATTTCATTAGCCTCAAAAATGTAATTAGGAGTCACTTACGCTATTATGATTATTAAACCATTATGTGGAAGAGAGTGAAGATTCATATTAAAAAGTATCTTGATAGTGCATTCTAATTTAAAAGTATCCTTCATTCTGCTTTGAAAAAGTATCAGTTATTAATAGATTATTTTAAAAGCGCGTTGCTATTTAAACCACTGCAAAAGCATGAAATAAGTGCTAAAATCAGTAAAACAGATAACAGACGTCAGGCTATACATGAAAGTTTGCTTTTCCAATAAAGATGAAAACTTTGTGCCAATAAAATAACTGATTATATGAATCATAGCATGGTACTCTTAAAGTTATACGTTAGATCCAGAACAATAAAATCTCTATGACCTGGAGAATAATGCCCCAAATTTCATCAAATTAACATCTGGTTTGACAACATAGTGTATTTCATTCTATAACTGCAAGATGAAATGTTTCACTTATTAAAGTCACTGATACGAAAATACATGATAACCATGAACAGATTCACAGCACTTTTAATTGAATATATTACATAAACGCCATTTTTTTAGAATTTAAATCAGTCTCCTATAATTAATTACACACAAGATTTAAACATCATTTCATTAAAGAACGTTTCTGCAAGAGAAAGAAAAAAAAAAGCAAGAAAAGAAAATAAAATGATTAGACAGCCTAGTATGCTATTTCAAATTATTATTTCAAATTATTATTTTCAAATTTATTATTGTATGTCTGAAGCTTGGGTTTCAGACACACAATAAATTAATAATTCAAATGCAGAAATAAAACAGCAATGAAGTAAGAATAAAGCTTTACTTTTGTGCAATATTACAAATAAATTTAAAGCATGAATTCTTGGATTAAAAACTGAAGCCTTTTTAAAATGAGAAGCTGATACCATTATCTAATCAAATTTTGAATAGCAGTATGCTTTTCAAATGCTGATGAAATTTATTCAAGCGTTTTTCCTTAAATGATATGTTTTCTTTCATAAATTGTTATTCAGGTTTCTAGCTGAATTACTTTAAATAAAAAAATGACTTTTCAGCAAATTAATGACTTGGAGTGAATATTTTCTTTAATACTTTCTCTCTGCAAAAGAATGCAATTTCATGAAAAGTATTTTCAGGGACTAAACTCTTTCAGGTTTCTAAAACGCATGTAAATACATCTACCTAACGTTGTGATACCAAGCATTTGTGAATGAAAAAACTCGATACTTGTCGGCTGTATTGGCTTTCGGGAGAAACTGATGGTTACCGATGCAATAGCAAGTCAATGCTCACAGTGCGTAATTTTTATAATACACATATATAGAAGTAATTTAATCAGAATAAATGAAATTTTTTTTATTTATTAACATAATTTAAGCAAATTATTTAAAATAAACAACATATTGAAATGTAGCCAAAGTCAACAATGCATTTAAAAATGGATGCTTGCTAGCAATTTCGAGAAGAAGGAAGAGGTCAAAGAAAATTTCAGTGCAGGAAATACCAATTAAAAACTAAACGAACATAAATTAAAAATTTATGATAAAGGATATTGGTACTGTTTCCAAAGTCCTTGCGCCACATATATTCCCAAAAGAAGGATCCCAAAAAATTTAAAATCTGCCAATAAAAATACTTTATTCGGTACTTTTCCATTTTGCCGGCGCAGGCGATAAAGTCGCAAAAAATGGTACAACCAATGCCAAACGGAATATCTTCGTTGGAAACCTTTTACGTAAATACTAACGTTAGCTATAACGTTTGCTATATCGCTAACGTAAGTACCCTTTCGAAACGAACAAGAAATTTTGTTTTTCTAAATAAGTACTTTTTTACCCCAAAACAATCATGTTAAAATAATTAAGTACAGAAGTCTCAATATTATTGAAATTATGAATATAAAACTGTGCATTTCAAAATTAGAAACTTTTATTGGTTAGATTTTCACGCGTATACTTGTTAAATCAACTATCATCTGGATATCAAATTACAGGAACCATAAGCTAAAAATAGATGTAAAACTATTCTACAGTTATTCATACGTAACTGAACGATTATCACACTGCCTGCTTACTCATCTTTAAACGCGTTTGATGATTAAAGGTTTGTGATATATTTCTAGAGCTTTAGCCTTCCCCCACCAAGAGAAGAGTGTTTAAGACCTCCGAATACTTAGTGTTCAAGCCCGTGTTCGATCCCAAGCTACCGGACTATCTCTATGGATGGTTTTCGTGGTGTTTCCCCATTACACAGTTGAGATATTACGGTTTTAATACTGAAATCGTGAAAAATGATCAATGTTCTCGCCAAGACCTGGACCTCTCGAACGGTAGCACACCAGCCGAGTGTACTACCCTTACACCACGAAACATGCAGAAAGGAGAGAGAAAATAACCTTATATACTCCCTATTTTAGAGGGCGAATTGGCATTAGGGGACCCAGTCGCAAAATCCTGGTGATGAAGTATCATTATCTACAACCTTTTAGTTCGGGAGCTACTGGAGAGACATTAAGGTTTTCATACTGGAATCGTGAAAAATGTACAATGCCCTCGCCAGGACTCGAGCCTGGATCTCTTCGATACGCGCCGATTGTGTTACCGTTACACCATGAAGGCATGTAGAAAGAGGGTTGAAAATACTTTATAAAATCAATAAAAGCCAGTTCCTCTTACAACGTTCTTCACAAAACCCTCTGTTCCCCTTGGCAAATAGTCCTCCTGATTATTTACCATGTGAAAATAACCAAGCATTTTGATGGCTATTTGAAGACAATTTTTCCTTTCTTATACAAATTGTAAAACAGTGATAGTCCCTTTCAATACATTTTCCAAACATTTCTCTGTCGAATTAGTTTCGTTGAGTGCTTGAAAACCAAATAATGACAAAGCAACTGATTTATATAGCATCCTGCATTTTGATAAAATATCATGAAAAACAATTGTTTCATAGACTATTGGGTAATTGTACAGGAAATCAATGATAAATTAAATCTATTGCATTTTCTCTCGCATTGCAAAAGAAAAGTACGTATAGTTACTGACCGAGAACAAAAGACCAAAGTTTTCTTTTCACTTAACTTAAGGAATGTCATTCCAGGTTACAACATTAAAAACTTTACTGAAATGATAAAGCTTTCATTATGGGAAATGGAACCAATACAATTTTTAGCAGCAATCCTAAATTTCACATTTCATGCACACTTACACAGTGAATAGATTATCGTATTTAAATTATTCAGTTGGAATAATTATGTGGTCAAATTTTTGTTTAATGTATGCTATCATTAAAACTATAAATCGCTAAAAGAATTTACTCAATGCTCAAATAATCTACGAAGTAGTTCCTTCTTGCAGATTTTCGTAAACTCTAGTTTTCAACAATGAATATTCACCTGGAATAATTTGCTCTTTGAAAATTTCATGGCTCAACGAAATGCCTTAACTTAAGACCGCAAGACAAAGAGTCTTTCTTTCTTGAAACTGCGTGTTTTAAAAAGGTACAAAGATATTGCGGTGCAGCGAACAAACTGAAAAGAAACCGGTGACAAAGAGCATTGTGGGGAATTGATTATTTCACGTTTCAGGGAGCCCTCAAAAGAGAATTTTCTCACTCAAAGAACCCACACCTAGAGTATTCAATAAGAAACTTGAAGTTGATAATTCTCAGTCCGAGTAATAAGAGTATGAAGTGTGTCGAAATTCAATTTAATGCATAAAGCTTTTCATCTTGCAATCACATTTAAAAATTCAAAACAGAAATAAAGAAAAATTATTATAACAGTTTTCAGAATTCTTTGTTGCACAATGAAGAAAGGCCAACAAACAAAATTCATAACAATGTTGCACATCAATCGGTCACATTTTGTTATTATTTAAGGAAACCATGAACACGAATAAGGTACTCATCCACCCTACAACTACATATAAAACTACTTTAAATACACCCATGTCCAAAAATTAAGGATAATGCAAAACCAGGCAAAGGAAGAGTTAGAAGCAAAACAAATTTAAGTAATTTGTAAAGCTTATTTATTAAACAAAAGGTAAAGAGCAAAAAAAGATGCTATATGTTTGATATTATTAAAAAAAATAGTGATTTTTTTACAAAAAAAAAAAAAAAACCTCTTTACAAAAAACCAATATTACATGGTTGGTATGATTGTTAATACATTGTATGTCTCCCAGACGATGCAATACAGTCCGAATAACGCCTAGGCATGCTGAGTATCAAATTATCAGTCCGGTGAGAATGCTGGCCAGTCCATACGGGTTATATCCTCCGATTGAAGGCATTCGCTTGCGATGTTTGCACGGTGAGGACGGGCGTTGTCATCCATAAACACAAATTGTGCGCCCATGGCGCCCCGCAACAAACGTACATGTTGTTCCAGAATCAATTTCCGATAGAGTTGGCTTGTCATGGTTCCAATTTGAACATGCAAGTCAGTTCTGGAACCCAGAATAATTCCACCCCAAACGAGCACTCCTGCACCACCGTAACGGTGTCGTTCAATGATGTTTTCTTGGTGGTAACGGGTACCTGGAGCTCTCTATATGAACGTCCGGCGAGAATCAGACTGCGAGCTAAACCTGGACTCGTCGGAAAACATCACACAAGCCCACTGTTGCGGTGTCCACAATGCATGCTCTCTTCTCCAGGCTAACCGCAGGCGACAGTGAGTTGCAGTAAGCGGAACGCATCTGACAGGTCTACGAGCATATAGACCAATCTGCCAAGCGTATGTACACTGTCTGCCTTGAAATTGTTGTACCAGTGGCTGAAGAGAGCTGACGAGACAGGTCTGAGGCTGTGCTCCGCCTGTTTCTTTTGGCAGTAACTGCCAAATACCGGTCCTCATTGGGCGTTGTAACTCTGGGGCGTCCTGTGCTGTAACGTCGACTCATATTACCATCATCTTGGAATCGTTGCCAAAACCTGGAGATGACACTCTGGGCAATTCCGATATCGTCTGATACTTCCAGTTGGGTAAGCCCACATTCCAGACGGCCGATAATTCTACCACGTAGAAAGTCATACAAATGCGTCCCTTGTGTCATAACTATTCGGTTATTGCACTGAAATGCTTATAAAGCGCCTGCGAACAATTTTACTTCTTTGCCTGTATTCCTTACATATCACTCTCTTACACTCTCGTCATTGTGACGTACCATCGGTGTCATCTGGTTACTTCTTGAAATTTGCATATGATTCTTGAAGATGTGTGTAGTGATTTTACTGGTGATATATTTATTTTAGAGTTCGATTTCCGCGTTACTCCGAATTATCCTTAATTTATGGACATGGTGTAGCTGAATCAGAAAAACAGCATTTACTTAATCAAATACATTTTCATTATATTTTGTGATGCAATTTAACTTCTGCAGCCATAAATTGGCAGCATTGAGTATTAAATATACTTTCTAGTTCGAAACAAATTTTGTCAGGCCTATGATCACGTATTGGTATTTCAAAAACTTAATTTTGAAATACAAATTAACACTCAAATTTAAGGAAAATACTTATCATCTAGGAAAAAAAAATATCATGAATATTATTAAAATGTAAATGTTTGTATTATTACTGTAAAACATATCTGTTCCAGTGTTCCACACGTCAACTCACACCTCAACATGAAACAGATTTGAAGGACTGCTGTAAAATTTTTAGGATGATGCATTCTGTAAAAGCAACTGTAATTTTTTTACCACTATTGCAAATGTAGAATTTCATCTTTTGCCGATAGATAAACAATGCATATAAACTGATAATAAATATATAAATTATACATAAATAAGGTATTCACTTACCTTTTTTCTAATGATTATCCATATTACTCGTTCAGAAAAGAACTCTATTCTTTTTGCCACTTGAGATTTCATAAATAATTTTCTCGAACGTCAGTTTCTTCCCACCACTTCGTAAATATGCTTCCATCTTCTTTTCAATCATTAAATCGAAATGAAAGAATGTATGTAAGAAATTTCGAAAACACTTGAGCGCTACATTTGAAAAATCTATAAGGTATATTCTCCTCACTCCTCTCTGCATGCATTCGTGGTGAATCGGTAGCACACTCGACGCGTATTCGAGAGGTCCAGGTTCGAGTTCTGGTGAGAACATTACTCATTTTTCACGTCCCCTGCATAAAAATAACCTAATGACTTTATATTGGCGCCAGAACTAAGGATAGTAGATCAGGATTATTCACCACCAGGATTTAGCGATTGTGTCCCCTAATCCCCAGTCGCCCTTTAAAAAGAGGAATATATAACAAATTTTCTTCCTTCTTTCTGCATGCATTTCTGCCTTGGTAGTATAAAGGTAGCACACTCGGTGCGTATGCGAGCGCTCCAGGTTCGAATCCAGGCGAGGCATATTTTTCACATCTTCTGCTTCAGAAACCCTAATGATTCTACAAGTCATACAAATGTATGTATCACTACTTTGAAATGCACTTAATGAACAACATGTATTTATTTATTTTATTTTTTTAAAAAATTACAGCAATTTCCAAATTGGAATACCTCACGAAACGTTTTGTGGTTTAGAGAAAAGTTTTCATGCTTTGTGCTTCTGGGGAAATGAATCAGAAACATTTGTAAAAAAAAAAAATATAAAATCAGGGAAATGAGCTGAACTAAGCAGATTTTTCACGGAATATATGTGTTGAAATGTCTCATTGAAGCTGTACAGGCACAGCTGAGAAGTTCGTAAAAACTATCTGCTAGCCTAAATAGTCCTTCATTATGCTGATTTCGAAAGTTTTGTATCTTTGCACGAACGCAAAGCTCACCAACATGCAGATACTGTAGACGGCAATGGAGCTGCTTAATAAAGGGATAGCCAGAGAACGATTCCCTTGAGCACGATTCCCTTATCCCTTTATCTACTGCTCAACAGCTTCCTGTACCATCTGAACACATTTACGCACAGATATTTCATTTCAATATCTGTCCATTTAGGTGTCCTCTGCCAGCCTTTATAGTTCTGGTATATATATTTTTCAATTACCTTGTATTTAATTTCTGCAATAATTATCAATCTAGCTTTAGAATATTTTGCTTCATATTTGGAGGCGAAGTATCTACATTAATTGCAAAATTTCTATGATTAACCTCGTTTCTAAGAAGTTTGGTATGTCTGAAATATTCTTAGGCGAAATATCTACCATTTCAAGTACCTTAAATGCTATATTACTTACATAAAAATCAAACCATACTTGTTAATGTAATAAGTAAGAGATCTTGAAGCTCATTATGCAGTTAAGTATGCACAACGAAACTTTAGAACTATGTATCATTAAGTGTTTCCCGTATCAGATTCCAGTTAACGAAAACATCAATTACACCACAGTCCTGAATTTTTCTTAGTTAATTCAGTCATTTCACTCTTATTGGACTAGTTATTTACTGTATAATATCCCTTTCATATATATCCTCTATTTTATTATGTCTTAAAAATGTTTGTAACTTTTCTATATTATTCTGAAATATAAAGCAATTTTGTTCACTATTTTTCACATAACGGAGGTAGTTACTCTCTACTACTTAATAAAAATATGCATTAATTAAAGCAATAAAATTTTCAGTTTAAAACATCTGTAATATTAAATGAAATTACTAAACTATTGTTTTGAATTTCAGTGAATAGAGGCTAAAGAAAATTATAGTTAATAAATTAACTTCCCGATTTATTCTAAATTGTCAATGTAAAATGTAATGTATATTTCGCTAAAAATATCACTCATAATTTCCATAAAGAACACTTTTTCTTTTTTTTTCCCCTGTATCGCACCTAAATAATGATATAATGCACCTAAATAAATAAAAATCACACCTAAATAATGCTGTTCCGGAATAACGGACTTATTTATAAAATAATAACTTCAATAAAATCTTTCAGAATTGTGTAACTAACTTGCTTAATTAAATTAGTTGCTTAACAAAATAATTGAATATATTTAAGCATTACTTAAAATAATACAGTTGGGTACAATAGAATCTAAGCTGTAAGCTTAACAGAAAATTAGGCGCTACACCTAGACAATTCTCAGGCACTTTGCTAGATAGACGTTTACGATTGACATCTTTATTCCATCCTGTTAGAGAGAGGTACTTATCGTACTAGCTCATATACTTACTTGTTGGAGCTTGTGTTAACCCCTTTCCTTACACAAATACTTTCACTGAGAAAATATTCACGTTAGTTTAAAATGCTCACACTTATAATATGAATTTAGTGTCCTTTCCAGTTTAATAAAGAGAAGTCTCCTTTAGCTTGAATAAATATCCTTTTATTTTCTAGGTACCCAAGATCAAATTCAAATTAGTTCTGCGCGGATTAAGCAAAACCTGTCTAAAACATTAGTTCAATTTGTTTGTTATGGAACGATTTAAAAATTACTATCACAAAAAAAAAATTTACTAAGGAAAATACAAAAATGAAATGAAAAGGACTGAGACAACGACCGTCTGTCAAATTAACTCTACTGCAAAAAATCAAAATGTTCTAATGTTCCAAAAGCCTGAACTCCGTTCCAGTGGTCTTTTGTTGAATATTGTAAGTTTTTTTGGGCTATATGTTGATGGGAAGACATGACTTCGTGGAAGGCTTTTTAAAAGAATATGACTAGTTTTAACATTCATATGCAGAAAATCATGATATATATTCATACAACCACCCACTCGACTAAGTTAAACGCAGTCGAAACACACGACTCAAAACAATTAGAGGCTATTGTAAGTTCGGTATGAAATAATCACATAATCAAAACCTTTTTTAACTTAAATAAAATAGAAGAGGTTATAAAAGGAAAATTATAACGTTTAAAAGTGAATATCATGTCTCGGCAAAAGGACATAGCTGAATCGATAGCCTGGAGGGCCATCGGTCATTTAGAGGGGTGAATCGCAATGCGTAACAGAAGAAGAAGTTTCCAAAAGTATTATTTACAGACTACGGAATCGTTTTTCTGAAACTGGAAATGTTCGCCAAAGATCGGGAAAACATCGTAAGCATGCAACAATGTAAAATAAGGCTCGATATTTAACACTGAGTACCAAAAGAAACCTCCCTATGAACGCCACTTTCGAGCAAGAGCACTTCAGATGGCTTGTAATATCAGAATTTCAACTCAAACTGTTACAAGCCGACTCTACTATGTGGTTTTGTATGCTCGCAGATCTATGGTTTGTGTCACGTTGACATAAGACCACTGTGCTGCCTACAGAAAGTGGGTATGGACGATGAGGACAGGAAGATTGAAGCAACGCGTTTTTCAGCCACAAGTACCACTTTAATAAACAGCTTGAGAACAGACGGATTCTCATCTGGAGAGAAGCTGGTATACGGAACACTGCTGCATTTGTGCATGAAAATGTCTAATTTGGCGGATTGATGGTCTGGGCTGGTATTTCTATCATTGTTGGCACCAACTTTCGAATGGATTGCCAGCATATTCTCTAGATATGAACCCAACAGAACATGTTTGGAACATTCTAGGGAGAATGGTTGTTAGTCATTTATCACCCGCGGAACACATTCATCAGTTTGACAACTCTCTTTTGCAAGAGTGGGAGAAACCACCCCAGTCTCTCATTGATAATCTCATTGATTTCATGCCTCGTAATTGTACGACGTTATTTTCGGTTAGGAGAAAAATACCTTTTATTAAAACTTATTTGTATCTTAGATATCATTTTTTTGTTTGTATAATATGCAGAAATTGTTTTTTTGTTTACCGACAATATCATCAGTAAATTATTCTTTGTCGTTGGTTTTATTTTTTCATCTTACGACGTTCTGATAAAGAATGTTGTTTTTTTTCTTTCATATCTTATACGTATTTTACCAGCCACCAAAACATTTCCTCATCTATAGATTATATCCGAAATGATAATATCCCCTAATTGTTTTAAGCAGTGTAGTTCAGTGGTCTTAATCACTTTAACACGGTGTAGATATCAATCTGTCTTCTAAATACTGGACTTCACTTCTGATGATAGTTATTTGCCATTTATAGATAAAGTGTTCCTTTTTTTATCTTGACGTAATTCACTTAACAAAAAAAAAAAAAAAATCATTCTTGAAATTAAACTGATCAGATACGGAAAGGGTAAATTATTAATAGCATTTTCTGTTATATATGATGTCAGTTATTCCTCTTTCCTGTGTTTTAACTGCCCTTGAATTAACTGTAATTTTGAGTTAATCTTTGATACCTTATCCGGTATTATCTCCCTAAATCAAATACAAATAAAATGAAATAATAGTCTTTTTTCAATGATCTCAAAAGTATAATAGCCCAAGAAAACCACTGAAAATAAAGACAGGAATTTTGCTGATACTAGTCCGTTTGAGAACGATTATCGTGATATTTCGAATAATTCGATATGCAGCACTTCCTTAGGAAAACGGCAATGGAACATACTTTTATCTGCTCATATTATATCACCCGTGCCTGAGACTCGAAAGTGAAATATGATGGATAGATGCATCAGAAAGAGGTGCAGGAAGAAATATCTGATGTTACCACACCTCCACTATTTCTTTGCTGAGTTTCTTTCAAGTATTTTTTTAAACTCAAGTTTTCTCTCTCTCTGCTCTCCTTGTTCGGTGGTATTAATCTTGACAATATCAGAGCGTCTCTCTTAATGATTCTCCTAGGATCTAGCCGAAGAGATTTCATGCGAGGGAGAAAAGGAATAAATATAGTAGGGGTGAGCTTGAGAAATACTCAGGAAGCCATTACAGAGGTTTATGAAATTGAGTGCAGAAGTTTTCTCTTCATGTAATGGGGGAGGGAGGTTGCAAACTTACGCCGTGTCCAAACAATTTATCATGGGCGTTAAGGAAACCGTGTAGCTTTGTCCTAGATGAAGTATGGCGGGGTATTGGACAGCCAGGTGGGGAGGGAAAGAATTGACTTCGTCTCTCTAAAGTTCCAGATCTTTCTCTTTTTTGGGGTGGGTTTCTTTAAATTTATTATGTCCCTCGATTGTGTCGATAATAATTCATTTCGTGATTCCTTTCTGCTATGGATTAAGTTATCTCCAGAGAATATATTGTTACGTCATTCTTTATTAGAACTTCAAAGCTATGTGATCTTTCTTTCCACGGGATAAACACGTTGATAGATAGGAAAGTGAATGAGTAAACCATTTATTGATAGAAAAATCTTCGACGTTATATATACTTCAGAATAAAGCATTGTCTTGCGACGTTATCAAGTTAAAGAATCATAAATAGCCAAAGGAATGCAGCAGTCAAACACTAGTAGAAGCGTTAGCTAAATTTTAGTTTGCGTAGACATCTACTTTCCCTTCTAAAATCACGGTGATAATTTTTTTTCATAGAAATACTTCCATTAAAGAGATCTTGACTAAATTAATCTTCCGCACAGGCAAATGAGGGTTTTCCCCGGGGTCTACAATCACAAGGGAGCTCTCAAATTTCCTATAATATTTTAAATATAAATCTGTATGATTTTTGTCTTGATTCCAGGTTTTAGAAGATAAAATTAGAAGTAGAACCCATCTCAGCAAGTGACTTTTACCTCGTTTCACATAACCTGAAACTTAATTCTGCGATTTGCAATATTTGATTACTGAATTGGTAAATTTAAGAATATGCATTTTCGAATTTGAGTTTAAATTTAATATTTTTATGATGTTATATTTCACTATAAACAAATAAAACATTTATTATAAAATGATATAAAAATTTATATAAATTTTTCCCATCACTCAGACAACGTAGTGGTTAGGGGAAGTCTACTGCGGTACCGAAAGGCCAGGGTGCGAATCCGAGACATGAATGTTTGTAAATGTATAATGTCCTTACTGCATAGGGTCACTCTAAATATGCTGCGAGCCAAATGTCTTCTCATGTAGTTTGGTGGAAAAGGAGAGGGAGACCCCCACAGCAACCCCCGGGGTACTCTCCCTCAAAACTGGGGTGGAAAATAGAAGTTCAACTTCTCTTTTGAATAGGCTATGGTAACAGTTCTTCTATGTAATTCGGACACGACAACAACAAAAACAAATTTTTCCCATTCGCTGTATTAAGGTAGTACACTCAGCTGAGTTATTTCCTTTTTATAGAGTCGTAAAATATTTTTTCTTTCTCTTAATTAGGCGTGCATGTTTTAAAAACATTTAGATATTATAGTAAATAGGGGAAAAAATTTGCATTATTTTAGAATATTCTATGTACTGTAAATTTTATTATGTAAATTATTATTCGGATAAAATCTTCGACAACAGTGTGTAAAATTGTGATGTTTTTAAAGATATTTGATTAAATAATCATTCTCTTAATTAGACACAAAGTTGTCAAGTTGACTAGCTTCTTATCCCCATTGTTGCTTTACAGTAAAATGAAAAGCCATTTTTGCTGAAGTATTGTAAGACTTCGTTTTCTATTAACGCGTTTTAAAGTGCTTTTATTACAGAGTTTCTGAGTTTTTAGACATACCTTTTCCTGTCCCATTTATTGCTCACAAATCATATGCTGAACGAAAATGTAGATTCTTTCAGATTCAAATTAAACATATGGTGGTATATTTTGGGAAAAATTATCTACAGGTATGGACGGGCGCAGGGAAGGTGTGTTGAGGCACATTGCCTTATGTAATGAATTAAATTATGCTTTTATGTGTTTTTTAACACTAATGATTTTTTCATGTAAGGATTTTGATAAAAATCTCCCCTATGCTTGAAACTTTTCTGTGGATACGAGCACATTTTATAAATATTTAATTTCACTGATTAGAAAATCAATCTATATAAATCCGTAAGATATGTAAGTGAGTCTGTTGATGCTTTCATAGATTTGCAATAAGTCGCTTGATATTCTCAGAAGGGACGAAGTAGCTAATTAATTAGGAAGAAACCTAAACATTTTAAAAATATAACAACTACATCAGTGTTTTGTATAATAAGCTCATTTTTCTCCAATTTAACAAGGAAAAAATTGCAGACATTATTTAACAAATTCTGCATTTCTTTCAGGTTATATTCTTGAAGTAACTTGAACTGTTCGGGTACATGTATTTAAGAAATAAAAGATTTAACTGTAGTTGTTAATGTCTGTTTGATTGAAACGTCTCGATCTAGATTTGCAGAAACTGCCGATCTAAAGAGCTTCTGCCAAAAAGGAATAGGCGATGAATTTTTTTTTTTTTTTTTTTTTTTTTTTTGTGTGTGTGTGTGTGTGTGTGTGCGTGTGTGCATGTGTGTGGGGGGAGTTTATGCTATGATACATCGCCTCAAAACCTTTATAGTTATACACTTTATTTTATTCTCATTGTTATGCTATAAAAACAGTCTGTAGCATGTGCAAATTGAATTAAATCATTCATTAGTTGATACAACCCCTATAAGACAAAAACCAAGAATTAAAAAATGAATAATTGTAGACTTGCCTAAATTAGATCGGTAACTATTTAAATATTGTAAAGTCTACTAAAAGGTCAAAAATAAAATTACTGAGAGTCAATCAAATTGTTAAAACTTAAAACTTAACTGTTACTTTCTTAAACTATTTTAAAAAAACTCTTATGATCAAACGTACCAGGAGCTGACTAGCAAAGGGACTAAATACGTACTTGGGTAAAATAAATATAAACCTGAAGCAATTATGCAATCTATCAAAGTTCGGCTCAATTTATAAATTTTAGGGGAATAATATTTAGTAGCAGAGTTTTGTGAACTAACTTAATTTACATTTCAAATTTTAAAATGTATATAAGAACACGCTTTTGAACACAGGTAATTTACCTTTTTAAGAAGTAATTATGATTTTGAAGCTAGACAAAATTTTAAAGTACAAGTTCTATTTGTACCAAGAATTTAAATTATTTTCAACGTAGACATTGCTAGTTGAATACTGCATGTGCAGCAGAAATGAAGAAGAAACAATTTTAGTTAAAAGTAATTGATTACTAATTTGAAAAGCTGCATTTTCTTTTTTCGATCATCAGATACTATTATCGAGCAGCTGATGTTTCTTCATATCTTTCTCTTTTTCTCTTTCGCCTCGAGCTTGGCTATCTCCGGCTTTCTTGATAAAAACTGAAAGAAAGAATTTATTTTTTTGCTTCCGCCACACCCCTTCTCACACTTTCCCTTCTGATGAGAGGCCATTTCCCCGCTGGAATCTTTCCGTGGAGGAATCTGTGCTGCTCACAACGTCAAAGTGTTTTGTTTTTACCCGTATAGTATCCCGATGCACTGGCATGTCAACAACATGGCTTCCTTTTCTAGGATGGGGGAAAAAGTTATTATCTCCGTTAAGTAGGTTCTTGTTCGTTTTGCTTTAGCTCTTTGATGTCACTCTTATGAGAAGAATCAAATCAAGATTAGGAGAATGGTTTGGAGGAAGCGTGGCTAGCATTAGGGAGCAATGGATGGATGGGAGTTAATATAAGCCAGCAGCTAGTTGTAGACAAGGGATTTATCGAATATTTGTGTGGGTAGTAGAAGTCACTTACTTAACTCCTTAATGTAGTATTTCTAATGACTCACAAGGATCTAAAATTCTAGCAAGGGATATTACATAAATAGGTATTAGAATCAGCGAAGTTGAAATGCATGTGAATCATTTAAGGATTACTGTGAATCAATAGCCCATGAAATTTAACTAAATATGAAATTACTCGTCAGTGAGTAATTATGCAAAAATCTAAAATATATGATGGAGTTAAATGCACATACTTTTAAGCATTTTAGAAAATATGCTGTACAGAAATAAAGCAAAGATCATAACATCTGGTGGATTTTTGATACACATTTCTTTTAAATTACAGTTGAGTTTATTATTAAATGAAGAATAATTTTTAATTAAATATCAATTTTCAAAATATTTCTACTCAGTTCTGGATTGACTGCATTTAACGATATAATATTTGCATAAAATTACTAAAAGAACATTTTTAATTCATTCAAATATGGCATATTTATGTTTAAAATTGTTTCAGTGTTAAAAGCAATATTTTGTTGTGAAAGCTTGCTTACATAATGCTTAGAAATTACTGACACTACATTACGTAATCCGTATGCTGCGTCCGAAGTTTGTTTGCATGATCTAATTAAACATAGCACAGAAGGAGGAGCCAGATAAATTTTGTTAAGAAATAATTATTAGTTCAAAGGGGCGTTAACCCAGAAGGACTATTAGTCTGAAAACGGCATTTTGCGTCGTTTCACTATAAATGTTCGTTCGACGTTTCAGATATCGAATTTTTCTTATTCTTTATTTTATATTTTAAAAAATTTTAAAGAAATTTTCACTGACAATCTCAACGATTTCAAAATGAGCAATGACTTTACTGTATGGAAAAAAAAAAGAAAAAAACATTTTTATTCTCAGCCCGCGAGATTGTCTATTAGAAATTCTAAAGATGTGCTGCTTTTAAGTATTTTGAGCCCAAACGGACATTAGCGCAAATGCTTCTGAAACGTGTATCTGTAAACACAAAAAGCACCCTTTTGGGCGTAATATAAAATCTGAAAACTTTCAGAGTTTTTTTTTTTTTTTTTTACTTGTAGTTCAAATGAATCTCTGTTATATATACCTATGCTTCTGTTATAGGGCACTTTCAAAGTAGTCATTTATACGCATGCAGCATTGGTTCAGATTTTTTATTTAAAACAGAAATACTTCCTCTTACACTTTAGCATCGTTAAGTCACGTTACTGTTAGCTTCAACATTCTGATGTTTGAGTGTCTAAAGTAACGAAGCATTGTCAGTTTTTTCTCGTGCAATAGAAATGATTTTTTTACTCCCTTATGCGAAGTAAAGGAAGTATTGTAATATCGAATTTATTTCGAATTATTTCAACCCCGGAGATATCCATTTCAACGTTTCCAGAATCTATTTAGACGATATTTTTGCGTGGCATCTCTACCTAAGGACAGAACACAAGATACCTTTTCCCAAAAAACTTGTAAAATGAATTCAAAAGGAATATTTTTCGTAACGTCTGGACTTAAATTACATCTGTATGTACGGACGTACAGATATACGTACCTCGAATAATTCAAAAACGCGTAGTCGTTGAACTTTGAAATTTTGTATATGGAAATTTGTTCTACATCAGTAACATATCATTTACTCGACTGAGATTAAGTTTGAATTCCGACGCAAGAATTTCAGAAATATGTTTCAGCAACAAATATAATAAGTTCTGTTCAGAGTTATAATTTTTATCTAATGTCATCATACGTAAAAAAGACGGGGAATTTCTAAACAATATGAATCCAATAAGTTGAAACATTTCTGCCTGTAACATTTCTCAAGTGCCAATTTAAGTAGAATAAACCTGCACCGTTTAATATGCTTAAATTCGCTCTCCCTTATTAAATGGTAAGAACGCAATGGTTCCATTAAAGTCTTCCCTTAAAGAAACAATGCAGTTTTAATGGCAACCCCTATTCATTTAATTAAATTTCTATCACCTATGAGTCAATTTAGAAATTTTCACAAAAGGAAAAATGTAATGTTGTACGCATTTAACTCTGCCACTCTAAATTAACGCATGAATTTACACCTTTTTAACCTTGTGAACACATGAAATAAAATTTGCATCTAAGAAAACTCCAAAATGAATATTTTAGGCGTAGCCTATTCTTTTACTTCTTTAGAGCGATTCTTTTATACATAATCATATCATTAATGCATTATTTTTCCCATGTGAATCTTTCAAATTCAATTAACTTTTACAGCGTTATATTAAAGATTCTATAATATGAAAACAGACAGCTTTGCATTATTTCTTTCAGCACTGCAGCCATGTTGATTTTCACTTATTTTCTCATTTAAAGGGAACTTCCTTTCGAGCAATTGTCTTTTCAATGCTATTATACCATCTAGTTGTGCACTTCCCTTTTTCGTGGCATTCAGCGCCACCAAACGTATATATATATATATATATATATATATATATTAAATGATCTAAAATTCATTGAATTCGAAAATCAGTAGCGTTAATTACTTGTTTTTAAAATTTTTTTTAAATTTTTTAATTTCTTTTTCAAAGTCTGAAATTTTGTTATCCCTGATTTAAATTCAAGTCCCCTTAAAACGATTTTGTCATGATTTACATTCAAGTTCCTTTAAAAAACAATTTTCGGAATTAAACTTCCTACTTATGGGTTCCCGCATTTTGATACATTTTACTAAATTTATATTAGGAGATAATATAATCAATATTTCTTTAGTAAAAAATGTATATATGTAATATATTCAAGAGCAGGAATTTTGATGGCGTAAAAGTGTTGATCTATAATGACTAGGAAATTAGCGGCGAAGGCAGATTAAATCTTCAGTTTTATTTTCAGTAACATGTTGAGGCTACACACAAGTCGGCAGATTAAATGTGACTGTTCCAAAAGGCATACATGTTTTGATACATTTGCAGCAAAAAAAGAAGGAGCAGACAGACTGCAGACGAGCTAAGGCAAAGCGTAGAAAGCAAGTGCGTTATTTTTAGGATGAAATCTTATTCAGGCTGAGTTCGTTTTGGTTCTCAAAGCATTTTGATTGGATAGTTAATATTGCTATAAAATTATTATTGGCTGCTTGAGTTTTAGTTCAATTTACATTACCAGAATTACGTAAGAATATGACATAGATTTTTCTCGAAATGACGGAATGCAAATAGAGGTTGCTCTTTTTAGAATACAGAAGGGAAATTCACTAAGCTGCTAATTTAATCTTTTAGGTATTCTTTTTTTTTTACATATATATATACATCCCCTCATGAGCTCTGTATTTTTAATTTATATGCTTATAAACCGTACATTTTTTTTATTTAAATGTGATTGAATTATGCTGATCTTATGTTTTGGTTAAGATTTTTATTCCTTTGGTTAATTCGAAGTGGTAGTATTATCAACAATTTAAAAGTATAATATACGAATTATCAACAATTTAAAAGTGTAAGGGGAGCTAAGCCTAACGAGACGGAATTTGTTTACATATGTAGCTATTAGTAGTGTACTGTGAACCAACTTTAGAAACTTTTGCCCAGTGGAGCTAAAAGTTAACTATACTTTGATGCTCCGAATAATCTGTCTTTTTACTCGTTGGCTTCATTGCATGTTTTTGCGTAGAAAGTCTCATTTTAATTGCAAAAATGGATTTTTAACTCCTATAACCGTATTCGATGCTTTGCTACGGAGTCAGAACGGAACTGATTGAATAAGAAATATGTCTCTAATAAAATTCGATTAAATAAGTTTGAATGATGTGGTGCATATACGCCATACAAGCAAATCATCAATGTCATGTGGTATCCACATCAGACTTTTATTTTGCATAGGATGCAAACAGAGCAGTTAAAAGCACACGAAAAATGAGTAACCCATAGATTAATGAGCAAAACGTTCTATTAATAATTCACTTGCACTTTAAAGAGATTAATCTGAACAGCAAATTTATTTCATTACTTAAACTGAATCAGTAATTAAAGCGAAAAGAGTACGCTGTAAATAACGGAAGAATGAACATAATTAGAAATGAAGAAATGTTGTTTTACATGTTATGAAAGAACACTGTTTACAAGAGAACATGAGCGATCTCACTCAGTTCAAATTTGCATAAAAACGTCGGTTAGAACTATTTGTTTGCATATTCTAGATTATGTACAATTGGACTACACATATTATCGTGAAGGAAACTGCTCTCATAATCTACAATATTCTTTGATATCACTACCGTTATTTCATTAAATCATCCTTTTCATTTTGCATTTTATGCAGATAGTTTTATTTCATGCCAACGGTCTACGATCCTAAATTTTCCACCGCCCCATAATAAAAAAGTTAGATTTATCTTTAAATAGGCCTGGTTATTTATACAGCTGTGCGAGAGTATCACAAGGGAATAAAAAAAGTTAAAAACTTAAACTCAGGACTTGAAATAAACATAAAATTCGCACTTAGGTATTTCTAATCCAAACGAACTTATTTATTCTCATAGAAACTGTAAATGGAAGTGTTCTATTCTGCAACAGTTTTCTTTTCCAAAAGCAATGGAAATATTGTAAAAATGTTTTATTTCCAATTACTAGGCAAAACGTTACAATGAACTAAAATCTTACAAACAATATAACTAAGAACAAAAAGACGAAGCCATTGCCTCTTGCCTCTCAGTATCTCAACTCCACTGTAAGACCACGAAGAACTCCACATCGAAGCAGGTGGTCCTTGTCAACTTCTCCTCCAGAATTTCAAAGTGAGCAAATAAGGATCGTTAGAAATGCATATGCAGGTGGGCGGCAAGGCAAGCATGTCTTGCAGACAGACGGAAAGCCGCAACTGCGTTGCATATTGGAATATAGGGAATAACAGAAGGACTTATCATTCTCCAATATTTTATGGATGTACGAATCTGAAGACCTCGTAAGATATTAAGACGTAAATAAACTTCTAAAACACAGGTTAATCCTCCAATAGAAAATGGCTGTACTAAGATACTGTAATAAGCTGGCATCTCTTTTTGCAAGTAAGTCTGCTTGTTCATTACCACAATGGGCAGGCACCCACTGGAGAACGATTTGTTTCCCCTTTAAAGTGAGAGTTCTCGGGAATACTTTACATTGCAAAGTTTGAGGTGTCAATGGAGGTTCAACAGAGCTAAATGATTGAATGTCTGTGCGAGAAACAGAAAAAATGACTGCCTTTGAAAACTTGTAATAAATAGATAATAATTGCTGTAGCGCTATACAGATGTCTACTGCTTCATCCAAGGAGGTAGTAATATATCCTGCAGGGGCGTAGAAAGAAAAAAGATTCGAAACCACAGCAGCCCCAGCCTTAAAATGACAGTCAAACTGTGTGCAGCCATTAAATAGGTGGATATCTAGTCACAATGGTCTTCAAAGCGAGAATTTCAAAACGCAAAACGTTTGGTGGAAGAGATTTGAAATGTATCGCAGCATGAGCAGTGAACCTGTACATTACTGAAATAAGATTATAACTAGTCTCTATTTCTTGTTTATTGGGATATGTTATCATCATTGCACTTTTTATAGATTTCTGATTTTTAAACATAATAGAAAGCCAAAACATGTACAGTATGCAGTTTGAAAGAGGAAAGATTACAAAAAAAAATTATCTATTTCATCAAATAGGAAATTTCGTGAAATAATTTCCTGAAAATAACAACAGTTATCAAGACACTTTTCATTCGCTAATATCTACTGTATTATTAAACTTGCAATGCTTATGCTCGAAGTTCTTTCTGAAATTCTAAAATATATGAAAACATTGATGTTAGTTTCGCTCAAATATGAGTGAAAAATTTTGCACACATAAGCATAAAAAACCGAGAAGACAGAGAGAGTTTATCTGAAATCTGACTTAAGACTGCGTTTTTAATATGTGGGAATTATTCGAAACAAAACATGAGAAAATGTTCCACAAGTTACAGTAAGACAATTAAATTAGACTAATTAATCATAACATTTTAAGTTGCTGTTACAAATAGTTTTATCGAAATTAAAATTATATTTTTATTCATGTTGTTCATCTTTAGTCTATAAATTCGCTAATTTGAATACCCACCATTACATTTTTTAGGTTTTATTTCGCATTGGTCGTGGGAATTCTCGTTTAATTCCCGTTGGTCGCTTTGCGATCTCCGTCGCCTTATTTTAAGAGGACTGCTACACCACATGTTCTCTTCAAATGGGATATGGACAACACCTCAGTACGATAAATGACCTTTGGCACCGAACTGAAGTTATATATACTACACTCACCTTATAAGGTATTTCTCCCGCCTTATTAGCATGCCTTCGGAGTGTAGTGGCCAGCACACTCGACGCGTATTCGTTATGTCTGTGGTTTCAGTCCCCGACGAGGGCATTGCTCATTTTTCATCTCTGTTGCTTCGAAATAACCTAATGTCTGTTCCACTCTTTTATCAGCAGTATAACAGCTACTATTTAGCAGGATATTTCTGCATGTTCTCTATCTAAAATGTATTTGGAATTTTAACCCTTTCAAGCAATTATTACAATTATATTTGTAAAATAAAAGTTATTCTGCTAGCTTATCCTTCATGGAATAAGAATTTCAAATTAAATTACTACATTATGTACTATTGCAGCAACCCAGAGGTAGTTTGGGGCAGCAGGTTTATTTACTATTACAGTAACCCAAGGGCAGCAGGTTTGTAAAACAAAGAGCGCGAGAAGTGAATTAAAAAGAGTACTTGAATCCGAACATTCGAAGCAAGACTAAATGATGGCTTAACTGTGAAAATAATAAAGTGGGCTAGACTGAAAATTCAAATACTTACGTAATTTAAATAACGAATCGAATTAGAAAAAAGTGTAATAAATAGCTAATAGTGTTTAGCAAGTGGTTATGACTGTGTGAAATTTTAAAAGTTATAATACCTCTTTGCGAGATTGTCAGTATGAATTTGCCTCATCCTTTCTTCTGGTTGCAACTTGAAATATGTATACAGGTATGTAATGTAAATACAGGTATTAATGTAAACAGTGAATTATGTACGTTGTTCAAGAGATATGTATGATTTATGTTATGATATGTTTGTTTATGAATTATGCAGTAGGTGCAAAAAATGCATGTAGTGCAACTAAAAAGTCCTGTTAACTGTTCACCCTTCAGAAAATGTATCAAATTATCAAGTTCAGCAACTATAATTAAGAGATTCTGATCTGAAATTTCGGTAAATAATTTTTTATCGAAATAAAATTAAGACAAAACTACAGATTCCGACAATTGTTCTTATTTATAAACAAAGATTCGAAACGTTGTTTAACAGCTCTTAAAACCTGTTCAAAAACAAAGGCTTAAATACGATTGTTGAGAAATCACTAATAGAGAATAAGAATCACTATCACTTTTAATAAACAAAGTTATTAATTTTTCTGAAAGTAAGTTTATTACATTTAAATCGCTTTGTCAATCCATAACGCAGTGATTGAAATGGAAGATAAATTGAGGTTCTCACACTTTTCCGAATAGTATTACTAATGAGTACCGACTACGTATGAAGATGAGTGAAAAATAAATTAAATATCACAGCTAAGCCAAGAACTATTGAGTGCTAAGTGATATTTTAAAACTGATAAAATTCGCAATGAACATCTATATAGCAATTCTTAAGAACAGACAGAAGAAAGAATTTCTTCCTTTAATCTACTTCTATTCCTTACCAAATTGTATTTTTCACTTGATTTATAGGCCCACCAGCGGCCGAGCGGTAAAGTCGCTGAACACTGGTAGTTCGGTCCGAGGTTCGAATACCGCGAACGGGCTGGCTGCATGGGTGTTTTCGTGGTTTTACCCATGTGTAACGTGTATACGAGCCAGTTCCCCTTAGAAAGTCCTCGACGAAGGCATCCCTCCCCTTGGGCAGATAGCCCTAGTGTGGTTTGCCATAATTAAATACACACAATACATACACACACACTTGCTTTATATGCTTGGTGGAGCAGTGTAACATTCTGCAGTAAACACAGAATTAAGTCTTTTGGCAGAATATTTAAATTTTACTAAAATTTTATTAATCATAAAATTTTATCTTACTAAAACTGCAGAAACTTGGAGTTAAAAAATTATTATTTCATAGAGAAATGAAAAATATAACAAATGTTACATGACCAGTTCAAACTCCTGACATTCTTCAAGAATTATAATTCGCATAACAGATATAGCAAATTAATAATAATCCAGTTTTGATCATCTTATATACTCCTCCTAATATTATCAAACTAAAAGTTAAAATGAATGTACCTGCAAAAGTTTCATATCTTGCTCAAAGAGGCTCATCAGGTTTGCACTCATACTATAAATACCAGAAGCCAAATAGCTTTCCCGTTTTCTCGCCAAACCAACAACATTCCAGAAGATATTAATGAGCACATTATGGAGTTGTAAGCCAGAATATTACAACTAGAATTAATAGCATGAAGTTGTAATGGTGTGTTTAACGATGTACATGAAATTCGAGAGTTTTGACCTTATTTGCACGTGCAAGTATAAACTGGGTTGTATCGCTGTCTGTGCTTCTTTCCGAATTTCACATTTCGGTTAAATAACAAAGATGCGTTAATACTACGCATACATGTCAAGATGAGTGAAATAAATTATATTAAATATAGTTTCCACAATAATTGGCTTTGTAATATAAGATAATAATATAAAATAATTATATTTATAATTTTAAAGATTAAGTCTTATAGCATTGTGATATTTAATGATTTTAATCTTTGTACCTATATATTTCAAATTATTTGATATTTAGAATAATTTAAAAATTTAAGTTTTAAGCGTCTCTGGTTCACGGAATGTAAGATTCACTCGTTCACGTAAATCCAGTGATCCGTATCTCTGTGAAACATTAAAAAATTTAAACAAATAAATTAAACAACAGGTACCACATTTCATTAAGGTTAAACTCACAAATAAGGGTAAATTTATTTTAAATTTAAGCTTTTAACATAGTTTAATAATACTCAATAAGCCCATCACTATTTGCACATTAGACATCTTTGGGTGATTCAAAGATTTGGATAGACATATTCTAAAGCTACCTAATGCTACAATAGTTTTTCCCATGTGTAACGTTCATAAGTGCTAGTTTTCCTTAGAATGCCCTCCACGAAGGTATCTCTCTCTTGGGGAGATAGACTTCTAGTGCTTTGCAGTAATTAAGTAAAACAAACCTAATGCTACAGTTGAATGTAAACAGTAATATGATTACCTCTTTTGTCGAGACAGTTAACTGATTCGCTTTGGCAAACACCATTACAAGAAGCATTTCATTCAAAATGTGTCCTAAATTTAATGACCATTTGAAAGATATTTATCTCAATCAAATTTACTACAATGATAAATAAGATGCACAAGACGAGAGGATTTCTCTTAATTTTGTGACCACCACAATTTTCCGATTTAATTCGGTATAAATACATAAAATTATTTGGTAGGTCGAATGCATGCTTTTCTTCAAATAATGTGGAAGGAAAAGGACCTTTTTCTTTCTATATGCCACTGAAACTACAGAAAATCTGCTGGTAAAAAGAAAACAAATGCTTTTTTAAATATTTTATCAGAAAAAAAGACCTTTTATATTTGGTATATGCCATACAAATTAAATAAAATTTAATAATAATTTATTTTCGGTTTTAAAAAAATAATGCTGCCCTTCTTTAAATTTCTCTTTTTCTTCCTGAAAGAAGCACAGGGATACAACCCAGTTTATACTTGCAAGTGCAAATAAGGTCAAAACTCTCGAATTTCATGTACATCGTTAAACACACCATTACAACTTCATAGTCCGTAAGCCTATATAATTTTTAAAATGGTTTCATTTGTGAACTGGGAAAATCCATATCATTTTACAAATAATTTGACTATTAAAGAATAAATATACTTTACTAATTCACTATGTTTAAAAATGTTCACGAAATTTATGTTTCTCAAAGTCATTCAATATAATAAGATTATCTTTCGAAAACCAGTATCATTATTTCTTAATATCAGATAAACTAGCATTCGAAGTACTTGTAATTCAGATCAGATTTACAGAAACACCATTTACACGTAATATCTCTTCATGGAAGGAATTTTTATTACATAATTTCAGCAAGCAATATGCATAGCATATTCGCACCACACTACCGGATGCTTAGTTTTGTACCATTTTGATTTTTTTATTCGGATTATAAGTTTTATATCACTTTAAATTTTCTCTGATTTTTTTCGCTTCACAAGACTATGTTTTTTTTTTTTTTTTTTTTTTTTTTTTTTTTTTTTTAATATATATATTTACATTTATTTATTTTTATATATATATATATATATTTTTATGTATATTTTTTATATATATTTTTTATAGATATTTTTATATAGTTTTACATTGAAATGATATAAATAAACTATTTGACAATCAACGAATTGTTTGCTAGACACATTTGCCAGATATCTTTCGTGGAATAAAAAATATAGACGTCTAGACAATTACAGATAAAACATGTAGGATGTTATAGATTATTACAATTGAAATCCCAGTTGGGGGGAAACCATTATTGTCTATTAGATCTGCTATTCACTACGAAGGAATTTACCATAAACTGAATATAATTTCGAGAGAAATATAATTTTGAATAAGCTTTTCCTCAAATTAATCTAAGAAATTTCCCTTTTATTCTTTATTTTCGTATAAACCATTTAAAATTATGTTTATCAATAATTGCGATAGAATCGATAAATTGCGCATTTTATTATGATTGTGTTGAAAATGTTTTATAAGACTCTGCTTTTAACACTGTTTCTTAAATTCTAATACTTTTTTTCTGCGAAACGAATGCTTTTGGAAAAATAAAGATGAGATTACAAACTGGAAATTTATATGTATGAGTACTTATGAAAGCAATTGCAAGCTTCAGAAAATATGATTAAAATGAGCCTTGAATCTACAAGTTTTAATTTCCAGAAGTCCCGTTCCATTGTTCTTGTCAATATGAATAATAAAAGAGTAGTGCTCTTAAAACTATCCAATGGTTAAGTTAATTTATTTTTGGTTTTTTCGTCCATCTTCAACAGAATGTAAAATAGGCTAAGTGTAAATAGCTATTCATCAACATTTAGAAAAAGTGTTATACAATTAGTTATTGACAGTTAACGCTAAAGCTCTTTCGGCAGCAGATAACAACAAATAATGTCCCAGAAGCTAGCAATTTTGCAACATCTTGAATCTGTTCACCACTAATTGCTGTGAAATCTCACGAGACTTTGTAAGTAATTTAATTTATCTATTCAAATGGTATTCTTGTAGCTTAAATCATACGGTATTCATTGGAACCCACCATGCAGTGGTGGATATGTTTACGAATTTGAGTATTATGATCGTTACTGTTTTCTACTTCCTTGTACGAAGTAAAAGAAGTATTGTAATCATGAAAAATTCCGGTAACCATATTTTAATGAAAATAATCAATTTTGATCGGTATCGAATACAATTTAACGATTTTTTGCGCTACATTAGAGACAAAAGCGTCTTTTATTCTGTACGTAAGGACACAATAAAAACTTTTTTCCCCCAAACGAACTATAAAACTGATTTAAAATGGATTCAGAAGAGATTTTTTTTCATGGCGTCTGTACGTACGTAGTACATACATGTATAGATGTATCTCGCATAACTAAAAAACGAATAGCCTTAGAGCGTTGAAAGTTTTGCATGTGGGGCTGCCATAACATGTAGATGTGCACCTTCCATTTTGGTTGCAATCGGTCACACCAAAAGTATATTAATATATGTATGTATATATATATATATATATATTCACTCTCTTACTCGACTCAGTGAGCTTAATTTCTTTATTCTTATATGTTACAGTTGTAGAATTATCAACAATTTAAAAGTTGTTTAAGGTACATTTTTTCGTGGCGTCTGTAAATACACACGTACGTATTCATGTATGTATCTCGTATAACTCAAAAACGAGTAGCCTCAGAAAGCTGAAATTTTGTGTATAGGACTGCTATAGCATGTAGATGAGCACCTCCTATTTCGGCTGCAATCGCCCGCACCAAAAGTATATAAATATATGTACATATATATATCCACTCTGTTACTCGACTGTGTGCTAAATTTCTTTATTCTTATACGTTTGTAAACTGTGCCCTTTTTTGTTTTAAAAATGATTGAATTTTGTTGTTCTTATCTTCCGGTTAAAGGTTTTATGCCTTTGGTTAACCTGCATGTTATAGTCGTAGAATTATCAGCAATTTAAAAGTTGTAGTTAAGCCTAATTTTTTTTTTTGGCTATAGCACCCATATTTGTTTACATTTCATTGCATTACTTATCAGAATAGTTAATTGTTGCCAATCTAGAGAAACTCAGCTTCGCAACAACAAAGTAACGTCTTCTTTTATTATTGCGAATTAAATTATGCTTAATCCATTCTGGAATTATCAATTAAGTTATTAAATTATCTCATATATTGACTCAGCATAACATGCACAACAAATTAAGTCAGTTTCTATGCCTTCAGTGTTTTAATGCCGAGAGAGACCGAAAGCAAACTTTCAGTTTTGTGACCGAAAAACTGTCTTCTTGCCCATTGGCCGAATTGCTTCATTTGCAAAGAAACTGACATTTTAATTGGAAAATTGCTTTTTTTTTTTTTTTTTTTTTTTTTTTTTAATTTAGTTGTATTTGATGTTTTATGTTTTTTATATCTTTAAATTTTTAATGAAGATATTTTGTGTTTTTATTATTTTTACCTTGCCGCGAAGTGAGATCTGAATAAATTGAATGAGAAATACATCTCTAATAAAATTCGAGTAAATAAGTGTTTCCTATTAGAAGAAACTAATGTCGCCAGTCTGTTTCGGACAGAGAAGAATGTTTACGAGTAGCGCATGCGCATTAGGTAAGCAGCGCTGTATCATCTGTGAAAAACTGCTTTCTTTATTTGTTTAATTTCTTTTATACATCGCATTAGATTTATTATAGTATTTGAATAGAACATTTGGAAACGTTTAGATAATTATTCAGATGGTATAATTTTGTTTACATTCTGAGTAATAAAATGAATGAGATATAACGTCGTTAAATGAACCTAGCGCCAGAGTATCGCTATGGTAAATAAATGTAGCGAATTCTAAAAAGCGCATTTATTCTATTGCGGTTTATGCGCTATCGACGAAGTAGATTTAACTAAATTCAATAAGTTTAAATGAAATGCCTCTAATTTAATAGTCCGTGCAAGGAAGTCATGCACGGAATATTAAATTAGAGGCAGGGATATTTCTGTAAGTAATAGCAAACAAAGCTTTCATTTAGTTTCTTTTCTGTGTTTTTTAACTAGAGATTAGATCATGCCTTTATTTAAATATTTCAAAATTCACCATTTGTCCTGCATTATACTGTGATTTCTTGTTTTCGATATAAAACATGCATTTTGCGGTAAAGCTCAATCATATATATAGCATAGTTTTTTTTTTTCTTTAAATTAAATTTTCATATTGTTAGTTTACTTGCTGGATATATTCATAAAAATTATCAGTTACATGTCTTATAAATTCATTTTATTTTAAAAGTGACATATTATTAAACAAAAATTAAACTTTACATAATTAAAAAAATTTATTACTTCTAAACGGCTCGTTTCGCCATTTGGAAATCAGTCCGTTACTCCGCCACTGATGCCAACAGCTCTGAGGCTGTGAAGACATTATGAAGTTATGATATCAGCTGGGAAATAAAGAAAATATATGAAATAATGAAGTTCCTTAAAATTACAAAATTTGCTTTTGTCCAAAGAATTTTGAGTGCTATTACATTCCTGCAAATAGTGAATATAACTGAGAAGGAAGACGGTAAGGTATTAAACGTTTTTGCTGTTAAAGAAACATATTGAAATATTTCATATTGCTTATGAAAATGGATATACAATATTTTAAATAAAATAAAATTATTATTATCGACAGTTTTTGTTACAGACTGAGGCATGAAACGTAATTTATGTCATAATATTTGTAATCCAATTTGTATTTAAAATTATTTTCAGATATTTCGAAATGTTGGCGTAAGAATATCTTACTTATTAGATAAAACTTTACTGGCTAATTTTAGAAGAAAATATTTTACGAAAGATTAAGTGTTGATTATTAATAATTAATATTAAGCATGTTTTTATTATTTTTAAGCAATTATTTTGTACCGAATAAATAGTACAAAATACTATTCTCCTAGATCTATTATGTTTAAGAATATTAAATAAAATACGAAAGTTCTAAACTTTTCTGTAGTTTATGTACCTACCTTTGCAAGGAAAACAAATCGATTTAACCTTCATCTCGTCAATTAAGGAGTCATTTGATCCAGCATTTACTCTTAGCCGGCGACTGTCAACTCTATTTCTTTATCTGACATTCTAATAAAGTGTAATAAACTTCAATTTAGCATTACTCTTTATGGTACTTTTTCTCTTTTTCTTCGTTTCTGAATGTTCCACTCAAAATGTTGTTCACACTCTTCTAAACAAAAATGACTTATATCAGTTTTCTCAGTTTACTTTTCTTTAGTATACTAAACAAGAGAGGACTTTTGAAAAGTATTTAGAAATTTAGTTATTTGAAAATAATTGCATTTGACTTGAATTCGGAATTTAGTTGATATAAAGCTTTAGAACTGCCTTTCTCTTTATAAACTATATTCTTTAACCAACAATAGAATGATGTTTTTGATCCCTTAATCAAATTTATAAAAATTTTAAAACATTAATATTTTTTATATTTCTATGTGATTCACTTAAGGAATCAAAAATAACAGAAATACATACATTATTCTAGAAATATAAATGATGAATTTTAAATAAAAAACTTCTCTAAACATCTGTTCTTTCATCTCAAATGTACGTATTTGTGTAAAGACACAAATTTCTTCTTTATTCTCACCGTATTGCTGAGAATTTTTTTTGTCATTTTGACAAAAGTCTTTTCTTAAATCCGTGTTAATTCATACAAAATGTTTATACAAAATGCGTTCAATAAATGACTGCATTAGGAGTGAAAGCTAAAAATTGTAAATTGCTAAAAGTTTTCATTTCTGGGAAAACATTTTATTTACCGCAAATATTTTAAAATTAAATACAGAAAACGCAATTATTAGTTATTACGCAGAAAAGAATTCTAAAGACAAAGTTTCGGTTTCCCACTTCCATCCTAACAATCGCAGTATCTAATTAAGGCGGGATGCACATTTTCTCTGAACTTTACTATATTTTACATATGTTACATACGTTATACATGTTGTAGAGACATTAGGCTAATTGGAAAAGCCGGAGAGATGAAAAATTAGCAAGCACCTTAGCCGGGAATCGAAACACGGATCTCTGGAATACCGGCCCGGCGTGCAGAACCACTACACCACGAAGGCACGCTAGGAAGATGGGAGAAATACCTTACATATTCCCCTTTTCAAAGGTCGACTTGGGTTTTTAGGGGACCCAATCGGCAAATCCTGGGTGAGGAGAATCACCATCCAACACTCTTTTAGGTCGGGCGCCATTATAGAGACATTAGGTAACTTTTGGAAGCAGGAAAAATGAAAAATTAACAACGCCTTCGCCGGGAATCAAACCACGGACCTCTGGAATACTGGCCTAGCTTGCAGAACTACACCACGAAGGCACACTAGGAAGGCGGTAGAAATACCTTACAATGTTTAATATTTAACCTTACAATTTATCCATTTTTTATTTAGTTATAGGGTATGTTATACTTATTCTTTCCAGATTTCTATTCCAGGGTTATATGCTCCTAGATTATTTTTAACGACTTTTAAGTTTCACGGGAAGCTTTTCAATAATTTTTCCTACTTTTGTAATTATACTCAAAGTGACCGTGTTACAAACGATCTTACATTTATTTTGATTGAAGCATGGCTTAGCCGATGTCTAAAAAATGCTTTTACCAAATAGGTCTTAACATTTCATCTAAAATATTCTCTGCACATTTTTAACATGTTACAGAGCTTATTTCTTGATATGAATGCAAAGAGATCAATTAGGATTAAAGTGCATTGCATAACGTGGAATATGTGACATTTTGGGAAATTCCGCAATTTCCAAAACAGCGCATGTAAAACTGCTTTCGAACCCGCAATATTTGCAACCATAGATTGGCAATCGTAATATAGCTATCTGGTAAGCTTTGAGGCACTCGGTCGTCAACGAATTCCATACAAGCTTCCCTCTCTTATTTGAATTACATATAATGTTGAATTTGTGCTCCTTTGAATTCTATTGTTACCATTTGTCCCAAGAGCTACGATCTCGTACGAAGCGGACACATTGGTGACATTGGATGACAGGGGAAACATTTCCATTATATTGGAAATGTGTCTATGTTAAACATTTCTATGTTACTACTAATATTTGTACCACAAAATGAGGAATACAAACCATTTGGCTAATTGTAGAATATACATATTACTCCCAAACAGCTCTTGTTAGGGAACAAGTATGCCCTTAACGCATTACTCAAGCAATGGTAGCTGTCGTATGACACGCATGAAAACCGCTAGGAAAGTGCTTTATCGCATAACGATGTTGCAACTCATAGACACATTTAAATTTTCCACTCTACTACTGCTAATATTATGCGTCTCTTGATATGACTTGTTCTGGTATTTGCCGGGGATTGCGAAATGCCTCACTTTACACCTGCTGTTTTGTTTACATATTTGATCGCCCTGAAGGTTTCACGGTTATTGCCCCTTAAAATCCAATAGCTTTCCCCTGCCAATGTACAGCTGCAAACATCAAACTACAGCTGGGAGCTATAACAAAATACTGTAAATTATTTGCTGAAGATCACACTTCTTTTCTGGAAGAGTTATTGTTAACAAAAAGCTTGCTTTTGATTTAAATTTTCTGCAAGCGTTACAAGTAAGAAAATTATTTTTTCTGATATTTCTTGGTATAGTAAAAAATGATTTTTGACCTTCATTATATCTAAAATGAACCTCTTTCCATAAATATGATATTTTTCAACTATGAAAGTATTTTTCTTAAATATCGTACATTGTTATAAACAATACAATATTAAAGGTAATGAGATAGATGTTCTATCCGCGCAGATATTCTTTAGTTCACAGCAGAAGTGTTTCAAAAATTATTCACCTTTGCCAAAATACGATTTATTGCGTGTTTCCTGTAATTAAATTTTTGTAGGCATTTTAAACAAGTTTTGTTTGTAAAGTTTTCATTTACGAAGAATAAATTGTGTTTGAGAGCTCTCAACAGTGTATTGATATATAAATTTTAACCTGAAACTTTTTTCTTATCCTAATTTCACCTATCTGGATACTTTTAGATGCGGTTATATAATTTTAATTATAACAAAATGTCATTGAGCACTAAGAAGTCGCAAATTTTACCAGCGGTTGAATTGATCGCTGACGATCTAGTGTTTAGTTACCTTGTAAGGATCTTAAGTTTTACTAACGTTTATTTTATTTTAAAGCTGTACTATCTTT
Organism: Stegodyphus dumicola; assembly: GCF_044657685.1. Lineage (NCBI taxonomy): Eukaryota > Metazoa > Arthropoda > Arachnida > Araneae > Eresidae > Stegodyphus > Stegodyphus dumicola. The sequence continues at coordinate 203,250,091 of NC_140771.1, forward strand.
TCTTATTTTTCCACTTCCGGCCAGAGTTAAATATGTTAACTTGTTTATGCAAATTGTACTTGCTAACGCCCAAAAGTATTTAAGTTGTGGCTTTTTCCCAATAGTTAGAGAGAGAGAGAAAGTGAGCCGCCTTGCCACTTGCATTCTGTAAGAGTTTTCGATCAATTTCTGCTTGCCTTTAAGGCCAGAGGTTTAATCCTCTTGATATTTAAAATGTATTGTAGTTTCGGCAGTTTGCGTACTGCATACGTAACCTTTTAAAAAGGCCAGTCTTAGTGTTAGGCATTTGTAAACTAATTCAAAGTTAGCTCTTTTTTAGAATTTTAGTTAGTAGTTTTACATTCTTACGTTCAGACCACAAGTGGTTGGTCTCTGTATCCCGAAGTACGGGAACACCTGTAATCTTATAGATAATAAAGGGTAAAATAAACCCTTCCTACTTATGTCGTCCACTCCACACGTACTTGAACATAGCTTTAGTAAGCTCCCTGTTCCTATTCAGGACACATCATATTCCCTAAACAAGTCAAAAGGCATACAATTCCTGACAACCATAGAAAATTTGAAAGAGTTCTATAATTTTGTGTTAAACAGTACAAACTTTATACATGAAAAGAATACAAAATTCCGCTTTTTATTAACAATTTTTGCTGAATTATCAAATATTTTTAAATTATTCTAAATCTAAAATAATCCCAAATAATTTCTTGTATCTGATTTACTTAAAGCCTTGGATTATATTTATAAAATTATATCATATTTACAGTTAGGATTTTAATTTAAATCTTCTCTTCCGAAAGTGCTAACAAACACTCTAGTGTTTCCCCTAAGCGAAATTCTTTCGGGAACTTTTCATGAGAAAGGAAAGTTTTGTGGGAGGAAGTGATGTAGCGACTGGAAGAAAAAAACAGAGTTCAAGTCTAGTTATATTCAATAAAACGTTTTGTCAAATCAAATGTTATTTAGATTCACGAGATAATGCAAGTTATTTAACAATTTAAGAAGTTTTAAAGGAAAATGGATTCATTGGCAACATTGTATTTCATATTTAGTTTTGTCAAAATTAAAAACTAAATTCTAAAGTTTGGTTTGAAAACCAAATGCATGAAATGGTAACAAGTAAAAAACAAAGAATGAGAAATTCCCATTAGTATGAAAGAGATGTAAATAAAAATTTAATTAATGTCAAATAATGTCTCTTTTATTTAGAAACGTCTGCAACATATTTACCTATCTATTTCTTTGTCTATGTACCTCTTTATATATTTATTTATTCTTCAGTTTGTTTATATATTTATGCAGTTAATTGTCTACCTGTCGATCTGTATATATACTTACGCGTCACTACTATGATGAAAATCCAGCTAAAAGAATCAAGGCTCGGCGGACGAAACCACAAATACCTTACCTCAAAATGTTTTACCCCTTATGTTTTCTTTTAATTCTGTGAAACGTAGAACTAAGCTTTTTCATTTAAATTATTCTTTTTTGATTACTCATTCTTTTAATTATTCATTTTCTGTATTTCATTTAGGATTTTTCACTTAAAGCTCCATAGTCTTTTAGACTCCTTCAAAGAGAAAGAACGATGTAAAATTAACTAGAAAATTTGCGCTTTACTTTTCTCATTGATTCTGCAAAAGATATAGTGCTTAAATGTTTATCAATTACTTATTTTTATTCTGCATTTACTTGTTAACCTTGCGCGCGAAGAAGCTTAATGTTTTGACTCCTTGAAAAGGATAGAAGAAAACAGTTGTTAAAATTAATTTTAGTGAAATTATGTAAAATTATAGGATCACTTGTGCAATGTAACATAAAGTGCTTCGAGAAACCATATCCCTACCGGAAAACCTATTTAACATTGAGGCAAATAAATGGCTATCTCGTTAAATTGGGGAGATAACGTCAAGGTGGCGATGGCTTTGGCGACGAGTTTTTGTGGAAATTGCGGAGAAATTTCCAGAACGACTATTTGGCGACGTTTTGATGTGTTCTCTGTATAACTGTAATTGGAAGTGTAATTGAATAACTACAATTGATTCCTATGTGCAGCTTTAACCGTATCCGGCCTATAGATGTAACTTTCGTATATGCCTTCCAGTAATTTCGAGAAATTGAAGTTACTAGAGATTTCTCTGCGGACGGATGAAAACTATATAAGCTCAGGGACAGCATCAATTCTGAGTTTTTTTTTCAAAGTTAGATCTCCGTGCAAGCTTCGCTCTTTGCATGCGCTTTCCACACTGCCTTCTGCTTAACATTCTTAGTAGTTTAAAGTGGTAAATACTGATTGTGCTTTTTCATACTGAGAAGAATGAAACGAGTACTTTTGTGGAAAGTTCTATAATTTCTTTTGTGGAAATGAATTTTATCAAGCTATCATCGGCTCTGTGTGCAACCAATTTATTACGCACCCGAACGCACGCAAAACAATCTTATAAAGGAAATTTACAATTAAATGAATTTGGCTTGTGAGATTACTACGTAAATCAATGATTAGTTTGAACTTCCCCCCCCCCTCTCTCGTCTTTTTTCACCGTCGTTAAGCTAATAAAGAAGGGAAAAATACTGCAAGGAACCACTTAACTTTTGAATGCACTCTATCAACACTATATTTAGTAATCAAATATTTAAGATGGATACTACAGCATATTAAGATCTTACCTTATTAATTCATTTTAGAATGATTAAATCAGAAATGATGAACTATTTAAGCGAGACAGTATGTCACAGTTCCTGTCCGTTTGTGAAGATATAATATCTTGAGTAAACAGACAGGAAATCTGATATACCGTCTGGGATATGTAAATGAGAGTAATATATGATATATTGATCTGTTGTTTTAAGTAAGATATTCTAAAAGGCTTGTCACAGACTTATCCATCTACAGCAGTGGGTGCATTATGTATGTACGATAGAGCTACTTTGGCATATTCTGTTGCAAGTGTGGCTTGTGTATGCTATTAGAGGCGTTCTTCAATAAATAATTTATGATAATTATCCAGTCTTGAATTGCAAGCAGAGTTATAGGACTTAGATTATTCTTCTTTGGTTGCATTATTTAGTTCCAATACCAGTTCTAAATGAATGTTAAGTGTAAAGTCATGCTTAATTAATGCAAGGTGCTTGAAAATAACAGGAACTATTCTAGCTCACATTGACAAAAGATATCACGTGTCTTTGAAATTTACAATGAAGCCAGCGCGTAGCAGTGTTCACTGTACGCATTTCGCTGTTGACGTTTTCACTGTGAAGTTATTTTTGAAAATAATAATAAGCAACATAGACCAATATCGCTTCCCAAATATGCAATCTGTGAGACAAATTACACATGGACACAACGTCAGGAATCTTGGCATTTCTCTGTCGTAATAATGGCCTTAATTTCTTTTGCCATACCGGATGGAGTGCGATAAACCTGACTCTTCAAAAAGAAGTCACATGCTGCAAATTCATGATTTCTGATTCAAGAAATGTCACCGTGCCTTGTAATGACATTGTTGCCAAATAATCGTCATGCAGTTGCCATCGATATTCATATTATTTGTTGCTATAGTATTTTATTCGAGTCATTTGTTATCAGTTTGTTCGCTCCCTGCATTTTTCTTCTTTAAACCCGAATCAGTTTCTTTAATACAAGTATTATGAACCCATGTTTTCGCTGCGCGCACTGATCGAATACAGTTACGCCGACTATTGCTAATTGCGCCGTTATAATTAAGTGCAGATCCATGATGCAGTTTTTTTAGTATAGGTTAATCACAAATACGCGCTATCCAGGATTACTAGGTGTATGGTAAGTTGTACTGAGCAGCGTTTGTACTACGAATATAGTATTATCTAGAACTGATAACTTTGCTGAGCTGCCAAGATAGGATTGAAAATTCCCCCTCTTCAGTTACTGTTTTTCTTTATATTCAGTTTCTTAATATAAAAATCACTTTGATCTAATAAGCATTTCTTTTTAGTACTTAATCATTAGCATTTAATACTGTAGGGTTATTACTATTATTTCCCTCTAACCAGCTATTTTATGTTTTGGATCTGTACTCTCACTTCTCGTTTCCGATTTCCTAGCAGCATGTAAATGAGGTAGAAAGAGATGGTATATAAAGGAATTCTCGAGTTTAATTCAGAGCATGTTCTGCCTCTCGAGGCCACGTTACTAGGTCTTTGCTAGCTAAGATAACATTTCATTCTTCGACTTTGCCTTATAGTGAAGACATTTAAATACTTACGCGGGTTGGATTTGTGAGCCAACTTTGTGTTAAATTAAGTTCTGTGTTTTTTTTTTTACTACTAGCTCATATTTAAGTTTGAACTTGCTGTTGTTTTAAGTTATATCGGTACAAGTGATTGGAGGAATTGTAAGCACAAGTCGTGCATTTATGTTCCAGTTTTGATTTAATAAAAAGTTTTTTTTTTAAAAAAAAAAAACTTCTTAAGACATTATAGTTCTGTTCACACGTAGGATAGTTCCCATAACATCTCTTAGGAGTTTGATACTGTTTCATGCTACCAAAACAAGTTAAACTTTAAAAACCTTATAATTATCTATTTGTTTTGTCACGTGATTTCTATGCCATAACAGAAAAATATTAAAACACTCTTATAGTAATACCTACATGCATCCAACTAACAGATAAGGAACATTATAAATTTACATTTCCTAAGACATTATAACTATTAAAAGCTACTTATAATTCAGATTTGCGTATTTTAATAAAATAACGAATAATAGCTTAATGTTGAAATTACATAATTCATTATTTTGAACAATGTAAGAGTAAAATAGAAATACGAAACGTAAATGCTAAATTTCTACAGGGAAAATCTTTATATGTTAATCATTGTTATTTTTTAATGATTCTTTAAATTTTTATTCCAGTCAAATCATGTAAAATAATTCTTCAAGTGGTAAATCATATTTTCTTGAAGTTTACGCATTCTATTAAACCAGTTAAGTTAATTTCAATCCTTTTCTTTCAAAACCTTACCACAAACACATTTTAGCATTTCTTTGAAAACAAATCAAGATAATTTCTTTTTTATGTTCAGCGTGTAGGGTTACCCTTAGTTCACTAACCAGTTATTTTAATTTTGGGTATCTTTTCTGAATTTTCTATTTTCCCCTAACATTTCTTCGCCAGGATGCAAGTTAAGCAGGTGAACGAGGAGATTTAAGCCTCTGAGACGAAAAGGTTAGACAGAGCATGATTTCGCTAGAGAGGACCCCGTTTGTTATTTAATATTACTAGCGACTAAGTATTCTTTTCGTTTAGTTAATCTATCGCCGGTATAGGTTGCTCAGTCAGCCTGTTAGATTAACTTCAAATGTATAGTCTAGCTCTACATCTTGCCTTTTGCATTTATTGTTAAATTTTCTTTTAAATTCCAACCGAAAGTAGTTGATGCTATTGCAAGCACAAAATCCGTGCTTTTCTGTTAAAGAATTGTGCTTAATAAAAAGGGCTTTTTACACCATTTCTCTGTCGTGGTCATCTTCACGCCTGGGTGAGAATTCGCCAGGTTTGAGATCTAAATACACTGCATGATACCTAAGAAAAGCATATTTTATATACGCATGTCTATCAGTACATTTCATTCTCATAGGAAAAAAAATCAAAATTAATTAATTTTGTACTTTATCGGTAAATCATTCAATATTTTTCTCAAAACACATCGCTATTGCTTAAAATTTGCAAGAAAACTAATTCTTCTACTTTTTAAATATCAAACAACCGAACTTATATCAAATAAATAATGTTTTTTTTTTTCTAAGTCCTTGTAAAACTCTCAACCATATTAATAGCTTCGTATATTTATATTAGAATCTATTCATTTCTAAATGTCCTTCCTCCAGAACTTGCTTTTTCTAAGAATTAACAATACCTCTATTTTTAGAGACATAAACAGAAAGCAAGAATTTAAATAATTTATAAAATCGCGTGATGTTCAGTGATGTTTTAAGATTTAAATAATCAGCATACATTGCTTTCATTTTGTTCGCTTTCCTTCGATTTATTCAAGAAGCAGAAGAGTCGCTAAGTGAAGTGAAACATCTTCTTTTAAATTAGTGGAAGTTTTTCCACCATTCGTTATCATTTTAATTTTAACTGAAGTTGAGTTTGTTTCAATGTTGCTTCCTTTCGGTAAATTAAATCCGTACCATTGAATGTACAAGTCGTGTACTGAAAGCTTTAAGAATAGATAGCCCACAAATTAGTAGCATATATCTTCAAACATTTCAGTTTCTTAATTACTTAACTGTAACTTAGCCTTGCTAATCTCGAACGATCGTTGGCCGATGCCTATCATTAAAAGATTAACATATTGTAGATAAAAAATTTTTGAAAAAATGTGTCTTATTCTGACAATAGCGATTTTCTTCAAATGAGTGAAAATTGGCTAATAATCTAAGGTTACTTTTAGGAAAGCTTAAAACTAGAATAATTTTGAGTTATCACTTTAAAACTTCAAACATTGCTTTTTCCGTCAGATCCTCAGCTAAACATAAAATAATATGGTTTCGATAAGCTAACAGACTTTTGATATAAGCCTTAAAAATATGCCATTTAGGTCAGATCATGCAAAAGTTTATCCTAGTAGCTGATTTAGCTCTTCGAAATCCCATTCACTTGGCTATCTTAACGGAATTTTTATGTAAATAGCATTACCAACTCCACAAAGCTGGAGCATGTGCAGAGCACTCTTTATGATTCATTTTCTTGTACTTATTTGCTGCTTCATAGATACTGCTTGGCAATGTGTTATTTTGGTTTGTGATTGCCTGCATTTGTGTTAACCAATATCGAAGGTACACACTAGTGAAAACAAGCTGTTTATTAGTATAAATAAAAGTTAGTAAGAAGAAGAGAAAAGAAAGAAGAAGAAGTAAAATAAGAAATAAACTAAGTAAAATAAGAAATATGGATTCGAGAAGCGACAGGAAACTTAAGTGAAGATCTCGATTAAAAAAACTATGATTTATTTTGCCTTAAATTTAGGAAATAGGAACGTTGATTCTAAAAAAAATATTTTCATACGATAACAAGGAATCGATTCGGAGAAGTCTTAACATTCAGTCTTGAAGTCGACTGTTTTTGTTTTCCCTCATATAAATGTTATTGGATATCAGCTACATTTGCACTTTCCTGACTGAGTTCAAAACGAGTTCAGAAATAAATATTTAAATTATCAATCAGATTGTACACTTTCAAGAGTGTGAGACTTTCCTCCTGTTGTAATTGCCTAATTAAGGTAGACGTGAAGTGGGCACCTTAAATCACATAGATACGTTATACAGGACAACATTTTATTTACAATCTACAATACTGATAAACAAACACATATATATTTCATAAATTTAATAATGTAATATTCTTCTCGTTTGTAGCATAACATACATAAGCCATATTCATGACATCCCCTTCTTGATGTATCGTGGTATCTTCTTGAAGTCGTAGGAGAGAGGCAAAAGAAGCGCGCCTGTTAGGCTAAAGCGCGTATGCATGGCATTCAGCAGATCACACAATGAGCATTTTTCAATGTTAATAGTTTAGTGAATGTGCAATGTGCAACGGAACAGAACTATATTTAAAGTTATATAAGTTAACACTGTTGTTTTGCTGCTAAGCTATGGCGTTGCGTTTTAAGTCTAGCAAATAATTAACTAGGTAATCAGAATTAATCAGTAGCAAATGAGCCTCATTATCAAATAAAATCTTGTTTATTAACCGGCCAGACAATGCGTTGCCTAGCATTATATCCGAAATTTATCTGTAAGATATATTTAACTAACATTTTATTTGTATAATAATTTTCATCTGTATCTCGTACTTCTCTTTCGGCTTTTACCAGAATGGATACTACATTGATTCAAAATTAGGAAGAAATATGTAGTTTAAAAGAGTGCTCGGTTATACCCCTCATAATTGCTAGCCTGAGACTAAGAGCACTCCACCCAGCAGATATGTGAGTTAAGTGGAGTTTGTGTCTGTTAGAGAGATAGGTTAAAATCTCCATTATCTTAAGTATAGTTAACAGGTAAAAGTTAGATTTTATATTTCACTGCTTTAAATATTTGAATTTTAAAATTCTTAAATAAAGGTAGGTCGTAATTATTACTTTTTTGTATGGATTATAAAACACAGTTTAAAATAACAATTTTTTGTTAAATTTTATCTCTTGCCTGTCTTACTGAAATTTAGTTTGATTTCTATATAAATGCAAAGATGATAATAAATAATTAGAGGAAACGTCCACTGATGTTTATTCATCAATGGAAATAACATGCACTCAGATTCCTAATTATGTTCATTTTTACGTATTTAATCGAAGCCCTGAATGAAAGTATCAGGACCAAAAGTTCACTATTGTATATCAAGAAGAAGAATGTGTATCATTCATTATCCTACAGCAACAACTCAAGAATGCGCAAAGTCTGCGATAAATGCGAGATTAGGACTAATAATTAATTCGCGAAAGGGTTGCCTTTTCCAGCATACCATAGAATAATGATATAAAGTATAGTTTAATGCAGCTTTTGTGCAAAAACTTTTTTCATTTAAATTTTCTATTTCATTTAAATTCTCATTTCATAAAAACTATTTCATTTAAAAACAGCTGAATTCATATCTGTGTTTAAATTCAAAAATAAATCCCTCAAAATGTTTCTCACACTTGCTTAGTCTGTTTATCATTATATTCCATTTCTAATACCAGTCTAGTTAACACATTCGCAAATGGTCAATGCTCCCCATTGGGAATATCATAAAAATCATACATAAAAGTTTTTATAATTTTATCATACATAAAAGTTATATGTTTAATGACTGCATAAGGTATTTCTCCCGCCTTCTCAGCATTCTTTTGTGGTGTAGTGGTCAGCATGCTCGACGTATATTCGAGAGGTCCGTGTTTCGAGTCTCGGCGACGGCATTGCTCCTTTTTCATATCTCCTGCTTCCAAAAAAATCCTAATGCCTTTGCAAATGATACCTTTAAACTAAAACATCAGAACGTGGAATAGGCAAAAACGTATTTAAAAATATACATGAATCTCAATTATGCCTGTTTCTTTTCAAGCAAACAATCCGCAATATGTCAAAACCAAGGATCTGCTTTTTTTGCTGTTATCACCTAAAAGCATTTTCAGAGATATTTTTCCCACTATACACGAAAGCAATGATTCCATTTTTATTAAACTGCTCACAGAAATTTCGGCGACCATTTACGTCTAGAATTTTCTCAAAATCAAGCTTATATTAATATTTCAAACGTATTTTACTAGGAATAGCTGTTTAGTTTAGTCTAAATTGTATAGTCATGTGGAAGCTTTTTTTGCAAAAAAAAGTTACAAATTAGTCGAGCGGCCAATAAATATTAAAAATAGGAAAACACCATTTGTTTAATAAATGTTGAGTTTTAAAAATATATTTATCATACAGCTCTTGAAAAATACGTAAATTAAAAAATAATTAATGTTGCATTTTGTTTGCTAATTTATAAATAATTAAAATTAAAAGCATAGTAAAGGTGAAAAGTTTATAAATTATTTTTCCCGCCTTTTTAACGTGCCTTCGAGGTTTGGTGATATGCACAATGGTATTCCAGAGGTCTGCGGTTCGTTTACAAAGCGAAGGCGTAGTTAAATTTTCATCTTTCCTGCTTCAAAAACACCTAATGTCTCTACAAGTTTTAAAATTAAAATTTTAGTAATGAATTGTCATTTCGAGGTTAATCACGGCGAAATTTATCTATCATGGAATTCAAGTTAAGATTCAAATAAAGAAATCTGCTTATGATCATTCTTTTTTAGAATGCCTATTTCAGACTTGCAGGTATTCAAAGAGGTAAACTGGAGGAAAATAAGAAAACTAAAAGTAAAGGAACATTATTGATCCCCAAGCAGATATAAAGGATATGAAGAACATTCTCATCTGAGAATATTGCAGTTTTATTAAAGAACTCCCAACGGTTTTGAAGATTAACACGGGAATATATTTTCGAAATAAAATTATCTCTGAAAATGATCGGTAGCGAGATTCTGAAAAGGAAGAGAAATATAATTTTTCTTGCTGAATTGTTTCCTAAAAAACAACAGAAAGAAAGATGAAGTCTGGTAATTACCAGAAAGATGTATTTTCATATTATCATCATGAAGATAAGCTTAGTACCTATAGTGAGCCAAAACATGTGAAAATATGAAGAATCTCAAGCTATAAAATTGTTCAAATTCTACATTGACAGTTTCACTAGCCTTACAAATATTGATAATTAGCGGTTTTTGAAATAATTATCATTATTTTTTCGTCGAAACTTTTTATCGATGTTTCCTGACAAGTGAGATTTCGATTTTAAAAAAGGACAATGATCAAAATATATCGTGGGTTTTAAAACCGAATAAGACTTCAAGAGAACTGTTGGTTAAGAGATACTGAAGCAGCCTGATTATAAAGTCCTTGTTTTCTGTGCGTATAATTGCTTCAGACAGTGTACAGCAGTGTTAAAAGCCTATTAACAAAGCCTCGGGGTAAGCGAACAACTACTTATTTTTCTTTCTTAATATTTTCTAGATTAGATGTTTCCAACGGGATGGATGAAATTTTGAAGCGGGTGGATAATTAGCCCAACAGACCGATTAGAGGTCAATAGCCAAATATGCACTGGCAAATGATTGGTATAATCAAATTAATTTGATTACAGAAAATGTAGTATTAATGAATAAGAAATTTTTTATTTAGTGATATAAAGCTGTATTTCAAGTAGCACACGACGTTGCAAACTTGTTCGAGAGGTTTCAAAGTGGTCGTTGTAACTTTTACGACGTCTTTACAACGTCGCGAAGACGCAAAATATTTGCCGTTGCATCTTGACAATTTGTCGACGTCACTGAAACGTCATGATATGACCGCTTTTAGACGTGGTCGTTTTAGCATTTTTTTCATAGTTCATCAGCGTTACATTTAGAATGAAAAAGAGACTAAATCTGCCCCTTCAAGAATCTGAAGTCCGCATAAGATTTACTTTGCAATGTTTCATTATTTTATTTCATCTAAATATATTAATCTAAGATAGATTCATCTAATGAAATATAAATTTAATGTAAATACTTTTGAATTATTAAATTTAATAAGTTCTAAAAATACGTGCTAAATTATTGTTTTAGATTTTGTTAAAATAATTAATACTTAAAATATTTTTTATAAATATTATAGTACAATATTTAGAAATGAAACTAATATATAAAGTAAGTTATTAAGTTATGCATTTTATATATTTTAAAAAATCATATTTCCGAAATCAATGCAAATGACATGTTAGCAATTATTTCACTTTATTTCTTATTTTTGAAGTAAGGACGAATTTATTTGAATTAATATGGTGGCATAATATGAGATTAGTTTGGAAAACGTTTGCCTCCAAAATATATAAGTTTGAAGAATAATTAACGTAATTACAGTAAGTGTCCCAAAAGACCATAGAATAATATAATGGCAAGATAAGGGTATACATTAAAATTATGAAAGTAATTCTGAAGAAATGTTCAAAGCATGACCTATAATAAGATCGTAAATTGTCTAAAGGTTATAAAGCAATGTGTAACATTTTACCGCATACAGTGCAAAAAGTACAATTTTCGCGAAGATATGATTGTGCGTGAAGATGTATTCACGGATAAAAATGGCGTAATTTTAAGAATTCCGAGAAAGCGTTCAATCTTAAAAGACGATGTATATCTATGCATATTTAACGGCTGTCTAATATATATGACGGAAAACTCACCGACAGTCAGGAAAAGCAAAACGGAAAAATTAATGAAAAAAAGAGAATGAAATATTAACACTTAATGAAAAACAACAAAGTTAATGGATTTGATAAATTACTAATAAATGTTGACATAAAAATTAGAAAAACTGTAAACAAAAATACAAAATTGATTACATATAAAAATTCTGATAAACTGTTTGTTATGTTTTTACGGTTTTTGTCCATCTCCATGCATTCAAAAATGCTTGGTTTAATCCTATACGGTTCACTCGGGATTTAGCGACATTGATATTGCATATGTTTTAGCAAGCACGGTAAATATTTTTTTTTGTAAATATAATCTTGTGAATATTGTTCGTAACTCTATTCAATTGAAATAATTTTTCTAGGCCATTTAAAAAAGATTCTATTAAATGATCAGAAGAACCGTCGAAAGGATTAATGCAGTCGTATGTAAAGGATGTAATGCGGTACTCTGAAAGTTACACTGCATTGCTCTTCAAGCGATGACATTCCATGTACATTATTTACCGGACGCTTATATAAACGAACATCACGAACATCTCGACGTTTTGCACGCTTTGGCTAGCTGCCAAATTCGAGGTTTTTAACTGCGCAATTACTTGTTCTTTCAAGTAATTTGGTAAAGATGCCATCTGTTAGACATTTGAAAAGACTGACTTCATGTTTGAAATTTAATCAGGCAATGACTGATATAAATAATATTGCTTATATTAAAAGTAAATGTAATGCGCTGTCAATCAAAGGATGCACTGTCAATCTTCTCATTGTTCTGCTCCTATCTACTTACTTCAACTGCGTTCAGCGAGTGAAGTTCCATTCCTGTCACCTCCTGTTTGGAAGCATCTGAATTGAAGAAAAAATATCGTGAGAATGCGAAATTTGTGCTTATTTTGTTTGTGAATATCTGCTCTACGAGGAGACAACAAAATTTTGGTTACATTATTAAAAAACTATCGAATGCAATGTGTTGCAATGCTAATTGTGAATATATTGTTCGTGAAATAGTGTTCTGTTTTGGTGTTTTATGTGTTTCCGGTGATTAAAAAATTATATAATGGTCTGTTCTTCGGTTATAATATCCTGCGTCCTATATCGTATTAGTCGATTCATATTAATCGATTAATGCGTTCATATTAAAAGGTTGGGTCTCAGAATTAATTCATATAAAACCAAAAATAACATACAATGGTAAGACACTTTCTGGTTTTGCTAAAAATGCAATCAATGCACAAGCAAGAACAATTCAAGCTGTTATGGTATGTTCCTTATTTTCAAAATACAAAGAAATTGTTTTACTGGTACCAGTACTTAATATGCCTGCTGAAGATGAATTAGATATATGTAATAGCAAGACATTAAAATTAATAATAATGCACATTCTATAGTATGTTGCCTTTTGTATAGTATGCAGAAAAGGTTAATGACTTTAAACAGTGTATGAAATGTATGATCGAAAAAGGAAAATGCTTAGGGGAACATTAGCATTTCTATGAAATATTGTAATCTATAATTATGTGATATTTAATTGTGTAATATTAAAAAACACTAAATATTTTTTATTGAAAGCAAACTACAGTTTTATTACTTTTCGTTTGGTATATATTCTTCCAAACACTGCGTAAGACGCGTTTTTTTTAAATATTGCCGTTATGTATAGTTATTAGATTATCTCAATAAATGAATTTTGGAAATAAGGTTTTATTTTTTTAATAAATTTAAGTATATTCTATTGCCGTTAGTTATGTTTATTTGATTATCTGAATAAATGAAAGTTAGAAATCAGGTTTTATTTTTTATTAAATTTAAGAATATTCTATTTTCCTCGCTTACGTTTTATGTGCTTGTGATAACAAAGAAATTCGTAAGAAATAGGAACAAAAAGGGCCATCGTGTGCTATTTGACGAAGGGCTTACTTTAACGTGCTTAGCTTGCTATCGTATACCATATTATTTAAATTATTTCTATACAGTAACAAAAGGAAAGTTATTGATTATAAAAAGTGCGTGAAATAATCATTGTAATCTAGCACTATTCAAAAATGTATGTAAAAATAAGTAAATACATTAACATATGATCGAAAGAAATGGTGTTAAGAAACATCAGCAATACTGGTAAATACTGCAATTCATAATTATTGCACTTTTAATTGCTTACTATTTTAAAAAACACAAATAATTTTTTATTAATTGGAAAATTTAGTCCTGTTACCTTCCTTCTGCTATTTATACTTTCAAACACTACTAGTTCATGTTTTTTTTAAATAGTGCTGCCATGTATGTTGTTTGTAAGGTTATTATTTCATTTTAGATATGAATATGGGAAATTATTATATTTAGGTATATTTTTTTATCACATTTATTATCTACTTTATACTGTCTTTCATTTGCATATCTTGGGGATAAAGAAGTTAATGATTATATTCTTTGCTATGAAACGCGAATAAATTTATATCTGAGTTCAGGTAAAATACTGATTATGTTACCTTAAAAGCCGCTGCCTAATTTATCATGACAGGCAGTTTTTAATGTCTCTGAGATTTAACAGAAATAAATGTGATAATGCTGTTATCAGAAACGCCCTTTTTTTACCCACTTATATATCTTTACTTTTAATTATGTCTGATTTAGTTTTATTTACTTAAAACCTACTATTAATGTTATATATTTATAACTACTTTCATAATTACTCTCACTTAAGGGAAAAAAAGATGAAATCTTAAATAATCGTAACTTAGAATTTAAGTGATTTAAAAAATATAGTTTAAAGTATACTGAAAATAATTAAGGCTTTTATTAATTATGCATATTTAGTCTAAGGAGAAAAATTGTATTATCTTCTGGTTTTCAAGAAATGATAAACTATGTAAACTTTAGAAAAATACGAGGAATACAAAATTTTAAAAAAAGAAGAAGAATATATTAATTATTAAGCTTTTTCTTCTGCATAAATCAATATATAATACCAGGACATAATAAAGACATTTTCACAACTGTTGCAAAAAGGTGGAATTTTGCGAACATTTAGGCGTCGTTTAGACGTCGTGATACGTTGCTTTCACAACCAAAATATCACCTGCGAAATACTTAATAACGACGTGTGTGCGACAAAATCCTCATCTGCAAAAGACGTAATAAAGTCGTCTTTGCAACTGCTGCAAAACAGCGGAGTTTCGCGGACATCTGGGCGTCTTAAAGACGATATTTTACAACGTTTTTGAAGCATGACTCACGACCAGTTTGCAACGTCGTTACGACGTTGCTATGTTACTTGTGATCATGTAGTAAGGTAGAATTCATGAAATATATATAAGGAGGAAATACACAAAATTTGTTTTATATATTATAAAAATCAATGCTATTTTTTCCATATGTGAAATGTGCGTACTAAAAAAATAAATGTGA
The DNA here is from genome assembly GCF_044657685.1 of Stegodyphus dumicola. NCBI lineage: Eukaryota > Metazoa > Arthropoda > Arachnida > Araneae > Eresidae > Stegodyphus > Stegodyphus dumicola. The sequence continues at coordinate 203,265,291 of NC_140771.1, forward strand.
TAAATAACAAATAAAAAAGTAAAACGAAAAGCACTATTTACTTCTCTACACTGAAGGATACTGGCTGTCTGTAACTATTTGCAACATTTTATAGACATTTTTAATTCCATTATAGCATTATTCCCTAAAGGTGGCAACTCTATGGCGATACAGTTAATAAAGTTTAAAAGCATATATTCATCTTAACTTATGTATATTCTTTATGCAACGCCATGCAAACAAACTGAGAAGAAGAGACCTCATTTTCCTTGAAGTTATTATCTTCGGTTTTCATTATGAAATTGACTTATTTACATTGACCCTGAATAGAAAAACTATTTCATTGCTTTGATAACTGAATGAGCTTGTCCGCTATAGAAAAGAATTGTATTCCTTCGAAGAATATATTATTTTATACAAGCAAATTGTAAAATTTAGAAGAACAATTTAGTGTTTACTCTCAAAACTCTGAAAATTTAAATGGGGTAACATGGCTCACAGAATCGCTGAACTGCGATATATCTGATCTTGATGTTATGATACCAGAGAAAGAGATTATACTGAAGGAGGATATTCAAGAACAAGTCTTGTTCAAATAAAATGCTAGTTTTGGAATTCAAAAATCAACTAAGAGAAATATCTCAAAATAAAATCTGTTGCTGAACCAACATTGTTGATTTTTCTCTCACCTTACCTAGTTGAAGTTGGCTTTATGTAAACCAGTAATTTGCTATTTAAAACAAGAAACAGCCTAAATGTTTCGGAGCGAGGGTATTTAAGAACTAAGTTAAACTATTTTAGTCCAAATATTAAAAAAAATGCACCAATACATCAGTTGCAACCATACCACATTAAAATCGACATTTAGTGCAATTAGAATATGTGAAGGTTCTGAAGTGGTGTGTATATTTATAAAATTAAAATTATTAATAATACAAAGACAATAAAACATAAGTCAATAAGCCATTGTTTTCAAAACTTTTGTTTATTTTATTTGTCTAATCGTTGTCTTTAAATCATTTATGTGCAATTATTTGTAATATGGCCATGTTATACGCTATATATCATTTATATCGGGTCAGTCCATAAATTCGTGCGCATTTTTTAGTAAATTTTTAAATAATATAAAAAATACAATTTAACATTTTAATCAATTATATATTTTCTTCCATTATCTACAACGTCTCGCCATCTTACAGGCAGCATTTTTATGCCATTGCTATTTCTGGGTTTGATGCAAAAAAAAAAAACTTGAAATTTCACTGTGTACATCCTGTTTAGAATTTAATTTTTTTCCCAGTAAAAAATTTTGTAAGGCAAGAAATAGGTGAAAATCACTTGGGGCAATATCTGGGGAGTAAGCAGGATGTGGCAAAAGCTCCCAACTAAATTCACTATTTTTTTTTTTTTTTGCAGCGTTGTTCGAGCCGTATGCTGTCTAGCGTTATCATGATGAAACAACACTTTCTTGATATTCACCAATCGTGGGCGTTTTTTGATCAATTGAGTTTAGATGGCAAAGTTGTTCACTATAAACTTCTGAATTAATCGCTTGATACAAAAATGTAGCCCAGCGCGTTTGTACTGATTATCTATATTCATCTTCTATGGGTACTAAAATGCGTTCAATATTTACCAAACTTGGTGATGAACTGAATAATATGTTGGTCAAACGATGACAAGTGTCAACAGGTTCAAAATTGTATTGTTTTAGTAAATGCGTCGTAGTGAATTCCACGCATACTCTTAATGCACATGAACTTATGGACTAGCCCGTAAAATAGAAGATTGTCGATGAAGGAAATCATTTTTTTAAAAAAGAGTCGATGTAAGAAAATGGTTGGAAATCCCTACTCTGGATTTAATGTAGGATACTAGAATTCTGCTTACTACTTATCACAATGCTTGAGTATGTCCCCAGGCAAACAACGTTAGGAGTTGAACCATGCATTTTTCTGACCGATACAGGAAGCTGTCCATCTTTATCTTTGCCCACCGGTAGAGGTTTTGGCAAAATTGATACTATATTTGAATTTTATATACAGCGCAGCAAATTTGGGAAACGTTTTCTTTGAACTAGCTTTACACAATATTACGGAATTCACATTCTTGAAATATGCTTTTCACCGAAATTTCAATGCGCAGCAGTCCAGATCTCCATGTTGAACTAGTAAAATGTTATTTCATTAGCAAAAATCCGTTCCTTCACATAATGCACTTTAGCACGTGATTACAGTGCATGAATGGAAAACGCCTTGAATGCTGTTGCATCATAAATATATATATATCAAAATTTTGCATTTTACATTATGTTACATATCTTCTGATCACAATGTGGTAGCGCAAAGTATTTGGAATAGCATATTATCATGCGTTTTTCTGCGTATTTGGAATAACGTATTAGCGAGACGTATTTGGATTAGCGTATATAGATAGCACAACGTGTTTGAACGTTGCTAAAATCATATGTTTCTTAGTAAACGTTTTTATCTAATGGCAGAGACAGCTTTGCACAAAAGTAGAAAATTCCAGTTCAGAATATAGTTTTTACAGAAATGCAAAGTTTCCTCATTGAACTATCAATGTCCAGCTAAAGTTTTCGTTACGATCTACACGATACTAATTTTTATAAGTTTGATGTTTCAATGTAATAATTTCTTCTATATGTAAATAGTTAAACTTGGAAACAACCTGAAGTTTCGTGCATTTTTAAATATCGTAATTATTTCCAAGAAACAAAGCGCATATATACGTACGAACTAATGCCCAAATTTTTCACAGAGGCATTTCCATAGAGATGGGGAGAAATTTAAATTCAATTGTTATTAGAAGACATTGTTTTAAATAACTAATCACGTATCCCTACGCAACAAGAATCTTAAATTAAATTTAGAAAGCAAATAAAAACAGGAGTTCAAGCAGTCTTAATTCATACATTTTAAATGATAAGAACTAAGTTCGGACTTACTTGAAAATAATCTGAATACTCCTAACTCTTGAAGAAGTTTCTAAGAATTGCAAGCTTTATTTTGTCAAGAAGAATATTCAACTTTTAAATCACTGAATAAATAATTCGGGACGTGCAATATTTTCCAATGGCTGATATTCTGTCTGAAATTTACCCTCTGGTTTATTTGAAAGTCTGAAAAAATCGTATCATGTTTTCTTTCAATAAAATTCAGATAGAAATAGAAAGTTATATTATCTGAAGTCATTTAATGAAGCTTAGAGTATTAAATGTTAGGTTGTTCGAAAAATATTATATGATGCATATTTGCTCTCAAAGTAAATTTAAACGGGCTGAAATTTCTCCACTTTATGCAGGATATTTGCCTTTTCTTTCTAAATTCCTTCCAATTCCAAAAAAAAAAAAAAAAAACACAGTTTTGTAAGAAATTCGAAAGGGTAACTTGGAAAGTTATAAGTAAATCAAAAACGAACGACGAATTCACAGCATGTGTTCTGTTGGGCTCTAGCATTTTGTGTTTTTCGCAAACATAAACTATTGAGACACTAGAAGACTGTGTGAGGAATTATCCTCATGTCTTAAGTAGGACAAAGTCCAGAGAAAGGAGTAAAAAACTAGTTGTTAGCCTCATATAATCACAGATGGCAACGATTCGTACTTACAGAGGCCAACATTTTTGGCTTAACTCACAAATGTAAAAATTAACTTAAAATTGAATGCAGTAAGTTCAGCCTAACTTCTCACAGCATGGCTCTGACTCATTAATGTCGGAACAAACAAGCCTAATGTCAGCGCAACGTAACTCTAATCGGTAGTTAAACAAGTTATCAACGTGGCCTTCAAGCAAACATAACACACTCTAAAACGACCTTTCATTCCGATACTGCTTCTTTCTACGTCATTTGAATACACGCGCGCTAGCTTATTAATATTCCGGCAAAATTTCGTGGGTTTGAAACGATAATCGAAGGAAAATTGCTTTAAAATAAAAATTAACTGTTAGATAAGTCAAATGAATCCTCCACAGGCGTATCCCATAAATAGTGCGGGTGTTTAGTAAATATTTTATTTTTCAAAATTAAGGTAATCAAAAATGTTTTTAATCTGAAATATAAATTAATTAATCTATATTTTATATTTTTCAACTTAAATATTCTCCTTGATTCTTTGCTAATTCCTTGAGATATAAATCGAATTTTGCTTCACAGCAAGACGTTCTTTTCGAGCTCGAAAGAACTCAAAAGAGGTTCATCTTCGAGGCTGCAGTTTACGTCTCGGAATTTCTGGAATCACCGTTGTCATTGGATTTCGCTTATTGTCCGATCAATATATACCGCATTAATATTTCTATAATTAATTGTTTAATTAAAGCCATAAAGCAAAATAAGCCGAATATGCCTCTTGTTACTTTCATTTACCATTGAAAAAATAACTATTAAATTCAGACTGCTGTTTTCAAAACTTGCATTAAAAACAAGGTACTAATAATATTGCTACTTACTTTCTTACTTTTATAGCAAGCCGATGCATATGGTTCATCCCCTTTTTAGTTCATTTGAAAAAAATCGCATTATTTATACAATCATCCAATATTTTTACTTTTGATTCTAATGTAAAGATATTGCAAGTTAGAAAGCGAACAACCTTTAAAAATTCACTGTCCTACTCCCGATACTCGAGGCAAAGTCTTCCGATTAATTGACTAATATGATGATCTCTATACTACTATAGTACATAAGTAGAGTGTATTTAACTGCTTGCAAACAAATTTTCAATTCTCATCATACAAATCGACTATTCATCATGAAGGCAAAACGTTCATAACGAAGGAAATGCCCATGTTGTTTAAAGAAACGTTTCATTATGGCTTGTCATACTGGAAGTCCAATGAGAGTGTGTAGTTGGACTGCGAGAAAAATAAATAACCTAAAAGGTGTTTTCTCCCTCTTAGTGGTATGCCTTCCTGGTGTAAAAGGAAGCACACTCGACGCTTCTTCGGAAGGTCCGGAGTTCAAATCTCGACGAGGGCAAAGCGGATTTTCCTCAGTTTCCTGACGTAAAAAAGAACCTAATGACTCTACAAGTATTGAAGAATTCTGATTTGCCCTCGCCGAGATTGCAACTCCGGACTTCCGGAATATGCGCCTAATGTGGCTCCAGTAAACTACGAAGGTATGCGGAAATGAGTTAGAAAATATCATCTTATAAATCCATTAACTCCAACACCAAGGATACACAACACAAGATAGCGTATCGTTTCGATCTTCTCTGGGCAAAAGGGATAAATATTTAACGACATATTTGAAACTAAATAATGCAGCTTGTGTTCACCTCACTTACCTATTTACCTGCATTCAAATAAGCCGAAGTAACATATCTTGCAAGTTATCTTTACAATGTCGCTAACGGTTCACGAAACATTTATTCATTTCCTGATATTTCGGCTTTTCGTTTGACCTTTCCGCTTTATTGAGAGTTAAATATAAGAAAAACAAAACACCTGATATCAAAATATCGTCCACTACTGTATTTTCGCACCCTCTGATGGGTCAATAATAGTGACTGGACATAATTTGTTAATTATTTTATAAGAAAATGGTAATGCAACCGTTAACATAACGTCATAATAAGTTAACATAGACAATAATAAGTTAACAATAACAATTATTTAATTTTATTTATTGAGTATCATTACATTGTAGAGACATTAGGAGCATGAAAAATTAGCAGGAGTCGTGAAAAATGAGCAAGCGTTGGCCGGGAATCGAACCACGAACCTCTGGAATACGCGCCCAACGTGCAGACTACTACACTATGAAAGCATGCGAAAAAGGTGGGAGAAATACCTTATATTTTCTCTTGTAGTATTTCTATGGGTAAATTCGTTAGATAGAACAAATTCTTTAGATTACTTCCCTTTCTCTGTCAGAGGGTAATCAGAGTGAATAAAGACTAATTTATCGTAAATTAATGAAGGTTTACCAGTGACGTATTTCTGTAACTTAACTTATTACTTCATTGCTACGAAAGCAAATCAGATAATAAAACCATAAATTTGAATAACGCTAGAAGGAAAAAATGTTGGGAAAACTAACCGCTTTCTTTTGTATTGTTTTACGAGGAGAGTGAATGTTTATTTCCTTTATTATTTTATTTTCAGAAAACTAATTTCCGCTTGGAAATAAATTGGTTGCCATATTTAGCCTATAGGTTTGCATACTGATATGGTTTTTAAAGTTTGCTATTTTATAAAAATGTTTTCAAACATTTTCCTTTCAGTTTAAAGTTTTGGATTGTACCAATAAGAGAGTTTCGACAGTATACATAATAATGACAAACCGTTATACATATACACAGGGTTGAACAAGTTAAATCATATAATAGGACATGTTTTACGAATTGAACAAATGACAGTGATATTTGAAGAGCTGTATCCTTAGTGGATACCTAATCCCAAGATGCATCCCATTAGAATTAACCCTCTAAAGATGCTACCCATTGAACTAAAACCTTCATATCGTTTGGACTTAAAATAAATTATTCGAGCATGATGTTACATGGTGTGCGTCTTTAACTGTTACAGGTACTGACAAAGAGAGTACGCACTTTAAACTAATTTGCAATGGCCTCTGAGAAGTGAGAACATTTATTGACGTTCGTAACATGTAGATACGATTGATAAAGAGATTTTTGTCTGCTTATTATCTTTCATCTAACAAGCATAAGAAAAGAGCACTCAAGTGCATTATAAATGTATTTCAGCTCATTTTATCGATCAAATATCTGAAACTACACTGTGAGCATGTTTATTGATAAATCTAACTTAATTTCAAATAATAAATGATTCGCAAACATGAAATATCTTACGAAATAATGAAATATTAAGACTTCTGCTCGTATCTATTTGACAATAAATCACTTTTGCTAAGATTAGTTATTTCAAAGGCTAGAGTTATTTCTATGTTGACATTTAATTGAAATCATGCTTAGTTTTACATTCTTAAAGCCACGCGTAATTCAGAAACGGCAATGATATTGATGAATGTTTACTATGGCATATTTATAATATTTACTTTTAAAATATATTCAGATTCAGCATAAAACATATTCAGATTCTGGACTTCTTTATTTTCTAATTGCAACGGAGACATTTCGGATAATATATTTCTCAGAGCTGCTTTCTTTCAGCCAATACTTCTTCTGATGAATGAAAGTAATCTTATAGTAAGAGAAATGTAATATCGATGGAAGCTTCAAAGCGAATAGCACGCAAAACATGAAGAATAATATTTATCTCTGCTTTTTCGGAAGATTTTGCATCAAATCCTTTATCAAACAGAGATCAATTCTGGAAATTCCATTCAAATGTCGAAAATAATATTCCTCAAATACATAGCTAGAACGTAAAAGCTGTTATTGCCTTGAATCAAACAACACTTTCAAATTCTTAAGCTATAGACAACAGATCTGATTTACTTGACAAAATGAATTGTATATCCTGTTAATAAAAACATCAAGAGTAAAGGAATTCTATAAAATTCTTGCATACTCGCTCTTCTTGGTGGTAATATTATAGTCCAAATTTCAGAAATGTTTTAATTTCAGCTACATTTCACAAAACATGAATTTTTTCTCTAAGACCGCTAAAGTTCTAGATGCAATTTTCTAATCTTTACTAGAAGTACGTATAAGCTATAAATTGTAAGCTGGGTGAAGTAACGCATACTATGACACACTAAAATTATACACTGATTAAAATTAATTAAAAAAACGTAATTGCATGAAAATGAACAAAAAACGTCATTATCAGGCTTTTAGTACTCCAATATCTCACAAACTCGTAGACTCCCTCCAACGTTGAAGTTCTCAATAATATATCTTGTTCATCATCATCTTTCCCCAATGAGCCAGCAGTCCACTTTGTTATGCTATCAATAAGATGAAGGTGATTCACCAAACAAGCATTTCCAAAGAAAAACTGAATTTTGCAGCTGCTCTTGCAAGAGGTATATCTAATTTTTTAAGATCCGAAATGTCTTCTCAAGTCTCAGAAGAAATATACATACACAATTGATCATTCCTTTTTGTTTCCAAATGTTTATGAATGTAAAGGGTTGGTAAATTTTAAAAACCCTCTATGCTCTCTAGAATATCTGCCTATATATAAATTTTGAAGTAATCAGCAATCCCGTGGAAACAAATAGTTTTCACTTGCGTCTTTAAATGCTAAAGAAGAAATTGGCATTCGTAAACATCTTTGAATACTGTGAAATTCATTTGATTCAATAGCATCAGGCAACCTTAGGATCTTATAGTACGTTTTATCCACTGAAGCCGCTAAGAGCACGTAAAGTTCTTAGGGAAAAAAGGGACTTGGAGCTTCTAAGCCGCATGCTAAAAATAGTAGGTTTCTTTGACATCAAGAATTTTATCAAAGCAGTTATATTGCACATAGGCTAAAACTGATAGTATATAAAGGCAAAAAGTAGTTATACATTCAAAAATTTTACATGATTCAATACATGCAGATATACAAAATTGTAGAAATATAGCCTTGTTTACAACAAACCCTCTTCTGGTTGGACTAATCACTCTAGACCAATCCCAAAAGCAGGTGAAACTATCCCGTGTAACCATATAAATATGGTAATTATTCTCACTGAACTAGTTTAGATTTAGAAAATGTTGCCCTTCCTCTTTATTAAAGCAGTAAAATCATAACGTTATGACAATTAATGCAACTCTGGCTGAAATTTGGTGAGTATATGAAATTATGGAATCTTGATATATTATAAGATATGGCAACGCATCTTAAATTTTGAAATCGCCAAAATCTTTCTCAGAAAGAATATTAATACTATTCAGAAACATACTGAGATAACAACAAAACGTTATAAATAATAATAAGATAATAAAATAATAAGAAATAATAAGAAAATATAGAATAATAAGAAATAATAAGGTAATAAAAATATTATAACCTCGAAAAAAGAGAGAAAAAACTCGTCTCGAATACCAGAATGATTGCTATGGATGTAATAAGAGATAATAAATAATATATTGCAGTTCCAGATTAATAAGCTGTTGAATGAGTGACTTTAAATCAAACGAAAAGTTTTATATACATGTATATGTCATAATAAAAACACAAGGAAAAGACGGAACACTGTAGATGCGTGATTAGACCCATATTGAAGAAGAATTTTGATTGCGTAGTATTTAAAGAACTTGGCAGTCGAGGCAGTTTTAATTCCATTTTTATTTCCAATTGATATTTGTGGCCACAATCACTTGGCACTCTAGTCGTGCCTTTCCACAGAAGATTTACATTTTTGATATTGTTGAGATAGAAAGCAAGCCAGCGAAATTACATCTTAGCACAGTACAGAGCAAAAGCTGAAGTGCGTAGTTATGAAAGATGGAAGCACACGAAGAGAAAAGTTTTGGTTTACAACGACAGTTTCAGTTCTTAATTATTACGTCATCGGAGTTGCGCGGGCCATAGAATGATCTAGAAATGACGCAATGCAGAGAAGTTATTACGATTTTAGAATAGAGAGGAAGAATTAATGTTTATAGTTATATTATAATTCTGATTCAGATATTTTTATCTTACATATATTTAACTGCTTTTATGTTGACTGAACTATTCTATTTCTATTTGGTTAGAAATTAAGTACATCTTTGCCCCGTGCTTTTATTCATTAAAGGTCAGCATATCCAGCTGGAAACTGGAAGACATGGATTAGATTCATGGGGAGAGAGCAACAGATTATTTAAGATACTTTTCTTCAAAATGACTCATTTACTCTATGCGTACTCTTAATTAAAATGTGACTTCTAATAATTCGTCAGTAATATAATTTGACTAACTAGGCATCACTTCTCCCTTTAGTCACACACTGACGCTTAATTTATGTAAGAAATAAAAATGCTCTTCACCTGTAACGTCAGCACATTCAGCTAGTAACTGAAAGACTCAGCTTCAATTCATGGCAAAACTACGGTTCTAATACTTCTTTATCCAAGGAACCTCATTAATTTTACAAATTTTTGCTGAGAACCATTCCAAAAGAATGGCTCTTATATTACTTATTGTGACTTGATGTCACAGGTTTTCAAAATAATCTTATAATTATAAAATAACTATCATTTCTTTCTAGTTAGTAGAATTCAGAATATTCCTTTTTCGTTTCCTAAAAGTTCCTTCAAGAATTCAATTAATGTCCCCAGCATATTTAATTACGCTTTAAATCGGTCTTGCTATCTCTAATATAATTATCTCACGATGCAAAATTTGAGAGAATGTCTTTGAAAAGAATTTATTTTCTGCTCCTGACGACATTTCGTCTTTATGCAGCAAGCGATACTTTCCCAGAAACGAGCTTCATTACATTTCAAGAGCAATCAAATCTCCGATCTCGACAGGAGTTTCCTTTATTAGTATAGAAAGAAATTATATAAGCATGTATAAAGTAACTAAAACAAAAATTGGACAAAATGCAGGAAACCTCGAATGGAATTAGTAAAGATGTTGAGTACACTTCCTCAGAATTCATGATAATAATCACAGGAAGTCATTATCGTATTTTTAAAGAGGTACTGAAATATTCTTCAGTTCGTGATTAGGAAATGTTTTTATTTCGAAAGCGACATAACCAGTTCTTTTTATTTCAATTATATTTTGTACGGAAACTAGCAGAAAATATTTTTCTGTTATGCCATAGATATAGAAAAATTCATTCTACCAGAATTAAATTAACTGTATTATATTAATTAGTTAGCCTCAGATTTTACACTCATGTCCATAAATTAAGGATAATGCAAAATCACACAAAGGAAGAGTTAGAAGCAAAACAAATTTGACTTATTTGTAAAGCTTTTTTTTTTAAACAAAAGGTAAAGAGCAAAAAAAGATGCTATATGTTTGATATTATTGAAAACATTAGCGATTTTTTCTCTCTGGAGCAAATTACAAAAAAAAAAAAAAAAAAAAAAAAAAAACCTATTTACGAAAAACCAATATTACATGGTTGGTATGATTGTTAATACATTGTATGTCCCCCAGACGATGCAATACAGTCCGTACAACACATAGGCATGCTGAGTATCAAATTATCGATCTGGTCTTGGGGGATATTACACCACTCAAAAAGCAATGCTCTACGAAGTTCCGGTAGACATGTAGGAGGAGGTTGACGGGCTGCAACTCGTCGGCCAAGTATGTCCCACACGTGCTCTACTGGATTCAAGTCCGGTGAGAATGCTGGCCAGTCCATACGGGTGATATCCTCCGATTGAAGGCATTCGCTTACGATGTTTGCACGGTGAGGACGGGCGTTGTCATCCATAAACACAAATTGTGCGCCCATGGCGCCCCGAAACAAACGTACAGGTTGTTCTAGAATGACGTCCCGATAGATTTGGCTTGTCATGGTTCCAATTTGAACATGCAGGTCAGTTCTGGAACCCAGAATAATTCCACCCCAAACGAGCACTCCTGCACCACCGTAATGGTGTCGTTCAATGATGTTTTCTTAATGGTAACGGGTACCTGGAGCTCTCCATATGAAAGTCCGGCGAGAATCAGACTGCAAGCTAAACCTGGACTCGTCGGAAAACCTCACAAGCCCACTGTTGCGGTTCCACAATGCATGCTCTCTACTCCAGGCTAACCGCAGGCGACAGTGAGTTTCAGTAAGTGGAACGCATCTGGCAGGTCTACGAGCATATAGACCAATCTGCCCTAAGCGTCTGTAAACGGTCTGCCTTGAAATTGTCGTACCAGTGGCTGAAGAGAGCTGACGAGACAGGTCTGAAGCTGTGCTCCGCCTTTTTCTTTTGGCAGTAACTGCCAAATACCGGTCCTTATTTGGCGTTGTAACTCTGGTGCGACCTGTGTTGTAACGTCTACTCAAATTGCCATCATCTTGAAATCGTTGCCAAAGCCTGGAGATGACACTCTGGGCAATTCTAAGTTCGTGTGATACTTCCAGTTGGGTACGCCCACATTCCAGACGGCCGATAATTCTACCACGTAAAAACTCATCCAAATGCGTCCTTTGTGTCATAACTATTCGGTTATTGCACTGAAATGCTTATAAAGCGCCTGCGAACAATTTTACTTCTTTGCCTGTATTCTTTATATACCACTCTCTTACACTCTCATCATTGTGACGTACCATCGGTGTCATCTGGTTACTTCCTGAAATTTTCGTAACACTGACCCCAAGTTTCTTTAATATTCGTAACATTGACCCTTCCCAACGACTGCACGTACCGGGCAGAACAATCCTTAGTCAGAAGCCAAATTCGATGTAATCAAAAAGTAATAAAGCAAACAAATAAGATAAATAAAGATCTAAGAAACAAATATTTACACTATCTATAAGTTATATACACAAATTAAAGACATAACACTTTTAAATTTTATAAACGTTCAGAATGAATTTCAGTCTCAAGCTTTTCATTACGTTACACCGGGTTAAGTACTTTTTCACTGAAATACTCAATTTTATTTCTGTGTTGTGTATCACAGTCTGAAGATTCAGTCCTTTCAGATTTTTCCTCCACAGGAAGATCTGAAACAGTTTGCTTAACAGTCTTTAGTTTATTCGCATCATGCGTACAGATCATCTCGGTAATTTTAGCATCCAGTATGTGCTTTTTCCTGAAAACCAGTTCCGATGTTTACATTAGAGTTATGAACAGAATCCAGTTCTTTACAAGCAGAAGCAGTAGTAACTTGTATTATGAGAAACATATTTAGTTTGGGAAGTCGCTGTGTTTTCTTGCCATACTGGAACACTCGGCTTAAGGTGTACATCATTCCTTTCATCTCTGCATCACATGAGTTTTCAGATAGTTTAATATTTGCTAACTGCGACTTCGTAACTTCACTATCAGTTTCTGCCAACCTAACAGTCGCATTTTCGCTTTCTTCCATGTCTACTTCAGACATCTGAGAATCAGAAGCTTCTTTCCCGTCTTTCATTTCTTCATGTTTTCGATCTCATCCTTTAATCTCTTTATACCTTCCATCCTTCATTTGATCTTTCTCAGACACTTCTTCAGTTATTTCCTTCCTTTCTCCATCCTTTGGTTCTTCAGATTACTGTCATTCCAACGTCTTTTACCTTTGGGTTCAATTTCTTCTCCAAGCTCCACTTTCTTTTGTTAGAGCTGCTCGAGCAGTCTTTCTTGGTTGGCTTTTATTTCTTCTCGATGCAATTTTATTTTGATCACTAACTCTTCTTGTCCGGGTTTCATCTCAGCCTTCATCTCTTCCAGGCTTTTGCAGCTGCTTAAGAAGACAGTTAACGTCATTTGCTTTGCCACGGCTTTTTCGTGTAGGCGGGTCACTGGCATTCCTGGCATTCACTCTGACAAAACAATCCCACTCTGACACCAGTTGTTGCGTTCTACTGGTTTGTGGATTTAGAGTGACTGATGACAACACGTCACGAAGAATCAAAGCACAATTTATTAGCAAGTATTACTCAGACGAGGTCCAAAAACATATTTGCAATCGTCGAAACCTACGGCTTCACGAGAAAACACTAAATACAGCAGCCGACTCGGTCGATCGCTATCGGAGCTCAACACACTTGAGATAATCTTCCGATAAAACTCACGATGTACCCGACGATCCACTACTCCGCGTAAAGGAAGAGTTTACATAGCTTTCAACCTGCCTTCACGCCTTTTCTGACGGTACTTGCAGCTCTGCAAAAGCTTGGGGAAATTTCCTTTTCAGGGAGAGCTCTAAAGTGAGAAGATAGTGGAACTGGCAAAAGCTGTGATTTCCACGATTGGATCCATTTCACATCTAATAACACACGATACCAGCCAACCAACCTGCCATCAAGAATATTCTGGGCTAAACAGGTAAGAATTCGTTCTAGAATGTTCTCGCTCCGTGTATGGCATTTCGCTAATTTTGTCATCAAATGCCCGATTCCGTACCAAATCTGAGAACCTTACCTCTCTTTGCCATTTTCTGACAATCCTAAGCCCTCTTTGCGAGGAAGCTATTTTACCGCAGTTGGACATATCGTAACAGTATACATACATATATATATATGACAGGATATGGATGACGTGGAACTTGTCGGTGGCGTAATAGATGTGTAGCAAAGAAACTGGCAAAACAGATATGCCCGATTCAAGATAATTTTATTATTCAGCAAAACAATTCTGGAATCTCAATATTGGGTTCACATACAGATAAGCGTCTTATGCGTCCTACATTTTTGTTAACACATATTCAGTGAACAAAGAAGGCAGCCGCAAAGCGTCTGACCAAGAGGAAAGCGTGAGCGAAAATGTCGCAGTAATTCAGAGGAAGAAGGGAGGGAGTCAAAAGTTTCAGTTTGGGTATAAAAAGCTTTGGTTTACAATTTAGTGACTGGGCAAGAGGTATCTGCATTAACTGTTACGTAAGATTGCATGATTAATTTGAATGACGCAATTTAGACTTATAGCGCTATTTATAAGATAGAGAGATGAAGTTTCCAAATTAAATTAAAAAAAATAAAAGAGGTTATAGCCAATTAAAATTAGAAGTTTTCTTTCATATTTTTTATCTTACACACACCCCTTCAAAGAGAAAAAGGGCGAAACGGTAGAAAGACCTTTATGAGAGAAAAAGCATTAGAGCAGCAAAATATGATAGATGTAATTTTGAAAATACAAAACATAAAATTAACTTTTGAGCAGTTAAAAAATTATAAGTCATAAAATTTTGAATTCAATAATAATTTTAAGCATTATATTCTTTTAAAACAATTGCGCATTTTTAGAGTCCTATTAAGATTTGAGTCCAATCCGTAAAACGTTCTTGTTTCTGGAACATTCACATGTTAATTTTTATACTTCAGGGAAGGAGTTCCAAAAATTTTTACACACAGTATCACATTTATAAAAATTTTATACACCCATTAATCATTACGAATAATCATAAATCTTGAAATTTTACACGATACTAATTTTCACAGTTATAAGTAATATTTTATCATTTGTAACAGCATTAATGAAATTAAGTTTTTTTTTTACTTTTATTATTACATATTACACAAACTGGATGACCCTACACTTTTCTCCTAGTACATACATATACAGTACCTAGTACATACATATACAGTACCTAGTACATACATATACAGTACCTAGTACATACATATACTATTTGGGGCATATCCATTCTAACGATCTCATGTATCAAATTTTTTTGAGTGGTTAAGGGTACTCGGCAATTACTTGAAAAAGCCTCCATTCCTTATATAAAGTAACTGGAATTTGTGAACTGCGCTACAGCATTCCATTATATCAAAAAAATTACACTCCATTGTATGAAAAGATAAAAATCCTATATAAAGCATTAAAAAAAAGTGACAGCCTTCAAAGTTTATATAATATGAGAAGGGTGAAAGGAACAATTATGCAAAGGTAAAACAGGCCTCTGTTTCTGAACCAGTACTTCCTCAACATACTTTACATTTAACATATAATTATTGATAATTTTAAAATTCATTTACCATAATTCCAAACAAATTTTTATACATATTACTGTTAATTAAATTATCATGTAAATTTTTTCCCAATTATTAAAATTCCTAAATCTTGTTATTTCTATATTAATTTTAACAATATTTAATATTCTACTATTTAAAAATTATTTCACTTATAATTCACATATACATAATTCTCAAAATAATTAGAAAATTTTTTAATTTAAATTTTTACACAATAATCTTGTTTACAAAATAATAACGTCCATTATTAACAATAGAATTTCACATAATATAATATAACAGAATAATTGTATATGCAAATACACAAAACTCATATGAGGATTTAGAATAATTTATAACAGTGTGATGTAAAGTGAGACACAAAGATATTTGATCATGTTTACCAATCTGCAACTTTAAAGGCTAAACTAAATGTTATAAAACTAAAAAATGAGCACATTGAAATTTTTTATTTGTACTTTAATATTAAAAAAAGTGAATTCAGAATTCTAGGAAATAATGCCAACAAATAATAAAATTGAACTAAACTGGCCACACAAATATTTCCTTCGTTGTGCTAAATGAATATTCCTGTGCAAAATAAACATTTTGAAATAAATATAATTATAAAGTAAATACGTAAACATTAAGCTTCGTAACTTTTCTGCTAAATCACTTAGTTAAAATAATTTCAAATTTAAATCTGTAAAAGTGCTGAAAACGTGATAGTTTGGATTCCATTAAAAGCCGATATTGTCAACATGAAAGCAAACTTGCCTAATGCGAAGAAAAACATTTAAATTAGCTGGAATGTTACTTTTAGAATGTAAAATTGAAAATATATTTACAAGAATGAATCCGGAAGTGGGGAACCACAACAACTGAAACGTCGCAATGACACCAAATTTTAGATGAGCCAAAACAAATCCTAAATGAATCAGCTTGGATTTTCTTCTTAATATAACTGCAGTTTTTTGTAAGAATACAATAATACAATAATTATTAAGAGAAAACTTTGAACACTACGAAATAATAAACGCATATTTGATGATTCTCGACAAAGATATTAGGTTAGAGGATGATTCTCGAGAAAGATATTATGGATTATTGGAATAATCGGAGAGAGAGAGTGGATTTTGCAATAACATTTATTAATAAAGGTCTGAAGCTTGTTCTGTCATTGTGCTCATATCAAACGTATTTATGATCAGAATGCTAATGAAAAACAAAACTAAAAATATTGTTACTATAATACAATCTTATGATGTATTGCAGTAACTATATTTTTAGTTACTGTAATAAATATATCGTAAGATTGATGTTAATTTTTGCACTTCCAATCTAAATCATACCAAATCAACATAAAGGATATAAGGTATTTCTCCCTTCTTAGCGGGCCTTCGTGGTCTCAGCGCGTAATTGAGAGGTTCGCGTTTCGCTTCCCGGCGTAGGCGTTGCTAATTTTTCATCTTGCCTGCTTCCAAAAAATACCTAATATCTCTACAGTGGCGCCCGAACTAAAAGGGTGTTGGATGATGATTCTCTTCACCCAGGATTTGGCGATTGGGTTTCCTAAAACCCTAGTCTCCCTTTAAAAGGGGGAGTATATACGATATTTCTCCTCCCTTCTTAGCGGGCCTTCATGGTGTAGTGGTCTGCAAACTCAGCGCGTAATTGAGGGGTCCGCGGTTCGACTCCCGGCGAAGGCGCTGCTAATTTTTCATCTTGCCTGCTTCCAAAAAATACCTAATATCTCTACAAGGAAACGTTTAAGAAAACGTCAGTAATTTTAATCTTAATTCAATTGCTTAAAAAGTGATGTTAAATCGCATAAAATTTCGTACTGTAACTACATATTTTTGTTTAGCATATGATGTAAGTAATATTGAGAATATGAGATATGCATTAATAAATTCTGGAAAGATACATTTAAGAAGCTAATTGCTTTTAGTTGTGTCTCCTCATAAAATGTTTGTACGAAAGCAATAAAATACGTATATTTTTCAAACTGCAAATTTAGAAACATAAAAGTAGCTTATCCTAGAAAAATGATAATTTCCTTTTAGAGACAATATATGGTTCTTACAAATATACTGTAATGTATTTTGCAGTAATTTACAAAACAGATGATCTCCTTAGTAGAACATAAATTTTATTTCTGGTCACGGTGATAGACAAATTTTATACAATTCTTAAGCGGCAAAATTTTCATACTACTCCTAGCTGTAAAAATCTTCAGAATTCTAAATCTTTTTTTTAAAACAATATCTCACGTAGCTGAGTAACGGTTTAATACAAATATGGCGTTGCCACTTCAACAATAATTATATTTATTTATTAAATAACAAGATATTACAATACCTACAAAGATTACTTTTAAAACCTACTTAATTAGAGAACATAAAAAATTAGAAGAAAAATGAGTAATTTCTGAGGTGAAAAGGAAACTAGAGCTACAAATTTGAGAACTTTTATGAATTATGTAACTCACAAAACATAAATACATAACTCATAACAAGGTAAATTTTGTATCATAACATACCTGTATTAATATTTTATATCTCAAAATAATTTTTCAAAACATGCAAAAACGGCAATTTAGATGTGCAGTTCACTATTATTGCGTATATTTACCTTACAGTAATTAAACTGAATAAAACTAACAGTATATAGAAGCCTTAATTTAAGAGATTGTGTAAATGCCTTTATACAAACTCTGAAATTAAGGCTTGTATACACTGCTCATTTTTGTAGTATTTATTACTTTGTGATGATCTTTTCTTATTGACTGGATGATCTGCAGCTGCAATAATTTATTAAGCAGCTACAGATATTTATTAGTATTTATTATAACATTTATTAGTATTTACATTGTGATTATTAGTATTTATTACATTGTGGTGATCTTTTCTTATTGACTGGATTATCTGCAACTGCAGTAATTTATTATCATTAACAAGGATTTTAATAATATGTTTACGTGTTCTATTTTAAGTAGACTGTCTTCTTTGATCTGCTATTAACTATATTACCTAAAAAGACTGAAACTTTTCTATTTCTCATAATTTCTTGGAAAGAGCAATATGGTTGAGTAATATTTTTTCCTTTCTTCTCCTTAATTGATCAACTCATGAAAGAAGTTCCATTATTCCAACTGCCCTACCTTTTTGTCAGTGATGCTCTTCAAACAGAGAACATAATGGATACGTTTTCTCTCAATTCAAAAGCCTATTAACAACAAGGTAAAGGAGGTGTCAGAATCATTTGTGTTGAAGTAGTTTCCCATCAAAATGTATAGATCATTACCGCTGTCACTTGAAGATGTTATTCCAACAGTGTTTTCTATTAAGTAATTTAAGAACTAAGATACTTTCTTACGAAATGTTGTAAACCTTACTTCACAAAAAGTGTATTAGAAGTGATTCAGAGAAGAATAAATTCAAATTTTAAGAAAAAGAATTAAAAAATGTGTAAGATCTTCATCTGTTATTCCACATAAACTAAATTAGATCCTACAATGAACCTGGCGAATTCTCGCACAGGTGTGAATTAATTACCAGCACAGAAGCTGGGGGAAAAAGCCTTTATTAATTCAAACTAATTAACAGAAATGCACGGAGTGCGTTACAAAGACACCGTTCACTTGTGTTGAAAACTAAAACGTAGAATATAATACAAGTCAAACCAGAAATAAATAGTGCAAGAGCGCACTTAAGTTTACGCCTAAGAGGTGGATTCACAGGAATCTAACCAGCGTGATACTAATCTGATAAGGCCAAGAGACTTACTTCCGCGAAATAATAACGAAACGTGCGCTTGGCTATCGAAACACGCTCTGAATAAACTGAAATATTCACATGTTTAAATAACACTTCACTTAACTTTAAATTTACATCCTGGTGAGGGAATGTGAGGGGAAGTAGAGAAGTCTAAAACAGTATCAAACTTAAAATAAATTTTCTATGCAAAATAAGAAAACTACTACAAATTGAAGAGTGAAAGTAGATTCAGAAAATAAAACTTTAAAATAGAATTCGAAAATTTTCATATTCTAGCAAAACGTAACAGCAAATATCACATATCATTTTAGAAACTAAAATGCAATTGAAATTTCGGAAACTATGAAAAATGTTCTGAAAATTTGCAAACGATATCCGCATTATACTATGTTCATTAGATTGCGGGAAAGAAACGTACAACTATGCCCTTAATGAGAGGAATGCCTTCTTGAATGTCTTTCTGCAACTGGTACTCAAATTACACATGCGAAAACTCCAAAAATACTCCTACAGCTAGCTCATTCGCTGGAATTTGGACCAGGATGAAATATTTTTTAGAGTGAGTATTGTTTCATTGGTTGAAACATAAAGTAAAATAGACTAGAAGAGAAACACGCTAATGTGACAATCAAAATCGTAAAAACAACCTTGTATTTAGCGTAAGTATGTTGAAACACTCAATCGATTTCGAGAGCAGCTAAAGGTCCCTCCTCACCAGGAGAAAGAAACACACACCTACAAAGAAGAAAATAAAGGAGAATGAGTCTCAGAAACACGTGGTCCTTATCAGCACTGCACGTGGTTGTAACCGGATTTTTAATCAGAGTTGCACTGGCCACCTACTTTTACTGAGCCAGGCTATCTGATCAAACATGTAACACCAAGAAAATTAGCGAAGTTAAAAATAGGGATCGAGGGGCAACTGCACCTTCACGCTCAAAATCTGAACTTCAAATGAACTTCGAAGTTCAGACATGACCATCGACGTGAAGAATGAGAAATTGTGATTCACCCGAACAGGCAACGTCTTCCACTTAACCATGGTTCATTCTCGATGTCCCCGGTCTCATATAGGCGTAGTTAACAATGACGCTTGGTCAACATACAGAGAACATGAGTCGCACAATGATGCTTGGAAAACAGAAGTACATAAGTAGGGCGTCTGCTACGCAATCCCGTATCGAACAGTGTCCGCTGAAGTGTTCCGAAACGCTTGCATGTGGAGCTCCATTGCATTGGGCTATCAGCTGAGCCACTTTCTGGTGCCGATTTTGCTGTGCCAAGCGGGACAGCATCATTTATCCTGTTTGCATAAATACTAACAATGGCAGATCGTGAACAACCTACAAGTCTTGCTGTTTCGGAGATAATATTTCCGAGTCTACGGCCCATTACAATCTGCCTCTGTCAAATTCGCTTATATCAGCAGTCTTTCCCATCACTCGCAAAACCAAGGCCAAGAATGATTCTTTACTTTCTCCAGCAGCAGTTAAATTCCATTCCCACTTAATCAGGTACTCTCCACATCATCCAGATTAGTTCATTGAAATATGTGGCAATAGCCATAATGATTTGTCTTCTCAGTGTATATTCTCTCGAAAAGTGTAAAGAATGAACAAATATCATAAAATATTTAGGCTTTTAGGTGTTTAAGATAAATAACTAAACAGTGAATATATTTGAAAATATATGAATGTGGCTGTTCGTAGGGAATTAATAAGCATACGAGATGAATCTGTGTTGCTAAATTATTTAATAGAACTATTTGCTATGTATAGTGATGCATTTTGATTATTTACAGATGAAGATTTAATAGATAAAATGTAACATTGGAAATAGTACGTCTTTTTTGCATCGTCATTTTTTCACGGCATCTCTCTTTTTAATGGCGACGCACACTCAGTTACTATCCCGTCACCCTCCTATCTCGCTCTGTCTTCCTTCGTGTTGTGCTTTCTCACTCCTGATTCTCTTATATATTAAACTTAATTAATTCTGGGCTTGTTTTGGATTGAAAGTTAATGGAGATAACAGAAGGAATTTGATTTTGCTATTACAAGAAACACTGCAAATGTATGCTAAAGTAATCACAAGATACTCATCCAAAATGTCATAACAAGACTTGTTTCCTTCAAGCATACGGGTCTCAGATGCACATGAGTAGCTACTGCTTTACATGAGATCACTTTTCTCTTATTTGCTTAAGTGAAAGATCTTTATTAATATTTTTCCCATTTATAAAATTATTTTTAAGAATCTATTAACTTATGATATTACGAAAATAATGGAAAATGAAACAAAACGAGTGAAAAAACGTAAATGTTATTTAACGTTTGTTTTGTAATTTAAGTAAATAAATTTATGAATTTAACTGCGAAAAGCACAGAAGTTAAAGATATTTTGAATACTTAAGAAGAAATATGAGATCAAACTTTATGTTAACCAGTTAACCAAATCTACAGAGCAAAGTATCGGCTTTCCAGCCAGATACACCAAATCACAAACTACCATTTATAGCATACGGCAGCCAGTCCAGGTGCGGTTTATGCGAAGACCTAAAGCGATATCCGGTCCTAGATGTTTGTCTTCTGCGGCTCTATATTGTGGTATGGTTATCACCTCTAAGTCCTTTACTGTGACACTATCATTTCAGCTTTGGAACTAAAAATGCATTACCAATCTTATAACTACTTATTTGGGATGTACGTTACCATAAATTATCTTATTTGGAATGTACGCATATCATATCATTCTAATTTTTATAATTTTAGTAAGACCAGCCAAGATTCAGATCTTTTATTTTTTTCCTATACGCCATGTCTATCTTACGAAAAGTTTCAAAGAAACTCTCTAGTAAGTAAATAGGAACAAACATTTATTTTGAGTTACATAATTACAGAGCTTCTCACGGTGCGAATTTTTATAAAAAGCACTGGAGCATTCTCAACACATAAAATTAGAAATTGTATAAAAAGGTTTGTTATATTAGATAGTACCCGAGAAAAAGTTACAGCTAATTTAACATGTCACTTCTCGAATATCTTCACAATTTTGCATGTAAAGTTACACGTCTATTGTATTTCCCTGTTTCCAACTGCAGTTAAAATTCCCATCAATAAGCATTAATTAGTTAGGCAGGTTACGCACGAAGTTGATACACATAAACTCAGCATTACTTTAAGCCTTTTTAAAAAAAAATAACTGCAGCAAAAATTACACTTCAGAAAAGTAAACATTTACGTGTTGATAAGAAAGAGCACTATTTTCAAAGCTCTTCACTGCAAATATTAGTTTCCAATACATTTTTGTTAGCTTGTAGAAACATTAGATAATTTGGAAGCAGGAGAGATGCAAAATGTGCAACGCCTTCGCCGGGAAGCGAACCACGGACATCTGGAATTCGCGCCCAGCGTGCAGACCACCACACCACGAAACCATGCCAAGAAGGTGTGAGAAATACCTTATATACTGCGTCTTTTAAATGTCGACTGGGTTTTTAAAAGACCCAATCGCCAAATCCTGGGTGGGGATAACAATCATCCACTACCCTTTTAGTTCAGGCGCCACTGTAGAGACATTAGGTAATTTGAAAGCAGGAGAAATGAAAAGCGCGTTTGCCGGGAATCGAACCGTGTACCTGTGGAATACGCCCCCAGCGAGCAAACCACAACACCACGAAGGCATTCCAAGAAGGTGGGAGAAATATCTTATAAGCTGATTAATTTGTGACTGGGAAAACTGTCATGAATGAAAAATGGTTAGAAAAAAGAGAATTTAATGAGAAATAGTTTGAAAAGTTTAATAAAGAAAAAAAGCCTAAGGTACGGAAAAAAATTTCTTTCGTCGCATTAAAATATTTGAAACTTACAAGCAGAATATGCTTACTTTTACTGTTTGGTCAATGCTGGTCTAAAGAAATAGTATAAGCCAGAAGAAAGAAAGTAAAAGAAAGTGATTTACTCTCCCTGGGGCCCGGAGTTGCATCAAAAGAACTTTTCATTCGCAGAATAACTAAGATTGAACTTGAAACTTCTATTACTCTGTCAAGAAAATCCTCTGCATTAGAGCATCTGATCTGATTACTTTTTGGATTTAATACTGCGTATTTTAGGTACCTAAACCAAGAATGTGAAATACCCTTTTGCTGTTTTCATGATACAATGAACAGAATTTTGCTTTTTATAGAATAACAAAAGGAAAGGAATTGAGATCTAAAACTTATTTCTCTACCCCTCTTGTAAAATGATAACTAACTCAAATGCTTTAAAAATAACATTCGAGTTTGTTTGAACTGATTATAATGTTCTACATTATAAATACATTATTTTTCTAAATTGTATTGATACGTCAAGAGCTTAGAAATATTGTTTTCTGATGAAATGTTTCATCAATCATTGCATAAACAATCAGTGAGGCATAAAATGTTAATTTGTAATTAATGTGGAATGACTGAATAATAAATTCTATAAGAAGTGAACTAATGAACTAAATGAAATATTTCAAAACTCATTTGAATTTAAATATATTTCATAACGCCTTCATCGAAAAGATATTTATTATTATTAACTTATTTTTATTACCAAATAACGCATATTTCTTTTGTTGTTTGTTCTAAACATACTTCAGAAAGAATGTTTCAATTATTGTAAAAATTTCAGAAATATTTTAGAAAGGTATATGTAAGCTTGGGGAATAAGCAATCGTATATTTAATGGATAATTGTTACTTCATAATTTCTACAATGTCATAAAAATAATGAGATGGCAAAATGTGTGTCATATGCAGTTATAATGAACATGATTCTTCAAAAGACTCAGCTATAAGGACATGGTTACAATAGACTTGAAAATAATCTGCTCTTATCTTTACCATTTAATACACATTTCTTTATGGATATTTCTGATTTCTTATCCGAAATATCTTGATAATTAGATAAAATTTGGTTTTAAACCTAATTCTTTTTATCAAAGTTTTTTTCATTTGTTTTTTAAAATTACAATAGTTTTTTAATTTCTTTATCATTATAGCTATTTCTCAACCATCTAAAATTGATAATTTGGGGATATTTGAAATTTACTGTAAGACTTCAAGATGCATTTCCACTGGAAGTTTACGTTGAAACTCGAATAGTAGCAAAGGTTTAAACAAGACTGTAAATGTTTCGAGATTTTTCAAAATAATCTTGCTTAGCATTTGCTTGTATTCTGATTTTGTGGCGTGAAAGCTGAAGAATTATTTATATTTATTAATATATTAATTACTTAACATAACTATTTAAAATTACGTTCCAATCAACGTTCGAGAAACAAAAAACTGTATTAATTTAAAATTAAACTGATGTATCTTAATTTTTTCCGGTTTATCTCATAAGAATTTCCATTTATGAAATTTTAATTAAATTTTGGGAAGTGTAAAAATATTTATGATCAAGAATTTAATTGATATTCCCATTTTTCTCGTTGTTTATGCAGTTTTAAACTTTTTGCAAACATTTTCGGGTATAAATTTCTTCTTATTATTGTTATTGTATTACATACACTTAAAAGTCAAATTTCGTTATTAAAAGTAAATTTCAGAAACGAAGTGATGAATTTTAAATAAATTTTTAAGACATACCGTCACAAGATTGTAGTCTAAATTTTATGCTAAATGAAAGAAGTGAGATTTCTCGATCGTTTCACTCTACAGAAACTTTTCAATGCATACTTACATTTGCGCGTAATTCCGCGCACATTGTTTACTTCTGTATGGAGTTAACATTTAAAAAAAGGCAATAATATATAGTATATCATTTGGATCAGAAAATATTCAATTCGTTCTTTTTAAATCGTTATATTTTTACATATATCCAAAATACTATAAAAAATAGCATTTCTTTAAAATCATTTCTCTCAGTACTTTCAATCAAGATACATTTTCGGATAGCACTGTGAATTTCTTTGTACAACTTGTGTTTTTTTAAGCTTTTCATCATTTTAAAAGCATTAATCCATTGATGTTTCACTTTCAATATTTACCTGATTGCATTTTTATATGTATGTTTTACATTATGGAAAAACAGAGAGATAAATACAAAGAAATATTATCATGCAGCAATCAAAAAAATTATTACTCAAATTTTACTACAGTTAAGACACAATAACAGGCCGAATAAATACTAATTCAGAAGTCAAACAACAAAAATCAGCGTTATACCTACAAAATTTTTTCACAGGACTAGTTTCGATGGTTTTACCGAACCATCATCTTCAGCTGCAAAACCGCAAATGAACAAGATAGGAAATAATGATTAGATAAGATAAGAAAGCTTGAACAAGAATAAGCAAGAGGCGCCATCTGTTGGCGAAACCAGAACTAAAACATAATTTCTCTAAAAGCCGAAGGCAAATTTGGATTGGAATTAGGATCGTTAACTAGAACAGAAAGATTTTTATGAATGTGAAATGCCTCTAGAAAATTCAGTTCTCCAATGGAAGATGTTTTTTGAATAATTTTGGCAGCAGAAAAATTAAAAGTGTGATTTTCGGACCAGCAATGTTGAGCAACAGAAGACTTCTGTGTTTCCTTTTTTCTAACATATGCCTCATGTTCTTTGACGCGAAATTTTAAGGCTCTCTTAGTTTGGCCAATGTAAATTAAACCACACTGGCAAGGAATCCTATAAATACCCCAGGAATTCATATCCGGAATGGGATCCTTGAGTATAGAAGTTGGAATTTTATTGATGGGAGAATAAACAACCCGAAAGTTAAATTTCTGCAAAATATGTGCAACTTTATAGCTAATTGATGGAAAGAAGGGAATGACAACAGAATTTTTATAATCTCCTAAAATAAGAGTGTGGCTTTTAGTGTGTTCAGATGAGAATTTTTTAACTGCTTGATTAATAATGTTGGGTGAAAAGCCCCTGTCAATATCTATTGCTTTTAAATAATTTAGTTCTTCATCAAGGGCTAGTTTGGAGGAGCAAACTTGAAGAGCACGGAAAACATAGGAATAAAATGAAGCTAACTTTTGTTTAGTCGGATGACATGTTTTAAAGTGTGGTGGAAGGCAAACCGATGAAGGTTTACGGTAAACTGTAGTACTGAAGTTGGATGTGTTACGTGTGACCAGAATGTCGAGAAACGGAAGGGAATTAATTGCAAGTCTCAAGTTCAAAAGTGAACTGAATAGCAGGATCAATAGAATTCATTGTTGAAAGAACTTTATTTAAATCATCTTTATTACCTTCAAACAGGGTAAAAGTATCGTCTACGTAGCGGAACCATGCCGGGAAGTTTAAAGTTTCAAACAATTTTGATTCATAATAATGCATGTAGATATCAGCCAGGATGGGACTGAGGGGGCTTCCCATGGCTAATCCCTCAGTTTGCTTGTAATATTTATTTTGGAAAACAAAATGTGTTTGTTTCAAACAGAGTTGAGTGAGAGAAATTAGTTCCTCAATTTCGATGCAAGAGAAATGAAATTCGCGAAGTCTGGTTTCTAGACATCTTAATGCACCCTCCACTGGGACATTGGTGAATAATGATTTTACATCAAAAGAAACCATGAGTAAATTACTAGGAGAAATGTTTTTAACCTTTTTTACAAACTCTATTGAATTTTTTATGGTGTAAATGTTATTGTCTAATAGAGTGGAAAATCTAGAAACTAAATATTTAGCTAAAGGATACGAGGCAGTACCTAAATTTGATACAATAGGGCGGAAAGGAATACCACTTTTATGAATTTTGGGAAGAGCATATAATCTGGCACAATTCGCAACAGATGGGATAAGCGAATGTTTTAAGTTGCTTGAAATGATTTGCGAAGATTTGATCGCAGTTTTTATTTTGGATAAGTCCGAAGGTGAAGGATCTTTAGGGATCGGATTATATGGTCCTTCGTTTAAGAGTTTAGTGACACCATCGATGTAAGTGTTCTTATCCATGACGACTATCTGGCCACCTTTGTCGGCCTTTGAAATGATAATATCCGGGTTAGAATGAATTTCGCGCCTTGTAGCTCTTTCTCTCGCAGTTAGATTTGGTTTCAAAGGTTTATTATTGAATTTCATATTATGAGCGATAAGATGCCTAATCATTTCTTTCTGTGAATCTGAAACTTTACTGAACTTGAAAGCTTTTTCGATAGGAGCCAAAATCTTTGGAATCGAGGGTTTACAGGTTTGTGAGAAGTTAAAATTATATTTTAGAATTCTCTCTTGTTCTTCTGAAAGACTAACATTAGAAATATTAACTATTGGCTTGATGTTTACAATGGGAAGATTTTTTGAACTACTTGAACTGGAAGACTGTAAAAGAAGTTTTTCGAATTTAACTGCAAGGGTGTTTTTATGACGGTTAACTGCATTCTCCGTTCTAGACCAAGAATTTTGTTCAAGGGCAGTGAATTTTGGATATGATTTAGCGAGTTCCAGATGAAGCTTATAGAGTTCATGTTCAATTTTGGACAATTGTTGACGTGTATCCCTTATCACGGACCGAAGTAAGGCAAGCTGTCAATTTAACAGAATTCTTGAAACGCGGCTCGAAGGTTTTTGATTAGATTTGATTTGAATAAAATTGGGGATCAATTTTTTACATTTACATTTAAGTAAAAAGTCAAGATGATTCAGGAATTTTTGCCGTTTCAGGCGTAATTTAGTGAAACGATTAACGGATGAAGGCATGATAAACAATGCAGAAAATCAAACTAAATTAACTGAGCAATACTAAAGTACACACAAAACAGCAGAAAAATCCCTCAGTGAAATGAATAGAAAACAAAACGTTTGTAAGCAAAATGCATGAAATCAGACAAGCAAAGCACAATATCCAAATGTACAAAACATAAACATAACTTGAAAATTGCAAAAATGTACTCACCGAAACTCCTACAATCACAAAATGGCGGCCACACCACGTGCAAAAAAGAAAGCAAAATGTAAACCTGTTTGGGGCTCCTATAATTAAGACACAATAACACGCCGAATAAATACTAATTCAGAAGTCAAACAACAAAAATCAGCGTTATACCTACAAAATTTTTTCACAGGACTAGTTTCGATGGTTTTACCGAACCATCATCTTCAGCTGCAAAACAAGATAGGAAATAATGATTAGATAAGATAAGAAAGCTTGAACAAGAATAAGCAAGAGGCGCCATCTGTTGGCGAAACCAGAACTAAAACATAATTTCTCTAAAAGCCGAAGGCAAATTTGGATTGGAATTAGGATCGTTAACTAGAACAGAAAGATTTTTATGAATGTGAAATGCCTCTAGAAAATCCAGTTCTCCAATGGAAGATGTTTTTTGAATAATTTTGGCAGCAGAAAAATTGAAAGTGTGATTTTCGGACCAGCAATGTTGAGCAACAGAAGACTTCTGTGTTTCCTTTTTTCTAACATATGCCTCATGTTCTTTGACGCGAAATTTTAAGGCTCTCTTAGTTTGGCCAATGTAAATTAAACCACACTGGCAAGGAATCCTATAAATACCCCAGGAATTCATATCCGGAATGGGGTCCTTGAGTATAGAAGTTGGAATTTTATTGATGGGAGAATAAACAACCCGAAAGTTAAATTTCTGCAAAATATGTGCAACTTTATAGCTAATTGATGGAAAGAAGGGAATGACAACAGAATTTTTATAATCTCCTAAAATAAGAGTGTGGCTTTTAGTGTGTTCAGATGAGAATTTTTTAACTGCTTGATTAATAATGTTGGGTGAAAAGCCCCTGTCAATATCTATTGCTTTTAAATAATTTAGTTCTTCATCAAGGGCTAGTTTGGAGGAGCAAACTTGAAGAGCACGGAAAACATAGGAATAAAATGAAGCTAACTTTTGTTTAGTCGGATGACATGTTTTAAAGTGTGGTGGAAGGCAAACCGATGAAGGTTTACGGTAAACTGTAGTACTGAAGTTGGATGTGTTACGTGTGACCAGAATGTCGAGAAACGGAAGGGAATTAATTGCAAGTCTCAAGTTCAAAAGTGAACTGAATAGCAGGATCAATAGAATTCATTGTTGAAAGAACTTTATTTAAATCATCTTTATTACCTTCAAACAGGGTAAAAGTATCGTCTACGTAGCGGAACCATGCCGGGAAGTTTAAAGTTTCAAACAATTTTGATTCATAATAATGCATGTAGATATCAGCCAGGATGGGACTGAGGGGGCTTCCCATGGCTAATCCCTCAGTTTGCTTGTAATATTTATTTTGGAAAACAAAATGTGTTTGTTTCAAACAGAGTTGAGTGAGAGAAATTAGTTCCTCAATTTCGATGCAAGAGAAATGAAATTCGCGAAGTCTGGTTTCTAGACATCTTAATGCACCCTCCACTGGGACATTGGTGAATAATGATTTTACATCAAAAGAAACCATGAGTAAATTACTAGGAGAAATGTTTTTAACCTTTTTTACAAACTCTATTGAATTTTTTATGGTGTAAATGTTATTGTCTAATAGAGTGGAAAATCTAGAAACTAAATATTTAGCTAAAGGATACGAGGCAGTACCTAAATTTGATACAATAGGGCGGAAAGGAATACCACTTTTATGAATTTTGGGAAGAGCATATAATCTGGCACAATTCGCAACAGATGGGATAAGCGAATGTTTTAAGTTGCTTGAAATGATTTGCGAAGATTTGATCGCAGTTTTTATTTTGGATAAGTCCGAAGGTGAAGGATCTTTAGGGATCGGATTATATGGTCCTTCGTTTAAGAGTTTAGTGACACCATCGATGTAAGTGTTCTTATCCATGACGACTATCTGGCCACCTTTGTCGGCCTTTGAAATGATAATATCCGGGTTAGAATGAATTTCGCGCCTTGTAGCTCTTTCTCTCGCAGTTAGATTTGGTTTCAAAGGTTTATTATTGAATTTCACATTATGAGCGATAAGATGCCTAATCATTTCTTTCTGTGAATCTGAAACTTTACTGAACTTGAAAGCTTTTTCGATAGGAGCCAAAATCTTTGGAATCGAGGGTTTACAGGTTTGTGAGAAGTTAAAATTATATTTTAGAATTCTCTCTTGTTCTTCTGAAAGACTAACATTAGAAATATTAACTATTGGCTTGATGTTTACAATGGGAAGATTTTTTGAACTACTTGAACTGGAAGACTGTAAAAGAAGTTTTTCGAATTTAACTGCAAGGGTGTTTTTATGACGGTTAACTGCATTCTCCGTTCTAGACCAAGAATTTTGTTCAAGGGCAGTGAATTTTGGATATGATTTAGCGAGTTCCAGATGAAGCTTATAGAGTTCATGTTCAATTTTGGACAATTGTTGACGTGTATCCCTTATCACGGACCGAAGTAAGGCAAGCTGTCAATTTAACAGAATTCTTGAAACGCGGCTCGAAGGTTTTTGATTAGATTTGATTTGAATAAAATTGGGGATCAATTTTTTACATTTACATTTAAGTAAAAAGTCAAGATGATTCAGGAATTTTTGCCGTTTCAGGCGTAATTTAGTGAAACGATTAACGGATGAAGGCATGATAAACAATGCAGAAAATCAAACTAAATTAACTGAGCAATAATAAAGTACACACAAAACAGCAGAAAAATCCCTCAGTGAAATGAATAGAAAACAAAACGTTTGTAAGCAAAATGCATGAAATCAGACAAGCAAAGCACAATATCCAAATGTACAAAACATAAACATAACTTGAAAATTGCAAAAATGTACTCACCGAAACTCCTACAATCACAAAATGGCGGCCACACCACGTGCAAAAAAGAAAGCAAAATGTAAACCTGTTTGGGGCTCCTATAATTAAGACACAATAACACGCCGAATAAATACTAATTCAGAAGTCAAACAACAAAAATCAGCGTTATACCTACAAAATTTTTTCACAGGACTAGTTTCGATGGTTTTACCGAACCATCATCTTCAGCTGCAAAACCGCAAATGAACAAGATAGGAAATAATGATTAGATAAGATAAGAAAGCTTGAACAAGAATAAGCAAGAGGCGCCATCTGTTGGCGAAACCAGAACTAAAACATAATTTCTCTAAAAGCCGAAGGCAAATTTGGATTGGAATTAGGATCGTTAACTAGAACAGAAAGATTTTTATGAATGTGAAATGCCTCTAGAAAATCCAGTTCTCGAATGGAAGATGTTTTTTGAATAATTTTGGCAGCAGAAAAATTGAAAGTGTGATTTTCGGACCAGCAATGTTGAGCAACAGAAGACTTCTGTGTTTCCTTTTTTCTAACATATGCCTCATGTTCTTTGACGCGAAATTTTAAGGCTCTCTTAGTTTGGCCAATGTAAATTAAACCACACTGGCAAGGAATCCTATAAATACCCCAGGAATTCATATCCGGAATGGGGTCCTTGAGTATAGAAGTTGGAATTTTATTGATGGGAGAATAAACAACCCGAAAGTTAAATTTCTGCAAAATATGTGCAACTTTATATCTAATTGATGGAAAGAAGGGAATGACAACAGAATTTTTATAATCTCCTAAAATAAGAGTGTGGCTTTTAGTGTGTTCAGATGAGAATTTTTTAACTGCTTGATTAATAATGTTGGGTGAAAAGCCCCTGTCAATAGCTATTGCTTTTAAATAATTTAGTTCTTCATCAAGGGCTAGTTTGGAGGAGCAAACTTGAAGAGCACGGAAAACATAGGAATAAAATGAAGCTAACTTTTGTTTAGTCGGATGACATGATTTAAAGTGTGGTGGAAGGCAAACCGATGAAAGTTTACGGTAAACTGTAGAAATGAAGTTGGATGTGTTACGTGTGACCAGAATGTCGAGAAACGGAAGGGAATTAATTGCAAGTCTCAAGTTCAAAAGTGAACTGAATAGCAGGATCAATAGAATTCATTGTTGAAAGAACTTTATTTAAATCATCTTTATTACCTTCAAACAGGGTAAAAGTATCGTCTACGTAGCGGAACCATGCCGGGAAGTTTAAAGTTTCAAACAATTTTGATTCATAATAATGCATGTAGATATCAGCCAGGATGGGACTGAGGGGGCTTCCCATGGCTAATCCCTCAGTTTGCTTGTAATATTTATTTTGGAAAACAAAATGTGTTTGTTTCAAACAGAGTTGAGTGAGAGAAATTAGTTCCTCAATTTCGATGCAAGAGAAATGAAATTCGCGAAGTCTGGTTTCTAGACATCTTAATGCACCCTCCACTGGGACATTGGTGAATAATGATTTTACATCAAAAGAAACCATGAGTAAATTACTAGGAGAAATGTTTTTAACCTTTTTTACAAACTCTATTGATTTTTTATGGTGTAAATGTTATTGTCTAATAGAGTGGAAAATCTAGAAACTAAATATTTAGCTAAAGGATACGAGGCAGTACCTAAATTTGATACAATAGGGCGGAATGGAATACCACTTTTATGAATTTTGGGAAGAGCACATAATCTGGCACAATTCGCAACAGATGGGATAAGCGAATGTTTTAAGTTGCTTGAAATGATTTGCGAAGATTTGATCGCAGTTTTTATTTTGGATAAGTCCGAAGGTGAAGGATCTTTAGGGATCGGATTATATGGTCCTTCGTTTAAGAGTTTAGTGACACCATCGATGTAAGTGTTCTTATCCATGACGACTATCTGGCCACCTTTGTCGGCCTTTGAAATGATAATATCCGGGTTAGAATGAATTTCGCGCCTTGTAGCTCTTTCTCTCGCAGTTAGATTTGGTTTCAAAGGTTTATTATTGAATTTCACATTATGAGCGATAAGATGCCTAATCATTTCTTTCTGTGAATCTGAAACTTTACTGAACTTGAAAGCTTTTTCGATAGGAGCCAAAATCTTTGGAATCGAGGGTTTACAGGTTTGTGAGAAGTTAAAATTATATTTTAGAATTCTCTCTTGTTCTTCTGAAAGACTAACATTAGAAATATTAACTATTGGCTTGATGTTTACAATGGGAAGATTTTTTGAACTACTTGAACTGGAAGACTGTAAAAGAAGTTTTTCGAATTTAAGTGCAAGGGTATTTTTATGACGGTTAACTGCATTTTCCGTTCTAGACCAAGAATTTTGTTCAAGGTCAGTGAATTTTGGATATGATTTAGCGAGTTCCAGATGAAGCTTATAGAGTTCATGTTCAATTTTGGACAATTGTTGACGTGTATCCCTTATCACGGACCGAAGTAAGGCAAACTTGCAATTTAACAGAATTCTTAAAACGCGACTCGAAGGTTTTTGATTGGATTTGATTTGAATAAAATTGGGGATCAATTTTTTACATTTACATTTAAGTAAAAAGTCAAGATGATTCAGGAATTTTTGCCGTTTCAGGCGTAATTTAGTGAAACGATTAACGGATGAAGGCATGATAAACAGTGCAGAAAATCAAACTAAATTAACTGAGCAATAATAAAGTACACACAAAACAGCAGAAAAATCCCTCAGTGAAATGAATAGAAAACAAAACGTTTGTAAGCAAAATGCATGAAATCAGACAAGCAAAGCACAATATCCAAATGTAGAAAACATAAACATAACTTGAAAATTGCAAAAATGTACTCACCGAAACTCCTACAATCACAAAATGGCGGCCACACCACGTGCAAAAAAGAAAGCAAAATGTAAACCTGTTTGGGGCTTCTATAATTAAGACACAATAACACGCCGAATAAATACTAATTTAGAAGTCAAACAACAAAAATCAGCGTTAGACCTACAAAATTTTTTCACAGGACTAGTTTCGATGGTTTTACCGAACCATCATCTTCAGCTGCAAAACCGCAAATGAACAAGATAGGAAATAATGATTAGATAAGATAAGAAAGCTTGAACAAGAATAAGCAAGAGGCGCCATCTGTTGGCGAAACCAGAACTAAAACATAATTTCTCTAAAAGCCGAAGGCAAATTTGGATTGGAATTAGGATCGTTAACTAGAACAGAAAGATTTTTATGAATGTGAAATGCCTCTAGAAAATTCAGTTCTCCAATGGAAGATGTTTTTTGAATAATTTTGGCAGCAGAAAAATTAAAAGTGTGATTTTCGGACCAGCAATGTTGAGCAACAGAAGACTTCTGTGTTTCCTTTTTTCTAACATATGCCTCATGTTCTTTGACGCGAAATTTTAAGGCTCTCTTAGTTTGGCCAATGTAAATTAAACCACACTGGCAAGGAATCCTATAAATACCCCAGGAATTCATATCCGGAATGGGATCCTTGAGTATAGAAGTTGGAATTTTATTGATGGGAGAATAAACAACCCGAAAGTTAAATTTCTGCAAAATATGTGCAACTTTATATCTAATTGATGGAAAGAAGGCGAATGACAACAGAATTTTTATAATCTCCTAAAATAAGAGTGTGGCTTTTAGTGTGTTCAGATGAGAATTTTTTAACTGCTTGATTAATAATGTTGGGTGAAAAGCCCCTGTCAATAGCTATTGCTTTTAAATAATTTAGTTCTTCATCAAGGGCTAGTTTGGAGGAGCAAACTTGAAGAGCACGGAAAACATAGGAATAAAATGAAGCTAACTTTTGTTTAGTCGGATGACATGATTTAAAGTGTGGTGGAAGGCAAACCGATGAAAGTTTACGGTAAACTGTAGTACTGAAGTTGGATGTGTTACGTGTGACCAGAATGTCGAGAAACGGAAGGGAATTAATTGCAAGTCTCAAGTTCAAAAGTGAACTGAATAGCAGGATCAATAGAATTCATTGTTGAAAGAACTTTATTTAAATCATCTTTATTACCTTCAAACAGGGTAAAAGTATCGTCTACGTAGCGGAACCATGCCGGGAAGTTTAAAGTTTCAAACAATTTTGATTCATAATAATGCATGTAGATATCAGCCAGGATGGGACTGAGGGGGCTTCCCATGGCTAATCCCTCAGTTTGCTTGTAATATTTATTTTGGAAAACAAAATGTGTTTGTTTCAAACAGAGTTGAGTGAGAGAAATTAGTTCCTCAATTTCGATGCAAGAGAAATGAAATTCGCGAAGTCTGGTTTCTAGACATCTTAATGCACCCTCCACTGGGACATTGGTGAATAATGATTTTACATCAAAAGAAACCATGAGTAAATTACTAGGAGAAATGTTTTTAACCTTTTTTACAAACTCTATTGAATTTTTTATGGTGTAAATGTTATTGTCTAATAGAGTGGAAAATCTAGAAACTAAATATTTAGCTAAAGGATACGAGGCAGTACCTAAATTTGATACAATAGGGCGGAATGGAATACCACTTTTATGAATTTTGGGAAGAGCACATAATCTGGCACAATTCGCAACAGATGGGATAAGCGAATGTTTTAAGTTGCTTGAAATGATTTGCGAAGATTTGATCGCAGTTTTTATTTTGGATAAGTCCGAAGGTGAAGGATCTTTAGGGATCGGATTATATGGTCCTTCGTTTAAGAGTTTAGTGACACCATCGATGTAAGTGTTCTTATCCATGACGACTATCTGGCCACCTTTGTCGGCCTTTGAAATGATAATATCCGGGTTAGAATGAATTTCGCGCCTTGTAGCTCTTTCTCTCGCAGTTAGATTTGGTTTCAAAGGTTTATTATTGAATTTCACATTATGAGCGATAAGATGCCTAATCATTTCTTTCTGTGAATCTGAAACTTTACTGAACTTGAAAGCTTTTTCGATAGGAGCCAAAATCTTTGGAATCGAGGGTTTACAGGTTTGTGAGAAGTTAAAATTATATTTTAGAATTCTCTCTTGTTCTTCTGAAAGACTAACATTAGAAATATTAACTATTGGCTTGATGTTTACAATGGGAAGATTTTTTGAACTACTTGAACTGGAAGACTGTAAAAGAAGTTTTTCGAATTTAAGTGCAAGGGTATTTTTATGACGGTTAACTGCATTCTCCGTTCTAGACCAAGAATTTTGTTCAAGGTCAGTGAATTTTGGATATGATTTAGCGAGTTCCAGATGAAGCTTATAGAGTTCATGTTCAATTTTGGACAATTGTTGACGTGTATCCCTTATCACGGACCGAAGTAAGGCAAACTTGCAATTTAACAGAATTCTTGAAACGCGACTCGAAGGTTTTTGATTGGATTTGATTTGAATAAAATTGGGGATCAATTTTTTACATTTACATTTAAGTAAAAAGTCAAGATGATTCAGGAATTTTTGCCGTTTCAGGCGTAATTTAGTGAAACGATTAACGGATGAAGGCATGATAAACAGTGCAGAAAATCAAACTAAATTAACTGAGCAATAATAAAGTACACACAAAACAGCAGAAAAATCCCTCAGTGAAATGAATAGAAAACAAAACGTTTGTAAGCAAAATGCATGAAATCAGACAAGCAAAGCACAATATCCAAATGTACAAAACATAAACATAACTTGAAAATTGCAAAAATGTACTCACCGAAACTCCTACAATCACAAAATGGCGGCCACACCACGTGCAAAAAAGAAAGCAAAATGTAAACCTGTTTGGGGCTTCTATAATTAAGACACAATAACACGCCGAATAAATACTAATTTAGAAGTCAAACAACAAAAATCAGCGTTAGACCTACAAAATTTTTTCACAGGACTAGTTTCGATGGTTTTACCGAACCATCATCTTCAGCTGCAAAACCGCAAATGAACAAGATAGGAAATAATGATTAGATAAGATAAGAAAGCTTGAACAAGAATAAGCAAGAGGCGCCATCTGTTGGCGAAACCAGAACTAAAACATAATTTCTCTAAAAGCCGAAGGCAAATTTGGATTGGAATTAGGATCGTTAACTAGAACAGAAAGATTTTTATGAATGTGAAATGCCTCTAGAAAATTCAGTTCTCCAATGGAAGATGTTTTTTGAATAATTTTGGCAGCAGAAAAATTGAAAGTGTGATTTTCGGACCAGCAATGTTGAGCAACAGAAGACTTCTGTGTTTCCTTTTTTCTAACATATGCCTCATGTTCTTTGACGCGAAATTTTAAGGCTCTCTTAGTTTGGCCAATGTAAATTAAACCACACTGGCAAGGAATCCTATAAATACCCCAGGAATTCATATCCGGAATGGGGTCCTTGAGTATAGAAGTTGGAATTTTATTGATGGGAGAATAAACAACCCGAAAGTTAAATTTCTGCAAAATATGTGCAACTTTATAGCTAATTGATGGAAAGAAGGGAATGACAACAGAATTTTTATAATCTCCTAAAATAAGAGTGTGGCTTTTAGTGTGTTCAGATGAGAATTTTTTAACTGCTTGATTAATAATGTTGGGTGAAAAGCCCCTGTCAATAGCTATTGCTTTTAAATAATTTAGTTCTTCATCAAGGGCTAGTTTGGAGGAGCAAACTTGAAGAGCACGGAAAACATAGGAATAAAATGAAGCTAACTTTTGTTTAGTCGGATGACATGATTTAAAGTGTGGTGGAAGGCAAACCGATGAAGGTTTACGGTAAACTGTAGTACTGAAGTTGGATGTGTTACGTGTGACCAGAATGTCGAGAAACGGAAGGGAATTAATTGCAAGTCTCAAGTTCAAAAGTGAACTGAATAGCAGGAACTTTATTTAAATCATCTTTATTACCTTCAAACAGGGTAAAAGTATCGTCTACGTAGCGGAACCATGCCGGGAAGTTTAAAGTTTCAAACAATTTTGATTCATAATAATGCATGTAGATATCAGCCAGGATGGGACTGAGGGGGCTTCCATGGCTAATCCCTCAGTTTGCTTGTAATATTTATTTTGGAAAACAAAATGTGTTTGTTTCAAACAGAGTTAAGTGAGAGAAATTAGTTCCTCAATTTCGATGCAAGAGAAATGAAATTCGCGAAGTCTGGTTTCTAGACATCTTAATGCACCCTCCACTGGGACATTGGTGAATAATGATTTTACATCAAAAGAAACCATGAGTAAATTACTAGGAGAAATGTTTTTAACCTTTTTTACAAACTCTATTGAATTTTTTATGGTGTAAATGTTATTGTCTAATAGAGTGGAAAATCTAGAAACTAAATATTTAGCTAAAGGATACGAGGCAGTACCTAAATTTGATACAATAGGGCGGAATGGAATACCACTTTTATGAATTTTGGGAAGAGCATATAATCTGGCACAATTCGCAACAGATGGGATAAGCGAATGTTTTAAGTTGCTTGAAATGATTTGCGAAGATTTGATCGCAGTTTTTATTTTGGATAAGTCCGAAGGTGAAGGATCTTTAGGGATCGGATTATATGGTCCTTCGTTTAAGAGTTTAGTGACACCATCGATGTAAGTGTTCTTATCCATGACGACTATCTGGCCACCTTTGTCGGCCTTTGAAATGATAATATCCGGGTTAGAATGAATTTCGCGCCTTGTAGCTCTTTCTCTCGCAGTTAGATTTGGTTTCAAAGGTTTATTATTGAATTTCACATTATGAGCGATAAGATGCCTAATCATTTCTTTCTGTGAATCTGAAACTTTACTGAACTTGAAAGCTTTTTCGATAGGAGCCAAAATCTTTGGAATCGAGGGTTTACAGGTTTGTGAGAAGTTAAAATTATATTTTAGAATTCTCTCTTGTTCTTCTGAAAGACTAACATTAGAAATATTAACTATTGGCTTGATGTTTACAATGGGAAGATTTTTTGAACTACTTGAACTGGAAGACTGTAAAAGAAGTTTTTCGAATTTAACTGCAAGGGTGTTTTTATGACGGTTAACTGCATTCTCCGTTCTAGACCAAGAATTTTGTTCAAGGGCAGTGAATTTTGGATATGATTTAGCGAGTTCCAGATGAAGCTTATAGAGTTCATGTTCAATTTTGGACAATTGTTGACGTGTATCCCTTATCACGGACCGAAGTAAGGCAGGCTTGCAATTTAACAGAATTCTTGAAACGCGACTCGAAGGTTTTTGATTAGATTTGATTTGAATAAAATTGGGGATCAATTTTTTACATTTACATTTAAGTAAAAAGTCAAGATGATTCAGGAATTTTTCCCGTTTCAGGCGTAATTTAGTGAAACGATTAACGGATGAAGGCATGATAAACAGTGCAGAAAATCAAACTAAATTAACTGAGCAATAATAAAGTACACACAAAACAGCAGAAAAATCCCTCAGTGAAATGAATAGAAAACAAAACGTTTGTAAGCAAAATGCATGAAATCAAACAAGCAAAGCACAATATCCAAATGTACAAAACATAAACATAACTTGAAAATTGCAAAAATGTACTCACCGAAACTCCTACAATCACAAAATGGCGGCCACACCACGTGCAAAAAAGAAAGCAAAATGTAAACCTGTTTGGGGCTTCTATAATTAAGACACAATAACACGCCGAATAAATACTAATTCAGAAGTCAAACAACAAAAATCAGCGTTATACCTACAAAATTTTTTCACAGGACTAGTTTCGATGGTTTTACCGAACCATCATCTTCAGCTGCAAAACAAGATAGGAAATAATGATTAGATAAGATAAGAAAGCTTGAACAAGAATAAGCAAGAGGCGCCATCTGTTGGCGAAACCAGAACTAAAACATAATTTCTCTAAAAGCCGAAGGCAAATTTGGATTGGAATTAGGATCGTTAACTAGAACAGAAAGATTTTTATGAATGTGAAATGCCTCTAGAAAATCCAGTTCTCCAATGGAAGATGTTTTTTGAATAATTTTGGCAGCAGAAAAATTGAAAGTGTGATTTTCGGACCAGCAATGTTGAGCAACAGAAGACTTCTGTGTTTCCTTTTTTCTAACATATGCCTCATGTTCTTTGACGCGAAATTTTAAGGCTCTCTTAGTTTGGCCAATGTAAATTAAACCACACTGGCAAGGAATCCTATAAATACCCCAGGAATTCATATCCGGAATGGGGTCCTTGAGTATAGAAGTTGGAATTTTATTGATGGGAGAATAAACAACCCGAAAGTTAAATTTCTGCAAAATATGTGCAACTTTATAGCTAATTGATGGAAAGAAGGGAATGACAACAGAATTTTTATAATCTCCTAAAATAAGAGTGTGGCTTTTAGTGTGTTCAGATGAGAATTTTTTAACTGCTTGATTAATAATGTTGGGTGAAAAGCCCCTGTCAATAGCTATTGCTTTTAAATAATTTAGTTCTTCATCAAGGGCTAGTTTGGAGGAGCAAACTTGAAGAGCACGGAAAACATAGGAATAAAATGAAGCTAACTTTTGTTTAGTCGGATGACATGATTTAAAGTGTGGTGGAAGGCAAACCGATGAAGGTTTACGGTAAACTGTAGTACTGAAGTTGGATGTGTTACGTGTGACCAGAATGTCGAGAAACGGAAGGGAATTAATTGCAAGTCTCAAGTTCAAAAGTGAACTGAATAGCAGGATCAATAGAATTCATTGTTGAAAGAACTTTATTTAAATCATCTTTATTACCTTCAAACAGGGTAAAAGTATCGTCTACGTAGCGGAACCATGGCGGGAAGTTTAAAGTTTCAAACAATTTTGATTCATAATAATGCATGTAGATATCAGCCAGGATGGGACTGAGGGGGCTTCCCATGGCTAATCCCTCAGTTTGCTTGTAATATTTATTTTGGAAAACAAAATGTGTTTGTTTCAAACAGAGTTGAGTGAGAGAAATTAGTTCCTCAATTTCGATGCAAGAGAAATGAAATTCGCGAAGTCTGGTTTCTAGACATCTTAATGCACCCTCCACTGGGACTTTGGTGAATAATGATTTTACATCAAAAGAAACCATGAGTAAATTACTAGGAGAAATGTTTTTAACCTTTTTTACAAACTCTATTGAATTTTTTATGGTGTAAATGTTATTGTCTAATAGAGTGGAAAATCTAGAAACTAAATATTTAGCTAAAGGATACGAGGCAGTACCTAAATTTGATAAAATAGGGCGGAAAGGAATACCACTTTTATGAATTTTGGGAAGAGCATATAATCTGGCACAATTCGCAACAGATGGGATAAGCGAATGTTTTAAGTTGCTTGAAATGATTTGCGAAGATTTGATCGCAGTTTTTATTTTGGATAAGTCCGAAGGTGAAGGATCTTTAGGGATCGGATTATATGGTCCTTCGTTTAAGAGTTTAGTGACACCATCGATATGAGTGTTCTTATCCATGACGACTATCTGGCCACCTTTGTCGGCCTTTGAAATGATAATATCCGGGTTAGAATGAATTTCGCGCCTTGTAGCTCTTTCTCTCGCAGTTAGATTTGGTTTCAAAGGTTTATTATTGAATTTCACATTATGAGCGATAAGATGCCTAATCATTTCTTTCTGTGAATCTGAAACTTTACTGAACTTGAAAGCTTTTTCGATAGGAGCCAAAATCTTTGGAATCGAGGGTTTACAGGTTTGTGAGAAGTTAAAATTATATTTTAGAATTCTCTCTTGTTCTTCTGAAAGACTAACATTAGAAATATTAACTATTGGCTTGATGTTTACAATGGGAAGATTTTTTGAACTACTTGAACTGGAAGACTGTAAAAGAAGTTTTTCGAATTTAACTGCAAGGGTGTTTTTATGACGGTTAACTGCATTCTCCGTTCTAGACCAAGACTTTTGTTCAAGGGCAGTGAATTTTGGATATGATTTAGCGAGTTCCAGATGAAGCTTATAGAGTTCATGTTCAATTTTGGACAATTGTTGACGTGTATCCCTTATCACGGACCGAAGTAAGGCAAGCTGTCAATTTAACAGAATTCTTGAAACGCGGCTCGAAGGTTTTTGATTAGATTTGATTTGAATAAAATTGGGGATCAATTTTTTACATTTACATTTAAGTAAAAAGTCAAGATGATTCAGGAATTTTTGCCGTTTCAGGCGTAATTTAGTGAAACGATTAACGGATGAAGGCATGATAAACAATGCAGAAAATCAAACTAAATTAACTGAGCAATAATAAAGTACACACAAAACAGCAGAAAAATCCCTCAGTGAAATGAATAGAAAACAAAACGTTTGTAAGCAAAATGCATGAAATCAAACAAGCAAAGCACAATATCCAAATGTACAAAACATAAACATAACTTGAAAATTGCAAAAATGTACTCACCGAAACTCCTACAATCACAAAATGGCGGCCACACCACGTGCAAAAAAGAAAGCAAAATGTAAACCTGTTTGGGGCTCCTATAATTAAGACACAATAACACGCCGAATAAATACTAATTCAGAAGTCAAACAACAAAAATCAGCGTTATACCTACAAAATTTTTTCACAGGACTAGTTTCGATGGTTTTACCGAACCATCATCTTCAGCTGCAAAACAAGATAGGAAATAATGATTAGATAAGATAAGAAAGCTTGAACAAGAATAAGCAAGAGGCGCCATCTGTTGGCGAAACCAGAACTAAAACATAATTTCTCTAAAAGCCGAAGGCAAATTTGGATTGGAATTAGGATCGTTAACTAGAACAGAAAGATTTTTATGAATGTGAAATGCCTCTAGAAAATCCAGTTCTCCAATGGAAGATGTTTTTTGAATAATTTTGGCAGCAGAAAAATTGAAAGTGTGATTTTCGGACCAGCAATGTTGAGCAACAGAAGACTTCTGTGTTTCCTTTTTTCTAACATATGCCTCATATTCTTTGACGCGAAATTTTAAGGCTCTCTTAGTTTGGCCAATGTAAATTAAACCACACTGGCAAGGAATCCTATAAATACCCCAGGAATTCATATCCGGAATGGGGTCCTTGAGTATAGAAGTTGGAATTTTATTGATGGGAGAATAAACAACCCGAAAGTTAAATTTCTGCAAAATATGTGCAACTTTATAGCTAATTGATGGAAAGAAGGGAATGACAACAGAATTTTTATAATCTCCTAAAATAAGAGTGTGGCTTTTAGTGTGTTCAGATGAGAATTTTTTAACTGCTTGATTAATAATGTTGGGTGAAAAGCCCCTGTCAATATCTATTGCTTTTAAATAATTTAGTTCTTCATCAAGGGCTAGTTTGGAGGAGCAAACTTGAAGAGCACGGAAAACATAGGAATAAAATGAAGCTAACTTTTGTTTAGTCGGATGACATGATTTAAAGTGTGGTGGAAGGCAAACCGATGAAGGTTTACGGTAAACTGTAGTACTGAAGTTGGATGTGTTACGTGTGACCAGAATGTCGAGAAACGGAAGGGAATTAATTGCAAGTCTCAAGTTCAAAAGTGAACTGAATAGCAGGATCAATAGAATTCATTGTTGAAAGAACTTTATTTAAATCATCTTTATTACCTTCAAACAGGGTAAAAGTATCGTCTACGTAGCGGAACCATGCCGGGAAGTTTAAAGTTTCAAACAATTTTGATTCATAATAATGCATGTAGATATCAGCCAGGATGGGACTGAGGGGGCTTCCCATGGCTAATCCCTCAGTTTGCTTGTAATATTTATTTTGGAAAACAAAATGTGTTTGTTTCAAACAGAGTTGAGTGAGAGAAATTAGTTCCTCAATTTCGATGCAAGAGAAATGAAATTCGCGAAGT
Organism: Stegodyphus dumicola; assembly: GCF_044657685.1. Taxonomy (NCBI): domain Eukaryota; kingdom Metazoa; phylum Arthropoda; class Arachnida; order Araneae; family Eresidae; genus Stegodyphus; species Stegodyphus dumicola. The sequence goes on from NC_140771.1 coordinate 203,308,920, forward strand.
CTGGTTTCTAGACATCTTAATGCACCCTCCACTGGGACATTGGTGAATAATGATTTTACATCAAAAGAAACCATGAGTAAATTACTAGGAGAAATGTTTTTAACCTTTTTTACAAACTCTATTGAATTTTTTATGGTGTAAATGTTATTGTCTAATAGAGTGGAAAATCTAGAAACTAAATATTTAGCTAAAGGATACGAGGCAGTACCTAAATTTGATACAATAGGGCGGAAAGGAATACCACTTTTATGAATTTTGGGAAGAGCATATAATCTGGCACAATTCGCAACAGATGGGATAAGCGAATGTTTTAAGTTGCTTGAAATGATTTGCGAAGATTTGATCGCAGTTTTTATTTTGGATAAGTCCGAAGGTGAAGGATCTTTAGGGATCGGATTATATGGTCCTTCGTTTAAGAGTTTAGTGACACCATCGATGTAAGTGTTCTTATCCATGACGACTATCTGGCCACCTTTGTCGGCCTTTGAAATGATAATATCCGGGTTAGAATGAATTTCGCGCCTTGTAGCTCTTTCTCTCGCAGTTAGATTTGGTTTCAAAGGTTTATTATTGAATTTCACATTATGAGCGATAAGATGCCTAATCATTTCTTTCTGTGAATCTGAAACTTTACTGAACTTGAAAGCTTTTTCGATAGGAGCCAAAATCTTTGGAATCGAGGGTTTACAGGTTTGTGAGAAGTTAAAATTATATTTTAGAATTCTCTCTTGTTCTTCTGAAAGACTAACATTAGAAATATTAACTATTGGCTTGATGTTTACAATGGGAAGATTTTTTGAACTACTTGAACTGGAAGACTGTAAAAGAAGTTTTTCGAATTTAACTGCAAGGGTGTTTTTATGACGGTTAACTGCATTCTCCGTTCTAGACCAAGACTTTTGTTCAAGGGCAGTGAATTTTGGATATGATTTAGCGAGTTCCAGATGAAGCTTATAGAGTTCATGTTCAATTTTGGACAATTGCTGACGTGTATCCCTTATCACGGACCGAAGTAAGGCAAGCTTGCAATTTAACAGAATTCTTGAAACGCGGCTCGAAGGTTTTTGATTAGATTTGATTTGAATAAAATTGGGGATCAATTTTTTACATTTACATTTAAGTAAAAAGTCAAGATGATTCAGGAATTTTTGCCGTTTCAGGCGTAATTTAGTGAAACGATTAACGGATGAAGGCATGATAAACAATGCAGAAAATCAAACTAAATTAACTGAGCAATAATAAAGTACACACAAAACAGCAGAAAAATCCCTCAGTGAAATGAATAGAAAACAAAACGTTTGTAAGCAAAATGCATGAAATCAGACAAGCAAAGCACAATATCCAAATGTACAAAACATAAACATAACTTGAAAATTGCAAAAATGTACTCACCGAAACTCCTACAATCACAAAATGGCGGCCACACCACGTGCAAAAAAGAAAGCAAAATGTAAACCTGTTTGGGGCTCCTATAATTAAGACACAATAACACGCCGAATAAATACTAATTCAGAAGTCAAACAACAAAAATCAGCGTTATACCTACAAAATTTTTTCACAGGACTAGTTTCGATGGTTTTACCGAACCATCATCTTCAGCTGCAAAACCGCAAATGAACAAGATAGGAAATAATGATTAGATAAGATAAGAAAGCTTGAACAAGAATAAGCAAGAGGCGCCATCTGTTGGCGAAACCAGAACTAAAACATAATTTCTCTAAAAGCCGAAGGCAAATTTGGATTGGAATTAGGATCGTTAACTAGAACAGAAAAATTTTTATGAATGTGAAATGCCTCTAGAAAATCCAGTTCTCCAATGGAAGATGTTTTTTGAATAATTTTGGCAGCAGAAAAATTGAAAGTGTGATTTTCGGACCAGCAATGTTGAGCAACAGAAGACTTCTGTGTTTCCTTTTTTCTAACATATGCCTCATGTTCTTTGACGCGAAATTTTAAGGCTCTCTTAGTTTGGCCAATGTAAATTAAACCACACTGGCAAGGAATCCTATAAATACCCCAGGAATTCATATCCGGAATGGGGTCCTTGAGTATAGAAGTTGGAATTTTATTGATGGGAGAATAAACAACCCGAAAGTTAAATTTCTGCAAAATATGTGCAACTTTATATCTAATTGATGGAAAGAAGGGAATGACAACAGAATTTTTATAATCTCCTAAAATAAGAGTGTGGCTTTTAGTGTGTTCAGATGAGAATTTTTTAACTGCTTGATTAATAATGTTGGGTGAAAAGCCCCTGTCAATAGCTATTGCTTTTAAATAATTTAGTTCTTCATCAAGGGCTAGTTTGGAGGAGCAAACTTGAAGAGCACGGAAAACATAGGAATAAAATGAAGCTAACTTTTGTTTAGTCGGATGACATGATTTAAAGTGTGGTGGAAGGCAAACCGATGAAGGTTTACGGTAAACTGTAGTACTGAAGTTGGATGTGTTACGTGTGACCAGAATGTCGAGAAACGGAAGGGAATTAATTGCAAGTCTCAAGTTCAAAAGTGAACTGAATAGCAGGATCAATAGAATTCATTGTTGAAAGAACTTTATTTAAATCATCTTTATTACCTTCAAACAGGGTAAAAGTATCGTCTACGTAGCGGAACCATGCCGGGAAGTTTAAAGTTTCAAACAATTTTGATTCATAATAATGCATGTAGATATCAGCCAGGATGGGACTGAGGGGGCTTCCCATGGCTAATCCCTCAGTTTGCTTGTAATATTTATTTTGGAAAACAAAATGTGTTTGTTTCAAACAGAGTTGAGTGAGTGAAATTAGTTCCTCAATTTCGATGCAAGAGAAATGAAATTCGCGAAGTCTGGTTTCTAGACATCTTAATGCACCCTCCACTGGGACATTGGTGAATAATGATTTTACATCAAAAGAAACCATGAGTAAATTACTAGGAGAAATGTTTTTAACCTTTTTTACAAACTCTATTGAATTTTTTATGGTGTAAATGTTATTGTCTAATAGAGTGGAAAATCTAGAAACTAAATATTTAGCTAAAGGATACGAGGCAGTACCTAAATTTGATACAATAGGGCGGAATGGAATACCACTTTTATGAATTTTGGGAAGAGCACATAATCTGGCACAATTCGCAACAGATGGGATAAGCGAATGTTTTAAGTTGCTTGAAATGATTTGCGAAGATTTGATCGCAGTTTTTATTTTGGATAAGTCCGAAGGTGAAGGATCTTTAGGGATCGGATTATATGGTCCTTCGTTTAAGAGTTTAGTGACACCATCGATGTAAGTGTTCTTATCCATGACGACTATCTGGCCACCTTTGTCGGCCTTTGAAATGATAATATCCGGGTTAGAATGAATTTCGCGCCTTGTAGCTCTTTCTCTCGCAGTTAGATTTGGTTTCAAAGGTTTATTATTGAATTTCACATTATGAGCGATAAGATGCCTAATCATTTCTTTCTGTGAATCTGAAACTTTACTGAACTTGAAAGCTTTTTCGATAGGAGCCAAAATCTTTGGAATCGAGGGTTTACAGGTTTGTGAGAAGTTAAAATTATATTTTAGAATTCTCTCTTGTTCTTCTGAAAGACTAACATTAGAAATATTAACTATTGGCTTGATGTTTACAATGGGAAGATTTTTTGAACTACTTGAACTGGAAGACTGTAAAAGAAGTTTTTCGAATTTAAGTGCAAGGGTATTTTTATGACGGTTAACTGCATTCTCCGTTCTAGACCAAGAATTTTGTTCAAGGGCAGTGAATTTTGGATATGATTTAGCGAGTTCCAGATGAAGCTTATAGAGTTCATGTTCAATTTTGGACAATTGTTGACGTGTATCCCTTATCACGGACCGAAGTAAGGCAAACTTGCAATTTAACAGAATTCTTGAAACGCGACTCGAAGGTTTTTGATTAGATTTGATTTGAATAAAATTGGGGATCAATTTTTTACATTTACATTTAAGTAAAAAGTCAAGATGATTCAGGAATTTTTGCCGTTTCAGGCGTAATTTAGTGAAACGATTAACGGATGAAGGCATGATAAACAGTGCAGAAAATCAAACTAAATTAACTGAGCAATAATAAAGTACACACAAAACAGCAGAAAAATCCCTCAGTGAAATGAATAGAAAACAAAACGTTTGTAAGCAAAATGCATGAAATCAGACAAGCAAAGCACAATATCCAAATGTACAAAACATAAACATAACTTGAAAATTGCAAAAATGTACTCACCGAAACTCCTACAATCACAAAATGGCGGCCACACCACGTGCAAAAAAGAAAGCAAAATGTAAACCTGTTTGGGGCTTCTATAATTAAGACACAATAACACGCCGAATAAATACTAATTTAGAAGTCAAACAACAAAAATCAGCGTTAGACCTACAAAATTTTTTCACAGGACTAGTTTCGATGTTTTACCGAACCATCATCTTCAGCTGCAAAACAAGATAGGAAATAATGATTAGATAAGATAAGAAAGCTTGAACAAGAATAAGCAAGAGGCGCCATCTGTTGGCGAAACCAGAACTAAAACATTATTTCTCTAAAAGCCGAAGGCAAATTTGGATTGGAATTAGGATCGTTAACTAGAACAGAAAGATTTTTATGAATGTGAAATGCCTCTAGAAAATCCAGTTCTCCAATGGAAGATATTTTTTGAATAAATTTGGCAGCAGAAAAATTGAAAGTGTGATTTTCTGACCAGCAATGTTGAGCAACAGAAGACTTCTGTGTTTCCTTTTTTCTAACATATGCCTCATGTTCTTTGACGCGAAATTTTAAGGCTCTCTTAGTTTGGCCAATGTAAATTAAACCACACTGGCAAGGAATCCTATAAATACCCCAGGAATTCATATCCGGAATGGGGTCCTTGAGTATAGAAGTTGGAATTTTATTGATGGGAGAATAAACAACCCGAAAGTTAAATTTCTGCAAAATATGTGCAACTTTATAGCTAATTGATGGAAAGAAGGGAATGACAACAGAATTTTTATAATCTCCTAAAATAAGAGTGTGGCTTTTAGTGTGTTCAGAAGAGAATTTTTTAACTGCTTGATTAATAATGTTGGGTGAAAAGCCCCTGTCAATAGCTATTGCTTTTAAATAATTTAGTTCTTCATCAAGGGCTAGTTTGGAGGAGCAAACTTGAAGAGCACGGAAAACATAGGAATAAAATGAAGCTAACTTTTGTTTAGTCGGATGACATGATTTAAAGTGTGGTGGAAGGCAAACCGATGAAGGTTTACGGTAAAGTGTAGTACTGAAGTTGGATGTGTTACGTGTGACCAGAATGTCGAGAAACGGAAGGGAATTCATTGCAAGTCTCAAGTTCAAAAGTGAACTGAATAGCAGGATCAATAGAATTCATTGTTGAAAGAACTTTATTTAAATCATCTTTATTACCTTCAAACAGGGTAAAAGTATCGTCTACGTAGCGGAACCATGCCGGGAAGTTTAAAGTTTCAAACAATTTTGATTCATAATAATGCATGTAGATATCAGCCAGGATGGGACTGAGGGGGCTTCCCATGGCTAATCCCTCAGTTTGCTTGTAATATTTATTTTGGAAAACAAAATGTGTTTGTTTCAAACAGAGTTGAGTGAGAGAAATTAGTTCCTCAATTTCGATGCAAGAGAAATGAAATTCGCGAAGTCTGGTTTCTAGACATCTTAATGCACCCTCCACTGGGACATTGGTGAATAATGATTTTACATCAAAAGAAACCATGAGTAAATTACTAGGAGAAATGTTTTTAACCTTTTTTACAAATCTATTGAATTTTTTATGGTGTAAATGTTATTGTCTAATAGAGTGGAAAATCTAGAAACTAAATATTTAGCTAAAGGATACGAGGCAGTACCTAAATTTGATACAATAGCGCGGAATGGAATACCACTTTTATGAATTTTGGGAAGAGCACATAATCTGGCACAATTCGCAACAGATGGGATAGGCGAATGTTTTAAGTTGCTTGAAATGATTTGCGAAGATTTGATCGCAGTTTTTATTTTGGATAAGTCCGAAGGTGAAGGATCTTTAGGGATCGGATTATATGGTCCTTCGTTTAAGAGTTTAGTGACACCATCGATGTAAGTGTTCTTATCCATGACGACTATCTGGCCACCTTTGTCGGCCTTTGAAATGATAATATCCGGGTTAGAATGAATTTCGCGCATTGTAGCTCTTTCTCTCGCAGTTAGATTTGGTTTCAATGGTTTATTTTTGAATTTCACATTATGAGCGATAAGATGCCTAATCATTTCTTTCTGTGAATCTGAAACTTTACTGAACTTGAAAGCTTTTTCGATAGGAGCCAAAATCTTTGGAATCGAGGGTTTACAGGTTTGTGAGATGTTAAAATTATATTTTAGAATTCTCTCTTGTTCTTCTGAAAGACTAACATTAGAAATATTAACTATTGGCTTGATGTTTACAATGGGAAGATTTTTTGAACTACTTGAACTGGAAGACTGTAAAAGAAGTTTTTCGAATTTAACTGCAAGGGTGTTTTTATGACGGTTAACTGCATTCTCCGTTCTAGACCAAGACTTTTGTTCAAGGGCAGTGAATTTTGGATATGATTTAGCGAGTTCCAGATGAAGCTTATAGAGTTCATGTTCAATTTTGGACAATTGCTGACGTGTATCCCTTATCACGGACCGAAGTAAGGCAAGCTTGCAATTTAACAGAATTCTTGAAACGCGGCTCGAAGGTTTTTGATTAGATTTGATTTGAATAAAATTGGGGATCAATTTTTTACATTTACATTTAAGTAAAAAGTCAAGATGATTCAGGAATTTTTGCCGTTTCAGGCGTAATTTAGTGAAACGATTAACGGATGAAGGCATGATAAACAATGCAGAAAATCAAACTAAATTAACTGAGCAATAATAAAGTACACACAAAACAGCAGAAAAATCCCTCAGTGAAATGAATAGAAAACAAAACGTTTGTAAGCAAAATGCATGAAATCAGACAAGCAAAGCACAATATCCAAATGTACAAAACATAAACATAACTTGAAAATTGCAAAAATGTACTCACCGAAACTCCTACAATCACAAAATGGCGGCCACACCACGTGCAAAAAAGAAAGCAAAATGTAAACCTGTTTGGGGCTCCTATAATTAAGACACAATAACACGCCGAATAAATACTAATTCAGAAGTCAAACAACAAAAATCAGCGTTATACCTACAAAATTTTTTCACAGGACTAGTTTCGATGGTTTTACCGAACCATCATCTTCAGCTGCAAAACCGCAAATGAACAAGATAGGAAATAATGATTAGATAAGATAAGAAAGCTTGAACAAGAATAAGCAAGAGGCGCCATCTGTTGGCGAAACCAGAACTAAAACATAATTTCTCTAAAAGCCGAAGGCAAATTTGGATTGGAATTAGGATCGTTAACTAGAACAGAAAAATTTTTATGAATGTGAAATGCCTCTAGAAAATCCAGTTCTCCAATGGAAGATGTTTTTTGAATAATTTTGGCAGCAGAAAAATTGAAAGTGTGATTTTCGGACCAGCAATGTTGAGCAACAGAAGACTTCTGTGTTTCCTTTTTTCTAACATATGCCTCATGTTCTTTGACGCGAAATTTTAAGGCTCTCTTAGTTTGGCCAATGTAAATTAAACCACACTGGCAAGGAATCCTATAAATACCCCAGGAATTCATATCCGGAATGGGGTCCTTGAGTATAGAAGTTGGAATTTTATTGATGGGAGAATAAACAACCCGAAAGTTAAATTTCTGCAAAATATGTGCAACTTTATATCTAATTGATGGAAAGAAGGGAATGACAACAGAATTTTTATAATCTCCTAAAATAAGAGTGTGGCTTTTAGTGTGTTCAGATGAGAATTTTTTAACTGCTTGATTAATAATGTTGGGTGAAAAGCCCCTGTCAATAGCTATTGCTTTTAAATAATTTAGTTCTTCATCAAGGGCTAGTTTGGAGGAGCAAACTTGAAGAGCACGGAAAACATAGGAATAAAATGAAGCTAACTTTTGTTTAGTCGGATGACATGATTTAAAGTGTGGTGGAAGGCAAACCGATGAAGGTTTACGGTAAACTGTAGTACTGAAGTTGGATGTGTTACGTGTGACCAGAATGTCGAGAAACGGAAGGGAATTAATTGCAAGTCTCAAGTTCAAAAGTGAACTGAATAGCAGGATCAATAGAATTCATTGTTGAAAGAACTTTATTTAAATCATCTTTATTACCTTCAAACAGGGTAAAAGTATCGTCTACGTAGCGGAACCATGCCGGGAAGTTTAAAGTTTCAAACAATTTTGATTCATAATAATGCATGTAGATATCAGCCAGGATGGGACTGAGGGGGCTTCCCATGGCTAATCCCTCAGTTTGCTTGTAATATTTATTTTGGAAAACAAAATGTGTTTGTTTCAAACAGAGTTGAGTGAGTGAAATTAGTTCCTCAATTTCGATGCAAGAGAAATGAAATTCGCGAAGTCTGGTTTCTAGACATCTTAATGCACCCTCCACTGGGACATTGGTGAATAATGATTTTACATCAAAAGAAACCATGAGTAAATTACTAGGAGAAATGTTTTTAACCTTTTTTACAAACTCTATTGAATTTTTTATGGTGTAAATGTTATTGTCTAATAGAGTGGAAAATCTAGAAACTAAATATTTAGCTAAAGGATACGAGGCAGTACCTAAATTTGATACAATAGGGCGGAATGGAATACCACTTTTATGAATTTTGGGAAGAGCACATAATCTGGCACAATTCGCAACAGATGGGATAAGCGAATGTTTTAAGTTGCTTGAAATGATTTGCGAAGATTTGATCGCAGTTTTTATTTTGGATAAGTCCGAAGGTGAAGGATCTTTAGGGATCGGATTATATGGTCCTTCGTTTAAGAGTTTAGTGACACCATCGATGTAAGTGTTCTTATCCATGACGACTATCTGGCCACCTTTGTCGGCCTTTGAAATGATAATATCCGGGTTAGAATGAATTTCGCGCCTTGTAGCTCTTTCTCTCGCAGTTAGATTTGGTTTCAAAGGTTTATTATTGAATTTCACATTATGAGCGATAAGATGCCTAATCATTTCTTTCTGTGAATCTGAAACTTTACTGAACTTGAAAGCTTTTTCGATAGGAGCCAAAATCTTTGGAATCGAGGGTTTACAGGTTTGTGAGAAGTTAAAATTATATTTTAGAATTCTCTCTTGTTCTTCTGAAAGACTAACATTAGAAATATTAACTATTGGCTTGATGTTTACAATGGGAAGATTTTTTGAACTACTTGAACTGGAAGACTGTAAAAGAAGTTTTTCGAATTTAAGTGCAAGGGTATTTTTATGACGGTTAACTGCATTCTCCGTTCTAGACCAAGAATTTTGTTCAAGGGCAGTGAATTTTGGATATGATTTAGCGAGTTCCAGATGAAGCTTATAGAGTTCATGTTCAATTTTGGACAATTGTTGACGTGTATCCCTTATCACGGACCGAAGTAAGGCAAACTTGCAATTTAACAGAATTCTTGAAACGCGACTCGAAGGTTTTTGATTAGATTTGATTTGAATAAAATTGGGGATCAATTTTTTACATTTACATTTAAGTAAAAAGTCAAGATGATTCAGGAATTTTTGCCGTTTCAGGCGTAATTTAGTGAAACGATTAACGGATGAAGGCATGATAAACAGTGCAGAAAATCAAACTAAATTAACTGAGCAATAATAAAGTACACACAAAACAGCAGAAAAATCCCTCAGTGAAATGAATAGAAAACAAAACGTTTGTAAGCAAAATGCATGAAATCAGACAAGCAAAGCACAATATCCAAATGTACAAAACATAAACATAACTTGAAAATTGCAAAAATGTACTCACCGAAACTCCTACAATCACAAAATGGCGGCCACACCACGTGCAAAAAAGAAAGCAAAATGTAAACCTGTTTGGGGCTTCTATAATTAAGACACAATAACACGCCGAATAAATACTAATTTAGAAGTCAAACAACAAAAATCAGCGTTAGACCTACAAAATTTTTTCACAGGACTAGTTTCGATGTTTTACCGAACCATCATCTTCAGCTGCAAAACAAGATAGGAAATAATGATTAGATAAGATAAGAAAGCTTGAACAAGAATAAGCAAGAGGCGCCATCTGTTGGCGAAACCAGAACTAAAACATTATTTCTCTAAAAGCCGAAGGCAAATTTGGATTGGAATTAGGATCGTTAACTAGAACAGAAAGATTTTTATGAATGTGAAATGCCTCTAGAAAATCCAGTTCTCCAATGGAAGATATTTTTTGAATAAATTTGGCAGCAGAAAAATTGAAAGTGTGATTTTCTGACCAGCAATGTTGAGCAACAGAAGACTTCTGTGTTTCCTTTTTTCTAACATATGCCTCATGTTCTTTGACGCGAAATTTTAAGGCTCTCTTAGTTTGGCCAATGTAAATTAAACCACACTGGCAAGGAATCCTATAAATACCCCAGGAATTCATATCCGGAATGGGGTCCTTGAGTATAGAAGTTGGAATTTTATTGATGGGAGAATAAACAACCCGAAAGTTAAATTTCTGCAAAATATGTGCAACTTTATAGCTAATTGATGGAAAGAAGGGAATGACAACAGAATTTTTATAATCTCCTAAAATAAGAGTGTGGCTTTTAGTGTGTTCAGAAGAGAATTTTTTAACTGCTTGATTAATAATGTTGGGTGAAAAGCCCCTGTCAATAGCTATTGCTTTTAAATAATTTAGTTCTTCATCAAGGGCTAGTTTGGAGGAGCAAACTTGAAGAGCACGGAAAACATAGGAATAAAATGAAGCTAACTTTTGTTTAGTCGGATGACATGATTTAAAGTGTGGTGGAAGGCAAACCGATGAAGGTTTACGGTAAAGTGTAGTACTGAAGTTGGATGTGTTACGTGTGACCAGAATGTCGAGAAACGGAAGGGAATTCATTGCAAGTCTCAAGTTCAAAAGTGAACTGAATAGCAGGATCAATAGAATTCATTGTTGAAAGAACTTTATTTAAATCATCTTTATTACCTTCAAACAGGGTAAAAGTATCGTCTACGTAGCGGAACCATGCCGGGAAGTTTAAAGTTTCAAACAATTTTGATTCATAATAATGCATGTAGATATCAGCCAGGATGGGACTGAGGGGGCTTCCCATGGCTAATCCCTCAGTTTGCTTGTAATATTTATTTTGGAAAACAAAATGTGTTTGTTTCAAACAGAGTTGAGTGAGAGAAATTAGTTCCTCAATTTCGATGCAAGAGAAATGAAATTCGCGAAGTCTGGTTTCTAGACATCTTAATGCACCCTCCACTGGGACATTGGTGAATAATGATTTTACATCAAAAGAAACCATGAGTAAATTACTAGGAGAAATGTTTTTAACCTTTTTTACAAATCTATTGAATTTTTTATGGTGTAAATGTTATTGTCTAATAGAGTGGAAAATCTAGAAACTAAATATTTAGCTAAAGGATACGAGGCAGTACCTAAATTTGATACAATAGCGCGGAATGGAATACCACTTTTATGAATTTTGGGAAGAGCACATAATCTGGCACAATTCGCAACAGATGGGATAGGCGAATGTTTTAAGTTGCTTGAAATGATTTGCGAAGATTTGATCGCAGTTTTTATTTTGGATAAGTCCGAAGGTGAAGGATCTTTAGGGATCGGATTATATGGTCCTTCGTTTAAGAGTTTAGTGACACCATCGATGTAAGTGTTCTTATCCATGACGACTATCTGGCCACCTTTGTCGGCCTTTGAAATGATAATATCCGGGTTAGAATGAATTTCGCGCATTGTAGCTCTTTCTCTCGCAGTTAGATTTGGTTTCAATGGTTTATTTTTGAATTTCACATTATGAGCGATAAGATGCCTAATCATTTCTTTCTGTGAATCTGAAACTTTACTGAACTTGAAAGCTTTTTCGATAGGAGCCAAAATCTTTGGAATCGAGGGTTTACAGGTTTGTGAGATGTTAAAATTATATTTTAGAATTCTCTCTTGTTCTTCTGAAAGACTAACATTAGAAATATTAACTATTGGCTTGATGTTTACAATGGGAAGATTTTTTGAACTACTTGAACTGGAAGACTGTAAAAGAAGTTTTTCGAATTTAACTGCAAGGGTGTTTTTATGACGGTTAACTGCATTCTCCGTTCTAGACCAAGACTTTTGTTCAAGGGCAGTGAATTTTGGATATGATTTAGCGAGTTCCAGATGAAGCTTATAGAGTTCATGTTCAATTTTGGACAATTGTTGACGTGTATCCCTTATCACGGACCGAAGTAAGGCAAGCTGTCAATTTAACAGAATTCTTGAAACGCGACTCGAAGGTTTTTGATTAGATTTGATTTGAATAAAATTGGGGATCAATTTTTTACATTTACATTTAAGTAAAAAGTCAAGATGATTCAGGAATTTTTGCCGTTTCAGGCGTAATTTAGTGAAACGATTAACGGATGAAGGCATGATAAACAATGCAGAAAATCAAACTAAATTAACTGAGCAATAATAAAGTACACACAAAACAGCAGAAAAATCCCTCAGTGAAATGAATAGAAAACAAAACGTTTGTAAGCAAAATGCATGAAATCAGACAAGCAAAGCACAATATCCAAATGTACAAAACATAAACATAACTTGAAAATTGCAAAAATGTACTCACCGAAACTCCTACAATCACAAAATGGCGGCCACACCACGTGCAAAAAAGAAAGCAAAATGTAAACCTGTTTGGGGCTCCTATAATTAAGACACAATAACACGCCGAATAAATACTAATTCAGAAGTCAAACAACAAAAATCAGCGTTATACCTACAACATTTTTTCACAGGACTAGTTTCGATGGTTTTACCGAACCATCATCTTCAGCTGCAAAACCGCAAATGAACAAGATAGGAAATAATGATTAGATAAGATAAGAAAGCTTGAACAAGAATAAGCAAGAGGCGCCATCTGTTGGCGAAACCAGAACTAAAACATAATTTCTCTAAAAGCCGAAGGCAAATTTGGATTGGAATTAGGATCGTTAACTAGAACAGAAAGATTTTTATGAATGTGAAATGCCTCTAGAAAATCCAGTTCTCCAATGGAAGATGTTTTTTGAATAATTTTGGCAGCAGAAAAATTGAAAGTGTGATTTTCGGACCAGCAATGTTGAGCAACAGAAGACTTCTGTGTTTCCTTTTTTCTAACCTATGCCTCATGTTCTTTGACGCGAAATTTTAAGGCTCTCTTAGTTTGGCCAATGTAAATTAAACCACACTGGCAAGGAATCCTATAAATACCCCAGGAATTCATATCCGGAATGGGGTCCTTGAGTATAGAAGTTGGAATTTTATTGATGGGAGAATAAACAACCCGAAAGTTAAATTTCTGCAAAATATGTGCAACTTTATAGCTAATTGATGGAAAGAAGGAAATGACAACAGAATTTTTATAATCTCCTAAAATAAGAGTGTGGCTTTTAGTGTGTTCAGATGAGAATTTTTTAACTGCTTGATTAATAATGTTGGGTGAAAAGCCCCTGTCAATAGCTATTGCTTTTAAATAATTTAGTTCTTCATCAAGGGCTAGTTTGGAGGAGCAAACTTGAAGAGCACGGAAAACATAGGAATAAAATGAAGCTAACTTTTGTTTAGTCGGATGACATGATTTAAAGTGTGGTGGAAGGCAAACCGATGAAGGTTTACGGTAAACTGTAGTACTGAAGTTGGATGTGTTACGTGTGACCAGAATGTCGAGAAACGGAAGGGAATTAATCGCAAGTCTCAAGTTCAAAAGTGAACTGAATAGCAGGATCAATAGAATTCATTGTTGAAAGAACTTTATTTAAATCATCTTTATTACCTTCAAACAGGGTAAAAGTATCCTCTACGTAGCGGAACCATGCCGGGAAGTTTAAAGTTTCAAACAATTTTGATTCATAATAACGCATGTAGATATCAGCCAGGATGGGACTGAGGGGGCTTCCCATGGCTAATCCCTCAGTTTGCTTGTAATATTTATTTTGGAAAACAAAATGTGTTTGTTTCAAACAGAGTTGAGTGAGAGAAATTAGTTCCTTAATTTCGATGCAAGAGAAATGAAATTCGCGAAGTCTGGTTTCTACACATCTTAATGCACCCTCCACTGGGACATTGGTGAATAATGATTTTACATCAAAAGAAACCACGAGTAAATTACTAGGAGAAATGTTTTTAACCTTTTTTACAAACTCTATTGAATTTTTTATGGTGTAAATGTTATTGTCTAATAGAGTGGAAAATCTAGAAACTAAATATTTAGCTAAAGGATACGAGGCAGTACCTAAATTTGATACAATAGGGCGGAAAGGAATACCACTTTTATGAATTTTGGGAAGAGCATATAATCTGGCACAATTCGCAACAGATGGGATAAGCGAATGTTTTGAGTTGCTTGAAATGATTTGCGAAGATTTGATCGCAGTTTTTATTTTGGATAAGTCCGAAGGTGAAGGATCTTTAGGGATCGGATTATATGGTCCTTCGTTTAAGAGTTTAGTGACACCATCGATGTAAGTGTTCTTATCCATGACGACTATCTGGCCACCTTTGTCGGCCTTTGAAATGATAATATCCGGGTTAGAATGAATTTCGCGCCTTGTAGCTCTTTCTCTCGCAGTTAGATTTGGTTTCAAAGGTTTATTATTGAATTTCACATTATGAGCGATAAGATGCCTAATCATTTCTTTCTGTGAATCTGAAACTTTACTGAACTTGAAAGCTTTTTCGATAGGAGCCAAAATCTTTGGAATCGAGGGTTTACAGGTTTGTGAGAAGTTAAAATTATATTTTAGAATTCTCTCTTCTTCTTCTGAAAGACTAACATTAGAAATATTAACTATTGGCTTGATGTTTACAATGGGAAGATTTTTTGAACTACTTGAACTGGAAGACTGTAAAAGAAGTTTTTCGAATTTAACTGCAAGGGTGTTTTTATGACGGTTAACTGCATTCTCCGTTCTAGACCAAGACTTTTGTTCAAGGGCAGTGAATTTTGGATATGATTTAGCGAGTTCCAGATGAAGCTTATAGAGTTCATGTTCAATTTTGGACAATTGTTGACGTGTATCCCTTATCACGGACCGAAGTAAGGCAAGCTTGCAATTTAACAGAATTCTTGAAACGCGACTCGAAGGTTTTTGATTAGATTTGATTTGAATAAAATTGGGGATCAATTTTTTACATTTACATTTAAGTAAAAAGTCAAGATGATTCAGGAATTTTTGCCGTTTCAGGCGTAATTTAGTGAAACGATTAACGGATGAAGGCATGATAAACAATGCAGAAAATCAAACTAAATTAACTAAGCAATAATAAAGTACACACAAAACAGCAGAAAAATCCCTCAGTGAAATGAATAGAAAAGAAAACGTTTGTAAGCAAAATGCATGAAATCAGACAAGCAAAGCACAAAATCCAAATGTACAAAACATAAACATAACTTGAAAATTGCAAAAATATACTCACCGAAACTCCTACAATCACAAAATGGCGGCCACACCACGTGCAAAAAAGAAAGCAAAATGTAAACCTGTTTGGGGCTTCTATAATTAAGACACAATAACACGCCGAATAAATACTAATTCAGAAGTCAAACAACAAAAATCAGCGTTATACCTACAAAATTTTTTCACAGGACTAGTTTCGATGGTTTTACCGAACCATCATCTTCAGCTGCAAAACCGCAAATGAACAAGATAGGAAATAATGATTAGATAAGATAAGAAAGCTTGAACAAGAATAAGCAAGAGGCGCCATCTGTTGGCGAAACCAGAACTAAAACATAATTTCTCTAAAAGCCGAAGGCAAATTTGGATTGGAATTAGGATCGTTAACTAGAACAGAAAGATTTTTATGAATGTGAAATGCCTCTAGAAAATCCAGTTCTCCAATGGACGATGTTTTTTGAATAATTTTGGCAGCAGAAAAATTGAAAGTGTGATTTTCGGACCAGCAATGTTGAGCAACAGAAGACTTCTGTGTTTCCTTTTTTCTAACATATGCCTCATGTTCTTTGACGCGAAATTTCAAGGCTCTCTTAGTTTGGCCAATGTAAATTAAACCACACTGGCAAGGAATCCTATAAATACCCCAGGAATTCATATCCGGAATGGGGTCCTTGAGTATAGAAGTTGGAATTTTATTGATGGGAGAATAAACAACCCGAAAGTTAAATTTCTGCAAAATATGTGCAACTTTATAGCTAATTGATGGAAAGAAGGGAATGACAACAGAATTTTTATAATCTCCTAAAATAAGTGTGGCTTTTAGTGTGTTCAGATGAGAATTTTTTAACTGCTTGATTAATAATGTTGGGTGAAAAGCCCCTGTCAATAGCTATTGCTTTTAAACAATTTAGTTCTTCATCAAGGGCTAGTTTGGAGGAGCAAACTTGAAGAGCACGGAAAACATAGGAATAAAATGAAGCTAACTTTTGTTTAGTCGGATGACATGATTTAAAGTGTGGTGGAAGGCAAACCGATGAAGGTTTACGGTAAACTGTAGTACTGAAGTTGGATGTGTTACGTGTGACCAGAATGTCGAGAAACGGAAGGGAATTAATTGCAAGTCTCAAGTTCAAAAGTGAACTGAATAGCAGGATCAATAGAATTCATTGTTGAAAGAACTTTATTTAAATCATCTTTATTACCTTCAAACAGGGTAAAAGTATCGTCTACGTAGCGGAACCATGCCGGGAAGTTTAAAGTTTCAAATAATTTTGATTCATAATAATGCATGTAGATATCAGCCAGGATGGGAATGAGGGGGCTTCCCATGGCTAATCCCTCAGTTTGCTTGTAATATTTATTTTGGAAAACAAAATGTGTTTGTTTCAAACAGATTGAGTGAGAGAAATTAGTTCCTCAATTTCGATGCAAGAGAAATGAAATTCGCGAAGTCTGGTTTCTAGACATCTTAATGCACCCTCCACTGGGACATTGGTGAATAATGATTTTACATCAAAAGAAACCATGTGTAAATTACTAGGAGAAAAGTTTTTAACCTTTTTTACAAACTCTATTGAATTTTTTATGGTGTAAATGTTATTGTCTAATAGAGTGGAAAATCTAGAAACTAAATATTTAGCTAAAGGATACGAGGCAGTACCTAAATTTGATACAATAGGGCGGAAAGGTATACCACTTTTATGAATTTTGGGAAGAGCATATAATCTGGCACAATTCGCAACAGATGGGATAAGCGAATGTTTTAAGTTGCTTGAAATGATTTGCGAAGATTTGATCGCAGTTTTTATTTTGGATAAGTCCGAAGGTGAAGGATCTTTAGGGATCGGATTATATGGTCCTTCGTTTAAGAGTTTAGTGACACCATCGATGTAAGTGTTCTTATCCATGACGACTATCTGGCCACCTTTGTCGGCCTTTGAAATGATAATATCCGGGTTAGAATGAATTTCGCGCATTGTAGCTCTTTCTCTCGCAGTTAGATTTGGTTTCAAAGGTTTATTATTGAATTTCACATTATGAGCAGTAAGATGCCTAATCATTTCTTTCTGTGAATCTGAAAATTTACTGAACTTGAAAGCTTTTTCGATAGGAGCCAAAATCTTTGGAATCGAGGGTTTACAGGTTTGTGAGAAGTTAAAATTATATTTTAGAATTCTCTCTTCTTCTTCTGAAAGACTAACATTAGAAATATTAACTATTGGCTTGATGTTTACAATGGGAAGATTTTTTGAACTACTTGAACTGGAAGACTGTAAAAGAAGTTTTTCGAATTTAACTGCAAGGGTGTTTTTATGACGGTTAACTGCATTCTCCGTTCTAGACCAAGACTTTTGTTCAAGGGCAGTGAATTTTGGATATGATTTAGCGAGTTCCAGATGAAGCTTATAGAGTTCATGTTCAATTTTGGACAATTGTTGACGTGTATCCCTTATCACGGACCGAAGTAAGGCAAGCTTGCAATTTAACAGAATTCTTGAAACGCGACTCGAAGGTTTTTGATTAGATTTGATTTGAATAAAATTGGGGATCAATTTTTTACATTTACATTTAAGTAAAAAGTCAAGATGATTCAGGAATTTTTGCCGTTTCAGGCGTAATTTAGTGAAACGATTAACGGATGAAGGCATGATAAACAATGCAGAAAATCAAACTAAATTAACTAAGCAATAATAAAGTACACACAAAACAGCAGAAAAATCCCTCAGTGAAATGAATAGAAAAGAAAACGTTTGTAAGCAAAATGCATGAAATCAGACAAGCAAAGCACAAAATCCAAATGTACAAAACATAAACATAACTTGAAAATTGCAAAAATATACTCACCGAAACTCCTACAATCACAAAATGGCGGCCACACCACGTGCAAAAAAGAAAGCAAAATGTAAACCTGTTTGGGGCTTCTATAATTAAGACACAATAACACGCCGAATAAATACTAATTCAGAAGTCAAACAACAAAATTCAGCGTTATACCTACAAAATTTTTTCACAGGACTAGTTTCGATGGTTTTACCGAACCATCATCTTCAGCTGCAAAACCGCAAATGAACAAGATAGGAAATAATGATTAGATAAGATAAGAAAGCTTGAACAAGAATAAGCAAGAGGCGCCATCTGTTGGCGAAACCAGAACTAAAACATAATTTCTCTAAAAGCCGAAGGCAAATTTGGATTGGAATTAGGATCGTTAACTAGAACAGAAAGATTTTTATGAATGTGAAATGCCTCTAGAAAATCCAGTTCTCCAATGGACGATGTTTTTTGAATAATTTTGGCAGCAGAAAAATTGAAAGTGTGATTTTCGGACCAGCAATGTTGAGCAACAGAAGACTTCTGTGTTTCCTTTTTTCTAACATATGCCTCATGTTCTTTGACGCGAAATTTCAAGGCTCTCTTAGTTTGGCCAATGTAAATTAAACCACACTGGCAAGGAATCCTATAAATACCCCAGGAATTCATATCCGGAATGGGGTCCTTGAGTATAGAAGTTGGAATTTTATTGATGGGAGAATAAACAACCCGAAAGTTAAATTTCTGCAAAATATGTGCAACTTTATAGCTAATTGATGGAAAGAAGGGAATGACAACAGAATTTTTATAATCTCCTAAAATAAGTGTGGCTTTTAGTGTGTTCAGATGAGAATTTTTTAACTGCTTGATTAATAATGTTGGGTGAAAAGCCCCTGTCAATAGCTATTGCTTTTAAACAATTTAGTTCTTCATCAAGGGCTAGTTTGGAGGAGCAAACTTGAAGAGCACGGAAAACATAGGAATAAAATGAAGCTAACTTTTGTTTAGTCGGATGACATGATTTAAAGTGTGGTGGAAGGCAAACCGATGAAGGTTTACGGTAAACTGTAGTACTGAAGTTGGATGTGTTACGTGTGACCAGAATGTCGAGAAACGGAAGGGAATTAATTGCAAGTCTCAAGTTCAAAAGTGAACTGAATAGCAGGATCAATAGAATTCATTGTTGAAAGAACTTTATTTAAATCATCTTTATTACCTTCAAACAGGGTAAAAGTATCGTCTACGTAGCGGAACCATGCCGGGAAGTTTAAAGTTTCAAATAATTTTGATTCATAATAATGCATGTAGATATCAGCCAGGATGGGAATGAGGGGGCTTCCCATGGCTAATCCCTCAGTTTGCTTGTAATATTTATTTTGGAAAACAAAATGTGTTTGTTTCAAACAGATTGAGTGAGAGAAATTAGTTCCTCAATTTCGATGCAAGAGAAATGAAATTCGCGAAGTCTGGTTTCTAGACATCTTAATGCACCCTCCACTGGGACATTGGTGAATAATGATTTTACATCAAAAGAAACCATGTGTAAATTACTAGGAGAAAAGTTTTTAACCTTTTTTACAAACTCTATTGAATTTTTTATGGTGTAAATGTTATTGTCTAATAGAGTGGAAAATCTAGAAACTAAATATTTAGCTAAAGGATACGAGGCAGTACCTAAATTTGATACAATAGGGCGGAAAGGAATACCACTTTTATGAATTTTGGGAAGAGCATATAATCTGGCACAATTCGCAACAGATGGGATAAGCGAATGTTTTAAGTTGCTTGAAATGATTTGCGAAGATTTGATCGCAGTTTTTATTTTGGATAAGTCCGAAGGTGAAGGATCTTTAGGGATCGGATTATATGGTCCTTCGTTTAAGAGTTTAGTGACACCATCGATGTAAGTGTTCTTATCCATGACGACTATCTGGCCACCTTTGTCGGCCTTTGAAATGATAATATCCGGGTTAGAATGAATTTCGCGCATTGTAGCTCTTTCTCTCGCAGTTAGATTTGGTTTCAAAGGTTTATTATTGAATTTCACATTATGAGCAGTAAGATGCCTAATCATTTCTTTCTGTGAATCTGAAAATTTACTGAACTTGAAAGCTTTTTCGATAGGAGCCAAAATCTTTGGAATCGAGGGTTTACAGGTTTGTGAGAAGTTAAAATTATATTTTAGAATTCTCTCTTGTTCTTCTGAAAGACTAACATTAGAAATATTAACTATTGGCTTGATGTTTACAATGGGAAGATTTTTTGAACTACTTGAACTGGAAGACTGTAAAAGAAGTTTTTCAAATTTAACTGCAAGGGTGTTTTTATGACGGTTAACTGCATTCTCCGTTCTAGACCAAGAATTTTGTTCAAGGGCAGTGAATTTTGGATATGATTTAGCGAGTTCCAGATGAAGCTTATAGAGTTCATGTTCAATTTTGGACAATTGTTGACGTGTATCCCTTATCACGGACCGAAGTAAGGCAAGCTTGCAATTTAACAGAATTCTTGAAACGCGACTCGAAGGTTTTTGATTAGATTTGATTTGAATAAAATTGGGGATCAATTTTTTACATTTACATTTAAGTAAAAAGTCAAGATGATTCAGGAATTTTTGTCGTTTCAGGCGTAATTTAGTGAAACGATTAACGGATGAAGGCATGATAAACAGTGCAGAAAATCAAACTAAATTAACTGAGCAATAATAAAGTACACACAAAAGAGCAGAAAAATCCCTCAGTGAAATGAATAGAAAACAAAACGTTTCTAAGCAAAATGCATGAAATCAGACAAGCAAAGCACAATATCCAAATGTACAAAACATAAACATAACTTGAAAATTGCAAAAATGTACTCACCGAAACTCCTACAATCACAAAATGGCGGCCACACCACGTGCAAAAAAAGAAAGCAAAATGTAAACCTGTTTGGGGCTTCTATAATTAAGACACAATAAAACGCCGAATAAATACTAATTCAGAAGTCAAACAACAAAAATCAGCGTTATACCTACAAAATGTTTTCACAGGACTAGTTTCGATGGTTTTACCGAACCATCATCTTCAGCTGCAAAACCGCAAATGAACAAGATAGGAAATAATGATTAGATAAGATAAGAAAGCTTGAACAAGAATAAGCAAGAGGCGCCATCTGTTGGCGAAACCAGAACTAAAACATAATTTCTCTAAAAGCCGAAGGCAAATTTGGATTGGAATTAGGATCGTTAACTAGAACAGAAAGATTTTTATGAATGTGAAATGCCTCTAGAAAATCCAGTTCTCCAATGGAAGATGTTTTTTGAATAATTTTGGCAGCAGAAAAATTGAAAGTGTGATTTTCGGACCAGCAATGTTGAGCAACAGAAGACTTCTGTGTTTCCTTTTTTCTAACATATGTCTCATGTTCTTTGACGCGAAATTTTAAGGCTCTCTTAGTTTGGCCAATGTAAATTAAACCACACTGGCAAGGAATCCTATAAATACCCCAGGAATTCATATCCGGAATGGGGTCCTTGAGTATAGAAGTTGGAATTTTATTGATGGGAGAATAAACAACCCGAAAGTTAAATTTCTGCAAAATATGTGCAACTTTATAGCTAATTGATGGAAAGAAGGGAATGACAACAGAATTTTTATAATCTCCTAAAATAAGAGTGTGGCTTTTAGTGTGTTCAGATGAGAATTTTTTAACTGCTTGATTAATAATGTTAAGTGAAAAGCCCCTGTCAATAGCTATTGCTTTTAAATAATTTAGTTCTTCATCAAGAGCTAGTTTGGAGGAGCAAACTTGATGAGCACGGAAAACATAGGAATAAAATGAAGCTAACTTTTGTTTAGTCGGATGACATGATTTAAATTGTGGTGGAAGGCAAACCGATGAAGGTTTACGGTAAACTGTAGTACTGAAGTTGGATGTGTTACGTGTGACCAGAATGTCGAGAAACGGAAGGGAATTAATTGCAAGTCTCAAGTTCAAAAGTAAACTGAATAGCAGGATCAATAGAATTAATTGTTGAAAGAACTTTATTTAAATCATCTATATTACCTTCAAACAGGGTAAAAGTATCGTCTACGTAGCGGAACCATGCCGGGAAGTTTAAAGTTTCAAACAATTTTGATTCATAATAATGCATGTAGATATCAGCCAGGATGGGAATGAGGGGGCTTCCCATGGCTAATCCCTCAGTTTGCTTGTAATATTTATTTTGGAAAACAAAATGTGTTTGTTTCAAATAGAGTTGAGTGAGAGAAATAAGTTCCTCAATTTCGATGCAAGAGAAATGAAATTCGCGAAGTCTGGTTTCTAGACATCTTAATGCAACCTCCACTGGGACATTGGTGAATAATGATTTTACATCAAAAGAAACCATGAGTAAATTACTAGGAGAAATGTTTTTAACCTTTTTTACAAACTCTATTGAATTTTTTATGGTGTAAATGTTATTGTCTAATAGAGGGGAAAATCTAGAAACTAAATATTTAGCTAAAGGATACGAGGCAGTACCTAAATTTGATACAATAGGGCGGAAAGGAATACCACTTTTATGAATTTTGGGAAGAGCATATAATCTGGCACAATTCGCAACAGATGGGATAAGCGAATGTTTTAAGTTGCTTGAAATGATTTGCGAAGATTTGATCGCAGTTTTTATTTTGGATAAGTCCGAAGGTGAAGGATCTTTAGGGATCGGATTATATGGTCCTTCGTTTAAGAGTTTAGTGACACCATCGATGTAAGTGTTCTTATCCATGACGACTATCTGGCCACCTTTGTCGGCCTTTGAAATGATAATATCCGGGTTAGAATGAATTTCGCGCATTGTAGCTCTTTCTCTCGCAGTTAGATTTGGTTTCAAAGGTTTATTATTGAATTTCACATTATGAGCAGTAAGATGCCTAATCATTTCTTTCTGTGAATCTGAAACTTTACTAAACTTGAAAGCTTTTTCGATAGGAGCCAAAATCTTTGGAATCGAGGGTTTACAGGTTTGTGAGAAGTTAAAATTATATTTTAGAATTCTCTCTTGTTCTTCTGAAAGACTAACATTAGAAATATTAACTATTGGCTTGATGTTTACAATGGGAAGATTTTTTGAACTACTTGAACTGGAAGACTGTAAAAGAAGTTTTCGAATTTAACTGCAAGGGTGTTTTCATGACGGTTAACTGCATTCTCCGTTCTAGACCAAGACTTTCGTTCAAGGGCAGTGAATTTTGGATAAGATTTAGCGAGTTCCAGATGAAGCTTATAGAGTTCATGTTCAATTTTGGACAATTGTTGACGTGTATCCCTTATCACGGACCGAAGTAAGGCAAGCTTGCAATTTAACAGAATTCTTGAAACGCGACTCGAAGGTTTTTGATTAGATTTGATTTGAATAAAATTGGGGATCAATTTTTTACATTTACATTTAAGTAAAAAGTCAAGATGATTCAGGAATTTTTGCCGTTTCAGGCGTAATTTAGTGAAACGATTAACGGATGAAGGCATGATAAACAATGCAGAAAATCAAACTAAATTAACTAAGCAATAATAAAGTACACACAAAACAGCAGAAAAATCCCTCAGTGAAATGAATAGAAAAGAAAACGTTTGTAAGCAAAATGCATGAAATCAGACAAGCAAAGCACAAAATCCAAATGTACAAAACATAAACATAACTTGAAAATTGCAAAAATATACTCACCGAAACTCCTACAATCACAAAATGGCGGCCACACCACGTGCAAAAAAGAAAGCAAAATGTAAACCTGTTTGGGGCTTCTATAATTAAGACACAATAACACGCCGAATAAATACTAATTCAGAAGTCAAACAACAAAAATCAGCGTTATACCTACAAAATTTTTTCACAGGACTAGTTTCGATGGTTTTACCGAACCATCATCTTCAGCTGCAAAACCGCAAATGAACAAGATAGGAAATAATGATTAGATAAGATAAGAAAGCTTGAACAAGAATAAGCAAGAGGCGCCATCTGTTGGCGAAACCAGAACTAAAACATAATTTCTCTAAAAGCCGAAGGCAAATTTGGATTGGAATTAGGATCGTTAACTAGAACAGAAAGATTTTTATGAATGTGAAATGCCTCTAGAAAATCCAGTTCTCCAATGGAAGATGTTTTTTGAATAAATTTGGCAGCAGAAAAATTGAAAGTGTGATTTTCGGACCAGCAATGTTGAGCAACAGAAGACTTCTGTGTTTCCTTTTTTCTAACATATGCCTCATGTTCTTTGACGCGAAATTTTAAGGCTCTCTTAGTTTGGCCAATGTAAATTAAACCACACTGGCAAGGAATCCTATAAATACCCCAGGAATTCATATCCGGAATGGGGTCCTTGAGTATAGAAGTTGGAATTTTATTGATGGGAGAATAAACAACCCGAAAGTTAAATTTCTGCAAAATATGTGCAACTTTATAGCTAATTGATGGAAAGAAGGGAATGACAACAGAATTTTTATAATCTCCTAAAATAAGAGTGTGGCTTTTAGTGTGTTCAGATGAGAATTTTTTAACTGCTTGATTAATAATGTTGGGTGAAAAGCCCCTGTCAATATCTATTGCTTTTAAATAATTTAGTTCTTCATCAAGAGCTAGTTTGGAGGAGCAAACTTGAAGAGCACGGAAAACATAGGAATAAAATGAAGCTAACTTTTGTTTAGTCGGATGACATGATTTAAAGTGTGGTGGAAGGCAAACCGATGAAGGTTTACGGTAAACTGTAGTACTGAAGTTGGATGTGTTACGTGTGACCAGAATGTCGAGAAACGGAAGGGAATTAATTGCAAGTCTCAAGTTCAAAAGTAAACTGAATAGCAGGATCAATAGAATTCCTTGTTGAAAGAACTTTATTTAAATCATCTTTATTACCTTCAAACAGGGTAAAAGTATCGTCTACGTAGCGGAACCATGCCGGGAAGTTTAAAGTTTCAAACAATTTTGATTTATAATAGTGCATGTAGATATCAGCCAGGATGGGACTGAGGGGGCTTCCCATGGCTAATCCCTCAGTTTGCTTGTAATATTTATTTTGGAAAACAAAATGTGTTTGTTTCAAACACAGTTGAGTGAGAGAAATTAGTTCCTCAATTTCGATGCAAGAGAAATGAAATTCGCGAAGTCTGGTTTCTAGACATCTTAATGCACCCTCCACTGGGACATTGGTGAATAATGATTTTACATCAAAAGAAACCATGAGTAAATTACTAGGAGAAATGTTTTTAACCTTTTTTACAAACTCTATTGAATTTTTTATGGTGTAAATGTTATTGTCTAATAGAGTGGAAAATCTAGAAACTAAATATTTAGCTAAAGGATACGAGGCAGTACCTAAATTTGATACAATAGGGCGGAAAGGAATACCACTTTTATGAATTTTGGGGAGAGCATATAATCTGGCACAATTCGCAACAGATGGGATAAGCGAATGTTTTAAGTTGCTTGAAATGATTTGCGAAGATTTGATCGCAGTTTTTATTTTGGATAAGTCCGAAGGTGAAGGATCTTTAGGGATCGGATTATATGGTCCTTCGTTTAAGAGTTTAGTGACACCATCGATGTAAGTGTTCTTATCCATGACGACTATCTGGCCACCTTTGTCGGCCTTTGAAATGATAATATCCGGGTTAGAATGAATTTCGCGCATTGTAGCTCTTTCTCTCGCAGTTAGATTTGGTTTCAAAGGTTTATTATTGAATTTCACATTATGAGCAGTAAGATGCCTAATCATTTCTTTCTGTGAATATGAAACTTTACTGAACTTGAAAGCTTTTTCGATAGGAGCCAAAATCTTTGGAATCGAGGGTTTACAGGTTTGTGAGAAGTTAAAATTATATTTTAGAATTCTCTCTTGTTCTTCTGAAAGACTAACATTAGAAATATTAACTATTGGCTTGATGTTTACAATGGGAAGATTTTTTGAACTACTTGAACTGGAAGACTGTAAAAGAAGTTTTTCGAATTTAACTGCAAGGGTGTTTTTATGACGGTTAACTGCATTCTCCGTTCTAGACCAAGACTTTTGTTGAAAGGCAGTGAATTTTGGATATGATTTAGCGAGTTCCAGATGAAGCTTATAGAGTTCATGTTCAATTTTGGACAATTGTTGACGTGTATCCCTTATCACGGACCGAAGTAAGGCAAGCTTGCAATTTAACAGAATTCTTGAAACGCGACTCGAAGGTTTTTGATTAGATTTGATTTGAATAAAATTGGGGATCAATTTTTTACATTTACATTTAAGTAAAAAGTCAAGATGATTCAGGAATTTTTGCCGTTTCAGGCGTAATTTAGTGAAACGATTAACGGATGAAGGCATGATAAACAGTGCAGAAAATCAAACTAAATTAACTGAGCAATAATAAAGTACACAAAAAACAGCAGAAAAATCCCTCAGTGAAATGAATAGAAAACAAAACGTTTGTAAGCAAAATGCATGAAATCAAACAAGCAAAGCACAATATCCAAATGTACAAAACATAAACATAACTTGAAAATTGCAAAAATGTACTCACCGAAACTCCTACAATCACAAAATGGCGGCCACACCACGTGCAAAAAAGAAAGCAAAATGTAAACCTGTTTGGGCCTTCTATAATTAAGACACAATAACACGCCGAATAAATACTAATTCAGAAGTCAAACAACAAAAATCAGCGTTATACCTACAAAATTTTTTCACAGGACTAGTTTCGATGGTTTTACCGAACCATCATCTTCAGCTGCAAAACCGCAAATGAACAAGATAGGAAATAATGATTAGATAAGATAAGAAAGCTTGAACAAGAATAAGCAAGAGGCGCCATCTGTTGGCGAAACCAGAACTAAAACATAATTTCTCTAAAAGCCGAAGGCAAATTTGGATTGGAATTAGGATCGTTAACTAGAACAGAAAGATTTTTATGAATGTGAAATGCCTCTAGAAAATCCAGTTCTCCAATGGAAGATGTTTTTTGAATAATTTTGGCAGCAGAAAAATTGAAAGTGTGATTTTCGGACCAGCAATGTTGAGCAACAGAAGACTTCTGTGTTTCCTTTTTTCTAACATATGCCTCATGTTCTTTGACGCGAAATTTTAAGGCTCTCTTAGTTTGGCCAATGTAAATTAAACCACACTGGCAAGGAATCCTATAAATACCCCAGGAATTCATATCCGGAATGGGGTCCTTGAGTATAGAAGTTGGAATTTTATTGATGGGAGAATAAACAACCCGAAAGTTAAATTTCTGCAAAATATGTGCAACTTTATAGCTAATTGATGGAAAGAAGGGAATGACAACAGAATTTTTATAATCTCCTAAAATAAGAGTGTGGCTTTTAGTGTGTTCAGATGAGAATTTTTTAACTGCTTGATTAATAATGTTGGGTGAAAAGCCCCTGTCAATAGCTATTGCTTTTAAATAATTTAGTTCTTCATCAAGAGCTAGTTTGGAGGAGCAAACTTGAAGAGCACGGAAAACATAGGAATAAAATGAAGCTAACTTTTGTTTAGTCGGATGACATGATTTAAAGTGTGGTGGAAGGCAAACCGATGAAGGTTTACGGTAAACTGTAGTACTGAAGTTGGATGTGTTACGTGTGACCAGAATGTCGAGAAACGGAAGGGAATTAATTGCAAGTCTCAAGTTCAAAAGTAAACTGAATAGCAGGATCAATAGAATTCCTTGTTGAAAGAACTTTATTTAAATCATCTTTATTACCTTCAAACAGGGTAAAAGTATCGTCTACGTAGCGGAACCATGCCGGGAAGTTTAAAGTTTCAAACAATTTTGATTCATAATAGTGCATGTAGATATCAGCCAGGATGGCAATGAGGGGGCTTCCCATGGCTAATCCCTCAGTTTGCTTGTAATATTTATTTTGGAAAACAAAATGTGTTTGTTTCAAACACAGTTGAGTGAGAGAAATTAGTTCCTCAATTTCGATGCAAGAGAAATGAAATTCGCGAAGTCTGGTTTCTAGACATCTTAATGCACCCTCCACTGGGACATTGGTGAATAATGATTTTACATCAAAAGAAACCATGAGTAAATTACTAGGAGAAATGTTTTTAACCTTTTTTACAAACTCTATTGAATTTTTTATGGTGTAAATGTTATTGTCTAATAGAGTGGAAAATCTAGAAACTAAATATTTAGCTAAAGGATACGAGGCAGTACCTAAATTTGATACAATAGGGCGGAAAGGAATACCACTTTTATGAATTTTGGGAAGAGCATATAATCTGGCACAATTCGCAACAGATGGGATAAGCGAATGTTTTAAGTTGCTTGAAATGATTTGCGAAGATTTGATCGCAGTTTTTATTTTGGATAAGTCCGAAGGTGAAGGATCTTTAGGGATCGGATTATATGGTCCTTCGTTTAGGAGTTTAGTGACACCATCGATGTAAGTGTTCTTATCCATGACGACTATCTGGCCACCTTTGTCGGCCTTTGAAATGATAATATCCGGGTTAGAATGAATTTCGCGCATTGTAGCTCTTTCTCTCGCAGTTAGATTTGGTTTCAAAGGTTTATTATTGAATTTCACATTATGAGTAGTAAGATGCCTAATCATTTCTTTCTGTGAATCTGAAACTTTACTGAACTTGAAAGCTTTTTCGATAGGAGCCAAAATCTTTGGAATCGAGGGTTTACAGGTTTGTGAGAAGTTAAAATTATATTTTAGAATTCTCTCTTCTTCTTCTGAAAGATTAACATTAGAAATATTAACTATTGGCTTGATGTTTACAATGGGAAGATTTTTTGAACTACTTGAACTGGAAGACTGTAAAAGAAGTTTTTCGAATTTAACTGCAAGGGTGTTTTTATGACGGTTAACTGCATTCTCCGTTCTAGACCAAGAATTTTGTTCAAGGGCTGTGAATTTTGGATATGATTTAGCGAGTTCCAGATGAAGCTTATAGAGTTCATGTTCAATTTTGGACAATTGTTGACGTGTATCCCTTATCACGGACCGAAGTAAGGCAAGCTTGCAATTTAACAGAATTCTTGAAACGCGACTCGAAGGTTTTTGATTAGATTTGATTTGAAGAAAATTGGGGATCAATTTTTTACATTTACATTTAAGTAAAAAGTCAAGATGATTCAGGAATTTTTGCCGTTTCAGGCGTAATTTAGTGAAACGATTAACGGATGAAGGCATGATAAACAGTGCAGAAAATCAAACTAAATTAACTGAGCAATAATAAAGTACACAAAAAACAGCAGAAAAATCCCTCAGTGAAATGAATAGAAAACAAAACGTTTGTAAGCAAAATGCATGAAATCAAACAAGCAAAGCACAATATCCAAATGTACAAAACATAAACATAACTTGAAAATTGCAAAAATGTACTCACCGAAACTCCTACAATCACAAAATGGCGGCCACACCACGTGCAAAAAAGAAAGCAAAATGTAAAACTGTTTGGGGCTTCTATAATTAAGACACAATAACACGCCGAATAAATACTAATTCAGAAGTCAAACAACAAAAATCAGCGTTATACCTACAAAATTTTTTTACAGGACTAGTTTCGATGGTTTTACCGAACCATCATCTTCAGCTGCAAAACCGCAAATGAACAAGATAGGAAATAATGATTAGATAAGATAAGAAAGCTTGAACAAGAATAAGCAAGAGGCGCCATCTGTTGGCGAAACCAGAACTAAAACATAATTTCTCTAAAAGCCGAAGGCAAATTTGGATTGGAATTAGGATCGTTAACTAGAACAGAAAGATTTTTATGAATGTGAAATGCCTCTAGAAAATCCAGTTCTCCAATGGAAGATGTTTTTTGAATAATTTTGGCAGCAGAAAAATTGAAAGTGTGATTTTCGGACCAGCAATGTTGAGCAACAGAAGACTTCTGTGTTTCCTTTTTTCTAACATATGCCTCATGTTCTTTGACGCGAAATTTTAAGGCTCTCTTAGTTTGGCCAATGTAAATTAAACCACACTGGCAAGGAATCCTATAAATACCCCAGGAATTCATATCCGGAATGGGGTCCTTGAGTATAGAAGTTGGAATTTTATTGATGGGAGAATAAACAACCCGAAAGTTAAATTTCTGCAAAATATGTGCAACTTTATAGCTAATTGATGGAAAGAAGGGAATGACAACAGAATTTTTATAATCTCCTAAAATAAGAGTGTGGCTTTTAGTGTGTTCAGATGAGAATTTTTTAACTGCTTGATTAATAATGTTGGGTGAAAAGCCCCTGTCAATAGCTATTGCTTTTAAATAATTTAGTTCTTCATCAAGGGCTAGTTTGGAGGAGCAAACTTGAAGAGCACGGAAAACATAGGAATAAAATGAAGCTAACTTTTGTTTAGTCGGATGACATGATTTAAAGTGTGGTGGAAGGCAAACCGATGAAGGTTTACGGTAAACTGTAGTACTGAAGTTGGATGTGTTACGTGTGACCAGAATGTCGAGAAACGGAAGGGAATTAATTGCAAGTCTCAAGTTCAAAAGTAAACTGAATAGCAGGATCAATAGAATTCATTGTTGAAAGAACTTTATTTAAATCATCTTTATTACCTTCAAACAGGGTAAAAGTATCGTCTACGTAGCGGAACCATGCCGGGAAGTTTAAAGTTTCAAACAATTTTGATTCATAATAATGCATGTAGATATCAGCCAGGATGGGAATGAGGGGGCTTCCCATGGCTAATCCCTCAGTTAGCTTGTAATATTTATTTTGAAAACAAAATGTGTTTGTTTCAAACAGAGTTGAGGGAGAGAAATTAGTTCCTCAATTTCGATGCAAGAGAAATGAAATTCGCGAAGTCTGGTTTCTAGACATCTTAATGCACCCTCCACTGGGACATTGGTGAATAATGATTTTACATCAAAAGAAACCATGAGTAAATTACTAGGAGAAATGTTTTCAACCTTTTTTACAAACTGTATAGAATTTTTTATGGTGTAAATGTTATTGTCTAATAGAGTCGAAAATCTAGAAACTAAATATTTAGCTAAAGGATACGAGGCAGTACCTAAATTTGATACAATAGGGCGGAAAGGAATACCACTTTTATGAATTTTGGGAAGAGCATATAATCTGGCGGAATTCGCAACAGATGGGATAAGCGAATGTTTTAAGTTGCTTGAAATGATTTGCGAAGATTTGATCGCAGTTTTTATTTTGGATAAGTCCGAAGGTGAAGGATCTTTAGGGATCGGATTATATGGTCCTTCGTTTAAGAGTTTAGTGACACCATCGATGTAAGTGTTCTTATCCATGACGACTATCTGGCCACCTTTGTCGGCCTTTGAAATGATAATATCCGGGTTAGAATGAATTTCGCGCATTGTAGCTCTTTCTCTCGCAGTTAGATTTGGTTTCAAAGGTTTATTATTGAATTTCACATTATGAGCAGTAAGATGCCTAATCATTTCTTTCTGTGAATCTGAAACTTTACTGAACTTGAAAGCTTTTTCGATAGGAGCCAAAATCTTTGGAATCGAGGGTTTACAGGTTTGTGAGAAGTTAAAATTATATTTTAGAATTCTCTCTTGTTCTTCTGAAAGACTAACATTAGAAATATTAACTATTGGCTTGATGTTTACAATGGGAAGATTTTTTGAACTACTTGAACTGGAAGACTGTAAAAGAAGTTTTTCGAATTTAACTGCAAGGGTGTTTTTATGACGGTTAACTGCATTCTCCGTTCTAGACCAAGAATTTTGTTCAAGGGCAGTGAATTTTGGATATGATTTAGCGAGTTCCAGATGAAGCTTATAGAGTTCATGTTCAATTTTGGACAATTGTTGACGTGTATCCCTTATCACGGACCGAAGTAAGGCAAGCTTGCAATTTAACAGAATTCTTGAAACGCGACTCGAAGGTTTTTGATTAGATTTGATTTGAATAAAATTGGGGATCAATTTTTTACATTTACATTTAAGTAAAAAGTCAAGATGATTCAGGAATTTTTGCCGTTTCAGGCGTAATTTAGTGAAACGATTAACGGATGAAGGCATGATAAACAATGCAGAAAATCAAACTAAATTAACTGAGCAATAATAAAGTACACACAAAACAGCAGAAAAATCCCTCAGTGAAATGAATAGAAAACAAAACGGTTTCTAAGCAAAATGCATGAAATCAGACAAGCAAAGCACAATATCCAAATGTACAAAACATAAACATAACTTGAAAATTGCAAAAATGTACTCACCGAAACTCCTACAATCACAAAATGGCGGCCACACCACGTGCAAAAAAAGAAAGCAAAATGTAAACCTGTTTGGGGCTTCTATAATTAAGACACAATAACACGCCGAATAAATACTAATTCAGAAGTCAAACAACAAAAATCAGCGTTATACCTACAAAATTTTTTCACAGGACTAGTTTCGATGGTTTTACCGAACCATCATCTTCAGCTGCAAAACCGCAAATGAACAAGATAGGAAATAATGATTAGATAAGATAAGAAAGCTTGAACAAGAATAAGCAAGAGGCGCCATCTGTTGGCGAAACCAGAACTAAAACATAATTTCTCTAAAAGCCGAAGGCAAATTTGGATTGGAATTAGGATCGTTAACTAGAACAGAAAGATTTTTATGAATGTGAAATGCCTCTAGAAAATCCAGTTCTCCAATGGAAGATGTTTTTTGAATAATTTTGGCAGCAGAAAAATTGAAAGTGTGATTTTCGGACCAGCAATGTTGAGCAACAGAAGACTTCTGTGTTTCCTTTTTTCTAACATATGCCTCATGTTCTTTGACGCGAAATTTTAAGGCTCTCTTAGTTTGGCCAATGTAAATTAAACCACACTGGCAAGGAATCCTATAAATACCCCAGGAATTCATATCCGGAATGGGGTCCTTGAATATAGAAGTTGGAATTTTATTGATGGGAGAATAAACAACCCGAAAGTTAAATTTCTGCAAAATATGTGCAACTTTATAGCTAATTGATGGAAAGAAGGGAATGACAACAGAATTTTTATAATCTCCTAAAATAAGAGTGTGGCTTTTAGTGTGTTCAGATGAGAATTTTTTAACTGCTTGATTAATAATGTTGGGTGAAAAGCCCCTGTCAATAGCTATTGCTTTTAAATAATTTAGTTCTTCATCAAGGGCTAGTTTGGAGGAGCAAACTTGAAGAGCACGGAAAACATAGGAATAAAATGAAGCTAACTTTTGTTTAGTCGGATGACATGATTTAAAGTGTGGTGGAAGGCAAACCGATGAAGGTTTACGGTAAACTGTAGTACTGAAGTTGGATGTGTTACGTGTGACCAGAATGTCGAGAAACGGAAGGGAATTAATTGCAAGTCTCAAGTTCAAAAGTAAACTGAATAGCAGGATCAATAGAATTCATTGTTGAAAGAACTTTATTTAAATCATCTTTATTACCTTCAAACAGGGTAAAAGTATCGTCTACGTAGCGGAACCATGCCGGGAAGTTTAAAGTTTCAAACAATTTTGATTCATAATAATGCATGTAGATATCAGCCAGGATGGGAATGAGGGGGCTTCCCATGGCTAATCCCTCAGTTTGCTTGTAATATTTATTTTGGAAAACAAAATGTGTTTGTTTCAAACAGAGATGAGTGAGAGAAATTAGTTCCTCAATTTCGATGCAAGAGAAATGAAATTCGCGAAGTCTGGTTTCTAGACATCTTAATGCACCCTCCACTGGGACATTGGTGAATAATGATTTTACATCAAAAGAAACCATGAGTAAATTACTAGGAGAAATGTTTTTAACCTTTTTTACAAACTCTATTGAATTTTTTATGGTGTAAATGTTATTGTCTAATAGAGTGGAAAATCTAGAAACTAAATATTTAGCTAAAGGATACGAGGCAGTACCTAAATTTGATACAATAGGGCGGAATGGAATACCACTTTTATGAATTTTGGGAAGAGCACATAATCTGGCACAATTCGCAACAGATGGGATAAGCGAATGTTTTAAGTTGCTTGAAATGATTTGCGAAGATTTGATCGCAGTTTTTATTTTGGATAAGTCCGAAGGTGAAGAATCTTTAGGGATCGGATTATATGGTCCTTCGTTTAAGAGTTTAGTGACACCATCGATGTAAGTGTTCTTATCCATGACGACTATCTGGCCACCTTTGTCGGCCTTTGAAATGATAATATCCAGGTTAGAATGAATTTCGCGCATTGTAGCTCTTTCTCTCGCAGTTAGATTTGGTTTCAAAGGTTTATTATTGAATTTCACATTATGAGCGATAAGATGCCTAATCATTTCTTTCTGTGAATCTGAAACTTTACTGAACTTGAAAGCTTTTTCGATAGGAGCCAAAATCTTTGGAATCGAGGGTTTACAGGTTTGTGAGAAGTTAAAATTATATTTTAGAATTCTCTCTTGTTCTTCTGAAAGACTAACATTAGAAATATTAACTATTGGCTTGATGTTTACAATGGGAAGATTTTTTGAACTACTTGAACTGGAAGACTGTAAAAGAAGTTTTTCGAATTTAACTGCAAGGGTGTTTTTATGACGGTTAACTGCATTCTCCGTTCTAGACCAAGACTTTTGTTGAAGGGCAGTGAATTTTGGATATGATTTAGCGAGTTCCAGATGAAGCTTATAGAGTTCATGTTCAATTTTGGACAATTGTTGACGTGTATCCCTTATCACGGACCGAAGTAAGGCAAGCTGTCAATTTAACAGAATTCTTGAAACGCGACTCGAAGGTTTTTGATTAGATTTGATTTGAATAAAATTGGGGATCAATTTTTTACATTTACATTTAAGTAAAAAGTCAAGATGATTCAGAAATTTTTGCCGTTTCAGGCGTAATTTAGTGAAACGATTAACGGATGAAGGCATGATAAACAATGCAGAAAATCAAACTAAATTAACTGAGCAATAATAACGTACACACAAAACAGCAGAAAAATCCCTCAGTTAAATGAATAGAAAACAAAACGTTTGTAAGCAAAATGCATGAAATCAGACAAGCAAAGCACAATATCCAAATGTACAAAACATAAACATAACTTGAAAATTGCAAAAATGTACTCACCGAAACTCCTACAATCACAAAATGGCGGCCACACCACGTGCAAAAAAAGAAAGCAAAATGTAAACCTGTTTGGGGCTTCTATAATAAAGACACAATAACACGCCGAATAAATACTAATTCAGAAGTCAAACAACAAAAATCAGC
The DNA here is from genome assembly GCF_044657685.1 of Stegodyphus dumicola. NCBI lineage: Eukaryota > Metazoa > Arthropoda > Arachnida > Araneae > Eresidae > Stegodyphus > Stegodyphus dumicola. The sequence goes on from NC_140771.1 coordinate 203,344,361, forward strand.
GTTATACCTACAAAATTTTTTCACAGGACTAGTTTCGATGGTTTTACCGAACCATCATCTTCAGCTGCAAAACCGCAAATGAACAAGATAGGAAATAATGATTAGATAAGATAAGAAAGCTTGAACAAGAATGAGCAAGAGGCGCCATCTGTTGGCGAAACCAGAACTAAAACATAATTTCTCTAAAAGCCGAAGGCAAATTTGGATTGGAATTAGGATCGTTAACTAGAACAGAAAGATTTTTATGAATGTGAAATGCCTCTAGAAAATCCAGTTCTCCAATGGAAGATGTTTTTTGAATAATTTTGGCAGCAGAAAAATTGAAAGTGTGATTTTCGGACCAGCAATGTTGAGCAACAGAAGACTTCTGTGTTTCCTTTTTTCTAACATATGCCTCATGTTCTTTGACGCGAAATTTTAAGGCTCTCTTAGTTTCGCCAATGTAAATTAAACCACACTGGCAAAGAATCCTATAAATACCCCAGGAATTCATATCCGGAATGGGGTCTTTGAGTATAGAAGTTGGAATTTTATTGATGGGAGAATAAACAACCCGAAAGTTAAATTTCTGCAAAATATGTGCAACTTTATAGCTAATTGATGGAAAGAAGGGAATGACAACAGAAATTTTATAATCTCCTAAAATAAGAGTGTGGCTTTTAGTGCGTTCAGATGAGAATTTTTTAACTGCTTGATTAATAATGTTGGGTGAAAAGCCCCTGTCAATAGCTATTGCTTTTAAATAATTTAGTTTTTCATCAAGGGCTAGTTTGGAGGAGCAAACTTGAAGAGCACGGAAAACATAGGAATAAAATGAAGCTAACTTTTGTTTAGTCGGATGACATGATTTAAAGTGTGGTGGAAGGCAAACCGATGGAGGTTTACGGTAAACTGTAGTACTGAAGTTGGATGTGTTACGTGTGACCAGAATGTCGAGAAACGGAAGGGAATTGCAAGTCTCAAGTTCAAAAGTGAACTGAATAGCAGGATCAATAGAATTCATTGTTGAAAGAACTTTATTTAAATCATCTTTATTACCTTCAAACAGGGTAAAAGTATCGTCTACGTAGCGGAACCATGCCGGGAAGTTTAAAGTTTCAAACAATTTTGATTCATAATAATGCATGTAGATATCAGCCAGGATGGGACTGAGGGGGCTTCCCATGGCTAATCCCTCAGTTTGCTTGTAATATTTATTTTGGAAAACAAAATGTGTTTGTTTCAAACAGAGTTGAGTGAGAGAAATTAGTTCCTCAATTTCGATGCAAGAGAAATGAAATTCGCGAAGTCTGGTTTCTAGACATCTTAATGCACCCTCCACTGGGACATTGGTGAATAATGATTTTACATCAAAAGAAACCATGAATAAATTACTAGGAGAAATGTTTTTAACCTTTTTTACAAACTCTATTGAATTTTTTATGGTGTAAATGTTATTGTCTAATAGAGTCGAAAATCTAGAAACTAAATATTTAGCTAAAGGATACGAGGCAGTACCTAAATTTGATACAATAGGGCGGAAAGGAATACCACTTTTATGAATTTTGGGAAGAGCATATAATCTGGCACAATTCGCAACAGATGGGATAAGCGAATGTTTTAAGTTGCTTGAAATGATTTGCGAAGATTTGATCGCAGTTTTTATTTTGGATAAGTCCGAAGGTGAAGGATCTTTAGGGATCGGATTATATGGTCCTTCGTTTAAGAGTTTAGTGACACCATCGATGTAAGTGTTCTTATCCATGACGACTATCTGGCCACCTTTGTCGGCCTTTGAAATGATAATATCCGGGTTAGAATGAATTTCGCGCATTGTAGCTCTTTCTCTCGCAGTTAGATTTGGTTTCAAAGGTTTATTATTGAATTTCACATTATGAGCGATAAGATGCCTAATCATTTCTTTCTGTGAATCTGAAACTTTACTGAACTTGAAAGCTTTTTCGATAGGAGCCAAAATCTTTGGAATCGAGGGTTTACAGGTTTGTGAGAAGTTAAAATTATATTTTAGAATTCTCTCAAGTTCTTCTGAAAGACTAACATTAGAAATATTAACTATTGGCTTGATGTTTACAATGGGAAGATTTTTTGAACTATTTGAACTGGAAGACTGTAAAAGAAGTTTTTCGAATTTAACTGCAAGGGTGTTTTTATGACGGTTAACTGCATTCTCCGTTCTAGACCAAGACTTTTGTTCAAGGGCAGTGAATTTTGGATATGATTTAGCGAGTTCCAGATGAAGCTTATAGAGTTCATGTTCAATTTTGGACAATTGTTGACGTGTATCCCTTATCACGGACCGAAGTAAGGCAAGCTGTCAATTTAACAGAATTCTTGAAACGCGACTCGAAGGTTTTTGATTAGATTTGATTTGAATAAAATTGGGGATCAATTTTTTACATTTACATTTAAGTAAAAAGTCAAGATGATTCAGGAATTTTTGCCGTTTCAGGCGTAATTTAGTGAAACGATTAACGGATGAAGGCATGATAAACAATGCAGAAAATCAAACTAAATTAACTGAGCAATAATAAAGTACACACAAAACAGCAGAAAAATCCCTCAGTGAAATGAATAGAAAACAAAACGTTTGTAAGCAAAATGCATGAAATCAGACAAGCAAAGCACAATATCCAAATGTACAAAACATAAACATAACTTGAAAATTGCAAAAATGTACTCACCGAAACTCCTACAATCACAAAATGGCGGCCATACCATGTGCAAAAAAAGAAAGCAAAATGTAAACCTGTTTGGGGCTTCTATAATTAAGACACAATAACACGCCGAATAAATACTAATTCAGAAGTTAAACAACAAAAATCAGCGTTATACCTACAAAATTCTTTCACAGGACTAGTTTCGATGGTTTTACCGAACCATCATCTTCAGCTGCAAAACCGCAAATGAACAAGATAGGAAATAATGATTAGATAAGATAAGAAAGCTTGAACAAGAATAAGCAAGAGGCGCCATCTGTTGGCGAAACCAGAACTAAAACATAATTTCTCTAAAACCGAAGGCAAATTTGGATTGGAATTAGGATCGTTAACTAGAACAGAAAGATTTTTATGAATGTGAAATGCCTCTAGAAAATCCAGTTCTCCAATGGAAGATGTTTTTTGAATAATTTTGGCAGCAGAAAAATTGAAAGTGTGATTTTCGGACCAGCAGTGTTGAGCAACAGAAGACTTCTGTGTTTCCTTTTTTCTAACATATGCCTCATGTTCTTTGACGCGAAATTTTAAGGCTCTCTTAGTTTGGCCAATGTAAATTAAACCACACTGGCAAGGAATCCTATAAATACCCCAGGAATTCATATCCGGAATGGGGTCCTTGAGTATAGAAGTTGGAATTTTATTGATGGGAGAATAAACAACCCGAAAGTTAAATTTCTGCAAAATATGTGCAACTTTATAGCTAATTGATGGAAAGAAGGGAATGACAACAGAAATTTTATAATCTCCTAAAATAAGAGTGTGGCTTTTAGTGCGTTCAGATGAGAATTTTTTAACTGCTTGATTAATAATGTTGGGTGAAAAGCCCCTGTCAATAGCTATTGCTTTTAAATAATTTAGTTTTTCATCAAGGGCTAGTTTGGAGGAGCAAACTTGAAGAGCACGGAAAACATAGGAATAAAATGAAGCTAACTTTTGTTTAGTCGGATGACATGATTTAAAGTGTGGTGGAAGGCAAACCGATGGAGGTTTACGGTAAACTGTAGTACTGAAGTTGGATGTGTTACGTGTGACCAGAATGTCGAGAAACGGAAGGGAATTGCAAGTCTCAAGTTCAAAAGTGAACTGAATAGCAGGATCAATAGAATTCATTGTTGAAAGAACTTTATTTAAATCATCTTTATTACCTTCAAACAGGGTAAAAGTATCGTCTACGTAGCGGAACCATGCCGGGAAGTTTAAAGTTTCAAACAATTTTGATTCATAATAATGCATGTAGATATCAGCCAGGATGGGACTGAGGGGGCTTCCCATGGCTAATCCCTCAGTTTGCTTGTAATATTTATTTTGGAAAACAAAATGTGTTTGTTTCAAACAGAGTTGAGTGAGAGAAATTAGTTCCTCAATTTCGATGCAAGAGAAATGAAATTCGCGAAGTCTGGTTTCTAGACATCTTAATGCACCCTCCACTGGGACATTGGTGAATAATGATTTTACATCAAAAGAAACCATGAATAAATTACTAGGAGAAATGTTTTTAACCTTTTTTACAAACTCTATTGAATTTTTTATGGTGTAAATGTTATTGTCTAATAGAGTCGAAAATCTAGAAACTAAATATTTAGCTAAAGGATACGAGGCAGTACCTAAATTTGATACAATAGGGCGGAAAGGAATACCACTTTTATGAATTTTGGGAAGAGCATATAATCTGGCACAATTCGCAACAGATGGGATAAGCGAATGTTTTAAGTTGCTTGATATGATTTGCGAAGATTTGATCGCAGTTTTTATTTTGGATAAGTCCGAAGGTGAAGGATCTTTAGGGATCGGATTATATGGTCCTTCGTTTAAGAGTTTAGTGACACCATCGATGTAAGTGTTCTTATCCATGACGACTATCTGGCCACCTTTGTCGGCCTTTGAAATGATAATATCCGGGTTAGAATGAATTTCGCGCATTGTAGCTCTTTCTCTCGCAGTTAGATTTGGTTTCAAAGGTTTATTATTGAATTTCACATTATGAGCGATAAGATGCCTAATCATTTCTTTCTGTGAATCTGAAACTTTACTGAACTTGAAAGCTTTTTCGATAGGAGCCAAAATCTTTGGAATCGAGGGTTTACAGGTTTGTGAGAAGTTAAAATTATATTTTAGAATTCTCTCAAGTTCTTCTGAAAGACTAACATTAGAAATATTAACTATTGGCTTGATGTTTACAATGGGAAGATTTTTTGAACTATTTGAACTGGAAGACTGTAAAAGAAGTTTTTCGAATTTAACTGCAAGGGTGTTTTTATGACGGTTAACTGCATTCTCCGTTCTAGACCAAGACTTTTGTTCAAGGGCAGTGAATTTTGGATATGATTTAGCGAGTTCCAGATGAAGCTTATAGAGTTCATGTTCAATTTTGGACAATTGTTGACGTGTATCCCTTATCACGGACCGAAGTAAGGCAAGCTGTCAATTTAACAGAATTCTTGAAACGCGACTCGAAGGTTTTTGATTAGATTTGATTTGAATAAAATTGGGGATCAATTTTTTACATTTACATTTAAGTAAAAAGTCAAGATGATTCAGGAATTTTTGCCGTTTCAGGCGTAATTTAGTGAAACGATTAACGGATGAAGGCATGATAAACAATGCAGAAAATCAAACTAAATTAACTGAGCAATAATAAAGTACACACAAAACAGCAGAAAAATCCCTCAGTGAAATGAATAGAAAACAAAACGTTTGTAAGCAAAATGCATGAAATCAGACAAGCAAAGCACAATATCCAAATGTACAAAACATAAACATAACTTGAAAATTGCAAAAATGTACTCACCGAAACTCCTACAATCACAAAATGGCGGCCATACCATGTGCAAAAAAAGAAAGCAAAATGTAAACCTGTTTGGGGCTTCTATAATTAAGACACAATAACACGCCGAATAAATACTAATTCAGAAGTTAAACAACAAAAATCAGCGTTATACCTACAAAATTCTTTCACAGGACTAGTTTCGATGGTTTTACCGAACCATCATCTTCAGCTGCAAAACCGCAAATGAACAAGATAGGAAATAATGATTAGATAAGATAAGAAAGCTTGAACAAGAATAAGCAAGAGGCGCCATCTGTTGGCGAAACCAGAACTAAAACATAATTTCTCTAAAACCGAAGGCAAATTTGGATTGGAATTAGGATCGTTAACTAGAACAGAAAGATTTTTATGAATGTGAAATGCCTCTAGAAAATCCAGTTCTCCAATGGAAGATGTTTTTTGAATAATTTTGGCAGCAGAAAAATTGAAAGTGTGATTTTCGGACCAGCAGTGTTGAGCAACAGAAGACTTCTGTGTTTCCTTTTTTCTAACATATGCCTCATGTTCTTTGACGCGAAATTTTAAGGCTCTCTTAGTTTGGCCAATGTAAATTAAACCACACTGGCAAGGAATCCTATAAATACCCCAGGAATTCATATCCGGAATGGGGTCCTTGAGTATAGAAGTTGGAATTTTATTGATGGGAGAATAAACAACCCGAAAGTTAAATTTCTGCAAAATATGTGCAACTTTATAGCTAATTGATGGAAAGAAGGGAATGACAACAGAAATTTTATAATCTCCTAAAATAAGAGTGTGGCTTTTAGTGCGTTCAGATGAGAATTTTTTAACTGCTTGATTAATAATGTTGGGTGAAAAGCCCCTGTCAATAGCTATTGCTTTTAAATAATTTAGTTTTTCATCAAGGGCTAGTTTGGAGGAGCAAACTTGAAGAGCACGGAAAACATAGGAATAAAATGAAGCTAACTTTTGTTTAGTCGGATGACATGATTTAAAGTGTGGTGGAAGGCAAACCGATGGAGGTTTACGGTAAACTGTAGTACTGAAGTTGGATGTGTTACGTGTGACCAGAATGTCGAGAAACGGAAGGGAATTGCAAGTCTCAAGTTCAAAAGTGAACTGAATAGCAGGATCAATAGAATTCATTGTTGAAAGAACTTTATTTAAATCATCTTTATTACCTTCAAACAGGGTAAAAGTATCGTCTACGTAGCGGAACCATGCCGGGAAGTTTAAAGTTTCAAACAATTTTGATTCATAATAATGCATGTAGATATCAGCCAGGATGGGACTGAGGGGGCTTCCCATGGCTAATCCCTCAGTTTGCTTGTAATATTTATTTTGGAAAACAAAATGTGTTTGTTTCAAACAGAGTTGAGTGAGAGAAATTAGTTCCTCAATTTCGATGCAAGAGAAATGAAATTCGCGAAGTCTGGTTTCTAGACATCTTAATGCACCCTCCACTGGGACATTGGTGAATAATGATTTTACATCAAAAGAAACCATGAATAAATTACTAGGAGAAATGTTTTTAACCTTTTTTACAAACTCTATTGAATTTTTTATGGTGTAAATGTTATTGTCTAATAGAGTCGAAAATCTAGAAACTAAATATTTAGCTAAAGGATACGAGGCAGTACCTAAATTTGATACAATAGGGCGGAAAGGAATACCACTTTTATGAATTTTGGGAAGAGCATATAATCTGGCACAATTCGCAACAGATGGGATAAGCGAATGTTTTAAGTTGCTTGAAATGATTTGCGAAGATTTGATCGCAGTTTTTATTTTGGATAAGTCCGAAGGTGAAGGATCTTTAGGGATCGGATTATATGGTCCTTCGTTTAAGAGTTTAGTGACACCATCGATGTAAGTGTTCTTATCCATGACGACTATCTGGCCACCTTTGTCGGCCTTTGAAATGATAATATCCGGGTTAGAATGAATTTCGCGCATTGTAGCTCTTTCTCTCGCAGTTAGATTTGGTTTCAAAGGTTTATTATTGAATTTCACATTATGAGCGATAAGATGCCTAATCATTTCTTTCTGTGAATCTGAAACTTTACTGAACTTGAAAGCTTTTTCGATAGGAGCCAAAATCTTTGGAATCGAGGGTTTACAGGTTTGTGAGAAGTTAAAATTATATTTTAGAATTCTCTCAAGTTCTTCTGAAAGACTAACATTAGAAATATTAACTATTGGCTTGATGTTTACAATGGGAAGATTTTTTGAACTATTTGAACTGGAAGACTGTAAAAGAAGTTTTTCGAATTTAACTGCAAGGGTGTTTTTATGACGGTTAACTGCATTCTCCGTTCTAGACCAAGACTTTTGTTCAAGGGCAGTGAATTTTGGATATGATTTAGCGAGTTCCAGATGAAGCTTATAGAGTTCATGTTCAATTTTGGACAATTGTTGACGTGTATCCCTTATCACGGACCGAAGTAAGGCAAGCTGTCAATTTAACAGAATTCTTGAAACGCGACTCGAAGGTTTTTGATTAGATTTGATTTGAATAAAATTGGGGATCAATTTTTTACATTTACATTTAAGTAAAAAGTCAAGATGATTCAGGAATTTTTGCCGTTTCAGGCGTAATTTAGTGAAACGATTAACGGATGAAGGCATGATAAACAATGCAGAAAATCAAACTAAATTAACTGAGCAATAATAAAGTACACACAAAACAGCAGAAAAATCCCTCAGTGAAATGAATAGAAAACAAAACGTTTGTAAGCAAAATGCATGAAATCAGACAAGCAAAGCACAATATCCAAATGTACAAAACATAAACATAACTTGAAAATTGCAAAAATGTACTCACCGAAACTCCTACAATCACAAAATGGCGGCCATACCATGTGCAAAAAAAGAAAGCAAAATGTAAACCTGTTTGGGGCTTCTATAATTAAGACACAATAACACGCCGAATAAATACTAATTCAGAAGTCAAACAACAAAAATCAGCGTTATACCTACAAAATTCTTTCACAGGACTAGTTTCGATGGTTTTACCGAACCATCATCTTCAGCTGCAAAACCGCAAATGAACAAGATAGGAAATAATGATTAGATAAGATAAGAAAGCTTGAACAAGAATAAGCAAGAGGCGCCATCTGTTGGCGAAACCAGAACTAAAACATAATTTCTCTAAAACCGAAGGCAAATTTGGATTGGAATTAGGATCGTTAACTAGAACAGAAAGATTTTTATGAATGTGAAATGCCTCTAGAAAATCCAGTTCTCCAATGGAAGATGTTTTTTGAATAATTTTGGCAGCAGAAAAATTGAAAGTGTGATTTTCGGACCAGCAGTGTTGAGCAACAGAAGACTTCTGTGTTTCCTTTTTTCTAACATATGCCTCATGTTCTTTGACGCGAAATTTTAAGGCTCTCTTAGTTTGGCCAATGTAAATTAAACCACACTGGCAAGGAATCCTATAAATACCCCAGGAATTCATATCCGGAATGGGGTCCTTGAGTATAGAAGTTGGAATTTTATTGATGGGAGAATAAACAACCCGAAAGTTAAATTTCTGCAAAATATGTGCAACTTTATAGCTAATTGATGGAAAGAAGGTAATGACAAAAGAATTTTTATAATCTCCTAAATAAGAGTGTGGCTTTTAGTGTGTTCAGATGAGAATTTTTTAACTGCTTGATTAATAATGTTGGGTGAAAAGCCCCTGTCAATAGCTATTGCTTTTAAATAATTTAGTTCTTCATCAAGGGCTAGTTTGGAGGAGCAAACTTGAAGAGCACGGAAAACATAGGAATAAAATGAAGCTAACTTTTGTTTAGTCGGATGACATGATTTAAAGTGTGGTGGAAGGCAAACCGATGGAGGTTTACGGTAAACTGTAGTACTGAAGTTGGATGTGTTACGTGTGACCAGAATGTCGAGAAACGGAAGGGAATTGCAAGTCTCAAGTTCAAAAGTGAACTGAATAGCAGGATCAATAGAATTCATTGTTGAAAGAACTTTATTTAAATCATCTTTATTACCTTCAAACAGGGTAAAAGTATTGTCTACGTAGCGGAACCATGCCGGGAAGTTTAAAGTTTCAAACAATTTTGATTCATAATAATGCATGTAGATATCAGCCAGGATGGGACTGAGGGGGCTTCCCATGGCTAATCCCTCAGTTTGCTTGTAATATTTATTTTGGAAAACAAAATGTGTTTGTTTCAAACAGAGTTGAGTGAGAGAAATTAGTTCCTCAATTTCGATGCAAGAGAAATGAAATTTGCGAAGTCTGGTTTCTAGACATCTTAATGCACCCTCCACTGGGACATTGGTGAATAATGATTTTACATCAAAAGAAACCATGAGTAAATTACTAGGAGAAATGTTTTTAACCTTTTTTACAAATTCTATTGAATTTATATGGTGTAAATGTTATTGTCTAATAGAGTCGAAAATCTAGAAACTAAATATTTAGCTAAAGGATACGAGGCAGTACCTAAATTTGATACAATAGGGCGGAAAGGAATGCCACTTTTATGAATTTTGGGAAGAGCATATAATCTGGCACAATTCGCAACAGATGGGATAAGCGAATGTTTTAAGTTGCTTGATATGATTTGCGAAGATTTGATCGCAGTTTTTATTTTGGATAAGTCCGAAGGTGAAGGATCTTTAGGGATCGGATTATATGGTCCTTCGTTTAAGAGTTTAGTGACACCATCGATGTAAGTGTTCTTATCCATGACGACTATCTGGCCACCTTTGTCGGCCTTTGAAATGATAATATCCAGGTTAGAATGAATTTCGCGCATTGTATCTCTTTCTCTCGCAGTTAGATTTGGTTTCAAAGGTTTATTATTGAATTTCACATTATGAGCGATAAGGTGCCTAATCATTTCTTTCTGTGAATCTGAAACTTTACTGAACTTGAAAGCTTTTTCGATAGGAGCCAAAATCTTTGGAATCGAGGGTTTACAGGTTTGTGAGAAGTTAAAATTATATTTTAGAATTCTCTCTTGTTCTTCTGAAAGACTAACATTAGAAATATTAACTATTGGCTTGATGTTTACAATGGGAAGATTTTTTGAACTACTTGAACTGGAAGACTGTAAAAGAAGTTTTTCGAATTTAACTGCAAGGGTGTTTTTATGACGGTTAACTGCATTCTCCGTTCTAGACCAAGACTTTTGTTCAAGGGCAGTGAATTTTGGATATGATTTAGCGAGTTCCAGATGAAGCTTATAGAGTTCATGTTCAATTTTGGACAATTGTTGACGTGTATCCCTTATCACGGACCTAAGTAAGGCAAGCTGTCAATTTAACAGAATTCTTGAAACGCGACTCGAAGGTTTTTGATTAGATTTGATTTGAATAAAATTGGGGATCAATTTTTTACATTTACATTTAAGTAAAAAGTCAAGATGATTCAGGAATTTTTGCCGTTTCAGGCGTAATTTAGTGAAACGATTAACGGATGAAGGCATGGTAAACAATGCAGAAAATCAAACTAAATTAACTGAGCAATAATAACGTACACACAAAACAGCAGAAAAATCCCTCAGTGAAATGAATAGAAAACAAAACGTTTGTAAGCAAAATGCATGAAATCAGACAAGCAAAGCACAATATCCAAATGTACAAAACATAAACATAACTTGAAAATTGCAAAAATGTACTCACCGAAACTCCTACAATCACAAAATGGCGGCCACACCACGTGCAAAAAAAGAAAGCAAAATGTAAACCTGTTTGGGGCTTCTATAATTAAGACACAATAACACGCCGAATAAATACTAATTCAGAAGTCAAACAACAAAAATCAGCGTCATACCTACAAAATTTTTTCACAGGACTAGTTTCGATGGTTTTACCGAACCATCATCTTCAGCTGCAAAACCGCAAATGAACAAGATAGGAAATAATGATTAGATAAGATAAGAAAGCTTGAACAAGAATAAGCAAGAGGCGCCATCTGTTGGCGAAACCAGAACTAAAACATAATTTCTCTAAAAGCCGAAGGCAAATTTGGATTGGAATTAGGATCGTTAACTAGAACAGAAAGATTTTTATGAATGTGAAATGCCTCTAGAAAATCCAGTTCACCAATGGAAGATGTTTTTTGAATAATTTTGGCAGCAGAAAAATTGAAAGTGTGATTTTCGGACCAGCAGTGTTGAGCAACAGAAGACTTCTGTGTTTCCTTTTTTCTAACATATGCCTCATGTTCTTTGACGCGAAATTTTAAGGCTCTCTTAGTTTGGCCAATGTAAATTAAACCACACTGGCAAGGAATCCTATAAATACCCCAGGAATTCATATCCGGAATGGGGTCCTTGAGTATAGAAGTTGGAATTTTATTGATGGGAGAATAAACAACCCGAAAGTTAAATTTCTGCAATATATGTGCAACTTTATAGCTAATTGATGGAAAGAAGGGAATGACAAAAGAATTTTTATAATCTCCTAAATAAGAGTGTGGCTTTTAGTGTGTTCAGATGAGAATTTTTTAACTGCTTGATTAATAATGTTGGGTGAAAAGCCCCTGTCAATAGCTATTGCTTTTAAATAATTTAGTTCTTCATCAAGGGCTAGTTTGGAGGAGCAAACTTGAAGAGCACGGAAAACATAGGAATAAAATGAAGCTAACTTTTGTTTAGTCGGATGACATGATTTAAAGTGTGGTGGAAGGCAAACCGATGGAGGTTTACGGTAAACTGTAGTACTGAAGTTGGATGTGTTACGTGTGACCAGAATGTCGAGAAACGGAAGGGAATTGCAAGTCTCAAGTTCAAAAGTGAACTGAATAGCAGGATCAATAGAATTCATTGTTGAAAGAACTTTATTTAAATCATCTTTATTACCTTCAAACAGGGTAAAAGTATCGTCTACGTAGCGGAACCATGCCGGGAAGTTTAAAGTTTCAAACAGTTTTGATTCATAATAATGCATGTAGATATCAGCCAGGATGGGACTGAGGGGGCTTCCCATGGCTAATCCCTCAATTTGCTTGTAATATTTATTTTGGAAAACAAAATGTGTTTGTTTCAAACAGAGTTGAGTGAGAGAAATTAGTTCCTCAATTTCGATGCAAGAGAAATGAAATTTGCGAAGTCTGGTTTCTAGACATCTTAATGCACCCTCCACTGGGACATTGGTGAATAATGATTTTACATCAAAAGAAACCATGAGTAAATTACTAGGAGAAATGTTTTTAACCTTTTTTACAAACTCTATTGAATTTTTTATCGTGTAAATGTTATTGTCTAATAGAGTCGAAAATCTAGAAACTAAATATTTAGCTAAAGGATACGCGGCAGTACCTAAATTTGATACAATAGGGCGGAAAGGAATACCACTTTTATGAATTTTGGGAAGAGCATATAATCTGGCACAATTCGCAACAGATGGGATAAGCGAATGTTTTAAGTTGCTTGATATGATTTGCGAAGATTTGATCGCAGTTTTTATTTTGGATAAGTCCGAAGGTGAAGGATCTTTAGGGATCGGATTATATGGTCCTTCGTTTAAGAGTTTAGTGACACCATCGATGTAAGTGTTCTTATCCATGACGACTATCTGGCCACCTTTGTCGGCCTTTGAAATGATAATATCCAGGTTAGAATGAATTTCGCGCATTGTATCTCTTTCTCTCGCAGTTAGATTTGGTTTCAAAGGTTTATTATTGAATTTCACATTATGAGCGATAAGGTGCCTAATCATTTCTTTCTGTGAATCTGAAACTTTACTGAACTTGAAAGCTTTTTCGATAGGAGCCAAAATCTTTGGAATCGAGGGTTTACAGGTTTGTGAGAAGTTAAAATTATATTTTAGAATTCTCTCTTGTTCTTCTGAAAGACTAACATTAGAAATATTAACTATTGGCTTGATGTTTACAATGGGAAGATTTTTTGAACTACTTGAACTGGAAGACTGTAAAAGAAGTTTTTCGAATTTAACTGCAAGGGTGTTTTTATGACGGTTAACTGCATTCTCCGTTCTAGACCAAGACTTTTGTTCAAGGGCAGTGAATTTTGGATATGATTTAGCGAGTTCCAGATGAAGCTTATAGAGTTCATGTTCAATTTTGGACAATTGTTGACGTGTATCCCTTATCACGGACCTAAGTAAGGCAAGCTGTCAATTTAACAGAATTCTTGAAACGCGACTCGAAGGTTTTTGATTAGATTTGATTTGAATAAAATTGGGGATCAATTTTTTACATTTACATTTAAGTAAAAAGTCAAGATGATTCAGGAATTTTTGCCGTTTCAGGCGTAATTTAGTGAAACGATTAACGGATGAAGGCATGGTAAACAATGCAGAAAATCAAACTAAATTAACTGAGCAATAATAACGTACACACAAAACAGCAGAAAAATCCCTCAGTGAAATGAATAGAAAACAAAACGTTTGTAAGCAAAATGCATGAAATCAGACAAGCAAAGCACAATATCCAAATGTACAAAACATAAACATAACTTGAAAATTGCAAAAATGTACTCACCGAAACTCCTACAATCACAAAATGGCGGCCACACCACGTGCAAAAAAAGAAAGCAAAATGTAAACCTGTTTGGGGCTTCTATAATTAAGACACAATAACACGCCGAATAAATACTAATTCAGAAGTCAAACAACAAAAATCAGCGTCATACCTACAAAATTTTTTCACAGGACTAGTTTCGATGGTTTTACCGAACCATCATCTTCAGCTGCAAAACCGCAAATGAACAAGATAGGAAATAATGATTAGATAAGATAAGAAAGCTTGAACAAGAATAAGCAAGAGGCGCCATCTGTTGGCGAAACCAGAACTAAAACATAATTTCTCTAAAAGCCGAAGGCAAATTTGGATTGGAATTAGGATCGTTAACTAGAACAGAAAGATTTTTATGAATGTGAAATGCCTCTAGAAAATCCAGTTCTCCAATGGAAGATGTTTTTTGAATAATTTTGGCAGCAGAAAAATTGAAAGTGTGATTTTCGGACCAGCAGTGTTGAGCAACAGAAGACTTCTGTGTTTCCTTTTTTCTAACATATGCCTCATGTTCTTTGACGCGAAATTTTAAGGCTCTCTTAGTTTGGCCAATGTAAATTAAACCACACTGGCAAGGAATCCTATAAATACCCCAGGAATTCATATCCGGAATGGGGTCCTTGAGTATAGAAGTTGGAATTTTATTGATGGGAGAATAAACAACCCGAAAGTTAAATTTCTGCAAAATATGTGCAACTTTATAGCTAATTGATGGAAAGAAGGGAATGACAAAAGAATTTTTATAATCTCCTAAATAAGAGTGTGGCTGTTAGTGTGTTCAGATGAGAATTTTTTAACTGCTTGATTAATAATGTTGGGTGAAAAGCCCCTGTCAATAGCTATTGCTTTTAAATAATTTAGTTCTTCATCAAGGGCTAGTTTGGAGGAGCAAACTTGAAGAGCACGGAAAACATAGGAATAAAATGAAGCTAACTTTTGTTTAGTCGGATGACATGATTTAAAGTGTGGTGGAAGGCAAACCGATGGAGGTTTACGGTAAACTGTAGTACTGAAGTTGGATGTGTTACGTGTGACCAGAATGTCGAGAAACGGAAGGGAATTGCAAGTCTCAAGTTCAAAAGTGAACTGAATAGCAGGATCAATAGAATTCATTGTTGAAAGAACTTTATTTAAATCATCTTTATTACCTTCAAACAGGGTAAAAGTATCGTCTACGTAGCGGAACCATGCCGGGAAGTTTAAAGTTTCAAACAATTTTGATTCATAATAATGCATGTAGATATCAGCCAGGATGGGACTGAGGGGGCTTCCCATGGCTAATCCCTCAGTTTGCTTGTAATATTTATTTTGGAAAACAAAATGTGTTTGTTTCAAGCAGAGTTGAGTGAGAGAAATTAGTTCCTCAATTTCGATGCAAGAGAAATGAAATTTGCGAAGTCTGGTTTCTAGACATCTTAATGCACCCTCCACTGGGACATTGGTGAATAATGATTTTACATCAAAAGAAACCATGAGTAAATTACTAGGAGAAATGTTTTTAACCTTTTTTACAAACTCTATTGGATTTTTTATGGTGTAAATGTTATTGTCTAATAGAGTCGAAAATCTAGAAACTAAATATTTAGCTAAAGGATACGAGGTAGTACCTAAATTTGATACAATAGGGCGGAAAGGAATACCACTTTTATGAATTTTGGGAAGAGCATATAATCTGGCACAATTCGCAACAGATGGGATAAGCGAATGTTTTAAGTTGCTTGATATGATTTGCGAAGATTTGATCGCAGTTTTTATTTTGGATAAGTCCGAAGGTGAAGGATCTTTAGGGATCGGATTATATGGTCCTTCGTTTAAGAGTTTAGTGACACCATCGATGTAAGTGTTCTTATCCATGACGACTATCTGGCCACCTTTGTCGGCCTTTGAAATGATAATATCCAGGTTAGAATGAATTTCGCGCATTGTAGCTCTTTCTCTCGCAGTTAGATTTGGTTTCAAAGGTTTATTATTGAATTTCACATTATGAGCGATAAGATGCCTAATCATTTCTTTCTGTGAATCTGAAACTTTACTGAACTTGAAAGCTTTTTCGATAGGAGCCAAAATCTTTGGAATCGAGGGTTTACAGGTTTGTGAGAAGTTAAAATTATATTTTAGAATTCTCTCTTGTTCTTCTGAAAGACTAACATTAGAAATATTAACTATTGGCTTGATGTTTACAATGGGAAGATTATTTGAACTACTTGAACTGGAAGACTGTAAAAGAAGTTTTTCGAATTTAACTGCAAGGGTGTTTTTATGACGGTTAACTGCATTCTCCGTTCTAGACCAAGACTTTTGTTGAAGGGCAGTGAATTTTGGATATGATTTAGCGAGTTCCAGATGAAGCTTATAGAGTTCATGTTCAATTTTGGACAATTGTTGACGTGTATCCCTTATCACGGACCGAAGTAAGGCAAGCTGTCAATTTAACAGAATTCTTGAAACGCGACTCGAAGGTTTTTGATTAGATTTGATTTGAATAAAATTGGGGATCAATTTTTTACATTTACATTTAAGTAAAAAGTCAAGATGATTCAGGAATTTTTGCCGTTTCAGGCGTAATTTAGTGAAACGATTAACGGATGAAGGCATGGTAAACAATGCAGAAAATCAAACTAAATTAACTGAGCAATAATAACGTACACACAAAACAGCAGAAAAATCCCTCAGTGAAATGAATAGAAAACAAAACGTTTGTAAGCAAAATGCATGAAATCAGACAAGCAAAGCACAATATCCAAATGTACAAAACATAAACATAACTTGAAAATTGCAAAAATGTACTCACCGAAACTCCTACAATCACAAAATGGCGGCCACACCACGTGCAAAAAAAGAAAGCAAAATGTAAACCTGTTTGGGGCTTCTATAATTAAGACACAATAACACGCCGAATAAATACTAATTCAGAAGTCAAACAACAAAAATCAGCGTCATACCTACAAAATTTTTTCACAGGACTAGTTTCGATGGTTTTACCGAACCATCATCTTCAGCTGCAAAACCGCAAATGAACAAGATAGGAAATAATGATTAGATAAGATAAGAAAGCTTGAACAAGAATAAGCAAGAGGCGCCATCTGTTGGCGAAACCAGAACTAAAACATAATTTCTCTAAAAGCCGAAGGCAAATTTGGATTGGAATTAGGATCGTTAACTAGAACAGAAAGATTTTTATGAATGTGAAATGCCTCTAGAAAATCCAGTTCTCCAATGGAAGATGTTTTTTGAATAATTTTGGCAGCAGAAAAATTGAAAGTGTGATTTTCGGACCAGCAGTGTTGAGCAACAGAAGACTTCTGTGTTTCCTTTTTTCTAACATATGCCTCATGTTCTTTGACGCGAAATTTTAAGGCTCTCTTAGTTTGGCCAATGTAAATTAAACCACACTGGCAAGGAATCCTATAAATACCCCAGGAATTCATATCCGGAATGGGGTCCTTGAGTATAGAAGTTGGAATTTTATTGATGGGAGAATAAACAACCCGAAAGTTAAATTTCTGCAAAATATGTGCAACTTTATAGCTAATTGATGGAAAGAAGGGAATGACAAAAGAATTTTTATAATCTCCTAAATAAGAGTGTGGCTGTTAGTGTGTTCAGATGAGAATTTTTTAACTGCTTGATTAATAATGTTGGGTGAAAAGCCCCTGTCAATAGCTATTGCTTTTAAATAATTTAGTTCTTCATCAAGGGCTAGTTTGGAGGAGCAAACTTGAAGAGCACGGAAAACATAGGAATAAAATGAAGCTAACTTTTGTTTAGTCGGATGACATGATTTAAAGTGTGGTGGAAGGCAAACCGATGGAGGTTTACGGTAAACTGTAGTACTGAAGTTGGATGTGTTACGTGTGACCAGAATGTCGAGAAACGGAAGGGAATTGCAAGTCTCAAGTTCAAAAGTGAACTGAATAGCAGGATCAATAGAATTCATTGTTGAAAGAACTTTATTTAAATCATCTTTATTACCTTCAAACAGGGTAAAAGTATCGTCTACGTAGCGGAACCATGCCGGGAAGTTTAAAGTTTCAAACAATTTTGATTCATAATAATGCATGTAGATATCAGCCAGGATGGGACTGAGGGGGCTTCCCATGGCTAATCCCTCAGTTTGCTTGTAATATTTATTTTGGAAAACAAAATGTGTTTGTTTCAAGCAGAGTTGAGTGAGAGAAATTAGTTCCTCAATTTCGATGCAAGAGAAATGAAATTTGCGAAGTCTGGTTTCTAGACATCTTAATGCACCCTCCACTGGGACATTGGTGAATAATGATTTTACATCAAAAGAAACCATGAGTAAATTACTAGGAGAAATGTTTTTAACCTTTTTTACAAACTCTATTGGATTTTTTATGGTGTAAATGTTATTGTCTAATAGAGTCGAAAATCTAGAAACTAAATATTTAGCTAAAGGATACGAGGTAGTACCTAAATTTGATACAATAGGGCGGAAAGGAATACCACTTTTATGAATTTTGGGAAGAGCATATAATCTGGCACAATTCGCAACAGATGGGATAAGCGAATGTTTTAAGTTGCTTGATATGATTTGCGAAGATTTGATCGCAGTTTTTATTTTGGATAAGTCCGAAGGTGAAGGATCTTTAGGGATCGGATTATATGGTCCTTCGTTTAAGAGTTTAGTGACACCATCGATGTAAGTGTTCTTATCCATGACGACTATATGGCCACCTTTGTCGGCCTTTGAAATGATAATATCCAGGTTAGAATGAATTTCGCGCATTGTAGCTCTTTCTCTCGCAGTTAGATTTGGTTTCAAAGGTTTATTATTGAATTTCACATTATGAGCGATAAGATGCCTAATCATTTCTTTCTGTGAATCTGAAACTTTACTGAACTTGAAAGCTTTTTCGATAGGAGCCAAAATCTTTGGAATCGAGGGTTTACAGGTTTGTGAGAAGTTAAAATTATATTTTAGAATTCTCTCAAGTTCCTCTGAAAGACTAACATTAGAAATATTAACTATTGGCTTGATGTTTACAATGGGAAGATTTTTTGAACTACTTGAACTGGAAGACTGTAAAAGAAGTTTTTCGAATTTAACTGCAAGGGTGTTTTTATGACGGTTAACTGCATTCTCCGTTCTAGACCAAGACTTTTGTTGAAGGGCAGTGAATTTTGGATATGATTTAGCGAGTTCCAGATGAAGCTTATAGAGTTCATGTTCAATTTTGGACAATTGTTGACGTGTATCCCTTATCACGGACCGAAGTAAGGCAAGCTGTCAATTTAACAGAATTCTTGAAACGCGACTCGAAGGTTTTTGATTAGATTTGATTTGAATAAAATTGGGGATCAATTTTTTACATTTACATTTAAGTAAAAAGTCAAGATGATTCAGGAATTTTTGCCGTTTCAGGCGTAATTTAGTGAAACGATTAACGGATGAAGGCATGGTAAACAATGCAGAAAATCAAACTAAATTAACTGAGCAATAATAACGTACACACAAAACAGCAGAAAAATCCCTCAGTGAAATGAATAGAAAACAAAACGTTTGTAAGCAAAATGCATGAAATCAGACAAGCAAAGCACAATATCCAAATGTACAAAACATAAACATAACTTGAAAATTGCAAAAATGTACTCACCGAAACTCCTACAATCACAAAATGGCGGCCACACCACGTGCAAAAAAAGAAAGCAAAATGTAAACCTGTTTGGGGCTTCTATAATTAAGACACAATAACACGCCGAATACATACTAATTCAGAAGTCAAACAACAAAAATCAGCGTTATACCTACAAAATTTTTTCACAGGACTAGTTTCGATGGTTTTACCGAACCATCATCTTCAGCTGCAAAACCGCAAATGAACAAGATAGGAAATAATGATTAGATAAGATAAGAAAGCTTGAACAAGAATAAGCAAGAGGCGCCATCTGTTGGCGAAACCAGAACTAAAACATAATTTCTCTAAAAGCCGAAGGCAAATTTGGATTGGAATTAGGACCGTTAACTAGAACAGAAAGATTTTTATGAATGTGAAATGCCTCTAGAAAATCCAGTTCTCCAATGGAAGATGTTTTTTGAATAATTTTGGCAGCAGAAAAATTGAAAGTGTGATTTTCGGACCAGCAATGTTGAGCAACAGAACACTTCTGTGTTTCCTTTTTTCTAACATATGCCTCATGTTCTTTGACGCGAAATTTTAAGGCTCTCTTAGTTTGGCCAATGTAAATTAAACCACACTGGCAAGGAATCCTATAAATACCCCAGGAATTCATATCCGGAATGGGGTCCTTGAGTATAGAAGTTGGAATTTTATTGATGGGAGAATAAACAACCCGAAAGTTAAATTTCTGCAAAATATGTGCAACTTTATAGCTAATTGATGGAAAGAAGGGAATGACAACAGAATTTTTATAATCTCCTAAAATAAGAGTGTGGCTTTTAGTGCGTTCAGATGAGAATTTTTTAACTGCTTGATTAATAATGTTGGGTGAAAAGCCCCTGTCAATAGCTATTGCTTTTAAATAATTTAGTTTTTCATCAAGGGCTAGTTTGGAGGAGCAAACTTGAAGAGCACGGAAAACATAGGAATAAAATGAAGCTAACTTTTGTTTAGTCGGATGACATGATTTAAAGTGTGGTGGAAGGCAAACCGATGGAGGTTTACGGTAAACTGTAGTACTGAAGTTGGATGTGTTACGTGTGACCAGAATGTCGAGAAACGGAAGGGAATTGCAAGTCTCAAGTTCAAAAGTGAACTGAATAGCAGGATCAATAGAATTCATTGTTGAAAGAACTTTATTTAAATCATCTTTATTACCTTCAAACAGGGTAAAAGTATCGTCTACGTAGCGGAACCATGCCGGGAAGTTTAAAGTTTCAAACAATTTTGATTCATAATAATGCATGTAGATATCAGCCAGGATGGACTGAGGGGGCTTCCCATGGCTAATCCCTCAGTTTGCTTGTAATATTTATTTTGGAAAACAAAATGTGTTTGTTTCAAACAGAGTTGAGTGAGAGAAATTAGTTCCTCAATTTCGATGCAAGAGAAATGAAATTCGCGAAGTCTGGTTTCTAGACATCTTAATGCACCCTCCACTGGGACATTGGTGAATAATGATTTTACATCAAAAGAAACCATGAGTAAATTACTAGGAGAAATGTTTTTAACCTTTTTTACAAACTCTATTGAATTTTTTATGGTGTAAATGTTATTGTCTAATAGAGTCGAAAATCTAGAAACTAAATATTTAGCTAAAGGATACGAGGCAGTACCTAAATTTGATACAATAGGGCGGAAAGGAATACCACTTTTATGAATTTTGGGAAGAGCATATAATCTGGCACAATTCGCAACAGATGGGATAAGCGAATGTTTTAAGTTGCTTGATATGATTTGCGAAGATTTGATCGCAGTTTTTATTTTGGATAAGTCCGAAGGTGAAGGATCTTTAGGGATCGGATTATATGGTCCTTCGTTTAAGAGTTTAATGACACCATCGATGTAAGTGTTCTTATCCATGACGACTATCTGGCCACCTTTGTCGGCCTTTGAAATGATAATATCCAGGTTAGAATGAATTTCGCGCATTGTAGCTCTTTCTCTCGCAGTTAGATTTGGTTTCAAAGGTTTATTATTGAATTTCACATTATGAGCGATAAGATGCCTAATCATTTCTTTCTGTGAATCTGAAACTTTACTGAACTTGAAAGCTTTTTCGATAGGAGCCAAAATCTTTGGAATCGAGGGTTTACAGGTTTGTGAGAAGTTAAAATTATATTTTAGAATTCTCTCTTGTTCTTCTGAAAGACTAACATTAGAAATATTAACTATTGGCTTGATGTTTACAATGGGAAGATTTTTTGAACTACTTGAACTGGAAGACTGTAAAAGAAGTTTTTCGAATTTAACTGCAAGGGTGTTTTTATGACGGTTAACTGCATTCTCCGTTCTAGACCAAGACTTTTGTTGAAGGGCAGTGAATTTTGGATATGATTTAGCGAGTTCCAGATGAAGCTTATAGAGTTCATGTTCAATTTTGGACAATTGTTGACGTGTATCCCTTATCACGGACGGAAGTATGGCAAGCTGTCAATTTAACAGAATTCTTGAAACGCGACTCGAAGGTTTTTGATTAGATTTGATTTGAATAAAATTGGGGATCAATTTTTTACATTTACATTTAAGTAAAAAGTCAAGATGATTCAGGAATTTTTTGCCGTTTCAGGCGTAATTTAGTGAAACGATTAACGGATGAAGGCATGATAAACAATGCAGAAAATCAAACTAAATTAACTGAGCAATAATAACGTACACACAAAACAGCAGAAAAATCCCTCAGTGAAATGAATAGAAAACAAAACGTTTGTAAGCAAAATGCATGAAATCAGACAAGCAAAGCACAATATCCAAATGTACAAAACATAAACATAACTTGAAAATTGCAAAAATGTACTCACCGAAACTCCTACAATCACAAAATGGCGGCCACAACACGTGCAAAAAAAGAAAGCAAAATGTAAACCTGTTTGGGGCTTCTATAATTAAGACACAATAACACGCCGAATAAATACTAATTCAGAAGTCAAACAACAAAAATCAGCGTTATACCTACAAAAGTTTTTCACAGGACTAGTTTCGATGGTTTTACCGAACCATCATCTTCAGCTGCAAAACCGCAAATGAACAAGATAGGAAATAATGATTAGATAAGATAAGAAAGCTTGAACAAGAATAAGCAAGAGGCGCCATCTGTTGGCGAAACCAGAACTAAAACATAATTTCTCTAAAAGCCGAAGGCAAATTTGGATTGGAATTAGGATCGTTAACTAGAACAGAAAGATTTTTATGAATGTGAAATGCCTCTAGAAAATCCAGTTCTCCAATGGAAGATGTTTTTTGAATAATTTTGGCAGCAGAAAAATTGAAAGTGTGATTTTCGGACCAGCAATGTTGAGCAACAGAAGACTTCTGTGTTTCCTTTTTTCTAACATATGCCTCATGTTCTTTGACGCGAAATTTTAAGGCTCTCTTAGTTTGGCCAATGTAAATTAAACCACACTGGCAAGGAATCCTATAAATACCCCAGGATTTCATATCCGGAATGGGGTCCTTGAGTATAGAAGTTGGAATTTTATTGATGGGAGAATAAACAACCCGAAAGTTAAATTTCTGCAAAATATGTGCAACTTTATAGCTAATTGATGGAAAGAAGGGAATGACAACAGAATTTTTATAATCTCCTAAAATAAGAGTGTGGCTTTTAGTGCGTTCAGATGAGAATTTTTTAACTGCTTGATTAATAATGTTGGGTGAAAAGCCCCTGTCAATAGCTATTGCTTTTAAATAATTTAGTTTTTCATCAAGGGCTAGTTAGGAGGAGCAAACTTGAAGAGCACGGAAAACATAGGAATAAAATGAAACTAACTTTTGTTTACTCGGATGACATGATTTAAAGTGTGGTGGAAGGCAAACCGATGGAGGTTTACGGTAAACTGTAGTACTGAAGTTGGATGTGTTACGTGTGACCAGAATGTCGAGAAACGGAAGGGAATTGCAAGTCTCAAGTTCAAAAGTGAACTGAATAGCAGGATCAATAGAATTCATTGTTGAAAGAACTTTATTTAAATCATCTTTATTACCTTCAAACAGGGTAAAAGTATCGTCTACGTAGCGGAACCATGCCGGGAAGTTTAAAGTTTCAAACAATTTTGATTCATAATAATGCATGTAGATATCAGCCAGGATGGGACTGAGGGGGCTTCCCATGGCTAATCCCTCAGTTTGCTTGTAATATTTATTTTGGAAAACAAAATGTGTTTGTTTCAAACAGAGTTGAGTGAGAGAAATTAGTTCCTCAATTTCGATGCAAGAGAAATGAAATTCGCGAAGTCTGGTTTCTAGACATCTTAATGCACCCTCCACTGGGACATTGGTGAATAATGATTTTACATCAAAAGAAACCATGAGTAAATTACTAGGAGAAATGTTTTTAACCTTTTTTACAAACTCTATTGAATTTTTTATGGTGTAAATGTTATTGTCTAATAGAGTCGAAAATTTAGAAACTAAATATTTAGCTAAAGGATACGAGGCAGTACCTAAATTTGATAAAATACGGCGGAAAGGAATACCACTTTTATGAATTTTGGGAAGAGCATATAATCTGGCACAATTCGCAACAGATGGGATAAGCGAATGTTTTAAGTTGCTTGAAATGATTTGCGAAGATTTGATCGCAGTTTTTATTTTGGATAAGTCCGAAGGTGAAGGATCTTTAGGGATCGGATTATATGGCCCTTCGTTTAAGAGTTTAGTGACACCATCGATGTAAGTGTTCTTATCCATGACGACTATCTGGCCACCTTTGTCGGCCTTTGAAATGATAATATCCGGGTTAGAATGAATTTCGCGCATTGTAGCTCTTTCTCTCGCAGTTAGATTTGGTTTCAAAGGTTTATTATTGAATTTCACATTCTGAGCGATAAGATGCCTAATCATTTCTTTCTGTGAATCTGAAACTTTACTGAACTTGAAAGCTTTTTCGATAGGAGCCAAAATCTTTGGAATCGAGGGTTTACAGGTTTGTGAGAAGTTAAAATTATATTTTAGAATTCTCTCTTGTTCTTCTGAAAGACTAACATTAGAAATATTAACTATTGGCTTGATGTTTACAATGGGAATATTTTTTGAACTACTTGAACTGGAAGACTGTAAAAGAAGTTTTTCGAATTTAACTGCAAGGGTGTTTTTATGACGGTTAACTGCATTCTCCGTTCTAGACCAAGACTTTTGTTCAAGGGCAGTGAATTTTGGATATGATTTAGCGAGTTCCAGATGAAGCTTATAGAGTTCATGTTCAATTTTGGACAATTGTTGACGTGTATCCCTTATCACGGACCGAAGTAAGGCAAGCTGTCAATTTAACAGAATTCTTGAAACGCGACTCGAAGGTTTTTGATTAGATTTGATTTGAATAAAATTGGGGATCAATTTTTTACATTTACATTTAAGTAAAAAGTCAAGATGATTCAGGAATTTTTGCCGTTTCAGGCGTAATTTAGTGAAACGATTAACGGATGAAGGCATGATAAACAATGCAGAAAATCAAACTAAATTAACTGAGCAATAATAACGTACACACAAAACAGCAGAAAAATCCCTCAGTGAAATGAATAGAAAACAAAACGTTTGTAAGCAAAATGCATGAAATCAGACAAGCAAAGCACAATATCCAAATGTACAAAACATAAACATAACTTGAAAATTGCAAAAATGTACTCACCGAAACTCCTACAATCACAAAATGGCGGCCACACCACGTGCAAAAAAAGAAAGCAAAATGTAAACCTGTTTGGGGCTTCTATAATTAAGACACAATAACACGCCGAATAAATACTAATTCAGAAGTCAAACAACAAAAATCAGCGTTATACCTACAAAAGTTTTTCACAGGACTAGTTTCGATGGTTTTACCGAACCATCATCTTCAGCTGCAAAACCGCAAATGAACAAGATAGGAAATAATGATTAGATAAGATAAGAAAGCTTGAACAAGAATAAGCAAGAGGCGCCATCTGTTGGCGAAACCAGAACTAAAACATAATTTCTCTAAAAGCCGAAGGCAAATTTGGATTGGAATTAGGATCGTTAACTAGAACAGAAAGATTTTTATGAATGTGAAATGCCTCTAGAAAATCCAGTTCTCCAATGGAAGATGTTTTTTGAATAATTTTGGCAGCAGAAAAATTGAAAGTGTGATTTTCGGACCAGCAATGTTGAGCAACAGAAGACTTCTGTGTTTCCTTTTTTCTAACCTATGCCTCATGTTCTTTGACGCGAAATTTTAAGGCTCTCTTAGTTTGGCCAATTTAAATTAAACCACACTGGCAAGGAATCCTATAAATACCCCAGGATTTCATATCCGGAATGGGGTCCTTGAGTATAGAAGTTGGAATTTTATTGATGGGAGAATAAACAACCCGAAAGCTAAATTTCTGCAAAATATGTGCAACTTTATAGCTAATTGATGGAAAGAAGGGAATGACAACAGAATTTTTATAATCTCCTAAAATAAGAGTGTGGCTTTTAGTGTGTTCAGATGAGAATTTTTTAACTGCTTGATTAATAATGTTGGGTGAAAAGACCCTGTCAATAGCTATTGCTTTTAAATAATTTAGTTTTTCATCAAGGGCTAGTTTGGAGGAGCAAACTTGAAGAGCACGGAAAACATAGGAATAAAATGAAGCTAACTTTTGTTTACTCGGATGACATGATTTAAAGTGTGGTGGAAGGCAAACCGATGGAGGTTTACGGTAAACTGTAGTACTGAAGTTGGATGTGTTACGTGTGACCAGAATGTCGAGAAACGGAAGGGAATTGCAAGTCTCAAGTTCAAAAGTGAACTGAATAGCAGGATCAATAGAATTCATTGTTGAAAGAACTTTATTTAAATCATCTTTATTACCTTCAAACAGGGTAAAAGTATCGTCTACGTAGCGGAACCATGCCGGGAAGTTTAAAGTTTCAAACAATTTTGATTCATAATAATGCATGTAGATATCAGCCAGGATGGGACTGAGGGGGCTTCCCATGGCTAATCCCTCAGTTTGCTTGTAATATTTATTTTGGAAAACAAAATGTGTTTGTTTCAAACAGAGTTGAGTGAGAGAAATTAGTTCCTCAATTTCGATGCAAGAGAAATGAAATTCGCGAAGTCTGGTTTCTAGACATCTTAATGCACCCTCCACTGGGACATTGGTGAATAATGATTTTACATCAAAAGAAACCATGAATAAATTACTAGGAGAAATGTTTTTAACCTTTTTTACAAACTCTATTGAATTTTTTATGGTGTAAATGTTATTGTCTAATAGAGTCGAAAATCTAGAAACTAAATATTTAGCTAAAGGATACGAGGCAGTACCTAAATTTGATACAATAGGGCGGAAAGGAATACCACTTTTATGAATTTTGGGAAGAGCATATAATCTGGCACAATTCGCAACAGATGGGATAAGCGAATGTTTTAAGTTGCTTGAAATGATTTGCGAAGATTTGATCGCAGTTTTTATTTTGGATAAGTCCGAAGGTGAAGGATCTTTAGGGATCGGATTATATGGTCCTTCGTTTAAGAGTTTAGTGACACCATCGATGTAAGTGTTCTTATCCATGACGACTATCTGGCCACCTTTGTCGGCCTTTGAAATGATAATATCCAGGTTAGAATGAATTTCGCGCATTGTAGCTCTTTCTCTCGCAGTTAGATTTGGTTTCAAAGGTTTATTATTGAATTTCACATTATGAGCGATAAGATGCCTAATCATTTCTTTCTGTGAATCTGAAACTTTACTGAACTTGAAAGCTTTTTCGATAGGAGCCAAAATCTTTGGAATCGAGGGTTTACAGGTTTGCGAGAAGTTAAAATTATATTTTAGAATTCTCTCTTGTTCTTCTGAAAGACTAACATTAGAAATATTAACTATTGGCTTGATGTTTACAATGGGAAGATTTTTTGAACTACTTGAACTGGAAGACTGTAAAAGAAGTTTTTCGAATTTAACTGCAAGGGTGTTTTTATGACGGTTAACTGCATTCTCCGTTCTAGACCAAGACTTTTGTTGAAGGGCAGTGAATTTTGGATATGATTTAGCGAGTTCCAGATGAAGATTATAGAGTTCATGTTCAATTTTGGACAATTGTTGACGTGTATCCCTTATCACGGACCGAAGTAAGGCAAGCTGTCAATTTAACAGAATTCTTGAAACGCGACTCGAAGGTTTTTGATTAGATTTGATTTGAATAAAATTGGGGATCAATTTTTTACATTTACATTTAAGTAAAAAGTCAAGATGATTCAGGAATTTTTGCCGTTTCAGGCGTAATTTAGTGAAACGATTAACGGATGAAGGCATGATAAACAATGCAGAAAATCAAACTAAATTAACTGAGCAATAATAACGTACACACAAAACAGCAGAAAAATCCCTCAGTGAAATGAATAGAAAACAAAACGTTTGTAAGCAAAATGCATGAAATCAGACAAGCAAAGCACAATATCCAAATGTACAAAACATAAACATAACTTGAAAATTGCAAAAATGTACTCACCGAAACTCCTACAATCACAAAATGGCGGCCACACCACGTGCAAAAAAAGAAAGCAAAATGTAAACCTGTTTGGGGCTTCTATAATTAAGACACAATAACACGCCGAATAAATACTAATTCAGAAGTCAAACAACAAAAATCAGCGTTATACCTACAAAATTTTTTCACAGGACTAGTTTCGATGGTTTTACCGAACCATCATCTTCAGCTGCAAAACCGCAAATGAACAAGATAGGAAATAATGATTAGATAAGATAAGAAAGCTTGAACAAGAATAAGCAAGAGGCGCCATCTGTTGGCGAAACCAGAACTAAAACATAATTTCTCTAAAAGCCGAAGGCAAATTTGGATTGGAATTAGGATCGTTAACTAGAACAGAAAGATTTTTATGAATGTGAAATGCCTCTAGAAAATCCAGTTCTCCAATGGAAGATGTTTTTTGAATAATTTTGGCAGCAGAAAAATTGAAAGTGTGATTTTCGGACCAGCAATGTTGAGCAACAGAAGACTTCTGTGTTTCCTTTTTTCTAACCTATGCCTCATGTTCTTTGACGCGAAATTTTAAGGCTCTCTTAGTTTGGCCAATGTAAATTAAACCACACTGGCAAGGAATCCTATAAATACCCCAGGAATTCATATCCGGAATGGGGTCCTTGAGTATAGAAGTTGGAATTTTATTGATGGGAGAATAAACAACCCGAAAGTTAAATTTCTGCAAAATATGTGCAACTTTATAGCTAATTGATGGAAAGAAGGGAATGACAACAGAATTTTTATAATCTCCTAAAATAAGAGTGTGGCTTTTAGTGTGTTCAGATGAGAATTATTTAACTGCTTGATTAATAATGTTGGGTGAAAAGCCCCTGTCAATAGCTATTGCTTTTAAATAATTTAGTTTTTCATCAAGGGCTAGTTTGGAGGAGCAAACTTGAAGAGCACGGAAAACATAGGAATAAAATGAAGCTAACTTTTGTTTAGTCGGATGACATGATTTAAAGTGTGGTGGAAGGCAAACCGATGGAGGTTTACGGTAAACTGTAGTACTGAAGTTGGATGTGTTACGTGTGAACAGAATGTCGAGAAACGGAAGGGAATTAATTGCAAGTCTCAAGTTCAAAAGTGAACTGAATAGCAGGATCAATAGAATTCATTGTTGAAAGAACTTTATTTAAATCATCTTTATTACCTTCAAACAGGGTAAAAGTATCGTCTACGTAGCGGAACCATGCCGGGAAGCTTAAAGTTTCAAACAATTTTGATTCATAATAATGCATGTAGATATCAGCCAGGATGGGACTGAGGGGGCTTCCCATGGCTAATCCCTCAGTTTGCTTGTAATATTTATTTTGGAAAACAAAATGTGTTTGTTTCAAACAGAGTTGAGTGAGAGAAATTAGTTCCTCAATTTCGATGCAAGAGAAATGAAATTCGCGAAGTCTGGTTTCTAGACATCTTAATGCACCCTCCACTGGGACATTGGTGAATAATGATTTTACATCAAAAGAAACCATGAGTAAATTACTAGGAGAAATGTTTTTAACCTTTTTTACAAACTCTATTGAATTTTTTATGGTGTAAATGTTATTGTCTAATAGAGTCGAAAATCTAGAAACTAAATATTTAGCTAAAGGATACGAGGCAGTACCTAAATTTGATAAAATACGGCGGAAAGGAATACTACTTTTATGAATTTTGGGAAGAGCATATAATCTGGCACAATTCGCAACAGATGGGATAAGCGAATGTTTTAAGTTGCTTGAAATGATTTGCGAAGATTTGATCGCAGTTTTTATTTTGGATAAGTCCGAAGGTGAAGGATCGTTAGGGATCGGATTATATGGCCCTTCGTTTAAGAGTTTAGTGACACCATCGATGTAAGTGTTCTTATCCATGACGACTATCTGGCCACCTTTGTCGGCCTTTGAAATGATAATATCCGGGTTAGAATGAATTTCGCGCATTGTAGCTCTTTCTCTCGCAGTTAGATTTGGTTTCAAAGGTTTATTATTGAATTTCACATTCTGAGCGATAAGATGCCTAATCATTTCTTTCTGTGAATCTGAAACTTTACTGAACTTGAAAGCTTTTTCGATAGGAGCCAAAATCTTTGGAATCGAGGGTTTACAGGTTTGTGAGAAGTTAAAATTATATTTTAGAATTCTCTCTTGTTCTTCTGAAAGACTAACATTAGAAATATTAACTATTGGCTTGATGTTTACAATGGGAAGATTTTTTGAACTACTTGAACTGGAAGACTGTAAAAGAAGTTTTTCGAATTTAACTGCAAGGGTGTTTTTATGACGGTTAACTGCATTCTCCGTTCTAGACCAAGACTTTTGTTCAAGGGCAGTGAATTTTGGATATGATTTAGCGAGTTCCAGATGAAGCTTATAGAGTTCATGTTCAATTTTGGACAATTGTT
This sequence comes from Stegodyphus dumicola, assembly GCF_044657685.1. NCBI lineage: Eukaryota > Metazoa > Arthropoda > Arachnida > Araneae > Eresidae > Stegodyphus > Stegodyphus dumicola. The sequence continues at coordinate 203,374,881 of NC_140771.1, forward strand.
GACGTGTATCCCTTATCACGGACCGAAGTAAGGCAAGCTTGCAATTTAACAGAATTCTTGAAACGCGACTCGAAGGTTTTTGATTAGATTTGATTTGAATAAAATTGGGGATCAATTTTTTACATTTACATTTAAGTAAAAAGTCAAGATGATTCAGGAATTTTTGCCGTTTCAGGCGTAATTTAGTGAAACGATTAACGGATGAAGGCATGATAAACAATGCAGAAAATCAAACTAAATTAACTGAGCAATAATAACGTACACACAAAACAGCAGAAAAATCCCTCAGTGAAATGAATAGAAAACAAAACGTTTGTAAGCAAAATGCATGAAATCAGACAAGCAAAGCACAATATCCAAATGTACAAAACATAAACATAACTTGAAAATTGCAAAAATGTACTCACCGAAACTCCTACAATCACAAAATGGCGGCCACACCACGTGCAAAAAAAGAAAGCAAAATGTAAACCTGTTTGGGGCTTCTATAATTAAGACACAATAACACGCGGAATAAATACTAATTCAGAAGTCAAACAACAAAAATCAGCGTTATACATACAAAATTTTTTCACAGGACTAGTTTCGATGGTTTTACCGAACCATCATCTTCAGCTGCAAAACCGCAAATGAACAAGATAGGAAATAATGATTAGATAAGATAAGAAAGCTTGAACAAGAATAAGCAAGAGGCGCCATCTGTTGGCGAAACCAGAACTAAAACATAATTTCTCTAAAAGCCGAAGGCAAATTTGGATTGGAATTAGGATCGTTAACTAGAACAGAAAGATTTTTATGAATGTGAAATGCCTCTAGAAAATCCAGTTCTCCAATGGAAGATGTTTTTTGAATAATTTTGGCAGCAGAAAAATTGAAAGTGTGATTTTCGGACCAGCAATGTTGAGCAACAGAAGACTTCTGTGTTTCCTTTTTTCTAACCTATGCCTCATGTTCTTTGACGCGAAATTTTAAGGCTCTCTTAGTTTGGCCAATGTAAATTAAACCACACTGGCAAGGAATCCTATAAATACCCCAGGAATTCATATCCGGAATGGGGTCCTTGAGTATAGAAGTTGGAATTTTATTGATGGGAGAATAAACAACCCGAAAGTTAAATTTCTGCAAAATATGTGCAACTTTATAGCTAATTGATGGAAAGAAGGGAATGACAACAGAATTTTTATAATCTCCTAAAATAAGAGTGTGGCTTTTAGTGTGTTCAGATGAGAATTATTTAACTGCTTGATTAATAATGTTGGGTGAAAAGCCCCTGTCAATAGCTATTGCTTTTAAATAATTTAGTTTTTCATCAAGGGCTAGTTTGGAGGAGCAAACTTGAAGAGCACGGAAAACATAGGAATAAAATGAAGCTAACTTTTGTTTAGTCGGATGACATGATTTAAAGTGTGGTGGAAGGCAAACCGATGGAGGTTTACGGTAAACTGTAGTACTGAAGTTGGATGTGTTACGTGTGAACAGAATGTCGAGAAACGGAAGGGAATTAATTGCAAGTCTCAAGTTCAAAAGTGAACTGAATAGCAGGATCAATAGAATTCATTGTTGAAAGAACTTTATTTAAATCATCTTTATTACCTTCAAACAGGGTAAAAGTATCGTCTACGTAGCGGAACCATGCCGGGAAGCTTAAAGTTTCAAACAATTTTGATTCATAATAATGCATGTAGATATCAGCCAGGATGGGACTGAGGGGGCTTCCCATGGCTAATCCCTCAGTTTGCTTGTAATATTTATTTTGGAAAACAAAATGTGTTTGTTTCAAACAGAGTTGAGTGAGAGAAATTAGTTCCTCAATTTCGATGCAAGAGAAATGAAATTCGCGAAGTCTGGTTTCTAGACATCTTAATGCACCCTCCACTGGGACATTGGTGAATAATGATTTTACATCAAAAGAAACCATGAGTAAATTACTAGGAGAAATGTTTTTAACCTTTTTTACAAACTCTATTGAATTTTTTATGGTGTAAATGTTATTGTCTAATAGAGTCGAAAATCTAGAAACTAAATATTTAGCTAAAGGATACGAGGCAGTACCTAAATTTGATAAAATACGGCGGAAAGGAATACTACTTTTATGAATTTTGGGAAGAGCATATAATCTGGCACAATTCGCAACAGATGGGATAAGCGAATGTTTTAAGTTGCTTGAAATGATTTGCGAAGATTTGATCGCAGTTTTTATTTTGGATAAGTCCGAAGGTGAAGGATCGTTAGGGATCGGATTATATGGCCCTTCGTTTAAGAGTTTAGTGACACCATCGATGTAAGTGTTCTTATCCATGACGACTATCTGGCCACCTTTGTCGGCCTTTGAAATGATAATATCCGGGTTAGAATGAATTTCGCGCATTGTAGCTCTTTCTCTCGCAGTTAGATTTGGTTTCAAAGGTTTATTATTGAATTTCACATTCTGAGCGATAAGATGCCTAATCATTTCTTTCTGTGAATCTGAAACTTTACTGAACTTGAAAGCTTTTTCGATAGGAGCCAAAATCTTTGGAATCGAGGGTTTACAGGTTTGTGAGAAGTTAAAATTATATTTTAGAATTCTCTCTTGTTCTTCTGAAAGACTAACATTAGAAATATTAACTATTGGCTTGATGTTTACAATGGGAAGATTTTTTGAACTACTTGAACTGGAAGACTGTAAAAGAAGTTTTTCGAATTTAACTGCAAGGGTGTTTTTATGACGGTTAACTGCATTCTCCGTTCTAGACCAAGACTTTTGTTCAAGGGCAGTGAATTTTGGATATGATTTAGCGAGTTCCAGATGAAGCTTATAGAGTTCATGTTCAATTTTGGACAATTGTTGACGTGTATCCCTTATCACGGACCGAAGTAAGGCAAGCTTGCAATTTAACAGAATTCTTGAAACGCGACTCGAAGGTTTTTGATTAGATTTGATTTGAATAAAATTGGGGATCAATTTTTTACATTTACATTTAAGTAAAAAGTCAAGATGATTCAGGAATTTTTGCCGTTTCAGGCGTAATTTAGTGAAACGATTAACGGATGAAGGCATGATAAACAATGCAGAAAATCAAACTAAATTAACTGAGCAATAATAACGTACACACAAAACAGCAGAAAAATCCCTCAGTGAAATGAATAGAAAACAAAACGTTTGTAAGCAAAATGCATGAAATCAGACAAGCAAAGCACAATATCCAAATGTACAAAACATAAACATAACTTGAAAATTGCAAAAATGTACTCACCGAAACTCCTACAATCACAAAATGGCGGCCACACCACGTGCAAAAAAAGAAAGCAAAATGTAAACCTGTTTGGGGCTTCTATAATTAAGACACAATAACACGCCGAATAAATACTAATTCAGAAGTCAAACAACAAAAATCAGCGTTATACCTACAAAATTTTTTCACAGGACTAGTTTCGATGGTTTTACCGAACCATCATCTTCAGCTGCAAAACCGCAAATGAACAAGATAGGAAATAATGATTAGATAAGATAAGAAAGCTTGAACAAGAATAAGCAAGAGGCGCCATCTGTTGGCGAAACCAGAACTAAAACATAATTTCTCTAAAAGCCGAAGGCAAATTTGGATTGGAATTAGGATCGTTAACTAGAACAGAAAGATTTTTATGAATGTGAAATGCCTCTAGAAAATCCAGTTCTCCAATGGAAGATGTTTTTTGAATAATTTTGGCAGCAGAAAAATTGAAAGTGTGATTTTCGGACCAGCAATGTTGAGCAACAGAAGACTTCTGTGTTTCCTTTTTTCTAACCTATGCCTCATGTTCTTTGACGCGAAATTTTAAGGCTCTCTTAGTTTGGCCAATGTAAATTAAACCACACTGGCAAGGAATCCTATAAATACCCCAGGAATTCATATCCGGAATGGGGTCCTTGAGTATAGAAGTTGGAATTTTATTGATGGGAGAATAAACAACCCGAAAGTTAAATTTCTGCAAAATATGTGCAACTTTATAGCTAATTGATGGAAAGAAGGGAATGACAACAGAATTTTTATAATCTCCTAAAATAAGAGTGTGGCTTTTAGTGTGTTCAGATGAGAATTATTTAACTGCTTGATTAATAATGTTGGGTGAAAAGCCCCTGTCAATAGCTATTGCTTTTAAATAATTTAGTTTTTCATCAAGGGCTAGTTTGGAGGAGCAAACTTGAAGAGCACGGAAAACATAGGAATAAAATGAAGCTAACTTTTGTTTAGTCGGATGACATGATTTAAAGTGTGGTGGAAGGCAAACCGATGGAGGTTTACGGTAAACTGTAGTACTGAAGTTGGATGTGTTACGTGTGAACAGAATGTCGAGAAACGGAAGGGAATTAATTGCAAGTCTCAAGTTCAAAAGTGAACTGAATAGCAGGATCAATAGAATTCATTGTTGAAAGAACTTTATTTAAATCATCTTTATTACCTTCAAACAGGGTAAAAGTATCGTCTACGTAGCGGAACCATGCCGGGAAGCTTAAAGTTTCAAACAATTTTGATTCATAATAATGCATGTAGATATCAGCCAGGATGGGACTGAGGGGGCTTCCCATGGCTAATCCCTCAGTTTGCTTGTAATATTTATTTTGGAAAACAAAATGTGTTTGTTTCAAACAGAGTTGAGTGAGAGAAATTAGTTCCTCAATTTCGATGCAAGAGAAATGAAATTCGCGAAGTCTGGTTTCTAGACATCTTAATGCACCCTCCACTGGGACATTGGTGAATAATGATTTTACATCAAAAGAAACCATGAGTAAATTACTAGGAGAAATGTTTTTAACCTTTTTTACAAACTCTATTGAATTTTTTATGGTGTAAATGTTATTGTCTAATAGAGTCGAAAATCTAGAAACTAAATATTTAGCTAAAGGATACGAGGCAGTACCTAAATTTGATAAAATACGGCGGAAAGGAATACTACTTTTATGAATTTTGGGAAGAGCATATAATCTGGCACAATTCGCAACAGATGGGATAAGCGAATGTTTTAAGTTGCTTGAAATGATTTGCGAAGATTTGATCGCAGTTTTTATTTTGGATAAGTCCGAAGGTGAAGGATCGTTAGGGATCGGATTATATGGCCCTTCGTTTAAGAGTTTAGTGACACCATCGATGTAAGTGTTCTTATCCATGACGACTATCTGGCCACCTTTGTCGGCCTTTGAAATGATAATATCCGGGTTAGAATGAATTTCGCGCATTGTAGCTCTTTCTCTCGCAGTTAGATTTGGTTTCAAAGGTTTATTATTGAATTTCACATTCTGAGCGATAAGATGCCTAATCATTTCTTTCTGTGAATCTGAAACTTTACTGAACTTGAAAGCTTTTTCGATAGGAGCCAAAATCTTTGGAATCGAGGGTTTACAGGTTTGTGAGAAGTTAAAATTATATTTTAGAATTCTCTCTTGTTCTTCTGAAAGACTAACATTAGAAATATTAACTATTGGCTTGATGTTTACAATGGGAAGATTTTTTGAACTACTTGAACTGGAAGACTGTAAAAGAAGTTTTTCGAATTTAACTGCAAGGGTGTTTTTATGACGGTTAACTGCATTCTCCGTTCTAGACCAAGACTTTTGTTCAAGGGCAGTGAATTTTGGATATGATTTAGCGAGTTCCAGATGAAGCTTATAGAGTTCATGTTCAATTTTGGACAATTGTTGACGTGTATCCCTTATCACGGACCGAAGTAAGGCAAGCTTGCAATTTAACAGAATTCTTGAAACGCGACTCGAAGGTTTTTGATTAGATTTGATTTGAATAAAATTGGGGATCAATTTTTTACATTTACATTTAAGTAAAAAGTCAAGATGATTCAGGAATTTTTGCCGTTTCAGGCGTAATTTAGTGAAACGATTAACGGATGAAGGCATGATAAACAATGCAGAAAATCAAACTAAATTAACTGAGCAATAATAACGTACACACAAAACAGCAGAAAAATCCCTCAGTGAAATGAATAGAAAACAAAACGTTTGTAAGCAAAATGCATGAAATCAGACAAGCAAAGCACAATATCCAAATGTACAAAACATAAACATAACTTGAAAATTGCAAAAATGTACTCACCGAAACTCCTACAATCACAAAATGGCGGCCACACCACGTGCAAAAAAAGAAAGCAAAATGTAAACCTGTTTGGGGCTTCTATAATTAAGACACAATAACACGCGGAATAAATACTAATTCAGAAGTCAAACAACAAAAATCAGCGTTATACATACAAAATTTTTTCACAGGACTAGTTTCGATGGTTTTACCGAACCATCATCTTCAGCTGCAAAACCGCAAATGAACAAGATAGGAAATAATGATTAGATAAGATAAGAAAGCTTGAACAAGAATAAGCAAGAGGCGCCATCTGTTGGCGAAACCAGAACTAAAACATAATTTCTCTAAAAGCCGAAGGCAAATTTGGATTGGAATTAGGATCGTTAACTAGAACAGAAAGATTTTTATGAATGTGAAATGCCTCTAGAAAATCCAGTTCTCCAATGGAAGATGTTTTTTGAATAATTTTGGCAGCAGAAAAATTGAAAGTGTGATTTTCGGACCAGCAATGTTGAGCAACAGAAGACTTCTGTGTTTCCTTTTTTCTAACATATGCCTCATGTTCTTTGACGCGAAATTTTAAGGCTCTCTTAGTTTGGCCAATGTAAATTAAACCACACTGGCAAGGAATCCTATAAATACCCCAGGAATTCATATCCGGAATGGGGTCCTTGAGTATAGAAGTTGGAATTTTATTGATGGGAGAATAAACAACCCGAAAGTTAAATTTCTGCAAAATATGTGCAACTTTATAGCTAATTGATGGAAAGAAGGGAATGACAACAGAATTTTTATAATCTCCTAAAATAAGAGTGTGGCTTTTAGTGTGTTCAGTTGAGAATTTTTTAACTGCTTGATTAATAATGTTGGGTGAAAAGCCCCTGTCAATAGCTATTGCTTTTAAATAATTTAGTTCTTCATCAAGGGCTAGTTTGGAGGAGCAAACTTGAAGAGCACGGAAAACATAGGAATAAAATGAAGCTAACTTTTGTTTAGTCGGATGACATGATTTAAAGTGTGGTGGAAGGCAAACCGATGGAGGTTTACGGTAAACTGTAGTACTGAAGTTGGATGTGTTACGTGTGACCAGAATGTCGAGAAACGGAAGGGAATTGCAAGTCTCAAGTTCAAAAGTGAACTGAATAGCAGGATCAATAGAATTCATTGTTGAAAGAACTTTATTTAAATCATCTTTATTACCTTCAAACAGGGTAAAAGTATCGTCTACGTAGCGGAACCATGCCGGGAAGTTTAAAGTTTCGCACAATTTTGATTCATAATAATGCATGTAGATATCAGCCAGGATGGGACTGAGGGGGCTTCCCATGGCTAATCCCTCAGTTTGCTTGTAATATTTATTTTGGAAAACAAAATGTGTTTGTTTCAAACAGAGTTGAGTGAGAGAAATTAGTTCCTCAATTTCGATGCAAGAGAAATGAAATTCGCGAAGTCTGGTTTCTAGACATCTTAATGCACCCTCCACTGGGACATTGGTGAATAATGATTTTACATCAAAAGAAACCATGAGTAAATTACTAGGACAAATGTTTTTAACCTTTTTTACAAATTCTATTGAATTTTTTATGGTGTAAATGTTATTGTCTAATAGAGTGGAAAATCTAGAAACTAAATATTTAGCTAAAGGATACGAGGCAGTACCTAAATTTGATACAATAGGGCGGAAAGGAATACCACTTTTATGAATTTTGGGAAGAGCATATAATCTGGCACAATTCGCAACAGATGGGATAAGCGAATGTTTTAAGTTGCTTGAAATGATTTGCGAAGATTTGATCGCAGTTTTTATTTTGGATAAGTCCGAAGGTGAAGGATCTTTAGGGATCGGATTATATGGTCCTTCGTTTAAGAGTTTAGTGACACCATCGATGTAAGTGTTCTTATCCATGACGACTATCTGGCCACCTTTGTCGGCCTTTGAAATGATAATATCCGGGTTAGAATGAATTTCGCGCATTGTAGCTCTTTCTCTCGCAGTTAGATTTGGTATCAAAGGTTTATTATTGAATTTCACATTATGAGCAGTAAGATGCCTAATCATTTCTTTCTGTGAATCTGAAACTTTACTGAACTTGAAAGCTTTTTCGATAGGAGCCAAAATCTTTGGAATCGAGGGTTTACAGGTTTGTGAGAAGTTAAAATTATATTTTAGAATTCTCTCTTGTTCTTCTGAAAGACTAACATTAGAAATATTAACTATTGGCTTGATGTTTACAATGGGAAGATTTTTTGAACTACTTGAACTGGAAGACTGTAAAAGAAGTTTTTCGAATTTAACTGCAAGGGTGTTTTTATGACGGTTAACTGCATTCTCCGTTCTAGACCAAGACTTTTGTTCAAGGGCAGTGAATTTTGGATATGATTTAGCGAGTTCCAGATGAAGCTTATAGAGTTCATGCTCAATTTTGGACAATTGTTGACGTGTATCCCTTATCACGGACCGAAGTAAGGCAAGCTTGCAATTTAACAGAATTCTTGAAACGCGACTCGAAGGTTTTTGATTAGATTTGATTTGAATAAAATTGGGGATCAATTTTTTACATTTACATCTAAGTAAAAAGTCAAGATGATTCAGGAATTTTTGCCGTTTCAGGCGTAATTTAGTGAAACGATTAACGGATGAAGGCATGATAAACAATGCAGAAAATCAAACTAAATTAACTGAGCAATAATAACGTACACACAAAACAGCAGAAAAATCCCTCAGTGAAATGAATAGAAAACAAAACGTTTGTAAGCAAAATGCATGAAATCAGACAAGCAAAGCACAATATCCAAATGTACAAAACATAAACATAACTTGAAAATTGCAAAAATGTACTCACCGAAACTCCTACAATCACAAAATGGCGGCCACACCACGTGCAAAAAAAGAAAGCAAAATGTAAACCTGTTTGGGGCTTCTATAATTAAGACACAATAACACGCCGAATAAATACTAATTCAGAAGTCAAACAACAAAAATCAGCGTTATACCTACAAAATTTTTTCACAGGACTAGTTTCGATGGTTTTACCGAACCATCATCTTCAGCTGCAAAACCGCAAATGAACAAGATAGGAAATAATGATTAGATAAGATAAGAAAGCTTGAACAAGAATAAGCAAGAGGCGCCATCTGTTGGCGAAACCAGAACTAAAACATAATTTCTCTAAAAGCCGAAGGCAAATTTGGATTGGAATTAGGATCGTTAACTAGAACAGAAAGATTTTTATGAATGTGAAATGCCTCTAGAAAATCCAGTTCTCCAATGGAAGATGTTTTTTGAATAATTTTGGCAGCAGAAAAATTGAAAGTGTGATTTTCGGACCAGCAATGTTGAGCAACAGAAGACTTCTGTGTTTCCTTTTTTCTAACATATGCCTCATGTTCTTTGACGCGAAATTTTAAGGCTCTCTTAGTTTGGCCAATGTAAATTAAACCACACTGGCAAGGAATCCTATAAATACCCCAGGAATTCATATCCGGAATGGGGTCCTTGAGTATAGAAGTTGGAATTTTATTGATGGGAGAATAAACAACCCGAAAGTTAAATTTCTGCAAAATATGTGCAACTTTATAGCTAATTGATGGAAAGAAGGGAATGACAACAGAATTTTTATAATCTCCTAAAATAAGAGTGTGGCTTTTAGTGTGTTCAGATGAGAATTTTTTAACTGCTTGATTAATAATGTTGGGTGAAAAGCCCCTGTCAATAGCTATTGCTTTTAAATAATTTAGTTCTTCATCAAGGGCTAGTTTGGAGGAGCAAACTTGAAGAGCACGGAAAACATAGGAATAAAATGAAGCTAACTTTTGTTTAGTCGGATGACATGATTTAAAGTGTGGTGGAAGGCAAACCGATGGAGGTTTACGGTAAACTGTAGTACTGAAGTTGGATGTGTTACGTGTGACCAGAATGTCGAGAAACGGAAGGGAATTGCAAGTCTCAAGTTCAAAAGTGAACTGAATAGCAGGATCAATAGAATTCATTGTTGAAAGAACTTTATTTAAATCATCTTTATTACCTTCAAACAGGGTAAAAGTATCGTCTACGTAGCGGAACCATGCCGGGAAGTTTAAAGTTTCAAACAATTTTGATTCATAATAATGCATGTAGATATCAGCCAGGATGGGACTGAGGGGGCTTCCCATGGCTAATCCCTCAGTTTGCTTGTAATATTTATTTTGGAAAACAAAATGTGTTTGTTTCAAACAGAGTTGAGTGAGAGAAATTAGTTCCTCAATTTCGATGCAAGAGAAATGAAATTCGCGAAGTCTGGTTTCTAGACATCTTAATGCACCCTCCACTGGGACATTGGTGAATAATGATTTTACATCAAAAGAAACCATGAGTAAATTACTAGGAGAAATGTTTTTAACCTTTTTTACAAATTCTATTGAATTTTTTATGGTGTAAATGTTATTGTCTAATAGAGTGGAAAATCTAGAAACTAAATATTTAGCTAAAGGATACGAGGCAGTACCTAAATTTGATACAATAGGGCGGAAAGGAATACCACTTTTATGAATTTTGGGAAGAGCATATAATCTGGCACAATTCGCAACAGATGGGATAAGCGAATGTTTTAAGTTGCTTGAAATGATTTGCGAAGATTTGATCGCAGTTTTTATTTTGGATAAGTCCGAAGGTGAAGGATCTTTAGGGATCGGATTATATGGTCCTTCGTTTAAGAGTTTAGTGACACCATCGATGTAAGTGTTCTTATCCATGACGACTATCTGGCCACCTTTGTCCGCCTTTGAAATGATAATATCCGGGTTAGAATGAATTTCGCGCATTGTAGCTCTTTCTCTCGCAGTTAGATTTGGTTTCAAAGGTTTATTATTGAATTTCACATTATGAGCAGTAAGATGCCTAATCATTTCTTTCTGTGAATCTGAAACTTTACTGAACTTGAAAGCTTTTTCGATAGGAGCCAAAATCTTTGGAATCGAGGGTTTACAGGTTTGTGAGAAGTTAAAATTATATTTTAGAATTCTCTCTTGTTCTTCTGAAAGACTAACATTAGAAATATTAACTATTGGCTTGATGTTTACAATGGGAAGATTTTTTGAACTACTTGAACTGGAAGACTGTAAAAGAAGTTTTTCGAATTTAACTGCAAGGGTGTTTTTATGACGGTTAACTGCATTCTCCGTTCTAGACCAAGACTTTTGTTCAAGGGCAGTGAATTTTGGATATGATTTAGCGAGTTCCAGATGAAGCTTATAGAGTTCATGTTCAATTTTGGACAATTGTTGACGTGTATCCCTTATCACGGACCGAAGTAAGGCAAGCTTGCAATTTAACAGAATTCTTGAAACGCGACTCGAAGGTTTTTGATTAGATTTGATTTGAATAAAATTGGGGATCAATTTTTTACATTTACATTTAAGTAAAAAGTCAAGATGATTCAGGAATTTTTGCCGTTTCAGGCGTAATTTAGTGAAACGATTAACGGATGAAGGCATGATAAACAATGCAGAAAATCAAACTAAATTAACTGAGCAATAATAAAGTACACACAAAACAGCAGAAAAATCGCTCAGTGAAATGAATAGAAAACAAAACGTTTGTAAGCAAAATGCATGAAATCAGACAAGCAAAGCACAATATCCAAATGTACAAAACATAAACATAACTTGAAAATTGCAAAAATGTACTCACCGAAACTCCTACAATCACAAAATGGCGGCCACACCACGTGCAAAAAAAGAAAGCAAAATGTAAACCTGTTTGGGGCTTCTATAATTAAGACACAATAACACGCCGAATAAATACTAATTCAGAAGTCAAACAACAAAAATCAGCGTTATACCTACAAAAGTTTTTCACAGGACTAGTTTCGATGGTTTTACCGAACCATCATCTTCAGCTGCAAAACCGCAAATGAACAAGATAGGAAATAATGATTAGATAAGATAAGAAAGCTTGAACAAGAATAAGCAAGAGGCGCCATTTGTTGGCGAAACCAGAACTAAAACATAATTTCTCTAAAAGCCGAAGGCAAATTTGGATTGGAATTAGGATCGTTAACTGGAACTGAAAGATTTTTATGAATGTGAAATGCCTCTAGAAAATCCAGTTCTCCAATGGAAGATGTTTTTTGAATAATTTTGGCAGCAGAAAAATTGAAAGTGTGATTTTCGGACCAGCAATGTTGAGCAACAGAAGACTTCTGTGTTTCCTTTTTTCTAACATATGCCTCATGTTCTTTGACGCGAAATTTTAAGGCTCTCTTAGTTTGGCCAATGTAAATTAAACCACACTGGCAAGGAATCCTATAAATACCCCACGAATTCATATCCGGAATGGGGTCCTTGAGTATAGAAGTTGGAATTTTATTGATGGGAGAATAAACAACCCGAAAGTTAAATTTCTGCAAAATATGTGCAACTTTATAGCTAATTGATGGAAAGAAGGGAATGACAACAGAATTTTTATAATCTCCTAAAATAAGAGTGTGGCTTTTAGTGTGTTCAGATGAGAATTTTTTAACTGCTTGATTAATAATGCTGGGTGAAAAGCCCCTGTCAATAGCTATTGCTTTTAAATAATTTAGTTCTTCATCAAGGGCTAGTTTGGAGGAGCAAACTTGAAGAGCACGGAAAACATAGGAATAAAATGAAGCTAACTTTTGTTTAGTCGGATGACATGATTTAAAGTGTGGTGGAAGGCAAACCGATGGAGGTTTACGGTAAACTGTAGTACTGAAGTTGGATGTGTTACGTGTGACCAGAATGTCGAGAAACGGAAGGGAATTGCAAGTCTCAAGTTCAAAAGTGAACTGAATAGCAGGATCAATAGAATTCATTGTTGAAAGAACTTTATTTAAATCATCTTTATTACCTTCAAACAGGGTAAAAGTATCCTCTACGTAGCGGAACCATGCCGGGAAGTTTAAATTTTCAAACAATTTTGATTCATAATAATGCATGTAGATATCAGCCAGGATGGGACTGAGGGGGCTTCCCATGGCTAATCCCTCAGTTTGCTTGTAATATTTATTTTGGAAAACAAAATGTGTTTGTTTCAAACAGAGTTGAGTGAGAGAAATTAGTTCCTCAATTTCGATGCAAGAGAAATGAAATTCGCGAAGTCTGGTTTCTAGACATCTTAATGCACCCTCCACTGGGACATTGGTGAATAATGATTTTACATCAAAAGAAACCATGAGTAAATTACTAGGAGAAATGTTTTTAACCTTTTTTACAAATTCTATTGAATTTTTTATGGTGTAAATGTTATTGTCTAATAGAGTGGAAAATCTAGAAACTAAATATTTAGCTAAAGGATACGAGGCAGTACCTAAATTTGATACAATAGGGCGGAAAGGAATACCACTTTTATGAATTTTGGGAAGAGCATATAATCTGGCACAATTCGCAACAGATGGGATAAGCGAATGTTTTAAGTTGCTTGAAATGATTTGCGAAGATTTGATCGCAGTTTTTATTTTGGATAAGTCCGAAGCTGAAGGATCTTTAGGGATCGGATTATATGGTCCTTCGTTTAAGAGTTTAGTGACACCATCGATGTAAGTGTTCTTATCCATGACGACTATCTGGCCACCTTTGTCGGCCTTTGAAATGATAATATCCGGGTTAGAATGAATTTCGCGCATTGTAGCTCTTTCTCTCGCAGTTAGATTCGGTTTCAAAGGTTTATTATTGAATTTCACATTATGAGCAGTAAGATGCCTAATCATTTCTTTCTGTGAATCTGAAACTTTACTGAACTTGAAAGCTTTTTCGATAGGAGCCAAAATCTTTGGAATCGAGGGTTTACAGGTTTGTGAGAAGTTAAAATTATATTTTAGAATTCTCTTTTGTTCTTCTGAAAGACTAACATTAGAAATATTAACTATTGGCTTGATGTTTACAATGGGAAGATTTTTTGAACTACTTGAACTGGAAGACTTTAAAAGAAGTTTTTCGAATTTAACTGCAAGGGTGCTTTTATGACGTTTAACTGCATTCTCCGATCTAGACCAAGACTTTTGTTCAAGGGCAGTGAATTTTGGATATGATTTAGCGAGTTCCAGATGAAGCTTATAGAGTTCATGTTCAATTTTGGACAATTCTTGACGTGTATCCCTTATCACGGACCGAAGTAAGGCAAGCTGTCAATTTAACAGAATTCTTGAAACGCGACTCGAAGGTTTTTGATTAGATTTGATTTGAATAAAATTGGGGATCAATTTTTTACATTTACATTTAAGTAAAAAGTCAAGATGATTCAGGAATTTTTGCCGTTTCAGGCGTAATTTAGTGAAACGATTAACGGATGAAGGCATGATAAACAATGCAGAAAATCAAACTAAATTAACTGAGCAATAATAAAGTACACACAAAACAGCAGAAAAATCCCTCAGTGAAATGAATAGAAAACAAAACGTTTGTAAGCAAAATGCATGAAATCAGACAAGCAAAGCACAATATCCAAATGTACAAAACATAAACATAACTTGAAAATTGCAAAAATGTACTCACCGAAACTCCTACAATCACAAAATGGCGGCCACACCACGTGCAAAAAAAGAAAGCAAAATGTAAACCTGTTTGGGGCTTCTACAATTAAGACACAATAACACGCCGAATAAATACTAATTCAGAAGTCAAACAACAAAAATCAGCGTTATACCTACAAAAGTTTTTCACAGGACTAGTTTCGATGGTTTTACCGAACCATCATCTTCAGCTGCAAAACCGCAAATGAACAAGATAGGAAATAATGATTAGATAAGATAAGAAAGCTTGAACAAGAATGAGCAAGAGGCGCCATCTGTTGGCGAAACCAGAACTAAAACATAATTTCTCTAAAAGCCGAAGGCAAATTTGGATTGGAATTAGGATCGTTAACTGGAACTGAAAGATTTTTATGAATGTGAAATGCCTCTAGAAAATCCAGTTCTCCAATGGAAGATGTTTTTTGAATAATTTTGGCAGCAGAAAAATTGAAAGTGTGATTTTCGGACCAGCAATGTTGAGCAACAGAAGACTTCTGTGTTTCCTTTTTTCTAACATATGCCTCATGTTCTTTGACGCGAAATTTTAAGGCTCTCTTAGTTTGGCCAATGTAAATTAAACCACACTGGCAAGGAATCCTATAAATACCCCACGAATTCATATCCGGAATGGGGTCCTTGAGTATAGAAGTTGGAATTTTATTGATGGGAGAATAAACAACACGAAAGTTAAATTTCTGCAAAATATGTGCAACTTTATAGCTAATTGATGGAAAGAAGGGAATGACAACAGAATTTTTATAATCTCCTAAAATAAGAGTGTGGCTTTTAGTGTGTTCAGATGAGAATTTTTTAACTGCTTGATTAATAATGCTGGGTGAAAAGCCCCTGTCAATAGCTATTGCTTTTAAATAATTTAGTTCTTCATCAAGGGCTAGTTTGGAGGAGCAAACTTGAAGAGCACGGAAAACATAGGAATAAAATGAAGCTAACTTTTGTTTAGTCGGATGACATGATTTAAAGTGTGGTGGAAGGCAAACCGATGGAGGTTTACGGTAAACTGTAGTACTGAAGTTGGATGTGTTACGTGTGACCAGAATGTCGAGAAACGGAAGGGAATTGCAAGTCTCAAGTTCAAAAGTGAACTGAATAGCAGGATCAATAGAATTCATTGTTGAAAGAACTTTATTTAAATCATCTTTATTACCTTCAAACAGGGTAAAAGTATCGTCTACGTAGCGGAACCATGCCGGGAAGTTTAAAGTTTCAAACAATTTTGATTCATAATAATGCATGTAGATATCAGCCAGGATGGGACTGAGGGGGCTTCCCATGGCTAATCCCTCAGTTTGCTTGTAATATTTATTTTGGAAAACAAAATGTGTTTGTTTCAAACAGAGTTGAGTGAGAGAAATTAGTTCCTCAATTTCGATGCAAGAGAAATGAAATTCGCGAAGTCTGGTTTCTAGACATCTTAATGCACCCTCCACTGGGACATTGGTGAATAATGATTTTACATCAAAAGAAACCATGAGTAAATTACTAGGAGAAATGTTTTTAACCTTTTTTACAAATTCTATTGAATTTTTTATGGTGTAAATGTTATTGTCTAATAGAGTGGAAAATCTAGAAACTAAATATTTAGCTAAAGGATACGAGGCAGTACCTAAATTTGATACAATAGGGCGGAAAGGAATACCACTTTTATGAATTTTGGGAAGAGCATATAATCTGGCACAATTCGCAACAGATGGGATAAGCGAATGTTTTAAGTTGCTTGAAATGATTTGCGAAGATTTGATCGCAGTTTTTATTTTGGATAAGTCCGAAGCTGAAGGATCTTTAGGGATCGGATTATATGGTCCTTCGTTTAAGAGTTTAGTGACACCATCGATGTAAGTGTTCTTATCCATGACGACTATCTGGCCACCTTTGTCGGCCTTTGAAATGATAATATCCGGGTTAGAATGAATTTCGCGCATTGTAGCTCTTTCTCTCGCAGTTAGATTTGGTTTCAAAGGTTTATTATTGAATTTCACATTATGAGCAGTAAGATGCCTAATCATTTCTTTCTGTGAATCTGAAACTTTACTGAACTTGAAAGCTTTTTCGATAGGAGCCAAAATCTTTGGAATCGAGGGTTTACAGGTTTGTGAGAAGTTAAAATTATATTTTAGAATT
Organism: Stegodyphus dumicola; assembly: GCF_044657685.1. Taxonomy (NCBI): domain Eukaryota; kingdom Metazoa; phylum Arthropoda; class Arachnida; order Araneae; family Eresidae; genus Stegodyphus; species Stegodyphus dumicola. Next base: position 203,391,577 of record NC_140771.1, read on the forward strand.
CTCTCTTGTTCTTCTGAAAGACTAACATTAGAAATATTAACTATTGGCTTGATGTTTACAATGGGAAGATTTTTTGAACTACTTGAACTGGAAGACTGTAAAAGAAGTTTTTCGAATTTAACTGCAAGGGTGTTTTTATGACGGTTAACTGCATTCTCCGTTCTAGACCAAGACTTTTGTTCAAGGGCAGTGAATTTTGGATATGATTTAGCGAGTTCCAGATGAAGCTTATAGAGTTCATGTTCAATTTTGGACAATTGTTGACGTGTATCCCTTATCACGGACCGAAGTAAGGCAAGCTTGCAATTTAACAGAATTCTTGAAACGCGACTCGAAGGTTTTTGATTAGATTTGATTTGAATAAAATTGGGGATCAATTTTTTACATTTACATTTAAGTAAAAAGTCAAGATGATTCAGGAATTTTTGCCGTTTCAGGCGTAATTTAGTGAAACGATTAACGGATGAAGGCATGATAAACAATGCAGAAAATCAAACTAAATTAACTGAGCAATAATAACGTACACACAAAACAGCAGAAAAATCCCTCAGTGAAATGAATAGAAAACAAAACGTTTGTAAGCAAAATGCATGAAATCAGACAAGCAAAGCACAATATCCAAATGTACAAAATATAAACATAATTTGAAAATTGCAAAAATGTACTCACCGAAACTCCTACAATCACAAAATGGCGGCCACACCACGTGCAAAAAAAGAAAGCAAAATGTAAACCTCTTTGGGGCTTCTATAATTAAGACACAATAACACGCCGAATAAATACTAATTCAGAAGTCAAACAACAAAAATCAGCGTTATACCTACAAAATTTTTTCACAGGACTAGTTTCGATGGTTTTACCGAACCATCATTTTCAGCTGCAAAACCGCAAATGAACAAGATAGGAAATAATGATTAGATAAGATAAGAAAGCTTGAACAAGAATAAGCAAGAGGCGCCATCTGTTGGCGAAACCAGAACTAAAACATAATTTCTCTAAAAGCCGAAGGCAAATTTGGATTGGAATTAGGATCGTTAACTAGAACAGAAAGATTTTTATGAATGTGAAATGCCTCTAGAAAATCCAGTTCTCCAATGGAAGATGTTTTTTGAATAATTTTGGCAGCAGAAAAATTGAAAGTGTGATTTTCGGACCAGCAATGTTGAGCAACAGAACACTTCTGTGTTTCCTTTTTTCTAACATATGCCTCATGTTCTTTGACGCGAAATTTTAAGGCTCTCTTAGTTTGGCCAATGTAAATTAAACCACACTGGCAAGGAATCCTATAAATACCCCAGGAATTCATATCCGGAATGGGGTCATTGAGTATAGAAGTTGGAATTTTATTGATGGGAGAATAAACAACCCGAAAGTTAAATTTCTTCAAAATATGTGCAACTTTACAGCTAATTGATGGAAAGAAGGGAATGACAACAGAATTTTTATAATCTCCTAAAATAAGAGTGTGGCTTTTAGTGTGTTCAGATGAGAATTTTTTAACTGCTTGATTAATAATGTTGGGTGAAAAGCCCCTGTCAATAGCTATTGCTTTTAAATAATTTAGTTCTTCATCAAGGGCTAGTTTGGAGGAGCAAACTTGAAGAGCACGGAAAACATAGGAATAAAATGAAGCTAACTTTTGTTTAGTCGGATGACATGATTTAAAGTGTGGTGGAAGGCAAACCGATGGAGGTTTACGGTAAACTGTAGTACTGAAGTTGGATGTGTTACGTGTGACCAGAATGTCGAGAAACGGAAGGGAATTGCAAGTCTCAAGTTCAAAAGTGAACTGAATAGCAGGATCAATAGAATTCATTGTTGAAAGAACTTTATTTAAATCATCTTTATTACCTTCAAACAGGATAAAAGTATCGTCTACGTAGCGGAACCATGCCGGGAAGTTTAAAGTTTCAAACAATTTTGATTCATAATAATGCATGTAGATATCAGCCAGGATGGGACTGAGGGGGCTTCCCATGGCTAATCCCTCAGTTTGCTTGTAATATTTATTTTGGAAAACAAAATGTGTTTGTTTCAAACAGAGTTGAGTGAGAGAAATTAGTTCCTCAATTTCGATGCAAGAGAAATGAAATTCGCGAAGTCTGGTTTCTAGACATCTTAATGCACCCTCCACTGGGACATTGGTGAATAATGATTTTACATCAAAAGAAACCATGAGTAAATTACTAGGAGAAATGTTTTTAACCTTTTTTACAAATTCTATTGAATTTTTTATGGTGTAAATGTTATTGTCTAATAGAGTGGAAAATCTAGAAACTAAATATTTAGCTAAAGGATACGAGGCAGTACCTAAATTTGATACAATAGGGCGGAAAGGAATACCACTTTTATGAATTTTGGGAAGAGCATATAATCTGGCACAATTCGCAACAGATGGGATAAGCGAATGTTTTAAGTTGCTTGAAATGATTTGCGAAGATTTGATCGCAGTTTTTATTTTGGATAAGTCCGAAGGTGAAGGATCTTTAGGGATCGGATTATATGGTCCTTCGTTTAAGAGTTTAGTGACACCATCGATGTAAGTGTTCTTATCCATGACGACTATCTGGCCACCTTTGTCCGCCTTTGAAATGATAATATCCGGGTTAGAATGAATTTCGCGCATTGTAGCTCTTTCTCTCGCAGTTAGATTTGGTTTCAAAGGTTTATTATTGAATTTCACATTATGAGCAGTAAGATGCCTAATCATTTCTTTCTGTGAATCTGAAACTTTACTGAACTTGAAAGCTTTTTCGATAGGAGCCAAAATCTTTGGAATCGAGGGTTTACAGGTTTGTGAGAAGTTAAAATTATATTTTAGAATTCTCTCTTGTTCTTCTGAAAGACTAACATTAGAAATATTAACTATTGGCTTGATGTTTACAATGGGAAGATTTTTTGAACTACTTGAACTGGAAGACTGTAAAAGAAGTTTTTCGAATTTAACTGCAAGGGTGTTTTTATGACGGTTAACTGCATTCTCCGTTCTAGACCAAGACTTTTGTTCAAGGGCAGTGAATTTTGGATATGATTTAGCGAGTTCCATATGAAGCTTATAGAGTTCATGTTCAATTTTGGACAATTGTTGACGTGTATCCCTTATCACGGACCGAAGTAAGGCAAGCTTGCAATTTAACAGAATTCTTGAAACGCGACTCGAAGGTTTTTGATTAGATTTGATTTGAATAAAATTGGGGATCAATTTTTTACATTTACATTTAAGTAAAAAGTCAAGATGATTCAGGAATTTTTGCCGTTTCAGGCGTAATTTAGTGAAACGATTAACGGATGAAGGCATGATAAACAATGCAGAAAATCAAACTAAATTAACTGAGCAATAATAACGTACACACAAAACAGCAGAAAAATCCCTCAGTGAAATGAATAGAAAACAAAACGTTTGTAAGCAAAATGCATGAAATCAGACAAGCAAAGCACAATATCCAAATGTACAAAACATAAACATAACTTGAAAATTGCAAAAATGTACTCACCGAAACTCCTACAATCACAAAATGGCGGCCACACCACGTGCAAAAAAAGAAAGCAAAATGTAAACCTCTTTGGGGCTTCTATAATTAAGACACAATAACACGCCGAATAAATACTAATTCAGAAGTCAAACAACAAAAATCAGCGTTATACCTACAAAATTTTTTCACAGGACTAGTTTCGATGGTTTTACCGAACCATCATTTTCAGCTGCAAAACCGCAAATGAACAAGATAGGAAATAATGATTAGATAAGATAAGAAAGCTTGAACAAGAATAAGCAAGAGGCGCCATCTGTTGGCGAAACCAGAACTAAAACATAATTTCTCTAAAAGCCGAAGGCAAATTTGGATTGGAATTAGGATCGTTAACTAGAACAGAAAGATTTTTATGAATGTGAAATGCCTCTAGAAAATCCAGTTCTCCAATGGAAGATGTTTTTTGAATAATTTTGGCAGCAGAAAAATTGAAAGTGTGATTTTCGGACCAGCAATGTTGAGCAACAGAACACTTCTGTGTTTCCTTTTTTCTAACATATGCCTCATGTTCTTTGACGCGAAATTTTAAGGCTCTCTTAGTTTGGCCAATGTAAATTAAACCACACTGGCAAGGAATCCTATAAATACCCCAGGAATTCATATCCGGAATGGGGTCATTGAGTATAGAAGTTGGAATTTTATTGATGGGAGAATAAACAATCCGAAAGTTAAATTTCTTCAAAATATGTGCAACTTTACAGCTAATTGATGGAAAGAAGGGAATGACAACAGAATTTTTATAATCTCCTAAAATAAGAGTGTGGCTTTTAGTGTGTTCAGATGAGAATTTTTTAACTGCTTGATTAATAATGTTGGGTGAAAAGCCCCTGTCAATAGCTATTGCTTTTAAATAATTTAGTTCTTCATCAAGGGCTAGTTTGGAGGAGCAAACTTGAAGAGCACGGAAAACATAGGAATAAAATGAAGCTAACTTTTGTTTAGTCGGATGACATGATTTAAAGTGTGGTGGAAGGCAAACCGATGGAGGTTTACGGTAAACTGTAGTACTGAAGTTGGATGTGTTATGTGTGACCAGAATGTCCAGAAACGGAAGGGAATTAATTGCAAGTCTCAAGTTCAAAAGTGAACTGAATAGCAGGATCAATAGAATTCATTGTTGAAAGAACTTTATTTAAATCATCTTTATTACCTTCAAACAGGGTAAAAGTATCGTCTACGTAGCGGAACCATGCCGGGAAGTTTAAAGTTTCAAACAATTTTGATTCATAATAATGCATGTAGATATCAGCCAGGATGGGACTGAGGGGGCTTCCCATGGCTAATCCCTCAGTTTGCTTGTAATATTTATTTTGGAAAACAAAATGTGTTTGTTTCAAACAGAGTTGAGTGAGAGAAATTAGTTCCTCAATTTCGATGCAAGAGAAATGAAATTCGCGAAGTCTGGTTTCTAGACATCTTAATGCACCCTCCACTGGGACATTGGTGAATAATGATTTTACATCAAAAGAAACCATGAGTAAATTACTAGGAGAAATGTTTTTAACCTTTTTTACAAATTCTATTGAATTTTTTTATGGTGTAAATGTTATTGTCTAATAGAGTGGAAAATCTAGAAACTAAATATTTAGCTAAAGGATACGAGGCAGTACCTAAATTTGATACAATAGGGCGGAAAGGAATACCACTTTTATGAATTTTGGGAAGAGCATATAATCTGGCACAATTCGCAACAGATGGGATAAGCGAATGTTTTAAGTTGCTTGAAATGATTTGCGAAGATTTGATCGCAGTTTTTATTTTGGATAAGTCCGAAGGTGAAGGATCTTTAGGGATCGGATTATATGGTCCTTCGTTTAAGAGTTTAGTGACACCATCGATGTAAGTGTTCTTATCCATGACGACTATCTGGCCACCTTTGTCCGCCTTTGAAATGATAATATCCGGGTTAGAATGAATTTCGCGCATTGTAGCTCTTTCTCTCGCAGTTAGATTTGGTTTCAAAGGTTTATTATTGAATTTCACATTATGAGCAGTAAGATGCCTAATCATTTCTTTCTGTGAATCTGAAACTTTACTGAACTTGAAAGCTTTTTCGATAGGAGCCAAAATCTTTGGAATCGAGGGTTTACAGGTTTGTGAGAAGTTAAAATTATATTTTAGAATTCTCTCTTGTTCTTCTGAAAGACTAACATTAGAAATATTAACTATTGGCTTGATGTTTACAATGGGAAGATTTTTTGAACTACTTGAACTGGAAGACTGTAAAAGAAGTTTTTCGAATTTAACTGCAAGGGTGTTTTTATGACGGTTAACTGCATTCTCCGTTCTAGACCAAGACTTTTGTTCAAGGGCAGTGAATTTTGGATATGATTTAGCGAGTTCCAGATGAAGCTTATAGAGTTCATGTTCAATTTTGGACAATTGTTGACGTGTATCCCTTATCACGGACCGAAGTAAGGCAAGCTTGCAATTTAACAGAATTCTTGAAACGCGACTCGAAGGTTTTTGATTAGATTTGATTTGAATAAAATTGGGGATCAATTTTTTACATTTACATTTAAGTAAAAAGTCAAGATGATTCAGGAATTTTTGCCGTTTCAGGCGTAATTTAGTGAAACGATTAACGGATGAAGGCATGATAAACAATGCAGAAAATCAAACTAAATTAACTGAGCAATAATAAAGTACACACAAAACAGCAGAAAAATCGCTCAGTGAAATGAATAGAAAACAAAACGTTTGTAAGCAAAATGCATGAAATCAGACAAGCAAAGCACAATATCCAAATGTACAAAACATAAACATAACTTGAAAATTGCAAAAATGTACTCACCGAAACTCCTACAATCACAAAATGGCGGCCACACCACGTGCAAAAAAAGAAAGCAAAATGTAAACCTGTTTGGGGCTTCTATAATTAAGACACAATAACACGCCGAATAAATACTAATTCAGAAGTCAAACAACAAAAATCAGCGTTATACCTACAAAAGTTTTTCACAGGACTAGTTTCGATGGTTTTACCGAACCATCATCTTCAGCTGCAAAACCGCAAATGAACAAGATAGGAAATAATGATTAGATAAGATAAGAAAGCTTGAACAAGAATAAGCAAGAGGCGCCATTTGTTGGCGAAACCAGAACTAAAACATAATTTCTCTAAAAGCCGAAGGCAAATTTGGATTGGAATTAGGATCGTTAACTGGAACTGAAAGATTTTTATGAATGTGAAATGCCTCTAGAAAATCCAGTTCTCCAATGGAAGATGTTTTTTGAATAATTTTGGCAGCAGAAAAATTGAAAGTGTGATTTTCGGACCAGCAATGTTGAGCAACAGAAGACTTCTGTGTTTCCTTTTTTCTAACATATGCCTCATGTTCTTTGACGCGAAATTTTAAGGCTCTCTTAGTTTGGCCAATGTAAATTAAACCACACTGGCAAGGAATCCTATAAATACCCCACGAATTCATATCCGGAATGGGGTCCTTGAGTATAGAAGTTGGAATTTTATTGATGGGAGAATAAACAACCCGAAAGTTAAATTTCTGCAAAATATGTGCAACTTTATAGCTAATTGATGGAAAGAAGGGGAATGACAACAGAATTTTTATAATCTCCTAAAATAAGAGTGTGGCTTTTAGTGTGTTCAGATGAGAATTTTTTAACTGCTTGATTAATAATGCTGGGTGAAAAGCCCCTGTCAATAGCTATTGCTTTTAAATAATTTAGTTCTTCATCAAGGGCTAGTTTGGAGGAGCAAACTTGAAGAGCACGGAAAACATAGGAATAAAATGAAGCTAACTTTTGTTTAGTCGGATGACATGATTTAAAGTGTGGTGGAAGGCAAACCGATGGAGGTTTACGGTAAACTGTAGTACTGAAGTTGGATGTGTTACGTGTGACCAGAATGTCGAGAAACGGAAGGGAATTGCAAGTCTCAAGTTCAAAAGTGAACTGAATAGCAGGATCAATAGAATTCATTGTTGAAAGAACTTTATTTAAATCATCTTTATTACCTTCAAACAGGGTAAAAGTATCCTCTACGTAGCGGAACCATGCCGGGAAGTTTAAATTTTCAAACAATTTTGATTCATAATAATGCATGTAGATATCAGCCAGGATGGGACTGAGGGGGCTTCCCATGGCTAATCCCTCAGTTTGCTTGTAATATTTATTTTGGAAAACAAAATGTGTTTGTTTCAAACAGAGTTGAGTGAGAGAAATTAGTTCCTCAATTTCGATGCAAGAGAAATGAAATTCGCGAAGTCTGGTTTCTAGACATCTTAATGCACCCTCCACTGGGACATTGGTGAATAATGATTTTACATCAAAAGAAACCATGAGTAAATTACTAGGAGAAATGTTTTTAACCTCTTTTACAAATTCTATTGAATTTTTTATGGTGTAAATGTTATTGTCTAATAGAGTGGAAAATCTAGAAACTAAATATTTAGCTAAAGGATACGAGGCAGTACCTAAATTTGATACAATAGGGCGGAAAGGAATACCACTTTTATGAATTTTGGGAAGAGCATATAATCTGGCACAATTCGCAACAGATGGGATAAGCGAATGTTTTAAGTTGCTTGAAATGATTTGCGAAGATTTGATCGCAGTTTTTATTTTGGATAAGTCCGAAGCTGAAGGATCTTTAGGGATCGGATTATATGGTCCTTCGTTTAAGAGTTTAGTGACACCATCGATGTAAGTGTTCTTATCCATGACGACTATCTGGCCACCTTTGTCGGCCTTTGAAATGATAATATCCGGGTTAGAATGAATTTCGCGCATTGTAGCTCTTTCTCTCGCAGTTAGATTTGGTTTCAAAGGTTTATTATTGAATTTCACATTATGAGCAGTAAGATGCCTAATCATTTCTTTCTGTGAATCTGAAACTTTACTGAACTTGAAAGCTTTTTCGATAGGAGCCAAAATCTTTGGAATCGAGGGTTTACAGGTTTGTGAGAAGTTAAAATTATATTTTAGAATTCTCTTTTGTTCTTCTGAAAGACTAACATTAGAAATATTAACTATTGGCTTGATGTTTACAATGGGAAGATTTTTTGAACTACTTGAACTGGAAGACTTTAAAAGAAGTTTTTCGAATTTAACTGCAAGGGTGCTTTTATGACGTTTAACTGCATTCTCCGATCTAGACCAAGACTTTTGTTCAAGGGCAGTGAATTTTGGATATGATTTAGCGAGTTCCAGATGAAGCTTATAGAGTTCATGTTCAATTTTGGACAATTCTTGACGTGTATCCCTTATCACGGACCGAAGTAAGGCAAGCTGTCAATTTAACAGAATTCTTGAAACGCGACTCGAAGGTTTTTGATTAGATTTGATTTGAATAAAATTGGGGATCAATTTTTTACATTTACATTTAAGTAAAAAGTCAAGATGATTCAGGAATTTTTGCCGTTTCAGGCGTAATTTAGTGAAACGATTAACGGATGAAGGCATGATAAACAATGCAGAAAATCAAACTAAATTAGCTGAGCAATAATAAAGTACACACAAAACAGCAGAAAAATCGCTCAGTGAAATGAATAGAAAACAAAACGTTTGTAAGCAAAATGCATGAAATCAGACAAGCAAAGCACAATATCCAAATGTACAAAACATAAACATAACTTGAAAATTGCAAAAATGTACTCACCGAAACTCCTACAATCACAAAATGGCGGCCACACCACGTGCAAAAAAAGAAAGCAAAATGTAAACCTGTTTGGGGCTTCTATAATTAAGACACAATAACACGCCGAATAAATACTAATTCAGAAGTCAAACAACAAAAATCAGCGTTATACCTACAAAAGTTTTTCACAGGACTAGTTTCGATGGTTTTACCGAACCATCATCTTCAGCTGCAAAACCGCAAATGAACAAGATAGGAAATAATGATTAGATAAGATAAGAAAGCTTGAACAAGAATAAGCAAGAGGCGCCATTTGTTGGCGAAACCAGAACTAAAACATAATTTCTCTAAAAGCCGAAGGCAAATTTGGATTGGAATTAGGATCGTTAACTGGAACTGAAAGATTTTTATGAATGTGAAATGCCTCTAGAAAATCCAGTTCTCCAATGGAAGATGTTTTTTGAATAATTTTGGCAGCAGAAAAATTGAAAGTGTGATTTTCGGACCAGCAATGTTGAGCAACAGAAGACTTCTGTGTTTCCTTTTTTCTAACATATGCCTCATGTTCTTTGACGCGAAATTTTAAGGCTCTCTTAGTTTGGCCAATGTCAATTAAACCACACTGGCAAGGAATCCTATAAATACCCCACGAATTCATATCCGGAATGGGGTCCTTGAGTATAGAAGTTGGAATTTTATTGATGGGAGAATAAACAACACGAAAGTTAAATTTCTGCAAAATATGTGCAACTTTATAGCTAATTGATGGAAAGAAGGGAATGACAACAGAATTTTTATAATCTCCTAAAATAAGAGTGTGGCTTTTAGTGTGTTCAGATGAGAATTTTTTAACTGCTTGATTAATAATGCTGGGTGAAAAGCCCCTGTCAATAGCTATTGCTTTTAAATAATTTAGTTCTTCATCAAGGGCTAGTTTGGAGGAGCAAACTTGAAGAGCACGGAAAACATAGGAATAAAATGAAGCTAACTTTTGTTTAGTCGGATGACATGATTTAAAGTGTGGTGGAAGGCAAACCGATGGAGGTTTACGGTAAACTGTAGTACTGAAGTTGGATGTGTTACGTGTGACCAGAATGTCGAGAAACGGAAGGGAATTGCAAGTCTCAAGTTCAAAAGTGAACTGAATAGCAGGATCAATAGAATTCATTGTTGAAAGAACTTTATTTAAATCATCTTTATTACCTTCAAACAGGGTAAAAGTATCGTCTACGTAGCAGAACCATGCCGGGAAGTTTAAAGTTTCAAACAATTTTGATTCATAATAATGCATGTAGATATCAGCCAGGATGGGACTGAGGGGGCTTCCCATGGCTAATCCCTCAGTTTGCTTGTAATATTTATTTTGGAAAACAAAATGTGTTTGTTTCAAACAGAGTTGAGTGAGAGAAATTAGTTCCTCAATTTCGATGCAAGAGAAATGAAATTCGCGAAGTCTGGTTTCTAGACATCTTAATGCACCCTCCACTGGGACATTGGTGAATAATGATTTTACATCAAAAGAAACCATGAGTAAATTACTAGGAGAAATGTTTTTAACCTTTTTTACAAATTCTATTGAATTTTTTATGGTGTAAATGTTATTGTCTAATAGAGTGGAAAATCTAGAAACTAAATATTTAGCTAAAGGATACGAGGCAGTACCTAAATTTGATACAATAGGGCGGAAAGGAATACCACTTTTATGAATTTTGGGAAGAGCATATAATCTGGCACAATTCGCAACAGATGGGATAAGCGAATGTTTTAAGTTGCTTGAAATGATTTGCGAAGATTTGATCGCAGTTTTTATTTTGGATAAGTCCGAAGCTGAAGGATCTTTAGGGATCGGATTATATGGTCCTTCGTTTAAGAGTTTAGTGACACCATCGATGTAAGTGTTCTTATCCATGACGACTATCTGGCCACCTTTGTCGGCCTTTGAAATGATAATATCCGGGTTAGAATGAATTTCGCGCATTGTAGCTCTTTCTCTCGCAGTTAGATTTGGTTTCAAAGGTTTATTATTGAATTTCACATTATGAGCAGTAAGATGCCTAATCATTTCTTTCTGTGAATCTGAAACTTTACTGAACTTGAAAGCTTTTTCGATAGGAGCCAAAATCTTTGGAATCGAGGGTTTACAGGTTTGTGAGAAGTTAAAATTATATTTTAGAATTCTCTTTTGTTCTTCTGAAAGACTAACATTAGAAATATTAACTATTGGCTTGATGTTTACAATGGGAAGATTTTTTGAACTACTTAAACTGGAAGACTGTAAAAGAAGTTTTTCGAATTTAACTGCAAGGGTGTTTTTATGACGGTTAACTGCATTCTCCGTTCTAGACCAAGACTTTTGTTCAAGGGCAGTGAATTTTGGATATGATTTAGCGAGTTCCAGATGAAGCTTATAGAGTTCATGTTCAATTTTGGACAATTGTTGACGTGTATCCCTTATCACGGACCGAAGTAAGGCAAGCTGTCAATTTAACAGAATTCTTGAAACGCGACTCGAAGGTTTTTGATTAGATTTGATTTGAATAAAATTGGGGATCAATTTTTTACATTTACATTTAAGTAAAAAGTCAAGATGATTCAGGAATTTTTGCCGTTTCAGGCGTAATTTAGTGAAACGATTAACGGATGAAGGCATGATAAACAATGCAGAAAATCAAACTAAATTAACTGAGCAATAATAAAGTACACACAAAACAGCAGAAAAATCGCTCAGTGAAATGAATAGAAAACAAAACGTTTGTAAGCAAAATGCATGAAATCAGACAAGCAAAGCACAATATCCAAATGTACAAAACATAAACATAACTTGAAAATTGCAAAAATGTACTCACCGAAACTTCTACAATCACAAAATGGCGGCCACACCACGTGCAAAAAAAGAAAGCAAAATGTAAACCTGTTTGGGGCTTCTATAATTAAGACACAATAACACGCCGAATAAATACTAATTCAGAAGTCAAACAACAAAAATCAGCGTTATACCTACAAAAGTTTTTCACAGGACTAGTTTCGATGGTTTTACCGAACCATCATCTTCAGCTGCAAAACCGCAAATGAACAAGATAGGAAATAATGATTAGATAAGATAAGAAAGCTTGAACAAGAATAAGCAAGAGGCGCCATTTGTTGGCGAAACCAGAACTAAAACATAATTTCTCTAAAAGCCGAAGGCAAATTTGGATTGGAATTAGGATCGTTAACTAGAACAGAAAGATTTTTATCAATGTGAAATGCCTCTAGAAAATCCAGTTCTCCAATGGAAGATGTTTTTTGAATAATTTTGGCAGCAGAAAAATTGAAAGTGTGATTTTCGGACCAGCAATGTTGAGCAACAGAAGACTTCTGAGTTTCCTTTTTTCTAACATATGCCTCATGTTCTTTGACGCGAAATTTTAAGGCTCTCTTAGTTTGGCCAATGTAAATTAAACCACACTGGCAAGGAATCCTATAAATACCCCAGGAATTCATATCCGGAATGGGGTCCTTGAGTATAGAAGTTGGAATTTTATTGATGGGAGAATAAACAACCCGAAAGTTAAATTTCTGCAAAATATGTGCAACTTTATAGCTAATTGATGGAAAGAAGGGAATGACAACAGAATTTTTATAATCTCCTAAAATAAGAGTGTGGCTTTTAGTGTGTTCAGATGAGAATTTTTTAACTGCTTGATTAATAATGTTGGGTGAAAAGCCCCTGTCAATAGCTATTGCTTTTAAATAATTTAGTTCTTCATCAAGGGCTAGTTTGGAGGAGCAAACTTGAAGAGCACGGAAAACATAGGAATAAAATGAAGCTAACTTTTGTTTAGTCGGATGACATGATTTAAAGTGTGGTGGAAGGCAAACCGATGAAGGTTTACGGTAAACTGTAGTACTGAAGTTGGATGTGTTACGTGTGACCAGAATGTCGAGAAACGGAAGGGAATTAATTGCAAGTCTCAAGTTCAAAAGTGAACTGAATAGCAGGATCAATAGAATTCATTGTTGAAAGAACTTTATTTAAATCATCTTTATTACCTTCAAACAGGGTAAAAGTATCGTCTACGTAGCGGAACCATGCCGGGAAGTTTAAAGTTTCAAACAATTTTGATTCATAATAATGCATGTAGATATCAGCCAGGATGGGACTGAGGGGACTTCCCATGGCTAATCCCTCAGATTGCTTGTAATATTTATTTTGGAAAACAAAATGTGTTTGTTTCAAACAGAGTTGAGTGAGAGAAATTAGTTCCTCAATTTCGATGCAAGAGAAATGAAATTCGCGAAGTCTGGTTTCTAGACATCTTAATGCACCCTCCACTGGGACATTGGTGAATAATGATTTTACATCAAAAGAAACCATGAGTAAATTACTAGGAGAAATGTTTTTAACCTTTTTTACAAATTCTATTGAATTTTTTATGGTGTAAATGTTATTGTCTAATAGAGTGGAAAATCTAGAAACTAAATATTTAGCTAAAGGATACGAGGCAGTACCTAAATTTGATACAATAGGGGGGAAAGGAATACCACTTTTATGAATTTTGGGAAGAGCATATAATCTGGCACAATTCGCAACAGATGGGATAAGCGAATGTTTTAAGTTGCTTGAAATGATTTGCGAAGATTTGATCGCAGTTTTTATTTTGGATAAGTCCGAAGGTGAAGGATCTTTAGGGATCGGATTATATGGTCCTTCGTTGAAGAGTTTAGTGACACCATCGATGTAAGTGTTCTTATCCATGACGACTATCTGGCCACCTTTGTCGGCCTTTGAAATGATAATATCCGGGTTAGAATGAATTTCGCGCATTGTAGCTCTTTCTCTCGCAGTTAGATTTGGTTTCAAAGGTTTATTATTGAATTTCACATTATGAGCGATAAGATGCCTAATCATTTCTTTCTGTGAATCTGAAACTTTACTGAACTTGAAAGCTTTTTCGATAGGAGCCAAAATCTTTGGAATCGAGGGTTTACAGGTTTGTGAGAAGTTAAAATTATATTTTAGAATTCTCTCTTGTTCTTCTGAAAGACTAACATTAGATATATTAACTATTGGCTTGATGTTTACAATAGGAAGATTTTTTGAACTACTTGAACTGGAAGACTGTAAAAGAAGTTTTTCGAATTTAAATGCAAGGGTGTTTTTATGACGGTTAACTGCATTCTCCGTTCTAGACCAAGACTATTGTTCAAGGGCAGTGAATTTTTGATATGATTTAGCGAGTTCCAGATGAAGCTTATAGAGTTCATGTTCAATTTTGGACAATTGTTGACGTGTATCCCTTATCACGGACCGAAGTAAGGCAAGCTTGCAATTTAACAGAACTCTTGAAACGCGACTCGAAGGTTTTTGATTAGATTTGATTTGAATAAAATTGGGGATCAATTTTTTACATTTACATTTAAGTAAAAAGTCAAGATGATTCAGGAATTTTTGCCGTTTCAGGCGTAATTTAGTGAAACGATTAACGGATGAAGGCATGATAAACAATGCAGAAAATCAAACTAAATTAATTGAGCAATAATAAAGTACACACAAAACAGCAGAAAAATCGCTCAGTGAAATGAATAGAAAACAAAACGTTTGTAAGCAAAATGCATGAAATCAGACAAGCAAAGCACAATATCCAAATGAACAAAACATAAACATAACTTGAAAATTGCAAAAATGTACTCACCGAAACTTCTACAATCACAAAATGGCGGCCACACCACGTGCAAAAAAAGAAAGCAAAATGTAAACCTGTTTGGGGCTTCTATAATTAAGACACAATAACACGCCGAATAAATACTAATTCAGAAGTCAAACAACAAAAATCAGCGTTATACCTACAAAAGTTTTTCACAGGACTAGTTTCGATGGTTTTACCGAACCATCATCTTCAGCTGCAAAACCGCAAATGAACAAGATAGGAAATAATGATTAGATAAGATAAGAAAGCTTGAACAAGAATAAGCAAGAGGCGCCATTTGTTGGCGAAACCAGAACTAAAACATAATTTCTCTAAAAGCCGAAGGCAAATTTGGATTCGAATTAGGATCGTTAACTAGAACAGAAAGATTTTTATCAATGTGAAATGCCTCTAGAAAATCCAGTTCTCCAGTGGAAGATGTTTTTTGAATAATTTTGGCAGCAGAAAAATTGAAAGTGTGATTTTCGGACCAGCAATGTTGAGCAACAGAAGACTTCTGTGTTTCCTTTTTTCTAACATATGCCTCATGTTCTTTGACGCGAAATTTTAAGGCTCTCTTAGTTTGGCCAATGTAAATTAAACCACACTGGCAAGGAATCCTATAAATACCCCAGGAATTCATATCCGGAATGGGGTCCTTGAGTATAGAAGTTGGAATTTTATTGATGGGAGAATAAACAACCCGAAAGTTAAATTTCTGCAAAATATGTGCAACTTTATAGCTAATTGATGGAAAGAAGGGAATGACAACAGAATTTTTATAATCTCCTAAAATAAGAGTGTGGCTTTTAGTGTGTTCAGATGAGAATTTTTTAACTGCTTGATTAATAATGTTGGGTGAAAAGCCCCTGTCAATAGCTATTGCTTTTAAATAATTTAGTTCTTCATCAAGGGCTAGTTTGGAGGAGCAAACTTGAAGAGCACGGAAAACATAGGAATAAAATGAAGCTAACTTTTGTTTAGTCGGATGACATGATTTAAAGTGTGGTGGAAGGCAAACCGATGAAGGTTTACGGTAAACTGTAGTACTGAAGTTGGATGTGTTACGTGTGACCAGAATGTCGAGAAACGGAAGGGAATTAATTGCAAGTCTCAAGTTCAAAAGTGAACTGAATAGCAGGATCAATAGAATTCATTGTTGAAAGAACTTTATTTAAATCATCTTTATTACCTTCAAACAGGGTAAAAGTATCGTCTACGTAGCGGAACCATGCCGGGAAGTTTAAAGTTTCAAACAATTTTGATTCATAATAATGCATGTAGATATCAGCCAGGATGGGACTGAGGGGGCTTCCCATGGCTAATCCCTCAGATTGCTTGTAATATTTATTTTGGAAAACAAAATGTGTTTGTTTCAAACAGAGTTGAGTGAGAGAAATTAGTTCCTCAATTTCGATGCAAGAGAAATGAAATTCGCGAAGTCTGGTTTCTAGACATCTTAATGCACCCTCCACTGGGACATTGGTGAATAATGATTTTACATCAAAAGAAACCATGAGTAAATTACTAGGAGAAATGTTTTTAACCTTTTTTAGTAACTCTATTGAATTTTTTATGGTGTAAATGTTATTGTCTAATAGAGTGGAAAATCTAGAAACTAAATATTTAGCTAAAGGATACGAGGCAGTACCTAAATTTGATACAATAGGGCGGAAAGGAATACCACTTTTATGAATTTTGGGAAGAGCATATAATCTGGCACAATTCGCAACAGATGGGATAAGCGAATGTTTTAAGTTGCTTGAAATGATTTGCGAAGATTTGATCGCATTTTTTATTTTGGAGAAGTCCGAAGGTGAAGGATCTTTAGGGATCGGATTATATGGTGCTTCGTTTAAGAGTTTAGTGACACCATCGATGTAAGTGTTCTTATCCATGACGACTATCTGGCCGCCTTTGTCGGCCTTTGAAATGATAATATCCGGGTTAGAATGAATTTCGCGCATTGTAGCTCTTTCTCTCGCAGTTAGATTTGGTTTCAAAGGTTTATTATTGAATTTCACATTATGAGCGATAAGATGCCTAATCATTTCTTTCTGTGAATCTGAAACTTTACTGAACTTGAAAGCTTTTTCGATAGGAGCCAAAATCTTTGGAATCGAGGGTTTACAGGTTTGTGAGAAGTTAAAATTATATTTTAGAATTCTCTCTTGTTCTTCTGAAAGACTAACATTAGATATATTAACTATTGGCTTGATGTTTACAATGGGAAGATTTTTTGAACTACTTGAACTGGAAGACTGTAAAAGAAGTTTTTCGAATTTAACTGCAAGGGTGTTTTTATGACGGTTAACTGCATTCTCCGTTCTAGACCAAGACTTTTGTTCAAGGGCAGTGAATTTTGGATATGATTTAGCAAGTTCCAGATGAAGCTTATAGAGTTCATGTTCAATTTTGGACAATTGTTGACGTGTATCCCTTATCACGGACCGAAGTAAGGCAAGCTTGCAATTTAACAGAATTCTTGAAACGCGACTCGAAGGTTTTTGATTAGATTTGATTTGAATAAAATTGGGGATCAATTTTTTACATTTACATTTAAGTAAAAAGTCAAGATGATTCAGGAATTTTTGCCGTTTCAGGCGTAATTTAGTGAAACGATTAACGGATGAAGGCATGATAAACAATGCAGAAAATCAAACTAAATTAACTGAGCAATAATAAAGTACACACAAAACAGCAGAAAAATCCCTCAGTGAAATGAACAGAAAACAAAACGTTTGTAAGCAAAATGCATGAAATCAGACAAGCAAAGCACAATATCCAAATGTACAAAACATAAACATAACTTGAAAATTGCAAAAATGTACTCACCGAAACTCCTACAATCACAAAATCGCGGCCACACCACGTGCAAAAAAGAAAGCAAAATGTAAACCTTTTTGGGGCTTCTATAATTAAGACACAATAACACGGCGAATAAATACTAATTCAGAAGTCAAACAACAAAAATCAGCGTTATACCTACAAAAGTTTTTCACAGGACTAGTTTCGATGGTTTTACCGAACCATCATCTTCAGCTGCAAAACCGCAAATGAACAAGATAGGAAATAATGATTAGATAAGATAAGAAAGCTTGAACAAGAATAAGCAAGAGGCGCCATCTGTTGGCGAAACCAGAACTAAAACATAATTTCTCTAAAAGCCGAAGGCAAATTTGGATTGGAATTAGGATCGTTAACTAGAACAGAAAGATTTTTATGAATGTGAAATGCCTCTAGAAAATCCAGTTCTCTAATGGAAGATGTTTTTTGAATAATTTTGGCAGCAGAAAAATTGAAAGTGTGATTTTCGGACCAGCAATGTTGAGCAACAGAAGACTTCTGTGTTTCCTTTTTTCTAACATATGCCTCATGTTCTTTGACGCGAAATTTTAAGCCTCTCTTAGTTTGGCCAATGTAAATTAAACCACACTGGCAAGGAATCCTATAAATACCCCAGGAATTCATATCCGGAATGGGGTCCTTGAGTATAGAAGTTGGAATTTTATTGATGGGAGAATAAACAACCCGAAAGTTAAATTTCTGCAAAATATGTGCAACTTTATAGCTAATTGATGGAAAGAAGGGAATGACAACAGAATTTTTATAATCTCCTAAAATAAGAGTGTGGCTTTTAGTGTGTTCAGATGAGAATTTTTTAACTGCTTGATTAATAATGTTGGGTGAAAAGCCCCTGTCAATAGCTATTGCTTTTAAATAATTTAGTTCTTCATCAAGGGCTAGTTTGGAGGAGCAAACTTGAATAGCACGGAAAACATAGGAATAAAATGAAGCTAACTTTTGTTTAGTCGGATGACATGATTTAAAGTGTGGTGGAAGGCAAACCGATGGAGGTTTACGGTAAACTGTAGTACTGAAGTTGGATGTGTTATGTGTGACCAGAATGTCCAGAAACGGAAGGGAATTAATTGCAAGTCTCAAGTTCAAAAGTGAACTGAATAGCAGGATCAATAGAATTCATTGTTGAAAGAACTTTATTTAAATCATCTTTATTACCTTCAAACAGGGTAAAAGTATCGTCTACGTAGCGGAACCATGCCGGGAAGTTTAAAGTTTCAAACAATTTTGATTCATAATAATGCATGTAGATATCAGCCAGGATGGGACTGAGGGGGCTTCCCATGGCTAATCCCTCAGTTTGCTTGTAATATTTATTTTGGAAATCAAAATGTGTTTGTTTCAAACAGAGTTGAGTGAGAGAAATTAGTTCCTCAATTTCGATGCAAGAGAAATGAAATTCGCGAAGTCTGGTTTCTAGACATCTTAATGCACCCTCCACTGGGACATTGGTGAATAATGATTTTACATCAAAAGAAACCATGAGTAAATTACTAGGAGAAATGTTTTTAACCTGTTTTACAAACTCTATTGAATTTTTTATGGTGTAAATGTTATTGTCTAATAGAGTGGAAAATCTAGAAACTAAATATTTAGCTAAAGGATACGACGCAGTACCCAAATTTGATACAATAGGGCGGAAAGGAATACCACTTTTATGAATTTTGGGAAGAGCATATAATCTGGCACAATTCGCAACAGATGGGATAAGCGAATGTTTTAAGTTGCTTGAAATGATTTGCGAAGATTTGATCGCAGTTTTTATTTTGGATAAGTCCAAAGGTGAAGGATCTTTAGGGATCGGATTATATGGTGCTTCGTTTAAGAGTTTAGTGACACCATCGATGTAAGTGTTCTTATCCATGACGACTATCTGGCCGCCTGTGTCGGCCTTTGAAATGATATTATCCGGGTTAGAATGAATTTCGCGCATTGTAGCTCTTTCTCTCGCAGTTAGATTTGCTTTCAAAGGTTTATTATTGAATTTTACATTATGAGCGATAAGATGCCTAATCATTTCTTTCTGTGAATCTGAAACTTTACTGAACTTGAAAGCTTTTTCGATAGGAGCCAAAATCTTTGGAATCGAGGGTTTACAGGTTTGTGAGAAGTTAAAATTATATTTTAGAATTCTCTCTTGTTCTTCTGAAAGACTAACATTAGATATATTAACTATTGGCTTGATGTTTACAATGGGAAGATTTTTTGAACTACTTGAACTGGAAGACTGTAAAAGAAGTTTTTCGAATTTAACTGCAAGGGTGTTTTTATGACGGTTAACTGCATTCTCCGTTCTAGACCAAGACTTTTGTTCAAGGGCAGTGAATTTTGGATATGATTTAGCGAGTTCCAGATGAAGCTTATAGAGTTCATGTTCAATTTTGGACAATTGTTGACGTGTATCCCTTATCACGGACCGAAGTAAGGCAAGCTTGCAATTTAACAGAATTCTTGAAACGCGACTCGAAGGTTTTTGATTAGATTTGATTTGAATAAAATTGGGGATCAATTTTTTACATTTACATTTAAGTAAAAAGTCAAGATGATTCAGGAATTTTTGCCGTTTCAGGCGTAATTTAGTGAAACGATTAACGGATGAAGGCATGATAAACAATGCAGAAAATCAAACTAAATTAACTGAGCAATAATAAAGTACACACAAAACAGCAGAAAAATCCCTCAGTGAAATGAACAGAAAACAAAACGTTTGTAAGCAAAATGCATGAAATCAGACAAGCAAAGCACAATATCCAAATGTACAAAACATAAACATAACTTGAAAATTGCAAAAATGTACTCACCGAAACTCCTACAATCACAAAATCGCGGCCACACCACGTGCAAAAAAGAAAGCAAAATGTAAACCTTTTTGGGGCTTCTATAATTAAGACACAATAACACGGCGAATAAATACTAATTCAGAAGTCAAACAACAAAAATCAGCGTTATACCTACAAAAGTTTTTCACAGGACTAGTTTCGATGGTTTTACCGAACCATCATCTTCAGCTGCAAAACCGCAAATGAACAAGATAGGAAATAATGATTAGATAAGATAAGAAAGCTTGAACAAGAATAAGCAAGAGGCGCCATCTGTTGGCGAAACCAGAACTAAAACATAATTTCTCTAAAAGCCGAAGGCAAATTTGGATTGGAATTAGGATCGTTAACTAGAACAGAAAGATTTTTATGAATGTGAAATGCCTCTAGAAAATCCAGTTCTCTAATGGAAGATGTTTTTTGAATAATTTTGGCAGCAGAAAAATTGAAAGTGTGATTTTCGGACCAGCAATGTTGAGCAACAGAAGACTTCTGTGTTTCCTTTTTTCTAACATATGCCTCATGTTCTTTGACGCGAAATTTTAAGGCTCTCTTAGTTTGGCCAATGTAAATTAAACCACACTGGCAAGGAATCCTATAAATACCCCAGGAATTCATATCCGGAATGGGGTCCTTGAGTATAGAAGTTGGAAATTTATTGATGGGAGAATAAACAACCCGAAAGTTAAATTTCTGCAAAATATGTGCAACTTTATAGCTAATTGATGGAAAGAAGGGAATGACAACAGAATTTTTATAATCTCCTAAAATAAGAGTGTGGCTTTTAGTGTGTTCAGATGAGAATTTTTTAACTGCTTGATTAATAATGTTGGGTGAAAAGCCCCTGTCAATAGCTATTGCTTTTAAATAATTTAGTTCTTCATCAAGGGCTAGTTTGGAGGAGCAAACTTGAAGAGCACGGAAAACATAGGAATAAAATGAAGCTAACTTTTGTTTAGTCGGATGACATGATTTAAAGTGTGGTGGAAGGCAAACCGATGGAGGTTTACGGTAAACTGTAGTACTGAAGTTGGATGTGTTATGTGTGACCAGAATGTCCAGAAACGGAAGGGAATTAATTGCAAGTCTCAAGTTCAAAAGTGAACTGAATAGCAGGATCAATAGAATTCATTGTTGAAAGAACTTTATTTAAATCATCTTTATTACCTTCAAACAGGGTAAAAGTATCGTCTACGTAGCGGAACCATGCCGGGAAGTTTAAAGTTTCAAACAATTTTGATTCATAATAATGCATGTAGATATCAGCCAGGATGGGACTGAGGGGGCTTCCCATGGCTAATCCCTCAGATTGCTTGTAATATTTATTTTGGAAAACAAAATGTGTTTGTTTCAAACAGAGTTGAGTGAGAGAAATTAGTTCCTCAATTTCGATGCAAGAGAAATGAAATTCGCGAAGTCTGGTTTCTAGACATCTTAATGCACCCTCCACTGGGACATTGGTGAATAATGATTTTACATCAAAAGAAACCATGAGTAAATTACTAGGAGAAATGTTTTTAACCTTTTTTAGTAACTCTATTGAATTTTTTATGGTGTAAATGTTATTGTCTAATAGAGTGGAAAATCTAGAAACTAAATATTTAGCTAAAGGATACGAGGCAGTACCTAAATTTGATACAATAGGGCGGAAAGGAATACCACTTTTATGAATTTTGGGAAGAGCATATAATCTGGCACAATTCGCAACAGATGGGATAAGCGAATGTTTTAAGTTGCTTGAAATGATTTGCGAAGATTTGATCGCATTTTTTATTTTGGAGAAGTCCGAAGGTGAAGGATCTTTAGGGATCGGATTATATGGTGCTTCGTTTAAGAGTTTAGTGACACCATCGATGTAAGTGTTCTTATCCATGACGACTATCTGGCCGCCTTTGTCGGCCTTTGAAATGATAATATCCGGGTTAGAATGAATTTCGCGCATTGTAGCTCTTTCTCTCGCAGTTAGATTTGGTTTCAAAGGTTTATTATTGAATTTCACATTATGAGCGATAAGATGCCTAATCATTTCTTTCTGTGAATCTGAAACTTTACTGAACTTGAAAGCTTTTTCGATAGGAGCCAAAATCTTTGGAATCGAGGGTTTACAGGTTTGTGAGAAGTTAAAATTATATTTTAGAATTCTCTCTTGTTCTTCTGAAAGACTAACATTAGATATATTAACTATTGGCTTGATGTTTACAATGGGAAGATTTTTTGAACTACTTGAACTGGAAGACTGTAAAAGAAGTTTTTCGAATTTAACTGCAAGGGTGTTTTTATGACGGTTAACTGCATTCTCCGTTCTAGACCAAGACTTTTGTTCAAGGGCAGTGAATTTTGGATATGATTTAGCGAGTTCCAGATGAAGCTTATAGAGTTCATGTTCAATTTTGGACAATTGTTGACGTGTATCCCTTATCACGGACCGAAGTAAGGCAAGCTTGCAATTTAACAGAATTCTTGAAACGCGACTCGAAGGTTTTTGATTAGATTTGATTTGAATAAAATTGGGGATCAATTTTTTACATTTACATTTAAGTAAAAAGTCAAGATGATTCAGGAATTTTTGCCGTTTCAGGCGTAATTTAGTGAAACGATTAACGGATGAAGGCATGATAAACAATGCAGAAAATCAAACTAAATTAACTGAGCAATAATAAAGTACACACAAAACAGCAGAAAAATCCCTCAGTGAAATGAACAGAAAACAAAACGTTTGTAAGCAAAATGCATGAAATCAGACAAGCAAAGCACAATATCCAAATGTACAAAACATAAACATAACTTGAAAATTGCAAAAATGTACTCACCGAAACTCCTACAATCACAAAATCGCGGCCACACCACGTGCAAAAAAGAAAGCAAAATGTAAACCTTTTTGGGGCTTCTATAATTAAGACACAATAACACGGCGAATAAATACTAATTCAGAAGTCAAACAACAAAAATCAGCGTTATACCTACAAAAGTTTTTCACAGGACTAGTTTCGATGGTTTTACCGAACCATCATCTTCAGCTGCAAAACCGCAAATGAACAAGATAGGAAATAATGATTAGATAAGATAAGAAAGCTTGAACAAGAATAAGCAAGAGGCGCCATCTGTTGGCGAAACCAGAACTAAAACATAATTTCTCTAAAAGCCGAAGGCAAATTTGGATTGGAATTAGGATCGTTAACTAGAACAGAAAGATTTTTATGAATGTGAAATGCCTCTAGAAAATCCAGTTCTCTAATGGAAGATGTTTTTTGAATAATTTTGGCAGCAGAAAAATTGAAAGTGTGATTTTCGGACCAGCAATGTTGAGCAACAGAACACTTCTGTGTTTCCTTTTTTCTAACATATGCCTCATGTTCTTTGACGCGAAATTTTAAGGCTCTCTTAGTTTGGCCAATGTAAATTAAACCACACTGGCAAGGAATCCTATAAATACCCCAGGAATTCATATCCGGAATGGGGTCCTTGAGTATAGAAGTTGGAAATTTATTGATGGGAGAATAAACAACCCGAAAGTTAAATTTCTGCAAAATATGTGCAACTTTATAGCTAATTGATGGAAAGAAGGGAATGACAACAGAATTTTTATAATCTCCTAAAATAAGAGTGTGGCTTTTAGTGTGTTCAGATGAGAATTTTTTAACTGCTTGATTAATAATGTTGGGTGAAAAGCCCCTGTCAATAGCTATTGCTTTTAAATAATTTAGTTCTTCATCAAGGGCTAGTTTGGAGGAGCAAACTTGAAGAGCACGGAAAACATAGGAATAAAATGAAGCTAACTTTTGTTTAGTCGGATGACATGATTTAAAGTGTGGTGGAAGGCAAACCGATGGAGGTTTACGGTAAACTGTAGTACTGAAGTTGGATGTGTTATGTGTGACCAGAATGTCCAGAAACGGAAGGGAATTAATTGCAAGTCTCAAGTTCAAAAGTGAACTGAATAGCAGGATCAATAGAATTCATTGTTGAAAGAACTTTATTTAAATCATCTTTATTACCTTCAAACAGGGTAAAAGTATCGTCTACGTAGCGGAACCATGCCGGGAAGTTTAAAGTTTCAAACAATTTTGATTCATAATAATGCATGTAGATATCAGCCAGGATGGGACTGAGGGGGCTTCCCATGGCTAATCCCTCAGATTGCTTGTAATATTTATTTTGGAAAACAAAATGTGTTTGTTTCAAACAGAGTTGAGTGAGAGAAATTAGTTCCTCAATTTCGATGCAAGAGAAATGAAATTCGCGAAGTCTGGTTTCTAGACATCTTAATGCACCCTCCACTGGGACATTGGTGAATAATGATTTTACATCAAAAGAAACCATGAGTAAATTACTAGGAGAAATGTTTTTAACCTTTTTTAGTAACTCTATTGAATTTTTTATGGTGTAAATGTTATTGTCTAATAGAGTGGAAAATCTAGAAACTAAATATTTAGCTAAAGGATACGAGGCAGTACCTAAATTTGATACAATAGGGCGGAAAGGAATACCACTTTTATGAATTTTGGGAAGAGCATATAATCTGGCACAATTCGCAACAGATGGGATAAGCGAATGTTTTAAGTTGCTTGAAATGATTTGCGAAGATTTGATCGCATTTTTTATTTTGGAGAAGTCCGAAGGTGAAGGATCTTTAGGGATCGGATTATATGGTGCTTCGTTTAAGAGTTTAGTGACACCATCGATGTAAGTGTTCTTATCCATGACGACTATCTGGCCGCCTTTGTCGGCCTTTGAAATGATAATATCCGGGTTAGAATGAATTTCGCGCATTGTAGCTCTTTCTCTCGCAGTTAGATTTGGTTTCAAAGGTTTATTATTGAATTTCACATTATGAGCGATAAGATGCCTAATCATTTCTTTCTGTGAATCTGAAACTTTACTGAACTTGAAAGCTTTTTCGATAGGAGCCAAAATCTTTGGAATCGAGGGTTTACAGGTTTGTGAGAAGTTAAAATTATATTTTAGAATTCTCTCTTGTTCTTCTGAAAGACTAACATTAGATATATTAACTATTGGCTTGATGTTTACAATGGGAAGATTTTTTGAACTACTTGAACTGGAAGACTGTAAAAGAAGTTTTTCGAATTTAACTGCAAGGGTGTTTTTATGACGGTTAACTGCATTCTCCGTTCTAGACCAAGACTTTTGTTCAAGGGCAGTGAATTTTGGATATGATTTAGCAAGTTCCAGATGAAGCTTATAGAGTTCATGTTCAATTTTGGACAATTGTTGACGTGTATCCCTTATCACGGACCGAAGTAAGGCAAGCTTGCAATTTAACAGAATTCTTGAAACGCGACTCGAAGGTTTTTGATTAGATTTGATTTGAATAAAATTGGGGATCAATTTTTTACATTTACATTTAAGTAAAAAGTCAAGATGATTCAGGAATTTTTGCCGTTTCAGGCGTAATTTAGTGAAACGATTAACGGATGAAGGCATGATAAACAATGCAGAAAATCAAACTAAATTAACTGAGCAATAATAAAGTACACACAAAACAGCAGAAAAATCCCTCAGTGAAATGAACAGAAAACAAAACGTTTGTAAGCAAAATGCATGAAATCAGACAAGCAAAGCACAATATCCAAATGTACAAAACATAAACATAACTTGAAAATTGCAAAAATGTACTCACCGAAACTCCTACAATCACAAAATCGCGGCCACACCACGTGCAAAAAAGAAAGCAAAATGTAAACCTTTTTGGGGCTTCTATAATTAAGACACAATAACACGGCGAATAAATACTAATTCAGAAGTCAAACAACAAAAATCAGCGTTATACCTACAAAAGTTTTTCACAGGACTAGTTTCGATGGTTTTACCGAACCATCATCTTCAGCTGCAAAACCGCAAATGAACAAGATAGGAAATAATGATTAGATAAGATAAGAAAGCTTGAACAAGAATAAGCAAGAGGCGCCATCTGTTGGCGAAACCAGAACTAAAACATAATTTCTCTAAAAGCCGAAGGCAAATTTGGATTGGAATTAGGATCGTTAACTAGAACAGAAAGATTTTTATGAATGTGAAATGCCTCTAGAAAATCCAGTTCTCTAATGGAAGATGTTTTTTGAATAATTTTGGCAGCAGAAAAATTGAAAGTGTGATTTTCGGACCAGCAATGTTGAGCAACAGAAGACTTCTGTGTTTCCTTTTTTCTAACATATGCCTCATGTTCTTTGACGCGAAATTTTAAGGCTCTCTTAGTTTGGCCAATGTAAATTAAACCACACTGGCAAGGAATCCTATAAATACCCCAGGAATTCATATCCGGAATGGGGTCCTTGAGTATAGAAGTTGGAATTTTATTGATGGGAGAATAAACAACCCGAAAGTTAAATTTCTGCAAAATATGTGCAACTTTATAGCTAATTGATGGAAAGAAGGGAATGACAACAGAATTTTTATAATCTCCTAAAATAAGAGTGTGGCTTTTAGTGTGTTCAGATGAGAATTTTTTAACTGCTTGATTAATAATGTTGGGTGAAAAGCCCCTGTCAATAGCTATTGCTTTTAAATAATTTAGTTCTTCATCAAGGGCTAGTTTGGAGGAGCAAACTTGAAGAGCACGGAAAACATAGGAATAAAATGAAGCTAACTTTTGTTTAGTCGGATGACATGATTTAAAGTGTGGTGGAAGGCAAACCGATGGAGGTTTACGGTAAACTGTAGTACTGAAGTTGGATGTGTTATGTGTGACCAGAATGTCCAGAAACGGAAGGGAATTAATTGCAAGTCTCAAGTTCAAAAGTGAACTGAATAGCAGGATCAATAGAATTCATTGTTGAAAGAACTTTATTTAAATCATCTTTATTACCTTCAAACAGGGTAAAAGTATCGTCTACGTAGCGGAACCATGCCGGGAAGTTTAAAGTTTCAAACAATTTTGATTCATAATAATGCATGTAGATATCAGCCAGGATGGGACTGAGGGGGCTTCCCATGGCTAATCCCTCAGTTTGCTTGTAATATTTATTTTGGAAATCAAAATGTGTTTGTTTCAAACAGAGTTGAGTGAGAGAAATTAGTTCCTCAATTTCGATGCAAGAGAAATGAAATTCGCGAAGTCTGGTTTCTAGACATCTTAATGCACCCTCCACTGGGACATTGGTGAATAATGATTTTACATCAAAAGAAACCATGAGTAAATTACTAGGAGAAATGTTTTTAACCTGTTTTACAAACTCTATTGAATTTTTTATGGTGTAAATGTTATTGTCTAATAGAGTGGAAAATCTAGAAACTAAATATTTAGCTAAAGGATACGACGCAGTACCCAAATTTGATACAATAGGGCGGAAAGGAATACCACTTTTATGAATTTTGGGAAGAGCATATAATCTGGCACAATTCGCAACAGATGGGATAAGCGAATGTTTTAAGTTGCTTGAAATGATTTGCGAAGATTTGATCGCAGTTTTTATTTTGGATAAGTCCAAAGGTGAAGGATCTTTAGGGATCGGATTATATGGTGCTTCGTTTAAGAGTTTAGTGACACCATCGATGTAAGTGTTCTTATCCATGACGACTATCTGGCCGCCTGTGTCGGCCTTTGAAATGATATTATCCGGGTTAGAATGAATTTCGCGCATTGTAGCTCTTTCTCTCGCAGTTAGATTTGCTTTCAAAGGTTTATTATTGAATTTTACATTATGAGCGATAAGATGCCTAATCATTTCTTTCTGTGAATCTGAAACTTTACTGAACTTGAAAGCTTTTTCGATAGGAGCCAAAATCTTTGGAATCGAGGGTTTACAGGTTTGTGAGAAGTTAAAATTATATTTTAGAATTCTCTCTTGTTCTTCTGAAAGACTAACATTAGATATATTAACTATTGGCTTGATGTTTACAATGGGAAGATTTTTTGAACTACTTGAACTGGAAGACTGTAAAAGAAGTTTTTCGAATTTAACTGCAAGGGTGTTTTTATGACGGTTAACTGCATTCTCCGTTCTAGACCAAGACTTTTGTTCAAGGGCAGTGAATTTTGGATATGATTTAGCGAGTTCCAGATGAAGCTTATAGAGTTCATGTTCAATTTTGGACAATTGTTGACGTGTATCCCTTATCACGGACCGAAGTAAGGCAAGCTTGCAATTTAACAGAATTCTTGAAACGCGACTCGAAGGTTTTTGATTAGATTTGATTTGAATAAAATTGGGGATCAATTTTTTACATTTACATTTAAGTAAAAAGTCAAGATGATTCAGGAATTTTTGCCGTTTCAGGCGTAATTTAGTAAAACGATTAACGGATGAAGGCATGATAAACAATGCAGAAAATCAAACTAAATTAACTGAGCAATAATAAAGTACACACAAAACAGCAGAAAAATCCCTCAGTGAAATGAACAGAAAACAAAACGTTTGTAAGCAAAATGCATGAAATCAGACAAGCAAAGCACAATATCCAAATGTACAAAACATAAACATAACTTGAAAATTGCAAAAATGTACTCACCGAAACTCCTACAATCACAAAATCGCGGCCACACCACGTGCAAAAAAGAAAGCAAAATGTAAACCTTTTTGGGGCTTCTATAATTAAGACACAATAACACGGCGAATAAATACTAATTCAGAAGTCAAACAACAAAAATCAGCGTTATACCTACAAAAGTTTTTCACAGGACTAGTTTCGATGGTTTTACCGAACCATCATCTTCAGCTGCAAAACCGCAAATGAACAAGATAGGAAATAATGATTAGATAAGATAAGAAAGCTTGAACAAGAATAAGCAAGAGGCGCCATCTGTTGGCGAAACCAGAACTAAAACATAATTTCTCTAAAAGCCGAAGGCAAATTTGGATTGGAATTAGGATCGTTAACTAGAACAGAAAGATTTTTATGAATGTGAAATGCCTCTAGAAAATCCAGTTCTCTAATGGAAGATGTTTTTTGAATAATTTTGGCAGCAGAAAAATTGAAAGTGTGATTTTCGGACCAGCAATGTTGAGCAACAGAAGACTTCTGTGTTTCCTTTTTTCTAACATATGCCTCATGTTCTTTGACGCGAAATTTTAAGGCTCTCTTAGTTTGGCCAATGTAAATTAAACCACACTGGCAAGGAATCCTATAAATACCCCAGGAATTCATATCCGGAATGGGGTCCTTGAGTATAGAAGTTGGAATTTTATTGATGGGAGAATAAACAACCCGAAAGTTAAATTTCTGCAAAATATGTGCAACTTTATAGCTAATTGATGGAAAGAAGGGAATGACAACAGAATTTTTATAATCTCCTAAAATAAGAGTGTGGCTTTTAGTGTGTTCAGATGAGAATTTTTTAACTGCTTGATTAATAATGTTGGGTGAAAAGCCCCTGTCAATAGCTATTGCTTTTAAATAATTTAGTTCTTCATCAAGGGCTAGTTTGGAGGAGCAAACTTGAAGAGCACGGAAAACATAGGAATAAAATGAAGCTAACTTTTGTTTAGTCGGATGACATGATTTAAAGTGTGGTGGAAGGCAAACCGATGGAGGTTTACGGTAAACTGTAGTACTGAAGTTGGATGTGTTATGTGTGACCAGAATGTCCAGAAACGGAAGGGAATTAATTGCAAGTCTCAAGTTCAAAAGTGAACTGAATAGCAGGATCAATAGAATTCATTGTTGAAAGAACTTTATTTAAATCATCTTTATTACCTTCAAACAGGGTAAAAGTATCGTCTACGTAGCGGAACCATGCCGGGAAGTTTAAAGTTTCAAACAATTTTGATTCATAATAATGCATGTAGATATCAGCCAGGATGGGACTGAGGGGGCTTCCCATGGCTAATCCCTCAGTTTGCTTGTAATATTTATTTTGGAAATCAAAATGTGTTTGTTTCAAACAGAGTTGAGTGAGAGAAATTAGTTCCTCAATTTCGATGCAAGAGAAATGAAATTCGCGAAGTCTGGTTTCTAGACATCTTAATGCACCCTCCACTGGGACATTGGTGAATAATGATTTTACATCAAAAGAAACCATGAGTAAATTACTAGGAGAAATGTTTTTAACCTGTTTTACAAACTCTATTGAATTTTTTATGGTGTAAATGTTATTGTCTAATAGAGTGGAAAATCTAGAAACTAAATATTTAGCTAAAGGATACGACGCAGTACCCAAATTTGATACAATAGGGCGGAAAGGAATACCACTTTTATGAATTTTGGGAAGAGCATATAATCTGGCACAATTCGCAACAGATGGGATAAGCGAATGTTTTAAGTTGCTTGAAATGATTTGCGAAGATTTGATCGCAGTTTTTATTTTGGATAAGTCCAAAGGTGAAGGATCTTTAGGGATCGGATTATATGGTGCTTCGTTTAAGAGTTTAGTGACACCATCGATGTAAGTGTTCTTATCCATGACGACTATCTGGCCGCCTGTGTCGGCCTTTGAAATGATATTATCCGGGTTAGAATGAATTTCGCGCATTGTAGCTCTTTCTCTCGCAGTTAGATTTGCTTTCAAAGGTTTATTATTGAATTTTACATTATGAGCGATAAGATGCCTAATCATTTCTTTCTGTGAATCTGAAACTTTACTGAACTTGAAAGCTTTTTCGATAGGAGCCAAAATCTTTGGAATCGAGGATTTACAGGTTTGTGAGAAGTTAAAATTATATTTTAGAATTCTCTCTTGTTCTTCTGAAAGACTAACATTAGATATATTAACTATTGGCTCTATGTTTACAATGGGAAGATTTTTTGAACTACTTGAACTGGAAGACTGTAAAAGAAGTTTTTCGAATTTAACTGCAAGGGTGTTTTTATGACGGTTAACTGCATTCTCCGTTCTAGACCAAGACTTTTGTTCAAGGGCAGTGAATTTTGGATATGATTTAGCGAGTTCCAGATGAAGCTTATAGAGTTCATGTTCAATTTTGGACAATTGTTGACGTGTATCCCTTATCACGGACCGAAGTAAGGCAAACTTGCAATTTAACAGAATTCTTGAAACGCGACTCGAAGGTTTTTGATTAGATTTGATTTGAATAAAATTGGGGATCAATTTTTTACATTTACATTTAAGTAAAAAGTCAAGATGATTCAGGAATTTTTGCCGTTTCAGGCGTAATTTAGTGAAACGATTAACGGATGAAGGCATGATAAACAATGCAGAAAATCAAACTAAATTAACTGAGCAATAATAAAGTACACACAAAACAGCAGAAAAATCCCTCAGTGAAATGAACAGAAAACAAAACGTTTGTAAGCAAAATGCATGAAATCAGACAAGCAAAGCACAATATCCAAATGTACAAAACATAAACATAACTTGAAAATTGCAAAAATGTACTCACCGAAACTCCTACAATCACAAAATGGCGGCCACACCACGTGCAAAAAAGAAAGCAAAATGTAAACCTGTTTGGGGCTTCTATAATTAAGACACAATAACACGGCGAATAAATACTAATTCAGAAGTCAAACAACAAAAATCAGCGTTATACCTACAAAATTTTTTCACAGGACTAGTTTCGATGGTTTTACCGAACCATCATCTTCAGCTGCAAAACCGCAAATGAACAAGATAGGAAATAATGATTAGATAAGATAAGAAAGCTTGAACAAGAATAAGCAAGAGGCGCCATCTGTTGGCGAAACCAGAACTAAAACATAATTTCTCTAAAAGCCGAAGGCAAATTTGGATTGGAATTAGGATCGTTAACTAGAACAGAAAGATTTTTATGAATGTGAAATGCCTCTAGAAAATCCAGTTCTCCAATGGAAGATGTTTCTTGAATAATTTTGGCAGCAGAAAAATTGAAAGTGTGATTTTCGGACCAGCAATGTTGAGCAACAGAAGACTTCTGTGTTTCCTTTTTTCTAACATATGCCTCATGTTCTTTGACGCGAAATTTTAAGGCTCTCTTAGTTTGGCCAATGTAAATTAAACCACACTGGCAAGGAATCCTATAAATACCCCACGAATTCATATCCGGAATGGGGTCCTTGAGTATAGAAGTTGGAATTTTATTGATGGGAGAATAAACAACCCGAAAGTTAAATTTCTGCAAAATATGTTCAACTTTATAGCTAATTGATGGAAAGAAGGGAATGACAACAGAATTTTTATAATCTCCTAAAATAAGAGTGTGGCTTTTAGTGTGTTCAGATGAGAATTTTTTAACTGCTTGATTAATAATGTTGGGTGAAAAGCCCCTGTCAATAGCTATTGCTTTTAAATAATTTAGTTCTTCATCAAGGGCTAGTTTGGAGGAGCAAACTTGAAGAGCACGGAAAACATAGGAATAAAATGAAGCTAACTTTTGTTTAGTCGGATGACATGATTTAAAGTGTGGTGGAAGGCAAACCGATGAAGGTTTACGGTAAACTGTAGTACTGAAGTTGGATGTGTTACGTGTGACCAGAATGTCGAGAAACGGAAGGGAATTAATTGCAAGTCTCAAGTTCAAAAGTGAACTGAATAGCAGGATCAATAGAATTCATTGTTGAAAGAACTTTATTTAAATCATCTTTATTACCTTCAAACAGGGTAAAAGTATCGTCTACGTAGCGGAACCATGCCGGGAAGTTTAAAGTTTCAAACAATTTTGATTCATAATAATGCATGTAGATATCAGGCAGGATGGGACTGAGGGGGCTTCCCTTGGCTAATCCCTCGGCTTGCTTGTAATATTTATTTTGGAAAACAAAATGTGTTTGTTTCAAACAGAGTTGAGTGAGAGAAATTAGTTCCTCAATTTCGATGCAAGAGAAATGAAATTCGCGAAGTCTGGTTTCTAGACATCTTAATGCACCCTCCACTGGGACATTGGTGAATAATGATTTTACATCAAAAGAAACCATGAGTAAATTACTAGGAGAAATGTTTTTAACCTTTTTTACAAACTCTATTGAATTTTTATGGTGTAAATGTTATTGTCTAATAGAGTCGAAAATCTAGAAACTAAATATTTAGCTAAAGGATATGAGGCAGTACCTAAATTTGATACAATAGGGCGGAAAGGAATACCACTTTTATGAATTTTGGGAAGAGCATATAATCTGGCACAATTCGCAACAGATGGGATAAGCGAATGTTTTAAGTTGCTTGAAATGATTTGCGAAGATTTGATCGCAGTTTTTATTTTGGATAAGTCCGAATGTGAAGGATCTTTAGGGATCGGATTATATGGTCCTTCGTTTAAGAGTTTATTGACACCATCGATGTAAGTGTTCTTATCCATGACGACTATCTGGCCACCTTTGTCGGCCTTTGAAATGATAATATCCGGGTTAGAATGAATTTCGCGCATTGTAGCTCTTTCTCTCGCAGTTAGATTTGGTTTCAAAGGGTTATTATTGAATTTCACATTATGAGCGATAAGATGCCTAATCATTTCTTTCTGTGAATCTGAAACTTTACTGAACTTGAAAGCTTTTTCGATAGGAGCCAAAATCTTTGGAATCGAGGGTTTACAGGTTTGTGAGAAGTTAAAATTATATTTTAGAATTCTCTCTTGTTCTTCTGAAAGACTAACATTAGAAATATTAACTATTGGCTTGATGTTTACAATGGGAAGATTTTTTGAACTACTTGAACTGGAAGACTGTAAAAGAAGTTTTTCGAATTTAACTGCAAGGGTGTTTTTATGACGGTTAACTGCATTCTCCGTTCTAGACCAAGACTTTTGTTCAAGGGCAAAGAATTTTGGATATGATTTAGCGAGTTCCAGATGAAGCTTATAGAGTTCATGTTCAATTTTGGACAATTGTTGACGTGTATCCCTTATCACGGACCGAAGTAAGGCAAGCTTGCAATTTAACAGAATTCTTGAAACGCGACTCGAAGGTTTTTGATTAGATTTGATTTGAATAAAATTGGGGATCAATTTTTTACATTTACATTTAAGTAAAAAGTCAAGATGATTCAGGAATTTTTGCCGTTTCAGGCGTAATTTAGTGAAACGATTAACGGATGAAGGCATGATAAACAATGCAGAAAATCAAACTAAATTAACTGAGCAATAATAAAGTACACACATAACAGCAGAAAAATCCCTCAGTGAAATGAATAGAAAACAAAACCTTTGTAAGCAAAATGCATGAAATCAGACAAGCAAAGCACAATATCCAAATGTACAAAACATAAACATAACTTGAAAATTGCAAAAATGTACACACCGAAACTCCTACAATCACAAAATGGCGGCCACACCACGTGCAAAAAAGAAAGCAAAATGTAAACCTGTTTGGGGCTTCTATAATTAAGACACAATAACACGCCGAACAAATACTAATTCAGAAGTCAAACAACAAAAATCAACGTTATACCTACAAAAGTTTTTCACAGGACTAGTTTCGATGGTTTTACCGAACCATCATCTTCAGCTGCAAAACCGCAAATGAACAAGATAGGAAATAATGATTAGATAAGATAAGAAAGCTTGAACAAGAATAAGCAAGAGGCGCCATCTGTTGGCGAAACCAGAACTAAAACATAATTTCTCTAAAAGCCGAAGGCAAATTTGGATTGGAATTAGGATCGTTAACTAGAACAGAAAGATTTTTATGAATGTGAAATGCCTCTAGAAAATCCAGTTCTCCAATGGAAGATGTTTTTTGAATAATTTTGGCAGCAGAAAAATTGAAAGTGTGATTTTCGGACCAGCAATGTTGA
This sequence comes from Stegodyphus dumicola, assembly GCF_044657685.1. Classification (NCBI taxonomy): domain Eukaryota; kingdom Metazoa; phylum Arthropoda; class Arachnida; order Araneae; family Eresidae; genus Stegodyphus; species Stegodyphus dumicola. The sequence goes on from NC_140771.1 coordinate 203,426,673, forward strand.
GCAACAGAAGACTTCTGTGTTTCCTTTTTTCTAACATATGCCTCATGTTCTTTGACGCGAAATTTTAAGGCTCTCTTAGTTTGGCCAATGTAAATTAAACCACACTGGCAAGGAATCCTATAAATACCCCAGGAATTCATATCCGGAATGGGGTCCTTGAGTATAGAAGTTGGAATTTTATTGATGGGAGAATAAACAACCCGAAAGTTAAATTTCTGCAAAATATGTGCAACTTTATAGCTAATTGATGGAAAGAAGGGAATGACAACAGAATTTTTATAATCTCCTAAAATAAGAGTGTGGCTTTTAGTGTGTTCAGATGAGAATTTTTTAACTGCTTGATTAATAATGTTGGGTGAAAAGCCCCTGTCAATAGCTATTGCTTTTAAATAATTTAGTTCTTCATCAAGGGCTAGTTTGGAGGAGCAAACTTGAAGAGCACGGAAAACATAGGAATAAAATGAAGCTAACTTTTGTTTAGTCGGATGACATGATTTAAAGTGTGGTGGAAGGCAAACCGATGAAGGTTTACGGTAAACTGTAGTACTGAAGTTGGATGTGTTACGTGTGACCAGAATGTCGAGAAACGGAAGGGCATTAATTGCAAGTCTCAAGTTCAAAAGTGAACTGAATAGCAGGATCAATAGAATTCATTGTTGAAAGAACTTTATTTAAATCATCTTTATTACCTTCAAACAGGGTAAAAGTATCGTCTACGTAGCGGAACCATGCCGGGAAGTTTAAAGTTTCAAACAATTTTGATTCATAATAATGCATGTAGATATCAGCCAGGATGGGACTGAGGGGGCTTCCCATGGCTAATGCCTCGGTTTGCTTGTAATATTTATTTTGGAAAACAAAATGTGTTTGTTTCAAACAGAGTTGAGTGAGAGAAATTAGTTCCTCAATTTCGATGCAAGAGAAATGAAATTCGCGAAGTCTGGTTTCTAGACATCTTAATGCACCCTCCACTGGGACATTGGTGAATAATGATTTTACATCAAAAGAAACCATGAGTAAATTACTAGGAGAAATGTTTTTAACCTTTTTTACAAACTCTATTGAATTTATATGGTGTAAATGTTATTGTCTAATAGAGTGGAAAATCTAGAAACTAAATATTTAGCTAAAGGATACGAGGCAGTACCTAAATTTTATACAATAGGGCGGAAAGGAATACCACTTTTATGAATTTTGGGAAGAGCATATAATCTGGCACAATTCGCAACAGATGGGATAAGCGAATGTTTTAAGTTGCTTGAAATGATTTGCGAAGATTTGATCGCAGTTTTTATTTTGGATAAGTCCGAATGTGAAGGATCTTTAGGGATCGGATTATATGGTCCTTCGTTTAAGAGTTTAGTGACACCATCGATGTAAGTGTTCTTATCCATGACGACTATCTGGCCACCTTTGTCGGCCTTTGAAATGATAATATCCGGGTTAGAATGAATTTCGCGCATTGTAGCTCTTTCTCTCGCAGTTAGATTTGGTTTCAAAGGGTTATTATTGAATTTCACATTATGAGCGATAAGATGCCTAATCATTTCTTTCTGTGAATCTGAAACTTTACTGAACTTGAAAGCTTTTTCGATAGGAGCCAAAATCTTTGGAATCGAGGGTTTACAGGTTTGTGAGAAGTTAAAATTATATTTTAGAATTCTCTCTTGTTCTTCTGAAAGACTAACATTAGAAATATTAACTATTGGCTTGATGTTTACAATGGGAAGATTTTTTGAACTACTTGAACTGGAAGACTGTAAAAGAAGTTTTTCGAATTTAACTGCAAGGGTGTTTTTATGACGGTTAACTGCATTCTCCGTTCTAGACCAAGACTTTTGTTCAAGGGCAAAGAATTTTGGATATGATTTAGCGAGTTCCAGATGAAGCTTATAGAGTTCATGTTCAATTTTGGACAATTGTTGACGTGTATCCCTTATCACGGACCGAAGTAAGGCAAGCTTGCAATTTAACAGAATTCTTGAAACGCGACTCGAAGGTTTTTGATTAGATTTGATTTGAATAAAATTGGGGATCAATTTTTTACATTTACATTTAAGTAAAAAGTCAAGATGATTCAGGAATTTTTGCCGTTTCAGGCGTAATTTAGTGAAACGATTAACGGATGAAGGCATGATAAACAATGCAGAAAATCAAACTAAATTAACTGAGCAATAATAAAGTACACACATAACAGCAGAAAAATCCCTCAGTGAAATGAATAGAAAACAAAACGTTTGTAAGCAAAATGCATGAAATCAGACAAGCAAAGCACAATATCCAAATGTACAAAACATAAACATAACTTGAAAATTGCAAAAATGTACACACCGAAACTCCTACAATCACAAAATGGCGGCCACACCACGTGCAAAAAAGAAAGCAAAATGTAAACCTGTTTGGGGCTTCTATAATTAAGACACAATAACACGCCGAACAAATACTAATTCAGAAGTCAAACAACAAAAATCAGCGTTATACCTACAAAAGTTTTTCACAGGACTAGTTTCGATGGTTTTACCGAACCATCATCTTCAGCTGCAAAACCGCAAATGAAGAAGATAGGAAATAATGATTAGATAAGATAAGAAAGCTTGAACAAGAATAAGCAAGAGGCGCCATCTGTTGGCGAAACCAGAACTAAAACATAATTTCTCTAAAAGCCGAAGGCAAATTTGGATTGGAATTAGGATCGTTAACTATAACAGAAAGATTTTTATGAATGTGAAATGCCTCTAGAAAATCCAGTTCTCCAATGGAAGATGTTTTTTGAATAATTTTGGCAGCAGAAAAATTGAAAGTGTGATTTTCGGACCAGCAATGTTGAGCAACAGAAGACTTCTGTGTTTCCTTTTTTCTAACACATGCCTCATGTTCTCTGACGCAAAATTTTAAGGCTCTCTTAGTTTGGCCAATGTAAATTAAACCACACTGGCAAGGAATCCTATAAATACCCCAGGAATTCATATCCGGAATGGGGTCCTTGAGTATAGAAGTTGGAATTTTATTGATGGGAGAATAAACAACCCGAAAGTTAAATTTCTGCAAAATATGTGCAACTTTATAGCTAATTGATGGAAAGAAGGGAATGACAACAGAATTTTTATAATCTCCTAAAATAAGAGTGTGGCTTTTAGTGTGTTCAGATGAGAATTTTTTAACTGCTTGATTAATAATGTTGGGTGAAAAGCCCCTGTCAATAGCTATTGCTTTTAAATAATTTAGTTCTTCATCAAGGGCTAGTTTGGAGGAGCAAACTTGAAGAGCACGGAAAACATAGGAATAAAATGAAGCTAACTTTTGTTTAGTCGGATGACATGATTTAAAGTGTGGTGGAAGGCAAACCGATGAAGGTTTACGGTAAACTGTAGTACTGAAGTTGGATGTGTTACGTGTGACCAGAATGTCGAGAAACGGAAGGGAATTAATTGCAAGTCTCAAGTTCAAAAGTGAACTGAATAGCAGGATCAATAGAATTCATTGTTGAAAGAACTTTATTTAAATCATCTTTATTACCTTCAAACAGGGTAAAAGTATCGTCTACGTAGCGGAACCATGCCGGGAAGTTTAAAGTTTCAAACAATTTTGATTCATAATAATGCATGTAGATATCAGCCAGGATGGGACTGAGGGGGCTTCCCATGGCTAATCCCTCAGTTTGCTTGTAATATTTATTTTGGAAAACAAAATGTGTTTGTTTCAAACAGAGTTGAGTGAGAGAAATTAGTTCCTCAATTTCGATGCAAGAGAAATGAAATTCGCGAAGTCTGGTTTCTAGACATCTTAATGCACCCTCCACTGGGACATTGGTGAATAATGATTTTACATCAAAAGAAACCATGAGTAAATTACTAGGAGAAATGTTTTTAACCTTTTTTTACAAACTCTATTGAATTTTTTATGGTGTAAATGTTATTGTCTAATAGAGTGGAAAATCTAGAAACTAAATATTTAGCTAAAGGATACGAGGCAGTACCTAAATTTGATACAATAGGGCGGAAAGGAATACCACTTTTATGAATTTTGGGAAGAGCATATAATCTGGCACAATTCGCAACAGATGGGATAAGCGAATGTTTTAAGTTGCTTGAAATGATTTGCGAAGATTTGATCGCAGTTTTTATTTTGGATAAGTCCGAATGTGAAGGATCTTTAGGGATCGGATTATATGGTCCTTCGTTTAAGAGTTTAGTGACACCATCGATGTAAGTGTTCTTATCCATGACGACTATCTGGCCACCTTTGTCGGCCTTTGAAATGATAATATCCGGGTTAGAATGAATTTCGCGCATTGTAGCTCTTTCTCTCGCAGTTAGATTTGGTTTCAAAGGGTTATTATTGAATTTCACATTATGAGCGATAAGATGCCTAATCATTTCTTTCTGTGAATCTGAAACTTTACTGAACTTGAAAGCTTTTTCGATAGGAGCCAAAATCTTTGGAATCGAGGGTTTACAGGTTTGTGAGAAGTTAAAATTATATTTTAGAATTCTCTCTTGTTCTTCTGAAAGACTAACATTAGAAATATTAACTATTGGCTTGATGTTTACAATGGGAAGATTTTTTGAACTACTTGAACTGGAAGACTGTAAAAGAAGTTTTTCGAATTTAACTGCAAGGGTGTTTTTATGACGGTTAACTGCATTCTCCGTTCTAGACCAAGACTTTTGTTCAAGGGCAAAGAATTTTGGATATGATTTAGCGAGTTCCAGATGAAGCTTATAGAGTTCATGTTCAATTTTGGACAATTGTTGACGTGTATCCCTTATCACGGACCGAAGTAAGGCAAGCTTGCAATTTAACAGAATTCTTGAAACGCGACTCGAAGGTTTTTGATTAGATTTGATTTGAATAAAATTGGGGATCAATTTTTTACATTTACATTTAAGTAAAAAGTCAAGATGATTCAGGAATTTTTGCCGTTTCAGGCGTAATTTAGTGAAACGATTAACGGATGAAGGCATGATAAACAATGCAGAAAATCAAACTAAATTAACTGAGCAATAATAAAGTACACACATAACAGCAGAAAAATCCCTCAGTGAAATGAATAGAAAACAAAACGTTTGTAAGCAAAATGCATGAAATCAGACAAGCAAAGCACAATATCCAAATGTACAAAACATAAACATAACTTGAAAATTGCAAAAATGTACACACCGAAACTCCTACAATCACAAAATGGCGGCCACACCACGTGCAAAAAAGAAAGCAAAATGTAAACCTGTTTGGGGCTTCTATAATTAAGACACAATAACACGCCGAACAAATACTAATTCAGAAGTCAAACAACAAAAATCAGCGTTATACCTACAAAAGTTTTTCACAGGACTAGTTTCGATGGTTTTACCGAACCATCATCTTCAGCTGCAAAACCGCAAATGAAGAACATAGGAAATAATGATTAGATAAGATAAGAAAGCTTGAACAAGAATAAGCAAGAGGCGCCATCTGTTGGCGAAACCAGAACTAAAACATAATTTCTCTAAAAGCCGAAGGCAAATTTGGATTGGAATTAGGATCGTTAACTAGAACAGAAAGATTTTTATGAATGTGAAATGCCTCTAGAAAATCCAGTTCTCCAATGGAAGATGTTTTTTGAATAATTTTGGCAGCAGAAAAATTGAAAGTGTGATTTTCGGACCAGCAATGTTGAGCAACAGAAGACTTCTGTGTTTCCTTTTTTCTAACACATGCCTCATGTTCTCTGACGCAAAATTTTAAGGCTCTCTTAGTTTGGCCAATGTAAATTAAACCACACTGGCAAGGAATCCTATAAATACCCCAGGAATTCATATCCGGAATGGGGTCCTTGAGTATAGAAGTTGGAATTTTATTGATGGGAGAATAAACAACCCGAAAGTTAAATTTCTGCAAAATATGTGCAACTTTATAGCTAATTGATGGAAAGAAGGGAATGACAACAGAATTTTTATAATCTCCTAAAATAAGAGTGTGGCTTTTAGTGTGTTCAGATGAGAATTTTTTAACTGCTTGATTAATAATGTTGGGTGAAAAGCCCCTGTCAATAGCTATTGCTTTTAAATAATTTAGTTCTTCATCAAGGGCTAGTTTGGAGGAGCAAACTTGAAGAGCACGGAAAACATAGGAATAAAATGAAGCTAACTTTTGTTTAGTCGGATGACATGATTTAAAGTGTGGTGGAAGGCAAACCGATGAAGGTTTACGGTAAACTGTAGTACTGAAGTTGGATGTGTTACGTGTGACCAGAATGTCGAGAAACGGAAGGGAATTAATTGCAAGTCTCAAGTTCAAAAGTGAACTGAATAGCAGGATCAATAGAATTCATTGTTGAAAGAACTTTATTTAAATCATCTTTATTACCTTCAAACAGGGTAAAAGTATCGTCTACGTAGCGGAACCATGCCGGGAAGTTTAAAGTTTCAAACAATTTTGATTCATAATAATGCATGTAGATATCAGCCAGGATGGGACTGAGGGGGCTTCCCATGGCTAATCCCTCAGTTTGCTTGTAATATTTATTTTGGAAAACAAAATGTGTTTGTTTCAAACAGAGTTGAGTGAGAGAAATTAGTTCCTCAATTTCGATGCAAGAGAAATGAAATTCGCGAAGTCTGGTTTCTAGACATCTTAATGCACCCTCCACTGGGACATTGGTGAATAATGATTTTACATCAAAAGAAACCATGAGTAAATTACTAGGAGAAATGTTTTTAACCTTTTTTACAAACTCTATTGAATTTTTTATGGTGTAAATGTTATTGTCTAATAGAGTGGAAAATCTAGAAACTAAATATTTAGCTAAAGGATACGAGGCAGTACCTAAATTTGATACAATAGGGCGGAAAGGAATACCACTTTTATGAATTTTGGGAAGAGCATATAATCTGGCACAATTCGCAACAGATGGGATAAGCGAATGTTTTAAGTTGCTTGAAATGATTTGCGAAGATTTGATCGCAGTTTTTATTTTGGATAAGTCCGAATGTGAAGGATCTTTAGGGATCGGATTATATGGTCCTTCGTTTAAGAGTTTAGTGACACCATCGATGTAAGTGTTCTTATCCATGACGACTATCTGGCCACCTTTGTCGGCCTTTGAAATGATAATATCCGGGTTAGAATGAATTTCGCGCATTGTAGCTCTTTCTCTCGCAGTTAGATTTGGTTTCAAAGGGTTATTATTGAATTTCACATTATGAGCGATAAGATGCCTAATCATTTCTTTCTGTGAATCTGAAACTTTACTGAACTTGAAAGCTTTTTCGATAGGAGCCAAAATCTTTGGAATCGAGGGTTTACAGGTTTGTGAGAAGTTAAAATTATATTTTAGAATTCTCTCTTGTTCTTCTGAAAGACTAACATTAGAAATATTAACTATTGGCTTGATGTTTACAATGGGAAGATTTTTTGAACTACTTGAACTGGAAGACTGTAAAAGAAGTTTTTCGAATTTAACTGCAAGGGTGTTTTTATGACGGTTAACTGCATTCTCCGTTCTAGACCAAGACTTTTGTTCAAGGGCAAAGAATTTTGGATATGATTTAGCGAGTTCCAGATGAAGCTTATAGAGTTCATGTTCAATTTTGGACAATTGTTGACGTGTATCCCTTATCACGGACCGAAGTAAGGCAAGCTTGCAATTTAACAGAATTCTTGAAACGCGACTCGAAGGTTTTTGATTAGATTTGATTTGAATAAAATTGGGGATCAATTTTTTACATTTACATTTAAGTAAAAAGTCAAGATGATTCAGGAATTTTTGCCGTTTCAGGCGTAATTTAGTGAAACGATTAACGGATGAAGGCATGATAAACAATGCAGAAAATCAAACTAAATTAACTGAGCAATAATAAAGTACACACATAACAGCAGAAAAATCCCTCAGTGAAATGAATAGAAAACAAAACGTTTGTAAGCAAAATGCATGAAATCAGACAAGCAAAGCACAATATCCAAATGTACAAAACATAAACATAACTTGAAAATTGCAAAAATGTACACACCGAAACTCCTACAATCACAAAATGGCGGCCACACCACGTGCAAAAAAGAAAGCAAAATGTAAACCTGTTTGGGGCTTCTATAATTAAGACACAATAACACGCCGAACAAATACTAATTCAGAAGTCAAACAACAAAAATCAGCGTTATACCTACAAAAGTTTTTCACAGGACTAGTTTCGATGGTTTTACCGAACCATCATCTTCAGCTGCAAAACCGCAAATGAAGAAGATAGGAAATAATGATTAGATAAGATAAGAAAGCTTGAACAAGAATAAGCAAGAGGCGCCATCTGTTGGCGAAACCAGAACTAAAACATAATTTCTCTAAAAGCCGAAGGCAAATTTGGATTGGAATTAGGATCGTTAACTAGAACAGAAAGATTTTTATGAATGTGAAATGCCTCTAGAAAATCCAGTTCTCCAATGGAAGATGTTTTTTGAATAATTTTGGCAGCAGAAAAATTGAAAGTGTGATTTTCGGACCAGCAATGTTGAGCAACAGAAGACTTCTGTGTTTCCTTTTTTCTAACACATGCCTCATGTTCTCTGACGCAAAATTTTAAGGCTCTCTTAGTTTGGCCAATGTAAATTAAACCACACTGGCAAGGAATCCTATAAATACCCCAGGAATTCATATCCGGAATGGGGTCCTTGAGTATAGAAGTTGGAATTTTATTGATGGGAGAATAAACAACCCGAAAGTTAAATTTCTGCAAAATATGTGCAACTTTATAGCTAATTGATGGAAAGAAGGGAATGACAACAGAATTTTTATAATCTCCTAAAATAAGAGTGTGGCTTTTAGTGTGTTCAGATGAGAATTTTTTAACTGCTTGATTAATAATGTTGGGTGAAAAGCCCCTGTCAATAGCTATTGCTTTTAAATAATTTAGTTCTTCATCAAGGGCTAGTTTGGAGGAGCAAACTTGAAGAGCACGGAAAACATAGGAATAAAATGAAGCTAACTTTTGTTTAGTCGGATGACATGATTTAAAGTGTGGTGGAAGGCAAACCGATGAAGGTTTACGGTAAACTGTAGTACTGAAGTTGGATGTGTTACGTGTGACCAGAATGTCGAGAAACGGAAGGGAATTAATTGCAAGTCTCAAGTTCAAAAGTGAACTGAATAGCAGGATCAATAGAATTCATTGTTGAAAGAACTTTATTTAAATCATCTTTATTACCTTCAAACAGGGTAAAAGTATCGTCTACGTAGCGGAACCATGCCGGGAAGTTTAAAGTTTCAAACAATTTTGATTCATAATAATGCATGTAGATATCAGCCAGGATGGGACTGAGGGGGCTTCCCATGGCTAATCCCTCAGTTTGCTTGTAATATTTATTTTGGAAAACAAAATGTGTTTGTTTCAAACAGAGTTGAGTGAGAGAAATTAGTTCCTCAATTTCGATGCAAGAGAAATGAAATTCGCGAAGTCTGGTTTCTAGACATCTTAATGCACCCTCCACTGGGACATTGGTGAATAATGATTTTACATCAAAAGAAACCATGAGTAAATTACTAGGAGAAATGTTTTTAACCTTTTTTACAAACTCTATTGAATTTTTTATGGTGTAAATGTTATTGTCTAATAGAGTGGAAAATCTAGAAACTAAATATTTAGCTAAAGGATACGAGGCAGTACCTAAATTTGATACAATAGAGCGGAAAGGAATACCACTTTTATGAATTTTGGGAAGAGCATATAATCTGGCACAATTCGCAACAGATGGGATAAGCGAATGTTTTAAGTTGCTTGAAATGATTTGCGAAGATTTGATCGCAGTTTTTATTTTGGATAAGTCCGAATGTGAAGGATCTTTAGGGATCGGATTATATGGTCCTTCGTTTAAGAGTTTAGTGACACCATCGATGTAAGTGTTCTTATCCATGACGACTATCTGGCCACCTTTGTCGGCCTTTGAAATGATAATATCCGGGTTAGAATGAATTTCGCGCATTGTAGCTCTTTCTCTCGCAGTTAGATTTGGTTTCAAAGGGTTATTATTGAATTTCACATTATGAGCGATAAGATGCCTAATCATTTCTTTCTGTGAATCTGAAACTTTACTGAACTTGAAAGCTTTTTCGATAGGAGCCAAAATCTTTGGAATCGAGGGTTTACAGGTTTGTGAGAAGTTAAAATTATATTTTAGAATTCTCTCTTGTTCTTCTGAAAGACTAACATTAGAAATATTAACTATTGGCTTGATGTTTACAATGGGAAGATTTTTTGAACTACTTGAACTGGAAGACTGTAAAAGAAGTTTTTCGAATTTAACTGCAAGGGTGTTTTTATGACGGTTAACTGCATTCTCCGTTCTAGACCAAGACTTTTGTTCAAGGGCAAAGAATTTTGGATATGATTTAGCGAGTTCCAGATGAAGCTTATAGAGTTCATGTTCAATTTTGGACAATTGTTGACGTGTATCCCTTATCACGGACCGAAGTAAGGCAAGCTTGCAATTTAACAGAATTCTTGAAACGCGACTCGAAGGTTTTTGATTAGATTTGATTTGAATAAAATTGGGGATCAATTTTTTACATTTACATTTAAGTAAAAAGTCAAGATGATTCAGGAATTTTTGCCGTTTCAGGCGTAATTTAGTGAAACGATTAACGGATGAAGGCATGATAAACAATGCAGAAAATCAAACTAAATTAACTGAGCAATAATAAAGTACACACATAACAGCAGAAAAATCCCTCAGTGAAATGAATAGAAAACAAAACGTTTGTAAGCAAAATGCATGAAATCAGACAAGCAAAGCACAATATCCAAATGTACAAAACATAAACATAACTTGAAAATTGCAAAAATGTACACACCGAAACTCCTACAATCACAAAATGGCGGCCACACCACGTGCAAAAAAGAAAGCAAAATGTAAACCTGTTTGGGGCTTCTATAATTAAGACACAATAACACGCCGAACAAATACTAATTCAGAAGTCAAACAACAAAAATCAGCGTTATACCTACAAAATTTTTTCACAGGACTAGTTTCGATGGTTTTACCGAACCATCATCTTCAGCTGCAAAACCGCAAATGAAGAAGATAGGAAATAATGATTAGATAAGATAAGAAAGCTTGAACAAGAATAAGCAAGAGGCGCCATCTGTTGGCGAAACCAGAACTAAAACATAATTTCTCTAAAAGCCGAAGGCAAATTTGGATTGGAATTAGGATCGTTAACTAGAACAGAAAGATTTTTATGAATGTGAAATGCCTCTAGAAAATCCAGTTCTCCAATGGAAGATGTTTTTTGAATAATTTTGGCAGCAGAAAAATTGAAAGTGTGATTTTCGGACCAGCAATGTTGAGCAACAGAAGACTTCTGTGTTTCCTTTTCTCTAACATATGCCTCATGTTCTTTGACGCGAAATTTTAAGGCTCTCTTAGTTTGGCCAATGTAAATTAAACCACACTGGCAAGGAATCCTATAAATACCCCCAGGAATTCATATCCGGAATGGGGTCCTTGAGTATAGAAGTTGGAATTTTATTGATGGGAGAATAAACAACCCGAAAGTTAAATTTCTGCAAAATATGTGCAACTTTATAGCTAATTGATGGAAAGAAGGGAATGACAACAGAATTTTTATAATCTCCTAAAATAAGAGTGTGGCTTTTAGTGTGTTCAGATGAGAATTTTTTAACTGCTTGATTAATAATGTTGGGTGAAAAGCCCCTGTCAATAGCTATTGCTTTTAAATAATTTAGTTCTTCATCAAGGGCTAGTTTGGAGGAGCAAACTTGAAGAGCACGGAAAACATAGGAATAAAATGAAGCTAACTTTTGTTTAGTCGGATGACATGATTTAAAGTGTGGTGGAAGGCAAACCGATGAAGGTTTACGGTAAACTGCAGTACTGAAGTTGGATGTGTTACGTGTGACCAGAATGTCGAAAAACGGAAGGGAATTAATTGCAAGTCTCAAGTTCAAAAGTGAACTGAATAGCAGGATCAACAGAATTCATTGTTGAAAGAACTTTATTTGAATCATCTTTATTACCTTCAAACAGGGTAAAAGTATCCTCTACGTAGCGGAACCATGCCGGGAAGTTTAAAGTTTCAAACAATTTTGATTCATAATAATGCATGTAGATATCAGCCAGGATGGGACTGAGGGGGCTTCCCATGGCTAATCCCTCAGTTTGCTTGTAATATTTATTTTGGAAAACAAAATGTGTTTGTTTCAAACAGAGTTGAGTGAGAGAAATTAGTTCCTCAATTTCGATGCAAGAGAAATGAAATTCGCGAAGTCTGGTTTCTAGACATCTTAATGCACCCTCCACTGGGACATTGGTGAATAATGATTTTACATCAAAAGAAACCATGAGTAAATTACTAGGAGAAATGTTTTTAACCTTTTTTACAAACTCTATTGAATTTTTTATGGTGTAAATGTTATTGTCTAATAGAGTGGAAAATCTAGAAACTAAATATTTAGCTAAAGGATACGAGGCAGTACCTAAATTTGATACAATAGGGCGGAAAGGAATACCACTTTTATGAATTTTGGGAAGAGCATATAATCTGGCACAATTCGCAACAGATGGGATAAGCGAATGTTTTAAGTTGCTTGAAATGATTTGCGAAGATTTGATCGCAGTTTTTATTTTGGATAAGTCCGAAGGTGAAGGATCTTTAGGGATCGGATTATATGGTCCTTCGTTTAAGAGTTTAGTGACACCATCGATGTAAGTGTTCTTATCCATGACGACTATCTGGCCACCTTTGTCGGCCTTTGAAATGATAATATCCGGGTTAGAATGAATTTCGCGCATTGTAGCTCTTTCTCTCGCAGTTAGATTTGGTTTCAAAGGTTTATTATTGAATTTCACATTATGAGCGATAAGATGCCTAATCATTTCTTTCTGTGAATCTGAAACTTTACTGAACTTGAAAGCTTTATCGATAGGAGCCAAAATCTTTGGAATCGAGGGTTTACAGGTTTGTGAGAAGTTAAAATTATATTTTAGAATTCTCTCTTGTTCTTCTGAAAGACTAACATTAGAAATATTAACTATTGGCTTGATGTTTACAATGGGAAGATTTTTTGAACTACTTGAACTGGAAGACTGTAAAAGAAGTTTTTCGAATTTAACTGCAAGGGTGTTTTTATGACGGTTAACTGCATTCTCCGTTCTAGACCAAGACTTTTGTTCAAGGGCAGAGAATTTTGGATATGATTTAGCGAGTTCCAGATGAAGCTTATAGAGTTCATGTTCAATTTTGGACAATTGTTGACGTGTATCCCTTATCACGGACCGAAGTAAGGCAAGCTTGCAATTTAACAGAATTCTTGAAACGCGACTCGAAGGTTTTTGATTAGATTTGATTTGAATAAAATTGGGGATCAATTTTTTACATTTACATTTAAGTAAAAAGTCAAGATGATTCAGGAATTTTTGCCGTTTCAGGCGTAATTTAGTGAAACGATTAACGGATGAAGGCATGATAAACAATGCAGAAAATCAAACTAAATTAACTGAGCAATAATAAAGTACACACAAAACAGCAGAAAAATCCCTCAGTGAAATGAATAGAAAACAAAACGTTTGTAAGCAAAATGCATGAAATCAGACAAGCAAAGCACAATATCCAAATGTACAAAACATAAACATAACTTGAAAATTGCAAAAATGTACTCACCGAAACTCCTACAATCGCAAAATGGCGGCCACACCACGTGCAAAAAAGAAAGCAAAATGTAAACCTGTTTGGGGCTTCTATAATTAAGACACAATAACACTACTACAGTGTCAAAACTTGAAACCTTTTTACTAAAAACACTTTTGTAGAGTTGTGGTTTTCTGTGGCAATTATTGTGTCCTTTTGGTCATCTGCATATAACGTTTAATATAGGAGTCCTAAAATACAGGATATTGGTTGTTAAGGAACATGTTATTAAAACGGTATACATTTAAATAGAAAAAATTGTTTAATTCTTTTCAATTAAATTATAAATCTCTAATCAATTGACGTAAAGAACTGAAATTTCATATTAAGAGATTAGATGTAGGAAGTATGCAAATTTCTTATCTAGTTGGGGGTCAGATTTTATTGTTACGGAAAAGTTCGCGAAGACTCTCTGGGCCTGAGAGGGGCGTATATTTCTTTGGAAGATTTTCTAAAAGGTTAATCTTTGCTCATAGGGAATTTCACGCAAACGCCAGTACGTTCACAGTAAGTTGAGCCGATATTGAACTATTGATGTACAGTGGTCTTAGCGGTAGCTCATGTTTCCCCATCCATCAATAGCTCACGTTTCCCATTTCAGAAATTTTCTTTATTTTGCAATAAATGTCAGTTCCAAATTCTACACAAAACAAAGAAGAAAGAAAAAGTGACAACGCACAAAATATCAATAATATATTTGTCAAATAACACATGCATTAAAATCCTTTTTGTTCGGACAATGAAAAAGCTTCAAGTAAAGAAGTCTCCCATTATATTAGTAAAGGATTTCATATAAACGTGGCAGAATATTTCATGATACAAATATTTTTGTTGGTGGCATCGCAAAATTTTGACCTCTTACCTGACTATTGTACAAAAGTTGTGTATGCTACGATAATGGAAAATGATATGTGTAATATGTTTTAAAGAGCCTATATTTTTTATCAATAAATGCCGAGATTTTACTATCTACTTTTAGCTTAAAAAATTATCTTTGGCTCATACGAAAGCGTAAAGCATAAAATTTGAAACTCCATGTAAATTTAAAAGCATAATTTCCTGCATATTAATAAGATCGTATTACATTCTTCCTCACTTGCAACGCTGTTCTTTTGAATGAAACTTCCAATAAGCCCAAAATTTGCATTGCGAAGCAGTGAACTTCTAGTTGAATAAAAAACGGAATTACATTTTTTCAATATTTATGTGGCATTTATGAAACCAAAGCATGTTTCATTCCCATTGCAGAGATAAAATTGATCAAGCTTTAAAAATGGACGCATAAATGATTAAAATAAATATCGCAAAAACTCATAAACGTTAAAGATATGAACACGAAAAAAATTAGTTATTTACGTAAAAATGCAAAATCTCTCCACTAGTGAGTGAATCTGCTCTAATAAAAGAAATTTAAAGCGAACGATGGTCATTACTAAAAGCAAAATTTATTTCTCAAGAAAGTTATTTTTACGAATGTCAGGAGTTTTCTAAAGAAGAAAAACTATTATACTGATTAAAACTGCCCCAAATGGTATTCCAAACAAAAATCAGCAAAGACTAACCTCTTAAAAGATGCATGAGCTGCAACAAATTAATTACAGGAAGCAGAGAAAAAAAATCTCAGAGTCTGTTGTAATCCCTAATTTCGAAAGAGAAAAAAAATGCAGTGGTAAGGCTATTATTTACCTTTAGCTAAAGTAAGCAAAGTGGAGTTAAATATATATTTTTTTTATTGTATAGCCTACATAATTAAATCTGAGATCAATGATTTAAAAAGGTAGTTCTGTCCTCCAGTCAAAATTAATAACAATTTACTTTTATGAATAAAATCCATGAACTCTTCGTAAAATGTCTTAAAATGTACCTAGCATATAATTTATCTTGAAAGATGGCGTTTGAATATTTTAAAATACTTTTCTTTGTTAAAGTATTAGAAATAAATGAAATAGGAGGAAAAAGAAAGGAAAATATTATTTTCTCTCTAAAAATTACTCTTTCATTATTTCTGCATATTTTAATTTCAGTATTATTCAAATAGGAATCCATTCTAGCTCTTTAACCGGCAAAACCGTATATATACAGCCTAGAATATTTTTTGTGATATCTGTAAGAACGTATATATACGTACATATTAAGATATGTCAAAAACTGAAGGAAATATATTAAAAGTACACAAATCCTGGTATAAAATGCCAGGATTTGTTTGGAATACCATTTGGGGCAGTTATAGAGTTTTTACATTAAAACCAAGAAAATAATTTGTTCTCATAGTAGTTTTTGGAAGTTTGTGCTTTCTTAGCGAAATCCCTGGCCGGTCAGAGGGGTAGATTTTGACCACCATATCTCTAACATATATTTACTGCTTAGATAACGGGTTTGTATATGTAAACTTCAGCTATTACTTAATTTTCTGAGTATCAGTAATATGTACCATTTCACTGTTGCAATTCAAGATCCTGGAATATTTAATTAATTTCTATAATTACTAACTTGCTAAAGTTGAATTAATTTGCCAAATGAGTTATGATATTGTAAACCGTGTCCTATGCGTTATTTCGCTCATAAACACATTAGCAATCTCTACATATATACTTAAATATGCTGCTGTGTTATATAGGAATTGTATTTTATATGGAAACATTTTATTTGCGCTGTTTAGGTTGTGTTTCAAAAATAACGTTGAACTGATATAATATGTGTGATAATTTATAACCTTGTCAGAAATAAATTCAGTTCAGTAATTCAGTTACTCTTGCTTTTGCATAAACCTTTACGTTATTAACAGGTATGTAATTCTTATATAGTCTGTAAACACAACTTTTTAAGTTTACCTTAAAAACTGAAGGTTCTGGATTATTTCTTTATGCAGTTTCTTAAGTTATAAGATAAGATTTATTCAAATTACTTGTGGCTGTTGGCAAATCGCTTGGTCTTTGCATATTCATCATTGATATAATGCATATATCAGAAATTTCCCATGAAATTATATAGCATTCTCATAATGATCAAAGTTGCAATAATTTCTTTAAGTTATTGTTTAAAAATATTTTTAATAGAAATATCTTCTTTTGTAGTAAAATATTATATAGCATATTATATAGCATTCTCATAATGATCAAAGTTGCAATAATTTCTTTAAGTTATTGTTTAAAAATATTTTTAATAGAAATATCTTCTTTTGTAGTAAAAACCGTATATACACTGAGGTCAAAAATAATGTTGGGCAAACTTTCAGCTTTTTGAAAATTAATTTGTCTCTTAAAAATGAGGTCTCTATACTCCAAAATTCTCTTTAATTCAAAAAATTAAGCAACTTAAAAGTCAATGTTAAAGACGTACTGAATTTCTGATTAATATAATTACATGGTCTATATCTACATTAACAAAAGTCATAAAACAACTGACATTGTACATGTCAGTTGTTTTATGTTTATAAATGCGCTTACCAGTAAAACCTGAATGGTATATTTGGAATTTAAAAGTGAAATAGAAGAACAGGAAAAAAATCATAATATTTTCTTTAATATAGGATTAAAAAATACAGCTTAGATTTCAGTTATAAGCACTAACGAGGAAGACTAAGTAATTGTCTTTGAAAATATAATCTAATACATTTCCAGTAAAATATGGGTTCGTTTGAAATAAAGCATAAAATGTGTTCGCCCAAATATTTAATGATATTTGAAAATGAAAGTTCTCATTTGAGTTTGGATATGAGGATGCTGTCCTCAGACGGTGTAATGTAATTTCATTCTCTGTCAACGTTTATATGGTTAATCTATAGGCGTTTATGTTTTGACTTAATCTTTAAACTTCTTTCTTACATGGTATTTCATTTACTCACTTCATTGGCATCTTCATGGAGGTAAATATACAATTTCTGTGTTTTATTCTACAGCTGCTGTCTACTATAGTGTTTTCCTGCAACTGATTCTGCGGTAATTATGTGGGATTCGTTAAAACTTCCTTCCATTGAACATGTTCTCAATTTTTGGTTAAACGAGGGTTAAATGCTAAGGCATGAAAAAAGATAATTTAAAAATTAAAATACAATTTATACTTCGTTACAGTGGAGTACCTATGAAAAATGGGTATTTCTGATATTAAGAAGCTGAATTCATGGCCATTCGTTTTAAAAAAATTACTTTTCTTACACAAATATGAGTCATTTTTCGAATATTTAAATAAACAAGAAAATGATTCAAAGCAAACAGTTAAAAACGCATAAAAAATTTAATATATATGAAGTTTAATATATCTTGCATAGTCGACATATGACACATATTTATCAAAACAATGATTATTTTCTGTTGCTCATGAAATATCATAGATGGAAATTCATTTCGTAATAAGTAATTCAATCATGTCAATTTAATCTTGCACACTTTACAACAAACTGCTATACAGATTGCTTTTAAGCCCTGATACGTTATATCCAAAATGTGGATAATAAATGATTGGCAATATTTGGGCGAAAACGTCATTCCCGAGAGAGATTTCATAATTACAGCCGAGACACTTAACTCCCTTTGTTTGTCACGTGGCAAATCAGCTAATTGAGTTAATACACCAAGTCCAGATGCGGCAGGTCAATTGTCACTGCCACTTAAGACAACTGAAGAGTGCATTGAATTTAATAATCGCGAAGTCCACTGGTCTGATGACGTCACCATGGCCCTTTATCAGTTGGTAAATAATCGAAATTGGCAAGCCATTATTGCAGAAGGCATTCATTACTTGCGCTTTAATTTAGTTTGGACTCTGTTAAGTCAGAATTTGTCAGCGAGGCTTGGTTGAAACTGCCTTTTAATACGTTTAATTTAGTCGAGAGTCATTATTTGGAGACGAAACAGTTTAAATGGAATATCAAACCCATCACTTTCTAAGAACTCATTTTAAGCTGAGACAGTAGATTTCTTGCTTGTTCTGAACGAGAATAACAAATGGATTGTTTTATTTACAAGACAAAACTCGTTTAACGGATTCTAAACTCGGAAAATTTTCCAAACTTTGCATTCTTTGATAACGTTTAATACTTGCTTTTCATAAATTCTCCTAGACTTCTATTTTTGTATTTTTATGAAATATGAATGTACTATAGATTAAGTGATGTAATATGTAATACGGCATGTAATACACATAATACATTTTTAATGATTTCTTAATACAAAGGTGCATGCGAAATCTACAAATTTATTAAGAAAATTATGAAAAACGTAAAAATATGCAAACGCTTAAACAAATATTTCGAAAGAGGAAACCATTATCTTGAGAAATATGTGCAGCATGGACATCATTGACAAATACATAATATTAATTTCATACAACTGAATATTTAAAAATACATTTTTAGTAAAATGAAAAGTTTACACAGTTTTCACTTAAATTATAAAATTAATTACAAAAGGTATTAAAGCAACTGAAAATTCTTATATTTATTTTTTACGCATTTTTGTATAAGTTATTGAATATTGTTCTATTTACAAATACTTACAAGAAGACATCTTAATAACATCACCATCATCTGCACAAAACACGTCAAAATATTAACCCCTATGTCCGTAAAAGCTCCGTGTTTTTAAGCACTTTAGTTGGCTTCAATTACAATATTCAATTCAATATTTGATTAAGTGACTGTGCTTAATGCAGAGCAAAAGAACAAGAAATATCGCGTTGCACAGATCGCATTGCACATTGCAGAGACAAAGAAAAACAAGAAAACAAGGAAAATATAATACGGTAAAAATAAAAGTAAACATGAAAAAGTGTACTAAAAAATAAAATGTAAAATATACCAACAGTCGTAAGAAAGGCAAAAACAACATTTATTACTTTATAATTTCATCCCAAACTAAAGTAATTAAATTTAAACGATATATTAAGTAATAACCTAATGACAGAATTATGAGTTATTGAAGAGTTTACAGAAACCATCACAGCACCAAGACAGATAAAACTGGAACTTTAACCACGTCAAAAAAAATTAATTGCTATTTTGTACTTTATTATGCATTCATATATATATATATATGATTAAATATGTTAAGTAAATCTATAGTTATAAGTTAAGTACAATTTAGTAATAGTTTGTTATTCCGCATTTACGATAAAAAGAAGAAAGTGATTGAATTGTGCAGATAAATGATGAAAAGAAATATATGAAACTGTAAAATTTAAAATTAAAATATCAAGCAAATTCAAGGAAACTAAAATTATACTTCATTTTAACTTAGAATAGAGTTTAAGTTAAATAGAATGCATAGCGTAACCTTTCGTTTCAGTTCCTTAGAATACACTCTGCAATAGGTTTTCCGCAGCTGAGTGTTAAGAATAACTTGCTTCCTTTTTAAGTCCACATAAATACTTTAATTTTTCACTGGAGTGTGCAAGATTTGCAGAAGTAGTGTCTACTATTCGAAAAGCCAATAGTTATAGTTTCAAACTGTTTGGCGCACTTCCAGAAATAAACTCATGAAATTAGAATATTTGTGTACAAAAAATAAGCAGAAATTCTAAAATATTCTCTAAACTGAAAAAGGAGAAATAGAGAAAAGAAAGAAAAAGTGTTCGAAGCAGATAATAAAAAATGAACGTAAAATAGTTCCCAAATGTTATGATATTCAAATATCTTTTTCTTTTCTTTTATACTAAAATATTTCTGAAAAAATGAAGATTTTTAAAGAATGTGTATCTTACCATATTTTTCAGACATATTTTTGTATCAAACCAAACATTTTCAAAATAATAGTTGTATATTTTATTTTATGTTGTACCCTATGAGGCAAGTAAGTGCAAGAAGGCTGATGGAAAATATCTTTATTTGACCTCCTTTTAAATTTTTCTTCCTCAATCAAGTATCTTTAACCAGCGTTATTTACTTATAGAAACAATATATTTTTTTGCCTAAACTTTAAAGAAATGCACAACGATAAAAAATTAAGTTATTAACATTGATTAACAGCATTGATCAACATCTTTGATTCAAGCTACTCCGAATTTTGTTAATTAAACACTCTTATTTCACCAAGTCCTTTTATTGTTAGTTTTGTGGTACATCTACGCCTCATACAGTGAACAGTAAATATATCTCTATTCTAGTTTAATCTTGTAACTGCTGTCACGAACCTTTGTGAGCAGCGTGAAAGTGACAGCTGACAAAAACCTTTATTTGGTTTGACAACACTTTATGCCCACCATTATTAACATTTCCCATTATATTTCCTGTAGCTCTTTCATTTAATACCTTAAGTCAACTAATAACATAGAAACTGTGCCGTCTCAGGTTATAACGACGTCGAATTCGATAGCGGTAAGTTGGGAGAATAATTAGTTTAAGGCGGAAGAGTAAAGTGTTGAAGCTTTGCTTAAATACTTGCTAAACTCTTAAGTGTAATATTATTCTGTTGTTTTGATGAAATTCTCACATTTCACGAAGATTTGTTCGAATTTCATTTAATAAATTATCACCAATAAAACGAAAGCAACAGTGCCTGAATACATAAAAAAACCCTTCATATTTTAGGTCTTTTTTAACATATCCAAAGCAGATTTTACTTAATGAAGCAGAGTCTTATGGATCTAAAACTAAAGACGCACTTTAACAAACTTTAACATTACTTAAAATATTCTGCTTTTCGTATTTAAAAGTATTTAGAATATTTGCTATGTAAAAGATTTTGCTTAGTATGTAAAAATTAGTAATCTTATTTGAAATATTGTGCTTAGCTTCACTTTAAAAATCTGTCATCCTAATGATCGGAAAGTTATGAAAATAAGGAAGAAAAAATTCTAAAACGTCAATTAAATAAAAGCTCTTTGATTCGAGCTCTTTGTGATCAGATTCAAAAACCAGCCTTTCTCGGAGGACTAAATGTCTGTTAAATATACGAATATTCTTTTAACTCTATTCGTAAGTCTCCAAATGCATGATATCACAAATTATGTATAGTTCCTCTTTTCTTTCAGGTCTGCATCGTTAATGTCTTAGTTATTATCCTTATTTTATACTCTAAAGAGCTTGAGGAGAAATATAACACTCCTAGAACAAGATTAGATTAGGCTGCTCTCAAAATGCTGCCAGTTTTACTAGATATGGAAACTTGGGCGCTTGAAGCATTTTTTTTTTTTAGATACCACATTTAGTCTCCAGACGTTTAACAACCATCATAGCTTGTTTTCCAGCTTGTTACTTAATTACAATGATCAATACTGTGCAGATTACAAATCTTAGACATATTTGAAAGGCAAAGAAACACACGGATAGAAAAACAAGCAATGTTTTAGGAAACACTTTTCAGAATGCACTTAGGATTGAGTCCTTTCAAAGAGTTAAAATTTTTAATTTGTTGTTTTGGAGTAATTTCAAGACAAATCATCCGCATCCCTCATTCAATGATGGACATAAGTGCTAGTTTCAAATACAACAAAGCTATTTTATTATTATTATTACTATTTTTTATCATCATTACAGGCGTAAGGGTACGTAATGGATTGAATTCACACAGAACTGATGATAACTTGATAAAATTTATTTTCTCAAACGAAACAGTTTACACATCTGGCCTTTTCACAAAGTATTCTTACAGCTCTTTTCAATGTACTAGAACATAACCAGTAGTCACCACATCAAATTACGAAGACTATGCAGTAAACATCTAAAGAGCGAAACTCGCACGGAGATCTTTCGGTAGTCTGAAGTCTACACCGAACTGAAAAAATAAAAACTGATCCTTTCTCCGGTCTTTCTTCCCGGCCACCTAGAAATCTTTAGTATTTTTTATTTCTCAAAATTACTGGAAGGAATGTACGGCTAAAGTTACATATAAGAGCCAGATACAGTTATAATTATATATAGGGATCAATTACAGTTAATAAATTACAATACCAATTAGAGTTATACAGGGACCGGACCAAAATGCAGCCAAACGTTCGCCAACTTAGGCGATTTCTCGCCACATTTAGAGCCAAATCCTTCGCCGATTTGGCGATATATCGCCGATTTAGGGAGATAGTTATTTATCTCGATGTTAAATACATTTGTCCCTGTAATCTTGTTTTTCGTACTTCGTTTTCTTTATAATGTACATATTACATTATAAAAATTTGTAAACATTTTTGTGAATACTTCTGACTCAGCAAAATATACCAAGGGCTGAATTTATAAGAAATATAAAAGATCTTGGATTTCGTTCTAGAATACTCACATTTCCTTGTTGGCAGGTACTATATTGATAATTAATTAGAACTGTAAAAAGCTTTGACTAATTTCCAATGGCAGTGAGGATTATTTCCCAGTAATTACTAGAAATTTATTTACTTGCATTAGTGAACAAATAAGATCGCTTTTGGATAGCTTTAAGATCGCAAATTGAAGAAAATCCTGTTCTTCCGTTGACCAATGTCCAGAGAGGACAAAGTATATTATTACTCCTTGACCATGTTCTAATAAAACTCCTTGGGTGCTATTTCTAAGTCTTCAATATAAGAAATTATTTATAAAATAATTTTACAATTTTTTGCATTTATTGCATGTCTAATTGCATATTTTAATGCATTTCTTTAAAACCTGATTACAAATGCAAGTGAAGTTGTTTGAAATGAACATTAAAATGAATTTCATAAAGATTCTTTATTTCAAAGAAATTATTTTAAAGAAAATAAGTTCAGCTGAAAAATAAGTCCAAAAACCTCTGTTCTGAAAAAAAAAATGGTTCTAATTCAAGAAGATTTTGCAAGAAATGGAAGAAATTTTGGAAATTATTTTATTATAGAAGGATGTTGTAATAACTTTAGCACAACATAAAAGTCAAGCCTGTTAAAGAAAATTTTTCTTTTAAGGCTCTTGAGGAATTTTTAAAAAGACAAATTAGTGATATTAAGTTCGGCAATCTTATCTTTCCAGACTTCTTGCTTATGGTGTTTAAAAAGGTACTCAGTTTTCTTATTCAGTCAATATTTAGCTGGGGAAGAAGATCATTTGAACAAGGCCACATCTTTAGGAACTTGATTCTCTAAGTCTGATAGACTTTTGGATGTCCACAGTAAGTTTAGCACAGTGTTTGATCTTGGGAATAATTCTGGGAGCATACAGGGGCGCTCATATAATGTTTCAATGGACCTATTAATTGTGCTACTGATGACATGTTGTGTTTTGAGATAATAGAAGTTTAGGAATATCTTACAGCTGATGTTGAAGACAAGCCTCCAATCTATAATGGCCACGATAACATTCCGTCCCTACCTCAAACTTCCAAGCACAGCGAACATAAGAATATAATACTCATAAAGTTATTTCAGATTCACAGTTTTCATGGTAGTGCTGAGAAAGAGATCATAGTTTGTTTGTTTAATTACTCTAAAGCATTCGAAGGTTATCTGTTTAAAGGAAGGGATTCCTTCGTGGAGGGCTTTGTAAGGGAAATTGGCTCGTAAGTTACACATGGCGAAAACGCCCTTTTGATGATATTAGAACTTCCGACCGAACTACCAGTGTTCAGCCAATTTACCGCTTGGTAGCTGGTGAACCTGAAAAAGATCATGAACGTCCGCTTAATGCTGATTAGTAGGTAGGTTTATCTGATGTATCAAAAGAAGTGGATTGCTGCAAACATAACTGTGAACATTTTTGCCATCCAGGTTTAACTTATGTTTAATATTTAAATCCCAAAATTTAGTTTAAAATTTAAGCCGAACAAATATTAATTTAGAAATCAATCAACAAGCCATTTTTTAAGATCTTACTTCATAGTATCTTATCTCGGTCATTTACGCTTTGGCAGCTGAGGATGATGGTTCAGTAAAACCATCGAAACTAGTCCTGTGAAAATTTGCAAATGTGACGCTGATTTGTTGTTGTTTGAGTTTTAAATTAATAATTTAGATCCCTTCCTATAATTATAGATATGTAATTAGGTAGTAAACATAATCGCTGATATTTAATTAATATATTAGTAACATTAAAAATAATGTAAGCAAGTAATATAAAAAATAACGACTGCTTTTCATACCTACCGCTGTTACAGCACAACTTTATTACGTATTAGGCTATTACATTATTTCCAGTACTATTATAGAATATATTTTTTTTTAGATTTAGGTCAGAACTGAAAAATTCGGAAAAATGTTTTTATTCTCTTAAGAGGACTGCATGTATGTGAATCCTAAACCTAATATACTGTTTCAGCATATGTGCCAAGCTATTAAATGCATTTAACATTCTCACAGAATCTGCACACATTTCAAAAAAATGTATCAAATGCCTCTGCTAGTCTTTCGATGCAATTAATATTTTAGATTCTTCGGTTACATATAATAGAAATCGCAGCATTTAAAACTCTTAAACTGCAGTAAATGTATAGTGACAGATTATTAATATTTTAGGGTATGACTTTTAAACGTAAATTATCTTATCATTTGACACTTTTAAATAAAGACTCTATAAGCTTTCCAATAAGTGCCTCGGACTGATTTGTATTTCCCAGAAGTACTTTTTTTAGCAAAGTCTTTTTTATGATGGTCTTAAGTATTAACTTAACTTCGGTAGCAAGGGAAAAAAATGTTATAAAAACAAAACTAACAGCAGAATTTTAGGAAGAGTTTTTAGATGACGAAAAAGAAAATAACAAGAAATATTATTCCTAATCTCTTTCTTCATTAAAGTATAAACAGAAAGTACATAAAAAAACCTAATGAGCTGCGTGGCTAAAAATACAGCAAAGTAATCTTTGAAGGCATTTTTTTCAAGACTTAAACGATTGCTTCTAAATAGTAAGTTAAAATTGCTTTAGGCAGAGTGCATTAAGCAACATCAACTGTTAAGTAAACGCTCTAAATTTTAACAAGAAAAGCATAAAAAGGATATTTTTTTTTACATTTTATATGAATTTTATATGCACTTTGATAATCGAGAAAGTAACATTCATTTTAAAATCATACATATAAAGAATAATCTGGATTTCCAATTAATAGTACCATTTACGTGTTTGAAAATGTAAATAGTACCGGAACTTAATTTTATTAAAGTAAAAATACTCGTAAAATTTTTATTTGATGCAGAACACAAAGAAATCAAAATTAATCACTAGTTATTTAAAGTTTAATAAATTAATGACATATCTCCATTTTGGTGCAACTGTTAACAAACGGGTTATACAGGGTATTTCAAAACCATATGTCAAAAATGTAAAGGCAGGTAGATGGGACCTGAATAAGCAGATTTCGTATAGGAATGTGCGTGCGGCAATGTCGCATTGAAGGACTAGCACGTAGAACAGTATGAATCACAGGAAATTGAAAAGACAAGTAAAGACAAAAGAAAAAGTGTTAACAGTTTATAGTAGGTGCTTGACAGAGCGGCCACCAGTAGCGATACAAGATTCACAGCGGCGGCGCATGGATCGGTCTACATTAGAA
The DNA here is from genome assembly GCF_044657685.1 of Stegodyphus dumicola. NCBI lineage: Eukaryota > Metazoa > Arthropoda > Arachnida > Araneae > Eresidae > Stegodyphus > Stegodyphus dumicola. The sequence continues at coordinate 203,452,756 of NC_140771.1, forward strand.
AAGACGTCAGGCATGTCGAGCACATGTCCAACAGCAACAGACAAGCGGGCAACAAGATCTTCTGCAGATATGACGGAACTCCCGTACATGAGGCCTTTAATATGACCTCAAAAGAAGAAATCCAAGCAAATAAGGAGAAAGCGGTTGCCAGGGAACTGGCCCTCCCCGTCCTATTCAATGCTGACCGTAGACAACATCTAGGTGATTCCTGACGTTCGGTTTGAAGGGAGCTAAGGCTCAATCGTGTTGGAACCACATTCGTCTGCGAACAGCTGGACGAACATTGACCAAAACTTCATTTAAGACTTCTCTGTATAATCGCTCCTTGTGCATTCTTTGAGCAGTTAATTTATTTCCTTGTGTAGAATCATACATGAAATACATGTCGGCAAGCTCCGCATTGGTATAACGATGCATGCTGCTCGAGATCCGTGCAGAAAATAAAGAATCCGTATCCGTATCCAAACTCTAGTGACTGGTATACGGCTTTAAAACGGGCCTTTACCAGTACAAGTTAACGTTTTCTAAAGAGGATTCCTAATAAAAGACGAAAAAATCCGAAACATCTGATTACCTGAATGAACATCCTAGTGCAGCGAAAGTGGCGTCATCCTTTGGTCCCAAATGTAGTTATGAAGAATCCAGCTAGTGCAGTGCTTTTATGCGCCGTACTCGTCAGCGCTCTCTACCGGCTCAATGCGGCATTACCGCAAACACATTCCTATACGAAATCTGCTTAGTTAGGTCCCCCTACCTGCCTTTACATTTTTGACATATAGTTTTGAACCACCCTGTATATAAATTTCGGTACGACTCTGGGATCGATGGAAATTTTTTACATTAATTCAAACAAAAATTAAAATTGCCTGATACTGAAAATTGCCTAACAGATTTAGATAGCACAGAGACAACTTAATAGCAATAGTTTCTTATTGACTGCAGATACCTCGAAAAAAAAATTCATAATTTTTCAAAAATGTCCAATACTAGGATTTAGGATTTAGGAACGGGGAAGACGGGCACCACGCCTTTACCATTTGGTTAATTGGTTTAGCGCCGTCTCCCCACTACGTGATCCCAGTCGTTTATTGATATTAGCAAACAGATACATAATTTGAAATGAATACAAAATTTGCAATGATACATAATTGAGATGAATACATAATTTGCAATGATACACAGTTTGGAAGGTAAAAAAAAAATAAAAAATAAAAAATAAATAAATAAATAAATAAATAAATAAAAAATGCATAGCATATGAACAGTAGGAGAGTACGGAACAAACAAACAAGTCATCTGTAAAATACTAGGCTCAAATATGCAATAGTTAAACAAAAACATATACAAAGACAGAAAGTTGCATACAAAATAAAAGAATTTGCGGAAAAAGCTATACTTGCTGACTGAAACTATCCATATTGTCAACAATAACTATAGTACCGACAGAACTATATTACTGACTGAATGCGATATTTGCAGATCGACTAGAATTATTTACTGATAATGCTATACTTGCTGACTTAAGAATGAAAATAGCTAACATGAGACAAGAAACAATGATATTGAAATTGTGTACTAAATAAAAAGTAGACAGATTCTTACAACATGAGACAGATTTCAATGTAATTAAATTAACATGATGCCATCAAATAAACATTTACAATTTCTGTTATAGTACAAAGGCTCACTATACATTACAATACAACATACCAACATAATTTACTAATAATACTATACTGAATGAAGATACTTGTAAGCATGATACAATGATTAAAATAATGATTGTCTTATAGACAATCAACTTAATAAGAAAAGCATACTATCGATAGAAGAGTACAGTACAATCAAACCAACGTGAGAACTATGTAAAGGCATAGCTTAAACATATATATAGATATATATATATAAATAGATAAATAAAAATAAAAATAAAAAATTTCTAACAAACCTGAAAAGGTGATAGATGGAGTTCGATACACACAAACTAACGTGATGCAGTCAAACTTATATTTCATTTGTTATTAACAGTCTAGCTACAAAAAGCAGATAGTACATGGTTAATATATTTCCTGTAAATCATTTAGATTAAACTTGACATAGGTCAAGCCCAATGCTGGAAACTTTCTCCATTACGCAATTTAGTTTGCGGATCAGGTGTCTTTGCTTAACTAAGAGTTTGCAAAATGCCTGACGATTTTGCGTAGGAAATCGTATGTGTAGGCCTTCTGTCAGGGGACAATTGGCTAAATAGTGCTCCGGAGAGCCGAGTTCACCACAACTGCAGACATTGGTATCACTTATGCCAAAGCGTGCGAAGAATTCAGGAAAAGGTCCATGCCCCGAAATGTAACGGGAAAGATGGGCATTGCCACAGCAGCGATCTGTCGACACATATGAAAGATGGTAGAAAGTACGTCGACCAGTGAAGCTATTGTCCCATTCCTCTTGCCACTTACTAATTGCTCGAAGACGTAAAGTTCGCTTGAGAAAAGAATGTGGCCAAAAATGGATATATTCTCATCAGCATCACCAGAAGCCGCCTCCTTGGCATAGGCATCTGCAAGTTCGTCACCATATTCTCCCACATGCGCTTTAACCCAAGCAATATGAATAGTAAAAGACGGAGAAGCACGTAAGTCCTGTTGAATGTCTCGTATAATTGGAGAGGAATGCTCAGGATTGCCAATGGCGTGGATGACAGAAAGGCTATCAGAATTGATTGTCGCTTGTGTTATATTCTGAGTCAGCAAGTAGCGGATAGCGCGTGCTATCGCCACTGCTTCCCTTTGAAAAACACTATTCTGCATAGATAAATGTCCCTTCCAGTGGGCTAGAGGAAGATTATCACGAAAAGCAACAAAAGCGCTTCCTACGTTATCATCTATCTTTGATCCATCAGTATATATCACGTGGCTTGAAGAATTACGAAACACTGATGGTGGAATATGGAGCCTAACTCCAACCCCATAGTCTGCTGGATGAATACTAAAAGGTTTCAGTTTTGCTTCATAGTCATCAGGCAAATAATGTTCTCCATCAAATGTGATAGGCCTGCGTAGTTGCACAAGTAACTGACGAACAGCCTCTTCCTCAGTTCTAATATGAAGAGGGAGTAGACCGGCTAGAACATTTAGTGAGTCCGAAGAAGTTGTAATATATGCCCGAGTTATACTCAGGGCAAAAGGGCGTTGGATGGTTGAAAGATGTTTGACTTTTCTCCCCTGCATGGGGAGTGCCCAAACAGCAGCGGCGTAAGTAACAATCTTTTCTGTGACAGTAGTATATAGAATTTTTTGGATATGGTGGTTTAATCCCCATCGATATCCCTGAAGATAACGAAGATGTTTGGCAATCATCTGTGTCCGTTTTTTAATGGACAGAATATGTGGGATCCAGGTTAACTTATCATCAATGATAACTCCCAAATATTTGATTTCTCTGAGGATTTGCAACCTGTGGCTATTGAGGACAATTCTTGGTCGCCTGACCAAGGAACCTCCTTTCTTAGGTACAAGAAGTACCTTGGATTTGTTTTCAGCAATAATCAATTTCAGATCATCACAGTGCTGTTGAAAGAGTTGAAGAGACTCATTGCAATTTTGCTGTAAAACTTCGCGAGAATGTCCCCGGATAACAAGAGCCACATCATCGGCATACGCATATATATGCGTATGATCAGGCCAGGGAGCTTGAAGGATCTTATTAAAAGTGAGGTTCCAGAGTTGAGGACCTGCGCAAGAACCTTGCGGGCATCCTCTTGTCTGTACTTTTTCGATAATCCCCGCTGGATGTACTGCAATAAGACGTCTGTCTTGCAAATAGTGTTCTAAAACTTTATAAATATTACTCGGACAATTGGAGTTTACAAGAGCTTGCTTAATAGCTACCCACCACAAACTGTCGAATGCGCTTTTAAGATCTAAGCTGACTAATGCGGTGTGGTAGCCAGAGAATTTATTATTCAGGATGTCTTGTGTGATATCATGCAGTGCATGTAATGTAGATGAACCCGGCCGAAAGCCATATTGTCGAGAACTAATAATTTGGTGCTGATGTAGATGAAAACGCAGACGAGTCATCAGTATCTTCTCAAAAATTTTCCCAAGCGCTGGAAGTAGGCAAATGGGTCGAAATGAAGTAGCCTCAGTCGGGTTTCTATCCTTCTTTAAAAACAAGACAACCTGGCCTATTTTAAAAGACCTAGGAAAAGTACCAGTTGCCAATAACTTATTGAAAAATATAACAAAAAATACTGGTGAGGCCAAGATAGCAGTTTTGACGATGGCATAGTCAATGCCGTCCGGGCCTGGAGCTTTCCGTTTCGGCAAATGGGCAACAATGAATTTTAATTCCTTTAAAGTAATTTCTTTGTCCGGAGACGCAGTGGATGAGAGCTCTTCTTCAGATATCGATGAGTGATGGGAAGTACCCTCATAGAGATCAGACGGTCCAAAAACAGTATCCAAGGTATGAGTCAGAGTATCTTTGGTAAAATCTTGTGAGGCTGTTGAGCCAAGAGGAAGAAATAATTGAGCAGGTTTGAATAATTTGCCTGTCATTATCTTATGATGAATTCCATATGTATCATGCGTTTCGGTACAGAAGGCATGCCAGGAATTCAATTTCGCTTGTAAAATTGAACGTTTATATTTTGCTCTCTCCTGTTGATATAGAGGGAGCGAAGTTGGTGGTAGATGCATTCGTCGCTCATATTTGATTCGCCGTCGTAAAGCGCGGCATTTCTTCTGCTGGGAACGAAGTTCACTGTTCCACCATTGTATATTATTAAGCTTTTTGGCATGGCGTTGTGGTAAAAGATCATTACAGATTTGTTGAAGACCCTTCTGTAGAACAACCGTGAAATTCTCCAAATCAGCGCGAGTATTGGCTGAAGAAAGTTGACCATCGAGATCATTTACTAATGCTTTCACACGATCAGTAAAGGCACGTATCCGTTTCCCTGGCAGATTGTAGCGTCGAATAATTTGAATGGTTGTAGGCTGAGCTATTGTAAATGCAATATAGCGATGGTCGCTAAGACTTATTTCATCTTCAACTGTCCAGTTCTGGAGGAGAGAAGCCGCAGAAGTGGAACTAATAGTCAGATCCGGCCATCCACGTGAATGTATTCTGTCGAAAGTTGGAGGGGCATCAATTGAGTTATGCAGAATTAAATGATGTGCTGATAGAAAATCCTCCAAAGAATGGCCTTTTTCATCCGTTGAAGCATAACCCCAAGTTGTATTATGGGCGTTATAATCACCCACAATAAACTGAAGAGGGATTTTAATGCGCTGTAGAGTAGTTGATAGAAAAGTCAATGAAGGAAGAATGGACTCGGATGGAGATGAATATTGTGAAATAAAAAGCATGGAGGTTTCCTGTACATCAAGAAGAATGGCTACATTGTCCCTATTAGCTGCGACGACTGTCGGTTTCCAATCCTTGTTGCAATTGATAATGATGGTCCTGGGTGGTTTCTCCAAATCGCCTGCTTGAAAGATAGACCACTGAAGCGGGAAACCCACAGCAAGTCCGTCCTTAATATAAGGCTCCTGAACAAAGATGAGATCAGCCTCGCGTTCTACTGCGTAATGCGTAAGTTGAGCAACAGCAGCCTTAGCGTGTTGAAGATTGATCTGTATACATTTAATTGAAAGTCCACTGCGGATAAAATCCATGTTTATAGTATCAGCCGATGCGTTTCCAATAGAAGGCAAGGACTGATTATTAGTACTCATAATTTGTCTTATCTCGGATGGATTGCACACGACGTTGGTACTGGATACAGGCTGAGTCGTAGGCAGGATGGTCGTAGTCGAAACCAGTTCCGAATCGAGCATTGGCATCACTGCAGTTGATACACAGTGGATTTTGCGCTGTACAGTCCCGAATGCCGTGCTCCTCAGCACAGTAGGAACAAAATTGTTTTCGACTCTTGCAGTTGGCTTGTAGATGACCGAACTGCTGGCATCGGAAGCATCTGTTAATTCCAATGTGTTCCGAGACTCTATGTGCCTGCCAGCCGAGGAAGATCTTGTGTTGTTGCATGAGTGCACAGAAGCCTCGGGGCTCGCACTCAAAGATCCACTTAACGTGCCCTTTACGGCGCTCTCTAAGTCGATGGAGAGGCTTGAAGATGTTACTGGGCATGCCAGTGGCACCACTGATTTCGGCAACGACATCCTCTGGCTTGATGGATTCGGGCAGGTCATGAACTGCGCATCGAGGTCTGTGCCGGCGGGGACGGCTAATCTCCGCTGGGATGTCCTGGTTTTGGATTTCTTTTTCAAGGACATTGGCGTCATCATTAGAGTTACACACCACCTCTAAACCACCTCGGCGGGTTTTAATAATTCTCTCAATGCCAACCTTAAGTTTTGAGAGAGGAACTTTAGCATTTAATTCAGCTTTGAGCTCAACTTCTGAGACATGCGCTTTGGGATTAATATATATACGAGGCTTGTTATGTTTTCTAGCAATCTCCGCAAAAGTAGGTATTGGAGGAGCAGGCAAAGATGTAGACGCCGGTAAATCACTTAGCAAAGGAACAGAAGGAAGTGATGGCGAGGAATGAGCTAATTCGCAACAAAGTACTGTGGAGGTGTTAACACCAATATCAACCTTGGCGGGCTTTAATACACATTCAGGACCCGCTGAAGCCAGAGTTTGTAAAGCAGTAAGAGAATTTAAGAGTCTAGTGCGTAAATCCGTGGGCAGCGAAAATTTTGAACTTCGTTTAGTAGTTGCAATTCTTCGAATGTCGTCACACAGTGCAGTAATTTTATCAGTATAGGGTAAATCAGATGCCAATACAAATGTAGGATCAAGTCCATTTTCTGGATGTGCTGAATCACCGTCAATAGGGAGAACTGATTGACAGGACATATTTCAAAGAAGAATTCTGTAAATGCTTAAAGTACTCTTTGACTGAACAATTGTAAAGGTGCAGACTGTACTTAATAACCTAACAATGTTGGGTGCACTCCAAAACTTGTAATAAACTTGGTCGTTAAACTTCTCTGTTTTTCATCTGTTTTAAAACTTGCTGTAATCCAAAAGCTGTTATATTCAGGTGTTACACACTGAGCGCACACCATTTCAAATCGCAAGTGAGTCACAAAACACAATTTTCACTAAGTCCAAAAATTAGTGCAAAAATTTGTATCTCCGCTTCTAATTAACGGATCTGTTTCAAATTTAGAAACTTGAACCTTCCGTAATCTTATTGGAAGTATGGCACAGGTTTCAAGTTGATACAATAATTAGCGGTCTAATTAGCAGTGGCCTGATTAAAAGCCTACTATGAAGAAATTCGCCGTTGGATTTGGCCTTGACAGCTTCCTCTGCTCACGGGGGGGGGGGGTGGAATGCGACCGTTACGAAGCTTCAACGGTCAAATCGTCTTCCGAATCGAAATGCTGCTATATAATTACAGTAATTTGTCCATAATTAATTTTGTAATTATCCAATTGTCTTCACACATATCTTGAATTGAAGAGGGAATTTATCTCTACAAGATGATGTAACTTTTAGGTCGCGACGGATAACAACAGCTCCCTCAGAGGACTTCAAAGGTGGTATATCCGCTGGGAATAACACAGCTCAATGCTAATTTGTTGTAAAAATGATAATTAGAGAACAAATTGACCAACATATATAAATGGGGTATCAAATTGTTCCTGTTGATCTTAGGAACAGATAGCAACTACTACCAAGTCGATGCTAGTAAAACATCCGTAGTTATTGAACAAATAGACGGAGCTCAAATAGTGCGACTTACCCTCACGGCGTCTCAAGCCAAACCATGTCCAATACTAGAAAGACAAAATTTTTAGAAAAATTCATTCAATAATTCGAATTTGAAAGAGAAAATATAATGTCAGATTTCTCAAAGTTTTCCTAGCAGTACAGAGCTCTTAGAGTAATCGTGGAATGTACGAGAATGTCAAATACTTTGTATACCTTTTCTCGTGTAAGTTACGAAAAACTAAGAAGATTCAAGAAATTTCAAAAGGTCGCTAAATATATGGTCAGAATTTTCGCCAAATGCGATATTGTCATTTCTGTCAAAACTGTTTACAATGTAGGATTATAAACGTAGGATTTAGCAAAAGTACTGTATTGAACACATGAAAAATTGATACGAACTTAATATGAGGTAAGATAATTATGTACTTATACATATTTATCTTACGCATATTTATAATAAATTACTTTAATATTCCTGTTCTTCACACAATTCGCATGAAGCTTAATCCTTATGAATGATTAGCTTGTGTACAACTATATATTAATATGTTAATTTTAGTTTACGTTAAATATTAAGAAATATTGCTGTTCAACAGAAAATCGTTTTTTCTTCCATTAACCCAATCAAAAGTGGTTTTACCTCTAGTTTACAACACTCTTCCTGCAGCTGAATGAATGAGACTGACGACCTGTGGTATTTCACCTCGGATGCAATTCTTGTTAACCAGATGGGAAAGTGAGAGAATTTTGTGTTGTTATCCATATAAGGTATTTCTCGCGCCTTCCTAACGTGCGTTCGTGGTGTAGTGGTTCTTCACGCTGGGCCGGTATTCCAGAGGTCCGTGGTTCAACTACCCGCGAAGGCGATTGCTAATTTTTCAACTCTCCGGCTTCCAAAAAATCCTAATGTCTCTACATCCATACATGCGAATGCAAATACAACTCAGTTTGTTCTCAAAATTCCTCTACAAAAGTATATCTTCTGAACCAGAATCTTTTGACAGTTTTATCTTAATAACAATTTGGATTAAGCTAATAAACACAAAGATATCCGCCAGGGGAAGGAAGGCTTTCATGAAGGATTTTTAAGCCGATGGCTCGTACCTACATTAAAAAACAAAGAAAGCTCTCTCATAAAGCCTGCCCGTTTGACGAGATTTGCAGCCAGTTCGACTTACCAGTGTTCAATCACTATACCACTCGCCGGTTAGTGAGTCCATGTCAAGTCTGGTACGAAAACTCTAGTTCGGCTTATTTGACTATGGCAAATCACGTGAGAGCTTTCTGCCTGATGAATCTTGTTTTCTTGGAGAATATTCGAAGGGAAACAATCTACGTTACAGATGGGAAAAACCACAAAAGACTCTGGACATACTAATGCAAATTTTCTTATGCTTTTCGATTAGTCAACCTGTCTCAATCTTTTTCTTACAATTAAATAAAATTTAATAACATTCAGACATTAAAAAATTAAATGCTATCAGAAATAGCACGTTTGAGACAGGGATCGTTCGAAGGCATTATCCTAAAGTGTTACCGAATATTTTCCGTATCAGGCATACAAATATTATTCTAATATTAATTATATTGTAAATTATATTGTAATATTAATTATAAATAAAATGAATATAATGCAAATATTAAATTCATTTAAATTCTTCTATTTCAGAGTAAAACTGATTTCATCAACATTTTTACTTCTGGAAAAGATCGATTTTAATTTTTGCAAGGGCGTTATAGAAAAGAAGAAAGAGCAAAAAATTGACGACGTCAATTAAATAAAATTAAAAGAGGTCCTCCTTTCAGGAAATGCAAAAAAAAAAATTGTAAAGATAGTTTTGAATTAAATATTTGACGTGACATTTCTACACGAGAATCAAAGTATTAAATACTTAAAGTGCTCCCTTTTTCCCTCTAGAAGGTAACAAATTTTCTCCCATATTCCTTATTGATTGTTGCTGAGCTCTTCTAATTGGCTTTATGTCGTGAGGAATAACTCTTTTAGCCACAAATAATGAAGCATCAGGATGTTAACTTGCAATCCTTTCCAAGGAAAATAAGTGCGATACCGTAAAGACATACTTTCCATGCCACAAAATTGTATTTTAAGGGATTACGCGGATTTCTCAATTAAGAGGAAGCGCACAAAAGTTATAAGTCTAATTCCGTATCATTTGAAGCAAAAATAACAAAGAGGATTACTTTAATGGAGATATACGTCAAACTGAGAAGATCATATGGTGCTGTCTTGAGTTTCTAACATTAGTAAGTCATTGCGTGGCATTGCGTGGAACACAATAAACATTAGAGTTTTCGTTTATTTAAAGAATGTCTTTCATTAGACAACAGTGTATGAAAAAAGGTGCATTAGAACAATTTTTTTTTAATTTTGAAGTCAATATAAGGCATTTTTACAGCTTACTCGAAGAGGCTTCGTTAAATCTTTCACAATGCAAAACTTTTATCGGTGGTCGTAAACCATCAGTCTTCGCAGAATCTTTTATATAGGTGTAAATTCTAGTCTACATAAAAGATTCAAAATTCAAGAGCATTTTCAAGATTCTTCAGTATAAGGGTTTATTAACGTTCCTGACAATTGCTGAAAAATCAAGTGATTATACTTCTAAAAGGTATCACCAGTGTCTTCGTGATTTATAAAATAAGACTTATATAAAATTGATGTATTATGTTTTTCTTTATCTTTCAATTTTTAATGAAGATATTTCGAGTTTTTATGGGTTTTTGCCTTTGAGAAGTGAGAGCTGAATTAGTTGAATGAGAAATATATCTCTAATGAAATTTGAGGGAACACGTTTGAATGAAATGCAGGGAAAATGCGTATAATTTAATATTCCGTACAGGGAAGTCACGTGGTGTACACATCAGACTTTTTATTTATGGGAACCTATTAGTTTATTATTTATGTAATTAATCCATCTTTGTATCATAACCTGTGTGTATTTCCAAATGATTTCTACAAGACACAGTTAGACTTGATTAGGTTTTTTATTAGTTCAAATATGAGACATTAATATTTAAGAGAAATATTCATGAATTTACGGTTTTTACTTACAATCAGAGTGGAAAGATTAAAATATTTTTGAATACAATCTAATATTTATGTAGATGTATGAAAAAGTAATAAGGTAGGTCTCTATAGTTTTCAATATCAGTGCAATCATCACATAATCATAACCAAAATCTATTTTAGTATAAAAATGTATATGCTAAGCAGTATTGTAATTTAATACATCAATTATTTTTAGTAAATGTATTGTTGAGTTGATTGCAAAGAAAATAAATTGAGAGAAAATTTTCGATCATCTATTTGACAATAAAATCTAATAAAATAATATCTTCACTTTAAGAATAAGATATTCATAAATTCACCTTTTAGGGCGTGAAGTATTTGATGAAATTAAATGCAAATAAATATTCTCTTAGCGATTTTATATTTCTGGTTGAACGATAATCAGCTTTTACGGAACTTTTAGTTTACAGAATTAAGGGTTTTAAGTAATCAATGCAGTATAAAATAATCCCGCAGGCGGAGAGAAGCTTTGAGAACTGAAGGGAAAATTTCAGAAAAGAGTTTAATGTAAATACTTCTGCTTTTATATCCTTTAAACACACACACACACACACACACAAAAAAAAAAAAAAAAAAAAAAAAAAAAAAAAAAAGGAAAACTGTCAATTTGATAATGGGAAACGATGACTAAGTCTTAAAGAATCTTTTATTATTAACTCGGTCAAAAATACCAACGTAGTCCTTTTTTTTTTTTTTTTTTTTTCTCTCATTTTGTGGGAGCTTGAAGGTCCATAATCTTACACTATAATAAGATAGCAGAAATGGAGTTTGCTTAGTTGCGATAAGTATCTAGGTGTAACGAAAATACCAGAAATACTTGAAACTAAATAAAAGGTTTTCAAGGCTGCACCAGCAATGCACCTAATCTATCTCCTAAGTTCTCTTGATTCTATACTGATACATTAGGTATTTTCGGTATGTTTTCAAATTTAGACATGTATTAATGTTTGTATATATTTGTAAATAGGTTGATTTTGTATATAGATTAATTTTGTAAATAGCTTGTATTAGCTTATATTTCCGATAGTACTTTTGTTACCGGAAATTCCAAAATTTTGACTTGTGCTTGCATTTCAAGTTTCGCGTTACTCTCTTATATTTAGCTCATAGAAATTGTCAGACTCACTGCGGCACTCCTCTCCATTGTTCCCCCTCACTTTTCGTAATTTGCCTTCACAAGCCTTGGTGATGCCAGGGATAAATAGAGTCCTTTTAAGTGATGCACGGTCACCCCTTCTCTTTACCTTTGACCTTGACGGTCTTATGTCATCGGCCTATAATGGCAATTACTCACAGAGCCGGATACATCGCACTTTGCGCGATATCCCGGCGATACTGGTACTAACTTAGACTAGACCAGTAATGCTCAAGCTATTTGCTGTGAGTTTGAAACCTTTGTATAGCTTTCATCGCATTAAAGAACCTGATGCTTAAAACATTTTTTAAAACTGTCAAATAATTCTCAAACTGAAACTTAATAATTACAGATTATATAGTGTGGTATCAAAGTTATCATTTTTTAAAACTGTCGAATAATTCTCAAACTGAAACTTAATAATTACAGATTATATAGTGCGGTATCAAAGGAAGACAACACTGACAAATTTTACTAAAAATAACTACCGAAAAATTCATTCAACATGGCAAGAATGTAATAATACTTCTGGGAAGATTCTGAATTTTTCCATTTTTATTCCTTTACAGATCTTCTCTCGTGAAAGTAAATAATATGAGTAAAATAATATTCATTTTACACATATGCTACTTCATTTAGGCTTGAAACTAATGATAAATTCAACCGAAAACGAATACCGTGAAACTGTGAATATAAACAGATCCGCCTTTAAACCATGAGGTAAAATGTTGATGCAAAACTTCAGCCAAAATCGAAACATTATGTACAAGCTAAATTTAAAATCGTCATATAATCCGAAAATATATTGCGAAGCGTTTGAATAATTGGTCGTCTAATTTGAGCTAACAGATGAGCTGAAGGTGAGAGCTAAATTCTTGTCCAATAAAAAAAATGTATCCCAAACGATCCATTACATAAATGTTACTCATATATGGCACTGCCATATATGAAATTGTAAACAAAATTATCCATGATACAGATGACGCAATGTTAACGAAACAGAGAAGGATAGCATTCACCGCGATCTGCTGTAGAAAAGAGAGATAGACTACCGATAATTTAAAAAGAAATTCCAAGTCGGATATTGGTCCTGAAAAATTTGATTAATATATGAGGATTACATAAAATAAGAACAATATGCTTTCAATTATGAATATTTTTCCAATTATTTTAATGGGATCGAATCCGTTAAGTTATATTGTACTCGTAAATAATTTAATTATAATAAAATTTGATAAATCATATGTTATATGCATATAAATTGTTTTAATATCACAAGACCATATTCCGGAACAGTCATGATTGAAACACTAACTATGGCTAAGCAAATCTGATGTGTATGCAAATAACACTGCATGCTAGATTATCATACTTAAGAGATATGGATGCGGCTACTAATATTTGTTCAGCACTCTAGAACTGTATAGAAGACACCAAATAATTTTATATATAAAATAAAAAGTCATATATTATTATAATTCCTCTATATTGAAGCAATTTTTTAAAATATTGTTTATATAAATAATAAATAAAAATAAGAGCAATTTTTTAAAAATTGTATTGAAGAACTTACTTTCAGATGAAGCAAATAATAACAAATTCTACTTATTTTAAGCTAAATATTACCCCTTATGCAACTATTTACCTCTCCCGTATTTTACAAGTGTCTTTCAGAATATCGACCTATTTCATGCAATGAAGTATATTATGTGCAGTGCAAGGATCTGGCAGTTTTCTTGACATGATTCAGAGAACTGAGGCAAATATATACTCATTACTGCTGGAGTAGGGAGGAGTGTATTGCAATTTAATACGGCATACTAGTATCTTAAAATATTAGAAATTCGTTTCTTACTGCAATGAAGAAACAGAATGTGAAACTTGTGTAACGCTGGATTATATAATGATATCGTCAATTTGGTAAATGTTCCATATGATGCATCGTTTAAAAAGATAGATGCAATTCAATTGAGCATCAAACATTCAGAACTGATGCGAAACCAGAGGATAAAATGTGGGAAGAATAAATCTAAACACACAAGGCACGAATTCAAATGACCGGGTAAGATGTTTTGAAAACCGTACCGGTTTATTTTTACTGTACATTCTGAAATCTCATTCAGTTGAAACTGAAGGTTCATTTCAGACTTGTCGCTACGTTATGTTACGTTATGCGAAATTTTCATAGACGATTACAAGATTGCATAAATTTTAAAGGATGTCAACTAATGTATAACTTTTAAAGGCATAACTTTCAAGATATAAATGTCACTTGAAGCGTTCTTTCCATTTCACTGCAAACTTTATTCACTAATCTGTGAGTTATTACATTAAATCAAAAACCTGCACAAGTATGTATAAGCATAATTTATAAAAGAAGATTTTGTGTCACATACTGAACGAAGAAAAAATTCCAGTCTACATGTTTCAACATAAATGGTTTTTAATTCGAGCACGAAACTAATCTGTAACGAAAGAAAAGGTCACTTTAGTTGTTTTCTTAACTAAATTCATAAAGGATTCAAATTTTTGTAGCGATCATTGAAATATTAATAGTAACTGAAAAAAAGATTGCTCAAACTTAAATAGGAAAAATTCACGTGCCGGTAAACAGTAAAATAAAAAGACATGATCGTTTCGACATGAAAGAAAGTCTCAGAATATACACTGCTTGCAGCAAAAATTTAAAATTTATTAAATCCATCTGAATTTCATTTTCGAAGGAAATCTTTCTAGAAAATCATTGCTATTAAAGAAACATCTCAAAATCAATGCTGTAAAAATACGCGGTAGTCACAACTGCTGATGGAACTCAGGAAAAAGCAAATATAATAAAGTAGTTTTGATTCAAATTTAGAATAGTTTATCAGTATGAAAATTTTGTTTACTGATTCTTATTTTCTCTTCAAAATGCAATACCTCAAAATGAAAACATATTTGAAAAAAAATCGATGATATAATTAATGTCTTCCAATACATGCAGTCAAATTTCAGTGCAGTTTTTAAGAAGTTTACTTTCAGATAAAAATTTAGGAGCTTCAAAGAGGATTTAAAGTTTCTTTGTGTATTCATATTTTCCCTTTAAAACGTACTTACACACACAAAAATTAAAGACTTTTGCACTCTTTTGCATTTTCATTATTTAAAAGCAGTAGCTATTGACAGGGGGTTTTCACCAACATTATTAATCAAGCAGTTAAAATATTCTCATCTCAACACACCAAAATGCACACTCTTGTTTTAAGAGATTATAAAACTTTTGCTGTCATTCCCTTCTTTCCATCAATTAGCTATAAAGTTGCACGTTTTTTACAGAAATTTATCATTCGGGTCATTTATTCTACCATCAATAAAATACCGAGTTTCATACTCAAGGTCTCCAATCCGGATATGAATTCTTTGGGTATTTACAGGATTCCTTGCCAGTGTGGTTTAATTTACATTGGTCAAACTAAGAGAGCCTTAAAATTTCATGTTAAGGAACATGAGGCGTATGTTAGAAAAAAGGAAACACACAAGTCTTCTGTTGCCCAGCATTGTTAGTCCGAAAATCACACTTTCAATGTTTCTGCAGCCAAAATTATTCATAAAACATCTTGCATTGGCGGACTAGATTTTCTAAAGGCATTTCACATTCAAATAAACTTTCTGTTCTAGTTAACCACCCTAATCCCAATCCATCTTTACCTTCAGCCTTTAACCCTTTCCGGCACGCCACTCTTTAAAGTTGGAATTTAACCAAAAAAAATTGTAGGCAGTCTATTTAGGCCTAGGAGAGAATGGTATAATTTTACAAAGGTTGCACAAACCGTTTCCATTTTGTGGGTGTGTCCGAAGCGAACACACTGAACCACACGAGCTGCGATAGGTGAGCATTGCTGTGAATCACATATTACAGTAAAATATTTCGTCTATGATTTAAAAACAGTAGAATCTGATCTCTGTAGCAGATTTAGCATAACCCAAGGTGCACCACGGGAAGGCCTGCTACTCTACACCCCCCCAAAAAAACGGAGAAAAAAAGAAACTCTCATTCCTTCGCCAATGGTGAGGCCTCCTCGAGCCATTTACACAATCTTAAAATTGATAAGAAAAATAATTAAAATACTATAATATTTACAATTAATTACTGACTAGAAAAAAATAATTATTAAATATGTATAGAAACAAAAATCTACATAAATCAAAACTAAGCAAACTACGCACAATGAAAGCAAGAGAAAAAAGAGTCTGCTCTCCCTGAAAATCAAATAGCTAAGTGAAAACAAAGCATCGGGGTCTTCAAAACCAAAAACAGAAAAGAATACAAACAAATATAAATAAATCTGCGCTCTCAGCCTCCCCCGTGTTTGAAGCATGAGACCAGATTCTGTGACTCACTCCCATGTGACAGGCGCTACCAGTACGGTATGTTCAGTCCGAACACACCATACACCGAAGGCTTCACTATACGCAATATTTCAAACATAAAAATTGAAAGTTTTACAGAATAAGAAGATTAGCTTACGAACAACAAAATTATATAAATATTTTTTCATTGATATTCTTTATATTTAAAAAAAATCTGAAACATTTCTTTGAAAAATCAGTGTCTTTAAAAACAGAATATATCTCAACGTTAATGATTTGCTTGTGTATTTCTGCCATCTATTATTCATAAAAGAGATTAAAAGTAACCATTAGTGTAGTTTTCGTGATATTTATCTATTATTTTCAATGTCTAAAGAGGGAATATTTTTGGTGTGTCCACACCGAACACACTGCGCCGGAAAAAGTTAAAGAAATTATGTTTTAGTTCTGGTTTCATCAACAGATGGCGCCAGTAGCTTAGCTCCTGTCCAGTCTTTCTTATCTTACTATATCTTATCTCGTCGGCAGTTTCCAAGAGATTCTGAGCTGGGACAGCGAGCGTGACAGTCGCACTTTGGTTTTCAGCTTTTTGTTGTACTGATTTTTATCACTTTGCAGTTTTGTTACCTTAGGGTAACCAAAAATGTCTTTTCATAGGACTCTGAAAACTGATGATAATCTTAGTGAAGTTTCGGATTCTGGCAGATCGAATATCTCTACGAGGACCTTCCCATTGCGAAAAGAAGATTTTGTACGTACTTCGGAGAACCGAATTGTAAGGAAGAAGAAAAGAACAAGCAAAGAGATAGATAAAGATGATAGAGCAGTAATTGATCACAAAGTACCGAGATTAGTTACCCTCAAAACGGAAGAATTTGAGGAACAAATTAAAATCTTTGGTTATGATGCTGTCTACAAATACGTGAAAGAAGAATTCCCGGGTTCGGATAAGAAACTTTCCAGACAGAAATTTGATCCAGGTTCTTCAATGAATGTAGAAGAAGCCAAACATTTCATCAGGAATCTCACTGAAAGTATTCTCAATGCAAGCCAACTGCAAATGCAAGAAAACAAAAATGATGCTGAAAAGAATCGAGTAATCAAAGAAGGAGAACAGCAAATTGCTAGAAAGACTGCTAAAATCACTGAAACTGAAGAAAAAAATGGAAGTTTCCTAAGAAAATCGATTTGATTCTCTCAAAAATGCTCAAAATTCTGGAGGCAGCAGTGAAGAATCGCCCCCGCCCATCGTTTTTCAGCAAAGCAGAATTAATTGGTCAGAAGTTGACGAACTTTTTAGAAGAATCTGCAAAGAAGAATTTGAAGCAAATTTAAAGTCAGCTGCGATCTATGTAAATGTTAAAACTATAGAAGATCATCGAAATAATTCAAAATTGCTGAATGATAGAAGCATTTCTTTTCACACCTATTTATTGACAAGCAAAAAGCCACTAAGAGTCATACTTGAGGACCTCCCTAATACAGTAAAAGAAGAAGCAATCTTTAATGATTTGGAACAAAGAAAATTTCCTATTATTAAGGCTAAACAATTCAAAAGAGTAAAAAGAAAAGATTTTGAAAAGCTGACAATTTTTCTCTTAGAACAGAAGAAAAACAAATCGGGATATGCTATCCACTGCCTGAACAACATGTTCAGCTTTAATGTGAGAACTGAAAACTACAATCCCGAAAAGAGGCCGATACAGTATTTTAGGTGGCAGGAGTGGGGCCACTCTCAACACCTATGCAGTAACCCAGAAAGGTGTTGCAAATGTGGAAAATTTCACCGAAGCAATGCATGTACATTGAAACAAGAAGAAAAGCCTAACTGTATCTATTGCCATGAAAATCACGTCAGTAGCTATCGTGGATGTATTTACTACAAAAAGAAATTTGAAAAGAAAAATGCTAAAAAACTTCCCCAGAAACAAGTAGACTTTACTCCTAATGATGAAGGACATCCCGAAATTGCCGACTAAGGCTCCTGCTGAAGAACGCAGATCTCAGAAACCAATTATAAATGAAAAACCTAAGAAAACCATTCAAGCACCACCTGAAGATATTAATGCAGCATTTAATTGGATTCAAGATCGAAGTATCAATAACTTCCTCAAAAGACTTATTGACTGTATACAGAAAATACGCGCCACTAAAATCCACTGCCAAGAAGCTTATGTTTGGATTCAAAGCAGTTTCAATGATTATGAAAATAGTTGATGAATATAAGTAAAACTGCATCTGTGCACTTTATGGACTTTTTGAATTTTCACCTCTTAGTTCTTTATTGAGTTGAAGATTTAATCTATTAGTGAAGAAATCACTGCTAGAATGGCTTCGCAAGTTGTTTGATTTTTACTTTCCCTCACTTTACGTACACTCAGTACTTGCTCTGGATTCGCCTTTTGGAGGGGCATATTGCCCTTATCTCCTTATTTATCACCGCCTGAGGGCACACTTTCAATTAGGCAGTTAAAGCGGTGGATCCGCTATATGCTGCCAAAAACCATGCATAACTGATCTGGTCTGATCTTATCTCGCTCATTTACGCTGTTGCAGCTGAGGATGATGGTTCGGTAAAACCATCGAAACTAGTCCTGTGAAAATTTCAAAATATAACACTGATTTTTTTTTTTTTTTTGTTTGATTTCTGGATTAATACTTGTTCCGGCGTTTTATTATACAGTAAGACCTCGCTTAACGCTGTTTCGTTTAGCGCTGTTTCGGTTTAGCGCTCTTTTATTTCAACCCGGGGATTCTCCGAAATTGTGCGCAGCGCTAGGTTTCCAAATAACATATCCGAAACAGTGTAGTTGTGTTTCTTGCTTGGTGGACGCATTTTTATCATTTGAAACATTTGTTGACATTATTGTAAGTTTAAATTTGTATAATACTATAACGATTAATACAATGACAAATATTATGATCTTTAGTTTTTATCATGGGTGATAATAAAAAACAGGAAAAGAAAGCAACCAGAAAAAGCATTTGACTGGAAACTCAAATGCAAGTGATTAGAAGATTAGATTCTGGTGAACGTCAATCTCAAATTAGCGCTGCATTGATTTTGGAAACTTCAACAATAAGGACAATTCTTAAGAATAAAGAAGAAATACTGTCATCGGCAACTGCAACTACGTCAAGCTCTGCAACTAGAATTACCCGTTCTAGAAATAACATTATAGAGGAAATGGAAAAACGACTGTCTATATGGATTGACGACGAAATTGAACGCAATATGGCATTAAGCCAATCTATCATAATGCCTTCTTAACAAAAAGGCAGAAAATTGGAAACCCAGAATAGACTGAATGATCTGACTGAGAATTTTATTTGTTTTTAAAAGTATATGCGTTTATATTGTTTTTATTTTTGTAAGAAATAAATGTTTGATTTTATTTTTATTAAAAAAAACATTATTAAATTTAATGCCTAACCATTTTTTATCCGTCTTCCCCTAACCCCATTATTTACATGTTAAGATAGCCTCGCTTAGCGCTGTTTCGCATTACGCTCTACTTCGATGGAACGTTTCCCCCGCGTTAAGCGGGGTCTTACTGTATCTTAATTATAGGTACCCTTTCATTTATTCTACTATTAAAACTATTTGGATACATACATCAGTACAACTGAATGTTAATTGCTGCATTTATTTTAGTGTATTAATAATCCCTAAATATTATTAGCTAATGTCATCCATCACAAAGGATAATATTTTATAAAGCATTTATCCTTATGCATTAAATTATTTCCATATTGTTAATTCTCAAATTTTGCCGCAAATGTAAGACTTTTTTTTTTTTTGTCATTGACTTGAGAAAGAAAATTCAAGGTATTTACTTTTCTTCTTTCCATTTTTGCTTTTTCTTTTTAAATGTAAATGCAAGTCTACTAATCGTATTTTCCTTAGAACGTCGTTCACAAAACATTTCTGCTCTTAAGCCTACTTTCATATTATTTGATTTACTCAAATAAGTAAACAAGCAAACGGTTAAGTTTTTAAATTATAAAACAAAAACATCAGTCTGGCGTATATTTTAAATAAAACTTTTGTGAGAGTGATCAGGCATAAATCAATCTTCTTCAGGAGCATAATATTTTTACAATAAAGGTTAGAAATGATAATAATTTTCTTGGAAAGTAAGGAGCGGAGCAAAATAAGAACGAATATAATGTCATTTTTCGAGAGAAACAAATGCAGTTTGAAAAACTGAGATGTGCAGACAGAACGAAAAGTTTATCGCCTTAGATATAAAAACTTGTTCATAAATAAATTTCTCTTTTAGAAAAAACTCTAGTGACTATACTAAATGAATGTATTTGGAAATTTGTTTAGCGAAATCGTCTTCGGTCTTTTTTGACTATTTACTGAAGTGATGTGATAATTTATTCTAAAATGTTTGAGTGTTGTTTTTTAGCTAAAGAAGGTCTTATTACCAAAAATGAAACCAGTGCTTTGAACATGTGTATGCTGATTCCTCTCCTTCCTATTCGACACTGAAAATAACGGCTGAAACAATTTCCGTATGGGCAAAATCAGTAGGAAATTATTTTCGTGAAAGTCGGACACTGGAATCAAAGACTTCAGAAAATACTGCCCGTATCCAAGAGGAAATATTGAGTTGCAATAGATAAAAAGTCAACAAGATAGCAAAAGGACTGGGTATACCTAAAAATATTATTTTGAGCATTCTACATAGATAATACAAGACTTCTTAAGATGAGCAATCAGATGTTTTTCAGCAATTCAAAAATAGCAACTTGCGAATGCATACAAAACTGTATTTTGACTGCAAGTTGTTTAAGTATATATCCTTTACATCCGCTCCAAATTATCATTATCTGTTCTGAAAAATGAAATCTGACTTTTCTGTGGAAAGAGATTTAATGATGGTGACGACGTTAAAAGAGCAATTATGGAACATTTTGAGGAAGAACCTTCAAGTTACACATTTTTTCATGGGCCTAGCGCTGTTCATTAAATGATATGAAAAGTGTATGAAGACACAAGAAAATTATAATGAAAAATAAATTACTAATACTTTCTTTATTTCTTTTAGACATATGACAGAAAAACACGTTTTTAACTATTTATGTGGTGTTAGTTCGAAATAATTTGAAAGAACTGGATTGAAATCAATATCTTTAATTAAAATAATTTTTTGGAGGAAGAAGTGGCTTCAATGAAATCCACTTTATCAACTAAAGAATAATTATTTAAAAGTAAGAAGATTTAAGAAAAATTTATTGAAGGTATTTGTTCCTACTAAGCAGTTTATTGTATTAAGAGGAAAAATATGGTTTATTGCATAAATTGGTTTATTGCATTAATAATGTTTATTGCATTAATAATTTTTATTGAATTAAGTGGATAAATGTGAAGTATGTTTTAGAATTAAATTATTGTATAATTTTTAAACCTACTTGGAAATAAATATTCCTTTTTCTCTCGAAATGAGCTTAGGTATTTCTCGTAACTACCTAGTGCGCATTATATATTGCTCAGGACTAAAGATGATTTCAAAAAATCATAGTAAAATTAGTAAGCATAGTAAAAGTTTTATGTGTGAGGTTTTTCTTGAAGACCCGCTACTTTATAGACATATCTCCGCTTGCGAAAATAATGAAAAGTGGTTTTAAATTAAATAACAAGAAATAAATATTTTAGTAAGTATGTAGTGGAAAACAGAGCTTATAAAATTTAAATTTCTCTTTTTTAAGAGCATTACTATTTGTAAAAAGTGAAGAATAAGATACATCTGATTGAGTGTACTTCCGATAGAAATACCAATGTAGTTGAAAGTTTCGAGACACGAAGTTCGAAAGCTTTAAAAACTGCAAATGATATTTACATAATAATTTGTTAGAGCATAATGATTTGCATACATCATTTACAGCTTTTAAAGCCTGAAAACACATGTCTGCTATGTTATCGCCATGTGATGATTTGTAGCCGCTTCGTTTTTTACCACGATATTTCCTACGACGATGTTCAAAACTGAGATGATTTTAACCGCTTTATTTTCGACGACGATATTGTATTCTACGATGTTTTCGAATTGGGATGCTTGGCCTTGCTTTCTTCCCCCCCCTCCCCCATGTTTTCCCACGACATGTGTCCCACGATATGTGTTTTCCCACGACATGTGTCCCACGACAATGTGTTCGCCTTGCGTTGTTTTCTCCACGAATTTTCATCCGCGATGTTTTTGCTGCAATTTTTTCGCGGATACTGATTTTTCAATAATTATTCAACTTTTTTGATGTTTTCATCTATTTGAGACTGTAAAAGACGATCACTTCTGGGTTCCTCATAAGGTTCTTTACATTCGTCAGGAAGTCAACCCAATAAAAAGTATTAGATTGTGGTAGCTTTTGATTAAAGTTCCGTACTCATTACGCAGCATTCCAGTGATTCCTTTGCTATTTTTCATGCTTTAGAGAAAACCATTATTAATATTCTTCGTTCAACATTTGAATCTCTCACATATAGTCTTCTCTGAAGCAAGTATTAAATTGTATAGAAAATATACGATAGTATTTCGGCAAGTTAAAATATCAAAATTATAAATACAGTCGCGCGCATGGATATTATGCCAGAGATAGCCCCAATTAGTGTTCAGCAGTTTTGCTGGAAGTTATTAAAAATCAGTCCTTAAACTTGTAGCTACATTGGGTATATATCTTTGTTTGTTTAAGTTTAGAGGATAATTAATTAATGATTACATATAAAATGACTTTTACAATAACTTATACGACAGCATAATATTACATATTTTTTAAATGATAGGCTTTCTTAGGTAATAAACGATATTTAAAAGTATTTTCATGAATGTTAGCATTTAATATACTTTTTTGTTCCTTTTACAAGTAACAAAGTTAAATAAAATACACAGCCTAATCAGCTAAACAATGTTTTACTCAGATAAAGCTTTACAATTTCAGTTAAAAAGAATTTTACCATAAAGTATAAAACTGAAAAGTAAGTTCCAAAACATCTAATATTTACAATAGCTTCAGAATCAACCGTTCGTTTTCTAACATTTTTCTAGTATGCCGTCGTTTTCTATTATAATGCCATAAAAATAGTTAACAGAAATAAGCAATGTGATCCCTTAAGTGCCGATTCGCGTGACACCGGAACAAAAACATCACGTCTCTGACATATAAAAAGAATTTTAAGAGAATTTATGAAATGTGAAGAATATACAGTTTTATAAACATGATATATATGAAGAATTAGTTGAGGTTATCTGTCATTTTTCTAAGAATGGACTAATACTCTTCATTTTCGTAAACTGTACAAGAAAAGGGATTATCTAATAGAATGCTAATGCAAATCAAAGAATTGCGTCACATGGAAATGCACGAATTGTATACTATGATAAAGAAAAAATTCTTCTCAGCAGTAGGAAGCTTCACATTGAATGTAAAAAATAAATGAAAAAATACCATCTTGAATTCTGTATCATTTATACTGAGTAATATATTAATGGTATACGTAACATCTGACATAAATAACACTTTAAGCGAGTTTTTCTGTTACTTTAGCACGCAAGCTGACAAATATTTCAATTTTTAATTTTATCACGTAATACATTGCATTAAATAAGTAATTGAAGTACTAAAATCCTAAAATATGAACGCATTTTTGTTAAGTGAATGAGAAGTATGTGCTTGAATAATATTCTAACAAATTACTTGGTGAAATTTATGATAGTCACCAAATACGTTCTAGAGCGATGGTTTCACGACAAGGGTAGGTGCAAACGTTTCGGAAGTACTTTGTGAGATTTGATAACAAAAAATGTAAGAGTTGGCAGAAATACTACTCAGTTTTGAAACTGCTTTTTTTAACTTTAAGAGGTTTACGAAAGTAAATATGCAGACAGGTTGGATGTTAAAGAAAACTGAACACTGGGACTAAAAGTGGTAATCTCAGACTTAAAAATATTGAACTGTGCAAGGTAAACCAAAATAATCAACCATCAAATTGGCCAATAAAACACTCATTTTCTGAGGTTTGTAGTTTTTCTGAGGTTTGTCAAATTGCTTACATCGTTTAAAAAATATATTAATATATTTAAATAAAATAATAAATTTAAATAAATTAATATATTTAAATATATTAATGTATTTAATTTAATAATATAGATTTTAAATAATATGTGCAATTTTATATTATTTGCACTATCATACTGTAAAATGGTGCAAAAATATACAAAGGTACTACACTACTTGCATATTTACTGAGGATAAGTAAAGCATAATAGTTTGATATTCACTGTTCTAAAGTTTTCCTGTTAAACCTTTTAATACAATTAAAACCTATTTTTACGAATAAGAAGCATTCAAACATTTCAGTTGAATAGTAGGAAATGAAGGTGAATAAAATCAGTTAAATATATAAGTATTAAGCACATATCTATCTAGTGAGTTTTTTCTACTGTTTTTATTTTCCCTTACTGCGTTTCCTGCATTTTTAGAAGTAAGTGTAAAAGAAATGTTCCTCTTGGACAGAATTTTTTTAATGGACTAATCTATATATTCCATTAAGAATCATATGACCTAAATAACAGGATGCTTTTTATATCGAGAACACATGACATTTATTTTCTCATAACTTCCTCTTATAAATTGAATTAATAACAAGAAAAGTGCAAATATAAGCCATTATATGTTCAGTGCATGTATCGCATTAAATTCTTATTAGTTACCGAGCTCGTATGCTTCATGAAATCTTGTAAGCATATACATTGAATATTATAATAAATAT
This sequence comes from Stegodyphus dumicola, assembly GCF_044657685.1. Lineage (NCBI taxonomy): Eukaryota > Metazoa > Arthropoda > Arachnida > Araneae > Eresidae > Stegodyphus > Stegodyphus dumicola. The sequence goes on from NC_140771.1 coordinate 203,477,857, forward strand.
ACAGACATGCAAGACTATAATGTACTCTAAGACATGTATTTGATATAGATGAAATTTTGCCAATAGTTTTGTGTACCATAGCGTATATGTATATACTTTCTCATTTCTAATGCAGTTATTTGATAGAATAGTGTTCTGTTGACAATAGTTTTATGTACCATAGCATGTATGTATATACTTTCTTAGTTCTAATGCAGTTATTTGGTAGAACAGTGCTTCGTTTATAAAGAGAGTACTCATTCTTTGGCTTAAACGCTACAATTTTTAGAATACTAAGACTTAAAATTATTTATTTCCGTTCAAACATAACGAACAGGATCCAGTGAAGACAAGTAATGTATGGAAGTAATGTAAGCCAGTTAATGAAGCTAATGCATGAATGTATCTCTAGGTCTTTAGCTGTTTGCTTAGCTGTAACAGGTCCGTTCTTACATGATCTTGATGTTAAGTTGAAAAGTTAGAAGATTTACACAGTAGCTTTATAACAATTTTTGTGAAATAATAAGATCCGCTGCCTAGCAACGGATTTCAGCTTGCGCCACCTGTGATCGTTAAACCCTAGTGTGAATGCTTCCTTGCAGTACAGTGAAGATTCTTTACTCATTTGTCACTGCTCCACAATTCCGTTTAGTTAGAAATAGATTCGATGAGTAAGAGATAAGTATCGGATTTACTAATAGTAAAATCCTGATGTTTCACTTATTTACTCCTGCCTTGTTCTGTGATCCTACATTTGTAGAGACGATAGTTAATTAGACGAGAGAAAGGGGAAAAGTCATTTATGTCTTCCCAGGATTCGAAATATGGATCTTCCAATTGCTTGTTGGACGTAATAAAGCATATACCGTAAAAATACACACATGCGAATACAATAATCATTTATGTTCTTCCATTCTTACAGGGTGACTGAAAAGAGGCACAAGACTCAGAGGATGAAATTCTTTTCAACGAGACATCCACCACATTTTACGTGAGGCTTCACTGCAGATTCTATTAGGTTTTTCGGGACGGTAAACGTGGAACATTGATTATTTATGATCCAGGATTTGAACCACAAATCTGGATGTGTTTCCGTTTGAACCCAGGGACCCGCATGGAGGAACGCGGAAATTCTCTACCCATTTCATTTCAAAATACTGTTATATACAGTTTCTGCTTCAAGATTATTTCTAGTTGTAATGAAATTTTGACAGTATATAGAAGTCGAGCGGTAGGCGCCTGTAAAAGCCAAAAAATCCTTTTCGATTTTGGTATTTGTTTCAAAAAAAGAGAGAATACTTTTAACGAAAAGCCAACCATGCGAGCAAGCAGAAGAACTGAAAGAGACCTGTGAATTACGCAGAAAGCTTTTCGCTGTAGGAGGTAAATGGATGCGACAAGTTTGGGGCAAAAAAGTTGATTTGCAGCATTGGCGCCATTTATGGTTGACACATTCCTTGAACTATGATGCAAACAGAAGAGTAGACAAACATACTGTTTTCGTAACAAACGTTATCTCGGTGTGTGATGTATCACGGAGAAATTCACACGGCGAAACTTGAAGAGGAAAATGACCTATTCGTCTTTTTATTTGGGGGGGGGGCTGTAGAAAATATGTGCGGGGCCTAATTTAATTGTTATTTTTTAATAATTGGTTCAGAAGAAGCTGTAGTCGATTGCAATGGAGAATTATATTCCGGTGAGGCGTAGTTGAGTCAGAAGGTGCCTTTAACTAATAATTAGATCTGGGGTTAAATAGGAAAGTTTTGGTTAGAAAAGAGGCTTTTGTTCTGTTTTAGAAGAGACTATTCCGGACTCATAGAATATCGGCTTCTGGTTCCGACTAATGATGTGGTATGTGTTCCTGTCTTCCGACGTGTCATACAGAAACTACTCCGAACTGATATTTGGCGTGAAGAAGTAAATAGCTCCACTTTACGAAAAACTCGAATGTTAAGTACAGTAAGTGATGTGTTAAGAACAGGTTTTATGAATTCATTTGCAGTCTGACGCTCGGCAAGTTAACCTTCAGCATTGTATTAGTTTGTTTTAGCTTTCGGATTCCCGTATTCTGCTCAGTGTAAGTACTTTTCACTTCCTCCTTGCATGTAGTCATGATTATGGCAAACTAAGTGATTTTTTTGTGAGTTATAACGTGGTACTTAAAATCTTACGTTAAATTTGTGAATATGTTTTCGGGAATTTAGTCCCGAGATTAGGATAAGTGTTATTTGTATTTTTATTTCAATAACATCATCAATACGTTATTCCAGCTGGAGGAAAATGTATAAAAAGGTAAATAATTTTGTAGCTGAGGATAGGTCTAGGATGTACGTTTATTTAGGATTATGTTTTCTGTCCACAACAGTTAGTTAAAGAATTATAAATAGGAATATGCAGATCAAACCTCAGGTTAATTATTTGCGGTTGTGTTTGTACATGATTGTCAAAATGTTCATAAGGAAGAAAGATTAGATATTGTATTTATCAATTTTTAGTACTTAATCATTGTTCCCATTTCTCTCTTACAAACCAATGCATATTTACGTATAAAAAATTCAAACAGACGATGAATTTTCGTTAATTAATTTCAAAACCAACTAAAAACTCGCCGATGTAAAATTCGCAGAATCGGTTTCATTTTCTTTACGGTTTCGCTTAAATCGGGTTTTGGTTAATTCAGTTAAACGAGATTTTACTATAATTTAGTATAAACATTTTCTGTTTAACAGAAATATAATGCTTAGTGTCTCTTACCAGTGAAGTACGCTGGCATATCTTTTCGTAATGTATAATGAAACATTTATTTTCGACAACAGTTATAGTAGAATTAAAAGAATTGTCATCCATTGCTGATATACAGTCCATTAGAACTTTATGTGGTTGTAATCGAACCTACCAAATTGCCTGGAAATGATTCATTTCGTTATTTTGACATATTTGATTGATACACTAGGGATTATTATGCCGCACTTCACATGCAAATAAATCCTTACTTAAGATTTAATTTTCTCTCAACAACACGCTAATTTGGGAACAAACAGTTCGACTCCGGCAGATAACAGGATTAACGAAATTAATCTCACTTGGAGGCTAATCCTTCTGCGCCTTTGTTTAGTAAGTTCTCCATGGTTGTTCATCTTGTTAGATAGTACTATCACCAGTGATAGATTTTAAAGGAAAATGATTCATGGGGCAATTGGCGGTGGTAAATATCTCTGGGGAAAGTTGTAATTTAAGAAAGTTAATATCGTAGGAAAGCGACGTTATCTCGTTTAAAGAATGAGTCAAAATTTTATGTACCTATTTGAGGTAGATTATGTAGTTGCCGTACCTGAGAATGCTTTATGGGCTTTTGCTGCTGGAGGTATCAATAATCATCGCGGGAAATGATTCGCATGTTCTCATTAGCAGTTAATCTTCCCAAGTTTATCTGTAAGCTGTAATTTATTTTATGTTTTAATGAATACCAAACGACTTAGCAGAGAAAGCTTTCATTGCCTAAACTCGAAATGTTAATATTTTATCAAATATTCCTAATATATAGCTATAAAATTCATGGCGGTTCGAAGCACTCTTTGCATTATTAAAGTAGCGTAAGGAACTATGCATGAAATGCACTAGAAAATTTCAGTTTCAGTGTTAATATGCTGTAATCATTAATTTATTGTTTTCTGATGCTTATTATAGAATACCCATTGCATTGATCTGGAGCTCACATTTCTGATATTAAATATGAAGATATATAACTAAAGAGTTTGCAATTTAATGGAGAGTTTCGCATTACTTTTGCGGATTTTAAATTAAATCAAAATTTTTATTCGGATCAATGCTGGTTGTTTAGTAGTCATTAACAATGTCGAGAAATTTCTTTGCGTAGTCACATGAGCGAATCTTGATTTCTTACGACTGGGTAGTCACTGTGATAAAAATTAAAATGGTAAAAAAATATTCGGCAGTATTAACAACAGAAATGTGGTAAATGCTTGTTTTACTGTGCCCGCTATCTCAATATTGAAGGTTGTAAACAACGATGAAAATAAATATATGTGAATTCTTCAAATGGAGGTACTTATCTTACTTATTTTTAAATTATCATCAACCATAGAATTGCAGATCTGGTCTTTCTAATGATATTAAATAGAAAATTTTTTTCATTACGAGAAAGACAGGCACAGAGCCTCTGTACTAACAGAAAATTGTTGCACAAATCAATTTTTAAAATCAACCTCAAGTCTGGTGTTTCTCATTACCTTAAATTAAGTATCAAATCAGTGTATTCTCTTTCTTCTTCCATCCTTTTAGGTCTCCTAAAAATAAAGGTTGTTGTTTGTGAATAAAAATTCAAATTACTAACAACTTAAAAGTAGTTTCATTTACTCAATAAGTTTCCCCTAACTCCTGATTTCTCGTAGCTTCCCGTGTGTACAAGAAGAAAAAAAATGGTGCTCTTTATATAGAGAGCTCTGTTCTTTTTGGAATTGAATATATTGCTACACCGTTCTGAGAGCATATGAGCATCATTCCATTTCCAAAAATATAGCTAAATTCTTATAGTTCAATTCATCCACAAAGCTCTGTGAATAAGCTAGTTGCATGACATTTTTCGTAATTATGTGCATGTGTAACACAAAATAAGACAGTTTCTCTTGAAAGTTTTTAACGAAGGAGATCTAGCTCTCGGAGAGGTATTTACTCAATTTAACAAAAAAATAAAATAACGCCCAAAACAAATCGTTGAAACATAAATAAAATAATGCATTATAAAATAAAATATATAGAAAAAATTCAAATTTAATAAGCAGAAATTCTTGCATGATCTAGTACTGAATTATAATAGTCAGCAATTTGCCAGTAACCTTTGCTCAATATTCTATTAAAGAGGACAAAATTAAAACTATAATCCAGCTGTAAATCTGTTTCAGAATTTAGAATTATATTTTTGAGAAAATAAGAGCCCTTAAAATGTAGTTTATCTCTTTCGAAGTGTTACTTTGAATGCTTGTAATCAAAGGAAAATGCAATTTATATTTTCTTACGTTTAACTGTTATGTTTGTTTAGTAAATAATTAACATGGAATAGCCTAAAAGTTAGCCTAATGTTGAAAAACTTTTGTTGTTCAATCCAGCTTACGCACTTTTCTAAAGGAACCTGAAAAAGTTAGCATTTGTTATTAAACATAAATATTTGGATTAAAATGTTAATCTTCAAGGTAATTAAAAGTATGTGTTATGTACAATTAAACTAGTCTTTAATTAGGAAGGATAAAATTAAAATATTAATTGGTTGCATAGCTATAAAACTAACTAAATTTCATATAGCATTCAGTGACTCTCTCTATAGTATAGCTCACAAAGCATATAATTGCAACCTAAGCCAGAGTTCCAGCACTGAGTGATTATCAAATATTATTTATAAGTACACTGCATTTCTGTAACTAACTGCTTTTAAAGCAAATCAGTTTTCATATGCTTGCTGCGATTATTATTGGAAAAGAAAAGTACTGTGGAGTACCGTTTATATGAACCTTTCAAGTAAACGTTAATAAACGACGTATTAATGAGAAAATCATATAAACAAAATTTTAATTTATGAAGTGAAACCTGCATAGCTACACAATTTGGATATTACTAAACTTCCAGTGAGATTGCATAATTTTCACATCATGCTTTCAATTTGTTTAAAATATTAACTATGTTCAAAGAAATTGAAAAGTAATGTGTTGAATAAATATTTAATCAACATTAATATTTCCAAAATTTAATAATTTAAGCAATTTTTATAATAAATATTTTAAAAATGGAATTAAAACAGATTTGATATTTTTAAAATCGTAAAAATAAAAATTTCTGTACGCAATTGCGTAAATAGTAATAATAAAAATGTCATACATTTATTTGAATTACCATCTTGAATAAGTAACATTTTTTTCTCCAAAAGCATGCAAAATAAAGCAATTTTTATAAAACAGAATTTAGTTTTTTAAAGAAAAAGTTTTTAATTTAATGGATGGGGAAAAAATGGAATGGAGGGAAAAATATCAAGTAATTTTGGACTGTATTACGTGGAATAAGTAATAAAAGATGATAGCTTACAGAGGAATTCCTTGCATATTCTCCGATTTAGTATATAGTCGTTAGCGGGTATCCGCCGAAAACGTGGAGGCAAAAAATACCGCGGATGAAAACGTTGCGGAGTAAACAACGCAAGAAAGAAACGTCGTGGTACAAACCATCGTGAGGGAAAACATCGCAGTTCTCAAACATCGTGGTACAAAATATTGTTGCCGAAAATAAAGCGCTTCAAAAACATCGCAGTTTAAAAACATTGCCGTCAAAAATATCGTGGTAAAAATTAAGTACCTACAAATCATCGCATGACGATAACATCACACACATGCGTTTTCAGGTTTTAAAAGTTGTAAATTCATGTTCATATAAAGATCATACAGCGCAAGAACGAGAGAGGAATTCTTTTGCTTCTGTATTTCACACATTTGAACGAACTAACAAATTTTTGCTGAAAAAAAAATAAGAACGAATCTTAAGCATTTAAAAACTGAAAATGAGTAGAAAATTAATGCAACTTAAAAAGCTTAATAGAATTTTAAATTATATAGTTAAATAACAAAGGTCATTAATAAATTTAGCTTTTTTTATAAAGTTGAACTAATAATTTTTCATGAAAAATGCAGTCTAAAAATGCGCAGAAAGAAGAAGATAAATAACTGCATGAAGTTACCTCTATAAAAATTGCTTAGTTAATGATCAAATTATTTTCTTTCACATTTATTAATCTGATATTGTTTTGATGAAAATTACATATTGTTTTGTTTCCGTTTATTCTTAAAGTGTCGTTAACATTTTCATGTATAGCGTGCGATCAATTTTTTGGATGTAGATTTGTTAGTTATCACGAAAGTCACTTACATAATATGCCACTATGCGATTTGAAAAACGCATTATTGTCATGCGATGATTTGTAGGTACTTTATTTTTTACAACGATATTTTCGACGACGATGTTTTTAAACTGCGAAGTTTCTGAACCGCTTTTTTTTCGACCACGAGATTTTACACCTGTGATATTTTCTTTTTGAGATGTTTTCTTCCGCGATGTTTTGTACTTCGTTGTTTTCTATTTGCGTTGTTTTCTCCGCGACGTCTTCGTCCGCGATATTTTTGCCGCGATGTCCGGCTGTGACCCGTTATCGCGTGACGTTTTTGCGGTCACCTTTAGTCATACTAACATCATCCTGGCCGACCAGCGTTTGTTATATCAGTTGAAATAAACCTTAAACTAGTCGTAGTTTAAAGTAAAATTTCCATAAATGCAAAACTTAATTAATATTTAGTTAAAATAATGTTTGTGAATCTTAATTAAACCCAAAATTTTGTCATAATCGTTTGTTTCTAATAGAGAAAAAATAGTTTATGGTAACTTAAAACAATAACTTAGTTTATAATGATTTCAGCAAAAGCAATTACTTTAATAATAATAGCAATAATAATAAAAAAAAATTATGCGGAAAATTTAAACATTCCTAGAAAAGTATTATTAGCTCTAAAATATTGAACATTCAAATACATGTACACTTTTTCTAAGTTTTAATCCCTCGTCTAGACTGCTTTTGCAAATTCCATAAATTTATACTTTATATGAAATCTATGTAAATTTGTTTATGTTTTATAACGCACTTATTCTCAATAACAATAAGGTGGTTATGATTACTTATTTAAAAATGTATCACATAACAGGAAATAAATTTTAATACTGTCTTTCTGGGAGTTAAAGCTTCAATAAGAAGTAAAATTATAATTAAATATATATGGCATTGCTCGCTATTATTAATTCAATTTCAGTAACTTTAAATAAAATTTGGTTTTGAATTGTTGAATATTTAAATTTTTAATAGAGTTTTAAGTATTACCTTACACGTTTAAATTTAGGATACGTTTGCAAAAAATAATTATGAATTTAAATATATGACGTTAAACAAATAGCGCCATAAATATAGCATAAACAGGTTATAGCGTAAACAGGTTTATTTCCATTTATATTTTAACTATTCGCTGACGAGTAATTCATTGTATTATACTGCATATTATTTTTAGTGTACAATTAAATTCTACAAATGTTATATTAATATTGCTCTTCATTATTATTTGTTTTGATAAATAAAATAAACAATGATGCACAATTTTTATTTCTCCTACAAGGTAATAAGAAGAGAGTTATTAATCAGAAGTAGTATTAGTTTATGTAACTGAAACTCGAGCTCTATTGTATACTATTAAAGCTACATTTTTTATATTATTTATTTACTATGTGCTGCGCCATTAGGTACTATATGGAAAAGGAGGGTTGTCTCGTAGAGAAGTTTTTAAGGAAAACTGGCTTGTATACACGTTACACATGGGGAAAACAAAAAAAATCACCCATGTACCCAGCCTGTTCGCCGGGACTCAAAGCCCAGACAGAATTACCATTGCTCAACGGCTTTTACCGCTCGGCCGCTGGTGAGCTAACATAACTTTATATTAGAACCATTTTCTCATATAAGCAATTCAGTGATATTTTACAACGGAGCAGAGAAACATTTATTTAGTATTATGCTGCCAGATTTTAATATGTATTAATATTAATCATCTGAAAGGCAATAATATGCAAAATTAATAGAATTGTTTCTCACGTGTTAGATTATCGTCGTAATTGAGCGCATTTTAATAAAACATAGGTTGATATGATAGAAACACAGATATCATACAGCAGCCTCGGCTCACACACATAATCGTTTGAAACTTCAACAGCACAGCAAGGTCAAATCCAGAGGTTGCAAGATCGAAAAAAAGGAGACTAGTAAAGATGTATGGTTTCCTTTAACAATCATGCATCTGTAATAGCGGAATTTAATACTGGAAATGAAGCAATTTAATTCTCTGCTACAGTCGGTTCCAGTCTTCTAGTAATGCTCACTTAAGGTCCTGGAGAATTTTGGCAGAAGTAAGGCGAGTTACAATTGCCCTCCCAAAAGCGTTTTATATATATTCTATAAGGACTAGATCCAGTGATCTGGCTGGCCAATCTGTCTGATTACTTCCCAAAATCCTTACTTCTCAGGAAATCATTCACCAGATAAGCTTTATGTGAACGAGGATTGTGGTTCATAAAAATGAACTGTGGCCAAATGCACACCCTGAAATGAGAATACAGCAAATTCGGTTTTACCCGAATTTCATTTAATACGAATTCAGCATACGTATTTCATTCTCTTGTTTCAAGTATCATTTTCATTAAACATGAAACTTGGGCACCGGAGAAGATCTGCTCAAGAAATAACAAGAAGAATTTCAGTAATATAGGAACAGGAAGTCCATATTATTTCGAGTAATAGTAGTGATATTCAATGCATACGCAAGCGTATGCATCGTTTATTGTCAGAAAGTGAAAATCAATAAAATATTGTTATCTGTAAACCAGACTTTTTTCTTGTTTGGTGTTCATGTTTTCTTTTTCTTTTTTTTTAATTCAAATGTAAATTTATTTCAGTATATTTTCATTACGTACTATTACATGTGTAATTTGCTGGAAAAAATAATAAGCTTAAAACAAATATCTTCAGTTCTTTAATTGATTTTGTCAATTATTTAGATCTGGAAAAATTTTACTTTTCTTCCATAGATACAATATCTTATTTTATAAGAATTGTTCTGAAACGTACTTTTCAGGAACGTTTCTGTTGTGTAATGGGACTTGCAGTACCGCAAATTTACGCACTTTAAGTATTCACTGCTCCGTATAAAGTCCAACTAACCACAAAATTCCAAGGCTATGCGTTATCAGTGACATCTTCAACTGCGAAAAAAGCAGTAAGAAAAGTCTGTACTTAGAAAGTCTGTACAGTAAGAAAAGTCTGTACTATGAAAGCCTTGAAGATGCAACTTTTTGCATTATTGGGATCTTGTATGGATACTACTTTAAACGGACTGCCAAATTTTCATATCGTAAACCAAGAGATAATAACGTATCTTCACACTTCCTAGAGCACTTGACGACGAATACCGGGAACAAGGCGTTCTCCCAATCATAGCAACAGCAACTTCTTTCATTTGCAATATGTTTCCAACCTTTTCAGTCTCTTCAAATTTAGTAATAATCATGTTCAAATAAATTTTCGACATTGGCTCAGTTTTCAAACCTTTCAAACATCGATATTCTCTTACAGCAGCTAACATTTTATTGCATCTATTATAAAACACCATGACTTTTAAAATTTTATTTTGCCTTTTCCTAAGAGTGAAATTTTAAAGTTTAACTTATTTTAGTATTATAAAATGTGACTTAAAATTTTATATAAATTTTAAGCGACTTATCATTTAGTCTTAGTGAGTAAGCACAGAAACGTTAGAAGGGTGTAAAAGACCCTTTTATATTAAACTCAATAAGATGAACAGAAAGCACTCCTGGTGATTAAAAAGTTCGCCAGCACTTATACCGAGAAACTCAATGTCGGAATTCAAATGTAGAACTAAATTTGAATAGCTAATAAACAAAGGATGCACAGAGTAATTTCATAGCGAAGTTGGCTCGAGATTCACTGGCATAACTTTGACCAACGGCAAGAAGCAACGCCCAAAACAGGAACTCTTACTTAGAATAGCGAACCTAGTAACATGATCTTCAACCGGCAGAAGACGCTCTGACGAAACGACCTCAAAACTCCACTTAAATGCTCGCGAACTAATTTGCATGATGTTAGAAGACTAGAAAGAGAGAAGTTAAAGTAAAGATTTAACACTTAAAGTAACTGTAATGTAAGTTAAATGAAACTCACATAGTAAAAAATGATGTTTCGCCATTAATTACTGATATTTTAAAACGTTCTTAACTTGCATAACATCGTTCCTACATTGCATGAAAAATACTGTTTAATGGTTGAATGTGTCTAATGGTTGAATCATTATTTTAACTATTTTTACGTATGTATTAAACTTCAACAAAATGCATCAACCCAAATAGGTTCTGCATAGGTCTGATTAGAGTCACTTTATATATAACAACCTTGTAAAAATGATTCCCTAATATTGCGTAGTTTACTTCATTTGAAAATCTCAGCACAAGAAATTATTCCATTGTAATCTTCCAAATCTTTTTCGGATTTTCTATAAAATTCAAACAAATTCAACTAAAAGCATAATGTAATCGGCCAAGTAAAACTTCTGAAACTTCCTTAATTAACAATTTGAAATTATTCCCGAACATTCGGATATTAAACTCGATACAGATCTATTAAAAATATGATGCTGAAGTATTCTCACCTACATTGGAATGCGTTAGTAAAAATCAACGTATAGAGTTTTTCCAACTGGGAAAAAAGCATAATACTCTTTTTTAATCTAAGATTTGTTAAAGGTGCCTTTTCTCAAATTACCTAATCCTGAATTTCAAGCGGTTTCATTCTTAAGCTACGTTTCAGAAAGTTGTTAAAAAAATCAATTCATTATCAGTTCTGCCACCTTATTAACCTCCATCGTAGTATTCACAAAAGAAGAATAACGCTTCAACGCTCTAATTAATTAATTAATTTGGTTCTTCGGGTCTGTTTACTTACTTCGTTTCTATTAGCTAAGGAAAGAAGTTTCAGTAAAACGGAAAAAAATGTAGCGTTTCACGCCTCTTCTTAAATATATTTTCGCTCCAAAGCTCTTATAAATTTTAGACATCTAAGAAATTATCGATTCTTTTTTCTTTCTCAGCCTGTTAAATTTACAACTATCTTCTCTGAAAGTTTAAACTATTCCAATTAATGAATTTTTGAAGATGGGATTACGATAAATATTAAAAAGTTTCGAAAATCTTCATTTCTCTCCAGCTGCTCACAGAAATTTTGATCAAAATGAAACGGGAAAAATGTTCTCTTATTTTTCTTTGCTTAAAATGCGAATGTATCGGGTTGGAGGATTTGATATCTGCTATTAAGAAATGATTCAGATTCAAAAGCGTTTAGTGAGATTTAACTATCTCTGCATTTTTTGATAAATTTTACTTCGAAGAATCATTTCGTCTTCTTTTTCACCTATGCAACGTAATTGTTTTATGAGAAAATAAAGTTTATTGAGAAACGTAAAACCCAGGCATTATTATATTATTTTTGGAATCAAAATTGGACAATAACTAAACGGGGAAATAAAATACACACAATATCGAATAACTTAAGCAACTTATATTTTGAGGTATTGCATTGCTTGGAGTACAACAACACCAGTGGAAGACATTTGAGAATATTGTTTTTTGATAAAACTTGTTAAAACAGGGAATATGCAAAAATCCTTATTTTCTCCTTATCTTCTTCATATTAAATGTGATGTTTGACACCATCATATTAAAAACTGTTGCTTAAATAGATGCTTAAATCATAAAGTGAACGTTTTTCGTTAAAACATAAGTGCATTTTCATTATTTAAGATGTTATCTCAGTTACCAAATTCTTTCATTCAACTTCCTCTGGCTGCATTAAGAACTATCTAAATTCATGCCCTAACTAATTTTAGGGTAAGTATTGTTGATTGCGTTTACATCTGCCACCTAATTTGCTGTTCTACCACAAACCATTTTTGCGCCATTAAATACGTTGTGGAGTATCTTATATTAATTAAACAGTTATTGCGATTTTAATCTTTATTATAACTTCTCATTTACGTATACCTGACCATAATGCAAATTTGCTGTTTGAGTATTTAAGCTGAGATTTTAGAATCTTGAGAGAGAAAGAATGTTTCTGGAATCACGCGCAACGTGGTTAGTATCTGACACTCTAACACTTATAATTATTCGCATTTGCCGTCTGCCGATAATTTAAATTCGACACACCGTAAATCATTGAGCCAGCTTCTGTTGTGCAGTCTTAGACTTTTAAATTTATTGACTGTTTGCTTAATATCTAAATTCATTATTTCTGTATTATTTCAGTTTGTCATTCCAAAAGCTCTGGATATTGTAGCACAAAGTCACGCTCTTTATATTCAAAATTCTGTTTAAATAAATAGGTTGCTTACAACCTTTAAAAGCCTTTTTCTAGTCCCATACATAAGGATAACTCGTTTCACATCTGTTAGGGTTATAAGACGAATGTATCAGTACCGTATAAAGTGAAACCCTATAAATTACTTGGTTGATGTCTGAAATAGCTGTGCTGAAACCAATATTATGTTTCAACTGGATATTCTCCATGCAAATCGCCAGCTACTATAATATAACTCATTTCAGAATGACGTTAGAAAAGGGCATTTTCGTGAAACTGTTTTTGAATCCTCTGTGTATACTAGTCGTAATATAATGTGTCACAAAAGTGAAAACACTTCATAACCTACGATAAAACTTAAAAAATTGAAAAAGAAATTTTAAAAACATGCATTTAAATTTTTATTTATTTACTTTTTAAATTAAACTCTCCTTATGAAAATATTTTTAATGCTTCTGAATTATTAAAAGGTATATAGTTTGGTCAACTAAGTTTATATACGATGCTTTAATTTACCATCCTTCAAATTATCAATTTCAAAATATCACTAAAAGCAGAGACACAGATGCATATAAAAGACTTCTATTTATGTTCATTAAGCAAGAGAAAAACAGTTAAATTCAAACAGAAACTTGATTCCTCATAATGACTTAATTTCGTCAATACTCATGATAGGCATATTCACAACAGATTAGTTTAGATTCCTTAATTACTTTTATTTATTTTCTTACTGGAGTGTAATGAATTAATGACGCAAAGTAAACCTTATGAGGTTTTCCTCGATCTGGTAAAGGTTAATTAATTCAAAACCCCTAATAGACCTGGAGTGAATTATTTCTATGTCTGGAAACGACTACAAAGTCAGAGAAAGGTTTAAATAAACTTTTTTATTTAAACAGAATTTAGAATGTAAGTGCACGCTCTCGTGTAACAGTAGCCACATAGCTCGTGGCGACGGTGTCCACCGATAACATCGCGGACGAAAACGTCGCGAAGAAAACAACGCAAGGCGAAATCGTCGTGCTACAAAACATCGCGGGAGAAAACACTACAAAGAGAAAACATCGCAGTTCTAAAACATCGTGGTACAAAACATCGTCGTCGAAAATAAAGCGGTTCAAAATCTTCGCAGTTTAAAAACATCGTCGTCGAAAATATCGTGGTAAAAAATAAAGTATCTACAAATAATCGAATGACGATAACATCACAGACATGCTTTTTTCAGGCTTTAATAACTGTAAATGGATATTCCCGTAATGATGTAAATGTAAAGAATGAAATGTAATGTGAATAATGTGATGTAATGTGCATGATGTAAAGAAGGATAATTTTTACTTTCGCATTATTTTATTAACTAATAAATTTTTGCTGAAAAATAAGAAGGAAACTTAAGCATAGAAAATAAAATGCAACTTATAGATTATACTTTTCATGAAAAATTAAGAGTGGAATATTAAAATTATTTATTAATGGCCTTTGTTAGTTCTATTAAGTTCTATTATTCTATTCTATAAGCCTTTGTTAGTTCTAAATTCTATTAAGTGGTATAAGTTGCATTAATTTTCTATGCTTAAGTTTCCTTTTTATTTTCTCAGGAAAAATTTATTAATTAATAAAAAATATGAAAGTAAAAATTATCCTTCTTTTCAACCCCCAAATCATTATGGGAATTTTCATTTACAGTTATTAAAGCCTGAAAAAAGCATGTCTGCGATGTTATTGTCATGCGATGATTTGTAGATACTTTATTTTTAACCACGATATTTTCGACGACGATGTTTTTAAACTGCGAAGTTTTTGAACCGCTTTATTTTCGACGAAGATGTTTTGTACCACGATGTTTTAGAACTGCCGATGTTTTCTCCCACGATGTTTTGTAGCACGACGTTTTTGCCTTGCGTTGTTTTCTCCTTGGCGTTTTTATCTGCGATGTTTTTTCAGCGATGTTTTCGGCTGTAACCCGTGGTGATGTATCTTAACAGAACAATCAAATTCAAGTTAAAACGTAGAATTTTAGCCAAAGATTGCACACACCTTAAATATAACCTCAGTAATTCTATTGGGGTATCAAAATCAAGTGTTGGTGGCGATAAATGTAACGTGTAAACTCAGGCCAGAAACACACTGTGCCTTAAAGTTCAAAAACTTCAGTTAAATACTTTCTAATTCATTTACAATCCGCTGAGGAAACGGAAGGAAGATATTATAGTAAAGGCTAAAATTGTAAATAACTGGTTAATTTAAATAATAACCTTATATTTTCCCTCAGCAGATTTAATTTAAGTAATCGCAATGAAGGTATTTAACGACCTTGCTAAGATTTTAAATTCTAAACTTAAAACATAATCCAACGTTTACAAAAACATGCGTTTAAAAGTCTAAAACTAAATTTAAAATTTTATAAAAGATTCGTCTCTCATAGACATAATTTTATGTCATCACTAAACTTAATTTAACTCATCATCTTCCAGGCATCCGAAAGGAAAAATATTGCAACACATGTTTTTAACATTTTGCATCTTTTCTACAATCACTTTCTCTCCGCTGCTCTCCAATATTGCACTGTATGCAAATGAGTGCGAAAAATGTACAACATTTTCCAAAACTACCTCCTCACATAAATAATGCATGTTAGTAATTTAGACACACTAGGTCTCAGTCCCATTTTAAAACTGTACCTAATGCGCTAAGCTTAAATTTTATTATTTATTTCTTCGTGCTGGTTGAAGGACCTAGCTTTTACGTGCTCAAATTCATTACTCTAGCTTTTCCTTTTATTCCATCTATTATCACTTGCTCTAAATTATCATCGCTTGTACTCAAATGTAGCGTACAAACATCAGAACAGTTACTTTGACGAAACAGTAAACAGAACATTTTACTTTCGCAACACAGTTGACAAACGTACTTCTTGAAACATTTAAAATTAATTTACATTCAAAACATTACTCAGTTTGCACTTTACATCATAATGTACAGGATTTGCTTGGATCTATTCCATAAAATTGAGAGCTGCCAAAATTTTCTCCAAACAGTTTCTTGGACTAAAATCACACTATCTTGTTTATACCAGAAACTAAATATCCTTCAGATAAATCCATAGCTAAATTAAAAGTTTCCTGCTACATAAAATCTGAGATGTTCTCGCTTGAGGCGAAAACTGGACATAGAAAGCAACTGTTGTACTTAAGATATAAACCAAAACTGAGTATTTAAAGAAAATAAATTTACTTAGCTTTTGCTTGGGTAATACTCCTGCATTCATTTATCCACAAACTCGTTCCTGGAAGAGTACTTTGTTGTGTGCTGAAAGAACTTTTAGCGAGGTCGTTGATTTCCTAAGGCGTCAACTGGAAATTTGCTCTTCTCGGCTCTGTTCCGTATCCCTCTGGACTTACTTTGTGACTGTGAATTCAGCAGGCCGTTTCTTTGCTACTGGATGTGCCGTAGGAAATCTCCTCAAGATTGCCTCGAACTTAACCAGCTGTGGTGGCTCGTCCTCCATCCTTTGTTTGCCTCGTGAATAGCGCCCAAACTTCTTTCCGTATTTCCTCTTTAGTTGAGAAACGATGTATATCCCCATAGCCTTTGCTGATTACTCGATTGGTCATTGCATCTGCTAGATTTTTTTAGCTTTCCTTTTATCTTGTGCAATTCTTTTTCTGTCGTTCTGGCCTCACCTGTATCCGTAACTTTGCATTTTTTGACTCATAGAACTTCGTTTTGTTTCTCTTCTTTTGCACTATTACGCAATTTACGGCCTCCTTTCCCTTTCTTTTCGGACATTGTCTTCCCGATATTAATGGTAATCCCGTTCCATTTCTCTTTGGTCCTTATTTGGTCACTAGGGCCTGCAGTGGCAAGTGCTCTTACATCTCTTAGCAGTGAAAAAAAGTGGAAATGCTTCAAGCTGAATATCGGAATCCATAAATTCATTAGATAAAGAAATTTAAATATATTTTAGACTAGAGAACAATTGATGGATTCCTAGCCAAAGTATTTCGGCTGCTTTTCTTGCGAGGAAAGGTCCAGTATGCATGCTGCTTGGGACGTTTTTCTAACAGTCTGTTTATCTGAAGTTTATTTAACTTGTTATGAAGTAACAACAAATATGTTCCTTATATGTTTTATTGTTTTACTTTGATCTTACAGTTCTGCTAACGAAAGGTCCTACCCTTAACTAAAATTTTCCTTTATCACTTATCTTTTAAACTGTATCTAAGAGCCAACGTAAGCTACCTCGACTGTCACTGTGAGTTATTGCCTATATCATAAACAAAACTTCTGAAACACAAGGTGTAAATTAAATTTAATTTAAGGACTTCAGAGCTTTGTTTTGTTAAAACTAAGAAGTATCCAAATCAAAGTTAAAGCTAAATAAATCAAAGTTTATTTACGTGAGTTACTAAATTTTAAAAGGCTGAATGCTTCTAAAAACCTGTAGAAGTCTACATGTCAAGACATCTGTATTAATTTTCCCCAGCAACTACATATTAATAATTCTGGAACTATCGCCCCCTGATTTACGATAACTAGCTATAGCAACTATCAAATATCCTCCGTAATGCACTGTATGCTTCAAGCATGACACAGTTGTGTCTGTAGTTCTATGTTAGCTTGAAATGTAATCACGAATCAGCAGCATTTATCTTCGCCTACGTCTTATTTAAATTTCCTTTAACATCCTATCTGAACAAATAATAATAATGAAACCAAGAAAAGAAAGAAAAGTATTCAACTTAAGCTAAGTAGAACCTAATAGTCATTAGATACGATTTCAGAAGAGTGACCTATGAAAAAGTGGAAAAGATTTTACACTTTTTCACTTTTAATGGCTATTATTTCTAGCTGTAAAGAACAATGATATATTTCTTGCCAGGTGAAATTTTTTTATCCTAAGAACACAGTAAAGTTCAAGGAATCTCTATGATCACTTACCCGTAAGGAAAGTTTTAAAGACATCATGATGCTAATAGACTCTAGATTAAAAGTCATTAGTGGATTAGCATAGTTAAGATAGTTAAACCTAGAATTCTTCGATAAGTTGAAATATTTTCCTTAATTGGAGTGTACAATACATGGATTAGTAACACGAGAGCTTGTTGTTACACGATCCCGAATAAAATATTTACTAAAGTATAAAAATTAGAACATTAAAAAGTAATTCTAATACTAAAATTACCGATGAAAGAAAACATTAATTAAGAATCATCTTTTCCTTACACATGTGCTATTACTGCAAAAGGAAACTCGTCTTTCCTTTTTTAGGTAACCTTTGAAATTTAAATTTCGCTTGCAAGATGTGTGAACTTCGATCAATTCACAATAAAAATGTTCATAAATTTATAAATCAGTCTGTTGTTGATTAGTTTATAAAAAAGGAGTGTGTATCTAGAAAATATTCGAAAAGTAATCTTACACTATTTTTTTAAGTACTTCGTAATTAAAGCTCTGATAATTACATAATTGAGAGAATAGTCATTTTTAATGTAAATAATGATAATTAATTAAAGAATTTTAGAATAATCCGATTAATCGAAAACATACTTTTAATTAACTTAAATGTGCATAACATATAATACATAAAAAAAGTCTCTTGGTCTATGGAGTTAAAACTCAAAAGCCTTTAAAAAGGACGAAACAATGAAAGAAGAAAGAAAAATAGAAGCTCACATTTTAAAACCCTTATGCTGTTACTAATTAGCAAGTGTAAAATTTTAATTTTCAAATTTGAAATGACCTAAAACAATGAATTCAGTAACGGAAGAAATATTCCTTTGTTAAAGCGTAGGCGGGGGTGGGGGAAGTAAAGTATGCTAAGTTAATTATTTAATGAAACGTTAATAAATCATTTCTTAGTTTGGTAAATTTGAAGAAAGTGAGAGAATTTAAATAGCCCGTATCGTTAATAAAATCGTGTAGTGCGCGAATAACTCCGAAGAATTTCAAAAATAGCAAAAACATCTGAGTTTAAAGCGGCCGTTTAGGTCTAAAGGTAGACATCTAAATCTAAAGGCCGCTTAAAGAACTGGGAAAACGTTACTGATTTCGAAAGCAATAATAATGGATAACTAGTGTATCAAGTCATAATATGAAACAATAAGCTACATAAGAAACTGCGGTACGAGACCATACATAACAATATATCTTCCTTAAGTCCTTAAGTCTAATTTCCTATGTGATTAAGGTTAATCTGTCTACTTAATTACCTTACATAATAAACGTAATTGAAAAGCAAATCCTTCATTAGTTGATAGATATATATTTACCATTTCTAGAGTCCAGACACTTGAAATTCATAAGGGCAGTTACAGCTCTCTCTCACTTTTCATTTTTTAACAGGAACCGCATTATAAATGTTAAACTAGTCAGTTATATCTACTACTTAGTCAGTTTTATCTTAGTTAGAAACATCTATAACTACTCATCTATCTAAACGACTATCACTTATTAGTTATGTCTATGAGTTACTTAGTCAGTTATATCTGATTTGTAGTACATTAGAGTCCTATATATTTAAACTCTTCGTGGATAAATTCTTCTATGGGAATTCGAAGATCACCTTGTTATCTTCGAAATAACATCCATTGTGTACAAACGCTCCTGACTCATCAACGCTCCTGACACTCCTGAAAGCGCTGATTTTGTGTCCTTTAATGGATAAAAAGCAGTACTTCCAGGATATTTGTTGGCTTTTTGTTCCTGGAAGTCCTTTTGTGTATGTTCCAAAATGGCTGTAGTATTGTTTTCGATATCTTTAATTGCCTAAAAACGTTGATCTCATGAACCATCCTGTTGAAAGCTACAGGCCAAAGAGATACCTTTAACAGCTCTGCGAGATGAACAGAAAGATGCAGATATATTATATAACTAAATAAAATCTCATAGTGTAAAACTGATAATTAATTGTTTATTACTATAAAGCTACATCATGTGGTAAAAAATAAATCATGAGAAATAAATATAAGAGAACAAAAACACAAATTTATTTTAGTTTAAAAATCAACAATACTTTTTATGTAAAATGTGTCATATAAAATGCAGAACCCAGAAACACAACGCTCAAAAAAATATATATATAAAGAACGCAAAATTTCTCCAGAAGATATATTGTTATGTATAAGTGACTTAAAAAATAGAAAAGAAGATTTTAATGTTCACTACCAAAACAATGAAAATCTGACTGTACCAGCATGGCTCATAAAACATCTAGACTGTGATATATCTTAGTTTGATATTATGATGCAAGAAGCGTTTGATTACATCAAAAGAGAATGTTTAAGCACAAGTTTTATTCAAAACACAGTTACGTTTTGGAATTTAAAACTCTTCTGAGAGGAATATCCCACGATAATAGTTGGTACCGAACAACATTATTGACTTTCTCTCCTCTTACCTACCAGAAGCAAGCTTTAGCCAAGTTAATAATTTGCTATGGAAAACAGGAAATGGGTTGAATATTATTGAACGAGGTTATATGGAATTTTATGCCAAATATTTAAAACAATGCATCATTACATCAAGCGCAGACATCACATTAAAGAAAATCGAACTTTTGAGCATATAGAATCACTGATGTTGTTTATGAAAACTTGTTTACACTTGGAATATAATAAATAATAATAACATAAAAAACTTCATTAAATTACTTCATAAATTCATATTCATTAAATTTTATTTATTAAATATCATCTTAAACCGTAAAATTCAGTTCAACAGCAATATCGCACAATAATTTTAAAATGAGCATATCTTTGGAATTTCCGATACACGGTTTCGCGCGCTGGAGGCAAATTTTTTTTTTCCGTGCAGTGTGACTATTGCTCGCTTTGAATCGTTTAGTTTGTTAAACAAAAATTTGTTGAAGTGTTACAAAATATGAAATCGATAAAAAAATTCAAATTCAAATTAAGGCTTCCACATGTTCATATTCTATGGAATATTGCGTTATTCAAATTTTGATGGCTCTAGATATAGTTGTTTTATCATAATGCGAGAAACATACATACATTCATGCAGATTCTTCATTATTAATTTCTTTAAATATAAAACAGGACCAAATATTATTAAATCATTTAATAATATTTGGTGACAACAATTTGAAAATTGAAACAACGCTTATCGTGAATCGAGCAAAATGCCAAAACGAAACGAATAGTCCTTCTGAGCAAATTGGCCCTTTAGACTAATAATAAAGCAAAAATCTGATAATTTTTTTAAAAACTTTTGTTCATATTCTTAGTCTAACTGTTTCCTTTAAATAATTGATTTGCAACTATTTGTATTATGATTATGTTGCATGCTGTGTATTATAGTGAAAAGTATAAAGAGGTCAGTGAAGAAAGACATTAATTTTAAAGCGATCCATGCAAGAAAAAAGTTGGGAATCTCCGACATAATACGTAACTTGAACTCTTTTAAACATAAAAGTGTCTGAATTAAATACAACAAAAATGTACAAGGAAATTATCACGTAAAATGCAGTAGATAAAGATAAAAGCAGAAGAAAAATACATAAAAACTAAAATGCAAAAGAAAATTAATACGAATATTATTTAGATAAAATTACGACAACACTAATAAAAGAGAATATTAGGAAAGAGCAGAGGGCGGAGAATCTAGTAAATTCCGTTTTTCTGGCCTAACCAATGTCTGCTAATGCTAGATGAAATAAACCGAAGTTTCTTCCCAAGCACATTTTGTCCTTTACTAGAGCACAAATAAAACTGACACTAAGTACATGCTGATGAAAAGTAAAAAACAATACAACAAAATGTAAAGGAATTATAAAACGTAAAGGACAATACAACGCTACTGGTATGTACCAAAATATTCAATGTGTATTTAATGTCCACTGCATACACGCACACAAAAGGAGGGCAGTTCGATATCCCCCGTTCTACTGGACCGATTGACAAAATTCAACTTGTGTTTTTCATGTTTCAGCAGCGCGATTTAGGTGTGTGTGTGTGTGTGTGTGATTATGTCAAAGCTTCGAGGGCTATCTGCCTGAAGGGAGGGATGCCTTTCGTGGAGGACTTTCTAAGGGCAACTGGCTCGTATACACGTTACACATGGGGAAAACCACGAAAACGCCCATGCAGCCAGCCCGCAGCGCGATTTAGGATATGTATTATATTCATATATAGCATTGTTTTAATATAGATATTTGGATACAAAAATTGGACTTTTTCAGAAATAACATACGATTTTTTTTCTATATTTCGATTCTACGACTGAAATTACGCCAAACTACCAAGTTTTGTAAAAATTGCACGAGTAGTTTTTAAAAAATTAGCTTTCAAAATTTTATTTCCTCAATATTATTTGAGTTTGGTATATATTTATTAATTTCTCTTTTTTTGTTAAACTTATTTAATTCTTCCGTTCACATTTCGAAATTTATGTTCATTCCAAGTAAAATTCAAGCATTTTTATGATTTATTTTTACAATTTGTATTTTAAAATAATTTTTATAAATTTTTCAAGAAATGTTTTGAATTATAATCTATGAAATTTTTACCATGATCTTAAAGTAGACGTATTTCTAAGCATACCTGCAAAAAATTGCAGTTATTAATTCAAAATTTCCGAAGATATACGTGAATTTATATATTGGCGCGCTTTGAAATTTGGCATATTTATTGAAAGCGATAAAACATCAAATGTTGTTTAGACAATTTGCTAAAAGTATTTGGAAGTAGAAACGATGCGACTTTTTTTCCGCTCACGCACAATGTAAAAAGGTAGGAATGAGGTGGAATGAATTTTTTCCGCTTCAGGATAATGGAAGGGAAAAGAAAATTGGTTGCCACATATTAAGAGGTTCGCCAAATGATATATTCTTGGCGCAAACTGAAAAAAAGACGCCAAGATAAATTTTTGAATTTCTCCGTAAATTTTGCACCACGTTTTACAAAATGTAATATCTAGGCATAATTAGAGTCGTAGAATTGAAATATGAAAAAAATTGGTATCTTATTTCAGAAAAGTCACATTTTTTGTCCAAATACCTATGTTAGTACAATGCTATATATAAATCTAATAAATATCCTAAGTCGCGCGTTCGATACATGAAAAACGCAATTTGAATTTTGTCAATCGGCCCAGTAGAACGGCAGATATAGAACTGTCCTCATTTTTTTCCCGCAGTGCACATATATTGCGCAATGCAACCAAAGCAATAATCATGACTTTAAATTTAGTCCATAAAACGCTTCATTTAAACATCATAGGCATGTGCCCTATCACGTAATGTAGTAATTAACTCAGTTATAAATTTACAAAATTCCTAATACACCTAACCGATATATGATATCATATTTGCTATAGCGTAGTTCAGAAGAATTATAATTACTTCCGTTTGGGGACATTGTGCTCCCTGTGTTTTTATCTTTTTAGCATAAAACATCATTTGAACATCATAGGCATGTACTCTATCACGTAATGTAGTAATTAACTCAGTTATAAATTTACAAAATTCCTAATACGCTTAACCGGTATATGATACCATATTTGCTACAGCGTTGTTCAGAAGAATTATAATTACTTCCATTTGGGGACATTGTGCTCCCTGTGCTTTTATCTTTTTAGCATAAAGAGTACGTTAATACCCAATGTCAGTAAAATTAAATTTTTGTAAGTTTTACGCACTTGACATGACATTTCTGTGAATGTTTTCAACAGAGATGTATTGTGCTCTTCAGTGTGTTGTCTCATTTATTATTCAAAATGTTTTTGTATGTTTTCTTCATTGAGCAGTAATATATTGTTTCCTTAATCGTTTAGTATACTATGTAACTGAAATTTAAACTAATATGGCTCATATGCACTTTGCGGGAATTCATGACAAATGATTTAATAAATGCAAACAAAATTAATACTCATTTAAAGCATTTTAATCGTATTTTAAATTACTGTAAAAAGCTCTTGATGTACCGTCAAAGATTTAATTAGGACTGAAGAATTAAACAAAAACATCAGGTTCTTTCAGACGTCAACATAATTTCAAATTTTAACCTATGTCATGAAATTCTAAATTTCTTGGTTTGGAAGAAGAAGGTTAAAAATGAAGGTAAAGGAGCAAACTGTAAGCAAAAAAAGTGATGAGTTAACAGGCGGGAAACACAGTCTTTCATTTACCCTCTCCTTCGTAATTAAATTTAATTATTCCGTGCCTTTAGAATAAACTGACAGAGCATTCTTTTCTGTAAATTCTTCTGCATTCTTCTAAACTTCTACTATTTTTAAAATTCTTTTTAAGTCTAAAAATTTGAAATTTTACTTTTATTACAGAGATGTGGAACTTTTGCATTTAGACGCTGCAAATTTACAGTTTTTGGAGACATGTCAGTTCTCCTTAAATTTATATTATTCATCGTATCATAATGAAAACACAGTTCACACAATTGTTTTTTATTGATCAACTCGCATTTGGGTTGTATTGTGAAAATGACAAATTGACTGATTAATGATTTAATGGTTTGACTAATCACTAAATCATTAATCAGTCAATTTGCTCTTAAATATGGAGGTGTCTGGTTTTGTTAAACGTCATCTTAATATCCAAGAAATATATTAGCAGTAACTAGGAAACTTTATATTAGTTCATATAGTTACATTCGTATAGTTAAACTTTATTCTGGATTAATAATCATTTATGTTCCGTTATGAGCATAGCTACACTGATGGGTTAATAGCTTAATATGAAACATTATTTCTTCCGGTGAAATTAATGATTTCATAGTTTAACATTAAAGATATCATCGAATCATTATTTTTTCTTAAAGCAATCTTGAATTTCTTTTATTCATTTGCTAAAATTTATTTTACGGTGTTTCAGGAAACATGTTAATTTAAAAAAAATTGAAAAACAAGTATAGATCTATTATGTTATTTTTTCAAATGATATTCATTTCATATTTTGCAAGAATTCGAATGCTATATTGACATGTCTTAATGTTCTTCAATGTACGTTTCAACTGCGAGAAAAAGGTTTAGATGAAGCAATTTCGAATGTAATGCAAACTAATCAAAAAGATTTATTTGTTTTATATGCATTGTATAGAATAGTCTGAAAGTATTAAAGTTTACTAATGACTCTCCACGTGTAACTGCAATATAACAGTGATTTATTTAGCTTCTTCAAGAAAGTATAATTGCTCAGTAAGATTTTTCTTCACTTCAAAAGTTTATGGTTATTTTCCCTTTTGTTTTAATCACAAATCTTCCTTATGGATCTTTAAATTATGTGCAGTGCTAATGTGAAATAAATTCTTCTACCATTCATAATAATGTCAATAATGCCAGATTGTCAGCGCAATTTTATGGGTTTTGCCATGGGAAAAGTTGTCAATTATCACAGAGATATTTAATTTCAGTTTGTGATAATTCACGATTTCCTACTTTCGTCTACAGAATTTGATTTCATGAAAAATGAAAGCATCTGAAATCAATATATCGAAGATTGTAACAGTCAATCCAGGTGTTTTTTGCTTTAAAAAAGGGGGACGGAATATTTTTCATTCCCATGTGTGTTTTCCATGCACCCTGAAAAATACTTTAACATATTCGATTGACGAAATCTAAAGTTATTTGTGAAATCATTGACTGAAATATCAAAATAACGTTGAGACATGAAATCTAGTTTCTATATCAAAACTGCAGGCTATAAATTTTACATTTGAGCAGAAGACTGTAATCTGTACCCTTTTTCCCTTAAGAAGTTTTATTTGTGACACAGTGAAATATATAACACCCCTTTCTAAAATTTTATTTGAGAAGATGCTTGCATTATGCTTATGTGAAAAACCATTCTTACAGAATTTTTTTTGCTTCACATACTGAACATTTATAACTAAAATAATGTGGTTGTTCTTCTATTCAAATTTAATTGTTAAGTTGCTTTCTCCTTTCAAGAAATAGTATTTTTGCTATTCATTTCTTTCCCTCTTTTTTTTCCCAAAATTTGACAACAATCTCTAGTTCGTTTTGCTAAAAAACATAAAGTGTCGCAAGATCCCACTGTTGTTTACTCGCTTCTTATTGTTTATCTCCAACTATGCTTTTCAGCTTATTTTAGGAGAAATATTTTGCGTTGGAGTAGAGGAATCAGAGGTAAATCATTTGTTCAGACGCTTTAGAGTGAATGTGTTTCTATGCTTTTTGTAGGTATATATTGAAGCCTACTACTACTATTATCCGTCGAGATGACATCCGACTTAAGGTCTTTATATAGACCTAACAGAATAAGTCATACCGGTTGTATGCATATACTGAATCTTATTTATTACGTTATAGGATACATAAAGAAGATATATCAAACAGGACACATCCTTCTACAAATGCGCATTTATATGACAAGTAAGTGCATAATTTTGCTGAATATATAATAAGAAAAATAACAGAGAATATATAGCTCATTGTCATGGATAGTCATATATACCGTCTATACATATCTATGTATACATAAATATACATAGATAAACATATGCATATCACAAATTTTTATTTTAAAATACATAAATATATGTCAGTTAGAGTGAAATGCTATTATACTTTGAAATTAGATAATACATATTACAACAGTAGTATATATATACGTATAATAATTTATTTCCTAAACAATATATATATAGTAATTACATAAAACAAATACATTAGAATACAGCGCACATAGCGGATAAATTATTATTAAGCATATGGCGCATACATGAATGTATTTAACAATAACTACATTAATTAAGTAATTAATTAGTAATTAATTAAGTAATTAATACTAATAGTAGTAAATTAATTCATAGTCGCTAGTCAATCGTCCATTGTCAACACTATAAAATATGGATAATAAATAAATGACTAAAAAGTTGATAGTCATTAAATATATGAAAATGATACAGCAATTAATTGCTCAATTAATTAACATAACTATAAAACATATTGTCCAATGGTCACCAGTCAATAAAATACAAATCATAGACCATATTTCCTAGTCAATAGTCATTATCACAGGTACAATCCTTG
Organism: Stegodyphus dumicola; assembly: GCF_044657685.1. Classification (NCBI taxonomy): domain Eukaryota; kingdom Metazoa; phylum Arthropoda; class Arachnida; order Araneae; family Eresidae; genus Stegodyphus; species Stegodyphus dumicola. The sequence goes on from NC_140771.1 coordinate 203,504,879, forward strand.
TTATTATCAATATTTCATAGTCATAATCATAAGTAAACGTTTAATAGTATTTAACCCATTTTCGATGTTACTTTAATAGTACATGCTAAATTATAATATATAATCCATAGTCAGTACATAAATAATACTTAGTCTATGTTCCAATGTCAGTGTGTCAGGGACCATAGTCAATAGTAAAAACAATTCAATTCGCATATAATTGTATGCAATATACTATGTACATACAACTGTATACGATTTATTCCATATTTATCATTGCATCCTGCATCCTGTTATATATCACATATACAGCTACAAGTCATATAGATCATAGTCCATTGTTAATGAAGTATAATTTTGGTTATGACACACTGGAATAGGTGATTTAGCTTATTTAATAGTATTTTCAAATTTAATAAGTGCAGTAGTTTGTCACATTATATTAGTAAGTACTAACTACGTTATAACAATACCTTTCTTAACAATAACACGTCACCGAGTATTGAATGACATAAATGGAGGACACATTGTCCAACAGTCACACTATAGTAGTAGATAGTATTATATAGTCTATAGTTTATACAATATTCGATAATCAAGTTCAACATTTGATGTTTCAATATTCAGTAGTACCTAGATTATATGTAATCTAATAAAGTCGACAATATGTAATACATACAGTAAACAATATGTGATCCAGTTTCAGTACAGTACTAATTGTCCAAACCGCATATTGTTCCAAAGCAAAACAAACCAAGAAAGCTGCAACGAACAAATAAATAATACCATGTAACAAATAAATAATACCATGTAAACCAATATAATATAATACATATTATAGCCATTATAATACACTATACATATCAGCATTAATGAAATATGTAAACAATAATATACCAATAAGTTCAAGTTGATAGTACTACACATACCCCAACATAAAGCAACAAACGTATTACTAATACCACAACCACCAACATTTACTTACTAATTGCATACACATAAATCACCTACACGATACACTAATACGGCGGCAAACGCGTATACGTTTGTAGAGACATTAGGATTTTTTTTTGGGAAGAAAGCAACATGAAAAATTAGCAAACGCCTTCCCCAGGAATCGAACCACGGACCCCTGGATTACCGGCCATAAATGACATAAATAGAGGACACATTGTCCAACAGTCACACTATAGTAGTAGATAGTATTATATAGTCTATAGTTTATACAATATTCGATAATCAAGTTCAACATTTGATGTTTCAATATTCAGTAGTACCTAGATTATATGTAATCTAATAAAGTCGACAATATGTAATACATACAGTAAACAATATGTGATCCAGTTTCAGTACAGTACTAATTGTCCAAACCGCATATTGTTCCAAAGCAAAACAAACCAAGAAAGCTGCAACGAACAAATAAATAATACCATGTAACAAATAAATAATACCATGTAAACCAATATAATATAATACATATTATAGCCATTATAATACACTATACATATCAGCATTAATGAAATATGTAAACAATAATATACCAATAAGTTCAAGTTGATAGTACTACACATACCCCAACATAGAGCAACAAACGTATTGCTAATACCACAACCACCAACATTTACTTACTAATTGCATACACATAAATCACCTACACGATACACTAATACGGCGGCAAACGCGTATACGTTTGTAGAGACATTAGGATTTTTTTGGGGAAGAAAGCAATATGAAAAATTAGCAAACGCCTTCCCCAGGAATCGAACCACGGACCCCTGGATTACCGGCCCAGCGTGCAGAACCACTACACCACGAAGGCACGCTAGAAAGACGGGAGATAAGGACCTTATAGGTTGAGCAAATTTTAATTTCTGTTTTTCAACAATAGTTGCAATTCCATTTTGTAGGTAGAACAATGTCTTGAGTTTGTTGGATGATTTATTTTATAGTTTGCTTTTGGTTAGAATTAACACAATTGATATACGATGGAAAGTTTTTAACCGATGTTTCGCAGACATATACACAATGAATGCAGCAGGTCCTCTTAGTGGTTACGATTTTGGTGCTCAAAACACTCGTCGCTGCCCTAAATTTGCATAGGTTCTGAATGGACAATAATTATATCCGAAATAGGCACATCCTCGTAAGCCAAGCTTAACAGAATAGTTTAAGTTAAAAAAACCAGTTATTTTTGGAATAGGAACAGTGTAAAGGAGTATGAGTTTATATTTGCCCTTCTCAGTTGGACGACAGAAGTGCTTGTAAAACGAATATGAAGTCGTTGGTTGTAATATCAGAATGGACATCAAATACAATGATCAAATCTTTTTTAGGCCGAAGCTCCCTGATTTTCAGACTATTGCTGACTTCTTTATTTGATAAGAGAGTATCTTTAGGTTTCCGAAAATGATCTTTGTTGGCACAACCCACCAGCAGCTCATTTGTTCTTATAGATCTAATTTGCTGAATAATAAAACTGAATAGTAAGATTCTGAGTTTTGAATAGTAAGACTTTTAAGCTAGTTGTTCAAGTAAGTTAAAACGTGATCCCTTCTTATGATTAGAAGCAATAAGAACTGCGTGTTTAGGAAGCCCTTTGTGTAAATTTCTTTTTTTCCCTTTCTTTATATGACCACAAGTGAATGATGTGCTACCCTTTTGCAAGTTTGTAGTAGCAGATGTTGCAGAAATATCAGCAGGCGAATGAGAAAATGAAAGCAAAAGTGGGAAAAAGGCTACATGAAAGCCATCTAAATTAAGTATTTTGCATCGGGACATCCTACAGTCTAGGCTAATGAAATATCTTGGTGTACACTAAGTTACGAGCCTATGCTATTTTCTTTGTGAAAACCTGTTAAACTCTTTTTCCGCGAATTTTAGAAAATATGTGAAATAGTAACAAGGCAAAGGCGGGATTCTTAGCACAGAAGGGAAACCAAAAGTAAATGTTGTTTTGATGTCTAGAAAAGAGAAATGCATATCATCAAATTCCAGGATAAATTGTTGTATGTAAGTAATAAAATTGTTCTTATATGTAAAGTTCGCAGGTCCATTTATTTTCAAACATTTTGATTTTTCGTTTCTTGCTCTCCCAGTTTTCGATTTATTATTTAAAGTGTGAAATCTTCGATGCTTTTTGACACATAAAATTATTAATGCAACGTATTCTCTTGAAACGAAAAATATACGTTTATGTAAGAAAGTTTTAATTTTTATGCATTGTATCAATTTTCGTTTAATACAATAAAGTTTTTTTTTTTTTTTTTTTTTTTTTTTTTTTTTTTTTTTTCTAATTTGCAACAGGAATACTGAATTATTTGGTTTGTAACAAAACACGCAACAGGAAAACAACAACAATTCTCATGCAACCAACCTGTTCACAGGATATGCATTCATTTGGAACTAGCAGTGTTCAAACCTGTTGCCATTCAACTATTGGTAGGTTTCGGTTTACAGCAGATTTGACCGCATCAGTAACACCACATAGATTTAATTTAATAATAGTTTACAAATGATTAGAAACTGATGATGAATGAAATAATTGTAGAAATCATAATACATTCATGATATTAAATTTTAAATGTTGTTGTAATCTTTGCGTCCATTAAAAATAATGTCTTTTATAATAAATCTTATTATTAATATAAATACCAAAAAATAATTAAAAAATTCCATCTGAAGTATTTGCTTTCTCGATTTATATACAATCCATAACTACATAAAAAGATTGGTTTTAAACACTATAGATTTTCGATGGTGTGCTTCATTCTAAAATTATCATTTTAGCTTTAGATTTAAATTTCGATTCTTCCCTCCGTTTGAACAAATTTTGCTGTCCTATTACTTACTATACATCATACGTGAAAACGTTTAAAGTACTACAATATTTCACATTTTATTCTTGAATGCGTAAACTTACGAAAATATAATATCCTGAAAAAAAAGAGAGAGTCACACTAATATTATTGCACACTATGTAGATTTAAATAATTTTTTTTAAAAAAAATGAAGAGGAGAAACGAAAATCTGAAAGATTCAGATTTTGACCTTGCACCAGAGGTTAAGCTATTTTACGCTTTTGCTGAGCTCGCAATTTACCAATCCTACTACTGGACTCCAACCTCCTTTTTTTTGTCTTTGTTATTAAACATTGCTTTATTCGCACTTGGGCAACATAAAATTCAACAACAAAATCTCAATTTTTAAAAACAGCGTGTGTTTAGAATTCTCGAGAGAGTGTTAAACTTTACAATTAAATTTTCTACAGTTATGTACTGATCATATTATTATTCAGCTCATCATATCAATTTTCAGTTTTTTTCAGTGAGATGACATACACAGCCTTTTTATGCCTTTTTATTTTTTATTTTTCCTTTTTAACTTTATTTATTAAGCATCATATTTTTCGCAATACGCTGCATAAGAAATCAGCAACAAAATCAGGAAATATTAAAAAACAGCAAATCTTTAGAATTCTTTGACAGAGTGCTATGTCCTGCCATACATTTTTTATCATCTATAATATTTTTTAAAACTAATACATGGTGATAGCATTTAGTGGTTCTCAGCATCCTTTTATTCGAAAAAAGATACGGACAAAAAAAATGAAGATCGAGACTAAAACACTTCTGGTGCTAACAAATAAAGCAAATGTTTCATTACAGAACAAAACAAGTATAGCTCTATCTTACAACTTTTATTTGCAGCAATTTCGATATAATAGCATTTAAAGCTCTTGAAATACAGTTTTTCAAAGTTTTGAAATGCATACTTTTATTCAATTCTGTCCTCCGAGTATATTGTGTGCATTTGTTTCTACTGCGAACACAATAAACTTTCATGCAGATTTATTGCAAATAAGCTTGTCCCATCATATCAAGCAAATGGAAATGAAAGACTTTTCCGCACAAGGTGGAGTAACATTGTTCGTTGTTTGAATCGCTGATTTCTGGAAAGATGGATTATGATAAATTAACATATTCTTTGCTTTGCAAGAAGTCTTGCCTGATGTTATAGACTTTCTTCTCTGGGACTTAGTCGGAAATAAGTTTTACAGTGACTAAATTGATAATCTGTGCTAGATCAAGGAGATAATCACAAAAGTAGGTCAAGACAGTAAATGTGCTTGTGAAAGTATGACCAAATTTGAAGATCTCGCTGTGATGTTTCTCGTACTATTAATATTGCACGCACAGATACTTTTTAATTTTCTTCGTGACGGTTTGCAATTGAATTAAATAAAATCCCTTTCAATCCTATTCATATAATATTTTATACTATACAAAAGCCACGTGAAACCACACTGTCCATTCTCGTATAGCCTACGCTGCAAGAAGTAACAACGTGTACCACAAAGAAGTGAAATGAGAAAACGCAGATAACAAAATGGCGCCAAATAACTAGATTCACACTGCATTGCCAAAAAAGCCCCCAACCGCTATGGTCATTTGCGACGCTGACTGCTGTACCGATGGATCTGAGTTTGAATCTCGTAAAAGATACGTTTGTTTGTAAGCGTATAGTATCTGTGCACAAAGGGGCAATTAATTTACACGAAGAGCCCTCTCGGTTTAAAGAAAGAAAAGTGGGAGATCCTCAGACCTTCTTTCCCAGAGTGTTCTGCCTCAAAACTAGGATGGAACTGCTTATTTTTTGCGGCGGGAATACATCTGTAGGATCAATAGTCAAATTTTGAAATGGTCCTGCTCACTTCTTCTGAACCTTCGTTTCCACGAACCTTTGACTTTTGAAAATCGTTAAATATTTTCGAAATGCAATAAAACAGGCGCAACGAAACGACAGTGTCTTCATTAAAAGCGTCTGAGTTAAAGAAAAAATTAATCTGCCATTAGTTACAGAAAGGAATATTTATATAATATCTAACGATATTAGTTTCGAGGAAAGGATTTAATTATAAGAAACATAAATTCCCATGAGTCTATAAGAAGACTCATCTGCATTTTCCTTCTTTCCAGGAACCTCTCTTTTGCATAAATCTTGGAATAAGCGCTTCCCATCTTTCTAATAATCAAACACATACGCTCAAGAAGTGATAAGGAAACTTATTAAAACAGACTCTTTCTTCTCTCAGCTTTATAATCCCACATAAAAGAGGTGAAATAAGATGTTTTTCTTTGCCGACTTTGCGATAATTAGTCGCAAAGATTAGTGAGCCAAACAATTAGTGTTGTGCAAAGTAAACAGCAAATCAGAAAACAAAGTTAGTGTTTCACCGCCAGATATAGTTTTTTGCTTCCCCTTTTTCATTATTGTGTGGGTAAAAACTCCATTTTCCTCCTTTATTTCTTTTTCCTGCTAAAAATCTGAGTTATTATTCCCTTGACGGGAATGTTTTAGAATGTTATCGGAAAAACCGGAACTCTGGTGAACGAAGATTATCATTATTGTTTATTTTACTTCCCATGGCGTGGATTATGTTTTTTTTATCCGCAAAACTATGAATCTAAGCGTTAAAAGAAAATGGTCAAAGAGAGAAGAAGGGGAAGTTCTAAATGAATATTTTTGCTATGTTCTAGAAAAAACCGTTTTTGTTCCAGTCTGATCGTCAAGATAACTTTAGCACGATTGTTTTATTTGTTTTAGGTTAGTAAGAATTGTTTAGATTTTATTTGCTGTTTCTAAAGAAAACTCATTTCCTGTTGCCATGAGACACAGAGATCCTAAAAATGTGCGTTGACTATCACGCTTTCTTCCTCGATTTCGTTTTTGATTTGAAAATTTCGAATCATGTTAGTTTAAGGATGAGAACATATTTATTTAAAATTGCGTTTACATTATTTAAAAGCTATTAAATGAAGTATATACGTTTCATTGTCCTCTTGTGCTATTAAAGAGAAATGATTTCTAAAGAAATATTAATCTTAATTCTTTTAGTACACGATACTTACATGAAAGTATGATACCTAATATTTGAAATATATTCATGTCTGTATTTCAAGTATAATTAATTTGTCTCAGGCTATGAAGCCATCAAATGAAGTCATTAATTGATGCACCTTTAAATATTATAACTGTAAACATTCCGCAAAATATTTATTGCTGATTATCGTAAAAGTTGTTCGACTGATGGTGGACTTTTATGATATAAATATCATATCTAGTAAAAATGCTTATGTTTAATGAAAAGTTTTTTTACTAAATGGCATTTGGCAGTACTGGTTTCCAACAATAATCAGTTGTACTTAACACTTTCATTGCAGCGTCACTTGAATACGGATGAAGGCAAACATTCTGATTAGGCCGCGTCATCCGTATTCCGGTGACAGTTCTTTGAGTATACATACGAGGTGAAGTAGGTATTGGAAAACGTGACTGGTGGTTGTTGAAAGAAAGGAACGAAAATGGTTGTTGCCGACAACTAAATTCATTCCGTTAACTAAACTGAATAGTGCTTTCTTCTGTATCATATTTTTTCTTTCTTCCTAAACACCAATTCTTGTAAAATATGATCAGTAGTATCTACATCACATTTATCATCACCTCATTTTTCAGTATTCGAATCAGAATCAGAAAATGTAATTTTGTTCATAATTATTTTTCTGAAAATTCTCGACTCTTCCTGATCGCTATTATTCGAATTCTGAAAGCCTCGCAACTGGCTTCTTCTTCACTGCTATGTGATTCTCTTAAAAGTATTTTTTTCTTTTAGTTACTGCACAGTTTGGGGCAATAATTTTAACACAAAAATAAATTCAACCGTTTCTCACTACAGAATTTTTTTTTTTTGAAAAGAAGAAATATTTTTTAATTCTCACACCCTTAGACAATTCGTTTTTGAGGAAAGATTTTAAACTCAATGCATGTCCCAAAGTATTTCGTTCTAGACGTTCAAAACTCTATGATCGGAAATAATTGACGCATAGCGCAGAAGTCCTCGTGAGTTAAAGGAGAGTTTCTTACAAACTCGCGTGGCAATCAAGGTATTAAATGATCAGTTAAACATTATAAACTACTTCTTATTAATTAACTTTTTCAACTTAATTTTCTCCCATTTCTGCTCATTAATTTACAAGAATTTCAAAGCCGGCTTATATTTTCTCCCTCTCGTCATTTAATCTTAAACTATTGAGCTTAAACTTTACTTTTGTAGCATTAATTTAATTAGTCCAATTCATGTTTAATTTCTTTTCCGTTGCTTAATGAATGTCATCTCTATTTTTTCCTAATTCTGATCAATAATATTTTTACCCAATTAAATTACAAATCTCATTGTTTAAATTTAAATTAATTTTGGGATTTAGTGAATTTTAATTCATAATTTACAGAGGAAATAGATGTTCTTTAAGAGATAATCTAAGATAAGAGATAATTCTTTAAGAGATAATTGTCTTTAAGAGATAAAAAACAGATAATTATTTAAGTAATAAGTTCTTTAAGAGAACAGAAATGATTTTATTGAGTATAAAAATTGAGTATACAGGTTTAGCACGCTAATTACATAGTTTTGACAAACAATAACTTCCCTTTTCTACATACACATACTTTACATGAATATACATATTATGTCTTATTGAGAAATTTTAATTCGTTTTTTGTCTCATACAGCCTTGGCCAAAAGTATTAAACTCCCCCATATTTTTCAAATGTCTTTAAAAGTCGTAATCAGACACAAAAGTGTTGACTTACATACAATTATAAATTCTTTTTAATGTTATTACAGTTTATAAAAAACAAAAGCAAGCAAACAACCTAATTTTTAGTTCAATGTTATCGTTTTCTTCAGAAAATTAGTCTGGTATATATTATTACTAGAAAGCCCGGCGGTCATACGAAATGACCGCTGTTCTAGATATTATAAATTGTAATTAAAATGATTTGGGCAAAGGTTCCTGCTAATTCAAACTGAATTAACCAGGGCAGGCGGCGAGGACGCCCCTTTGCTCACTGCCCCAAGGGGTTTCCCCCTTCTACTTGCTTAATTGCTTAAAGTAGAGTGCATTGAAGGAAACCATTGCCGGTACATTTCTTAAGAGCCACCGCTAGCTCAATAAATAAAGATGATTTAAATAATAAAATGTTAATTCACATACCAAAGATCTCTTTGTACACAACATTTCTTGTGTAGATCTTTCCATCATTTTAAAGTTCGCCTTGCAGAGGACCACCAATTATTTTCAATATTACGTCCGATCTTTCACGAACTCTTGAACAAGTAACATAGAGTTGACCGTGTCCAATTGCAGCCTCAGGTTAAAAAAGGCGAACATGCTTAAGCGTTTGGTCCTGAGACTTATTGATGGTCATAGCAAAGGCAAGTTTGCAGGAAATTGTCGACGTCTCAATTGAAACGGCAAACCTGTGCCGTGGCAACTTCACCCCATTGGCTAGTACAGTTACGCAAGCAACCAATAAACTATCGGCGACAAACAGACACTTAAGCCGCATATAGATATGGGTTGAAGTAACATCATGTCCTCCGAAACGGCTGGCTCCCGGGCATAGCGAAGCACACCGTTGGATTCCGTAGGTCCGTGACACGCCATTTTGATCATTCGCGTCTTCTTGGTACTTTAATTAGCCGAGATATTAATTAAAAGCTAATTTTCCCCTACGTTTTCCCTACATTTTCTACTTTCTTCCTTGGGTTTTCCCTATTAGAGGATTTCGCTACGTGCCAAATTCTTTTTACTCGAATATCTGCGGAACACTGCCGAGTTGAAATTCGAGACGCGTATCCTCGGATTCCAAAAAATTCTTCGAATCCACCGATACCGTTCTAATCTTCATAAGACTTTAATCAGCCGAGATATTAATTAAAAACTGCGGTAACGTTAATTTCCACGCTCATTTTTCCGAATGGCAACAATAAATTATCGGCGACAAACACTTTAGCCGCTTATATATATAAAGAAGTTAATTTGTTTTATTGAAAGTTTTATTATTGTCTTGAGCTAGTTACTAGATAATTTTTCAAATCAAAGTAGTTCCTACAGAAAAAGGCAAAACGTAAAGAGCTTAGTGTCCAACAATGGTTTCAGAAGTTGCTTTTAAATAAGCAAGAAAAATCCGACGATGAGATGGCCAAAAATCTTAAATGTTTACATTGTGCTGCGCAATATAGTTTGGAGCATTTTAAGCAAACAGAAATTAAATAGTAAAGCAACTCGAACAAAAAAAGTAATATTGAAACTTGATCGCGTAACATTTTTTAAAAATCAGTGAAACGGAAGAAAACATTCTCATAAGCTTGCTGGAGAAATATTAGTAAAACTGGAACCCAATTATTGATAAAATTGTGAGAAGGTGATTTATAGCAGCTGGTCTGAAAGGTTGCAAACTAAAAAAAAATTAGTGGATCTCAGCCCTCTCCCCCCCCCCCAAAAAAAAAAAAAACAAGCAGGAGAAACGAGAATCTAAAAATTCTCTTGTGAGACTTTAAAATCTTCAGATTTTTAAGTCTCACCAGAGGGCTTGTTAAGTTTTTTGTGCTCTCACTGAGCATCGCAGGTTCTCAAGCTACTTTTGGTCTCAATTCTACTAACACAATTTGTTTTTGTCTTTTTATCTTTATTATTAAGCATCATTTTCTTCGTACATACACCATATAACGTCAAAAGCAAAAGGAGCTAATTTATGGTAAAAGTAGTCTTATTCTGACAAAATAAAATGCAACCACATTAATCGGAAACGTATAAAAGGGAAAACCAGAAAGAATATGGAAGGTATCAAGTGTTGTTACTGCAAGGAACATGAAATTTTCAATTTTTCTTTTACACACCCTTATATTCTTTTACACACCCTTATTGTTTCTAATTTAGTCAGTCATTAACTGTTTAAAAAACGGAACAATTTAAGAGAAATAAATATCTTTAGATTTTTCAGACTTTATTTTATATATATATTTATTTTCAGACTTTATTTTATTTATTATATATATATATATATACTTTTATAACATATAAGGTGTTTGTCTGAAAATAATATATTCATTCTTTACAGATAGAAGTTTAAGCAAGGTTGACACCTGTGCATAGATATAGGCATATTAGTTATCGCAGGACTTTGGTAAGTGCTTAAGCTTCCGCCTCAAGTGGAATTCCAAAGAAGAAAAATCTGGGAGCGAGCGTCCCCCTTTCCTCTTCTATCGTCAAACTCACAAGAGGATTTCGGTTCATCGTATATTTTAAGTGCTTCTTGCCGCACAGATACTATATTCTTGCAAACATCCATACTTTCTCTGTGGTTTGTGCCCTAATGTTTCGGTATGGATTTCAGCATCATTACCACTATTTTTTTGGTCGGCATGCACTCTTTTGAACAGAATATTTGACTTAAATAAACATATACGTATACATTTTTTGTGATGTATTGTGCATAAGGATTCAAATTTTCAAAATAACAAATTTCCGCCACCACACATCATCGAACACGAAAAAATAAATAATAGAATAAAACCTCGTACCAGCTGCATTGTTATAAAATCACAGGCCTGCGCAGTTAGTTTTCTTAGACTGTGCAGATTTATGTTTTTTCAGTGCCCACAGTTTTTTATAGTTCCCCAAAGAAAGAAATCAAATGGTATTTAATTCGAAGATCGATGTAGATATTCCGCAGCACTTGGTAATAGTCTATTTCATATCTAAGGAAATATGAGATCGAAAAAAATTCTTCACACCGATGTGAAAAGTGAGGTGACTCCCCATCCTGTTAACGACAATACCCATCATCCCTATGAAAAAGACCCAGAAACGAGAAATGATGGTAGGCAGCATTTCTAAGGAACCGTCATCTGTGACAAATCCTTCGAATATGTTTTTCACCGATATCTTCATCTGAAACAAATTAAAATATATTAAATAATAAAATATTCAACTGAAAATTTTATGAATATTTTCAGCGCTTTTGTTGTTAATAAACGGCATTTCTAAATCAGATGTTTCGAAAAGTGTGCAGAATAACTTTGTTAAACCTTTTATGACTTTTCTTTAAAATAATAAGGCTGTTTCAGTATATAGCTTAAATCTGCTTCAAATGTTAAATGGGTATCCTGATCAGAAAATGAGATAGCACTATTTCTTAATATTTATAATTTTTTAAAATTTATTTTCATTCGTTTATTATTTTGTCAATATTTGGTCGACAGATGATTCGACGATTACTGATTAACCAACACGTTACTGTTCCAATAAATTAAAGTAAATAATAATTTCTATAATTTTTTTTATTTAATAACTACATTTTCAGTGCTATTTGTCCAATTTTGATAAAAATTTTAAGTAAGCAATATAATCTTATTTCTCACAAAAAAATTCCTTTGTAACTTACTCAACATTTATGACTTATTAAAAAAAAATTACTGTTCAAACTTAAATACAGGCTTATTTTTCTTAAAAGTAATATTTTGCCCTTTTTTTTATTTTTCCGGTTCACAAAATTCCTTTAAGATAGAAAATTCAGCCGCCTGGTGAAAAAAGATGACACTGACTGTATACACGAAACAAAGGATCATTCTTCCACTTCATATTATGTCTACCAGCGGCCAAGCAGTATCATTGTTGAGTTTTCGTTATTTTAAACTTACTAAATTCTTAAATTCTCTATGTGCATGTGAGTTTTCGTGGTTTTCCCTATATGCAACTCGAATGCAAGCCAGGTTTCTTTAAAGGTTCTTCACGTAGGCATTCCTTCTGTAAGGCAGACAATCAGCTAATGTATTGCCATAATCGTAATTCTAACCTATACTATAAGTACTAAATATTCCCATATCGGCCAATTGATCTACACCCATTTCGCAGATAGGTTACAGTCTGTCATAAATATGCAGACACAAAGAAAATCAATAATAACCATAAATCTTTATGTATATATTAATGATTGAACTATGTTTGTCGGAGCGTTCTAAACATATTAAAGAAAAAGATGATAAGTGAAAAAAGAATTAGTTCTTTTTAGAGAATGAAAAACAAGGCGATAAACCTTTAATGAAATATATGGCCTTATCGTGAAAAATCATCTCTGCCTGTATTTTTACGTCTCAACATTTCTTACCAATACATAAAAGAAAACTACTTTTAAAAATTTTGGTCTTTTGTTCATAGAACCGCAACGAGATTTCGAATCTGGCTTTGTTATCTAAAATTCGTCTTTGTAAAACTAACCATCCAGATATTTCTACGTCGATTGGTTCATCGATAACATCCTTTCGATACATCGCCTTTACTAATGGCCCAGTTTTCTTAATGACCTGCTGCAATAACTATGGATCTTTCAGTCTTTGCTGTCTTTCAGCTATTTCCTTCGAGTGAAATTTTCGTTCATTAGTTCATTACATCAATGATGACGATCGATCATGCACTTTCAGTGCCTCTTCGTCCATTTTTCTGAAGCTTCCAGATAAAGTTTGCTTTTCGGTAAATAGCAACCTAAGTCAGCATCGGTAGGGATCCGATTTGAATTTGAAAGAAAGCAGAATGAAATGGATAAACTCGGAATGACACTCAAATGGGATTACTAGCAGATCTAATTAATTGTTTCTTTTGATGAATAAATGAAAAGAAGCAGGAAAATCTAACGACATTTATTAATATAATTATGCGTATTTAATTATGGTATGAAAACAAATATAACAGAAACACTACAGATCAATGTAAAAGAGAGGCAGGGTTATTTTAAAGTTACAGAAATGTGATGATTTTACTAAAATGTGATATTAAATAAATTAAATATTTGAATAAAAATAAATCTGACATCTTCTTAATTTTAAATTTCTCACACACCTGCAGTTTTTTCAGCGACATTTTAAAAACAAATGTATTTAAAACAATTAAAAAGTGCCTACAGCTGCACTTATGAGATGAAGATTTGTTAAAGAGTTTTTAGCATGCCGTAAGAATGAGGAATGACTTGGCTATGATTTTTAATTATATCCGCAGGAAACTGAAATTATGTAATGAGGAAATTGTGCCAGTTTAAACTCTGCGAAGGTAAACAGACAAATCCTCTCTTAAAATATTTTATAATAAAATATATTGAATTTTTCAACTGATAATTTTAATAAAATGATTTTAATACATTAAGAAAGCATAAAAGTTATTAACATAAATTAATGAATTATATTACCGAAAAACATTATTCAGTATTACTAAATAACAATATCCAATAGAGTTGTGGAAATATTTAAATAATCCTAATTTATTTAAATCAGCAAAACTGCAGTGCAATTTCCAAAGCTATCTTAACGGAATTTAAACATCATGGTAAAAGACAAAATTTATATTTAATAAATTTAAATATCAGACTAATTCTTCATCATAACATTTTCTTAAATATCTGAGTGTAGGATTAACCAGTGCTATAGTGCATTTGTATTAACTAGTGCATTTGTATAAATCAAAATCAAAATTGTGAGTTTATTGCACAACTTACATCAACGGAAAAAAGTAAAACAATATTTTATGATGTTACGTCGAATTCCACTCCGGGCATTAAAACTAATATGCTTCATATTTTATTTTAATGCTGTTAATATACAAATATAGCCAACTGCAATATGAAGAATACACTTTTACATAATAATCAGGAAAATCTATTACTTTGTTTTTCAATTATACGTACTATTTACTTTCGTCTTGAAATGTAATACTATCATTCAACAAGCATTTTCTCACTGCCTGTCAGTTTAAATTATTTTAAAACATTATTTATAAGCGTGATTGCATCATAAAGTGCAGAATAGTTAAAATGTGCCCGCCTTAAATTTGAGTTATTACTGCCCGAGTTTGATCTACATATGTATACATCATAATTCTCAGGCAATCTTAGTTAACAAAGGCCTTTGTATCAGCGCTCATAATTGAAGGCTCAGTGAGCAATGGGTGCAATAGATAATCCTCTAATTAGACCATTCAATGTGCATCATGTATTAGAACATGTAATATCATCGAAACAGCCAAATCTATTGGGAAATGCAAGCTATCTACTGGGAATATTTTAATGTATAACGATGGCATAGGATTATGGAATTATATCCTGATCTTATACGTGCAGAGCTGTAAGTTATCTCTTGCCTATTTATTAAGACTGTGATCGGCTATTATGAACTGTTCGTGCGTTTTATATCAAATATAAGAGCATTATGTTTTTTTCTTATGGTTATATGATTTTTGCAAATGCTTAGAACTAAACTAACTGGAAGAGAAACATGCAACATAAGAACTCAGAGTTGAGTAAAATGGCAAGTTAAGCATACATTTAAAATAAAATCTGCCAGTTTCGAGAGAGGTCGGATGCATATCTATCCTCTTCAAGAGCACGAATTAATTGCAAAAGTGATTATTGGATTATTTAAATTTCAGCAGAATATGCGACAGATATTTTCGTAAAAATGGTAATTATGATAAAGGTCAAGGACTAATAATTACATGTAGAAAGAGAGAGAAAATTATGAAGCAAAGAGAAAATGAACATAGTTCCATCTATTGTGCAAAATGTTAATGAAGTAAGAAAGATTCAGTTTTAAAATAATTTCAAATATTAAAAAAGTATATATTTCCATTTGGACAACCTGTTGGCTGTTTGCATTACATATGCACAAATAAAAAATATTCGATTGAAATTTGTTACCATTCTAATTATCAAAATTTAAGTTATAATACTTTAATTCTAAAATTTATTGTGAAATTTTGGGCTGTTTAAGAGAGATCAGTTTCTTTATTTCTAATCTTATTTCACCTAGTTTTAACCATAAATTAGGATTCCACTTTTAATTTTGTTCTGTATTTATTTTCAAATATATCATGGAAGAAAATCCTTGTTCCCACAAATAGGTTTTTGGAAAAAGGCAATACAAATTTAACACCTTTATTTGAAATGCCTTTAATTTGTTTTCTTCGGTTCAGCCGAAAGTTAACAAGTCTGTTATTCCATCTCAGAAAGTTTATATCAATTGTTCTTTTTATTCACGAGATTTTTGAATTTAATAGTTAAAAATACTTTGTTTCTTTGCGTACCACCTATTTTTCTCTTGCGTACCACCAGTGTTACTCGTACCACCGGATGAGAATCGCTGATATCTGAAAAAAGAGATAGTTTCATGAAGAACATTTTACAGTAAACTGGCTTCTATTCACGAGGGAAAATACTTGAAAATTCCCATACAGCTGCCTCATTCGCCGGGATTTGAACACAAATCTAACTAATATTAGTGTTTTGCAATTTTACTTCCGTGCTGTAGGCAGGAAGAAACATTAGTTTCATTGCAGTGATTTCACCTTGACGTATTGATCTATAATTAAGATGTCACATGTAACACGAATACGTTATTTCCGTTAATGTGTCAATTTCCGTTAGAAATTTCTCAACGAAAAAGTCCCTCCCATTAGGCACATAGTCTTTTGTGTATTTTTCTCTCATCAACTAAATAAATTCAATTAAAATATTAACACTGTAAGCGCTTTGCAAGACGACCAGCCATGGTTTCTGCTCATATTGGTTTTTTTTTATCGAAGTGGTCATTTTAGATGATAATCAATAAAGCTGTCTGTTCATGTTCTCAGAAATATGTATTCCTTTACGGGGTGATTGTTTTAAGGATGTGTCCTCACACAAGGGTTCATTTTGGTACGCTTACAGAACGAAAATCGAAATTAGAAGGCAGAACAGATATAAGATATTCTAAGACGATTTTCTACAGTTTCCTATGATTCTGATCTTCTGTGCAGGTAGTTGTGTTAGTAAGAAACTGATTCAGTACCAGAATTTACGCATGTTTTCAGAAACATTGGTCAGTTTAGTTGGTTTTGTTAAAGAGGTGATAACCCTGATTCACAATGTTTCCTTCGTTAGATTTACTGCCTTCTTTTTAAATTTATAAATCCTTTTAATCTTCCATTTAAAATTTAGTAAATTATATTTAAAACTTTTGTGTTTTCTTGTCATCACACATAATTTTAGTAAATATCTGCATTCTAAACAGTGTTTTAAAAATTATTTAACTAATTTAATTTCTTATCTTATTAACAAAGGTCTCATTTTCAAGAATTAATAACTGTCTAGAAACATGCTGAAAGTGCTAAATAAATATATAGTACTTACTGTGTATTTGTCCTCCTCGCGTATTTTTTCTCCTGGTTTTTCAGCGTATGATTTAAAAATTTCTCATTTATGTTAGTAATGTAAAATGTAGACACAAATAACAGTATTCCGCGTAGGTAAAGAAAAATTATCGAAAATGTTTAGCCTTTGTTAAACATAATATTATAATTTTAATGTGTGCTTATGTGGCCTTTTTAATGCTCTATGCTTATCGTTTAGGCCGTCTATTCAGAAACTGTATACACCGCGGATTTTTAATCTCCCTATTTCCAAGAAACAAAATTAGTGAAAAAAGAGGAAAATGAACGAGTAAATAGGATATTTATCCTAGCGAAAAACTGTTTTCTTTCATTAAGATATTGCATACATATGTTCAATACTACCTATAAACTAATATCATGCCTTAGTAATTATCTATATTATTTGCTAGAAGCTCTATAAGTTTCAAATATTAATAAATTTCTTTAAAATATTTAAAAATAAATATGTAATTTAGAATCTAATTAATTCATGAAATGATCGATACAACATACTTTATTAAAATTTGATTCTTAATAGTATTTCAGAATCGCACACATTATTTTAGAAAAATATTTTTCATTGAAAGACTTGATTAAAAAATATCTGTTCTATATAAAGTATTGGAATTTATTTCATGTCATATCTTTTGAAGGTTAGCCCTCTTTTCAGAATTCAAGATTTCAGAGCAATTTTATCGTAATTTATTGGAAAAATAAATAAATACATGTGGGAAATCATACCGTCCAATGCTGAATGAGAATTGCCCGTTATGACGTCATCAGTACAGCATCACCCAGCGCAGTAAGAATCATCCCAGACAGCGCTGAGACCTGGTCGAGAGTGGATGGCAGACGTGAGCAGACGGCTCACACGTCTTCAAGAGTTTACGAACTTTAATTGTGCTTTCGATGTTATGCCTTTACATCATTATGTTAATTCTGCATACCGTTAACTTCATCTTTATATACTTTTCTTTATATACTTTTATTTCTTTCTGTTAAATAAACCATTTAAATATTACTTCGTGCTCTCATGCTGTGAATCAAGTCAAATTCTACAAAAAAATATGGCGCCCAACGTGGGGCCTCGAATTCCAAAATGTTCGAGTAGTAGAACTGTGCTTTGAACTGTGAACTGAGTGAACTGTTGTCACAAGTTATTCGATTTATTGGATTACTCGTATAAAGTGTGGATTACCCAATTGACGACGATCATCTGTCGGGTGAGTACAAAACTTTCTTTCCAATATGAAGTTAGTAGAAATTCCAGAATTGGAAGCAGCTTTAAAGAACCGTAAAAGTTCTGAAATCAAAAGTTTGCATAAGCTTATTTTTAATACTGATGGAGATCGAAATAACCGGAAAAGATTACGTGAATTTTCTGGCTTTATATTTAAACCAGATTCTGAAGAATTTTTATAAGAAAATAGATGCAGTGCAGAATAGTTTTACTTTGAATGAGTTAATTAAAATTTGCAATGTACTGTGCATAAATTCAGAAGGTTCAAAAACGGAAGTCGTAACCCGAATTGTCTCTTTCCTATGTGATTTATCTGTATTATTTGAAAATATTTTGCATGAAGAAAATAGTGACATTGAAGATGAAACTATTAATAAAATTTCTGAAGTAATGCTTGATGATAATCAAAGAGACAATCCTGGTTTTAATGAGTCTCAAGTAAACAACAGTATGCAGCTTCCAATTCAAGATCATTTTAAACCTCATCTTAGTTTTTCTGATATTGAAAGTATTGTTAATCCTTTTTCTGGTAATGCATATGAAAATGTTGATAAATGGATTGATGAATTTGAAGATGTTATAAACTCTTTGAAATTGAGTGATTTGCATAAATTAGTTTTTGCTGAAAGATCATTAAAAGGTAAAGCGAAACTATTTATTCAGAGTGAACCTAAAGTTAATGATTGGTGTAAGTTAAAAAAGCTTTTGAAATCTGAATATGGTAAAGCTTTTAATTCTGCTGAGTTGCATGAAATGTTATGTAAACGTAAATTAATGCCTAATGAATCCTTAGATGAGTATTTTTTGAAAATGAAAGAAATGTGTTCGCGAGGTAACATTGAAGATGCTTCATTAATTAAATATGTTATTGATGGTATTCCCGATTCTGTGGTTAGGAAAACTATACTATATGGTTGCGAAACAATATCTGAATTTAAACAAAAGCTTAAAATTTATGATAAAATGAGATCGGACAATGATAAGTTTAAAAATCCGAAACCGAAAGTAGACACTCAAGTTAAAGATAGAAGTAAGCTTTCGTCATCAAACCGAAATCAATCTAACGTTAATAAGGTCAAATGTTTTAATTTCCAGGAATTTGGGCATTATTCTAAGCATTGTGTAAACAAATCAAAGGGTGTAAAATGTAAGAAGTTCGGGCATTATTCAACGAACTGTCCAGAGCAGACCCCCGAGACACAACAAGCAGCTTTATTACAACGAATTTGTGACAAGGATAGAATTATGAAGACTGTAGGAATAAATAATCATTTAGTTAATAGTTTAGTTGACACTGGTTCAGATGTAACGATATGCAGCGTAGAGTTATACAAGCAGATTGGTTCTCCTAATTTAAATTGTAGTGATATCACATTAAACGGAATTGAATCAAAACAAACGTACCCTATCGGCTTTTTTATTTCTGATATTTCAATTGATAGTTTTTCACTGCGTACGAAAATTTATGTTGTTAAGTCATTATGTAATCAAATTGTATTAGGTTTGGATGTATTGAGTCAGTTTAACTTCTCTTTTACTGAGAATGGCCTTCAAATAATTTCTCATCGGAATAAAAGTAATGTAAACTTGATAACTGCTGAGTCATATCGAAATTCTAACGTTCGTTGCGTTATGGGAAATTTGAATATTGCTGTCTTATTGAAGAATGTTTATGATCCTTCGCGATCGTCTGGCGTCTCTGTTAATGTAAACAAAAGTCCCGAAAGCGAAAGTAGCTCGACGTTTAATTACCTTTCACATCTGGTGAATGCTATTTCTGTCAACGAGATTGATTTATCGCATATTTCAAATGCAGAACATAAAGAAAGACTGTGTAATTTAATTAATTCGTACCAGCCTCGGAAAAATAGACAATCTGACTTCAAGATGCAAATAAATTTATGCGATGATATTCCTGTCTGTCAAAATAGAAGATACATGTCTTTCGCGGAACAAAAAATTGTTGACGATCAAATTAAAGAATGGTTGAAAGAGGGCATAATAAAGCCTAGCAATTCTAATTATTCGGCGCCTATTGTTTTGTGTAACAAGCGTAATAATTCGAAACGTTTATGCGTGGACTATCGGAAATTAAATAAGAAGATTATTAAAGACAAATTTCCACTACCTTTAATTCCGGAAGTACTTGATCGCTTAGAACAGTCCAAAGTCTTCACGACACTAGATTTGAAAAATGGCTTTTTCCATGTAGACATAGACGAAAATTGCACCAAATATACCGCATTTGTAACACATAATGGTATCTACAAATTTCTTAAAGCTCCTTTTGGTTTATGTATTAGTCAAAATGTTTTTCAAAGATATATTTATTCAGTATTTCGTGACTTGTTAAATGAAGGTGTACTAATTATTTATATGGATGACATAGTTATACCGGCTAATGATGAAGTTGAATGTTTAGACAAATTAGAAAGAGTATTCAAAACTGCTTCGGAGTATGGGTTACAAATAAATTTCAAAAAGTGCCAATTCTTAAAACGTAAAATTGAATTTTTGGGACATGTAATTGAAAACGGAACTATTCGACCATCACCTTCCAAAACTGCTGCTGTTCGAAACTTTCCACAACCGCGTAACTGTAAACAACTACAAAGCTTTTTAGGACTAACGGGATATTTTCGTAAATTCATTCCTCAGTATGCTAAAATAGCTAAACCTCTTAGTGACTTACTTAGAAAAGGTATTGGTTTTAAGTTCGATTCCGAACAACAGGAAGCTTTTTGCAGATTAAAAGAAATTCTCTCTCAGGCACCTGTTCTACACATATTTAGGCAAGGATATCCATTAGAACTTCATACTGATGCTAGTAGTCAAGGCTTTGGTGCGGTATTACTCCAATTGTCTGATGATGGTAATTATCACCCAATCCAGTATATGAGTAAGAAGACTTCACCGCAGCAAGAGAAACTCTGTAGTTACGAATTAGAAGCCCTTGCAGTAATAGAAGCTCTGAAGAAATTTCGAAACTATTTGTTAGGGACTAAATTCAAAATTGTAACTGATTGTAGCGCTTTTCAGAAAACTTTAGATAAGAAAGATTTAACTCCTAAAATTGCGAGATGGGCAATGTTTATTGAAGAATTCGATTACGAAATTGTACATCGTTCAGGAAGCCAAATGAAACATGCTGATGCTTTAAGTAGAAATGCTTTAATTTTAACATCATACACATCCGATGTAACTGAGAAGATTCGGTTAGTACAACAACAGAATGAAGATGAACATGTGAAATTAATCAAGAATTTAGTTGAGAAGGGAGAAGAAAATGGATTCTTCGTGAGAAATGATATTTTGTACTAATTTGAAAATGGTAAAGATCTTCTAGTAGTGCCAGAATCCTTACAGAACGAAATCATACAGAAGGTACATACAAAAGGTCACTTTGCTGTAGATAAAACTGTGAATGCTGTAGAGCAAGAATTCTATATTACCAGACTGAAATGCAAAGTTGAAAAAGTAATTGCTAACTGTATAGAATGTATACTGTACAACAAGAAGCAAGGAAAAGCAGAAGGATTTCTTCATCCTGTACCAAAAGAAAACGTTCCCTTGAGTACGTATCATATCGACTTTATTGGACCTCTTCCATCGACGAACAAGAGATACCAACACATTCTAACTGTTGTCGACGCTTTTACGAAATTTACTTGGTTCTATCCAGTGAAATCACCAACTACGCAAGAAGTTATTTCAAAATTGAAGCAACAACAGACTGTATTTGGAAATCCAGTCAGAATCATTTCAGATCGAGGTAGTGCCTTTACATCGAAAGAATTTTCAGCTTATTGTACTGAAGAAGGAATAGAACATGTCAAAATTACTACCGGTATTCCAAGAGGTAACGGACAAATTGAGCGAATTCATAGAATTTTGATTCCTGTTTTGTCAAAATTATCACATGAAGATTCAACGAAATGGTTTAAATATGTTTCAGATGTTCAGAGAATAATCAACAGTACAACTACGAGAAGTACAAAATATTCACCGTTTGAGCTTCTCATAGGCATGAAAATGAAGAACAAAGAAGATTTGAGAATTAGTGAGATATTGAATGAAGAATATCTAAAACAATTGATACAAGAACGTGATGAAATGAGAGAAGATGCGAAAAACAACATTTTGAGGATTCAAGAAGAGAATCGAAAACAATTTAACAAGAAACGTAAGAAACCGAAACTATACAAGATTGGCGACTTGGTAGCCATTCAGAGAACTCAATATGGGACTGGTTTGAAACTACGACTTAAGTTTCATGGACCGTATAAAATCATAGCTGTTCGATCAAATGATAGATATGAAGTCGAGAAAGTAGGATGCCATGAAGGACCAAATTTGACATCTACTGCGGCTGACCATATGAAGCCATGGTCAAATTGATTTAATGTTTGTATCAGCTCAAAGCCTAAGGACCTGATACTCTCTTTTTCTTTTTTTGTTTTTTTATTTATCTTTGCAGGTACATGATAGTGATGTCCATTCAACAGACATCGAGGACGATGCCTCTTCAGGCTGGCCGAAGCTGTGGGAAATCATACCGTCCAATGCTGAATGAGAATTGCCCGTTATGACGTCATCAGTACAGCATCACCCAGCGCAGTAAGAATCATCCCAGACAGCGCTGAGACCTGGTCGAGAGTGGATGGCAGACGTGAGCAGACGGCTCACACGTCATCAAGAGTTTACGAACTTTAATTGTGCTTTCGAACTTTAATTGTGCCTTTACATCATTATGTTAATCCTGCATACCGTTAACTTCATCTTTATATACTTTTCTTTATATACTTTTATTTCTTTCTATTAAATAAACCATTTAAATATTACTTCGTGCTCTCATGCTGTGAATCAAGTCAAATTCTCCATACATTTAAAGATGAAACGAATAATGCTTTTTAATGCATTTTATATTTATTATCAGTCTGGCATTGAAACTAATTACTTACTACCAATAATTATCTATATTTATTTGCTAATGCCCTAAATAAATTTTATGAAAATATTAAAAAGTTTAGTTTAAAATTAGATATGAATTCGTGATAATCGTTATTCATAGAAAGAGACGCCTGAAGCCATATAACATATTATTAAAAAATGATAAATTATGTTCTCAAAGAAAATGATTTTGCTTTTGTTTAAATTTTTCAAACTTTTTCACATTTTTTAACTGCTGTTTCATTAATTGAATCTTCGCTACCCTAAGAGGGAAATTTCTTTCGAAGTTCCTCTTTTTGTGATTTAATAAATATTCGAATCTTTGGGGAATGTATCATACATTTTCAATGAAAAGGTGGTTGTTTCTTAAATTTGCTGGATAAACGTTCTGTAAAAACCAAAAATGTTAGCTCCAAATCAGTAGTTTCTTCTTTTCTCAAAAACAATGTAATGTAGATTAAACCTACATTAATACAATAGTTATTATTTTTTAATCGTCTAAGTCAATTATTAGTTGAAAATTAAAAGGATGAATTTAAAAATACAAAAGCGCATTCTTTGCCGTTTCTTCAAAGAACACAGTAAATTTCTAGAACTATTCAGATTGATTATGAACTATTCAGATTGTTGAAATTTTAGTTCCTTATTAATTATCACTATTTTATTTTAAATAACTCTAAAAAGGTAGCTTTGAAGGAACAAAATGCTCTTTCAACTTTGTTATCAAAACCTAGGTATATATACTGAATTCGCTTATCATGCCTTTATTATTCGCAGTATTTGATAGTATATGTATACTCTCAGTTCCAAAAATGTTTTCAACGATACAAATATTCAAATTTTCTATTTCGAAACTTAAAATATGAATTTCGAAATTTAAATGTGAATGTTCACTTCCACGCCTGTCGAATTAATTTCTACCTTTTCGTTGCCCTGCTTTGGCAACACGCTTTTGAGATTTGTCATTCGTAGGATTCGGTCGCTAAAAGCGTAGCTGGCCTGTAACGGTTGTAATTCTTATTTTATGCTTATCTGTACTCCTGAATTATTTACTAAATGTTTACGTGTGAATGTTTTATTATTAAATGTATTCAGTTTGGTTTAAATAAACGTGAGTGACTGAATTTATTAAGTATGTTTAAAGTCGAAACTGCGTCATCCATGTCGGCGCCATTCTAATACGAGGAACGTAAACAGTGAATTTAATTAAAAAAGCTTTAAAGAGCCGAAGAGAAACATCTCAGCTCAGTTGTTTAGCTATTGTTATTGCGACTTGTTGTTTAGCTAACTGTTGTTGTTGACTGTAGCGAATTCGCGGTGAGATCGGATTAGCTTTCTCTACGCTGTGGCTTGCGGTCTATTTAACGTTTTAGTAGTTTAAAATATAGCTACTGATTTTATTGCGTGATATTGTGATTTTGTGCGAATATCTTTGAGGAAAAATACAGCGTTTTGTTATAACTCTTGTGATAAGAATGAATTTTATTAACTTTTTATCGGACTTGTGCATTCAATCTATAACGAACCCGTACACATGCAAGAATATAAAAAGTGTGGTTCCCGTTCGACATAAATTTACTGAGCTATTTAATTTCTAATTTGAAGATCATATTCAGGGTCCATACACAAACTGAAGATCATTCTTACTTACTAAAATTAAAATATCAATTTAGGAAAAGGTTTCTGGTGTTAATAGACTGAGCATTTCTTTACGGAATGTCGAGAAAATATTAATAAATATAATTCGCTTTCGAAATGTATATTTCTTTAACAGAATGTTTTGTAATCTGTGTTGTGCAAAACCCTGGCAAGCTTCAGTATATGCACACAGCAAACTTTTATTTGGATTTGCATAAGTAAAAATTAAAAAATTTTTATAATTTAATAAATTTTTGTATGATTATTAAACTATGAATCAAATATAATGAAACTTCACGTACGTACTTACGTACATACAGATGTCAATAAAAAGTCTCTTCTGAACTCATCTTAAATTCAAATTACAGTCGTTTCTGACAAAAACAGTCCTTTATTCTGTCCGTACATACAAATGTCACGCAAAACGATCATTAAAATTGTTTCGAGAGTGGTTGTAATAAAACTCAAAAACCTTTGATTCCTGTACGACACAAACTCACCTAAATACTTAATTTCAAAATTTCCGATTTTTGTTCTCATTATTCAGTTATTAATTTAGTTTGAATTGAGGGTCGGTCAATAAATAAGTTGGAATAATTCGAGGTTGATTTTTCCCGTTGAATGCCATTCAATAATATTATTAGGAATTTTGTACACATGTAAGTAATTTTATTGAAAATGTATGCAAAGTTTAGTATTTCTTAATCCTGAAAAAACAAAGCATGGTCAGAGAAATAGATGTACAGGTTTAAGTCCATTTAATATCGAGGTAAATGGCTGTACGTGTGACTGTACGTGTAACTGCAATTGTGTATCTTATGTAACTGCAACTGTAAATCTTTCCAGCAATTTCGAGAAATTGAAGCTGCTGGTAAGTTCTTCCGCGGACGGCGAAAACTATATAGAAGATCAGAGAAAGCATCTTTAGCTCGAAGTGCAGAATATTGGGATATCACCGTGCAAACTTTCGCTTTTTGATGCGATTTGCATTTCTTTATTCAATGTTCTTTATACTGTTACGAAAAGTACAGGTACGGGAAGATAGCTTTACAGTAAATCAGGTTTATAGTTGCCATAAGCAACAAGGAAGGAAAGGCAGGGTTGCCACATTTGACGACAAATCGCCCATTTGGTGATATTTGGCGATGAAATTGGAGAAATGGGTGGATGGAGAACCTCCTGGAACGAATTCTTACCGGTTTAGCCCAGAAACTTCTCGAACACAAGCCAAAAGCTATATAAACCCTGCTGGTAAGCGCACAGTCAACCAGTGTCTCGTCTAGCAAGTTAGTCAGTCCGTGCGGAGTCGATCGAGTTGACAGTCAATCAGCGAGTGCCAAGCTGATCTTCTACTGCGCCGATAGAGTCTCTTAGTGTATGCGGTTAGAGAGTGTGTTGAGCTCCGGAAACGACTGAACCGAAGAGTAGGGAACTGTACTCTAGGGTATCGTCGAATGCATCGCGAGTTGTAACATGGAGAGTCTCGAGAGTACGTGGAGTTCCGAGAACGACATAACATAGTCGGCAGCTGTACTCTGGTGCTTCGCAGTGAAGCTGTTTCCACGATGATATCACCTGCACGAACCCCGTAACGTACGAACGTAAAGGAAAAGAAAAATAACGTAGCAATATTTTGAAGTGGCAACAACGGATGGCAGCTCTTCAAGTACTTTTGTGTGGAACGTTTCAAAGCTGTGAAGTGTGTTTTGTAAAATAAATTTCATCGGTTTTGCGTGTATTCAGTCCATAACAAGCTTGTAAGCAAGTAACTGTATTATTTTGAGATTTACTAGTATTTTTAATTTTGTTACAATTGGCATGACGAAAGAATTTTCACACAAGTAATTCATAAATCTGAAAAAGCGTTATTAATATTTTTACTAACTATTATTATTTTAAGATAGTATTTGATACTCGTAAGAAAATTCATTAAACTACAAATATTTTCATTTTTAATTAACACAAATAATATTACGAGTGGACTGCCTGTGAATAACGAAACCTGTCATTGTTATCTAGAAACGAATTCTACAGGATCCTAACAAGAAGTTATGTGATAAATTTAATTTCAGTTTATATTTCAGCAAATAATTTGAGGAAAGTATATTGCTTCAGATTAGTAATTAATTCAGAAAAATCAACTAATCTAAAATACCATCGCTTAAGATGCACCTCGCTTAGGACATCGACATTTATTACCGAAAATCGTAACTGAAATCCTGTTTAATACTAACAATTGACTCAATTTTTAAACTTCCTGTTCTTGAAGCCATGTGCCAAGATATACTTTTTTCCCAACGCCAGGTTTAGGGAAATTGACTCGTACATAATATTTTAACCTGAACCCCAAAACAATTTGAATATTGCCTACTTATTAAAAGAGTAGAAACTTATTACTCTCAATCTGAACAACATGACAACAAATCTGAAACATGACCAGGTTCACAAAATAATTTAACAGCTACGATCTAAATTCGTAATGAAATTTTGAATTGAGGGTCGGTCAATAAATAAGTTGGAATAATTCGAGGTTGATTTTTCCCGCTGAATGCCATTCAATAATATTGTTACGAATTTTGTACACATGTAAGTAATTTTATTGAAAATGTATGCAAACTGTAGTATTTCTTAAATGAAGGGTTTAGGGAAATTGACTCGTACATAATATTTTAACCTGAAACCCAAAACAATTTGAATATTGCCTACTTGTTAAAAGAGGAGAAACTTATTACTCTCAATCTGAACAACATGACAACAAATCTGTAACATGACCATGTTCAACATGAGAACATCACAATCTGTAATATGTCAATCTGTAACATGACAATCTGTCAACATGACAACATGAAAATCTGTCAACATGACAACATGAAAATCTGTAACATGATCATCATCTGTAACATGACAATCATCTATAACATGTTCATCATCTGTAACATGACAATCAATGTCAACATGACAATCTGTAACATGACAACAAATCTGTAACATGACCACTTTTCATTTGGATTTAGAGATGAATATTCTTTGGTAAAATGAGTTGAAACTAATTAATTTTAAAAAAAAATGAATAAGTGCATATTAAGATAAAACCATTAATATATCCGTATTATTTAACCAATCTATAATTAATCACATACACAGTAAATTTCTTAACGAACAAAAGGAGCAATGCGTCTTGAAAGAATAAATTTTTAATTGCTCAGGTTTGTTAAACAAAATGTAACTTCATAACTTTAATTAACAGCAAAATAATAATAATAATGCATTAAATTTCGCGTACTTGTGAAAACCAAAAGAGCAAAATCAGACGACTTTAGGTAAATTTACCTCATGGTTTATGCATCGAGTTTCGTCTATTGAAAACTGTTTCACTAAACCAGTATTCTTCTGAAGCAGAAAGAAACATGCGGCATCTCCGATGGCCCTTAACCCAAACATTTCTGTAACCAACCGCAAACACGTAATCAAAAAGCAACCATTCCATAACAAAAAAGTAGAAATAACGTTATTAATAATAAAGAAGCAAATAACCTCTGAATGACCTTCAAAGAACAAACTTCTGCAACGATCTAGAGTCTATTTAACTTCCAACCATTACATTTAATGATGAAAAATCTCTTTTCTGAGCAGTGGGACTTGCACTAGCGAAAACGATTCCAAGTCTAAACTCGCTTCTTCTTTACTTTTCCTGTTTTCTTAGAGAAAGGAACGTTCGTCATTAAAAGGAAACGATCCGTACACTGAAAAGGAATTTTGAGGTTACAGCGGAGGTAACAGAAGCTTTAATGTAAGCTTGGGTACATGATACAGGGCGTAACTTGAGATTGAAAGAAAATACCAAAGTAGATCAGTTATGTTATTATTTACTTTATTTTCTCTTCTAAAATATCTAAAACGTAGGATGAACAACCCTTCAATGTGATGTTCAGTCTCAATCATTTTGTCGAAGGACGAAGTGAATGGTCTCTTTTTACGTTTGCCGTCTTCGGTTTTCTAGAAAATGGGGATTTAACCATTTTCATCCCCAGTTAAGCATACATAAATATTCCGCGGCTTATAACGACTTCATCTATGTGTCGTCTGAACCTTGTTATTTAGGAGGAAAAAACATTTCTAATGGAAATATTTTAGGAGATAAAGTTTAGTATGGAAATGTTTGTTAAAATGGTTATGCATAAATGATGTCTAGAAAAATTTATATTTAAGGAATAACGTACGGTTTTCGAGAAGATAATTCTTTAGTTTATTCCCAAATGTAACTGGTCTCATCAAATTTATAATTACGTGTTTATATGATTAATTCGAGAATTATTAGCAATCGTAAAAATTCAAATACTAAAACGAGAGATGTCTGAACTATATTTTTTTATGTTCAATTTAATTTGTATAATATTTCACTGAAAGCCAGCTAAATGTAAAAAAACTTATTTATAATTTTAATCTTAACATAGAGTTTTTATTCTTAAATTAGCTTAAGAACTCCTTTCAATCGCAAAGCATACGTTTGCCAAAATACTAAGTCTTTGATTAAAAATCATAAATCTCAAGCAATGTCCATCTGTAGCTGTAGATAAAGCTCCGACTTCATAATCATCTGCTAAACGAAAATTTTTATGACACTCATAAAAGTAACTTCTCAATCTAATTTATATTTTCAAATATTTTAACTATCTTCTTAACACACTCAACCGAGTTAACTCGGGTATACTGAACTAAATTATTTCCTCATACCCGAATAAAATGTTCAAGAATTTTTCACCTAGATATGAATACAACAAAACATAAACGCCACAGTTTTCATATAAAATAAAAGAAGAGGTAGAGTTGAAATAAAGAATAAAAAAAACTGGCTGAAAAAAGGACCATTTTTTTAATTTTTATTGATGCATTAAGAAGTTAAGTATTTATATTACACCTCAAGGATTTCAATCTTAATTTTAAAAGCAATTTCTTTTTCAATTTATTTCCTTGTCTGAATAAGAAGAAACACAAGAAAGCTACCTGCTTGACATTAGGGATGCTTTTGTAGAAGACTTTCTAAGAGAACCTACCTCATATGTATGTTGTATTTAAAGAAAAAGAATTAAAACCACTATGGAGTTAACCGTTCTTTAGGACTTAGTAACCTCAAACTTACCCACCAGGTCTCAGTGCTGTTCAGCACTCGACCACTTGTTGACCTTCTAACTTTAGATTACTTATATGTGTAATAAATAAATTTATTTAATAGAATCATCGAGTGTCTCACAGACCTGAAAGGAAGACACTAAATTGATTGCATTACTCTGGTATTTAATATGACGATTTCATGATCTAATTGACAACTGGAACTTTCTCCATAGAGAACTTCAGACTGCTAAAAGTAACTTTATGTTATTACATTACAGCATACTGATCGCATATTCTATTTTAACAAATATATAATTCTCATTGTAATCTATGAAAAATTCTTCAAACTTAAAAGATTTCTGAGAGCTTGTGATTATTTGTAACAGGGGTTATTTCGTTAAGTTGAATCTTTTAAGGCAATTCGAAAACCCTTTCGAGAAACTGCATCCTTTTGAAAACGGCTGCATCCCATTACGAAGATCATCTTCTGAAAGAGGTTATGCATCTCTTTCACGGATGTTTGACGGATGATAACGGGTTCTAGATTCTTTCCATATCAAATAACGCCTACTATCGCTTTCTAGAATTTTCCTTATTGAAGAAAGTGCAGAAAATTATGGGCTCAAGAAACTATTGGCACTTAGGGTTAGTGAATGTAACTCATATGAGTGAAAACACCTCATAGCACTAGAACAAAGCTGATAACAAATTTCCGGATGCGATGAATGAAATAAATGGATTAAAATTCACATCATGTATAATGAATAAAATAAATAGATTAAACTTTGCATTCATAAAAATTTATACCATAACCATTATGAAAGGTAATGAAAACGTTTCCTTTGCTTTCCATTTCTTGCTTGCTTCCTTCATTGCTTCATACAAAAAGCAAAATCTTTTCTCATCATTCTTTTATTTTCTTCTTTCCTCATTTCGTTTGGTATGCAGTTGGGGGGGGGGGGTTACTAGAGCAAATATAAACAGTTAATCCAAACTAGCAAACTTACAGAAGGGAAATTATAAATATAATTAGTTAAAAGGTTGAAACTTATATTTCCTTAAAGAAATAAAGTAATTTGTTTCTATTTAAGAAATTAAATGAGAAAACTACGTCTAATGAGCACATCATCACGTCACATGTCTCTTGCAAGAGAGCCAGGGTTCCGTTCGACACACTCTGTAGACAGCAATCTGTCAACGACTCTATTGTTCTCATCAGCAGATAGAATGGATGATAGAAGACTAGTTGATGATGAGCTTATTCTGATAAATCGTGTTTCCTGTACATTCACTTGATAGTCGAATCCATGTATACATTAACATCGTGAGGTTATGTTTCCGTAATATATTAAACCGGCGAAGCTATTTGCATCATGACATGAACAGGTCGAGCTGGCCTGAAATGAAACAATTCGTAGCATTTTAGGAAACCTGCTAACCGTATGCTGTTCACAATCCTCGGCTACTGTCCACAAATGAGGTGTATTTTTCGAAATATTAATAAAACTGTCAAACTTAGCAATCTGCGTAAAAATAGATTGGTGAAATTGGAATTGATATTGAGTTGTAAGATATTTCTCCCGTCTTCTTAGCATGCCTTCGTGGGGTAGTGGTCAGCACGTTCGACTCATGTTCGATACGTCCGTGGTTCGAGTCCCTGTTCGAGCGCCACTGCAGAGACATTAGGAATTTTTGGAAGCTGGAAAGGTGAAAAATGAGAAATGTCCTCGCCGGGACTCCAATTACGGATCTCTCGAATACGCGTCGAGAGTGCTGACCACTACACCACGAAGGCAGGCTAAGAATGCAAGAGAAACACCTTACAAGGTGCCGCCTAATTCTTCTGTCTTAATTCAATTGAATATTTTAGCAAGCTGTAAAATGGTCAGTGATAAAGCAATAAATGCATCCAAAATTTAATTCTTCAGTTAAAGCCATCTGTTCAAATTTTTGATTAGATCTTACACTAAAGGTAATGAGGAATTCTCGGCATATTATATGATAAATTGCACCCAAAATTTAATAATATGCCAAAATAAAATGGCCAAAATAATATGTCAAAATAAAATGGCATAATTTTGAATGCATATTGATAAAGCAATAAATGCATCTAAAATTTATTTCTTCAGTTAAAGCCATCTGTTGAAATTTTTGACTAGATATTACACTAAAGGTAATGAGGAATTCTCGTCATATTATATGATAA
Organism: Stegodyphus dumicola; assembly: GCF_044657685.1. Taxonomy (NCBI): domain Eukaryota; kingdom Metazoa; phylum Arthropoda; class Arachnida; order Araneae; family Eresidae; genus Stegodyphus; species Stegodyphus dumicola. The sequence continues at coordinate 203,537,076 of NC_140771.1, forward strand.
ATGCATCCAAAATTTAATAATATGCCAAAATAAAATGGCCAAAATAATATGCCAAAATAAAATGACATAATTTTGAATGCATATTGATAAAGCAATAAATGCATCCAAAATTTATTTCTTCAGTTAAAGCCATCTGTTCAAATTTTTGACTAGATCTTACACTAAAGGTAATGAGGAATTCTCGGCATATTATATGATAAATGCATCCAAAATTTAATAATATGCCAAAATAAAATGGCCAAAATAATATGTCAAAATAAAATGGCATAATTTTGAATGCATATTGATAAAGCAATAAATGCATCCAAAATTTAATTCTTCAGTTAAAGCCATCTGTTCAAATTTTTGACTAGATATTACACTAAAGATAATGAGGAATTCTCGGCATATTATATGATAAATGCATCCAAAATTTAATAATATGCCAAAATAATATGTCAAAATAAAATGGCATAATTTTGAATGCATATTGATAAAGCAATAAATGCATCCAAAATTTAATTCTTCAGTTAACGCCATCTGTTCAAATTTTTGACTAAATCTTACTCTAAAGGTAATGAGGAATTCTCGGCATATTATATGATAAATGCATCCAAAATTTAATAATATGCCAAAACAATGGCCAAAATAATATGTCAAAATAAAATGGCATATTTTTGAATGCATATTGATAAAGCAATAAATGCATCCAAAATTTAATTCTTCAGTTAAAGCTATCTGTTCAAATTTTTGACTAGATCTTACTCTAAAGGTAATGAGGAATTCTCGGGATATTATATGATAAATGCATCCAAAATTTAATAATATGCCAAAATAAAATGGCATAATTTTGAATGCATATTGATAAAGCAATAAATGCATCCAAAATTTAATTCTTCAGTTAAAGCCATCTGTTCAAATTTTTGACTAGATCTTACACTAAAGGTAATGATGAATTGTCGGCATATTATATGAATGACTACTGAAAAATATATTCACACCAACAATGAAAGCATTGATTACTCGTTAACAATTTATAAAATTCTACTCTTTTTTATCTTTCGACCTCTCATCTTAAGATGAATGATTGTTTGTTTGAATGTTCGAAATTCGATAAAATTAATAGTCGTAAATTTTTAGCAAAATAATATACTGCAAATTTATTAAAACAATATAATTTTATGAATTGTAAATTCTCTTTTTTAACAACTGAGAGCAGTTAGTAGAGAACCTTATACATAACCCAATTTTTCGCTCTACGTACTTAAATTGGATTTAGTTGGTGAAACACTTGCTTACATAAATCATTTTGCTACGTAGCTAATTAGTATTTATTATTTTATGTTTAACTTTTTCTGTGTAATAATATAATCTGCATCAGCACTTTTCTTCCTCCTGGAGAAAATATTTAAATATAGTCAAACCTTTAAATCATTTTTATATAACAAATTATTTTATCTAAACCTCATGAATAATTGCATTATTAATATATTATTGATAACATTTAGCTAATTTGTTCAATACATTGTTAAGGATTTGAGTGTCTACATGAAGTTCAAGCGAACAGTTAGAAGTTAACGAAATGACAAGTTAAGAAAGTACTGCGAAAATATTCAAGGTGACCGGGAAGTATAACTATTTGACAAACGTTTTCATTAGTGTTGTCCAAAATGTTTTTTCGTACAAAAAGGTATTTAAGCATATCTTTCCATATTACTACATCTTCTCTAAACATTTTCAAAGTTCCTAACTTACACATTTCACTATTTTTAAAGTATATATTATATTAATTTTGAATCAATATTAATCGAATTTTTAAACTAACTACTGAAAATTTTACTATTGCCTATATAAGTAATATATCTATTATTATGGACTACATAAAATATAATAAATTTATTTTCTAAATAACTTGCAATATTTTAAGAGGTCAGTAACGTAATAAATATCTCTGTCAAGCGGGTAAAAGTTCAATTTGAAATTTATTTCTTTTACATTTTTGAGTTAGTCGAGCTTGCGTTATGTAAAATATTAATATCAAGTTTTTATTCTTAAAAGCAAGTGTGTTTAATAAATGATTAATAATCATTCAAACGGTTATTCTTGGCTGAAATTCTCAACCAGGTGACAGTTGGGTAAATATCTGCGTTGTTGTCAGTAAGTTGTGGTCCATGACTAAAATAAAGCTTTAAGCTTCAGTTTGTAGTAAAATTACTGAAAATTGATATTTATTCTTTCCGCTTTTTGATAATTCTTTGATAATTTTCTAGGAGTGTCAATATAAATAAAATATGCTTGTCTGACTTTAGTGAAGACTTTGAAATCCTTTGTTCCTAAAGAGTAGTGCAGGAAGCAACTTCTTTTCTGAGAAACTCGTTTACTTTAAACAAATATTCCTTTTTGTCAAATTTTATCTACAATAGAAAAGGTCAAGTTGCAGAATTATGTTTCTATGAACCACAAACTTTCAGTATTTAACACTTTTTTCTGACTTTTATATGTAAAAAGGGAATGAACTTTTTCTTATTTGCTGAATACACAATCTAATTAAAATGAGCCTTTAAATAACTTATGAAATGATTTTTCATTCATGATGCATTAAACGGCAACACCACAATAAGCTAATAATGAAACTTGATACTTGCACAAAAGTTTACAGTTGTGAAATGGTGAGCAACATATAAATGCATACAACAAGACATAAAAATAAACTCTCACAATAAAATTTTATCGATTCTTAATCTTTCACTTATACACTTAGGATTAAAGCTTTTCCCAAATAATATGTGACAGATTTACGTTTACGTTTTGAAGTTTTTGACTCAATTTCTACTAAACAGAACACAATGTTTTTCTCTAAAAATATTTTAGAATATTTTTTTTTATTTTGTTGTGCTATGTTTTGTTTATCACAATGACTTTCAGTAAGACACAATTTAAACAGAAATACACGAAGGAATTTTGTAAGTAATGGCGGCCATCATCCACACATTAAAAGGCCAATTTAAAAAATGTGCTGCCTCCATAATCTGCACAATATGTGTGGCTTAGAATAATATTTAGAATGATAACCTTAAAAAAACATTGTGCTCGTACATAAAGACACTTAGGCAATTTAATTCTCAGCAGGAGGTGAGGGAAATATGCAATGTCATGGAAGACGCTAGAACACCGGACTTTTGATGCTAGCCAGACATATTTTCTGATTACTGCAATCAGGCAATGGTAAGGAAGGAGAAAACCGTGCACATATATATCTACTGTGTATTTACAGAATACTTATGATTCACTAAACTTTTTTTTGGCAGATAATTTTTTCAGCAGCGAAAGAAAGAAATGTAAAACGTTAGCATAGAAAATCATAATTTATTGCCAATAATGCACCATTTTTAAATCATATATTCTAAAACTATAACAATTAATAATTAACTATAATAATCAAGCTAGATAGTTGACGTATCAATAACACAGAACATAAAAAATAAACGTATACCTTCAGTACATCTTTGAGTGCATCAGTAGTGATATACTGAAGGTAAATAACATCAGTTTCATTACTACTTTACTCATGGGCGTACAAATAATTCTTCCTTGTGGCATGCTTATGTGCAGTTTCACTACAGGAGACACAGGCACAGGTTGTTCTTTCTAGCGTAACTTGGCTCTACTTTTTAACAATGCTTGCTTGTTTATAGCAATTATGGTTGGTGGCAAAACGTGAAAATTACTTTGGAATTCGCCTTGACAAATTTTAAAGGAGGTATACTACATTTCAACAAAATCTAGTTGTCTAAGTTGTATTAATATCATGTTCATGTACGGTATTCCTTTTCACTCATTTTCTGCCACCTAAAAGAAATTCACATTTATTTTACAGATTTCCATGGTTGCTAATAAAATCTCTTCCTTTTCAATGAGGAAAACAAATGCAATAATGCAGAATATTTTTTAAGAAAGAAGGTTATACACTTTTTGAAAAATTTCAATTTCTCATAATTCAAGCTTTCGTCATGCAACTTCTTATAGGGAAAAGCTGGAAGTTTGCAGTTTTGTAAATTAAGTGTGGTAAGTAAGTCGATGTCTATAAAGCGGTATTCAATTTTATGCATATGATATAACGGAGTAAAAGTGAATTAGTCCTGGAATTATTAGTTGCCAAATTGTGTATAATATGGTGTGTAAGTATAACACTAATGCAGTGCAATAAATTTTGTAGATTTTGTCAGAAAATAATGTCGTCGGCTATATCTGATTTGAGGATCTCTGTTGCTTTGAACAACTTTGCTATATTTTAAATATCATAACCATTTCTTTCATTGTACTAAAAACTGATATATTTTATAGGTAATTAGCGCTTAAAACCACGCTGTGTAGAAATTTTAATGTGGGGATATATTTCAAACTCGGCCATGCCAATCTAAATGATAGTTACTTGAGAAACACTGGTGAATGTATGAGCGAATTTAATGGCATGAATTACTAATTTCATTACAATGCGCTAAATACATGGTAGATACGATAGGTCTTCTAAGTATAGAAAAAAACTGTGAAACAATGAAAACGCAGTTTGATCAGAATTTGCTAGAGAACCACTGGTATAAAAAAATCTTTGATTTTTCTGTCTTTTTGGTGTCTGGTTTATCTATACTGTTACAGATCAATTTATTCAAACATCAAATTATCAGATTTTATCTGCAAGATATTGCTGAGTTATAGTGTGAAGATCATATTTTCTCTAAATAAAACAAAAGTAATTTTGCTTGAGTTTAAAAAAGATAGTACTTGCTTTTCCAGACAAATACTGTACCTTTTCAAAAAAAAGCCGGTGCGTGTATAAGCCAAAAGATAAGATTTTCCTGCAAAAATTTGTAATCCGTTAACAAACTAAATTTAGTATCACATATATATCTAGGCATATGTCTGAGAGCGAAAAAAGAACTTTAATTGATATAGAGCATATTTGCGTAGAAGCATTAAGAGTAAGTAAACACAGTCGCATTATATAATTACAATGGCGACAGAAAACCGTAAAAGCTGCTATATATCGCCAAAGAATTGTATTGAAGAATTGTACTGTTATTCTAACGCAGTTAGACCTTTCAGGCGAGTTGAAGGTAAATTCCGAATTCTTGTCTTTTCGGGAAGTAAGTCAAAAACGATATTCCAATCTTTCAAAAAATATTTCATCACCCAATGCTGTAGACGGAACTGAAAACGGTATATCTACGACGAAAATGAAGACGATGTTAATGATGAAATGATGAAATGCGATTCACTTGGACTTGCCTGTAACAGAGAGGAACTTCGAACATTACTGGAAAATTCGGAATTGGATATTGATATTGAGAAGTTCGATTAATAATATTAGGATTCAATAAAATAAAAATAATATCTTTCCAATGAATTTAAATTGTTTTACTAATTAATATTTTTAAGCATACGTTTTTGTAATCGAATTATTTGTAGGCCATTTGAATATAAGCTGCCTCCAAATTTCAGTAGAAAACGTTTTATTGAAAATCTTCGTTTTATACGTGAGCTATTTGGTTCTTTTTTGCCTTTGCATAAATGTCATAAATTTAAATATAGCAAATATTGTATTTTTTTAGAACTAAATTGAAATGTAAAGTTAGGCTGAATAAAATACTGATAACTAGCTTTTAATTTATTATATTTTCTTTATAATATTTAGAAGAACTATTACGGACATATTTCCAGCCTTTGTTTGAAATTTCCATAATTGTTTCTTCTTTTGCTGAACATTAAAATGTGCGACATTAAGCTAAATGCAGGAATATATCAATTTAATTTTTATTATTTATTTTAGTTTTTATCTTTTAATGGACATTTTATATATTAATAAGCTACACACAGTTACTGAAGTATCTTGCAAAAAATATTGAGTTCGAAACATTGTAAATTTCAAAAACTATTCTTTCTTTATTTTTCTCTTTTTTTGGAAGCGAAAGCACTAAAAGAACAAGTTCTAAATGCATAAAAAAACTAAAACAAACATACGAAGAGAGCTATTGCATCATTAATGTTGCCTCCCTCGATTTAAAATTCCGAGACTGTCTTCAACACCATCTAACTTTTTCCAGAGCTTTTCAATTAAAGCATACAAGTACTGTTTTTTATACAGTGTAAGTTCTTTTAATTAGATATTCGAGCTGCACTACTTGAAACCTGCAAATTACATCCAAAGTGCAGCATTTTTTTCCACTTCTTTTATTTCTTTTAACTTTTTTGTATCTTTTTACATCCAACTAAACTTGAAAATCAAAATCAATCGTTGACTTACTTTGAATTAATAGACAAAAAAGAATAGGGAAAAGACATCTGCAAAAAAAATATATAATAAATAAACTCTTAGAATTACAGCAATTAAATTCAAGAGTATTTAAAGATTTGATTTCCGTTTGACAAAAAGTGTAAAAGTAGAAATATTTTTTTTCTTTTGTACAACGCATATTTCTAGAGAATGTACAATTAAGACAATACGTGTAATCGTCAAATTACATTGAAAATTCATTTTTAATCCGATTCAACTTCCGTTTTTTAATTAAATAAACTTAAAGAAAGCATTTACACAGTAAAGCTACGAAAGTAAAATTTCAAATAAATATATATATACACTCATGTCCATAAATTAAGGATAATTCGGAGTCACGCGGAAATCGAACTCTAAAGTAAATATATCACCTGTAAAATCCCTACACACATCTTTAAGAATCATATGCAAATTTCAGGAAGTAACCAGATGACACCGATGGTACGTCACAATGACGAGAGTGTAAGAGAGTGATATATAAGGAATACAGGCAAAGAAGTAAAATTGTTCGCAGGCGCTTTATAAGCATTTCAGTGCAATAACCGAATAGTTATGACACAAAGGACGCATTTGGATGATTTTTTACGTGGTAGAATAATCGGCCGTCTGAAATGTGGGCGTACCCGAATGGAAGTATCAGACGAACTTGGAATTGCCCAGAGTGTCATCTCCAGACTTTACCATAATTCCAAGATGATGGTAATGTAAGTAGACAGAGGTCGCTCCAGAGCACAGGTCGCCCCAGAGTCACAATGCCGAATGAGGACCGGTATTTGGCAGTTACTGCCAAAAGAAACAGGCGGAGCACAGCCTCAGACCTGTCTCGTAAGCTCTCTTCAGCCACTGGTACGACAATTTCAAGGCAGACCGTGTACAGACGCTTAGCGCAGATTGGTCTATATGCTCGTAGACCTGTCAGATGCGTTCCACTTACTGCAGCTCACTATCGCCTGCGGTTAGCCTGGAGTAGAGAGCACGCATTGTGGACACCGCAACAGTGGGCTTGTGTGATATTTTCCGAAGAATCCAGGTTTAGCTTGCAGTCAGATTTTCGCCGCACTTTCATATGGAGAGCTCCAGGTACCCGTTACCACCAAGAAAACATCATTGAACGACACCGTTACTGTGGTGCAGGAGTGCTCGTTTGGGGTGGAATTATTCTGGGTTCCAGAACTGACCTGGATGTTCAAATTGGAACCATGACAAGCCAAATCTATCGGGACAAACTTCTATCTGTAACAACATGTACGTTTGTTTCGGGGCGCCATGGGCGCACAATTTGTGTTTATGGATGACAACGCCGTCCTCACCGTGCAAACATCGTAAGCGAATGCCTTCAATCGGAGGATATCACCCGTATGGACTGGCCAGCATTCTCACCGGACTTGAATCCAGTAGAGAACGTTTGGGACATGCTTGGCCGACGAGTTGCAGCCCGTCAGCCTCTTCCTACATGTCTACCGGAACTAGGAGAGCATTGCTTTTTGAGTGTTGTAATATCCCCCAAGATCAAATCGATAATTTGATACTCAGCATGCCTAGGCGTTGTACGGACTGTATTGCATCGTCTGGGAGACATACAATGTATTAACAATCATACCAACCATGTAATATTGGTTTTTTGTAAATAGGTTTCTTTTGTAATTTGCTCCAGGGAGAAAAAATCGCTAATTTTTTTTAATAATATCAAACATATAGCATCTTTTTTTGCTCTTTACCTTTTGTATAATAAATAAGATTTACAAATAAGTCAAATTTGTTTTGCTTCTAACTCTTCCTTTGCCTGATTTTGCATTATCCTTAATTTATGGACATGAGTATATATATATTGTATAATTTTAATTTTATTTTCAAATTTTAAAATGATTATTTAAAACAACTGTAAATAAGCATGAAATGTTAAAATGTAAGCATAATAATAATTCAAAATACACATCTTTATTAAAAATGGCTTTGTGGGAATACTGATTGTAATGCTTAACTCTTGGTTGGCATATCAGCATCAGAACGATAAAGTGTCTGAATGGTAGTTCGCCACGGGCTGGAGTTCCACCGAAAGGGCTGGCTGCATGGGATTTTTCATGGGTATGTATAACGCTAATACGAGCCACATTGTCGCAAAATGTCCTTAAGGAAGTTATCTCATGCTTTCCCTTAATTAATTAACATAACTTAGTTCTGGAACGAAATCATAATTTTTTGTTTCTTTGTGAGACGGAGATCACTGTAAAGAATACAATTATCATTCTTAAAACTTTACCAAGCAAAAACTTGAAAAGAATTCACCGAAAAAATCTGAATCTTGGTAAAAAAATCATCATACCAGTAGCTTTACTTCCTTCTTTTCACTGTTATCACCTGAGAACAAGCTCCTCTTTCGTCATTTCCACTCCTGTAGCTGGGACGATTCTGTACTTCGAAACTAATGAATGCGGCAAACTTATGAATATCACACTGGTTGTTGTTGTCTTAGCATAGTTAACAATAATAATCGAGTGTCATTTTGTAGAGTCATTAGGTTAATTGGAAGCAGAAAAGATGAAAAATATGCAAACGCCTTCGCCGGGAATCGAACCACGGACCCCTGGAATACCGGCCCAGCGTGCTACCGTTACACCACGTTAGGGAAGTGAGAGAAATACTTTATATACTCCCCTTTTTAAAGGGGAATCGCCGAGAATCGAACCACGGACCTCTGAAATACTGGCTCAGTGAGCAGAACCACTACACCACGAAAGCACGCTAGGGAAGTGGGAGAAATACCTTATAAATTTTCTGGTAGTTTATTTCCATAAAATATGTTTTTTGCTAAAGATACGTATTTTTTAATTAGATACTTCAACCTAAAACGCACTGTTATACTTTCCAATCTATTTTTAAATCAAATAACCTTTAATACCTAATAAATAGAACTTGTTACAATAAGTTTAATTTTATGCACCTCCTTTATATTTTAATAATTCTTCTTGCTTATCGCATTTGTATTTCATATTTTACCATAAAATACAGAATATCAGTTTGGAAGCACATTTAAAGTAGTAAACATACATTCGAAAAGTTGAAAGAAAATCTTTTGAACTATTATTGAGCAAGCATTTTTGCCTGATACGTTTTTCTGTGTATTAGTTATTACGCATACTTAAAAATTTTGTCTATAGCTTTTAAATTTTATGTAAACAAAATTCTTACGTGGTTGAAAGAATTCATATCCTTTACATTTTTGCACAAATCTACACCATCATGATATAGTAACTTAATCCACGTAGGTCAACGGATGTGCTGAATTCGAGGGGATAATCAGATTTTTCCGTACTAAGAAACAATTGTCAAAAGAAACGTAAAAATAAACCAATAAAGCTATAATGAAGTTTAGATTACACATCTCTTGTTGGAACGTTTTAAGGAATTTTCTTTATCCTTACAGCGTGCATTCATGGTATAACTGATAGCACATCTGGCTAGCAGCTCGAAGATCCGGAGTTCGAATCTTGGGAGGGAAAAGCTGCTTTTTATACTTTTCGCTCTGAAAATTTAGAATCGTTCTACGACATGATAAGCTTTGATATCGATTTACACAAGTATTACATAAATGCGCTTCCAAACTTTATGCAGTTCTTGGTTATCATTCCTTAAATTTTAATATTCGAATTAGGAAGTAATAAACCTTCAGGGATTATAAACAATCACATTACCTAGTACATTACACTTGGCGTTGCCTGCTCCTTTTTTACTTAAGTGAGAAGAATTTCATAAAGCAATTCAAAATTAGTTCTAAATGTATCGCTTTGTGAAGATGTCGAGTTATGTGAAGAATGAGGCACAACTTCCTGTTTCGCAGACAATTTTCTAATTAGATTATACACCTCAGTGGCTCTCCCTCTTCCTAATGTTGCCTCGATTATAACTTTACGAAAGAGTCTCACAGATGAATGACGTATCAAATTATCTAGTTTCCTCATGAACTTACCTTTCAAGATCATTAACGGCATTGGATTCTTAACGAAAGACCAATTTATTCTGTGAATGTCAAGTTAGTTTCAGAAGGTTACTCGATTCAAACTGAAATAATTTTCTAACTGATAATGTTCAAGAATCCTCATTTTAGTTTCAGAAAACTTGATGTTAGTTATACGTATTAAACGTACTTTCATTTTAATCAAAATTTGTATTATAAAAATACAAAAATGTAACAAAATTTAAATTCGAGAGCTATACATAGACTTATATTCATATATTTAAACTGATAGCTAATTAATTGACAGGTAAATAAGTACCAGAAGAGAAAAAAAAAAGAATAGTTAAATCAAGAAGAGTTAAAATCAAGATCAAGACGAAAAATATGTGTTTTTAATTCCTTTTAATTCCTAATGATAATGTAAAACTTGATTGGATGCCTGTCAGTTGTGTTACGAAATGTCCAAGCGCGGTAAGATGGCTTCCCCGCAAAGCAGTTTTAGGGTTGCCATAAAATAGCAAGGAAAGGCAGGGTTGCCACATTTGGCTACATTTGGGGACAAAATTGGCGATATACCATGGACGGTGGGAGAATCTTCTGGAACGAATTCTTACCGGTTTAGACCACAATGTTCTCGAACACAAGCCGAAAGCTATATAAACCCTGCTGGTCCGCAGTCACAGTGTTCCTCGTCTAGTGACCCGTGCGGAGTCGATCGAGTTGACAGCCGGGCAGCGAGTGCCGAGTGGGTCATCGAGTGCACCGAAGGAGTCTGTTAGTGTTTCGCGGTTGGTGCATCGTCGAGAGAGCGTGTTGAGCTCCGGGAACGACTGAACCGAAGAGTCGGGAGCCGTGCTCTATGTGTCGTGGTGTGCATCGCGAGTTGTAGCGTGTAGAGTACGTGGAGTTTCGAAAACGACCAAGAAGAGTCGGGAGCTGTACTCTGGTGTTTCGCAGTGAAGCTGTCTCCACCGTGATAGCCTGATAACCTGAAGGTTGTGTCGCCGATCGTGTCAGCGTGTTTATAGTAGTTCATCGACGACTGTAAAACGTGTTTTGGAGCTGTCCTAACAATACTGGCTATTTAAGTGTGTTTCGATACTTCATCAAGTAGTGTCGTCATTATTCACTCCAAATCCATACGAACCCCGTACGAACGTGAAGGAAGAAAATAACGTAACAACTGGTGTCAGAAGATAACGCTAGCTACATTTTTATATGATTTGATAAATAATAACTTAGCATTGTTTTGAATTTCCTAATACAAAGGAACTAGTTTTATTTCACGAGAACTGTTTAGACCTTTATCGAGTACTTAAGGTGAAAATTAATAGTATTGATCCTAAATAATGTTATTTATTTAGGAATTCTCTTGCAGTGCAACTGGTTTATGCGCTATAAAGTGCCAGATTCCTGAATACAAAAGTAAGCCTTACATCATTCATCAAAATAGCATTTATATAATCAATCAATCAATCATAAATTACTTTGTTGTAGAATGTAAGACAAATTTGTAAGCAGATATATGTATTTATAGGTACGAAAGTGATAAAATGCTTTTTTTATTTACCTGTATAATTTACAATGATCTTATAGTAAATTACAATGAAGTTTATTCTCTCTCATGATCAAATAAGAAATATCTAACATTCCTAAGAAGCAACAAATAAATGTAAAACATCAAAATCAAGCCTTATCCCAAAATTTGAAAACAAATTGTAAGGATCTTAAGTTTTACTAACGTTTATTTTATTTTAAATCTTTACTATCACTTCTTATTTTCTACTTCCGGCCAGAATTATAAGCGTGAAGGTATTTATACAAAGTTTGTCTGGCGAACGCCAAGTATTTAAGTTGTGGCTTTTTGCCAAGGAAAGAGAGGAAGCAGTGAGTCGAAGCAGGCCGCTTACCTTAGAAGTTACGCAGTTGCTGGTTGCCTTCCAGGCCAGAGGTTCAATCCTCTTGATAACTTTAAACGTATTGTAGTGTTCACAGTTCTCTGTACTACATACGCTTCCTGTTAATATAAGGCCAATCTTCCACGTTTATTATTCTAAAGTTAAATTAGAGTTTAGTTTTATTTTTATACTTTTACGTTTTGACCCCAAGTAGCGGGTCGGTGTATTCCGAAGTACGGAAGTCATTGTAAATAGAGAAAAATAAAGGGTTTTGTATACCCTTCTTCTGTATCCTGTTTACTTCCCACAGTTTTGAACATAGCTTTAATAAGCTCTCTGTTCCGAGTCAGGTCCTTGCATGTTCCCGAAGAAGGTTAGAAGGAACATTGAACCTGATAAAATGACCGAACAGGAACTATTTAGCACATAAGATAAATTCACTTTACTGTAAACCTTTAAAAATGTGTTATTCCCGATTTGCAATGAATGGATTTTATTCTGAATGGCTATTTATTCTTCTATTTATTTAGAAAAGGAAAAAAAAATACCTCAGCAAAAGGACTATAATTACTTACACTTTTGCAAGTAGATAAAGTGGACTTTGCAGGTGGATTTTAAACTTTTGCAAGTGAAAGTGGATAAATCTGTGCATTAAATAATTCAAGAATAACATTACATGTGATTTTAAAGTTAATATTAATTACGCGTAAAGAAAGAAGTACGCATAAATAACAGCAGTTACCCATCCTTTACAGTTACTAGCCTTTTTTCAAGCTGTAGTTTTACAGGAAATAAAATCTGAGAATTGAATTTACTACCTGGGTGTGTCGACTGACATACCATAAAAACACCCATGAGACGAATGAATAATTTCTTACATCTCTATGACCTGCAATTACGGAAAGAATGTGATAATCAGTCACCTAAATCAGACTTATGAAGCACTGTTTATCGCCCAGTATATTTCAATTCCGACCCTATTGTACTGTCATTTAAAAATTTGTAAACAGAGAGCTTGAAAAATTAGTTAAGCTGTTGCTAAAATTCGAACTGGTATCTTCCATTACCAGCTAATGTATTTTCCGTTAGATATTGAAAACGCACTAGAAGAACGCCTCAGATTCCTTTTAGTTTTTCTAGAAATAACTCACTGCAATAAGTCGTTTCACGTTTGAATTACCGGCAAATAAAACTTACAAAGAAAGATTGCTTTTATTTATTTAACATTCCTAAGTGATCTCAGCGATAGATTTTCAATTGTACTAATAAAATCTCCTTTAGACGCATTCATCCGACAAAGAAAGAATTTATCGCCTAAAACGAGACAAAGAATCCTGATATCAATTTAATGTGCTACTTCAAAGAAATGCTTTCTGTTAATAAATTGAAAATCATAACTATGGTCACAAAAGTGAACTTTGGTATTCTAAAAACTACGCCAAGACCCTGAAATCCACGGACTTTTAAATTACAAGTGTACGAATGAGACAGTAACATCTGGGCATTGTGGGTTCTCTTCGGGTAAATTCTCTTTGGAGTTCGGAAAAGCATAGACGATGTTGCCATATAGTAAGAGATCATCACAAAATAATGTAATTTTCTTTCGGAACTTACGCTGATATTTTTCAAATAGGATTTTGTCTAGAAAGATGTTGACGTATCCAAAAACATGTATAGAATCATAATACTATGAGGAAAAAATAAAATATTATTTGTTATTTATTCGTACATATCATTTGGAGATAAAATCTTAATGCATACAGTAAATTAAATTCGTAAAAGATTTTAACTGCTTAATCCTCTTACTTCTTTACTAGGAATGAAAATGGATTTAAGTATTGTATCAAAAAACATTTCCTTCGTTGAATTAAAAAGATATATAAGTAATGTAATTAATTAATTATCTTACATCTTATGACATTTATTAAGCTGCTTTAATATTACATGTCATTTCCTTTTCCCTATGAAACTGATTTTCGTCCGGCTCATTTACAAATTTCTTAATCTAATTAGAGTTGATGAATCAGAATTGAATAATAAACTCCTTCCTATTAATAATTTATTCATTATATCTGCGATCAAATACGAATATATAGAAAGGAGGTTTTTTCAATAATTTCATGTAATTGCAATAATGAATAGACAACAGCAATTTTAAAATGTGATGGAGGTTTCTTTTATGTGTTACTTTCGAAAAACCAAACTGCGCCCAAGGTCGATTTCCAGCTTGATATCACTGGATTGCTAGACCAGTGCGACATCATTGTACACGGGGACACACAAGTTAGTAAGTCATATTATAAAATCCTCTTAATTTGGTTTGGATTGTGGTTTGTCTTAATTATGTTAGAAGAGGCTCTTATTTCCTTTCATTAAAAGATCTTCTTAATTTGGTATGGATTGCAGTAGATTATTCTTATCAAGAACTAGCACTATAAAAGCTATGGAAATAAAATCCTTTGTAACCAGTCCTCTAATATAAACTCTACTGCTAATGTAGAGTAAATGTTGGACTAACTGCATCAACCAGGGTGCCCTTTTGTGAGTAGCCAGAGAAATATTTGAGTAAAACCCAAGTGATGAACCTGGTAGGGTGTATCAGACTCTTGCTCTGTAATTTTCTTAAAGTTAAATGTCAGGTCCGTGTGTAACTTAAACCTGTTAATAAATTATTGTTACACAGCAGAGTAGTAGTGTTTCCTTGTCTTCTTTCTCTTTTGTTCTTCGTTGCTTGAATAGATATGATTGTGACACAGATTAATGTTTTAAATCTTCTTATTTTAAACGCTTTTTCCATTTCATTCACAAATCCAATTAATTTTTTAACTTTACTAAAATCTTCTTAACTTCTCTGATTTGCTTTAAGATATACTTTAAAAAAACATTGGAACTTCTATCTATTTTTAAGTTTATCCATAAAATGCAAGCATAAATAACTGTAGCAGGTCTTCGATGAACTCCTTATTTCATTTGAAACATGGCGTTATTAGATCCCTCTATAAACGCTTGTGTAAACTGTACGCAAAACAAACCGAAATAATGCTGAAAGCATGCTAGTTCGTCAATGAATCCATATCATGCTTAGAATAGATTTATCATTCTTTTCTGTAATGCAGATAGATAGACGTGCTTAACTTATGCCCAAAAATGTTTCCGTTCGTGCGTGTAATGTATGTGACATTATATGAAATATGTGATATTTAGTTAATATCTGCATTTTCAGTTTTCATATTTATCATATTTTGGTACGTAGATGTAGAACATTTAAGATGAGTTGCAGACGATTTGCCCAGTAGATTCACGATTGTGATAGAACACATTTTGGAACATTCTCATAATAAAACACGAAACAACTACTTGCAGGTAGCCTTTAACTCGTGAGAAACTAATTTTAAACTTTAAACTGATTACCCGTTACCCTCTTAGTTAACCATTCAACGGCCAACAGAGCTCTCGTAGATTTGTCATTGTAAGCAATATATGCGTTACACTGATTATCAAATATTTAGCACATATATATTCAGAAACGTTTCTCAATCAACAATATAACAATCCATGTACTCGCGAGAATGGGCCCACATTTCACGTCAAGCTCAATGAGAGGTTGTTATAGAAACTTAACAACCGTAAATTTTGATGCATTTCTGAAATGTAAGCAGTACACCATGTTTCTGTTAAAGAATAAAGATAGAAAGCATATCATAATTCTGTGTTTTGTTCATAGCATATTCATTCAAGAAGAGATGTTACGTGGTATTTCTTGAAACTATCAGAAGGAAATGTTATATTTTTAAGTACCATTGCTAAAGGACATGTACTGTAAGGACAACAAAGGAATACCTTATTCTGTGTTAGACACGAGGTGATTACAAAGGAGGCATGATAAAAATATATTTTTCACGCTATCATACACAACCGCTGATAGTGCCCAGTAATTTTATAAACTTGAGAAATTTTGTTGAAGTCAGAAAGCATATCAAATCACAATATTTTCAATATATCATTCGCCAACATCTTACGTACTCCACGAATGTTGTCTGAAAGAGATCATTACATGATTAAAGTGTTTTCAAAGTTGTTCGAGTTACATGCTGTAAAATAAGAAGTTTCAAATAGACAGTAGAAGATTCTAAATTTTGATCTGACAATAAAAATTCCTGAATTTTATGTGGTAGTTTAACTTCTGGAAGTAATAAATAAAAAATGGTGCAATAAATAAAAAAATGTGTTGGTCTTTAATTAGCTCAATACTTTTTTGTAATGATCTGTGAACAGTATTTTACAGAATCAATAGAAAAATGTTATATGTTGGGATAGCAAAAATGGAAGACCACTTTTACATCGAGTAATTAATTTTAAAACTATTTCTTTCGTCTTAGGCTCAAAGTTACTTTGATCTAAAATTTATTATAATTTTTTAATTTAAAACATTGTGTGAAAATTTATTTGAGATAATTCACATTAGTAAAAATGTATGTGGTATTATTTCACGCAGTTATTCACGATGTTAATTTAGCGAAAGTAGTATAAAGTGTGAATAATAATCATACACAATTACATCTTTTACTGATAATCATTTCTGCTTATAGATTCGAATTTAATAAATTGTATTTGAATTTAATAAATGATTTCCCTGAAAGTGGACCTTCTACCTGTTGCAGAAAAATGATGAGATTTAAAACAGAACACAAAAATAATTAGAGTAATATATTGAACTTTAAGGAAATACAACGTCCAAAGAGTTAAACTACAAAATACTAAATTTTGGAACATTATCACAAGTAATTAATAATATAAATTTCTAAATAGTTAGGACATTTAGAGAATTTTAACAACATTTTAGTTTGCTTTAAAAATTTATAAAGTAACTCTCACATTACTATGTATAATCATATATGCACAGATACAAGTACAGGTAAAAGTAAAGGGCAAATCAGCGATGTAGTATCTATCAGTCAATTCGTAATGCCTTCCCGTGTCATATGTAGTCATATGGACACAAGCATATATACTGCGTAAGTGACTAAGAATTTATTTATATACATGACTCATGCCCGAATTGTGTCAAACGGCGCAATTCCTCATCAAATACCGAAAACCCAAAATTGAAATTTAACAAGCAATTTAAACGTCTAATTTCTTTCAAACTGTGCAAACGTACCTAATTTTCAAACATGGTAGTATGACAGATTCTTAAGTTCAAGCTTCGTTTGTTATTTAAAAAGCACAAAACTGAGCATTTGCAAAACTCGCCATACATATTTTGAAAATAAACCATTATACGTTACTTTAATAGATGATTTCCTGCGGAAGGATTTCATAAAATTTGATGTTAATCAAATGAGTAATTTCAAAAATGTATGGCGTCATGCTAAAAAAATGGGCTCATAGAAATGAATAAAAAAATTAAGTCTGCGTTTCTGTGAAGTAAAAAAAAAAAACAATTTAATGCTAAAATTTATCAAATAGTCAGAGCTCATAAAAATGACCCATTTGTATTATAAAATTATTGCTACTTTTATCAGTTGTCGTAAGCAATTTTGTAACATACTTACCATAAGCACACATTTTCCTGTCATGTTCTTTATCTAAGGACAAAATTTATAAGAAATAATATAATAAATTATTTGGAATTATGAAAAACGTTTATATGCTTAGTATTGATAAAAAATAGAAGTTGCCAATTTTGATATAATCAAAGATTTAAAATTCATTTTAAATATTTAATATAAAGTTATTCCTCAATAATTGTTCGCAATAAAAGTACCCAAAGTAGAAATATCGCTCACATTCGAAAGCAATGCATAAATTTTTCTACTTCATCCATCAATGCACATTTTTCAAAGCGTTTGATTGCTGGCTTAAATTATAATTATTTTTAACCTTAAACTCAGGTGTCTACAAAAGTAGAGTTTTCAGTGTAATTACAAGAAGCCTAATAAAAATTTTTTAAATTGGATGTTTTTATTTAACTATTAGGAAAGTTTACTTCCGTAACTGGCTCGCCTGATAATGTAAATATTTCTGTTTTTAAACTATTTATCGCTTTAAGCAGATATCGAATGTAGGAAATATCGAATTATATGTGAATCATACATTCCATTCTAAATAATAATTAAAATATAGTTAAAGTTTAAAATAGAGATTTGGGCCGTAATTTACATAGCCTTCTTACCTATCTCCAAAGCACTCGAATTCTACTAGTCTGTTAACTGCATTTTTGTGATGCATCATTAAAATGAGTAACAAATGTCCATCAGTTTAAAATGAGCTAGGAATAAATATTGCACCAAATTATTCACAATCATAATCCATCGTCTGTAAAATTATCTTCCATGACTTTGCATCGCTGCTCCTCGTTCCTCTAAGTATTTGAAATTCCATTTTTGTCATCGGATCGCATGTTACTTAAAGAGGATATAGCGATTGTCTCATCAGGTGAAAATGAGCAGCACTCTAAGACGTCTTGAGGAGATTAGACAACTCCCCCGTCTCATTCGTATCTGGACACTCTTCAAGTCAGTATTTTGAGAATAAGAGACAGTGTGTGAGAGAGAGAGAGGGAGAAATCTAGCAATTAGTACAGCTCGAATTAATACGAGCCCCCGGGCCGAGCTCGATTACATCTGAAGCGTCGAGTTATGTTTCTGACGTGAGAAAATGAGCGCGTTTAATTAACTACGCTAATGTGACTTCCAAGTGACAGGTTTCGCTCGGTTCTTAATTATTCTCACGGTGGCCTTGCGAACAATGTCTCGTCGGGCACCTAACGCTGTGGTCATTAGTTATTCCGAGAAATTTATTATTGGGCAGCAGCCATGTATACACTTTTCGGCCAACCCTGGTTGGGGAGAATGGACCTTTTATAATTTATCGAGGGTTTTCTTAAGGTCTCCTCTGCGGTTAAAGACCTATTATAAATTGGTTTAAGTAATCAAAACTTCATTGATTTCGATGGAGATCCTAAAATGGTTTTATATTAGTCTTATGTATTGCTCTGGCAACAAAGTTACCAGAAATGCTGCATAGGGATTTATTTTACGATCTTCATGAAAATTTGAGTCAGATAAGAACATGAGCTGTTAATTAACTCGAGTATATAAATTATGTAATGCTATCTGTACTAATACGTATCATTTTTAAAAGTCTCTCCATTCTTTTCTGTTTCAGTGTAATTAAAATCTAACGGCTTTTAGCTGCTCGATCCATGGATGATCCAGTAAGAGAACCCATGCCATAACTTTTGTTTTCGTTTCTTAATTCTCGGCTGTGAAAAGCTTAATAGATTTGTTTCGTTTGTTTAATTTTCACCGTGTCTAAAATAACGTCACTCAATTTCTTTTAATATCTTTTGTAACAAGATCTCACACTAAATTTTTATCAAGAGCTTGGCTGTGATGATTTTAGCATTTTGATTCAAACTTGAATATAGCCCTTCTTAAGAATGCTGTATAATATTCTCTGTATAAGGGAATAAGAGATTTATTGAGCATTTAAATCTTTAGATGACATTTTCCGCGTTTATTTCAAGATGAACAGTTGCGGCTGTACACATATTATCGATTTTCCATGTTTTTATATCTAATGTAATATTTGATTAATAAATAAAAACATTGCAGGGTTCTATAGTGTCATAACACGATTAAGGTTAATAAAGCAACATTTATGCTTTTATATTTTAAGGAAAGAAATTATATTTTATTTCGTATGATGTTATAAATATCCGCAGTCAGAGAAATTTAGATACGGTATAAAATTTTTTCATGACGTTGAACTTTGAGCATGCAGTAGTTTTTTGAAGTTTTGCCATCTATTTTAAATAAGTTAATTTTATCTAGTTTAATAAGTTATCGCCAGCTAGTTTAATAATTAATCGCCATCTAGTTTAATAAGTTAATTATTTTTATCCCTAGTTTTTCAAAATATAAGAGAATGAAGCGAAATTATATAACTTTATACAAAATGGTGCTTATTATGAAAAAAAGATTGAGTTTACAGATTAGTATAAATGATTCATCAGGTTTATTATTCATCAGGTGTTTCTTGTTTTCAGTTCGTGGACTTTGCACCTAGCAAATAAATAATAGAGCCCTTTGAGAGAAGTGTTTATTGCAAAACTCGTATGTAAGCTATCCGGTGTAATGAATTTGCAGATATGCAATGAGTAATTAAGTATTAATTTATCAAATACGGGCCAAATATCGCCATGGCATAAATTTATCATAAAATATTACTGTTATTTTTAATGTTTTTGTTTATTGAGTATTTTCTTTTCTCATATTGAACAAACAGCTTGCTTCAAACATAAGATTTTAAATTAATTTCGTCGGGCTAGGTCTTAAATTAATAAGCCTCTCCAGCATGCTTTGGTAAAGTAGTTTAAGAAATGAAATGCAAATCTGCATATTAAAATCAGACTGCAGGTTTCTTGCGTTATGATTCTAATATTTTGTTATTTATGTTTTTTTTTAATTTTGTTAATATTAAAGTTATAAAGTTTTTAAAGTTGACTTTGAATTTAAATTTTGTTTAATTATTTTCTGCAAGTCATTGTATTACGAAACTGTTTGTTTTTCAAATCTTACTGCATTCTGAAAGGAAAACTTGCTTTCATTAATATTTGTTTATGCAAAATTTATTGAAACGTTTTAATGAAATCAGTGTCAAATTAAAGGCGGATTTTGCAAATTATTAACCACAAATCAGTGAAGTCTTTATCATCTGTTAAAGCTTAGCTTATCTAGCATTTTATTGTAAAAGTAATAACTTGTTTCAAAAAACTAAATAATAATTAACTAATAATTCTTATTGTATGTCAATTTTTACGTATCTGTTACGAAATTTTAGCATTTAAATATGCAATTTACGTGATTCAGAAAGCTAAATTCGATATTCTACTGAAAATTTAACAGGAAATCATTAATGCCTTTTATTCTGAAATCAGTCTTCTAGGAGATTCTTCTTCAAAATTGAGAAGGAACTGGGTAAAGTACTGCTTGCTATCACATATAAGGTGCCCAAGGCCCATACCAGTGGCAGACGTAATCCTGCGCTCCGAGTTGCAATAAAGTTTCTGCTTAAACTTTTCTTGAGGATAAATTTGAACCTTCAACATTGCATGTTTGAACTATAATACTTTACGCGAATTCGAGGGGTCCAGGTTCGAGTCCCCGCGAGGGCATTGCTCATTTTTTATGTCTCCTGCTTCAAAAAAAACCTAATGACTCTACAAACTATAGATAAAAATAGAAGTTATGAATAAAACAAATAGGTACTTCATGTATGTGTGACGTATACTTTAATACTTAGTTATATTATTCATATTAACATTTGCTTTTTTAACATTTGCAAAGTATAAAAAAGTACACAAAACTATTTCATTTTTAAAAAGCCAATACTTTTGGAGTTATAGTTCAGTATTATTTTCTCCATTAAAAAAGTATTTCTTGCTAATAATATGAACAAATTGTTTTTCTGCGTTTAAGGCAATAGATACTGATAGACAGATGCTCTTTTATGCATACAAGAAACAGAAATTTCCTGCTGTTCGCTAAAGTAAACTCATTTTCGTTTCGTTAGTTTACTTTAATACATAATTACATACATAATTACATCCTACTTTAATATATTCAATAGTTAATGAAATACAAAGCACATTAAAATGCATTAATCTGCTTTATAAGGTTTCCAGTAAAGAGTAGCTTACTAATAGTTAAACTTTTAATAAGCAAAAAATTAAACGTAGATTGTATAACTCAGGTTATTATCTTTCCTCAGATTCTAACTCATATTATCATGTAACTCAGGTTTACAGCTCAGCTTATCATGGGGTGGGGGTTATAATATTGAATGGGTGAATTGCATTTAGTTACATGTAATTATAACTAGGCTTAGATCTGAAGAGTTATGAATGTCAAATCGAAGTCTGGCCTCCAGGTGACTACTTTAAATACTATATATAAAGAGAAAATCCCCTATTTAATACTCTTTTGTGATTTCGCTTTAAAACACGAGCGAAGCATTTGTTTTTTAATGCGTCAAAAACTTCTAAATTTTATAACTGATATATATTTGTATGTTTTAATTTAAATATCAAAAAAAGATATAATCTTATGTATCAAAATAAAATTAAGAACGTAAACTTTTAAAATGAAATACTGAGAAATATTTAAACTTTAAAACGGAAACAAATTGTAAATGACATAACAGCTAATTTTAAACGCTAAACAGTTTTTAAATTTTATTGTATTATGCAGTAAACAGGAAAGGAAGAATGAAATTTTAAAAAAATGAAGTTAAGTTATAAATGTAAAATGTGTCTTTATTTTTTTTAAAAAGCATTTAAAAATGGTTAAAGACTTTCTTGCTAAGCTTACGCTATTTGGAAATAATTATTTCTTGTAAGAGAAATAAAATTTTAAAAAAATGTAATTAATTTAATTAAATTAAATTAATATTAGAGAAATCTATGGAAGAAAAAGTACTTCTACGTTTAAATGACGTCATATGTTCGATCAAATATATCATACGTTCGATCAAATGTTTATAAAAGAAATCACAAGATGCCAACCGAAAAACGCTTAAAGTCATAATACATCAGCATATTTTTTAAAACATTTTTAGAAAATAAAATAATTAATAATTTTTCATAATAATTTTCATTTTAAAAGAGGGTGAGCAGCTTGTTCTGTAATCTGTGAAAATTTCCGAATCTTAAAAAATATGCATTTCTTAAGGCTAGAATGTTAGAAATCGTGGATGTAAAATGGTCGAAAAAAAGGTCGGGCGATTTTCGAAGATTCAGCAAAAGTCAGTAAATCATGTTAAAAGTTCGGCTTAAATTTCATTTACCAGGCTCTTCTTCCACTCTATCCGATGGTGCGAAGAGTAAAATTCTGAGATTTTTTTGTTTGTTCCTTAAAAGAAGATACCTACGAAACATCGACAAAAAATTCTAAGAAGACTTTTGAAAATTTGTTTCGAAGTTCATGTATTCATCTTCCAGGCAACATGTGGTCCAAATTTCGTAGCTGTGGGTCTATTCGTTGCTACACTATGCGGCAAACACTGATACAGAATTTTTATTTTCTAATAATGGAAAAGAGAAAAGGAAATCCTGTATTGAGTATCATTTTGGTTCTTTTAACTTTTATATTTTTGAACTTTTTTGCGAAAATTTTTACATTTAAACAACAAAATAATAAATGGCAAACTCATGTATTTCAATTTTAAATTAAATTATTACAGAAATAAGAAAGTGTCAAACGTACCATTAAATTCGTGAAAGGGAAAGTGCATTTCGACAGCAAAAAAGCAATATACCTTCTTGGGGTTGAATATGAAACCTGAAAAATAGATATCTATTGCAAGGGTTTTGCTTTCGGTTTGAGGTCCAACGTGAGATGGATAGCAAAAATGCATTGCCGAAAAAGATGGCAGACATGCTTGCCTCTGACAATCACCTGGAAATGCTTTCGATGCAATGATCCTAGAGCGCTGGCGTTAAGGCCCAACCCTATTGCGCGTTTTTCGTGATAACCTATCCTCCTGGAACATGAGTAGAATAGCGGGGTTAGAGGGAAGGGGTGTTATAGAATGTTTTATAAGGCTGTTTGATCGCATGTGGTGCTGCATCATTTTTTACGCGGTGAACAATTTTTTTCTGTCCCATTTTTCTGCTCGCATCTCTAGACGGCTTTGCGGAAAAGCGCTACCGGAAGGTATTTTCCTAGGAAAGGGAGACACCCTATTTACGAACGGTGCAATATTTGGCTGTTGGAGTAACATATGGCTTTATATCAGTTGTTTGATTGATAAGGAAGAACTGTAAGAAATAAGGCTCCTTGATATTCTGTACCATTTATTTGACTTATAAGGAATTTAAGCATCTAATATCTATATAAATATTAATGGATAATTTCTATATCAAATATAGAATATCTATATAAAAATTAATGGATAATTTCGTCTTTACTAATGCATGTTAATATTGTATTTTATTTTCTTAGTATCAAAATCAAATTAAGTGTAGTCACGTGATATTTATATTCATGTATTATTTACTTAAACAATTTGGCTATCTTTCAGAACTTTTCTATCGCATGAGAGCTCAAATTTATTCTTGCTCATCTGCGAAGAAAAGTAATATTACATATTCAAACAAGTTGATGGTTTTCGGGAGTTGAATTTGAAGTAATTTCTGTGTTAATAAAGAGGTTTCTTGATTTTAAGTATTTTACTTAAAATATGAGCTTGTTAAAATCTTACACAGGATAAGAAATAAATTTAGGTTTTTCGATTTATCGACAACGCTCTATTACTTTCATTACTATTTCATTGATATGTTAATCTATAATTCTCATCCTCTCATTTTATAAAAAAGGATGCATCCGATCTCCAAATCGGATGAAACACTGCTGTTACGTAACAGTATTTTTTCTTTTATTACTTCACATATTTAATTAAAAAATTTGACTCATACATGTCCGTTTCGATTCTGATGCAATACTTGTCCTCTTAATATTGTTAATATTAAAATAACTCGCCCTTTGCAGTCATTGCAGTTTGAATACGTTTCCCATCAATCCTCTACGTTTTTAACATGGTTGCAATCACTTAATTTAAAAGACACTTCAAAGAAGTTTCAGGACTGAATACATTAAGTATGTCTTAAATGATTGAGCTCAAGTAACGATTTCGGTCTCAGAAATGAATAAAACGTTGTACCTAAGTTGACCCTGCTTGATGTTGAAAAAATGTGGAGGCTTGCCTGCACACTAAGATAACTTTCACCTTTTGAAAACTTTTATTGTAAAATATACGAAACTTGAAATCGTAGATTTTGAAAGATGTCTAAACATGTTTATTATTTGCGGAATTAGTCAAATAAAAATAATGTCAACCTTTACTCATTTGAAATAACCTACTCTATGATAACTTAAAATTTTGCGAGTTCTACACATATAAAGCTAAAGACAGCTAAATCCTAGATGCAGTTTTCTAAAACATCTCTTTTATATCAGAAAAATTTGGCATGCAAGTGAATATCTCAAATATCCATGTACAGAAATGCCTATGAATTTAAAATTTCTGTCTATCAAAACTATATTTCTATATACCCTTTAAATTCCGAATTTCAGTCAGTCTTCCCATAGTTGTAAAAATGGTTTAATTATAAAGTTCTGAGACTTTAAAAGACAACATTTTAGATATTACTAAAACAGTAATGAATTTTTATTCTAAAATACATAGAATAGTTTAGAAATAGTGACTGTATTTCTAAAGCATTTGTCTCTAATTTAACTAATAAAATGAATTTTATTTTTAAAAGTAGATGTAATGTGGCCAAAATTTTAATTTATGAAAACCCAGTCCGGTTTAATTCACTTCATTCATAGAAACCTTTATATTACGATGAAGTGTTCAAGATGTGCTTATGTACTGAGGCGTTTTTAAATATCTTGCGCAATTATTTGCTACTCCAGAATATATCCGTTGCAATATTGTCCAATGTACGCAACAAGTCCCGCTATCTAGAGTTCAGTCATCCAGAAATTGAATTATCTTTACCTTTTTAATACTCCTTTTTAATTTGTTTATGTGTTTCTAATTCTGGCATTGATTTAAACAGCATCCTAATCTTAACTAATATTATACACTGAAGTGACAAAAGTCATGGGTTACCTCCTAATATTTTGTCGGTCCTCCTTTTGCTAGGCGAAGTGCAGCAACTCGACGTGGCATGGACTCAACAAGTCGTTGGAAGTTCCCTGCAGGAATATTGAGCCATGCTGCCTCTATAGACGTCCATAATTGTGAAAGTGTTGACGGTGCAGGGTTTTGGGAACGAACTGACCTCCGATGTTGTCCCATAAATGTTCGATGGGATTCATGTCGGGCGATCTAGGTGGCCAGATCATTCTCTGGAATTGTCCAGAATGTTCTTCTAACCAATCGCGAATAATTGTGGCCCGGTGACATGGCGCATTGTCATCCATAAATATCCCATCGTTGTTTGAGTACGTGAAGTCCGTGAATGGCTGTAAGTGATCTCCAAGTAGCTGAAGGTATCCATTTCCAGTCAATGATCGGTTCCATTGCACCAGAGGACAGAGTCCATGCCGTATAAAAACAGCCCAGACCATTATGGAACCACCACCAGCTTGAACAGTGCCTTGTTGACAACTTGAGTCTATGGCTTCGTGGGGTCTCCGCCACACTCGAACCCTACCATCAGCTCTTACCCACTGAAATCGTGACTCATCTGACCAAGCCACGGTTTTCCATTCGTTTAGGGACCAACCGATATGCTCACGAGCCCACGAAAAACGCTGCAGGCGATGTCGTGCTGTCAGTTTTAAAAGCACTCGAGTCGGTCTTCTGCTGGCATAGCCCAAGGAAGACAAATTTCGCCGCACTTTCCTATCGGACACGTCCCTCGTACGTCCCACATTGATTTCTGTGGTTATTTGACGCAGTGTTGCTTGTCTGTGAACATTGACAACTCTACGCAGACGTCGCTGATCTCGGTCGTTAAGTGCAGGTGGTCGGCCACTGCGCTGTCCATGGTGGGATGTTATGCCTGAAATTAGATATTCTCGGCACACTCTTGACACTGTGGATCTCGGAATGTTGAATTCCCTAAAGATATCCGAAATGGAATGACTCGTGCGTCTAGTTCTAACTACCATTCCGCGTTCAAAGTCTGTTAATTCTCGTCGTGCGGCCATAATCACGTCAAAGCCTCTTCACATGAATAACTTGAACACAAATGAAAGCCCTGCCAAAGCACTTCGCATTTATACATTTTCTACGCGATACTACTGCCATCTGTATATTTGCATAATGCTATCCCATCACTTTTGTCACTTCAGTGTAAATGCAAGTGTGAGTTTGTTTGTGTATTTGTTTGCTTGTTTGTTACGCTTTCACGCCTTAATTACTTAACATCATGAAATTTTCAAGAAATATTTTTGATATATTAGAAAAGGTTATAAGCTATAAAATGTCTTTGTACGACTTTAATTAGCCGAGATATTAATTAAAAACTACTTTTCCCCTACAAGTTTCACTTACTTTGTTGGGTTTTTCCCTATTAAAAGAATTTAGCTACGCGCCAATTTATTTTTTCACAAATATAGTATTAGGAAAGGTTATAGGCTATAAAATGTTTGCGTGGTTTAAGCCACTCACTTGCGAGCGCAGACAAATTTTTACATCGTTTAACTTATCGTTATGAAACTTTCAACATTTAATGTTTATGCAACGACAATCACTTTAAGCTATAAAACATGAGCATAGTTTGTACCACTCACTTATGACCTTAGCTTGAATTTAACAAATTACTTACATTTTAATTTTGCTATACTTTTTACATCGTTTAGCATAAAATACTACAATTTTTACAACAACATCTGTTAATTGTTTAGGAAGCTACGAACGTCTGGCTTTTAAATGTACCCGAAAAATGGCTGAAGAGAACACCGAAATTTGTAAGACAATGTTTTGTATAAGGTGTATATTTTAAGTACTTTTTTTACTACGATCCCAAACAACATGTGTTTTAATTTTAGAGGTAAGATATCTCTATCTGTTTATTTCTTTACTAGAGCTATCAGGTGTACCCTCACATAAACTGCAATTGAAACTAAATATACCGGTTGTGGTTATGCAAAATATAGATGCGCCTCGACTGCGTAATGGAACGAGGCTTCGGATCACACAATTAGGGCAGAATATAATCGGTGCCATTATTTTAACGGGTGTAGGAAAAGGGTAAAATGTTACCATACCTCGAATCCCAATAATTCCCACTGACCCACTATTTCACTTTAAAAGACTGCAGTTTCCAATCAAACTTAATTTTGCTGTTACTATTAACAAAGCTCAAGGGCAAACATTACATGTATCAGGAGTGCATTTGGAAAAGTCATGCTTTTGCCATGGTCAACTATATGTTGCCTGTTCGCGTGTATCCAAAGCCAGGAATTTATATGTATTAAAGCCGAGTGAAAAAATATATAATGTAGTATACAGAAGCATCCTAGATTAATACTCTTATTCGTGCTCTTCTGAAAAGGAATTAATGTTTTTAACTTTTGTTAATACTTTAAACTTTTTGAAATCTTGGAAATGAAAATTATTTATTTTTGCAGTGAGATATCTTAATAAAGCATGCTTTTCAGTTTTTAAAATTATATTTTATATTATAATTTTTAGTAAAACTGAAAAAAACATAATACAAGATTGCAATGTTTCATATATCCAAATTGGATTTTAAAAATTATGCAGAATAGCGTCTTAGCGACATCAATATGTATTTCTTTTTATCTTAATGAAGAAGGGCAGCATTTACTGAAATTTTAAAAGGAGGGTATTTTTAACTTAAAAAATTAGTAACTAAAATTTGATCCTGATTATCCTGGTCAGGCAATAAGGAAAAAAATCAAATTATTTTCTTTTCTTTCGAATAGTCTTTGAAACGTATTTAAGGACATCATCAACGCAAGCGAAGCCTCGGGTAAAAGCTAGTAAAAAGATAAATCACTGCAGTATATTAGTATAAATATCTGTAGATATTTCATTTCCTTAAATTGCAGCGTTGCTTTCCTGTAGTTTTGTAATTTTTTGTATCGTTTTAGTTATATATTTGTTTGATGATTTTAGGGTGATACTTTTAGGGGTTTATTTCGTATTTGTGGCTAGATGTTTTGCACATAGAGGTTAATTTCTGGTACAGAATTGTAAATCAGTTGAATGCAAAAGCATTTAAATTGTAAACATATCTTAAGTCAACCTGAGCTATATATCTTTCTTTTAACGCGAAATAGCAAATACGCTCCTCCCTAACCTTAACAGCCGATTTTACTTGAAGCTTCCAGAAGCCCGTATTGCAGTACATAAATACGGCTCGAAGAGTTAGAACATGTTTTTTGGATGTAAGACTGAGCTGTTATTCGGCTGTTCAAAGAGAGCTAACTGTATTGTAATTTGAAGTTTACTTCGTGAGCAATTTTGGGAACTCACTAGTAGTATTACAGAAACTCACTAAAAACTCACTAACAGTGTTACAAAAACTAACTCACTAAATTTTTGAGCAACTCCAAACTACTTCTTGTGGTGCGTGTCGTAAATAGAAATATGTGAGTTCTGCGTTATTCAAATTAAGAATAGTTTTTAAATCTACTACAATATATGAATTAAAACAGATTATATGTTTTATTTTAGGCACTATGTAGATAAATATTGATTTCAGTGCTCAGTTTTAGTTGATATATAAGTTGTGTGTTACAGAAAAAATTTTTCCATTGTTACTAAGTTACTTTTATTTGAAAAAATTATATTATATTGCACAAACATTATTAAAAGATTTTTTTACTGTGAAAGCATATTTTTCAAATTATAACTTTCTTGATATCGTATTACCGTACAAAATCTTAAAAGTATTTCACTTCTTTATTTCGTGCCTGTTCGCTTATATGGTAAATAATATGGTAAATAACACGAGGGTTATCTAAGATAAAAGGTAATTTTGTGCAGAACATTCAAAGGGAAACTTACTCATATTCGTGTTATACATAGGCAAAGCTATGAAACCACAAATGTAGTTCAAGCCGTTCGTCACGAACTTGGTTTGAACTAAAACCTTCGATTAGTCTTTGTCACTAGCATAACAAGTAATACATGTTTCACTTGGCATTAAGTAAATATTTATTTAATATCTGCTTCTTCTAAATTTTCCTTATAAATGTGAAATCTGTTTTGCATTGGAATGAGGAATAAAGATCTTAAAGAACCATGAGATTCATTTTTGATGTCCTGTTGTCGGCTGGAGAAGCATAAAATAGAAATGCTTGTGCGCCCTCAAAAAGATTAATCAGAAAGGAGCTGGTTTGAGGAAATCATAACATCTAACTCTTGTCTAGCTTAATTCTTAGTTTGACCTGCATAAGGAATACAATCCACTAATATGAGTCTTTTAATATTTTTTTTGTATTGTGGTCAAATTCGACCTGAAAATCTTTCTCACAACATCCATATTCTTCTATAATATTTTTGCTCATATATACTACACTGTTTCGTCATTATTATGCATTTTCTAGTTCTTTGACATTCGTTCCCGAACGCATTTAATACAAGCATATTCATTCACTAATAAATTAATTTGTATTGCACATTCTTAAATCATGATCTTTACAATTACACTTAATAAATGTATAGTAATTTTACAACAATTTTCTGCGCTTTTTGCATTTCAGATATTAAAAAAAAATTAATTAGGTAAAAATTAATACTCTTATTAACCGAAGAAGATAAATTTTTGCGAATATGAAAAACTCCAAGGAGAGCCAGTTTCCCAACTGACGAAACTTTGTGGGTAGTTTTCACAGAAAATAAAGAAAAAACTGGGATTAAGCTCCCAACTTATGGTTAACAAATTTTGCTTTTTCAAAAATTGTCCATGAAAGGCTCCGTCACGTGGTGAACTCAATTCCTTTGAAATCTCTACCATACATAAAAATTTATCTTCTGTAGTTAGTAAAATTAATTCTAATCTAGTTCTTGCCAACGTTTTCAAAGTTATAATATTTTACTGTTTTCTCATTTGATTACTATTTTTCTTGTCAAATGACGCTACTTTTGTTTTGCTTTGCTTCCGCGGCCTAGTTTTTAAATCCCCATTGACTCATTTATTTCTCCTCCAACAGGAGTATAGACATAGTTTAATTTTTCAAGGTGAGGTGTTCTTCAGTATTTTTATTATAGTAGTATTTGTATTTTATATTTTTCTTTGGCTCTATCAAGAACTAGGTATTATGTTTTTATTGTTGACTTGTATCTCCTTGTAATATGAGTTATTTACTTACATCTGTAAATCTCTTGGCGTAGTTATTGGAACACGTGAAGTTATTTTTTTCCTTAATTACAAAACCTGAATTGAGGATTGTCAAGACATTTATTTGCAGTAGCAGGATTGACTTATGAAAATGGGAACTGTTTTGAAATAGTGAATATTGGGATGTAAACATTTAAGGTAATTATCTTTAATTGTAATACTACTTGTACTGTCTTCCCATGATTACATTGTAATTACATAATATAAAAGTAGCAACAGATGTACAGATCTAATGCCTTAATCTAAAATGCTATTCACAGGAGTGTAGCAATAAATTTCTTTTAAACTACAAATTCTCTTCCTTCTCAGATACCTAATTGAGAAACTTTGAAACTTAGCCTTGCTGTATATCATTAAGAATAACAAGAGATGTTTGTAATACAAAAGTTCTGGAGAGCTCCTGTAAATGTGCTTGAGATGGAGCTCAGAGCAAGAGTAAATTAAGCGCCTTCTTCTTAATGCTTTTAAACAATAATTTACAGAAGTAAAAGGAGACAAGGTCTTAAATCACTTCTTTCAGCTCATCGTGAAGAACGTTTCTTCTGATTGATGAGCATTTAATTCGTAAATCGCTGAAACTGCATCTTAAGGTCATCTCAGCCCATGCATCTATTTAAAAAGGGCGCATTAACCTGAAACGTGTATTCTTCTCTCTAAAATGTATACTTTATCTTATCTAAGCTCGAGTCTCTTCTTCGGAAAAGAAAGAAATGTTTAATGACTTTTCCATTGAGAGTAATGAAACTTTAGGAACATTGAAGGTGAAGAAAGACATTTAAGAATGCGTAGGGAATGCACAACTGCCTTACAAAGTGTTCGTTTAAAAATGTTTTTAACCTATAAGTAAACTAATTTGAGCTTTTTCTGAGAAATAGAATAAGGCGTTTCACAAATCAATTAAAATCTTTAAAGTTTTGCTAAAGACTTTTTTCCTTTATTTTGTTTAACTGAATGAAATATGCAGTGGGAAACGGAAAACTTTAATGAAAATACGGATGTATATAGAAGATCTGATACCCCAAACATGTTCCACAACTGTCGTAGTTGAACAATTTATTAAGTAATAATTGTCATTATTTTCGGATACTTTCTAAAAAATAGTATCTAAGTGTGTTTGATACCACATATAATTTTCTAAACTATAGCATGTAAATAATGTTTCATACCTCACATAACTTCTTAAAAAATAGCATGTAAATCGTGTTTGATACCCCACATACCTTTCTAAACAACAACAAATAAATATGTTTGATACCGCCCATAACTTTCAAAAGTATAAAAATATAACCGATGATTAGGTAACGCACGTTGGTTATGCCATTTTATATCATTGAAGTCAATGTTGCTTTAAATGAAACTTTATTATATTAAGGACGTTATTTAATACAGGACAAAAATTATTTTCAGTGTATCTTCTATAAGACGGTTATAAATGTTAAGAATGCCATAATTTAGGTAATACTATGACATGTTATATTCTTTGAAAATAACCTTTGGAGTTTTCTAAACAGCAGGAGGAGAATCAGAGACCAACGGCTTTCAAGCTTTCGGCTCATTGCGAAAATTTTAATCTCCAAGTAGATGTTATATCATACATTTCACACCTGTGCTACGCTTTTTAAATATTCAAGCTGTAACTTTTGACAAAACCATTTTAAACTGTTTTACCAGAAAATTTCATTAATCATTTCTTCCTCTCTGTCCTATCCTCTGGAGGCGAGAATACTGTGCTGCGAGAAATTAATAACGAAATGTACCCTGCTCTTGAAATTCCCTTTTACACGTTATGTAGATCTCAAAGGGAGATAGCAAAGCCATGAGAAAGATCTATAAAGAGAGGTATAGTGCATATTTAAAACATTAAGTTTCAGGTTTGAAACCCAGCTAGCTAAAGAATAAATTCATTTCAATTATATTGAACCACAATCTTTAACTAATTCCTTAGAAGATTTTATTTCATTTAAATAAATTCTTCATCTTTAAAGTATAAAGGTAAGGAAAGCGAGCAACTTAAATTTTACATCAATATCTAAAATGAGCTGTTCATTTTCGTTTAATGCAGTTGAGTTATTCATCATCGTGGTGAAAACTAAAGAAACTGTGGTGTCATATTTGTGTATGTTTAGTAATTCTTCTTTGGTGTTCGCGAATAAACGTTGCTTAGAGAAACGCTGCCTGCTCATTATTATTTCTTGATCAGTTTCATTTATTAGAGATTCCCACATTTTCTTCATGGTGTCTCTTTCCCTGGAATGTTACGACTTGGAATAATCGACAAGCTAAACATTTCGAAAATGGAGAGTGTTCTTGAAAATTTGAAAAAGAAACTATCTGTTGTAATGCAGTTAACTACTAAACTATTAACCAAAGTCGAAATTAATTTAGTTAATAATATTTCGCCAAAGGAAAATATTGAAATAATCGAGCATTTTTACAATCAATTAATTGAGAAAACTCAACGAACTGAAAAGCTTAGATTCAGAAACAGAAACGAAAGTAACTGTGGAGGAGAGTGAAAACGATGCAAAGTCAAGAATATCAAAATAGAATTGTTACATGGAGAAGGAAAATGCAACGGGTATGTTACACTAACAGAAGAACGAAAGCTGTGCATTTACTACATTTGCAAATCGGACCTTATTTCGGAGTATGTTTAAGGTAAATGATCAGAGTGTAAATGGTTGGACTTTTGAAATTGGTACGAAAATAGCATTCACAATAATAGCGAACTGAGAAAAACTTAAACATTTCCATTGCCATACCTAAAATCATTACTTAGTGGTAATGCTTTAGCTGCCATTTTCGGTTTCGCTTTAAGTGATCAGAATTATGATTCCGCAATAGAAATACTGAAAGAACGTTATGGAAGAGAAGAAATAACTTCGCATATGAATAAATTGTTGTCTCTTTAACCATTCTAAATTTAATTCCAGAGGAATTAAATTTAGAAATTAACCGAAGTCAGAAAACAGAAGCAGAATTCGAAGTACAGGAACTCATAGAATTCTTAAAAAAGGAAGTTAATCACTGAGAATCTGCAAGTTTGATTAACCGTGCGAAAAGCAATCAGAAACAAGGCAGTGAAAAACATGAACAACGCACGACAGCTTATCCGAGTTACAAATCGGAAGTCCTGACTGTCTCAGTTTTGTAAGCGGATGGATACAAATGCATATTTTGTGATAAAATAGATCTTTCAAAATACAAAGGTACAGAATGAATTCCGAAGAGAAATTAAGATTTGAAACGTACTGGAAGTTGTTTTCTGTTTTTTCGATGCAAACATTTAGCAGTCAATCGCAACAGAAAATAGTTTGGTTGCAGAAATTTGGTATACATTATGAAGTTGTTTGTATAAATCCCGCATCAGATATATCCAGTATATAAAATAAAAAGTCGAAAATTCGATAGAAATTGCTCAAACGTCTTATGCTTTAACTGGATCTAATATTACACTGCAGACGGTGCATGCGGTGTCTGAAGTTAAAAATAAAACTTGTGAGGCATCTTCTCGAGGGCGGTGGCCAATCTTCTGTAATTCGAGAAGATTTATCAGGAAAACCTAAATTACCAATTAAATAAGAGGCCATTTTACACCTTCATATTTTCGATGAAAAGAACGGAAAACAGTGGGGTCAAAAAAAAGTTGAACTTATTCTACGAAACATTAATGACACTAGAAAATACATAACTCTTGAGGTCCTCGAAATACTAGTCATAACAAATCCGGACATACGGATGACAGATCTATGGACATACGGATGACAGAATCAAATCCAAACTCCAAATATTCGGGATTACTTGAATAGACCCCAGCGGCTTTAATAGACGGAATTTGTCATGAGATTTCAGTTTTAATCCGCGAGAATAATACAGGGTGTTTCAGCACAGCGGTTACAAACTTTCGGAGGAGACAGAGTACACCCAGACAATAAAAAATCACATAACAATACATTGTCAGAAACGCTTTCCTGGTGCAGTAATTACAACACAAAACACAAGAAAAGAAGGACATGAACAGAATGAGAAAACACTTTTATTATGCTTAAGTATAGCATAAATTAAGAAATAAGAACAAAAAGAGACAAAGATAGTTATCAAAAAAGGTGTTCCAAATTACGGCTTCGGGCTGCGATGCAGGCCTCACATATGTAGCATATGGAAGATCTCATGTTCTGAAAGATCACCGGGACTGTTCCGGACTTCCTCAGCAGCTGCCAAGATGGGTGCAACAATTTCCTCAAGCACTGTCAACAGGAATTCTTACACCAGTGTCTTGACGTACCCCCAGAGGAAGTAGTTAATGTAAGTGAGGTCTGGCGATCTTGCTGGACAATGCATAGGACCCATCCTGCGGTCCAATGCATTCGGATTGAGACGTACATCAAGGTTGTAAGTTACCACCAAAGCAGCCCCAAAACTTTACTTTTAAGATTAATAAAAATGTTTTCTCACCCTGTTCCTGTCCTTTCTTTCTTGCGTTTTGTGTCGTCACTACAGCGCCAGGGAAGCGTTTCCGACCATGCACTGCTGTGCGATTTTCCATCGTCTAGATGTACTCTATCTCTCCTGAAAGTTTGTAACCGATTTTCTGAAACACCCTGTGTAAAGAAACTAGTAAGTGAAGAATTAAAAAGTATAAGCAGTAACGCCGTGATGATGAAAACCTTGTTTACTTGAAGTATTTTAGAAGGAAAATTTGCTTCTTCGGATTTTCAAATGCACTATGCGCATTTAACCTTAAGTGTACAAGAGAAGCTTTTAAAAAGCGTCGTATCATGTTAGGACATTGAATCTACTAGGAGGCGTTGTAATGTGACAATCTAACCAAATATCTATCTAGAAATCCTTAATTAAATTTACATGTGCCCAATATTTACTGGCTTGAAATTCCTAGTACATTGCAAATTAAACCCTAGTGACAAGAATAATTAAATATTTGACTTACCCAAGAACCCACATGCATGAGACTTGCGGAGACCAATTTCTTTTCTAATCTCACATTTATTTTATCAAACACATTTTCTGGATTAAATATGGAACATTTATCACACACGTATAAAATATCAAAATATCATAACTTAGAACACAAAACGTGATAAATTAAAACGGCATAGTAGACGAAAGCAGAAAGCGTGTCTATCACTCGACCAATCTCAATCTATTCACATCATGCATATATGCAGTCGAAATTTTCTCATAATTATTTCATGCAGTGCCCATATCATTGTTGTCCATGTGCAAGATCTTTTTTTTCACTTTCACATTCTTTAACACACTTAACATAATCACGTGGTCACACATCGCTGGTAATGCACATTCTGGAGTCGAGCACCTATAGATAATCTGCTTGAGATTACGCGAAATATAAAGAAGTTATAGACAATCAATTTAAGGATTCAATAACCGGAAAGGTTGCTCATGGTACTCCATCTTGGTAAAGAACTTGCTATGTTCCTTACCATGCTGTCATCATTAGAAAAAATTCACATTGCTTGTGATGCTTCTTCAAAGGAAAATAATCATGAACCTCTAAATGACAATTTACTTCAAGAACCAAATCTTCTTCTTTCTTTTCTTAATCTTAACAGTATCAATAAATTTCCAACTGAATTTACGGACGTTATAAAGGCGTTTCTGCGAATTTCTATTGCTTCTGAATATCGGGATGGTATGCGACTTTTATGGATTGATTAGAATTGAAGTTTAACGAATCTGGGAATTCAAGTTTATCGAACATGTCATGTAATTTTTGGAGGGAAATCAAATTCAGTTTAGCTGAGCGCTTGCAATAGGCATTATTTAAAGAAATTTAAAATATCCATCTCAGAAATGTTAGAAAACTTCATGTATGTTGACGACTTTATTTGTGGGTCAGATACGGAGGAGGAAGTCTCAGATATATCATGATGCTAATAATATAATGAAAAAGAGCGTCAATGACTCTGAACAAATGGAATTCTAATTATTATACTTTAAAGAAGCAGTATAAATCAAATAAGAACTTCATCAGTTTTCAACTACTCAGTTGTAGCGGTGGTGGTGGTAGTGGATCTATTTGCACATAACCTGAAATAATATAATACGCCAAACACAAGTCATATATAAAAACACATAAATATTACAAGTTTAAAACCAAATGAAACTGTAAAATAGAATGAAAAGGTAGAATAATGACACATTCAGATGAATGTATATAAAACAAAGACAAAATCATGTCAATTATACAAACAAGGATAAAATACAGAGATCATGAATATAATAAAATCCAAAGTGTTAAAACATCAACACAATACACTAAATCAAAATTAAATGAAATAATAAACATCTGCCTCTTTCAGGTAGCAAAATGAATTTGTGTTCACCTCTTTCCAAATTATTCGGCCAAGAGGTATGTCACAATCACCAAAATATTTATTTTTAAGTCTGTTAAAAGAATGACACTCAATTAAAAAATGACGCATTAGAGAAATGCTTCGCATTTTGAACAAACTGGTTCACTCTCCCCTCTCAAAAGAAAGACGTACGTAACCTCTGGAATGACCTATTCTAAGTCGGGACGGTATAACTTCCTCCTTCCGATTTCCCTTAAATTCCCAATATTCAACTCGAAGTTTCACGATTCTTCGTTTATTATCGTCCTGATCATCCCACAGATTTTGCCATTTCTCTTAAAATTTTTACTGTTCGATTGCGATTCCCCCTCAAAGATTTTTGGTCTTATATGGGGTACTAATACGTATATCTTCTGTTTTAATACTCAAGAGATTATACATGTCATCCTGTCACATGATCAAGCAAAGTGTCGTGTTTTGAAAATTGTTTCGAAGATCTTCGATCCTGTTGGGTTTCTTGCTCCATATGTGATTCAAGCAAAAGTTCTATTTCAAGATTTATGACTTAAAGCTATTGATTGGGGTGAGCTTATCTCACCAGAATTGCAAGATAAATGAAATAAATGGTATATTCAATTATGTGCTTATCGAATATTTACACTGATATTTTCGTGATATCGATCACATGTCTGTAAGTGTTGTAATTACATTGTTTTTGTGATTCATCTCAAAGTGCTTACGAAGCAGCACTATACATGCAATACCATAGCTTTAAGTGTTCCGGAGAAACTTTAGTAATTGCTAAGAATAGTGTGCCTCTCGTCAAAAAAATTATCTTTATCAAGCATGGAACTCATGGCAACAGTATTAGTTGCAAAACGTATAACTACAGTCCTTGTGCAGTTTCCTCAAGCAAAGATTTATTTGTGGACCCTATTCTCTCATTGCTCTTTTCTGGATAAAGAACTCGCCGCGACCATGGGAAAATTTCATACAAAATTGAGTGTTGGAAATTCAAGATAAAATATCATTTAGTACGCCGTATCGTTTTCCTGGATGAGATACTCCTATCGATAAAATCCCACATGATGTTACAGTGAGTGAACTTGCAGTAGATCGAGTATGATGGCATTGACATACATGGCTACATCAAGATGAAATATATTGGCCAAAAAGGAATGAACATTGGGACCTAGAGGATACCTCTGAAGAGCGTTGTTACTCAAGTTTCAAGTAGTGTTCAGTCTTTGCAACCCGGGGTAAAGATAGAGAAATTTAGTCAGTTAGGTGAACGTTTAAGAGTAACATCCTACATATTTACATTAATAAATAATTTAAAGTCATAAAATGCAGTTATTGATTCTGTGACCAAAAATGAAATATGTAATCTTGTGTGTTATTGGATTAAGTTATCACAAAGTGAGTATCATTTTGTAGAATGTAAGCGTAGAATACCGGTGTATTAAAATTCCAAATTATTTCGGTTAAATCCAATAACTAATGACAGGGGTTTTTACGATCTGGAAGCAGATCAGTAAAATAATCGTTAGATGTAGATGAAATTCAGCCTATAATACTACTAAACAATTATTTTTCTCTTTTAATTATTTTTAACTGTCATGAAAAGGTACTTCATAGCGTGCAAATGAAAACTTAGTAAAATTAGGAGGAAAAGTTTGGATTTTAAAAGCTAAATGTTTTATAAAATCTCTCTTATATGATTGCAGATTTTGTAAAAAATATAAAGCTAGAGCTAGACAAGAGATATCGTTACCTGATGACCGAGTGTCGCATAATCGTTTCAGGTAAGCGGAGTAGATTTACTAGACTTTTGTATTTAAATGATGGAACAAAACTGTACATTTCATTGTTTACTTGTGCAGTAACTCGAGGAATTCCTTTAAAATTGGTATCAAATTTAAATACAGAGTGTTTTATTTAAGAATTGTGTATATTTTTTTAACGCGAAGGTATTTGTAGACTTATTTATTCTGAAATTGCTAAAAACTTTGAAACTGCATATCATGAATTAAAATACTTCTATGAATTTCATAAGACCGAAATGTTCTAAATTTTTTTGAAAATATTTCTTTGATAAAAATGGTTTTGAGTGAACATTTATTATAAAAGGTGCTCCTTGTCGGTCAGTATTTTGGGAACGTTAAGTAAGCGCTGTAGAAACTTGTTTAAAGTGTATCTTAGGTAAAGCTTTTTACTTCTTTGTACGAAGTAAAGGAACTATTATATTTGCGAAAAGTTTCAGTTATCGTGTTTCAACGAAAGTACCCATTTTGACCGCTCTTGAATTCATTTGAGCGGTGTTTTTGCGTGAGATCTGTACGTACGAACAGAATAAAGGACTCTTTTTTTTCCCAAAACGGATTGTAAAATTAATTTAAAAGAGATTCAAAAGCGATTTTTTTCATGACATCTGTATGTATATATCTCGCATAACTCAAAAGGCCTCAAAATGATGAAATTTTGTATATGGGACTGCTATAACATGTAGTTCTGCAACTCTCTTTTTGTTTGCAATCGGAAGCTTATTAAGTTAAAATAATGTGCTTATTAAGTTAAAATAATAATCGGAAGCTTATTAAGTTAAAATAATGTGCAAACATATAAAAGAATTAATTTTCGAACTAATTTACAATATCATTTAAATTCAGATAGCATAAGTAAATCAAGTGCAAAACCAAAACATGAAAATAAATTCAACAATTTAGCAAATTAAAATTAATCTAAAAAAAATTAAAAATGCATAAGTGAATGACTGTTGAGCAGGCAGAAGACAGACTTATCAAGGGGAAATTGCATCCTAACCTAACTCTTCAATCATTCAATTCGTGTTTCGTCATTCATGCAAGCAAGGGTAAAAGTCAAAACGTTCTCTTATTTGAAAGTACGTGGAATTAAATCCATAGCCCCGTAGTCAAGTTGTTTTTCCCGCCTTTTCTACACGTACAGTTTTAGAATGTTCTGGAAATATTTAAAGCGAACTGGATTGGCTGACGTCATTTCTTGGAAGCTCCGCCTTTCCAGAGGATATAAAAGGACTCGCAAAAGAATATCGGGACTTTTTCTTAAATGCAACTATGCAGTAAACTTCATACAAAAAGTTATTAGTAATTCTTTTTATTTACTCCGGATATCTGATTTTGTAACTGCTATTTCTCCTGAATAATAATAAATGGATCCTGTTTTTTAAACTTATCGTCTGATAATTTAAGCCACGACTACTTCTATATTTCTTCAATGAACTATTTATTCTGGACAAAAGCTGATACATCACATATATATATATATATATATATATATATAACTCAAAGAATGGGTAGTCCCCGATTATGTGAACCTTAAACTTTTAATACTATTAAAAAATGACAAACTTTTCCAAAGAGATTTAAATAAATAAAATGTACATAAAGTTCTAAACCGAGTTCTAAACAGCTAAAAAAACGGAAAACCCTGTAGAAAACAAAAATATAGAACAAAACGTAAACTTACCGAGTTCGTTAAAAAGTCCATCATTTACCAAACTGTGGACTTGTGCAGAAGAAAGTAGAATTCAAAGCTACTCCTGGAGATGTAGAAAAGTTGAACTTATTGGAGAAAAAATATAAGATAATTA
The DNA here is from genome assembly GCF_044657685.1 of Stegodyphus dumicola. NCBI lineage: Eukaryota > Metazoa > Arthropoda > Arachnida > Araneae > Eresidae > Stegodyphus > Stegodyphus dumicola. The sequence continues at coordinate 203,578,100 of NC_140771.1, forward strand.
AGTGTCCAATAGCAAATAATAGTATTTTTACATGTGTTCAACATGTCCTATTCTGTTAAACTTTGTGTGTGGGGATGGGAATTGTGGGTGTGGTCAGTGAAAATTAAAACGAAGAAGGAGAGTGGCAACGCAATATGACGGCAGAAGAAACTTTTCTGAAGATAATGGTTACTGCAAAATCTGAAAAAGCGAAAAATATTTCCGATCACTGACTTCCTAGTAACATTCTACTTTAAGAAGCAAATTTATGATATGTTTGACCTTCAAGAAAACCTGATAGGTATTTCCGCATTATTAAAGCCTTGTTCAGCCATTTATTTTTCATTCGCAATGAAAGTTCGCAATTTTATAGTTTACAGTTGCAACAACTATTCGCAGTTTTATAGTTTAGAGTTGCAATAACAGTTCAAATTTTTCTGGTCTGCTTACTCAGAAGATCTTCTTCAATTCCTAATACAGTATCATCAATAACGTAATTTTAACATAAAATGAGATTTTTCAGATATATTGTTTACGTTATATCCTAGACCACAATAATTGCAATATTTTTAGTATTTTTAATAACTGCATCCATACATACCATATATACCAACATTATAAGTTGGCATATTCATCATACCAACATTATAAGTTGCATCCATACATACCAATATTATAAGTTGGTTAAAGACCAAATTGTTAATTCAGACAGTTAATATCAAACATTTTTAAAATAAATTCGAAATACTTATCATACACCAAATCAGTAATTGCTGGATTTAATTGATTTTTTCGTGATATATACTGTCAAAATATACTTTGAATTCGGATAATTTACTAGTAAAGTATTTTTTGGTAATGGCCAAATACATCGGGAGTTTCAGGATGCATAAAATTCATGATACAGCCCAGGGGTCACCAATGGGCACTCTCGAGAAAGGAAAATCTCCGTAGAAGTTACGTAGAGTCAAATACCCAGGCAGGCGGATCCGAGGGCCTCCCACCTCCTTTTTCTTTACCAAAAGCCTCTCGAGAAAACTTTCAGCTCGACAAAATTTCTGTGAATATATATGGATTTAGTATAGAAGATACAAGTTTGATCAACGAGTGCTTATTCAGTAACCATGAGGAAATATTTGTAATTATGAAAAAGTGAATTTCAGTTTGCTGAAAACCTCTGAACATTTATCATTGTGAGAAGAAAATTTATATCGATTATTAGGTTTTAATCAGGAATCTGATGTATCAGGCAGTAACTGAATTCTTATTTTATTTCTGTTATAATGATATTCTTCTATTGTATCTTCTTAATGTGGTTATTTTTTGAGCAGTGAATCAAAAAATATATTTCCTGATTTATTGTTTAAAAATTTACTTTTCCTGCATTTACAAAACTGCCTTTGGCTGCTAGTTTTTAAAAAGGGAAGGATATTGGATATGTGTAACTAAATAAATTCATCCTATTCAGAAACTTTCCATCTGTCATATGTCTGTGCTTTCCTTCTTTCGTCATTCATTTAATATTCGTTTTGAATTTGATTACGAAAAATTTCCAGCGCAATTCCAGGAATTCTTTTCAAGTATACTCATACCTTTCGAATTTATTCCCTCTACCCTCCCTGCATAGTCAATAATGTAATACGCATGCCATTCCGACGGCAAGTCTTCCAAATATTCGCAATAGAACATCCTCTCATCACGAAAACGTTCGCATTTTTTCTTCTTTCCAACTCACCCGCTGTCAATACGTCTCTCAGCCCCAGTGCGTGAAATCTAATGCTTTGGCAAATACTGCGGGGCTGTAACTGACTTATCACACACACGGAACCAATCAGCCGAGGTAAAAAAGGCCACGAAGCACAAAAAAAAAGAATAAAAAAAACCTCCTGTCTACTTATATATCTTTATAAAGATTGGGCGCGGGCATAAACCTGTCTCTAACACATGACGCATCAAGAGAACGATATTTCGATCTACTGTTAAGATATTTGTTGCATATAACTGTATCCATCCGTGATATTCCTTCTTTTGACCTACGCCTTGCCTACTCGTCTATGCGCAGGGGTGCCGGACGAGGGGACATGCTTCAATTTGTCCAAGAGGATGGAAGGATTAGATTTTCAGCCGGAGGTGTTACCAGGCTTCCAGAAAGAGAGAAACAGGTGATAAAAAATTGCATGTAAAAAAATGGTGCCTCCAGTAATGGAGTTGTTGATGGGATTTACGATAGGAAGAACACATTTCTTGCGCGCTCTTGATCTCTTTTAGATAAACGCAAAAAAGGGTTTTATGAGTGTTTGTTTTATTTTATGGGTTTACAAAGAAGAGACAATTTAGGGTCTGCATTTGCATGATTACTTGAAAATATTTCCTAATGTTGAACTGTCATGAATTATAGCTAACAATTTAAAGTGAGATATTTTGCTCAAATAAAAAAACTCAGTGCTGAGAAATCAAGAGATGATTTTAGCATATACAAAAAATATTCATATATGCCAGATTATTTCAAGGAAAAAAAGAGATGTTAAAAGCTTCATCACGGTATTTTGCCTACAGGCTTATCCACTAATAATTCCACCCTTTTCGCTAAATCAATCTCAATTCTATAGTTCAAAGAGCATATTTTTATTATTATTATTATTATTATTATTATGACTGTTCTTATTATTGTTGCTATTATTATCATTATTCTTATTACTGTGACTAATATCATTATTATTATTACTAATTGCTAATTTCGGGATCTTTATACTTAAGCCTGGAAACGCATATTGCGTATTTCATCACCATCTCAAATCAAGAGAAGGGAAGTGAATTATTCTTTAGAAAATACTTGTGAAAAAGTTAGTGATTTTTAAAAATTTACTTGCATTTGAATGTCTGCCGAACATGGTGAACAGATAGTATTCAAAGAAAGTAGTAAAGTAGAAAATTGAAAGTTAAAAACCAGCAGTACAATAAAAACGAGGCACTCTGAAATAATAATTTTAGAACTTTCTTGAAACAAAAAAACCTGAAGTGATCTGAATTTAATGCTTATTAAAAGGTCTAAATGAGCAGTCAAAGAACAAAACTTCCAGGCATTGCATTTCTCCAAGGGAAATTTTTCCAGAATGGCAGAAACAACCGTTTAGTCAACGGTCTTATTTTTTGCTCCGGAATAAAAAAAAAAAGTAGGAACTTTGTCGAAAATGATCAGCATGTTTGCAAGAGCCTTTTTAAAGCCCGAACATGTGTTTACATAAGCGTTTTTCAGGTTCAAACATGTCTTTTGTCGATACAGTCAACTATTAGGAGTCGTTGAATGCTGAAAAGCCTATACATTTGAACAAAGCAGAAGGAGGAACCGTGAGACAGAAATATTTACCCAATTATAGTACGAAATACTTAATTTATTTCCTCTTTCAATGCAAATTTAAAATTCCAAAAGTGCATTCAGCCATACAAGAAAAGAGTTCCCCACCTTTTGAGACTCTTTTAACTTTTTTTAAAGAAAGATGCTTATCTGCAAAGCACTTCTAGCTCTAGTTTAACAGAATTCATTTTCTTCTGGAAGATATACAACCATCATTTCATTTCTAATTCTGAGTTTTTTTACAAAGTCTGAAAAATCTGCAGCTTTTTCTACGGAATAAAATTATTAATAACTACATTTCTTTTTTTTTCAAGATATAAATACCGATTTTTAAATTATAGGCACTTTTGTTAACTGTATGTTGCTAACATAAAATGAAAATAGTTAGATATGTCGTTTTTTCAGTAATTTAATTAACATAAATCCCTTCTTAAAATTAAAATTCTCTTAATTTATCAAATGAATAACATAAGAGCAAGAAAACATTCCTGCGCATTCATTTTTCCCGAAAAGGTATTAAATCTAAAACTCAATTTAAGAAAACAAGTTTAAACTTGTAGAGACATTAGGATTTTTTTTAACCTGCAGAAGTGAAAAATGAGCAATGCCCTCGCCGGGACTCAAACCGCGGACCTCTCGAATACGCGCCGAGTGAGCTGAACACTTCACCACGAAGGCATGCTAAGAAGACGGGAGAAATGCCTTACTCCCTTTTTTAAAGGAGACTGGGGATTAAGGGACCCAATTGCCAAATCCTGGTGGTGGAGAATCATCATCCACCACCTTTTTTAGTTTGAGCACCACTGTGGATTTAATACGTATTTTGAAAGCAGGAGAGATAAAAATGAGCAATGCCCTCGCCGAATTCGAACCACGGATCTCTCGAAGAGCGCCGAGTGTGCTTACCACTACACCACGATAGCATGATAAGAAGGCGTGAGAAATACCTTACAAACTAAATTTAAATAAATGTTCCTAATTGTAGAGCAAAATCATAATTCCTATTTATATTAAAATTTCTTTTCAGTGAGTTATTCAGTTTTAATAACTTGTTTTTATATTATCACATCTGCATTTAATTTTAAGTTTAAATTTTTTTAGAGAGAAGGTTAATAATACAGATATTTAAATTAAACTTCATATGAGATTTATGTTTAAAATGACTTAAATTTGTAAAAATATATAGAGTTATGCAAATTCCAAATTATTACATGACTAATAAGAATTTCAACAGGAAACGACTAATTACTTGTAAAGCTACTTTTCAAGATCAAATTTAGGTTAAGGATCAAACCTTCGAAAATTAATTCTTAAATATTATAAAACCTTAGAAGAGCCGCATAAATTTACATTAGGTGCACTGTTTCTTATTTATAAAAAAAATATTTAATTATTTTAAAAACTGTGATAGGAATGTGTCCACAAATTATAATTCCTTTACGTTTTGAAACAATACCATCTTCTTCTGATGGAAATCTGAATAAATTGCTTTTCCACTTCAAATTACTCTTCCCATTATTTTAGCTACATGGCAAGAAAACGTGTTAAGCTTCTTTCTTTCTCCAAGAATACACTTAGATGCTTTTCTCTTACTTCAATCTTTCTTGGAAGAACAGTTTTAATTCAAGCCTTTCACGTCATAAGCTGTGGAAAATGAGTGTTATAATTTCAATTATTAATACGAGTAACTATTCAACTAATGAATTTTTTCATTGACATAGCAACGATTATTCCTCATTTGCAAGTTCTTAAGCTATTTATTCCTCACCTAAGTGTACCAAACGTGTGAAACTGGCATAGACTGCTTCTGTAAAAAGTATCATTCAAGAAAATTGTTGTTTGTTGAGAACGGAGCTTGATTTTGGATTTCAAAGGGAGAGATTTTATACATCATAGGTTATGTTCTACAAAATGACTGCATTTTTCAAGAGAAAGTTTCCTGGTATGTAATGAATTCCAAGATCCCAGCTCCTTTGGGCTACAGTTAGACACAGCTCATGTTTTGAATCTCCGAATTTTATATTTACCCTATTTGATTCTCCTCTTTGGACTTATTCAAATGTGATGCATCGGCAAAATAATTGTAACTTTTTCATTCACAAGAAGACCGCAAAAATAAAAACGATTAGTGAATGAGTTGAAACTTCTGGATTATTTCAACAACTCAAGTGCATAATGTTCTGTTAATAATCACGGTGATCGTACGGAGGTGAATTCACAATTTAAAGCCATCTACCCGGCTTTAAATCGCGGATTCGCCACCTTTAAGACGGAACAGAGACAAATAAGCTCCCATTTTTTCAAGCTTACCTCCTTTAAATTCTTTAGCAACTGTTAAAAATGATATTCATTTATCTTTGATTGTTTCATCAACATTTCCATTTTGTATTAAATCACAGTAGCAACATTTTCATTAATAATAACAAAATTATTTTCGTCAAATATTCAACAATATTTCTTTTTCTAAAATTCCAATGAAGTAGCAAACATAATAAAAAAACAAAACCTATAAAAAGGAAACTTATTACACAAGAATTTCTTACTTATTGAAAAGATCTGTTTGTCAAAGAAAGATTGAACTTTGAGCCCTTTTAATTACGAACGGCTATTTTTATATTGAAATGTCGATAACTACAGTGGTGGCCAAAATTGTGGACACTTTTGGAAATTTTTATGTTTTTGAACTTTGTATGCTTATAGAAAATGTTACGTTTCGCAAAATGCAAACTTGTATATATCATTTTAAAGAGGATTATTACTGAATTCAATACAAAACACAAAATTAAATTATTTTCCATACAAAAAACGTTATATGTACTTTAATATAAATAAAAACCACAGTTATGAAGTGGTTTGTAATGTCTAGCTTTCCTGGCCAATCACCGTTCTTGTTCTGAGAATGTTAGTAATCAAATTAAGTAATTGTTTAGTAATCAAATGTTAGTAACTGCCAGTAGAAGCTGACATCATGTTTACACTTAAAACAATTCATTATTTTGCTTTGTTCTGTAGAAGGAGGACCTCTTTCTTATACACTGAATTACAAGTAGGAATTTTTGTAAAAATTTTTAACATTTAGTCAAGAAGAGATGTAATATTATTGTGTTACGAGAAAGTGGTCTTTCCTATGCTGAAATTGCAAAACAGGTGGGTGGTTCAGTGACTTCATCTGGAGTCCGAAAGTTTTGTTTACGATATCAGGAGACAAATTCAATAAAAAACAAAGAAGGAAAAGGCCAAAAAAGGTGCACCACTTCTATGATAGTGATGACAGAAGTGACCTAGTGATGACCTACGTAGTGATGACAAAAGAATAAAAATACTATGTCTCCAAGATAGAAAAATGTCATCAGCGGCCATCAGAAGTGATCTGAATGATGCTGGTGTTTCTGTCAGTTCAAGAACAATCAGGAGAAGATTAACAGATGTTGAACTGAAAGGTAGAATTCCACGAAAAAAGCCTTATCTTAATTTTCAGCAACAAAAAAAAAGACTACAGTGGGCAAAGGAACACATTAATTGGACAGATGATCAGTGGTCACAAGTTATATGGAGTGATGAAACTAAGATATCGTTATTCGGTAGTGATGGGGGGAAATATGTAAGACGTAGAATAGGAGAAGAGCTATATCCTGACTGCATTCAAGCAACTGTGAAGAACCCAGTTAGTGTTATGATTTGGTCATGCATGTCAGCAGATGGTATTGGTCGCCTTCATGTCGTCGATGGGACACTGAATGCCAGAAAATACATTGACACTATTCTAAAACCAAAACTTCTACCTTCCATCAGAGATCTCTTTCCCAACAATGCTTCGTTTATTTTTCAGCAGGATTCTGCTCCTTGCCACACAGTCAAAATATCGAAAGAGTGGTTTCGTAAAAAGAGCATTAAATTGTTGGCCAGGAAACAGTCCTGACCTCAATCCTATCGAAAATTTGTGGCGCCGTTTGAAAACTCTTGTCCGAATGAGGCGCCCATCAAATAAAGTGGAACCAATTGAGGCTATAATTGTTTCCTTGCATCATGTAATAACGAAAGAGCTTAAAACTCTTGTCAGCTCAATGAAACGTCGATGTGAAGCTGTAATCAAAAATAAAGGGTACCCTACTAAGTACTGATAACTCACTGCAATCATCACTATCTAATGTATATCGATAACTATTATCGTTTAACTTTTTTGTATTGCAAATAATTGAATTTTGTGTTTTGTATTGAATTCAGTAATAAATTCTCTTTAAAATTATATATACAAGTTTGCATTTTGTGAAACGCAAAGTTTTCTATAATCATACAAAGTTCAAAAACATAAAAATTTCCAAAAGTGTCCACAATTTTGGCCACCACTGTAGTTCAGCCCGTAAAAAGTTTAACGTTTTCCGTACCTTCTTTGCGTCTCTTGTGTTGACAGCGAGAAAAATGTAGACATAATAGTGAGCTCTGTTACGAGATAGGTTCAACAGAAAAAAGACACTTTTGACGATAGCTTCCTGCACCAAAACAATTCAGATACGAGCTTTCTGTAGTATCTTCTTCAAAGGCTTCCCTTTCTTTCCAAGTACTTCAGGTAAATTTCTGTTTGTTAGTCAAATTTGCAGTTAAACCTATATAATTTCAAATAAGCAGAATTTTATAGAAATGCGCAATAAATTCACATACTGTTTCAAGATGAAGATATGGAAAACTAAATGTTCAGTTTTTGTATATGATAACTCAGAATATAATTTTGTATGACACTTTTACATTTAATAAAACAATAAGCATTTTCAAAACTCCGTAATTTATGCTTCACCCCCGAGTGTTCCTCATTGTTTAACATCAGTTGGTTCTCCAATAACGTTCTCAACATTAAATATTTCCCTTAAACAGCTTTTATTACCTTATCGTCTCGTCCTGAAATAGCGCCTGCAGTCAAGGGTAGGGGGGGAACTCATAGTCATCGGAACAATAATGACGTCACCGCTCGTGTTCCTGGAATGACTCTCAGGTACTCTTTGGTCTACGTTTCGGAACTGAAGAGACGGCAAATGTGCTGTGAAATGATAAAAGACTGACATTTTGCAGTCCTGATAAGGAAATAAAAAAAGAATGTTAGAGAGGGGGGAATGAGTGAAGTGGCATAAGTAGGGACAAATAGAAAACTGCGAGTTTTGAAAAGCTTCATTAGAACAGCCGTGCTCGTTAGGCTGATGAAGCATTGTAAAACAACATATTTATTATTCATTTTAAAAGAAATTTTGAGAAAGTCAGTATCCTTGTTAAGCGATTCTCTGTGAGGCGCATAAATTTCATAATTTTTTAATTAATTTCTTTAATATCGTTGCTGATTACACGTTATTGTCTGGTCAGTGATATTAGATACGTCGGAGATTAATGCCGATCGTCTACAAATAGACTTACAGGTTCAAACTATTTTTTCACACGTGTTATGAAGAATCATTGTTTTGTGAAAATCAATATAAAGCATTGATTTTTCAAAGTGGGGGGTGAGCCCCACCCCAACGAGGCGCAACTACCTCTAAAGGGGGGCGCGGGCCAGGAGTTCGCCGCTTGTGCCCGCCACACCACCCGCATCAATTCGCAACGCTGCGCTGGTGTCTTAGTTCGGCTAAAGAATGTTCATGTTAAGAACGAACGTTTTGCCAAACCAGGAGTGGTTGCATCGGACACAAAGGGAAAAATATGCTCCAAGTTTACTTTACAGGGGCTATCCATCCGGCCTTAATACTTTTATGCACATGCGAACCACCAGTAACTGTCAAAGCAGATCACCTCTTAATACGTTTTTGCGTATGCGCGAAATAGTAGTATTTTGTCAAAGGTCTCGTTTCTCAAGAGTTCAAAGTTCTGCGATACCGTTCTGTGTGAGCTCTGGATGAAAAGGGCTACATGTATTTTTAATACGAAAATAAACTGTCAACTTGTTATTTTTTGTCGCGTCATGAGTTCAGCGTTAAAATGCAAACACAATGATGATTATATTAAATACGATTTATTCGCTACACAAAAAAACTGGTGTCGACCAGCAGCAATATGTTATTTATTACGAAGTATTTGGAAAGGATACTATGAGAACTTCTCGTTTGGAACATTTGTCAAGAAAACATAGCGCTTTAAAAAACAAGTGCAAAATTGAGACGTCTGAAATTGGATAACACTGGATCCTTTCTTCAGTCACCTAAAAAAGCGCTCGAAGCTTCGTATAAGTTATCTCTGCTCATTGCAAAGGCCAAGAAAAGTCATATTACCTGAGAAAAACTCTACTAACTTTGCCAAATTGCTTGTTGAAAACCTCTGATATTGTTCTTGGACAAGAAAGTAAACAAAAGCTTACTACCGCTTTCTGACAACACTGTGGAAAGTCGCATTGATAATATCCGGTAGAAGACATAAACCATCCATGCATACGTTCAGGATTCGCGCAGAGAAAAAATTCCCAGCGTTACAGCTATTCACTGTATTATGTAGCTTCAAGCCTTGGTAGCTAGTACTCTTTTCAAACAAACTCAACAGTGTCTTACAATTATGTATGAATATTGCCAATCATGTTAAAAAAAGACTGTTTTAAATACTCTACTTTTTACGGCCCTTTGTGAAGATTTCGGAACAAAACATAGGACACTGTTATTTCATACGAAAGTACACTGACTCTTAAAAGGAAATAAGTAAGTAAGATTATTTAAACTTCGAAATGAACTGATTCAGTTTTTGGGAATTCAAAATCAAAATGAATTGTATGTGGAATTCCAAAAGCTAAGTGTTCAAGTTATGTTGGCTTATCTATCAGATATTTTCGATTAATTGAACTCAATGAACTTGGAATTAAGAAGTGAAACTTTGAACATGATATAGCATCGGGATGCAATCACAGCTTATACTGATACGTTTCAACTCTGGCAACGTAAACCTTTCGCCTGCAATTACTTCTACTTTTCCAAATTACTTGAAATCCAGGAAGAAGGGCTCTTTAATGGGATCTTTACTAAGAATACTACTAAGATGAAGAATACTACTAAGAATATTGCTAAGATACTAAGAATAAAATACAAAACCATTTGCAGCCCCTCACTGATGAATTCAACGTTACTTCCCTAACTCGTGTGATAAAATTATTTATAAAATGGCGACGGATCTTTCTCATGTTTACACAGATGTGTTACCCAAAACACTATAAAAGCAAGCTTTATAAATTAAGAATTATTCTGCAGCCAAATATGACTTTGAAAATACGGCTAAGCCATTATTTTAGGTAAAATATCTCAAAGTTTATAGCAGAGCAAGCACTACAACTGTACTTATATTGCACTGCAACTGTATTATTTGTTCTACAACTGTATTATTTGCTCAACAAAAACAAGATTTATTATGACAAGTTTTATAACTATGCCACAAATAAAGGAAAGGAAAAAGTTATTTTATGTAGGGATAATTGTAGTGTATCTACGTTTGCCATGGAATGTTATGAAGACTTGATTAAAGACACCCTGAAGTTCGATTATTGTTCTAATTATCCTTATTATCGAAATATTTTTATGGAATACAACGAGGAGGTAGAGCGGGTGTTTACTTATGAAGAGATATATGATGTTATTTCTATCCTCAGAGATGGTACGGCCCCTAGACTCGATGAAATCAGGACTACTTTAATTAGAATTATTTTGGGGGGAATTCATCTCTTTTTATATATTACTTTACAACAAATGCATTGTTTTAACGACTTTTCCTGGTATTTGGAAAATTGATTTTTGTTCCTAAATCTACAGGTGGACATAGACCCATCTGCTTATTAAAGACCCATGCGAAAATCCTAGATAAACTCATCACAAAAAGACTTGAGCATTTTTTAACGAAAAATAATATTATCAATTCAAATGAATATGGCTTTCGAAAGAATGTGTCTACTGATCTAGCATTATACAATGGGATCCAACAACTCAGAGAAAAGCGACAAAGTAAACACGTGGTCCTGGTTTCCTTCGATGTCCGAGGGGCATTTGATTCTATTAGCTGGTTCTCCCTGCTGTCTATATTAAAAGAAATTGGCATCTCAAGAGACCTATTTGATATAATTAAAAGTTATCTGGAGAATAAAGAATTAATTTTTCTGGGAAACTCTAATATAATTAATCTTCATTATAAAATTAGAAAAGGCTGTCCTCAGGGCTCATGTAGTGCTGCCCTGTTCTGGAGCCTCATAGCAAATAAATTACTGGAAGAAAATGTACCTGATACGAATATTACCTGCTATGCGGATGATATTATGGTAACTATTACAGGAGACTGCCTTGGAAAATAAAGGCTACTTTTTACCTGCTTGAAAATGTTTTTAAGAAATGGAGTACTGAGCAAAATATAAAATTTAATATTGAAAAAACAAATGGTATGTTTTTCCCTCTGGGAGGAAGAAACATTAGAACCCCCAGATTGAAATATGGTCAAAAAAGAATAAAATTTGTGAATACGTTTAAATACCTGGGTGTAGTGATCGAGGATAAGTTGAATTTTATAGAGCATTTTAATTCAATAAGACAAAAGATAAAAAAAATTTTTAATTATTATAAAAATACTTTTACTTCGATCACTCTTTCTGACAAAAGCTCTACCCTGAGGGATATTTACAAAAATGTTATTATAACGAAATTTATTTATGGTATTGGCGCATGGGGTGATCGAGCAGGAAAGCTGGTCAAGACAAGGCAGAAATTAAACTCATTGCAGAGGGCCTGGACAATTGCAATTACAAGATCATTTAGAACAGTCCCGACAGAAGTTGCGTGCTTACTTGCTGGCGGACCGCCTCTCTCACTACAATTTAAATTTACTTATGACAAATTTTGTCTGAAATATAATGTAAAACAGAAAATAGTGTATGCAGATAAAGCAATTACCAGCGAGGCCTTTTTAGAACATGATCTGAGTTCAAGCCATCCTAGCGAATATTACCGTATATCCTACGATAAAGACTATATTTCAGCTGGAGAAATTGAAATTTAAACAGACGGATCAGGGTTTGCGGAGAGTGTCGGCTGTGCCTTCGTTGTATTTTTCCACGGTATTGAAATTAATTACAAAACGTTTACTTTAAAACCAAGAAATTCAGTTTATCAAGCAGAGGGCCTGGACATTTGGCAATTAAAATGGCTTTATCCTGGATCAAGAAATTATCCGTGCGTGGGGTATTACATTAATTTATACTCAGATGCTTTATCTGCTCTTATGGCCCTCTCCCGCCTCTTTCAAGAGGATAATATTCTTAATGAAATTAAGCATATATATTTAGAACTACGAAAGAAGCATATTTTTAATTTACATTGGATCAAAGCTCACGCTGGTCATTATGGAAATGAGAGAGCGGATGCTCTATCGAAAGATGCCGCCCTGGGGGTTGGGACCCAAAAGGTTTCTATTCAAGATTCGAAAAAGAAGACATGTACTATAGTATATGACAAGCTTATTAGAGACTGAAAACGTTTGTGGGATCTCTCTGAAAGAAACAAAAACTATCTAAATTGTTTAAAAATTAGCAAAAAAATGCGAATTTTAGGAGATGTAGATTTCAAGCAAATTCTCACTGCTCATGGAAAGTTCCCTGCTTACTTAAAAAGGGAGGGGAAGTATATATGTCCAGGAAAATTATATATGTAAAGTTTGTAATAAATTCGGCGATTCAAAGCATTTTGTCGAGCACAGTTGCCTGGCTGGAAGTGTGAGAGGAAAATATAAATTTGCGAATTTGAGGATTTATTTAGTAACTGTAAATTGTTTAGAAAATTTGCAAGAGATATTATGCAAACTGTGAATGAGAATAAGAAGAATATTGGTATCGAGATATAACAAAGCAGAAAAATCATACTGAAAACAGAAATAATTGAAGTAACTTATAAATTTAAGATGAATTTTGATAATATGAAGAAGATCTGAATAATAATAACTAATTGAAAGTAAAAAAGATTTTAAACTTAGGAAAAACACAGAAATGGAAACGAAAAATCTATCAAATCTATATACTAATTTCACCGAGAGTGTTTGGAATATATGCATCTGCTTTTTTTTTTTTTTTTTAGCTTTTATGTTCGTTTTGTGCGATTGTATGATCTGAACTTATTACCAGATGTTACTTAAGTTTGTTATTTTCCGTTGTGTTAACGTCTCCTTATAGCCATATTGCAGGTTTCGCCTGCTGGGTTGGATGCCAGTGCTTAGAACTAACTAACTAACTAATTACAACTGTACTTATCGTTTTCAAGCACTTATATGTGCAATAAAGCGTTTTCAGCAGTTTTAGAAATAAAACTGAAGTACAGATACAAACTCAATATTGCTAATGATTTATGTTGCGCACTATCTTCTATTCAACCACGAATTAAATATCTTGTCAAAAATATGCAAGCACAACCTATAAGATATTTCTCCCGCCTTCCTAGCATGCCTTCGTGGTGTAGTGGTCTGCACGTTTGGGGCGTATTCCAAAGGTCCGCGGATCGATTCCCGGCGAAAGACGCTGCACATTTTTCAACCTCTCTTGCTTCCAGTTAACCTAATGTATCTACAGTGGCGCCCAAACTAAAAGGGTGGTGAATGATGCTTCTCCACACCCAGAATTTGGCGATTGGATCCCCTAAAACCCCAGTCGCCCTTTAAAAGGGGGAGTATATAAGGTATTTCTCCCGCCTTCCTAGCGTGCCTTCGGGGTGTAGTAGTTTTGCACGCTGGGCCGGTATTCCAGAGGTCCGTGGTTCGATTCCCGGCTAAGGCGTTTCCTTATTTTTCATTTTTTTGCTTCCAAAAAATACCTAATGTCTCTACAACTGAATGGAGAAGTTTTATTGATAATTTCTCTCCCTTATACTTCGAACATGTTCTTTCATGTAATTCCTTCTCTTCGTTATCTCGTGTGTTTCAGGAAGAATTTGGTTATCAGTCAACTTCTATTCAAAATTTGATTGTTTCTGAAAGCTGTTTCGGTTAGTTACAATTGTTTTTCTTTGGAATTCTGCTCCCTTACGTACCAGTTTTACGCAAACCTCTTTTATTTACTATATGCTTTTACTTAGCTTTTCTTACTACTTTCGCTATTATGCCTTTTCCGTTTCTCAATAATTTTCCGATTTTTTCATTTTCTGTATTTATTTTTATTTGTTCCCATCTTAAATCATTTTATACTCCTCTCTAACCAATTAAAAGACTGTGGTAATTAAAAGTAGGAATAATCAGTAACGAATGTCTAAGTGTATCCAATACTTACACCACTTTAGATGTTAACGTGCACTCGGAAAACAACGATTCCATTGCACCAATAAGATGCAGGCACACGGAAATGAAATATCGTCCAAAATGTAGGAGTCGTCCAAAATGCGACACAAAAGAATAGGAAACTACAGTAATAAAATCAACTTTCCCAAAGGTATTTCTTGTTCCTAACACCCTTCTTTTTAGTGAATGAATTCCTTTGTTAAATTGAACATGATAAACTTCTGTGGGCTCATGTTCCTTTCATTTACATATTTCTAAGGAGGAGTGCATTTCAGCATTTATTACCCTCTTTCCCTTCAAACGCAGTTGTCCGACGACATGGTAAATTTGAGGGATATTTCTACGTAAGAGATGAAACAGCTTTAAAAATATTACTTGAAAGAAGGAATTATAAAGATAAATTACTAAGACTGAAAGCAGAGGAATTACTAAGGCATTGTACCGTTACTGTTACTTGTAAAATAATAAAAGGAAGTGAGCTGACAGAAACACATTAAGATTAACGTGTTTATTAAGACATGTGACATTAAGATAAAGACGTTCATTAGAATTTTATTTATTCATAAGAAGGAAGAGTTATTAGTTAATTTGTAATTCAGAAGTGTAAAAATAATCACTTGCATGAAGACGTAAGTATTTTGTTATTTAGTGTAAATACTGCTCCTTTCAAATGGCTCATTTTCTTACTTAAAACTCAAAATTATTAATAACTTTTAATTCATAAAGTAAATTATTTCTTACTTTATGAAATAACTTCATTCCGTAACGAGGATTTTTTTTTTACCTTAAGAACGATCACCGATAAATGTCTAATCAATAAGAAAGAATTATTAATAAATTTTAATTATCAAAGGGTACAAATAAAAATAATTAACACAAATTCCTTCTTAGTGCCAGTTAATGCTCTTTTATAAATACAACAACAGCTTTGCATAGTGAAAATGATGAAGAAAATAGTAATGTTAAATTTTTAATATAATAAACAGGCACAAGAATTCCTCTGAATAGCTTTAAAAAATGAAAAAAAATAGCGAATCTGGAAAACCTTTCCTAGAAATTTTAAACGAATTAGTGCTAGACATTTTAAAACGGAAATAAGAATCCATATATCTCGCAAAATCTTCTGAATCTCTAAAAAGGAAGACTTTAAATCCACACTTAATGAGTATGACGCTTTTTTCAAGTTCCGAGGAACAGTCATCGATGCTGGAACAATTTAAAGCAGCGATCGCCAACCGGGTGTCCGTAAAAACGTTTTGATGGTCCGCATAAAAATTGGGACACTATTTATATTTTCATGAAGATTCAGTTTAAAAAATGGCGAGTAACAAAACCTATTATGGAATATGGGTTATACTTTTTTTTTAATTTTAGTTACTACTTTTAACGAAATTCCTTCTGAATTTTGAGACATTTTAGCTACTTTTGCAGGTGTAAATAAAAGTAGCTAAAGTCGCATTTGAAAGTGAGAGTTGGTATCCATGCATATGCTGCTGTTATCAATAATAGCGCGAACTGGATTTCTCTTTCCTTTTGAATTAAAAACATATGCTATTGTAGTCGTTAATAACACAGTTTTTGTCCGTGTCAATAGGCGTCTTGATGGATTTTTATGAGAATCATCTGCATTCTTGTTTATAATTGCATCACTGGAAGTTTCCGTTTTCGTTTTATCTAACTGTTGATCGATGGCGCCATTGCTGAGTAAGCGACGATTATATTTACAATCATTAATAAATGGCGGCGTAACACTGTAAATTTATTGATGTTACTTTGTGTTTGCCGGTTTGTTCTTGCGTTTCGTGAAGTTTCTTTTCAGTGATATGGAAATGTGAAGATCTGTGTACAAGAAGGTAAAATTTTTGTACTGGTTATGTACCCAGGCTGTGTGATCATTAGATGTTAGATGTTAAAGGATACATACTTGGTAGTGTAGGCTTTTCCGGATTGTGTTCGGAATGAGTAATGTAACTAATTTCTTGCTTACTTGAGTGGTTCTTGCTGTAGTGTTCTGTTTCGTTCTGTGTACTTTTATGTAAATAGATTCACATATATTTTTTGAGAAAAATCTAGAGCTCGGTGTTGGAAAAACGTCATGAGCATAAAGAATGGTACATTTGTATTTCATTCTAAAGTCAGTTGGAAGTTTTAGAAATGATAAGAGTTTTTAATTCTGGACTTAACTGGAAGAAGAAATACACCTGAATTTTACCAAATCCTGACTTCGTATAATTTTGATTTAAAACTTTGTCGAACGATAAAGTGATACTCTCTGTCTTCTTCAAGAACAAGAAAAATATGATGTAAAGATTTTTAAAATCGTCTTAGTTATTTGTAAAATTGCGTGATTTTATAATTTCTACAAATTCTTAACAACGAGAAAAATCACATAAACTTACAGAATGTAAGATTAATTTATATTATTAAATTTGAATTAAACCTGGTTCGTTAGATGATACTAAGTTGTTTAAAATGTCTAGGAACTTGTAGTAAATATTAAAGGTTAAATTACTGAAATTGTTCTACATGATATAACGCAATCCAAAATTATTGATCTGTGTTAATTTATATCTGTTTCCCTTATAATGTAATTTCTGTTACTTCAATGTTAAAAAAATCTAGAATAATAAACGTATATTCATTCAAACACACTTTAAATGGCTAAATCTCTATCATGTCTAGATGACAGACATCCGGATACACAAGACATCCCTACTCTGGTCTGTCTCAGAAACAATGGACGGCAGCTCAAAAACTTTCCAAGATGAATATTGAAACTCCTCACTGATAATTTTTGCTATAAAAATTGTAATATTTAACACTTTAAATTCCAGTTTGCGAAATTTTGAGGTTTTCCGAACATAATCTCGAATATTCTGATAGTTACTATCCTCACAAAAGAAAACGTCTATCAGTGACGTTTCAGATTCGATGAAATCAACCATTCACCGGGCCCACCAGCGGCCGAGCGGTAAAGTCGCTGAACACTGGTAGTTCGGTCCGAGATTCGAATCCCGCGGACGGGCTGGCTGCATGGGCGTTTTCGTGATTTTCCCCATGTGTAACTTGTATACGAGCCAGTTCGCCTTAGAAAGTCCTCAACGAAGCCATCCGTCCCCTTAGGTAGATAGCCCTCGAGGCCTTGCCATAATCACGCACAATCATTCATCGTGGCGGAAAAGTAAAGTCTGCTTTCTTTGATATATTTTCAGCCAAAAAGTCCAGACTTACAACCAGAACAATCTCTGACGATAAAACGAGTTTATAATGTTGATCTATATAGAGTCCGCATTCAGTACAAAGGTTCACTTCCAGCACACATCACGAGCAACTGGACTCTCACTGAATTCAAATGTTAGAATCATTATCTGAAATATTGCTTTGTCGATGATTAGCAGAACCCCACTTCTGAATGATGAATGAGACGGATGCAATTTATTGTTGTCATTAAAAATTTTGAGTTTCCAGGAAGACACCTAAAGGATTTTTAAAAGATTGATTGGACTACTTATTTTTTTATAATTCTTTTAAATATTAATGCATGTGGCAGCGACAATAATCCCAAGATAACAAATTTTGAATCTTTACGATCTGTTTCTTGGCAGTGACATTATGCCACTATGCTAAGCTGTATTCCTCTTTAGTGCTTTGTAATTTTTAGTGCTCAGTAAATTTATCTTCTGCGACGATAAAATACATCACTCAGTAAGCTAAATTAAAACACTCTGTACTTTAAACTTCAAAAGAAAAAATTTACATTCAAACTACAAAAACCAAGTCCCTCAGTATTTTAAAAATAGAAAACCTCTGACGGCAAAAAATTGCTAAACATTGTTTATGGAACTAACAATTTCAAATGTACTAATACTTCAGAAAAATATTAACACTTAATAAAATAACTCACTAGGGCATCTAGAAGTTCATTTGTTCTTTTTTATCTAAATTTCGCTTTATCATGTTATCAACCGTCGATAGATGATAAATCAACTTGCTACCTATATGTATAATATTGGAATTCATTTTAAATTATAAGAGACAGTGCTCTTTTAAATTACTATTCCACTGGTCATACGCTCGGAAGCCTACGAATGGACGTTACGATGCCCTTTTCACATTTCATTTTTCGGATTGCCAAAGATAAATTACATTTCGTTACTGTTATTGTGAGTTTCAGGCGTACTTTCTGGAATCCTTTTCTCAGTTCTAGAAATCCGAGATAAAGAAGATTTGTTAGTGAAAAACACGTAAGGCGGTATTGTTATTTGCAGTATATAGTTTTGTGTAAAGAACCACGATTGTTTCACAAAACTCGAAAAACTTTTAAATCTAGAAACGTCTGTCTAACATTGTATTTATGTCCTAGCAAGACAACGGTTAAAATCTTCTTAAGTAAGATCCATTTAAAAATGTTTAATGTTTTTTAAAATAAGTAAGATGGAAGTATTGATGATAGAAATTATATTCTATAGAGGGTTTTGTTATTAAAATTTGAAGCAGGTCATTTATTGTAGTCATGTTATTTCTATGGCTAAAGTCCTTTGATTATGCACTTAAATGTCTGAATTTCTGATGCTGTAAATTAGGATTAACACGGCTTTCGTTTTAAAGCCATGTGGGACACATTCTTTTTAAAAACATCAGTAAGTTAACAACAAGGAGAATATTCTGCATTTAGCTATAATTTCTTTTTATACTTTGTTTCAGAGCGAATATACTAAATATTTTGTATTAGTTACCAAACAAATATATAAATATAAAATCGACAATAAAAAAGTTAGTCATATTTTTAGTAAAAATCTTTAAGTTTTACGTTTTATTTCTATTATTATTCTTTACTCGCATTCTAAGTTCTTTTATATTACTTCAGATCGAAGGTATCCAATGGCACACGTGTTTTTTGATGAAATAAATCAGCCATTCAATTTTGAAAATTCGTTTTTCTTCTAGCCTTTTCGTGTTGCAATTTTATGATCATATATTTCTTTCCTCGGGACGTTTTTTTTTAGCTATCATCAAATCATCAGAGTTACTTCCTGTTTAGAGGCCAACGATTTCCACATGTTCATATTTAGTCACTTTATTCATATTACTTATACTATTTTCAAGTTTTCAGCCAAGATTAATTTAGAAATTTTCAGTCAACGTTTGAGCCTTAATCTCTCCATAACATTATAATAAATTACAATAAACTTTATTTCCATAATATCCTTGTTTATACGATGTTACCATTTTTCTGTTAATTTGTACTAATAAATGCGGCTTCCTAGGCTTATAGCATAACACACATATATTGGAAAAGAAAATATATTTGTAGCATATTAATGGCAAAATGAATGTCCATTATAACATAGTTCGTTTCAGTGACTTTAAACGTAGCATCCTCTCTTATTTTGGTGAACGCCGCCGAAATCTCTTCTGTATATTTTGCAATTATCTGGCTAATAATGTTTGGCAAATATCATATGCTAAGCAATTTATTTTATGTGGTATATCTTCGTTTCCCAAGCGAATAATTCTCAAATTTCCATACAATAGAAGCATATAAAATACGCAGTGTCATAGCTGTTTAAAATCTCTAAAAATCGAAATTTAGCTTCCAAGATTGATGAAAACGATAACACATCAATTTTATCGTTGAGTGTAATTACATTTTAGACTAAAATTGATTTTATTGAAACAGTGCATGCTTTTTCAAGTAATCATAAGCAGATACTTTGTCTAGAGGATACAAAAACATCCCGCATCACACTTAAAAGCTTTTAAGGAGATATTAAAATAGCAATGAATAAGTTAGCTGAAAAAAAGTAAATATTGCGCCATCTGGTTATGCATCATACTGCAACTCATATCTACTACTACTTACGAATCTGAAGCAAAACGAAATTTAAGGCTAATATTTAGACATTAAAATAATATTTATGAAATTCTAAGATATATTTACTGTAATTTGGTAAATAATAACAGTACAGTTTTTTATTATCATTAATACGTATTTTCACATAATAATAAAATAACTGTTTAAACATAACATTTAAACCTGATAATAGAATTAAAGTGGCAAAAGAGTTATAATATCGCTTATATCTAGTTATAATCAATTGTAAATTACGAATTTATTACGCTACGGTAGCTGGAAAACTATAGCTTATAGTAACTACTACTGCTTTTATTTAATGGTTTGTTCGAACAAGCTTCTATTAGCATCAGCAAAGTATTGCCTCAAAACTAATAAAGCGTAGCGCTGGTAGAATCGAACTAAAATTTCATTGCTGCAAATTTCAGACAAATAACGGAAATACCTCATTAGAGGTCAAATGACAGTGTAATAACTAAAATTGAACAAATGAAACTACGCAATTCTAAGTAAAACGAAGCCTGGATAATTCATAACTTAACATCTTCCACTTGAAGTCTTCTTTCAGAGCTCTACTTAGAGATAATTAACTTCAAGTCAGCAACAAGTTTGTAGCATTGAATTATTAAAAGATAAAATTTACTTCAAGCTGTCAATAAAAAGAGTGTGTGGCTAAAGTATTTAAATACAAAACCCAGTTCAGTGCAAATCGTCCAATCAGTTAGAAACTACAGGTTACTGCATAGCACTTAAAATCGCAATTAATGTCTTCTTCCCGTTAGCTGTTTGCAACTTCATCTGGAACAAGGTCTTAACCATACAGAATTTGAAGAGCCGGGATAGAGAAAAAATTAAATACCATTGACCAGAAATTTAAAATGAACTTTAAAGTTTAATAAACAAGAACATCCTAATCCCAGCGAAACAAGAGGAAATGCGTCAAATGCCAACTTGACCACGCAACCAAAACTACAGCAAGAAAAACTTTTGGAAAATAAAAGTTATTAATAATATTCAGAAACAATACTGTTAATGTGCAAGAAAAAACAGAAGTCTTACATCAAAACTTACAATTCTTACATTAAAGCTTATTACATGCTTTTTTAATTATTTTTATTATTTATTTTTAAGTAGTTCATCAAGAGATAAGACCAAAAATAAAGATTAAATTTGTAGGTAAAATATAAAACAAAGTAGTAATTCCAAACTACGATATAATAAAAAATGTTTGCAATTATGCTAATGGAATATATTTTAATAATGGATAGAATGGTACTTTTTTCTCTACCAGAAATATTTGGATTACTTTTTACGTTGATATCTGTTGCACATAAATTAGTTGCCAAAGCATTCGAAAAGAATATTAAAAGAAGCAAAAGTCTGACGACATCAAGAATTAGAGCTTTAGATTCTAATGAGCATAGGGGAAAAAATAATTTCTTACGCTATCTTTATTTGCACAGATCCAGTTTATAGAAAGAACGTGCATTTCTTTCAAATGCCGTTTCGCATAATTCTTGCGATAAAAAAAAAAGTTTCATATTTTTTCTTTCGTTTCACTACTCTAGAGCCAAAAAGCTTCAAGATTTTCATTCGTGTTTTTTCATTCTTTACTCAGCACGAACTGCCAGATTAAAATTTTGATTTAATGTTAAAAATCAAAAAAAAAAAAAGTGAAAATCTATGCATATCACTTAAATACATCAGCCTTTTTTTCTCTGTAGAAATTAGGTTCTCGCAATGTTGTGCAGATATAGAAACCTTGCAAACTAAAACTAAAAGTTCATACAAAATAATTGGTTCGGTGCAATAGCTCCATTCACTCATTTATTAATTTAGTGCTACTAGGATTCCAACAGAATTTGTTTAATTTCAGTTATTAATAAAAAGTATTTTAAATGAAAACAGAAACTTCATTTTAGTACGAGTTGGGCCTAACAATACAAATTAATTCAGTAGAATTATTAATCAGCATTTTGAAGAATCAGCATTTGAGCTTTTTGCGAAAACAGCTTTGCTTCTTCGTTTTTTCAACCTCCTTGCCTAATTTTTAATGGGCTCAAATAAATGTTGAAGGCATCGCTTAAGCATGAATCCTTTTTGCAAGAACGAAACCAGCTTTATATAGGAATGTATAGTTAGCAGGCCTGGTACCTCTCTACATTAGAGCAGTCATGAAGTCAGCAATAAGAATTGTTACAATTCTTAAAAGACAGGCAACGTACAGAGATCTTCACCTTAATCCAGCCTATTATAAGTACAAGAGGTCTCTTTTTAATGTACAACCAAGAGAAACATGGAGCATGTGTCCATGCCCACCCAATCATGTTCAATAGCCGCACCTTTTCAGAAAATACAATTTGCATATATACAAACGGTTCCAAACTCGATGAAGGCTTGGATACAGCGCTGTAATGAAGCGTAACAATGAAGTTTTACAAATAGGGAAAGGGCACTTAGGATCAGGAAATAAGAAATACGGGGTATTTCAAGTTGAAGCGGCTTCAATTAGGCAGGTCATCGCAGCGATGGAACAATTTGATGGGCGCACGTTCCGAATCGTCACAAACAGGCTTTCTGCTAGTTATGCTATCCGTAATCCCTACCACCCCTCTACTCTGATAGCTGACATCCAGGATTTATTTAGAGAGAGCTATAGTCAAAAGGCTGTCCATATCTCCTGGATAAAGACACATGCACGCTACCCGGGAAATGAACAAGCCGATGAACTCGCCAAAGAAGGAGCAAAAAACATCAATGCTCAGCCCCTCCTCATTCTGCTACCTAGATCTCATCTCAAGAGAAAAATCTGACAGAAGTCATTAAAACAATGCAAGAGGAATAGGATACAGTTCCTCAAGGCAGAAGAGCCCATATATTTTACCACAAAGTTTCCATTGATCGACTTATCGCGGCACCCTTTGTAACAAGATTTGTAACGGGCCATGTCCCCTTTCCAGAGCATTTCTGTAAAAGGGGTTTTGTCTCATCTAATTTATGTGCGCGCGGCGAAGCTGATACTCCATACCATTACATAATAGCATACCCACTCATAGAGCCAGCGGCTGCCAGTTGAGGATGCACCATTCATACGCTTCTTCATTAAGTAGTCTACTCTATTCAGAAAACGTAAACTCGTAATGCAAAACTTGCAGGCTTTGGGACAGGACCTCTGTCATGTCATCTAGTGCTTTACTGATTCCTGCTCAATCTTCAGTACTAGCTGTCTTATCCCTGGATGTCTCTTGGTATGGTACTAGTGTTCTCGTGCGGCATGTTCGTATGCTATTTAGTGTGTATACAATGGAACCTTGTACATGCTATTTCGTATACGATGGAACCCTGTAACAGCAACTAACGTATCCACAGTAACTATATACGTGTATGTGTGTGTGATTACGGCAAAGCCTCGAGGGCTATCTGCCTAAGGGGAGGGATGCCTTCGAGGAGGACTTTCTAAGGGAAACTGGCTCGTATACACGTTACACATGGGGAAAACTACGAAAACGCACATGCAGCCAGCCCGTTCGAGGGATTCGAACCTCGGACCGAATTACCAGTGTTCAGCGACTTTACAGCTCGGCCGCTGGTGGGCCGCAACTATATAAGTAAAATGTACCAGTGTGTAACTTATGTGTGTGTATGTGTATGCAAATTCATATAAAATTTGCAATTACCCTCCCCCCTTTTTTTCTCAAAGAGTTAGTATGGGAAGGCATTACCAGTTGACCTATGGTACATCGCTGACGTCCCCCATACTTTTACTTTTACCTTTACCTATATATATGTGTGTGTGTGTGTATGTATGTATTATTGTGGAATTTGCCTATAATCAAGAGTAAAATGAGTGTAAAATGTTTCACTATTAGTGTGAAATGTTTATGTATGTACGCATGTGTAAAACAGACATAATTGTAACAAAATATTCTCAGTGTTTAAACCTAGATGCACATAAAATTAACCACGATAATATTTAATTATTAGTGCCTAATATTTACATAAAAGCTGCAGCGTGCGCATCGGTATACAATTATTGTGTTGTGTAAAATGTTTAAATATCGGTTTAAAACGCTAAAATCTCAGTATAGAGCACAAAAGTTTCAAATAAGCTCTTGACGCCGCGCTTCTGGGCCGATAAAGTGTTCTCGTTGCACAGTTGCGGATTCCGGACGATACCGGAATAGTCCTAGCAAGCCGGACCCGGGTGCCCGAATCCACTCTCACCTGTCACCTGCTAAAGGAAATAAATTTCTTAATATTTCAGTTGTTAAAACTAGTTCAATATTTTCCCTTTCCCTTTTATTCTCTAACACTGTTTATTACTTCGGAATTAAACTGTTGTTGAATACTCTCCCAGCACCTCATAATGATCATGGTGCAAATTCGGTTCTATGTCTGTTTTCTTAACTGCTTGAAATATTCTCATTCTATATTTCACACTATGCTTATAATGATGGTTACCACGATGCTCAAATAGAACGTTCTGCCGTCAATTAAACTTTAACTAGAACTAGCAAGTGTTTTTCGGGAAGGTTTTAATAAAATTTACTAAAAATTCACATCGATATAACTGATAAAATATTCCGCGGTGTCATGATTTTTCCTGCGCCGTGTAGCTATAAAGACTGAATGTTTTAAAATATGTCTTTGAAAATAATACGCAAATTGTATATTTTAAAGGTTGTGAACAACATCTAATAGCTACAAAAATTAAGTAGCATTTCATAGACAAAAATATGAGTTTTACACTCAGGTAATCTTGTTTTACAAACTCGGTGTAACATGATTCATTGTTAAGCAACAGGAGATCATTTAAAGTTTTTAAATTTTTATTTTAACTTGAATTAAACATGAGTTTCCGAAACTGTATTACTAATCCAGCCTGTGAACTGAGCATTTTGTTTAGCTTTTGGAAATACTGCCAAATGTCTGTTTTCTTGATCTCTTAATGCTTATGGGTTCAAGGATTTACGTAGCAAGTAAAACTTTAGCATCTGACATTTGCATCTATATATTATCTATACAACACGCAATTTTTTATAATTTTTTTCAGAAAATATTTTGACCATTGATAAACAACTGCGAGCACCAATAGGTTAATGCATAATTTCATGTTTTCAGAAATCTCCAGTTCTGAAAGATTAATGCCCATCCAGTTAAAACGAGGATTCTGGTGCATACATTTGTCATATATAATTTTCTCTAGATTCGGTTTCCTAAAAGCCACCAACAAGACTCTGAACATATGTTTAAATTCTACAGTTCTGTCCGAATTTTCATAACACCATCAAAAATACATAGGATATTTTATCAGTTTCTTGCTTTTGTTTAACTGAGGAACTAGAGACAATTATTCTTACGATAAGGACATTAGAAGATGGTACGTTCGACATGTTAAGCCAAACTTAGCAAGGATTATACGGGAAATATTCAAAATTCGGGCATACACGACAGAACCAATAATCGGCAAATACTGTCATTTGCTTAAGGTCCTTTCCCATTTTCAGTTACACATTTACTTCGCGTTTATATATCTTTGTTTCCTTTATTTATTTAGAGTATTTTCAGATTTCATAAAAAATATTGATAAGGCAATAAGAAGGAAATATTGGCTATTCATTAGAACTTCGATGCTATTAACCCAGCCTATGGCTCAAGGATTTTTTCAAAATATTAAACGTAAAAATAAGAATTTTCTGCGCAAAATTTATTGTACACTCATTGCAGTTCCAAAGATAGCATTACAGACGCCAAGCAATATATAAACAACACAACATTACAAGAAGCTTGCTGAAAATTGCGACCAAAAGCTGTGAAGCAAAATTCTACGGGATTCATTCACATACCCTCGTAGTTATTGAAAATAGTTAAGTGTCTTCTTAGGGACAATCCGTTAAACTTGCTTTCAGGGGAAAAAAGTATTGAATGAACTAAAAGTGATAAAAATGAACCACTTCTGGAAGAGCTTAATGCTCGTTCATAATTCAAAGTGTATTGGATCTGCAATTAGTAAAAGAAATGCAGAGTGACAAAGCAAAAGAAATTTCAGCCAAGATCAGGCAACGTGAGGCTGATGAAACATCAAGTACAATTGCGAAATTTGCGAAAAAATATAAAAGTGAAAAAAAAATTAATGTTCATAATCTATCTTTTCTTTCTGAAAAAGAAATTTGAATCGATGAATGAAGTGAACATTAGAACTTCATTTGGAAAAACTTGAATTATTTCTAAGACTTTAAAGCAAAAACCGAATTATGTATAATCAAAATAGTAAATTTACTTATGTATGGTTTTACTGATTAAATACGTTTTCTGATGCAAACCTGTATGCAATGTTTTTGTATTTCTTAGTGCATTGAATATAGCAAAGAAAAGTTATTTTGTGACATTATACAATTTTAGTCCGATAATGCGGCATGTATAATAATTCAGCAATGCGTAAGTCCCACATATGCTGGCTTAACGAACTTTTGCTGCAGTCAGTTTATATAACCATTTATCCCCAGTTAGCCACTTCAGAATTGAAGCAAAATCTTAAATTTTTATCATTATTCTTAAAAAGACGAGATTGTTTCGGTGATGAAGTGTTTATAAAGTTTTAGGGTTCATTTTAGATATTTTGTCCTCTAAAAGAAATACTTTTTGATGGACATTTATAAAGATATTTAATAAATTTTTCATATAAATTATTTTGGTGTAGCAGAACCTATACAAGCCAAGCAGTTCCTTCACATTATCCACACTGAAACAATGCCAAAATATGGATAGAAGAAATATGGTAACCCTCACTTCGAACTTGAAACCGAAATATATGATTGAATAATATTAAAATAGTATTCTATCCATTGCTTTTGCTCCTAGCTATTTACCAATTTCGAGATTCAAAGGGTTTAAAAACGGGAGAAATATCTAGCGCAGAAACAAATAATAGCGATGTTTAAAGGAATTCATAATAGAGAACAAAAAAGAAAGTCTAGGGTTCACAGCCAGCCGCTGAATTCTCATGTTTCATTCAGCAGTCTCAAGTCGAGAGCAGGAATAGGAATTTGATAAGAGTAACATTTTTCGGAAAGCAACATTTTCTTTATGTATGTTTCCCAGGATTTTATTCATTTTTATGTGGGGTATCGCGAAGGCAGCATAACATAGCCTCGAGTGCTGAGAAACACAGACCTAAACAACACCTAATGCACTCTGAATCTGATCTCAGCGTTTTCAATACTTATGGGATTGTTTGATGTATGGCTTATGCGAATATTTGAACGAAGCCGGTTTTTTCCAGTTATTTGAATGGGGAAGTAAAAACGTCAAGGAGATAACGCAGTTTGAGAAGGAATTTAACATTATACTTCGGGATATTTGAAAACCCACATATGAACTAAAACGTATATAGCATGAAAATGAAACTTTTATTTCCTGATTATGAATTTATTATATATATTCGATTCCAAAAGTCAATAGTAATAAGAAAATTTTATTTTATGGTTTTTTAATTTAGTATATATGTTCGACCCCAAAAGTCACTAGTAAGAGGATCCATTCCTATTAGTTTCTTTCTTCATACTAAAACTCCGTTATATGGCTAGATTTGCTTATAACATAGCTAAATAACTATTCAGATTAATAACTTTTGCGTTAATTTCAACAAAAGGCCCTCACTGCATTTTGAGGAACAGCGGTATGTCTATAGTCTTTCAGAAATGTTTTTGCTCAAATGACTCTACTTCAGAAGGCAGGGCAAGGATATTTTTATGGGCTTCGTCTAGGAGACGATTGGGTAGCATTCTATGCTTAACGTCGGAATGGAAAACTAACTTTCGTAACACTTAGCTCAGTGAAACTTCTGCAGCAGCAATTTCACAGCTCTTCAAGCGCTTGCCACATGCAAGGCGAAAGAATTACGGAACCAGCTCATATGGGCACATGGTTAAAATTACATTCTAGTTCTAAATTATGCCATTTGTCATTCATTTTGCATAAACGTCTGGTCTGAGTGAGTATCGTGAAGAGCAGAGAAACACAAGACAGAAATTAACTTAAAACTAGCTTTTAGCAAAACTTAAACCACAGTTTGCATACATCAACGTCTGCTGTGATGGTTCCAGTTCTCATGACCCAGGGAGTGTTTATTTACATTTACATACCCCCATTCATAAATTCCTTTTATTTCCGTATTTTCTTCTACTTGGTAGGTCTTCGATTAATACGCGAAAACTTTTTATATTCATAAAAGCAAACCACACAGTTTTACCTTGAAACTCACCTGTGATATTTTATTCGAATTATGGTCAAATAAAGGTCCTTAATAATTTTTACCAAATTATGAAAACATCATGTTGTCGTGGCGTATGTCTTTTGCATCTCTAGTTATAGCAAAAGATTTTGACTTTACTAATTAATACTTTAACAATTTCGAGTGAGGTTTAGAAACTAATTTTTTATCTATTGAAAACATTTAGGCAACTGCTCAAAAACCAAGGAACCCCTTTCCAAAAAATGTCTATTCGTATTTTTTGCTCCGCATTAAGTAACAAATTTCAAATCTCCAGAGTAAACTAAATTTATTTGACCCTAATGCAGCGAATGCTTGGGTCATACATATACAACTCCCAGGAAAAGGTTAAAATTCAACAAAACTTCATAATTCTATGCAGAGAATTATGGTCTTCCAAATGATTGTCTGAACTATAAAAATTTAATTTTAATTCGATGTGGGCTTCTTCCTTATATGTTTATACCAGCGAAAACAAACAAATGCACATTTTAAAATGTCTTTAAATTAGAAGATATTCGCAGAATATAATGGAGAGACTTTTAATTCATCAAAGGATCTTGCGTAAAAGAATTAGGTATAAATAAATATTCAAAACTTACATTTCAGATGAAAAGAAAAGTTAGGTAAGGTCTACATTCTTCAATGATTGCCAGCACATGTCGGCATCATATGTAAAGAGAACACTGGTAAACTGGCAAAAAAGGTTTTAAATCTGAAAAAAATAGTAACGTAAATATCCCCCTCTCGGAAGCAAATGCCATGGCCAAATAGAGATTGAATGATCATCCAGTTCAAATAAAGCATCACCTCCATAACATTAATGGAGATCGACTCATAACTAAAACTATATTCAGACTTAAAATAGCCATCACAGAGGATTGAAAATTGACAGAGAAGACAGGAAAATCTACAGCCCGGACTATAACTGTCCAGACACAGAACTGACAACTACACACATTTTCGATTGTTCGGCTATCCATTCTGAATTGTTAAAAATACGAGTCTCGTTTAAGAATTTGAACCTCTCTGACTATAAAATTTTGAAGATTACCAGGGCTGTCATCTTCACCCATGGCACTATTTGAGTAGGCTTTATCATATACAGGACAGCAAAAACAACAATAATATTCCAAATGGAAATAATACTTTAATTTTCAACCTGACAGCATATTTATAAAACACATTTAAAAATTAAATATGAATAAAAGCATGCATTGTACACTATGCTCCTAATATGTATTTACTAATTTAACAGACTGAGATAAATCTTTTCTGCTAAAAAAATTATCTTGCATTCCATTCAAAACGCTTCTAATTCGTTAAAAGCATTTTAATTAATTGTTTTATCTTTGATTGAAATATTTTGTTTGAACTTCAGATAAACGATAAAATTTGTTTCTGATTAAATCTCTCTTCAGCTTCAATAATTTTATATTATTTATTTTTTCTTGCATTAAGATATTTTGGATTGAAAACAAAAAATATGTTTGAGGGGAAAAAAAGTATTTATTACTAGTTATTAAAAGAGATATATGTGTTTATACATAAGTACAAAAACATACACGGTAAAAATAATAAATAAATAAAATTTAAAATGTACAGTTTGCATTAGTAATGCGCCCAGCGACAATCGTAATTTGTAATCATATTAAATACAAGTAGGAAAAAATTTTTATAAATGCCTCACAAATGAAACAGTGTTTTAGGTGCACACAAAACAAATTTCAAAGATAAGTTTTTGTTATGATTCAGTAAATTTTTAAATTTAAACAAACGAGGAGGCGTACTTATCGAAAAAATAAAGCAGCTTGCATTCAGAAAATTTGATATGTCCTCTGGCAACCCAGGAGATAATTTCAACGTTAAAACATTAGATGAGTGTTGAAACTGAAGCTTTTCTGCATTTGTTATACCTTTGCTGGGTAAATAGATGTACATACATATTTTGCTGCTCTGAACGTACGTACAGTATACATTCGATTATCCGGGCTAATGACGGGAAGCAAGTCAAACACGAATAATCCAAACTATCAGTTTTCATGCATATTGTATGTGTTTATTTCTTTAAAAAATCAGTAGTTTTACTTTGCTTTTGAGAACGTTTAAATATTTATCGAATTTCACTGCGTATTTTTCGAAGTGCTGTTTCATCATTGTATTCGAATCGCCTTTTGTCAATGAATATATATGGTCACTTTATTTAACCTGTTCCCCTAAGTTAATGGCACTGCAGGGTTGTGAAGCCATCCTAGTCGTTGCTAGCAATCTGACGGTTAGACCATACATTTGTATTAATCTTCATATTCAGACATTTTGTATTAATCTTCATATTCAGACATTTTGTATTAATCTTCATATTCTTGGATATAATTCCTTTCATTCACTTGCTTCATTATCTCTAAGATGCCTTTGTTGCAGTAATAGTCCTTGAACAGTCTATTCACAGGATATGTGATGTAGTCGAAAGGAAAAGAACTGCTTTCGAAGGTGCTCTATCAGAGAGCAGGAGAGCAGGTAATGAAGTACGTCTGCGTCTTGCCGCGAAGACCGCAAGAACAGTTGACGTTCCGCCTGAAGAATCGTCTGTAATACACTGAGAATTTCCTGTGGTTGGTACAGGCCTGGAGGAACAGTCGGTTGCATTTGAGCTTTTTGAGAGTAGGTATTGTTGGTCAATGAAGTCCAACTGAATTTCAGCATTCAAGTTATTTCTGTCTCGGGACTAAAGTAATTGTCAGTATCTTCTTCTCTTGTATTTTCAGTATTCGCATAAGTCAAGCATTGAAAGCCAGCATAGTCGAACTATTGTTCTATGTTTATCCGATAAACATTTTAAAAAAATTTTAAATTTTCAGTATTGTGGCATCAGTTTCAGTTATTGCTCGAGTTCTTCACAATTAGATAACACTCCGATTTCTGTATAAAGAAGATTCCTTTTCCATTATCGAAGCAGTGTTGTAACCAGTGATATTGATGTTACTTTTGACCAAGCTTTTGATACTCCATATGTGACATCCAATACAGTCAACTTCAGCAGAATATTGAAACCCGTGAGCATCCGAGAGGTACAGTCGCTGAACACTGGTGGTTCGGTTCGAGCTTCGAATCCCGCGAACGGAGTGACTGCATGGGTGTTTTCATGATTTTTCCCATGCGTAATGTATATATGAGTCAGTTTCTCTTAGAAATTTCTCCCCGAAGACGTCCCCTTTCTTAGCCTTCAAGCGTAATCAAATAAACCAAATCACCAGAACAGTAAAGAATGAATTGCTAGAAGTAATAAGAAAAACTAAATTTAAAGAAGTAATTCAGAGGCTACTTTAAGAGTATGCTCGGACTTTTGGGGGTGTTTGTTCTTAGAAATTCTCGTGCATAACGCTGAGTGTTGCCACGTACTAGTGCATAGCATTGACATAGCCACGTACGCATAATATGGAAACCGGGTAATCGAGACTACGCTGTAGTTACTCGATAACTAAATAAATAATTGTCAAGTTAAAATTTTCATTAAAACATTAAAAAAATTAATTTGTTGAAATTTGTTTGCATTAATATCGCTTAATAAATACAGGTGACTCCCGATTAACTGGGTCCTTTCTAAAAAATTTATTTTATCACAGAACGATAAATTATTATCACAAATCAGGAGGGAATAACAAAATCGTTTCTACAGAAACTGCAAAAAGGGAAAACAAAAAGGCCTGACGAAACAGCAGTGGTTTTTTTTATCCACTGCTATGGATAAAAATAACTCACAATCATCATCATCGCAATTATTTGTGCCTAATCTGGACTATATGAATATTGTACAATTAAAGAATGATTTGCAGCTAGCTTTTTCACACGGCGGCTTTAAACTCAGTAACATTATTCAAGTTATCTCACAAATATTGTTCTTTAGGCCCTAGTTTCTTAATTTATAATGATGTGTATACTTCTTTTATTTACAATGAATTCTTGTTGTGTTGAATAATGAATTTATGTCACTAAATAAATTCATTCTCTACATTAAACAGCTTCAAAATTCAGAAAACTGTTAAAAGTATTTTTTAATTATAGTGCAGATTAATACTTCTTCCTGCGTTTTTTAACTCCCTTGACCATGATTGACTCTTTTAGTCATGGTTCTGTGTAATCCATGTATGTCTTTCTCGGTACTACCCCGTTTAACTCGAAGTCGACTGTACTGCATATTTAAAATTCTGAGCCCTGCAATTAAACTT
Organism: Stegodyphus dumicola; assembly: GCF_044657685.1. Classification (NCBI taxonomy): domain Eukaryota; kingdom Metazoa; phylum Arthropoda; class Arachnida; order Araneae; family Eresidae; genus Stegodyphus; species Stegodyphus dumicola. Next base: position 203,611,039 of record NC_140771.1, read on the forward strand.
AGAATAAGAGCAATTAAAGAATTAGAGACTTTATATAGCGAAACCAAGGCGATTTATTAGAAGAAGCAGATTTTCATCAGCAAAATTATAAGTGACAGATTATAAATGACAAAACTCAGAAATAGTTAACAAGGTATCTAGTGTGGTGCAGAATCCTAAAATTTCCTGTAAAGTTCATATATAACGATAAAATAAAAACATTTAAGTATTGAAAATTTACTGAAAATAGAAACAAACTAACTAATGCAGACTGAGTAATAATTAATCCACATTAAAGTCCCATATCTCAATAAACGTTAACTTTGTTTAGAACGTTAGAATTTTGAAATATTTTAGAACCTAAAATTAACAGTATGAAATCTGAAAATTCTTTTTACATGTAAATGGAAAATCCCAAGTAAGTTGTGCATAACAACGAATTCATTTCCAAGACGAAGCTAAATTGCCCGTGAAGCCATAGTTGATATTCCGTAAATGATGCATAAGAAAGGACAGAAATTTAATCCCCAACCAGTCCAAAATAGCATCATAGATAATAAATACCATCAGAAAAGAATAAAAAAGAATACGTAATGATATTTGTATGACTAATTCATGTTATCCAGAGAGCGTAAAGCATTAGCATGAAGTTAGAAGTCTTTGTTTAGTTTTTTAAGATTGAAAAATCTATAATCATATATTATAATTCAGCAAGTAGTGTAGTGAAGGAATTGCAAAATTCATTTTGTATAAACAATGAATTTTGCATTACGCTGCTAATAAGCATATTACATTTCTCTTCTATCAGTTAGAAAGTAGATCACAAATTCAATGTCATAGTTAGTCAAACATGCATATATAGCTTGAAATTCATATTATATTCACAAAGCAGATTAACAAGCAATATTTTTTGGATGAAATTAACATACATACAAAATACGAGAAACAAATTATTAAATATTCAATAGACTGGAATTGATTCCGACTGTGTAATTTTTTTCATTTCATCAACTTTTTAGTTCAAGTTCTGAATTAGAGATATAGTGATCAACTTGAGAATGTTTGCGTATTTTTTCACATCATATATTTTTTAGGATTTTACTTATTTATTTATCTAACATTATAAAACTAAATTCCTTCTTTGGAAAAAGTATGCATTAGAAAATAATTTAATGAAGTCCATTTCATCGAAGTTTTTGTCTTGAAGCGAATTGTTGATTAGAAGTGGAAAATTAAAAATTTCCGCTTACTTTCGTGAAACTGATTATAAGATGAAGATTTCCTTTTTGCTTTCAGACATAACTTTAGTTCATATTCGCGTAGTTTCATACAAAACTTCATTTTGTTTCACTAGTTTAACACGTTTTTATAAATATCCTTCCTTCTTTTTCTATTTCCAATAAAGGGAGTATGTAAGAAAAATTTTCAGTTTTAACTTGAATAACTATTAGCACTTTTCTTTTAATTTAGTAATAGCACTGCTTCTGTACTAAAATAGTAACATATTTTAAGTAATCTCTCTGACGTGCGTCATTTGATTAATAGTTTCCTCTACTACTAGCACAATTTTGCAAAATTCTTATGTAATAGTTAAATCAGAAAAACAACATAAATGTGAAAAAGGGCACAAGTTCAGGAAAAAGGAAGTTAGATGTAGTTTCTGTCACCGACAGAACAGTTGAGATCTAACGGATGGCAAGTTCCATGGCATTTCCTTTAATCATAGCTGTAGGAATGTACAATGTTCTTCAATTCATTTAAAAAACAATTTATTACTTTCTTTGATATCGGATTGCTAACTTGGCAAATTAATTTATAATTGGAGGATTCAAACTTTTGGAATGCAATTTATTGACAATTAAAACTTGCCAAGTTAGCAATCCAATATCAAAGAAAGTAATAAATTGTTTTTTAAATGAATTGAAGAACGTTGTTCATTCCTGCAGCTATAATTAAAGGAACTGCCGTAGAACTCAACGTCTCAACTCTTGCCGGTGACACAAACTACACCGAACGTCATTTCTCTCTAATTTGAACACTTTTCAAATTTATGTGGGTATTATACTATCATTCATTTTTGAAAATATAAATTAAAGGTTATGTTCTTATTTAGGCACCTGAAAAAGCGTCTAAACAAATTCGCGACCTACATTTTTTTCTTGCGTCTACACTACACTGGTTTCTTTTTATGAAAATGAAATAAAAATTTCCCCGTGAGTATTATTTGGTTAAAACCTGGATAAAAATGTAGTTTTTTTTTTTTTTTTTTTTTTTTTTTTTTTTTTTTTTTGAGATTTTTAAACCCACATTATAATGTAAGCAATACGTTTAAACGGTACTTTTTAATTATCAAAAATGTAAATGTTCAAATGTTATTTTAAAGCATAGATTCACGTTTCCTTTTTATATTTTGTGTTGTTTTATTTGTATCTGACTTCTGCTTCGTTATTTAAATTTGAGTTACTGAACAGCAATCGTTTGAAAGGTGTTTACATTCTTTTCTCATACTGTAGTTACTTCCGAACCCACTAACAAAATGAAATTTTATATTCTGAATCATTTGTCTACGCGTGGGGTAGTTTAACGGGATAAGATTAGGATGCTTTCTTTGAGAGACTCCAAATTTAAAAGGAGGTAAATTAAATTTTAGATATTCATGCTTATTACATGTAATGTACCTTAAATGAACGGAACTAAATGCTTAACATTTTTCTTCAACCTCGTTCACTGGCTTTGCCTCCCAGCGGTTCTCAGTGGCCGTGCTTCAGCTTTCTTCACAGAACATCGCAAGAGAACACTGTTAAATGTTATTAAAGCACTGATGTCGTGCATGCTTATTCCTTATTTTCCATACAGGTGGAAGGAAAGTATGTGTTAAGTATAGCTTCGTCTTGTTAACAGTAAAATAATGAGTATGCATGTGACATAGGCCAACATATGTGTAAAGAAGGCTTATATGGACAATTTGATACGATTCTTGTAAATCTGCGCTACTGCAATATTTCAATTTTTAAGTTAAATTTAATTTCAAGAATTTTCAGGCAATCCAATTTTTCAAGTGTGTCCTTATCGCTCGCTTGCTTCTCAGTGTCTCTTACAACTGCTATAATCAATAATAACCGCTTAGATCTCATCGATATTCATCGCTGGACAATAACGCTAATGTTGAGACACTATGCAATATATGCAGTGATTTTTAATAACGTTTAGAAAAATGCAAGTTATCTTCCTATGTGTAGTATGTATATTATGCATGTAGTACGCATACTATACATACTTCCTATGTGTAGTATGCATATATTGCACAGCTGAGAACCTATGTAATATATGCAGTGATTTTTAATAATGTTTAGAGAAATGCAAGTTATCTTCCTATGTGTAGTATGTAGCTTCATTCCATATGTCGAGTGCTTCCGAATATATCAACGTGCACTCTAAAGTCTGCTTTAAGTTCAAGCAATCTTTTTCTTTTCCTTAAAGCAGACTAGCATAACTAAGAGCAGCACTTAGCAACATAACTCTGTCCGAAAAGAAATCATCATAAGCCTAACTGAAATAAAATTTAAATAAAATGTCATACTGTAACTGTGGTATTAAATTTTTCATTTAGTACTAAACGTGTGAATTCATTTAACACTATTCAAAAATTTTTATATTAAATCCTGCAATTATATAAAGAATGTACTGAAACTAAATATTCTAAAACAACCCTTTATTAATAGATAGAGAGCCTGATTAGTATATTAGAGAGCTGAATGAGTCTTGTTCGCTTGTTTAAAACTAACAATGAAGAAAGCAGATTCTTTTAGACTTTAAAATTTCTGATAAAATTCAAATTGAATGTCTTATAAAAAAGGAACAGAAGCTCTAGTTTTGAAAATTAAATTTTTTAATTAATTTTTAACTTGTATTTTAATATTAAAAGGTTGGGTTGCACAGTTGCAATAACATTAGGCATCCTAATTCAAGCGCATGGGTGTGATAATCTTCATATTGCAATGTAGCTTAAAGACATGACACAGAAGTGGTTCTTGATAGAAGCTCGCTTTCTCATTGTAAGACCCCTAACGTGTTTTGTGCATTGAGAAGTTCCTCTCTTATTATTTACTCGTATATTATATTTATAATTCCTTTTCTTCTAGAAAGGCATCAAATATTTTTATTAATTATGAAATATTTATAACTACGAATTGCATACAATAGCAATCCAAGCACGTTCTTCTCAGATTATATGGACGAGCTCTATTGTCTGTCCAGAAATTTTCCTTTTATTACTCAAAAAGTTGCTTGAAATAGAATTTTTGCCATGCCACAATGGTATTCAGAGGAACGAAATTCTATCAATAGTAAGAAAACAGTGTTCATTATATTATACCAAATTTGAACTAATGAATTAACTTTCAGAACAGTGAAATGAGATCGACCAAAACATTTCATATAAATGAAACGAAGTATAAAACTATTTATTTTTTGCTTCCCTGACATATAGGCACCGGAATATTTCTTACTTTGACATAGTGTACGAGGTTAAGCTACTGGAAATCAGCTCCTACTGGAACGAAATAAGTCAGAGAGATACACATACAGCAACTAGCATTTGAACCATGAAGGAAAATCAGACTGACGTCTTGAACGTACATCTGAATTTCACAGAAATAAAAAAAATCATCGCTGTCTCATGCAGAGTATTCTCCGGGGGGAAGTTTTATATTTGACCATTTTTGGTCGTTGAGGAAATTCCCAAGAAAGCCTTAAAGCAGCCAAAAGATATAATTTTAAAGCAGTGATGTATAGCTTTATTTCAAATAGACCAGAATGCAATCGAACTTTACCAGAAGATTGTATTTCAGAAACTTTAAATCTATTCATATTACTCTATAGCCAGAAACTCGTCCAGAAATGTACTCGTTGAAGAAAAAAAGTCACTGTTAGCTAAATAATATCATTGTTGTGATAAATCGACATATTCTCTAAAACATTTCCTTCCATTTAACATGACTTTTATTTTTAAATATTATGTCTTACAGACATGATCCATACAACAATAGTAGTAGTAGTAGCCACCAATTTACAAACAGATTTTTTTTTCGAAAGCCACCGCAATACCTGTGAACGGAAGAAGCTTCCGAAGAAACAGTTAATGTCTTTGTCACACTGATAAAGTTGAGACATGTTCCTTCCAATCTTCATTTTATTCTTGAGTCTGTAGAAATTTATCACCAATCAAGAAAGGAATGAAGGTCTTCTTTTCAATGAAACGGAAAGGTAATAAATGTGTGTCAATCCATAAAAAGAAACTGCATTTTATTAAACTTTAGCTTAAAATTAACGTAGTAAAATTAGCATTACAGTAGTTTGCGCGTTGGTCAGTTCATTTGATTAATACTTCACTCAATTCAATTGATTAATACTTCGAATTTGATTTAAATCTAACTCTCCTATTATATATATATATATTTAGCCAATTTTATATATATATATGTACATATATGTATGTGTAGGTGCATGTATATGTATGTAGTTATATGTAGATGTTATAATTTTTTGAAATGTCATTGATAGCGTAGATTTTGATCCAAAAAGAAGAAACTTGAGATCGCGATGATACCTTGTAGATGCAGAATGAAGGAGCTGCATCCATAGGCAGATTTAAATATTCCTTTTTTATTTAATGTTGACACACACTTTTAACACAGTAATCAACATAAAATAAACTGGCCATAATAAGTGTGACTTTTCCAAAGCATTTAAACTTTTGATATCGTTGTGATTAAAAGAGAAGTAGCAATTTGACCAGATCGAGAACTGTAAAGCGAGTGCAAAGTACTTCAGAGTGAAAGCTTAGTTAAAGAGGAAGGTTTTGGTTTGCAGTTTTAATTTTCACTTCCGAATTATTTGCATCATCACGTGTTATGTAAAAGGTGGAAAGGTACATATATATAAAGGTATATACAGAGTAAATTATAAATTTAAGGCATTATTGCAAAAAAGCTATAATTTTGCTTTATATATTTTTTTATGTTATACATCATTCTTCAAAGAAAAATTATTAACTTGCAATAGTCTCTTAGCCCTCTATTTTAATTTGGATATTTCCTATTTCTGTTTCAAAAAACAATAACTGCTTATAATAAACCTCTCTAAACCGCGTCATTTCCAAATTAAACAATGTCATATAATCTTACATGAAGCTGCTAACCCGGGACCATACATAAATACAGGTTGTCTGCGATTAAAGAACCCTATTTTAATGCTGCCTACAAGCGAAACCAGTGATTAGAAAATTGTTAAATTTTGTGCCGGACTTAATGAAGAGATGGGAATTTATTTCAGCGAAAAATATTAATTACAAATAGCGTCACCAGAGGGCATTATATTAATAAATTATACATATAGCTACACCTTTACAATAGTTTTACAGTTTTACAAATTTTTTACAAAACAAACATGTTCCACATGATGGCCATTATTTTCAGCTATCACCTGAAAGCGCAAGATGCCATGTTTCGCAGTTGATTGAACTGTGCGCTGCGAAATGTTTACCACATAGCGTGAAATGCTGGCTTTAAGATGAGATAAAGTACTTGGATTTTCAAGACTAACCAGATGTTTCAAATGTCCCCAGTGCCAAAAAATCGTATGGATTAAGGTCTGGGGATCGAACAGACCGCACATAATGAAAGTGCCGTCTAATGACACGTTCTTCTGTAAAATGACGTTTGCGAGCATTCGTAATGCACTGTGGAATATGCGGAGAAGCTCTATCTTGCATATAGATTGTACGTGCTTGAAGAATTTCGTTCCTTAACAGTGATGCTATGGGACCTGTGAAACTTAACTCCTCGAAAAAGTACGGGCCGAGAATAAATGACACAGGAAATCCATACCACACCGTCACTTTTGATCAATGCAATGGAACCTCTAAGATTCCCAAATTCGGCAGTTGTGAGTATTCACTGCACTTTTAAGAGTTGCGTAAGCCATTGTCCTAAGCAAAAGTTACAATCTTTTTAAAAACTAATTATATTTACTTATTAAGTAGCAATAAAAATCCTTTAAATTAACACTTGTTTCATTTTTGCCTTTGAATTACAATAATACTTAGATTTGCTTAAATTATATATACATTCTTATTTGAATTATGCCATAGCACATTTTTTCTGGTAACTTTGCGGGACGCGAATTTGCTGTGCGCGCAATGTGTTATCGAGCTAAGCCCCACGTTCGACAAGGGTTTACTATAGTGGTAAATTGCAATTCTTTCTTTAATTGAAACTATTCAGATATCATCCGCAAATATATATAAATTTTACTCCCCAAAAATAAACTGCTCTACTGTCAACAAACATTCTAGTTTCTATTAAAATTCATCTACGTTATACTTTCCTGAAACGTTATGACAGATGTTATTATGTATTTTGTTGCTCATTCTTACGCTCACAGATGAATGTAATTCTGCATCCTTCTTCATCCTTCTTGTTGATATCAATGATTCAGTGTTCTTGTCTTATACATATGCAAATTAATCTCTGAACTTGAGCATGTATCTTACTTTCAAAATACCTTGGCATCATATTCCTTTTTCTAGCGATTTTATGCATTTCATGTTTCCTTGATGTTTTCAGATCTGATGCGCATTTTCTTTCTTTTACAACTGTACAGCTTTCTGCTGTACATTCATGAGTATCTTCCGAATTTCATTTCTCTGGAGCACGAAAACACACGAAGCAAACTGAATTTATCTCAGTCGGTGCTGCAAATGTTAACTCTTCTCATGCCTGTTGCAAAGATTTTTGGAAAAGCAAAAAAAAACTATTTCTGGGTCCTGGTCAGAAATCTTTTTGTGAGTTAGAATAGGTGCAGTTTTTGGAAAGGTCTCTAAACGAAATCGATTCCTAATGTTTGAAGAGGCCTGCAGTTCCACGTTCACGCCCGAGCGACCGGTAATGGAAAACAAAAATTCCTCCCTGGAATTTTTCCCTACCGTGCGTTATAGGGAACAAGATCCCAGATCCCTATCGATCGTTCCAACCAGAAAGGATTGTACATAGAGCAAATTGAATCGAGGTTTACAGAACTGAAATAAAACTTGAATAACCATGAGAATCTATTACTTAGTCCTTCATTTACAAAATACCGATTAATTGAAGCAATCTACTGCTTCCTTTGGCTACTTTTATCATTGTTTCAAAACTTTATGTTCACACTAAAAATTATTGAATTTAACTAAAACGAAATCTTTATTTTATCTTTATTTTCTTTTAGTAATTGTAATTAATTATTAAATATTTGATTGTACAGTTATTCTGCTGACAATTCACGCTTTGTAAACAGAACTAGAATTAAGGATTTGCGATAGCCTACAAGAAACTAAACACAAATTTTAAATCCAAGCTAGAGATTTCTTTGCAACTTACTGAGGCTGCAGACAATTTAGATAAAACTTACTGATGTTTTTAAAACAGGTATGCTAGGTGTAAAAGAAGCACGCTACATAGAACTTCCGCAAGCACAGAAAATTACTCTGTCCAAGTCTCTCGAAATGCATACAGCAGTTTCCTGTGCTTATTAATGTTCTAAGTGGCGTGTTTGGACACTTCTATCAGATATTCTACGTCATTCTGAAAAATTTATGATCTTAATTAGAACAAAAGTTTTTCAAAAGACATGAAAAAAAGTTTTAATTTTTTTTTAATTAATTAGTTTTAGTTTTACTTTAGCAATGTCAATAATCTTCCAACTCATGGAGTCACATTGTAATACTAAGTTGCTGTACACACCTAATCACATAACCCGCGTAATATCACTTAAGCGAAGTTCCGCTATTCTACGTGGTAAAAGATGTATGATGTATATTTCAAATTATGTCGCCATATTACTTTAGTAAATTAAGCAACCGTAAACTATCATATGTGCTTCTTAATGATACCATAGACCATTAATATACGTTAAAAATGATATTTACGGAAAAATATACTCTATATTTCTACCACAGACATTTTTAATAATATATGGATATGCAAGCATATTTAACATGTATTATGCAGCTAAGCAGTGAAATTTTCAGGGTGGCTTCCGGTACTTTTCTCCTTATGGAACAGAGAACAGTGTCAGGTTGTCTTAAAAATGCAAGTAAAGTTTTTCTAAATAACAGCTAATCGTAAGTTCATCTTAAGAGAAAAAATCTTTGCATAAGGAATGGTACGCACCAATTTGTACCTGATTTCGTCCAACTTCTGTATAACTGAAGAGAAGCTTGAAGTCGAAAACTCTCCAAACGCTTGGCACGGTCTCGGGGAAGAAAAAACTTCTCAAACTAAAGTAACCTTCGTATTAATCCAATCTCTCCATTTTTTTTTTTTTTTTTTTTTTTTTTTTTTTTTTTTGTAATTAATAATAGCGTGGTTCGTGTGACATACTCCTCTGTAGAGGAAAATTCTTCAGTTCGAAATCAGTCACTTGTGCATTCTTTTTGTTCGACATTTTAAATTTTAAAAACAAAATATTTTTAATCTATATAAAAATTTTTAATTTATGCGATTTACATAATTTTAATGATATAACACAATGTAATTAACATTTTATGAACACCTTTCGCCGAAAAATTATGGTTTGTCTAGGAAAAGTAAATGTGGCAAAATATCTTGTTTCAAAATGTTTTACTTTCGTCTCTTTCAGGTAGTTGTTTTAGCCCGAGTCTAAGCACAGATGCTTCCTTGAGTTTAAATTTAGAAATGATACAGATAAAATTTTAGCTCCTTTGAATTTTATTTTGACAATATATTTATTCTCAAAACACATTTTTAGAACAGTAACTTCGAAAAGAAAACGGAACAATTTTTTTTTATTTCTTATGGACCACAAGTTCATTTACAATTGATAAGTAACAAATCTGATAAAAATCTCCGAAATATGAAAAAGGCATCGCATGAAGAAATACTAATATATCATTTTTTTTCTGAATAACATTCCATTAAAATCTTAAAGAAAAAGCATACGTCATTAAGATTCGCATCTCTCCTATCTATCATACGGAATACCAGAAGGCTTTGCATTTTCCTCCACTGCGTTAATAAATGTCACAAACTATTATTCATGAAAAAAAATATAAATTATAGCATTTTTTACATCGATTATGCGCTAGTACGTTAAAATCAAGAAAGCATAAAAATGCTTAATTGAACTTTCGAAGTAAAAATCTAAGTAAAATGCTTGAACGCCAAAATAGGGTGTGTGGGAAAAATCAGACAGAAAAGGCAAGTGAATATTATCTGAAAGGTATTTTTAAGGGTAAGAAAATTTTGTTAATATTTTGTATACTGTTGCATTAAGAGCGTACATGCTGATTAAAACTACTAAAAAGAAAGCCGAACATAAAACATTTTGAAATGTTCTCTTTGCCTAGACAAACCGTAATTTTGCTGTGATAAAATATTCGTAAAAGCGTATTTTTTTTTTTTTTTTTTTTTTTCATTATTTTCTTACAATTATTTTTCGCGAATAAATTTCCTTTCAAAACAAAAGAACATTAAAATATTGACATTATTTGAAAACGTGAGCGATTGCCAACAACTGGACTTGAGCTGAAAATTTCAGCAGAGAACACGTTCGGGAGATATGTCAGATTTATAAATAAAAGTCTTCATAAAACTGTAATTTCAAGAGGAGGAAGCTAAATTTTTATAGGAAGTGTAACACGATGATATTTTAAAGAGAAAACAAGGAAATATAATTAAAATAGTTATAGCAAGCTAGTTATAACACAATATTTTTTTGTTAAACGAGCTTACTCTTACACATATATGTCATAGTAATTGAGTAGTAATGTAAATATTACAATTACCATGGACCACATTCTACTGAAATAAATCCCATTTGTAAATCACTGCTGCAAATATTTCTCTGCTTTTTTCATATAATCGAACAACCACCAAACTTTATCATTTAAATTAAATTAGAAAAAAGAAAACACCTACATTATTGCAATCAAAATGCTGTTGAGAATTTTATTACTATTTCAGAACATTTAAAGCGCAATTTCGTACCAAAGGTATATTTTTTATTATCTATGCTAGTGACCATTGATGCTAATAATGTTTGTTTTGCCGTCATCACGAAGCAAAGTAACTCTTTATTAACCGAAATAATACTAAGCACAACGACTACAGTTAACGTAAAATCATAATTACTCTAACAACAGTTAAAAGTACTCAGGGAAAGAGAAAAATCTATATTATAATTAGCAAACAAATGCTATTATTGATTTAATTGCATTTTAAGCAGTTTAATTTTTACAATATTTATCTATGTAACTTAAATCATCATTCAAAACAAGAACACTCTTCAGGATGGAAAGAGCGATATTTTCGTTTACATTACTCTTGAAATTTGATAGAAGCGGTTAGAAAACAGAAGATAAAAAGCTCTATACTTAATTTACTTCTACTATTTAACAATTTTCAACGGATGATTTAGTGTTTATTTACAGTTTAATAACATATTGTTACGAAACGAAGCTATTCTTATATCCTTCTTATACCATTTTGCAATCACTTACACATCCTTATAGTTTTGCAATCACAATTTTGCAATGACTATTTTTATACAATTTTGCAATCACTGTTATCTCATGCATTTTTTTCCTCCTTTTTAGCCCACCAGCGGCCGAGAGGTAAAGTCGCTGAACACTGGTAGTTCGGTCCGAGGTTCGAATCCCCAGAACGGGCTGGCTGCATGGGCGTTTTCGTGGTTTTCCCCATGTGTAACGTGTATACGAGCCAGTTTCCCTTAGAATGCAATTAAATTATTTCCTCCACGAAGGCATCCCTTCCCTTAGGCAGATAGCCCTCGAGGTTTTGCCATAATCACACACTCCTCCTTTTTATTTTTCTTGTAGAAACGTTTCCTTCTCCTGACGGTCTGTGACAGTAAATTTTCGATTGTTCCGCAAAAACCAAACTTAGTATTTATTTTAGATAAAACCCAAAAGTCCACAATGCTGTTTATAGGCTTTCAGTTGATCGGAAACTCAAGGATTTTAAACAGCTTTCAGTTGATTATTTAGAAGAACATATATGTTGTGTATATCTTTCGAGTGTCTTACTTTAATACACATAATAAAGCTCTTTTATAACTTGTATGACAAAAAAACTCTTATCCCACGTAAATTGGCAAAAGCTTCCTATGTCATTCTAATCCATTTTTTTTCTAAAAACAACTCTTTCAAGCATTACTGAAAATCTGATAAATGCAAGTATCTTTTACAACCGCAGTACTTCTGGTTTACCGTAATCGCTTTTAATTGGGGAAAAAAGAAAGAGAGAATTGCAAAAATCAACAAATGGTAATTTTAATTTTGCTGTGAAAAAAAAATATTATTTATGACTTTCACACACAGCTGCACTCGACAAGCAACTCACAGTAAGAATATCAAATTTTAAAATAATCTCATTGGTTAAATAATAGCCGTCACACGCGTTTGTTTTGGAGATGAATATTCATGACATGAGAATATTTCGAAAAATCCTGCATTGCTTTTATCGTAAATGTACCAATGAACTGACGAAAGTATTTCATTCTGTTTCCCTTTTTCAACCTTCCCCCCTTCCCGCTCAATTAGGAGGCAATTATGTAAATGGACCATAGGAAGATGAGCTCGTAGTTTCCAACACTGTACCATCTCATCATGAATAGTCAACACTTCTTGGGGAGTCTTTAGCAAGCAGAAGCATGCAGTTTCTGGGAATTATTTTCATAATTCCCCCCTAATGAAAGAAACGATAATTGCTTGAGGCGAAAAAATGCGCCTGATTAAATATGCAGCAGCAGAGCCTCTTAAATATTGATCTCGGAAGAAGAAGAACTTGCGAAAGAGGACGGGAAAAAATGGAGATGTGTTAAAATTTATACTTGTGAGTTGTTCCATTTTCTTTCAAGTGTGAAAGGCCGTTTATATTTAAAGGAAATACATTTAAGCATTTAACAGAAAAAACGAAAATGCTATGCCTCTTGAGTTTTTTAGCGATGCTTATCTTCTGGGAATTTTAATAAACACAGGCTGGACTATCTTGACTAATTCATCTTATACGGTATGTGGAAGACATTTTTCCAGACTATTTAACGCTCCATGAATTCTTAAGATTTTGAGTACCACTCCAACACGCTTGATGTTGTAGCTACTTGATATTTTTTCGTTGGAGATTTCTTCTCCAGTTATGAATGTTTATCAAGAAATGCTTTGTGCAAAACTGATGTGGCCAAGAAATACTCTCAGATTATTAGAACGCTTTACTTTAAACAAATGTCTCACTCATTTCAGACGTTTTCTTAAACTACGTAAGTACGTATGTGTTTAAACTAAGTAATCTACGTGTAACATTTGCAAGAAAAAAAATTAGAAAATGTTTTTCTCCCTCTTGGACAAAAGAAAGAAATTATAAAAATAGATGACTTTTTTCATCTTGTGAAGAAACCTGCCTTCTGCCAAAATAGGAAAATGTTTCGAATATATGCACTGTACTATCTATAAACAAGAGCTCTTTTCTACTTAACCAATTATTAAACATTTTGCTAAAATCGCAAAACTACGGGCCATAATATTTGTAAATAGCGGATTGCTGCTACTTTTTTCTTTTTGTTTAGCTTAATTATTACATACATATAATATGTAAATATTCCCAATTTCAGTTTTTCAATACTACTTTACTCACTTAAAAAATACTCATTTATGAACCTTCAAGTATTCCGAAATCCAAAAAATTCAGATTCCGAATTTCATTTTTTAAAAAACTTTTGTATCAAGAACTTTTCGATTAGACCTTATTATTTTTAAAACCCTTCTACCATTTTTGTAATATTAAACTGTTGCAGTACTACTTGATTTTAACGAAGGCGTGCATATGCGAATAAGTTAAGTAAACTTTGAGAACTAATCTGAGTAATCTTTGTAAAAAATTACAATTACCTTTCCTCCCTCGTTTTACGATGTTTCACTTTAACACGACGCAGATTTGTTTAAATGTAGAAATTATATAAAAGTCAAGGGAAATATAGTAAATAAGATTCAATAAAAAAGAACAGTTATATAATAGAGATGAAAAAAACTGCTCTTTTATCAGATCGGATCAAAATCGTTTGCTCACTGGAAATGAATTGATTTTTTCTTATGACTCATCGCTCACTAACAATGACTTTGATAAATAAAAAATATTTGGAACGAGGACAGCGACGGCGGTTATAGCGAGGACAAGGAGCGAAAAGAATCGAACGAGTCATAGAATCGGAATCATGGAATCAATCAAACACTAATTATTTCAAGTGATTTCTTTCAACTGTTGTATTGAAAGATTTTCTAAAACCTCCTTTCTACACAGAACTAACAATAAAATTTAAAAAAAAAACTTTCTAAAAGTTGGAAAATGGTAAAAATAAACTATTTTTTAACAAGGGAAAGTAAACATTCTTTTCTCCCTTAAAATGAATATTTCGCTTTACCTCCACGCTTCCAACAAGAGTTGCGCTTTTTTTTTCCTCGAATAAGACTGCAGACGTCTATTCCTCTCCCGCGTCCAGCAAGAGCTGTTCGTGAACTGTAAAAGATTTACAAATTCGTTGCCTCGAATCGGAGTAAGCTCAGTAAAATGAATCGGTTCTTTGATTCAATTCCGAAACAGATCCTCCAACTCTGTCATACCCCGTAGTGTGTGAAATATGATAGATATACCTTTTGACAGCTGCTATAACGCCACAAATATTTATAATTATCAGCTGAATGCTAACTATTATGCTACAAGCTAACTATTTTTTAAATTTTATTAATTAGAAATATTAGTAAAAGATGAAAATAAAGATTTAAAGTATTAGGAAGTACGTTTAATAATTTTAAATTTCGCAGTTTCTCAGTAAAATTTAGCAATTTTAAATTTCTGCGTTTCGTTTAAAAAATTTTTTTTTTTATGGCATGTCGAATGACTACATTTTAAGCTACTTGCATACATGGCCGCATGGATGACGATTTCTGGGACAACCTAGCGTACTGTAACGTTACCCAAAGTTAAAAATTTTCTAAAGACTTCGTTAGAAGTGTTTGCAAAATTAATATACGAAATGTATCATCAATTAAATCTTAAAGGTTAAATTTCTTGAATTAAAAAGCAGCCACAATATTAACCTCAGTTATTTAAAAACCACGCTTCCATTTCTCTTTTTCCATCCTTATCTTGCTTTGTTAAGTCATTGAGGTTGATAGTTACTGTGCAGCAGTAAATGAAAATATTGTGTGTAGCAAATACAAAATAATTAGTGTTTTAGGAAGGAAATCTAAAAGTAACACTTCGACATGAAAATAAAATATTCCAGCAGTATAAGTTAAAACGGTTTAATAGTCTCGAATAAAACGACATCCAGTTGCTTTTAGATCTAAGAATTTTCTTTTATTGATTATTATTACTATGAAGAATAGACAGAATAATAAAAATTAGGGATAAACTTAATACAGTATGTACTTTTGTATTTGAAGAATTTGTCTCAGCTAACAATGACTAGAAACAAATTGATTTCTTTAGGAGCAGTTTAAATGAAGCATTGGCTCATTATTATCACATTTTCAATAAAATAACATGAAAGACCCCACAAATGGCTCTTTGAACCTTCTTCAACAGGACGGTAGTACTGAGAATCTCATTAAATATTCTGATAACCTAAATACTTACAGCCTCTCTGTTCATCACTAAACTATTGTCAGCCTGCGCCTTCATCACATGATAACCCACAACCAAGCCAGTCTTGTCGTTAGTAAAGTAGATCCTAGGGTTATTTGAGTAACACCTACGCAGTGATGTTAAGTTCTAAATTTCAGTCTTCCTTACGATGCTGGAAAAAGTTATAAGTAGGCTAAATGGAAAAAAATACGCCAAGATGAAAGGAGTAATATATAAACAACATTTTATATTTGACTCATTTGAGCTTTATGAGAACATAAAATCTCAGTATTTCAATTCCCCTTCCCCAAATTGCTGGATATTTGCTTTTCGAGCGTTTACAGAAAATGGCCGAACCTACTGGTCATTTAGCAGTCTCAACATTTAGAGTTTTACCCCCAGTGTGCATTATAGGAAGTAGGTTGATATTACACTCGGGATAAGAAGGGAAAGGACATACTCAAACAACAAGTCCTTACTCGGAATTCGAACTAACACCTCCGTGGTTTGGATTAGCTAAACGTTATGCCGTCCAGAATCACCAGATTCAGAGTATGGATTTATTGTAATTAACACGTTATTTCTTTTATTATAACCTATCCTTAATTTGAACCTGCACTTATCACTTCTCACTTCCATTAAGCAACACAGAAGCATATCAACACTTCGTTATAAAAAGTCTAGATGCCATGAACAAAATTTTCAGTCTTGGATATCATCGCAGCAACAGGCAAAGATATTTTCCAGCCTCATTAACTCGCTGAACTGGCCTCACTTGTGACACTACTAACAAATTTACACGTGCAACAACTCATATATTAGAAAAGTTGTAACAATAGTGTATAATGATCCATGTTTATGTTTTATGTGTACGTTTATGAAAGTTTAATGCATTATTGGAGGAGTTAAAGCAACAAGTTTCAGAGTATTATTCATAAATTTGCAAAACTAATTGTGAAGTTTTAAATAAATAAACTGTTTTCTTTAGTAGCCGTTTGCTAAAATGGAATTTCATTCTAATAATGCAGTTTTGGCTCATTATAATTGCATTCGCTTTGTTGAGAAGGTCATTAATATAGTCCTGAAGACTTAGTTTCTGATGATGGTGGCTTTTTAGTACTTGACTAAAGATGAGTGCTTTACACTTTCTCAAACATAACTAAGCTTCCGTTTACGGAATGTCGAGTCTTGTGGTTGTGTAAAAGCATGGAGCTGCTGCTGTTGTTTTGATTGATATCGTTTGCCCCATATCAGAACAAGCCACGAAATTCATCGCTGCAAGGAGTACACGATTATGCTTGTAGTTGGCAAGAGCCTTGGACACAACATAGGTAACAGTTTGATTTTGTTTAGTTCCACATCAATTTTGCGGGAGGCACTACAAGAAGGAGGTCTGAGGATCTCCCAACCTTCTTTCCCTACCACCAATCCGCACGAGAGGGCTTTCAGCTTTATTTAGTGTGCCCCAACGACGCAGTGACACTATACGTTTACAAGCATCCATGCCTTTTACAGGATTCGAACCCGAGCCCTTCGGTACGGTAGTCGGAGTCGCTAATCACTATCCCGTTTTGGCGGCTAAGGAATAGATTAACATTTATCTGGGTTTTGCCAAAACCTTCTAAAAATGAGCGAATTGGTACAATTGTATATATAGATATAAATGCATGTAAGCATAATTTTATCCTAAAATTCAGTTAACGTTATTCGCTGATAATTAACACTATTCGTCAGTTTCACTCTATGCAAACAACTAACATCATTATCATTATAAAACAATTTTAAAACGACCTGAAAATACTCTAAAGCAGCCGTCTCCCTAATAAGAACATCTAAAATATCTTCTAAAATAATATTACTTCTTTTTGGTCAAGCGATTTCATGAAAAAACGGAGTTAAGTACCTAAGAATCACCTTTGACAGGAAGGTGACTTCCGTGATCACTTCAGGAACGTACCAAACTAATACAGCTACACTCTGTGCAGTACGAGAACTCTAATCAGACTAAACAACGAAAACTGGGTTTAGAATTAACTCGTTCTTAAGGATATTCTTAGAGTATTAGTATATTCGTAACAATGGACTTAATTTTCATTTTCCTGCAAAATACACCAAAACTGCTAATTCCCGATTAGCCATGAGGAACACGCTTAACCTGTACGATCAAACACAATGAGAGTTTCATCTTATTCATTTACTTTTATGCATTTAATGCTCAACAACTTTCATCACAAATTAATCTTTCTAAAAGGTAGCATTACAAAATTAATCCGTATCATATGATTCTTATATAATATTAATAAAGCATATAATTACATAAATTCAAAATTGAAATTGAAGTAAATCCAATAATATTAAAAACTACTCAAACCAAAACTTTTAATTAATTAGTTGAAATAATGTTAATTTATGTCCGTCTGTTAAGAAACGAACTATTGCAAAATCCTCGAACCGGTGCCAAATTAACCGGGAATATCAAAATGGTGGCACTTTTGATAGTTCATACTTAAATCTGAAATCTGAGCTTATGAGATGGAAAAACATTAATGGGAATACTTACATGTGCAAAACATTGTTTTGTGTTTTTGACGCCCAAAGCAATGTGATTATTTAACGGATGAATCTCATCTAATTAATGAATTATCCAGACTGGAAGCTATGAACTACCGATCCCTGTTTATGCGATGTTGCATCAGCTTTGAAGGTAATATCCATGACTTTTAAGAATAATTCACATTGAAAGACGCCCAATTTTTTTTTCACTCTTGCCTGGGAATATGTAAAGACATTACGTTCAAAGCTGGTGTGAATTAATGCCTATGATCATATTTATAAGATGAGAAGTCAAGTGACGATGATTCTGTTGTTCAAAACCAGTTCGAAGCTCGTGTTTGACATCTTGGATTTACTTACATTGTAGAGACAGTAGGATTTTTGGAATCAAGAGAGAGTAAAAATGAGCAACGCCTTCGCCGGAAATCGAACCACAGACATCTGGAATACGATCCCAGTGTGCAGACCACCAATCCACGAAGGCATGCTAGGAACGCGGGAGAAATATCTTATATACTTCCCCTTTTAAAGGGCGACTGGAGTTTTTAGGGGACCCAATCGCCAAATCCTCGGTGTGGAGAATCATCATCAAACACCCTTTTAGTTCGGATGCCACTGTAGAGACATCGGGTATTTTTAAGAAAGAGAGATGAAAAGGGAGCAACGCCATCGCCGGGAATCGAACCGCGGACCTCTGGATTACGTGCCCAGCGTGCAGACACCCACACCATGAAGACATGCTAGGAAGGCGGGAGAAATACCTTATAACATGTTCGAAGAAGATTAGTGTTAGCAAAGGGAAAATGCAGACTTAGATGGGTGTAGACAATTATGTTCTCATCGCATTCTCTAAAGACTATCACAAAATAATCTGCAATGTCCTAGAAAATAATCTGTAATGTTCTAGTAAGATATGAAGAAAGAGAGGCAGAACAAAGACGATGCGTAGAATAAGGTAATTACGTGAAAGAAAACATAAAATATTGCAGAATTTCTTAAGATTTGCAGAGTGATGTTCATCTATATCAGTAGAAAATATTATGAAATTTCATCTCATACAACGCAAATTTTTAAAGTTTCGGCGTCAACCTCAGAAGCAGCTTGACATTCAGAGTTATATACACGTAAAGAAATTCATAACTTTCATATTACATTATATATGATAATTATAAAATGGTTTTTAATTTTATTTTTCTAAAATATAAAATCGCATGTATGTGTTTTAATTTTAAATTACCGGAGGGTATTTAATTATTATATGTTTCATAATGTTGTCTGGGTCAAGGAATATGACCAATAAATTTTGCATGTAGCAATTTCTACAGATGGAATCACAGAACAAGAACGGTTAAGTTCTTAAAACAAATATTCAGTTATTTGGAAAAATGTCTTATTCAAAATGGATGAGGTTCTGTTGCTACAAATTAAAAGACATTCTACTGTAATATGATTTCATTAATCTTTGTCTAAAATCATTTGCTATAATCTTCTATCTTCTCACCTCTTGTCCCTGTATTGCTCGCATATCTTCCTCCGATTATCTTTCTGCCAATTGTTAAAAACTAACAAGTAATATTACTGCTTTACATTTATAAATATGAAACATTTACTTTAAATATCTGAGCATCAAATTACCGGCTTGGTACTTACTATTATATTCAGCATCATACATTTGACTTCAACTTCTAATTGAAAAACACACTAAAATTTTATTATATATGCATATATATAAGTAAATATCAATTGAATTGTTGCTGTGAAAAAGTGCTCTAAATGTACACTGCTCAAAAAAAAAAAAAAAAAAAAAAAATGGGACAGTGCTACATTTCCCGTTCTACTGGGGCGATTCACGAAATTCAAATTGCGTTCTTCATGTCTCGAAAGCGCGACTTAGGATATATATTAGATTTATATATAGCACTATTCTAACATAGGTATTTTGACACAAAATCGGACTTTTTCTGAAATAAGATACCAATTTTTTTACATATTTCGATTCCACGACTCAAATTATGCCAGAATACCAAGTTTTGTAAAAATCGTACGAGTAGTTTTTGAAATATTAGCTCTCAAAATTTTAGCTCCTCAATGTTAATTGAATTTGGCAAATATTTATTTATATCTCTTTTTTTATTAAACTTTTTTGATTTTTTCTCTCACACTTCGAAATTTAGGTTCATTCCAAATAAAATTTACCCATTTTTTGTGTTTTATTTTTTAAATTTCTATTTTTAAATAATTTTTATAAATTTTTCGAAAAAAATTTTGAATTATAACCTATAAAATTTTTACCATCATCTTAAAGTAGGTATATTTTTAAGCATATCTGCAAAAAATTAGACTTTTTATTCAAAATTTTCTAAGATACACGAATTTGCATATTTTCGCGTTTTGAAATTTAGCATCTTTTTTTTTTTGAGCGATAATAACGCCAAATGTGGTCTATGGATTTTTGTTACACTGTATTGCCACAGCTATTTTTAACCTTAAATTTCAAGTAAAATTTTACGGAGAATTAATTATATGACATTTTTTCCCTCAATGATGCGTAATAAATATTTATTAATACTATATGAAAAGCTATTTTTTTAAATAAATTTTTTAATCTTTTTTTTTAATTTCTCTCTATCTTTTTTTTTTTTTTTTTTTTTTTTTTTTTTTTTTTTAAATAATCGAATTGTCTAAAACTGAGAATTTTTGTTTGATGTTTATTTGAATTTTATGACATTAACTGCACAATTTATTTCTAAACAAAATATATGCTTTTGAAGTGGCTGAAAGAGCGGCTGGTACTATCATCCATATTTTTAAAGCACAGTATATTTTTATAGAAACATAAGATTTAGAATAATCATTTTTATAAAAGTCAAATTATGATATAAATATACAACCCTCTAGAGACTGAATTAATGGAAGTTCAATGGTTATGTTGAAATGATCTGCAGCTACTTAATCGCTGGATAAGTCAGCAGATTCCGTAGACTAGTAAGAATAATTATATAAACGACACCCAACATTCTGAATTCAATTAACAACGAGGATACGATGTTTATTAAATGAATTCAAAAAATTTTAAAACATAAAAAATCAACTCATTTTTTATCCTAAAATGTATTTTTGTGCGTAGCGTATTTTCATTATTCTAATTTAAAATTCTAATTTAGAATGTAATTGTCAAGAACTGATTTCTAATCATCAGTAATATAATAACTAATTATTACGGTTATTAATAAATCCTTCTTATAAAGTAATTGCAAATATTTCAAAAAACTGTCTGAATGCAAATATTTTTAATTTTATATTAATTGAGATTGCACACGATATTATTTATTTGCACTTCAATTCTTAACGTCAGTTCTAATAGAAGTTACAAATCAATTATATTTAATTAAGGATTGGATTGGATTATTTAATTATGGCAAAGCACAAGAGGGCTATCTGCCTAAAGGGAGGGATGCCTTCGTGGAGGACTTTCTAAGGGAAACTGGCTCGTATACACGTTACACATCGGGAAAACCACGAAAACACCCATGCAACCAGCCTGTTCGCGGGATTCGAACCTCGGACCGAACTACCTGTGATCAGCGTCTTTACCGCTCGGCCGTTTGTGGGCCTTTATGAAATGGAAGGCGATAACTTTATTTAAAATGATTGTCAGAAATACCAAACGTTTCGAAAAGTTGGATACTTTTTAATATACTTTCAGAATGCTTAAAGAAAAAGACAAGAAAATTTAATTTTTTCGTAAAATTTAGTATTTTTTTTTTTTAATTTAAAACTTTTCAATGTTATGATATTTGATTCTTGCGATTTCAAAAATAAAATATTTGACTAAAATATGAATAACATTTTAAGAAACCAAATGTAGGATAAAAGCAATGGGCACAATGATAAAACTGTTTAAAGCAGTTTATGCAAGTCATCCTAAGTTAAAATGTCGGTTATACATCTCTCTTATTTATATATATCTTTTCTGAACGGAACATTGAAAGGCGTGTAAAACTGTGCTTTACTGTATTTTCTCTTTTAATACAGTATGTAGTTTTCAAACTCATAGTAGTCTGGGTTACAAAGTATTCTTCCGAAAGAAACGCAATTCAAATAAATAAAATCAAATTCTGGAAAATTGATATTAATAAATATATTTAAAATGCTCAGTTCGAAGGAATAAATAGAAAATTTAAAAAAATTACCTGTAGAGACAATGCAACACAAACAATTAAAATAAAAGTATACAAATTTAAAAATTACCTAAAATAATAACTATGACGAAAAATATATATAAAGAAAACTATTTTAAAAAAAATAAACGCTGCACCTTTATTTACGCAGTTCGAATAGGTAAATAGAAATTTTTAAAACAGTTATTCGAAAAAAAAAAAAAACGTGCAACTTAATTAAAATGAAATTCGAAAAAGAAAAAATTACTCAAAATAATAAGTTATAATTAAAAATATAATATAAAGAATATTATTTGGAAAAAAGGAACGATGGTGACTTTTTTCCCTCTCACGGGGAAGGAAACTAGGTTGCCATATATTAAGAAGTTCGCCAAGTGAAGTATTCTTGGCACAAACTGACAAAAAAGTGCCAACATAAATTTGTGAATTTCTCCGTAAATTTCGCTCCAAATTTTACAAAATTTCATATTTAGGCGTAATTTGAGTCGTAGAATCGAAATATGTAAAAACATTGGTATGTTATTTCAGAAAAAGTCCGATTTTGGGTCAAAATACCTATGTTAGAATAGTGCTATATATAAATCTAATATATATCCTGTCCCTTTTTTTTTTTTTTTTTTTTTTTTTTTTTTTTTTTTTTTTTAGCAGTGTACATCACAGTACTAAACAATATTCTGCAACATTTATAAATGTAAAGCAATAATATATGGGTTGGAATTTTTGTTAATTATATCAATCGTATAAACATTAATATCATTATTAGTGATTACAGTATTATTATTCAATTACATTGTTTGCTGGAAACAGTGCACTATCATAATCTGAATTAGAAATTTTACTCAGTATGTACTGACAACAGAAATGGTAGAAATGATAATCTGCAGTATTTTAAATGGTGGGTCATCGCCGTTACTCTTTGAATTTAATTTGCGTGGGATAAAGTTAAAATTACGACTTCTATATAAATAAATAATATGATGTATGTATTAAAAAAGGCATTTTCAAAAAACTAGAAAATTCTAATACTGTCTTGTCTTAATGAGAGCTGAGTTAAAAAGAATGAAGAGAGTCACAAATGAAGCAGCAAATAAATCTTTTGAAACAACAGACATTTACTGGATTAGGGCCCTTCGGCATTCCTCACTCCTTCACTCCTAACACGCACACACTTGTTCCACCGCACCCCGCAACTTGTGGAAACATTTCCTTGACTTCTCTTCTGAGGCTGCATCCAGATGTTCTGTCTCGTTCGATGACTTCAATGGTGACAAATTGCTGTCCTTTTGCATTTTATTTCAGTTAAGGTAACAGGCAGACATATCAGAATGACGGGTCAAACGAATGAGCGGTTACGGTTCGTAGAGAATTACTTTTGACGGTCAAAAATTAAAGGATGTGGGGTTACGTCAGGAAATTGGATTTTGAAAATCTGAGTGGCATCCACAGAAACACCTTGTCTCTACAAGCGTAAAAAGGAAATTCCAGTCTACGCAGAATTATAAATATTTCACAGTATTTAATTTAACTTTACTTCAAATGAGCGAAGTGTAATTAATTTTATCACAACGAAATGCTTCTTGAAGAAGTGAGTGAAGAGAATTCAGAGATTGTGAAGCATTCAAAGAATCTGCTAGTTGAATGTTAATAAAGTTTTGATTTAATGCTTATTTCTAAGCAATTTATTAAGAATTTTCTTTCAGTGTAGAATTTTGTAATATGCGTAGAAAAGACAAAGTTAACTTATCCTTTTTTATTTCAGCACTATTGGTTGGATAAACTCAACGCCACTTCACATGTTTTTTTTTCCTCATTGAGATAACATAGTTATGAAGAGGACTTTAATGTTACAATAACTTGAACATTAAACGAAGGAATTTTTTGTGTATTTTCAAAAATGTGTTTCAAAAATATTTATAAATGGTATCGTAACATCCAAGTGTAAGATATTATGTTAGAAGCGTTGAGAGCGCTTTAATGGTTGGAATATGTAAGGAGACAGAAATAATGATAACTACAATTATTTTACTATTTAATTCATTTATTTACTAAACGTTAATTTTGCTATATTAGTATTCAACTACAGCTTCTCTTACTTTTCAGTAAACAGATTAAATAATACAGCTAAAATAACCTGTGCAACATTAAGCTGCAAAATTTGTCCATCAGACGACTCAATAAGTGAATCCGTTAGATTTTTACCTGAATTTTCCAAGTTTCCTAAATTTAAGATTTGTTCTATAACAGCTAAATCTGCTTCATAATGTATGTACCAATAGATGACAGGAATTTTACCTCATTTGTTATCTATGCAAAAAACATCTACATGCATTAAATATCATTTTGTGTCTTAATAATCTTATTCTTTAATTTGGTATAAAAAACTATTCTTTTAGCTTTTCTTCCACATACAACTGTAGTCATAAATGTAGTTTACATTTCTTATCCAGTAGCTCAGAGACATTGCTCTTCAACACGCTTGAAATGTTCTTAAACATTCATAAGTACCAGGAACTATAATTTGAATTGGTCAATTAATCACATGGTTTTGCCGCTACAGAACAATACACTTACAGAGCAATGATCATTTAATCTGAAAAAATTAATCTTACACTATCTTTAAATTTGTGAAAATTTTAAATTTAACAACAAGATTTGTTTTAATTTCATTTTCTTCTTTACTATGCAGAAAATACAAATTAGTAGAAGCATATTTAAGCTGTATTCGAAGGAATTATGCATGAAACGTTTGGTAGATACGCCTACTAGGTACTTCCCAATATTTCATAGCCATAGCTTGCTGCTGATATGCTGTAAACCGAAGAATTCAGAGAGTAGACGTCATTAAAGTTTCCTTTTCTTCTGATGAAGATTCTAAGTTACTCGCTTAGATTTATAAGGAATTTATTAGGAGGCAGAGCCGCAAAAGGAAAGATTTGGTTAAATACTTCTAAAAGAGCCTTTAATTTGGCTAACAGCAGAAAGCAGTTTTTGTTCAAGAGTGTAGTTAGCAATAGAGCATCTTGTTTTTATCTTAAAACTTGAATAGCTATCTCGTACCAATAAACAGACATAAAGGTTAAAACCAAACGTTTGTCAAGATTTCAGCTAAAATCTCACCGATTTGCTGAAGAGTTCAGCTATACAACTTCTATACATTAGAAATTGTACTCACTGGATTATGGTACTTTTCTTCTAAGTTTGATACTTAAAAGAAGTGTGTTGTTACAAGATTGTTCCCACAAATTTCTCAGAGTATAATAATTAATAATTTAATGTAAATATTTAATAAAGTATTTAATTAAATAAATCCATTATATGATGATTTGAATTGTACTATCAATTCTATTTTTCAGTAACCCTTACCATTAAGATACAATAACATGCCGAACAAATATTAATTTAGAAGTCAAATGTTTGTTGTTTGACTTCTAAATTAATAACCCTCACCATGATGTTACCGCTACCAAGAGAGAAACACTACAGCTCGAGTTAGTATTTCAGAAATTTAAAGTTTATTTAGGCAAAGAGCTGATAACCCTATGCACAGACTACGGGGCAATATTGCGGGAAGTATTTATGGAAGCATTTTTCCAAAGATATGATGGGCTCTCAGATTACAAGAATATTACTTGAAAATCAAGCATAGCCAGGAGAAAGAAAATATTGTAGCAGATGTCTATATTTTTTTAATTCTAAGTTAGAAGACCAGGGAAAAGAAAATAATGTGTTATGTTACAGTAAAAAATTGTAAACTAACGAGAAACAATGATAGGGAAATTGCAGTCAAGCTTAGAGCCGAAACACATTTACGCATATAACTGTGAACATCATGATACCGCTAGCATTACGAACAGGGCTGCGAACTGTGAAGTTAAGGATAACCTTCTGTTTTATTCAAAGCAGGCAAATAAAATCATGGAAATATGACAGATTATCCCATAGAGTTTAATATTAAGTATTTCAAAGGATTTGCGTAATGCGCCATTGTCAGGCAATCTCGGAATATGGAAAAAAGCAAAGTAAGAAAGTCAATCTACTTCCTCATTTACAAAGATTTGTAAGTGAATATCTCAAGTAATGAAGAACTGAAAAGATATTTAATGATATTAATTACAACCCCGTATGGTACATAAATAGCATGAAGCCACTTTACCAAACGAAATTTTAGGATCAGAATTGTTAGGCCCTTAACCTCGTATTGAAAAGAATACCAGGTTTTTGTTTTCATTGTAGTCGAAAAGATTTCAAAATGGGTATAACTAGGTTCCTTTAGGAGGACATCAACGTAAACTGTATCAGATTCAATTCTAAATAGTTTTATTTTAAAATATGGGATCCCAATAAAAGTAATATACGATAACAGGCCGCAATTCGTAAGCCAAATTTTTGGGGAAACGTGCGCGGACCTTGACAATTAACATTTTACAAAAATTTTCCCTTTCTGACCACAGTTGAATATTGCAAATAGGTAAATGGAAATATATTTAAAATTATCCGTACTTACGTAAAAGGTTATCATCAGCCCTGAGATAGCTGCCTCAGGGAGACAGTCTATTTTGCGAGTGTTATCAAGTATGGGGTAGCCATGATACCACTCGCAAAACAGTCGTTGAATTATATTTATTGAGGAGACTCATAACGCCGCTCGATTCCTTTTTCATTTATTTATTTATTTATTATGGAAAAAGACGTTGGAAGTGTTTAAAATTAAAGCTATACAGAAAATAATCGTAAGGCAACAAGGAACTTTGATAAAGTCATCAGTTAACAAATACTTCAGTAACACTTCCAAGTATCAGTAACACTTCAAAGCCAATGACAAGCACCTGACATACACTGCCCCCAGACGAGGAAGAACCTTTCGAAAATCTAAAAAATACTGTAACCAGCAACACAAGTAGGAGGAGGTAAACGAGATTGGAAGAAGTCTACATTAATGTTTCCATTTGAAAAGACCAAGGCAGCCTAGAGAAGGTGTGTTTCGGAGGTTAGAGATATCTTGCTAGGATGGAGGGTAGGAGAAGACAAGACGTGAGAAATCGGCAGCACCAGCAAGAGTTTCAGAGGAAGAAGACAAGACCGCCAAAGGTTCAGCGGAGATTTAACAGACACCAGATGAGAAATAGAAATCCGAGAGCAGACGAAGAGACTGTCACTAGGCGAGCAGAAGAATATGCGTCAACAGTGTTTGCTGGCCCAGGTGGAGGGAGCCCCAAGAAAACAAATAATCGATTACCGAAGAAGGAAGTAGAACCGCTGCAAAACAAAATATCAGTGCAAATTAATTTTATTTGTATTAAACTGGAATATTATGATATATTTACGTTTGTACAAATGTTGCTATAAAATTGTAGCTCAAGCGACGATCTATAAGTTATTAGCTATATCTGAGAAGCTTTTTTGTTGTTGTTGTTACGAAATTTTCTGTTCTGTAATGTTTATTTTCATGTGTCAAATGCTCGTGTTTCCTTTGGAGCAAGATTGTACACAATTAGAAATTTGGTGCAGAAGTAAAATAATAGCAGCTAATGTATTTGGTTATGTATTGTCTATTAAATCAAAAACTAAATTAATGTGATACAAACTAATGTTTTCTAAGTAGCTTAAAGCTTTATATTAACAGTATATATTAACAATTTAATATTAATTTTAAGGAAAATAAGTAATTGTTTTAGTAAAGATTATGGTAACGTAGGTGAAAAAATATTAAAATGTTAGTGATATGCTGTCCATTATCATTATGTTTAATTTTAAACACGAAGAGGCATTAGTTAAGAGCATTAGGCAGAGATTCTGAAACAGGATATCGTTGAACTGTCCTACGTCTAAAAAGTGAACTATGTTGAGATAGTTCAGATAGGAGGCAGAAGTTATTTTGATTCAACATAAGACGTACATTTTCTTGCCAGCTCATCCACTACAAAGCTGAAGAGGGTGAATAAGAGTAAATGTTCAAAACAAATGATAAATTAAGAAGGTTTTTAAATTATGTGTATATATACTATTGGTGTGTTCAATATACTATATTATAAACAGTTTTTTCTTTCAAGAGTCCAGAAGAAAGTAATAATCAGGCTTGGATTTAACTTCCTTTCTGGGCAAGAGGTGGCTCAGGCTTAACTATAGAATTAAACATTTTTATCCGTCATTAACATCCTTATTTTCGAATAGTGTAAATTCTAGGAAAGGCAAAAATAAAGTATTAAGTTTAACTAACCTTTTGTACTATGATGTGAACTTTATTACGAATTATGTTTTTCGTTAGCTCTTACCAGGATGTAAAAGAAGTATATGTATAAAAGATCAAAAAGATAGACATACAACTTTCGCTGCAATTCTGATCGCTTCACTGTTCCTGGACCTAGCTCTGAGCGTTAAGTTATCCTGTATTAATATTTCGCACTCACTCAGTTAGAATTGAGCCAATGTTTATTAAGCTTTTGCACTGTGAATCTCCAGCATTAATTGAATCTAATTTTATTTCACTTTCTGTATTATCTGAAATCCCGCTCGTTACGGAAATATAAGTTGTAAGCATAAGCCGTGCATCAGTTTAAAGTTTTAAATAAGAAGGTTGTTTAATCCTTCTTTTGATTCAGTTATTAATATTACAGTAATCAGTCTGCTTTCAGTGTCAGTTGTGTATAAGTTGAGATAATTAAGGAATGGAAACCTAAAAACGTATTAATTTCAAACTGCATTTTGTCTTACGCTCAGTAATTTATTCGGTGTAGCAATTAAAAATAAATGCTTCTTGAGGGTAAGGCGAGACAATTATACTGTCCCTTAAGGACTGAGCATAAATTAGATTTAATCAAATTTTATGCAAGGTAATGAACTGCTATTCAACACTATAATATTTTAAACTTTATTTCCTGAGATGAGAAAACATAAGCTTACAGAAATTTCAAAAACAGCAATTTTTCTTCTGATAGAAAATTAAAATTTTCCTGTTAAAGTATTTTTTTAATTTAAATATTTAGGATAATTTTATTAATTAGCATTTGGGGAGGGAAATCCTTTTAGCAGAACGTTAGCTTAAGTTTGATTTAATCATAATTAAAGAGCCATTCACATGAGGTTGTACAACATGTGTTGCCTTCATTGACACTGAAAATGCGTGCTATGATGTATCCAGACACTTTGATATTAAATGCATTTCCAAACGCAACCTTCATTACATCTAGCAAATGGATTTCGCACCAAGGTAACTCCAACATAACTGCAGCCATTTAACAAAATCGGGGTTTGTAATGAATGCGTCGAATTACTGAATAGCTTCCCATAATTAGATTGGAAGTTTGAAGCATATTTTGGTTAAGTATTTAAGCATGAATTTTCATTAATAACATTAAAATTAAAACCTTATTAATAATATTAAGAAATACAGAATACAGAAATATTAATTTAACTCAACACATTAGTAATACAATACCTAACGAAAATAACGATTTGTGTGTTCGCATTACTTCATCTTCACAACGTTCACCGTGCTTCTCGTAAGAGTTTCGTAAATTTAAAAGGTATCAGGTAAAAATGAGTAGCCACGAACTTATGGGTGACAGAAGGAGATGAAGAATCGTCAGCAGACTGGAGTTAGACCAATAACATTGGCTACCGATTTCAATGCAACATCTGCAATTTGTGGAAACGGTTTCAGGATAGTGGGCTCATAACATGAAGACCTGTACAAGGTCGATCAATATCCAGAACGGCAAATGAGGATCGAATCACAATTTGGCTTTTTCAGAGCGGCGGCTTCACCGCTCTCACATGAGCTGTATGTTGCCACTGGGACCCAAGTTTTACGGTCTACAGTTGCCCGAAGGCTTCATGAGATAAGGCTGTATGCCAGAAGATCCGCTGTTTGTGTACCGTTCATTGCAGAATGCAAGGGATTATGATGCAGACAACACGTGTTTTGGAGCAGACTTCGATAAAGTACAATTCAACAATAAAACCTCAATTTTGTATTTAATTTAACAAGGTTTTAGAATTCCCGATGCAGTGTTAAATGTTGGCATACAATCTTACATTTTTTTCGCTCTTTTCTCAGTTTACCATTTCACTATTCAGTTCTCTTAGTCAGATGGCTAGAAAAAGTCTTTTTATTATTAACGTTTCTGTGTTAACATTATTTATTTATTAACCATCACGATGTTCGCCCTTCATAAAATTCATTTCAAGAGTAAAATCAACAGCTATTTAAAACAGCATATCTTTAAAATTTTTGATAGACAGTCTTGCGCGCTGGAGATAAAAATGTTATATTAAGTACACTGTTGCCACTGCTCGCTCTTTGAATTTGTTAATCAAAAAGATAAAATATAAAAGAAATAATAAAACCAATCCTAAATTCAAAATTCCGGCTTCCAGGTGCCTATGTTCGAGTGAAGGAATACGTTATTCAAAATTTGATGGTCTTAGGTATCGTATTTTTTTCATTTTGCGAGACATATTCATACAATCATGTAAATTTTTCATTATTCAATTTCTTTAAAAATAACACTGATAATATATTTCGGCAGCAATTTGGAAAGTGATGCTCCGTTTGTAGAGATTCATAGCAAAATCCCTTTCGAGGCTAATAGCCCATTTGGGCTAACTCCCTTTTTTGAGCTAAATATTTATGAAATCGTTCTGTATTTAACAATATATATATATTATGAAATTATTCGGTATTTAACAATATATATATGCGCAAATTACTTAAATATGATCTTTCAGTCAAGTTAGTATCTTTAATCATTTACAAATTATCGGAATATTTTGCTGTTAAAATGTCTTCTGGGTTCAAATTACGCATATGGATTTCAGAGTATCACTTTTTCTAACTCAAGCATTTTAAGATTTATTAAAGAACAACTCTAAATCTTATCCTCTCAAAAGCCGTTTCTTGTTAAAAATGATCTAATTAGAAGAAAGCCAGTTTCAGCAGAACGCAGAGTGATGTCTAACTCTGGAACCTTAAACGTTTTCCGATACTTCTGGCGGTTCTCCGAGATCGATATACCACTATCAAGTAGCAACTACAGGCTGCCACTCACTGTACCAAATGGACCAAGGGTTAAAGATTAAGTTACTTAATCAAATTCCTAAAGCTCCATCCTGAATGTGTCTTCGGCAGCAGCTTTCCGAATGCACTTTGATGTTTCTATATACAAAGATGTCATTAAGGGAAATATGTAAATGTAGAGCTTATGGGTCAGAATATGACATGATGCATTTGTGTACAAGGAGAATGCAGATTAGCTTAAGACTTAGTCTCTTTCGTCTTGAAGTGAGTTCATTGGTAGGAATGCTAGAAATTGTAAGATTTCTGTAATTCTTTGGAGTAAAGTAACTAAAGTAACATAAAGAAACAATTGAAAAGAAAACTATGCCACATGCAAAATTTGTTTTAAAATGGTTAATATGTGTAAAATATTTTCAATACATAATAGATATAAATATTTTATTTCAAAAATCTTAACGTCATTTAAAATTTCTAGAATATATACAAAAGCTTTCACGAATTTTTAATCTGAACAATTTAATAATGCTGTTGCGTATACTACATAGAAATATTAGCACTTTTAATCGTGCTATAAACTTGTGTATGCATATATATATATGTAATGATTTTAAAATGCGTAGATGAAGGCACTGGAACTTTAACAGTTTATGTTACTGCGTAGATGACCAAGAAGACCGTAGTGGCTTGAAGGTGGCAGAGTGGAAAGCATGATGCCGCAATTTAGCACAACATATTTTGAAAAATCACAATCTTTATTTTTTTACGCGTATCAAATCATCCTTTTTCAGACAAGATGTTTCCTAATTATATTTAAATACATAAATTGCAGTTTGAATTATAACGTCATCTTAAGTAAGTAAGCAGCAGCAGCAGCATGGTTTAAAAACGTCTTACTAGCAGTAAAGCTATGCGGTAAAAAGGAAAGGTTATAGTACTTTCATAGGAAGAAGGCTGGGAGTGGGAAAGTTTCATTTCAGAGTTTCGGTTTAGAATTAATTAGATTGGACAAGAGGTATCTGCATTAAAACGTTACGTAAGATAGAAAACTCTGGCACCTGTGAGAAGAGATGAATTTAGGGGTAGATTACCAAATTTAGAATGTTAATTTTGAGGTCGTCAATTATTTTTTTGAAACAGCTATCATATTTTATTATATCTTACATATCCCCCCTTCAAAAGAAAAGTTAGGTGAGCAGGGTGGAAGAACAAGCATTAGAGCAGCAAAATGTGAAAGATATAATTTTGAAAATACAAACATATTAACTTTTAAACAAAAAAATATTGTCATAAAATTGTGACCGATATTTTGAATCAATTTTGACATTTCACTGAATGTCATAAAATTTTGAATTCAATAATAATTTTAGACACTGTACTCTTTTAAAACAATTGCACATTTTAGTGTTCTGAGATAAGAATGTCCAATGAAATTTTGTAAAGTTCTTGAAAGTTCCACATGGTAAAATTTCAAATTTTTTCACATACTAAATGTTCAAATAAAATTCTTTCAAATTTTTGTTGCTGAAAATATTTTTATTATATTACAAATTAAGATGCCAATTTTCATATTATTTAATTATGTTTTTCAAGGAAGGCATTTTAAAATATATAAATTTTGTAAAACATCATTCATAAACAGAATTTCAAAGTTTTCACTATTATTAAGACATTTTAAAATTTACTTATTCTTTACAAAACTTGAAGACTCCACAACTTTATCTAAATACTAGCATTTCTATCATGTTGGTTTATCAGTTGAGCAAACTGGTGTTTAATATTCTTCCCCAGTGGCCAAAAGATTTGCCAAATACATAATATGAAATTATGGTAAATGCATGTTAAATTTATGGGTGACTGTATGTTAAGTATAGTGTATGTCGACGGAGTACTAGTTTCCTAAGCAGAGGCCTGTAATTACCTCTGTACAGTTGTTCCCTTCACCCTCTTCAAGTAAGATAATGTTGGAGGCTCTCATTTTATGAGTGTGTGTAATTTTTTTTATATTATTATTATTATTATTATATTTTTTTATTATGGAATGTATTAGTGCAGTTCTCAAAGGCCAGTTACCTTAATGCAAGGAACGGAGGCCTTTTCAAGTAACTGTCTAGGCTCCCTGGGCCACCAGTGCAGAGAACACACTGGTTAGCTCAAGAGGACAGCCCTATTGATGGATATGTTTGTTTAGTATTGCGAGGCTTTCCAGTTTGGTAAAATCAGGAATTGTAAATGAAAGATGATAACGGTGAAACCATAAATTCTGAAAATCTTAATTATATTATTTATGATGTTAAATTATAATTTATCAGTATGGAAATAAGTATCATAAATATTTATGTGCATTACATTTAATTATAAAAAATTGATATTTTTAAATTATAATTTACAGGAAAAAATTTTATGATTTATGTTTTTTTTTTACATTTGCTATTGCTTTAACTCTTTCTCTTTAAAAGGCTTCTCTGTCGCTACGCCTTTTTCTTTTTGAAGGGAGGAAATATGTAAGATAAAAAATATATGAATCAAAATTATAGTTTAAAGTAACGGTAAAACATTAATTCTTCCTCTCTATTCTAAAATCGTAATAACTTCTCTGCATTGCGTCATTTCTATATCATTCTACAGCCCGTGCAGCTCTGATGACGTAATAATTGTAAATCAAAACTTTTCTCTTCGCGTGCTTCCATCTTTCATAACTAGCCAAGTTCTTTAGATATTATCAAGTTAGCATCACTAGCATACTACGTAATCAAAATCTTCTTCAATATGAGTCTAATCACGCATCTACAGTGTTCCGTCTTTTCCTTTGCTTTTAATATGACATATATATATTTGTATATAATTATATATATATTATAATTTGATAGCTCACTTTCATTTATTAATAAAATGTTATTAAGGATGATGTTTCTAATCATCTTTATCTGAAACCACAGCCAGATTAGATCCACGAATTTCCTCTAGTTCAAGAGCCTTGGGTACCTTACATGCCCAAGCC
This sequence comes from Stegodyphus dumicola, assembly GCF_044657685.1. Taxonomy (NCBI): domain Eukaryota; kingdom Metazoa; phylum Arthropoda; class Arachnida; order Araneae; family Eresidae; genus Stegodyphus; species Stegodyphus dumicola. The sequence continues at coordinate 203,645,464 of NC_140771.1, forward strand.
TTTAAGCCTTTAAGCCTTGGGCATCTTACATGAGCACCTTACTTGGCACTTGACTTGGGTACCTTACATGAAAATTTGGAATGATCCCAAACGAAGAGTCTGAAGGTCTCATACCATTAATCTTTCGAGAAGACTTTTGGCTCTGCATTGTTTTAAGTTCCCCATACCGCAAAGACACGACACTATATATTTTCAAGCATCCATGTATTCCTCGGGATTCTTACCAGACTCAAGTCTATGGCAGTTGGTTCCTCTTACCGCATACCAACAGATAGCGTCAGGTTTATATTATTATGTAAAACTTTATTTAAATAGTGCTTTTATGTTAATTCTTTTTCATTCATTCTATTTCTCCGTTGGCCTTCATCAAAATGAAATTAAACAGAATTTAATAGGGGCTTTTATGCATATATATGTACAAAATCTTGTTTTCATTTTTACTGTATTAAAATTTAATAAAGAAATTACTCCACCACTGGCAGTGTGATTAAGACTGCTAAAAACTGTGAGTTTGACCTCGAGTTCGGTCCTAGGTGAACGGGCTTTCTGGATAGTTGGTTTTTCGCGGTTTTATACATGTATAATATGGATATGAGCCAGTTTTTCTTAGTACGTCCTCCAAAATTCCACGACTCCTCGAATATTTCTCTGTTTAGGCAGATAGCGCTTTCGCTCTTTTCCGTGTTCGAATAACCTAATACCGCTTGCATTAGTAACATTTGGTAGTTGTTTATCTAGTGATCCTTATATACGCTGACCGCTGTATATGCTGCATCATTCATTATTCCACTTTTTGTTACAAAGTTAGTGAATAACCTAAGATCTTACAAAATTTAGTATTGAATAACTTGCCTTTTAACAACTGAAGACTGTGTCATGTTCATTGATAATGAGAAAAAATATTTATAGTTAGAGGAAGGTTAGTTAAAGCCAACTTTTTACCAGCTTTATATCAAGAATTACGATACTTAAAAAGCCTTTTACACTTAATGTGAATCTGCCTGTTAGTAATATAATCAGAAACTCTTTGTCATGTCATCTACGAAACTTTAATTTATACTCAAACAAAAAGAAAACAAAAAGTTTTAAATTATAAACTAAAAGATCAAGACAGCTTAACACTCCATTTATTGCTTATTTCTCCCAGTCTCTGTGTTCATTAAATTATGATAAAGAAGAGAAAACATTTTATAAATATGCAGCGTTCACCAGAATTTTTTAATTCTTTCTGTATAAAGACGGCAAAAATGGTCAAATTAACAGCACATTTACCTGTGAAACGACCGCTGTTTCTGAAACTTGCTTTTAATAAAACTAAGTAGAAAACTCCTCAATGAGCCCCACACATGTTTTATAGCAACTTTTAAAATCTTCAGCCACCTCCAAAAATCTTTACCACAATCCCATAACAAAACAGGTGACTGCGTTAGAATCTCGGCGAAAATGGCGTCTTTGAGAGCGCCATAAAAGTAAGCCTGGAGCTATCACATGCTTCATAACTGTTTGCTGTAAACCTCAGCATCTCAATAGGGAAAGCCATAAAACGTAACTTAAAATTTCTGAACAAAATAACTTTCAGTTCACTACTCATTGATGTTAGGTGCTGTAATGCACAATTTTTTTTCCCATTACTAAGAAGAAACTTATTTTAGAGTAAGCTAGATACAAAGGGGATATTAATTCCGAAAAAATAATATATTCCTTTTATGCCACTTAAAAATAAATTATTTAAAAGTAACTTTTTTAATTCTTGTTTTAATTTAATGAAAAACATGTACAGTTCTTTTAGTTAAAGCATATTTTATTAATTAAAGAATGATTTATCGCGTGTGTATGCGCCTGTAACTTAAATTAAAATTTTTCAACATCATTTATTCTACAACAGACTATTTTATTTTCCCCTTTAGTTCTTATATCCCCATTTTTATCCCAAAATTATTACATTATTAATTAATGTAACTTTTAGAAACTTTCAGAATTTTTTGTGAAATTATTTCTAGAACTGCAAATTTCTAAAACTTTGGAAGAATATGTCTATAGTTAACATCCCAACCAGTGGCTGAATGTTAAAACCGTTCAATATTGGAAGTTTAATTATAATACAAACTTCGACGATTGAGATGGTTGGAGTTTCGCAGTTTTCCCCAGGTTCCCCATGTGTAAAGGGAATAAGAAAAAGTGTCCCTTTAAATGCCCATCACGAAGACATGACTTTCCGTTTTCCTAAACTTTGGTGGGATATTTTATAGATAGACAGCCTTCAAATGTATTTCCATAATCTAAATAATCTAATCCACAGTATAACCAATCGTTTAATATAAACACTGCTGCTAATATAAACTGTTGGACTAACTGTAACAACAAGGATGTCCTCTGGTGAATAGCCAGAGAAGGACTTCAGTAAAAGCCAAGTGTTTAAACCTGATAAGTTGTTTCAGACTCTTTCTCTGTAATTTCTTAAAGTTAAATGTAATGACCGTATGTAACTTAAACCTGTTAATAAATAATTGTTACACTATAAAGCACTCTTATATAATGCTATCCAACACAACCCTCTTATAACAATTATTAAGCAACTTTTGTTTTTCCATAAATTTTAAGAAATTGAATGGCGCAGTACTAGATCTCTCTTGATCAGTGAGGACGTACCAGCGGTTGAGCGGTGAAGTCGCTGCACAGTGGTATTTCGATTCGAGGTTCGAATCCCGGCGGTATAATTTCACAGAAATTATTAACATGTATACAAACTCGCAACAATATTGAAGATTAACAGCAAATTGTTGTCAAATAAAAGATGAAATAATTTTTTCTATTATTTTTAGTTGTAATACAAGTCGTTGGAAAGAAAATTTTATGTTAGCTTTTATCTTTTGAATTTTATCTTGTGTCTTTAGTAGCAATAAAAGATGCGATAACTGGGTAATCATTTGAGTGAACTTTTAAGAGGTTATCTGTTAGGTGCAAGCATGTAACTTGGTTTAACTAGTTTAGTTAAGTAGAAACCTTAGAAGATGTTATAAAATGAATGAAAACACTGAAGAAAGCGATACGCCTTATAAGCTGCAGTGTCATACGAGAGTCATAAGTAAGTTAGGCATAAAACTCTATGGATTCATTTTACTAATAAGTGGAAGTAAATTATCGTAAAAGTATGTAATTAGATTCATAAAACAACTGGAACATTGGACGAAAGAAATAATGAAAGTAGCTCGGCATGACACGAGAACATATTTGGAAGCTGGAATTCCAAAGATATATTAACGTTTGGGACAAATATTAATAAATCTTTGTTAATTTATAATTAATATACCCCGTTTGTCGTTCGTTTGTTTGATAATCCAAAGATATATTAAAGTGAACTGAAAAGATAATGCGTAACATGCTTAAATTTTTTAAATAAATACAAATTTATTACATTCGTATATATAATTTCCGAAATACAAAATATGTTTTTCAAAGCTGTAAAAATTTTTTAAATGCGTCAGTATAAATTATAATAAACAGAAATTAAATATGGTAAATTTTATTTTGAAATTTGAAAAAATTCATATTTAAGTTGATGTAATTTTCTTAAATATTTCAAGCCAGTCTGGTAGATTCCCTATCTTTCAAGCAGTAAAGCTATTCTGGGAGCGATACAATTTCCTCAAAAGCAAACATCATGATAAGATTGAATTTCATCTATTATAAAATGAATTGAATTCATCAAATGTGCACAGAATCTTTTATTTGATATCGAAACCATAGCATTCTACTCCCATTGTTTACTCTAGAATAAATTTTCATCATCTTTTTCTTCTACCTTCATTATGTTTTGTATCACATTAACAAGCATCTCATAAATGTATATATATCAGTTACTCTCTATTCACAAATAATAAATGCCTATCCTACAACTGGTTCTTAAGTCTCTTAAAACGATTATTAATTAATTTATTGCAAAGGCAGTATAAATGGCATGTATGTGGCCCCCGTGTCATGAATTATTGAATAAAGTTATTTATTTTTTAAAGATGCTGACATTCTTTACTTGTAAAGAGCTCTTTACTTGCTTGCAAGCAATAGAACAAAAGTTATATGTCATATAGCAATCTTTTTTTCATACCTTTTCAATCAGGAAAAGGTAAAGAATTTCATTCTTTTTCTCTTCCTGAGTGCCTAACTCTGATATTTATGTCGCGCACAGAGATATCCATTGCAACAGAACTGCTCGCCTCAGCGTTTATAGATTTGTTTTTGGCAGTAGATTTTGTGTCAATGAAATCATTTCATTTTGCTGTCTTTTATCCTTCCAAAACTCAAATTTCTGAAAGTAATGAAATTTGCAGACTATTGCAACACATCAGTTTCGTTTAGTTCTGCTTCTCAACAGTAAAGCGAAATGCAGTCTTAGAAGAGATTTACCAAGTAAGCTAACTAAAAAAGGGATATGATTCTAGAATGCACTGCGTTATTGGATCTCAATAACTTGTCAGCAGAAAACCGTAAAATATCATAAATTTTAGCTTCGAATTTTATCAGTAAATTATTCTATATAATATTTTATATAGGTTAATATTTCTTTAAGAAAGATTTTAGTATTTTTCTCAGGATTACAACTATATCGATTCCAAAAACGAAGCCCGCATTACGAAAATGCAAATTTAGTGCATTTAATCCTCCTGTGACACAATACACAATTGGTGATTGATATAGTAAACCAAGTCTGAAAACTAAAATTCATTTTTAAAATGAATTTCGAATTGAAATGATAGGAACTGAATTGAAATATTAGGTTTATAATGTTTAGATTTTTTTTATCATAAATCTACTTTATTGTGTGTTGTGTACTATGAATTGAAATGTTAGGTTTATAATGTTACTCCTAGAATTTTTTTTTGCTATAAATCTACTTTAATTTGCAGTATGTGCGATTGATAGCATTCAACACAACGACTTAGCGATCAAAAGTGCATTTTTAAGATTTACTAAGCGATTGAAATAATGAATGAATGATTTAAAATGTATAACCGTAACTGCTGAAAATACAGAAAATAATTCTTTGATCATCAATGAGTAAGTCTTGGTGCTTCCTGCAGTGTAGGTGAATATCTGAATTTGTATTTCCTCCTTTTTTTTTTTTTTTTTTTTTTTTTTTTACCAGTAGGAACAAAATGGTAAAAAAGCGTGATTGGCAGTTGTATGGAGAAAATATTAATTGCAAGGTGGTATAAATATCTGATTTGAGAAATGAATATGAAATTAGTACAGCAAAAGAACCTTATAGGTAGTTCTGAATGGATGTGTCGAGTTGCGGAAGGCGAATGTAAGCAACGAATTACAAGGTCTTTTCGCAAGGATTTGTAGTTCCCGAAGAGTAAATTGACCATGTGCGCTGAGTATTCTTTTTTTACTGAGACCGGATTCAGATAATGTATACACGTGTGTGTCTATGTATGTGCACACGTGCGTGCACTTCTGTTCGTGTATACAAGCACACATATTTACATAAGTACATATACGTTTATATACATAAATGAACACATACATCCATACTTAAATACATTTCAGAAACCGATATCGGTATACACCGATACTCACATACCCTTCTGACTCCGTTAACTATTACAGAAGAATACCGTGTGGTGTTTTGCGAGTTACGTATATGTAGTTGAGTAAGTGCGAAAATGATTTTATACAACCGGAGTTAGGTATTACTAAAAATACTGGGACTGATTGGAAGTGTTTTGTAGGGATGGTTGCATAGAGTTATGCTTCAAAGAAAATGTGATTTTGGGTGGGAAGATCGTGTTTGTGGAAACTGATGAAAGTAAATTTGTCAAGCAAAACTATCGTAGAGGAAAAATAGTCGAAAAGAGATGGGTGTTTGGTTCGTTTGAGAGAGGGACGGATAAATGTATGTTTAGAATGGTTGAAAGCAGAGTCATTCTTAGAAATTATTAAACAGAATATCTTCCAGGGATCAGTTGTTATTTCCAGTTTGTTGAAAAGCCTATAGTCTCGAGTCCAAAGGATATGCGACTTAAAGTTGAATCGTAGCTTGTGTTTTAAAGATCCGGAGACGGTAGGCATACTAACAGTACTGAAAGGACTTTGGGAATCTCGGTGGTACTCCGTACTAGTCCAACAGGCAATAGGGCACTTCGATTCTTGTCTATCCTAGTGAGACAGGTTTGCATACTAACAGTACTGAGGGACATGAGGAGTCTCTGTGGTACTCCGTGGTACAGGACACTTCGATTCTTATCTAGCCTAGTACATGTGGAGAAGAAGGCATAAGGATCCAACTCCTGCAAATTAATGCAGATATTTCTGAATACAGAAATTTCTGAAATGTCGGCAATATATTCTATAAAAAGAGAGAACTGAAGATAAGTTCCGTTTATTACTATTGGCTAAAGTTAAATATTGGGTGCATGTGAAATTTGGTGATTTCATTATTAGGTAATGATATTATTATGTAGCTTTATTTTTGCTGTTGAGTCATTTTGCTAGAAACATTTTTTTAAGAACTCGAATCATTGGAGTTGGGTGGTATTCCTCTCTCGGTCATTTTTTCTGTGTTTTCGATTGCTATCTGTTACTTTTAAAACATTCAGTTTTTAAAAGGTTAAAAATAGGATACTTTGATTTTCATTATATTGGAGGATATGTTGAAGTTGCAATTGTTTTAAGGAGTGCGTGATTATGGCTGATGTTCAATGCCGAGGCTATACACAATGCTGAGTTTACGCAATTCATTCATTTCTTTCAAGCGAAAACAGATCGCTGTGTACTTAGGGAGAACAACTGTAATGTGTCGCATATTATGTGCAATGTTTTAGATATTACTTTTATAATTTTAGTCTATAGCGTTAACTGTAAATTACCTTGTTAACCATTATTTTTGTATCTTAAATTGGATTTTTCATTTTCTTTTGATATGCTGATAGTATGAAAATGATAGTGTTACGAATTGTACAGGCGCGGTAAGATAGCTTCTCCGCAAAGCAAGTTTAGGGTTGCCATAAGATGGCAAGGGAATGCAGGGTTGCCACATTTGGCTAAAAATCGCCCATTTGGCGACAAAATTGACGATATGCCATGGACGGATGGAGAACCTTCTGGAACGATTTCTTACGAGTTTAGCCCAGAATTTTCTCGAACACGAGCCGAATGCTATATAAACCCTGCTGGTCCGCAGTGTGTGAGAGTGCCTCATCGAGAGGGCGAGTTAGTGTGCTTCGTCGAGTGCGAAATAGTTAGTCTCGAGTTAGTCCGTGTGGAGTCGATCGAGTTGACAGCCAGGCAGCGAGTGCCGAGTGGGTCGTCGAGTGCGTCGAAAGTCTCTTAGTGTATCGAGAGTTAGTGCATCGTCGAGTTTCGTCTTAGAATGTGCTGAGCTCCGGGAACGACTGAACCGAGTCGACAGCTGTACTCTTGTGTATCATCGAGTGCATAGCGAGTTGTAGCGTGGAGGGTATTGAGAGTACGTGGAGTTCCGAGAACGAGTTGGGAGCTGTACTCGTCACTGAACGTGTCAGCGTGTTTATTACAGTTCCACGATTGTAAAAGTGTTTTGGAGCTGTCCTGACTAATATTGGCTAAATGAAGTGTGTTTCCATACTTCATCAAGTGTCGTCGTTATTAACTCCAAATTTGCACGAACCCGTGAAGAAAATAAGTCTTTGGGAAACTGGTGTCAGAAAAGAAAAACGTAATAATATGTTATTTTTCCACTTACGATTAATATTCATAGTTTTATGATCTTTAAGTCAAAAATGGAGTCGCAAACCAAAGTAAATTTTGCTTTATTATTTTAATAGATAGTATTTACTATTGTACTTGCTATTGATTTTATATGTTCTGCTTGAAACATTTCGTATTACCTGTTCCATGATATTTATTTTCTTTATTGTTGCCAGTTGTGCCGCTTTGGTAGTATGGCTTTATTGTCTCTATGTATTTCCTTATTATTATCGCCTGGAGTATATACACTGGCTTAGTATTTTACTATGGCAGTAGCACTCTGGGGGAACAAAAGCACTGATCTGGAGGTTTCAGAATCCCGATGGAAGCTCGTTTAATACGGTTGCACCAAGGGAGAATTGACTGTAAGTCCCCAAATTAAGGTATTGGTAGCCGTCGCGGCTTATAAATCGTCTAATGCGAAAAGGCTGCTCGCATAGTACTGGAGGAGGCATTATTGACGACCAGTGAAATTGTCAGGATTGACTTTTTGGCAACGCCCCTCCATGAGACCGAGAACCAGGAGTGGTGACCCCCGCAAATCCGTTCGAAATGGGGGTAAAACGGTAACTAAAAAATCTGTCGCTGGTAACTGTGAGACAGACGCCAATAAATAGAGAATTTCAGCGTTGCGTTTTGGTGGCATTTTTGAGCCTGTTTTCCGCCTAATACGGAGAGCGAAAAGGTAATGGAACTGAACATGTAGTGCCTTATTTAGTGTGGTGAAACACGGTAAACAATTATTTACTTAACTTTTCGTATTGCGAGAAATTAGATGTTTGCCAGTTATTGATCTATTGATGTATATGCAAAGAAAGTATTACCAAATTTAAAAACATGAGAAATAGTCAAATGAAAGTTGTATATAATGTTCAATTGCAGTAAAAAATATTTTTCTTCTTTTATTAAGACATTCATTTAATATAATGAATATTGTCTACTTGATAGTATATAAGGAATTGTGGCTTTGTGTAGCAATAAAATCATTAGCGAAAAGGGTAGAATGAAAAGATTCTACGATGTGAATTTAAATTTTTACAAACATTTGCATGAATGCTAAAGCTTAAGATCTTTGAAAATATGAAAGCTGTCTGAAATGTAAGTATGCGAGATTTGTTTTTTACGGTTTTAGAATAAATTATTCTATCATGTTGTAAGGATTATGTTAATTTTATTAACAGTTAAATTTTAAGTTAAAGTTCCTTTCCTGTCAAATTCTTAACTTCAACTTACTACTTCCGGCCAGAACGTAGTTTGGAATTTGCTGAATATTTAATGAGAAGGAGCGGTATTTAAACCACGAAGTTACTTACTGAGAGAGAGAGAGAGAAACAGAGTTTCTGAACTACGCGCGTCTGCCTTTTTGGCCGCTCTCTCTCTCTCAAAGCTATTTTTACGTTCGGCTGTACTCAGGCCCTTGCTAAGCTTCGTAGTAAATAAGTTAAGGGGCCAACTCTCATTGAACCTTGATAGCTTTGGCTATAGTTAGTTAGTTAATCATAGTTTTAATTTAATTCTTAGTCTTTTAAGTTCAAGTCCAAAGTGCGGACTTTATTTGTACACTCCCAGGCGGAGTTTTGTTAAATCTTATCGAATTAATAAAAGATTATTTACCCTTCTCTCTTGTTGTTTCCTGTCTTCGAACTCTAGCGATTATTCGCTTATCAGTTCCTAGGTTCCTCACTTCCAACATTAACTTAGAATTTCAAGTGAGGGACCTTACAACGTTAATTTGAAATAGAGTTTATTATACTTATCTTCAACAAAGCTAAATTGTTAGAAATGTAAATTTAAAATAAGGAATTTAATAGTAATTCACAATCATAATCAATTGATTATTGTTATTTTCCGCAGAAAATAGTAAAACCATTCAGTAGAAAATAGTAAAAAAATTCCCCTCGTAATTTTGTTTATGCAGAGTATTCTGATATTTTACCAATATGGCATATAATATGATATTTTGGTTCATATAGAAAAATTTTCTGGTGATAATTATCATTCAGGGCCTCATGTTAGTCAGAGAAAATTTGTCAAATACATGCGGAGATGTGTGATGTTTTATAAAAAGCACTCTGTTTCACTGATGTCCGGTTCAAGGCTTATGTTTCTGCATCATTAAAAATGCGTCCTCTTGTACTCTGCAGTGAGCGGGGCGCAGTTTATCTTTTGGCATAGAGTTCCATATCATGAAGTCTTTGGGAAATTCTAAACCATGAAACTTGTGTTTTAGGGGCAACATACAATATATACGTAAGCTGTGAAGCCGTAGTAGTCCTATTTCGCCGGGCTGAAAATGTCAAACAACGATTCTCATTCGTCGTTGTTGCTCTTGATCGACCTTGTTCAGGTCTTTTCGATATCAACCCAGCGTCCTGAAACTGTTTCCACAAATTTCAGAAGACAGTTGACGTTACAATTAGCTCTGTAGCCCCTCTGTGCTTGTGATTGGCTTGCCTCCAGTCTACCGATAATTCTCCATGTCATTCCGTCATCCATTGGTTCGTCGCTACTCATTTTACCTGATACCTCTCAAAATGTTTCCAACTCTCGTGAAAAACACGGCGAATATCATGAAGGAGTACGAGCACACAAATCACCGAAAACCTCTCGTGCGCTTATATCCCCTTCACAATTACAACTCCGCAAACACACACGTGTACGCTTACGTATTCGACTCCAAATATTTGCATAATTCTTCGACGACATTAGTACTTTTCTCTATATACATATCCTAAAAATAGACATAATTTCCAAATTTTCTTGATTTTGCACACGAATATGCCAGTATTCAGCGGTTTTAATCATTCTGCCGCTTATGAGTGCTTCTGCCGCACTATAAGGTTTATTTTCCGTTAATTACTAATGCAGTAAATCAATGATAAAATTCCCTTTATTTAAATTCTCTACCTTGATGCATTCTCTTTCTAAATAATCTAACAATTGTCAAATTTGTCATCACTTTAAGAGTCACGTTATTAGTTACGTTCTTATTAACATCTCTAACCATTAAAATATCTTTAAAATTACAGTTTTCCCGTCTTAGTCATGAAATGTCAAAAACGTATCAGAACTTTAATTATATTAGACATTAAGAATAAGTATTTCTAAACGAGAAGGTGGGAAAAGTCGTAGAAGATTTAAGTGTTGAATACACTATGGTTAACTCAACAGTCACTAACGAAAGAAAGAAACTGTATAGGTTGCGAAAGGAACCTAGACTTTATTGTTTGCAATAACACAAAACCAGTTCAAAACTTTTTTTAGTTCTAAATAGTAGAAAACAGATGTAGCAGTTATTGGTAGTGTTCTCTTGTTGTAATCAGCTGCAAAACCTTCTAAACAACTATCACTTGTACATTGATGATGTAGAAATTAGCCATGACATTTCAATCAAATATCTTAATGGTTCACTTTTAGAGGTCCCAAAACTCCTCGCTAATGTAAAAATTGCAAATATTTTCTTTTAAAAAAAGAAAAAGTCCTCATCTGCTAGATCTTAAGCAAAACCATCATTTAGTTTTGAACAGATATATCATAATGATTCCTCCTGTTCTGTCTCTGTGTGATATTTTGTCAGTTTCATTGTAAAAGGTTTACTTACAATTTTTTGCTAGTGTACGACTGTTTATGCTTTTCTAGTGCATAAGATTTTCAGCTCTTTTTTTTTTTTTTTTTTTTTTTTTTTTTTTTTTATTTTTTAAAAGTTCTGGCTGTAAATTTCTCTGGGTAAAGCTTATTTGTACTCACTTATGCTCTTTATGTGCTCTAAATGCCTTATGATTAAGCAACGTTTGTTCACAAAGCAAAAATTGTTTATCCTTTCCGAATTGGCACGTAAAAGGTACAAAAATTAAATAAATTATAGTACTTTTACTTTTTTTTCATTACATATCACACTTTCTTGTTTAATTAGTTATGATGGCTGGCATCGTTACTTGAAATTGATATCGCTAAACAGATATATTTCAATACATTCTGCAATGAAGTGGATTTAAGAAGACAACCTTCACTCTAATCTGCCAGGCACAAAACAGAAGTTATTAAAGTTTTTTTCTCTAACCCACCTTCATTTTCATTTCATTTACTGCCTAAACCGTAGCAATTTCGCACTTTTACATCATTTCATAGAACAACAGATTATTTAAGTAAAATATCCTTCCAAATATTACTCGCAATAGTTTATACTCTTTATTTATTCTAGAAGCAAACACTAATAGGACAAAAACCAGATGTTTCAGCCATACATTTATCATCTTGTTACCAAATATTATGGCGTATAGTAGGGAATATATTGTAAAAGGCTTCTTTTTTATTTCAGCGTAAGGAATTACGAATTTTAGCTAGCATACGCTGAAATATACAGCTGGAATTTATTTTTTAGTATTTTAGTATAATTAATTTTTCTAAAGCTAGTTTTGCATATAAAATAATCATTTAACATTTTATTCAAAAAAAAAAAGAAATGGCAGTTGACTGATGAAGAAAGACTTCTTATATTATTAGCCCAAACGGCGTTACCTTAGAAAAGCTATTAATTTCATTTTCGCATTTTGCGTCGATTCACTTTTCAAACTGTTACCACCAAATAATACAGGTGATAGGTGAGAGTGGATCCGGACACCCGGGCGGCTTACTAAGACTATTCGGGTACCGTTCAGAATCCGCAACTGTACAACGCGAAAATTTGCACATGTGTACTTTATTGCGCGTGCATAAGCATTCCACATTAATAATTGAACATTTTACTCTTGGTTATAGGCCAGTTCTACAATGATACATACATATATACAGGGTGATCAGCGAATAAGCCCTGATTTCAAAATTCAATATCTCTACAACAAAGATCGATAGAATTATGCGGTAAACTGTACGTTCATTAACAAAACTGTATAAATGGTGCACAAAAGTTTAGAAAATTTAGTTACGAAAACCGTTAACAGATGGTGCTCTGCACTGAAAACTCTTTCTCTGAAAGGAGTGAAAAGAAAAAAACATTAAAATGAAGCAGCCTTTGCAATCAAAATACAATTTTTTCAAAATGTTCACCGTTCGAAACAATGAGATGGTGTAAACGAACAATGAAATTTGACATCACGTCTTGCAATTTCTCAACGGAAATTGAATCACATGCAACACCAATCAACGATTCAAGCTCATCTAGAGTAGCGGGATTGTTTAGATAGACAGTGTCTTTCAATGCGTCCCACAGAAAGAAGTCACAAGGACTCAGATCGTGAGAATATGGAGGCCAAGCTATTCCTGTATCAGTAAATTGCGGATAATCTAACGCAATTACTCTATTTCCAAAGTATTCATGAAGAAAGCGAAAAACTTTATCTGTTCGATGTGGTCGAGCCCCATCTTGCATGAACCAATCGATACCTGGTCGATCCTCCAACGCTAGTTGAGTGCTGACAGATTGTTCCAAAATTGTAACGTAACGTTCAGTAGTTATCGTTTCTCGTACGAGAAATGGTCCGATAAATGCCTCTGACACATACCGCAGCCTATTCAGTAACTTTAGGCGAATGCAGTGCTTTCTCTTCACACAAATGAGGATTTTCAGTACCCCAAAATCTCCAGTTTTGTTTATTAACGATTCCATTCAAATGAAAATGTACCTCCTCTGTGAACCTGATGCAGCTCACATCAAATCTGTCGTTGTCGACCATTGTTAGAATCTGATTAGCAAAGTCAACCCTTTGTTGCACAGCTTTCATGCGTATGGCCTGATGACTTTGGATTTTGTATGCAAACAGCCGTAGGCTATTTTTTAATATTTTTTGCGTGATCGTGTACTTCAAACTTGTTTCTGATGCCATCCGTCGGAAGTTTTTCCTAGGATTTTGCTGAACAATCCCAGAAACTTTGGCTGCATTTTCAGGAGTGACTACAGTTTGCCTAGGCTCAACATTTCCCTTTCGAACATCAGCCACGCTGCCAGTCCGTTCAAATTTCGCGAAGAGCATGCGAATGGTTTTTGCATCGGGTCCAACTGGAACATTGAATCGGTTTTGAAAACTCCAACGTGTTGCCGTAGGACTGTGTTCTATTGGTGAAATTCCAGAACCAAAAAAACACGTTGTACAATGGAATACATTATTTCACTTTCTACGCTAGCCTTTTTTTCACTAGCCAATAGTCGTACTGATCCTTTTCGAATTCAAAGCACAATTTTAAAGGCTATTGATAGGTCATTGCGAATAGAGCGCCATCTGTTAACGATTTTCGTAACTAAATTTTCTAAACTTTTGTACACCATTTTTACAGTTTTGCTAATAAACGTACAGTTTACCGCATAATTCTATCGATCTTTGTTGTATAGATACTTAATTTTGAAATGAGGGCTTAATCGCTGATCACCCTGTACATAAATAAATAAACACACATAAGTTACCCTAAAACATTTTTGCATATATAGTAGCTATGGATATGTTAGTTATTTTATAATGTTCATGTACCGGGCTTTCTCATACACACACTAACATGCGCACAAGAGCACTACTACCATGCAACGAGACAATCAGGTATAAGACATTGAGTACTGAAGACTGGGCAGGAATCTATAGTGCACTAGGTGACATGACAAAGGTCCTGTCCCAAAGCCTGCAGTTTTCTATTATGAGTTTTAGTTTTCTGAGCAGAGCAGGCTGCTTAATGAAGAAGCCCATCAATGGTGAATCATCAACTGGTAGCCACATGTGTCACGTCTCTGGGAGTGAGCATGCTGTTATGTAACGGTCTGGAGTACCAGCCTCACCGCAGACACAGAGATTAGATGAGACAAATCCCCTTTTACAGAAATACTCTGGAAAGGGGCCGTGGCCCGTTACAAATCTTGTTATAAAGGGTGCCGATATAAGTCGATCAGTGGAAACTTTATGATAAAATACATGAGCTCTTCTACTTTGAGGAGCTGCATCCCATTCCTCTTGCCTTGTCCCAGATCTGTCTCTTGAGATGAGATCTAGGTAGCAGAACGGGCACAGGTTGAGCATTGATGTTTCTTGCTGCTTCTCTAGAGAATTCATCAACTTCTTCATTCCCCTGGTATCCAGCATGTGCCTTTATCCAGAAGATATGAATAGTCCTTCGACTCTCGCTCTCTCTCTCTAAGTAAAGCCTGGATATCAGCTATCTGAGTAGAGGAATGGTAGGGATTACGGATTGCATAAATAGCAGAAAGGCTGTCTGTGAAGATGCGGAATGTGTGACCATCAAATTGTTCCGTGAGTGTAATGGCCTGCCTAACTGCGGCCACTTCAGCTTGAAATACCGTATTTCCTGATTCTAAATGCCCTTTCCATGTTTATAAAACTTCATCGTTATATTTTATTACAGCACTACATCCAACTCCTCCATCGAGTTTGGGACTGTCTGTATATATGCAAATTGCATTTTCCGAAATATTTTGGCAATTGAGCATTATTGGGTGAGCATGAATACCTGCTCCATGTTGCGCTGGATGTACATTAAGCAGCGACCTCTTGGGCTCATAATCGGCTGGATTAAGGGGAAGATCTCTGTACGTTGCCTGTCTTTTAAGCATTGTGACGGTTGTTATTCGACTCAATGACTGCTCTAATGTGGAGAAGTACTAGACCTGCTATAACCGTGGCAGCTGCAGTCGCTGTAGTGCGATATGCTTTGATAATGTCTAAGGTGAACGGGCTTGTATGCTACTTAAGATCTTGATTTTACGTGTATTCATGGGGTTGGCCCAGATTGCCGCTCCATTCGTAATAACTTTTTCTACTACCGTACTGTAAATTATTTTGAGAATATGTAGTGTTAGGCCCCCAATCAGAACCTTGCATGTTTGTAAGGTTATTCGTTATGCGCAAAGCGTTCGTCCTCTGTTCTCACAGGTACCGTATCCAACTTAAGACTTTATCTATAACGAGATACAGGAGTTTGAGGTCCTTGGTTCGTTTCACTCGTTTACCGTTCATTTCTATTAATGGGTTTCTTTGGATAGTTTGACCAGGTTTGTGAAAAATAATGTACCTGGATTTCGCTTTCGAGATTTTAAGACGTTTCTGGCAACAAGGACGATGGAAGAGGGCTATAACTTCATTGCAGTTTTTTCTGGACAAAGTCTCTGCTATGCGCTTGAACAATAAACGTAGCGTCATCAGCAAAAGCCAGAGCTCGTGTGTTTGATGGCCATTGAACTTTAAGAATAGAAACATTCCAAAGGTTTGGACCAGCGCATGATCCTCGTGGGCAGCCTGGAGTCTGCCTTCGAGCGATTATCCCTCCTATGTGGATCACAACGTAGGTCCAGTTGCTGAGGTAGCTGATGAAAAGTTGCAGGAGATTATTAGAAATACGGGCTCCATGCAATGCCTCTATTATAGCGAGCCACCACAAAGAATAGAATGCGCTTTGTAAATCCAGACTAAGAACGGCTGCATGGCATTTGTTGCTTTTAATTGCTCTCACTTCATGTTGAATAATGTGTAGGGCATTTAACATAGATCTGTTTTCTCGAAATCCAAACTGTGTCTCAGAGACCCAAGTAGAACAGCAACTTCGTAATGACGTTGCAACTCGTCGCGGATGTCGTTGCAAAAACGTTACAATATGTCGTCTTTAAGACGCCCAGATGTCCGCGAACATCCACTGTTTTGCAACCATTGCAAAGACGTCTTTATTACGTTTTTGTAGATGAGGTTTTTGTCACATAGACGTTGTTATTGCGTCTTTGGCAGGTGATATCTTGGTTGTGAAAACATCGTGTCACGACGTCTTAACGACGCCTGAATGTTCGCGAAATTCCGCCTTTTTTCAACAGTTGGGAAAATGTCGTTAATATGTCTTTGTGTTACATATTGATTTATGCAGAAAAAATAAGCTTAATAATTAATATATTTTTCTTCTTTTTTTAAAATTTTGTATTCCTTGTATTTTTTTAAAGTTTAAATATTTTATCATTTCTTGAAAACCAGAAGATAATACAATTTTTTCTCTTTACAAAAAATATGCATAATTAATAATAGCATTTTTTATTTTCAATACTTTAAACTATTATTTTTAAATTTCTTTTTAGACTAAATATGCATAATTAATAATAGACTTAGTTATTTTCAGTACTTTAAACTATATTTTTTGAATTACTTAAATTCTAAGTTACGATTATTTAGATTTCATCATTTTTTTCCTTAAGTGAGAGTAATTATGAAAGTGGTTATTATAAATATATAACATTAATAGTAGGTTTTAAGTAAATAAAACTCAATTAGACATAAATAAAAGTAAAGATACATATGTGGGTAAAACAAAGAGCGTTTCTGATAACAGTATTATCACATTTATTTCTGTTAAATCTCAGAGACATTGAAAATATCGCCATGATAAATTAGGAAGCTGTTCTTAAGGTAACATAATCAGTATTTTATCTGAACTCGAGTATAAATTTATTCGCGTTTCACAGTAAAAAATATAACCATTAACTTCTATATCTCCAAGATATGCAAATGAAAGACAGTATAAAGTAATTAATAAATATGATCAAAAATATACCTAAATCTAGTAACTTCCCATATTCATATCTAAAATGAAAAAATAACCTAACAAACAACATACATGACAGCACTATTTAAGAAAAAACATTAACTAGTAGATTTTGAAAGTATAAATAGCAGAAGGAAGGTAACATAACTAAAATTTCCAATTAATACAAAACTATTTGTGTTTTTTAAACAGTAAGCAATTAAAAGTGCAATAATTATGGATTGCAGTATTTGCTAGTAATGCTGATGTTTCTTAACACCATTTCTTTCGATCATATGTTAATGTATTTTTTTATTTTTAGTTTTTACATTTTAGAATAGCATTGTGGATATTGTGGCATTTCTTGTAGAGCAGATATTCACACACAAAATAAGCACAAATTCAGCATTCTCATGATAATTTCACTCGCTGAAGGCACTTGAAGCAAGTAGATACAGAACAATGAGAAGATTCATACGGTCTTTGATTGACAGTGCATTACATTTACTTTTAATATAAGCAATATTATTTATATCAGCCATTGCTTGATTCAATTTCAAACATGAAATAAGTCTTTTCAAACGCCTTACAGATGGCATCTTTACCAAATCACTTGAAAGAACTGCTAGAATCTGAATTAATTGCGCAGTTGTTCGAATTTGGCAGCTAGCCAAAGCGCACAAATCTCGAGATGTTCGTTTATATACGTAAGCATCCAGTAAATAATGTATATGTCTGCTTTGCCTTCCGCCATATATATTCTACAGCCGTGAATTCGTCCTTACTTCAAAAATAAGATATTTCAGTAGTGAAATAATTGCTAACATGTGATTTGAATTTATTTAGGAAATATGATTTTTTAAAGTATATAAAATGCATAACTTAATAACTTACTTTATATATTAGTTTCATTTTTAAATATTTTGCTATAATATTTATAAAAAAATATTTTAAGTATTAACTACTTTAAGAAAATGTTAAACAATTATATGGCACGTATTTTTAGTACTAATTAAATTTAATAAATCCAAAGTATTTATATTAAATTTACATTTCATTAGATGAATCTACCTTAGATTAATATATTTAGATGAAATAAAGTAATGAAACATTAAGTAAATCTTATGCGGACTTCAGATTCTTGAAAGGGCAGATTTAGTCTCTTTTCATTCTAAAAATAATGCTGATGAACTAAAAAAAAATCCTAAAACGACCACGTCTAAAAGCGGTCATATCATGACGTTTCGGCAACGACGGCAAATTGCCAAGATGCAACGGCAAATATTTTGCGTCTTCCCAACGTTGTAAAGCTGTCGTAAAAGTTCCCACGACCACTTTGCAACCTCTCGGACCAGTTTACAACGTCGTGTGCTACTTGGGGATTGTGCCACTAATTGTTAAATGATACTTCAAGTGCATTACCGCTAGCTTTTCGTAAACCTTCCCCAGAGCCAGGAGCAGGCAGATAGGCCTGAAAGAAGCCGGGTCATTTTGATCCTTATCAGGCTTTGAGAACAGAATAACCGGTCCCTTTTTAAAGGAAAGGAAGGTCTCTAGGGAAGTGCTGCAGATCCAAAAGTCTGTTGACGTAATTGAGCAGGAAGCTTGACTTGGCTTTATGGACAGCTCCAAAGAGTCCGGCCCCAGGGCCTTTCGCCTTGGAAAAATGTTAATCACCGCGTTTACTTCAGATGGCGTGAAGGGCTCATTATTAGGCGTATCAGTGACAAGCAATAGGCTGGATCTAATTGAATGTCCAGTTCATAATGCTGCTCCCCTGGAAATACTGCTTCTAAGATGGCTGTGAGTGTCGCTTCCATCGAACTGGAAGTTGAATGTGCTGAGTGCACGTATTCCCTATGTTGGGCTGGTCTGAACACTTTATTAGAAGCGATTTTATATAAAGTACCGTACACTTCCGTATTATTCGTGCAAATATTACGCCAGCTTTCTAGTTTGGCCTTTAGTATATTTTTCTTATAGATCGCCAATGCCAATTTGTAAGCAACACTTAGTGCCTGCCTTGCCTCTTGATTGTGCTCAGCTTTCATTCTTCTCCTCAAGGTCGACTGCGCTGTGTCCTGAGGACTTTTGACCACCATTTCGGACGGTATAGCACTTTTGGAGTTCTTAGAGAGAAGATCCTATTGCACAACTCCTGTAGGCTTGCGATTAGCTGAGCTGTAAAAGAGTACAGCTTGGAAAATGTATGGCAGTCTTTTAATTCGCATTCCATTCATGCAAGTACCTCTCTCACTTGATTGGTGAATTTTAGGAGACTGCCTCTTGTCAGCTTATAACGTTTTATTGAGAACTTGGCCGATACTATAGGTGATGCACTTATGGTCGGAGACAAACGGACATCTTGCACTGTCTATTTGGAAATTTTCGACGCCGTTGTGGAGGTTGAAATAGTAATGTATGGCCGTCCCTTCCCATGAACAGTCTCATAAATCGGGGGACTAATTGGAATATTGTTAAGTATTAGGTCATTACTTGCAATGAAGTTTTCGATTTCACTTCCTCTTATATCCGTATTAGAATATAGCCACATCTCGGCATGTGCGTTGTAATCTCCAGCCAGAAAATGTTGTGCTGAAGGATACCTTCTGAGTAATCCTTTCTGGATCTCTAGAGCTTCTACAAAATCGGCTGTTGGCGGGATGCAAATGTTGGTAATATAGATACTGAGGTGTATAGCTTCTACAGCTATAGTGACAGTGTCTCTAGAGAGAAATACTATGTTGAGTACCCATTTTTGCCAGCAGCAGATCGTTGCGACTCTTGGGTTCTCTTTGTCATTGCACTATATGACCGCCCATGCTAATGGCAGTTCTCTTACGCTGTTTTGGCGACAGTAAGGTTCCTGCGCCAGGATAAAGTCCACATCCTATGGCATATTGTACGAGCTGGAAAGTAGCTGCTCTAGTCCTCTGAAAATTGATTTACAATACACGAATTTCATCTTGTTGAAGTATGTGAGCATTGATATCACCATCCGTGTCCTGTTCCGTATCAGAAGGATTCTTGTCCACTGATGGACTTCAGTGGATTCCTTCTGCCCTTTGACTAGTATAAGGTATTCGGTATTGTTGCGAAATCGTCTGGCAATACGTAGATACTGTGGGCATCCGGGGTTGTCGGCTGCATGTCTAAAGTCATGGTATGTGCCATGCTTTTAGTTTGCAGTTCCGAAGCTGATGCAAGCTGGTGATCGGACTCTGCAGTACTGCACATCGTGGTTTCCCGCGCAGAATGAACAGAATTGTTCCTTACTTTCCTTACTTTGTTCCTTACTACTTATGTGGTCCATCTGCTGACACCGGTAGCACCTCTTGATTCCCAGGTATTGCCGGATTGTGTGGCTGTTCCAACCTGTATAGGTATTCTTAATTCTAAGCGCTGTTACGAAGCTTGTTGAATCGCACTCGAAGATCCATTTGACTTTACCATCGGACCTTTCTTTAAGGCGGAAGAGCGCTTTATATGTTCCTCCGGAAAGCATTGCTGCTGTTCTGAGCTCTTCAATTCGGCAATTTCTTCAGGTGTGGCCGCAACTGTGATATAATGGACCACGCATCGAGGTCGTCTCCTTGATGGTCTTGTGTATTCTGCAGAGATTTCTGCTTTCCGTATTTGCTCTTCCAGTTTTTGACATAATCTGCTGTTCTGCAGAACACCTCAAAACCCCCTTTGGCCGTCTTAGAGATGCTTTCTACTGTAGTTGTGAAATTGGCACTTTGTTTCTTAGTTGCTCCCTCAGTTCAATGGGTGTGGTGTTCTGTTTAGGTTGGGGTTTTTTGGCCTTCCACAATACGTTGGCAAGTGTCTTTTGCTTTGGCTGTTGTTCCACAGGAGCAGCTAATGAGCTGAGAGCTAGCTCTGTTTCATTATTTACTGCAACTTCTACTACCGGAGGAGGTTCAATAAGATCGGGGCCTTGAAGCGGTAATGCCTTAAAGGTGTCAAGGACTGCTAGTAAATGGTTCTTGATGTCATGCAGGAACAAATTCCTGCTGGCCCTTCTACTTGTGACAATTTCACGAAACTCTTCGTGGAGGACTAGTAACGTTCTTTTATGTGAGAATGACTCCATAAAAGAAATGAGTCAATGTTGAGAAAGTTGCTGTGAATCGGTAAGTCCATATCACTCTTGCATCAAGAGTTCTTGAGTTAACACGGTGTCAAACAAAATTGTCGTGCTAGTACGCGTACTGTGTATGCTCAACTAGAAATGCGAGTTGTAAAGTAAAATTGTGTGCAATGAACATGTTGTTATTTAGGGCTGAGCGTACCCCTTGCGTAAACCTTAATGGCAGAAACATACAATTCGTGAGACATTTCCGCTACTTGGGTGTGATTGTAGAATACAAATTCTCCTGGCTCCCTCACACAAGAATCTTAAAGAAAGACAGCATAAATTGTCTAATACAATGAGAGAATTCCGTACCTCTCCTACAACTGCATTAAATGTATTGGCTGGGCTTCCGCCCCTGCACTTGATAATACAGAGCGTGTGGTGAGAGTGATCAGACTAAAACACGATGTTACTATTTGGAGTAAGACTTATGTATCCTCGGACTACGAGAATCACATTGCCCACTCTCCTTGCCACCCTGCAGACTTCGAAATAGAAGCAAACTGTAATCCTCCAAGTGCATTACAATCCTTAGCCGTATATACTGATGGCTCCAAAGGAGAAATCGGGACTGGCAGTGCCTGGTGTGCAATGAAGGATGACCACATAATCCATTCCTGGGCTAAGAAGCTTCATCCCAGTAATTCGCTGTTTCAGGCAGAACTTACAGCCCTAAAGGCAGCTCTGGACTTTACTGCTTACAATAGCAGGTATAAAGTAATTTACAGACTCAATGTCAAGCTTGCAGGCCATCCAGGGCAGCCGCAGTAGACATCCCATTGTCAGAGACATACAAAACCTATTAATTTCGATTCTTGCAAATCTGAGGCCCCAGCTACTATGGATTCCAGCCCATACGGGGATTAAAGGAAATGAAGCAGCGGATATGATTGCGAAAGGCGAGCCAATGAACCCCACGTGAGTAGCATTGGTGTGCCCTTTCCGCACTCATATCTGAAAACTGCTCTCAAATGTGAACAATACTACTGGGAGACAAGCACCACAGGCAGAAGATTGTATGATTTCCAACCAAAAGTTAACCACAATTTAAATAGCAGCTCTTCGTACCTCACACAGTATCTGACAGGGTATGGCCCATATATGTCCTGTCTTTACAGATTTCTCCTAAGAGACAATGGCCAATGTATTTGTGGCAGTACTGGTGACGCAGATCACTATCTGTTTGTAGATCACTCGCACGCAGGGAATTCACATTTAAAAAGACCAACTGCAATCAATATGCCGGCATGGTTCAAGAACACAATTAAGAATAAATATGCGCTCAGCCGCATTAGAGACGACACTATCATTGCTAAAAGTATTGCTGACAGCCTGGAGTTACTTCTTTCCTTGGACACTGTGCCGTCAGGAGCCCGTTCCGTATATATATATATATATTAATTTACTTAATGTCTTGTGTTTTTTTGTTGTTGTTTTTTGTTTTTGCTTTGTTTTTGCTGTTTTTAATTATATTTAATATTATGATTAATCCAGAACTCATTTAATGTATTCCACAATTTGTAATGTATTTGATCATCTTTACATCTGTACCTGATTATTATAGCACATCCTTAATATAACTGTATGCCTAACATGTACGATAATAGTGAAAAGTGTTCCGCTTAGCCTCAGCAATCCCCACCATCACCTTCTTTCATTGTTCTTGTCCTTATTTCAATGTTCCTCGTTTCGTGGCCAATCCCCGGAGGACACAGTGCTAAGCTCTTTATTTATATTTATTCATGAATTTATTTTTTAATTCCATCGACGGGATCCAACATGCTGAAAAGCACCTAATCCAGTGGGCCAGCTGTTCCGTCGATGGTGAAAAAAAGAAAAGTAAATATGCACCAGGACACATTAATATATCACACTATTAAGACAAAAATTATTCAGAATGTAGATCCATGTAATATTAATTAAAAGAAATATATATATATAAACCTTAATATAGTAATACAAAAGTTAATTCTATTTGCAGGTGTATAAAAAAAGGGGGTACCCTTATATAAGCGATACTGCACAACTTAAAGTACTACAAGTTAGCAAGGTAGAACTGAGTACATTAATAGATACCAAATACTATAATTATAGAATGAGCGCAGATACCAGAATGTTATAGCAACAATAAATAATAATAATAAAATAATGATAAAAGTAAATACTGATACTCAAAAAAATACTGATGAAGTTGATAAAGAAAACTAGTAAAATAAATATTGATTTAAAAATAGTACTGATAATACAAAATGAGATGAATGATGAGAAATAAATACTTATAACACAAAATGAAATGAATGAAGAGAAATAATTACTAATAAAAAATATTACTGATATCACATAATAAAATGTGTGCTGAGAAATAAATACTGATAAAGATAATACTGAGAATACAAAATAGAATAAACATTAAAGAACTTAAATTGTAGAACACAAAATTCGATGGAGGCTGTCGTTGCTGTTGTCACTTGTGAAGCTGTGCAGACAAGGAAGAACATTGACGAATAAATAATTATATTCCATTTTTAATGCAATTTTACTACCATAAACTAAGAGAGAGTGGAGGTGATTAAATAATATTTAACTAAAATGAAAGTATATAGAATGCGTGCCTTAGCAGACTTGATGTCGTTGAGATGAGATAATTGATATCCAAAATAAGAAATTTCTTAAATTAAGAATGAATTTCCGAAATTAGAATTTCACATAAACGCACATCACTAACGTAATCCCCGTTGGTTAACAGGCGCGCAGACATGCAGCAAAATTGCGATATCACAGTACGACACCGAAATGCTCACAAATTACTCAAAAACGATTATAAAAACAAACGATTATAAAAAACGATTATAACAAAAATAGCATATCCACAGATAATAGTAATCATAATGCACACAAAGTTATATGCATATCCTAAAACACTGACAGAGTCTTCCACTTGACAGAATTTCTTGAATTTTAGAAACTTCGATACGTAATTGGGATCTGGAGAAGAAAGTGTTGGAACTCCACCAAATATTACAGCCTTGTGCCTTACAACCTGCTTAGTCATAGCAAATTATAACACTTCATTAAATATGACTCGATGATACGTCCATGGGCCCCATGGCGCACAACACCGGAAATAGACGATTTAAAAAGCACAGGATGATATTGGCTGATGAAATATTACCGTAAATGGGAAGTTTATATATGGCAAATCACACTAGAGCCATCTGCCCAAGGGATGCCTTTGTGGAGGAATTTCTAATTCAAAATGAATCGTATTCACATCCTATATCTATGAAGGTTGTAAGATTCTACGGTATAAGAACAGGTAAGCGAATAATCGCTTGAGTTTGTGATATTGAAAACATCAAGTAAGAAGGGTGAAATAACCCTTTATTATTCCAATAAGGTATAACAGAACTCCGTCTTGGAATTGTACAATAAAGCCGACACTCGGGCTTGAACTTAAGAGACTAAACTAACCTTGACTAAAAAGATATAGCCGAAGCTATCAAACTTCTAACAGAGTTGACCCCTTAACGCTAATTTACTGCGAAGGCTGTCAAGGGCCTAAAGTACGGCCGAGCGTAATAATAGCTTAAGAGAGAGTAGCCTAAAAAGGCGGACGCGTGCTAGTTAGAATCACTGGTACTCTCTGACTAAGACAGTAGAACGTCGCGGTTAAATACTACTCCTCAAATTTGCATTCAAAAGGGATTCTAATAATACGTTCTGACCGGAAGTTGTAAATTGAAATTAAGAAGTGATAGAAAAGGAACTTTAACTCAAAATTTAACTGTTCAAAAAATTAACATAATCATTACAAGGTAAAAAAGATGATTATCTTCCTCTGCGACAATTATTGTCACAAAATATTATAATTTTATAAACAGTTTTCTATAAAAATTTGTTTTACATCAGATTCACATACTTTGTCCAAACTAATCTTAAACGGAGATAAATTATTACCATTTAAAAAAATTAGGACAAAATTATTTTTAAGCTTTAAAGAAGGAATATATGCTGGGAAGCACGATAGGTGCAATGAAGCTAAACTACACTTGTGCCACATAAGAAACTTACTTGAAAGAAGGGGGAGGAGATATATCAATGCCGCGGAGTCTCCCGAAGATCACTATTTGTTCTAGTCCACTTGGCAAGTGCCAGTTCTTTCCTCTGCATCTCCATTTCAATAGCCAGTGCTTTCTCTCAGTAATTTTTAGCTTCATCAGAGAGCCGAGATTGATTTATGGTTTCTGGTCATTCAAACAATCAGCTGGCCCTGCAAATTTTAAGCTGTGCACATGAGTAATACTTTTATATTCATACAATTTTGATAGTACAGCACTTATTGAATAACATAATAGATTAACTTGTTTGTTGTTAATTTAGCCCTGTATTATGTTTAAAGAAATTAAGTAATGAAGTATCTGCATAAATGTATGTATGTTTCTCGCATTGTGATAAAACAATGGTACCTTAGAGCCATCAAATTTTGAATGACGTAATCCTACTGCGAATGTGGGCATCTGGTTATAAAATTATAACTAATTAATCTAACTAATCTAACTAGTTATAAAATTATAATATTTTATGACAATAATTTGACTCTAAGCAAAAATTTGAAATTTGGAATTTGTTTTATTATCAATTTCATATTTTGTAAAACTTTGTAAAACGAATTTTTATTAACAAACTCAAATTAAAAATGAATCAATTAACTAAATTAAAATTAATGTAGTGAAGTCGTAAATGATTCTGTTTCACAAGACCAATATTACTATTTATGATGTTTGGTACTATTATTCCTTAATCAAAGACATTCGAACGTATTAGAGTAATATTCTTGGCTTTCCCACATTTCAATATTATTTAACCTAGAATGTTAAATTTATACTTCACCTCTTAATCTCACAGAACAGCTATTACCAACAGGTAACAAGTTTCTTACCTGAAGATACATGTTGCGTCCCTTGCGTTTCCTGTCTAAGCTTTATTTCTAAAATTTGTATGAAATACTTATAATTTTTGCAAAATGTCACACTTAGACAATTTAAACATGTAAATAAAAAATTACGATAAGCACGAAAAATTAGAGGATAAAAAAGTTCAACGATTCATGTTAAATAGCTTTGTAAAATTCTATGATAATATACACAAGCTGATATTGAATTGCTTGCAGTTATCGACTATGATATTTCAAGCTCAAAGTCCCAAGTTATTTCTCAATGCTCTAGATTGACAATAGTTCTATATAAATTATTTTATGTATATATCTTGGATTTATTACACAACTTAGATTTATTTTCTTATAGAAAGTTTATGCTTTTGTTTACTTCTTTTGGTCAATTCATTTTTTCTAATCCTTCTAAATCTTTATATGATAGTGAAAAGATTCGTTTCATTATTAACCAACACTCGCATAATCGGAGATTGTTTTCTTATAGCATACTTTTAGCATTAATAATGCTATCAACGGAAAAATGAATTGCAGTTTTTCCAGCGCCGTCTTTCTGTAAGCTCAGTGCATCTATCGCGAACGTTCTCTGGAACTGTAACTCTAACTTTAAAGAGAACTCTAAGTTTTGAAGCTGAACTGAAGCCGCATAGAACTTAGTGCATAGTGTACTTTATAAAAGGCTGTAAAATGCGCATGTAAGTTTAATTGCTTTATAAAATGTTTTCAAAAATTTTTTAATGTCAGTTGTGAATTCGGGTGAATCTTAGATGTTAGCCATTTAGAACATGATAATCAGTATCAAAGAATGCAATTATTCAAAATGGAAGTAAGATATCTCAAGGTGAGCATTCTACTTTTTTTTTTTTTATTATTATTATTTTTTTTATTGAACATTTTTGGAAAAGCGTCTGTGAAATGACAACTGCATTTCATGGTACACTTGACAGCCTCCTGAATTTCGAATCTTCTCCTTTGGCAGATTGCATAATCGGACAAACCAAAACGAAGTTTCAAAACTTAATTTTTCCAAAACATGACGAATTGATTCCAGTGAGAATAGTTTTATTCGTAGTTATTATTATAGCTGGTGTTTTACTGAACGTTAATCTAAGGCTTGCGTTTTATATGTGCTACGCTGTATTTTCACTAAGATACTAAATTTAACCAAATTAAAAGTCTGTATTAGTGTTACATATACTAAATTTAACCACATTAAAACCTGTATCAGAAATACATATTTAACTATGAATCTTTGTTTTCCTTATAATACATTCAGGAAAAGAGTTGTTCAAATTCATTATGCTTGCTTCTTTTCGCAAGGGTGGAAATGTATCCAAACAATGAAACCAACGATATATTTCAAACTCTATACAACATTACTTTTATTTGCCATTGTCAAAACTATCTTAGCTATTGCTCCAAAAAAACAGGAATCTGATAAATGAATTAAATGTTATAGTATTCAAAACATACACAGTTCTGTTATATAAATATTTTTTTAATTCTTTGAAGAATATGTTAAGCTCACCGATTTAAGAAATGAAATGGTAGCTTATCATATCTCTTAAAAATAAACTTTATAATCATCACCTTCAAACACTTAATGGTCTTAAGAGCGAGGTAATTTTATGCCTTCAAAATTAATTCCAGAATACTTTTATTATAATGAAACCACTTTTTATAGTTGGCTCTGAGGAAAAAATTCGATTTAATGATAGCTAATTCTATTTTTATACCTTCTTATATGAAAGCTTACTAAGCAGTACCTTCTTTTCGTGACTGACACGAAATAAAGGTGAAATTTTTAAATCATAATTAATTTTTAAATCATAATTAATTTTTAAATCATAATTTTTAAATCATAATAAATTTTTAAATCATAATTAATGAAGAAATATTTTTAAAAATCCGTTCTGAAAACTCCGGATGGTAGTCTAAACAGTTCGATGGGTTTACCATTAAAGTTTTAAAAAGTTAAATAAAGATATTTGACTTGGAAAAAGCAAATATTATATCATTAAAATGAAATTTCGATTCAATCTTGGAATGCAGATTTCAGTTTAATACCTGAAACAATTTTGAACTAAGCAGTTAAGTTATGCCTACTAATTTAGTAAATAACTATTCGAAAAATAAAGACACAGAACATAAAATCTTTTATTTAAATGGCTCTGTTCAATGTAGCAAAACATAAAGGTAAAGGAAAAGTTTGTAATGATATTTCAACGTAACATAATGCCAGTTAAACATTTGTTCACTTATTTAATAAAGAAAAATTTAATTACTCAAAATGCAACTGTGTATTTATTTCACTGGATCACATGAGCCCAAGGCCTGCAACAAATATTATATCAAGGGCAATTTTTTTTTTATTTTCCCAAACCCGAAACTCTCGTATTGAAACGAATTAACACTTTTTTGAAAGAAAATGTTATAATCTCGAGCACATTTTGTTGAGTATACAGACTTATTACCTAATGATGTACTCAAACAAACAGATCGAAACAGATTTAAAATATCTTTAAGCAAAGCAAATTTTGAACGGAAACGGTAAATTCAAAGCTTGTTACACAGAATTTAAAAGATTTAGATGATGAAGTAATAATTAATTTCTATGTTGACATAATGACAAGTTTCTCAACGTATTAATGATTCAATGACTTTTAGTCAATAGTCTTCCTCATTTCGGGCAAGACTCATACACTCTTGTGTTATGAAACACCTGTGTAAACTTCGCAACACTGCAGTCTTAAATTGTTAATTCGCAATTATTAAAGTGATATATTACATTTCTTTTTAAGTTATTTTCATAAAACCCTTTTTGCACAAAAAATACAATGAAGAAACAAAATATCTGAATTTTTGTTCTTATTTTTTGCAACTCTTAACCGAGTCTAACTTCGAGTGAGAAAAGCTGTTGAATTATTCATAGATACTTGGCGATCTCGTGCGGAGGATTGGCTGGACAACAAATGTGCTCCGAAGCTGAACTAAAAGGGTGGAGAAGCAAAAGTTAAGGCATAATGCTTTCTCCTTTCCACGCAAACCACTAGGCATATAGACTTCTCGCAAACGGTACAGAATGTAAAAATTTTACAGCTCCTTTTTCATAGTGAAAATGGTTCAAGATGGGTTCATATCTTGCGTGGCCGTTCGTAGTCACGATTATTTAGCGTGCGGAAGGCAAATCAAAACTTTTGCAAAACCGTAAATCAATGTGCTAAATCGCAGAAAGGAGCATCAGCTGAAATACAGAAAAACGAAAGGTGAAGTTTTAGAACCAAGTTTTCATTTTTGAATTCTATTATTTTAAGGAGCTTGATGTACTTTAACAAAAAGATGATACTTCTATGCAGTAGCCAGAAGCCTTATTCAAATTATCAAAGAATATTAAGGGCATATCAAATTTTCTCGCCATTAAAACACGTCAGAAAATTAGTTTCCATCGCAAGCCATCCCACGAAAGGTTATCCAAAGTTGGTTATTCGTTATGATTGCTCAACTTCATAAAACTTGTTGTCATGGAGAAGGAATCGTGATTTCAAATTCTTATCTAAGTTCTAACAGTTTCTTAATTTCAGGCGAATCGTTAAAGGAGTAATGTGAGCTTCTGTTGTGTTACAATTGATAAGGATACGCCTTTTAAGAATTATTATCCAACGTTAGTTACCGGTTACAATTGCTCACTTTTATAAGATCTGCTCCGACACGGAAACAACCATGATTTCAAATTATATTGTAAGTTCTTTTACTGGCTCTAATTGCAGTAGAATCGTTCATGGACTAACATAACCTCCTACTGACGTTATATTAGTTAGGGATATGCTATTCAGACATGATTATTCAAAGGCAATTAGAAGGCTGTGATTGTTGAACCTTTTATTAATATCTGCTTCTACACAGCCCTGATTTTAAATCCTACTTTCCCTGATTTCAAAGTTCTTACAGTGGCTCTTGACTGCAGTATAATCCTTGATGAGTAACACGCGCTTCCACCGATGTTACACTTGATTCGGAAAAGCTCTTCAAGAAATATTTTTCACAGTATTACAAGCTACGATTTATCAGTCTTATAAGGCGTCCTCCAACAAAGAAATCCTTTATCATTAATGGAATAATATGAACTCATAGCGAGAGCTCTGAAATCAGTGTTGGTGAGTGTCGTGCGAGATGGAAATAACCAGTGTTGAGCAGCGCGCTTACATTAAAATAGCCGTTCTCCGAGGGAGAAATGCGATGGAATGTCACTGTAAATTAGTAGAAGCCCTTGAGAATAATGCCCTATCATATCGTACAGTAGCACGGTGGGTAAGAAAGTTTCAGCAAAGATGTGTGTGAACCAGTGATGAGCAACGTTCGGGATGACTGGTGAGTGTGCCGTCATCGAGCACCTCATGGATGAAGACAGACGATGGATGTTACTGGAGTTAGAGAGGACAAGTGGCATCGAGAAACGCACCGTCCACAGGATATTGCGTAATGAGCTACAGCTACCCAAAATCGCTTCGCGGTGGGTACCGCATGCACTGACGGAAGTTCAAAGGTGTGTGTGCTATGCAATATGCTCCGACCACTTTGCACGCTTGCTACAGGACGATGATCAATTCTTTTCACGAATAATCGCCATCGATGAATTTTGGGCCAGGGCATACAAACCAGAACTGAAATGTCAGTCCGCGGAGTGGCGACATCCTGGATCACCAAGGCAGCAGAAGGTCCGTCAGAATCTTTTCCCAGTCAAATTGATGGTGATCGTCGCGTATGACGTCAGGGTTGTCATTATTTGCCACTTTGTTCCTTATGGCAGAACAGTAACCGCACGGTACTACAGGGACTCATGTCAACTTTATGTGTATTGTGTTATCATTCTTTTGAACGATGAAGGCCCTATTGCCCTGTATACTACCGTAATAAATGCGTGTGTTACGATACTTCAGTGCTATTCATTGTCCTTATTATGTAATTAAAACCTTGTGCTTTCATCTGTATATGTCACATTTTCCAACCGGACTGGTATCTTCAAGGAAAAAAATAGTTGCCATGACTTTTTCCCCAACCTACGTATATCCCAAAGGAATTATTGACTACAACTACTCGAACTTATGAGACCTACTCCACAGGAAAAGAAATCCTAGTTTCAGATAGTAAGTCCGCCCTAGTTGTAGAAGGATCCTTAAACTCCAGCTATTACATTTGATAGGAATATGTCTCAATCTAAACAGGGAAGGACACATGAAAATGGCATAAGTTTTAAATCATATTCTTTTGTCAAAAATACTCAGCTATTAGTCATTACTTTAAGCAGAAATTATCCAGAGCCTGCTTTCTATTCTCACTGTAAAATATCATTTATTCTGAACTGGGAGTCAAGAATCTGAACACAATTTAAAGACTAGAGATCTATAGTACAGTGTCCAACTTAAATAAAATCCTAGATAGATAAGCGGAACCTCTAGTGGCATTGTGTTTAAATGAATCATAACTCCACTTAGTCAGAAGGAGTGGTACATAAAAATGGTGCTTGTAATCAGATAGAAATCTTTTAACAATAACACCCGCCTAAGTATCATTCAAATGCCAACGTACCTCCTCATACAAACAGAAATTAATTGAAGTTGCTTTCTTACTTCTGAAGCTCAACGGAATGTGAAAACAAAATGTCAGAAATTAAAAATCCTTATCAAATTCCTGTTCTTTGCAAGATATTTTACTTATGGAGAGTTCAAGGCATTCTTCTCATATGACCTTATTGCAGAGTTATTAAGACATTTAACTGGTACCATATTTGACGGCATATAAGACGCACTTTTTTTTCCTAAATTTGGTCTCAAAAAAGTTACCTGAGTCTTATACGCGAAGGTAATTGCATTCAATAATTGTTTATTTGGCTTTTACGAAACGTGAGAACTAAACGAAACCACGCTATTGAAACCTTTTTTCCTTGTGTGTGGCCGTCTAAATAAGGGTGCGTCTTATAGGTCAGTGCGTCTTATATGCCGTCAAATACAGTAGTTGAAAGACAATAGGGTTTGATTTTTGGAGAGGGCATAGCTGGCTTTACATTCTTCCCTTCTCCGAGGAATACCAACAATCCCTACAGTTTAACTTTTACTTTCCAGTAATCCACTTTGAATTACATGTAGCAGCTACGTTATCTCATGAGGAATGGCTGCAATCTCTAAAGCAAGTACATAAAATAGATGTTATATGAAGTAAAGGTTAATCAATGGACATAAGAATTTATCTTCAGCCTAATAGCTGTTATAGGCTATTTTTAAAAGCATCATAAATAATAGGATAGTGGATGCTATAATGGAAAGCTATCTTAACCTAAATAGATTTATTGGAAAATAAGTAATCACTTTTTTTCCCTCACTATAGATTAAAATAAAATTACTTTCTTCACCAGAGAATTGGGTTTCCAGTAATCCTCATAGCATGCCCTGTTTTTATTTTACTGCTAGTGTATTATTTTTAAAACCTATTTGCACAGATTTAAAAATTACGTTAAAAGGCATATAATCAAATTATACTTCCTTTGCATAAATTAATTTTAAACTAAAAAGCAAGTAAACCACCTATTAAAAGGAGGATCGTTATTATCTGCTTTATTTTTATTTCTTTCCTTCCTTCCGGGATAAGAGGCAAAATTTGAGGAAATAGAGTACTTAACTGGTTTTAGATAAAAATTAAAAGCAAATTCCCAAAGTATTATAGATAATTTTTCTGGAAAATTTATCAAAGAAAAAGCATCAATGGAGTGTTTCAAAGAATTTTTTTATATAATTTACTTTTAAATGCATATTAGAGAATTGCTCATTGACCAACAAAATAAAGAACTTAATTGATATTTCAAAATTCTGT
The DNA here is from genome assembly GCF_044657685.1 of Stegodyphus dumicola. Classification (NCBI taxonomy): domain Eukaryota; kingdom Metazoa; phylum Arthropoda; class Arachnida; order Araneae; family Eresidae; genus Stegodyphus; species Stegodyphus dumicola. The sequence goes on from NC_140771.1 coordinate 203,678,637, forward strand.
TGTGTTTTGAAAAAATAACAATAAGAATATCTTGGTAATTTATTTAATACAAATTGTCTTATTTTATAAAATTCCCCTATTTTTAGTATATTGAAACATATATTTTTAAAAACAGATGAAACTCAGTCTTATTTTTACATTGATTTCGCATAAAATTAAAAGTTCATTACTGTGAATATTTTTTGACTCTTTCGAAACTTAATTTTATACCAAGTATCTTTTTATTGCTAGTTGCAGGTATGAAAAGTTTACACACGTCACCTCATAAATCTTCTTTATTCCTAGCTTATTTCTCCTTTATTTTCTAGCTCTTTCTTTTTCCATTTTTCCGTCCTCTTTCTCCATATTAATTTAAATAGATAAACTTACCAGTTTGCTCAATATACGACGTATGTGTAGTTAATATTAAAAGTGAAGAGGCTATGTGTAAAAACGAGAGGTACTCATCAGATAGCTCCTCAAAAGGCTCAAATCTTTTACACAAACTTGCACTTCTGTAATAATCAAATGAAGGAATTCAACATAGAATTTAGCACAAAGAGGTGAAATTAATTGCTGACTTCAGTTTCGTTGGAGCTTCAGGTCTAGGTTTATCAAAGCTCTGTTGTCACTAAAACATACAGTAAAGTTTTAGTATTATGCCTATTTCTTTATCTGACATCTGTAACCTGTAACTGTATCTCTGAGTTGCAATGATTCGCGGCTTTTTCCATACGCTTGGTGGAATCGCTTTTTCAATTAAAATGTTTTTAAGTTATTATCTATTTATATGTCGATTATCTAAAGCTATAAAACTGTTTATAATTTAATTCTCTAGGACTAAATATGAAATACTATGTCTCAGCATTCTGCTCATATCCTGATATCTATATATAACTTGCTATGATGAGTATCTGTTTCAAAGCCGAATTTAAATATATTTCTGATGTTAAAATGAACCTCCATTGTATAAAACTCCCCCTCTCATCTGTAATATTATATAAAAATACACTGAGTGTTTAAATATGAAAAGTTTTCTTAAGAAAGTCCAGTTTATGTTAATGAGTTTGTTAAAACTTCCAGCTTTAATTTTTAAGCAAATGAGATATTCGTTGATTACCTTATACATTATTCTTGTTTCAGGTTTCATTTTTTGGTTAAATAATATGAAGTTGCAGATTACTGAGAAGGATACATATTTCAGCTTAAAACTTACATTAAATTCTAGTTGATAGCTATAAAAATGTTCTATTTATCACGAGAGATTCAGGAAAATGTTCCTCTTCTTCAAAATTAAAAAATATTACCTAACAGTTTTAAATATCAATATCTGTACAAAATTATTTAAAAAAACTTGTCTCATAATTTTAACTCAAAAATACTTTTATTTTGTTCAATAAAGTGGGGTACGATTGTCTATTCTTTTATTTTTATTATCTCCTCATTTTTACTCCGTCTATATGGTTTTCCTATATTACTTTGATCAAGCCCTTCTATACAACGGGCTCTCTGGCATAATAGGGTTTCTGATGTATACTAAACACTTACAGGTAAGGTGAATTTGATTTGAAACCACAAGAAACGAGCATTGAAAAGCCTAGAGGGTTTTTTTTTTTTTTTTTTTTTTTTGTAAAAGAAATTATGCAGGGTTTCTCTCTCATAGCTGTGTTTTGGAATATAATTTGGAAATAGATATCAAATCTTTATACACCACCTGGCCATTTGGCTTGAAAAAGCACCTCTGCCCTCCTTATTTAATTAATTAATTTATTTATTTTTACTTATTTATTTATTATTTTTTTAGACTCGCCATCGCACCGTTTTTTGGTCAAGAGTTTGCGTTTGGTGGTTTATGAGGGATTGAATCGGCTCTTCATCCAGTTGGGAAGTTTTCACGATTTAACCGACACATTGAATTTAGAGATGAGATCTTTTGCTGGTATTTGGTGTCAGTTTGGGATCTTATCTATTTATTATTTACCTTTCACGGGAGTTACCATTTAAAACCTTTCATTTAAATGATCAAATGGCGAAAGAGCAATGGGCAACATTGCCTAAGTTCGTTTCCTTCTTTTCATAAGAAGGAAGCGCTACTAATGTTATATTATGTTATTTTACTCCGTCTATATTAATACTATATTAATAAAAAGAAAGACCCGTATATTCTGTCAAAATGCGTAAAGCATTTTTGTGGCACTAACTTCAGACTAAAACTAGACTGTACCTAATTTAAAAAATTTTTGATGCTATTCAAATGATGTACAATCAAAGAAAAATGTAAGAATGAGTGAATAATGCAGTGAATGTAAGAATGAATGAAGAATGCAATTAGTGTAAAAGAACGTAAAAATAAACTCAGAACACAGACAAAAGTATTGTCACTGTTAAAGTAAAATTCGACTACAGAGAGAAACATAGTTGGGATTCATAAATAACAGCTTCTTTTATAAACATAGTGTGATTTCTTTAACACAGATATTTAGTCCACTAAGCATAAAAACATTATTTGTGATAAAGAATAACGAGAAAGGGAAAAGTTAATGCAAACTACGTTATTTTATAATGTAAAAATCTTTAAAATATAAGTAAATTTTAACACTTGGAAACATGCAAACTTATAATTCGTTTTTCAATTTAATCCACTTGTTTAAATACACTTTCGATTGACTGGAAATGTAAAACATTTGAAGTATTAAAAACCTTTGAAAAATTAAAATGAAAATTTAGTAAAATGCCATTAAACGTTAAAGATGATTAAATTAGCGCAAAATCCCTTTCAATACATCTATTTTAAAATCTTTTCCAGCTATTTTTATATTTTATTGTCATTAACGTGAACAGAAATACTCCTTTAAAGCGTGTACTTACAAAGACATGCTTCTGTTCAAACTCACTTTTGAGTTTTTTATTCAAACAGTCATTTGAAAAAAGGGGAAACTTAATACACTTTTATCTTGTGTTTTTCACATAAAATATAAGCTCTTCAATTCAAAATAAAAAGATCTCTTAGATAAACACATAAAATTAAGTAGTGTCGCATTAAATTGTTTGCTGTTTACACTCAGTTTCTATCAATGCAATACGAAGAAAAGAGCAATACCACTTTATATCGGAAACCAGGTTTTCAAATCAACATCCCACGCGTGCTATACCTTTGATGCTGTTTCCATTATCGAGCGTTTATAACTTCATTTCAGTGCTTTTATCGAATGTATTATGCAGAGTATTTCGTGCTATTTCAGTTACAGGCTTTTCTTCAAAAGTACGAGCTCAGTATTTTTAAGGTCCTTTTTCAGTAAGAATGATGTTTCTTAGTTTAAAAAATAATGTTGTCATACCTAAACATGAAAGCTGTTTCTAAAACTTTTATCACTCTAAAACTTACTTTTGCTTAGTAACAGGAAGGTTTCAAATAAATTTACATATGAAGAAAATAAACTAGACGCGAGCTACATAAAAGGAGTATGTTTTCAGAGCTTTTGTTTATTTTCTATCACTTATTCAGAAAAAAGAAATTGCAATCAGATGAATGTATTAAAATAAATTTATATATGCTACTTTCCGAAGTGAAACTCTCCTAAATCAGCTACCTCCGGCTTCAGGCGTTCTTTTGTGAATGAGATTGTAAGATTTATCTTAATTTCTCTAACAGTTAATTTTTAGTTAAAGTTACTCTCCTGTCCTTTCTGAATTTCAGATTACAACTTCTGGCCAGAACGTATTTTCAGAATCGCGGTGAAAAGCAAATGAGGAGAAGTATTTAATTTTGAAGTTTTACTGACTTCGTTAGAGAGCCAGAGATTCTATGCAGCGCGCGTTAGCCTTTTGGCTATACTCTCTCTTAAGCTATTATTACGCTCGGCCGTACTTAGGCCCTTGATAGCTTTGCCGTTAGTTAGTGTTAAGGGGCCAACTCTTGTAAAAGTTTCATAGATTCGGCTGTATCTCCTTAGTTAAGTTTAGTTAAGCTTTATTTTCCTGAGTTCCAGCCCGAGTAGAGGCTGTACTGTAAATTCCAAGAAGGAGTCGACTGTTAAACTTTATTTGGAATAATAAAAGGTATTTAACCCTTCTTGAGTATCTGTTCTTTGTTTTTTGTCTACTGAACTAAAGCGATTATTCGCTTACCAGTTCTCAACGTTCCAGACACATTTCAGTAACTTCTAGGTTTGGAATCTTACAAGATAACTAAAGAAATAGGGCTAGCTATATTCAGTGTCGGTATTTAATTTTATACTCTGAAATGCGAGATGCTTTAGAAGACGGTCAATTTATTTATTATTATTTCAAAGAAGGTCAATCAAGTGGGCACGGTGAAAGGTTTCACTGCATATGTATTAATTTTAATTCATTTGTTAAAATTGTGTTTCTTTTCTGTTATGAGTCTCAAATGGCCTTGCGATAAGATTACTGAAGAGTGGTAGTTCGACATAGGATCAAAACCGGGAGAATGAGTTGGCTGTATGGAAGTTTTTGTGTTTTGTCGGTGTGTAACACATCTACTATCTACTCTGAGCATCAAAAGAAATATTTCCATTTTCGGTGTATTTGATTGGTTGATTTACGCGAAAATTATTCCTTTGGGGAAACGTTACGAGAAACGCAGTTTTAAGTGAAACATTTCCATCTCGATTTTCCTGATATTAAGATTTCACTTCGACTATAACTTGTCTCCCGTTCTTGTTGATGTTACTTATGCTCACTAATCTGACAGTAACATCAGCCCAAGCTCACGAAGTTCCTCGTGGCAAGGAATGCAAGATTAGCAGTTAGCAAGGTCAGGCGATACCTAACATGTCTAGACAGGTGCACAGGTGCTGGTCTTGCTTCAATCTGTCTGTGGATCAAATGACAGGAATATCAAACTGAAGTTGATATACAACGTTGTGAAGGTACTAATATGGTTCGGCATAGGCGTACTTATGCAGCAAATTTCAACGCCCACTCTTTCATTTTTTTTTAAAGTAAATTTGTTAGATTTCATGTACGAGATTTGTTACCCGATGAAGCACAGCACATGGACCTTTTATTGACTATCTCCATAGATTTTGCCTTCATCATATAAATCAATGCATCTGCGGAAATGTAGGATCAATTGACCATTATATGTTTGATTGCAAAATAACTGAAGATCTTCGTTTTAAAAAATATACTTTAACATCAACCCCTTTGGTTTCTTCAACTCCTTAAAATACTTTTCTTCGATATAAACTTCAAAATCTTATCAACTATATTTCGACTAAAAAAGCAACTTAATCTTTCACAAACATTGATTATCGTCATACTCCTTCAACATCATCTGTCAACGTTCGTCATCTTTCAACGATCATCATCTATTAACATTATCTGTCAACGATTATCATCTATCATCATCCATGTACCCTTGTTCATCTTTTCAGTCCTTCTTCATCAAGCAGTGCATAGCTCCAATACTCTCGAGGAACTATCATCATCCATCTTTGTTTTCCATCATCATCTATTATCCTCTATCATCATCATCAGTCTTCTATCATCTTTACTTACCAACACATTCATCATTTATCATAGTCCTGCATAGCTCTTCATATCTTATCATAGTATCGTCCTGCATATCATCGTACTGTATGTCATCGTCCTGCATAGCACTTTTTTGTCACCCATTCTCATTATTATCTCATTTCTTCATTCATCATCGATTTCCTACGTATATCATATATACATCATCGTCAACTGCCATATGATTTATTGCCAGACTACAACATCACCTCCTTCCTTCTTCTCAGTCTTTTTCTTCATCAAGCAATGCAGTTCATCAAGCAGTGCAGCTTCATCAAGCAGTGGCAAGAATTATGATCATCAAAAACTTCATTTATTTGACACTAAAAGTCTAGTCTCATCAGACACTTCAAATTCAACATATCTATCTACCTATAACTATTAACTCTTGACTATAGACTAAAGACGCTTTTCCTTTTAACATTTCAAAATTCTCCTTCCCTATTGTCCTTATTTTTAATTTTTTACTTTTATATGTAATTACTTAAAATTGTTAAATTCTAAACTTTACGTTTTAAGACGATTATTATGTTACAATTTTATGAACTTATTAGTATTTTTCAAATTTCATTCATAAATGCCGCTAATCGCCTGCCCACTGCAACGGTTGGGATGCAGCAGATAGTAGATAGTTCCATCAGTTAAGAAATAAAGCTGATGAGTCGTAACGACGGTATAGCTGGCTTAACTGATAGTCTCCTCTCTCCTGTTGTTACCTTACGATGTTAACCAAGAACAAGTTAAGTTTCCGCTAGATATTCTGAATCCCGTGAAAGCGCAGGCATTTTCAAAGCCTTAAATATTAATAATGTTTCTTCAAACATTTATTAGCCGTTGTTTACTGCTTTTCCTTGGATTAGAAAGCTGCTTTAATAAAAAAAAAGGGTTGATTTTTGAATTTTATTGTTATTTCTAAACAAGAAACAATCTTAAAAAATATCATATTCATGTTTAGGTTGTGAAAATTAGGGAAAAAAGCTTATTTCAATTATGCCGAATCACCAAAATACCAGCAGGGTGTTAAATGTAACATGAATTTTGTTGTATGTTCTAAACAAAAACCAACCTTAGGGAGTAAAGTGCATATTCGTGTTCAGAAATGGAAATTAGTAAGAAAAAGCTAATTTCCCCTTTGTAACAGAAAAAATTAAAAATTTGTAGAATTTTCTGTACCCTAAGTGTTATTTTTGCTCTTAAGGCGTCAAGCATAGAAAACAGAAAAAAACTCTGAAGCAAAACTAAGCCGTAAATGGATAAGTATAAATAGAAAATAATATCCTTCAGTAATGAATAAAGAATGAAAGAAGAAATTTCGACAAAACCCCTTTTTATATTGAAAGTATGCACGTATTAAAGATTCCTATTTGACGTACATAACGTTATAATGAAGTGCTTTTTTGTACCGAGGAATAAGTTTCTATATACTGTTGTACCACTACTGCCATTTAGTCAGTTATGAAATATAGTTACCCATTTGCCGGAATTCTTCGCTATCAATATCACTCTAAAAGACGTTCTCTCTAAAATAATAATCAGTATAACACTAAAATAGCACATGATCATACTTCACGATGAACGCAGCCCCGTGTTCCTGCATCTGCTTCAAAACTTTCACTGCTTCAGAAGGTGAGAGAGCATCCGGTCTCCAAACTTGACTAGAAGATCTGCATTTCTGAATGGACTAGCGCAGAAGTATGTGAGACAAATATGTACAAAAACTTTCATCAACTGAGTCTGTGTACAGTAATAACACAAACAACATTCTTTAGGAGTGAAAATTCCACTATATTTTTTGAAGTTTTTATTCCACTATATTTTTTCCTACTAACGCATTTCACTCTTTTTATTATTATTTCTAAACGGGTACTGCTTTCTGGGCCAGCTATATATTAATGTATATAAATACGTTCTAATTTCTTACGATAGATGAATAAAAAGAAATTATTTAAAATACTGTTATAAGTAATGGATAAGAACTTTTTTAAAACTAATCACTTGGATTTTAAGAAACGGCGTTTCGCTTTAACTGCTTTTAGGATAATTTTGGAGATAGTTTGCAGTAGTACTTATTTAGCACAGTTTTATTCAATATACTCAGCGTTATAAGTTGAAAGGATTTATATTTATTTTAACTAATAATTTAAAGTTTTATTTTTAAACTTTCGTATAAGCCTTCATCCCCCTAATTGTCAATGCCAGAATAGGTAAATGTTGTAGCGCGCGTGAACGAATGCAAATTTTCTACTTTGAAGGAAGTAGTTAAAAGCCGAGTTTCGGTAGGAGAAAGAGAGAGTTAGGCTCTAGCTGTCGTCTCTGCCGTAGGTACGTTTGCTTATTGCTGGTTCAAGAGGCTTAATTGCATTTATCTGCTGCCACTAGCTTCGAAGGGGGTTTAAGTTACGGGATCTTGCTGTATATGCAGCCTGTCTGTTGTTTCACAGTTTGTTAAGTAGTGCTCGAGGTACCAAGCTCTCCAGATACGCAATGCTCAGGTTTTGAAATCCCTAATCTGTAGAAATACAGATACTTCTTAGTTCTAACGCCCAAATACGTTCATTGGTAAGTTAAATTTGAAATTCTAAATATTTATTCAAAGTTTGAATGTCATTACAGCGCAGTCTTTGTGTAACAGCATAGAAAAAGGTTTTCACAGTCTCCAGCTCGATCGAATCTCTGAAAAGGTCAAGAGAGCACGTAATATCGCACAGCCCAAATCCTTTCGAAAGGCTGGTGGTAGTTGAAGAGAGGTAGGAAACCCTCGGATCAGTTCCTCGAAGTGTTTTGTTTCGAATTTTAGACGTAGCTTCGCCTTTCTTGCAGATGTAATTTGGTCGCCCTGTGGCCCTTGGCTAAGCGACCAATAAATTCAACCATTCCCAATGAATACTTGGCTAACAAAGTCTCCGGATGTTGGGAAATATTTGATTGCAGTATTAATGAAAGAGGATGAGAAGCTGAACAGTAATTAATTGTTACGAAAATAGTTTAAGTGATGTGTTGTAGTAAGGCTGATGTTGACAATGCACGCAGCGATGTTTAGTGGTAAATTTTTTGTGCCGTTCTTATTATTTTATATTGCCAATCCAAATTGTGAGAATATCGTTGAATGGGAAACTGTTATAAATTCATAACTATTACATTTAATTTTAAATTATCTGTTTTGAAATTAAATTACTTGATTTTTTAAATCATTTCCTATGAAGTGTTTATGACTTTCATTCGTAGTGTAGCTCCAGATTTATTACTTTTCAAAAATCCATGAATATAATGGATTATTAATATTTTTGCTTAATTTAAATCAACCTTATTTCTAGAAAGTCTAATAATAAGCTCCTATTACATTTGAATCCTTACAGCAATATTTCTTAGAAACATTAAAAAGAAAGTAAGGTTTCAGTTTTTCCCAAATACGGTGAACTTTTTAATACTGAGAATAATGCTGTTATGAAAAAGCTTTCGATATTCAAATTCACATCTATTGCTCGACTAGGACACTTTATCTAAAGTAAATTTGTCTAGTAAAAAGCTTTTGGAGGCTGACGTGAAGATGATTGATCAGCAACTCTTATTAAAAGGTCCGACATTAAAATATTTTTTTAAACCTGCAGAATATTGGAGTTTCTGGTTTTTTATTCTTATTTACCAAAGAAATAGTGGAAGGAATGGATCTGAAAGATAATTTTGAGATTAAATAAAAATATGCATACACGTTAAAAAAAAAAAAAAGGAAAAAAGAAGAAATCAGTTCTATTTGGACACAACCAAGAAATGAACTCAGAACTTGAAGAAACGATTTGATGTAGAATTAAGAACAATGGCTGCTTTTAAACTGGCACTTTTTCAAAGCGATTTAATGAAATGTATTTCTTAATCTAAAACTTTCATGTGCATATTAGCTTCAACTTGATAAAATTTAACAGAAAATGAAAAACCTTTGATGTTGTTTGTAGAAGTGGATTTATACGCTTTCAAAACAGAAACGTAAAATTTTGTATAATAGAATGCTATTCTACTTATATTGAATACTTTTAAATAGCCATTTATTTGTTAGCAATATACATTTCCACTTTGAAAATTAACCTGTTTTCAACGTTCTAATGATTTTCAAGATTTCACTAGCAGTCCGAGCGGCAGTATGTATACGGTATCCGCCGAAAACATCGCGGACGAAAACGTCGCTGAGAAAACAACGCAAGGAAGAAACGTCGCAGTACAAAACATCGTGGGAGAAAATAATGCAAGGAGAAAATATTACAGTTCTAAAACATCGTGCTAAAAATATCGTGGTCGAAAATAAAGCGGTTGAAAAACTTAGCAGTTTAAAAATATCGTGGTAAAAAATAAAACACCTACAAATCATCGCATGACGCTAACGTAGAAGATAAACGTTTTACAGGCTTTAATAATTATAAAAGGATACTTGCATAATGATTTGTGAGCGTAAGATGAAAAGAAGTGGAATTTTTACTTTCATATTTTTATTAAATAATAAATATTTGCTGAAAATATAAAATGGAAACTTAAGCATATAAAATTAATGCAACAATCGTAAGTTTAAACTGACATGATTAACTAATAAAGGTCATTAATAAATATACTTTTATAAAGTCTTACCGATAATTTTCATGAAAAGTAGAATCTAAAAAAAGATTAGAAAAATGAAGATAAGTGACTGCATTCCCTTATCTATAAAAAAATTGCCAAGTTAATTATGAGATTATTTTTGTCACATTTGTTGATCTTATACTCTTACAGTGAAAATCATTTCTTGTTTTGTTTGAATTTCTTGTTTTCTTATAAATTTATTAGTTAATAAAAATTATCCTCCTTTCTATCTTGTTCTCACAAATCATTATGCGAATATAGATTTACAATTATTAAAGCTTGAAAAATGCATGTCTGCAATGTTATCGTCATGCGAAGATTTATAGATGATTTATTTTTCCCCACGATATTTTCGATGACAACGTTTCTAAACTGCGAAGTTGCTGAACTGCTTTATTTTCGATGACGATATTTTGCACCACGATGTTTTCTCTTTGCTTTATTTTCTTCCTCGATGTTTTGTACCACGACGTTTTCGCGTTGCGTTGTTTTCTCCGCAATGTTTTCGGCTGTAGCCTATATCTATCTAGGCTGTTCACACATTTTTTAGACGATGTATATTGTATTCACAAAACTAAATTACATAAAATACTTGTGTTTAAAATGTTCTATTTGACATCCCTTATTTTGAACTATCTTTCGACACCGCAATTTCTAGGATAATAATGCCTTTTGAAGTGTCAGAAGAGGTATTCTATCCCATTCCTCCCGATCAGCTTTCCAGAGTCCTGTTAGGGTTTGCGGACAACGTTTGGATAATGCAGTTTTTAAAAGTCCGAAAGCACAAAAATCCATAGGTGACACATCGGGAGATTTAGTAGGGATATCAGTGAAGGGTATGGCCTTGATAACAGTTTCTGTTCCATTTCTTTTAGGAAATTTACAGTGGATTTTGATGTGTGACTGCTAGCTTTGTCCTGATGGAGTCTCACAGATTGATGGCACTGTGGGTAAAGCAATGGTATTTCATTAAGAAAAGTTGGGATAAAATATGTTCCTGATAGTATTTGGAGTTAATCTTGACATTTTTCTGCACTCTCTTTATTTTTAACTTTCCATTATAAGAAAAACCCAGCAACAATCATGAATCCCTTAGAAAAACTTTCTTTCGATTCTTTGAACCATGTACTTAAATTTTTTACTCCCCTTTTATGATAATAAATGGCTCTTTTTCTGTTACAATCATTTAAATACACCCATGCTTCATCTATTGTGACAATTGTTTTCCATTTTTCTTTGGATAAGTGTTTCTCATATAGAATTCTGCAACGTGTCCTGCGTTGAGCGATATGCTTTGGAAGAAGACGATGCACATTGCGTTTTTTCGCTTTTTTTAGATTTAAATCAACGTTTATCATTTTGTTTACAGTGGACGCAGAGCATTTTAATGATTTTTCAACTGTCCTTTGACTAGGGGGATTTTCTTTTAACATAAAACAACGTACCTTTGATAGTCGAAGATGTCCGTTTTTTCCTTGGATACTTGTTTGGAACTTTTGTCCCACTTGAGGCTCCAATTTGACGTTTTTTTTTTTCCTTTCTTGTTGATGATATTACCTATCGACGCTTTAGATATCACAAAACTATGACTCTCACATCGTTTTTGGATAACGGAATATGCATATTTCCTTTCGGAAAGAGCGTAAATGTAGCCTTCGAACCACTGCTTTGTCAAATTCTCCATTTTGAATAAAAACAAAACATTCAATCCCCAGACGATAATTTTGACTTTTAAAAACATAGTAAAATTGCAATTACTTCTTTTGCAGCAAACGATTTTTTATTAACGCTTACCAAAATCGTCTAAAAAATGTGCGAACAGCCTCTGTATATACTGAAGAATTAACTAATTAAATTAATCAAGATATCTGATTCCGATCTTCTTTAAAAGTTAGATAAATATAGTCTTTGGTTTCATTGTAATGTTGTGGAGACAAAAGAAGCTTGAAATGAGATTTGTAGAAAAACTAGCCGTTTTTTTTTTTTTTTTTTTTTTTTTTTTTTTTTTTTTCCCCCAGGAAACAAACTTTGGATCATTATATTACAGTGCATATCGCGGGATTACAGTCAAATCCCGCGATAGCAAACCCGGCTTATAATGAACCTCAGGTATAACGAATGAACATTTTGGTCCCGTCCAAAATCCTACAGACTTAATTGTTATTTTACTTGTATATGGCTTTAGCGAAATTGCAAGTGTATAAAAGTTGGAAATAACGAAATTTTATCTTGAACTAATTATGCTCTTGAGCTAACGATAATTTTGAACTAATTATGAATAAAAGTAGGATAATGTAGTACTCCCTTGCTGGTGTGCAACTTGAGTTTCACGATTTATGTAGGCGTTAAATACAGCATGGTTTAACGTTGAGTTCAGTGGTAAGTATTCATATGTTTCACCAGTTTGAAAGCTTATTCCAGTATTTCTAAAATTTTCAACCGAAAATTTACTAACCCTTGAATTCATCCTATTTAAAGTATTAGTATAAGGCAAACCATCTTCAGGTTACTATTCTTTTATCTTCACTTTTACTTTTATTCTTATTAAAAAATTATGCGTTGCAGATGTAGCACTCAAAATCGGGACATACAATTAACATACTTTAGGAAATTCTACTGTATCACGTATTGAACCAAAATCATTGAGCCATTGAGACGAAGGTATAAATTGGTTAATTACTTTCGAGTTCTTTGACTGAGCTGTCAGACAAAGCTTTCTTCAAGGCTGATGCTTATTCACAATTGTAAATGCATATGTTAAATGGAAATGTATAACTGAAGGGACGGATCAAAGTCATGATTTTTATTCTAAGTAATTTTTCATGTAAAATTATTAATGCATGATGAAGCTGAAAAATAGCTAAAAAGAAATTATTAATTGAACGTAATAATAATTGTAATTAACTGTTGATATTTTTTAATTAAAATTGCTATTAACATCTTTTGGAAGATGTGAAAATACTAATTATTTTTTCTGTGCGTTCATCTATTCGATTTTCTTTTCGCACTATTTTCTGAGATTGCCTGTTTTTTTCGCATGAGATCGGATACGGATAACCAAATTTTCGGTCTCTTGAAGTTCGTCATAGCGAGGTTCGATTGTAGAACCAAAACATATGAGATGAATACTTCTAATTCTTTATAATAAAACAGTTACTTTAAGTTTCCTGTTTAAGCCACATTAATTCCAAAATTTTTAATAAAAATAAAAAATATAGAACTGCCTTGTTGATTTGAGACTTATATTTCTTACTTTTGTGGGCATTTAAAGATAAGACGGTTTATTGTTGTTCAATGGTAAGCATTCATTTGTTTCGTAGTGAACAGTTTGGTTGGTGATCAAGGAATTTCTGTTTTGGAAATTGTTTATATGTGTGAAGTTGGAATTGTTGTATGAGTGAAGTAGGAATTTTTACATGTGCGAGATTGGAATTGTTATATGTGTAAAGTGAAAATTGTTTATATGTGTTCTATAAATATAAGATTTATATCAAGAGAATCTGAATGTATTTAACATCTTTTTTTTTTTTTTTACCTTTTCGATCAAATTTCAAAATTTCTTTCAGCTGAACAGCTTAATTACTCTATTAGTCCATTTTATTTTCATAGCCTAGTTCTTTAAAATTTCATGGGAGGAAGTGTTGATAATGAACTGAACCGCGGTACTCTTGCAGAATGTTTTTCTTTCCTTTGTGTCTAATGTGTAATATGCTCAGTGTATTTGTAAAGAATAGCTTCAGTTTTATATAGAGAGCTAACTAAAATAATTACTAAAATCCTACGAACAAAAAAATGCTTTGTCTTGTGATGAGACGAAACGTTTTAATCGCAAATGATGTATGAGACGACCGTTAAATGCATATTCTCTTAAATATTAGAGTGTTTGATAAAAAGCTGACTTAAGGTAGGAAACTTTGAATGCATAGAAAATAAAATAAAATCAATGTTTTTTGGAAAAATGTGAAGGAGTAAGTACAATCTATTCTTGTTATAAGGATCACTCATTTCAGAAATCTTTTTATTCTAAATAGCGATGGTTACATTGATCACTCGTTGTAATAATATTAAATGCATCATCGTCCAACAGACCACTCGTTAGAGCGCCCCTTTCTTCTTGACGCGGCCTAGGGCAGGGGCATCTTTTAGGTGATAGCACAAGTTTTCCCACTTTGTTCAGATTTTTCTGAAAAAACCTGAAGGACAGATTTGTGGGTCTCCTATCTTCTTCATTACCGCCAATCTAACAGGACCTTCGTTTGAGAGTACTTTCATGTGTTCCCATGCCGCAAAAACATAGTAAACTTATCAGGTTCAATGTTCCGTCTTACTTTCTTCGGGAACATGCAAGGACCTGACTCGGAACAGAGAGCTTACTAAAGCCATGTTCAATAACTGTGGGAAGTAGACAGGATACACAAGAAGGGTATACAAAACCCTTTATTTTTCTCTATTTACAATAACTTCCGTACTTCGGAATACAAAGACCCACTACTTGTGGTCTAAACGTAAAAATATAAAAATAAAACTAAACTCTTAACTTTGAAATAATAAACGTGGAAGATTGGCCTTATATTAACAGGAAGCCGTATGTAGTACAGAGAACTGTGAACACTACAATACGTTTAAAGTTATCAAGAGGATTAAACCTCTGGCCTGGAAGGCAACCAGCAACTGAGTAAAACTTCTAAGGTAAGCGGCCTGCTTCGACTAACTGCTTCCTCTCTCTCGCTTGGCAAAAAGCCACAACTTAAGTACTTGGCGTTCGCCAGACAAACTTTGCATAAATACGTTAACGCTTATAATTCTGGCCGGAATTAGAAAATAAGTAGTAAAGATTTAAAATAAAATAAACGTTAGTAAAACTTATGATCCTTACAAACTTACAAACATCCATGCCTTCTCTGGGATCGAAACAAGCGTGAGGTGTGATAATAAAGGATTAGTTTTGCAAAAGGTGTTAAGGCAGAAGTGAAGTGACGCCACGATCGAATGAATATTGTTTAACTAGAGTGATCTGGCAACCACGAGGAGAGAAAACTGAATAACGTGGACAGCTAGCGGCCATTAATTGATTGCGTGCTGGTAGTTCGAGTTGGTAAGTATAAGTATGTGGATGGCAAGAGTGTCCGTCCACGTAAGACGTTCATCTGTTTTATATGTGCTAGCAGAAGTAAAATAAAAGAAATCTACAATCCATTAAATTCAGTGTTTGTATTTCATGAATAATTGTATGAGTAAATTCTATTCTCGAAAAAAAGGAATAAAAATAATCAACCTTAATACAATCAACAATACATAAAATAAAAACCGTTAGTTTAAAACAGATTATGTTTCTATAGGTATCATATTTTAAATACTACATTCTCTCTAAGCTCAAATTATGCAATACTAAAATTTTGACATAAATATATTCATCGCATTCTGCATAAATGGCTCCGCAAATGGTCGCACTGAGAAAGAATGATTTAAAATTTTATAAAACTAACTCGTGTAAAAGCTTCGAAAAATTGGGTTGTTAAAGCCCATTTTCTTGATTAAGAGCCTCGAATGTCATCAAAAGACGAACCAATTTACGCCAGCATTTAGCTGTTCCTGATTGCTTTGATATCCTCCTCTCCCACTGGGGAGGAGGAAAGATTCAAAGGTCAAGTAAGAGCTAAATCCTTTCAGAGTTTTCATTTGCCGTGAAAGCTTCAGAGAACATTTTCAAAATTCCACTGCAGTGGGATAAGTCATTTTGCGGACAAAGGTTTCCTAAAGCTTACGTTTCTGTTGCCACCATCAATGAAATATAAAAGAAATTTAAAATTTTCAGAATCAGATTTTATACTGAAGCTTTGATACATTCTTTGTTGTTGTTGTTTTCTTTGATTGCATTAATGGAAAGTGGAATGAATATTTTTACCATTTGTTTTTCTTATTTACAAAAAAATTAAATTTCAATTCAAATGTATTTCCTTAATTTTATTAATTTTTAACAGAGGCAGATTACCAAGCATTTCCCACATTTTCAAACATCAATCTCTATCTATCTATATATATATATATACTCGTATATATATATATATATATATTAAAAAATACATATACGTCATAAAATAAAAGCACAAGGAAAAGACAGAACACAGTAAATGCGTGGTTAGTAGCATATTGAAGACGAATTTTGATAAAACTTGGCAGTCGAGGCAGTTTTAATTCCATTTTTATTTCCAATTGATATCTGTGGCCTCAATCACTTGGCACTCTAGTCGTGCCTTTCCACAGAAGATTTACATTTTTGATATTGTTGAGATAGAAAGCAAGCCAGCGAAATTACATCTTAGCACAGTAGAGAGCAAAAGCTGAAGTGCGTAGTTATGAAGGATGGAAGCACGGCGAAGAGAAAAGTTTTGGTTTACAATGGCAGTTTCAGTTCTTATTTATTACGTCATCAGAGTTGCGCGGGCCATAGAGTGATCTAGAAATGACGCAATGCAGAGAAGTTATTACGATTTTAGAATAGAGAGTAAGAATTAATGTTTATAGTTATATTATAATTCTGATTCATATAATTTTATCTTACATATTCCCCCCTTCAAAAAGAAAAAGGCGTAGCGACAGAGAAGCCTTTTTAAAGAGAAAGAGTTAAAGCACTAGCATATGAAAAAAAAAAAAAAAAAAACATAAATCATAAAATTTTTGCCCTGTAAAGTATAATTTATAAATATCAATTTTTTAAAATAAATTTTTAGTTTTTAGAGTTGTTCGAGAATAAACATATAAGTACTCAGGAAACACAAACACCAAGATTTAATGGACTGTAGCTTTATTTCTTTCAACTTCTGTTTGGATGGACACTCTTGCCATCGCATAGGTGCACCTCTCAGCACGCAATCAAGCACACTAATAATGGCCGCTAGCTAACCACGTTGTCGTTTTCTCCCATCGTGGTTGCCAGATCACTTCTGCCTTAACATACCGCCCGGGTTGGGCATTTGTTACATAGTTAACAATGACCAAAATTAAACAGTTTTAAATCACCATATAGTCCAAATCATATATCACAAAATTTAAATTGATACACATGAACAAAAGCAATAAACATAATTAACCACAGAACATGAAATGCACAACATCTAAATTAAAATACAATGCATATATATAACAATTTTTTGAACTCAGGAAATATACATGAAATTATGTAACATCTACTGGTAGTACAGCTAATTTAGTTATTGGTCTTTTTAAAAAACCTGACTTGGTTCTTACAATACAAACTCTAACCTTTTTATCCTTACCATAAATTACCTCTGCTATTTTACCCAGTAACCAAGTCGAAGTGGGCATGTTGTCTTCCTTTACTAAAACTATAGTGCCCTTTTTAACGTTATCCTTAGAGAAATACCACTTAAATCGTTGCTGTAAATGACTGATGTAATCATTTTGCCATCTTTTCCACAAATATTGCGTTACTTTAGTAGTGCGCTGCCAGCGCTTTAAAGAACTATCAGAAAAATCAGTTAAATCAGGCTCTGTTATTGATGTTAAAGGTCGCCCGACTAGAAAGTGTGCGGGTGTAAGAGCTTCTAAATCATTGGTGTCATTTGACAAAGGGGATATTGGACGTGAATTTAAAATTCCTTCAATCTGGTTCAAAATTGTAAGAAACTCCTCAAATGTAAAAATCAATCTCCCAACTGCACGCTTAAGATAAAACTTAAACGACTTAACACCTGCCTCCCAGATACCTCCAAAGTGAGGAGCCCTGGGAGGGATAAACTTCCAATGAATTCTTTCAGATGTCAGATATTTGGTTAAGAATTCATCAGGGTATTTCAACAAATTATAGAGTCGCTTCAATTCATTTCTAGCCCCAACAAAATTTCGAGCGTTATCGCTAAATAAGGTTGCGCATTTACCCCTTCTAGAAATAAATCGCTTCAAAGCAGCAATAAATGATTCTGTAGACAAATTTGAAACGATCTCGAGGTGGACTGCACGAGTCAAGAGGCAAACAAAAATTGCAACATAAATCTTGTGCACTACGCTCTTCTTTTGAGTTGTATACTTTATACCAAAAGGACCACAAAAGTCAACACCAGTATGGTTAAAGGGAAAGGATGGATTCAGTCTCTCTAATGGTAAATTTCCCATCTTTTGATCCAGCAATACTGGTTTTACTTTGGCACACGTAACACATTCTCTTACTATCTTTCTAGCAAGATTACGCCCACTTATCGGCCAAAATTTTTGTCTCACACTATTCAAGAGCGCTTGTGCTCCAGTATGAAAGTTTCGAATATGGTAGTGTAACATAATTAAATGAGTCAGTTTATGATTTTTTGGCAGGGCAGCAGGGTGCTTTGTGTTAAAGGGTAAGTTAGCTTCCTGCAGTCTACCACCTACTCTAATAACTTGAGATTCATCTAAAAAGGGACATAAAAATTTTAACTGACTATTTTTACATACTTCCCTTCTCTTACTTAAGTTCTTGAATTGTTCAGGAAAGTTTTGACATTGGACTAAGGAAAGTAATTTATTTTCGCTTAACGAAACCTCATCTACTGTCAGATGACCTACTTGTTTTTCCTTGGATCTACAATTTCTTATAAATCTTAAAACGTAAGCAAAAACATTAATTAATTTAGCATAACAATTAGTAATATTAAAAACATAATCCAAAAGAGAATTTTTAACAGTTACTGTCAAATTTACATTAGAAATAAGTTTCAGTTCGCGCACATAGTTCTCATTTGAATTTTCAAAGTTATTATTAACACTATAATTGATGACCTGTTGATGCAGAAAATTTGGTCCTTGAAACCACAAAGAGTTGTCATCAATAATTTCCGGTCTCAGACCGCGAGAAATTAGGTCAGCGGGATTGTCTGCTGTTCTGACATGTTGCCAGCAGAAATCCTTAGTTAGCTCTTGGATACGAGCTACTCTATTTGACACAAACACTTTTAGAAGATGAGGAGATGTAGCAATCCAGGCTAACACAATTGTTGAATCTGTGTACAGAATAACTTTGTCAACATATAAACTCAAAGATGTTATTACCTTACACACAAGTTTGGAAAGGAGCTCTGCTGCACACAACTCAAGACGAGGAATGGTTATTACCTTGATAGGCGATACTCGAGATTTGCTGCAAAGTAAAGTCACTTCGCCAATTTTAGAGACACAGCGCAAGTAAATTACTCCACCATATCCAAACTTTGAAGCATCAGCAAAACAGTGGAGCTCACTTTCTTTAATTGATTCTATTAGAGTGCAACGAGGGACTTTGATTTGTTTCAGCTCTGGTAGGGCCTTTTGAAATGTCTCCCATTCTTGTCGCTCTTTGAAAGGAAGTGGATCATCCCACTCTAGATGTAAAAGCCACAGCCTTTGCAGGAATATCTTAGCACGCATGATTACAGGCCCTAGGAAACCTAAAGGATCAAACAGTTTAGCAATATCTGCCAAAACCGTGCGTTTTGTACAGATTTTTGACGAACTAGATACAGTAAAACTAAAAGAGTCTTCTTCTGGATTCCATCTTAAACCCAGAGTCTTTACGGTGCTTTGTGAAGATTCTCCAAAACGATACTCTTGTTTTTCGAATGGAACTCGTTCTGAAAGAATTTTTTCGTTTGAGCACCACTTGTGCAATTCCATTTTTGCAGATTGTAGCATGTCTATTAACTGCCGCTGCAGTTCTACAGCAGAGGTGACATCTTCTGCACCAGACAAAATGTCATCAACATAAAAATCGTTGAGTGTCGTTTTAGAAGCCAATGGATACTTATCTTTTTCATCTAAGGCTAACTGCCTCAAAACTCTTGTTGCTAAAAAAGGCGCTGATTTTGTTCCATATGTTACCGTAAGTAATTGATAAAGTTTAGATGCATCATTCAACGTATTTTTCCAAAGTATGCATTGAAGTTTTCGTTGCTCAGGACCTATACGAATCTGCCGATACATCTTGCATATATCAGCAGTGAAAGCCACCTTGTGTTTTCTAAATCGTAGCAAGATAGCAAACAGGTCATCTTGAACTACACCTCCATTCATCAAACAGTCGTTTAATGAAACACCAGACGATGAAGGAGCCGATGCGTCGAATACCACTCGTAACTTAGTTGTACTGCTGTCTGCCTTATAAACACCATGATGAGGCATTATGTATTTAGGAGTTTCCGTCACACTCTGCATTTTTTGCATATGCCCTAACGCTTCATATTCACTCATGAACTCACAATACATCCTAGACATGTCAGGGGTTTTGTCTAGTGTCTTCCACAAATTATTTAACCGCTGGGTGGCTAATTGCGAAGAATCACCCAAATGAACATCTTTCCTTAATGGTAGCGTCACTACATATCTACCCTCAATATCCCTCTGATGGATTTTTCTAAAATGCTCCTCACATTCTACTTCTTCTTTATTTTTTAGTTTGAGAGATTCTGTAACAGCCTCAATTTCCCAAAAGGACTTGATTAGTGAATTTAAGTCTTCTTCGACTTTCATAAATCCGCACTGAATCGTATTGCCTGAATTTGAACCAACATTTACACCGGTAGCAATGTATCCAAATACGGAATTTTGAAGAGTTAAATGAGAATTTCGTGGATGAATTTGATCAGCCTTCAATAGTTCATAAAAGCATTCTGCACCTAACAAGGCATCTATTTTCTGGGGCTTGTTAAAATGAGGATCCGCTAGTTTGATCTTTTGCGGAAGCTGTGAAAATGAAAATTTAAAATAATTCACTGGTACCAAATCATTAATTTTAGGTACAACAAAGAATTCGAGAGCACGGTGGTAATCACGCTTGTTTGATATCACAGCAGTAAGCTTGGATTTTACCGATAGAGCTTTTCCATTTAAACATGAAATTGATATGTTAATTTTACACCCTTTCATTCCAAGCCTATTAGCGAAATCATAGGTGAAACACGAACACTGACTTCCGCAGTCAAGTAAAACTCGACAAGCAATAAAATTCCCGCAAGAATCTCTAACATAAATAATAGCAGTAGATAGTAATACCTCCTTCGAAATCACTTGTGAAGCAGTTACAGACGAACCACTAAATTCCGAATTGTTTATTTGGTTGCAATTAGATAACATTTCAAAACATCTGGCTTCAGCGTTCAGCTCCGAGTTGTCTACTAAAGGGGGGTCAGAATTATTAGCTAGTGCTTCCTCCTTCCCCACACAACTCGCTATAGTAGCAGGTGAATGCGAGATGTCTTGATTGGGAAAATGCAGTAAACTATGGTGTTTCTTCATGCATTTTGAACAGCTGAATTCTGAACGACAGTTCTTTGCAGTATGAGTCGGATTAAAACCCAAGCAATTAAAGCATAATTTATGTTTCTTAACAAATTCAAGACGTTCACTTACAGTCATTTTCAAGAAAGAATTACATTTATACAACTTGTGAAAATTGATACTTTTACAACAAATACATTTAAAATCTTGACTTTTAACATTTGACACTAAGGCAGTCACCTTTTGAATAGGTTGACCCTTTTTTGCATTAAACACATTAGATGACTTTGACGACTGCAAAGTTCTAGCATGATTTTTTAGAAATGTAATAAGCTCAGATAATTTAGGTAACTCACTTGTTTTTGAATCTCTTTCCCACCAAAGACGAGTGGAAACATCCAATTTTTGCAGCAAAATATATGCAAGAAATGTTTCTGCGAATCCCTCTATTTTTTGGTCTAATATTTCCAGAGACCTTACACTTTCATTCACTGTGTCTACTAATTTCAAAATAGAAGACGGGCTTTCATTTTGTATGGGAGAAATTGACATGAAACGCTTTATCTGAGCGAAAACCTGATCACGTTTATTGGAGTATCTCTCTTCTAAAAAATCCCAAGCAATTTTATAGTTATTGTCACAAATTGTGACTGATTGAATAATCCTAGCTGCTTCGCCATGAAGCGATAACTTCAAATACGAGAGCTTTTGGGAATCCGATAATGCATTATTATTATGAATGCTTGAAATGAAAAGATCCCGAAAGCTTAACCAATCTTGAATATTTCCACTAAAAGACGGCAAGTTTAATTTAGGTAATTTCATACCTTGTGCACTGGTATTTTCAATCTTTACATTACTTGCATCTTTAGCACTAAATTTTGACATTTGTCGTTTAACCTTAACCCACAAAGTATCAATACTGTCTTGAACAGTTTGTTGTTCAGTTACATATTTGTCAAACTCTTTTTCATCAACTATTACAAATAATTTATCAAACATATCTGAACACTCATTATTAAATTTTGCACATTTATTTTCAAAAAGTTGTAACTGAAATTCATCACAAGTATATTTTTCGAAATCTGATGTCGCTTTCGTTATATTTGACTTTAAAATTCTTTTCTTAATTAAAAATGCTTCCATAATTAACGTTAATTAATAATACCGAACATATATGAGCAAATTCACTTACCTCCGTTTGAGGTAATCCAAATGAACCCGAAATTTGTAAATCCAAAAACACACTAATTTTTATGTCGAATGCGAAGTAACATATCACACTTTTTTATCAATTTAACACTTCACCTTTAAGCTTTTTAACCAGCACTTTATCCATAGGCACTAATCTTCCTACCGGGTTGCACGGACCACAAATTATGTTCGAGAATAAACATATAAGTACTCAGGAAACACAAACACCAAGATTTAATGGACTGTAGCTTAATTATAAGTAATGATTATGTAAAAGTTTATTTTGTAACTTCATCTCTCTGTCCTAAAAATAGCGCTTTAGTTTAATTAGTAATGATTATGTAAAATAAACTTTTACATAATCATTACTTATAATTAAATGTAATGCACATAAATATTTATTATACTTATTTCCATACTGATAAATTATAATTTAACATCATAAATAATAGGATTAAGATTTTCAGAATTTATGGTTTCACCGTTATCATCTTTCATTTACAATTCCTGATTTTACCAAACTGGAAGCCTCGCAATACTTCTAAACAAACATATCCATCAATAGGGTTGTCCTCTTGAGCTAACCAGTGTGTGTTCTCTGCACTGGTGGCCCAGGGTGCCTAGGCAGTTACTTGAAAAGGCCTCCGTTCCTTGCATTAAGGTAATTGGCCTTTGAGAACTGCACTAATACATTCCATAATAAAAAAATATAATAATAATAATAATAATATAAAAAAAATTACACACACTCAATAAAATGAGAGCCTCCAACATTATCTTACTTGAAGAGGGTGAAGGGAACAACTGTACAGAGGTAATTACAGGCCTCTGTTGAAGGAACCCAGTACTCCCTCATCATTCTATACTTAACACACAATAACCCATAAATTTTAACATGCATTTACCATAATTTCATATTACGTATCTGTAATAATTTCACTTATTTTTTACACCTACTTCATTTTTAGTATAATTATAAAATTCGTATTCAAAATTCTCAACAAAATTTCAAAAACATAAAAACTTAATACCCTTCCCTATGAATAATTTAAATAGCTTAAAATTCGTTACTTAATTTGCTCACACATAATTATGAAAAATTAGAAAAATTAATGAACAAGAATTTCATATTTTCTCAAAACAAATTGCAGAAATTTTAACCAAAGTTGAAATGAAAACTATAGAATTCGCAGCACATTAAATAATTTAGTTCCTGAGCTAGATTCACACGAATGTAATAATTTTTGAGCTGTTGAAAAAGCGGAAGTGCAAATAATTTTCTGTCGCGCATACTTGCAAACACTAACTCAGATCGACCTTGAACTCGCTGTAATGCTTAATTCCTAAACGGTAATTCACTGATGATTTCCTTTTCACTAGGCATTCGAACTTCTCAATTTATCGAGAGATTACTTTCAATCTTTAAACACTACGCGTGATTATTTTTTTGAAACACTTGCAAAACACCACAGCAGAAGAATGATCTGTTATTTTTTAAACACTGAAAATACAAATTTGATGATTCACTTCTTTCACATTATCTTGGATTTATCACAAAACGATGATTTGAAGAGCTGAACTAAATTTTCCATTCAGGTTTCAGGCTGCAGGAAACAATCCTACCGGCTTAATTGTCATATTAAAAGCAAAGGAAAAGACGGCGGACTGTAGATGCGTAATTAGGCCCATATTGAAGAAAGCTTCCTTGTCGCTATGTCATTTTCTTTTTGAAGGGGGGAATGTGTAAGATAAAAAATATGAAAGCAAACTAAATTCAATTCACTATAACCGCTTTTATTTTTTATTTCATTTGGAAACTTCATCTCTCTGTCCTAAAAATAGCGCTTTAGTTTAAACTGCGTCATTCAAATTAATCATGCGATCTTACGTAACCGCTAATGCAGATGCCTCTTGACCAATCACCAAATTGCAAACAAAAACTTTTCTCTTCGCGTGCTTCCATCTTTCATAACTACGCACTTCAGCTTTTGCTCTCTACTGTGCTAAGATGTAATTTCGCTGGCTTGCTTTCTATCTCAACAATATCAAAAATGTAAATCTTCTGTGGAAAGGCACGACAAGAGTGATTGTGGCCACAAATATCAGTTGCAAATAAAAATGGAATTAAAACTGCCTCGACTGCCAAGTTCTTTAGATATTACCAAGTTAGCATTACTATCATACTACGCAATCGAAATCTTCTTCAATATGGGTCGAATCACGCATCTACAGTCCGCCGTCTTTTCCTTTGCTTTTAATATGACATATATATATATATATTTTTAAGTGTGTACATATATGTATACATGTGTGTGTGTTCGTTTCTGTGTGCTTACGGTTTTTGATTTTTAACCACAAAAAGCGATCTGGGACACATTAAATTCATACTACTACAGCGCAATGTAGTACTTAAAAGATAAATAAAGTATAGTATCAAAAAAATGAATAGGACACCCACAGCACGGAAAGAATAGAAAAGGCTATATTTACAAAATGGCGTTAGTATAAAACATTGTCTCGCGAAGAGCAAGAACAAAAAACCGAAGAGCCTTAGTAAGGGATATGACCTCCCGTAACTGAAATGGTTGCGTTGCGCCATCTGTTAGACTAAACACGCGATTATCTAACAGTTCTTGTGGTAGGAGTACAAATTCTTCAAGAAGTTTTGTTTCAGTTGTTTGGTTTTTTTCGGAGGCTACAATTGTTCAGCCAGACGTCTCCCTAAAGTATTCCACCCCTGTTCAATGGGTTTAAATCAGCCAAACCCACTGGCCAATCCATTCTGTGAACATCATAATTTTTCGGGTGCTCTTCAACAGCATAAGTCCTAGTATTCGTGCATTGCTATTCATAAAAATAAAGTCGAGATCAATGGCACTCCAGGAAAGATGTACCTGTGAGAGGATAACTTTATTACAGTAACGATCTCCGGTAAGTGAACCTCTATCGAAAATGTGTAGTTTCATCCGTCTGTTCATTACAGTGCCTACCCATATAAGCATGCCAGGACCACACCAGTGGCCTCTTTTCCTGATGTTAAAGGAATGAGAGCATAGCCTTACCTTTTTTCATACCAACCTGTGACGATAATCGTTTGCTAGACAAAAACGACTCTCATCAGTAAAGAGGATGTGACTCTACTGTTGAAGTGTCCAGTCTTTGCGTTCTCTATAGCACTGTAAACGGTAACGCCGATGGGCTGCTGTCATTGGTATGCAGCGTTCAGGACGGCGGCAAAAGGAGCCATTGTGATAACTCTGGCCGCAGAAAATCGAGGCCCTTGTCTTCTGGTTGCCGTGTGCAAGTTTGAGTAATGTTGCCCTCTGTCTGGTTTCTATCTCTTTTTGTCTGTAGGCCAAATATCTATCATCAGTCACCGTTGTTTTCTATGGCGGATCATCACCAAGCTTTCTTACAACTGTATCCGTGGCTTGCAATGCTGTACCTGTCATTACCAAAATAGTGAAACAAAACTTTTATCCTTTCCGATCTCTTGGGCAATAAACCTCAAACTAAACGTTCCTCCTCTAGCATGTCTATCTTAAAAGGAGTCCTGGTAATTTTTGTGATCATACTACATATAAAATCTCATTTTCAGTCGCAACAGAATGCCTGTAAACGTGCCTTCTTTTCTTCTTTTTAATTTGCCTTGTACTTCCCGCACTGACTCCTCGCGTTTTGTGCGTCCTAATGTACTCTCTAATGTCATGATTCTGATATTGGATGCGCATCACATCTCCTAAGTTGAGTTTTCATTCTACTGATCACAAAAAGCGCTTTTCAATAATTTCGTGTTTGTATATAGAAAAAGAAATTTGTTTCTTATATTTTGCAAACTAATGTATATATGCACATACAAGTAAAAAAATATATATATTCTTATTTTAAATTTGAAAATTTAACTAAATGACTTAAATTTGAATATTAGTACACCTTAATATTTTGTACAGCTAAATATTTACTCTATCTTAATGTTTTAATACATTAGAAAAAATAAACAGTTTGCAGAAAAGTTTCCCACATCAAAGCATGCAAGAAGAAGCAACTCCCAAATCAATTGAATTTTATGAGTGGTGGTCAATGGTTTTCATTGTTTAATGCAAAAATCCTTTTTGTTTAAGCATAGACGGTAGTGAGTCTCTGCTTAATGAATTGAGATCAAGCCATTTACAGAATCATAGCGCATGCTGCTTTAAGGTAAATAATATAGGTTGAAAACAATCAAGAATCACTGCTGCGTTCGGGGCAATGCGTAAGCTCCACGTTGAAAGCATAATTCAGAGGCGTTTTTTTAATGTGCAGATGTTTTCCTTGGTAAAAGTATTCCCTTAATTACTTAAACCTTTTAGACATGTAGAGCCATTTCTTAGAAATTACATAGACGTTCTTTTAGAAAATGTATGGAATCTTTTAGAATAAGCAGAAACTTAAAAGGATACATGTGAAATAACAGCAGCTATGTATCTTCAATCAAAATATTAAAATAATGTGGAAACCCGGGGAGGGGGGAGAACTTCTACATTACATTTAAAAAATATTACAAAATAAGTTTTCTCAGAATAATGGTAACATAATTACCATTTTACTTCAACCTGAGTAGATACTCAATTTTTAAAAAATAAATACTTGAATTATTTCCAAAATTTGAATAATCAGAGAAATGATTTAAACTGATTTAGTATTTCAAGCTTTTTCTTTTAATTCAAAATTGAGTAATATCAGATTCATATTCATAAAAAAATCGGATTGCTCTGCAATAGCCAAGAAACTGAGACTTAGATATCAAATTTTCTGCCTCGAACACAGTTAAATACGGATCAGAGAAGTAATTTAACATAATTCTGGAAATTTCGCTAGTGAATCTACATAGAGAATGCCTAAGCTAATAATTTTCATCTAAAGAATTCAAATGTTCTCAGAAAGGCACGAATAGATCGCATCTAATCATTTAAATACATTTATCAAAACAACAAATTTAATAAACGCTGAAAATTAATAACTGAGTCAAGACATCAGAGGAGTTTGAAGAACACTGTAAGAGGAAAAAAAACATTTCTAAAATGTTAGATACATTTACCGGAAACTTAAGAAACTCATAATCACATGAAGATGCTTCGATCGAAAAATTATGAGAAAAATGGATTTCTAAAAGAAAGTAAAATTATTCTCTTTACTCCTTTTTGACTAAGTTCTTAATTTATTTGAGTATTATTCTAATTTTTACAGTCACGTTCAAGTTACTTTAGTTTTATGATTTTTTTCCAACAAAAATTTTGTTAAAATATTTTTTGCTCTACTGAGCTCTACAATCTTAAATTATGTAAATTTATGCGAAACTAATGAAATTTCTTTAAAATACTTTTCTTGAATGAAATAAATCGGCATATCCAGTGAAACATTTTCTTCGATTACTTTAAGTCTTGGAATCTAAGCTCTTTTAATTGCAACCATCTTGGCGAAATTATTTTAATGGGAATCCATTAGAAGTTACTGTTATGGGCTGTCATGCGGTAGAAAAGAGAAAATAGTAATAATCACTGATCTACGTACAATGAGTGCTTTAGGCAAGAATATTTAAAGGGGAACTTTATTGCATTCACGTTCCTTAGAAGAAAAAACTACAAAATGTCTACAAATCAACACCATTACCTCCATTTTGTATTGTTCTAAACTCTTAACCTTCTCAATATTTAACAAACGTCATAACTTTGTGGACTTTGGTATCTTTTGACAACTTATCTTCCACGGCCATTTATGTTATAAATCTCCATAACATTCAGTCATATATTCAGATTTAATGCGGGAGACAATAACAAAACAATATTATAGCATAGCCTTCTGTTATACTTTATTACAATATTGTTGATAATTTCAATAATATGTAGAAAGATACTCAGATTTATTGCATTCATATTAAGGCTAAGCTGCTACCGAAAAGCTGTCACTGAATTTACAAATAATAAATAATAAAACAAAACAATATTATAGCATAGCCTTCTGTTATACTTTATTACAATATTGTTGATAATTTCAATAATATGTAGAAAGATACTCAGATTTATTGCATTCATATTTAAGGCTAAGCTGCTACCGAAAAGCTGTCACTGAATTTACAAATAATAAATGCATTCGTCGCTCAGGCTCCGATAGGAGTCGACACTGCATAACAACGCATTAAAATCCGGAGCATTTAGATACAAAATTTGGACCTCGTAATTATTAACAGTTAAATCCTAAAATGCATTGCATTGTTTTAAATACCAGCTAAATCTGCATATTTCTTAGCGAGATAACATGAAAATATGAAGCAAAGCGTAAAAACTGAAATAAATTTCGGTTACAGCCGAAAACATCGCGGCAAAAACATCGCGGACGGAAACGTCGCGGAGAAAACAACGCAAGGCGAAAACGTCGGGCTACAAAACATCGTGGGAGAAAACATCTCAAAGAGAAAACATCGCAGTCCTAAAACATCGTGGTACAAAACATCGTCGTCGAAAATAAAGCGGTTCAAAAACTTCGCAATTTAAAAACATCGTCGTCGAAAATATCGTGGTAAAAAATGATAAAAACTGATAAAAACTGATATCGTGATAAAAACTGAGACACTTTAAGTGTCTCAGTTTTTATCTGGTCACGGTAAATTTACAAGTTATCTGTTTCGTTTTAATCTACGATCAAACAATTTATGTGAATGTTCAAAAAGAGTTCCTCAGGATGTGGAACATTTGATTTTCTCGTGTCCTACATTTGATGGCCCTAGATTATGCTTACAGAACGATTTGAAAATGTTCAGAGTGACTTGGCCAGTGAACTTATCTGTTTTCGTGTCCTGACTGCTGTTCTCTGCTTTTGTTCGCTTTATTTATGCATGTAATTTTTAATGTTTATTTATACATGTAACCTTTAATGTTCTAGTTAACTTACTTCTGTAAGCCCCGTGTTGTACATATGTGGTGCACGGGGAGTCTGTATGTTCTCAAAGGAAAAAAAAAATAGGTTTAGCAGCTGGGAGATGTCGGTCATGATGGAAATGGTACAAATACCACTCTTGTTGATGACTGAAAATCAGGTTCCAATTTTGTTTGGGAATGATCATTGTTTCTTTTGTATTTGGAGCATCTGAGATTGGATGTTTTGGGGAAATTTTCCAGTTGTGAGGTTGAGTGGTGTGCGTCGCATTTGGCTGTATAGACAGTATGGTTCTTGCACGCCGATGAAATCTGTTGTATGTTCGATACGTTGATCGATATGATATCCATATATGTTGTACCAGTTGATCTGCTGCAGGTTTGTGTTATTTGGTTCTTGCTTTTTACAGAATTAAAAAGGTGGGTGTTGCTGGAAATGATGTTGTTGTCGTTATGAGTATTCTCATGGTAGGCGGCTCTTGCTTTGACTTTTCAAAATTTCTTGCTGGTATTTGTTCAACATTTTTTTTATTTATTTCTTATTGATATATTGTTCTATATTTCTTATTGATATATTGTTCAAAATTTCTTGTAGATATGTGAAGCCTTCGAAAGATGATGCTGGGTGGTGACAGCCTAGTCTTGTTTCCTGCTTTTCGTTATTTATATGGCAGTTGATGCAGTATAGGTGATACTTTTTACAGTGATTAGTGTGGCGTCTTTCTCCACAGAACCAGGAGCGGCTGTTGTATTCACAGTACGTGCTCTTGTATGTTAGGTCTTGGTACCGTCTGCTCCGGCTTGAATAACGCACAGCTGGTCTCCTTCTATGTCTTGCGAGATGTAGTGTATTGTGATTTTCGGTGTTCTTGCCTTGGGATATTTTTTTACGTTGGTGATATTTTTTGCGGCCTTATATCCGGTAATTGCGTAGTTAATCAGCTGTACGTCTCCCTTTGCTTTGCAGTGTGTTACCAGTCCTGCGTATCGTTGTTATTTTTGGATCTTAGCATCATTGTTTGCTGTGAAGTCATTTCCTGTAAATTGTCTTGAAATCTGTTAATCTGCTGTGCATCTTTAACATAGATGAGGATCACTTTGTCTGATGGTGGATTCAATATTTCTGAGGACTGATGGCTTATACATAAGCTAAAAATCATCGTCTTGTTCTTATGATGGATATTGGAGCTCTTCCTGAGTTCTCGTTGGGGTTTTCTGAAATGCAGTAGTAAGCGGCTGAATTTGGATTCATAGTGAATTTCTGGAGGCATCTCGTTTTCTTCGTTCATCATGAGAGTCTGCCGTCGTATTCCGTAGCGTGGTTTATTCGGTTTTTTAGATGAAATTTTTAGAGTGAAGAGGATATATTTTTGTCATGAGGATGATCCTACGCAGTTGTCGTCAAGTCATTGCGAGAAGAACTGATGTGTAGGATATAGATTATGAACTCTTTCGGCTCATCTAGAGCAGAAGCAACTTATTCCATTTCTGCCTGAGGTATTATATGAACCTGTTGCTCCTTTTGGATCTTATAACATTCATACATTTTGAGTAGCTATTATTTGCCTCCTTTTCATATTCGTTCAGAGTGAGGTATAGGTTTTTAGTACCCATTCCTGGAGTTGGGATGGCAGAAAAGCTTGCAGATATAGCTTTTTCTTTCGTTTCGTCTAATTCTTAAAACACTGAGTATTGAGGTGGCATTGCCTTATAAGTTTGTGTAACCCATCCTGTACGATACAACTGTGAGGCCTTTATGAATAATCTAGTAAAAGATACAGCAGAACTTGAAATGTATACCAATGGCTCACAAAGTGTTCATTATTATTACAAAGTGGATATTACAGCCAATACTCCGTACATGAAGGTGGGGAATAGCTATATTTTTCAATGGCCCAATAGACTGAGAATCCTTAATTCTGTGTTTTAGGCAGAATTATTTGTAATTCTCAAAGCAGTAACGTGATCTCTCGGTAAAAACTTTAGAACAGTTACATGCTCAAACACCATGTCTAGCACTGAAGCTATATCTGATGACGCCTTAAAAGTGAATTGATATATGCTATTAAGGAACTTATCATCAGTAGCGATAGTCTAATCACCCTGTAAGGAATGAAAGCCCTCGTACGGTATGAGGGAAAGGAAGAGGCGGGCATCTCGGCAAAATAGTAACAACATAAACGTTCCCGGTTACGAAACGTATTCCCAACTGGCAGTCAAAACTGAAAAGAAAACTCAAAATAAATGCGGACAACATCTGGTTAAGGCAATGAGACGCATAGACAATGCAGAGTATTACTCATGACTATTTTCTAGTAGTCTTGTCAGCCCTAAAATCAGAAAGTGACCCAACAGTACATTGAGTCTATACCGGTAACTATATACTAAACCTATCGTATAGTCAACGTTCGACTTCACCTTTCAGGTAGCATTGTATCTGCTCATAAAACGGATCCCGATCTTTTTGGAATATGATTTTTTCTAAATCGTCTATCATTTGAAGAAATAACCATAACTATAACATATCAAGATCAAATCCCTCTTGGAAAAAAAGTAGCTCATATACTTTTGTATATGAAATAAAATAGAAGACTTTTAGCTCTGGTAAATGCCATTTCTATTCAACAAGAGTATGAGAATTTACTATTGCCGATATCAGGACATTTTTGACGGTTCCCTATTCCGCACAAATAAAACGTCTATTAGTCACTAAAATAAAACCGTCATTTTGAAGTGCTTCTTGAATGCGTTATAGAATTCATATCCTTTGATATAAGCATCTGGTTATTAATATTGCAACATTTTCAAATCATCATAACAAAATCTTCCAAATGTTTCGCTGCGGAATATGAAATTTGCTACTAGGGTGTTTTGTCGATTTTTGTGATATGCGAAGCTGTCCTTCTCCGCTGCGTGTGCCCAATGGACTGGTCTCATATCCTCCACAAAAGCATCCGTCCTAAAGCAGAGAGCCCAGGGTGTTTTACTACACGATGTAGTAAAGGACACGGGAATATCTGCTTTAGAATGGATGCTTTCGTGTAGGATATTTTAAGTTAATCGGTTGTAGTCTACAAAAGTTTACAGTAAAATGAATTTTTATGTTAATTGTAATATTAGTAGAATTTCAAGATTAATAAAATTTAATGATACTAAATGCTTTATCTTTACTCTTACCCCGCCTTATCAGTTAACTGAGGAGGTGCTTTTATGCGTTAAATATCGTGAACATGATATATGTTCGCAACTAGTTTTTATTCGCACAAGTTTGAAACTTCTATAGTAATTTATTTTGATATTTTATTTTAACTATTTTAAATATAAATGGATGGCTTTAGGCATTCACTTAGGCTCTTTTTTCACGTTTCTGTCCTTCCGAAATTTTATTTCTGCAAATTTATTTAGCAAGTAAAGTAAATAATACTCTAAGTAAATCAAATACTTTTTTATACATTCGTATAAAATGACGTTATTAACTCATTTCTCCTCGCAAACGCGACCTTCTACATGCCTCTTCAACTAATGGTTCGTCTTCTAGCATATGATTGCGCCGAAGTGGTACATTACAATTAAGCGTCTTCCTAATAATCCACTGAAGGCACATAACGACTCTTGGGAAAATAACATTAGACCCAGTCAGCATTTCATTATCAACGCTCTCCCAACTACATCGTCGTCGAGAAATGGAAATGATATCGCATTTTCAATGTCCTCGAAATGGAATCAGATTTTAGTACTGAAACTTACCTTCTGAAGCGCTGCGGCGGGAATTCTAATGTTTATTTTGCATTAGGACAAGGTGAGAATGCTAAGATTACGTCTCAGTTCTTGAGAGGCATTCGACAACATTAAACTGAATTATCTTAAGTTCCAACTAGCAGATAATTCTGGCAATACCTCCCTAACGCTGACTAATTTCCTGTGAGAGGCTTTCCTATTTTATAATGGAAATTTGTGACGAATGATGTGTTCTTGGCCTAATTGCATACATAAGTTATAACATTTTGTAAAAAAAAAAAAATACTTAGTATTTAAGAATACCATTAACATTTTCTCTTATTGTTCAGATCAGTAACCCTGTAGGTGTAAACTATTATTAGAATTAAATTACTATTAGGTATAAAACAGAGTTCAGTAACGCGGTGCCCGTGAAGCAGTTTTAAAGCGCCCGCAGTTCAAATATATAATCCCTACATTTTTATATATTTGGACAGCAAACATTAGTAATTATAATGAATAATTTCAGTAAAAGTTCTTATTTTTTCTTCACCATTTTAAAAACTAAACGAATTGTGCAGTTAAAATCTAAATAAAACTGAATTTTAACGACGTCTACATAGTATTATAATGACTAGATGAATCGATTTTCTATTGTTAGGAGTATCTAATTCCGATTATAGCAATCTATTTTCAGTCACCATTACCCTCGTATAGTTTTTCTAATGTGCTACATATGCGAAAATTCTTGTTCGTGAATAAACTTGTCCTTTCATGACTTTGTAAATATTTTGAGCTATAAGAAACTGGGGAATTTCTTTCATAACATTTGAAAATTTCACATCTTTAAACTAGATACACATTTCGGAGTTAGAATTTTACAGTGCCATAAAAGAATATAATATTACTAAACACAATAAGATTAAGAAAATCAACTCTTAAAATGAAATGCTGAGAAAAATATGTATAAACTAATGAACTTTAAAAATATATAAATAAATAAATAAATAATTATAAAACCTGAAAGGTTTCAGATTTTAAATTAGGTCCAAAGGAGCTTTTTTTTAACATTTTGTGTGTTACCTTTATTTATTAAATATCGTGTTCTTCGCACTTAAACCATAATATTCAATTCAACAGCAATATCGCAAAATAATTTTAAAATGAGCATATCTTCAGAATTTCCGATACAGAGTTTGCAAGCTGGAGATAAAAATGTTTTTTCATTTTCCCCCAATACAGTGTTCTCATTGTTTGCTTTGAAATTGTTTAGTTTGTTAATCAAAAATTCGTTGGAGTGTTACAAAATATGAAATCGATAATAAAACAAATTTCAAATTCAAATTACGGTTTCCCACGTGCCCATATTCTATGGAAGATTACGCTATTCGAATTTCGACGGCTCTAGGTACCGTTGTTTTATCTCAATGCGAGAACATACATACATTCATGCAGATTTTTCTTTATTTAATTTCTTTAAATATAATACAGGGCTATAATATTTGGTGGCAACAATTTGAAAAGCGAAACAATGCTTAGCGTGAATCGGCGCAAAATGCCAAAACGAAATTATCCTTCCGAACGAAATCAAAAACGAAATTTTCCGAAACTCCTTCGGGCAAATTGCCCTTTGGACTATTAAAAAATAATGTGGTAGATTTCCAGATTTTATAACAATAACAGATTTTATTGTGAAGCGAGAGGCAATACCCTCATTTTGAAGCTATATTTCCCAGCAATCCCGAAAAGAAAAGCTCTTCTCTTTCTTCTAATAAAAACAGAAGACTTTTAACTCTGGTAAATGCCATTTCTATTCAACAAGGGTATGAGAATTTCCTATTGCCGATATCTGGACATTTTGACCGTTCCCTATTCCGCACAAATAAAACGTCTATTACTCACTAAAATAAAACCGTCATTTTGAAGTGCTTCTTGAATGCGTTATAGAATTCATATCCTTTGATATAAGTATCTGGTAATTAATATTGCAACATTTGCAAACCATATTATTTCAATTGTAGTCACCATAACAAAATCTTCCAAATGTTTCGCTGCGGAATATGAAATTTGCTACTAGGGTGTTTTGTCGATTTTTGTGATATTTTTGTTTAGTATTTTTTATATTGTTCGAAATCGCAAAATTAATATATTTTTAATCACTCTTGTTTTAAAAGAGGGCGAAGTGTTTTCTTTCTAACCTGTGCAAAATGCAAATTTTTGCAACGGATTCATTTTTAGATGTTGAAATTTTGAAATCATAACCGTCAAACAGCGATGCAAATGCAAAATTTGCAAAATATCAGAAATGACGTACAAATTCTGATATATATTTTATTTAAAACATTGTTTTCCCTTTTATCCGGTGGTGCAAACAGTAATTTTTTTTTTTAACTATTTTTTAAAAGTTCGTTAAATGAAGATATATGCGAAGAATGCTTCAACTTTAAATTTAAAAAAATAGAATTCGAATTTTGTACAATTCGTTTCACCGCATTTTATTGTCATCTGCAAACAGTGTGTGTACATATTTTGAACTCGATAGCTTATTAGAACGTAGGTTAGAAATCAGTGACGGTCGCTGAATCATAACGATAAACACGGTGATTAAACTGAATAAATGCTTATAAATAAAAATGCGCAAACGTACAAAATAGCAGCTGTACAACGACGACATAAAGAAAAGAAATGTGAGGGCGTATGATTACTTTATTAAGTTTTCTACTTTTTATACTTCTTATATATCAGCGATTTCATTAATACTTCAAGTTGCGAATATCGCAATCTGAAAACAATACGCCATTGCAAATAATTATCTTTAGCTACCCATCTCCGGAAATCATTCATATCAGTTAAGAAATCCATTAATAGCATATTCAATTATATATAATCTCATTCCTATTAAAATAACAGTATGCAATTTAATCAATATTTCAGTTTAATAAATAATC
Source organism: Stegodyphus dumicola (assembly GCF_044657685.1). Classification (NCBI taxonomy): domain Eukaryota; kingdom Metazoa; phylum Arthropoda; class Arachnida; order Araneae; family Eresidae; genus Stegodyphus; species Stegodyphus dumicola. Next base: position 203,714,767 of record NC_140771.1, read on the forward strand.
GCTTTGCATTTCCAATTTTCTTTCCAATTTCTGTAAACTAGCTTCAGTGTCGCCATCTATTATCCTATTTGAACATCAATAAATATAAAAGAAAAACAGTTTTCGAATTTAACCAATTTTTATATTCTATAGTGATGATAATTTTGTTATAAGAAACGCAACAACTCAAGCCAAAGAGTGGTTTTGGACAGAATAATTTTTACTATGAACAAGAAAAAGAATTTCGTTATATCTTGAGAAGAACCTGACAGTTTTCCTCGTGAATTTAATTGCAAATTGAATTTTGATTTGCCTAGTTATTAACTTACCATGTCATTCAAATAGTTTAATATAAAACTTTTTTGCCTCTTTCTACTCAAGAAAGTAAATATATTAAATTGTACATTATGGTTAAAATGAATGTAATTAATTCTTTGAAATACTATTTACGTTTTTGAAAGTGTCATTGTGAAGCTACTTGTTTCAAACATTAAAAATAAAAACTATTAAATTTTTTTCATAAAAAAAGTTCGGTATTTAAGCATAAAATAAGCTAAACTAAGATAATCGCTCCTACTTTTCAAAATGAATGTAGAAAATAGTTCAGTTCATATACTTTTATCATTCGTGTTTTAAAAGTAGGTCAAGTAATTGTTGTGCAAGCTGCGAAAATTTCAAGAATTTGTAGCCGATACATTTTTTGCTATTAAAACTGTTAAATAATGAATTTCGAATAGTCTGAAAAAACTTAGTAAAACTTTTGATAAACTTTTGAAATGGCGACGTACAACATTAACGAACAAAAGCTTATTATAATAATGAATTATCAATTTAAGTACTATAGCAAAAATCTGATATGGACACCACAAGACTTCTTTGTGCGGCCTATTAAATTATGCGCAGTTTTTGCTGCACTTCATTTAAACCGACTTCCTCTAATTATTTTAATTTAATAAACCGATGCCTTAAGACAAATTGGAAATGACATCAAAAATTGCAAATTTTGAAACTAAATACTCCGATCAATTTTTTTCATATGGGAGTCAAATTTCTTGCATTTTTATTTTTTCGTAAAGAGTACAAAACTTTCCCGAATGTAAGCACAGGAACCGGGAAACCACATTAAAAATTAGACTTCGTTATTTACCTAAAAGTAATTCGTTTTTAAATTTGGCATTGCCAAAACATGAATATTTTCATAATTTAGACTACATCTGTATTTTTGCTGAACTTCATTTAAACTTGCTTCCTCGAATTAATCTAACTTTATTAACCAGTCCCTCAAGGCAAATTGGAAATCACATCAAAAGCTGCAATTTTGAAATTAAATTTCTCATTCAATTTCATCATTTTAAACACTTCTGTAATATATAGGCCGGGTAAGGACTTTTAAGCAGGCTAATAGGATATATATATATACAACAATTTATAATAAAAAAAACTTCCATATACCATCTCCAAGGAACAGAAATTCAATTTAAATTCATGAATAAAAAATTGTTATTCAGTATTTAAATTAGTATTTCAAACTAGTGTTTTCTACACCTCTTTTGCTGTGAAAACATAAAAATCTCTGTTAAGAAAAATCTTTAATTTCAAAAATACCAAAACGAAATATACAATTTTCCTAGGACAGGATGATCTTCTTTTAAAAAATTTCATGGATGTTAACATATATATATATATATATCTTTAAAAATAATAATTTTTTTTATAAATTATTATTTATTTTATTTTTAATATTTTTTTAAAGATATATATATATATATATATATCTTTAAAAAAATTATTCTGTCCTAGGAAAATTGTATAGGAAATTTAAAGACTAGGCATTATTTCATTTATTACTAAATCTACATATCTATACATTTGGTACCACCAATTAAAACATAAAAGCGAGAAGCACAACTAGATATTATAGCAGTTCCATATACAAAATTTATTTTTTAACTCTTTTTAACTGCATTTGGTATTTTAGGTGTTTCTCTATTTTACAGTTTTTAAATGAAGATGATTTGACATTTTATGTATTTTTGCCCTGCCACGATAAGAGAACTGAATTGAATAAATGAGAAATATATCTCTAGCTGAATTCGAGGAAATATATTAAATGAAGTGGTGCAAAAATATGTTTAATTTAATAGGCCGTACAAGTAAGTTGTGTGATGTCCACATCAGTTATTTTATTTGTAATAATAATAAAACCTCACAAAATGAGTATCATCGTCACCACTAGTTTTCTATTAATAATTTATTTCTGTGCAACATTTGAAATACTAAGTAAGGCTAATGCAGATAATACGGGTTCAAGGACATCATACTTCAGAGAATTTAAATTAAGGAATGACGGGGAATGCTTTTGATTAGTATGTACTAGTTGTATGTACCAGTCGAAAGAAAGTTTTAAATAATAATTATAGGATAAACAAAATATGTTCTGAGAATTATAGGTCAAACCATAATTATTGTTAAGAGCTACGGTTTCTTCGTTATCTCTTTAAATAATCACTCTAGATAGGCAAGAAGAAATTGACAGTTTTCTATGAAAATTAATAACACACAGCACAACAAGTAACTCAAGGAGAACACGAATATCAAGAAGACTCTTCTTAGTGCACCCAAAATGTCATCAATTTCTAAAATCACTTGCAGTGTGAACTCTAAATTGCAATTCATTTAACTCTCTTTGAACCGCTAAATCTCGCACCTGAATAACCCGTCCTAGCTCTCTAAAGCGTGCTTACATATGATGCATCTTGGCTTCTTTCGGAGAAAATTCGGTCGTTGTTGGACTTCAAAATGTGCTTCTCAGATCTTCCATAAAGTCGCCAAGTTAGCAAGAAATCGCTAAGCACTGTCAATTTTGCGATAAAGCATTATGTCGATCACGTGTTTATGTCTGTCAGTAGCTTATTTGTCCATATCTCGTGTTCAACTTCCGCTGCTTTTACAGTTTCAATATTGTTGGATTGAAAATTGAAAAATCTATAATTCTATATAGAAATAAACAGTTATACACAAATCTTCGGGCCATAAATTCATTTAAACACAAAAACAGACCTTAAATAATCAACCTAAAAGCAAAAAATAAATAAGAAAGTAAAACACTATATAGTATTGCTGCAATACAGAAAAGCAGCAATATAATCATATGTACTTACAAATTTATAGAAATTTACAACATTATTATAACTCCTTTCTCATAGCGTGCATAGCAAAAGTTTTTTATTAGAAAACTAAAACTGGTACTTAAACGTCATTTTACCTGTTCCGCTGACTGAAAACAGCATCCTTTATTATGATGAGAAAGATTTTTCGCATCTTATTTTACACTGTACTCATTATGAACTAAAGCTTTCATTTATAAACTAATGTCGAAAATGAAAGTGTTATAATAACAATGTTACTGCATAAAATTTAATTTAGAACTAAAAATAGATGTTGGATAGAGTAATAACAACAGCATAGTTAAGTTAATGCTTTATATCTGCTTTAAAAGGTTAAAATATGAACTAAAGAGCTTACAGAATATTTGTTAATCGTAAATACTAATAAATTAAGAATAAGCTCTCGTGAAATTTTGTTAAACGTTAAAAGAGCTTCTGAAACACGTGAAAATGTTAATTTATCTTTGTCAGTTATCGTCCTTCGCGTTATCTACAGAAAGGAAATATGCCTTCCTCAAACTAAAAATAATTAAAAAGTGTTTAAGGAACGCTCCAGGAAAACGATGTTTAACGATTAAGTACTTATCACCTTAAAAGCTCAAACAGCTGAAAGGACGGATATTGGAGAGTATATCCATGAATTTCCTAATGACCCGTCATGAAAAATAATACTCAAGACGTATTATGCTTTTCTTTTAATTTAAATTAGTGACATAGGTTTCATAATTTCCTAATTAGAAGTATTATGCTGTTGCTGCTGTTATTTAGATTTTATGTTTGCCTAGCATCTGTAACATGTTTACCTCATTAGTTAATAATATTATGCTTTTTTCTGTTTTAAAATTTTAATATTATTTTATGACATAAAAATGAAACATTGTAAGATATGTTTTAAAAACTATTAAATAAGTTCAAAGGAATGTGTATGGCTTGTTTATTTGCTTAAAATGAAAAATAATTAATTGCAAAACTCATAAATTTTTCATGGTCATATATCCCATTTCAGGTTTTCTCATTAAGGTTTATGTTTGTGAAAACTGACCCCTTTTAGTTTCTCATTGTAGGGTAGGTAAGAAGTGTTCCCATTTCCAGACTTTCCATGCAGAGTCCCCAAACGAAGGAGGTTTATGGTGACTCTTTAAACTTCGTGTTCAGATACTATTTAAATATGTCATTAATGTCACTGCACATTGTAGTATTGTAAACGTGAAAAAATTTTATGAAATGATAAGACGAGGTAAAGCATGTGTTATCAATTCATCACATTTCATGCGACGCTGAACATTTTAAATGTCGCCGCTATAGAAGGGTACTATAGAAGGGAATAAAAGTAGAAGGCACTATTTTTTATGTCATAACACCGAGCACCTGGGAAAGGAATGAAAAAGTTTGAAATTGTTGTACGATTTTTCATTGTCACCTGCAAAAATCAGGAAGTGGGAAAGGCTGCAATGGGATATCATTGTCGTAATCATTATCTTATTTATTTCATAATGTATCACCTTATAAATATGTAGCTTGTAAGCAATAAACACATTTCTGCATATATACCTGCATCTTTTGTTTGCTTCGGAAGTTATCGCTTAGACAAAGCAAATGCCTACTTCCGTTTTTTAAAAAAATCTTTTTTGAAAGGGAACAGTATCTAACTTACCATATGAGAGATCGTTAGGAAGTCCATACAAAGGGACGAAAGCTTCTTTCAACTGCTTTCTTACCTGGGCAGGCGTCGATACCCCCCGCTGCGGCAATTGAGTAGTGAAGCACTTTGGAGACAGATTCATATTCCGTAATTTTGAAATTTGCTTGCCGCCGCGATCCTCCGCCTTCACTCCAACGGATTTCTGTTTCTCGTATTATCTGAAACCTAAGTGTGTACGCATCTAATCTGCGAGATTTATCAGAATTAAAAGATGCCTCAAATGTCAAGTTATACACATTTCTCCTACGATATTTCTCTCGTCATTGTTACCAACAATACTTGTAATTTTAAAAAAAGATTTTTCTCTCTTCTTTCTTGTGCTCTCATTGGTCTTTTACATTGCTCTACTTTGTACATGTTTAAGCCGACGGCAATTTTCGTCATACGTGTATCATCCCAACGATTTTTATAGTTTTTCAAAGCGCTGAACAATTTACGTAGGGAAAAAAAAAAAAAAAATGGGTGTTGTCATTCGGAAATTTCAAAATTTTTTCACTGTAATCGTAACCGCGACATTTTCATTCAAAGTTATGCTCTCCAGTTTCACAATCTCGAGCGTATACCTTTAAATAACAATTTCTGAAAGTTCATTTCGATTTGTTGAGCGAATAGGCCGCTAGGGGTTTATATACAATAGGGGAAGTTTTTTTATAACGACCCTGTCACTTATATTTCTTGCAAAATCTTCGACTAAATATTGACAGCATTTCCTCCTTTCTACCTTAAAAATATAAAAAGTTAGTTCAGAAGGGTTATCTTTTTCTTTTACTCTGAAAGAAATAACTTCAGAATATATGTAACTTTTAAAATCAATTTATAAAATATAAGCATTCAATAACTAGGTTTAAAATTCCAGATATTATGTGACTGTAAGAAAGATTTGAATGAAAAACGTTAATAGTTTAGTTGTTAATGGCTCACAAATGATGATTCTGTATCTATGCAGTGTATAATATGCTTTAATTTTTTACACTAATATCAAACTAAAGATTTTATGTCTTTTGCAGTGGGAATCTTTTTAATGCTGGAAGTTTGCCCCGCAGAATGTATATAAATGCCTCGACTGCATCACGTAGCGCGATGTGTTGCAAAAATTAAAAAAAAAAAAAAAAAAAAAATATAGGCATTCGCCTTTAGTTCAAAAGGTAGGTTCAAAGGTTTGTTTCCCTGAGAGAAATAATTAAATGTTTCCTATAAACTTCAGAGCCGCCTACGAAGTTATAAGGAATTTACGAATACGAATATTGACCTAAGCAGATCCTAAGAGGAAGTGCCTAATGAAATTGAATTTGAATTGGCTATGATAAGTACACGGTAAACGATAATATTAAACATGACGTTAATTGAAAACAACGCGTTGGTATTCGGACAGTTCTAAATATGTCTGCAGTAAAGCACATTTTATACCAAGCCCATCTTGAGGCCTCAAGATGGCCTTGTTTTATACAAACAGTATCAATGTCCATATTCTTGAAAAGGCTTCCTTTCGTTCTCAAAAATCCATATATGCATGAGAAGACTGAAAATATTTTCAAATAAAATGCATATATTTCGGTATTTTAATTAGTTTATTATAATTTATTATGCGTAAATTTTCAATTATATAGTATGCCTCTGAACGTTCTTACGAGGTTTTTATTATCGCAACTGTTGGCCGCAGACACATATACTTTCAATTACAAAAATGTTTTGAGCAAGGTAAAATTTATGTTATGGCATTTCTAAAACCAAAAAATATCGATTTCTCAAAAATTACGAAATTTGGTTTTTACGCTGTCTTTCGATCTATGTAGATTTTATTATTTAGTTTATATAGATTTTAGTATTAAGTATTAGTCATTTAATAAGCTTTATAAGTATTTTGAAAAATAAAAATAAAAACTTTGACAAAGAAAATGAACCAAGATATTTAATTTCAAAACTCAGGAGTTTTTAGATTTTTTTTAACAGGAAAGCAAATTTATGGCGTTTTTTTAAAGGGTTTGTTAAAAAAAATAAATTAGGATACTTAGAAAATGATTTTTTTGTTTTCATTTAGTGTCATGCGATGATATTTCTTTAGGGTTTACTATTACGCAACACTCCTTAAATTGTGATTTTGTTACATTTGGTATGTCAAATATACTATGAAATGTTAAAAAATGCTTATAACTTTTGCATAGAGTTTTTATTACCTTGGGATCCTTATTTTAACAGTCATACAGAAAGACCCCCTTTGACTGAAAATATTCTTCCTTTCTAATCTATGGAAATGATATTATGAGCTGGTTGTGTATTAAAACATGAAATCTGCCATTGTTTTTTAGAATACGAGTTCTATAAGATATTGTGAATAAGAACCCTTCCTCTGGATTAAAAAAAGGCATTGACGGAAACTTTTCACTATTACCTGCATTTCAGTCTTTTCTGCTTAATCTGTTAAGATCAGAAGTTTTTTTTAGTTAATATATGATTTTTAGTTAACTATAAATTTCAGTATTTCTCACCTTTGGTTTGTGTATGATTCCAGAATTTTCAGGAAACCTTATTGGTTACAAAAATAACTAATGGCCTCTATTGGTAAAAATGCCTGTAGAAAACACATGAAACAACAAAGATTATATTTCAGAAGATTATATTCTGTTTCAGTTATATTGTTATCCATCTGATTCTGTTGACACCAGTATGAAAATTAGTAAAGGCCAGTATAAACCGCAGCATAAAGTTCTACTGGCAATCTTTTGGGTTACAATTGTAGCATCTGGATTCTGTTGATGCTAGTAAGAAAAATCAATACAGCTCAATATAAATCAGTAAACTTTTATTGTTTTTTAGTGGTTGCTGTCGGCCATTTTGGCATTCTGTCGAATAAGCTTCAAAATTCCCGTTTGTTTTTATTTTTATTTAAATTATATAGAAAATGCTATGAATGATAACTGAAAAAAGTTATCACATTTATATCTTTACTTCAGCTATCATTTGTAAATTATAAAACCAATGTCCAATGAATGAATTAGGAAAAAATTCAATATAGTTAATGGAATAGTTCTTTAAACGCAGGAGCATTGTCAAAATAACTGCGATTAGAAGATTTCATATAATAGTGTAACAGTTTTTTAAAAAAGTTACACATATAATAGTGTAACAGTTTTTTAAAACATTTTACAATTGTTGACAAAATAAATAGGATATTAGAAATTGAAGTTTGTATAACACGAGTAAATCAACGCATTAATTGCATTAATTTCAAAGAGAAACTTCTCCTTCAGTGATAATGGCCATAAAGAAATATTTATCTACATGACAATTATAAAGCATTCGATAAATGCATCTAGCTTATTATAAGGCATTTTCTCCCTGGTTTCTGCCTGCCTTTGTGATGTAACTGGAAGCGCGCTCGACGAATTCCTGTTACTGGAAGCGCGCTCGAAGGTCCGAAGTTCGCATTCCAGCGAGGGCGTTGCGCATATTTTAATTCTTTGGTATTAAAAAAGAAAAAAACTAATGATTCTACTTAATAATTATCCACTTTGAAATAGATAGTAGTTTCGGATTATTCGTTAAGTATATTCATTCGAATATTTACGCAGAGGAAAAAGAATTTTGTGTGCAATGTATTTTAAGTGTATTTATATGAATATTTACATGAAATCGAATTATTTTTAAGCATATTTATAACGATAATTGCATAGTCTATTCCGAATTATTTATTAAGTATATTTTTAGAGAACCGAGTTAATTTCGAAGAGAATCATCTTCAGCTTCGAAAGTGAAAATGGCCTAAGAAGAAATACGCGTCTGCGTAACAAAACAAAAATGTTTAGCCAAATTCATTTAATTAATTATAATAATTATCAGCATTAAAATAAGCAGTAATTTCTGAATAATTCACTATTTATAGTATTTACAAAGATACATACATGGAATTCTAAGTGTCTCTCAAGCGCAATTTGACGAAAATCTCATTAATTTGACTTTTCATTTGCTCAAAACATTTTTCCTGTTGCCTTGTCGAAGTTTAACTGTTTTATTTAAATGCATCTGAACTTATATATAATCTCTAACTTTGGATGAAATCAAATATACGAATTTCGGGAGAGTTCTAGGTGAATATCCGAAGTGTCACAAAAATTAAAGGAGTAGTAGAGAATACTGAAATGTTTATTGAATCGTGAGGAGTTCAAGCTGTTTTGGTTTAGATCAAAGATAACTAGGTTAACGTTAATAAGTTCTTTCATCCAACGCCAGCAAATCACCTTACCGTGCACTTCGGATGTAAAAGAGATAATGTCGCAAGGATGCAGTCAAATTTCAAGCTCAGCGAATACGTACAAATGCCTCGCTCTTTTGACAAATTGCTGCTAGCAGTGACCTTAATGCTCAAAGTTCGCTGTGGCAGTTCTTTATTTATGTGACATTGTTCCTTCTGAAACGGCAGCCAGGTTGTTAATCGCTCAAGCTCAACTAACGAAGCTCTGCTTTGGTGACCATTAGTTCAACTCCCTGTCGTGTAACCTGGAGTAATCTTAATAATGACATCGGAGGAAGATATTCATAGTTGTTATAGCGAAGTCTTTTAAGTGCGTATAGGTAGTTAAAGAGCTGTCGCCACACGGCTCGCTTTGCTAGATTACGCGGAAATCTCATTTAGGTAAAAGACACGAAATGGAGGAGTTTACTGGAGAAATGAAACCTCAGCTTCTCGGACTTCCATACTTAATGAAGCACAAACTTAGATGTAGTTAAAAAGTCAGTGCATAACTAGATTAACCCTTTACTTGACATTGCGACCATTTGTTTAACGCTGTCCCAAACTAAATTAAATGTATAGCGAACCTTCTCGTGGTGGCCTATTTTAAAGTTACTAATATTTTTTAAAAACATAAATAACTACCGTTATTGAATACCGTCTCTCAAGGACAACCATTTCCACAGAAGAAAAAACCTATCTAGAAAATAAGTAGTTGTTTTATAGGGAGTCAACCATAATTTTTACATTATAATTCATTTACTTCAATCACTATTTGAAAGAAATTTATTTTTTAAATAATTTGTTTCAAAGAAAAAGTAGCATATTATTTATGTACATGCTTTTTCTCTAAAACAATATATCTTAATATTTGCTTCATACTTCACAGACAAAGAGAAACATACAAACTTCTACTATATTATTATTGTATAAAATTTCTATATATTATTCCCACAATGATTGTTTTCTCCCATACATCGTTTACCATTTCTCGATTAAATACAATTATTTGTGAATAATATTATTTGTTTCCTCAGCCATCGTTTCTCGAACTAACGTTTTCGGATTAATTATTTTTATATCATCTTTCTCGAGTATTACTTACCTCATCGAGAATTTGGAGTAGCACAAAGCCTTGAGCTTCGTGTCTGCATTATTCTAAAAATTTATTTTGTTTTCAGTTTAGTTTTTAGTTCAATTGGATAAGCAGTGTGGATCAAGATGGAGATAAAAACGAACAAGAGAAGGTGCTTGAGATTCATCCAGACTCTTCGCGCTGAAGTGTCATGAAAATATTTTAAATCTTAAGTGTCATATTTTCAATTGACACAAATTTCAGTCAAAAGCAAAGGCAATATGTATTTTGATTAATAATATTTTTATTTAGTTTATATTTAATAATATTAGTTATTTAGTAGTTTTATTGAAAGTAATAAATATTAATTATTTGTAATTACTCATTAACAATATGTAACACTTCCCTTCTTAATCGTTTTCCCGCATTCACCGTTTTTTTTTTTTTTTTTTTTTTTTTTTTTTTTTTTTTTTTTAGTCCAAAGGGATTTGAATCCCGAAGGACTATTAGTTTCGTTTTGGCATTTTGCGTCGGACGGATAAATGTCGGTTCACTTTTCAAACTGTTGCCATAAAATGTTAGAGTCCTGCATTATATTTGAAGAAATTAAATAATGAAAATCTGCGTAAATGTATGTATATTTCTCACATTGTCATAAAATAACGGTACATAGAGTCATCTAATTTTGAATAACGTAATCCTCCAACGAATATGAGCATGTGGAAGACCAAATTTGAAATTTGAAATTTGTTTTATGATCGATTTCCTATTTTTTAAAACTTTGACGAATTTTTGATTAACAAACTCAAGGATTTCAAAGCGAGCAATGGCAACGTTGTGCAGAAAAAACATTTGTATCTCCAGCGCGTGAGTCTCTGTATCGGAAATTCTAAAGATATGCTCGTTTTAAAACTATTTTGCGATATTGCTGTTGCACTGGATCTTATGGTTTAAGTGCGAGGAACATGATATTTAATAAAGAAAGGTAACACACAAAATGTTAAAAAACGCCCCTTTGGACGTAATTTAAAATCTGAAACATTTCAGTTTTTTTTTTTTTTTTTTTTTTTTTTTTTTTTTTTTTTTTTTATGTTTCCTTGAAAACTAGCTGATTGAGATTCCACTGAATTTATTTATTGTAAATGAAAAATTTGAGGAATTTGATTTCTTTTCAATTTCTTCACGTGGCAACCACAAAAATTCAAGATAATGTATAAGCTCTAATATAAATATGACTGCTTCGAATCTAAAGCAACGCGGTTTGTTGGAACTGTATTAATTAAACACATTGAATGTTTCTTAAAAGAAGAAGAATTAAATCATTAAAAATACCGTGCATCCAAAATCCTGTATGGAGGACATTATAGTAGTCCATATAAGTCTGGCGTTAGAAAATTTTAGTATCTTATGAATTTCAAAGTTTCGTTCCCATATAAAAAAATCATTTGACAATACACTCCTCTTTCAAGAATTAAATAAATAAATTTGAAACATTTGTTAGTGCCCAAACTTCTGTTTGGACTGTTTACTGGATGAAGTAACTTGCTAGTTAGTGCTAAAATGTTTAAAATTGAGTATCGTTCTGTGATTAAAATTTTCACTAAAGAAGCTCTGAATTTTAACGAAATAAAGCACTTGATTTATGTGCATAGTTACTATTCTACAGTGAAAAAATGAGTAAAGCAATTCATGGACCGATAATTTGCAGAAAATGATTTGGTGAAGTTCGACCATTGGGAGACACCGACATCAGAAAGTACTGCTCGTGTAAGTAAGAAATGTAGTATTCCAGTTAAACTATATAGAATGAACATTGTGCATATTGGTTTAAAGTTACAGAAAATATTATCTGTCCAGAGTGAAGTTATATGCATGTAAATTCTAGCTTAAAATTTCGAAGACAGAGAAATGTAGGTAAGTTTACTTTTCGAGAAATGTAACATCATATTGTATTTAAAGCAAGGGTAAAATAAAAATGTAACAAGAAACAAAATTTTAAATCAAAGAAAAAAATTTTAATTTACTTTTGGAAATGAAATATATAAGGGAAAAAATAAATACAAAAAACTGCATTTGTGTAAACCAAAAACTGCAAAAAAAATTAAACTTATGAAAATAAATACTACTTTTGTAAAATAAATAAAGTTAAAAATGTAGTAACAACTTTTTTTAAAAATAAAAAGCGAAAAGGAAAAAAATAAATTTGTAAAAATAAATATTACTTTTGTAAAAAAAAAATAAGTTTAAACTGAAAAAAAAATCCTTTTTAAAGTAAAAACGTTAAATATAAATAAATAAATTTAAAATACAAAAAGGAATAACCTTTTGATAAATGAAAAGTGAAAAAAAAACTTTTGGTAAATGAAAAGTGAAAAGGAAAATTTAAATTCGTAAAAATAAATAATACTTTTGTAATACCAAAAAAGAAAGTTAAATATAAACAAAAAATTAAAGTAAAAATACGAAAAGGAATAAATTTGAGAAAAAGAAAAAAAAATTTGCAAAATAAAAAAATAAAAAGAAAATGTAAGTAGCAGAAATAAACGTCAATTTGCAAAAGTTAAAAATAAAATTTATGTTTGGAAAAGGAAAAAAAATGGAAGGAAAAATTAATCAATTAACTTTAGTTAGAATGAGAAGCAAAAAGAAAACAATTAAAAATATCCCAATAAAATAAAAAAGAGAAATTTAAAATGTGGGAAAATCTTACATTTAAAACAGCAAGGAATAATGTAATGATTTAGAAGCCAAAAGAAATCCTAGTCCGTTTCAAGAAAGATAAACATGGTTCGTGGTTACAAAAAAGGATATTATTAGCAAGAATCTAATTGGTAATCAAAATTGCATTCGTTCACCGTCGTGAAAAAAAAAATGTGTGACGCCGTTTTCAAGGCAGGTTGGCGTATGGGCAGACGTTCAGCCATGGGACCTTATAAGAAGGTCCATGCGTTCAGCCTCGTGACATCATGGTACACAATGTGAAATGCACAAAGACGGAGTAGAAGGTGACAAATAACAGATTTCAAGAGATAAAAGCATAGCCTTGCGGTAACGCTCTTAACTCCTATGCAAGAGAAGGCGGATTCGAATCCCGTTCGTGGAGGTTAATTTTAATATTTCAGGGAAAATATTATTAAATTCAATAAAAATTAATTAAAGGTAATAATTAAAATGGTAACGTACTCAATAATTAAAATACTTATTAAAAAGAGTAAATAACTAAAATTAATGACGTTTTAAATAATTAATCATGTGTCAAATAATTAAAAGTGATGTTGTAAGGATCTTAAGTTTTACTAACGTTTATTTTATTTTAAATCTTTACTATCACTTCTTATTTTCTACTTCCGGCCAGAATTATAAGCGTGAAGGATTTTATGCAAAGTTTGTCTGGCGAACGCCAAGTACTTAAGTTGTGGCTTTTTGCCAAGCGAGAGAGAGGAAGCAGTAAGTCAACGCAGGCCGCTTACCTTAGAAGTTACGCAGTTGCTGTTCGCCTTCCAGGCCAGAGGTTTTAATCCTCTTGATAAATTAAACGTATTGTAGTGTTCACAGTCTCTGTGCTACATACGCTTCCTGTTTTTATAAGGCCAATCTTCCACGTGTATTGTTCTAAAGTTAAATTAGAGTTTAGTTTTATTTTTATATTTTTTTACGTTAGACCCCGAGTGGAGGGTCAGTGTATTCCGAAGTACGGAAGTTATTGTATATAGAGAAAAATAAAGGGTTTTGTATACCCTTCGTCTGTATCCTGTCTACTTACCACAATTAGTGAACATAGCTTTAGTAAGCTCTCTGTTCCGAGTCAGGTCCTTGTATGTTCCCGAAGAAGGTTAGAAGGAACATTGAACCTGATAGTGGCGCCCAACGACGAAGAATAACCATGGCCGAGTTTCAAGAAGAACCTGTGCTGCCTGCAGAAACGGCTCAGAATCCAGAAATGCCAGCTGCCGCCCTGGAAGGATTTGGGTACATCGTCCAGACCATGCGCGCTTCGATGAAACCAGAAGCAACATTTAACGGAAACTCACCGGTAACCAGTTTTTTGGAAAAATTGGATGACCACTTCATGCTCTACCCCGTGCACGAGTTTCAAAAAGTTACCTTAGCTACCAGCGCTTTGAGGGGCCAAGCGCTTAACTGGTTAAAATGTATAGGCAGAAGTCTCTTGGGTCAAGCAGGAAGTCCCACCTATACTTACGAAAATTTCAAGACTGCCCTACTAAAAGCCTTCCCTGTTGTAAGGGATCGTGCGAAATTAGAAACGGAACTTTTTAGTATATATCAACAAAGAATCGACAACCTCTCGAGCTTTATTTTAAGAAAAATTCACGTTTTCAAACTCTTGTATGGAAACCGTCCGGATCCTGAAATAATTCAAGTGATTTTGCCCAGGTTACTACCCCAAGTGCAAGACTTTATTGAATTAAGAAATCCGACTACACTGGAAAAGTTATTTGAGCTAGCAATCCAGTTTGAAAGTAGAAGAACGGCGGTCGTCGAAAGAAGACGCCAATATCAACAGCGAAACCAATTTGGTACGCCAAGACTACAGCAAACTCAAGCACATGGCTACGGAGAAAAAGCGAATCAGTGGGCAAGGAAACCCGAGCATTCAGAAACAGCCGGCGAACGTCGACAGTTCAATAGCAACCCAGAAAAAAAGTCTCAAGGCCAGGGGAAAAAGAAGGAAAGCACGGAAAGGAAAAATAATTTAAACTAAAACGGATTTCTGCGGACGAGAGGGTGCTGAAATCCGAAGGCCACGAAAACCCCTCTTCCTACAAGTTAAATACAGTAATGGGGAAAAATTTGACTCTTCCGAAGATTGAAGTCTTGGTGAATAATATCCCGGCCACCGCACTCCTGGATACCGGCGCGCAGTGTTCCTGTGTGGCAGAAGTCTTTTTTAGAAAGTATTTTCGCAAATACCGCATATATAATGCGGATAATACGACAGTATTAGCGGCGCAAGGAGAACAATGTAAGTGCGTAGGTAAAGTACCTTTGTATATCCGTATCAAGGACGAACAAGTAAAGGTGATGTTTTTTATAGTAAAGAATTTGCAAGCACATTTGATCTTAGGAATAGACTTTCTTTCAGACGCACAAGCTACACTGGATTTTAATGAAGCGTCTCTTAAGCTGACGATGAAACCAGTGTGTGTAGAAAAGGTTGAACCGCCAAGGTTAAATCTTGACCACCTGCCTAATGACGAGCAAGATAGAATCCGACAAGTGGTAAGTGAATTTGCTTCGTTATTTAGTGATATTCCAGGATTTACTCAGGTTACTAACCATAGTATTGACACCGGAGATGCATTGCCAGTTCGTCAAAAACCATACCGGTATGATAAGAATAAGGAAAAAATTATAGAATGGCATATTACCGATATGCTACGTAAAAAGATCATAACGCCCATCTCAAGTAGTTATGCTAGCCCGGTGGTTTTATGTAAGAAAAATAATGATTATCCTTTGGAGCATCCAAAAAGGTGGAGATTCGCTATTGATTACCGTAAATTAAATTCCATAACGAAATATCCGGTATATCCGTTGCCGATCATAGAAGAAATTTTAAGGAACATAAAATCAACCAAATTTATGACGACTTTAGACTTAACGACTGGTTATTTTCAAATAGGGGTGAGGCTTGAGGACGTGCCTAAGACTGCTTTTATAACCAAGTCTGGCACTTATGCATTTTTGCGTATGCCGTTTGGCCTTTCAGGCGCCCCGGCAACATTTCAGCGATGCATGGACATTGTGTTAAGACCTGTTCTTGGAAAGTCCACATTTATCTATTTAGACGATATCATTATTACTAGTGATAATCTCGACCAACATATACAGGATTTAAGACAGGTGTTTTCTTTATTAAATGAGGCCGGTCTAAAAGTTAATGTCGAAAAGTGCAAATTTGCAGCCCCTGAATTAAAATATTTAGGTTACAAAATATCGCAAAAAGGGATCGAGACAGATGAATCAAAAATAATCGCTGTACAAAAGTATCCGACTCCAAACATGGCAAAGAAGCTCTCTTCTTTTCTAGGACTTTGTTCATATTATAGGTCCTTTATAAAAGATTTTGCGGCTATTGCTGAGCCATTGTTAAAATTAAAAAGGAAAAAGGCAAGATTCTCGTGGACGGCCGAAGCCAATAGTGCTTTCGAAAAATTAAAACAAGCATTAACGCAAGCCCCTGTGTTAAAATTTCCTGAAAAGGATGAAAACTTAGAAATTTCAGCGGATGCTTCGGATTATGCGGTAGGAGCGGTACTTTCGCAAAATCAGCAGCCCGTGGCATTTTTTAGCCGAACTTTAAATCAAACACAAAGAAACTATTCCGCGACCGAGAGAGAGGCACTTGCAGTTCTGTTAGCAGTGCAAAAGTTCCGAGTCTATTTTGGACAGGTGCCGATAACAGTATACTCTGATCATGCGGCGGTAACTAGATTGTACTCAGGGAAAAATTTATCCCCAAGGTTAATAAGATGGGCACTCAAGCTGCAAGAATATAATCTGGTAATCAAGCATACCCCCGGAAAGGAAAATATCGTAGCAGATGCCCTATCACGAATTAAATTAGACGAACAGGGTAATACCGTAAAAGTTGCAATGCTTACAGCGTGTACAATAAATTCCCGAGAAACTGTAATAACAGAACTGGGTAAGGATCCTGAGTTTGGAAGTATTTATGAGTATTTGAAGGATCCTGAAAATTTTAGCCACCAAGATATTGTGGCGATAAGAAATAGGGCGGCCCATTACGAACTAATAGATGGTCTATTATTCTACACAAAAACTACGAATTCCAACAACGAATTTCGACCTGTTATCCCAGCTAGTCTTAGATTAAATATCCTGCATGAGCTCCATGACAGCCCTTTAGCTTCTCATGCTGGTATTCGAAAAACTATCCAACGCGTACGCGAGGCAGTCTGCTTTCCTGAACTGCAAAAGTTAACAAGGGCGTATGTCCAGTCCTGCCCAACATGTCAAGCCGTTAATTATATTAATTTCCGCCCGGCCGGGTTTCTAAATAGTATTAAATCCGAATTTCCAAATGAAATAATTGGCATCGATTTATTGGGCCCTTTCCCAAAAAGTCAGTTAAATAAAAGTCGCTATCTCCTTGTTATGGTTGATCATTTTAGTAAATGGACCGAAATTGTTCCCTTAAAACGAGCCTCCGCGAAATTGGTTATCGATTCTATTTTAAATAAATATATTTTAAAATACGGGGCGCCCCTAAAAGTTATATCGGATAATGGTCCTCAATTTGTAAGTAATATATTTGAAGACATGTGCCAAAAACTGGGCATACGTCATTTAAAAATGGTCCCGTATCGGCCGCAATCAAATATAGCGGAACGGGTCAACAGAAATATAGTGAAAATTATCCGTAGTTATGTTAAAAATTTTCATAAAAGCTGGGATAACTATGTCAATGAATTTGCTTTCGCCCTTAGGACCGCAAAACATGATACAACGGGCAAAACTCCTGCTGAGTTATTTCTAGGCAGAAAGATTATAACACCGTTAGATAAACTATTTTATGTGCAACAAAGAGCCCCAGAATTTAAAATGGGTGATATAGAAAAACTAATAAAAGAAGCAAAAAAGAATACGGAAGTAGCACAAAGAAAACAGAAATTATATTATGATTTGAAACGACGGGGAGTAACTTATAAAGTAGGGGATGAAGTTTTAAAAATTAAGCATTCACTTTCTTCAGCACCAGAAGATAAAACTGCCAAATTTTTTCCACGATTTGAAGGACCATATGTTATAGAAAAAATAACTCACGCTGTGTAGTGTTAAAAGCCAGAAATGGTGAAACCTGTTCCGCAAACATTGATCAAATCAAGCCCTACTTCGATCGTAATAAAATGCAAATCTTATCAGATCTTTTGAAGGATCCGGCACGGCAGACACCGCAGGTACAAATTCCAGAGGTGAAAAAACGACAAGTACAAGGGCAAGCCAATGAGAGACAGAAGCAAGTGAAAAGAAAATTGCCCCGCGGAAAAATGGAAGGTAACAAGAAAAAGAAGCCGTTCCACCGTCCAGAAAACAGAGTTCACGAACACCCCCAGAATGAAGAAGGGAGAAGGACGACGTATGTGAAGAGGACCAGGAGAAATGACGGCAACTATAACCCGGATTTAAAACGGAAGATCTACTCATCCGACAGAACTCTCCGCAGCAAAAGTCGCCGAACTGCGGAAGGGCCATCAGCGGCGGAGGAAAAAGTACAAGAAAAATTTGAACGGCCAACAACGAGGTCCAAGCAGGATCACGACAGAAGTTTCCCGGTTCCGCCAAGACCAGCTGCCATCAAACGGCAAAGACCACAAGCAGAGGAGAAAAGGAAAGTATTCAAGGGTGGCCGTACTGGTGAGAAAAGGAAGCTTCCAGAGGAAAGCACTGAAGGGCGAGCCCGTACAAGAAGGAGGATAAACCATAAGAAGGAGACTTTTTGAAATGTAGTATTATTTCAATGTAGAAAGAATTGGCACTTGCTTTGAAAAGAATAGAAGTTAACAATGTACTACTAATGTATGTTTTCAAATGTGTAAAATTAACGGCATGTTGATATGTTCTTATATACATGTGAACTGTTATTTTAAATGTTAAGAAATACCGTGATATGGTAAAAGTGAAAGTAATGTTAAAAATTTGTTATTCGTGTGACTGTAAAGATTAAATCATGGCGAATATGTGGTAAAGGTTGAATGATGTAGTTAGGCTCTCTGACGCTACACTTTAGAGTTAGCCACTTTTAGAATAGTACCTCAGGGTTTAGAGTTGAAATTAGGGTGTGTTAAGAGGTCTCGTTATGTTGAATTTTAACACGTTAGTGTTTTGATTGTAGGAGGAAGTGTGGCACACGTAGACAGAAACACATTCGTGTTTGGTGTTCTTTTACAACACATGTCAGAGAGCACGGGGAGAGATAATTAAAATAGTCATGAATGAAATAAGAATGTTAAGAGAAGTATATTCTATATGTTATTTGCAATGTCATTGTGTAACATTTCATTAAACTAGTTTTCCTTCCAGATCTCTGGAAGGAACCAGAATTGAATAAAGCTCCTGTTTAGATGCAGTACAGATGAAAAAAAGATTGTTGTATATCCTGGGAGCTGCTATTGTAACAAATTTCTTTCTTTTAAATTTTCTAGTTTCTAGCGAAGCATTTTTTGTAAAAGATTGGCCTCGCGTTAGTTTCTAGAGCTAAAAGTTTTCAACAAGGTCGTTTTAGACCTCAGTTTCAAACTAATTAACTCTGGCGGGAAGTATGTAAGGATCTTAAGATTTACTAACGTTTATTTTATTTTAAATCTTTACTATCACTTCTTATTTTCTACTTCCGGCCAGAATTATAAGCGTGAAGGATTTTATGCAAAGTTTGTCTGGCGAACGCCAAGTACTTAAGTTGTGGCTTTTTGCCAAGCGAGAGAGAGGAAGCAGTAAGTCAACGCAGGCCGCTTACCTTAGAAGTTACGCAGTTGCTGTTCGCCTTCCAGGCCAGAGGTTTTAATCCTCTTGATAAATTAAACGTATTGTAGTGTTCACAGTCTCTGTGCTACATACGCTTCCTGTTTTTATAAGGCCAATCTTCCACGTGTATTGTTCTAAAGTTAAATTAGAGTTTAGTTTTATTTTTATATTTTTTTACGTTAGACCCCGAGTGGAGGGTCAGTGTATTCCGAAGTACGGAAGTTATTGTATATAGAGAAAAATAAAGGGTTTTGTATACCCTTCGTCTGTATCCTGTCTACTTACCACAATTAGTGAACATAGCTTTAGTAAGCTCTCTGTTCCGAGTCAGGTCCTTGTATGTTCCCGAAGAAGGTTAGAAGGAACATTGAACCTGATAATGTCATGCCAAACACGTGGTACAAGAGTTCGCTGCCACAAAAATAAAAACTTTGAAAAATAGGATCGTTGCCACAGAAAAAAACGAAACTTTGATGACATCAATCCATCTACGCCACTTCCGGTTGTCACGTGATCCAAGATGGCGGAGACTACGCCCTCTTTTCTGTGACCTCACTTCCGTCGGCCGAGGACGCCCGCTTACTACTACTGTACGTTTATTCAAAACTTCGCTAACATTCTTGAACCTTTGCTAATGTTAAAACGGAAAAAAATCAAAGTTTGTGGGGACAGCTGAGGCAAACACAGCCTTCAAACAATTGAAATCAGCTTTAACCCATTAACTGTTTGGTCCGGATTTTCTCATTATGCAGGTCTCTTAACGGTTCGTTACGGATTATTGTTAGTTTAAATGTACCCTCGAAAACGGACAGTCCCGTGTTTTTGTATTATCTAAAAAACACGCTAAAAAGGACTAGCCCGTATTTTTGTATGTCTTCCAACCCCCAATGCCTAAGGGGACAAGGGTCCATGCAATTCTGACGACAATGGGTAATGGCTGTCATTAGCGTGGGGAGAAATCTTCTTGATGTTTTGGGATAAAGACCTTACACTGACTCTAAAGAAACAAATTTATTACCAGTTACAAAGTGGATGCATATATAAAGGGATTTAAGAATTTCCGTTTTAGAGCAGTTATTGAATAAAAAATAGAATTTTTTACAAAATGAACGTTTACCTATAAGAGCATTAATGAATTAAAACGAGAAAAATAAAAGTAATAAATGTAAACATAAAAATCTGAAAATGCAAATCTTTCAGATTTTACATTAGGCCCAAAGGGCGTTTTTTTAACGGTTTGTGTGTTACCTTTATTTTTAAATATCATGTTCTTCGCACTTAAACCATAAAACTTCAGTTAAACAGCAATACCGCAAAATAAATTTTAAATGAGCATATCTTTAGAATTTCCGATACACAGTCTCGCCCGTTGAAGATAATTTTTTATATTATTATTTTCATACAGTGTTGCCTTTGCTCGCTTTAAAATCGTTGAGTTTCTTAATTAAAAATTCATTGAAGTTTTACGAAATATGAAACATATAATAAAACAAATTCCAAATCTCGGCTTCGAGATGCCCATATTCGGGTGGAAATGTACGTTATTCAAAATTGGATGGGTCTAGGTACCGTTGTTTTATCACAATGCGAGAAACATACATATATTTATGCAGATTATTCATTATTTAATTTCAAGGCAGATAGCCTCGAGTGCTTTGCCGTAATCTAATAAACCAAAACCATTATTTAATTTCTTTAAATATAATACAGGGCTGTAATATGTGGTAGCAACAGTTTGAAAAGTGAACTGACATAGTTTTCAACGGAAAATGAAAAAATGAAGTTAATAGACCTTCTCGGCTAACGCCCTTTGTTTTAAAAATAATGTATCGTGTAATTTAATGGGAATACGAGATTAAATAATTCTCTTTAAGAAATTTATCTACAAATTTATAGCACGAATAACAAAAACGTGAGGCTGTCTTGATAAATTTATAAATATTATGCATCTGACAATGCGATTCAATTATTTGATTTCGTAATTTAAGAACCTATGATTCTTCTTATAAAACTGTACAGGAATTTAGCAAAGAAGCTATTAAGTAATCTCTTATTACCATTAATCTATGCGATAAATTATTATTATTATTATTACTATTGGTTCAGTCTTTTACTTCCAAGTATCCTTTTACCTCAAATAATCGAAAAGATATATAAATTTAAAACAAAATTCGCCCCAAAATCAGAAATTAGGTTACGAATTTCATGCAAATTTTATTTCAAAAGCTATTTTACGCTCTGTAAAATGATGCAAACTTAAAAATTTCGAGATTTTTAGTTTATTCTTAAATGGAAATATGCGCAAAAAATTTCTTCGACATTAAATTTTAAAAACTCTAAATCGAATTATTATCATCCGTAAACGGTGTGTGTACAAAATTTGAATTCAATAGCTTATCGATAAGTAGTTCAAAAATCGACGACGAGCTTTTGATTAAACACCGTGAATGAACTGAATACAATTTTTGGAACAGCTCTATTTTTAAGCACTTTGGAAAGATCGGTAAGTTGTTGATATAGCATAACCGTTATTTTTATAACATTCTTGGCATTATGAAATGTGTAAGTGACATTCATAAGCGATTCCCGACAGTTCTGTTCATTTGTCAAAGTGGCTGCTTTTGAAAATATTGTGAAGCTCACTCGATGTGCTCCACTATCTATGATACTCATTAAAGATATTTAATTATGTTTTATTTCTATACAGAAATACTGGTAAAATTAAGAGGTCAGATATTTAATTATTTGAGTTATATAACTACTTATACTGTCTCAAGAAATTTTGAGTCATTTTGTAAAAATAATCTTTTCTTTAAAATTCCTTTTTCACCCCTACCCCCTATGCTTCATAACTTTATTACTATTTTGATGAATGGAAGGTTTGTAGAGACATTACATTTTTTTAACAGCAAGAGACATGAAAAATGAGCAATGCCTTACCCGGGACGCAAACCACGGACTTCTCGAATGCGCGCCGAGGGTACTGAGACCACGAAGGCATGCTAAAAGGGCGGGAGAAAATACCGTATATACTCCCTCTTTTAAAGGGCGACTGGGGATTAGGGGACCGAATCGCCAAATCCTTGCGGCAGAGAATCATCATCCACCACCTTTTTTGGTTTGGGTGCCACTATAGAAACATTAGGTTATTTCGAAGCAGGACATGTGAAATAGGAGCAATGCCTTCGCCGGGACTCGAACCACCAACCTCTCGAATACAGGCCGTGCGTGCTGACCATTACACCACGAAGGTATGTTAAGAAGGCGGAAGAAAATACCTTATAGGTTATGAAAACCAAAAGTTGAGTAGGTAGTCACGAATCTAACTAATAAATGCTCTACAAATACAACTTTTAATATTTTAGCAGAATTTTTTGGAAACGTATTTATATAGATTGTTGTAGAAATCGACACAGTTTGATGCCAATTTAGAGGAGGGGTTGTTTATGAGCGTATTAAAAATGCTTTTCCCACTCAAAATGTTAACTACTTTAAAATAATAATTCATAATCGCACTGAATCTGATATTTACAATTATTTCCCCTGAGATTTCTTTAAAAAGAAAGAATTACAATTGTGTTTAATGCAGAAAATTTAATGGAATTATCATCTGCGCAAGAGGACGGAAACTATCAGGGAGGACTTTCCAAGGAAAACTAGATTTCCTTCACATTGAACGTAGAAAACTTTCACCGAACAAGCGTGTTCACCAGGATTTGAACTTATGTAGGATTACCAGTACTCAGCGGTTTTAGCGCTTGGCCACTGGGGCCCGCAGACCGATTAAAAATCTTGTTTAGAAACCTTTTATCTTGATTTAGTGTGACAAGTGCCGTGGTTTGAAGGTTAGAATTACTTGAATACAGCAAAACACACGAGGACTATCTGCTTTTAAGGAAAGAGATGCCTTCGTAGAGGACTTTTTAATGAGAAAAGTCTCATATTCATGTTATACATAGGAAAAAACATGGGAAAATACCATTCAGCCATCGTATTCGTTCGTCAGGGTGTAAATCTAAGTCGAACTACCAGTATTTACTGGCCACTAATATGGCCGTATTTTAATAGGGGAAATAACTGTTGGATTGTAAGGCATCTAAATTAAGAAATAAAAAAAATTCACTTCTGAGGTAATCTTAAACCCAAATTAAGTTTTTTATTATAATTATGAAAGAGTTCAACTCATTTGTTAATTTTCAGATCGTTAAAATTAGTGTGGCTGTAATGAATGATTATTTAGACCTGTTACAGGAAACAAATACATCAAAAGTTTCCTTTAAAATATCAGGAATTATTGAAAAATCTTCTGTAATTTATAAACGAGAAAACGTATTTGACCAGATTTTACATGTGTGAAAAAATAATGAATTTTGATCTCCCCTAGTAGAGACATTTGTAATTATATTTCTAGTTCCAAATTCAAAGTGAAAAATCTAGGTGCCTGAAGCCAGAGCCAGAGCCTGAAGCCTATCGATTCTTCTTGGCTTCTATTTTCAGCGACGAAATAGATCAACTGCATGGAATTTTTATGATTTTTCTCAACATGTAAACTAAATGCTTGTAAGTGTTTCTTAGAAAGCTCGTCGGAAGTAGAATATCTCTATCTTAGTAGATAGATATCGTGTGCTTTAGTAAATTTAGCAAATCTAAACACAGAGCCGACAGTACTATGTTTGAGGCCTTTCTCTAACATAGTCGAATAGTGTATCGAATAGTCGAACAGTGGAAATCACTCTACATCGCCCTCTTTTACTTACTTTTATACTTTTATCTCGATATTATATATTGCATCCACAAAAATTTCTCTAAATTAATATTATTTGGATTCGAAAACAATTTTTTGCTTAAATACATCTTTCCAGATGTTTGTCTTTTACTCACTGAGAGTCAATGCTTCTTGAAGATGTCAATTCATGAATGAAAAATTATTTCTTGCTTTTCCGCTTTCCTCTAACCGTTCCCACAAAAGCCGAACATTTGGGCAAAAACAGCCCTCCTATGATAGAAATCTTGACTTTCCTTTTCACTCAAAATTCAAGCATTCCAAAATCTACTATAAAAGATATACTCCCTAAGGTATAAAATTTTTGTGTAATGAAATTATAAATTGAAATATATATATATGCATTCTAATATATACATATGCTAAAATATGAATGCATATATATATCATTGATTATATATATATATCATTGATGACATATATATATCAATTAAACCATTAGACACACTCACACACATACATAGATATAGAATCACATAGTATCAGTAGGTGAAAGAAGAAAATAAATCCTACTGGTGAAAGATTGCTGAAGAAATTCAAAGCATAATGAAAGTTTCTTTTATCTTGGAATCAAAGAACTTTTTTATCGCTTTAGTTTTTGGGAGACTATTAGATTAAAATGTAATAAATAAATAAGTATATGGAAGAAAAATAAATCTTTAAAGGAAGTAAAAGGAAAAATAGAACCAAACAATCAAATCATTTTCAGCATTAAAACCAATTTTAAATGCGACAGTATATTTTTCTGCCGACACGAAAACTTAAGAAAATAGACAGAAATCTGCATTGTTTCACCTATCAATATACGACAAATGGAAAAACGATACAAGAAAAAGTAAATTTGAAAAATTTGCGAAAGCGGAATAATTTCGAATGCTGCACAAACAGAAAGATACCATGCAGAGACATTGGATTTTTTTCGAAGCAAGAAATGCGAAAATTCAGCAGTGCCCTCATTGTGCTTCTAATAAGGAGGTCTTCCAAATTCTAGTTGGAAGGACTTCCATTTATAACAAGATAGTGAGAATGACATAATTCCTTTATTATTTGTTTCATTTAAAGGGCGAGAGAGAAGAAGCACGAGGCACTGTCGGAATAATTCATGTGTTAACGAATTATCGTCTGACATGTTTTCGTTGGGGTGCCATCGAAGAGACATATCGTTTTTACGAGGAAAAAAAAAAAAAAAAAAAAACACGAAACATCTGTTATCCTATCAGCGGAATACGCACCACAGGCATTCCGACTGGTAGTCCGATCTACTATCACTTACACCCCGAGTTCAAATTCTAGCTGAAAGAAGCTCCATTGAGCAATTTCCAGCTCAAAAAAGAATGAGATAATTTCTCATAATTAATACGGATATATAACTGATGATTCTAAAATTTTATTATCATTAAGACTGGAAAAAATACACGATTTAATTCATTTTCATACATTTTAAAAGAAGTTAAATTTTTCAGAGAGTTACTATAAAATATTTATTAGAATGTCAAATTTAAGCATTTCAATTATTTATATAATAAAGGATTAAATTTTATATTTATATAATAAAGAAAAATCGTTGATAATATCACTCTGATTTTAGTGGAGATATTTTAAGAAGTAAATAAGTGAAAGCTGGAGGAAGAAAAACTATTTCAAGTTATATGTTTATCTTAAAAGTAAGGAGAGAAAAACTATGTTAAAAGAAAAGGCACGCATATCGAAATTGTTTCCTGTACTGCTGACAAATTGTTATATGGCATGCATACTATAATGTTCATGAATAATTGATTGCTACTAGATTAATACAGGCATAGCATATTTCTAGGGACTGATTTGCTGCAATTTCCAATTTGATTTTTACATACTTTTATATTTAGGACACTAATTACATCACACTGAAGATAACTCAATGCAATAATTCCATTGCAGTTTTATAGAAAATTATAAAATTTTCAGTTTCAATAAACAAATATATAATATTTCGATGACTCAGCAGGTAACATAATTTATTATCTTTCAAGTTTTTTTCGAAAACACCTTGGCAGATATAGAATCAGCCGCAGACTGTACTAACTTTAACAAGCGCAGTATCTGAGTGTTCACATTTCTGTTTATAACTGCAATAAGAACAAGTATAAGTTTGAAAAGTTTACCAATGGCTATGTGGATAAAAGAGATGATCATAAGTATTTTGACCTGGTTTTGGTTTCTGGTCAATACGTTGGCTGTAAGGAAGATTTCGTGATTTTTTCCATGTGAACTAGTTTTCTTTATAAATTCCTCTAAGTCTTTCGTTAAGTACATACAAAGTTGCTACATTAAACATTAGTAAGTGTTTACATAGGTAAACATTTTAAAAGCGACTAGCGTAAAGAAAGATTATTTAAATTATGTTTTTAAAATGCAAATTCAGAACACTGAAAACCAAACAGTAAACATTATAAGACTAATTTAATAATCTTTGGTTTGGCTTACTTGAAATCTTTACTTAAAAAAACGTTGAAATTTACAATGTTTACAACAAACTATTATTCTGCCATATTCATCGATTGCGTTAATCAAAATCTAAAATTATTTAACGTAAAATGTAATTATCCGAAAATTATGTAAAATGAGAATTTTTTCCCACTATATCTGTAGCTTACAATGGCTAGAAAAAAAGATAGCTCTAGATAATGTGTATTTCTACAATGAAAAAACTCTGACTAGAAATAGTCTTTGGAGACCTTAGTGTCAGTTAGCCTGTGGAGGTCAGGTTTCCTTCCAAGTCGTTTTCTTTTCCCAGGAGGCAGGGGTAGAAAGGATTCTTCCCGATTATTATTACTTTTAGCAAAGACGTTTACAATTATCTATTCAATCCTTGCTAATCAGACGAATTTGAGAAGAAAGGGAAAGTTGTAGATAAATTTTGCTTCTTCCAGTGCCAGTTACAAATTGTACAGTTGTTCAATAACATTTGAACTATATCATTAACGTTGCATATTACTAAAATGTACTTGTTCTTTAAAGTCCTTGATCTGTTCTAAAAATAATACCGCAGAAGTTTCAGAAGTGAAGTACAATTTAAAGCTACTTAACATTTGTATGCATATAAAAAAGTAAAACTGTTTAAAATGCATATAGTTTAACGCTTCCTGTTTTATTTGGAATAATATTTCAAAAATAAAACTCGTGTTGGTTACGACCCAAGCAATACTTAACGGGATAAAGAGCCGTACTTTGATAATGCATTCAGTTTTCGTCGTTTTAATAAAAATGCTGGCTGCATGGGTGTTTTCGTGGTTTTTCCCCATGTGTAACGCGTATACAAGCAAGTTTCCCTTAGAAAGTCCTCCACGAAGGCATTCCTCCCCTTAGGCAGATAACTCTAGTGTGCTTTGCCATAATTAAATACACCATCACACCACCGATACTTATGTTGGTAATTATAAACTACATTTACCTATACAGAAGTATGATTAATACACTAATATCACAGAATGTACGCTTTTTATGCTCTGACAAGTTTTGTCAAGATACTAATTTTTAGTTCATATACAAGTCGTAAATTCCCTAGCCAGATTCCTTTTTTATATAAATAGATGCATAGAGGACAAAATGGAACAGTTAATTATATTTTTTATTCTTTTACAAAATTTAATTCTTTTAGATATAATTTTTAACGGTAAACGATATTCTACTAAGTTATAATATAAAAATTATTACTAATAATAATTTATACCCTAATATTTGTATCCTAATTTAATAATATTTATATCCTCATTTATATCACTCAAAACAGAATTGGAAAACTTATTCAAATCATATTTAATCAAAACATTTTACGAAGTTTTGGGAAAAAGGAATTTTGGGGTTTGTTTGATTTTTAACGATGAATTCAGTCATTGAAACATTTTTACCGTGTTTCATCATTCATGTAACATTAGCAAAATAATTTACTAAATAATTCTTAGATGTAATAGTATTCTTGTTTATCTTTTGTTATATGACTAAAAATAAATAAAAAAGCGGCTGGTATTCAATATTTATTTTTATTTAATTACAAATACTTGTCTATTGGTACTTAAGACATAGTCTTTCTATATTATCACTTTTCTATTCGGCCTTGAAATTATGTTAACGACCTAATAGAATTCGGAAAATCTTATGATTGCATAAAACTGCGGGAGGTGCTAATAATGACAAATTTTAAATGAAAATAGAAATTTATTTAAATAAATTTATTTAAATTCTATTTGTGCGTGTCTGCTTTATGCATTTAATCTATCAAATGCAGAAAAGTGAGAAAATCCATCCAACACAGAGAAATAATTCTTCTGGTCTGTGCTAAGATTGTATCAAATTCATTTAAACTTCCGCTTAAATTCGAAATGCGATCTCTCAAATCAACGAAGGAATACATTTTTGGCTTTAAATTCCACATTAGTAGCAACTGTATAATAGCTAAACGTACCCAAAATATTTGTAGAAAACCGCCAAAATTCTAGAAATTGCTATAAAATAACGAAAAATATTAGGAAGATTATTGCTTGCCATTTCCATGCTGAAAAGATCAAGCGTTTACGAGGATGAGCTCGACTGTAAACGAACAACTTGTGGAAAAAATTCAACGCTAAAATATAAATACGTATGCCAAATTTTCCAAACATTCCTGATAAATATTGTACTCTCATCGTAAATCTATATGGACTTATATTGTGATGAAAACAGTCGGTAAAAGAATGGATTAAAATTTAATTTTCAAAAATAAATTGGCCTATTAAAACTAAATAGATTAGTAAATAGTAAAAATAAAATAGATTAGTAAATAGTAAAAAATTGTGTAACAAAATAAATAATGATCTTTCTTAAAATACTGCCCAATAAAACATGTCGAATAATTGAAAATTTACAAGCTTGGAAGCTAAAATTCTAAAAAGATTTCGGAAAATTCGGCCGTCACATGTTAAAAGAAACAAGTCTACAGGCTACTAGTACAAAGAAAGAGGAGGGAGACGAAACAAAACGCAAGCCATTCAATACCGGGGAGGCAATTTTATGGCTTATCCATCACGCTAAGGGGAAGCAAACATACTGCCTTAGGCTGGGCCATCTTAGAGAGATTTCAGAAAACGAAAGCGATTTTTTTGGAGGGGTTTGTTGTCTGACAACGCGGCCGTTTTCAAAGCATTTCGTTCCGAGAGGCGGGCTCGTTGATGGGTTAATTAGCTCGCCGGTATTAAAGATTCCGGAGGGCGATGATAACTTGGAGATAGCGGCCGACGCCTCAGATTATGCCGTGGATGCGGTGTTAATGCAAAATCAGCATCCCCTGGCATTTTTTAGTAAAACTTTAAACACCACGCAACGTAATTATACCGCGACCGAATGAGAAACATTAGCCGTGCTAATGGCAGTTCAGAAGTTCCGGATATACACTGGTGTGCAAAAATTAAGGACAAGACGGTTTTTTCAATATAACTTTGTACAAAAGCTTTCCAAATCAACACATTTAATACCGTAAGATCCCCAATACGTAAAAACATGAGTAATGTAAGCAATACTTACTAAAAGAGAAATCAGAGGGATAAAAAGAAGCTATATTGAAAATGTAGCATGGAGCGCAATGCGACTGAAGGCCGAAACATCCCTGTGATGGGTGTCCAGCAAGAAACATCCGGTCTTTAATAGGGGATATGATCTCCCCTGACTGCTAGGCAGGTTTCACAGCGTCTGCCCATGCTGAGAATGAGGGTGTCAATGAGTTGTTGAGGCATTGCTGCCCATTCGTCTTGCAGCGCCAATCGAAGCTCCGGGATCGTTACTGGTGGTAAGCTACGAGCTGCCAAGTGTCTGCCTAGAAAATCTCATACATGCTCGATGGGATTGAGATCCGGAGATCGTGCCGGCCAATCCATGCGTTCAATATCCTCACTCTCTAAGAGCTGTTCGGCAGCTACTGTGCGATGACATGGTGCATTGTCGTCCATGAAAAGGAACTGCGGACCCATAGCGCCTCTAAAAAGATGCACATATCGAAGAAGAATCTCGTTACAATAACGGGTCCGTTGACTGAACCTGCGTCGAAGATGTGAAGGTCTGTACGACTACCAAGCATGATGCCTCCTCAAACGAGAACACCGCCACCTCCATACTTGTCCCTTTCAATGATGTTCGAGGGATGATTGCGGCTTCTCCGCTCTCTCCAGATGAGTATGCGATGAGAATCGCTACTCAGACTGAATCTGCTCTCATCTGTAAAGAGTACTCGCCCCCATTCATTGTCTCTGCAATTCCGGTGTTCCCGGCACCACAGAGAACGCCTTCTCCGATGGGCAGGCGTTAGAGGTACACACCGTACAGGGCGTCGTGCAAACAGACCACTACCGTGCAGTCTTCTGGCCACGGTAAAACGCGATATCGGTCGTCCAGTCGCCTGTGTCGTGTGTCTAGCGATTTCTCTCGCTGTTTGCCGCCTGTTTCTTCTGGCCTGTAAGGCAATATACCGGTCATCTGCGGGTGTGGTTCCTCGTGGACGACTGCTACTAAACCCCCGGATAGCTGTTCCTGTAGTTTGAAATTGTCTCCAAAGTCGTGAAACGATGCTGTGAGCAATTCTGAACTCTGCAGCCACACTTGTCACACTGCGGCCTTCCTCCAACTTCCCAATGATTCGACCTCGGGTAAAAGCATCCAGATGTCGTCTAACAGATTGATTATTCGCCATTTCTCGCTGAGGCAGCAACTCGGTGTGATTTTAACTGCTATACGGCGTGCAATCTCTTTGATCTTACACCGACAACATGCTTTATACTACTCAGACACTCCCCCATTACGTCTACCTGCATATCTGCGCATGTGCTACCGTACATCACCTTACTTAATCTCCTGATTGGTCTTTCTGTCCGCTCTGCCTCTTCGTTCAGCTGATATGCTAATTTTTCGACTTCGTCCTTAATTTTTGCACACCAGTGTATTTAGGAAAAGCGCTCTTCACTGTATATTCAGACCATGCGGCCGTAGGTAGACTATATTCGGGAAAGTATTTAACTCCTAGACTAATTAGATGAGCCTTAAAGTTATAAGAGTACAACTTAATAATTAAGCATAATCCAGGCAAGGAGAATACCGTTGCCGACGCGCTATCAAGAATCAAGATAGATAACAATGGGGATCAAATAAAATGTGCAATTTTGACGTCTAAAGTTTTAGATTTCCGAGAAACTATCATTTCTGAATTGATAAAGGATCCAGAATTCGGTCATATCTATACTTTTTTGAAGGATCCAGATAATTTCGAACATCCAGACCTTGCCGCAATTAGAAATAGATCCCAGAATTACGAGATTGTAGATAATTTGTCTTTTTATACTACGTCTACGAATGAAAACTTCGAATATAGGCCAATCATCCCAGCCGCACTACGGCTAAGCATTTTGCAAGAATTGCATGACGCCTCGACCGCTGGCCACCTTGGAATAAGGAAAACGGTGCGTTGGGTACGCGAGGCGGGATATTTCCCGGAACTACAGAAAGTAGTAACTGCCTATGGCAGGTCCTGCAAATTATGTCAGTTAATTAACGACGTTAAATACAGCCCTGCCGGGTACCTAAATAGTATTCGAGCGACTTTTCCTAATGAAATTCTTGGAATAGATCATTTTGGCCCTTTTCTCAAAAGTGAGTTAAATAAAAATCGATATCTTTCAGTGATTGCTCAGTTCGAATGAGTAAATAGAAAATTTTAAAATAATAATCTGAAGAAACAATGCAACACTAACAATTAAAATAAAAGTCTAAAAATTTTAAAATTACCTAAAATAGTAACCATGACTAAAAATATAGTATAAAGAAAACAATTTGAAAAAAAATAAACGGTGGACCTTTGATTTAAACTACGTAGTTCGAATGAGTAAATAGAAAATTTTAAAACAATTATTCGAAAAAAACCATGCAACTTAAACAATTAAAATGAAATTCGAAAAAGAAAAAATACTTAAAATGATAACAGTTATAATTGAAAATATAATATATATATATATATATATATATATATATATATATATATATAATATATATATATATAACCATTATCTGAAAAAAAGGAACGATCGTGCCTTTTTCCCCCTAACGCACGAAAGGAAAATAGGTTGTCATATATTCAGAAGTTCACAAAGTGAACTATTCTTGGCGCAAACTGAGAAAAAAGCGCCAACATAAATTATTGAATTTCTCCGTAAATTTCGCACCAAATTTTACAAAATTTACTATCTAAGCATAATTTGAGTCGTAGAATGGAAATATGTAAAAAAAATGGTATGTTATTTCAGAAAAAGTCCGATTTTGTGTCAAAATACCTATTTTAGAATAGCGTTATATATAAATCTAATATATATCCTAAGTCACGCTTTCGAAACATGAAGAACGCAATTTGAATTTCATGAATCGGCCCAGTAGAACGGGAGATATAGAAATGTCCCTTTTTTTGGGGGGAAAGCAGTGTACATCTTGTGGTTAATCATTTGGATATTGATTCGTTAGTTATGACAAAACGTGTCAGGGAATAGCTACATAATGTTTCAGTAAGGGATTTGCATTATGGTAAAGCACATTCGGGCTATCTGACTAAGGAGAGGAATAATTTGCGGAGTACTTTCTCAAGAACTGGCCCATATCCACGTTATGTGCAGAAATACCACAAAATCTTCAGCAGCCAGTTCATTCGCTTTGTCGAATTAGTGTTCAGCGACTTTATTCCTTGGCCACTGGTGGCCATTTCAGCAAGGGAATATTAACAGAAAATGATTCGTTTTTATAGAAGACTGAAATTTGAGACTCATTTTTAAAATTACACTAGAAAATTTAAACGCAGATTTTTTTTCAAAAATAACGTATTATATTAGTGGCGACTATCTCGATTCTTGGCGACTATATTTCTAAGACGGCCAGTGTTTCTCAAAACATATTATTTAAGTATAGATATTAAACATTACCTCTCTAAGATGATCACATCCGCAGAAAATTAAAATGATATGAAATCGTGAATGGTCGCTTTAAAGGAGGATACTTTATATTTTATATTTAGACAATTCTTATAATTTGTAAATATTATTACATTTTTTCGGTTACACTTTATTCTAATTTTTTTTAGTTATTGCCTGAGCTTTTATAACTTACAGTGAACCAGCTTCCTAAGACAACCACTTCTAAAAGTGACAAGTATTGGTATGAAATTTTGGTATTAAACCTAATCTTTCTAAGTCACACAGAGCTAAAAGCACAGAGGTTCACAGAAGGGTAAATCATTTAGAAACGTAATTAGTTAGAAAGAGTTCATTGTCTTTAGCTTTCCCATTTCGGTAAATTTTATTTATTTTAGTATACATTTAATTTTAAATGTTTTTATTTGAAACATTGCCAACTACTTCTTACTCTTTCTTAATACTAATTGAATAATCTCGAAGCGTCATCCTCTCAGCGTAAACAATAATTGTTTTATTGGAAAAAATTGTTCCATATGTTGACAGTACGTATTTTATCAAGACTAAACTGCTGAGGAAGTATTCGCAAGGAAATTAAATTTAGCTTCAGTGAAGGCATTCTAAGGCAAGCTGTCTTATATTAGTAACAAAAGTAAAACACAGGTCGATATCCTTTATTTCTTAAAATCATGTTTTTGCTAGAGTTTCTGAGTTTTTAGAATATATTAATTTATACACAATCGTACCAGAAATCAATAGCGAAATTGCATTAATATTTTTAAGTGAAATTTAATTTTGTGTCGACGTTTGCCTTCGGAAGCTTTTAAGTAGTAAGTTTGAAGCTTCTGTTTGTCACAGTAATTTTTTAATGAATAATAAAAAATTAATAAAATAAAAATTTCAATAGATTGTGCCTAGGAGAGATAGTTTACAAGCATAAAATTACGTATATTTTACAATGAGTTTTATTTTCAATGAATAATATATATTTTCAATGAATATAAGTTTTCAAATATAATTTTCGTATTCCAATAGCCAACTGTTGTATTTAAAAAAAAAAGTGTCCTTTTTTCTAGTGTGTTATTTTAAATGTTTTATAAACATATGATTTTAAATGTAAATAATAACTAAAAATTATTATCTGCGTTTGCTTCATCCATAACTGGTTTTTAACTCAAGCGGTCAGAAACAAGACTAGTGAAATCGCTGAACCTTAATTCCAAGAAGGCCTGAAATTGGCGAATTATGTAATACTTATAAGCTGCTAAACCTTAGACTAGCTGGATATCCAGTCTGAATTCGTAATTCTGATTAGCAGTTTTTTCATAAAATAAAAGATTGTTGATAACTTCATAATTCGTGGCTCTGTTCTTGATGGTCATAATATTCTGCTGTTCAAAATGATCAGGGTCTTTCGGATAAGCATAAATGTCTCTAAATTCGAGATCACTTTGTAATTCTACCCCAACAGTTTCATGCGAATCAAGGATTTCCACAGTAAGAGTAAGCACATGTTATTCAAGAGTAAGCACATATTACCTCCTCATCAAGTTTCATTCTTGATAATGTATCGGTCACCGCGTTTTCTTTCCCAGGAGTATGTTTAATGATTAGGATAAAGTTCACGAGCCCATCTAATCAATCTTGGTGATAAATTCTTGGCATATCCTGCCATATTTGTATCTTCAGCAATACACCTGCTTCAAATTTCACCGCAAGTTCGAACAAACTGCCGAGTGTCGTTAGGTTTCGTAATTCAAAATAATCTTGCATTTGAGGAAGTAGCATAGGCTAAAGGCCTTTTGCCGTACAAAAAATTAAAGAAAAAATTTATGAACTCTATCAGTTCTTTGACTTTAAACTGATACTTACTGAAAAGTTTTGCTTCTAACTTGGCCTTATTTTTTACAATGGAGAAAGCTTTGACAAGAGCATTTTTAAATATTTCGAAATTTTAGGTGTCACTTTCTGAATAATCCGGTACAAATTTGACGATGCAGTGTACCAGTTTGATGCCTGTCCTCTTAATGGGGCAATTGCTTTCGTGACTTTTTGCACTTCTGATGATGGATATAGTACAAAATATCAACTAAACTGCTCCAACAATGTATTTACCGAATTTCTTCCATCAAAAGTCACTTCGGGTTTCGTAGCGACTTGCACTGCATCCATAATGGAACAAAATGGCTCTGTGCGACTAACTTGTGATGGTGCGGTTTGAAAACTTCGGGAGGCTATACTAAAACCTGAACTATCTTGTGACATATCTTGTGACAAAGAAACAAATTAATTTTCTAACTACTGCATATTTCTGCATTAAATTGGTAATGTACATACGTTTGCATTAATCTTATAATGCACAATATATACGTATTACCGATACATTAAAGCACACATTATGCTAAAAATTTGCATGATAATGAACATACTAAAATTCACATGAATTCTTTAAATGCACTCGGATAATAATGAAAATTCTCTCTAAATTATTACTAAATACTTAATAAATCTGAAATAGCACTGATCCATTATCAGACATAAAATAATCACAAGCTAATATGATGCATGGTAAGTCTTTCAGTCTAATGTTCAAAATCGTTTGAGGCCTTGTCAACAATCCCATGCATATAGACATAGACAAAACGAAAAATTCTTACCTTAATCGTAGTAAAATTTACCATTTTTAAGCTTCATGGTCAGATCTTCATGGATTTTGTCGAGGGATCCAGCTTGGTAACTGTTTTGCCTGTTGGTCGTCAACATCCTCACCGTAGCAAGAATTACTTACCAGTTCGTCTTACGTCTCTATAGATTTTCGTATTTACAAAAATGTCCAGTAGCTGTCGACAATAAAGTATCTCAATAAATTATATTTTGAGAGTTCATTT
Source organism: Stegodyphus dumicola (assembly GCF_044657685.1). Taxonomy (NCBI): domain Eukaryota; kingdom Metazoa; phylum Arthropoda; class Arachnida; order Araneae; family Eresidae; genus Stegodyphus; species Stegodyphus dumicola. The sequence goes on from NC_140771.1 coordinate 203,751,044, forward strand.
ACATATTTACACATAAAAGTATACTAACAACTGAATAAAACGAGCATTGGTTGCAGAGCGAACTAACACCTCCAGGCGCTTATTTTAAAAAAGAATACAATATAACTCAGAGCGAAAAGTTCTTCTGCATAGTTACAGTTAATTTATATAAAACGAAACTTTACGAAAGTCACTGAGTTTATTCTTCACACTCCCCACCTGAGTGGGGGGGCCACAGGTCAGGCTACCGACTTAAGGTTTAACCAAGCGGATTTTGTGCCTGGTCAGTGGGATGGATGACTATCAGCATATTTTTTTTTTTTTTTCCGTTTTTAGAAGAGAAACTTACAGAGTCACAATTTTTTGTGATACAGATCATCTGAGTTACATAGGATGTTGATTACATAGCATATTTAAATTTGCTAAATTACCATGGTATCTTGTTTCGTGATGTTGCATTGGATATAATTGCAGTTATTCTTGAAAGGTTGTACTTTATGTCACATTTCTCGTTTCATAGTAGTATCTTAAGTTTCATTTACATTACACTCTGTATTTTTCTTTCGATACATGCGTTATGTTAGGGTGCGTTACGTTAGTACATTACACCATACATTATATTGTAGAGTACATTATATATGGAATTACTGGGAATTATTATATTAGAGTACATACATTAAGTCAGAATACAAAACATTAAATCATGCATTATATTATTCAATACACTATATTTGGAATTACTTTGAATACATTGCATAATATATAATACATTATACTTCGCTTTTCGCTTTTCACATACGTGTCTGATATAGAGCGCCTTACTGGAATATAAAGCACATTATTGGCACTTAGTATACTGTACACTACATACATGGTACTAGTTAAATAGTACTTTATATAATACTGCAATACATTTCTGGATTACATTATTGGGTTACATAGTATGAAATGCGTTATACTTTGCTGTGTTCGCTTTTCATAGTTGTGTCGTGATTTTCCTTTCAGTACATGTGTTTTTTAGATACAGTGCACTATATTATACGTTCATTTATACAAAACATTATACGTGGAATACATGGACTATATTACCGGATTACACAGTACATTACTGGGACTTAGTACATGGTACTCTACATACATATTGCTAGTTACATAGTGCTTTACATAATGCCTTATTGGAATTCAGCATTGAATTACATTATTGGAATACATTGAATACGTTACATAATATTTAGTACTCTATGCTATACTCTAAATTATTCACCATTCTTTGCACGATTTCATATAAGACAAATACATGATTTACGATTTAACCTTATAGTATATTCTTCAATTCGTTTGTAGGATACAACACACTATGCCATTCAATTCACTGTACATGGTATAACATGGAGTATATTACACAGTCTATAATACATAGAATACATTACATAGTTGCATATTAGGTTTCATAGTCTTTTCACATTGCCTTACCTTTCAATACTTATGTTATATAAAGATACAATTCATTAAATCGTACGTTATATTATTGAATACATTAAAGGTGGAATTACGTAGATTATATTGCATAGTATATATTACATGGAATACGTGATATGGTTACATAATAAATCATTTATTATTCAAGATATGTTATATGGTTACATCATTACCGTGATATGGTTACATCATTACCGTTTAATACATATGTTACATTACATCACACATTATATTATTCAGTACATTTAATTATGAAGTTACATTCAAACATGGAAAGCATGGAATTGCAAGGAATTCATTTTACAGTATTCGGTTAAGTTTTGGCTTACTGCGTCGTCTGGATTTCATTCACATGTCACATTACGTTTCCTGTCGATAGCTATGCTGTGTTTGAAAACGGTACATTGTGCCATACTTATATTATTCAAAATTTTATACATGGTATTACATGAAACACACTACTTAGTGTATAATGCATATAATACATTGCAGTACTTTCACATTACTTTTCACATTACCTATCCTTACAATACCTATATTATGTTAGAATACTATACTGTAGATCATATAATTCACTGCATAAACTTTACAAATTAAATTACATTACGAATTACATTACAGATTATTATTTACATTGACACCTTGGTGTTTCGTCACTCTAAGCCCAATGCTGAAACCTTGCTAGTTGTTTTTGCTGGCAGTAATATCTGGCAGCTATCTTGTATAGTATTTTTCCTTGCACTTGTGGATTATATTAGATAGTCTACGATGCGTTCCACTATGCTGCAAGAGATGGTGAGTCCATTCGTGCTTGTATCGCTCTGCTGGTTCTTTGATATAAAACGGTCTGGTTGATTCCCATACAAATGCGTCGTGATCCGGTATACCTTGCAGGCCACATTCACATTGATCACTGTCCCTAAGTCCAAAGCGGTGTAGATAGTCTGGGAAAGGATCGTATCCTGTGAGTAATGTCGTTAGTGCTGAAGAGTGAGACAATATATTTGTGGAGACGCTTGGGAGAAACAGAAATGTTCTGCGTCCCGTGCTTGAAGTGTTCCAGCGGTACTGCTATTGCGATATTAAGGCTTGCTGCATTATTCTTTTGAGATGAGAGTTAGGGAGCGGCATGTTGTACTCTGGTAGATGACGGCCAGTGGCCACTTCTTTAGCCTTGGTATCTGCATGCTCGTTCCCTGCGATGACAGTATGAAGCTGGTATCCAGGATAAGTTAGGTCTTATGTTGAGTGATTCCATTCCTGAGTCCATTCTCGAACCGTCTGTGTAAATTGCGAAGCTGTCATTAGGAGGTGGGATGGTTACATCTTCAATATTAACTGTAAGGTCATGATGTGAGGGGTGACTTGATAGGTGAGACACTTTACACTCATACTCCGCCTGCAGGTAATCTTGTTCCAGAGTTTTTTTGTCGATTCTGAACTTGAGGACGCAGGTGATAGTCTCTTCTCGCTTCGCCAGGAGATCCATCGCAGGGGAGCCCGTCAGTATCTGTAGAGCTGCTGTGGAGGTAGTCCTGTAGCCTCTGCTTATGCTGAGGAGGTGAGGACGTTGAACCGAGTTAAGTAGTTTACGCTTATGCGCCGTCACATTCTTGGCCCATATGCCTGAGCCGTAAATTATGATTCTCTGTGTTACCATATTGTGCCATTCTTTGAGGTGTCTTGATGAGACCCCCCATGTTGATGCTGCTTTGCGTTTCATGTGGTTGTTCACTTTATTCGTTTTATCTCTGACATACTTGATGTGAGGTATCCAGGATAATCGATGGTCAACAATAATGTCCAGAAATTTCAGCTTTTGCACTGTTTGGATGGCGGTGCCTTGTAGCTTCAAGGATGGTCTCCTTTTCAGAGGGCCATTTGCTCCAATAAGCAAGGCTTGTGTCTTAGTGGGGATATGACGATCTTATGCTTTCGTGCCCCTGAAGTGATTTAAGTAAAATTAGGCTGCGGATTCAATTTTGGATCTTCCTTTTACGATCATTAAAGTCATCCGCGAATGCTATTAGGTGACAGTCTGGGATGTCCCGAAAATATGAGGATGGTATGTGCCACTAGAGACCATAACATGGGACCTAATCACGATCCTTGTGGGCAACCTCTTTGCAGTTGTTGTGTGATTAATCCGGAGTCCATTGTGACCTGAACTGAGCGGCTGTGGAGGTAGCTAGCAATTAGATCCTGGAGATCGGCTGGGCATTCCATTGCGGTCAATGTCTCCACGATATCTGGCCACCACAGGGAGTCAAAGGCTCCCTGCATGTCTAGACTTATGATTAGTGAGTGTTGCCCCTCGCTTCTGTTCTTTTGTTCTTTTTAACCTGCAGTAATAACTCGTGGACGGCATGTTCTGTTGAGAGACCTGCCTGGAACCCAAATTGGTTTCTGTCAATGATCTGGTGTTGCTGAAGGAAGTAAGTAAGCCGTCCAAGAACTACTCTTTCTGAAAGATACCCCAGGACCGGGAGGAGGCAAATGTAACGGTAGGAGTTTGCTTGTTGGCGATCTTTGCCTTTTTTATGGAAGAGAACTACTTCCGCTCTTTTCGTTGCTATGGGGAAGTGTCGCATTTTCCAACAGGTTTTGATAAAGGCCATGATTCATTAGTGCTGGTGTGGGTAGTTACTAGAACTCAACATCATTTTCAATAATGATACCTGCGGGGTTTGCGTCTTATTGTCCGCTACGGGTAGGTTTGATACCCCTAGACTCTTTAGTCTTCTCAACAGTCATTGTATCCAGATGAGAATCTGCCAGTTCTAATTATGATAGCCTACGAGGAATAGTCACTGCTTTTAATTCATGTAACTTATTGTTTTAGTTCTGTTTAGTTCTGAAACCTTTCAACTATCTTGAGGAAATTTAGCATCCCATGATGCCTCTATTTTCCAACACTTCTGAAGAAATAATTTCAGTACCGACGTTACTGGGCACGTGAATCCAATCGGGTCAAACGTCCGGTGTGCTAATACTAGTCTTCGCTTAGGCTCATCTTTATTCTCCGTATCAAGCAACTCATATAAGAGAGTATCATTTTTGGTATTCCAAATGAGACCTGTGACTGACACATCAAAATCTTTCACAACAAATGAGTTATCCTTCGAGTGTTCATTTATTTCTGAAAAATGACTGCCTTTCCAATCAAGTAAAATCTACTTGCACTTAGTATCTTCTTAGACTCCGTTCTAAAATATTCCAGTTTCCTACATTCCTGATGATACACCGGTAACGCAATTGTCTACGTAGATAGAATCTATGAATTTTTGGGCAAAACGTTTCAAAGGTTTTTCTACATAATCCAAAACGTGTTACAAGCTAGAATGACTTGCGAAATGTTTGATCGAACGAATTTCAAGACGAAATAAAATTAAACGCCAGAATAAAAATGGAAGTGCTTCATAAAACGGTACAGGAAGATTTTAGATGTAAAGTCTAGTTTTTATTTACCTGGCAGACTCATTTTGAAGTTTCTCACATAAAAGTTTTTCTTTCAGTGTGATATTGGCTGTGATTTATACGTCTGGCACTCACTGCTCGACAATACATGTGTCGCGGTGTGCTAAGTGCGACAATTAATATATGTAAAATCATGGCTAGATTTTATTGTATGATGGATTAACACACATAGAGATGGTTAATTTTAAATAATGAGCATTTAATTACAAAATTTACCACATAACTACTCATTCAATTAACTTTGGATATTATCTGCAGACAGACAGACAGATGTCTTGTTTTGCACCCGCTAAGTCTTTCTGCACCGATGGGCGAAAAATCAAACATAGGTGCGAAGGAAAGGTATATAGAAAGGGGGGCAATTTCGTATTTGAGGAGAGTAAAAAGGAACTTCGTACATTTTGTACGAGCTCAAATGGCCAGGAAGAAAAGATGGGACAAAATAAAATTTAAAATAAATGGTCCAAAAATAATAGAGGGGAAAAAAGGGCCTATAGAAAGAAAACGAAAAGAAGTAGAAAATATCCTAAAATACGATTGTGTCTATGACTGTAGTTAAAAGGAGTTCATTTGCAAAAATTAGTGTCTTTAAGAAGCAAACTTTAGCTAAGTTTAAAAAAAAATTCCTACATGGTAATGTGTATGCCCTTATCTTGAGACCTAACTAGAAAAGACATATATCATCACAGAGATGTACATAAAATTTTAACTAAAGTAACATTAATTATTACCGTTCCCAAAAAATTCATGTATATTTCAGAAAAACAGTAATTGACAAATCATAAATACATACACAGTGTGAGAGCATTTCAGCAAAAGTAAATTATACAGTTTATTTTTCTTAAATATTAGTTAAATATAAAATTAATTTATTAATTTAACCGTTCTAATTTATTATAGTACAAGTTTAACAAATTCCGTCACACTGTATTTATATTTGCTCATAATTCTAAGTTTGAAAAAAAGTCGGGGATCTTAGTTACAAAAATCACAATCCATACTCATCGATGGTCAAGAGATCCCCATTTTTCCCTCTCAAGAAATTCCTAAGCAAGAAAAGGGGGGCCTCCGAAGGGTGTGAATTGCTGTTAAGAACGGACTACTGATAAGGAATGTGGCTTCTCTACGGAATAGTTACGAAGAAAAGAACCACATGCCTTGCTATTATTACTAACTATTGTATAATGTTAGAATCTTATGAAAATAATAAATAAAGAAATTTAATGGCACTTTAGTGATGGAGAATAAGATATTGTATAGAGAACAGAATGTTACTTATCTGAATATTCCGTGTCAGGGTTTCTTTTGGATTTCTCGTGTTGATAGTGAACAGCGAACAAGATATTTGAACTAATTCAGAAGTCAAACAACAAAAATCAGCATTATACCTAGAAAATTTTGTAGGTATAACGCTGATTTTTGTTGTTTGACTTCTGAATTAGTATTTATTCGGCGTGTTATTGTGTCTTAAGATATTTGAAGTTTCGAAGAAGCGAAGTTTCCTTTTTCAATTTGATGAATGAGACATTGCATAGGAAAGGTGCATTAAACTTTCTTTAGAGAGTTGAAAACATTTACTGAAACACTTATTTAAAAATTTCGGAGCTATGTTTAGACACTGCCTCCAGCTTTCGTAGTCACAGCGCCAGCCATTCTGACAGACAGACAAAGTAGACAGATGTCTTGTTTTGCACCCGCTAAGTCTTTCTGCACCGATGGGCGAAAAATCAAGCATAAGTGCGAAGGAAAGGTATATAGAAAGGGGGGCAATTTCGTATTTGAGGAGAGTAAAAAGGAACTTCGTACATTTTGTACGAGTTCAAAAGGCCAGGAAGAAAAGATGGGACAAAATAAAATTAAAAACAAATGGCCCTAAAATTATAAAAGGGGAAAAAGAAGGACCTATAGAAAGAAAAGGAAAAGAAGTAGAAAATATCCTAAAATACGATTATGTCCATGAGTGTAGTTAAAGGGAGAATAATCTGTCTTCATTTACAATAAATAGTGTCTCACAGGTGTGTGTGTGTGTGTAGTGAGTGTGTTTGGTAATAGATGTTTTACTGGGAACAAAAAAAAATATTGATGGTGTTAAAATGCTTCGTATCAAGGTATTTAGTATGGAATATAAAGTAATATGTATGCTTGCATCCTGAGATATCAACAAAAGTCATCAAACAAAGGTATATATTAATTTAACTAAAGTCACTTATGCTATTTTCGTTCCCAACATTTTCATACATTTTTCAAAAAACAGCAGCAGACAAACAACATAGAACCATATAAAATACAAGACCACAACCGCACACACACACAAAAACAAATAATAATAATAATAATAATAATAATATATGTGTGTGTGTGTGTGTAAGTTACAGAGCATATGTATTATAAAACACAAATTAAACATAGTATTTATTAATTTAACTATCACAATTTATTACAAGATTTATTATTTTACTATCATAATTTATTACAAGATTAATTATTTTACTATCATAATTTATTACTAGTTAATTAATGCTAGTATAACACAATGAGCCACACTGTAATTTATATAAGCTCATAGTTCTAAGAATTTATTTAAGGCAGTGAAGAATAATGCATCCCTTACATATGGACATTTAACAGATAGCAAAGAACAGTGTGAGAAAAAAATCGGTGAGGTAATTTTTTTTAAAGCGAAAATATATTAAAGCAAACTAAAAAAAAAAGAGAAACCAGAATATCCGAGAGGGAAGTAGCGAGATGTCCCGAGTCCCCAAATTTTTTCTCTCACGAGATTTCTCGAGCCTTTGTAGGTGGTGACAGACGTGAACTGATAACGTTGGCGTCTCTTTGGAATTGATTCACAAAGGAAGCCACAAGCAATGAGCAATTTCAAGTATGCTAAAAACTGATGAAAAATTAAAATTTATTGATTTAAAGGCACTTATTTATAGAAATTTGATTTAGTTTAGATGAAAGAAAAGTACTTATCTTAAAATTCCAGGCTTTTGTAATCCAGGCCTCACACTGTCCGCTGTTTTATTCTTGTCAACATCGGAGCGGAAATTCTTTTCTAAATATAGGTTTCGTAGAAAAAACACTATTTCAAAGTAATTTAATTGATAATCACCAAGGGGAAAGGAATTTTTTCATTTTTTTTACGGAGCGCTGCGAACGTGCAGCTGCTTGCCTCGGTGATCGCAGCGCCTCCCCCAGCCAATCTATCGAAACGCTTCCCGAAAATCTCCGTTACAGTTACAGCTAGAGATTTGGGCACGCGGTTGCCAAGTAATAAAGTTCCTTTAGTATCGCCCCACATGTATACATACAGATAAGGCCCGTCTACACGTAGCGATTTTCTCGGCCGACATAGCTGGCCGACAATATCGGAGATAGCTCGCCTGTCCACACGGAACGATTTTCTCGTTAATACAGGAATTCACTCGGCCAGTCACTATGAAAGGAAGTGTTCCCGCCCTCTACAGCGTCACACTGTCTATGATTTGTAAACAAAGCTTACGGTGTTGTCAAATAGTCAAAATAATGGATGACATTTTAAATTGCTACTATAGATACAGCTACAAAAGAGGAAAAAAAGAAAATGCTTTTGGACCAGAAATTGGGTCAAACGACGAGAAATTCAGGTGCCTTCATAATACCCTGCTCCGGGAGTTGCGTATTGAAGACACGGTGCAATTCGGAAAGTATTTACGGATGATGCCGCGTGGTTTTGATTTTTTGCTAAATTTAGTTTGCAGCAAAATTTTTTAAAAATATGCTTTTCCTTTGTGTACTGAGTGCACAGATTACTCCTTTTTTATTTTATTTATTTATTTTTAAATTTCATTTTCTGGCACTCCTATTTGTGCACATAAATCTGGAAATAATAAAATAACTATGTTTCGGAAAAAATAAATAACTAGTGTGCTTTAAACCAAAACCTTTATTAATGAATAAATAGACAATAATGTCATGAATATCAAACCAGTATGAGTAAAAAGAAGTAATAAAGAATAAAGATTACTACATTACAAAGCAACAGTGTAATTTCAGTGCAAAAATTTCAAATAAGAAATATCATAAAGGTGTAAAGTCTTAAGCAGCATATTATTGAACATTAAAAAACTAATATCAGCATAATTAAATAACTAATACAGTCTGAAAACTATGATCATATGACTGTATCAGTTAATCAGCTAATAAAATTTAGCATTATTGTATTAAATTAGGCTGTAATTTATTTTCGCAAATCTCAATTAACACAAAACTGAGTTTGTGACATTCTTTTAACCAGTAGATTTAAACACGTGCAAAGGGCCATTCGAAAAATGAAAAGAAATGCGTTAAAATTCAATAAACACCACACCAGTAGGCGAAAAAATAAAAAGTGACTTTTAAGTCATGCAGTTCGAATTTAGTGATGGAGAAGCGAAATTAAGAAGGTCCTTGCAGGCGCAGAAAGTCCAAAGCTAGGGTGGGGGGATCGAACCCATGATCCCGATGTACGGAAAAAACCTGCTCTTCTCTTTACCACTGATCTATGATCGCTCGCGTATGAGGTGTCGGAAAAGCTATGTACCTCGTCACCTGATTAACTCCCATTTTCGGCGAAGTCAATTAGTCTCTGCGCTGCTTTATTTTCGACTAGAGATTTTGCTTTCTGAATTTTTTCAATAAGTGCGACCACAGTTTCAAGAAGTTTCTGAATATTTTCATGATATGGGATCATCAATAGTTTTTGGAACCTTCCTTGGGGGAGTTAAAATAATTTTCTCCCCGAATAGAAAATATCTGAATATATAAAGTAATAGGGAAGACAAATCCCAAAATAAGAGAAAATTTTATTACTAATACTAAAATATACTATAAAAATACTTTTTATTTTTTAAATTTACATTTCTCGTATCCCACAACACAACATTCTCTCTATAGGAATTTTCTCTATAGAAATCTATTAGTTGAAAAATTTTAGCTTCGCTCCAACGAAATGCATTAACGAAATTATTATTCCAAATGAGGAGAAAAGTACGTGATAACGCAAAGCAATTTTATTGACTAGAGACACCGATTTTATCGTACGCTAGTGTGCAGTGAACAGTTCTGAAATCGCGGCAGAGAACATGACCGATTTTTGGCGCATGCGCAGATCCTTAAAATTGTTGCTCTACGTACGAGAAAGTCGGCCGAGAAAATCACTACGTGTAAACGAGCCTATAGAGAGAGATACTATTTAATAAAGTACTCGATTGACAAAAATTCATCATTCAGATCTTTAAAAGCGTTGAAACAGAAAATATTTATAGAGAGAGATATAGATACACTGTATGCCAAAACGTATATGTTCATATGAGACATTTCTACATGAAACGAATAGCTAAAACATGGCTTCTGAATTATTGTATTTTTCAACGTTTTCCATTTAATTCAACATGAATACTTTTATTCTGCTTAGTCTCATCTCTCTCTTTCTTTTGAATACTCCTAGCTGTCTATAGACATTTCAATCTAAGTACGAGTATTTTGAGATTCATCTGTGATCTGACATTTAACTTACCAATATTTTTCTCTCGGTTTGAAGCATTTTAAAATAGTTAAATACTTTACTTCGATTTTAAAACTGTTTACCAATTTTTCAAGGTTATGGTATTAATTTCAAGGTTAAGGTATGAACGTTAATATTCATCAAATGAAACTAACACCACGAATAAAATTTTCATTAATTCTTTAATCTGTTTCCAACCCTATGCTAAACAAGTGCTCTTTACTCTAAACTAGCACAATTGATTCCATATGTACTAAAAATAAATCAAACTGGAAACTACTTAACTGACATTTTTCAGCTTATTTACTTTTAATTAACAAGTTGTAAAATGTTACTTGGACCAGAACAAGGAGCAGGTAGTATATGCCTAGAGGAAACCAATGTTTGACTATTAGTAGATAATTTAGTTTAAATATCACGCTAAATAACAATCAAATACAAAGTCCAACATTAAGAATCAGAGTAAATTAGTAGGTAGTATGCGTCTATATATATCTAAACCGATTATTGGTCACTTTCAGTAGACACCCCTACGAGATGATTCACTTTGTATTAAGAAAGACCAATAAACAGTTCAACACTTTTCAAATAAATATTCGAAAAACTAAGAGCTTATGTCCCCCCTCCAAAAAAAAATACCTAAATGGTGAATAAAGTGAACCCTCTCTAGGCCTATATTTTTACAATTCTAAATGATTTGCCGATCTACTAAAGATGAGATTTAATTACAAAATTTTACAGTCATAATGATCAATTTTAGAAGTGGTCATCTTAGGAAGATGGCTTATTGCATACGCAAAAAATTCAAGCAATAACTCAAAAAATTTTGAATAAAATACATCGAAAAAAATTTGAATAAAATATATCGGAAAAAAATAATTTATTAAAATTATTTATAAGAAATGTCTAAAATATATAATTCTCTTTAAAGCGACCATTCACGATTCCGTATCTTTTTAGTTGTCTTCTTCATATCAGAGAAGCAATGTTTAATATCTAAGTTTAGTTATTCTAAGAAACACGGGTCATCTTAGTAAAATAGTCATCTAGAGGGTTCACTATAATTACACTGAATATATTATTTCTGAATGAATGTATATTGAATATTTATATCTTTTGAATATATTATTTCTAAAGAAAAAATCTGCATATAAATTTTGTAGGTATAATTTTAAATTTCAGTCTTCTGTAAAAATGAATCAGTTTCCGTAATATTACCTTGCTGAAATGGCCACCAGTGGCCGAGAAGAACACTGGTAGTTTGACACTAAAAAAAAAACTGGCTGCTTGAGATTTTTGTGGTTTCAATAATATATAACGTCAGTTCCCGAGAATGTCCTACACAAACGCATCCTTCTCCTTAAGTGCTTTGCCATAATCCAATAAATCAAAATTCCCTACTGAAATTTATGCAGCTATTCCCTGACAAGTTTCATTGTAACTAATGAATTAACATCAAAACGATTAACTGCATGCTATCTATAAAAGTGTTAATGACACTTTTAAAAAGACGACTAAACAGAAACAAAACAACTTAATTTTTACTAAGAGAATATCAGATTAGCAAAGGTGAGAGAAAATAATTTTACAATTTGATAATTAACTAAACAATTTTAATATAGGTAACATCATACAGTTACTAGTTTTCTCTTCTCGAATTCCTTTTAGAGTACATTTTTTATGAAAAACTGCAGGCACAATTTTATAATAGAGATAAATTAAGTAATGAATTTTAATAGTTAACTTCATAAATTAAAAATTTTATTAACTGCTATATGTAGCATTAATTTTCTACTTATTTTCAGCTTTTGACTGCTTAAGTTTCCTTACTGCTTTTGTAACTAAAAAATTCTTAAAAAATGCAATATGAAATATAATAATAAAAATATTCTCGATTCCAACTTGCCCTCACAAATCATTATGGGAATATACAACTTTCGAATGCGAATATACATTTACAACTGAAAAATCTACATCTATGATGTTATCGTCATACAGTGATTTGTAGGTTCTGTATTTTTTACCACGATATTTTCGAAGATCTTGACTTTCGACTAAGAAGTTTTCGGCAGGCATGGGCAAAAAGACACATGCTCTAAGCCTAAGTACATAAAAAATTTGAAAAGAAATCCTTCATTTTCTTTTCGGGCCTTTTGCCCAATTTAAAATTTTATATTGGAAAGTTTCATTAATAGGCTTAGCTTCAGCTCGGTGATGTGTAAATATTCTTTATGACTTAAGGAAGGACACTGACCCCGTATTTCTGCTTCACCCCTTCTCCTTGGGTTGCTTACAATTCTTAGCTTTGTTACCATCTCAATAACGACTGTCTTCTGTTCATCTTTTACATGAGTACAACATACTTGAATCATTGCTACTGCTATAAGCAAAATAAATACATGCTTAAAACAATTATTTATATTTTGAAATGCTTATTAAAGCGTCAGTTTCGATTTGTTTATTACATGTGTAGAAATTAATATATGCATATATTTGAGAAGCATTTAAAAAATTTTTGATTTTTTAAATTGGGAAAATGATTTTTAAATCAAATTAATTACTGACTTTTCTGCTTAAAAAGTCATTTATGAATCACTAGAAAGAATTTTCACATTCTTCAATCAATAGAATAAAAGTTTTAACACCATGTTTCTAGAGGCACACACAAATTTCTGCAGTGTAAATAAATGTCAAAATCAAAACAAATCAATGAATTTCACCTCTTTACTAGTACCTAGGGACATTTTAGAAATTATAAAGTATTGATCCATTAAAGTACCAATGAAATAATATGGAAAGAAGCTATTTTATGAAATCTTAATGTAAATAGTACTTTGAATAGAGGTTGTTGTTAGCTTTCAGTTAGTTCAATATTGTTTCTAAAATGAACAACTGAAATAAAATATTATGAATTTCTTCTCACTATTATTATGAGCTTATTGTCTAACTCATATATATTAATTATCAGCTCATTATGTACATAAATGGTATGAATGAGCTCCAAATCAGTAAGTTAATCTAAGAAAAAAAAAATTATGTTAAAATGCTGAGAATAATTACTGATACAGATCTAATATGCACTTTATAAAGGGGGGGGAGCAATAATAATCACAGAAACGAGTTATGTGCTCTTTTTGTTCATGCAATAATGGATACCTACATATGCACACATACAAAAAAAAAAAAAAAAAAAAAAAAAAGTTACCTAGTTTAGAAATAAAATTCAATAAAACTCAGATTCAAGAAATTGAAGTTTAAATCATTTTATTGTTTTTTCCAACATTACAAATATGGCAAAGAACTAAGTAGAAGAGAAATAAAGCTACATACTTCAGCAAATGGCCTTAAATGCTATGCAAGAATAGCAGGAACATATTAAAATATACAATTGATAGTTCCAGATTTAATGACTTCCATAAGCATATACAAATAACATAATCTCAATATGCATTTATAAAAATATCATGAATTTATTGACAAGTGCCATAATCCAACTAAGATGTCAATCAATGGCTAACAAATATATGTGCACACACATACTTTTAGTCTACTTCTTTAGCGATATACAATATATAAAACTGAAGCACACAGCTTTGCTAAGAATTTTATTCTCAGCATGCAACATGATGTGCTAACCTCACATCTGTAGCCACACAAAAATGAGCATTACATAGAAATGGCCATAGAAAATAACTGAAACTTAACAGCTTTTTAATTGATATTAAGTATTGTACTGAAGTGTTAAACAAGCATTACGTAAAACTGATGACCTCAAAAAGAAAATAACTGAAACTTAAATTTAATTTGAAATGAGTATTAATTATAGTACTACACTAAGCATTTTATTTGAATTGAGTTTATTACTGAAACTGAAAATAACTCAATTTTATTTTGTCCTTTACAAAATACAGAAATAAAAAGCAAGAAATCCAGTTACAAAATTGGTACGCATAACACAAATTATATTAATTCTATGAGGGATATTTTTTTTTCCTTTTCTTTTCAAAAATATATCTTCCTTTATGATGATGTAAAAGAAATGACTTACATCAGCTGATTTTCAGAAATTTCATGAACAAGACAAGGTGTCTTCAGAACTACAACAGTAACAATTAACAACCTATTTTTTTATGTACAACAATTATTTCATTTCACAGCATAATTTATGAATCAAAATTAATAGTACCATTAAGTAATTATACATTTCAAGACAGTATGAAAAAATTAATTATTTTTATCCAAAAGTTCCACAAATTATAGCTGTGAAACCTATTTAGCAATTTTATACACTGTCTGAAAAATACATACTATATACACTTATTTAACATATTGACAGGAATCATTATATCATAACTAACTGCATAATGTTTTTATAATTATTCTTTAAAAGTACTATTAAGCAAAAATTCAGTTTTCCCCTTTTGTTTTTAAAAGTATAATGAAGAAAATGATGTTTTATTGCAATTTATTCGTAAATTAAATATATTCACTAATTTGTTTTGACCTTCCTTTTACAAAAAAGAAATTCACATCTTACATCTGGATCACATGTTAAGGAATCTGTCAGATGATAGTACTACGCATTGCAATTTATAAGAGCAAATTATATTTGAAACATCAGATGCCTGTTATCAAATATGGAGCATGCTTAGGAAAAAATAATAAAGTGATAACTGTTTTCTACAATCAAATGCTAATACTTTTCCTCATGAACATATAAGAACTTTAGTAACAGAACAAAGAAATGTCAAATTCGTCTAAGTATGTGTGTATGTTCAACTGACTGTGGAAGAACATGTGAAGGTAATCTGTCTAATTAGAAAGAAGCGTTCATAAAAAAATTTCTAAAGAAAATGGTTTATATTCAGCTAAAAATAGCAATATACATAAGTAAAAACATGATTAAAAGTTTGAAAATGAATTTAAGAAGTATACAGAGTAATCAGAACTAAGCAACCTTTGAATATGAAATCCATATGCTCCAAAATAATCTTGATTCAAAACTGTATCTTATCTACATCACATAAACTTACACCATAATCAACTAGAGCCTCCTGCACAGAGCAATTAATATGCTATACTACAGCTTATTATATTCAAGGTATGCTCAAGAAAGTGAGTTGTTATTCAATGAAGAATTCCATTAAGAATGGAACTTTGCTAATGGCCACTGCTGTATAAAAAATAAGTATTTTGTAATAACGATGCTTTAAGATTAGAAATAAAAGCACTAATAATTTATTTAAAAAAATTTTTATAGCCATTTTGAAGAGACTGACAACGAAAGTAAAATGTCTCACATGCCACCAATTTTTACCACTGCTCAATAATTGTTGATGCAATTTATAGCTTTGTTACAACTCAAATTAAGAATATTTAGCAGAAAACTTATAATATAAAAATAAAGATCAGATAATTCAAGATGCTGAAACACATCATAAGACGCAATAACAGGATCATACTTAAAAACTGAAATTTAATTATAATTATCTCTCTGCATGAAATTTACTACACTAGAAATAAATATCAAGTATATCTAAAAAAATAAAGTTTAGCATTATTGTTAATAATTAATTATAATAAAAACTATATATAAATAAATCTAATGGGTGACATGCTTAGGTTTCTCAGTCTGTTTGTTACAAGATAAGCAACAGAAGCATTTCATAGCATCTTAAATTGGATTCTAAACATATTGTTACAAATTTTCTACAAAGATATATGATTTTAGTGCAGTTCTGAGTGAAATCATCATACATTTTTTCAAGTAATGTAACGCAAAACAAATTTTAAAAGAACGATATGGTGGAAAATTAAGAATACAAGGGCAAGTGCATTTAACATTAAGTAAATAGGTATCTCAGTAATTTGGCAAGATATCACCAAGCTGATTATGTTTTTGGCAACTTATTTTATCATCATATTTGGTGACCATTTGGGCATGGTCTCTGTATCACCGTAATATGTATTGAAATTGAATAAATGTAATTGACTTCTATGCTAGCTGTAACCATAATCCCACACTCTTATTGCTTTCCAATAGTTTCGAGAGTCAGAAAGTACTAGAAATATCTCGACGGCCAGTTGAAAAGTATAAAAACCCAGACAGAGAGCATCCGAGTTCCAGTTGCTTAGTTATTGTTGTTGAAAATTGTAGTTCTGTGTGCTGAAATAAATCTGAGTTAGTTTTCTCTTTAGATGTGCTTTTTTGCATTCCAATGTGTTTAATATTCTTAGTAGTTTGAAGTGTAATTACTAATTATACTGTGTGATACAGTGAACACTTGTACAAATATTTCTCCATGAAATTCTAGACATTTGAGTTTTTATTTTGATAAAAAAAATTATTAACCTATTATTGGACTTGTGCATTTGAGGAAGACCTTTGAATTTATCACAAACGCATATGCACGCAACAGTATTTTCTTGGGAAAAAGACTTCCTAAATTTAATGCCTGGAAACAAATTTCTGTAGGTAAATTTAAAACCTAAATTTCGTTAAAAATAATCTTTTGCTTGGGCTTTATTCACAAGTTACATATTTATTAACAACTAAAGCAATCACAGATTAAGTATTTTTAAAAGTATTTTAACAAATACACTCTGTTGAAATAAATTCAAAGGTCTTCCTCAAACTACTTTCACAATTACTCAATTCTTGTTATTCATTCTGAAAAAGAAATAAATTATTTTTCATTAGCAGAACAGTATTTCCATGCATATTTTTAGCACTCTTGTGATACCTTTCATTAGTAAAAATCAAGCTGCAAAAAATTTGCAAATTTCTGAAAGGCAAGATAATAATGATTCTTATTCTTACAGCACATCCTGATTGATTTAATGTATCTATCTTCCTGCCACATGTTGCTGATTCAAAGATGTTGGCATTTTCAGCATCTTGGCAGTTAAAATTAGAATGAGAAACATCCATGACTAAGAAATCAGTTTTCTTACAGCACTTCTTGGTTATTTTCAATAAAATTCATTTCCAGGCTTCCATGATCTACTCAGACAAGTTTTTAAAATGCACACTGAATTTTATATCATTAGGATGCTTCAGCTCTTCATTTTGCATAGAACTATGGCTATAAACCTGGTGTAAAACTTCCCCAAATAAGTCATATCTACTAATACATACAGGATAGTCTTTTCTGTATCTCCATTTAAATTATTTCATCTAATACATCTAGTTACATTTTTATGCTGGCGGGCCTACATTTATTATCAAAATATATACTGTTTACCGTAATTTTTAATAATAAAGTAAAAAGTGGAGCTCAATTATAACATTTCAGATTTGAAAAAGAACGATTATTCTAGATTACTGGAAAATGATTCTCAATCAATTTCAGTTTTATTCTTTGGCAATCTGCAACCAGATAATGCTTCTTCAGCAAATTCTTTTCCCTTGACAGCTACTTCTTCCATCTGTTAACATTCCACACTATTTTCTTAAGCCTTAATTTAAAATATTTATGATTTAAATTTAATGTCTATTTTCTAAGAAAAATACAGATTGGGAGAAATTTAAAAATTCTTTTCAAGCTATTTTTGTTTATCTTCAGATTTCTCTAAAACTTGTACCTTGAAAGCTTGATTGTTAAATTGCTGAATATATTTCAGATTCCACAGAAACTTCTTCACACTTGTATAGAGCAATACTAACAAAATTCAGGCCAAATGTATTTACAAATTCCAGAATTAATTTACAAATTCCAGAATTAATTCCAGAATTAATTTCCAGAATTACAGAATTCAGGTCATATCCTGAAGCAAAATACCCCACTGAAACATGGGACTGTCCTGCACAATCCATATCTGGTCACTCTAATCTACATCAGTGAATTTCAAAAGCTAATGTATTTCATTAAAAGAGATCACAGAAAAAAGAATGCTATGAAGCTGGAGAAAATAAACGGAAAGAGAAAGTGCTCTTTACTTGAAAGAGCAAGAGAAGTATTTTTGAATAACTATATCTCGAATTTAACTAATCCAGCAGATTATGAACTGCAATTAAAAAAAAAAAAATTGGATTTTCTCATAAAAAAAGCCAAGAAAGACTTATTTAACAATACAAAAGAAATTATACATTATAGTAACTTAAAAGTATATAAATTAAACCATTTTTGTACTTAGCAAAATTATTTAACATTCATGTAAAACTGAAAAAAAAATTTAATTTAAAAGTTTAAAATAATAGAATAATTGTAAAACATGAAAAGCACACAGTTATAGATATAAGCTAGACATTCTCCAAACATATGTGTTCCATTATGGAAACACTCAAAATCCTAAAAATTAATTTTCTTTTTAAAAATCATCTACTAAAATAAGTAATATCATGTGCTGGATACTAGCAAAATTATAGATAACAACAGGTAAACTAAAGCCACTTAAAGGAAGGAATTTTTTTTTTTTTTTTTTTAATACTCAAAAGATTTTTCAGATACAAGAATTTTTTAGAAGTAGAAAATGAATTTAAGAACCCCCCCCCCAAGAAATCATTTTAAAAGATAAAAAATAATATGTCATATGACCAAAGAGAGCAGGTGGCTTTATAAATATTCTTACATATATATATATATATATATATATATATAAACATTGTGTGAATAAACAGTTTCTGTAAGTTTCATGTTTGAAAAAATTATAATTTAAAATCTGGCAGAACTAATTGAAATTTTAACACAATTTTTCCCCATCTAATTTTAATTTTCAGATAATCTTGAGAATATCACAGAGGCTGATACACCAAGATTAAAAACAAAACTATTTTTAAATAGTTAGAATTTTTTTTAAAGTATACATTTCAAATAAAATAATATTATTATATTTTTCTTTTAAAAACAAGAAGAATTTAAAACTAAAAGACAGGAAAACGATAAAACAAAGAAGTTCTACACTGTGAATAAGAAACAATGTATATAAAAAAATTCTGAGATTACTACAAAATATCACATAAAATGTAAAAGATAAATAACACAATTCAGTATAATGAAAGAATGGTTCATTTAAAATCTACTGAAAGTGAAAAGTGACATACAGCAAGCAGCAAACACAGTAGTTAAACAAAGGACACAACAGAAAGATAATGATAAATCTTCAAAACAATGAATTCAGAACTTATTACAATTTTAATCATGTCTCTAACCCCAAGGGTAGAAGTATTTACAACATTAAAAACATTTTTCTCAACAGTTTCAGAAGTTATTAAATTGAAGTTTATTTTCTATGAAAACATAACGCATAGGAAAGATGGAACATGAACTCAGTGGCAAAAGCTTCAACAACTAAATGGAAATATATCTCTTAATAGCAATATTAAAAGATACAAAAACATCCAGCATTCCCCCCAACCCATACATGCACAACAAAATTCCTATACCTGACTTGAATGAAAACTATATTTTGTGATTTAGGTCATAAAATTTTAATTGAAAATTTCACATCACAATCTAAAGAAAATGTTTTTACTCTAAACATAAGAAAACATAAAACTTATGCAGATACATACTCAGTTATCAATTTGAATTCGTTCAAAATCATTATGATATGTTAAAATATATCATCTTGTTGAGTAATAATATTGTAATTGTTGAATAATAGTAATAATACATCTACACAATTATACACAAAGTTAATACACAATGCAAGCATGAAAATCATGACTAAGAAAGAGAAATTAATAAATTTTAATGACACAATACAATCACACACATGCATTGCTACAATGAATAACATTCCTTTATGCATCAGCATAAAATAAAAGGATGACTATTCAAAACGCATCTTGCAAAGATCTGGATAGAATTCACAATATACATGTAAAGACTTTTCATTTTATGAAGCTTGTGTTCAATACTAAAAAAGTTGCTTTTAATACTAAAAACAAATCTTAATCATTTTAAAGCTTTAAAAAATTTAAATAATTCTTTTTATCAATTTTAAAATTTTCCAAACAATACAGTTATTTTTTTAATTAATCTATGCATTAATTCTATTAATGTGATAAGTTCTGACTTGATACAAAATTAATTTTTGTTTTAAATGCAATTTAAAAATATAATTAAAACAAATGTAACTCTGCTAAATGCATGCATCTATTTTATGAATGTTAACAATTTCATTTCATACATACCAAGATACAGCAGAAAACTTCAAAAATCACCATATGCCATTGAATATTAATGTTAAGTAAGACCCCATGAAAAATATTATCAGAACTTTTTACTATAGATTAACATTGAACATGGGTTCTTGCATTCATGAACTCATCATATCATTACTTAATCATTTTAAGTGCTGCAACATGATACACAACATTTCCATATCTTGAATTTGTAACATTTCCTTGCCTTTATAAAGAAAGTAATATATTAATTACAACAGCTAACAGGCCCCATAAAAATATATTAAGTTAAATACATTTACAGTAGCAAATTACAACTCCAAATATATGAAACATGAGAATCACTTCCCACCTAGATATTTCAAAAATCAAGTTGAGCTTTTTCTGCAACAAAGACAAAAACAAACATAAATATTGCTTAACCAAAATTAAATTTAAGCATTTCTTTTGACATTTACGTTTCATATTTTAATACACACATTTGTACCATCAGCTATATTATACATGCATTACTTTCTTAAAAGTAAAGGAGGGTTGCAGATGGTCTAAAAGGGGTCTGGAACAAGATGAAATTTTTATATAAATAATGTGAAAATATTATGTTATATTGGAGAGGGGAGGATGAGTAATTGCTGAGGAAATAATAATTAAAAAAAAAATTTAATTAAATTTACTTAATGGAAATGAGTATAATGCTAGAAGATTTAAAAAAGGGTAGCTTGTTATAAAATTAATTTATTTTAATGAAATATAATACTGAAAGATTTATTTAATGGAAAATTTAATATTTTTCAATCAAATTTAAACAAAAGTTACAAAATCAAGTTTAGATAAATTGTGTAACAGTATTCACACTCACCTATTACATGAGATGAATATCAGATATAAAATCTGGAATGTTTTCTAAATCCCATACCATTGTTTTTTTTTTTAACTACTTTTATTTTTACATTTGCTTTATATATTATACAAGTTAAACACATACTAAAAATTTTAATAAAAATACCAGTTTTCTACTACCTTTAAATTATTCTCTGAGACAATGCCTCAGTAAAATTCAGAATCTCTGGCATAAATTAATAAATAATAAATAAAAATAATATAAATAATAATTAAACACCAAATAACATTAATTTTACTTTTGATAGAACGAACACATGATCAGGATAAGTTTCAAGTAATTGAAGTTCCACTGCATTAAATTCAACAATGACCGAAAATAATCACCATTAAACAAAATTAAAACTTTTAATAATGATCTGAATATATAATTTTCATATGCCATTTTATACATATTGCTCAAAATTTTTTTTTAAAAAAAAAAGTTGAACTTCAAGTACAAAAATATTAATTTTTGTAAAAATTAATAATACTGCACTGGAATAAGAATTAAAGGACAGGTAATAAAAAATTAAGAAAAATTTAATAAAATTAATATGGGCTTTTGTTTGCTTTGAAACTCTACAATAACATTCACTAGAGTGAGGTAAAATTAATCACAATTGCATTAGGTTAAAATTCATATACATAAGAAATTTCTCTTCCTTTTTCACATTTCTCTGTCCGTCTTCACAAATGAGAAAATTAACTTCCTGTGATTTCTGTACTCTTACATGTATTGCATAATGTGAAAAGAGCACTTTTGACAAATAATGCAATGGCTTTATAATACATTTTTGTACATTATTTAAAACAATAAATTTCAAAATCTACTACAAAAGTTTTTAAAATTACTTCTTTATATTATACATATGATACATTTATGCTACAATGAATTTAAACATTGCAGAAATTTTCAGAATTGCAAAAAATTCAGAATAATAAAAATTATAAACAAACAAAATATATATTAGGTATGTATAACAAATCAGAGCTGAAACATTCTAGTTTACAAAATTATACCAAAAATATTCAGTTTCTTAATGAAAACTTACAAAAGGTTTTATATTTTACAATATAAAATTAACTTTTGCTACATGCAAGAATTTTATTTTTATAAAATGCCAGTATCACACTAGGACAGTGAATTAACTTTATTGCAAAGTTACTGTCACAATTTTATTTTAAATTCCAGAAATGTTACTTTCAAAGAATATCTAATATTTTTATTTTAACACACATATATACACATAAAAGAGATTATTAAATATTGGAAGAACTCTATATCCATTTAAATAAAAAAATCAACAGCAAAATGAATTTTAATTTTAGAATAAAAATGGAACAAAAGCAATTTTAATTCTCCCACCTTTTGCATAAATTGAATATCACTTTGTTTACCAAAACATATACGCTTGCTTAAAAAATTCTAATCTTCCTAAGCAATAAAAAAATCCTTGCTTACGATTAAGTTGAACAACAAAAAAAAAAAATAAAAGAAGCATTTACTTCATTAAAAGTACACATGATATACTTTAACCACTTTTAACCCCAAACCTGGCTGTATACCATCACAGGAAGATATACATTATTTTCTCTTATTAATTCTCCTTTATAGATTTAAATGCAGAAGCTCAGTTTGTTTGGTATGTAGTTAAAAGGGCTGCATCTACTGGTTCCATGCAGGAAGGACATGTGAAAGATCTCATGAGCCAATCATCAATGCAGTCTGTGTGATAGATATGCATACAAGGTAGAAACCGTATAGGATCTCCTATCATAAATTCTCCCATACAAATAACACACCTAAAATTTCAAAACAGAGATATTAGAAGTTTATTCAAGAAATATGTATATATGGAAAAAAAATCAATACTGTTTATTTTTATAAATATATGCTCATGTCATGTTAAAGAATTAAAAAGCACATTAAATTAAAATAAAGTTTAATCAAAATTAAATATTTCAGGTTGGCATTAATACCTTAAACACTAAAATTTTCCCTATAAAATGCCTTCTGAAATACTGAACAGCTCATAATTTTAGAAATACATTTTTCTTACCTACAGTAGCAAGTTTACTGACTGAAAATTTTTTTCCAAAAAAAAAATTTCCATCAGCATTATGAAACTAATTCTGAATTCAAGTTTTTGGTTGACAACAATAAGTCGAATTTATTGAGAGATTTAGGAATTTCTTAAAACTGAGCATTATAATCGGGTCAAGGTATCTAAATTCGTATCCTAGTGAAAGACTTGCACAATCCATAGACATTACACCTGTCAATAGGACATTATTTCTGTATTATTATTACTCTGCATACAATCTACAGTTACTTTGTAAAATCTATCATTTAAATGTAAAAATGAAGTATCAGCAACAAAATACTATCACACACATTACTTCCAATATTTCTTATGTAGGAAGTATGCTTTTCCAATTTATTATCTCCTGAATAAATGATTCCAGTAATTATGAAATAATTATACTTTTATCCGTTTTTCCTTCTCCAGTAATAAATTAGTACATTGTTATGACATTTTTTGGCCTCCCTCCCCCCCAAAAAAAACACCATGCACTTTTGTTTCTAAGTCAAGTAAAACAGGGAAACAAAGAAATTGTTACATGTGAAATTCAGTATTTCAAAAGTGATGTGATTGTAAAAGTTAACATTTATGTCTCTATAAAGACTCATAAAAATAAAATAAAACTGTAAAATTAAAATATAACTCTATAACACACTTTTTGCATATGTTAAAAATGTATTTATAACACACAAATTTGAAACTGACCTCGTAATGAAAAATATTAAAACTAAATATTATAAAAATTCCATAGGGAAAAACTTTATTCTATTTCTTTTCCAGAAAATAATTTAGGGGAAAAAATTATTAATTATAAATTAATTACAAAGTGTATGACTGATTCTACACCTAAACATCTAATTTAAAAATTTACATTAATAGGTAATTGATGAAGGGCTAGCTGATATCCTGATAATAAGCAAAGACTATAAGAGCTATCTACCCTATGGAAAGGCACTGCCATGGAACACTTTCTAACGGGAATTGGCTCATGTTCAAATTACTGGTTTCTTTAAATTTAGTTCCTTAAAAGTGGGCTGGCTGAATGCCAGCCCACTTTTAAGGAACTAAACCTCAATCTAACTAAGCCCAATATACCAGAGGTGGCCAACTTTTTTGTATGTAAGATTTACATTTTATCTTAAAAATGTGTTGCAATCGACTTGTTGTCATAGGTGTAGTCTAAAGGGAGAGAAGGGTGTAAAATACATACAATGTCTAAAGGAAAACTGCTCAATATGGTTGCCTTCAAGATGTAAAATCTGCAGTCTGTGGACAGCTTGTTTAACTTCGGATCATAATTGACGAATTGAGATGCTTCTCGCATGCAGAGTGATACTGTCTTTTAAAAGTACCAGACATCATCGATAAAAATTTTTTAAAATTTTTTAAGTTTTACAATGACAGTTTAAGTTTCTTAACTTTTTGTGTTCTTTTTCTTCATATCAGCAATAGAAATTAAAAAGGAATATTTCCATACCTCATGTGTTTTTTTGTGTGCGTGTGATTATTTGTGCCTTTTCAGCATATTTTCCGTTGCACAGTGCCACCTATCGGTGTTTCAGGAACTATTTGTTTTTTCACGTAATCCATTTCCCTATGCCTTGAATAGTATATTCAACAATTTTGGAGCCTTCACACTTAGTAGTTTGGTGTATAGAGAGCTCAGAGTTGGAGCGTTTTAATTTTAACTACCTTGTATATGGCTTTAGAAACAACTTTATGGTACTTCTCAGTAACCGGACAAAGATTATTTTGTACCAATAGGCAAAATGTAGTAATATAGTTCTTACAAATAAGCAGGAAATATGAACAAAAATTCAGCAATTTTCCCTTTGACATTTTTTTCATCTTTTTCTCTATTTTTTTTTTGAGGGGGGGGGGGCATTAATATGGGTTACATGATTTGATGATTGCCAAATATGAAAGCATTGTGATTGAATTCTTTTGCGACAGATGTATCATCCATACTGGAATATTTATTTACCTGGTGGTGTCAAAAGATCATTCTGTCTATTGCAATTAAAAAAAAAACCACTCACAAATGGAATAATTACGCTATATTCTGATTTGCCACTTCCTGCGTTTGCCTTTTCCAACCCCTTGTATTTCTCCGGGGAGGGGGACCTAATTAAAGAACCATGCTTTTTTATGAAGTTTTATATCTTATTAAGATTGCCATTCCTATTTTTAATTACATTTGCCACCAATATTTAGGTGTGGTGCCAAGTGGCATTCTGTTAAATGAAATTTAACTCTTTTAATAATTGCCATAATGCTACAAATATTCATAAATTTATCAGATGAATGCATAAGCTTAATATATATTTTAACTTATGCTTATCAGATACTATATGACTAAAAATATGTAAATAAAATACTTCCCAAAATTTTAAAGGAAATTAATAAATGTATTTGCTTTTTAATTGCTCAGAAAGATCTTATATTTATGATATAAAAGATCATATATGAACATTCAGCACCAAAAAAAAAAAAAAAAAAAAAAAAAAAAAGCCAGTTACATTTCTGCATCTCCCATTCTACTCGGCAGACTGAAGAAATTTAATTTGCATTTTTCATGTCTCGAAAGCACGACTTATGATATGTATTAGATTTATATATACCATAGTTCCAACATAAGTATTCTGACACTAAATCGGGCTTTTTCTGAAATGATTAATTTTTTCCATATTTAAATTATACGACTCAAACTATGGTTACATATTAAATTTGGTGAGAAACTTACTGAGAAAAAATAAAAATTTGTCTTGGCACACATTCTTTAGTTTACGCCTAGAATAATTCACTTGGTGAAACTCTTAATTTATGGTGATATGTTTTCCTTTCACTATGCATGAGTGAAAAAAAAGGTACATCATTCATTCTTTCAAATAATTTTAACAAAGTTCATAAACCACATTTGGCATTATTATCACCTTATAGCAAATATACCAAATTTCAAAATGCACCAATATATAAATTCATATATATCTTGGGAAATTTTGGATAAAAAGCTCTAATTTTTTGCAGGTATGCCTAGAAATACATTTGTTTTAAGGTGATCGTAAAAATTTTACAGGTTATAATTAAAAAAAAATTTCTAAAAATGTTTAAAAATTAATAAAAAATACACATTTAAAAAATAAATCGGAAAATATCTGTACATTTTACTTCGATTGAACCTAAATTTCGTATCTGAAAGAAGGAATCAAGCAAATTTAATAAAAGATATTAACAAATAATTCAATTAACACTGCTAAAATTTTAAGCACTAAAGTTTTAAAAACCACAGATGTGATTTTTACAAAGCTTGGCAGTTTGGCACAATTTGAGTCGTAGAATTGAAATATGGAAAAAAATCAGTATGTCATTTCAGAAAAACTAGAATTTTACATCAAAAGCCTATAAAATGCTTTATAGAGATCTAATACATATCCTAAATCGCCCTTTTGAGACATGAGAAATACAAGTTAAGTTTCATTAATCAGCCCAATAGAACAAGAGATATAGGACTGTCTCCCACGTTTTTTCTTTTTTTTTTGCAGAGTGTACAAAAATATAACATAACAAACATAGTAGCTAATGCTTACAAAAGACTCCATTAAGAAAATTGCGAACGCTAAAACTCTCCAAAAATTTATTTTATCAAACAATAAAAATTAAAGATAGTAAGTGGCATGTACTCTCGGTTTTTCTTGCTTCCATCATATTTTCCTGTAGGAAGGTGCTGTATGAGTCCAATTCTTTGAGCTATTTTTATCTGTTCTTCCTCAGTCAATTGAGAAGCTGGACGACTAACATTGGGTGATGGATAGTATACAGGAACAGATACTGACTCCTGAAAAATAAATTCTGAAATTACAAACAGAACAAAGTATGGCTAGTTTCTGTTGGCAAAAAATAGATTTTGCTCTGCTGACGGCAGGAACAGGTTGATGACTGATAGAAACTATGTTTTATTAATTAGCAATACTTACTAATTTATTAAATTAATTTTAATATTGAATTTTTTCACTTCTACATTGTAGCTTCCCTCGGCTGTGTTTATTCAGTCCTTTTTGACCTGCACAAGCATCGCAAGATTGGCACCACTTTTTCATGTCAGCCCTTGCATTACTCCAGTTGAAGTGTTCTCAAACTCTGCAAAGTATTCATCATGCGAAAGTAGTCTCCTGTCAGGCTGCTATGTAATTCTTTACGGATATTCAGGATCTGGGATTTCTTGAAAGTACTAGCTACCATTGGAATACCTTCCCATCATCCTTTTCGAATTTCTGGTATATGACACCGCTTCGAATATGGTGCGAGTCCCAGACAGCTCAATATTATTTTGCCTTAGGACTGCAGATGGAAATGTTCTACAAGTTCCTATTTCAAGGTTTCCTACTTGAAGATTCCACTCAATCCAATAAGAACTTTACGTCCACATCTTCACACTGGTCTTTCCGACTTCATCACTCCATGGGTCTGGATTACACGATGTTGAAATCCAACACTCGAGTGGATTGATCAGCTTGAATTTTGCTTCAACTCTGGAATGATATTGGCAGTTTTCTGGGTAGGGTCTTCTGGACAGGGCGTTGGCATTTCTGTGTGATGATCTTTTCCTATGATGGATATTTATGTCATATTTCTGGAGTCTTTGTATCTGCCTGGCTATTTGGTCTTCCGAGGTTCTTGAAATTTAATAGCCAGGTCAATAATGCATGATCTGGGCAAAGCAGGAATTTTCTTCTGTAGATGTAGTGGTGGAAACATCCAACGGCTTTGACTGTGATGAGCAACACTTTTCTGGTGACACAGTAAGTTCTCTCCAGTTTAGATAAGACACTTGCGCAAGTATGCTATGACATGTTCTTGAACCTTTACTTCTTGGGACAAAGCAGCACTAACACTCACATTGCTTGCATCTGTGTCCAGAAAAAATGGTTCATCAAGCTGAGGATATGTCAGGATTGTTGCAGATGTTAAAACAACCTTCAGTTTGTTAAACATATTCTCACATTCTTTTGTTCACAAGAATTTTTATTTATTCAGTTTGTGAAGGGGCCTAAGATGGAAGAAAAGTCCATTAGAAATCTCGGAAACTTCTCAGCTGATGGACATATACAACATGTCTTCAAACTGTTGACACATTATCTGAATTCGCACAGACACCTTCAGCAGAGATGACATGTCTGAGGTATGTCACTTCCTGTCTGAATAATTTACATTTGGCAGAACTTAAGTTTGGTATTTATCAGTTTCTGAAGCACCTTTCTACGATTTTCTAAATGCTCCTATAATGTTTTCCTGACAATGATGATGTCATTGAGGAATATCAGATAGGTTTCATACTTAAGACTCTCAATATAGTCCCCATCAGGTGTTCAAACATTGCTAGTGCATTATATAGTATCAGGTTGTCCAGAAAATAATGTCAGTTTTTACAATTTTTAACTTTCCTGTACATTTTTAGCAACAAAAATATTTTGAATTACATTGGTTTATATATCATTCTGAAGCTCTTATTTCTATAATTACCATTTTGTTCAAAAATTATTTTCAAAAATATTTACTAGGTGTTTTTGTTTAGATGTCAAAACGGGATTTTCTGCAAATTTACTTTTATGAGTACAAGCTAGGCCACAGCGCAGCACAAACAGCTCGAAATGTCAACGAAGTATGGGGCGAGAAAAGTGTTAATGAATCTACTGTTCAACGGTGATACCAACAGTTTCGTCGTGGAGAATTTGACCTGGAAGATCAAGAGCATCGTGGACACTCTTCAGCTGTTGATGACGAGTTGAAACAAACCCATGCATAACTGTTCGAGAGCCTGCCATAAGCAAAACAATGATTTTTGATCACTTGAATCGTATAGGAAAGTCAAAGAAGCGCGATAAGTGGGTGCCTCATGAATTGAGCGAAAATTTAAAAAAATCGCCGTTTTGAAGTGTCGTCTGCTCTTCTTCTCTGCAACAAAAACGACCTTTTTCTTGATTGAATGTTACGTGCGATGAAAAGTGGATTCTCTCCAACAACTGGCAACATTCAGCTCACGGGTTGGACCGCAGTCAGACACCACAACACTTTCCAAAGAAAAATTTGCACCAAAAGAAAACTATGTTGACTGTTTGGTGGTCTGATGCCAGTCTCATCCACCACAGCTTCCTAAATCTGGGTGAAACGATTACGACAGATAAGTATTGTCAACAAATCAACGAAATGCACCAAAAATTGCAACGCATGTGCTCGGAATTAGTTAACAGAAAGAGACCAGTTCTCCTCCATGACGATGCTCAGCCATACGTCTGCAACTGACCCTACAGAAATTGGACGAATTGGGATACGAGATTCTCCCTCTTCCCCCATATTCGCCGCCCGATTATCACTTTTTCAAACATATGGATAACATTCTGCATAAGAAATGCTTCAGAAACCAAGACGAGGTCAAAAATGCCTTTGACAACTTTATTGCATCCAGAATTCCAGAATTTTATTCTACAGGCATAAATAAACTTATATCTCGTTGGCAAAAATGCATTGATTCAGCTGGTGCTTATTTTAAATAATAAAATTATTTTTGAGTTATGACACTTTAAAAATATATGTTTAATACCTGCATTATTTTCCAAACAACCTAATACAAAGAGCATCACCTTGAACTGCCAAAGTCCTTGTCCAGTGCAAATGCCGTCTTTTTTCCGTCATCATGGTGTATCTCTACCTGCCAATATCCACTCTTTAAATCAAGTCAAAATCACCTGCTTCCAGAAAGAGTGTCCACAGTATCATAAATTCTAGGAACAGGGTAGTTGTCTTCCTACATGAACTAATTCAACCTGAGATAATCAATGCAAAATCTAGTTATACTATTTTTCTGACAAGGATGAAAGGACAAGCCCATGTACTTGCTGAAGGCTTGATGACATCACTATCTAGCATGTCCTTTAGAAGTTTTGCTATCTCTTCCTGTTTAGAATTAGTAGACGTTTTTGATGTTGCTTGACTGGTGGATGATCTCTTACTTCAATTCTATGCTGTTCACCTATGTCAGAAGATGAATGGGAAACACATCTTGAAATTCTTGGATGGCATGTTCTACAACATTTCTCTCTTCGTCACTTAGGTGCACATTTTGCAATAACTCCTATGTTAGGCTCTCCAAAGACACGGATTCTTGAAGGTTACTATTTTGTTTAAAACAAGTCACTCGAGTACATGCTGCAACCACTTTGAGTTTCCCAATGACTTTTGCCTTATCAGTTAGATTGGCAACACTCACTGGGATAGCAGTCCTCGACAGGTCAACAAGTGGCTAGGCTACTAGTACTCCTTTCAGGCTGTTACAGTTCTTTGGGATATTCCATGATGCCGTACCCTGAATTTCCAGTTTTAGCTATGGAACTAGGAAGTAAAAATTCTGTTCTTGCTAGTACTGTGATATCGTCTTGAGCTATGATTTGATGGATGGATTTAACTCTTTCATCTTTAATTCCAAATATGGTTATGTCCTCAGAGGTAGAATGCATGTTATTTTTTAAAATCCAAGGAAAAATTACATTTCCATAGAAAGTCTAATCCAAGTATGCAAGATATGATAATATCTGTTACATATGCTGTGTGATGATTGACAGCACTTCCAAATGTGATGCTGTTTAATTTTCCATCAGACATAGTCTGGAATAACACAGGGTGGCATCCAGATGATTTAACGTTCCAATTGTTCAGTTGAATCTTTCTGGATGATGGTAACATTGGGTCTAGTATCAATAGTCATAGTGATACTGATATGTTCCATTATGAAAAGTGCATTAAGCCGCCACTCACTGCAGAAATCCAAATTGCTTAAAAAAGTAGCTTCTCAATATCTGCCATTCCAGTCTGCAAGATGGCCATTAATTTGTTTCCTATGTCCTTGCTGGGAAGCAGTTTCATTTTCTGTGCATGAGATGTTCTGCAGTTCCTTTGTACACTGCACAAAAAATAAATGGGACAATTCTATTTCTCCTGTTCTACTGGGCTGATTGACAAAATTCAAATTGCGTTTTTATGCTCAAAAGCACGATTTAGGATATATATTAGATTTATATATAGCATTGTTCTAACATAGGTATTTTGAAACAAAATTGAGCTTTTTCTGAAAAAAGCATACCAATTTTTTTCATATTTCAATTCTATGACTCAAATTATGCCTAGATATTAAATTTTGTAAAAATTGGTGCAAAATTTACGGAGAAATACAAAAATTTATCTTGGCGCAATTTTTTTGCCAAGAATAATTCACTTGGCGAATTTCTCAATATATCGCAACTTATCTTCCTTTCCCTTCCATTATGCCGAAGCAGAAAAAAAGGCACCTCATTCCTACCTTTTTACATTGTGCATGAGCGAGAAAAAAGTGACATTGTTCCTACTTTCAAATAAATTTAACAAAATGTCTAAACCATATTTGATGTTTTATCGCTTTCAACAAATATGCCAAATTTCAAAACACGCCAATATATAAATTCACATGTATCTTCGGAAATTTTAAATAAAAAAACTAATTTTTTGCACGCATGCTTAGAAATACGTCTACTTTAAAATGATGGTAAAACTTTTATAGATTATAATTGAAATTTTTTTTTTCAAAAATTTATAAAAATTATTTAAAAATACAAATTTTAAAAATAAATCAAAGAAATGGGTGAATTTTATTTGGAATGAACCTGAATTTCGAAATGTGAAAGGAAGAATCAAATAAGTTTAATAAAACAAGAGAGATTAAAAAATATATACCAAACTCAATTAACATTGAAGAGCTACAATTTTGAGAGCTAATTTTTTAAAATCTACTTGTGCGATTTTTACAAAACTTGGTAGTTTGGCATAATTTGAGTTGTAAAATTGAAATATGGAAGAAAAAAAAAAAAAAAATGTGAATGTCATTTCAGAAAAATTCCAATTTTGTGTCAAAATACGTACATTAGAGAAATGCTATATCTAAATCTAATATCCCAAGTCGCGCTTTCAAGACATGAAAAACGCAAGTTGAATTTCATCAATCGGCCCAGTAGAACAAGAGATGTAGGACAATTTCCCCCTTTTTTTTTTTTTGCGCA
This sequence comes from Stegodyphus dumicola, assembly GCF_044657685.1. Taxonomy (NCBI): domain Eukaryota; kingdom Metazoa; phylum Arthropoda; class Arachnida; order Araneae; family Eresidae; genus Stegodyphus; species Stegodyphus dumicola. Next base: position 203,783,684 of record NC_140771.1, read on the forward strand.
GTGTACATGACCTTCACCACTGCAGTTCTAGCCCTTTACAGTCAATTTGTTATCACTCGTATTCCACCTCAATGATCCTCTGGCTCCTGGACATGAGCAGCTCTGATTGGTTGGCAGTGTTTATGAGTTGCTTGCTGAGCTGCCTCAAATTTCATGATGTTTACTAATGTACCTTTTTAAATCCTTGACATCTGACATTTGCAGGGCTTTCTGTATCTCAAAATCCCAGATGCCATCAATGAAGTACTGCAGGGGCAAATTTCCCTTGTTTCTGAAGGGCAGTCTGAAAAGGCAAGATGAAACAAATTTCAACATCCATGGCAAGCTCCTGTAGTGTTTCCATGGGTTTCTGCTGGCATGATTTTAACTGCTATAGTCTTTTAAACACTTCTCATCAAAGCGAAGTTCTAGTGCACCGGACAGATCTACAAAGTCTAGCCTCTGGTTTTCAGCAGAGTCTGAAGGATATCGGATGCATCTGCTCTCAGAGAAGCAGTGAAATGGCAGGCCTTGACTTGAGAATCCCATCCATTTGCATTACCACTACATAGAAATGTTATATACTTGCCAGGTCTTCATCATAAACAGGCAGCTTTAGAGAGGGTCGAGAAAACATGGGTGAAAATTTAAAAACCCTTGTAATTGCTTCCTGCTGTTGCTATGAATTTCTTTGGCAGAAGAAACTCTAGTTTCTCCAACTCCTATCTTCAACAAGTCCATTCTGAATTCTGTAGCTTCAATTCTGTTTTCTATTATGACAACAATTTCTCTTTTGATTTCCTCTTGACCTGCTTCAATCTTTTCTCGGACTGACTTGATAGCCTTCCATCTCTTAGAGTTGACAGCCCCTTGCATTTCTTCTTTAAATGCAGCAAAGGCTGCCACCAGCTGTTCCTCCATCACTCTTGTCAGTGGCATTCAATCCCATTTCTGATACCAAAAATTACTGTGTGCTTAGTTCATAATAGATCAAGTGCACACAGAACTAATGATAGCTTGATAAAATTTACTTTATTAAAAGATACGCTTCACAGATCTGGAATTTTTCATAAAAATACTTGTAGAGCTCTTCACGGTATCACAGAGCACAAACAGGAGTTATACTTCAAACTACTAAGATCGTTTAACAAAATGCAATGCAAAGCATGTTTAAAGAGCGAAGCTCACAAAGAGATATCTCAATACTCCAAACCAATGCTGAATAACAAGAACTACTCGGAAACTGATATTCTCCAAGGTCTTACATAATTTTCTCCTGACCGCGAAGAGATTTCTAAAACCTTCCACTGCTCAAAATTACTAAAAGGCATACGAGGACCAAATATGGTTACAGCTACATATCTAGATTAATTACATTTGTTTAATCACAATACCAATTAAAGTTATACATGGACTGGACCAACTTGCTGCTGGCTTGGCAATATATCACAAATTTAGTGAGATAGCCATTTATTCAATGTAAAATTGACTTGTCTCTATTGTCTGTATTCTTTTCACATATAATTTCACTAAAATTATTTGGTACAACTCTGATAAACGCCCAATTTCACCAAATGTGGCGATATGTGTTTTGCGCTGGTTTTTGGCGCGATTGCGTGTTGTATAGCAACAATGTCTACATTGAAAAATCTTTTGGTGGAGTAGTTTAATTGCTATTTGGCAAGGTTGGTTCGTGTCGCGTGTTTTTTTTAAATGGCCTATGTTGCGATGAAAGACGTGGTGGGAAGGTTTCAGCCGTGTATTTTAGATTGTGTGCAGAGTAAATTTAGTATGAAAAGGTACGATGTTGGAGTTGTTAACGAGTCTTTTGTTCACGGATGTATTTATGAGGATCGTAGTGTATTTTTGGAATTTCTGTGGGAGTCGGGACTTTTAAAACGGAGTGTGACGTGTCCGAAATGCGGAGCTGATATGAGAACTCGGATGAAAAATGGTGTTTCTGGTAGACTTCTATGGGTTTGCAGTAAAATTGTTGCTAATAAAGTATGTGGGTGTCAGCGGAGTTTAAGGTTTGGATCTTGGTTTTCGTGTAGCAAGTTAACGTTGGAGGAAGTTTTTATTGTTACTTTCGAAATTTTGAATCGTAGGAAGGCATGTGATATAGCAAAATCGTGGAAGTTTTCATCACAGACGTTGTGTGACTGGCAAAATTTTATTAACGAATGTATTTTGGACTTTGTATGCTCTGTATCTGAGAAGATAGGGGGGAAAGATATTTCTGCTTTTAAAAGAAGCTTTCATTATGGTAAGTGCATTTTATTTTATTCTTTTTATTTTGTAGAATGTTATATTCATTGTTTTTTGTATGAATTTCCGTTTTTATTGTTGTTTTTTGAATTGTGTGAAATTTATTTTAGTTTATTTTCTTGATTTGTTTTTAGTGTAGATTGTGCAATTCGTAGATGTTTTTTAAAGTTGAAACCGCTGTGTACATGGTATTCTTTGAAATTTATTGTTGTTATGTTAATTTATTAAAGTGAGGTGTGCGTAGTTCGTAGATTCGTTCGTTACCTACAGTGTGCCATTCGTAGATGTTTTTTTAAGTTAAAACATATCGCTGTGTACATGGATTCTTGTCAAATATTTTTGGTTAGAAACTTTACGTTTTTGCTAGCTAAATTTTTTGTTTTCGTTTCGGACTTTTAGCTTAAATCGTGTGTTCAAAACGTAGTTTTTGCATATGCGAAAACCGCGTTTTTGGAGACATTTTAGACTTAAAGTTCGAAATGTAGACAAAAAATTTAGATAGTAATACGGCCGTGTGAAGTTTCTCGCCAAAGGTGTTTGCCGAAAAATTTGGCGACTTGAGGGCACATATCAGAGTAGTTCCAATTATTTATATATGTACAAAATTCATAACAATATTCTTCAAATACATGTTTGATCAATGGATTAATTAGTGCATAATCTATTCTAATAATAAAATAATAACAATATTTTAAATATATTCAAATTTTTATAATCATCTGTCAACAAAATTGTGCTTAAAAATTAACCTTTAACATTATAAAATACGACGCGACACCCCATTAAGACCGACTGCCATTGCAAGTTTTGCTGATTAAATAAAGAAACAATCCATCCAACCAAACAAACAAAAAAACTAATTATTTTCATCAGCCTCTCTTAAGTGCATCATCAGTCAGATCAGCTGAATTACTGAAACCAATGATCGATTGATAACAATATGTCTTGCATACTTCCAAAGCAGTCTCATGTTTATGCAATTTTGTCAAAAACGAAGTATAAATGTAATTCATTAATTGCTGCCAATTGTTCCCGCTATTACATCTACCGAGTTTTTTTACCAAGAATTTTATGCGCATAAAAAAGGTAATAAGAACATAATAAAATGTGTTAACTGCAAAAATGTTTTTAGTGCTAAATCTAGCTGAATGTAAGCACCAGGAAAAAAAAAAAAAAAAAAAAAAGCAGCAAGTAATAACAGTAATAAAATTAAAAAAAAAAAAAAAAAAACTTGTAGGCTTACCTCTTGACATGGAAATTATGAAAGTAGTAAATAATTTACTAGATAATTTAGCTCCACCTGTAAAGAAACTGAAACAAGATCCAGATAAAGAACCTGAAGATACACAGACCTGCAACATATCAGGCCAGTGTGAAAGATGCTAAACCAACATCAACGCAGAGACTAGTGATGGGCAACTTCGGTACTTTCTTGTACCCGGTACGAGAATAACGGGTACAGAAAAGTACCCGGTACAAAATACTCGTTGCTCAAGTAACCGTTACTTTGAAAAGTACCAAAAACCCATTTCAAGTACCGAGTACCCAAGTAACGATTTGAAGTACCGAAGTAACGAAATACCGGAGTAAGGGTTTGCTGTACCGGAGTACCCTGGTAACGGTTTGCTGTACCGGAGTACCCTAGTAACGATTTGCTGTACCGGAGTACCCTAGTAACGATTTGCTGTACCGGAATACCCTAGTAACGATTTGGAATACCGAAGTACCCTTTTAACAATTTGGAATACTGAAGTGCCCTAGTAACGATTTGGAGCACCAAAATACGCAGCTAACGATTTTGTGCACTGAAGGAACTAAGAGCAATATCGCCTAATGATTCTATTAATCAGGCATGAAAGAGCAAAAAATGCAAAGGAAAAAGAGGGAGGGACATGTATGTTTACATAAACATGTCCGGATAATTTCTTCCGGTGTTCCATTCGATAGTTCCCCCCCCTCAAATAAGCTTCAGAGGAAGTAAAAAAAAAAAAAAAAAAAAAAAAATGCCAAGTCAAAGTTCATCTCTCTTCCTATCGGAGGAGCATGGTCACGTCCTGGAGGGTAAAGCAGGCGTTGACAATCCTGCGTTAGGCACGTGACCTGGGTTTAGTTTTTGGCGAGATGAAAATCTGTTTTTAGAAGGGGGAAGAATTATCATAAGTGGGTCAGTTATCTTTGCTCTTTCATTAGAAAAGTTTAAAATTGCGTCTGTATTTTATGTTGATTGGCTTAGTGATCCACTAGATGCTGTGACATTTTCTGAAGTAGGTTCAGCGGGATAAAACGGATCATATTTATTTAAAAAGGATCATATGATTTACGTTGCCCTATTAAGCAAGCAAACGAAAAATATTCTTCATGATTTATGCTAAAAATATGTTGAGGAAAAGGAAATAATCTAGTTGGCAGTTGATTCCATTCACCAATCCAACAACAGCAACTTACCAAATCAATCATTTCAGATCCATGCAGTTTTTCTCCTACAAACGATGAAAAATCAAAACATGCACAATTCAGATTACAAATCATCTAGCGCTCCCCTCCCTTTCCCTCCTGACTATACCGACTCCAATCACAAGCGAGCAATGCCGGCGACAGTGACTCCAACTGCTACTATCCCCCCCCCCCCACAAAGAACGGCCTTTCGAAAAATTTCACTATTTCACATTCGTCCTCCCGCGCACACAAAGGCAATTAATTATACTACCTCAAACTCTAGTCTCCGTGACGAACGGAATGGAAGTTCCCACTTTTCACGTTTGCCATTCCATGCCCTATTTCAAGGTCATTCATGGACACAAGGAGTGCATACCACCATTTCGCAAATACAACTAGATACTACTGTCCTCGTACCAAAACCGAAGTGAGCTGAACCGTCATCGATCTTCCAGTAACAAATACCGAAATACCAAGAAGAGATGCATATTTTCGTTACAAAGTAGCGAATACCGAAAAGTACCCCTTTCGGTACAGAAGTAACGAATACCAAAAAGTACCCGTTTCGGTACAGAAGTAACGAATACCGAAAAGTACCGATTTCGGTACTGAAGTAACGGGTACTTGGATGTACCGATTTTCAGTACCCGTTACAAAATACCCGGTTCGGTAGTACCGACTCATCACTAGCAGAGACAGATCTTAGAAGAGGCTAAGTTCTTTCGTAAAAATTTATAGTTGCCCTTGGCGAATCGTTTCTTTTCTGGTGCCAAGATCAGTGCCAGGAAAGATTGGAACCAATTTCAAGATGGCGGCTACGCAAAACCAAAGCAAGAAGTCAAAGACTTACACAAAATTGGTGTCCATGTACATATTGACCTATTTAAACTTGAAAAAAAAAAAAAAAAATCAGAGAATTGCACAAACTAGGCATTGCACATTGCCTTAACTCTGTCCAGATATACATCAATCTCTTTTCACTTAAACAAAATCAGGAAGCTAAAACAAAGTTAAAACTATCATGGTAACCAGAAAAAATTCACCAGTTCTTTTACACTTGTCTTACCCCTTAAAATTTTTACTGTGATGCTGAACTTCTACAATTTTCAAATTCATTCAAAAGTAACCAAAGTCAGCCATTTAACCCATTCAGAACCAATGTCAGCCCAGGGTCGCTTATACGAGAAGAGCTTCAATCACTCTCTTCAGCCCAGCATCATGAATGTGTAACTTAAAAATGGAATGTGGTTTTTTTTTTTTTTTTTTTTTATTTAAATGAAAGTAGATAGTACTATACAGTAACAGTTTCCACATTGGTTTTTGACCTTCGTGCATGAACATTAGTTTCTGTTCTGTGCTATTGGTTTCGACAGATAATAGATTTATTGGTGTAAATGAACAGGGAATCACAGCTCTTTAAGTTGAGGGGACATTGATGTGTTTATTTCATTAGGAAATCTTTTTTTTTATTATATTTATTTATTTTTATTGTATTGTTATTTTTTACTGTACTTTTCTTATTAGTTCAAAGGGGCAGTTTGCCCTGAAGGACCATTAATTTCGTTTTACGTAGAAAACTTTAAAAGTTGTATCACTTTTCAAACCGTTGCTACCATATATTATTGCCCTGTTTTATATTTAAAGAAATTAAATAATGAAGAACCTGCATAAATGTATGTATGTTTCCTGCACTGTGATAAAACAATGGTACCTAGAGCCATCAGAATTTCAATAACGTAATCTTTCATAGAATATGGGCATGTGGAAGCCCAAATTTGAATTTGAAATTGTTTTATTATCGATTTCAGATTTTGTAATACTTCAACAAATTTTTGATTAAAAAATTAAATGATTTCAAGGGGAATAGTGGAAACACTGTACAAAAAAAAAAAAAAAAAATTATCTCTAGCACGTGAGACTCTGTATCGGAAATTCTAAAGATATGCTCATTTTAAAATTAATTTGCAACATTGTTGTTGAACTGAATTTTACACTTTGAGTATGTAGAACATGATATTTAATAAATAAAGGTAACATACAAAACGTTAAAAAAATGCCCCTTCAGACATAATTTAAAATCTGAAATCTTTCAGATTTTTTTTTATTGTATTCATTTCTCATTAATAGAATGTGGGGAAGTGCATCCAGTCCAATGTTCTCATTTATGTTTTTTTTTTTTTTTTCTGTTAGGAGAATGTGGGAGAACGCATCTAGCTAAGTTTCAGTGTGTGTAACGTTCCGCGATGCAAAAACTCAGACCAGTTGTCCTTTTTTATATTTATTTTAAAACTTAGCGTGGACTTTCTTGGTACATTAAAAACTTTACAGCACTATTACAGATGCGGAAAGACATCAGCTTTCCCGCTGCTTGAGGCATCTTACTCATTTTGAAAAAAAGCTGTCATTGCCCTGTGTGTCAATCCTTGTTTTGAATTATCCCACACATACCAGAATAATTAAATTGGAATTTAATTACCTACAGATAATTATTGCTCAATTTCCTTTTACATTTCGTATTTGCAATTTTGTCTTCACGTGTATAGTATTTGTCTTCATGTGTATAGTTATAATTTTAATACTTCGCATGTTTCATTTATTTTTATTAATGTAATAGTCTTTATATTAATACATATTAAGGATAATTATATTAAGTACGTGACTTCAAAAATTGAAGTCATTATATTAAAATGCTAATTTTATATGAATTTTTTTGTAAAAGCAGGCTTTACAGTTGATCTTTACTGTTTGGTACCCCTTGGTTTTTGTCTGAAAAAAGCCTGAAGTGGTATTGTTATTCCTGAAATCCGGAAGCCCTCTGTGTTAAATGGGATTTTTGGTAAACCTAATGTTGATAATATTCGTGAAGCTAGCCCTGGGGAAAATTTTGGTTTTTTTTCCCCCTAGTTTCTGTCATTAAGAAGGGGTTATTTCTGCGAATATTGCCATACATGTGGAAAATTTTGATTTTTGCTATTTTTTGTAATAGTAACCCAGGTTTTTGGTTCTTACCATTCTTTTCAATTGCTGTGTTTGGTTGCACGTGCGTGGTATGGTCTTGAATTTTAAACTCGTTGTGGGTACCATCACTTGATTTTGTCTGATGTGACTAAGAGGATGAATGTTGATGGGTTGGATTATGATGAAATTGTGAATTTGAGACTTTTGTATGGGTTGGATGATGGACGAAAGAGGACATTTGATTTTTGCATGAAAGCTGGTTTAATTGCTAATAGATATGAATGAGCTGAAAAGACGAAAAATTTAACTGAACTACTTACTTGGAAGATGGTGGTGGAAAGCCTAAAAGTATGGTTAAATAATTGACATTTCATTTATTTATTCATCTCTGTGTGTTAATTTTTGTTAAAAGATTTGTTGTTTAGTGTTTTTATGTTCGGAAATATGTATTGTTGGTTATTCATAGACTCCAACCTTCAGCAAACCTTGTCAGTAGTCAACACGCGAACGACATTTTTACAATTTTGAAAATGTGCGCGTAGCATATGTTGTAATTAACCATTCATTAATTTTAAATTAATAATTAATTGTAATCAATTTTATTACATTTAAAATCCATATACATATAAAACTGAATAATTAAAAATATACCTTGTAAATTATATGCACATTTAATTAGAAATTTTCTTTTAACTCCTCAAGCATTCACTAGTAAAAGTACTTCAAATCACTACTAATCATAGAAAAAATCAGAAGCTATAAATCATATCTTTATTCTGGATATGATTTCTACAGGGAAATAAAATTTAAATAACCAAGAATGATACATATAAGTATTAAACAAAATACGCATAATTTATGAATGCAAAGATTTATATGTAGCATGCTTAGCAAGCTTAAGTTCTGATTTTGAGAATGTTTTTTTATAACACAGTTCTTCATTTGCCTGCATATTTATTTTTTCAATCAAAACTGCTTCAAGAGTTTTAAGACCTAAATTTGGTCGAAATTCCGTCTGATTTTTTTTAACAATAGAAAAAATTCTTTCGCAAGCTGCATTTGAATGAGGTATTATTAAGACAGCAAGCATTACAGAAGGCAATACTTTGTATTTAATACACCCATTCATATTTTTTAATTTGGCAATTTCTCCCCATGCTATATCAATACGCAAATCTACAATTTCTTTCAAATCATCTACTTGATACATGGAAAATTCAATTTCTACTTGATTAAGACATTTTTCATCAATAATGGATGGAAAAAGTATTCATCAAGTAAAGAACAGATGAAAATGAGACTTCAGTTCTCAAGTTGATGTCAGCAACTTCAGCATGTTTTAGAAATGGATCACTCAGTGGAAATTTATCAATTATATATGAACATGCAGTTACAAAAAAAGCTCGCACAGAATTGAAAAATGATTTCACTTCACTTTCATTCAACTTGGCATTTTTTAAATATAGTCTTGTTTCCGCACCAATCACTAAATTTTCATTTTCTTTTTGTTTACTATACTTCTGAAATGGAATAGACGTTAGAGTAACATCTTCATTTTCTTTAGAAATTACTGATGGTTTTACGAATCTAACAAATAAATTCATTAAAAGTTCAAAAAGTTCTCTTCTCAATTTATGTATATAAGGAGCTTGTTGTTGCAAATTAATATTTACTGTTATAAACAAAGGCAAAGTATTTTTCAAAAATAACAAGTACAATTTGGTGGTCGGTGACTGTAAAATTTTTTTAACGTTTTGCAATCTCTTTCCTTCATTCTCACTGTTATCTGGTTTATCTCCAAAAAAATTTATCACAGCATCCCACTGTTCCAAAATCCTTGTTATAGATTCTAAAAGAGACAACCATCTCGTACTGCAATATTTCAAAATTTTATGAGATTTTGCATTCTGTCCCAAAATTTGTTGAGCAACTTTGAAGCTATGCTTCCGTTTCGAACTTTTCTCCAAGTAAAAATATATATCTATTATCAACATTTCAATTTCTGAGCCAATTAATTTTTCAGTAGCTTTTTTTGCAGCTATATGCAAGAGGTGGCACGGACAACCTCGGGTGATTATACTTGGTTGATGCATTTTGATAAATGATGCTACACCTTTAAACTTTCCAATCATATTACTAGCATTATCTGAAGAAAATGATAAGCAATTTTTCCATTCTAAACCTTTGTTTCTAAAGTTTTCATTTATACAATTAAAAATACCTTCTCCTGTATTATTCGTGCATTCTAAAATAGAAATCAATGAAGTAATTATCACTCCCTTTTCTTTACTGTAGTATGTTATAACCAATGGGTACAGTTTGTTATCATTACTTCCATCAGTACTTAGAGAAAATGATGAACTGCACACTGATTTTATAATATCAGCAACAGTATTTTCTGCAAGCGTTTTCACAATAGCAGTAGTTTTGGTATGACCGCAGCTAAATGTTTTTGCTATGGCAGAATCCGGAAACATTGCTTTGAAAAGCTCTTTGGAATGATCCGAAACAGAAAGCGGTAGATTATGTTCAATTAAAAAACGAACAAAATAGCATTCGGCTTTTATAGGATCTGTTTCATCATCTTTTATTAAGAAATTTGTTATTTCTTTAGATTTTACGGTGCCAAGTTCTATATGCTTTTGAGAAAACACATGCCGTTTACAGTCATCTTTTCCGACATGAGCAACTGAGAAGTCTTTGTTGCATACACTGCAGTGTGCGTGATTCACAGAAATTTCGGACGCTTTAATGCATGGAAATTCTGAAGAATATGAATCTTTAAACTTCTGCTTTGATAATTTTGGCTTCTTCGTTCGAGGCAGCATTATGATTAAAAATCTTTCACCTGATTCACAGTTCACAAGACACACGCTAAGCTCTCGCCGTAAACTACACAATGCAGCCTAAACACGCATCAGCGAGGAACCTGGGAGACAGACAATTGGGTGGAACTATTGATAAGTCGTTAACGGTTGGAGTTAATGATCTACGATTGGCTAATTCTTCAAAACTAGGAACGCACTCAACACGTGATATATGATAACACGAGTATTCAGCCAATCATCGGATGAATTAGTTGGTTCCGTTTTGCGTACTGGTTCTCCTGCTCTTGTTTCTGTAAAATCCGTAGTTTTTTCCATACTTTTCGTAGCTCGTAGTTTTTCATGAATTTCCGTAGAAACTACGGAGAATCCGTAGTAGTTGGAGTCTATGGGTTATTTATTCCTCTCTATGTATTTTTGGTTATTTATTGTCTCTGTGTGTTAAGACAGTGGCGAACTTTTTCTGGTTAACATGATAGTTATATTTTTGTTTTAGCTTCTTGATTTTGTTTAAGTGAAAATAGATTAATATGTGCATAGACAAAGTTAATGCAGTGCGCAATGCCTAGTTTGTGCAATTCTCTGATTTTTTTTAAAGTTACAATAGGTCGATGAGTACATGGACACCGAGTTTGCGTAAGTCTTCTTGTTTTGGTTTTGTGTAACGGGCGGAAGGATCAGACCAATCTTGAAATTGGTGCTGATCTTGCCATCAAAAAATAAACGATTCGCCAAGGGGTACCGTAGAGTAAATCTTAACCGGCTTAAGTGCTGAAAATGAAGGGCCAGTGGCAACGTTTCATTTCGGGGGGGGGGGAAGGTTCAGGCCTGTGGCTGGACTTTGTTCTCCATGCGCTGGTACTCAAAGGGCTAATGATTACACCCATCTTTCATCTTTCTACTACTTACTGTATTACAACAAGTTTCCAATTATTTTGAGTCTTTCAGTTATTGCCACTTTTACGGCAATATCTGCAGGCTTTACTACTTTGGTATGATCAGTATTACATTTCCTACAGATGGGGTAGATATTTTCTCGGTCAAATTTCCGGCATTTCGGGTGTCTACTTGGGAGCCTCGTCAAAGTAGTCTGCTGAGCATGATTACCCCAGAAAGCAATAGCACCTCTCAGCTGCCAAAGTACCAGTCCTGAGCCATAAGAGGCTCTCGAGCAGATCTCCAAATAGAGACTGCAAGTAATCAGAGTCACTGAAGCATTTTCCTTAGCTACGGCATCAGCCATGCCATTTCATTACTTAGACCAATATGTAAAAGGATTTATTGCAGATATACAGAACAAAGTCCGAAATCTGGACTCATGAGAACTTCGGCAATTTCGGATATTACATCATCAGTTTAAATCTAGTAAGATGACATGCAGAAATTATAAAATTAAAAATATGAAATCGTGATTTATGAAATAATGAATTATTTATGATCTAAAGGGCATCAAAATTTGAAAAAAAAAAAAAAAAAAAAAAAACTTTATATTTATTTGTTTACCTTATTAAAAATTTTCTAAATTTCATCTTCATTTCTAAATTTCACCTTTGTTTTGTGATATCCGAAAACCTTTCAAAGTAGCAGCTATCATCATCAAATTTAGCTATCTTTCACTATACATATTTGGCTACGCATCATGAGCTTGGGAACTAACGACAAGTTGTTCTGTTAAATTTTATGTTGCCCTGAGACAATTAAGCCTGAATTGTATTAGCTATTTATTATACTTATGTCTATTTCTTGCACATGCTTAAGGCTTATCAGAGTTTTGAATAAATAAATACCCACATATACATAAGCCTTATTGAGGGCCAGCGCTAGATATCTTACCGCCTGATACAGTCTCTGTGGGTTCTAAATTCTGCGACATGATGCGGCCGTACGAGCCCTGGTATTGGTTCTGGGTTTATGTGAATAATAAATCAGTTATTCTTAATTCAAATAGCCCTAAATGCAATCTTTGGGTTTATGAGTATCATCAGCAAAATATATTTCTAACATTTAGAAATAAATGTTTGGTAAATTTTTCCTCGTCAACATTTTTTAGTGCATTTAACTTAAATCTGTAATCGTCACCAAGCGTAATGTCAACATAAAAGGTTACCATACTCCTTTATTATTCAATTCCTAATATAAAAAAATTGTTCAGGCATGAGTCATTACATGAGTCATTACTCAAGAAGTTGTCATGTTTTGATAAACATGCGGTGATGAAAGGAAAGTATAATAAATAATGATTCGTCACGTTGACGTTAGATGAAAGATGTATCTATGTGGAATGTTTCGGTTTGAGATGTGTGACAAAGCAGACACTCAACAACGGAGCCAATTACTGATTGTACAAATTTATGCTGAAATGATTGTTTCTTCAATAACAAGGTATTTTATTTAGTGCCGAAGTGAAATTAAGAATCGGGACTCTCCAGATGTTTTATTACGCATGGAGGGAGGAATTAAATGTGTGTGCATAAAGACTACGAGAAAAACGATTTTAGTGGTTTTGAGGTCCAGATTTTAGATCATTCTGAACAACGGACGTCCAGATTTTGGACTTTGTACTGTACATCATTTATTGTTTAGATCGGATAGGAAAACTAACCACAACTTGGACGCCATTTTGTTTTCACGAAGTGAAAGCTTTTTTTTTTTTTTTTTTTTAACTCAAAATTTTGGTGAATCTTTACATTATGGTAACTTGGCAATTTTTTGGCGAAAATTTGGCGACCAACCCTGCTACAGCAACCTGCTAGTTTTGTTTTGGACGCCATTTTGTTTTCACGAAGTAAAGGCATGTTTTTTTTTTTAACAACTCAACATTTTTTCCAACAATTTTCTAGCTGAATTAGCTTATACTAGAACTTTTATGGAACAAAAATGCTTAATCATGGTGAAGATTAGGTGCGAAATTGGGAGAAAGTGCAGAATTGGAAACTGCTTGCCGCATTTTTAAGAATTCCACATACACGGTATCCATGTACACGTCGACCTATTTTCACTTAAAAAAATCTCAGAATTGCACAAAAATAGCATTGCGCACACTCTTGACTTTATGTACACATCGACCTATTTTCACTTAAAAAGTCAAAGAAAATTGACAAAAATCCAATTCTTCTTAATCTTGTAAAAAGCGCCAAACAAATAAGTGGGCGATTCTGCGCTTTAGCAGCGAAATTGTTTCTAAGTGCTTATTAGCTAAAATCACGATCGGAATCTTCCGGAAAATGTCACATGACATGTCTCACGATCTCTCATTTCTCTCAGACAAAATAATCTGTGATTCGAACTGTATACTTCTCAGATTATTGCTAAAGTCTTAGCTAGTAACCTTTATCACCTTACCAAACTGTCGCCAAACTACCTGTTACCATATTCTAAAGATTAGCCAAAAATTTTTTCCAACGATCTGCTAGCCGAATTACGAGCCCTGGTATTGGTTCTGGGTTTAGGTGAATAATAAATCAGTTATTCTTAATTCAAATAGCCCTAAATAAACCCAAAAATGCAATCTTTGGGTTTATGAGTATCATTGACAAAATCTATTTTTAACATATAGAAATAAATGTTTGGTAAATTTTTCCTTGTCAACATTTTTTAGTGCATTTAACTTAAATCTGTAATCGTCACCAAGCGTAATGTCAACATAAAAGGTTACCATACTCCTTTATTATTCAATTCTTAATATAAAAAAATTGTTCAGGCATCGATACATGAGTCATTATTCAAGAAGTTGTCATGTTTTGATAAACATGCTGTGATGAAAGGGAAGTATAATAAATAATGATTCGTCACGTTGACATCAGATGAAAGATGTATCTATGTGGAAAGTTTCGGTTTGAGATGTGTGCCAAAGCAGACACTCAGCAACGGAGCCAATTACTGATTGCACAAATTTATGCTGAAATGATTGTTTCTTCAATAACAAGGTATTTTATTTAGTGTCGAAGTGAAATTAAGAATCGGGACTCTCCAGATGTTTTATTACATGCGGAGGGAGGAATCAAATGTGTGTACGTAAAGCCTACGAGAAAAACAATTTTAGTGATTTTGAGGTCCAGATTTTAGATCATTCTGGACAATGGACGTCCAGATTTTGGACTTTGTACTATACATCATTTATTGTTTAGATCGGATAGGAAAACTAACCACAACCACCCAAAGAACAAAACTGTGGTAATGGCCAATTTTAATCAATGTATTATCTTTGGCCAGGGTATGATTCTCTACCTAACAAGTGTTTAAAAATAACATTAGATTAGGTACGAAATTGGGTCAAAGCGCAGAATCACCCACTGCTTGCCGCGTTTTTAAGAATTGCACATACACAGTATCATCCATGTACACGTCAGCCTATTTTCACTTAAAAAAACATCCCAGATTTGCACAAAAAAGACACTGCACACACTCTGGACTTTATCCATGTACACTGCTAAAGTCCAAGCTAGTAACCTTTATCGCCTTACCAAAATGTCACCAAACTACCTGTTAGCATATTCCAAAGATTAGCCAAATTTCTATTGAAAAAATTTATATTAGGTACATTGCCAACTTTTATTTTTATAGCAAATTCCTGAAAAAACATTAATATTGATATTTTATAATAAAATTATACTTACATTTTATATTTTGAACTTATCCTGAAGCTTCTCAGTCAGAAATAATTATAAAGGCAATAAAAAATAGGAATTTTAGCTTTGTTACATTTTAAGATATATTTTATTAAAATATCTGATTAAAACAGCTTTCATTACTTATCAGATAGTCAAAGTCTTATTTTAAACCTACTATTTGAAGACATTATATGCTGTTAGACATAATTAAAAGGCGAAATGTAAACTAGGTAGTAAAAATCACTGATCGTAAAGTTTTTAAAAGGTTTTCTTCACTGAATTTTTTTAAGTTCCTTCATTTCTACTATAGATTTGATAGATAACTGGGTATTTTATGTCTGGATTAATAAATTACTAAACACAAAATAATGAAAAACAAAATTTTATTTACTACACTTTTCCGTTTTGCTGGCGCAAACGATAAAATCGGCAATAATGGTACAACTGGCAATAATGGCCAAACGGAATATCTTAACCTTTTACGCCTCATTTTCAAAACAACTCGCAGCCATTTCTTATCAGATTGATTGTTTCTTTCAATACTAGCATACAATTACATAGAATTTTTACAAGATAGTTAAATTTTATTACCTAAGACATTTCACAGTAATTAAGTCCATTAGAATGCAATCATACCGCTCACCCGAAGGCAAAAATATGGAAAAGGCAAAATCAAACGTTAAATTCATCAATTCTAATGAGAATGCACCAGCAAAGTAAAGCACTGTGGTTTTACATAATTTCTGAGTAAGCTATTCGTACGAATTGAAATAATTCTTGCATTTAAACTTGTATTCTATATTAAGATTTAACTTGAAATTAATGTAGATAATTACAGAGAGAATTATTTTTTTGTAGCGTAGTTTACGTGAGATAAGATCACTTGGGGGTCACATGATACGAATTGGTGAATCAGGAAGTTGAACCATGAAAGGTTCCAGGTTTGAGATGTTCCAGTTTTGAGATGTATAGTAAATTCTTAAATGGTACAATTCTACACCCTAATTTCACTAAATGCAGCAATATGTGTTCTGCGTTGGTTTTTGGTGCGATTGCGTGTTGTATGGCAACCCTGTTGACGTTGAAGAAAAATATTTCACTGGAGTTTGTTGGTTCGCATCATGCTTTGTGTCTAAGAAGCTAGGGGGAAAAGATAAAATGGTGGAAGTTGTTGAACTTTGGCAAAAGGAAATATCGTCGTGGCCATCTTGTTGAGGGGTAGGGGGTATTTGAAGGTGTGGAAAGAGGGTCTGGGAGATTATTTTTAGTGGCTGTGCACGATAGAAGCTGAGATTTGTGATTATTTGTTATTTTATTTATTTGTGAACCATAGTAGGATTTTCTGGATAGTGTGTCTGGCTGTCATATAAAAATATGATAGTGATTACGTGGCGGCATGTTAAAGGCGGTATGAAATTGGTATTTCTGCTGTTCGAAAAAGCATTTCATGGTAAGTGCATTTTATTTTATTCTTGTTCTTATTTTGTAGAATGTTATGTTCATTGTTTTTTAGTGTGAATTTCTGTTGTTATTGTTATTTTTTTTAATTGTTTGAAATTTTAGTTATTTTGTTGATTAGTGCGTACCGTCTAAATTGTGCAATTCATATATGTTTTTTAAAGTTGAAATAGAACGCTGTATACATGGTATTCTTTGAAATTTATTGTTATGTTAATTTATTAAAGCGAGGTGTGCGTGGTTCGTAGATTCGTTTGTTGCCCAAATTGTGCAATTCGTAGATGTTTGTTTTTTTAAGTTTAAACAGGATGCTGTGTACATGGTATTCTTTGAAGTTTATTGTTGTTATGTTAATTTATTAAAGTGAGGTGTGCATAGTTCATAGATTCGTTCGTTGACTAGATTGTGCCATTCGTAGATTTTTTTTTAAGTTAAAACATATCGCTGTGTATATGGACTCTTGTCAAATAATTTTGGTTAGAAACTTTACGGTTTTGCTATCTAAATTTTTTGTTTTTGTTTCGGATTTTTAGCTTAAATTGTGTGTTCAAAACGTGATTTTTGCATTCTCGAAAAACGTGTTTTGAGACATTTTAGGCTTAAAGTTCGAAATGTAGACAAAAAATTTAGATAGCAAAATGGCAGTGTGGAGTTTCTCGCCAAAAATGTTTGGCGAGAAATTTGGCAACTTGAGGGTGCATATCAGAGTAGTTCCTCTTAAATTAATGTCTTTATTTATTGGCTTTTTACAATATTTTAAACCACATTAAAATGTTTATGCCATCAAAATAAAAAATTCTTAGCATTAACATTTGTTAACATTTTTTATGTGTATAGTGTATGCTGTCGCCAACAAGTCTGCTTGCCGAGATTTGCACCGGCGAAACGGAAAAGTACCCACTTTCCTATACTTTTTAGAAAATTATGCTCATTTTAAAATATTAAATATAATGTATTTCATATACAATATTTTCCAATGAATTTTAGAAAATTATACTCATTTTAAAGTGAAGCCTTACATTAAAAAATATATCAAATTATCAGAGGAAAACATATTTCCTTAGTTTTATTTCAGGAGGCAGTAATAGACTATTTAATTATTTATACTGTACAACACATTTCAACAACACAAATATGACGTTGACGTCATATTTAATGACAAAACTTTATTATTTACAGTATATCATCTTCAAAAATGCAAGTGTTCTAACATCTAAGGCTGGGCCATATTCCCATTACAGGTCAATCAAAATAATAAAAAAAAATTCTGTAAAAAATGAATGAAACTATACATCAGGAATATGATTAACAGGCAACAAAAATTAATATTTCGCATATCATTATGTTCTTCAGATTCTAGGTTCTTTATTAAAATACCTCTATTATATAATTTTTAACATGAAAGAAAATCATAGTTTTTTGTTTTTGTCTTTTCCTTGAAATTGCTCAAGTTTTATATTTTAGGCTAAACTAGACTTTCTACGTTTTCCCGTATACTGAAAATGCTTATGCTATCTTCCCAATCTACTTATTAAAACAAATGAAGGCAATCAGAATTTTGCAGATAAAATACATAAATAACTTCTACTTTTTTAGACAGCATCCACAACATGCACATTGATGAATTATATAAATATATGCAATAGCTAGATAAGACGTTACAATATAAATTACAAGCAATAATCTTCATATTTTCTTTTACATTATTTCACAAAAGAGTAAAATTTATAAAATACGAATGGAAAAGATTGAAACATGCAATCAGCTCCGTTGGTGTAATCTATGATTTACAGGCAGCCAAAATGAAAAAAACACAAACAAATGAAAAACACAAAAAAAAAAAAATAAATAAATAAATAAATAAATAAAAAAATTATGTATCTAAAAGACATATCTGAATTACAAAATCAAAAAGTATACCTGATAAGGAGGTGGTGGTCCTAATTGATCAGAGGATGATTCTCTAGCACTCTGGTTTTCACGTAACAAAGATATGTCATCAGTAGAAACAGATTTCAGACAATTTCCCATATTTCTATAAGGATGATCACAGCATAAAGGGTTTAGTAAAAAAATACAACTTACGGCAAAGGAACTTTCAGCATTGTCATTGCAACAATAGAATAAAAAACAACAGACTAAGGGAAAGTAAAAACAGGACAAAGAACCAATATACTCAGTTCACACAAAACGGAAATTTTGCACCATTTGTGGTGCATTTGTTACATATGTTTTCAAATACGCTCACTTCATGTCATTTTGTAAATTTCTTTACAGAGGTTTGTAAAACACAAATACACATTTATGAACAGAAAACAGCTGAGAAGAGACAACAAAGATGCAATACAACAGCCAATGAGAAATCAGTAAATATTGCAGACAGTTAACAAGAAAAGATCCGCTTCTTCTTATTTATGACAACAATATCATTTATCACTTTCACGTTCAAAATTACAGGTAGAAAATACAACTTCACAAACATTATTCAAATCAAATTTAAAATTTCTAACAATAAAACATTTAAACAAATATCTTTGTCAACAAGGAATTTTAATTATTAAATGACATATGTATTTTAATTTTCAAAAAGGAATTCCTTGTTTGAAACGTGCATGTCTATAATAATTAAGGTGGTTTTTTTTTTTTACACCTTCGCTTTTATTCGTATTTTTGGTACAACACATTTCCGAGTTTTCCAACAAATTTCCGAGGTTTCATAAGCAAGTTTTAACCGTAGCGTTGTTACTTTGCGCTTCTTTCAAAATTAAATTATTTCGAAGATTTACAGGCGTGATGTTTGTTAATACTGCTCTAAAGGCACTTTAAGAATGTAATGTGATTTCATTATAAAAAAAAAAACAAATATTCTGGTTTTGCGTTCATCAATTATTTAATATCAGTGAATTAAAAACTATTAATGCATTTCTCAAAAAAAAAAAAAAAAAAGAAATGAATAGATTTAAAAAATTTAGCATTTGTGATTATGTAACTTTAAGAAATAGGTGATTTACGTTTTATTTAAGAAAATAATTACCATATATATAGAATGAAATCCGATATCCAATCATTTTTTCAGAAATGAAAAATATCAATAGCATTACAAATACTTAAGATCCTTGATACAAGTTGTAATTTTTTAATAGTTGATACATGCATCTCCGATAATATGCAAACAATGATCGTTTTGACCTTTTACGTTTAACTGGTACCGTGAAATATCTAGAATATAGTAGTGTGTGGTTATTTAAAAATTCACAAAATTTCTTTGATAAGTATAAATAATGTGAAGTAAGTTTTCTGAAGTTCATCTCAAGTGTTTCGTAAGCAAACAGTTGAATGGTTTATTTTCAAATGCACCGTAAATCATTGCTTTTTGTACCTGAAGACAATTTATCATATAGTTTTTAGGTTTTTCTTATGAATGACTCATTGCTACATACTATGTTATTTTACATAAAATCTGTAAATAGAATTGAGAATGACAACTTTTCAAATAATTCATTCAAAATAGTGGCAGAAAAAAATTACTCTTTGTTTTCATTATTTTTATAATTGCTCATTTTGTGTGTTTTTAATTTCGAGTTCATACTGAGCATTCATACATTTTAATTTCTGTAATATATATACATTATATATATATTTTTTAATTTCTTTAGTTTACTGCTAATTTGGTTGGATCCTAGCAGAGCTCACACCCTTTCCATGATGGTGTGAATGATTTTGGTTGGCAATAATTGTACCAATCTTGATAATTTTACTTTGATACACTAGATAGTCAAACTGCATAAATCTTTGAACTAAAGGTAATGTGTAGAATTGCCCATTTATATGGCACATATCGATGTGTACATGGACAAAGTTGAGGGAGTGCGTAATGCCAAGTTTATGCAATTCTCTGATGTTTTTTTTTAAGTGAAAATAGTAGGTTGATGTGTACATGGATACCGAGTTCGTGTGATTCTTTGACTTGTTATTTTCCGTGTTGGTGATTTTTGAGAAACGCACAAAGCAGTGGGTGATTCTGCACTTTCCCAGTTTGTCGCCAAGGGAGTGGGCTCTCCTAGGATTTACCTTAGAATTTGAATTTAAATTAGCTTGAATGAGAGAATATTTGTTATATATAGTATATACTTTTCATTCTTTCATTTCATTATGATTGCATGCATGAACAACAGTGCATACTTCTGCTGTTTGCAAGTATGACAAGGCTAATGACTCAGAATAAAGTCTTAAATAGAATTATCAAGTATGATTAAGCTAACGATTCTTATAAAAGGCTAAGCCTTTTATAATTCAATTTTTATATTAATCTGACCTAGATTCAGTTTTATAAAAGCCTTTTATAAAACTGAATCTAGGTTAAAAGGCTAAAGCCTTTTATGAAATTGAATCTAGGTTAGAAAACTTGTCTTGAATGAATTATACAGAACAGTAGTTCTCAACATTTTTTGTTCCTTGCATCCTTTTTACCATTGCTAGTTAACCATTCCCTCTTTCCTTTCTGAAACTCAAAAAATAAACATCTGTTTATTTAAATTTAGATTATTTTTACATGTATTTTATAAATTAAAGAAGAAAATGTTGATAAATACCAAAACTTGAATAAATGTAGTTTTTTATATTCATAAACTAAAACTAAACTGGTAAATAAAAAGCTGACTACATTCCCCACCCCCTGAAACTATGAAACTCCCTTCTAGAAGGAATTTTCCCTGAGGTTGAGAACCTCTGAGATAGAATATAATTTTCTTTCAGTTACAGGAAGGTAGGTTATTAGTAAATAGATGTCAATGCTATAAGAAGGGTGTTCAGCAAATTAGTTACATTTGTTTCCAATATATGCTTTTTTATCATCAAGTCATGAATCTGAATGATAAATGTGAATGCTTTCTTTATTATCATTTTATAAATTAAAGATTATCATTTTATAAATTAAAAAATATTTTATATCATTTTATAAATTAAAGAATATCATTTTATAAATTAAAGAAGAAAAAGTATAGAAAATGTTGATAAATACCAAAACTTGAATAAATGTAGTTTTTTATATTCATAAACTAAAACTAAACTGGTAAATAAAAAGCTGACTACATTCCCCACCCCCTGAAACTATGAAACTCCCTTCTAAAAGGAATTTTCCCTGAGGTTGAGAACCTCTGAGATAGAATATAATTTTCTTTCAGTTACAGGAAGGTAGGTTATTAGTAAATAGATGTCAATGCTATAAGAAGGGTGTTCAGCAAATTAGTTACATTTGTTTCCAATATATGCTTTTTTTTTTTCAAGTCATGAATCTGAATGATAAATGTGAATGCTTTCTTTATTATCATTATTTATCTCAGACTATTCCAGCTGCACAGTCACTGAATAATTAAACTATGGAACCCTAGACTGTTCCCAGAGGTGTGATGAAGCTTTCTCATAACTTTTCTGGGTTTTGCTGTAATGAAAGGTAAATCAGGATTGATTACAAATCAGTTAGTTGTGATTGCTGCTATAGCCTGGACTTCTTTCTTCAGAATGAGTTTCTATGCTGTTTTTATTCACTTCAACTTCATTTAACGCACAGTTTAATTTTTCTTCAAAATCTGGTTGGGAAAAAACTAAGTGTTTTACTGTTTTAATCTGCAAGTAGTGGAATAGTCATGAAAAAGCTGGTGTGGTCTCCCATTGGTGTTTGTTTTTCTCCTTCCTGTAGAGAACTATGAAACTTAAGATTAAACAGAACAGGAGTGGCTAAAATCATACAATAGCATTTAATATCATCTGATTGAAAGGCGTTAAGCTAAAGCAGCATTTATATTGCAAGATATAGTTATGCTCCTATTGCTTGGAATAGAAAATGAAGCTGCAACACTAACTAAGAGTTATACATTTTAGATGGCTTTTTTTATTTTACCTTGCAAAGTATGTAAAGGCTATCTGCCTAAGGGAAAGTATGCCTTCATGGAGAATTTTCTAAGAGAAATTGGCTCGTATCCCTGTTACACATAGGAAAACCCAATAAAAATGCTCATGTAGCTGGCCTATTCGTCTGGAATCGAACCCATGTTGAACTACCAGTGTTCAGCGATTTTGCCACCTATCTACTAGCAGCTCTAATGCATTTTACAAGTGAATGTACATTGTGCATAAACATGCAAGTCATATGTGTTCCAATTTTAATAAATGATATAATTTAATTTTATAATATAGTAGTTTGTTTATAATATAGCACCTTAGGATATGTATTAGATTTATATATAGCATTGCTCTAATATAGTATTTTGATACAAAATCTGACTTTTTCTGAAATACAAATTTTTTCTCCATATTACGATTCTATGCCAAACTACCAAGTTTTGCAAAAAATCGCACGAATAGTTTATAAAAAATTAGCTCTCAAAATTTTAGCTCCTCAATGTTAATTGAGTTTGGTATATATATTTATTAATCTGTCTTTTTTAATTAAACTAATTTGATTCTTCCTCTCACATTTCAAAATTTAGGTTCATTCCAAATAAAATTCACTCATATTTTTTTAAGATTTATTTTTAAAATTTGTATTTTTAAATAATTTTTATAAATTTTTCAAAAATATTTTTAAATTATAATCTATAAAATTTTTATGATCATCTTAAAGTAGACATATTTTTAAGCATACCTGCAAAAAATTTTGGTTTTTTATACAAAATTTCCGAAGATGTATGTGAATTTATATATTGAGGCGTTTTGAAATTTGGCATATTTGTTGAAAGCGATAAAATATCAAATGTTGTTTAGACACTTTGCTAAAATTATTTGGAAGTAGCATCGATGTGCCTTTTTTTCCGCTCATGCACAATGTAAAATGGTAGGAACGAGGTGCCTTTCTTCCGCTCCGGCATAATGGAAGGGAAAGGAAAATTGGTTGCCACATATTAAAAAGTTTGCCAAGTGAATTATTCTTAGCGAAAAAATTGTGCCAAGATAAATTTTTGAATTTCTTGGTAAATTTTGCACCTATTTTTACAAAATTTAATATCTAGACATAATTTGAGTCAGAGAACCAAAATATGAAAAGCAATTGGTATGTTATTCAGAAGAAGTCCAATTTTGTGTCAAAATACCTATGTTAGAACAATGTTGTATATAAATCTAATATATATCCTAAGTCGCACTTTCGAGAGATGAAAAACGCAATTTGAATTTTGTCAATTGGCTCAGTAGGATGGGAGATATAGAACTGCCCCCCCTTTTTTTTTTGTGCAGTGTACATCAGCCCATGTTAATAATAAGTATTTCATGCATCCATCTTCAGAATCATTCACATGTTTGTGAGATATGATGTACTAAAATCACTACCGACTCGTTCGTATGATGGAGCATTTAAAGTAATAAAAAGAACTAAAAGGAAAAAAATCTGTGATCAGCATTGATCACTTGAAACCAGCATTTTTAGTTTTAGATACTGTGGCATAGGTTCCTGTTCCTGAGCAGACTCCTGCAATAAAACCGAATGACACTATACCCCTAGTGCCGACTACTCCTTCCAGTAGAAGAGTCAAGTTTAACCCTAGGTATCTCTGATCCCTCGTGCTTTTGGCACTGTGGCAGAGTATTTGCATTCTGACGAGAATATTTGTATTTTTGGCATCTGCACGCAATATCCATGTTTGCTGAGCTGTACCCATGCGCACTTGTTATAGTGTGAGTATAAAAACTTTTAACTTTTCGCGAACTTTGACACACTTTGCACTTATACTTCATTGTTCTTACTTGTTCATGGTCAACATTTGATGTCAGCTTATAATCATGTATTTAATTTCATATTTTATCTTTTAGTTTTAAGTAAATTTAATTTTATGGTCTTTGCTTTTCTTGATGAACCTTCTGGCAAATTTGGAGTATTGTGGCATAAACCATCACCACAATATAACCATTATTTTAACTTTTAGATAGGAAAGTTTTGGAGTTGGTTTCTTCTGTGGAAGGGTCTATAAATATTTAAAAAAAGTATTTCTCTGATTCACACATTGACAGTCTATCACACTACTTTTTTTTCACGTGCTCTTTCTTCTGATTTTATCTTGAAATGTTTTCTTAATCCTCTTAGCATGCAAATAATTTTAGCCATAATTTAATAGTACGAAGAAAAATTAAATTCTCTTTTTTACAATCAAGATTTAAAATACAGGGTAAAATAAATTTACAGGAAACTGGTATTTAAAAACATGTTTTTACATTTCATTTTTAATTAGCAAAAGCTTTAATTGAATAACAACAAAAAAAAAAAAAAAAAAAAAAAAAAAAAAAACATGCTTTTAATTAAAGACCTTTTTTTAGAAGTTTTATTTTTATCATTTTTAGCCATTTGCATATGTGATGAAGTGGTCTTTGTTTTATTTATATTTAAATATCCTCTTTTTTAAGTATAAAATTAACCAAAATTCTGTCTTTAGTCTATAAACTTCAAGCTTTAGTTTTATTGATCTAAATTTGAGTTTTGCTTGGCTTTAAATTTGCATTTTCTTAAATATGTAATGTATCATCCTTTTGTGAAGTATATAATTTTAATTATTGTGTATTGTTTATTTTAGAATAGAGAATTAAGGATATGGATGCTTTTAGTCATTTGAAAGTTAAACCAGTTTGTAAACCTGATGTTCATTTAAAAAAATCAAGGAGAAGAATATTTAATGAAAATTCTATACGATTATCGTATCCTTCTACTTATGTGTTTTGTAAACAGTTTCTTATTGATATTTTTGGGTGATTGTTTGAACTAAGCAAAACTTATCTTAAACTATTATTAATTTCAGAGGAGAGCTGTACATATTTTTAGCAAATTTAACATAAGGCTCCTGTCTCTAAGAAGCCTGTCCTGTTTTAACTTGACAAATTATTTTTACTTTTCTGTTTACAGGACAACAGTTAACACCAAATATAAACACTGGCCCAAGATATAACTAAATGGTAGCAACTGTAATGATACATAAAGCTTTGTGAAAAAAAAATTATAATAACAGTAATATATCACATAGTATATTATAGGTAGTCTTGAACTACCCTTTGCAACTAGTCCTCCTGCAAAGTTGCCAATCATTGGCTACTAATTTCTTGCCAGCCAACATTAGACATGAAAAACGATAGCCTTTTAAAAAATGGCACCACAATAAAAATTCCATAAAAGAACAACAAATTAGTGAAATTTAAAATGCAAGACACATCCATGATGAAACGTTGAAAATGACATAAAACAACAACAAATTAAATAAATTAAAAATACACAAAACATCTATAATAAAATGCTTACCTTTTTGCTCTTCTCTTCCATGTACATATTGATGTTTTAACTTGAAAAAAACCCAGAGAATTGCACAAATTTAGGAAACCTATTATCACAGTCATCTAATTAGAGTTGATAAACAATTTTCCTGCTTTTCTGCCATGTACAGATTGACCTGTTTTAACTTAAAGAAACATCAGAGAATTTCACAAATTTAGAACAAAGCTATTACCACTTAAAATACAGAGAACTACACAAATTCAGAAAAAGTTGTTATCACAGACACCTAAGAATACTTGATAAGCAACAGCCTTAAAGAAGACCATTGAATTTCATTTTCAGAAATTTGTTGGAAGACCGTCGAATTTTGCATTGGCATAATGTATATATATCTTAGGATACCAGATGAGTACTCTTTCATAAAATTCTAGGTTCCCTATTTTGGCAACATAGTGTGTTGTCCATTGATTTTTCTGAGGATCGGACATTAATCAGAGAGCATCAAATTATGTATAAATATGCAGAGTGCTAAAGCTCACGATGCTGAATTTGTGCAATTCTCTGATGTTTTTTTAAGCAAAAACAGATCACAGCATACATGAGAAGAGCTATTTACCCTCAGGTCATGTTTTTGATATAATTGGCACCACCACAGAGTCTCTCGAAGGTTTTTAAAGAGACATATTCTAATTATAAATCTAAAATAGGAAAACAACCTGTGATATGCTTATAGTACTCAAGGGCAAAAGGCAATAAAGAACATGGAGCCAGCTGTATTGTAATCTGTGAAAATCAACAGAAAAGTTTGATAATAATTCAAGTTTTATTAGGGTGAAGAGAATGTACATATCGATAAATTATGGAAATATGGTTTAATATTTTTAATGAAAAGAAAATATTTTAACATAAATTTTGAATGCCACCAGAGAAAACTTATATATGTATATAAAAGTTTATGTGTTTAACTGCTTAACGACCCCACCTGTGATATCTCAGGAATATATAGCATTTTGATTTTCCTATGAATGAGTTCACTCGAGCAATGAAAATTTTACGGATATTTAATGCCATCACCCTTAACATCGCATAGCAATCGATGCATGCTTTCTTAGCTGTGGGAGGGGTTCAAGCACTTTGTGATTGGCTCCTCCATGGCCCAGAGCTCCAGTCAGCAATTTGGCCGCATTATAAATGAACTGTAAATTCAGTTTGTTTTGTTAGTCAATGCAGATTTTCAGATTATCATGCAATAACTTTCAGTCACCAAACCTGTATATCCCTGTGTAGCAGAATATTGTGAGAACAATTCAAAACATGAGATAAGGAATGTGGGAATCCACTTTTTTTTTTACAAAGTATCAGAATTTGTCATTGAATAATGCCAATTGAAAAAGAGGAAAAAAGAAATTGTTTTTAAACTAAAGATCCGAAATTAAATATGTTTCCTGGGAAAGTATACTTTTCCATTATGCATCTACCATGCATTTAGGTCAGTTTTTAATTGTAAATAATTTCTAGTTATAAGTATAGTTTATTAGATGGCAATAGTTTTGTTTCGTACATTGCATTTACATAACATTATTACAATAGCCTTTATTATTATAAAGAATTTGCTTCTCTCTTAATTTAAAAATAATAATAAAAGCTGAAATGAATGGCAACACTGGATGGCAGACATAAATTTATAAATATCTACTGGTATGGGCCACATAAATCACGATAGGTGGGAGTCAAAATGTAGACAGCAGTGCTTCTTTGGCATTAGCTCCACCATTCAGTGCTACCCCAAAAACATTCACTTGATTGGGTATAGCAATCTGTGATTGGGTCAGTAAAATTAAATAAATAATTCATTGTTAAGTGTTTCTATCCTGGAGATAAGTGTTTCTATTCATTGTTTCTATCCTGAAGCTTTCAACTTATATGATTTGTAATTGAGAATATTATTGTCTGTTGCATTAATTAAACCTTAACAGAGCGATTTGGAATCTAAGTGGGGGGGGGGAACTTGGAAATATGTTGAAATTCTGTTAACAGAAATAACAAAACAAGGATATTACTAAAAGCAACAACTAATGTTTATTTTCATTCCTCTAAAAAACTAACTAGGCTGCAGGAGCATCCTTTTATGTTAAAATAAAATCACATGGAGAGTAGACTCCATAGTTATACATTTTCTACAACACATCAGTGGTCAATCAGCAGAAACCACGTCATTGGCCAGTCAGCAGCCAGCCACGTCAGTTTTCTGCCAATTGGTATCTGAAAATTGCATGAGGAAAAAACATGGAGCCTTAAAACAGTCGATGAAGCCAAAATAGTACAGTACAAAGTCCGAAATCTGGATGTCCATTATCCGGAAGAAAAATCCGGACCTCAAAACCAGCAACGTTTTTCTCGTAGGCTTTACGCATGCATATTTGATTCTCCCCCCCCCTCCATGCAAAGAAAAACATCTGGAGAGTCCTGATTCTTAATTTTGCATTAAAATAATATCACATAGAGAGTAACCAACTCCATAGTTGCACATTTTCTATACTTCGCGACAAGCTAACCTGAGGACACATACAAGGCTAAAACGACCTTTTCACAGCTTTTCACTCTTTTCTTCAAGTTATCCATATACAGTAAACTGCCCGCGGATATTCAATTCCTCCAATTCGCTCATTTGGTGACTTCTTGCCAAATCCGGTGTATTTAAATAACAATCTTTTTATGCAGTGAAGCTGCAGTTGAAATTGATAGTTCGTTGTAGCGTAAAATGTAGTACATGTTATTCATTGTCTTAATTTATTTGAAATATTTCACTATTATCTAAATGTGACGTACATAAATTTGATGACATTTAAAAACCTGAATCGTTACTTAAAACTTGAAAAGAGCTAACATTGTATTGCTTGCAGTTTGAGTCAAATTTTTTTCCCAAGAGCGTTTGCTTAGTTAAAAATAAAATATATAAATTTTGAAAAATCTGGTAGTAAGATATTTTCTCTTAATTCCTAAGAGTTTACGCAGCATGTTGCTACCAAAACAGTGAACAAGGGGAAAATTTTTTATTTTTATTTTTTAAAGATGTTACTTTGATTTTAATTTGTGATTGTTTAAAAAACTCTGAGAATGTTTTATAGCAGACATTTTAAAAATTGTATTAATTGTCTCCAAAGACACATACACTTCCCAGTCAGGCCCAGATAATCACCCTCCTTCAGTACGTTTTATCCTATCTTTCTGATTACTGTTTAAAATCAAAAATAAAATGAATAAAAAGACTGGAAACTGAGATCTTCAAATTGCAGTCTAACGACTAAAGAGTTTACCATTAAAAATGTCAAGGTATTAGAAAAATATTAAAACTTTAAAATTGTGAAACAAACATAAAAATTAAGA
Source organism: Stegodyphus dumicola (assembly GCF_044657685.1). Lineage (NCBI taxonomy): Eukaryota > Metazoa > Arthropoda > Arachnida > Araneae > Eresidae > Stegodyphus > Stegodyphus dumicola. The sequence goes on from NC_140771.1 coordinate 203,812,852, forward strand.
AACAAATGATCTTATACCAACTAATTAATCGTATACCATTTGATTCCACTATTCAATTACAATTATAACATTATAAATGTCTTATATTAGTTACAAATAAAAAAAAAAAAAAAAAAAAAAAAAGAAAATCTGAAAGACTCAGTGCATTTACTACTTTTAAGACATTTGCCGTAATAAATGATAGTTTGCTTGTATTTTAAATATAAATTAGTTTATATGCTTTTGAAGAATGAAACGTCTATGCGCGATGTGGCGTGAAAGGTGCGTTTTTTGCTTCGCGAAGGAGAATATGTTGCTTTTACATCTCTCAATTTATAAAATGCAGACTGATTCAGCTCTCTGAGAATCTGTGAATTATATTTTGTCTTGTTTGACTGTATAAGCTAGGTAAAAACAATGCATTTCCTTCGAGGTATAAAAACAACAAGCGTATCATATGGAAAAATCTGGCTATTCCTTTCCTTAGATGGAATCATCTGCAAATCAAGTGTATTAATGCTAAAGTTGCTTAAGCTGTGAAACACTGGTAGTATGCAGCGAGTTTGTTTGTAATGACTGTAAGCTCTGAACTGCATAGGAGTCCCTCAGTATGCTATATAAAAGAAGTCCTTTATCCTTATAAAGTCCCCACAATGACATCTCTTCCTTTAGACGGAAACCCTTGTTCCTTTTACCATAGTTAACTTAATTGATCACTACTTCTGTATTGGATAAGTTAAGTGATTTGAATATAGCAAAGCACACAAGAGCTATTCAACTAAGGGGTGAGATGCATTCGTGGAGGACTTTCTAAAGGAAACAAGCTCATATTCATGTTACACATGGGAAAACGACCAAACCCGACCATGAATACAGTCTGTTCACTTGGGTTCAAACGATGTCAAACTACCAGTATTCAGCGATTTAACCACTCGGCTACTGGTGGGACACTCTCCTATTATATTTTCTAAGGAATTTGTTAGCTTGTTTTTATAATGTTATTTATAACTGTTTATAGTTCTGCCTTTTTTTTATTTTATTTTTGGCCTTGAAAACGGCCCTTGTATTTTTAATTTGTGGCCCGGAAAAGAGCCCTTTTTTTTAACTGAGGTATTCAGTCCTGCTAAGCTTATATCAAGTAACAATATCGTTATCATATTTATTAAGAAAATGCTCTCATAATATGACAAAAGCATTCATTACGATAATCTTAGCGGTACTGTTTTTTCAGGTTTATGAGGTTGAAAATTATACACATATGTCGAAGATGAAGCAGATACCATAACAACTGCTTTTTTCTCCTCCTGGTCAGTGAATGAAAGAATGCTTTAATTGCTTTTCTCGTCAAGAGTGGTATGAGTTCGGGGTTATTGGAATTTGCAGTTTCGTCAATAATGCCAAAAAAAGGGGATGTCTTCCTGCTGGTCATTGAATGATTGACATGATTTAGCAAATTTTGAAACAAAAAGCTGGACTCAAAGTAACCTATCGTTTCACACATTTTTTCCTTCCGTTCTCTTTGTTCAACAGCATTCATATTTCACAGTGTAATTTTTACAATATTACTTTTTAAAATGGTGGAACTATATTCTACTGCGGACGCATATACTTTCTACTGTATCCAGTGTTCTCAACTTCGGTTGACCTGAAATATACACGTCAGTGGCCAATCAGCAGAAACCATGTTATTGGCCAGTCAGCAGCAGCCACGTCGGTTTTCTGCCAATTAGTATCTGAAAATTGTGTGAGGAGAAAACATGGAGCCTTAAAACAGTCAATGAAGCAAAAATAGTACAGTACAAAGTCTGAAATCTGAACTTCCATTATCCCGAATGAGCTCAAATCCGGACTTCAAAACCACCAATGTTTTTCTCGTAGGCTTTACACATGAGCATTTAATTCCCACCCTCCATGCATAACAAAACATCAGGAGAGTCCTGATTCTTAATTTCACTAAAACACTAAATAAAATACCTTGCTAATTCAGAAGTCAAACAACAAAAATCAGCGTTATATTCACAAAATTTTCACAGGACTAGTTTCGATCTAGATGAATCGTTATTTCCTATCTTGTTCATTTGCGGTTTTGCAGCTGAAGATGATGGTTCGGTAAAACCATCAAAACTAGTCCTGTGAAAATTTTGTGAATATAACTCATTATTTCCTATCTTGTTCATTTGCGGTTTTGCAGCTGAAGATGATGGTTCGGTAAAACCATCGAAACTAGTCCTGTGAAAATTTTGTGAATATAACGCTGATTTTTGTTGTTTGACTTCTGAATTAGTATTTATTCGGCGTGTTATTGTGTCTTAAAATACCTTGCTATTTAAGATACAATCATTTTAGTATAAATTTGTATAATCAGTAATTTAGCTCCTTTGCTGCGTATCTGCTTGGCTCGCATCTCAAACCGAAACATTCCACATAGATACATCGTTGATCTGACGCCAACCTGGTGAATCATTATTTATTGTACTTTCCTTTCATTACTGCATGTTTATCAAAACATGGCAACTTGAGAAAGTAGCAATGCCTAAACAATTTTTTTATGTTAGTAATTGAATAATAAAGGAGTATGGTATAATCTTTTATGTTGACATTATGCTTGACGATGATTACAGATTTAAGTTAAATGCGCTAAAACGTTTTGACGAGGAAAAATTTACCAAAAATTTCTTTCCATATGCTAAAACTAGATATTGTTGATGATACTCATAGACCCAGAGGTTATATTTAGGGCTATTTGAATTAAGAATAACTGATTTGTTATTCACATAAAACCAGGGCGCCACGGCTTGTATGGCCGCACCAAGTCGCAGAATTTAGGACCCACAGAGACTGCATCAAGCTGTAAGGTATCTAGCGCCGGACCCTCAATAAGGCTTAAGTATATGTGGGAATTTATTTATTCAAAACTCTGATAAGCCTTAAGCATGTGCAAGAAATAGACATAAGTATAATAAATAGCTAATACAATTCAGGCTTAATTGTCTCAGTGCACGATAGAAGCAAGATAAAATTTAACGAAACAACTTGTCCTTAGTCGCCAACTCATGATGCATAGCCAAATATGTATAGTGAAGGATAGCTAAATTTGATGATGATAACTGCAACTTTTAAAAGTTTTTGGATATCGCAAAACAAAGGTGAAATTTTCCATTTAATGGATTTTGTGAAGAAATGTGGAGAAACGGTAATAAATGAAGATGATATAAAAGAAGTTTTTCATTGTGATGACAATGCTTCTCAATCATCAGTCGTCGGAATTCTCGAAACAGCAGTCACAGGACTTCAACAATGTAACTAAACAAGAGATTATGCCTGTCTATAAAATCAAAGAGAAAATATTAGCACAAAAACGAAGCAACTTAAATTTGAAAGAAATGTTTAATAAGGTAAACAAAGCTTTTTTGGCAAAATATTAAGCTTTTTGGTAAATTTTGATACCATTAGATCATAAATACTTCATTATTTCATAAATTACAATTTCATATTTTTAATTTTATAATTTCTACATGCCATCTTACTAGATTTAAACTGATGATCTAATATCCAAAAAAAAAAAAAAAAAAAAATCAAATCTGAAATCACCAAAGTCCCAATGAGTCTGGATTTCGTACTTTGTAGTATAATGATTATGAGACTGCCAGGAAATCTCTGAAAACCACTGTGAAGAAAATGCTTGACCTAGGTTATGTTTCCTTCCTTTGAACCAACTTTTGATGATTTTTTTTATACACAACTGATCTTAGTTTTAGAATGAAATTTCACCTGATTGCAACCAACTTCTTGGAGGTAATTGTTTCAGTTCGCCATTATATTGTGATTTAGTGAAAGCTGTCACAAAAAAAGAAAAAAAACAAAGAAACAAAATCAATGGAAGTCAGTTGTTCTCACCACAAATAAATAAATCATAGACTAGTAAGAAATGGAATATGCGAGTTCTCAAATTATATTTCTTTTCAGATGTCCTTCTCTTCTGTGTATGACTGAAATTAGCAGAACCATTTAGGCTTTATATATGCTGCAACAACCATTTAGGCTTTATATATGCTGCAACAACATGCCAAATATAGGAAAATATTTAACTTATGTCATATGCTTATATAAACACAACCTTTCTTTGTAAGATAAGATCTTTATCTTGAATTTAATTGCTGCTAGTTCATCTCTTGGTAACTCCCAAATTTTCAAATCCATTGTGGTAAAATGCAAAATATGAACACATAAACGAACAAATTTGAAAGAAATGAATTGTGAAGGAGAAGCAAATCAGCAGTTTGGTCCCTAAATAGCAGTTGTGTCGGGACATGTGTTTGACTTCTCTTTCACAGGCACCAGAAAGTATGGCAAGTGGATAACAGAAGAGCACTGTTGCATATTAAATGTAGTTAGAACCATAAATATGTTCATGCTAATGTTCTGAGCTAACTTCAAATGATTTTAAAATATTTTCACTTCAGTCTGCTCAGTACTTTTATTTTGTCTAATAGTAATATTAAATTCAGAAGTTTACATATTTTTTATCTTACACACATACATACATATATATATATATATATATATTGTTTTATAATAAAGTTAAATGAAAATTTTTTTATGAAACTATCCTTAACGCAAAAAGGTATTCCTTTGGATATCAAAGCGAAATATGTCATAACATAGCTGTTTTAAATGAACGTATCATTATAATTATTGCTGGCAACTATTTGAATTTTCTTGATATAGAAACTATGAAAGAAACTTTCTTGCCTTCTTTACATGGAGCAGGTTTTGGTGCTATTGAAGTAAGTTTCGTATGTTTTAAAAATTCATATTCAGTTGTGATTAATAAATTAGTGTACCAGAAAGATTGTACCAAAATTTACAGTTAAATTCCTATTCTAAAATTCTGTGTATTCTTCCAAGAGAAAAAGATCTATTTATCATAATTAAAACTGATAATTAATAAATTCCTTTTATCTAACATTTCACAAGCTTGCTACTATTTGTAATATCTTTAAATAATGATACTTAGAATTAGGAAGTCAAATATAATTAATATAAAATAATAATGGTAACCATGTTGGAATATCCATAATTTTTTATGTGTTAATATTTTGTGTTTCATTTCAATAAATTTTAGTTTAATATTTTGAGTCCTGTGTCATTTGTATGTATTCTGATACTTTTAAAGATTTTTAATTCAGTAGATTATTTTAATTTAAAAGTAATAGATTATTCAGTACATTATTTTATTTTAGATTTTTAATACAGTAGATTATTTTAATTTTATGTACTGAATTTTAAATCCACCTTCAGAAATGATAATAAATCCTATATATCCTATTTAGATAGGATTTATCAGTCTGTTGCATAATCTTCTTCCTGTTTCTATTTATTTGATTTGTTTGAAACTGAATGAATATAGAAAAAGGGAAGCATAATGCATATATTGGTTTTTGAACAGGGATATTATCTCAAAACTTGTGATGCATATAATGTATGCCTATAAACTTAAAATTGGAAAAAAGGAATTACTCTTTTTTTTAACCAATTCATATAGTAAAATCTGGATACTATTCTGAGCGGCGTCAGTAAAAAAATGAGAAGAAAACAATGCTGCAACAACATGCCAAATATCGTGGTTCAGGAATTAAACGTTTGAAATGTCGTGGCTCGAGATTTCTAGTTTTTGTTTCAAATATTATCACTAGTTATTTTGAGTATTTTTTATTTATGTTTGAAATTTTGTGGCTTGAGGTTTCTAGTTCTCATTTGAAATATTATCACTTGTTACATTTTTTTTTTTTTTTTTTTGCTTGCCATATTTCACATTTTTTTAATATGATGGATTACACAATTTTGCAGTTACCTAATGACAAAGAAGCTACCATAAGATTCTTTCAGGACAAAGAAATAATTCATAGCAATAGACTTTGATCTCAAAGGTCGTCCGATGAACTTACTTTTGATTTACGATTTTACGATGACCTAACTTTTGATTTAAACAAAGCTCGTATATGGCTTTGTTATCTATGTTCTTGCCATGAAAAAAAAAAAAGATTGAGAACCAAAACATGGTTTGAAGGCTCATGTCTTTCTTTCCTCAGTTTCAGAAAAACAGTGCCATTCGTTTTACTATATGGGGGGGTCAGGAATTGACATGATTGGATTTTGCCAACTTCAGTTAGAAATCAGCCATAGTACGACAGTATATTGGAATAACTATTTTAAAGGCTTTTCATAAAAAGAAAAAACAACGTTGGACATGTTCTTCTGGAACAGTGGGTATTTGGGGGTTTATGCCGGGAAAAGCAAAGAATGTTGTCTGGAATGATCGTTTTGCTGGAACGTTGATGACTGCCATTCAAGAAAACATCATAGATGGCAGCATTATATTTTCAGACTGCTAGAAAGGATATAAGAAAGAAGAATTAAGAAATGCTGGGTATGAACATTTCACTATGAATCACAGTTATAATTTGTAGACCTCAAGATTGGATGCCATACCTAAGCTGTGGGCCAGTGCTAAATGGAGAAATTAACATCAGTGGGGCACTGCTCGCCACGATATTTGATAGAACTTATGTGGTATCTATTATATTCAAACACTGAAATTTTCTGCAATATTGAATGATATTTGTAATTTTATACCACTTGTTTAGATTGAATTTCATTTTGTTATATTACTTCTTCTTTGTGAATAGAATACTGTAGATTAAAAAAGTAAAAAGAAAAATTAACTTTTTTTAATAATTAAGAAATTTTAAAAAATTACTTTTTTTGGAAATAATTTTGTTAGTCTTTTGAACTCTATTACTATTTCGTAATTTTACACTTGGCAAGCACTGATGGCAAAAAAAGCGACGTTTTTTTAACTGACGCCGCTCTAATGGAATAGTATCAAAATCTCTATTAAGTATATTTATGCATTGAATGATTGAGCATAGAACTAAAATTAAAAAGGTGCTTGCTGTGTGCTGCCACATACTCTTTCTTTTTGCCTAGGACAGTGGATACTGCATGCTGTCGATAAAATATTTTATGCAGGCCTCTTACTTTGCTCTTCTTACCTCTCAGAGTCTTACTTTCTCACAGTTTAAGAGAGTAAGCAAATTGTACACTGTCACATTACAGCTACAAAGAGAAAGTATTCATTGTTAATCAGTAAATTTAGTACTATTTATTATTATTTCTTAGTATGATAATTTTCCTTATTTGAACTTTATGTTATACTATATAGTTAATGCTAGCTAATCTTTATTTATGAACTTCTTTCAAATTTTCAAAGCTGTATTACATTTATAGAACTAAGTATCTTTTCTAGAAATTATAAGCATGGCTGAGAATGAAATTGAGATACTTTAAAGTCATAATTCAGTAGACATTTAGCATTTTAATTTACTGAACAAAAATAAATCTTGATCTTTTTTAATGGGCATTTGCAGTAAATATAAAAATCAAAGACATTTGCAAACTGCATATTGCAAAAATATTAGCTATTTAGTTGTTTAATAATATGTCAGAAAAGTTTTGATGAAAATGTTAAATATAGGTTTTTGTTTGGCCTTTTTCTGATATTTGATACAGACAGAATAAGTGTAGTACTAAATATTAACTAAGCCACTTCATTGTGTTGTTAGTATCTCTTTTTCAGACATGAAAAGTTTTGATGTTATATTAAAATGAGCTTTCCACACATGATACAATATAAAAAGATTTTTATTTAAATTAGCAAATGAAAATATCTGCAAAACTTTATAGAGGTACACTATTAAAAGTAATGAAGCTTTAATTTGGCTGATGAATTATGAAAACAAGCATTGCTACTTCGAGATTTTAATCAGTTTGTTGATATCATAATCAGAAAAAATTGCATATTAAATGAGAGAAGAAAAAGTCAGCAGAGTTGCCTAGATTTTCACAATATGTAATATTTTTCAGGATGATATTAATTGTAATCAAAAGTATGTATGGTACCATAGAAACAAAACCAAAAAAAAAAAAAAGTGTTTTAAGTACAACACAAAGTAAAAAAAAAAAATAATAGTAAACGGACATTCAATATCTAGATCTCAGGATAAACAATATTTTTTTTTTCTTCGTATAAAGTTTGGGAATAGAGAATATAATGCTAAATAAAAAGCAGTGTGCCATAAATGCAATTTTCTCCCAACCGATGCCAACTAACCTGTATGTTACTTTCAAATACCTGCTGTTATTATGAGTGTGGGGGTGGGGTAGCATTTTTCTGTCTGAACTAAAGAGTAAGTGAAGCTCCAATGTGTATTTGTTTGGAATGGGATGTTGCTCATACTAGTTTTCTTTTGCTGGCATAGCAGTGGGCAAAGGAGAAGGATCTTGTTATTGTTCTTGTCTTGTCCATGTAATTCATGGAAGAATGGTTGCCAGAACCTCAAGGAGGTTGGACTCCTACTTCCATCCTAGTTTTGAGGGAGAGCACGCCAGAGGATGGTCCGTGGGGTCTCTCACCTCTCTCTGCTTCCACCAAACCACACGAGAGGACTTTCAGCTCGCTATATATTTGGAGTGTGACATGCCACAAAGGCATTATACATTTACAAACATCCATGCCTTCTCCAGGATTTGAACCTGGGCTCTTTGGTACTGCAGTAGGCTCCCCAACCACTATACTGTCTGGCCAGCAGGAGAAGGATTTGAAGTTTAGTTAACACAGCAAATTGCACTTTTCTTTAACTTTCTAATTTAATCTAGCAATTATTATTTTTTTTTTTTTACAGTCTAATATTACAATGGCTATCTTATCAAAATTAGAGTTTAAATTTTTGATTATGTTGAAGAGAGTTTCTAATTTTGGAGCTTCAGTAGGATCTGCATAGCCAAAGCATATTTGGATGTCAGTCAAACCTAAAGTTGAATTACTACAGAAAATGAATAAAGCCATCTCAAATTTATGCAAGGAATATGTCATGATAAAATGATGATTGAATGGGCATGTCCAGCAAGGGTGAGCCACTTTTGAGTCCACTGCTAATAGCTCAAGGCAAAATATTTCATAAAGAAATATGAGTACACATATTTTACAGGTTAGTTAACCAAATTTTAAAATTGGCATTGCATAAGGCTGCTCAAAATTTCCAGTGAAAATGCTTCAGCTGATATAAAAGTACCTGAGCAATTTATGGATGAATTCATCAAACTCATTAATAACGAAAATTTATCTTCCAAAAAATTTATAATACTGATGAAACAGCTCTTTTTTGGTAATAATGTGTGCCCTGGGATATCTTGATGACATCTGCAACAAATGTCCCAACTGCTGTCAAAGATTCTAGAGGAAGACTAACTCGTCTGGCATGTGCAAATGCTGCAAGAATGCAAAACTGTAAATTTTTTGTAACAGAAAAATACAGGAAATCAGGCATATAAAAATGTAAATATTTTTTCTCTGTCACCTATCATTCAAATAAAAGTGCATGGATGACACAAACATTAATGAATGATTTGTTTGAAAAATCTCTTCATATCCAAAGCTCAGCAACACTTAAGATTGGTGGTTTAATGAATAATGTATAAATTGTCCTGATTATATAAAATTTTTCAACTCATGTTTCATTTTACGTTTTAGTAAAAGTTATCTCCATTTCATTCTTTTCTTTCAAATTATACATCCAATATTCAGCCAATGGATATCAGAGTGCTACATGCAATGAAGTGCAGATAAAAACTATCTTTTTTAAAATCTGTGCAAAATTTTCTAAACAGTGGTAAGACCTTTCAAGAATTTTTTAAATTTTTTAACATAAAATCTGCTGATCATTATGAGGTTATGGGAGGAAGTGTCTGCAGATATTTTTAGAAATGCGTGAAATAATTTGTGGCAAGCTACCATATTTTGTGGTCATGATGATGATAACAGCCTCAAACTGGATGGTTTTGGATGTCATAAGCAAAAGGTGAAATTTTCAAATTAATGGAACTTGTGAAACAATATAGAGAAGTGATATAAAATGTAGATGATGTAACAGAAGTTTTCAGTTGCAATGGTAGTGCCTTAGTCATCAATCAATTAGCTGATGCAAAATCTGTAATTAGGTTTTAAATCCAGAAAATATCACTACAAATAATAAGAAGTATCAAAATCTCTTCATATCCAAAGCTCGGCAACACTTAAGATTGGTGGTTTAATGAATAATGTATAAATTGTCCTGATTATATAAAATTTTTCAACTCATGTTTCATTTTACGTTTTAGTAAAAGTTATCTCCATTTCATTCTTTTCTTTCAAATTATACATCCAATATTCAGCCAATGGATATCAGAGTGCTACATGCAATGAAGTGCAGATAAAAACTATCTTTTTTAAAATCTGTGCAAAATTTTCTAAACAGTGGTAAGACCTTTCAAGAATTTTTTAAATTTTTTAACATAAAATCTGCTGATCATTATGAGGTTATGGGAGGAAGTGTCTGCAGATATTTTTAGAAATGCGTGAAATAATTTGTGGCAAGCTACCATATTTTGTGGTCATGATGATGATAACAGCCTCAAACTGGATGGTTTTTGGATGTCATAAGCAAAAGGTGAAATTTTCAAATTAATGGAACTTGTGAAACAATATAGAGAAGTGATATAAAATGTAGATGATGTAACAGAAGTTTTCAGTTGCAATGGTAGTGCCTTAGTCATCAATCAATTAGCTGATGCAAAATCTGTAATTAGGTTTTAAATCCAGAAAATATCACTACAAATAATAAGAAGTATCAAAATCTCTTCATATCCAAAGCTCGGCAACACTTAAGATTGGTGGTTTAATGAATAATGTATAAATTGTCCTGATTATATAAAATTTTTCAACTCATGTTTCATTTTACGTTTTAGTAAAAGTTATCTCCATTTCATTCTTTTCTTTCAAATTATACATCCAATATTCAGCCAATGGATATCAGAGTGCTACATGCAATGAAGTGCAGATAAAAACTATCTTTTTTAAAATCTGTGCAAAATTTTCTAAACAGTGGTAAGACCTTTCAAGAATTTTTTAAATTTTTTAACATAAAATCTGCTGATCATTATGAGGTTATGGGAGGAAGTGTCTGCAGATATTTTTAGAAATGCGTGAAATAATTTGTGGCAAGCTACCATATTTTGTGGTCATGATGATGATAACAGCCTCAAACTGGATGGTTTTTGGATGTCATAAGCAAAAGGTGAAATTTTCAAATTAATGGAACTTGTGAAACAATATAGAGAAGTGATATAAAATGTAGATGATGTAACAGAAGTTTTCAGTTGCAATGGTAGTGCCTTAGTCATCAATCAATTAGCTGATGCAAAATCTGTAATTAGGTTTTAAATCCAGAAAATATCACTACAAATAATAAGAAGTATCAAATAAGTTGAGAATCAAAAGATTTTGTTTGACTCTTTAGTGAAATTTTTTAGATGACAATTACAGGGGTTGAGCTGTGCAACTTTGTAACTGAGCAAGAAATTAAATTTTTTTATAAAATTAAAGAAAAAGAATTAGTGCAAAGAATAAAACAGTTTAAATAACTTACACTATAAGAAATATTTGAAGAAACAAACAATTATTGATCTTTTTTTTGTAAATTTTGATTTCCTCAAGATCAGAAATGTTTCATTATTTCTTAAACAATTATTTCGCATTTTTCATTTTATAATTTCTGCATATCAGATTACTAGATTGAACTGATGATTTAAAACTGGAATTTCCAAATTCTCATGTTTCCAGAGCTTAGATTTTGTGCTGTATAATCAGCTAGCACACAACTAAATGTCTTTTTTTCTAAAAGAATGCATATTACAGAAATGTGACATTAAGTGAAAAATTATAATATGTATAAGTAAAAATGCCAGACTTCTGATTTTTATAAAAAGTTTGAATTTATTAGCTTTCTAAATGCAGAGATATTTTCTTCTTTGTGTCTGATTTCCTGTGATTGGAATTTGAAAACTAATAAAATAAACTTAGCATAAACTTAGTATGTAATATATACTAACCCTGTAATTATGACATGTCTGAACTATGAATTATTTAAATTGATTACTCATTATTTTTACATTCCTTGTGTATGGGTAGAAGATGAACCTGTATATGAATTAAAACCATGTATAAACACCAGCGGTATTCAAACATTATATGTGAAATGACTTTTCCACCATTAAGGTTAATGAGTAATTGATTATTATAGTTGATTATATCTAAACATTACAATTGTACAGTCTGCATAAATGAAAAAAGTTGAATTATAGCCGAGCGATAAAATGTTTAATAGTTTAACTAATTTTAAAATTTTACGAAGATTTTCACTTCACTTCTCAAAACTGGTCAATATTAAGTTATTATCATGAATGTTTCATTAGTTTATATGCCATGAAATATTCAATGAAGTTAATATTCAAAAGTACAGCCCACTTTTAAATACATATAACGCTAACCCCCATGTAATGATCTTTTTTTTTTTTTTTTTTTTTTTTTTTTGTGTGTGTGTGTGTGTGTTAAGCAACAGTCTTTTTATAGAAAATTTTAATACACCCCTGCTTTTGAGCAACATATTTTAGTTTTCAGAACAAATATGTGCACAAATGATTGAGATCTTGTTTGAGCCTATGTCATAATTACAGGGCTAGTATATATTGCATACTTTTCTTTCAAGTAATTTAAGTTTTAAATTGAATATTTTTTACATAATTAAATATTTCTTAATGTGAATTTTTTATAACTGTATGTTAATTTTATGAGTAATAATATATTACAGACTTATCCACCAGAGTTTATATTTGCTGTTGCTGAAAGGGGTGAAAATTTGTGCATTAACATCTACATGTATCCTGATTTAAAACCTTTCAAAACTTTAAAACATGAAGTTACTATAATGCCTTCAAGACTTATAAAGTTTCAGTAGGTACTTTTGCACTTAGTATGATTTTATAATTTTTAATAGCTAAATGTGCTTTAATTTTTATGTTATTTTGCAGTTTCTTAAACTTCAAATTGGAAAATACAGCCAAATTATATGAGCACTTTGCATGTATTGTAAGAAAATTTGGTACTATTTCATTTTCCACCCAACCATCCTGTTAAGTCACAATCATTGGCAACTAATTTTTTACAAGTCTAGCTTATGAAACACAGTAGCCGTTTTAAAAAATGGCTGTGTACTGAAAATTACATAAAATAATAATGAATTAATGAAATTAAAAATGAAAAAAACTAAATAATGAAACAGTAAAAATTGCATAAAGCAAAAATACATAATTACATAATGAACTAAAAATTTCATAAAGCAGGAACAAATTAACTAAATTAAAAACACAACAAACACCCATAATAAAATGCTTCATTTTCTATTTTCTCAGCATTCTGTCAATGTGCAGTGATCTGTTTTAGCTTTAAAAACATCAAAGAAATGCAGAATTCTTTGCATTTAAGGGCAAATTGCTACTGCTCTCCATGTACACATCAACCTGTTTTAACTTTAAAAAAAAAAAAAAATAATAATGAATAATGATAATAAATCCAAAAGCTTTCATAATTTATACGAGGCACAAAAGGACTTTTTTAAGGTTTTGTATATTACCTTTGTTTGTTAAATATCATTTTTTGCATTTAAACCACATAAAATTTAAAATTCAACAGCAATGTCACAAAATATTTTGAAACAGCATAACTTTAGAATTTCCGATAGACAGTTTCATGTGCTGGAGATAAAAATGTTTTTTTCGTAGTGTTGCCATTGCTCAATTTGAAATGGTTGAATTTGTTAATCAAAAATTCATTACAGTTTTACAAAATATGAAATACATAATAAAAAAAATCAAAAAGCTTCCAGGTGTCCATGTTTGGATGGAGGATTATGTTATTCCAAATTTGATGGCTCTAGGTAGCATCGTTTTTTTCACAGTGTGAGAAACATACATATAATCATGCAAATTCTTCACTATTTAATTTCTTTAAATATCATACAGGACAATAATATTTTGTGGCAAAGTGATTCACCTTTTATAGTGAAACACCACAAATTGCCGTTTGAGACAAATAGCCCTTCTGGGTACCGCTGCTTTAGGCTAAGAATTGCACTTATAAAACTATTATCACAATAACCTAAGGAACTGAACATAAACTACTTTCAGTCTGCAAGACTACAATAATGTGACATCAGAGATAAATAAAAACTAGCCAAATGCATCATTTTATATGCATTTTATTACTTTGACAATAATAATGAAAATCAATCTGGGCAGTATTCACATTTTTACTGCCAATGGATACTGTTCAGCTATTTGCTGTAAAATCTCTTCAAAACAGTGTTATTGTTTCCTTTCCAGACAGTTTCTCAAAACTAATTCCCTAAGATAACTTCAACAATTCAATCAAAGTACAGCTTCATGAGGTACACATTTCTACACTGCTACTACTAAGTAAAATGCTACCTTTCTGAAAAAAATACAACACTTTCTTTTTTATTAGCAGGCACACTCCACAGTTGCATTATGAATTGCTACATGGGGAGAACCACACACTAATCACAAGCAGAAACTGCAAATATATTCAAATACCAAAAAAATCTGCCAACTCCCGAAACCCCCACAACCTCTCAAAATATAAACATTCAGTTTATAGGTTCAGGAAACTGCATGGAGAGCAAAATACCAAAGAAAAATGAAATACTTGCCAAAAATGATGTCATAATAGAAATAATTACCAAATCATTGACATCATAGTAAAAGTTCCCCATCGCACACATCTGTCTGCATTGAGGTATTGAAGCAAACAATTTCACTCATATTCTCTTCCAAGTTTACGACTCGTGGTTGTACTTCCTAAGCTTTGTTATTTCACAAGATTGTTTAAGGCTGCCGTTTTATTATTTATCTGCATTTTTTGTAGATAAAATAAAAAATATTTTTTATTTCATCAATTTTTAATACATCGGGTAAGAAATGTATTCATGATTTTACTTCATGCAAAACTGAAAACCTAAACATGTTGCATTGGCAGTAATGCAAAAAAAAAAAGAAAAAGAAAAAGGAAATTTTGCAAAAGAGGGAGGGAGGTGCCACTCCTCGGTTTATAGCAGAATCATATGGAATGGTGACACAGACCATATATATGGTATATGGAAAAATTAAGAAAAGCAGTTGAAATTTACTGCAAAAGTGATTCCAATACTGGTATCCCATACCAGAAATCTTTGAACGAGGCAAAATTGGCGAACCTCAGTGCTGTCTTTTATGAGTAGAGTTGTTCTGGCAGCAGCAGAGTGATGGGGTACCAATTTCAGCATTGCTGCTTTGAAAAAAAGAAAGCAGATTCTTGCTGATTTAAAAGAGGAGATGTGCAATTTAAGCAGAGACACAGTGCAAAGCTTGTGGAGAAAAACTTTCAGCAGATAAAGATGTTGCAGAGGAATTTATTGATGAATTTTCTGTACTGAGGGCAGAAGAAAATCTTAGCCCAGAACAGATTTTTAATATGGATGAGACTAAAATTTTTTCGCAATGTTTGCCAAGAAAAAAATTTGTGACAGGCAAAGAAAATGCACCATCAGTGATAAAGGAAGCTGATAAGAGTTACTATTTTAGTATGCAGCAGTGTAGCTGGAACTTACATATGTAAACCAATGGCAGCATTCCCAGAGCTTTGAAAGTAGTAAAATCCTTACCCATGGTTTACAGGAATAATAAAAATTTCTGGTTCATAAAACAGCTTATGACCAAATGGTTCATGGAACATTTCATGAAAGAGGCTAGAAGGCATTGCAACAGTGTGGGATTACCATCAAATTGTAATATTTTACTATTTTTAGACAACTGCATGGCACATACAGATGCAACTATTTTAATATGTGATAATATCATACCCCTTTTTTTGCCCCAAATACTACATAGATCCAACCAATGGACCACAGCATAATACACAGTATTAAATGCCATTATAAATCAGACTTTCTGAAAAAAGTTCTTTCAAGAGACTATTCTATTTCAGTCTGGGATCATAAAAAAATTTCACCACCAAAGACTGCATCTCAGGATCATGGAATTACTTTTATCAAATAACATTAGTAAATAGTTAACGTTATTTGATAACATTAGCATAATGTACAAAAAACATTAGTATAATGTATGGCCATCTTCTTTGTTTATTGAAACTTGGAGTGATGTCAGTGATTTTCTGGTTATAGGATCAGTGCAGCAAAGGTTACAACAAGAAAACAATTCTGACACCACAGTGAATTTTAAAGTAGGGAGAAAATATCTTGTAATGATGGTTAGAATAGGGTGAAGAATACCTAAAATTTTTTGAAAGACAGAGTTGTGTCACAGGGTCGATTCTGACTCTTTGAACAGAATCAGCTCTGTGTTGCAGAAGGTAAAGCGTTGTGTATTCAACTATTGTAACTATGTATTGGTTGTGTAATCAAGGTAATCTTCTTCTTTACCTTCTGGCAATATAAATTAGAAAAAAAAAAAAAAAAAAAAACTTTTGGAACACCTCTATTAGAAAAATGTTTGAAATATTTTACACTTTATTATGTTCCTTATTTTCATATGTCTTTATTGTACATGTCCTTAATATCCTTATTTATTTCGCACTTAGTCTAAATATTAGGATTTGTCTTTTCAGTCCTGAAATCTACAAAATCCTAAATCCTGCATGGCAGCATCTGGTCCTAAGTATTGCGGATTTCTGATCTAAAGTATAACCCTCTAAAATACAGTTTCATAAAATTCTGTATTGCTGACTTAGTACTTTGTCTGGTAATTCTTATAACGGTTGGTGGATATTGAGACAGCACTGAAAATTTTATATATCTTGTATTAAATTCAATATGCTATTCAATATTATGTATCACATTTTCAAATGGTACTTACATATTTTCATGTTAATCATATATCTCTGACATTTATACTCAGTCTTAATCCTACTTTCTTGATTTACATATATTCTTTACTCTGACATTTATACCCAGTCGTAATCCTGAATTTTGACTTTTTATATATATATATATAAAGTTACAGTTGTAGGCATTTATGGACTTTAACCATATAAGCGGCAAGGCCGTATATATATATAGCTTAGAATATTTTTGTGATAACTGTAAGAACGTTCATATTAAAATATGTCAAAGAAATTAAGGCAATATATCAAAAGTGCACAAATCCAGGTATGAAATACCAGGAGAGTTTTTACGTTAAAATAAAAAATTTGAAAAAAAATTGTTCTCATAGTAGTTTTGGGAAATTTGTACTTTCTCAGCGAAAACCCTGGCTGCTCAGGGGATTAATGGATACTTGTAAATTGTTTTGGCCCTCATTTCTTTTGTGCTAGCTAAAATATATTTTACTTATTTCTTCAGTTACATTGTATGAGGAATGATTTGTATTTTATTTGGTAGCCATTTAAATTGTTGTTTTAAGTGCTATATGTAATTTATTTCTTTTTTAGTCAAAATGGTGAACTTTTAATTTCTGCAAGTGATGATCCAGAAAATAAAGTTATAATATATCTATGGAAAAAAGAACTAGTATTGTATGATGCAAATGTGACTTATCCTGTTTATGACATTCATTATGCAAGTTGGGATTTCAGTGTCTTTGTGACATCTGGCATTGGCCATGTTAGGTATTGTAACTTGAAATACTACTTATTCCTGAATATATTTTATTTTTAAATATTTTACTTTCAAAAATCATCATAGCCTCTACTGATATGCATTTTATTATACATTTCTTCATTCAATGTGCGTTTTAAACAATTTACTTGTATTTCACATATAAAAATTTCAAAATTTCATACATAGGGGGCCTGCATCTGGTGTGATGGTTTGGGCAGTCATTGGGTACATGACACGCACATTGGACAGTCATTGGGTACATGACACCTAGTATGAAATTTTTAATGTGAAATACAAGTACTCCTTACTTCAAAAAAGATCACTTTGTCTTTATTCATTCTTTCAGTATTAATTTACCACAAAATGTAGTTGTATCTTCATTAATTGGGTTATAGGAAAGTAACAGAAAAATTAAAACTGAGAATTACGAATGTACTATATAATGGCTATCAGATATGGCTATACTCTGCATAATGTCAAAGAGAATTTAGCTGCAATTCCTTTTATTTTTTTAATATGATTAGCAATGTGAGCTGATTCTGCATACTTTTGACTGCAAGTAAAAATGTAAATCTTTTATTAATAAAATTTTTCATTATTAAAAAAAATCACATTTTTCTATGTGTTTCTTTGAAAATTTTGTTGTGCTATTGTCTATTCTTTTCAAATTATTTAATTTTTACTTTTTTCTGTTATTTTGCAATCGCCCTATATATAATACACTGCTGGCCATTAAAATTGCAACACCATGAATGAAAGCAAATAAGAAAAACATATATTTTGTACATAAAGAGTACAGTATGAAGACAAAATGATTAAATTTGTAAGCAGTTTGGGGTTTTATAGGAGGGTAAAATTAGTAGAAACAGCTGCCACTCTTGGCAGCTAAAAAGTCCTTTACCCGGTTAAGCATGGAGTTGAACTAAGCTTGGATGACAGAAACGAGCAACTCATTCCATGCTGCTTTAAATCTATACCACACTTCATCAACGGTATTAACTGGAGAGGAGTGATGGGTCAGTCTCTGAGCAACCCATGACCAGATGTTTTCAGTGGGGACAGATCTGGAGACTGTGCAGGCCAGGGCAGCTGTCAAATACCCTGTGTATCGAGGAAAGTCAGAACACAACGTGCAATATGTGATTGTGCATTATCTTGTTGGAAGATGACATTTGGCAGGCCTCGAAAATGGGACACAACCACTAGTCATAAGGCTTCAGAAATGTACCGATTTACATTCAAATTACTGTCAATCTGAACCAGAGATGTGCGTGTCATGTACCCAATGACTGCCCAAACCATCACACCAGATGCAGGCCCCCTATGCCGATATCGAATGCAAGCAGACAATGTGTGGTTTCCTCGAAGGCTCCAGATATTTATACGGCCATCAGAATACTGCACGCAAAACCGGAACTCGCCTGAAAAGACAACATTGTGCCACTCATGTATCCAGCTTTGTTGCTTTGTTGTTGGGTCCACCAGAGTTGCCATATTGGTCACCGTGCTGATAGTCCAAGCTGCTACAAACATGCCCGTTTCCTAACTAATGGTCCGTGATGTGGTTGTACAGTTTTTCAGGGCTGACCTCACAATATGTCTGTCCTCTCAAGCGTCAGTCATGGGAGGGGGTTGAGATTCTGCATGCCTTTCAGTATGGCCCTCAGCAACCCATTGATTCTATATTTTCATGGCAGTGGTGGGATGTCGACCAGTGCGGCGGGTGATATCACGGAACGATAATCCACACTCTTGATAGGCAATGATCCTGTCTCTATTGAACATCAACACTTGCTGGTAAGCATTTCTTCGTATTATTTGAAGCATGACATGATATTGAGCAAACTCCGACCTTACAAAGTGCTTTCTCGATGAGAAATCCACTACAAAATTTTTCTTTTATGCAGTGCTTCAGATGTTATTTTTCCATCCTGCATCATCTAAATGTGCTGAAATGCTAATCATTTGCATATCCCAACCTCTTCTTTCTTTCATGCGATTTTTGAAGTTAATCAGATTATTCCTTCCTGGTGTTGCATTTTAATGGCCACCACTGTATAATGGGAGAGTAAGTGATAGTATAATTATTGTGATCACATCATTATACATGTTCATTCTCATGTGCTGTACATACTTCTATTGAAGCCCAGATGTTTTCCAACATAATTTAATTAAGTGTTTTAGCAAAAACATTTCTTAGCAAAGATTGATAGTAATCGCAATCTCAGAAATTTCTTTGAGCCTTTCGTAAATTCTGCATTTGATAGTTTGCAATTCAGACCAACTTTTCCCAGTTTTGCAATTTTATTTTCCTTTCCTGAGATTTCTAGCAAACATTTTGCTGCTTTTTAATATTCTAAGAATGGTTATATAAAATCAAAAAATGGAACATATATGAATTAAATAATTGCTTGGAAATAAAGAATAAAACTATATATTCTTTTCATACTGATAAAAAAAATTTGTCTGAAAAAATAATTGATTATTAAATTTCTTTATAAAAAATGAAATTTTTTTCATTAAAATGTTTTTTAGATACTTATCTTCCATTGTGGCCTTAGTGACAAAAAATGATGTTGGTGTAGTTCAGGTTTACGAAAGTTTTGCCAAATATTGTAAACATCCAGGAAAACAAAACTGACTGCAGTAAATCATAAAATGGCATTTTCTTCTATCTATATAACACAAATTATTTATCAAAGAAATTTAAGTTAAGTTGTATTTATAATAGTAGTTATAGAAATTTGACAGCAATTTATTTAAAATATCAATATAATTCAGCAGAACTCATTAAATACATAAATTAATTTTTGTATATGATACAGTTATGTAAGCAGTTTGTTTAAAATAGCAACATGTTTGGGTACTGTTTTGTTATCGGGACAGGATTCAGAAATATATGAATGTATATGCATATATGTGTATATGCTATACACAGACATACATTCAAGCTTACATATATGCATGCATACATGAACACACACATTCATACATGCATGCATACGGACATACACTTCTGGGTCCAGTCCTGATAACACAACAATACCCATGTATAAACTACCAGAAAATTTTATTTATTATTTCATATAATACAATTTTCTTAACAGTTTATTAAAAAAAGAAGAAAGTAACATATATAAACATACCAGAAAATCAATTTTTTAGACTCTTACAGTCAATTTTCCCCCATTGATGGAAGATTAAAAATAGTAAGCATAATGAGTATTTTACAATGAAAAACCACTTAGGTCATTAGCCATTTATATCTCACAAAAATGCAGATTAGTAACTGTTTGTTTCTCACACATGAGCAAATCGGTAATTGTTTGTTTCAAAATGCTAAAATGCATCACACTCAGATTCTAGCGAACTCCACTACAAAAGACAAGTATCTTTTTTTTGCAATAATTTTTTTTTTATAAGTGTGTATGTATGTTTGATTGATTGTTTTTTTCTTCCCAATCAAAAGTATTAGTATCCTTATAATGAAGACAGATACTAAAAGTCTGATGAAATGCTACAAATTTTTATATTTCTTATTTCAGAATCAAGCCTGAGCATTATTTGTAATGCTCAGAAAATATGCACAAAATTTATCTTATGCTGAATTCTTGAATGTAGTTATCTCTGTGTCATAGGACTCATATGTAGTATATCTTACTTCATATAATGGACTTCATATAAGGACTTCATAGTGGTGGCCAAAATTCTGGACACTTTTGGAAATTTTTATGTTTTTGAACTTTGTATGCTTATAGAAAATGTTACGTTTCGCTAAATGCAAACTTGTATATATCATTTTAAAGAGAATTTATTACTGAACTCAATACAAAACACAAAATTCAATTATTTGCAATACAAAAAAGTTTGTGTACTTTAATATAAATAAAAAAACACAGTTATGAAGTGGTTTGTAATGTCTAGCTTTCCTGGCCAATCACTGTTCTTGTTCTGAGAACCAATCAAATGTTAGTAACTGCCAATAGAAGCTGGCATCATGTTTACACTTGAAACAATTCATTATTTTGCTTTGTTCTGTACAAGAAGGACCTGTTTCTTATACACTGCAATTACAAGTAGGAATTTTTGTAAAAATTTTTAATATTTAGTCAAGAAGCAATGACATCAAACAAAAGAGTAGATTGGACAACTAGAAAGAGATGTAATATTATTGTGTTACGAGAAAGTGGTCTTTCCTATGCTGAAATTGCAAGACAGGTGGGTGTTTCAGTGACTACATCTGGAGTCCGAAAGTTTTTTTCACGATATCAGGAGATAAATTCAATAAAAAGCAAAGAAGGAAAAGGCCGAAAAGGTGCACCACATCTATTGATGACAGAAAAATAAAAAGACTATGTCTCCAAGATAGCAAAATGTCATCAGTGGCCATCAGAAGTGATCTGAATGTTGCTGGTGTTTCTGTTAGCTCAAGAACAATCAGGAGAAGATTAACAAATGTTGGACTGAGAGTTAGAATTCCACGAAAAAAAGCCTTATCTTAATTTTCAGCAACGAAATAAAAGACTACAGTGGGCAAAGGAACACATTAATTGGACAGATGATCAGTGGTAACAAGTTATATGGAGTGATGAAAGTAAGATATCGTTATTCGGTAGTGATGGGTGAAAATATATAAGACGTAGAATAGGAGAAGAGCTACATCCTGACTGCATTCAAGCAACTGTGAAGAACCCAGTTAGTGTTATGATTTGGTCATGCATGTCAGCAGATGGTATTGGTCGCCTTCATGTCACTGATGGGACACTGAATGCCAGAAAATACATTGACACTATTCTAGAACCAAAACTTCTACCTTCCATCAGAGATCTCTTTCCCAAAAATGCTTCGTTTATTTTTCAGCAGGATTCTGCTTCTTGCCACACGGCCAAAATATCGAAAGAGTGGTTTCGTACAAAGAGCATTAAATTGTTGTCATGGCCAGGAAACAGTCCTGACCTCAATCCTATCGAAAATTTGTGGCACCGTTTGAAAAGTCTTGTCCGAATAAGGCGCCCATCAAATAAAAGGGAACTAATTGAGGCTATAATTGTTTCCTGGCATCATGTAATAACGAAAGAAGAGCTTAAAACTCTTGTCAGCTCAATGAAACGTCGATGTGAAGCCGTAATTAAAAATAAAGGGTACCTACTAAGTACTGATAACTCACTGCAATCATCACTATCTAATATATATCGATAAATATTATTGTTTAACTTTTTTGTATTGCAAATAATTGCATTTTGTGTTTTGTATTGAATTCAGTAATAAATTCTCTTTAAAATGATATATACAAGTTTGCATTTTGTGAAACATAACCTTTTCTATAAGCAAAGTCCAAAAACATAAAAATTTCCAAAAGTGTCCACAATTTCGGCCACCACTGTATATCTTACTTCATTAGATGGAAACTTATTGTTAGGGAAACATTTAATCAGTGCCACATTAGGAAATTCAAAAAATGATCGTGTATGTGGCTACTAAGTCTGGATTCACTGTAGAATTCACAAAACTGTTGTATAGTGCTTAAAGTCTGGAACAGAATGACCAAACTGTTCTTTATTGCATTTTATAAAAATTGTTTCTATGTGCAGTACAAAGTCGAAAATCCAGACTCGTCGAGACTTCGGTGATTCCGGATTTGGGATATTTCCGGATATTAGATCATCAGTTTAAATCTAGTAAGATGGCAGGTAGAAATTTAAAATTAAAAATATAAAATCATGATTTATGAAATAATGAAGTGTTTATTATCTAAAAGGTATTAAAATTTGCCAAAAAAAGCTTAATATTTATTTGTTTACCTTATAAAACATTTCTTTCGCTGTAAGTTGTTTAAGTTGCTTTGTTTTTTGTGCTAATACTTTCTCTTTAATTCTGTAGACAGGCATAATCTCTTGTTTAGTTACATTGTTGAAGTCCTGTAATTGCTGTTTTGAGAATTCTGACTAACTTGTCAATCAAAATTTTCTCGTTTTCAGTAACTTCTCTGTCACTTTCTTCAGTATCAGTAGCGATATTTTCTGGATCTAGAACATGAAAAACCTCTTTTATATACCATGTTCATTTATTACCGTTTCTCCCCATTTCTGAACAAAATCCATTAATTGAAAAATTTTACATTTGTTTTGCGATATCCGAAAACCTTTAAAAGTAGCAGCTATGCAGCTATCATCATCAAATTTAGCTATCTTTCACTATACATATTGGGCTATGCACCATGAGCTTGGGAACTAATGACAAGTTGTTCTGTTAAATTTTATCTTGCTTCTATCGTGCACTGAGACAATTAAGCGTGATTGTATTAGTTAAACTTATGCCTATTTCTTGCACATGCTCAAGGCTTATCAGAGTTCTGAATAAATAAATTCCCACATAAGTCTTATTGAGGGCCAGCACTAGATACCTTACCGCCTGATGCAGTTTCTGTGGGTCCTAAATTCTGCAACTGGGTGTGGCCATACGAGCCCTGATGCTGGTTCTGGGTTTATGTGACTAACAAATCAGTTATTCTTAATCCAAATAGCCCTAAATGTAATCTTTTGGTTTATGAATATCATCAACAAATCTATTTTTAGCATATGGAAAGAAAGTTTTGGTAATTTTTCCCCGTCAGCATTTTTTAGCTCATTTAACTTAAATCTGTAATCATTGCCAAGCATAATGTCAGCATAAAATGTTACCATACTTCTTTATTATTCAATTACTAACATAAAAAAAAATTGTTTAGGCAGTGCTATTTGAGTCACTACTCAAGTTGTCATGTTTTGATAAACATGCGGTAATGAAAGAAAAGTATAATAAATAATGATTTACTAATTCAGAAGTCAAACAACAAAAATCAGCGTTAATTCACAAAATTTTCACAGGACTAGTTTCGATGGTTTTACCGAACCATCATCTTCAGCTGCAAAACCGCAAATGAACAAGATAGGAAATAATGTTTAGATAAGATAAGAAAGCCTGGACAAGAATAAGCAAGTGGCGCCATCTGTTGGCGAAACCAGAACTAAAACATAATTTCTCTAAAAGCCGAAGGCAAATTTGGATTGGAATTAGGATCGTTAACTAGAACAGAAAGATTTTTATGAATGTGAAATGCCTCTAGAAAATCCAGTTCTCCAATGGAAGATGTTTTTTGAATAATTTTGGCAGCAGAAAAATTGAAAGTGTGATTTTCGGACCAACAATGTTGAGCAACAGAAGACTTCTGTGTTTCCTTTTTTCTAACATATGCCTCATGTTCTTTGACGCGAAATTTTAAGGCTCTCTTAGTTTGGCCAATGTAAATTAAACCGCACTGGCAAGGAATCCTATAAATACCCCAGGAATTCATATCCGGAATGGGGTCCTTGAGTATAGAAGTTGGAATTTTATTGATGGGAGAGTAAACAACCCGAAAGTTAAATTTCTGCAAAATATGTGCAACTTTATAGCTAATTGATGGAAAGAAGGGAATGACAACAGAATTTTTATAATCTCTTAAAATAAGAGTGTGGCTTTTAGTGTGTTGAGATGAGAATTTTTTAACTGCTTGATTAATAATGTTGGGTGAAAAGCCCCTGTCAATAGCTATTGCTTTTAAATAATTTAGTTCTTCATCAAGGGCTAGTTTGGAGGAGCAAACTTGAAGAGCACGGAAAACATAGGAATAAAATGACGGAAAACATAGAAGGTATGATCGTTAGTAATTACATTCTTATTAAGTTTTCTGAATTTGGGACTTATGAGGAATAAGTAATAACTAGTCAATATATGTCTTCTTTGCTTTAAGAACCATGTTCTGTATCTTTTGTTATGCAGAACAAGAAGATAGCATTTTCCTCCAATCTCAACATTGCTCTGTGTAAACTGGGGAACTACAGAGGATGTTCAGAAATGATAAGTTTAAAACCTGATATGTCAGATGAATGTAATCTTGTCCAATGAATTAATTATTTCCCTATTTCCATATTACAAACGTTTCAAAATGGATGACCCCCAGATTTTAAGGGGAAATTAATATATATATATATTCAAAATAAAGTAATTAAAAATAAATTAAAAAGCCTATGACTTGTGCTAAATATATTCTTATTATTTAATCTTGTGCTTTTCTTATTATAATGAATCACATATATATACATGCATATATGTATATATATATATAAATAGATAGATCAGCCAAGCATTTGCTGTATTTACTGCACAATAACCAAAGTATACATGCTGAAATCACCACCTAAATTATCTTGGTACCAGCAATGTAGCTAGAGCTTTTGCCACTGTTTATCACCCCCTCTGAATGCACAACAAAATATTTATGAAGTGCCGAAACAATGTACAGGAAAATCAATAAATGTTGAATGTTTATTTTTTAGATACAATTTTAATTTCTAATTATAGTTTTATAGTTCTAAGGTGCTATTTTGTTCTGTTAGCAAAATTGTTGTTGATCTTTTATATATTTGTTTCATTACACCAATCCATATTCTGTAGACACTATAGTAGCATTTCTTAAATAAAAAATACTTGCTTTAATTACTGTAGAAAATTCTCTCACAACAAGCAATGCAAGCAGGGTTGTGAAAAAGATAGCATTCTAGTATTTAGAACTATGTTCTGGATATTTTATTTTAAAATAAACAGCAAAAACTTAAAGCAACCATCCTTTTATCTCTGCTTCTTCTTTCCAAGAAGTAACAAAAAGAAAACTTTTTCTCTTAGTGAGGAAATTTTCCTCATTTATGTCAAATGATTTAACACTCATATTTTTTATTCATAATCTTAATTGAATAAAGAAAGCTTAGCAAACACATGAAGCTGTTGAAATATAACTGTAGTTGGGAAGTTGAAGATGCTATTCTAGGGTCAATAAACAATTCCAACGTTTTCCACACCACAGACATTTAATGAAAATAACAGAAGAAGGTTACATGTATAATTGAATGATGGTGCCGTTGTATGCAAACAAAATTCTGCATTTATCACTCTTGCAGATTTTAAAAATAGCAACTTAGTGCCTACTCCCACTTGCTGTCTTACATGCAGTTTAGTTACCCCCTTCACGTGGAAACATACAGTTCAATTCAAACATACATGCAATTTTGGCTGTAACTTCTTCCTGAGAACAAGTAACTATCATGACAGCATTTCTACTTAACGAATCCATGTGCTTCATTTGCTGCCCAGATCTGTGAACAATTTCATAGTCACATTCTTCTAGAAGTAACGCCCATCTCGCCACTTTAGGAGTTAAATCTTTTTTTGAACATAGTCTTCTGGAAAGCATCGCAATCAGTAATTATTCTGACCTTAGATCCTAAAAGGTAATTCCTGAATTTCTTTAGAGCTTCTCCTATAGCTAAAACTTTAAGCTCATAACTAGATAGCTTCTCTTATTGGAGGCTAGTTTTTTTACTCATGAAGTAAATGGGGTGTAACTGTCCACCGCCAGTGCCGAAATCATGACTGCTAGCATCTGTATGCAATTCTAATGGTGCTCCTTGTTTAAAAATATGAAGAATCGGACTTGTCAATAAAAGTTCTTTCAGTTTGTTAAATGCTTCTTTTTGTTCAGCCCCAAATTTAAATTCTGCTCCATTATGAAGAAGATCACTTAGTGGTTTCGCTATTTTTGAATAGTTGGCAATAAATTTCCTAAAATACCCAGTAAGACCCAAGAAACTCTGAATCTGCTTAAGGTTTTTGTGTTCTGGAAAATTTTGAACAACCATGGTTTTTTTCAGTAGAGGGGCGGATTGTACCATCCTCAATAACGTACCCAAGAAATTGTATTCTTCTTTTCAAAAATTGGCATTTCTTAAAATTGATCTCCAAACTGTATTTTTTAGCTACTTCTGAAATGCATTTTAACTTTTCTAAACCTTCATTCTCGTTTCATGCTGGAATAATAAAATTGTCCGAGTAAGAAACAACAGTGTCATCCCGAATTAAATCTCTAAGCACATTATAAATAAATCTTTGGAACACGCTAGGCGACATGCATAAACCAAAAGGTGCTTTTAGAAATTCATACAAGCCTGCATGAGTAATAAATGCCAAATATTTAGTGCAGTTTTCCTCCACCGGAACATGAAAAAAAAACATTTTTTAAGTCTAATATCGAAAAAAAACCTTTGCTTCACCCAAATGATCTAAAACCTCTTCTGCTTGTGCAATGGGAAAAGAATCCTCAACTATTTTTTTATTTAATTGCTTGAAGTCAACACATATTCGTGTCTTGCCCAAATTTTTTCTACACAAAACAATTGGCAAAGTATATTCTGAACACGATAGATTTATAATCCTCTATTTGATCATCAACAATTGTTTGGTCAGCAAAAGGAATTCTCCCCGAATGCTGAGAAACTGAAATTTCATCTTTAATATTACTTTCATTTTTAAGTCTGTACTGCGCGGCTTTTCTAGCGGTTTATACTCATTAATAAGAGTTTAAACAGTATTGTGTAATCCTTTATCCTTAACGAGTGATAAATCTATTTCGCTGTCTCCCTCAATGGCTGCAGAAATAAAAGACAAAAAATTCCTTTCCGAAGAGACGGAATCATTTTCATATTGCGTAATCATCACCCCATCAGAACAGATGTCAGTGAATAATTTTAGACACGGCGGTGGCAAAACGCATTCTGTTATTAAGTCATAAACCATCGATGCTTCTAGCTTTATTTGTTTTTTGCTTTCGCATAAAGAAAAAATTAATTGAGCCATATTTGCTTTAACCACGTGATTAAACGAACTTTTGAGTTCTGTTAATCCAGATGGTATGTTATTCGGAAAAAGAGATTTCTTTACAACTATCAATTCACTTCCAGAATCTATTAAACATTTTACTTTATTACCATCAATCAACAGTTCAATAAATTCTAATTTATTTCTAGCTGCATTTTTCGATAAAATCTTTAATCCAGATACCTTTTTTGGAGACGAATTCTCCTCTTTTCCCAGCCATTTGGAACTATTTCTCGCAAAATGAAACAATTCCCCTTAACTCCCACAAACATAGCAAAACGTTGTGTTTTACTACTATTCTAATTTACAAGCTTCCCTGAATCCTTGAAATTGCTCTGAGCTTTTCTAAGATTGTTTTTGGAAAAATTAAGCTTTTTATTTTCTGGAGTTTCGATTCGCGTGTTACCGGTATCAGCTAAAGATTTACCCCTGGATGAATAAAATAAATCACATTCTTTCCCCAATTCATTAGGTGGGAACCAACTTTGATCCTCCCGAACACTTATTCAAACATTCACGCGGTGTCGGCTGAAATTCTTTCAATATTAGTGCTTTTAATTTATCATAATCCGCGATCTCTTGTTCAGAAACATACATTAAAACATTACTACATTTATCACCTAATAAATTAATCAACACTTCTGATTTTAACTCAACTGGTGCGCTTTTAGTAGTAAAAGCTTTCTCAAGTGACCGGTTTCTGGGGTACAGCTATAGTTAGTGTTTTGATGCTTTTAATGATATTTTCAACACTAGTTTGCACTATCACCCAATAATGATTGTGATTTTTAATTTTCTAGCTCAATCTGCTTCTCAATTTGAGTTAATTTAAGACGGTCAATCTCTAATAGATAGTGTTAATTACTAGTTGTTGACGTCCGATCCTCGGCGATCAATTTAATAACGCTATGAACAAATTCAACATTCATTTTGAAGGCATCAGAATTTTGGATAATTTTTTTAATGCCAGCTTTTTTAGCATTTTTTGGAACAGTTTCTCCAATTTGTTCTGCAATTGCTATTAAATCACTTTTCTTTAAATTATTTAAGAAACTCATTTTAAAAACGAAACAGAAATATCACTATCTTCAAGAAATATATAAAGCAAAGTTTTCACAGTACCTACTCTGAAGTATCCACGTATCCCGTACAGGCCCCCAGATTTTCTGTGGTCGGGGAGTTGAAGATGCTATTGTAGGGTCAATAAACAATTCCGTTTTCCACACAACAGGCATTTAATGAAAATAACAGAAGAAGGTTACATGAATGTGCCGTTGTATACAAACAAAATTCTGCATTAATCACTCTTGCAGATTTTGAAATAGCAGCTTAGTGCCTACTCCCACTTGCTGTCTTACATGCAGTTTAGTTACCACCTTCACGTGGAAACATACAGTTCTATATTTAACACCTTCACGTGTAGACCTGCGTCTTACCACCTTCTCTTGGAGACATCTTACCACCTTCACGTGGGATAGATGACTGACTGTCTATATGTCATACTCCTCTTTCACCTCGCTCACGCTGCTGGCGCATAGGTGAGGTCCTCTGGTGTCTTTGTTGCACTTAACTGTCACTATATAACTGTATATATATTTTTTTCTTAAATCTGAGTCCAGTGTAAAGACAATTCTTTCTATTGTTCAGTTTCACATGACACCAAAGAATATTGATAAAACCACCTGGAGTCAAATCCATGCGCTGGCTGCATGAGTGTTTACTTGGGTTACATACATAACTGAATGGATGCCTGCATTGCTATTTCGCTACCGACTTATCGCTAAAGCATAATTTCATCTCGTTGGTTTTTCAAACACAATTTTCTAAAATGAATGATGCCTTTTCTTTGAAAATATTCTCGGTAAAGTGCAGAATCGCTCACTTATTTGTTTGCCGCTTTTTACAAGGGACAATTTAATTTTTGTCAATTTTCTTTTACTTTTTAAGTGAAAATTGGTCGATGTGTACGTAGATAAAGTCAAGGGTGTGTGCAGTGCCATTTTTGTGCAATTCTAGAGTTTTTTTTTGTTTTTTTTTAAGTGAAAATAGGTCGATGTGCATATGGATACCGAGTATGTGCAATTCTTAAAAACGCGTCAAGCAGTGGGTGATTCTGCACTTTATCAAAATTCTATTGCCGACTTTTCGTCATGGGCAATTCCCAAATTGTTAAATCCATAGGATATCAAAAAAGGATTTAAAAATTAAACTAGTATGTCAATGGCGTCTTAAGAAATATAGAACTATATAAATTTACGCAATTTGAAATCAATGCGTACGCTAGATTTGGCATGCTGTTAAATTGCTAGATTTCGCGCTTTTGCGCATACAGTTTTGCTGCAATTTTTTTACGGCCCTCAAAACCGAATAGTACCTCTTTTTGTTAACTGGTTTATCCTCCCATTATTTTCTCAAATTCTGCTGCCCAGGGCCCCGCTAAATTCTAAAATTTTTGCCTCCTTTAAATTCTGCTGCCATGTGCCTGTCCTAAATTTTACAAAATTTGCTATCCCTAGATTTTGTTACTTGGTGCTTCTCTAAATTCTAAAAATTTTTGCCACCAGCCCTGACCATATATCATTCCATACTTATTTTTAGTGCTGATATTACTAACATGGGATTAGCAGATTCTTTTACACATTCTAAGTATATAAAGTTTTTAAGAATAACAAAATCTTTAATTAAATCCACAATTTTTTTAATTAAGAGAATTTGTCGAGGAAAAAATTGCTTAATTAAGAAGAAAGAAAATTGTTTTTCAAAGGTATATTGCTGAAGCATTAACAGATTCAGAGATAAAGCAGACACTAATAGGAACACTAGTTTGTTTATTAAAGCAAATAAACTTAGAAAAGATACTAAAGAGAAGAAAACTGTAAGTTAGCTAAAATGTCTTGAGAATTTTCAAATTAAAAAGATACATAAATATTTTGTCGTATGTATAGTTTTTAATGTGTAATTATCCTAATATCATTGTAGAGTGAATGTCATAAATTATATGTGTAATTAATTATCTATTATTTTAGCTAGTTCCTAGATTATGATCTTAATAGTGCTTTTTTAAAATGAGTATTAAAAAAAAATTCCAATAGTGACTATGTTAACCTATAACAACTAACAGTATCTAACTACCTAATTTAATTATTCACTTATTTCCTTTATACTACTGTCAGAACTCTCATTAAAATATTCAATTTGCATTATAAATATGTTTCAAATGTATTCATTAATTCAGTTATTTTATTATTCGTTTCATTCTTCTTCTTCTAATGTACATGTGTTCCATAAATGTTTTCATAACATCTTTCATGAACTTTGAATTACTCACAGACAATAAGAAGCTTTACTACCATAAGATAAGAAGATTTAGTTCATCTACCATGAGAAAAGTGGCCTTGCCTGTTAGTAGAAGCTCATTTCACTGCAGAGAAAAATGCATAAAGCTCATCCAATGTTACAGATGAGTGAATCTAAATTCCATTGTTACAAAGACTGGGCCGTTAGTCCCAGTTGAGCTAAAAGTAAGATACTGGGATCATCTGACACCACGTGATGTAAGCATAGCCAAGTCTTGTTGGACAAATTATAGTTTCTTACTTCCTCTTTAATTCATTTAGTATTTTCATCGAACACAGATAACCCATTAGCTCAGTATTTTTGCTTTTATTTATGCCATTTATTTCAACAACAGCAAATATTCACTAGATGCAATATGATTTAGCAATGTTGGTTTATTCTTCAAAATTGCATCGCAGGTCAAAAATAGATGATTAGAAGTTTTGCTAGCAGAAAAGCGTTACACTTAATTTCAAGAAATCTGTTCCTATTATCTTTTCTTTCTTGTAATAAAAGATATTAGCTACTTGAATGTAACTTTTCTGTGGTCTATTTAAGCTCTGTTTTTTTTCAGTTTTAATGATTCTCAGTCTTATCATGCAGATTTCATTTGCATTAGTCAATGTCTTAAATTAATTAGGCATATGTAATATTTTCAGGATTTGGAATCTTGATATTATGAGAGATGACGTAGGTGACATAAGTAAACTGACTGCAGTTCAGGAAGAAAAACGTCTGCAAGAAAGTTCAAAATTAAGCATTTACTGCACTGTTTCTCTCCATGAACAAATGGTAACTTTCATGTTTTGTTTCAGAAATATGTTAAATTTGTGCTTAAAAATTAAAAAAAAATGTTTTAAAATAATTTTGTTTGAAATAGGCTTTGGCAAATTTTTTTTGCATTAATTAAGTATCCTTATATAATTGATTAATGTAAAAAATAATTAATGCCATTATCAAGCAGCTCTTATCATTTAGGCTCAAATACAGTGGACTATCAATTTTACTTGGACTGTTTGAAATATTTGTAAAATTGAAAGGGTGTAAATGTGAATGGTGTTAAAAAATGAAGTAAAAACAATTTATACTCAGCTTAGTTTGTTAGAGATTCATTAAAAACACGCTATTTCATAGTTGCATTTTGAAAAATGCATATATATTTCTACAGAATTAATCCCAGGAAGCAAACAAATTTTATAGTTTTGACAGTCATTCTATTGCTTAAAATTAAGTGTTGGAATTATCTCCTAGCTTTTACTCTTCAGCTTCATGTCCAATACAATAAGTTTCATCTTTGGATATCTCTTCCAAATTATAGGTTCAGGAACCTAAATGCTTTTGTGTCCATGTTCTTGCCTTAAGGCTACTCATATGCATCAGAACTAGACTATTGCTTGATTCTTGTATGGCAAGAGCATTCATTATCTCTATCATCCCAACACTGGATCTCAAAATTAGTTGGTATTATTGTTTAGTATACACCATTCCATGCACTGGTTGACCAATGCACACCATGTGCACTGATCTTTTATTTATTTATTTTTGAAATTCCATATACAGAATAACATTTTTCAAAGGCAGTTACACATATTTTTGTTTAAAACTAAGCATATCACTCTGATCAGTATACTTGAAAGTTTAAGTAGCATTTAGCCAATAGAATCCATCCTGATTGCCTGAAGCTAAGTAACTTCGTGAAAAACAGCTCTCTCAACAATTCTTCTCTCACAGGCCATTAATGCTTACTAGGAAAAAATAAGGCATCATATTTTTTTATATTTTCCAGTGAATAAAAGATGGAGCTTCTAGTCAACTTGTTATGATTGTTCTAACTGATATTATAATACAATGCTCAACTTGTTCCTGTCTCTACATGTGCTATCTAAATAACACAAATAATTTGTGTGGTGAAATTGAAAAATAAATTACTTTTATTCGTAGTAAAAAATGTCTGGTCCGTAAACAGATATTTTAGCTTTTTTCATTCATGAGTGGCAGATTTCATTACTCCAGTATTCGTCAATATTACTTCAGCATTTATTCATGTACTTTGCAGATATTTAGGCATGTTGCTAGTTGAGTTTTTGCAGCCAGGTATTTGATTATGTAAAATCTTTCACTGCCATCTGAGAGGCAGGATTGGCTTGTTCCTTCAAATTCTGTTGATAGAGTTATTTACATTTCTTTTTTTTTCATAGCAAGCAACTAATGTTTTCTCTACATCTTAGAATTTCATTTCCTAAAGCATTATCATGAAAATGAAACTCTGCTGCTGCTGTTGAACTTCCCTACCTCATAAAACTTCACTTCCAAAAGTAATTTATGAAAGTATGACTTTGCCACATAATTAATGAAGATGAGTGCATTAAATCGAGTGCAAGTGCTTCATATATTGTCTCTGCAGGTGGGACTTTTCTGATTAATTTTTATAACCCTGTCAGAATTTCTACCATGTTCAATAGTTTATATATATAGTACAGATTGTTTTTCTTAGGAGTACAGCCTGCTAATAGATTAAATTTACCTTAAATCTGATCTGTAATAATTTGTAAAAGAGCCTATGTAATTAAGAATTCAACTGCCTATTGAAATGGTAAGGCTTTTCCATGAAAGTAATGTAAATTTTCAGTGTAATTCTAACTAGTTTTGAATAAAATTAATACTTTTGTTATGAAACTTAATATACAGTAAAATCCTGACTATTCAGAAAGTGTGGGAATGCTGAATTTTGGATAGTTCAGTGTATAAAAATGGAATTCATGTCAAGTCAAATGAATATGAAAAATGTCTGCTCTAAAATTATAAAAATGATTATCATTGTTACCAACTTGAATATCAAAAGCCTATATTTAAAATTACATAAGATTTTTTAAAAAATCAGACATAAAAGCTGGCATATTTCGTAGGCCTTAAACCTGAAAGTAAAACATCTGATCTGATTATGAAATCCCATTGAATGTGAAAGTTGGTAGAGATGTTGGAGATCATTCAAGTAGAAATATGAGCAGACCTTTTTTTTTACTTAGGTAGATTATAAAGGTATACAGTAGTGGATATAGCATACAAAAAACTTAAATTGCTGATCATAATTTTTATGTTATGTCACCATTATTTATCCATTTTCAAAGTTGCGCATCATGACTTTTTTTAATGCCCAGAATTTGTAACTTTGAAAATACTACTACACTTTATGCTGTCCTAAATATTAAATATACAGTCAAAAGTCGTTAATCCGGAATTGCCGGGACTTCGGCGATTCCAGATTATCGATTTTTCCCGATTATAGATCATCAGTTTAAATCTGGTAAGATGGCATGCAGAAATTATAAAATTAAAAATATGAAAACGTAATTTAGAACTAAAGAACAATTATGATCTAAAGGGTATCAAAATTTACTAAAAAAAGCTTAATATTTATTTGTTTACTTTATTAAACATTTCTTTCAATGTAAGTTGTTTGCTTCGTTTTATGTGATAATACTCTTTAATTCTATAAACAGACATAATTTCTTGTTCAGTTACAGAGTTCCGCTGTTCAAGTCCTATAATTGCTGTGTCGAGAATACCGACTAATTTGTCAATCGAAATTTTTTCATTTTCAATAACTTCTGTGTCACTTTCTTCACTATTGGAAGCAAATTATAATGACGAGGAATTTGATTTAAATCATATCAAAGACGGAATACATCGAGATGAAATACTACATTTAGTAAAGAATTATAAGCCAAATAAAATGAAAACATCTGCCCTGAAGATGAGGATAGTGCTGACAGTTCAACTTCCAATTTATTGCGCGCCCGCCGCGGCGTTGAAAACATCTGCCCTGAAGATACGGATAGTGCTGACAGATCAACTTCCAATTCATTGCGCGCCGTTCCCCCCCCCCATCCCCCGCTTCAGAGCAGCGTGAAATTGATAAACAGATTTTGGAATGGTTAGGTCATTTTTTGCAGCAATTCAACTTTTGTTTAATGGACTTCGAAACATACTTTCGCTTTGGTAGATCTTTTACATATTGGTAAATATATATCGGAAATTCTATTTGACATAATCGAAAGTTCAAGCTTACTTCTATAAAATTGCTCTAACAGTCTGCAAAAAATAACAAGCCGGATCCAATTCGAAGATTAAGGAACAACGCAATCTGCAACATTAACTGAATTAGATAATTTTAGCTTAGCTTATACCGTCTGTTATACATTAAACGCGCATGCGTAAACGTATTTTGCGCACGCGCACACACCTATTCACAGCCGTAAAGGTCTTACGCACATGCGTCACGCAGAAAGTTTGTAGCTTTGAGATCTGGATTATAGATCATTCCGGATTATGGGTGTCCGAATTAACAACTTTTGACTGTACTTTACTAAATATATATATTTTTTAAATGCATTCTTCCAATTAAGTTGTGATGTCATGCTAAATCACTGGTTTCACAACAAGGTATCCACATTAACAGTATCCAAGCTCTATAATGGAGTTGCAATCTCTCATTTACTAAATTTTTCAGGGCTAAAAATATTTCTAAAATTCTAAAATATTCTGGTTGTTTGAGCTTTCCAGTTAGTTGAATAGTTTTGCTTTTATTGTACTTAATTTGAAAATTTAGTGAATGTAGTATGCTTCTCCAGCATATGTTATTTGTAGTAATGTAAATATATTCTTCAGCTTTCTCTATTTTATTTGAATTATGCTTATGGATTCATTTTAAAATTACATAAGATTTTTTAAAAAATCAGACATAAAAGCTGGCATATTTCGTAGGCCTTAAACCTGAAAGTAAAACATCTGATCTGATTATGAAATCCCATTGAATGTGAAAGTTAATTTGAAAATTTAGTGAATGTAGCATGCTTTTCCAGCATATGTTATTTGTGGTAATGTAAATGTATTCTTCAGCTTTCTTTATTTTATTTGAATTATGCTTATGGATTCATTATAAATTTTAAAGTTGAGACAAATCTTAAGTATCTTCATCAGTATAGTGTATACAGGGTTCGTACGGTCCTTAAAAGTCCTTAATTTTTTCAAAAATGATTTTTGGTCCTTAAAAGTCCTTAATTTTTTCAAAAATCGATTTTTGGTCCTTAAAAGTCCTTAATTTTTTCAAAAATGATTTTTGGTCCTTAAAAGTCCTTAATTTTGGCCAAAATGAATAAACGGTCCTTAATTTTGCTCATTTGACATTTCTTATCATTTCTAATGATTGCCATTCATTCTATGTGTGAATTGCTATTTCTCATGAATATGGAATTAAAATTGCAAGGCTCTTAACCAATCTGTTGGCGGATTTGAGTTGCAAACAATAAAAAAAACAATTAGCAACCCGGACGAAAGTATCGGTGTCTGATTGGCTATTCACCCAATCTTTCGAAACAAATGTTATCCATAAATTTAGTCAGATTGTGACGAAAGCGTGAAGCCGGAAGTTCTTTAAGAGGCGAAAGTGATGATGAAGGAGCACGAGAAAAAAAAAGGGGGGATTCTGAAAATATTTGCCAAAATTAGAGCAATCGGTTATTCTACGCTACGCAAGAGGTTATTCTACGCTACGAGAGTCGACAGCAAGTTGTGGGCCGCCAGATGTCGCTGCTAGTAAAAAACAGGTCTGCCCGACATCCTATATTCTCTGAGTACGGAAGTTGTCGAAAGCGCGTGAAAAAGTGTTGCCGCGTCGTCAATCAGGGTTGTGCAGTTGACGTACTAAGTAGACAATGGCTTTGTATGTGTTTTCGCCGCTGATTTTTTCATATTTAAACGAAGAATACGGTCGTAGATCTCTGAATCGGTGGCGAATTTATAGAAAATATGTTGATGCTTTTGCTCTGCCAAAAGATGTTTTCATTGCGTATTTCAGATTGTCAAAATTTATAGTTATTTTAATTTGCGATGAACTGAGAAAGTATTTGCAGCCACATTCAGAAAACAAGAACGCAATTTCTACTGAAAGAAAGGTTATGCTGTTCCTGAAATTATAGATATAAATTGTAATTGTATGCTTTAAAAATGTAGAAGATAATAAGTTTATCAAGCACACAAACCTTCTTCATTTAATACAAATATAGACATCCGATAAGCTTCTTGTACAGCAAGAATTACGTTTACTTTAAAATCTAACAGTTGAATACCTTACGAATAATACTGTGACCACAAAAAGAATGTCGTTCATTACGCGAAATTCACACTACTGTAAAATAAAAATAAAAATAAAAAATTATAAAACTATAAAATAGCTTTAAAATATTTTTTTCAGTAGCTGTACTACTACTAGTATGATACTTTTAATAATACGTTTTAGCACAGAGGGCCTATTAATTTCGTTTTGCCATTTTGTGGCGCTTCACTTTTCAAATCGTTGCCACCAAGTATTATCGCACTCTATTATATTTAAAAAAATTAAATAATGAGGAATCTGCAGAATGTATGAATGTTTCTCGCACTGTGATAAAACAACGGTACTTAGAGCCATGAAATGCTGAATAACATAATCCTCCATCCTAATGTAGGCATCTGGAGGCCCATATTTGGAACTGGGAATTTGTTTTATTATCTATTTCATATTTTGTAAAGCATTTATGAGTTTTTGATTAAGAAACCCAACGATTTCAAAGCGAGCAATGCCAACATTGTACGGGGGGAAAAAAAAAAGAGGAAAAAAAGCATTTTCATCTCTAGCGCGCGAGACTATGTATTGGAAATTCTAAAGATATGCTTTTTTAAAATTATATGATATTGCTGTTGAATTGAATTTTATGGTTTAAGTGCGAAAAACATGATATTTAATAAATAAAGGTAACACGCAAAAAGTTAAAAAATGGACCTTAATATAAAATCTGAAGTAATATAAATATAATATTCAGTAATATAAAATCTGAAGACTTTCAGATTTTTTTTTTTTTTTGGGTGTGTGTGTGTGTGTGTGTATAAATTTTATTATGTTTAAAACTGGTTCCTAAGTGAGGACTTTCTAAGGGAAACTGGCTCCTATACACGTTACACATGGGAAAAGCCACGAAAACGCCGGCCAGCTCGTTCGCGGGATTCGAACCTCGGACCAAACTACCTGCGTTCAGCGACTCTACCGCTCGGCGGCTGGTGGGCTTGTTAGTAGAATTATTATTGCATTATGCTATAAAGTAATAATGCTATAAGACTGAGGGGTTTTCTTCATGGAATAGTACTTTTGTAACCTATTATAGTATTCAAAAATCATTGTTTCTTTGCAAACTTAAAAAAAAAAAAAAAAAATTACTGTTCATAGCATTCTCATTTTTACATTGATTATTATTAGTTTTCTATTTAAAATGTGTCGAAACGCTGGTTTGACAAGGACTTCAACTGCAGGAGACCTACACTGATTATTTTTACTTTAGTACCTGCATTGTGAAAATATTACTATCTTTTGATTATTTTCACAGAATAAAATCTTTTGAGAAGGAAGAATATTTAAACTGAGCAAGCAGTTCTTATATATATATAAAATTAAAATAACAGCAATGTAATATTAAAAAAAAGGTATTAGTAATTGTGTGACAAAAATTGCAAAACGAATTAATCACACATACAGGATAGATTAGTTTAATTTTGGTTATATATTTTATATTGAAAAAATATTTTCTTTCATGTTAATTATAGAATAAATTATTTAAAATAAAGCATTTTGATGCGTGTGTGATAGTTGAATGCAGCAGCAATCGGCCATAGTGAATGAACTTTATTTCTTTTCCTGAAAGAAATAATTTTCATAGAAAAATAAAATAAAAAAAGGGAAGAAATATTAAGAAAGAAATAATTTCTTATTTAAAGAGATATTTTTCCAATAGTAACTGTAAAATAAATTGCGGGAAAACAGTTTTAATGTAAGCATGGGGAGGGGGAAACTTAGTTTGCTATTAGACTGTAATGCAAATTAATCATATTATAAATTTAAATGATTAAAATTGTTTATTTCTAAAAGGATTTGAAGTAAGCTTAATTCATCTACTCTTATCTATTTACCATTGCTTTCGTGGTATCCCATATCACTCTTTATTTCTTAGCTCTAAATTCCTGCGTTAGCTTTCCCCTTAAAAAACGGGATTTTCCTTCACATAAGACAGCAGCATATTCTGCTGCATGTTGGTCATAATACTGTTTTGTGCAATTTTTTTCGAATTACAAATACAGCGTGTGAGTTAGTGAAATAATGGGAGAATATTCCTAGAACTTCAGCCAGCGCGCACTATAAATTTCGTCACTCGTCTGTACTGCGATTGGTCTAAAGCTCCTTGAAGCCTTGTCCCCTTTCAGTAAAATCAAATGGACCCACCCGCCCACCAACTGAGGACCACAGAATGGCTTTCTCCGATAAGTTGTGACGGCTGTCTATACCGGTTTTTTTTGAGTCAATATTGTTCGCTTAAGTTGTAGACAGATCCAGTGACCATAGAATAGGCGTTCTGGAAGGCCACAACCCTTCCGACGCCAATAGGAACGAGATGCCTGGAAAGTGCATTTTCAATAAACTGTGGCTTCATCAAGCTGACTACAAAGACTGGATATTGATGGATGACAATCCTTATAAAGCTAAATGTGGTCTTTGTCTGAAACAAATTGAAATTTCTATAATGGGAGAGTCAGCGCTGAAAATTCACATTAAAATTAAGTTTCGTTTTATCATTTCAATTTGTTTTTACACGGTTTTGCTTAGCTTAATTTCTGTGTTTGTTTCAATTAAGCCATAAATTAATTTTTTATCACCTTCTACGGAGTTTATTCTCTTTTGCACATACTATATGTATGGGATATCGGGATTATGAGTTTATTTCTGCAGAGGGTCTGTTATCGATTTCGCGGGAAATCTGTTGGCTCCATTTCGATTTTAGGTCGCCAAGGGCAAATTCGGTAACGCTAGCCAAGAAAAAGTGAAGTTCAGAAATACGTTTTGAAGCTTCAATAGACAATTAAGTATTTGGTTTAATCCTATGCTGTTGATAGAAATGCATTATTTTTGCTAATGGCGATACAATTATTAGTTGAAAACAACTAACTAATTAAAAAAATTTTAATATTTTTAAAGCTGAAAACAACTAATTGAAACTAATTTTAGATGCAAAATTAACTTTCATGACTTACAAAAGTTATTGGGTAGAAGTTTAACTGAAAATATACATTCCGTATTATATATATACATATATATATATATATTTATACAGTACAAAGTCCGAGGTCGGGACCTCGGCGATCCCAGATTTGAGATTTTTC
The DNA here is from genome assembly GCF_044657685.1 of Stegodyphus dumicola. Classification (NCBI taxonomy): domain Eukaryota; kingdom Metazoa; phylum Arthropoda; class Arachnida; order Araneae; family Eresidae; genus Stegodyphus; species Stegodyphus dumicola. The sequence goes on from NC_140771.1 coordinate 203,853,744, forward strand.
CAGATATTAGATCATTTTAAATCTACTAAGATGGCACGTAGAAATTATAAAATTGAAAATATGAAATCGTGATTTATGAAATAATGAAGTATTTATGATTTAAAGGGTATCAAAATTTACAAAAGAAAAGAGCTTAATATTTATATGTTTACTTTATTAAACATTTATTTCAATGTGAGTTGTTTGATTTGTTTTCTCTGCTAATACTTTAGACTAATACTATAGACATATAATTTCTTGTTGAGTTATTAAGTTCCATTGTTCAAGTCCTGTAATTGCTTTGTCGAGAATTCCGAATAACTTGTCAATCAAAATTTTTTCTCGTTCAGTAACCTCTCTGTTACTTTCTTCACTGTCGGTAGCTGTATTTTCTGGATTTAGAACCATACTACAGATTTCGCCCTCTGTTAATTGGTTGATGATTGGGGCATTGTCATCGCAATGAAAAACTTCTGTTTAACTTCCCTAAATTCTGCCGCCTGGTGCGGGCATGCGAGCTCTGGCGCTGGTTCTGGCTTTATGTGAATAACAAATCAGTTATTCTTAATTCAAATAGCACTAAATATAATCGTTTGTCCTATGATTATCATTAACAAAATCTATTTTTAGCATAAGGAAAGAAATTTCTGTTAAATCTCCCCTTGTCAACATTTTAGCGCATTAAACTTAAATCTGTAATCGGATAATACTCTGTTATTTGGCTCTCTGCATGAGTCATCACTCAAGTTGCCATCCGTTGATAAACATGCGGTGATGAAAGCAAAATACAATAAATAATGATGCGTGATTTCGGCATCAAGGATATAAAATATTAGTTGGTGTAAAATTAACAAATGGTTCAGTTTGAGATTATGCCAAGCAGATACGCAGGTATGGAGTCAAGTTACTAATCACACAAATTTATGCTAAAATAATTATTTCTTCAATAATGAGATATTTTATTTAGCGCCAAACTGAGATTAAGAATCAGGATTTCCGATCGGGAGATAAGAATCGGGATTAGCTGCAAAACATCTTTCCCTTCTCAACGGCAGAGTTTCTTCTAACAGTATCATGAATTTTGTCAAGTTTAAAGAACCATCTACTTCAGAAAAAGATGTAACTGCTAATTCAACATCAATAAGTGTAGAAAATAATAAAATCAATTCTTTTCTTTTCAAATCTGAAGTTACAGATGCAGAAATATTGTGGGCTTTTAAGTGCATCAAAAGCCACTATTCTTTTAAATCGTGCGATGATATTGGGCCGTTATTCACTAAAATGTTCCCGGATAGTTCCATTGCAAAATAGTTTTCATGTGGTGAAAAGAAATGTGCTTATATCTAATGTTTTGGTCTTGGCCCTTATTTTAAAACTTTGTTACTAAAGCATTGTAAAAATGCTGAGTTTTTTACATTACTATTTGATGAGGCTCGTAATCTGACAAACCAAAAAAAGCAACTAGATATTTATGTGAGGTACTGGCATCACAAAAATAAGGTCAGAACTCAGTACCTTACTTCTGCATTTATAATGCATGCAACAAGTGAAATTATTTTATCCAAATTTTATGAATGTGTTGAAAAACTGAAACAAATTGTGTCATCCATCGATATTTGTGTCAAAACTCTTACAAATATCGATGGATGGTCTAGCAGTAAACTGGAAATTTTATGATTTATTGCAACAGGACTTGACAAAGGAATATAACATTCAATGCTTGACATTAGGGACATGTGGTTTACACATTCTTAACAATGCTTTCAAGCATAGGATGTCGTCCACTGGCTGGGACATTCCATCATTCTTATACCCCTTATATTGCATTTTTATTCTCCTGCAAGACGTGAAGAATTTTTAAGTATATCTGGCTTAAAAAAGCTACCTGTGAAGTTCTACTTTTACCGATGGTTACAAAATGTCCGAGCAGTTGAAAGAGCCATTGAAATATGGGATGACTTGCTACTGTACATTAAAGAAGTTGAAATGGGGAAGTTTAAAAAAAATTCATCGAAATCTTTCTCAAATATTTTGGAGGCAACTAAAGATAAAACATTTCTTATAAAATTAAATTTTTTTCTCTCTCTGTCGAAAATATTATTGCCTTTCCTTGAATATTATCAAAGTGATAAACCACTTATTCCTTTTTTTGCTGAAGATATCTTAAAACTCGTAAATGATTGCTTTCAGCACTTTAAAATTTTGAAACTAGAATATTCAAAAATAACTAAAGCAGAAAATCTTTATAAATTTAATTTTAATGATCCAAATTGTTATAATGATAAAAGTAAAGTTTATTTGGGATTCATTGCTGAGCAGTTAATGAATGATAAATGCCCCAAGAAGGACATTTCACAAGCTGAAAGTTTTGCATTGAAACAAGAAGGTCAACAATGTGTCTTAACAATGGTACAACACTTAATGTCTAAATGTCCAATAAATTATTCTCTTATTCGAAATGCATCTTGCATAGACCCACGATTGATGGTTAAAAGTCCAGAAAAGGCCCAGAACAAAATGAAAATAGTTCTAACGGTATTAATGCAGAATAAACATGTTTTACAAGATGATTGGGATGAAATTCTGCTGCAGTTTGAAAAGTTTCTAGACAAAGTAGTTAAAACAAATTTACATGAATTTTCTACTTTTGATCCTCAAAATCTTTCTCTTGACACATTTCTCACTTCTTATTTTAATGATTTTCACTATTCAAAAGTATGGAAAATAGTGAAAATGATTCTTATCTTGTCACATGGACAGGCCTCTGTGGAAAGGGGCTTCTCTGTAAATAAAGCAATTGAAATTGAAAATTTAAATGACTCATCATACATTTTTCAACGTATAGTATTTGATTACATAAAATTTTCTGGAGTTGTTCTTAATATCGAAATTAATAAAGAAATGAGATCAGCAGCAGCTTCTGCAAGGTCTAAATATATGCAGTATTTAGAAGAACAAAAATCTTTAACTAAATCTGAAAATTCAAAGAGGAAAAGAAATATCATTGAGGAAGAAATTGATTATATGAAGCAGAAGAAAACATTTCTTCAAAGGGACATTAAAGATATTAATGAAGAAGTAGATGCTTTAGCAGATGAAGCTGAGACCAGCATGAACATTGATTAGTTTATCAAAGCAAATGAACTTAGAAGAATAGTTAAAGAAAAGGAAATAGACATAAATAAATTAGATGTTAAAATAGCTAAAAATATTTCAGATTTAAAAAAAAGCACAAATGTTTTGTATCTTTTATTGTACAGTTTATTATTCTAGTATCTTTCAAAAAACCAAGGAAATAAATTGTATGTTTACAAATCAGTTATTTTAATCTGCAAAGTATTCTTACGTTGTGATTATAATAGTAGCTGACTGTGTTTAAATAAATATCAAATAAGTTAAATAATAATCATGTAAATCTCTAAAATAGTGACTGTTATTAGTGTAAAATACACTTATACATGTTTTTAAAGAAATTATGTTCCTAATTTAATGTTATCTACTTCATAACTTGTAGGGAGTTAGTTTAATTTTCAAAATTGTTTTATGGTAAGTATTAAAGTGAATTTAATAATAGTGCATAATACACACTTCTGTTAGTTTCTTAAAGTGAAATTACAAGCATGAAGTCGGTTGTATGGATAATTGCTTTATTCTATTCGTTTTTTTTTTTTTTTTTTTGTTTGTTTGTTTGTTTGTTTGTTTTGTTTTGTTTACTGATAGGTCCTTAATTTTTTCTTTGATGGTCCTTAAAAGTCCTTAATTTTCATGTAAGGAAATGTGTACGAACCCTGTGTATAGTTTAAAGTTCGCTATTATTGCAATCAAAATTTGAATCTTTTTCATTTTAGAACAACATACACTAAATATTTTATTCTAGAAAGATATATGCCACAAATTGATACTTCCTACAAGATGATATACTTTTCATCAGCTAATTTCAACTAATATAAAAATTTTTAAATATATGAATATATCTCTTAGGTTAGTTATTTTTATAAACAAAGAATGAAATAGAATGACACATTTGTAAACTTTTTATTAAAAATATATACTTTCAAAACAAAAACACTCTTATTGGAGATAACATTTAATTTAATGACGATTAATATCAGGCATTAACACATTTATCTTTCTGTGACAAATTGCTTAGTATGTGATGAAAAGATTCTAAAATTTTAAGGATACTTGTTCTTGACTTAATAATTTTTGTGTGCAATCTGTAAATGTCATTGCACTTGTTTTGGAAGAAGAAAATTTTTTTCAGTGATGTTTTGCATTTCATGCATATTTTTTTTTTTTTTTTTTTTCATTTAAACTCTCCGAAAAAAATTATTTCATCATCAAAATGTTTTTATTTTTAGTATTTGTCTTCAACTGAAGAAGGACATGTTTTTTTGTGGAACCATGAGCTGTTGTCTACTGATGATGCTATTGAGATTCGGAAATTCGATTCTTCTCCTCTGCATGATGGATCTGTCAATTATATAATTATCCATGAGAATTTTATGATTACTTTTGGTTCTGATGGTCAATTTAAGGTAACTGCCTTCTTGATGAAGCATGAAGAAAAATTGTTTTCACATGCTTAGTTAATGATTATTATAATTTAAAGAAAAAAAAGAGAGAGATTTTTATAGCCACCCCCCCCCCGGGCAGGCATGTAAGGAGTGCTCATTTGGTGTTTTATTCCTGCATCACTAAGAAATTTATTTATAAGAAATAATTATTATTTATTATAAGAAAAGTCTTTCCCTAAATATTTTAGCCCGTTATCGGTTTGCAGGATTCTGATTTTAGAGTTAAGTTTGTTTTCAAAAGATGCTGAAAGCTTCTTTAACCTCATCCTTAGATTTCAGAAAATAAACATGGACATATCAAGATTTATCATCGATAAATGTTGCAAAATAAAATGATCCACCTATTGATTCGGTTCTCATGGGACCACACAAATCAGAATAAATTAGATTTAACAGTTCAGTACTTCTACATTCAGATTCTTTGGGAAGGAGGGTTGCAGTTTGTTTACCCTGAATGCATACCATACAAGTAGAAAGAGAGTCATTTCAAGAAAAAGAAAGACCTCTAATCATGTTATTTATTTGAAGTTTTTTAAGATCATTTTCATTTAAATGGCCAAATCTCATATGCCACTGGTCTATTTCTTTAGCAACTGATACAGATTCAAATATTGGCATGACAAAATAAAGATCATTTTCGTGTTTAGCCAAAATTACTGTTTTGTTATTAGAATTAATTATTTGAGCACATTTTTATTTGAAAATTACTGAAAGATTATTTTCAGTTACTTTAGACACTGAAATTAAATTATTTTTAAAATCAGGTACACACAATGCATTTTTGAGTTTGATATTTTCAGTTTTAGAACCTATGCAAACTTTAAATTTAACAGTTCCTTTTTCCAATAGCTTTAACTATTTTATCAGCAGCTAATTTAACATAAGTATCACCTATCTCGTAAATTTCTTGGAACAGTTTTTTGCTGTTACACATATGTGATGTTGCACCACTATCCAGACAAAAAATGTCTCTAGAATTACTATTATTGCATGCTACGGCACTTTCTTGCTCCAAGGAATTCTGATTTTCTGTAGACATCACACTTTCACTGAGGCGTTTGCTTTTAGTTTCTTTACTTTTCTTCCTACATTCCGATGCTCTATGCCCAAAGATATGGCAGAAGTTGCATTTGTACTTAACTGGATACTGTCTTTGGTTTGCAGACTTATCTGGTTTAGTTTTAGGAAATGGTCATTGAGTATACTTCCGATCTTTTGAATAGAATGCATGTTGAGGTTCAGAAAATGGTGAATCTTTATTTCTGCGAGCGCTAGCTTCTTCCAACAGTTTAATTTTCAGCATTTCTGGAGGAGGCAGTTCATCATGAGATTCGATGGCTATTCGAAAGCTTTCATAAGAGTCCAATATGCTATATAAAAGCAATATTGTAAGCAAATCATCTGCAGTGTTTATTTCCATTTCTTTCAGTTTGTCCACAAGAATGAAAAAATCATTTAGATGATCAGTCATTTGTTTACATTCACTCATTTTTGTAAAAAGCAATTTTTTTAGAACTGTGGCCTTTCTAGCTGGTCCCTTCGATTCGTAAATAGAATGCAATTTACTCCACAGTTCATGAGATGTTACACAACTCTTTACTTGTGGAAGTTCACTAGGTAAGATGGATAGGATTATATCCGCTTGTGCTTTTTGGTCAGTAGTTTTCCATTTAGCAAATTCTTCATCACCAGGTTCTGGTTTCAGAATTTTCCCAGTTACATAGTCCCAATGCTCATTTTTAATCAGTATTGCTTCCACTTGCAACTTCCACGTGTCAAAGTTGTCCTTGTTTAGCTTTTCAATTGACACTGTATTAGTCGTCGTCATTTTCATTTCAGTCGACCAGCTTGGCTTGCCAAAAGAATTTAACAATGGTGGTTGGACTGCACAGTTAAGTGCTGTCTGGGCCCATAACCTATGAAGAATCAAATGACGTCTTCCATATACATGACAAGCATTTTTTTAAGCTATGAAGACGTTGAACAGCAGAGTAGAAACATGATATTACACAGATATATGTTGGCAACCGCCGCTGATTCCCCTAGCGCATGCACATGATAAGCAAGTTCTCTGCTGTGTAATATTTTTCTATGCAGTTAGCCAAAGTCAGTGGTGAGTATCGCATGTAAGTGAGAAGTGCTAAGCTCTGTGTAATATCATGTTTCTACTCTGCTGTTCAACGTCTTCATAGCTTAAATAAATGTTTGTCATGTATATGGAAGACGTCATTTTATTCTTCAAATGGGCTGCTGAATGTCCAAATTTAAAAGATGCGTTAATTTCGAGACCCAGTCTAACTTTGTTTAATCCAAAATATCTTTGTCATGTATTTGTGCATGCATCTAAAGAAGCTGTTGGTGCAGTTTTAAAAGAAGAGCACCCAGATGGTAATCTTCATCCAATTTATTTTTATTCTAGAAAATTAATGTTTGTAGACAAGCCAACTCTCCCAATTAAGGTGAGAGACCTGTTTTGTGACCATGCTCCCTCCAGCCTGATTTACAGCATATTTCTCCCAGCTTTCTTTTATTCCTAAAATTGCTTTTAATTTTTATTAGTTTTGCTTAATATTTTATTATTTTCACCTAAAGAATTTTCTCCAATGAATACAAAGCAGTTCTTTGCATTTCAATGCTACTAAATGATGTTTAATTATGCTTAAAAAAAGTAAAATACTGATTTACTTAAAAAAATATATACAAAAATCAGTTTTTTTCTTTGAAGAGTTCCATCTTCATATATTTTAATATATATTTGAGGAGTTCCATCTTCATTCTAATGTAATATTTCAAAACTAATGTAATATTTTTCATATGTCCAAATTTAAATACTTTTAATGATGGAAATCTGCGAGCACTCATTGGGGATATTTTTTATTTATTTCCCTATTATAATTAATCTATTATAATAGGCTATATTGAATTCGTTTCTGGCTGTATTGAATACATTAACCAAAGAGGTTGATTAATCAAAGAGTTTGGATTATTTTTGCATATTAGATGCACCATTTTGTTATATGTGTACTCGAAATCAAAGGGTATCATAGATTTTATATAAAATAATAATAATTTAATAATATATTTAGAGTCAATGATGTTAATCACCCTCATTCTCAGTCCCCCCCAATTCAAGATTTGTAGAAGAAAGACAGTTTTTTGATTTTAAAAAAGAAAGCTGAAAATTCTGTTTTTGATTTCTGCATTTTCAAAATTTTTTTTCCATTCAAGAAATATTAGAACACCCTGAATAATCAGATGTCAGGCAAATGTGATGGTGAAAGTCAAACCTCCTATTCCAATTCTTTGATTTTATCCAGGGTCTCTTGAAAAGTGTGATCTTGCATTATCATGTTGTAGACTGAAGCCTTTTCTGTTGACAACGGCTCAATACTTTTGAATCAAAGCTTGATTTACCTGATGTAATTATTACAATAAAGGCTCTAAAATTAACTTGGTTCTAGTGCCTCTAAACAGATTATGTCCCGGCTATTCTGCCAAACTGGCAATGGCAGAGTGGATGACATACATGGAAATGATGAGATAGATATTGTTTAGATGAGGAATTCCCTTCCATGAAAACATTAGGTAATTCTCTTTAGGGGGTATCTTTTTGGTGTCTTTAAATGCCACTTGACTCAGCTTGAGATTCACTGAGCCTCTTTTGCCCAGTATAATTGTTGTCTATGTTTTCAAATGTTTCTAAAGATAAAAAGGCTTATGCTTACTACTGCTTTATCATTATGCAGAAATTTACCATCTTATCCCACTTTACACAAATTTCACAGATCAAGAAACTAAGATCATCTTTTTTCCTTCCTCTTATTCTGAAGACATTTTTTTCAAAATTGTCTTCTGAAAAGTCTCTCCTGCAACCAGTTTGGCAAAATTCATGGTCCTGTAAGTCATCTTGTGCCAGACTTTTTTCAGGAGAACTAAGTGATGGAAAATGTTAAAATGATGTTTCTAGAAGTTCTTGAATGTTAATTCTGTAGCATAAGTCGCCTCAAAACACTTTTAAAAATTATATGTTAGCAACTTGAGTGTTCAACTGTTAACAACATTCCTCACTCATGGTTGTTAAGTTCAGATAATTTGTTCATGATGAGAGGCATCCGTGATCAGGGTTCTATTGTGGTCAATCTTAAAAGTAGGAAATATTTAAGTGATGTAATTAGAGTGTTTTTAACTGTGTTATACTGTATTGTTTTAAAAAGAAATGTTTGAAACTAACTGTCTGACTTAATTCAGACTAAGGACTTCATTACTAAAAATTTTTCTTTCAGTTTTTTTTTTTTTTTTTTTTTTAATTAAAGAAACTTTCAAGAATTAAATTTCAGTTTTAAAAGAATATTTTAGTTAGAATATTGATGTATTAGGAGGCAATTATAATGTCATCAAAACACTGACTTTAATATAGTCTTTCCATCTTTTTGGACTTTTTTCTCTTTCCATCCTAAAACAAAGTGTAAATATTAAACTGAGTAAAATATAAATTTTTCACATTAGCTATTGGATTTTTAAATGTAATCATCATCAATAATATTCAGCAGAGTATTCTAGTTAATGGTGTTGAAATCACTCAATCGTAGTCTCATTTCAAATTAAAGATCATAATGTTGGTCCATTTAATGCAGACTACACTTGCTTATTAAATATTATAACTTGAGTAAAACATTTTTATTTACATAATCTTGAAACATTTTTGTAAAGAATATTTTGTGAAAGATTTTGAAAGTAAACAATGCAGTATGAATTTTGCTTATTGTTATCTCCTAAGATTTTTAAAATAAGCCTTAAATGTATAAGGGAGAGCAGCAGGGAATGGCGATCCTTTTTGTTGTAGGATAATACATGAAAAACAATTTTCTCTAGAAAGATATATGTGCCAGTTTCATGCGTCTGGCAAGTCATACTTTATTTGATTCTAAATTCATCTGAATTTATGTGGAGGAATAGGAATGAAGGCAAAGTGTTATTTAAATAGCTCATAGTCAACTCTGTTATCCTTTGGCCACCTTTAAATTAAATGTGTCCTTCTTATCTCTTGTTTTCAAAGTAAGTATTATCAAGAAAAATTTTTAATGTTTATCATTCAACTTTAGTTTTGTATTTATTGAAATAACTAATATAAGAAACATATTTTATTTGTTTAGAAAACTTTTACCACCATGTTACCCTATCATGGGAATTATATGTGAATATCATTTAATAGTCATGAAAAGTGTAAAGCTGAAATGTATAAATGCAGAAAATAAATGTAAAATAATGATTAATAGTGTAAGCACGATTGCAAATTATTTAATTGTTATTAGACAAAATATCTATTGAGGAAATGGCAACAGCTAATTTCTGGATGTCGTTCTATTTTATAATTTAAAAAATATACATTGAAATGATGTACGCTTGAAATGTTAAATGGTACGATGCAGTAAGTACGTTTGTTTTGTTATGTACGTTTACAAATACGTTATGTGTAGGTTATTAAGATTTATCTTTAAATGAATGTTTGTCTTTTACAATCATTTTACGAGTGATTAATTTAACTACAAAAGGAAGTTAACATAAATCAGAAGTGGGATTCAAACCCACGCCCACAAGGGAATGGTATGGTCGAGAGATCGAACAGAACAATTTTATCAACGATAGTAACATCAATGAAAAGTAAAGATCAAAAGGATTGGGACAAAAGAATTAAAGAAGTTGAGAGAAACTTGAATAACACAATCAATAAAACTATTGGTAAAACACCATTTGAAATACTTCATGGATATGAACCACAATTTCAAGATGGAGTTTTGAGATTGCTTGCTGATGAAGAAGCAGAAGTTTGGAACAGAAAAGCGATCCCCATATGCTAGTCCTGTCATACTAGTAAAGAAAAAGACTGGTGAATACAGATTAGTTTTTGATTACAGACGTCTCAATAGTCAAACTATAAAGGATAAATTTCCTCTGCCTAAAATAGATGATTTATTAGAACAATTGCATGAGTGTAATCTGTTTACAATGCTAGATTTAGCACACGGATATTTACAGATTCCATTAACTGAAAGTGCAAAATTGAAAACTGCTTTCATAACACAGGATGAAAGTGGACAATTTGAAAGAATGATTTTTGGCTTGACTAACGCTCCTGCAGAATTTCAGCGATTGATGTATCGTGCATTATCCTCATTATGTAATAAAGAAGTGTTGTGCTACCTTGATGATATACTTGTTCCAGCAAGGACTTGGGAAGAAATGATTCAGAAATTAATTAAAGTATTCAAAGCACTACGTGCAGCTAAGCTAAACCTGAAGTTACCGAAATGTGAATTTGCCAAACAAAAAATAGAATATTTAGGCTTTATCATCAATAAAAACGGAATAAAGCTGGGATCAAGAAAAGTTGAAGTAATATCAAAATTCCCAAAACCTAAAAACCTTCATCAAGTTCGACAATTTCTTGGTTTAACAAGTTTTTTTAGAAGGTGTATTCCAAATTATGCCATTAAAGCTGGACCATTGACTCAACTAACTAAGAAAAATCAAACATTCAGATGGGAAGAAAGTCAGCGGAATTCTTTTACAGTGCTGAAAAATGAACTGATGAATCAACCAATTTTAGCTTTGTACAACCCTAAAGCTCAAACAGAAGTCCATACTGATGCATGCTCAGAGGGTATTGCTGGCATGTTACTTCAACTCGGAAGTGACGGCAAATGGAATCTTGTCTACTGCATGAGTAAAAAGACATCGGAAGCTGAAAAGAATTTTATAACTCGAGTAAACTTGAGCTAATGGCCATTGTCTGGACTCTAGATAGACTACGACAATTCTTACTCAGAATTGAATTTACGGTAGTTACCGATTGCCAAGCATTGGTTTACATGAATGCAAAGAAATCTAGCAATCCCCAAATTGCTTGTTGGAGTATCCTTATTCAAGAATATAATTTTGAAATATGCCACAAACCAGGAATTAAAATGTCTCATATCGATGCAATCAGTAGAGCTCCTGTTATTAATTCATCGGACACCATGCATTCTTTGATAGAAGATAATTTAGAAGTTTGTCTGACCTTAAATTTAGACGAACGAATTCTTATGATACGGCATGCAGATGAAAAGTTAAGAGAATTGAAAACAATTTTGAAGAAAGACCCAAGTGAAAGAACCAAAGAAGAAAATCAAAATGTGGAGAATTATATTTTGAAAAGGAATAGACTGTTCCGTATTGTGGAGGATGGAGAAAAGAAGAAGTTATTATACGTTGTACCTAAAAGCATGAGAAAAAGCATAGTTGTGAAGTTTCATGATCTTATGGGACATTTTGCTGTTGATAGGACTGTCTCAAAAATCAAAGAACTGTACTGGTTTCCTGCTAGGAAGAGATATGTTCGTCAACATATATCAATGTGTTTCGAACGCCTCATCAACAAAGTTCCGGGTGGAAAAAGACAGGGTCTTCTGCATCCTACACCCCCAGGCCGCAGACCTTTTGCAACAATACACATTGATCATCTTGGACCTTTCATCACAAGTTCTAAAAAAAAAACAAGGAATTATTAGTCGTCATTGATAATATGACGAGATTCGTTCGATTGTATGCTGTGAAAAACACATCTTCGAAGAACGTACTGAAATCATTGATGAGTTTCAAAGAAGAATTTGGATTATCAGATCATATAATATCAGATCGAGGTTCTTGTTTTACTTCAAGGGAATTTCAAAATTTTTGCAAGGAAAAGGGAATTCTTCATACATTAAATTCAACCTCCCACCCACAAGGGAATGGTATGGTTGAGAGATCGAACAGAACGATTTTATCAACGATAGTAACATCAATTAAAAGTAAAGATCAAAAGGATTGGGACAAAAGAATTAAAGAAGTTGAGAGAAACTTGAATAACACAATCAATAAAACTATTGGTAAAACACCATTTGAAATACTTCATGGATATGTACCACGATTTCAAGATGGAGTTTTGAGATTACTTGCTGATGAAGAAGCAGAAGTTTGGAAGGAACCGGAAAAGCTACAAAAAGTAGCTAGAGAAAAGATTGTTAGAGAACAAGGAAAAATGAAAACTTATTACGACAAGAAGAAATCGGGATCTCTATTATTTGAGCAAGGAGATATAGTAGTAGTTAAAAGAAATTCAAGATCTGCACCAGGAGAACCAACCAAAACTCAACCTAAGTATCGTGGTCCAATGGTTGTGACAGAAGTACTTCCGGGCAACATTTATAGAATATCACAACTAGAAGAAGCCTGCGATGGTCGCTTTTATACATAAACTGCTCATGTAAGTCAACTAAAGTCTTGGAAAAATGTAGAAGCAAATGATGATGATGACAATGACGACGATGGTGATGATGACGTAGACGATGATGAACTTAAAAGGCCGAAGCGAACAGTGCGTAAACCATTGCACTATAGAGACTTTGTATAGGACTTATAGAATTTTTTTTAAAATTATATTTCATTTTATTTTTTTTTTCCTACCTACTGATTATATTTTCTTGTTGTTTATTTGTTGCTTTAATGTATGACAAGATTTGGTTGAATTGAGGACAATTGAAAAGTCAGGATGGTTGAATGAAGCACGATTGCAAATTATTTAATTGTTATTAGACAAAATATCTATTGAGAAAATGGCATCAGCTAATTTCTGGATGTCGTTCTATTTTATAATTTTAAAAATATACATTGAGATGATGCACACTTGAAATGTTTAATGGTACGATGCAGTAAGTATGTTTGTTATGTACCGTTATGAATACGTTATGTGTAGGTTATTAAGATTTATCTTTAAATAAATGTTTGTCTTTTACAACCATTTTACGAGTGATTAATTTAACTACAAAAGGAAGTTAACAATAGTGAATTGCAGATCTTAAGTTGAATCGGAATTTATTATAATATTTAGAGAGTAATTAATTTATGCTCTAATTATTTTAAACTATTAAGGTCTCATTTGATAAATTAGTTATTTGATTTAAAAGTTGGGAGGATGGAACACAGAATAATTAAAACTGAAACTAAATTTGCCTGACTGTAATTTATGTCTTTTTCTGTCTTATAAAATATTAGATAGCATAGGTATATATTATTACAATGTGTTAATATTAATTTTATGATGTAAAATTTAGTCAAATGATATCTATCTTATTACAACATTGGAAAAAGAGATCTTGTTTTTATGATTTCCTCTTATTTAGTTTTGGGAATATATGAATGTGTTACAGCAACTGTATTCTGAATATTCTTCAGAGTCAGAAGAAGAATTAGAGAATAGTAATTTATCATTGGAAAAAGGAGAGGATGAGAAGGGGCTCAGACTAAACAAGAAGCTGGATTTTCTGTCTCTTGAGACAATACATGAATTTACTGTGTCTAAGGATTCAGATCTTATATTTGCTGTATTACACAGTTTTAAAAATGATCAAATTATGTTTTTTATGCAAGTAAGTTAAAACTTTTAAAATATTAACTTGCAGTTTAAATTTCTTCTTGCATTTATAAGTAATTACAAATAAATGTAAAACCAAAGAATTTATTCAGTTCTGTTAATTAAATGGCCTGCAAGATGAGAATTATTATAATATTCTTAATTGATATAATCATTTAGTAGATTTTAGCATTTTAGCATCATAAATACTTTTGCTCAAAACAGCATTTCGAAATGGCTTCTAAAAGTGTCGTCCATCTAATTTTTTTTTTTTTTTTTTTACTATTAGAGATGAAATGTGTTAGTGTAAGAAGCTTGTTAGCATGAAAGTTTCTTTGACTTCTTCAGAAAATAAGTTTTATTGCATATTACTTAATAATTCTGTTTGGAAATATTGTACAAAAAATATTATATGTGATTAAATACAAATTAATTTTGTTGCAAATGGTTTATAAATAACAGTTATTAATTTTTTACTATTGCTGCAAAATAAGGAAATTAGCAATTTATTGAAAGTAACAAAATGTATTGAAAAATTCAATGTAATTTTCATTAACATTCCCTGTGCCTTTCCTTTTCCACCTTAGATTTTTATGCCAAAAGCATTGTTTGTCTGTTATGAGACATAAACAATGTAATAGAATGATTATAAGTTCTCTTTTGAATTATTAAGTATATCTTGGAAATTAATTGTCACACATATGTTTAAAAACATTTGTCATATTTTTAAGAACAGACATGCAGTTTGAAATATGTCCATACAAATTAAGATGCATTAGAAGAAAATGTGTGAAGGTATGTAATGAGTATATCATTTTAGAACAATAATCAAGAAAATATCATTTATTTATGGTTCTTTTGGTTTACGGCCCAAACTCTTTACCACACCATTGATTAAGAATCATAGAAATAAATAAGTAAACTGGGAGCTTTCAGGGACAGTCTCTATACTTCACATTAGTAGGGATCCAACTGCTGCATCCCCTTTCTCTTAAAGTACAACAGTCAGAACCCCAAAGAAAACTACAGAAACTTGAACTAAGAAAAATCTTTCTGAAGAATAGTGATCATGACTTTTATTTTATTACTGGCATTCACTGATGGTTCAAAGATTGATTGAAAGGTGGACTCAGGACTCGGCCTATATGCTTTTTAAACCATCAGGAAAAAAGATTATATGGAAAGGTTTTTTAAAACCCAAGATAGAGCATTCCAAGCTGAATAATCAGCAGTTAAGCACACAATTCTACAAAGTATCCATAATTTAATTACTGGATAACAAAATTAAGTTGAAATGTAATTTTACAAAGTAACGACAAATAATTTACATCAATGTTTTAGTTCAGGGAATTTTGTTTGTTCTAATTTTGGGGAATGGCATCAGAGAATTTTAATTGTTCACAGAAAAATGGCATCATGCATTAAAAAAGCAATGTGTGTTGTCTGGTTATGGATATGAAATCCCCGAATACAGTTTAGAAACGATCCTGACATGAATTTACTAAACCTCTACCAATGGAACAATCAATCAGAAGAGTGTTTAGAAAAGTTTCGAGAAACTGGTCGTGTTTTGCATAAAGGAAGTGCAGGTAGGCCAAGCATCAGTGATGAAAATGTTTCTGCCATTCGAGATGTGTTTCTATGCAGTTCCAGTAAATCCATTTGCAATGCCAGCCTGCAAACAGAAATTCCCTGGTTGACTCTTGCTAACGTTATTCATGAATGGTTGAAACGGACTGCATATAAATAGACCAAATCAAAAAATCAAACCTAATGATCAAGTTTTTCATAAGGAATTTTCTGTAGACATTTTTGACTGTATCAGTAATTATGATCAATTTCTTTAAAAAAATCATATTCAGTGATGGAGTTTGATTCAGTGATGAACATCTCATGTTTGAGGAGAGGTTAAATGTGACATAACTGCAGGAATTGGGTGTCAGAAAACCTGCATTTGGTAAGGGAAATTGAGCGAGTTAGTTCTTAAGTTAACGTTTGATGTGCACTAACTCAAAGTGGTTGGCTGCTTCTTTTCTCGGAGTCATCAATTAAATCGGATGATTATTTTGATATGCTGAGATTGGTTTCAGTACTGCAGTTGGAAGAAAAGCAGCCAAATGTTTCTTTTCCCTCCCTCTAACAATATTGGGCCCCCTGTCATTGGGCTACACATGAAACATTCCCAGAAATGTTGGTAGAGGTGGACCGATTTCATGGCCACCCTGTTCTCCAGACATCACACCACTCTACTACTATTTTGAGGGATACCTGAAGAACCGAGTTTATGCTGCAGAGATTCGCAATATCAAATAATTAAAAAGTCTAATCACTACAGAAACAGCTATTGTGATTCCGAAAATGCTTAATAACCTCTAAAGGAAAATTGAGGACAGACTTTATATTCTCCAAGCAACAGATAGTGCACATATTGAAGTGTATTAATATAAAACTCTTTGAAGTACTAAATAAAATTCAATCAGTCTCTTTTCTCTATATCTTATTCTGTATCATTTAAAAGATATCTTTATCCACTGAATAAATTATGGACATCCTGTATGTCCTGTAACACACAACTTTTAAAACAAATGATTAAATCTGACAGCTTGTCTTCTGACCGCTTGTCAGCTTTCTGCTATGAAATACCATTCTCCCATAGTTAACACATTGATTGCCTTGGGCCAGTGACCGGCACTCGACTTGGTTACAGCACTGTGGGTGCCACCTGTGACGCGACCAGTAGTAAAATACGTAATTAGAGTAAATATTGATACTGATAAATTTTTAAATAGTTACTATAATGGTTTAAAGAATAATAAATTGTAAAAATTTAAATTATAAATTGCAATAATGGTCTACAGGGCCTTGGGGCGTCACCGTTGATCCCCATCACAAAAAATGAATTAAGCACGATTATATAACTCACATTATCTTCTGTAGATAATATTTCAACATAATATGCATCGCATAGTAAAAAATTTCAAGTTATCATCATGGGAAAACCATGTAAAATGTGTTAAAGAATTTTTTTCAATAATTAGTTACAACCCGCAATTTTAGATTATAATTACCTAAATTAAAGATCACTAGAGAATCACCAGTAAAGGTAGCAGATTTGAGCTACATGAGACATATCTCCAAACAAGTATTTCTGAAGGACTGCGGGGCCTGCGGCAATCCATCTACATAGGGAAACATACTTCCGGCACTTCAGATTACATGTTTGTGGCACCTGTGCTAAGAGTTATGATCATTGCTAATGACAGGATACATTGCCTTAAAGACATATTTGGGTGATAGTTAATGAAACTGAACTGTGTATGGAAATCACATGTCCAAAAAGCAACCACAGTTACCCTTAGCATCTAGCTTAATAATATGTGGTGTAAATCATTTGGAGTTTTTGTTTTTATTTTAACAAACTTAATTTATGATGAGATTATTTCTTTTGGGTCATAGTTTCCGATTGGTTTCTTTATAAATACAGTGTTTTTTCACCTTGGCACAAGTGTTTGCCGTTGTAAGCAACAGAGCAGGTTTTTTTTTTTTTTTTTTTTTTTTTTTTTTTACTTTGTTTGTTAGCATCAACTAAATTTGCAAGAATATATTTTCCTTTTCAAAGAGGATTATAATATATAAAATTGGCAGCTTCTTGCAAGCGAATCAATGTAATTACCTGCTAATGGCTATGAGATGCTTAAATACAGTAGCAAATAAAAACCTCCATTCCTTATACAAGGTAACTGGATTTTAGCATTGCATAAATATATCAAAGTTATTAATTATGATTTTATGTCCATAAATATTCTTCTGTGTTACATAAATGAAATAAAATATAAAATTCAAATTCAGACTAATAACTTGTATATTCAAGATAGGTCTTACAAATTTAGTGAATAAAGTTTTACATCACTCAATAATAATAATATTTTTTAAAAAATCTTATGAATAAAAAACAAGCCATGTTGAGAGAGAATCAGATTTGACAGTAATTTGGTCACAATTAGTTTTGGAATCTTCATAATCATGCTTTCTCTGAGTAACCATATTTATTCAGAGAAAGCATTTCAGAACTTTTAACCCAATATCACACGTATAAAGATTTTGTTCATCCATCACTTATTTTGAATAATCAGAACAAATTTCAAAATTTTTGACAGTAATTTGGTCACAATTAGTTTTAGAATCTTCATAATCATGCTTTCTCTGAGTAACCATATTTATTCAGAGAAAGTATTTCAGAACTTTTAACCCAATATCACAAGTATAAAGATTTTGTTCACTTATCACTTATTTTGAATAATCAGAACAAATTTCAAAATTTTATTATAACTTGCATTTTAACATTATTTGTAGTACTATTACTGAAATTATGGGTTGTATTATTATTATTAAGTTTCTAATTTTCTTATTTTACACAAAACTGGAAGACGGCACAGCTTTCTCCAAATGCAAACATATACATCAATCCACTTTAACTAATTGATGTATTAAATCACCAAGGGTTTAGAGGGCTGGGCGGTTATTTATAAAGGCCTTCGTTATTTCTTTAAGGCAACTAGCCATTCAACTGCATTAAAACATTCCATTATCCATAAATTTAAAACTATATTCTATTATGTATATATAAAAATAAATAGTAATAATATATAAAAAAATTAATATTTTCTCATAAAGAGTGAGCCTTAAATGGGAAATAGAAAGGACTATTGCTAAATTAAAGTTAATAATTTTTTTATATCGTTTATATCATACACACACACAACTACTTGCTTTCCTTTTCTGCTTCATTAATTTTTTTTAATTTAAAATTTTTATTTATTTCTCCTATTTTGCTATTTCTATTGGCATTTTTAATCACTTTTTGTTTACTACTAATTCTTCTGCTTGTTAGAAACAATTGCAGTTATAACGTGATTCATTTTACCAAATGTGAAGAAATTAGTATCTTCTGTAGTCACTGTGGATGGGAATAAAATATGCTACTTAAATGTTTAAATATTTTTTATGATAAGAGTTGGTAATGTCATTATCCATCTTTAATTGGCATTTCCTAGTGTTCATGTAGCAACACATGCTGTCATGAACAAATTTTTAAGATGCTTAGGAAGCTCCTGATGAAAAATATTTAGTTTACATGTAGAAAATTTATTGCTGAGGAGAAAAAAGATGCGCCTTTTTTTTTCCCAAGTTTACCATATTATTTTGAGGGATTCTTATGATTAAATTTAACAAACATGTAACAGAAAATACCACTCTTATTATATAAACTGAAATCTAAAAAATTAATGTGTAGCATTTTTTCCTCACACCCTTTTTATTGGAAGGAGGAATCAGAATAGTGACGTCCATTGTATCTTCTGCATTTTTATTTCTTAGGCTTCTTAAATTTTTTATATAGATTTTGTATATTTTCGCACATGTAGGATCGTCAAGGCTTTCTGTGGCAAGTGCAAGTTACTTCTGGCTTTACAAAAGTAGTATGCACTCAGTTGCTTTCAGGATTAGGCTGCAGCTTAACAGATTTAACAATGTGCCCTCTTTATCCTCTGATAGCTGCTACTTCTAATGCAGGTATATTTATTAACAGTTTCTATCCATTCTGAAGTTACATTATTATGATAATGTCAGTAATGAAAATATTATTAAATAACATTTTTATTATTTTCCGTCCCATCGTATGATTATTGTTTTATTAGACATATAATATAAATATTAAATGAAATAATGAACATTAAACTCAATTGTTTAAATCTGTATTGTCATATTTGTCTTTTTCAGAATTTTTAATGGTACCTGTCAGCTTTGCGAGGTGAAGCTAAGTTGTTTCTTATTCAAAACTGATTACTTCTTGGTCTATGGCCCCCTGAAATCAACCTGTAACTTTTTGAAACCTTGCTTCTATTTTGTGAAAACAAAGAAATTCAGAGTTAGTGCTTCTGAAATGATGCATTACTTAGAGCCCATATTAGATGCCTGGTTGGGGTTGGGCCTGGTTTTGTTCGATGGCTATCCTAAGAAGTTGCGTAACTGTGGTAACATTAGATGAAATGAACAAGCACAGATGAGAAAGGAGTGCAAAAAGAAGTGGAGAGAATAAGGGTAAAGGAAAATATTTACGTTCTGGCTGACTAGGTAGGCAGTGTTGTAAGAAAGCTTCAGTTTCTTGTTTTACAGGCAATAAACAGGCTAAGAATCATATTATTTCTTACTTTTGCATAAATTTTATGATTCAGGCTGGAAAATAGTTATTATTTAATGATTTTAAATTTGAAATATGACACGGTATGGGGCAAAGAAAAGCATTTGTATTGAACAATTTGTCTCTATTTGGGGATGGTGGCTTGTCCTATAATGAATAATAGCAAATAAGTGAAATCTGGTTAAAGTTAAGATGTTATGATTACTTTTTGAATATTTTCACCTCCATAAAAAATTGTTTTGAATTCTCAAAAAAACCTGTGTTTTAGGCAATTTGTAGACCTCACAGGTATTTCTCTGTTGATAAATGATTACAAAAAGTAATATTTTGTATATATATATGTATAAGAAATATTTAAAGCACAAGCAAAAGCCGGAGCAGTGTCGATGCGTGCTTAGATCCATATTGAAGAAGAATTTTGATTGTATAGTATGCTAATAATGTTAACTTGGTAATATCTAAAGAACCTGGCAGTCAAAGCAGTTTTAATTCCATTTTTATTTGCTATTGTTAGTTGTGGCCACAATCACTTGACACTCTAGTCGTGCCTTTCCACAGAAGATTTACATTTTTGATATTGTTTAGATAGAAAGCAAGCCAGTGAAATTACATCTTAGCACAGTAGAGAGCAAAGCTGAAGTGTGTAGTTATATAAGATGGAAGCACGCAAAGAGAAAAGTTTTGGTTTGCAATTTGGTGATTGGTCAAGAGGCATCTGCATTAAGGGTTACGTAAGATCAGATCGCATGATTAATTTGAATGACGCAGTTTTAGACTTAAGTGCTATTTTTAGGACAGGTAGATGAAGTTCCCAAATAAAATAGAAAATAAAAGAGGTTATAGTGAATTAATTTTAGAAGTTTGCTTTCATATTTTTATCTTACATATATGTATATTTTATGAGAAAAAGCAAAAATCTACATGGCCAGTATTTACATTTTTGAAAACTGTGGATACTACTAAGCAAAATGGCAGTCAGATATAAAGCATGTAAATTTATGTGTTCTCAAACGTGTGCATGCTCAAGCTGACTTATGAGTGAGTACTCAAAAATATGCCAAAATGCAGTATTTTTATTGAGTATTGAAACTGAGAGGTAGTTAATAATCGAAAAATACTGAGGTTTTAATGAATGTGTGTGCATCTCTAAAATGCCTGAATTAAATAATGCTAGTTATTTCAAGCAATTTATTTGATTCAGAATTAAAATCATTTAAAAATAAGTATTATTTCTTAACATTTATTTGACTACTATATTTTATTATTAAATATTTTTTCATTAATTTCACATTAACTTTTAGGCTATATCATAGTTTATGATTGTGTTGCTCAAGAAATACTAAGACAGATTTTACATTCTACGCCAGCTAGTTGCTTGATTTGGCCAGATGCACAGGTAATTATGAAAAATAATGACTTACATTTTGTTCTAATGACTAAAAATATTTTTTCTTCTTTCTTTTGCCTTTTTGTTATTATATATTTTAGTTTTGTTTTGCTAGAAAAAATTTTTAAAAAAATACTTTTTAAATAAATACTTAGAAATTTAGGTTAAATAAAATTTTCTTGTGATCTTTTTTGTTGGGGAGGAATCGTATTTATAATTAGAAATTTCTGGTAAATTTTACTTATATATTAGCTCTATGATAATATTTTTTAATATAATTGGTATGCATATTTTTCATTTTGTTTTGAGTATATTGAGTATTTAAATAACTATATTAATTAGTTTTAGTTTTAAACTCGAGCAGTTTTTTTTAATTTTTAAGTAAAACAATTTGTATACTGATTTAAACATTAAAACATAATAGCAAATTATTATTTATTTGAATATAGTTTGACTGTGTTGGTGCATCACTTATCGTAGGCTTTCAAGATGGGACTTTGCGAACATTCAGTATTGTTAAGGATACTGAAAATTTAGTATTGCAGTATGCTATAAAATCCCATACTAGTTCTGTCCAGAACTTGCGTATAAATGCCTCTTGTACGGTACTTGTTTCGCAGGTAATATACAAATTTACTACCTTCAAATTTATTTTCTTTTTCATATGTATGCTAAGTATAAGTTTAGATCAATGAAACATTAAATGATTGGTTCATCAGATTGTAATGCCTGTTAATGAAAAGTAGTTTATGTTTTAAATTATTGTAATTAAAGTATGAAAAATTATTCTGATTTAAAACTGACTGTTGTATTCATGTTTACATACATCCAAATATAATTGAAATTTTTACACCAAAAAGGGATAGTGAAATTTTATAAACATAATTTTTGTAGTTGCTAGATAGTAAATAGAACTCGATAAAACTTTCAAAGTAATTGAATAAACTTGTAAAAAAAGCCATACATCATTATGCCGTTATAAAGAGTTTCATTGTTTTTAGCAATGTGTATTGTTTGCCATTCTAGCAATGAAATGCACAAATATTGGCCTTTAAGATCTGCCATAAGAACAGTGCCTAACTACATGCATTATCATCATGCAACACCATTATCCCGTTTTATATAGTCCTAGAGTTCTTGAGCGTTTCTGGCTCATGACACAATGACTAATACATCTCCTGTGGTTAATGCATGGATTGGCATACCATCATGAGATCTAATAATAATCATTTCAATTTTATAGCTTAAGCTATATACAGAGTGGTCACAGAAGAACTTTCCCGATGTATGAATCTTAACAGCCTATCCATTCAAGCAATCAAAATGAAATTTCGAGTATTGTTATTTGAAAGTATGCACTCAAAGTTGTGGCGATTTAAAACAATAGAGCTCTCATTTCTATTGTTACAGAGAAAAAATTTCAAAATATTTGAATGGCAACATCCACTTTTTTCATGCGCAAATTTATCAGCACGTTAAAACACCATAAATGGCTTTGGAACGGTACATAATGACAATTGCCAGCATTTGCAGAGAAGAGCATTGTAAAAGCCCAATGACAGCACAGAGAGGAGGTGCATTGATGCATTTTACCAGGAATTCACAGGAATAGACATAAAGTACCAATCACAGAACACCATGTGCAAAGCATTGCTTTTAGAAAACCTCTAATAAACAATGGGAGAATGTTGTTCCTTCAATCAAGTGTTCGAACGTGCTAACAAGATGACACTTCTAGGAAAACAATGAGGTGAACTCATAAAGCTGTTTTATCTGTGTGGGGAAAATGCTGCCAAAGGCAGTGCAAGTTTATCGGCAAAATCATAATATTGCTTTCAGTTTGTATGTACCAAAAACCACAGTCCCCAAGATTCTGCATTCTGTTCTGTGAATATTTACATATCAAATCCATTGCATCTTTTGGTTACAACCTACTGCGGATATTATAGATGGATGAGAGGCTTTTCTCCTTAACTGTGAATGTAAATCCAAAAATCTGCATTACTGGACTGATAAAAATCCTTATGATATGGCACCAGCTAGTACCTTTACTCGAAGGTAAAGTAACTATGTTGTGTGCATCGTACACACATTTTTTTCTCTGTCCATACTTCTTCAAAGAGGTCACTTCCTGAGGTATGAAAATGAGCTTTATCACAAGTGCTCAGTAGACAACAATGTTGCAGAATTACATAATTCCAGAGTTGCCTTAGCAAAATATTGTATGGATGTAAGATAGTGCTCCTCCACCTGCTGCCACATGTGCTCAGCAAGTGCTGCAGCAACACTTTGGAGGTAAAGTCATCTTCCATAACTTTGCAGTTTCATGGCCACTGCAATTATGCATCACTGCTTTGGATTTCTAGTTCTAGGGTTATCTAAAAACTAAGGTGTACACATTAAATCCATGAGATTTGTCAGATTTGGTGATGCCATAAAACATGCAGTTATATAGGTTCCTCCTGTGATGTTACATTTGTCATTGTTGCCAACAATCTCCTACATGCAATCTGCCTAGGTGGAAACATTGAAAACTTGTTTTTCCCTCTCTTCTCTTGTGTTGCTATGGTTGTTTCCAATGCTTTTCTTTGAAAATGTTTTATGCCTGCAATTTTCGTCATAACAAGTATTGTTCCGGAGCCAGTTTTGGTTTTTCAGTGCAGTGATCAATTTGCACAGGAGGAAAGTTAATATTGCCATTTGAAAATCTTGAAATTTTTTCTCTGTCACCTTACTTGTGAGAGCTCTGTTGTTTTAAATCAAACCAAGAGAGATTTAATTTTTTTAAATCATATCATAATATTGAGTTCATATCTTTAAATAACATTATCTGAAATTTCATTTTGATTGGTTGAGCAGATAGGCTGCTCATATATCAGGGAAATATGTTTGTAACCACCCTGCATATAATAAATTTAGATGATGTGATTTTCTTTCATATCTTTGGAATTTTAATGGCCAGCTACATATTTATGCAGCTGAATGTTTCATGAACAGTGGTAGCCTATGATTCCAATAAAGTATGACAATTCTTTAATGCAGCTGTTATCTTTAAAAAAAAATATGTGGTGGTTAAATTTTTTTGTGGGCCCAAAAGGAAGAGAGGTATTACAGCTATCAGAAAATATATAGTATTTCATTCTAATTATTATAATAATTTTTTGTATGTGTCCAGAAACATATACTTTTCCATTAGATGAAAATTATGAAAGCTAATTTGGCAATATTTTCAAAGCTAATTTTGTATTACATGAACTGATATCTCTCCTCTAAAAGATCTATAAAATGAGGAGGGTACTAACTAGAATTTTTCTTAAAACATTTAAAGATATTTTCATATTTTTTTACTGAAATATTTCACATGACTAAGATAATATGGTCTTAAAGTCTTTATTTGCAGCATAATTTCTTTTTAATATTTGAATATAATTAACAAGGTAAACCAAGTTGAATTAATAAAAAAGTGACTGCCCACATTAAACATTTGAAAATGCTTTTCTGCTTGGAGTCAAAGGAAAAAAATATAACCTTTAGTTTTAGTAATTAAGTAATGAGTATTTCTTATACACTGCTGGCCACCCAAATTGTAACACCAAGAAAAACAAGACATATCATAACAAAATTTATTTAGTAGATAACATGTTGACCAAGTATCAAATGATTAAATTTATAGACTTCTGTGAAGTGTGGTTCCTTCCAGAATCAGTAGCCAGAGTAGTCTCCATTGTTGGAGATCACCGCTGCCACATGCCTCGGCATTGATTCAAAGAGACTTTAAATGTGTTCTTGGGGTACAGCAGACCAAGCAGCTTCCACACGTTGCCAAAATTGATCTGGTGTGGCAGCTTGAGATGTAATCTGGGTCAATCGTTCAGCAACCATCGACCACATGTTTTCTATCAGCGAAAGATACAGAGAGCGAGCCAGCCAGGAAAGCAATTCAATCTGACAATTCACGAAGAACCCTTGGACAATGAGTGCCACATGTGGTTGCGCATTATCGTGTTGAAATATGGCTGTAGGCAAGCCCTGAAGGTAAGGAAGGACAACTGGATCCAGCATCTCAGAGATGTAGCACTGGCTGTTTAAAGTACCAGCGTACTAGAGGAGGGCGAGAGTGATATCCAATACCACCCCATACCATAATACCTGGTGCAGGACTAGTGGGGCAGTGCATAACGCAGCTGTTCAGCATCCTCTCTCTACTGTGTCTCCAGACCATCGTGGTGTTGCAGACAGAAGCATGACTCGTCAGTAAAGGCAATTTCTCTCCATTCTGCCATCCACATCCTTCTTTCATCGCACCATTGGTGGTGGAGATGTCTGTGGTTCTGCCTCAAGGGTAGACGAAGCAATGGATGTCTTGAGGACAGACCACTCTGCTGTAAACAGTGTCGAATGGTACACACGGACACTGGATGATGCGTTACAGACTGAATGTGCTGTGCTATGGTTCATGATGTGACTGAGCGATCCGTCACTGCCATGTGCACAATGTTCCTGTCATCACGTGAAGTGGTGCACTGAGGTGGATGCGATCGAACATGTCGGTCTGTTGTTACCCTCCTGCATCCAGCGGTCACATATCTGCATCTGCATTACAGTTCTTTGGTTTCATCCAACACGACTACCAATTTCCCCATAAAGATAATCCACACCCTCAGTAGGCCACTATCCTTCCTCTGTTGAACTTGGATACATGATTAAACGATGATCGCTGTTTACTACAAGGTGTAATTGACCTTCTTTTTTTTTTTTTTTTTTTTTTTTTTTTTTTTTTTAACCACAAGAAAAACACAGTTGCTGAACTTGAAATCATCGAAAACTCCAAGCCTTAAATAGCACTTTGAAGTGGCGCCACAGGCGCGTGTGATATGCGTCTGCGCTGAAATTCTAATCATTTGCATATCTCACCTCCACTAATGCATGTTGTAAATTCCATGTTATTTGCATGCTTCCTTCAGGGTGTTGCAGCAGTATATATCACAATGGGGGTGTTGTTGTTTTGCTTCAATTCATTGTTAGAAGTTTTTATTTAAATTTCTTCTGATAATGAAAACAATGAAAGGAGAAAAACAATTTCTTATATCTTTATCAGCAATAGAGTTTTTTGTCATTTTTATGAGTCCTATCAATATTTAATTTAATATTTATACTGCCTTTCTCAGTCAGTAATTCTCAGGAAGCCAAATCTTGATCTCATTTTGCTGTTTTCTAAAAAATTTATATAACTTGTTTTAGGGACTGGATTCAAAATTGTTCTTCTATAGTGTTGGAAATTTAGCTTATATTCCTGTGGGTTTCTACATAAGTAATCATGAAATCGAATGCCTTGAATGGTTAACCTACAATCCTGGTTCAAAAGAGGTAAATCTCTCTAAATCTAAATTTGAACTGTTTATGGTATTTCATGTATTTTGGACAAGATTTCAAAAGCTAACCTTATTTTAAACCGGCAAGCTGCTATATATTGCTGTCTTGTGTTATGAATTCAACCTAAATTTAAAGCTTGTGTGTGTTTAGTAAAAAAGTTTAAAAAATAAATTATATTTGAATATTTATTTACCTTGATTGAAAGGTAAATAAGTATTCAAATGGAGGTTGTAATTTAGATAGGGGTTGCAATTTAAATGTGTTTGTTGAAGGCTCATTTTTATAATGTTTAATAGCAATATGAAATATTCTTTTATAGACCATTTATCTTATATCTATGATTGTTTTAGTTAATTATAAAATACAGCATAAAATTTTTTTAAATAACCTGTTTGTTATGTAATGATATTATTTCCTTATTTCAATAAGTGTATACAGATTTTAAAGAAATAATCACTGCTCACACAAAATTATAGTTATTAGTATAATTCAATCTTTAATCTCAGTTACTTCCAAACTATAGATTTTTATGTAATTTTTGTCTGTAGCTTCAATTTTTAATCTTTCATATTTCCCACTGAAATATAAATTTTTATGTTAATATGATAAATTCGCATTTGAGGGAAAAGCTGTATGTTACATAACTTATAGTAATCACAGTTGCACATTAAAATTACTGAATGCTGAAAGGTAAGACTCAGTGCTATAGAGTACTGAATTTTTTATGTAAATATATATATATATATATATATCCACACACACAAGTCCGTTCTAAAATTATTCAAAACGCATTCTGTAAAAAACTGCTTCTTTTATCAAAAATATATACATTAATGCTTACAATAAATTAGAATGTTACTTTTTTTAATGTACAAAGTTTCGTGAGAAAATATGAGGAAATAGAAAAAATAGTGATTTAAAAATTATGCTGAAGGTTTAACTATGTTGTTTATGATTGATTCTGATTGTTTTAACTCTGCATTTTGTATGCAATATAATGCAAATTTTGCAGGTTTTCCATTTAGATCTTAACAAATAATATTACGTACATAGGCTGTTTTAAGAAGTAAGCGTCTTGAGTAATTAAAGTACAGTACAAAGTCTTTAATCCGGACTCATCAGGACTTCGATTCCGGGTTAGGGATTTTTCCAGATCATCAATTTAAATCTGGTAAGATGGCATGCAGAAATTATAGAATTAAAAATATGAAACCGTAATTTATGAAATAAAGAGCAATTATGATCTAAAGGGTATCAAAATTTACTAAAAAAAGCTTAATACAGTCAAAAGTCGTTAATCCGGACTCGTCGGGACTTCGGCAATTCCGGATTATAGATCATCAGTTTAAATCGCGTAAGATGGCATGCAGAAATTCTAAAATTAAAAATATGAAACCGTAATTTACGAAATAAAGAACAATTATGATCTAAAGGGTATCAAAATTTACAAAAAAAAGCTTAATATTTATTTGTTTATTTTATTAAACATTTCTTTCAATGTAAGCTGTTTAAGCTGCTTCGTTTTTTATGTGATAATACATTCTCTTTAATTCTATAAACAGACATAATTTCTTGTTCAGTTACAAAGTTCCGCTGTTCAAGTCCTATAATTGCTGTGTCGAGTATACCGACTAATTTGTCAGTCGAAATTTTTTCGTTTTCAATAACCTCTGTAACTTTCTTCGCTATCGGAAGCGAATTATAATGACGAGGCATTTGATTTAAATCATATCAAAGACGGAGTACATCGAGATGAAATACTACATTGAGTAAGCAATTATAAGCCAAATAAAATAAAAACATCTGCCCTTAAGATAAGGATAGTGCTGACAAATCAACTTCCAATTCATTGCACGCCGCCGCGGCGTCAAAGATAAACAAATTTTAGATAAACAAACGTTAAAGTTTAGATAAACAAAGGATATGCCTTTATCGATTTTTTGCAGCAATTCCACTTTTTGTTTAATGGACTCTGAAAGATACTTTCGCTTTGTATATCCTTTACATATTAGTAAATATATATCGGAAATTCTGTTTGACATAATCGAAATTTCAAGCTTACTTTTATAAAATTGCTCTAACAGTCTGCAAAAAATAATAATCCGGATCCAATTTGAAGATTAAGGAACAACGCAATCTGCAACATTAACTGAAATAGATAATTTTAGCTTAGCTTATCCCGTCCGTTATACATTAAACGAGCATTCGTAAACGTATTTTGCGCACGCGCACACGCAAATTCGCAGCGGTAAAAGTCTTACACGCATGTGTCAAAGCGACGCATGCGCAGAAAGTTTGTAGCTTTGAGGTCCGGATTATGGGTGTCCGAATTAACGACTTTTGACTGTATTTATTTGTTGTTTACTTTATTAAACATTTCTTTCAATGTAAGTTGTTTAAGGTGCTTTGTTTTATGTGCTAATACTTTCTCTTTAATTCTATAAACAGACATAATTTCTTGTTCAGTTACAAAGTTCCGCTCTTCAAATCCTGTAATTACTGTGTCGAGAATACCGACTAATTTGTCAATCAAAATTTTTTTGTTTTCACTAACCTCTTTGTCACTTTCTTCATGTAACAATTCCACTTTTTGTTTGATTGACATCAAAACATGCTTTCGCTTTGTAGATCCTTTGGCAGCTCCAGAATCGTTTTGACATAATCGAAAGTTCAAGCTTACTTTTCATAAAATTCCTCTGACGGTCTAAAAAATAATAAGCCGGATCCAATTAGAAGATTAAGGAATAATGCAATCTGCAACATTAACTGAAATAGATAATTAGATAATTTTAGCCTAGCTTATACCATCCGTTATACATTAAACGTGCATGCATAAATGTATTATGCGCATGCGTAAAGGTATTATGTGCATGTGTAAATGCATTATGCGTTTAAGCATGCGCAGAAAGTTTATAGCTTTGAGGTCCGAATTATAGATCATTCCGGATTATGGACGTCCGGATTAAAGACTTTGTACTGTATAATTCTTTTTAGAATAGCAATTTTTCTGGCCAAAGTGTATTATTTTTTAACATAATCACACTTTAGCCTGATAACTTTCATAGTAATATTTGATTCACATGATATTTTTTTTTTCCAAATAAGTATATTATTGCTTGTGAGGAATATTTCTACCATATCACAATTTTTTCAAATATGTGTAACATTTCTTCCATATCCATCTCCTTGTAATCTGGGAATATTTGTGTTGAAACCTAGTGAGCAATTAGAACTTGCATTGGAAAGATATCGACGTATAGGTTTTAGAGCCACAAGTGTATTTTTGTATTCTGGGCACAGTACTCAGTTTCCACCCAAAGAATGGTTTGACTACCAGGTTCAGAATAGGAATTCAGTATTGGTACAACTACCATCTTCATTTTGAGAAGGTGCCATGAAATCATGACAAAATGAGTAAGGCCTGAGCTGCATTAAAGTTCAAATCTCATCTGCATTAGGTTCATTAAAGCATCTGCATTAAAGTTCAATCTGCCCATGCTCAGCTGTCCAGAGCAATAATCAATTGCACAGGGTTGCCACGCTACCTGGAGAACCAGAAAATATCAGGGAATTCAAAAATTGACCAAACAATTCATGGAAAAGGTCAGGGAATTTAAGTATTTTTGTCAAAATCTGGAAAAGTCAGGGAAGTTCATACAACGATCCCGCCAAAAAAAGCGATTTTTGCGCCGACGTCAGAAGAGATAACTTTTTTGGCGAATTGTGTATCACGTGAGTGTCATTCGGGCAGCTGGCATAGAGCCAATTTTCGCAGCTCCAATTTGATTGTCTTTTAGAAAGGCAAAGCAAGTTTCCCGCAACTTTTGGTTTCCAGTATTCTCGAGAATCGCATGTGCAGTGCATGAACTAAAGAAAGTACCTGTTCTCGTATAAAACAAAATGGGTTTAATCCTAGTATACGGTACCATGGAGGTTAGAATCAAAGCATATGTATTGTAAAGAAGGAAAACCTCTCTGCAACAGAGGTGGCTCCGTTCCATCATAGAGGGAAACAGCTGTACATGCGTGATATATCTGTCGCCAAAGCTCGAAACCGGTGTCGAAGTTCAAAGGTCACGTTATCAAGAGTTCATAAAATGAATATCGTTTAAAATTTCTTTAACCACTTGCGCTAAAAAGACGTGTCACGCACGTCGAGATGCTTTTGTCTCAAACCACGAGCAATGTGAACGCCACGTCTATAAGCATTTATCGCAAAAATGAAAATAACATGGGGCACACGTCGCCTAACAACGAGATTGTTTATTTCTCAAGTTACAGCTCTGGATTGCACTCACGGATGTGGAGCGGCATAAATGAGACACTTTACTGCTTGTTATATTTGTAGCGCACGGCACCGCAACCGTGAAGTTTAGTCTACGAAAAGAAAATATTTTTTGCCGCAAGTAAATTAATTCATGGATTAGTTATTTTCAGGGAAAAATAAAACTACGAAAATCCATTTTTAAAATTATTGTGAAAAATCCAAGAAGAAACGTCCTTTGATAAAACTTTTCTTCTTGGATTTTTCGTAGCTTTCTTTTTGTCAAAGAACGTTTCTTCTTAACACGTGTTTCTCAATTTCCGGTACACATCGCGGAGAGGGAAATTCTGGCCGCCAGGTTCCGTCGCCAAATCCCTTGGCAAATTTTCCCTCCGCATTCTCGCGGCATAATAGCATTTTACTTGTATGGAACCTTTTCTTCTTTACATAGATGTTCTTTAGTTAGAATAATCTCCATGTATGGTACAGTGGGATTTGGCGACATGATAATGCGCAGTAAACGGTTCATTTTGGTCTTAGCGACAAGTTTCAAAATCGTGCCATAGCCTTACCGTATACTAGAATTTTACTGCAAAATCTTTTTAAACCTTTTTTTTTTTTTTAATAAATACCTTGCCATTTTGCAGTAAAATAAAAAAATAGTAATCAGTCACCTAGGCTAACCATGTAATATTATTCGCTAAAATATCGTTGATTATTCTAATTCACTTTTTAAGTAATTATCTTTATTTTTATGTTATTCATATAATTTAATGTTGCTTCTTCCCTCTAAATTTTTTATTAGTAAATAATATTTCCAAATTTCAGGAAATTTTCTCTGGCATAATCCTGAAATTAATTCTAGCAGTATGATGACATACCATCACAAAATTTAATGCACATATTTTTTCCTTATGTATGCTGCGAAATAAATATAAAATACCTCAGTTTATTAAAATAGATTTCTTTCTTTCGTTTAGCTGCAGAATGTCTGCAAAAAAAGCCTTATTTTATTCCAGATTGGGAAGATTCTAATCTCAAGCTTCAGTGGAGAAAACAACAACTATTATATTTGTGTTTTCAAGTGTTAAGGTGTCTTTTAAGAACATACCTCACACAAATTAAATTTACCTAAAATCTAACCTAACTATTTAGCATTGCATTGTGATTTATAAGGACCGGACTAGCCTCGTCTTGAACTGGTGATGATCATGAGTAATAATTAAATAAAACATACATTTGTTATCCAATGTATATATCTTAAATTTTATTAAGTTTCTTAAGTAGAAAAGTAAACAAAATTATCAAACAAAGTATACCAAGAATAATTAACAATAAATGTCCTCTGGGATTTATTGAATAATTAAGTGAATTTGCTGCACAATACAAGTAAATACCATAATTAATTTAAATCTTAGCACAGCCAATGTACATTACGCGGATAGACTGGAATTTTCTTGAAACACACCTGGAAAACCTGGAAATGTCAGGGAATTTCATTCTTCCGTTTGAGTGGCAACCCTGAAATTGCATCTATACTGAGGGTATCCAACCATGCCATAACACAGGCTTGTTCATGATCACCTGAGATGTCCTCCTGTATTGCATTGCAGAATGGTGTGGATGTGATCGTATGGCAACTCCATGAGCCACTAGTGTTCTTATTGAGAAAGAAATGAACTCATGATCTTGAGAACGGTAAGTACAGAGTGTCCATAATTTAATCGCCGATAACAAAATTAAGTGAAAACAGAATTTTACGAAGTAACCGGAAATAATTTATATTGGTATAATCTTTATTTCAAGGAATTTCATTTATTCTAATTTTTTGGGAAAAGCAACAAGGAAATTGTTTATTTATAGACAAAATGGTGTCATGCAGTAAAAAGCAATCTACATTTTCTGGTTGTATAAAGCGAAATCTCCAAAAGCAGTTTGGAAGGGATTCTGACACGAATTTAATAAATTTTCACCAACAAATCAATCAAGTAAAAGATGGTTAAAACAGTTTCAAGAGACAGGACAAGTTTTGCTATAAAAGACGTCCAGATAGGCAAAATCTGCAGCCCCGTGCTGTTATTAAAATGTTCCAGCAGTTTAGATGGCTTCACATTTGCATTTGAAAAGACAGTGTCACAAAGTATGCACTGAGGGAGTTGCATATCATTAGAATGAAACACATACTTGATTGGCACATGTAAAATGGGAAAATTACCATCTCTTCGTGAAGAATTACTACACCAATAAAATTATGAGATGTATATGAAGAAAGCAGCAGGTAGCATTGTGGTTAGACTTAGACAGAAAAGCAGAGAGCAAGTGCAATGTGTTAAAAATGAAAGACTGATAAAAAACTGTTTTTCTTCGTTCTGACTGGCTGTTTTAAGTTTGTTTGCAAAATTATTTGCATCACTAGCATTATGCAAGAATCACATGATTGTTATTAATTTTGAAATGACACAGGTTAGAGAGATTTACTTTTTTTAGAAGAGAAAAGATCAAATTAGCATGAAGAGTTAAGGGACTATTGCATAGTACTTTGATTTACATATGTTTATCTTGCACATACATTAATATATATGTAATTTTTTAATTTGATTTGTAACTTGCAAGTGCTGTTTTTTGTACTTTTTTTGCTTTAATAGCCATTATTTATCTGACCTATGATCCAATCTCATGGATGTCAGTTAATTAGAGCTGAGTTATACATATTTAACTGAAAAACTCAAATCTTCTCTAAGTATTATGATCTGTACTGAACTTGCATTGAATTCTGTTTATTTTTAGAATGAAGAAAGCATTCTACTTATTTGCAAATACAGTTACATTGTTGAAG
Source organism: Stegodyphus dumicola (assembly GCF_044657685.1). Taxonomy (NCBI): domain Eukaryota; kingdom Metazoa; phylum Arthropoda; class Arachnida; order Araneae; family Eresidae; genus Stegodyphus; species Stegodyphus dumicola. Next base: position 203,887,792 of record NC_140771.1, read on the forward strand.
TACGCATTCCAAGACTTTATGAATTTCAAGGGAAAATTACTTTCCGAGAGACGTATTTTATTGAAAGCAGAGAGGCACAAGTTCATAAATTAAATGGATTAAGGAAATATCATGAGGTATTTTAGTTTCATTTAAATATTTTTTGGTATTATAATATTTAGTTTAGATCATATATTTAATTATTCTTCCAAAATAAATTGCTTAATGAACATTCTCAAATATCAACAAAAATGAAAATGTCTACAGTAAATGATAAATCAGGAATTAATTCAATATCTATACAACCAAATTATTTAATATTTACACATAATAGAAGAAATTTAATATAAAATTGTATTTATTCTATTATTTAATATACTTATGTTAATTATCATATTCAATACACTTATGTAAGCTATTTATTTAAAATAACAATACATGTAAACGTGTCGGAAAAATCTGTTTATTATTAAATACAATAAAAAATTGTATTCATGATTTTAGTACAATTAATAATGCAATTTTGTTAGCAAATTTGTTTGTTCATTAAAAAAATATCTATAAACATACCAAAAAATTTGTTCTTAGTAGACGTGGTGGCCACAGCTCAGCAACTGCTGCTAATAATGCCTCAAACATCAATTATAACTGCATCTATGGTTGATGGAGGAGTAAAAATAATAAGCATAATGAGTATTTACAATGAAAAACTGCTATATTTGCACCAGTAGTTATGAAAATCCAGTTAAATCATTGACCAACTCATTGCCGATTTGGAGAAAAATATTTACATCTATTTCAACCATGCATCTAGTACTTTTTGTTCTTTTTCCATATGAGACACCTTGATTTTTTACTTTGTTGTTCTGTCACATGCTCAAAGATCTGTTTTCACAGAAAAAAAAAAAAAAAAAAAAAAAATCCGAAAATTGCACAGACTTGGAATCATGTACATCACTACCAACTCTAAAAATGGAGAATGGAGAACATATGCCATATGGAACATATGCCATATGAACATATGGAACTCTAAAAATGGAGAATGGAAAAATGGAGAACATAATGCCTTTAAGTCAACCACATTATACTCTTTCAATGCAAAAAGCTAATTTCAAGATTTCATCAAAGACAATGAAAACTGCAGTATGGGGATTCACTTGTGTTCTAAAATACTGAAATTCCCATAGGATGATTCACAATCTGCTATCATGGCTGTAAAAGTGTCCAGGGAAGTAGAGCTGTGGGTCTATTCGTGGTACAATATGCTCATGTCAGGGTTGCTACATAAATACTTTTTGGCAACATCGTGGGTTGCTGCATAAATGCTTCTTTGCAACATAGTGCATTGCTTCATCTGTACTTTTTCACAGCTAGAAAGCTGCAGTGGGGATGCAAATAATTAGAAAGTATCTTATTTTAATATTATTGTTATTATCATAATCTTTTTGTGCAATTTTTTATTTGTGAAATATTTTACATCTGCAATGCCACTTCATATATAGCAAAGCATTTTTGCTTTTCTATTAAATAACACATTTGTTAAGCACAGAAATAAGCCGGGATCCTGCATTTCTTCATATATGTGACCATTTTATAATGTGAAATAGTTTTGCTTTAATAAGAATCTAGTATATGTAATAACATATTAAATGTCTCAATTTGAAATAAAGTATTGAAATTAAATTACTTGTTTACACACAATTGAACTATGTAAATACTAAATACTCATAGTTATAAGTGCTGAATTAATAAATTCAAGTTTTCAGTCATAAATTGTGGAATGACTTTTTGTGAATGGAAATCCAATTCTAGAAATAAGTGGAAGTCTTAGGTTAGGATTTTTTTTTCATTTGTTCTTATATACTGTGAGCTTTGAGTTAAATTATCATGCCAAATAAAGATTTTCTATTTGAGAAGTTCAGCCAGAATCAGTGTAATATTCTTAAATTTGCAAGACTGGTTTCAAAAGCTTAAATGTAGAACTTTCTTTCTTCAAATTCACAAATGCAAATGAGGAAAGAGAAGCTAGTGCTTAAATGATAAGAACGAGAGAAAGAAAGCCAAACTACTGTTGCCATCTGTTGATAAAAAATGAAAACTGAAATAATTCCCTCAAAAACTGAAGGTAAAAATGGATTGGAATGGAGATTGTCAGCCAAAATTATTAAAAAAAACATTTCCTGTTGACAAATCAGATTTTCTAGGGGCATTTCACATTCATAAATATCTTTCAGTTCTAGTTCATAATCCCATTTCCAATCTGTCTTCACCCTCAGCTTTTAAGGGGTGTTGGAACCCCAAAATCTTCAAAAAATATTGTAATTTCAGATTTTTGCATTTTCAAATTCTCTACACTTTTATCTTTCTAAAAATACCATTCTTTAATCTCTATGAAAATTAGAACTGTAAAAAAATCTAGTTTTAATTTGTCATCTACTGCTTTGATCAACGAGGATTTTTACATAAAAACGCGTTTTTCTCCAAACGTGATTTTTTTATTTTTATTATTTGTATCTTTTCTCAGGAACTACTGCTCATGGGTATCTAAATTTTTTATGGCTTATTTATTAGGTTCCCTAATATTTACTGAAATGAGCTTTTTGTAATAAACTTAGAAAAAAAAATTTTTTTACATTTTTTTGTGTGAGAAAAGTGCTAAATTTTACTATGCCTAACAAAATATTCTGTAATTTACTCTAAAATTCAAAATGCTTCAAAAGCTCATTTCAGTATAATCAGATAGGTATACTTTAATTACAGAAAAAATTTCAAGCTTGTATCTACAGCAGATTTTGAGAAAAGGTACATCGAAAATGGCCAATTTAACATTGTCGGTATAGGAGTTTCTGATACCCCTTAAGGAAATTATTTCATAGTTGTTTTCATTTTTCATCAATAGATGATAACAATAATTCGACTTCCTCCTTCTCATTCTTATTTCCTGAGCACTGGTTTCTCTTTTGTCATTTGCATTCTGCAGCTGAAGAAGAAGGTTCTTTAAATAAATCTTCAAAACTGATCTTGCAAATTTATGAATATTTTGCTGATTCTCATTGCTTTAACTCCTCCAATAATTGCAGACTAGCTTGCAAGTACCATATCTAAAGCCTGTTTTCTACTTTCGATTCAGAAGAAATTAATTTTAATTTACTTAATTTTTATGTAAACTCCAAATTGAAAAATGTAATTGATATAAACTGGTCATTAAAAAATAAAATAGTATAGTAGTAATAATAAAGTTTTTTCATTATTTTCCTTACTTTCAGTCTTATTTTTTTTCTTACAAATCCTTGCAAAATCTTTATCTTTTACAAAAGTTAGGTGACAGAATATACGACAGTGACTGTGAAGAAAAGCCTGACTTAAATGAAGCTGGAAAACAAGTATTAGTAAAACTGAAGTATGCTGCAAAGAAAGGTAAAATTTCAAAAAGAGAATTTTGAAATATTGTTTTGTTTCTCTTACATTTGATAGTTGCTAATATTTTCACTTGTAAAATCTTTAAACGTGTAAGGAAAAACTATATCATAGTTTTATTTTGACTACATTGTAAATATTCATTCGCTAGTAATAAGCAGTGAGTTTTAAATCATATTCTTCCTAAATTTGTTTCTTATTTTGCTAATATATTATTAAATATAAAATCATTTTTATGTGTACTTTTATAATTACTTTAATCATTTTTGATGTACTGTGAACAAAATCAATAAATATAAATTTTTTTTACAGAGTATCTATTTGCATATATGTGTTTTAGGTTATGTAAAGGTTTATTAACTTTATTCAAAAAGACCAAAATTTCATGCATAAACATCCCAATACTATATTACTGTTATGTTACATTATGTTTATATGTGTTTATGCAGAATTTTTCTTTTTGTATATTTTATTTCTGCATATTACTTTAATGTCTTAATATTATTATCAAAATTATATGAATTTTAGTATAATATTTCACACTATAGAGGCTAGAGAGAATTTGGAAAAGGAATTAGGTTTCTTTGGTCCCCTCAGCCCACCAAAAATTCTTTGTTGTTTGATGTCAGCTTATTCAGATCGTATTTGGCTCTCACTGGTATATTCTTTTGTTGTATATTTTTGCATAAGTATATTTAACATAACTGCATGTACATACTTTTACTGATTGATATTATTTTTGTGTTTTTCTTTTTCTTTGTTTAAAATTACAGTATGTATCCCATTGCTAATTTTTTGTATGCAATATTTTTTATACAAATGAATCATATATGTGTAATATTTTCAGTGCAAATGGTTATAGATATGAAGCTATTTCCTTTTTAAAACTGTCGATGAATTTAGTCATCAGAATTTATAAACTTCATAATCTGTACTAAACAAATCACGCCTAAAGAAGCTGCCGTTTCTAATCATGTCCAGTGTCCTCTTTAACAAGAAAGTAATACATGAATAGTAGAGAATATACATTAAAGTGCTAGGGGGAAAAATGAGACAATCTATATATATATAAAGAAGAATGTATGTTTGTGTGTTTGTTTGCGATTATCTCAATCACTACCACAGCTATTGTCACCAAACTTTCTACAGTTCTTTTCTGGGTCCTGGGAAAGGTTGACATCCACTTTTTAAAAAAATCTGAGTGTCTTACTTAACCCACCGGGCGGCTCGCATTCAAATCTATTTACGTCTCGAAAACTGCAGTAAAAATTAACCATGTTTACAATTTTTTTTTCATTTAGTGTGAACCAAAATTGTCCTGAAAACGGCCTTTGTTAGATTTTCTTCCCCCCTTCTTGTAGGGCGATCAACAAGTCGTTTCACTTAAGTGATGGTTTCCTACTGTCCTTTGATTACCGCCTAGAGGCGAGTAAGCAGATGGGCTGCTTTTGCCCTTATGGAGGAAGGAACACGTTTTGTGTCCATGCTTTGGTTAGACAAAAAAAGATATTTTTTTCTGGAAATCCAAAACAGAAAAGGAATTTTTGTATTGCCTTGTTACTAATTTTGTGCATATTTCAAATCTTAATTGCTTATCAGAGCCGTGCCAAGATAAATTTTCACCTGAGGCAGAAAGGTCAATGCGTGTCCATATAAATATAAAAATAGCTACACTTGTATTAAGCAAAAGTAATTGTATTAAATCAAAATGTCATAACCCTTATAGCATAATTATACCATAATTCTTAAAGTATTTTTTAATCGTAGTTTTATAAATTCAGAGAAATAATGTAGCCAATTATTTATAATTTTCAAATGAAAACGTTAAAACATTCGTTTTTGATAAATAAGAAATAACACTGAAATGCATATCGCATTAATTTCTAGGTTTTCTTGCAATTTTTTTGGTTTGTTTTGATTTAAGTTTGACGAAGCCTATTTCCTCTAATAATTAAAGTAATTTTCGAATTCGTATAGCCAATTTGGCGCCTCTTCTAGTGATTCACATGAGCCCGGCTTTGTTGCTTTTTAAGTATAAATGTTATTGATTTTTATTGCGTTTCGGTATTTTAATGTACGTTTATAAAATGTTAATTTGTTTTTATATGCATATTTCAGTAATATAATCTTACGACTAGTGAGACAGTGTAGTTTAACTAATTTTCTGCTTTTGATTCATGTTATCGAGCTTTAACGCTAAGAAAAAATTTATAAGAGGCTTAAAATACCTAATTCCTATTGAAAGCTACATGTAATTGATAATTAAATTACTATTAAAATAACAAACACATGCTCAGTGTCAGTCATTTCGACATAATGTTTGTAATTCATTTTACCACATATTTATTTCGTTTATCTTGTTTCATATTTATAAAAGGTGAGTTTACCTTTATCGCATTTATTGGTTGATAGAAGTTATGAAATATTGAATATTTTGAAACAAATTTCAGTTTTAATAACCTTATTAAAATTTTTCTACATATAGACAAGAAGTCACAGATACCTCTCAGTTTCCGAACTAAATTACATGGTACTGAAATTCGGTGCATTTTCACATGATTATTTTTGACAGAAAGAGTTACCTTACGTTAATCACAAAAGAACATTGTTTTAATTCTTAATTAAATATAGCACTTGTATTAAATTGCTAAAATTCATTGTTAGGAAAATCTCGCTCTAAAAAATTAGACACTTTTACCTTTCAAAGTGGAATTTTTGTGGTTTTCTCTGTGCATAATGTGGGCGCGAGTAAGTTTTTCTTAGAATGTCCTCCACGAAAGCATTCCTCCCTTTAGGCAGATAGCTCTCGCGTGCTTTGAAGGAAAAATAAAGCAAACCAAAACAAAAGCTTCAAAATTGGTGTTTAACATTTTTTTGGGTTTAAATACGCAAATCACTTCTTGATCTCAATTCACATTATCAAATGTTATTATTTAAATAAATAAAAGCAAGCTGAGGATTTCCATTTAAATTGTTTGTTTTAAAATAAAAAATAAGAACAGTAAGTTTTGAATAAATCTTGTCAACATCAAGCAGGGACAGGAACATGCCAATGTAAAATTTAATATTAGGCCAAAAAGAAACGCTTTGACGTAACTTTTGGATAAAACTTAATCAAATTCGCAGGTAGTCAGAGACAGGCCTTTCTTCAGTAGAGAGAAAAAAATGTTTTTGAAGTATTTGTGTATTTATTACATAAATGTTTTAATGCTTCCATAGCACTGCTAATCGATAAAATTTATTTGATGAAAAGTAGGAAGTTTGCTTTTAAAATTCCGGTTTTTCAACTTTTTCAGTGACATATGTGTCATCGAAAAACACGTCTGTCTAGGAGGCAGATTAATGGCTGAAAAATTCTTAGAATTTAAAGAAACATCGAACAAGAAAATTTAGGGATGGCGAAATTCTAAGAATTTGGCACTTGACAACGGCAAAAGTTTTAGAATGTAGAGAGCTACAGAATTTAGGCAGGGCAAAATATTTTAAATTTATAGAACATCGGTCAGTAAAATTAAGATCCCACAGCGATTGCACTGAGAAACAAATCGACCTGCTCCTCGATTATGCGGATGGACGCAGATTAACTTCTGAAAGCTCAGCGAAGCAAGAGCTATACATAATGCAGCTATTTACGACTTCTGCTATAATAAACTGAAATTTAATATAATAATTTAACACTATATATCAGTTTACGAAAACATGATGATACTTTTGAGAAATTTTCTTTAATTTCCCAGTACACGAAAAAAAAAAAGTACAATAGATTATATAATGATATTACTAACAGAATGATGTCTATGACGCATTTAATTTTTATCTTTTTATTTATCTAAATAAATATGTCATTGAGTTTTCCATAACTTATAGTTTTGCAAATTAAAAATGTTCAATAATTTAATATGTGATTATGGTATTATTGGTATGGTGCTATTCAAGGCAAAGCACACGAGGGTTATCTGCCTAAATGGAGAGATGCTTTCGTGGAGGACTTTCTAAGGGAAACTGGCTCGTATACGCGTTACACATGGACAAAAACACGAAAACGACCATGCAGCCAGCCCGTTCGCGGGATTCGAACCTCAGACCGAACTACCAGTGTTCAGCGTCTTTACCGCTTGGCCGCTGGTGGTAATATATGATTATGAAAGCTGTGTAAAAGAAGAAAAATTCTTGCACATTCGTCAGGCAGCATACGATGGGCACCTGCTTGAGGAAAAGGATGCGTTTGTAGATGACTTTTTCAGGGAAACTGGTTTGATATATTCAACCTAAAATTCACCAAAATACCAAGCAACGAACGCATTCGCCGGAATTCAAACTTAGGCAAAACTACCAGTGTTCAGTTGCAAAAGAGAGTTAACAACATAAACAGGCAACATGTCTGAAATTAGTATTTATTGCATCCATCAGTGATATGATTTTCTGATATAATTTAATGGAATATCACTGTAAAAAAATGGGAATCTTTTTTTTTCCCCCCTTTTGTAAGGAGATTTTTTTCCGCTTTGTTTTCAACATTTGGTTGAAATGCAAATTAAATAAATATTTACAAATGCAGAATATTGGATAGTTATTGATGATTTCGAGATTCAGTTTCTGAAATCCATTTCATGTGTCATTTCCTTAAAAAGGTGATACTGAAACCAACTTTCGAGGAGTAAAATGATTACTAGAAAAGAGTTTCCGATTTCTTTCATTCTTTTATTCCCATTATAAATTTGTCCCGTAGTTCTTAGAACATTCTTCTATCCGTAAGTGATGATTTGCTTTCTGAGAAAATTTTCTGAAAGGAATAAATTACTTAGTCTTCAAATCATGGGAAAATCTTGCCATCGCCGTTACTTAATTCCCTTCATTTACTGAGATAACCTGCTTTGTTATAAGTATGGTACTTGTTTTCTGATTTTTACTGCATTTGCATGCTCAAAGCTATCTAAATAAAGAAACGCTATTGTAAATATCAGGGTATGAGTACATATATGAAATGGTTATATATTTTTCAGAATTCCCCTATGAGCTGTTTATTCTTAGGGCAGAAAGAGGAAAAAGCTTGCATACATCGCCATTCCCGGAAACTAGACAGTACCGAAAACATTACTAGACAGTCCGGTTTACCAGACAATAGAGTTTATCTGATTCCTAGTTGTAAAAGCTGACAGTTATAAATTGTTATGTTCATGACGACCTTCAGAAGGCATGAAATTACTTCAAAAGTTCCGCTGCTATAAATTTTCAGACTGCAATTTTGTTCCTTTAAAGTTTCGAAAATACCTATTTTTTAAGTATTTTTCGGTACTTATATTAATATTGATACAAATAACATAGAATGCACCAAACGTAGCTATGATGTATTTCAATTTGTCCTTAGTATTTTCTCAAAACATATAGTATTAACACTTTGTCTACACGTTTCTAATGTTTCACCATAGTAAGCCTTCTCTTTCCGAATGTATTCAGTTCCTTTTCTCTTTCGTTTTCTGCTTCTTTTTTTAAAAATTTTATTTATTTATTTGTTTAATGTTACCATATCCTGAGTTTTAAACTAGCTATTAACTAGAGTATCTACTAGGTAGCATTCATTACAGTACATTCATTATATTCATATAGCTACTAGCTAGCATTCATTATAGTACAAAAACTAATATACCTTGTCAATATCAACACATTTTTATCTTCAATAAAATCCACTAATTCGATTGATGCTGTAAAAATTACAATTTAATACTTTAGCCAATTATTCTGATTATAGTGATTTAAATTCTATTTTAGGCAACATATGCATTCTTTCAGAAAACGCGATATATTGAGCACCGCTGTTACAAGTAAATACTGTACATTCAACCGTTTCATAATATGTAAATGTAGCATAACTTCTTTTCAAGTGCTTGCACTGAGAGTCTCCTTCAAGTAAACTTTAATGGAACTTTATTTCATGAAAATTTAGAAGTATTATAAAAGCCTCAGAATTATTTGCATTGCAAACATTTATGAATTATGCAGAAAAATATATAAGAAAAACATCAATGAGAAACTATTATCGAATATACATTTCATGACAGTAGTAAAACATTTTCAGTACCGACGGTATTAAAAAGCTCAATGTTGTGATAAGCTAAATAAAATAAAACGGCATTAAAAGTTTAATATTGCGATAAGTAAAAGTATACTAATCTATAACACTCATTTGATATTTTTGCCATTAGAACTATAATGTATTTCTAACCGTTAAAGTAACATTGTATTTGTATTAACTAAAATTATAATTGTAATTTCAATTAAATTTATCAGTACTTGTTTCCTGCACCTTGAGGAAGACGCATTATTATTATTTTTTTTTTTTTTCTATTATATAAAATACTGTCCTCAGAAAAAAATGTCTCTAGACATGATTCTGCTCCAAAATTAATGGATGAGGTGAACAGAAATAATCTTGGAACAGCCTTTGGGCAAGTGCTGCGAGTATGCGAAATGTAAGACTGTAATTAAACTTCGACCATCCTGGAGACTACACTTTCTTAGAATATTGCCATTCGACAAATTATAAGACCTCCCATTTATCTTTAAAGTTTAAGCTATCTGTTATTGACTGAGAAAAGCTGGTAATTCATTGTAGTTAAAACTACAACTAATGCAGTTATAATTGTAATTGTGCTGCCCAGATGGTATAGTGGTTAGGGAAGCCTGACTGCGATACTAAAGGGCCTGGGTTCGAATCCCGGAGAAGGCATGGCTTTAACTGTTCGTCCTTTCATAGGAGGCGAGGATCCCACATATTAGATGCCTCCATAATAAAGTGACTGCAACTTCTGGCCTTGTATAGACTAATGGACTGTGTTGCACTGTAACTGTTCACAATCTGCCATTGGGGAAAAAATAAATTTAAAAAAAAATAATAATAATAATTGTAATACAATGATTGTTCGAATTACAATATAACTTCAAAAGCAATTAGATTTTTTGCTCAGCAGAGTAATAAGTCGTCTTTTGAATACTACTAGTTCAAATCGGATGCCCATTTTGGCAAACAATCTAAATGTTTAGACAGCTCCGTGGATTTCCTTATGTGTAACATGAATACAAATCATTTTATTTTAGAAAGTTCTCTATGAGTACATCATTCTTCTTAAACGTTTCGTTGCATTCAATTAAGTAAAGACCTTTTTCTGCTTTTATTAACGGGTGATGTGAACATGAGCCAGTTTTCCTTAGAAAGGTCCTCCACAGAAGCATCTTTGCAGTCTTTACCGTAATCCAAATAATATGACAATCACAGGTGCATAAGAAAATTGTACTTTTATTTGTTCTTACGTGAAACAATGATGGAAAATAGTTCATGCAAGTACTTTCACTTGTAACTGAATAATGCATTTTAACTATTTATGGAAAATGTGTGTTATGTTGAATAAAAGACCAATTCATAATTTTTTTTTTCCAATGGAAGGTAGTAGCCGTTTATAGACTTTGATCACTACTAAGGCGGTCATGTTATTAAGGAGGGAACTAATACGTGGACCACCGTTGCCACCTATGAAGAGGACGAAGAAATTACATTTATGCCCTATCCGGGATTCGAACCCAGGCTCTTCGGTACGGCAACCAGAGTCACGAACCGCTTTACTGTCTGGGCGGTAATTCATAATAAATGGATTTAGTAAAATGTCTAATACACACAGCAATTAAGCATACTGATTGCTGATCAGAATCCTTTTTTACCAGCTAAAGCAATAGGTTAGATAAAATTATGAGGCTTAGTTTAGTCCTTGATGATCTCCTTTCTGAAAAGAGACCCACCAGCGGCCGAGCGGTAAAGTCGCTGAACACTGGTAGTTCGGTCCGAGGTTCGAATCTCGCTAACGGGCTGGCTGCATGGGTGTTTTCGTGGTTTCCCCATGTGTAACGTGTATATGAGCCAGTTTTCCTTAGAAAGTCCTCCACGAAGGCATCCCTCCTCATAGGCAGATAGCCCTAGTGTGCTTTGCCATAATTAAATAAACCAAACCAAACCTTTCTGAAAAGAAAAGGATAAATGTAATTTTTATGATTTATTTCTTGTGTAATGTAAACAAGACAAGCGTCCCGTAATAAATCCTTTGCGAAAACATCCCTTTGCACTGGCATAAACTCTTTGCTTGCTTTCCCTTAATCTTGTAATTTAAGTTCACATGTATATCGAAGATCATAAACATACATATTTGCTTACTAACGTTATGTGCATTTCGGTCTATATAAAATATTTCCTTTAAATAAACTCCTATTTATGCTGGTACCACAAACTACAATATATGTAAGATGATTCAGAAGACATGACAGAAAATATTAATATTTTTCTTATAGGTGATTATCCCGTTGTATTATTTAAAAACTCATTATCCAAAATGCAGAAACATTTCGAATATAATATTATTGACTGTAATTTTCAAAAATTATCACAATTTCCTTAGCCTATGTCACTGATATTATAAGGGGCAGTTGTTTTTCTGATTAAATAGTTACGATCATCTGCTGCGCAATTTTAATTAAGAGGTCATTACAATTGCATTGTAATTTTTATTAGATTATATAATTACAGTTATACTGTTTATTCAATTAGATTTCACAATTAAAATGCAATTATAATTAAAATGCATATGAGTAAATTGTATATGTAATTAAAAATTGTTGCATTGTAATTGCAAGTTAATTGCATAATATTATTCCAATTACTATGTGTTTTCAATTGCATTCTGCAATTATATTTGCAATTAAGATCATGATTTTCCTGGGCTACGTAACTGCTTTTATCAGAAACAATTGCCATCCTAATTACATTATTATAATTACTTACTGGAGTTACAATGACAGTCTAATTGTAATTAGATTATATGATTGCAGTTGCATTGAATATGAAATTGGATTTCACAAATATAGAGTAATTGTAATTTAAATGAAATTACGTAAATTGTAATTGTAATTAAAAAAACAGCTACTTTGTAACTATAACTACTTAGTAATTGCATAATTTTATTACAATTGCATACTACACTTAGAATTACAATTATGATCATAATTTCACTATGTTAAGTAATTCTAATTATCAGAGACAATTACTTTCCTAATTACGTAGTTATAATTACCAACAGCAATTGCAGTTAAAATTACGTTGTAATTAGCTATATTACCGTAGTTGTGATTAGATGCAATAACATTTTTAATTGTAATTAGATTATATAATTATAATGTTTGTGATTATCATTGCATTGTAATTGTAAGACTTAAGAATTAAAATGCAATTACATACATTATTGTTGCATTTAAAAAGTACTTACTTTCTAATTGTAATTACGAAGCTAATTACAATTGCAATATAATTGAAATCACATATTTCAAAATATTGTTGCAGTTTCTTGCAATTTTAATTTTAATTCCAATTACATTTTGCCAAACTGCATCTAAAATTTGGAGAATAATTAGGCTGGAAAATGAAAATTCTCTTTACATTTATATATAAACATTTAAGTTTACTATAGCTAAGCACAGAACAGCTGGAACAGCTGGAAGTTTTGAACGAGCTATTTATTTCGAACTGTTATTCAAAACCTAACGATAAAACCCATTTGCCCCTAGCGAATAGATAGTTTCCTCTCCTCAATTACCTCCCGCAGAGAAAAATTATCACCTGTCAGTTTACATCAAGAGCAGTGAGGAAAGGGCATTCTGAGACAGGCCGTATATATGCTGCTTTGCCGTTTCGTGCCAAAATTTAGGTTTACGTATATATGCTGCCTTGCCGCCATGAGGACCAAAATATTTGGACGCATATATGCTGCCTTGCCGCTATGAGAGCCATTATTTTCGAACGCATATATACGGCCTTGCCGCCTGGAGGGTTAAAATCTCTGACAACGCTAATTTTCGCCCTCATTTTTTTCGAGTGACGACAGTTTCGCACGCTGGAAAATAAAAATCTGCTTTATTTCAAGAAACATTGCCGCTACTCACTTTCAAATCGTAGGGTTTGTTAATAAAAAATTCCTAACTTTTACAGTGAAATAAAAATAGCATTGCCAAACATTAAATACATTATTCCTGATTCCAAAAACTCCTGAGAAGCCATTCCAGCTGTTTCCATCTTTGCTTTATTTCAAAAAGTGTTGCTACTGCTCGCTTTCAAATGGTAGAGTACGTTAATCAAAAATTTGTAAGTTTTATGAAATCTGTATATATAAAGAAAAATGTCTGTTTGTTTGTTCATTCACGTTATTGATTTCTGATCAATTATGATCAATTTTTGCCACATTTAATTGACTGAAATTGAATATAGATGAAATATTGGATGGAACTTGAGATTTTATGACCATTTGATCAGAAAGATGAAAATAATTAAAAACTACTTGCCATTGTTGCTGATGTAATGAGAGAGAATTAGTTTATTTTTCTGCCAAAATTTTTTGTGCTGGTTCCATATTGCCATTTCGACTGTATGACTATGAATCATATTTTTGCATCGTTATTAGAGAAGGATTATAGCGGTATCGTTCTCTCTGTTGTAAGATACATTTCTTTTAATCTAACTTAACTCGCATTGGGTACTTCTGCTAGTATTTTAATATTTAGTAGGTTTGTCATAGGAACATATACCTGCAGAAATATGAAAGAAAATAGACTCTGTAGGAATTCTGTATGAAATTAACTTCATATTTCTTTCAAAGCAGTTCAAAATTTGGATGCATTTTGAGGTTCACTATGTCTGTGTTTCACATTGCATTGGATGCCATTTCAGATGTGTTTGATAATGTTGAGATCTGTGAGTGGTTATGGCAAGACCCAAGCTCAGATGAATCCGAGGCTGCACACCTCCAAAAATATATGTATAATTTTGGTGAAATAAGGCTATGGTATTTTTTGCACTTTTTTATGAAAATTATGCAAACAAAAAACTGAAGATATCATCGATGTTTTTTCATATTTTCTGCACATTATTTTTACAAAAATTATATGAATCCAAATATACTGGAACCATTAAAAACCATGGAATTTAGAAATTTATATGAAAATTTCAATAATTTTTATTATGGGGACAGTTTTCAATATGAGTTCTAATGTCCAGCATGCATTTTATTTTAATTTATGATGCATTGGTAATTCAGTTATTAACGAAAAATGATATTCCGCAAAACATGTTCAAAAACATGTATTCAGCATTTCATTTTGTTCCATGCGTACTAACTAAAACAATTTAAATAATAAAAAAAAAACCGAAATAATTATATTTTGCTTGAACTAGTAATAGACCTTCCTTATTTGGCAATCTTCAGAATTATCCAACTTTGCATTATTAAAGGTAAAATTTATTGCTTTAAGATTATTTCTGAGCATGTGCATGAACAAGCATTTTTATATCTTTTATAAAAAAATTATGTATTAATTTGGTACTCTTCTGTTATCGGGAGTGGATTCAAGTTTGTATGTATTTATGTGTGCATGTGCATGTGTGTACACATACATACATATGTAGGTACACTGCGCAAAAAGAAAAAAAAATGGGACAGTTCTATATCTCCTGTTCTACTGAGCCGATTAATAAAATTTAACTTGCGTTTTTCATGTCTCAAAAATGCGACTTTGGATATGTATTAGAATTATATATAGCATTGTTCTGAAATGACATGCCAATTTTTCCATATTTCTATTCTACAACTCAAATTATGGAAAACTGCTAAGTTTTGTAAAAATTGCACAAGTAGTTTTTAAAAAATTAGCTCTCAAAATTGTAGTATCTGGCTCTTACTGAATGTTAGTTAACCCTTTGACGTGCGGTGGTCATGCCCTGAAACCACCATTTTCCGAGTTTTTTTTCTCCTCTTTTTTCCGAAATTTTTGAATGAAAATGAATTGGTTACTGATCTTTTACATCTAAATAACACAAAATGACTGTAGAATCATATATGTTTTAGGTATTAATACTTCAGATGAATTCACTTTTAAAATTCGTTTTCGATGAGACAAAATAACTTCCTTTTATTAATATAAACAACTTTAAATTTCAAAAGTTAGTCATCGCACATCATGATTTCTATCATAAGCAATAAAACATTGCAGTAATTAAACTGCATATATAAAAAAAAACCTCTATATGTATGGCATTTGCTATGTGGTTTTAGGACGCAACCTTTGCACCACTAGAGCATTGTGCCAATGCTTACAATCCTCTAGAGGCTCGGTGGTCGCGCCTTGAAGCCACTGGCGTTTGCTTCTCAATGGCATTCGCTTGCTTTTCAAATAGGAATGTTTATTTTTACCCAGATATAGATAAAGGGCTTTGAAACCACAGAGTTATTTTATTACTAAACAATACATGCACCTGCCCAGTAAAAAGATCTTTCTTTTTCAAATACCTTTCTCTGACATCAACACACTTGCTCCCCAAGCTAGTATAGTGATTTTATAAATTATTTCCTGTGGTTTAAATTTAATGTAAATATACTTTGCTATAATTAAAAATAGAAATTGCGTAAAAGTTTTATTTAAATTAAAAATATTTTCTGAATATTTTGGGACGAAATACGAATAAAATGAGTATGAATGGGAAACGAGCGTTCCGTACAAAGCCAAAAGGACCAGCCCCCCCCCATTAACATAAAAAACCACAAATTTCATGTGGCAGATGAAAAGAAACTAAATAACGCTGGACATATACCAGTGAAATTTAAATCCAGGCAGTGTACATTTTGTAACACAAGGAAGAAACCTCATAGAACAAGATGTATGTGCGAAACATGCAGTGTGGGTCTCTGCATGTGCCAAAAAGACAAAACATGCTTTGAACAGTGTCACAAAAAAAAAAAAAATTGTTCTTTGAAATTAAGCAAAAAATACTGAGTTCTTTTTTATCCTTATTTTATTGAGTTTTTTAATCCATTTATCCAAATGTTCTTATTATGTAGGTACTTATAATTTCACTGCTATAGAAAAATTACATAAATGTTTATTTTTTATTTTTTTCTGACGATTTACTTTGTAAAATAATGTAAAAAAATTATATATAATGCAATTCTTACATACATTAAAAAAAAAAAAATCCGTAAATTTCGTCATTTATTGGAAACGCTTGCGGAAAATGGTAAGTTTTTTTTCCCTACTACATCAGTAAGTTTCAAAGTCCTAGACGCGCTGTGGTTTCACAGTGCGACCACCACCCACAGAACAATGGGCAAGAGTAGGTTTTTTTTAATTCATATATTATTTGTCTCTAGGATCATAATATTCAATTTCTAGAGTTTTTAGTTTAAAAAAATTATAAAAATAATATCGCGCGCGTCAAAGGGTTAAAGAAACCCCATACATTTAATGAACCATCACCAACTCACGTAGTCTCTTGTTCACCTGTATGATCCATAAAATATTCTCCATATGTATAACCTTTCTTGCCTAGTATATCTGGAAATGCAACTTGCTGCTCATTTCTTGTCAAGTATTCAGTAACAGTATTTCTGATCTCAGGCGAGGCGTATAACTCTGTGTGGTGAATTCACCAGGAGTACTTGTTTTTGGCATCAGCTTTTGAAACCTATATCATGAAGAAAATTGTGCACAATACTTGTGATGATGTTGCCTCCGAACTTACTTGACTAGTGTACTCCTATCGCATGAAGCAATTCATCCAGATTTTGCTGCACTACTTTCATAATTTTGATGTTTTACTTCATACTTACATCCTCCAAACATCTTACTTCCAACTTCATCTTGCCTCCGAAAGCCCACAAATTATGTCACTATTGAAATATGTTGAAAATTATTTAAATTGTCATAACTTGTCATTCTTATAGTAGAAACTGCAGCTAAGCTTCTTCAGATGTCTGTTGTTTTGCATAAACTCCAGCAGGAGGAACTAATGATGTGCAAAGCTGGAACTGCTGTACATTCTGCACTGACTTTTCTAAACTAGTTTCTCTGCCACTTCAATGTATGTGCTTTGCTTGTACTTGTAAAGGATGTGTATTTGACCCTTTTTCCTAGTAAAATTTATATTTCCTTTTGTAAAAGTAGAGATAGAAGAGAATTTTAAAACCTGGAAATAATAACTACAAACTGGAAATAGTGCTTTTAATAAAAATAACTTGTATGATATTGGCAGAAAAATTATAGGAAATTTTGAAAAGAATTTTTAAAGAAATCCAAAATGTGTGCCAAGTTGAAATCGGATAAGATGTAATTTTATTCATTTAAAGTTATTTAAATACTTGTTTTAAAATAGATTTATTGAACTACTTTATACTTAAAAATATTGTTTAGCATTTCATCAGTATATCACAATAGAATTTTCAAAATGCATCCAGCTTTTCTTTAACAGTAATTCAGATTTATATTCAAAGGCTGCCTACTTTCCAAGTTCTAAGTGATGTGCTAAGGCCTCTTTCTTTTTATGGTTTCATATGGTTAGCATATCAATTGAAAATAAAATAATATTATATTTCAGCTTTTAAAAATTAATTGGCACATTGGTTAAAATGCAGTTAAAAGAAAGTGAGATAAAATGCTCTAGGTTGGTCCAGTGGAAACAGGTTTAGGCATAAATAAAAGTAGAGCAGATTTCCTGAACTCAGAATTTACGTCCATGAAAGTCTGTGTTTCAACACAGTTTGATGGTAATTTCAAGTGCTTTTCTAATTTTGAGACTATTTTTAAACTAGGCTTTGGCAATGATGTTGGTCTTGTCCCATTCCGTTATTAAATGTGGATGCTTAGTGAAGTATTTGACCGAAGATGTTCTGTTCTAGTTCTATTGATGAACTAGTTGGCAGAGAACTTGGAGATATCTATTTTATGTTCAGTAATTTTTATTGTTAGTTTCTGGATGTTGAGCCAATATATTGAGTTTCAGTGCTTGTATCTTCATTATAAACTGGGATGGTATAAATGCCTAAAGTGTCTTTATGGTGATGTCCAATTAATCTGATCTTAGCAATTTTGAGATGGATGAATGGAGCAAGGGTAATGACAAGTTTCTTGCCACAAGAAAATGTGGTCAAACATCTGTTCCAGCTCCAGCTGATGAAGCAGACAGGTCAACTGTGAAAGTTGTTCTACATTTATGTTTAAATATGGTTTCAGTGTGTGAGGTCTTTGTATAATACATGCATGTGTCAGACTTTTTTATCTGTACGTATATACTTAGTAAATAAATCATATTTATATTTAGATGTATTTATTTTTAATTCTAAAATTCTCTAATTCTCTATTAGTTTGGTTATTTTTCCATTTATGGGAAAAATAGTAACATATGTAACCTTATCTTCACGTGCATTATTCTGACTTTCATGTGCTATTATATAATGCTGCTGGTACACAAACTTCAATCAATATAAGCAAGAGTGATATCAATAGTACTCATGCCAGATCTTTTAATAGCCAGTAGTAATAAATAGATGTCAGGTTCCCATGACAAAAAATTAATTGAAATAGTTTCGCCATTTTAAATCTATCAGTGTATCTTAAGTCTTCCCTTTTTTTGTTCTTTTAAGCTTTTGAGAAACATATAGGTTTTGTTCAGCTAAAGTTTTTGTTGGGTAGAGGCGAGCGAACGTTTTTTTCTTATGCGCATGCGTATTAATTATGATGGCACAGCTGTCTCTTCTACCGACACATCTAGCATCTGTCATTCAAGCTTCAAGTGTATGGAGATGGTGGTATGTTATTTGCTGTGTGATGCTCAATATGATTTCCTGTGTGATCCTTTTATTCATTATTCGTGTAAATAAAGTGTGTTGTCCTAAATTGATGGCTTCTTTACTCTAAATATTGGCCTCTGAACAACAGTTTTTAATATGGATACCTGCTTAACACTTGTTTTTACATTCCACCTGTTTTATGATGCTGCCATGAATTGCTCTAGTTTTTTTAAAGGTGTTCAGTTTCAGAAGAATCTGTACCAGGAAATAAAGATGATAATTTCAAATGCAAAGTTTTTTTTAAAATTTGCCATCTGCTATATCATTATATTATATGTAAAATAAGTAAACAAAATATGTAAATCAAGATTATAACTTAAACTAGCAATATCCTTTTAAATATTCATTTTAATTTGAGTATTTCATATCTCTATTCTAAAAATAGTAATTTCTTAAAACTTTTTCCAGACTGTGTCATTTCTAAATTAATTCCATATCACATGACTTTTTACATAATGTTGGTGATGGAAATGGAACTAAAGCTGAAACAGCCAACAATGATTTTAGAATTATATTAATTATTTAATCAGATGGTATTGAAAGCGAAACTGACTCTGAATTAAGATTTCATTCTGAACACATTGCTCTTAGCTCTTGCACCTTGGTCAAGCTAGACTACTGCTTGCTGCTCTCTTCTTAATGCAACAAATCAAAAATGTAAATATTATGTTCTGGAATAAGCACAACTAGTGTGCCAAGTTATCTGTGGCCACAGATGTATAACTAAAATAAAAGAAATATTTTTAAGTCGGCTTTGGCTGCTTCTTATTACATCTGTTATATCTGAATTTATGCTTCAATATTTTATGTGGGCCATATTTCATAGATCATCTCACACACACACTCTATATATATACACACACTCACTCACTATATATATTATATTGATGAATTGCAAAAGATATATGTATGAGTATGTATACAAACCTATTAAAAGTGAAAAATTTTTATTCAAATTTTAAAAAAATGTATTAAAAGTAAACAATACTTAAAAAAATTATGCAAATCAAAAACTATTAAAAATAAACATTTTATTCAAATCAAAGGCAACAAATTAGGCCCTAGATCTACTAAAATTTTCTGTTAAATCTAGAGATAGTTAGAGAAATAAAATGCAAAAAGCAAACTGCCAACCTTTCAGTAAAAGATTTGCCATCTGCTATATTTGTAAAGGTTGGTAGGTGTGTTTGTCTAAAAGGAAAGGGTAAAAAATAGTTTCTAAAATGTTTTCAAGCTGTAAATAGTAGAAAATAAATTTAACCAAATAAATTTCAAGAAGAAACTGAAATTCCATGTAAATACATGAAGGAGGTTGGGTTAATTGATTAAGCAACTTGAGGGCTATCTGCCTATGGAGATGTCATTGTGAAAGATTTTTTAAAAGAAACTAACCATATTATAACTAGGTTAAATTGCAAAAGCTACCAAGCAGCCAGCCTGGTCACCAGGGTTTGCGTCCAGATTGATCTACCATTGTTCAATGACTCACCTAGCCTCTGGTGGACAAAATACTCAATAACTTGGAATAAGAAAGAATGAATATTTAGTTAGAGTATTTGTATTGGTCTAACAAGAAGAATTTGGAGACTTCCCACTAAAAATAGTTAACTTATTACGTAGTTAGAGAAAATAAACATGTGTTCTGTTTTATCAGAGTTTCTTTTCCCTTATGCATTTAGTTTTGCTTTTTCCAGTGTAAGCTTTAACCTGCTATTACACGTAAATTATACATATATGATGTTTCCTGTATTCATTTGAAGTTTTCAAACTTTATATAACAATTTTTATTGCAATCTTGGTTACTGATCTTTTTCTAAAAGCTTGTCTCCATGAGGAGACAGATCTCTGAATAAGGATCTGTGGGTGCTTGCAGCACCTGCACAAGTCTGTCTACAAAGGGAAACAAAAATCACATGTCTGAAAATTAATTTTGGTACTCTTAGTGTTTAACTTACTGAATAACATATGACACAAATCATTTGGAGTTTTTGTTATTATATTAACAAACTTAACTTATGATAAGATATTTCTTTTGGATTATAATTCTGGTTGATTTCTTTACAAACAGAATATTTTTCACCTTGACACAAGAGATTTGCTGTTGTAAGCTACAGAGCAATTTATTTTTTTTACCTCCTTTATTAGCAATAACTAAATTTGCTAGAATATCTCCCCCCCCCACACACACACCCATTAAAGAAATTACTATATTCTTATGTTCTGAGAAATCTGACAAACAAGAAAAACCTAATTCATAGTCTGTTTGCATTTGTTAATATTTCTAAATTTCTCGATTGCTTGGTACATTTGCCAAAGTGCTTAAATTTTCTGTGAACTAGTAGATTGTGAGTTCAAATCCAGCTGAGCCATTTTCTGATCTTTTGCACTGAAAATAAATATTTTATTGTTTCTCTAATTTTGTAATTAAAAGAGTTCTGGTAATATAAAAATTATTAAAATTTTCTTAATACAGGTATAATTTTGTATTAATTATGTAAATATAATTAAATTTTTATATTACTTATAAAGTGATAAAATTTGTTTTTCCTCTTTCTTGTATTTAAAATGATGCTTTATTATGAATCATAATCAGCAATATATGTTACATTTTATGCTGTACGTGGAGTAAACTATTTTCTTTTATGTAATTATTATTATAAGTGTGTGTGTGTACATTACATGTCACAATTAATTTTCAAATTATATTTCATAATTTGCTTTTTTCTCTTCTTTAATTTTTTTAAATTTACTGACTTATAATTTTATATGAATTTTTCATATTTTTACCTTCTTATTGGCATGTTTAATCATTTTTACTTTTTGTCTGCTATTAAGCCTTCGATTTATTATTATTACAGTACAACTCCAATTATCCGAATCAATTGGGACCGGACACCATTCGGATAATCAAAAATTTGGATAATTGGATTTTTCTGAAGAAAGGGTCTATGCAAACTTTAATTAATTACCGTATGTTGAAAATAGGAGAAAAAAATATTTTTAAAGAAAAAGAGGTTTTAATTAACTAAAATGAAAAGGCAGAACTTTTACATACATGTTATATAGCGTATTGTACAGTACTTACAAGTGCTGAAAGTCATTGCTTGCTGAATATCTCGGTTAAATTAAGCTTAAAATTTCTTAGTTGGCTGTTACTTGCTTTAAAGGATGAACAATGAAGTTTCTGACCTAAGATCTTATCTTTTTCACAAAGACTCGGACCTGAAATTGGGTTTCCCATAGAACTTTGCTGCAAAAACCATATACTAGAAGATACTGCTTGAAAGCAGTGTTAGAAGATACAGTATCTTCTAAATTTTTGTTTGTTGCTGCTTTCATTGATTTTCTTGGAGAACTTCCATCTCCATTTTCAAGCAGTGACAGAAAGTTTAAAAGTGTAGGTTTGCTCCTATTAATGTCTGAAATCGTTGGTTGTCCAACACTACATTTCCGTCTTAATTTTTTCGTAAATTTTGAAAGCGATTCGGATAATCAGCGATTTGGATAACTGGAGTTGTACTGTATTATTATTATAACATATTTAAAAAGTTATGCCCTGAAGAATAAAGGAATTGAAAATTTCGTAAATTATTATGTCCGCTGTGAGATCAATGGAGGTCTTCTATTGGAAACAAATCATATCATCTACTTTGACTACTGTGATTGCCTTAGTAATATAGAGAAGCTTAGATACAAAATCTCCCTGTGTAGACCAAATGTTGTGAAATAACATAGTTGCAGAGAGACTTGTTCAGAAATATGTCTCCTTGTGTAGATGGAGCTTCAGGGTTTCGTGAGGTGTATTTTATGTCCAATCCGGCTCATGTTAAAATTTGTTTTTGTATCATTTCTCAACTCATACGTGACATTTTCTTTGGGAAGATATAGTTTAGCCATGTAGTGAGCCAATTTGCCGAGATTCAAACTTGGATCAGACTATTAGAGTTCAGCAACTTTACTTTCGGCTGCTAGTGGGCTCAGATCCATAAAGGAGACAATACAAATAAACATTTCTCAGTTTCGGATCATTTCAAATATTTCAGTAAAATCAGTGATATAACCAAATGTAGGATACAAAAGGAAACTTAAAAAATGGAAGTGTAAATTTTCTCGTTACATTTTTTATATAACTAAATGAAAGGTTGTAAGACTTCAATTTAAAGCACAAATATTAGGTAACTTTGGAGTATCGGTAGATGGATATGTATTAGCTTAGAATTACAGCATAAATTATATGATGATAATTGATATCTTTATTCTTATTCAGGATTTGTTGTAATAGTGTTTTAGACTTGAATGTAAATTTATTCATATTTAAAAATTATTTACTTTATTTGTACAAAGTAATTATTTTCTTTTTTGGCAGTTTTTAAAATGCTGTATTTTTTTTTATAAATTATAGTAAATAAGAATTGTTTCAAATGTGAATAATACTTCTTTGTGTAGATTATGGATTTATAAAATGGGAATTAAATCATTTCAAATACCTTTCTCTTGATTATTTGTCAAAACTCATGAGTTCTTTCTTTTAAGTGTAATTTAAAACCAGATGGCTCACTATCCATTAAACTGCAAATATTTCTTTTAGGGAAAAGAAGATTTTGGATATCTTTTTGAATTTGCTTTTCCAGGAAAATTGAGTGAGGAACCTCTCGAAATGATTCCTGTTAGCGCTCTTGAAATACTGACGGCTGAAAGAATGAATGTACTATGTTTAAATTACAGGTTAAATAAATTCCAATAAAATTTTTAAAAAAGTATAATTAAGTGAAATTTTTAGGTGCTTGTGTATTTTCCCATCAGTTATGAAAGTTGCCAATAATTCCAGACAACATGTGTCAATTATTTAAGCTGATATTTGAAGGAACAGATCGCTCATCATTTAGTTAAATAATTAAAAGGTATGCATTAGATATATAGTGTGTAATTTTGGAACTGATATTTCCTTTGTCATAATTTTTCACATAGCATCACCATTGTGTACCCATTTTAAAAAAACATATCATGCCATTAATTTAATGTAAACTTTTTTTTTCCTATGAGGATCTTATTATTTTGAAAATAATTTAGTTGCATGCTGTTTAATAGGTAAATACTAAATCTTAAATTAAAAAAAAAAAAAAAAAAAAAAAAATACAAGGGTAAAATAGTGAAATAGCTGTTAACTTATATCCTTGCTTTTGAAAACTAAAGAGGCTTTTTGAGGATTAATTGGAATTATATAAAGCCAGGATAATGATCTATAGTATGTTTGTATTGAATTCTTGCAATATATTTAAGTTTCTTATACAATAAATTATCAGTCTCTCTTTTTGTGCTGTATTTAGCTTAAGTTTTATAATTTTTATTTTTAAATATTTTATGATCTCAGGAAGTAATTTAGAATCATAATCATTTATTAGTTAATAAACCGGATTCCCTTTAAATCTCTCCTTCCCCCATACACTGAGAATTAAATAATTAACATACAGTTTGTATGTTATTCTTGAATCTGAACTTATTGAAATTGAAAAAAAAAATTACAAAATTTTGTATAATTTATTCATTCATAATGCTGCTACAACTTTCAATGATTAGTTGTAAGAATCGAGATATCTTGGAAATGGAGAAAAAATATTATTCAGCAGTTTGTGTCTTAGGCCTGTGTCATAACTAACTTTTTAGTGCAAACACTGTTTTAATAATTTTATCTTTCTAAAATGATTAGTCCATTTCTGTGCACAATGTAATACAAACTCTTTATTCCTAGCTTTGAGTGCTGTCATAATTAGTTTTTCAATTTTAAATTCTAATTCATAAGCTGTTAGTCAAAAATATACATCCAGATGAAAACGTAAGGATAGCTTAATTTATGCATAAAACAATTGTGACAAATAACTAAGCAATTGAAAATAACATCAATATATTAAATATATATGTGCTTTATTTGTGAATGATTCTTTAACAGCTATTTTCGTGTTCTTTTCTCTCTCCCCCTCCATCCAATACAATATTTCAGTCCATGTGGAAAATTTTTGTTTATGGGTTTAGAAAATGGATGTCTTAATGTTTGTCGACTGGAGAATTCACATATTCCATCCTCTGGATATGACTTTGCTAAATATCAAGTTCATGATGCTGATTATGGTTCCATCAAACATTTAAAAGTATCTAATGATGGCAGGTAATAAAATATGTTACTTTGTTGATATTTTTAATTCAATTTTTAATTAATGTGGACTTGATTTAGAAATTAAAAGTAATCTTTAAAAGCTTTTGAAATATCAGAAATATAGTTTTAACTTTCCTAAAGTAAACTATATACTTTTGAAGGTCGTTTAATTACATGCACAAAGTAATTTTGCATGTTAAAAGGATTTGTGTTGCAGATGCAATTAAGAACTGCTATATATTAAGACTTTTTAGTATCCTCAGACAGTTTGTAATAACCAGAAAATAAAAGGTTAAGAAATGAGTTTCTTAATGGATATTTTCCAGCTTGGCTCCACACCAACATTTACAATATATGAAAAATCAGGACAATAACAGCAATTGATAAAATGATTTTCTGCTGCGAAGTAAATTAAGAAATCAGTGTTATTTCAGTTTTTGATTAAAAAGGAGATTTCTTTATTATTAGCTGTAACTTTCTGTCAGCATTGCTTTACTTTTGCATATGCATTCTTGAAAAAAAATGTGATTAACTCACTAACAGAATACAGAACGTTAATGATAAATTCTGTAATGAGCTACTTCAAAGATTGGAACAATTTATTATTATCATTTTAATATTTAACACCCAAAATTTTTCCTTTGATATTCAAAGGAAATATAACATATATAGTTTTGATTAATAAAAGTGATATTTAGATTAATTTTCTCTATAGCAATTACTTTAGTTTATATTGATGTGATGGTAAACATTGTAAGATGAAGCATTTTGTAGTCTTCCCCCCCATGGTATGATTCAGCCCCCCAGTTTTAAATCTCAGAATGACTGGTATTTCATTGTAGAATCTCAAGAGCTTTATTATTTTAACTTTAGTCATTTACATCGCAAGAGCTTGCTAAGGAGTTAGATGTTAGTGCCATGTCCATTAGTCACACTGTGCATCTCATAAACTTGACATGCAAGTTCAATCGCTGGGTGCCAGCATAAGCTGACTCAAGCAAATAAGGACAGATGTGTTTGGGCCTGCACTGATCTGCTCGAATATCAACGCAAGGGCAAAATTCTGGCCTGGATCGTCACTTGTGATAAAAAGCGGATTTACATCACCAACACAGGCCAGAAAAGAGGTTGGTCTGCACCTGGTTAGCTCATTGCAAAGCGTAATTTGACTAACAAAAAGATCATGCTCTGTATCTGGTGGGATTATCCACAAAGAGTATCTGGAAAAAGGTAAAACCCTTGACAGTAAAGTGCACACCACGATGCTAGTCCGTGTTGATGCTTCTGTCAAGGAAAAATCTCAATGTAAGTTCCGGCAATTTATTTTGTCGTTCAAAAAGCAAAAAGGTTCCATCAAGATAATACAAGGCCACATGTGCCAGCATTCACCAACTAGACTCTACGAATTTAATTGGGATCTTTTTACACACCCACTATATAGCCCTGACACTGCTCCTTCGGACTTCTATTTTTTTTCACACCTGCAGTTACATCTTCCTGGTGCTATTTTCTGTTCTGCACAGGACGTCCAAAATGGTTGATCTATTTTTGGACCCGCAACCACCAAGTTTGTGGGCTGAAGGCTTTGAAAAACTATCAAAATGTTGGCAGAAACTGATAGATTTAGGTGATGATTGCTTCCCGCAATAATACTGCTTTTATGTGTTTTTTCTCCCCCTAACTTTACTAAGAAAGTTTTTTTAGCAGAAAACTTTTGCTACAGCAAGATACAAGGTAGTTTTCCTTGAAAAGTCTATCATCAAAGTATTCCTTTCCGTAAACAGATAGTCATATTAGGAATTTTCTAGCCATATTATGAATTTAATAGCCGTATTTTGAGCCATATTATGAATTTTATAGACTAAGTAATCTATAAAATTCATAATATGGCTCAAAGGGTTCTAAACTTCCATAGCCACTCTACATGGGAAGAAAAATTAATGCATGGTAAATAATTATAGCAATAATGATATGTTTTATTTAAATGTAATAAATTAATTATTTTAGCTCTGAGAGTTGTCTATTAAACATATTTATGATTATGTTTAGCATAATCATAAATATTTTTGACCAAGAACCTTAGAACTGAAAGAGGGTTTAGATTCATTCTACTAGCCTTGAGATTTGGCATGATTCTTTGTGCTGTTTTTATTCATATGGCCTGATTTCAGCTTGTTTTCTTATAGCTATTATTGCATTCTTTGTCTTTGTGTGTGTGTGAATATTTGAAAGCTTTATAATAGATAAAAAGTACTTTTTACTGTCAGCACCTTTATACTGGTGTCTTCATTTACATGGTCAAGTGGATATGAAATTTTTGCTTACAATAATTTATCTGTTTGTATATATTTTAAAAATTTGTATGCATTTCAATATTTTAGTTTTGTTAATGTAAAAAATGTTGATTTTTTTCTGATTTGAAATAGAATAAAAAAAAATTGAAAGTTAATTTTTAATTTCAAAAGTCATTAAAGTAAAAAGATTAATTACCTGGTTTTATCTATGCACATTATGTATAACTTTACATTCTATTATTGTGATTTTTCATTACTTTATTATTTTAGCATAATTGTTACAGTGGGGGAGGATGGAAACATTTTTGTGTTTAATTTCTGCCTGTTTAAATACAAAGAAGTTACTGACTATGGAGAAATGCCACTGTTTACATATGTATGCTATTTAAATTCTTAATATAATTCTTTGTGATCATCTTTGCTTTGATGACTTTGTCTGTATTTATTTCAGAATTGTCCATTGATATACTGTAAAAATTAGATTGTTAACATTGTAAGTAGCGTTTTTGTCCATTTAATTCTAGTAGCTCATTACAAAAAAAAAAAAAAAAAAAAAAAAAAAAAGAGAGAGAGAGAGAGAGGAAAAAAGAAGAAAACTTAGCCATACAACTTATGAAGTAATCATTTAATTCTGCTCATACTACTATTGGGATCATGCTGATATTTTTAAAGCCAAACAATTTGTGAATAAAGCCTGAAAGCACTGGTACATTATCTATTGGATTGGCAACTAAGTAATTGCGGATTTCACTCATAGATGGCTTCAGTTGAATTTTTAGGGTTGCAGACGTAGTACAAATGTAAAACACATTTTGTTATTTGATAGTTGGCAATTCAGCTGTCAATCAGTAAAAAACGTTTTTTAATCGGTTGCATAGTTTTCGTTTGGCGTTCGTTGAAAAATGAAAAATCAAAAGGAACATTTTCGTCACATTTTGCTTTTTTATTTCCGCAAAGGAACAGACGCATCGCAAGCTCATAAAAAGTTATGTGCTGTTTATAGTGACGAAGCCTTAAAAGAACGGCAGTGTCAAAATTGGTTTGCCAAATTTAGTTCTGATGATTTTTCACTCAAAGATGAAAAACGCTCTGGTCGTCCAGTTGAAGACGATGACGACCTAATCAAAGCAATAATCGATTTGGATCGTCACAGTACAACACGTGAGATTGCAGAGAAGCTTCATGTATCACATACATGCATTGAAAATCACTTAAAACAACTTGGCTATGTTAAAAAACTCGATACATGGGTTCCTCACGAACTGAAAGAAACGCATTTAACGCAACGCATTAACAGCTGCGATTTGCTAAAGAAACGTAATGAAAATGATCCATTTTTAAAACGACTGATAACTGGCGATGAAGAATGGGTTGTTTACAACAATATCAAGCGGGAAAGATCGTGGATCAAGCCAGGTGAACCAACTCAAACAACATCAAAAGCTGATATTCATCAAAAGAAGGTTTTGTTATCAGTTTGGTGGGATTGCAAAGGAATTGTCTACTTTGAACTCTTACCACCCAACCGAACGATCAATTCTGATGTCTGCATTGAACAACTAACGAAATTAAACAATGCAGTTGAAGAAAAGCGGCCCAAATTGACAAATCAAAAAGGTGTTGTATTCCATCATGACAATGCAAGGCCCCACACATCTTTGGTCACTCGGCAAAAATTATTGGAGCTTGGTTGGGATGTTATGCCACATCCACCATATAGTCCTGACCTTGCACCATCTGATTACTTTTTGTTTCGATCTTTACAAAACTCCTTGAATGGTAAAAATTTCAATAATGATGATGATGTCAAATCGTACCTGATTTAGGTTTTTGCTAATAAAAACCAGAAGTTTTATGAATGGGGGATTATGATGCTGCCTGAAAGATGGCAAAAGGTCATTGATCAAAATGGGCAATACATTACAGAATAAAGTTATTTAGTTCCGTGAAAAAATTGTCTTTGATTTTCTAAAAAAAATCCGCAATTACTTAGTTGCCAACCCAATAGAATATTATTTCTAATAATTGATTGATTTTGCTGCATGGCTTTTCATGATTTTACTGTGTGTAACACATCACAAGGAAAAGCTTCAAAAACTCTAATGGCAGCACTAGACTGAAAAGATCATCGCTTATGCAATCATATACCCACTAAAATAGTACTCAAGAGCCCTGCAATAAAAAGGAACTGATTGATATCATTAAAGCAAAAGGCATCAGGGCTGCTGAACATTATCCAAAAGAGAATTTTGTACACATTTATATGCATGGTTCATCAGATGAGATGATTAGTAATGGAAATTCTGGAGTGTTACCCCAGGTGATACTACTTATCAACACAAAATTGACACTGGAGCCATAAACTTGAATTTCACTTTTGAGCTTCTGCCAATAGCACTTGGCATGTACAGATCCCTTCCCATTTCTCAGCAAGTAAAAGGTATCATTTTCTTCTGTGACTCAAAGGCAGTCAATCCTACATACTATTACTACAGTCAATCCTTGATGGAAGCTCCCAGATCACCAACAGGATCCACTTTCGCCTAAACAAGCTTCAAAAGTTAAATAAGGTCTGCATTATTCAGTGGTTGCCAGTGCATGTCAACATCACAAGTAATAAGAATGCAGATAAACTGGAAAAGAGGCTCGAAATCTCAGCAATAATAATAATGTAAATGTCACCCTTTTGGATGCAACTGCCGTATTCAAATATAGATTGAAGAAACTTTCAATTCCAGTGAAGCACTAGCTCCATAGCAGCAGTGAAGGTCAACTTATAACTAAAACCATTGTCAGACTTAGAACTGACCATCACAGAGGATTGAAAATTAGCAAAGAGTGTAGGAAAACACACAAAAACTGTGATAACTGCATGGACACAGAACTGACAACTGCACACATTTTTTATTGTAGAGCCATCTTTGCTGAATTGCTAAGAATTGGAATCTTGTTTAAGAGACAGACTCTCTATGATGATAACATTTTGCAGATTTTCAAGGTTGTCATCTTTGTCCATGGCACTATTTGAATAGGCTTTATCATACACATGACACCAACAACAACTGTGTGTAACATAAATGTCATATAATTTCTCTTGAAAATTTTCCTTTCGATGGCACACCTTCCCTTAAACAGACAATATTTGTATGCTTTAGAATAATTAATTGATCATCCAACTATCCATCATTTTGAAGTGCGGCCCACCAGCAGCTGAGCGATAAAGTCGCTGAACACTGGTATTTTGGTCCGAGGTTCGAATCCCGCGAATGGGCTGGCTGCATTGCCGTTTTTGTGATTTTCCCTATATGTATACGAGCTAGTTTCCCTTCATGAATGCATCCCTCCCCTTAGGCAGAGAGCCCTAGTTTGCTTTGCCATAATTATATAAACCAAAATCATTTTGAAATACATGATTATAAACAAAAGAGGTATACAGTTTTAATAATTTACATTAAAAAAAAAGGATAACAGAAGATATTCTAGTGAAAGTTGAAAACCTGTGTGCAAGCAGATATAAAATTTTTCCCCCGGCATTCCATGCTGTGATATAAGTGCCATCATGTGCCAGGTAGCATCTGAAGTTCAAGACTTACCTCTTTGTTGATTCCTTAGACTGTTTTGGAAGATATTATAAACATGTTCAACTTGGTCTTCAGATACACGATTAGATTTTCATAATCATAAAATCAGGATGTTACCTTTTATGTAATCAATGCATACATTTAAATTTTATTATTCAATTCCCACCTCCACTCCCTCTTTTTTTTAGAGGGATCAAAATTTGTACTGAACCATGGTAACAGCTTCTGTTTTCCTGAATTAAGAGATGCAAAATGTTTTCTCTATTTTAGACATGGCCATTTTGCATTCTGATTCATATCAGGCTTAATTATCATGTAAATCACTGGCTGAAATGCTGTGAAAATATTCTATATATGCATTCCTTCCTTTTTTCATAACTGTCTTTCCTTTTTTAAATAAATTATTGAAACTATATTTTCCTTTTATAATAACCTTCTATATGCATCACTCTGCATCTCATATATATATGCATCACTCCGCATCTCATATGGTAAATTAACTCATTTTTTGCCAAAATGCAAAAGACCAAAGTTAAGGGCAATACTTTATAATGCATTAAAGCATTTTCATTTCTGTTTGTATTAATATCATATTTATTTGTAATTGCAATAACTTTGTATATATGTAATGATATTTTTAAATCAGTTGGTTAAATTAAATTCAGGGTAAGAAATGAATATGGTGTACTTCAAAGGTATTCTTTCAATGCTGTGCGCATAACTCTGTTTTCTTATTCAAACATAATTGTATGGTGTGGCAGTGATATTGATGTGCCTTTTGTTGTTGTTGTTGTTGTTGCTGCTTATGTACTTATTTACACAAATTTCTTATTACATTCTGTGAACAAATTTATAATTTTGTTGTTATTATTAGATGAGCATTGGTGCTAAATGTCTAGCTGAACAAATTAATATTTTTCTTAATATCAGCAAATATTTCAGTTATGTGTTCATTTGGCAGCATTTACTGCAAACCAGTTTTAATGTTGCTTCTACTTAACCAGAAACATTAACATCGAAGTTGAGCCAAAGTATGTTTTGCCAAGAAGCTAATGTCTGCTATTTTTTATGAGATTCTGGCCATGTCTAACCATATGCTTTTGCAGTGCCTTTCTTATTTTTTTGTCTACCATGGTCCATATGATTTGTTTTTAGGATTACAGTATTTTTAAATTGTTAAACTTGTATTCATCTTCAAACATGTCTTTTCACAACAGCAATATGGTAAAACTAGATATTATTCATAATCATATTCATTCAGATAATCATATTGCTTATTAATGTGTTGTCGATTCTCTACATAAATTGCATCCCTGTTCCTAAATTTTGTCAAAATCCTTCCTTTATTATAAATTATATTAACTTGTTGGCGCCCGCGAAATCGCCACTCATAAATCTGTCATGTTACATAAAGTCCTTAAGAACACTCCTGATGAGGAGATAGCGTCACCTCGTGATTTCAATTAATATCGCTGATTGGATGAGCATCATGACGTACACATATCTATAAAGAGGGCTTCTCCTAGAGGTACAGGAGGAACGCTTGTGAGATGGATGCCAAAATAAGCGTATCACTTTATAACTCCAAAATTTGTCTCATTCCTGTTACCCCGGCTGCACAACACAAATAATGTATGAGAAAATACATTTCATATATATTCTTGAAAATTCAAAATTGTTAATTGTTTTTATTATTTTATTAAAAAGCAACTTTGCGTGTATAAAATAGCATATGTACATATTTGCTTAAAATTTGCACAAATTCCAAAAATGAGATTTTTCCTTCCAACTGTGAAAGTGTTCTGAATGGTTATAAGTAGAATGTAGTAGGGAAATGGTATAACTTCAACTTTTCCCTGATAAAAAGTTTCTTAATAAATTTTAAGTTTTACTGTATAAAGAGCAGTATTAAGAATAAAAAAATTGTCTTATCAGTAATTAATATCTGTTTAATAAATCTACTTTTTTTAATTTCATTATATTTTTAACGATTTTAGTAATTATTTTCATTTAAAATAAGAATCAGTGAATTTTTCTCTTAAAAGGCTGAAGGTATTGGAGATATTGATGGGAATGAAATCCTTTCTTGTGAAGAAGAATTAGTAAAGAACTTAAATGGAAAATATAGTATTATGAAACAGCGAAATATATCTATAATGGAAGATCTAAAGAATGAATATTTACTCTTTAAAGAACAATATATGGCATATTGTAATGCATGTCAAGTATCAATTAAGCGAGTACATCATATTCCATTAGAATTGCAATTTGTAAGTGTTATTGTTTATAAATTAAATATTTCATATATAAACTTTCTTTTTTTAGTGATCTTAAAGTATATGCCTGTGAGAGTTTGTATAAGTAAAACATATTTTTTTTATTATTATTCATTGATAATTATATATTTATTTTTTAGCTCATTCCTCCTTTCCCTGTGACAGTTGAGAAGTTTGCTAAAGAAACCAGTTCATGTCTTAATGCTTTAGATTTGGAATGTGAGAAAAATATTGTGAAAGCCTCATTACTTGAAGAAAAATATTTCCAAATGTATGTATTACCTTTCTTTAAATTTGTTTTAAAAGAAAAGAAATTTTAAAGAATGCATTTTAATTTTTAATGATTTCTCTTTCTGATTGATTTTACTCATATTTTTCTGTTATTAATGTTAAAGGCTATATTTTCTCCTTATGTTTGAAAGAAAAATTGTTTGTTCTAATTAGGCCTTTCCTAAATAGTTATTATTATAAGTTCTTCCCCCCAGAGAAGCTAATTTAACATTTAAATGTATTGTTTAAATATTTAAACACCAGAAAAGAGACCTTTTGAATGTTACTAATTCTTTCTTGTAACTTCGTTTTCTTGTAACTCATGTCTTCTACGAATTGATGCTGTTTACAAATGAGGATTCACAAAATACTTCATTTAGGTTCAGAATTATAAAGATATGTTTCTCAATACTGCATTAGTCGTTCAAATTTTATCTCCCAAATTTATCTTTTGAAAATGTTAAGTAAAGATAAAATTAATGTGATCCATTACCTGCAAAAGTTATCCCTATCTAAAGCTAAGAATCTTATGTGAAATATGATTAGTTGACAAGGAAAATCAGATAAGTTTGTTTAAAACCCCACTTTAAAAAGTCATGTTAATATAATTTTTTTAATATTAAATTTTAATATTTATGACAGTAGGGCATAGTCAAATAACACTTTTTAATTTTCTTAGCAGAAGTAAAATGTTTAATTCAAAAACTGGTGTTGTGAGTTTTCCACCTTCTTAATGAATCAAAATATTTATGTAAGCCATTTCAAATACTTTTTTATAATATATTAGTGATATAACATTTCATAAGTTAGTAGATTAAAATTTACAGTATTTAAACTAAATGAATTTTGTTATTTTTTGCGGAAACATACTGCAGTCTATTTGTCACAGTGAAATGTGATATATTTTTGTACATTAATGAAACTAATTTATTTAATCCTGTATTAAAATAAAAATTTAGCACAAGATTCAATTTAATAACTAATTAATTTTATTGTTTAATCATGTTTTAAAATAATATAATAAATTAAAATGGTAGCTAATTAAATTATTTTGAAAAATGTAAGAATCGTATCCCAGCTCAAATGTTAAAACTGGGCAATATTTAATCTTAGGTGACATTAATGTTAGAGAAACACATTTTTTATTGAGGTCCATTATACCAAGTCTCATAATCTAAATTAGAGATAAGTAAATAAAATGACATCGACGTAGCAAAATTAAATCACTTTTATTCGTAGTACCATTATTTAGTCTGCATTCACAGTTAAATTATTTTTTCACTTTATAACACTAAAATCCTTTAAAATCAATTAAAATTTACTTACTGTGTAAATTTTTTAAAAGAAAATATAAATATTTATGTGGCAATTATTTAAAATACTGTATATTTTTTTTTTCATAAATAATCTCATAATTTTGGACATGCCTGTAAATTCAGATTTTAGGCATATATTCATTCATAGGACTATAATTTTAACTGTATACTTCTTAAGACTAGAGGTGATTCTTTTGGCAGGTACGAGGTAAATTATCTTATATATATATATATATATATATATTTTCATTTCATGAGGTAGATTATTATCTTATAATTTTTTTTTTCATTTTATGAAGTAAATTATTATCTTATAATTTTTTTCATTATTATGCTTTGCATGTCAATCAAATCTGTATTAATATTTTGATTTTCTATATCTTATGCTTTCATTTAAAATTTCAAATAATGCTTAATTTTAAAGCTTTGAAGCTCTTTTAAGTAATATTTTTCTGCAATTACATTCACATTATTTTTTCCCAAGCAGAGTAAAATTTAAAATGATTAATTATTGAAAGGAATATTTTTCTAGTTTTAAAAATAGAATTGAATTTCAAAAATCATCTATTAAAAGTGGAGAGAAAATTATTTGGAACTTTCGAAGATGCAGTATGCCTTTAGAATTTCTCAGTATTTTGTCACAAGTGCATTCTAAGGTGTTTGAATTAAGAAGTGAGAAGAAAGATGTGCCATTAGGTTCTCTTTTATTTTATTATAAAAAAAATAATTATCTTTAATGTCATTCTAACCTGATAACAAGCATATGATATTTAGCTGATGTTTTAAACTTTTTTTATTTATGCAGTATTTTTTTAAGGTATCCATGCATGCTGACTGCCACCTGATTCTTAATTTCCTGATCATAAATTTTCTTATACTGCTCAGCAGTAAAATTATAGCACCAGAAAGGAATGTCTTAAAAATTTGAATTTCACAGAATCAGTAGATAGATTATTCATATGCAGATAATTAGAAATTTCAAACAAAATATTGATAGCTTTATTTATTCAATATAGGATGTGATATTATGCATGGAATATATGCACTTACATACTTTACATATTATCAGTGAGGTCATCAATCAATTAATCATTGTCTAAGGAAGTTTCTGCAGTGTTGCAAACACTTGAGAATACATAGCATTCAGAGATATGTCCAACAATGTGTCAGGCTGCAATAATTCAAGTATATGGAAATTTCTCAGTGTTGCACAAGCAACGTGGTGCTTAACATTTATTAATGAAAATAAAATTGTAAAAATTTTTTTAATTAATTATTCTTCCTTATTATTAATCTAGTCATTTAATTTGTATGAAATTTTTCAGTTTAATGATATAATGCATAGAAAATTTGTGTGCAGAGTTATGAATTTTATTTTTAAAAAATGTAAATTCATTTTAATTTAGAATTATTTTAATAACAATGGCATTAAAAAGGTAATGAATTAGTGATGATAAGTCTAACGTATATCATGTGCTAAGGAAATTTGATAATTCTAATTCGGTCAGGAGTTTTTATGGCCTAAAAATTTAAAAATGCATAAGTCATTTGCAATTAATTAAATTCTTAAGACTATGTGAAGCAAAACAAGGAATAAGGTCTTTCATTAGGAAATTAAAAGGATGGAACGAAATTTTTCAGTTTAGTGATACAATGCATAAAAAATTTGAGTGTAGAATTCTAATTTTTTTTTTTTAAGTTGTAATTGCATTTTAATTTATAGTTTTCTTAATAAAGATGGCATTAAATAGGTAATGAATTAACAACCCTAAGGTATATCATGTGCTAAGAAAACTGAATAATTTTAATTCAGTCAGTACTTTTAAGGCCTAAAAATTTGAAAATAAATAAGTTATTTGTAGTTAATTAAATTTTGAAGATTGTGTTAAGCAAAGACAATGAATTAGGATTTTCATTGAAAAACTGGCATTGTGGAAGACGAATACATAATATAATTAGGAAAATAAATACAATCTCATGCATATTTCTGATAGGCATAAGGATGTATATTTATGTAGCATGTAATTGAAACTGCTGAGCTCCAAAAATGATTCATAACTGCAGAATAACTGAAATTACTTATAACATTCTATCTTAATAAAATTGAAAAATAGCGATAAACCCAGTAAAAAATTATAATAGTTACTCTCTGGGTATTGACTTAATGCTGATTATATTAAAATCTATTTACCCTCATTAGAAAGAATATAACAATATCTCTTCTTATTTGCATTTTTATTTATATTTGAGTTGCTGCAATTCTTAGTGTTGTGAAAAATGTTTTTGTGTTGGTTATATAGCAAATGTTATGAAATGATTTGTGTATGCCATTTTAGACCAAATTGTAGAACCAACATTAGGTTTACAAAACTGCATTTTTCATTTATGCTCTTTGTCTACCATTTTTCATGTATTACTGTCCTTTAAAAAACTTTATAATTTTGTTCTTCAGAGGAGAAAAACTACACTTTGTGTTACACTGAATTGCATTCAAACTGATTACAAGAAAACTATCCTTATTTTCTTCATATTTGCCTATCAATAACATAACATTCAATAATTATCTAAAAAATTTGATTTTTAATGCTTCAAATTAAGTATGTAAAATATGACATTATGTAATATATTATGTAATATAAGTTAAATTAATATATTTAATAACTTTTGATTTAATAAGTAATTTTATGCACACAATGCACTTTTATTTCTTAAATGCACATTTAATATATGATTTTGAATTTATAACTTACACAAAAGAAATAACTGTATAATAAGATAGCATTTATATATTTAACACTATGAAATATTAATTATTTTACTTTGGATTTTCCAATGATAAATTTTTAAGTATTTATTTCTTCTAACAGATTTATTAAATTAAAATATATTGTACAGATACAAAATAATAATAATAATGTATTTAAATAACTTAAGCGACAGTGTTTCTTTTACATTCTTCTTTCTTTCTGGCACTTTAGCTGCATTTTAGCCTTTCTATTTCAACAAATATCAAATTTTGAGTATTGGAGCTTGACTGA
This sequence comes from Stegodyphus dumicola, assembly GCF_044657685.1. Classification (NCBI taxonomy): domain Eukaryota; kingdom Metazoa; phylum Arthropoda; class Arachnida; order Araneae; family Eresidae; genus Stegodyphus; species Stegodyphus dumicola. The sequence goes on from NC_140771.1 coordinate 203,925,821, forward strand.
ATAGCAAGTCTTACATTATAGACATATGTATGTGATGTTAGTTAATGCCTGCAGTGTATATATTTTGAACAAATGACCATTATTCTATAAATGTTTGTTGGTTTATTAAATCTGATATTTCCATGTTTCTTAGTGTATGCTAGTATTAAACAAAATGCTGTACATCTGTAGTTAATTTTTTTAGAAGTAAAGTAATTCTTAATTTAATTATAGGTTATAAATGTTTGTAGACGTGATGTAAAATAAAAGCAGTTATACTTTTATTGAATTTGAAAAAATTATAAAAATATGTTTAATTTTTAAAGCTTATTAATTAGATCATTTGATGTACATCATCATATATAATGATCATTTTCTAATTAAATTATATAACAGTTACTGGTCGTTGTATTATATGCCATGTAGTGTACTTTTATCATAACTAAGATTACAGTGGTATATGTACAAAAGTTTAACAAAATGTGATCAATGTAAATGAGTGTTATATAAACAACAGATTACAGTGTATATATGTAAAATGTAATCTGACTACTGATTTTATTCATAACTTTGATCTTTATGCAATTTCAAGGTTGTTAATTTATTAATCCTTTTTTATCATTGATTGGCAGTTTAATTATATAGTTTAAGTTTTCATGTTTATATCTATTGTGAATATTTATAAAAAGAAATTTAATTTGTTTTATATTAATTTCCTTAAGTATTAATCTTCTGTTTGGGCAACATCTTCAGTTCATATTTCTGATTATTGTATTGTTCAGTGCTAATTATTTCATTTTATAATAATTGTTAGAAAAACCGAGGGATAAGAAGAAAAGTGAGACACTTTTGAACCTGGAAAATCAGTTACTTGCAACATGTAAATCATTAATTGAGTATCCTGTAGACAGTCCAGTATCGGAAGTAATTTTTAAGTATAATAAGAGGAAAGAAAATTATATTAAAATTTTAGAAGAGGTATGTTAGTTTTTCATGTATCGCTCTCCTTATTCTTATTTTTAAGCTGAATATTATTTTCCTTGTTCTTTTTCTTCTTCTCTGTGTAAGCTTTAACGAATTATCTATGCATTTATTTTACTTTTTATCTGTGTTATATAAGTGTTGTTGAAGCTTTAACTGGAAAGCTGGGGGAAAAATAATTATATTATGTAATAGGAAAATGAATACAATCTTATACATATTTTTAATATCTATAGAGGTATATGCTTATTACACACACACATACATATAACAGACAAAGAGAAAGAAATTTAAAACCAAATCTACAAAGACATGAAAGAAATGAAATTAAAAACCAATAAAAAATTTTGTAATATTATAAATATGTAAGATACAACAAAATATGATAGCTGCTTTAAGAATAACTGGCGACCTCAAAAATTAACATTCTAGATTTGGTACTCTCCCCCTAAGCTCAACCTTTCTCCCAAATTCGAGATCATTCAAAATTACATAACTCTTCTTGAAAAATGGAACTAAAGCCCAAAATTAACCAATCACAGAATAGCTGTACTTTGTGCACCTACCTTGTATAAATAGCTAATAACTGCATTGTCTTTCTCTCTTTCATCTCTTTGCTTGCGTGCTGACAGCTTGTCACTCAGCCTCTGCTAGCTATTCGCTATTAATTAAATGCAATTGCATATTTAAAATTATGGGGTGCATTTACCCCTAGTCTTCTACAGTTATATATTAAGAAATTCATCATTCAAGAATAAATTATGTTTAGCTGTTAAGCTGGCCGTGCTTCCAAAATTCCATCCAATCATCCATTATGCCATAATGTCCAATCATCTATGCAGCAGTTTTTTCGGCCATGACTAAATATAAATTGTTTTTATACCAAAAGTACTATTATTACATATATACATACATGAAACTACCTTGCCTCCACGGCATTATGCAAAGTGTCATTGGATACATAGAAGTAAGCTTGAGTAATAATCAGTAAGTACTTATTTTGTATGATCTGAAGTTTATTTAGATCTGTATTAATGACCGCTGCCCAGGCAGTTGAGGCATAGGTAATAATGGGCCTTAGAATGGCTGTGTAAACATGCCTTTTCCTTAGAAGATCTAGTTTGGAAAATTTTCCTATAAGTGGAAATAGATTTTTCATAGTGGAGAGGGCTTTTCCTTGTACTTTATTTATGTGATCACTCCAAGTGAACTTGCTATTGAGAGTGACAACTAAGTAGTTGGCCAACTGAACTATGGGAACTTCAACATTAAAGAGCTTGAGTCTGGCAGAGACCAGGAGTCTTTTTGGTCTTTTTCTGTATGATGAATATCTATGATTTCTGTGCGTTGATAGAATGATGAGTAGCTATGATTTCTGTGCGTTGATAGAAATTCTCCACACTGTGCATGAGTGTTCTATCTGGGGTGTGATCTGTAGTTTATTGATTGCATTATCAACACTAAATGACTAAACTGCCAGTGTCATATCATCGGCGTAGCATTCTACAAATACATTTAAGTACGTTAAAACTCATGAAAAGTCCGTCACATAAAATGTATACAAAATTGGGCCTAAAATAGACCCCTGTGCTACACCTGCATTAAGTCTCTTCTGCAGGGATTTATCATTACCGATATTCACGAAAAATTTTCGATTCTTGATAAACAAGTAGATAAGTAAAATTAGGTTCCTGTTGAAATCCAAGCAGATTAATTTGAAAAGGAGCCCCGCCCTCATACCAAACGCGGTCGAAGGCTTTCTCTACGTCTAGCATGAACAAGGCAACCTTTTGGTGATTATGAAGAGCCAATCCAATGAATTCATTCAGACGGACAAGTTGCAAGGTAGTAGACAGTGATTTTCTAAACCCGAACTGTGTCTCAAATGAGCAATGCAGTTTTATTTAAAAGAGCAACGATAATATGTTCATTTCAATGTATAACTGAATTCAATTAAAATAAATTTTGATTTTAAACTAATAAAAGGAATATGTAATATAATGTCATTTTTTGCATTATCCAAGTTGAAAATAAAATAAAATATCAAATTTTCAGTCCTGTTACTGTTTCACATATTTTGCAAATCTATTGAAATTATGACTTTTTTATTTTGATTTGACAGCAGATCTAAATATAACTTCAAAATTGTTTATGTATGTTTAATAAAATTGAGAGGCAATTATTAAATCTATTTAAATATTAACATTTTGTATTTAAAAATTTTTATTTAAATATGTCTAAAAAATGTTTTTCTTCTTTTTTTTAGCATTTAGTAATAATTTTTTTGTAATTTTAATGTATCATTGAAAATACTAAGTTTATTTTCATAAAGAAATTACAGAATGGTATTGATTTGAACTTTTGTTATGTAGACAGTTGTTTCACAAAGTTGTAGTTGATGTTAATGAAATCTATGCATCAAATAGTTTCTGTGACTAAAATCTAAATTTTAACTAGGCTCATTTACATCTCATTAAGAGTACTAAGTAATAAAGGGTTGTTTATAAATACTCACATTAAGCATAAATATTTTGTCACTAGTTGGAAACTGGTAGGGGGGGAGATGGGTTTTCTTTAATAAGAACTTAGTCAAAATAAATTATTTGACTTATTTATTTGCTTATTTTAAATAAATGATCTCATTTGTATTTCTAATTCATATTTCTAATTCATCTCTCAGTCTAATCTTTATGTAAGTAAACAAGAAAATAAGTCAGGTAGTGTGTCTGTAATCACATATAAAACAATACATTATTTTAGAATTTTGCCACTAGAAAAATGACGGTAGTGATGGCATGTGATAGAATGTAGACAGCTGATAGTTTCTGAGATTGCTGCAGAAATACAAAGTGTAACAAAAAAAAAAAAAAAAAAAGGGAGAGAGAGAGAGACTGGTCCAATAAATCATTGTACTTACAGAATCAGTTAGTTCCCCATTTTATTATCACCTTCAAAGTAGTCCACTTCTGTATTCGGTGCTGCCATTGCTGGTAACAGTTCTGGAACAAGGTTTTTTGGAAGGCCCCTTCAGGAGATTCTATGTTTTTGACTGAACCTCTTCACCTGAGGTAAAATGGCTTCCCTTTTAGCAAGATTCAACTTAAAGAAATAAAAAAAAGTCGCATGGAGCTAAATCAGGTGAATAAGGATGATGCCCTTTCACAGTAATATTTTTGCTGGTCAGAAACTACTTAATAGATAGGGCCGTGTGAGCTGGTGCATTGCCCTGGTGCAACAGCGACCCATCACTCCACAACTACAGCCTTTTTCCTCAATTTTTTCATGAAGTCTTTTTAGCACTTCAATGTAGTAGTGTAGATTAACAGTCTCACCACTAGGAACCCACTCAGTCATTACAATTCCATTAATGTTGAAGAATTGCCCTGAATTTGGATTTTGACATGCGTGCTTTGTCCCTTCCTCCTGAAAACCGTTTATGCCATTCAAACACACATGCAAGAAAAAAGGTTTCGTCTCTATAACCCTCAGTTAACATTTAAAATGTTTCTGAGGCTAATTTCTTAAGTTTCACAAGAAACTTGTTGTTGATTTGCTGTTCGGATTTTTACATTAGACATTTTCCCCGGAAGAATGCAGTTGCACATGTTCACTCAATGATATAGTACTCCCAACTGGTATGATCAGCAGTGGTGGATTGGCCAAAGGAATCGGCCCTGGCAGGAAAACGTATGCCGGCCCTAAAGCCCCATATGGAATGTACGAGTTACATTTCATATAGGTTAATGCTATATGGGCATTGCATGGATATTATTATTGTATGGGTATTGTATTCATATGAGTTATTATACATACATATAAGTTATTACGGTCATCATCATAATCATAAAAAATAATTTTATAAAATAAAAATATACCTTAAATAATAACACCCTTAATAATAAAATATATCAGAAAAGTTACACTTTATTCATATATGTGTGTGTGTGTGTGCAAATAAACTACAAACAATAAATAACAGTGACTTCAAATTGGCACTATTATTGATATAAATCAAATGGACCAATGTTCAGTTTTTATTAGGTACCTTTATAAAAAAAACATATACGAAAGAGTGATAGGTATTTTATCTGGAATAGATTCCACTGGATTTTGTATGTGCAATATGATCATCGACTTCTTATAGAGTATAGACATTGATGTCAGAAAATGTGTCGATAGTTCTACAAATGGTGTGTGAAATATGTGTGGTGCTTACAATGGTTTAGGGAAAAAGCACACAAATTATGCAAACAAAGCAGTGATTGATTTGTATTTAACTATTTAAATATTTTTTAATTCCAGGCACCTGGGCAAATTTTTACTCCATTATATCTTCAATTATTGCTTTTTCTAAAGTAGCCTTCTCTATGTTATCAATAGCAATGACTTCAAATCAGCTTGCTTCAAAATGCTCCTTAATCTACACTTACAATTTTTAATTTTGAAAAAGCTCTTTCGCATTCAGCTTGCATTATAGATAGAGTGACTACAAACTTATAAGGAAAAAAGACATTGGAGTATGTGTTATATATAAATTATATTTCAAGAATAATTTAACACAAGATGCAATTTTTCCATAAATTGCATTTAGCTTTGGATGAATGCTCATTAATAGATAGAGCACTCTCTCCTTCTGACTTGGTATCAGATTCAAAATAATGATTTTCATTTGAATTTTTTAGTATTTTCCATTTACTTCTTAGGGGTCCTGATATTCATCCTTTAGATTATCAATTGATACACCTGCATAGTGCCATAATAATATAGATAAATAGTCAAAAAAGTTCAGTGATAATGGCTTCGGAAAGTTTTGGGATTCGTGAAGAGATATGTTTTCATACAACTTCCTATGTCCTTTAAACCTACTTTCCATTGATGAAATTGTGTTATCCATTATAAAATTAAAGTCAGTAACTTCAAATTGTTTGACAGGGCAATTGAAATTATAGCTGGATGATTTTTTATAGTCTATTTGCTTCACTTTTCAGCATCTTCTAGCAGGTAGTTCTGCTTATATAATTATATCACTACCGTTTATTATTGCAATTTGTTGCTAACGATTTTGATGTGTTAAATATTTAAATCAAAGTTTCTAGAAATGGCTTTTAAAGATCTTGTAGCTTCCCTAACTGTATTATATGCTAGAATGCAATCCAATCCTTTAGTCTGCAAATACTTCGTTACCGCGTTAGTATATTGAAATATTTTAAAATATAGGTAAGCAGAAAAATTATTCTAAAGATTTTGCCATTTGTCATGTTTGTGCATTTTGTGTATCACTAGAAGCAATACATTTAGATTGCAGGTATTAATTCTACGTATAAACAATTATGTTTGCAATCGAACGAGCCAAAAATTTGTTTTAGAGCATAGTATTTCAAACTCCACCTAGTTTCACCGATGAGATGAATCTTCCTAGATCTGGTTTTATCATTGATTACTCTCCACATATCCATTCTTTAATAGGATTCTTAAAGAATTTACAACGCTCATTTATTAGGGGAAAAGGAGAATTTCCTTCTAAAACGCTATTCGTAGAATCGACCAATACTAAATTTAGAGCATTGGAGTAACACCAAACATGAATTCGGTGAGGTGCTTTTCACTCAACCATTTATAAAAACCATTGTAAGCACCACGTATATTTGACGAGCCATCTGTAGAACTGCCGATACATTTTCTGTCATCACTATCCATGCTCTCTAAGAAGTTAAGGATCATATTGCACATACCGAGTCCAGTAGAATCTGTTCCAGATAAAATACCTCTCTCTTTCATATATGTTTTCTTTATATGGATACCGAATAATAACTGATCATTGGTCCATTTGATTTATGTCAATAATAGTAACAATTTGAAGTGAGTAAAAATTCACTTCTCGAATCTCAGTTTATCAGGACTACCGTTTTGTCTAATTGCTTTGGCAAATATGTTGGTGTTTTGAGTAGAATAGTGAGTTTACTTTAAACTATGTTCTTTGAAATTATAGAAGATACAACGCAGATGAGAAGGGTTCAATTACTCACAGTATTCTTCACAGTTTACAACTGTTCCTGCACTTCGGGATACAAAGACCAGGTTTGAGATAAAAAATATTGTTTCCAGGAAATTTCCATGATCAACATTGACATCTGTTAAGCTTCATGCATTTTCATGCCTATGACTGGAAAGCAATTCCTCGTTTTCCCAATAAATTGAGCAACCTCAATAATTACTTCCAAACTCGCTTTCGACTTATTTGATTTTTTTGACGAATCGTCGACATTTCTGAAAACAAAGTACTATATATATCTTTTCCTTTTACATTCATAATATGTGCTTCTATACCTTTATTATGAATTATACTCGCTTCATGTTCATTCCCTCATTGTATTATGTGGCGCCAATCTCTCGTTCCTTCATTAACAAATGTACTTTCATTACAGCTGTAGGAGTAATGTAAGCAAATAATGCAGAATAATTCATTTGTCTCTTTACAGAAACTCAACTATTTTCTACTACTTCCATTAGGTTGATAAAACACTAGATGAGGGAAGAAAAGGCAAATATTTTGAGGCTGAAGGATGGCAGGAGTGTTTGCTAATAAAATCCTGTCGATCTTAAGCTGCTGTCAGTCATGCAAAGTAGATTAATATATTAATTACAACTAATGAAAAATAATATGTTAATTGCAAATAATGAAAAGGATGATAATGAGCTTGCTGTTGCTACGGTAATATTTTTTATATTGGTTTCTTCTGTTATTAGCATTACCGAATTCTCCTCACATATCTTGGATATTTCAGTTTCAAATGTTTCTGAAGTTGTGGCCTCTCCTTTTTGTGTTTGTGCCGTAACTGTTGTGGAAGAAGATGCTGGTTTTGTAAATCTAGGATACATATCCATGATTTCTGAGCAATGTTTTGCAAAATCCTTCATTTGTTTTTTTCCTCGAAGATTCTGTGCACCTCTTTTGATTTTTTATTTATCCATTCTAGGATAAGCTCTACTCTAGCCTACAGCTACCGTATCTCATGTAAGTTTGAGTGCGATATGCACTCCGTGCATTCATGTCTCCCTCACGCACAGGGCTGTCTCGGTGAGTCATCTATGTCAATTGAATCTTTCAAGTTTCTTGATCGGCCTGAAATCGCTCCGGCCCACCAGTCCGTTGCCCAGTCATCCACCGACCCTATCTGCCACTGGTGATCGGCTAAGTTGAAACTGGCCACATGGATAGAGGAGGTATGTGGGATGACATCATCAAAACAGTTGCTGCCAACTCTTTCTCAACTTTATCTTTTTTCAAACTACACACTTAGTCTTTTTTTTTTTTTTTTTTTTTTTTTTTGTGTGTGTGTGTGTGTGTCACATCTCATAGATATTAGATCATTGGAAAAAAAAAATTCTTGTATTTCTTATTCTGTAATTTTGATTTCTAGTAATCTTTATGATCAGATTCCAGTACAGCTGTCCTTCAACTTGCAAACTGCTTAGCATGAAAACTTTTCAAGATTTTTTTTATGCATATATATATATATATATATATAAGCCTTTGTAAACAAACTTATTTTTCACATGCAAACTTTTTTCATGTTCCATTTCGGCCTCTAGATTCAAAATTATTCTTAAAATAAGAACTGCTATAATATTTTTAACATTACAATATATGCTTTTTAATTTAAAGGTTTATGTAATAACTGCTATCTAAGTGAAATTTTTTTGTTAACTAATTTTCAACTCTGCAAATGCTGAAACCTGGATTCACAACTGGGGGTCTGTTTGCCAGGCTTTTACTGTGTGTGTTGTGGAACTGGTTTTGGTATTGCGGTATGTATTACTGTACTTGCACACTTCTCTTGTGTATCATGTAATTTAATTCTTATTTTCTATCTAATGTGTGACAAATGTTATTTGTAGCTTGTGTGTTATTTATTTTAAAAAATTCATAAAGTTTTTTTTTTTCCCCTTACTAATTGTAGTCTGTACTACAGTTAAAACATTTAATTTGTGTTTTAAGTCATAATGTTAATTCCAAATTTTCACAAGCAGTTTTGGCTAAGCTAAAGCTATTTAATTTTTTTTTTCCTTTTTTAAGTTATTTTGTCCTTGTTTGACTCATATAGAAATAATTATACATTCATGTCTAGAATATATCTTTACATGCACGAAGTAGTGGATTTTGAAACTGTGAGCTGTATATAATTTTTTGAGATAGTGTGGAAGGATACATAATATCATAATGCATAAATATAAAGGAAAAAAATAAAAGCACTGTATACATTATAAAACTAGCATAAAACAATAAAAATGGTAAAATGTTATATGAATATAATATGTTACATGAAGAGTTGAGGGGGAAGTGCAAATCAGAAAAAATTAAGGCATGTGAACTTAATATGGAATATGATCTTCCCTGGCTTGTACATGCATATCACAATGTGTTTTCATGTTGGCAATAATGCTGTTAACCACAATTTGGAGAATTATCCATTCCTCCAGCAATGCAATCTTCAGGGCATTTACATCCCTAGGAGGAGAATATTTGTGTGCAATTGATTTTCCAAGGTAATCCCATAAGTTCTCTTTCAAGTTAAAACCAGGAGATGTTGCTGGCCATGGTATTCACTCAATATATTCACTTTCAAGGAATTTGTCAATGAGATTTGCTTGATACGAATGAATATTAGCATTCATAAAAGGCCAGACCCATATGTACTTTTGAAAAGTCTTACATGGGGTCCTAAGACCTCATCCTGATAACTGTGGCTTGTCATAGATCCGTCGTGGGAAAACATGTAGGGGTGTACGTCAATTGATCATGGTTCCTTCCTATACCATCACACATGCATTATCAAAATGTTCGTATTCCATATTGTCTGAAGAAAGACTTTGTGTTCCTAACTCCCTCCAGATGTAAACACATTTCAAATCAGGTATTAAACTAAACCTTAACTCATCACTAAAGAGAATGTGGGACCACTGATGATTACTCCAGTTCTGATTTTCTTTAAAAAAATTTTGTTATTGTTGATTTAGTTTTCCTTTGTTATTGTTGATTTAGTTTTTCATGTTGTTGAGAGTGATATGTAGTGTAAAACTTGGTTGCCTACCAAAGCAGAATACTTGCTGTAAGTAAAACATAAATTTTAACGGGTGTTTTCTTTGAGTTCAACAAAGCAGATGAGCAGGATATGTCAATCTATGATATGTGAAGAAAAACATATGTTGAAGAACAGGTGATTAACTTGACTAGCTAAAATTGATACATTCTACTTTGTTATTCATTTAAGTCAGCCGCTACATGACTGCAACAACTGTATGCGATACTTCAAACAAATGCTGTATGGGACATTTTGTTAGATTCCTATTCCCCTTCTAGTCTTTGACAACTATTTTCCATGTTAGGATCCCATGCATCACTTCACCACACCATACTGGCAAGAATCATGGCTACTGGTTTCATCAATAATCAGGACTACACACACCTTGGATAAACACACAGTCTTCACATATTTCTCAGCTTCTAACTTAGAATTATATAGTGGTAAACTTTTTGTCTCTTCTGCACTGCAATCAAAAATGCAAAACCATTAAATTTTAATTCATGGGTTTATGTTCAAAATAAATTTGGACAACTGAGATATTAGGTTGGTTCAAGATTTAACCGTTATGCCCTCTGGTTTTAACTTTTTTTTAAATATTCATATTTCATTTCATAAAATTATTAAAATTAATTTAAAATTATTGGATCAAAATGCTTTCAAACAATCATTAATCTTTGAGTCTAATTTACTTCCTTTACATCATAGTCTTATTGTTTTCTCCATCAGCATATTGCTGCTTACGAAGCATTTGAAAACATATCTGTGGAAGAATCCCAATATACTCAAACAATAGCAGAAATAGAGTCTTCTTATTTCAAGTTCAAGGATAGTGAAGTTTCGCATGAAACATATTCTAAAATGTGTACTTTCACAGAAAAGAAGGAAAAAGTGGTGTCATTTATGAAAAAGGTTGGTTGATTTAATTTGTTGCTAAAATTACTTTCTCATAATACGAGTAATAGTCTGTGTAATGCCGGTGTCATTTAAATCAGCATCATTACTCATTTATATAATTGGTATAATTCATATATTTTTATAATTAATGTGGAAAATTCTAGTATAATTTAAAGAAATCGTAAAGAGTTGTCTGTTTTCTCATACTGTTTTTTATAATTTTTACTTTTCTATTAAGATGAAAATTATGCAGTAAACCTTCTGTCTTAACATTATTTGGTTTTCTCTTCTCAGTTCTTTTTTAATAAAATTTTATGCAAGAAAGTTGACAGGAAATGCTGCATTTATCTTCAACAAAATATTTTTAAAAATGAAAGCATGTCTGTACTGATTAGTAATAGTACAGTACCGTTGCATAGAAAATATAACTCCTTTTTTCTACATTTTATCATTTCATTCAAAAAGCAATATTCTTCTCTATTCTCAAAATTTAAAATTTAGTTTTGAATTGAAATCCCCCCCCCCATGATTATTTTTCTTATTTCAATTGCCTGAGCTTACATTGACTTTTTTTCCCTGTTTATGCAGGTGTTTTATATGTCTTTTATTTTTCAAAATTTAGATAAAATTCTTTCTAATATGTGCTCTTCTTCATCCTCTGCTAGTTCCTAACAGTTAGGATGGTATTTTTTCCCACCAGGCTTTGCAGGACATCCTCATCGAACTGTACAGTTCCTGCAGGAATAAGCTTGTGCTCTAGGCTGTGTTTCTGACTTCGAATTTTTGAAAACATTACTTATGCTTATTTTCTAATCCCCAAATACTGCATTAATATTCCTACTAATAATTATTTAATTGAATTCATAAGTCAAAATATGTCGAGTATGCTCCGTAATCACTTCCTTTAACTTTGAAAAAAAATAACTGTTAAAATTGAAGTACACCTTTCAAAACTTGCACTAAAAACAAGAGCAAGGTAAAATTATTACCTGCTTTTATAACGAATTGATGCAAGTAATTTATCTCCTCCTATTACGATTTTCAGTTTAGTTGAAAAAAAGAATGCCTTATCTAAGGGATAACCCAGATTAATCTTATACACAAAAGTGATGAACTAAGAATAGAAATTTCAGTAATAAATAAATCAGCATTTATAGTTTAATCAGATCTCCCAAATTACCCTCCATTTGTCATCAAAGGAAACTTTTCTAGAAATCTTATCTTGCTTGCCTGAATCTGCATTGGTAGGTTATCATTTTCATGTGGTTAATTTGACTTCAAGGAGAAATCCATTTTCGTGCATGTTAGCTAAATAGACATTTATTTTTTAAAGAAACAAACAAAGTCTTCCTCTGATTTTGAAAAGGAAAAAATAGAAGATCTTCTAAAGCAATTTTTTTCTCAATTTTTCAAAATATTATGTATGCATATACAAAAGCGATTTAACACAATTTCCCCTCTGAAATTTCAACTAAAAATCAGTTGTTCAAACTAGCTCAGGGAGGAATGTGTTTGTTAGTAAAGTTTACTGCCATAAATATGATTACTACATTTTCATGGCAAAATATTACTTTTTTTCATTTGTTTATATCTTTTTTAATAAGTGAATCGAAATTTGTGATAAAAAAAATTTGATGAGAAAATGGAAATAAATATGAAATATCACTTTTTATGTGCTATCTCATATGATTGTTATCAAAATTTATGTTTTATACCATGCTGCTGTTTAACTCCATATTTCATGCAGTTATATCTTATCTTTTGACACAGCAGATCATCCTAATTCCTATTAATGAAAGTTTTATTCTATGTTACTAAAATTTGATATTTTTCTCAGTTATTGCCTTTAACTAAAAGTTAGTAATGAAAGAATACTAAGCTTTTGCCGGAAGTTATAGAAAAATGTTATTTGCTTTTTTTATACTTGAATTTTATGCATATTAATTTCAACAATTTCTATAAAAACTGCATCAGTTATACTTTGATAGCACTTTTATTGTAATTAATAAAAATATCATTTTTAATACATAGGTATTAATATGTTAATTAAACATACATGTATATATTATTCAGGTTTACAGAAAGTGTGAAGAATTCAACTTAAATCTGAATTCTGCTTTTCTAAATGAAATAGAAAGTGATCCTGAGACAACTGAAGGTTATTTTTGCATTGGCAAAGAATATGCTAAATATTTGGTAAGAAACATGCTTTGAGTCCCCATCAAAATGAAATATCTCTTAATGGCAAGTTTATTTCAGCTTTATTTACAAATGAAGGTAAATCTGTTCTGAATTCAAATTGCTAAATGGTTTTTGGAAGTATTTTATATAAAAGGATTACCAAATTAAGATATGTTGTGATTCCTGATAAACATTCATTATTAAAATTTAGTAGCAGAACATAATAATTTGTTGAAAATATAAAGAATTAGTTGAAAAGATAGTGATTAAAATATTAATTGTTAAATGTCCATTTAATCAGTGCTTAGTCTTTATTTATATTTTGACTTTACTCACACGTTAAAGTGTATTAACCTTGTAATATTAATATGTTCCTTTTCATAATATACAGTCTGAAAAGAAATGAAATTATTTTCAACCACAGATGTTTTGAAAAATTTAGGCTTGACAGATTTTCAAATTTTCTAAAAATATTTTACCCAAAAAGAAAAAAAAAAAAAAAAAATTGTTCATGAATCTTAAAAGATTGTGTGTGATAATAATTGCAGTTGACCTGACATTCAAAGAGAAAATCATTAAAGTCACAGCAGTGAGCCTTTCTGTTAAATAAACTTATATTTAGAACAGAATGTTAGTGTGAATTATATAGCTGCCTATAATGGCAATACTTGAAAACATTAGGTCTGGCATAGACTCATATAAACCTCAAATATCTACTAAAGAACTTCTTGCCATATATTTTATAAGTGCTCAGGAAGTTCACATACATTGCAAGATGGCTGTAATCAGCATCCCAATTCCATATGTGTTTTTGTTTGAGGAAAAACTTGGATATTTGTCAATATTGTAATGCAAAGGGGAAATTTTATGGCTCTCAACAGACAACAGGTTGTGGTAAACTGCTGCAAAAGATGCCTGAGAAAGTGATCTGATATCATAAACTTATGTGATAAATACCAGATGTGATGGATATATACTCCACTGCTCCACATTGACTTAAATTAAGCAAAATTAGCTGCATCTCCTCCTTTACATAGAAATTCTGTATTTATCAGAGGCAAAAAAAATTTTATTTTTCACTATACATGATACAGTTTTAAATTAATGTATTTTAATTTTAATATTTGTGACACTTTGTTTTGCTATTATATCCTGGAGTTTGTGGATATCACGACAGATCTCTTTATCTTTATTACAGATCTCTTAATTTATTTTTCAGATAACTTTCTAAGAATAATGCTTTGAGACATTGTACATCCAAGAAATGAGGGTAATTGGTTTTGGTTAGCAAATACGGAATATATTGGTGCAGATGTGGCAGCTTGTACTATCATATGATCTTACTGTAAAATTATCATCCATGGCCTGTTGTTGTCTCAGTGATGGTTATGGATGTCTTTTTGATAATAACATCAATTAAACTGTATCATTACTCAGTCTTTTGCACTGGGCCATTCATTGCTCATTGGTAAAATCAGCCAACTCCCTTGAAGGAGGTGTAAAAGTCTCTGTTGAATTCACTGAATTACTTGAATAATTACCATGGGACATACTTATTTACTAATGCAAACAGCATTACTACATAAGTAATTCTACTAAAGGGAAGTGCTGAAGTGATCTGGTATCTGAGCTATGTACTTTCTGTGTGTTTTGATTATGAATTTACCATTTGTTTTACACAAGGTTTTTGTGTTTAGTTTCTATTATTTGCACGTCTAGCTAAGAGGTTAAGCTTTGAGACCATCAGAGATAATTTTTTAAATATGCAGATTTCTCCCTCACCCCCTTCCAATCTAGAATGGAATTATATTAGTAAATACTCTTGCATGCTCTTAATATTGTAGCTTTTTTACTTTAGACTAGGTACTTTGAGGTCACTGGTCTCCTTTCATAACATATTTTATCATTCCTGCATGCACTAATTTCACCTTCTTCATTTGAGATTATAGTTCATATCATCCTTTAACCATGTGCACTTTTTAGTGTTAAATTTTCTTCAGGTATTTACATACTTTTGTGGTAACACAATAGAGTTGTTTATTTCATCTAAACAGGCTATGGCTTGGTCAGATGAACAGGAAGAACAATTGATAAAGAAAGTGATAAACATGATATTTAAAACTGACTAAATACATTCGTTATGTCAAAAATTACATAACAGTAACTTGAACAAACTGCTAATTTATGCTGATATACTACAAAGAACAATCAGACTTGATAAAAAAAAGTTGGCAATTGTCTTTTGTTTTACAGGCTGTTTGATGTTTTATCCCAGCTAGATATTCCAGTCCCTGTAAGAGTAAAACCTCTGTTCATGAAGTTTCTTTTAGAAAACTTCATGAACAGAGTTACAGAGTTTTGAACAGAGAACAGAGTTACAGAGTTTTGAACAGAGAACAGAGTCCTTTAGTTTTGAAATATGTTTCCTACATATTTCAGCACTATCTCCAGGGCTCTGTGTTGCCTCAGTGTGAGAAACTCTGTTCCTGCTTTCTGCCATCATTTCTTCATCTTCTAATGATCTTTATCATTCATCTGTATTATCCTTCTGTGTCTTTATCACTCAGTACCATATTAATAATTTTTTCATCTGTCACTTCATATTCTTCACCTTAAGAAAAACCATTCATTCAAATCCTCCACTGTTGCTTCATCTCATCATGCATATTTTTTAGCATAGACAGCACATCTTCCTGATCAGCCTTCTCAAGCTCACCACTTTCTGGAGATGCTTCTTACTATCTCTCACGTTCACTTAACAAAATGTCCTAACATTTTGCAATGGTTTTCGAGCTGAAACTTTCCTGTGATTGAGCTAGGTAATAGGCTTTACGTTCAAACTTTGCAAGCTCTCCATCATATCTCTTCCTAGATTAATAGAATCAATTAAAGTTGACTAAAAATTCTTGCAATAATTTCTTTTTAAAGTCTTTAAAACTCCTTGATCCATAGCCTGATAGACTGCCATGACACATGGAGGTAAAAACATCGCCTTTATTTCTTTGTCCTGATATTTTTTTCCCTGAAGTGTCAATAATAATAAAAGCTTTATAATAATATAGAATTCTTTGACATTTCAGCAATGAACATTTCCTTCCCTAGAGTTACAGTAACTATAACAATAATAATTCCAGTATAATATTTTGGCATTTCAGGACTAAACGTTTTCACATTCTATTCCCCCCTTTTTGTCTTTTATTTGTCACTCACACAATCTTGTAGGATTTGTAGTATCTGCTGTGACTTCTATTTTGTTTTGCAATTAAGTTTGATGTATGAATCTGGCAACCAGTTTCAGATGTTATGATCGGGGAATTCCCATTCTTCTAAGCAAGCAGCAGTTAAGTTAGTTGCGTTACTGAAATACTAAATGTTTTTTCATCATTAAGATGTACGGATAACTTTATCTTTATACTAAACTCTACGTGTAAATAATCACATTTATCTGTATGTATTCGTAAATGAAATAAATTAGATATAAAATGAAGTCTGATTTCGAATCAAAACAAAACTAACATCCGAAGACACGACAGAGTTTGTATTCTGCATTTGAAGAATTCAGAATTTGATATTATGAAAGTGTACAGGTACTAATGATTTAAATTACTGCTTATAAGTATACAATATGCTGTCGATGATAAAGTGATTTAAGTTTAAGAAAGTATAAACATTTTAATTTTTTCAGTATAAATAGAAATTAAGAATTTGTTATGAATCATTTTAAGTGTAAATACAAATATGGATGCTCTGAAAATAAAACAAAAGTTGTTAAGAGCTTTATTTACATCTACGGTGAATAAGTTGAAGCAATATATTTGCCGAGGAAAGTAGACGTCAAAGGTGGCGATAAGCTGAACGTTTTGAATGCTGAGTTACAAGGTAAATATTTATGTTTAGATGAGATTCAAAATAACATTTCGTCATTACTTTTAGAAAATACTGAGGCTGTTGCTGAATACAAAGCCGATTTTGAGGCGGCAGAGGATTATAGAGATAATTATCTTGAGCTTAAATCAAAGATAGAAAAGCTATTAAGTAAAGATTCTGGGTCTTTTTTGGAAAGTCCTGCAGAGCGTGATGTGGTAAAATTAAAATTACCTAAATTTGAATTAAAAATGTTTTCGGGTGATCCCCCAAAGACTTTTTAACATTTTGGAGTATTTTTTCAAAAATACGTAACTCAGAGAAACTGACTGCTATAGACAAATTCCAGTATTTACACCAGTCTATCGTGCCTGATTTGAGAGCTGCTAGATTAATATCCAGTTTCCCAATAACAGCTGAAAATTATCCAAAGGCCATCCAACAGCTGAAATTAAGATTGGGCCGGGAGATCTCCTTTCACTGGTTCTGAAAATTGCTACGGCTGGGAAGAATGTCCCTGATTTAGCCACCCTCTATGATATGCTAGAGACCAAATTAAGAGCGTTGGAAAGTTTAGGGTGCGCAAAAGAAAAATTTGCTAACTTTTTAGAGCCATTGGTGGAGTCATGTTTGCCAGAAAATGTTCTGCAAGTGTGGGAAAGGAGTAGAATTTCAGAAAATATTGATAAAGCAGAAGCTACAAGTCAGAGATCCCTGGAAAACCTGATGTGCTTTCGCCATGAAGTCAAATCAGAAGAGATGATAAATTTGGCTCGATCAGGTTTCAGAACTCAAGTTACGGTTAAAAGGGAAGTTGATACTACAAGAAATGATATCCCTTCTGCTTCAGCTCTTATTTCATCCATGCAGGAAAAGGCTAAATGTATTTTTTGTTATCATCCACACGTTAGTAGAGACTGTAAGAAAGCTCCCAAGATGACTCTAGATAAGAGGAAATCGCTAGTTATATACAAAAGATGCTGACTTGTTTGCCTTAAGCCTGGTCATATGGCAAAAAGGTGTCACAGTGGTGTGTGAAATGTTTAATTTGTGTATGGAGGCATTACGTGTTACTTTGCCCAGATTTACGTAAAGATATTAATTCCTCATCAAAGGACAAAGTAGCATATTGAAAACAAAATTCTACAAAGACTATTGACAAATCTTCATTCAGAGCATGAAATATATTTGAAAACAATCACGTTCAGATTACAGGATCAAAGAAATCTGTGTTCGAGCATTAATGGATGATGGATCACATTGTTCCTATATTGACAAGAGCTTAGCTGCTGGGTTAAATCTTCTTCCTTCCGGAAAGGAGGTGTTATCTCAAGGACTGTTTGGCGGAGGAATTTCTCCGGCTGCTGAGCATAATGGATAAACAGTAACTATTGAAAGTTTAGATCGAAAGTATTCTTCTTCAGTGTCTCTGCTTGATTAACAGAAAATTTGTTCAATGCTACCCAGAATACATTGCTTATTGAGCTTGCTTTTCGAGGGATAAAACTGACTGATGTTGGAAGAGATACCCCACCTATACGAGTTCTTCTAGGAGCCGATGTACTTGGAAGTATTTTAGCTGGAAGAATTGAAGTACTTATATCTGGAGTTTAAACTCTATAGACTTTTATTAGGTTGGAAAATTTTAGGACTAAGCATGAAAAGGCAAGTGGTTAATTTGGTCACGTTAAATCTTCAAAATTTAGAGTTGTCGAAGATATGGAATTTAGAAGTTTTAAGGATTACAGATCCTGTAGAAATTAAAAATAAGATTCTTCTTGAAGAAGAAACTTTTATCCATTTCAAGAAAACCTCAAGGGTATGTGAAGCTGGATGTTATGAAGTAGCTTGCCATGGCTAGCTAGGCATCCTGCTCTTTATGATAAGTACAATATAGCTGAATCGCAACTTGGCACAGTAACAAAAAACGTTTGTTAAATTAAAATAACTTCAAAGCTTATGATGCTCTATTCCTACAGTGGAAATTAGAAGGCATTATAGAAACTGTTCCAATGGAGCAGTCATTATGTCCTGTTTAAGCTCAGTCATTATGTCCCTCATAGGCCTGTTATCAAGCCATCCAGCAGTACTATGAAAGTTCGCCCAGTGTTTGTCGCTTCTTTCAAGCGGCCTGGATATGCTTCTTTAAACGAGTATTTGAGTGTTGGACTGAATCTGATATATCAGATGCCGCCGCTACTGCTGAGATTCCTTTTAGGGCCCTTAGGAGTAGTTGCCGATATAAAGCAGACTTTTCTGCAAATAGGTTTAAGGGCCGAAGACAGACATGTACTGAGGTTCTTGTGGTGGGAAGATGCTGATTGCACCAAACTTAAGATTTCTAGATACTGCCAAATGCTTTTTGGCATCACTTCCATCCTTTTCTTCTGAATGCCACAATAAAATATCATTTAGGATTGCAGAAATTCCAAACTGAAAACCTTCAAAATATGATTGATAAATTGAGAAAAGGGTTTTATGTTTACAATCTAGTCACAAGTGTCATTGACGTAAGAGAACTGGAGCAACTGAAATCTCAAGCTATTCAAATAATGAATGAAGCGTCATTTAAACTGAGATATTGGGCTCAATCTGGACTTCAGTGTCAGGAAAGTTAAAATGTATTTGGTCTTAAGTGGGATACAGAAACCGATGAACTTTACTGCATTGGTTCTCAAGCTGACATGAAATTTAGTGAGGTTGTAATGAAGAGAATGTTGCTTTCTGTTGTTAACAGCATATATGATCCCATAAGCTTTACCTCACCTGCGACACTATTGCCTAAGTTACTACTCCAAGAAGCCTGGCGAAATAAGTTAGACCGTGACGAAGAGTTGCCATTCGATTTGCAATTACGTTATTGAAGATGGGCTAAACATTTAGATCTTGTTCAGAAATGTCGAATCCCTCGAAAGATATTGTATGGAACTTTCAAAATTGCCAGCTTACACATATTTACTGATACTTCATCTCAAGGATATGCTTGCTGTGCATTTCTACACTGTGAGGAAAGGGAAGAAGTGAAAGTTTCAATGATTTTGGCAAAGGCTGGAATAGCTCAGCTTAAGAGACCGACAATTCCGCGACTGGAACTTTTAGGAGCTGTCATAGGAGCTAGAATTGTTCAACAATATTACGTTTTGAATTTTCCTTTGAAGATATATTTTTGGACGGACTGAATGATCGTCTTGGCATAGATTGCAAACACAGAACCACGGAACACCTTCATTGGAAATCGAGTGAAAGAAATCAGGAAACTGACCAATATAGATGACTGGAAACATGTTCCTGAAGATGTCAACCCAGCAGACTTACCTACACGAACTTGTGACTGGTCGGACCTTCTGCAGAGTCAATGGTGGCAGGGACCAACTTGGTTGTATGGAAGGGAAGAGTCTTGGCCAATATTGGAACTATCGGTTCCAGAGGAAGCATTTCTGGAGAGATGCAAAACAGTTGTCACAAATTTAGTTACTGAGAAGGAAAAAAATTTAGTGAAAGATTTCTGTACTTTTCGAGCTACAAAAGAATTCTCCATGTGACTGCTTATGTTTTGAGATTTTGTAACAACATCAAGGCAAACTCTATGAAGCTGAGAAATGAGATTTCATGTAAAGAGATTGAAAGGGCAGAAAATACTCTGATAAAAATCATCCAGTCTGAATGGCCTTCTGAAATACGGGAGAAGTATAATACTACGATACAATTTTACACGGAAAATGGAATTCTGAAGGTTCAGACAAGACTCATTCTTAGTCAAGATCCAGAGGATTTTACATGTCCTATAGTTTTTCCAGACCATCCTATTCTAGAGAGATGGACCCATCTCTCTTTGATGCACGCTGGAGTATTAACAACAATAACGCAATTAAGAGAAAGATTTTGGATTCTGAAAAGACGGAGAGTTGTTTGAAGAGTTTTACAACATTGTACACAATGCAAGAAACTGACTTCAAGAAATGTTAACTCAGATTCAGCACCTTTGCCTCCTGACAGAATACAACGAGTTGCAGAATTTCAAGTAACTGGTGCAGATGAGGCTGAACCTCTTTTCTTGCGTGGAGGGAGCAAAGCGTCCTTTTCAAGTGTGCTGTCTATTGAGCAGTTCATCTGGAACTAGCTTCTTCCCTGACCACTGAAGCATTTATGCAAGCATTATGCAGATTTTGGGCAAGGAGAGGAAGATTTTCTACTCTTTATACTGATAATGGTACCAACTTCACAGGAGCTGCAAACGCTTTGAAATCTTTAGACTGGGATTTCATTCAAAGATAATGTGCTGTAATGAAAATCAGGTGGATATTCAGCCCCCCATCAGCCCTATGGTATGGCAGGTTTGGAGAAAGAATGGTTCGCTGTATCAAGGAACTTCTTCGAAAGTGTTTGGGAAAATCCTTTGCCACATATGAAGAAATGTTGACTTTGCTGTTGTGAAGCCACTATAAATGGATGACTATTGACATATTTGTCAGACGACCCTAAGGAATTGAAACCACTTACTATGCTTGCTATCACTATCACTTTATTCAAGATTAAGGGGAACAAGAAACCATTGATTTGGATTTAATTAACTTTCAGCACTTACTAAAACGTGTACGTTATCTTCATACTTTATGGCTAAATCTATGAAAATGTTGCTATAAAGAATATCTTGGAGAATTAATAAGAAATCCTAAATTATCTCCACAGAGAAAAACGATTTCTCCAGGAGAAATTGTTCTAGTTGGATCAGAGAATCCAAACCAGATAAATTGGCCTGTAGCCCAGGTAATTGAACTGTTTCCTGGCAAAGACAATATTGAACGTGTTGAAAAACTACAAGTTGCCAATGGTAAAATCATACAGCCGCTCCAGCGAATTAATCCTTTGGAGCTTACTTCTGCCGACAACTTCATTGAAGTACCTCAAAAACCTGAGACTGTCCAGAATCAAAAACTTGTGATAACAAGATTCCACAGAGTGTAAGGGTAACGTGCAGTGGTGGTCGAGTTGTGCCTGTTAAACGTATGGACTTATGAACTGTTATTGACTTTTTTCATAGACTTTGATAATTGTAATATAATTTGTGTGTTCATTGTTCTTTGGTATTATATTCACACGTTTACAGTTCATAGTTCAGTTTCATGTCATGTGTTTTCAGTTTCCTTCATGTTCAGTTTTATGTCTATTATATGTATGCATTTTCGTTACTTCATTTTGCATTGCTTTAAAGAAAACGTGCCTGCAGTGCAAAAGAGGAAAGGATGTTAGTTACATTACTGAAATACTAAATGTTTTTTCGTCATTAAGATGTACTGATCACTTTATCTTTATACTAAACTCTGCATGTAAATAATCACATTTATATGTATGTGTTCGTAAATGAAATAAATTGGATATAAAACAAAGTGTGATTTTGAATCAAAACAGCATGTGTCCGAGTTTCTTGCATCCGGTTTAAGCATAATTGTCACCTGGAATCTAGATAGAGCTACCGTCCACCTTTGTAACGTAGCATTACAAAGTGTTTCTTGGGTCAGATATTTCAAAATGGTTATGGTCAGTATGCAACACAGTTTTATTGCCATATGTCCATGTTTTGAATTTATTTAGGGCCCAAATTATTGCATATGCTTCTCTTTCAATAGTACTTCATTTTGATTGTTCATTAGTTAGTTTTTGGCTAGTTAACATTTCTAGCTCTTCTATACTCATTGTCATTGTAGGAAACATGCTCTAGTACCTATTGATGATGTTTGTATTAATTATGAAAGTTTCCTGTATAACAGCAATATATAGGGATGATGCCATACATAATGCATCTTTCAGTTCTTGGAATACCTTCTCGACTGCATCCCTCCACCAAGATCTCATTAGATGTGGACTTTTTCATAAGAGCATTTAAAGTTCTTGCTTTTTTGCTTAATCATTAACATATGCCGTATGATAATTATACAACCCAAACACCGATTTCAAAGCCTTTTTGGTTCTAGGTGATTTCAAATTTTGAACCACCTGTAATTTCTCAGGATCTGGGCCATGTCTACCAGAGCTTACTGTATGGCCTAAATATTTTATTTCTACTTGGCGAAGGAGCATTTCTCCAAATTATCTATAAAGTATTCAGCATGCAATATGTAGAGGCATTAGGGTTTTTTATGCAGGAGATATGAAAATTTTTCAGTGCTTTCACTGGGGCTCAAACCTGGACCTCTCGAATATGCATCAAGTGTGCTACCATTACACTACAAACGCATGCTGGAAAGAGAGAAGAAATGCTTATATGCTCTCCCTTTTAAAGAGCGGCTGGGGATTAGAGGACCCAGTTGCATAATTCTGGTGGTAATGAATTATTGTCAGCCATCTTTTTTAGTTTGAGCACACTGTAGTCATCTCCTGCATTGAAAAAAGATGCAGGAGATGCAAAAAATGTTCAGTGCCCTCACTGGGACTCAAATCCGGACTTCTCGAATATACGCTGAGTGTGCTACCATGACACCACAAAGGCATGCTGAGAGGAGTGAGAAAATACCTTATAAATATGTTTTTCCATGTTGAGGAATAAATAATTGTGTCATCAATGAAACTTTCTATGTCATTACTATTGTATTTAAAAACCTGATTCATAACCCTTTCTTAGGTTGCAACAGCACCTGATAATCCAAATAACATCACTTTTCATTGACACTGACTTTTGAACTTTTTGGAGATAAGACACTTGTAAGATGTCTGCTGTACTTCTCCATGGGAATTTCCTAATACCCTTTAAAGAATATCCAGTGTAGACAAATAATATGCTACCCTTGTGTTACATCAAAGCTCCTCTGCATTTTGCACTGGAAGTGGAATAATTTGACTTTCCATATTAAGTCCTCTGTAATCACAACACATATGTACACTTCCATCTTTTTTTGCCACGCTTACAATAGGGGAAGCTATCTCTGTTGTTGAAGGTTCAGTCAAATCCCTTTCTAATGATCAGCAATTTAACTTTCCATGTGAGGTTTCAACACTTCTGTTATCTTATAAATACGAGCTTTCTTTCTTTCTATACTCGGCTTTAACCTGTTGCTGTGGAATCCACATCAAATACTACATGCAAATATCTGATCAATATGCCCAACTGATTTTTCTGATCAACTTAGCTTTTTCCATATATTAGTTCATCAGTTTAAATCTAATAAAATGGCATCTAGAAACTATAAAATCAAAAATATGAATTTGTGATTTATGAAAAAATGAAGCATTTATGATCTTAAGGGAATCAAAATTCCCCAGAAACCTTTATTTGTTTGCTTTATTGAATGTTTTGATCAGTTTCAAAGTCCTATTTTTCAAGTCCTGAAACTGCCATGTTGAGAATGTGCACTAAATTGTCAATCAATTTTTTTTTTTTTCATTCTCAATAAGATCTCTATCACTCTCTGTGCTATAATTAGCGATACTTTTAACATTTAGAACTATATGACAGATTTCATGCCCATTAGTTGATTTGATGATTGGGACATTGTCATTGCAATGAAAAACATGCTATACCATCTTCATTTATTGCCATTTCTCCACATTTCTTCACAAGTTCTATTAATTGGTAAATTTGACATTTGGTTTGCTATATATGAAAACCTTCAGATTTTGTCTTCCTTCTTTCTATCTCATGCTGTTGATAAGGGAATGTCTACGTAACAAAGATAAAAGCTGTTGTTGAATGTCCTTAGCTTGATTTAGACTATTAGCTCTTGTTGAGACATTGTCCATGTAGATGTCTGGCAACAATGCAGAAGATGCTAATGGAAAGCCATTTCCCTCGTCTTTCACTAACTGCTGCACCGATCTTGTTTCCACAAAAAGGTGCACTACCTGTGCCTTATGTTACAGTGTATAATTTAAACACTTTTATTGGATTTTGCATTTCAGCTTTGAATAAAATTCTCAATAAATCTTGTTGACTAGGATCCATCAGTGTCATCCTATACATTTTCTTTATGTCTGCTACAAAGGTGAACTGATGTTTCCTAAATCTCAGCATAATGGCTGATAAATTATCCTGAATTGTATCTCTTAAACTGTAAACAATTTAATCATTTTCCAGTTGAAGTTAAGGCACTTGCATTAAATGCAACTCTCAAGGGTGTACTATTTGTTTCAAGATACAACACACAATAATTTGGAATATAATAATTTATATCTGGTTCTTCAGGTTCAGTTACTTCTTCCATATGACCCATACTTAAATACTCTTTCATAAAAGTTTTATACAGTTCACAAAATTTAGAATTTTTACCTAAGCGATTCCAAGGAGAATTTAAACATTTCACTGCATTTTGCTTAGATTCACCAAGACAACGAGTCTCCCTTTAATGGCATCTTTACTACATATTTTCTATTTTCAGTCCTAGAATAGTTTTTGAGAAAATGCTGTTCAAAATTTCTGCTTTTTTACACTTAGAAATCTCAGACTCTCTACATTTTCGTTTTCCCAAAACTTTTTACTGCTCTTTCTAATTCCAAATTATCTGTAATAAGCCCATAAAGTAATTTACTTTCCCCTTTAGCAGGAAGAGTCCCACTTACAATATAGCCGAAAACACTATTTTGTAATCTTAAATTTGAAGCCCGAAGCGAAATTTAAGCTGGTTATAAAAGCTCATAGAAATGTTATGCTCTTACTAGAAATTCAATTGGACCTATTTGCTAAACTGCTGTTGTCTAAAGATGAAATATTAGTTTCAAAAGGCCTACAGGAAGTATATTCTGTAATTTTAGAAACCACCAAAAAATTTTAACTTAAATCGAAACTCTTGTCTTTATTTAGAAAAGTTGCACTAACTCTAGATTTTATATAAACGCTAGTCTTTCTCCCTGTAATTGAAGCAAATCTTCTAACCTTTTGGTCATAAAATTTGTATTGGTACCCAATCTAACAAACCTGTAACTTTAAAAAAGTTATCCGATACATTTTTAATCAAACAAACAAAAGTGCTGAGTAAGATAGCTTTTAATTTGTTGGCAAGATTGCACGTTGTTGAGAATAAATTTTGATTAGTACTCACTTTAGCCTGCAAAAACTTAAATGATGGAGCCCTTGTATCCAAATTCAAATGAATATTTTTATTTTCATGACTTGTCACCTGCGAAACCATCTCATTGTTTATTTATTTATGTTTATTTTTATTTGATGTATTTTATTTTATTTTTTATTTATTTATTTATTTATTTATTTTATTTATTTTTTTTTTTTTCCCCAGGAGGGAAATGAAAAGTCATGATGTTTCTTTTTACAAATACCACAAGAGAATTTATTGCTGCAATCAATCACTTTATGATTTCTTAAACAGTTGAAACACAGATGTTTCAATATTAATAGTTTAACTCTTATCGTTAACTGTTACATTTTTATAAATAGGGCATTTGTACAAACTGTCATCAAATGATAAAATACATTTCGAATTTTTTACATCAGTTAAAAAAAAACCTTTGAAACATTTTTTGAATAAAATTTTTATTGCTCAACCTAGTATTATCAACCACAGGTTTTCCCTTTGATGTATAATATAAGTCTATCTCCTTAGCCAATTCTACAGGTTTAAACCAGGAATTTCCTTGCATTGCATTTATAAAATTCATAACCTTTATCAAGTGTTTGACATATTTTATTAGATACCACTAATTGTTTTAATGTCTCAAGGTCAGTTACCTTTTTCAATTTCAAATAATAATTCCAACTTGTAGTTAATCTAGACATGAATTGCACATAAGTTTCATTCATCATTCATTGCATCTTACTAAAATGTTCTAAACAAATTTGGGGAGAAGGTTTGAATTCTCTTAGCACTATTGCTTTAACCTTTGAATAATCTCCTAACTTGTCATCTTTAATGTATGTTATAACATTTGTGACTTTTTCTCCTAACAAATTTAGAAGAATTTCCAATTTAAATTTCTCTAGAACATTTTTAGAAATGAGTGTTTTTCTAAAGATGAAAAGAAATAACCCCAATCTTCCGGTCTATTTGGAATTTTAGTTGTTAAAGTCCATATGCTTTTAATAAGAGAGTCTAGAGATTCTACACTTTCTCTTTTCTCATATTCCATGAGACTTTCACTCTTTGAGTCTGCTCACAGCTTCATTCCAATTTTGCTTGTTCCATTTTTAATTTCTCAAGTTCGAGCAATCAGCTCTGGTCACTTTTTCTTTTGCATACACACAGTTTCCTTTGCTTTACATATTTTGTCATTGTGTCACTTCTTTACACAGCTTTGTTATCCTACATTTAATTTCTTAAATATTACATGTATTTTCAATTAAGTTCAATTTTTTTATTTTGTAAATCGGAAAAAAAAAAGGCATAACCTAAAAAAAGCCCAAAAAATAAGTATTACTGTTTTTCTTCTTAATTCCATATTGCCTCAGGAATACCTTAATGCTCTTATGATATTGACACTTTCTACGGATCTATCCACAACCATCCTTGCTTTTTATTCATTGCCCAGCACTTTTGGAATAGCTTTTTGAAATAAGGGGTTTTGTGACATTCTTATGAGTAGAGGTATTGCCTTTCACTTCATCAGTATTTGGTCAGAATGAAATAGTGAAACAATTTAGATAATGATACTTAATATCTTTAGAGGCTAGGCATTTTAAAGACATTAGAGAAAAGGGAAGATAAGTTTCATTAACGCTAAAAATTTTTCTGGAAGGGAAGATGTAATTGGGGGGAGCTTAGCTAATCAATAGGTAATTTTTCCGGAATATAGCGACATAAAATTTTTTAAAATATCTTAAAAAAATTATTTGCTATACCTTCAACTAATACAGGGTCATTTTTATATCTTTCACTGTTTTAAATTATATCAATTAAATCTGATATAGTTTTTGCTTCTAAAAAGTCTAAATTCAACTCTATACCAATACATAGATGATCTTCCTCTTTTTCACTTTTGAAATTACACTCATCTTCTGAAATTGACAGACACTCTACAGAATTTGATACACATGTTTACACTATACCGGTATAACTTATAACTCGGGCAACTCAAGGGCCAACAATCAGCCTGTCAATAGCTCACTTAAACTCATATTTAAAATAAATCACCATACACAAAATCTCTGAATGGACTGTGTATCAAATTTATTAATTACTCAAAACACCGCATAATTCAGATTAGTCGGCGTCATCTCAGAATAAGCTAAAATAACTCAACAGAAGCGGCTTTGAGGTGGCGCTACAATATAAGCATTGGTGTCTTATCTTGGTGCATTTTTTAACACAAATTATACATTTTTCACAGATTGTGCCTCTGGCATTAACATCATGTAATGAGGAAAGCAAAAAATACTAAGTACAGGTTCGCCAAGCTGGCATCTGAGATATCTTTCAATGAAGAATCTATCAGTCTGAGGTGTATGCTAAGCCAAATTATTGATCATATAGAGCCAAATTATTGATCATATAGGCTAATAGATGACTGATTCTTTTAACATGAAGCAATTTTATTTAGTGCTGAAGTCAAATTAAGAATTGGCACTTATACGTAGCAATGTTCTAATATATGTATTTTGACACAAAATTAGACTTTTTCTGAAATAATATGCCAACATTTTCCATATGTTGATTGTATGACTCAGATTATGCCTAAAAACAAAATTTGGTGAGAAACAGTAATTTGAAGATATAGTTAGATGCACTTTTTGAATTTCAGTTGATGAACTTCTCAATTTATGGTAACTTTTTTCACTTTCCCTTTTATTCTGAACATGATTAAAAAAACCTTTAATTCTTTTTAATTTGCCTTCTTGCAAATATATTTATTTTATACACTGCTAGCCATTAAAATTGCAACACCAGGAAGGAATGATCTGACAAACGTCAAAATCTCATAAAAGGAAAAAAAAACTGGGATATGCAAATGCTTAGTATTTCAGCGCATTTAGACGACACAGGAGGGAGAAATGATGTCTGAAGCACTGCATAAAAGAAAAGTTTTATAGTGGATTTCTCATTCAGAAAGTGCTTTGTAAGGTTGGAGTTTACTCAGAATATTGTGTTATGCCTCGAATAAGAAGAGGAAATGCTTACTAGCAAGTTTCAAAATTCGATAGAGGCAGGATAATTGCCTATCAAAAGTGCAGATTATTATTCCCTGATATCGCCAGTTGCACTGGTCGATATTCAACCACTGCCATGCGAATATGGAATCAAAGGATTGCTGAGGGTCATATTGAATGGCATACAGGATCTCAACACCCTCCCATAACTAATGCCAGAGAGGACAGACATGTTGTGAGGTCAGCACTGCAAAACCGTACGACCACATCATGGACCATTAGTCAGGAAATAGGCATGTTTGCAGCACGCCCAGTATCAGCTCATAAGTTGTGTCGATGTTTGCAGCAGTGTGGACTATCATCACTTTATTTATTTGAATTACATTTCTTTGGAAAGAATACTTTCTGTCCAAATCACTATGATGCCTTTGCAAACTGCATGTTTAATAAATACATCTTTCAGTGCACCAGTCAGAAAAGATGTATAATTGGTATTTTAATTTAGCATGAGATGCATACACACAGTTTCCTTTGCTTTACATATTTTGTCGTTGTGTCACTTCTTTACACAGCTTCGTTATCCTACATTTAATTTCTTAAATATTACATGTATTTTCAATTAAGTTCAATTTTTTTATTTTGTAAATCGGAAAAAAAAAGGCATAACCTAAAAAAAGCCCAAAAAATAAGTATTACTGTTTTTCTTCTTAATTCCATATTGCCTCAGGAATACCTTAATGCTCTTATGATATTGACGCTTTCTACGGATCTATCCACAACCATCCTTGCTTTTTTATTCATTGCCCAGCACTTTTGGAATAGCTTTTTGAAATAAGGGGTTTTGTGACATTCTTATGAGTAGAGGTATTGCCTTTCACTTCATCAGTATTTGGTCAGAATGAAATAGTGAAACAATTTAGATAATGATACTTAATATCTTTAGAGGCTAGGCATATTAAACACATTAGAGAAAAGGGAAGATAAGTTTCATTAACACTAAAAATTTTTCTGGAAGGGAAGATGTAATTGGGGGGAGCTTAGCTAATCAATAGGTAATTTTTCCGGAATATAGCAACAGAAAATTTTTTTAAATATCTTTTTGGTCCCTCTGTTGTACAGGTCTGTTTTGAGCATGGCTCTGTAAAATTAGAATGGTGCTTTCCTTTTTCTCCTTCATGTCAGAAAAGAAAACTTTCCTTTAAAAGGAAAGGACTGTCTCTAGTATCATCCTATCTTTAGTTTAAATTCTAAGAAAAGCAAGTGCATTCAATAACTTCAGTTGTAGCTGAATGTTCATTTGCTGTACAGCTTGGTAGTTTAAAAATTAATGCATTAACAAAATGTAATCTTTTTTTTTTTTTTTACTGAGAATATAATGGTGTTTTAAGTATCTGAAAACCAAACAGTAAATCAGGCACTAATAATCTAGCTTCTAATTTAAGTGATTCTACCAGTGACTGAGAGATTAAAAAGTGCTGAATACTGATACTTTGTCCAGAAGTCCAACCCAAGCGAATGAGCTCGCTGTATGGTTGGTTTCTTTGATTTTCTCCATGTGCAATATGAATATGAGCCCTTTCCTTTAGAAAAGTTCTACCTTGAACGCATTTCTTCCCTCAAGCAACCTAATTTATGCATGTTTGTTAATAGCATAACCATAAACTCGCTGAAAACCAGAGTAATTATCCAATCAGGGAAAATATGAAAGATACTGCAGAGGTAGTTGATTGCCAATGCTTTGTTTTTAAACTTAGATTGACATTTATCTATTAAACTCACTTAATTTGTACTTTTTGATGGAGTTAAAGGAAAGAGTAGAAATTCAGGTATGAAAATTTTGGTGACATACAACTAGCAATATGTGCATAGAAAAAGACAAATTTTTAAATTTTTAGAATTAGTTTTCAGGAAGAATTTTAATAAATACTAAAGTAACAGTAAATGTAACAAATAATATTGTAAAAATAAATGTAACTGTAATAATCATTATCATATTACCGATGATTAGAATTCTTGTCTTGACTAATACATTCTAATTAGAATTTTAAGCCCATAATGAAAATACTCTACATAGGAAAAGGCATTTTAAAACAAGAAGTTAGTTTAATTTTTATTTTATTTAAAAAAAATTATATTCTTAGATTTATATAATAATGATCGTGCCTTCATTGCCTACCGAATTCAGAATAGCTGTGGATGATTTCTATGTAACCTTTAAGCTTCCATTATTTGACTGATTAATTTGATTGATATATATTTTAGTAATTAAGACACAATCTCGTTCATTTGCACTTTTGGAGCTGAGGATGATGGTTTGGTAAAACCATTGAAACTAGTCCTGTGAAAATTAGAAAATATAACGCTGATTTTTGTTGTTTGAGTTCTGAAATAGATTTGAGTGTTTGTATAACAATTTGACTTTTAAAAAAAAAAAAAAATTAGTTTTAAAATTTATGTTTATATAAAAACTATGCTTAAAAGAAAGAAAAAAAAAAGAAAAGAAAAGAAGAGTCTTTGATGGTAATGTTAGTAGCCATTTCAAATATCTATAACAATTTAATAAAAAAAAAATTATATTATGCAGTTAATGCTTTAGTATATCTTTGGACATAAAACATCTTTAGAAAACTTTTATTTGTTGCACACAGAAAAGAAGAAAAAATTCTAACGTTCTAGAAAATTTTTAACTAAACATTTCTGTAGTAGAAACATGTTTCTGCTACAGAAATGTTTAATATTTTTTTTTATTTTTAATATATCTATTATATATTTAATATATTAATACAATATTTTTGGCATATTCTTTAATATATATATATGTCATGCACCCTTTTTTAATCTGTAAATAAATTTAATTACTTAGATAATGAAGTAAACTAGTGGATGATAAAATGACAAAGATAAAAATTTACACTTATGAGAAAGGGGCGGAAGTAATCTTTAACTTTTTATTAATATTCTTTATAAATATGAAAGATAGCTTTTTGATGATTATTAAAAATATATTTATTTTGCCTCGTCAATAAAAATGATGATAAAGAAATTATATATTAGTAATACTGTATAAAAGTACACTTGGAAATTTAAGGCAAAATTAGCTGTTTAAAGTTACTGAAGAGTGTAACAAAGTGCAAAACCATACTTAGCATTATTATCACTATGCCAAATTTCAGAATGCAGCAATGTATAAATTCACATATATCTTTGGAAATTTTGAATAAATATCTCTAATTCTTTGCAAGTATACCAACAAATACATCTACTTTTAAGATGATGGCAAAAACTTTTAAGGTTTAAGTTCGAAAGTTTTTTTCAAAAAAATTATTTTTAAATAAATTAGGAAATATGCATGAATTTTATTTGGATTAAACTTAAATTGCAAATTATAAAAGAAGAAATCAAGTAAGTTTAGCTTTAAGAATGATATTGAATATATACCAAACTCACTAACACTGTTAATTTTTTTTTAAAAAAAAACTTGTTACTTTGGCATGGCATAATTTGAGGCATAAAATAGGAATCTGCAAAAAAAAAAAAAAAAAAAAAAATCAGCATGTCATTTCAGCTGATTTGTGTCAAAATATGTATGTTAGAACAATGTTATATATGATTCTAATATATATTGTGCATTTGAGACGTGAAAAATGCAAGTTGAAATTTTGTAAGTTAGCTAACTAAAATAGGAGTTAAACTGTCCCTCTCTCTTGCTTTTTTTTACTGTAAGAAAGAAGAGGGTGATAAATAAATGAGCCAAGTGTGTTTAGCGGCAAGCATTTGGAAAGGCTATTTTTAATGTAATCTTGTTATTTACTTTTTAATTAACTCTTAATTCAATGAATTCCGTTTATGTACTGTTTAATCATTAATGCCTTATCCTAGCAAAATTCCAGTTTCGATAATCTGAAGTTTAACATTTATTACTTACCTTTTAGTATCATTTTATATTATTATTTTAAAGCCATAATGGTATCAAATAATTATTTATTCATTTTAACAATATTATTATTATTACTATTAATATCTTATACAGTCAAAAGTCTTTAATCCGGACTCGTCGGGACTTCGGTGATTCCGGATTATAGATTATCAGTTTAAATCTGGTAAGATGGCATGCAGAAATTATAAAATTAAAAATATGAAACCGTAATTTATAAAATAATGAGCAATTATTATCTAAAGGGTATCAAAATTTACAAAAAAAAAAAAAGCTTAATATTTATTTGGTTACTTTATTAAACATTTCTTTCAATGCGCGCATGCGTAAAGCATACATTATGCATAGCCGAAATTAGAAAATTGCCACCAGAAAACTATTTGATTTGTATTCGTGATATTTATAATGACGAGGAATTTGATTTAAATCATATCAAAGACGAAGTACATCGAGATGAAATACTACATTTAATAAGGAATTATAAGCCGAATAAAATAAAAACATCTGCCCTGAAGATAACGATAGTGTTGACAGATCAACTTCCAGTTCATTGCATGCCACCACGCCCCCCCCCCCGCGCGCGCAGAGCAGCGTGAAATTGATAAACAGATTTCGGAAAGGTTAGATAAACAAAGGATATGCCTTTATCCATTTTTTGGAGCAATTCCACTTTTTGTTTGATGGACATCGAAACATATTTTCGTTTTCGTAGATCCTTTGGGAGCTCCAGCATCGGAAATTCTATTTGACATAATCGAAAGTTCAAGCTTACTTTTATAAAATTGCTCTTACAGTCTGCAAAAAATAATAAGCCGAATCCAATTTGAAGATTAAGGAACAACGCAATCATCAACATTAACTGAAATAGACAATTATATAATTTTAGCTTATACCGTCCGTTATACATTAAACGCGCAGCGAAAACGTATTCTGCGCTTGTGCACATGCAAATGCGCAGTCGTAAAGGTCTTACGCACACGCTTAAACGCCTATGCGCATGCGTCAACGCGGCGCATGCGCAGAAAGTTTTTAGCTTTGAGGTCCGGATTATGTTTGTCCGAATTAACGACTTTTGACTGTATTTTCTCTGAATGAATTTGCTCATGATACAAAGCAGTGAAAATAATAGATAAGACTCCTTGTTCATTTATTCAATGTTTTTCTCTGACAGTTTAAATTTTATAAACTTAATTATTATATTACTGCAATATATGCATTCATTTTGTACAGGATTATAAGGATGTGCACATTTGCAGAATTAAAAATGAAAACAAAGGAAATACTGCTGTTAAAAAGGTAAGAACTTCAGTATATTTCAACTATTTTATATATGGATCAATAGTCCACTATTAGAACAAAACTGTTGAAATATACAAAATTCCTCTCATATGTGAAATGCATTTTAAAATTTAGCAACAATTTAAGTAAAGCTTTTATCTAGTATATGGTACTTTTTTTTTGGGGGGGGGAAGGTCCATTTGCTGTACTACTGAATATTTATTTATTTGCTTATTATTTCAAAAATTTCTTGTATAAATTAGTAAAAAATTAAGTATTAATATGAACTTTTTATTCATAAAGAGTCTCATATGCTAGTGAATTATACAATATAAAACCAGAAATTTTCTGAAATGAAAAATAGTATTAATTTTTTTTTTTTTTTTTTTTTTTTTTTTCAGATTTATTGGTCAAGTATTAAATATAGCCATCATCAGATGAAATATACTAAAAATAAAGTTATCAGGTAAGTTTAAAAGCAAATAATTATTTTCTCATAATAAATTATTGTGCCTAGCGACATTGTTAACAAATTTGTTTTAAATGTTTTTGAAAATATAATAAATTTTTTATCATAGGATCTTATATTATCATTTTTATGAAATATTTTAAACTGAAAGCAGCCCCCTTCCCCCCGAGAATATAAAATTTTTGTTTTCTAGGTTTTCAGAAAAAAATTTTAAATGTCATAATTGCTTCTCTCCTATCATTTCTTCTTAAAAAATGATAAGCAGTTTAAAGAATGCTTTTGTGCTGTGTTTAGAAATGCTCATATTGAATGGAGAAATTTTTATTATGTATTTTATATTTTTTACTTTTTTAATCCAGTTGGTGAAACAGAATTATTTTCATATGCAAAATATTTTTATCAGTAAGTTTTAGTATATTCAGTTATCCTTTAAAAAAGTCTGTTATATAATTAGTAATTTACCTTCCGTATTTCATAGTTTTAACAATAAAAAATAATATTAACTATTAAAATATATTATGAATATATATGAATATTAAAATTTTAATAAAAATTTTACTAATTTAATTTATTTTAATTTTTAAATCCTGGAATATGATATACCACAAACAAAATGCAAATGGAATTTGGTAATTATTAAAATTTGCAGAATAATAGTTTTAATTCTCTTAGTTATTTTTGTTCATAACTTATCAATGAATAATTAGGAATTACTGACTGATGAAGTCAGTACTTTATGGTAAGTGTTTGATCTTTCCATTTATTCTAAGATTTATAAATTTTATCCAAGTGACACTTAAAATCAGTTGTTTTCATTGCATCACAACTGAAAATTCAAATTGTGCAAAGTAGAAATTTTGCAAATTGATGAGATTTAAGATTTCTCTTATTTTTCATGTAAAAATGTATTCTCCTAAGCACAGTGATGTGAATATTTTTTTAAAAGTCTATTTTTCTTAACATTTTACATTAATTTTAATTAATAAAATGTTTCTACCTTTTCTACCATCATTCTCAATTGCACAATTGCTGCATTGTTTTCATCTGCATCAAAAGTGGTCTAATGGTAATGAAAAAATTTTGTAATAATCTATATGTTATAATTATTTGTTTATGTGTATGATATAAGTATAATTTTATTTAAGGGAAAATTTACTTAATATTTGATACTTGTTATATAGTTTGATGTTCAAGAAAGAAATAATAGAACAAAAATTTTTTAGCTTAATATTTTTTTAATCTCTTTGGCTTAATTTTTATTTAACAATGAAGATTTTGGCTTATTGAGTGACAGCCATAGGTGTTATTTTTAGTTTAAGAAGAATAGTGTAATCATAATTCGTATGATTTTTTGATGGTCTGTATTTAATGTATTTAAACAAAATTGTTCGTAAAATCCAAATTCTTTAGTTTTTTTTTTTTTTTTTTTTTTTTTTTTTTATTTATTTATTTATTTTATCTATCATAAGTATGAACAAGTATATAACAGATAGTTCCTTGTTGTGTACTTCCACTACAATTAGATGCCAAAATAGAAAAAAAAAAAAAAAACTTAGCGACCTAGTCTATAATGAACTGATCAGATGTTGTGAAAAGCCACTGTTATGAGCACTTTAGCAAGAAAGTACCAATATTTCTCTCTGGGAAAAGAAACAAAGAAACTTCAATGTGTGTTTCACACTTAATTAATTTTCAGGTAGTAGTACGAAGCTGGTTATGGCAGATGTTGTTGACATTTTGACATCATTGGCAACAAGTTTCTTTTTACAAGTATTGAAGTAATTTATCATATTTAAATTATTATTACCTTCATAACTGCTGCCAAATAAGTATTCTTTGAAAAGTTGTCAAACTTGTATTTGCAGCTAAAAATTAACTTTATACATATATAGAGAGAGAGTAACCGTTTCTTCTCAATCAAAAAGTCAGTTTGGTATGTTTTCATTAAAGTAGCAAAGTAGTATTTATCAAACTATAAAACTTGTTAAATTTTTTAATATGCAGCTTATTTGATTCTCAGGCTAGGCTGCCTATGCAGTAGCAGCTGTAATAAGGAAGTACCATCAACTTTTTGACACTGTATACTTGCACATTTCATACTATAAAGGTAAAAGTTTGGTACTTACATTTTAGTGCAACTACCTCTATAGAATGTTAAAAATTCACCAAACTCTGTAAACCATGTACATAACAGTTCTTTAGTTTTAGCAACTCACATTGCCACATTTTGTATGAGTTCTTTTTTGTGTATTCCAAATTCTAATAATTTATATATAAATCATGATATTTTTCACCATAGACTTAATTTTAAAATATGCTGTTATGGGATTTGCCTGTAATGGTAGAAAATGCAATAAAATTTCTGCAGGAATACATATTTTATTACAAAATTGCTGAAGAGAACAATATTTTGGCTCTATTTTTAAAGCAGTCTTCACAAAATTTCCACCAAAGCAAAAGAAATAAAAACTCATATTTAACTCAGTTTATTTATTGATTTTTGAGATAAATGCATAATTAAATTGTCTAATAGGTATATTTGTAATAGACAATATTTTGCTGTAATAAGTCAGTATATTTTTTCTTCTGTAAAAAAATCACCACCAGGTTTGCATTAATATGCAAGTGCCAAAGATTTATATTAGTTGTATATTAGTTGTCAAGTATTAGCTGGAGTACGATTTCTTTTTTTTTTTTTTTAATTAATTTTTATACTATGCTGCCTTTAAAATAACCATTTAATAGCTGTCAAGTTATATTTTCAATGTTCATTCATGTAAATATTTTTCACTAATAAAAACAAGTCCTTAAAATGAAAAGTAAATTTAAGTTGTAAAAAGAAGCAAACCAAATAAGTCGCATAAAATAAACTAATTATTGTATTAAAAATTATTTTTCACAGGAAATGTGAGTCAGATTTATCAGTAACAAGATGTACTACACAGAATGAAAACAGTCAAGTGGATTTTAGAAGTAACTTGCATGCTATTATGTATATTATCAAGCCTAAGATAAATTGTGAAAAAAAGTTTGGTGATATTAGGTAAATTAGGATTTCATTATTTTGTGATTATTAGATGCACAAAATTTAATTTGCTTGTGTAGTGATAATGATTATTTTGAAATAGCTGTAAAAGCTGAAATACTTGATAATAATTACTGTATAATATTAAAATTATTAAAAGTTATATTTTGAATCTTATCAGAATGAAGTATTTTTATTTAATGCTGGAAGTTTATTTGCACTACTGTAAGAAAGTTTTACAGAAAATAATTGGCAAACTAATTATATATTCTTACCATCTTTGCAGTCATTATCTTTCTCATCCGCACTTATCTTCTTTGCAGGGGGGGAGGTATTAAGATTGGGAGTCATAATTTAATTGAAGGTGGATGAAATTGTTTTATCAACAACAAATGCTGTCATGCTTGATAGGATAGCAAAGATATCACATTCAAGATAAATCTAATTTTAACACTTTTTTTATTATCTATAAACATGACTATGTACAGGAATATTTATATAGGTTAATAAGATATAGTTGATGGAAACAACCGTAGCTTTAAATGTTTTTAACTCAGGTATTATCTCAACATGCTACAAAATTATATCAGCCCCACCAACAGGAGTGCCAAAGTTCTCACAGACAACTCCAGTCTTCTACTGACTATCTGTCTCCCTTGTTGGTTCTTCGCTAACAATAAGGAGGAAGCTGACTGGCTAACCATAGAGAGATGCATGACAACCCCACATCCCCATTAAGATTATGCTACATCGCGAAGCAGAATCTAAGAAATGAACTGTCTAGTAAGTTCGCAGATTTAAATAATACTTCACGAAAATAATATTAATAATTAATATATTCATTAATGCTCAGATTTTCTCTCATTGACGTGAACAAATTATATACTTAAATGATATATGGACACTCCAGCAATAATATTTGCCTAATATCTTAATGCTTCTTTTAGCTTAAAAGAATTAAAATTTATGAGATGTATATGTGATGAAATAACATACTTTTGAAATAAGGGTAATAAACATTAATTTCACAACACATGAATGGATCTCTTGTTGCCATAATGGATTTTTGCAATAAACACATATATGCAACATTATTTATTTAAAAAAACAATACAATACAACAGTAAAACATTAAATGAAAAACACTGAATTTTTCAAAACAGATGGTAAGTAGTTATTGTACAGTTCTGGAATGAAAGAAAAATAATTGAGGCAACGTTTTAAGTTTTTTAGTTTATACTCAGTTCACACATACTTCATTCACTAACTAGTCTTGAAAGACTAGCAGCACTTTTTAATTCTGCACCAGAACTGTGAGAAATATTAATTGAAGATTGAAGTGCCATTGCCCACCTCTGTAATTTGGCAGAATGAGGCTCAGACTTTTGTGCATACAGTAGTAAGTTATGATCTGTGATCAACTGAATATTTAATTCAAACACCCAACTCTCAAACTTATTTAATGACCACACAGCTGCATAAGCCTGTCATTCAATAGTTGACTAGTTCTGCTGAGCTTCTGAAATTTTTGACTGGCAAAGCTGATAGGACGCATATGCCTTGTCTGTCTCTCTCAGATAAACATGCACCAACTGCCATCAGTGTTGCCAGATCATGTGATGTTTCACAAATTTCCTATTATGGGCAAACCTGCAGTACTAAAATCTATTCAGATTTGTGAATTTTCTATTGCTCCATCATTTCTTTGTGCTATTTTTGCTACTGAAAATGTTTTTCAGTGTACTGAAAACGTACACTCGTATGCATTAATATAATGTATGCACTAAAAATAACTTATAATAAAAAGTAATAATTTGTTTAGGCTTAAAGAAAAGTTTTTAACTGTCAATCCTAATATCATAGCCCATGAGTGTGAATTTACTCAGTTTTCAACACTGTAAATCTTTTACTTTAAATAAGGTATTTCAAAGTCGTAGCAACTCTTCCTCCATTTACAGTCATAATTGTATCATCATCGCCCCTCAAGAGAATTAGAAAAAATAACAAATTAAAGGATTAGGCATTTTATTTTGCAGCAGTTATTGTTTGGGAATAAAAATGGCTTTGAAATGCCTATTCTAAAGTAAAATACCTGGTATTTTCTTGTGTTTCATTAATTGTGTTGTTTAATATTTTGATGATCTATGAGTAGGATTCAAAACTTTTAGTCATATTATATGCTGTGTTAACTAAAATATCAATTATGGGTAGCAAGAAAAAATTCAGTGTCGCCTTTCATAATTCTTGGCTTAACATATTGTTACGTTTTTCTCTTCCTGACACCAGTTGTTACGTTATTTTCCTCCATCACATTCGTACGGGGTTCGTAGATTTGGAGTGAATAAGGACGACACTTGAGGAAGTATCGAAACACACTTTATTTAGCCAATATTAATCAGGGCATCTCCAATAACACATTTTACAGTCGTCGAAAATCTACTATAAACACACTGGAACAATCAGCAACACAGCCTTCACACTGTCAGGCAATAACGGTGGAGATAGCTTCACTGCAAAGCACCAGAGTACAGCTTCCGAGCTTCAGCAGTGTGCTCCAGTATTGCAAGAAAATTCGCCCACTTTGCAAACTATGTGTGCGTCTCATAGTGCAGACTTTGCAGACAAGGACTTGAGTCTAAACCAGGATACTTGCGTAAGGTATCGGGCTCCATTCATGATTCTGATGCAGAATTTGAAGCTCGTTCCCAGGAAACGAAGGGAAATGTGCATGTACCAGCTGTTGAAAATACCGGTGGGAACTGTACACATGATGCGAACCAACTTCAGTTTGGTGATCAAACTGTTTCAGATCTTTCTGTGGATGGAAAGTTTCAAAGAACTGACTCTTCAGACTGTGATATGCAAAACATAAATATATCTGAGAACTGCAGTGGAAAAGTATTTGACCCAGGTATATTTTAGTGAATAGACTGAGACTGAAATTCATTCAGAACTTTAACTTAAAATTGTTATGTGTTTAATTTGTGTATATAACTTGTACATAGTGTCAATAATGTTTCTTTGTTTATGTTATCTGTATGTTTTAAAACGTTTTGTTTGTATCAAATTATGCTTCCGACCAAGGGTTGTACTGCCCGGGACGTGCAGTCCTTGGGAGGGGGTAGTGTTACGAAATGTAAAGACGCGGTAAGATAGCTTCCCCGCAAAGCAGTTTTAGGGTTGCCTTAAAATGGCAAGGGAAGGCAGGGTTGCCACATTTAGTGAGAAATTGCCCATTTGGCACCAATATTAGCGATATACCATGGACGGTTGGAGAACCTTCTGGAACAAATTCTTACTGGTTTAGCCCAGAATGTTCTCGAACACAGGCCGAAAGCTATATAAACCCTGCTGGTCCGCAGTCAGTCAGTGTGTGTGTCTCATCTAGCAAGTCAATCCCTGCAGAGTCATCAAGTTGACAGCCGGGCAGCGAGTGCCGAGTGGGTCGTCGAGTTCACCGAAGGAGTCTCTTCGTGCAATGTCGAGAGAGCGTGTTGAGCTTTGGGAACGACTGAACTGAAGAGTCAGGAGTTGTGCTCATGTGTCGTCGAGTACATCGCGAGTTGTAGCATAGAGAATCTCGAAAGTACGTGGAGTTCCAAGAACGACCAAGGAGAGTCGGAAGCTGTACTCTGGTGTTTTGCGGTGAAGCTGTCTCCACCGTGATAGCCTGATAACCTGAAGGCTGTGTCGCTGATTGTGTCAGCGTGTTTATAGTAGTTCATTGACGATTGTATAACGTGTTTTGGAGCTGTCCTGACAATACTGGCA
This sequence comes from Stegodyphus dumicola, assembly GCF_044657685.1. Taxonomy (NCBI): domain Eukaryota; kingdom Metazoa; phylum Arthropoda; class Arachnida; order Araneae; family Eresidae; genus Stegodyphus; species Stegodyphus dumicola. The sequence continues at coordinate 203,967,308 of NC_140771.1, forward strand.
AATAATTCATCGAGTGTCGATACTTCATCAAGTGTCGTCGTTATTCACTCCAAATCCACACGAACCCCGCAAGAATGTGAAGGAAGATAATAACGTAACAACTGGTGTCTGACAGGAAGAGAAAAGCATAGCAATATATATATTTGAGCATTGGCTACAGAAATTAAAGTAAACAATGCATAAGTTCAGAGTACATAACTTGTAATGAAGCATAATACTTCTTTAGGGCATAAACAAAATGTTTGACAGCAGATAATGGTCTTACAATATGTTCACTGTGTTTATTTTGTATTTCTTTAGGAAAATTTTTTAGAATAATTGATGTAAAGGGTGTCTCAAAAATGCAGTAATAAACTTTTAGGAGAAATAGTGCATATCATGAGAATTGCATAGCAACCCATGACTGAAACATTGTCGCTAGTGGTGCTGTGCACTATAGCATTGGAAGGGAAAGGTGGATTTCCTCATTCAAGTGGTAGCCAGCATATGAAGAACATGCAACAGTATACGAATGGTGAACTTACAGACATGCACTTAGCTTTTAGTATGTATAAAAACTGTATGGACTTTTTGGCATTCTGAGGACAATATACAAGCCACTAAATGAATTTATCAGGAATGCTTCCCAGACAGACATCCTGCATCGTAGTGTGTTTGCACATGTGCATCAAAATTTGTGCGAGTACAGGTTGTTAAGAAATTGCAGGAGGGCAAGCCATAATCTATGCATTCGATCATTATGGAAGAAAGTGTGGTTTTGATGCCGTGGAGACTAATCCCAGTACCAACGTACATGCCATTGGCTTTGCCTTAAGAGTGCCTTATTGTAATGTACAGTCTGTTTTGAACACCGAGCCCTTGCATGCCTTTCATCTCCAAAGGGTTCAGTTATTGCTCTCCGATGAGTATCCTACATGTGTGCATTCTGCAACAAAGTGTCCAAAACGAGAATTTTCTAGCTTATATGTTTTTCACTAATAAGGCTACATTCAATAGGGATGGTATATTCAGTCAGCACAGCATGTATCAATATACACATGTTTCAAATTAATCACTCTCATATGTTCTTTCCAGTCTTCTACCTGTGCTACCACTTACCCCTGATGTTTCCAGTCATGGGTTGCTATGAAATTTTCAATCCATATAATGTACCCTGCCTTCCCTAAATGTTTGTCACTACATTTTTTAGACACACTATATGTACAGGCTAAACAAAACAAAGTCAAAATTTTAAAAGATAAGACATCAGTGTCTGTTTATAATTGGAATTACTATCTCATTGTATTTACAGAATTGCAAGACATCTTTATTTATACCTTTTTCCTTCTTAAAATTTCATTAAAAAATTCATATAAAGTTCTAAAGATCACTTATTTTTTAGTAGATACCTATAATTTTTCTCTTTTCTATTCTAGTAATTTCAACTTAGCTGCTGTTTACAATGTTTTTAAAAAAATGTATAATGTATACTGAAAATAAAATTGCCAAAAAATGAATGCCAAAAAGTCCATGCAGTTTTTATTCAAGCTGCCTCTCTTTTGGTAACTGTGAATTCATAGAACACAGATTGTATTTTATTATTGATAGGTGCACCTCTGTAAAAATAACAATAAAAGAGGAAATACTGTCAAATGATGATAAAAAATAAGAATTCGCATTAATTTATGTCCTTTATTATTATTTATAATCATACTATGCGGTGTAATTTGGACATTGAGAAAGAACTATTTCTTTCAAAATAAGAAGAACAGTTACTAAAAATATGCATGTTTAATATCTGAAATGGTTTTAGATATTTAAAAATCAAAAGTTGTACCCTAATATGCTTTTTCTGTAACAAATAATTTAATTTATAATGCTTTCTTCCATAATTTTGTAAATGAACATAAAATAAGAACACCTCTTATTTTATGTTCATTTACATTTTAATTTAAGTGCATAGATGCAGAAAATCTGTTTGGTTAAAAATGTAAAAGAAGTGTGCCCATATTGTACTCTGTTATTAATTTCTATAAGCCTTTTTTATAAATAACTCATGTTCTTATGCATTTCTTTTTGATGAAAACATTTTTTCCCTCATAATATTTCTTTGTTAAATTTGTATTTATTTATTGTAATTTTTGTTTTATACTGTATGTAAATTTGTAAAATTAATATTCTGTTTTAATAATTTGTTGTTTGTGTGCTTTTAAAAAATGGTATCCTCATGCATATAAATCTTTTCATATCAATCATTTGTGGAGTACGAGTTATTCTTTTCTTATGTTTTTCTTGTATATGTAAAGCAGTATTGTGTTTTTTTATGTCATTAGGTTCTTTTATTATAGCTTTTAGTATGTATATTTATTTAATTAATTAATTCTTGCAGATTTTGCTTGGAGTGTATTGAATTGAACAATATTAAGTACACTTTAGCAAAAGAAAGAAAGTGGTTGAAAGTAACAGAAGAATTAGAAAAACTTCTGAGTGCAGAAAATAAAGATGTAATGTGAAATTTTTAAGCATTATTTTCATATATTCATTATTTATGTATTAGTTATTTAAATAAAATTGCTAGAGTCATTTACTATAAATTAAATTTGCTTTTGAAATTTAATACTAGTAGCTCTTTGTTTTAATAAATATCAGTAGAAATTTGAGCAATGTATATGTTTAACTTCTTCTAAAGGTTTTTATTTAATAATGCATATTTAACTTAAATTAATAGTCATTTTAATTTTATTAGGTTTATCAGACTAAAAATTGAAATTCTGCTTATATTTTATTTGTATTAAAAGTATGTAAATTTAAGTTTTTAAAATTTAGTATGACACTGGTGGGTATGCAAAATTTGTGTAGAGAATTGTCTGGTAGTCCACAAATTTGGTTGTTAATTTAGCTTTCAGGTCTGATAATGATTTCTGTGCTTCCTTTTCATTTATCAGAGTAAGATGAAAATATGTTTTGAAATAACATTTCTTGTAGTGAATTGTACTTGCTACTTTGATTATCAAGGCAAGAAAATCTTATTTTTATATGTAAACTCTCCATATTATAAAGAAAAGAATCTTAAATTAGATGTATTGGTTTATTTTTTAAATGATAGAAATGTTAATGAAGATTTGTTGTGTGAATTCAGGATGCAATATTTATAACTTTTTTTGCTTCCAAAGACATTGATAACCTCCTAGACATACTCTGCTGTGTACTGTTTCTGTCTTCTTTCCCATCCCTTATTAATGAATCATCGAAAAGATTAGACAAAATTAAACTAATGGAACATATTTATGAAAAGTTGCCAAAAAAAATCCCTACCATTTAGACTAGTTCCTGAAGAGCATATTTCTAAGAAAAGTTGCTTGGTGTGTTTCACCTGAAGAGGTGTGATATGAGTTTAAGAATCCAAACTTAATCCTTATTTCACTCTACAGTGTTTTGAGAAAGCTATGTATAAAGAAAGGTGGTTCTCATTCTATTATTCTTTAAAGATCTGAAGAAGATGAAGACATTAAGCGGAAAACATTTAGGACCTTTGTATTAAAAATGAATGCAGTATTGCCACATAAGAAAAGTCCTAAGTAAAATTTAAAAGATGTGAGGTTTAATACAAGGTTTCAAAATTGTATATTTATTTTCTTCCACATACAATAAAAGCATTTAAAAATTTGCTGATTATTAAATATGGTAATAAACTTTGCCAAGATTATGAATAGGTAATAATTAATAAGAAATAAATACTAAATTACACTGACAACTAAATTATCTTTACATGCACAAAAAGGAGTGATTTCTCAAAAACTCTTTAAAAAAATTTAATTTATTTGAAACAATAAATAATGCATAAATATAATTTGGAAAACTGAATCTGAATGCAAAGTTTATGTTGCATGCTTTGTACTATAAAAAATGAAACTTTATGTAAAAGTTTATGCATCAGAAACAAATACAAACTTTTGAAAATAATAGGGATATGATCTTGCTTAACTCGTACAAAATGTCAAAACCTGATTTATGTAAGTAAGTTGGTTAATTAGTATTTTGAAGAAGTAAGTTGCATTCTTATGCCAATAGAGTCGTCAATGCATTGATATTTTATTAGTAGCATTTTGTTATATAGTAGCTTTTCTAATGGTGTTCCATAAATTTTATATGAGAGTCAGTTTAAGAGATTTGGATGACAATTTATTCATTCAGTGTTTTTGATTTTGAGAGGTTTGATAACCATATTTGCTTGATGTTCATGTGCCTTATCATCAATAATTTTTTTTTTTAAATGAAATTCACATACACCTCTAGAAAGTTTTGCATTGGACTATATGACTTCAGTACCTCTGAACAGACACAGATCCTTTGCTAACATGTACAGGAAAATATATCTATTGATACCTCTTCACACCATTGCATACACACTACCCCGATGATCAGATTCCCTAACATTGATGTGAATATTTTGTGTACCTGGCTCCCTTCAGTGTAAATGCATTTAGAATCATAATTCAACTAGGAATTGATCTGAAGAAACAATGGATCCATTTGCTTAGGCTCTGATATTTTCTGCTTCAATTCAAGCAAGCTCTTTTTTGTTGTTTAGTCAATGATATACTTTTTTCCTTTACTTTCTTCCTGACATAGAAACCTATCTTTATGATTCTTCTCTGTACAGTTTGCTGCAGTGCAAATATTCATTAGTTGATCCATGCTCTAAATTCAGCTGTCTTGCAGGCAATTTAATTTTATGGTGGGCAGCTGTTAAGGAGAGATAAACTGACCTTTAGAAGAAACATTTTTAAAAAAATTTGAATTGATTGCTGAGTTTATTTTAATTTTGTTAGGTCTTAAATTCTATTAAAAAATATTATGATCTGTTTTTTTTCTAGCTTGCTGTTATTGAAGATGAAATTCTCATATTAAGGAAACATCGGCAAAATGAAAAGAAAAACTGGATAAATTTGTATGATGATCTTATTAAACTGATAGGGAGAAAGCACAAGCATAAAGGTTATTATAAGAAAGTTTTCAAGAAAAAAATTAGACCTATGACTGACAAAGAACCCAATCGGCGTATGTTGAATTTCTTAACAATTCTTCCTGGCTGTATGCAATTTTTTTAATACAGTAAACCCTTGCTGAGTACAGATTTACGGAAAACAATTTTGCATATGCGTGCTATATTGATTGTTTACATTTGCTTTGTCCAATGCTAGAGTTTCATTCATACACATTATGCTGAAGAGTATGGAGATTCATATACAGTATGCCATTGTAATGTACACTGTACTAAAGACTGTCACTTATGCATCTGGCTATCCTGCTTAATATTACCTATTAACTATGTGACTAAAGCTGAATTGCTATCATTTCACTCATACAGCTCTAGTAGCTTATTTAAAAGCATGTTTATCCTCTTCTGCTTTTGCATCTATATTTCTTTTAATTTAAAAAATTCAATATGACATCTAAGAGAAAGTATGATGATGATAAATTATTTGCCATTATTTCAGAAAACTGAATTTTCAGTTAAGTTGAAAAATGGATTTGTTTTCACTACTTGAAACAGAACTAGCTATAAACAAATCAGGCATAGGAACAATATAGGATATTGAAGAAAACATTTGGTCTATTGTTAAAGTTTCAGATGTTACTCCAGCAAAGTTTACTTAGTTTTGAAAATCTTGCAGTTGGAAAATATGGCAAAAATTTTAATAGCTTGGATTGACAATTAAATACTCGAAAAAGAACCTGATATAAATACATGCATTTGTATTTAATGCTTTTAAATATGTTGTTTTTAGTGATAGATTTGCAGTTTTAGAAGTTTAGAATTTGGCTAACATTGATGCAAATATTTTGTATATCATTTAGCAAAATATTTTTTGTGCTTCAAATGGCAAAATAAAAACAATCTTTAAGAGAAGAGTATACACGTATAATGAATGAGTCATTTTCTGACTCTGGCATTAGTACATGGAAAGTATCAACATTGAAGATGCAATCATGTGTAATCATCATCCATCATTCTGAGATTATGTGAAGTGGTATAAAAACCTGTTTTTTTGGATTGATAGATATTGTGTTCAAGAATGCCAGTGTTCTTTATTACAAAAAAATGGCCTAAAGACACCGTTCATGAAATCATATTCGTGGAACAAATATTTAAAAATTACGTAGATTACAAGGTCAAAAGGAAGTTCATTGCAAGATCTTCATCCTAAACTTTGAGACTTTTGGGGAGACATTTTCCTGCCTTAAATGTAAATAAAAATGTGGAAAATGTCATAAAACCAGGAAACAACAGTAGACATTCTGTCCTTGTGAGATATGTAACATAGGATTTTGTGTACATCTGTGTTTCAAAGAATATTGTACACTGTCTACTTTTTGAAATGTTGGTTCATTTTTGTTGTTTTCTTGCCAGGTTTTTTTTATGAAAAAGATTTTAAGCAATTTTATTATTTTTAATATGAAGTGTGAAATAAAATCAGTGGTTGTTTGGATATATTTCCCATATTTATTTATTTGAGGAAAGTAAAAAGTTTTATTCTAGAATTTTTAAGGAAAATATAATGATAATGTTTTAAAATTAATTCTGATAAATATTTGAGTGTTCCATTTGTAGTGCACCAAAAATTGGAACAGTTAGATAAAAAATTTAATTTATGCAAAATGTTTTTCAAAATTAGCTTAAAACATTGGTTCACGAATTGCTCACACTCACAAGACCCATGTTAGCATGCTGTCCTAAGTGGTTCAGTAACTAAGGCACTCATCATAAAAGGATTAATTGCGTAATCCCTGAAGCGAAAGCCAGCTTCAGGGAGAAGCTGGCTTTCCCGCTAAAGCAACAGAAATTCAGACAGTAGTTTTTGAGTCATTGAAGAGAGGGGTTACGTTTTGCAACAAATTTTCAATAAGGATGAGATAGGCCTATTTTATAAGCAAATGGAGCAGTGAACCTACATCACAAAGATATAAAAGGTAGCTCCTTTTGTGTTTGAATTATTTTCAGCAGTTTGGGAGTGGAATAGAAAAACTAGGAAATAAGCACTCTTTAATGACTTGTTTAAATATTCATTCATTTAAGAAATCAATCTTTACTTAAAACAGCAAAACTTGAGTTTTAAAGTTCTCCTAACTCTCAATAATATTCCAGGAATGACGCTAAAATCCTCACAACATAGCATCCAAATGTACAGGTTTTATTCGGATATTAACAACACTTCTTTAATCCATCCAATGGATCGAGGCATCATAAAAATATTCAAAGCCTATCATGTCAAACATGTTTACATCTTTGCAGTTAAACAAGATGAAGGAAGGCATGAGATGCTGATAGCACTTTTGTAGCAATTCTGCATGAGCCTATACATAGAAATGATTAAACTCTTATGGGAACAATGAACTTCATCAACACTGAATGCTTGCTGGCATCAGACAGAAGTCATCAACAATTTTAAAGGTTTTCCATCAATTGAAAATGAAGCCAAAGAAAGCAAGAAATTTTTCACGTATGGACGAAGTCAAAGAATTAATTGATAAATAATAATTGACAAATGTGGGATGAACAACTGAGAAGAAAGTACATTTAACTCAAAAGAAATTAAAACAAATTGTTTTAAAAGGCAGAGAAATTGTTTTGCAATGGAGATTGACCTAAATGAAGAAAGGTGATACATTTTATGTGAGGCATTGAAAAACATTCAACCCTGAAACTTTTATTTTGTCAGTCATTGTCTCAAACAAAAACCACCAGTTTTTTTAAGAAATATTTAAATCACATAGCTACTTATGAAGCAGTAATAAAAATGTAACAAATTGGCACTTGTTACATTTTTTCCTTTTAATTTTATTAATATTTAGGTTTGTTTAAATTATACATATTTTCTTAATTTAAACTATACGATAGAAAGTTAACTGTGAAAAATGCAGTTTTGCCATATGTGCCAAGTATAGTAATATAACCCTCATATTCAGCAAGAGTTCACTGTAATGATAATTTTGTTGTACACCTAATTTTTTTCATATTTTTTTACATAAATAAGCTTAATTATTATGGAATTTTCCTAAGTGTCTATAATTTTTCAACCCTTGTATAACACAGTAGATAGATTCCTAGAAAATGCCGTGCTGTGTGAAACCATGTTGTATGAGACCCAGGGCAGTATAAAAAGGTGGGGTTACGTTCTGAAAACTTATTGAAAATAAATATTTTTTTAACTAAACATAAACAACTTAATTTTTATTAAAAATTTACACTGACTGCCAATAAGTATTTGGACACCTATGCAAATGATGATATCTGCGGTCCTAAGGTACGTCACGGACTCCACCGGTATATATCATGTAGAAAACAGCATCGGCTTTAGTCGCATGCAAGATGCCTCACAGTTCGGAGCTCTCTGAATCTTCGAGAAAGGTATAATTATCGGGTATCACAAATGTGGCCGATCCTTAAGGGACACATCTAGCGATCTGAAGTACCCAAAATCGACAGTGGCCTATTTGATTAAGAAGTGGAAGGTGAGCGGTGATTGTCGAAATGTGCCCCAAGTTGGCAGACCAACGAAACTCGGGGATAGAGACCGACAAGTGCTGTCCAGAGAAATTCAGAAGAACCTCACCCACTCGATGGCCCTCATCCACGAGGAGTTTCAACAGGCATCCGGGAGTATTTCAATGAATACCATCCGTAAGGAAGCACATCTGCTTGGTTTTGATGGTCGTGCTGCTGCCCATAAGCCTTTGATCACAAAGTCCAACCGCGCTGCTCGGTTAATGTGGTACAAAGCACATCAAAATTGGACCGTAGATCAGTGGAAACGGGTTCTTTGGAGTGACGAATCAAGGTTCACCCTTTGCCGTTCGGATGGCAGGGTTTGGGTCTGGCGTCTACCTGGAGAACGTCTCCTGCCAGAATGCATTGTGCCAACAGTCAAGTTCGGCGGAGGTGGAATTATGGTCTGGGGGTGTTTCTCCTGGTATGGGCTGGGACCCTTGGTCCCCATTCATGGTAAGCTCAACTCCAATGCCTACTGCACTATTTTGGATGACAATGTGCTTCCTACGTTGTGGCAGTTTTACGGGTTGGACCCCTGTTACTTTAATAACGACAATGCCAGTTGTCATGTTTCAACGTTAACCAAGGCTTGGTATGGTGCCAATGGAGGTCATCGAATGGACCCAGAGTCCAGACCTGAATCCTATCGAGAACCTCTGGGACAAGTTGCATCGCCGAATTCAGGGGTGCACTACCCGTGCAAAATCGGTGAAGAAACTTCTGTCTTCTCCAAGCCGAGTAGAAGAAAATACCACTAGCTGTCATACAAAGACTTGTAGAAAGTATGCCCCAGAGGGTCCACGCTGTAATTACCTCTCGTGGAGGCTCTACCAACTATTGATTTTAAATAAAGTTAGTTTTTCTTTTCTCTCACAGGTGTCCAAATACTTATTGGTAGTCAGTGTATATGTATGTACAGTACAAAACAAAAAGTATTACATATTTTAATTTAACGCAACTTTAGTATAATAAATTTTTTTGTTGTCATTGCTCAGACCATGTTCTTTTAAATTTCTTGGTATAGAGCTAGAAGAGAGACAGTTTTGCAGCTCCCTTTTGGATTTTTGCCTTATTTCAGTGGAAGGGTCTGCACTCAAGATTTGCAGCTAAGCGTAGGCCTTCTTTTAATTTTTTTAATGTTAAATTATTAACTTCACAATCTTCATCAGTGGTAGTGTCCTCAGAATCGATTTGATTTACAGCTTCCAATGCCATTTCTATTAAATCTTCATCAGTTTCTTGTTCCGCTAATAAATCTTGAACGTCCTCAATAGCCATGTTCACAAAACCTTCACCTCTGATTGATATAGCAAGTTCTAATATGCCACCAATTTCATTTTCTAATGATTCACGCATGTTTTCTATTTCAACTGAAGAAGGCCATATCTTCTAACATGCATTTAACATTGATGCTTTCAGTTCTTTCATAAAACGATAAAGAAAAATGTTAATTCAGTTCTTCATTGAAAATGTCTTCCAAGCTTCCATTACATTAATCGATTTTGAATCGGTTATGTCTAAAATCTACGGTAATGCTCTTCTCATGTAATATGTTTTAAAGGTATAAATAATACCTTGATCCAATGTTTGGAGTAATGAAGTAGTGTTAGGTGGTAGGAAAATTATTTTGATATTGGGATGATTCAAATCTTATGGGTGACATGGAGCATTATCTAATAGCAATAAGGTGCATTGAAGCTCAAATTTTTCTGCCTTTAATAACATTCAGTGTCTGGCACAAAACAATTTAAAAACTGATTTTCAAATATATTACCAGCTACCCAAGCTCTTGGATTTGCTTTCCAATATACCGGTAAGGTATTTTTATTTACGCCTTTAAGTGCATGAGAATTTAAAGATATATAAACTAACAAGGGTTTTTGTCATAAAGTCCAAAGTTATACTGCACAAAAATAGTGTTAGATAATTTTTAGACACCTTAAATCAGGATGCAGTTTTTTTTTTTTTTTTTCCTTTCCTTTCTTTCTTTTTTCGATATAAAGGTTCTCCTGGGCATTTTTGTTCCACCAAAGCCCAGTTTTGTCAACATCGAAAACTTGAACTTCTGTGTATCCTTGTTCTGTAATATTTTAAAATTTTCAAGAAACCTCCTAGCAGCTTCATAATCAGCCGATACAGATTTTCCTTGAATTCTTATGCTATGAATTGCAAAATGCTTTTTGAAATTTTTGAACCAACCTTTACTTACCAGAAAATCTGGGTTGACAGAGGATTCTCCATATTCTTTGAGGTGCTTAAAAATTTTGAGTGCTTTTTGTTTAATGATAGTACCATCCAACAAAATTGTTTTTTGACAGCTATCATCAATTCCATCTTCTCAATTATTGGCGCCTGCGGGGGGCGAACTACATGTTTGGCGCATGTCAAAGATCCTGCAGAAACTGCACTTCTTATTTCTTTTTCATTTTTCTTAATAGTCCAGACTGTTTCTTCATTCCAATTAAAAATTTCCCCAATGTGAGATGCTTTTTCTCCTTTAAAAAGATGGTCCAAGATTTGTATCTGTACTTCTAAAGAAATTAATTTCCTTTCGAGCGTTGTTTTTTTATGTTTAACGGATATGTCTGGCAACTGAAAATTAATGTCTTAAAGATGAAAAAGTTTTTCTTTAACAAACTGTGGCTCGACGCAGACTGCCGACTATCAGCGTGTGACACCTTTGTTTTCAGTCCCTGGAGATGAGGATTTGAATTTTGGAAACCGAACGTGCAGGTTGTGCGGTTTAGAGAACTTATTGTGACTTCATGTTGTTCACCTTCTGCAATAGTGAAGTTTCTTCATTGTTATCTGGGAACATTTGTTTATACGGATCATCTAAGGACATTTGTTCTTACGGCTACCGGATCTTGGAAGAACTGGCTGAACTTACGAAACAAGGATTCTTATGTGTTAAATGACTACAGAGGCTGTTCACACATTTTTTAGATGATGTATATTGTATTCACAAAACTAAATTACATTAAAATTCTTGTGTTTTAAATGTTCTATTTGACATCCCTTATTCTGAACTATCTTTTGACACCACAATTTCCAGGATAATAATGCCTTTTGAAGTGGCAGAAGAGGTATTCTATCCCATTCCTCCCGAACAGCTTTCCAGTCCTGTTAGGGTTTTGGGACAACGTTTGGATAATGCAGTTTTTAAAAGTCTGAAAGCACAAAAATCCGTGTGACACATCGGGAGATTTAGTAGGGATATCAGTGAAGGGTATGGCCTTGATACCAGTTTTTTGTTCCATTTCTTTTAGGAAATTTACAGTGGATTTTGATGTGTGACTGCTAGCTTTGTCTCGATGGAGTCTCAGAGATTGATGGTACTGTTGGTAAAGCGATGGTATTTCATTCAGAAAAATTGGCAATAAAATATGTTCCTGATAGTGTTTGGAGTTAATCTTGACATTTTTCTGCACTCTTTATTTTTAACTTGCCATTATAAGAAAAACCAGCAACAATCATGAATCCCTTAGAAAAACTTTCTTTCGATTCTTTGAACCATGTACTTAAATTTTTTCTCCCCTTTTATGGTAATAAATGGCTCTTTTTTTGTTACAATCATTTAAATACACCCATGCTTCATCTATTGCGACAATTGTTTTCCATTTTTCTTTGGATAAGTTATTCTCATATAGAATTCTGCAGCTTGTCCTGCATTGAGCGATATGCTTTGGAAGAAGATGACGCAGATTGCATTTTTTTGCTTTCTTAAGATTTAAATCAACGTTTATCATTTTGTTTACAGTGGAGACCGAGCATTTTAATGATGTTGCAACTGTCCTTTGACTATGGGAATTTTCTTTTAACATTAAACAACGTACCTTTGCAATAGTCGAAGATGCCCGTTTTTTCCTTGGATACTTGTTTGGAGTTTTTGTCCCACGTGAGGCTCCAATTTGACATTTTTTCCTTTCTTGTTGATGATATTATCTATCGACGCTTTAGATATCACAAAACCATGACTCTCACATCATTTTTGGATAACGGAGTATGCATAGTTCTCTTCGGAAAGATAAATGTAGCCTTCAAACCACTACTTTGTTAAATTCGCCATTTTTAATAAAAACAAAACTTTTAAGCCACAGACAATAATATTGACTTTTAAAAACATAGTACAATTTCAATTACTTCTAGAGCAAAACAGTGTTGTAGGAGGGTTATTGCAATTTATGAATCGTGTTATAGCGAAACCGTGTTGTAGGAGGGTTACCTGTATGTCATAGACTTGGACATCTTCATTGAATAAACTGATTCAAAGGAGGTCTGATGTGCTTATTAAATGAACTGATTCTCATGTGCTTTGCCAGTACTATAATTTAAGTACCTTCTTCTTGTCATTTTTTCCAGTTGCTTAGAATTATTTACTCTTTTGTTTTGCTTGTATGTTAATTCAATTATTTTCTTAAAATGATATATAGATGGAAGTTTCACTTTGCAATAATTGTATAACTAAATGAGTCTCTTTCCTAAACTCTGTTTTCTTTCTTTTATTCCCTCATGAATCATACAGTTTTCTTTTACAGCTATTGCATTTCACCTTTCTTTCAAACTTATCATTGTTTTATTTACTTTGTGTCAACTTTTCCAGAATTATTTGCAGGATGTCAAGGATTTTAATCAGGTAAAAAAAGAAAGCATTGATTAAAGTTCTCCTATTTTTTAAAATGATGGGAAATGTGTTAAAAATCAGAACTTAAGATAATCTCTAATACTTTTAAAGATATTTTATTTATTAAGTACAGAAAATAAAAGCTTTTTAAAGCAATAAAATTATTGAAATATTTTAAACAAACCGTTTGTTATTACAGTGGAAGAAAGTTCACTTCCTCGTCCATCTAGTCTTAAGCATAAATCTGTTAATGAGTGCGCTAATTCAAAACACATGGGGCATGATATAAGTAAATATGTTGTAAAAACAGCTTCAGCTCCATAGTCTAAAATAGATCATCAAGTATGTAAATTTTATTTTGTTACAATTACAGGACAAAATCCGAGATCCAGACTCATTGGTACTTTAGTCCTATGTCGAGAATTCCCATTATACTGTCAATCAGAATCTTTTAATTCTCAAAAATCTTTTTGTTGCTTTCTTCACAATTGGTAGTGGTATTTTCTGTATTTAAAACCATACTACAGATTTCACCATGTGTTAGTTGATTGCTGATTGGTCCATTGTCATCTCAGTGGAAAACTTCTGTTACATCTTCATGTATTATCACTTTTCTTTAGTTTTTCACAAATTACATTAATTGCAGAATTTTGCCTTTATAGCATTCAAAATCTATTCCTTTTTTTTTTTTTTTTTTTTTTTTGTATAATTTTTAAATTTTACTTTCTTAAGCTCAAAATATGCCAGCAACATTTTCTTCCCCAAAACAATATAGGACACATATTAAAAAACTATACGCAAGAATCTCAGTTAGTCAGGAGGAAAATCACTTTTATGACCCATCTGCTTTTCTGGATCATTTTATTCTCCATTCTTAAAATTTCCTGATGATCTGGGCATTAAATCATTCTGGATTTCAGACTTTGTACTCTATATCATTTTATAGTGTAGGAAACCCTTGGCTCATAAAAGTAATGGAGATATTGCATTCTGGATGTAAGCCTCCATCTTAAAATAATCTAAATGGTAAATTATTAAATGATATATACAAGGGGAGTCTAAACTGTTTAAAGAAAGTAAGAGGGGTGACAGTACCCATCCAACCAAGCAATAATTAACCATGGAAGTAATGAATGAATGGGTTTGCATTCCTCTCTGAGAGGCAGAATATCCTGCACGATGGATCAGATGTGGTGGATATATGGCTTGGCTTCATCACTCACTGTACTTTTACTTCTGGGGGCACATGAAATCTTTAGCATACGAGAAGCCTGTGGACTCGGCTAAAAATGCAACAGCGAAAATCATTTTTCTGTAGACAAAATTAACATAATACCTGGAATCTTTGAGGGTGCACCAGTCATTCATTTGCTGATGTGAACTGTGCAAAAACTTTGCTTTCTCAACACTTGTAATTTCATGTTTGGATTCTAATTTTTATTTTTTCTGCCACTATCAGAGTGTAGTGTGACATTGTAATTATTGCACGTCCTATCACCCCTCTTATTTTGTAAAAACAGTGTATACTTACCGTGTACAAAGAAAGAATAGAGAAATGCAATAATGTTTTAGTTATTCTATAGAGTCTCCATGTTCTTTTTGGTAGCATACAACATGGACTATATGTAGAAGACAAAGTAGCAAATGCTCGCTATGTCTTTGAAGAATAAATACTGCAGAAGAAGGTTTTAAATAGCCTTTTTATTTAAACTAAATTAAGCAGATGCACACACGTGGTGCTCACAATTCACTACCACTTGTGGCTAACTAAATTAACAGAAAAATATAAAATATAAAATGCACATTAAATTAAGAGGGCTAATGACTGGCTCCTTAGCTTAAAGCTAAATTGACTGTACATAGCAAAGCAAAGCCTAGAAATATCATTATAAGCTGAAAGGTGTTCAGTACTGACTAGAGAGCTAATTTCAAACACGTAGCATAAACTCGGAACTAACTCTGCTACTACTTCTCGTGAACTCTTAAAACACAGCTTAAATACTGCTTCTGAAACACATTTAGACTAGCATACTACATCATTATAAATTTACATTCCGGCAGAAAATTGAAATCGGGAAGGAATGTAAAACTAAAAATAATTGGTTAGAATAAAATAAAGTCTTTACAAATCAAACAGTATATGTTTGATGCTAAACAATTGGTCTAAATTCCACAATCAGCCAATAGTCTGTGTATGTATTTGTACAATAGATAGAAATTGATGCTACATCATTATTGACACATATAAGTGAAAATTTGTATTAAAAATGTTGGAAACAAATTAAAATGAAAAATTTATAATTTTGTATTTGATAATACAGCCAGTATGAAAAAAATGGGAAAAATCAGAAAACAGTTTCCAGCTTATATCTCTTGGTTGTTCTCCACGTACATATATAATTTACTGGCCAAAGATTTATATATGTCCGTTGATATTTAAATTATTCAAGTCATAAAGTATTTTTTGAGTCACCAACTTTGTTCAAGCCCAGTTAAATTAATTCGTGTAAATAAATAAACTGAAGTGCATTAGAATTCAGTATGCAACTTCCTTGAAAGTTATGTAAAGATTTTTATGTAAATTGTGGAAGAAAACAGGGATGCAATTTCTAAGAATTTTCAGTCAAAAGTGCTGTTCTGTAGCTCTCTTACTTCATATGTAGTTCATTTTAGTTCCTTTGAATGGAAATCAGAAGAATAGTTGCAACACTGTTGAAGCTGTCAAAGTTTGTGAAGATCTTGAAAACATCTTAAAAATTTTTCATAAAGCATGCATAAAATTATTTAGGACACAATATGAACAAGCACCATTGTTAGCTAATTTTTAGTATATATTTTATTACCAAAATTTAAAGCATAAGCCGTATAAGCAACTGAAAAGGAATAGACATAGCAATTGGTGAAAAAACATACTTAAAAAAAAAAAAAAATACTTGCAACAACTGCTTTGTTGAATATAACATTCAAATTTTCAAATTTATAATTCATGTTACACTTCAGGACTCTGGTTCTGCAGGAGTTTTTTATTTTATTTATTTATTTATTTTTTTTTAAGGCAGCTGAGTTATTGACCATACTTAAGTGGCAAAAATAAATACTCTTGAGAAAGAGTGCATAGGCAGAAAAGATCTGGATGTGATTGAAATATTAATCACAGCAAGATCTGTATCAGCAGGTTTGAAGAATGTTTTCTACTTTGTAAATTGTTCACAACAAATTAAGAAATCAGTTAGAGGAGATCAAATTCAGTTGAACAATCAGCAAAAGATCTTTTACTTTAAAGCTCTGAATGCAAATAGATGTATTACAGGTATAATGTGATGAAGTAACTGTTTTTAAAAAGTTATGTAGATTGCACATTAATTGCCATTCCTGTTTTTCTACTTACTCTCATTGCTTATTTTGTTTATATAAAAAATTTAAGTGCAAAAGTGTTTTTTTTTTTTTTTTTTTTTTTTTTTTTCCCCATGCACTTGTACAAACCTGTATTGCACTTGTACAAACCTGTACGTAATATTAGTTTATTTTCTTTGAGATCCATCAATATGTGGAAACTATTTAATAAGTTAATGTAAATAAATTTCAAAAATGTTGTTTCACCCTGATTATGTTTAGGCCATACAAGTAGTGAAAGCTCTGGAAGTGAACAGAACATCGAAAGTGAAGATGATTTTCAAGCGGTTGACAAAAATGATATTGATCAAGAGTTGCTGAGAAAAGTAACATGCCTCCGAGTAGAAAGACAAGAAATTGAGAATAGAATGAAAGAATATAAACGTAAAATCAAATCTGCTACTTTGAAACAGAATATTTCAGTCAGAAAAATTCAGAAAATCAATGATGCTTTTACTGCTGCTTTAAATGAACTAAACTCTGTTCTGGTAAGTATTTATCATAGATCTAGTCTTAATTTAATGTTTTTTGCTTTTTTGTTTATTGAAATCCCAATGTGAGATATTTGCAGAAACACTTATTTTTAAATTAAAAGTATTTCATCATATTTCAGTATAAATATTAGTAATACATATTTTTGATACAGTTTGATTTATTTTAAATATTTAATTGTTTTCACCTTATTAACTTACTTTAAATTATGCTATAATAGATACTACTTTTAAGTTACTAAGCATAACTTACTTGTGTTACTGCGAGATTTAAAACAGTACAAATTATTAGTGCTTTCAATTAAGACTGAGAAAATAAAAGTAGTTATAGAAAGCACTGTGTATATGTTAGTGGAGTTATCTTTGGAGTTGGTTATTTCTATGAAATTTTCAGAAGATATTTTAGTCTCTGAAAAAATAAATGGTATAGTTTTAACATGAAATCCCAATTTTTAATTCATATTTTGTTACGGAACCTAGGATTCAAAGGCATTATCATCATTACATAAAAAATGCACATAATTTTTCATTACTTCTGCCTCCCCCCCAACATCCCCGCCTTTTTCCCCCTTTTCTCGTGATTTTTTTTTTTTTTTTTCCTTTCTTTCTTTTGTTAAAAAAATACTTTATTTACTAATCTATTTCTCCCTATTACATTCTTCTCCCTTCCTGCCTTTTCAGCATATTATGTAGAAACTTCTGGTTTTTGATAGCAATTTAAAATATATGCAGGGAAAAGAATTGTGTATAAATGGCAAAATTTTATATAATACAAGTCCAATGTACTGTATTTTTCGATTCTGAAGAAATTAGAGACATCAGTTCAAATGAAATGATGTACATAATCTTGGCTACAAAAATAACACTAAACTTTTTATTCTAAACATTTACACTCACTTATCCATAGCATTTAAAATTGTCTGTTCATGGTCAGAGTCAAAACACAACAGTTAAAAGTTTTTGTCCTCCAGATAGTGCTGCTAAAGGTGGAAAATAAAGCAATTTTTAACATAATCCCACCTTTGAATTTTCAGCTCTTAGAATTCAACCCTCTGTGCTGGCCTTATTTTCTATCCTGATCTAGTCATTTTTATTGCTGGAACATCATTGTTGGGAGATCTGGGGAGTGACAGGTGTTGTTATTCGCTGGAGAAGCACTGATCATTTTCCATTTTTAAGTTGACTGTTTCTTGGGTGGACTTGGATCTCCAAGAGATACAATCAAATGCTGAAAATTCGCCGACCTGAAATCCGCGTTGCCTCTCAGAATATAAACATTCATTTTATAGGTTTTGGAAACCACAACATTGAGTACGAAATATCGAAGAAAAAAATACTTACCGAATATTGACAACATAATTATCGAATAATAATGAGTCAAATTGGAAATACCAAATTATTGATATAAAAAAGTTTTAAAAAATAAGATGAACTAAATAAGTTTTTTGCCCTCTGATCTGCATCGAGGTAAAAAAGTAGATGATTCGCTCAACTCTTTGTTCAAGTTCACGATTCACGTTGTTGTATTTTCTGAGCTTTGTTATTTCATTTCACGAGATTGTTTAGTGCTGCCTTTTTTTTATTCGGATATTTTGTGGATAAATTAAGAATATTTTTAATCTCAGCCCTTTTTAATACAATCACAGATAAGAAACGCACTCGTGATTTTACTGCTTGCAACGTTGAAAAACGTAAACACGTTGCATTGGCGGTAATGCAAGAAGTGCAAATTCTGCAAAAGATGGAAGCAGGTGCTACTCCTCGATTTATAGCAGAATAGTATGGAATTGTGACATGATTGTGTATGATATACGGAAAAATAAAGTAAAGCTGTTGAAATTTTACAGCAACAGTGATTCTAACACCGGAATCCGAAACCAGAAATCTTTGCATGAGGCAAAATCGGCAAACCTCGATGCTGTGTACATATGAATAATATAATCAATTTATATATGTAAAAATAATTTAATGTATATAATAATTTAATTAAATGTATCTAATACGCCTTATTCATTTTTGCACTTTTAGTCCGAATATTGTGCTTTATGTTTTCTGTCCTGAAATCCGCAAAATCCGCACAACCTCTGGTCCCGAGCTTTGTGGATTTCTGGAATTCTACTTATAACCTTGTAACTGCTTATTAAAGTCCTTCCAATTTTGTTTTGGCTTTTACTAATTGAATATATTCATCATTTTGTTTTAAAATATGAATTACTCTTACCAACAAGCAAATGATCTTCTTACAGTTATCACTAAAGACTAAAATGATGTCTGCTTTCTTTATTGGCTGAGCATCTGTCACATAGGGATAACTTTGTTGTAAATGTCTAAAATAATCATTTCTAAATATTTTGTTTAAATTCTACAAAAGTCTTTTCTGATCAGTCAGTCTTCTATTCAGAGGTGGAGTCTGTGTGACTGAGACCTGTCGCACCTGTTTCCTTAACACCTTGTAAAAAGATGGAAGGTGTGATGGGACTCAGTTCCTCTATGTCATCTGAAATCTAAGTTCATAATAGCTTCACAGTCATGTAGGACTTTCATAATTTCTACACGACCAAGTGATGAGCATGCTAAAACCTTTCATAAAATTCTTTTCAGCATTCCTATCAGACACTTCTGCCATCTACCCCATCGCAATGTGAATGGTGTAAGTTTTCTTGTGATTCTGTTAGGTTAGCTGCTCATTACCGAAATGTGCTCACAATCTATACACTTGAACAGTATTATTGCCAGTAAAATTAGCTCCCTTATCTGAATAAATGTTTGTGGTTTTCTTTTTTGAGCTGTGAATCATCGAAATGCTCACAGAAAGCTTTCTGCTAAAAGCTGCAGGTGAAAATAACTACCCATGATATCTGATCTGCATCTAATATCAGAGGTTTAATCAACTCAATTTCTAGAACCTCAAAAACAGACGTTTACCCGATATTCAGGAAGGCATACCATATACACTTCAGAAGCGTTAAACTCAAAATTTTTGCAACTTGGCACAAGTTTCAGTGATTCATTTGATAGGCTTTCAGGTCAAGATCGAATATTCTTCTCTTAGAGTTTCTATAAGGAATGCACTTCTACATGTTAAACATTTCATGTTTTTTTGTCTAATCATTCTGGTTGCAACATAATGCTGAGACAGAAGTGTGATAGGGAATCTGAAATTTTCTGAGTCATCTCAGAACTTTTTTTTTTTTTTTCATTTTAAATTTCACAACTTCTTAAGTTCAATGATATTTTTGAGGTAGGCCATTGGTCAGAAGGCTTCTTCAGCTATTTGAGATCCTCCACCATTTTTATTTGTGGTGTCAAAATATCAGGATTACCTCCTCGAGAAGGAAGATGAACAGAGTTAAGATTTCCTGGAACACATCTCCCAAACAAAGAATTGATTAAAAATTGTATTACTTGGAGAAATTCTTGAAGGAATGTTCCACACTGCTGTTCAGTTTTGATCTATATCAAAGCTGTTGAAGGATCACTTCAAAGATTGGGGCATCCAGAAGAAGTTTCAATTCTCAGATATATACACAGGCTGCCTAAGCTGCCTTGCTAGCATCGCAAAATATCTATAGAGTCTCTATCTTTGTTATAATAATTTAAATTTAACCAATAAGCCACTTGAACCTGAGCAAGTAAAATTAATTGATTGCACCAAATTTTAAATCTTACTTTTGAAGATTATTCATCCCATTTGAGCTTAATATACAAAGTTCCTTATAGCATCACTATAGGGATAAGTTTCACAGGTGCACTAAAATCAGTGCACTCTTTGTATCAGTGGCAGAAGTTTTCTTTTAATGAAGCATTAATTTCCAATCGCAGGACCGTCCGAGTTTTAATGTGAGTGTGTCTCGAGAAAGCATCCAGATCATTTGCAACACTGATACAGTATTACTGTTAGTTTTTGTCAGTGGGAAATTTTGATGTATTGAATCGCCGACACCTCAAATTGAAGTACCCAGAAGATACAGTAATTTTGGCTTCTTTAATAAACTTTTCTACTTCTTTGGTAGAATTTAGAATTCTTAATGAATTATCAATGTAGAATGAATTGCTTAAAATGTGTGCAGTAGTTAACAAATTTGCTGGCACTTGGCTCAAATGATGATTAAGCACAGCTGCTAAGAGAAATGGGCTCAATGTCACTCTAAAAATTGTTCTGTTATGGTGATATACTTTTACATTATTTCTGTGGCTGAATAAGGAAAATCTTAAGAAATCACAATCCTGTTCTTTTATACTTATTTTTTAAAAAGTTTTTTTTAATGTCTAAAGAAACTAAGATGTAATATTTTCAAAACTAATTTAAAATCCTAAGTAAGACTTCAGTAAAATTAGATTCCATTATCAAACAATTGTAAAGTGATAAAAAAAATTTCGTTCATCCCAAATTATTAAAAACAGACCAGACTTTCATGGTTTGGTTTGTTTCTATGATAACTGGCCAATGGGATGAGTAGCAGTTTCTTACTTATAAATTACACATTCTGTTGTTCCATAATGTTCTCAGAAACTGGAAACATCATGATAATCTTTTTGTTTGATTAGAATTAGCAAGTTTCAATTCAATCTTACAGTCATGTTGTTTAGGCTAGAATTTTATTGTCAGGTAAAATGGAACTATCAAGTATTCACAATATTGATCATCTTCACTTTATTTCGCTGTGTCTAGAAAATTATATTCATTTCATCTTTTAACAGAATTTTATTTCTGTTTTCAGCATTAGAAAGTGTTTTGGTATTTGAATTGAGCCGTTCTAACAGTTCTTCAAGCTCATTAACACTAATTTCTGATTTGGTTCTATTTTCTTAAATAATTTTGTTATGGCATATCATAGCAAAGTTTTTTTTTTTTTTTTTAATCTTCCTTTTTTTTTTTTTTTTTTTTTTTTTTTTTTTGCATTTCTTTCTTAAATTTTAACTTGCATACAAAAATATATTTTTCAAAAGTAAGAAATAATTATCTTTCAAATAGAAAACAAAAGTATTGTTCCATGGAATATTTCACGAGCGATAATTAAAAATCTTCAAGTTGATACCCTGCATTAGAATACCTTCGGCATGCTTCTTAATACAAGGAGGATGTCTTGTAGTTTTATATCCTGAAAAAATTAGAGACATCATCTTGAACTGATGAGCAGACCTACTCTTGTTTGCAAAAATATCCCTAAATCTTTAATTTTAAACATTTACACTCACCTTATATACAGTATATGAAATCATTTGTTTTTGGCCATAGCCAAAATGCAAACCATTTGAAGAGGGTTTTTTCCCTTTTTCTCTAGGGGATACATGGAAGTTTTTAACAGCAATATTACTAAAATTAATAACTTTAAGTGACTGTTTTGAAAGCATATTATGTCATCTATAGGTTAGGACAGTGATCTCAAACTGTAATTGCCTGTGGGCTTAATGCCAGATCTGTTGACAGTTGAGGGGCAAATCCATTCCCCTTAAAAAAAAAAGTTTTTTAAAACAAAATGTTTTAATTAAAATTTGAGGTTTGTATTTACAAGAAATTTCTGATAGTTACACTTTGTAATTCAAATGTATTGAGAGACAAATATTAAATTTTCAGACTGAGTTTTATTTCTAATATATTGAATGAATCGCTAAATAATTTATTTTTATCTCAAATTAAAAAAGAACAAACAATGAAATTTTTTTTAAGTAGGATAAAACTTGAGAATAAATAATACCAACCTATTTTCTTTTTTTTTTTTAATCAAATTTCTTTTGACTCATACAGAAAAAATACATATATTTGTATGTGAATAATTATAAACTTCTTTATTTCTTACTACAATGTTCAGTTACAACAGCTCATGGTATTTTGATTTTGCATAAGTTTGTACCTTAAAAAAAAATTTCCAGAAGCTATTTTCATCTCGAACTTCAAATGCTCATTGGCCAGTTTGATTATTTTTTAGTCTTACTAATTTTCAAGTGCAGAAAAGCAAGACTATTCACATATAAATTTACCCCCAAACAAAATGATTATCCTGATTGCAAAAATTTGTAACTCTTTCTATATATCTTTTGACAAGTACAAAAAAAGTTAATCACCTCAGAGTTATACTTCAGTATTCATATAAGATTTATATCACATTGTAAATTAATTAGCTCTATTTGTATTTGTAAATTTTCTAGCGTATTCACATTTGTTTTATATCATACTGAAAGTAATGTTAAAATTGGACACTAAATCATTAAAATCTTAAATATTTCTCCAAACTACTGTCATAATAATATTAATTAATTAATGGGAAATATATTCACGTGTGTGCATGTGGCCCATGGGCCACCAGTTTCAGACCACTGAGATAGGATAATTTTTGTCATATACCTACATATATAAGCATATACCTACAACTAGCTGTTAATTAAGTTGATGTACTTTAGCCCAAATATAGGTCTTTTCATATTACTTTTTTACTTTGCTAAATCTTTATATAAGTGTGTATATGTGTCTCTGTTGTAT
Organism: Stegodyphus dumicola; assembly: GCF_044657685.1. Classification (NCBI taxonomy): domain Eukaryota; kingdom Metazoa; phylum Arthropoda; class Arachnida; order Araneae; family Eresidae; genus Stegodyphus; species Stegodyphus dumicola. Next base: position 203,990,830 of record NC_140771.1, read on the forward strand.
TTGTATGTATGTATAAGGTAGTCATAAAAACACTTCCTTGATGTATGAACCCCAAATGGCTTATCCGTTGAACCAATTTAACTGAAATTTCAGATTTTCTTATTAGAAAGTATACACTCAAGTTTTAAAACATAGAGCTCTCACAATTACAGTTATGGTGAAAACATTTTGGAATTTTTTAATGGCTACACCGATTTTTTCCTGCACAAATTTATCAGTGCATTGAAAAACCATATGCAGTAAACCTGCAGTAATCTCATTATGCACTTTTGCAACCATGTGTTCCTGTTCTTTTTTTATTTTTCCTTTTTTTTTTTTTTTTTTTTTTTTTTTTTTTTTTTTTTATGGTCCACTCTTTTGTCTTTTCTTATCTTTTTCAACAAATAATATTATAGTATTTTATAAATTGTTATAATTATTTTAATATTTCTTGCCTTCATATTTTTTCCTACATTCAGGCAGTTTTTAAGAGCTAGCAGAACTAAAAACAACACACAGTCTACTATAGAACATGGACACTTAGCTCTTCTGGTTACCCCTTTTATCAAATGTACATGCACATTCTAAGCAAAACTAACTTATCTGGTTTGTGATAGCGATTTTTTATAATTAATACCTTAGTATGCTGTAGTATAAAAAATACTTTAAAAACAAATATAAAAGGATTGTGACATTAAAAATAGGCTAGTTTTGGTTAGCTTGTACATGCGCATATGATGATAATGGTACTATAGTGCAGATGGGCCACTAATACATGTAAACAAAAGAATTCATTATGAGCATGAGAATTAACAATAAATAAGATAGGCTACTGTGGCACTGAATTTGATTTCTAATTTTTATATTATTATAAAAGAATATATATAACTCTTTTATAATTAATAACATAATTTATTCAAAAAAAATTTATTTAAATCTGTACATTTAAATATCAGAAATGGATTCATCCACAAATTTATTAATTTATGTTAACTTAATGTTTTGTTTTTGACTTTTCCTCATGGAAATTAGATCAGAGTCAATGAGCGATAAACTAGCGTGGTTGCTGCTGATTTACTGACGATGTAGTATCAGCAGATTGACCGATGTTGTGTGTTTATATGCCGGAATCAGTGAACGTGAGCAGATTCACTGGGTTTTTTTTTCCCCTCATTGGTTTTAATGGAAAGTCTACTCTTTCTGCCTACTTGTTTTAATTTAGGCTGTGAAATAAATATTAGTTTTATTTTAGATTAGTTCCAGTTTTTATTCAAGCAAAGTATGTTTTTGCTGCAACTCCAATGCCAACAATTTATTATTATTTTTTGAATATTCAAAAATTAAAAAGTAGTGGGCTATTAAACATTGCCTATTTGTAGCTACACCGCTACATTTTCATTTGCAACAGAATTTAAAACCCAGACTCACAAAGATATGTCAACACGAATGGATAGCTGTCTCCACTAAGATTCACACATCAAGGTCCAAAATTCTGCGATGATTTCTCCTCAAAGATAGTTTTTGTTCCTGAAATTCATTTTGTAAAGTATCAGGAACTTTTTGATCTGCAATCTGAAATTCTAACTCCAATTTTCATTAGAATGTTCAGAAAAATACCCCCTAAATTCATTTTCTAATGATATCAAGCTGCAAAATTTCTTTTCTTTTCTTTTTTTTTTTTTTTTTTTTTTTTTGCAAATTCTGGAAGTACTTGATCATTACTACCAGTAACAAGAAATGATGATGATTTCTCAAACATTTTAACATTTTCATGTTAGCATTTCTCTTCCAATTTTTTAGTTTAATCATAAAAGGGTTTTCTTTTTTTTTTTTTTTTTTTTTTTCTTGCATTTGAAGAATCATTTATTCAATTGTAATCAACAAATTTTATGCTTTTCACACACAAAAAAAAAAAAAAAAAAAAAAAAAAGGAAAGTTTCTCTTTTTACTGCAAATAATAGATTTGCCAATTTGTTATTTATGAAGATGGCAGGAAGAATGTAACTGTTAAATATAAGATACCAGATGTATGTTCTGTTTTTCAACCCAAACCTCTGAGCTTAAATCTTGCCTTCAAATGGATACAAAACTCTTGTCGTAAGGATGAGATGTTTAAATACCTTATTTGCACAGATTCACTTTCTTCTCTCTCTTCTACATAATATATTATCCATTGAAAAAATGGTGGTGGAAATTCATTCTATATTATACGTGATTGGGTATTTTGCAGATATTCATTTTACCTAGGTTCACGGCCACAGTCGTATTCTGGGTAATGAGAGGGCTGACTAATTAGCTAAGCAAGTGACTTATCATGATATTGATTTAATGTTGTCTGCTCCCAAGTCTTTAGAAGCATGTGGTTTGGAAGAATACTGAGGTTGATTAGAATGCTGAATATCTTGCTTCTTTGAAGGCTTAGTGAATAGAGATTTTTCCCAGGTGTTCTTCAACAACTTAAGTGTAGGCATTTTCAACCGGATTATTGTAAACTTACTCAGATTTTGAGTGGTCATGGGAATTTCGGAACTTACTTTTACTTCCTTTCAATATTGTTACTAGTGGACTCTGTGCCTTGCGGCGATGCTGTTGAAGGTGTGGAACATATTTTATTGCATTGTAGATTGTGTGCCACTGCCAGAAGGGCATTTAAAGTGTGTTTAGAACAGCTCTCTATTTGCTGGCCTCCTGTTTTCTATGATCTTATTGGGAGATATGAGGCTTTTTCAGTCTTGTGCAACTTTTCTTGTTTTTTGAACATTTAGTATTATTATTTATATGATTGCACTTTTATCTTTTATGTGTCATCATATTATTTTGTGTATTGTCTGTGTATGATTGTTATGTATTAATATTTTGTACTGTTGATGTACTTTTTTTTTTCATCATTATTATTTTTAAGTATTATTTCATTTTTATTATTATTGCATTATTTTAACTTGGTTTCATTTTTTATAGGAATATTAACATAGTTTAATTATTCATGGTATATTTTAGTATTTTTATTATAATAGTATTTGTATTTTATTTTATTTTTTCTTCTTTGCTTTCTCTCAAAGTCTAGATTTTATGTTTTTAGTGTTGAATTCCTTGTACTCTGAGTTATTTGCTTACATCTGTAAACCTCATGTAATACTTCATAGAATACGGGGAGTTTTGTTCCTGGTTTCATAATTTAAAAAGAAATATATGCAATTCCAAAATTTCATAAAAATCCTGCCAAATTTAGATTTATTGCAAATAGTACAAGAAACCACAAGAAGAATTTTGATTATATTTTCTTAAATCTACTTAATCAGTATATAATTTATTTTTGGATAAAGTTTTTTTTTTTTTTTTTTTTTTTTTTTTTTTTTTTTCTTGCATTTGAAGAATCATTTATTCAATTGTAATCAACAAATTTTATGCTTTTCACAAAAAAAAAAAAAAAAAAAAAAAAAGGAAAATTTATCTTTTTACTGCAAATAATAGATTTGCCAATTTGTTATTTATGAAGATGGCAGGAAGAATGTAACTGTTAAATATAAGATACCAGATGTATGTTCTGTTTTTCAACCCAAACCTCTGAGCTTAAATCTTGCCTTCAAATGGATACAAAACTCTTGTCGTAAGGATGAGATGTTTAAATACCTTATTTGCACAGATTCACTTTCTTCTCTCTCTCTCTTCTACATAATATATTATCCATTGAAAAAATGGTGGTGGAAATTCATTCTATATTATATGTGATTGGGTATTTTGCAGATATTCATTTTACCTAGGTTCACGGCCACAGTGGTATTCTGGGTAATGAGAGGGCTGACTGATTAGCTAAGCAAGTGACTTATCATGATATTGATTTAATGTTGTCTGCTCCCAAGTCTTTAGAAGCATGTGGTTTGGAAGAATACTGGGGTTGATTAGAATGCTGAATATCTTGCTTCTTTGAAGGCTTAGTGAATAGAGATTTTTCCCAGGTGTTCTTCAAGAACTTAAGTGTAGGCATTTTCAACCGGATTATTGTAAACATTGCCTATTTGTAGCTACACCGCTACATTTTCATTTGCAACAGAGTTTAAAACCCAGACTCACAAAGATATGTCAACACGAATGGATAGCTGTCTCCACTAAGATTCACACATCAAGGTCCAAAATTCTGCGATGATTTCTCCTCAAAGATAGTTTTTGTTCCAGAAATTCATTTTGTAAAGTATGAGGAACTTTTTGACCTGCAATTTGAAATGCTAACTCCAATTTTCATTAGAATGTTCAGGAAAATACCCCCTAAATTCATTTTCTAATGATATCAAGCTGCAAAAAAAAAATTTTTTTTTTTTTTTTTTTTTTTTTTTTCAAATTCTGGAAGTATTTGATCATTACTACCAGTAACAAGAAAAGATGATGATTTCTCAAACATTTTAACATTTTCATGTTAGCATTTTTCTTCCAGTTTTTTAGTTTAATCATAAAAGGTTTTTTTTTTTTTTTTTTTTTTTTTTTTTTTTGTCTTGCATTTAAAGAATCATTTATTCAATTGCTCAAAAATAGCAATCAAGTTTGCAGACTGCAAAATCTATTCCTCTTCATCCATACAGGCAAAAAATTCCAGTTTTCCTTTAATTTCAAAAAAGAATTTAAGCTAATTTTTGCTTTCAAATGCTTGCATAGTTACATTTCCTTTTGAAAGTGATCAAACATTTGTGTGAAATAGAAGCAAGTGGTGGTCTGCTTCCAAGTCAATGCATAACCACTAAAAAATGCATGCACTGGGAGCTCCTTCCTTGACAGAATTCTTAATTTGAATTGTTTGATCCAAAATCATTCCTTGTGAAGCCGGGGTTGTTTTTGAGATCAGTACTTCATGATAAATCATACAGTGAATGCCTTTCATTTCTGGAGACAACTTTTTAACTTTAACTTGAAGTGTAGCCTTTGATCATAATGTAACTGTTTTTCCATATGTGCAGCACTCACATACATTACCACTGACTCAAAGAAAGGTAAAACTTTTTTTAAATATCTGAGTCTGTGATGGTTGTTTCTAGGGAAGAATAAAAAAGAAAATCCTCTTTAAATGAACTTAAGTAGATATAGCTTGCAAACACCAGCAATTTAGAACATGATGCCATTTCTGTTGATTCATCGAGTTGAACTGAAAATAAGCCAAATGCTGTAGACTCAAACTCCAGTACAATTTGATTCTTGATATTAATTGTCATATCACTGATTCACCTTTAGGCAGTACTGTTTTTTTTTTTTTTTTTTTTTTTTTTTTTTTTTTTTTTTTTTTGAGAAACTACTTGATTTTTTTCTTCATTTCATTTTCTAACTCAGTTTCCATCATTTTGAGAGCACAGAATGTGATTAGAGTTAATTATCCCATTGCATGTGTGTTTTTTTTTTTTTTTTTTTTTTTTTTTTTTTTTCTGCTTTGCTATCTCCATTGCTATCACACAGGAAGTTTCAGTGATCTTAAAACTTTTATCTTGAAATGCTCTTCTTGAATCTAATTTCTTCTTTTTAAGAGCATCTGCCGCTCAAAAAAATATTTGTTTTTGCCCTTACGTTGAGGAGGAACATTCTGCAAATATTACTTTAGCTGGGTTGGTTTCTAAGAATCTGTAACAGTGTGAAACTATATTGAATATATGAATCATTACATGTTCTTTTTTTTTCACTCTCTTTGTTCCACTGTCAACAAATATAAAGCTTATGAGGTAAATGTATCAATAGACAAAAATCATTTTTCACAATTACAAATTCTGACAAGATAAGGAAGAAAAAAATGCACAACAAGAAGCTCTGAAATTACAAGATAACATAAACAGATGGTAACTTGTAAAAACTGTCTTTTAACGTGAGTATTTACCCTTCACCTGGTTTTGTTTTGAGAGAAATGGTGATCTTGCATCTTGGAAGTAAGCCAGATTTCTCTCTCTCTCTCTTTTTTTTTTTTAACTTAAACTGAAGCAGGAAGTAGGTGGAGTAAGGCTGACCACATTCCATCTCAGGGAGGAATTCCCTCCTGGTTGAAAACCTTCATTTTATAGAAGATGTAAGCTTTTATTATCTTAGACTTTGGCTGTGGCTATTTTCAAATTATGCTAGTAATATTGAAGATAATGGTCATTACATCAGATAAAACAATTCAAAAGAATTATCTTTGGGTTTCCAAATGCCCCTTCTGTATTTCTCATGTTCTAGGCCTCTAGGCTCTTTTCTTAACCTAAGGCATTTTGTTTAGATAGCATACTTATTTCTGCAAAATCTTGGGAGGATATAATCTTGAAATTAAAGGAGATATTTGAATGCCTAAGAATGGAAAATCAAACTTATATAAATGTGAATTTGAAGGAAAAAAAGAAGTAGATCTTTAGGGTTTCACCATAAACATCTCATGAGGTTCTAAAAAATAAAATCTATAAAAAATTTCCAAAACCAAAGAATGTACATAAAATGTAAATTCTTGGGATTTGTCAGATGTTTTGTGCCAAAGTATGCAGAAAAGGGGAAAACATTTAAGAGCTTGACACTGAACAATAAAGACTTTGAATGGAAGAAAGAACAAAAGAAATCTTTTGAACTAGTACAAGAACAAATAATTGATAAATCCATAATTGCTCTCTATCAATCAAGCAGACAATGAAGTTCATTTTTATATAAGTTTTAAAGTCTAAGCAAAGTATTAATGCACCATGGTGAAGATAGAAAGTGACATCTTGTTTGTTTGTAAGGAAATTTCAGAAGCACAGAAAAGATATCATTATAGTAAACTGGAGTCAACAACAATAGTATGGTTTTTGGATAGACTGTGAATAATTCTTAATTGGAATAAAATTTTCCGTTATCTCTGACTGCCAACTGACTTGTGTACATGAATGTGAAAAAGCTTATGAATCGCCAAACAGGATGGATTTTGATCCAAGAATAGGATTTCAAGCTAAAACAAAGGGTGAGTAAGCAATTTTCTCATAGATGCTTTGAGTAGAGCCCCACTATCAGAAACTGACAACATGTTCATGAACAGAGCTGACAATTTTTAAGCTTGTCAGACTCTTAGTTTAGAATAGCAGATACTTATGATGCAGCATGCTGATCATTTTGAAGTCATCATTTTCAAGGGGGAAAAGAATGAACTGTAAAGGAGAAGAAATAATTGGAAACTATGTGTTTAAGAGAAGCAGATTAATTTGGGAAACTGTGATAGACTGAAATCAGAAACTGCTTTATGTGATCTCCAAAAGAATGAGGGGAAAATATAGTAGTGAAATCATTATTTGTTGTTACTTTTCTGTATACTGAACAGTTATTAAATTTAAGATACTATATTGGTTTCTAGGTATGAAACAATATGTAAGGATATATATCAGTGTGATTTGAATGTATTATGAATTAAGTAGCAGGTGGTAAACTACTTCTCATAAAAACTAATAATTGACTTGTTATTGTTATTTACATGGATAATTAGGGTCCTTTTTCTGAAAAACTCAAAAGGTAATGAGGGATTATTAGTGAAAAATAATATGGAAAAGTTTGTGAGAATTTTTGCAATTAAAAACACAAGCACAAAGTATGTTATAAAGTCCTTGAAATATTTCGTTATTGACTTTTACTGGTTTACTGGAAAAAAAAATAGATGATGAGGATGCTTCTTTGCTTCAATTAAAGCAATACTGTACAGACAATGGAATTCATGATACCTTATATTCTGCCAAACTCTCCAAAGCGTTGGCATGGTGCAGGGAGGCAACAGAACAGTTTTAAGAAGGATAACAGTAAGTAAGACAAAGACTGGGCACCATTTAAAAAGGATGCCAACTAAGGATGCAGATTTCAGTAGCAGAAATTGTATGAGAAAGTGTGTGAATGTGTGAGGTAAGTTGATATTTCAGCATGTGGCTCGATGTATATATGTTAATAGTGTATAGTATTAATAAAGTAAAGAAATAATACACTATGATCAATCTGAAAACGTGAGTTGGATAAACAGTCTTATAACTATTATAGCTCCATAGGGAACTTTCTCCAAGCTTTTGATTTAATACATAGCTGTCAGAGAATCACTTGAGTTGAAGAATTGCCCTTACCAGAAATAAGACTTTTAGAACTAAGAGTTTAAATCAGCACAAAATTTATTAAACCCCCAACTTGTGATAAATAAATTATTTAGAATAAAGGTCTATTGCTAGATACACTTAATTCACCAGATTTTCAACTAGGCTTTTGCCAATTTATAAAGTTCATATAGATTTTAAAAATATATCATATCCTTAAAAACATGTCATTTCGCATTACATACAGGTTTAAAAAAGAAAAGCTTAGAATGCACAGACAAGGGCACTTTAATTTACTAACCTTTTGGATGAAAGCTCAGTCTAATAGATCCAGACATTTCTCACTGATCAAAATTTAGCTTGATAATTAAGTATGAAGTCTACAAATAGCAAAGAGATGTTTTTTACCTCCTCCTTACACTAGCAGCTCACCAGTGGATGAGTGCTTAAGAAAACTGAATGCTGGAAGTTCGATTAAAACCAAGATGGACAGGCTGGCTGCTCTGTTGCTTTTTTTGGGTTCCTCTCTATGTAACGTGAATACAAGCCAGTTTCCCTTAGAAAGTCCTCCACTAAAGAATTCACCCCCTAGGAAAACAGATCTTGTGGGCTTTGCTATATTCAAATAATCTAACCTAAATATTTTTGACATGCTTTTATGTAACTGTAATTTGCACAATTTTCTGGTCCGAGTGAAATTTTCGGACATGAACTAACAGTACAGGCACCTCAGTAAATAACTTTACAAGACAGAACACTAAATAGCTTAAAAATAATTGTCATATAGCAATAAAATTTTATACTTTTATCATATGAATAGTATCAATATATCTAAATTTCATTTTATTAATTTTACTTTCTAAATTTTTATTACACATATTATGGTGTTTTGAACATGTTCTAAATGAATTCATAATTGTAAATCAGGAGTTTTTTATAATTTCATTTTTTTCTTCTTCCCAGACTGAGAGGATGCTTATTCAGCAGCATATCAAGAGACCTCTTGTTTTATATCCTGATAATGTTCACTCAGATTATATTGATGAACCAGATGAAAATGTAGATCAACAAAAGAGGCTTGTAGCCCAAGACATGTCAAAAACTTACAAGATTGTTTCAAAGCAAATTGATGTAACTAATAAATATGTCGAACTCTCACTGCTAACACTAATGAATATAATAGTTTCTCTAGAGGTACAGGATTTAATAGATATTGCATTTGTTTTCTTTCCCATTTTGGAATCTGTATCAATTTCAACGGATACATATTTTGAAAGCCTTGTAAAGTATGATTCCTGTGAGAAATTAAGTGATAAAGAAGAAAAACTTGAAAAAAAGAAGCCGAACTTTATTTCTCATATTCTATCAACTCTAAAAGAACCAAGAACTGATGCAAAATTAAAATTAGAGATTGAGAAAGAAGATTTGCCTTTCATTAAAGAAAGTAAGCCATGTAAATTGGTATCTCATGACATTCTGGAAACTAAGGCAATTAATAAAATTGATCTGGATTATTTTAATACTGATCTTGGTATTACTATGAAAGATTATTGCTTTGAACCTCTCAGCTCATGGCGGGAAGTGTGTGATGATGCTGAATTTTTGGGCTTGCTTGATAAATGTTCCTTAGATTCTGTTGATACTGACAAAATAATTTCTACTGCAACAATGCGTTTGGATTGCTCTGATATATTGCATGGTAATTGCTCCACTACTCCAGATTATTACATGTGTCCATTAAATTATAGCTGGGAGAAAGAAAATGAAATTGAAAGTAATGTATCCAACACACATCATGATGTTCAAGAGATGCTTATTGAAACTGATATTGCTGAAGTCTTGGATAACCTGCTGGAAAAAGTTACTGATATAGAAGAATCTTTGGTGAAAGAAGGCTATGATGAGCTTTCAAATCTAGATTTTCCAACTTTTACAGGGGGTGGTCTTATTTTGACATTACCTGTACTTAAGGATATGGAAAGAGATGATCCTGATTCCTTTCCTTACTCAAATTACTATAAAAAAATTGAAGAGTATGAAGAGCTTTTACCAAAACCAGTTTATGTGCATATTATTCCTCCCAGAGAGTATGAAATAGAACCAGTACATGACTTAAAGCTGAAACCTTTTATTGATTTTATTGCTGTAAGAAAAGATGACATCTCTAAACTATTGTTTATATTTTGTGATTTAAAATCATCAACAAATCAAAGAAAATTTGAACTGAGGTGAGATCATAAAAGTCTATAATGAGTTTATAGTTTAAAATCAGTAATCATAAGAGTTCATAATCAGTAATACACAGAGTGTTCAGAATTGAAGAACACTATTTCAAAGCTGCCTACAGGTGAAATAGTCATCAGATAATTGTGAAATTTTGTGGCAGGTTTAATGAAGCGATTGGAATGTCTTTCAGTTAAAAAATAATAATAATAATAATTACAAATATCGCAAGCATAGGGCATTGTAATAATAAATGTAGCCACATCTTTACAATAATTTTATACATTTTATTACAACAAAGCGTGTTCCACCTGATCACTATCATTTTCAGCTATCATGCAAAACTGCAAGATGGCATGTTTAATAGTTGACTGAAGTGTGTGATAAGAAATATTAAGCATGTGGTGTGAAATGCTGGCTTTGAGATCAGGTAAAGTTCTTGGATTGTTGTTACTTACCAGATGTTTCAAACGCCTCCAAAGCCATAAATGGACTGAGGTCTGGGGATCAGAGAAGCTGCACATTATGAAAATGCAGGCTGATAAGTATATTCTTCTGTAAAATAACATTTAAGAACATTCGTAACACACTGTTCAATGTGTGAAGGTGCTCCATCTTGCAGATTGTGCATGCAGGGCACTGTGGTGCTTGTAGAGCTTGAACAATATCATTCTTCAACCACAATGCATATTGCTGCCCAGTGATCGAACATGTCACTGAACTTGTAGCGTGTTTGAAACTGTGTCCTCTGCTACCTGAAGTGCAACCTCCTGTACTGCTTCTGCAGAATTGTTTTTCCTTTTCCATGGGGAACAGAAAACAATCCTGTTTCTTCAAATTTTGTTTTCATTTTCTGAAGCTTTTAGCATTCATAGGACCTCTTTGAATTCCCTTCAAAGTCCAAAATTTTTGTAGAGCAGCTACTTCAGAATTAATGCTGTGGTAAAATAATTTTATTAACAAACTGCAATAAGATCATAAACATATTATCATTGAGAGCAGCAAGCACATTGAAAATAATATCCCTACAAATGTTCTTGTTTTTATTACAGCTGCTGCTTGATATTAACAAAAATTTACATTTTTACTACAGGTTTTTAAAAGTAAAATGCCCTCTAGTGACGCTAACTGTAACTATTTTTTTGCTGAAATCCATTCCCATACTCATCATCTGCCACAAAATTTGATGATTTCCTGATGCCTGGTTTGTCTGTAGGCAGCTTTGAAATAAGCTTCTTTAATTCTGGACACCCTGTATTGCAGAGAGCTCAAAATATTCAAAATAAAAAATATTTTTGTATTTTATTGTTCGTTATCAACTGCTTATTGAATGGTGGTTAAATATTACTTGAAAAGTTGCTTATAAATAAAATTAATCATTTCCAAAATAATCAGGAAAATTTATGAAATTTTTATAATGTATGAATTTTCAAGTAATTAAGTTCAAAGATCTTACTTTACAGTGAGTACTTTAAATCATATAAGCATAAAAAAACTGTAAAATTATTTTCTGAAAATTTTGAAATTTTTGCTGCTGTGAGCAAATATTGTATAGTTTGTTTTGCTTAATGCCTTTCCCTTTCTGCACATGTCTATGTTCTTAGCACTTCCAACAGGAGAAAGAATTAAAATTTAGGCTGTCTTCTGCTAAATATTTTGCCAAAGTTATGAAATTGAGCAATGTGAACTATTTATTTTTACTTTTAGCAGTATTTTCATGTTATCATTATCTTGCATGTGCTTATGGAAATGTTTATCTGTTTGTGCATATATTAAAGTATAATTTTTTTTAATTTTAAAGCAGAATTATCTTCTTATTGCTTCTGCACAATATGCTGGTGAAAACTTAATCAGTTACAGATAAAAAGTAAGAAATTTAGAACCAAATTCACAGACAATAAAAAAAAGGGGGGAAATTCAAAATCAGTAAAACTCAAAATTCCTACAAATATGTAAAAAATCTCATTCTGTTGTCACCAAACCAAAAGAATTACTGTAAGCTACGGATGTGAAATACAAAATGACCCAAAAAATGTAGAAATTAGTTAAGGAATGTCAGTTCGAACTGATTAAGCTGTAGACATAATGACACTCCAGTCAACCCTCTTGCTACAAAACAACAATTACTTTAAAAAACTCTTAATTGCATTTTACTCCATAACATGTGAAACTTGCAGTCTTGTTTACATTGTACAAACTAAACATAATATAAACATCAGAAACAAAAATCATAGATCGCACATAAAAAGTTTGCAATCAATAACAATAGTATTAGTTCACCTACAAAGGAATTGGAACTTTTTATATTTTGTGATTTCAACAATATAGCTATTAAGATCTAGATATTGTTTCTAAACTTAAAAATAGATCTTTTAAGGAATTTTTCTACATTTAGCAATGTAAGATGCTTTATCCATTTGGATTAAATTCTTCAGTCAATAATAACTCTGACTTTTATGCTACAGTTTACGAACAGTTCAATCTTTTCAGCTAGAAAACACACAGGCAAGAAAGTAAAAACTTCTATAAATGCTATTTTACTACAATTAAAATTCCTGGATATGCTTGATAAGCTTCATTTTAAGAAAAATATTCCTGGTGACTTTTGTTCATTCCCTTACAGGCATCTACTTATAATTCAAAATTTCTTATAAAATAAATTTACAGGAAGTAGCCTCATCAAAGATATGGTACTCGACTTTGTCAAATTTAAATTTAACCGTAATTCGTCCAAGTATAAAAACATTTTCTGTAGTTTTGATGATCTCTACCTGCATAAAGTCTTTTAACAAGCTCAACAAAAATTTCTAGCAATAGAGTCTAAAATAATTGTCTGCACAGCAGAAAAGAGTCGTCATTTTACCAATCATCATGAAGAAGATTTTTCTGCAACTTGATATTGTCATGAAGAGAGATCTCTACCCTATGTGGATAAACAACATAAACATAGAATTATGGAAAATCTAGATATTGTACAGGAGCGTAAGAAAAAAAGGAACAAAAAGATGAGGCAGTGAAATATATTCCTAAATTCAATTGTTTCAAAAGTATTTCAGCAGATAATTTAAGGAATGGAAAAATGAAATGTTAGAACAAAGCAGAAAATACTATATTGATAAATTAAAGGATTTAAAGATATTAAAAATTGGATAGATTTACTTCAGAAGTTTTCTCAACTGAAAAAAACAATTTACTGTTACCAAAACTGATAGAGCTAGCAACAATTTTAGTATTCTATGAAAAAAGTTCTTCAATTCTCATATTGAAAAAGAGCTGCATAATTCAATAACCTATTGTATTTCCAAAAATAAGGAAAACTCTGTAATCAACAAATTTTATGCTTTTCACAAAAAAAAAAAAAAAAAAAAAAAAAAAAGAAAGAAAAGAAAAGAGAGAGAGAAAAAAAAAAGGAAAATTTCTCTTTTTACTGCAAATAATAGATTTTCCAATTTGTTATTTATGAAGATGGCAGGAAGAATGTAACTGTTAAATATAAGATATCAGATGTATGTTCTGTTTTTCAACCCAAACCTCTGAGCTTAAATCTTGCCTTCAAATGGATACAAAACTCTTGTCGTAAGGATGAGACGTTTAAATCCTTATTTGCACAGATTCACTTTCTTCTCTCTCTCTCTTCTACATAATATATTATCCATTGAAAAAATGGTGGTAGAAATTCATTCTATATTATACGTGATAGGGTATTTTGCAGATATTCATTTTACCTAGGTTCACGGCCACAGTGGTATTCTGGGTAATGAGAGGGCTGACTAATTAGCTAAGCAAGTGACTTATCATGATATTGATTTAATGTTGTCTGCTCCCAAGTCTTTAGAAGCATGTGGTTTGGAAGAATACTGAGGTTGATTAGAATGCTGAATATCTTGCTTCTTTGAAGGCTTAGTGAATAGAGATTTTTCCCAGGTGTTCTTCAACAACTTAAGTGTAGGCATTTTCAACCGGATTATTGTAAACTTACTCAGATTTTGAGTGGTCATGGGAATTTCGGAACTTACTTTTACTTCCTTTCAATATTGTTACTAGTGGACTCTGTGCCTTGCGGCGATGCTGTTGAAGGTGTGGAACATATTTTATTGCATTGTAGATTGTGTGCCACTGCCAGAAGGGCATTTAAAGTGTGTTTAGAACAGCTCTCTATTTGCTGGCCTCCTGTTTTCTATGATCTTGTTGGGAGATATGAGGCTTTTTCAGTCTTGTGCAACTTTTCTTGTTTTTTGAACATTTAGTATTATTATTTATATGATTGCACTTTTATCTTTTATGTGTCATCATATTATTTTGTGTATTGTCTGTGTATGATTGTTATGTATTAATATTTTGTACTGTTGATGTACTTTTTTTTTCATCATTATTATTTTTAAGTATTATTTCATTTTTATTATTATTGCATTATTTTAACTTGGTTTCATTTTTTATAGGAATATTAACATAGTTTGATTATTCATGGTATATTTTAGTATTTTTATTATAATAGTATTTGTATTTTATTTTATTTTTTCTTCTTTGCTTTCTCTCAAAGCCTAGATTTTATGTTTTTAGTGTTGAATTCCTTGTACTCTGAGTTATTTGCTTTCATCTGTAAACCTCATGTAATACTTCATAGAACACAGGGAGTTTTGTTCCTGGTTTCATAATTTAAAAAGAAATATATGCAATTCCAAAATTTCATAAAAATCCTGCCAAATTTAGATTTATTGCAAATAGTACAAGAAACCACAAGAAGAATTTTGATTATATTTTCTTAAATCTACTTAATCAATATGTAATTTATTTTTGGATAAAGCTAATAAAAACTACTGTTAGATTATTTACAACAACTTGCAAATAATTGAAAAAAATTTAAAATATAAAAATTTACAATATCAGCTGTTATGACTTTGAAAATCTATACACATCTCTCCCACTTAAAGAAATGTATAAAAGGTTTCTTGAGCTACCAGTTCCCCCGCCCCCTGAATTGCTTACTGTACTGGATTTGCAAAAATGGAAAGGTTATCTCTATTTTTTGCTTTTTAAAAACTTTATCAAGCATGCAAACATTCTTTAACTTCAAACACATGGTATTCCAAAGGGAAGTTTTTATTCAACTCACTTTGTAACCTCTGTTTATTTTATAAGTTTCTTAAAAACCTTTCAGAAAATGGTTTCAATAAATTTGAACACACATTCAGATATATTGATGATATTATTACATTCAACAATAATAATCTTATTGAACAACATTAGCAACATCTACCCCAACTGTTTAAAACTTAACAAACCAATTAATTGTAGATTATCTGGATCTTAGCATTTGTAATCTTAAAGAAGTAAGATTATTTCATAAAAGAAGAGAATTCAATTTTTCAACAATTCAACTTATAAATTGAAATATCAACATCTTTAAAAAAGTTATAGCAAATACAATTTTTAATCAAATTAACCAGAATTTAAAAAGTATGCACAAAAATTGAACAACAAAAAGAAATACTTCTTACTAAAATTTTACAATATAATGAAATTCTAATCAACATCATTAACAGTCTACTTAAAAAAGCTGGAATGGTTTACATTCTATAAATTTTTTTAAAGTAATTAACTTTTTATCTGAATGCTCAAATAGAGAAGAGTAAAGAAAGATATTTTGAAGGATTTTATTTGAAGGAATTTGTATTTTGTACATTTTTTCTTGACTACACTTTTATTAACTGAGGGCCTGCTCTATTCTAAGTTATGATGCCCATCACATGAAAACCTTATTCTTTTCTAACCTTTGTTTCTTTTTTCATTTTTTCTTACTTTGCTTTCTTTTTCTAAAAGAAAAACAGAAAGAAAAAAAAAAAAAAGAAAGTTTCTTGCTTTTAATTAACCTTTGGTAGATTTGAAACTTGCCATCGCCAATTTATTTCGCCAAACTGGCAATCATGGGCATTAGCCTTTTGAATTTCTGTCTTTGAATTGTTCGCTGAATGGTAAATCTTGAAATCAAGTTCTCTGTTAATTAGCATATATATTTTGTATTATTACATTTTCATTTCAGTAATATGTGTCTAATTATTTTTCTTTTACTTTATTGGTCACTGAATGGATTTGTTTTTGCATATTTTTATTTCATTTTTGGAATTCCTCTGCATAGAAGATGCTTTCAGAATTTTAGGGTGAACTGTTAAAATTTAATAATTTAGAATGCTTCATCAGCTAATTTTAGATGAACTGAAATGCAGTGGTTTTCCTTGTTTAGAGGAATTTAATTGAATTCGATCTACCTCCTCTTGATAACGGAGAATCAGATTTCAATAATTCTTCTGGTTTGGTGACAATTGGTTGAGATTTTTTACATATTTGTAGGGAATTTTGGTTTTACTAGTTTTGAATTTCTTGTCTTTGTGAATTTGGTTATAAATTTATTATTTTGTGTCTATAATATGTATACAGGTTCAAGAGTTATTTAACTGATGCAATGATTTAATATTTTCTCTCTGAGCTAATAAAAACTACTGTTAGATTATTTACAAGATAATCAAGTCATTTTAATGGACAAAGGCAAAATACAAATGTATACATTATAAACAGTTTAAATAACTGCCAACATTTTACATTTTCAGAATTCAACTTATTCATTGTCAACTCTAAACAGATCTTCTTCGAAATAAACCATTACTGCCGTCTAGTGTCAGATGATTTTTTGGTTATCACTTTCACTTTACAGAAACATAAAACAAGAATAAAGGCCAGTTTTGGTATTTAAAGAAATAGTTTAAAAGTTAATTCACGTAAACCATTATTTGGAACTTTAATCAAGTGTGAAAGTCTTGCTATCTGATTTTAAGGTGGTCTATTGTATTTTAATGGGTAATATTTTGGGGCTTTTATGTGGTTTTTATTCAGTTTCATCCTTTAGATTTTATATATTTAACTTCAGAATTTTATTCATTAGTAGTGTTTTTTTTTAATAATTTATCAAAGTAGATCACATTGCTTTGTGTCTGGCACCTTATATAATAATCTTTGGTTTTGCATCAGTAATCTCACCTACCTACTTTAGTCTTTACATAAAAACACTTTCATCCCACTTTTGGCACCAGTTTACTATAGGTTCAAAATCTATTATAATAAAGTAATACATTCTTGCTTAGTAAATCATTTTAATAGATGAAAACAAAAGCAAAATACAATTGTATACAGAGTTTAAATATTTGCCAACATTTGGTATCTTTAGACTTCAATTTATTCATTGTTGATTCTAAAGAAATTTTCAAAACAAAATTGTTATTACCATCTGTTGTCAAATGATTATTTGATTATAACATTTACTTTACAGGAACATGAAACAAAAATAATTCCAATTACAGTAATTAAAGGAACAATTCAAAATTCAGTTCACATCAACCATTATTTGAAATGTCAGTTACTTCAGGAGCTCCTATTTCTCATCAAGTCTGAAAGTTCTATTGTATTTGATTACTGTAGAATTGGTACACATCTGCTTTGAAAAGAATTTCTCCTTTTCTTTGAAGCATAACTGCTCCCATTTGCTTAGGTTACATGAAGAGCTCAACAGTCTAGCAGAAGCACCATAAAATGAGTGTAGACGGTAATTGTCACACACATATACAAGGTGGTTAAAATTAAAACACCCCTACTCTGAGCTCTACATTGAACTACTGAGTGTAAAGGCCCCAAAATTGTTGACCATACTATTCAAGACATGGGGAAACGGATTACGTGAAAAAAAAATAGTTTCAGAAACACCGATAGGTGGCACTGTGCAACGGAAAATATGCTGAAAAGGCACAAATAATCAAAAAAAAAAAAAAAAGACATGAGGTATGGAAATATTCCTTTTTAATTTCTATTGCTGATAAGAAGAAAAAGAACATAAAAAAGTTAAAAAACTCATTGTAACTGCAATTTCACTCTCTGGCCATCTTGTTATCAGATTTTAATCAATGTGATTTTTGGCTGTGGGGTTACTTAAAAAATCTTGTTTATCGACAACATCTGGTAACTTTTGAAGATTTGAAAGACAGTATCACTCTGCATGTGAGAAGCATCTCAATCGATCAATTACGATCCGAAATTAAACAAGCTGTCCACAGACTGCAGATTTTGCATCTTGAAGAAGGAAACCATATTGAGCAGCTTCCCTTGCATCGATAAGGTCTTTGTGATATGAATGTTTTGTATGTTCGAATAAAATGTGGTATAAAGTATATTTTGTGTCTTTTCAGCATATGTTCTGTTGTACAGTGCCACCTATCGGTGTTTCTGGAACTTATTTTTTTTTCCACGTAATCCATTTTCCCACGTATGTTTAACAATTTTGGAGCCTTTACACTCAGTAGTTCGATGTATACAGAGCTCATAGTAGAGGTGTTTTAATTTTAACCACCTTGTACATATGTTACTGAAAATGCTTATAATATAAAAATAGAGTTTTATTTTCTGATTAGCATTTATAATTCTTTTTCATTTTACTATGGGAAGGGATTTAAGTTGAAGAAAAATAAAGTAAGGAAAAGTATTTAGATTGAATTTAATTAAGAATTAATGTTTTTAAAATATGTGTCAAAAAGTTTTCTAAATTCAAAATAAGAAAATTGTATAAAATGCAACTTGTGTGTTTTGATTAATAATAAACGTAATTTTCATGTGAAAACTTAGTTCTTCATTTCTAAATGTTTAATTTATTTGATTTGGTATTTATATTTTATTCTTATAATTTAAGTATTGTCAGCTGTGCTGGCTGTGATCTCATTTTTATTCATCCCAGTGTGCATTTTTTGCACTTTTAATTTATATTCTTCTTTGTAATTTTTTACATTATGTTCAAAGAAAAAGGTTCATTTTAAATTATGTTCAAAATTCAATACTTTAAAATGGATATATATAGGCAAGTCAAAAATTATCTACACTTTTGTCATAACTTTTCTTACATTGCGCACTTTGTCTTCTATTCTCACATATGTTATTGTTATACTGTTGTGGTAATGCTGTGAAAGTTTGATCTTAATTCCTCCATTTTTCTTCCTTCTGTTGCAGATATATCATAGCTGTACCATTAGAAGTTTGCACCAAAGAGGAACAATGAGCAGTGATCCAATTCCTCTGTCGGAGGGTGTCAAAGGGTCAGGCATTCATCGCAATATGAGAGAAGTGCACTATCATGTAAAACTGTGTTTTTACAAAGCGTTGACAGTCCATAACACGAGTGAGCTTGTGTTCTGCAGTAAGCTTTCTTGGTACTCACTGTGCACAGACTTTATGAAAACCGAGCTCACTGTGGATGATTTGATGGGCAGAACCATGACTGATATTCAAAGCAGATGCTACTCATCGATAGTGATTCGCCTATTCATGTCTGACCCTTTAACAACTCCGACTAGAGGAATTGGATCACTGCTCATTGTTCCTCTTTGGTGCAAATTTCTAATGGAGCAGCCATGATATATCTGCAACAGAAGGAAGAAAAATGGAGAAATTAAGATCAAACTTTCACAGCATAGCCACAACAGTTTAATACAATAAACAACAGTATAAAGTATGCAAGAACAGAATACAAAATGTTCAATGTAAGAAAAGTTATGACAAAAGTGTAGATCATTTTTGACTTGCCCTCAATTAAGAATTATTGTGTAAAATTAGTTTTTACTCAAAGCCAACAATATATCAAATGTTTAAACATACTTTCCTGAAACTTTTTTTTATTTGCGTCTTGTACAGTAGTGACTGTAATAATACAGTAGTGAATGTAATAAGTGGTG
Source organism: Stegodyphus dumicola (assembly GCF_044657685.1). Lineage (NCBI taxonomy): Eukaryota > Metazoa > Arthropoda > Arachnida > Araneae > Eresidae > Stegodyphus > Stegodyphus dumicola. The sequence goes on from NC_140771.1 coordinate 204,010,829, forward strand.
TTATGCCATTTATTAAATATATATTCAAAATATTTCAATCCAGTATATTGTTTAATAGTTTTATTTTTTTCAGGTGTTTTTCAAATTTCTGTGAGATTCAGAAATTACACGAGTCAAATTTTCTCTCATATTCTTCAGAGAAGAACAAGGGCATACACGATATGCCCAGCATGTTAAAATCCTATCATTTATTTCATATTTATGTGATATGTTCAGAGCCATTAGCTAAAGTTTAACATTTAAATACATATCTGGTGAAATAATGACTTTTTTAAATTAAATTTTTTATGATAACTTTTTATTTTTATATGAAGTAACACTTTATTTTTCAGGCTATGTCTTAAGAAGGTAATGGAAACTAAAAACATGTTAATTGCAAAGCAGCAAGAAATGGTCAGTGTGGAACGTGATCTGAAAAGGGAAATGATGAGCAAGTTTGGTCGTACCATTGATTTAAATACTCTTCAAGACTCTATCGAAAATCCTCATTATATAATTAAAAAACACGAAATGGAGTTGGCTTTAAATTCTTTAAAAAATGAGTTGAATAGAGTAAAGGTGTGTAATTATAATGTTTCTGTTTAATAACTTTGCGTTATAAGTCATTTGAATTATAAATGAAAATTTAGGTTGTAGAGACATTAGCACTTTTTTTTAAGCAGAAGTCATGTAAAATGAGCAACGCCTTTGCCAGGAATCGAACCACTGACCTCTGGAATACGCACCCAGCGCGCAGACCACCACACCATGAAGGAAAACCTTATATACTCCCCCTTTTAAAGGAATACTAGGGTTTTTAGGGGACCCAATCCCCAAATCCTGGGTGCAGAGAATCATCATCCACCACCCTTTTTAGTTCCGAGACCTGTAGAGACATTAGGTTTTTTGTTTTTTTTAAAGCAGAAGTCATGAAAAATGAGCAATGCGTACGTCGGGAATCGAACCACGAACCTCTGGAATACACCTCCAGTGTGCAGATGTTCACACCACGAAAGCATGCTAGGAAAATGGAAGAAATACGTTATAATGTAATAGATTTAAAAGAAAAATGTAATGATTTTTCTGCAGTCAGAAATTTTATCATGGGAAAATGATATGTTTATATATGTTGCGTGTATACTTACTAATGATAAAAGTCTTGAGAAAACATTAAAAATGTCTATTATTAAGGCTTTTTAATTTAATTTATTTTTCCACTCCTTTGCCCTGTGCACATTCAGTCAGACATCTATTGCTGTAACATAAAGTTAAGTTTTATGGTGTGACTCCAAAGTATAATTTCATTCGAATCCTGTATATCTGTATTTTGTCAGTACTTGTAATATTTTTAATTTAGTAAGTCACCATATCTACTTAGTGTTATTTAAGTTTATCAGTTTTATTATTTATTTTGATGTATATTTGATATAGTATTATAATAAAATAATTCTTTTAGGCTTCAGAAATGTCTGCTATAAAATCATTAGATAAACTGTGTTTTGAAGATACAAAAGTCTGTTATGAGTTACTAGAATTAAGAGAAGATTTCAAGTTGCTAAACAAAAGTTACACGTCTAAATGGGAGGTCCTTCCAGTAAGTTATTAATATTATCATTTCAAAACTATAAAGTGTTTTAATTTAATCAAAATTATTTTATCATACATTTTTACTGATGTGGAACTAGTGTAACTGGTTCCATTTACATAGTATATTGTTAAATTATTTTCATTATTTTTTAAAAAATCATTCTTGAATCTCTATTACAGTGATTCTTATTTCATGCTTTTCAGTCGAATAACTTTCAATGTGCATTAGTTGTTTACAGACTAGCATATATCACAGCCCAAATTACTTTTTTGCTGTTGTAATGCATAATTATTTATTTCCCCCTTTGTTATGTCTTTTGAGAAGAAGAGAAAGTTACAAAATGCCCCTTGTATTGTAGGTTTTTCTTAATTTGCATTACAAATTTATTTTAAGTTTTCCTGATCTCAACTTCTCAAACTTCCCCTCACATTCTTTCTCCAGGATGTAAATTTTAAAGTTAAGGGAAGTGCTATTTAAACATATGATTATTTCAGTCTATTCAGAGCGTGTTTCACTAGCCTAGCGCACGTTTCGTTGTTATTTCGCGGTCACTCGAGGAAGCCTTTTGGCCTTATCAGTTTAGTATCATGCCAATTAGATCTCTGTGAGTCCATCTCTTAGGAGTCATTTGGAAGTGCATTCTTGCACTTATTTTATTTTTCAGATTTGATTTTGTATACTCATCTACATTTAGTTATTGCTGCAAGTGAACGGTGTTTTTGTAACGCACGAAGTCCATGCTGTCTGTTATTTAAGTTTGAGTTAATAAAGGGTTATTTTTCACCCTTCTTCTGTGCTGGTATTTATTTCATGCCTGTGTGAGAATTAGCCTGGTTCATCATAGGATCTAAGTTAGTGCATGTGGACAGTTAGAGATAGATCTTTACAGTATCATCAGTTCCTTAATTTACTATGTTGAAATTATGATAAAACAATTCTAGTATTTTCTCAGAGAATTACACTGTCAGAGGAAATATGTTGTTTCCAAATAAAATCATGACTGTCCCTTCTGTTCAACATGATGGACTAAGGGGCAGATGGTTGCTTGGACGACTAGGTTTGATGGGATACAGATTTAAATGTTAAATAAAAAATTAAATATTTCATTTTATTTCAAAGTATTATTATAATATTTTTATTGCTTTTCTATCTCGCCAGCAGACGAGTGGTAAAGTTGCTGAACTGAGGTAGTTTGTCCTGAATTCAAATCCCAGTGAATGAAATAGTGTGTAGTGTTTCTGTGTTTTTTCTCCCCCATGTGCAATGTGGATATGATTCAGTTTCCCTTAAAAGGTCTTCCACTTGGGCCTTTCCTACAGGCCTTTGAGTAACTTTACATTAATCAATAAATAAAACCTAACTTGTGTCTTTATAAATATCTAAATGTAAATATAAGCCAAATAGATTTTTTGCTGATGTGGCTGTATATTTTCAAAGTTAAAGGATATCAACAGAAATAAAACTTAACTAATTGAAAAATGACTGAAAGTTTTTTGTACAAAAGCATTATTTAATGTGAATTACTATATTTGCCAGTTAATTAGTGTTAAATGTAAATTTATAGGAATTTAAAAGTGATTGAAAAGAGAAGTTCCCTGTTTTACACTCTTTAATATGGTATATGGTCACCTAAAATGCAAATTTCACATCTTGATTTCATAGAATTTGCCAAACTGTTGATCAAGTCTTGTAGAATTGCATGCTGCTGTTTTGAAAGTGCACTTTTAAGATCCTGAAAGCATTTATAGCACTCTGCAGTTTGACAGTGTAATGTATCAAACACATATTGAATCAAGTTCAAGTATGGGGAATGAGCTGGCCTTTCGATTTGACTGAAATATTCTGCTTCCAGGTATTCTGGCATCTCAGATGCTCATTACAGACAAGTATTGCTGTCCATTGGTAAAAATTCTTAATGAATAGTACCCCTAAAACAGCTTTGCATGGAGTTCCAGGTCCTTCACGTATCTATGACTTGATACAAACTGGCATCTCAGATGCTCATTACAGACAAGTATTGCTGTCCATTGGTAAAAATTCTTAAAGAATAGTACCCCTAAAACAGCTTTGCATGGAGTTCCAGGTCCTTCACGTATCTATGACTTGATACAAAACTGTTTACTGTAGCTGATTACTACCATCAAAGATATGCAATTCACTGCAGTCATTTTCGAGAATTCAACTCCATAAAACTGTTTGAATGAAAATTAGATCTTTTATGGACAAAGGAAAGGTTGCATTTTGTTAACTCCCTCCAGATTAAAACACATACAGAATCACACTTTAGGTTATATCTAAATACAGTAATAAACAGTACATGATCTCATTTCTCTTCTCTGAATTGAACATAATGAAGTGACTGAGTCACAAACCATTGACTTTCTCGTATGAATTCCAACCTTGTGAATCCTTTATACAGAAGTATCATTGCTGATCTGAGTTTCTGTGGCAACCTGAAGGTTTAAAGCCACTGATATTCTGGTTGTTATGGAGCTTGTGCAAGCCAACAGTAACACAAATAGTCTTCAGATGCTGTTGTTATTCTTCACTGCCTTTGTCTGTCTACTAACTGTTTTGTCATTTAAAAGCATGCCCAAGTTCTTAATATGACACTTTAAGGGATATTCAGATCGTGGATGATCTGCATTTGTGTTTGCCCATGCTTGAATCTACCAATTAACCAGCACTTTTGCCCTTCACTGAAATGATGCCTTTGAGTTAAGGCATATTGATCACTTGCAGAAATCACTTTAATTTTTAACTAATATTAGTGCACATTAACTTTACTAACAGTTGTACACATTTGAATTCCAACATGCATCTATCCACAATACATTGTCAATTACCTAATGTGCATATTTTATGTGCTAACTTATGAGCAGAAATCTGATTTTGCATTCAGTTTACATGATTGAATATTCATTGAACACTATAGTCAGTGAGCATATTATTTACTATTATCTTTTAATTTTGATCTGCATATATTAAAAAGTTTCTAATGCCTTCTATTGAGGGACAACTATTTATTTTCTCACCCTTCTGTTTGACATGGTATTTTCATTTGCTATTCAAATTTGTTGCAGCTATTTTTCTTTCCTGATAATGTTCCTGTTATATATTTCAGAATTTTAATAAATTTTTAAAATGTGCTCTTTATTGAGTGAATTTGTGAAAAGTTATTTCTTTGTTGTTAATGTGAAATTTGTTTTTCAGAAAACTGCTGCTACAGATAAAACAAAAAAAGAAGAGAAAGAATGATTGCAAATTTTGTTATTGCAGTTATAAATTTTATTACTGCATTGAAATTCCTTTAATTTAAGGTTTTTTTTTTTTTTTTTTTTTTTTTTTTTTATTCCATATACTAACATTCCTATGTAGTAACAGAATACTTTATTAACTAAATTAAAATTTAAAGAACCATTAATTCTGTATCATGCATTATTGTACATGTCAGCTGTGTTGGGATTTTTTATCATATAAAATTCAAGAAGTTAAGCAAAATTAGTTTTTTCATTTCCACATTGAAAGTATTTCTTCAGAATTTTTGTATAATCCTTTAGTCAACGGGAACCCAGCAACATATTTAGTACAGTATGTATTGTGCTACAGTACAGCTAATGAGTTGAAAGTAAATTAAATTCTTAAAATTCTTAAAATGGAATGCAAAAATTATATATTACTACCTTATTTAAGAAGAAGTTAAAAAGGGTCCCCTAGGAGGCCAAAGCGGCTGAAAATCGAAAGGGCTTTGAGGTGTACCAAATAATAAAATTGTTTAACGGCTTTTCATCCTGAACAAAATGATATATTACAACCTATATTTACAAAAAAAATTAAAAAGGGGCCCTTATGCCACCCAATCAAAAGTGTGTGGGGTTGTGATTCTTGGTATCATTACAGGAAGTATGCTCTTTTTTATATATTATCTGGAGCATTCAGCGGAGTCTTAGTGTTTCATTTTTCAATTTTTTTTCCCCCAGCTGATTTTACACCTCTTTCTAACATTATAGTACTTCAGTTACAGCATTATATGATTTATGCATGTAGTGTTATATCTGCTAAATTTTTTCATAAAATAATAATATTGAATTTAAATTGCTTTCAAAGGCCTTTAACCATTATTTTACATAAGTTTGTTCATCTGGGTGGCATCATCAAAGTGCCTAAAAACATAAATTTCTTTTTTTTTTTAATTTTGAATTTCTAGCAAAATTTTAGAAGTTTTTGACTTGGGCTCACATAACTATATTCAAGCACCCATTTCTATAAATGCACATCAAAAGTATGCAAAAATAGATTTAAAAACAAAAATTAACAATTGGTAGCTACCTGGAAACAAACTGTTTTAGAGGGGCAGTGGTATAAAATATAAACCGGCTCTCAAAATTCAGGATTCCACTTTAGACTTTCAATTTGTGTTCTTAAGGCCCTTAAGTTACAATTGATGCAAAGTTTTACCGCAATATAAATTCTTTTTTATACTACCCCTGAAAGGGTTAAAGCATTTTATGACTGTATTATCTCATTATCACAAATGAGCTAAATGCAATATTTAATACAAGTATTAGGATCGAAATCTGCATGTGCACATTATGTGCTAGATATAAAAATGGTATATTTAAAAATGAGAAAAAAGAAGAACATACAAAAATTAGATTTCTACATGTACCTGTTTATTTCAGAGAAATAACATACCTTATAAGCTTAACACATTGACTGCTTATCACACGCTTGCGCGTGGCGTGGCGCTATCGCTGAAAAGCCAATCACGCGCCAGCGCGTGATGTGGGGTGATGTCTCAGTAGCCAGTCACGCGCTGGCGCGGGAAAATCCACTTCTGATTATTCATTCTCTAGTTCATTTGGCATTGCTTTCAGGGTATTTCTGCTGGTATTGGCATGTAGTTATGATTAGAAACTATCTGTAAATAATCGTGGTTTCGAATTTAATATTTAATTTTTGATTGAAAAAATAATCTTGTGATATGAGTTATACAGATGATAATTGTGCAGGGCCTTTGCGCCCCAAAAAAAGAAAAGTTCAAAATAATAAGAATTTAACGGATGATGAAATTGCAAATTTGTTGGCTGAGCTATCGGACGAGTACCCGAGTGATTATAGTTACGACGGCTACGACAGTGACAGTGACGAAAAATTCATTCCTCCCAATGATGCCCATGATATTTCGGATTCTGAAGATGAAGATGATGAACAAATCGTTCAAGGTGCAACATGTCAGCGCAATAATTCCGCTATAATGGAAAATTTAACTTGGGAAAACGATTCAACATCCATGAAGCAGTTTTCTTTCATAAAATCTGAGTGTTTGCTCCAAACTGTTTCAGGTAACAATCCTACAGATTACTTTCGGCATTTTTTCACCGACGGTATCTTGGAGGAAGTAGTTGCTGAAACTAATGATTATGCTCATAAAGTACTTTTTCACCGTGAAAAAAAGAAACATTCACGAATCAATGCCTGGAAAGACACTACAAAAAGAAACTTTTGACATTTGTGGGATTGATCTTACATATGGGAACTATATGAATCAACCGCATACAAGATTATTGGAAAACCGATTCACTGTTTGGTTTACATGTTTTTTCTGAAAACATGAGCAGGAATCGGTTTTTATTATTACTGAGGGCATTGCACTTCGCAAAAATTCCAGAGCAGAATACAGAAATTCCAAAGGATCGATTATATAAAATAAGAAGTATGGTAAATTTGTTCAACGCACGAGTATCTGAAATATATTACCCAGGACGAGAGATTAGTTTAGATGAGTCGATGGTATTATGGCGTGGACAACTTATATTTAGACAGTATATACCAAATAAACGTCACAAATATGGTATCAAGCTGTACATGATCACAACCCCTGATGGTATGGTTCTCAAATTTATGGTATATACAGGTATGTTGGATGATTCTGGTGGAAAAGGACATGCACAGAAAGTCGTAATGAATTTACTTGAGGGAATGTTGGATGTAGGGCATAGCGTATTTATGGACAATTATTATAACAGCTATGAACTGGCAAAATGTCTTTCTGATAGAAAAACTCATTGTACTGGGACAATTAGAAACAACAGGAAGACATTTCCAAAAGAGGTAAAAAAAAAAAAAAAAAAAACTGAAGAAAGGGCAAACTGTAGCAAAATATACTAATGGTGTGATGATTGCTAAGTGGAAGGATAAGAGAGACGTCACTTATATTTCCAATGAATATAAAAATGATATGGTGGAAAAAACAAAGAAAAGAGGTGAAGTTAAAACAAAACCACTACCTGTAATTCAGTATAATAAATTTATGGCAGGTATTGATAAGCAAGACCAGATGCTTGCTTATTATCCTTGTGAAAGAAAAACGATTAGGTGGCCCACGAAAATTTTTGTGCATATTTTGCAAATAATGATGTCCAATTCCCACTTTATCTACAACAAGTATTCCAATAGAAATATGTCACTTTATGACTATCGTCTATCTGTGATAAGATGCTTATTGAAACAGCCATCTGTTCATCGTGCTTCTGTGTGTCATCCATCTGAATCGGAGCATGTACTAAAAACGCGGGAAGAGAAAAAAGGTGGAAAAATACTGCGAAAGCAGTGTAAAAGCTGTTATTCGGAAGGAAAACGAAAAGATACCATATATGTGTGCAAAGTTTGCGAAGGATCTCCCGGATACTGCCTAGATTGTTCTAAGATTACACACAAATAACACTCTAAAATGTAAGTTTATTAATAATACCATTATAATTATCATGTAATAAATTCATTTGTAATATATATGTTTGTAATAGAGATTTATATAAAAATAATGCATACTGTCACTTATTTTACTTATTTTTATTCACTTTTTGCAAATCACGTGCCAGCGTGTAATGTGGCATTTGGGAAAAAAATTGTTGTGCAGTGCCAATCACGCGCTGGCGCGTAGTTAAGAAATTCCATATGGAAATGCTTAAATAATACTTAGATATAAAATAATCATATTTCATTAATAATTTTAAATCATATTTCCAATAATTAGTATGTTGGCTTCTGGGTACAATCTACTTCGATGTCAAGGCAATAACTATCAACCCCATCTCTAGAGACTGGCAGTCAATGTGTTAAAAATACACCCATTATCAGATAACATGAAAAGTTTGTGTATATTTGTCTTCCATTATATCTTCAAGCACATCATGAAATTCTGTGTCATCTTCACCATCACTATTACTCTTGATCCATAAATAAATAATCATCTGCCATTCCATCTAGACTGTTAGATATGCTACACTTTTTTAATTACTTTTGAATTACGTCAGGTGTAATTACAATCCATGCTTTTATTATCTGCTCACGGGCTATTTCAGACTAGCATGATGCATTTGACCTTCTTTTATAAATATTTTTCACATCCACATATTCCATTTTTGTTTAAATTTTCTTTGAATAACTTATTGATACTCACATCTAAAGGCTGAACTAATGCCATTAATCTGCCTGAAATAACTGCTGTGTCTAAATAGCCATGCCTATATTACACTCTTTCAGCAATTTCTCCCCCCCCCCATTATCCTTCAGATGGGGATCTCAACATGTCCCAAATTAAAAGACCTTATGGATTCTTTAAAGCAATAGGATTCTTTTGCCAAACATTTATTATCCGTAATTTCATACCATTTTCATTCATCCATTCTTTCTCATGACCATGAATGATAACACCATTTGGGAAGTTACATTTTGGCATTGTCTTTCTTTTAAAAATAACTACAGGTTTTAATTTTGTACTATCCACTAAGCAGGAAAGTACTATAATGAGGTGAGTTTTCTCGTGACCTGTTGTTTTTTTGTGAACTGCTTTTGTTCCTTTCACATTATTTTTTTATTTTCTATCATCTCAAACATTACTAGAGTTTCATCCATATTATCAGTATATAACAGTAAATAATTTTGCCTTTGTAAGTCAGTAACATATTTCTGAAAACTTATCAATTTGTTGTCCAAATCTTTCGGAAGCCTTTGTGAAACTTTTGCTTTTTCTCGTAAGTCTAAATTATCCTGTGCCATCAATCCAAAATTGCTTTGAAGATTTCACTTTCATTTTCATTCTTTTTGCCCACATTAAGACAAATAAGTGTATGCTGTTTCTTGTTACAATTAATTCGTTCTGTTGATTTTCTAGGACCCAATTTGCAACACTTTTTTCTAGGGTAGGCCATTTTGTTACTTCTTTATGCAAAGCACATTTATTCTTCGGCATATTAATTATTGTGATTTCATATTTCTGCCACTATGTATGGAGCTTTCAGCAATACTGCAGTCTGGTTTTCATTTCCTTCAGCAATTTGAAACCAGCACTGTCTTTTTTTGTTTGGTAGGATTCATACTTACTACTGAAAAGAACACTAGATAAACTGTATTTCAACCAAGCAAATGTGATTACTTCAATATGTTCACTTCAAATGACTATGGAAAGAGAAAATAGCTGATTCTCAATTATGTGAATTCATTTGGGTCTGAAGCCCATTGTTACCCCAAATTATGTCTGCCATTTCCTGACACCCTAGAATAACATTCTTGTGCACGCTTGAATTGAATACAACCCACCCTTTTTGCAGAATTATTTACTTCCTCAAGATATTTCCCCCATACACATATTGTTCCTCGTATCGCTTGTCAGCTCAATATATTATTGTTTGAAAGCCTAGGAAAAATCTTCAAATGAATGACTTCAAAAGTTAAAAGCATTGAACATGTATCTTTCAGTTTTCTTCTTAAAAAAAAGAATGTGTGTACTATGACAAATACACCCAAAAATTAAAAACTGTAGTTTGAAATTTTAGGTGTGTTTTATACATCAGAATATATACAATACATACACTCATGTGCAAAATTAACAGAATTTGTACATTATGTCAAATTTCTGAAAACCTACTGGACAGATTTTACTGAGACTTGGTAAGAATATGCATTTATAACAGAGAAAGAGATGTACCAGTCAAAAATCATTTTGTATACACATGATTATCAGTAAAGCTTATACTGACAGGATTTCCCAAATCCATTTTGTGATATCGAGCTGAAAATAAGTTGCAGCCAGACAGGTGTGATGGCATACCGGATGCAAAGCAGTTAGGGAGTTCCAGTGGCAGTTGATCCCAATCCTCTAGCTAGGCAGTTGATTCTGAGATGGTTGAGCAAGGCAGTTATCAACTCAGAGATGGAGGGTGACAGCGAGATGAAATTGCTGTCCCAAGAATGTCCCAGATATGCTTTACAGGGTTAAGGTAAGGAGATGACTGGCTAATCCACACAGCAAGTATCTTTACTTCCCAAGTAATCCTCGACCAGCTGAGTACTATATGGATGAGTGTTGTCAATCATGAACCGGAACCCAGAACCAACTGGGCCCTCGAAGAATCAAACATGGGGTTCTAAGGTCTCCTTTCTATAGCTCCTAGTATTCAGGGATTTGTCGAACACATCCAGCAAAGTGCAGCTATACAACATAATGCCAGTCCAAACCATTACAGCTCCAGCACCATTATGATCCTTTTCCTTGATGAGGCAGGAATGGTATCATGTTCCAGATACAGACACACCAAGAACCAGTGTCCAGGCTGAATCTCAACTCAACTTCAGAAAGCATGGAAGATTGGTCCAACACACATATTGCCTGCATCTTGCTAAATTCGCTCTCTTGTGTACTGCAGTGAGTGGGACATAAACAGCAAGTGTTCTGGAACACAACCCTATCTCATGATGCCTTTAGGTAAGTGTAGACTGTGGAACTCGGGCTCTAGTGACAGCTTACAGCTGATATGAGAGCTGTGAAGCTACAGCAGTCCTGTGTTGCTGCACTAAAAATGCCAAACAACAATCCACTTTCCTCACTGTGAATCTTGGTTCACCTTCTCGAGGTCTTCCCAATATGGATCCAGTGTCCAGAAACTGATTCTGCAAATTGCAGATGACACTAGGTATTTCATTGTGCTCTGTAGCCCACCTGCACTTGTTACCAGCCTACCTCCATCCACCAGTAATTTCTAATCTCATTCCATCATCTATACTTTTGTGGCTACTCATTTTTCCTGATACTTTTTTTAATTTACTCAGCTCTTCTGAGAAACATGGCAAACATAATGAAGGAGTATAAGCACACACATCACTTATATCGCCTACACAATCACCAGAAATATGTATTTATTATTTCCACATTTTGTTAAAATTAATTCAACATTATAATCGGTCATTTATGAATGTTTTAATTTTTCCTTTGCCAAAAGGTAGGTCATTCTTCAAAGAAGTTCATTGCTGATTTTTTTTTAAATTCTCATTTGTTGTCACTGCTGAAAATATTCTTTTAGTTGCAGTGGATGAATGAGCACAATGCAACTTAAACTAATATTGTTAAAGAAGGAAACATTTGTTCCATTACAGTAGTGGTTCTCGCCTTCTTTTCTTTTGCATACCTCTTAATGAGGCAGATTGTAATCATGGAATACCTCTAACTTTCCACTTAAGAACCAATAACCCCCTGACCCTCCTTCAGTATTCTTGTAATATATCTCACAGTGCTTTTATTTTAATACTATAAAATTAATAAACTGCAATAAATGAAATCGGAAAAGTTGTTCTTTTTCAGAGATTGTTAATTTTTTAGGTAGCTTTAAATGAATTTTCGGTAACAGGATCTGAAATCCAGTCCTCCTTCCTACTTTATTTGGGCAAGTAATGTTTGAACGACCATTGGAGTTCTTTTAACTGGGTTCTTATACTCTCTTTGACTTCATTTGAAAGTTGAAGCTAATTTTTCTGACAAAAATTTCAATTTTTAATTTTCAATTCATGATTCCCAAGAATATAACTTTTTTAGAATGTTTAGCATAGAATGAGTTTTATGTGACATGCTGAAAACAGATACAGAACTGTTTGTTAAACTTAAGCTCAGTTTATTAAGTTTCGAAAAAATATTGAATAGTTATGCAAGTCCTTGAAGATATTCATCGTTGTGAATTTTCAAGCTCATTTGAAATGGGTGTCTCCTAAACTTGCTTGGGACAGATGCCAAATTGGAACTATTTGCCACAAGTAGTTTCTATTTTGTGCAAAGATCTGCTTCTTAATTATTTAACCATTTTTATATAAACAACTCTTCACAATTTGCAATTTGAAAAGAAACATGAATTTAAATCAAAGCTCCACATTAAAATTGGTTTGCATATCAGAATTCAAAACAATTTAAAGAAAGAGACTACATAACTGACTTGATTTTTTACTAAATACAGTCAAATGTCTTTAATCCGGACTCGTCGGGACTTCGGCGATTCCGGATTATCGATTTTTCCGGATTATAGATCATCAGTTTAAATCTGGTAATATGGCATGCAGAAATTATAAAATTAAAAATATGAAACCGTAATTTATAAAATAATGAGCAATTATGATCTAAAGGGTATCAAAATTTACAAAAAAAGAAGCTTAATATTTATTTGTTTACTTTATTAAACATTTCTTTCAACGCGCATGCGTACCTTACGCATAGCCGAAATTAGAAAATTGCAACCAGAAAACTATTTGATTTGTATTCGTGATATTTATAATGACGAGGAATTTGATTTAAATCATATCAAAGACGGAGTACATCGAGATTAAATACTACATTTAGTAAGGAATTATAAGCCGAATAAAATAAAAAACATCTGCCCTGAAGATAACGATAGTGGTGACAGATCAACTTCCAGTTCATTGCGCGCCGCGACGTCCCCCCCCCCCGCGCAGAGCAGCGTGAAATTGATAAACAGATTTCGAAACGGTTAGATAAACAAAGGATATACCTTTATCCATTTTTGTAGCAATTCGTTTTTTGTTTGATGGACATCGAATCATACTTTCGTTTTCTAAATCCTTTGGGAGCTCCAGCATCGGAAATTCTATTTGACATAATCGAAAGTTCAAGCTTACTTTTATAAAATTGCTCTTACAGTCTTCAAAAAATAATAAGCCGGATCCAATTCGAAGATTAAGGAACAACGCAATCATCAACATTAACTGAAATAGATAATTAGATAATTTTAGCTTATACCGTCCGTTATACATTAAACGCGCACGCAAAAACGTATTCTGCGCTTGCGCAGTCGTAAATGTCTTCCACGCCCGCGTAAAACGCCTATGAGCATGCGTCAACGCGGCGCATGCGCAGAAAGATTTTAGCTTTGAGGTCCGGATTATAGATCATTCCGGATTATGTGTGTCCGAACTAACGACTTTTGACTGTACTGAAAATACATGATACACTGTGCCAGAATGGGGAAGGAAGTGGCTAGCTATGATGCACAAGAAATCAAATAAGATAACAAGTTTCAGTGGGATTAGCCACAACTAACTGCATTGCTTTTAAATACATTTTGGGTAGTAACATTCACTTCAAAATTAAACTGATTTTCTTTCGAATCAATGTCAAATTTTAATTTTTTGAATATTTTGATTTATATCAGCATTTATTATAACACTTTGTTATTTTCTGCCATAACATATAATTTTCACATACCCGACTGTGTCATCATGTACCCTCAGGAGTACACATATCACAGATGAGAACTGCTGCCCTACAGCATTTTTCATTTCAAAAAACTCAACATTGTATTTCACTGTTGCCTCATTTTGGAACTTTATTATCATCTAAACCCATTTCAGAACAATTTCTGCTCTCATTTATATTTTCTATGTCTAAAAAGTGAACATTGTAGACTAGAATTATCTTTTCAGTGAGTATTATTTGTAAGAGTATAAAATTCAGTAAAATTTTTCATAATCAGTTTCATTTTACTTCTTCATGATGAAATTAGGAGACAAAGGTAATATTCTACCAAACTTAAAAATCTGAATTTAGATTTACTATTTTTAGTAGGGGGAATCTTAAAAAGAGAAAAAAGTGTGCCTTCATTAATGTATTCTGTGGTGCAGTTGAAATTAATGTGGCTTATTAAATGCTGCCCTCTGCTGCATTCAGGTTGAGATATAAATTCATACTTTCTGAAGATGAAAAATATCTATTAATAAATATATCAGAATACTAAAAATTTATTAAAAGTACTAATAATGGTACCCTGTTCATACATGAGTCTATTATATAATTTCACAAATGTTAAAATAATTTAATCTTAAATTTATAATGTCTAAAGAGGAAATAAAAAGTAGACTGAAGATCTGAAATCAGGTTTTTCTTTTCTTACTGAAATTTTAAGCAAAAGTGTTTTACTGACTGACAGATAAATTACAGTCAAAAGTCGTTAATTCGGACACCCATAATCCGGATCTCAAAGCTACAAACTTTCTGTGCATGCGTCGCGTTTACGCGTGTGCGTAAGACCTTTACGGCTGCGAATATGCATGTGCGCATGCGCATAATACGTTTACGCATGCGCGTTTAATGTATAACGGACGGTATAAGCTAAGCTAAAATTATCTAATTCAGTTAATGTTATCTAATCTTCATTACGTGGCACGCACACTTCCACTATTTCACACAACACACAATGAAGCTTAATACAAAATAATATAGTACTACAGTTTTCCAAATTCCTCCCCCTTTTCCGATTAAAGAACTGTAATTCGTCCATTAATGTCACATGACATATCTCATGATCTCTCATTTACCTCACACAAAGTAATGCGTAATCGGATCTGAGTACTTCTCACATTATTACCAAAGTCCTAGGTAGTAACCTTTATCGCCTCCAAAATGTCCCCAAACTACCAGTTACCATATTCCAAAGATCAGCCAATTATTTAAATAATCATACATAATAACATCATTAAAAAAAGCAAAATTAAATTAATTTTAATATTTAACAGCCATAAATAATGTTTAAAACATTAGATTAAATTTATAGATATTAAAACCAATTACAGTCAAAAGTCGTTAAGACCTTTACGCGTAAGACCTTTACGGCTGCGAATATGCGTGTGCGCAAAATACGATTACGAATGCGCATTTAATGTATAATGGACAGTATAAGCTAAGCTAAAATTATCTAATTCAGTTAATGTCGCAGACTGCGTTGTTCCTTAATCTTCGGATTGGATTCGGTTTATTATTTTTTGCAGAATGTTAGAGCAATTTTATAAAAGTAAGCTTGAACTTTCGATTATGTCAAATAGAATTTCCAATATATATTTACTAATATGTAAAGGATCTACAAAGCGAAAGTATGTTTCGAAGTCCATTAAACAAAAAGTAAAATTGCTGCAAAAAATGGATAAAGGCATATCCTTTGTTTCTTAACCATTCCGAAATCTGTTTATCAATTTCACGCTGCTCTGCGGAGGGGGGGGGGCATCGCGGCGCGCAATGAACTGGAAGTTGATCTCTCAGCACTATCCTTATCTTCAGATCAGATGTTTTTATTTTATTTGGCTTATAATTCCTTACTAAATGTAGTATTTCATTTCGATGTACTCCGTCTTTGATATAATTTAAATCAAATTCCTCGTCATTGTAAATATCATGAGTACACATCAAATAGTTTTCTGGTTGCAATTTTCTAATTTCGACTATACGTAATGTATGCTTTACGCATGCGCGCGTTGAAAGAAATGTTTAATAAAGTAAACAAATAACTATTAAGCTCTTTTTTTTTTTTTTTTTTTTGTAAATTTTGATATCCTTTAGATCATAATTGTTCTTTATTTCATAAATTACGGTTTCATATTTTTTATTTTGTAATTTCTGCATGCCATCTTACCAGATTCAAACTGATGATCTATAATCCGGAATCGCCAAAGTACCGACGAGTCCGGATTAACGACTTTTGACTGTACTAGCAGATTTTTGTTAATGAATATAAATAATCAGTTTCGGTGAGATTTTGCAAAAAATCTGTGAAATTTTCTAGTGGTGTTTAATTCAATATTTAATAATAGCATTCAATAGCCATATTTTGTTGCAAAAATGTTTTATTTTTTGTAACAGGAATTTTAATTTAAATAAAATATTATAAACATATATATATCTTCTTAATGAAATACTCTGGGTTTCATAACCACAGTAATAAAGAAAAAATACACATTTATTGTACAACAGGATGTCATTAAATAAAATTCATTGTCGTTTTATGGCAGTGTTGGTGTATGACTTCATTAAGAATAAAAGAAGAAATATAAAGACATTTATGTAGAATCATTTTTTTAGAATAAGTGAAATATAATTATTGGCATACTTTATGAGAATACTTCTGACATAACAATATTCAAAAGTTAAGGCATGAATGAACACAAGTGAAATGATGCTATTTTCCATGTGAATGTATTAAAATCAACTTTTCCATTCATTATTCAAATCAACTGTTTTATATCATGCAGAAGAATTTAGTAGAATATGAAAATGTATTATGGTACCATTTCAATTGGTTCATATTACACATACATAGGATTTTGATGGTGAGTACTCAATATTGAAAATTTTGTAATAATCTAAAGATATTATTTACCAATTCCTTCACTCCAAATATGAGAGAGAAAAATTAGCCAAATATTTATTATGCCCTCACTGCTTTTAAGAAAGAGAGAGATAAAGAAAGAACTATACCCACAAGATGAAGCAATTTGCCTGAATAAATTCAAGCATATAGTTGTCATTGTTAGGTATGCAAAGGAATCGAGTTTTAACTCATCTGTGCAAATGGCATCAATAGAGCAAAGCTTATCGACATCCCTGCCTTACTTTAAAAGGTTACCCGAGAGTATTTAAGTGCTTAATTTTTATTTTGATTAGTGTTATTATGCTAAAATCAATAGTTTAAAGAATACTCTATCTTTGAGAGGAATGTGACAGCAATATAAACAGTTAGTTGCATGCGTTCCAGAAGAGTCATATCGTAGAATTGCATAAAGGCAAATAGCAATTTTATTGCATTTCGCTTCGGTCGCGCGAGTGTTAATGTCATATACTGTTGGTGGTATAAGATTTTCAATAAGGTATGCATTCACAACATTAAATTTCTCTCATAGGTCAGGAATGCGGATTATCGGTGAACAATGGTTCCTTCCTTGCAATATCCCGTCAGTGTGAACACATTAGCAGACGGTTTTATGCCACTGTAATATAGGCATGTATTTGAAAATAAATGAAACACAAAAATTTTCTTGCCTTTTCTCTAAAGATACTTGTAGCGATCTCGAGAGAGCCACTGACCGCTACAAATTTGAAGATTCAGAATTCGTAAACCTAGCACACAGTAGCTCTTTTGTGCTAGTGGTAGAGAATTAGACTCACATGAAACAGACTCGGGATCGAATTCCAGGATCATTATCATCTTCAAATGCATGTGAAACTCGTGCGCTGCTGCAGTTCTCATTGATGCTAATAGGTGGTGACATGAGCAAGCAACTACATACCCGAAGCCACCGAGGTCTGTCGCAACATTTGATCGCCGTAAGACCTGCAAGTCAAGAAATATTGAAATTAAAACGTCAACGGGAACAGTTGGCCAATGTGCTAATTGCCCTGCTGGATCTGCAAATGCGTCGTTGGTGGTAATGTACGGTCCATTACGAATATGCCCCACCAGTGATCGGGTTGTTAAGAGTGCTGAATGCTAGTAGTTCGTCCTCTGTTCAAACACAGGCCAATGGACTGGGGTGCATGGTTGGCTTATGTGCTTTTCCCCATATGTACTGTAAATGCGAAACACCTGCACTAGAAAGTCCTCTACGAAGGCATACCTTCGCTTAGGCAGATAGCCCTCATGCACATTGCAATATTCCAGTAACCAACCAAACAAAATTTGAGCCCCTAGATGGTCGTGTGGGATATGCGTTCATGCGATGTTCGAACACCGTTGGCCTTTATCACAGGTACTTTGATAGCCTAGTGGTAGATTTAGGAGATAAGTGGCTCTGTTGTTTATGAACCCTTACGCCAGTATTCTGTTAAAAAATTGCTCAAGCTAATACTGCTGGCGAGTAAAGAGCTTGCTTTATAGCTATGGACACTTTGCCATGATCAACTGCATGGTCCGGCCGCTCTGTCAAGACTCCACCACTGCCATAAAATCTGCTAGAACAAGTCAACGTTCAATCTGCATGGAATAAACTAATGCAGAATGGGAACCTGTAAGATTTCATGCCACGACATGTAGAATGCATTACAAATATTAGATGTTGACTCCCAGGGACCAAGGTAAGGTGACCAGGTAAAAATCGCTAAATACTGGTAGTTCGGTCCAGGGTTTGAGTCCTGACAAACGGGCTGGCTGCTTGAGCGTTTTCGTGGCTTTTCACATGCGTAACATGGATATGAGCCAGTTTCACCACAAAAGACCTCCACGCGGCATCCCTCCCTTTCCGTGTAGTGCTTATGGGCGAAGCACGTAATAAGTAAAAAGAAATAGTAGGTGTTCGATATCCTGCTGAGACCTATAAATTGTGCATTAAATATTTATAATTTTCACATTTTTTATTAATTTATTGTTGATAGTGAGTAATAACTTAACATTTCAATGCGACACTTCCTTCGGGATGAAACTCTTTTCTTAGTCCAAAGGGGCTTTGTTCCTGAAGGACTATTGTTTTTGTATTGTCTTGGTTTACTATAAATGTCCGTTTCACTTCTCAAACTGTTGCCACTAAATGTTAGAGTCCTGCATTATATTTGAAGAAATTAAACAATGAAAAATCTGCATAAATGTATGTATATTTCTCGCATTGTGATGAAACAACGGTACATAGAGTCATCGAATTTTGAATGATGTAATCCTACTGCGAATGTGAGCATCTGAAAGCCCACATTTGGAATTTGTTTTATTATCAATTTTATATTTTGTAAAACTTTGACGAATTTTTTATTAATAAACTCAAGGATTTCAAAGCGAATAATGGCAACGTTGTACAGAAAAAACATTTTTATCTCCAGCGCGTGAGACTCAGTATCGGAAGTTCTAATGATGTGCTCAATTTAAAACTATTTTGCGATACTGCTCTTGAACTGAATTTTATAGTTTAAGTACGAAGAATGTGATATTTAATAAATAAAGGTAACAGACAAAATGTTAAAAAAAAAAGCCACTTTGTACGTAATTTAAAGTCTGAAACCTTTCAGATTTTCTTTTTTTTTTTTTTCCCGGGGCTTGGGGAAAAATAAAATATTAAATAAAATATTATGCTTGAATGTTTCAGAATTATCAGTTCTAAAGTATGTATATTATTCGTACTATCTGAAGTTCTGTTTCAGGCGATTTAAGAGATTATTTTCTAGAAATATTTTTGCCTATCGGTATTCCCTTTGTAAGCACGATTATAAATTATTTATTGTTATTAGACAAAATATCTATTGAGAAATGGCAACAGCTAATTTCTGGATATAATCTCTATATATAATAAAAGAAAGAGTCTGTCCGTATGTGTGTCTTTCGTTCGCGTTTGCGCGTAAGCTAATAGACCCACGGCTACGAAATTTGGTACATAGGTGCATCTAGACAAGAGCCAGTGCACCTCGAAGCGATTTTTTCGAAATTCGAATTATAATTTTTTTTTTTTTTTATTTTATGTTTTGTGACGAAATCGCGTCATTTTGAGACATAATGGGCTATAGGAAAGCGAGATTTTACTCTACGCACTCGATTTTCGCATTGTCATGAAACGTAGGCACTTAGCTATTTTACGAACTTAAAATTAATTTCGTGTTTCAATAAATCGATTAAATACGAATTTATTTAACAAAGGGAGCTTAACACCTTTTCAACGGGATTTTTTCTTAAAAAGTTTATTTTTAAAAATGTACAGATTATTTTTTTTTTCGATTTTTGGACACGTTAAACTTTTATCCTTGCGACTGCTTTTACAAAAAGAATTTTGGAAAAAATGATAGTATTTTGTATTTTTAAATATTTTTTTAAATGAAGCTTCCGAGTACACTTCTCACCTCTCACATCTTTAAAAATGTGATTTTGGCAACAATTTTCCTTTCTTATTGTTGTTGATAGATTTTTGATGAAATCGCATCATTTTGAATAGTTTCATTCTTTTAGGAATATGGGTTTGGAAACAAGAATTTTTCATCGTATTTCTTATGTCACTGTTTTTAAGAGATTGGCATATTTCATTATCATTTTTATATACATATACGTTTTTATAGTATATATAAAGTTGTTCTGCAGAGTAAAATAATGCGCGGAATTTTATGTTTTTTGAGTTGCTTTCATGTTATTTTTTGCTTATTTCACTGTTTGTAAGATACTGAAAAGTTTTGCATGATCTTTTTTTCTTCAACGCAAAGTTGGTTAATTTTTTATTAGGATAATTAATATTTGTATTAAGGGATATAGCTTATTTCATTGCAATTTTTTTCTCTTGAAAATATAAGATAAAATATCATGAATTATACTTTGCTTTTCAAAATTTTTTGTTTTTTGTATTCTTTTATGTTATTTATTGCTCATTTCACTGTTTTTAAGATATTGAAAAGTTTTAAGTGATTTTTTTAGGAAACAAAGTTCTTAAGCTCCTTTATACCATTTGAATTCTTAAAATTTTGCAAAGGGAAGTTGGTTAATTTATTTATTAAGATAATTAATATTTGTATTAAGGGATATTGCTTATATCTTTGTAATTTTGTTATACGTAATAACTTTTTTTTGTGAAGTTGTTCTGCAGAGTAAAATTCTACGCAGTTTTTAAATTTAACGTTTGATAGCCATTTTTCCGGTACATTTAAAAGCCAGACGAAGGCTGCTAGTTCTATTTATAATTTTTATAATTTTAAAAATAAATTCAAATGAGGTACGATTGAAATGAATATCGGTACGATGCAGTAAGAATATCTGTTATGTTATGTACGTTTACGAATACGTTACGTGTAGGGCATTAAGTAACGAGTACGATTTATCTCTAAATATTTTTTTTTTTTTTTTTTTTTTTTACAATCGTTTTATGAGTCATTAAGTAAGAGTGTAAGAAACACATGGAAGAATGTTAAGTAATATTTTTAATTAATTTTGCGTATGAGTTAAGTAATAGAATTTTGCGTATGAGTAATTTTTTTTTTAATGAATGGATAAGTGGAATTAAAGTAGATACTTTTGAGAAACTAAGCGACCTTATAGCGGATCAGATAAAACGTAAAGTGTCTCCAGAAGTAAAAAATCATTTTATTGACGTCGGGTCCAAATTAATTTACCAACTGATTTAGTTGAAAAACTAGATGGTTATGATACCTTGAAGTCAACTTTCAACAATAAACAATCGCGTAAAGAAGGGCCTTTTGACAAACGAAACTCCTTTAAATATGGACCAGTTGCTACAATCAACGAAAAGAGAAAACTCTACGGTATCACATATAATGAAAAAGGTGAACCAAAATGCTTCAGCTGTAATAATTTTGGACACATTTCAAGGGACTGTCCGCTGCCCAAACTAGTAGTAACATGCCGAAAATGTAATAAAACAGGTCATAAAGCTAAAAATTGTGTTCTAAAGCTGAAAATAATCATTCAAATGATAAAAATTATTGAGCAAGTTGGCGAAAATTCAAAAGAGAGCAATTCATATTTGAAGAAAGCAAAACTGAATAATTCTGAAGAAGTACAGGTTTTAATTGATACGGGGAGTTCTTGTTGTCTCTTAAGGACTCCAGTTGCTCAACTTAAAGTGAAACCCGAACGTGCTATGAATGAATTGTATGGTTTTAGAAATCAAAGGGAGCCTGCAGTGACCTCTATAAGAATGATTAAAGCCGATATTGACGTTGATAATGTAAAAGGCCAAGGCATAAATATGTATCTTGTTCCTGATAATGCACAGCCAGTTGATCTAATCATCGGACAGACATGGCTTGATCTCCTTCACATCGCTTATGTCAGAATAAGAAAAAGATTTCACTTCGAGTATAGGGAAGATGAACTATTTAGTAACCTCCAAATTGATGAAAAAATGTAGGCGAAAAGAATATGAGGAACGAAAACGAAAGTATGAAATGGAATTTGAACTGCAAAAACTACGTATTGAAGCAGAAAGTAGATCTACAAATTCTGACACCAATGAAAACTCTAGTGACTCTAGCACATGAATCCAAAGCTTCATGGTTTAATGCAAAAATTTAAACCTGACGAAAATGATATCAGTTTATATTTAATCATGTTTGAAGCTCTTGAGGCAAATGAATTAGAGAAAAATACAATCTCAAACAGATTCTGTAGATAATGGATTAATTATGATAGAAAATCCTTCCGATGGTATCGGCTGTTTATTAGAAATTTAAAATGGCGAAACTTGTATACCAGTGATTAACGTTGGCGATAGAAGTGTTAAACTCCAAAAAGATCAATGCGTTGGGAGAGCAGAAGAAGTTGAACTATGCTTAAATACTGAAATTTCTGAATTGAGCTCGAACTTAGCAAAACAGAAATATTAAAAACATAAAAGTTCCTATAAACCAAGTTAAAATTGGCACAGATCTTGACGTTGATCACCAGTAAGAGTTATTGCGTCTTCTGAATGACTACAGAGATTGCTTTGCACTAAATATTTCAGAACTAGGGTGCACAGATCTCCTAAAAATGGACATTAAGGAAATCGAAGGTTCGAAGCCAGTATGTATGAAGCCTTATAGAACAAATGCCTCTGAAAGAGCTGCGATCAAAGAAATAGTTCAAGAATGAAAAGAAAATGGAATTGCAGCAGAAACGCGATCCCCATATGCTAGTCCTGTCATACTGGTAAAGAAAAAGACCGGTGAATACAGATTAGTTGTTGATTACAGACGTCTCAATAGTCAAACTATAAAGGATAAATTTCCCTTGCCTAAAATAGATGATTTATTAGAACAATTGCATGAGTGTAGTCTGTTTACAACGCTAGATTTAGCACACGGATATTTACAGATTCCATTAACTGAAAGTGCAAAATTGAAAACTGCTTTCGTAACACCGGATGAAAGTGGACAATTTGAAAGAATGATTTTTGGCTTGACTAACGCTCGTGCGGAATTTCAACGATTGATGTATCATGCATTATCCTCATTATGTAATAAAGAAGTGTTGTGCTACCTTGACGATATACTTGTTCCAGCAAGGACTTGGGAAGAAATGATTCAGAAATTAATTAAAGTATTCGAAGCACTACTTGCAGCTAAGCTAACCCTGAAGTTACCGAAATGTGAATTTGCCAAACAAGAAATAGAATACTTAGGCTTTATCATCAATAAAAACGGAATAAAGCCGGGATCAAGAAAAGTTGAAGTAATATCAAAATTCCCAGAACCTAAAAACTTTCATGAAATTTGACGATTTCTTGGTTTAACAAGTTTTTTTAGAAGGTGTATTCCAAATTATGTCATTAAAGCTGGACCATTGACTCAACTAACTAAGAAAAATCAAACATTCAGATGGGAAGAAAGTCAGCAAAATTCTTTTACAGTGCTGAAAAATGAACTGACGAATCAACTAATTTTAGCTTTGTACAACCCTAAAGCTCAAACAAAAGTCCATACTGATGCATGCTCAGAGGGTACTGCTGGCATGTTACTTCAACTCGGAAATGACGGCAAATGGCATCTTGTCTACTGTGTGAGTCAAAAGACAACGGAAGCTGAAAGGCAGTGGCGTAGCTAGGGTGGGGCAAGGGGGACATCTGTCCCCGGGCGCAGCATCCAGGGGGGCGCCAAATTGATGATACACATTTCAGAGTGAAATGTGTTCCATTCTTGGAACACAGAAAGGGGCGCAAAATCTTAAGGTGTCCCCGGGCGCTTAAAACCTTAGCTACGCCTCTGCTGAAAAGAAATATCACTCGAGTAAACTTGAGCTAATGGCAATAGTCTGGACTCTAGATAGACTTCGACAGTTCTTACTCGGAATTGAATTTACGGTGGTTCCCGACTGCCAAGCATTGGTTTACATGAATGCAAAGAAATCTAGCAATCTCCAAATTGCTTGTTGGAGTATCCTTATTCAAGAATGTAACTTTGAAATACGCCATAAACCAGGAATTAAAATATCTCATATCGATGCAATCAGTAGAGCTCCTGTTATTAATTCATCAGACACCATGCATTCTTTGATAGAAGATAATTTAGAAGTTTGTTTGACCTTAACTTTAGACGAACAAATTCTTATGATACAGCATGCAGATGAAAAGTTAAGAATTTAATTAACTGCAATTTTGAAGAATGACCAAAGTGAAAGAACCAAATAAGAAAATCAAAATGTGGAGAATTATATTCTGAAAAGAAATAAGGCTGTTCCGTATTGTGTGATGGAGAAGAGAAGAAGTTATTATACGTCGTACCTAAAAGCATAAGATAAAGCATAGTTGTGAAGTTTCATGACCTTATGGGACATTTTGCTGTTCATAGGACTGTCTCAAAAATCAAAGAACTGTACTGGTTTCCTACTATGCAGAGAAATGTTCGTCGACATATATCAATGTGTTTCAAATGCCTCATCAATAAAGTTCCATGTGGAAAAAGACAGGGTCTTCTGCATCCTATTCCCCCAGGCCACAGACCTTTTGCAACAATACACATTGATCATCTTAGACCTTTCGTCACAAGTTCTAAAAGAAACAAGGAATTGCTAGTCGTCATTGATAATATGACCAGATTCGTTCAATTGTGTACTATGAAAAACACATCTTCGAAAAACGTACTGAAATCATTGATGGGTTTCATAGAAGAATTTGGATTACCAGATCATATAATATCAGATCTAGGTTCTTGTTTTACTTCAGAGGAATTTCACAACTTCTGCAAGTAAACGGGAATTCATATATTAAATTCAACCTCCCATCCATAAGGAAATGGTATGGTCGAGAGATCGAACTGAACAATTTTATCAACGATAATAACATCAATGAAAAGTAAAGATAAAAAATATTGGGACAAAAGAATTAAGGAAATTGAGAAATCTTGAATAACATAATCAATAAAACTATTGGGAAAACACCATTTGAAATACTTCATGGATATATACCATGATTTCAAGATGGAGTTTTGAGATTACTTGCTGATGAAGAAGCAGAAGTTTGGAAGGAACCGGAAAAAATACAAAAAGAAGCTAGAGAAAAGATTGTTAGAGAACGAGAAAAAATGAAAACTTATTATGGCAAGAAGAAATCGGGATCTCTATCATTTGAAAAAGGAGAAATAGTAGTAGTTAAAAGAAATTCAAAATCTACACCAGGAGAACCAACTAAAACTCAACCTAAGTATCGTGGTCCAATGGTTGTGACAGAAGTACTTCCGGGCGACATTTATAGAATATCACAACTAGAAGAAGCCTGCGATGGTCGCTTTTATGCATCAATTGCTCATGTAAGTCAACTAAAATCTTGGAAAAATGCAGAAGCAAATGATGATGATGACAATGACGGCGATGATGATAATGACGATGACGAACTTAAAAGGCCCAAGCGAACAATGCGTAAACCATTGCTCTGTAGAGACTTTGTGTAGGATTTTTTTTAATTATATTTCATTTTATATTTTTCCTACCTATTATTATAATTTGTTGTTGTTTATTTGTCGTTTTAATGTATGATAAGATTTGGTTTAATTGAGGACAATTGAAAAGTCAGGATGGTCGAATGTAAGCACGATTGTAAATTATTTATTGTTATTAGACAAAATATCTATTGAGAAATGGCAACAGAAAATTTCTGGATGTAATTTTGTTTATAATTTATAAAATATATTCAGATGATGTACGATTGAAATGTATATCGATACGATGCAGTAAGAACATCTGTTATGTACGTTTACAAATACGTTACGTGTAGGTTATTAAGTAACGAGTACGATTTATCTCTAAATAAATGTTTGTTTGTCTTTTACAATCGTTTTTTGAGTCATTAATTTAACTACAAAAGGAAGCTAACACCTTTCACCTGAAAAATTACAGAAAGTCGGGTAAATGAAAAATGATCAGAATAATGTAAACCTTTTTCTAGCCAGGGTAAATCGCAATTTTGTTTTAGCCCAGAAGGGCTTTTAATTTTGTTTTGGCATTTTGCGTTGATTCACTATAATGTCGGTTCATTTTTCAAATTGTCGCAACTAAATATTAGAGCCCTGTATTATATTTCAAGAAATTAAATGATTAAGAATCTGCATAAATGTATGTATGTTTCTCGCACTGTGATAAAACAACAGTACGTAGAGCTACCAAATTTCGAATAACGTACGTTTCCACCCGAATATAGGCATCTAGAAGATGAAATTTGGAATTTGTTTTATTGTTTATTTCATATTTTGTAAAACTTTAACGAAATTTGGTTAACAAACTCATCGATTTTAAAGCGAGCAATGGCAACATTGTACGAAAAAAAAAATCATTTTTATCTCCAGCGCGCGACACTGTGTATCGGAAATTCTAAAGATATACTCATTTTAAAATTATTTTGCGACATAGCTGTTGAACAGAGTTTTATGGTTTAAGTGCGAAGAACGTGATATTTAATAAAATAAGGTAGCATACAAAACATTGAAAAAATTGCCCCTTTGGGCGTAATGTGAAATCTGAAACTTTTCAGTGTTTTTTTTCCCCCGTCAAGAAAGTTTAAAGTAAGTGTAAATCAATCCTCTCAAATAATGAAATATTAATGTTTTAAATCGTACCCTATGAAGTTTGTTCCTAACAACATTGTGCACCTGTCTCTTGAATTTTGAACAGTGCCAAAGTATGGAATTCGTATATTTCTGATAACAATTTCATTTATGATATTTATAGTTTCATATTTTTGCACAACTATATATTTTAACGAAGTATACAAGTTTTATTCTTTTCTGAGATCTGAGTTTGAGCGCACAATAATATGCAACAGATTTTCTTAATTACTTTTGTTTCGTACTGATGTTTCTGAAATTCATTACTATAGAAAACAGAAATACTAATGCTGAGGCTAATATGATGATCTCAAAACTTACCTTTCATTAAACTATAACAATTTTAGAAATACTTTTAGCTTTCTTAAGTTTAACTTTCTTAAGAATAACGAATATCATGTGTAAGTTATCTTTTAAATATAAATATGTCCAGTCGCTGCAATTTTTTACGGTCCTCAAAACGGAATAGTACCCAAATTAGTTTTAAGATTGTAAGGATTATGTTAATTTTATTAACAGCTAAATTTTGAGTTCAACTTCCTTTCCTATCGATTCTTAATTTCAACTTACCACTTCCGGCCAGAACGTAGTTTTAGAATCAAGTCTGAATGCTAGTGAGGAAGAGCGGTATTTAACCGCGAAGTTACTACAGTCTTAGAGATGCAAGATATTCTAGCTGCACGTATCCGCCTTTTTATGCTACTCTCTCGTAAGCTATTATTACGCTCGGCCGTACTTTAGGCCCTTGATAGCTTCGCAGTCAATTAACATTAAGGGACCAACTCTATTAGAATTGTGATAGCTTCGGCTATATCTCTTAAGATTAGTTTAGTTTAATTCTTAGTCTCTTAAGTACAAGCCCAAGTGTCGGCTTTATTGTACAACTCCAAGTTTTTGTTAAACTTTAGTTGGAATAATAAAGGCTTATTTCACCCTTCTTACTTGTTGTTTTCTATCTCATGAACTCAAGCAATTATTCGCTTACTAGTTCTTAAGATTCTCCACCTTCAACTGTAACTTAAAAATACATAGTGGAGAATCCTACAAGATCATTTGTTTGATATTAAAAAATTATTTGTTATTATAATTTGTTCTTTTCTTAAATTGAAATAAAAGATTGTGACGTACACAAATGTCAAAAATTCATTGATCTGCCTCCTTAAAGCTACATTTATAAATAAAACAATGGAAATAAAATTTCAGAAAGGTAAATCATAAAATAAACGCATTTATCAAAGATAAAAGTTTTGGGCTTCACCTGATAAGTCGATATGCCTGTACAAATACCATTAATAATCGCATCTTTACAATTCAAGTATCTCGCTCTTTTTTATTTTTGTTTTCTTCACCAAGGATTGTGGCTATTTCACCTTGCATAAAAGCCCATGGAACATCTGATCCAAGGAGGGGACACTTCTCTCCACTTGGACAATACACCTCGTTGGATGCCCCTTGCTCTTTTATACTGTTTCTGGAGCATGGAAAACAAAATTTATGTCCTGGTACGGATGGGCATTGGACAAAATGGGTATCCTCTAAACGTTGTTGACACAAACTGCATTTGAGCCATGACGAGTTATCTTTTCCACTCCTTTGTTGGGACAGTGTTGGATTCGAGCTTGATGGACTATCCCGTTCTAGTGGAGGAGAAGCTACGCTGTCGATGACTGAAGATGTTGTGGATATCGTTGCAAAAGCTGAAAAAAGGAAATGTTTCTATTTATTATTGAAACGATCGTTCTGTTAGTTGAAAAATAAGCAAGTTAATTAAAAAATTGCATTAATAGAATGTCGATTAAAGAAAGTTACAGGCTTTATTTCTTTAAATACGAACTATGTGTAACAAATATTTTGAAGGTATGGTAGAAAATTTTATAAAACCTCATTTTTTGAGGGGATGAAAGGCTGTCTAATTTTCAAAATATAAAAATCTAACACTTTTGTATGGCTTCGAAGCATACGTATCAATCAGTAAACATTTCACTATGCTTCATTATGCTAAATAGAAATAGTTTCATAGCTTTATATAAAAATTTCATGGTAACACTAGAGTTCGAATTTATTAGCTTGAATCACTTTCAGCACTTATGATTATTAAAAGATTTCATTCAAATTTATGGATGAAAAAATGTTGCTTATTTTGCCAATTCAATGGGTCTATAATTGAATCAAATAGTACTCAACTATTATCTAGCATTTAGTTGCTCAATGAAACCGCTTATCCTTAATAACTCCGTGAAAGAAAGGTATGGAATTTATTTACATTCAAGTTATTAAAGCATTATAAACAGTTTACTAACTAGACTTTCTTATATGTGATGAAAATATGAAAAATTAAATATTATATTTACAAAACCTTCCCATCTAAGTATTAAATAGATCTCATAAAGTTACCTATGTATTTTGCGAAGCTATGAAACTAAAACATATATTTAGGAAAATATGCAACATCTGAAATGATGCATCTAATTAGATGCATCATTTCAGATGTTGCAAATGCGCCCTGTACCTAGTCTTCTAGCTGCCAAAATGCTGTGAAAGTTTTTAAATTTTTTATTTGCGTTTCTGCTATAGCAAACTTTCACCAGCTAAGATTTATTGTTATGCTTCTTCTTCACTGAAAATTTCGATGCCTTTGATTTTGTAATTTGGGTCAACCGAATCATACTATCACATCGAACTGAGAAACTTGAATTAGATGTAAAAATAATAATTTAGTTTGAGGTGTACTTCAAACCAAACTGAAAGCTTTTTTTTTTTAATTCATGTTTTAACTAGTGAACTACAGCTCACTGTGTTGCGACAAAGCCAGCGAACTATTAAAAGTAACATTACCCTTTTGTGAATGGCATCACTTACGTTTTTGTATTCGTATCGGGAGATATTATGAGATAGTATTTTATGCTTATTTATTTGCTAACATAAAAATAAAGTATAGAACAAGCAAAAGCATTTATGAATACAAAAGCGTAAGTGATGCCATTCACAAAAGGGTAATGTTATTTTTAATAGTTCGCTGGCTTTGCCGCAACATCCTCCCCACCCTGGTCAACCTCCATGCGCAGAACACAAGTACGGACTTTCTTGTCGCGGCAAAGGATTAGCTCTTCAACACGGGCCATTTTCCAGGTGTGGCGAGGTCTAACATATTCTTGTAGTAGGGCAATGTCCTACTACAAGAAGACTACTACTACAAGACTTCTGAAGGAGTACGTTTTAGAAGTATTCTCAATAGTACGACTTCTCGTAATAATTGGGAATTAATTCTTACAATTAACA
Organism: Stegodyphus dumicola; assembly: GCF_044657685.1. Lineage (NCBI taxonomy): Eukaryota > Metazoa > Arthropoda > Arachnida > Araneae > Eresidae > Stegodyphus > Stegodyphus dumicola. Next base: position 204,041,266 of record NC_140771.1, read on the forward strand.
AAGTTTGAATATAAATTTTTACACTAGTTTATTATGGTAGCTGTTATGTTCTTATAGAAGCTGTTAGTTCTTATAATTTGTTCTGATTTTGTTATTATTGCATTATTACGCGCTCACAAAAATGCGGTTTATTTTTGTAAGCTAGAGAAGCACACAAAAATACAATGGGCTGCAGCTTCAGGTTGCCACAACATTTATCAGATGTATGGAAAGGATGCAACTGACGATAACATGTTTCACCAATGATTTTGAAAATTCCTGAAGACAGTGAGTATAAAGATCAAGTCGCATTCTGGACGTTTATCAGTGGTATCTTAAGGAGGTTCTTGACCAAGCTTTGACAAATCCACATCCAGGAACTAATGGTAAGGTTGTCGAGACAGGAAAGATAGCTGCAGGCATTTTATTTTATCATTAAGTTTATCACTTGTTTTCGCGCCAACTTTCTGCGAAACAATGAGAGGAGAAATGTGTTTCTTTGTTTCTCGTTGAAAAAGGGAATTATTTCTACTAGAAAATTCATGTGAAGTATGAAACTGGTTACTGTACTTTAATGTCAGCCATCGAAGGATTTTGGGCCGAATTGCAGAGCATGCATTGTTAGTCTCAAAAAGAGAACTGCATCCCAGAATAATTTTCTTAAGCGTACGGTGGGACATTCTCAGAGTTATCCTTATCAAACAAACCGATAAAATGGTGATCTTTTGAACTGCTATCTTATGCAACCTATAGTCATCAATCGCAATGGCTTCGTTTGTATCATGGTAATATTAAACGCTATGCTGTTTTAATAATCTGTCAAAAATTACTGGTCTTTGGTCTGTTATTATTGAATATACAAATTACTATTTTTTTCGATCATTATACAGTATCTTCAAAATGGTATTCTAATATACTTTTGTGTGGAAACAGAAGAGTTCTATCGACGTTGAACAAAAATATCAGAGAGAGTATGAAGTGATCATATACGACAATAATGTAAAATCATAGGTATATATTTTTTTTTTTTTTTTTTTGTTTGTTTACTGTCTTTCGTTTTTTGTTAGAAAATGGGCTGAATTTTTGCGTTCGCCCAAAATTAAAGGTTTCTACCGGTAGCCTTTCTCCACGGCGTATAAATGTTTTCTAACCCCGTCTGAAAAAGCAGAGATTTTGTGTATTATCCATTGTTTGTTTTATTGCTTCAGATTACGATGTCTAATTATTCTTAATTTTAGAAGAACTTCGTGTAAATTTATCAGCTGAGCAAAGATTTGTATATAAGGCTCTTCTTTCTTGTACAAATTAAGTACTAAAACGTAAATGAAGAACGACTGAACAATTTAAAATTCACAGTAATACGTGGTATGACATAGAAAGGTCAGATTTATAGAGATACAATTAAATTTTAACAAAAGTAAGCATGGAATGGCAACTTGCGTTTGACTCTTCATCGCTGGAGAGAACTTCATGAGCAGAGGTGTTTTACTTCTGCAGAGACTGCAAGATCTGGCTGGGAGAAAAGATCAAACAGCTGGCAAGGGAAAGCCAATTACAAACCAATAAAAGCCGTCTTTTTCATCAGGTTTGATTGTTATGTGTCTTTTTTTTTAGTGATATATACAGTATAAATTTGTTGTTTTTCCAATTTACTCATATGTAATTTTTGAAATATTTAATGTATTTTGTTAGTTTTAAATGTCGTATTTATTATTTTCCAAGTAATCCGATTTTCCCGATCATCCGATCAGCTCCTGGTGCGTTTAGATAAAATAATCGGGACTCTACTATACAATGGGCAGTTAATTTAAATTTTCATTCATTCGTGACGTAAATTATTAACCCCGAGTTTCGAGTAACATTAATAACACAAAAATTCTCGGAGGCTGTTTAGTTGTTTCGCTGCAAGCGCTTATTTAAGATAATAGTGTCATCATTATGGTAGAAATATGAACTTACAAGACAACACATATACTACGCGAATGATTGGTACTCGAAATTCAGATCGCAATTTGTTTGAACTATTTTTTACCAATTCCATTAGGAAACAATGGCCGTCGTTTAGTGATGAAAGCTCGAAATTTAATGTTTTACTAGTTATTTCTAATTTTTATTGGCCTATACTGGTAAATTTTAGAATATATATGTTTTCGAGCATTTGAAGTAACATATATTAAAAATCGTAAAATAATTCAGTGCATTGAATTAAACAAATTTTAGATATGTACCTAAGGAATAACATTCCATATTGCTTCAGTCCGAGTCTAAGTTGAACCGTATGCGCTGCAAGACGACTTTCATGGGCGCGTTCCAGGCCACGAAATCCCAGCCATGTTTAACAGGCAGCATTTTGAATGAATGGGTAAGTTAAGGAAAAAGCGGTATCTGATAATCTGAGAACACTAGCATATAGTAACACAGGGAGAAGCATTGTCCTGTTTAAATACAACTCCAGGAATGCTTTGAATGAAGGATACGACTTCGGGTTCCATACATTCTTGATGTAGTGATTGTTAATGAGCATAACTTCCGGTCTTAAATGATGAGATTGCCCATCATGCCAAGTGGCGCAGCAAACCATTGCCCTCGGCAATTAACCATTATGACACTAGATAATGCATTCCAGAAGATAGCGTCTAAGGCACACTCGATCATCATTGTAATCTATTATTAGATTAAAGCGGGGTTTATCAGAAAAGGTGATCAGTTCCCGTCGGCTTCCAATGTTTGTGCTGATGAGCCAGCTGATGCATCGGAGGAATTCTTCGCAATTCTATACTCCTAACAGGACAATTCAAAAGGAGTTGCTCAGCCTGTGCATGAGCTATCGCTCTGAAATTTTAATTCGCTTATCATACCCCGCTTTGAATTTCCTGTAATTTTCAGTTAATTAGTATGACTTCATTATGGGTTTACGGTTTTTCTAAAACATGAGTGTATGTATTAACCTGTAAGTGCTTTAATGTAACCCTGTAAGTGCTTTAATCAACTACTGAATCTGTACGTAGTGTCACTAATAGATTATGCTAGAAGTATATTTTGAACTTGAAGCATCTCCATGTATATATTTTAATACACTTCTCGACTTCTTCCAAAGTAATAACACATTCATTGTATGATTAATAAGTTTTATTCTAAATATTTAATTAGATTCCTAGTACATCAGATGTGCTAGGAAAGGCTTCTGTATGGCTAGTTAAAAGGTCAAAATCGTAAAAAACAACCTTATATTTAGCGTAGGTATAATGAAACACTCAATCGATTTCGAGGGCAGCTAAAGGTCCCTCCTCATCAGGAGAAAGAAATACATAGAAAGAAGAAAATAGGAGAAGGAGTCACAGAAACACGTAGTGCTTATCAGCACTGCACGTGGTTATAACTAGATTTTTAATCAGAGTTGCACTGGCCGCCTACTTTTACTGAGCCAGGCTGTCTGATCAAGCATAAAGAAATATTAGCGAAGTTAAAATAGGGAGCGAGGGGCAAATGCACATTACGCTCAAAATCTGAACTTCAAATAATGGAAAGCAACCACTGAACGGATTTTTATACCCTCTGGTAGTACCAAGCGCGAGGAGGTAACGCCATCTATCGGCAAAAATAATTGAATTAAGATAGTAGAAATTTAAAGGCATTAGGAAGGACTGGATTGGACTTCAAATCATTAACTAAACTTTCTAAATCTTTGTGAATGTGAAAAGCCTCAAGAAAATCCAATTCGCCTATGGAAGAAGCCTTTTGGATGATTTTTACAGACCCAAAATCAAAATTATGGTTAAAAGTCCAGCTATGATACGCTATTGAAGACTTGTTAATTTCGCCTTTTTTGACATAAGATTCATGTTCCTTGATACGAAACTTCAACGCTCTTTTTGTTTGGCCAATATATCTTAAACCACACTGACATGATATACTATAAATTCCCCAAGAATTCAAGACAGAAACGCAATCTTTTAGAATCGAAGGGTGAATTTTATTAATAGGGGAGAAACCGACTTGAAAATTGAATTTCTGGAGAATCCGTGCAATTTTATAGCTAACAGAAGGATAAAATGGAAGCACGACAAGGTCATTAATATTATTTCTAACAGTGGAATGTCTTCTTTGATGGGAATCTGAAAATTTTTTGACGGCTTTATCAATAATCACGGGAGAAAATCCACGGTCAATCGCAACTGCTCTCAAATAATTAAGTTCATTGGTAAGCAAAGATTCAGAAGAACAAACTTTTAGCGCGCGGAAAACATAATAGTAAAAAGAAGCCATTTTTTGCTTAACAGGGTGGCATGACTTGGCATGGGGTGGTAAACAAACTGCAAAGGGTTTACGGTACACAGTGGTGCTAAAATCCACTGTGTACTGATTGTACACTGATTGTATCCTTCTGCGTTTCCACAGTGGTGGAAACGCAGAAGGATACAATCCGCCACCTAATTACTCATAACGTTAATTTTAACAATAAATCTTTGGGTTCTAATCTTAGCAAAAAGGAAAATGAGATCTTACGTGAAATTCATTCTGATACTAATATCATTATCTCTAAAGCTGATAAGGGCGGACAGATCGTTGTTATGGACAAACACACATATATTACTGGAGTCTCTAAATTGATAAATGAAGGCCCATACTGCTCGATCCCTAAAGATCCTTCAACTTCGGACCTCATGAAAGTAAAAAGTGCTATTAAATCTTCCCACATTCTGCCAACTCAGTTGAAGAAATCACTTATTCCGCCTATTACTAATTGCGCTAGACTTTATGCTCTTCCAAAAGTCCACAAAACCGGTATTCCTTTTCGAACAATTGTTTCCAACATAGGTACTGCTTCATATCCTTTGGCCAAATATTTAGTTTCCAGATTTTCTCCTCTACTTGCTAACAATATTCACACTGTAAAAAATTCTGTTGAAGTCATTGATAAACTTAAAAATATTTCCCCACTTCGTTCCATTATGGTTTCATTTGATGTCAAATCATTGTTTACTAATGTTCCGGTCGAAGGGGCACTAAATTGTCTTGAAACTAGGCTTCGGGAATTTCACTTCACACATACTGAAATTAATGAGTTGGTTTCGCTTACTAAAGTTTCTCTAAGTCAAACCCACTTTGTTTTCGAAAATACATATTTTCGTCAAGTTGAAGGATTGGCTATGGGTAATCCTCTCAGTCCGGTACTTGCTGACATTTATATGCACTATTTTGAGATGAAATTATTTGATAAATTATCTTTTCGTCTTTGGATTCGGTATGTTGACGACACTTTCGCACTTTTTGACGGTTATAAAGAGGATTTATCCGAGATTCTATCTATTATGAATTCAATTGATCCAGCCATCCAATTCACTCTTGAAATTGAATCCAACAATTCCCTCCCCTTCCTCGATATTCTTATAATCCGCAATGAAACCGATTTTAGCACCACTGTGTACCGTAAACGCTTTGCAGTTTGTTTACCACCCCATGCTAAGTCATGCCACCCTGTTAAGCAAAAAATGGCTTCTTTTTACTATTATGTTTTCCGCGCGCTAAAAGTTTGTTCTTCTGAATCTTTGCTTACCAATGAACTTAATTATTTGAGAGCAGTTGCGATTGACCGTGGATTTTCTCCCGTGATTATTGATAAAGCCGTCAAAAAATTTTCAGATTCCCATCAAAGAAGACATTCCACTGTTAGAAATAATATTAATGACCTTGTCGTGCTTCCATTTTATCCTTCTGTTAGCTATAAAATTGCACGGATTCTCCAGAAATTCAATTTTCAAGTCGGTTTCTCCCCTATTAATAAAATTCACCCTTCGATTCTAAAAGATTGCGTTTCTGTCTTGAATTCTTGGGGAATTTATAGTATATCATGTCAGTGTGGCTTAAGATATATTGGCCAAACAAAAAGAGCGTTGAAGTTTCGTATCAAGGAACATGAATCTTATGTCAAAAAAGGCGAAATTAACAAGTCTTCAATAGCGTATCATAGCTGGACTTTTAACCATAATTTTGATTTTGGGTCTGCAAAAATCATCCAAAAGGCTTCTTCCATAGGCGAATTGGATTTTCTTGAGGCTTTTCACATTCACAAAGATTTAGAAAGTTTAGTTAATGATTTGAAGTCCAATCCAGTCCTTCCTAATGCCTTTAAATTTCTACTATCTTAATTCAATTATTTTTGCCGATAGATGGCGTTACCTCCTCGCGCTTGGTACTACCAGAGGGTATAAAAATCCGTTCAGTGGTTGCTTTCCATTATTTGAAGTTCAGATTTTGAGCGTAATGTGCATTTGCCCCTCGCTTCCTATTTTAACTTCGCTAATATTTCTTTATGCTTGATCAGACAGCCTGGCTCAGTAAAAGTAGGCGGCCAGTGCAACTCTGATTAAAAATCTAGTTATAACCACGTGCAGTGCTGATAAGCACTACGTGTTTCTGTGACTCCTTCTCCTATTTTCTTCTTTCTATGTATTTCTTTCTCCTGATGAGGAGGGACCTTTAGCTGCCCTCGAAATCGATTGAGTGTTTCATTATACCTACGCTAAATATAAGGTTGTTTTTTACGATTTTGATTGTCACATTAGCGTGTTTCTCTTCTAGTCTAGTTAAAAGGTATTTTCTGTAGGTAATTTAAGAAACAGTTACAAATCAATGATTTAGGGGCCTCGATATCAAATAAATCTGGTTTCCATTAATCATCATATAGAGAAATGAGCGTGACATTGGCTCGAGAAAAGTCATGAAACTTCCCTTACGAATTCTGCGAACTAGTATTATTACTCTAGAACAGGGATGTCAAACTCATAGGTACACTTGGGCCAAACAAACAAGGTTTAACTTTAGGCGGGCCGGAAAAAAAAAAAAAAAAATCAATATTCATAGAAACGTAGATTTATTTCGAATAATACAATAATAAACATATATATATATATTTATATAGAAAAGAACAAGAAAAATTTAATGTTTACGTCCTGATACTTGACATCTCTTCTCTGCTATTATCTTTCCTATTTCGGGAGAAATTTTGTTTGCAGTGATAACTTTCAACGCTGACCCAAGGTGAGCATCATTAATACGGTTTCTAATAGGAGACTTATTACCTTTCATGACTGAAAATAACTGCTCGCACCGATAAGTGCTACCAAACATGGAAATAATTTCATATGCGAATTTTCGAGTATTTTCAAACCTGGCCGGTAAATATTTGTAAAATTCAGGCACGCCCACTTCAATGAATTTTGCTTTCAAATTTGAGTTGCATTGAATCTCGATCACCTCCATTTGCATATGGCTGGGTACTGAGTCAATACGTATTGAGAAAATCGAAGAAAACAAAAAAAAAATTTGTCTTCGAGGGAACTAAAATCATTAAACCTCGTTTCAAATTCAGTTGTTAAATTTGCAATTTTTTAAGCGTATTTTTGATACGAACAAGTATCATCTAAACTTGATTTGTTCATGCTGCACGTCGGGAAGTGCGTCAAATCTTCATTTTTAAGTTGTTTTTCCCGAAGAACTAGTTGGCATTTGAATGCTTTAATTATGTCAAACATGTTCGTAATGATATGATCTTTTCCTTGTAACGATAAATTTAAATCGGTTAAGTGTTTGGTTATATCAAAGAAGATAAATCTTGTATCCATACTGAATCGTAAAACAAACTTACGTCTTGATTTTTCGTTTTTAAAAACTGACATATTTCTTCTTTCAAATCCCAGAATTGTTTGAGAATCCGATGAAAAATGAACAAAAATTTATTATTATCACAACAAAAATGCTTAAATTTTCTCAAATTATCACGCAGTATTACAATATCTCACAGTAGTTATCTTTTAACTACTCAAATGTCCAATAGAACGTAATTCAAAACAGCTAAAGAACGCTAATCCGCGAATTCGCTACAATCAACAAGAGCAGTTTTCTAAACAACAACAAACTAAGCAACTACTCCAAACTGAGATGTTTTCCTCCTTTTATAATATTTTAAAATCACGCGCTAGAATTTTCCAGTACTTTCTCGAAATCAAAAAGAGATATTTATTTATTTAATGCACGCGCTCTTGTATTTTCAATTTTCCGGCTTAGCTTTCTTTTAATATTCGTCACGCGCTGCACTGCGCGAGAAATAAAACCATTTAATTTATAATTGAACTAACATTAGCTTTTTAAATACCAAATTCGTAACAGTATTATTATTTTATTTTACGTTGTGAGAGAGTTTCGCCTTTATTACAGCGTACTTTTGTGGTGTAATTGGAAACATATCCGGGCAGCAATTAGAAGGTCCTGAATTCGAATAATGGGGAAGGGCATGGTGGAAATTTTAATATTTCCTGTTTCGAAAAAATTATATTATAGACTTGACGAGTGTGGACTGAAATGAAATCTAGTGACCAATAATTCGTTACCACCTGGATTTCGCCACTTTAAGTGAAAAAGAATGCAAGGAATTTTCTCTTGTCTTACCTCGTGGCTTCGTAGTTTTATTTCAAGCACGCCTGGCTAGCAATCGAAAGATCTGTACTTCAAACTTCTGCAAAGGCATTGTTAATTTTTCATTCTTCGAAAACCCGAATAGAATCTATAACTGTAAATTTTGCTTCCGAATGGGTTAAATGTTTTCAGCTACTCTTTGTTATTTTTCATTTACTGCTTAAAATTTTCTCAGACTTTTACGTTGTGGTTCTTACATTTTGCTTCCAAAATCTTTTCAAAATTTGTTTTAGGTTGCGTTCAAATAGACTCAAAGTTATTATTACTCATTCCTCAAACATTACAAGGTTTTATTTTTGTTTCATTTTATTTTTTAGGTAAATATACTTATTTATTTTTATAAATCCAATCTTTCATTGATCTATATGAAAAATTTTGATCTTTTTAATATATCATGTAATAATATGTTTGACTGCAATTTTTAGCTGAACGGTGATGCAATTTTTTATTTTGTTCAGAAATCTTCTCTTTAAAAAACTTTTATTCAGGAATTATCGCTTTTCTATATTTATAGTAATTTCTCAAATAAAGTGATATTAAATATTTTTCTAGAAACCCATAAAATTTTTATTTGGTTTAATTTTTCAAGTAAATGGCCGTTCTTTTAAGAGATGTTTGTATTCATATTTTAATAACTGTGAAATTCAACCATTGATTAAATACCGAGTTCTATTACTGAAAGTTAGTTTCATTTAAATGCTAAAACTGAAGTTGAATGAAAATAATAGAATAAAACGTTTTGCAAAAGTGTATTTTAATCGTCAGATTTTTAACCTCATAAATATTCATACATTCATTAAATAAAATTAAAATCAAGCGTAGTATCTATAGTCTTAAAGTGGGGCTAAGAAAAAAAAAAAAAATGCCTCCAACATTTACAATTAGCAAATGTAAATGAAGCTCCATTTCGTCTCCCTATATGGAGATGGTTTACAGAATTTCATCGAGGTCGAAATTCTCGTCTGGATAAAGAATATACAGGAAGTTCTTTGTCAGCTGTAATCCCAAAAAATGTGTCGGCCAAACGAAAAATATTTATCAGTGATAACCGCTGTATCTACCAAATTATATAGATTGCAGGTTGAAGTATTGCAGATACGCGTTAGTCACAGTGGGTCACTGGATGAAGAACTTAGCATTAGATCTGTAGCTATACATAAAATAATTCTCGAAGAAATCTATATGAAAAAAATTAGTTTGCCTTTGGTTTCCCGTAACTTAACAGAACACCAAAAACCGAAACGTGTCAGAAACAGTAAAAAAACCCTAAAACTACTTAATGATGGTGGTCACCACATGATTTATAAAATCATAACTAGTGATAAAACGTAAATACGGTTTTCTAACACGCCAAGAAAGTAAAAATATGGCTATTTAAAGATAATTCCTAACCAACTATGGTGAAAAGAGAACGGGCAATGAAAAACGTAATTTATGCCGTTTTCATCAGAAGCGAAAGATCGGCCAAAGCCATCAAGTTAGAGGGACAGAAGAGAGTTACAGCTAACTCGTATACTACTAAATTTCTCCTAGAAATTCTTCAAGACGTCTAACAGTCACGTACAATGTCACACATACAGTCACATACAAGGGACTATATTTAACCGTGATAATACGTCTTCTCATTCAGCAAGACTGACAGTCGAATTTATTGAACAAAAACACATCAAAGTGACAAAACATCCACCTTATTCTTCGGATCTTGCTATGCATAACCTTAGGTTGTTTTTTTAATTTAAAACAAATTTACATTGCTATCATTTTCATTCCGAAGATGAGACTGATGAAGTTATAAAAGCGTATTTTATCTCGATTCCAAGAAATGGATAATTTGAAACGTTTACTCTGAAATATTCGTCTGCAAAAGTGCATCGGTGTTGAAGGAAACTACTCTGAACTCAACTAAGATTTGATGAGTTTAACCTGTGCCATTTACCTGTATTTCAAAAGTTTGACTGACCCTCGTATTTTCCTCTTATAGTCATATTGTGAATGAAATATTTATTTAATAAAAAATGAAGATCTAGCAATTTCCACTATTTTAAATTCTTATTCCATAGAGTTAGATATGCGTCTCATAAAGAACTGAATTGAAGTAAATGAATAAATAAAATGTTCTCATTATCATGACTCTGTTTTCACCTTAGCAAAAATTATACAACTTTATTACTTAGACCTGCAATACCAGTAATGGAACTCAGCTTTAATACCAGGTAAAATTCAAGTATTGTTTAGCATCATTTTAATCTGAAAAGATTTAAGAATTTTTAGAAAGTATGAGTACCTATTATTTATAGGTATTTTTTATATTTCCAAGTTTTTTACTTTAACGAAATTGCCTTAACACTTTTTGGCAGTTTGACAGTGAAAATTATATGTTTTTTCCTTAGAAAAAATCAAAATATTCTAGAAATTATATATATGAATTCATTTTTAATACTTCAGTATCGCTTTTCATTTTTGAAAGAACTTAGTTTGTTCAATTGAAAATTGTTTGTTATATTATGCTTAATTTTATGCTATAAAAATTCTTTTAAACACTTCCAAATTCTCTCGTTTATTTGTCCGTTGCAACAGACTCCTTTTTGTTTTAAATATATGCTATCCTTTATAAAAGATAAAATACCGGAATGTGTTTCATCATTTTTAGATTTAGAGACCCAGATGTATTTTGTGACCACATGTGCTTTTCCCAATTGCATGATACCTGAATATATATACGTCCTTTCTAGATTTAAATACTTAAATATATATTTTCCTAGCTAGATGGGATTTTCAGTTAGGAATGTACAAACATTAATATGTTTCTTTCCAAATCTTATTTGAGATTTGAATGTGTGAAGGTATCTTACCTGATTTCGTGGATGTTGAGCCGGAATCAAAAGAAAATACTCTTCCTAATGAATCTTTTCTGTATCGGCCATCACATGTAGCTGGTAAACTTTCACCTCTTACCAGAGTAGGTCGGCCATTCTCAAGCGGAGCTGCTGATCGCTTCCCATCCCGCTGCTTTAGCTGTCGGGTCGCGCCGCCGCTCTCTCCCTTCGACGCGACCCTGGCTGAATCCTGACTCCCGTGAAAGCCGTGGAGTCGCTTCAACCGGCGGGCCCCTTCTATGACCCCTTCTATCCGGTCGGCACCCTCGTAATTGAGACACCCTCTACACACTGGTTCGGCATAATCGAGCAACATAGCCCATGGGGTCCTGGGCAGGTCGCAAAGATAGCAACGCTGTCTCTGATTGCGGGTTGTCTCCGCCATCTTAGTGGCTCAGCTAGCTCCCGCTCTTCCGAAATGACGTGACTGCGTGACGTCACTCAGCATGCTGAATTCTAATGTCAACTTCTTTGCTCCATTAAGGGACACGCGGTTTTTGTAGCATTTCTGAAGGAATAATTCCAACAGAACTAATAAGCATCGATAGTGATAATGCACAGAATAAATTTGCATTTCTTTCGAAGGAAAATAATACATTATAAGCTTATTTTATTCGTTTTTTATCTATACAAGATTAAAGCCTAGTTTATGAACTCAATCTATAAATCTCGATACTTTTCTTTTACAAAAAACAGCATTTTTTATTTTCATCAACTTTTGTCCTTTTTTACAGTATTGCGTAAAATAATAACAGTAGATGTTTTACTTAACCAATATATATATATATGTCTCTAATTTGACCTTGATAAAAAGTCACAAGATACTGTTTTGGATTAAAATCTCTGTCTAATCTCCTACTCTTACGTTGCACGTAAGGATAGATAGCTTTCGAAAATTTCAAGGAATTCAAAATTTTTCTTGTTAAATAAATAAATATTAAATAAAAATTAGCTTATCTTTGAACATTTAAATGCAATAGATGAATTTCATGCGAGTTATTTCTTTTAAGTAGTAATAAAGGAACAAGCTGCGTAAAAATAAATGTAAAATAAGGCAACATAACGTAAAATGAGACAGATAAACGTAAAATAATTTTAACTCATTAATGTTTGATTGCTAAAAGAGCAAAACTTTTAACTGCATTTGTAACTACGCTGTTGCGAAAGGTGCACCTAGTTAGATTACTTAGCTACGGCGCTAGTGACAATCAAGTAATGTCATTAAAAGTAAATCTTCTAAATTTTTTCTTTTGTGAAATTTATCAGAAGCTTCTTGCTGGTTTCCATAGCTCAGTGGGCAAAGCAGCCTACCGTACTCTTATGTTGAAATTCCAGCCGAAATCCAAGTTCATAAGCAGAGGCGTTGTATTAATGCTAAATCTTTGAAGGATCTAAGCCCTTCTTTTACCACTGATGCACTTGTCTGCGTATCTGTCTCATTTATCAAAGAGACAGGGGAACCGACAGTCAAATCTGGTCTGATTGCATAGCTACACGGCTAACATTAGTTTAGATATTTCGTAAAGGTCAACGCATTCAAGTCATCAATTTTGTATCATTCGATGTTTAAGAGAAATTTGACTTTACAGCATTAATATGTTTAAATTTTAACCTCAGCCAGAATCTGTGCAAATTTTTAACTAAGAAGAATCAAATTACCATCAAGATATGGAATATTAAATTTTTAATTTATTTTAGAAGATATGCATCAGAATTTAATCTTCGTCATGTAAGACAAATCTATATCAAGTTTAACTCTAAAGCCCTTCCATTAAAATCTAGGACATGTACTTTGACATGAAAAAGCATAAAAACAAGAAGCTTATCTTCAGTTGTTCTAGACAGATATGTGCAATAATTAATGTTATTCTTTTTGACACGTTTGAAGAGATGTTATTATTTGCAGCTAGCAGTTGTGTAAATATGAAATTTGATAGTAATGTACAGATTGCAGTTCCATCGTCTCTCTGTTCATTGTTTTCGCTTCTCTCTTTTTCTTTTTTTTTCTTTTGTTTTTTTAATTCTTTTAAATGGTGGTATATGTTATTAATGTTTCCATATTTTTCTATGTACATCATTTTACGTTCAAAAAGAAATGCAGAAACAAATTCCAAGACTTTAACATTGAAATTCTCCTTGACTTTGAATTTTAACTTTATTCAACAATAAAAAATTTGTTTTATGAGACTACAGTATCGGAAAAAAAGTAATTTTACTTGCGAAAAGAAGTGAAATATTTGTATGAGTTTTTATATATATATATTTTTTTTTAATTTTGAAAATTCTAATGGAAATCTCTTCTTTGATACAAAATTCTAATTTTACCATAGTAATATGGTAATATGAATATTTTAGTTTAAAACATTTTTTCCTCTACTCTGTTAGATATATTTGTTATACTGGTCAAAAGATCTGTTTTTCGTGAGATACTAGCACACATGTTAACGCAGTGGGTGTCTCGCAGGTGTTGCCAACCGAGATTCCAGGAAGCTTATGTCTACCTTTCAATTTAAATATAATTTATTATTATTAATGCGTAGCTTTATTATTAATACATTAACACCTATTTAAGTTTTCATGATTTCTTTTATAAAACATAAGTTTTCCCTAGTCTATCTGAGAGAACTTTTCTTGGAAGCATTTTTCGCCGGGCTCGCCGATGTTAATCAAACGGTTTGTGAAAAGAAACCTTGTACACTGTCTGTTCAATGGCGTAGCTAGAAGAAAGCGGTCTGCCCACGGCATGTTTAATGGGATTTATATTGTAGGGGGCTGGTAATATGGAGAAAGACTGATTGAGATGTATTAGACTATAGTAAAGTTCACTACGGTTATCTAAGTGGCGAGATCTTTTTGTAGAGAAATAAATTTCTCTGCGAAGCACTTAAAAATCGCCCCTGCATTACCCTAGAGGATGAATAACGCATTTAATAGCAATAAACGTATAACCAGGGTAAGTCCACTGACGAACAAGTGAATAAGTTCGAAACGACACTATGCTACATCTGTAGCTGATAAGCCAAGTCCAGTGAAGTATAAGTACGAACGGCGGTGCGGAGTTAAAAAGAAATGCCAAATTGCAAGAGAGTCCTTACTTAGTAGGTGACATAACAGACAATACATTGTAGAGGTGCAGCAATAAACAACATAAATACTCAGAAGGAAACAGTCAGATACATATCAAAAGACATATGAAAGAGATATAAAAAAATACATAGGATACATACAATACAATACGACAATACAATATACATAGAAAAAAATATAACAGATGCATTCAGAGCAATGAAATTAAGAATTTTTGATTATTATTATTATTTAATTTAAATGTCTCAGGACCGCAAACGGTATTTTCCTATACGCCCGTACATTAAAGTTATAATTCAACACAGGTATAGTGGGATTCAGTACCTGAGGGATGTTATTAAAGAATCTGTCAGCCAGATTGGCCATGTAAACTTGTACGTAGGGAATGTTAAATTCACGGTGGATCGTCGAGTGCCTTATGAACCACGGACAATCCACCGCTTTCCTTAAAACAATAGTTTGTAAAATTTGCAGTTTTTGGATATTTGTATCACTTGCATATGCCCAGACAGGGCAGGCATATGTGATGATGGAACGTAACAGGGCTTTGTAAATGATAATTTATTATCAATACAGAGAACGCTGTTCCAAGCAATTAAAGGGCGAGTGTACTGAGCCGTAAGATGCGTTTTGTGATAGGATTGCCGTATCATCAGCATATATTGCTAGGGTGATGTGTGGTGTATGTGGGATGTTGTTCGTGTAAAGGTTAAAGTATAGGGGCCCAAAACGGGCCCTTGTGGGACCCCAGCACTAATGGGCCTAGGGGAGGAGATTGTGTTGTTGGCACGAACGCCAAAGTGTCGATCCATAAGATAAGAATAAGTGATGTGTGTGATGTAATCTGGGAAACCCAGATTTATGATTTTGTGTATGAGGCTCTCCAACCAGAGTCAATCGAAGGCCTTGGCTACATCCAAAAGCCTGTTGTCTGAGATTTGACCTTCAGTTAAACTACTAGCATTCAACCATTGTTGAATCATTGGTGCGTTGAACAATCACAAGATGCTGAACTATGATCGAAACTAAACTCAGCACAGGGTATCCTTTTTTTTTTTTTTTCTTTTTCTTTTTACCCTGGACAGAGTATTTAAATAAATTACAAAGAGACTTCATTAACTTTACTTTTATGCCTTCCTTACGCCGTCGAAACTTTTGAATGGAAAATACGAATGTCACTTAATAATGACTTTAATGGCATAAATAAGAAAGAATTCCTCATTGAGAGAGAAATACTTAGGAATTTCATTTTTGTTACTGCTTGGGAACACGAAATCAAGAGGTGGAAGGAAAGTAGCTTTGAACTTTTACAATTTATTCTAAAATGCGGTGTCCAAAACCGAAATTCCAAATATTATAATTCTACTTCTAATTTTCCTCCCACTTACTGCATCATTTATTGCAGGAATAATTTTACTAGATACAAATCGATTAAGAAGTACTTAAGACATAAAAATACAAGTACCTTTTATTTAATAATACCGTACAGTCTACAGGAGATCAGCTGGAGTAATGAAGCAAGTCCTCGACGATTCTCGTAACAGAAAAACAAACAAAATAGCTTTCTATAGTGTTGGAATCAAAGTTTTATTTCAGAAACGAAACAAAGCTTTTATTTATTTCCCCATATATACATTTTATAGATCTGATTTTTTGGTGGCATTAAGAGTGGCGGCAAATGGATCGCCCCGGGAGGCAAAAGCTATTAGCTATGCCACTATGCCTGTTATATTCTTTTTTTCGTTTGCTTGTCTTTAAATAGCATCTGGATGCATTCTTGCAAAATTTTCAATTGCTGATAAGTGAATTCATTCTCTTTATATTTCTTAAATGTCATTTGTTAAACTGCAAAAGGTTCCCATGCAGCTAGCCTTTCGCCTGGATTAGAACCTGCTTCGTACTATCAGTATATAGGTTCACCAATCGGCCACGTACTAGAATGACTTAAATTCCATTGACTTAAATTCCATTTGTTTGAATAAGTAAGGGCGAAAAAATAATATAGATAACAGAGCTAGTAGCAGAATCATCCTTTTAACTGCAAGTTTTTTCATTTTATGTTTTGTCTAAATTCAGAATCATACAAGAAATATTAAAAAGGGACATTTTAAAAATAGTTTTAATATCCTTAAGTTCTTAAAATATTTCTTTTATGAAGAGGTTAAGGCATTGCTAATTTGAAAATATCTTTAAATATATATCTGTGTATATTTAATATACATATAATAGCATTAATTTCGAAACAAAAAGATAATTAATATGTATTGAAAATAAAGCCCGTGAAATATTTTGAATTTAATTCTACATCTGTGATATGAAAATAATTTTGAAAGAGCAACAGCTGTACCCTAAGAATTCATAGCTTTATAATATACTAGAAAGCCCGGCGGTCATACGAAATGACCGCTGCTCTAGATATTATAAATTGTAATTAAAATGATTTGTGCAAAGGTGTCTGCTAATTTAAACTGAACTACCCAGGGCGGGCGGCGAGGACGCCCCTTTGCTTACTGCCCCACGGGGTTCCCCCTTCTACTTGCTTAATTACTTAGAGTACAGTGACGGAAACTACTGGCGGTACATTTCTTAAGAGCCGCCGCTAGCTCAATAAATAAAGGTGATTTAAATAATGAAATGTTAATTCACATGTCAAAGATCTCTTTGTGCACAACATTTCTTGTGTAGATCTTTCTATCATTTTTAAGCTCGCCTTGCGGAGGAGCATCCATTATTTTTAATTTTACGTTCGTTCTTTCACGAACTCTTGAACAGGCAACATAAAGTTGACCGTGTCCAAATGCAGGCACAGGTAAAAAAATGCCAACACGCTTAAGCGTTTGGCCCTGAGACTTATGGATGGTCATAGCAAAGGCATGTTTTACAGGAAGTTGTCTACGTCTCAATCGAAACGACAAACCCGTGCCGTGGCAACTTTAGCCCATTGGCTAGTACAGTTATGCAAGCAACCAATAAACTATCGGCGACAAACAGACACTTAAGCCGCATGAAGTAACATTATCTCCTCCGAAACGGCTGGCTCCCTGGCTTAGCGAAGTACACCGTTGGATTCCGCAGGTCCGTGGCACGCCATTGTGACCATTCGCGTCTTCGTGGGAATTTAATTAGCCGAGATATTAATTAAAAACTAATTTTTCCCTACGTTTTCTCTACATTTTCCACTTCTTTTTTGAGTTTTCCCTATTAGAGGGATTTGGCTAAGTGCCAAATTCTTTTTTCTCGAATATCTATGGAACTGCGCCGAGTTGAAATTCGAGACGCATATCCTCGGATTCCAAAAAATTCTCCGAATCCATGGATACCGTTCTCATCTTCGTACGACTTTAATCGGCCGAGATATTAATTAAAAACTACGGAAACGTTAATTTCCACGCTCATTTTTCCGAATGGCAACAATAAACTATCGGCGACACACACTTTAGCCGTTTTTGTATATAAAGATATTATCTTTTCATCTAAAAGTTTCATCTTTGTAAAATGATTGGAACTCCGGTATTTTATTTACCGTGCAAATAAAGCATGATGGAAAACTTCAAATGTTAAATCATTCACTAGTTTACTCCAAAACCTCATTTTCAGCCAATAATATGTATTTTATCGGTTATTTGGATACCACAATAAAATAAAGTAGCTTAAAATATTTTCAGTGAGTGATCATAATTTAATCCAGTTATAATAAAGTTAGGAAGAACATACGCGATAAAAATTTTAAATCACTTCTTAAAATTAAAGTAGGAAAGGAATTTCAATGAGAAAGAATCCAATTTAGAAAACATTCAGTTTTAAAACGGGTAATCAATTACAACATTGGTAGTTTGTCCGTTTTTCATAGCTAGTATAATCCATAAAACTTTTTATTTTGAAAAAGCATTTTTTTTTTTTTTTTTAAATTTATACTAAATCAAAGTTCTGAATCATAAAATAGCCTAGTATTCTTTCGTCATGCACAATTTTACTGTAGTTTGAGTCTTTCGTGAATACAATCATAGTTTGATGAACTGAATAATTAAAAAAAAAAATTACTAAAAATGACTTACAGATAATATAACGCATACTTTAATAATAGAAATAAATCATAAATGTACAACATTCATAATTTTCTTTGACAGTACCGTTTCTTTCTCTGCTTATTGCTTAAAATCTTATTGATAAATGATCTTAGAATATAATATGTCTTAGAAATAATTAAACAGAAGCAATTATCAATAATATTTCTTAGAAGTACTTAAACATAAGAGATTATCAAAATTCCCGATTTGCCTTTATCTTTTGTTTGTAAAATTTCATTTGATACTTTTTCTTTTGTACAAAGCTTCCTGATTTTTATATTCAACATCCAACAGTAATCTGTAGATCTTAGTATCTATTTTTGTTTACACTTAAAATATTTACTGTGTTGATAAAAGCGTTTCCTAGTCCTCTCTAACTTAGAGCATTAAAAATATTTAATTAAAATTTTATGATAAAAATTCGTTTTACTTTTAGGGGCCCACCAGCGGCCGAGCAGTAAAGTCGCTGAACATTGGTAGTTCGGTTCGAGGTTCGAATCCCGCGAACGGGCTGGCAGCATGGGCGTTTTCGTGGTTTTCCCCATGTGTAACGTGTATATGAGCCAGTTTCCCTTAGAAAGTCCTCCACGAAGGCAACCCTCCCATTAGGCAGATAGCCCTCGAGGCTTTGCCATAATCACACAAACACACGTTTTACTTTTAAGTTTATTTTTGACTAAATTTATTGAGAATTTAAAAAGGGAAGATTAGTGTACGGCTTATCCACAAAAGTCATTATTCGGTCTTTATTTTCGCTACCGTTTGTCCTGGACCTATACTTTCAGTTACAAGAATGTTTTAAATCATGCAAATATTCATATTTTGGAACTTTAAATTTAAGTAAATCCATTTTGTAAACATTACAGAAACTTTTCATACATTCCACCATTCCGTATACTTATAGTTAGGAAAGTTTTATACTCGCAAAACACACACAAAAAAAAAAAAAAAAAAATAAATAAATAAATAAAACACAAAATGTTTGACCCCGTACGATAATTTGAAATATTTGATCTCATTTTCAAATTGCACTGAGGTGTCGGTTAATAACTAAATTAAAATACTTCGAGGTTGACTTTTTCCCTTAAATGCCGTTCATCAATGATATTTTCTGTGATTTACTAGTGTCTTATCTTTATATATATAAGCGGCTAAAGTGTGCGTCGCTGATAGTTTATTGTTGCCATTCGGAAAAATGAGCGTGAAAAGTAACGTTTCCGCAGTTTTTTATTAATATCTCGGCCGATTAAAGTCGTACGAAAATGAAAACGGTATCGATGGATTCGGAGAATTTTTTGGAATCTGAGGATACGCGTCTCGAATTTCAACTCCGCGCCGTCCCGTAGGTATTCGAGAAAAAGGAATTTGGCACGTAGCCAAATCCTTTTAATAGGGAAAACTAAAAAAAAAAGTGGAAAATGTAGAGAAAACGTAGGGAAAAATTAGTTTTTAATTAATATCTCGGCTAATTAAAGTCCCACGAAGACGCGAATGGTCCCAATGAAGTGCCACGGACCTGCTGAATCCAACGGTGTGCTTCGCTAAGCCAGGGAGCCAGCCGTTTCGGAGATAATGTTACTTCAACCCATATATATGCGGCTTAAGTGTCTGTTTGTCGCCGATAGTTTATTGGTTGCTTACATAACTGTACTAGCCAATGGGGTGAAGTCGCCACGGCACAGGTTTACCGTTTCAATTGAGACGTAGACAATTTCCTGTAAAACTTGCCTTTGCTATGACCATTAATAAGTCTCAGGGTCAAACGTTTAAGCGTGTTGGTATTTTTATACCTGAGCCTGCATTTAGACACGGTAAATTTTATGTTGTTTGTTTAAGAGTTCGTAAAAGAACGAAAGTAAAATTAAAAATAATTTATGGTCTTGCAAGACGAGCTTAAAAATGATGGAAAGATCTACACAAGAAATGTTGTGTATAAAGAGATCTTTGACACGTGAATTAACATTTTATTATTTAAATCACCTTTATTTATTGAACTATCGGCGGCTCTTAAGAAATGTACCGCCAGTGGTTTCCTTCATTGCACTCTACTTTAAACAATTAAGCCATTAGAAGGGGGAAATTCCGTGGGGCAGTAAGCAAAGGGACCTCCTCGCAGCCTGCCCTGGGTAATTCAGTTTAAATTAATAGACACCTTTGCGCAAATCATTTTAATTACAATTTATAATATCTAGAACAGCGGTCATTTCGTATGACCGCCGGGCTTTCTAGTATACTATATGCGGCTTAAGTGTTTGTCGCGGATAGTTTATTGGTTGCTTGTGTAACTGTAAATTGTTTTATTCTCAGTGCAGTGCGGCGCGTTATGAGATATTATGAGAAAGCTAAGCCGGAAAAATTAAAAATACAAGAGCACATGCATTTGACATTTAATAAATAATAAATTTAACATCTACATACTATAATAGAATTCGAAAATATCCAACCGGCAAAAACCGGCAACGATGAAAAAACAAATCAAATGAAATAAATAAATGTCTTTATTATATGCGGCTGAAGTATCTGTTTGTCGCCGATAGTCTATTTTTCCAAAAGTCTGCCGGCTTCTAAAAAGTGGCTCGTCTCACTTCACTCAGTTTCTAACAGGACATGGTTCCTTCATGACTTACCTGCATCGCTTCAGACGACGCGAAAACGACCATTGCTCATGCGGAATGGTAGGAGATCGGACTACTATCTGTTCGCTGGCAGAGAGACCGCCAAATATCATCTTAGGCAACCAGTAGCAAATCACATCCATGCATGGGCCGAGCTACTTCGAAAAATCGCAATGCATTGAAACTCATATGCGATTGCATAAATATTGCACACAAAATCTCAGACAGGCTGGAGTAATTCTCAGCTGCCATCCTCGTCACCAGCACAGCCCCTGTATGCTCTGTACCTGTAATGAACTAATTTTATCTTAAGTTAGCTTATTCGGCTTTTCTTATTCCCTGTATGTACTTATTTCCTTGAACTGTAAACCCTGAATTATGAACCTTGAATTATGTATTTTGCCTTATTTTATGTATTGTTTTCACTGTTTTGCCTTTTTTTTTTTTTAATTTTATGTATTATTTCGCTTTTTAGTATTTTACTTCTTATTATTTTTAGTATTGCTGTTTAGTATTTAGTTCTATTTTAGATAATACTTTTACCGTTTTATCAGTCACTTTGTTAATTCCTCATATATTGCACTCAGTGGCGTAGCTAGGGTGGGGCAAGGGGGAAATCTGCCCCCGGGCGCAGCATCCAGGCGGCGCCAAATTGATGCTACGAAATTTTTTAATGAAATGTTTTCCATTTATGGCACACAGAAAGGGGCGCAAATTCTTCAGTTGTCCCCGGGCGCTGGAATTCTAGCTACGCCACTGATTGCACTGTACTCATTTAATGTTCACGTTGTGGATGTTTTTTGTAACCACCTATCCATAACTCTGTAAATATGTAACTGAAATTGTTCTTCTCACCCTCAGTGCACCCTTCTTCCATCACTGCACTATCGTCTCGTTCAGCATCTGTTTGCACTGTCCCCAGCACTCGTCTTGAGCACAATATGTATATATAAGTGTATATGATCAACATAACACATTTATATATTAATATGTATATATAACTGTGTTAAGTTGATCAAGTTATTTCCGTTAGCGGGGCTATCTGGCCGATATGCTAACTACCCAGTGGACCGGGTGCCTCGCTGTCGGTGGGAAGGAAAGGTTACTTGCGTAACTCTACTAGCCAATGGGGTGAAGTTGCCACGGCACAAGGTTGCCGTTTCAATTGATACGTAGACAATTTCCTGTCAAACTTGCCTTTGCTGTGACCATCAATGAGTCTCAGGTGCAAACGCTTAAGCGTGTTGGCGTTTTTTTACCTAAGCCTGCATTTGGACACGGTTAACTTTATGTTGCCTGTTCAAGAGTTCGTGAAAGAACGGACGCAAAATTTAAAATAATTGATGGTCCTCTGCAAGGCGAGCTTAAAAATGATGGAAAGATCTACACAAGAAATGTTGTGTACAAGGAGATCTCTGACATGTGAATTAACATTTTATTATTTAAATCACATTTATTTATTGAGCTATCGGTGGCTCTTAAGAAATGTATCGCCAGTGGTTTCCTTCATTGCACTCTACTTTAAGCAATTAAGCAAGTAGAAGGGGGAAACCCTGTGGGGAAGTAAACAAAGAGGCGTCCTCGCCGCCTGCCCTAGGTAATTCATTTTAAATTAGCAGACACCTTTGCACAAATCATTTTAAGTACAATTTATAATATCTAGAACAGCTGTCATTTCGTATGACCGCCGGGTTTTCTAGTTAATTTTGAATTTTGTTACATATGGTATGTCGAAATAATTTTCACATAATTTATAAGTTTTCAAAATCTGAAGATATTTTATTAACATATGACTTTTTATTATTTTAGTCATTATTAATCTTTAAATTTTGTTGTGTTTACCTATTGCATTCTGTGTGTTTCAATTTACATATTGTCTCAGTGTGTTGAACTGTTAAGTAGTAAGTGCGTTGTGTTATGTTTTGAAGTAAGTTTGCGGTATAATAGTAAATACATATGTAGAGGTCTTGGCTAGTACCATGAAATATTGGGTGCAAATGTTTTGCTTCAGTTTCTAGTATTGTGTGAAATGTAACAGTTTCTAACAAGTATTCGTAGCCGAAGAGCCAACTTTCTGATATAGTGATTGTTATATTGTAGTATTCACCATTTTATTTCAGTGTACGTACAATATTCCATTAAGTGTGTTGTATAATTTGTTTTCTGTTAGTATGGGGTATAATAGTTAGTTTAATGTAGTATAATGGTAAGTAAGTATGATGTATAATAATAGTCTTGAATCAGACTTTCTTGGTTGTAGAACTTTGTAAATATGTATTGAAATGTATTGTTGGATTTAATGTTTTGAATTGACTCAGCATCCTAGCTTTGCTACAATATATTATCTTCCTAATTTTCACTGTGATTGTTCCCAAAGGCTATTGTAAGTCAGTGTGATAACTGCAGGCTTAAAATTCTATTGTTAGTCTTGAATTTTATTGTGTTTCATCCAAACCAGTTTTTTATCCATGCAGTTCTGAACTTCTAAGTACGAGTAATTTTATTTATTTATTTATTTATTTATTTTAAATCTATGCGATCAAGAATGTCATATGTATCCAAGATAGTCCTTTGTATCCCTTATCTAGATGTGACTCTGTAACTTTTTTTTTTTTCAGACTCAATAAATGCCGTTATGGCTTCTGCACGGAGGATATTATACCGCAAGGGTTTTTCCTGGCCAGTAGTCCTCCTTAGCAATGTAAAAGTAAAAAAAGTGTTAATCATACAAAAATTTCATTGAATGCAAATATTTTTCATTTTTAATAAATGCAAATTCCATTTCGAAAAAAAAAATTATATTGATCAAAATTTTTCACAATAAATCTGCGTAGAAATGCTCGTCACTTAACCTTTCAATATCAGAAACCTTTTACGAAACTGTATTTCATTTTTATTTACGAGCAAATGCAAACATTTCGTTCTTCAATTTGTGTGCATCCCCTGCATGATCTCTGATTTAATATCAAATATCTCGGTCAATTTTTGTCATACAAATATCAAATCTTGTGTATTTTATTTTTTACAACGAGTTCAAAAGTTTCTTAAATATAAAGGATCGAATGAACATATGAAAAGTTAATTTTCATAATGTTGTAATTAATTTCTTTGAATTTAAAAATGCCAGAACATGAATAGTTGCGTCATTTAAAACTGGAACTTTTTATAACTGGAACTGTCTGCGTCCAATGGTTGCGAAAATAAAGGCTGAGTAAGAACTTTGTGGGTATCTTCTACACAGTTCATTGAAGATTTATACTTTAGAAGTACTTTTATAGCATATTGTTAATTATAATCCTATATTAAGAGACCTATGTTGTTATTCAAAAACCTAATACTTCCCTTGTTTAGGGAAATCCTCAAGCTTCCTTTTCAGCCTTGTATCTTTAAACTTAAATTTTGCTTGTCAAATCTTTCTTGAAACTCGTCTACCTTGAAATCTGTCAGGAACTTGTCAAATCTGTGTTAAAACATGTTCGTCATAAGCAACATAAATATCAATTCAAGTTATCGTCAGCGCACAGTGCAACTAAATTAACATTACTTAAGATTTTATTTGAACCTCTGTTTGTGGCTCCAATTTAAAATAGCGTGCATCACAAAAAGTTGGAGATTTCGCTAGCCTGCGAGCAAGTAAGTGGTCTAAAGTCGCTAACAATGTTCTAATACAACCAAACACGTGGGAGCGTTTTAGCTAATTCAAACTTCCGTTTACTCCCAAGGGCTGTCAAAGTTTCGGTCATCAAGCAACTCAAGTAAAAACTTCCAAACACAGTAAGAACTTTGAATCAGGAGCTGATCTCACTATGATTCATCTAAAGTTTCTATTAAGAAACTGAAGTATTGAAACTTATTTTCATATGACTGACATTTCGGTAAAACTTTCGAACATGACGAATTACTGTCAGGAATGCCAAGAAAGAATAAGACAATAAATCTTATAAAAAGAAAGAAAAACCATAACCTTACCATCTATTAGAAGAATCAATTATTGCACTTCATTCACAACAACTTAATGTTGTCATCTTGTAGAGTCATTAGGACATTTTTAGAGGCCAGCAAGATGAAAAATTAGAAAACGCCTTCGCCGGGAATCGAACCACGGACCTCTGAAATACCGGCTCAGTGTGCAGAACCACTACACCACGAAGGACGCTAAGAAAGTGGGAGAAATACCTTATATACTCCCCTTTTTAAAGGGCGACTAGGGTTTTAGGGGACCTAGTCGCCAAATCCTGGGTGCGGAGAATCATCATCCACAACCCTTTTAGTTCGGGCGCCACTTGTAGAGTCATTAGGATTTTTTTTAGAGGCCATCAAGATGAAAAATTAGCAAACGCCTTCGCCGGGAATCGAACCACGGACCTCTGGAATACCGGCCCAGCGTGCTACCGTTACACCACGAAGGCACGTTAGGAAAGTGGGAGAAATACCTTATAATCTAACGTTATTTTTCTAATGCTTGGCCCATCGAAAATATTCTAACACGAAAGGAAGCTTTTCGATGTAGTCTTTAAAGCAATTAGTAATTTTTATCGAAACCTTCACGAGAAATTTCACGAAATCAATGGTAAAAGGAATTTTGCTTTATTAACAAGGTTTGAATGTGAATTCCTTCATTTCCAAACTGAAGGAAATATCTCGGATGTCACTATATAGAGTCATCAGGATTTTTTTGAGGCGGGGGTCGTGAAAAATACGCATTGCCCTCGCCGAGACTTGAACCCTGGACCTCTCGATACGCGTCGAGTGTGCTACCATTACACCACGAAAGCATGCTGGAAGGAGGGAGAAAATGCATTTTATACTCCCTCTTTTAAAGGGCGAGTGGGGATTAGGGAATTCAGTAGCCAAATCCTGGTGGTAAAGTATCATCATCCACCACCTTTTAGTTTGAGCGCCACTGTAAAGAAAATTAGGTTTTTTTTTAAAGCAGGAATTGTGAAAAATGTGCAATGCCCTCGCCCGGACTCGAACCTGGACCTCTCGAATACTCGTCAAGTGTGCTACCGTTACACCACGAAGACATGCACAAAGGCGGGAGGGAATGCGTTATAACTGTAATCCGCTTTTATCATTTTGTTCCGCTGGCCCATTCATGTATGGAACATGGAAACTAAGTACAACAACCCTGCTGACCAAGAACCAAAAGTAGAATTTTAATTTCTGTTAAGAAACATCCATTCATAACGACTGTGTTTCACACTGTAGGGCATTAAAACTGCCGCATCATGAAGAAAGTGCATAACAAACCTGAATTTTGCATGAAAAATAGAATGTGCTGGAATATGCAAATGGTTAGCATTTCACGACATGTGTTCATTACCAGCAAGAGTAGTAAAGACTCGAAACAGTATGAAAAGAAACACTGAAGTGTCGATTACTTAATCAGAAATCACATTTATTCGTTGTTTTTTGAGTTGGAGATCGCGTTATTTGTGGTGTAAAAAGAAATTTATACCACCACGTCTCAGATTTCGGTTCTGGGAGGCCTGCGGATTATCGTATCGTCATCCTGCTGCTTGCGTTGAGCGATAATTAGTAACCGTTATGAGAATTTATACAGTCGATGGATATAAGAAGGATCATACAGAGCGACGTACGGTGTCTCAATGCTTCTGAGAGTTCAAAATGACAGATATCTTGTCCGTTTAACTATTAAAAATTCTACAATCACGTCTCGTGCCCTTTGTCAGGAAACTAGGTTGTTGCACAATACGAAAAATCCACACGTACGGTACGATGACGTCTGCAATTCCACGGATTATTAGCAAGACCATCGTTGCTCTTGACGCTTGATCGCCCTTGATGCTAAAGCATACAGAATCAGCTCTCACAGTGGTGCTTTCAATGCGCACGTGAGTATATTAATGGCGTGATTTCGTCTTTCTTGACCAATCTCGCTTTTGCTTACAGCATCAGGGGGACATATCCATGTGGAGGCAGCAATGGGAATGAACCTTGTAAGCTCGGATGGGTCCAGTACCAGCTAGATTGATGGTATGCCATTAGGGAAACATCCCATTCACC
Source organism: Stegodyphus dumicola (assembly GCF_044657685.1). Taxonomy (NCBI): domain Eukaryota; kingdom Metazoa; phylum Arthropoda; class Arachnida; order Araneae; family Eresidae; genus Stegodyphus; species Stegodyphus dumicola. The sequence goes on from NC_140771.1 coordinate 204,068,395, forward strand.
TCTAGTTCATATATCCAGTATTTTGACCAACCCCCATTATTGCTGAGATTTTAATGCGCTGGGACAATGTGATGCTACATGTTGCCGCCCAAGCCTTCCTACGTTTCCTCAATCCTCAGAATGTTTGACTTCTGCTTTGACCTACGCATTTTCCAGATATCTCAATAACTGAAAACGTCTAGTCAAAGTTGCAGGGAGAGTGACACGATAATACGCGCAACCCGGTGCGAAAGATGAACTCTGGAAGAGAGCTGAAGTTGCATGAATACTAGTAATTCCTGTACAAAGCCTGTTCGAGCCTATACCCTGCTGTATAACAGTTACTATTGTTGCTTGAGACGGATGCTGGTGGTACTGATTTCGGCATGTTTTGTACCTCAGAATCCTCTGAAATTGTAATCATTTCATTCATCTGTTATAATAATACAATTATGCATTGGTAAAATAAATATAATTTCGCTAATCGATTTTCTTTATGGTGTAGAAATTTTAATGTTCAGCTGTGTATGTTTGAGGACTGAAAATCTGAAATCAGTTAAATCTGAAATCTTTCTTAGATATGAGTTAAATTAATTATACGTATATTGTTACTTGCTCCTATTATATTAAAGATGCTTTAAGATTTCAATGTTGATTTCGACATTCTATGAACAATACATTTCTATAAAATAAATTTGATAAAAACAGGTATGTTATTATTTAACTTCCTGCCAGTTTTAATTCACGGTCCGAAATTATATCAAGACTGTCTAAACTGTTCAAAAATAATTTTGCATAGCAAATCCACTTAATCAGTCATCACCATCATTAAAACTATTAAACAGACTTGTTAACTTTAATTTGGCCGTATTCGTATCTTGTGACCAAATATGGATGGAGATGCAGTACAAGTATTTAAGATTTTCTGGGTTTTCCCAATTCTCGTTAGCGCTTCATCGATTTTTAAGCTCCAAAGATGTTAGAAGCTGTTGGCTTCAGAAAATCACAGTGCAGTTAGAATTATTTTTCTTTAAGACAGGAATTTAATAAAGAAACATTTGTTTGTAAAAAGCTTATAAATTTATGACGATTTAAAATGCATTGTCTGTGACTGGAATATTTAATGCAGTTTATAAGGTATTTCTCTCGCTTTCCTAGCGAGCCTTCGTGGTGTAGTAGTCAGCACACTGAGCCGGTATTTCAGAGGCCCGTGGTTCGATTCCCGGGGAAGGCGTTGCTAATTTTTCAGTCTCTCTTTGCTTCCGAAAAATCCTAATGTCTCTACAAGTTTAATGAAAATACTTTCTTTAAAGTATTTTATATCCTGGAAATACGATTATAAGGAACTAGAAAAAAAAAAAAAAAAAATTCGTTGAATTACTTTAGAAAATATAAGGTAAGATAGGTAAAAATGAGTATATCTAATTAAATAACTTTTAAAATCAATTATATTTCAAATAAAAAAATATTAAGCACGAAAAAAATACTTTGAAATAAACTGCAGTTGTAAGTCAGAAATCGTTTATCGATAAAAGAAAGTGTATTCAATTAAAAAAAAAAAAAAAATTGTAGTATACCTGAAGCGCGAAATCTAACCTTTGAATAAATCAGTTTCTTTAATTCCGTTATTAGTTAAGTCAGTCCTATTCTTGTACTGTTATGAGGTATTTATTTAGTCAAGCATTAAATAGATTAAGCATTAAATAGATTAAGATTAAGAAATAACGCATGCTCTTGCTGTGATTCGAACGCCTGATTTCCGGATTGACGAACCATAGCCCCTACCTTTTTAATCAGGCGCCTCTTATATTATATTAGGTATTTATTTGAAGCAAGAGACACGAAAAATACCCTATATCTTCGCCTGTATTAGAACTCCGTATCTGCTTCTTGCTAGCTGAACGTACCACCACTTACACCAAGAGAATATGGGGAACGGGAAATTTCTTACAGCCACTAAATGCAACTTACAGCCATTTCATATACCCACTTCTGCCACTAGATGTTTGATGTTTCTTGTGGTGTAATAACTACTTTTTCTATTAAAAAAAACTCTGATTGAGAACTTCCAAATTCTGTTCTTAAAAATCTCACAAAGCAAAAGATTTATTTTCTCAGTTTCTCTGTACTAGGCAACGGACTGTAAAGTATTGAGATTAAACACAGATTAAAGAAACAAGCTATTCGATACATTGTAATCGTCCTGCCTCATCAATGACCTGGTGATTAGTACGTTGAATACTTACAATTTGAATTAAGAGAACGGACTGACTGCAGGAGTGGTTTTCGTGGTTTAGCGTACGTTTAACGTGAATACGAGCCAATTTTTCAGTACGGAAGTCTTTTTTTGAACGTATTCTTCCTCTCTGGCTTATAACCCAATTGTACTTTGTCATCCTAACCATCGCAAACTCTCTATGTCTTTTGTTTTATATTTATCTAATTAACACAATCCTACGATGAGTAACGTTTCTGAAAAAGCGGAGAAAAAGATTCAGCAACATGAAATCTTATTAGGTGACTTAAAACAATAACAACGTAACAAGAGTAAACGTAGACTACAGTTACGAGCTGTTGTAGCTGTGATATATTAACATCTCTGTATGTGCTATAAATTTCATAATCCTGGAATAAGTAAATTCAAGAAAAGAGAACGTATGGAATATAAAATCGTAAAATCAGAGTCTTTCTGATAAACTTTAGTATAGGATGCGATAAAAGTTCAAAACCTGTTTTCTATCCTAAAAGACGTTTTTATTGAATTTTAAATGAACTTATTAATTTAATTCTTTAGAAGACGAACTTATAGTAGTTACATAATACAATTAAGTTAGTTATATAATACAATATAAACTTTTTCACTTTAAAACGAATTTTCACATGCATTGCAAACAAGATAGAGAATAGAATATCAGAAACAACGTAAAATTATGAGAGATTTTTTCTTTTTTTTCTCAACAATGTGAACCTAACTGTATCAAAAGTTGATTACGAATCTGAATATGAAAAGGTTTCTTCTGATTGTGATCATATCGAATTGAATAGGTTCAACAAATATGAGAGCCAAAACGATCTTTTGTTTTCTTCAGGAGTATATAATAATAATTATTCCTACCGAAAAGAAAAAAAATCTCAACTTTTCTTTATTAAGTATACTTTTATAATGGCTGAATTTTTTGAATTTCTCACAATAAAAATTTCTTTTTACCTCCCGGCAAGTCTATAGACATAGGTAAGAGAAGTGATGATTTCGGTCGAAAAATTCGATTGTGATTATTCAGTGAATAAGCTATAACTAAGATCCTCACAGCATGTTTTTACTATTTTTACAATAATATCTGTCTGTGTGTTTCTGTGTGACAATTTTTTCGTCTACGATAAGTCTTATATCAAACTTCTAAAAATTATCGCTTATGTGTGGAAAGCTTTAAACTCTTCCTAGTATAACAGCGAGAATTTTCGTGTCTAAAAATAGATTCTAATATAACAGTACAATGACGTTTCTAAATTAATCTGTAGTCTAAGCACTTATTCTATCGTTGTCTGGTAATTGAAAAGACCGAAACAAAAATCTTTGTTGAAAATCACAAGCTACTAAACGACATTTTAATTTTCAATATGTATTGGATAGTTTGAAAATGTCTTCCTTTTTTTTTTTTTTTTTTTTTTTGATTGTGTGTGTGTATGTGAATGAAACTGTGAAAGAAGTTCAAGAATTAAGGATTAAAGATAAGGCAGCTTTAAATTAAATATATGGTACAATATAAACCTGCAAGTAGAAAATTCGACTTTAATATTCTAAGTTACATTCATTGGTAAAAAAATGAATCTTCTGTCCTTGTAATTTTGAAACGAAAGAGCATCCTCCTTTGAAATGAGTTAGAAGAAAATTAGAAATTCGCTTTCTTGGTGTGTTTTCGCCTGTTGCAGTTACTCATCCACATGCACTGTGAGGGATTAGGAAAAAAGAAAGAGGACGCAGCAACGTGCAACCCATTTCATTTTGATGATGATGTTAAAAATCGATGATTTTGGTAAGGATGAAAACTGATAAGGATCAGACGCATGAGTTAGAAAGCAACAATTACATTTTTTTCCAATTTTTTATTTCTAGCCATGACGAAAATGCATCGCATGCGTTGAATAAGCTATAACTAAGATCCTCACTTGAATAACACCCTACTTCACTATAGTCTTATGTATATAACATATGTAAACTAATGTTTTCTAGAAATGATAAGAAATCCTTATACTTTTACTACTTTTCTTAATTTAAATATTATACGTTCAAACAAGTAAATATTTCCAATTACTAGAGGAAAATTATTGTTTCTATTCATGCACTCAGATATTTCTCTCGGCAAGAGCATATGTGTGTGATATCTTTTGGCTATTATTTCAAGGAAACAGCTTGAAGGTTCCTTTCCCTTTTTGCATTTATTTTCGGAATAAGTAAAAAAAGTAGCTATTTGAGTTAAAATAGAAATTTAAACTTCAAGAAATTTAGGAGCCTGAAGAAGAAAGAAAAAGAACAGCTCGAATAACATATATAAATATTTATGTATTACATTTGAAATTGGTGCATCAACTAATTTCTGTACAATATTTATTTCTATTTGCAACGGAAGAAGCATTCTTCTTCAGAAGGGAATATTTCTTGTAGCTACTTCAGAACTATTTTTTCTAGTTACTAAAAATTTGGTTCCATTTATAAATTAATGAATCATTCGTTAGAAAGTTTTTTAAACATTCCAAATTATTTAGTGCCAAAGAATAGATATTCTAGCTTTTTGTTTTTACAACAGTTTATCAAAATAGAATTTTTAATCCTAATTAAATTGAACTCAAAATGTATGCAAAAAAAAAAAAAAAACGCAACAATTCGCAACATTAATTTTGTTGTTTAACGCGATTTCAGTTATTGGAAAGCTTGTTTTCCTGCTCAAATTTCAATTCCAGCTCAATTTTCCTGTGAGGTTTGACTCGGATAAAATTGGCACGTTTTAAGCTTTCTTGGTACCTGTAAATCATGTTTTACCTTTATAACCTGTGACGTGCTAAAAACGCAACGTACAGGAGTCATTTATTAAATTCATGAACAACTTGGCGGAAACTATTATCGTTTCCTATATGAAATATATAATATACTGAACTTACATTTATGTAACATCCAATAATTTTTCCTTCGATATCTTTCTGTATCTACTATGGTGTTTTCACACAGAAAGTATTTAAAAGGCGCTTATTGTAAACAAATAAACACGTAAATAAATGAATAATTGATATAATAACATTTCTAGTTTGTGTAAATTTGACAGTAACTATAATTGTATAAAAATATATAATCCTGTTTTTACAAAAAGTTCTCAAAGAAAATTATTAAATGTAATGCATTATATAGTTTTCTCTGACATCAAAAATTAGAATTCACGTATCACCAGATTAAGACACAAATTAAATACATCCTCAGCAAACACAGAACTGTCGGCAAAATAACGCATTGCTAACTTTTTCAGATATTCAATCTATCGTCGATACACTTGTTGATCTCGTTTCGTTAAAAGAGTCCAGTCAACCGAAACAAGGTCCGATACTACGGCGCGAGTGCAGTCCGCTGTCAACGAATTTCAGTGCTATTCGTGCTGTTATCGGCATGATTATGTTTCGCTATCAGCATGACTATGTTTCACTATCGGTTTAATGCCGAAAACAGAACAAATGAGGTTCACTACCGATCAGCTATCATAATGCTGGATCTTTCCAGAATAGTTATGGTGAAAACCACCATTTTGGAAGTTTTATAATGGGGGGGGGGATTATGGCTTTCTAATAACAAACCATATAGATAATAGCAGGTTCTTATACTTATTCATTTTTATTAAAATTATCATATTTCATTACTCTTGAAATATTCTATATTTCAGACTCTTTTGTTTCATCACTTGATTGCCAAGAGAACAATTACATACATATCCACCTTAGAATAATGGGCTAAAGAGGAGCTAGTTATTATTATTCACAACTTTAATTAATATTTAAAAACCCAGGTAATTTGTTTTTCCATTCTCCTAAAAACGGTTCATATGGATATTTTATTTCGGAATGAGCAGTCAATTAAGCAATATCTTTACATGTGTTTGGTGTGTCTATGTAGATTATAATTAAATATGGCTTTCTATTTCTTTCATTCTTGTAAAGAGTCTCACTTATTTTGGTAGTATACACTAAGTCAAGACTCCTATGTAGACATAAGCGACTTATTTTTACGTCTAGATAAGCAAACAGTGTGTGTGAAAGAACTTTTTATTAAGAACTCAAAATGTTTAACGAAGGGTACTCCTGGTGCTTACAAACCCAGCCAGCAGTTATGGCTAGAAATCAAAAGTAATGAATTTAAATTTTAACTAAATCTAATTAAAAATTAGCCAAAGAATATGCAGAGATATTTAACGTGCCGATTGGCTCTGACCTAAACTGGCGTGATAACACTATCTGCAAGAATAAAACAATGTCATATAAAGAAATGCTAACGTATAAAATCAATTGCGTGTAACGTAGCCTTCAGCAGGCAAAACACACTCAAACTCTTGCTTAAATACACGAGAGCTAAAATTTGGATTCTGGCAGGAAAACGGAATAGAAGCATTGACAGTTAATATCCATAACATTAAATAACTGGTTAATTAACACAAAACTTTACATTTTCATCGCCAGAATTTAAGTAATCGCAACGAACGTCTTTGACGACTTGTTAATATCTTAATCAACTAACCATGAGAAAAAAAAAAAAAAAAATAGAACTTACAACTACTTCTAAAATAAATTTTAAAATATCTTGAACTTTTGGACATACAATTCTTCATATCACAATAGCAACCGATTCTTTCCAGTCATCTGGAAGATAAAAGATTTTACTAGAAGTTGTAAGGATCTTAAGTTTTACTAACGTTTATTTTATTTTAAATCTTTACTATCACTTCTTATTTTCTACTTCCGGCCAGAATTATAAGCGTGAAGGAGTTTATGCAAAGTTGTCTGGCGAACGCCAAGTATTTAAGTGTGGCCTTTTTGCCAAGCAGAAGAGAGGAAGCCGTGAGTTCGAAGCAGGCCGCTTACCTTAGAAGTTACGCAGTTGCTACTTTGCCTTCCAGGCCAGAGGTTTTAATCCTCTTGATAAATTAAACGTATTGTAGTGTTCACAGTCTCTGTGCTACATACGCTTTCTGTTATTATAAGGCCAATCTTATTCTAAAGTTAAATTAGAGTTTAGTTTTATTTTGATATCTTTTAAGTTAGACCCCGAGTGGAGGGTCATTGTATTCCGAAGTACGGAAGTCATTGTATATAAAGAAAAAAATAAAGGGTTTTGTATACCCTTCGTCTGTATCCTGTCTACTTACTACAATTAGTGAACATAGCTTTAGTAAGCTCTCTGTTCTAGTCAGGTCATTGTATGTTTCCGAAGAAGGTTAGAAGAAACATTGGACCTGATAGTGGCGCCCGACGAAGAATAACCATGGCCGAGTTTCAAGAAGAACCTGTGCTGCCTGCAGAAACAGCTCAGAATCCAGAAATGCCAGCTGCCGCCCTGGAAGGATTTGGGTATATTGTCCAGACCATGCGCGCTTCGATGAAACCAGAAGCAACGTTTAATGGAAACTCACAGGTAACCAGTTTTTTGGAAAAATTGGATGACCACTTCATGCTCTACCCCGTGCACGAGTTTCAAAAAGTTACCTTAGCTACCAGCGCTTTGAGGGGCCAAGCGCTTAACTGGTTCAAATGTATCGGCAGAAGTCTCTTGGGTCAAGCAGGAAGTCCCACCTATACCTACGAAAATTTCAAGACTGCCCTACTAAAAGCCTTCCCTGTTGTAAGGGATCGTGCGAAATTAGAAACAGAACTTTTCAGTATATATCAACAAAGAATGGAAAACATCTCGAGTTTTATTTTAAGAAAAATTCACGTTTTCAAGCTCTTGTATGGAAACCGTCCGGATCCTGAAATAATTCAAGTGATTTTGCCGAGGTTACTACCCCAAGTGCAAGACTTTATTGAATTGAGAAATCCGACTACACTGGAAAAATTATTTGAGCTAGCAATCCAGTTTGAAAGTAGAAGAACGGCGGACGTCGAAAGAAGACGCCAATATCAACAGCGAAACCAATTTGGTACGCCAAGACTACAGCAAACTCAAGCACATGGCTACGGAGAAAAAGCGAATCAGTGGGCAAGGAAACCCGAGCATTCAAAAACAGCCGGCGAACGTCGACAGTTCAATAGCAACCCAGGAAAAAAGTCTCAAGGCCAGTGGAGAAAGAAGGAAAGCACCGAAAGAAAAAATAATTTAAACTAAAACGGATTTCTGCTGACGAGAGGGTGCGGAAATCCGAAGGCCACGAAAACCCCTCTTCCTACAAGTTAAATACAGTAATGGTGAACAATTTAACTCTTCCGAAGATTGAAGTCTTGGTAAATAATATCCCGGCCACCGCACTCCTGGATACCGGCGCGCAGTGTTCCTGTGTGGCAGAAGTCTTTTTTAGAAAGTATTTTCGCAAATACCGCATATATAATGCGGATAATACAACAGTATTAGCGGCGCAAGGAGAACAATGTAAGTGCGTAGGTAAAGTACCTTTGTACATCCGTATCAAGGACGAACAAGTAAAGGTGATGTTTTTTATAGTAAAGAATTTGCAAGCACACTTAATACTAGGAATAGACTTTCTTTCAGACGCACAAGCTACACTGGATTTTAATGAAGCGTCTCTTAAGCTGACGATGAAACCAGTGCGTGTAGAAAAGGTTGAACCGCCAAGGGTAAATCTCGACCACCTGCCTAATGACGAGCAAGATAGAATCCGACAAGTGGTAAGTGAATTTGCTTCCTTATTTAGTGATATTCCAGGATTTACCCAGGTTACTAACCATAGTATTGACACCGGAGATGCATTGCCGGTTCGTCAAAAACCATACCGGTATGATAAGAATAAGGAAAAAATTATAGAATGGCATATTACCGATATGCTACGTAAAAAGATCGTAACGCCTATCTCAAGTAGTTATGCTAGTCCAGTGGTTTTATGTAAGAAAAATAATGATTATCCTTTGGAGCATCCAAAAAGGTGGAGATTCGCTATTGATTACCGTAAATTAAATTCCATAACGAAATATCCGGTATATCCGTTACCGATTATAGAAGAAATTTTAAGGAACATAAAATCAACCAAATTTATGACAACTTTAGACTTAACGAATGGTTATTTTCAAATAGGGATCAGGCCTGAGGACGTGCCTAAGACTGCTTTTATAACCAAGTCTGGCACTTATGCATTTTTGCGAATGCCGTTTGGCCTTTCAGGCGCCCCAGCAACATTTCAGCGATGCATGGACATTGTGTTAAGACCTGTTCTCGGAAAATCCACATTTATCTATTTAGACGATATCATTATTACTAGTGATAATCTAGACCAACATGTACAGGATTTAAGACAGGTGTTTTCTTTATTAAATGAGGCCGGTCTAAAAGTTAATGTCGAAAAATGCAAATTTGCAGCCCCTGAGTTAAAATATTTAGGTTACAAAATATCGCAAAAAGGGATCGAGACAGATGAATCAAAAATAATCGCTGTACAAAAGTATCCGACTCCAAACACGGCAAAGAAGCTCTCTTCTTTTCTAGGACTTTGTTCATATTATAGGTCCTTTATAAAAGATTTTGCGGCTATCGCTGAGCCATTGTTAAAATTAAAAAGGAAAAAGGCAAGATTCTCGTGGACGGCCGAAGCCAATAGTGCTTTCGAAAAATTAAAACAAGCATTAACGCAAGCCCCTGTGTTGAAATTTCCTGAAAAGGATGAAAATTTAGAAATTTCAGCGGATGCTTCGGATTATGCGGTAGGAGCGGTACTTTCGCAAAATCAGCAGCCAATAGCATTTTTTAGCCGAACTTTAAATCAAACACAAAGAAACTATTCCGCGACCGAGAGAGAGGCACTTGCAGTTCTGTTAGCAGTGCAAAAGTTCCGAGTCTATTTTGGAAAGGCGCCGATAACAGTATATTCTGATCATGCGGCGGTAACTAGATTGTACTCTGGAAAAAATTTATCCCCAAGGTTAATAAGATGGGCACTCAAGCTGCAAGAATATAATCTGGTAATCAAGCATACCCCCGGAAAGGAAAATATCGTAGCAGATGCCCTGTCACGAATTAAATTAGACGAACAGGGTAATACCGTAAAAGTTGCAATGCTGACAGCGTGTACAATAAATTCCCGAGAAACTGTAATAACCGAACTGGGTAAGGATCCTGAGTTTGGAAGTATTTATGAGTATTTGAAGGATCCTGAAAATTTTAGCCACCAAGATATTGTGGCGATAAGAAATAGGGCGGCCCATTACGAACTAATAGATGGTCTATTATTTTATACAAAAACTACGAATTCCAACAACGAATTTCGACCTGTTATCCCAGCTAGTCTTAGATTAAATATCCTGCAAGAGCTCCATGACAGCCCTTTAGCTTCTCATGCTGGTATTCGAAAAACTACTCAACGCGTACGCGAGGCAGTCTACTTTCCTGAACTGCAAAAGTTAACAAGGGCGTATGTCCAGTCCTGCCCAACATGTCAAGCCGTTAATTATATTAATTTCCGCCCGGTCGGGTTTCTAAATAGTATTAAATACGAATTTCCAAATGAAATAATCGGCATCGATTTATTGGGCCCTTTCCCAAAAAGTCAGTTAAACAAAAGTCGCTATCTCCTTGTTATAGTTGATCATTTTAGTAAATGGACCGAAATTGTTCCCTTAAAACGAGCCTCCGCGAAATTAGTTACCGATTCTATTTTAAATAAATATATTTTAAAATATGGGGCGCCCCTAAAAGTTATATCGGATAATGGTCCTCAATTTGTAAGTAATATATTTGAAGACATGTGCAAAAAACTGGGCATACGTCATTTAAAAATGGTCCCGTATCGGCCGCAATCAAATATAGCGGAACGGGTCAACAGAAATATAGTGAAAATTATCCGTAGTTATGTTAAAAATTTTCATAAAAGCTGGGATAACTATGTCAATGAATTTGCTTTCGCCCTTAGGACCGCAAAACATGATACAACGGGCAAAACTCCTGCTGAGTTATTTCTAGGCAGAAAGGTTATAACACCGTTAGATAAACTATTTTATGTGCAACAAAGAGCCCCAGAATTTAAAATGGGTGATATAGAAAAACTAATAAAAGAAGCAAAAAAGAATACGGAAGTAGCACAAAGAAAACAAAAATTGTATTATGACTTGAAACGACGGGGAGTAACTTATAAAGTAGGGGATGAAGTACTAAAAATTAAGCATTCACTTTCTTCAGCACCAGAAGATAAAACTGCCAAATTTTTTCCACGCTTTGAAGGACCATATGTTATAGAAAAAATAACTCACGCTGTTGTAGTGTTAAAGGCAAGAAATGGTGAAACCTGTTCCGCAAACATTGACCAGATAAAACCATTCTATGACCGTAATAAAATGCAAATCTTTTCAGATCTTTTGCAGGATCCGGTACGGCAGACACCGCAGGTACAAGTTCCAGAGGTGGGAAAACGACAAGTACAAGGGCAAGCCAATGAGAGACAGAAGCAAGTGAAAAGAAAATTGCCCCGCGGAAAAATTGAAGGTACAAAGAAAAAGAAGCCGTTCCACCGTCCAAAAAACAGAGTTCACGAACACCCCCAGAATGAAGAAGGGAGAAGGACGACGTATGTGGAAAAGACCGGGAGAAAGGACGGCAACTATAACCCGGCTGTGAAACGGAAGATTGACTCATCCGACAGAACTCTCCGCAGCAAAAGTCGCCGAATTGCGGAAGGGCCATCAGCGGCGGAGGAAAAAGTACAAGAAAAATTTGAACGGCCAACAACGAGGTCCAAGCAGGATCACGACAGAAGTTTCCCGGTTCCACCAAGACCAGCTGCCTTCAAACGGCCAAGACCACAAGCAGAGGACAGAAGGAAGATGTTCAAGGGTGGCCGTAGTGGTGAAAAACGGAAGCTTCCAGAGGAAAGCACTGAAGGGCGAGCCCGTACAAGAAGGAGGATCAACCAAGCTACGGTCTGCAGCACCTTTAAAGACTGGGCCCAGAAAAGGATGTCTGAATATTACAAAGATAAGTAAAATTTTATGTTACTTTACAAACTTAAGTTAATCTTTCATTCTTACTGCAAGTGGCAGATTTCAAGAAGTTTTACCTCATGCGAGGTCTACCTTTATCGCCAAAAGGGCGAGAAATGAGTTGTGACCGATTTTCTTATTATGTTTTTCAATTACTCGCGCGTAAAACTAAAGTTGATATATAATAGCGTTGTATAAAGACTTAAATATTGTAAAAAGTTATTGTATAAATTTTATTTAAAACATTCTAACAAGAAAGAAGTTTTAGTCTGAAAGACTTTTTGAAATGTAGTATTATTTCAATGTAGAAAGAATTGGCACTTGCTTTGAAAAGAATAGAAGTTAACAATGTACTACTAATGTATGTTTTCAAATGTGTAAAATTAACGGCAGCTTGATATGTTCTTGTATACATGTGAACTGTTATTTTGAATGTTTAGAAATAACGTGATATGGTAAAAGTGAAAGTAATGTTAAAAAATTTGTTATTCGTGTGACTGTAAAGATTAAATCATGGTGAATATGTGTTAAAGGTTGAATGATGTAGTTAGGCTCTCTGACGCTACACTTTAGAGTTAGCCACTTTCAGAATAGTACCTCAGGGTCTAGAGTTGAAATTAGGGTGTGTTAAGAGGTCTCGTATGTTGAATTTTAACACGTTAGTGTTTTGATTGTAGGAGGAAGTGTTGAACACATAGACAGAAACACATTCGTGTTTGGTGTTTTTACAACACATGCCAGAGAGCACGGGGAGAGATAATTAAAATAGTCATGAATGAAATAAGAATGTTAAGAAAAGTATATTCTGTATGTTATTTGCAATGTCATTCTGTAACATTTCATTAAACTAGTTTTCCTTCCAGATCTCTGGAAGGAACCAGAATTGAATAAAGCTCCTGTTTTGATGCAGTACAGATGAAAAAGAAAAAAGATTGTTGTATATTCCGGGAGCTGCTATTGTAACAAATTTCTTTCTTTTAAAATTTTCTAGTTTCTAGCTAAGTTATGATTGTAAAAGTTTGGCCTCGCGTTAGTTTCTAGAGCTAAAAGTTTTCAACAAGGTCGTTTTAGACCTCAGTTTCAAACTAATTAACTCTGGCGGGAAGTATGTAAGGATCTTAAGTTTTACTAACGTTTATTTTATTTTAAATCTTTACTATCACTTCTTATTTTCTACTTCCGGCCAGAATTATAAGCGTGAAGGAGTTTATGCAAAGTTGTCTGGCGAACGCCAAGTATTTAAGTGTGGCCTTTTTGCCAAGCAGAAGAGAGGAAGCCGTGAGTTCGAAGCAGGCCGCTTACCTTAGAAGTTACGCAGTTGCTACTTTGCCTTCCAGGCCAGAGGTTTTAATCCTCTTGATAAATTAAACGTATTGTAGTGTTCACAGTCTCTGTGCTACATACGCTTTCTGTTATTATAAGGCCAATCTTATTCTAAAGTTAAATTAGAGTTTAGTTTTATTTTGATATCTTTTAAGTTAGACCCCGAGTGGAGGGTCATTGTATTCCGAAGTACGGAAGTCATTGTATATAAAGAAAAAAATAAAGGGTTTTGTATACCCTTCGTCTGTATCCTGTCTACTTACTACAATTAGTGAACATAGCTTTAGTAAGCTCTCTGTTCTAGTCAGGTCATTGTATGTTTCCGAAGAAGGTTAGAAGAAACATTGAACCTGATAAAGTGATTAACAAACTGCGCATCAACTTTCTATTCAAATCACTTTATTGAAATTACATTTAATTTTATCAGAGCTTTCATGCATTTTTATTCATTCGATAGTTAAGTTTTCTTCTCCACTGCTCTTCAGTAGAATGTACTGAGATGTACGAGCAAGTGTCATTTGCATAAGTGGTACAACACTACCATTTAACCCACATCCTACATGTTAAAAAAGACCTCAAAAATAGCTTAATTTCAAAACTGCATCTAATCTGCTAGCAAAATAGATGATGAATGGTGAAATAGGTGAAATTTTATGTTCTAACCTTTAAATTCCATGCATACTGCTAGCTTTTGCTTTTACCTTAATTTTCTATTACTTTGCTAACTTACATTAAAACATCTTATTCACACTTCAAGATTTCAGTTCTTACAATTATGCAAGCGTTTGCTTTACATTAACACATATATTAGCAGAACTTTAACGCTTGCAGTACTATTCAACATACTTCATGAAACATTTACGGTACAGCATATTAAGAAAATTCAGTTTAAACTTTACATCATTGGTACAGAAGTTGCTTTATGATTTTGTCAAAACTTCCTTAAACTTAGTCTCTTGAACTAAAACAGAATTTCTATTTCTATTTCTAGACTAACTTAAAAATCAGTACGAATAAATGCATAATTAAATTTAGAGTTTCTTGCTGCTTAACAACAACTGAAGTGACGTCACTTGAAGCAAAACTTAAAATAAATTGAAACTGTTCCACTTTTCGATATAAAATAGAAACTGAATCTGAAGAAAAATAAATTTAACTTACCTTTTTTTCTTTCGGTGATCACTCATGCTTTTGGTGATTCCATCGCAAATATTCGCTCACATGTACGGTCTGTTCTTAATTTCAACTCATACTGCTCTAGGTGCACGAGTTACAGGATGACTTACTGTTCATCACCGAAGAACTAAGAGGGCTACAAATTGTTCGAGCACTATGTTCCTGCCGGCAAACATGAGATCTCTTTCTGAAAGTAAACGACGGTTAATTAGTTTAACTAATAATGCAAAGTAATCCAATAAAATTTTAGTGTAAACAAGCATTTTTAAATTATACAAAACTAATTATTCTATTTCAAAATCAAGTATCGTAAGTTGCGAAACTTTTTTCCATTATTTATAGTGTGTATTATGAGTAATAAACATTTTCTTAATTTTTCATTTTTATCTTAGATTTTATTCTTATTTAATTTTTTATTTTTATTTTTCATTTTTTCCTTAGAGAAGCAGGTAATTCCCTGAAACAATTAAGATTGTTTACATTGGTGGTTAAGATAAAGAACAGTCAATGAATAAAAATATAGCATATAACTATAAATGAAAACCTGACCCGTTTAAAGTACATACCAGTTTATTAGCTAGTCTTTCAAAATACAGTCAAAGCCCGTTATTGGGAAACCGTTTATAATAAACCTCCAGATATAATAAATGAACATTTTGGTCTTTCCAATCTCCTATGCAATTAATGGTATATAACTTCAGCAAACTTTCAGCTACATGAAAATCGGATGTAACGAATGTTATGGATATCTTCGACTGAAACTTTTTGTTTATTTTTCATACTTTTTTCCTTAATTTCTGCAATTTTTTTTCTCCAAATGGCAGATTGTGAACAATTACAAATGTAACCCAGTCCATTAACCTATACAAGGCCGGATGGGGAGGTCTCTTTATTATGGAGGCATCTAATAGGTGGGCCACCATCGCCTTTCCTATGAAGGGTCGGACAGTTACAACCATGCCTTCTCCGGGATTCAAACCCAGGCCTTTCGGCATCGCAGTCAGCTTCCCTGACCACTGTACGGACTGGTAAGCATAATTTCTGCAATTTTAAACGGAAAAATTACTAACACTTAAAATCATCCATTTTTAAGATGCTAGAATTCCAATCATGTTATAACAGCGGAAAACACTTTTACATTACTGTTCCTTTTATCTTCAGCCCCACCTTCCTCTGTATTCTAAACAAAGGCTACGCCAGGGCGATGCCACACCTAATTCTTGGGAAACAGATATGACACCATATGGTGTCCTTGCTACTCAGGTTAAAAAACTGAATTAGTTCTCTGCTTCCATTCAAGTTCTTTGAAAGGCTGATATTGTGATGATAATTTTTTTAACTTTTTCTATACAGAGAAAAAGAATGAAGGGAATAGATTTTTGTGTACACTGGACTATACAGGTCATTCGTCTTTTCGGAAATAGAAGTGTTTTGCCTTCATCGGTTTATTTTGTTTCAGTGTTTGAAACGCTGCAGAAGTTCTATCATCTGAACGGACGTTCATTTGCCCAAGATTTAAAACATTCTTCATAAGGTTTGTTAAGCCTTTCTTTGCAACCATACACGTCTTGCAGGAAAAGAATGCATTAACTGAGCATTTAATAGAACAGATCAGTGATGAAATTATCCTCATTTTTCATATTTTCCAGAAAGGCAAATCTTCATATATTCATTTACCTAACTCTATTTACTCTATACTGGGGAAATTTAAAACTCATCCGTATGCCGAGCGGTAATCGTTTTAGAATTTTTTTCTTCTTTACCGCATGCCTTTGTGATGTAAACAGGTCCAGTAAGCTTTTGTAATTGTAAGTATGTCAAGTTAGCAATCGTGAGCCCTAGAATTCAAGCCTCGGACAGGGCACTGCTGACTTTTCGTGTTTCTTGCTTTATAACAAACCTAAAATGACTCTATGAACGGTTTTATATGGAAGATAAGGTAAGTTTCATTTGAAAAACACAAAATGAGTGCAGATAAATATATATCTACAGCTAATATAATTTATCCAAATGTGCAATTGGTATTATGTGAAAAAATCAAGATTCCATAATTTCTGCACATGGGAAAAAATTGGATGCGAGGGCAACATTGAAGAAAGGCAAGTATAAACATGTAAGAAAGAATTGCTGAAGTGATTCACTATTCAAAGAAGCCGCATACTGTCTGGGCAAATGTAAATTGTAAGTACAAATTTTAGATCAAGATATGTAATTGGAGGGATGGGTCTATGAACCAGGACTTTTACATTAAATAATTCATCGTTTAAAATATTTGATGTATGATGAAACTGAAAAATATTGAAAACAAAATTTAGTAGTTGTATGTAATAATAATTGCAATTAACCCTTAATATGGTTTTTTCCAGTAAGAATTATTACTAATATTAATCTAATCTACTAATAATGATATACTTATCATTTTCATTTAGGCCCAAAAGAGCTACTAGTCTCCATAAGGCTCCATATTTGAAGGCCCCCTACGTGATTGAATGTATTTGTGGATCAGTTTTATATTTAAAAGGAGGTAAAGAAGGCAATATCACTGCCAATGTGGATCAAGTGAAAAAGTACTATGATCGTAACGAGATGCCTATTTTTAAAGATATTTTACAGGAAACTTCAAACATAGGAGAAGGGCCCTCAACAGCACAAATCGTTCTCCCAGGAACAAAAAGGAAAGACGATAGAGGCTTAGAGCCGGATGGAAAGAAGCTTCGACTTCAAGAGCCTAAATGTATTAACAAGAGAAAAATGGAAATACCACAAAGAAGAAACAAGTCTCTGGAGAAAAGAAGGGGAAACTAGACCCCGCACAAGATCGACAAGCAGGCAAATGGGGAGAAGAAAGCAACTGAGACATCAGAAACTCACGATGCCAGCCACTAAGGAAAGAAGACAAGAATAAGTTAGCAACTCAAGTTCCACAGAGGAGAAACGTCCATTAGACGAGGAGCCGTTGAACAGAATTAGACGAGGAGCCGTTGAATTTATTTTAAGTTTGATACCTATTCTCAACTTCCCCTCATATTCTCTCACCAGGATGTAAATTTAAAGTGAAGTGATGTGCTGTGCTTATTTAAACGGGTGAATATCTGAGTTTTTCAGAGCGTATTTAGCTAGCCAAGCGCACGTTTCGTTGTTATTTCGCGGTCACGCTAGTAAGCCTTTTGGCCTTATCAGATTAGTATCACGCCGGTTAGATTCCTGTGAATCCACCTATTAGACGTAACTTAAGTGCGATCTTTCACCATTTATTTCAGATTTGACTTATATTATATTCTACGTTTTAGTTTCCACTGCAAGTTGACGGTGTCTTTGTAACGCACGAAGTCCGTGCCTTTCTGTTAGCTAGTTTGAATTAATAAAGGTTTTACCCTTCGTCTGAATCAGTACTTTTATTCACGCCTGTGTGAGAATTCGCCAGTTCATTATAGGGTCTATTCTAGTTTATGTGGAACAAGAGAGGCAGATTCTATAAACTACGCTTGTAATCATCGTTAGATATTTTTTCTTCTGATACCTAAAAAATGTGTTATTTTGTGTGCCAATAATAATGATCGTGTTCCTTACATCCGCAGCTTGAATTACACTTTATGAAGGTAGGAACTTTGATTCTGTTTTATTCATCTGCTCCCCTCGATTTACCAAAGTAAGCAATAGTAAACAAACGAACCTCACGTATCTTCAACAAGAGGAATATTACACCATAATAATAAATCACCAGGTATTGTTCCTATATACTTAATACTTTAATCCTAAAATTTAGGGCGAAATTTGGGCCTATTTAAGAGAGACAATATTTTTGTGTCTGGTCTTATTTCACTTAGTTTCAACCGCAAATTAGGATCCACTTTTGGAAATAAACATATATATTCTTCGATTAGTCGAGGCCGTCTTTTTTGTCTTCTTGTATACGCGTTAATATCCTTTTTCCAAAAATACTCCATTTAGTATTATCCTTTTCCAATTTAAAGTTGTGTTGTTCCCGCCACAGAACCAGCTCCGCTATCTTCAGCAGCCCATCATGCCCATCCCAAGCAATGAGATCTTTATATTTGATACACGGTAGGGAAAAATACATTATCCTTAAGTAACAATATCAGATTGAACTAACTGGGTTTTTTATAGAGCTGTTAGCTTTTCCATCAGTTGCCAAGCTCCATTAACCAGTGCTATTACTTTTAGGCAATATTAATATCTATGAAATGGAGGAAATTCCACGAAGGTCCAGCCAAAAACTCTCCAGCCAGTCCAAGGAGGTTCTTCGGCCACAGCCGGCAAGCGTCCAGCGCACGCAGAAGTGGATCAACGCCGAAAGAAAATAGCTTGGGATAGAAGTATGAAACGGAAACAGCCGGCAACGGAGTGCAACGGGAACGGCCAGCCCCGACAGCGGATCCAAGTGAGACAGCTAAACCAAGTTCTGTCGTGGGTAGACTTCGTCAAAAAGAGGATGACAGAATACGCCAAGCAAAAGATAAGATAAAATTATTCTATTTAAATTTATTTTAAAATTTAGTACGAAGTTGGTTGAAAATATTTATTTAAGTTTTGCCTCGGGAAGAGGGCAATGTTTATTTAAATTAGCAAGAAGTTTACAATTTTGTGTTTAGCAAGAAGCTAAAAAAGAGTTGTTTCCGTATTATGCAAGTAATTTAAAATTTTTGTATTAAGCAAGTAGCTTTAAATGTATATAAGAAGCAAGAAAGTTTAGCAAATAATCTTGGCAGATTTAGAACGAAATGTTAACTTTGGTCGTAGAGACTGTGGTAGAAAAATTTTTGTAGGATATCAAGAAAAAGAACTTTTATTCAAATTGTTAGAAATTCGTGCATGTAATTAATTTATGCTTATGTTCAGCCGAGTAAAGTAAGAAATTGTTTATGTAAAAAAATGTTTGAATTCTTAAATACTAAAAGTATTTTGTATGCTTGAAATTGTGCTTCGAATGTTATTATTATATATTATATGTTAATTATGAATTATACTAAAAGAAAGTTAAATCGAGAATGAATGTAAAGTAAAATGTTAGGCTCTCTAGCCAACACTAAGTTAATTTTCACTAGCGTTAGCACCTGAGGCTGGGATTTGATTGTAGGGTGTCTGTCTAGGTCTAGTTGGCTAACAAGAATTGTTAAAGAAGGAAGATATTGTAAATATGTGCCACATTGTCCATTTGTAAAACCTTAAATTTAGTTAAGATGTAGATTAAGATTGTAAAGGTGAACTCACATGTAGATTTAAAATTTAGCTATCTTATCCAGGCTTTTAAAGCCTTGTTATGCGATAGTTAAATTCTGGCGAGTGAGAAATGTAGGGTTTTCCTTATTTTGCATAACAAATTTATTTTAAGTTTGATACCTATTCTCAACTTCCCCTCATATTCTCTCACCAGGATGTAAATTTAAAGTGAAGTGATGTGCTGTGCTTATTTAAACGGTTGAATATCGGAGTTTTTCAGAGCGTATTTAGCTAGCCAAGCGCACGTTTCGTTGTTATTTCGCGGTCACGCTAGTAAGCCTTTTGGCCTTATCAGATTAGTATCACGCCGGTTAGATTCCTGTGAATCCACCTATTAGACGTAACTTAAGTGCGATCTTTCACCATTTATTTCAGATTTGACTTATATTATATTCTACGTTTTAGTTTCCACTGCAAGTTGACGGTGTCTTTGTAACGCACGAAGTCCGTGCCTTTCTGTTAGCTAGTTTGAATTAATAAAGGTTTTACCCTTCGTCTGAATCAGTACTTTTATTCACGCCTGTGCGAGAATTCGCCAGTTCATTATAGGGTCTATTCTAGTTTATGTGGAACAAGAGAGGCAGATTCTGTAAACTACGCTTGTAATCATCGTTAGATATTTTTTCTTCTGATACCTAAAAAATGTGTTATTTTGTGTGCCAATAATAATGATCGTGTTCCTTACATCCGCAGCTTGAATTACACTTTATGAAGGTAGGAACTTTGATTCTGTTTTATTCATCTGCTCCCCTCGATTTACCAAAGTAAGCAATAGTAAACAAACGAACCTCACGTATCTTCAACAAGAGGAATATTACACCATAATAATAAATCACCAGGTATTGTTCCTATATACTTAATACTTTAATCCTAAAATTTAATGCGAAATTTGGGCCTATTTAAGAGAGACAATATTTTTGTGTCTGGTCTTATTTCACTTAGTTTCAACCGCAAATTAGGATCCACTTTTGGAAATAAACATATATATTCTTCGATTAGTCGAGGCCGTCTTTTTTGTCTTCTTGTATACGCGTTAATATCCTTTTTCCAAAAATACTCCATTTAGTATTATCCTTTTCCAATTTAAAGTTGTGTTGTTCCCGCCACAGAACCAGCTCCGCTATCTTCAGCAGCCCATCATGCCCATCCCAAGCAATGAGATCTTTATATTTGATACACGGTAGGGAAAAATACATTATCCTTAAGTAACAATATCAGATTGAACTAACTGGGTTTTTTACAGAGCTGTTAGCTTTTCCATCAGTTGCCAAGCTCCATTAACCAGTGCTATTACTTTTAGGCAATATTAATAGACCGGTAGTGGATTTCTAATTTTCTGCAGATGAAAGTACGCCGAGAATCAATGATTAGACTGAATCGGAACCAATCTGCGAAAAGAATAGTCCACCTCTGATACTTGATCCAAAGGGGTCCATGTTCTCTACACCATGCTAGTGCTGTGTTTACTCTTCAGAGCTCTAAATCTGCAATAGTTAAAATTTTATTTTTTAATATTTCTTAAAAAAGTATTTTATACTAATTAAGAAAGAGAAAAAATCTTCAGTACCTAAAACCAAATCTCTTTTTTAGAAATACCTTGTTTCTTATGTATTAACAAAATTTAAATCATCATTTATTAATTTCTTAATTACATATTTAATAGTGGTTCCAAATTATTTTGTTGCACAGAACAACCGATATTAATACGACGAAAATTTTTCGCTGAAATAGCTTATGTTTTGAAGCTACCTGCTAATTTCGTACTATATAAATAATTTAAAAGTAAAACATGTGCTCTAACTTACCATTAAATTAGAATAGGTAACTTAAATAAGTACAATTAAAGTACTTATTGATAGATCTAGATGCAAGCAGGAACTAAAATGAGATATCATCATCATTATCATTAATAATGATTATGATAATGATCATTATTATCATTATCATTAAAATCAGATAGCATCATCGTATATCTAGATGCAAGCAGGAATTAAAATCAGAATCAAGTGGCTGAGGTTATATACGAAAAAAAATGGGATAACTTGAAATTTAATGCTTTCTTTCTAAATAAAAATATTTTTATTTAAAAGAAATATATAATTTCTGACAACTACAGATTAATCGTTTCTAAATTTTGCATATAGCAAGACAATTATTTGTCTCGAGTACCATTTTGCTCATTGTTAACGTCGCAAAGCGTAGCGGAATAGTAGCGCCCTCTTGCGGTCAGTAGAAATTTCACGGAGGCCACCGAAAACACAAAAGAATATTTTCACACTGGCAGGCCTTGAGTATAATCTGACCTTGATCTGAGCTAATGGGGACATCTGACATAGCCGACCCATCACCAAAACCAGTTTTTCCTCATAACCACGGAGTATAAATACTCCGTTCTCATAACGAAGCGAGTTGAAAAATCTGAACTGCCGGTCCTTTCCAAGGAGGTTAGAATAGAAGGAGGGAGGGTTCGCAGTCAAAGAATCTCTAAGGAGAAGAATGAAAGTTTCTATATACGCAATGTAAACCTGTTTCGCCTCTGCGCCGCTGTACCGAAGAGCCACGGATATGCTGTGAAACACCAGCGCAGGGTGGAATTTAAACAGCGCAGTTCGAGGAGATGGTAAATTTTTTACTTTGAAATAACTCAAAATGTTTTATTTTCATACATTTCTGGAGTTTTATGAGCACAAGGATGTTAGTTGGAACTTTGGGCGAATTATAGAAATCCTGTCTAATTTCTACTTTCAATTTAAACAGCGAGCCATACGAAGACAAAATTTAAATGAAATAAATTTCTTAATTCTTTTCTTCTGTAAACTTAAAAAGGGGGGAAAACACATGCCATAAAAAACGTAATAAATTTTTATGAATCCATAGTTAAAATTTTACAGTGAAATTTTAAAAGCAAAATTTGCAATAACTAACTGAAACAGAAAAAATAATTAAAGACAATTAAAGGCACCCCTAAATAAATTGAAAACACTGAAATACATTATAATTATCCAACAACAACTTTAAAAACAAATTACCATGAAACTTTTAGACAATTATTTGGAATGACCATTGTGAAAACCAAGAGCAAAGTTTTCACCCAATAGCCAAAACCATTTCACTTACAGCATTACATTTAAAAAGTCTTTAAAAGAATTTCACATAGCTAAAACCAAGTACCTCTGATTACAACAACAAAGAACCTTTAACAACGTGGTAAAAGATTGCTAATATGGCCGACGGCATGCTGCTTTGTTGCCTCCTGAAGTTATTTCGCACATGCGCAGTGAGGTACGGAGTGTGGATAGCTTTGGGATGGTTTGCCTCTTTAAAGTAAGCTTCGGGAATATGCATAATGTGTCTCTTCGGTCTGACGGAGCCACATTTGCTTCGGGGAACCTTTACTTCATCTCCTTAGAGATTCTTTGTTCGCAGTTTCCTCCACTAGCGGGGAATGAAACTCCACGGAACAAGCAGCGTCCATGTTTGTTACTTCAAAACATTGCAATACGGTAGTGAAACGTACGTGTTTGTAAGCTGTTCTATGCATGCATTTTCCAGTAAAAATATGTTAAATTTATAATGAAATGCTTCGCTATTGTTAGTTTTTTGTTTTAAAGTTATAATGATGATATCTGTAATTTACTAAGTACAGAAAATCATTAAGAAATATTTCGAAATCTAAATGCATGTGCATAACATTAAAGCCTTTAAAAATTATGATTCTGCATAATTTCAAGAATTTGCTTAGGTTTTATTAGCAACTTCTCGGGTATTATACTTTCCAATTGTTTCTTTAAGAAGAGATATTTGATTTATTCGCAATATTATTATAATTTATTAAAGAATCATTTTTACCTGAAATTAATAACAGATAATTATCTAAAAAAAGGTAACATGTTCCTTTTTTTTAAATGAAAGTTTTAAATCGATTCTTTTCACAACCAATAATCAACTTATATCAACAAGAAAATAAATATTAATAAAATAAAACAGATTTATGTGAATTCAATGATCTCAAAGAAATTACCTTGAATTAAGCTGAATTACAGAAATATACCTATATAAATTTTTGGATATATCTTTTCACATGTTCAATTGTGTAAATATTTTACTTACATTTATCGCTATACTACCCAGAAATTTGTAAGCTTATGCAAAAACATTTTAACAACAGAACAGTTATCCTTATCAAATGCACAAATTATATGCGTAACAGTTCACAAAACTTAAGAATGAATAGTAATTAATACATATAGAAAAGCGTTGCTTTATTTAACACCTTCACAATTCATAAAAATAGTAACAATTGATTTCTTACATGAAAATTATAAAACGAATTATCTAAGCGTTCAAATTATACAGTTTAAATCCTAGCATATATCATTGTATGTTAAGGAACGAAGATACCAGCTGTAAGCAAAAACATTAAAATGTATTTAACATGTTTCGATTATTATTAAGTCATTTTTGTCACATCTAGAAAGAAAACAACATGACATTGTGATATTTTTTAACATACTTATAAAATTACATAAAAAAAAAAAAAAAGAAAATCAATACTTACGAATGAACAGTAATCCCAAGAATATTTTTCGAAAATCTATTTGTGCATCCATATGCAATATAAGCTGACAAGCTTCAAAAAGAAAAGGAAAAAAAATGTTACAATTACAGACTTCCTTGCGCAAGTCACAGCGATAACAGTAACATGGCCGTCAAGCTTCACCGTTTAAGTTGAACCTTCCCCCCTTCTATTCTAACCTTCTTGGTCCTTTCACAGTAGTGTCTCGTTCTGCGGAGCTAACGCTTCACGCATGCGCAGTGATATGATTAGCTAGCGTAATAGGCTGGCACAAGGCCAACTCTTGGCTGGCATCTGTTGTACACTATTGGCGATGTATCATAAGATTGGCGATTAATGTTGTTCCGTTAAATATTGTCACCGCTAGAGAGTTAACTGTGACTTACTGGTTTATTTGTGTCTTATGTTTAGTGTGATTATTATTTATAAATTTAAGTTACTAAACTAAAATATTTTTATGAATTTGTAAATGTAGACTAAAAAAATTCTTTAACACAAATAACACCCATTTTCTCTCGGTACTTCCAGCTATTGGCAGAATACTTGAAATTTTATTTCACAAGAGTATTTTGAAGGGATGATAAAAAATTGTACTGAAATGTACTATTTATGGTTTGTAGAAGGGCAACTCACATTATTTAACAAAGCTATGTTGATTATGGAAAGTACAAAAGCAACTGATATTGTCAATGAAATTTGAAGAAATTGTGAAGAAAAATGGATGCAAAATTTCAGTCATTTCAAAGAAAACACATTTCATTGCACAGTATCATTTAAATGATAGAATACATTTTCAAGTATGCGATACACACTGGCAGCATTTCAAAAGAATATTTTCAGTTATGAGCATCATAAGAAATTGTTTAAAGAAAGAGGTAAACTGGCTGAATCAACAGTAAAATCTTTACTAATCTGCAAAATTAATAGCCATCTAAATTGCAGTGAATTTTTTTCGATATTGTTAAAAATAACAAAGTTCACACTAGTGATAAAAACACTAGATACTAATGGTAAATACTAATGAATAATATATTGAGTTACTAAAAATTTATTTTAACTCATTATTTTTTGTTAATAACTTCTTTATTTAGGCTTTTCAATCCTTCTTTATTTTCCTTTTCTCTTAGTAGTTGCTTTTTCATGTTATATTTTCTATGCGAATATTTTCTCAAAATTCTTCTGGTTTGAGCAAAAAATATTATGGTAAACCTAGCCATTACTGGATAAAAAAAAAATTAAGTGCACGTGTTTTAATCAACAAGAAGAAATCATAAATATATAATATAGAAGAAAATATAAAGATAGACAGAGCTTAAATTGCGCCGGAGTACACCGGAGCCCGGCTCCGGTACTTCTTAGGTTTTGGATTAAATCATAATTGTAGTCGGAGCGCACCGGAGCTCCAAGTAAGAAGAATCTGGCAGTTCTTAATGTAACTGAACAACAATTTCAGAAGAAATTAGATGTCGAAAGTTTTATTTTTAATGATAAAATTATATTAAAAATCCATCCTTACTTTCTAAATGCATGTTTCTCTTTTCTTGGGAAACAAACACTTGAATGGAGGTAGAGACTTTTAATAGAAGACCCCCCCACATGTCAAAGTCTTATTCTCCATAAAGTATAATGACTTTATGACAGCGCCTAAATTTTTCATTCCAACGCTAGTGTCTCCCCGCGGAAAAGAGCATCTGCAGACTTTCTGGAACAATAGTAATCGGAAGACGGGGAACAAAAGTTGTCATTTGTTACTTTTTTATTATGTAACACTCGGATTTGTTGTTTCAAGTCATTTTTGCTTGACAAGTAGAGTTATATTGATACTTCAATCATTGATCATGGTCAGAAAATGTTAGACTCTTCTTTGTTTTTATAGTCTCATGAGTGATGCTTTATTTTAACATTTTTCATTGGTGTCTCTGGAAAAAGAAGGGTCTTTATTTCTATTGTCAGTTGAAGTAGTATAGAGATTAAATTCAACCGGAGACTGTTAGAGCTATTTCTTAGTTTTGTGTGAAATTATAATTGCAGCCAGAACCCCAAATAAGTCAAGGTCCAGTGCTTTATTTTATTATTTAACTATTTACCATTTATTTAATAACTTATTAAATTTTTATTTTCTCTTCACAATTTGCTAAGTTTTAATTTTAATTATATTATTAATTATTTTAATAATTAATTATTGCATTTTTAATTATCAATCCCTTTACCATATTATTAGTCATTTTATTTATACATTTCTTCTTGTTTCCTCTTTCTCGATCACCTTCCATAGGGCTCCGGCACCTCTAATTTTAGAAATTAAGCCCTGAAGATAGATATAAAAACTGCATTAGAAAAAAATTGAAAAATGAGTTCCAATTAATTGATTATGGCATAGTACTCAACAATTATTTGGATGAGAGATGCCTTTGTGAAAAATATGAATTCAAATAAATTTCAAAAGAAATTTTATAACAGTAAATATAGGATGGAATATCAAACAAAAATACATTTGGAAATAAATATGAAATAAGGTTAAGCGAAGCGTTACAGAAACCCACAGTATTAATTTAAAGCAATTCAAAAACATCAACACGTCAACAAAGAACAACGTAGGCTTCCGCATAAGCTTTTAAGTCCCGAGTAAATAAATTCACATTTCTGGTTTTATATGAATAATAAATCAATAATTCTTAATGCAAACAGTACTGAATATTTATCTTTTGGAATATGAATACTTTTAAACATTTATTATTTGTATATGGATAAAAAAACACAGCACACACACTTCGGAGCAATTTATAATGCGTATCTGAAGTCTACATTCGTCGCCAATCGACGAAGGCTGCCATGCTGAAAAAATGTGTATTGCGTGTGCGTGAAGCGTAAGGCCGGCAGAATGGAGACGCTACTGTCCTTCACTGGAGAATAGTGTACACACCCGGGTACCTGGGCCGCAGGCCCTACCACTATCGAACAAGAATAGGGGATTTCCTAATTATGAGTGCATTACAAATTAAAAGTTTAATAATTTTTAACCATAGTTGAATGAGTTGCTTATAAGCATAATTAATATAGAAATGATAGCTAAAAGAAGTAAGTGTGGTGAAACCGTACGGAGAGAATTCTGAAAATACACATCTGATTTCGAGAGAAGAACGAGCTGGTAACTGACAACCTGTAAGATAAGTAATAGCATCGAAACAAACATAGCAAGGAAAAGGGCAAGTGTGAATCTTTCGGTGAGAGGTTATGAAATAGTAAAAGGCATGCAAAATCTAACACGTGAGATGGTAAACATACACTAATAATAATGCAATTAGGATACAAGAACACTGGTGTTGAGGACAAACAGTCCATCGGGATGCATTTGTAGGAACAATTTGAGAGACAGCATTACTGAGCAGATAAGGTAACCAAACGATATTACTATCTAACTGAGGTAAGCAAAATCAAAATATAAGCAATAACAGTTATATAATATTGTTACTCAGAATTGTCATAGGGTGTTTTACGTTTGCTGGATCGTTAACATTGTAATTACAGATTTTTATCACAGAGTTTTGAATATTTCTTTGACTTTCGAAGAAGTTACCTGCAAGTTTACAATAGACAGTCATAAGCTGATCAATTTTAAGTTCAGTGTGAATGCGATTTTTGTGAATATATCAGGGTGAATTGGTAATTTGCCTTAAAATACAATTTTGTACAGTCTGAAGTTTTTTGCGAAGTTTTACAAAAGTATGCACAAACTGGGCAGGCATAGCAAAGGATGAGACGCAATACAGATTTGTAAATAAGTAACTTGTTGTCAATAGATAAAACGCTGTTTCGAGCAATTAAGGGAAATAGTTTTGCTTTACGAACACGAAACTTCTGTAAGATAGATGTTACGTGTGAGGTCTGTGTGAGAGAATTACTGAGGATCACCCCGAGATAAGGGACCTACTTAGCCCAGGGGATTGAAGCTCCATAAAAATGCAGATTTTTCTTCATTTTTCCTGTTCGCAAACATGATGGCCTGAGTCTTGTCAACACTGATGAGAATTTTCTACTTGTTCAGCCAAATCTCAAGTATGTTTATGTGTTCTTGTAACCGTTGGATGACTGATCCAACAAATGCACATAGCGTCAGGATAGCAGTGACATCTGCGTACATTGCGAGTGTCGTGTTGGGTGTACTAGGATTGTCGTTCATATATATATTAAGGAGCGTGGGTCCCCTGCTAAGATAGCACGGCGAGTAGAATATGAGCCTGAGATATGAACGACAAAGTGTCTACCGGTCAGGCATGATAATGAACTACGCATATACCAGAGCTAATCGACACATGAAACTGACTTTGTTAGCTCATATAAACCTCAGTGTGAATGGCCGTTTAGAAGCGCGGGAGTACGGGAATAAAATTCAGTAACTCCCAAAATGCAAGGATCATGATATCTGTTAGGCCTGTGCTGCCAGACTCGAAATTTGGTGTTGTAAATAAAATTGAGATTCTTCTGTAAACGTCATTTAATTCGTTGACGTTAAACGTCATTTTCTGACAACGTCATTTAATTCGTTGTCCATATCTGGCACTCGACTCGCTATTATAGCTGCATAATAGTGTTAAGTCAACAGTAATCGCAACAATGAACGCCTTCCTAAGATTCTCTCCTCCTTGCCAAAATAGAATGATAAAGTGACACAGATTATCATGTAACAGACTTTAATTCTTGTGCTAGCTCTTTTGATGCTAGAACGCGATCCGTCATTACCATGCGCTCAACAAGCCTGTCTTCGCATTTGTGGTATGACGAGGTTGGTTCATCCCATTAATCCATCAATATCTCTGTAACCACCAATTTCATATTCGCATCTCTGTTACTTGATTTCGGCTAACACAAGCACCGATTTCTCGGAAGAATAATCAGCACTTTCTATACATCACAGTTCTCTCTCTCTGTCAAATTGAGAAGTTTGTTCGAATGATGTTGTCGTTTCCGAAAGTTAAATTGAAGATTCTCACGCAAAGCAACAGCGGAAAAGCATACAATTTCAATTCTTAAAAAAAGTCTAGTGTTTATCCATTTTATACTGCTTCATTACTGCTACATGCAGCGCTAATCACTGATAGTCTACATATAACAAGCACTGTTGTAGTCTACACATAATAAGCAAATGTCAAGCCTGTTGGGTGTTGTCTTCCTGCAGTTGCATTTTAGATTGCCCAGAACATTTCATACTTTTAGATATGATGTGAGCTATGTTCAAGTGTTGTTCGAACATCGAGTACTTTTAAAAAGTCAAGAATAAGCGAACAGCATATATACGAAAACAGAAAAAATATATTATTTATTTCAAAATTAGTATGTGAATTATTGATCTTTGAATATGTGTTAAGTTTATCGTAAAATTGGTAAAATCTTCTGAAAAAGAAGGAAATATTTTTTAGACTTAAATTTTGGACGTTTTCACTTGGATAATGGTTACTGATATACCAGGTTAAATCTCTTCTTGCTCGCTAGATTGATAGTCTTTAGTAGCACAAACTGGTATCAAACTCCTAACAGACTTGAAGAGAATTATCGCTGTATCTGAAATTATGATGGCCTGAGTCTTGAAAAAGTCTTGGGAAAGTTTTTAAATAACCTTTTTATTAAATCAGAATTTCGAACATAAAATGCGTGTTTCGTGCTTACAAGTCAACCACCACTTGTGGCGATTTAAATTAAAATAAACAGCAAATTTCAAATTTAAAACTAAATCAAGTAGCCAAAGGATACAAAGCTTGTATAACGCAAAGCTTTTTTTTTGGGGGGGGGCACAAAACTTTTCACCGAAGTAACAATTTAAAATGACGGCAGTTGTAAAGCAGAGCCGAAATATACAATCTTATCTAAGCTAGCAAAAGCCTAGTAACGTAGCCTCTTTAGGCAGAAACACGCTCTGTCTTACAATCCGAAAACCGCACCTTAAATACTCTCAAATCTGATTTGCATTCTGGTAGACAAACAGAAAGGATAAGTGGCAATAAAGATCTAAATTATAATAACTGGTTTGATTAAAATAATGGTTTTTTACAGATTTATTATAAATTATTTACCCGATAGCAAACGAAACGTACAAATCCCAACACTCTGTTTATACTTTTAAACTGATAGGGTCAATACATTTTGTTTTTTTTATTTTGAATGCATATTACAGAGATACCTGGAAAAAATACATCAATATTCATATTTTAAAAAAATTACATAATGAACATGACAGCGCATTGATGTGGTGTTTTCTTGTGCCAAGATTTTGCATTTGAAGGAGAAATACACTGTAACATATACACTAGAAACACCGAGGTTAATTTCTTCAGATTGAAAATGTAATTCAAAATTAAATTAAAAATAATATTAATTTAAAAATATAAAACACCGAAACCCAAATAAATTACATCTTTAGTCGCAGGTTAAGCAAGAATTATTTCAAAAATCTATCACTAAAATACGATAATTTTTTAGTTGATGTGTAATTTTATGAAATGAATGACACATGCATTTTAAAAGACCCTTATTGTTTTCATGCTTTAAAGAGAATTTACTGTTTTTTTCTGGAAACAAAATTACATACCCTTTCAGAAAAATATTATAGCGTGTACTTTTAAAGAAAATGTTATTGAAAACAATATATAATAGAATTATGCTTTAAAGAAAACAATCCAGTTATGAAAATCAGCAAATAATTCATTCAAATTGCATATACTCAGGGATGGGAAAACCTCAGCGTAGCAAACATAGTTAACAAAGAGAAAATTCTGCAATTAATTTTATGTTAATATGCAAAATCTTTTGTTCTTCATACTGAAGCGTTTAATAGTTAAGAAAACGGTAAGAAAAAGAAAGTCTGCCTTAATTACTTATTAAGGAGTGAAAGCTAATGTTATTTGTGCACCATTTCCACATTATTAATGCAGTCTAAAAGTTGGATGTGCATACATGAAAATAAGCGAAGAAGATCAAGAGGAAAAAGAAATAGAATTGATTACACTGACATAAACCAAATGTAACTGGATGGTCATAAAAACTTTAAATTAAAAAATTT
Source organism: Stegodyphus dumicola (assembly GCF_044657685.1). NCBI lineage: Eukaryota > Metazoa > Arthropoda > Arachnida > Araneae > Eresidae > Stegodyphus > Stegodyphus dumicola. The sequence continues at coordinate 204,099,912 of NC_140771.1, forward strand.
TTAAAGCCTTTTTTATATTAATTTCAAAATTGGTTCTGCCAGTTTAGCTATCAGGGCATTCTTGAGAACCGATATTTCATTTTTAAAAAAAATATCGTTATTTTACATGTGTATTGTATATGTCTGTTACAGTTGGCTATAATTATCTTAAAAATTCTAGTCAAAATCTTTACAGCTGCTACACCCATTTCAGAGTCCAATGGTAAGTAATTAAGGTTTCACCTTAAGATTCCAAGGCCTACCAGCGGCCGAGGTGTCAAAGTCGCTGACGACTTGTAGTTCGACCTAGAATCTTGGTGAACGGGCTGGCTGCATGGGTGGTTTTCGAGGCTTTACCCATGTGTAACGTGGATGCAAGTCAGTTTCCCTGAAAAAGACCTCCACAAAAATATCCTCTCCATAGGCAGATAGCCCTGGAATGGCTTTGTCTTAATGAAATAACTTAACCTAACTTAAGATTCTATTTCCTATTATCAGTTTCCGTGTTTCCTAATTTGAAGTCTCACTGTTCGTCACTTATGGATGTTAAGTTCTGATGAGAAAAATCTAGATTACGATTCATGAATTTAAAACGGCTCATTACACTTCAGGAACTTACTAGTTAGTTCTCCAAAACGTTTGGTTACGTAAGACTTTTGCCACCGCATTCCAAAGACTTCCATGCGTCAAATTTAGGCTTATTCTAGGTGTCTTTAAATCCAGGATCATTCATTAGGTCTCTAATTTGAAGATCCATTTGAGATGTCTTCCTTAATTTACCTTCTTCATAAGGAAACGCTTAAAAAAAGTAAACCTTTAAAAAATGTTTCATTAAAAGTAAATCGGCTGTGAAAAGTTTCTAAGCATTCATACTAAACTGCATTTAACTTAAACTAAAAATTTATTTCACAGAGTTAATACTTCACTTTACCTCAATTCGGAAATTTTTTTGGTTTGAAATATTTCTAGTCTTTCTAAAATTTTTGGAGCATTATATGATGCCACAAAGCACTTATCATCTACTGCTTTCTCAAATATTGCCATTGAAGCAACACCATATATTCCAACTACCTATCAGTGACCATGAGTTTCATGGGTAATGGTTATCTTCATTTAATTTGATTTAATAATTTAATCAAACCTACTATACCGTTCCATACCAATAACCTTATGGACTGAATATTAGTAATCATAGATCAGTGGTAAGCCACATTTAGGTTACCAATGACCAAGCTGCATCTCGCCACTGACTGCCAGCTTTAATGGATAAATATATTCTTCAGTTGAATTTTATTTTTAAAATTTATTCAAATTTACTCCATTGCTTCAGAAAGATGACTTATTAGTCTATCTCTGGGTTAATCGCAGTGATCAAAATGCAAGTACCTTGTAACCAACAACCTTGGTAAGCACTAGTGTCCTTCATTTCCATTTTAATTTAAAAGTCAATTTAAATTTACCGCAGCCAGGTATTGCTGATCCACTGTTAACAGATATGAAGCAGTTACCTCTAGGTTACTGAACAGTGACCATCAACTTGTAAGTTACCGGTGACTAACAATCTTTTTATGTACCATTGCACTTCCATACAATTTAAAATTTTATTGAAATTTCTTGCACTGTCCCCCACATAACTGACCTGTTGGTTGAACCTAAGGCTTCGCTCACACGGAAGTTGTGACGTCATCAGGTTTTGCGGTTTAAGGCACAAAAGTCTATTCACACCTGTTTAACAGGGTTTAAGGTATACGAAGCACTTTTTCTTTTTAATACATAAAATTTTAATTAAACACACGTTTTTGAGTAAGATGGGATATAAAACTATGAATTTAAATGGGATTTTACATAAATTTTCATGAATTTTTTAAATATAGGCAATATTTAGAAAATTTTCACTTACGCCACATCTCCTATAATAGGTTCTAATAAATATACACTGGTGAAATAAATTAAGAGAATTTGCATATCTGATCTACGATCTCCAGAACTACTGGACAGATTTTAATAAAATTTGGTGTGAACATAGATTGATATAATACAAACAAAATAAACATTCAACAGTTATAATAGACACACATGTTCGTATGTAACACTCGTGGGAGTCTGAAGGTCTGAAACAGCGGTTGCAGAAGATACAAAAGAAATGGGTTAATAGGGGGTATGGTCCCCTCTTACAGTCATATAGGCCTCGCAGCGTGATGTCATACTGGAAACAAGGCACTTTAACAGTGCTTGTTGCAATTGGTCCCACTCATTCAGCAACGCTGTTTTCAGTTGCTGGATGGTTCTCGGAGGGGGATTGCGAGTGTCAATTGCCCTCCCCAGAGCGTCTCAGACATGTTGTTGAGGTCTGGAGACCTGGCTGGCCAATCCATCCGGCGAATATCCTCATTCTCAAGAGATTCGTCGACCGGAAGAGCTCTATGTGGCTTCGCGTTATCGCCCTGTAAGATGAACTCGGGGCCCACTGCAGCCCAGAAAAGGAGAACATAGGGCTCCAAAACCTCATTCCTATATCACACACCAGTCACAGAGCCTCTGGGAAAGACGTAGAGAGGTGTGAGGCTATCCAAGATGATGCCTGCCCAGACCATTACACTGCCGCCACCATAATTGTTGATTTCGAGGACACTGGAGGGTAGGTAGCGGGTACCTGGCTCTCTCTATATGAAAGTACGGCGAGAATCGGTGTTTAGGCTAAAACGGGACTCGTCGATGAACAGAACGGTCGCCCATTGCTCCGTACTCCAATCACTATGCTGCCTCAGCCATGCTAATCGGACTCTCCTGTTCGTACACGTGAGCGGGACGTAAATTACCGGTCTTCTGGCAAACAACCCTCTCTCATTCAGTCTTTTGGAAAGAGTAACCCTTGTTACACGGGTTCCCGTGGCTGTATACAGGTCCCGAGAGAGCTGAAAAGCTATAGCCCCTCTGTTACGCCTCCCTAAAATGGACAAATAACGATCTTCTCTGGCCGCCGTGGTTCTTGGACGACCTTGTCCAGGCTTTCTCTCGATGGATTCAGTATCCTGGAACTGTTTCCATAGGTTACACAGGAAGCTGGGTGTTAAATTAAACTCTCTGCATACCTGCCTCTAGCCTCCCAACAATTCGCCACCTCATTCCATCATCTATACGTTGGTAGTTACTCATTTTTACTGTTCTGGATGTAAATTTAACCTAATGCTGCAAGGTAACACCAAGAAATTCGCCAAGGTGTGCTAGCGAACGTAATTCGTTTTACCCTCCACACGCTTATAAAGCCTGTTTTTCTGCTGGCTCCGCTTACACACACGTGTACGCTTACATATTTGCCGTACAAGATTTGCATTTTTATCTAAAAGCAGTGGTTTTTCCTTCAGTTCAGTTCTTTTCTTCGTTAAAATATGCAAATTCTTTTAATTTATTTCGCCAGTGTACTTCAATAATCTTTACACAGTATATAAATAACATACTTGCCTGTATTCTGTAGCAAAAGATTTGTTGTATTAATAAAAGTTTTTGAAATATTCCAAACTTAGTACAAAAACTCAAAATTTAAACAAAAAAATCCTCTTTTCTTCAAAATACTGTCAATAAAATAAATAAATAAATACAAAGAGGTCAGATTTTGCAACAGAACACAGCTAAAGATGAATAAAACATTTTAGCAAAATTTCATTTCAATATTCTAAATGCATTTTGAGAAATGAATGTAATCGCAATTAAAAGTAACGAAAAACAGTTTCTCAGAAAATGCATTTAAAGATTTTAATGCAGCATAAAAAATTTTGTAGCCACTTTAAACCTTCAAAGCTCGCTGAATTTGTATGTTAGGCTCTCTTTTGCTTGATTTTTAACTGATTTTGACTTTCTGTTAGATTTTTTCTGGATAACATTGTTGCTTGTAGAGATTGACATTTCAATTTCTGAATTCACTGTTTGTCATTTCCCAAGTAGCTTTCAAACATAATGGGATTAATTTCTATTTCTAGATATCTGAAAACAGATAAAAGTTCCTAACTATCCTGTATCAAATAATAACACAACAATATGTGCACCTAAAAGCAATGTTTTCAGTTGTACAAATGTTTCTTTAGGTAAAATAATGCACAAAATTGTTCATTATTGTTCTGAGTATTATTCATTATTGCCTACCAAAAGCGTTGCCGACCATGCATGGCTATGTGATTTTCCATCGTCTAGGTGTATTCCACCTCTCCTGAAAGTTTGTAACCACTGTGTTGAAACACCTTGTATAGAACCCATGCTTGTGTTATTTAAAGTAGCTTAACATTTATTTGTGTATGTACGTCCTAAACTATCTTAATCATTTCTGAATATAATGACTTTGCCTGCAACTTAAATAAAAAATAAATAAATAAATAAAACTGTGGCCTAATATGAACACTTCTACGATCTTTGGAAATATGACCAAAACTTGCGTGACACTGCATCTTTACCTCCTTGTACAAAGTAAAGGAAGTATTGTAATTACGAAAATTTCCGGGTGTCACATTTCAACGAAAATATCCATTTTGACTGCTCTCGGATCCATTTAAACAATGTGTTTTTGTGACATCTGTAGGTGCGGACAGAATAAAGGATTTTTTTTTTTTTTTTTTCTAAAACAGGTTGTAAAATGAATTCAAAATAGACTTTTTTCGTGACATCTGTATGTATGTATGTACGTATCTCGTATAACTCAAAAACGAATAGCCGTACAACATTGAAATTTTGTATATAGGACTAATACACCATCTAGTTGCGTACCTCCCTTTTTCGCGGCAATCGGCTGCACCACACACACACACACATATATATATATAGGTAAGAAAAATAAAGACTATGTAAAAAATTAAATTAGCAATGTAAATTAACCTTCTCAATCCATGTTATATGATTCTTAAGCAATTCTGATGATGTAAATGGAACTAAAATTCAAGCTGCCAATAGTAATTTTACAGATATTAACAATTCAACCAAAATGCATTGAGAACGAACATTAACTCGGTCTGAATTAAGATTTCACCCTGAACCTCTTGCTGTCAAGGCTTTCACCTAGCTGAACTGCTGTATGTCTGCTCCTTCTATCTTACAGCAAATTTATCTACACTCATGTCCATAAATTATGGATAATGCAAAATCAGGCAAAGGAAGAGTTAGAAGCAAAACAAATTTGACTTATTTGTAAAGCTTATTTATTAAACAAAAGGTAAAGAGCAAAAAAAGATGCTGTATGTTTGATATTATTAAAAAAATTAGCGATTTTTCTCCCTGGAGCAAATTACAAAGAAAAACCTATTTACAAAAAACCAATATTACACAGTTGGTATGATTGTTAATACATTGTATGTCTCCCAGACGATGCAATACAGTCCGTACAACGCCTAGGCATGCTGAATATCAAATTATCGATCTGATCTTGGGGGATATTACACCACTCAAAAAACAATGCTCTCCGAAGTTCCGGTAGGCATGTAGGAGGAGGTTGACGGGCTGCAACTCGTCGGCCAAGCATGTCCCACACGTGCTCTACTGGATTCAAGTCCGGTGAGAATGCTGGCCAGTCCATACGGGTGATATCCTCCGATTGAAGGCATTCGCTTACGATGTTTGCACGGTGAAGTCGGGCGTTGTCATCCATAAACACAAATTGTGCGCCCATGGCGCCCCGAAACAAACGTACATGTTGTTCTAGAATGACGTCCCAATAGATTTGGCTTGTCATGGTTCCAATTTGAATCTGCAGATGAGTTCTGGAGCCCAGAATAATTCCACCCCAAACGAGCACTCCTGCACCACCGTAACGGTGTCGTTCAATGATGTTTTCTTGGTGGTAACGGGTACCTGGAGCTCTCCATATGAAAGTCCGGCGAGAATCAGACTGCAAGCTAAACCTGGACTCGTCGGAAAACATCACACAAGCCCACTGTTGCGGTGTCCACAATGCATGCTCTCCACTCCAGGCTAACCGCAGGCGACAGTGGGTTGCAGTAAGTGGAACGCATCTGACAGGTCTACGAGCATATAGACCAATCTGCCCTAAGCGTCTGTACACGTTCTGCTTTGAAATTGTCGTACCAGTGGCTGAAGAGAGCTGACGAGACAGGTCTGAGGATGTGCTCTGCCTGTTTCTTTTGGCAGTAACTGCCAAATACCGGTCTTCATTCGACATTGTAACTCTGGGGCGACCTGTGCTGTAACGTATACTCACATTACCATCATCTTGGAATCGTTGCCAAAGCCTAGAGATGACACTCTGGGCAATTCCAAGTTCGTCTGATACTTCCAGTTGGGTACACGCACATTCCAGACGGCCGATAATTCTACCACGTAAAAAATCATCCAAATGCATCCTTTATGTCATAACTATTCGGTTATTTCACTGAAATGCTTATAAAGCGCCAGCGAACAATTTTACTTCTTTGCCTGTATTCCTTATATATCACTCTCGTCATTGTGACGTACCATCGGTGTCATCTGGTTACTTCCTGAAATTTGCATATGATTCTTGAAGATGTGTGTAGTGATTTTACAGGTGATATATTTATTTTAGAGTTCGATTTCCGCGTGACTCCAAATTATCCTTAATTTATGGGCATGAGTATAAAATGTTAGCTTTTTGAAATAGGCACAATTAATGTGCCAACTTGTTTGTGGCCGCAGCATGTTTGCTGAAATAAAAAATGAATATTTAATCTGCCTTCGCCTCCAATATCCCTATTCATTATGTATCAATACTTCTGCCCCATCAAAATTCTTGCCAGTCAGTTACTTCTGACCTATTAGTTGACTCAGTTACTTTCTGCTGGTCAGTTACTTACTGCTTTTATACAGTGGCGTAAATAAAGGTATGCAAGGAATGCCGTCGCATAAGGGCCCGAAGGTTTAGGGGGCTTCGAATGTCCTGTTGAACTACATTTACATGTTTAAATTTAAATGAAGACAGATATATGCAATAGAATGCGTCTTCTTTTAAGATTTTAAGTTAATATAGACGGAGATAGGGGGCCCTTGTAAGCACATAAAGCAGCTCAATTCAGTGTTGCACATTGTTGCACTGAATACAAAACAATGAAGCTGTATGCTTTTGTTCTGACTTTCCTCTAGAGGAGAGCTTATGTTTTATTATCTGTTTCATATTTTGTAAAACTTAAAGAATTTTTATTAAGAAACTCAACGATTTCAAAGCAAGCAAGGGCAACACTGAACGGGGTTAAAAAGAAAATTATCTCCAACGTACGGGGCTGTGTATCGGAAATTCTAAAGATATGCTCTTTTTAAATATTTTGTGATATTGGTGTTGAATTTAATTTTATGGGTTAAATGCAAAGAACATGATATTTAATAAATGAAGGTGTCACACAAAACGTTAAAAAAAGGTCCCTTTGGGCGTAAAGTAAAGTCTGAAAGCATTAAGTTTTTTTTTTTTCCCCCCCTCTAAATTACGGGTATATATAAAAAATATTTTTGCATAGGGGCCCAAGATTTCTAGTTACGCCACTGTTTTTATCACATATTATATATGTATATATTCCTGTTCAGTTACCCGGCTCGACGGGTATTTAATTCTTATAAGTTGGTAAATTGTGCATTTTTTGCTTTAAAAGTGATTAAATTATGTTATTCGTACATTCCAGTTACAGTTTTTATGCCTTTAGTTAATCTGCACGCAATAGTTGCAGAATTACCAACAATTTAAAAGCGATGCTGATGCACCAACTTCAAAGTCTTTTTGTACAGGGAGGACAAAAATTAACTTTCACTTTTGTGCGCCAGAAATTTTGTCTTCCTGCCTGCTAGCCATATTGCTTGTTTGTGCGTAGAAACTCTAATTTTAGACTTTTCTGCCTTTTACAATTTTTAATCAAGTTGTTTTGCAGCGAAGTAAGAACTATAATGAAATTCGAGGAAATAAGTTTAAATGAAGTGTAGAAAAAAAATGTATATAATTTAATAAGCCTAAGTAAAAAATCCAATAGGCCATACAAGGTTTCATATATGGTTTAATAGGCCATATAAGGAAATCATGTGGTGACATAGGATATTTTTATCTTATTTTATCTGTCAAAATGAGATACTTGGCATTCACTCACAAGATCTCACTGCATGATCTTTACAAATACTGAAAATATATTTTAAAAAATTTATATCAATTTATTCTTTCAAGGAATCATACACTGATGGGCCCTGTATATGATTACTATCTGCCAAGTTAGGGCAGAATGTCAACTGAAATAATTCATCAGTGTACTCTCTCAAACCTCTGCAGCACAACTCTGCCTACTGAGAAGAAGCACTGTCCAGCTGGAATATTCCATTTCTTAGAGATGACAAAAGCCATGAGAGGGATGTAATTGGTCAATAATGAAATTCACACAGACTGCAACTGCCGTCGTGTGTTCTACACCAACCACTGGTTCCATGAACAGCCATAGGAACATACCTTAAAGCATTCAGATCTCCATCGCTGATATTTTCAACTTTCACAGTACATGTTTCAGTCAACTATTTTGCCTTGAAGACTTGACAAAATCATTAAAATAATGTAAATCAAATCATAATTCATCCATCGAGGCAACTCTTTTCCACTGCTCTATGATCAAATCATGATACTCACAAACCCACTTTACTCGTAAACACCAATGATGTAGGTTGGTTAACAAAGGCACAAGAGATGAGCATTTGCTGTAAAGTCCACTGAACTCTGTGCTCATATATGTAATAATTCTGTAGATAACTTGAGGATTAGAAAACATCTACGTAGGAAGAAGAAAAAGCCCACAGTCATCAGCAAGTAGTTATGCTGATTTGCCTTGTGAGGACCTGCCCATTTTTTTTTATCAAAATTAATTTTCCTACTTTTCTATGTTTGTTAATTTCTAAAGTTCATTTCACACTGCATTAAAATAAGAAAATGTGGATTGTTTTCTAATAAGCAAATAATTAATTTTAACAGAATTTCATAGTTATGTAAAAGAAATTTTGGTTTTACATTGAATACAACAGCTTTGCAAAAGCCTTATAATAATCACATTACGATATTCAAGCAAGGATTTCATGAACGGTTTGTAAGGATCTTAAGTTTTACTAACGTTTATTTTATTTTAAATCTTTACTATCACTTCTTATTTTCTACTTCCGGCCAGAATTATAAGCGTGAAGGTTTTTATGCAAAGTTTGTCTGGCGAACGCCAAGTACTTAAGTTGTGGCTTTTTGCCAAGCAAAAAAGAGAGGAAGCAGTAAGTCAACGCAGGCCGCTTACCTTAGAAGTTACGCAGTTGCTGTTCGCCTTCCAGGCCAGAGGTTTTAATCCTCTTGATAAATTAAACGTATTGTAGTGTTCACAGTCTCTGTGTTACATACGCTTCCTGTTATTATAAGGCCAATCTTCCACGTGTATTATTCTAAAGTTAAATTAGAGTTTAGTTTTATTTTTATACTTTTTTACGTTAGACCCCGAGTGGAGGGTCAGTGTATTCCGAAGTATGGAAGTTATTGTATATAGAGAAAAATAAAGGGTTTTGTATACCCTTCGTCTGTATCCTGTCTACTTACCACAATTAGTGAACATAGTTTTAGTAAGCTCTCTGTTCCGAGTCAGGTCCTTGTATGTTCCCGAAGAAGGTTAGAAGGAACATTGAACCTGATAGGTTGTGCTTTCACAATTATTTTTTGCAAAATTTAGGACAATTTTTGTGAAAAAATCTTTTAAAATTTTAAAACTGGACTGAAAGTTTTAATAGAATTCTAAAATTTGCATTTAATATAAAAAAGTGTTGTATACAAATTTTGTTATAAAAAATTACTTAGATATGAATTTTATTTCTTTTTCAAAATTATCTTCCCCTTGTTTTGCTAACATTCTAATGCTTCTTCCTAAAAGGCTTTTCTATCGCCAAGCCTTTTTTTCTATTTGAAGAAAGGGAATATGTATGCTAAAACACAATTTAATTCCTCCTTTCAATTTGGCTATGTCCTCCTTCTGTGTTAAAACTACCAATATGCATCTAAAGTGCATTATCTGAAAATTTAACCACATTAGGAAAAGTAGTATTATGGGCATTTTTCATCGAATCACATTTCAAATTTAGAGAAAGGGTGAAGCGGAGCAGCAGGTAAAGCAGGAAAAAGGATGCAATTAGTAACAGGGGTATTTATAAACTTGGTTCGTTTCTTTAAATTTGAACTGTGATCAGATAAAAAAATATCCCCATTGCTACTTTTATATAATGGCATAATTCAGACTGGCTTGCAGATGATACACTTTAGATACAAATATTAGTAGTTTTAACAAAAGAAGAGAATTAAAAGGACTATTGATAAATTAAAGTTTATCACATTCCAGAAATTACTGAAAAGACGAAACTCAAAGAAAAAAAAAAAAAAGGCATCTTTGATGGACTGTACTGCTTCAATAAGCTCGACAACATGCCAGCGCTCATACTCTCCCATTAGTCTTCTTTCAGCCATAGAAACACAAATAACATCAAAAATTATAAATACTATGCATCAGCATTTAAATGAACCTCCTCAAACCCTTCACAATGCTGGAGTCTTCAATAACAGCCTAATTAGCATATGTTCAAACAGTCAATCATGATTGGCTGTAACGATATTAGCATACTTCATCTGCATTTGCAGCAATTTTCAACCACTTAATTCCACTACACTAATGAAGATTGGTAATTTGCACAGCCTGCTTACCTTTAAGAAGTTAGTGTATAATTATGTGAAATATAGGTTAGGTTATTTAATTACGGCAAAGCCTCAAGGGCTATCTGCCTAAGAGGAGGGATGCCTTCGTGGATGACTTTCTAAGGGAAACTGGCTCATATACACGTTACACATGGGGCAGACCACGAAAACACCCAAGCAGCCAGCCTGTTCGCGGGATTCGAACCTCAGACGAAACTACCAGTGTTCAGCGTCTTTACCGCTCGGCCGCTGATGAGCCATATATGAAATATAACTTGTAAACATAGAACAGCAGGTTACCAACCCTTATACTTGTGTACTACTTTACCACATTTTATTCAATGAATTGTGTAAAAGATAAAAATGATCTGATAATTTCGATGTTTGTTTGTTACAAAATAAAGTTTTCACTAACAAAAACACACAAGTGTCATCATGTGTCTACTTCGTCGTGCATTTTCTGTTTCCTCATCAAAAATTTTTCATTATGTATATAATGTAACTATAAATTAACTGTAAGAAAAATAAATGCCAGACCAATTCCACCTGGATAAAACAGCAACAATTCCTCAACCATGGAAATTTGAATCTGCAAAAGAACATGAACAATTTGAAAGCAGAGAAATGAGAGATGGAAAATAAGCTCACACTGTTCTTACGTTATTTATTACAATATGTTGTTATACATATCATTATAAATATTCCTGATTGAAGAAATATGAAAATAAAGAAATACAAAAATTATTACAAAGGAAACACAAAAGTTCATGAATTAAATTCCTATGGGAAGATACTTGATTTTTTAATGATAGTAATAATTCATTACTTTATTTTTATAGTCATTACATTTTGTCTCCTAAAAACTAGATGCAAAATCTTTTTCAATTTTAATATAAATACTAAATAACTTTATCTGTATTAAAAAATAATAATCAACGGAAACAGATTTGCTTTTAGTATTAAACACATGTATAAAACTAAAAAGCTATTGTACTTAGAATTACATGACCTTTAAGTGTCATTAATAAATTTTGAATTTTTTATATAAAACTGATTTCATATCATCAGGTTTCTTCCAAGACACTTAAAGAAGCTGGGGGGGGGGAGAAAGTGAAACAAATGAAAGAAACTGAAAAAAATGAACCGGGATGCACCCATGGAGCTGCTATACATGATAAATTCATTAATAACAATTTCATTTACTTGAAACAAAATGTTTTATGATTTCTGTAATAAAATGCATTAATTCTGTTCAAAAACCCAGTATTAAATGTGGTAGAATCATTTGTTGATGTATTTCATTGAATTTTCCACCCTCTCAATCATACTGGCCCAGTAACAAAATGATCATTATGATTTTATAAATAATAATTTTTTATTTGTATATTTATAAATATTGGCTTTTAGGAATATTTTAGGATTTTAAATATGCCCCAATTTATATACATATTTTGTTTTACTTCTTTTCTTTGTCAACACATATAATGCAAATATTTAAACTTAATAGTTACACAGTCATATTTTACATAAACACAATATAAATATATTCATAAGAAAAACAAAAAAAAATTAATTTCTTGTTTCTGATTTTCTGCCTACCAATGGCCGAGCAGTTAAGTTTCTAACACTGGTAGTTCGACCTGGGTTTTGATTTCAAATACAATGGCTGCATTGGTGTTTTCGAATGAGTAACCTGGAGGCAATCCAGTTCTCAGAATGTCATCCATGAAGGCAACCCTCTGTTTAGCCCTAGCACAATTTGCCATAATCAAATAAACTAAGCGAAACCTTCCAATTTTCTCTAGTATGAAAGAAATTTACCAATCCCATTTCCACTACACCATTTCAAAAACTATACTTTATCATGATGCTATCTGCACTGCATTAAATCTTGTGTGACAGAATGTGTCACTTCTGAATGAGTCACTTTTTAAATTTCTCACAAACTATGTAATTTGGTTGAAAGTGAAGCTCATACACACAAGAGCAAATTTTCCTCTTCTTATGAATTCATCCATTTGAGATTATAAAACAGATTATTATATGCAATAGCAAAAAATTCTGTGTTGTATCATAAGAAAACCATTTAACAAAAACTTAATTTTTTAACTTTTCTTTTTTAATTCAATTCAGATGCCTGTCCCTTGTAAATAATTCTTATTATATGACATTTACTATTTATATGAAATGAAATTCAGCATCTATATAAATTTACTGATGTGAAAGCAGATCTTGTGCCAGTGGAAAAAAAAAAAAAAAAAAAAAAAAAAAATACATACAAACATATATATTTATATATAGATATTGTACCAAGAAAAGGTTTTTGCAAGTACACAAATGAGACTATTACATTTTATAAGGGAAAGAAATATTTAAATTAATAATATAATACTGCTAAATATAAATAAGATGTAATTATATCAAGTTCAAAAATTAGTTTTTTCCATTTCTACTGTGAAGAAACTTGCCAGTCCGACTTTAGATTCTTAAGTAAACTCATGAATAATCTCCATAAATTAAAAAAAAAAAAAAAAAAAAAAAAAAAAATAAATAAATATTGTGCATATGTCCTTAAAGTACATTCAATCATAAAATTTTATCAGGAATATTTTAAATTACGGAAAAACAGACCAGAAAGAAAATATTTTTCAGTGTTGTTCCATAGCACAGAATAAAAATATTATAAAATATAAAAATGAATTATCTATAAATTCTAATATAACTACATATTCTGCACCTTTTACTTCATAACCAAATCTTCTGGAAAGAAAACATTTAAAGACTACCTTTCAATTCATAATACTTAAACATTAAAAACTTTTTTCTGCAATTCAATGATATTCAAACAAATCTGATTAATGCTTTGGATGTATTTTTAGTATTAGTAATGCAATATGGTATTTCACATGCACATTTTTTTTTTCTTCATAATAATGGATTTGAAAAATCAGTTCTATTACCTTAATAAAGGTACCTTAATAAAGGTAATACTGAGCTTCAGATTATATATTAAATTATACGATATGATACATAATAAAAACATTACTCCAGAATTAGTTTATATAATTTATTTTATAAGCCCTTTCCCTATGCAAAGGCTACATGAAAATTACACATTTCCTGATGAAATGCACCGTTTTAAATGCGTTTTAGTATCATCAATAATTCCTTGATGACACTGAACATATATTAACAAAGAAAGAGCTTGAGAAGGTACACTGCCATTAGGATTCATCTGTACAAGACATTCTAGAGCTTTTGACCATTCTTCCCTTAATGCATAAGCTACAGCTAAATTATACTGTGATATAAATTTTGCTGATGATATAGTATTTGGAAACCAATTAGGTATATTCCCAACAGGTCTGCTACCATCATCATTTTTTTCAGTCAATTTAGAATCAAACCTCATTTGATGTTTTAAAGAATTTTCAGAAGAACTGGCAGGAAACGCTAACTCTATATCACTAGTATACTGAAAATTAAGATGTTCTACTGCTTCTGTTATTCTATCCATAAGTAAAAGAGACTCTCCAGCGTATAAATGAGCAAGAAATTTATGAGCTCCAGAAATTCGGGGTTGAGATAGCAATGTTTTAGCATATTCATGAGCCAAAAGTACATCTCCTAAACATAAGGCCACATATGAACTGGCAATAAGAATTGAATTCCTAAGACTTAAAATCTCAGCACCTTGAATAAAATTAGAGGGCAAAGTAGGTAAAGTATTGTTTTCTTCAGAACCATTTGCCTCAGTTTCTTCTGAAGGATTCTGCATATCAGATAAAGTTTCACCTGTATTGTTTAAGGAATGGTTTTCAGGAAGAAGAAATAAAGCATTTTTTAAACAGATCATTGCAAAATGCAATGAAGGTGTTTCTATATTTGAAGCATCATTTAATTTTGAATCTTCAAACACTAGTTTATCAGATGCTGAATTCATAATTAATTTTCTATGTGGTCCAGCACCTACCAGAGCTTTAACAAATGATTTATGTTTACATTCAATAAACTGATCAGTATTATCAGGTTTATGATTATGAATGCAACATTCTGCAATACGCAGCCATAAACGTGGATTTGAACTATATGCCTGCACAACTTCAATAAAACACGAAAAGGCTTCCTTGAATTTTTGTGCCTGCAAGTACATCATGCCTAAATTATACACCAATTGGTAACGAGTAGATATACTCATAAGATGGAGTGGACGAGAATTCAGTTTGGATTCTGTGTTATCTGTTACAAGTTTTATTTCAGAATCAAATGCTTGTATAGCTTTGTCCATATAAAATTGTCCTAAATGAGGTTTTCCCATATAAAAATGAATGCAACCTACATTATTAAAAAATATAGCTCGGAGACAATCTCCAGTTTCTCTAAAGTATTTTGAAATATCTTCTGGTAAAGTAACAGAATTGAGTAACTTCAATGCTTTACGATAATTTCCACGCTGATATTCCAACTGACTTTTCAAATAAAATGCAGGAATATTCTGCACCACAGAACCTGAAGACATTAAGTTTTTAATTTCTCTTTTGCATGCTTTCGAAGTTTTGATCATGGCATAACACCTAGCTTTACATAGTTGTAATCTACGTTTTAATGTTTCTGATATACAATTATCACTATTATCCTCTTTCTGATTATCTCTTTCTTTCTGATTTTGTCTCCCAGAATTTTTGCTTCCAGCAGATAGTCCTGATTCCATATATGCAATGAGACATAGTGTTTTCTTAGGCTGATAAACACAGAGGCATAATTCTAAAAATAAAAAACCTATATTTTTTGCTAATACTTCATCCAAAGGTTCTATATATTGGAAGATTTTATCTAAAATATTTATAGCTGAATTATATTGGTGAAGGTGATACAACACAACAGCTTGATTATATAGAATAACACAATTGTCAACATCCTCAAGAACCTCAATATCTTGGATGTCTATGTGAGCTTGTTTACAAATTTCGATTAGATTTTTATTGAATATTTCTGTTTTCTTGCAACCAGAAATATAATATTCAGTCACACATATATTATGAAATACCTTTGTGTCCTGCTGTCGCTTGGATAGCAATTTATTAAGAGAATTTAAACACTGTTCATAATTTCCCATTTCAAATTCTTGAAATGCAATAGTGGCCAACTCTTTGTCTGCATCTGGAACAGCTTGATGACTGCTTACACTTTCAGTTGAAATTTTTCTTGATTCATTTTCATCTTCGTCACACATGTTGACCTTAAATATTTCTTTTGCTCTCAATGAATTCCTCAATCAACCAGAGCAGTAAAAACCTAAAACAAAATATATCTTAAATAAAAGAAAAAAATAATAAGGAAAGCAATACAAGCAAAATATCATTGAAATTTTAAAAACATAAATAAGCACATAATTAAAAAAAATATATTCTTCCAAGAAAATAGAAACTTAATAAAGCATATCTCAAATTTCAGTATAGTTTCTTTTCCAAGAAGAGAAAACAAGCTCTACAAAGAACTGGATACAAAGAATCTTTACTCTCTTCTTTCTCTGTCACAGTAAGATGAATTATTTTGGCTGCATTATTTAAAAAAATTATCCATCCCATTAAAAAATTTCAGATTATTGGCAACCCTCCCCAAAAAATTAAATACCAGTTAAAGCCATGGATGAATATGCATGGAAGAAATAGACTTCCTTATAAACAGACTAAATGGTTACTTTATTATTATTATTTTAATTTAATTAAGTTAGCAGAAGTTAAATGATTCATTATGAAAAATTACTTAACTCAACACCTTGCCTTCATGGAGGACTTCCTATGAGAAATTAACTGTCATTATGTGTGGGAAAAGAATCATAAAAACCTCGTGCTACTAACACATTCAACAACATGTGGAGATGGGATCATAAATTTGAAAAGCATTGAAATACTTATGAAGTACGAAAAACTTTGAAAGTCTACTACATGACAAGATTTAATAATGCAGTGAATTAAGAAACAGTTCATAATTCATGCTAACCAATAAAACTTCCTACAAGATCATATATATTGCTGCCAAGATCGAAATTTTGTTCACATTAACAAAGCGTTTACCTGAAGTGAGTTTGTGTTAAAGGGGATTTACTGTATCATCATAGCAACAACAAACTGACACTCCATTTCTCTTACTTCAGACATGAAGGAGATTTACCTATGGCTCCTCTGATGACATAAGAAATGGCCAACATACTTCCTTCAGAATCCAACTATCAGCTGGAGAAACTCATTTGGTCTTCATTTTCCTAAATCAATGTTTAACCATGGACAATTTTAGATTATAATGCTAAGTGTTTAATATATCAAGAACAAACTACAGCAAAATAAATTACTCCCCAATTCTTAAGAAAATATAGTATACAAAGAAACCTTTTAACACTGAATCATTTATTTGCACACTTTTACAGACAATGATGAAGGCACAGTGATGATGAATTACTTCTCAAAATCCCATTCCTAAATATAATGCAGAATGCTGCACTTTAAAATCCTATAACAAAGTAAAAGGAATAAACAATAAAAATTTTAAAGCAGATTCTACTTTAACACAATAGTATTATTCTACTAGCCTAAGAATGTGATTGTGACGTGTTATTCTCGGTTTCTACTACTGTGGTAGAACTTCCAACAGTTTCAAGGTGATCTTTACATTACAGAGCATGAGCCAAAGGATTATATTATGTTTCCTTTGGAGGAAAGAACATGACTGTAGAAAAGATAAAAGAAAGTCACTTCTGCCTGGGATGTCAAAAACTATGATTTGAACAACATTGAAGAAGCATCTGATCTACCAGTGGAAAGTGGTGTCAGCATCATTACGCGACAAGGACATCAGCATATAATCCTGCAAAGAGGGAATCATAAAACATGGAATTTAAAAAAATGATGAAAAATACTCAGTTCTGGTTTTGATGCCATGTGAGTAGTGTCGCCTGGAGAGAGTTTTAAAAGTGCAACATCATCACTAAAACTTGAAGAGAGAGTTTATGTGACTTCCCTCAAATCACCATTTTGGAAGTAGAATTTTAGAAAATTGCAAGTCTTTTTTAAAATTTTCATAAAGTCCAGGGCATACTGAAGTTTTTCAAGAAGTGAATTGGTTTCAGACAGCTTCAATAACTTTGAAGAAAAATTTTCCGAAGACTTGAATGAGCTTGTAGATTAAATTTTGATAAAATCTCGGTCATCAGGAGTTTGATTTCTCGATGCAGTACAGCCCAGATTATGGGCTTTCTTCACATGTAAAGTTGAACAGTAGATGAATTCTGGTTATCTACATCTACTACTGGGTAGAACAAGCATTCGATGGAGGTAACCAAATGATCAGATTTACATTTGATGCAAATTGGCTTTGCATCTCTTGAGAACTTGCACTGGATCCTGGGAAAAGTGCCTTGGGATTATTACACCCCGTCTGTCCATGACCGAAGCAATAGCTTATAACATAATTTTGGAGATTTTCCCAAATGAAACTTCTTAATTTTAATAAACAAGGGCAGAAGGAATTTTTCATGGTACATCCCAGTGCTTTTGTCATTGCATTTGAATTTAACAACGAAAATCAGGTGGTTAACAGTTCCTTTCTTGGTCTTTTTAGTGAATTGCTTTAGCTTAACAATTGAGTACCCTTTGTTTAGTTCCTTCACTATTAAAACAAAATTTTCACTTGCAAAATTGGAGACTGTTCTTTTGTATGGAATATAGAAAACTGGAACTCGTTTTTGAAGACAGCCCTCGGAGTTCTTTCTCTGCTGTTATTGTCATGAAATATCAAGAGAGAGTGCCTGTTTAATCCTTGATGTTGTTTTCATTGAGAACAGATCTAAGTTCTCTCCACATGACTTGAGGATGATGGATGGCAGGCATAAATTCTTTTCCACAGGTGTTGGGATGGGAGGCAATTTCTTCTTATCAATCAATAAAGTCAATAAAGTCTAATTCCTTCAGACAACTGAGCGAGTTTTTCATGGATAAATTAGATGAAATTTTACAAGCATCAGAGTTAAATTAGGAATGCACATCTGTAGTCGTTTTGGCAGAATCCGAAAACACTGCACAGTTATCACTTTTCATCTTTGGTTCGATGTTAAAATAATCGGTCTCGTTCGCTATTTCCTTGGAACGAGCAAGTACCATTGTCACAGAAGTAGATGGGTCCATTTGAAGATGGCCATCATCAGCTTTTATTTCAGTGTCGATATCCGAGTCAGGCATGTTCCAAGTCACTAGAATCATGTCAGAATAGTCCACTAAGGTACTGGAACAATCATCAGCTGGGGCAAGTAGTGGTATCCCTAGTGGCTACATAAATCAAAGAGAAAATTCCATAATGGTGCAGTTGCCTGATCAGTTTTAACTCCTCTTGAGAAGTTCATCAGGAACATTTTCTCTACACATGGCTTTATACTGCAGTTTATGAATGTCCTTTAAAATCATGATTAGGAAATCATCAAGATTGTTTCGCTTTGATTGAACATGAGCAAGTATATGAAACATCAACTGTGAAATAAGCATTTTGTGCATTTCTTTGTCGCAAAATCAGAAGTGTCAATAATGTTCATCATGAACTTGTAATTGAGGAAAAGCCTAAAATTACATAGCCTTCTTATACAGTAAACTGATTATATAGTTTACTATGTAAGATGCAATTCAGTTGTTAAAGCAATTCTTACAACTATACAGGGAAATCCAAAAGTTGTGCAGATCAAACTTTTAAAAAATGCAGAAATTTCAAAGTGAGTATTAATGCTTAATTGTATTAATGGATGGTACCCTTTTGCACCACCAGTGATTAATCGCAACATGTTGTTTTGGAAAACATCCACTTTGTTTCTAACAGAATATGAGGCAGTAATAAAGTCTCATTACCCAATTGAACAACAGGATATGCATAACTTTTATAGGCTGTACACAAAACATCTTGGGTTGAACATTAAATAATACCAGCCAGATGTTTCAGTAATTTAGATCTCAAATGTCCTCAATCAATGGCTACATTTGTTTTCTCCAGGATAAGTTTGGGTCTAAATGAATGCCTCAGTAAAAAGAATCATATGTTCTATTTATATCTTTATTATTATAATGAAGGTAAATGTCATGGTATTTAGTACTATGGGAGAACAACTGAAAGGTAGGTTTTTCAGTATTTACTACATTATTTTCCCGAATCCAAGCGTTAAGAATATTTAAGGTCTGTTGTAACACACTCTACAGGCCAAAAACGTCATATCGAGTAACACTCATAACATCAACAGCAATTAACAAGATATTGATGCCCAGAACAGATCTAGAAATATTGTGAATTAACCCGTTTAACATTAAAAAGAATAGGGCACATTACTGCTCCCTGAGATAAATCTTATTTTCAGAAGTCAAACAACAAAAATCGGTGTTATATTTACAAAATTGTAATATAACATTAAAAATTTTGTAAAAATTATAAATTTTGTAAATAAAACGCTGATTTTTGTTGTTTGACTTCTGAATTAGTATTTATTCGGCGTGTTATTGTGTCTTAAATCTTATTTTGTTTGTCAATAATCCAACACTTTTTGACTATATTTAACACATAAATCGCTGGTCAAGAAAACTTTTAATCCACTTATGCAAGCTACCAGAAATGCCACATGAAATCAATCTTTTGAGCAATCCTGCTTTCTAAGTTTTATCAAACGTATTTTTGAAATCTATGAATACTGCAGGGGTTGCTTTCTCTGAAGGCCATCCTATATCTCGAGATAAGCAGACTATTTGTTCAGCAGTATATCTATGTCTTCGAAAACCTGCCTGCCTCTGAGAAACCACACGAGCTTCCTTCAACACAAACAACAATCTGCTAATTAAGACAAAATAACATGCAGAACAAGTATTAATTTAGAAGTCAAACAACAAAAATCAGCGTTATATTTGCAAATTTTCACAGCAAGGTGATTCAAAATTTTATGTCGTTTCAGGGAAAATTTAGTGAAAAGGTTAATGATTAATCTGTAAAAATTTGTAAATATAATGCTGATTTTTTTTTTTTTGACTTCTAAATTAACAATTTGTTAGCAACTAATCTCTCAGTTAACTTGCATAAAATGCTTTTAAGAGAGACTAGGGGGATAACTATCCAAAGTCTCAACCTATTTGTTAGGTTTGATAACTCGTAATATCATAGCCATTTCTCCAAGTTTGGTTTATAAACTTCATTAATACAAGTTTCACAAAATCGCTATAAGATTCCAACATGGCATGCACACTCTTACCTTTCACTAAAGTACAAAGACCATTTTACAGCGGCTAGAATATTGAAATCAGCATCTAAAAGCTTTTCAAACCTTGATGTATTTTTGCCTTGCATAGGTCTCAATGCATTTTTCTTTACTTTAATGGTACATTTGAAAATACTGATTTTAGCATAGTGCCTACAAAAGGCATTTGAGATGTCTTTATCAATAGCAAGTTCTTTGGTACCTATTTTAAAAGGTTCATTTGAATGAAAAATCTGTGAACCCCTATGTCACCTCTTCTAAAACCCAGTCCTTCCAAAAAGTTTTAAATGTAGACAGTTTTAAATTTAAACAGATTTGATGATGGATCTTTTTAAAATAGGCTGTGCCTCATGAACAGCTATACAGTCCTCCCTATATCCAGTTTTATGAATGAGTTTCTGCAGATTTTCAATCTAAAAAAAGTAGTATATTTCTTTCTTTGTCTTCGAGATACAAAGAGAGGCACATTTCAAAATTGCAAGTAAAAAATACTTTGAAGTATATTTGAGATTTGGCAAAATCAGAGCCAGTTCATCAGTGAGGGCCTCACAGTTAGTTCAATTTGCTTTTTTTTTTTTTTTTTAAAGATATATATATATAAAAAAAAAATTAAAAAAAAAAAAAAAAAAAAAACCCCCAGCAAGATTCCTTATAGGGAGAACAAATCCAACAATACTGGTTAAAAGTATTTTATCTCAAGCACCACCCGGACTATCGATTAGATCAGAGCTCTGCAACCAGTATGCCTTGAGCTGATACAGGTGTGATGCAGTCAAAATATTTTCTAACTAAATAAATAACATTTCAATGGTCCTCCTTAGAAACACAATAACAAGAATACGTGCAACAAAATATTCATATACTAAATAGTCTTTTAAAGGTCTCATAACATGCCATTTTTCTGAAATAATAAATCCCATCGCTTGACACATGTAGCCTACAATCTATGTAGTCGCTAGACAACTGCAGAGTATGCTTTGTTAGAGTGCTCCGTGCCCTCACCTAGACAAAGAATATGTATTGTTAAAAAGGAAAACTTCACCAAAACAGGAGTTGCTCCATTACATCACAGAGGGAAACAGTTGTGCATGCACGAAATAGCAGTCACCAAAGTTTGAAGCTGGCATCATGTTTAATGAGCTTTCAAAGCTTTGTGACTCCCCTTTTTTTCTGTCACATCAACAGAAATAAAGTCAATGTTCACACTGTGATATGGATCAATCAACAGCCATTGAAAGTGAAACTCCACTTTATTGTTCATCACTTTGTAGGTTTCCAACTTTTAGTTTTTATCATTAAACTTAAAAATTGGTGTAATGGCTGAATGTAGCAAATAACTTTTTGGCGAGAGCTTTTTATTTTGATGCTGATAAGCAAATTTTTATCCAAATATATGGAGTTCTGTAAAGAGATTTTCATAGACAACATTGCAGCAATAGCATTTTTATTGGTACCCTAATTTCGCGTGTATAGTCCGCGGACTACCTGTGTTTAAAATACGAATTTTTGAAGCTGCGGACTATTCACCAGTGCGGATAATACGCTGGTTGTTCAGGTTAAAATCGTTGAAATTTAAAAAACACGCTGTCATGAACTGCCGATGATCAAATATAAAAAAGCGCAAGATTCCAAGAAAACATTCGTGTGTATCGTATTGATAGTAAACCATAGAGCATAGTGCAGAATGAATGAGTAGTAGCAAGTAGAGCTCCTAAAATCCAGGCTGGCGCATCAAGCGATGCCAGGATATGAGCACTCACTTAGCGCAACCAGTCTTGTATCCCAGTATCCTTTGCACTGCTTTAGCAAAACTGCCGGGAGGGGGGAAAAGTAGTTGATGCATCAACTCAGTTTTTAGAAGCCTTAGTAGCAAGTACCTGGAGTACGAAAAAAAAAGCGTGATTCGTTTACTTATAGCGTGGTTTGGCAACACCGAGTGAGTGGGGTCAAAGGTCACATTTCATTACCACTTATCACGAGGATAGCACGTTGCACAGTATTTTGTTTTCGTATTTTGTCTTTCATCTTCGATAACGTTGATGAAACATCACCGGAGTTTTACTACTGAGTTTAAACTCAAGGTAGTTGAGAAAGCTGAAAAAGATGGAAATAGAGAAGTGGGCCGTTATTTTGAAGTGTATGAAAAAGCGGTGAGAAATTGGCGCAAACAAAAGGATGTGTTAAAATGCATGGAAAGAAAGCGATCCAATCGGCACAGAAAAGCAAAATGGACAGCTTTAGAGGAAAATTTACTGAGATGGGTTCTCGACCAAAGAAATGCCGGACGCTCCATTTCAACAGTTAAAATCCGTCTCCGAGCAAAGTCCATGGCAGAAGAGATGCAGATAATGGATTTCAAGGGAGGAATAAATTGGGTTTGTCGCTTCATGCGTAAAAAAACTTGAGAGTTCGCAGCAGAATGACAATGTGTCAGGCTGTTCCGGACGACGTAGATGAAAAAAAAAAGCTTCTTTCCTTCAGTTTATAAGTTATTGCAGAAAGGAAGTATTCCCTAAAAAATATTATAAATATGGACGAAGTTTCATTAACATTTGATTGCCCACCGAATCGCACCGTCGATACTTGTGGAGTGAAAACAATATTGTTGTGTGCGTACGGGTTCGTTATGAAATGAATGCACAAGGTCCGATGAAAAATGAACAAAAATTTATTATTATCACAACAAAAATGCTTCAATTTCCTCAAATCATCATGCAGTATTATAATATCTCACAGTAGTTATCTTTTAACTACTCAAATGTCCAATAGAATGCAATTCAAAACAGCTAAAGAAAGCTAATCCACAAATTCGCTACAATCAACAAGAGCAGTTTTCTAAACAACAACAAACTAAGTAACTACCACGAACTGAGATGTTTTCCTCCTTTTATAAGATTTTAAAATCACGCGCTAGAATTTTCTAGTACTTTCTCGAAATCAAAAAGACATATTTATTTATTTAATGTTAAATGCATGTGCTCTTGTATTTTTAATTTTTCGGCTTAGCTTTCTTCTTTTTACATTCGTCACGCACTGCACTGCGCGGGAAATAAAACCATTTAATTTATAATTGAACTAACATTAGCTTTTTAAATACCAAATTCGTAACAATATCAATATCAACAACTGATCAAGAAAAGACCCAATTCACAGTGATGCTCACCTGCTGTGCTGACGGCACAAAGTTGAAGCCACTCTTAATCTTTAAGAGAAAAACAATTCCCTCGGAAAAATTCCCACAGAAAGCGTCGTGATACGGTGCAATGAAAAGGGTTGGTGCAGCGAGGACATTATGCTCGATTTGTTTCAAGAAGTTTGGAAGAAGAGAGAAGGTGCCTTTTTCAATTCCAAAGGAGTACTAATTATGGATTCCATGAGGGCATACATAAAAGACAATGTAAAGGCGGAAGCTTAAAAACAAAAAAAAAAAAAAAAAAAAAAAAAAATGGTGCTGAACTTAGCGTTATTCCAGGAGGTTTGACAAAAATCCTGCAACCTCTGGATATTAGCGTGAACAAAACTTTCAAGTCCCACATACGTGCTTGCTGGGAGATCTGGATGTCGGAAGGTTTACAGACTTTCACAAAAGGAGGCAATATGAGACACGCTTCATACACTGAAATAGCCGAATGGGTTGATAAATCCTGGAAAAGTGTTAAAGTGTCAACCATCCGATCAGGATTTATAAAAGCCAGGATTGTTAGTGAAAGCGAGGAAATCACTGACAGTGAAGGTAGTGATGCTGAAAATGAACTTTCGGACACTCTTCCCGAAAATATATTAGAACTGTTTAATTCTGATACTGATGAATCGGACTTTGAAGGTTTTCGTGAATGTAGTAGAATGTGTGATTAATTAATATATGATTAATTAGTAAGCACTGTTTTTTTATTTGTATTTAGAGTTTTATTTCTGAAGGTATATTAATAAGTACTTTTTTTCTATTTATACTTAGTCCTTTGTTTCTAAAATACATTAAAATTGCCGTATTAAAAAAAACGTAATTTCGGACGTATAGTCCGCGGACTATCCGGTGATGCGAACTATCTGACGATTTTTGAAATTTTTTTAATATAAAATCGCGTCTGCGGACTATATGTGCGAAATTACGGTACTTCTTATTCCTAAAATTAATGCAGTACAAAGTCCAAAATCCGGAATCGTCGGGACTTCAGTGATTTCGGATTTGGGACTTTTCTGGATATTAGATCATCAATTTAAATCTGGTGAGATGGCATGCAGAAATTATACAATTAAAAAAATGAAATCGTAATTTATGAAATAAAGAACAATTATGATCTAAAGGGTATCAAAATTTACAAAAAAAAAAAAAAAAAAAAAAAAAAAAAAAAAAAAAAAAAGCTTAATATTTATTTGCTTACTTTGTTAAACATTTCTTTCAATGTAAGTTGTTTAAGTTGCTTCCACAAAAAATTCAAAAAATTCCTATTTCTTATATCATATACAATTGACTTTCCAATGCCATACTCCTCACATAATTTTGAGACGGATATGCCTTTATCCATTTTTTGCAGCAAATTCACTTTTTGTTTAATGGATATCGAAACATGGTTTCGCTTTGTAGATCCTTTGGCAGCTCTAGAATACGAAACTCTTTTCTTTAGTTTTTATAAAATTGCCGTAATAATAACAGCCTGCAAAAAATAATAAGCTGAATCAAACTAAAAGATTAGGGAGCAGCGCAGCCTGCTACATTAATTAAAATGAATCACTGAAATGAACTTAGAATCAGTAAAGATAATTTTAGCCTAGCTTAATAGTGTTCATTATACATTACTGGCTGTGCATCACAAGATTGGCGATAAAAGCTAAGTTGTTTCGCTAAATTTTGTCTTGCTCCTATTGCATATTGAATTTAGGCTGAATTGTATTAGTTTAGTTACTTACTATACTTACGTTTACTTCTTGCACATGCTTAAAACTAAACTGAGTCCTGAATAAATAAACTCCCACATATTCTTGACGCTTTATCTAGGGCCGGCGCTTAATACCACATGGTGCAGTCTCTACGGGTCCTAAATTCTGCTACAAAGCGCCTTCCTAAGTTCTAAACTTTCACCGCACCTAAACTTTGCATCCCAGTGCTTTCCCTAAATCATAAAAAAACTTTTCATCTCTTAATTTTGCTGCTTGGTGCTTCCGCAAATTCCGAAAATTTCGTCTTCCCTAAATTCTGCCGCCGCTTCTGGGTTTATGGTTAGCAGTTATTCTTAATTAAAATAGCACTATATTTGGCCTATGTGTCTCATTAACAAAATCTATTTTTAGCATATGAAAAGAATTTTTTTTAAAATTTTTCCTCATCAACATTTCTTAGAGCATTTAAAAATCTATAATCATCGCCAAGCGCAATGTTAGCATAAAAGGTTGCCATACTGTTAAAAGACGTAATCATGACATGTCAAGCGATATTTTAGGAACACTGATTAAAAACTGATACTGGCTAGAAACTTTGTGCTTCAAATCAATAAATCAACCGATATTAAAAATAAAGGACAACTGATAGCTATTGTACATTTTGTTGACAATGACTTTCTTAAAGAACCTTATTGTTTTGTAAGAAGGCTTCAAAGTAAACTACTGGTGAAGAAATTTTCTGAGTAACCGACGATTTCTTCAACATATATTCAATAGAGCATTGCTGTTTTGCATGGATGGCAATAACAGGTAGTAAAAAAAGTTTTGCCTCTTGTGTAAAACAAAAAAATTCAATAATACAAATCACACACTGCTGCATGAACTTGAGAAGCATTGATGATCAAGAATTTCCAGGGAAACTTTGGAACACAATAAATGAATGCATTAAAATCATAAACATAATTAAATCAAGAGCCCTAAATTCACGAATCTTTTGAATACTCTGCAGAAGTGGGAGCCGAATATGAATCCATATTGTTTAAAACTTCAGTTCATTGGCTATCTCGAGGCAAAATTTTGGCTAGCTTGTTTGAGCTTCACTATGATGTGCATGAGTTTTTTTTAGATCAAAATATGCCTGATGTTGATTACCAGTGCCTCGATGTTGATTACTAGATAGCCAAACTTGGCCATCCAGTAATAATAACAATATAACGTGGCTGATATATTTGAGCATTTAAATGAACTTAAAAAACAAAAATGCAGAGATGGAATGTGAAAATACTGACATGCTCTGATAAATAACAGGGGGTTCAAAATGTGAAAAATGTTTCAACTATTGTGTTAATTAAAAATGATAAGCGTTCATGCTGAAAAGATCTTGCCGAAGAACTTCAGGTTGCACTGCCAAATATTGAACTAAATATAAAAACTTTTGTGTTCACTGAAACAAGTGCAGGCATCACTATTAATCAGTCCTTATGTCATAATAATTATTAAGATTGTATAAAAGTGATGTAGTACAGTTTTTTTGTATGTATACTTATAATAAAAATGAATATTTATTTCAAAATTTTCATTATCAAAATTAAATTAATATCTATATATATCAGTGGCGTAGCTGAAGATCATCTTGTCCGGGGCAGTAAAAAATTTGATGCCCCAAAGCTGAAAGAATTTTTTTTCTACCTCCTCAAAAAATTCTCCCCCCCCCCAAAAAAAAAGAAACTACCATAGTTTGGATCCCTTTAAATAGCCGAAACTCTGGGCAGTGAATATATGCAATTGAGGCCAATTTAATATTTAAAGAAAAAAAAATTAAACAGTGTCTAAATTGACAGAAAAAGCGTACCCATTCTTGAATAATTAATTATACAGGTACTTTATATATTTCTGTAATATATTTCAAAAAAAAAAAAAAAAAAGAGGTGCAGTAGACAGGAAGGTTTCAAAACACAAACAAAGAAACACATGCAAAATCTCCAATATAAAGATTTGGTTAAAAATGATTCACTTCAGAATCTTTGACTAATTTAGGTTTCAACTCATAAATATTATTATTGGCTAAAGATGTACATATAAGTACTTGCACCATTACCATTATTGGTTGATCTTCGGATTATGGTAACTTGGCGATTTTTTGGCGACCAACTCTGCTACAGCAACCCTCTATTTTTTTTCGCCGCCATTTTGTCTTCACGAAGTAAAGACATGTTTCTTTTCTTTTTATTTACTCAACACTTTTTCCAACAAATTAAACTTATGCTAGAAATTTTATGTAACAAAACTGCTTAATCATGACAAATATTAACTGCAAAATTGGGAAAAAGTGCACAATCGCAAACTCCTTGCGCGTTTTACAGACTTTCATTTTTACTTAAAAAAACATCCCAGAATTGCACAAAAATGGCATTGCCCACACTCTTCACTATATCCATGTACACTGCTTTTTTGTCATAAATTAGAAAAATTTCACGAAAATGCATGAAAATTTTGTGAATCTTTAAATCCGGTAAAAAGAACATATATGAAATTACCTGATCGCGAAAAAGTATATACCTTTGCCAAAGATGAACATTTCCACGTATAAAATAAATAAAATATCCAAAAACTTTTACCTCTAAATTATCTATTATATTATAAACGTCACCAACGAATTCATACCGCAAACATTACAAATACTTAGAGTCAAATATTTAAATTATTTCCATGCACGTTTACTTCAACTGAAACATATACCAAATTGCTACAAACATAACATTCACAAAATAACTATCATTTAATTAAAATATAACTAAACCATATACATGTAGACTTATTTTTACTTAAAAAAACATCCCAGAATTGCACGATGGCATTGCGCACACTCTTCACTATATCCATGTACACTGCTTTTTTTTTTCATAAATTAGAAAAATTTCACGAAAATGCATGAAAATACTCAACGTATACTACTCAAACGTATTCCAAAATACTACAAACATATAAGTCCCAAAATCACGATCATTAAATTAAAATATAATTAAATTAAAAAACTACTTAAAATATAAAAAAGCACATACATTAAATTAATAAAAATTAGATTACAATCCTAATTACTTAACTAAATCATTGCTAATAACAATTTTCCAATAATACCATATTAATTTATTTACTCCTTACATTTAGAACAATGCATAAAAATAATATCCTCAAATGATTAAAAATACTAACTTACCTAATCTTCTTCAGAATCTTCATTACGTGGCATGCATACTTCCCTACAGAAAGAGTTCCAATCGGCTGCAGTACTACTGCTAATTTCTAAATCCGAAATCCAGTAGTCAACTGGCAGTCTATTCATCCAGTAATAAGAAATTAATAAAATTTTACCCATACTCAAACTACTTTCAGCAAACCACGTACCCTTCCTTACGCTCCGTTTCACAAAATGTCCATTTTCACCAGATTTCTTGCACTGCCATTCAAACTTATCTGTAATATCCTTCCTTTCACACAATCTCATTTCATTCCCACATTTTGGACATTCATACTTATCCGCAGTTAAACCTACACTCATACACCATTCAACCAATTCTTTTGAATTATCAGATAAACGCATTAAAAATTTAGAATTCACTTTAAATAGTGCCATGCAATCTGAAAATTAATCAACACTATTTCACACAACACACAATGAAGCTTAATACAAAATAATATACAGTCAAAAGTCGTTAACCTGGACTCGTCAGGACTTCGGCGATTCTGGATTATAGATCATCAGTTTAAATTGCGTAAGATGGCATGCAGAAATTCTAAAATTAAAAATATGAAACCGTAATTTATGAAATAAAGAACAATTATGTTCTAAAGGGTATCAAAATTTACAAAAAAAAGCTTAATATTTATTTGTTTACTTTATTAAACATTTCTTTCAATGTAAGTTGTTTAATTTGCTTCATTTTATGTGATAATACTTTCTCTTTAATTCTATAAACAGACATAATTTTTTGTTCAGTTACAAAGTTCAGTTTTTGTTCAAGTCCCGTTAATTGCTGTGCCGAGAATACCGACTAACTTGTCAATCGAAATTTTTTCGTTTTCACTAACCTGTGTGTCACATTCTTCATGTCTTTATCCATTTTTTGCAGCAATTCCACTTTTTGTTTGATGGACATCGAAACATACTTTCGTTTTGTACGATCCTTTGGGAGCTCCAGAATCGGAAATTCTATTTGACATAATCGAAAGTTCAAGTTTACTTTTATAGTATTGCTCTTACAGTCTGCAAAGTCAAGAGTGTGCGCAATGCCATTTTTGTGCAATTCTGGGATGTTTTTTTAAGTGAAAATAAGTCAACATGTACATGGATGATACCGTGTATTTGCAATTCTTAAAAATGCTGCAAGCAGTGGGCGATTCTGCACCGTCTCCCAATTTCGCACCTAATCTTCGTCATGATTAAGCACTTTTGTTCCATAAAAGTTCTAGCATAAGTGTAATTCAGCTAGCAGATTGTTGGAAAAAAATGTTGAGTAAAAAAAAAAAAAAAAAAAAAAAAAAAACATGCCTTTACTTCGTGAAAACAAAATAGTGTCCAAAAAAAAAAACAAAACTAGCAGATTGCTGTAGCAGGATTAGTCGCCAAATTTTCGCCAAAAAATCGCCAAGTTACCATAATCCGAAGATTAACTTATATTAAAAAAAACATATCTTATATTAAAAATAAACTCATATTATGGGTTTTTTCCTGCAAAGAACCCGTTGCCAACACTGCTGTTCTAGTCACCAAACTTTCTAATGGTAATGGCTTTAGCCATGTACGGTTAAAATTTAAAATAAAAAATGATATAAAGCATATATAAGTTAAATTTAGTGTTTTAAGGAAGATAATTTATGCATAGTGTGATATCACACATATGTAAGTCAAATTTAGTTTGCTAAACATAATTAGCACAAAAGCATGATATTACGTATATGCAATTAAAAATTAGCTGAAGAAACATGCTACTTAATAAAATGAAATTCAGGTTGGTAGAAAAGTACAAGCATATGCAAGTAAAGATTACTATAAAATAGTAAAGCAAATATTAGTATTATTATTGAAATAGACTTCTAATTAATTATATTATTATAAAAGAGTTTTTAAAAAATTGTACACTCATATCTAAGAATACTTCCTTTCTTTTTTCAGCTTTTTCGTTGCCCTGAAGAAGGCTGTCCTTTTATTTAAAAAATCTATGCCATTAAGTAAATTGCCAGAAAGGTATTAGCCTAAGAGGATATAATCTAAAACTAAAAGAAAATTTTACAAATAAGATTTTGCCATTATGATTAACTTTATGCTGACATAGGCATTCCAGTTCTCAATCAGCTAGATTTTCCTTGTGAAAACCACTTTTTTTCATAATTTCACTTTCAGAGACCACGTGTCTGATTTTTGGACTGGGCATGTGCACCACTTCCGGATTAACGAAATATGTGAAATGATTATTAGTCTGATGCATGTGATATCCATGCCTGCATAAGAATAACTTATGTCTTCCAGGTACTACTTTGGTAGACGGCGTACATCGAGATGAAATACCACATTTAGTAAGGAATTATAGGCCAAATAAAATAAAAACATCTGCCCTGAAGATAATGATAGTGCTGACAGATCAACTTCCAATTCATTGCGCGCCGCGGCGTTAACGATAAACAAAGTTTAGATAAGCAAACATTAAAGTTTAGATAAACAAAGGATATGCCTTTATCCATTTTTTGCAGCAATTCCACTTTTTGTTTAATGGACTTCGAAACATACTTTCGCTTTGTAGATCCTTTACATATTGGTAAATATATATCAGAAATTCTATTTGACATAATCGAAAGTTCAAGCTTACTTTTATAAAATTGCTCTAACAGTCTGCAAAAAATAATAAACCGAATCCAATCCGAAGATTAAGGAACAACGCAGTCTGCGACATTAACTGAATTAGATAATTTTAGCTTAGCTTATACCGTCCATTATACATTAAATGCGCATTTGTAATCGTATTTTGCGCACACGCATATTCGCAGCCGTAAAGGTCTTAACGACTTTTGACTGTAATTGGTTTTAATATCTATAAATTTAATCTAATGTTTTAAACATTATTTATGGCTGTTAAATATTAAAATAAATTTAATTTTGCATTTTTTTTTTTTTTTTTTTTTTTTTTTGAAAATGATGTTATTTAGTATGATTATTTAAATAATTGGCTGATCTTTGGAATTTGGCGACATTTTGGAGGCGGTAAAGGTTACTACCTAGGACTTTGGTAATAATGTGAGAAGTACTCAGTTCCGATTACGCATTATTTTGTGTGAGGTAAATGAGAGATCATGAGATATGTCATGTGACATTAATGGACGAATTACAGTTCTTTAATCGGAAAAGGGGGAGGAATTTGGAAAACTGTAGTACTATATTATATTGTATTAAGCTTCATTGTGTGTTGTGTGAAATAGTGGAAGTGTACGTGCCACATAATGAAGATTCTGAAGATTAGGTTAAGTTAGTATTTTTAATCATTTGAGGATATTATTTTTATGCATTGTTCTAAATGTAAGGAGTATATAAATTAATGATGATATTGATTTAGCAATGATTTAGTTTAAAGTAATTAGAATTGTAATCTAATTTTTATTAATTTAATGTATGTGCTTATTTATATTTTAAGTAGTGTTTTTTAATTTAATTATATTTTAATTTAATGATCGTGATTTTGGGTTATATGTTTGTAGTATTTTGGAATACGTTTGAGTAGAATACGTTGAGTATTTTCATGCATTTTCGTGAAATTTTTCTAATTTATGAGAAAAAAGCAGTGTATATAGATATAGTGAAGAGTGTGCGCAATGCCATTTTTGTGCAATTCTGGGGTGTTTTTTTAAGTAAAAATAAGTCGACGTGCACATGGTTTACTGATATTTTAATTAAATTATAGTTATTTTGTGAATTTTATGTTTGTAAGAATTTGGTATACGTTTCAGTTGAAGTAAACGTGTATGGAAATAATTTAAATATTTGACAATAAGTATTTGTAACCATTTGTAATGTTTGCAGTATGAATTCGTTGGTGACGTTTATAATATAATAGATAATTTAGAGGTAAAAGTTTTTGGATATTTTATTTATTTTATACATGGAAATGTTCATCCTTGGAAAGGGTATATACTTTTTCGCCATCATATATGTGCTTTTTACCGAGTTTAAAGATTCACAGAATTTTTTTGCATTTTCGTGCAAATTTTTGTAATTTATGAGAAAATAGCGGTGTAGATGGATCAAGTTAAGAGTGTGTGCAATTCTGGGATGTTTTTTTAAGTAAAAATAAGTTGACGTGTACATGGTTTATGTGTATGTGTTATTTTGAAAAACGCGTAAGGAGTATGGTATTGTGCACTTTTTCCCAATTTTGTAGTGAATATTTGTCATGATTAAGCAGTTTTGTTAGATAAAATTTCTAGCATTAAGTGTAATTCGGCTAGTAGATTGTTGGAAGAAGTGTTCAGTAGATAAAAAGAAAAGAAACATGTCTTTGGCAGCGGGAAAAAAAAAATAGAGGGTTGCTGTAGGAGAGTTGGTCGCGAAACTTTCGACAAAAATTTGTTAAGTTACCATAATGTAAAGATCAACCAATTGCACAAACTCTGTGTCCATGTACACATCGATCTGTTTTCACCTAAAAAAAAAAAAAATCCTGGAATTGCACAAACTAGGCATTGCGCACTGCCTTAAATTTGTCCATGTACATATCAATCTATTTTCATTTAAATAAAATCAGGAAGCTAAAACAAAGTTAAAACTATCATGGTAAACAGAAGTGAGGTTTCATCGCCAAAATTTTTAAAAAATTGTCGCTAATCAAAGGGGCACCCAATTCTACACTAGAGCGAATGTCTATATTATACAATGTATTAAAAACAGATAATTTTAGCAGTTCAGGAGTGCAATTATTACGTTACACCCCAATGTTTGCAAATTACTGTTTTCATCAAATGAAACTTTATACTACAAAAAATGTTGAAGTTAAACACACACACCAAAAACAAAAATGTGTGAGTTGCTGATGGAAATATGTCAATAAAATGACAAAAGAAATTTATTTTAGATGCAAAATCATGGGTTAAAAAATTCAAGTCTTCAAAATAATGTTAAAATGTTACATAGCAGAAATAAAGATGCTAAATAAATATACACAACACACAGAATACTTATTCCTACTACAATTGCTATGTTAAAGAGGTGAGTAACATATATCAAGAAGTGCATACTTCAATTAAAAAGTAAAAACAGGACTAGTACCTCCTTTCGGACAACCTCCTTGATCACACCGCAAATCACGACCGAAAACATAGTAACTCTATTGCGCATGTCCATCTAATTTTCTTTTCATGTGTTGCCTCTCAGTTGAAATTAAAATATGGTACCTGCGATGTAACATTTGTATTTCATGGCATCTCTCAATCGTGTACCTGAACAAACACTGTCAAATTGTGTACTGTAAAGTCATTTCTGGAATTTCTTCATGCTCGTAAAATCTCGTTACTATAGCGGATAAAGTACCCAAATTTGACACTTTTCAATTTAATTAATTTTGTGCTGAGAAAATATTTCACTTTTGAAATTTTGAACAGCATTATCACTTAAGCTATTTTTATTTATATTATGTAGTAAAATGCATAGATTATCAATTTTTGTATCATAAATCACGAATGCCTTTAGCAGAGCTAATGTAAATAGGCAACGTTTTTCGTAAAGTAGGGTTCAGTTTAACAACAGGCAGAAAGGCTTATTTAAAATGCAAAAATAAATTCTCTTTACTTCTAAGTGAAAGTCCACTTATGTACTTTTGAAATGATGGCAGAAAATTTCTCCTCTACACTTGATTTTAGTGATTTAAATGTATCCCCTTGGCTTATTGAGCAGTGTACAGCGATGGGTAAATTTATTTATGTTTTTAATAGTTTAAAAATGCAATAATTAATATTTTTAAGTGTTAAAATTCAGTTTGTCGGTTATAGTAATGTTTATCTGACTACTTTATTCTTATTTTATTTTATAGGTATTATGAACCCTACGCCTGTTCAGCAATATTGCATTCCAAAAATACTTGCTGGAGAAAATTGCATTGGAGTATCAAAAACTGGTTCTGGTAAGACGTTGGCATTTGCTTTGCCAATATTGCAGAAATTGGCCGAAGATCCATACGGTATATTTGCATTGATTTTGACACCAACAAGGGAACTTGCCATACAAATATCGGATCAGTTTAAAGTAATCGGGAAACCTATTCAATTAGAAGTAAGTGCGTTTCGAAAAAGGAATACAAAAAAATTATTATGGTTGTGATATAGCGTTGTGATTAAAAGGGTAGTACTTGCTATGTAGCCATTTCAAATTTATGTATTTATTTTTTTTTTTAATTATCTAGGTATCTGTTGTTATTGGAGGCATGAATATGGTAGCTCAAGGAAAGGAAATCAACTCTCAGCCCCATATCATGGTAGCAACTCCTGGCCGCTTGGCAGATCATTTAAAAAGTAGTAATGATTTTTCATTCAAGAGAACCCAGGTTTTGGTTTTGGATGAAGCTGATAGACTTTTGGAGGGACAGTTTACTGAGCAGGTAAATATAATGTGTGCATCATCTATATAAAATGCTAGAAGTACACCAAAAATATTTCTTTATTTGTGTTTTCCTGACAGAGATATTGATTTTTTTTTTTTTTTTTTTCAAATTTGTGCTATTTAACACGGCATTACTCGCACAAGAAAAAAAGGTACAAGTCTAATATACGCCCT
Organism: Stegodyphus dumicola; assembly: GCF_044657685.1. Classification (NCBI taxonomy): domain Eukaryota; kingdom Metazoa; phylum Arthropoda; class Arachnida; order Araneae; family Eresidae; genus Stegodyphus; species Stegodyphus dumicola. Next base: position 204,135,537 of record NC_140771.1, read on the forward strand.
AATTTCACCAAATGTGGCGATATGTGTTCTGCGCTGGTTTTTGGCACGATTGCGTGTTCTATGGCAACCCTGTTGACGTTGAAAAATCTTTCGCTGGAGCTCGTTGGTTCGCCTCTGTGTCTGAGAAGATGGGAGGGAAAGATAAAATGGTAGTTGTTAAAATGGTCGGCAAAAGGAAATATGATTGTGGCTATCCTGTTGAGGGGTAGTGGGTATTTGGAAGTGTGGAAAGAGGGTCTGGGAGATTATTTTTAATGGCAGTGCGTGATAGAAGTAAGGATTTGTAATTTTATTTATTTGTGAACCATAGTATAAATTTTCTGGATAATGCATCTGGCTGTCATGTAAATAAGATAGTGATTACGTGGTGGCATGTTAAAGGTGGTATGAAATTTATATTTCTGCTATTCGAAAACTCATTAATTCATGGTAAGTGCATTTTGTTTTATCCTTGTTCTTATTTTGTAGAATGTTATGTTCATTGGTTCTTTAGTATGAATTTCTGTCGTTATTGTTGTTTTTTTAAATTGTTTGAAATTTATTTTAGTTTATTTTGTTGTTTAGTGTCTAGACTGTACAATTCGTAGATCTTTTTTAAAGTTGAAACAGAACGCTGTGTACATGGTATTATTTGAAATTTATTGTTGTTATGTTATTTTATTAAAGCGAGGAGTGCGTAGATCGTAGATTCCTTCCTTGCCTAAATTATGCAATTCGTAGAATTTTTTTTAAGTTTAAACAGTATGCTGTGTACATGGTATTCTTTGAAATTTATTGTTGTTATGTTAATTTATTAAAGTGAGGTGTGCGTAGTTTGTAGATTCGATCGTTGCCTACATTGTGCAATTCGTAGATATTTTTAAGTTAAAACATGTTGCTGTGTACATGGATTCTTGTCAAATATTTTTGGTTAGAAACTTTACGTTTTTGGTATCTAAATTTTTTGTTTTTGTTTCGGATTTTTAGCTAAATTGTGTGTTCAAAACGTAGTTTTTGCATGTGCGAAAACCGCGTTTTTGGAGACATTTTAGGCTAAAAGTTCAAAATGTAGACAAAAAATTTAGATAGTAATGTGGCAGCGTAGAAATTTGGCGACTTGAGGGCGCATATCAGAGTAGTTCCGAAAAAAAGAAGGGGATTGCTCATGCCTGGTATAACATTCCCAGGGCAGTTTTTTTCCTCTCTTTTACCATTTAATCTGTACAAAAGAACAAAAACAGAGAAGAGAAAACGTAGTTTTGAACATATATTGAAAATTTTACCTTTGATTTGCACATTTCTGACAAATGCATGCCATATGTTTCATGCATACATATTTTTCACAGACAAATTTAGTTTTTCTGTCTTTTTTGGCCTCGCATTCAACACATCTTTTATATGTCATTTTGGTACTTAACGTATTAACGTAACCAGGCCAAAATTAGCATAAATCGACAAATTTGGCAACCCTACGTGTTATACGTAGTTTTTCGTAAAGAAATTATTTTTCTTATTGGTTAGATTGAATGCCCTGAAATACTTTAACTATGGGTATTTGGGATCTGCCTGCGAGTGAAAAAGATGCTGTTGAATTGTTGCAGGGATATGGAATTATACCGAAGGAGCATACTTGTAAAAATTCTCATAAAATGAAACTGTATTTTGGAAAGCAAATCTTCTGGAAATGTAATGTCGAAGAGTGCAATCAACATTTGTGTGTGAGAACTGGAAATTGGTTTGAAGGTAGTCAAATTTCATTTGTGACATCGGTGCGCTTCATTTATTGTTGGTGTAAAGAGTTAACCTCAATTAAATTTTGTGCAGAAGAGATGGGAATTGCTGACAAAACTGTTATAGACAAGCTCAAGCTGTTAATGGCGAAGACGGTTTTCAATCAGTGCTAAAAGCAATAGCCAAAAGATTTCCGCCGAAAAAATAATTCTGCAACTTATTCAAATTCGAAACCGGAAGGGTTTAATTGCTATTTTATATTTTAAAACAAAATAATATAAAAAACTGTATTAAAAATTATCTGTAATTAATAAATGTACATTTTCTTTCTATTCATACTTTTTTACTCAAACTTACAAATCGCACCAACCTGGTTGCAATAATACGTAAGTACCGTCATTTTTACCTTTTTACCAGGATGTGTATCGGCCTCATTATTAGTCCAAAGGGATTTCAGTCCCGAAGGACTATTGCTTTCGTTTTGGCATTTTGCGTCGGACTCATAAACGTCGGTTCACTTTTCAAACTGTTGCCACAAAATGTTAGAGTCCTGCATTATATTTGAAGAAATTAAATAATGAAAAATCTGCATAAATTATTGTCTATTTCTCGCATTGTGATAAAACAATAGTACATAGAGCCATCGAATTTTGAATGACGAAATCCTACTGCGAATATGGGCATCTGAAATCCCAAATTTGGAATTTGTTTTATTATAGATTTTATATTTTGTAAAACTTTAATGAATTTTTGATTTACAAACTCAATGCTTTAAATGCGAGAAATGGCAACGTTATATAGAAAGAAAATACTTTTATCTCCAGCTCGCGAGACTGTGTATATCGGAAATTCTAAAGATATGCTTAATTTAACATTATTTTGCGATATTGCTCTTAAACTGAATTTTATGGTTTAAGTGCGAAGAACATGATATTTAATAAATAAAGGTAACACTCAAAATGTTAAAAAAAGTCCCTTTGGACGTAATTTAAAATCTGAAAATTTTCAGTTTTTTTTTTTTTTTTTTTTTTTTTTTTTTTTTTTTTTTATGAATTTTTACTTTTAGGCTTTGTGGGAGCATAGCTTGTTGACTTATAATCTTCTATCAGCCAGTGTTTTTAGAAATGAACGTCGGGTTCGATGCCTAGTAGTTGGTTTCTTTGTTGATAACAAAATTATCCCTGCTTTTATTGCAGCAACGTCCAACATGAAAAAAAAAATGGTGCTTGCTAGCCATTCAAACCAACCATCTTTCCAATAGCCACAGGCCAACTACTTGTTTTTTTAGCCATTGAAGCCGTTTCATTCATGACATGGACGGCAACTTTAATAAGGTTATAAAAAGTTATTTCTGGTTTCATGGCTTTTGCACTCTCAAGATCAATTGCATCATCATTATGCATTGTAGACAGGAGAAGCACGTTTCTATTTTGGAGGGATTGCATAAGAAACAATGGTTGTTCCTTTCTGAAACTCAGAATGCTAAAAAATATTGGAGGAATTTCTTTTTTATTTTTCCTCAAAGTTCCAAGACCTGTTTCCCCCCCCCCCAAATGTTCTTGAGAAAGTGTATAAGATGTATACCAGTTGCCCAGTGTTAAATTCTTTCCTGAGTTGTGAAGAGGTTCCATTAATCTTTTTTTATCACACTATTAGGAGAGTTATCCACTTGAAACAGACTTTTTGGCTACTGTCCCGCATAAATTTCTAAGTGTAGAAAACTTTGGAATCGACCAGCGCAAAATTTTTGATTCCATATTTGGATGGTTTTATTAGCATATATTGCCTAAATGGGCATCGAACTCTAGAAAGTTTCGGTTTTTCATCTGTTGAGACATATTTTTCCATGTTGTGCGACGTTTAGCAATTTTCTACAAATACTTGAAAAAAAGATATTGGAGCTAGTTTATCGAATTCTTTCCAGTTTCTGGTGGGTTTGTGCATTATCAAAGCGATGACATAGTTGTATGGAATATTTCAATTCCAGTGCCGTCTGTTGTCCAAAGATCACGTACACATGGGATGATTTATGCAAACCGGCTGATCTTTACAATATGGTAACTGGTAGTTTGGCGACATTTTGGAGGCGATAAAGGTTACTACCTGGGACTTTGGTAATAATGTGAGCAGTACTCAGTTCCGATTACGCATTATTTTGTGTGAGGGAAATGAGAGATCATGTGATATGTAATGTGATATTAATGGACGAATTACGTTTCTTTAATCGGAAAAGGGGGGAAATCGGGAAAAAATCTGGAAATTTTGTATTTGCCTTTATTCTGTGTTGTGTGAAACCGTGTTCGTTAACTTTTGGATCCCATGGCCCTAACTAAAGTGAATTCGAAATGCGTATTTAGTGGGATTGAAAGGGGTAATAAGTGTTTCTTTAAGATTGTGCGAGATAGAAGTAAAGATGTTTTATTAAGTTATTTATTTTACCTGGTACCTTGGTGTGAACTATAAGTATGATTTTAAAGATCCTGAAACAGAAATAAGAAAAGTTTATCGGACACGTAATCATGATTCTGAAGAAGAATAGGTAAGTTAGTATTTTTAATTATTTGAGGATATTATTTTTATGCATTGTTCTAAATGTAAGGTGGAAGTAAAGTAATTTGCCAAAACGTGCATGGAAATAATTTAAATATTTGACACTAAGTATTTGTAACCATTTGTAATGAAGTAAAGGTATTAATTAGTTAGTGACGTTTGTAATATAATTGATAATGTAGAGGTAAAAGTTTTTGGATATTTTATTTATTTTATACGGGGAAATGTTCATATTTGGAAAGGGTATGTACTTTTTCGCGATCAGGTAATTTCATATATGTTCTTTTTACCGTGTTTAAAGATTCAGAAAATTGTTATGCATTTTCGTGAAAGTTTTCTAATTTACGAGAAAAAAGCAGTTTACATGGATATAGTGAAGAGTGTGCGCAATGCCATTTTTGTGCAATTCTGGGATGTTTTTTTAAGTAAAAATAAGTCGACGTGTACATGGTTTAGTGATATTTTAATTAAATGATAGTTATTTTGTGAATTTTATGTTTGTAGGAATTTGGTATACGTTTAAGTTGAAGTAAACGTGCATGGAAATAATTTAAATATTTGACACTAAGTATTTGTAGTGCTTGCGGTATGAATTCGTTGGTGACGTGTATAATATAATAGATGATTTAGAGGTAAAAGTTTTTGGATATTTTATTTATTTTATATGTGGAAATGTTCATATTTGGAAAGGGTATAAACTTTTTCACGATCAGGTAATTTCATATATGTTCTTTTTACCGGGTTTAAAGATTCAGAAAATTGTCATGTATTTTCGTGAAATTTTTCTGATTTATGAGAAAAAAGCAGTGTACATGGATATAGTGAAGAGTGTGCGCAATGCCATTTTTGTGTAATTCTGGGATGTTTTTTTAAGTAAAAATAAGTCGGCGTGTACATGGTTTATGTTTATGTGTTATTTTGAAAAACGTGTAAGGAGTATGGTATTGTGTACTTTTGCCCAATTTTTCAGTGAATATTTGTCATGATTAAGCAGTTTTGTTAGATAAAATTTCTAGCATAAGTGTAATTCGGCTAGTAGATTGTTGGAAGATGTGTTCAGTAGATAAAAAGAAAAGAAACATGTCTTGACTTCGTGAAGACAAAATGGCGGCGGGGGAAAAAAATAGAGGTTTGCTGTAGGAGAGTTGGTCGGCAAATTTTCGCCAAAAAAACGCCAAGTTACCATAATGTAAAGATCAACCTGCAAACCAGTTAGATACAACAATCCAATAAATGCTTTAATTTCAGCTTCATTAGTCTCTTTTGAATCTCTTTCTTGAGAAAAGTGCTCTTTAATCGATCCAATAGAAACATTAGTACGTTGCATTAATTTCTTTATCAAATCGGAAGATAAAAATAAGTTCCAAGCTTCCAGAGGAGAAACAATACTTTTTTAAATGCACGTGTTTCCAGGTAGTTTCGAAATTAGATTTTTAGTAGAAATTCTAACATTTTCACGGAATTTCATTTTACTCCATTTTGTTATATTATCTTTTCCTATAAAATAGTCACTTTCATTTGAGTCAGAAAGATCGCTCTCTAATTCTTCTATTTCAGTCAGAAGATTCGTGTTCACTGTAAATTTCTTCATTTTCTGAAAACTCACCTTCATTATCGGAAACCTTCCTCAAGACTTTCTTCACCCGAAGAAACAGTATCAAGTAAATTTCTTAAATGTCGCATTTCTTCATCATAACTTTGAAAACGTGCCATAATGAGAGAACAATTTTCAATGCTTCTACCAGTACTCTGAATTGTAACAGAAATGCTTGCGCTGGTTGTGACATACCCTGGAGTGGCGATCTCAAGATATCTATTTTTAGAACTCTTTCTGAAAATCTTCCCTTCCAAGGTTATGAGCATGGAGGCAGCTACAAGAAGTATCATCAATTTTTAAAAAAAGATTGGAGAGAAAAAACAGAAGGGGGGTATGACATACCTAGCACGATCAAACCCGCGTTAAGAATCTATATCGGGTTCTCAATAAGGGGTGAATGAGGTCCAGGAAGAATTTTAAGTATTTAATTTTAATTTATGAGTACAAAAAAAAAAAAAAAAAAAAAAAAAAGAAAACATTTTAAGTTTTCATATTTATTAGCATTTTCTATACTTTTTCTTGTTTAATTATAAAACACATTAAAAAATTATCTAATTTTAACTAAATGTTGATACTACAACTCTCCCGATTTTCGACCGCTCTCCTGCCAACCCGATTAACAATATGTTTCTCCCGACTTTTTCTTATTCTTAAAGTTTCTCATGATTTTTATGGAACTTGGCTTAATACTTTGTTATATGAACAAACAAGTGATTTTGGATATCTGAAAGCAATTGAATTTTCTCTAGATTATATCTAAAACAACCTTGCAAATTAGATAACTTCTGCTTTGTGAGTGAGAGCATATACGTATCCAGAAACGTTGTTCTCCAGTTTTCCAATGGGCATCGTGCTCCACTGCATGTCATCTGGCATATATTAACCAATGAGGACAAAGCAAGCTGTTATTTAAATGTTCCTTAGTTATTTCAGTCATTTTGTCCTGAGTTGTGTGAGTACACGTGCCTTCGGAAAATAGTTTTACAAATTATCTTTTGTTATGTGAGAAAGGTGAAATACTCGTGTGCGTTTCAATAATCATACACAGTTGACTTTCCTTCCATTATTTCTTCAAGGAAATATAATAAATTTGCGATGTGTACCGCCTGCCGTTGCGATTTTTCGATTTCGCATGGTGGAAGGACGGATATTGTCAAACATGTGTGTACACAAAAACGCAAGGACAACGTTTTGAAAAAAACGAAAAATTTAATTTTTCTTCGGAAACAAAGGACCAAAAGGTTATTAATGCAGAATGTCTGTTCTCTGCCTTTTTACTGGAGCACAACCTTCCACTGAATGCATAGGATCACGCTGCAGCTTTATTTAGAAAAATGTTTCCCGATAGCATACCTGACAACTTTTACGAATTTTTCGTAATTTTTACGAAAATGCGTTTGTTTTTACGATTTTTTTTTCCTTTTCAAGTATTTTTAGTGATTTTTGTCGAAATTTTAGAATTTTTCGCGAATTCAGCGATTTTTGCCAATTGCATCGTGTTTTACCGCCAACTACCGACTACTTTGAATCCAGTAACCTGCGGTTTCTCCCAACTCGCCGCTTAACCAGCTAATCCAATGTGCTAAACTTGTTTCTCCCACTCTTTTCTTTGTGGGCGCCAGATTATTTTTTTCACGTTCGCTTCAGCAGCAAAGGAATTACTTAGCAAGCATGGATTGTCGCATTCTGCTTTTTGTTGTTGTTGTTGTTTGTTTGTTTGCACATGTTACGAATTTTCTTAATACGTCGTTGTTACGAAATGAGTTCAAAAAAACCGTATTCTCAATATTTTCGGCCTGCCTACAAAGCCGAATTTCCAACAATTAAAGAATCCTTCAAAGGAAATAACTATGCATTTTGCAACATGTGCGTGTGTGACTTCATAATAAGTTACGGTGGAAGAAGTGACATTGTGAAGCATTGTTAAGTCTAAAATGCATAAAGTTAATGCTTCGGCTTCGACAACGTCAAAGAAAGTGGATGATTTTTCTTCAAATTCGGCTACGAATTTGGATGACGATGTCATTTTGGCAGAATGTTTGTTTACTGCATTCCTCATCGAACACAACGTGCCGCTAAGCGCTACCGATCACGCCGATCAACTTTTCAGACGGATGTTTTCCGACTCCAAGATTGCTCAGAAATATGCTTGTGCTCGCACGAAAACATCTTCTATTGTGAACGAAATTGCTTGCGATGCACAAAGTAAAATGATAGCTGCACTCCAGAATTCAACATTTTCGGTGTCAATCGATGGCAGATGGCAAAATCTCTCCTGCTTATCCAAATTTTTAATGATCTTTTGAAAGAACTTTATAAAGTTTATAAAACCGTCCGTTTATAAGTTTGTAAAACCGTTCGTTGTGAAAAACAGTGTGTTGATTCGTGTTGCCTATAATAGTTTGGCAAATCAAAAGGATGACAATGATCTTATAATTGGAAATCAGACCAAGGAACTTGTAAATTCTTTGAAAGATCATGAGAAAAAAGAATTTTTTCAATGTGTTAGAAAGTACTTTCCCTCAGCCTGTGATTACATTGTAAGGAAGTTTCCTTTGCAAAATGAAGCTCTTTTAAATGCTGAAGTGGAAAATTTGAAACAAATTGAAAATTCATCTTTTGAAAAGATTCATTTTTTTATTGATAAATTTCCATTTTTGTTAACAATTAAAGAAAATGAATGCCATAATGATGCTTTAGATGAACTACAGAACCAATTTTCTGCTGCACAATTTGAAAACTTTGCCAGTTCTGAAGAAGATAGACTTGATGTCCTTGTTGGTACCTTAAAAAGAATAAAAAGAGCTGATGGAACACCAAAATATGATAGACTAGCAAGAGTTTTATGTGCTATTCTCGTAATTCCACACAGTAATGCTGAGTGCGAGAGAGTCTTCAGTGTTGTGAAGAAAAACAAAACTATGTTTCGTTCTTCAATTTCACCCAAAACCCTAGAAAACATTTTAATTGCTAAATGTTATGAGGAAACTAATTGTTATGACAGGAAATTTTCCAAAGAATTTTTGGCTAAAGCCAAAAGATGCACTCTAAATTCATTGAAATAATTTTTTTGTGTAATATTAAGTTCTTGTTTTATGTTTCCTAATAAATTTTTTAGTTACTACTTAATTGAGATTTACTAAGGTAAGTACAATTTTCTTTTTTTTATTTGTATAAATTGTTATTTTTTTAATATCAAAGCATGATATTAATTCTTCGTGTTCTTCTGAATTTGGGGGAGAAAACTTCTGAATTTTTATCTTTAGAGGTTGGCAGGTATGCGATAATGAAATTGCTGAGAAATACTCAAGTGCATGAACCAAAACAGATGCAATTGTTAAAGAAATGGATTTGAAAAATAAATCTTCAGTTATTGATTGCATTAAAACAGCTCCATTCTGCCTCTCTACGGATGGAAGCAATAATACCAATTCAAAACTGTATCCAATTGTTGTTTCTTTTTTTAATCCAGAGTCTTCAGAAATTGAGTGCAGTTTACTTTCTGTCCCCACTTTAGAAGGACATTTGACAGGCTTTAATATAGCACAGCTAATTATTAAAACTTTAAAAGAAAATGTAGTCCCTCTGGATAATTGCTTAACACTTGGTGCTGATAATGCACCAGTATTGGTAGGCTTGAAGACTGGTGTTGCAGGCATCTTACGAAAGGAAAATTTAGATTTGCAGATTGTGAGGTGCACCTGTCACCTCTTAAATTTAGCAGCTGAAAAAGGGGCAGCTTCTTTACCAATAAATGTGGATGAACACATTGTTGATATTTATTATTATCTTGAAAGGAGTTCTAAAAGGAAGGAAAAATTGAAACATTTCTAACAGCTGCATAACAACAGTTTACAATTAGAAAACTTGGATGAAGTTATAAAATCAGCTAGGATTGACACCCAGTGGAGTTTAATTGAAAAACTGAAAGATGCTGATGGAATCTTGGCAGTTCCCCATAGTAATGCAGAGTGTGAGAGGATTTTCAGTGTTGTTGCGAAAACGAGTACTAAATTTAGATCTAAAATTAGTGATGACACATTAGAAAAACTTTTATTAACAAAAGCAGGCCTATGTGGCAATTGCTATGAACAAAATTATGAAGTTTATTTTTTAAAGAAAGCAAATCTGCCACCGTTTATAACATTTGTACAAAAACTGATTAAAGTTTTTTGTTTGTTTGTTTGTTTTTTTTTTGTTTGTTTTTTGTTTTGTTTTTTTAAACAATGCAAGTAATAAAAATGTTTTTTATGTGTAAGGTATTTTTGTGTTGCTTGCATTTAAAAATTAGTTACTATTTAAAGTTAATTCATTATTAAAAACTATATTTTCATCATTTAAAAAGCCGTTTTAACATTGTGAAAAATCTCCCAATTTCTTAAAAAATTCTCCTAATTTTTGCGTGTCATAGGTTGGCAAGCATTATACTATATGTTTTTTGATTTTGGGAAAGGAAGTGGTGTAGCAATGGTGAAAGGTTTGCTTGAGACGAAAAATATTGAGAACCTGTGATCTATATCTTCCAGTTATGTTAATGGTGAAATACAGATATTTGTGGTTAGATTTGACTTTAAGGTACCCCTTGTATTATTGCGAAATTGTAGTTTCATTTATCGCCAAGTTGTATCATTTATGGTAACCTGAGTAGTTGAATGTTATGGAAACCCTATTTGATGTAATTGTTTGCATTATTCTAGGAAATTTTGAATCGTAGGATGTTTTGCAAGGGATTTTGTGGTGTATGTTGCTTAGGAAGTATATTGCTTGTTTCCTTGTTTAGACGGTACAATGGCTGAATGTAGTAGGATTAATTTGAAGTTTTAATGTAGTAGGATTTGGAACGAAAGGGGAAAAGTACATTAATCGACTGGTTAGTAAATGAAGGTTTACTTAGTAGCCATAGTCCAGAATTATGCAGTATATTTTTGACTCTTATTTTTGTGAATTTATGTGGCGACGGATAAGGATAAGGATATAAGGATTGTAGTTCAGGTAATTTTAGGAAGTTTTTGGATTAAGACACAATAACACGCCGAATAAATACTAATTCAGAAGTCAAACAACAAAAATCAGCATTATATTTACAAAATTTTCACAGGACTAGTTTCGAAGGTTTTACCGAACCACCATCCTCAGCTGCAAAACCGCAAATGATTGCAGTTTTGCAGCTGAGGATGGTGGTTCGGTAAAACCTTCGAAACTAGTCCTGTGAAAATTTTGTAAATATAACGCTGATTTTTGTTGTTTGACTTCTGAATTAAGTTTTTGGATGCTGTTAAGGAATTTAGTGTGCCACAGACATTTGCTTTGTGCATTGCTAAAATACATAACAGGTTTTTCCTTTTTTTGTGTTATTTTATTGTTTGGTTTAAAATGTAGTTTATTGAGATTATGAATTTTTTGTTTGCCTCTACTGTAGAATTGGGTGCTCCTTTGACTTTTTAAGGGAAAATATATCGATGTGTACATGGACAAACTCAAGGGAGTACGTAAAGCATAGTTTATGCAATTCTCTGATATTTTTTTTAAGTGAAAATAAGTCGATGTGTACATGTATAAAGTCAAGGGAGTGCACGATGCCATTTTTGTGCAATTCTGGAATTTTTTTTAAGTAAAAATAGGTCGATGTGTACATGGATACCGAGTTTGTGCAAGTCTTTGTCTTGTTATTTTGTCTTTGTGTAATGGCGATTTAGCCTAGTTTGTGCGTTTCTCTGATTTTTTTTTAATAGGGTTGATGTATACATGGATAAAGCCAAGGGAGTGCACAATGCCATATTTATGCTATTCGGGGATTTTTTTTTTTTTTTTTTAAGTGAAAGTAGGTTGATGTGTAACATGGATACCGAGTTTGTGCAGTTCTTTGACTTGTTATTTTGGCTTGTGTAGCGGCAGTTTTTGCACCAAAAATCGCCACTACGCAGGCCAAAGTAAACATTCATCGTATTTTATGTATTTTTAATACTGGATACAGCTGTATTCACACTAACATTTTTCTTTCTCATAATTAAGCTCCCTGCTGATCAATTCAAGTCCAGGATAGTGACCATTTCCAAGTGATTGTAAATAAGTCAGTGATCTCTAGACAACCATGCTTACTTTATGATAAAGCTGACTGGGATCTTTTTGCATCTTGTGCTGTGCTGACTGAAGAAATGGTAAACGATGTGGAGATTAATGTAGCAGTAAAAATGATCTCTGATGCCATTGTACAAGCAGCTGATCTCTGTAATCCGAAGCCTTTGACAAAGTTCCCAAAGCTCCCTAAACCCTGGTGAAACAATGATTGTCATGAAACTTCGCGAGAGCAAAAGAAAGCTTGGCTTATCTTTCGCTGATATCCAACACTGGCAAATCTTCTTTCCTTTAAAAAAGCTAAGGCGAATGCAAGAAAAGTGAGACGGCAAAGTCAGAGAAAATCATGGGCAGCCTACGTATCCACTATTACCTTCCAATGTCTAGCAAACAGGTTTGGGAAAGAGTCTGCAAAGCCTCTGAACTATATAATGATTATCCTTTCTCTATTCTAGAAAAAGATGGAAAGATGATAAGCACTAGAGAAGAAATAGGCAATGCTTTAGGTGATATGTTTGCTGCTGTATCTGGCAGTAGCAATTACTCAGAAGAATTTCTGTCCACAAAGATGCGCTTGGAAAGGATTCAAATCAACTTTTCCCATCCGAATGCAGATTCTTATAATAAACATCTTACCACGTTTGAATTAAGAAGTGTAATTTCTTGCACTGATAGGACCTGCCCTGGTCCTGATGGCATAAGTTATTTGATGATAAAGCTTCTACCCTATGAATCTCTAGTAGTCCTTCTCGCTCTTTATAATAAGATATGGAAGTAACAAATTTTTCCTACTGCCTGGTGCAGGGCCTTTATAATACCTATAGCAAATCCTGGCAAGGACCCGAAAAATCCTTCAAATTGTCGCCCCATCGCGCTTACTAGCTACCTTTGCAAGATCATGGAAAAAATGGTAAATCACCGTCTCACCTACTGTCTGGAGAATAACCATTTCTTATCGCCTTACCAAAGTGGTTTTCATAATGATAGATCTTCACTCGCCAATGCCCTGTTTTTAAATACCGCAGTATGCAATGCATTTGTGAAAAGAAATCATGTGGTTTCAATCTTCTTTGACATGGAAAAGGCGTACGATAGAACTTGGCGGCACAAAACTCTTCATGACCTTTACAACACTGGGCTGCAAGGTAATTTACCCATCTGCATTGAAAACTTTCTGAAGGACCACACTTTCCAAGTTAAGATTGGTTCATTGCTCTCCCAAGTATTTGTACAACAAGAAGGTGTACCCCAAGGTTCGGTGCTCAGTGTCACTCTTTTCAGCCTGAAAATTAATTCCATTTTAAGAGAACTTTTTCCTACAGTACATGGCTCCCTGTATGTTGATGATTTGATGATCTATTGTCACGGTCAAGATATGAGATACATTGAGAGACAGCTGCAAATTGCTCTAAACAAAATCATTGGCTTTAAATTTTCTAGCCAGAAGCTCGTCTGCATGCATTTCTGTCGCAAAAGAAATCTATATCTTAATCCAGAGCTGCATCTTGATGGCTCTCTGATCCATGTTGAGCCAGAAGCAAAATTCCTAGGAGTTATTTTTGACATAAAGATCACTTTCCTTCTGCATACCTTAAATTTAAAGAAAAAATGCGCTAAAGCTCTCAACATACTGAAAGTCCTTGTCAATACTTCATGGGGACCAGAATGTTGTTCTGTGCTCCGCATTTATAGAGCTCTAACTCCTTCACATCCAATCTGCCCGACATGGCCCTACGTTGAAACAACCAGAACCGCCCGAAAATGGCCGAGATTGTAATCTTCTTTTCTTCCCTCCCCTAAGGTATGCACTAGCAGGTGCACTTTCCCCAAATGCATTGCATCAGTTTACTGCAGACAGCTTGTCCTAAGAGGTTTTTTTTTTATCTTTTGTTTGATCGTGACATTTCGTTGTTGATTCTTTTGTGGTACAGTGTGCTTTTAATATAATAAAAGCAATAAAATATAATAAATAGCAATAAAAGAGCTTTAAATAGCAATAAAAGAGCAGTTTAAAAATTTAAGGATTATATTTATTTTTAAACAATTTATTCCTTCCTATATAAATAATGGAAATAAACAAAATCTCAGTCGTGATCATAACAAAGCCCGAAAAGCTTGTTGATCTGACCTTCAGAATAGTTTTATAAAGAATGGGGTCAAAGGCTAATGGAATCTTTGTTAGAAAGTACAAAGGATGTCATTGGAAATCTTCACACCTATTTTCTGTGTTAATGGATGGGGAGGGGAGGAAATTGCTGTGAAACTGGAAAAGTATTTCGGGCGGTTCTGGTATTTTGAGGATACAGCTTAGCGAAGGGTCTGGATTTCAAAGAGTTAATCCATTCCAAACTTGCTATGGCTGTGTTATCTATGGATCAGCAAGACCTTCTGTGCTACTGAAATTGGATCCAGTCCACCATCAAGCACTACATATTTGTTGTGGGGCTTTAAGAACATCTCCACTCTAAAGTTTATATGTCATCTGTTTTGAACCATCTCTGCTTTTTAGACGCAAGCAATTGTTCGTTGAACTTCATTGCAAAGTAATGTCACAGGCCGAATATTCTGTCCGACTCATGACATCTGATCAGTACTGGCATCTTTACCATGCACGTCCTTCATGTATCCCTCCTTTTGATCTTCGCATTCACTCACTGATTGAAGAATTCAACCTAAATGATCTGCATCTCAAAAGCTTTGACTTTTTCGGTATTGCTCCCTCACACAAAGTGAATATTCACCTACTTAACATTTTTGGAGAACTTAAGAAGAGCAGTACCAATGATGTCCAATATCAACAAATTTTCTTGGAGTATAGAAACAGTTATTCCAACTATAGAGCAATTTTTACTGATGGCTCAAAGAATCATGATTATGTCGGGGCAGCTTTTGTTTGTGATAAAGTAATCAAGAGTAGCAAACTTCATAAGTGTTCATAAACTGCATCTTGTCTTTACTGCAGAAACTTTTGCCATTTTGAATTTCTTAATCTTATTTCTAAGCAGAGTAGCAGAAAGTTCATCATCTACTCTGACTCTCTGAGTGCTCTTTATTCAATAAATACAAATACTGGCCACCCTTTGGTCTTAGAAATTTTAAATACACAACTCCATTTGAGAAACGCAGGTTATTCTATTGCGTACTGCTGGGTGCCTGGACATGCTGGCATCAAAGGCAATGAACTGGCCGACGTCGTAGCAAAATCTGCTGATATTACCACTGAAAATAATGTTCTTTTTACAGACATACGGAATTAATCAGATCTTGTACAGGTGGCAAGAACTCTGAGAATGTCAGACTCTGAACAAATTAAGGCAGGTAAAACCCAACTTGGAATATTGGGAGCCGAAAGAGAATCAAAAGGAGGATGTACTGTTGACTCGCCTATGAATTGGTCACTGCAGACTGATACATCAGTATTTCTTGAAAGGAGATAATGAGCCTATTTGTGGCAGCTGCAACGTTCCCATTTCAGTTAATCACATTTAACCTGCTGTCCTACTTTTAGTGAAAAACGTGATTATCATTTTAACCCAATGAATGTTAACTTAACAGATCTCATTGGAAGAAACCCCCACATCAACTTCATAAGATTTTTAAATTACATCTCTTTTTTACCATATGATTTGAAGTTATTTTCCTTTTATACTGCTCTACCTGTTGCTAGAGCATTTCTCAAAGTCATTTCTCCATGCTTTCATCAGCATTTCAGGTTCATTTCATCAAGTCATTTGATACAGTGTGTTTGTGCATCTTGAATTTTATTCACCATTTGTCTGACACATAATAACCCTTGAGGTTTTGTGCCATTAAAAAATCAACCAACCAATTCTATTCCAGAAGTCAGGAAATTGTGATTACGTTTACCACATGTATTTGTGAAAAACATGGGTAATGTTTTAGCATGCTGCGGTGTACTGTTTTCATTTATTTATTTATTTTTAGATAGTGCCATTAGTAGTCTGTTTTTAAATATTAAAAAATACAGGTGAATTAAGAAAACATAAAAAATAATGATTCCGTTAGTTAATTTTAATGACCTCTTTGATTTTTCCACGTTATCTCACAGAAACTTGGAGATCCATTAATAAAAATTATGCCTATACTTTGGCCGTGCTGTTCCACATTCATAATGTATATATCTGAAAGACTCATAAAAGTGGCCTTTTTATGAGACACTCTTTGCTTTTGTTTTGTAAAATTGGAAAGCATTTAAATTTAATGGAAACAAAAATTTAATAGGGTTTAATTTAGTTTACGAGTATGCTGCAACCTTCCTGGCCGACAATAATCAGCCTCATGGTTAATGCACCATACCCGACGCAGACAAACACAAAAATTAAAAGATTAAAATATTTAATGTCCTATTCCTATGATAGTCTTGTTTTCATTCACAATTCTCATAATTTTTGTTGCATAGCTATTCAAGAATTTTCTTTTTTTAATTACATTCTGTTCATTTATTTTTCCAAATCTCGTCCTCACACTCTCGGTCAGTTTACATTCTTCCATGAAATGAGCTGCATTTCCGTACTTCCCACAGGCCAAGCATTGATCATTGCCCTGGAGGTTAAAACGTTTTAAATAGGCCAGAATCTACCATGATCCATGATAACTTGAATAGTATCTATATTATTAAATAGATCCATTTTTCTTTTTATGGTCAAAATCCTCAAGTAACCCTTATTTTTATTTGAACCATTTCATTCCCGAGCCCATTTCTCAATTATAGTTGCTTTCATTTTTCTCAAGGTAATTATTTTGGAATCATTAAAAGCATCATAAATATCACCCTCTCCCAGGGCAGCCTCTTTAGCTAGCATATCCGCCCTTTCATTCCCGATAACACTAATATTTGCCTTGACCCAATGAAAATATATACCATTTTTCTCTCTTATTTTGTTCTAAGTGTTTTTTATATCCAAAAGAAGTCTGTTGCTTGGTTCCGAATTTGCCAAGCCTTGTAGGGCCGAGAGAGCATCAGAATAAATATGTATTATAAAGTACTGTTTTAAGTTTTTATAACTCCACCGCAGTGTCTCTCTAATTGCAACTGCTTCAGTTTGATACACTGATTTATTTCCTTCTAATTGCATTTTTCTATTGTAGATTTCGACTCCGTAATAAAAAATAACAAAAGCGCAACCAGTTCCACCTTCATAACCGGAGCCATCAGTGTATATATCAATCATGCTAGTATTCATATAATTTTTATCATATGGTATACCAGTGAAATCTTTTCCTGTCAAGGCATTACCAATCAAAAACATCAGCATTTTCACGTGTTAAAATAAATTTAATAGGGTATCAAATTAATTAATGGAATATTTTTTATGTATTCTTAATTATTTTTATTTATTTTCCTATTTAAAAATAGAGTTTTACTGAATGCTGTCTAAAAAATGAATAACTGAAAGTGGTAGATCACATATTGCATCATTATCAATCTCTGAATTAAGAATATTTTTTTGTGTTTGTAATATATCTAAAGAATATCATTTTTTTATCTTGGAATCAAGACTGACTTCTGCTTTCCTTCCAAGCAAGAATTTTTCCTCCCTTTGATATTTCTTTTAGCATACAATGAATGTGTTTGAAAATTAGATTTCATTGCCGATTTATTATTCAAATTATACCTAGAACCAGCTTAGGAATTCCTTCCCCCTGCAAGTCAGAAAAATATGAGCTCCCTAATGGACTTCTTTTTAAAAATTTTACCCTTTACTGCATGAACAGATTATTACATGATTAAGTACCACTCATGATTTTATATAAAAAATATAAAAAAAATTTCATTTTGTAATAGTTTTGTATACTAACAGTTTCTAAAATGATATGGTTTTCCATAGCTAAATAGAATACAAATGTATTAAAAATATGATGCAGCATTAGCAGGTTTTCACTAAACTCAAAATTACTAGGTAGTATAAAGTTTTAAAACACACACGAAATGAATTTACTTCAGTTTTCTACAGCACATTCTTTCAGATTTTTTTCCCCTTGTTTTTACAATATAATACTGTAAAAATTAAAACTGCATAGTTTGATTTATTTGTTACCTAGTTAAATCTTCATATTTTTGCTCTTTGAGCAGCAAGTGCTTTAATTAGCTTCTCAGTGTCTAGTGAACATGTACTTTACCTATTGATTGTATTTACAAGGTTTTTATTAAATCATTCTTTATTCACGCACTGAAACTGGTAGCAATTACTCGAGCAAGATCTGGTGCATTTATAAATTTTATTTTGGGTCATATTTAGTTTTTCTTCTGTATTATTAAATTATTACTGTAAAATTGCTCATTATTTTGTGATTCTAATTTAATCATTAAATTTCATTGAATTGCTTTATTTCATATAAAGTGGTGCTTCAAATTTTGAATGCATGGGTTTTTTTTAATATTTGAAGAAAATTAATAAAAATTGAATTTCTTAAATTGCTGATTACATTTTAAATCTAACATAAATAACAGCTGAGGAGGGAAGTGTTCAAAGCAGAGATGGAAAAAAAAAAAAAAAAAAAAAAAATTATGTATTGTGTAACAATAAGAAATGTTAAATGCAAACATGCATACTATGTATAATAACTTGAACTCTAAAAATTGGTTAGAGTAAATCCTTGTATGATATTAATTTCAACTGTCAAATTTTTGATTTATTCAGAGGTGCAACAGTAAAAACTTACCTTTCTTAAAAGAATGAAATTTTTTATGCATAATTGTGAGACTTCCAACATTATTTTTTGATATGCAATGAAATTGATATTAAATAAATTATTTTCATAAAAATAAGAAGCATAATTTTATAATTTCTTATTCTTTTTCTGTTGTAATATTTTTATCATTATTATTGTTATAATAGTTTGCACATTGTAATATTTGAATAAAATGTATTATTTATCTTCCAGCTGGAAGTGATTTTTCAGGCAATACCATCGAAAAGACAGACCTTATTGTTTAGTGCTACCATGTCAAAAAATCTTGAAGAACTGAAAAAAATAAGCTGTATTGAGCCATTTGTGTGGACTGCTGATTCTGATACATTGACTGTAGAAAAACTGGATCAGCGTTATGTGTTAGTTCCCCACAGACTAGTCAAGAATGCTAGTGTTGTAGAAGTTATTAACAATTTTCAAGAAAAAAATCCTGATAGTTCCATAATTGTTTTTACAAAAAATTGTAGGTGAGTTTTAGTATAAATTATAAGTTATGATTTTGTTTCAGATATGCAGTTAGTTTTATAAGTTTATGAATTGTAGGATCTGTTGGTTTTCTATAAAATTCAGTGGAAAATCAGAATTTTCTGTCTATAAAATATTTATTATATCAGTGAAATTGTTACATTAACACTGTTCGATATAGGGTTCTTTTCATTTAGTGTACACCAGTGCTTTGCATGCACATAAATACAGCCAGGAAAAAAATTCTTTTAGGCAGGTGCACCATCAATCAAATCTCATCAATGTCAGAGAATTATTCTTCTACTCAACTCATCCCGAGTAAGGTAATTAGCTGTTCTAGCATTAATATATAATAGTAATTCACCTCTTTAATTGTAATGCTACAATTTTTCCATATCTTATTCTCCATGACTTCAGTATCATCTTCCTTATCTGTCATGAATGCTGGAGTTAAATGAAGAGAATCTTATACACTGATGATTGTATTTGAGCTTATCATTCAATTTATATATGTCTGTATGACTCATAGACACCTTTCACCATATTAAATTCTCATTCAGATGGAAATCATTATAGGTTGTATGCCTTCACTGATCAAAACCTCACAAGATTTTGCTACTCTTCTTTTGTGCTGTGTTTTTGAAATTATACTATCTTGTCAAATTGTATTTCTTGTTTCTTTGCGTAATGAAGTTATACTGTAGTTTCTTTGTCTACTGTTGTTATATATTGGTTATTCAAGATATATCATAATGCACAATCATGTTGGTCATACACATAGTTTTTAATGCAACTTTTTCCAATTTCCCACTGAAGAGTACTTGTTTTTAATTCTAGTTCCTAAGAAAGATAAAAGCCCACAAGTGGGTTAGTAGGGAAACATATGAATGCTAATAGTGTAACTTAAATTGGAATCTGGCAGTAGGCTAGCTACGTGGAAATTTTTGTGTCCCTTTCCCATGTTTAACAACGTGGATATGACACAATTTCTTCCAAAGAGTTTTACATGTATGCATCTTAACCTTAGGCAGATATATTTTTCATGTGCTTTGCCATAATATAAGTAATCCAATCCAGTTCCCCTGGGGGTGATATTACAAAGCTATTTGATCTCTATGGTATTTACATCTTATTCTGTTTCAAACAATGCTGGCACTGACAAGGTGGCAGTTTTATGCTAGTGATTGTAAAACTATCAGTTTTATGCTAATAATTGCATAACGCAAAAGACTCCCAAATGAATATTAATTATAGTTAATACAGTAACTTAAGCAGAGAAAACTATGTTTAGTTTTCTTTGCTTAAGTTATTGTGTTAACTATAATTAATAGTCATTCATTTGGTTGGGAATTGTCTGATTAAAATTTGGAATTGCCTTTAAACAAACGGAGATACTTTGTATTATTTTCAATAGCAAAAAACTGTACAGTGAGTCAAAAAAAAAAAAAAAAAAAAAAAAAAAAAAAAAAAAAAAGAGAATAGGCTTTCTCTTTTAGTTTAAAGAGCTACTGGTGTTTAATCCATGGGATTATTAACAGAAGTGTGAGGATGTTATAGAACAAATAAAACAAATAAAAGATTCATTAGTCTATATATTAGGGTACCCCTTGGATTATCGCCCCAAGTTGTTTCATTTATGGTAACATGAGTATTGAACATTATGGAAACCCCATTTATGATGTGATTGGTTGTAATGCATGATTACGTTAATTTTGACTTTGGGGAAAATATTTGTAAGGACTTATTTATGTGTTGGATGTTGGCTATGAAGTACGTTGCTTATTTTGTGCTTTATACCGTAAAATGCCTTCTGGTGGTATGATAAACCTGAAGTTTCTGTACACATTGTAATGAATGGGAAAGAAAACATTGATTGACTGGTGTGTAAATGATTTAAATGGTTTTGTTCATCTCTCAGAAAATTACAGTGAGATTTAAAAATTTTGAAGCCTAGGCTCATATCAACATTATGGAAGGTATGTGAGGCATAGTAAAAATCGGATTTTTGAAAGAAATGTCATGACAGTCTGGCTGTATGGAGGATATATTTCATTTTTACTTTTGCGAATTTATGTGATGACGGCAGTATATAGATTCTAGTTTAGATAATTTTAGTTTTTGCATGCTGGTCGATATTTCCTTTTTGTACTGTGTAGATTAGATAACATGTATTTACATTATGTTATTTCCTTGTTTAATTTAAAATGCAGGTTTTTGTGATTATATATTTTTTGTTTTAATATTGTTTCAAAAGAATATAGTAAAGTTAAATTAAATTTGAATAATTCTCTTGTGCCATTGCTGCAAGGAATGAAATGTGAATTTAACAAACATTCTCTATTCGTAAAAAGCAAATTTAAAGTTGAATTACAAATAAATGATTAATTATTGCTGCGAACTAATCTACTAGATCATTTTTACATAAATGATATTGTAGATTAGTTCGCAGCAATAATTAATCATTTATTTGTAATTCAATTTCATTTAAAATTTAATTAACTTTAAGTTTGCTTTTTACGAATAGAGAATGTTTGTTAAATTCAAAAATTTACATATGCTGAATGTAAATTTTTGAATTTAAATGATATTGTAGATTAGTTTGCATTAAGTTGCATTGTAAATTAGTTAAATTAATCATTTGTTTGTAATTCAATTTCATTTAAAATTTAATTACGGTAATTTTGACTTTACCGTAAATTTGCTTTTTATGCACAGAGAATGTTTGTTAAATTCAAATTTTTTGTTTTAATTCTATTTTATTGCATTATGTTTTGGATGCGATTTTACTAGGGAGGGCGTTGCACATAAACAGGAATGGTGCCAAAAAATCGCCAATTTTCGCCAAGGGTACCCTGAAATAGATTTTTACCAAAAGATTTTACACATGCATATATTTATTCTATTTTATTTTATTTTTTACTTATTACATTTATTCATTCAAAACATCCCTGTGTAAAATTGTTCAGTAATATGAGAAATAAGATACATAGTTTAAGATTTCTGCAGTTATATTCCTAGTATATGTTAAATCTAAAAATGAATTGCCAAATATGCTTGGATAGTTATTTGACACCATACTCAGATTAAATTGATGTTTTGATGATTAAATTGCATTATAACTGCCATCATTTAAATTGTTATGCTGGTAAGAAGTTCTGAGTCATCTCAGAATTAGTTATCATGTAGTCTTCAACTACTAGGCTTAGTTTAAATTTTCAAATTTACTGTTACTTTCGGTTGCACAACCATAAGTGGCAGTTGATCTTGTCAAGCACGAGGCTGTTCCTTCTCAGATCACTCTAGTTACTTTGTGACAAGCAATAATTTGCTCCATCAGGGTTTAATACTAGTATATGCTACTAAAGAAAGTCAAACTCTATATAGTGATAAGAAGAACAAAATCCTTTAGTTGAGATTTTGAGGCAGATCAGGCATCTTTATTTTCATGGCAATAATAAATATTTATCTCAGAAATGGAATGTTTTAATTTTTTCATCATTCTGCTGAACTTATTATTATGCAGGAAATATAATGCATTTTATTATTATGCAAGAAGTGTAATGATGTGTAACTTTCATAAGGCAAAATGAATTGGAAAATCATTATATAATCACAAAACGGGGATTCAGTGGTTCTTTAGGACATAGTTCTTAGGATCTGAAGCTTATGATTCAGCTTATTTTATAACATCTATTGTACCCCTTTATTTAGTTTATGCCCTGATGTTAGTAATTCTATTAGGAACTGGATTCATACATTTTGTACCCTTAGAGTCTAGAGTATTATACTAAGCTAGTACAGTCAAATACCGAAAATCCGCCAACTCCTGAAATCCACGTTGTCTCTCAAAATATAAACGTTCAGTTTATAGGTTCTGGAAACCACAGCATTGAGTACGAAATATCAAAGAAAAAATACTTACCGAATAATAATGAGTCATAACGGAAATACCAAATTATTCACATCATGATAAAAGCTTTTTCCCCTCTAATCTGCATCGAGGTAAGAAAGCAGACAATTCACTCAACTCTTCTTTCAAGTTCACGATTCACATTGCTGTATTTTCTGAGCTTTGTTATTTCATGATATTATTTAGTGCTGCCTTTCCTTTAATCCAGATATTTTGTGGATAAATTAAGAATATTTTAAATTTCAGCCCTTTTTATACAATGAGAAATGCACTCGTAATTTTACTGCTTGCAATGTTGAAAAATGTAAACACGTTGCATTGACGGTAATGCAAAAAGTGAAAATTCTGCAAAAAATGGAGACAGGTGCTACTCCTCGGTTTATAGCAGAATCATATAGAATTTTGATACGATTATGTATGATACAGTCAAAAGTCGTTAATCCGGACTCGTCGGGACTTCGGCGATTCCGAATTATAGATCATCAGTTTAAATCTCGTTAGATGGCATGCAGAAATTCTAAAATTAAAAATATGAAACCGTAATTAATGAAATAAAGAACAATTATGATCTAAAGGGTATCAAAATTTGCAAAAAGAAAAAGCTTAATATTTATTTGTTTACTTTATTAAACATTTCTTTCAGTGTAAGTTGTTTAAGTTTTGCTTCGTTTCATGTGATAATACTTTCTCTTTAATTCTATTAAACAGACATAATTTCTTGTTCAATTACAAAGTTCCGCTGTTCAAGTCCTATAATTGCTGTGTCAAGAACACCGACTAATTTGTCAATCGAAATTTTTTCGTTTTCAATAACCTCTGTCACTTTTCTTCGCTATCGGAAGCGAATTATAATGACGAGGAACTTGTTTTAAATCATATCGAAGACGGAGCATATCGAGATGAAATACTAAATTTGGTAAGGAATTATAAGCCAAATAATATAAAAACATCTGTGCTGAAGATAAGGATAGTGCTGACAGATCAACTTCCAATTCATTATGCGCTCGCGGCGGCGTTCCCCCCACCGAGCAGCGTGAAATTGATAAACAGATTTCGGATTTCAAAACATACTTTCGCTTTAGATCCGTTACATATTAACAAATATATATCGGAAATTCTATTTGATATAATCGAAAGTTTAAGCTTACTTTTATAAAATTGCTCTTACAGTCTGCAAAAAATAATAAGCCGGATCCAATTCAAAAATTAAGGAACATCGCAATCATCAACATTAACTGAAATAGATAATTAGATAATTTTAGCTTATACGTCCATTATACATAAAACACGCACGCGAAAACATATTCTGCACTTGCGCACACTCCTATGCGCAGTCGTAAAAGGTCTTACGCGCACGCGTAATCGCCTATGCGCATGTGTCAACGCGGCGCATGCGCAGAAAGTTTTTAGTTTTGAGGTCCGGATTATAGATCATTCCGAATTATGGGTGTCCGAATTAACGACTTTTGACTGTATACGGAAAAATAAAGAAGAGCTGTTGAAATTTTACAGCAACAGTGATTCTAACACTTGAATCCAAAACCGGAAATCTTTGCATGAGGTAAAGCGAAAATCGGCAAACCTCGATGCTGTGTATATATAATACAATGAATAATATAATAAATATATATATGTACCATAATTTTTGTAAGAAAGGCCGTATCAGCGTAAACGCCACACTCGAGAAAAATGGCGGGAAAAAAATTTAAATTATGCAGAAATGCCGCAATAGCATGACATCGTCGGGGGCCATATAGATTCAGAATCTCATTCTATGTTCTGATATATGACATATCAGTTAAGAAAAATGCATGAAATGAAACCATAACTCAAAAATAAAGGTAAGAAATGTTGAAAATATATTTACGTTCACGAATATACTTATATTTACCCACTAAAGAAGTCCATATTTGTAATATGTTATAAAAAAATGTTGCAACAACGAAATATTAAATTTGGATGACAAAACGAAATTTTAAATTTTACTTACAAAAGGAATTACAGCAAACTATACATCCTATGAAGCCACCAAAATCTGATTCTTCAGTATCTGAATTAAAAAGATTTAGTAAATCCTGATCTAAGTCTTCCAGATCGTCACATTCATCCTCTTGGTTTACAGTCTCTTTATCTAAGGATATAATTTTAGCTTCTTTGAACCTTGCTACGATGTTTTTACCGGTTTCCACGCACTTCCTACCCACTTTGCAACTTCTTTATAAGATGCTCTATGCATTTTACCACTTTTGGTATACGTATGCAATCCTTCACTCATCCAACACTCCTACCGCTTTTGGACTTCAGCTTTGAAGGATTTATTACCTGACATATCTAATGGTTGTAAGATTTTTGTCAAACCATCAGGAATTATTGCTATGGTCGTAGACAATTTTTGACATCTGGTTTTCAGACTCAAGTAAATGAGCATGCATTGAATCCATTATCAATAACCCTTTTGGTTGGAAAAAAAGATACCTTACGACACTGTCAAACTTTTTGTAGCCACTCATGCATGATTGTTTCGCACATCCAGCCGTTCTCGTTTGCACAAATAATTACGTCATTAGGAAAATCTCCCTTCAGAATAGTTTTTCATTTAAAAATGATCATCGGCTTTAGCTTGTCACCGTTTGTGGCACAAGCTAACACACATGTAAATGACGTTCTTTTATGCCCCGTTGTAAGCACAGATACAGTTTTTGCACCAGTTTCATCAACAGTTCTGTTTGCAGGAGAGTCAAAAGCTAACGGCATTTCATCCATATTTATTATCTGTGACCGAAGAAGTTTTTTTTTTTTTTTGTCAATAATATCTATCGCATATTTTAGAAAATATGCCTTTTTATCCTGCCAGTCCATTGGTAATTGTTGCCCGACTGTTGTTCTAGTATGCACAGAAATATTTTTTCTTTTCATAAATCTGCTACACCAGCAAGGCCCTCCTTTGAAACCATTTATGTTCATTTATTTTGCTGTAAATTTTGCTTGTAAGCGAATTTTTACAGTCAAAATTGCCATTCCCGTTCCTTGTTGCTGCTTTATCCAGTTTGCAAGGTCGTCCTCTAGATTCGGTCGCCTTACAGTACCACGTCTTTTGGCTCGTTTCTGTTGGGACATATTTTTAAGTTCTTCTTTTTCAGTTCTCCAATGTCGAATACATCTCTCGTCCACTTCAAACTCTTGAGCTGCTGCTCTATTTCCAATTTGTTCAGCACATGAAATTGCATTAGGCTGAAAACCAGCAGTATAGCTTCTGTGCCGTTTAGGTGCCATTTTCAAAAATGTTTCCGCTCCCTTCTTACTTAAAAACTATCCAACAAGTACTTGTACCCAAACTGATGGGATCTGTATCTGGCAGAATGCCAAGAAAAATCAATTCATGCTGAAGGGGAAATACGAAAGCAACTGCGTGGTCTTTTGTGTGGGAACAGCATCAGTCTATGTACAATGACAAAGTTATTCAAACTATGTACGATAACCGTCGTAGGAGATATTTTATTTTTAGTGCACTGAAACGCCGCACCCGCTGAAAATTTAAGTTTTAAACACTTTAAACAGTTTTTTTAGCCGCAGCGTTTCTTTCAGAAATTACAGTAATAATAATTTAATGCATATAACGAGTTATTGCAATAATGTATATAATAATTTAATTAAATGTATCTAATATGTCTTGTTTATTTTACACTTTTAGTCTGAATATTATGATTTATCTTTTCTGTCCTGAAATACGCAAAATCCTAAAATCTGCACAACCTCTGGTCCCAAGCTTTGTGGATTTCTAGAATTCTACTGTATATATATTTATAATCCCAGGGTATCACCATCATCAAATTTGTAAACCCTTCCTACAACTTAATGCAGCTAAGACAACAACCTGTAATTAACCTCCGTATTAAGCGGGAGGGCCGGACATTGTCCACAGGATCCCTCAAAGAGAGATTTATACCACTGTGGGGGCCTCAATCCCATGACACAGACATTTAAAAAAACTGTTTTTTAATCCCAGGGTATGAAAATCTTCTAGACGAATTATTCTCATCAAATAAAACAACATGGAAAAACTGTGCATGCAGGTATTATGCTGGTTGTGCAAAGACATTGATAGGTCAAATTGCGGGAGCTATTGCTAAAATTAAAAATAAAACAAAGAAATGGAGCAGCAGTCATTGCATTTTTCATAGGCAGGTAGGTAGACATGCACTTGCCTCTAGATATAATAGAATTGAATGGTACTATAAAAATAATAAACTATTGTTATGAATTTTGTATTTATGTAAATAATTTTAGTGAAATTGTAGTATTTTTTGTGTAATGTAACATAAAATATTTGAAAGAGACAGAAGCTCTGCTGTAAAAATAAGATCACAGGTGTAGGTGTATTTATTTAACATTGAGTAAATGGCTATGTCGCTAAATTGGCAAGATATCACCAAGCTGGAAATAGTTTTGGTGACTAATCGCTAAAAAAATCCCTAAATTTGGAAACCATTTGGTGACATACCATATCTGGCCCTCATATGCCTTCCAGTAATATTGAGAAATGAAAGATAGTAGAGATTTCTTGACGACTGGGGGTAAACTATATAAGACTGGAGAGAGCATCAATTTCTCACTTGTTAGTTCAGTGCTGAATTTGAAGTACTGAGATATCTGTATAACCTTCCCCTTTTAGATAAACTTTGCAATATGTTATGTTTAATGCTCTTAGTAGCTTGAAGTGCAACTACTGGTTGTACTCTGTGATACTGAGAAGAGCTGTATGAATATTCTTATGTCAAGTTCCAAAACTGTAGTGTTTCTTTTGGTAAAATAAATTTTATCAGGCTATTATCAGTTCTGTGTGTATTTAATCCGTTACAAACCCATATGTACACAGCACTGTATAAAAAAGTCTCAAGAAAATGTGCTGACACATTTGATGGAACTATGTGGAAATAAACAGGATTTTTGAAGAAATAACCTTCCACTGCCAACAATTTTAAATGATGAAATTGGGCTATATAAATTGACATATTTTGCCAACATTTTTAGCAAATGACTCTATTATTGCAAAGAAAAAAAGGTGCCATGATTTTTTATGCAAATACCAAAGCGTTTTGTTATACAGAGGAAACTTACCTACTGTTTAGATTGCTTCCTTCCTGCATCCCTCACCCAAAAAAACATGCAAAAGTTTTTTCAGTGAAAATAACATCCAGGTTCAAGATAAAATACAAAAGAAAATTCAGATGCATCTCAAAGATTTGAAAGAATTCGTTGAACATTATTTAACAATTCAAGAAAAGGTGCTTGATTATTTTAGATGGGCTCTGAATGTGTTCAGCCTGAACAAAAAAATCGTCTAGTTTAAACACAGCAGAATGTAGTCCTTTTGGTATAATTTGTAATGGCCCAGCAAACTGTTTTTTTTTTTTTTTTTTTTCTCCAGAAGGGAAGTTCTGGCTGCATTTGCGAGATGAATTTAAAATCTTGATTGAGAAATCAAAATTAGTATTCCTGCATTTCTCAACTGCATAACTTTGTTAAGTGGGGCTCACCAGCTATTGCAAATACCAAAACAAAATACAACCCCCCCCCCAAATGCAGAAACTGGCATTTGCCTGTAATTATCATTTGAACTTCAAATTCAAAAACTGCACCAGAAAATGCTATCATATGTGTCTCATTAAACATTTATATGCTATTTTATATTATGTCTTAATTTAGACCTGTTGTTGCACTATAATTAGAGAAATTAATTTAAATTGTGCTCTGTATTTAATATTAAAAATTTTGTATAACATATAATGAATGAATATGCATTTAAAATTGAATTGGATGTAATGATTAATCTGAAGGAGTTGTGTCTATTATATGAACTTTTTTTATTGTTGCTGTCACCAATAATCTGTTGTAAAGTAACTAGTTTGATTTATTGAACTGTGAAATAATTTTTCTATGTGGAAGAATTTTGATGACAATATGAGTTGGTGGTAGTTGAGAATAAAGTGGAATATTGAATTTCAAAGTTTTAAAATAATTTCGTTGCATGGATATTGCACAGTTATTTAGATATCTGTTTACATTTCTCTACTATCTATCCCCTCTTCCTGCACCTTAATATTACTTCTAGACACTATGTAAAACACAAAGTCGGCCCAAGGAGCTCCATCATTACAATTTATTCTAAAAAGTTCTCCTGAGTAAAAAAGTTTGGGAAATGTTGTGCTGAGTATTTTGGTATACACATGTATATAGGAGAAGGTGGAAATTTTAATCAAAAAGCTTTGAAACAATTTTAAATGGTTTCGTTATACGATGTGATAGATATATATCTGAGAACTAATGTGTGTAATTATTCAAATGAAAAAAGCACTTCAGTTTAAGGAAAGTCTAGAATTATTGAAAATATTAGTAATCTTTTTAGAGGTTGGGGAATGGTATTGTTGCCTTTAAAATAGACGCTGTCATTTCAATGATGTATAGAGTTATAGAACAACGTAGGTCTTAGCATCTTTAAGAAAAAGCACCATAATTTAAAATAATTTAAGTTTAATAATTTCATTTTTAAAGAAATTAATATTTTACTAGCATGTCACAATTTGGTAATGTCAGTATGTGACTTCTAGGATGCATAATTTATGGGAGAGGAAGAAAAAGAATTGTTAAAAATAGATTATTTTCCAGCATTTATGTTAGCTGAAAAGAAAAAAGAAATTACTTATAGTTCAATAAATATTTGATAGTAATGAAATATATAATTTTAAACTTTAAAAAAAAAAAAAAAAAAAAAAAAACATTAAAAAAGTCACAAGTATAGTGACTTAATCAAGAGTACAGAAACAGTAACTGACAACCATGCAAACCTACTTTTATGGTGTTGGCAAAAGGCTGTTTGAAAACAACTTCTCATTCCGAAAACGAAGGAAAATGTTTGCAATCTCAACGTATAAGTCTAAAATAAGAGTCTTTGAATCTGAGTCTAGAAGGTTAACTGATATATTTCAAAATCTGTTGTTTAATTTTAGCTACCCCCCCCCTTAAAAAAAATTAGATTTTTTTCTCCGTGATAAGTTTTTTTTAGCATATTGACTGCAAAAAATGTCAACTCAGAATGCCATTTTTGAACTTTCTTATTTAATTTCCCAAAGGAATTTTAAAAAATGAAAAAGAGACCTACCAGGAGTCAAGTGGTTAAAACTTCTGAATTTTGTTAATTTTATTTAGTATTTGATTTCTGTCAGAATGATTAAGCTGAATTGACAGTTTTATAAATTTTCCTATGTGTAACTTAAATGTAGATAATTCAATCTTAGAAAATCCTCTATAAAGGCAGATAGTTCTTATTTTTGCACTAGTCACATGAAGTAGTTGAGTGTTACATCCTGTTTGAAAGAGCGAAAAGTGCATTTGCAGTATCCCTTTTGAAACTTATAACAGTCCTAAAATGAGAAGCATAATAATGTAAAACTGGTTACAGATGTTAAGTAAATTTGCTTTAAAATTGCAAAGTGAAGTTTTATGTTACGTCTTAGATCAGTATGTGAGACACTTGCTAGTAATTCATAAACAGTGTAGTGATTTTAAAAACAAAAATTAAATTTAAATATATTTATAACCAGTTCTGTGAGGTTGTCCTACAAGCAATGCTATTTTTATGTACAAATTTATATTTTTTAGTGAAATAATATTTAAAATTAGTTATTATGTACTGTTATACTAGTAGGCATTTTGTAATTTTAATTTATATTTTACTGTCTTGCAGATGGTGCCAACTAGTATCTGTTGCATTAAAAAATCTTGGGTTTGAAAATGTTGCTCTAAATTCAAATATGAAGCAATGGGAAAGATTAGCTTCTATTTCCAAATTTAAATCTAATAGATCAAGACTTCTCATTGCTACAGATGTTGCTAGTCGAGGTATGTATTTAAAGCTTTCTTAATGTAGAACTGCAGAGGGTGTTAAAACATTTTTAGAATGATTCCAATAAAGAATTTTTTAAAAAGTAAATGTTTTAGAATAAAAATTTCTAACAACAGCTAATTATCTGAAATGAGAAATATTGTCTGCTACTTTTATTCTTCTTTTTAAATGTTGCATATAAACAAGCTGTGGACTGAAGGAAATGTTATTGAACTTTCCAAAGAGAAATATTCCTGTTTTATTATCTAAAAAATTTTTGAAATGCAAAATATTAAAACTTTTAAGTCTGAAATAAGCAACATTGTTGATTGTAAAGGAAGAGCTGTCAATAACTGCTTTTACATGGAAAGAAGACTCCAACATACCTGAAAAAAGATATGTATTATTTCTAATGTTTCTCATTTGTTCAAACTCTCAGTTGTTCAGTTTCTCAGTGTTCTAAAGTCAGTAGTTGTTGGTAATAAGAGAAAAATCTTGCAATGCAAAATTCAATTTCAAAGTCTTTAAAAATCTGCTCCAACAGTAAATAAAATAATAAACCAAGATTTACAACTTTAAAAAACTAAAAAACATAATGTACACTAGCTTTTGCCAAGGCGTATGGCTCAATGTTTAACAAGTTTTAGAACCCTGCATGAAATCTATTTAGCTGGAGATAAATGGAAATACATTGTTCCATTGATGAAGGGATACCTAGATGACTGCAATAAAAAAAAAGGTTCTATTTAATCTGTGTCCCAAAAGTTTATAGACTCAAGTACTATATTATGTGGTTCAGAAAAATGGAAAGGAACACCGACACCAAATAGAAAATCTGTTTATTTACATCACATGCAACTTGCATTCCAGTATATATTGAAATAAAATAACAATTTGTATTTTAGAAAAATAAAAATGTAGAAATATATGCATCTCAAAAGTTTATGGAATATTAACTTTTCAACAATGTGATCAATTCCAGATTACTTAATACTAGGTAACCAAAAAAGTTCTTGCCATTTCTGATATGACATTGGAAGAGGGAACCCCAGCATAAAAATAGTCGCCAACTTGGCACTGAAGTGGTTGGGATGAGAGGCCGGACATTAACCAAGAGTATAAAAGGACATTGCATCGGTACTTAAAACATAACTCACACAGCGACTGATTGAAATGGACGTGTCAAAGGTGCTAATTCGGAGTTGTTTGCTGTATAATTTTATAGTGGGCCTGTCAGCAGCAGAATCAAGTCGCCAAGTTTGCCAGGCCTTTGGGTATGACGCTGTTAATGAATGGACTGTTAGGCAAATGTTTCTAGAAGTTCAGGTCAAGGAAAATGTCTCTTAGCGATACACCACGCATCAGTCGGCTGCTGGACAATGAGGCCTTCAGAGCAGCCATAGAGAGTGACAGCCGCCAAACATGTGGTGAAGTTGCTGCACACTTCCAGGTATCTGATTCCATTTGCACCACATAGGAAAGGCATACAAGCTGAGCAAAGTGGGTACCCCAATCACTGTCCGATGCAAAAATGTAACAGTGTGTCACTGCCTGTTTGTTATTGCCTACTCACCATCGCAATGCATCCATATTTGATAGAGTACTGACCAGCGATGAAAAGTGGCTCCAGTGTGACAGACATAGGTGTTCCAAACATTAGTTATCGCCACAGGACACTGTGCTTCACACTGCAAGACATTCTCTCCACCCATGCAAGATCATGCTCTGTATCTGGTGGACTAGTCACCAAGTGGTGCACTAATGAGCTCCTGCCAGTGGGCCAAACCATCACGGCAGGCCTGTACTCACAGCAGATGGAACGTGTGCATTAGGCACTGATTTATTTTTTCTACTAACCAGAATTTACAATTAATAAACATCTCTAATTTTAATGCATTTTTGGAATTATTAATTAAATCTATGTTCTGAACTTGACTGTTTATCATTAACTATAAAATTCATTTCAATAATGATAACTGTAAATAATGTACCAATTTGTAATAATGTGTTTTAGTGCAAAATTTTAAGATTTGTTTCATGATAGAAAAAAAAATCTATATGCTTTTTATATATACATAGGTTTGGATATTCCAATGGTTGACTTGGTAATCAATTATAATGTACCTCCTTTCCCAAAAAATTACATACATCGAGTTGGTCGAACAGCTCGAGCAGGAAGAGGAGGTCTTGCTATAACATTTGTTATGCCTGGTGATATTATTGCCCTGAAAAACATTGAAAAAGAAATTCATACTCAGCTTTCTGAATTCAAGGTTTCAGGTAAAAGTGAATTACGTTAAACTTATTAAATTTATCTAATAAATAATATATATTTTATTGTTTCATTATCATAAAAGTATTATTCTGCTGATGTTTCTTATAAATGCTGTAGATATTTATTAAATGTAGTGTATTTCCTAACATTTCTTTAAAAAAAAGTAATATTTCTGCAATTTTTTTTATTTTTCTTACAATTTTTCATTCTTGGTAGCATTTACAAAAGTGGGGCGAGTTTTTTTTTTTTTTAAAGGGGTGTTCTAACCCCAAAATCTTCAAAAAATTGTGATTTTGGATTTTTGCATTTTCAAATTCTCTACACTTTTATCTTTCTATAAATATCATTCTTTAATCTCTATGAAAATTAGAACTGTAAAAAAATCTAGTTTTAATTTGTCATCTACTGCTTTGATCAACGAGGATTTTTACATAAAAACGCTTTTTTCTCCAAACGTGATTTTTTTTATACTCGATGTACCTTTTCTCAGGACTACTGCTCATAAGTATCTAAACTTTTTATGGCTTACTTATTAGGAGTTTCTGATACCCCTTAAGAAGAGAAACGAGACTTGTGTCTGATTACCCTAGAAATCGATAGAATGTTATTCAAAATCTATGCAAAACTACGGTTGCTCTTTTTTTTTTTTTTTTTTTCTTTCTTTCTTAATTTAAAATTTTTTATTAATGTGTTTCTCTTCTAATTATTTCACATTTAAAAAAAAGTTACATATTTTAGACATGCATATCAAAAGAAAACAAAGGAGCTTGTAATATTTTGCCAATCAAGCTCAGCAGTGTATAAAAGGTTTTAAAATTTAATAAAATAAAAGAAAGTTCTTTAAAAAAACATTAAATGTTCTGTTTTTATATCATTTTGCTACTATTTTGACACTCGTATTATATCATGTTGAAAAGCCTTCTGAAGACCTGCTTAGCATTATTAATCAACATTACCATCATTTATTTGAATAATTATAAAATATAAGTGGTGTAGCAGTCAAAATATTAAAAAACGTGTCTTGTTTCCTAAGATATGTAAACCTTGTTCCATGCATTTTATATTTTTTTTATATTGTTTAGGAATTTTATGGTTTTTTCAGAAAAAAAGATACTCAGTATTTTAACACAAGTTGAAGTTGCATGGAGAGAAGCCGATATTTCTATTGAAGATTTAGACACAGAAGAAAGAAAGCAAATAAATGCAAGAAAACAACGTATACTTGATGGTAATCAAGAACATTTGCATAGTGAACTCAAAAAAAGGAAAAGGACAAAATTGAAAAATAAGAAAACTTCAAAGAAGAAAAAATGCTCAGAATAAAAATGATTTTGTATAATAATATTTTTATGTATTTTGAGTAATTGATGTGTCTGCACATAACAGTATTCAAATTTTCATTTATAAAAATAACATTTAATAAAGCATTTAAATCAAATGCTCCATCATATTACAAAAGCAAATTTTATGAGTATAAATCGTGAGTTTGAATGAAAAATAAGCACATGAAATTTGTAAAAAAGAAATAATCATCATATAAGTATGTAAATGTGGATTAACCAGTAGTTGTGCTTACTATGCAGAAATGTACAACAAGCTATACAAAGGTTTTAATTTTTTTTAATTCATGTATACTTCTCATGGAGCTGTGTTACAGTTTATGTAGCTGGCCACGAGAGGGCGCAGCGTTTTTTACTTTTAGCTTGTTATATTTTTCTTACCGCATTGTGAATTTTTGAGATAGATGTAGTAGCAACCCGAGAAACATGATGAATGTTCTAATGTAAGCAGACAATTGTACATGGCTGTAAATAAAGCTTCTGTGTGATAAAAATGAAAAGGAATTCCAAGCATTTCTGTAGATAGTCATCAAGAAAGGTAAGCAAAGATTCACTTATCGATGTTGTTAAATGTAAATAATAAGAATAAGAAAAAAGATCATAAGTTGAAACAAGCTGCTATTGGAATAATATATTTATTGCCTTTCTCGAGTAACCCCCTTAAATGCTGTGTGTTATTGAATCACATAAATAATTTACTGTGAGGTAGTGTATCTCTACTAGAATTGGCAGTTTAACCTGAAAAGTTTAGATTCATTACTCTAGTGTGCTTTTTATATAAGAATAACAGTTGCTTATATATCAATCATAAATATCCATGTTTTACAGTTTAATGTTTGAGGGAAAATGAAAGAAATCACTAAAATAATCTATTGATGCTGATTCTATTTTTGGCTGTATTTAATTTTTCATAATATATTTTAAGTTAAATTAACAAAACTACACTGTGAAAACTAAGAATAAGTCATATAATGCCCTTCATCGGTGGCAAAAATGGACCAGTAATGTAAGCATAATATTTAAAAGAAACGGTTTAAAAATCCAATTTCTTTGCTGCATCATTAATAAAAAATTAATCAAAAGGAAAAAAAAGCTGGCACAATAAAGAATATTTTATAATACTGTTCTAATAAATGATCAATATCATTTTTAAAAAAATGTAGCAAAAATTTGCATTTGTATCTAAGAGAAAATAAGTGTAAAAAATAAGCTATGTAATCTCATTTCTTGCTGTATATTATAGCTGCGGCAGACCACACAAAGATAAGGAAACCATGTGTATGGTTCCCGCAAGTCACAGTTTCCAAGCCTTTTACGATGTGTCACACAACATGTTTGTGACATCGCAGATGCAGTGATTTGTTCCAGTTGACAGTGCAAAAGACATAACTTCACGACTAGTGTCAGGAGATTTTAGCATTCTGCACTGTGTCTGTCATCAAAACCTCTTGATTTCAGGAGGGCTGGCGAACCAATCATTTTGTTTTTCCTCTGATATCATTCCAGATATAACGAGTCAGAGGATGTAAAATACAACAGAAAAATGAAGGAGACGTGGCAAAATCAGTCTGAAGGTTTTTTTCATTGGAACAGGACCTCAGAAGGCTTCTGCACTTTCAACTTGAAAGACCTAGACTACTCCTGAACTCTCAAATAGAGAGACCTACAATGCCTTTGAACTCTCGACTAGATAGACCCTCTGGCTAGCAGGCTTCTCATGGCATGAGGAGACTATTATTTCATTACAATTATCATTTTATGCTATCCATGAATTATGTATGTATTTAAAGAACTTCTTGTAATTGTAATAAATGTGTCTTGAGTTCAATAATGCAGCAAGTATTACATAACCTCACAAATGTACCTAATCATTATAAGAAGTCAGATGTGCTACTTACCACCACTCATCACACTGGTAATCTGACAGTCATTATGCAGTAATGACCATCTCCACAGCTATTATTATTCCCAATGAAGAAAGCAAGCTTTAAAATATTCTATCTCATTGCAGAACAGTAATGTAAAAAATAATGGATATTTCAGTTACAGATTTTAGGAGAATACTAATTTTCATTTGAAGAAAATTTTAAGATTACATTTTGAGAGTAACAATTTTAGAATGCTTCATGAAAGCAGTACTTAAATATCAGTATGATTCTGTTATTCAAAATGCACATTTTCTCAATGCATTGAGATAAAATCCTTACTTAGCCTTTATTTTAGAAACCACTGATTGTAGACATTCTAATTACAAAAATTTTTGAAATAATACAAGTGTTCATGTTTGGGCATTTTCAAATAAAAAAACTAATTTTGTAAAAGTAATGAAATCTAACTTTTTGTAAATTCCTTTGGCTTCTGCACTAATATTTAGGAAAATATTATATTTATTATAAAAGCACAATAGGAAAAAAATGTGTCTCCCGTATGTCAAAAATTGGCTAAAATATTTAAATTGTATATTCAGAAGCCATACACAAATTGAAGAGCAAAATATTAACGTTTATACGTAACTAACAATAAACTATGTGTTAAGTAAAACATTCTGATGTTAATAGATTAAGTTACAAGTACAGTCAAAAGTCGTTAATTCGGACACCCATAATCCGGAATGATCTACAATCCGGACCTCAAAGCGAAAAACTTTCTGTGCATGCGCCGCGTTGGCACATGCGCACAGGCGTTTTACGCGTGCACGTAAGACCTTGACTACTGCCCATATGCGTGTGCGCAAGTGCAGAATACGTTTTCACCTGCGCATTTAATGTATAACGGATGGTGTAAGCTAAAATTATCTAATTATCTGTTTCACTTAATGTTAATGATTGCGTTGTTTCTTAATCTTCGAATTGGATCCCGCTTATTATTTTTTGCAGACTGTAAGAGCAATTTTATAAAAGTAAACTTGAACTTTCGATTATGTCAAATAGAATTTCCGATGCTGGAACTTCCAAAGGATCTACAAAACGAAAGTATGTTTCGATGTCCAACAAACAAAAAGTGGAATTGCTGCAAAAAATGGATAAAAACATGAAGAATGTGACCGAGAGGTTAGTAAAAACGAAAAAATTTCGATTGACAAGTTAGTCGGTATTCTAGGCACAGCAATTAACGGGACTTGAACAGCGGAACTTTGTAACTGAACAAGAAATTATGTCTGTTTATAGAATTAAAAAGAAAGTATTATTACATAAAATGAAGCAACTTAAACAACTTACATTGAAAGAAATGTTTAATAAAGTAAACAAATAAATATTAAGCTTTTTTTTTTTTGTAAATTTTGATACCCTTTAGATCATAATTGTTCTTTATTTCATAAATTAGGGTTTCATATTTTTAATTTTAGAATTTCTGCATGCCATTTTACGAGATTTAAACTGATTATCTATAATCCGGAATCGCCGAAGTCCCGACGAGTCCAGATTAACGACTTTTGACTGTATTTCCAATGCATATTATTGTGAAAAGTAATGATGAATATAATATTTAAAGAAAAAAATCTTATTCACACAATTCTTGCTCTAGAAAACACTGACAGGCTCCAGTATTGTTGTACTGCAACTAAGAGCATTGTTTGCATAAACTGGAAATAGTTCTAGTTTATTGATTTTTTTTTAAAATTTTTTTAATGGTGTTTAAATTTTATACCTCTGAGTAGTATGACCACCTTTATCTAATCAGGATATTTATTATAACTTGGCATATATTAGTTTATAATTTAAAATATGTTCCTTTAATGATGATAAATATCATCTTTTAATGATGTAAGTATATTAATGAATCGGCATTTATGAAAAAGGAGATTAAAATAGGTCATTATACAAATTGAGCTAGTAAGTGCAATTTAAATACAGGTTTTCAAAAAAAAAGTGGCACTCAAAGGTTAAAGTAATAAAATTGCATGAGTTAAATGTTAAAGATGTATTATAAAATAATATATTTTAAACATTTCAGAGCTAATTATGTGTGTGAAAATTTTTTCAACATACCAGTTGTAACAAAATTACAAGTTAAAGAATATTACACATTCATTAATCACAAAGTACCATTGAATAACGTTTAAAGCAGAAAAAATCTACCTTGAATTATTTTAATTTATTTATTAACCAGTTTGTCATGATAAGTGGAAATGGCACGAAAAATCATGAATTTTTAATTTAATTATCTTATTCAGTTTTTTTAATGGAGAATCAAACTTTTTTCATTGTGCTTTTTATACTGATTATAAAATTTTCTTAATATAAAAATCAGGGGACCACATAAAAAGTTAAATTTCATAGTTTGTCCATTTTTTTTTAATTTGAAATTGTCAAAATATGAGTATGTTAGTTACCATTTTTTTATTGAAAGTACATGTTTACAACTGAGAGTTGCAAAAATGTTGCAGGTATTACATGCAAAGTGATTCAGAAGTAATGATGCAAAATAAAATGCTGTTGATTCCTGTATGAAATGACATACCAAAACCATATTTATATGAAGAGAAAGAATATTATATGCAAGTTTCATACTTCACAATCACAAGAGTTTGATGCAGGCATCATTTTTAATATGGCAGACATGAAAATGGAAGTGAAGTTCTAACCAAACATGTCTCACCATATCTTCAGAAATATCAGAAGCATAATATAAATATATATCTTCAGCTGCACTGTTTCAGCACTGCAAATGACAACTTCTTACATTTACCACTCTTTAAATGCCACCTAAATATATAAGTGCATTTACTTATTCAATACCTACATTATTATTTGATGACACACTTTCCACCTCTTTTCCCTCCCCCAAGCCCAAAAGGAGCTATTGGTCTTAAATTTGGAACGTCAGTTCACTATAGACTGTGTATCAGTTTTCAATGTCCTTATGTGGCAACAATTTGTAGAGGTCTGTTGTAGCAGTTCCAGTGGCAGCTTCTCTATTGCATTCTTTTATACACCCCAGCTTGTTGGCTTATGATTACTGCTTATTCAGTCCACAAAAAGGG
Source organism: Stegodyphus dumicola (assembly GCF_044657685.1). Classification (NCBI taxonomy): domain Eukaryota; kingdom Metazoa; phylum Arthropoda; class Arachnida; order Araneae; family Eresidae; genus Stegodyphus; species Stegodyphus dumicola. The sequence goes on from NC_140771.1 coordinate 204,175,039, forward strand.
AGGAAGAGAGACTGTTTTTTAGAATCAGTGATAAGATGCAGGAAATAGTCATTCATGAAGAAACTAATTCATTAATTGCATTCATCATCTCATGGGCCAAGGGAACTCTTGTTCTAACTAATAAGGTGATGTGTAAACGGTTGATTTGTTGTATCACCAAGGACTGCATGATCTTTGTTTACACTTACAAGTACGTTCCTCTTGTGCATTCATGTATACTAATAAGACCCTGATTCTCTAAAAATCAAATAATGCTTTAGTAATAAATAATAATAATGCATCATTTTAAAATGACCAGCCAACATACCTGTGTCCTGTCAATTTTCAATCCTTGTTTTCAATCCCCCTTTCAATAAGATCGGTCTCAAGTTTTTTTTTTTTTTTTGTTTGTTTGTTTGTGTGTGTGTGTGTGTTAATATTGATGCTAGCTTATGGAGAGAATTACACTTTTTTTACTGTTCGTGGGTCTCTCTCAAACTGTTTTTGATCACTGTCATTTTAGAAAACATTATTTGTAAATGTAAACATTGATCAGCAGAGTATGTCCACACCACATACATTTTTTTCTCTTTGCCTTTTGGAATCATATTAACCAAAATGCCAGTGTCACTGCTAATACTGGAAATAATAACTAAAATAAGCAACTCGCCTTAAGGCTCATTCACCTCATAATATCGAAATAGTTTGCAGAATACAAATCGCAATTATAAAACTTATAGCTTCCTATTGACTGCATAATTGGTACTTACTTAAAATTCACAGTTTTTAATACATAAAAGTACACCTGTTTTCCAAACAAATACTTTAAAAGTAAGGATTCTAGTTTAAATTTCTTTATCAGTTGTTGCTATCTACTGCTTCATAAACAAAAAATAAACATTTTGGTATTTTCGAGTTTTTCAAATACTAAGTGTTTTTATGTGCTAACAGTTCATACAAACTTTGTGAATAACCATGGAAGAAGAGCCAAAGAATTTTTAATATTTTTGACAATAGCAAGTAATAACAATTTTTATATGTGTAGATATTCAGATATCTTCATCATCCAGATACTTTCATTAGTTTACATTCTAAATATAAATAGTGTATATTAAAAATAGTATGGCAACACTTATACTCTTAAAAATCGAATATTGATCAGTTGACTGTGTCCATGGCATGCACTTTTTATTCCATTTCCTTTTCTTTGATGAAGAGGAAGCTGAAAATTTGTTTGATTTGACAGGCTCAGTATATTTCATCAACTATATGACCTATGTACCACTCTTTAGTTTAGAAGTACTTCACAAATTTATCACAATTCCTCCCCATTTGGGCATGCCTTGTGATACAAATTTGCTAATCAATGATGATATTCCTAGATTACATTAGTTTTATTTGTAACATCCATTTTATGCAATTTTTTTAATATCCATTTTAATCAGTATTCAATTATAGATTATTTTAAATAGTCATGGTATGTAACATGTTGATTTTCTAGTGAATTTAATTATCAGGTTGTTATTTTTCCATATGAAACTATTGAATAAAAATTTAGGAATCAAGTGATTGCTTCGGAGTGTGCACTTGTGGGCAGACATATATGAATATAAGGAAGGAGTAAAGAACTGTAATAACTGCAGACTTATGCGATATTGCATATCACACAGGGATACTATCAGTCCATGTATAATATAACAGCAACATATATGCAAGAATTAGGTCATCTATATGGAAGAGAAGGTTGCAGTCATTTGTAGGATTATCTTGGGTTTAGCCCTAGGTCACTGAATTGTTGCATGAGATATTCTCTGTGTTTGAGAACTAATTAAGCTACATCTGGTTGGTGATTAGCATAAATAGGCTATAATGACAAAAGGTATCATATTTCAAATCTTGCATAAGACATAGATCTTTTGATTTTAAAGTCTTTATGAAGTGGGACGTAGACATAGGTGTTTTGATCTCATGTAAGACATAGATCCTTAATGGAATGTGAACAGTTAAATATGCCTTTTCCAAAGCCATGCCGGTGATGGGAAAGAGAGGCCATAAGACTCAAATTAAATATCCCTACAGGCTCAAAATTCCTAATTATAACTGAAATGGAGTTGTACATATAGTCCTCGTGTGTTGTCATCATTAATTCTATAATTCTACTTATTTAATCACCATGAAATTTATCATGGTGTTAAGAAATTAGAAAAACATTTGTATTTTCTGAATCTCTAATAGGCCGCTCCAACTCACTTAACACAATCAGTGCATTAATTATTTTTGGAACATTCAAAGAATATATTCATTCAACATTAATGCGTTACACTGTTATTTCCTTTTTAAAATATCAGATAAAACCAATATTTTTGTGGAATTTCAAAAATCATCATTCATGGATACCACAACACATAGATGCTGTTATTCTTATTGATGGCAGCAACAGTTGAAGTTAAATATGGCACCTCTCTTTGCTTTTAATTATTGTTCTTACCATTATTCCTGTTTTATACAGTAGCTGATCTGTCCAATAAGTCTCACTTTACGGTCACTAAAAGTGTTTTATATATATATATATAATTGAATTTCCGAGCAATATATTCGTTTTGCTCATCCTTGTTCTTCTCAAAGAGCGATATGTATTTTGTTTAACAGTGTCGTTTTATTAATGTTAATCTGCATGCTACTGCCGCAAACCACAAAACGTATTTTTTATTACCTTTATTAATCATGCCGTGTTCTTAAGTTTACTGTCTTTAGAATTTTCTGCTACTAATTCATATAATTCTTGATTATTTTCACCATAAGGACTAATTAAATAAACACCAAATTTGTTTTTTAAAAAATCGACATATGTAAAAATATATGACATATATAAAAATCGACATTTATTATATAAATGTAATTATGTGAATGTTCTGTCCCCTTAGTTCTCTCAACTTGCTGCTGATGCCTGTCTGCCTGTTTTTTAGGAAGCCATATGGGCACTCTGAACAGGAATTATTTAGCAAAAGGTCGACTCGGTCCTGAGGAAACTTGTAATCAATGAAACCTTTGTTGCAATCAAGTAACAAATCAAATCATTTAACTGATTACGGACAAAATTTCTACTAGTTACATATTTTCTGAGGTTAACTAGAAATTTTGGCTCTAGTGTAGAATTGGGTGCCTCTTCAATTAGCAACAAATTTTGTTCAGCTTTGGCCATGAAACCCCATTTCTGGTTACTATAATAATTTTAACATTGCTTTAACTTCTTGATTTTTTTTAAATGAAAATAGATTGACGTATACATGGACAAAGTTAACACAGTGTGCAATGCTTAGTTTGTGCAATTCTCTGATTTTTTTTTTTTTTTTTTTAAGTGAAAATAGATAGATGTGCACATGGAAACCAAATTTGTGCAATTCTTTGACTTCTTATTTTGGTTTTTTTGTAGCGGCCATGTTGATATTAAGCCTTCTTGGCGTCAAAAAACAAGGGGCACCCATTTGTAAACTTTTACCGAAATTTTTAATTTATTGTGGAAAAGCATACGAGAACTATCCTTTTAGTGAAGGATGCCTTAATGTAAATTTTTTAAAGAGAAATTGGCTCGTTTTTATGTTCTTTATGAGAGAAAACCCGTGCAGCCAGCCCGCGGAGAAACTATGAGTATTCCACAGTCTTGTCACGGTACTGCTTTTAGGCTCTCATTTAAAAATAAGTCATATTTAAATACATTGCTAAAAAATTAACCAATTTGAATAACTTATAGACGTCAAAAATATCATCATCTCAAGTTATTGAAGTACTAGCAAAACTTTCTTACATGCTATTGGCTCGCCATCTCTGACTGTGTAAGGAAATCTCTGAAGTAGTTACCTTTACTCAGAATACTGTAACACCAAAAAAGTTTTTGCAAAATTGTTTACTGATCCCATATTACATGAAGATGCGAAATCAGGAAAAATGAAATTTTTCTTTTAAAAGGATTTTGCCCTGAATCAAAGCTGAGTAATAATGTGATGTGATGTACTTACGTATGACATTATGATGTAAATATTTTTATATTTCTTAATCGAACAAAAATCAAAGCCAGAATCCAAAATGATTAGAATATTAAATTTCAAAATGTTCTTATATTTTGTTTTGAAATGTCAAATTTTCGCATAAGAATTAAAAATTTTCTCTCAATAGCACAAATTCAGCATCTTTTTGGATTTGTTCTATTGAATCCTGGGGTTGGGGCTCCACAACTCAAAAATCAAAATCTGAAAGAAAGAATTTTTGTAATACTACACAGGATGTCCCACTCGAAAGGAACCCCTGGAAAAGTGTGATAAAACTCTTATAACAAGGAGAAATGAAACCAAATTTTTACATGACATATCTTTATGTTTGAGAAATGAGAAGTGCTGCAAGTAATCCCCCCCCCACACACACACGTGTACATACAGTTCAACACGGCACTGCACGTTCGCGTATGTTGCTGCCTGAATATTGGACGTCACTGCTTGGATTTCAAGGTGGATGTTCTGAAGTAACTCGTCGATGGTGCGTGGTTTGTTCCGGTATGCATTATCTTTAAGGCGACCCAACAGAAAAAAGCAAAGGGTTCAAGTTTGGAGAAATGGTTCCACTGCGCTCATACTTTTCATGGACATGTGGCATGTTGCCCCATCTTGCTGGTACCAGCCGAGTGTCAGCTACTCATCATCCAAATGGTTCAGAAATTCGAGAAACAGTACCTAGTACATTTCACCAATGACAGTAGTGTAAAACAATTGGCCCGGTGATGCGCCTTGTGATAATTCACACAACACGCCCATCTTCTGCGAATGAAGGGAGTTCTTGACGACTGTATGCTGGTTATCACTATTCCATAAACGTTTGTTTTGTTAGTTCACGTATCCTGACAAGTGGAACTACCCTTTGTCGCTATACTACGCGTACTCTAGCAGCAACACACACGAAATGCAGCGCTGTGTTGAGCTGTGTATACAGGTGAGGAAAGGTCACTTCCTTGTAATGTACTTTCATTTCTCAAACATAAAGACCTATCATGTAAAAATATTTCATTTCCTCTTGTTATAAAGATTTTTATCACACTTTTCCCGGGGCCCCTTTCGAGAGGGACACCTTGTAGCTGCCAGCTTTCGCGGATTTTCATCACACTTCCGGTTCCAGCACCTAATCTCCCGGTTTTTAATCTTTAGCCATTACTAATGAAAATGTTTCCCAGAAATAAATAAAATTTATTGAATTAATGAAACTTAAATTATGCAAATTCCATTCCACTAACCCTATTGATTTTTTGGGGGGAAAAAATTATAATCAAATTGTGTTTAATTTGAATTGCCTTAGTCTGCTGTAGACATTTCTAGAACTTTTTATGAAAGCTCAACCAATATTTAATCAGTTAATATTTATATATAATTTTATTTTACATCAATATATGATACATTACTGAATTTATATGCGTAGTAATGAGTGCATTAACTGTTAACTGTATCTTCGTCGTATTTAAAAGTAATCTGACAAATAAAAACTTTGTTTCCATACTAAAGTGTAAGAAAAATGAAATTAGCCAAAGAATATAAAATTTAGAATATGTAATTGAATATTAATATATTTTAAATAGTTGAATAACCTGAATCACTCATTATAAAATGAATTTATGTCAGTTTGAAGTTCTTCTGAAATGGCGTCGCAGCAGAGGCGTAATCTTTTCTAAACTCCAGGTTTTTCATATTTCGTGGTTGAGAGCTATACTATAGGAAACTTATACCATGATACCCACACCATGAAATAATAGTTTTCTTTTCATTTTTCACACAAAATATATGTAACATAAAAGTGTTCTCAGTGCTTCTTTAATACTTACTTATCTGAAGATCCTGCAGTATATATATTTGTTTCATATATCCAAAAGCTTAAAAACACGTATCTTTCTTCTTAAATTATTCAGTAATTTTAAAATGGTATAAATTAGTCTTACTTTCAATGATATTACCTATTACCTTATCAGAATTAGTCAAATGAACCGAGAAATAATATATAGATAGAATACACTTTTTCTAGTCTACTCACATCTGAAGTAACCTTCTTTCGGACACATTAGTCTAATTTTGTTTCCGTTCGTCGAAGCACCGTTAAAAGGTCACCTAGTTATGGCATAAAAATCCACTGTTTTACTGTACTTGGTATTTTACGGTTGACTAACAATGACCTTGACAAACATTTTTTGTGCTAAAAAACAGTCAAAAAAGATAAGGAGAAAATTCGTGGAGTTCAAATCAAATGATGACGGATAATTGTTTCCTTAGTTAAGAATTACAAATCTGCAATGGTAATTTTTCATATAAAATTGCCATAATATTAATTCACATAATGCAGTTTTTTAGTTATTTTGTTTTTGATTTATAAAAATCAAATGTGAAGGTATCTCATTTCGGCATATTGCATATTCAAACTAAATAATTTCATACTAAATCAGTTATTCTGCATGTATATAAGGGCCAATAACATATTTTTATTGAGAATTAATAGCAATTGGCCCTTAATTAAAAGGCATCAAATTCGATACTTGTTCAAAAGATTAATTTAATTCATTAAATGCCAAGCTTGTTTTGTTTTTCTCCACATTTAGTCTGCAGTATCCTATTTCACCGATTTTTCAGTCGGAGATATGTGTAGAATTTATGTATATCGTCGGTCAGCAATGACTGACGTGGCCCGAACGAAAAATTTATTCTCAATCACATAGTGCTAAATTAATTGTTAATTAAAGCATTATATTTTAGTACGATGTTAATATTGAATTGTGAAAATCTGCCTAATATTTAATAGCCAACATGATTTTGCATTGATTCAACAAAATGCTGGAAGACAACCGCCGCACCTGTCAGCAAAATTTTTACGATTTATAGCAGTAAAAAGCATCAAAATTTAAGAATGGCAAAGTTTTTAGAATTTAAAGGAGGCCCTGGATACTAGAATTTAGGGAGGCAGCAGAACTTAAGAATCACAGAGATTGGGCGGGAAATCACAAGAGCCAGTTCTGGTTGTCGTAAAATTTTCTAGAATATCTTACAAATGCTTGATCGAGGGTTTAATTGCATTATTGAATATAGCAAAACTACCAAAAAGAATCCCTTTGATGAGGAGTTTAGGAAAGAAACTGGTGCGTATTTATCTTATAACAAAGATAGATGTAAAACTTTCCTGCCTGTCATATAAAAATATGTCAGCAATAAATTCCTCTTGCAAACATTCAGTGGCAATACTGAATGAATAAATTTGAGTTTCGTAGAAAAATCGTATGCATATTTTTTTAATGTTCAGTGAATGAAGTGATATGCTGTTTCTTCAGTAATGTTTAAAACTGAATATCCTTATGTGATTAAATTTTTACTAAAAACGTTCTTAATAAAAAATATAAAAAAGCTTAGATAACGTGTATGGTGATTCTTCATCATCTTATTCGGCCGTGAAAGAGTGGGTAAAATAATTTCTCATGGACGGAGAATCCGTAGATGATTGACGTCACGATCGACTATTGGGAGCATTGACACAAGGCCAACTAGATATCTAGTTGGCCTTGATTGACATCAGATGATGTTCGTGTCCAGGATAAAATATTGTGCGAATAGGAGATAAAAGTCAAGGAGATGGCAGCAAGATTCTATCTATTTTCAAACAATAGTTTTGCGCATTTTACATTAACAAAATTTCTGGAAGATGGGTATCCCAATTCCTTTCAGCAATTCAAAAACAGCAATATGATTTTAAAAATCTTGATCATACCCTTAAATCCCAGATTTAGTTCCAAGTGATTATTATCTATTCTTGAAGCTCAAAACTAACTTTCACAGAAAGAAATGTATGAAAAAAGCAGTTATGGAACATTATGATGATAAAACTTCAGATTTCTTTGCCATGGTCATAACGCATACAGTTTTTTAAGTACCTTTTACGAAAGAAATAAGAAGAGCAAATTAACGAATTTTTGATTAACATACTCAAAGTCAAAGCAACACTGTACTGAAAATATATATATATTTTTATCGCCATCACACGAGATTGTGTATCGGAAATTCTAAAGATATTCTCTTTTTAAATACAAAACTTATTTGTGATATTGTGATATCGCTATTGAACTGAATTTTATAGCTAACGTGAGAAGAACATGATATTTAATAAATAAAGGTAACACACAAAACGTTAAAAAACGCCCCTTTGCGCGTAATATAAAATCTGAAAGCTTTCATATATATATATATATATTTATATTTGTAATCCGATTAATTTAAGGAAATTCATAAAATTCAAAATGGTACCAAGTACGGCAAAACTAAATACACTGCTCGACATTGAAAATGCAACACCCAGAAGGAGTGGTCAGAAATTTATGCAAATTTTAGAGTAGACGCACGTCACTGAGTTATGCGAATGATGTGAAATGAGCAGCTCTCCGACGCACGTGAAGTAAGATATAAGGGAAGGAACGTGCAGAATCGGCAATATTCGTGTCGTTATTTCTGCCAGACGAATTATCCAAGAAAGTTGGTTTTTGTTCCGGAAGATACGTGTAATAGGAGAGAATGCCAGGCCGCCGTCGACGAAGGCACTTCCAGCCAGATAGACGATTTTACGAGGGGTATGGTGATCGGACTGAGAAGGGCGGGTTGGTACTTACGTAAAATCGCAGCTGATACCCACATGGATGCAAGCACGGCGCATCGGCTATGACGAACATGGTTGAAACAAGGAAATGTGGGAAGAAGGAGGGGTGCAAAGTGACGTCAGCACGCATGGATCGACGCATCCGCCGACAAGCTGTGGCGGTCCCGCAAGTCACTTATACCGCGATTCTGCAGCATGTGCAAGATACCCTGGATGTTCCTGTGTCGACCAGAATCATATCCCGTCGATTGGTTGAATGTGGCTTGCACTCCCGGCATCCGTTAAGAAGACTGCCATTGACCCACAGCACAGACGCCAACGTTTAGAATGGTGTCGGACTGGAGCGATGTGGATGACAGAATGGCGAAACGTCGTGTTCTCAGATGAGTCACGCTTCTGTTTATCCAGTGACAGTAGACGTGGAGACAGATCTAATCCGGCAGTAACTGTGGAACACCCCACCGCACGACAACGAGGCATAATGGTTTGAAGTGCTGTTGCCTACGATTCCAGGTCACCTCTAGTTCGTATTCAGGGCACAATGACGGCCCAGCGATACTTGGATAATGTACTGCGGCCGGTGGCAATCCCCTACCTTCAGGGCTGCCTAATGCAATTTTTCAGCAGGATAACGCTCGACCACACAGTGCTCACATCTGCCAACAAGGTATACAGATGCTTCCCTAGCCACCGTACTCTCCTCATCTATAACCAATCGAACATGTGTGGAATGTGATTGGACGCCGTTTGCAGACTCTGCCCCTTCCTCGTTCAGAAGACGAACTGTGGCAAATGGTTGAAAGGGAATGGAGAGCCATCCCTCAGGACACCATCCGCACTCTTATTGACTCTATGCCTAGACGTTGTTCTTCGTGCATCGCTGTCCGCGGTGGTACTACGCTGCGCCTATGTTGCCTTCAGACAGCAAAACACAATAACACAATGGAAAGGTCACTTGGACACAAACAACAGCGTGTTCCAGAGTGAAGTAATGGCCATCAAACAAGCTCTACTTACGATAATCTAACAGCGGCAAATAGACAGCTTCATTATAACAGACAGCCTCTCCTCGCTGTATGCTATTGTGAACCCTATGCACAGCTCCCCACTGGTTGCAGAGATTCAGACACATCTGCGTGACCACAGCCATCTGAACACCAGGATAGAATGGACCAAGGCCCACGTCGGCAACAGGGGGAACGAGCAAGCAGATCAACTTGCAAAGGAGGCCGCAAGAAACATCAATGCCGAACATATCGCCATCCCATGCCAGTTTCGTATTTAAAGAAAAGTCTGAAACATAAGGCAAAATCCCTTTGGTAGGAGGAATGGGATACTGGTGAGACAGAACGCCGTGCTCACTATCACGTCCCTACGGTAGACTCAGACCGTCTCAAAGTACATACGCAAATGGTCCGATACATTACCGGACACGGTCCTTTCTCCGTGTACTATGAAAAACACGGGATTGTACAAAACGCACATTGTACCTGTGGTGAGATGGGCATCCCAGATCATTATGTTAGGCAATGCCCGCTTACAGCAGATCTGCACCTGCCAATTCCAACTACAAACACGCAGGCTTTCTGCAGATTTATGGTTAAAGACAAACGTACTGTCCGAAAAATCAACAAGATAGTTGATAAACTCATGAACTTGGGCACAGACTTATGTCTAATCTAAAGCAAACGTGCTAAGATATGATATGCAAATGCAAGGTGGAGTGTGCAACGCCATTTACCATGTGCCATGTATCATGTAAATTAAAAAACATTAATGTAATAAGTAGTTGCGAAGTTAATGTAATGTTAAGGTAAGGCGTTATTTCGTCTTGTCAATCTGATGTGTAGAATATAATGTAATGTGTAAACCATGTATCGCAATATATAATGTAATATATAGTGTAGTATGTACTGATAAACGAAGTATGCACTATCTTGTTAATTTGATATGTAGTACATTATCAAATACGTAAGCCAAGTATCGTAATATGTAAAGTAATCGTAATAGTGTCATATATATCATAATATATAATGTAACATGTAATGCAATCGTAATAATGTCATATGTATCGTAATAAATAATGTAATATGTAATGTAATCGTAATAGTGTTAAATGTATCATAATATATAATGTAATATGAAATGTAATCGTAATAGTGTCATATGTATCATAATATGTAATGTAATCGTAATAGTGTCATATATATCATAATATGTAATGTGTAATCGTAATAGTGTCATGTGTGTCATAATATATAATGTAATCGTAATAGTGTCATATATATCATAATATATAATGTAATATGTAATGTAATCGTAATAGTGTCATATGTATCATAATACATAATGTAATCGTAATAGTGTCATATGTATCATAATATATAATGTAATCGTAATAGTGTCATATGTATCATAATATATAATGTAATCGTAATAGTGTCACATATATCATAATATATAATGCGTAATCGTAATAGTGTCATATGTATCATAATATATAATGTAATAGTAATAGTGTCATATGTATCATAATATATAATGTAATCGTAATAGTGTCATATATATCACAATATATAATATAATATGTAATGTAATCGTAATAGTGTTATATGTATCATAATATATAATGTAATATGTAATGTAATCGTATAGTGTCATATGTATCATAATATGTAATGTAATATGTAATGCAGTATGTGCTGATTAATAAGCAACATGATACACAATGCAAAGCCCAACTGAAACAATGTGAATGCAAACTGTATAATAGTATTATGCATAACGATGTAGGCAGTGTATCGAGTAACGGGTACAATTGGCATGGTCCAGATGACAATTCAATATGCATCCAGTGTATAAAGCCATTTATCCTGTTTAATACAATGCCTGTGTATAACTAATTTCCTGTGAATAATTTAACCCGTATCGTGCTTATAACCCACTACTGCGTATAATGTTCCTATGTATCATTAATTTTCCCGTATATAATGTAATGCTTACCCAGTGTATAATGATAATATAATGCGTATCCTGTGTCTAATGCGAATCGTGTGCAAAATAACCCTTTTATAATGTACCAATATAGGGTTTATTAGGAAAGAATTTTGATGTAATAAGGTGATGTGAAGTTAATGTAATGTTAGAGTAAAGTATTAATTTGATATGTAGTATATAATGCAATATGTAAATCATGTATCGTAATATATAATGTAATATGAAATGTAAGATAAAGATGGACGTGGTGCTGTACTGATTAACCCAAATGGTAAAGGGACAGTGCCCACGTTCTCCGTCGCTTATCGCTTATCCTACTGAGGCGACGCCGTTCTCGCTCTGTATTCTCACTAATCATTTTGAAATAAAGATCACTTATTGCTGCTTGCGGTCTCTGTCGTTTTTCCAAATTTCATCACTTTCTGACCACTCCTTCTTGGTGTTGCATTTTCAATGTCGAGCAGTGTAAATTTGACGTATGTAAGCAAAGCAAAGGGGGGGAACTCTTATAAAGCATCAAGTTGTAAATGCCGTCCTTCATTTCATATTGATACCTAAAATGCAGTACTGTCTGACAACATACAGTGACAAAAAACCAAAAAATACAATAGTCGATTGATCCGCTTGCCTTAAAAATAAAATATGCCAAAGACACGATTTTTTTTTTTTTTTTTTAAATTCTTAAAATGTTAGTCGTATGTTTTAAGTATAATTGAATAATATCAGTCATCTGTATTATATTTCTCTGAAGTTCACAGCTGTCACAGAATATGCACTGCTAGAAATGAAAGTAAGAAAATGCAAATTTTAATAAATGAATATGTTTTTCTTATTGTTTTTTGCGATGATAGAATATAGAAAAGAAATAAGTTAAAACCTATAGAAATTAAATCGGCGAGAAAACTTTAGCCTGTGATAATCTTTTATAGAAATTATCGAGGGCTGTCTGCCTATGGGGAGGGATGCCTTCATGGAGGCCTTTTTAATGGAAGCTGGCTCGTATATTCGATCCCATGTCAAACTGTTAGTATTCAGCGACGTTGCCGTTCGGCCGCTGGTGGGCTAAATTTTTTAATAATTAGTATTTTTGGTTTCAGTAAATCATGGTGCATTAGTTAGGCAGTTTCTTTTTGTATGTTCATCGTCTGTGCTGGCTGATTGCTAATCAGTAATTAAAACACAAAATAACAATTTTATATATCTTTTCCTCCAATTCAGTGCTTCTTTCCGTGGTTCTGTATTTTTCATGTTTTCCTTCTTGTTTCTGTATTTTACATAGCATATTTTTTTATGTAGATTTATTTATTTATTGCCAATACAAAGCCCAATGAGATAATGCATTATTGCATTACTGTTTACCGGCTCTTGTGGTATGACTACTAGGCATTAGAAATTGGTGATTTAAAGTGAAATCATCATTGATTTTTCATATTTCATGATCCGAAAAAATGTAATGCCTCTTCAAACTCATCCTCAAAAACCGAAGTTTGACTAAGAACAACTGATGCTTTAGTTCAGACCAAACCAAGGCCTCAACACACTTTGTTGATTTAAAAATAGGGACGGAGGCAGATTCTGAGTAATTTTTTTTAGCCAGAAATCTCTGTTTTCGACTTTTGCCTTGGAGCCCTAAGAAGCATGCGTTTCTGTTGCTTAATAAATTAATGAAGCCTAGACAAAAATCATCATTATTCGAAAAATCGCTTTCGCATTTTACATTCTTTCTTAGAGTACTATAAATCATGAATTATACTAACAGCCCAGAATTCTCTTTTTCCGTTAGTAACTAATTGCGTAACTAGGGTTATGAGGTGTTTCTCCCGCCTTCTTAGCGTGTCTTCGTGGTGTAGTGATCTGCAAGCTGGGATCGTATTCCAGAGGTCCGTGGTTCGATTTCCGGCAAAGGCGTTGCTCATTTTTCATCTTTGCTTCCAAAAAATACCTAATGTCTCTACAGTGGCGCCCGAACTAAAAGGGTGGTGGATGAGGATTCTCCACGCCCAGGATTTGGCGATTGGGTCCCCTAAAAAAAACCAGTCGCGCTTTAAAAAGGGGGAGTGTATAAGGTATTTCTTCCCCCTTCTTAGCGTGCCTTCGTGGTGTAGTGGTCTACACGCTGGGCGCGTATTCTGAGGTCCGTGGTTCGATTCCCGGCGAAGGCGTTGCTCATATTTTATCTCTCCTGCTTCCAAAAAATACCTAATGTCTCTACAGAGTCTAAGAACTCTAGTTAGTCACTGGCTACCGCAATTCAGGATTTCGAAAATGGAATCCGTTCCGATTGTCACCAAAAGATTACCTCTTACAATTTTAAATAGAAATTTCGAAATCAGATTTTATCTTTAAGCATCCTTTTCTTTTCGTTTGTTTTCTCTCGAATATATACATTTTTCATTGCGTATTTTCCAAACTACCTATAATAGAAATGATGAAATGCTTTGGCAGACGATATGCTTTCTAGTGCATCCAGAGTTCTCAAGATTAGATTGACCGCAAACATAGAATTTAAAGAATTCTTTTCCACAAACCGGTTTTATAAGCGTATTAATGTGTATGCTGTATTCACGGATAGATATTTTTGTACCCAGAATATTTTTGTAATACATAAACAGAATTCCGGACGGGAACAGCTATATCCTACTACTTATCTTACCATAAAAATATTTTTTCATTGCGAATTTCTAGTCCAAGTAGTTTTTATCTGAGTAGTGTCTCTATTCAGTCAAAAGGTAAAGAGAAAGTTTGAAACGGATTTGTTGAAAAAACATCAAGGCAGGAGAGCAGATTACGTGAATGTTCAAAAGAAACGCAAAATGGCAGTATGATTGTGAGTAAACAATATAATAGAATGGGAAATAAAGCGAATAAAATACCGGAAAGCCGGAATCTCCAAAATATTGTCAGTTTTAAAGAACCAAGCGAGAGAAGATTGTGCAACAGAGCTTGAAAATATAATTCAAATTATTGGGGGGGGGATATTGATTAAGTGAGAATGTAAACATGAAAAAAAAGAAAAAAAAAAAAAAAAAAGATGAGCGAGAAGAAGCAACTTAGCTTGAAACATATATAATATGTGGAATATGTTACTAAGTGATTACAATTTTTGTTTCCGGAATTAAATTATCTAATAGTCTATAGAAACCTTCTTTAGAAAATACAATTTTGGAGGTGATCTCGTTGAGGACTCACAAATCCCATATAACGGGAGGGGAAGGGGGCGAACAACTTATATCGACTCTGTTAATACCTAACCTTCTTCAGTCAGAAATATTCTTTAAATTATTTATGTATTTCCAAACTTGTCACAGCATCATTCAAGGAAAGTGAGCGTAGTTGTATTTAAGTTGAAAATTCTTGCTTCACTGAAGATTTGTAACTTATCTTGCAAGGTTAATATTATTCACTTTGACTGCGAAGTTTCGCAATGCCAGTTGCCAGTTAATGGCTTTTTTTAATATACATACATATATATATATATATATATATATATATATATATATATATTAATTTTCGAGATCACTTCATGCGAATAAATCAGGCTGTGGCCTTAATATCCGCTATAACTTGTGTCACGACTGAAATTTCAAACTGAATCTTTAGTGTCCGGGAAATTAATAGAGCATTTAAGATGTAGTTTCTAAATTATTATTATCCCCCCTCCATTTTCCGCAGATTACAATCGATGTTCTCTAACTGTCAATCTTAATTTTCGTTTTCGTTCAGGTAGTACATAGTTTTAGACTTATATTTCTTATACCGTTCAACATCCTGATTGTAGTATTGTTATTTTTCAATAGCATTCTAAATTTAATGAACCACAAACTATATTGCGTTACTCTGTACCGGCTGTTGTGGTATAACCAGTAGCACGCCCAACTACCACTATAAATTGCTGTGCAACAACAATAAGGCATTTTTCCCTCATAAATTCTATAGCCCTAGATATTAATTTTCTTGATTTTTCAAGGTAATACCCGTTATAGTGGGAAAACGAGACAGTTTTCTTTTAGAAAGTCCTTTACGAAAGCATTCTTCCTAAAGCAAGATAATGCTTGCGTGCTTTGCAGTGGTCATTTAACGTACCTGTTTTATTAGAAATCCACATAGTAACTTTCTTTTCTGCCTTTTTGCTTTGTTTTGAAATTAAACTAATAGTGCCGGTCCGTTATTAATGCAATATATTTTTTGACAGTTAGTTAAACTGTCCCTGATGCTAACTATTAAATATATGCCTCACTTATGTGTAGTAAAATACTCGGGAAAACTTGAATACTTGAATTCTTCTGTTTTGAAATGCTTTTTGTTCAAGAAGAGGAATACTTATGCACTCGAAATTACCCATTCGGCCAAGAAAGCCTTAAATGAATTAAAAGCCAAAATAAGGAAGCAAATTTAGACTTCGAAGAATACTGTTTTATCCTCACTGTGGTAGGGTACGAACTGCGCGAAATTTGATCGAAAATCCCTCCCCCCATCTTATCTAATCCACGAACTGTGTGACGTTTCCCTGTCCCCTCTTTCTAAGAACTTGAATTCTCAAGAAGATGGGTGCTACAAAAAGTCATTTATCGCCATTAATGGGACATTTTATTGAGACTGCAAGCCTCTATTTTCGTTAATCAAAACTGTAAGAATTGTGCATACAAAACAAATACTAATTTAAAATCTGGCGTGTGCTAAAGTAAAAATGAATTTCTTTTACACTCATTTTAAAGTTTTATGATGCTTAAAAGAAAAATGAGCCAGAACTTTTTTATTCTCTGTAAGAATTAAAAGCTTTCCAAGTTGTAGATTTTAGCTGCTGATATATATATATATATATATATATATATATATATATCAGTTTTTAATAATAAAATTGATAGATTAATGACATACATAAAATGGATACATAATCAATCTATCAAATATCGGATTTATACCGGAACTTAAATAAGTTTTTTCTTGTCTAGATAAATATTAAAAAATGTTCTTAGAGAGCAGAATGGTTTTAACTTTCAAATTTACCATTTTAGGTAAACAGTTCTAATTTAAGTAAAAAAATTCACTTTATTAAATCTAAAAATTGAATTTCTTAAGTGGTTTTAAATTCACACTAATATTACTGCAATACATGCCGTATTAAGCTTTCCATTTTTAGTTATTGAAGTTATTTTAAGGTTATTTAACTTTCTTACAAATTCCATACTTTAATACTAGAAATGTTTAAATATTTATTCTGTTTTCCAGTTACTCTGCCTGATGTACTTTGGCATATATTTAATTTCTAATGAACATTTAATCAATAAATAGATAATTATGAGCATCTGCAGAATTTTCATAATTAACAAGAAAAAAAAAATCGAACTCCCTTATATTAATACATTGTGATTTTCAGTTCCCTTTTAATCCATTCCTTTGTCACATATTGTTGCACTGTATTCAAGTTTTCATGTATGTATAATTTATATATTTTGTATTGTATTTATGCCAATTTATATTTAAATGATAATTTTTGCAAATTCTTGCATCATAACTCTAGTTAACAGATGTTTTTAACACCTTGGTAAAGCTTAAACTTCAGCATGCAGCTTATTTTCTAACCTAGTTTCAGGTTGAATTATTTGTAAAATTAATTAACTTGAAATTATTTGTTAACAAAGATGGTCGCTAAATCACGCTAATAATATTTCTAACTGTTGTAATTTATAAAGCAACGAGTTCATGTGATTTATAATTCATTTATAATATTTTCAGCAGTATTGAAATTAACAGCAGATACTGATAATGTTATATATACATTTAGATTAAAATGATTTAGCTTGCCATTGCCTTCTTCACTGATGCTTTTATGCTACATTCCTAATATTTCATAATGGCATACAGGTAAGTTTAACTCATTCACCAAACATGTAAATCTCTAATTCAGCCCACTTTTGTTCTTATCTGTGCTGTATCTTCTATTTTCCTATTTATATTGTTCAGCCTAATTTCAAAAGGTCTTATGATCAAGCGGAAAAGTTACTAAACTTAAGTAGTTCGACCCGAGTTTCCAATCCCAGAGATGTCCCACTTTCTTTTTTTGTACTTTTTTACTGTGTAAAAATGTATCGTAAAAATTTCAATTCATGAAGTAC
The DNA here is from genome assembly GCF_044657685.1 of Stegodyphus dumicola. Taxonomy (NCBI): domain Eukaryota; kingdom Metazoa; phylum Arthropoda; class Arachnida; order Araneae; family Eresidae; genus Stegodyphus; species Stegodyphus dumicola. Next base: position 204,192,792 of record NC_140771.1, read on the forward strand.
AAATACTTTTTTAATTAATTCTTTAAGAAAATTGCACAAATTTTCACCTTGGCATATCTTCTTACAAATCCCTCTAATAAGAAAAAATAACGAAAGAAATTAACTCGTTTTCTGTGATTGATTCCTAGGTGCAAATTATGTGTAACTTTTTCTAAAAGCATAGAGTTTATATGGATATCAACAAATTAAGGATTATTTCTCCATCTAATTTTCTTAACATGTTTATTCCAGAATTTTCTTTTCACACTGTAATGTTTAACTTTATGTGTTTTCTATAATCATTCAATTTCTCCAGTCATGGCAACTTTGCATACCTTCTGACAAGCAGTTATATTTTTAACCACTGTATTTTAATTCCTGTTAACTATCAGTACATTATTCACTTGTTTCACAAGTGCAAATATTTATTTTATACGCAAATCCACGTAAAATAGCAATAAAATTTCAGTAATGCGGAGCTTCTGATCGATTGCTTGTTTTAGATTGAATGAAATTAAGCTTAATGTTACTGTTAATTAGCTTGTTATTAATTTAATTATACATTTCTAATTAATTATATGTTCAGATATTTCCAAGTATATTGCACAAACTTTTGCATCCCAATTTTTAATTTTTGGTTAAAAAAATAAACTTTTATTTATTGAGAGGCCCGATTGATTATATTAATTTGCAGTACTGTTTATCTAATTCTTTTCTTCTTGATAAATTTTTGAAAAAACTTCTTAGCATAATAATTTAAATTTATTTATAATTTATACGTCAGTGTTCCAAACGCATAGTAATGTTGTTATAATAGATTTCATGCTAAGCTTTTTTTAAATTTAACTATTAATTTCTGCAAACATTTACATGATTACTTTAATTAACAAAAAATATTTTTAACACACTTTGGTATGGAATAATCTTTTACACGCCAGTGAACTCTTTTAAATTTTCCAGAGTATAGTTCAGACATCATGACTATTATTGATGTAATTTATAAAAAATATAATTGTATGCTTTATAATTATTTATGATATTATTATAATAAATGAAAAATGTTTGTAATGCTAATATGTACGTTTACCAATACCATTTATTTTCTTTGTTAGCTCTCGCATTTATTAGTGTTATTCAAGTAATTAGCCTACTTGTTAAATATTTTTACTTAATCTTGTGATATGTAATTCTATTTCTTTATTTTTATTTTCCTCTTGCCTACAATTGGCTTCGAAAAGTTAAACTGCAATCCTGTAGGCAACAGGGGGAAGAAATTTTGATTCGCGCAGTTTGGCTAGATCAGGACCCGGGGAGGATTTTCATTCGCGCAGTTGGAGTACACCCCTCACTGCATCTTCGTATTAATATAATTATCTTTCCTTTTTTTCTTACTTAATTTTATTTTACTCGTCATCAATACGAATGTTACGAATTTTGTGCATAGATAGATGATTTTAGTGAAAGTATATGTGAAATTGTTGTATTCTTTCCGCGTGCAAATGTAATGTCACGTCGTCTTCATGTGCCGTCTCATAAGAAAATGATTAAACCTTCTTCGTATTTTACACATTTATTACACACAGAAAACTAAAAACTAGATCACTAAAACTGCACTACTAATAACTGAAATATATATACACAGCGCAAAAAAAGGGGGGAGAGTTCTATATCTCCCGTTCTACCGTGGCCTTCGAGAACAAGGCCATACAGCTCAGTGACGTAGAGCGCGTGACGTCAGTACAGAGAGTTGCACCGTGGCCTCTCGAAGGCCACGGTTGCACCCCTCTTTGGGTTTGAGGGCAGCTTTGGGTCAAAGGTTATTGTTAGTCGCCATTGCTACTAGAGAAGTGGTTGAACTGCTATTATTGACCTAAAATCTTGGTACATACCGTGCTTTTTTCGTAGTCGGACACTTTAAATTTGAGTTTTTTTGCAATTTGTGGGTTGTTCCAGAAACAATATAATGTCTTACATGTGTTCAGTACCGCGATGTAACTAAAATTACAATACATATTTTCGCTTTTCCTGTTGGTGCAGATGTAAAAGTGGATACACGCAATAAAACGGAAGGACTTCATTTCGACTAAAAACAGCAGTGTGAGGTTTCATTACTATGATTTTATTGTTATTTAAAGAAAACTAGATTAAATATTCGATATGTTTAATATGTCTGTTTTTAAAGCTAAAATGATTTTCACTGAAAAACTAGTGTAAAATATTTAAAAAGTAAACAATAACTAGTGTAAATTGTAAAAGTAAACAATAAATTAATTAAGAATTAATTAAGTCATAACACTACAGGATTATTTAATGTATAGTAAATTTTGTTTCATGTATTGCTGAAACGATGTGCATTATAATTATATATTAATCATACAGCATTGAATGATTTGTAACATCTAATTTATTTCAGTTTTATTTTTAATGTACTTGTCATTATAGTTTCAAAGATTTAAAAGTAATAATGTTTTTCATTTAAAAATTCAAATTTGTGTTTTTCACATTACCTTTTTCTTTAAAACTTTTTTTGGTCATATTTTCAAAATTATTGCGAAAATTGTAATTAATATTATATTTTTAAAAATATATAAACAAAACTTGAAAACGATATTGTTATACCAGTTGCTTATAAAGCTTAGATTTTTTTTTTCCCTAAAATTTTGCTGTTACGTTTTTTAAATTAAACTTCATACATTAGCAAAATGCTAAATTTTTGAAGAGCTACAGAGTATTTGATATTTTAAATGGATACAGTAGAATAAACAATTAAAAAAGATGAAATATACTGGGAGAATGAAGTGCTTTTGCAAGGGACGTCCGGTATCCTATACTATCATTGCACTTTCCTGATATGATATAGGCTCTACCACGTGCACTTCGGTAACGAGATGTGGGAACCTCGGCTAACTACCTTGCATATTTTAAATTTTAAAACATAATTCTGCAGTGTGTTCCTTTCAAAATGTTGTCTATTAAATTTTCAGAGAATTATTATTTTCCCCTTAAGGAATTTAAGCATACACATAAGTGATCCAAAGAATCAAAACTCAGACATAGTCACAGGCACAACTTTCGATCTGGAGAGCTACGAAATTCACTATTATGATCATAAACTCTAATGTGGATATATCAAGATTTCGCTAAAGAGTAATAAAGAATAGTAAGAACTCATATCGAAATTTAAAAAAGTGTTTAATAAAGACAGTCGGCAGAATTAAAGTAAAATGATTTTCTGTGACAGTTTAAAAATAGATCTTTGGTTTTTATTCTGTAAGAATCTGAATCATTGCAAGTTTAGTAATTATTTTAATAATAACAATAACACCATTTGACAGTTTAAAACAATGCTGACATTAAAAAATAAATTTTAATGTATTTATATCGATAAATAAATAAATGCTGAAATATTCCATTTTAATATTTTGTTTATTATAAAAGACCTTCTACACTTAAATTTGTTTAAAAAATAAATGTAATAACTGAAAATGCTAGTTCTTCCATTTTATCGCTATACTGAAGAAAATTATATATTATTTAAAAAGGTCGGTAAGAAAAAGTTGATTCTTGTAAAATGCTTTTTTTTATTCATATTTTTCACGTTTATATATGAATTAAAAATAATATGCAATGCTTCGTTTTCAGTTCGAAAGCTTAACATTTTCGCGTTATGAAGTGTTGGAAAGTTTATTCAAACTATGGAAAATAAAATGAGACTAATATAAATAATTATTGATCATCCAGGTGAACATTTTTGTCAAGCATTAAGAAAAATAAGCTCAGATATCTGAAGTCTTAAAGCGTGATATATAATTAAATGTTAAGATAGTATCATTTATTTAATAATCTCCTATTTACTTTACATCAGAATAACATAAAATTAGCTCTTAATAAATTAGCGCGTTGTGGGTTTACTCGCTTCGAATGCAGGAGAGAGATTTCTTCGCACTCCTCCATGGACAAGGTCCAAGGAGATTCCTTAGAGATTCTTTGTAAGGTCCATGCACTCCTCATCGTGACGTCACGAGAGAGCTGGACGGCCTTATTTCTCGAAGGTCACGCTTCTACTGGGCCGATTGACGTAATTCAAATTGCGTTTTTCATTTCTCGAAAGCGCGATTTAGGATATGTATTAAACTTATAAATATCGTTGTTCTAATATAGATATTTTGACACAAAATCGAACATTTTCTGAAATGACATGCCAATTTTTTCTCATATTTCGATTCTACGACTCAAATTATACCAAACTGCCAAGTTTTGTAAAAACCGCACGAGTAGTTTTTAAAAAATTAGCTCTCAAAGTTTTAGCTCCTCCGCGTTAATTGAATTTGGTGTATGTTTATTAATATGTCTTTTTTTTTAAAAAAAACTTATATATTTCTTCCTTTCACGCTTTCAAATTTAGATTCATTCCAAATAAAATCCGCCCATTTTTGCGATTTGTTTTTAAAATTTGTATTTTTAAAAAAATTTTGAATTATAATCAAAAAAATTTTACCATCATCTTAAAGCAGATCTAAGTATACCAACAAAATATTAGAATTTTTTATTCAAAATTTCCTAAGGTAAGATATACGTAAGTTTTGGCGCGTTTCGAAGTTTGGCATATTTGTTATAAGCGATAATAACGCCAAATATGGTTTGCGCACTTTGTTGAAATTATTTGAAAGTGTGGTGGTGGTGTATTGAGAACACGGCAAAGCACATTAGGGCTATCTGCCTAAGGGGAGGGATGTCTTCTTGTAGGGCATCCCTCCCCTACAAGAATTATGATATTAATTATAATTAATATCATAATTATAATTATAATTCTATATTATGATAATTAATTATAATTATAATTCTATATTATGATAGTCCTTCTTGGAGGACTTTCTAAGGGAAACTGGCTCGTATACACGTTACACATGGGGAAAACCACGAAAACGCCCATGCAGCAAGCCCATTCGCGGGATTCGAACTTGGGACCGAACTACCAGTGTTCAGCGATTTTACCGCTCGGCCGCTGGTGGACTATTTGAAAGTATGAAAGATGTCCATTATTCCGCTCGTGTACAATGAAAAAAAGGAAAGGAAAATAGGTTGCCTTAATAGTCTTAGCGTAAACTATAAAAGGTGCGCTAAGATAAATTTTTGAATTTCTCCGTAAATTTAGCGCTAAATTTTACAAAATTTAACATTTAGGCATAATTTGAGTCTTAGAATCGAATTTTCTCGATGAATCGAATTGAATTTTGTCAATCGGTCCAGTAGAACGGGAGATATAAAACTGTCCTCCTTTTCAATCCAAAGGGGCTTTGTTCCTGAAGGACTATTGTTTAAGTTTTGCGATTTTGCGTCGAATCACTATAAGCGGTGTATCACTTTTCAAGTTGTTGCCACCAAATGTCCTGCATTATATTTGAGGAAATTAAATAATGAAGAATTTGCATAAATGTATGTATGTTTCTCGCATTGTGATAAAACAACGGTACCTAGAGGTATTCAATTTTGAATGACTTAATTCTACTGCGAATATCGACTTCTGAAAGCCCAAATTTGAATTTTTTTTTATTATCGATTTTATATTTTGTAAGACTTTAACGAATTTTTGATTAACAAACCCAACGATTTAAAAGCGAGCAATGGCAAAGCTCTACAGAGGAAAAAAACCTTTTTACTCTACGGGGGGGGGGGAACCAGCATGCGGAACTGTGTATCGGAAATTCAAAAGATATATTCATTTTAAAATTATTTTACGACATTGTTGTTGAACTGAATTTTATGGTTTAAGTGCAAAGAACATGATATTTAAAGGTAACACACAAATAAAACGCCCCTTTAGACGTAATTTAAAATCTAAAACCTTTCAGGATTTTTTTTTTTTTTTATTTTTTTTTCCCTGCGCAATGTGCATTTATTAATACAAGTTAATTTCGTTTCGTAAAGGCTCCCATGAACCTTCCCCTATCCTGACTTCTCTATCTATCTCCCTCCTGGAAACAACTTTTGGCGCCTCTCAGATTGAGATAGCGCCCTGTAGGCATCTTGTAGGTTGGCATCACCCATACATCACAGCAAATTTTTCTGTTAGTGCAGGAAAAATAAGAGCACAGGGACAGATGACATTATCATCGTCAGGAAGAGTTTTGAAGAACTCTTAGAAAATATTATGAAGGTACTTCAGAAATTGAAGAAAGAAAATCTCAAATTAGGTAGCGTAAGATTGGTACCTACCAAACGTAAATTGTTCAATCAGGAAATGACTTACCTTGAACATGTCATCTCTGCCGAAGGTGAATGTACGGTGTCAGCAGTTAAAGGTTGGAGACGCCTTTGAAAACGTCCATTATCTGCGAAATTTCCAGGGACTTTGTACTTCATCTAAGGCTTCATCTCCCATCGCAAGGCCTAATGATAAGCTGAAAGAGGACAAGCAAAAGTTCCTGTGTACAAAAGAATGTGAGGATGCATTTAACAAACTGAAGGAAGCTTTAATATCTGCTCCAATCCTGACGTAACCTCAGTTTAGCAAACCATTTATTCTCGACACAGCTGAGAGCAACAAGAGTGTCAGTGCTGTTTTGTCCCAAGAAACAGACAGTCAAGAACGTGTCGTGGCATACTGGAGCAAGTGCCCATCTAAACCGGTGAGCAATTACTGTCTCACCATGAAAAAGTTGCTCGAAACAGTTAAAACCGTAGAACATTTCCATCTTTATCTCTACGGTACAAAATTCCCGCTCTGAACAGATCATGCATCGTTGGCCTGGCTTTTAAATTTCCAGAATCCTGAAGAGCAAATAGCCAGATGGATACAGAGACTTCAGGAATATTACATAAGTATCCTTGATAGAGATGGATCGTCGTAAACAAATGCCGACGCCGTCCCCAGAAGACCCTGTCTGGAAAGCTGCCGACATTGTTCCAGGGTCGAAGCGAAATAGGAGCCGCTTAATCTGGTCGGATGGCAAGTTTCAACTTTTACATCGGCTGATGGAGACCCGTGGAAAGATGAAGAAGTCAGGAAAGCCGAGTTGTAAAACAACGACAACCGAGCAAGTATTAATTTAAAAGTTAAACAACAAAAACCAGCGAAATATTTGCAAATTTTCGCAGGACTAGTTTCGATGGTTTTACCGAACCATCATCCTCAGCTGTCAAAGAGCAAATGAACGAGATAAGATATAGTGATTAGATAAAATAAGATAAGAATGGCTGAACAGGAGTTAAGCTACTGGCGTCATCTATTGATGAAACGAGAAGTAAAACATAATTTCTCTAAAGGCTGAAGGTAAAATGGATTGGAATGAATTAGGAAATAGAACAGAAATATTTTTTGAATGTGAAAAGCCTCTCAAAAATCTCATTCCCGAATGGATTATGTCCAATGCATACCATCTTCCACCAATAGATAACATCTTCCATTGGTGAATGAGATTTTTGAGAGGCGTTTCACATTAAAAAAAATCCTTCTGTTCCAGTTAACGACCCTAATTCCAATCCATCTTTGCCTTCAGCATTTAAAGAAATTATATTTTAGTTCACGTTTCATCAATAGATGACTCGAATAGCTTAACTCCTGTCCAGCCATTCTTATCTTATCTAATCACTATATCTTATCTCATTCATTTGCACTTTGGCAGCTGAGGCTGTTGGTTCAGTAAAACCCTTGAAACAAAGTCCTGTGAAAATTCGCAAATATAATGCTGATTTTTGTTGTTTGACTTCTAAATTAAAACCTGAAGAAAGCTTTAACATCCGCTAGAATCCTGTCGTACCCTCAGCTCAATAGACCATTTATTTTCGACACGGATGCGAGCAATGAAAGTGCCGATGCTGTTTTCTCCCAAGAAATAAATGGTTAAGAACGTGTTGTGGCCTACTGGAACGAGTTGCGTCACTAAGTTACATAGGTATTACTGTGTCACCAGGAAAAAGTTCCTCGCCATAGTTAAAGCTGTAGAACATTTCCATCGTTATCTCTATGGCAGAAAATTCCTGCTTCGCACGGATCATGCATTATTGACCTGGCTTTAAAATTTCAAAAATCCTGAAGTCCAAATAGCCAGATTGGATAGAGAGACTCCATGAATATGACTTAAGTGTCCATCATAGGGAAGGATCATCGTAAGGAAATCCCAACGCCCCCCCTAGAAAGCTGCTGACATTGTTCCAGGGTCGAAGCGAAATAGGAGCTGCTTAATAAGGTCAGACGACAAGTTATAACTTTTACTCCGGCTGATCGAGACCCGTGGAGTGATAAAGAAATCAAGAAAGCCCAGCTGGAAGAGACATTAAACCCATAATTTATTTAAGGGAGTCTACAATTGGAAACCTACCTGGCCAAAAATTTGATCTATAGTCCTAATATGGGACTCACTTGATATTCGGAACGGCGTCTTGTACCGGAATTTCGAATCGGATGACGGAAAGGCATTCCGATGGAAGCTGATACTTCCAAGATCGCGGATCATGAACATCGTTAAAGAATAATATATCAGACCAACAGAAGGCCACTAGAGAATAATGACTCTAATTTTCACAGGACTCTAATTTTCAATTAATTTTCACAGGACTTTGTTTCAAGGGTTTTACCGAACCAACAGCCTCAGCTGCCAAAGTGCAAATGAACGAGATAAGATATAGTGATTAGATAAGATAAGACTTTGTATAGAGTTCGAGAGCGCTTCTGCTGGAGTTATGCCATGGATGACATGAAAATGTGGTGCCAATCTTGCGCTGCCTGTGCGGGTCAGATAGGACCGAAGAAACGCAGCCGAGGAAAGCTGCAACGTTACAATGTAGGAGCGCATTTTGAACATATCGCCTTTTACATCCTGCAACCTCTATTACGAACTACTGATGGCAGCAAATACATCGTCGTTGTCATTGATTACTTTTCCAAGTGGCCTGAAGCAGATCCTGTTCCTGATCAAGAGGCCGTCACTGTAGTGGACGTAATAATGCAGCACTGGATTTCCATGTTCGGAGTGCCTCTTCAGTTATACGTCGATCAAGGAAGAAATTTTACCTCGACTGTAATTAAAGAACTCTGCAAGCTACTCAGCATCGACAAAATCCAAACGATACCTTTACTTCCCCATTCAGACAGCACGGTAGATAGATTTAATTGAACCATGTTAAAATAATCTCTCTCACGTGTTTTACAGAAACCAACAGGTCTGGGACAAGAAGTTATCTCACATTTTACTCGCAGTGCTGTGAGCAAGACTATCAGCTATCCCCCATCGCAGATGTTCCTTGATCGTGATCTTTGTCTGCCTTGTGATCTTTTGTTTGGTCGCCGTTTGGATGCGCCTTCATCGCCTGAGAAGCACATCCAAGATTTCAGACACGGTGTGAAGCGATGCACAATTTTTCACGAGACCGAGTCAACTTGGAGATGGAGAAGAGGAAGACCCGATATCAAACGACAGCTACAGGATAGAGGGTCAATGAAGGTGGCAAGGTGTGGTTATGGAATCCGATTCGAAGGAAAGGACTTTCTCCCAAACTACAGTCACCTTGGAACGACCATTGCACAGTCCTAAACAGGATGAAAGACCTCGTAGTTCGGATCAGTAAGTTATCAAATTCTGAGTCGTTCATTAGGGCAGGCTAACCTCTTACTTTGTTTATATCACGAAGTTCCCCATAGTTTATACATTGTAAATTGTATACTAAGACCATGTCATATTCGTAAATTTATGTATTTGTTTAGTGGTTTAGTATTTGATATGTTTTATGTCATTTATTGCAATTATTGTTTAAGTACAATAATTGGCCAGGGATTGTACTGCCTCGGACGTACATTCCTTGGTGTTAAGGAATATTCTTTGATATCGCCAAGAGATGGCATTGGAAGTCCATCTGTTGGCTTACTTAACGCTTCCCCTCCTGAACACGTGGGTTGACATTCGATTTAGGTATTTTAGCCTACATTGTATGTATTTATAATATTAAGTTTTAATTAAAACTGTGTAATACCCTCCAGACCATGCATCTCATTTTTTGATTATCAATTTGATTCGAACTTGATCTAGAATTTCGTTTTGTTGGTGCATCGGCTGACAACCGAAGAATCTGATTAATTTGAAATTTTGTGTTTTCGCCTTTTGGATTAATCTTTTTTAAGCCAAGTGTGCTCACGTCTGTCTCTTTTGATAATTTATTAAAATGGAACAGGAGACACTAAATAAGAATCGAGCGCATATACGGGCTTCTCTAACTCAAATTATTAAAAACGTAGATGAATATTTAAATGAAAAAAAAAAAGAAAAAAAGAAGAGTTAGAAAATTGTTTGGTATTTTTCAATAGCAAAGAAACGGAACTACATGATTTAAAATGAAAAAATACAAAAGTTGATTGAAGATGAATCAAAATTAGAGTCAGATATATATATAGATTATTTTGAGTATTGTATTTCTTTAAATAACAATTGATTTTAGACTTCGTTATTATTATTTTATCGTTATATTCCATAGAGGTATATAACGATAAAATAATAATAACGAAGTCTAAAATCAATTGTTATTTAAAGAAATACAATACTCAAAATGTCAATACGAATTTAAATAATTCATCTACGGAAGTTGAAACCAAAAGTCAGATTGAAGGTAATGTGAAATTGCCCAAGCTGTTAATTCACAAATTTTCCGGAGACTATAACGATTGGATGAATTTTTGGAATTCATTCAAGGTCACTATTGATGACAATGTTACGCTTTCAAAGATCGAAAATTTTAATTATTTGAAAACTTATTTATGTGGAGACGCAGCATCAGCCATAGAAGGTCTTTCAATCTCAGAGGCTAATTATAACTCCGCTATAGACATTCTTAAAAATAGATTCTGTCAAAGTGACCTTATTATCAATACACACATTTCTAATCTCTTAAATTTAAATCCCGTTCAAATGAAGTGACAAAATTGCGAAAACGTTTAAATCAGAAGCCTTTTAGCACTCGGTGGGAAACCAGAAACATATTCCAACATGTTTATTCCAATTTTTATGAAAATTGTCCCGAGCGATACAACTTTAGAATTTCATCGTACAAATACTGGAAATCCTTCAACCTATGATTTAAACAAATTTCTAGACTTTTTCTGATTAGAAATAGAATCGCGAGAAAAAGTTAATTCCTTATCCTTTCCACAGAAGTCCAAACCGGAAATGAAAAGTATTAACAGATATCCACCGACGCCAAAACATGAACAAACTGTCACTACACATAAATTTATGGCAGCCGCGGCATCAAATCGAAACTGCATTTTTTGTTTTCAAAACCATGACTCAGAATCTTGTTTATGCTTTACAGTTCATGAGAAGAGAGATTTCGAAGAGGCAAGGGCGTTGTTTTCTGTGCCTTACACCTAAGCACAGAATTTCAGAATGTCGGCAACAGCAAACTAAAGTTTGTAAAAGTTGCATAGTTAAACATTCGGTATGTTTTAAATCCAGTTTGATAGTTAAAAATACAGCAAGTGATAAAAAGGGTAGTATATCAATTTCGAGAAATGATACACAAACTAAGAAACAGAAAGAAGAAATTGTTTCGGCCGTTTCGCATAGTGTAAATAACATAATGATTTCACAGACTTGCACGATAGAAGTTAAAGCAGCTAAGGAAAAGGTGTTTGCCAGACTTCTCTTGGATAGTGGAAGTATGAAAAATTTTTGTGCTCGCGAATTAGCGAACACATCAAACCTCGAAGTCATAAGAAAACAAAAATTGACTGTGTATGTTTTTGGTAATACCTCAACCATCCAAAAAAATTATGACGTAGTTAAATTAATTTTAGAACATAGAAGTTCTCCCGTTTCTAGAATAGAAGATGGATTATTAGTAACTGACCATATATTAGATACAGATATTTCTCCTCCTAAATCAAAAGAAATCAAGCAAAATAAACGGTTGAAAAATTTGATACTCGCAGATTTTCCCGATTGTAAAAAACACATTGCTATTCTAATTGGAGCAGATTATTATTACAACATAGTAATTGGACACATTAAATGCTTAAGCAAACACCTTGTTTGCAGTGGAAATTATTTGCGGCTGGTGTCTACAAGGAGGAAAAGGTGATGATGATGTTTCTTTAGCTTTCAATGTAGTTGTAGAGGAAGATTTGATTTCCAAACAAATAATAAAATTTTGGGACTTGGAAAACTCAGGACTTATTGATAAGAAGGAAAACTTCGATTCAACTGAAAATGAAGTCATTGATTATTTCGAATCAAATATAACATATGAAAATTCTCGCTACAAAGTTAAATTGCCTTGGAAACATAATACATCAAATCTAAATAATAATAGGGAAATCGCGGAACAAAGATTTAATCGACTTAGAAAACGATTAAAAAAATCCTAATGTATTTTTCGAATACAGGAACGTAATGAGAGATCAGTTAAAGCAAAATATTATCGAACCACTTACAGAAATTTCAAATGAAGAGGATGCCATGTTTTACTTACCACATAGGGAAGTTAAACGCGAGGATCGAGCTACAAGTAAATTACGTATTGTTTATGACCCAGGGTCCATTTCTTTAAATGACTGTCTGCATGTTGGGCCAAATTTATACCCTGAAATATTCGAAATATTGTTAAGATTTCGGTTTAACCCAACAGCTTTCACCGCAGATATAAAACAAGCTTTCTTACAGAATCTCATGCATGAAAAGGATCGGGACGCAACCAGGTTTCTGTTCTCCGAATTCCCTAATGATGAAACCATTTCTCCTGACATATAGTATAGGTTCATTAGAGTTTTATTCGGAGTAAATAGTAGTCCGTTTATATTAACCGCTACCATTAAACATCATCGGAAAAAATATAATAAACTTTATCCTATAACGGCTCACTTTTTGAATAACGTATATGTAGATGATGTGATTGAAAGCCAACTAACGATCAGCGAAGCATTAACTACGAGTCTAGAATCGGTCCTAATATTTAAGGAAGCAAGCATGCAGCTTCACAAATGGCATAATAACTCAAGACAACTACATGAATTGTGGGTAAAACGGGGTATCGTTCCAGATGAAAATCCTGAAGATTTTAATAGAAAAAATTTCCCATTTAAGGTCTTAGGTATGGCATGGGATAATTCAAAGGATTTACTGTATTTTGATGTTCGAAACCTATTGTCTTTCACATGTAAACCAATAAAAACAAAACGATTTCTTCTACAAGTTTTGGGTAGGATATTCGATCCGATTGGAATTTCACTGTTAGAATAAAGTGCTTAATACAGAAGATTTGGCTGTCACCAATAGGTATGTACCGTTACCTGAAGATTTGTCCTCCGAATGGAGAAAGTGGTATGAAGAGCTACCTCAAATGGCTGAATTCTCCATCTCGCGTTATCTTTTCATGCCCTCGAACTTTAATATCGAAAATCTCGAATTATATTGCTTCTCAGAGGCAAGTGTCAAAGATGATACTGTCGCATATTTACGTTTCACGACAGATAATAAAGAAATCAAAACGGACTTTGTCTCTTCTAAAAATAGGTGTAACGTCAGAACACCCGTGTTGGGTGCAAGAAAAGACAGGTTGCCTTTTAAAATATTTATTTTAAAAACTTAATTACAAATTCTTGATTAAATAGTAAAATAACTGAATCATTACAGCCATAAATTAAACAAAAGCCACTGGCGCGGCGAGGATGCCAAAATGCGTCCGCTTCCTCTCGTTTACAGCATCAAAATCTAGTTACACAAAGCTCTCTCTTTGTTTTGTTAAGAAACCTGGAACGATAATAATTAGTCCCTTATTGCCGGAAACCACACGAGTGGGTTTCCGCTGCACATTTCTTCAAAGTTCTGCTGTCCATTTTGTCTCTGAACAAAACAGGAAGTTCTCATTAAGCACCTAGAAGTCCTAGGGGTGCATATGTCTAATCGTCACAACGCCTACCCTCCCTGGAGGTGGGGGGGCAGTTTCAGAAGTCCAATTCCTAGTACCTTACCACAGCTAGTCTTAATAATAAAACTAACTAATAGTTGTTAGCCCTAATACTTTTTTTTCACAACACTGGGCTAAGTACCTAAGGTAAACATAATAAGAACTATATTGAGGCCAGTAAAAAAAAACATATAATCAACATAATACGGAGAAATAAACTTAATTATGCACATACAAATAAAGAACGTATAATATTCTGAAAAATGTAATATACAACATACAATATACATTCCAACTTTAACATTAATTATGTTTTCAGCCAGGCTGAAAAGGGAAATCTTGCAGTTTTTTAATTTTCCGTTTGTGATAAACTCTCAATGGTAACCGAACACCTGGATGAGAACTACTACATTTGACCTCAAAATAAACATGTACATTTAATTTAACTTTAAGATCAGAAACAACTACTTCATTACAAATTGGGTTTATATCATTCATGAAGTAGCTATATTTAATTCCCTTTGACCCCTCAGTATCAGACACTAGTATAGATAAATGATGAACTGGGGATTCTTCTACTTTCCTTGGTAAATTTACACTACTCGGTGTCTTGGGGAATTCTCTTACGAACTTTTTAGGCATTTGCAAACCTTCCGAGTCTTGGTATGAAACGTCATTTAACTTATCTGCAGTTTCTTGTTCGTGCCGAACCGAAAAGGAACTTCTTAACTTGTTCACATTTCCCAAAGGGTTACTGTGATCGTTTAACGCGACTAAGTCAAAAGATGGTTTTACAACGTCACCTTTCTTTTGTAGATCAGACGATCGCGTCTTGTCTATAGTAAGTAGTGTCATGTCGTTCACCTCGGTTTCAGGCAGGGCGAAATTGGCCTCCTTCATCCCTTTTGTTGGGGACGAAACTTCACCTCTTTCAATAATGGGGGAGAATCTTCGCCTGAGGGTTTGAGTCAAAGAGATAATATACTGGTAGAGAGCTTATTTCAACCTTCAACCGGTTCCAACATTAGTGTCACGTGACTGCTGCGCGAATTCCGAAAGTCCGGAAATACTTTACATTGCTTTCTATGGGACGAAAGATTGCTGCTCTGCTTGGTCACATAAAATTTAAGTAAAAATGGTTATTCGCTGCAGCGCCTATGGATGTAAAGAAAGTTTCGTGAAATGAGGACCTGTAACCTTTCATAGGTAAGTTACAACTGCATGATTTATTATTTTATTTTCAGTATTTCTGTCGTTTTACTATCTCTGTTGAATTGGTTGGAAATTTTCAGCCATATTCTACAAGAAAATTGCCGCTGTATATGACATTTTCAGCATGTATTATTAGCATCAAAATGTATTAAATACTGTGACACTATTTACTGGATTCATCCTTTACAAATAATTGAATTTTACATGTTTTTTCCGTGTATTCCGTTGAAATAGAAAGCTGCGCCAATTGGCGTTAACTTTTTTTCGCCAAGTCGTACGCGTTTTGATTTCATTTATTACTGCTTGCGATAAAAAAAAGAAAAATGCTGTTATTAGCATTAAATTATTGAGAAAAGATTGTGCGATATGTTTACTTTGTTAAAAAAAAAAAAGCTGAAGATCTTGATTCATGCAACATTGAACATAAACAGTTAAACAGCATTATTTTAAAAATCAGATTACTTTTATAGAGCTCAATGCTGTATCATTATTTTCTATAAAATCAATTAAAATAAAAATAATCTGGATTATAATTCTGTCTCATCTACGATGGTGTTAGAAATTTAATGTAATTGAAAAAATGTGATGTAAAAAACTTAACCATATTTTAAATAGTATTTAAAAAAAAAAAAAAGGAGAGTGAGAGAATTTTTAACTGTAATATCGTTTTGATCCTAATAATAAATACTGAGTTGAAGTTTGTTACCGTTTGATACATATTCAATATAAAATAATTTTTATGGTTAATAAATTGATTATAGCATTGATCCCCCCCATGACATACACATGAGTGTGGAAATCAGTAATTAAGATTGCATTATTTTGTTCCAGTAATATAATCTCAAGAAAAGAGAGTGCATTATTATGTTTCAGTAATATAATCTCAAGAAAAGAGAGGTGGTGCTCATTTTAGAAGTTGAACCTGCATGCAGTGAAATATAATTTTTTTAATAGATTTTTATTAGGAAAGAATTGTTGATGACAAAATCAAACTAACTTTTTTCAACATTGCCTTGAGCACAAATTTTTCCCATCATTAACAATCTAATTTGAAAGTGACTCATTTTCTTTTAAATTTCACTTGACCCTCTTTTCTCTAGAAGGCACCTTTTGACCTGTAATTTGATGTATTACAAATTGTGTTTTTGAATGTACGTACTATTGTAAAATAATTTTAAGAGAACTTTAAGGTGGTCCAAAAGGACTCTTTGATTTCCATTCCAATACAGAATCACGAAATAAGAATTCTCATGTCATAAAAGGCTAAAGGGAAAAATGCCATCCCCATATACAGACAATTATATTATTGTTTTGACTCTAATTGTAGGTATATTTACATTTCTTTCCAATGAAAAATTACTACACTTTTAAAATTTCATGATATTTTTCAGCATGTACTTAAAGAATTCTTAAATGATTCTGAAAAATTACCATTCTTCTGCAGTATACCTGTATGACCTGGAATACATATATGTGTGTAATTTAATATTCATTTGCTACTTTAGTACAATTAAGTTTTTTTTTTTTTCATTTATAGTTTCCCTAAAGATCCTATATTGCATTATTGTATTTCATAAAGTTATTCATGTAGTATATAACAATAACTAGTTTCTATATTTTGGCCAAATTGTGTGTTTTTGTTTTAAAAAGCTCATTACTTATTCACATATCAAAAATAAGAAATTTGGAATATACTTGACTACCATTTTGAGTAGGTGATTTTTAGTACTTGTTCTTGATATATTTTAGAATAAATAATTTTAATAAATAAAATAAAGCATTAATCCACTTAAAATAAAAATATACTACTTTGTATGAACACCAAACTTTTAAAATATGAGCAGGACATGCTTTTCAATCGAAAAGCTTTATTTCTTCATCAGATGCAAGTTGGATCCTTTGCAGCTGGTGAAGAGCGAAAACTTTTTATTCAAAACGTGCGTTCTGCTCACGTTTAAAAGATTAGTGTTCATGATAAGTAGTATATTTTTGTTTTACTTAATTTTTGAGTGTTTATTTGTAATTAAGCCACTTACTTTATAGTAAATACTATATTTAAATGCATATTTTCATAATGTGTTTATTTAATTGGGATACAGGAATAAAATAGAATATGTATTGTCATGTTTGAATTTATAGTTCAGAAAGAAAATTTTATTTTGAAAACGTACATTTTACAGCTGATCTGCAAAATATGAAATCTTACTAAATTTAATGTACAGTTAAGGCAGTAGCTTCCAAGTTTGCATGAAATTATTTTCTGGACATTGCTGAATTTATAAGCACTTTAATATGCAAGTAACTGAATAAAATGGGCATAATCAATTACTTAATAAAGATCTTTTTAAAAATAAAAAATTCTTTACTATCCTACATTTCCATAATGCAAGTACTATTGCTAACACCGAGAGGTCAAAAGTAAATGAAATTCTTCCAAAAACTATTTCTGACTTTAAATTAATTAAAATTATGTTTACTTAAATATATGAAAGTAAAATATTTTCTTTAATATTTTACTTTCATATATTTAAGTAAACATCATTTTAATTAATTAATTCAGTATAATTTATCTTTTTGTATCATAAACTAAATTAAGTTTGGACAGTAATAGTTTATAGTTCCAGCTGAAAGTCAACAGTCTGTAAGTATATATTTCATCAATGGCATAAATACATGTAATACAATGTGATTTTCTTTGTCTCTTTAGGATGCAATGCATTAAAATTAAACGAGATTTTTTTACCTTCTCAAATATTATAACAGTAGTGCAATTAATTTTTTAACGTTATTCAAATTAAAGTTTCCATCTCATTTTTTATTATTTATTTTAGATTTTCTTCCTAAAATTATTTAACCTAAACATCTTAAACAATGGTGCAAATAATTTAAAGGGATTATTAAAAATATAGATAAAATATTCAGGAAAAAAGGGGTTAAGTTATATCTAAATATAATTGTAAAAAATCGAACAACCTAATTCGAGGTCGTTGTCTGCTGACTGCTAGGAGACGGAAATAAAAAGCACTACTTGCCATATCAAAAGCGGGCCAAACTGGCGATGAACAGTCTAAGCTATCACTCCCCAACAGCGCCAAGAGCATTAGTCACGTGGTATATGTTGGAGACATCCTAGCAGACGAATTCTCTGTGGGTGAGCCGTCTACCTGTTATAAGAAGTCGTTGGTTTGAGTTCGCCGCGCTCAGACTCCACCGGACAACTTTTCCCCATTTCATTCTTTGATTGACACGGAGCTCTAGTACCTGTTTTCACTTGAAAGAAAAGTTTATCATGTTGATCTCCTGCTAATTTTGCGGCTGTTCTATTCCCTAACAAATAATAGCCGCAATCCAATTCATTTCGAATGATCGCTGCATTTGTTGTTACTTGACCAAGAGTTCCTTCTATCGTAACGTTTGCTAAGGGTAAACAAATTGGAGCCTCTTCAAACGGGTGTTTTACCCAAACAGTCTCGTCCGTCAGCATCGAAGGAGTGAAATATTTCTTGCAAATTACGTCAATGCATGACCCGGTATCTCTCAAAACTGGAAGATCGAAACCGTTCACTTTAGCCATCGTTAGATACGGGGCTAAACAATCTTCTTCAATCTCCCGGACTCTATTTACAATAAACAGAGTTTTTAGATCCTTTTTAACTTCCGGACATTGAGGTCTTAAGTGTTCGGTTGAACCACAAGAATAACACTTAAGTAGTCTTCTCATATCAAATTGAAGCTCATTCTGATTCCGGTGATGTTCCTTTCTGTCAGAGGCATATCTATCTTCCCCTCCAGACTGGTGATACTTCTGCGGATCTCCTGAATTTAAACGGTTTTTATTTCCCCGTTGTGACTCAGAACTATGAACAGGAGATATCTTCTTCCGGGTTTCACGTACGTTTTCATACTCTTCTAGCGTTTCTGCTAATTTATCTGGAGTCGTTATCTTCGACCATTAGTCAATAAAATGCTGCCGCACTTCGACATTTACACGGCGCTTCATTTGGTCCGTTATCATGAGATTCTTTAAAAGTTCAAAATCGGTAACTTCCAAACCTGCGATCTATTCTTCGAAATAATTCTTTAATTCAAAAGCAAAATCTCTCCAAGTGGTTCGAGTGTTTTTCTGGAATTCCGGAAATTTGATACGAAATTTTTCTGGACTAAGCTTAAAACTTTTAAGCAATATCCTCTTTACGTAATCGTTGTCATAAGCCTGCTGCTCTGGTTCTCGCATAATCAGCTGAACTATGTCAGTTGGCAAAATGGTCAATAAAACCGAAACCCATTCTGATTGGTGAAGATTCGCACGCTTTGCTTGGCGCTCAAACAGGACTAGATACAAACTAATGTCGTTCTCTTCAGAATTAAATTTTGGAATAATTTTTTTTAGATCGTAACGGCTTTTCTTAAGTCCATTTTCTTCATTCCTGCCATTTATAGAGTCATTTTCGTTAGCGGCTGGTAATCTTAACTTCGATAATTCAAATTCCATTTCTTCTCTCCTAATTCTTTTCTGCCTCTCTGAAATGATATTTTCTAACAGGCCTTTCACTAGTTCCTCCTCATAGGATTCATTTCCCATAATCAGCTGTCGTAAATCCAATATCCTAAGTTCAGGGCTAACTTTTTCCCTTAACTCTTCAGCCAAGGATTTAAGATCCTCTTTCCTAACTTTTGCTAAGAATGCCATGATATAAAACAATATGCTAATAACAAATTTAGCTCCCTCACACTACATATATAAGGTATTGTTTAACATATTTTAACACCTTAATGTGTCATTCTGTGCGGACGCGTCGGGAAATTGGAACAGAGAATTGAGACTATTAAAATTTCCAAGACACTTTGTCTAAATTTTAAAAATTTTTAGCGAAAAAGTTTCAATTGTCTGTTTCGGCGAAACGCGTAATGGGGTTAGCTTGATTCGACGTTCAAATAAATGAAATTTCCCTTGAAAAGCCTGTTTGGAAGTCGAATTGGGCTAATTTACCATTTTCCGCTTACTTTTTATCTTTTTCTGTTTTTTTAATGTTTTACATGTCTTATGGTTTCATTTTCAAATGTATTAATTTTTTTAAAACGTGTTGAACCTTTTGGAGCAGCAGCTCTTGGTAACTTTTAGGTGAGCTTACTAGAATTTTTATATTTTACTTATTTTGTAGCATTTTGCGCAAGATGTTTTCTAGACCAAAATTGGTTTTTTAAAATTATAATTAGTACTTTGCTTGATAAATTATATATATATATTACATATATATATATTACATATATATATAATTATATATATATGTAATATATATATAATTGATTTAAACAAATATCATTTTCACAAAGAGAGAGTAAAATTGAACCTTTAATTTTTTCCCAACATATTTTACAGATCTTAAACAAAAATGCAAAACATTTTAGTAGTATACCCCCCACTATATGCGGCAAAAGGATGCCGCCATGACGTAATAGAACAATATATTACGTAAGAGAACAATAGATAACGCGACAGGGGGTATGTCCTTGATGTGCCGCCACCGCCATCTTGGATCACGTGATAATCGGAAGTGACGTAGATGGATGGGATGACGTAATCGTGTTGAGTTTTGTTTTTATGGTGTGGCAACGATCTTTTCAAAGCTTTTATTTTTTGCGGCAACGTGTGAACCACGTGTTTGGAATCACACCACTTTTAATTTATTATTTTTAATTATTTACGTTTTTAATTATTTAACACTTTATTAATTTTAATTATTTACTCTTTTTAATAAGTATTTTAATTATTTAATTTGTCATATTTTAATTACCTTTAATTAATTTTTATTCAATTTAATATTATTTTCCCTGAATTTTAAAAATAACTCCACGAGCGGGTTTCGAACCCACCATCTCTTGCTTGGGAGAAAAAGCACGTTACCTCAAGGCTATGCTTCATGTCGTGAATCTTGCCAGCTTTCTCCCTTTGACTTATTTGCACCATTGATGTCATAAGGCTGAAAGTCTGCGCATGCGCTTTGACATGAAAACTGCGACACGCATTTGTTTTTACACGACGGCTAGGATTTCTTTTGGCTTCTTAATCATTACTTTATTCATTGCTGTTTTAAATGTAAGATTTTCCCACAGTTTAATTTTTTTTTATTATTAAGATATTTTTAATTGTTTTCATTTTTCATCTTATTCTTACTATTTTTTTAGTTAATTTATTAATTTTTGATTTCATTTTTTTTTCCCTTTCCCAAACATAAATTTTATTTTTAACTTTCGCAAATTGACGTTTACTTCCACAAAAGTGAACTTAAATTTTCTTTTTACTTTTTATCTTGCAAAGTTTATTTTTTTATATTTAATTTTCTTTTTGGTTTTACAAAAGTAATATTTATTTTTACGAATTGAATTTTTCCTTTTCACTTTTTTATTTTGCAAAAGTTTTTTTTTTTTTTTCAATTTTTTTTTCCTTTTCGTATTTTTACTTTACTTTATTTTAACTTTTTGTTTAACTTTCTTTTTGGTTCTACAAAAGTAATATTTTTATATACGAATTGAATTTTTCCTTTTCACTTTTTTATTTTGCAAAAGTTTTTTTTCCAAAATTTATTCCTTTTCGTATTTTTACTTTACTTTATTTTAATTTTTTTTAAAACTTTTTTTTTTTGGTTTTACAAAAGTAATATTTCTTTTTACAAATTTAATTTTTCCTTTCCGCTTTTTATTTAAAAAAAGGTGTTACTACATTTTTAACTTAATTTTTTTTACAAAAGTAATATTTAGTTTCATAATTTTCATTTTTTTTTAGTTTTTTGTTTACGCAAATGCAGTTTTTTGTTTTTTCCTTTATGCATTTTACTTCCAAAAGTAAAATTTATTTTTTTCCCTTTCCCTTAATTTTTTTGTTACATTTTTATTTTACCCTTAATTATTTTTCCCCTTGTTTTAAATACAACATCATGTTACACTTCCATTTCTCCAAAAGTAAACTTACCTACATTTCTCCGTCTTTGAAATTTTAAGCTGGAATTTACATGCATATAACTTCAATAAATAATATTATCCAATATACACAATGTTCCTTCTATATAGTTTAACTGGAATATTACATTTCTTACTTTTTACTACTAAGTTGGAGATACTCAGAACTTTTCCTTCTAATGTATTTTACTAACTATACAAAACTTTGTTGATTCCCTTTTACACGTCTTATTTTTATTCAAAGGATTCACCAAACTATATCTGACAAATGTAATTTTTACACCTTCCATTTACACATTTACCCTTATATTTAACTTATAAAACATATTCATGCTGTATTTCTGATTCCTTTTCCCCATAATAAATACAGACTTACACATGTTTCTTTATTGTAAGACCTACTGACTTTAAATAAATCTTATAAGGAGCAATAAATTTTCATGGTATGAAGCCACTCAAACCAATACATGGAACATTTCTACCCAGTTAAGTTTAGATACGTACCAATAGTACTTCATTACTTCTTATTTTACTGTACAGACATTTATACATATATATTCAGAACACTCCCTTTTATTCAGTAAGATTCATTTATACTACTAACGCAAATTTTGCTAACTCTTGAATGAAATATTTTACAAAAAATATCTTATATTTTCTTGCACACATATTATTTAAATCACCAAACATACACTGAACCTTGATTTTTCCGTCATATGAAAACCTCACTCGGATTCTTAATATGATTCCACCATTTACCGCAGAACTTTATAAACACTACTCTATTTGAACTTATCACAGCCTAACTCTCTTAACAAGGTACAGAAGATTGAATTATATTTTAACTACAGAGAAGAATATTCACATTGTAACGTATTATTTTAAATTTGAATTATAGTCACATTTTGTGAAGGAGAACTTAAAGTCTATAATACACATGGAATTAATATTCAACCATGGAAATGAAACGTTATCGCCTTTTTCCCAATTTGGAATATAAAAATTTGTTAACTTGGAATATTTTTAACGTATTCATTGTAACTTAACTGAAAAATACCCATATTTCACATTGTCAATAATTTATTTAGCACTGAACTCTTACAGCCTTTTGAGAACGAAATTTAATTTATCATACCTGACAAATGACTCCTACATAGTTATGATACATTACACGAAATATTGAGTAGAGTTCCAAATAATGATCTAACATAGTAATTAACATAAAAGACCTAACACAAATAATTTTAAGATAGAAATTTCAAACTGACATTGCTCAATAATGAACTTTTACAGCTTTTTTGACATTTAACTTCTCATAGATAATAAATAAAATTACACACAAATAATTATACAAAATAGGTAATAATGACAGAAAGTCCATATAATGATCTACTATAGTCACCAACTTTAAAAATTTTAACGCATTTTTAATATGTCATAAGAAAGACCACACTTTTTTGAAAAGCATTATTTTAATTAAACATTGGAACCACGCAGTCCTGCGCACATGTATAACATTTTTATTTATCATGAGCATGACACATAATAAGTAAATAAAATTTTCACAAAGTACGAAACACATTTCTCTTTTAACTGAACTGTACTCTTAAGAAAAATGCAGTATGGAATGCTTAGAACACTCAGGGCCACAGTTCCTCATTTCCCCACGCATTGACCAAAATATACATGTACTTTAAAATCAGTTAAACAAATTCAAATGTTAGTATTCAAAGAGGAATACTTCACAAATTAGATGAAAGAAAGGTACACAATGAACTTGAGTGATAAATACAAAAAAGCATGTAAGGACCGAGAAAAAGATGTATTCGTGGAGAACTTTTTAAGATAAACTTGCTCTATTTTTGCACATGGGTTACATTTTGCATTTCAGATTAAGGAAACATTCAAGATAATTCCTGTATAACTAGGGATTTTATTCACATTTGTTAGTGATGTAATTTATTAGAACAGTCACAGATATATGGGACAAGTATGCCATTTCCAAGGAAAACAATTTTCCCAAGCCAGACTTTAACAGTGAAATATAAAATGGAATAAGAAAATCCCATATTTCAAACAAAATTAGTATCTGAGTATGCAAAAACATGAACAAGAAACGAATATTTTTTCTGAAAATGTTCCGAATGGTTTAAGTCAGGACTAGTTTCATGAACAGAGTATGAAAAATAATGATGAATTTTTAATTTTATTTTGTCTGTAGTACATTTACTTACGCTAAAATCTTCCATTTGGTTGATTGTACTTTACATTTAGACCTAAGTTGATAAATCAGAGTGATTTTGTGTTTTAAAGCTTCAGATTCAGAAATACTACAATTTCAGATATAATACAACTCAAAAGCAAAAAGATTAAAACGACAAGAGAATATACTGCGAGCAAGCGAACGTGATAAATGACTTTTTGGGCTGAATTTCATGAATTCATAGATGGGGTGCAAAATTTTAATGTACTGTATATGAACTATTTTTCAAATGTATTACGGCCCACCAGCGGCCGAGCGGTAAAGTCGCTGAACACTGGTAGTTCGGTCCGAGGTTCGAATCCCGCGAACGGGCTGGCTGCATGGGCGTTTTCGTGGTTTTCCCCATGTGTAACGTGTATACGAGCCAGTTTCCCTTAGAAAGTCCTCCACGAAGGCATCCCTCCCCTTAGGCAGATAGCCCTCGTGAGCTTTGCCATAATTAAATACACCAAATACACCATCAAATGTATTACGATCACCAACTTTACATAGACTTTAAGTAAACATTTCATGTTAATTTACCATTTTTACCATTTTTTTCCTGCAAACATTTCATGTTAATTTACCATTTTTTCATGAGATTTATCTACGTATTTACTAAATTTTTGCATTTTGTTTATAAATATAATACCAAAAGGACATAAGAAAACATTTGTTTCTTGAAAATGTCCATAATTTTACCCAACTGTTATTTCTTTCATAGCTTTGAAGTAACCTATTAAACATATAGTTATCTTGTATTGACTAGACAGCCGTTGGTCTTGCCAATGTCTGAGTTAAGTCACAAAGCTAGAGAATTTAAGTAATATTTTATCAGTACGTAGAACTTCTTACGGCGTTTTTGATGAAAATTGACCGAATTTAGTAGTTCATTACTAACCTAGGAACCTTTAACTATTTTTTTATTCAAAAAAAAAAAAAAAAAAACACCAGAAATTATCATCAAGATTTTCCATACAGATTTTCCATGTACTACTTTTCATGCCATTACATTTCCAATGAAATTTGATTCATTGTCAGATAGTTAAATATTTGTTATTTTTTCGCATACGAATGCATTTCGTGTCTCACATACGCTCATTACATATTATTTAACAAAATTGCAAACAAGTTAAATGAATATTTCCTGAAATACTGAACATTTCATTTCGGAAAGTTTGCATTAGTATTTTCATTTTGAATCGTTTAATATTTCTTTTCCTGCATCCCAAGCAAATTTTGAACATAAAATTTTCAGTTTTGACGAGAAAGTTAATTGCGGATGGCTGTGATGGTATCGTGTTTTCATAAACAGTTTTTTGTGAAGTACCTTATCGATAATCTTTTGAACACTTTGAATATTACGGCCACTGCAAATCATTGAATTTTCAAATATTTTCTTATTTATCTGTTACATGTCCTTGTAAAGATTTGGGAACAAATTTTTATTAAATAGTTGTATTGTATGATTTAATAACTTTTTACACGTTTGGAAGATTTAACTTCAACAACACTACCACACTGAATCAGAAATTAAGAAAAGAAAATGTAATTTTTTATCATAGTATACTACAGGAATAGATAAATTTTCTCTAATGTATACGAATGTAGTAGATAATGGAGACTTTTAACACAGATCATACAGACTTTGAATATTTTCTCTAAGTCACTAAAAATTGCATTGTCATAGATTTTTCTCATAAAGTCTATTTCTTTCTTAAAAGAAGTTTATATACTAATTTCATTAGAAACATATCTAAGAAAATATCTCACATTCATAAGAAAATCAGCGCTTGTTTCTCTACCAAATTTGTACTTTCTGACTTCATTCTACTGAAACGAAAACATTCATAACTTATTGCGAAGAAAAATGTTATACTTTTTGATTAATTTTCATACCACAGTATTATCTTTGAAAATTTTTTTCCCAGTCCACTGCTAATATATTGCTAATTTTCGTACGTGACAAAAAACTCAGTTTAGAAACTTTTCTACTTAACACCTTGTATTGCATTGCTGAACCGGGGCCATGCTTTCATTTTTATCACATATCATGCGAATATTTTAAAAAAAGCATATTTTTTCCTTCTGTTAGCACAATTTTAACCAACATTTTACTATTACAAAGACTTCTTTAGTAAAATCTGAAGTGTTAAATTGAACGTTTCATTACTAATTATGAAGATTCTGGATATATCCTACTTAAAAGTTCATAACCGATTAGCAAAATAATTTATATATGTACTGCGTTGTGCTCTTGGTTAATTTTTAAATCGTTGTTCAACTATAACACTTGATTTCTAGTGAAGTATCGAAATGATTATTTACTTTCCGCTTTTTCCAAAGAATTTCGTAGACACATATGTTCAATACAGAAAATTTTCCTAACTTACCAGTATCATTACCAAAATAGAAAACATGCAAAACTTTCCTAAAAATTTATATATTTGTTTTTTACAAACATTTACACGAATACCCACATTTAATTATTTAATGTGTATTTTCCTATATCAGAACGAAAATTTCGAACGAAAATTTTTAACTAATGTTATGTTCCGTAAAATTTTTTGTATTTGTGATGTCATCTTTTTTTCGCAAACGTTTTCAGAGTGTGCTCTCGGTAGTATTTTAGACATTTTGAAACTGTTTTCTCTTTGCTATTGGAAACTATTCTCTTTGCTATTGGAAATTATTTTATCTTTGCTGTTGCTATATGCCTATGAATTCTCGATACTTTCTTGGTTTATCTTCAACTTATGAAATACTTAAATACTTAAAAATATATTTGTAGATCGTCTATGTTGACACTTGTGATGGATTTCCTGAACTAAATTTTTTTTGGAAAATATATTTTATTTTATTCACGCGAATGAAAGTGATGTTTTCTTAAAATTTTATTATTCAGAGTATTAGTCAATTATGACAGAATGTCTGATTTGTCCTCTTTTTAGTCAACATTCATATGAACTTCAGTATTCCAAATCTCTCACGTAACTGTAATTTTTCATATTGGTAGTAGGAAGACGAATGGAAAACATGCAGGTTATGCAGACACAAGGTAAAAATCTGGAAGTAGAGAAATTCTTCATATATAGGCAATTCAGTAGAATGTGCAAATATTCATCCTATTCGAAGCTTATTTTTGGAATTACATAGCATATAAAGTATAAATTTAATAAAAAGAGATATAGTGGAAATCAAGTACTCTGCAAAATCTGAACGATAATTATGCAAAACTAGTTATAAGGGAGTTTTTCATAAAATGTGGTTCCTGCGGAGGAAACATGCCAGCAGTCTCCTGAAACTCTAAGTGGGCGTTTGATCTCCGCTCTTACGTAGAATTTACAATTCTACTTTACTTTTGTAAGAGCAAAGAAAGTCCCACCGCAAAGAAGGAAAAAATATGCTTTTTTTAAAATATTCGCATGATATGTGATAAAAATGAAAGCATGGCCCCGGTTCAGCAATGCAATACAAGGTGTTAAGTAGAAAAGTTTCTAAACTGAGTTTTTTGTCACGTACGAAAATTAGCAATATATTAGCAGTGGACTGGGAAAAAAATTTTCAAAGATAATACTGTGGTATGAAAATTAATCAAAAAGTATAACATTTTTTTTCGCAATAAGTTTATCAGGTTCAATGTTTCTTCTAACCTTCTTCGGAAACATACAATGACCTGACTAGAACAGAGAGCTTACTAAAGCTATGTTCACTAATTGTAGTAAGTAGACAGGATACAGACGAAGGGTATACAAAACCCTTTATTTTTTTCTTTATATACAATGACTTCCGTACTTCGGAATACAATGACCCTCCACTCGGGGTCTAACTTAAAAGATATCAAAATAAAACTAAACTCTAATTTAACTTTAGAATAAGATTGGCCTTATAATAACAGAAAGCGTATGTAGCACAGAGACTGTGAACACTACAATACGTTTAATTTATCAAGAGGATTAAAACCTCTGGCCTGGAAGGCAAAGTAGCAACTGCGTAACTTCTAAGGTAAGCGGCCTGCTTCGAACTCACGGCTTCCTCTCTTTTGCTTGGCAAAAAGGCCACACTTAAATACTTGGCGTTCGCCAGACAACTTTGCATAAACTCCTTCACGCTTATAATTCTGGCCGGAAGTAGAAAATAAGAAGTGATAGTAAAGATTTAAAATAAAATAAACGTTAGTAAAACTTAAGATCCTTACATACTTCCCGCCAGAGTTAATTAGTTTGAAACTGAGGTCTAGTACGACCTTGTTGAAAACTTTTAGCTCTAGAAACTAACGCGAGGCCAACCTTTAACAATCATAACTTAGCTAGAAACTAGAAAATTTTAAAAGAAAGAAATTTGTTACAATAGCAGCTCCCGGAATATACAACAATCTTTTTTCTTTTTCATCTGTACTGCATCAAAACAGGAGCTTTATTCAATTCTGGTTCCTTCCAGAGATCTGGAAGGAAAACTAGTTTAATGAAATGTTACAGAATGACATTGTAAATAACATATAGAATATACTTTTCTTAACATTCTTATTTCATTCATGACTATTTTAATTATCTCTCCCCGTGCTCTCTGACATGTGTTGTAAAAACACCAAACACGAATGTGTTTCTGTCTATGTGTTCAACACTTCCTCCTACAATCAAAACACTAACGTGTTAAAATTCAACATACGAGACCTCTTAACACACCCTAATTTCAACTCTAGACCCTGAGGTACTATTCTGAAAGTGGCTAACTCTAAAGTGTAGCGTCAGAGAGCCTAACTACATCATTCAACCTTTAACACATATTCACCATGATTTAATCTTTACAGTCACACGAATAACAAATTTTTTTAACATTACTTTCACTTTTACCATATCACGGTATTTCTAAACATTCAAAATAACAGTTCACATGTATACAAGAACATATCAAGATGCCGTTAATTTTACACATTTGAAAACATACATTAGTAGTACATTGTTAACTTCTATTCTTTTCAAAGCAAGTGCCAATTCTTTCTATATTGAAATAATACTACATTTCAAAAAATCTTTCAGACTAAAACGTCTTTCTTGTTAGAATGTTTTAAATAAAATTTATACAATAACTTTTTACAATATTTAAGTCTTTATACAACGCTATTATACATCAACTTTAGTTTTACGCGCGAGTAATTGAAAAACATAATAAGAAAATCGGTCACAACTCATTTCTCGCCCTTTTGGCGATAAAGGTAGACCTCGCATGAGGTAAAACTTCTTGAAATCTGCCACTTGCAGTAAGAATGAAAGATTAACTTAAGTTTGTAAAGTAACATAAAATTTTACTTATCTTTGTAATATTCAGACATCCTTTTCTGGGCCCAGTCTTTAAAGGTGCTGCAGACCGTAGCTTGGTTGATCCTCCTTCTTGTACGGGCTCGCCCTTCAGTGCTTTCCTCTGGAAGCTTCCGTTTTTCACCACTACGGCCACCCTTGAACATCTTCCTTCTGTCCTCTGCTTGTGGTCTTGGCCGTTTGAAGGCAGCTGGTCTTGGTGGAACCGGGAAACTTCTGTCGTGATCCTGCTTGGACCTCGTTGTTGGCCGTTCAAATTTTTCTTGTACTTTTTCCTCCGCCGCTGATGGCCCTTCCGCAGTTCGGCGACTTTTGCTGCGGAGAGTTCTGTCGGATGAGTCAATCTTCCGTTTCACAGCCGGGTTATAGTTGCCGTCCTTTCTCCCGGTCTTTTCCACATACGTCGTCCTTCTCCCTTCTTCATTCTGGGGGTGTTCGTGAACTCTGTTTTTTGGACGGTGGAACGGCTTCTTTTTCTTTGTACCTTCAATTTTTCCGCGGGGCAATTTTCTTTTCACTTGCTTCTGTCTCTCATTGGCTTGCCCTTGTACTTGTCGTTTTCCCACCTCTGGAACTTGTACCTGCGGTGTCTGCCGTACCGGATCCTGCAAAAGATCTGAAAAGATTTGCATTTTATTACGGTCATAGAATGGTTTTATCTGGTCAATGTTTGCGGAACAGGTTTCACCATTTCTTGCCTTTAACACTACAACAGCGTGAGTTATTTTTTCTATAACATATGGTCCTTCAAAGCGTGGAAAAAATTTGGCAGTTTTATCTTCTGGTGCTGAAGAAAGTGAATGCTTAATTTTTAGTACTTCATCCCCTACTTTATAAGTTACTCCCCGTCGTTTCAAGTCATAATACAATTTTTGTTTTCTTTGTGCTACTTCCGTATTCTTTTTTGCTTCTTTTATTAGTTTTTCTATATCACCCATTTTAAATTCTGGGGCTCTTTGTTGCACATAAAATAGTTTATCTAACGGTGTTATAACCTTTCTGCCTAGAAATAACTCAGCAGGAGTTTTGCCCGTTGTATCATGTTTTGCGGTCCTAAGGGCGAAAGCAAATTCATTGACATAGTTATCCCAGCTTTTATGAAAATTTTTAACATAACTACGGATAATTTTCACTATATTTCTGTTGACCCGTTCCGCTATATTTGATTGCGGCCGATACGGGACCATTTTTAAATGACGTATGCCCAGTTTTTTGCACATGTCTTCAAATATATTACTTACAAATTGAGGACCATTATCCGATATAACTTTTAGGGGCGCCCCGTATTTTAAAATATATTTATTTAAAATAGAATCGGTAACTAATTTCGCGGAGGCTCGTTTTAAGGGAACAATTTCGGTCCATTTACTAAAATGATCAACTATAACAAGGAGATAGCGACTTTTGTTTAACTGACTTTTTGGGAAAGGGCCCAATAAATCAATGCCGATTATTTCATTTGGAAATTCGGATTTAATACTATTTAGAAACCCGGCTGGGCGGAAATTAATATAATTAACGGCTTGACATGTTGGGCAGGACTGGACATACGCCCTTGTTAACTTTTGCAGTTCAGGAAAGTAGACTGCCTCGCGTACGCGTTGAGTAGTTTTTCGAATACCAGCATGAGAAGCTAAAGGGCTGTCATGGAGCTCTTGCAGGATATTTAATCTAAGACTAGCTGGGATAACAGGTCGAAATTCGTTGTTGGAATTCGTAGTTTTTGTATAAAATAATAGACCATCTATTAGTTCGTAATGGGCCGCCCTATTTCTTATCGCCACAATATCTTGGTGGCTAAAATTTTCAGGATGCTTCAAATACTCATAAATACTTCCAAACTCAGGATCCTTACCCAGTTCGGTTATTACAGTTTCTCGGGAATTTATTGTACACGCTGTCAGCATTGCAACTTTTACGGTATTACCCTGTTCGTCTAATTTAATTCGTGATAGGGCATCTGCTACGATATTTTCCTTTCCGGGGGTATGCTTGATTACCAGATTATATTCTTGCAGCTTGAGTGCCCATCTTATTAACCTTGGGGATAAATTTTTTCCAGAGTACAATCTAGTTACCGCCGCATGATCAGAATATACTGTTATCGGCGCCTTTCCAAAATAGACTCGTTAAAATCGTTCCAAAATAGGGCTTGCGTTAATGCTTGTTTTAATTTTTCGAAAGCACTATTGGCTTCGGCCGTCCACGAGAATCTTGCCTTTTTCCTTTTTAATTTTAACAATGGCTCAGCAATAGCCGCAAAATCCTTTATAAAGGACCTATAATATGAACAAAGTCCTAGAAAAGAAGAGAGCTTCTTTGCCATGTTTGGAGTCGGATACTTTTGTACAGCGATTATTTTTGATTCATCTGTCTCGATCCCTTTTTGCGATATTTTGTAACCTAAATATTTTAATTCAGGGGCTGCAAATTTGCACTTTTCGACATTAACTTTTAGACCGGCCTCATTTAATAAAGAAAACACCTGTCTTAAATCCTGTATATGTTGGTCGAGATTATCACTAGTAATAATGATATCGTCTAAATAGATAAATGTGGACTTTCCAAGAACAGGTCTTAACACAATGTCCATGCATCGCTGAAATGTTGCCGGGGCGCCTGAAAGGCCAAACGGCATACGCAAAAATGCATAAGTGCCAGACTTGGTTATAAAAGCAGTCTTAGGCACGTCCTCAAGCCTCACCCCTATTTGAAAATAACCAGTCGTTAAGTCTAAAGTCGTCATAAATTTGGTTGATTTTATGTTCCTTAAAATTTCTTCTATGATCGGCAACGGATATACCGGATATTTCGTTATGGAATTTAATTTACGGTAATCAATAGCGAATCTCCACCTTTTTGGATGCTCCAAAGGATAATCATTATTTTTCTTACATAAAACCACCGGGCTAGCATAACTACTTGAGATGGGCGTTATGATCTTTTTACGTAGCATATCGGTAATATGCCATTCTATAATTTTTTCCTTATTCTTATCATACCGGTATGGTTTTTGACGAACTGGCAATGCATCTCCGGTGTCAATACTATGGTTAGTAACCTGAGTAAATCCTGGAATATCACTAAATAACGAAGCAAATTCACTTACCACTTGTCGGATTCTATCTTGCTCGTCATTAGGCAGGTGGTCAAGATTTAACCTTGGCGGTTCAACCTTTTCTACACACACTGGTTTCATCGTCAGCTTAAGAGACGCTTCATTAAAATCCAGTGTAGCTTGTGCGTCTGAAAGAAAGTCTATTCCTAAGATCAAATGTGCTTGCAAATTCTTTACTATAAAAAACATCACCTTTACTTGTTCGTCCTTGATACGGATATACAAAGGTACTTTACCTACGCACTTACATTGTTCTCCTTGCGCCGCTAATACTGTTGTATTATCCGCATTATATATGCGGTATTTGCGAAAATACTTTCTAAAAAAGACTTCTGCCACACAGGAACACTGCGCGCCGGTATCCAGGAGTGCGGTGGCCGGGATATTATTTACCAAGACTTCAATCTTCGGAAGAGTTAAATTTTTCACCATTACTGTATTTAACTTGTAGGAAGAGGGGTTTTCGTGGCCTTCGGATTTCCGCACCCTCTCGTCAGCAGAAATCCGTTTTAGTTTAAATTATTTTTTCTTTCGGTGCTTTCCTTCTTTCTCCACTGGCCTTGAGACTTTTTTCCTGGGTTGCTATTGAACTGTCGACGTTCGCCGGCTGTTTTTGAATGCTCGGGTTTCCTTGCCCACTGATTCGCTTTTTCTCCGTAGCCATGTGCTTGAGTTTGCTGTAGTCTTGGCGTACCAAATTGGTTTCGCTGTTGATATTGGCGTCTTCTTTCGACGTCCGCCGTTCTTCTACTTTTAAACTGGATTGCTAGCTCAAATAATTTTTCCAGTGTAGTCGGATTTCTCAATTCAATAAAGTCTTGCACTTGGGGTAGTAACCTCGGCAAAATCACTCGAATTATTTCAGGATCCGGACGGTTTCCATACAAGAGCTTGAAAACGTGAATTTTTCTTAAAATAAACCTGGAGATGTTTTCCATTCTTTGTTGATATATACTGAAAAGTTCTGTTTCTAATTTCGCACGATCCCTTACAACAGGAAAGGCTTTTAGTAGGGCAGTCTTGAAATTTTCGTAGGTATAGGTGGGACTTCCTGCTTGACCCAAGAGACTTCTGCCGATACATTTGAACCAGTTAAGCGCTTGGCCCCTCAAAGCGCTGGTAGCTAAGGTAACTTTTTGAAACTCGTGCACGGGGTAGAGCATGAAGTGGTCATCCAATTTTTCCAAAAAACTGGTTACCTGTGAGTTTCCATTAAACGTTGCTTCTGGTTTCATCGAAGCGCGCATGGTCTGGACAATATACCCAAATCCTTCTAGGGCGGCAGCTGGCATTTCTGGATTCTGAGCTGTTTCTGCAGGCAGCACAGGTTCTTCTTGAAACTCGGCCATGGTTATTCTTCGTCGGGCGCCACTATCAGGTTCAATGTTTCTTCTAACCTTCTTCGGAAACATACAATGACCTGACTAGAACAGAGAGCTTACTAAAGCTATGTTCACTAATTGTAGTAAGTAGACAGGATACAGACGAAGGGTATACAAAACCCTTTATTTTTTTCTTTATATACAATGACTTCCGTACTTCGGAATACAATGACCCTCCACTCGGGGTCTAACTTAAAAGATATCAAAATAAAACTAAACTCTAATTTAACTTTAGAATAAGATTGGCCTTATAATAACAGAAAGCGTATGTAGCACAGAGACTGTGAACACTACAATACGTTTAATTTATCAAGAGGATTAAAACCTCTGGCCTGGAAGGCAAAGTAGCAACTGCGTAACTTCTAAGGTAAGCGGCCTGCTTCGAACTCACGGCTTCCTCTCTTTCGCTTGGCAAAAAGGCCACACTTAAATACTTGGCGTTCGCCAGACAACTTTGCATAAACTCCTTCACGCTTATAATTCTGGCCGGAAGTAGAAAATAAGAAGTGATAGTAAAGATTTAAAATAAAATAAACGTTAGTAAAACTTAAGATCCTTACAAGTTATGAATGTTTTCGTTTCAGTAGAATGAAGTCAGAAAGTACAAATTTGGTAGAGAAACAAGCGCTGATTTTCTTATGAATGTGAGATATTTTCTTAGATATGTTTCTAATGAAATTAGTATATAAACTTCTTTTAAGAAAGAAATAGACTTTATGAGAAAAATCTATGACAATGCAATTTTTGGTGACTTAGAGAAAATATTCAAAGTCTGTATGATCTGTGTTAAAAGTCTCCATTATCTACTACATTCGTATACATTAGAGAAAATTTATCTATTCCTGTAGTATACTATGATAAAAAATTACATTTTCTTTTCTTAATTTCTGATTCAGTGTGGTAGTGTTGTTGAAGTTAAATCTTCCAAACGTGTAAAAAGTTATTAAATCATACAATACAACTATTTAATAAAAATTTGTTCCCAAATCTTTACAAGGACATGTAACAGATAAATAAGAAAATATTTGAAAATTCAATGATTTGCAGTGGCCGTAATATTCAAAGTGTTCAAAAGGTTATCGATAAGGTACTTCACAAAAAACTGTTTATGAAAACACGATACCATCACAGCCATCCGCAATTAACTTTCTCGTCAAAACTGAAAATTTTATGTTCAAAATTTGCTTGGGATGCAGGAAAAGAAATATTAAACGATTCAAAATGAAAATACTAATGCAAACTTTCCGAAATGAAATGTTCAGTATTTCAGGAAATATTCATTTAACTTGTTTGCAATTTTGTTAAATAATATGTAATGAGCGTATGTGAGACACGAAATGCATTCGTATGCGAAAAAATAACAAATATTTAACTATCTGACAATGAATCAAATTTCATTGGAAATGTAATGGCAAGAAAAGTAGTACATGGAAAATCTGTATGGAAAATCTTGATGATAATTTCTGGTGTTTTTTTTTTTTTTTTTTTTTTTTTTTTGAATAAAAAAATAGTTAAAGGTTCCTAGGTTAGTAATGAACTACTAAATTCGGTCAATTTTCATCAAAAACGCCGTAAGAAGTTCTACGTACTGATAAAATATTACTTAAATTCTCTAGCTTTGTGACTTAACTCAGACATTGGCAAGACCAACGGCTGTCTAGTCAATACAAGATAACTATATGTTTAATAGGTTACTTCAAAGCTATGAAAGAAATAACAGTTGGGTAAAATTATGGACATTTTCAAGAAACAAATGTTCTCGTATGTCCTTTTGGTATTATATTTATAAACAAAATGCAAAAATTTAGTAAATACGTAGATAAATCTCATGAAAAAATGGTAAATTAACATGAAATGTTTGCAGGAAAAAAATGGTAAAAATGGTAAATTAACATGAAATGTTTACTTAAAGTCTATGTAAAGTTGGTGATCGTAATACATTTGAAAAATAGTTCATATACAGTGCATTAAAATTTTGCACCCCATCTATGAATTCATGAAATTCAGCCCAAAAAGTCATTTATCACGTTCGCTTGCTCGCAGTATATTCTCTTGTCGTTTTAATCTTTTTGCTTTTGAGTTGTATTATATCTGAAATTGTAGTATTTCTGAATCTGAAGCTTTAAAACACAAAATCACTCTGATTTATCAACTTAGGTCTAAATGTAAAGTACAATCAACCAAATGGAAGATTTTAGCGTAAGTAAATGTACTACAGACAAAATAAAATTAAAAATTCATCATTATTTTTCATACTCTGTTCATGAAACTAGTCCTGACTTAAACCATTCGGAACATTTTCAGAAAAAATATTCGTTTCTTGTTCATGTTTTTGCATACTCAGATACTAATTTTGTTTGAAATATGGGATTTTCTTATTCCATTTTATATTTCACTGTTAAAGTCTGGCTTGGGAAAATTGTTTTCCTTGGAAATGGCATACTTGTCCCATATATCTGTGACTGTTCTAATAAATTACATCACTAACAAATGTGAATAAAATCCCTAGTTATACAGGAATTATCTTGAATGTTTCCTTAATCTGAAATGCAAAATGTAACCCATGTGCAAAAATAGAGCAAGTTTATCTTAAAAAGTTCTCCACGAATACATCTTTTTCTCGGTCCTTACATGCTTTTTTGTATTTATCACTCAAGTTCATTGTGTACCTTTCTTTCATCTAATTTGTGAAGTATTCCTCTTTGAATACTAACATTTGAATTTGTTTAACTGATTTTAAAGTACATGTATATTTTGGTCAATGCGTGGGGAAATGAGGAACTGTGGCCCTGAGTGTTCTAAGCATTCCATACTGCATTTTTCTTAAGAGTACAGTTCAGTTAAAAGAGAAATGTGTTTCGTACTTTGTGAAAATTTTATTTACTTATTATGTGTCATGCTCATGATAAATAAAAATGTTATACATGTGCGCAGGACTGCGTGGTTCCAATGTTTAATTAAAATAATGCTTTTCAAAAAAGTGTGGTCTTTCTTATGACATATTAAAAATGCGTTAAAATTTTTAAAGTTGGTGACTATAGTAGATCATTATATGGACTTTCTGTCATTATTACCTATTTTGTATAATTATTTGTGTGTAATTTTATTTATTATCTATGAGAAGTTAAATGTCAAAAAAGCTGTAAAAGTTCATTATTGAGCAATGTCAGTTTGAAATTTCTATCTTAAAATTATTTGTGTTAGGTCTTTTATGTTAATTACTATGTTAGATCATTATTTGGAACTCTACTCAATATTTCGTGTAATGTATCATAACTATGTAGGAGTCATTTGTCAGGTATGATAAATTAAATTTCGTTCTCAAAAGGCTGTAAGAGTTCAGTGCTAAATAAATTATTGACAATGTGAAATATGGGTATTTTTCAGTTAAGTTACAATGAATACGTTAAAAATATTCCAAGTTAACAAATTTTTATATTCCAAATTGGGAAAAAGGCGATAACGTTTCATTTCCATGGTTGAATATTAATTCCATGTGTATTATAGACTTTAAGTTCTCCTTCACAAAATGTGACTATAATTCAAATTTAAAATAATACGTTACAATGTGAATATTCTTCTCTGTAGTTAAAATATAATTCAATCTTCTGTACCTTGTTAAGAGAGTTAGGCTGTGATAAGTTCAAATAGAGTAGTGTTTATAAAGTTCTGCGGTAAATGGTGGAATCATATTAAGAATCCGAGTGAGGTTTTCATATGACGGAAAAATCAAGGTTCAGTGTATGTTTGGTGATTTAAATAATATGTGTGCAAGAAAATATAAGATATTTTTTGTAAAATATTTCATTCAAGAGTTAGCAAAATTTGCGTTAGTAGTATAAATGAATCTTACTGAATAAAAGGGAGTGTTCTGAATATATATGTATAAATGTCTGTACAGTAAAATAAGAAGTAATGAAGTACTATTGGTACGTATCTAAACTTAACTGGGTAGAAATGTTCCATGTATTGGTTTGAGTGGCTTCATACCATGAAAATTTATTGCTCCTTATAAGATTTATTTAAAGTCAGTAGGTCTTACAATAAAGAAACATGTGTAAGTCTGTATTTATTATGGGGAAAAGGAATCAGAAATACAGCATGAATATGTTTTATAAGTTAAATATAAGGGTAAATGTGTAAATGGAAGGTGTAAAAATTACATTTGTCAGATATAGTTTGGTGAATCCTTTGAATAAAAGTAAGACGTGTAAAAGGGAATCAACAAAGTTTTGTATAGTTAGTAAAATACATTAGAAGGAAAAGTTCTGAGTATCTCCAACTTAGTAGTAAAAAGTAAGAAATGTAATATTCCAGTTAAACTATATAGAAGGAACATTGTGTATATTGGATAATATTATTTAGTGAAGTTATATGCATGTAAATTCCAGCTTAAAATTTCAAAGACGGAGAAATGTAGGTAAGTTTACTTTTGGAGAAATGGAAGTGTAACATGATGTTGTATTTAAAACAAGGGGAAAAATAATTAAGGGTAAAATAAAAATGTAACAAAAAAATTAAGGGAAAGGGAAAAAAATAAATTTTACTTTTGGAAGTAAAATGCATAAAGGAAAAAACAAAAAACTGCATTTGCGTAAACAAAAAACTAAAAAAAAATGAAAATTATGAAACTAAATATTACTTTTGTAAAAAAAATTAAGTTAAAAATGTAGTAACACCTTTTTTTAAATAAAAAGCGGAAAGGAAAAATTAAATTTGTAAAAAGAAATATTACTTTTGTAAAACCAAAAAAAAAAGTTTTAAAAAAAATTAAAATAAAGTAAAGTAAAAATACGAAAAGGAATAAATTTTGGAAAAAAAACTTTTGCAAAATAAAAAAGTGAAAAGGAAAAATTCAATTCGTATATAAAAATATTACTTTTGTAGAACCAAAAAGAAAGTTAAACAAAAAGTTAAAATAAAGTAAAGTAAAAATACGAAAAGGAAAAAAAAATTGAAAAAAAAAAAAAAACTTTTGCAAAATAAAAAAGTGAAAAGGAAAAATTCAATTCGTAAAAATAAATATTACTTTTGTAAAACCAAAAAGAAAATTAAATATAAAAAAATAAACTTTGCAAGATAAAAAGTAAAAAGAAAATTTAAGTTCACTTTTGTGGAAGTAAACGTCAATTTGCGAAAGTTAAAAATAAAATTTATGTTTGGGAAAGGGAAAAAAAAATGAAATCAAAAATTAATAAATTAACTAAAAAAATAGTAAGAATAAGATGAAAAATGAAAACAATTAAAAATATCTTAATAATAAAAAAAAATTAAACTGTGGGAAAATCTTACATTTAAAACAGCAATGAATAAAGTAATGATTAAGAAGCCAAAAGAAATCCTAGCCGTCGTGTAAAAACAAATGCGTGTCGCAGTTTTCATGTCAAAGCGCATGCGCAGACTTTCAGCCTTATGACATCAATGGTGCAAATAAGTCAAAGGGAGAAAGCTGGCAAGATTCACGACATGAAGCATAGCCTTGAGGTAACGTGCTTTTTCTCCCAAGCAAGAGATGGTGGGTTCGAAACCCGCTCGTGGAGTTATTTTTAAAATTCAGGGAAAATAATATTAAATTGAATAAAAATTAATTAAAGGTAATTAAAATATGACAAATTAAATAATTAAAATACTTATTAAAAAGAGTAAATAATTAAAATTAATAAAGTGTTAAATAATTAAAAACGTAAATAATTAAAAATAATAAATTAAAAGTGGTGTGATTCCAAACACGTGGTTCACACGTTGCCGCAAAAAATAAAAGCTTTGAAAAGATCGTTGCCACACCATAAAAACAAAACTCAACACGATTACGTCATCCCATCCATCTACGTCACTTCCGATTATCACGTGATCCAAGATGGCGGTGGCGGCACATCAAGGACATACCCCCTGTCGCGTTATCTATTGTTCTCTTACGTAATATATTGTTCTATTACGTCATGGCGGCATCCTTTTGCCGCATATAGTGGGGGGTATACTACTCATTTTACATCATAATATGCGCATTATGCGTTCAAATAAAAATTTGTCTACTTGAGGACTTATGAAACTACAGATAATATTACCCTCTTAAAAGTTTTAAAATCAGTTGCGTTAAACTCAATTGCTTATGATAATACAATATACTTTCATCAAAATTTGAGGTATATTAAAATATGGAATTTAAAGGTTAATTATAAAAATAATATATCTACATGCTCATAACTAAACATTAATATGACAACCGTTAAAATGAAAAATACTGGGGATTTCTAGCATTCCCCTTTTACACATTCAATAGAAAAAATTTCTCAGTTCTTACAGCAATAATGTTTGACACACCTTAACTGAAAATTCTAATATTTATAATATTCAAGACGTCTTAGAAATGAATGTCAGAATACCACTTACCTTTAGAACCTTCAAAGTTACAGTAATTCTTCTTTACACATTCAGTTATATAAGCTTAATTTGAGCACAACACATTAATTTTTCAGATATCAAAAAATCTATTAACACAGATTTAAATTCTAAAATTTATACTTCTTGTTGTAACATAAAACCCAAACAGCACATTTCTTTAAGCTTTACACAAAACAAGTTGACTTAAAAGAGTTATGTGAACTTATATACTAAATTTCAGAAATAAATTAAATTACTTTACTGCCTCAATATAAAAATCCAAGGTACTTACCCGTCTCACCAATATCTAGATGCTGATGAATCACACACTTTCACTACTTTACACCTTCACAATAATCTGATGATCTTTGGGCAAGGAACACAACTTAAGATTTTTATGGACGCTGAAGATCCAAGCACTTATATCACAACACACTGCACTAATTTTCTCAGGTACAAAGATGATCGCAGAACTATCACTTTTCCCCATCACTACACTGCGCCTTCACGATGATCTGATGATCTTCGGACAAGAACACACTTCACTGAACACCATACACTGCACCGCACTAATTTTCTCAGGAACAACGATGATCACACACGTATCACTTTTTCACTACACTACACATTCACAATGATCTGATGATCTTCGGACAAGGCTTGTCCGCACACTTCACTAATTTTTCTCGAACACAAGATGATCGCACAATTTATGCTGCTGAAGATGAGCTGTATTCAGGAGACTGTCGTTCCTTTTTATCTGGACTGTTGTCCGTAAACTTCTTCATGGATTCTATCTCACTGCTTCGAAGAGCTGTAAATCACTTTTCCGAACTGATGTTCGTAACTTTCGTGTTGCACGTCAGAACCTGGCGGTCCGTAATGTCTGCAAAACACTACTGATGTGAGGACAATGGCTGTCCTACAAACTTGAGATGAATTTCAGAGCCTGGCGGTCTGCAATCTCTGCATGGATTTTATAATCCCACCGCTGCCATCATTTTAATAAAGCTGTAACGTCAGAACACCTGTGTTGGGTGCAAGAAAAGACAGGTTGTCTTTTAAAATATTTATTTTAAAAACTTAATTAGAAATTCTTGATTAAATAGTAAAATAACTGAATCATTACAGCCATAAATTAAACAAAGCCACTGGCGCGGCGAGGACGCCAAAATGCGTCCGCTTCCTCTCGTTTACAGCACCAAAAACTAGCTCTCTCTTCGTTTTGTTAAGAAACCTGGAAAGAGAATAATTAGTCCCTTATTGCCGGAAACCACACGAGGGGGTTTCCGCTGCACATTTATTCAAAGTTTTGCTGTCCAGTTTGTCTCTGAACAAAACAGGAAGTTCTCATTAAGTACCTCTAAGTCCGAGGGGTGCATATGTCTAACCGTCACATAGGGTAGCCCAACTAAAACCCCTTACTTTGCCGAGGTTATCAGTTAAGGGGGGCATTGGTTATCAGTTAAGTTAGTTAGCAATATTCTGAAAGCACTGAAAATTACGTGCTATTTTTGAAAAGATTCAACAAGTACTTACTTGTTGATCAAAAAACAACCTGAAGCCTTCAAACCTTTTGTCAAGAATCGTGTCGAAGAAATACAAAAATTGAGGTCACCTCAAGACCTCAAGATTGACGTTATTGCCCAGGTGTCGACAATCTTGCAGTTCTTGTATATATTTCGGGGAGCGAAGATTTCCAAGTTAATAAACGAGACCATTTTGATGCAAGGTCCCCAGTGGCTTCAACTCTCTCACGAGCTTCAGCCAAGATTAAGTATTAAAGAAAGCATAGGTGAAAACAAACTGGAATACCAAAAGGGATCCGGTGATATACATCAGTTTGAATGTACAATCGAAAAAAGTACAGATGATCTTTTCGACGTATCAAAATATAGCAAGTTAGAAAAGAGTCACTGCTTACTCTCACAACTGAAGAGTTACAAGAAGCAGAAAATTTCTGGATAAGATCAGAGCAAAAGAAGTTTTTTGCCGAAGAATACAAATCCCTCAAAGAAGGTAATTCGGTTGAGAAAAATTCTCCTTTGTACAGTTTTCTTCCCTACATTGATGAAAAGGAAATCATGAGGTTGAGAGGAAGATTGAAATTTTCTGATTTCTCACTAGATAATAAGCATCCAATAATCCTACCTAAAATTTTCCTACTGACGATATTAATTGTACTCAAAGAACATGAGAAGATAATGCATGGAGGAATTGCTGCAACTTTAGCCAAAGTCAGATCATGATTCTGGATTCCTAAAGGACGCCAGTTAGTCAAAAAAGCATTAAAATGTTCTATGATTTGCCAAAAATATTTAGCTAAACCAGCACACCAGATGACAGCACCTTTGCCAAAGGATAGAATCAAAAATTACCTCCATTTGCAGTCTGTGGAATTGATTTCGTCGGACCAGTTTACGCAAAGAATTCTAAAGACACTCAAAAATCCTGTATTGTTTTGTTCGTTTGTGCAGTAACTCGAGCTGCACACTTAGAACTTGTATCTGATATGTCAACAGAATCCTTTACTTGAATTTCGTAGATTTTTGAGCGTTTCATTAGAAAATTAAGACAAACTAGAGACATTCAAGGAACTCTCACAGCTGAAGAGTTACAAGAAGCAGAAAATTTCTGGATAAGATCAGAGCAAAGGAAATTTTTTGCCGAAGAATATAAATCACTCAAAGAACGTAATTCGGTTGTAAAAAATTCTCCTTTGTACAATTTTCTTCCTTACATTGATGAAAAGGAAATCATGAGGTTGAGAGGAGGATTGGAATTTTCTGACTTCTCACTAGCATCCAATAATCCTACCTAAAAATTTTCGACTAACGATTCTAATTGTACGCAAAGAACATGAGAAGATAATGCATGGAGGAATTGCTGCAACTTTGGCTAAAGTCAGATCATATTTCTGGATTCCTAAAAGATGCCAGTTAGTCAAAAAAAGTATTAATGGGTTGTAGGATTTGCCAAAAATATTTAGCTAAACCAGCAGACCAGATGACAGAACCCTTACCAAAAGATAGAATCCAAAAATCACTTTGCAGTCTGTGGAATTGATTTCATCGATCCAGTTTACGTAAAGAATTCTAAAGACACACAAAAATCCTATATTGTTTTGTTCGTTTGTGCAGTAACCCGAGCTGCACACTTAAAACTTATATCTGATATGTCAACAGAATCCTTTACTTGAATTTCGTAGGTTTTTGAGCAGAAGAGGAAACTGTGTAATCATCTACTCTGACAACACCAAGACCTTTAAGAGTACAAAGAAAGAACTTGAGAATATTTTTAAAGTTTTAAAAGATGACAAATTCAAGAATTTCATTGCCAAAGAAAGAATCCATTGAAAATCTTTTTCTTTCCTATTAATGATTAAATTGAATATCGTTAGTTAAATTTGTTTAGCTAAGTTGAAAATATTTTAACAAATTTAGTTCATTTATTAGTTATAACATTTATTAATTGATACATGTTGTGTATAACCTGTTTTATGATTGGAGTTTCTGACTAATTAGAATTTTTTGTATTTTATAGAATAGTGATTGTATGTATAACTCAGTTAGATAAACTCTTGTCAGAGTTCAGGTGGGAAGTGTGTTAATCGAGCGAGCCCCATGGTGGGGAGGGTTTAATGAGAGACTTGTCAGATCCGTTAAAGAATGTTTAAGAAAAATC
This sequence comes from Stegodyphus dumicola, assembly GCF_044657685.1. Taxonomy (NCBI): domain Eukaryota; kingdom Metazoa; phylum Arthropoda; class Arachnida; order Araneae; family Eresidae; genus Stegodyphus; species Stegodyphus dumicola. Next base: position 204,236,958 of record NC_140771.1, read on the forward strand.
GTAGGGAAAGCATTGTTGACCTTCCAAGAAATGTCTACACTACTTGTCGAAGTGGAGTCAGTTCTTAATTCACGACCTCTAAGCTACGTTTACAACGACAATGACAAGCCACGACCCTTGATTTCAATGCATTTCCTAAACATTGGACAAACTGATTTGAAGTATCCTTTGACTTTTGCTAGAATCATTAGTAGCGAAACGACAAGAGAAACGCTGTTAAAAAAAAAAAAAAAGCGTTATCAAGAATTGCTGTTAAAACAGTTGTGGTGCAAATGGAAGCAACAATATTTATTCAATCTTAGAATTGCCCCTTTCTTGAAGAATCCGAAACTTCAACCAGAACTGGTGGTGTGTATTTAATTACGGCAAAGCACACTAGGGCTATCTGCCAAAGGGGAGGGATGCCTTTCGTGGAGGACTTTCTAAGGGAAACTGGCTCGTATACACGTTACACATGGGGAAAACCACGAAAACACCCATGCAGCCAGCCCGTTTGCGGGATTCGAACCTCGGACCGAACTACCAGCGTTCAGCGACTTTACCGCTCGGCCGCTGGTGAGCCTCAACCAGAACTAAAAGTAGGAGATGTTGTTTTAGTTGAAAGAGACAATAAAAACAAACTGTTATGGAAACTTTGCAGAATCATAAAAACTATTCCTGGACGTGATGGTAAAGTGCGATCATTCGAATTAAAAACTGGTAATGGGACTTTAAAACCGTAATGTCCAACATCTATATCCCTTGAACTTTAAACATTTTGAACTTTAACAATTTGTTATGCAGTTTTTCTTTCTTTCTTTTTCTTTCCTATTAATGATTAAATTGAATATCGTTAGTTAAATTTGTTTAGCTAAGTTTAAAATATTTTAACAAATTTAGTTCATTTATTAGTTATAACATTTATTAATTGATACATGTTGTGTATAACCTGTTTTATGATTGGAGTTTCTGACTAATTAGAATTTTTTGTATTTTATAGAATAGTGATTGTATGTATAACTCAGTTAGATGAACTCTTGTCAGAGTTCAGGTGGGAAGTGTGTTAAGGAATATTCTTTGATATTGCCAAGAGATGACATTGGAAGTCCACCTATTGGCTTACTTAACGCTTCCCCTCCTGAAAACGTGACTTGCAAAACATTTTGAATTTGAGGAGTTAGGCTTTCTTGAGGGTAAAATTCGAACTGCATTGCTCAGTATAATTCTATTATTAGATTCCTTTGATGAAACAATTTAGTTGTTGCTTTAGCGTTGACATTCGATTTAGGCATTTTAGCCTACATGGTATATATGTATAATATAAAGTTTTAATTAAAATTATGTGAAACCCTCCATGTCATGCATCTCATTTTCTGATTATCAATTTGATTCGAACTTGATCCATAATTTCGTTGCATTGGGAATTTCGTTTTATTGGTTTCTTCATTTCGTTTAGATCGAAGGATGTAATGAATTTTGTACATAGATAGGTGATTTTAGTGAAACTGTTGTATTTTCTCTGTATAATATAACATGAAAGTATGAAGAGACGATGCAGTGCAGGAAAAATAAGAATACAGGGTCAAGTCTATTTAACATTGAGTACATGGCTGTCTCACTAAATTGGCAAGTTATCGACAAACTGGCGATGTCCAATTTGGCAAGAAATCGCCAGAATTCCCCAAAACTCCAGATAATCTACTGATAATAAAAGATAATCTTATCTTGTCTAATCACTATATCTTATCTCATTCATTTGCGCTTTTCCAGCCGAGGATGATTGTTCCGTAAAACCGTCGAAACTAGTCCTGTGAAAATTGGCAAGTTTGAAAATATAATGCCGATTTTTGTTGTTTGAATTCTAAATTAATACTCTTAAGGTAATTCTAAGCACCTATCACCATGGCCATTACTTCTAACAGCGGAGGCCTCAGTTTTTTTAACCGTGACAATCTACTCTTCGACATTATAAAAGACACTATTATTCCCACTATCCTCACAATATCTAAAAGGCATCGCAAAACACATGTACCGCCGCTTGCTCATCAAAAAATAATTATTTTCTAATTCCTCGTAACTAAATTTTCATAATAAATCAATTTTATATCTCTTTTTCACGAATTAAAAATTTTTCTCAAATTCTTCTATCACTCCTTTGTTAACTACATTTAACGCTTCCTTTTCTTCCTAAATCTTTCCTAATTCCTAAAGCATCGAGCTCCCACAATACTTGAACATCTGAAGCAGCTGCACAATATTCGCCGTTCGGGTTGTAAACATCTTGAACTCCCTGTAAGGCCCATATCACACGGCGTTTGTTTCACACGAACAACTGTTTCGGACAATTTTTCTGCCTGTTTACTATTGAAAGAAAGACGCGCGATTTTTTCCTTCCTTTCCAAAAAAATTGCAGGTTGTTCGTTTTCAACCAATCAGCTATCAGCTTGTTTGTAATGGGGAACCAGTTTCCCCTGCGTTGACCCCAAAGCGATCTGTGTTGACAGGTTGTTGTGACAAAGCAGAAAAATTGTTCCAAACAGTTGTTCTTCCGAAACAAACCGACGTGTGATAGCAGCCTAAAGCAAACCCCAAAAAATGTTCTTAGGCAAGTAATTGCTTGTCAGTCTTTTCGAAAGAAGAGCCTTCAATAATCTGCCAAAATATGCCTGCCCCAATTAATATCTCAATATTGATATCACTTTCTCAACAGTCGGCTAAAACTAATTCGCAGTACTGCATAATATTCTACATTCGAAACTGGCGCCGCGTAACCGTGTCGGTCAATAACACTTGAATTTGAATAAACTGCTTAGGCTCATATCCACTGTATAATTTTAATTCTACTACTTCATATAATTTCTCAGTAAGCTTTACTGAGCCAAAGGAAAAAATTGATATTCTTCTTTAACTTTTTTTAATTTTAAAAAGTTAGCAAAGGATTTTATACATCAACTTCTTTCTGAGTTATTATCGCATAAAATGCACGTTATTTTATTGAATTTTGTTTCGTCAACACAGCTAACGTATGCACTGCAAGTGAGTGATGGCCCGGATGGTTTATATATTGGGCTTGACCCTCACACCGAAGAATTACACTGAGATTTTTTTTTTCCAATGGCCGGCATTTGCCTATAACGGCATTGGCTACTCCTGAGGCCAGAAGTGGTGGCCACTTTATTGTGGGGGTACCTAATAGGCGGCCACCGTTACCTCCTATGAAGGGACAGACAATTTTACATCCAATGTCTTCTCAAAGATTCAAACCCGGGCCCTTTGGTATCGCAGTCTGGTACCATCTGGGCAGCATTACTCTGAGTTTACACTGAATTTAATAATTTCATCTCGCTCGTTTACTGAAACATTTTAGAATTAGGACAGTATTATTAGGCATGATTTTGATTAGGATTTCTTATACGTTTGAAATATTTTTTGGTAATTAGAATAACGACATTTAGGAACATTATTTCTCTCACCTCATTTATTATCGTTTCCTGAAAATGATTTCGCAAATGGGTATTCTGGTGTCTGCGCAGATTTGATGACAAATAAATGTATCATTGAAGACCTAAAATTTGAGGTTCGAATCATGTCTCTTCCTGTCCCTGGGACTTCAGTTCATGATCGAATTTGCCGAAAACGAAATCAGCATCACTTGCGTAACTTCTGAACTTTCTATATAATTTTTCAACGTAAATGCTTTCGCTGCATTCGGAATTATTAATCTTAAATCCTCCACTACGAGCACAAGTTCGCCCTTTTTTTAATGGCTTAAGCGACTTAAGGCTCATCTTAATTAAAAATACGTAAATAAAAAATGATAAATAAATAACAAGCCTGAATTGACAATAAGAACGAAATGAGTGCCCAAAAAATTCATAAATCACATCAAACTCTACTCAGACACTGTCAACTCAAGTTATCAAATAAGATCATTTCAATACACAACAGTAATCAGCAAGATTTAACACTAAATGTTATTCAACACTATTTAACACTAAACGTTATTTAACAAACTTCAAACGTTATTTAACACTAAACGTTCAGAAAGATAAAATTTCTACTCACTACAATCCAAAAAGTGGAATTATCAATTTTCACTTTCGATTTCCATGCATCACACGCCCCCACACTGCAACACAATTTTTTACACAAAATGGGACAGTATGCATGATTACCTTATCTTATCTAAATCCGCTCACAACACCAGAAACTATGTTCACCTGTCTGTACGAAACTCAAACTCCACATTTAGAAAACGTTATGAGCACCATTACAGACCCTACGTTTATTCCACTAAACGCACATACTCGCCCTGAAGGTAAAACAAAAAGGAAGTTACAGCGTTCTCTCTCGACAGGCCGCAGTACAGTGCATGTCGTAAAAAACTGGTAAAAAAAAAAAAAAAAAAATTAAAGTAAAAATTTAATTGTAATATTTTTACGTGCGCATTGCTAAGTGGTTAAAGCACTTTCACTTGGTAGCTGTCTATTAGAGAACTGCAAATATGCACTGATTGGCGAGAGATCAAATGTTTCAAATTTTTGGTCAGGAACTTTTAGACAAAAACTCAGTCGGAAACATAAGCAAGATGGTTAAACAGTGTAATAGAAATTAGAGGAAACCGAAATAAGCAGATTTGTAATGGAATGCGAGTGCCGAAATGGTGCATTGAGGAGGTACAGGATGCTGTTGAGCGATTGGTAAAAGCGTTCTGCTGAAGGAAATTCCCCGTATAAATTTCTAGTGATATTCATCCATACATGAACATGGAGCTTGCCGATGTGAGTTTTATCTATGGGACTGCAGCTAAAACGGAGCAGCTATTCAAAAGAGGAACAGAGAATGATTTCTGAGTGCTTCCATTCAGCAGTTCTCCAGTTTCTCTGTTTCCACATCCGATGCGAAATGGAGAATTTCCTGAGGAATGATAATTTACGCCATCAGAATGCTTTTTTATTTGCCTCTCAACAATAATCTGAACTGCATCAACTTTCCGCACACACTTTCCATTAAAAAATCTGCTTATTTCCGTCCCCTCTACTTGCCTTCATATTTCTGACAGATATTTTTGAATCATCCAACGGGAAAAAAAAAAAAAAAAAAAGCGCAAGGGAGGGATTGCTGTTTATCAAAGTAAACTGCAGTAAACTGGAATAACTATATGCGTGATATCTGTGCTATATCAGTGGAGAAATGTCTACAGTAATAATAATGATAATGATAATAACCAAAAACTTTCTTTCGTTTCACGAGCCTCAGAAACAGACAGATACAGTGCATAGTACTCAGCGTTAGGTCCCAGAATAATCTCCATCAGCATCCAGCACCTTGCAAATGCTTTGAGTACAGGTCTTCAGTGATAGTAATTCGTAATGCATCACTTGGCCTGGCAACAGTAATTCGTAATACAGAATATGATTGTACGCACGTGTAGAGGTAATCTTGCGACGCTAGGGTTACATGGTGATAACTAATGACTGGTAAGCTTAGGAATGTCACTGCACGAACGTTTCATCACTCGTGAGCCCTGAACTGTGTGTTACGGTGCATAAACAACAACAACAAACAGGCTGCCAGCTATTGTTTGTTGGCTACCAATAATATGTGGAGTAACCACTTGCTGAACTCGTAGGCATTCTCCGTCTAGAGATCGATTGTTCGTTTATTAACTGATTCAAAAAGCCAATTCACCTTACTAAGCAAGTGAACGGTGATCCGGCAAAACGGAGGGGTAGGTCCCAGAGTTCATTCACGCAGAGCTCTTGTTGGGCATTCACGCAGAGCGTGCCAGTAAAATTCGATTCCCATATTAGGGAAGAAATATTTCTTCTCGTGTATTAAATGTGAGTTTGATTTTTATCATTTCTCAACTTTTTTAATACTTTTTTATTCCAGAATTTTATTACAGGGACGGCACGATTACATCGGGCGATAAAATTTATATAATTTGGAAGGAACTTGCCGGCAGAACTTAGAAGCCTCAGAAAACGGGAGGCAAAAAGGCCCAGCACCAGGCCAGCCATGCATCAAACGGTATATCAAAGCAATGCGGCTAATTATCATAATTTACTCTGGCATAACCAGTGGCCAAGTGGTTAAGGCCGTTAAATATTGGGAGTTTGGCTTTGGTTCCAGGCAGAAGAATTCATTGTTGGTTTTTATGGCTTTTCCCATGTGTGACGGAAATGGCAAGCCAGTTTCCCTGCCAAAATCCCACATTGAGGCATTTTTCCCTGTCGGGCATATAGCCCTAGTGCGCTTCAGTATCCTAACCTACCGTATTTAATCATAAATAAGAGCTCTTTTTTCTAGCTATATTTTTGTTCTAAAATTTGTCAGAATATTTTGATAAAGGTGTTTTGATAAAAGAAACAGCAGAATGGTAGGAGGCAGTTTAATTATCATAATAAAATAAAGTCTTGAGCAGATATTAAAAATAAATCCCCAAACTTCACGTTTAGTGAAATCAGGAATTGTAATACATAATAAAATTCGGGATGTTTAAACTGTTGCCATTAAAAGTAAGAAGGAAAAGATAAATTATCCAATTAATAACCATATTCTGAAATTCTTACTTGGCAATGAAAATGCATGTGGTGTTTACCAGCGAAATAATGGAGAAAATCTAGTACATAAATATTTTTTTAAAAATGCCTTGAAAAAAATCTTTATTATTAGTTCACTAGAATCTGTTCGAGAAAAAAAAGAAACTATTTTAATAACGGGAATTTCTTATCAATGTTTACCAAACATACTTTTGAATTTCAAAAACAAAGAATGATAATGATAGTTATCGATTTTTGGAATCAGATAAAATAATCAATAATTGCTTAGTTGACCGTCAAAAAGATGCATTAAAAAAAATTCAAAACTGATAGCAATGATAAATTGGTGCTCTGACTGATAGCAAAGTATGAGATGGATCAGAAATCATTGACATGATTATTTTGTAGTTACACAATATACATGTAGGTCAGAATTCAATTGCAGATTATGAGAGTCATAGACTGGTAGTTCTGATATCTTTTTGATTTCAAACCTCCCTTAGACGGAATTTTGGAAAAGCAATATACCGCATTCGCGCAAATTTTCTTCTAGCTTTTTAACGTTAAGTATTTAAAATTTTAAAAATAGTCGCATAATTTCCTCCTTCTTTTATAGTTAAATTGTATTCTCTTGATATTTTTTTTAATTTTTATTCAGTCTATTCCATTCAAATTCAATTCATTGCTATATTCAGTCTATTCCATTCAAATTCAATTCATTGCTATATTCAGTCTATTCCATTCAAATTCAATTCATTGCTATATTCAGTCTATTCAGTTCATTGCATATTCAATTCATTGCTATATTCAGTCTATTCCATTCAAATTCAATTCATTGCTATATTCAGTCTATTCCATTCAAATTCAATTCATTGCTATATTCAGTCTATTCCATTCAAATTCAATTCATTGCTATATTCAGTCTATTCCATTCAAATTCAATTCATTGCTATATTCAGTCTATTCCATTCAAATTCAATTCATTGCTATATTCAGTCTATTCCATTCAAATTCAATTCATTGCTATATTCAGTCTATTCCATTCAAATTCAATTCATTGCTATATTCAGTCTATTCCATTCAAATTCAATTCATTGCTATATTCAGTCTATTCAGTTCATTGCATATTCAATTCATTGCTATATTCAGTCTATTCCATTCAAATTCAATTCATTGCTATATTCAGTCTATTCAGTTCATTGCATATTCAATTCATTGCTATATTCAGTCTATTCCATTCAAATTCAATTCATTGCTATATTCAGTCTATTCAGTTCATTGCATATTCAATTCATTGCTATATTCAGTTTTTATCAGTCTATTCAGCTTCTGTAATTTGTATACATTAGCATTTCATTCATTTTATTTTCCTTAGCATTTATTTTTTTAAAACCTATTTTGTGCAGTTCTTTCGTTGAGCTACCTGGATATGGTAGGTGCTCGCAAACTTTAAAAACTTCGGAAACACGTGATTTCACCTCATTTATATATTACATACGGTCCAGCTCACTGTAGACTTATCTACTACTGATATATTAGATCTTTCGAAATCCGAGTCTTGTTCGCCCCTTCTCCTTCCTTTGTCCGATATGGCTCTTGGTAACTAGGTTCAAGACTTATTCATATAAGGTGACTCTGAGATTTGCAAGGTAATTAAGCCAGACACGTTGTGTTATGCGCGATATTCGTAAGTTTAACATCATCGATTCAATTCAATTCCTTATTTAGGATCGAAAATTCGTAGTTAGAAGTTTCTTTTGATGTGTGTGGTGCTACTTTGGTAGACGGTTGCACGGATTTTGGCGATTTTTTGGGGGGCGAGCGATACGACATATGGTAAACCCATTGCTAGATATGTTATTTATGGTAACCGATACTTTGTTGTCATTTTATGTAAAAAAATAATGCGTTTTATTATGCATAGATTCCGTGTTTAAATATTATTTATGGCTTCTAAATATTAAAAATCAATTTAATTTTGCATTTTTATTTGAAACAAAAATTTTACTGTTTATGATATTTTATGGAATTTTATGTTGTGGATGATGTAATGAATGACGTCACATTACTTTATATGTAATTGGTTTTAATATCTGTAAATTTAATTTAATGTTTTAAACATTATTTATGTCTGTTAAATATTAAAGTACAATTTAATTTTGCATTTTTTTAAAATGATGTTATTATGTATGATTATTTAAATAATTTTAATTCTATGCGTGATGTAATCAACTCCCTGTGGTTACAGAATATTTGTGCATTAACGAGCTGTAATCAGCTCCCTGATTGGTTACTGATTACTCCCTGATTGGTTATTATTGTGCATTACCGTGCCATTTTAAAATTTTATTATTCATCTCTTCGAATTCCTTACATTTCATAGGGAACGGATATGTCCCTTTCAAAGATTAATGCTATTATTGTTAAGTTACCTTTCAAAGATTAATGTTGTTATTGGTATCGGAATCAAAAAATTGTCCTTTGAGACCTCATTTTGGCCAACCTGGTTTTCCTAATCAAAGATTTATTTATAAATTGTTACAAGGGTCAGAGGAAATTTATTTTAAATTTTTGGAGGAAACCTCGCTAATTGCTTCTTCAATGAAGTGCGAGAAATGTGGATCACAGATGAAGATTGTTAAAAGCGCCAATTCTGAGGACGGCCGTATATGGTACTGTGGTTCACGGTGGAAGAAATAACCGCTTGTAACGGTAAAAAAAGTATTAGACATTCCTCCTTTTTTACCGGCAGTAAACTTCTAATTGCTGTCATTTTAGCTCTAGTATACGAAGCGTTCTTATTTACTTATTTTAAAGTATTTGAATTTAAGTAATATTTTAATTCTTTTAAACGTTGGTATGATGGTTTTCAATTCGATATTCAGTTTAAGTAATATTTTAATCCAATTAAACGTTGGAGTTTTTATTCTATTTCACTGCTAAATGAAAGCAATAATTTAACCTTACTTTAGTATTTTATATTAAAGTAAGGTTAAATTATCGTAGTAAATGTATTTATTTACATTTGCCTGCCATCTTAAAAAGCAACTTTTTAACAAAAAATTAATCCATTATTTTTAACAATATTTATTTTGTTTTTAAAGTTTCGATACTTTACTAGAGGCAAAATACACTGCTCGACATTGAAAATGCAAGACCAAGAAGGAGTAGTCAGAAAGTGATGAAATTTGGAAAAAAGACAGAGACAGCAAGCAGCAATAAATGATCTTTATTTCGAAATGATTTAGTCAGAATACAGAGCGAGAACGGCGGCGGCTCAGTAGCATGTAGGACCACCGCGGACAGCGATGCACGAAGAAACACGTCTAGGCATAGAGTCAATAAGAGTGCGGATGGTGTCCTGAGGGATGGCTCTCCATTCCCTTTCAACCATTTGCCAGAGTTTGTCTTCTGAACGAGACAAGGGCAGAGTCTGCAAACGGCGTCCAATCATATCCCACATATGTTCGATTGGTGACAGGTCAGGAGAGTACGGTGGCCAGGAAAACATCTGTATACGTTGCAGAGTATGTTGGCAGATGCGAGCACTGTGTGGTCGGGCGTTATCCTACTGAAAAATTGCATTAGGCAGCCCCTAAAGATAGGGGGATTCCCACCGGCCTCAGTACATTATCCAAGTATCGTTGGTCCGTCATAGTGCCCTAAATACGAACTAGAGGTGACCTGGAATCGTAGGCAATACCAAACCAAATCATTATGCCCCGTTCTCGCGTGGTGGGACGTTCCACAGTTACTGCCAGATTAGACCTGTCTTCACGTCGACGCCACACACATGTTCGGCGACGGTCACTGGATAAACAGAAGCGTGACTCATCTGAGAACACGACGTTTCGCCCTTTTGTCATCTACATCGCTCCAGTCCGGCACCATTCTAAACGTTGGCATCTATGCTGTGGGGTCAATGGCAGTCTTCTTAACGGACGCCGTGAGTGCAGGCCACGTTCAATCAATCGACGGGAAATGGTTCTGGTCGACACGGGAACATTCAGAGTATCTCGCACTTGCTGCAGAATCGCGGTACAAATTACTTGCAGGACCGCCACAGCTTGTCGGCGGATGCTTCGATCCACGCGTGCTGATGTCACTTTGGCTGCACCTGCATCCCTTCTTCTTGCCACATTTACTTGTTAACCGATGCACCGTGCTCGCATTCATGTGAGTATCAGCTGCGATTTGACGTAAGGACCAACCCGCCCTTCTCAGTCCGATCACCATACCCCTTGTAAAATCGTCTATCTGCTGGAAGTGCCTTCGTTGACGGCGGCCTGGCATTCTCTCCATTACACGTATCCTCCGGGACAGAAACCAACTTTCCTCGATAATTCGTCTGACAGAAATAACGACACGAATATTGCCGATTCTGCACGTTCCTTCCCTTATATCTTACTTCACGTGCGTCGGAGAGCTGCGCATTTCACATCATTCGCATAACTCAGTGACGTGCGTCTACTCTAAAATTTGGCCCACCAGCGGCCGAGCGGTAAGATCACTGAACACTGGTAGTTCGGTCCGAGGTTCGAATCCCGCGAACGGGCTGGCTGCATGGCCGTTTTTGTGGTTTTTTTCCATGTGTAACGTGTATACGAGCCAGTTTCCCTTAGAAAGTCCTTCACGAAGGCATCGCTCCCCTTAGGCAGATAGCCCTAGTGTGCTTTGCCGTATTCTGAATACACACACACACACACTACTCTAAAATTTGCATAAATTTCTGAGCACTCCTTCTTGGTTTTGCATTTTCAGTGTCGAGCAGTGTATGTACAAACAGCGTTTCTCAACATGGCTGACTATTGTTAAAACCGCGCCAACAATGGCGCCAGAGTAAATCACCAAAAATCCGTGCAACCGTCTACCAAAGTAGCACCATGTATATACTATGATGGCTGTGTACTGTGAATTTTTAGAAAAATAAACGTAGCTGCATAGCGAAATTTAAATTAAAAGTTTTAAACTTTGTGGAAGTTAAGGGTGTCAAACCTGCAGTAGACAGTTTGGTGTTGAACCAACTTTGATTCGATACTGAGGAAAATAAAAAGATGATCTGAAGAAGACAAATTCAGGGCGAAGAGCGTTTCAGGGACCGAAAAGAGGAAATGTGCAGTGCCCTCCCCAGGACTCGAACCCTGGAACTCTCGAATAAGCTTCGAATGTGCTGCCAATTACAACAAGAAGCCATGCGAAAAGGAGAGAGAAAATACCTAATATATGCATGTGGATTTTTTTAAGTAACTAGACCTTTTTGACTAAGAGAGCTAAACGAACTTCAACTTAAAATTTGAGATCAACACCAAAAATTCAAAAGTCTGCAGTTACTCTACTGTAAGACACAATCTCTTTTTCTCTCTGTCTATATATATATGTATATATATATATATATAGAGAGAGAGAGAGAGAGAGAGAGATATCTATATATATCTGTTTATCTATGTAGCTCTGTCTATATATATATATTAAGTCTCACAGTATAGAAATGGTAAGAACGACATAGTAGCAACAAAAGATGGAAGGAAACTTCCAAATGCGTATATTTTATTCATAAGATTTTCTCAACATAAAACTGGATTCCATTATAACATTCTTATAATCCATTCTATTTCAAATGACTCCCTTAAAAGAAACTGGCATTTAATAGAGAATCTAAAGAATACCCGTTTCCAAATATTTAACTGAAATTAAAATGGTAAGTTAGTAACGAAGTGGCAGAGAAGTGTGTGTATATATATACACATACGAGATAAATAGTAATTCGCCATTAATTCTGCTCTTAGTGAAGCTGTATAGAATTCTCATGTTTTTTTCCATGTTTGATGCGAACACAGGCCAGTTTCATTTAGGAAATCTAGTATGAAGGTAGCCCGCGGCTTCCTATGGCTGACAGCCCTTATATTCCGTACTAAACATAGTATACTTACTTATCTACCAACCATATACATATATAAGAAAATACTTTTCATTATTAATTAAATCAATTTTAATTTCACACTCATTTTAATATTGCAGGTTTCATACTACACAATGTTAAGTTAATGTTATCTGGTTAAAAATAATTTGCAATCTGATTTAACACTTTAATCTACTGGAAATCTAGAAAGGATGAAGTATTTTATCTAAAAAGAACCAGACACCTGAAAAAGGGGACCAGAAATTTGATGATCTTCACAGGCATCATGTAGGATGGCGCTACAAACCCTTCTTTCTTGGCCTAACAGGATTCTTTTTCTCCTGCACTACATACATATCTACTATGTTATGTAGGACACAACACAGTATGCTATACCTTATAATATAATTACTCAATTTTTTTTTCATTATTTTTGACAAATCAGTGTCTTAATTATTACATGCCTCATCAAGGTGAGAAACAGTTTCAGTAATTTTCCTCCAGGATTAAAAACTTCGTGAAAATCGAAACGTCATGAGGTGGTGTAGTTGAAAGGTGCAGTAAAAAACACAGATTATTAACTCATTTAACATATTGTTACGAAATCACACGGCGCGATGAGATAGCTTTCCCGCAAAGCAGGTTTAGGGTTGCCATAAATAAGAAAGGAAGACAGGGTTGCCACATTTTGGCGAGAAATCGCCCATTTGGCGACATACCATGGACGGATGGAGATCCTTCTGGAACGAATTCTTACCGGTTTAGTCCAGAATGTTCTCGAACACAAGCCGAAAGCTATATACACTCTGCTGGCCCGCAGTCAGAGTGTGTGTCTCGTGAGTTAGTCACTGCGTGCGGAGTCGATCGAGTTGACAGCCTAGCAGCGAATGGCGAGTCGAGTGCATCGAAGAGTCTCTTAGTGTTGATTTTTCCGATAATAATCCTATGTGTTGTATCTGACTTCGAATCTAAAATTTTCTGAAGAACACAAAAACCTTGTCTAAAACTTAAAGGTTTATTTAACTGGAACTTCAACACGGATGAAAACTTAACATCACAAACAAAAACTTAACATCTTGGGTGGAAAAACTTCAAAGTGCTTTAAAGTAACAGCTATGCCGGCACGGTGAAGAACACTTTCCTTTAAAAGACAGAATCCATCTAGCCCTTTCGGCGTATATCTCCATTCCGCTGAATTCAGACATCCGCTCCTACGTGTTTTGGACTTAAACGGCCAGGCTGGAACTGGAATAGTGCTGGATCAGGACCGGAACAGGACTGGAACAAGACGGGAACCGGAACAGGACTGGATCCGCAACAAGACGGGAACAGGAACAGGGCGGAAACCCGACTCTCTCATTCCCTGGCTTCTCCCCGGGCAGGTCTATTCTGGCTCAAACTAAAAGGAACTGCGGTGCCACTAAGGAAAGCACCTCCTTTTATTACCGGCGGTTGCCGTTACTACAGGCGACTTATGCAAATATTTAACATCCTTCCACCTAAGGGAAAAAAAAAAGTGAACTTTCACATCAAAGTAAAACAATGCAAAAGAGCCTTAATATGCCAGTCTGTCCGGCGGAGTTACAGTTCTACCAGATCGTGTTACAGGCCTGACAGATTTATCATCTATGTTGAGTTTAAGTTCAGACAAAGAATCTTGTTTTTCGTTCTGCAGCTTCACGGGTACATCATTTTGCGCTACCTCTAAAGGATACAGAGTTCGAACTGCTCTAAGCAAAATTCCATTTCGGGTCTTTACTCTTGCAAGCCGATTTATTCCATCAGGTCCTGGAAGTAGTTCTATGACACGACCAAGTTGCCAAAAAAGTCTTTTGTCACTACTACCGATCAAAACAATATTATCTAATTTAATAGTAAATTTCCTTTCAGCTCTTTTATGCGAAACCTTGAGAATTCCCAAATATTCTTTACGAAATCTATTTTTAAATGCTTCTCGTACAGTTTGAATATACTGAAATCTTTTTTGTAAATTACTTGATTTAATACCGTATTTTATATCCCGCAAACTACTAGTTCTAATTTCTTTTAAAAAGTCGGCAGGAGTTAAAGCTTTAAATTCAGGATCGGAAGGAATTACTGTCAACGTTCGGTCATTAAGAATCGCATCACAGTCACACAGTATCGTGTACATTTCTTCATAATTTAAACAAGCATGTTTAAGAACTTTTTTAAGGACTTGCTTCATCATTCCGATCAGACGTTCCCACCAACCACCCCACCATGGAGCACCAGGGGGAATAAATTTCCATGTTATCCGCTCATTGGCTGCCTGCCGATTAATTTGTTCAAAATCTATTAATTTAAATGCATTTGAAGCTCCTACAAAATTAGTTCCATTATCACTGTACACAGTTGTGGGTTTACCTCTTCGTGACACGAACCGATCAAAAGCCTGAAGAAACACTTCTGTAGATAGAGAAGTCAGCAGCTCCAAATGGACCGCTCTATAAACGGCGCATGTAAAAACACAAATCCATGCCTTTTCTTTGTTTCTCAACAATAAAGGACCACAAAGGTCTATACCTGTTACTTGAAATACTGCTGAATCATTTACTCGCTCTAATGGCGGTGGGGCTGATATGTGGTCAACAGGTGCAGCAGAATATCTCTTGCAAGTAATGCATTTACTCAAAACAGAACGCACCGTTCTTCTGCCAGATAACAACCAAAACCTTTCCCTTAAGGTATTCAGTATATATTGTACAGTCGGTCACAAAAGTATTCGAACACCGGTACCCTATCAGAAAATGACAAGATGGCGTTTTTTTTCTCTTTCTCTCTGTGTGTCGTGTTATTCCATCCTAGGTTTTCTTCTCCCCCCATCTTGGAAAAAACTGGAAAAAATTGGTCACGATCTCTTTTTGAATGGGGAGATGCCATTTTGAGAAAAAGCTGACGACCCTATCTTGGAGAATGAACATGACCGCTCTACACACCCTTTCTCTCTCTCTCTCTTTGAATTGGGAAGCCATTTTGGGAAAAAGCAGACGACCCTATCTTGGAGAATGGAAATGAACGCCTCTCCCTCTCTCTTTGAAATGGGAAGCCATTTTGGGACCCTCTATTCTTGGGGAGGGAGAAAACTGAAGTCTGCATTTCGCTGTCTCTGAATGCGGAAAGCCCTTTTGGGAAAAGCGGACCCTCTTCTTCTGATCTTGGAGAACTGGAAATGAACGCTCTACACGATCTCTCTTTGAATTCAAAAGGTATTTTGGAACCTTCTAATGTTGGAAAACTGAAATGAACGCTCTACGCTTTTTTTTTTCTCTCTCTCTCTTTGACATGAGTAGCCATTTTGGAGGATTCTCCACCACCATCCTAACCTTGGAAAACTGAAATGAACGCTCTACACCTTCTCTCTCTCTCTCTCTTTCTCTGAAATGGGTAGTCATTTGAAAACTCCCTAACTTTGGAAAAAACAGAAATGAACGCTCTACACCATCTCTCTTTGAAAATGGGGGGTGTCATTTTGAGACCTCCCTCCCTTAAACTTGGAAAAAAAACTGAAATGAATGCTCTACACTTTCTCTCTTTGGACATAAGTAGCCCTTTCGGGACTCTCTCCTCTTGGTAGGAAAAAAAAAAAAAAACTGAAGTGAAGGCTCTACACAATCTCTCTTGGAATGGGATCCATATTTCGGGAAACGTGGATCACCTTATGCTGGAAAACTGAAGTGAACCACCAAGATTGGACTCTATATAATATTTTTTTTTAATTGACATCATGACCCTCCTCCCATTTGTTATTAAAAAAATTGTTTTTTTTTTGTTTTGGTTTTTATCCCATTTCCGATGTGATTTCAGAAATGCAATTCCATAACAGTTCAATTTCATTCGAGGTTAAATGATCTAAACAGTCTTTGACCCACCCATCCGTATGATTATTTTCTTCTCCTTACTGTTGCACCAAATTTTGTAAGTCCATATAATCATTCCATACGGGAAGGGCTGGATCCTCACAAGGCTGTCTTGAAACACTTGGAGTCTCTTTGGGATGAGTGGAGGGATCTAGGATGTCTGGACCCGGCTGCGATTCTACCTCCATGATTTCTGGACCCGTTGGAACGTTTACCCGGCTGAAATTCTACCTCCATGATTTCTGGACCCGTTGGAACTTGTGAACCCGGCTGTGATTCTGTCTCCATGATTTCTGGACCCGTTGGAACTTGTTTACCCGGCTGACATTCTACCTCTACGATGTCGGGACTTTTTGAAGCTTGTGGACCCGTCTGCCATTCTACCTCTACGATGTCGGGACAGGTTGGAGGAGAAGAAGAAGAAGAAGAAGAGGATACTGGAAGAGGTTCTGTCTGTGAGGAGTCCGAAAGAGGTTGCCTGTTTGAACAAGTCGGGGAAGAAGAAGAAGAAGAAGAAGCTTCTGGATTCTGAAGCGGATCTTGCACGCCAGGTAGGTTCCGGTAAGTCGACCGTTTTTTAAGAGATAATTTTTTTTCTTCCTCCTCATCTTCAATTGTGATGACTTCAATTTCATTCCGTTGCCGGGTCGATTTTGTTTCGGGCCATGACGACGGTTTGGTCCAGCTCCTCTTATCATCTAAGGAAGGGATGGGTAAAGGTGGCGGAGGGTTTTCTTCTTCTTTTTCTTGAAACATCATCGGCGATTGGAAAGAAATCTCCTCTTTCAATTGTTTCCAAAGCGAGTACGAGCACCGATCGACGAGAAAGAGACTCTTCTGGGTTGTGACGATAAGATATTGCGTTTTCGGGGGAGCGACATAGTTTTGAAAAGGTCTTAGAATATATTTCTTATATTTCATCCTGTCGCTGACTTTAAAACTTCTTTCCTTCAGATTGGGGGACGATGATTCGTAATAGGCGAGAGGAGCGGCTGTGGTTTGAACAATATGAACTTCGTCCTCAGCCGTCGTTCTCACTCCAAACGTAAACTATCGTTTCGTGAGAAAAATATTCTTCCACCGAAAACTCGTGCGCGGATCTGTATATCGCCGGTCTGTTTGAATGGGCCGTCTCAAAGCTCGATCCATCCGATTCCAAGAGAAGGGAGATTCCTCTTTCGTTTGTTGCGATTCGAATAAATTTCTGTATATATTCTGAACGAGCAGGTTGGAGGATTCGACATCTTGGTTGAAAGAAACGATCGCTTGATGAGGTGGTAAATGCGGAATAAATGTCGCACAACGACACGCCAAAAAAATTTTCAAGTTGCAGATTTGCTTTAGCGTCTTCAAATCCTCCCCGTTCGAAATCCGTTGAGTTGGAAAAACGTCTAATAGCGACATGGCTCCCAATGGAAAAGAAATGATCTCGCCCAGTACTCTCGTCTTTTTATATATCTATATAGACACACATAGAGGCTCTATGACGTCCGTTTTATTTGTTTTTTTTTTGTTTCTCTCTCTCTTCTTTCCAAGAAATCTTATCTCCATGACCTCTTTTTCTTTTCTTAAAAAGATGAATGTGTGTGGGAATGAGGAAGTGAAAGTAATAATTTAATAAACAAAAAATTATCCAACCATGACCTTCTTTTTTTTTCAAAGTCACCCTTTCCAATCCAAGGACGTCCAGAGATAGAGGAAGCAGGGAGAGAGGAGGAGGAGGGAAGGGAAGGTCACACTCTCTTTCTCTCTATAAATAAAAGGGGAGAGCCCCAAAGTCGTATTTTTGTCCAAGTGGATCATGAGGAGGCATCCCCAGCTCACTACGTGTATTCCTTTCAAATATAAATATGTTGATCTTTCCTTTTATATCATCCAAGGAGTCGTTTACCTGAAAGCCTCCGATTTTTCAAAATGTGCGGGTTATTATACCGTGGGGAGTTATCAAAAGATGCGGGACGAATTTTTGTCCGACGAAAACGTGTTGATGGCTCGTGACATTCCACCTTTGGATGCACAAATTTTGTTAATGAAACGAACCAAATATTTTTACACGTCCCACTTTCTAACCGTCTCGCAAATGAATAGGATTATGGATCGTCTTGAGAAGACAAAAGGGATTCTCGTTCATTTTAGTGAATGGTTGCATAAATGTTTGCACGAACCTCTCTCGATCGAGAAGACTGGGAAGAATACCTATTATATTCTTCTCGAGGACTCTCCTCGTTCGTCTCATCATAGAGAGGCCACGACTTTTGAAAAAATCCTCGAGCAAGAAAAAATAGAATGGTGGAACAACTACCCCATCCCTCTCCCCGAGCATCAAGAGGAGCCTGTTCAGAAGAAAAAGAAAAAAACCTTTCCAAAAGCCTATCCTCATCCTCCTCGATAATGATGGGGATGAGGAGAAGCCTATTCAGATTCCTCTCAGTTTGTCAAAACCCGTCGAGGATGAAAAACCTCTCCCTTCCTCAAAACCCCTTGAGGAAGAGAGACCCCTCGAGAAGGAGAAATCTCTCCCATTGTTAAACCTCCTCGAAGATGAAAAACCTCTCCATTTATCAAGACCCCTCGAGAAGGAGGGACCTCTTCCTTTATCAAACCCCCTCGAAGATGAAAAACCTCTCCATTTATCAAGACCCCTCGAAAATGAGGGACCTCTCGATTTGTCAAAACCCCTCGAGGATAAGGGAACCAAAACTTCTCTCTCTTTCGAAGAGGAGGGACCTCTCAATTTGTCAAGACCCCTCAAGAATAAGGGAACCGAAAATCCTCTCCCTTTCTCAAGACTTCTCGAGGAGGAGGAGGAGGAGGAGAGACCGCTCCATGTCTCAAGACAGGACCCCCCTCTATCTCTTGAGGATCCGAGGGAAACGATTCCTATTGAAAAACCATCTATCGACGACCCCAGAAAAGGTCTTCGGAGGAGATTAGACTTCCATGTAGAAAACGAATCTGCCACAATCATCATCATAATAATAATAATAATATACCCCCTTCTCAACAACAGAATCCTACAACATTTTCAGATAAATGCATTCAAACCAATCCCTTTATAGTAACCCTTTTGATTGGAGAACCCGTGCATTAGCCTCGAAAAATAAAATGAGATTCTAGACTGTTTCTATGACCAGAATGTTAAGCCAATAGATAGGTCTAGCTCAGAATTTTTCTTTCTAAAAGAAAATAAATAAATAATCCAAAGACTATTCGTAAATATAAATGGTAAAGTCTTGAGTCGGCTGGAAAAAATTTTCAGAGCTGAAAAAAATTCTACAACTCAAAAAAAAAAAAAAAACTTTTTGTTAATTTTTATCATGTCTTAGACATGATAAAAATTAACGACCCTCTTCCCTTTTCGTCTGGGAATGTTGTCTCACTCTTTTGAAAAACAAATCGTGATTCATTCATGGAATGACTGCCATTAGAGAAAGGATGAGTCATGGTCTATTTTTAGAAAGGGTGAGACATCCTTCCCAGACAAAAAGGGAAGGGGGTCGTTAATTTTTATCATGTCTAAGACATGATAAAAATTAACCAAATTTTTTTTTTTCATTAGAATTTTTATCTCACCTCTGAGAAATTTTTTTTCTCCCAGCCGATTCGAGACTTTACCATTTGTTTTTAAGAATGATTTCTCCCTGATCTATTATTTCAAAATTCCAAGTTTCGCTTCAGAACCATCTGTGCTGTTGAAGAAGTAACGTGATATATGTATTTTTTTTTAATGAGTTCTGTCAAGATTGAATTGTGCAGGATCGACCTTGCGAATTTCTTCTCTGTGTCTTTAAATAATAATGATACCGAACTGCTTTTTGTAGAGCGCAATGGAAAAAACCTTTTGTATGGTTAGGACAATTCATGTGTTCAATCCCATTGTATTTGAGAATCTCTTGCGTCGATCCCGAAATGCAATAAATGGATCTTTGCAACCATTTCTCTAAAAACCGCCGTTTCATTTCTCCTCGCACCCAAATCATGGAAAAAGGTTCCGTCAACATCGTTAACACCCATGGAAAATAACTGTACGGAATTTCTCCTTCGTACCACGACAAGCCGTGATAATAATCACTCGCCCACACAGCGGTTCGTTTTTCTTTCTCGGTGAGCATTTGCCACGGAAACGGGGGTTTAAAAACAAATACCCCTGGAGAAGTACCGTCCAATGTGACGTAAGCCAATTCTTTCACAATAAAGGCTCCTTGAGAATCGTAGAAACCTTCAAAGTCGAGCACGAGTTCCATGTTTTTTCTTTCCAAGGTGACCTTTATTATTATTATGATGGATGTGTATTGAGATACGCACGATATTATTCAAAAAACAAATATATATATACGAATGTGACCTTTCCCAGAATTCATACGACCTGTCACGTGCAACCTTCTCTCTCTATATATATAAAAGAGGAGACGGCGAGAGAACGCTATCCATTTTTTCCTTCAGGACACACAGCGAAAGAAAGAGAGTGAATTTTGTTTTCTTTTTTTCCTCAATTGAAGAAGATGGACATTTTGAGTGCCAAACCTCTCAAAGATTCCTACATTGTTCTGGACATGGAATACTTTGACTGTTATGATCCAAAGACGGGAGATATATGTTTCATCTTGAAAGAACTGGGCTACATCACTTGCGATTTAACCTTATGCGGATCCATGATTTTTCTCCCTCCTGTCCATTACGATGACTTATCGTCCCGCAATCAAGCTGTGGTCAACCAGACTACAAATAACCGACACGGCCTGCAATGGACCGAGGGTCGTCTTTCCTACGAGCATCTTCCTACAATCCTGAAAATACTGACCGAAAATGTGGAGGTGATCTACGTCAATGGATACGATAAAGCCGAATTTTTCAGCAAGCTCTGCCAGCGATCCGTTTACGAGTTTTACATCCCAGGGAAAACCGAGTGGCGGAACAAGTCGAAATGCACGCGACACCAATATTTCCAAAAGATGATTCATTGTGCCGAGAACAAGGTGAGAAATTTTCGATACCATTTGATGGAGGGTAGTTATGTTTTCCGGAAATTACATTGTTACCCCTCCGAGAGCAAAGCTGTCGAAGACGAAGAGGAGGCGGAAGAATCTCCCCAGGAGAACTCGTGCGACGATGAGGAGGAGAAGGAGGAGGATGAACTTTCTAATAATAATAATAATAAATGTCTAAGTTGGGATGCTTTAGAGACCCAAGAATATTGGTCTCAACCCTTATCTCACCTAGACCTGAAAGAGGATCCTCAAGTGTACTCTTTGTGGTCCTCTTCTAAAACTTGGTCTTGGAGAGAACCCTTGAATGTTCCTGAATGAAATGGTATGTAAATCCCTAGAGAAAAAAAAATAGAAAGAAAAAAGTTCCTTTTTTTTTTGTAATATGTTGATTTCTTTCCAATCCCATTTCTTTTCTATAACTCCAGCCCAATCGACGAGAAGAAGACGAATTTTCCAACTTACACAAGACGAATCTTCCAAGTTACACAAGACGTAGAAAGATTTCACAAGGATTTATAAATCGCACGCTCCCACATGATATATGTATAGAGAGAAAAAGACCCTCTGTTCTCTAGCCAATACGTCAAGACTTCCCTAAACTAAGAGAGATCATGAGTACCGAGGAAACCTTAGCAGAGCAAGTAGAAAGACTTTCAAAGAGATTAGAAGAGTTAAGACGGGATAGATTTACAGTTCCGCCGACTAAAGAGGAAACTATCATCGATTTCAACAAACCGCTGTACTTTCATCCCCTACCCCAAAGAATGAGACGAGTGGACTCGCCGTTGAACAGTTCCCATGAGAAACAAAATGTCACTTATTTGAATAGTCAATTTCAACACATGAATATTTCATAAGTATTTTTTTCCCTAAAGCGTAGGGAGATCGGATCAGTAGTTTTTCCCTTTTCATCGTCGAAAAAGATTGGGAGGAAAAATCTTTCTCAGCTCTCTCAGAAAAATTTTTAAGCCTTAAAAAAAAAAAAAAAAAAAAAAAAAAAAAAACTTTTTGTTAATTTTTATTATGTCTTAGACATGATAAAAATTAACTCTACCCCCCCTTTTGTCTGGGAATGTTGTCTCACACTTTCTAAAAATAGACCATCACTCCTCCTTTCCTAAAGAATAGAATTCCAAAAATGGGATCTGGTCTATTTTTAGAAACGGTGAGACCCTGTGAGTCCTGTGATCCTGTGAGTTGTTTTGTAATCTTCACGCGATCCAAGAAAGACTTATTATTATTTTTTTGTTGAAATAGGCGGGGGGTGAGGAGAGAAAATGTTCTCACGACCCTCAGATATCTTTTAATAAATATATTTTTTATCAAAGTGTTTCTTTCATTCCGATCCTTTTAAGAGGTTGGAATGACCCTGACATTTAGATGGGGTCGCGATCCCGACAGATGTCGCGCGAGTATAAAAGTGTGTGTCCTCCGCGAGATTTCTTCATAGAACAGAAGAAGACGTGAACTGAGCTGGTAAGTCCCTTTGGTCCTATGAATATGGTTATCTATAAACTCGATTTGATTCTTAGTTTTTTTAATAATGATAATAATCATAACTTCATTTAAAAAGACCTTTGAAACTTCTTAACCCTTTGAAAAGAAAAATGTCTCTTTCAAGACGACGACTCTAAAACGTTTTATTGTTCCCCCCCCCTTTCTAGATCTTCCCTGTTATACATATATACCTTTTCGATTCTCTTTTTTGCTCCTGTTTGTGGAAGACATCACCGTATTCATCGCCATGGCGTGTTCAGAAAACTTTATCGTGCTCGATCTAGAGGGTTTCCAGTCCTACAACCACAAGAAGGGTGAATTTACCTACGTTTTAAAAGAATTGGGCTATGCGACAAAAGATTTTTTGACCGTGGGATCGTTGACGTTTACTCCTCCTCACCCCTTCCACCAACTGAATGAAAAAAACCAAAAGACAAATGCCTGGCTGACAAGAAACCGGCACGGACTTCGTTGGAACGAGGGTCATATTCCCTACAACCATTTAGGACGCATTCTCCAATCGCTCACTCACAGCTTCTCCACGATTTATGTGGTGGGATGCCAGAAAGCTAAATTCTTTGCTAAAGCCTTGGATTATCAAAAACCCGTGACGGAAATTTATGTGCCAGATGGAATCATTTGGAAGTATCGGGAAAAATGTGCCCGACATCATCAAAGGATGAAATATTTCCATTGTGCCGAAAACAAAGTGCGCAACTATCGATGGCATATTATGGAAGGAGATTTTCATATCAATCACGTCTATCCAGACGGAACGGAGAAAGAGGAGAGGATTCAGGAGGAAGCAGACAATCCTCTGCAAGCTTTTGATAAGGCCTACGATCAGTTAGAGAAGGATCCGTCCCCAAAAGCGTACGATAACCTCA
Organism: Stegodyphus dumicola; assembly: GCF_044657685.1. NCBI lineage: Eukaryota > Metazoa > Arthropoda > Arachnida > Araneae > Eresidae > Stegodyphus > Stegodyphus dumicola. Next base: position 204,260,631 of record NC_140771.1, read on the forward strand.
TCCAGAAATGGGATAATCTGTCCTGTTTCCAAGTGATGGAACATCCGGATGAGCATACGCCTTTAAACTTGATGGGCTCTTCTACTTCTTCTTCTTTGTCGTCAACTTCCTCCAATAACTCGAGGAAGACGGAGGGTTGGGGAGACATACCTGAAAATATTCCCCATTAGGATCCAGCAGCCTGTTGGGACGAACCTTCCAAAGAATCTCATGAGACCCCCAAAATATCTTCAGAGGATCCAAAGACAAAATCCACTGAGTGTTGGGACGATGAACGGACGACTCATGCTCCAAAATCCACTAAGACTATATCCACTGAGTGTTGGGACAATGAACGGACGACCCATGCTCCAAAATCCACTGAGACTATGTCCACTGAGTGTTGGGACGATGAAACCGAAAAGACGACAGAGAATTGGGATGACCGTTCTCAAAAGTATTTGAATTGATATATACATAAACTCAGGAGAAAAAAAAATAAAGAAAAGATTTTTTAGAAATAAGTAGGGAAAGGTTCTCCGCTTTCCCTATATTTATGGAAATGGACTGAGAAGAGAGAGAGAGAGAGAGACGAATCAGGAGACCAAAAAAAATGGGTCTTGGAAGGAATGAGTGCAAATGCATTCGATTCCTTCCAAGACCCATTTTTTTGGGTCCCTCTCTCATCCAATCTTGGAAAAGAACTTTGTCCTATTTTTCTAGGTCCATTCAAAAAGAAATGAATCTATCCATAAATTTTCTTAAAAGAAAAAAAACAAAAAGATCCATTACCTCTTGACGGTCCACAGTCGAGAACCTTGGAAAAAGTCATCCACTCTCTCCATCCAGTCAAGCTTCTCTGTAGAAAATCTAGTAGGTGCATCTGCATTCTTGAATACCCGGCAGTTATTATTGGACGCGAAACGTCGAATGCTGAAATAGTTAACAGTGAGCCCATTCTTAAAGAAACGGGGATGTTTTATTCATCCAGTCGAGTGCGGAAAAATTTCTGAGAGCCGGAGAAAAATTTCTCTAACTTGAAAAAAAAAAAAAAAATACCCCCCTTTTAGTCTGAAAATTGATGTCTTCAATTTTTCGAAAATTGAAGACATCAATTTTCAAATTTTCAGACTAAAAAGGGGGGTAATTTATTTTTCAGAAACTTTTCCCAGCCGACTCGATGTGAATAAAACTTTACTGTTTTTTTAAGAATGTTATTTAATGGATCGATTTCAACCTATCGAGTTTCGCTTGAGTTCCGGCCGTGCTGTGGGCAAACCTGGATACAAGTTTTCCCCTTTTGGAATAGAATTTCCGTCAAGGTAGGCTACTTTTCCTCTTTTTGCATTTTTCATGTCATTTCATTTGTATTACAATATACTGAAAACGGGCGTTCGAACTGATTTCTAGGCTATTTCTATACAAATGGAGCTCGATCCAAGAAAGAAATGATGTCTTTTTTTTTATTTTGTGGACAGCCAATTTGTATTGGAATATACTGAAAACGGGTGTTTGAGTCGGTTTTCAGTATATTTCAATACAAATAGAGCTCGATCCAACAAAGAAATGATGTCTTTTTTTTATTTTGAGGACTGCCAATTTGTATTGGAATATACTGAAAACGGGTGTTTGAGTCGGTTTTCAGTATATTTCAATACAAATAGAGCTCGATCCAAGAAAGAAATGATGTCTTTTTTTTTATTTTGTGGACTGCCAATTTGTATTGGAATATACTGAAAACGGGTGTTTGAGTCGGTTTTCACTATATTTCAATACAAATAGAGCTCGATCCAAGAAAAAAATGATGTCTTTTTTTTATTTTGTGGACTGCCAATTTTGTATTGGAATATACTGAAAACGGGCGTTCACGTCTGTTTTCAGTATATTTCAATACAAATGGAGCTGGATCCAAGAAAAAAATGATATCTTTTTTTTATTTTGTGGACAGCCAATTTTGTATTGGAATATACTGAAAACGGGCGTTCACGTTGGTTTTCAGTATATTACAATACAAGTGGAGCTGGATCCAAGAAAAAAATGATGTCTTTTTTTTATGTTGTGGACAGCCAATTTTGTATTGGAATATACTGAAAACGGGCATTCACATTGGTTTTCAGTATATTACAATACAAGTGGAGCTGGATCCAAGAAAAAAATGATGTCTTTTTTTTATGTTGTGGAGAGCCAATTTTGTATTGGAATATACTGAAAACGGGCGTTCACGTTGGTTTTCAGTATATTACAATACAAGTGGAGCTGGATCCAAGAAAAAAATGATGTCTTTTTTTTATTTTGTGGACAGCCAATTTTGTATTGGAATATACTGAAAACGGGCGTTCACGTTGGTTTTCTGTATATTCCAATACAAATGGAGCTGGATCCAAGAAAAAAATGATGTCTTTTTTTTATTTTTTGTGGACAGCCAATTTTGTATTGGAATATACTGAAAACGGGCATTCACGTTGTTTTCAGTATATTTCAATACAAATGGAGCTCCATCCAAGAAAAAAAATGATGTCTTTTTTTTATGTTGTGGACAGCCAATTTTGTATTGGAATATACTGAAAACTGGCGTTCGAGTCGGTTTTCAATATATTCCAATACAAATGGAGCTCCATCCAAGAAAAAAATGATGTCTTTTTTTTATGTTGTGGACAGCCAATTTTGTATTGGAATATACTGAAAACGGGCGTTCGAGACGGTTTTCAGTATATTCTAATACAAATGGAGCTCCATCCAAGAAAAAAATGATGTCTTTTTTTATGTTGTGGACAATCAATTTTGTATTGGAATATACTGAAAACGGGCGTTCGAGTCCTTTTTCCGACTATTTCTATACACATTCCACTATATTAAAATGACGTCATGGTTGAGTCCAAACAGAGTCGTCCCCGGATAGAGTCGTCTCCGGACAAAGTCGTCCCCGGACAATTTTATACCGAATTTGTATAGAAATATACTTAAAATGGGCTTGGAGGGGGGCGGAGTCCAAACAAAGTCGTCCCCGGACCATCTTGATGACCAGACATATTGCCTTTTCAACAGCCCGTATTATTCTGAACAAAAACGTGGAATACTTTTATAGAAAAGAGAAGAATTGAAAGTGAAAGTCAAAAAGCAAAATGGGATCGGCTGGGAAAAATTTCTGAGAGCCGAGAAAAAATTCTGAGTCAAAAAAAAAAACTATATATATATATATATATATATAATATATATATTATATAATATATATTATAAATACTTTTTGTTAATTTTTATCATGTCTTCTAGACATGATAAAAATTAACTCATCCCCCTTTTGTCTGGGTATGTTGTCTCACCGTTTCTAAAAATAGACCAGAACCCAGTCTTTTCTTGGAATTTAAAAGGATGAGTCATGGTCTATTTTTAGAAAGTGGGAGACAACATTCCCAGACAAAAGGGGGGTGAGTTAATTTTTATCATGTCTAGAAGACATGATAAAAATTAACAAAAAGTTTTTTTTTTTTTTTTTTTTTACATCTCAGAATTTTTTTCTGAGCTCTGAGAAATTTTTCCTAGCCGATCCCATTTCGTTTTTCGACTTTCACTTTCAACTCTTCACTTTTCCTATCCACTGTCGTTGGAATTGTGTTCACTGGAGGCTATTTCTTTTTTTGCAATCTCGCTTTTAGAATTTTTTTGCAATCTCGCTTCTCTGAGATTCTTTAGAAATGGCTATACAAATTTCACCATCTATATAGAGATGATGTCCAAACAAAGTCGTCCCCGGACCATCTTGATGACCGAATATGTATAGAAATAGTCTGAAAATGGGCTTGAGGGCCGGTTTCTGGACGATTCCTCTACAAATTCGGCCGCATCCAGAAAAACAAAAATACATAGTTTCTTTTTTGGGTGGACAGGAGTTGATAAATTTCTTTTCTCTCTCTCTCTCTCTCCCAAGATTGGCGGAGAGAGTGGCCCAAAAAAATGGGTCTTGGAAGGAATCGAATGCATTTTGAAATGCACTCATTCCTTCCAAGACCCATTTTTTTGGTCTCCTGATTCAACTCTCCAGTCTATGGAATAGGGAAAGCGGAGAACGTTTCCCCTTCTTTAAGCGACTGGAGACCATATCGCATCATCATCATCATCATCATCACCATCACCATCGTCCTCTTTCTGATACTTTTCAACGAAGGCTTGATGTCTCTGGATGATTTTGGGGAGGTGATGGATCCCGAATTGAGTGATGAAAAAGAGAGGACTCTTTTTCCTTTCTTGTTCGTCTTGCACAGTCTCTCGGAGGGTGATATACGTTTCCCCGTCCTCCTCAATTTTCGTCAGAGGTCTCATGAATATTTTACACATCCAAGGGAAGAGCGACTTGTTATGCAGGGATTTCGAAGCGACGAAGGCCGCTTCATTCGAAGTGAGGACAATCTGGTTCGGTTGACCCCATTCTTTGGAGTAGTTGTCCAAATCGCCTAGTCGAAGAAAATGGTGTCGATTACGAAAAAAGACTTGGAGAACACTCGTCGTATGCGAGACGTTCGTAGGCAAGAGAGTCAAGATATCTTTGGCATTCCAGTACAGGAATCCTAGATCCACATACGCGTGCACGTAATAGTCATCGTTATATTCCAGTTTGAGCAGCATGGCTTTTGTGTTTTTTTTTCCGTTCTCAAGGCGAAATACTCGTCTGATATGAACAAGAGCTCGCTGGCGATCCGTTTATATAGACTCCTCAGAGAGAGAGAGAGGGAGAGGGAGAGGGGAGGAGGAGGAACAAGGTTGATGAATTCTAAAATAAAAAAAAATGATAACGAAATGAGATCGGCTGGCAAAATATTTTCAGAGCTCAGAAAAAAATTCGGAGATGTAAAAAAAAAAAAAAAAAAAACTTTTTGTTAATTTTTATCATGTCTTCTAGACATGATAAAAATTAACTCACCCCCCTTTTGTCTGGGTATGTTGTCTCACCGTTTCTAAAAATAGACAAGAAGCCAGTCTTTTCTTGGATTCTATTCTTTAAAAGGATGAGTCATGGTCTATTTTTAGAAAGTGGGAGACAACATTCCCAGACAAAAAGGGGGGGTGAGTTAATTTTTATCATGTCTAGAAGACATGATAAAAATTAACAAAAAGTTTTTTTTTTTTTTTTTTTACATTTCAGAATTTTTTTCTGAGCTCTGAGAAATTTTTCCTAGCCGATCTCATTTCGTTTTTCGACTTTCACTTTCAACTCTTCACTTTTCTATAAAAGCATTCCACGTTTCTGTTCAGAACAGTGTCTCTCTCTACCCAAATCTGAAACCCTAGTCACGAGAGAATATGAGACTAGAAAAATAGTTTAGCTTATTGATCTAAAAAATGTCCCATGCTAGAACTCAGAATTATAATCAGAGCGGGGCTTTCCAGTATCCACTTCCAAGATTTTAGATTTGTCATGGGTGACATGTTCCCAAATTCATAAATTCTTCAATTATAGTCCCCTTCTTTGACAAATGGCTAAGAAATTCTTAAAGAATATCATGATAAAGATTTAGCTATCTATATATAACATTATGTTTTCTTTTCAAAAAAAATCCAGTCTTGATCGAAATGGACTTTACGCACAATTTATTGTATCCCCACCTTTCCAAGATTGGTTTGAAGAAGTGATCAAAAAAATGGGTCTGGAAGGAAAAGGGTGCATTTCGAGAAAAGAAAAGAGGACCCTCTTTTTCTCGCAATGCACCCGTTTCCTTCCAGACCCATTTCTTTTGCCTCCTCAGAACTCTCTTTCTTTTCTCCTCCCTCTCTCTCTTAAGAGGGATTGAAAGAAAGAGGCTAGATGGAAAAGTTTCTTTTTTTTTCTTTCGAGAAGATAAAAAAAATTTGGAGGAGGAGCAAATTTTTTTTGGGTGGTGGTGGTTTTTTTTTTAGAAGGTGATAACTTTAGTGACATTTAAAGAGACCACCAGAGGATCCGTTTGAGTCTCGACGACCTTTTCTTGACGGGGGTCTGTCTGGCAATAAGCGCTGGCATATTGTTTAGGGTAAGTAGAAGAATTCGTCATGCCCGGATGAGGCGGTATGTAGCGCACTCCCAGATTAAAGAGGGTGATGAAGGGAAATTTCTCCCCCGGATAGAGCAGTCGGTAAACGGGTTGATTGGGTACAACTCGAACCAGCGGCTGAGTTAAAATGCTATACACCCAGGCCAGAAGCTGATTATTTTTAGGATTATTTTCGGCCAGATGTAACATTTCTTCGCTGGAGAGGACATATCCCTCTTGAGAACTGCCGAGACTCTCAAGATCTTTTATTTTCCTGAAGACGTGGTGTTCGTCGAAAAACACGGAGAGAATGTCCCAGGTTCTTTTACTGGAAGTATGAATCAGAGGCAAAATGTCCGTAGCGTTCCAAAACAATCTTCCGTCATCCACATAACAGCGGATGCTCACAAACTCATTATATAAGACGCGGATCATCATCTTGAGTAGAAATATGGATACGCACAGCAGTCTCTCTCTCTGGGAAATAGAGTCTGTCTTCCACTCGCCTCTCTATATATACGAGAAGACCACGTGATGGGCGACGTGACGGTTGACTTCTAGAAAAAAAAATCAACTTTGTCTACCTCTCTCCCTCTCTCTATAACCTTCTATTTTTTTTTTCCTAAAGAACACCCCGTCACCTTTTCAAAGGTCATGGGATTGAGAGGAACGAAAGAAAAAAAATCAACCATCCTTTGTATACTACCTATGACCTTCTCCTAGAGACCCCTGTCATTTTCTTCTCGAGAGCTACGTGATGAAAGCTTTTTTTTTTATTCTAAAGTTTATCAACTTTGTAGACACATGACCCCGTCACCTTCTCAAAGGCCATGTCGTATGGAATGGGACCCTTTTGGTTTTTTCTTTTGAGAAAATAAAAAATAAAACAACTCTATAATCATCTCTCTATGACCTTCGCAAACACTCATGTTTTATCATTTTTTTTATTTTAGAATTCATCAACCTTGTTCCTCCTCCTCCCCTCTCCCTCTCCCTCTCTCTCTCTCTGAGGAGTCTATATAAACGGATCGCCAGCGAGCTCTTGTTCATATCAGACGAGTATTTCGCCTTGAGAACGGAAAAAAAACACAAAAGCCATGCTGCTCAAACTGGAATATAACGATGACTATTACGTGCACGCGTATGTGGATCTAGGATTCCTGTACTGGAATGCCAAAGATATCTTGACTCTCTTGCCTACGAACGTCTCGCATACGACGAGTGTTCTCCAAGTCTTTTTTCGTAATCGACACCATTTTCTTCGACTAGGCGATTTGGACAACTACTCCAAAGAATGGGGTCAACCGAACCAGATTGTCCTCACTTCGAATGAAGCGGCCTTCGTCGCTTCGAAATCCCTGCATAACAAGTCGCTCTTCCCTTGGATGTGTAAAATATTCATGAGACCTCTGACGAAAATTGAGGAGGACGGGGAAACGTATATCACCCTCCGAGAGACTGTGCAAGACGAACAAGAAAGGAAAAAGAGTCCTCTCTTTTTCATCACTCAATTCGGGATCCATCATCTCCCCAAAATCATCCAGAGACATCAAGCCTTCGTTGAAAAGTATCAGAAAGAGGACGATGGTGATGGTGATGATGATGATGATGATGATGCGATATGGTCTCCAGTCGCTTAAAGAAGGGGAAACGTTCTCCGCTTTCCCTATTCCATAGACTGGAGAGTCGAATCAGGAGACCAAAAAATGGGTCTTGGAAGGAATGAGTGCATTTCAAAATGCATTCGATTCCTTCCAAGACCCATTTTTTTGGGTCACTCTCTCCTCCAATCTTGGGAGAGAGAGAGAGAGAGAAAAGAAATTTATCATCTCCTGTCCACACAAAAAAGAAACTATGTATTTTTGTTTTTCTGGATGCGGCCGAATTTGTAGAGGAATCGTCCAGAAACCGGCCCTCAAGCCCATTTTCAGACTATTTCTATACATATTCGGTCATCAAGATGGTCCGGGGACGACTTTGTTTGGACATCATCTCTATATAGATGGTGAAATTTGTATAGCCATTTCTAAAGAATCTCAGAGAAAACTAAAAGCGAGATTGCAAAAAAAGAAGTAGCCTCCAGTGAACACAATTCCAACGACAGTGGATAGGAAAAGTGAAGAGTTGAAAGTGAAAGTCGAAAAACGAAATGGGATCGGCTAGGAAAAATTTCTCAGAGCTCAGAAAAAAATTCTGAGATGTAAAAAAAAAAAAAAAAAAAAAAAAAAAAAACTTTTTGTTAATTTTTATCATGTCTTCTAGACATGATTGTTAATTTTTATCATGTCTTCTAGACATGATAAAAATTAACTCACCCCCCTTTTGTCTGGGAATGTTGTCTCCCACTTTCTAAAAATAGACCATGACTCATCCTTTTAAATTCCAAGAAAAGACTGGGTTCTGGTCTATTTTTAGAAACGGTGAGACAACATACCCAGACAAAAGGGGGATGAGTTAATTTTTATCATGTCTAGAAGACATGATAAAAATTAACAAAAAGTATTTATAATATATATTATATAATATATATATATATATATATATAAATATTTTTTTTTTTTTTTTTTTTTGACTCAGAATTTTTTCTTGGCACTCAGAAATTTTTCCCATCCGATCCCATTTTGCTTTTTGACTTTCACTTTCAATTCTTCTCTTTTCTATAAAAGTATTCCACGTTTTTGTTCAGAATAATACGGGCTGTTGAAAAGGCAATATGTCTGGTCATCAAGATGGTCCGGGGACGAATTTGTTTGGACTCAGCCCCCCCTCCAAGCCCATTTTAAGTATATTTCTATACAAATTCGGTATAAAATTGTCCGGGGACGACTTTGTCCGGAGACGACTCTGTTTGGACTCAACCATGACGTCATTTTAATATAGTGGAATGTGTATAGAAATAGTCGGAAAAAGGACTCGAACGCCCGTTTTCAGTATATTCCAATACAAAATTGATTGTCCACAACATAAAAAAAGACCATTTTTTTCTTGGATGGAGCTCCATTTGTATTAGAATATACTGAAAACCGACTCGAACGCCCGTTTTCAGTATATTCCAATACAAAATTGGCTGTCCACAACATAAAAAAAGACATCATTTTTTTCTTGGATGGAGCTCCATTTGTATTGGAATATACTGAAAACCGACTCGAACGCCCGTTTTCAGTATATTCCAATACAAAATTGGCTGTCCACAACATAAAAAAAAGACATCATTTTTTTTCTTGGGTGGAGCTCCATTTGTATTGAAATATACTGAAAACAACGTGAATGCCCGTTTTCAGTATATTCCAATACAAATTTGGCTGTCCACAAAAAATAAAAAAAAGACATTTTTTTCTTGGATCCAGCTCCATTTGTATTGGAATATACTGAAAACCAACGTGAACGCCCGTTTTCAGTATATTCCAATACAAAATTGGCTGTCCACAACATAAAAAAAAGACATCATTTTTTTCTTGGATCCAGCTCCACTTGTATTGTAATATACTGAAAACCAACGTGAATACCCGTTTTCAGTATATTCCAATACAAAATTGGCTGTCCACAACATAAAAAAGACATCATTTTTTTCTTGGATCCAGCTCCATTTGTATTGAAATATACTGAAAACCGACGTGAACGCCCGTTTTCAGTATATTCCAATACAAAATTGGCAGTCCACAAAATAAAAAAAAGACATCATTTTTTTCTTGGATCGAGCTCTATTTGTATTGAAATATACTGAAAACCGACTCAAACACCCGTTTTCAGTATATTCCAATACAAATTGGCAGTCCACAAAATAAAAAAAAAGACATCATTTCTTTGTTGGATCGAGCTCTATTTGTATTGAAATATACTGAAAACCGACTCAAACACCCGTTTTCAGTATATTCCAATACAAATTGGCAGTCCACAAAATAAAAAAAAGACATCATTTTTTTCTTGGATCGAGCTCTATTTGTATTGAAATATACTGAAAACCGACTCAAACACCCGTTTTCAGTATATTCCAATACAAATTGGCTGTCCACAAAATAAAAAAAAGACATCATTTCTTTCTTGGATCGAGCTCCATTTGTATAGAAATAGCCTAGAAATCAGTTCGAACGCCCGTTTTCAGTATATTGTAATACAAATGAAATGACATGAAAAATGCAAAAAGAGGAAAAGTAGCCTACTTGACGGAAATTCTATTCCAAAAGGGGAAAACTTGTATCCAGGTTTGCCCACAGCACGGCCGGAACTCAACCGAAACTCGATAGGTTGAAATCGATCCATTAAATAACATTCTTAAAAAAACAGTAAAGTTTTATTCTATTCCAAAAGGGGAAAACTTGTATCCAGGTGGGCCCACAGCACGGCCGGAACTCAAGCGAAACTCGATAGGTTGAAATCGATCCATTAAATAACATTCTTAACAAACAGTAAAGTTTTATTCACATCGAGTCGGCTGGGAAAAGTTTCTGAAAAATAAATTACCCCCCTTTTTAGTCTGAAAATTTGAAAATTGATGTCTTCAATTTTCGAAAAATTGAAGACATCAATTTTCAGACTAAAAGGGGGGTATTTTTTTTTTTTTTTTTTTTTTTTTTTTTTTTTTTCAAGTTAGAGAAATTTTTCTCCGGCTCTCAGAAATTTTTCCGCACTCGACTGGATGAATAAAATATCCCCGTTTCTTTAAGAATGGGCTCACTGTTAACTATTTCAGCATTCGACGTTTCGCGTCCAATAATAACTGCCGGGTGTTCAAGAATGCAGATGCACCTACTAGATTTTCTACAGAGAAGCTTGACTGGATGGAGAGTGGATAACGTTTTCCAAGATTCTCGACTTTGGACCGTCATGAGGTAAAGGATCTTTTTTTTTTTTTTTTTTTTCTTTTAAGAAAATATATAGATAGATTCATTTCTTTTTGAATGGACCTAGAAAAATAGGACAAAGTTCTTTTCCAAGATTGGATGAGAGAGGGACCCAAAAAAAATGGGTCTTGGAAGGAATCGAATGCATTTGCACTCATTCCTTCCAAGACCCATTTTTTTGGTCTCCTGATTCGTCTCTCTCTCTCTCTCTTCTCAGTCCATTTCCATAAATATAGGGAAAGCGGAGAACCTTTCCCTACTTATTTCTAAAAAATCTTTTCTTTATTTTTTTTTCTCCTGAGTTTATGTATATATCAATTCAAATACTTTTGCGAACGGTCATCCCAATTCTCTGTCGTCTTTTCGGTTTCATCGTCCCAACACTCAGTGGACATAGTCTCAGTGGATTTTGGAGCATGGGTCGTCCGTTCATTGTCCCAACACTCAGTGGATATAGTCTTAGTGGATTTTGGAGCATGAGTCGTCCGTTCATCGTCCCAACACTCAGTGGATTTTGTCTTTGGATCCACTGAAGCTATTTTGGGGGTCTCATGAGATTCTTTGGAAGGTTCGTCCCAACAGGCTGCTGGATCGTAATGGGGAATATTTTCAGGTATGTCTCCCCAACCCTCCGTCTTCCTCGAGTTATTGGAGGAAGTTGACGACAAAGAAGAAGAAGTAGAAGAGCCCATCAAGTTTAAAGGCGTATGCTCATCCGGATGTTCCATCACTTGGAAACAGGACAGATTATCCTATTTCTGGATGAGGTTATCGTACGCTTTTGGGGACGGATCCTTCTCTAACTGATCGTAGGCCTTATCAAAAGCTTGCAGAGGATTGTCTGCTTCCTCCTGAATCCTCTCCTCTTTCTCCGTTCCGTCTGGATAGACGTGATTGATATGAAAATCTCCTTCCATAATATGCCATCGATAGTTGCGCACTTTGTTTTCGGCACAATGGAAATATTTCATCCTTTGATGATGTCGGGCACATTTTTCCCGATACTTCCAAATGATTCCATCTGGCACATAAATTTCCGTCACGGGTTTTTGATAATCCAAGGCTTTAGCAAAGAATTTAGCTTTCTGGCATCCCACCACATAAATCGTGGAGAAGCTGTGAGTGAGCGATTGGAGAATGCGTCCTAAATGGTTGTAGGGAATATGACCCTCGTTCCAACCAAGTCCGTGCCGGTTTCTTGTCAGCCAGGCATTTGTCTTTTGGTTTTTTTCACTCAGTTGGTGGAAGGGGTGAGGAGGAGTAAACGTCAACGATCCCACGGTCAAAAAATCTTTTGTCGCATAGCCCAATTCTTTTAAAACGTAGGTAAATTCACCCTTCTTGTGGTTGTAGGACTGGAAACCCTCTAGATCGAGCACGATAAAGTTTTCTGAACACGCCATGGCGATGAATACGGTGATGTCTTCCACAAACAGGAGCAAAAAAGAGAATCGAAAAGGTATATATGTATAACAGGGAAGATCTAGAAAGGGGGGGGAAAACAATAAAACCTTTTAGAGTCGTCGTCTTGAAAGAGACATTTTTCTTTTCAAAGGGTTAAGAAGTTTCAAAGGTCTTTTTAAATGAAGTTATGATTATTATCATTATTAAAAAAAACTAAGAATCAAATCGAGTTTATAGATAACCATATTCATAGGACCAAAGGGACTTACCAGCTCAGTTCACGTCTTCTTCCGTTCTATGAAGAAATCTCGCGGAGGACACACACTTTTATACTCGCGCGACATCTGTCGGGATCGCGACCCCATCTAAATGTCAGGTTCATTCCAACCTCTTAAAAGGATCGGAATGAAAGAAACACTTTGATAAAAAATATATTTATGAAAAGATATCTGAGGGTCGGGAGAACATTTTCTCTCCCCACCCCCCGCCTATTTCAAAAAAAAAAATAATAAAAAGTCTTTCTTGGATCGCGTCAAGGTTACAAAACAACTCACAGGACTTGTTTATCTCGATCTTGTCAGGGTCACCGTTTCACATAAGAAGATGGATGGACCCTGAACTTTAGACATGATAAAAATTAACTCTACCCGCCTTTTGTCTGGGAATAGGGTCTCACCGTTTCTAAAAATAGACCAGATCCCATTCTTGGAATTCTATTCTTTAGGAAAGGAGGAGTGATGGTCTATTTTTAGAAAGTGTGAGACAACATTCCCAGACAAAAGGGGGGGTAGAGTTAATTTTTATCATGTCTAAGACATGATAAAAATTAACAAAAAGTTTTTTTTTTTTTTTTTTTTAAGGCTTAAAAATTTTTCTGAGAGAGCTGAGAAAGATTTTTCCTCCCAATCTTTTTCGACGATGAAAAGGGAAAAACTACTGATCCGATCTCCCTACGCTTTAGGGAAAAAAATACTTATGAAATATTCATGTGTTGAAATTGACTATTCAAATAAGTGACATTTTGTTTCTCATGGGAACTGTTCAACGGCGAGTCCACTCGTCTCATTCTTTGGGGTAGGGGATGAAAGTACAGCGGTTTGTTGAAATCGATGATAGTTTCCTCTTTAGTCGGCGGAACTGTAAATCTATCCCGTCTTAACTCTTCTAATCTCTTTGAAAGTCTTTCTACTTGCTCTGCTAAGGTTTCCTCGGTACTCATGATCTCTCTTAGTTTAGGGAAGTCTTGACGTATTGGCTAGAGAACAGAGGGTCTTTTTCTCTCTATACATATATCATGTGGGAGCGTGCGATTTATAAATCCTTGTGAAATCTTTCTACGTCTTGTGTAACTTGGAAGATTCGTCTTGTGTAACTTGGAAAATTCGTCTTCTTCTCGTCGATTGGGCTGGAGTTATAGAAAAGAAATGGGATTGGAAAGAAATCAACATATTACAAAAAAAAAGGAACTTTTTTCTTTCTATTTTTTTTTTCTCTAGGGATTTACATACCATTTCATTCATGAACATTCAAGGGTTCTCTCCAAGACCAAATTTTAGAAGAGGACCACAAAGAGTACACTTGAGGATCCTCTTTCAGGTCTAGGTGAGATAAGGGTTGAGACCAATATTCTTGGGTCTCTAAAGCATCCCAACTTAGACATTTATTATTATTATTATTAGAAAGTTCATCCTCCTCCTTCTCCTCCTCATCGTCGCACGAGTTCTCCTGGGGAGATTCTTCCGCCTCCTCTTCGTCTTCGACAGCTTTGCTCTCGGAGGGGTAACAATGTAATTTCCGGAAAACGTAACTACCCTCCATCAAATGGTATCGAAAATTTCTCACCTTGTTCTCGGCACAATGAATCATCTTTTCGAAATATTGGTGTCGCGTGCATTTCGACTTGTTCCGCCACTCGGTTTTCCCTGGGATGTAAAACTCGTAAACGGATCGCTGGCAGAGCTTGCTGAAAAATTCGGCTTTATCGTATCCATTGACGTAGATCACCTCCACATTTTCGGTCAGTATTTTCAGGATTGTAGGAAGATGCTCGTAGGAAAGACGACCCTCGGTCCATTGCAGGCCGTGTCGGTTATTTGTAGTCTGGTTGACCACAGCTTGATTGCGGGACGATAAGTCATCGCAATGGACAGGAGGGAGAAAAATCATGGATCCGCATAAGGTTAAATCGCAAGTGATGTAGCCCAGTTCTTTCAAGATGAAACATATATCTCCCGTCTTTGGATCATAACAGTGAAAGTATTCCATGTCCAGAACAATGTAGGAATCTTTGAGAGGTTTGGCACTCAAAATGTCCATCTTCTTCAATTGAGGAAAAAAAGGAAACAAAATTCTCTCTCTCTCTCTCGCTGTGTGTCCTGAAGGAAAAAATGGATAGCGTTCTCTCGCCGTCTCCTCTTTTATATATATAGAGAGAGAAGGTTGCACGTGACAGGTCGTATGAATTCTGGGAAAGGTCACATTCGTATATATATATTTGTTTTTTGAATAATATCGTGCGTATCTCAATACACATCCATCATAATAATAATAAAGGTCACCTTGGAAAGAAAAAACATGGAACTCGTGCTCGACTTTGAAGGTTTCTACGATTCTCAAGGTGCCTTTATTGTGAAAGAATTAGCTTACGTCACATTGGACGGTACTTCTCCAGGGGTATTTGTTTTTAAACCCCCGTTTCCATGGCAAATGCTCACCGAGAAAGAAAAACGAACCGCTGTGTGGGCGAGTGATTATTATCACGGCTTGTCATGGTACGAAGGAGAAATTCCGTACAGTTATTTTCCATGGGTGTTAACGATGTTGACGGAACCTTTTTCCATGATTTGGGTGCGAGGAGAAATGAAACGGCGGTTTTTAGAGAAATGGTTGCAAAGATCCATTTATTGCATTTCGGGATCGACGCAAGAGATTCTCAAATACAATGGGATTGAACACATGAATTGTCCTAACCATACAAAAGGTTTTTTCCATTGCGCTCTACAAAAAGCAGTTCGGTATCATTATTATTTAAAGACACAGAGAAGAAATTCGCAAGGTCGATCCTGCACAATTCAATCTTGACAGAACTCATTAAAAAAAAATACATATATCACGTTACTTCTTCAACAGCACAGATGGTTCTGAAGCGAAACTTGGAATTTTGAAATAATAGATCAGGGAGAAATCATTCTTAAAAACAAATGGTAAAGTCTCGAATCGGCTGGGAGAAAAAAAATTTCTCAGAGGTGAGATAAAAATTCTAATGAAAAAAAAAAAAAAAAAAAAAAACTTTTGGTTAATTTTTATCATGTCTTAGACATGATAAAAATTAACGACCCCCTTCCCTTTTTGTCTGGGAAGGATGTCTCACCCTTTCTAAAAATAGACCATGACTCATCCTTTCTCTAATGGCAATCATTCCATGAATGAATCACGATTTGTTTTTCAAAAGAGTGAGACAACATTCCCAGACGAAAAGGGAAGAGGGTCGTTAATTTTTATCATGTCTAAGACATGATAAAAATTAACAAAAAGTTTTTTTTTTTTTTTTTTTTTTTTTTTTTGAGTTGTAGAATTTTTTTCAGCTCTGAAAATTTTTTTCCAGCCGACTCAAGACTTTGCCATTTATATTTACGAATAGTCTTTGGATTATTTATTTATTTTCTTTTAAAAAGAAAAATTCTGAGCTAGACCTATCTATTGGCTTAACATTCTGGTCATAGAAACAGTCTAGAATCTCATTTTATTTTTCGAGGCTAATGCACGGGTTCTCCAATCAAAAGGGTTACTATAAAGGGATTGGTTTGAATGCATTTATCTGCAAATGTTGTAGGATTCTGTTGTTGAGAAGGGGGTATATTATTATTATTATTATGATGATGATTGTGGCAGATTCGTTTTCTACATGGAAGTCTAATCTCCTCCGAAGACCTTTTCTGGGGTCGTCGATAGATGGTTTTTCAATAGGAATCGTTTCCCTCGGATCCTCAAGAGATAGAGGGGGGTCCTGTCTTGAGACATGGAGCGGTCTCTCCTCCTCCTCCTCCTCCTCGAGAAGTCTTGAGAAAGGGAGAGGATTTTCGGTTCCCTTATTCTTGAGGGGTCTTGACAAATTGAGAGGTCCCTCCTCTTCGAAAGAGAGAGAAGTTTTGGTTCCCTTATCCTCGAGGGGTTTTGACAAATCGAGAGGTCCCTCATTTTCGAGGGGTCTTGATAAATGGAGAGGTTTTTCATCTTCGAGAGGGTTTGATAAAGGAAGAGGTCCCTCCTTCTCGAGGGGTCTTGATAAATGGAGAGGTTTTTCATCTTCGAGGAGGTTTAACAATGGGAGAGATTTCTCCTTCTCAAGGGGTCTCTCTTCCTCAAGGGGTTTTGAGGAAGGGAGAGGTTTTTCATCCTCGACGGGTTTTGACAAACGGAGAGGAATCTGAACAGGCTTCTCCTCATCCCCATCATTATCGAGGAGGATGAGGATAGGCTTTTGGAAAGGTTTTTTTCTTTTTTTCTGAACAGGCTCCTCTTGATGCTCGGGGAGAGGGATGGGGTAGTTGTTCCACCATTCTATTTTTTCTTGCTCGAGGATTTTTTCAAAAGTCGTGGCCTCTCTATGATGTCACGAACGAGGAGAGTCCTCGAGAAGAATATAATAGGTATTCTTCCCAGTCTTCTCGATCGAGAGAGGTTCGTGCAAACATTTATGCAACCATTCACTAAAATGAACGAGAATCCCTTTTGTCTTCTCAAGACGATCCATAATCCTATTCATTTGCGAGACGGTTAGAAAGTGGGACGTGTAAAAATATTTGGCTCGTTTCATTAACAAAATTTGTGCATCCAAAGGTGGAATGTCACGAGCCATCAACACGTTTTCGTCGGACAAAAATTCGTCCCGCATCTTTTGATAACTCCCCACGGTATAATAACCCGCACATTTTGAAAAATCGGAGGCTTTCAGGTAAACGACTCCTTGGATGATATAAAAGGAAAGATCAACATATTTATATTTGAAAGGAATACACGTAGTGAGCTGGGGATGCCTCCTCATGATCCACTTGGACAAAAATACGACTTTGGGGCTCTCCCCTTTTATTTATAGAGAGAAAGAGAGTGTGACCTTCCCTTCCCTCCTCCTCCTCTCTCCCTGCTTCCTCTATCTCTGGACGTCCTTGGATTGGAAAGGGTGACTTTGAAAAAAAAAAGAAGGTCATGGTTGGATAATTTTTTGTTTATTAAATTATTACTTTCACTTCCTCATTCCCACACACATTCATCTTTTTAAGAAAAGAAAAAGAGGTCATGGAGATAAGATTTCTTGGAAAGAAGAGAGAGAGAAACAAAAAAAAACAAATAAAACGGACGTCATAGAGCCTCTATGTGTGTCTGTGTGTGTCTATATAGATATATAAAAAGACGAGAGTACTGGGCGAGATCATTTCTTTTCCATTGGGAGCCATGTCGCTATTAGACGTTTTTCCAACTCAACGGATTTCGAACGGGGAGGATTTGAAGACGCTAAAGCAAATCTGCAACTTGAAAATTTTTTTGGCGTGTCGTTGTGCGACATTTATGCCGCATTTACCACCTCATCAAGCGATCGTTTCTTTCAACCAAGATGTCGAATCCTCCAACCTGCTCGTTCAGAATATATACAGAAATTTATTCGAATCGCAACAAACGAAAGAGGAATCTCCCTTCTCTTGGAATCGGATGGATCGAGCTTTGAGACGGCCCATTCAAACAGACCGGCGATATACAGATCCGCGCACGAGTTTTCGGTGGAAGAATATTTTTCTCACGAAACGATAGTTTACGTTTGGAGTGAGAACGACGGCTGAGGACGAAGTTCATATTGTTCAAACCACAGCCGCTCCTCTCGCCTATTACGAATCATCGTCCCTCAATCTGAAGGAAAGAAGTTTTAAAGTCAGCGACAGGATGAAATATAAGAAATATATTCTAAGACCTTTTCAAAACTATGTCGCTCCCCCGAAAACGCAATATCTTATCGTCACAACCCAGAAGAGTCTCTTTCTCGTCGATCGGTGCTCGTACTCGCTTTGGAAACAATTGAAAGAGGAGATTTCTTTCCAATCGCCGATGATGTTTCAAGAAAAAGAAGAAGAAAACCCTCCGCCACCTTTACCCATCCCTTCCTTAGATGATAAGAGGAGCTGGACCAAACCGTCGTCATGGCCCGAAACAAAATCGACCCGGCAACGGAATGAAATTGAAGTCATCACAATTGAAGATGAGGAGGAAGAAAAAAAATTACCTCTTAAAAAACGGTCGACTTACCGGAACCTACCTGGCGTGCAAGATCCGCTTCAGAATCCAGAAGCTTCTTCTTCTTCTTCTTCTTCCCCGACTTGTTCAAACAGGCAACCTCTTTCGGACTCCTCACAGACAGAACCTCTTCCAGTATCCTCTTCTTCTTCTTCTTCTTCTCCTCCAACCTGTCCCGACATCGTAGAGGTAGAATGTCAGACGGGTCCACAAGCTTCAAAAAGTCCCGACATCGTAGAGGTAGAATGTCAGCCGGGTAAACAAGTTCCAACGGGTCCAGAAATCATGGAAACAGAATCACAGCCAGGTTCACAAGTTCCATCGGGTCCAGAAATCATGGAGGTAGAATTTCAGCCGGGTAAACAAGTTCCAACGGGTCCAGAAATCATGGAGGTAGAATCGCAGCCGGGTCCAGACATCCTAGATCCCTCCACTCATCCCAAAGAGACTCCAAGTGTTTCAAGACAGCCTTGTGAGGATCCAGCCCTTCCCGTATGGAATGATTATATGGACTTACAAAATTTGGTGCAACAGTAAGGAGAAGAAAATAATCATACGGATGGGTGGGTCAAAGACTGTTTAGATCATTTAACCTCGAATGAAATTGAACTGTTATGGAATTGCATTTCTGAAATCACATCGGAAATGGGATAAAAACCAAAACAAAAAAAAAAACAATTTTTTTAATAACAAATGGGAGGAGGGTCATGATGTCAATTAAAAAAAATATTATATAGAGTCCAATCTTGGTGGTTCACTTCAGTTTTCCAGCATAAGGTGATCCACGTTTCCCGAAATATGGATCCCATTCCAAGAGAGATTGTGTAGAGCCTTCACTTCAGTTCTTTTTTTTTTCCTACCCAGAGGAGAGAGTCCCGAAAGGGCTACTTATGTCCAAAGAGAGAAAGTGTAGAGCATTCATTTCAGTTTTTTTTCCAAGTTTAAGGGAGGGAGGTCTCAAAATGACACCCCCCATTTTCAAAGAGAGATGGTGTAGAGCGTTCATTTCTGTTTTTTCCAAAGTTAGGGAGTTTTCAAATGACTACCCATTTCAGAGAAAGAGAGAGAGAGAGAGAAGGTGTAGAGCGTTCATTTCAGTTTTCCAAGGTTAGGATGGTGGTGGAGAATCCTCCAAAATGGCTACTCATGTCAAAGAGAGAGAGAGAAAAAAAAAGCGTAGAGCGTTCATTTCAGTTTTCCAACATTAGAAGGTTCCAAAATACCTGCTGAATTCAAAGAGAGATCGTGTAGAGCGTTCATTTCCAGTTCTCCAAGATCAGAAGAAGAGGGTCCGCTTTTCCCAAAAGGGCTTTCCGCATTCAGAGACAGCGAAATGCAGACTTCAGTTTTCTCCCTCCCCAAGAATAGAGGGTCCCAAAATGGCTTCCCATTTCAAAGAGAGAGGGAGAGGCGTTCATTTCCATTCTCCAAGATAGGGTCGTCTGCTTTTTCCCAAAATGGCTTCCCAATTCAAAGAGAGAGAGAGAGAAAGGGTGTGTAGAGCGGTCATGTTCATTCTCCAAGATAGGGTCGTCAGCTTTTTCTCAAAATGGCATCTCCCCATTCAAAAAGAGATCGTGACCAATTTTTTCCAGTTTTTTCCAAGATGGGGGGAGAAGAAAACCTAGGATGGAATAACACGACACATAGCGAGAAAGAGAAAAAAAAAACGCCATCTTGTCATTTTCTGATAGGGTACCGGTGTTCGAATACGTTTGTGACCGACTGTCTGATTATACTGGGAGAACCATAAAATCGGAAAAGCGATGGGTTTCACAGTTAACGAGGCAATCGAAGACAGACTGGGAAAGAGAGATCCTCTTTTTTTAGCTGAGAAGCAGATTGCCCTGGAAATCCGTAACTCTGACCATATAATTTTTCCATAGACTCTTTGAACGGTATTCAGGAGACATCCTCCATGAGGGAAAAAAAATCTCCCCTTCCCCTTCTAAATCGACTGGAAAGAGAATGAGGTGGAAGAGATCCATCCACGAGAGATCATACTCTTGAACGTCAGACAAATATGAAGTCGAATAGCTTAAACAAAAAATGCTTGAAATGTCATCGAGTCTCGAAAATCTAGGCCTCTCTCTCTCTGAAGGAAATGAGAAAATGGGAATCTGTGTTTTTCTTCCTCAACGGCTGACATTCATCTGAAGTCACACTCGAAATGCTTAAATAGATAAACGAGAGTCCATTCTTAAAAAAAAATGGCGCTATGTCGTCAATTGGAGAATCGAGTCGGCTGGGAAAATATTTTGAGAGCCAGGAAAAAAAATTTTCTAACTCTATAAAAAAAAAACCTTTTTGTTAATTTTTATCATGTCTTTAGACATGATAAAAATTAACTACCTTCCCCTTTTGTCTGGGAATGTTGTCTCACCGTTTCTAAAAATAGACCATCACTCATCCTTTCTAAAAAGAATAAAATTCCAAGAATGGGTTCTGGTCTATTTTTAGAAACGGAGAGACAACATTCCCAGACAAAAGGAGGGTAGAGTTAATTTTTATCATGTCTAGAAGACATGATAAAAATTAACCAAAAGTTTTTTTTTCCCAGATTTAGAATTCTCCATTGACAAGACAGCGCCATTTTTTTAAGAATAAACTCTCGCTTATCTATTTAAGCATTCCCAGTTTGGCTTTAGATGAGTGTCAGCCATTGAAGAAAAAGCATCCTGTCACTTGGGAGAGACATATTTTGAGGAGTCAACATGTTGTGTGGACCGTTGAGATCGATTTTTCTCTTCCCATTGTGTGGACATTGTTGAGCGTTTTGTGAAGCTTTGAAAGAATGGAGGGGTTTTGATGGAGAATATTTCTTTTTATTGAATTTTTTTTAAAAAAAAAGATTTAAGATTGACATTTTATAACAGGTTTTACATGGAAAGAAGGTTTTTCTTCTAATTTGACGATTTCTTTTTCTTGGGAGATGTTTCTATTGGAAAGATGGAAGGAAAGACGATTCCCACATTGAAGAAGGTTCATGAGAAACTCGTACGGATCTTGGTTCTCTTCTCGAGCCGATATATCATACGGAATCCGGGACATGTTTTGCAATCGCTCCAGTTCCTCCTCGTATTTTTGCTTGCTCGCCAATTTCATGCGGGGACGAAACTGGTCCAGAATATACAATCCCTGGGTTTGAGTCACTCGAGAAAAAGCGACATATTGTTGAAATCGATTAAAAGGTCCGTGCATGTAAATTGCGATCGACGGAAAAGTGGCTCCTTGGGCTTTATGAGCCGTGATTGCTTCGGGTAACATCAAAGGAAACTGTTCGCGATAAAATGCGAGTGTTTTCGTCGAACAGGTGTCAATACGAATGGAGACGCGATCGATAGGAGCTAGAATATTCGAAAATTGCAGCCAGACTCGCGTCACAACTCCGTCTTCATCCTGGTCTATTTGGTGTAGTGTTCCAATCGCTCCATTCATCCATCCTTTGGATCTGTCGAGCGTTTTAGTCAATTGATATCGCGCTCCTCTTTGTAAATGGAGGACGGATTCGAGATTCGCCATCTGAGATCGATGTAAATGTTGACTCCGTTTCATCATCCTCTTCCGCAATTTTTCGCTCTCGGAATAAATCACGTCTCGAGCCAGACACGAACAGTACGTCCCTCGGGATTGGAGACGTTTCATATTATATTTCTCTGCATCCTTGCTCGAAAAACAGAGAATAATAGCTTCGCGAGGAATTTCGTCGAAACTGCGAACGCGGGACTGGAAAAATGCCACATTGTCCGGTTCTAAAAAGTGATTTCTCGTTAAACGATCGAGTCTCTCCTCGTAATCCAGAGAGAATCGCATACATTCGACTAGTTCATAGTAGAGCGTGGATTGAGGCGTCCACCACCCTTCAGAATAAAAAATGGGCATGTCGCGAATCGGTTGGAGCTGCTGCAAATCTCCGAATTTAATCATATGCACATTCCCAAACGGTTTATCCGGCACATGACACAATTGTCGAAGTTGCTGGTCGAGGCGCGAAAATAAATTGGATCCGATTGTGGAAACGTCATCCAAAATCACCATCCGTAAAGGAGCATACAGGGGTCTGTAATAGTCTAAAGTCTCTTGGGTCAGAGGTCGAACAAAAGTCCCGTTCATTTGAAGACGCAGGGTATGATGCAAAGTATCTCCCGTAATGTAAACCGCTCTTTGAGCACTGAGTGCGAGTTTGAGAACCGAGCACGCTTCGCTAAAAAGAGGCGTTCGAATCAGAGTTTGGTATAAAGCTTGGATCAGGAAAGATTTACCCGTTCCGGCAGATCCTTGGACAATAATATCCAGAGGAGGGGGACGTTTCGATTCAGGTAACGCGTAATAAGTGTACAAACGGACGAGAACGTAGATCAGGAAATTGCATTGCTCTTTATTACATTGTCGAATACATTTTTGATAGGCTTCTTCGGACCACATATCCTTATACTGCAAATTCGTATAGCTTTCCCACTGCTTGGGAGGAAGACATTTCTTTCGCGGTCGGGAGTTCTTTTTAAGAACAGCATAACGTTCCTTTTGAAGTATTCGTTCTCGCTCTCGATTAGCTGAATTGCTTCGCCAGCGTCGTTTCTGTTCACGCATTCTTTCCCTAAGACGTTCTCTACTGGATAGGCTCATCGTGACACCACTCAAAAAGGTGAAGTGTGTGTATAGAAAATCACTTCCTTTAATTTATATACATACACTTTTTGAGGAGGAGGGGGGATGTGAAATGACCTCGTCTCGAAACGAACCAATAGCACTTCGAGAAGACTTGGAACGAGATAGGTTTCTTAGAAAGAGGGACACAAAAAATATATAAAAAATCAGAATGATTTATCCGTCGACCTCTGGGCTAAAAGTAAACAAACAAAATTTGAAAAGGTCAAGGTGAACTCACTGAATTCATCTTAGAAATCAGATAGGAAAAAAAAATGAGGGTACCCATCTTTCCTCTTCAACAACATAGACTCATCTAAAACGAAACTCGGAATGCTTACACAAATAAACAAGAATCCATTCTTAAATAAAAAATGGGGACGTCTTGTCGATCGAGTGGGCTGGAAAAAATTTCTGTAACTCTGAAAAAAAAAAAAAAAAAAAAACTTTTGGTTAATTTTTATCATGTCTTCTAGACATGATAAAAATTAATGAACCCCCCTTTTTGTCTGGGAAGGATGTCTCACTCTTTCTAAAAATAGACCATCACTCACCCTTTCTAATAGCAACAATTCCAAGAATGAAACATGGTTTGTTTTTTTCGAATGGGTGAGACATCCTTCCCAGACAAAAAGAGGGGACAGTTAATTTTTATTATGTCTATAAGACATGATAAAAATTAACCAAAAGTTTTTTTTTTTTTTTTAAACTCAGAATTTTTTTTCCCAGTCAACTTGGCTGGACAAGACATCTCCGGATTCTTTCTGGAATGGACTATGATCTATTTAAACATTTCGAGTTCCGAGTTTCGCTTCAGTTGAGTGTGAGCCGTTCTAGAAGAAGAAACCATCCTGTGACTGGAGAGAGAGAACTATTCCTTTTTTCCATTCACCTGTTGTGTTGAACCGTTCAGATATTTGCTTTTATTAATATTTTTTTCCCTAACCCACGCGTCTTTAAACAATGGAATAGTTTGAAAGGGTCAACCCATTTTATAGATATCAACCTCATACCTTCATCTCAACGGGTCTCGAGTGGGAGGAAGGAAGGAGCAGGCGACGAGAACTAAGCATGTCTGTTTATCGAGTAGACGCATCGGGGAAAGAACGATACCCGACCGACCCCGAACATCCTCATTACGAATTATACGTTACGGATCCTGAAGGAAATCCTATCTTGGCTCGAGACGAAAACGGTCATGAGTATTACGCAGTAGATTTAAACGGAAACCAATACATTTTAGCTCCTCGACGGTATGCCCGAACGTCTTTTGGACGAGAATACTACCCGAAATTTCAAAATGGGGACGAGTATTCGCTTTATACGTCTGTTTTATTCCCTTATGCCAAAGACGAATCGGGGCATGAAATGTATCCTAAAAAGGCGGATGGAGTCGAATATTGTTTAACGGCCGGCGATCGAATTCGTTATGCTCGCGATGCTTGGGGAAACGAGTTTTATCCTCGAAGAGCGGATCAGCAAACGGAATACCTCTGTGAAGAAGTGGGGTATGCGAAAAGAGCCGACGGATCCGAAACGTATCCTAAATTTTATATCTACACTTCTGGTTAAGATCTCTCTCTCTATCGAAAGAGAAGAAAATAATAAAGAGTGTGTTACTGCAATGGAGCATTCTGACGCGGAACCTGTTTCTTATTCCATTTGGTGTGTGAAATGCCGAACCAAGACCGATACGGTCGACGTCCACTATCGCATGTCGAAAAATCGACGGCCGATGGTCACGGGAAAATGTCAGGCGTGTGGAACCAAGAAACAACAGTTTATTACAAATGCTTCCGTTCCACCTGGAATTCAGTTCCTGGATGAGGAGGAAGAAAAAGGAAAATGTTCCGAGTAAGAAGAAACAAGTATATTCAAATCAAAAATTGGAAAAAGATGGATCTTACTATTATATGCTCTCCTAAAGCGGGTGGTTCACCTTTACAGTTTGGCATACAGACGGATTCGCATAATCCGGTTCCAAGACTCGTGAATTTTCCTCAACCGGCAACTCCACCCTTAGATACTTCTTCTTTGAATGAGTTTTCTAGCATTCTGAAAGAATATCTAAACGTCGTGAGAGAATTGATTCTTCCCCTGCAACGAAATGTTGAAGAAAAGAGCTCTGAATGTGGAAGCAAGGACACGGATCCAAAGCCAAATTCGGAGGGTTGAAAGGGATAGGTGAAAATCCATTATTAAAAAAAAGAAACAATGGTCATGTCATGTCTTGTCGATCGAGTCGGCTAGAAAAAATTCTCTAGATGAGATTGAAAAAAAAAAAAAAAAACTTTTGGTTAATTTTTATCATGTCTTAAGACATGATAAAAATTAACTCTCTCTTCTTTTTTGTCTGGGAAGGATGTCTCACCCTTTCTAAAAATAGACCATCACTCACCCTTTTTGAAGGCAATTATTCCAAGAATGAGTCATGATCTATTTTTAGAAACGGTGAGACAACCTTCCTAGACAAAAAGGAGGGACAGTTAATTTTTATCATGTCTAGAAGACATGATAAAAATTAACCAAAAGTTTTTTTTTTTTTTTCATCACTTAAAAAATATTTTCCATAGCTCTGAGAATTTTTTTCCCAGTCGACTCGATGATCCAAACAACAAGACATCCAAAATTGTTTCTAGAAGAAACTCTCGCTTCTCTATTTAAACCCCTCGCGTTTCCAACTTCAGATCCGTGTGTGCTGTGCACTCGACCTAGAATTGCGCTTCTCCTCCCTCCTGGAAAGAGCCTTTTTTTCCTGAGCTCTTAGCATTTTTTCTCAGCTTCATTTCCATTCTCCAGGTTTCTGTCTCCTCCTTTCCGTTAACACTGCAAAATTTCTAAATTTCTCATCACTCGGAGCTTGGAAATCTGTCATCAAAAAAAAAAAAACATGACATAGCTCTGTTTTCAAGGAGTCGGTTTAGATTCGTTAGGATCATGGCTGATTTTCCATGACGGCTCTCCAACCTCAATATTAGAGTTTGAAAGGAATAAGGTAAAAAAGTTCGTCCTGGATATGCAACGAAACGTAAAAAGAGCGACGAGGATCTAAAAAAGCTACGACCCTTTCCAGAAGGGGGAGGGAGCAATGGATATTCAGGTGAGTCCACAGCATGGACTGCACGAAAATGAAACGGCTTTCGCAGATAACAGAATGTTCGAGATGTCTGTCGTCGATCAAGTCAGCTGGTAAAATTTTCTAAGAGCTGAGAAAAATGTTCGCATACCTTCTCAGAAATTCTTTCCAAGAAGGAGAAGTGTGTATCCAGGTCGAATTCACAGCACAGACTGAACTGAAGTTGGAAACACGAGTGGTTTAAATAGAGAAGGGAGAGTTCCTTCTAGAAACAATTTGGATCTGTCTTGTTTGGATCATCGAGTCGGCTGGGAAAAAATTCTCAGAGCTTTGGAAAAAATTTCTGAGTGATTAAAAAAAAAAAAAAAAAAAAAAAAAAAAAAAAAAAAAAAAAACTTTTGGTTAATTTTTATCATGTCTTCTAGACATGATAAAAATTAACTCTCTCTTCTTTTTGTCTGGGAAGGATGTCTCACCGTTTCGAAAAACAAACCGTGACTCATTCTTGGAATAATTGCCATGAGAAGGATGAGTTTTGGTTTCGTTTTCGAAACGGTGAGACATCCTTCCTTGACAAAAAGAGGGGACAGTTAATTTTTATCATGTCTATAAGACATAATAAAAATTAACAAAAAGTTTTTTTTTTTTTTATTACTCAGAAAATTTTTTTCCCCCAACCAACTCAGTGGACTAGACGATGAGTTTTTAAGAATGGTCGTTTTGTTATTTATGCAGATATTCCGAGTTTCGCGTCAGGTAAATGCGCGCTCACCTTAGATTGGATTCCCTTCAGACAGGTCTAGAGATTGGATAACCCATCAAGAATTCTTCAACAGGTTTTTAGAAAAAAGAAATCGTCAAGAAGTGAGTATTGATTTTGATATTTCTTTTCAACCTTGGGTCAGTTTCTAGTACATTCCTATACTAATTCCATTGTATTTAAAAAAAATAATGTCAGCACGGTCTGATCTGACCCGAAACGCTTGCCCATCCAGTTGGCTGCTGGAGAGAGGGAAAAAAAAAGAAATTTGTTGTGAAGGATATGTCAATTCTTTTCTAAAAATAGATTTCTAAGAAAAGAATGAACCTTTGTTGGAAATCTATTTTTAGAAACATGTCTAGACAACATGTTGACAAGAAAAAAAAATTCTTTTTTTTTCCTGAGACTGAAATGATTTTTTTCTCTCCACCCACTTTTCTTATTCTTTGGGAGGAAGGAAGAACTTCCCTTCCCCCCGCCTTTTTTCCACTAGTATTTATATAGATCCGAGTTTTTCTGCTTACAGGGTTCATTCTCGTTCTTCCTTCTCAACCGAGCAAAACTAAAATGTCGACCGATGCCGTTGCAGTTCTACCTACCCTGGTGGAAATCACGCCCGTCTGTCATCTCGATGTAGCTGATCAATGGGAACCTCTCTCCCGTTTCGAAGAATGGTTTCGGGACCCGGAGCGTATGGAACAAATCGTCCAAGAAACCATGTGCTATTTATCCTGTTACGATGGAAAAATCCTGCATTATTATTCGTCCATCGAAGTTTTCAAGCATTTTGCTTTCCAATCGATGATGGAGGCAGGAACCTTTCGCTTACACGCTTATCTGCGATGGGAAAATGTGATCGCCGTCGATGCTGGAACTTTTTTAAAACTGTTTTACGTTTCACCCGAGTGGGTTCATATTCTTCAAACCGGAGAAGCTTCTATCCGTCTTTATGGATGGGAAATGGAATCAGAAGCCGACGAGTATCGTATGATTCCCTATCGACTGCGAGCTCGCTCCGTGTACATTATTCACGGACCTCTTTACTACCAACTCCAATTTCATGACAAGACGGTGTTTGCCGTAGACGCCCTCTCCAGGAAGAAAATGGAGTCTTTACGAGCATTGCATCCTGAACAGCATTTTCAATTCCCTGCTCGAGAGGAAGAGAGGAGAAGGAAAAGATCCAGAAGGAGGAGACACCTAAAGAGGTACTAAAAAAGAAGTCGGAAGGTAGAAGCATATTTGTTTTTCATTAACGGAAAAAAAACTGTGGATCATTCTTTGTATATTTCTTGGAAAAAAAAAGAAGAAAAGACTAATAGTCATAATAGAGGGAGTTAGGAGGGACCCTATCTATATATAACTCTCTATATAAATCGGAAGCGTCAACAGGACGGTCCACCGAAAACAATGTACCTTATCTTTCTCAGAGCAGAGTGGAAGAAAGGCCAAGATGCGTGGACTCATTGGAAGCCAAAAAATTCGAGTGGTTTAAATAGATAAGTGAGAAAAGATTTTGAGAGGTGTTGTTTTATGGATGGAGCTGGCTGGGAAAAAAAATTGGCAAAGCTCAGAGAAAAGTTTCCTGGAAAAAAAAAAAAACTTTTTGTTAATTTTTATCATGTCTTATAGACATGATAAAAATTAACTCTCTCTTCTTTTTGTCTGGGAATGATGTCTCACCATTTCGAAAAATAGACCATCACTCATCATCCTTTCTAAAATAATAGAATTTCAAGAATGGGATATGTTCTATTTTTCGAAACGGTGAGACATTATTCCCAGACAAAAAGAAGAGAGAGTTAATTTTTATCATGTCTATAAGACATGATAAAAATTAACCAAAAGTTTTTTTTTTTTTTTTTTTTTTTTTTTATATATATATATATATATATATATATATATATATAACACGAAATTTTTTTCCAGAGCGCTGAGAAATTTTTCCCAGTCGACTCACTTATCCAAACAAGACATCTAAAATTGTTTCTAGAAGGAGCTCTTATTTTTTTCTATTTAAGGAACTCGAGTTTCGGCTTCCCATCAGTTTGTACTGTGCATTCAACCTGGATACCCATTTTTTGGAGATAGGGGGGGGGGAACTTTCGCAGTTTTTTTTCTGAAACCCTCTCTGGATCAGAGAATCTCACACATATCCTCCTCCGTGGATCGAAATGGACTGACCGCCACATCTGTTTTAGATAATAGTTTTGAATTTTCCACCTCCTCCCCAAGATTGGACTATCTCAATATTTTTTTTAAAAGAAAAACGAAATGATTTTTATGATTATTCTACAATTTTTAGTTTTTCTTCCCCCCCCCACTCTTTAAGTAGAATAAAAACATAAAGCACATTGAAACAGTTCCGATAAATTTTGAAACTGAAAATCCATCACCTTGTTCTCCACGGGACTAAAATAAGTTTCCCCGGTCTGATGGTATGGGGTATAGCGGAGAATCCTGCTAGGGCGGTCCGACGTATCAATCCAGAGATCCGTCGTTAAGGATCGGTAAGGGCGAAAAGGGGCTCGAGAGATCCATTGCTGAATAGTCCGTTGACTTTTCGAACTCATCCAAGTCCCTTGCTGGGAAAGGCAAGTCACGAGTTCCGATCCTCGAAAATAGAGCGTGCCCGACCCCAAGTAAAACGTGAGGGGAATTGTCTTGGCGAAACGGAAACGAATCGCGAGGGAAAAAGACTCTCGCCGTAACCACTCCATGGCATTTGGTTTTCTCTCTCTCTCTCTCTTTCTCCTGAGGATGAGATGGAAAAAAAAAGAAAAGACAACTTTTCTCTCAGCTTCTTTTATATATAGGAAGAGAGAGGAGAAGGAGTGTTGTCGAAAAGACTCATGGGAAATTTCCTCTTCTTCTTTTTTTTGGGGTAGGTGGGAGGAACTCGTTTTTTTTGGCGGAGAGAATGTGTCGGATGACATCCCGAGACATTAAAAAAAAGAATAGATAGGATGGATTCTTCAAATGGGAAATGCGGGGTGGTTAAGGGATCTTATTCCATTTTTTTTACTTTTCTAAAGAACAAATAGAATCGGGTGGATTCCATTTATCTCCTTCTAAAAAATATAGCAACACTTGATCCTTCCCGTCCTTTTTCATTTCCTGTTGACGTGTTAGATACTTTAGAGCCTCTTCGATTTTAATTAAGTAACCCCGATAGACCATCCGATCATCAATACTCCCGATATTGCGTTCGAGAGCCATTCTATAAGCAGCTTGAGATTGGAAAGGAGAATAATTATCAAAGTAGGTATTACGGCGTAAATGTTTAGGATGTTCGACTATAAAAAAATATTGTGTATAAATGCATTGATCTAATCCCGTAAATTCTAGTTTGATTAAGGGATATTGAGCCACGTGCGAGGGTTGGTAGGCGAATCGGTAGCCGGACTCTTCTTCAAATTCCTGATACGTAACTCTGAACCATTTGAATCGAGGGTCGTCGTCTTTCTTGAAGCGTCTTTTATCCATTTGTCCATGCGGGAAATCCCATTCATCTTCATAAGCTAATTTAGCCTTGTACCGATCATAATCGTCTTGTAAATTGGGATGGAGAGTCGGATAAATATGGTTTTCAAATTCATCTTGAAGCATCGATATTTTTTCCAAATCGAAGGGTGGTTCGATACGTTTATTTTTTAAAAGCTGAATTAAATAATTTTGAAAACAGTATGGCATTTTTCGATGAATCATCACCACCTGTCCTGATGAGGTCTTTACCACTAAACCATATGAAGTAGAGTATTTGTTTCTCTGGATTATATGAAAAAAGGAAAAAGAGAGAAAAATTCCTTGATTACCTATCCACTCAATGAATACATTTATGAACAGCAAATTTCACTAATTGTTGGAGCGCTAGCATGGCCATAAATCGATGACAAGATTTCGATCGACAAGATGGACATTGCTGTGGCTGACGATGTTGAGGTTTGTAAATAACAGTCCATAAAAACTTGAGATGTACCTTTTGATGAATTTTTTCTCGAGTGGGTTCATTCGCCACGTAGAGTTTTTCAATATGAAGTCGTTCCAGATCCGCATTCAATTGCTGAATAAATTCCTTCGTATGTGTTTTCAGGTCTCTGGCTATAAACCGGACGCAGTTCGTAAGAGTATATCCATCAGAGGTGACAGCCAACACACCAACAATTTTTTGGTGGAGCTTGGTCTGTGAGGACTTCTTCTTTCTAGAGCACTGATGAGTGGATAACGAGGGAGGAGAAGACAGTATTTCCAAAGAATGAGTTGGAGAAGGAGAAGACTTTTTCGGTACTCTAAAAACGGGTGAAAATGGTCCATAAAAAGTGGGTTCCGTATCTGGAATATCCTCAAAGGGATCTTCTTCACATGAAATGACTAAGTTATCCGTTGCCATGTGTTCGCTATCTTTTTACGAAACAGAATGAACCCCGATTTCTTTTTCAACCATTTATATACTAAGAGAGGGGGGGAATAAAATAGGTAGAGGTATCGAGATATCGTTGAAAAATATTTTTAAGAACTAGGAGAAAAAATTCTTCAGTAAAAAAAAAAAAAAAAAAAAAAAAAACTTTTTGTTAATTTTTATCATGTCTTTTAGACATGATAAAAATTAACTCTACCCTTCTTTTCGTTTTGAATGATTTCAACATGTTGTCTAGACATGTTTGTAAACAATAGACTTCCAAGAAAAACATGATCATTCTTAGAAATCTATTTTTAGGAAAGGTGAGACATCATTCAAAACAAAAAGGAGGGTAGAGTTAATTTTTATCATGTCTAAAGACATGATAAAAATTAACAAAAAGTTTTTTTTTTTTTTTCAGCCAAGAATTTTTTCTACCCGATTCGATTGACAAGACATCCCAGTTTTTTTTAAGAATGGAATTTCTGTTCTATATATTTCAACATTTTAACTGTTGCTTCAGATCCCTCTGTGCTGTTGAAAAAGCCTGCACTTCAACTCTCCTGGAAACAGTTTAAGCCATGTCTTCTCTCAAGATTCTCTTTAGATCCAGCAAAGATGTGGATTGAGTCTCGTGAAAACAGTTCATTGTTCAAGAAATTTATGGAAATATGGGGAGGTCTTTTTAAATGTATTATTTCTTTTTATTAACTTTTTTCTTATGTTTACGACCTTGACAACTTGTTGCTTTCTCAACTTCAGGTTCTTTGGTCGGCTGTCTAAAATCAGCTCTTACCTCAGTGGACGATGCATCAAATTCCATTGTACTGAATTCTCCATTTCCTGAAAAGACTTCTTTCAACATGTGGATGGCTTCTTTGGTCAATTCTAATGTTTTATCTATCGTCTTATTCTTTTCATTTTCTCTACGTTGGAGGATAGCGGGAGTTAAAAAAGGATTTTGACAACAGGGTTCAAATTCTTTCGTTTTGTCTTTGCGATTATGACGATGTATTTCTATAATCTTGTCATCCGTATCATCGGGGTTTATCCATATTTCCAAATCTAACTCTTTACCTTCAGAATTTTTGGGAGATAGATGAATAAGTACAGGATCCATCGCCATGGTTAAATTAATGCTTCTTCCTTTTTTATTCCTCTTCTCCCTCTTCATTTTTTTTCAAAGTTTTTTTTTATATAATCCACTCTTCAAGTCCCATATTCAACGAATATATTTCTGGCTTTCTTTAAAAGCTTGCAATAGCCACTGAAATCGGTATCGTATCAAGTAGGCCAAAGCTCCAAAGTAAAATAATAGAATTAAACAGACGACATAATAATGAATCTTCAATACGTTGCCCAATAAAGCGAAAAGAATCGTAGGACCTGCCGTTACCAGTAGTAAATGAATGGCGAACGTTTGTCTCTTCGACCATCCTTCCTCTTTGGGGCTTTCGTCTTCCTTTTCAAACCGACTCAATTCTTGTTCCGTTTGAAAATTTTTCTCGATTCGTTTGAAATGAGATGTCATTCTTGACCTCTCGAAATTTTAGGAACACTTGTTCCATGTACAATGACATAATCGTACGCTGTGTTGCCTCGCAAGACCCGTTTTGTGAACCGTAAAACCGACTGATTCTCTGGACAATAAATCGGTCGGAATTCAACAGATTGGTCGGTCATACATTCTCGCTTTCCCGTTAACCTATGCTTTTCGTCTATGTGTGTATATTCCAAAACACAGGGGGAAGATAGATCGCCCAGAACTCGATGCACGTAGGGTCCACATTCACAGACGTGTCGTTCGGCGTCCCATCCTAGTCCGGGCACGTTCCACAAATCTCGAACGCAGTAATCGACAGAACAGACCCACGGAGATGTTTGAATCATTCGATTACCTCGTCGATCTAAAGAATGGCATTGACATTGGTATCGGAACGATCCATCTTCTAACGTTTCGTAATAATCGGCTACTTCTTGAGCGGGTTGTTGGGTTGGACGATCTATTAAAACATTGAGAGAAGGATCACGGGCTTCTGGATGTTGACAGGGATGGGTGAAATAGGAACGAGGAGCACAGAGCCATCCCGAGGCCGAAAAAATAGGAATTTCCGAGGAAGAAAGACAAGCGGTCCGAATTCCTTGGGGAATACAATAAGTACCCGGTTCGAGATGATTCTATGTTTTATCAGAAAGAGTGAGTTTTTCGTAAAACGTGGGATTTGTTTCACAGAGCTGAGAACAATTGCAATGGCTATCGGGACACTGAAAGATTTGGAAAGGGCAATACGTCTCGGTTGAAATTTCTGGTAAGGCTAATGATGATGAGGGAGGAATAGAAGGCATCCGGAGATCGGGTTTATAAAAAAGATTCAAGAGAGTCACTAGAAATACAATGCATAGAATGATCGCGCTCGGGTGTATCATTTTTCTTTCTTTCCTCCTTTATAAATTAGAACCGGTTCCAATCCCTACGAGTTCTCATTATACTGTGATTCGACACTTTTCCAAGGACAAGTCGCTTCTGCAACGGTTTCCTCAAGACGTTTACGTGTTCGTCGATCAAGGTATTTGTTATTTGTACGAGAAAACCAACGAAGAAAAAACCTATATTTCAGCTATCCGGCTCGATACGCTGAAGCGGCACGATCTTTTACATTATAAATACATGCTAAAATGGCCTCATACGATTGAAATCGTGTCGTATCCGAATCATCTCACCCATCCGATGGATATTTTAAATTACAGAGCTTGAGGTTCGGTTTTGATGAAAGGAGCCGTATTCTTCACGGCAATATCGTTTTTATTCTCCGTAGTATACCAATGAGCATCGACCTCCCAAATATTTTGAATAGCCTTGCGTTGTGTTTCATAGACGGGATCGTCGAGCGATTTGAGAGGCAATAACACGTTCGGTTGTAACCGTTGTTCGGCATTCAAACCTTGGTGAACGATCCGTTTCAACATAAACGTAAGAAACAAGCGACGTTTTCCAAAGAAGACCAGCGACTCTTCTGTATGGGTATCCATAGCCGGATGAAAAAGTGTGAAATGGCGTCCTTTTTGGGGATCCATCACGTATTGGATGACGATATGATGATACCAATCACGTTGCCGCATTTGCGAGAGGAAGTGAAGCCGTTGCAATTGACGAAAATAACGTCGGGTTAGACGATACGAATCCATTCTGACTTACTTTTTTATCGCGCCAAGATCTTTCTTTTTTGTTGACAGGATAAACATTCACGATACAGAGCCGGCATTTCATCCAACGCGCGATCTTGTTTTAAAAAATATCGATAATTCGGTTTGGAACAACACGCTGCTGCGTCCTTTTTCGGAATTTTTTGCTCTTTCCATAATTGGCACATCTCGTTTATGAATAAAGGCTGGATGCTCGCCATACTTTTATTCGTTTTGGGTTTATACTACTGCTACTTGTATTTCTATAATTTTTCGGTCCCGTCCCCGAAAGTTCCTTCTTCTCCTCCGACGACAACAACGCGTTTCCAATATCAGATCGAGACCTCAAATGACAACGAGGTTTCGTTTCACACCTCCACGGGAAAAACATGGACGTTTCCTCTCCCACTCGAATATTACTTCGCGGAAGGACGGATTTGGGAAAAAGATGAATGTTTTGGACAGCCCGATGGTACTCAGCTCCCCGCAACGGGAAAAAACCTCTACCTGTTTTTATTACGATCACAGAGTTTTGTACCCCGCGAAAAGTCCATGATGTATTATTATTATCGATGTCGGCACGGTCGTGTTCTAGACGTGCTCATGTGTCAAGAAGAACATTCTCCTTCTACCTGCATTCCTATCAATCCCTGCATCGATCAGCATGACGGATCGGTTTTACCCGATCCAACCAATCGACGTTTTTATTACGAATGCCAGAACGAACAACCGATTCGAATCGCCTGTCCGCCCAAGACATTTTTCTACTACGACGCTTGCACTTCGCGAAAACATTTCGTATCTTACTGTGAAGACGGTCAACATTTTCCGATTGACGAGGTGACGTATATCGAGTGTCGTGGCCATCGACCGAAAATGATTCGATGTTCGCCCGGAGAAAAATATTCGACACATTATCGGCGATCCGTGTCTGATCTCTGCGACGGATTTCCGGATAATACGCAACGACCTCTCCCCATCGTCCAAAAAGGATCTTTTCTGTACTCTCCGGGTTACGCGATTTGTGAAAACGGAATGGTTCGCGACACTATATCCTGTCCTCTTTCCTGGGATACATGGATCGGCGATGCCTTATTCCATTTACCGATGGTGTACGACGAAACGTCCCAAACATGTCAACCGCCTCTTTTCTGTGAAAATGTTCAACCGAGCTCAAAAGAAATTGTCGTTCCCGCTCACGAGTATACGAAACATTTCCCGTCCTATCCATTTTCAACATCTTTGGATCGAGCTGTAGCTTATACGTGTGATCCAACCCGAAAACGTACGGTTCTAGAACCAGGCTATCGAGTGTCGGATCAATATACGGTTGAATGGGCTTGTGAGGATAAGTCGTCATCGTCAAAACTCGCGATAGGCGATACGAGCGATCGATATTTTGATTGCGCTCGGAGGGAAATTCAAACGTGTCCTCCTCAAACATTTTTTGACGGAAATGAATGTCGACCGCGCATCCCCGGCGCGTTTCAGTATCGGCATCTCGATGTGTTTAAATTCGATCATTTATCGATCGTTGCGAATTGGATTCGGCCCTGGACGACTCTTGATCATGAACCTCGTACCTCTTGTGACGAAACCAACGAAGAAATTTATATTCCCGGCTATAATATTTGTTCTCATCCCGACTGCACGCCGTACCCATTCCTCAAACAACTGAAAACGGCTATTTATTTACCCACTTCTCCTCACATGTGTCTTTTCGAAAAGGGAAAAATTCGAAAAAAACGCGTTCGACGGCAAGGTTTGAAATTTTGGTCGCAGCGATTCGTGAAACAGGCTTCGACTTATAGCGTTCCCGAAACGTGTCGTGAAGGCCATCGCATACGATAGGGACGATTTATTCCCGATTCCGTATTATACGCCACTTGTAATTGGCGTCAACCTTTTGTCTTTTGTCCTTCTTCCTCCACAGAAGGAATTCGAGCCACTCTGTACGGGTATCACGTATGCGTACCCAAAGAAGAAGCCTATGAAGGGATTTTACCGGCTGGATTAACCCTTCGACTTGAAGTTCAAGAGCTGAGTCGTATTGTACCGGAACATGGAGCGCGATATAAAATAGATGGACGAGAAGCTGTTTTTGATGCGACGCAGCATCCCGAAGGTATCCCCCTCCTTACCTCAGTCTATGAAATTTGGACCGAGCGCGACATGAAATTGTTTTTTAGAATTCTCGTCACGCATCCTCGTTCAGCTTACTGGGAAGACCGAAAATTAAAAGCCCTCCCCGATCCTGACATGACGTTGTTATACACGGGTGAAATGACCGA
Source organism: Stegodyphus dumicola (assembly GCF_044657685.1). Lineage (NCBI taxonomy): Eukaryota > Metazoa > Arthropoda > Arachnida > Araneae > Eresidae > Stegodyphus > Stegodyphus dumicola. The sequence continues at coordinate 204,297,495 of NC_140771.1, forward strand.
AAAGCCCGTCACGACCGATGACTATCCGGTCTCGGCCGACTCGTTGATTCAAATGGAATAAAGTAGAAAAAAAATGGATCGTTATTTAGGTCAAGGCATATTGTTTTACTCTACGGTTTATATCAGCATCATCCTAGTCGCAGTCACCCTCTTAACGAACCGGCTCATCTTTTTATTTTTATTAGTCCTCACGTTTGGTCTAGCCGCTTACATGGCTTATTTGACCGTTCATAATTCCGAACATCTCAAAACGACGGGCCAATCGATTGAAGACTGGATTCGAAAGATGTATCAAAAGATAACTGGATAATCAGAGGTGACTCATGTAAATATCAAGATCGGTAAAGGAAAAAAACATGGTTTCGGTTTACACCATAGATGAATTTGGAAAAGAACGATATCCGAAAGATCCTAAAAAACCTAAACAGGAGCTGTATTATTTCGATAATGACAATCGACCTATTTTTGCCAAAGACGAGCATGGAAATGAATATTATGCTGTGGAATATCGGGGTCATGAATATATAGCGCTTCGTCGTCGGTACGCCAAATCCAATTCCGGAGACGAGTTTTATCCTAAATTAAACAATGGAGGAGAATACCCGTTAAATTCATTGGATGTAAATGTGAAAACGTATGCTGTCAATGCGAGGGGAGGAGAGATTTATCCTAAATCCAGCATTGGAAAAGAATATTATATACAGGATAGAATTCGGGAAAAGCCAGAGACGAATTACATCCGATATGCACGAGACGAAAATGGAAATGAGTATTACCCGAAAGATCATAAAAACGAGGAATTTCTCTATATCTATCTAAGTTATGCTAAAAAAGCGAATGGTGATGAATTTTATCCGAGAAAGTGGTAAAAATGGTATCTTGTCCATCGAGTCGGCTGGGAAAAAATTTTTCACAGCTGAAAAAAAAAAAAAAAAAAAAAAAAAAAAAAAAAAAAAAAACCCACTTTTTGTTAATTTTTATCATGTCTTTTAGACATGATAAAAATTAACTGTCCCCTCTTTTTGTCAGGGAAGGATGTCTCACTCTCTAAAAAATATACCTTGACCCATTCTTTTATTGGAGTTCTATTTTTAGAAAGGATGAGTCATGTTCTATTTTCCGAAAGTGTGAGACAACATTCCCAGACAAAAGGGGAAGGTAGTTAATTTTTATCATGTCTAAAGACATGATAAAAATTAACAAAAAGTTTTTTTTTTTTTTTTTTTTTTTTTTTTTTTAATATCTACTTTAGAATTTTTTTCTGAGTTCTGGCTAGAAAGAACTCTGGTTTATCTATTTAAGATGTGCGAAACGAATTTCACTCTAAATCATTCTGTGCCGTGAATTCAACAGTATATAGGAACAGACTTTATGAAGGTAAAAGTGCTCAGTTTATTTATTCTTTAGAGGAGCACGTGGAGATTTTATAGGATATTTACTTACAAAGCATTGCTTGTATTTTTTTTAAGAAATATTAATCAAGTTAAAGATATATAATCATGTCGCAGAGCCTCCATTATTTAACAAGGATTAATTCGGTTGGAGATGCGCCCAACGATGCTTACATTTTCTACCAGATGTCGGGAGGAATCTTTTACTGTAACCGAAAAGACTACGCACAATTTTCTCGATTTTATACTCGAACGTCTGCCGAAAATCTTTTTTTAACGATGGATCTTTGCTCGACGACCCATCATTCCCTTATCCTAGATATTGATATTGAAACTGAATGCGATGCATCCCTTCCTTCATCTATGCTCTACGATTATGTAGATTCTGTTATTCTCTCAACCTTAAAATTTTACTTTTTATCCCTTAAGCATTTTACTTTTATTGTGGCTGTTCGTCCAAGAGGTGGTATTCATGTCCATTTGCCGGAAATCTCGATCGCTCATGATGATTATATTCAATTCTGCAGCCAACTTCAACCCCGGTTCTATCACGAAACATCTGAATTTATTTTCCAGTTGGACGTTTTAACGAATGCGACGCTTGTGAATTCCTCCAAGCCCTATACGAATAAATACGAATCCATGCTGATTATTTATGTAGACGAACAAACCACCTGACGTTTAGATTTGACCAATCCCAATGCTTTCAGCATGCGATTGTTAGGCATTCAATCAAAATTTAAACGTCGCAAGGATAATACCAATTCCTTTTTTCGTAAACTGCTCCACCTCCAGCCAATGGATATTCAAAAACAACTTTATGAATATATGATGCCTGTGGTGACACTGTACGATCCTTTGTATCGAGTATCGTATCCCACGCTTATTAGCAAAGATGAGGAAGCTGGACCCGACGATGAAAAAGTGGTTACGTTTGTGTATAAACTAAAAACCCCGATGTATATTTACAAAGGGAAGGATTTTGGAACCGAAGGTCATCATTGGTTAAAAACGTTTTACTTTATCAAGTTTAACGGGTTTGTGATTTCAGACTTTGAATCAAATAACCGGGCTCTAAAACGATGGTACCGGGAAAGTCAAAATTCTATCGTCATCGAAAACGATGTATTCCAGACGGTGAATCAAGCTCTCAAGTTAGACAATCCTAGTTTGCATTCCGATCCCAATCCCCTTCGTACGATTATGCAGTACAATCAAGGTTACTATTTTTTACCTGTCTTTTGTGCCTTGTGTCAACATTTACGAATGTCCTCCCATACACTCGCATCCCATTTGCGTACGATATTAGAATCTCACGAACTCATAGATTCTGTAGAAAAAATCAACAGTAAAATTATAGATATCATTTCCCAAGATTTTACTCTCGACACGATCCTCTTTTGTGGTTCGAATCTCAATCCTAAAATTTACAAATTTAAAGATAAACTGGAAGCTATTATCAAAACCATGAAAGGCGTTATTTTATATTCGGTGTCTGGAGATCAGCTCGTGGAACAAATTCATCGAATTCAAGAGCGATATTTTCCGATTCTCGTCATTACCATGCACAATTCCTGCAAGAAACCTCAACGCTATATGTGGAATAATATCCACGAGTACTGGCAAGAAGTGCCCCACCAGATAGAAATTCTAAACCTGATGAATGCCATCTGGTCCTCCATTCAGGCCTATGCTCGGAATCAGTTTGCCGATAAAACTAAAAACATGTGTCCTTTCACAGACATTATGAAACAGGTCAACATTAATTATGTGGTCTCGTCCATTCTGAGTCGAACCAACATTGATCGTAAAATCATTCAAATGGATCGACATAAATGGCATATTCGAACCCACGATGGGGTTCTGAATCTCTTGACGGGTCATGTAGGAGGGACGGTTCCGGAATTTTACCTATCGGATCGACGTCTGGGCATCAATTTTAGTCGACACGAGTTGATGCAATTTCGTCACGATCCGGATTTGATAGCCATCTATCGTTTATTAACCGACCGGAAATTTTTTCTACAATACCTGAAAAGCTGTTTTCTCGACCTCACGGACGATTTACTGGATACGCTGCGGGAAAAAGGGCGCGAGTTTCATGACAAACTAGAAACCAACCCGCTCATTCAAAGCATGCTTCATTTTTATGTGCACATGTGTAAATATACGTGTTTCGAATACGATCTGTTCGTGTACCTTTTAGATGTCCTGTCCAGTCTTCTCATTGCGACCAATTACGGTCGCAAATTTTTTATTTTGAAAGGCAACACGCGCAATGGAAAAAGTAAATTCTTTCAAATGATCTCGAAGGTCTTTGGAGGCTATAGTCATGGTATTCGAGCCGTCAATTTACAAACGACGAGTGGTCAAGGACTATCAGCCCAACCCGAACTGGCCTCTTCGTTATTTTGTTGTCGAGTAGTGACTGTTGAAGAAATGTCGGGAAAATTAAACGAAAACCTCGTGAAAGAAATCACGGGTAATTCGACCACCAGTTTTCGGAATTTATACGAGCAAAATGTAGGAGCGATTCCCAGTGCCAAACTCATGGCTTCTACCAATACGTTCCCAGTGTGTACGGCCACAGAGGCATTTAATGATCGCGTGGTAGCAATTCCTTTTGACGCCGTGTTTACGAAAAATGCTCCATCCCTCACCTCAGAACAAGTGATGCAGGATCAATATTTACTCGAAACCAAAGATTCTATCGTCGAAGATTCCTATAAAGGTTTCTTTTTAATGATTTATCTGCATCTGGCCCACAATATTAACATGGAGGACGGCATGATCCGTTACCGTTCCGAACCTGAAATATTAGTATAATTCAAAAAAGAATTTTTATCTTCGACCGATATTTTTACACAATTCAAACAGTATGCCGATGTACAAATCATTCCCGGTTCTGTTACGACCTTTAACGAACTGAAATCGGCCATTCGACAATTTTTGAAAACGATGCGCGACACCTCCATCCACGAAACGGAACTCATTATGCGTTTCAATGATGAATTTGGACATTTGAAACGGACCGAAATGGATTTCAGTTCCTTTTCAGCCGAAAATAATATTTCCTCTTCTTTGGATATAGTAGAACCCCTTCAGTTTGAAAATGCAGAATTGAATTCGTCTCTCAAACGAAAGCATGACGACGAAGAGGGAGAACACTCAACCACGAAACATTTAAAAGTGGACGATGAACCCATTGATCTGCCTCAGCATAAAAGACAAGTTATTTATTACGATAATGTTATCATCAAAAATCTGAAAAAAGACAAGAATTACTAACCTTTTTACATATGCATGAGGTAGGTTCCCAACATTTCATTGTGTAATGACTTGGAAAAAACAAAAGTTGACTGAAGAAAGCCAGATTTCAAGATGTTTCTTCTTCAAAAACACAGAATCATGTGAAGTGAAACTCGCAATGCTGAAATATATAAGTGAGAGTCCATTCTTAAAACATGGTGATGTCCGGTCGATCGAGTCGGGTTGGAAAAATTTCTTAACAGCTGAGAAAAAATTCTAAAGATTTAAAAAAAAAAAAAAAAAGAAAAAGAAAAAGAAAAAAAAAAAAAAAACCTTTTTGTTAATTTTTATCATGTCTTTAGACATGATAAAAATTAACTTTACCACCCCTCACCCCTATTTTGGTTTGAATCAGGTGTCAACATGTTTCTAAAATAAATTTTCAAGAACGATATGACTCATTCTTTTGTTTAGAAATCTAGTTTTAGAAAGGGTGAGACATCATTCACAACAAAAAGAAAAAAGGGGGGTAGAGTTAATTTTATTATGTCTAAAGACATGATAAAAATTAACAAAAAGTTTTTTTTTTTTTTTAATAGAATTTTTTCTCAGCCAGCTTCGAGTCATTCTTTCTCTTCTCACTGACTATATATAAGAACGTTGTTCTTACAGTCCTGGTATTGACATTAACGTAGCTGCTAGAATAAAAGCCATTGTAGGTATTTCAGCTAAGCACAAACAGAGGCATGGAAACAACTTTTTAAGAATTTCTTCAACGGGTACCGTGGATTGATAAACGCAGTTTCCTGCAGCATCGCATGTGCGTTTATAATGTTCTGAGAGAAGATACTTGTACTGTTCAAAATAATTCCAGGGAATGAGGACTTTTCCACTACATGTTTTAGCAAAGTAGATTTCACCTTGGGCATCTTTCAGGACGTAAGGTTCTTCATTTTTCACTAAATAATATTCGTTCCCTCGGAAATCCACCGGGTATCGTTCTTTTCCGTCCGCGTATTTGGCCAGAACGAATTCGTTTTGAATTTGAATAACGAGGGATTTTTTACGTTGTAGAGGATATTTTTCATTTCCTTTCCGATCTTTGGCATAATATGGAAGGCCGTCTCGAGTTTTAGCGAAAGGATCACCTTTGTCGGGATAGATTTCCCCCTTTTGGGAGTGAATGGCATACCTTTCATGACCATATTCACTTTTCACAAAGACTGGATCTTTTTTTCGATATTTGTAATATTCGCTACCATATCGATTCGGATAAAATTCCATTATATTGCTTTATCTTTTCAAAAATAAATTTCTCGTCTAATGATTTTATTTTTACTTTTCTTCATGAGCATGTTTAGCTAATAAATATTGATGATATTTATTGCCGTGCATTAAATAATCCATTGTGATCCAAGTATATTTCGGATTCGCGAGTAGTGCGTAAAAATATAAGAGATAGATGCAAGTGACATGGTAATGAGCAGAATCTTTAGGAAAAAACTGACTGGCCATTTTGCGAATAGGGTCTAAGATTTCTTCATTCGATAAAATAAATTCTTCATCATTCCATTCCAGGGCATTAAACAGGGGCTGCTGATCGATTAAAAGATATAGGTGTCCATATTGCGACATATTATCTAACACGTGACGGATATGAGCAACGGCCTGTGATTGAAAATCTCGAACGAGTCGAGGCGTAATCTCAAAAAATAAATTCAGAAACCGGTACGTCGCTTGATAGTTTTCAAGTTGAGGATTTTGCCCAATCACGAATCGGATGAGTCGATCAATCGGTAATTGAATAGTTTTCAAAACAGAAATATCGTAATACTCTGCCATGCTTGTTTAATCCTTCGAACCGAAGAAGAAAAAAAAATTAAATTAAATTGAAAAAAAAATGAATCATTCAACCTTTCTTCCATGGCGAATCACCGAACGGTTCAATCGACAAATAGGTCCCTCCTTTCGATATATTGTTCTTATTTCCCATACTGCCACGTTTAATTTGGAAAGAGATTTAAAATCGACCTTGGGTCTTCAATCTTGGTCCTTAATACAATTTCTACAAAAGTTTCGTCAACATCGAGTGGGTATAGAATATATAACTCTGTTCACTCGCAAGGATAAGATACGTCTAGGACCTATTGCAGTACAAGTATCAGAGCGGATTTGTTTCCAACAATTAAAGAAAAAATATGGAACTCAATCCATCCACTTAGTTGGAGCCACCTATCTAAAAGGCAAATTGAGAGATTTTCATGTGATAACCGTAGAGGATTTTAGATTCAATGTTCTCCTGAAACAAGATGACCGATAAAAATAAAACATGGAATCCTATATCGTTCTCAATTTCGAAGGTTTCGAATTGAATGGTGATCCTCTCGCCAAAGAACTTAATCTTTCTTATAATGATGACTTTTCCGACTATATTATTGTGGGAGTCATCAACGTCCAATGCTGAATTAGAATACCAGGATTATGACGTCATCAGTATACCATCACAGCCCAGCGCAGTAAGAATCATCCCAGACAGCGCTGAGACCTGGTCGAGAGTGGAAGGCAGACGTGAGCAGACGGCGTTTATGAACTTTAATTGTGCTTTCGATGTTATGCCTTTACATCATTATGTTAATCCTGCATACCGTTAACTTCATCTTTATTTACTTTTATTTCTTTCTATTAAATAAACCATTTAACTATTACTTCGTGCTCTCATGCTGTGAATTAAGTCAAATTCTACAAAAAAATATGGCGCCCAACGTGGGGCCTCGAATTCCAAAATGTGCGAGTAGTAGAACTGTCCTTTGAACTACTGAGTGAAAGTTATTCGATTTATTGGATTACTCGTATAAAGTATGGATTACCCAATTGACGACGATCATCTGTCGGGTGAGTACAAAACTTTCTTTCCAATATGAAGTTAGTAGAAATTCCAGAATTGGAAGCAGCTTTAAAGAACAGTAAAAGTTCTGAAATCAAACGTTTGCATAAGCTTATTTTTAATACTGATGGAGATCGAAATAACCGGAAAAGATTACGTGAATTTTCGGGCTTTATATTTAAACCAGATTCTGAAGAATTTAATAAGAAAATAGATGCAGTGCAGAATAGTTTTACTTTGAATGAGTTAATTAAAATTTGCAATGTACTGTGCATAAATTCAGAAGGTTCAAAAACGGAAGTCGTAACCCGAATTGTCTCTTACCTATGTGATTTATCTGTATTATTTGAAAATATTTTGCATGAAGAAAATAGTGATATTGAAGATGAAACTATTAATAAAATTTCTGAAGTAATGCTTGATGATAATCAAAGAGACAATCCTGGTTTTACCGAGTCTCAAGTAAACAACAGTATGCAGCTTCCAATTCAAGATCATTTTAACCCCATCTTAGTTTTTCGGATATTGAAAGTATTGTTAATCCTTTTTCTGGTAATGCATATGAAAATGTTGATAAATGGATTGATGAATTTGAAGATGTTATAAATTCTTTAAAATTGAGTGATTTGCATAAATTAGTTTTTGCTAAAAGATCATTAAAAGGTAAAGCGAAACTATTTATTCAGAGTGAACCTAAAGTTAATGACTGGTGCAAGTTAAAAAAGCTTTTGAAATCTGAATATGGTAAAGCTTTTAATTCTGCTGAGTTGCATGAAATGTTATGTAAACGTAAATTAATGCCTAATGAATCTTTAGATGAGTATTTTTTGAAAATGAAAGAAATGTGTTCGCGAGGTAACATTGAAGATGCTTCATTAATTAAATATGTTATTGATGGTATTCCCGATTCTGTGGTTAGGAAAACTATACTATATGGTTGCGGAACAATATCTGAATTTAAACAAAGGCTTAAAATTTATGATAAAATGAGATCGGACAATGATAAGTTTAAAAATCCGAAACCGAAAGTAGACACTCAAGTTAAAGATAGAAGTAAGCTTTCGTCATCAAACCGAAATCAATCTAACGTTAATAAGGTCAAATGTTTTAATTGCCAGGAATTTGGGCATTATTCTAAGCATTGTGTAAACAAATCGAAGGGTGTAAAATGTATAAAATGTAAGAAGTTCGGGCATTATTCAACGGACTGTCCAGATCAGACCACCGAGACACATCAAGCAGCTTTATTACAACGAATTTGTGACAAGGATAGAATTATGAAGACTGTAGAAATAAATAATCATTTAGTTGATAGTTTAGTTGACACTGGTTCAGATGTAACGATATGCAGTGTAGAGTTACACAAGCAGATTGGTTCTCCTAATTTAAATTGTAGCGATATCACATTAAACGGAATTGAATCAAAGCAAACGTACCCCATCGGCTTTTTCATTTCTGATATTTCAATTGATAGTTTTTTACTTCGTACGAAAATTTATGTTGTTAAGTCATTATGTAATCAAATTGTATTAGGTTTGGATGTATTGAGTCAGTTTAACTTCTCTTATACCGAGAATGGCCTTCAAATAATTTCTCATCGGAATAAAAGTAATGTAAACTTGATAACTGCTGAGTCATATCGAAATTCTAACGTTCGTTGCGTTATGGGAAATTTGAATATTGCTGTCTCATTGAAGAATGTTTATGATCCTTCGCGATCGTCTGGCGTCTCTGTTAATGTAAACAAAAGTCCCGAAAGCGGAAGTAGCTCGACGTTTAATTACCTTTCACATCTGGTGAATGCTATTTCTGTCAACGAGATTGATTTATCGCATATTTCAAATGCAGAACATAAAGAAAGACTGTGTAATTTAATTAATTCGTACCAACCACGGAAAAATAGACAATCTGACTTCAAGATGCAAATAAATTTATGCGATGATATTCCTGTCTGTCAAAATAGAAGATACATGTCTTTCGCGGAACAAAAAATTGTTGACGATCAAATTAAGGAATGGTTGAAAGAGGGCATAATAAAGCCTAGCAATTCTAATTATTCGGCGCCTATTGTTTTGTGTAACAAGCGTAATAATTCGAAACGTTTATGTATAGATTATCGGAAATTGAATAAGAAGATTATTAAAGACAAATTTCCACTGCCTTTAATTCCGGAAGTACTTGATCGCTTAGAACAGTCCAAAGTCTTCACGACACTAGATTTGAAAAATGGCTTTTCCATGTAGACATAGACGAAAATTGCACCAAATATACCGCATTTGTAACACATAATGGTATCTACGAATTTCTTAGAGCTCCTTTTGGTTTATGTATTAGTCCAAATGTTTTTCAAAGGTACATTTATTCAGTATTTCGTGACTTGTTAAATGAAGGTGTACTAATTATTTATATGGATGATATAGTTATACCGGCTAATGATGAAGTTGAATGTTTAGACAAATTAGAAAGAGTATTCAAAACTGCTTCGGAGTATGGATTACAAATAAATTTCAAAAAGTGCCAATTCTTAAAACGTAAAATTGAATTTTTGGGACATGTAATTGAAAACGGAACTATTCGACCATCACCTTCCAAAACTGTTGCTGTTCGAAACTTTCCACAACCGCGTAACTGTAAACAACTACAAAGCGTTTTAGGACTAACGGGATATTTTCGTAAATTCATTCCTCAGTATGCTAAAATATCTAAACCTCTTAGTGACTTACTTAGAAAAGGTATTGGTTTTAAGTTCGATTCCGAACAACAGGAAGCTTTTTGCAGATTGAAAGAAATTCTCTCTCAGGCACCTGTTCTACACATATTTAGGCAAGGATATCCATTAGAACTTCATACTGATGCTAGTAGTCAAGGCTTTGGTGCGGTATTACTCCAATTGTCTGATGATGGTAATTATCACCCAATCCAGTATATGAGTAAGAAGACTTCACCGCAGCAAGAGAAACTCTGTAGTTACGAATTAGAAGCCCTTGCAGTAATAGAAGCTCTGAAGAAATTTCGAAACTATTTGTTAGGGACTAAATTCAAAATTGTAACTGACTGTAGTGCTTTTCAGAAAACTTTAGATAAGAAAGATTTAACTCCTAAAACTGCGAGATGGGCAATGTTTATTGAAGTGATTCGATTACGAAATTGTACATCGTTCAGGAAGCCAAATGAAACATGCTGATGCTTTAAGTAGAAATGCTTTAATTTTAACATCATACACATCCGATGTAACTGAGAAGATTCGGTTAGTACAACAACAGAACGAAGATGAACATGTGAAATTGATAAAGAATTTAGTTGAGAAGGGAGAAGAAAATGGATTCTTCGTGAGAAATGATATTTTGTACAAATTTGAAAATGGTAAAGATCTTCTACTAGTGCCAGAATCCTTACAGAATGAAATCATACAGAAGGTACATAAAAAAGGTCACTTTGCTGTAGATAAAACTGTGAATGCTGTAGAGCAAGAATTCTATATTCCCAGACTGAAATGCAAAGTTGAAAAAGTAATTGCTAACTGTATAGAATGTATACTGTACAACAAGAAGCAAGGAAAAGCAGAAGGATTTCTTCATCCTGTACCGAAAGAAAACGTTCCCTTGAGTACGTATCATATCGACTTTATTGGACCTCTTCCATCAACGAACAAGAGATACCAACACATTCTAACTGTTGTCGATGCTTTTACGAAATTTACTTGGTTCTATCCAGTGAAATCACCAACTACACAAGAAGTTATTTCAAAATTGAAGCAACAACAGACTGTATTTGGAAATCCAGCCAGAATCATTTCAGATCGAGGTAGTGCCTTTGCATCGAAAGAATTTTTAGCTTATTGTACTGAAGAAGGAATAGAACATGTCAAAATTACTACCGGTATTCCAAGAGGTAACGGACAAATTGAGCGAATTCATAGAATTTTGATTCCTGTTTTGTCAAAATTATCACATGAAGATTCAACGAAATGGTTTAAATATGTTTCAGATGTTCAGAGAATAATCAACAGTACAACTACGAGAAGTACGAAATATTCACCGTTTGAGCTTCTCATAGGCACGAAAATGAAGAATAAAGAAGATTTGAGAATTAGTGAGATATTGAATGAAGAATATTTAAAGCAATTGATGCAAGAACGTGATGAAATGAGAGAAGATGCGAAAAACAACATTTTGAAGATTCAAGAAGAGAACCGTAAACAATTCAACAAGAAACGTAAGAAACCGAAACTATACAAGATTGGCGACTTGGTAGCCATTCAGAGAACTCAATATGGGACTGGTTTGAAACTACGACCTAAGTTTCATGGACCGTATAAAATCATAGCTGTAAGATCAAATGATAGATATGAAGTCGAGAAAGTAGGATGCCATGAAGGACCAAATTTGACATCTACTGCGGCTGACCATATGAAGCCATGGTCAAATTGATTTGATGTTTGTATCAGCTCAAAGCCTAAGGACATGATACTCTCTTTTTTCTTTTCTTTTTTTTTTTTATTTATCTTTGCAGGTACATGATAGTGATATCCATTCAACAGACATCGAGGACGATGCCTCTTCAGGCTGGCCGAAGCTGTGGGAGTCATCAACGTCCAATGCTGAATTAGAATACCAGGATTATGACGTCATCAGTATACCATCACAGCGCAGCGCAGTAAGAATCATCCCAGACAGCGCTGAGACCTGGTCGAGAGTGGAAGGCAGACGTGAGCAGACGGCTCACACGTCTTCAAGAGTTTATGAACTTTAATTGTGCTTTCGATGTTATGCCTTTACATCATTATGTTAATCCTGCATACCGTTAACTTCATCTTTATTTACTTTTATTTCTTTCTATTAAATAAACCATTTAACTATTACTTCGTGCTCTCATGCTGTGAATTAAGTCAAATTCTACATTATTAAAGAAGTGGCTTATATGACCCATGATCGTTCCCAAGGCATTATCTACGTGGAACCACCCATACCGTGGTCTGAATTATCCTATTCCGCCAAACAAAGTGTATCGAGTGTTCATTTACCGTTAGCGGATATAACGCATGGCTTTTCATGGAATAAGGGTCATTTGCCGTACGATCAATTAAAACCGTTTCTCGTAGCTCTAACGGCAGGATATAAAAACATTTACTGCCCTCATTATTGGAAAATTAATGTTTTGTACCAGATACTGGCCCGTCCTATTTATTTCAATTTCGTCTCCAAGAACAAGGAGGCGTTTCATACCGCGCCCATACCAATGAACTATGAATATTCATCGTTTTGTCCGAAACATATAGGTCGGACCAAATATTGTGCTTTCCAAGAAGCTTTGTTTTATTTTCATCGCCTTCAAGAGTACAAGAAAGAAACCTTTCCGTTTGTCATTCATAAATCTTTAGAAAAAAATGAAAAAGAAAGAGACTTACCTCCAACATTATCCAACACGTTATAGAATACTTTTTTTTTTCCTTCCCCATGAATGAGTCAACTAGGATCTAGGTGGGTCCCTCTTCAACAGCACGTACACATTTGAAGCGAAACTCGAAATGCTTAAATAGATAAGGAAGAGTTCATTCCTAAAAAAAATGGTGATGACTTGTGAATCCAGTCGGCTGGAAAAAATTTCTCAGAGCTAAGAAAAAATTCTGTAATGAGGAAAAAAAAAAAAAAAAAAACTTTTTGTTAATTTTTATCATGTCTTCTAGACATGATAAAAATTAACTAACCCCTTTTGTTTTCAATGATGTCTCACCATGTTTCTAAAAATACACCATGACTCATTTATTTCTTGGAATTTTATTTTTAGAAAGGGTGAGTCATGGTCTAATTTTCGAAAGGGTGAGACATCATTCCTAGACAAAAAGAGTAGATAGTTAATTTTTATCATGTCTAGAAGACATAATAAAAATTAACAAAAAGTGTTTTTTTTTTTTTTTTTTTTTCAGCTCTGAAAATTTTTTTCCAACCGACTGGATTGAAAAGACATCCCAATCTTTTTAAGAATGGATTGTTTCAGATATTTTTCTTTCTCTCACGACTTTAGTTTTTAAACAGTATATTAATGCAGATTAGGAACGCAAGTATGACCGAGATACCTATCATAGAAAGAATGATTTTTGTCCAGTTGGTGGTGGATTGAGGATTATTTTCGTCAGACTGTATCGGGTTGGCATATATTTTCTTCTTTCTTTTCTTCTTTTTCTCTTCCTCTTCCACTGGATCTTCTTGTCCCGGAAGACCGCTTTCCACTTTCTCGACCACTTTACCCTCCGAGTTATTATATATAACTTTATAGGGTTGGAACCCGTGTCGAGAAGCGCGTTTAGATCTCAAATTGGTCAAATAATCCATCGGTTTCGAATGCGATCGGTACAAGTAGCCTATCAAATTTTCGGGTTCAATTCTAGGGTCTCGTATAAACGCAGGCGTCCAGGGCTTGTCATTTAAATTGGGAACAATGATGATTTGATCACACGTGATGGGGTATCCACTCGCAAAGATTTGTTCCTCACTCACTTTCTTGAACTGGACAATGTACTCGTTATTATATCGATCGACCGGGTAGTAATATTCACCCAATTTATTTTGAGCGTACCGGTTTCCTAAAGGTTTTTGGGTAATGCGCTTATCGGCATGAATAATTTCCGGATAGATTTCATTATTGTCTGCATCTTTGGCGTATCGTTTCACGGCCGGATCTTTCATCAATTGATCGTACGATCCTTTGTCCGTCATTAAATATCGTTCGTTGCCGTGTTGATCAACCGGGTAAATAATGACCCCGTTCTTATCATGAGCATAAAAGAATTCTTTCAGCCTCGTTATGGCGAATTGACCGCTATCCGGGTAAATTTCGCCTCCATCCGCTTTCCGCGCATACACTTGGTTCTGATCGGTATCTCTTCCAAAGATGACTTGCTGAGTGAAAGGGTGAAGGATTTGATAAAATTCATCGCCTGTAGCATTTTTAGGATAGATGGGTTTACCCTGAGAATTGATAGGATAGAACGGAATACCGTTTTTATCGAGGGCGTAAGACATGTATTCGGGCTTGTGTTCCGTATCGTCGGCCAACAAGGGATATTTTTCATTTCCTGTCTCATCTTTAGCATAATAATACCGCCCGTCGGCATCTCGAGCAATCATGTCATTCCCAAACAAATCTTTGGGATACATTTCGGCCCCGGAATGCTCTTTGGCATAAATTTCTCGACCCTGGTACTTTAGAAAGACGGGCAAGTTATTGATTTTTCCATAATACTCCTCAAATTTTTTTTCTCCACCGATATACACGGGTTTTTTAGCATAATGGGGAACTTTATATTTGTCTAGGGCATACAGTAGACTGGGATCGTCAGTGGTAATATATGTTTCAAATTCCCTTCGATCCTTTCTATATCGTTGATTTCCAAGATTGTCGACTGCATAATACTCATCTTTTGCCATCGAAGATCCTTTGGTAATCGTTTTGCTTTATTCGTCATTGTCGTTGTGGTAAATTCTCGGATAATATTCGTCCAAGTTTTCATCTTTCGCATAAATGCCTCCTCCTAAAGCATCTAAGGCCGGTTCGTCCCTATTTCCAATTCGAATATACGTTTCGAGACCGTTGAGTTGCTTGGGATAGTATTCGTCCCCACTCGCTCTCTTAGCGTAATAAGGGGTTCCATCGATGTTCCTAGCCGGCATTTCATTGTGCAAACGATCTCGAGCGTAAATTTCATCGTTGAATTCGTTGACGGGATAATATTCACCTAGCGTATTGTTTCGGAAATACATTTCGTCCTGATCCGGAGAGAGTTCAAACAGCGGTCGTTTTGTGACGAGATTAAACGGGTTTTGGAATTTATTGTTCTCTAAGGGAATATAGATCCGTTGACCGTTGGAATCGAGAGGGGCATATTCGATAGGGAATTGATTGACATCAAGTTTTCGAGCGTAGTAAGGCTTTTGATGCTCGTCTTTGGCAAAATAGGGTCGATGGTGCTCGTCTAAAGCATAGATTTGTTCTTTGGTCTGAGGATTTTCCGGATACCATTCTTTTCCTCCGTAGAACAGATACACCATTTTTCCGTTTTCCATGGGAAACATGGGTTCCCCATCACTATCAAATCCATACACGGGACGGTTTTGGGCGTCGACGGGTAAAATAGAACGGTTCAGATGATCGACGGCATAGACAGGGGTTATTTTACCGGTGATGGGAGAGATTTGTTTTGCAAACACAATATTTCCATCGGGATCCAGCATATAAAATTCATCTCCTTGTCGATTCTTAGCATAAATCTCATTTCCGTCAGCCAATTTGGCATAGCGCTTATCTGATTTCATTCGATCGGGGTAGTATTCTTCGTAATTGAGGAGATCTCGCCTATGCCGACGAATTATTTCCTCATCCACGTCCATGGGAATATTGCCTACATTATCATTATTAGGAGGATTGTCATGGATTGGAGGAGGATGGTTAGATGGATTGCTTGGAGGGTGATTGTTAAGGTGGTTGTCAACGACTGGGTCTCCTACATGATTAGGAGGAGCTGCTTCCATTCGAAGCAATTTTCGTTCCGCTTTATCAGATTTGGATTTATCCTTTCGAACCATTTTTTTAATTAATATGAGTTACTTTATTATTATCTCTTCTCTTCTGACTCAGAACAAAGAAAACAAAAATATGGTATCGATCCTCTTATGGATTTTATTATTTCTCTTTATCCACCATCCCGTTTATAATGCTTACCAGAATATTACGTATCGGACCCTTTATTACGAGACATTAGGTCAAGAATAGAGAAGAAGAAGAAAAAAAACAAATGGATTCCTTAACATTAGGAACCCTTTTAGTCGCTGGAGCGTATACGTCCTTCGTGATCCTGTTTTGTCTCATTTTAACACAAAGCTGGTTCTTTCTCCTTTTCCTCCTCATCAACGGACTCATTTTTCTCTTTCTGGCTTTTGGATACATTCGCAAGCTGACGATTTTTACAACTTTCGGGGAATTGCTCGGCAGTTTGGTGCAAAATAAAGACGTGGGAGATTGGTATTGCCGTTTTCGTCAATGGTGGTTTAAGTAAAGAGAATGGATGCTCAAACCTTTAAACGTTTAAAACGAACTTATTTAGAAGATGAACCGATCGTTTCGAACGAACTCCAAGAAAGCCAGGCTCGTGTTTCACCGTTCGTGGCTCATAAAATTCATGAACTTTTACACTTCAAAACCCCTTCTTCTTAACCTCCTCCTCCGGGTATTGACGTCACCCACTTTACGACCGCTTTCCGAGAAGAAGAGCCCCAACAACGATTAGATGAAGTCGTCGTCACCTATTTATTATTCATGACCAATTTAATGAACCAAGATAAATGGGGACGGACGTTTCTACGACCTGGAGCTTGGGTAGGCGAATACAGTTGGTTTCAACTCTTTAAATTGACTACGTACTGCGTCTTAACGCTCCTGTACCGTATTCGATGGAAGAGCGAATACTTTTTCTTTTTAGACGAAGCGGTGATTGAATTACTCCAGGGGAAAAGTCAGGCGATTCGAGACTTGATGACCCGGATCGGCATTTCCGTATCCCCACAACCTTTTTCAGCCGAAGATTATTTTCATCACATCAATTACCACAACACGTTGGTCTTTGGTCCTTATTACTGGCGGCTTTTACATTGGATGGCCGAAGCGTTTTCAGTTCAGGACGAGCAGGACGAGGATATTCGTCTCGCGAAAACTCTTTGGAGAGACTTTGTGACAGAATCTTTATATCGAACTCTCCGATGCGGGATTTGTGTGTATCATTACTTATCCAAACTCAAAACGTATAAAGAACGGTTTTTAGGCGAACACTTTGCCCACGTCTGGTTTCAATTTCATAATGAAGTGAATGCCAGTCTTCAAAAGCCACCTTATCCTGAATCGGAATTCCAGAAAGATCAAGAATATATGCGAGCTGCGTTAAAAAAATAAAGAAGCATGGGATCTTTTCTGACTCGTCTCGGGAATCAAGTATGCGGAACAACCAGCATGGGTTCCATTCAAGATCTTTTCAAGAAATGTCAAGACGCACCCGTGACCGTTGTATTAGGTAATTTAGGAAGGCATCCTTCCCTCTTATCCTATCATTTGGAAACCCTTTTTGTTAGACATCATAAAACGGTCCATATTCTTCTCGACGATTCCAACGATTGGTTCGTCAGCGGGTTAGATCCGTCTTACGAATGCGACGACACGCATTGCGATCTTCTCATCTGGATCGAACCGAATTTTGAAGACTCGGTGGTCAAACCAGCCTATGCCGATCGTCTCATTGTTTTCACGAGCCATCTTCATCTCAATTTATCTAATTGTCAGTTACTGAATTATCATTTAGGCGATCCCTACGACCTTCCTTCCAGTACCATGAAACCGTGGATCGAAGATGAGGCTGAAATATATCCACACAATGAAGTGCTGTACCCAAGGAAATATCAAACTGGGAGATGGTGGAAGCAAGTCGAGAATGAAATGGATGTTGTCTTTCATTTGAAACTGTGTCGGACAGCTCAAGAATGCTATCTCAGCATGTTAAACACTCTCGAGATTGTTGGAAAGTATCGTCCCAAAACCTGGCGATTCCTTCTTTCCGAATATATGAAAAAGTCATTGGCTTTAAATCTTCGGATGGGATTAAAGAAATGGGATGAATATCAGTCCCAATCCATTCCATCGGTTCGAGTCCGATCCTTACATCCGTCATCGGCTAATTTACTCAAACCCATCTATGGTCTCGATTCCTTTTTCCAGTCTCAATTAGTTTCCTCACTCTGGTTTTCTTCCTCAGGTTCGATTGATTCTGTTTCCTCCTCCTCTTCCTCATCAGAAGTTTCCCAAGGTCCCAATAATTCATACATGAGTAAATCATCTAAATCAGCCTCATCGTCTGAAAACCTGATGCGGTTTTCATAATCGTAAATTACATCATATAAAAAAGAACGTCGCAAAGGGAGAAACATAGAAGTTAATTTCTGCAGGGCATCTTCAAACGGTTCTCGGCAGACAGGACACGTCAATGCTTTTTCTCTCCAAATGTCAATACATTTCGTGTGGAACTGATGTTGGCACGTTAAAGTAGAAATGGTTTCTATATCTTCGGCGATGAGTTCGTCTAAGCAAATTGGACAAGATTCGGCCATTTTGTTTCTACTGTTTCTTCTTCTTATTATAAATATTTTTTTTTTGATTCAAAACCTATTAAAAAAATTATAAATAAGAGTTCTTCATTATACCAAAAATAAAAGAAGCATCATGTCTCCCTCAAAAACTAGTAAATTAGTCTACTCTATTTATGAAAATCAATATGAAACTTGGTGTTTACAAATGCATAAAGATCTAAATCATACCGAAACACTTCAAGAATATCACCAATATCTTATCGATCAAAAACAACGTTCCGCGAAATATATTTCAAATGCTTTAAATGCTATTCGACGAAAATGGTTCTTACCTTCTGCAGATGAGGTGGTGGTCAAGAAACCTCGTCGTCGAAAACACCAACTTTTTACAGCAGAGCAGATGAATCAAATCCGTAATCACTGTCTCTCCAATTATGAAACAGATGAACTGTCGCTGATAGTCTTATTACTTTTAGAAATGGAATTGAGGATGATTCACATCTTGGGCTATCTAAACGATGATCCAGAGAAACGAAAAGCGTTTGCGTCTAAATCTTTAGAAGTCTATAAGGATCCAAATCAGATAAAGTTATTCCAGTTTCTTTTCAATGCTCCTCCATCCAAACTATTTGGAAAAAATCATTACCAGTATTTATTTAATCTAAAGCGACGATTGAAGAAACAGTATAACATCAAAGGGGCTTCCTTCGAAATGCTGAAGCGGTCTCGATATCTCGTGAAAGCAAAGGCGAAAACGAATGAATCAGAACCCACTGAGTGAAACTTATATATCGACTTATATATCGTTATCAACATCTCCAAAAAAAGAAAGTAAAACCGACCGACTGGTGGAAAATATTTCTAGAAAAAAATCTAATGTGGTATTAAAAAAAAAAAAAAAAAAAAAAAAAAAAACTTTTTGTTAATTTTTATCATGTCTTAGACATCATAAAAATTAACTCTACCCTCCTTTTTGTTTGGAATGATGTCAACATGTTGTCTAGACATGTTTCTAAGTATAAATTTCCAAGAAAAGCATGATTCATTCTTAGAAATCTATTTTTAGAAAAGGTGACATCATTCAAAATAAAAAAGAAGGTACAGTTAATTTTTATCATGTCTAAAAGACATGATAAAAATTAACAAAAAGTTTTTTTTTTTTTTTATTTTTTATTTATTATTAGATTTTTTGAGAAATATTTTTCAACAGTCGGTCGGTTTTACTTTTCCATTTGGAAATAGATCTGTTGATATAACGATGTATAGGAGATGGATCTGTTGATAACGAAATATTATACACCAGTCATCAGTCTTACTTTTCCATTTTTGTTTACTGTTTTTTATTTTTATTTTAAGAATCATCTAATTCCTTCTACTTCGTCTTTGTCGTCTCATTTCTCTCCAAAATGCATTCGGTCGACCAAAATAAGGATTGACTTCCCGTTCTTCATCATCTGAGGTAGGTGAACTTTGTCTAGGTGTATCCATATAAGCATAATCTCCCACTAAATCTTCTCTTCTCTGTCTTCTGGGTCTCGTCTGACTGGTACTAGGCCCTGAAAAAAATGAGACCATGGCCTCCCAGATCGACTAATTCTTCTTCGGGTCTTCGTCTTCGTCGTTGCCTTGGCGGTTCTTCCACCTCTGGTTCTTCCTCCTCTTCCTCTTCATCCGAATCTATTCTTAAATGTTCCATTTGCAATGTTCCGCTGGTAAAATAGAGCATATCATCCTGGCTGATACGAGTCCGACAGGTCGGACATTTCTTTTTACCATACTCTCGAATCCATTTCTTTATACATTTAATATGAAAGGAATGCTCACAATCGAGATTGTAGACTTTATGGCGTTTCGTTTCTTTGAAGGCCTTCAGGCAAATTCCACAGATTTCTTCCTCTGCGTCTGCCATTTTCCCCAATGATTTACTTGATTATGACATATCCATCTCTTCGCCGTCTTCGTTTCTTCTTCTTCCTCCTCCTCCTTGATATATTTCTTGACGAGAGGGAACTTGAGATTCCTTCGTCGCTACATTGAGTAACATTCTCAATTCTTTTTCCATATACCCGTCGGAACATAAGAACAGTTTCACCATTTCCATCGTCCAGAAAATTTCTTCGTCGGATTTTTCAAATTCGCGTATTTTCAAGGCCACTTTCTGTACAAGACGGTAAAATTTCTTACCCGTCGCGATCGAACCTTTCACTAATCCTTTACCTTTGAGCTTTGAAATAATAAACCCGGTCCCGAAAAGATATCCGAGGTATTCATCAATTTGGGTGGCTTTTTTCGTCGTCTCTTCGTCTTCTTTCGGAACAAACAGGACGTAGGGGAAATTTTGTTTGAACGCAAACTGCTTTATTCGATCATCCGCTTTTCCTAGGAACACTTTCGCTAAAAAGGTTTCGATTCGACTCATTTTTTCAATAAATTCTAGTGATAAGGCATCGCACGTGCCGCCTTGTTGAATCTCTCGAAGGAGGTAGTAGAATTCTGTATTCCGATGGTACGTAATTTGAGAAGTGACCAGTTTTCGCAATTGCTGGGTCAAGAACGATTCTTTGAAGAAGAAGGGGCGACGACAAATGCGAACTCCAAACTCAAACACGAAATTCGCCACCACGTTGAGTTCGTTCCGGCATAAATTGCAATAAATCATGACGTGCACAAGATCAAATAGGGTCGTGTAAGGAGAATAACGAGCCCGAATTTGATTCGAGGCTTTCATTTCCAAACATAATTGATAAGTGGGATCCTTTTCAACATCCTTGGAAGTAGGAGGTAGAAGAAACGAAGCATCGTCGCCGTCACATATTTTTACGTAGGGAGCTAGGACTTTGTGATAATAACTTAAGAAATTGAAAGGTTGGTCCTCGTCTTGATGGACATTTTCCATGAGCGATTTCATGTTGGTGAAAAGAGCGTGCAGAGCCGCTTTATCGACTTGGGAGTGATTCTCTTCATCGGCGATTTTTTCAATATGCTGGGCGTATTCGTCCATGTATTCGATCATGAACCGTTCGAGCGATTCATACGATTCAAAAGGTTCGGCCTGGGATCGAAAAGGGGCATTCACGCATTGTAATAATCGAATCCCGTTTAATAAAATACGTAACGTGACGGAAACATTACGGATCGGTAAAATACCAGGAATCCCTATGAGAGGAAATGTGCAGGGTACGTTCAAATCTCCCGTCCAATTCGCATATTCTCGAGCTAGACGAGCTGATAAGAACGGATCACTGTCATCAGGAAAGGACGCTCGTAAAATAAAAGCATATGCATCTTGAATTTGATCACATTCCGTGCACTGCAATTGACCATTGACACCTGCTACGATTTTATCGGGACCGTGACACGTTGAAATGAAATCAAGGAACATGGTAACCAAGATCCTACTTGTATTATTCTTATCATGCCGTATACACCTATTGAAATAAGACGGGAAATTCGTCGTTCGTATTATGAACGAGGGCAAACGGTTCGTCAAATTGCTCGACACTTGAATGTCGCTCCTTCCACAGTTCAATATTGGATCTCCCGCTCCTCGGAAAATGAGGAGAACTATCAAACCAAACACAAATCCGGCCGATCTCGAGCCACGACCCAAGAAATGGATCAACGTATTTTTGAAATGTCGACGGGTGATCCCTTTTTACCCGCGACGGATATTGGTCGTCGATTACAAGTGCCTTGCACCGCTCAAACGGTTCGTCGACGATTAAAAGAAAAAGGATTAGTGTCGCGCATCCCCGTCCGAAAAGATTATTTGCGGGAGATTCATCGTCAACGACGCTACGACTTTGCTTCTCAGCGTGCGGAATGGACGGTCGACGATTGGTCCCGGATTATATTTTCCGATGAGAAAGTATTCAGTTCGATCGGGTACGGTCCTATTCGCGTATGGCGGCCTCGACAGGTCCTGCGTTATCAAGACGAACGTTATTTTTCTTCTGCGTTAGAAGGCCGTCAACGTTCCGGTCGTTTTAATCCCAGTGTCTGGATGTGCATGAGCGGAAAATTTCCCAACCAAATCCGTCGAATCGGGATCCAGCATTTAAATGCCGACTATTACCTCTCTAATATTTTAGAGCCGGTGCTTCTCGATCATAGTCAACCTCCCGATGTTTCTTTAAACCCTTTGATCACCGAACACCGTCTCTTGTTCATGCACGATCTCTCTCCGATCCATACGAGTTTACGCGTCACACAATGGATTCGAGAACATGAAATTCCTATGGTCGAAGACTGGCCTCCTAAAGGAGCTGATTTGAATCCCGTCGAAAATGTTTGGGCGGAATTAGAACGTCGATTAGCGAATCGGGTAGCTCGAAACCGATTGGAATTATGAGACTTGGTCCGCGATGGTTTTTATAGTTTGGAAGAAACTTATTTTGAAACATTAATCGCGTCCATGCCTCGACGAATTGCATCTGTCATAGAACACAGAGGAGGTTGGACAAAATACTAATCATCATCTATAAAAAAAAGACACTTCATTTGGTTCTTCAATGAATATATTTATTGACACCATATTTCACTATTTGTTGCAGGGCGATCATAGCCATAAATCGATGACAATATTTCGTTCTACAATACTCACATTTCTGTGGACGACGAGAAGGTTTATAGCTTACTGTCCATACAGATTCAACACGGAGCAATTGATAAATTTTTTTTCGACAATGTTCATTCGCGACATACAGTCTTTGAATATGAAGTTTTCGTAGATCCTCATTCAATTGCTGAATCCATTTGGTATGCGGTCGATACGTTTTCATGTCTCTAGAGGCAAACCGGACACTGTTTGTCAGAGTGTATCCATCAGACGTGATGGCCAGCACACCTATGACACTCGGATGAATTTCAGTTCGATATTTCTTTTTTTTAGTAGAAGAAGTAGAATGAGATGAGGAGGGAAGATCTTCTTCGATTGTAGAACGCATGTGTGGTGGAGAGGATTGGTCCATTATTTCTGAATAATGAGAGGAAGAAGACGAAATGGGCGATAACGGCGGATTGAAATTCAGAGAAGGAGTATCACGAATTGGATTAGGTTTCTTCTTTCTGATCCTACGGCGGACAGGTGGAGGAGAAGGAGTTGGCGATATGTCAGACCACGACGTGATATACTCATTCTCCGAAGAAACACATTCATATAAAGGCGAAGAAGGTTGCAAGTCCAAACAGGGTTCATTATCGTCTTCACACGTCATGATTAAGTCTCCCGTAGCCATCTGTTCTAGACCTATCTGCTCAAGAAAATGAGCCGCGATTCCTTCTGCAATCGTTTATATAGAGAAAGAGTGAGAGGGGGAATGAAAGTAGGTAGGAGTAAAAAAGATAAGTCGTTGGGAAAAATATTTCTCTCAGAAAATTTTTTAACCTTAAAAAAAAAAAAAAAAAAAAAAAAAACTTTTTGTTAATTTTTATCATGTCTTTAGACATGATAAAAATTAACTATACCCTCTTTTTCAAATGATGTTGATAACCTGTTGTCTCGATATGCTTCTAAAAATAGAACATGACTCATTTCTTTCTTGGAAATTTATTTTTAGAAACATATTCGAAAGGATGAGACATCATTCTCAGACAAAAAGAAGAGAGAGTTAATTTTTATCATGTCTTAAGACATGATAAAAATTAACCAAAAGTTTTTTTTTTTTTCTCAAGGCCTAGAAATTTTTTTCTTGGCTTTCAGAAATTTTTCCCAGCGAACTCGATGGACAAAACTATCCAATTTTTTAAGAACGGACTATCGCTCATCTATTTAAGCATTCCGAGTTTCGCTTTAGTTCAATCCGTGTTTCCTTTTAGAATGAGTGTGTGCTCTCCAACATGGTTCTACCCTCTCTTCTCAAGAACCCCGTCCAGTGAAGAATTTAAGGATATCTCCTACCTATCTATCAAAGAAGCTACGCTTAAATTTAATAGAGTTGAATTCAATATGAGTTTTTCTAACATTTTTCATCAATGGATATTCACAAAATTAATAATAAACGCGGAACCACCCGTTTTTTATGAACACAGATTAACGAAAAGAAATGCTTTACATTTCGCTATTTTGTTCTCAATGGATGATATCGTTCGGCAACTGATTCTTCTTGGATGCGACATGAACAAACATGATATTTTTGGTTTTACCCCTTTACACTATGCCTGTCAATTACGATGCAAACTCATCGTGGATATGTTGTTGCTTGCTGGTGCGAATGTCCGGTGTTGCGATCCCAAAACCGTTTTAGAACGCTGGCGAAAAAATGGAAAATTGGAAGAGGAAAATATGCGGTTACTCAATTATGCTGTTGAACCACGTATTCTTAGCCTGGAAAATTTATGTTACATAACTATTAGAAAACATATGAGGCATGTCAAAAGGAATGCTCATCATCTCGGATTACCTGACTTAATGGTAAGACGTCTCACCCTCGAAGAATGGTAATAATATTCTTTAAAATAAGATCCCTTAGCCATCCCGCATTTCTCATTTGAAGAATCCATCCTATGTATTCTTTTTTTAAATGTCTCGGGATGTCATCCGACGCATTCTCTCCGCCAAAAAAAAAACGAGTTCCTCCCACCTACCCCAAAAAGAAGAAGAAGAGGAAATTTCCCATGAGTCTTTTCGAGAACACTCCTTCCCCTCTCTCTTCCTGTATATAAAAAAAACCGAGAGAAAAGTTGTCTTTTCTTTTTTTTTCCATCTCATCCTCAGGAGAAAGAGAGAGAGAGAGAAAACCAAATGCCATGGAGTGGTTACGGCGAGAGTCTTTTTCCCTCGCGATTCGTTTCCGTTTCGCCAAGACAATTCCCCTCACGTTTTACTTGGGGTCGGGCACGCTCTATTTTCGAGGATCGGAACTCGTAACTTGCCTTTCCCAGCAAGGGACTTGGATGAGTTCGAAAAGTCAACGGACTATTCAGCAATGGATCTCTCGAACCCCTTTTCGCCCTTACCGATCCTTAACGACGGATCTCTGGATCGATACGTCGGACCGCCCTAGCCGGATTCTCCGCTATACCCCTTTTATCACCTTCAATTCCCTGGAAAAACTGCTCAACGATTTGGGTCCAGACGCTCTCCTCTTTTCGACCTGGCTTCAGAGTGTGATGAGAGAACCTCTTCAAATCCAAGAAGATTCTCAGACCGGGGAAACTTATTTTAGTCCCGTGGAGAACAAGGTGATGGACTTTCAGTTTCAAAATTTATCGGAACTGTTTCAATGTGCTTTATGTTTTTATTCTTCTTAAAGAGGAGTGGGGGGGAAAGAAAACCTAAAAATTGTAGAATAATCATAAAAAATAATTTTGTTTTTCTTTAAAAAAAAATATTGAGATAGTCCAATCTTGTGGAGGAGGTGGAAAATTCAAAATTATTATCTAAAACAGATATGGCGGTCAGTCCATTTCGATCCACGGAGGAGGATATGTGTGAGATTCTCTGATCCATAGAGAGTTTCAGAAAAAAAAACTGCGAAAGTTTCCCCTCTATCTCCAAAGAATGGGTATCCAGGTTGAATGCAGAGTGCAGACTGATGGGAAGCCGAAACTCAAGTTCCTTAAATAGAAAAAAATGAGAGCTCCTTCTAGAAACAATTTTAGATGTCTTGTTTGGATAAGTGAGTCGACTGGGAAAAATTTCTCAGCGCTGTGGAAAAAAATTTTGAGTTAAAAAAAAAAAAAAAAAAAAATTTTGGTTAATTTTTATCATGTCTTATAGACATGATAAAAATTGACTCTCTCTTCTTTTTGTCTGGGAATGATGTCTCACCGTTTCGAAAAATAGAACGTATCCCATTCTTGAAATTCTATTATTTTAGAAAGGATGATGAGTGATGGTCTATTTTTCGAAATGGTGAGACATCATTCCCAGACAAAAAGAAGAGAGAGTTAATTTTTATCGTGTCTATAAGACATGATAAAAATTAACAAAAAGTTTTTTTTTTTTTTCCAGGAAATTTTTCTCTGAGCTTTGCCAATTTTTTTTTCCCAGCCAGCTCCATCCATAAAACAACACCTCTCAAAATCTTTTCTCACTTATCTATTTAAACCACTCGAATTTTTTGGCTTCCAATGAGTCCACGCATCTTGGCCTTTCTTCCACTCTGCTCTGAGAAAGATAAGGTAGATTGTTTTCGGTGGACCGTCCTGTTGACGCTTCCGATTTATATAGAGAGTTATATATAGATAGGGTCCCTCCTAACTCCCTCTATTATGACTATTAGTCTTTTCTTCTTTTTTTTCCAAGAAATATACAAAGAATGATCCACAGTTTTTTTTTCCGTTAATGAAAAACAAATATGCTTCTACCTTCCGACTTCTTTTTTAGTACCTCTTTAGGTGTCTCCTCCTTCTGGATCTTTTCCTTCTCCTCTCTTCCTCGCGAGCAGGGAATTGAAAATGCTGTTCAGGATGCAACGCTCGTAAAGACTCCATTTTCTTCCTGGAGAGGGCGTCTACGGCAAACACCGTCTTGTCATGAAATTGGAGTTGGTAGTAAAGAGGTCCGTGAATAATGTACACGGAGCGAGCTCGCAGTCGATAGGGAATCATACGATACCCGTCGGCTTCTGATTCCATTTCCCATCCATAAAGACGGATAGAAGCTTCTCCGGTTTGAAGAATATGAACCCACAAGGGTGAAACGTAAAACAGTTTTAAAAAAGTTCCAGCATCGACGGCGATCACATTTTCCCATCGCAGATAAGCGTGTAAGCGAAAGGTTCCTGCCTCCATCATCGATTGGAAAGCAAAATGCTTGAAAACTTCGATGGACGAAAAATAATGCAGGATTTTTCCATCGTAACAGGATAAATAGCACATGGTTTCTTGGACGATTTGTTCCATACGCTCCGGGTCCCGAAACCATTCTTCGAAATGGGAGAGAGGTTCCCATTGATCAGCTACATCGAGATGACAGACGGGCGTGATTTCCACCAGGGTAGGTAGAACTGCAACGGCATCGGTCGACATTTTAGTTCGGTTGAGAAGGAAGAACGAGAATGAACCCTGTAAGCAGAAAAACTCGGATCTATATAAATACTAGTGGAAAAAAGGCGGGGGGAAGGGAAGTTCTTCCTTCCTCCCAAAGAATAAGAAAAGTGGGTGGAGAGAAAAAAATCATTTCAGTCTCAGGAAAAAAAAAGAATTTTTTTTCTTGTCAACATGTTGTCTAGACATGTTTCTAAAAATAGATTTCCAACAAAGGTTCATTCTTTTCTTAGAAATCTATTTTTAGAAAAGAATTGACATATCCTTCACAACAAATTTCTTTTTTTTTCCCTCTCTCCAGCAGCCAACTGGATGGGCAAGCGTTTCGGGTCAGATCAGACCGTGCTGACATTATTTTTTTTAAATACAATGGAATTAGTATAGGAATGTACTAGAAACTGACCCAAGGTTGAAAAGAAAATATCAAAATGAATACTCACTTCTTGACGATTTCTTTTTTCCAAAAACCTGTTGAAGAATTCTTGATGGGTTATCCAATCTCTAGACCTGTCTGAAGGGAATCCAATCTAAGGTGAGCGCGCATTTACCTGACGCGAAACTCGGAATATCTGCATAAATAACAAAACGACCATTCTTAAAACTCATCGTCTAGTCCACTGAGTTGGTTGGCGGAGAAAAATTTTCTGAGTAATAAAAAAAAAAAAAAACTTTTGGTTAATTTTTATCATGTCTTGTAGACATGATAAAAATGTAGCTCTGTCTATATATATATATTAAGTCTCACAGTATAGAAATGGTAAGAACGACATAGTAGCAACAAAAGATGGAAGGAAACTTCCAAATGCGTATATTTTATTCATAAGATTTTCTCAACATAAAACTGGATTCCATTATAACATTCTTATAATCCATTCTATTTCAAATGACTCCCTTAAAAGAAACTGGCATTTAATAGAGAATCTAAAGAATACCCGTTTCCAAATATTTAACTGAAATTAAAATGGTAAGTTAGTAACGAAGTGGCAGAGAAGTGTGTGTATATATATACACATACGAGATAAATAGTAATTCGCCATTAATTCTGCTCTTAGTGAAGCTGTATAGAATTCTCATGTTTTTTTCCATGTTTGATGCGAACACAGGCCAGTTTCATTTAGGAAATCTAGTATGAAGGTAGCCCGCGGCTTCCTATGGCTGACAGCCCTTATATTCCGTACTAAACATAGTATACTTACTTATCTACCAACCATATACATATATAAGAAAATACTTTTCATTATTAATTAAATCAATTTTAATTTCACACTCATTTTAATATTGCAGGTTTCATACTACACAATGTTAAGTTAATGTTATCTGGTTAAAAATAATTTGCAATCTGATTTAACACTTTAATCTACTGGAAATCTAGAAAGGATGAAGTATTTTATCTAAAAAGAACCAGACACCTGAAAAAGGGGACCAGAAATTTGATGATCTTCACAGGCATCATGTAGGATGGCGCTACAAACCCTTCTTTCTTGGCCTAACAGGATTCTTTTTCTCCTGCACTACATACATATCTACTATGTTATGTAGGACACAACACAGTATGCTATACCTTATAATATAATTACTCAATTTTTTTTTCATTATTTTTGACAAATCAGTGTCTTAATTATTACATGCCTCATCAAGGTGAGAAACAGTTTCAGTAATTTTCCTCCAGGATTAAAAACTTCGTGAAAATCGAAACGTCATGAGGTGGTGTAGTTGAAAGGTGCAGTAAAAAACACAGATTATTAACTCATTTAACATATTGTTACGAAATCACACGGCGCGATGAGATAGCTTTCCCGCAAAGCAGGTTTAGGGTTGCCATAAATAAGAAAGGAAGACAGGGTTGCCACATTTTGGCGAGAAATCGCCCATTTGGCGACATACCATGGACGGATGGAGATCCTTCTGGAACGAATTCTTACCGGTTTAGTCCAGAATGTTCTCGAACACAAGCCGAAAGCTATATACACTCTGCTGGCCCGCAGTCAGAGTGTGTGTCTCGTGAGTTAGTCACTGCGTGCGGAGTCGATCGAGTTGACAGCCTAGCAGCGAATGGCGAGTCGAGTGCATCGAAGAGTCTCTTAGTGTTGATTTTTCCGATAATAATCCTATGTGTTGTATCTGACTTCGAATCTAAAATTTTCTGAAGAACACAAAAACCTTGTCTAAAACTTAAAGGTTTATTTAACTGGAACTTCAACACGGATGAAAACTTAACATCACAAACAAAAACTTAACATCTTGGGTGGAAAAACTTCAAAGTGCTTTAAAGTAACAGCTATGCCGGCACGGTGAAGAACACTTTCCTTTAAAAGACAGAATCCATCTAGCCCTTTCGGCGTATATCTCCATTCCGCTGAATTCAGACATCCGCTCCTACGTGTTTTGGACTTAAACGGCCAGGCTGGAACTGGAATAGTGCTGGATCAGGACCGGAACAGGACTGGAACAAGACGGGAACCGGAACAGGACTGGATCCGCAACAAGACGGGAACAGGAACAGGGCGGAAACCCGACTCTCTCATTCCCTGGCTTCTCCCCGGGCAGGTCTATTCTGGCTCAAACTAAAAGGAACTGCGGTGCCACTAAGGAAAGCACCTCCTTTTATTACCGGCGGTTGCCGTTACTACAGGCGACTTATGCAAATATTTAACATCCTTCCACCTAAGGGGAAAAAAAAAAGTGAACTTTCACATCAAAGTAAAACAATGCAAAAGAGCCTTAATATGCCAGTCTGTCCGGCGGAGTTACAGTTCTACCAGATCGTGTTACAGGCCTGACAGATTTATCATCTATGTTGAGTTTAAGTTCAGACAAAGAATCTTGTTTTTCGTTCTGCAGCTTCACGGGTACATCATTTTGCGCTACCTCTAAAGGATACAGAGTTCGAACTGCTCTAAGCAAACTTCCATTTCGGGTCTTTACTCTTGCAAGCCGATTTATTCCATCAGGTCCTGGAAGTAGTTCTATGACACGACCAAGTTGCCAAAAAAGTCTTTTGTCACTACTACCGATCAAAACAATATTATCTAATTTAATAGTAAATTTCCTTTCAGCTCTTTTATGCGAAACCTTGAGAATTCCCAAATATTCTTTACGAAATCTATTTTTAAATGCTTCTCGTACAGTTTGAATATACTGAAATCTTTTTTGTAAATTACTTGATTTAATACCGTATTTTATATCCCGCAAACTACTAGTTCTAATTTCTTTTAAAAAGTCGGCAGGAGTTAAAGCTTTAAATTCAGGATCGGAAGGAATTACTGTCAACGTTCGGTCATTAAGAATCGCTTCACAGTCACACAGTATCGTGTACATTTCTTCATAATTTAAACAAGCATGTTTAAGAACTTTTTTAAGGACTTGCTTCATCATTCCGATCAGACGTTCCCACCAACCACCCCACCATGGAGCACCAGGGGGAATAAATTTCCATGTTATCCGCTCATTGGCTGCCTGCCGATTAATTTGTTCAAAATCTATTAATTTAAATGCATTTGAAGCTCCTACAAAATTAGTTCCATTATCACTGTACACAGTTGTGGGTTTACCTCTTCGTGACACGAACCGATGAAAAGCCTGAAGAAACACTTCTGTAGATAGAGAAGTCAGCAGCTCCAAATGGACCGCTCTATAAACGGCGCATGTAAAAACACAAATCCATGCCTTTTCTTTGTTTCTCAACAATAAAGGACCACAAAGGTCTATACCTGTTACTTGAAATACTGCTGAATCATTTACTCGCTCTAATGGCGGTGGGGCTGATATGTGGTCAACAGGTGCAGCAGAATATCTCTTGCAAGTAATGCATTTACTCAAAACAGAACGCACCGTTCTTCTGCCAGATAACAACCAAAACCTTTCCCTTAAGGTATTCAGTATATATTGTACAGTCGGTCACAAAAGTATTCGAACACCGGTACCCTATCAGAAAATGACAAGATGGCGTTTTTTTTCTCTTTCTCTCTGTGTGTCGTGTTATTCCATCCTAGGTTTTCTTCTCCCCCCATCTTGGAAAAAACTGGAAAAAATTGGTCACGATCTCTTTTTGAATGGGGAGATGCCATTTTGAGAAAAAGCTGACGACCCTATCTTGGAGAATGAACATGACCGCTCTACACACCCTTTCTCTCTCTCTCTCTTTGAATTGGGAAGCCATTTTGGGAAAAAGCAGACGACCCTATCTTGGAGAATGGAAATGAACGCCTCTCCCTCTCTCTTTGAAATGGGAAGCCATTTTGGGACCCTCTATTCTTGGGGAGGGAGAAAACTGAAGTCTGCATTTCGCTGTCTCTGAATGCGGAAAGCCCTTTTGGGAAAAGCGGACCCTCTTCTTCTGATCTTGGAGAACTGGAAATGAACGCTCTACACGATCTCTCTTTCAATTCAGAAGGTATTTTGGAACCTTCTAATGTTGGAAAACTGAAATGAACGCTCTACGCTTTTTTTTCTCTCTCTCTCTCTTTGACATGAGTAGCCATTTTAGAGGATTCTCCACCACCATCCTAACCTTGGAAAACTGAAATGAACGCTCTACACCTTCTCTCTCTCTCTCTCTTTCTCTGAAATGGGTAGTCATTTGAAAACTCCCTAACTTTGGAAAAAACAGAAATGAACGCTCTACACCATCTCTCTTTGAAAATGGGGGGTGTCATTTTGAGACCTCCCTCCCTTAAACTTGGAAAAAAAACTGAAATGAATGCTCTACACTTTCTCTCTTTGGACATGGGTAGCCCTTTGGGGACTCTCTCCTCTTGGTAGGAAAAAAAAAAAAAAAACTGAAGTGAAGGCTCTACACAATCTCTCTTGGAATGGGATCCATATTTCGGGAAACGTGGATCACCTTATGCTGGAAAACTGAAGTGAACCACCAAGATTGGACTCTATATAATATTTTTTTTTAATTGACATCATGACCCTCCTCCCATTTGTTATTAAAAAAATTGTTTTTTTTTTGTTTTGGTTTTTATCCCATTTCCGATGTGATTTCAGAAATGCAATTCCATAACAGTTCAATTTCATTCGAGGTTAAATGATCTAAACAGTCTTTGACCCACCCATCCGTATGATTATTTTCTTCTCCTTACTGTTGCACCAAATTTTGTAAGTCCATATAATCATTCCATACGGGAAGGGCTGGATCCTCACAAGGCTGTCTTGAAACACTTGGAGTCTCTTTGGGATGAGTGGAGGGATCTAGGATGTCTGGACCCGGCTGCGATTCTACCTCCATGATTTCTGGACCCGTTGGAACTTGTTTACCCGGCTGAAATTCTACCTCCATGATTTCTGGACCCGTTGGAACTTGTGAACCCGGCTGTGATTCTGTCTCCATGATTTCTGGACCCGTTGGAACTTGTTTACCCGGCTGACATTCTACCTCTACGATGTCGGGACTTTTTGAAGCTTGTGGACCCGTCTGACATTCTACCTCTACGATGTCGGGACAGGTTGGAGGAGAAGAAGAAGAAGAAGAAGAGGATACTGGAAGAGGTTCTGTCTGTGAGGAGTCCGAAAGAGGTTGCCTGTTTGAACAAGTCGGGGAAGAAGAAGAAGAAGAAGAAGCTTCTGGATTCTGAAGCGGATCTTGCACGCCAGGTAGGTTCCGGTAAGTCGACCGTTTTTTAAGAGGTAATTTTTTTCTTCCTCCTCATCTTCAATTGTGATGACTTCAATTTCATTCCGTTGCCGGGTCGATTTTGTTTCGGGCCATGACGACGGTTTGGTCCAGCTCCTCTTATCATCTAGAGAAGGGATGGGTAAAGGTGGCGGAGGGTTTTCTTCTTCTTTTTCTTGAAACATCATCGGCGATTGGAAAGAAATCTCCTCTTTCAATTGTTTCCAAAGCGAGTACGAGCACCGATCGACGAGAAAGAGACTCTTCTGGGTTGTGACGATGAGATATTGCGTTTTCGGGGGAACGACATAGTTTTGAAAAGGTCTTAGAATATATTTCTTATATTTCATCCTGTCGCTGACTTTAAAACTTCTTTCCTTCAGATTGGGGGACGATGATTCGTAATAGGCGAGAGGAGCGGCTGTGGTTTGAACAATATGAACTTCGTCCTCAGCCGTCGTTCTCACTCCAAACGTAAAATATCGTTTCGTGAGAAAAATATTCTTCCACCGAAAACTCGTGCGCGGATCTGTATATCGCCGGTCTGTTTGAATGGGCCGTCTCAAAGCTCGATCCATCCGATTCCAAGAGAAGGGAGATTCCTCTTTCGTTTGTTGCGATTCGAATAAATTTCTGTATATATTCTGAACGAGCAGGTTGGAGGATTCGACATCTTGGTTGAAAGAAACGATCGCTTGATGAGGTGGTAAATGCGGAATAAATGTCGCACAATGACACGCCAAAAAAATTTTCAAGTTGGAGATTTGCTTTAGCGTCTTCAAATCCTCCCCGTTCGAAATACGTTGAGTTGGAAAAACGTCTAATAGCGACATGGCTCCCAATGGAAAAGAAATGATCTCGCCCAGTACTCTCGTCTTTTTATATATCTATATAGACACACACAGACACACATAGAGGCTCTATGACGTCCGTTTTATTTGTTTTTTTTTGTTTCTCTCTCTCTTCTTTCCAAGAAATCTTATCTCCATGACCTCTTTTTCTTTTCTTAAAAAGATGAATGTGTGTGGGAATGAGGAAGTGAAAGTAATAATTTAATAAACAAAAAATTATCCAACCATGACCTTCTTTTTTTTTTCAAAGTCACCCTTTCCAATCCATGGACGTCCAGAGATAGAGGAAGCAGGGAGAGAGGAGGAGGAGGGAAGGGAAGGTCACACTCTCTTTCTCTCTATAAATAAAAGGGGAGAGCCCCAAAGTCGTATTTTTGTCCAAGTGGATCATGAGGAGGCATCCCCAGCTCACTACGTGTATTCCTTTCAAATATAAATATGTTGATCTTTCCTTTTATATCATCCAAGGAGTCGTTTACCTGAAAGCCTCCGATTTTTCAAAATGTGCGGGTTATTATACCGTGGGGAGTTATCAAAAGATGCGGGACGAATTTTTGTCCGACGAAAACGTGTTGATGGCTCGTGACATTCCACCTTTGGATGCACAAATTTTGTTAATGAAACGAGCCAAATATTTTTACACGTCCCACTTTCTAACCGTCTCGCAAATGAATAGGATTATGGATCGTCTTGAGAAGACAAAAGGGATTCTCGTTCATTTTAGTGAATGGTTGCATAAATGTTTGCACGAACCTCTCTCGATCGAGAAGACTGGGAAGAATACCTATTATATTCTTCTCGAGGACTCTCCTCGTTCGTGACATCATAGAGAGGCCACGACTTTTGAAAAAATCCTCGAGCAAGAAAAAATAGAATGGTGGAACAACTACCCCATCCCTCTCCCCGAGCATCAAGAGGAGCCTGTTCAGAAAAAAAGAAAAAAACCTTTCCAAAAGCCTATCCTCATCCTCCTCGATAATGATGGGGATGAGGAGAAGCCTGTTCAGATTCCTCTCAGTTTGTCAAAACCCGTCGAGGATGAAAAACCTCTCCCTTCCTCAAAACCCCTTGAGGAAGAGAGACCCCTCGAGAAGGAGAAATCTCTCCCATTGTTAAACCTCCTCGAAGATGAAAAACCTCTCCATTTATCAAGACCCCTCGAGAAGGAGGGACCTCTTCCTTTATCAAACCCCCTCGAAGATGAAAAACCTCTCCATTTATCAAGACCCCTCGAAAATGAGGGACCTCTCGATTTGTCAAAACCCCTCGAGGATAAGGGAACCAAAACTTCTCTCTCTTTCGAAGAGGAGGGACCTCTCAATTTGTCAAGACCCCTCAAGAATAAGGGAACCGAAAATCCTCTCCCTTTCTCAAGACTTCTCGAGGAGGAGGAGGAGGAAGAGGAGGAGAGACCGCTCCATGTCTCAAGACAGGACCCCCTCTATCTCTTGAGGATCCGAGGGAAACGATTCCTATTGAAAAACCATCTATCCACGATCCCCAGAAAAGGTCTTCGGAGGAGATTAGACTTCCATGTAGAAAACGAATCTGCCACAATCATCATCATAATAATAATAATAATATACCCCCTTCTCAACAACAGAATCCTACAACATTTGCAGATAAATGCATTCAAACCAATCCCTTTATAGTAACCCTTTTGATTGGAGAACCCGTGCATTAGCCTCGAAAAATAAAATGATATTCTAGACTGTTTCTATGACCAGAATGTTAAGCCAATAGATAGGTCTAGCTCAGAATTTTTCTTTTTAAAAGAAAATAAATAAATAATCCAAAGACTATTCGTAAATATAAATGGTAAAGTCTTGAGTCGACTGGAAAAAAATTTTAAGAGCTGAAAAAAATTCTACAACTCAAAAAAAAAAAAAAAAAAAAAATTTTTGTTAATTTTTATCATGTCTTAGACATGATAAAAATTAACGACCCTCTTCCCTTTTCGTCTCGGAATGTTGTCTCACTCTTTTGAAAAACAAATCGTGATTCATTCATGGAATGATTGCCATTAGAGAAAGGATGAGTCATGGTCCATTTTTAGAAAGGGTGAGACATCCTTCCCAGACAAAAAGGGAAGGGGGTCGTTAATTTTTATCATGTCTAAGACATGATAAAAATTAACCAAAAGTTTTTTTTTTTTTTTTTTCATTAGAATTTTTATCTCACCTCTGAGAAATTTTTTTTCTCCCAGCCGATTCGAGACTTTACCATTTGTTTTTAAGAATGATTTCTCCCTGATCTATTATTTCAAAATTCCAAGTTTCGCTTCAGAACCATCTGTGCTGTTGAAGAAGTAACGTGATATATGTATTTTTTTAATGAGTTCTGTCAAGATTGAATTGTGCAGGATCGACCTTGCGAATTTCTTCTCTGTGTCTTTAAATAATAATGATACCGAACTGCTTTTTGTAGAGCGCAATGGAAAAAACCTTTTGTATGGTTAGGACAATTCATGTGTTCAATCCCATTGTATTTGAGAATCTCTTGCGTCGATCCCGAAATGCAATAAATGGATCTTTGCAACCATTTCTCTAAAAACCGCCGTTTCATTTCTCCTCGCACCCAAATCATGGAAAAAGGTTCCGTCAACATCGTTAACACCCATGGAAAATAACTGTACGGAATTTCTCCTTCGTACCACGACAAGCCGTGATAATAATCACTCGCCCACACAGCGGTTCGTTTTTCTTTCTCGGTGAGCATTTGCCACGGAAACGGGGGTTTAAAAACAAATACCCCTCGAGAAGTACCGTCCAATGTGACGTAAGCCAATTCTTTCACAATAAAGGCTCCTTGAGAATCGTAGAAACCTTCAAAGTCAAGCACGAGTTCCATGTTTTTTCTTTCCAAGGTGACCTTTATTATTATTATGATGGATGTGTATTGAGATACGCACGATATTATTCAAAAAACAAATATATATATACGAATGTGACCTTTCCCAGAATTCATACGACCTGTCACGTGCAACCTTCTCTCTCTGTATATATAAAAGAGGAGACGGCGAGAGAACGCTATGAATTATTTCCTTCAGGACACACAGCGAGAGAGAGAGAGAGAATTTTGTTTTCTTTTTTTCCTCAATTGAACAAGATGGACATTTTGAGTGCCAAACCTCTCAAAGATTCCTACATTGTTCTGGACATGGAATACTTTCACTGTTATGATCCAAAGACGGGAGATATATGTTTCATCTTGAAAGAACTGGGCTACATCACTTGCGATTTAACCTTATGCGGATCCATGATTTTTCTCCCTCCTGTCCATTACGATGACTTATCGTCCCGCAATCAAGCTGTGGTCAACCAGACTACAAATAACCGACACGGCCTGCAATGGACCGAGGGTGGTCTTTCCTACGAGCATCTTCCTACAATCCTGAATATACTGACCGAAAATGTGGAGGTGATCTATGTCAATGGATACGATAAAGCTGAATTTTTCAGCAAGCTCTGCCAGCGATCCGTTTACGAGTTTTACATCCCAGGGAAAACCGAGTGGCGGAACAAGTCGAAATGCACGCGACACCAATATTTCCAAAAGATGATTCATTGTGCCGAGAACAAGGTGAGAAATTTTCGATACCATTTGATGGAGGGTAGTTACGTTTTCCGGAAATTACATTGTTACCCCTCCGAGAGCAAAGCTGTCGAAGACGAAGAGGAGGCGGAAGAATCTCCCCAGGAGAACTCGTGCGACGATGAGGAGGAGAAGGAGGAGGATGAACTTTCTAATAATAATAATAATAAATGTCTAAGTTGGGATGCTTTAGAGACCCAAGAATATTGGTCTCAACCCTTATCTCACCTAGACCTGAAAGAGGATCCTCAAGTGTACTCTTTGTGGTCCTCTTCTAAAATTTGGTCTTGGAGAGAACCCTTGAATGTTCATGAATGAAATGGTATGTAAATACCTAGAGAAAAAAAATAGAAAGAAAAAAGTTCCTTTTTTTTTGTAATATGTTGATTTCTTTCCAATCCCATTTCTTTTCTATAACTCCAGCCCAATCGACGAGAAGAAGACGAATTTTCCAAGTTACACAAGACGAATCTTCCAAGTTACACAAGACGTAGAAAGATTTCACAAGGATTTATAAATCGCACGCTCCCACATGATATATGTATAGAGAGAAAAAGACCCTCTGTTCTCTAGCCAATACGTCAAGACTTCCCTAAACTAAGAGAGATCATGAGTACCGAGGAAACCTTAGTAGAGCAAGTAGAAAGACTTTCAAAGAGATTAGAAGAGTTAAGACGGGATAGATTTACAGTTCCGCCACTTCTTAACCCTTTGAAAAGAAAAATGTCTCTTTCAAGAGGACGACTCTAAAACGTTTTATTGTTTTCCCCCCCTTTCTAGATCTTCCCTGTTATACATATAT
This sequence comes from Stegodyphus dumicola, assembly GCF_044657685.1. Lineage (NCBI taxonomy): Eukaryota > Metazoa > Arthropoda > Arachnida > Araneae > Eresidae > Stegodyphus > Stegodyphus dumicola. The sequence goes on from NC_140771.1 coordinate 204,336,000, forward strand.
ACCTTTTCGATTCTCTTTTTTGCTCCTGTTTGTGGAAGACATCACCGTATTCATCGCTATGGCGTGTTCAGAAAACTTTATCGTGCTCGATCTAGAGGGTTTCCAGTCCTACAACCACAAGAAGGGTGAATTTACCTACGTTTTAAAAGAATTGGGCTATGCGACAAAAGATTTTTTGACCGTGGGATCGTTGACATTTACTCCTCCTCACCCCTTCCACCAACTGAGTGAAAAAAAACCAAAAGACAAATGCCTGGCTGACAAGAAACCGGCACGGTCTTCGTTGGAACGAGGGTCATATTCCCTACAACCATTTAGGACGCATTCTCCAATCGCTCACTCACAGCTTCTCCACGATTTATGTGGTGGGATGCCAGAAAGCTAAATTCTTTGCTAAAGCCTTGGATTATCAAAAACCCGTGACGGAAATTTATGTGCCAGATGGAATCATTTGGAAGTATCGGGAAAAATGTGCCCGACATCATCAAAGGATGAAATATTTCCATTGTGCCGAAAACAAAGTGCGCAACTATCGATGGCATATTATGGAAGGAGATTTTCATATCAATCACGTCTATCCAGACGGAACGGAGAAAGAGGAGAGGATTCAGGAGGAAGCAGACAATCCTCTGCAAGCTTTTGATAAGGCCTACGATCAGTTAGAGAAGGATCCGTCCCCAAAAGCGTACGATAACCTCATCCAGAAATGGGATAATCTGTCCTGTTTCCAAGTGATGGAACATCCGGATGAGCATACGCCTTTAAACTTGATGGGCTCTTCTACTTCTTCTTCTTTGTCGTCAACTTCCTCCAATAACTCGAGGAAGACGGAGGGTTGGGGAGACATACCTGAAAATATTCCCCATTAGGATCCAGCAGCCTGTTGGGACGAACCTTCCAAAGAATCTCATGAGACCCCCAAAATATCTTCAGAGGATCCAAAGACAAAATCCACTGAGTGTTGGGACGATGAACGGACGACTCATGCTCCAAAATCCACTAAGACTATATCCACTGAGTGTTGGGACAATGAACGGACGACCCATGCTCCAAAATCCACTGAGACTATGTCCACTGAGTGTTGGGACGATGAAACCGAAAAGACGACAGAGAATTGGGATGACCGTTCTCAAAAGTATTTGAATTGATATATACATAAACTCAGGAGAAAAAAAAATAAAGAAAAGATTTTTTAGAAATAAGTAGGGAAAGGTTCTCCGCTTTCCCTATATTTATGGAAATGGACTGAGAAGAGAGAGAGAGAGAGACGAATCAGGAGACCAAAAAAAAATGGGTCTTGGAAGGAATGAGTGCAAATGCATTCGATTCCTTCCAAGACCCATTTTTTTGGGGTCCCTCTCTTCCAATCTTGGAAAAGAACTTTGTCCTATTTTTCTAGGTCCATTCAAAAAGAAATGAATCTATCCATAAATTTTCTTAAAAGAAAAAAAAACAAAAAGATCCTTTACCTCATGACGGTCCAAAGTCGAGAATCTTGGAAAACGTTATCCACTCTCCATCCTGTCAAGCTTCTCTGTAGAAAATCTAGTAGGTGCATCTGCATTCTTGAACACCCGGCAGTTATTATTGGACGCGAAACGTCGAATGCTGAAATAGTTAACAGTGAGCCCATTCTTAAAGAAATGGGGATGTTTTATTCATCCAGTCGAGTGCGGAAAAATTTCTGAGAGCCGGAGAAAAATTTCTCTAACTTGAAAAAAAAAAAAAAAAAAAAAAAAATACCCCCCTTTTAGTCTGAAAATTTTCAGACTAAAAAGGGGGGTAATTTATTTTTCAGAAACTTTTCCCAGCCGACTCCATGTGAATAAAACTTTACTGTTTGTTAAGAATGTTATTTAATGGATCGATTTCAACCTATCGAGTTTCGCTTGAGTTCCGGCCGTGCTGTGGGCAAACCTGGATACAAGTTTTCCCCTTTTGGAATAGAATTTCCGTCAAGGTAGGCTACTTTTCCTCTTTTTGCATTTTTCATGTCATTTCATTTGTATTACAATATACTGAAAACGGGCGTTCGAACTGATTTCTAGGCTATTTCTATACAAATGGAGCTCGATCCAAGAAAGAAATGATGTCTTTTTTTTTATTTTGTGGACAGCCAATTTGTATTGGAATATACTGAAAACGGGTGTTTGAGTCGATTTTCAGTATATTTCAATACAAATAGAGCTCGGTCCAAGAAAGAAATGATGTCTTTTTTTTATTTTGTGAACTGCCAATTTGTATTGGAATATACTGAAAACGGGTGTTTGAGTCGGTTTTCAGTATATTTCAATACAAATAGAGCTCGATCCAACAAAGAAATGATGTCTTTTTTTTATTTTGAGGACTGCCAATTTGTATTGGAATATACTGAAAACGGGTGTTTGAGTCGGTTTTCAGTATATTTCAATACAAATAGAGCTCGATCCAACAAAGAAATGATGTCTTTTTTTTTATTTTGTGGACTGCCAATTTGTATTGGAATATACTGAAAACGGGTGTTTGAGTCGGTTTTCAGTATATTTCAATACAAATAGAGCTCGATCCAAGAAAAAAATGATGTCTTTTTTTTATTTTGTGGACTGCCAATTTTGTATTGGAATATACTGAAAACGGGCGTTCACGTCGGTTTTCAGTATATTTCAATACAAATGGAGGTGGATCCAAGAAAAAAATGATGTCTTTTTTTTATGTTGTGGACAGCCAATTTTCTATTGGAATATACTGAAAACGGGCATTCACGTTGGTTTTCAGTATATTACAATACAAGTGGAGCTGGATCCAAGAAAAAAATGATGTCTTTTTTTTATGTTGTGTGTGGACAGCCAATTTTGTATTGGAATATACTGAAAACGGGCGTTCACGTTGGTTTTCAGTATATTACAATACAAGTGGAGCTGGATCCAAGAAAAAAATAATGTCTTTTTTTTATTTTTTGTGGACAGCCAATTTTGTATTGGAATATACTGAAAACGGGCGTTCGAGTCGGTTTTCAGTATATTCTAATACAAATGGAGCTCCATCCAAGAAAAAAATGATGTCTTTTTTTATGTTGTGGACAATCAATTTTGTATTGGAATATACTGAAAACGGGCGTTCGAGTCCTTTTTCCGACTATTTCCTTACACATTCCACTATATTAAAATGACGTCATGGTTGAGTCCAAACAGAGTCGTCCCCGGATAGAGTCGTCTCCGGACAAAGTCGTCCCCGGACAATTTTATACCGAATTTGTATAGAAATATACTTAAAATGGGCTTGGAGGGTGGGCGGAGTCCAAACAAAGTCGTCCCCGGACCATCTTGATGACCAGACATATTGCCTTTTCAACAGCCCGTATTATTCTGAACAAAAACGTGGAATACTTTTATAGAAAAGAGAAGAATTGAAAGTGAAAGTCAAAAAGCAAAATGGGATCGGCTGGGAAAAATTTCTGAGAGCCGAGAAAAAATTCTGAGTCAAAAAAAAAAAAAAAAAACTTTTTGTTAATTTTTATCATGTCTTCTAGACATGATAAAAATTAACTCACCCCCCTTTTGTCTGGGAATGTTGTCTCCCAATTTCTAAAAATAGACCATGACTCATCCTTTTAAATTCCAAGAAAGGATTGGGTTCTGGTCTATTTTTAGAAACGGTGAGACAACATACCCAGACAAAAGGGGGATGAGTTAATTTTTATCATGTCTAGAAGACATGATAAAAATTAACAAAAAGTATTCATAATATATATTATATAATATATATTATATAATATATATATTATATAATATATATATTATATATATATATATATTTTTTTTTTTTTTTTTTTTTTGACTCAGAATTTTTTGTCGGCTCTCAGAAATTTTTCCCAGCCGATCCCATTTTGCTTTTTGACTTTCACTTTCAATTCTTCTCTTTTCTATAAAAGTATTCCACGTTTTTGTTCAGAATAATACGGGCTGTTTAAAAGGCAATATGTCTGGTCATCAAGATGGTCCGGGGACGACTTTGTTTGGACTCCGCCCCCCTTCCAAGCCCATTTTAAGTATATTTCTATACAAATTCGGTATAAAATTGTCCGGGGACGACTTTGTCCGGAGACGACTCTATCCGGGGACGACTCTGTTTGGACTCAACCATGACGTCATTTTAATATAGTGGAATGTGTATAGAAATAGTCGGAAAAAGGACTCGAACGCCCGTTTTCAGTATATTCCAATACAAAATTGATTGCCCACAACATAAAAAAAGACATCATTTTTTTCTTGGATGGAGCTCCATTTGTATTAGAATATACTGAAAACCGACTCGAACGCCCGTTTTCAGTATATTCCAATACAAAATTGGCTGTCCACAACATAAAAAAAAGACATCATTTTTTTCTTGGATCCAGCTCCATTTGTATTGGAATATACTGAAAACCGACTCGAACGCCCGTTTTCAGTATATTCCAATACAAAATTGGCTGTCCACAACATAAAAAAAAGACATCATTTTTTTTCTTGGATGGAGCTCCATTTGTATTGAAATATACTGAAAACAACGTGAATGCCCGTTTTCAGTATATTCCAATACAAAATTGGCTGTCCACAAAAAATAAAAAAAAGACATAATTTTTTTCTTGGATCCAGCTCCATTTTTATTGTAATATACTGAAAACCAACGTGAACGCCCGTTTTCAGTATATTCCAATACAAAATTGGCTGTCCACAACATAAAAAAAAGACATCATTCTTTTCTTGGATCCAGCTCCACTTGTATTGTAATATACTGAAAACCAACCTGAATGCCCGTTTTCAGTATATTCCAATACAAAATTGGCTGTCCACAACATAAAAAAACGACATCATTTTTTTCTTGGTCCAGCTCCATTTGTATTGAAATATACTGAAAACCGACGTGAACGCCCGTTTTCAGTATATTCCAATACAAAATTGGCAGTCCACAAAATAAAAAAAAGACATCATTTCTTTGTTGGATCGAGCTCTATTTGTATTGAAATATACTGAAAACCGACTCAAACACCCGTTTTCAGTATATTCCAATACAAATTGGCAGTCCTCAAAATAAAAAAAAGACATCATTTCTTTGTTGGATCGAGCTCTATTTGTATTGAAATATACTGAAAACCGACTCAAACACCCGTTTTCAGTATATTCCAATACAAATTGGCAGTCCACAAAATAAAAAAAAGACATCATTTCTTTCTTGGATCGAGCTCTATTTGTATTGAAATATACTGAAAACCGACTCAAACACCCGTTTTCAGTATATTCCAATACAAATTGGCAGTTCACAAAATAAAAAAAAGACATCATTTCTTTCTTGGACCGAGCTCTATTTGTATTGAAATATACTGAAAATCGACTCAAACACCCGTTTTCAGTATATTCCAATACAAATTGGCTGTCCACAAAATAAAAAAAAAGACATCATTTCTTTCTTGGATCGAGCTCCATTTGTATAGAAATAGCCTAGAAATCAGTTCGAACGCCCGTTTTCAGTATATTGTAATACAAATGAAATGACATGAAAAATGCAAAAAGAGGAAAAGTAGCCTACCTTGACGGAAATTCTATTCCAAAAGGGGAAAACGTGTATCCAGGTTTGCCCACAGCACGGCCGGAACTCAAGCGAAACTCGATAGGTTGAAATCGATCCATTAAATAACATTCTTAAAAAAACAGTAAAGTTTTATTCTATTCCAAAAGGGGAAAAACTTGTATCCAGGTGGGCCCACACCACGGCCGGAACTCAAGCGAAACTCGATAGGTTGAAATCGATCCATTAAATAACATTCTTAACAAACAGTAAAGTTTTATTCACATCGAGTCGGCTGGGAAAAGTTTCTGAAAAATAAATTACCCCCCTTTTTAGTCTGAAAATTTGAAAATTGATGTCTTCAATTTTCGAAAAATTGAAAACATCAATTTTCAGACTAAAAGGGGGGTATTTTTTTTTTTTTTTTTTTTTTTTTTTTTTTTTTTTTTTTTTTTTTTTTTCAAGTTAGAGAAATTTTTCTCCGGCTCTCAGAAATTTTTCCGCACTCGACTGGATGAATAAAACATCCCCGTTTCTTTAAGAATGGGCTCACTGTTAACTATTTCAGCATTCGACGTTTCGCGTCCAATAATAACTGCCGGGTGTTCAAGAATGCAGATGCACCTACTAGATTTTCTACAGAGAAGCTTGACTGGATGGAGAGTGGATAACTTTTTCCAAGATTCTCGACTTTGGACCGTCATGAGGTAAAGGATCTTTTTGTTTTTTTTTTCTTTTAAGAAAATTTATGGATAGATTCATTTGTTTTTGAATGGACCTAGAAAAATAGGACAAAGTTCTTTTCCAAGATTGGATGAGAGAGGGACCCAAAAAAAATGGGTCTTGGAAGGAATCGAATGCATTTGCACTCATTCCTTCCAAGACCCATTTTTTTTGGTCTCCTGATTCGTCTCTCTCTCTCTCTTCTCAGTCCATTTCCATAAATATAGGGAAAGCGGAGAACCTTTCCCTACTTATTTCTAAAAAATCTTTTCTTTATTTTTTTTTCTCCTGAGTTGTATATATCAATTCAAATACTTTTGAGAACGGTCATCCCAATTCTCTGTCGTCTTTTCGGTTTCATCGTCCCAACACTCAGTGGACATAGTCTCAGTGGATTTTGGAGCATGGGTCGTCCGTTCATTGTCCCAACACTCAGTGGATATAGTCTTAGTGGATTTTGGAGCATGAGTCGTCCGTTCATCGTCCCAACACTCAGTGGATTTTGTCTTTGGATCCTCTGAAGATATTTTGGGGGTCTCATGAGATTCTTTGGAAGGTTCGTCCCAACAGGCTGCTGGATCCTAATGGGGAATATTTTCAGGTATGTCTTCCTCGAGTTATTGGAGGAAGTTGACGACAAAGAAGAAGAAGTAGAAGAGCCCATCAAGTTTAGAGGCGTATGCTCATCCGGATGTTCCATCACTTGGAAACAGGACAGATTATCCCATTTCTGGATGAGGTTATCGTACGCTTTTGGGGACGGATTCTTCTCTAACTGATCGTAGGCCTTATCAAAAGCTTGCAGAGGATTGTCTGCTTCCTCCTGAATCCTCTCCTCTTTCTCCGTTCCGTCTGGATAGACGTGATTGATATGAAAATCTCCTTCCATAATATGCCATCGATAGTTGCGCACTTTGTTTTCGGCACAATGGAAATATTTCATCCTTTGATGATGTCGGGCACATTTTTCCCGATACTTCCAAATGATTCCATCTGGCACATAAATTTCCGTCACGGGTTTTTGATAATCCAAGGCTTTAGCAAAGAATTTAGCTTTCTGGCTTCCCACCACATAAATCGTGGAGAAGCTGTGAGTGAGCGATTGGAGAATGCGTCCTAAATGGTTGTAGGGAATATGACCCTCGTTCCAACGAAGTCCGTGCCGGTTTCTTGTCAGCCAGGCATTTGTCTTTTGGTTTTTTTTCACTCAGTTGGTGGAAGGGGTGAGGAGGAGTAAACGTCAACGATCCCACGGTCAAAAAATCTTTTGTCGCATAGCCCAATTCTTTTAAAACGTAGGTAAATTCATCCTTCTTGTGGTTGTAGGACTGGAAACCCTCTAGATCGAGCACGATAAAGTTTTCTGAACACGCCATGGCGATGAATACGGTGATGTCTTCCACAAACAGGAGCAAAAAAGAGAATCGAAAAGGTATATATGTATAACAGGGAAGATCTAGAAAGGGGGGGGGAACAATAAAACGTTTTAGAGTCGTCGTCTTGAAAGAGACATTTTTCTTTTCAAAGGGTTAAGAAGTTTCAAAGGTCTTTTTAAATGAAGTTATGATTATTATCATTATTAAAAAAACTAAGAATCAAATCGAGTTTATAGATAACCATATTCATAGGACCAAAGGGACTTACCAGCTCAGTTCACGTCTTCTTCTGTTCTATGAAGAAATCTCGCGGAGGACACACACTTTTATACTCGCGCGACATCTGTCGGGATCGCGACCCCATCTAAATGTCAGGGTCATTCCAACCTCTTAAAAGGATCGGAATGAAAGAAACACTTTGATAAAAAATATATTTATTAAAAGATATCTGAGGGTCGTGAGAACATTTTCTCTCCTCACCCCCCGCCTATTTCAACAAAAAAATAATAATAAGTCTTTCTTGGATCGCGTGAAGATTACAAAACAACTCACAGGATCACAGGACTCACAGGGTCTCACCGTTTCTAAAAATAGACCAGATCCCATTTTTGGAATTCTATTCTTTAGGAAAGGAGGAGTGATGGTCTATTTTTAGAAAGTGTGAGACAACATTCCCAGACAAAAGGGGGGGTAGAGTTAATTTTTATCATGTCTAAGACATGATAAAAATTAACAAAAAGTTTTTTTTTTTTTTTTTTTTTTTTTTTTTAAGGCTTAAAAATTTTTCTGAGAGAGCTGAGAAAGATTTTTCCTCCCAATCTTTTTCGACGATGAAAAGGGAAAAACTACTGATCCGATCTCCCTACGCTTTAGGGAAAAAAATACTTATGAAATATTCATGTGTTGAAATTGACTATTCAAATAAGTGACATTTTGTTTCTCATTGGAACTCTTCAACGGCGAGTCCACTCGTCTCATTCTTTGGGGTAGGGGATGAAAGTACAGCGGTTTGTTGAAATCGATGATAGTTTCCTCTTTAGTCGGCGGAACTGTAAATCTATCCCGTCTTAACTCTTCTAATCTCTTTGAAAGTCTTTCTACTTGCTCTGCTAAGGTTTCCTCGGTACTCATGATCTCTCTTAGTTTAGGGAAGTCTTGACGTATTGGCTAGAGAACAGAGGGTCTTTTTCTCTCTATACATATATCATGTGGGAGCGTGTGATTTATAAATCCTTGTGAAATCTTTCTACGTCTTGTGTAACTTGGAAGATTCGTCTTGTGTAACTTGGAAAATTCGTCTTCTTCTCGTCGATTGGGCTGGAGTTATAGAAAAGAAATGGGATTGGAAAGAAATCAACATATTACAAAATAAAGTAACTTTTTTTTTCTATTTTTTTTCTCTAGGGATTTACATAGCATTTCATTCATGAACATTCAAGGGTTCTCTCCAAGACCAAATTTTAGAAGAGGACCACAAAGAGTACACTTGAGGATCCTCTTTCAGGTCTAGGTGAGATAAGGGTTGAGACCAATATTCTTGGGTCTCTAAAGCATCCCAACTTAGACATTTATTATTATTATTATTAGAAAGTTCATCCTCCTCCTTCTCCTCCTCATCGTCGCACGAGTTCTCCTGGGGAGATTCTTCCGCCTCCTCTTCGTCTTCGACAGCTTTGCTCTCGGAGGGGTAACAATGTAATTTCCGGAAAACGTAACTACCCTCCATCAAATGGTATCGAAAATTTCTCCCCTTGTTCTCGGCACAATGAATCATCTTTTCGAAATATTGGTGTCGCGTGCATTTCGACTTGTTCCGCCACTCGGTTTTCCCTGGGATGTAAAACTCGTAAACGGATCGCTGGCAGAGCTTGCTGAAAAATTCGGCTTTATCGTATCCATTGACGTAGATCACCTCCACATTTTCGGTCAGTATTTTCAGGATTGTAGGAAGATGCTCGTAGGAAAGACGACCCTCGGTCCATTGCAGGCCGTGTCGGTTATTTGTAGTCTGGTTGACCACAGCTTGATTGCGGGACGATAAGTCATCGCAATGGACAGGAGGGAGAAAAATCATGGATCCGCATAAGGTTAAATCGCAAGTGATGTAGCCCAGTTCTTTCAAGATGAAACATATATCTCCCGTCTTTGGATCATAACAGTGAAAGTATTCCATGTCCAGAACAATGTAGGAATCTTTGAGAGGTTTGGCACTCAAAATGTCCATCTTCTTCAATTGAGGAAAAAAAGGAAACAAAATTCTCTCTCTCTCTCTCGCTGTGTGTCCTGAAGGAAAAAATGGATAGCGTTCTCTCGCCGTCTCCTCTTTTATATATATAGAGAGAGAAGGTTGCACGTGACAGGTCGTATGAATTCTGGGAAAGGTCACATTCGTATATATATATTTGTTTTTTGAATAATATCGTGCGTATCTCAATACACATCCATCATAATAATAATAAAGGTCACCTTGGAAAGAAAAAACATGGAACTCGTGCTTGACTTTGAAGGTTTCTACGATTCTCAAGGAGCCTTTATTGTGAAAGAATTGGCTTACGTCACATTGGACGGTACTTCTCGAGGGGTATTTGTTTTTAAACCCCCGTTTCCGTGGCAAATGCTCACCGAGAAAGAAAAACGAACCGCTGTGTGGGCGAGTGATTATTATCACGGCTTGTCGTGGTACGAAGGAGAAATTCCGTACAGTTATTTTCCATGGGTGTTAACGATGTTGACGGAACCTTTTTCCATGATTTGGGTGCGAGGAGAAATGAAACGGCGGTTTTTAGAGAAATGGTTGCAAAGATCCATTTATTGCATTTCGGGATCGACGCAAGAGATTCTCAAATACAATGGGATTGAACACATGAATTGTCCTAACCATACAAAAGGTTTTTTCCATTGCGCTCTACAAAAAGCAGTTCGGTATCATTATTATTTAAAGACACAGAGAAGAAATTCGCAAGGTCGATCCTGCACAATTCAATCTTGACAGAACTCATTAAAAAAAATACATATATCACGTTACTTCTTCAACAGCACAGATGGTTCTGAAGCGAAACTTGGAATTTTGAAATAATAGATCAGGGAGAAATCATTCTTAAAAACAAATGGTAAAGTCTCGAATCGGCTGGGAGAAAAAAAATTTCTCAGAGGTGAGATAAAAATTCTAATGAAAAAAAAAAAAAAAAAAGACATGATAAAAATTAACGACCCCCTTCCCTTTTTGTCTGGGAAGGATGTCTCACCCTTTCTAAAAATAGACCATGACTCATCCTTTCTCTAATGGCAATCATTCCATGAATGAATCACGATTTGTTTTTCAAAAGAGTGAGACAACATTCCCAGACGAAAAGGGAAGAGGGTCGTTAATTTTTATCATGTCTTAGACATGATAAAAATTAACAAAAAGTTTTTTTTTTTTTTTCAGTTGTAGAATTTTTTTCAGCTCTGAAAATTTTTTTCCAGCCGACTCAAGACTTAAAAATTTATATTTACGAATAGTCTTTGGTTTATTTATTTATTTTCTTCTAAAAAGAAAAATTCTGAGCTAGACCTATCTATTGGCTTAACATTCTGGTCATAGAAACAGTCTAGAATCTCATTTTATTTTTCGAGGCTAATGCACGGGTTCTCCAATCAAAAGGGTTACTATAAAGGGATTGGTTTGAATGCATTTATCTGCAAATGTTGTAGGATTCTGTTGTTGAGAAGGGGGTATATTATTATTATGATGATGATGATGATTGTGGCAGATTCGTTTTCTACATGGAAGTCTAATCTCCTCCGAAGACCTTTTCTGGGGATCGTCGATAGATGGTTTTTCAATAGGAATCGTTTCCCTCGGATCCTCAAGAGATAGAGGGGGTCCTGTCTTGAGACATGGAGCGGTCACTCCTCCTCTTCCTCCTCCTCCTCCTCGAGAAGTCTTGAGAAAGGGAGAGGATTTTCGGTTCCCTTATTCTTGAGGGGTCTTGACAAATTGAGAGGTCCCTCCTCTTCGAAAGAGAGAGAAGTTTTAGTTCCCTTATCCTCGAGGGGTTTTGACAAATCGAGAGGTCCCTCATTTTCGAGGGGTCTTGATAAATGGAGAGGTTTTTCATCTTCGAGGGGGTTTGATAAAGGAAGAGGTCCCTCCTTCTCGAGGGGTCTTGATAAATGGAGAGGTTTTTCATCTTCGAGGAGGTTTAACAATGGGAGAGATTTCTCCTTCTCGAGGGGTCTCTCTTCCTCAAGGGGTTTTGAGGAAGGGAGAGGTTTTTCATCCTCGACGGGTTTTGACAAACTGAGAGGAATCTGAACAGGCTTCTCCTCATCCCCATCATTATCGAGGAGGATGAGGATAGGCTTTTGGAAAGGTTTTTTCTTTTTCTTCTGAACAGGCTCCTCTTGATGCTCGGGGAGAGGGATGGGGTAGTTGTTCCACCATTCTATTTTTTCTTGCTCGAGGATTTTTTCAAAATTCGTGGCCTCTCTATGATGAGACGAACGAGGAGAGTCCTCGAGAAGAATATAATAGGTATTCTTCCCAGTCTTCTCGATCGAGAGAGGTTCGTGCAAACATTTATGCAACCATTCACTAAAATGAACGAGAATCCCTTTTGTCTTCTCCAGACGATCCATAATCCTATTCATTTGCGAGACGGTTAGAAAGTGGGACGTGTAAAAATATTTGGCTCGTTTCATTAACATAATTTGTGCATCCAAAGGTGGAATGTCACGAGCCATCAACACGTTTTCGTCGGACAAAAATTCGTCCCGCATCTTTTGATAACTCCCCACGGTATAATAACCCGCACATTTTGAAAAATCGGAGGCTTTCAGGTAAACGACTCCTTGGATGATATAAAAGGAAAGATCAACATATTTATATTTGAAAGGAATACACGTAGTGAGCTGGGGATGCCTCCTCATGATCCACTTGGACAAAAATACGACTTTGGGGCTCTCCCCTTTTATTTATAGAGAGAAAGAGAGTGTGACCTTCCCTTCCCTCCTCCTCCTCTCTCTCCCTGCTTCCTCTATCTCTGGACGTCCTTGGATTGGAAAGGGTGACTTTGAAAAAAAAAAGAAGGTCATGGTTGGATAATTTTTTGTTTATTAAATTATTACTTTCACTTCCTCATTCCCACACACATTCATCTTTTTAAGAAAAGAAAAAGAGGTCATGGAGATAAGATTTCTTGGAAAGAAGAGAGAGAGAAACAAAAAAAAAAACAAATAAAACGGACGTCATAGAGCCTCTATGTGTGTCTGTGTGTGTCTATATAGATATATAAAAAGACGAGAGTACTGGGCGAGATCATTTCTTTTCCATTGGGAGCCATGTCGCTATTAGACGTTTTTCCAACTCAACGTATTTCGAACGGGGAGGATTTGAAGACGCTAAAGCAAATCTCCAACTTGAAAATTTTTTTGGCGTGTCATTGTGCGACATTTATTCCGCATTTACCACCTCATCAAGCGATCGTTTCTTTCAACCAAGATGTCGAATCCTCCAACCTGCTCGTTCAGAATATATACAGAAATTTATTCGAATCGCAACAAACGAAAGAGGAATCTCCCTTCTCTTGGAATCGGATGGATCGAGCTTTGAGACGGCCCATTCAAACAGACCGGCGATATACAGATCCGCGCACGAGTTTTCGGTGGAAGAATATTTTTCTCACGAAACGATATTTTACGTTTGGAGTGAGAACGACGGCTGAGGACGAAGTTCATATTGTTCAAACCACAGCCGCTCCTCTCGCCTATTACGAATCATCGTCCCCCAATCTGAAGGAAAGAAGTTTTAAAGTCAGCGACAGGATGAAATATAAGAAATATATTCTAAGACCTTTTCAAAACTATGTCGTTCCCCCGAAAACGCAATATCTCATCGTCACAACCCAGAAGAGTCTCTTTCTCGTCGATCGGTGCTCGTACTCGCTTTGGAAACAATTGAAAGAGGAGATTTCTTTCCAATCGCCGATGATGTTTCAAGAAAAAGAAGAAGAAAACCCTCCGCCACCTTTACCCATCCCTTCTCTAGATGATAAGAGGAGCTGGACCAAACCGTCGTCATGGCCCGAAACAAAATCGACCCGGCAACGGAATGAAATTGAAGTCATCACAATTGAAGATGAGGAGGAAGAAAAAAAATTACCTCTTAAAAAACGGTCGACTTACCGGAACCTACCTGGCGTGCAAGATCCGCTTCAGAATCCAGAAGCTTCTTCTTCTTCTTCTTCTTCCCCGACTTGTTCAAACAGGCAACCTCTTTCGGACTCCTCACAGACAGAACCTCTTCCAGTATCCTCTTCTTCTTCTTCTTCTTCTCCTCCAACCTGTCCCGACATCGTAGAGGTAGAATGTCAGACGGGTCCACAAGCTTCAAAAAGTCCCGACATCGTAGAGGTAGAATGTCAGCCGGGTAAACAAGTTCCAACGGGTCCAGAAATCATGGAGACAGAATCACAGCCGGGTTCACAAGTTCCAACGGGTCCAGAAATCATGGAGGTAGAATTTCAGCCGGGTAAACAAGTTCCAACGGGTCCAGAAATCATGGAGGTAGAATCGCAGCCGGGTCCAGACATCCTAGATCCCTCCACTCATCCCAAAGAGACTCCAAGTGTTTCAAGACAGCCTTGTGAGGATCCAGCCCTTCCCGTATGGAATGATTATATGGACTTACAAAATTTGGTGCAACAGGAAGAAGAAGAAAATAGTCATACGGATGGGTGGGTCAAAGACTGTTTAGATCATTTAACCTCGAATGAAATTGAACTGTTATGGAATTGCATTTCTGAAATCACATCGGAAATGGGATAAAAACCAAAACAAAAAAAAAAAATTTTTTTAATAACAAATGGGAGGAGGGTCATGATGTCAATTAAAAAAAAATATTATATAGAGTCCAATCTTGGTGGTTCACTTCAGTTTTCCAGCATAAGGTGATCCACGTTTCCCGAAATATGGATCCCATTCCAAGAGAGATTGTGTAGAGCCTTCACTTCAGTTTTTTTTTTTTTTTCCTACCAAGAGGAGAGAGTCCCCAAAGGGCTACCCATGTCCAAAGAGAGAAAGTGTAGAGCATTCATTTCAGTTTTTTTTCCAAGTTTAAGGGAGGGAGGTCTCAAAATGACACCCCCCATTTTCAAAGAGAGATGGTGTAGAGCGTTCATTTCTGTTTTTTCCAAAGTTAGGGAGTTTTCAAATGACTACCCATTTCAGAGAAAGAGAGAGAGAGAGAGAAGGTGTAGAGCGTTCATTTCAGTTTTCCAAGGTTAGGATGGTGGTGGAGAATCCTCCAAAATGGCTACTCATGTCAAAGAGAGAGAGAGAAAAAAAAAAGCGTAGAGCGTTCATTTCAGTTTTCCAACATTAGAAGGTTCCAAAATACCTGCTGAATTCAAAGAGAGATCGTGTAGAGCGTTCATTTCCAGTTCTCCAAGATCAGAAGAAGAGGGTCCGCTTTTCCCAAAAGGGCTTTCCGCATTCAGAGACAGCGAAATGCAGACTTCAGTTTTCTCCCTCCCCAAGAATAGAGGGTCCCAAAATGGCTTCCCATTTCAAAGAGAGAGGGAGAGGCGTTCATTTCCATTCTCCAAGATAGGGTCGTCTGCTTTTTCCCAAAATGGCTTCCCAATTCAAAGAGAGAGAGAGAGAAAGGGTGTGTAGAGCGGTCATGTTCATTCTCCAAGATAGGGTCGTCAGCTTTTTCTCAAAATGGCATCTCCCCATTCAAAAAGAGATCGTGACCAATTTTTTCCAGTTTTTTCCAAGATGGGGGGAGAAGAAAACCTAGGATGGAATAACACGACACACAGAGAGAAAGAGAAAAAAAAACGCCATCTTGTCATTTTCTGATAGGGTACCGGTGTTCGAATACTTTTGTGACCGACTGTACACCCGCATGTCCTTTCTTTTTATTTTCTTCCATAATTAAATTCCTAACTAATGGATGTTCTCCTGGTAATATTATAGGTGTTCTAAACTCTAACGTGTCATCTCTTCGAAACGCACCAGTTTTAATTCTTAGAATTCCCGCATCATAAAATGGACTAAGAGTTCGTAAGCGTGCGTCTTCTATATCCTGAAACGATTCCGATTGAATCAAGCGAATAACAACCTTTTCTGCAAAATCAATTTCATCAACAGTGAGTTCACCTTTCCTTTTTTTCTTATTTCTGCAATTAAAGAAAAATCGTTGAATCCAACAAACAACTCTAACTGTTTTTCGATAGCTAGAAAATCGCTCACTCAAACTAAACCTTTCAGTAGACACTAGAGATGAAACTACTGCCTTTTTTTTCTCGCTGGCTATTTCCGCTTCATCAGTTATAAATTCGGCACTCGGCCAATTTTCTTGCGATTTTAAAAGCCAGCTCGGACCCTCCCACCATTTTGACCGGGAGAGTTGGCGAACTGAACACCCTCTACTTGGAAGATCTGCAGGGTTAAGGTGACCAGGTATATGCCTCCAATTCTCCACACGTGTCAAAAGCCTTATTTCCTGTACTCTATTTTCTACAAATGTCCCCCATTGTTCTTCCCTTTTTATCCATGCAAGGACAGTAGTTGAATCTGTCCAGAAAAATATACTTCTGGTCTCAAAGTCTTTTCGAACGTCTGCAGCAAGACGAGATGCAATAGTTGCTGCTAACAATTCTAATCTTACAATAGTAGTTTCCTTTTTACCACAAGGGGAAACTCTAGACCTATCCTGAAGCAACTGGATTTTAACTGATTCAGGTTCTTCTACACGAATAAAAACTACTGCCGCATACGCTGCTTGACTGGCGTCACAAAAAACATGGATTGAACACTGTTTTGGCTGATATCGTATCCACCTTGGAATTTTAATGTTTTTCAAAAGAAAAATGTCCTTTACCCATTTCAAAAACTTACTTTTAATTTCGGTGTTAACTTCTTCGTCCCATTTTGTAAGGATCTTAAGTTTTACTAACGTTTATTTTATTTTAAATCTTTACTATCACTTCTTATTTTCTACTTCCGGCCAGAATTATAAGCGTGAAGGAGTTTATGCAAAGTTGTCTGGCGAACGCCAAGTATTTAAGTGTGGCCTTTTTGCCAAGCAAAAGAGAGGAAGCCGTGAGTTCGAAGCAGGCCGCTTACCTTAGAAGTTACGCAGTTGCTACTTTGCCTTCCAGGCCAGAGGTTTTAATCCTCTTGATAAATTAAACGTATTGTAGTGTTTACAGTCTCTGTGCTACATACGCTTTCTGTTATTATAAGGCCAATCTTATTCTAAAGTTAAATTAGAGTTTAGTTTTATTTTGATATCTTTTGAGTTAGACCCCGAGTGGAGGGTCATTGTATTCCGAAGTACGGAAGTCATTGTATATAAAGAAAAAAATAAAGGGTTTTGTATACCCTTCGTCTGTATCCTGTCTACTTACTACAATTAGTGAACATAGCTTTAGTAAGCTCTCTGTTCTAGTCAGGTCATTGTATGTTTCCGAAGAAGGTTAGAAGAAACATTGAACCTGATAGTGGCGCCCGACGAAGAATAACCATGGCCGAGTTTCAAGAAGAACCTGTGCTGCCTGCAGAAACAGCTCAGAATCCAGAAATGCCAGCTGCCGCCCTGGAAGGATTTGGGTATATTGTCCAGACCATGCGCGCTTCGATGAAACCAGAAGCAACGTTTAATGGAAACTCACAGGTAACCAGTTTTTTGGAAAAATTGGATGACCACTTCATGCTCTACCCCGTGCACGAGTTTCAAAAAGTTACCTTAGCTACCAGCGCTTTGAGGGGCCAAGCGCTTAACTGGTTCAAATGTATCGGCAGAAGTCTCTTGGGTCAAGCAGGAAGTCCCACCTATACCTACGAAAATTTCAAGACTGCCCTACTAAAAGCCTTCCCTGTTGTAAGGGATCGTGCGAAATTAGAAACAGAACTTTTCAGTATATATCAACAAAGAATGGAAAACATCTCCAGGTTTATTTTAAGAAAAATTCACGTTTTCAAGCTCTTGTATGGAAACCGTCCGGATCCTGAAATAATTCAAGTGATTTTGCCGAGGTTACTACCCCAAGTGCAAGACTTTATTGAATTGAGAAATCCGACTACACTGGAAAAATTATTTGAGCTAGCAATCCAGTTTGAAAGTAGAAGAACGGCGGACGTCGAAAGAAGACGCCAATATCAACAGCGAAACCAATTTGGTACGCCAAGACTACAGCAAACTCAAGCACATGGCTACGGAGAAAAAGCGAATCAGTGGGCAAGGAAACCCGAGCATTCAAAAACAGCCGGCGAACGTCGACAGTTCAATAGCAACCCAGGAAAAAAGTCTCAAGGCCAGTGGAGAAAGAAGGAAAGCACCGAAAGGAAAAATAATTTAAACTAAAACGGATTTCTGCTGACGAGAGGGTGCGGAAATCCGAAGGCCACGAAAACCCCTCTTCCTACAAGTTAAATACAGTAATGGTGAAAAATTTAACTCTTCCGAAGATTGAAGTCTTGGTAAATAATATCCCGGCCACCGCACTCCTGGATACCGGCGCGCAGTGTTCCTGTGTGGCAGGAGTCTTTTTTAGAAAGTATTTTCGCAAATACCGCATATATAATGCGGATAATACAACAGTATTAGCGGCGCAAGGAGAACAATGTAAGTGCGTAGGTAAAGTACCTTTGTACATCCGTATCAAGGACGAACAAGTAAAGGTGATGTTTTTTATAGTAAAGAATTTGCAAGCACACTTAATACTAGGAATAGACTTTCTTTCAGACGCGCAAGCTACACTGGATTTTAATGAAGCGTCTCTTAAGCTGACGATGAAACCAGTGCGTGTAGAAAAGGTTGAACCGCCAAGGGTAAATCTCGACCACCTGCCTAATGACGAGCAAGATAGAATCCGACAAGTGGTAAGTGAATTTGCTTCCTTATTTAGTGATATTCCAGGATTTACCCAGGTTACTAACCATAGTATTGACACAGGAGATGCATTGCCGGTTCGTCAAAAACCATACCGGTATGATAAGAATAAGGAAAAAATTATAGAATGGCATATTACCGATATGCTACGTAAAAAGATCGTAACGCCTATCTCAAGTAGTTATGCTAGTCCGGTGGTTTTATGTAAGAAAAATAATGATTATCCTTTGGAGCATCCAAAAAGGTGGAGATTCGCTATTGATTACCGTAAATTAAATTCCATAACGAAATATCCGGTATATCCGTTACCGATTATAGAAGAAATTTTAAGGAACATAAAATCAACCAAATTTATGACAACTTTAGACTTAACGAATGGTTATTTTCAAATAGGGATCAGGCCTGAGGACGTGCCTAAGACTGCTTTTATAACCAAGTCTGGCACTTATGCATTTTTGCGAATGCCGTTTGGCCTTTCAGGCGCCCCAGCAACATTTCAGCGATGCATGGACATTGTGTTAAGACCTGTTCTCGGAAAGTCCACATTTATCTATTTAGACGATATCATTATTACTAGTGATAATCTAGACCAACATGTACAGGATTTAAGACAGGTGTTTTCTTTATTAAATGAGGCCGGTCTAAAAGTTAATGTCGAAAAATGCAAATTTGCAGCCCCTGAGTTAAAATATTTAGGTTACAAAATATCGCAAAAAAGGATCGAGACAGATGAATCAAAAATAATCGCTGTACAAAAGTATCCGACTCCAAACACGGCAAAGAAGCTCTCTTCTTTTCTAGGACTTTGTTCATATTATAGGTCCTTTATAAAAGATTTTGCGGCTATCGCTGAGCCATTGTTAAAATTAAAAAGGAAAAAGGCAAGATTCTCGTGGACGGCCGAAGCCAATAGTGCTTTCGAAAAATTAAAACAAGCATTAACGCAAGCCCCTGTGTTGAAATTTCCTGAAAAGGATGAAAATTTAGAAATTTCAGCGGATGCTTCGGATTATGCGGTAGGAGCGGTACTTTCGCAAAATCAGCAGCCAGTAGCATTTTTTAGCCTAACTTTAAATCAAACACAAAGAAACTATTCCGCGACCGAGAGAGAGGCACTTGCAGTTCTGTTAGCAGTGCAAAAGTTCCGAGTCTATTTTGGAAAGGCGCCGATAACAGTATATTCTGATCATGCGGCGGTAACTAGATTGTACTCTGGAAAAAATTTATCCCCAAGGTTAATAAGATGGGCACTCAAGCTGCAAGAATATAATCTGGTAATCAAGCATACCCCCGGAAAGGAAAATATCGTAGCAGATGCCCTATCCAGAATTAAAATAGATGAAGAAAGTAATACTATAAAGGTGGCAATGCTCACAGCATGTACAATAAATTCCCGAGAAACTGTAATAACCGAACTGGGTAAGGATCCTGAGTTTGGAAGTATTTATGAGTATTTGAAGGATCCTGAAAATTTTAGCCACCAAGATATTGTGGCGATAAGAAATAGGGCGGCCCATTACGAACTAATAGATGGTCTATTATTTTATACAAAAACTACGAATTCCAACAACGAATTTCGACCTGTTATCCCAGCTAGTCTTAGATTAAATATCCTGCAAGAGCTCCATGACAGCCCTTTAGCTTCTCATGCTGGTATTCGAAAAACTACTCAACGCGTACGCGAGGCAGTCTACTTTCCTGAACTGCAAAAGTTAACAAGGGCGTATGTCCAGTCCTGCCCAACATGTCAAGCCGTTAATTATATTAATTTCCGCCCGGCCGGGTTTCTAAATAGTATTAAATCCGAATTTCCAAATGAAATAATCGGCATCGATTTATTGGGCCCTTTCCCAAAAAGTCAGTTAAACAAAAGTCGCTATCTCCTTGTTATAGTTGATCACTTTAGTAAATGGACCGAAATTGTTCCCTTAAAACGAGCCTCCGCGAAATTAGTTACCGATTCTATTTTAAATAAATATATTTTAAAATACGGGGCGCCCCTAAAAGTTATATCGGATAATGGTCCTCAATTTGTAAGTAATATATTTGAAGACATGTGCCAAAAACTGGGCATACGTCATTTAAAAATGGTCCCGTATCGGCCGCAATCAAATATAGCGGAACGGGTCAACAGAAATATAGTGAAAATTATCCGTAGTTATGTTAAAAATTTTCATAAAAGCTGGGATAACTATGTCAATGAATTTGCTTTCGCCCTTAGGACCGCAAAACATGATACAACGGGCAAAACTCCTGCTGAGTTATTTCTAGGCAGAAAGGTTATAACACCGTTAGATAAACTATTTTATGTGCAACAAAGAGCCCCAGAATTTAAAATGGGTGATATAGAAAAACTAATAAAAGAAGCAAAAAAGAATACGGAAGTAGCACAAAGAAAACAAAAATTGTATTATGACTTGAAACGACGGGGAGTAACTTATAAAGTAGGGGATGAAGTACTAAAAATTAAGCATTCACTTTCTTCAGCACCAGAAGATAAAACTGCCAAATTTTTTCCACGCTTTGAAGGACCATATGTTATAGAAAAAATAACTCACGCTGTTGTAGTGTTAAAGGCAAGAAATGGTGAAACCTGTTCCGCAAACATTGACCAGATAAAACCATTCTATGACCGTAATAAAATGCAAATCTTTTCAGATCTTTTGCAGGATCCGGTACGGCAGACACCGCAGGTACAAGTTCCAGAGGTGGGAAAACGACAAGTACAAGGGCAAGCCAATGAGAGACAGAAGCAAGTGAAAAGAAAATTGCCCCGCGGAAAAATTGAAGGTACAAAGAAAAAGAAGCCGTTCCACCGTCCAAAAAACAGAGTTCACGAACACCCCCAGAATGAAGAAGGGAGAAGGACGACGTATGTGGAAAAGACCGGGAGAAAGGACGGCAACTATAACCCGGCTGTGAAACGGAAGATTGACTCATCCGACAGAACTCTCCGCAGCAAAAGTCGCCGAATTGCGGAAGGGCCATCAGCGGCGGAGGAAAAAGTACAAGAAAAATTTGAACGGCCAACAACGAGGTCCAAGCAGGATCACGACAGAAGTTTCCCGGTTCCACCAAGACCAGCTGCCTTCAAACGGCCAAGACCACAAGCAGAGGACAGAAGGAAGATGTTCAAGGGTGGCCGTAGTGGTGAAAAACGGAAGCTTCCAGAGGAAAGCACTGAAGGGCGAGCCCGTACAAGAAGGAGGATCAACCAAGCTACGGTCTGCAGCACCTTTAAAGACTGGGCCCAGAAAAGGATGTCTGAATATTACAAAGATAAGTAAAATTTTATGTTACTTTACAAACTTAAGTTAATCTTTCATTCTTACTGCAAGTGGCAGATTTCAAGAAGTTTTACCTCATGCGAGGTCTACCTTTATCGCCAAAAGGGCGAGAAATGAGTTGTGACCGATTTTCTTATTATGTTTTTCAATTACTCGCGCGTAAAACTAAAGTTGATATATAATAGCGTTGTATAAAGACTTAAATATTGTAAAAAGTTATTGTATAAATTTTATTTAAAACATTCTAACAAGAAAGAAGTTTTAGTCTGAAAGACTTTTTGAAATGTAGTATTATTTCAATGTAGAAAGAATTGGCACTTGCTTTGAAAAGAATAGAAGTTAACAATGTACTACTAATGTATGTTTTCAAATGTGTAAAATTAACGGCAGCTTGATATGTTCTTGTATACATGTGAACTGTTATTTTGAATGTTTAGAAATAACGTGATATGGTAAAAGTGAAAGTAATGTTAAAAAATTTGTTATTCGTGTGACTGTAAAGATTAAATCATGGTGAATATGTGTTAAAGGTTGAATGATGTAGTTAGGCTCTCTGACGCTACACTTTAGAGTTAGCCACTTTCAGAATAGTACCTCAGGGTCTAGAGTTGAAATTAGGGTGTGTTAAGAGGTCTCGTATGTTGAATTTTAACACGTTAGTGTTTTGATTGTAGGAGGAAGTGTTGAACACATAGACAGAAACACATTCGTGTTTGGTGTTTTTACAACACATGTCAGAGAGCACGGGGAGAGATAATTAAAATAGTCATGAATGAAATAAGAATGTTAAGAAAAGTATATTCTATATGTTATTTGCAATGTCATTCTGTAACATTTCATTAAACTAGTTTTCCTTCCAGAGATCTGGAAGGAACCAGAATTGAATAAAGCTCCTGTTTTGATGCAGTACAGATGAAAAAGAAAAAAGATTGTTGTATATTCCGGGAGCTGCTATTGTAACAAATTTCTTTCTTTTAAAATTTTCTAGTTTCTAGCTAAGTTATGATTGTAAAAGTTTGGCCTCGCGTTAGTTTCTAGAGCTAAAAGTTTTCAACAAGGTCGTTTTAGACCTCAGTTTCAAACTAATTAACTCTGGCGGGAAGTATGTAAGGATCTTAAGTTTTACTAACGTTTATTTTATTTTAAATCTTTACTATCACTTCTTATTTTCTACTTCCGGGCAGAATTATAAGCGTGAAGGAGTTTATGCAAAGTTGTCTGGCGAACGCCAAGTATTTAAGTGTGGCCTTTTTGCCAAGCAGAAGAGAGGAAGCCGTGAGTTCGAAGCAGGCCGCTTACCTTAGAAGTTACGCAGTTGCTACTTTGCCTTCCAGGCCAGAGGTTTTAATCCTCTTGATAAATTAAACGTATTGTAGTGTTCACAGTCTCTGTGCTACATACGCTTTCTGTTATTATAAGGCCAATCTTATTCTAAAGTTAAATTAGAGTTTAGTTTTATTTTGATATCTTTTGAGTTAGACCCCGAGTGGAGGGTCATTGTATTCCGAAGTACGGAAGTCATTGTATATAAAGAAAAAAATAAAGGGTTTTGTATACCCTTCGTCTGTATCCTGTCTACTTACTACAATTAGTGAACATAGCTTTAGTAAGCTCTCTGTTCTAGTCAGGTCATTGTATGTTTCCGAAGAAGGTTAGAAGAAACATTGAACCTGATAATTTTACTTTTGTTTCCCATGTACGCTGTAATAACATCTTAGGTAATATAAGGACTGGACATGTTATACCGATGGGATCAAATACTTTATGGGCTATTGCCAAAATACTCCTTTTCGTAACTTTCTCGAAACAAAGATTTTGTAAATTAGCAACATTTATTTGAAGAGTATCGCCTTGTCTTTCCCATAACAAACCTAATACATTCGCAATAGATTCTGTTTCTAAACTACAGTCGGTATATTCCCAACCCCGCAATTCAAATTTTCGTTCTGCCATAACATCTGAAGATACTTTCATGAAGCGCTGTAATTCATCTTCACTTCCGACACTTGTTACACAGTTATCAACATAGAAACTATTCATTAATTTAACAATGTTGGAAGAATATCTTTCATCTGCATCATTTTTCTCCAAAATTGAATTTAAGTGATATTGAATAACAGCTCCAAGTAAAAATGGACTACTGGTTACACCAAATACGACTCGACAATGACGAAAATGCTTCAAGCCATCTTCACCCTTTATCCAAAGAAATCGGAGGAAGTTTCTGTCACTAGAATTCAGGCCAATTTGTAGAAAGGCCTTACGAATATCAGAAATCACCCCTATTTTTTCTTGGCGAAATCTATTTAAGATTGTAGGAATAAATGAAATAAGGTTTAATCCCTTTTCAAGACAATCGTTGAGACTCGGAGGACCCTTTACTTTAGACGAAGCGTCAAATACTGGCCGTAACTTCGTAGTACGATGTTCCTTAACAACGTGTCTATGTGGCAAATAATGATGGGGTAAATCTAATTCATTTACGGGTAC
This sequence comes from Stegodyphus dumicola, assembly GCF_044657685.1. NCBI lineage: Eukaryota > Metazoa > Arthropoda > Arachnida > Araneae > Eresidae > Stegodyphus > Stegodyphus dumicola. The sequence continues at coordinate 204,360,281 of NC_140771.1, forward strand.
TTCCTCTATTATGCCCTCTTTGAGCCATTCTTGGAATATATTTCATACTCTTGGCGAAGATTATCGATTTCAAGTTGCCTAATCGTACCGTGCAACCTTTTAAGCGATAACTCAAAATTATCCGACAGGGGAGGGTGCCCTTCCAACCAAGGCAAAGACACTACAAAGCGGTCATCTTCTATTTTTACAGTATCAAGAAAATGTTGCCTGGTAGCCTCATACAATTCCAATTTAGTCTTTTGTTCGGATGGGTCCGTAATACCAAGCGAGTCGAGGGCCCATAAATCAGAAATACAAGCCTCTTTATTCAACATTGAAGTAACTAAGAATGTTGAACCTTCACTATTCAACTCCCCGGTTTTTCCCATAACCGTCCATCCTAACTTTGTTTCAATAGCTACAAGACCGTTTGAAATTTGTTTACGATTCCCCGTTAATAATCGTCCTGCAACATCGGCTCCTATTAAAATTTCTATGGGTCCTTCTAAACGATCTGTTAAACTTATTCCACAGTCAGCAAGCTCTTTAAGCCATATTCCTTGTCCAATAGAAGGTATACTATTACAAATAACAGGCTGACTTAACGCATCAAAATTACAACTGTAAGAACCAGACATATTAGATAAATGAATTTTGTAAACTTTATGTTCACACAAACTAGTCGTTGTACCGCCAAATAATGCGTGGCTAAGGTATTCCTTTACCGTATACCTATAACCCATATCTTGAGCTGCGCTTTGCAGAATATATGACCTTTGAGAACCAGTATCAATTATAGCTCGAGCCGAACGAGATTTTTTATCTCCTTTAATTATTACTCTTATTGTTTGCAGCAAAACTTTAGGAGACCTTGAAGAAATGTTGGCGAGTGTTTCAGCCTGATTTGGAGGCTGTTCCGTTGCCCTTGTCTCACTCTTTTGTGAATGGCCCTTACATAGAAAAATATGATGCCTTTTGCCGCATGTAAAACAAACTGTTTTTAATCTACACCTCCTGACAGAATGTCCAGATTTCAGACACAGATAACAAGAGCGTGTCCTTTGGACCAAAACTTCTCTTTCTGACAACGATAAGTTACGCGCCTGAAAACATTCCGCAGAACCATGATTTATACTGGAACAAAATATGCAGCCTTTTCTAGCTTCATTAGAAGAAGTAAACAGTTCAGCTGCCGTAGGTTTTAAGCGAGGTTCTCTTATCTTTAAACCAGAATTTCCTTTCTTATTACCGTGAGCCAATCGATCGAAAACATTGAAAGATTTAGCTGCTAAAGAAATTCTTTCCTCACTTTCAACTTCACCGCGCAAGAAACATAAAAGGCGCTCAAGGTCAGATTCCCTTTCTCTTAACTCGGCGTTTTCGCCGGTTAAACTTTCTGATCCTTTACGCGAAAACCTAAGTCTCTCCCACGTTTTTAAGACTTCATTCGGCAATGCTGATTCTACCAATGGATATAATATCGCGCAATATTTGCCTCTATTTATTCCCAATATCTCTAAGGCTCTTAGACACTCTTTGCGGAAACTATACGAGTTCATCGTATAGTTTCCGCAAAGAGTGTGTACCTTGTTTTTGAATAACAAGGGTTAGCAAATCACGAATATAAATCTCCGTTAGTAATTCTTTGTTACCAAAACGCGTCTGCAATGCTTCGATTGCGCTCTTGTAACTATCGCCAGTTGGCGGAAAGCTTTTAACTATTTCCTCTGCAGGAGAATTCTTCTCCATAGCCTGTGCTAAATAAGCAAATTTATCATTATTATCTAATGTAGGATCTTTATCAATCTTTTGGAATTGCCCCCAAAATCCTAGCCATTTCTTCACGTTGCCGTCAAAGATAGGCAATTTAATCCTCGGATAATGTAACATTTTATTCTGAATAAAGGATGGATCAATTAAAGTTACATTCGGGGTTCCAGAAGTAAGATCTTTTACTTTACTTTCCAGAAGTCTCCACCTATCAAAATATAATTCAGATTCATCTATTTCCTTAATAAGTAAAGTCTCATCTGTAATTTCTTTAAACATTAATTCTCGTATTTTCATTTCAGTATCAAACAAAACTTTAGCTTTCTCGGAAATAACTTTTATTTTAATTAATTTTTCTTCCTGATTAAATTTAGTTTCTTCATTGTCCAATTCATTACAAGCTTTACTGAATAGTCTTCTATATTGAGTTCTTGCTAATTTTAAGGCTTCCATTAATTCAAAAATAAAAAAGTCGCTTACCTTGCAGACGATATCCTGTCGTTTGATGCCAAATGTTGATTTTTCCGATAATAATCCTATGTGTTGTATCTGACTTCGAATCTAAAATTTTCTGAAGAACACAAAAACCTTGTCTAAAACTTAAAGGTTTATTTAACTGGAACTTCAACACGGATGAAAACTTAACATCACAAACAAAAACTTAACATCTTGGGTGGAAAAACTTCAAAGTGCTTTAAAGTAACAGCTATGCCGGCACGGTGAAGAACACTTTCCTTTAAAAGACAGAATCCATCTAGCCCTTTCGGCGTATATCTCCATTCCGCTGAATTCAGACATCCGCTCCTACGTGTTTTGGACTTAAACGGCCAGGCTGGAACTGGAATAGTGCTGGATCAGGACCGGAACAGGACTGGAACAAGACGGGAACCGGAACAGGACTGGATCCGCAACAAGACGGGAACAGGATCAGGGCGGAAACCGGACTCTCTCATCCCCTGGCTTCTCCCCGGGCAGGTCTATTCTGGCTCAAACTAAAAGGAACTGCGGTGCCACTAAGGAAAGCACCTCCTTTTATTGCCGGCGGTTGCCGTTACTACAGGCGACTTATGCAAATATTTAACACTTAGCGTATCGCGGTTAGTGCTTCGTCTAGAGCAAGGATGTCAAACTCGCGGCCCGCCTGCCGCATGCAGCCCACAACAAATATTTTTGCGGCCCGGCCAATATATCGGCAAATAATAATATATAATAATAAAATAACATATCGACGAATAAAAAAATGAAATGTTTACTGCTAAGTAATTAACGATAATTTATTCAGTGTTGTTAGATTACTCACAGCGAGCTGACACACGCACTACTTAAATTACAAATGCGTGTGAGTAGCTTGCGTTCACTAACCTTCGGCTTTTGGGGGACACGTGCACTCAGAACTTGTACGCATCCCGCGATAGCCGAATGTGGCCGAACTCATGATCTCAGTTTTCCAATCATAGTTTTGTACGATATATTGGTGCATGCATTTGCATGCACTTTACTTTATTATTAATTATTACTTAATTCATATTGTTACGGATTTCATAGTTATTTATTTAGTTAGTTTTTTTTTATTTAGAATTGTAATTAGATTTGCTTCATGTTGCCTTAGCAACGCAGACGATTTTTGAAAAGACAGCTGCGTTGGAAGGTTAAAAATAGAACAGCGCGTGCATTTAATACCTAATAAATAAATATCACGTAATTGCTGTTGCCATCCACAAAAATCCAGATATTTATAGATGTTTCCAGTATATTCAAGAAATTAATTATAAAGCTTATAAAAGCCGAGAACAAACAACTCATCTCAGTAGTAGCTGTAGTTCTAGCGAACTGTTTGTTTGATTGATTTGTAGCGATTTCGCTGTGAGATAGAATTAGTTTCTCTGTTTTGAATTGATTTTTGCTAAACGTTTGACATTTTGTGATATTGCTAGAATATTTTTGAAGAAATATTTCAGCATTTTGATTTATCTCTTGTGGAAAGAATATATTTTTGTTAACTTTTTAACGTTAACCGTGTTTATTCCAGCCCTTTGTATTCAGTATGTCTATATCACTTTACTACCACTTGGTTTAAGTGGTAGTAAAATTAAACGAAAAATCGCTGACGAACATAGAATATTCCAAGTAAAATGGGAATTAGAATATTTTTGCTGTGAAATAAAAGATAAAATAATCTGCTTGATATGTAACAATACTATTAATGTATCAAAGCTATATAATATTAAACGTCATTACGAACCACACAAATCGAAATATAACAATTACGAAGGATTAATGAGAGAAGAAAAGTTGAAAGAGCTCAAGTTAGGAGTGAAAAAGCAACAGTCCATGTTTAGTAAAGTATTGCAAGAAAGTGAAGCGGCGGTACATGCAAGCTACGTCTTGTCCGAGTTGATAGCTAAACATTCGAAGCCTTTTACTGGCGGTGATTTCATCAAGGAATGCCTAATGAAAGCTGGAGAAATTGTTTGTCCTGGAAATGTGAAGGCTTTTCAATCAATTTCATTGTCTCGAAATACAGTTGCGGAAAGAGTTACTGATTTAGCCGCGAATTTAAGTGATCAGATCAAAGCAAAATCATCTAGTTTCGAAAGTTTCTCCATTGCCTGTGACGAGAGCACGGACATTAGTGGCAAAACTAGTGTTTCTTCGTTCTTGTGACAAGAATTTTAACATTTTTGAGGAATTACTAGAACTAATAGCGATGCCTGGTACTACCACAGGAGAAGATATATTTACTTGTGTTTTTGGACTTCTGCAGAAATACAATCTACCTTTGGTAAAATTAAATTCTGTAGCTACAGATGGCGCTCCATCAAGGACCAGGAAAAACAAGGGCTTCGTAGCATTACTAAGAAAAAAACTTAGTGAAATTCACGGTTCAAACATTCATCATATGCATTGTATTATACATCAAGAAGTTTTATGAACGAAAGTAATAAATGTGGAGAATGTTTTCTCATATATAAAAAAAGTTATAAATTTTATAAGATCTGGAGGTTTAAATCAGCGTCAATTCACTGCTTTCTTAAGTGAGTTAGATAGTGAATATTCGGGTTTGTCCTACTATACCGAGGTACGTTGGTTATCTTGCTCCAAGATTCTCAAACAATTCTGAGATTTGAAAGAAGAAATATGTCAGTTTTTAAAACGAAAAATTAAGACGTAAGTTTGTTTTACGATCCAATATGGATACAAGATTTATCTTTCTTGGTTGATATAACCAAACACTTAACCGATTTAAATTTATCGTTACAAGGAAAAGATCATATCATTACGAACATGTTTGACATAATTAAAGCATTCAAATGTCAACTAGTTCTTTGGAAAAAACAACTTAAAAATGAAGATTTGACGCACTTCCCGACGTGCAGCATGAACAAATCAAGTTTAGATGATACTTGTTCGTATCAAAAATACGCAGAAAAAATTGCAAATTTAACAACTGAATTTGAAACGAGGTTTAATGATTTTAGTTCCCTCGAAGACAATTTTTTTTTTTTTTTTTTTTTTTTTTTTTTTTTTGTTTTCTTCGATTTTCTCAGTAAGTATTGACTCAGTACCCAGCCATATGCAAATGGAGGTGATCGAGATTCAATGCAACTCAAATTTGAAAGCAAAATTCATTGAAATGGGCGTGCCTGACTTTTACAGATATTTACCAGCCAGGTTTGAAAATACTCGAAAATTCGCATATGAAATTATTTCCATGTTTGGTAACACTTATCGGTGCGAGCAGTTATTTTAAGTCATGAAAAGTAATAAGTCTCCTATTAGAAACCGTATTAATGATGCTCACCTTGGGTCAGCGTTGAAAGTTATCACTGCAAACAAAATTCTCCCGAAATAGGAAAGATAATAGCAGAGAAGAGATGTCAAGTATCAGGACGTAAACATTAAATTTTTCTTGTTCTTTTTAATATAAATATATATATATATGTTTATTATTGTATTATTCGAAATAAATCTACGTTTCTATGAATATTGATATTTTTTTTTGCGGCCCACCTAAAGTTAAACCTTGTTTGTTTGGCCCAAGTGTACCTATGAGTTTGACATCCCTGGTGTAGAGAATGTGTTAAGCTCCGGGAACGACTGTACCGAAGAGCTCTGTGTGTCGTCGAGTGCATCGCGAGTTCTAGCGTGGAGTCTCGAGAGTACGTGGAGTTCCTAGAACGACCGACCAGAGTCGGGAGCTCTGCTCTGGTGCTTTGCCGTGAAGCTGTCTCCACTGTTATTGCCTGACAGTGTGAAGGCTGTGTCGCTGATTGTTCCAGAGTGTTTATAGTAGATCGCTGACGACTGTAAAAGTGTTTTGGAGATGTCCTGATTAACATTGGTAAATAAAGTGTGTTTCAATATTCCATCAAGTGCTGTCGTCGTTATTCACTCCAAATCCACACAAAGCCCGTACGAACGTGAAGGAAGAAAATAACGTAACAACTGGTGTCAGAAAAAAAAAAATGTAACAATATATTATTTTTTCCTGTTTTGCGTCTTAGAAAAATCTAATAAATAAAAGAAAGAAAATGTGTTGTCATTATTTTTTCTCATCTTCTGTCCCTCCTGGGAAGCTTTCGTATATTTCTTTTTAGTTTAAATTAAAAGTAAGTTTTTTTAGTAGTTCAATATATTATAATTAGTTGAATAAATGATTGTTAGTCTGAAAGTTTTAATATTTAGCTGTCAAATTTTAATACATAGCTGCCCGTTTGAATTCCAAATTTTGATCAACAGAAATTTCTTGCAGATATTAAAATATTAGATTTCAGTCAAAATATAAGTATAAATTTTATAATTTTCTTAGCATTGTTTTTATTCATATGTTTTTACAAATATCTAGTGCAAAGTTTTTAATTTAATTAACAAATTTTGTTTTGTTTTAAAAAAATTCCCGCCCTGTTTTTTGTAATTGCTGCCTATTAGCTACTTTCAAATTGTGCATCGGCCCGTGTGCAATACAAGTTTGAGACCACTGTTGTAAAGTATCGTTTATCTAATATGTCTTCTTGCGTGCCATAAAATTCATGGAAATGAGAAAGACAGTCATACTGTATTTCATATTTTTCCAAAGGACAATTTTCTTTTGGTGAAAAAAATTGATATAGAAGACAGGATTCTATTAATGCAGTGGCGTAGCGAGCAAAACTGGCGTCGGGGCAAAATACCTTTTTAGCGCCCCCCAAATAAAATAGTAATATTATGTATAGAATACATTCATTATAAGAAAATAATGCAAATAATAATAAAATGCTGAATCTGCCACAAAATACTCTAAAATATTTTGTTTCCTTATTTTCTTCCTTCGCGTTCGTAGGAGGTTCGTGTGGATTTGGAGTAAATAACGACGACAGCACTTGATAGAATATCGAAACACATTTTATTTACCAATATTAAACAGGACAGCTCCAAAACACTTTTAGAGTGTCGAAGATCTACTACAAACACGCTGGAACAATCAGAAACACAGCCTTCACAATGTCAGGAAATAACGGTCGAGACAGCTTCACTACGAAGCACTAGAGTACAACTCCTGACTCTGCTCGGTCAATCTCGGAACTCCACGTACTCTCGAGACTCTCCACGCCACAGCTCGCGATGCACTCGACGACACACAGAGCACAGCTCCCGACTCTTCGGTTCAGTCGTTCCCGGAGCAAAACACACTCTCTCGACGATGCACTAACCGCGATACACTAAAAGATTCTTTGTGCATTCGACCATCCAGTCGGCACTCGCTGACCGACTGTCAACTCGATCGACTCCACACGGATTAACTGATACGCAGTCGCATGGACCTCCGACCTAAAGTTCTACACCAATCAGAGTTATATGTCCATGCGATGGAAAAGAATATACAATCCACCGCCAGCGGCATTCACTGAATCATTGATAGTAGAGGACCACCAGGGTTTATATAGCTTTCGGCTTGTGTTCAAGAACATTCTGGGCTAAACCGGTAAGAATTCGTTCCAGAAGGTTCTCCATCCGTCCATGGTCCATATCGCCAATTTTGTCGCCAAATGGGCGATTTCTCGCCAAATGTAGCATCCTTGCCTTCCTTGCTATATTATGGCAACCCTAAAACTGCTTTGCGGGGAAGCCATCTTACCGCGCCTGTACATTTCGTAACACTGCCCTCTCCCAAGGACTGCACGTCCCGGGCAGTACAGAAGCCTAATTCGATACAAACAAAACGTAATGAAACAAACATAAGGTATAAATAAATAACATAATTAAAGAAACATATTTACACTATGTACAAGTTACATACCCAAATTAGACACATCACAAGTTTAAATTATACAATTTAAAGTAAAGAATGAATTTCAGTCTCAGTCTTTTCATTAAGTTATACCCGAGTCAAATACTTTCCACTGCAGTTCTCAGATGCATTTCCGTTTTGCATATCACAATCTGAAGATATAGTCCTTTCAGACTTTTCATCCACAGGAAGTTGTGAAACAGTTTGTTAACCACTCTGTAGTTCATTCGCAGCATGCATACAGTTCACCTCGGTATTTTTAGCAGCTGGTATATACTCGTTTTCCCCTGTTTCCTGGGAACTAGCTCCAAATTCTGCATCAGAGTCATGAACGGAACCCGATTCTTTACAAACTGAAGCATCCTGGTTTAGAATCAAGTCCTTCTCTGCACAATCTGTATTATGAGACGCACACATAGTTTGCGAAGTGGGTGAATTTTCTTGCAATACTGGAGCGCATTGCTTAAGCTGCACATCAGCTTCTCTAATCTCTTCATCACATGCACTTTCAGATGGTTCAACACTTGCTGACTGCGTTTTTATAACTTCACTATCAATTTCTGCGAACATGAGAGCCGCATTTTCACTTTCTTCTATCTCTACTTCAGGTACGTGAGAATCAAAATCTTCTTTCCCGTCTTTCATTTCACATTCTTTTCGATCTCTGTCTTTTATCTCGTTACATATTTCTTCCTTCATTTCTGGATCTTTCTCAGACAGTTCATTAGCTAATTCCTTCATTTATTCATCCTTTGATTGTTCAGATGCCACTTCTCTCATTTCCACATTGTCTTTCATGGCTCCAGTTTCTTCTGTAAGCTCCACTTTCAGCTGTTGGAGTTACTCTCGCAACTTTTCTCGGCCGGCTTTCATATCAGCTGTCATCTCTTCATAGCCAGCTTTTATCTCAGCATATCCGGCTTTCAACTCCTCCTGTCCGGCTTCCATCTTTTCTTGGAATTCAGCAAAGGTAGTCACGAGCTGTCTTAATAGATCTTCCATTGGTCTTGTCACTGGCATTCACCCTCAAATCCTACTTCTGACACCAGCTCTTCCTTTATTTTCTTCCTTTACGTTCGTACGAGGTTCGTGTGGATTTGGAGTGAATAACGACGACAGCACTTAATGGAATATCGAAACACACTTTATTTACCAATATTAATAAGGACAGCTCCAAAACACTTTTAGAGTCGTCGAAGATCTACTATAAACACGCTGGAACTATCAGCGACACAGCCTCACAATGTCAAGAAATAACGGCGGAGACAGCTTCACTGCGAAGCACTAGAGTACAACTCCCGACTCTGCTCGGTCATTCTCGGAGCTCCCCGTACTCTCGAGACTCTCCACGCTACAGCTCGCGATGCACTCGACGACACACAGAGCACAGCTCCCGACTCTTCGGTTCAGTCGTTCCCGGAGCACAACACACTCTCTTAACGATGCACTAACCGCGATACACTAAAGATTCTTTCAGTGCACTCGACCACCCACTCCGCACTCGCTGACCGACTGTCAACTGGATCGACTCCCCACGGATTAACTTACTCGATACTGACGAGACACACTAACTGACTGAGGATCACCAGGGTTTATATAGCTTTCGGCTTGTGTTCGAGAACATTCTGGGCTAAACCGGTAAGAATTTGCTCCAGAAGGTTCTCCATCCGTCCATGGCATATAGCCAATTTTGTCGTCAAATGGACGATTTCTCGCCAAATGTAGCATCCCTGCTTTCCGTGCTATTTTATGTAACTCTAAACTTTTTTGCGGGGAAGCCATCTTATCGTGCCTGTACATTTCGTAATAATATTATTAAGACTAGTCACTACCTATCTACACTAGCATTGGATTTGGAAATATATCTGTGTTAGCGGAAAAATCAGACATACGATGATCTAGAATTAGTTAAAAAGGTATTATCTGTTTTACATTATTTTATAACTGTTTTTAAAAAAGTACAATTTTAAATAATTAAAAGTTTAATATATATTATAGATAAGTAGATATATTTATTAATAATAATGCAATAATACATTAATACAATTAATTACTATGTGTGCATTTTTCTTGCCATTGGATGAAGGAAATTTATCGATTACTTCATCATAGTCGATCATTTCAAATTTTTCTCTTTCCACATTTAAAAATGCTAGATGACTTAGGGTATCTTGTCCTATTGCTGATTATAAATATGTCAAATTTTATTTTAATTTTCTGAACGAACGTTCATAGCTAGAATTTGATAATGAAATAGTTAGGAATATTTGAAATGCGTCTCTTGGGTTTGGAAAGACATTTTCTTCGTAGATCTGTAATAGCGTTTTAGATTTAGTTTCTTTTCTACTGCGGAGTAACATTTTGCACTCATATTCCCTACTCAAAACAATTAGGGAATATTATTATGGTATAAAATAACCATATAATCGACAACCTTTCTAACAAAAGGAAATAGAAGAGATTATAAAGGAAAATTATAACGTTTACGAAGTTGGGAATGTGCAAACTTAGTCTGTGACAGTGAAAACTGTGCGTTTTAGATAAGAAGTAAAGAGCGACGTGCAGCATTCCTTTTGTAGAAGGAGATTAAAAACAATTGACACGCTTTGAATGCTTTGGAGCAGTGAATATACGATGTCACAGCAAGATGACTAATTGGTAGGCCATCAGTCGTTTACAGGAGCATGGAGGTAGGAAAGGGAGGAGGGGCCAACCCGCGCTAAAAGTGAAGCACTGCTTTGAAGCTTGGGTCACCAGATGGGGTGTTCTTTGTTTACATTCAGAAGCTCGCTTGACAAGATTCTGATAGTATTTCGAAACACGACAGTTCCATAGAAATCGAAAAAGGGACACTTTCGCATGAAAGAAACATTCATAGTGTGATGGATAATAGCAATTTGTATAGTTTAGTGACATTTACGCAAAAATCACATCTTGGTTATTTTTCGATAACTAACAACAGCGATTTTGATTATGAATTTGTTTTATAAAATTATAAGCTGTTGCATTACAAAAATATAGATTTTAAGAAAAATGGTATGCTTAAAGAATGAAAAATACTTTACGGTACATTTAAAATTGTATACGTCTTTCGATACCCTTGATAGAGTATTCGCTACTTTTATTTTATTTTCGAAACGTCAAAATGTTTTAAATAAAACAAATTTTTTTCACATCCATATATTATAGTAACATGTACCTTTTAAAATTTTTTAGAGGAGAGGCTTTACTGCTGCTCATTTTAAACCCATCGTTTTAATTTTATATATCTGAAAAATAATCACTTTGGGCTTACACGTTTTATAAATATAAAATTATGTATGTTAAAATATTTGTAATTAGGCACATAGGTCAGATTAAGTTTTTATTAAACAGAGTAACGCATGCAAGGGCTATCTGCCTAAAGAGAGAGATGCCATCGTGGAGGAATTTTGAAGAAACACTGACCTTTGAGTGGTATTAAAAATAATACCTATAATTTTCATTCAAATTATATTCATATATATTTTTTATGTAAAACTTTCGGGTGTATGCTAAATTAGTGTAAATTACTTTACACGAAAAAAATAGTGAATGCACAGAAATTAAAGATTTGCACATGCCGGAAATGATAAATAGGAAATATGTATGGGTATTTATGCATGTGCTTGCAAAAAGCATGTATCTGCCTTTGACAAAATACTTAAATATTCATTAAATTATTTATAAATGTATTTGAAATGAAGAATTTATTCATTTATAAACAACTGTGAAAGTACTGTGAAGAAATCTACTTATTAAATGTATCTAATTTATAATGATTATAAATGTTATCTAAATATATAATAACCTTAAGATTGAATTGTAAACATAAATTGAAATCCTGTTGACAAATACGTTATAAAACTATTTAAGTAAGAATTGTTCGTATTGGAAAGCAATCTGTTAAAAGGTATTGTAAAGCAAATGCTATGAGACGCACACTTAAGAACGTAATAAAGAGTTTTGGAATATGTATTGTTGAAATGAAGGGTAAAAAAAAAAAATCTGATAATTAAAAGAATTATTCCCTTACAAATGAACCGAATAGAGCATTAATTATAAATTGACTTACATTTTTCGATTTAAAAGAAGCCAAAAAATCATGTCATATTTAAGAAAGTATTTTAGGAAGAAGCTCTATAAATAGAAAAGAAATAATGCATAATTTTAATATTAATAATACAATAAACTTTGATCTTAATTTTTGTACCTTAACCGAATAAAATCGAATTACCTTAATTTTTTTTTCTAATGTAATTAACGAAAACTTGTGAAAATATTTCATTCAAATTAAACCATTCTGAACAAACTGTCCTGTGAAAAGTATAGCATTTAATTCCGTTCAGAATGAAATGTTGTTTAAAAATATGTTGTTTCACATACTTAGGACTCTGAAGTGTTGTAGAAAAAGAAAATATATACATTTATATGTATATTTACGACGTAATTACAAAATATTTACATCCGAACGCGTCAAATCCCATAGAACTCAATGGTAAATGACCCAATATTTTGGTCACCACGTAGGGATCGCCGGTGCTTCAGAGCAGGGTACGAGAGAAACTTGTTTAGGGCGACTCCATCTTACTTCCTACCTCCATGTACAGGAGAGTCAAACACAATCCATTCTAGCGGAATCTTTAGGAGTTTCCCAAAACGTCATTTCCAGATTATGGAATCGGTCTTTGGAAACTGGATATGTTTCAGAAATTCGAAACAATATCGTGTTATCGTTTTAAAACAAAAAGCGGAAGCTATACGTGCATTACGGTTTTTTTTTTTTTTTTTTTTTTCTTACTATATCTCTATTTTTAGAGAAATAAAGTGGTCAGAAAGAACATTTTGTATGCGGAGATATTTGGTTGATGTACTGAAAACATTTTATTACCCATTTTATCAAATCGGGAAAATAAATAATTAATTAGATTACAATAATTATTAATTTTAAATATATTTTCCAGAAATCGATCAAAATAAAAATTGAAATTTTCCGGAAAATATTGTTTGGAGACCATTTGGTGCCCGGGCATCATACACCCCCTTGCCCCCCTCTCGCTACACCACTGTATTAATGTGAAGAATGCAATAATATATTCCTGAAATCAAACTTCATATTAAGAGTTAACACATGATGATGTAACTGACATTTAAGCCAGAATAACACAAAAGTTGAGAGTAATATCGCAAGTAAGGACTTTCTGGCAGTTTCTTATGCTTTTATGTACATTCTGTGCATTGTACTCAAGAAGAGGATGACTATATAAAACACTTACAGCATTAAAACATTATCTTAAGTTTTCTCTAGTTTCATTAATCCAGTCTCGGACAGATGGTATATATTATGAATTAAGGCTCTCACATGTGTCTCATCTATTCTTACGTGATAAATTATCACTATCAAATAATGTCCATATTTCCACAAGTATATTTTTATCATATTTTTACGAATTTTGTATTTAAATAGCTAATTTTAGTAGAATTATAATTAAAATTACTGTATTTCCCAGTGCAACGCAGCGCAAGACAAATTTTGAGAGAAAGCTATGTCGGAAAAGTAAAAATACAGAAGCACGTGCATTTAACATTTAATAAATAGGTATCCTTTCAATTTGTATTGAAACTGAACAAATGTAATTGACCACTATATTAGCTGTAACTATAATTACATCATATTTTTGCTTTCCAGAAATCTCGAGAAGCAGAATTTACTAGAAAGATCTCGCGCAGCCGGTTAAAAACTATTTAAAGCCGAAAAAAAAAAAAAAAAAAAAAAAAAGAGTCTCAGTTACTGTTATTGCGATTTGTTTAGTTTCGCGCGAACCGAGATAAATCGGAGTTAGCTTTCTCTTTAGATAATGCGTTGCAAAGCGTTGTATTTTAACGTTTTTAGCAGTTTGATGTATAATTATTGCTTATATCTATGTGATATTGTGAACACTTATACGCATATCTCTGAGTAAGTTCCAGTGTTTTGATATATTTTTTTTGATAAGAATAAATTTTATTAACCTATTTTTGGACTTATGCATCCAATCTATTACGAATCCGCAACATTTTTTGGTGTCAAAAGTGGGATTGAATGCCAATAACAAGAGCGATGGAGGAACAGTTAAGACAGTTGGCGACAGCATTTGCTGCATTTAAAGAAGAGATGAAAGATTCCGTTGAAAGCCCTTAAAGAGGAAATTAAAGCTGCTCAAAAATCCGTTAAAGGAGAGATGAAAGGGTGGAAGAAAAATGGAAAACAGTCAAGAATCCGTTAAAGAAAAAGATGAAAGCTATTCAAGAGAGATTTAAGCGGGTCAAGAGGAAATGAAAAGAGAAATATTACCTGCATAATAGAAAACAAATTTGAGACTATGGCTTAAGCAAGACCATGGGCTCTCAAATCGCCCTGGTCAGAAAGAAAGAAGGTTCAACTAGATTTTGCATTCACCACCGCCGTTTGATCAAGGTTACGAAGAAAGACAACTACTCTCTTCCTGGAATTGACGACATTCTGGACACTCTTTCTGGAAGCAAGTGGTTTTTGACACTTGATTTAAAAACAGCATATTGGCGGGTAGATATACATCCTGATGACCGAGAAAAGACAGCATTTACTATCGGACAAAGACTTTGGCAATTCAAGGTCTTTGTACTATCTAATGCGCTGGCAACATTCGAACGACTCTTGGAGACTGTGTTGAGAGGTCTTTCCTACGAAACCTGTCTGATATACCTGGATGACATCATCATCGCCGGAAAGAGTTTTGATGAAAATCTCAGAAAAGTGTTCAGAAACTGAAAGAAGCCAATCTAAAATTGAGACCCTCTAAATGCAAATTATTCAGACAGGAAGTGACTTGGACATGTCACCTCTGCCGAAAGTACGGATCATGAAAAGCCCCGAAAATGTCCATCAGCAGAGAAGTTGCCTAGGGCTTTGTACCTACTATAGGAGATTTGTGAAGGACCTTTTCTTCCTTCACAAACTGACAGAAAGCAAACAAAAGTTCTTGTAGACAAAGGAATGCGAAGATGCATTTAACAGCCTAAGATAAGATAAGATAAAATAACACGTCGAACAAGTATTAATTTAGAAGTCAAACAACAAAAACCAGCGTAATATTTGCAAATTTTCGCAGGACTAGTTTCGATGGTTTTACCAAACCATCATCCTCAGCTGTCAAAGCGCAGATGAACGATATAAGATATAGTGATTAGATAATATAAGAAAGAATGGCTGGACAAGAGTTAAGCTACTAGCGACATCTATTGATGAAACATAATTTCCTTAAACAGGGTTCGTACAAATTTCTGCGCATGGGAAATTAAGTACTTTTAAGGACCATTAATGAAAAAAATTAAGGACCCATCAACAAATGGGATCTGAATAAATTAAAATCAATCAACTTATGTCTGAACTTCCCTTTTGTAATAACACTCTAAAAATAAAATAGATCCATAAGTAGGATGCATTGGTATTAAATATAATTGGTACTATTCGGTTTCGAGGGCCGTAAAAAATCGCCAAACTATTGTTGATGCCAATGCTGCCAAAAATAATTGCGGCAAGAAAGGAAGTATAATAGTAAATAACTATCTAAGATTGATGTTTTAATTTAGATGAAAGGTTAATTTCATATAATACTTTTTTATTATTATAATTTATATGAAAAAGGAAAACATGACTGAATGGAAGCAAAAGAGAATATAACTATTTCAGATCATTATTATAATTTATATAAAAATTGCTAAACATAACTGAATGGATGCCTGCATCGCTATTTCGCTCCCGACTTATCGCTAAAGCATAATTTCATTTCGTTGGTTGTTCAAACGTAATTTTCTATAATGAATGATGCCTTTTCTTTGAAAATATTATCAGTAAAGTGCAGAATAGCTCACTTATTTGTTCGCCGCTTTTTACAAGGGTAAAAACAATTGGATTTTTGTCAATTTTCTTTTACTTTTTAAGTGAAAATAGCTCGATGTGTACATAGATTAAGTCAAGGGTGTGCCCAGTGCCATTTTTGTGCAATTCTAGGATTTTTTTTTAAAGTGAAAATAGGTCGATGTGCACATGGATACCGAGTATGTGCAATTCTTAAAAACGGGTCAAACAGTGGGTGATTCTGCACTTTACCCAAAATTCTATTGCCGACTTTTCGTCATGGGCAATTCCCAAATCGATTGAGCCCTCGAAAGCTGCCCTCGAAATTGATTGAGTGTTTCATTATACCTACGCTAAATACAAGGTTGTTTTTTACGTTTTTGAATTCCCAAATTGTTAAATCGATAGGATATCAAAAAAGGATTTAAAAATTAAACTAATATTTTAATGGCGTCTTAAGAAATATAGAACTATATAAACTTACGCAATCTGAAATCAGCGCGTACGCTAGATTTGGCGCGCTGTGAAATGGCCGCGTTTGCTAGATTTGGCGCTTTTGCGCATACATTTTCGATGCAAATTTTTTATGGCCCTCAAAACAGAATAGTACCATAAGGTAATAAACATAACTATAAAACAAATTTGAGAATAAAATCCACTTTATAAAATTTATCAAGTAGCATTAAATATTTTACACATATAATAGTTGGATATATTTGAAAGAAGATTAGGGACATTTCATTTACGTTTTACTACTTTTTTTTTTTTTTTTTTTTTTTTTTTTTTTTATGTCTCATTTTGCCACGTACTTACTCAGGCTAGAGGTTTAGTAAATAGCAGGTAGATTTTATGTCAAATGGCATAGGTTAAAATAAGAAATAAAATCATAATCAGCATGCTTCGTAACAGAAGACTGGCTATTCCCAGTGCTGCTGCTTGCCTAGAGAGATACCTGTTAATCAGAACAAACCTCCAAGCCTGATGTAGGCATGGTTGGCAAGTTTTGAAAGTTAGTTGTGTTCCGTCTGTCTGACGCAGTTAGTGTTGTAGCTTCATGTATAGTTTCTGGAATTGTAACCCAATTAATATATTTTAAGGTTCCAATAAGGCACTTATTGCACCAGAGGTGATAAGTTGTTTTGTATTATTTGAAGTCTCACTAGATGCAAAGAATAAGTTTTACAATAATTTTTACATTTTTGTGCTGTATCTTGTGGCCACAGTAAGGATTAATGAAAGGCAATAACTTGCTTTAATATGCACAGAAAACTTTTAAAGGTGAGCAGTTAATTATAAATAATTAAATTAGGTAGTTCAATATCCTTAGTAGTTATAGATTTACATTATCAGGTTCAGTGTTCCGCCTTACTTGCTTTGGGAACATGCAAAGACCTGACTCGGAACAGGGAGCTTACTAAAGCTATGTTCAATAAATGTGGGAAGTAGACAAGATACACAGGAAAGGTATACGAAACCCTTTATTTTTTCACTCTTTACAATGATTTCCGGACTTCGGAATACAGAGACCAACCACTTGTGGTCTGAACGTAAGAATATAAAAATATTAACTAAACTTTAACTTAACTTTGGAATAACAAACAAGGGCCTACGTGGAAGATTGGCCGTATATTAACAGGAAGCCGTATGTAGTACAGAGAACTGTTAACACTACAATACGTTTAAAATTATCAAGAGGATTAAACCTCTGGCCTGGAAGGCAACCAGCAACCGAGTAAAACTGCTAAGGCAAGCGGCCTGCTTCTACTAACTCCTTCCTCTCTCTTGCTTGGCAAAAAGCCACAACTTAAGTACTTGGCGTTCGCCAACAAATTTGCATAAATAAGTTAAAGCTTTTAATTCTGGCCGGAAGTAGAAAATAAGAAGTGATAGTAAAGATTTAAAATAAAATAAACGTTAGTAAAACTTAAGATTCTTACAACATAACCACTAATTAATTTTATTTATTTTTTAAAAACATTTGTTAAAAAAGCACTATTAAAATCACAATCTAATAACATTTCACAGATTAAAATACATGTAATTTATGACATTGATTCTTAAACGGTATTAGGGTAACTACATATTAAAAGCTATAAAACAAAATATTTATGAATCTCTTTACAGGTTTCGTACACATTTCTGCACACGGAAATTAAGTACTTTTAAGGATCATTAATGAAAAAAAATAAGGGCCTATAAGCAAATGGGAACTGAATAAATTCAATTAATATTATTCGTGCCTTAATTTCACTTTTGTAATACCATCCTAAAAATGAAATAGATCCCTAAGTAGTATGCATTATTAATAAGCATGAATTAATTAACATAATTATTAGCAGGTTTGAGAATAAAATAAACTTTATGCGATTTATCAAGTAGCATTAAATTTTTTAAACTTATAATAGTTGACATATTTCAAACAAGCTAAGTGACATTTACGTTTTACTAACCGTTAGATTTATGTTAATTTTTTTTTTTTTTTTTTTTTTTTTTTTTTTGTGTGTGTGTGTGTGTGTGTGTGTGTGTGTGTGTGTGTGTGTGTGTCTCATTTTGTCACATACTTGGTCAATCTAGAGGTTTAGTAAATATCAGGTAGATTTTAGGTCAAACGGTATAGGTTGAAATGAGAAGTAAGATCATAATCAGCATGATTCTTAACCAAAAGACTGAATGTTGTCACCACTGCTGCTTGTCTACAGAGAGACCTGCTGATTAGAGCAAACCTGAAAGGCCTGACCTAGGCACGGTTGACAAGTGTTGAAGTTAGTCAGGCTCTGTTTGATGCCGTTAGTGTCGTAGCTTGGTGTTGAGTTTCAGGGATTGTAACCTAGTTAATATACTTTAAGTTTCCAATCAGCCATGAAAGCACCAGAGGTGATAAACTGTTTTGTATTAAGTCTTACTAGATGCAAAGAATAAGTTTTACTTGAATTTTTACATTTTTATATTTTATCTTGTGACCACATTGAGTATTAATGAAAGGAAATAACTCGCTTTAATATATAAAGGTAATTTTTAAGGGTAAGCAGTTAGTTATAAATAATTAAATTAGGTAGTTTGATAACCTTAGTCATTATGGATTTACATGGCACTATTAAATTTTATTTTTTAACAATATTTGTTAAAAAAACACTATTAAGTCAAAATCTAATAACATTTCACAGTTTAAAATACATGCAATTTATGACATTAGGATAATTACACATTAAAAGCTGCAAAACATTTATGTCTTGTAACAACAACACTCAAAAAATATTTATCCGTCATTTTAACTTGAAGCTTTCCCATTGTGGCTACTTTATATCGATTTCCTTCTCTTTAAGCATCTTTTCTAACAATTAAAGATTTGTCTCAATATGCAAACCAATGCTCTCGCTCGTTTCTGCGTGCTTTATGTCCTAACTTGCCAACCTCTCCACAATGTACCTATGAGGGTTTACTTGATCTAGTAAAAGTTAAATAGTCCAAAACCCCCCGACAGACAGAGTCGTAGCTAGGGTTTTCAGCGCCCAAGGACAACTGAAGATTCGCGCCCCCTACTGCTTGCCAAGGATGGAAAACATTTAATTCTAAAATGTCCTAACATCAGTTTGGCGCCCCTTGGATTCTGCGCCCGGGGACAGATGCCCCCCTCTAGCTACGCCCCTGCCGACAGACGTGAAGAATATTATCGCTATGTCTGAAAGTATTTACAATCAGTGGCGTAAATAAGGGTATGCAAGGAATGCCGTCGCATAGGGGCCCGAAGGCTTAGGGGGGCCTTTAAATGTCCTGCTGAACTACATTTACGTGTTTAAACTTTAAGACGGATTCCATTACATATATATAAAAGCTTTAATTCATTTTCACTTGATGAGTTCGGAATTAGAATTTCTATAAAAGAAGATTAATTATTATTTTTATATTTTGTATCTTGTATTTTTTTCCCTTTTGCTTTTCATTTTTATTTTTAGAATTTGTACTACTATAAATTCTTATTTTAATTTTGATATGTTTTGATTTTGTGTTAAACCCCTTTTACACAATTGTTAATATTAATATAGTTGAGGAATAGCCTTGATTTGACTCCAGTTTACTTTTAACTTTAGAATCTTTAAGTATGTGTAGATAATAGAATTCCTTTTCTTTTAAGTTTTTAAGGGTCCCCTACATATATGGTGAAGTGATGCAATTCTCTGTATGACGCAGATAGGAGGCCCTTGGAAGCACCTGAAACAGATAAATTCAAGTGTTTGCAAAAGTTAAAATTCCAGCATTTGACTATGAAATAATAACTTCTTGACCTACCCCAGTTTAGGGATAGCAGTGAGGGAAAATAGGAAAAGTTACTTTGTATTCCTTAGTTTCAAACCTGAAAATTATTAAAGGCGACCCCCCTAAAGGAAAGGTTTCTCCTTTTGCAATCCCAAATCAAAAAGCGGTGGAAGTGGAAATAAGTAACTAGGCAGGATTTTGGTACTTTGGAATGAACTTTGCAAGTTAAGAGAAATCGTGGTATACAGTGAAACTTCGTTACAACAATATTTTAGGGACCAAATAAATATACAGCTGCATTGAAGGGTGATTTCAGGTCCCTTTCTTCGTTAAGCCACCGCATTGAAGTGTGAACTACCCCTCAAGTATACTTGTAAATTGGCTGATGACTCAGAACAGTAAAGTGAACTTAAACTTGCTCTTATTCTAATGCCATTTCTCTAGTCTATGGCGAGAACAAACAGAAGTTTTTCTTTAAAATTAAATTTCAAAGTGGTCTCAAATATAATTCTTCATTATAAATGTAAGTTATTGATTTGTAATATCTAAATTAATCATAAACTAAATTCTTATAATTTAAAACTTGCTAAAAATTCAATTCAACTAAACATTTAATCCATTTATCTGAAAAATCCAAAATTATCACCATTAACAATGCAAATGTCTACTAATATTAATTTAATTAAATATTTTTATGATAAATATGAAATATAAATATAATCTATGTTTCCATACATTAAGAAACATCACAACAGGCCAAAATTAAAAACAAAATTTTTTAAACACATCCTACGCTATAGTGCTGGATCGATCAACCAATCAACCGGCTCGACAATCGAAAATCAATCAACTTGAATGGAGCACATCAACATCTAATAAGCGTTTTTATTAATATCCAAGATATGAAAAACAAGTTTGAAGACATTATGAAAGAAGTTAAGTTTATTGCAAATAAATAGGGCATAGAAACTAAATTTGGAAAATAAAAGAGAAATCAAGAACCTAAAACACTGTCATTGTTAACAAATACGGAAATTATTAATAATGTTTCAAAAATACAGAAAACGCATTGAAGTGTTAACTACCCCTCAAGTATACTTGTAAATTGGCTGATGACTCAGAACAGTAAAGTGAACTTAAACTTGCTCTTATTCTAATGCCATTTCTCTAGTCTATGGCGAGAACAAACAGAAGTTTTTCTTTAAAATTAAATTTCAAAGTGGTCTCAAATATAATTCTTCATTATAAATGTAAGTTATTGATTTGTAATATCTAAATTAATCATAAACTAAATTCTTATAATTTAAAACTTGCTAAAAATTCAATTCAACTAAACATTTAATCCATTTATCTGAAAAATCCAAAATTATCACCATTAACAATGCAAATGTCTACTAATATTAATTTAATTAAATATTTTTATGATAAATATGAAATATAAATATAATCTATGTTTCCATACATTAAGAAACATCACAACAGGCCAAAATTAAAAACAAAATTTTTTAAACACATCCTACGCTATAGTGCTGGATCGATCAACCAATCAACCGGCTCGACAATCGAAAATCAATCAACTTGAATGGAGCACATCAACATCTAATAAGCGTTTTTATTAATATCCAAGATATGAAAAACAAGTTTGAAGACATTATGAAAGAAGTTAAGTTTATTGCAAATAAATAGGGCATAGAAACTAAATTTGGAAAATAAAAGAGAAATCAAGAACCTAAAACACTGTCATTGTTAACAAATACGGAAATTATTAATAATGTTTCAAAAATACAGAAAACATATAAAGAAGACTTGCACTGGAAGTACAATTTTTATTATTTATAAATACTTTCACAACAGAAATCCAAAATTTGAAATCCGTTAAGGATTTAGCTAAATTAGCAATGGTAAAATATTATGACATGACAAGCAGTTATTCGGGAGTGTGCAATTCACTTATATTGTATTTATCATTACCTGTAACCACAGCCACGAGTGAGAGGTCATTTTTAATATTGAAAATAATAAAAACATATTTAAGTAACAGTATGACACAAGATCGGTTGTCAAACCTTTCACTATTGAGCGTTGAAGCTGAGATGGCTAAGAAAATGGACGTCCAGGTGTTGATAAATAATTCTGCGAAAATGAAGGTTAGGAGACGCAAATTTTAAAAGGATTTTTTTCTTAATGATGAATTTTGGCCACCAATATTATCATTACACTTATTGAGGGAGGAAAAAATTAGAGAAGAAGAGCAATACAGACTGAGGAAAATTAAAAGGAAACAGTAAAAAATTTTAGCATTCAATATTTTTTTTATAAAAATCATGTATTCAAGAGTAGTTTAGTGTACCAAAAGGTTTTTTTAAAAGACGGAAAAAAAACTTTACCATACATATTTTCTACAATATGTATGTTCATATAGTTTTCTTTATGAAGTTTATGATAAATATGTTTTATATTTAACAAATGTATCACTTACATCATAAAAGTTCTTATTTATTACTTGTATATTATTGCATAAATCATGTTCGTAAGCTGAGTAAATCACAGAGTACTATACATTAATGTAATAGCTTTTTTGTACGTTTATCAGTTATCTTGTCTGTCAGTTTATAATATAATTAATTATTTATAAGTTTGCTAACTTAAGCGAAAAAAACTTAGATAGGCGCAGATTTTATATAAAAATTTAAAACATTAGTATGTAAAACTTCTTGGATTTTATATAAAAATCTCCGCAAACCTAGGCTTTCTTCCTGTTCTTAATGCTATACGTCGACATGTTCCTTTTTTTGTATAGACTTATTCATTTATTATCAGTATGCATCTCAGTGAAAGGAGAAAAATCAGTCTCTTGCACTCACACAAAAAGTCTTAAGTAACTGAATTAAAATCATCTGACATCAAATAAACAAACTAAAGCAAATTTTCATTTCACCAGTTGGTCAAGGGAAATTTTCTTTTTTATTCTTTCTTCACGTTACGTACCTTTCAACTAGTTCCCTAAGAACGTGCTTTTACTTTTTAATAATTAATCCAGATGTGATAAAAATCATCATGAAAACATTGCCTCCTGGAATCCTTGATTTTTTTTTTTTTTTTTTTTTTTTTTTTAAGCACATTAAATTTATTGGGTAAGGGGCCCAGGAAAATTTTTTGCATTGGGGCCCAAGAGTTTTAGTTACGCCACTGTTTACAATATCAGAAAAGTTTAAATAAGCTTCTTATTTAAAAGGAACTTACACCATAAAGGCATTTTCTGATTCTAACAAAATCAATTACAGCTCACGGTGACGTAATTACACAAGAACAGTCTAATTCAAACTAAAAATGTGGACTAGCGGTCAAAGATTATACAATTTAATTTGGCTCAGGAACTCTATCATGAGAAAATAGAAATGGGAAATTATAGTAAAGGCTCAAATCATAAACAATTGGGTAATTTGCATAATAATAACTGTACATATTTTTGAAGAATAATTTTCTTTATGTATTCAGTTTCTTTCTTCAATACATTTCCTTTTCATTTTAGAATTTTTGGATTTAATTAAGGAGTTCTGTTTTAAAATTTTAAAAAACACTAAATGCATTTAGAATTTATACAAAAAGCGGCTAATTTTATTTCTTTAGTAATATGAACATTCAGAAGAAACATGAAATATCTATGGTAAAGGCAGGTTAACAGAGCTGATGTGGCAGAATTTTTAGAATTTAGTGACACACCGAACAACAAAATCTAGAAATGGCAAAACTTTTAGAATTTAGAGCAGACATTGGAAGCAGAAATTAGAAGGGCACTAGGCAGCAGAATTTAGGATCCACAGAGATTGCATCAGGTGAGAAAATGTGTACCAGCTCTGTGTATGATGCATTAAGACATATTAGATGAATCTTTTAAATTGTAAGTTTTCAATTTATTTATTAATAAAAACATTCCTATCTATATGCCTGCCCATGTAAGATTAGAAGCGTTTTTGATATTTTCCATGCTTGTGTCTAGAGAAAATAAAGGGAAGATAAACATGTTAAGATTCTAGTATCAGAAGTAAAACATTCAAATATTATGTTTCCATTGTTCTTCCAGACATTCTCAAAAAAGTAAGAAATTCATTGCAAACTTTCTGTAAAATACATCCATTATGTGTTGATACCATGGAGACATTTTTCATTTTGTCACATATTTCTCGAATCTTCTAGAATCGTGGGTCTATAAATCTTGCCTTCAAATCCTTCTAAACTTTCCAAGCTGCAATATCTAAAATCCTAAAGAAAAATTATCCCTACCAATTCTTCAAAACAAAAAGCCAGAAATACTTAAAAAAAAAAAAAAAAAAAGGAGGGAAAAAATGTAAAATTATTTTTATAGAGAAAACTGGTGCATATTCTGAGAATTTTGAATATTCTGAGACGATCACATGGGAAAAACTCTTTACTATGAAAAATTAAAAAAAGAGGACATTTTTAATTAATTACATAGCTAATTTTGCTTTTGCTAAGAGCTATTTCGTAAATTGTGCTTTATAGCATTATATCTTATTTATTTTTCAGATTAAAAATATTGTACAAGTTGCCAAAATGAAACTTTACGATATGACAGCAAAAAAATAATAATGTTTTATTTTAATCTTATTTTTTAAATATAATTTCAATATATTACCATTATTTTAATGAAATTTATCAATGTTACGATGTTTAAAAAAAAAAATTGTCGAAAAATTCTCAGATCTCGGAATTAAAAATTTTCTATAGAAGCTGATCTTAAAATCGCCAAACTGTTGATAAGTCGCCAAATTTAGAACAATTTACTAAAAGAATCCACATTCCCAAAGCGAAAAGTTGCTTAAGAGCTCTTTATTAGAAAAAATGAATTTCGAAATTTTCACTTCTTGCTTAGAAATTAGAGTATTCCATCATTTATATTAGAAATAGAAACATTTATAAACCATGAACCATTCAAAAGATAACCATATATGTCAGTGAATCGCCAAATATATTCCTCCAAAATGCTAATTCACACTCGAAATGGCAGTCGTAAAAACAAACAGAAATTTAAGATGATTAAAATTAAGGACCTTCTACCGATTTTGGCGAAAATTAAGGACTTTTAAGGACCAAAAATCGATTCCAAAAAATCTAAGGACTCTTAAGGACCGTACGAACCTTGTCTTTAATTTGAAGTCTTACAGACATTTTGGCTAATTTATATCAATTTCCTTCTCTTTAAACATCTTTTGTAACAAATAGGAATCCAGTGGCGTAGCTAGGGTGGGGCAAGGGGGGACATCTGTCCCCGGGCGCAGTATCCAAGGGGCGCCAAACTAATGCTACGAAATTTTTTAATGAAATGTTTTCCATTCTTGGCACACAGAAAAGGGGCGCAAATTCTTCAGTTGTCCCCGGGCGCTGGAAACTCTAGCTACACCCCTGTAGGAATCTGTTTCAATACACAAACCAATGTTCCCACTAATTTCTGCATGCTAACTCCTAACTTGCCAGTCTCTCAATGCTGTACCTAACGAGGTTTTACTTGATCTGGTAAAAGTTAAATAAACCAAAACCTCTGAAGCAAATTATCGCTATGTCTGACAGTAACCTACAAAGTCGCATAAAGATTTAAATAAACTTCTTATTTAAAAAGAACTTAGAACATGCAAGCATGTTCTTATGTTGACAAAATCAACTCCAGCTTGTAGTGATGCAATTAAACAGAAACAGTCAAACTAAAAATGTAGACTAGTAATCAAAGACTACACAATTTAAATTTAATCTAAGGTGGCTCAGTAACTTGAATATCGTAGTAACAAATTCAAATGTTAGCAGCGATAACACAAAGATGAATAATTACAAATTATCACAGCTGGCAGGAACTAAGTAAACATCTAAGTGGATGGCAAAAACACTCTGTCTTACAATCCAAAAATCTCAGTTTAAAGACTATCTGATTTGCATTATGGTGAGGAAACGGTCAGGGGAAGTTACAGTAAAGGCTAAAATTATAAACAACTGGTAACTTACATAACTGTACATTTCTTTGAAGAATAATTTTCTTTCTTCAATACGTTTCCTCTTCATTTTAGAATTAATTAAAGATTTCTGTTATTTAAAAAAAAAAAAAAAAATGCATTTAGAATGTAAAGAAAAAGCTTCTAATTTTATTTCTTTAGTAATATGAAAATTCAGAATAAATATGAAATGATATGTAAGGGCTGGTTTCAGAGGCAATGGGCAGAATTTGGGATCCACAGAGATTGCATAACCAACCTTCGCCATCTCACAATAACCTTGTATGTCTAATATGTTTCAATTGAGACATACATCTTTTAAATTGTCAGTTTTTTTTTTTTTTTTTTTTTTTGTTAATAGAAAATTCTTTTTTATAAATGCCTATCCATGCAAAAAGATTAGAAACATTTTTGATATTTTCCATACTTGTGTCTAGTCAAGGGAAGATAAACATACTAAGAAAGAGACTTCTAATATGAGAAGTACAATATTCTATTATGTTTTCATTGTCCTTCCAAAAATTCTCCAAAATGTAAGAAATTCATCACAAAATTTCTGTAGAATAGCATCCATTATGTGTTAATACAATGAAGACATTTTTCATTTCGTCACATTTCTGGAACTGTGAGTCTGTAAATCTTGCCTTCAAATTCTTCTAAACTTTCCAAGTTGCAATGTCTAAAATCTTAAAAAATTAGCACTACCAAATCTGCAACAGTTAAAAAAAGGCCAGAAATCATTTGAAAAAAAAAAAAAAAAAAAATCAGTAGAAAAAATGCAAAATTAATTTTATACAGAAAACTGATGCATATTTTGAAATAATTACATGGGAAAAATTCTTACCATGAAAAAATTAAAAGGAAGAAATTTTTAATTAATTACATAGCTATTTTGCTTTTTCTATGAATTGTTTTGTAAACTGTTCTTTATAGCATTTATTACCTTGTTTATTTTTTCTGATTCAAAATACTGTACAAGTCGCCGAAATGGAAACTAGGTAATGTCAGTTTATAATATGATAGCTAAAAAATAAAAATATTTTATTTTAATGTTATTTCTTAAATATAATTTCAAACTAATACCATTATTTTAGTTAAATTTATCAATGTTATAATGTTTAAAAAAACGTCAAAAAATTCCCAGATCTTCCAATTAAAATTTTTTTATATAAATTGATCTTAAAATCGCCAAAATGTTGATAAGTCACCAAATTTTGATCCATTTAATAAAAGAATTCACATCTCCAAAAGTGAAAAGTTGTTTAGGAGCTCTTCATTAGAAAAAATGAAATAATTTTGAAGTGCTTATGTTTGACTCCTTGCTCAGAAACTCCAGTATCCCCCCACGTAATATTAGAAATAGGAACAAATTATAACCTATCAACCCATTCACTCATTCAAAAGTTAATCATATTTGTCAGTAAATCAGCAAAATATTCCTCCAAAATCATAATTCACACTCAAAACAGCAGTCGTTAAAAACAAGACAAATTTCAAATGATTAAAATTAAGGATGTTCTGATGATTTTGGCCAAAACTAAGGCTTTTTAAGGACCAAAGGTCGATTCCAAAACACCTAAGGACTTTTAAGGACCATACAAACCCTGTTAAAGGCTGAAGGCAAAAATGGATTGCAATTAGGGTCGTTAACTAGAGCAGAATTTTTTCTCATTCAAAAAAATCAAAAATATCTCCTGTCCAGCCATACTTATCTTATCTAATCACTATATCTTATCTCGTTCATTTGCACTTTGGCAGCTGACGGTGATTGTTCTGTAAAACAATCAAAACTTGTCCTGTAAAAATTTGCAAATATTATGCCGATTTTTGTTGTTTGACTTTTAAATTAAAACCTGAAGGAAGCTTTAACATACACTAGAATCCTGATGTACCCTCAGCTCAATAGATCATTTATTTTCGACACAGATGCGAGCAATTAAAGTGTCGATGCTGTTTTCTCCCAAGAAATAAATGGTTAAGAACGTGCTGTGGCCTACTGGAACACTTTGCCTGTCTAAACCACACAGGTATTACTGTGTCACCAGGAAAAAGTTCCTAGCAATAGTTAAAGCTGTAGAACATTTCCATCATTATGTCTATGGCAGAAAATTCTGCTTTGCACAGATCATACATTGTTGACCTGGCTTTTAAATTTCAAGAATCTTTAAATTCAAAGTCCAAATAGCCAGATGGATAGAGAGACTTCAGGAATATGACGTAAGTATCCATCATAGGGAAGGATCATCATAAGGAAATGCCAATGCCTTCCCCTAAAAAGCTGCTGACATTGTTCCAGGGTCAAAGTGAAATAGGAGCTGCTTAATGTAGTCAGACGACAAGTTGCAACTTTAAACATATATTTTATTTAATGATGTCTACAAGTAGGAAGCCTATCTGGCTGAACATTTCGATCTATAGTCCTATGACAAAACAATATTGCACTCTCTGGGACCCACTCGATACTTGAAATGACGTCTTGTACCGGAAATTCAGATGATGGAAAGGCTTTCTGATGGCAGCTGATACCTCCAAGATACTGGATGTCCTGAAAGAACTACATAACAGCCCTACAGAACGCCACTTCAGAATAATGAAGACTAATGCAGAGATTTCGACAGTATTTCTACTGGAGTAACACAAAGGATGGCTTGCAAATGTGGTGCCGATCTTGGGATGGCTGTGTGGGTTGAAAGGACCGAAGAAACGCAGCCAAGGCAAGCTGCAACGCCACAACATAGGAACACCTTTTGAACGTATCTCCCTTGACATCCTGGGACCTCTGCAACAAACAGCTGATGGAATCAAATACATCCTCAGTGTAATAGATTACAGTCAAAAGTCGTTAATTCTGACACCCATAATCCGGACCTCAAAGCTACAAACTTTCTACGCATAGGCGTTTACGCGCGCGTGCAAGACCTTTACGGCTGCGAATATGCGTGTGCGCAAGCGTATAATACGTTTACGCATGCACATTCAATGTATAACGGATGGTATAAGGTAAGCTGTTAATGATGCAGATTGCGTTGTTCCTTAATCTTCGAATTGGATCCAGCTTATTATTTTTTGCAAACTGTTAGAGCAATTTTATGAAAGTAAGCTTGAACTTTTGATTACGTCAAGTAGAATTTCCGATATATATTTACTAATATGTAAAGGAGCTACAAAGCGAAAGTATGTTTTGAAATCCGAAATCTGTTTATCAATTTCACGCTAAACTGCGGCAGGGGGGGGAACACCGTGGCGTGCAATGAATTGGAAGTTGATCTGTCAGCACTATCCTTATCTTCAGGCCAGATGTTTTTATTTTATTTGGCTTATAATTCCTTACTATATGCAGTATTTCATCTCGATGTACTCCGTCTTTGATATGATTTAAATCATGTTCCTCGTCATTATAATTCGCTTCCGATAGTGAAGAAAGTGACAGAGAGGTTATTGAAAACAAAAAAATTTCGATTGACAAATTAGTCAGTATTCTCGACACAGCAATTATAGGATTTGAACAGCGGAACTTTGTAGCTAAACAAGAAATTATGTCTGTTTAATAGAATTAATGAGAAAGTATTATTACATGAAACGAAGCAACTTAAACAACTTACATTGAAAGAAATGTTTAATAAAGTAAACAAATAAATATTAAGCTTTTTCTCTTTGTAAATTTTGATACCCTTTAGATCATAATTGTTCTTTATTTCATAAATTACAGTTTCATATTTTTAATTTCTGCATGCCATCTTACCAGATTTAAACTGATGATCTATAATCCGGAATTGCTGAAGTCACGACGAGTCTGGATTAACGACTTTTGACTGTACTTTACCAAGTGGCCTGAAGCTTATCCTATTCCTGATTCAGAGGCTGTAATGGTTACAGAGGTAATAATACAGTATTAAATTTCCAGGTTCAGAGTGCCTCTTCAGATACATTCAGATCAAGGAAGGAATTTTACCTTGACTGTAATTAAAGAATTATGGAAACTACTTGGCATTGACAAAACCCAAATCACATCTTTACACCCCCAGTCAGATGGCATGGTAGAGAGGTTTAATCAAACTATCCTTAATAACCTCTCATTGGTGCTTTCTAGAAATGAAGACTGTAGCTGGGACAAGAAGTTATCTTATTTTTTCTGGCTTATCATAGTGCTGTGCACGAGACTACCTGCTACTCCCATCTCAGATGCTCTTCAGTTGTGATCTTTTGTTTGGTCGCTCTCTGGATGCACCTTCATTGCCTGACAAGTACATCCAAGATCTCCAGGCCCGGTTTGAAGTGATACACAACTTTGCACGAGAGCGAGTCAACCCGTTGATAGAGAAAATGAAGACCCCATACGACACAAGAGCTACAGGACATCGGTTCAAGGAAAGAGACAAGGTATGGTTGTGGATTCTGATTTGATGGAAAGGTGGTGTATTTAATTACGGCAAAGCAGACTAGGGCTATCTGCCTAAGGGGAGGGATGCTTTCGTGGAGGACTTTCTAAGGGAAACTGGCTCGTATACACGTTACACATGGGGAAAACCACGAAAACACCCATGCAGCCAACCCGTTCGCGGGATTCGAACCTCGGACCGAACTACCAGTGTTCAGCGATTTTACCGCTCGGCCGCTGGTGGGCCCTTGACGGAAAGGACTCTGCCCTAAAGTACAGTCATCTTGGGATGGCACATACACAATCCTAAACAGGCTGAAAGATGTAGTTTGGATCTGCAAGTCATTGAATTCTAAGCCTAACCTCGTTCATTACAGCAGGTTAGCTCCTTACTATAGCCATAGTATGTAATTGTATATAATGCAAGACCATGATCCTTTTTGTTTTTGTGCACTCATTTATTGATTTGTTTTATATTAATTATTGCAATTATTGTTTATGTTGTTTGTTAATTGTATTTTAATGTTTATTACTACATTGATACCTTGCTTAATAGTAAGTATGGCTTCCTGTCTAGGAATTATACTGCCTGGTATATGCAGTCCTTGTTGGAAAGGGGGTAGTGTTACAAATTTTGCATTTAGATAGTTAATTTTAGTAGAATTATAATTGTTGCATTTTCTTGTGCAACATAGAATTTGAGAGAAAGCTATGTCAGAAAAGTAAAAATACAGGAGCATGTGTATTTAACATTTAATGAAAGAGGTATATCTAATTTGTATTGAAATTGAATAAATGTAATTGACCACTATGTTAGCTGCAACCGTAATTACATCTTCTTTTTGCTTTCCAGAAATCTCGAAAGGCAGATATTACTAGAAAGACCTTGTGCAGTTGAAGAAAGAGCGTCTCAGTTCAGTTACTGCAATTTGTTTAGTTCCGCGTGAACTGAGATAAATCAGAGTTAGCTTTCTCTTTAGATAATACTTTGCACTGTGTTGCATTTTAATATTTTTAGTAGTTTGACGTATAACTACTGATTATAACTACGTGATATTGTGAACACTTGTACGAATATCTCTGACGAAAATTCCAGTGTTTTGACCACTGTTAAAACTCAATTACTTTAAAAAGTAGAAATGTGCATTACTATACACCTTTATCCTAATATTTACTTTTTAGAGTAAAAATGATGTAAAATAGAGAATGATGTGCAAAAATCCAGTACTTGTACCTTAAATGTAAACTTTCAGATTTATTCTCAGCACTAAGATTTGTTACAGCTCAATTTAAATTTCCGCATGCAATAATTTTATAATTATTAATAGCTATTAATTAAAAAAAATCAACATGATAGTCCTGAGGGTGCTAAAAAGAAATCATGATTTTTTTCGCAATAGACACATTCCTAGTTAAAAATTACTATTTTTAATAATTAATAAGAATTTCATTACGGTATTTAAATCGAATTTAGTTCACTGTGTAGCTTATAAATGTAATGTTATTAGTTAAAGCTTAATGTAAATTCTTCCAAATTATTTTTGAATCACCATAAAAAAAAGACAACTGTTTTATATAATTTTTAATATAAATAATCGCACACTTTTAAACTTGTTTAGTAATTTTTTCCTGTATGCAGAAATTAAATATATATATAATATTATTTCAGAAGTCAAACAACAAAAATCAGCATTATATTTACAAAATTTTCACAGTGAACAAAATTTCACAGTTTTCTGTGAAACTTTTGTAAATATAACGCTGATTTTTGTTGTTTGACTTCTGAAATAGTATTTATTCGGCGTGTTATTGTGTCTTAATATGTTATCAAGACAAATAAAGAAAATTTCCCAGCTTCTACAGAAATTATTTTTTCAAGAAATGTATACTATTAAAATTCCAAATTTTACAACCGACTTTCATCTCAACTTATAAAACACCAAAATTCTAAATGATATTAATTATTTTATACAACTAAAAATAGGTATTTGAAAATTTTCAGAAATTATAACTTTAAACACATAGTGAAATAATAAAATTCACTATGCACAAGCAAATAATTTTTTTAAAAAAATTTATAGTTGAACATATTTTCAAAATACAATACTAGCTTATTTTAATCTCTGAACATTTTTTATTACAATATCAAACTTTATTTTTTACACACTAAATCTTTTTTGGGAGAGACACACAACAAGGTCTTGATATTTAATTTAAAAAAATCTCACTATTATGTATTGATAGAGAACAAGAACTTATGAAATGCATGTTAAATATTTAAATGCAGAGCTTGAAAGAAGGAAAGGGGGAATAAAAATGTGCGATTAAAATTCTATAAAAAATCATCAGTTACTTCACTCTGATATTTATTATAAAATTATTTCACCTATATAATTTGAATTAATACTTTATTTCCTTTTGAATCTTAAAAATTAATAAAAACTACATCTTAGAATGAAAAAAAAAATTATGTACACTTAATAATTTTATCTCACGATTTTTTAATCAAGTTCTTCATCTTTATTCTAATGGTCATTTTTTGTCCCTGACTACAGGTCTTTTTTTTCCCTCACTTCTGGTTTGTCCTCTTTTTCCCCTTCTGAGAAAAATACACATTAAACATCTTACCCTCCCTTTCTGTACACATAACTCAGCTATTAAATTTCTTCTATTATACTAACATCCATTATAAAAATTACATTTTATATGACCATTTCAGATTAAATGTAATTTGTTTCCTGAATAAAAGTTGTTTTTCTCAACCATGACATAGCACATTTTTCAATTCAGGCTATAACATTCAATTACAGTTATTTACCTTTCAGTGGTTCTTTCTTACAAAATACACACAATATCCATCAGCCGTAAATTTGCAGTTGTGCCCATGTTC
Source organism: Stegodyphus dumicola (assembly GCF_044657685.1). NCBI lineage: Eukaryota > Metazoa > Arthropoda > Arachnida > Araneae > Eresidae > Stegodyphus > Stegodyphus dumicola. The sequence goes on from NC_140771.1 coordinate 204,393,719, forward strand.
ATTTGCATCCACTGTAAAGCGTTACTAGAATGCGAGCTGAGGTCTTTAATGACCATTAAAAAGTTAATAATTGACAACTCAGATTATTAATAGCTTTCAGTTGAAATTCCATTACATGTATATTTTATATTAATACACATTTTAAATGTATTTATAAAACAAAATTTAAAAAAAAAAAATTACCTTCAGTTTATTATACAGTTAGTAATTCTTGCAAATTGAGTTTGAAATCAATTTCAGAGTGCAAAAGTTTAAACATAATTTACATTTATCTTTTGACAGTTTTGTTAATATTTTGAATATATCTCATCAAATTCTTTGATACTTGTTCAATAACCAATTTTATTCAAATGAAAGATCTGAAAAAAATTATAACCTGTAAAATAAGTTGTGCATAATTTATTATACAATATTATATTTCAAATCAATCCAAGTGCAATAAAAATTTTAATTCAAAACCATTAAAAATAGACAAATTTGTATTAAAAAATCTGTTAACAAAGCACTGCAATTATGATAAAAAAAATTAAGTTAAAAAAGCATTACAGTTAAGATGCAAAAAATTACACTATGAAAAGCTTTAAAAAATCCATTTGATTACAAAACAAACACCAAGCCTATTTTATTTGAATTAAAAATTTAAATGAAATTTATTGTCTTTCAATATGCAGAAATACAATTATTTTAAGAGAAAACAGGTTCTTTACATATATGAAAATAGAACACTGAAGTATTACATAAAAATAGGAAAATTAAGATCAATAATGGTACAAGACTTTTCACAAAAAAGAGGAGAGGGGAAAAAAAAAAAAAAAAAAAAAGAGCTTTTTTTGATTTTATTTTACCAAATTTTTATGCTTCAACATATATCAATAAGTGCAATAGGATACAATAACCATAGTATGATGACTTAAAGTTAAGTTCAAAAAATAAGTGAAATATAACACCAATACTGGCATAATGATTATTTACACTGATATACTTGCAACAAATGTTTGGAAATTCCTTACCATTATCCATTACCACATGCAATTAAATTAACGTGCAATCTAATACATACTCTCTTGAAAATCATAAAACAAACCGCAGAAATTTAACATAACATACACACTATATATATAAAGAACTTTATACAAGACAAAAACATATAATACTTCATATAATTAAAAAAGTCTTGGGTAATAGTATATATGTTAAGAACAGCAACTACTTAATAATTAGTTTTAAGTAACATATTTTGACAGCTTCATGCATGATTCATAAACTTTAGACTATTATGGTAATTAATGAAGTGAACAACATTCAAATAAAACTATGCAGTAATAAAAATCTGCTCTTAACAGCAGCTACATCTACAATAAAAAGAGACAAATTTATATTTTGATCATAAATTGACATCAATACGATAAAAATATTTTCAAAATTAAAACAATAATTGCTATATTACACAAAACAATGCATCAAATATTTAATATCTGGAAAATAAACAGTTGTGTTAACTGATAATGCTAGTCAAAGCCTTTACAAGAATAGTTCCGAAATTTTTCTCATCAAAAGCATTCACTTTGTTTACATATAAACAGATATAAAATGAAAGAAATAAGTAATTTTGTACTTCATCTCATGTACAGTTATTTCAATACATATATCATATTTATCCTATTGTAAATGCATTTTTATTTTTTCAATACTTGTATGTTAATATTTTACAAGCCGCATAGCATATTTCACAAGGCACAATAAACTCATTCAAAAAGTGCAGTTATAATACATATAAATCATATAAAACAAAAAATAAAATTTAAAAAAAAATTCTTAAGCTTTCCAGTACCATTTCCCCTAATTCTTTCAGAAGCTTTTCTTATATATATATATATATATATATATATATAGCAGGAGGAGGACATTTAGCACAGCTACAAAAGCAAACTGATAAAACTATACACAAAGCAATCACTTAAACAGAAAAAAATGAGAATCATTCTAAATTTCACACTGTTAAATTCTGATCAGCAAGTGTGACAAACACACGAAAAAGTTGTACATCCAAACATTAATTGGTAATTATTTGATTTCAAGACACGAAAGAAAAAAAAAAATCACCATTGTTACAATGCAATGAAAAGAAAAAGTACCTCTACAACAGAATGAAAAAATGATTGTTCCCTTATTTTCAACTTAAGGTTTCACTCTTTTTCTTGGAGGGCCAATCGGTGGGATTTGTTGCGTAGCCAATGCACGAAATGCTTCAGCAACAAGGTGAGGATGTGTTTGAATCATAGTTCTCCAACCTGCAGTCTCCATAACGTCTGTAGCATGCATATTGATGAAATCAATTACATGTGCTTTTAACTGGTCTGCACTATGCATATCAGCTAGAATTAAAACTTCAGCAGCAGTTGTGACAGACAAATTTGAACAGATATGTTCTTCACACATAACTTTAAGACGATCAAGAGCATATTTATCTGCAGCTGCCAACAAATCTTCTGGCATATTTTCAATATTTGAAACCTTCCCAGTATATATATAATGAAGCATTTCTCGCAACACTTCATGATCCATGTCTGTTATTTCTACTCTATTTTGTTTTTTTTCTTCCATTTCATGCTCAAACATAGCAGAAAATACAGGAGATCGAGCAGCTAAGATTGCTTTATGTGCCGCAAATTCACGCCCATTAACACTGAGAATGACATCGCTAAATTTTTGGCTTTCAAAAAGTTGCCCAAAATCTTCAGACAAATGACACTCGGGAACTTTGAACTGAATAGCACTGTTTTGACCAGATATGTTTATAGAATCGGCAACAACACTTACTTCACAGTATAACGTCAGTTTATCATCTGGAAGCAGTCCATTTGCTTCGTCAAGTAGGAAATCTCTTCGTATAAATTTTTTGAATCCCCAATCTTTGCCTTGAACGAATCTATATGCTCTCTGACTCTCCATAGCCTTAGTTTCTTCCTTGCGTGCATTTAAAATTGAAAATTTAAATTTCGCTCTGACTTCCGTTTTATTACAGGAGACTAGCAATAAATAAAGTGACAGGTAATCTTTACTTTCTTCATCTAAGCCTTTTGGGTTAACCCGTAGGCACCATTTAAGCTTATCATTGCTACCTGCTGAAAACGTAGAACTTTTCAGCACTTCTCCCATTTCTTCTCGGCTATAACTGAAATTATTAATTGTCCACATAAATGAAAATTTTATTACCTTTACTTGAGTGTAACACCAACTTTCTGCAACGGATTGTGTAGCTTCGGATTGCGGTGTAGGAGGAGGAGATGGTACGCGAGTCAACGCCATTGTGGCAGTCGCCCATAAAACTTACACAAAGCACAATGGATTTACGTTCTAAAATATAGTTCGCTGACAAAAAAATTGATACACAAAAGAGGTCAAGACACAAAATCAGGGTCAAATAACATACATCTGTCCTACGTTTTCTATGCTAAAGTTGCAGTAGTAGTAGTTACTTAGCCGAAATTCCTTGTTCCAGAAACAACAAATGAGGAAACACGAAAACTCGAGGTTAAAATGTCAATGACACCATTGGGCGAAACGTAGAACAAGGACCACGTGCAAAATTTATTTTTATTTTTCATGATTGTCGTTTAATTGATATCAAATGTGTTTTTATAAAGATAAATTTATAAAAGAAATTACCAAATAGTTTTTGTAAATAAAATTACTTTCTTCATTTTTTTCTGAAATAGAACAACTTATGCGTAAAACTTCTAGCAATAAAAATTGTATGTTACCAAACAAATACGTCAAAGCAAACACTAGGCAAGGAATTCTTTTTTTTTTTTTTTTTTTTTTTTTTTTTCAAATCCATCAAATAGCGATTTGAAAAATACGAAAGCAAATTTCAGTAAAGGAAAGTACAGGGTGATATTCCCATAAAGATTTCATTTACGGCACTTCCTTGGAAGTGCCTACGCGATCATCAATCATTGTGTTTTGATTGAAATTATACAAAAAACCATACACCTCTCTGAATTTCCAGGAAATAGCCCTCTTAACACCGTTTCAGATAGCGAGAGTTAAACGCAATAATAAGAGTGGGATATCCTCCAAAAACACTTAAATTTTCGTTGTATGAAAAGCGGTAAAATGTCATCCGAAAACGGTACTATAATTGTTAGGAAAAAAAAAAAAAGCATTAGTTGGGTACGCGTGCTTGTCTTATTGTCGAAAAGCGTGTCTGTTATTTGAAATTATAGTACTTTATTCATGTTTAATACAGTAGTAAACACTGAGCTGTATTTTGGAAATGTATTTTTTAAAGGTTTCTATTTTAAAATTGGTACGTAATGGGCTATTATTTGAAAACAAAGCAACACTGGCTATTTATGCAAGGACTTTATCTCGCAGAATTTGAATTTTATAGAGATTTGTTTTTGCGACATATTCCCATATGGATGGCATAAAATAAGGCTGGTCATATTACTGCTTTGTATAATATCATTTCATTATGAAAAGAAAAACTACATTGGATATCCCATTTACCAAACAAAAATAAACGCCTCATAATCCTCCATTTCCTCTTATTCCTAAAGCTATTCCTTACATGGTATTAATTTCCATTGCCATGATAAAATGTCGCCTACATCCATAAAGGATCTAAATTGTCGCCCCTAAGGCTGTTTTCCAAAATAATTCAGTTTATAAATCCTCAATGTCAGAGGGAAATTCTCTCAAAACTACATTAACTGCTTTAGTTTTTCTGACATGAGCGACATAATGTTGAACAATATTCACTTCTAAATATCGTGCAATTTCTCCGTGACCATCAGGGGTCAATTGCGAAAATTTTAAGAAATTCACTTCTGATTTTGGCTGTAAAACTAGCATTAACCGCAATTTTAAGTTCTTAACAAATTCATTGAAATTTAGCAGTAGTAAGTTGATGCCTGTTACGAAAGTAAAGCATAAGCATTTAGCAGTAGTATCATCAGAATCGGTTTAATCTTGGGTGCCTTTAAAATACCCATCAACAATTTCTAGATTATTATTTAGAATATTCTCATCTGTAACATTTTCAAGGTTTTTTACATTATCATTACCCAAAAATAGGAAATTTGTTTCCAGTATTAAAAACACTGTTGTTTTTGAAGATTTTGGCAGAGTGTGCAGTTTTCCGTGAAGAAATAAAGCCATCATGAGTTGAAGTAGAAGGGTGGCCACACTAGGTAAAGTTGAGCACCTGAACCACGTTTCCAATTGTCTCTTCGGCAATTATTTACTCATATTTTCCCTTTTTCTTCATTTTAAAGAAATTTTACCAATATATGAACTTTCCATGAATGATATGAGCAATTAATAGCTGAACATCCACCCATTTTACCCAAAAAAGCACAATAAATTGTTGCACCACTAATTATGCAGCCGCCATTAATTTTCCCACTTGGGCTCACTAATGGCGGATGATTCAGCCTGTCAGCGTATTTCGAAACCCTACCCCACTTTTCGAATTTTTGACGTCACGGAAATATCGACTAGTTTCACCTGGCAAGACGCCTACCCCACTTTTGACTACTACGGCGCACTTTCGAAAGAATTGTGCTACTGAATAGTGTGAAAAAAGGTGCTAATTGTGAGATTTTCGCAATTTAAATTATTATGAGTGGGAATTTACGCAAAATCTTTAGTGAATGGTTATTGTTTAACGCCGTAGTGTATTTGAGGAAAGAGGAGAATAATTCACTGCTGATGTATATATTAACAGTATGAAAAATTTGGAAGGTGATACTCGGCAATAAATGTGCTGCATTTCATCGCAAAATAGCGACGCCAGTAAAATAAACGAAAGTGTTCGAAAAACTTATCCACATCTGAAGCCACTATACAAAAATTATATGTGTGCCAATACAGCAATTTAAATAAAAAAAATTGCATAAAACTTCAGATCAAGGAATAAGAATTGCAGTGCCTCTATGTGCTTAAAAACTACGAAGCATTCTGCAGACTTTCGTGCCAAAATAAAGTTTGACAAATAGATTAATACATTTTATTGTTTCTTTTAGTGTATATATTTCAAAATTATTAAAATAACTTGAACGGTTGTTTAATTCCTTAAAACCGCAATAAAGTTCATTTATAAAGATATATACAAGGAACTTCATAATTCATTGCTTTGTTGAACAACTGAAATTTACTAAATTACCTAACCTTATAATATTAAATATCTTTGTAACTGTGTTATTATGCTCTGTTTTATAAAAGCTTAACTACTTCTAAAAGCTAACTACTAACTAAAAGCTTAGCTACTTACTATTCATTTGTTATACATTAAAATATTTTCTGATTTATTTACTAAATGCATAATCAATTATCAGGATTACTAAATGTATTAAGAATTTCCATACATGCTTGTGCAGTGTGAATGCATGTTTGTGTAATGAACTTTGATTTTCATGAACGAAAAAGAAATACAATCTCCGAATAAGTACTTTTTGTTTTCCAATTCCTGTGTTTAGCTGTAAAAGTAAATTCACTTCAAGTATGTGTCTGTGCAATTTTGACGATGTAAATGCTGAAATGTATGTATAGTAAAAACTCAACAAAAAAAATATCCGGAAAGCTCTTGAAATTTTGGATAGCCGAGCATATAAAAATGAAATATTGTAATAAGTGAATGGAAGAATAAACTACTAGTCTAAAATCATAAAAACAGTTCATCTTATTTGTATAAACTTGACTATCAAAAGCCAATATTTAATATTATGCACGATTTTGAAAAACATGTATGCTGCTGATCTTTGGAATATGATAATGGGTGATTTTTACAATGGTTGTTATGTGGATTAAGACTGCAAGTTGAGACTTTAAATATGAACAATAGTAATCTGAAAATTTGAAGTAGTAATTTTATATCCAACAATCTCTGCCAAATAACTTCCATGTTTTAAGTAATTAAAAAACATATTTTATCCACTTATTATTAATTTTATAAAGTACATTCTATAATTTAAATTTTATTTACTTTCATCTATTTTTAATGTTTGCCATTATAAATTTCATACTATGTATTTTTTTAAGATTTCATAGTTGCTAATTAAACTTCCTTTACAATTTATTTAGTTATTCTATACATACATTTATATTTTATGTAAGAAAGGGATTTATGTGCAACAGATATACAGTGAAAATCATTTAACACGAAACTGAGGGGACTGAAATATTTTTTCGTGTTAAAGAATATTGAAAAGAAAAAAAAAGCATATATTCAACAAAATTAAGCTTATTAGAGTACATTTTATTTACATAGCTATGTATATATGCATGTATTTAATAAAAACCAATGAAACAAAAACATCCACAAGAACTTAATGGAATTTAATACAAAATTTTCAAGTTTTTGAAAAACAAAACATTTATTGAGTTTTGGGAAAATAATCTGATATTTTTCTTTGCATTGTCTTTTTTAGCATCAAATTGTTAACAAATTGTTCAATGTCGAACATTTTGTTATTCATTTCACCATTGGAATGTGCGTCTAAATAACTGTCCATAGTTTTTATGATATTCCTCATTTCGGATGACATAGGAACAGGAACTGCATTCATTTTATTTTCGTCTCTGCGTCAATGATATCTTTTTAGCTTTGAACAAACTCCAAAATAACTTTGTCTGCCATAATTGGGGCTGTACACACATTATCATAAACTACTGCAACGAATTCTTCCGATAGTACAGTAAGACAGTTCATTAATACAGAAACTTTCTCAAACATTTCATTAAGTGTCAGCTCAGTTTCAATATCCTACTTCTCCATTTCTTTCGGAGCCAAAGAATCTGATACTTTTGAGAATCGTGTGTAATGAAAATAATTTTCATTCAACCTTGGAGTCGCTGAATTCTATGCAGTGCAACATATGAGCCAAACCCACTAATTTTTACTCACACTGCCATGTACTCATCACTGAATTCCAAAGCTAACTGTGTAAGGATCTTAAGTTTTATTAACGTTTATTTTATTTTAAATCTTTACTATCACTTCTTATTTTCTACTTCCGGCCAGAATTATAAGCGTTAACTTATTTATGCAAAATTTGTCTGGCGAACGCCAAGTACTTAAGTTGTGGCTTTTTGCCAAGCGGAAGAGAGGAAGAAGTTAGTCGAAGCAGGCCGCTTACCTTAGAAGTTTTACTCAGTTGCTGGTTGCCTTCCAGGGCAGAGATTTAATCCTCTTGATAATTTTAAACGTATTGTAGTGTTAACAGTTCTCTGTACTACATACAGCTTCCTGTTAATATAAGGCCAATCTTCCACGTTTATTATTTCAAAGTTAGCGTTTAGTTATATTTTTATATTCTTACGTTTAGACCACAAGTAGTGGGTCTTTGTATTCCGAAGTACGGAAATTATTGTAAAGAGAGAAAAATAAAGGGTTTTGTATACCCTTCCTGTGTATCCTGTCTGCTTCCCACAGTTATTGAACATAGCTTTAGTAAGCTCTCTGTTCCGAGTCAGGTCCTTGCATGTTCCCAAAGAAAGTAAGACGGAACATTGAACCTGATAGTGGCGCCCAACGAAGAATAACTATGGCCGAGTTTCAAGAAGAACCTGTGCTGCCTGCAGACGCGGCTCAGAATCCAGAAATGCCAGCTGCCGCCATGGAAGGATGATTTGGTTACATCGTCCAGACCATGCGCGCTTCGATGAAACCAGAAGCAACATTTAATGGAAACTCACCGGTAACCAGTTTTTTTTGGAAAAATTGGATGACCACTTCATGCTCTACCCCGTGCACGAATTTCAAAAAGTTACCTTAGCTACCAGCGCTTTGAGGGGCCAAGCGCTTAACTGGTTCAAATGTATAGGCAGAAGTCTCTTGGGTCAAGCAGGAAGTCCCTACTTACGAGAATTTCAAGACTGCCCTAGTAAAAGCCTTCCCTGTTGTAAGGGATCGTGCGAAATTAGAAACGGAACTTTTCAGTATATATATCAGCAAAGAATCGAAAATCTCTCAAGCTTTATTTTAAGAAAAATTCACGTCTTCAAACTCTTGTATGGAAACCGTCCGGATCCTGAGATAATTCAAGTGATTTTGCCGAGGTTACTGCTCCAAGTGCAAGACTTTATTGAATTAAGAAATCCGACTACACTGGAAAAGTTATTTGAGCTAGCAATGCAGTTTGGAAGTAGAAGAACGGCGGACATTGAAAGAAGACGCCAATATCAACAGCGAAACCAATTTGGAGCGCTAAGACTACAGCAAACTCAAGCACACGGCTACGGAAGCAAAGCGAATCAGTGGGCAAGGAAACCCGAGCATTCAAAAACCGCCGGCGAACGTCGACAGTTCAATAGCAATCCAGGAAAAAAGTCTCAAGGCCAGTGGAAAAAGAAGGAAAGCACGGAAATGAAAAATAATTTAAACTAAAACGGATTTCTGCTGACGGGAGGGTGCGGAAATCCGAAGGCCACGAAAACCCCTCTTCCTTCAAGTTAAATACAGTAATGGTGAAAAATTTGACTCTTCCAAAGATTGAAGTGTTGGTGAATAATATCCCAGCCACCGCACTCCTGGATACAGGCGCGCAGTGTTCCTGTGTGGCAGAAGATTTTTTAGGAAGTATTTTCGTAAATATCGTATATATAATTCGGATAATACGACAGTGTTAGCTGCGAAAGGAGAAAGATGTAAGTGTGTAACGTTGCGCGCCTCCAACTTGCACGCAACCAAGAGGTGACTGGGAAAACTGGATAAAATACAGAGTCTTGTGAAGGGTTTAAGTCCCTTTTTATTCAACGTAAAAATTACAATTGTGTGCTCTTGACGCTCACAGACTGCGCCAACTCGGCGGTCAAATAAAAATAATAACCTGAAAAGAAACTAAAGACAAGACTCTAACTACGAGGCTCTCTAAAATAATTAACTCACCGCGTTTTACAATACCGCTGCTAATTCAGCAGACTTGAAGCTCACTTGAACGATTAACACTACTTCCCGCCAAGCACATAGGCCGAAACGCGGGGTTCTTCAATTCTCGCTAACTACCTCCGCGCTCGTGAAGTAAGAATATCACACACCGAACTTGTTTCCTTTCTATTTAAATCATAATACTTCCGCTGATAATTTGAATCCTTGCGCGTTCTACTCAAATTTACATATTCTGGCATTGGCAGTTCCAGGGGAAAGTAAGGCTTGACAGGAAAGATAGTTTAAACTTAAAATAAATGTTAGTTAAAATAAATATAAACCCTACATTTGCCGCTGCCAGAATTTGGAAAACTTGGAAGCAGGTCCTACAAACGACCTGTTGTAAGTTTCTCTAATTCTGAACTAACTGGCGAGAACCTCGTTTACACAAAAAAATCTTATGTAACAATTTGTATACTAAAATTCTGTTGCTCGTTTTAACTCTCTCTTCTTACAGCAACTTTTCCTGGACTTCATCAATCAATCTTGGTCTTTCCTTCCAGCATCTGGAAGGAATAAGTATCAGTATCTTTCTACATACATTATAATTTACACTTTCTTGACACAATAAATTTTTGTTTTTAAACGATTCGTTTTTCTTAGTTATTGCTTACTTCACATTCATTCAATTTTTCAAGCATTAATTTAACTTTACCCTGGCTCTCCACCGTGTGTGGTGTCAAACGGGAATATTCGTGTTTTAGTCTTACACTTCCCCTAACCACCATGATTTGTTAGAATTCAACGACCAAATAGACACACCTTACTCGACATTCTACAACTCAATGAGCTACTTTAATATTCTTAAAAATTCAAATCTAGGTGGAGAACCCTACAAAACACATTCATTCTAACTTCCCCCTCATTCATCTTTAAACATGCAGGCTTTCGCTCTAAAGCATGACTTTATCTACAATTTAATACTTAAATTTTGACTTCATTGCTTTTAAGCATTCACTTTTAGCATCTACAATTTTATGCTTCTAGACTAAATTCTACTTTTACATAACATTCAAGTATTTACGTACATTTAGAAAATTTTAATACACATGATTTTTACAATTTACCATAAAATGAATAAGAGAAAATAAATTTTTACTTTACTCATTCTTCGCCAAGCTGGCGGCACTGAAACTAAAATTCTTATTAATACAAGAATACGAAGTTATTTTTATCTTCGGCCAAATTTTAGCTTTAACATAACAGAATTAGTATTTCGACCAACAGAAAATGCTTGTTTTTAGCTTTTACACTTAAAGAAAATAATACTTTTGCCTTAGCTAAATAAAGTAAAACAAAACTAAGTCTCAACCGAGACACATTGACTTTCGTCAAAACATAGAACTTCGTACTTATGCATAACACTTCGGAACAAAAGAGAAAAAAAATTTTATAGAAGGTTTTAACTTATCTTTGAGTTTTCGATGCTTGAAACTCCGTCATTAGTTTTTGCCAAAATTGGTCCCAAGTTAGAGATTTCATGGATGTTAATCTTCTCCTTACTGCCCTCCGAGTGTCGTCCACATTACTTTTTCTTTTGCGTCCTCTACATGCTGGCCTCTTGGCGGAGTAATCGTCTGGTGGTTGGCATTTCCGTTTTTCCCTGGGACGGCTGGTCTTGACGTCCTCCGGTCTGGAGTCCTTGAATTTCTTCTGTTCCTCGTATTTTTGTGCCTCCTGTTGCCGTTTCAGTTTCCGGAACGACGGCCTTGCTGGCACCTGACTCTGTGGCCGTGTGCGCGTTCTCCTTGATGTATAATTTTTCCTGCAATCCTTCGTAGGTGGTGTTTTTCTCTTTACCACGGTTTCTTTACCCAGTGCATCTGTATTTTTGTTTTTCTTAAACGCTGGAGTCTGAAAGTTATTTTTTCTTTTTGATACCGACGTCCGGGTTGTAGAAGGGCTAGGTCTCTCTTCAGTTCTCTGTTTCTTGGGTGGTGGAATAGTTGTTATCTCTGGACCTTCTATTTCGTTTAGACTTGAGTCCTGCAAGAAACTTTTAAGGATTTCAAAATCATTTGGATTATAGTATTTTTTCACCTGGTCGGGACTTGCTTTACAGATTTCCCCTCTCTCGTTCTTAAGATATAATACTACTCCTTTGATTTCCTGAATTACATAGGGGCCTTCAAACTTTGGAGCTAGCTTTGCCGTAAAATTGTCTGGGGCACTTGATAAAGAAAATTTCCGCTTCAATACTTTATCCCCAACTTTAAAATCTGCTTCACGGCGTTTTCTATCATAATATATTTTCTGCCTATTTCTTGCCGTATCCGAGGTTTTAAGCGCCTGATCAATCAGCTTTTGCACATCTTTTTGTTTAAACTCCAGCTCTCTTTGTTGCACAAAGAATAATTTATCTAAAGGTGTAATTAATTTTCGGCCTAAGAATAATTCTGCTGGAGTTTTTCCCGTAGTATCATGATTTGCCGTTCTTAAAGCATAAGCTAATTCATTTATGTAGCCATCCCAGCGCTTGTGATGTGTGCTCACGTAACTGCGAATTATTTTTACTATATTTTTATTAACTCTTTCTGCTATGTTAGCCTGTGGTCTATACGGAACCATTTTGATATGGCGTATGCCAAGTCCATTGCATATGTTTTCAAATATTTGACTAATGAATTGTTTTCCGTTATCGCTAATGACTTTTATCGGTGCACCGTATTTTAAAATGTATCTGTGTAAGAATGCATCTGCGACTGTTTTGGCTGAGGCGCGTTTAAGTGGAATAATTTCTGTCCATTTTGAAAAATGATCTACTATTACTAAAAGAAAACGATTTTTATTTAACTCGCTCTGGGGGAAGGGACCAAGAAGATCTATGCCTAAAATTTCATTCGGAAATGTAGCGCGGATGCTATTTAAGTACCCGGCCGGGCTGTAATTAATATCATTTATTAACTGACATTGATTGCAGGACCTGACATACGCCGTTACTATTTTGTATAATTGCGGGAAATATACCGCCTCGCGTACCCTTTTTAAAGTCTTTCTGGCCCCTAAATGGCCCGCTGTTTTTGCTTCGTGTAATTCCTTCAAAATGCTTAATCGAAGCGAGGCTGGGATGACTGGTTTATACTCAAGATTTTCGTTTGTTGTTTTCGTATAGAATAATAAATTATCTATTATTTCATAGTTTTTTGCTCTATTTCTTATCGCATCGATATCTGTGTGCTCGAAGCTTTCGGGGTCTTTCAAATAAGCATAGATATTTCCAAATTCAGGATCAGCTTTCAGTTCAGTAATAACCGTATCTCTAGAATCTAAAATTTTTGAAGTCAACACAGGGAATTTAAGTTCATTTCCTTCATCGTCCAGTTTTATACGAGAAAGTGCGTCAGCTACATTGTTTTCCTTACCCGGTTTATATTTTATTGTGATATTATATTCTTGGAGTTTTAAAGCCCATCTTATTAACCTGGGCGTTAGGTTTTTCCCCGAGTAAAGTCTACCAACAGCCGCATGATCCGAAAAGACTGTTACTGGCGATTTGCCGAAATAAACTCGAAATTTGTGTACAGCCATTAATACGGCTAATGTTTCTCTTTCTGTAGCTGTATAATTCCTTTGTGTCTGATTCAAGGTTTTACTAAAAAATGCCAGAGGATGGTTATTTTGCATAAGAACCGCACCCGCCGCATAGTCTGGCGCATCTGCTGCAATTTCCAGGTTTTCGTCCCCCTCCGGGAATTTTAAAACAGGGGCATTAATAAGCGCTTCTTTCAATCTTTCAAAAGCTGTGTTAGCTTCCGCTGTCCACGTAAATTTACTTCTTTTCCTTTTGATTACTAAGAGTGGTTCAACAATATTAGCGAAATCTTTTATGAAAGATCGATAGTAAGAGCATAACCCAAGGAAAGAAGAAATTTTCTTGGCGGTGTTGGGCGGTGGGAAATTCTTAATAGCTTTTATTTTTGAATCTTGCGTTTCTATACCCTTTTGGGAAATTTTATAACCGAGATATTTAAGTTCTTTAGTTGCGAACTTGCATTTTGAGGCGTTAATTGTAAGACCGGCCTCTTTTAATAATTTAAAAACTTGTTCTAGATCATTAATGTGTTGTTCCAACGTACTACTCGTTATAATTATATCATCTAGATAAATTAAAGTTGATTTTCCTAGGACAGGCTTTAGAACAATGTCCATAGCTCTCTGGAATGTTGATGGGGCCCCACACAACCCAAAAGGCATGCGTAAAAATGCATAAGTGCCCGATTTTGTTATAAACGCGGTTTTATGTATATCTTCGGGTCTCATAGCTATTTGATAGTAGCCAGACGTTAAGTCCAAAGTAGACATATATCTTGTCGATTTGATCTGTCTAATGATCTCGTCTATAACCGGCAAAGGGTAAACTGGAGATTTGGTAATACTATTTAGTTTTCTGTAATCAATAGCAAACCTCCAAGCCCTTTTATCCGAAGGAGGAAACTCGTTCTTTTTCCTACATAGTACGACTGGACTCGCGTACTCACTATTTATGGGCGTTATTATTTTATTCTTTAACATCTCCTGAATATGTTCTTCGATGATTAGGTCTTTTTGTTTATCATAACGATACGGTTTAGTCCTACAAGGTTTTTCGGCATTTAATTGAATCTTGTGCGTAACTATTTGGCAGTTTCCTGGTTTTTCTGAAAACAAATGAGAAAAATTACTCACCACTTGCTGTATTGCTTTCCTTTCATGGTCATTCAGATGTCTAAAGTCCAATTGCGGTGTCTCCACAGGTTCCACCACCCTCTGGTCCATCTCCAACACCACGGAACTATCTTGAAAATTTAATTTGGCCCTCGCGGCCCTTAAAAACTCCATACCTAAAATAAGAGAGTGTTGCAGATCTTTCACCACAAAAATTAATTCTTTGAGACTTTCCTCTTTTACCTGTAAGTTTAATGATAATTTCCCGATGCAGTGACATGTTTTTCCTTGCGCCGCTATAATTTCCGTATTTTTGGTTTTAAATAATCGTACCCTATAAAAATTCTTTTTGAAGAAATTTTCACTCATAAAATTTCCTTCTGCTCCTGTATCGATGAGGGCTTCTACTGGTACATCGCCAACCAGGACTTGTATAATTGGTAGCTGTGAGTTTTTTAAGATGACCGTATTTAAATGTCTATTTGAGGGTTTTTTTAAAACTTCCGGGGTCTGGACCCTCCCTTTCACAGGCCCCTCTACTCGTTTAAAGCTTTCCTTTCAATCTGTGTCTTCTGGGTACCCGGATGTTTATTTTCAAATTTTCTTTTTGGGCCTTGACCTTCGAGTTTCGATGAGTTAGCTTGATAGTTCTTTCCCCCATAAGAGCGATTTCCATTTCTGGTTTCCTCATTTAAAGATTTCCTTCGGGTACTTTGAGAATATGTTTCCCCTCTCGCTTTTTCCGCTATTCTGCGATTTTGAAACTTCACCGCCAATTCGAAGAGTTCCTGCAATGTGCTTGGGTTTCTAATTTCAAAGTAGTCTTGAACAGCGGGTAACAATCTTGGTAATATTATTTCAATAATCTCCGCATTGGGTTTCTTTCCATACAGCATATCCGTTAGCTTGATTTTTCGTAGAATAAAGTCCGTCAATTCTCCTATATCCCATTGATAGAAACTATATAGTTCGGCTTCCAGCCGTGCGCTGTCTTTCACTATGGGGAAGGCCTTTACTAACGATTTTTTGAAATTTTCAAATGTATATGTCTGGCTTCCAAATTCCCCTAATAAAAATTTTCCTATATTTTTCCACCATAGCGCGGCCTGTCCTCTTAGTGCTGATGTGGCGATGGCAACTTTTTGTCTTTCAGGAACAGGGCAGAGCTGAAAGTGGTTTTCTAGACCTTCTAGAAATACCGCCACCGAATTTTTTCCGTCGAAATGGACGTTTGGCTTGATTGACGCTCTCAAAGTCTGGACCAGGTATCCAAATCCTTCCAACTGAGTTGTCATTTCTTGGTGTTGTCCAGCGGCTTCCATCCGATTTTCGGCCATTTCAGTTCGATAAGTGTTCGGGCGCCAATGTAACGTTGCGCGCCTCCAACTTGCACGCAACCAAGAGGTGACTGTGAAAACTGGATAAAATACAGAGCCTTGTGAAGGATTTAAGTCCCTTTTTATTCAACGTAAAAATTACAATTGCGTGCTCTTGACGCTCACAGACTGCGCCAACTCGGCGGTCAAATAAAAATAATAACCTGAAAAGAAACTAAAGACAAGACTCTAACTACGAGGCTCTCTAAAATAACTAACTCACCGCGTTTTACAATACCGCTGCTAATTCAGCAGACTTGAAGCTCACTTGAACGATTAACACTACTTCCCGCCAAGCACATAGGCCGAAACGCGGGGTTCTTCAATTTCTCGCTAACTACCTCCGCGCTCGTGAAGTAAGAATATCACACACCGAACTTGTTTCCTTTCTATTTAAATCATAATACTTCCGCTGATAATTTGAATCCTTGCGCGTTCTACTCCAATTTACATATTCTGGCATTGGCAGTTCCAGGGGAAAGTAAGGCTTGACAGGAAAGATAGTTTAAACTTAAAATAAATGTTAGTTAAAATAAATATAAACCCTACAAGTGTATAGGTAAATTACCGCTGTATGTCCGTATCAAGGACGAACAAGTAAAGGTTATGTTTTTCATAGTAAATAATCTGCAAGCACATATTATCTTAGGAATAGATTTTCTTTCAGAGGCACAAGCAACGCTAGATTTTAATGAAGCGTCCCTTAAGCTGACAATGAAACCAGTTCGTGAAGAAAAGGCTGAACCGCCGATGTTAAACCTTGACCACCTGCCTAATGAAGAGCAACGAAGAATCCGACAAGTGGTAAGTGAATTTGCTTCGTTATTTAGTGATATTCCAGGATTTACTCAGGTTACTAACCATAGTATTGACACCGGAGATTCAATGCCAGTTCGCCACAAAGCATACCGGTATGATAAGAATAAGGAAAAAATTATAGAATGGCATATCACCAATATGCTACGTAAAAAGATCATAACGCCCATCTCAAGTAGTTATGCTAAACCGGTGGTTTTATGTAAGAAAAATAATGACTATCCATTGACACATCCAAAAAGGTGGAGATTCGCAATTGACTACCGTAAATTAAACTCCATAACTAAATAATCGGTATATCCGTTACCTATTATTGAAGAAATTCTAAGGAACATAACATCCACCAAATATATGACGACTTTAGACTTAACGACTGGTTATTTTCAAATAGGGGTTAGGCCTGAGTACGTGCCTAAGACTGCTTTTATAACCAAGTCTGGCACTTATGCATTTCTGCGTATGCCGTTTGGCCTTTCAGGGGCATCGGCAACATTTCAGCGATGTATGGACATTGTGTTAAGGCCTGTTCTTGGAAAGTCCACATTTATCTATTTAGACGATATCTTTATTACTAGTGATAATCTCGACTAACATGTGCAGGATTTAAGACAGGTGTTTTCTTTATTAAATGATTCCGGTCTAAAAGTTAATGTCGAAAAGTGCAAATTTGCAGCCCCTGAATTAAAATATTTAGGTTACAAAATATCTCAGAAAGGAATCGAGACAGACGAATCAAAAATAATCGCTGTACAAAAGTATCCGACTCCAAACACGGCGAAAAAGCTCTCTTCTTTTCTAGGACTTTGTTCATGTTATAGGTCCTTTATAAAAGATTTTGCAGCTATTGCTGAACCATTGTTAAAATTAAAAAGGAAAAAGGCAAGATTCTCGCGGACGGCCGAAGCCAATAGTGCTTTAGAAAAATTAAAACAAGCATTAACGCAAGCCCCTGTGTTGAAATTTCCTGAAAAGGATGAGAATTTAGAAATTTCAGCGGATGCTTCGGATTATGCGGTAGGAGCGGTAATTTCGCAAAATCAGCAGCCCGTGGCATTTTTTAGCCGAACTTTAAATCAAACACAAAGAAACTATTCCGCGACCGAGAGAGAGGCACTTGCAGTTCTGTTAGCAGTGCAAAAGTTCCGAGTCTATTTTGGAAAGGCGCTAATAACATTGTACTCTGATCATGCGGCGGTAACTAGATTGTACTCAGGGAAAAACTTATCCCCAAGGTTAATAAGATGGGCACTCAAGCTACAAGAATATAATCTGGTAATCAAGCATACCCCCGGAAAGGAAAAAATCGTAGCAGATGCCCTATCCAGAATTAAAATAGATGAAGAAAGTAATACTATAAAGGTGGCAATGCTCACAGCATGTACAATAAATTCCCGAGAAACTGTAATAACCGAACTGGGTAAGGATCCTGAGTTTGGAAGCATTTATGAGTATTTAAAGGTTGCTGAAAATTTTAGCCACCAAGATATTGTGGCGATAAGAAATAGGGCGGCTCATTACGAACTAATAGATGGTCTATTATTTTATACAAAAACTACGAATTCCAAAAACGAATTTCGACCTGTTATCCCAGCTAGTCTTAGATTAAATATCCTGCAGGAGCTCCATGACAGCCCTTTAGCTTCTCATGCTGGTATTCGAAAAACTATCCAACGCGTACGCGAGGCAGTCTATTTTCCTGAACTGCAAAAGTTAACAAGGGCGTATGTCCAGTCCTGCCCAACATGTCAAGCAACTAATTATATTAATTTCCGCCCGGCCGGGTTTCTAAATAGTATTAAATCCGAATTTCCAAATGAAATAATTGGCATCGATTTATTGGGCCCTTTCCCAAAAAGTCAGTTAAATAAAAGTCGCTATCTCCTTGTTATGGTTGATCATTTTAGTAAGTGGACCGAAATTGTTCCCTTAAAACGAGCCTCCGCGAAATTAGTTACTGATTCTATTTTAAATAAATATATTTTAAAATACGGGCGCCCCTAAAAGTTATATCGGATAATGGTCCTCAATTTGTAAGTAATGTATTTGAAGACATGTGCCAAGAACTGGGCATACGTTATTTAAAAATGGTCCCGTATCGGCCGCAATCAAATATAGCGGAACGGGTCAATAGAAATATAGTGAAAATTATCCGTAGTTATGTTAAAAATTTTCATAAAAGCTGGGATAACTATGTCAATCAATTTGCTTTCGCCCTTAGGACCGCAAAACATGATACAACGGGCAAAACTCCTGCTGAGTTATTTTTAGGCAGAAAGATTATAACGCCGTTAGATAAATTATTTTATGTGCAACAAAGAGCCCCAAAATTTAAAATGGGTGATATAGAAAAACTAATTAAAGAAGCAAAAAAGAATACTGAAGTAGCACAGAGAAAACAAAAGCTGTATTATGACTTGAAACAACGGGGAGTGACTTATAAAGTAGGGGATGAAGTATTAAAAATTAAGCATTCACTTTCTTCAGCACCAGAAGATAAAACTGTCAAATTTTTTCCACAATTTGAAGAACCATATGTCATAGAAAAAATAACTCACGCTGTAGTAGTGTTAAAAGCCAGGAATGGTGAAACCTGATCCGCAAACATTGATCAAATAAAACCCTACTATGATTGTAATAAAATGCAAATATTTACAGATCTTTTGCAGGATCCGGCACGGCAGACACGGCAGGCACAACCTCCAGAGTTGGAACAACGACAAGTACAAGGGCAAGCCATTAAGAGGCAGGAGCAAGTGAAAAGAAAGTTTCCCCGCGGGAAAATTGAAGGTAACAAGAAAAAGAAGCCGTTCCACCCTCTAGAAAAGAGAGCTCACGAACACCCCCAGAATGAAGAAGGGAGAAGGACGACATATGCAAAGAGAGCCAGGAGAAATGACGGCAACTATAACCCGGCTCTAAAACGGAAGATCTACTCATCCGACAGGACTCTCCGCAGCAAATGTCGCCGAACTGCGGAAGGGCCACCAGCGGCGGAGGAAAAGTTACAAGGAAAATTTGAACGGCTAGCAACGAGGTGCAAGCAGGAACGCGAAACAAGTCTCCCGGTTCCGCCAAGACCAGCTGCCATCAAACGGCCAAGACCACAGGCAGAGGCGAAAAAGAAGGTATTCAAGGGTGACCGAACTGGAGAAAAAAGAAAGCTTCTAGAGGAAGGCACTGAAGGGCGAGCCCGCACAAGAAGGAGGATAAATCAAACGAGAATTTGCACTACCTTCCAGGACTGGGCTCAGAAAAGAATGTCCGAATATCACAAAGATAAGTAAAATTTTATGTTACTTTGCAAACTTAAGTTAATCTTTCATTCTTACTGCAAGTGGCAGATTTCAAGAAGTTTTACGCCATGCGAGGTCTACCTTTATCGCCAAAAAGGCGAGAAATGAGTTGTTACCGATTTTGGTATTATGTTTTTCAATTACTCGCGCGTAAAACTAAAGTTGATGTATAATAGGAATATGTAAAGACTTAAATATTGTAAAAGTTATTGTATAAATTTTATTTAAAACATTCTGGCAAGAAAGAAGTTTTAGTCTGAAAGACTTTTTGAAATGTAGTATTTCAATGTAGAAGAATTGGCACTTGCTTTGAAAAAAATAGAAGTTAACAATGTACTACTAATGTATGTTTTCAAATGCGTAAAATTAACGGCATGTTAATATGTTCTTATATACAATGTGAACTGTTATTTTAAATGTTAAGAAATACCGTGATATGGTAAAAGTGAAAGTAATGTTAAAAATTTTTTTTATTCGTGTGACTGTAAAAAGACCAAATCATGGTGAATATGTGTTAAAGGTTGAATGAAGGTAGTTAGGCTCTCTGACGCTACACTTCAGAGTTAGCCACTTTCAGAATTGTACCTCAGGGTTTAGAGTTGAAGTTAGGGTGTGTTACGAGGTCTTGGTATGTTGAATTTTAACACGTTAGTGTTTTGATTGTAGGAGGAATTGTTGAACACGTATACATAAACACATTCGTGTTTGGTGTTCTTTTACAACACATGTCAGAGAGCACGGGGAGAGATAATTAAAATAGTCATGAATGAAATAAGAATGTTAAGAGAAATATAAATATGCATGTTACTTGCCATTTCATTGTGTAACATTTCATTAAACTAGTTTTCCTTCCAGATCTCTGGAAGGAATCTCTGGAAGATCTCTGGAATTCCAGATCTCTGGAAGGAACCAGATTTGAATAAAAGCTCCTGTTTAGATGCAGTACAGATGAAAAATTGCGTGTCCTTGGAGCTGCTATTGTAAAAACAAATTTCTTTTTTTTAAATTTCTAGTTTCTATCAGAAATGTTTGTAAAAGATTGGCCTCGCGTTAGATTCTAGAGCTAAAAGTTTTCTACAAGGTCGTTTTAGACCTCAGTTTCAAACTAATTAACTCTGGCGTGAAGTATGTAAGGATCTTAAGTTTTACTAACTTTTATTTTATTTTAAATATTTACTATCACTTCTTATTTTCTACTTCCGGCCAGAATTATAAGCGTTAACTTATTTGTGCAAAATTTGTCTGGTGAACGCCAAGTACTTAAGTTGTGGCTTTTTGCCAAGCGAAAGAGAGGAAGGAGTTAGTCGAAGCAGGCCGCTTACCTTAGAAGTTTTACTCAGTTGCTGGTTGCCTTCCAGGCCAGAGGTTTAATCCTCTTGATAATTTTAAACGTATTGTAGTGTTAACAGTTCTCTGTACTACATACGGCTTCCTGTTAATATAAGGCCAATCTTCCACGTTTATTATTTCAAAGTTAGCGTTTAGTTATATTTTTATATTCTTACGTTTAGACCACAAGTAGTGGGTCTTTGTATTCCGAAGTACGGAAATTATTGTAAAGAGAGAAAAATAAAGGGTTTTGTATACCCTTCTTGTGTATCCTGTCTACTTCCCACAGTTATTGAACATAGCTTTAGTAAGCTCTCTGTTCCGAGTCAGGTCCTTGCATGTTCCCAAAGAAAGTAAGACGGAACGTTGAACCTGATAACTGATGAGAGATGAGATGTTTGTGTGGCGTTTGTAGACGTGGAAGGCGAAAGTCCGTAGATAAACAAAACTGGCTCGTGTCACAGGCTATTCCGAGGGTATTTCAAAGTCAAATTAGCCTCTTTTCTACAAAACATGTGAAACCACATCTCTTTCATTTCACTCTCCGCTTAAATCTCACCAGCGATGCCAGTGTTTTCTTTATTTTGTTCATTTCCAAAAAGGCTATCTTTTCGTGTTAACAGAAACAAAATGCATGAAATTACATAGTACAGTCAAAAGTCGTTAATTCGAACACCCATAATCCGGAATGATCTATAATCCGAACCTCAAAGCTAAAAACTTTCTGCGCATGCGCCGCGTTGACACATGCGCATAGACGTTTACGCATGCGCGTAAGACCTTTTAAGACTGCGCAAGCGCAGATTACGTTTTCGCGTGCACGTTTTACATATAACGGACGGTTATATGTAAAACGTGCTATAAGCTAAAACTATCTAATTATCTATTTCAGTTAATGGTGATGATTGCGTTGCTTCTTAATCTTCGAATTGGATCCGGCTTATTATTTTTTGCAGACTGTAAGAGCAATTTTATAAAAGTAAACTTGAACTTTCGATTATGTCAAATAGAATTTCCGATTCTGGAGCTCCCAAAGGATCGTACAAAACGAAAGTATGTTTCGATGTCCATCAAACAAAAAGTGGAATTGCTGCAAAAAATGGATAAAGACATGAAGAAGGTGACAGAGAGGTTAGTGAAAACGAAAAAATTTCGATTGACAAATTAGTCGGTATTCTCGGCACAGCAATTATAGGACTTGGAACTTGTAACTGAACAAGAAATTATGTCTGTTTATAGAATTAAAGAGAAAGTATTATCACATAAAACGAAGCAACTTAAACAACTTACATTGAAAGAAATGTTTAATAAAGTAAACAAATAAATATTAAGCTTTTTTTTTTTTGTAAATTTTGATACTCTTTAGATCATAATTGTTCTTTATTTCATAAATTACGGTTTCATATTTTTAATTTTAGAATTTCTGCGTGCCATCTTACGAGATTTAAACTGTTGATCTATAATCCGAAATCGCCAAAGTCCCGACGAGTCCGGATTAACGACTTTTGACTGTATTTTGTCGGGACCGTTGCATTATTTCGTGTTAACCGATATTTCGCGTTAAACGTATTCCACTGTATACAGATGTGTTTGGACTAAGTATATACAAATAATTTTTTAAAAGGAAAATTTATAATCCTTCCAAAAATGTTTGTTCATTATGCTGCTAAAAATTGCTCAGTAAATATATAAAGAAAGAAATTTACAACCAATTTTTCAGAAAGAATAAAAATTGAAATTCAAATTGATAAAATCCTGTTTAGACTAGTAAAATCTTTTTAAATTGGAAGATATTTTTAATGATTTTACTTCCCTCCCCCCATTTTCCTTTGCTACTGCTGTTTGATAAGAGGTTCTAGTAAAGTTTTGCGTTTAAATTATTTTGAACTTTCAAAGATTTTCCACTGCAGGATTTTAATTTTTTTCTACATTTTTAAGGGCCTTTTTTCTTTCTTTCTTTCTTTTTTCTTTTTTTTTTTTTTTTTTTTTTTAGTTTAGAAAAATATTCGGAAGATATTTTCAATGATTTTCCTTCGCTTTGAGGAGGACTAGAATTTTTTGGTGAACTATTAAGATAAAAAATATATTGAAATGGTTCATCAGCTGATTCTGAATACAGAGAAGCAAGAATTTTGTTTTAGAAGGGGAAATGTAATTAAATTCGACATACCTCCTCTTGACGATATTATGTTAAAGTTGATTGGATTCCTCACCTTCCTTGTTCTTTTATACTACTTTTTTGGTTTTTCTTGTGATGGTTTATTTTAACATGTTGACTGTTGTGGGGGTCACCGGTGACCTGCAGTCGACTTGGCTACAGCGCCGTGGGTGCCACTGGCAACGCGACCAATAGTAAAATACATAATTAGAATAAATATTGATACTGATAAATTTTTAAATGGTACCATTGTTACTATAATGGTTAAGAAGAATAAATCGTAAGAATTTAAATTATAAATCACAAAAATAGTTTACAGATGTTTGGAGGTCGCTGGTGACCCCCAGCATGAAGCACGATTATATAACATTATGTTCTGTAGATAATATTTCGACATAATATATATCGCACAATAAAAATTTCAAGTTGGCGTCATGCGCAAATCATGTAAAATGCACGCGGCAGTCAACATGTTAATTTTTACATTTTAAATTATCCTTGTTCCACATTTATAGGGTTTTATGAATCTCATTTGAACTTCAATTTTTCAGTCTTTGTGAAAAGTTGTTCCTAAATTTCTTTATATACTATGTATAAGAACTCCTACACACCTAGAAAAAACTAATTTATATATTTATTTATCCCAAATTTTCATTTTGAAACATTTTAGTACATGCTTTTCCTCAATATTTTAAAAGTTGATTTTTTTGTTGAACTGAAATATGTAATATGAAAAAATTCTATCAAAAAACATAACTCAGAATCAAAACAGGAGATAAATAGAGATAATAATAATGTGGGATATTCGATTCTCTTTCCCTAATAGTCATTTGAAACATTTTAGCGTGTTTTCCCATTCAGCTGAAACAGTAAAAATATAGAAAAATTCCGACAGAAACATAATTCGGCTTAGAAACAAAACAGGCAAAAAAATGGGTTGGTATCAGGAAACTGATTGTTCTAAAACAGGGCTTCTTAAACTTTTTTTCAGTTGTGACCCTTTTTTTATCATAGATTTTTTTCACGACCCCAAAATATGTATGAAAATTTTGTGGGACCCCATAAGCATTGCGAAAATCTGACACACGCGCGAGTGAAACTGATATTTTAAGTGACGGAATACTGTGTGTTAAGTCTCTAACTTGCCAAAAATTTTAGTTGATTGGAAACTAATATGCCGATTTAAAAGGAATGAAAGTAAATTATTACGTTTCTTACATAAAATTGCACAGTTAACATTTAGCTTCTATTTAAAACTTCTAAAATGCTTATGTTACATTTTTCTGTTATGTAAGTATTGAAGGTGGATATCTCACTGAAATAGAAATAATTTTGCTATTGAATTAACATGGAGAACTTTTTTATTGAAATATTTTTTCTCTGTGACATTAGTTGCATCTACTACGAAATAAAGATTAAAGAACTGTTTTTAAAACATTTTGAATTCATTGTCATATTGATCTATGAAGCACTAGATTAGTGAGTTTTTATTACATTATTGACAAATATAGTTTTTAAACAATCAAAAAATTTTCAGCGGAGATAATTATTTGTCAAATATGAATGTGTTTTCAAAGAGGAAATAAATAATAAGTGATAAAAAGAAAATTCAGTTAGAACATTCACATCTCTAAGAAAGTAATTTGCTTTGATTTAATCTTTATAGTACAATATATTTTAAAATGATAAGGCAAAATCCAATGTGAAAGGTTATGCGAAGATTACGATAGTACCTAGAGTATTCAGCATTTCGTATAATCCTATAACCAGATAATAATAATAATAATAAAATAAATTTTATCTGAATGAAGTTTTCTTATTACAGAAACAGTAAAATTATGCAATTACATAAACGAATACACTTTCAGACTGTTTTACTGTTTTACTTTAATACTGTTTACAAGTGCACGCCAAAGTTGTGTTTTACTTCTCGCCCTTCAGCGCATGCTCAAGAATTACCATCCAGGCGAAACTAGTCCATTTATCCATGATGTCAAAAATTCGAAAAGTGGGGTAGGGTTTGGAAATACGCAGCCTGACATAGGAGCCCTGTAACTTTCAAAACGTCAAGTAACAGTTAGTTAAATAAAGTTTTTAATTTAAGTAAATTTACTATTTATGTTTCAGAAAAATAATTAGATCGTGATAAAAGTAAGGTTTAATGCAATCTGTTTTTTGAAAAGTTTATTTTATTTATGTATATATTTTCTTACTTATTTCTGAATCTGGCATTAGTTATGTATGTCGAGAAAATAAAAAATATCATATAGGGAATTTTTGAAATTTTTGAAGGTAAAGTGGCTTTTTTTTTATATAGCATGTAATTTATCACTTGAAATTGGTTTATCTTTCGTTTTACAATAACGGTTTTACAAAAGACGTTATGTTATCAACGTTTTTTGTAGAAGTGAATCCGAGGTATTATTAAACATCATATTGCGGACAAGCGTTGTATTTTAACCTTTGCCTATTTGAATCTAAACTGTTTTATCAATCCTAATGAAGAAAATTTTAACTCTTATGATTTCTGGAACATTACGGTTGGTTGGTGAAAACATTTATGTTGATTTGCTGCATAATATTGAACATGAAATGATGTGGAAAGTTCAGAATCACCCACTGCTTGACGCGTTTTTAAGAATTGCACATACTCGGTATCCATGTACACATCGACCTATTTTCACGTTAAAAAAAAATCCCAGAATTGCACAAAACTGGTATTACGCGCTCCCTTGACTTTATCCATGTACACATCGACCTATTTTCACTTAAAAAGTCAAAGAGAATTGACAAAAATCCAATTCTTCTTACTCTTGTAAAAAGCGCCAAACAAATAAGTGGGCGATTCTACACTTTAGCCAAAGTGATATTGATTAAGATTTTCCATGATACCCTTCGATAACAGATTTTAACTTTAATGGGTAGAGTAGACTTTAAGGTACCTCTTGTATTATGGCAAAGTTGTTTGATTTATCGCGAAGTTGTTGTTTCATTTATGGTAGCCTGTGTTGTTCAATGTTATGTGAACACTATTGTTATGTAATCGGGTGCATAATTCTGCAAAATTTTGAATCATGGAATGTAAGCGTTTTTGTGGTGTGTGTTGGTTTGATTCTTTAGACAGTAGAATGGCCGAGTGTAGTAAGATTAATTTGAAGTTTCTGTACTATTTGGAGCGAAAGGGGAAAAGAGCTTTAATTTACTTATGGTTTACGTAGTAACCATTATAAGTGTCCTGTATGTAGGAAGGATATGCGTCTAGTCGAACGTAAACACTGTTTAGATGAATTTGAATGGGTTTGTAGGAAGAAAGGTTCAGATGGTCACTATGTGAAGTGTTCGATCAGAAAGAGAACCTGGTTTGAAAAAAGTCATTTGATATTTTGATTTTTACGTGGCTCTGGGTGTACGAAGCGAACTCGAAAATCATGGTAAGTGAATATTTGCTTTTGGTAGTGCTTTATTGTATAACATGTTTTTCCTTTTTAATGTTATTTTATTGTTTGGTTTAAAATGTATTTCATTGAGATTATGTATTTATTGTTTGCCTATATTGTAGAATTTGGTGCTCCTTTGACTTTTTAAATGAAAATATATCAATGTGTATAGACAAAATAAAGGGAGTGCGCAATGCAAGTTTGTGCAATTCTGGGATTTTTTTTTAAGTGAAAATAAGTTGACGTCTACATGGATAAAGTTAAAAGAGTGTGCTATGCCATTTTTGTGCAATTCGGGGATTGTTTTTTAAGTGAAAATAGGTAGCAAAAATCGCCACTTCGCAAGCCAAAATAACGAGTCAAAGAATTGCACGAAATCAGTATCCATGAAGCGTCAAGTTTCGCCAAGGGGTACCCTAAACTATACTTTTACCCTTTTAATTATTTAATTTCTAGTTCGTTGATATACAGAGATATTATTTTTCAACCAGTCAGTGAGAAAGGTAATTCGTTTAACTTTGAATTATGACACTGAATAAGCAATTTTATCACTTTGTAAAATAATAGTTGAAGTATTTCCACAAAGAACCCGATAAATGTAAACACCACCAACAATGGCGATAAGAATTCAAACCTTGTAATCCAACGGAGTCATGTGTTCAAAGATAGCAGCCATTCATCTTATGCTGTTTTTAGTAATTTTGCATATTATAGCATCATACTCAATATTCGTGTTTGTATGTGTAATTTGCCTTTCATTTACTGAATATAATTTTGTCTAATTTAAAAATTATCTTTTCTGAAGTTTTTAATAATGAATAGATGGAATTATTTTCATTCAAGAATTATTTTCATGGAAGTTGTTGGAGAAAGATGCAGTTGATCTTTACATTATGGTAACTTGGCGATTTTTTGGCGAAAATTTGGCAACCAACTCTCCTACAGCAACCCTCTATTTTTTTTCCCTGCGGCCATTTTGTCTTCACGAAGTAAAGACATGTTTCTTTTCTTTTTATCTACTGAACACTTCTTCCAACAATCTACTAGCCGAATTACACTTATGCTAGAAATTTTATCAAACAAAACTGCTTAATCATGACAAATATTCACTGCAAAATTGGGAAAAAGTGCACAATACAATACTCCTTACGCGTTTTTCAAAATAACACATACACATAAACCATGTACACGCCAGGTAGTAACCTTTATCGCCTCCAAAATGTCGCCAAACTACCAGTTACCATATTGTAAAGATCAACCAAAGATGCTTGTGTGCAGTAGGAAGAGTTATTTCCTTCATTAAAAGCATGTGAAGAGCAAACAACAGATCTGCAGAGACTCCGATTCCATTGATTAACAAGCACTTGGCAAAGGTAACAACTATAATGACTGATGAATGGCAGATGGTTGTACGGATTCTTGGCGATTTATTTTGGCGCAGTTGTTGGCTCGGTTTTAACAATCGTCAGCCATCTTGAAAAATGCTGTGTTTACATAGTTTGTCATTAGTAAAGTATTTGAAACTTAAAAAATTTATATATATATTGTTAAAAATAATGGATTAATTTTTTTGTTAAAAACATTTTTTTAAGATGGCAGGCAAATGTAAATAAATACATTTACTACGAGTATACAATGCTAATGTAAGGTTAAATTATTACTTTCATATACCAATGAAATAGAATAAAAACATTATGCCAATGTATTAGACTAAAATATTATTTAAACTGAATATCGAATTAAAAAAATATCAAAATTCCTTAAATTCAAATACTTTAAAATAAGTAAATTAGAACGCTTCGTACACTAGAGCTAAAATGACCGCAGTTAGAAGTTTGCCGTTAAAAAGGAGGAATGTCTAATATTTTTTTACCGTTACAACGGTTATTTCTTCGGCCATGAACCACAATACCGTATATGGCCGTCCTCGGAATCAGCTCTTTGAACGATCTTCATCTGAGATCCACATACTCGCACTTCATTGCCTTCAATGAAGTGCAGTTAGCGAGGTTTCCTCCAAAAATTTTAAATGAATTTCCTCTGACCCTTGTAACAATTCGAAGAGATGAATAATAAAATTTTAAAATGGCGTGCTAATGTACAAATATTCTGTAACCAATCAGGGAGCTGATTACAGCTTGTTAATGCACAAATATTCTGTAACCAATCGGGGAGTTGATTACATCACATGTAGAATTAAAATTATTTGGTTGATCTTTGGATTATGGTAACTTGGCAATTTTTTGGCGAAAATTTGGCGACTAACTCTGCTACAGCTACCCTCTATTTTTTTTTTTTTTTTTTTTTTTTTTTTTTTTGCCGCCAGTAAAGACATGTTTCTTTTCTTTTTATTTACTGAACACTTTTTCCAACAATCTACTAGCCGAATTACACTTATGCTAGAAATTTTATGTAACAAAACTGCTTAATCATGACAAATATTAACTGCAAAATTGGGAAAAAGTGCACAATCGCAAACTCCTTGCACGTTTTTCAGAATAGCACATACACATAAACCATTTACACGTCGACTTATTTTTACTTAAAAAAACATCCCAGAATTGCACACACTCTTAACTTGATCCATCTACACCGCTATTTTCTCATAAATTACAAAAATTTGCACGAAAATTCAAAAAAATTCTGTGAATCTTTAAACTCGGTAAAAAGCAGATATATGAAATTACCTGATCACGAAAAAGTATATACCCTTTCCAAGGATGAACATTTCCATGTATAAAATAAATAAAATATCCAAAAACTTTTACCTCTAAATTATCTATTATATTATAAACGTCACCAACGAATTCATACCACAAACATTACAAATGGTTACAAATACTTAGTGTCAAATATTTAAATTATTTCCATACACGTTTACTTCAACTGAAATGTCAATACCAAATTCCTACAAACATAAAATTCACAAAATAACTATCATTTAATTAAAATATCACTAAACCATGTACACGTCGACTTATTTTTACTTAAAAAAACATCCCAGAATTGCACAAAAATGGCATTGCGCGCACTCTTCACTATATCCATGTACACTGCTTTTTTCTCATAAATTAGAAAAATTTCACGAAAATGCATGAAAATACTCAAAGTATTCTACTCAAACGTATTCCAAAATACTACAAACATATAACTCGCAAAATCACGATCATTAAATTAAAAAACACTACTTAAAATATAAATAAGCACATACATTAAATTAATAAAAATTAGATTACAATCCTAATTACTTTAAACTTAATCATTGCTAATAACAATTTTACAATAATATCATATTAATTTATTTACTCCTTACATTTAGAACAATGCATAAAAATAATATCCTCAAATGATTAAAAATACTAACTTACCTAATCTTCAGAATCTTTATTACGTGTCACGCACACTTCCACTATTTCACACAACACACAATGAAGCTTAATACAAAATAATATAGTATTACAGTTTTCCAAATTCCTCCCCCTTTTCCGATTAAAGAACTGTAATTCGTCCATTAATGTGACATGACATATCTCATGATCTCTCATTTACCTCACACAAAATAATGCGTAATCGGAACTGAGTACTTCTCACATTATTACCAAAGTCCTAGGTAGTAACCTTTACCGCCTCCAAAATGTCGCCAAATTCCAAAGATCAGCCAATTATTTAAATAATCATACTAAATAACATCATTTTTCAAAAAAAAAAAAAAAAAAAAAAAAATGCAAAATTAAATTTATTTTAATATTTAACAGCCATAAATAATGTTTAAAACATTAGATTAAATTTATAGATATTAAAACCAATTACAGTCAAAAAGTCATTAAGACCTTTACGGCTGCGAATATGCATGTGCGCGTGCATAAAATATGATTACGAATGCGCTTTTAATGTATAATGGACGGTATAAGCTAAGTTAAAATTATCTAATTCAGTTAATGTTGCAGACTGAGTTGTTCCTTAATCTTCGGATTGGATTCGGCTTATTATTTTTTGCAGACTGTTAGAGCAATTTTATAAAAGTAAGCTTGAACTTTTGATTATGTCAAATAGAATTTCTGATATATATTTACTAATATGTAAAGGATCTACAAAACGAAAGTATGTTTCGAAGTCCATTAAACAAAAAGTGGAATTGCTGCAAAAAATGGATAAAGGCATATCCTTTGTTTATCTAAACTTTGTTTATCTTTAACGCCGCGGCACGCAATGAATTGGAAGTTGATCTGTCAGCACTATCATTATCTTCAGGGCAGATGTTTTTATTTTATTTGGCCTATAATTCCTTACTGAATGTAGTATTTCATCTCGATGTACTCTGTCTTTGATATGATTTAAATCAAATTCCTCGTCATTATAATTCACTTCCGATAGCGAAGAAAGTGACAGAGGTTATTGAAAACAAAAAAATTTCTATTGACAAATTAGTCGATATCCTCGACACAGCAATTATAGGACTTGAACAGTGGAACTTTGTAACTGAACAAGAAATTATCTCTGTTTATAGAATTAAAGAGAATGTATTATCACTTAAAAAATGAAGCAACTTAAACAAGTTACATTGAAAGAAATGTTTAATAAAGTAAACAAATAAATATTAAGCTTTTTTTTTTTGTAAATTTGTATACCCTTTAGATCATAATTGTTCTTTATTTCATAAATTACGTTTTCATATTTTTAATTTTATAATTTCTGCATGCCATCTTACCAGGTTTAAACTAGTGTTCTATAATCCGGAAAAATCGATAATCCGGAATCGCCGAAGACAGACGAGTGCGGATTAACGACTTTTGACTGTACTTTTAAAGTAATGTGACGTCATTCATTACATCATTCACAACATAAAATTCCATAAAATATAAACAGAAAATTTTTATTTCAAATGAAAATGCAAAGTTAAATTGATTTTTAATATTTAGAAGCCATAAATAATATTTAAAATACAGAATTTATGCATAATAAAACACATTATTTTTTTACATAAAATGACAGCAAAGTATCGGTTACCATAAAATAACTTGTTTAGCAATGGGTTTACCATATGTTGTATTGCTCGCCAAAATCCGTGCAACGTCTACCAAAGTAGCACCTGGAAGACATAAGTTATTCTTATGCAGGCATGGATATCACATGCATCAGACTATTAATCATTTCACATATTTCGTTAATCCGAAAGTGGTGCACATGCCCAGTCCAAAAACTCAGACACGTGGTCTCTGAAAGCGAAATTATGAAAAAAGTGGTTTTCACAAGGAAAATCTAGCTGATCGAGAACTGGAATGCCTATGTCAGCGTAAAGTTAATCATAATGGCAAAATCTTATTTGTGGAAATTTTAAACGTAGTTTTAGATTATATCCTTTTAGGCTAATACCTTTCTGGCAGTTTACTTAATGGCATAGATTTTTTAAATAAAAGGACGGCCTTTTTCAGGGCAACGAAAAGCTGAAAAAAGAAAGGAAGTATTCCTAGATATGAGTGTACAATTTTTTAAAAACTCTTTTATAATAATATAATTAATTAGAAGTCTATTTCAATAATAATACTAATATTTGCTTTACTATTTTATAATCTTTACTTGCATATGCTTGTACTTTTCTACCAACCTGAATTTCATTTTATTAAGTAGCATGTTTCTTCAGCTAATTTTTAATTGCATATACGTAATATCATGCTTTTGTGCTAATTATGTTTAGCAAACTAAATTTGACTTACATATGTGTGATATCACACTATGCATAAATTATCTTCCTTAAAACACTAAATTTAACTTATATATGCTTTGCATTTAACCCCTTTGTGATAGCATGTTGCTGAACTAAAAACCCTCTGCAGAGGAGTGTATCATATACATCAGTTCTAAATATTGCTAGCAGCCAGGTGATGCACTGGTGCATCGTCACTTTGATTGGTCTTCGAGACAGGTATTGCAGATATGCATTCTCAAACACACATGTTCTTTTAGAATTTTTTAAATCACTTGATGACCCTCCATGTCCACTACAATTAGCTTATTTAAACATATACATTGTTCATCATGTGCCCGTGAAGTACTCTCCGTTTCTGGTGATTCATTTAGATATACCGGGAGATGTTATTAAGTAAATAAATCTCAGCCGATGCACAGTGGACTTAACATAATATAAACATTAAACAGTTTCCGATGCTTCAAACTTGTTTAATTTGTTAAAATTGGATGTTAAGGGCCAATTTGGCACATTTTTGAAAAATCACCAATTTCCCAAATCGGTTATTTTTGTGCATTTTAGAAAATGACTAACTCATCAGATCACCATATTAGATGGTTGAAAATTTTAATGAATCCTGTAAACATGCAAAAAATTCATATCTAAAACAGAAGCTTGAGAAAAACAAGGAAAAAGTATTTGAAAGTTAATAAATATGTATTTAATGCGATCAACAATATTAAGACCTTTCATAATATCATGTACCATTTTTATGACAGTAGCAGAAGGGAGCAAAACATTTCATCACAAAATTTAAGAAATTGTGATAAACAGTAAATGAGCAATAAATAATAGGAAAGCATTGATTCATATTTAAAGAAAAACTCTAAATGTGAATATATTTTCGTAATATCATATACCATTTTTAAGACAGTAGCAAAAGGGAGTAAAATGTTTCATCACAAAATTGAAGAAATTGTACTAAGCAGTAAAGGAGTAATAAGTAAAAGGAAAGCATTGATTTATATTTAAAGTAAAACTTAAAAAAATTGCAGAAGAAAAACTAAGATAAAATTCAAAATTCTGATTGACTGAAACAGGATTAGTATAGTAAAAAAACAAAAAGTGGTTAAACAGTTTTAACTACATTAACTTATATTTTTACAATAAATTTTTATTTATAATAAACAGTAGAAACCCACATTTGTTTATATCTATGCTAAAATGTAACAATGTAATAAAGATAAAATTAAAAATGCCATGCTCATTTCAACCACATGCTTTATCACATATAATGTAATTGCATCTAATAAGAATTACTTTTATTGCAATTTATATTTAAATCAAAATCCATATTAATCAATTCAGCAAGTTTAACAAATCTATGAAAAAGTAACAAAAATGAATCTTACCTTTTCCATTTATTAATCTGATGATTGTGGCAGATAAACAATCTTAATTGCTCTCTGAAATTCCGAGAAGCAATCACTTGCAGATCAAATGAGAATACTTCTTCCGCCACATGTGCTCGGCCAAATACGAACCAAATTCATCTTTCACTTGACGAGTATCCTTCAATTTTTTTAATGGATTCCACATGTCCTCAGTTGAATTAGTACGAGCACCTGTCTCAGGATCCTTAAAACCGAGACTGTGATTTACATGAAAGTGCATAAATCCCTCATCACTGAGGCAATCATATTATTTCCAACAGACCGAAATAATAATAGATCCCGGCAACATATTTTCTTTAATAATCCTCAACAGATATAATAATAATCCTCAATTTCATTTGCTCTTCAACCGCATGAAAAAAAGCATGTACTCGTTCCCATTTCAATAGCTGAAAACACCCATTTACCTTCCATGCGCTTTCCATGATGATATTTTCTTTTTCCAAATGTACTTTCATCAATTTCAAACACACTTACAGGCCCTCCAATTATGTCATTCTCTCGCAAGCACATCTCCACGCACACCTCTCTACAAAACATCTTTCAGTCTAACACAGCATGGTCATTCACATGCAACTCATCAACAATGAACTGATTTGTCCATTTCTGACCTCACAAATATATTAGTTGAAGGATCAGACTCGTAGGTATTTGTCCCTCGGAAAACCAAAGAGCCCTTTCTTACACTGCGTTTGACTTTGTGCTCTGGACACACGGCACTTCCATTGACACAAATCTGTTGCATCTTTCCTTTCAACTAATTTCGTACTATTTTTACACTTAGGACATTTGTACACATTCGAAATCAAAACATAATTCCTGCACCATTCTATCACACATCTTTCGCCTTTATCTTGCAAACGAATCAAATAAGCAAAATCCACACGTTCAACTCTTTTGACATAAGCTTTTTTGCTCACACTATCCATGAAAAGAACAGTGAAATGGTGAATATTCAAAACGCCCGGTTAGATAAAAGATTTTCATTACGCCCCCCTAAAAAAAGTAGGTTGCCAGATTTCGCGCAATTTCAGTTCAGTTAACGACTGACCCATAATCTCCAGTCTGGCCTTTTTACTTCCTTGTACGAAGTAAAATGCAAGTATTGAAATTGCAAAAAGTTTCAGGCATTATATTTCAACGCAAATATCAATTTTTACTGCTGTTGAATGCAATTTAATAATGTTTTTGCATGACATCTGTATGTAAGGACAGAATAAAGGACTCTTTTCCCCAAAAAATGTTACAAAACTAATTTAAAATGAATTCTGAAGAGAATTTTTCGTAATGTCTGTGAGTACGTGTGTATGTACGTATCTCGCATAACTCAAAAGCGAGTAGCCTCAGAACATTGAAATTTTGTATGTAGGATTGCTATAAAATGTAGATGTGCACCTCGTATTTTGGTTGCAATCGGCCGTACCAAAAGTATATGAATATATATTATCCACTCTGTAACTCGTCTCAGTGATCTCAGTTTCTTTATTTTTATATGTTTGTAAATTTTGCATTTTTTTGCTTTAAAAATGATTGAATTATGTTATCTTACGGTTAAGGCAGGGATGGGCAAACCTTTGTCGGTCGTGGGCCAGAAATTAAAAAAAAAAAAAAGCTTGATGTGCCAAGATAATTTTTTTTTTTAAATTTCAAAAACAATATACAAGTATTACAATTTAAGTATGTTAATAAGATGAATGAAATTGCGATTTCATTTTTAAAAGTTCCTTATATTGAGGTTCAAAGTGAGATATACTGATTCTAAGGATTGAGGCTAAATTCTCAGTCGACTTCTGAAATAATTCTTTCTAAGGTTCATAGTTGAAAACCTTTTAGCACTGATTTTCTGGGCATGAGATATTAAATTTAAGAAACTCACTTTTGATAAAGATTTGTGAAACTCTAACTTTGACATATTTAGAAACAACTACTCAACTACTTGGGATGATAATTAGATTGCATCTCAATTAATTTAAGCTGCAAATCTGAGCCCACTGCTTCACAATTTACGTTGAAAGGCGTGGTAAAAATATCCAATTCTGTTTGAATGGCACTGAAATCTTGAAATCTGCGTTCGAACTCAAAATGCAGTTTTTTTCAAGCCATCTTCATAATGCTTAAGCTTCTCTTCATTTACTGAGAGTATTGAATTTAACCTCGGGAAATGAGACAAGTCATTCTTAGCTAGCAGTCAAGCAAACAGATTAAGTTTTAGTTTAAAAGCTTTGAGATACGCCCAGATATCATTGATAAATTAATTTTTCTCTTGCATCTTGACATTCAAGGTGCTCATATGACAAAGAAGGTCTGTGAAAATGCAAAGTCCGAAAGCTATTCTGTGTCTTCTAATATTTCGCACCGTTTCTCATGGAAGAACGACACAATGTCATCATCTTTCAGTTGCAAACTAGATCAAAAACACATCCTGCACTAAGCCACCTTACTTTCGTGTAATACAATACATCAGAGTATTCAGACTGCATGGACTGCAGAAAATCTCGAAATTGCCCGTGAGTAAGCCCATGGGATCAAACGGCATTTACGAGCTTCACGACTGCATCAAGCAGGGGTTTCATATTCAATGCAGATTTACACAGAGCATCTTGATGTAAAACACAATGTAGAAAACAACATTGTTCCTGGGATAGTTTTGCTTAAAGCTTCCAGAAAATCCAGATTTTTTTTTTTTTCCTGTCAAATTTGCTGCTCCATCAGTCGTAATGAATATATTTGTTATAGGTACTTTCAAAGTTAAAAGCCCTTGCTGAATTTCATGAAAAGTATCACATCCCATTCTAGTTTTTTTTAAAAAATGCATGCATGCCACTTCCACGGTAATTTCAAAGTTCTCATCAACACCTCTTATAAATACAGTACAAAGTATGTAATCCGGACTCGTCGGGACTGCGGCGATTCCAGATTAGGGTTTTCTCCGGAATTTAAATCTGGTAAGATGGTATGCAGAAATTATACAATTAAAAATATGAAACTGTAATTTATGAAATAAAAAGCACTTATGATCTAAAGGGTATCAAATTTTACAAAAAAAAAAAAAAAAAAAAAAAAAAAAAAAGACATAATATTTATTTGTTTACTTTATTAAACATTTCTTTCAACACACGCAATGTATGTGCATTTGTTACGCGCATGCATAATGTATGCGTAAAGCATGCAAAAAAAAAGTGTGTGGCTTTAAGGTCTGGATTAAAGATCATTCCGTATAATGGACGTCCGGATTCCGACCTTTGTACTGTAATACTAATTGAGCAGTATCATTTATATGAATGCTTTCATCCATAGCTAAGGAGCAAAATTTAAACTGGCCAATTTTTGATTCTGATGTCAAATTTTTACCAATGTCTTCGATTCTAGATTAGCTTTTTGAGATAAGCTTGCAGTTTCAAAATTATTTTTCTTGTCTGGACATAAAACATCACAAACTTGGACCATGCATTGTTTAATGATCTTCCCTCACTGACAGCTTTATTATTTTTAGCAATACTGTATGCTACAATATAACTTGCATGTGTAACTGCTTCTTGGATACTGTTTACCTTCTTGAAAAAATTTTGTCGGCCTGGTAATTTTTTACAAAGACTTTCTGCATTTTGTTTTCTTTCATATTCGACATTGCTTCATAAGTGGAATTCTTATGATTAGATGGGAAATGTTACATTCTTTGAAGACTGTTTTTTCTCTGAAGACAGCTTCATTGCAGATGCGACACACTGGTTTATCTTTTACAACTATCAAAAATATTTCCAGGTCCATTTATCATTAAAAGCATGGCTTTCTGAGTCAGATTTACATTTTTTTTTGTAACCCAGTATTTTATAAATTACCAAACAAGCACTAGCTACACTATACTTTAGATTATTTTACCACTATTCACAATGATGCTATATGTCCGCAATCTTTCCATACGCAGTCAATAATATTGGAAAAGAAAAAGCCACTGGCTGAATCTTAAAATGCGCAGTCTGCCATGTGCGAGGTATAATTCACCTATATTGGATTCCTACATGTTTGCTCCCTGAGAAAGAAATAACACTTGTTGGTGACAATCTACAGCTATAACTAACAAAGAACTTCCACTTTTAACACTTTACTGATTGAAAGTCGTCTATGCTTGCTATTTTTCTCGATTTACGATTTGTAGAACAAAAATAGAAAAAGTAAAAAGATCAGCAGCCTTTTGAAAAAAGAAAGAAAAAAAAGTAATATTTGATTAAAGTAGAAAAAAGGATGGATGTATAATATACAAATATATATTTCTTTTAATTTGCCTCGGACTGGCAAATTAAAATTCCATCTGTGGGCCGTAGTTTGCCCAACCTTGGGTTAAGGTTTTCATGCCTTTAGTAAATTTGTTTGCAATATTTGTAGAATTATCAACAATTTAAAAGTTGCTTAAGTGCAGCTAAGCCTAATTATTTTTACCATGGCATCCATATTTTTTTACATTTGAAACTTGGCAGAATAGTGATTTGTTGTCATTAAAGAATAAAAGAAGGCGTAACCTTTCCTGTTGCAAAGCTTACGCTTTCTTTTATTATTGCAAATTAAATCATGCTTAATCCATTCTGGAAGCCTTGTAGAGAAGCGAGGACTGAATTAATTGAATGAGAAATACTGAATCGTCTGTGAAAAACTGCTTCTTTCTTTCTCTTTGGTTTGTTTAATTTCTTTTATACAGCATTTTAAATTTATTGTAATATTTGAATAGAACATGTGGCAAAAATTAGATAATTCTTCCAACGCTATAAATTTTGTGCATTCTGAGTTATAAAATGAATAAAAAGTAACACTGTTAAGGGAACTTAGCATAGTGCCAGATTGTCACTATGGTAAAGAAATATAGTGAATTTTAAAGAGTGCATTAATTCTATTGTGGTGTATGTGCTACCAATGAAGTAGATTTAATTCAATCCTATAAGTTTAAATGAAATGCAAGAAAAAGTTTGTATAATTTAATATTCCGTACAAGGAAGTCATGTGGTATATACAACAGATTTTTTTCTTATGAGAAGATTGGGAATGGAGCTATGGTTTTAGAAACTCAGCTAAGTCTAGGTTTGTACAGTCAAAAGTCGTTAATTCGGACACCCATAATCCGGATCTCAAAGCTACAAACTTTCTGCGCATCCGTCCCCGACGCATGCGCATAGGTGTTTACGTATGTGCTTTTACGCGTGTGTACTTACATATGTGCGTTTACGCATGTGTACATATGTGCCTTTAGGCCTGCGCATGTGCGCATAATACGTTTACGCATGCACGTTTAATGTATAACGGATGGTATAAGCTCTAATTATCTATTTCAGTTAACGTTGCAGATTGCGTTGTTCCTTAATCTTCGAATTGGATCCGGCTTATTATTTTTTGCAGACTGTTAGAGCAATTTTATAAAAGTAAGCTTGAACTTTCGATTATGTCAAATAGAATTTCCGATGCTGGAGCTTCCAAAGGATCTACAAAGCGAAAGTATGTTTCGATGTCCATCAAACAAAAAGTGGAATTTCTGCAAAAAATGGATAAAGGCATATCCTTTATTTCTGTAACCATTCTGAAATCTATTTATCAATTTCACGCTGTTCTGCGGCAGGGAAGGGGGGGGGAACGCCACTGTCAGTACTATCCTTATGTTCAGGGCATATGTTTTTATTTTATTTGGCTAATAATAACTTACTAAATGTAGTATTTCATCTCAATATACTCCGTCTTTGATGTGATTTAAATTAAATTCCTCGTCATTATAATTCGCTTCCGATAGTGAAGAAATTGACAGAGAGGTTATTGAAAACGAAAACATTTCGATTGACAAATTACTTAGTATTCTCGACACAGCAACTATAGGACTTGAACAGCGGAACTTTGTAACTGAAGAAGAATTATGTCTGTTTATAGAATTAAAGAGAAAGTATTATCACATAAAACGAAGCAACTTAAGCAACTTACATTGAAAGAAATGTTTAATAAAGTAAACAAATAAATATTCAGCTTTTTTTTTTTTGTAAATTTTGATACTCTTTAGATCGTAATTGTTCTTTATTTCATAAAATACTGTTTCATATGTTTAATTTTATAATTTCTGCATGCCATCTTACCAGATTTAAACTGATGATCTATAATCTGGAAAGAAATCAATAATCCGGAATCGCCGAAGTCCCGACGAGTCCGAATTAACGACTTTTGACTGTATTCAGTTTGCATCTTCTTTAGATCGCAGACATAAGTTTTTTGCACTGTGTAATTGAGTTAAACTAATAGTGCAACGTCTAAGAGAAAGAAGTTTTAATTAAATTGCAAAGCCCATGAGTATTCATTCGAGCCGATGAGTGACTATTTTAATACTGAAAACTCTAGGTTTAAGGGAGAATAGCAATTTTCATACTGAAATTTTCTTAGAGACCGAATAGGAAATTTGTTTTGCTTTCACCTCACAGTCCAGCAGAACAGTTGCTCATGAACTTGATCTGTTAAATAATTCAATTCTTATGAATTTATGGGAATTGCAGTGTAGAATTCCTCCCTTTTATTCTATTAAACTAAATGTTGAGAAACCTAGTGAACAGCTAAGCGAATAATCACTCAAGTCCAAGAACAGAAACACAAACTCAGAAAGGGTTAATTACCCTTTACTTGCTTTAAATAAAGGTTAACAGATGGCCCCTTTCTCAGGGCACACAATAAAGCCTTCACTTGGGCTTAAATTTAGAATGTAAGAGATAAGAACTAACTAAAGAGATTTAGCTGAAGCTAATGCAATTCTACACTAGTTGGCCCTTAATATTAACTTAGCCAGCGAAGCTATCAAGAGGCACATAATAAGGCTGAGCATAGTAACAGTTAGAGAGACGTAGCCAAAAGTCTAATGTGTACTATTCAGGAATCCTAACCCTCTCTCTTGAAATCTGTGGAACTTTGACTAAAATACTTTCTAGTGCTCATTTGCATTTAATGCGATTCTAAAAACTCATTCTGGTAAGGAATTGTTAGCTGAAACTAGAAGAGACAGGAAAAGTGCTGTAACTTAAAATAACTTATAAAATTAGGATATACTTTACTGCAGAAGTAAACTTAATTCAAAGTTGTGAAAATGAAATTGATTTTTTCACCATTTTTTCAATAATCTAATGAACATAATAGTTGAAGAAACTAATAATTTCTTTGAATAAAAGATGAGTGAGAATCCATCTTCATCCAAAATCAACATACTCCTCTATATGTGCTTTAACCTTTTGAGGCCGGGGCTTTGGTAACAGTAAAAGCTACCAAAGGACAGGGAATCTTGAACCGAATGCTTTCCCCCCTTTAAGAAATCACCTCCTATTTGCAACAAAGATTCTTGTGTGTAGTTTAATGGATTCTCAGAGGGGTGCATCTATGTCGCAAAAGGAAGACCTTTGAAAGAGATAAGTGGTTAAAACCCTAGGGACATCAAATTTGACATTTCACCCCACTTTTCAGTTTGAAAAATGGGGGAAAAAAGACTTAACCACTAAAGTGGACAATCCCGTCTTTTCAAAGAGAGGACTGTATGGCCACTATAATGGCCATTCCATGTTCAAAAAGTTTAAATGAATTCCTAGGATTAATTTTTCTGCTGGAAGGGAATATTTAAAAAGTTCAACCTGAAAATGTGTTTCGTAACTAATGAAATGATAGTGATTAAATTATTACACACTGTCTTCCTTCTGAATCATTTATGCTATAATATTTGATCACGTTTTATTATTTTTTATGTACAACATTTCATCAAGATGAGTCGAATATTTTATTTTGCATTTAAATTTTAATTAAAAATTTTTCATAATCTCCTGATATTCTGTATTTATGATTATAGTATTAGATACCATGACAGAAAAATCAAAACAATTGATAGAAAATATTTTTCATTAATTTTTTATAAAACGTTAGGCTTAGCAAATGAAATATCCAGTCTTGTTACTGCAACACGCCGTCCAGTCACTTACTGCAACACGCCATCTCCAAGGTGAGTTGTGCCAAGTGGCTTGCCATCTCGTAAGAGGATTAACTGCTGATGCATGTATGATA
The DNA here is from genome assembly GCF_044657685.1 of Stegodyphus dumicola. Taxonomy (NCBI): domain Eukaryota; kingdom Metazoa; phylum Arthropoda; class Arachnida; order Araneae; family Eresidae; genus Stegodyphus; species Stegodyphus dumicola. Next base: position 204,435,901 of record NC_140771.1, read on the forward strand.
TACTCATCCTGAAAGGATTAAGTTATTTAATTTGTTTATGCTTTATAGGGCTTTGAGGAAAAAAGTGTTTATGTACACTTAAAATATTATATTGTTAAAGCGATCATCTTGCTCAGTCTCCAGAACTGAGCAATGGTCCCCGCTAGATGAGACTTTTCTGAGAAGCAAGATTCTGGTAGCATTGATTAAAACAGGAGGATTCCTAGAAAAAACAACTCCGCTGGAAGCGAAGTCCCATTTAGCTATGGAAACGATATCCCAGCTACGTGGGATATTTTGAAACTTCGCTGCAAATGTTCCGTCTGCAACTTTGTCCTATGTAGAGATCAACCAATCAGATGAAAGCTCTGCTTCTGAAGGATCACGTGATCCCAATTTCAGTGATTACCAATTACTGTTTGGTGTTCAAGTCTGTTTATTAATTAAAAATGGTAACCAAGTTATGTAGGTTTCGTGGAAATGTGCGGTTTCTGAGAAATGTCCCTTTCAACGTCCAGTCCTGCATAGCGAAAGCATATGTGATAGGGACTTTAGAAAACCAAAGCCTTTGCTAACCTGCATGCTTAAAATAGTCAAAATTCGTGTCGTCGTCCATTACCTGTCCCAACCGTTTCCTTCCCTCCCCATCCATTAACGCACAAAGAGGTCTGAAGATTTCATATGACAGCCTTTCTGCTTTGTAACAAAGAAGCTTATATGAATTTCTTAGGACAGGTTGTCTGCAATAAACAGATACAATGTATTTATGGAAAGTGCACCTGCTACTGCATACCTTAAGTTCTAATCACATTATGTTTCGGCTACGCGGGACTGGACGTCGAAAGGGACAATTCTCAGGACCCGCACATTTGCAGGAAGCCCATGTAGCTAGGTTACTATTTTCACTTATTACAAAGATTTGAACGCCGAATAGTAATGAATTATCACTCAGATTGGGATCACATGATCCTTCAGAAGCAGAACTTTTGTCTGATTGACTCTATCCGGGACAGAGCTCCAGCCGAGACATTTTCGGTGAGGTTTGAAAAAAATCCTGCAAAGCTGCTAAATGGTTTTATAGCTAGGCATGTCTTTATTTCTAACAGGCTCATTTTCTAGGAATCCTCCCATTTAAACTAGTGCTACCAGAATCTTGTTTCTCAGAAAATTCCCGTTTAGCAGGGACTGTCGATAGAAGTGATAACCCCATTAGGGGAAGGGAAGAAAACAACATCACAGTCTCGGTCATTTTGGGTGCTTGTTTGAATGAAAGGCTATCTCGGGATTTATGGCTTGAAAGGTTTAATTGCTTTGTTTTTAATACATTTACTGCTAAAGTTGATATCACATTCCAAGATTCTATCTGCATTTTTATGCTAATAAAATATTTTTTTATTATTTAAATATAGATATTACAGATTACTTTTGGCAGCAAAAAAATTTGTTTGAATGTTCTCATAATTTGTATAGACAATATTTTTGCTCCCTGTGCAACTACGAGATAACTTAGAACTAGATGAACAATACTCGCACTTTCTGTGCACTCATGCAGAATTATGGCACGTGTGATGCATTATTTTACATTAGTCTTACATAAGTCATTGAATAAGAATTTGAGTAATTCATTTATAATATTTCCCAAGTAAATAAGCAAATTTGAAAAAAAAGTTTTACATTCTAAACATATTTATTATATCTACATTTTGAGAAATAAATTATCTCTTTCAGTATCCTGAGCATATTATTTAGTTCATTCCTGTACACAAACCCCTAAACATTACATGCATTTGCTATGGCAATACTTGAATTCAGTGATTTATGTAAGCGATCAATAACGAGTTATCTCATAGCTGGCAAATTAGCCACTGCAAGTATTTTCATAGATTGCAGTGAATGTGTTAATGTGCAGCATGTTTTATTTTTAGGCAGTTTGATTATGAAGTTGTCCAAGTGATATCAGTTTTTTCCTTCTAAAATGTATTCTCTAACTTATAATCTATCGAAAAAGAAGTAATTTTTTTTTCTGTCATTTTCACACATAGAAGTAATCATTTGCATGCTCACTTTAGACGGCATGATATCATTTTGGAAACACACTGATGAAAAGTTACCAAAACCAATTTTTGGCAAGTAAACCCCATTTTTACAGACTTGTTAAGCTTAATAGTTCGAAATGTGAGCAAAAAACTTAAATAATTAAAGTAATTCAAAAACTGAATTATTTGAAAAAGGGAAAACAGATTAAAAAAGATTGGGATAAAAGTACTTTCTTATAGCAACAACCAAGATTGAATCGCCAATCAACTGAGATATCTCGCCAAAAGCTCGCTGCGTGTTCTTATACCTCGCCACGTGATCATATGTTAGCAACAGCTATGTGTTCTGATACATCATTGCATAATCATATTGTTACAGGTTTTGTATTTATTTAGATATTTTTAGTAGAATTTGTAATTAAAATTGTTTTATATCCCCGTGCAATGCTGAACGCGACGCGTTTTAAGAGAAAGGTACGCAGAAAAAGTAAAAATACAGGAGCACACACATTTAACATTTAATAAATAGATATCTCGTAGTTGTAATCTTTTGCTTTCTAGAAACCCCGAAAAGATAAAAATTACCAGAGTGTTCTCATGCATGATTAAAAAGTTTTAAAATTATTTTTAAAAAATCTGGACAGAAACGGCTCAGTTTAGTTGTTTACTTAGTTCTTGTTGTAGATTGTAGCAAATTCAGCTTGCCTGCAGTCCTTGGGAAAGGGGCAGTGTTATGGATTTTGCATTTAGTTGGCGTGGGATATTTTGAAACTTCGCTGCAAATGTTCCGTCTGCAACTTTGTCCTATGTAGAGATCAACCAATCAGATGAAAGCTCTGCTTCTGAAGGATCACGTGATCCCAATTTCAGTGATTACCAATTACTGTTTGGTGTTCAAGTCTGTTTATTAATTAAAAATGGTAACCAAGTTATGTAGGTTTCGTGGAAATGTGCGGTTTCTGAGAAATGTCCCTTTCAACGTCCAGTCCTGCATAGCGAAAGCATATGTGATAGGGACTTTAGAAAACCAAAGCCTTTGCTAACCTGCATGCTTAAAATAGTCAAAATTCGTGTCGTCGTCCATTACCTGTCCCAACCATTTCCTTCCCTCCCCATCCATTAACGCACAAAGAGGTCTGAAGATTTCATATGACAGCCTTTCTGCTTTGTAACAAAGAAGCTTATATGAATTTCTTAGGACAGGTTGTCTGCAATAAACAGATACAATGTATTTATGGAAAGTGCACCTGCTACTGCATACCTTAAGTTATACTGAATTGGCCACCACCGTTTTTTGACACGAACTCTTATTCTGTAATTGGCTACTGAATTGTCACATAAATCGACTCCACCCATTTTGGCATTGTATTGTTCAATAAGATGAGGCTGAGATATAAAAACCTTTTTCCTTTGCGATTTTGAATAATGGAAAACATTTTTTATGGGCTGAATGTTTTACAAATGTTGAACCAACAGTTACAACCGAATTGTCGTTCCATTGGACAAAAATTCATTTTTCTCTTCGTACTGGAAATCATAACAACCCCTATCTTTCTTACGGACACATTTCACACTTTCTAGTGGGCACATTTGTATGCGGTTTTCCTGAATTGTTTCTGTAGCACTGAAACCTTTTTTTTTTTTTTTTTTTTTTTTTTTTTAGATGACAGAGATGCTGAAATGATGTAAAAAATTTTTAGTAGAATTATAATTAACCCATTAAACGCCAAAACTACAGGGAATGATTCTTTTCTCATGAAAATAATAACAAGTATTAAATTAAGCATTTATAACATAAATTTACATTGAAAATTAAAAAAAAAAAAATGCTTTTACCTGTGGAAAAAGCGAGTGTTGTGTTCGTGCAACGTCATTGGAATAAGACTATGGATGTTTAGTGAGTAGGACTGTACTCGTGCGATGTTTCCTTTGAGTGGAGCATTTGATTACTTTTTAGCTATGTAACATTTTATAAATCATAACAACCCCTATCTTTCTTACGGACACATTTCACACTTTCTAGTGGGCACATTTGTATGCGGTTTTCCTGAATTGTTTCTGTAGCACTGAAACCTTTTTTTTTTTTTTTTTTTTTTTTTTTTTTTTAGATGACAGAGAAGCTGAAATGATGTAAAAAATTTTTAGTAGAATTATAATTAACCCATTAAACGCCAAAACTACAGGGAATGATTCTTTTCTCATGAAAATAATAACAAGTATTAAATTAAGCATTTATAACATAAATTTACATTGAAAATTAAAAAAAAAAAAAAATGCTTTTACCTGTGGAAAAAGCGAGTGTTGTGTTCGTGCAACGTCATTGGAATAAGACTATGGATGTTTAGTGAGTAGGACTGTACTCGTGCGATGTTTCCTTTGAGTGGAGCATTTGATTACTTTTTAGCTATGTAACATTTTATAAATCATAACAACCCCTATCTTTCTTACGGACACATTTCACACTTTCTAGTGGGCACATTTGTATGCGGTTTTCCTAAATTGTTTCTGTAGCACTGAAACCTCTTTTTTTTTTTTTTTTTTAGATGACAGAGAAGCTGAAATGATGTAAAAAAAGTTATCAAAATAAATAGTATGATTGGCAGGAGTTTAAACAAAACTGATCAAATATATCACCACACTTCCTCCAAGCCCAAATTCTTCATATTCTTTTAATTTTAGAGCTGTCACCTTACCTGCATAAATATCAAAATGAAACACATATCTATCAGATGATGCCAGAGTCCATGCTTTGTATCCAAATCTTATAGGTTTCCCTTTTAAAAACATCTTTGTTGAATGTTTGCCTCGATAAGGAACCATTTGCTCGTCAATACTCAGATCATGGGAGAATATACCAAATTGTTGGAATTTCTTATTTAGTAAGTTTACATACGGTCTCACCTTATGTAATTTATCAGTATTGTTAATTTGATTATTGGCAGCTAAATGCAAATTCTGCTTCATATTCCAATTGCAAACATGGCATGGATTCTCGTACAGCAGGAAAGAAATGTCCTTATCAAGAGACCAATACATTTCTCCTTGAGGTAAAGAATGATATCCCATAAACAATAATATTCCAATAAATCTTCTCATATAGGCTTCATATGCAATAAATTCTGAGCGATTATTTTTTGCTGAGCTTATATATTTGTCTGTTCAATGAGAAGAGAGTAAATGTCTGAAGCAAAAAGAAAATCGAAAATCTCTCCACTAGTTTTACCTTATATTTTGTCTTTTATAGTTTCTCTTCTATCTCTTTTTCATTTTCTTCCTGAGATATAACTGACGGTTCCTTTTTTTTTTTATCCATTTTGAGTTTTCAGCTTTCTGCTTTTTAAACTTTATCTTATGACTACCACTGCTTTTAGAAGTCTGAAATTTACTTCTTACATGAATTTCAATTTCCCCAGCAGTATCATTTGGTAAAATATCATTATTTAAAACATTGTCATTCCCTTCTTCATCACTAGCTTCTGCAATTTCTGGGGAAACAACAACAAAATCAGTTTCATTCTGGTCATTATTAACATTATTATCATCTGTTTCTTCATCAAAAATTCTTTGAAGGTCTTCTAATGTAAGATACCTCATTGTAGGCATTTTTAAAGCAGCCAGAACATGAACCAGAACATCAAAAGAAATGAGTAAAAAAGGAGATTACCCCATACATTGCATCAGCGCAACACCTGTTCCCAATACAAATATAAACATCTGATTGATGTAATGTTCTGATAAACAGTGACCTTGATTAAAAATAGATCACCCATAAAGACGGTGATTATTTTTGTTAAATATTTTCAGCAAAAATACCGGTCGGATATTTTGCTTAAAGTATGAGATTAATTATTATAAATAAAATTATTGTTGAAGGCAAATATTTTTTACAGAAATAATCTTCATAATATTCCCTACATAAAATCTGCTGGTATAAAATATCTTAGGTAGTTGTATTTATACTAGAATGCATGACCGCTGTTGTAGATATTATAAATTGTAATTAAAACGATTTGTGCAAAGGTGTCTGCTAATTTAAACTGAATTACCCAGGGCAGGCGGCGAGGACACCCCTTTGCTTACTGTCCCACGGGGTTTCCCCCTTTACTTGCTTAATTGCTTAAAGTAGAGTACAATGAAGGAAACCACTGGCGGTATATTTCTTAAAGAGTCCACCGCTAGCTCAATCAATAAAGGTGATTTAAATAATGAAATGTTAATTCACACGGCAAAGATCTCTTTGTACACAACATTTCTTGTGTAGATCTTTCCATCATTTTTAAGCTCGCCTTGCAGAAGGACCAACCAATATTTTTAATTTTACGTCCGTTCTTTCACGAACTCTTGAACAGGCAACATAAAGTTGACCGTGTCCAAATGCAGGCTCAGGTAAAAAAATGCCAACACGCTTAAGCGTTTGGCCCTGAGACTTATGGATGGTCATAGCAAAGGCAAGTTTTACAGGAAGTTGTCTACGTCTCAATTGAAACGGCAAACCTGTGCCGTGGCAACTTTAGCCCATTGGCTAGTACAGTTATGCAAGCAACCAATAAACTATCGGCGACAAACAGATACTTAAGCCAAATATATATATATATATATGTAAGATAAAAATGTATGAATCAGAATTATAATATAACTATAAGCATTAATTCTTCCTCTCTATTCTAAAATTGTAATAACTTATCTGCATTGCGTCATTCAGATTAATCATGCGATCTTACTTAACCCATAATGCAGATCCCTCTTGACCAATCACCAAATTGCAAACCGAAACTTTTCTCCTCGCGTGCCCCCATCTTGCATAACTACGTACTTCAGCTTTTGCTCGCTACCGTGCTAAGATGTGATTTCGCTGGCTTGCTTTCTATCCCAACAATATCAAAAATGTAAATCTTCTGTGGAAAGGCACGACTAGAGTGCCAAGTGATTGTGCCACAAATATCAATTGGAAATAAAAATGGAATTAAAACTGCCTCGACTGCCAAGTTCTTTAAATACTACGCAATCAAAATTCTTCTTCAATATGGGTCTAATCACGCATCTACAGTGTTCCGTCTTTTCCTTGTGCTTTTATTATTACATATATATATATATGGGGTGAAGTAACATCATCTCCTCCAAAATGGCTGGCTCCCGGGCTTAGCAAAGCACACCGTTGGATTCTGCAGGTCCGTGGCGTGCCATTTTGACCATTCGCGTCTTCTTGGAACTTTAATTAGCCGAGATGTTAACTAAAAACTAATTTTTCCTACATTTTCCACTTCCTTTCTTGGGTTTTCCCTATTAGAGGGGTTTGGCTAAGTGCCAAATTCTTTTTTCTCGAATATCTACGGAACGGTTCCAAGTTCAAATTCGAGACGCGTATCCTCGGATTAAAAAAATTCTCCAAATCTATCAATACCGTTCTCATATTCGTACGTCTTTAATCGGTTGAGATATTAATTAAAAACTACGGAAATGTTAATTTCCGTGCTCATGTTTCCGAGTGGCAACAATAAACTATCGGCGACACACACTTTAGCCGCTTATATATATAAAGATATGCATTTATTTTGACCATTGCGTCAATGCAACACCAGCGGCTAATGGGTTAAAATTGTTTTATATCTGCCTGCAATGCGGCATGAGACATATTTTAAGAGAAAGCTATGCTAGAAAAGTAAAAATACAGGGCACACGTATTTACTAAATAGATATCTCGTAATTTATATTCAAACTGGATAAATGTAATTGACTTCTGTGTCAGCTGTAATCATAGATCTCTTTTTTGCTTTCCAGAAATTGCTAGAACTGTCTCGCATGACCGATTAAAAAAGCTTTGAAAGCTGGAGAGAAACATCTCACTTCAGTTGTTTACCTAGCTGCATTAATTTTGAGATCGGATTAGCTTTCTCTGCTTTGAATTGTGTTCTGTTTAATGTTTTAGTAGTTTGGAATGTAACTACTGTGAGATATTGTGATATTGTATGAATATCTCTAAGGAAATTTCAGCATTCTGTTTTATTTCTTGTGATAAGAATAAATCTGTTAACTTTTTATCAGACTTGTGCATTCAATTTATTACAAACCTGTACGCATGCAACACTTTTTGATGTCAGGAGTGGGGTTTCAATGCCAATCACAAGAGTAATGGCAGAACAAATGAGGCAGTTGATGACTGCATTTGCTGCATACCAAGAAAAGATGGAATTGGCAATCAACTCAGTTAAAGCAAAGATGAAAGCTAGCCAAGAATCTGTTAAAGAAGAAATGGAAGCTGTGAAAGAAAGGTGGAATGGGTCAAGAATCTGTTAAGGAACAGATGACAGCTTAAAGATGAGAGGAAATCAGGTCGAGAAAAGATGGAAGCTAGTCAAGAATCAGTTAATGAAAAGATGAAAGCATTTAAAGAATGAAAGTGGGCCTAGAGGAAATGAAAAGAGAAGTCATCTGCATAATAGAAAACAAATTTGAAGCTATGGAAGACTGAATTTACATGGTTGAAAATGAAGTTTGACAAATTGAAGAAAGTGTTTCTTCTGTGAAAGAACAAATAGAAGGAAGAGTTTCTGCTGTCCAACAACAAATTGATGACAGGGTTTCAGCAGTTGCGAAAGAAGTTGATACTTTGAAAAAATTCGTAGCGATGGCAGGGAGCAAATACAGATGGTTTTAAATTTTTAGTCATGCCTGCTCGTCTCTCCCTGAAGCCATCCACATATGATGGGAAGACTTCTTGGCAAGTATATAAAACGCTATTTTCTATAGTCGCAGATTGGAATGGGTGGGATTCCCAAGCTAAATCCTGTCATCTCACTGCTTCTTTGAGAGCAGATCTGCTCTCAAAACGGATATTCTTCAGACTCTTCCAGAAAGCCAGAGACTAGGCTTTGAAGCTCTATCTGGCGCATAGGAGCTGCGCTTTGGCGAAAAACGTGTAAAAGATTGCAGGAGGCTTCATTTAAAATCTTGTCAACAGAAGCCCACGGAAACAAGCCAGGAACTCCCCACGGATGTTGAAAGGCTGTACCATCTCGCCTTTTCTGAGTGCCCGACAGAAACAAGGGAAATCCTGTCCCTGGAATACTTCATCGACAGCATCCGGAATCCTGAAGTACAAAAAGTTTTACGAATGGCGGATGTCCAATTTAAAAAAGCGCACTAGTTTTGACATGAAATTTGAGAGAGCCCAGCAAGCAACTCGTAGAGGCTGTAACCTAGGGCTACGTACGAAGAAGCTGCAGAACACCCCAGGGTTAAAACAGATGTTAAGACCTCTTCTAGCAAGAAGGAGGGAAACTAATTAGTGGCCATCTCATGAGGCGGAGGTTGCCAGATAATGAGAAGCCGCATTTTAAAGCACTTCAGATTTCTGCAGTGAGTGGCGGCAGTAACGGACTGTTCATCATGGGACATATCAGTGGAGTTTCCTGTAATATAACTATTGATACAGGAACCAATGTTACCATCATCAAGAAAGGTTTGGCTTAACAAATGGAAGGTAAACTTATCTGGATGCCACCCTGCATTATCCTCCAGACTGTGTCCGGCGAGAAGATCGTCATCGACGGAAAATTAAACATTAACATCACGTTTGGAAGTGCCACTTATCACCACACAGCATATGTGGCAGATATTACAGATCCTTGCATACTCAGATTGGGCTTTCTAAGGAAATACAATTTTTTTTGGGGACTTTAAAAATAACGAACCGAATTCTGCCTCTGAGGACATAACCTTATTTGGAATTACTGATGAAGGATCAAAATCTGTCTACAAAATCATAGCTCAAGATGATACCATTAGACTAGCGAGAACAGAGTTTTTACTTCTTGGATCCATAGCTGAAAATAGAAATTTCCGCATGGCATCATAGAATATCCCAAGAACTATAACAGCTTGAAAGGAGTACTAGTAGCCTCAGCATTTGTTGACCTGTTGCGAATTGTTATTCCGGTGAGAGTTGCCAACGTAACTGAAAAAGCAAAAAAGAAAGGTGTTGTTAAGAAAGTTGAAGGGGCTTCAGAATGTTAAAATGACCAGTGTTAAACGAAATAGTGACACTCCAGAATTCATGCCTTCAGAGAGCATTACGTCTTACATTTTGCAGAATGCGAATTTAAATGGTGAAGAGAGGAATGCTGCTGAACATGTCATTCAAGAATTTCAAGATGTTTTCTCCCGCTCGTCTTCTGACGTGTGTTGAACTAGTTTGACACATCATAGAATTGATACCGGAGACCACCCACCAATTAAGCAATGTCTAAGATGTCTACCGATAGCCAAACAGGAATAACCTTCTTTTACTAAATCGTGTACTTCATAGTCTCAGAGTTTTTAAAAAGCTGACTTGCTAATTTTTCATCATGCCTCTGCAGAGTCCCCTAGCCCTTCAGTGATCCATTGACTGTGCCATTTTCAGTGCTCTTTAACTAACACTCGAACCATTTTCATAGTAATTTATTATTCCATTTTTTAGAAAATATGTGTGCATTAAGTGTATGCTATAGAAATTTGAGCAAAAGAAAAGCTTTGTTATGTAATTGCGAAAATCGTATAAACAAGAGGTGTGATGGGAGGTGCAGTAAGACTCTCCTGGCAGACTTTACGTTGCCCTACGGTCTTTTTATGGGCTTCACCATAAACTAGAGGTGTATAGCTAGAAAAGAGGTGAGATTTTTGTAATGATATTCAGGCGTCAGAAGACCCAATGACATTAAAAAAAATCTTTGACCCCCCCCCCCAAATTCCTATTCCTGTATTAATTTTGAAAGAAATTGTAAAAAATTAAAGATTTCATCAGAAAATTCAACAGTGACTGTAGAATGTATTCAATAAGACAATATGGAATTCAGCATGGGAAATTTGTAATTTTGGAATTATTTTAAGTAGTTTGAAGAAGTGTTAGTTTTTGATTTAAGCATTAGTAGTGAGTTAATGAAAACAGTACTGCTCCGTTCAAAACATTTTATGCCATTAGCTTATGTTTAGCATATTTTAGGCATTAGGTTTAGGCATAATATATTTTAGGTAAAAGGCATGGAGTCTTATTCAGAGGTTTTTTCCCTGCCCCTAAAGGTATTATTAAACATTTTCCAGTTGCAAACTATTGTGACTTCATCATAAAGTTATTCATTTGCCCTCATATAGTCTCAATTAATTGAGTCATATAATCTCAGTTGATCTGACTAATTTATGGGTTAATATGATATGAAATGAAAATTTATTTAGTTGGAGAAAATGGATAGAAATTGGTTACTTAAATGTATGAAGTCTGAATCAAATGGTGGGTGGAATAAAGTTCATAATAACTAAATATGAATGTACTATTATATTGTTGCATACATACAGGTTCATAATAAATTGAATGTATGAGTCCGATGAAAAGTGAATAACATCTATTCTTATCACAACAAATAAAACAAAATGCTGAAATTTCCTCAGAGGTATTTGTACAATATCGCAATATCTCAGAGTAGTTATATTTTAAACTACTAAAACGTTGAATAGAACTCAATTCAAAACACTGATAAAGCTAATCCGATCTCACTGCAAATTCACTACAATTAATAACAACACTAAGTAAACAACTGAATTGAGATGTTTTCCTCCAGATTTTATAAGCTTTTTAAATCATGCACGAGAACATTCTGGTTATTTTCTCAATTTTTCTGGATAACAAAAGAGTACAATTACGAGATGTCTATTTATTAAATGTTAAATGTGCGTGCTCCTGTATTTTTACTTTTTCGGCACAGCTTTCTCTTAAAACTTTAATAACAATTCTACTAAAAATAGCAAACTAAGTACAAAAACCATAACAATATGAAAATATATATTATTTGTTACTTAAATTACCCACTATGTATTAATTCATGATTTGTTATATTGGCCATTAAAAATATTTTATCCTTTAATTCGGTAATTTAATGTGTAAAATTAAAACAGCATTTTAGATTGAGCCTTTAATGTAAAAGGAAAATATGATGAACTTTTTTTTTAAATCAGCTAATGTTTTTTTTTAAATCATAGTAAATCCTCTTTAAAAAAGTGGCAGGTTTTCTATTTGTCCCAAATAAAATTCAGCAACCTTGAATATGTTAGTCACTGACTTGTAAATAATACATTTAGATTATGCATCCTTTTTCTTCCATTTTCTTCGTATCTTTAGATAGGACTATGTTTAAAATGTATTATAAACTTTTTTTTTTTAATCCTAACTATCTGAATTCTAAATTTCAAACTAATTGAATTAACTAATTCTAAATTTCCGCAGTACAAAGATTTTCCTTTGGAATTTGCTGTTTGAAAACTACTTTCCTTTTCCACTTTACTTAAAAAACAAGAAAATCCTTTTCTTGGTTTCTCTAAAAGATTTTCCCCAACAAATTCCATCCTTTTGCTACTGCACATTGTTAGACAAGAGCAATTAAAAATACGATTAGGGTAAAGAATTTGTGCCTTATCGGGTAACAACATTTTTCTTTTAACATGTTGTTTTTCAAACATTTTATTTGCATCCTGTCTCTTATCTGGCTGCAGTCAGCCAATCAGCTGCCTACCTTGCATTAAGAATATAGCAAGTGAGACAGACGAGAGTTGTCTGCATAAAGTGTGGTAGGGCGTTTACGCCTGAGTTGTAATTTCAAGTTAAGCCAGCATGGCTGATTTAATTTGTAAGGTATTGAACACCTGTGTTTCATTGGAGTTATTTTCTTAAATCGTATAATATCAATCTCATGTAAATATTTATACATAAAAGTCATGCTTCTAGGTTAAAATTCCAGTGATGTATTCTGTCACGTCTCTGCCATCCCGACAATTATGACACATCCTATATATATATATTATGAAAAGAATAGGAAGTAGTCGGAGCTTAAATGCAAGTTTACAGTTTCTTTCCTATGAAGGTCCTAACCATTTTGTTTCTCAAAGATAGTCGTACCCAAAGATAGTACAAGTAAAAATTACAAATATTGATATAATACTGAAAGCAATACACAATAAAAATGAAATATTGATCTCCTCCTTCAAACAGAACTAATCAAGGGAAAAGTGTTTTGATGCCCTAAGCCAAGTTGATCAATGAGTTCCCAATACATGTTTTAGTCTGAGACATTTGAGATTCAGGACAGTTATTTTCGAAATAAATTTTCAATTTTAATTAACTTTCAGTGGCTCTCAAATGTTCAGACCTTTTCCCTACATGCATTTGCCAAACTTAAGACAGCAAAATTACAATACTCAAGAAGAAACACACACACACAAGAACCTGACAAACTAAAAATGTGTAAAAAGCCTAACGCCAAACTAACTAATTACAGTCATATACAACTAGGAGAAACTCTGATCAAACCAAGCAACAAATTATAATGAACAGTGTTTAAAACTTAAAAAAGGGGTGGATCGAATGCATATTAAATTAGCTTTTATCTGAATTTAAAAAAATGGATAAACTTTGAAACAAAAAGCCACTGAGTATATACATACATTTACTAATGGATTATTGAGTATATTATCTCCTTTGAGAAAGTTAGTAGAATTTAGTTGAATGAAGTATCTTATAAAGCATTTAAAAATGAACCTTGAAAAAAAATTTTTTTAAAGAAACATCAAATATGAATTGTGAAAAAAACTGAAAATGGAAACATTTAAACAATGGAAAAGTAATCAATAAACCAAGTAATTATTGTCAATATTTTAATGTATGCTGAATGTTTTTCATTATCTTTTTAGTTTATTTCACTTCCTGCTGGTAGAATGAGGGACAAAGACAATCATGAAGAGGAGCAAAATTTTAATGCACTGAAGGACAGTGCTTGTAAAGTAAAAGCTCTTGAAGAAGAAAATATCCTTTTAAATATTTTAATTACTTTATGTGTTACAACTATAAACATAAAATTTAGTCAGAATTTTTTTTTGATTTTCAGTTGTGGATTAATATTTATTAATGTGTCTATTTAAACTTTTTTATATCTGTCATTTTGTATATCAAAACCCATCAGTTCCCTTTGGGTCCAATTAACTGTCTTTATATCATTATAAAGTATTATGGACAAGCAGCATTTATTTTAGTCATGGGACGTTAAAAATTTTGCAAATCCTGAAAATTATTTAAGATTAAAAACTTTGAATCTTTCAAATCCCAGCCTTGAAAACTGCTAAGCACTTTAATTCAAAATTTTGGGAAGATTAGTTTTATTGCCACTCACTGGAAGTGCTCATAAAAAAGAACAAAATTGCTGCAATATCAGTGAATTTGGGTCACTAGTTTAACTTCATGGTAAACCCAAGAGCTAACCAGTGTGTAAACAATAAAGTTGCTGCATGTTAGCAGTTTGGATCAAATCCCAGTGAACGGGCTGGCAGCATGGCCATTTTCATGGTTTTCCCATGTGTCTTTCATGAAGGCTACCCCCTTCTGTTCAATGAATAATCCTTGAAATAGACTTCTATATTTGTTTTGGCTTGAAAAGAACCTAAAAAATTTATGAAAAAAATAAAGGAACTATTACTTAAATATTTTTTGCATATTCATTTATTAATTTGCAAAATTATGTTGACAAAATGAGCTGTAACAGTTTCCAGTGGTTAATCATGAGAAGGCACAGCTTTCTAATTTTGTCTTTATTCTTTATCTCCCCCTTGGCATTGTATTTTTTTGATACAGGTGTGTAGCAGCAGTGACAGAGAAAAAGATCAATGTTTTGGTGTAAGCTAATGGATTGTAAATAGTGTAAATAGAATCTGTGATAAATAAAATGACAAAAGAGCTCCAATTATCCTGTGGTTTAATAAAGGAAAGGTCTAGATTAAAAGAATGTAAGCAAAATTTCTTCTCAACTAAAAAAAAAAAAAAAAAAAAAAAAAAAAGGGAATAATAAGAATTTAAGCTTATTTTTAGGTGATGAAGGTATAATTAAGTATATAGGACAAATAAGAGTTTGCAAAATGGCACTGAAGGTCCCACGATTACCAGTAACCTTTAGATTGATGATGTCTACATATTTATTATTGTTCAATCAGTGATTAAATATTGATTATTAAAATGGCTAAGAAAAAAGCACTAAAAAGAAGCTTGGGATGATAAGAGCACCAATTATGAGACTCACTGCTAAACTGGAAAGGAAAGTGAAATTGGATAATATTAAATTTCATTTCCTAGAAGATACTTGCCTATTTTTAAATGAAAATAATATTATTAAAATAAATGCTGAAATTTAATCTGCCATTACAGATGAAAAAGAGTATGAAATAGAAATAGTGATATATTTATTTTCTATATCTTTTACCTTTTTATCATGAAACTGTTAACTTTAATAGAAGTTTAATTCAGAGATTGAGATCACAGATTTCAAGAATGACTGGAGAAGTTTTGAACAGTGCATCTGTAGTGAAAGTTCTCTTTAAGAATGAAATGATTTTGAAGTAAGTTCTTTTTTAAACTTGCATATCTTTGTATACATATAAAGACATAAAGTAAGAAGTTTAGAACTAAAGTTTCACAAAGACTAAAAATTGAAATTCATAATTAATAAATTGTAAATGATTCTATAAATGCAATAAAGAATTAAAAAATGTTAAAACTAAATCTTTTCAAACAAACAATACTCCAATTAAAAAAAATAATGAAATTTAAAGAAAAGCAAACATAATATAAGAGGAGTTCCATCAACTTCAGTGCCACATCATCAGGAGGAGGAACATTTAAATCAATTGAAATCGTTTTTCCACTAAAATCCTTGCTTTTCTGTATCTAGAATTAACAGAGTGAACCATTTCAGTTATTTTAATTATAATAGTTCACCCGAAAATTCTGACCGCTCCCCAAAGCAAGGAAAAAACAAATTCTAATTAGAATCATCATGTACCTTAAATAAAGAGAATTCTATTTAAAGAATTGAAACCGTAAGTGAAATAATAAAAAAAGACTTCAGTGAAGAATTCAAATCAAAATTTTACCTTTAAACAAATAGCATATAATCCAAAGAATTTAAAATGAAAGTGAAATTATAAAATTTTAGTGAGAAGACTTAATTAAAACTCACAAGAAGTAATTAAAAACTTCAAGCGCAAAATTGCTTGGAAATACAGGTGTAGTTGTTTTGGGGATGTTTCAATACATAATTTTTAAGAATAGGAAAAAATAAGAATAATCCCAAGTCCAGATAGAACGTGACAAAATTTAAAGTGACACATTTTTTATGATTTGTTACTTTTAAATACTCGTAAAATGGAGTAATGACTACACTATTTTATTGTACTAATTGTAGTAAACAGTTTCAGTTGATATTCATTCTTTAATTAGAAAAAGCTTGTACTTCCAGATGACCGTGTACTCGCGGTCATCTGGGTTAAGCAGCCGCTTAAGCCGCCTCTGCTGAGACTCCAAGTATGGGGAAGAGTGTCTCTCTAGGACAGGCTTCAGCCATCTTATAACCCATGGGTCACTGCGTGACCCATTTCATAATTTCAAAGTTACCCTTTTGAGTTCTAAAATTAAAGTATAATAAATATAAATAAACAAAGTTTCAGTAACGAACACAGACTTTATTTTTAAAAAATAAAAAATGTAACATAATTTCAAGGAGAAATCAGTAAGTTTGGTAATATTGATATATAATCCATAATTAAAAAAAATGACTGCCATTTTGTCTGCATTATAAATGTGAGCAAATATTTTCACACTGGAAATTTATTTAAAGAACAGAAGCAACTTAACTAACAAAAATTCAGAAATCAGACTTGACTAAATAGACATTGCAAATTCAGCATTATGGTAGCCATTGATACTGAAGTAAAAAATATAGTTAATTTAGTTATATTTGTTTTTATAATAATTAAAATTAGAATTTTAAGTTTTTATGTTTAAATCATATTGGAATTGTTTTCTCGGTGAAATTTATCTTATTATTCATCAAGAAAGAATGTTCTATATGAAAATACCAGTGACTTAAACATCTTAAGGCACATTTTGGATGATTTTAGTGTGCAGGAGAGCATCCATTACTTTGACAAATAATGATCATGTGAATGTGATTATTCGCCAGAATAGGTGCATCACTAGCAAATAACTTTTGTCATTTTTTTCAGTTAGTGTTGGTAGTGTAGGGAAAAAAAAAAAAAAAAACACTTGGAGTGATGTGGCATGACATGTTCCCAGTGGATTCCTTACACATTAACAGATGAGAACAAAATCTTGCGCATGAAAACTACCAGTTTTCTCCTCTGGCAGTTTGAAGATGAAGAGAACACTCTTTGGAATTCCGTAGTGACTGTCAATGAAACGTGAATCCACTACTTCATTTCCAAGTCCAGGCTTAAATCCTAGTTGATGAAAGGCATGCAGTTTACGTATAATGATGCTGTAATGTCACTCGGTCTTCTTCTCGCCTCATCAAGAAATTATCCACACTTCATGTTTTTAAATGTTTATTGCACATGCAAAACTACACTACTGATTACTGAAATATGTACACTGCGCCAAAAAAAAAAAGTTAGTTCTATATCTTTTATTTTACTGGACCGATTGACGAAATTCAAATTGCGTTTTCCATGTCGAAAGCGCGACTTAGGGTATGTATTAGATTTATATGTAGCTTTATTCTAACATAGGTATTTTGACACAAAAATCGAACATTTTCTGAAACGACGTACCTTTTTTTCCATATTTCGATTCTATGACTCAAATTATGCCTAGATATAAAATTTTGTAATTTTTGGTGTGAAATTTAAAAATTTATATTTGCGAATTTTTTCAGTTTGCGCCAAGAATAATTCACTTATCGAACTTCTTAATGTATGGCAACATATTTTCCTTTCCTTTTTCTTCATTGTCCATGAGCAGAAAAAATTCATACTTTCATACACTCATACTCTCAAAGTGCGTAAACCACATTTTTATTACTATCGCTTATAATAAATATACCTAATTTCAAAACGTGCCAAAATATAAATTCACATGTATCTTAGGAAATACAGTCAAAAGTCGTTAATTCGGACACCCATAATTCGGAATGATCTATAATCCGGACCTCAAAACTAAAAACTTTCTGCGCATGCGCCGCGTTGACACATGCGCATAGGCGTTTACGCGTGCGCGTAAGACCTTTTACGACTGCGCATATGAGTGTGCGCAAGTGCAGAATACGTTTTCGCGTGCGCGTTTTATGTATAATGGACGTATAAGCTAAAATGATCTAATTATCTATTTCAGTTAATGTTGATGATTGCGTTGTTCCTTAATTTTTGAATTGGATCCGGCTTATTATTTTTTGCAGACTGTAAGAGCAATTTTATAAAAGTAAGCTTAAACTTTCGATTATATCAAATAGAATTTCCGATATATATTTGTTAATATGTAAAGGATCTAAAGCGAAAGTATGTTTTGAAATCCGAAATCTGTTTATCAATTTCACGCTGCTCGGCGGGGGGAACGCCAAGGCGGGCGCGTAATGAATTGGAAGTTGATCTGTCAGCACTATCCTTATCTTCAGCGCAGATGTTTTTATTTTATTTGGCTTATAATTCCTTACCAAATGTAGTATTTCATCTCGATATGCTCCGTCTTTGATATGATTTAAAACAAGTTCCTCGTCATTATAATTCGCTTCCGATAGCGAAGAAAGTGACAGAGGTTATTGAAAACGAAAAAATTTCGATTGACAAATTAGTCGGTGTTCTCGACACAGCAATTATAGGACTTGAACAGCGGAACTTTGTAACTGAACAAGAAATTATGTCTGTTTAATAAAATTAAAGAGAAAGTATTATCACATGAAACGAAGCAAAACTTAAACAACTTACATTGAAAGAAATGTTTAATAAAGTAAACAAATAAATATTAAGCTTTTTCTTTTTGCAGATTTTGATACCCTTTAGATCGTAATTGTTCTTTATTTCATAAATTACGGTTTCATATTTTTAATTTTAGAATTTCTGCATGCCATCTTACGAGATTTAAACTGATGATCTATAATCCGGAATTGCCGAAGTCCCGACGAGTCCGGATTAACGACTTTTGATTGTAGTAAGTAAAATGCTCTGATTTTTTGCAGATGTGCTTAGAAATACGTCTACTTTAAGATGATTGCAAAACTTTTATAGGTTATAATTCAAAATTTTTTGGAAAATTTATAAAAATCGTTAAAAGTACAAATTAAAAAAATAAATCATAAAAAATTGGCAAATTTTATTTGGAATGAACCTAAATTTTGAAATGTGAAAGAAAGAATCAAATAAGTTTAATCTCATTGAGGAACTAAAATGTTGAGAGCTAATTTTTTAAAAACTACTCATGCGATTTTTTACAAAACTTGGCAGTTTGGCATAATTTGAGTCATAGAATTGAAATATGGAAAAAAAATTGGCTTGTCATTTCAGAAAAAGTCCGATTTTTGTGTCAAAATACCTATATTAGATCAATGCTATATGTAAATCTAATACATATCCTAAGTCGCACTTTCGAGACATGAAAAATGCAAGTTGAATTTCATCTATCGCCCCAGTAGAATGGGAGATATAGAACTGTCCCTTTTTTTTTTCTTTTCTTCATTGTATGTACATTATTTAATACAGGGCAATTTGGTATGCACTAAAGCCTCCCATGAGCCTTCGCCTTTTATGACCTTTCTCTAGGTCTTCCTCTTAGAAAACTAAACTTTAGGCACCTATCAGACTGAAAGCTAGTGCCCTATATGTATTCATTAGTAGGCATCACCAATACATTACACTGTCCATACTTGATTGAAATAGAGTGAAAGCCTATTGAAAATATGACCAAAAAATGCTGACATCAAATAAAGGAGTTACTTACATATTAGTGCCAACAAATGAATCCATAATGAAGGTGAAAGATACATAATAAAATATTTGTACAGAATGCTTCTGGATCTACTATGAGACTTCTAAAGCTATAACATACATGTGATTAATAATTAGGAATCAATTCTAAAATGCCATAGAATAATATTTAAAATGCCTATGGGTGTCATATAATGGCTGCAAAAGAACACACACACACAAAAGTAATCCTTAGAGTTTATAAATGTCTATAAAGAGTTCTTTACTTTCACACAAGTCACTTGATGATCTCCAGTCTGGACAACATATCAGCATTGTTCAACTTAGCACCAGGGCAATTGTAATGCTAGAGCCCATCTTTGTAGCTTATATCATCATGGTGCATTCTTTGTAATGAAAGTTAATGAATTGTGATTAGTAATCAGTCTCGTGGGTGATCCAAAGATCCATGTTTTGAACTTTTTCAGGCTCCAAATCACAACATAGGCTTCCCTTACGATGGTTGGCCACGCCTGTTGTCTAATTGGGTACAACTTTCCATTTTTCCATTGAGATAAACAGGCACAAACACCTATGTATCACATTGATATATCACATTGAATTATGAAAGGTAGTCCTGGAACAGGGGTATAAAGACTGGGTGCCTCCACAAGATACAGTCAAAAGTCTTTAATCCGGACTCGTCGGGACTTTGGCGATTTCGGATTATAGATCAACAGTTTAAATCTCGTAAGATGGCACGCAGAAATTCTAAAATTAAAAATATGAAACCGTAATTTATGAAATAAAGAACAATTATGATCTAAAGAGTATCAAAATTTACAAAAAAAAAAAAAAAAGCTTAATATTTATTTGTTTACTTTATTAAACATTTCTTTCAATGTAAGTTGTTTAAGTTGCTTCGTTTTATGTGATAATACTTTCTCTTTAATTCTATAAACGGACATAATTTCTTGTTCAGTTACAAAGTTCTGCTGTTGAAGTCCTATAATTGTGGTGTCGAGAATACCGACTAATTTGTCATTCGAAATTGTTTCGTTTTCAATAACCTCCGCGTCACTTCGGAAGCGATATTTTCTGGATCTAGAACCATACTACAGATTTCGCTGTCCGTTAATTGATTGATGATTGGGGCATTGTCGTCGCAATGAAAAACTTCTCTTATATCATCTTCATTTATTACCGCTTCTCCACATTTCTTTACAAAATCCAATAACTGAAAAATTTTACCTTTAGTTTGTGATGTCCGAAAACTTTCAAATTCGCGGCTATAATCTTCATCCTCCTCACCATGAAATATGGTAGATGTCCATAAATTATGCCAAGCATTTTTTAACGTACTTGGAGACACATCCTCCCACGATCTTGCGATGCTCCACACGGCAGATTTTATGCACACGGCAGATTCCAAAACTCTTGAATAGTCTTGCCACTGTTCAAGAAATTTAACATAGATTTTAAAAATGCTGCTTTATATTTGCATTTCAGCGCGTGCACTATTCCCATATCCATAGGCTGAATGATAGACGTACAATTTGGAGGGAACAATAATATGGATACATTATCTTTCACTAAAACTTTAAGTGAAGTATGTGCCAAACAGTTGTCAACAATCAGGACTATTTTTGAGTCATCAGGTAAACCAACCGAATTCAAATGTTGCCGAGCCTCCGGTATAAGATGATTTTCAAACCAATCATTCATCAACACTTGTGTCATCCATGCTCTTTTATTTGCGCGATATATAACAGGGAACATTGTTACTCCTTCAAATGCTCGAGGTCGTGCATGTTTTCCGATTACGAAAAGTTTGCACTTGTGTGTTCCTGCAGCATTTGCGCACGCTAAAATTGTTAGTCTCGCTTTGGAATCTTTGACACCAGTTGGAGCCTTTTCTGTAGAGGTTGCCAAGGTATTTCGCGGTACATATTGCCAGAAAAGACCAGTTTCATCAGCATTGTAAATTTGTTCTGCAGATAATTGTTCACTAGTAATGAATTCAATGAATTCATCTGCAAATTGTTCAGCAGCTTCAGTATCAGCTGAAGATTTTTCACAAGAAATTTTTAATTGTCTTATACCATGGCGATTTTAAAATTTTGTTAACCAACCTGTCGAAAATGTGCACTCTCCGTTTAAGTTCATTTCTTCATGAAATATTTTGGTTTGAGCCATTAATTACCATTGGACCCATCAATGGCACGCCCTTGCTGCGACGCTGTCTGACCCATTCAATCATCACTTTGTGATGATCGTCACTTTTAGCATAACTAACCCTTTTTCTGTTATTCATTGCAAGTGGAGTGTCGGAATCTACAAAAAAAAAAAAAAATAAATAAATAAATAAATAAATAAAAAAGTTCCTTTTTCTTTTTGCTTATGTCATATACAGTTGAGTTTCCAATGTTATACTCCTTGCATAATTTTGAGACGGATATCCTTTATCCATTTTTTGCAGCAATTCCACTTTTTGTTTGATGGACATCGAAACATACTTTTGTTTTGTAGATCCTTTGGGAGCTCCAGCATCGGAAATTCTATTTGACATAATCGAAAGTTCAAGTTTACTTTTATAAAATTGCTCTTACAGTCTGCAAAAAATAATAAGCCAAATCCAATTCGAAGATTAAGGAACAACGCAATCATCAACATTAACTGAAATAGATAATTAGATAAATTTATCTTATACCGTCCGTTATACATTAAATGCGAAGGCAAAAACGTATTCTGCGCACACGCATATGCGTAGTCGTAAAGGTCTTACGTGCACGCGTAAAACGCCTGTGCGCATGTGTCAATGCGGCGCTTGCGCAGAAAGTTTTTAGCTTTGAGGTCCGGATTATAGATCATTCCAGATTATGGGTGTCCAAATTAATGACTTTTGACTGTACTTATCTAATTTCTCAAATGCTTTGTTGTGTTCTTCTGTCCAGCACAGCTCTCTGGGACTTCTGGTGAGCTCTGTTAATGGATAAGCTGTTTCTGCATAATGTGAATGTAATCTTTATAATAATTACATGGGCCTAGACTACCTTTCAATGACTTCTT
This sequence comes from Stegodyphus dumicola, assembly GCF_044657685.1. Taxonomy (NCBI): domain Eukaryota; kingdom Metazoa; phylum Arthropoda; class Arachnida; order Araneae; family Eresidae; genus Stegodyphus; species Stegodyphus dumicola. The sequence goes on from NC_140771.1 coordinate 204,458,745, forward strand.
TGTTTGAGGTCCAGCTAGTTTTGGGATAATCTTCACTTTTTCTGGATCAATACTATGACTGCCGTAACCGATAGTATGTCCCAGATACTTAATATGTTTTAGCAATGGAAAATTTTTTGCAATAATGGGAAAACTTTAGTTGTAACAATTTTGAAAAAATGATTTTAAGATGTTTTAAATATTCATTCCAGCTCCCTAAATAAACTGCTATGTCATGGTAGGCTCGAATGAAATCTTGTATTTAGCAAGTGCTTTGTTCATCACTGTCTGAAATGTTGCAGTGGTATTGCCTATCCCAAAAGGCATGATTTTAAATCAGTACTGAGCTAGTTCGATCCGAGGTACGAATCCCGCGAACGGGCTGCCTGCATGGGTGTTTTCGTGGTTTTCCCCATGTGTGGCGTGTATACGAGTCAGTTTCCCTTAGAAAGTGCTCCACGAAGGCATCCCTCCCCTTAGGCAGATAGTCCTAGTGTGCTTCACCGTAATTAAATACACCACACCACTTTACAATTGTAAAGCAAATTGATGGTTGATATCACATTGACTTTCCCAATATGGAATAAGAGTTCTTTGGGATTTTCCATACAGAAATCATCTGGTTTTGTATGGTTTTTCTTATTATTTGGAATTTCTTATTATTTGGTTTTTCTTATTATTATTGTTTGGCAGGGAGTACAAATTCAAAAAAAGTAAAAGTTTTTGTTAAAAAAAAAAAAAAAAAAAAAAAACCAATCATACTTCAGCCATTTTATAGAATCAGGGGGTAATTATCCGGAATATCCATTTGCTTCTTTAATCATATATCTATTAAATGACTTTATCAATGTTTAAAATTCAATTTTAATAAAGTTTTTATACAAATTAATGTGAATTTTTACTGCAAAAATGTGCTTCATTATTTTGTTTCTATCAGTGTAAGAATGTCAGCCACTTTTCTACTGAGGGTCTAGGGGAAGGTAGCTTAATTTGGACCGTAGCCTTGTTTGGACCATGATATACAAAGACTGATGATATCTGTGAGATTTGAGATAGGCATTTTGTTATACGTAGATGTAGAAGAGGTTAATGCAATTGTGTTTGTAAAGAAACACCTCGTGGTTACATTGAGAGAAGTGTTATTCGTTTGGCTCAGGAGAAAATCTGTTATTTCGACATAAGTGTGAAAGCAGTTAATTCTCTAAACGTAAGTAATTACATGTCTTATTATACCATCACAAAACTTGCTTATTTATCTACAACTTGCAATTATAATTTTGCAAGGTTATGTTAGTTTGACGTTTCTGTACAATATCAAGCATTAATGCAGAAATATTTCCTTACGGAAATATTTCTGTAAAGGAAAGTTCTTATCTGTAGTAGCCAAGGTCATATAAAGGTATTGAGTAGCCCATCCATTTCCTGTTTCAAGGAAGGCAGACCAAGGTTATTTGTAATGGGCTTTCGTCCAGGAGACGAATGGGTAGTATTCTAGGGTTAAAAAAATATTTTCAGGGTTACGGTGTCAAAAAAGAGGACGTTATGGATTATGGTCTGAAAATGATTTATTGCTTGCTGTTGCCACGTACAAAAATGGTGATTACGGTTTAAATGAATGCACTCGTGTATATGGTGTTCTTAAGGCAACTATCAAGATACATGCAAATGAAAAAAACTTTATTTACATTAATGTTAAAGCAATCTCCAGTATTTTCTGCAGATATGGAAAGAATTATTTCTGAGCACATCCTTCACTTAGAAGAATGTTTTTTTGGTTTAACAATTAAGGTAGTTAGAAAACTAGCTTTTGATGTTGCGGAAAAATATGACTTACCAAATAGTTTCAATAGAGATAAAAAAATTGCTGGTAAAAAATGGTTCTATGCATTTTTGAAACAAAATCCCCAACTTTTGCTCTGGACACCCGAAGGAACCTCAATGGCGAGAGCTAGAGGCTTTAATAGAGAGAATGTGAATCATTTTTTCAATCTCTTAGAACGAATTGTCGATAAGCATAAATTTACAGCTGGCACTATATTTAACGTGGACGAATCTGGGTTTACCACTGGGCAAAAGAGTCTCTCGAAAATAATTGCTTGTAAAGGAAAGCACCAAGTAGGAAATCTAACAAGTGGTGAATGGGGCGTCATTACAACCATGGTATGCGCAGTTAGTGCTGCAGGTCTATATATTCCACCAATGATAATTTTTAAGAGGAAAAAATTTCACTCTGATCTTAAAATTGAAGCACCTCCCGCCAGTTTTGTTACGATTTCGGAAACGGGATACATAAACTCAGATCTCTTTGTTGAGTGGCTGAAACATTTCCAAAAGCATATCAGCTGCAATGTAGATGACAAAGTTTTGCTATTGCTTGATGGCCACACAACACATAGCTAAAGTTTGCAGGCATGTGAGTTTGCTAGGGAGAATGGAATTGTCTTACTTCAACTGCTTCGCCATACCACCCACCGTTTACTGCCTTTGAATATAGCATTTTTTTTTGTTCTCTGCAGACTTATTTTATTCAAGCTCAGGAAACATTTCTTCGCTTATATAAAGGGGATAGAGTATATCAAACCCAAATGTCAAAATTACTTAATGAGGCATATGGCAGAGCGGCTACTGTGGCAATTGCTGAGAGTGCCTTCCGTGCTTCAGGAATTCGGCCAGTGAATAGGTATGTATTTACAGATGACCAATGTGCACCAGCTGATGTTTTGCAACCTTCTGAAACCCCTGTTTCACCTTCTAGTAGTGATGATGATGAAGATAGAAGTGATAATGAAAATAAACGATTTAGGACAGTTCTTGAAAAAATATCACAGTGAGCAAAGAAAAATCCAAATCCAACTGGCCCTTCATCTTCTTGCAGTGCACCAATAGCCCAGAAAGCAGTGGAAATAACAAGCAGCCCTTACAAATCGCAGTTATACCAAAATTTAAAAAAAAAAAAAAAAAAAAAAAAAAAAATCAGTTCACCAAAGTGTAACAAAATGCAGAAACATAAAAAAGAAACTGATGATTCATGGTTTTGTATATTATGTGAAGAAACCAAGGAAGAAGAAATGATTACAATGTATGAAATGTCATGCTTGGATACATACTCGATGTGCTGGAGTTAGTACTGCAATTAAAAGGTTCTTTTGTTGTAATTGCCCTTAAGAAAGCTCATGGTCCAATTTAGGAAACTGGTTTTTTAAATTGAACCTATGACACATTTTTTTTGAATTCATTTTTCACTGTTATAAATAATTTTTAAAATTTAATAAATAGTTTTGTTTTGAAGGTACACTTAGTGAGTTTATTTTCTACTACTTAATTTTTATTGGCATTTCTTCCGTCCTTCTATATAGTGAAAAATACAAAATTGGTTCAAATTAGGCTACTCTCCCCTATATAAATTCTAGAATGATTTGGAGCTGTTTAATTGTTATTTAATATGCAGAGTATTTTTTTAAATATTCGATCTGACAGCCTTTTTTCCTGGACTGAAAATCTGCATTGTTTCCATTAGAGAAGTAATTAATTACACTTTTCGTAAAATTTACAGGTGTTTTGATTAGCATTCTTCATCCACTAGTTTCCAGAATCACCAATCATTCAGGGTTTGCACTTAGAAAGAGCTGTTTTCAAGAGATTAGAACAGAGATTTTTCAATCCTTTCTGTCTCATGCACCTCTTTTACTGCTGCTAGGTGATCATTATATCCCTCTTTTCTAAAATTTGAAAAATACATATATATTTGTATAAATTTAGATTATTTTTAATGCAAAATTAAGCAAAATAAAGTATCGAAAATGTTGATAAATGCCAAAACGGAAATAAAATTAAAAATAATCGTTAACTAAAGCGAAATCTTTAACAAGTAAATAACAGTCTGACTACCTTATCCCTAGTTGAGAACCCTTGAAGTAGAGGCAGAAAAGTCCATAGGTGAAACATCAGGGGATTGAAAAGGTACAAGCAATATATCTTTATTTTTTCAAGGAATGTCGTAGTACGTTTCAAAGTATGACTTATTGCTTTGTCTTGATGAAGTTTCACTCTTTGAAAGTCATTAGCAATCAAGACGTCATATACATCTGAGATAATCATAAACCCCTTACTGGAACTTTCTTCGCATTCACGGGACTTGGTTTATACATTTTTTTCTTGTGCTTTCTGATAATAAATCATAATTTTAGATTTTATTTTTTCAGTCATTTAGGTAAACCCATGCTTCACCAAGGATCATATTGTATTTCTATTTTTCTTATAAATAGTTTTCATGAGAGGTTCTAAACATGATTCTGATTTGAGCCATATGCTTTAACAAAAGATGGGAAACATTGTGCTTTTTACTCTTTTTTTAAAGTTATAAATATTGGTTTATTATTGTTACTACAGATGTATTTAAAGACTTTGCAATTGATTCCTGCATTGGCAGATTTTCTGTTGTTACCATCGGTTTAATTTTAGGAACATTAGAAATAGTGTATACTTTTTCCGGGTATTCATTTGGAATCTTCTTGCCATGTAAAATTAATGATTGATGGTTTTTGCTGATCCAATTAATAATGTTACTTATTTTGCGCTTAGAAATATTAATATCATGTATTTCACAACTTTTTTGAATTATGGAGTGGGAATATGTCTTTTCGGAAAGCACAAAAGTATATCTTTCAATCCACAGCATGCATGTGACATTTTAAAGAAGAATAAATTTAAAAGTAGCAGATTATATTTCATATTTCAAATAATAAGCAGTTGCCAGAATTTTTATTCTAAAGCATTTGCTTTTTTAAAATTCTATTTGGTTACATATAATTGTATAATATTTGGTTATATGATCACCTTAGTTAACAGTATTTGTTTGTGTAATTTTATCATTAAAAAAAGCTCCCCCCCCCCAACCCAGTGCCTTCATCATAATGTGAGTTTGTTTTTCCCTCGTATAAGATTATTATAATAATATATTTACTCTGAAATTCATGTGTATTATGTCTGTACAGATTAATTATTTTTATGTGGTAAATATTTGTTTAAATATATATGCTTTGATTAAAGGTACTGTGTTATAGTATAATATTGATTTTCTGTATTATGTCATTTTTGTTCAGAAAATCCCTTGGTTAGATTTAAGTATGTGATTCTTATGTTTTCTCAATAACATGCTAGTTTATATAGCCACCAAATGATCTTCCAAAAGTATCGTGGAAGTGTTTTTTTTAATGCTGAGCTACATGGACAGTTTCATCCTATGTTGTTTTCAAAAATACATGTCTCACTTTAATGTTCTTGCAGAAAGTATAAATCAAAAGTGGAACTTTTTTTAAAAGATTTGTTAGTGGAAGGTGAAGAATTTGTGATCCATTGTGAAATGCAGGATAATACTGAACAGGTCAGTTTGATTTAATTATGCTGTTAGAGTACTTCTTCTTTCTATTTTTCACTATTAAAAATTTCACTAAAAAATCAAAAATGTAGTTTTGATGTACCAAGTACTTACAGTAAGAAAAATTAGAATTTAGCTGTAATTTAATTTGTGGTAAATGTTTTAGATATATTTGAGCCTCCTTTTTATCTGTATGAGTATTTACAGACTTCAATAATTTGCACCGTATGACTTTAATTTAGATTTTATCTTTTAGGATATTATTATATCAGGTTCTGTATGCAGTAAATATGTATAGATTTTTAAAAACAGTTTTTGTAATAGTTTTTCAAATAAGAAGTAAAGAATCAAGATTTGTCTTTTAATAAATCCAAAATTTCAATTTGCGCCTTTTTTGTAAACTGCTAGCTATGTTATTAATCCAGTTGCATGTGTATGGAATGTGATGGTAGAATTAGCATATGATTCATTTTGGAAAAAAATATCACTTCTTTTTTTTTTTTTTTTTTTTTTTTTTTTTCATTTTGAGAATATAAAAATTACTTTGTAAATAATTTTCTTGTTGGATATTCAATTTGTTTTTTTATATAAAATACTTTTTTTAACAAAGAGTTCTTTATTTTCTCCTAAACAATCTGTATCCTTTATCCCACCCTTTTCTACTGACATTATAATCTTTATGTGTAACTGTATTTAAATGTAAAATAGTTTTGCTTTTAATAAATCCTAATTTTTAATTCTTAAGCTAAGATTTATTTATGTAAACAGAATGAAAATTAGAAACGAAAAAAAAAAAAAAAATTTTTAATAGAATTAGGATGATGTGAACTGTAATCCACAAAATTCTTTTATTTACCCAGCCTTTGGCCCCCAAGGTATGCAGATATTGGAATTCTTCTATATGTATTTTGTAGTGGATGGTGATGAAGAATATTGATTTATTTACTGTGTTATGAATTGCTGGCCATGATCTGGTTTTTAAATGTACAGAATGTAACAGCAGCTGAAATCTATCAAATTTTTATGCATGGTAAACAGATTATGAGTACCTTTGTAGTACAAAGAATAGTACAATAATTTAATGAAAAGTGGAACCATGTTGCATGACAAGGAATCCAATAGGTAATCATTTCTTTTGACTGAAAATGTCATCCAAGCAGTGGAAACAGAGATTAAAGAGAATACATAATTTACCTCATCAGAGCTTGCAGTTCATTTTCCAAACATTTCCATTCGCAATAGCGTAGTGATATTGTATCCAATAGAGTGTAATTCTACAAGTTGTGTACTTCCTGAGTACCACATGTGCTAACAGAAATTTATCAACTTAAACATCAAGACAGTGTAGTATATTTTTGACACTGTACTTTGAGGAAGACTAGGAATTCTTAAGTCATATTATGACTAACCACAAGATAAAACTGTTGCAAAAAGGCCCCCAGGGGAGAAAAAATCTGCAGTCCAGGGAGGGGATACGCACATCGTCGCAACACAGGGCAAAGCCAAACTGGTGATGAAAAATTGCAAATTCCTAAGTGCAGAGTCTTAAAGTTTAGCTTATAGGCTTCTTAACACACATTAGTATCTACAGCTACTGTCAAGCAATGCATAAATTGCATCATAGTAAGTGTTGCACTGCGGTATTATTTTCGTTTATGGCAGTGCTTATTGCCATATTCCATATGCAGCACGAGAAGTCGTTACAGCTTTTGCCTGGGAACTGTTTCTTAATCATGACAATAACTAAACCTTGTTGATATTTATCTATTTTGCTAGAGATGCAAATTGGGTTGGGGGATAGGCTTTATAACTTGTTTGCTGTTATGGGTGTAATTATTTTACAATATGGGAATGGAAAGTATGATGCTTTTATTACAACCAATTCTGAAACACTGGTGAAAATTGTATACAACTGTAGTGCAACATGTACACATCATGCAGCAATAAAGTTTTCATGCTACTACATATCTTCATTGGCAGGTGGAACTTTCTTTATAAATCCTGCCTGTATAACCAGATTCAAATATTTTGTACTATAAAACAGTACAGAAACATAAGCTAAATTTGTATTTCATGAGGAATAAAATTCAAGTTATTAATTTGAAATTTTTTACGTTCGTGTTAAAATATTTTTTTTTAATTGTAGTTTTTTTTCTTTTGTATAAAAGATGAATGTCCCATCATGAAAGATGGTGTTTTATTTTCTGTGTAATAATTTTATGAATCCAACAAAATTGTTAGCTTATGTAGTGACTTAAATGGATAGTGATAATAAATGAAACTATTGGCATGCAAAATTTCAAATTTAAATGTTCATAGTTTAAGCTTTTGAATTATCTTTTAAAAGTTTTTGTTTGTCAATTTATTATAATACATACTGTTCTGGATTTTTGTAATTTTTGAAAATGTTATTCAGTTTGTTATAGTTTTCAGAAGGTGCTACAGTAGACTTTTTCTTTTCTCTTCCTTATTTAATATGTTACAATCTGCTTCCATATTTGAACCCAAATTAAATTTCATAGTTGCATTACTATGAACACCATGTCTTGTTAATGCCGTCAAATGATAAGTTTGACAATAAGCAATTATGAATGCAAATGTGTTGTTCTGTAACGTGGGTGATCACCATAAATGGGAGGCTTCCTATCTCCCTTAAAAGTTGATTGTCTAGGTACTGCATAAAATTTACCATTGTCTCCTAGAAAAATTAGTAATTATAAGCTATAAACAAATTAATGGAGCATAGGGAAAAGAGAAAATTGAATTTTATTCTTGCATTGGAGCATAGTAGATAACAGACACAACAAAAATGTTATTCTGTTAAAAGAAACATGTTTCAGCATTTATGTATGGTATCAGGTTGATTATCAGGTTTAATAGTTTGAGATGATATAAGCTGTGCTTACAGATCAGAATTGATTATTTTAGGAGGACCTATAATTGCTTAAGGATTTGTTTCAAAGATTTTATGTCCATGTGCTTTATTATTTGTTAATAGCATTTCGCTTGACTCTAATTGGACAGTGTTTAAAGCAAACCAAAGTATCTGTGTGGAGCTTAGGTTTTTGCACTTTGAATATATTACTGGGACCAAACCATTCACCAGAATTTTCACCTTTTGTGCAAATCTGGGACATGGCTGTACAGCAAATACAATTTTTTAAAATTAAATTCATCTCTGAATTTGGTTGAAAAATATTGTTTCTATAATATGCTTTTGGAAGCTCTAGGTGACTTCTTAGTCCATAGATTCTGAATGTAAAATGCATTTTAGAGAGGAAGTTTTTATGGATTTAAAATTTTTGTGAATATTTTAAGTATGTTTAATGCAAATAGTAATAATTTTAGGTAATTTCTTCTGTTTTATAATTTTGGAGGTGTAAATTTTGCACTTGTTTTTGAAAGATGTCACATTTTATACTTCCTTATGTATTTATATATTTTATAGAATACAGGCAAAGGTTTATCACCTCTAAAATGGCATGGCTTCTGAGATTTTTCTAGTGCAAAGAAAGGACTATTCTTTTATTCTTCTGGAAAGTAGTTGGCCAAAATTATAATAAAATTTTCTTATTTGTGGCCTGTATAAGAAATGAATATCTATTTCTGTAGGGGAAAAAACTCACACTTTACTTTATTCATGCATTGAAAAAGGTCACCATACTACAGTTTTGGCCCAGTGATTGATGGGCTTTTATACTTACTGAAAAGTTTCATTAGATTTATGGAAGATCTGCAAGAACTTTTTAATGATTCATTGTTATCAACCTGGTTCTCTGTAGCATTACACTAATGTGAGTTGGCTGTTTTTTGTTAATTGCATCTGGAATTTAAAAGTAAACATTAAATTAAATTAAACTCCTTTTGTTGGATACAAAGTTGGACATTTTGACAGCATTGTCGATGTTTTGTATACATGTAATGTATATACCTCCTTGTTAAAATTACAACACCTAAAAGAATTATATAAATAAACAAACTTAAGAGAAATGCAAAACATTGTGCCGTGTGCAAATAATTCGAATTTCAAAATGATACACTATCTGGGCATCACCCTAAAGAAGTGGATCTGGCAGGTGACATAATTTGATGCATAACTGAAAGCTATAAAAGTTTTGGTAGTGGTTTGTCTGGTAATATTTATACATTTATGAGACAATGAGTAAGTCAAAAGAGTTTACTGACTTTGATCATTACAGCATAGTGGGATGCCACCTTTATGGGAAATCAGTTCCCGAAATTTCGGACCTTCTACTGAAGCCAAAATCCACTGTGAGTGATGTATTTGTGAAAATGGAAATGTTGAGGCAGTGAAACTGCAGAAAAATGAAGTAGCAGGCCGGAAAAAATTAGTGAACACAGCTGTAGAACTCTGAAAAGGGTAGTGAAACAAAATCACAAGTCCTCATTGTTTGAAATCTCTTAAAATTTCCAAAGTTCATCAGGCTATAGTGCCAACAACAGCACTTTTCATCGAGAGTTAAAAAAAAAACCCTAGGATTGCATGATCATGCAGCCGCTCATAAAGGCCAAACATCACTCCCCAGAATGCGAAACGATGATTATATTGGTACAAAACTCAGTCATTGGACTGTGAACATGTGGGAAAAATATTCTTTGGAGTGATGAATGCCATTTTACAATCCGGCCATCCAATGGACGTGTCTAGGTTTGGTGGATGTCTGACAGGCGCTTCTTAAGTGACTAGATTGTGCCAGTTGTAAAGTTTGGTGTTGACAGCATCGTGGTGTGGGGGTGTTTTGCATGGTTTGGCCTACGTCTCTTAGTTCCTGTGGTTGGAAACAATAACTCTGAGATATATGTGGATGTCTTGGACAATGCTGCTCTCCCAACTCTGTGGCAATATTTCAGGGAAGGCTCATTTCTCTTCTAGCAGGATAACTGCATTGACTTTTAAAGACTTGTGCAGTCATGGTTTGATGAAATGGGTGTTCGAATACTGGACTGGCCTTCTCAGAGCCCTGATCTAAATTCCATAGCATATGTTTGAGATGAATTAGAACACAGATTACGTAGCCAGCCAAATCGACTGCCTTCTCTGACATCACTCACTGCAGCTGTGATGGACACCTAAAAGTCATGTCTTAGAACCACCTATGAAAAACTGCTGGAAAGTCTTTTCAGATGTGTGCATGCTGTCATCGATGTAAAAGGGGGACCAACATCATATTATTAAATACCTCTGTACTCTTTTAGTCCATACTATTGATTGTCCTGATACTTTTGGCCAGCTAGTGTAGCACATTAATGATGAGAAATTAATGCAGGAGGTGACCAGCTTTCTTTGAACTGCCATGTTAGCTGCGTAAATAAAGTGTTGTAGTAAAAAAGGGTCATGTTCTCAGATGAGTCATGCTTCTGTTTCTCCAATGATAGTCGTGACGTACGAGTATGGTGTGGATGTGGAGACAGGTCCAATCTTTGGCAGTAATTTTGGAACAGCCCCACTGCACGACAACCTGATATCATGATTTGGGGTGCAATTACGTACGATTCCAGGTCGCCTCTAGTTCATATTCAGGGCACTTTGATGGCCCAACGATATGTGGATGATGTGCTGTGGCCGGTGACACTTCCCTACCTTCAGAGAGTGCTAGTGCCCTTTATCAGCAGGATAACACACGACACACTGCTTGCATCAGCCGACGTGCTCTGCAAAGTGTACAGTTGCTTCCCTGGCCATCATGTTTGCCTGATCACTCACCAATCGAACACATTTTGGATATGATTGGACGCCATTTGTAGACCCGCCGTTGCCGCTTTCAGAAGCCGAACTGTGGCAAATGGTTGACAGGGAATGGAGAGCCATTCCTCAGGACACCATCCATAGCCTCATTGACTCTGTACCTAGACGTGTTGCTTCTTGTATCGCCGTCCAAGGTAGCCCTACAACCTACTGAGCTGACGCTGTTCTCGCTCTGTATTATGCATATCATTTCAAAATAAAGATAATTTATTGTTCATTGCAGTCTCACTCTGTTGAATTTCATCACTTTCTGGCCACTTCTTCTTGGTATTGCATTTTCAGTGTCTGGTAGTGTATATGCAATAATTTAGTTGATAACTTGAGAATTCAAAAAACAGATGTGTTGACACTTAAGATGAGAGACCGAAGAAGAAAAGCTTTCAGATGTGGCCACTGATATGAACACATAATTTTATTTTCGTAGTAGAGCAAGCCATGATATGCACAAGCAAATCCACAGAGCATCATTTATCGCTGTACTATACATGCCAGAATTCTGTAAAACTTTGGCAGTGTGTAAGATGTTCTTCTTAGACAAAGAATGAAGTGAAAAGCAAACTCTCAAAGGCTACCAGGAAGGTGAAGCAGGAATAAAATAGTGTGCAATAATAACAGCGGTATTTAAAGAATTGGTTCTTTTGTTTAAATTTTGGTCTCTGCCAATTGGATGAGAGTCATTCACAATGCAGGAGCAATCATGAATGAATTACATAAGCAATCATGAATGAATTAATTTGAAAAGACACAGTCCAGAAAAATTATTATAAATAATTTAGAACAGGAAAAGGAAATAGCCAAATTAAAAGGAGAAATTAAAAGTACTATTCCCTAGTTAATAATTTTGAGTTTCATTTTTTTATATACATAATCCTCCCCTTTCAAAGAGTAAAAGGCTTAGCAATAGAAAACTCTTTTTAGGAAAAGCATTAAAGAGTTTGCAAAACAAGATAAATATAATTTTGGGAGAAATCATAAAATTCTGATCTAAATTTTTAATATGAGACTTTAACAAAAATCACAAATTTTGCAAACAAAAATACAAAATTTAAAGTTCTGTTGAAATTGTCAGTCCAGTTTGTTTTAAAGTTTGCAAGATTATTTTTTCTCTGAAAATGTTATAAATAAATTGGGAATCATATTTCTTCAAGAAGTAATCATAAAAATCCATTCTTTGAAACTTCCTTGAATATTATTAATGTAATTTTTACACTCCTTCTCTTGAAAGTCTTTTGTAGAAAATGTTGCATTCAATATAAAACTAAAAATTTTCTTTTACACATATATGAAATTCTATTAAAATTAATTATTTACTCATTATAAAACTATCCTTATTTTCTTTTTATAAAGTAATTTAAAATAGATTTTAGACTTTAATAGCATAGAAACTAACAAAAAACAGTACAATAAACAAAACAAACTTTGATAAAAATGGGGAGGTCCTCACAAGCAAATCAGCATAACTGCTTTCTGATAACTGAATTTCTCAGTATCAACATTTAAGCATAATGTTGAGCATTATACAGTGGAACCTCGAGATATACAAGCACCTCTGTACATGAGGAAAGTGTGACCGAAAAATTTGTCTCCTAAATACGAGCATTGACTCAAGTAATGAGCAATGGGCCAGGCTGTTGGTATGCGAGGTGCCATTTCCCGATCCAGCTCGACTCGGATAATCCCCTCTCCAGATCACTCGATAATCTTTGATTTACGTGTTTGTGCACTTGTAAGTCAATTTTTTATTACATTTCACGATGCCTCCCAAGAAAATTCTTGCCTCAGAAACCATGGCCATGAAATTAAGAAAGAAATCATAGATAAACATTAGTAGGGTGTAAGAGTGATGGAATTGGCAAAGACTTTACGGCCATTTGACATCGAGAATCAGCTCTATTCTGAAGAAGAAGGAAGAAATTAAGAAACAATGATGTGGCCAAAGGTGTTACCGTTATTTCCAAGCACCGTCCAAGACTTCTAGAAGCTGTTGTTGGTGTGGATTAAGGAGAAGCAGTTAAAAGGTGATTTGGTGTCGGAAGCTATCATTTGCGCTAAGGCTAAGAATGTGTACTTGGACCTTCTCCGAAAAGCACCAGGTACAGTGACTAAAGATGTGATGGTAATGAGATTTTTGGGGGTGTGCAATGGATTAACTGGATTTCTATTATTTTGAGTTGGGAAGTTTGTTTCTAGGTACGAGAAATTCGCTATACGAGGTCAATGCTGGAACAAATTAAACTTGTATGTCGAGGTTCCACTGTACTAACATGATTTCTAACTATCGAATTTTAGATGTACTAAAAGTATTTATTTTACATGAAATTATATGATTTACATAAATTATTATGCACAAAAAGCATACATTTTAGGTGCAGTATAAATATTCTTAGTATTTATTTATGTTTTCTATCTAAAAACAATTTTATTTGAAAATACCAAGTTTACTTAACAAATACCATAATTAATTTTCTTTAAAACACTTAGTATGATACGCAACTTATACACAGAATCTAATCTAGTTCTTGAACTCTTGTAACATTAACTTGTAAGTGCTATATCATATTTTTTCATTTAAAATTTATTTTAATTGGACCATCTCAGCGTTAAAATATTATCCTAATTTAGCATAATAATATTGTCTTAATATTTCATTATTATACTAATTAAGTATTTTTAGTTTTTTATATTGCTTTATTAATATCAGTATTATACTCATAAAATATTAATGTAGTTTAAAAATGCTAAAATTTTTGTAAATTAACTCTTGCTTGATCATATAAATTAGTTGCCAAAATTATATATGTAATATGCTACAGTACCTATTGAATGGTATTAATTAAATTTTATGTTGCATTGATTTATAATGTTGCATCTGTTACACTTTTTTTCATCAGCATTCCTTAATATTACAATATACAGTACAACATCTGAAATATGGAGGTCCAATATCCAGACTTCGACTGCCAGCTAAAAAAATAAATAATAATAACTCCCCTTACAGAGTATAGGAATAGAGAATATAATAACAAAAGGAAACAAGTGTGTTGTAAATGGGATTTTTCTCTTGACAAATTGAGATTCCTGCATTCTTATTTTCAAACATCCACTGGCTAAGGAATCCCTTTGTGGCCCAAAACAACAGTGCAGTGATTCGCTTCGTATTTATGTTGCCCTGGATCACCTTCTGGCCCTTGAGAGGTTTTGTGGGATGCAGGGTAGAACTCTATTTTGCAGTCTGGTGTAATCTTTGCCGATCCTAAATTCTAAAAATTTTACCATCCCTAAATTCTGCTGCCCAAAACTGGGAAAAAAAAAAAAAAAACTGCCATCCTTAATTTCTGATCTAAATTCTAAAATTTTTGCTGTTCCTGAATTCTGACTCTTGGTGTGTTTGGTCTGCTTACTCTGACCCTTTGTGTGTGTGTGGGGGGGGAGAGGAGCATTTTTCTATCTGACCTAAACAGTAAGTGAAGCCCTAATATAACCATGTCTTCATATTATCTTACTAGATTTAAAATCTGGAATTGCTAAAGTTCCGATGATTTCGGATCTTGGATTTTGTACTGTATGTCTTCCCCCTCCTTTAAAAAAATTTTTTTTAGTTATATTTAGGGTTCAGGATTTTCTTATTATTTGCACTCCTTTGAAAAGTAGTCACAAGGCAGTGCACTGTGTAGCCAAATTAGGTATTTTATGACAGCACCAAACTATAGTTATGTAACATCCTTATTTTGCATATACATGCAGCAGACAAGCATCATTTTCAAACTTCGAATTGACTATTAGTATTGTTACCCCCCCCAAATTGAGGGTTTTTTTTTTTTTTTTTTTGTTTTTTTTTTTGTGTGTGTGTGTGTGTGTGTTTGTCTTCCTAATAATGGGATTGTGGAGTTTCTGACTAATGAAAAGGAAAGTGTTGCATTTCTTCAGAAATATGGCTTTTTGCCCAGCAGTTAGAGAATGCATGAATTTGCATTCCAGTAAGTTGTACTTCATAAATGATGGAATTTTAGGGATAAAAATTTGTATGCTGATGTTTTGTGCAATAATCTGAATGTTTTTTTAAGTGAAAGCAGAGTGCTGTATATATGGGAAGAACAAAAGTGTGCACAATGCCTATTTTTGTGCAATTATATAATTTTTTAAAGTGAAAACAGATATTAATGTACATAGGGAGAACACAGTGTGCGCAGTGCTGGTTTTCTACAAATCTCTTACGTTTTTTGATGCTAAAAAAATCACTATATACAGGGAGAATGCCAATAAAATAATCATTCTATTATAGATGTTTCTTACACATAATTTTATTAATTCAGAGCTATTTTATATGCATGACTATTTTTAAAAGGGCTGTTGTGTTTCGCATCTTAGCTTAGTGAAGCATTAGTCACAAGTTATTGGTGGAAAGGTGCGTGGGTAATCAAAAGTATTTCTTTTAATTTTTTTTAATTTAAGGTTTGTTACATTTTTCTGAATATTTCAAAGTTCTTAAATTCCAGACTTTCCTGGAGGTTATTTCAACAAGACAGTGCTTGTCGACATGTTATTAGAAATCTTTAAAAAAATTTCTCAGCATACCAAACACCACTTCTACATATGGTCTGTCTGTTCACCAGACATGTTGCTTGTTAAAATGTCTGGAATTTTATGGACTGACATTTCACTTATGACATTCATCCTGCAGCCATTGCCATGTCTGTAGAATTGCAGATCAACTTTGGGCTCAGATAGAATGCTTGGAATGCTGTTCCTCATGGTAAATGTTCAAAACATGTTTTATCCATTTCATTCATGATGAATACAGGCTTTTATTGAAGTATGTGACGGCTTCACCAAATGACATTTAAAATTTTTGTCATGCTCTGTAAATTTAATTGTTTCTTTTTACTATGAATGGTTGCATCTGGAATAAATTTCATTAAGTTTTGATGATTTGTGTTGCAGTTTTTACAAATAGGAGTATATATTATTGTAATTTTGTTTTTTCAGGAATTTGAAGAGCTTCACCAGGCATTTCATATTGACAAATTCAAAAGTGAATCTTGTGCCGAGAGCAGTTTATCTGGAAACATACCTTTGTATCCTTTATTCCTACTTAAAAAAAAATCTTGAAGTTTGTAATTGAATTTATCTTTTTATTTTTAGTAACTATCATAAGATTTGCTACAAAATAAAAAGACTGTGGCTTTAATTTCTAGATATGCAGACATAAATCTAGAGGTAATTATTTTTTGAACAAATGAGAAATATTTGTCAATATCCTGAAATCTGTTAGTTTTAAATACACTCACTTCGAAAAGCACGGAGAGGAAAATACTAATTTCCAAAATCCAATCAGAATTGAAGAGGATGCAATTCGCTGCAGAGGTAGATGGAAGTATTCAAATGTGTTAGGTAACAGCTAATTGCGCTTTCAAGAAATATGCAAAAAAGGCAGTCTCATAAGAAGCCAGCTTTATGAAAGGTTACAGAAGCTGATTGTAAGTGCTGGTAGAAGGTGTTTAAAACTTTCGTACAATTCGTTTTCAAGATATACGTGTTTCTATGACTTCCAGAAGACGAATGGAAGATTCCGAGCTCTGGCATGCTGTGGGGCGCATTGAAGCAGGACAGTCGATCACAAATGTTCCTCTTTTCTTCGGTAATTTTACGTTTATGGAAACAATTCCAAACCACACAGACAGTTGTCCAAAGGCCCGTAGCCGGTCACCCAAGGGTTACAACCACCCGCGGAAGATCGATATATTGCTATTGTAGCCAAACAGAATCGCAGAGCGACCTCCACACGTGTGACATCATCTATGGTTACAGCATCCATTGGTAAGGCGATATCTGTAGCTACTGTACTCCGAAGATTAAATATGAGTGGACTGTATGCCCATGTAGAGTTTGTGTTCCTCTATCCGTCCAATCAAGAGGGGCACGATTAGAGTGGTGCTAGGAACATGTCATTTGGAATGCGTCTGACTGGGGTAATGTCATGTTTACTGATGAGTCAAGATTTGCTCTGGAGCCACGTGGCAAGCGTATAAGGATATGGCATGAAAAACGAACACGCAATCAGTCCCGAAACATCACCGAATATCACGCATTCCAAGGCAGAAGCATTATGGTGTGGGCAGGGATTTCATTAGGATACCGCACCAACCTGCACACCTTTAAACGGGGTTCTTTGACGGCTGTCCGGTATATCAAGATGAAGTCTTAGAACCCATTGTGAGATTGTATGCTGCAGCACTTGGCCCAACTTTTGTTTTAATGGACAATAACGCTCGTCCCCGTAGAGCTGATATCGTCAATGACTGCCTGGAGAGTGAAGGGATTGTGCTTATGTCATGGCCAGCATATTCGCCCGACCTTAATCCCATTGGAAATCTTTGGGATGCTGTCGGTCGTGCTGTATCTTCACGTTTCCCACCTCCAGCCACTCTCTTTTTTAGCTGGAAACTGCTCTACAAGAATAATGGCGATTGCTTAATTCTGCAGTGGTTAACCACCTAATTGAAAACATGGTCACAAGGTATAAACTTTGTATACAGATGAGGGGGAATCACATATCCTATTAATGTCCTTTTTTTTTCATTTTATGCTGTTTATTTTCACTTTATACATAATTCTGTTTAAGTCTCCAGTATGTCATTATCTGATAACTTACAAAAATTTAATATTGTTTTCATTTCTGTATATAGTTATTGATTTTGTTCTATGCATAAATATATATGCTACTTTCCTGCCGAGTTTTGTGTCAATCAAAGCACTATTTGTTGATTTTTTTGCATTTTACATCTTCGTGCTTAACTTGTTATGTGTTTTGAAAGTTTGATATTTTTTTTAAGTTTTCAGTGCATTTGTTTTTAATATAGCTTTTATTTCTGCATTGAAATTATGATTTTAATATCATTTAAATATGTTACATTTGTAATTTATTACTGTTTGACCACAAGACAGACATGACTATGAGAAAAATCATGAACGAGCCATTTGGTCCATTTTATTAATGAAATGAGGTAGAAGAGTGTGAGATCCATTAATGAAATAGGGTAGAAAGGTAAGAGGGGGGACGATGAAATGAAATCAAATGAGTTATCACATTGCTTCTCAAAGTCATGGTGTTTTAATCGGAGAGCTATTGCGAGTTTAACTCTTTTTGCAGAGTGCCATGGAAGTTGCATTAATGATGATCAAACAGTATTATTATCAGCAATATTATTGGACTTATTTTATTCCTTAAATAAACAGTTATTCAAAATCATTTGAAGATGTACTTCATGATGATGAGCAACAAGCAACTGAAAAATTTGATAAAGGAAAGTGAGTATAATTAATATTTAAGTATCATTGTTATATGTAAATTGTAAAATGTAAGTGTTTTATTTAGATTTAGTGTTTTTAAATTCAGAATAGTTTTTGTGAATTCACTGCTGGTAATAAATTTATCTTTGGATGTGAAATGTTCTGGATATTGGAAAAATTGTATTGATCATTAGCAAATAAATAATGGACTTATGAATTGCATCTTTTATTTCGTATATCAAAATATTATTATGTATATCTTGAGTGATTTTTGTTTAACTAAAGAAATTCTTTCTGTGAATATACCATTGCTTGATCTAATATTTTTATTTTTATTTTATTTTATTTTATTTTATGTGTGTGAAATGCATTTTATGTTGTATAACAGTGGTTCTCAAGCTGAATGAAAAAAAAAATATATATATTAATTAACGTGAAAAACAAATAATGGCTTTTTTATTATTTATTTATTTATTTATTGCAATTTTAATTTTTGTAAAAATTAAACTACTTTATAATTTTACATTAGATGCTGATAAAAATTAAAATATTTAGAAAGTTCAAGAGAAAAGCTGTGTGAGGATTTTCAGTCTGGCTATTATTGATTAAGTATGTGCAAAAGCGGTGTAATTATTTGTACCTAGTCCTGCTAATATCAGTCATATTGCTCAGTTCTTTATGCATCAGATATTGTCTTTCTGGACTGTATCTTTGCATATTGTATAAAAATGATTTGTGGTTATCATTTTTCAGTATTGAGTGAATCATCTGAATTATGTTGTTTTCTATCTTTACAGTTGTGACATACAAACCAGTTAAAGTATGGAGGTTTGTTTTAATTTATTTTTTGTTCTTTTAGGATTGTTATGTATAAAATGTTGTTCATGTAAAAATGTATAAGTAGTTAAAAATGGATATTCGTGCAGAACTGAAACTATCATGGTTAATAACTTTAATTTGGCAAGTACAAGAAATGCTTCCTAAGAATCAACAGTTCTCCAGATTTAAGGGCCTTGAATTCCAAATAACAGTTCCTCATAGAAGAAAAGAATGTTATCTGAGTATTTAAAATATGGATTTTAATTCATAGGAAGAAGATGACAACCCATTGCATCTTTGCTTAGTATATGGAGAAGTTTTATCAAATGGAAGTATGAAACCATCTTTATTATTACAGCATTTAAAGATCAAACACTGCGCACAGAAGCGAAATGAAATAAGTGAAGAGGAATTAAAATGTTCACTGTCATTGGCAAACAGTGAATGTGTGGAAAGAGCATTCTCCTCTTGTCTATTCATTTCTTGCAGCATTCATATTTTAAAAACAGTTACTATAAAGGGTGTGGGTTGCTCCTAATTTAAAACTTTAACTCTTTAAATCTGATTCATACTTCAGAAGGTTGAGCTCTATGAGGTGAGCTCATGAATCACATAATAATGAGGCTTGATTTACTGTTATAAGCTACCTCTGTAAAGTTCCTAATTAATGTTGTTATTAATTTTGAGGTGTGTGATAATGTTGTTTTATTCATATTGTGTTTTTGTATGTGGATTGTTAGCTTTCTCATACATATCAGTTTTTAATTTCTATGTTTGTTACGAATAAATTTATGTAATCACTTCTGATACTGGAAACTATGTGAACTCATTTTAGTTATAAGAGTAAGTTCCCTTGTGGTGAGTAGCCAGAGGAAAAAAAAAAAAAAAAAAAAAGTTTAGTAAAGGGCAGGTGATGGACCTATTAGTTGGTACAGTCAAAAGTTATTAATTCGGACACCCATAATCCGGACCTCAAAGATACAAACTTTCTGCGCATGCGTCGCTTTGATGCATACGCATAGGCGTTTACGCGTGCGCGTAAGACCTTTGCGGCTGTGAATATGCATGTGCGCAAGCGCAAATACGTTTACGCATGTGCGTTTAATGTATAACAGACAGTATAAGCTAAGCTAAAATTATCCAATTCAGTTAATGTTGCAGATTGCGTTGTTCCTTGATCTTTGAATTGGATCCGGCTTATTATTTTTTGCAGACTGTTAGAGCAATTTTATAAAAGTAAGCTTGAACTTTCGATTATGTCAAATAGAATTTCCGATATATATGTACTAATGTGTGAAGGATCTACAAAGCGAAAGTATGTTTTGAAATCCGAAATCTGTTTATCAATTTCATGCTGCTCTGCGGCAGGGGGGGGGCAGAAACGCCGCAGCGCGCAATGAATTGGAAGTTGATCTGTCAGCACTATCCTTAAAGTCCCAACGAGTCCGGATTAACGACTTTTGACTGTATTAGACCCCTGCTCTGTAAAACTTAAAATTATGTGTTATGTCCATGTGTAACCTAATTCTTGTGGTAAATTATGTGATAAAGAACTGATTTATGATTTTAATAAATAAATTATAAAATTTTGCATCTGAAACTGTTATGTATAATGAATCTGTTCTGCCTTATAAAGTGTAATTAGTTTCAGTTTCTCATAGTTCTCATAGAAACATAGAAAAGAGCAAGAGCAAATTTAATGAAAGGAAAAAGATAGAAGAATGCAAGCACGAGCTTGAAAATTTAAAATTGCAAACAGCTAGTTCAGGTGCTAGTCTTAATTTTGTACCAACTTTGCCAGTTACCAACAGGGGTATGTTTAAGTTAGAAATACAAACTTTAATTCCTCACTTGAATCCAAAAACTGACGGCATGAGCCTTTTCCCTACTTTATTACTATGAAAGGCAATTATAAATTTTGAAGGTACACTGCTAAAAAAAAAAAAAAAAAAAAAAAAAGAAGGACATTTCTATATCTCCCGTTCTACTGGACCGATTCACGAAATTCAAATTGCGTTCTTCATGTCTCGAAATTGCTTCTTAGGATATATATTAGACTTATATATAGCACTATTCTAACATAGGAATTTTGACACAAAATCGGTCTTTTTCTGAAATAACTTACCAATTTTTTTCTATATTTTGATTCTACTACTCAAATTATGCCTAAATATTAAATTTTGTAAAATTTGGTGCGAAATATATGGAGAAATTCAACAATTTATATTGGCGCTTTTTATTCAGTTTGCGCCAAAATTAGTTCACTTGGCGAACTTCTTAATATGTGGCAACCTATTTGCATTTCCATTTTTACATAGTGCGTGAGAGGAAAAAAAAGACCCAATCGTTCCTTCTTTCAAATAATGTTCTTTATCTTATATTTTTAATTATAATTGCAATAAACTCTAAGCATTTTTTTTTTTTTTTTTTTTCGAATTTATTTTAATAGTTTACGTTGCATAGTTTCTTTCGAAAAACTGTTTTAAAAATTTCTATTTACTCATTCGAACTGCGTGGTTTAATTCAAAGGTGCAACGTTTATTTATTTATTTATTTTTTTTTTTTCAAATAGTTTTCTTTATACTATATTTTTAGTCATAGTTATTATTTTAGGTAATTTTTAAATTTTTAGACTTTTGTTTTAATTGTTAGTGTTGCATTGTCTCTTCAGATAGTTATTTTTAAATTTTCTATTTATTCATTCGAACTGAGCATTTTAAATATATTTATTAATATAAATTTTCCAGAATTTGATTTTATTTATTTGAATTGTGTTTTTTTCGGAAGAATACTTTGTAATCCCGACTACGATGCATTTGAAAACTGCATATATTAAAAGAGAAATGACAAAGCACAGTTAACATACCTTTCAATGTAGCACAGTTAACATGCCTTTCAATGTTCTCTTCAGAAAAGAAATATACAGTCAAAAGTCGTTAATTCGGACACCCATAATCCGGATCTCAAAGCTAAAAACTTTCTGCGCATGCGCCGCGTTGACACATGCGCATAGGCGTTTACGCGTGCGCATAAGACCTTTACGCGCACGCGCATATGCGTTTTCGTGTGCGCGTTTAACGTATAACGGATGGTATAAGCTAAAATTATACAATTATCTATTTCAGTTAATGTTGATGCTTGCGTTATTCCTTAATCTTCGAATTGGATGCAGCTTATTATTTTTTGCAGACTGTAAGAGCAATTTTATAAAAGTAAACTTGAACTTTCGATTATGTCAATTTCCGATTCTGGAGCTCCCAAAGGATCTACAAAACGAAAGTATGTCTCGATGTCCGTCAAACAAAAAGTGGAATTGCTGCAAAAAATGGATAAAGACATGAAGAAGGTGACAGAGAGGTTAGTGAAAACGAAAAAATTTCGATTGACAAGTTAGTCGGTATTCTCAGCACAGCAATTACTGGACTTGAACAGCGGAGCTTTTTAACTGAACAAGAAATTATGTCTGTTTATAGAATTAAAGAGAAAGTATTATCACGTAAAACGAAACAACTTACATTGAAAGAAATGTTTAATAAAGTAAACAAATAAATATTAAGCTTCTTTTTTTGTAAATTTTGATACCCTTTAGATCATAATTGTTCTTTATTTCCTAAAATACGGTTTCTTATTTTTAATTTTAGAATTTGTGCATGCCATCTTACGAGATTTAAACTGTTGATCTATAATCCGGAATCGCCGAAGTCCCGCCGAGTCCGGATTAACGACTTTTGACTGTATAAATAAGAGAGTTGTATAACCGACATTTTAACTTAGAATGACTTGCATACACTGCACAGTTTTATCATTGTGCCCATTGCTTTAGACAATTTTATCCTACATTTGGTTTCTAAAAATATTATTCATATTTTAGTCAAATATTTTATTTTTGAGATCATATTTATTTTTGAAAGATTAAAAAGTTTTAAATTTAAAAAAAGTACAAATACTAAATTTTACTCAAAAATTAATTTTTTCATCTCTTTTTCTTTAGGCATTCTGCAATTATATTAAAAAGCATCCAACTTTCCGAAACATCTTGGTATTTCTGACGATCATTTTAAATAAAATTAGCGCCTTCCATTTCATAAAGGCCCACAAACAGACGAGCGGTAAAGTCGCTGAACACTGGTAGTTCACTCCGGGGTTCGAATCCCGGTAAACGGACTTGTTGCATGGGCGTTTTCGGGGATTTTCTCATGTGTAACGTGTATGCCAGCTGGTTTCCCTTAGAAATTTCTTCACGAGAAGGCATCCTTCCTTTTAGGCAGATAGCCCTGCTTTGCCGTAACTTAATAATCCAATTCAATCCATTTCATCAGAGCCTTTATCAGTCTTTAGAAGCTAAGCATTTTGAAGGTATGAGATAAAAGGAAAGACTGGTTTCATCAAGAGGTTTTGGCTTATTTAATTATGACAAAGCACACTAGGGCTATCTGCCTAAGGGGAGGGATGTTTTCTTGGAGGACTTTCTAAGGGAAACTGGCTCGTATACACGTTACACAATGGGAAAACCACGAAAACGCCCATGCAGCCAGCTCGTTTGCGGGATTCGAACCTCGGACCAAACTACCAGTGTTCAGCGACTTTACCGCTCGGCCGCTGTTTCATCAGGATGTAAAAAAAACGTGACATCCATATAACTCCTGAATCTTCAAATAATTCAATTGAGAAATCATGTCATTCTCCGTTTATGATACGATATGATGTTTTATAACGTAACTTAAATTTGTACAACCATATAGTCTTAAACCAGTCGTTCTTAACTTTAATCTGCAATGATATCGTTTTTGTCTTTTCTGTTAACACAAGCTCAATTGATGGTATTGGCTGGTGTACACGTCCAAGTGTTTTCTCTCTGAACACCTAAATTCTTTGAAGTATCCTGAAAGTATCTTCAAAAGCGTCCAACTTTTTGAAACATCTAGGATGTCTGACAGCCAAATTTACCTACAAATTTTTGCTTACTTTTCTCCCTAATTTTCTTCTTTCCTCCTACAGTTATTTTCAGTGCTCACACAAGAAAATTAAGATTCGTCGATTGCTAGGCTTCCATAAATTTTGCATTCTTGTCATTTTTTTAAAAATATCAGTTACATGAATTGTGTTTAAAAGTTTAATTTACATGGTGGTTATAATTAAAGTTCAACTTTGAAATGGTCATAAAAGGAAAACTACCGAACCAAATGTTATCACACTTGGGAATCGTGTAAAAGAGGTTATATGAATTTATTTTCCGCGGGAAAAAAAAAGAGTTAAAAAACTCACCAAATGATATAAGACATGAAAACATCAGTTTAAAATGTGTTTAATCATTTCCGAAACGTGTTACAAAGCATGTTCAATGTAACGTCCAGTATTTTCTGAAAGCAAATTAAATCCTGTTACTGCATTCTCAACAGCAGCTCTTAGCATATCAGGAGGAATATTACGGACATGTCGGTGTATCACATTTTTCATTTCTGCCAAATTGTTTAGATTATCACCATAAACAGTGCTTTTGAGATAACCTCATAGCTAATAGTCACAGAGGTTTGAGGTCTGGTGGGAAGAGGGGAAGTGTTGGCCTATAAGACGTTCATTCGGGAAATGTTTCCTAAGTAACTGTGCGGTGGGGCCTAGACCTGCATAAAAACCGTAGTATCTAAAATGCCACGTTACTGCAGTTCTTGTATCACAAAGCATTTTAACATTGACTCTAAGCGAGCTGCAATCACAGTGGTGCAGCTGTCGACTGCTATTCAGAGGAAAATCTTTCAGTTATGAAACTAGCTGTCATTCCACACCAAACATTGTGGAATGACTGCTATGCAATCGAATGCAGTAGGAGAATGCAATGGAACTAGGTAGATAAGAGGGATTTCTTTGGTCCAAATCGATTAAAAGCGTTTTGAATCAGTATCTTCATGTTTTAGGGCCGAATTCAGGCTTAAAAAATTACAAATTAGTGAACTGTAAGAAAACGATTTCCAGATTGTATGCACTTGTGCGAGTGATTTGCGATCTCACATTTATATTCGCTAATTCGTGGTTTTCACGGACGAATTTCTCCCTTACACGGATTTCGCACTCGACTTTTATCGAATTTAACGCCTTTAAATGGTAATTTGCTTACTTCAAAATTTCTTAAGGGTATACAACATATTATTAAACCCATATAACAAAAGATTAAGTTTGATTCCAACCCATATTTCGTTTAACAGTATTGCATACAGCGCCATTCCCCCCTGGTGGTGAGGTTCCGAACTTTCTTTCTTTTTCTTTCTTTCTTTTTCTTTTTTTTTTTTTTTTTTTTTTTTTGTGTGTGGAACATAAATTCCCATGACCTCCTTTACAAGGTTACCAAGTTTGATAACATTTGATCCAGTAGTTTTCCTTTTATCAGCATTTCAAAGTGGAACTTTAATTATAATCACCCTGTATATTATTAAATTTTAATTTGAAGCTATGGGTTATATGTGTACCATGCATACAATTTTCGCTTTTATGGAAAAAATAAAGAATCGAAGCAAATATACTTAGGATAATGGACTAAAACTGAAAGAATTTCCCCTCCCTCCGAAAATAAAATATTGAAACTTCGACCTTGAATTTTTGTATTACCCGAAATATTCAATTTGACTTATCTTCTAAGTCCTAGTTCTGACAACAATTCCGTCAAAAATTCTGAATTACTGAAGCTAAAGTAAAAGGATTAGTATATATTCACTGTATGTTAATAAAGTAATCAGAGTGTAATAAAAATAGGTTATAGAATTTACGCATTTTGCATCGATTCATGATAAGCCTTGTTTTGCTTATGTGGAAGACCTAATTGGAATTTGAAATTTGTTTTATTATCAGTTTTATATTTTATAATACTTCAACAAAAATTAAATTTTTGATTAACAAGCTAAACGATTTCAGAGAGAGCAATGGAAACACTGTACAGGGGGGACATTTTTTATTTCCAGCACGTGAGACTCTGTATTGGAAATTCTAAAGATATGCTCATTTTAAAATTATTCTGTGATATTGCAGTTGAATTGAATTTTATGGTTAAGTGCGAAGAACATGATATTTAATAAATAAAGGTAACATGCAAAATGTTAAAAAAATGCCCCTTTAGAAATAATTTTAAATCTGACACCTTTCGGATTTTTAAAAATTATAATAATAAAAATGGTAAAGGAAAATTGAGAAAGATCGCTTGCACAGTTAAAGTAGTAATTACTGTGGTATATTATTTTTTCCTTGTGATATTTGATTCTTTTGATTTTAAAATAAAATATTTCATTAAAACATTAATAGTATACCAGAAATTAAAAGTAATATGATAAAACTGTGTAAAGCACTTGCGCAATGATAAACCCGTCTAAAGCCATGCATGTAATTCATCCTGGTGAAGCAGCAGCCAAGTGGTAAAGTTGCTGAACATTGTTAGTTTGAATCCTGGTGAATGGCTGGTTGCATAGGTGTTTTGTGGTTTTTCCCATGTGTCACATATATACAAGCCAGTTAGTTTGAAAACCCTCCACAAAGGCATCCCTCACTTTACGCAGATAGCCCTCATGTGCTTTGCCATTATCATATAAACCAAGGCATCCTAAATTAAAAGGTGCATAATGCAACTTTCTCATTTATCTATTTTTCCTGAACGGCTCATTGAAAGACGTGTTGACTATACTCTATACTATTTTCTCTTTCAGTATATGCAAATTTCAAATGCATCATAGTCTGGACTGCAAAGTATTCTTTCAAAAGAAATGCAATTGAAATAAACAAAGTGAAATTACCAAAAATTCATATTAAAAAATATACATAAAATACACAGTTTGAATCATAAATAGCTCTGTATTTATGATTCAAACTGTGATTTAATTATTTGAAGCAATATAATTCAACTGTGTAACTCAAACAATTAAAATGAAATTCTGAAAAGGAAAAAAAAATATTTGATAACAACAACTACGATTAAAAAATATAATATAAAGAAAAAAATTTCGAAAGAATAAATGATACACCTCCCCCCCCCATTTATGCAAATGAAAGTGAAATAGGTGATTATAATTACAATTCTAACATAAATTAAGGATTTTGCTAAGTGAATTATTCTTGGTGCAAACTCAAAAAAAAGTATGGCAAGTTAAATTTTTGAATTTCTGTGTAAATTTCTCACCAAAATTTTCAAAATTTGGTATTTAGGCATACTTTGAATGGTAGAATCAAAATATGGGGGGAGGAAGAATTGGCATCCCATTTCAGAAAAAGTCAAAATACATATGTTAGAACAATGCTTTATATAAATCTGATATCTATCCTAATTCTCGTTTTCGAGACATGAGAAATTCAAATCGAATTTCATCAAACAGCCTATTAGAAATGGAGATGTATAACTATCCCCCCTCTTTCTTTTAGTGTATGTATGCATATGTATAATATAACAGAGAAACTCTCTCCAAGGTGATTATCCATAGTTCTAGATGATGAAGTCATCTGTGGAATTTAAGATGATGAAAAATTATGTTCAGTAGCAATCTTTATGCATATCCTTAGAAGTACTAGTCACTTTTAAGAAGTCATCTTAGATTGAGGGTTGTCATAAGGGAATTCTCTTCTGATAATAAAATTAGACATTCCGGACTCTCAGCCAACCACTAGCGGTTTCAAATGACTTTGGTCATCTCTGGTAGTATTGTCTTAGAGAGATGATTTTTAATACTGATATTTGTGTATGTTTTCAGAAATATTGATCGTTGTCAAAGGTGGTATCCATAAGAGTATTGACTCTATAAAAATTTATTTATTTAATTATACTTTTGTTAGTAAAATGCTTGGAAATTTTGGAAATACCATATTGTTTATAAAATTTTGGAATACTTAAAGCATATATATATATATATTTTTTTTCCCTTCCCTTTGCATATTCAGACCTCAGACAGTGACCTGTTTTAATTGTCTCGGAGATCATCATATGAAAAAATGCCCTGAGAAGTTAAATAGAATGAGAATTGCTGCAAACAAAAAAGATTTGACAGTTACTTTAACCAAGTATGTTTTTTTTTTTCCCTCTTGCATGTAGTATGAGTAGTATTTGTTATTTTATTTCAATGATAGATTGCTTTATAGATTTATTATGCACTATTTTGAGATTGTACTTTATATTTTAAATACATAGTCGATATCATGAAGAAGAGAGGAAAAATTTGATTCAACCTGGTTGTTTAAGGTAAGCATAGAAAGTGTAATTTTCATTTTCTCGTATTCTCTTATTATTGTTATTATTATTATTATTATTGTAAAAGCCTGTTCTGATAGAATGTGTGAGAATATTTTATAAGCTGTGTTCAACAGCATGGTTTCTCTTTAGTTCTTACACTCCAACTTATCTCCTTTTTTATGTATGGGACATATGGACTTCCCTTCTGCTCTCCGGCCATTTTTTTCCCAAAGTCCAAACATTGGGGATAATAGCATGTATTTCTTCAGTTTAGGCTCATACATAAAAAATTCCCAAAGAAAATTTCCCGTATGACCCATAGTGTTCAAGATAAATGCAAAAGAAAAGTATTGCATTATATCTGTCACACGGCTTACGATTCTAACGTGATTTTGGAGCTTCGGCACATTTCAATATGCTGGCATGTGATTGGCTGAATATGGAATACCGAAGCTACTGGATTGGAAATAGGGGTCCAGTTTTATGACCTCTTCAATTCCCATATCAGACATTTTGGGATTTTTTTTTATATCGGGACATCTGAAGGAATTGGTTTATTGAGACATAGTTACTACACAAAGTAACTTAGTTGCTTGTTTTTGTGCTGTGTGTACTTTGGTGGACATGACGCTGGTACAACATGTCCAGTCAGCTGTTCCATGGCATCTCTCGATATTGATGGTGAACATTTTGGACATCCTCCTATGGAAACATGTACAAATACCGATGTTCATGCTTCCAATAAAAAAAAATTTCCAGTTGCAGTGGATATGACGTCATACTTTTCTTTCATGTTTATCTCAAAAACTGTGGGTCATACCTTTAAGTTCTTTTGGCATTTTTTATACACTCCACACGAGGACTTTGTGTGCAGAGTTTTGAAGGCTTTCATGGGACAACCTCTGTGTTTGTATGTATATATATATTATCTGTAAGGAAGATAAAAAATACGTAAATTGTAAATTCGATTAAAAAATTTGTAATCCTATTCTGTACTATATCATTTTGAGATTAATCCATGTCATATGACTCTTACATAATGCTGGTGATGTAAATGGAACTAAAACTCAAACAGCCAATATTAATTTTACAGCTTTTTTGAATATCTGATCAGATGCATTAAAAACCAAAATTAACTCATTCTAAATTAAGATTTCATCCTGAACACAAGTCAGTTGCGTTCTGTAGCTCAGCCTAGCCGGACTCCTGCTTTCTTCTTACCACAGAGCTATAAAAAATGTAAGCATTTTGAAAAGGCACGAGTGGTGTGCTAATTTGTGACCATAAAATGTTTACCGAAATAAAAAGGATTATTTAATTTGCTCTGGCTGCCAGGTTTGCTGTTCATTATGGATCTCAGTATCTGTGCAGTCAAAATTTTTATATTGTTACATCTCAGTTTGCAAAATTACAATGAGTTGACAGTGAATTATAATAAAGAAATGTATTTTGATGCAAGTCTGTGCCATATCTATTTTAAATTTCTATATTCATGATCAAAGATCTACATTTCCATGTTTATAATTCTGGTGCAAGTTTGTGCTATACCTGTTTTTAATTTCTGCATTCATAATCGCATGCTCATGTTTTGCACAGTGTCAATTATCATGTATGAGATACTTTCATGCAAAAATTAACAGAGGTCATTAATCAAGTGTTATTCACTTCACACATTTTGAAATGCTTTTCATCCATTTCTGATTTTTAACATATGGTCTACCAAAGCTTTTATCCATAATTATTTTTGTTCTGTCAAAACACATTAAATTACTGTTTTTTATGTGAAACAAAACTGCTAATTGTGCAGCAGATTTCAAATTCTGCATGAAGCATTTGGTTGAAATTTTTTCAATTTAATTTTATTGTTTTAAGAATGCAGCACACAGTGTTCAAAGAATGAAAGTACAAGTATTCTGATATTTCCATTTAATAGCTTCGGGTTTATTAATTTGATTGATACATTTTATTACTAATAGAGTATGTTTAAAGTTTTTCATAACTTTGAACTAAATAACTTGATTAATTAAAGTTATTTTGAAATTTAAATGCATAATACTGAATTGAAAGTATAGGATTGTTTTATGAAAATTAAAGATTAAAAATTTTATGGTATTAGAAATATAAAGAACTGTTTTTTAATTAAGTAAATAAAGAATTTTAATAGTTTTTTCAGGTAAGATTAAATTGTAATGTGAGTTAATAATTATATTTTTGAATTATTGTTAAAGTGTTTGAATATATGTTTAGAATTTTATAATTATTCTGAGAATGAAGTGAATATAAAAAATAAATGAAATAATTTTGAATAACACTACAGGAAATGGATGTAAAATAGTGTTCTTGAGTATAATATATACAGGGTGTACCATACTTTCCCTCAAACTTCTAGGGGAGGTAAGGCACATCATAAGGATTAGGAATTGCATAGGTACCCATGCCTGGAAATGGGTAAGTGGTAGCAGAGTTAGAAGAGGAGAAAAGTAACAAGTGTTATTAATTTGAAACATTTATTGGAAATGAATATAAATGGTGTACTCCAGATTGAATGTTACAAGAGATGCTCGAAGTTTGCACCATCAGATGCCAAACATGCCTGACACCAACTGACCATTTATTGCCGGACATGTTCAAACATACCGGAAGTTTCTTTGATTGTAGTAGCTGCACAGGCGAGTCTTGCCACGAGATCCATTTCAGACAGAACAGGATCGGGATACACTACACTTTTGATAGCTTCCCACAAAAAGAAATCAAGGCTCGATAAATCTGGTGAGCATGGGGGCCAGGGAACAATCCATCGATGTGGGAAGGATCTGTTCAAATGGCTGTGAACATCCATTCCAAATGAGCAGGGGCCCCCGTCATTATCTAATCATATGTTGCACCTCACATTTGGTAGAGCATCGTCAAGCAAATCGGGAAGAACGTACTCCAGAATGATAAAATAATTTGCGGCATTCAAATGGTCCATCAGTATCAGGCATGTTTGGCATCTGATGGTGCAAACTTTGAGCATCTATTGTAACATTCAAGCTGTTGTATACCGTTTGTATTCATGTGCAATAAATGTTTCAAATAATCCTCTTGCTTCTTTTCCTATCTTCTACTTCTGCTACTACTTACCCCTGACATTTCCCGTTATAGGTTCCTATGCAATTCTTAAACCTTATGATGTGCCCTACCTCTCTTATGCCATTATCACATTAGCTGTTTGTTGCCGGGACAAAACGTTTGTAGCAACAGTTCTGAGAAATAGGGTTACCATCTTCACTTGGCAAACAGGCTGAAAGCCAAACAAGAATCAGTTATCGCTCAGATTGGCGAAAGTGACGTTTCCTTTCAAGTGACATTCGCTTCTTCGTGTTGTTTCGTATCGCTCACACGCTTTTCGTTTTAAACTTTATTGTTAGTAATGGAAGATAATAGAAATGTGATTGCTATCAAGTTAATCACTTTGATCTCCACTCTGGCACTTCATGTAACAGATAAACACACTTCTGGTTATAGCAATCAATTACATCAGTAATAACCAAATTCTGTATACACTAAGAATAGTTTAAAAACATGTGCTGGGTAAGTCTATTTATCACACATCGCTTGTGTGTATTTTCTGTTGTCTGCATTTCAATGAAAATTTGATGGCTGGAAAATTTGCGACCTGGTGAAAGCATTTTCTGACTAACTTTATGGCTCATAATTACTGTTCTGTCCATTCAAATGACAAAAATCTATATGGCTGATATTTACCTCCTCACAGCCAGCAGATACTATTCAGCAAAATGAAGATCAAATAAAGCATATGAATACATGAGCAATCAAAACATGTGCTAGTTGTTTACTGTCCCATAGAACACTCGGTAATATACCTAAAACACATTAATTATACCAACTCTAGAAATTAGGTGTTCACATCATGAGTTTGTTTTATGGTTTGGTTTATTGAGATTACAGCAAAGCACACTAGGGCTATCTGCCTAAGGGAAGGGATGCCTTCGGGGAGGACTTTCTAAGGGAAACTGGCTCGTATACACGTTACACATGGGGAAAACCACGAAAGCGTCCATGCAGCCAGCCCGTTCGCGGGATTCGAATCTCGGACCAAACCACCAGTGTTCAGCGACTTTACCGCTCGGCCGCTGGTGGGCTCAGTTGGTTTTATGTGATTACCGCAAAGCCTCGAGGGATAACAACAGGAGGGATCCCTTTGTAGAAGATTTTTTAAAACTGGCTCGTATACCAGTTACAAATGGGGCAGACCAAGGAAACATCATGTAGCCAGCCCGTTCGCGGTATTCTAACCTGAGACAGAACTACCAGTGTTCAACGACGCTTCGGCCACTAGTAGGCCCGTGCACTTAATTGGAAAGTGCAATTCATTATGTAAACAGACATGAAGATGATAATCAGTTGTGCGCTGTTTTAAGTAATCAAATGTTATAAATGCATAGCTGTTACATTTCTTATTATTTATTAGTCATGTTTTTATTACGTAGATCATACGTATGATATAATTATGAATTAACCCAATAACAAAATGTGTACATCTTTAGTACTCAAATACTCATCAATTATTTTTCAACTGATTATTACATACCCATAATAATTTGCAAAGAACTGATAACTATAGTTGCTGCCAATTACATAATCATTATCTGAATTAAAAGTAACTTCAAATAAACTTCTTGGCAATGTTCATTTTTGTATTCATACATACATATATATATATACACATCTAATAAGTCATATATTTATATACAGATAGAGAGATGCGATGTTTTAGAAGTTGTTAATATATATTTATTAGTATTAATGTAATGAATAAGATTTATATTAATGAATGTATATACAAATGTTTTTCATCATGCATAATAATAAATCCATAAATTTTCAATGTTTCACTATGTAGCATTTACAATAAAAGTATAGTTTCTAATGTATTTATAATTCAAAAAGTATTTCATTAATTACATGAAAATAATAGACAAATTTAATGAGTATTCTCATTATTACATAAGCTATGCTTTTCTTTTTTTGCATCTTTTATGCTGTTTAAAATGTGTCACTGATTATGCAGTTAACAATTTAAAAGATAAGTAATTAGGAGAAAAGCCGCACATATACAAACGGATTTTAAAAAATTATTCAACTTAAATTTAAGAAATAAAATTCTATTATATAACAGTGCTATAATACACGATCAGCACGAAATACGACAAATTTGGCGAACTTTTGGCTACGAACAATTTGTAAACAAATCCAAAATGCAAGAATGTCGTAAAATACTGTCAACTCTGAAATTTCCACGATTATATATTTAATGAATATATACACATTTAAAAAATGACTCGAACAGTTGTATTACAACAAAACAGCAATAATTAAATCAGCCTCTATTTCCACCGTCCATCACTTCACAGTGAGAGCCATCGCCATATTGAAAGTTACCCGTGATCTTTTAGAAGCTGACCTTTCGTCTGATTGGTTGAACGTTCGAGGAACACGTCTCCAACCGGAACATTTTGGGAAAAGTTTTAAAATGTTGCTCGTAGCCGGGACACGTTCCTCCTAGCTAGACGAAACATTTCTCGGAAGTCTGCCGCTTAAAGCCGTGCTACTAGAATCTCGTTTCTCGGAATAGTCCCAGGTAAGCGCGTGCGTCTATAGTTGTGATAACAGCCTTAGAAGTTTGTGGCAACATTTACGGTACACCCTGTATAATGTAAAATGAATATAAAAATATCAATAATTTTAGAAATTGAATAATTGTTATAAAATTGATTATGAGTAATGTATTTAAAAAATAAAATTTATATAGATAAGTAGATGAAATTATGGTAATGTTAAAATTTATGGATAATTGTATATTAAGTAGGAGTATGTTGAGGGAGTGCTATTTCAGAAACAGAGGCTGTTATACTTTTGTACAATTTTCTTAGTGCAGTTCACAAAGGCCAGTTTCCTTATGCAAGGAACACTTTTCAAATTACTGCTATATTTATGACGCTAAAATATATATTATCAATATGAAAATTAGTGTCATAAATTGTTACATGTAAAAGTTTTTGTTTGTGATACTCAGAGAAAACAAAAACCTTCACTGAAGAATTTTAATTACGTAGAGTCAAAAACAGAAAGACTTTTGAAGTACTGAAAAATTTCATAGGATTCTAAAAATTTTATTAATTTTACAAAATCATGTATTCAAAAATTATATTTTACAATTATGCAATTAATTATTGATTATATTGTTCAGAGTTTTATTTACATTTCTCTTCATTTACTACTGAAAAGAAAAAAAAAATGTTAAATCATTTCTTCTTTTCTCTGTCACTAAGCCATTTATGTGTTTATTTCCCCTCTGTATTCTTCGTCTTCTTGACAGCTCTGGGTGGGCCCTTGCCTTCTCCAGGTATCTCTACTTTTTGCAACTTTTTTCCAGTTTTTAACCTTTAAAATATTAAGATCTTTTTTGACACAATCAATCCATCTTAGTGGGGGTCTGCCCCAAATTTTATTTCCCATGGCCCTAGCTAGATGGCCAGCCAATTTAAGTCTCTGTAATTTGACGAATTTTACAATATCAGGCTCTTTGTAAATTTTATAGAGTTCTAAATTAGATTCTTTTCCATGAAGTCAATTTCAAACTGCTTTTTAATCTGTAATTAAGACAAATTAATCAGCAGTTTTTTTTTCTTCTAAATTTCTTCATATTCTTTATATATATATATATATATATATAGTCTAAATGGGCAATTTGCTCTGAAGGACTATTATTTTTATTTTGGCATTTTGCGTTGGTTCACTATAAATGTCCGTTTCACTTTTCAAATTGTTGCCACCAAATCCTATCACCCTGTATTATATTTAAAGAAATTAAATAATGAAGAATCTGCATAAATGTAAGTATGTTTCTCGTATTGTGATAAAACAATGGTACCTAGAGCCATCCAATTGTGAATAACGTATGTTTCCACCCGAATATGAGCATCTGGAAGCCCAAATTTGGAATTTGTTTATTATCTCTTTCATATTTTGTAAGACTTTAACGAATTGATTAACAAACTCAAAGATTTAAAAGCGAGCAATGGCAACACTCTAGGGGGGGGCCTTTTCATCTCCGGTGCACGAAACTGTGTATCGAAAATTCTAAAGATATGTTCATTTTAAAATTATTTTGCAATATTGCTGTTGAACTGAATTTTATGTTTTAAGTGCAAAGAACATGATATTTAATAAATAAAGGTAACACACAACATGTTAAAAGAATGCCTCTTTGGACATAATTTAAAATCTGAAAACTCTCAGGTTTTTTTTATTTTTATTTATTTATTTATTTTTTAAGGTTTATTATGTAGCTTAGTTTATGTCTTTATTTTTATAATTTTACAGTTCTGAGTTAAGAGAAGCAATGGGTTTAAAGAATAATCAGTTGCCACGATATATATACCATATGAGAATCATTGGCTATCCTCCTGGGTGGATGAAAGAGGCAGTACTTGAAACATCAGGATTATCTTTATATGATTCTGATGGTAAAAGTAAGGTTCAGTACATTATTACCTTTTCATGTGTCATATTTTGCAATCATAGTACACTGATATACATTTAAAGTAATTTTTTTGAATTTTTGTTTGTGATTAAAATAGCTTTTATATGTTTAATTGCTAAAAGCCAAATTAAAAATAAATTCATATTAATTTTGTAATGATAGGATTCTTATGTTCAAAATAAGAAATGTGTAATACTTTTAAAATTTATTATTATGATAATGAGTCAGGTGAACATTAAAGATCGAGAATATTTTGACTATTCTGATGTACATATATATAAAATTCAGAGAAAATCAGATGTTACCTTTTAGTGGTTTATATATATATATATATATAATGTTGGAAATGCATCAATTCATTTTTCAGTAGATTTGGATAAATTGTGCCAAAACCCCAGCTGCATTTGTCTGCAAGTTGTTAAAAATGGACAAATTGGATAGCATTGCAACAGATACATTGGGTATCTATATCATCCTTGTCTACAACGAAGAAACAAATACTAAAATTCAGTATTTCGGTTTAACATCTAAAAAATTATCAGTAAGAATTGCCAAGTGTAAGAAATATACTTGTAAACTCTCAATTGATCAATATGCACTCATGTACAAAATCAACAGAATCTGCACATTATTCTGAATAACTAATTTACAGATTTTAATGAAGTTTGGTATGAATATATATTTATAACAGAGAAAGAAGTGTACCATTCAAAAATCATTTTATTTGTGCATGATTTGATGTAAAGCTCATGGTACAAAGATGTTAAAAATCCATGTTGTGACATTGAACTGAAAATCAGTTTAATAAATTAGTTAATAGT
The DNA here is from genome assembly GCF_044657685.1 of Stegodyphus dumicola. Lineage (NCBI taxonomy): Eukaryota > Metazoa > Arthropoda > Arachnida > Araneae > Eresidae > Stegodyphus > Stegodyphus dumicola. Next base: position 204,495,543 of record NC_140771.1, read on the forward strand.
TCTGTCTCACAGCCAGAGAGGTTGAGCGACGTGACAGCATACTGGACAAGAAGCAGAAGAAGAGTGTCTGGGGCAGTTAATCCCATTTTTACAGCAAGATATTTTTCCACTTCGGGATGGTCCTCATAGGCAGATGGCAAAATGAAAATACCCTTCCAAGAGCAGCCCAGACATGCTCTATAGGGTTAAGGCCAGGTAATCTGGCTGATCAACCTATGTGGTGAATATCCCCACTTTCCAGGTAATTGTCAAACAGTTTATGCGGACGAACATTGTTCATTAACAAGAACTCATGACCAGTTGAGTGTAGATCCAGCATAATGCCTGCCCAAACCATTGCACCTCGAACGTTGTATGATCTTTTTCTGTGATGAGAGAAGATGGTATCATGTTCCAGATTCTCTCCAGAAATAGATACACTTAGAATGATCGTCCAGGCTGAATCTCAGTTCATCTAAAATAAAGCATGGTGCTCCTCTGAAGTCAGTTCAAAGGCTTATGTTGTCTGCACCATGCTAAATGTTGTGTGCTGCAGTGAGTAGTGAGACACAAACAGTGGCTCTTCTAGCATACATCCTTATCTTATAAAACTTTTGAGCAACTGTAGACCATGATACTCAGGTTTCAGTGGCAGCATGGAGCTCAGTGAGAGCTGCGAAATTATAGCAGTTCTGTATTACCGAGCTGAAAGTGCCAAATAAGGATTCTCGTTGGTCATTGTGAATCTTGTTCAACCTAGTTCAAGTTTGCTTGGATCCATTGTCCTGAAAATATTTCCATAAATTGCAGACATCACTGGGCACTACTTTGAGCTCTGTACCCACCTGACTTGTGATTGGCCTGTCTGTCTACCGACAATTCTCCATCTCATTTAGTCATCCATACTCATTTTACCTGATATGTTGTAAGATTTACATGAAGAAGTACAAGCACACAAATCACCAAAAAACCCTCATATGCTGAATATCCCCTTTATAATGGACACTTAACTATTTGACTAAATATTTGTATAATTTTTTGGTGGCATATGTAGTATCTTTGGTTCAACACATTTTGTAAAAATAAATGTTATATGCAAATTATCCTAATTTTGCACATGAGTGTATTAATATATAGAGAGAGTGCCTTTGTTACAATTTCTTAGAATATCCACATTCTGTAATTAAATGAGGGAAAATAAAAACAGCACATAAACTGGCCATGAAATTAGAGAAGGTATCAAAATCACCACAAGATCTTGTTGCTGCCTCTTAATCTTCTCTATATCTGAACATTCATCTTCATTTGTGTAGCAACTATATATGAAGCAGCAATAGTCGATGACTGATGAAGTAAATGGGCCACCTGTAAAATCCTTGACTTTGGCTGTTTAATGTGGTTTATTACTATTATACTTCCCCCCCCCCCAATTTGACCAAACCAAACCAAAAATTCAATAACAAAAGAAACTATGTATTGAATTTTTGTCTAAATTTCGAGAAAATGATTTTTTTTTTTAATGCTTACTATGGATGAGTTTCCCTCCTTCATTTTATTTTTCAACATAAATAAATAAAGCTGTTGTGTAAATGTCAGTTTGTCATTATTTCCTGTGAGGATATCTTAAACATAAAGTTTTGCAAGGCCTCCACAAGTAATTGCAGAACTGAAAAATTAAATCTGTTTAGAAATCATGAACATTCTGACTTAAAAATTAGAGTGCACTATGAGAACTTTTGTCGCAATTTGTGAGAGTGCAAACCTCACTCAGTGTATAAAAAATTAAAAGTAGGCTATTTCATGTATTTTTTTCTGTATATTTCTTTTTTGATTTTTCTTCAAACATGTGATATAAAATGGAAATTAAGAATAATTATTTATTTATTTTAAAGCTTCATTTGAAGAGGAAACCAGTTTAGTAAGTGGAAGTAAGTAGATAAATATTTCTTTCTTTGTATTTTAGTCTGTAGAATTCTATTTTGTTGAACATTTTAAGGCAGTGCATTTGTTACTATCATATTCTTACCCATTATATAGTGTATATATAATGCATTACAACATATCTTTTCAGTTCAGTATGATGCATCAAAGTTTGTTAATTATCCAGGATTTAATAGCCCTGTACCAGATAACTATACAGATGTGAGTATTTTAAATTTATTCTATTGTTTATAGTTTTCAAGATTACATTTTTTAAGTGAAATATTTCCAATTTATTTCTTGTTCGAAAGTGATTAACTTGTAAACTTTTAAAAAGTTAAAAAAAAAAAAAAGTTGGAAGAAAATTAAGTTATAAAGGGTGAGGCAACTTCCTTATATTATAAATGTATAATAAATAAAGTTCTGCTATTTGCTTTTAAATAGCATAGTAACATTTCTAAATATTTAAAAGATTGTGGATAATTTATGAACACTTCTAATTGTTAGAAGAGATCTGTTAGTTATTCTGCCATTAAAAGCCAGAAATCAAACACATTGTTTAATTGAAAAGTATTGATTGTTCACATCTTCTACAGTCATTAAAAGGGTGCTGAATGAATTTAAATGTAATCATAACTATATTTGCTACTATATATATTTACTACATAACTGTATTAGCTTCCAATAATACTGTGCTGATATAAAAATTTTTAATGTCAGATTTGACATTTCTTTTTATCTGCTGATGATTTTTTAAAATAATTCACTAACGCACCCATCAATAATAGCTGCAAGATTAATACATGACTCACATTAAAATTATTCACATTTGATGTCCTGAAGTGTGTCAAAATTTGGTAATGATTTGCATTTGTTATTATTTTATAGTTAGAATATGTAATAAATAATATCTAAGTAAAAAAATAACTTACTGTTATCATAGTTTTAAAGCCATATCAATATGCATCCTAAAAGAGAGACATTAGCCTTAAGATTGAGAATATAAATAGGAAATATGCTGGTTCTGGGCAAAATTAGAATAACTATCTGATCAGAAAACAGATAATAAAAATATTTGAATTGGAGTTACCTCCTCTCCTCAGAATCAGATTTAGGTTTGAGTGGAAAATACTGTTGTAATGTGATATAGTATGTACAATTTTATGAGTTGTCTGTTTATATGCTAGTTGTAGCAGCATTCTGGGTTTATATTCTTAGATTTTTTGAAAAATTTGGATAGTAAGCTTTTTTTAGCACATTAGGGATGTTAATTCAAGTATTGTTGTTGTTGTTGTTGCCATGTCCACATTACGTGGAACAATGGTTGCCAGAGCGTACTCTGAAGAGAGGTTGGACTTCGATTTTCCACCCCCAATTTTGAGGGAGAACCCCCTGGGAGGATTTGGGGGTCTCCCACCCCTCAACTATTGGCCAATGAAAGTAAATTAGATTTTTTAAATGTTAGAAATTGTTAAATTAAAGCAGGAATTAAGGAGAGATTTTGATGGATTCGTTACATACTTTTCATTAATGGACAATTCCTGAATCCTCAGACCTTCAATGTAGGGGACTAGTTCAGTACCATTTTAGCATTTATTTCAGGATAATTGATAAAAACCGTGGTTCCATGAGTGTCTGCTGACTATATGTTGTATTGTGAAGCTTAAGTGTTAAAATATATATTAGCACAAAAGAAGGGAGGATAAGTGTTTCCTGCCATTTTTTTTTTAAGATTTGTTTTCCGCCATGTAAGTTTTAAGATTATAGAAATATTACCCTAAGGGGAGGGGGATGAAATCTTGTTTGCAGAAAGGGAATTTTTTTAATTCTTTTAGTTTATTTATTTAGTTATGTAATAAGATTTGTTTTATACTAAAATCATTTGATCTGTTCTTTCCATGAAATAAAAATTGATACACCTGAATCATTAAATTCTGAGATGGCAGCAAGATTGAGGTGATGATATAATTGTTGCATCTAAAATAACAGAACTGTGCCAAAACATTAATTTTTCAGTGGTTAATAATGTGAAAGGTAAATTGTCATCTCTCTTGAAGTCTCAATAAAAGGCTGATCGTCTATTCATAAATTCTACATTGCTCCATGCAAAACATTACACCATGAAAGATGGGTTCATTTGACTTGAAATTTGCACCATTCCACCAAGCATAGACTCAAGAAAGATATGCTAATAATTAGTGTTGCCATGTACATTTCTCATGTGTAGTAGTAATGACTTGTAGAAGCACTATGAAACGATGTTAGGTTATTTAAATACGGCAGAACACATGAGATCTTTCTGGTTAGTAGGAGGGGGATGCCTTCACAAAAAGAGAAACTTCCTGTTTTAAGTGCAGAATAGTGTGCTTTTCCATTATTCCTTTATGTTTGAAACTTGAGTCTTAAACCCACTCCCAAAGGAAAAAAAAAAGTTAGGTGCTGAAGAGGAAGATTTGGCACTTGCAGGGGGAGGAAAAATTGGGGCTGGAATATGAATATCCTTCTAAACAGTCAGTGTTTATGTTGGATGAAATCAAACCACAGTTGTTTAAGTATGGAGTCCATGGGTACAGTAGGGACCGACCGGCCAGTAAAGAACAAATACAACATCCACATGCTGCCGAGCAACAGGAGAGTCATGTTTTGTGTTTAGCAGTGACAGATCGCACAATGTCATCAATAGTCTTAGACAAATCTCTTTCTTGCCTACAATACTGTAATAGTCATACTGGAGTTTGTTGGTACTGTGGTGACAGATATCACGACACTAAATATCATAGCCATACCATTCCATCCCTGGATTATGATTTGAGGTCCAGTTAATTTTACTCCCACGCCTGCCTAAAATGCATTGCTGGTATACTCGATAACCATTGCTATATCTCTGAAGTTTTGAAGTTTGTTGTCTTTCCCCCCCCCCTTCGAGAAGAAGTCTTTGATACTGAGCTGTTGAGCTAGACATAATTTGTGTTATTTTGTTTGAATTTATGGCGACTCAGAAAGTATAATATTCGTAACCAGTCTGTGTATTGTAAGATTATATTAAAGTGTGATAGGTGTATAATGCATAGAGGTAGTCTTAATCAGGTTGTTACAGTCATGTCTTTTAGAAGAGGTGGAAAGTAATCTGAATAGACTTAGCAGTCTTGCTCTGAGCTTCTGGATTTTTGGCGGTATTGATTGTCCAAGCTTTCATGTTACTGTGGCTGTCCTCTTCCCTTTACATATGTTTGTTAATTAGTTCAGAATCAGATAGGTTGTTCAGATCCCCGAAAGCACCAAATGGAAGTAGGTCATTTTCTTCGAAAACAGATAATTATCAAAGACCCTGAGCCTTATAAAATATTCTGTAAGAGCAGTGTGTTTTCTTATGAGTGTTAGTCTGACTTCAGCAAAGAAAGTGTTCTGCTTGTAGAGTCGAACTCCCAGTGTTTTTATTCCTTCTGTTGTAAGTACTGAGCTATAATTCAGGCCAAGAGGAGGATTTTCATTCTTGGAGCATTAGGATGAAAGGCAGCAAGTTTAGCTAACTTGTCCATCTTCTGGTTAATTTCATTAAACTTGTATGGGATAAAAAATCGAAACTGGTGTTGAGGAGACCCACATATTAAGTCTAACTGACTGGCGTTAAGGAGAGAAACTGTGGGCTTGTACTCTAAACGGAAATAATTTTGATTTGCTGTACACTCTCAAAAGCGAAAACAAATCCTATCATTCAGAACTAAAAATGTCTACCAGACATAAATAAATTCTAAATAAAAGCATATTTTCCAAATAAAAATTTCTTTCACTCATTCAAGACATAGAACAATCCAGGAGGAGAGTGAGACAAACTGTGAAAAAAAAAATTACTGCTGTGTCTGATACAGTTTATTAAATAAATTAAAATCTTTAGAAGTTGTCATTCTCAAAATTATAAAAATGTGTTTAAAAATCTTTCACTGGGCACTTTTATTAAACAGTTAAAAACTAAAGATGGTTTCTTGTAAGTTCAGTTTATCCAGTGTTGACCTCTCTGAATGAGTTTATGAAATATTGATCAGTTTCACTACAATTGGATTTTCTTAGTATCGATGCACTGTAACCGGTTCTATGTTACTTTTACAGCCATCTAGAAAAAATTTTGTCCTTGCTGTCAGGCAGCGCTGACTTATCCACAGTTTCATAAAGTTGATTAAAGACAGGACTATTGCTTTGCACTCATAGTTAGCTGGGATAGAGGTCTTGGCTTAGAGTGTCATGATGCATTCCAATCTTGTTATTGACTTCCTGTGGATGAACAGATGTAGTGGTGCAATACCAGCTAGAACGTGAAGAGCTCCAGTAACCTCTGCAGATCCAGAGTATAAATGGAAATTGGGTAAAGAGAAAGAGGTTTCTCACTTGGATCACTGTAGTATGTGCAAGTGTGAGCATCACTGATTGCTATTCTCTCATTGAGGGCCCTGTATCGTACTTGTGGAGGTGTTTTGTGTTTATGAGAAGGCTCTGAGCACAGAATTCTGGAAAATGGTGAGCACCTCTTTCATATGAGGTGTCCAGGATAAAAGCTACTTAATTTGGTTTATCGTAACAAAAGAATTGAAAAGCTGTAAGCAGAGTGGCTGTTAGACCATGACAGATGAGCACACTCAGTGGTGAGCTGTAGGGGGCTAGTAGGAATTTGCTTGAGGGACTTTTTAAATTTGTCTCAAATTTTCACTTTCCTTGTTCTTTTTGTTTGTTAGTTTATTTAGTCTGGAGAAACCTGTGTCACAATCATACTTCTTTGTGATATATGTTAGACTCTTCTTCAAAATTAGGGTCTCATCCACTTTTGCTTAAGTTTGGTCAGATGTGTTGTACACAAGCTAAAACTTAAACAGATGCTGGAAAATGTAGTTTGTTTTTAACAAATTTATCGTTGGGTATCAAATTACTTAACATCAAGATAATAGGATGAAATTCTGTTGTTTGATACTTCGTTGAAAGATGAAATATGAAAGATTTTCCACTGAGCAATCTTTTTCTTATTTAATGGTAATCACCTTAAATGGGAAAACATTAAGAGGATTTAATTCTAAATTTTATTTTAAATTATTTTTTAAAAATCATCACTTTGTTTTGAAACCTTTTTAGACATGGAAGAAGGAAGTAAAGACAGCAGGCTTTTGACACAAATTGACCATGTAATTGTTATTTTATGTAACTTGTAAATTCCAAGCTTCTTTTAATTATAAAAATTTATTTAATTAAAAACTTTTTTGTTCATGTGCAGTTATTTATCTTAGTTTACATATCCTATTTTGGTAAAAATTGAAACATTTTGAATATAATCTGATTTAAGATAAGTAATGAGCCCTTTGTTAACGTTTTCATATCCCACCACCAAGTATGATTTCAGACTTGGCCAAGATTGAGAATTATTGGTTGATAATCCTGTGGCTAAACTTTATAATATGCTTGGCACAATCTTTTATTCTTTTACGTGAGCAGCCTTTGATAACTAACATCATCCATACAAGAAAGGAATTCGATATTTTTGCAGTTGGTAAATAGTCCAAAGTCTATACTCAGAGTGAGGTTCTAAAATTTTAGATTTAAATAGAAACCTCGCGGACAGTCTCTTGTAATAACCTGAGTGATGATTTTACTGTTCACCAAGACCTAGATATTGGGTTTTTTTAACTACCTGGCTAGTAAACCTCAGATACGTAGTGGGTAATTGATTTTTGGTATAAATAAGTCCAAGCTTATATAAATGAGGTCCTAAGACCTCATTTATATAAACTGTTTCTAATTAAATTTTGAGTAATGTCACTTATTAAAGAGTGAAAACACTAATCATGTAATAAAATGTTAAAAATATATGTATTTATAGTATTTGATTAGTCTTTATAAAAAACCTTGTTCTGTAGCTAACATTTTAAAACAAAGAAAGATATTTCCCCTATTACATTACTTACAGAAATAAATTCTTAACAATATTCGGCATTAGGAGAGCTAAGTTGTTACTTTTCATGAATTGGAACATATCATTTGGATTTCATGAATTTATTTTATCACCATTAAAATAAATTGTATTAATTCATCGTTTGGTTATTCAGCATCAATATCATTCAAGTAAAGTTTTTTTGTTTTAAATTCTGTAATTCTTTTTTAATCTTATCTTTTTTCCCCTTTTTTGACTGTTTTATTATATAGTGACTAACCAACTGATGAATTAAAACATTTTATTTTAACGGTGATAAAATAATCATTTTATATACATTATTTAAGCAGTGCTTCTTGTTTTAATTTTTATTCCTCATTTTTGCGGTTTCTTTTTCTTTTTTGAAATCACGATTATGTTGATAGCTCATACAGTAGGTGTCACTTAATGTGATCGTGCTTGTTCACCAGCTATTTTGATAACATTAAATGGTGAGAAGAATTATCTTTCAAAAAGCAATGATATTAAACTAATGAAATATAAATATAGCTAAAAATATATGAATAGGCACTTTCACAGCATTTTAGTTAAAAAAATGCAAAAGTTTGTGCATGAACTGCCCATAACCAGGGTTTGTACGGTCCTCAAGAGTCCTTAAAAGTCTTTAGATTTTTTGGAATTGATTTTTGGTCCTTAAAAGTCCTTAATTTTAATCATCTGAAATTTCTGTCTGTTTTTATGACTGTCATTTTGAGTGTGAATTAGCATTTTGAAGGAATATTTTTGGCGATTCACTGACATATATATGGTTATCTTTTGAATGGGTTCATGAGTTATAATTTGTTTCTATTTCTAATATAAATGATGGAATACTCGAGTTTCTAAGCAAGAAGTGAAACATAAGCATTTTGAAACTCATTTTTTTCTAATAAAGAGCTCTTAAATAACTTTTTGCTTTTGGGGGTGTGAATTCTTTTATTAAACGGTTCTAAATTTGGCAACTTTTCAACATTTTGGCGATTTTAAGATCAGTTTCTGTAGAAACTTTTTAATTCCAAGATCTGAGAATTTTTTTACTTTTTTTTAAAAAAAACATCGTAACATAAATTGTAACATAACATTTGATTAATTTCATTAAAATAAAGGTAATATATTGAAATTATATTTAAAATATAACGTTAAAATAAAACATTTTTATTTTTCACTGTCATATTATAAAGTTTCATTTTGGCAACTTATTAATATACAATATTTTGAATCTGAAAAATAAACAAGGTATAATGCTATAAAGCACAATTTACAAAACAGCTCTTAGCAAAAGCAAAATTAGCTATGTAATTAATTAAAAATTTCTTCTTTTTAATTTTTTCATAGTAAGAGTTTTTCCCATTTAATTGTGTCAGAATATTCAAAATTCTCAGAATATGCATGTTTTCTCTATAAAATTAATTTTACACTTTTTCCCTCCTTTTTTTTTTCTAAAATATTTGTGGCTTTTTGCTGTTACAAAATTGGTAGAGATAATTTTTTTTTAGGATTTTAAACATTGCAGCTTGGAAAGTTTAGAAGGATTTGAAGGCAAGATTTATAGACCCATTATTCTAGAAGATTTGAGAAATATGTGACAAAATGAAAAATGTCTTCATGGTATCAACATGTAATGGATGTATTTTACAGAAAGTTTGTAATGAATTTCTTACTTTTTGGAGAACATCTGGAAGAGCAAAGAAAACATAATATTTGAATGTTTTTACTTCTGATACTAGAATCTTAACATGTTTATCTTCCCTTTATTTTTCACTAGACACAAGCATGGTTTTTTCTACTTTTCACTAGACACAAGCATGGAAATTATCAAAAATGCTTCTAATCTTATCACATGGGCAGGCATTATAACAAGGAATTTTTTTATTAATAAGGAAATTGAAAACTTACAATTTAAAAGATTTATCTAATATGCCTTAATGCATCATACACATAGCTGGAAATAAGCATTTTCCCACCTGATGCAATCTCTGTGGATCTTAAATTCCGCTGCCTAGTGCCTTTCTAAATTCTGCTTCCAATGCCTGCTCTAAATTCTAAAAGTTTTGCCATTTCTAGATTTTGTTGTTTGGTGTGTCACTAAATACTAAAAATTCTGCCACATCAGCTCTGTAACCGGCCTTTACCATATATATTCCATATTTCTTCTGAATGTTCATATTACTAAAATAAAATTATCCACTTTTTCTGAACATTCTAAATGCATTTAGTGTTTTTTCAAATAACAGAAATCCTTAATTAAATCTAAAAATTCTAAAATGAAAAGGAAACATGTTGAAGAAAGAAACTGAGTACATAAAGAAAATTATTCTTCAAAGATACGTGCAGTTATTATTATGTAAATTACCCAATTGTTTATGATTTCAGCCTTTACTATAATTTCTCATTTCTATTTCCTCATATGATAGAGTTGAGCCAGATTAAATTAAAATGAACTTGTATAATCTTTGACCACTAGTCCACATTATTAGTTTGAATTTGATTGTTCTTGTTTAATTACGTCACCATGAGCTGTAATTGAGTTTGTTAGCATCAGAACATGCCCTTATGTTCTAAGTTCTTTTTAAATAAGAGGCTTATTTAAACCTTTGTCTGATAATGTAGTTACTTTCAGACATAACAATAATATGCTTCATGTCTGTCGGGGGTTTTGGACTGTATAACTTTTACCAGATCAAGTAAACTCCCATACATAGGTACATTTTGGAGAGGTTGACAAGTTAGGAGATAAAGCACACAGAAACTAGCGAGAGCAATTTTTTTTTTTTTTTTTTTTTATATATTGAGACAAATCTCTAATTGTTAAAAAAGATGCTTAAAGAGAAGGAAATCGATATAAACTAGCCAAAATGTCTGGGAAGGCTTCCAATTAAAATGACGGATAAATATTCTGTTGAGTGTTGTTTTTACAAAACATAAATGTTTTGTAGCTTTTAGTGTGTAATTATCCTAATAGAATTTAAGAATCAATGTCATAAATTACATGTATTTTAAGCTGTGAAATTTGATTAGATTTTGATTTTAATAGGGCTTTTTAACAAATATTGTTAAAAAAGTAAAATTTAATAGTGGCCATGTAAATACATAATGACTAAGATTATCAAACTACATAATTTAATTATTTATAACTAACTGCTTACCCTTAAAAATTATCTCTATATGCTATTGCCATTCATTAATACTCACTGTAGTCACAAGATAAAATACAAAAATGTAAAAATTCAAGTAAAACTTATTCTTTGCATCACCTGAGACTTAAAATAATACAAAACAACTTATCACCTCTAGTGCTTTAATGCCTTATTGGAACCTTAAAGTATATTAACTGGGTTACAACCCCTCAAACTCTTCACAAAGCTACGACACTAACTGCATCAAGCAGAGCCTGACTAACTTTCAACACTTCTCAACCATGCCTGCATCAGGCCATTCGGGTTTGTTCTAATCAGAAGGTCTCTCTAGACAAGCAGCAGCAGTGACAACATTCAGTCTTTTGTTATGAATTATGCTGATTATGAACTTACTTCTCATTTTACGTGACAAAATGAGACAAAAAAAAAATCAACATAAAGCTAACTGTTAGTAAAACGTAAATGTTGGTCATATTCTTTCAAATATGACCAACTATTATAAGTGTAAAATATTTAATGCTACTTGATAAATTGCATAAGGTTTATTTTATTCTCAAACTTATTAATAATTATGTTCATTAATTCATGTTTTATAATAATGCATACTACTTAGGGATCTATTTTATTTTTAGGATGGTGTTACAAAAGTGAAATTCAGGCATAGATAATATTTTTTAATTGAATTTATTCAGTTCCCATTTGCTCATAGGTCCTTAATTTTTTTCATTAATGGTCCTTAAAAGTACTTAATTTCTGTGTGCAGAAATGTGTATGAACCCTGATAACATTTCTGGAAATTATTTGAACAATGCTGTACTACTGATCTTAATACAGTCAAAAGTCATTAATTCGGACTCTTCGGGACTTCGAGGATTCCGGATTATCGATTTTTCCGGATTATAGATCATCAGTTTAAATCTGGTACAATGGCATGCAGAAATTATAAAATTAAAAATAGAACAATTATGATCTAAAGGGTATCAAAATTAAAAAAAAAAAAAAAAAAGCTTAATATTTCTTGTTTACTTTATTAAACATTTCTTTCAATGTTAGTTGTTTAAGTTGCTTCGTTTTTTATGTAATAATACTTTCTCTTTAATTCTATAAACAGACATAATTTCTTGTTCAGTTACGAAGTTCCGCTGTTCAAGTCCTATAATTGCTGTGTTGAGAATACCGACTAATTTGTCAATCGAAATTTTTTCGTTTTCAATAACATCTGTGTCACTTTCTTCGCTATCGGAAGCGAATTATAATGACGTGGAATTTGATTTAAATCATATCAAAGACGGAGTACATCGAGATGAAATACTACATTTAGTAAGGAATTATAAGCCAAATAAAATAAAAACATCTGCCCTGAAGATAAGGATAGTGCTGACAGATCAACTTCCAATTCATCGCACGCTGAGGCGTTCCCCCCCCTGGCCTCAGAGCAGCGTGAAATTTATAAACAGATTTTGAAATGATTAGATAAACAAAGGATATGCCTTTATCCATTTTTTGCAGCAATTCCACTTTTTGTTTAATGGACTTCGAAACATACTTTCGCTTTGTAGATCCTTTATATATTAGTAAATATATATCAGAAATTCTATTTGACATAATCAAAAGTTCAAGCTTACTTTTATAAAATTGCTCTAACAGTCTGCAAAAAATAATAAGCCAGATCCAATTTGAAGATTAAGGAACAACGCAATCTGCAACATTAACTGAATTAGATAATTTTAGCTTAGCTTATACCGTCCGTTATACATTTAACGCGCATTCGTAAACATATTTTGCGCATGAGCACACGCATATTCGCAGCTGTAAAGGTCTTATGCGCATGCGTGAACGCGACGCATGAGCAGAAAGTTTGTAGCTTTGAGGTCCGGATTATAGATCATTCCGAATTATGGGTGTCCGAATTAACGACGTTTGACTGTACTCAGAAGCCATCCTTCATCAAAAGAGAACTTGCCAATTTAAAATTTAAATTGAGGGGGGGAGCAACCTCAGTTTAGCATGGATAATTTTAGAAGAAAATTCTGTGTATTATTTTTACCTCTAAAGAAGAAGAACCTGTGTCTGATCCCTTGAAAATCTGTGTCGAACTAATTTTTCTTTTTCCTAATTTTAAGTGGTTTATTAAAATCAAAACTAAGATCTTTGGTAACTTGATCTGTTACCCAACGACATTTTCCATAACTTGGCAATTTATATAATGCATTTTAAACTTATTTGGCAACTTAATTCTGTTTAAAAATTTATTTCATACTATTTTGATCACATAACTGAATTATCACAGAAAGTAGTGTATTTTCCCTGTTTTTACATACAAAAGGGTGGGACAACTTCAGCAACTTGAGAAGAATATCCAAATGATAACATTAACCATGGTCACATGCAGTGTCTGTTGTATTTGGTATTTTATGAAATCTGCATAAAATGATAAATAAACAAATGAAACTAGTTTAAATTACTTGATACAACAGCACTGATAAGCAATGAATAGTGAATGTGCATATGCATTATGCTTGTTTGGAGTTATCACATATATTTATAGCTTTTCCATGTTATAAACTTCTTCTTCGTCTTCTTTTTTTTTTTTTTTTTTTTTTTTTTTTTTTTTTTTTTTTTTTTATGTAGCACTGAATCTAATTTGTGTTACCAATTATTATGATGATATCTATGTTATTTAAAAATTACAACATAAGTAGTCTATATTATTGCAAATTTATTAAAAATATTGTAAATTTTTGTATAATATTACTATTCCACCATATATACTGAAATTGGCCCCCTTCTGAATTATGGGCCCTGGCAATTTATCTACTTGTCTAATGGTTAATCAGTTACTGCTAATAATCAATGTAAGGAATTTAGCCTCCAGAGGGAGTCAAGGGCTCTCTGGTTATCGACAGAGTTGCAAAAGGGGTGTGAAGCTTAGCCTCCACATTGGAGTTGATTTACGTGAGCATGTTATTGAGAGCATGCTTCGTAGATTTCCCTGGAGAGAAACTGTTCTATCTGGCAACCATGATATTGTGAGATGTTAGGTGGTGCTTCAGAAAATAATGATCCTTTCCTCCCTTTTGCAATGGCTGGCAGAAGATATATTGGGTTCTGTATGATGAAGATGCTGAAAGATCTTTGTCTTGTTTAAGGAAAAGGACAATCCCCACTCACATGGTCCCTCCCAAGAATAACCAAATTTTCTAATAAGTGTGAATGAAGGTATTTTTAACATTTGCATAGACCATGTAAATGAGCCAGATGATACTATTACTAGTACTATTAGAATAAATCACCATTTGATAACAAAGGCTCCTACAGTTTTTGAAATTTCAAAGCTCATGAAGATCTTCTGTAGCAAGTGTTCTATTACTGCTTTTCTCTTGTTCCTCCATTAGCTTCAAGCTTGCCTGCAACTAGATTTTGACAAGGCAGTGTGAGACTGCATGCAGCATTCAGCAATACTTTATTGCCTAGTAGTTGCATTGCTGTCTTGGCCTGCCTTTGTAATTAGCTAACAAGTGATCAAACACACTACCTATGGCTTCACCAAATGTACTTTGAAATAGCATGGGTTGACATATCCGTTGTATTTGTGTTATACTAGTTATTGCGAAGCCATTACAGCCACACAAAATACTGATTTCTTCATGTTCTACAAGTCACACAGGTTGTAATTTTTAATCTATTCACCCTTGTATGTTATCTATTCAGTAAGCATGGTTTTCAAATACTATAAACTTTGCTTCTAATGATACATCGTCCAGTGACTATGGTGTTTTTTTTGGGGGGGGGGGAGACTGTTTAAAAAAACTCATTATAAAAAGCTATTGTATGCAAATTTTATTTAATTATAAGCAGAATTTCAAGCTAATTTTTAATGTTGAACACATTTCAAATGTCAGATTTTTGGTTATTCAATATAGATTTTAAATATAATATACGATATGTACTATTTTCTTGTCAGGAATGGAAAGCGCTAGACATGCCTCCTCTTCAGCAGCATCAACAATTAAGTCAAGCTGTAAAATCTCCAAACATAGTTGTGAGTATTATGTATTCCATTTTCACCCATTTTTTTAAGCATTGTTTTATTTAAATCTTAATACAATAGAATTCTGATAATCTGTACACCTGAGACTGAGGGTTGTACAGATTAGAAAATTTTATGGATTACAGGCCTCCCACTTTTTTTAAAAAAATTTGTTTTACATTTTTCCTGCGCAGATCTATATATTTATATATATAATATGTGAAGTATTAGCACTTACAGTGGATGGACAAAAATATGGAAACACCTTGTGAAATGCATGTTTGAAAAGAAAGATTGATTTTAATGAAATGTGTAGGTGGTGCTGGCGTTTTTGACTACTGACGCCACCTATACAACTTCGTAAATGTGCTAAACAGTTCAGTTGTTGTCGGAGTACTGTTATGTGAAATTGTCATTGCATTATGTCAGAGTTAACAGACTTCGAACGTGGGCAAATTGTTGGAGCACGTATGGTAGGTGCTAAGCAAGGTAAGCCGTAAGCAAGGTAGCCGAGGCAAGCAAGGTAAGCAAGGTAGCCGCAGCAAATTGTTGGAGCACGTATGGTAGGTGCTAAGCAAGGTAAGCCGTAAGCAAGGTAGCCGAGGTGTTTAGTGTTTCAAGAGGTACTGTATCGAAGATTTATTCCGCATATTTGAAAAGCGGAAAAACATCATCTGCTAAATCACAGCGCGGACGAAAGTGTGTCCTGAGTGATCGTGACAGACGATCATTAAGGGCAATTGTGACGAAAAATAAGAAGACCACAGCTGCAAAAGTTACTGCTGAAATGAATGTTGTGTTACCGAACCCTGTGAGTACCAAAACAATTAGAAGGGAGCTTCATAAACAGGGAATTGCTGGCCGTGCTGCAATTGAGAAGCCACTCATCAGTGATGCTAATGCCCGTAACAGGAAAAGGTGGTGTTTAGGTCATAAAGCCTGGACTATAGAGCAGTGGAAGCGAGTAATATGGTCTGACGAGTCTTCTTTCACATTGTTTCCCACTTCTGGCCGAGTTTACGTCTGGAGAACGCCATCTCAAGCCTATAATACAGACTGCTTGTTGCCAAGAGTGAAACATGGCGGGGGTTCTGTTATGGTTTGGGCAGCCATATCGTGGTTCTCTGCTAGCCCCATGATAACTGTGTCAAGGCACATGACTGCCAAGACTTATGCGAACATTTTGGCCGATCAAGTTCATCCCATGGTACAAACTTTGTTCCCCGATGGTGATGGTGTCTTCCAAGACGACAAAGCCCCTGTTCACGCAGCTCACATTGTCCAGGACTGGTTTTCTGAGCACGAGGATGAGTTGTCCCATCTCCCCTGGCCACCACAGTCACCAGACCTGAATATTATTGGACCTTTGTGGTCTACATTGGAACGGAAAGTGCATTCTCGTTATCCACCGCCAATATCGTAATCTGAACTTGCCACCGTTTTGCAGGAAGAATGGTATAATAGTCCCTTGGCAAACATACAGGAACTGTATTTATCCATTCCGAGAAGACTGCAAGCTGTTTTGGATGCCAACGGGTTTCCTACACCATATTAAGCAAAGAAACATGTTTTTTTAAAAGTGTTTCCATATTTTTGTCCAACCCCTGTAAGTAACTTTCAAAGACACCCATGCTTTAATAGAATTACTTAATAAAGATTTATGAAATATAAAACTATTATTTTTTTTAATATAATTATATACAAAAAAAAGGGGGGGAGGCAGTGCAAAAAAAAAAAAAGGGGATAATTGAGAGATACTATTACAGTAATGTATGAAAATGTTTTATGTAGAAAATGTTGGTATAGCAACCTGCAAAACTACTTCCAATCCCCCCCCCGTTAAGTGAATAAGTGAGTAAATGCATGATTTACAAAAATTCCAGCTGTAAGGTTTTCGCTAAATTTAATCCCCATACTAGTTTTGATTGTTTTGTACATGTGCATTTGGAATAAAAATTAATAAAAGGTTCTAAAATTGTAATTTTGAATTTAATGATGTTTATTAGTCAGCCCCCCCCATATTTGAGACTAGAATTCTCTACATTGTAAAAGTACTAATTTTAATTATCTATCCCTTTCTCCTACTGATGCGTGCTCCTTGCAAAGCACGTAAAGAAACCATCTGTGAGGCGCATTTATGTTGAAACTCAGTGTGTCAAAATTATGAACAAATAAATTCTTTAATCATATTACCCACCAATTAACCTCAGAATTAATTTTAAAAGAATGTGGAGTATATATTTAAAAGGAAACATCTTATCTAAAATAAGAATTTGCAGAGATTCATCATCTGTATTTACAGTAAAATGAAAGTTTTGATGCATGCACAAAAAATATTGAAAAACTTTGACAATTAAATGAATTCATTTTATTCAATGAAAGCATGTTATAAATATTCTGTACTTTTGTTAAAAAAGGAATTTGAATTACATTGAGTTAAAAAAATCTAGGACAGGTCTTGACTAATATTAAATTTATATAGCATTATTCTAGCATATTACGTATTTTGTTTATATGTAAATAATTTTAGCGCAATTCTTTGTAAATTGTAGTATCTATTATATAATATAACATGAAAGGCATCAGATTGCAAATCATACCTAGAAAATTAGAGGTACAGGGGTAAGCCCATTTAACATTGATGTAAATGGCTACCTCCTCAAATTGGTGAGTAATAGTTTAGCAATAGTTTTCATGACATTTTGACCCGATCCCACTGAAACTGGTTTGATTCCAGTGTAACTGTATCCATTGCTATGTATGCCTTCCAGCAATTTTGAGAAATCTTAGCTACTGGAAATTTATCTAACAAACAGGGGAAAACTAAATACCAGATAGAATGCCAGTTTTCTCTTTAGTTCAGAGTACTGAATTAAATGCTGCAAAGGACACATAACTGTAGATTTTTGCCTCACCTGAAGTTTCTCTTAAGAAACATGTAAGGTGGTAAGGGAAAAATAAGACACCACAGGCATTCAGAAAAAGTTCATGTCTTAGAATTGTGAGTTGAACAATTTTTCAGTGTAGTTCAGAGTATTGATAGATCACTGTGTGAACTTTTGCTTTCCATTGCTTTGTGCTCTTAGTAGTCTGAAGTGGTAACTACTGATTGTGCTGTGTCTTTCTGAGAAAAACTACATGAGTTCTTTTGTGCAAAAATTTCCAGAGCTATAAAGTTATTTTTTGGGTGGGGATGAAGTAAATTTCATCTAGCTATCATGGGTTCTGTGTGCATTCAGTCCATGCTGGTGATGAGCAATGAAGGAGCAATTAAGACTATTGATGAGGTTACTGAAACTATCCTTTACTGTATTTAAAGGAGAGAAAGGGTGGAAGGGGCTGTCAAGTCTGTTAAAGAAGAGATGAATGTGTGCCAAAAAAAGATGGAAGGGGCTGTCAAGTAAATTTAAGAAAAGTTTAAAGCAGATCAAGAAGAAATGGAAAGAGGAATTACTGTCATAATAATAATAATGATTTTCGAGGCTCTGGAAGGTAAAATAAACATGGTTGAACGTACAGTTGAAGAAATTAAAAAAGAGTTTTTACTGTCAAACAACAAATCAATGACAGAGCTTTTGCTGTCACCAAGGAAGTTGACAGCTTGATTAAATCCGTAGTGAAAATTGGAAACAATTTTGACGGCTTTAAATTCTTACTTGTGTTTTCTAAACCTCTCCAAAGCCAACCACGTATGATGGAAAGACTTCCTGGCAAATTTACAAGATTTAGTTCTGTATAGCAGTGGATGCAAATGGATGGGATTCCAAAACTAAGGCCTGCCAGCTCACCACATCTCTGGGATATGGATATGGATATGGATATGGAGAAATGTGGTGGACACCCATTGTTTAACCATTGGCAATGTGGGTATTGTCTGGCCACACTAGATATTTAGATAAATTACACCCCACAGGACTTACAGGGGATCCTGCCAGGCGTTGCTTGCAATGCTTTGTATTTTACCAGACCACTCGCAGTGCCTTTCTTTTTCACCTAAATATACATTGGTGTCTTTACAGTTGGTGCCTTTCACACTTACATGCTATGGAGAGCAGCTCCAGGTCTGCTTGCATACTATGTTTTAAGTAATATCTTTGTTATATTATTCTAGGTTGTGCTGCATAGCTCAGTGTCTCTTGTGGATAGGAAGTTCATTATAATTATGATTTTTTTTTTTCAGAGATGGATGTTCTGGATAGCGTATCTAATAAAGGGAGTCACTTCACTCTCTGAATTCGGGACTTTTAGATGATGTTCAGCTGTAAGGGGGCATTTGAAAATATAATGGTCAGGACTGCCTCTTTCTCCACATGCACGTTGATCTGAAGTTGCTAGTTTCCTTGTGTAGAAGTACGTGGGAAAAGGGCCATGCCCTGATAAGAACCACGTTATTTCTCTAGTTATTAAACTGGGAGCTGTGCCTACTTTTGGAAACAACTGATAAATCCTTCTTCCTTGTTCGGCATTGTCCCACCAGTTCTGCCAGCTGCATATATCCTTCAGATTCTATACAAAAACTAGTGGCTAGACGAAGCACTATTTGGCACATCAAAGCTGTGCTTTGGTGCAAAGTATTTAAAAGACTAGCAGGCTTCAGTTAAATGTCATCAACTGAAGCCCACAGAAACACACTGGGAGTACACCACCTATGTTGAAAAGTTCATTTATCTCACCTTTTCGAACTGCCATACAGAATCAAGGGATCTCCTGGTACCACAGTACTTCATCGATGGCATCAGCTACCCTGAGATGCTAAAAGCCTTGCGAATGCCAGGTGGCAAGGATCTTAATGTTAAAAGCGTCTTTATGTTTGTCCTGAAATTTGAGGTAACCCCAGCAAGTAGCCTGTAGAGACCACCACAGAAGAAATTAGGTTGTTCTTTCGCAGTTATAGGATTAAATTTACGATTGAAGTAGGTGGCAGAAAATTATTTTCATTTCAGCTTTTGCATAATTGAATCTACATTGGGAACTGATATTTTTTTCTTAATAAATTGGATATTAAAAAATGTAACACTGTGATATGCAAAAATATAATTTAATGATATTAGAAATTTGAATTCTAATAATTTAGAAAAGTAAATAAGTAATTCTTAGACTTTTAGGGAAGGCTATTAAGATAATGAAATTTTGTTGAAAATTTTGAATACAAATTTTATAATTATTCTAAAAATGAAGTGTATATAAAATATAAGTGAAATTATTACAGATATGTAATATGAAATTATGATAAATGCATGTTAAAAATTACTGCTGTACAGTTGTTCCTTTTACCATCTTCAGGTAAGATAATGTTGGAGGATCTTATTTTAAAAGTGTGTGTATTTTTTTTATATTATTATATTTATTTTTTATTGTGGAATGTATTAGTGCAGTTCTCAAAGGCCAGTTACCTTATGCAAGGAACGGAGGCCTTTTCAAGTAACTGCCTAGGCACCCTGGGCCACCAGTGCAGAAAACACACTGGTTAGCTCAAGAGGACAGCCCTATTGATGGATATGTTTGTTTAGAAGTATTGCGAGGCCTTACAGTTTGGTAAAATCGGGAATTGTAAATGAAAGCCAATAACGGTGGAACCCTGATTTCTGAAACTGTTACTCCTATTATATTTATGGTGTTAAAATATAATTTATCAATATGGAAATTAGCATCATAAATATTTATGTGCATTACATTTAATTATAAGTAGTTATTATGTAAAAGCTTTATTTTGTGATATTCTGTGATAATAAGAACTTTCTATAGAAATAATATTCTAAGAACATGGTGCTATATATATATGTTGTATGATCTTAAATTCATTTAGTGCGAAAATAAGTTACTACTACTACTTGCCCAATTGCTGCAAAGTTAGTTAATAATAATTTATTTCTTAAACAATATTGATTAATTGATTATATTATCTCCTAAGTTTAATTAAAGTAGAATTATTTTAAAAGAGTGAATCCATACTGGTAAGTTATATTTTGAAAGATGTTTTGAAGTAACCTCAATATATATATATATATATATATATATACTATAAATGCATATATATGTAAGAAAAATAAAGAATATGTTAAAGATTAAATTAGCAATGTAAATTTCCCTTCTGAAATCTAAAGCACTGCATCATTTTGAGACTATTCTATGTCATATGATTTTTATGTAATTATGATGATGTAAATTGAACTAAAATTAGAGCAGCCAATAATAATTTTACAGCAATATTAACTATCCAATCAAAATGCTTTGAAAACCAAAACTAACTCAGTCTGACTTGAGATTTCATTCTAAACATTGCACACTTTCTTTCCACATTTTGGCCTAGCTAGATTGCTGTCTGTCTGCTGCTGCTTTCTTGCTACAAAGTTAAAATGTAACCCTTTTGGAACAGACACATTTAATGTGCCAACTTGTGTGTAGCCACAAAATGTTGCTGAAAATAAAACTGAAGATTTAATCTGCCTTCGCCTCCAATTTCGATGTTATGCCTTCGATTTCCTAATTATGGATCAACACTTCTACGACATCAAAATTCCTGCTCCTGAATATATTACATATATATTTGTAAATTCATGCATGTATTTATTCATTTGTTATTTTGTTAGTCGTATTTTATTTATTGTATTGAATTTAATATTCAGTTGTTGATTTTTCTTAGTTGCGAATGTGGCTTTCTTTGTCCAAGGATTGTACTGCTGGGGTCATGCAGTCCTTGAGAATAGAGCAATGTTACAAATTTTGTATATATGTAAATAATTTTGGTGAAATATTATTTAATTTGTAGTATTTGTTATATAATATACTATGAAAGGCCTCAGAAAGGGAAACGTCCCAGAAATATAGGGGTACAGCGGTAAGCCAGTTTAACATTGAGGTGAATAGTTATTTGCTGAGATAGCGCCTAGCTGGCGCGGTGTCACCAATTTTGATGAAAAATCGCCAAAATTTGCCGACATTTGTCACATTTGGGTCCGATCTCTGTGTGACTGTATATGCTTTCCTGCAATTTTGAGAATTAAAGCTGCTGGAAACTTCTCTGGCAAATGGGGTAAAGCTATATAAGATTGGAGACATTATGAGATTTGGGGGTTTAGTTCTCAGAGTATTGAGAGATCACCATGCAGTCTTTTGTCTTGCATTGCCTTGTGTTTTAATGTTCATAATAGTTTTAAATGGTAACTACTGATTGTATTCTGTCATACTGAGAACAGTTGTATGAATACTAGTGTATTAGTTCTAGTGTGAAAATCTCCAGAACTGTAATGTGTTTTTTGTGGGGGGTAGGGGGATATATTACATCAAGCTATCATCAGTTCTGTACAAACCCATGCGTAGTAATGGTATTTGACACAAACCAGACATTTTCTCTACATGCTGATTTTTCCTCATATTTCGATTCTGTGATTCAACTTTTCCGTGGAGTGATTCGAGAATTATAATTTGGCGACTTGGGATTCATGCTTTCATATTGTGCTGAGTACTAGCCTACTTTGCTTTCTGGGGGGAAAACAAAGAATTAATCCAAATATAGCCGAGTTTCTGCATATCATCAACAAATTTTTTGCTCCAACAAACATTGTGTTGAAATTTCTACTTGCTGAAGGTCAAGTAATCAAAGTTTTAGTGCATATTCACAGTATGGCAATTAAGTAATCAGAGTTAATGTGTTAGAGCTTATACTGATTCAGCTTTCGTCTTAATACAAATAAGACAGGTAAGTAAAGAGAAGGTTTGTAGAGGTATGTTATTTTGGTATTGCTATAAGAGTAGATGTCACATTCCTTTTATATCTCCCATGTCAGAAAGAAAGAAAAAAAAAATTCTTTCAAAATGCACCTTTAGTTTTTAGGAAAATTACAGGGAGACAAATTTGGAGAACATGTAAGATGACTGAGTACTTACTCTTCTTTTCGGGACAGAGTGGTTATTGACCACTGGGAAGCTGCATTATCATACAATGCATTTGGAATAATGGTTTCCTACTAAATAATGTAAGAGTAGAAATTCTACGCTGGATTCTCAGCCATTTAAAAGTCAAAACTTAGCCAAACTTTTAAAACTCCAGAATTGTTTTTACACCTCAACTTGTAAGTTATGCATAATACCCCTTAATTTAAACACTTATTTAATTTTCCTAGGATTAATAACACAGAGAAATAATCATCTTGTCTTTAGCTTAGATTCAAAGTCTGCCAATTGAATTCAGTTATAGCAAATGTAACTGAACATTCATTTGCACTATGGCATGGCAGTTACAAACTAGTGTGTTAACAAAACTTAAACTTTTCTCCCTCTGAGAATATGATAATATTTTAAATATTTGTGAATCAAATAGTAAATTAAATATTAATAGCTGGACTCCTACTTTAAGTGATCCTATCAATAGCCATACAGTTAAAGATTGTTGAATACTGGTAGTTCGTCCCAGAGTGTAAGCCAGGCAGATGGGCTGGCTGCATGATTGGTTTTCATTGTTTTCCACATGTGCAAGTTGAATATAAGCCACTTTCCCTTTAAAAGGCCCTCCCTTTAGGCAGATAGCTCCCATGCTTTTTGCCATATCTAAATAATGGACTACCCTAATTTAAGTGCAATTTGTGAATGCAGATTTCTAGACAAATGAAACTTAGAAAGTGTCTCAGAAACTAGTGTAGTTATCCAATCAAGAGGAATGTAAAAGATAAAGCAACAGTGGTTGAATTGCCAATACTCTTCTTTCTAAACTTAGATTGCTATTCGTTAGTTAAACTTCTCTTGTTTGTACTTTTTGTGGGAATTTATGGAAAGAGTAAAAAATGTAGGTATTAAAATCTTGAGTAATATAAAATTAGCAAAATATGCACAAAAAAGGGCAACTTTTAAATCTGAAATCATTTTACAAGAACTTTAATAAATTATAATTTAACAGTAAATGTAACAGATATAATAATAACATAAAAATAAATGTAATGATAAAAATCTTTTGTTATATTAAGTAAGGTAAGAATTCAATTCTTGACAGTTATATTTTGAATTAAAATTCTAAGTGCATGGTTAAAAGAGGAGTTAAAGCAGCAAGAATCAGTGTAATATTAATAAATTTGCAGGACTAGTTTCACAGGTTACTTCTTCCAACTGCCGAAGTGCAAATTTTTGCACCCATAGTTTGATTACTCCTGATGTTTATAGTTTATGCCAAGTCAGTTCTATGTGAATGTTTTCATTGCTTCATGTTATTAATTTTATGGAGGGATGAATAATCTTTTTATATATTTATTTATTTCAGATAAATCATAGTGTATGCAAAAGAAAATCTGTGCTAGCTGATAATGAAGCTAAAAAAGTCAAAAATGGTAATAAATAAAAAATATTTTGTATTTCTAGTATTGCATTTGCTAGTTTTTATATGTGATAAATTTTCTGTCTCCCTTTTTTCAGATATGAATGATTGCAGTGACTCATGTTCAAGTGATATCCCAGAAAATAAATTTTCTTCTTCTGAAAATGAAGAAACGATTTCCTCTCCTAGAACTCCCCAAACTGCAAGTTCAAAAAGTTTGTCTTTATCCAAATCTGAAGGTACACCAATTTTAGAACAAGGTAATCCTTATAACAAACTTCCAGATGCTGACAAATTTGCCCAAGGAATTACTGAGCATTTGCCATTTGAAAATCTTCCTGATGCAGTTGGAAAATATGAAAAAATGCGTGGAGTGCTGTGTAGTTTGCAAAAGAAACTTCATGAAATCAGAAGTTGATGTTTAAAAAAGTTATCCATCAATTTATTTTTAAAAACAGTTTGGTCATTTTTTAAACAAACAGCAAAATAATAAGTTTTTAATCACACTTTTTTTTCAACGTTATTTTCTTCCCCATTCAGGGTTTTATGAATTTTTAACATTATTCACTTTGGATACGTACATGAATGTTGTAAATAATTTTTAAAATTCACACAAAATATGTATATATTAAGTAATTTTAAAAAGATTTTAGATTGTTTGAAGACTCATCTTTCAGTGTGCATCAAACTCATTTATTGTTTTATTGTTGGTTTTTTATCTGCATTTATTTTGTTGTCATAATAATTTTAAACAAACTTAAAAAGTATTTTCATTGAATTCAAAAGAAATTCGTGAATTAATTTATTTTTCATTCCTATATTAATAAAATTAGGGAAATATTGTCCAGGTAGAATTTTATTTATTTATAATGAAATAGTATTTATTTTCATGTATGATTGTATTTAATGCAGAATTTCATTTTAACTTATGAAGGAAGTAATTTTTCTTTCTTTTTTTTAATTCTCAGTAATCTTAATCCTTAAAAAAAAAAAAAGAATCTGATTACCTACATCATTTTGTTGTAGTTTTTTCAGACATGTAATATTTTTCATTATATAAGCATTTCTCAAGTTTAGTATCCTTTTAAAACCTAGAACTAGCATCCATGTTTCTGAGCCCTTATGTAAATATGACACATTTATATTACATGCAACCTTACATTTGCATACATCGAATAAAATTGAAATTGATGTACCAAAAAGATAGTGCAATTTTCTGGAAATTTGCAGACATCGTATCATTAGAAGGATGTGATAAAATTTTTAGATTACATTTTTTACCTCAAAAATACATGCTAGTGTGAAATGGCTTCACCTTTCTAAGCAGGGAATTTTACTACCATTTGTGGCATCAAAGTCTGCACCTGTCATATAGTGCCTTGGGATTCATGCTTATTCAGTCCTTTGAAAAAAAAATTTGCTGTTGCTTGAAGAAGCTCTTTTTGAGCCTGTAAATTATGTCTAATGATATAAAAGACATTTTCAAAAGCACTAAAATCTGGAAATATAGCAAGCTACCATAAAGGTGACACTTCATAGATATTCTTGAAAAAATTTGGGAATGTGCATTGCTTTGCTGAAACATAATGCTGCATTGGCTAGGATAGCTGATATCTTCCTCATCCATCTTGCATTGTTTTTGAGCTGTTTAGTTAAATTGTCTCATTTGCTGCTTTGTGGCATTGCATGTATATCTTTGGTGTTTAAGCAATGGTGAAATTTATTATTTAAAATGAGACTCTTTGACATTCCATGTAGCTCAGGTAAAGCATCAATGCAAACATAAGCAACACTGCATTTTGTTTTAGTTAGGGAAAAGTGGACCATGCAACATGCAAACCTTATTTCCTCCAAGCAATTGAGAATCATTTGTTAAGTGATGGATTGAATGATAGCAGGAATCATTTATCATCTAATAATGGGCGCTAGAATAACATTTGAAGTAGATAGGACTAAATACTGAAAGAAATAATCATCACACTAAATAGTCACCATCTGTGCTCCTGACTCAGTGTAATGGGTGTATCTTTTCTTAACCTGTGAATGTATCATTAAGCTATCTATAAACTGTATGTGACCTCATACACCTAACTGACCAGTCAACTGTGTAGGCTGATTATCTATTCTTCGAAGTTCCTTTGATGTGTATATTGCTTCGGAAGAGGGTTTCTAGCAATTTTGTTGACAAAATTGACTGTCACAAAGTTTAACTAAAATTGCTTTTTAAAAGTGATTAAACTGATATAAGTGCATGAAATGTCTAATGACCTATTCAGCAGGTTTGCCTTATATCAGTTACAGCAAATGTAGAACTGATTTGCTGCTGTGATCATTTGCATACATTGTGACATTTATGCAAATTTTCTAGCATTTTCGACAAGTAATTTTGTGTGCTATAGTTACAGTTTTACTGACAGTGTGTGACTGGCCATATTTATCACTATTCCTTGAAGGACTTTTAACATTTTCCTTGAAAACTCTTAAGGAAACCTGGTTGAGAGTATACTGCATTATACAGAAACGCCTGTGTAAGCTACAGATGCATAATTCTGCAGTTCTTCAAGCTTAAAATTGAATGAAAGTCTGCAATGAATTGAAGGTGTACAAATTATTATAAATGCTTTCAATCTTTCTAATGTAGGGGAAAGTTCTATAATAACCAAAAAGAATCACTAATTATTGCTGTATTGCATCTAGTTGTCCTTCCATTCAAGCATCTCAAAATATGTTTGAATCTTTAATTTAATGTGTTTTCAAGTGAAGCTACATCATTGGAACACATTTAAGGCAAAGTGTAGTTTACTTCTCTCATAATCATAGTAATGTTTTCGTACTGAAAAATTTTTAGTCCTCTGAATTTGCATTTTCCATTTCACTCTCGAAGTGTAAGTGGTAGTACATGTGAATGAAAAGTGGCTGAAACTGTATATTCTCAGATAAAGTAGGAAAAATTATTTCTGTTTGGGGGATGATGAGACATGGTATGAGCAAAAACTGGGAGGGAAATTATGACCTTGAGATACATACATTATGCTTATGTGTTTAATGGTTTATAAACAACTTGTAGTTTCTCTTAATAATTCTGGGGAAGAGTTTTCCCATTATAATTCCATAAACCAGAGCTACATCACAGAAACTGAAAGTGACTTTTCTTGAGTATCCAGAATTAGTGTTGTTCATAATGGTGTTTATCTTGTGATAATTTACTATCAATGCTTTTATTTTTAGTCCAAAGGGGCTTTGTCCCTGAAGGACTATTGTTGCGATTTTGTGTCGGAACCCTATAAACGATGTATCACTTTTCAAATTGTTGCCGCCAAATACTATCGCCCTGTATTATATTTGAAGAAATTAAATAATGAAGAAATCTGCATAAATGTGTGTATGTTTCTCGCAATGTGATAAAACAACGGTACCTAGAGCCATCCAATTTTGAATGATGTAATCCTACTGCGAATATGGCATCTGAAGGCCCAAATTTGCAACTTGGAATTTGTTTTATTATCGATTTCATATTTTGTAAAACTTTAACGAATTTTTGATTAGCTAATTCAACGATTTAAAAGTGAGCAATGGCAATACTCTATGGGGATGGGGGGACTTTTTATCCAGCGCGTGGAATTGTGTATCGGAAATTCTAAAAATATGCTCATTTTAAAATTATTTGGTGGCATTGCTGTTGAACTGAATTTTATGGTTTAAGTGCAAAGAACATGATATTTATTAATAAAAAAATAAAGGTAAACACAGAAGACATTAAAAAAAACACCCCTTTGGCCGTAATTTAAAATCTGAAACCTTTCTCTCTCTTCTTCTTTTTTTTTCCCCCCCAATTTTGTTAAGCTTTTTATACAGTTTTACCTTGATGTGCAAAATCAAGGATTGGATTAATTAAAAATCATTTTTAGTGGGAATCTTTCATGTGGTAAAAATGGATACTGTTCCATCATATTCCATCAAATAAACCTGGTGGAACTGGTAGAAAAATATAATTAATAATTAATTTTCAAGCTGTTCTGGAAAGTAATAGGTCTTTAATTAGATGTTTTTTGGGGGGAAGGAGGAGAATTGACTGAGCTGAAATTTGAAAATTGTCACTTCTTTATTGTATTTACTTATTTCATTCCATAATATGTACTATTATGATAAAACCAATTGGAATTTTTATATTTAAAGCAATTTTCTTTTCTTTTAAAAGAATATCTTTATTGAACATTGTATTTTCCATACACATAAGAAAGAAACATACTTAACAATGAATTGGAACATCCTGTATTTTGCTTACAATGATATATTCAAAAAGTGGTAAATCTTTGCTCTCCTCTCTCTTCTCTCTTTTTTTAAGGGCTGTCTTAGACTGTATAATCGCTGATGGAGACTCATTCCTGTGCTGTGGGTTTGAGTTCAAATCATAGATAAGGCATGGGCATTTGTGACTACTATGGTTTTGTGGCATGGGGCTCTTAAAATCTGTTAGTGTAGGATATTGGTGGCATATGAAGGAAGAAAGATAATACTTTTATACTTCAGGGTTTGCTGTTGGTCAGTATTAAGATGGAGGCATATAGCCCTCATGTGCTTTAATGAAAATTAATTAATCCAATCCTTTCTTTTAATAATCGAATTTAGTAAGATGTGATTTGGAACAAGGTGAGAGGCTTAAGGATCTTGCTGCATTTCTAATTCCCCCTCCCCTTAACAGCATTCATAATATTCCCTTTGGTTTCTTTTATTGAATCGTTTTCAAGAAATGTCACTCTAAATAGATTTGGAAAAAATTCAGGATGCCATTTACTTGCATTTGTGGAAACCCACCTTTCGTTTAAATAACTCAGAAGTTAATAATAATCTTATTTCTTATTGCTTACTTTAACCTAATTTATTAATGTCACTGGTCAGAAGGCTACTGTTTATCCTGGAGGTCCTTTAATGCTGACAAGTCTGTTTTATGGTTTCCATGTGTCTATTTGTGATTTCACTGATGTTACTAAATGTTTTATAACTCACGATAGGGATTTCAATAAAGTTGTCATCATAGGCATGTGTCTTGAATATCTATAAGTATTCATAGTATTTATCATTATCTCGGATGTATTTATTTTTCACATCTTTTATTCAGCTCGGCTGAACCAGCCATTTTTATAAGAAATCTGATGATCTTGTATTACACATATGAAGCTCTTGCTCATTACACATATGAAGTAATTAAGCATAGTGAGCTGACCAGTTTCTACTCATTTTTACAAATCTGCCATTATTTGTTTATCTGTATATGAGGATAACAAATAATATTTAATTCTTATTGCTTACTTTAACGAGTTCAAATAATGCTCATTAATCAACTAAATGCAGTGTAGGTATAATGATTTAATGCGGTAACTTTGTGTAGATTTTTTCTAATATTTTTCCACCATATAAAAGTTGAATAAATTCTAAAAGCCACATGAAAGGTTTTGAGATTTTCATAATAATAATGAACAGACTACATGTTGAGAAATTAATATAATCATATATAAAATAACAAAACAGATTTTATATAACATTTTTAGATATTTGTAGATTCCATATATTACTCCATAATTATAAAGCAATATCTTTTAAAGAAAGATTCTAAACTGAACATTCTACTTTTAATTTTAAAAGCTTAAAACTTTTTACTTCATATCCTTATCACGTTTTCAGTTTTTTTTACTATTGTATCATTTGGTCTAAAATCATTGCTTCTATCTTGAATAGCTTGAAGGACAAAATACTTAAGACGTTTCTTCAGTGGTATTTGTGCAGCTCATAAAGAATAGTAAATTTAAATATTAAATCTTCAAATATATTAATGCATTCAGTACTTTCTATGGCTGTTTTTATATGCCTAATTTAGTTTTCAATTCCTCCCCCCTCCATAAAGCATTTGTTGTGTTTTGATATATATCCTATATTCAGGGGGGAGTCAAAAAACAAAATATAAGAAAGGTTTTCTGTTTATGTCTGGTTTTCACAGTGATGTACATATAGCTAATATATTTTTGAATTATTTTTTTTCCATTTGCAATACTATGGGTGCACAAAGTGTAAAATTAATGTGAATTTATCACTGAAAGTTCAAAGTAATTTTTAGAAATAAGTGTATCAAAACTGATTTGCTGTTTTACACTTAAAATGAAAAAATTTTGCTGAAATTTCTCTTTATTTTCCAGTTCAAATTAGGTTCTTCACATGACTTGTGTTTAGTAAAATTACTTTTTATTTTGTGGCACCTTATCTTTATGTCTACACATTTTACTTAATTTTTACTTCTGATATGCATACAAATGACAACCAATATTTCAGTGCATTCAGATAGCTACAATTTACTGAAGGGGAAATAGTTTTAATTTCCTTAATTCATAGTACCAAATACTTTTGTGAAAATAAGATGATTTGAGAAATGAATTCTGAGATATATTTTGGCTGATGTGAAACAATTTTTCTCATAATAAAATCTATAATTAGCATAATTAAGTGATTAAATTCACTATTTTTAGAGTAGGACATTAATGTGGGAGGTGGAAAATTCAAATTTCGTAGTTCATTAAAATTTTTAAAAATTCTGTAAGCTTTTTGGCAATAACTTCAAAGTTTTTAGACCAAATAAAATTTACCTCAGAAAATAACTTATTAACCCTCTGGGCGGCCAGGGTTTTCTCTAAGAAAGCACAAATTTCCCAAAACTGCTATGAGAACAAATTATTTTTTTGATTTTAATGCAAAAACTCTCCCGGTATTTCATACCTGATTTGTTTTCTTTTGATATATTGCCTTAATTTTGTTGACATATTTTAATATGGATGTATATATATGTTGTTACAGATATCACAATAAATATTCCAAGCTGTATAGAGGGTTAAAGAGGTAAATTTTACTTATGAGATCTTGTGTAATGAAATTTAGATATGGCAAACAATATATGAGCAGAATTTTTTAAGATCGGTTTAAATGTGTATCATAAGCTACATCAGCCTGACAGTTTTAGAGGTCATTCACTTAGTTTCTGTGTGACCTAAAGCATTCTTTCATCTATGCTCAATTCATTCTCAATTGTCATCTGTTTAAATCAGTACAAAGAATTATTACATCAGTGCTCAATAATTCATATTCATTTCCCAAGAATAGTACAAAATAATAGTAAGTCTGTAAATGGATCTACTATTGTTAATTTTTTTAATGTTTTTGTATGTCAACACTAACCACAAAAAAGGGAGGGATTGGATTTTCCCCGTTTATTGTCCACATATATCAGTGTATAAAAATAAAAGATTATTGATATCTAAATTTTTTATTTAAATAACTTTTATGAAAAGTAAAATTTAAATAATTATATTCTTCATATATCTTTCTGCAGAATATAAACTTACAGAAATATTTTAAAGTCAGAGTTTTTTTAAATAAATTTGAAAAACATTTTCTTACTGGAAATGATCAGATAAATTTGTTTCTTTGTGTGTTGTTCTCAAGAAAAAGAAAAAAATGATAAATTTATACAATCAACCCTTGTTAAATTGTCACCCCAGCATACTAGAAGCAATGTTATGAGCAGAGTGATGGTAAATGTTGGTTAATGAAATTTTTCATTTTAACCAAACCGACTTTCTAGAAATGAAATAGGGCATATTTATACTTATTATAAAAAATATAATCATGCAAATTCCATTTCTAAATGCATGCAACAGTGTTACTTAAAATTAATTTCATTATACAGATCAAGAAATAAACTTACAAAAATTACATACTGTTTTATCTTTAAAAAAACTCTGTAATGGATGCTTTTTTTAATACTGGTTTGTTGTTTTCTACAGTTTTTTGAAATTTTCCCACCATTGAAAATTTTTGTTGTCTATTTTGTTATAAGAAATTCAGAATCTTCTAACAACAGCTATTGCAATTTTAGCATCTTTATATATTAGCACTTGACCGAGTTCATCATCACTTTCATCAGTGGACTTGGAAAAATTTAAATTTTTTATTTCAGAAACAGTATTTGGCACTGAAATTTCTTCGAAGTGCATGATTACTTTGCTGTCCACAAATTATATTCATCCAAATTAAATTCTAAATTGCATTTTTTTTAGTCTGTAACCTAAAACTAATAAAGGACATCAATGGCTTTTAAATTGCTTACTGTGTTGTGAGCTGTATAGTTATCAATAACTAAAGCTATTTCTCTACCTTTCTGCAAAACTTTGCGAGTTGACATCATGGCTCAAAGGCAAAAATTTTACAGCCTTGAATTTTCCTATGACAATAGGTTTCAACTCTTCACTGCTATGTATGTTGGATTCCAGCAAAACAGCTAGTCTTTCCTTACTGTATTTTCCCCCAATGCATTTTTTTCTTCTTTAAAGGAAGAGTTTTGTCAAGCAAGATTCTGTAAAACAGATATGCATTCATGTGCATTAAAAATTCACTTGGGCAATATTGTTCGCATGCTTTTTGTTATTATTTAACAATAAGTCATGCCTTACCTTCAGCCGTCCATTACTAGCTGCAAATTTTTCTTTGTTTAAGTTCCGCAGCAATCTTCGAGCTGTTTTCTTCAAAATTAGAATGAAATCATCACATTTTGTAGCCTAAGATATTTTATCCAGGTGATTGGAGCTTTCTTGATTTCTTCGTAGCGAGACACTCACTGTCATTTTTTAATAATTATTATTATCGCAATCTGTTTTATTTAAAATGTCATTTAACAATGTTTGAGGGATTCCATGAGCTTTCGCAAAGGCAACTTTTGGCTGATTTGATTTTTCAATTATTATTATTTTTTAAAAATGTTAAAATTTTACACTTTTCTGACATTCTATTAAAGAATACGAGTGTTCAAGTTTGTGCTTTCAAACTAAAGAAAACTGGGAATAACTCGGGAAAACTTTAAGTTGAACACAAGTTCCAAGGACTGTCCATCTGTCTATTTTTCTGTAAATGCCGAAAGCACATACTGGTGTCCAGTTATTGTGTGAAAGAGTGGCAGAAGAGAGGGGAACTGACAATGCACTGTACGTTCCCTTTTTCTAAGGATGAAATGACCTTGACCTTTAAACTGAAAAACAAAATAACTTAACCTCCCATCACTTCTAAAACTGATAGTTTAAGTTTAGTATGATACTTTTATCGTGATGGTTTGTCAGAATTTTTTATTGTTATTTTATTCAATTGGTTATAGGACTTTACAAAACTGACAGTTTAATGAGAGTTGATTGTATATCCGTCTTATGTATTTATTAAAAGATTGTATGTAAAATAGAAATTTGTTCTTTGATTTCAAAAAAGTATATTGTAATTTTCCCCTAAAATTACTTATGTGATAGTAATCATCATGCATGTATTAGTAATATATATATGTGGAATATATATTAGTAACATAGATATAATTGTGAAACTGAAATAAAATTATTATTTAATCGTATTGCGCTTTTGAATTTAATAGAATATAAAAATGTTATTTACGTTAATTTATTTTTATTTTAGAGCAAAAATAAACACATTGTTTTCCAAAATAAATTGTCTGTTGTATTTAAAATTACATGTAAGAGTGTTTCATATAATAGCAATACACTGTTACATAAGTTATCATGAGTTACATTGGTAATCCTTATCAAATGAATTATTGCATATTTTTTATGAAAGCATTCAAAATTATAAATGAATACTATTAGTGTAGATCTTTATAAAGATAACCTTTATTATTTTTGTAAAGGTGTTTTCATGAAAAATAACAACTTGTTATACTTTTTGAAATAATGTGCACCTTGAAAGAAGTTCCAGTTTTTCATTATGGGATGTGTGTAATATATTATCCCAATTAAAATTATGGATAAAATTTTTTTAAAAAAATCTTTTTAGTGCATATTTGAGAGAAAAACTAATGGTTGGGATAGTTGTCATGTCCTTTCTATAACTTTAAAGATGTGTAGAATGCTTAGGAATGCTGAATTTTTTTAATCAGTTTTGAGTACAATTAAACTTCAAATCACCAAACTAAGTGGGACTATAGTCTACCTTGATTATTTGCGAGAAGATAATAACAGTATAAGATAATTTTATTTTTTGTTCATTGTACAATATTTGAATGGATTATCCAATTAAAGAAGCAAGCTCTGGTGTGTGAAATTAAACTGACTATTGAACTTTATGTCTAACCTAATGATAACATTAATTAACCGGAAAATTATCCTCTTTAACAACAATTTAAGTATACAGATACACATATATAGCCTCTTTAAGGCAATTTAAAATCAAATAAATATTTATTTGTTTATTCCTGATGGTTCGCAGTCTAAAATAATCCATAGTAAAACTACAGTTGACTTATCATTACACAAAATAATCAGATAAGACTAGAACTTAGATTCAAATTATTTACAGGTAGCTGCTTAATTTAAAATTATAGCACTTGGTTGGCTGAATTAAAAAAATCCTTGCCATGGCATAGCAAATTACCCTTGTACACAGCTCAAAATAATAATCTGTCTTTTAGACACAATTATAACATGGTGTGAACTTCAATAGAGTTATGGTTAAGATCAATTTCCCACTTTTAATCTCTCCAGAGGACCTTTTAACCTCTCCAGAGGACTTTTGGATAGCCACATCACTCTAAATATGTGGCTATCCAAAAGTCCTCTGGAGAGTTTAATGCTAGGGAAAGAGGGGTGGGAGACCTTCTGACCTGTTCCCCCAGGGTGCTCTCCATCAAATTTGGTGGCGAAACTCAGTAAAGTCGAACTCTCACCTGTATGGTACTCAGTGCTCTTGTCAACAACAGGCGTAATCATGCACTCCTTGCCACAATGAATTTTGTTCTGATGTTACTGTCAGAGACGTGAAGTAAGTGACAACACAAGCATTTTCTCCTATTTACCTTTTTTTTCATTTTCACACTGCTAATTTCAAGTATGGCATTTATTTTTTTAATATCAGTTACCCATTTAAAGGGAATCAAGGAGTTATACAAAATGAAAGCATTATTTAAAAGCTAATGTTTAAAGCCATCTAAGTTGGCATTTGAAAGAATTATTTCTTTCATTTTATGAGAAAGATTCTCTTTTTTCATGGAACAACAAAAAATTTAACAAAATACAGTATGAAATGTATGCATGAATGTTTAACCTGTTACAACTTTTTTAATGAAATCATTTTATTATGTTTTAATTGTTGTTCCTTGATCTTCTATTCCGTGTGTATTAAAAATAAAAGTATTTGATAAAGCTTTACCTGCAGTCCTTTCATTACTAAATATAACTATTCATTAAAGGAATGCTATATTTCTTTAAAAAGGAGACTAGTTATTCAGAAAATTATTTTTTGAATGCAAAGATAAGCAAGAACAATAATCCATAATATGCATTGGCATTGGTAAAGTTGTAAAAAATCATGGGAAGGCATTGAAGTTTTGCTCAATGTTTGTGGATGTTGAAATTAATATAAATATCAACAAGACTAACAAACAGTATCTCTCTTAGTTGGTATACAATTTATCATTTTGAAATTTAATTATATTACCTTTTCAAAAGACATATAATGTCTCATTTGTGTAAAGAAATTCACAGCTAGAGCAGAATCCCGCAAAAAACTTCGTTAAATAAAGTAATTAGTAAAATAGAGTGTTCGTTAAATAGAAGTGCGACTGTACTACTATTTTTTAACGGAAATACGAACTTCATCAGAAATTCAAATATTAGATTCCATAAAGACAGTTTAATTTATGCAGTCTCTTATTCCCTCTGCATTCAAATACTTACAATGAAATGCCTCATCCATATTAGCAAAAACTTGTGAAGAATTGGAAAGTACATAAGGTAAACAATTCAAAATATATTTTTTATCAGTAAGCAGTTTTAATTACATCCTAGAATTTTAAGGGATCGCTATGGAGGTCATATAATGTAAACAATTTCCTTCATTACCTTCTTTATAAAATACTTAGAAATACATACTATAATTCTAATCAAGTATTATGTAACTGAAATCTTGTTCTTGTTTTAATTTAAGAAATTAATTATAATAACAGTTGTGTTCATAGATTTTCCTTATGTTACATATTTATGCACATTATTCTCAAAACTAAATTAGCTGAGTCCTTTTCAAATTCCATTTCATTAAAATAATTAATTAATTAATTAAAGAAAATAAGTATTAAATCAATTAAAATTTGGCAAAAAACATCATTTAAAATTTTAACAAAATCAAAGCATTCTTATGATAGATCAAGGATATTTTATTACTTATATTTGTTATTAACGTGCTTTCTTCAGCATCATCAAAAGCTAAATTACACTTGGCTAATAATCGTAAAAATTATTCTCCTCTAAGCAAAACTAATTTATTAAACATACACTTTATTTTTGAGGAAAAGTGATGTAAGTTTTCGGATAGATCTTTACATTTAATATATGCTTCCAATCCTTAGATAATGCTTACTACCTATTGCTCGAATAAGGTGCATAACATGGTTTTAAATTAGATCTTGATCTAGCATATGACAAGATAAAGAATAAACCATAGTTCTTCCAGTAAAGTATTCTAATTCTATATATATTTCAGTAATTTAAAATTATACAACATGTTTCATACATCATGGGACAAACTTGGAGGGGTGGTGGAGTGTACTAAAACATGCATTTTTTGTATAGGAATGTAGGGTCTTAAAGTGACGGGTTAAGGCAGGAATGCAAAAAAACAACATGAGAGGAAAATGTGTTTGTGTACAAAATCAACGTAAAGTGTTTCTTTGCAACAATACAGTATTCACAATAAATGTTCAAAAAAGGGAACAGTAATAGAAACTACAGCTATGATTGGCTGGTAATGCAGCGGTAGTGAACCAGACAAACCACGATCCGATGCATCAGAGGATCAGTCGCACCTCTGATGTCGAGCGTGATGGGTGAGTTTACACACCAAGAAAAAGATGACATGCATCTCATATATAGTGCTGCTAATGGGAACGGCAGAACTGCACTGCGGTTGTACCAGGAACGGTTTCTGAACAAGCATATGCCGAAGCACACAATGTTCGAGAGGTAGCATCGGTCTCTGTGTGAAAATGGGTCATTGAAGCCACCTCTGACACTAGGAGTGGAAGAAGAAGTGCACGACAAACTCACATTGAAGAATCCATCTTGAACATTATGCATGAATCACCTCAGACAAGTACAAGAGCTATTGCACGTCGTCTGCAACTGAGTCATTCCACCGTTTGGAGAGTATTGCATGAAAATGGTTTGCACCCATACCATTTGCAGAGAGTCCAAGCCTTGCAAGAGACATATTACCCTCTTTGAGTTCATTTCTGTCATTGGTTCTTGCAGCAGTGTGCGGCGCAGGCGGATTTCCCATCGGATGTGCTATTCATGCATGAGGCAAATTTCTCACAGGACAGCATCCTCAATAGCCACAACATGCATGTGTGGGCAACTCATAATCCACATGGCACACGTCCGTATGTATTCCAAACCCACTTCTCCGTGAATGTATGGGCGGGTACCGTTAACGACTACCTCATAGGCCCATACCTCTTACCTGCACATACAAATGGCTTATGTTATCATATTTTTCTGCCAGTGGTGCTACCGGAATTGCTGCAGGATGTTCCGGCTGTCATTCGTGATTGCATGATGGTGCACCAGCTCGTAACCACGTACGGGTCCGCAATTAATTGGATGAGACATTTCCGGGCCGTGGTGGACCCGTTTGATGGCCACCCCGTTTGCCAGATTTATACAGCTTGGATTTTTTTATGGGGGCGATCTGAAGCATCTGAAACTAGTGTGGCCGGCCACACTAGTTTAGAAGCGAAGTGTGAGCTATTGTGGTATTTTTGCTGAGTGGTAGCAGTAGTGACGGTATCCGTATTAATGCCTGCGTTAAGAGGCAAGTATATGTGCTGGATACCTGTGTTTTTCAACAGGAATTGGAGTGTATCGAAGGCTTAAAATTTCTGGGTTATGATGGAATTGCACTGATTGAAAGAAGTTGGTGGAAAGCAGGCGTATATATTCTGCTATGGTATTGATTTTGAGATCAGTGGGAATGGTGTTATTTGGAATGAACCATGGTGCGTTTACTATCTCACGAAGCATTTTATTTTGGAGAATTTGTAGTTTTTTAATGTGCATTTTTGCCACTTGTCCCCAGATAGGACAAGCATAGAGAAGAGCTGGTCTGAGTATCATTTGGTATAGTATAATTTTCTTGGGTATTGAGAGTACACTGTGTCTGCCTAAGAGTGGTCGCATAGTGGCCGCTGTCATTTTAAATTTTTCCGTGACGGTTGCCTAAAGGTAAGTTTACTATCCAGAGTGATCCCAAGGTATTTCACCTTGGGGACCCATTCAATACCATCATCAAAAATTTGGGGTGAAATTGGAGGTACCTTTGCGAAAGATTATTGCTTTTGATTTATTAGTATTTATGGCAATTCTCCAAAGCGTGAACCAGTGCTCGAGTGCTAATAGATAATGCTGTAATTGATGTCGAATGTGATTTGTATGTATTGCCCTCGTGAGAATGGCCGTATAGTCAGCAAAGAGTGCCAGTGTAATAATATCATCTTTGGGTATGTCATATGTAAAAATATTATAAAGTAGGGGCGCAATCAGCTGGATTCTCCTTCCCTTTTATGTGATTCCACTGTTATGATGGTAAGACTGATTGAATTTCTGAAACACGGTTGGCTACGAAGGTTTGCCAGCGAGTGGGTTTTGATTGTATCTATGACAAAACTATCATTGAATCACTCCATGCGTAAATATCGTCAACATGAATTTACAATGAATTCTGCACAGCTTGAATCAAATGCACTAATAGAACGGCAGAGCAGAGTTCTAAACGAGTTATAGAAATTACTTTTAGGGGAACTACACGAGTCTTTGATGTCAGTAGCTGCACCGAAACTGAAGAATTATTTGAAGCACACGACCTTGTTCCAAATTTTAATTTTAAAACGGTAGTTTAAAAATTAAAAACAGGAGCTATATGCGCATTTTGTTTAAAAAAAAAAACTAAAAATATATCTCTATCTTAGAGAAGTAAAGTGGTCAGAAAGAACGTTTTGTATGTGGAGATATTTGGTTGATGTACTGCAAACATTGTATTACACATATTATCAGACAAATCAAGAAAATAATTAATTAATTATATTACAAAAATTATTAATTTTAAATACATTTTCCAGAAATCGATCAAAATAAAAACTGAAATTTTTGTTTGGAGACCATTTGGCGCTCCTCTGAGAGGGGCGCCCGAGGCATGATACACCCCCTTGCCCCCCTTCGCTACGCCCTGGTCACCATAACTAGCAACCACAACTAGTACAATACTAAAGTTCAGCCAACAATGTATTTCATGCTCAATCATTAAATATATTTTGCTGTGTTGCCAGCTGTTTGTATGCATCTATTTCGAATCATTTGTATGTATAAGCCGCACCCTCTGAATTTCATATGCTTTTTCTGGAAAAAAAGGGGGTTTACACTTGAGAGAATACAGTACAAATAAACAATAACTTTCAGGAATTTTTGTGGATAAGTCTGCAAACTGGTATGTTTATATCACATGAGTAATTCAAATTAAACTCTGCTCTGCTTTGAGATGTCATAGATGTAAGTTTTATTCACGTCTGTTGTCAGAAGTAAATACTTTTAATGATTTTTCATTTGCTGACAGATTATGACAATTCTTCACTCACTGATAGACATGCATATTAAAGCACCACAAAGAGTTTAATTTCAACATATGCTGTCATTTCTGTTTACGACCAATATCTCAAAAGTAATTTCACATTGACAAATTTTAAGTACCCAAGTCTTCAAATACAACAAAATTATAAACATTCATACCTAATCCAGGAATTTCTACTAGAGAAATAGCATGAATTTAATGATCAAAATTCCATTCAAATGATATTAATAAAGAGTGATAATAATAACATATCTATTCATTAAATTATAATCCGTGTTATGAATTATGTGTGCTATTCAGTTTCATTAAAAGTAAATTCTTTTCATGGAGAACATAATTAAAAAACAGAACGGAACATCATCAGGAGACAAAACTGTCTAGACCAGAAATGGGCAAACATTTTCGGTTGCCGGCCAAAAATCGAATAAAAAAAAAAGCTTGGCGGGCCAACATAAATTTTTCTAAAATTTTAAAAACAATATACAAGTATTACAATTTAAATATGTTAATGAGATGAATGAAACTTCTATTTCCTTTTTAAAAGTTCCTTATATTGAGGTTTGAAGTGATATGTACTGATTCTGAGGAACGAGACTAAATGCTCATCTGTCAGTCTACTTCTGAAATAATTCTTCCTAAGGTTTATAGTTGAAAACACTTGTTTCCATATACCTATAAGATGAAGCAAACATAGCACTGATTTTCTGGGCGTCAGATATTAAATTTGGGAAACTTACTTTCGATAATGAATTGTAAAACTAACTTCGGCATATTTAGAAACAACTGCTTGAGATGATTGTTAGATTGCAACTCAATTAATTCAAGCTGCAAATCTGACCTCACTGCTTCACAAATTACGTTGAAAGGTATGGTAAAAATATCCAATTCTGTTTGAATGGCACTGTCTTGAAATCTTCATTCGAACTCAAAATGCAGTTTTTTTCAAGTTATCTTCATAATTCTTAACCTTCATTTACTGAGGGTATTGAATTTAACCTCCGGAAATGAGACAAGTCATTTTTAGCTAACAGATTAAGTTTTAGTGTAAAAGCTTTGAGATGGGACTATTTTGTTTCTTTCATATTCATAACTGGAATTCTTATGCTTATATGTGAAATGACGGAAAATGATATATCTTTTGAAGACTGCTACAGCTTCATTGCAGATGAGGCACACTGGTTTATCTTTTACAAATGTAAAAAAAAGAAGATATTTCCAGGTCCTTTCATCATTAAAAGCACGACACTGAATCAACTCTAAGTTTTTTAGCAGCCACATTTTAGGATTGAAATGTTTTACGAATAACCCAGACGATCACTAGTTATGCTATATACTTTTAATAATTTCACCATTATTCACAATGATGCTATATATCTGCAATATTTCCATGCGCAATCAATAATATTACAACTCGCACCAAAAGAAAAAGCCACTGGCTGGATCTTAAAAAAGTGCGCAGTCTGCCACATGTGAGGTCTAATTCACCTATATTGGATTCCCATATATCTGCTCTTCGAGAAAGAGATAACGTTTGTTGGCGCCAATCTACAGCTTTAACTAATAAGGAACTTCGCTTATAAAACTTTACCGATTGAAAGCTGTCTGTACTTGCTATTTCCGTCAATTTATGTTTTGTAGAACAAAAATACAGAAAGTAAAAAGATCATCAGTCCTTTGAAAAAAGGGAATGAAAAAAAAAAAATATTTAAACAAAGTTGAAAAGGAGATGGATATATAATATATAAATATATATTTCTTTTAATTTGCCTCGGACCGGCAAATTAAAATTCTATTCGAGAGTCGGATAATAAAATAATAGACAGAAAGAAAGTAATAATAATAATTTACACGGAAAACAAAATTTTTGCAAGCATGAATTTTTTAAAGAATTTTCATAATAAAATGAAAAATAATGGATGGGATCAATCATCTACAGGATCATACACAGCGTGCATGTTTCTGAGCTTAACTTTCGCTTTACGAGTTTCATCCATATTTTTCAATTTATAAGGCAAACTCATCAAAAAATGCATGTCATCATAGTAGATTTCTTGCGAGATCAACTCATTATTTCTTTCGGATACGATGTGCTCCATATTAAAAAAAAAAAGTCGCCTTCGATGTAACAGCGAAATCGTCTGTAGAAAGCCGCTTCGTTTTAGCTTCGCTCTGATTGGTCAAAGCTTATCCAAACTCGGCGTAAATTTGAAAACTTGGAACCT
Source organism: Stegodyphus dumicola (assembly GCF_044657685.1). NCBI lineage: Eukaryota > Metazoa > Arthropoda > Arachnida > Araneae > Eresidae > Stegodyphus > Stegodyphus dumicola. The sequence goes on from NC_140771.1 coordinate 204,537,793, forward strand.
TACCCTCAGAACTTAGAAGAGAAGGGCTAGCTCATAGAGCTTTTGCCCCTGAAGCAGAAAGTGAGAAGTGATGACGTAGCCATGATGACACTGAGCGCGCCAATATAATTCACAGCTTGGAAATTAGCGTTTTTGAACCAGCGTTTAAAATGAGCTGTGTGTGAAAGATAGTTATAATTTGGAAGAGGCAATGTTACTGCTTTATGCATTTCAGACTGAACCATTAAGAAATTTAATAATGCTTACTCAATTTTAAAATAATAGATAAAATGTGCTACTCTTTTAACATAAAGTTCCGTGGTTTTTTTTATTTAATGCAAGTTTATTTCTAATCATTTTTTTATTTGCATGCTAACTGAGAGAATTTTTATACTGCTTCTAAGATAACTAACTATAATAGCAGCTATTTAAATTTACTCAAAAAACAACTTTACATTGACATAGGTTTAAACAAATATGACATATATGGCAACATTTCTGCTAACCTACGTTTGATTTTTTGCCTAATTGTAAATTTTACATTGTTATAATTCTCTTCCGATTCAATATAATAGATATTTTAAAAATAATTTTGTAATTTATACTTATATCTATATTACAATTAAATAAATGTATATAAGATTGTTACCTTAATTTTGACAAAATAGCTTTATTCAGAGTACCTAAAACAGTTATTTAATTTTTCAAAAGTGTGAGTAAAGGAAGCAGGTCTTTTTATGCCAATTACTTTGATGTTTTATACTATTATATTTTATCTAGAATGCTAATCTAGCACAAAATCTAATCAATAATTAGTTACAAAGGATACAATAAGAATAACTTTAACAAGTACTTAACAAAATTAGTTTGTTAAATACTTGTTATTCTTGTTGGTACTATTTTAGTACTATTCATAATACCGAAGATATTATCGATTAACTAATAGAAGTCAGATGCTTTCTGATTTCCTGTGGGGTAGAGTATACCTTTTGCGGTACTTTTTGAAAATAATGTTTTCTCTGGAGCGACTTTTTGTCTCTCGTTTCCCTTGACCATTAAATAATTTGGTTTTAGTTTGTGACACAATTTGATTTCTTCTCAATCTCTATTTAAAACCTCTTTAATAATATCAAAATTTAAAACAGTTATATCTTCTAAAACAAATCCTCTATCTAAAACGCGATTTCTCAGTAATTTGAGGCAGAGCGCGAAATGAGACCTCTGATTAAAACAAACTGCACATTTTGAAAAGAACCAACTTAGTCCAGTTTAGAGTCATAGCAGAGTTTTCAATCTATATGCATTTCGTCGAAACTGAAAACGCATATTTTTTCTACACAATACAAATATTCGCCTCTTTCCTTCTTTAGAGTAAGAACATTACTTTAAATTCTTGGTCTACACTAAAATTTAGAAAACACTAAAAAATAAAATAAACACTATTTCTTTAATTTGATAATACTAGGTAAAGATATTCCAATTTTTTTTCTTAATTTTTTTTCTTTCCAAAAATCATAGCTTTAAGATGACAGAGCTCTTATGACAACGGTAAATATTTTCACTAGTCCACCTGATTTTTTTCCTTCTTTTTCAGTAATGCATTAATCTGCGTCTTTATAAAAATAGGCTTTAGACATTTTTCCAAATTCTCCGATTTGTGCTCCCCCCCCCAAATTTCGCTATTTGAAATTTTAATTTCTGATACCAATTTCTGTCTAGATGTCGTCCACCCTCTTTGTCGCTGAACAAACATTCTAAAATTTTTCTTTTCTCTATTTTTCAATACTTTAATACAATTTAATACAATTTTCTAAGGATATTATTTTGTTCTTCAAATTATCAATGCATTCTTGTTTATCCTTAAACATTCAGGATGATCTACATTTTCATTTGTGAGTTTTATTTCAAAATCGTTAAAATTTGATTTATTATTGTCATCATCAATTTCAATTTATTATTGTCATCATAATTTACTTTCGGCACAGCATTCCATTTCAACAGTTTCTTTTTGTGGCTATCCAAACAAGCGATTTTTCATTTAATCTTCATAAACACTGCATAGAAAATGTTCGCTGCAGATTTTTCCGCTCTTCACATTAATAGAATCTTCTCTTTGACATTTGTGTATCCTTCTTTCGTCAAAAGCAAAACCTCATTTGGATCCTTTGGTCCCATGAAATAAAATATTTCATCCTTTCGTACTTCTGTAAGTGCTACGACAAGTTACTACAGCGCAAAAAGCCATATTACGTAAACGATACTTTACAATATAGAATTTAAAATAAAAACTGACTAAAATTACATATATATAAATTATTTAAATATATACATTATTAGAAAACAGATATATATATTATTAAAATTAATTTGGGATATGTAACCTCTAGAAAATCGTCTGGCAGCTCAATGAAACTACTGTTTAAACGCGGGAAATCAGGACAGGTGGCATCACAGTGACGTCAGATTATTGCCTGGTTCGTCCCCCCATTAGGCTCGCGTCGGCGAGGAGTCGAACAAAGAAATGAACTAGCCCTTCTATTTATCCCTGCCTTACCCTAAACCAGATTTTGTGACGTAGCACATACTGGTTGCCTTGGCAACGGAGTTCGGCTTTAACCACTTATGTCCTTTATGCCCCCCGTCTGAACGCATGGAGGTAGGCAGTAAGATGGAGTAGCCCTAACAAGTTTCTCCCGTACCCTGCTCTGAAGCACCGGCGATCCCTACGTGGTGACCAAAACATTGGGTCATTTACCATTGAATTCAATGGGATTTGACGCGTTCGGATGCAAATATTTTGTAATTACGTCGTAAATATACATATAAATAAATGTATATATTTTCTTTTTCTACAACACTTCAGAGCCCTAAGTACTATATGAAAACAACATATTTTTAAACAACATTTCATTCTGGACAGAATTAAATGCTATAATTTTCACAGGACAGTTTTCTCAGAATGGTTTAATTTGAATGAAATATTTTCACAAGTTTTCGTTAATTACATAAGAAAAAAAATTAAGGTAATTCGATTTTATTCGGTTAAGGTACAAAAATTAAGATCAAAGTTTATTGTATTATTAATATAAAATTATGCATTATTTCTTTTCTATTTATAGAGCTTCTTCCTAAAATACTTTCTTAAATATGACATGATTTTTTGGCTTCTGAGGCATCTTTTAAATCGAAAAATGTAAGTCAGTTTATAATTAATGCTCTATTCGGTTCATTTTAAATTAGAGAATTATTAGGAATTAGCGAAATACTTTAAATACTCGTAGTACTTGACTTTCTCTGAACATTTCTGAAAGGGAATAAAATAGGTTTTTTTTTAAGTATTATTTAAAACTTGTAACTGAGTTATTATAAAATGTAAGGGGAATAATTCTTTTACTTATCAGATTTTTTTTTTACCCTTCATTTCAACAATACATATTCCAAAACTCTTTATTACGTTCTTAAGTGCGCATCTCATAGCATTTGCTTTACAATACCTTTTAACAGATTGTTTTCTAATATGAACAATTCTTGCTTAAATAGTTTTATAACGTATTTGTCAACAGGATTTCAATTTATGTTTACAATTCAATATTAAGGTTATTATATATTTAGATAACATTTATAATCATTATAAATTAGATACATTTAGTAATTAGATTTCTTCACAGTACTTTCACAGTTGTTTATAAGTGAATAAATTCTTCATTTCAAATACATTTATAAATAATTTAATGAATATTTATGTAATTTGTCACAGGCAGATACATGCTTTTTGCAATAATATGCAACAATATTATATGGATATGAAAAAATTTGTTTTATTTAAAACATTTCCGCGGTTGGAAAATAAAATAAAAGTAGCGAATACTCTATCAAGGGTATCGAAAGACGTATACAATTTTAAATGTACCGTAAGGTATTTTTCATTCTTTAAGCATAACATTTTTCTTAATATCTATATTTTTGTAGTTCAACAGATTAGAATTTTATAAAACAAATTCATAATCAAAATCTCTGTTGTTAGTTATCGAAAAATAACCAAGATGTGATTTTTGCGTAAATGTCACTAAACTATACAAATTGCTATTATCCATCACACTATGAATGTTTCTTTTATGCGAAAGTGTCCCTTTTTCGATTTGTATGGAACTGTCGTGTGTCGAAATACTAGCAGAACCCTGTCAAGCGAGCTTCTGAATGTAAACAAAGAACACCCCATCTGGTGACCCAAGCTTCAAAGCAGTGCTTCACTTCTAGTGCCGGCTGGCCCCTCCTTCCTTTCCTGCCTCCATGTCTGAACGCAGCCTTACTTCCTACATTAGCGCCGAAAAATCCTATCATCTTCTCATTAAAAAAATTAACCGCTTTGGATATTTTTCATGATTTACTTTTAAAAAAGTGCTGAAGAATGGTCCGAAAAATATTTATGACATAGAAAAGTGTTGACGTCTTTGCGGATGCAATCAACGTTGAGCAGATTTCGAATATGTTGTTGTTCGCAGAGCTCGTTTCATTGCGACCAAAGAATTTGTAACCCTTATAAATTCTTTGATTGCGACATGGACAATTCCAATGGGAAATAGGCCTAACAGAGAAAACAGCTTCAGAGGGTATGTCAAAAAAGTTGAGTTCCAATGCTTAAAACGGAGATTAACTCGTTGCATGGAATTATTAAAGCACTTGCAGAATTTCGAAAGGAATTATGGAATGACAAATTTTGCAATCTCAATCTCGACAGCGTCTCTTTTTGAAGATTTCTTCTCCGACTCTAAGCCTTTAAAGATAATTTTCATCCTATTGTCACTCAAAGTGGTAAACCCTGTTTGAACAAATAGAAAGCTGAAAGCTGAAAATTTCGAGCAGTTGATGCTCGTAAATCAAAACATGTCAGATTCTAATTTCGAAAGGAATGTTGACAATTTTCAAGTTGATTTTCGGCCCCCTCTGCATACTTCAACCAAAATGTTCAGCACTCCTACGGAGTTAAAATATGTGATAGGTTAAAAAATCAGAATTTTGATCAGATTTACAACTAGTTTAAATTTCGCTTAAAAAGATTACTTAGTAATTTTAATGTTTGTCTCTTACCGAAATCCCTTCCAAGTGACATCGGAAAAGGCTGTTGCTAGTCAGACTAGGGAGAAAAAGAAAAGTCAACTTCGCAATGTTTTTACAACATTCTGGCACAAAGAGCTACTTTACGAATTCATCAGATTAAATTTTGCAACTTATTCTGCTTATCAACTCCTTCTTAAATATCGAACATTCATGATGAAGCAAGCCGACACTTACTGGGTCTTCAAGAAATTCACAGAGTTTGGGCTTCTACTTTTATTTATTGTATCCATTTTTGTATTTTACCGATATTAATATATATGCATACAATCCTGTAAACGAATGATGAAGTTTAACATAAAAATCAACAAGAATAAGCAGAAAATTTAAAATGTATATATATATCGTTGTCTATAGTTCGTAACTTTTTAACGAACGTTTCGTAAACTTTTTCGTGTGACCATTAATTAAATCCAATAGTTTCAGGAATTATCATATTTTTTGAGAGATGAAATATTGGAATGTAGAAAATATATCATATTAGAATGCAGGAAAACTGCCGAAATTGGGATGAGCTCCACCTACCACACACACACAAAGAAGTGACGAAATGAAATGATTTTTTTCTCAAAATTATCAAAATCATCAATTATTTTTTCTCAAAACTTATCAAAAAATATTTCAAAGATTAAAAATATGTCAACTGCTTCAACGTTAAATACACAAATAAAAAATGCTTCCTTATTTTGTGATATTCATTACGATTCCATAAATTGCAAAATGTCTGATGTAAAACAAAAATAAATAAGCTAATCACTGAAAGTAGGTGTTGGTGCTGTTTTTAAAAATATCACTTGTCCCGCGAATATAAGCCAAAAATTGCGTGTAAAACGTGTTTTAGCAAATTGATCATGAGTCAGTTTGTAAAAAAAAAAAAAAAAAAAAAAAAAAAAAAAAAACCTCTTAATTCTAAGATTAGAGATTTCGGAAGGCAAACGAAAAACGAAACTGTTTCGGATAATTCACATTCTACATTTTAAGAGATCTAATATGTTTGGCTAGAATAAAATGGCAACTAGATCTATTTGAGTGTTAGCCTTATCTTCGAGCATAGGCGTGGAGATGAGCACAACAAGGAAAGGGTGTAAATTAATCCCTTCTAATTATCACAAACTGTTTAAGAGAAGGCAGGGAATTACGTGCTTACACAAAACACTTGTGGTGAGAACTTAAAATTTAATTTAACAATAAATCTCAGAGGTAAAGATGTAGTGCTAGACTACATAATTCAATTTAATATAACAGGCCGACTCAGAAACCTACAACAACAATGTACTAATTAGACGGTCAGAATGCGTAGCCGCTATTAAGATTAATAGCTGAAGAAGAAAATAGTAAATATGAACTTTCACTAGCGAAATCACGCTCTATCTAACCTTTCGTTCTAACAGTTTAAATAATGCCGTTCACCTACTTTATTTACATCCAGGCGAGGAAATGCGAGGCGAAATTAGAGAATTCAGGAAAGATAACAAATTAAAATAACTATTAATAAACTAAATAGGATTCTACAATTTAACAAAAAATTTTACAAATTAAAATAACTATTAGTAAACTAAATAGGACTCTACAATTTAACAAAAATATTTCTGTGTCTCAAAATAACATTTGTTCTAAAAATAAGGCTTTCTTACAAACATTTATAAATTTTAGCCTCTTCAGACGAAAATTCGATTAGAGCTAATCTTGTTTTAGATAATAGTAGGCATAAAAGCTTCATCGTCTCAATTGATACAAGAATTAATGCTAATACGTTACCACCAAATATCTATTTTTACTTCATTAAAGTTGCATTTAATTTGTCCTTGAAAATTCTAAATGTGTCGATTTGCAATGCATTGATACAAAAGGGTTTAGATCTGGCCGACTCATATTCGGGATACTATCAGATTGAAATTCTAATAGGAAGTGATTCGCTTAGGCACGTTGTTTATGACGAGAGAGTAATTAACACGATTAATTCTCGTTTTTATTGGTTAATGGCACAAATGGACGGATGCAGTAAATTGAATGAAAATTGCGAAAATGTATGTTTAATCATGAGTACTTCTCTATTTTGTGGAATTTAAAAACATTTTGAGAGACGGAGGAATTTCAATCAGAAAAACAAAACTGTTCTTAAAAGTACAGTCAGTTGATTGAAAATTTTGAAAATTCTCTGTAATTTAATAAGAGAAAAAGTACTTTTGCTGATTGGGAAGAAAATATGGGATCTCCATTTGGGTTAAACGAGGTTGCGAAAAGCTGTTTTGATTTGCTAAAACTAAATAAAAATGGCACAAATAAATAAAAATCAAGAAGTTTAATGACCAAGCACAGGGTGATTGAACCTAAACTTTTGATTTAAATCGTCTTCCATTTGTTTTAAAGATTTCGCCATTTTCCCTGGCTTGTGTTTTAGATTTATCAAGAAACACAGGCACATTAAGAATTTAAAGAGTGTCAGCCAAAAGGTTAAATTATTTTCTTTATCTATGTTATAGAGCCAATACCGCTCAGAATGCTTATTGGTTGATCTCTAAAGCAATTGAGATATTAAAAGCAATAGGACTTCATTTGATGAAATTAAAAACTAATTGCCATAAATTTTGGAGTAAAAATGAATATGAGGAAAATAATAATATCGGGCAAGGGACAGGTTTCTTGGGATTGAAATGAAATCCAATTGAGGATAAAATTTAAATTAGATTCGAGTGATGTCAGGAACTCCGTTGATGATAATCACCAAGCGATACGTGCTGAAAGTTATTTCAAAAAATTTTTATCCATGTGGAATGATTAGTTCCTTTGTAATCACAGTGAAAATTCTCTTACAAAGGATCTAGAAACGTGGTCTAAAATAACACGAAAATCTGCCAAATGATTTCGAAAATAAATGAAGAATTTGGTGGTCTGAACTAAATGAACTTGGATCAGCATCTATAGAAAGAAAACTCTTTGAAAGGCAAAAATAAATGCTCTTCATATGTTTTATGATGCTATTCCCAAGGCAAATGGGGCTGTTGGGTTTCTAAGGTATATGAACTGTAATGGCCAAATTTAAGTGAGCTTTCTCATATCAAAAATACAAGTTGCTGCGTTAAAAACTTTGACTCTTGCTAGATTGGAGTTGATGGCAGCTCTAATCCTTGCACTTTTGGGAAATTATTCACAAAGTCTCATTCCTGATTTCTCGAAACAAATTTTCTTATGAAGTGACTCTCAAATCGTCCTTCACTGGTTGAAAGTATCATCAAAACAATGAAAATTATTTGTAGCTGACAGAGTGGTTTAGTGTAGTCACTGATGCTACCACAATGTTGAAATTACTGCAGTGGTTCCGATAATCCTACGGATGTCACTACAGGTGGAGATTCGGCAAAGATGATTTTGATAAGTTCTCTGTGGTAGTCAGAACCTGCCTGTTTTCCTCCACGGCCGGCCACGGGGGTATAAAATCGCGAGCCTGGCGATTTCTGAACTCTGAGGAAAGATCGTCTTATACAGTTGGACCGAGGAGGGATTGGCGTAAAACCCAAACTAGGGTCTCAATAGCGGAATATCGCCTGTGTCATTTACCTTTCAAATCCGCTGTCTTCCATAGTCTGTGTAAAGCCTAGAGGACGGGGCAACTCGCGTAGTTCTGGCGGATAGCATTTTTTACGCCCAGTCAGATCTTTAAGCTCATACAGCCGCACCCCATCACGGAGTCCGAGAACCGAGAATGTTGACCCCACGGCTCAGTCAGAATGGTGGGTTTAGAAAACTACAAAAAGTCTGTCGCCCGATAAGTGTGGGACTGGGCTTCAGCAAATGAGACTAACTATCCATCTCCAACGTGGACTTTTTGCCTGGATCCTGCTTCCCGTCTAATAACGAGGTTTTTCAGAGGGGTCTAGGTCGCGTAATGAAAAATGTAGCGCGTACGCGAGTGTTAGTATTATTATTACTCGTAGCTTGGTTAGGAATCGCTACATACTGCTGTAAATATTTATAAATAATTTTCGTTTGCTGTATATTTGATTTTCTGTATGCTCGTAATATTTTCTATTACCTTTACTTATTTATTGTTCTTAGAATGGTAATTTTATGTTTCATTTTGTATTTAATCTAATTAATGGCCACACATCTTACATTCAATTTTATTTGTGGCATAGAATAATAGGTACTTTAATTCTGAGCGTTACTGCACTGGAATTGTAAAAATAGTTCAATTTGAACGCGAGATATAGTTAATTTCCTTCCAGAAGAACATTGTGACAATTTGTGGCGCCAAGTTGATGGCATTTGGCGACTACTCGTCAACTTGGCGACTTTTTGGAAGATTCGCGAAAACATGCTTTAGACAGCTAGTAGTTCCCAGTTCTGCAGGGTATAAAAATGGTCAGAGATCTAAGGAGCTCATTTGAGACTTTTGTATGCTTGTATGCTATTTATTTTGTATGCTAAGGAGAAATTACTAATTACCCGCGTTATGCTTGAGTTATTTCCAGCCGTTATTGTGCTGTATATGCTATTCATCGACCTTATTTTCTTAATGAATTATTCATTTTTTCCTGCTTATCTGATCCCATTACTTAGAGAAACATCAAAGGTCCCGTAGCTTACCGCAGTATTCTTGACGAAATTAGTGACGAAGACATTATTATTTAAGAGCGACGAACTGCACCGGGTAATTCTTTGGTAACCAGTTCAGGTGGTGTAAGATTAGGGGCCGTATCCTCTTACCGTGCGACGAGATCTCGATATGAGAGTGACGTAGCAAGCGATTCCTTCTCGTTCGACTGATACTAACGATTGAGCGAAAACTGGTATCCTCAAGCGCCTCTACCGTGCGAAACGTTAAGGCTTTCGCCGATCGAAAGAGGTATTAGCTCCTCCTTCGCAACGCCCACATTTTGACGTCAAACGATAGTACCACAACCAATGAGAAGACTTGTTAAAAAATAATCGTAACTTTAATTTTTTTTTTTTTTTTTTTTGTAAACAGATTTGTAAACAACGTATCTTTTTCTATTTCTTTTTAGAATAAGCCGTCATCCCGAATAACTTCGCGTCAGTTAGAGACATTTGTGTCTTTCATGGTAAAGCACCATGTAAGATACTATTTTATGCACGTCACACACATGCATATTTATGTATTATTATTTAGATTGCTGTTATTCACTTCCACCATGACTTTCAAGAAATTTAGGATCATTAAATAACTAAATTTTGTGTAATCTTGTTTATTTGAAGTTCTTTAGGCAGTTTTGAGTTTTTTAATCTAAGATGTACAAAATTTGTTTATTTATTTATTTTTATTTAATTTATTATTATTATTATTATTATTATTATTATTACAGTTTATCATTCAAGGGAAAAATTTGCTTGATTCATACACAAATTTTTAGTTTAGGTTAGTGAATTTAGGTCAGGTTTATACACTTTTTGGTTACTTAAAAATATCTACATATTTTTAAACAGATTTCAGAATAGAAATTTGATTATTTATAGTTTTCATTAACAGCTAATATCTTGCAGCGCAATCAAGATATATTCCAATAATTTATGTATAATTTGAAACACTAAAAAATTGAGGCTAAAAATATATCATTTAATTACGAATTCCTAAATTGAAATGCAAATTTTACATGTAAGGCAACCTTAATAATTCTGTTGTGGGTTGTTTGCTTAATTGCTAGAGACTAAATCTATTTGTGTTCAACAGAATGATTCATATGTTTGGACAAAACAGAAGCAGATGTTTATGTAATATGTTATTGGAATTTGCAAATGTGAAAAAGATGATGTTAAATGAAAATGTACTGAAAATATTAAATACTAAAATACCAAGAAAATATTAAATACTAAAATACCAAGAAAATATTAAATACTAAAGAAATAAAAAAAAATTGAGTAAGTGTTAGAAGATAAAGTATGTTTTTTAAATACTTAAAAAAATAACTCAATAAAATAAAAAGTTTTCAAGCTATATCATCTTAGTTTAGCTCTTTTTCTAGTAAAGGAGCTAACATAAGAGACTTATTTCATTTACATATATCTCATTAATATGTTAAAAATATAGATTAAGTAAGTTTTATATGCATATGGGAAGGAGGAGGAAAAAAGCCTCAAATTAAAGCTTGTTTTAAAGCAAAAAGTAAATAAATAAAATACACTGGTTCCATTAACACCTAAAAAAAAACACTATTATGTATCCAAAAACAAATCCCAAATATCACATCATGATACATAAAACTCTTAGGGAAAAAAAAAAAAAAAAAAGAAAAGAAAATGAAAAAGAGAAGAAATATGTAAAGCAATTCATCTTTAAAAGAAGAAATATGTGATTAGGAATATACTCTTTTTATTTATTTGATAACAAAAAAGAGTAAAACATATGCAACATCACATTATGAAAAATCCTGCAAGTCATTACAATACTATAAGCCATTGATTAGCAAGGTAAACATTAATTGATTATTCTTTTACAGGAGCAATAAATTTTTTATTCAAAATTCTTAATACGCCAAAACATATTTACGATCGGTGCCTCAGATCTAAGGTCACACAAAAGTAAATTTGATTTAGCAGACCATGAGAAATTTATGAACTATGTCATTTATGAGCAAATTGACTCTCCTCAAAATGTACCTGCAAATTTAACAAAAGCATGCATGAAATTTAACATTAACATTTAAAGCACTAGTATTTAATTACAGTTACAGGTATTGAATGAATTTAATCATGCTTTTAAGAATGCAATTTTCTGGTAAATTTTAATTTTTATATGAAAATAGAACAAAATTAAGAAAAAGTAAGTTTGTAAAGATACTTTAAACATATTTCCTGTTCACACATTGAAAATAAATTTGAAGTAACTATATTTAAAAATACGACATGAAGATTTACTATTAGATCAAGCATGAAAATGGGATTAAAATGATTTGTCAAATATTTAAATTAATACTTAACTTCTTCAACCTAAAAAATGCAGAATATATTTATCTTATTATAAAGGAAAAGCAAAATCATTTATAATTTAGATCATACTATCCAGTTTTTAACATTGGCGCCAACTAACAGATTTGGCGACAATACATCAGAATCAAGACATAGAATGTTACTTTAAATCACCAATCGTACAGTAGAATTAAATAAAAAAGGAACACCATACGTGTTTACATGAACACAAAGTTTATATGAAAATGTAAACTTTGTACTAGGTTAGGAAAGTTTAGGAAGTTGGGTTAGGAAAGTTTACATGAAAATGTAAACTTTGTGCTGTTTACAAAAATAACAATTTTACAAACAGCATAAATTATTAATGATAATAAAAGGAACAATAACATCACAAACAGTGATAGCAATATTTTACTGCACAAACACACACATTCCATAATTGATTTTGTATTTATAAAAATCAGATGATCGTCAATAAGTGGCAGTTCAATGAAAATATACATTTTGAAGAAATACGAAGAGTAATTTTTCTAACATTCTATGGAGAAATATGAAGCTGAACTTACCTCACAAATACACGCTCCTGGCCCGGGAATCCATTGATCTCGACAGGAATTAATTATCCATTTTCTTCGTCTTTCTTCATTTCTCGGAAAACGAAATATCCTTACGTTATTTTTAGAATGACTGGAACAATTTGGTGCAGTACATCTACCCATGTTTCTCAAAATTAGGTCGGAATCAATCAACAAAACATGTCAACATAACAATGCTAATCCAGTGGCGGATAGCAACAAGTGTGTTTTGTTGGCTACAAAATAGACTCTGAGTCAGCTCCCCTTTATAGAAACCTCAGTGCTGGGCTGTACATCAACACTTTGTGATGTAGGCAACGAAACCTTGATTTATGTACACCACTGTATCTTTCCACACAGTTCCTTGCTACTGCATGCTTTTGGTTATAATTTTCTTCTATATATGAAGAGGGATTTATATGTATGGTGTCAAAAGCCAAAGTTCCAATGGATAACCTTCATCACTTGAAATACTAAAAAATAAATATATGGAAATAAAAATTCCTTGTACAGGTGGAGAAATCTAATTTCAGATTTCAAGAAGAATAAAAATTGTCACCCATTACATTGCAAAATAATTTTAAACTCATAAATCCGAAAGAAAAAATGCATAATTTTTAAGTACAACAATTTGATACATGGAAGATAGAAGAAGTCTATAAAAGAATTGTCTTTTATCTGCATTTATTGATAACACACAATTTCTTAACTTGCATGTGTATCTAAATGCATATAAATTAGGTACGTTTCACATTTAATAAAATCTAGTAATCTATTTCTTTCATATTCCACCAATATTTTAATTATTACTTACTGAAAAAAAAGGGTATGGGTAAATACTATTATAGAACTAAAAATGAAATCATACTTTTATTAACACATATCCACTCACATGTTGATACTGATAATCTAAGACTTAGTATAATATACTGTATAAAAATGCTAGCATATAAAAATTTATATTTATTTATTATTTCTATAATAAATAATCCATCTATAATCTGAATCTAAAATCTGAATATAACAATAATATCAAATACATTCTAAATGCGGACAAAATTAATCAAAACTTGCTATAGACTGAAAAATTGGTACTTTGTTACCGGGACTGGATTAAGGAATGTATATATGTATGCATCTGTGTATGTGCATATATGTGTACACATATACATACGTATGTACATATAATATACATATACACTGATTTCTGAATCCAATTACGATAACAGAAGAGTACCGAAAAATCTTATTTCAGGTTTACAAGAATTGAGGAAGTATTGATAACTTGTAAGGATCTTAAGTTTTACTAACGTTTATTTTATTTTAAATCTTTACTATCACTTCTTATTTTCTACTTCCGGCCAGAATTAAAAGCGTTAACTTATTTATGCAAAATTTGTCTGGCGAACGCCAAGTACTTAAGTTGTGGCTTTTTGCCAAGCGAGAGAGAGGAAGGAGTTAGTCGAAGCAGGCCGCTTGCCTTAGAAGTTTTACTCGGTTGCTGGTTGCCTTCCAGACCAGAGGTTTAATCCTCGTGATAATTTTAAACGTATTGTAGTGTTAACAGTTCTCTGTACTACATACGGCTTCCTGTTAATATAAGGCCAATCTTCCACGTTTATTATTCCAAAGTTAAGTTAGAGTTTAGTTAAATATTTTTATATTCTTACGTTCAGACCACAAGTAGTTGGTCTCTGTATTCCGAAGTACGGAAATTATTGTAAAGAGTGAAAAATAAAGGGTTTTGTATACCCTTCCTGTGTATCTTGTCTACTTCCCACAGTTATTGAACATAGCTTTAGTAAGCTCCCTGTTCCGAGTCAGGTCTGTGCATGTTCCCAAAGAAAGTAAGAAGGAACATTGAACCTGATAAACATTCAGTTTCTTCCCCTGTTCCTGAAAAATGCTCATTTAATTTCTCAGAATACAATTATGTTTGACAAAATGTGCTTATTTCTTTCCTTAAATAATTTTATTATAAAATTTTGGACACATATCTTTGGTGGTCGTGTGTGCTTAATGTATGATATAATTAAAGAAAATAAGAGTAGACAATCTCCTATAACAAAAGAATATATTAAGTACTAAATTACAATTTAAATTACATTGCAGAGATCAACGCAGAGCTCGGAACAGTTCATGCTACCGTCGCGTACAGTTGTCTCACGAGAAGTCTGAGTGAGTAATGACGTCGCTTTGCTGCTCCGATTAAGAACTGGATTTTACACGTGGCGCCATCTCATGAATAGAAGTTGAAGTATCTGTCGGAACGCCACAGTACTCCCCCCCCAAGTACCATCGGTACGTTATAAGTACTTTGATTTAAATTTAACCTTTCTTACAGATCTGGTAATTTTAGGTTGTTCTTTAACGGGATGTAAGCTTTCTTCCGGGAGTGATGTTGATGAGGAAGTTGTTGGATCTTGCATTAGAAATGCTGGTTTGAGACGATCGATTCCAATCACTGATTGTTTGCCATTACAGATGATGGTGAAATGTTTCGGTGTTCGTTTGACAACTTTGAACGGACCATCATATGAAGGTGTTAGAGTTGGCTTAATTGCATCGTTGCGCACGAATACGTGCGAAGATGTCTTAAGCGCAGGATGTACAAAATAGCTTGGCTAATTATGCGAAGATGCTGGGGTTGGCGAGATATTGCTCATGGTCTCACGTAAACGTTGAAGGAATGTTGGAGGGTCGATAACTGGAGTAGATTCTGAGTGAAAGAATTCACCTGGCACCATATAACATTTCAGCACAAGTGCTACCAATGTCTTCTTTGAATGCTGTGCGAAGACCAAGCAAGACTAGGGGTAAGGCTTCTGTCCAGTGTGTGCTACTGTGGCACTTCAGACCTTGTTTGAGGGATCGGTGAAAGCGTTCCACCATCCCATTTCCAGATGGATGGTATGGTGTTGTGCGAATATGGCGAATGCCAAGAAGAGAGGTAAGGGATGCGAACAAGTGACATTGAAATTGTCGGCCTTGGTCAGTAGTGATGGTGGTATGCATGCCAAATCTTGAAAGCCACTGGGAGATGAATGCTCGAGCTACAGTTTCAGCGGATATATTTTCAATAGGAATGGCTTCAGACCATCTTGTGTACCGATCAATAAAAGTGAGGAGGTAAGTGTAACCATTTGAAGGAGGCAATGGGCCAACCAAGTCTAAGTGCACATGATCAAAGCGTCTTGCTGGAAGATTAAATTGTTGAATGGGGCTGTGAGTGTGACGGGATACTTTACACCGTTGACATCTAATACATGAACGAGTCCATTCTGTGATGTCTTGATTCATTGCTGGCCAGACAAATCTGTCTGCGATCAGCTTTTTGGTGGCACGGATTCCAGGATGTGCCAAATTGTGTAAGGCATTAAACACTTCACGTCTAAAATTGACAGGAATATAGGGACGTATTCTATTGTTCTCTATGTCACAGTAAATTTTAAGCGTTGGATCAATGTGCAGCGGTTGTAACTGAAGGGAGGTTTGTGGATTGGAGATTAGGTTCTTGAGTTCCTCATCATGCAATTGAGCTTTTGCAATTTCAGGGAAATCTGGGGTAGTGAGGTTGATATTGTTTACCCGAGACAAGGCATCAGCGACACAATTATCAGTACCAGAGACATATCTGATATCTGTACTAAACTGGGCGATGAAATCCAGATGTCGAAGCTGACGAGGAGAACATGAGTCAGAGTTTTTTCTAAAAGCGAAGGTTAATGGTCGATGATCGGTGAAAATGATGAAGTCGTGTCCTTCCAAGTTGTGCCGGAAGTATTTAACAGCACAGTACACAGCAAGTAGCTCCCTGTCATATGTACTGTATTTCCTTTCTGCAGTAGTAAGTTTTCTGGAGAAGAATGCCATTGGGGAAAGTCCTTTAGTGGTATGGGCTTGAAGCACTGCTCCTATGGCCATGTCAGATGCATCTACCATTATAGAGAGCTGATCACTAGGTGAGTGATAAGAAAGTGTGGCTGCATTTGCCAGATCGTGTTTGCATTGCACGAATGCTGCAGATACAGATTCAGTCCAAGGCACAGCTCGTTGATCGTTTTTTTTTTCTTTTTCTTTTTTTTTTTCTTTTTTTTTTTTTTTTTCAGAAACTCATGTAGGCAGGCTTGTGTTTTTGCGGCATTTGGCAGAAAGCGTCGGTAGAAATTTAGCATTGCTAGAAAACGCTTCAGTTCAGAGATGGTTTTGGGCTGAGGTAGGTCGTTAATTGCTTTGACTCTTTTCGGTAAAGGTTTGACTCCATTCTGGGTGATAAGACATCCAAGAAAGGAAACTGAGGGTTGACCAAGTACACATTTGGATGGATTTAGTTTTAATCCATGATCTTGGTTTATATTGGCTTAGTTTAATCCATGATCCATTTGGACTGATAGTTTATAGTTGTAGGAAGACCAACGAATAGTCGCTAGACACTTCCATAAAAGTTCTAGTAACTAAGGATACGTTAATTAACAAGAACTTTAAAAAGTAAATGATACTGTTTTGATTATTTGATGAGGGTTAGCACAGAAATATGCGTACGATGGGGAAGATTTTAAAACTGTACCTCAAAAGAGACGGAAAAATTCCTTCTCTTCTTATTAAAACT
Organism: Stegodyphus dumicola; assembly: GCF_044657685.1. Taxonomy (NCBI): domain Eukaryota; kingdom Metazoa; phylum Arthropoda; class Arachnida; order Araneae; family Eresidae; genus Stegodyphus; species Stegodyphus dumicola. The sequence goes on from NC_140771.1 coordinate 204,554,995, forward strand.
CCTAAAGGAAACATAAAACATTCAGTATAGCTTGTTTATAACTTGGAAATTCATAATGGAAATGATTAATTACGTAAGTTTAATTTGAAGCGCAAAACTGTAATTTTCTTTCTACGTATTAATGACCGTTTAACTGTGCTAATATTATCTTTTTAAATATTGATATTTGACCCCCGCTGCCGCTAAGAATTTTCGGAAACACTACAGTTCTCAGTCAGACGCGAAGAGAACACTTTGCCCACTCCCCACTGGAAAGAACGTAAGTTAATTAATACTTTTTCTGGCCTTTATATCTTCATGTACATTCACTTTTCTTATTATATTTTTATTTTTATATTATTTTTGATTTGTTTTTAAAAAGTTTGCATTATTTATCTCATTTTTTGTAATTTTCTAATGTTTATTTCAATTATTTTTTGTAATTTTCTAATGTTTATTTCAACTACTTTGAATTCTATTTCATAATGACAATTTCCAATGTTTAATTTTTACAAATAATATTAAATTCAAATGCATAAACAGGAGGGTGTCGGGGGATGGTTACTCTATTATCGAAATTAACTGCAGAAATAGCTTTTCACTCAAAATTGAATTGGCTAAAATGCTTAATAGGAATAAGTTCTTTGAATATCAGCATTGGTTCATAATCCCTTCTATTCACGGAAATATTTGGCCTGACTTGAATTGCCGGTTTGGCTTAGCCTTATTGCTCGAGTAAAGACGAAACACCTTCGTATTTATTTATTGATTATTGTTCATTGAACGGGAGTTGGTTTGTTCCCCTTGAAAAGTCAACTAATTTCCGAGACAATGATTACATGCATTTAATTTAATTCTTGCCTTTAATTTATTCCTTTTACAATTGAAATTTCGTTATTCATGATTTAATTCCAGTCCCCGTTAAAACATTTTTAACATTTTACTTTCAAGTTACTTCAAAACCTCTTTCAAAATGTAACTTACTAGTATGGATTCATTCTTTTAAGATAATCCTACTATAATTAAACTTAGGAGATAATATACTCAATTAATCAATATTATTTAGTAAATAAATCATATCTAGTATATATATATATATATAAATTCAAAATAAAGTAATTAAAAGTAAATTGAAAAGCCCATAACTTGCGCTAAAGCTGCAAAGTAATAAACTAATAATTTTAATAAGAAAACTTTATATATATATATATATAGAGAGAGAGAGAGAGAAAGAGAGATAATAATTTATTTACTAAAGAAATATTGATTATATTATCTCCTAAGATTCATTTTAGTAGAATTATCTTAAAAGAGTGAATCCATAGTTAGTAAGTTCAATTCCGAAAAATGTTTTAAAATAACTTGAATGTAAATTGTTAAAAATGTTTAACGGTGACTTGAATTAAATCATGAATAACAAAATTTCTAATGTTTACTTCAATTACTTTGAGTTCTATTTCATAATGCCAATTTCCAATGTTTAATTTTTACAGATAGTTTTGAATTAAAATGCATAAACACGAGGGTGTCGGAGGGAAATTACTCGAGTAATTTATCAATTTTACTGCAGAAATTGCTTTTCACTCAAAATTGAATTAGCGAACATGCTTAATCGGAATGAGTTCTTTGTTGCTCTGCATTGGTTCTTAATCCCTTCTGTTCACGGAAATGTTTGGCCTAGCTTGAATTGCCTGTTTGGCATCACCTTATTACTTGAGTAAAGGACGAAACACCTTCGTATTTATTTCTTAATTATTGTTCATTGAACGGGAGTTGGTTTGTTCCCCTCGAAAAGTCAACTAATTTCCGATCAATGGTAATAATTACTTGCTTTTAATTTAAATACTTGCTTTTGATTTATTTCTTTTTACAATTGAAATTTTGTTATTCATGATTTAATTCAAGTCCCCGTTAAACATTTTTAACAATTAACATTCAAGTTACTTTAAAACAATTTTCGGAATTGAACTTACTAACTATGGATTCACTCTTTTAAGATAATTCTACTAAAATTAATCTTAGGAGAAATAATATAATCAATATTTCTTTAGTAAATAATTAATTATTAACTTACTTTGCAACATTTGCACAAGTAATAGAATAACTCGATTTCGCACTAAATGAATCATAGTGCACTAATCATACAATATATATATATATATATATATATATATATTTAAACAAATTTAAATTCTTAACAAATACGTATAAAAGTAAAAAAGTAAAAAAGCAAATTTAAATTCTAATATATATATATATATATAATAGTAGGTAGAAACATTGCAGCGATCTTGCTAAAAAGTTACCAGGAGCTGTAGCTCCACGAAATAGTTCAACGCTGTATTACTAAAATATGAACTAAGAAGAAATTTTTTACAAAATATTAATCTGGAAAAACTGGAAAAAACTGCAAACACGCGAAAAAAACTGTTAAAATTAATGTTGGAAGACATGCGAATGCACGAAAAAATTAATCTGACCGTTGTGATATGTGAGAAGTTAATACACATAAAAAATAGATTGACGGAAAAAAATATCAAAACATAAAATGCAAAAATATAATGAAAACATAAATTGCAAAAATACAAAAATACAATAATTACAAAGCGGAAAATGGTAAATTAACCCACTCGTACCCTCAACCAGGCTTTTCAAGGGGAAAATGACTGAGTGTCGAACTAGGCTAAATACCATTACGCGTTTCGCCGAAACAGACCATTGAAGTTCTTGTTTGATGCGAAATATTTCTATAAAAAACATGAATAGTCCCGAATAAATCTTTTTTGGAGCTTCAATGCTCTGTTCCTTTTTCCCGACGCGTCCGCTGAAAAAACATTAGGGTGTTAAAAATGTAAATGCAACTCCGAGCAATGTAAAATTAAAATCAAAATAAAATAAATAGCGGTCTGCTATTAGTCAAAAAGTTATTAGTCAATGTTTCTACCTACTATTATTTCATATTTGTTCATTCTGCTATTAGTCAATGTTTCTACCTACTATTATTTCATATCTTTTTGCAGCATTATGCGCAAAAAATTTTTAAGACCAAATAGGTCTTACGTCTCATTACTTGTTAGCTTTACAATTTCTGTTTCAATTATATATATATATATATAGGTAGATAGATAGATATAGATATAGATATATATAGTCATATGTGTATAAATATACATAGAGAGAGAGAGAGATGAGTTCGTATAATTTATTTTCCGCTTTCTGCTCATGTGGAATTATGCACACGGCTTCGTCCTTGACTATTTATTTGATCACAAACGACTTTTATAACTAAGTCATTTTGCAGCAATCTATTTCGAAATTGTAACTTTTTTTTTTTTTTCGAAGAGATTTAGCGCCGAGTGGCCCAGGCATTTCTAACACCGTTATGCAGTCAAATGAGGTAAGGAGTGTTACATACACTGGTTTGCAAAAATTAAGGACGAGACGGTTTTTTCAATATAACTTTGTACAAAAGCTTTCCAAATCAACACATTTAATACCGTAAGATCCCCAATACATAAGGACATGAGTAATGTAAGCAACACTTACTAAAAGAGAAATCAGAGGGATAAAAAGGAGCTTTATCGAAAAAGTAGCATGGAGCGCAATGCGACTGAAGGCCGAAACATCCCTGTGATGGGTGTCCAGCAAGAAACATCCGGTCTTTAATAGGGGATATGATCTCCCCTGACTGCTAGGCAGGTTTCACAGCGTCTGCCCATGCTGAGAATGAGGGTGTCAATGAGTTGTTGAGGCATTTCTGCCCATTCGTCTTGTAGCGCCAATCGAAGCTCCGGAATCGTTACTGGTGGTAAGGTACGAGCTGCCAAGCGTCTGCCTAGAATATCCCATACATACTCGATGGGATTGAGATCTGGAGGTCGTGCCGGCCAATCCATACGTTCAATATCCTCACTCTCTAAGAGCTGTTCGGAAGCTACTGTGCGATGACATGGTACATTGTCGTCCATGAAAAGGAACTGCGGACCCATAGCGCCTCTAAAAAGACGCACATATGGAAGAAGAATCTCATTACAATAACGGGTCCCGTTGACTGAACCTGCGTCGAAGATGTGAAGGTCTGTACGACTACCAAGCATGATGCCTCCCCAAACGAGAACACCGCCACCTCCATACCTGTCCCTTTCAATTATGTTCGAGGGATGATTGCGGCTTCCCCGCTCTCTCCAGATGAGTATGCGATGAGAATCGCTACTCAGACTGAATCTGCTCTCATCTGTAAAGAGTACTCGTCCACATTCATTGTCTCTCCAATTCCGGTGTTCCCGGCACCACAGAGAACGCCTTCTCCGATGGGCAGGCGTTAGAGGTACACACCATACAGGGCGTCGTGCAAACAGACCACCACCGTGCAGTCTTCTGGCCACGGTAAAACGCAATATCGGTCGTCCAGTCGCCTGTGTCGTGTGTCTAGCCATTTCTCCCGCTGTCTGCCGCCTGTTTCTTCTGGCCTGTAAGGCAATATACCGGTCATCTGCGGGTGTGGTTCCTCGTGGACGACTACTACTAAACCCCCGGATAGCAGTTCCTGTAGTTTGATATTGTCTCCAAAGTCGTGAAACGATGCTGTGAGCAATTCCGAACTCTGCAGCCACACTTGTCACACTGCGGCCTTCCTCCAACTTCCCAATGATTCGACCTCGGGTAAAAGCATCCAGATGTCGTCTAACAGATTGATTATTCGGCATTTCTCGCTGAGGCAGCAACTCGGTGTGATTTTAACTGCTATACGGCGTGCAATCTCTTTGCCAGAAATACTGATCTTACACCGACAACATGCTTTATACTACTCAGACACCCCCCATTACGTCTACCTGCATATCTGCGCATGTGCTACCGTACATCACCTTACGTAATCTCCTGATTGGTCTTTCTGTCCGCTCTGCCTCTTCGTTCAGCTGATATGCTAATTTTTCGACTTCGTCCTTAATTTTTGCACACCATTGTATTTTCTGCGCAACAGTGTTCGGATGGTCAATGGCAGGTGAGACTCTAAACATGCAAGATGTGGATGGCCGAGATAGCCTAATTATATCCTTTATTGTTTAATAATTATAATAACATTTGTTGTTAAATTATTTTTTATGTTATTTGGAGGAATATTCTTGCACCATTGGCCACAATGAATCGCTATATACAATATCGGTAATTTATGGGAAAATTTGCTTAACATTGGGTGTTCTCCTTGAATTAGTTGCAGCTATTTATTTTGCTGCGTGTTGTTATTAATTCCATTAAATAGTCAATTTCTTCTTGCTTATTTGAAGTGATTATTTAAAGAGATAGTTCGTAACAGTGTTGAAATGAAAAACCTATATTGGTTCCGTACGATGGAGAAGTAGTACTATTTCGTTGACAGCTTCAAAGTCTGCATGACTATGGGCGTTTAGCTACTTAAAGTTTTACGTATTTTTTGTATGGTTAATTTTATTTTCATAAATATTTAATTTAAATTTCCATATTAATTTTTTACTTAAGCTAACTTTCTTTATTGGCTTATTTTTTTTGCATGAGATAATTGATTTTTTAAATATTTTATTTTTAATTACTTTTATTGTATTGTAAGGATTATTTTGTTTTATTAACAGTTAAATTTTAAGTTAAAGTTCCTTTCCTGTCAAATTCTTATCTTCAACTTACTACTTCCGGCCAGAACGTACTTTTGGAATTTTGCTGAATATTCAATGAGGAGGAGCGATATTTAAACCACGAAGTTACTTACTGAGTCAGAGAGAATCTGATTTACGCGCGTCTGCCTTTTTGGCCGCTCTCTCTCTCAAAGCTGTTATTTCGTTCGGCCGTACTCAGGCCCTTGCTAAGCTTCGTAGTAAAATAAGTTAAGGGCCAACTCAAATTGAACCTTGATAGCTTCGGTTATACTTCTTTTAGTTAATCTTAGTTTTAGTTTAATTCTTAGTCTTTTTAGTTCAAGTCCAAGTGCGGGCTTTGCTTGTACACTCCCAGGCGGAGTTTGTTAAATCTTATTAGAATAATAAAGGGTTAGTTACCCTTCTATCTTGTTGTTTCTTGTCACCGAACGCAAGCGATTATTCGCTTATCAGTTCTTAGATTCCTCACTTCCAACATTAACTTAGAATTCCAAAGTGAGGAACTCTACAGTATGTACTTCAGTTTTTATTCATTCTTTATATTTTATTTGTTATATTTCTTTCTTTACATAGGAATAATTTTTCTTAATCAATTTTTACTAGAATTAATTTCATTTATAATTACAAAACAATTCTTTTGAAAACAAAACACAAAAATGCCTATTTTCGCGCATTAAGCTGAAGAAATATAATCATTAAAGACATAAAGTAAGAAATTTAGAACTAATATTTCACAAAGATCAGAAATTGAAATTCATAATTAATAAATTTCAAAAAATCTTATAAATGCAACAAAGTATATTTATCTTTATTTATTAATTTTTTTTTCGTGTCTGTGACTTAATTTTTGCATTAAAATATGATGAATTCTTGTAATATAGTACTTAACCTTTCCTGTCTATACACTAAAGCACCGTTTATGCCTGTTTCAAGCTACCATGCAAAAAAGAGGCAGCCGAATCTAAAAATCAAATCAGCAAGAAATGTTGCATTTCAAATTCAAATAAGTTACATAGGCAGTTTTATACATATACTTTTATACACATAATATACTGCAGCTTATTAAATAAATTTAATTTTATTTTCTTGCTTTCAATTTATTTAAAATAGTATTTATGTTCTAAACAGTTAATTTTTTTTAAATCAAAAGAATTTAAATTGTATAATATTTAGTATGAAATAAAGAACGACCGTACCTTTATTTCAAATGCAAATCTTAAATAGATAATATATTTTTCATGGATTACTTTAATACAGATATTGATTAAAATTTTTTCCGAAAAAAAAAATCTTTTAAGGGATATTTGATTTGATGCTCAATTTCGAGACTTTGTAGCAGTTATTCTTATGCTTGCCCAACAGGTACAGATTTAAGTTAAACAACTAAGATTTTCCGTGAGACTTGTTTAGCATGGTGGAAATATACATGTTTACCTCTTAGAATCTTACTCAAGTAGATCCGAATCGTAAAATCTGAATTTTCTACCAAACTGATCTGAGAAGGTCGGGTTTACTTAAACTTGGAAAACCAATGTTTTTATTTTTATTTATTTATTTATTTTTATTTATTTATTTATTTATTTTGTGTGTGTGTGTTCGTGTGTGTGTGTGGTTTTGTTATTGTTATTTTGTTTTTCTTTTATGCAGACTAAAAGGCCAAATCTGCAAGGTTACTCCATTTTTAAACGAAATTCAAATCTATATGGTTAGTTGTAGGAAGATTAGAAGATAGAATTTTGTAGAAAAATCGCAACTAGCTGTTGACTTATTTGGGAGCAATATGTGTTTCAGTGTGTACAACGTGAATGCATAATTGTAGATCGTCACGAAAGGTGTAAAGAGCCTCCCCCCCCGCCAAAAAAAGGGGTAGGGGAATAAAGAGTAGCACAGTAAAGAGAGAAGAAGAAAGTGTAACACATAAATTTATTCTTCTTGAAAAATTAAGATGGGATATTTAAATGTGGAGCTTAAGAGTACCTAAAAATTCTGAGGCTCCAAAATTATTTCAAGAAACTAGCATATCCTCTCCACCAACCTGCAAGCAAGTACAGAAAGGCTTATGAAGTGCATACAGAAATTCACTTTTGCCTATTGTTAAGTGAAAATATTTCATTCTGATCTTAGCCAAAATGCCGCCCATAGCTTCTTTGAAAATGGGTTATTTAGGCGCATATTTGAATGAGCAATAATGATAACTATAAAGTTCTGAAATAAAAGACAAAGAAATCTCACTTTAATAAAGACTAAATGAAAATAGCTGGGATATTGGTAGAGATTCAATTATACGTGTCTTTGAATTAAAATGTTAAATTTTGTACTGTTTCACTGGAAACTGTAATTACTTAATTTATGCAAGAATTGAAAAAATGTGATGTTAATTACAAAGCAGGGATTTGATGGCTCGTTTAAACACAGTTTCTACAAACAGGTATTTCTAACCAGATATGTATTGGCGTACTATATACATTGACGTATGTACAACGAAGATCAAGTTTCACTCACTAATAATGTTAATTTTTATGTGATTGGTGGTTAAAAGTGTGCAACTTTTACACTAATATTTCTTTTTTACAAGAATTCTGTGTTTGTATCGCAAAAGCTATAATATCACATCTACTGACAAAACAATGAACAGAGAAATATACGCTGAAAACTTCCAAAACTTGTATTATTAGTATTACACGGATAGATAACTTTTTACGAAGATCTGTGGTACACGTACTTAAGACAGACACGTTCCTGCGGAATACGTAGAAAAAAAAAGAAGAAGAAAGGATATTGTACCTGTGGAAAAAAAAAAAAAAAAAAAAAAAAAGAAGATTGGCTCCTGCATTCGAAATGAAGGGAATTCTTCATCATTAAAATAAATAAATAAATAAATAAATAAAAAATCTTCAAGACTTTATGCATTTTCATTTTCTGACAATAAACTGCGCACACTTTTGCGTATAACTGCAAAACTACCTGATATCAACAGAAGTATCGCACGTATCGTCTTCTCTCTCTGCTAATGAAACGTTTTATGTGATTTCTTGTGCACAATGAGCTCTGGTGCTCATGTTTAACAGTCTTTATTAAATAATTCAGTTATTGATGATTGTGTTCATATTTTGTGTAGACTTTCATATAATTCTCTGTTAGAGGCTCTCAAAAATTTCTATTCGCATTGAAACTTCACACCGCGTACCTCATTAGGGCCATGATGAATCCCAAATTTTATGGCCAACTCCAGACCTTTTTTTCATTAAATCTGCATTTGTAACTGAACATCGTTTTCGCTATCTCTATGTTCTGTGAGTCTGGAAGTCTCAAGGACAGCCTCTAATATTTTATCTTTGCTTTTTCGACTAACAAATCATCAATTTCTTCAATCGATAGTTTGTCGAATCCTTCTTCACCAATTGTGCGTGTTGTTGCAATGATGTTGGGAAATTCGATCGTATTAGGCATGATGGGACTGACACAACCGCTTTCTTAGATGCATTCAAAGTTGGTGTAATTGATACAATCCATAACTGCGATTTTCTTCCACACATTCTTCCACATGACTGTTAGTGTTTCATCATTCATTATGTAAACCATATCGGAATATTTGTTTCACGTAATATGTTTTAAATGTCGCATTGGTACCTTAGTTTAGTGGTTGTAACAAAGATGTTGTATTAGGTTCGGTGGCAGAAATCAAATCTATAAGTTTGGATTTTTCGTGACAGGATAGCTAGGTGTATTTCGATGAATCAGAAGAACTTTCATATTCCTATAACATCTGATGCTTGGGACGAAACATTTGTTGAACCATTCTGTAAAGATGAAAATGATTAGTCAGGTCTTCTTGATTGCCATCCAGTGAATAAGCAGTTTATTGATATGTACACTTTCAATGGACATGAGTTTAGGACGAAATTGATCAGCAATAGTTTCGGCATATGATCTTTTGAAGCGTTGGAGAAAATAATAAGGTCACACGTCTCTTAAGTACCTTAAAATCATCAGTAGTTTTCTGCTATCTGGCTGCGCACGTTATGATCGGTGTGCGTTTCCAGAACAGACCACTTTCATCTTCATTCCACTCTTAATGAAGAGTCTATCGTATGTCTTCTAAAATGTTAACAGGTTCCTGTGGGAATACCATAGCAGCCAATTCATCTGAAAATGCAGTTTCATCTTTGAATTTTATATTATGAACATGCCTTTTAAGAAAACTTGCCATCCAATCTGTACTTCCAGAAAATTCATACTTTCTATTTAACTGAAAGGAAGGTTTTACTTTGCTTGCCTTTAATCCGTCTATAAATACTTAGTATTGTTTGCTTGAGGGCATTCCACAAACAAACAATGGACAGCTGGTACTGTTTATGGGATCTATCTTCTATCTATATTATCAGTCTTTTTTGTTTTTCCTCTTGACAATACTGTTGCGTTCGGCACGGGTTCATGGAGTGATTAATGACGATACTTGATGAAGTATCAAAACATAATTTAGTTAGCTAGTATTACTCAGGACAGCTCCAAAAACACGTTTACAGTCGTCGAAAAACTGCGACTAACATGCTGAAACAATCAGTAACACAGCCTTCAAGCTATAAACCGTGAAGACAGCTTCACGGCGAAGCACTAGAGTACAGCTCTCGGTTCTGTCAATTGCTTTTGGAGCTCAAAACACTCGACGACGCACTACGATATACTAGACTACGAAACTCTTATTCCGCATACAGGCAGGGTTTATATAGCTTTTAGCTTGCCTTCGAGAAAGTTTGGGCCAAACCGGTAAGAATTCGTTCCAGAATGTTCTTTATCCGTCTATGGCATACCGCCGATTTTGTCGCTAAATGGGCGACGATTTTTGTCGTTAATTGACATTTTATGGCAACCCTAAACCTGCATTGCGATGAAGGCGACTTACGGCGGCTAGAATTTCGTAACAATATCTCTTGTATATGAGGAAGAATTAAAATTTACTTCTGTTCCCGAAAATGCCGACTTTCTAATTGCAACTTCGCTTTTCTTAATGCTTTTCATGTACACCGAAATACTTTCCTGCATAGCAACTTGAAACAGCAGCTTGTCCAGTTCCAAGAGGGTATAAAAACTGAATTTTAAATTCCAAAGTAATCACTTTTCTCTTCGTTTTGCTTAATATGTGAAATATATGACATTATAAAAAGATTACCAAAAAATATAGCGATTGGTATTAATAAAAAAGGTTTAAAAATTTCTAAAGTTATAATCTATTCACTTTAGGTAAAATTAATAAATTTATTTGTGTACAAATTTCACTAAAGATTCTTTTACTTTGAAATAGAGATAAGTACTATATATCTCCCATATCGGATTTAATTCCAAATTTTAAATATTTTCATATTACTCTGAGCTTGATTTCTAGAAACTAAATGCATCAAAATAAGCTCAGTGATCTCACTAATAATATTCTCACTGGCGTGTGGTCTGTGTAATGTTTATAACAGACTTTCCAGATAATCCAAATAAACACTGCTATTAGATTAAGAAATTTTAAATATTTCTTCACCAGTATTTAATATGAAATTATATTTGCTTTTGTGCTATAAATATTGTAAAATGAATTTTTAGTGTTATAACTTTCCGATCCGAACTTCTTACTTTCTCTGTGCTAATTTAAATTTATATTGGCATCGAACTAAATATCCATATTTAAAAATAATAATAATAATAACTACTGTTTAAAAACAGTTTCTTTCTAGGAAGCAAAGTGATATACAAATGAAAAAAAAAAAAAAATTAGAAAACACTGGAGTAGCCATCATGATGGATGCGATGTTAAAAAAAAAAGTACATTTCCAAGGGTAATTTCAGATGTATTGCTCAACGTGATAACATGGTAACATCACAAAGTTGTATGATGAAATTGTAATCCTTTATTGCTAGATTAATATGTGTGACTAGCTAAAGTAGATGTTGTGTTTAGTTCTCCCGTAACAGCTGTTATTTAACGCTGATCAGTGTTTGAAATCCTAGATGCAGAGGTTTGTTTAGTTTGTATGTTGTCAGAAAATTCGTTTGACCTTTTCCAAAAATTACTTGCATGAGAATCCTTTGATATTTTTCTTAACTTTCTATAACAAAGTAATGTGCAGCAATTTTAGAACCAGAATAATATACCTGCAACTTTAATTCTTTCGTCTCATGTGTTAGTATTGAGAAAAAAAAATTTAATCACATTTAGATTTTAATTTCTTCTTCAGTACCACTAAAATGCTCTATTTGAGTTAAAAAAGGAAACGAAATTTAAGTAGCAGTCAAGTAACTCAGTGAATGATTCGTGCAGCTATTGTTCTGTATATAAATTAATTGACATGTGGAAACACATAGTTACTTTCTTTTCACCTAAATCTAGTAATGAGGGTAGAAATTTAAATATCTAGCTCGTTTCTTATCAGTAATTTGAGTACACTGCGCAAAAAAAAGGAGGGAGACAGTTCTATAAATCCTGTTTTACTGCGCCGATTGACGAAATTCAAATTGCGTTCTTCATGTCTCGAAAGCGCGACTTAGAATGTATACTAGATTTATATATAGCATCGTTCTAACATAGGTATTTTGACAAAAAAAAGGGACTTATTCTAAAATAACGTACCAATTTTTTTTTCATATTTCGATTCTACGACTCAAATTATGCCTAAATACGAAATTTTGTAAAATTTGGTGCAAAATGTAAGGAGAAATTAAAAAATTTATCTTGGCGCGCCTTTTTTAGTTTACGCCAAGACTAATTTACTTGGCGAACTTATTTATGGCAACCTATATTCCTTTCCTTTTTTTCATTGTACAGGAGCGGAAAACTGGAGCGTTCATACTTTCAAATAATTTTAACAAAATGTGTTAACCATATATTTGATGTTAATATCGCTTTCAACAAATATGCCGAATTTCAAAACGCGCCAATATATAAATTCAAGTATATCTTCGGAAATTTTGAACAAAAAAATGTTAAGTTTTGCAGGTATTCTTAGAAATACATATACTTTAAAATGATGGTAAAATTTTTACGGATTATAATTCAAAATGTTTTTCGAAAAATTCATAAAAATTATTTTAAAATACAAATTTTAAAAATAAATCATAAAAAATGGGAAAATTCATGAGTCAGCCTGAACCCGAAATAGCCTTTAATTATCCTTCCCGTGTCAGCAATTGGACCCTACGTCCATAACGTGTATGCGGAGGAACATCTGCTTCTGGAATCCAGGCACAGCATGGACCTTATAAGAAATAGACTAACCCAAACGGGTTTTCTCCCTCATCTGAGGCGTTGCCGGCTGTCACCTTGATCACATCCGGAGGGGTAGGGACGACTTGCAGGAATTTAACATTGGTTTCCTATTGCGGCGTGTATAATTGTCAAGAAAAAGCTGGTTGTAGCGCCTCATATCACAAATTAGAATTTCTACATATTTTTATTTTTGAAATTGAGATTGGTTTTTTAAAAATTTAGCATATTTATCAAGCATAATTAACGTTCCAAATAATTATAAAGCTATTGCATGCTTTCAGGGATGGATATTTCTTTAGCTTTTCCTATGCTGTAAGGAAATTTGTAACTACTTCTTTTAGAAAATAATATTTTAAATCTGAACTAATAGAAAATTTCAAACAAGCAATTTTCTCTTGCACTTTTTTTTTGTGCTTTTTATTGGTGTGTAAATAAGTAAAAAGTACTAAAATATTTAAAAACGAATTTTTGAAAGTTTTGTTTAAAATTCTAAATTGTGCTGCTTTTTTAAAATTATAGATGAGTGCGTATTATAGCACAATTTCCATAAAGGAATTTTATTTCAATTACATTTCATAATATATAGTGATAAACACTTTTGACTCCTTAAAATGTTTATACATTTAATTCTAATATTAAAATTGTATTTAACCGTAATAATTAATTTTGCAGTGCTTATTCTTTTAAATTTATTTTTAGTTCTGCATAAGATTATTTTTATTTACTGTTAATTTAATTTATTGGCCCAAAGCGGCGATAGCCTAAAAAGACTGTTGGTTTCGAAGCGGCATTTTGCGCTGTTTTACTATTAGGTGTCCCTTGCAATTTGTTGCAACTTGTTCCTTGCAAATTGTTGTTACCAAATATTATCGCTCTGTATCATATGTAAAGATATTAAATAATGAAGAATCTGCATGAATACATATATGTTTCTTGCACTGTGACAAAAACAACAGTATCTAGAGCCATCAAATTTTGAATAATGTAATCCTCTACTCGAACATAGGCACCGGCCGAATTTCGAATTTGTTTTAATCTATTTCATATTTTGTAAAACTTTAAAGAATTTTTGTTTAACAAATTCAACGAGTTCTGAGCGAGCACTGTACGGAAAATTACAGTTTTATTTCCAGTGCGGAAATTCTAAAGATATGCTGTTTTCAAATGTATGTGGTTTGCGGGCGAAGAACATGATATTCAATATAGGTAACACTCAAAACTTTAAAAAAAGGTTCCTTTTGGACGTAATATAAAATATGAGTGCTTGTAGATTTTATTTTATATTTTTTTCCTCCTTCATTACGCTCAGAAAATTTTATGCTCCGAATTTTATGAATTATTAAAATAACTAATCCACTTTAATATTAATAATTTAATGATCATATAATCAAATAAATAGGAACGTTTTGTAATGTTATTATAATTTGGAAAATCACTGCCTGAAAATGTTCATTAAATTTTTTTAAAAAAATTATCAGATCTTGTTTAATTTTACATTATTTATTTCAAAGCATCACGTACTATCAATCTTATTTAATTTTACTTTATTTTTACGCAAAATTAAGTTCTTAAATTTTGTGCTTAGAGTTTTTACCGTTTTACAAAAGTAAAGATGTTTGTACAAGAATTACGCGTGAAATAAATGCGCGAAATGCAGTAAAAAGTGCTTTAATGAGATATATTAAATACTATTTGGAAAAAACTGTGGCTTTCATAATTTCATCACTATACAACATATCACATTTAATAATTAAAAAGAGTTATGTGATACAAACGCCATAGTTTTCAGTGTTAAAGTAAATCAGATCGTCCCTACTCTTTCTTGCCGACATGTCGGTGACACGCACCCCGCCCACTGGGTTAGTCTATCTCTTATAAGGTGATGATGCAGTGGAAACTGGAGGTGTAGACACATGGGGTGAAGGCTTCGAAGGGGGAGGGGTGATTGAAGCATTAGTCTCGACAGTTTCTGGTACAAAAATAAAGGCCGGTTTAAGACGATTAATGCTCACCACTGTCTCCTTGTTACCGATAAGTATACGATATGTCTTGGATGTGCGACCTAGAACCAGATGTGGGTCCGTATAAGTAGGCTCCAAAGACTTTTTTGATGCATCACACTTTAAAAACGTCTACGATGGTTTAGTGAACTCTTTGATAATAAATAGAGCTCTTGAAGGACGTACACTTGTGGGTGTAGGAGCTAATGCAGCCATGGTTTCTCGTCTGTCTGACATTTGTCTGAGAAACACATGAGGCTCGACACTGATTGATTTTTTTTTGAGGGTTTATAAAATCTCCAAGTAAACGTAAATTGACAACATAGACCATTTCAGCACTGGAAGAACCCAGGTCTTCTTTAAAAGCCGTTCTTAATCCTAAGAGTACTGTGGGAAGAACATCAACTCAGTGGACAGAAGTATGGCATCTAATGGCCTCTCGACAAGTCCGTTGGAAGAGCGATGAAACCTCTAGACAAGTCCGTTCGAATTCTGATGGTACGGTGATGTGCGAATCTTTTTAGTTCCTAAGAATTTCATTAATGCTGTAAATAACTGAAACTCGAACTATCGTCCCTGGTTCGTGGTAATGCACTCGGGTACTTCAAACCGTGAGATTCACGCGGAAAAAAGTGCTTTGGACACTGTATCAGCCGACATATCCACAATAGAAAGAGCCTCTGGCCAAAGTGTGTACCTGTGGATACACGTAAGGAGGTGTGTATAACCTTGTGATAAAGGTAAGGGTCCAACCAAATTGATATGGATAAGGCTAAAGTGAGCGGATGGTAACTCAAAGTGTTGCAATGAAGTTCGAGTTTGTCTGTAAACTCTTGACCTTTGACAGTCTACATGCTTTAGCCTCTACAGCGATGTCCTTCTGCATGCCAGGCCACACAAAACGTTGTTGAATTAACAAGCGGAAACCTCTGATGGCAGGATGGGATAAATTGTGAAGGCTGCTAAAAATACCAAGTGGAAATTTCAGTCGAAGGTATGGCAGCACCACATTGTCCCTCACATAGCAGTGCAGTGAAAATTTTTGGTTCCAGCTGCATAGGTAATAAATTAAGTCCATGTGAAGCTTTTCAGATAAAAGATTTTTTTTAATTCTTGATCTTGTTTCTGCCATTCTGCAATGCCGGAGAAATCTGCCGTTGAAGGCAACTAAACCTCTTCAATTCTGGACATAGCATCAGCGACCGTATTTTGAGAGCCTTCAACATGCCTAATATCAGCTGTAAACTGCGCTATGTAATCGAGGTGACGCATTTGCCTTGGGAAGGCCCTGTCAGGATTTTGTTGAAAGGCGAAAACCAGAGGCTTGTGGCCGGTATAAATAGAAAACACTCGACCTTCCACCATATGGACGAAAAGGTTTAACTGCCTCATATGCACTAAGTAGTTAGCGATCATACGTGCTATATATTGATTGTGCTGCAGAAAACTTTTTTGACAAGAATGCCAGTGGCTTCCATGCTCCGTCTATAAGCTGTTGCAAAACCGCACCCATGGCCGAATTAGACGTGTCATCCATTAATGCTAACGGATGCTTAGAAAAGTAACTAAGAGCTGCTTTCTTTCTTTCCACCGACAGCGAGGCAGCCGGTCCACTGGGTAGTTAGCATATCGGCCAGGTAGCCCCGCTGACGGAAATAACTTGAACAAAAGACACACTTATAAATACATATTGTGCTCAAGACGACTGCTGGGGGCAGTGCAAACAAATGCTGGACGAAGACGATAGTGCATGATGGAAGAAGGGTGCATTGCGGGCGTGAAGAACAATTCTAGTTACATATTTACAGAGTAATGGATAGGTGGTTACAAATACTAAAAGTAATAAGAAGTAAAATACTAGAAAGTAAAACAATGCATAAAATAAAAAAGTGGAAAAGTGGAAAGGCAAAACAGTGGAAACAATACATAAAATAAGGCAAAATACATAGTTCAAGGTTCATAATTCAAGGTTTACAGTTCAAGAAGATAAATATATACAGGGAATAAGAAAAGCCGAATAAGCTAATTTAAGATAAAATTAGTTCACTACAGGTACAGAGCATACAGGGGCTGTGCTGGTGACGAGGATGGTGGCTGAGAATTACTCCAGCCTGTCTGAGATTATGCGTGCAATGTTTATGCAATCGCATATGCGTTTTAGGTCCTCCTTACATTTTGGCCGCGTATATTTCGTTTTGCTGCCAATTAAATATGTATGCAAAGGCGCCTGCTTTGCAGTGGCATGAGGGAGAAAGCGACGATAAAATTTCAACATGGTCAGAAAACGGACAACTCCTGGACAGTTTTAGGTTTTGGGAAATTTTGTAATGCACTAACTCTATCACTAAGGCCATTTAAACACTTATTTTAAATGAAAGGAACAGAAAAACAAATCTACATGGTCTAGCACTTCTTAATCCATATTAAGGTGTAAATTTTAAATCTCCATAGTTTACGGAAATTTCTTGAGACACATTGAAAGTCGTGAAAGTGCGAAACATATATGTCCCAGTCCCCTGGAAAAGGCTAAGTGGGCGAACACCCTCCGAGGAAACCTCATGATCAAGCAATGACACAAATTTTCCGAAAACACATTTTGATGAAAACGGACAACTCCTGGACAGTTTTAGGTTTTGGGAAATTTTGTAATGCACTAACTCTATCACTAAGTGGGCGAACACCCTCCGAGGAAACCTCATGATCAAGCAATGACACAGATTTTCCGAAAACACATTTTGATGGATTGACAACTACACCATAGGACTGAAATCGGTTAAGAACTAAACGAATGTGTTCAATGCGCTCACTTTCATTTGTCGAAGCTACAAGAATATCATCAAAATATAGCACACAAAAATCGAAGTTATGAAGGACTTCATTTATAAAACGCTGAAACGTTTGCGCGGCGTTACACAACCCAACAGTCATAACAGGAAATTCAAATAATCCAAAACGAGTTATGACAGCAGCTTTTGGTATATCAGGTGGATTAACTGGAATCTGACGATAAGCAAGAGTTAAATCTAACATAGAAAAAACACTTCTGCCTTCCAAAACTTGCATGCAGTCCTGAATATGAGGATTGGATTGGATTATTAAATTATCGCAAAGCACACGAGGGCTATCTGCCTAAAGGGAGGAATGCCTTCTTGGACGACTTTCTAAGGGAAACTGGCTCGTATACACGTTACACATGGGGAAAAACACGAAAACGCCCATGCAGCCAGCCTGTTCGCGGGATTCGAACCTCTGACCGAACTACCAGTGTTCAGCATCTTCACCGCTCGGCCGCTGGTGGGCTCCCTGAATATGAGGAACCGGATATCTGTCAGGCAAAGTAACTGCGTTAAGACGTCGGTAGTCCCCACAAGGACGCCAGTCGCCGTTTTTCTTGGGAACCGTGTGTAGTGGACTGGCCCATGAACTTCTTGAGAGCCGACAAATTCCCTGTTCAAGCATATGTTTAAATTCTTCTTTTGCGGCCCTTAATTTATCAGGAGGTGACCGCCTTGCTTTGGCAAAGATTGGTGGTCCAGTGGTCTCTATGTGATGCACAATACCGTGGTCAGCATCTGGTTTTCCGGTTACTGAGCGGATGACATTAGAATACTGCTCAAGTAGTTTGTAGAAAGGAGAATTACCCGCAATTAATTTAATTCCAAAATTAGTGGCATTTCCGATACCACCTACAGCAGACAATTGTGTGATTGAGTTGAGTAATTTTTAATGTCGACCAAAAGAGAAAATTTTTGCAGAAAGTCAGCACCAATTATTGGGTGCGAAACAGTAGCTATGACAAATGGTCATTGAAAATTGCGACGTGAACCTAAGTCTAAAGACATTAATATCTCTCCAAATGTTGCGATTTTTGATCTATTAGCTGCAAACAAGTTTAATTTTCCCGACGGACATTTGATTCGGCAAGAGAGAGAGGTACCACTGAAATGTCCGCATTTGTATCGACAAGAAAGCGCCTCCCTGACAATTTATCAGTTACAAATAATCGTCTAATGCACTGGCCACTCATGGCTTCGAGTGATGACCCACTCAGTTTAAAGAGGCTTGTTGGAATGTGCACGGAGGCTTACACTTATCACCAAATCGTGAGTGATAGAAACAAATTTCCTATTATGTAGGTTCCTTGACTTTGATCTGCCGCGCTGGTGATACTGAGATCGTGTCTGTAAAGCTGCGACCTGCAATGATAATTCCTGGATTTGTTGCTGGAGCGATGAAATATCAACACTGGGATGCTGAACATGATTTATTGCTTGTGGCTGGAGACCATCATGAATTTTGTCTGCCATCTGGGGTAGATTCTCAATTAGTTGGGCAAGAATAGCCAAGTGGCAAGAATAGCCCGGATATTGCTCGGGAGACGGTTGAGCCACAATGATTGTAAAACATTCGATTTAAAATTGTCACCTACACGTTCCTGCATTTTTGACAATAACTGGGATGGGCGCATATCGCCAAGTTGCAAATCCTGCAACAGCTGCTTTAGTTTGGTATTTTCAGACTTCTCATATACTGAAATTTATTTATTTTTTAATTCCTCATGTTATTTTAAAAATTGGCATGTCATTTCAGAAAAAGTCCAATTTTGTGCCAAAATACCTATGTTACAATTATGTTATATATAAATTTACTATATATCCTAAGTCGCACTTTCAAGATATGAAACACGCAGTTTGAATTTCGTCATTTGGTCCAGTAGAATAGAAGATATAAAACTGCCCCTCCCCCCTTTTTTTGGCGCAGTGTACCTTTTCTTCTATGCAATGCAAACAGTTCAAATATATTTACACATCAGTAGCTTATGAATCATTTCGAATAAGATTTCATTATGAGTATAAAAATAACCAAGCAAGGAGACTTAGATACTTTTTTTCCAAAATTACACACACAAAATCTAATATTGAAATTAATGTGCGTCAGAAAAATTATAAACTATTCAAGTCTGACTACTGGAGAGGGAAAAAAAAAAAAAACTGTAAGAGTAGAAAGTATGAATAGAAAAAAAAAGGAAGAACAAATATTTTAATCCTTTTTAAAAATTTCTTCCGGAATGAAGCATTATCATGAGATTTATATGAATAAATTAACTATATAACCCAATTTTAAAACAAGAACTAATGCGAAGTTTACAATACCCATGGGCCAAGTCACTCTTTTTGTATAAGAGAAAATTTGACATGTGACTGCAATATAAAACTGTTTTCTAAAACTGGAATTTCTGGGAATCCCAAGTGAACTTCAGCGGACTGACTACCTGTATCTTCATTTTTGCCGCCTTTATCACGTGCTCGCCTCAAGAAATTCAGAATTTACTCTCACAATCAACCAGAGCAACAGTATGGCCCCGGTTTATAGCTAATGACTTGAAAGCTTTCTTCTAGAGAGGAATCAAAACAAAAGCATACACCTTTCTGTTTTCTATTCAGTGCAACACTGAATTCAGCTTTCTTAACTGCTTGCAACCCCCCCCCTCTTCTGTGTCATATGAGGCAGATTAAAAACTTATAAGAAGACGGATTCCATTATATATATCCGTATTTATATCAGTATTTTTAAAAATTTAAAAATATAAATGCAGTTCAGGGGGACATTCCTGGGCCATCCAAGCCTTCGGGGCCTTAGGTGACGGCATTCTTTGATACCATAATTTACTCACAATTTGTGAGTAAACAATGCAGTGAAACGGAAAATAAAGCATGCAAAACTCCAAAAACCGAATTTGGCAGAAATGGCTGGAGTTTTAGGGAACAAGGAGACAGTAAGAGACTGCAATGCAGCTTGTAAATATAACACGAGTTATGGAAGAAAAACATTTATTAAGTGAAAACAGATGAATAAAAAGAAGCAACTTCAGTTTTAATTGTATATAATGTACTAAATATATTACCGAAGTGCTTATAATTTTTGTTTTTGAAATAACAAAATTAGCGTTAGTAAATTATGTAATAATGTATACAGAAACCTTCTCTAAAAAATACAGTTCTGAAGCGGTAACCATTAGAGGGACCCCTTAATCACAACTTTATAGTGACTACGAAAGTTTCAAAACAAAATAACAAGACACAGCCCTAAAAAGCAAATGTTTTCTGGTTTCATTTATGTATAATATTTTATTTGCTTCATTCTATGCAAAGCTTTTAAAAATCAATACTGTTAAAGTATCAAGTTTTACGAATTCTTCTACCATATGGCAATACAGCATTACAGTTAGCCGCTTTTTTGACACTTTTTCTCTGATTCAGTTTTTGGCGATTTGAAGAAAATTTTAACTTTGAGAGCTAAGCAGCTTCCAAGTATCTAAGTCATTAGGTATAGGCTTGCAATTAGTCGCATTAGATCAGTAGTTAATTTCTGTGCTCAATGAATGAATGCAGTAACTAAAAACTTTAAGTTTTGTACTGTGCATATCAAAAGCATTAGTACAAATAAATTTCTTGTTATTGTTGCTTAAGTTTTTAATTACGTTACTGGTAATAATTTGCTTTGACATTTATATATCTTAAAAGATAAATTGTTAAAGTCAAGACTATCTGGCAAGTAGAGATTTTGGTTAAGATCTACAAAAAAAAAAAAAAAAAAAAAAAAAAAATCATAATTTAATTTGTAACTACCATTGCAAATTCTAATGCTTAGAACTTGTAATTTCATTTTAGCTATGAATCAGTTACATTTTACTATGGGCCCACCAGCGGCTGAGTGGTAGAGTCGCTGAATACTGGTAGTTCGGTCCGAATCCCGCGAACGGGCTGGCTGCATAGGCGTTTTCGTGGTTTTCCTTATGTGTAATGTGTATACGAGCCAGTTTCCCTTAGAAAGTCCTCCACGAAGGCATGCCTCCTCTTAGGCAGATAGCTCTCGAGGCTTTGCCATACTCACACACACATTTTACTACGTCTGAGCCCTTTGATTACACACTTTCTACTTGAGTTTTTCATAGCTAGATAAAACTTGATTCAACTAATTTGAGATATTCTCACAATCCCTTTAGTATATGTCGAAAGTAAAGAGCTAAACATTAATCATTGATAAAATATTGTTGCGAAAAGCCCAGCTGTGATAAGATAGCTTCCTTGCAAGACAGTTTAGGGTTACCAGAAAATAGAAAAGGAAGGCAGGATTGCCAGATTTGGTGCAAAATCACCTATTTGGCAACAACATTGGAGGTATGCCATAGAAGGATGGCTAACATTCTGCAAAGAATTCTTACTGGTTTGTTCCAGAAATTTCTCAAAGGCAGGCAAAAGCTATATAAACACTGCCTTGTATGTGAAGTAGCAGAGTCTCATCAGTGCAACGTTGAGGCTATTGATTCTTTCATTGAGCGCACTGCCAGTTGTAATGCCTCCTCATTACAAGAGTACGCATAGTTCCGAAAATGACGGAACCGAGTTGGGGAGCTATGCCGTGAAGCTGTTTTCACCATTATAGCCTGAAGGCTGTATTGCTGATTGTTTCAGAATGCTTGTCGTAGTTTTTCGATGACTGTGTTTTTGGAGCTGTCTTGAGTAATACTGGCTAATAGATTGTTTTTTTCATTCTTCATCAAGTGTTGTTGTTAATCACTCCAAGTCCACAAACCCAACAACATTGTTGCGCTCTATGGGTTTGTGGATTTGGTGTAACTGATGATAACACTTGATGAAGAATCAAAATAAAATTTATTTGCCACCATTACATAGGACAGTTCCAAAGGCATCTTTACAGTTGTTGAAAATCTACGACAAACACGCTGAAACGATCAGCCACACGGTCTTCAGGTTATAACGTAATAAATTAGACCAATGCTTTCCAATTGTTTCATAAATGTGTATATGTTATGTGTGCTGCTCATTAAAATATATAAAATTTTTGATTTATCTCGAGTTTCTCATTCCTTTCAGGAAATTTGGCATGTATGTGTTAAGGCCGATATCATGCGCGAATAAAAATTTTTGCACTTTTCCCAGTCATTATTATATCTTTCAGGAAAACTACCCTTGGCAAATACAAAATATTTACAGAGGAAAAAAAAAAAAAAGGAATTTATTCCAAAAATAAATTAACGAAACTCTTAGTACCAACTCTCTATTTTCCTATTTGTTTTCACCAATTTTCTATTTCTTTTGTATAAAGCAGGATTGATAATCCAAATGTTTGAAAACAATTACAATAGAGGGGAAATAAAAAAAGGGCGGGACAAAAATGAAAGGACAAAAATGAAAGAATCAAAATGAGGGAATGCATTTCTCTCAAACATACATCTTTTTCAGCACAATCCCATTTTCTGCTATTTTTTCCAAATAATCCGCTTTTCCCATTATGCTCATGAAGTTTATGGTTTGCTTCTCAGCTGTTTGTACACAGAAACTTCCAACTCCAGTATTAGATGAGAAATACTGACTTTGAAACAAACAAAATAAAGGAAGGTGAGGGAAAATACGAATTTCAAGCTCATTATCATGGACACTGTTCTGCACAATACTTTATTATAATGAAAAAAAAAAAAAAAAAAACCTTACAGATCTAATTCTGTAGATGCATTACTTGAGTGCTCATAAGGTTACTAATGACCTTTCAGAATTAATCATCTAGCTTGCCAGTCATTGATTTGCAGGTAACTCAAAGGTAATATTCATGTTTCTGCTGTTACTCAAAGAGGTTAAACACTTAAATGAAACTAAGTTCATTTGCACACGACAGTTGCCAAAAGCAGATGCCAGCAAATTTCTATATCAACTGTTTGTCATGTGATAAGAGATCTTACTCTTCTATTAATTAAGGTATTTGTCTTCTAAATGGGTCATTTCTGATTAAAGAGTAAACAATTTATAAATTTCAAGACATTTTATGGATCTTTTACATTTACTGAAGAATCTGAATTGTTCCTCATAATTTTTCATATACAGAATTCCTTTTTTAAAATATAATTTATTTGCAAACTGCATTATTTAATTTTGATAATAATATTTTCAGCTAATGTCTGATGCAATCTCTGTGAATTGCATAGTTCCTCATACATCAGCATAACATGGTATTAGGATCCCAAGAACTTTATTTTGCCAGATCTAGAGATCGGGAAGAACTCTTAAAGTAAAAGCCATATCCAAGAAATGGCATTACCTGTTTTTTTCAGTCTCAACAAAAAACTCGAGACAGACTCCTGACAGTTCATCTCTGTCAACCATCAGTGAAGGATAGAGCTGATCTCACTCCACTCATGCAATACCGATGACTTTATTGCAAACTAGCATGTATGTTACCGACTGCAATTACTCTGTGTTGAGAGACTCGCATATGATATTTTTGTTATCTGTATAAGTGCTAAACTCTTATTTTCTAGTTACAGTAGTAGACATAAAAACAAGTATCTCATCTTTGTCCTTACATTAACACACATCTCTACAGAACAATGACCATACCACCTTTTTACTATGGTAAAATACTTTACAATTGCATTCCACGCTATGGCTAGGAATTTTATTTTTCTAAAACCTAGAAGTGAATTTCTCCAGAAGAATTTAAGGAATATTTTAGAACCAAAAAAGGAAAAATTTAATATTAATTTATTAATGAATCAGTTTAAGATAGTGCACATATCACATTTGAAGTAGTACTTCTAGTTTTCATTATCAAATTTTATGAGCAAGTTTGGAATATATGAACCAAACCACTGAAATGCAAAGGAACTTTTTTGACCAAAGACTTAAGTTCTATTAAAACTTTTTTTTATACTCCCTATAACTTTAAATAATAATTAATTTTGATTTATTTGCATTTTTGCAAATCATGCACCAATTTTTCAAAATAGCATTATGCATCAGTTTACTAAAATGTTATTTTATCTGAAAATACAATCTGGGAGTGACTAAGCAGTTTGTGCCATTCCTGAAGATAAGACAAATAATGTATATATACAAGATTAATAACCTAGCTCCAAGATAACTTTAAATTTCATTTATATATATGTACATGCATATGAAAGTTTGTTTTTATTTTGTATTATGTATTGCATTTTAGACTTACTTTTAGATACAAAGGAAAGTCTTTTTCTTCAGGTATGTTGTACGTGTTTGAATTAAAGAAATTATGATAGTGTCTAAAATACTTTAATTACTAATATTTAGATCCTTTTAATTGCACAAAGTAAAATCTGATAGAACATTCAAACTCAGAAGTGATGAAATTAAGATAATTAAAAATAAACAACAAAACAATTTTTTTAGAAATCAAATTTGGATTAAATTGTAACTTTTATATTTTTGAATTCAGTTTTCAACTGTATTTTGAAAGCAAATTCATCATACACAAAATAGTTCAGGGACAATTCTTTGATGATGCAAATCACAATCCACCTTTCCTGAATTACATATCCTTAGTCATGAATCAAAATACACAAAAATATTTATGCAATTTTATTTTATATGTTTTACAAACTCTACAAATATTATTAGAACCATTCTTTGTCAAATTAAAGCATAATACTATACACACAAATATATATATGTATGCATATATATGTACATCTAACATTCTCAGATAAAAATCTTAATAAAACAAATCTTGGAGAGCTTGAACAGTAAAATACACATTTCATATTTTTAAATGCATAAAATTCAGAATTTTATAATATGTAAGAAAAACTACTTGCATGAACTACTATACATTTTTTAAAATACTGAGTATATAAATTTAAGCAGTTTTATATACAGCAGATCAGAAATCTTTAATAAGAAGAGATGTAAAAACAAACACAAGAAGCTTTTGCATGTTTATTACATTCCACTTGAATTTCATATTTAAAAATACAATACTTAACCAATTTCAACATAAATGCTTCTGAAATATAATATAAATTTAAATAAACAAAACAGCAATAAAACAAATTATACAACAAGAGAATTTTATTTTCCCAAAACAAAGAATTTTACTTATCATTAGGAAATTAATCTTTCAGTTTTCTGTTAATTTAAAATACATAAAAAGCAAGCAATCTCGTATATAAAATAAATCTAAATATTAAACACCCACAAATTAATCTCACACAAACTTCTATTAGTAATTACGTTAGATTAAATGGTCCCCATTTAACATGATTAGTCCATGTGCAATAAATAAGAAAACATTTTAGTGATACATTAGATCTGATATTACAAAACATTTTGTGCAATTCACAATTTTTAAATAAAGCAGATAAATGCTGCAGTTTGAGAAAAGAAACACTTAAATTTCCTTTTTACTCAAATAAGTAAAATATAGAACTTCTTGAAAATGGTTATAAGCTTTATTGCACTGAACCATCAGGTGGTGGTTGGCTAGGATCCTAAAAGAGAAGTATATAAAATTAAACAAGCAATGTAAAATTTTATGAAAGTTTTAAAAGATAACATCCATATATTAACTACATGCTATGCAGATTTCTATTTAAGAGATTATATAATCATGAATTAAATACAAGCATAATAATATTTAATTCAATAACTTCTATGCATTAAATAAACTTTTTCTGTATGCTCTTAGCAATTTCCTTTATGTGGAATTAGCCTAATAATATTTAGTTCAATAACTTCTATGCATTCGTATGTTTTTAGTAATTTCCTTTATGTGGAAATTTTTTTTAAAGTTATTAAACAGTTCCACAGACAAAAAATAAGCATTTAAAAATATATCTTAATTATTTTGGGAAGCTACATACCGAAATGCAAATTTCCAGTATTAAAACAGATTTTTTTCCCTTTCTTAGTAAAACATGATTAAATGCATCAGCAACTGGATACGTTACATAGGTGTCAAATAGTTCCAGCTCTTGAAATTAAAATTTTATAAAAAGTTATTGTAAAATGTTTCACTACATTCGATACTTTTTGCTAGGTATAAGCAGAACAATTATGCTTTATTGTTCTAAAAACTATATTTCACTGTTTTAAAAGAATCACAAAATATTATATTGGTTATTTCAAGTACACAAAATATTATATTGGTTAATTCAGGTAATTTTATTCTTATTTAACATATTACATACTCTGACTTATTTCTCAATAATTTAAACATAAATGAGCACATAGCCCTGTCAAATTACACAAATTCGTGTGGAGGGGGAAATCGGAGCTTTGGAAATGGTCTTAAACACTTCCTTTAGACTTAGGTTAAAGTGTGTAAAAAGTCCCAGAGGGTGGGAGGGATGAGCTCGAGTGGTTTAAAGGTCCCCTTTTTCAGTTTTGCACTTATATATTGGAAACTATCATTCCTACAGAAAAATACTTAATCAGCAGGACCCAGCAGATCCACATCCTCGTCAATAACATCAGTAGAACAACCAAATTCCTCCTTTTCCAAAGCCCAATTCACTACAGCATCAGCCTGTTTCACCCAAGTTCTCTCGCCAATCAGTTCCCAAGTCAGCATAGTAATGAACATGGCCTTATTTATCTCATTATTTAAAAAGGTGGTGTTAAGCCATCACTGCCATCTCTTCAGTAGTTAATATCAACTGATGCAGCGATGGCTTGATGTATTTGTTCTGCAAATTTTGTGCTGTTGACAGTATAAGAATAACCATCAAAAACGACAGTGCTGCATTCACAATAGTGTTTATGTAAATTACATACTGATTGAATATCACCAAGAAAATCTTGATCCTATACCCCACCTGAATGTAGATTTCTTAGTCTTTCACATCTCTTTTTCATTAAATACAGATAATGGATAAGGTGCCAGTTCATAACGGAGAAGGTCTTCTAGATCTTCGTTATTCTTCTCGGAAACAGCTACTTGTTGGAATATCAGAAAAATATCAACCACCTCCAAAATGTTGTTAATTTTGATAGTACTGCTCATAGACAGCAGTGACTGTCTTTTAGAGTCTGTTTTATTTCTCTAAATTTTTGCCCTATCATCTTCTTCATTGTAATCTTGTCTTCTTGTAGGGCTTCGTGGCAGTTTACATCACGGTTAGCAACGACACATGTTGCGAGGGAAGCAATGCTCATGATTCTGGAAAGGGAGGGTACCGAGAACAAAAAATGAATATCTTTCTGTTATCATTATGTCCTCTCTGTCGAGAGACGCGATAGTCTACATTTTGTTCCTCTGTAGAGATGTGCAGGCCAACACCTTCAAAGCAGAGCAAATTGATGTTGATGCAGTTCCTTTGCTAATCAGTCAATACAGACTCTTATTACATATTAAAGTGAGCTCTATTGTCATATCATACCAGTTTTTAGATACGGGTGAATCTGATCTACTCATCAGTATTTGGTGAAATTTTCAAAGTTCTTGGGATGGGTATTGGAAAGAGAATGCATGTCCTGAAGGTATAAATGAGTGCATATTGCAGGTGGCCATATGCACGAAAGTATGGTAATATTTGCTGCATTGAGTCACCAGCCTTGAACTACAAAAGAGTGAGGTTGAGGCCCCCCCTTCGCTGTCGCAACACCACACTATTCATCTCCTCTGTAAAACTTCAAATTTGATTTCTACACACACTATTTCCATATAAATGCTTACCGTATACATATTAAATTAGTTTGAAGGGATTTTGAACACTAGAATAGTTTCCAAGATTCAAGTGAAAAACTGAAAAAGGAAACTTTAAACCCCTCCCCCTTCTCAAGCTCACCCCCACCCTTGGAAATTTTTATAAACAACCCAAGTCTAAAGAAAGTCTCCAAGACCATTTCCAAAACTCTAGGATTTTTTACCACCGATTTCCTTTTTTTGACTAATTTGGCTGGGCTAATAAGGATTCTGAGAAAATATGCCTGGGAAATGACATGTGGGTATTATTGTGATTATTATACCTAATGACATATTTATAGTATATTGTATTGTGTTTATTTTTACATTCATGCTTCACAAGTTTGGTGAAATTATAGCCAAGATCTTAGCATAAATCTAAAAGCACCTAATACAATAGGGGCCCCTCTAGCAAAGAAGTACCAAAAAAAGTATAAATACTAACCTCATGATGAGATGGTTTGCTGTCACCTCTTAGGGACAAAGAAGTTGGTCTCGTGAAAAATAATATTAAAGCTAGTATTACCCATCCCATAGCAAACATCATCACAGTCCCATCAGTTCCATTATTTTGAGATACTGCAGGTCCAGGTACTAAAAATATTTAAGCATATATATTAATAAAGACAGATTAAAAATAACAGGAAAGGAACAAACAAATCTTTTAACTGTATTACAATAATTGTTTGAAAATTTCATCAAAGCTAGACTTTATCCTACCAAATAAGAAAAGTCAACAACAATAGACAGTAAAGAGCAGAAAATCAGCTTGAACTTTTCGTCAACAACTGAACATTAAACATTTAAAAAAGCTCCGAACTGATATTCATAAGAAAATCAACTTGAAGTTTCAAAAAGTTAGATTTCAAATAGCCATTGGTTTTAAACTGGAGAAAAAGCACTACATTCTGAGAAAATATAATATAAAAATTTAGAAAACACACCCAAATAAGATTCTTTCAAATAATTTTTCTTTCTTTTAAATAAAAGGTTGAATTTCACCCCATTTTGAAGTTGCAGTCAGTCATATATATTTTACAAACATAGAATTCATATTTTATTAGAAATTTATTCTGTATGATACAGACTTACAAGTAGTGAAACATTCTTCAGGAGTACAATATCCTTGGGAATTTTGAAGCTGAAAAATAAATGAATATATAAGAAAGTGACCATAATAAGTTTCCAGCTTTGGAAAAGGTATGCTACATTTCTTACTAGAGATATGAGTCTTCGCATTGCCCGTTCATATGAGAAAACATACTCGCAAGCATCATAACCACCTTCTTCCATATTTATTTCTAAAAAGAAAGAGACAGCAATTTAAAGTTTTTATTTTATGAAAAACATCTTTATTTATCAAAAGCATGGTTGAATTCAAAATAAAAGTGTATATTAATTTCAGAAAATTAATCAGTCATTTTAAATAATCATACAGTCTACAACAGTCTAAAACAAAAACACCACATATGGTTACAAGATGCTTCCCACATAACCTTATTTAATAAATCTACAGTCAAAAGTCTTTAATCAATTTTTCCAGATTATAGATCATCAGTTTAAATCTGGTAAGATGGCATGCAGAAATTATACAATTAAAAATATGAAACAGTAATTTATGAAATAAAGAGCAATTATGATCTAAAGGGTATCAAAATTTACACACACACACACAAAAAAAAAAAAGCTTAATATTGTTTACTTTATTAACCATTTCTTTCAATGTAAATTGCTTTGTTTTTTGTGCTAATACTTTCTCTTTAATTCCATAAACAGACATAATTTCTTGTTCAGTTACAAAGTTCCACTGTTCAAGTCGTGTAATTGCTGTGTCGAGAATACCGACTAACTTGTAAATCGAAATTTTATCCTTTTCGTTTCGTGTCTGTCACTTTCTTCACTTTCGAAAGCCTGCATGATTCAACGCTTTACGCACATGCATAGTGGACGCACGCATTAAACGCGCATACGTAAGTTTGTGGCTTTGAGGTCCGGATTATAGATCATTCCAGATAATGGATGTCCAGATTTCAAACTTTGTACTGTACTTGTATTTATGAAACATAAAACTCTAATAAAGACGGGACATTAGGCGACTAAAAATTTTATCATTCCTCATCTTTGCTTTGGAACAAATTCATATTTTTGTTGTTCTTCCAACTTTCTATCACCAGCATATTATACAGAAAACATCTTGTGAAGAAAATAATAGCATCTATGCCCCAAACAACACAGATTACTGAAAAATTATCAGATAGCTTAACTTAAACAGAATACTTTAATAGTATCTTAGCAATCAAATTATTTTCATAAA
Source organism: Stegodyphus dumicola (assembly GCF_044657685.1). Classification (NCBI taxonomy): domain Eukaryota; kingdom Metazoa; phylum Arthropoda; class Arachnida; order Araneae; family Eresidae; genus Stegodyphus; species Stegodyphus dumicola. The sequence goes on from NC_140771.1 coordinate 204,585,676, forward strand.
ATATTTCAAGAAATGTATTTATAGGGATACTTCTCAGCTGATGAAAGAAGAAATCAGTACAATTGCCAAATTCTTCAAGTAACTAAATCCATCATACTAAAAATAATTTGAGCATCCTAATGTTTGCATTTAGCCCAAAGGGTGTTATCCCAGAAGGGATATTAATTTCATTTTGGCATTTTGCATCGAAACTTTAGAAGTCTGAATCACTTTTAAAATTGTTGCCACCAAACATTATCAGCCTGTATTATATTTAAAGAAATTAAATATTGAAGAATCCGCATAAATGTATGTATGTGTTTTTGCACTGTGATAAAACAATGGCACCTAGAGCCATCAAATTTTGAATAATGAAAGTCTCTGCCCAAATTTGGAGTTTGTTTTATTATCTATTTCATATTCATTGAGCACTTATGAGGTATTAGGAAACTGAATGATTTCAAAGCAAGCAATGGCAACACTATACGGGACAATTTTTTTTTTTTTTTTTTTATCTTCAGCGCACGAGACTGTGTATCAGAAATTCTAAAGATATGCTCTTTCAAAATTATTTTGCAATATTGCTGTTGAATTGAATTTTATGGTTTAAGTGCAATGAACATATTTAAAAATACCTGGTTTCCAGAGCTACAAATTATACTGACTTTTATTCCTACTCAATCTTGCCAGTTACTATACTCAAGTTGAAACTTAAGGCTAGATATATTTTCAAGTCAAAACAAAGCCTTCATCATAAAAGGCAAAAAATTACTTATCAGTTATTACTTGTTACTATTGTGTTTTGTTAAAAAAGGCTTTAAAATAAATCTACTTTATTTACCCGATCTTTTTCCAGCCCTTTTGGGGGAAACAGGTTAAGAAAAAGATGCCTGAGCTTAAAATCAATATCACCAACTCTCCAAGTGGCCAAATCATACTCAATAATATCTGTTATGATACCTTTAAGAACACAGACATGCATCTTGAAATATGCTCGAACTATTAAGATAGCACACCACAAAATCTAAGATGATCTAGTATCTGTACCACAGACAAAAAATAAGTAAATAAAATCAAATATTTAAAAAAAAAAAAAAAAAAAAAAAAAAAAAAAAACCTTGGCCTAGCCTATAGCTATCCGGAAATAGAAGGTTTTGAGGAAAGGAAACTTGCTAATTCCAACCACACGCTATAGTATGCAAATACCAAAATTAATTTCGATCAGGTGGAACATTGTACAAAAAAGGAAACTGAAGCTGTTATCAAGGCAAAAGATACTCCAACTGAGTCCTCTTTGGGAGCTGATTTGGTTCATCAGATAAGACAGGTACAGTACTCACATCACAACACAGTATCACAACAGGGTGGAGCCAGTACTCGCATCACTCTACCAAATGGACAAGCTATAATCTAAAGCCATGGAGCAAGCAACACTGCCTCTAATTTCACATATGAATCAAGAGCAATCCAGGAGGCCCTGAAACTTCACATTGACTTGAATGATAATGATAAAACTAGCGGACTTGTAATTTACAGCGACTCTAGGGCTGCCCTCAAGGCAATACTACAAGGACATTCAAAACTCACTCAGGATAGAAACAATCAACCAGATGAGAAAGACATGCATTATGCAATGCATACTGTCTGCCTACAAGAACAGATCCTGCCACAGTGCCTGGCAGTTGGCGGTCGCTATAGCAACAGGGTTAGTATATTTCAAATAGGGACGAAACCAAGGGTTACTTCATTGTTTTATTTTTGGAGACTTAAATGAGGAGGGAAAAAGAATATCATTCATCTTCAAAACACTCCTATGGAAAATAGGTCAAGGCTCATTTCTACAGCAACAGACAGCTGCAGACTAACTGGCGAGAGCTTTTCTTACGATAGACTGTACCTGTATATTTGGAATCAATAGAAATGAGGCAGCCTATGAACTGACTAAAAAGAGAAAAAATTTCAACAGCTCAATCCTCCCATCATTCTCTAATGCCATTGCCAGATATAGACTCGAAGAGAAATCTATTAAGAAAGACCACTAAATATGCGAGATTGATGCAAACAGATTACAAAGACCATTACCAGATTGGAAAACCCATTATACAGGAATGAAAATTAATGAAGATGGTACTATATCATATGGAACTTTTAGAAACTGCCCCAAAATAGAGCTTTCTCTGGAACACATCTTCACTTGTCCAGCAATATTTGCAGCTCTGCGAAGCGTGGTAATTTCCTTTCTAGGAAGAGCTGTGTAATGAAAAGACTATGGAAATGGCTACAGCAGTGACTTCCACACATGGATCCATTTGACTTCTCAAAGGACAACACCAAACAACAAATATTATTTGTCACAGGGGATAACATTCTTCCATCTGACCTAAATGATAAGTAAAGTCCCAATGTTTCTATATCTACATGTCAGCTTAATATACTTAAACTGATGATCAAAAATCCAGAAATTTCTGAAATCCAGATTTGGTACTGTATATATACTGGAAGAAAAAGGAATTAAGCTGTAAGGTGAGATGATAATTTTGAAATTATTATAAAAGACTAGCCCTTACTCATGGCTTTTTTGGTAACTTTAGGATTATGAGATACAACCATGGACACTTGAAGGGTTAGTACAGTCAATAAGACTATTGACACGTTTTTAATTTTTAGGTAGCAGTTTAAGGATGAAGCTCTTTACTGATGAAACTGATGCCATTACACATTTGATACTTTATTTCTAATAGCTAACTTCACCATCATCCACTTCCTATATGATAAGCTATATTAAATTTTTATTAATACTCAGCATTACACTTATAAACTTTACACCTTTTCACACAAATCTTTATTCAATTGTGCAGTCCGAACCAATTTCATTCAACTATTTTCGCAACCAAAGAAAAATGATGAAAAGAAATTGAAGAACATAATTTCTCAAAAAGAAAAACTGAATTACTTTTATTTTATAAGTACAGTAAAATCAACATTAGTTCATCAGAATGCTTTTTAAGATCAGAGCAACAGTTCACATAATGAAAATTCATAAAAATAGGTATCCACTGCAAACAGAAATCTGAAAAGCATTTCTATACTTCAGTGGATATAAGTAAACAAATCTCAATCTGCTCAAAAATTAAAAGGCAGAAACCAATGACAAGTACTTTCACAAGGGAAAAAAAAAAAAAAAAAGATTACAGTACAAAATCTATTAAAATGCATAGAAATCCCAGAAAAAGCAACGGTGATGGCATTTCTATGCTAATAAAGGTATTCGATTACAGTCCAAATTATAAATTTAGAAATATTTTCATCCCTCATATCTGAAAATATTTGTTAAACTTCTGAATACATTTTATTTATTAAAGAACTTAATAATACAAATTATCTCAATTCCTTAAATTTTTTTTTTTTTTTAAATTTAAAGGCAAGTTTTATGATAGTAATATAAAAGCATATAATTTAAAAAAAAAGTAGTGTTCAGAAACATACTAAAAATACTACAATTCCATTTTTATTACGGTAATGAATTCTAAACTTTTTTTGTGAGGAAATTTCATCTCTTGGAATATACATATACAGAATTTATGTAATACAAAGGCACATAATACATATCACAGTAAAAATACAAAACGAGGCATTATAAAATTTCTATTATAAAAGTTCGTGAAAATTAATATTCAGTATTACATGTAATTAAGCATAATAGTGAATAACTATAAAGCGATATTAAGTATTAAATTTTTATTATATAAATATCAACTTTCAGGGCTTGAATGAATTATGGTAACTATCAAAAGAATCTTTCATATTCCTTACATCATAGAGCAACAAAAAAAAAAAAAAAAAAAATCAGTAAATATACTACTTTTCTGAAAATAACAATTATCTTCCTGAAAGAGCCAAAAACTTATCTTAAGAGTTAAATGAAAAGTATAAACAGAAGTAACAAAAACAAAATTTTTGATACTCATTTAAATTCACATAATTAAATTGTTTAAATAAATGTTAATTATAATAAATAATAATTTATAAATAAAATAAACATTTACATTGTTTTTCACACAAACACTCAAAGAGTTTATCTTTCTGATAAAAACATTTAAGCAGGTGTATTACCAAAAATTATCTCAGTTGTTCAGAAGATTTTTCTTATCATATATAAGCATTCACAATATTTATTTACTACTAAAGTTTACAATCTCTATGACATATGAAAACAATACATTAACAAAAGTACACAATGTGAATGTATAATTCCTTTTATAACCCTTTTTATAAGATCACTAAAGCAGAGATTCTCTACTGCAGGTTCTCAGAATCTTGAAATTCCACAAAATTAGCTCAAAAATTACATATTTTAAGTTTCTAAAAAAATTAAATCCCACGAGCCAATAATTTAACAAACATTTATATTTATTCGAAAAAGTACAAAAGCAGTCAATTAAAAAGTCTTCATTTCTGTAATAAATAGCATACTGAAATAGCTGGATCAAATCAGGGTTTTAGACATTATATTTTAAAAGTTAGAAAATAAGGTAGGGTAACGGAACAGAAGTTAATATTATGATGGTCGTAATACGAGAGCATACGGAATTTGAAATGATGCAATAAAGGTGTTTTATTATCATCAATATTATAAACTGGCCTTGAAAAGGTCAAATACCGTTGTTTTCGTTTAATACTACAACCAGTTATATACCGTTAGTTGCACCAGTATCACTGGCAGATAATTCCTCCATGGGGGGGGGGGGATATAACTGCGCATCCTTTTCACGTTTATTAAATTATGGTCCGAAAACAATTATTGAAAATAATTTTATTTCAGCAGTGTTACTGAGATATGTGAACAGTACAGACATCTGTATGTCTCGAGATGCATATGCTACGAATATTTTCGCCCCCAATTTCCCTTAGTGGTTTTTCGTTCTAGTTTCATTATGCAACTATTCTTTGTAAAACGAAGCTCTCTAGAAATAAAGGAAAAACATCATACACCTTTTATTACATTTTTAAACCCTAAATAAAAATATTATGAATATATTTCACTTAAAATAACGTTTTGCAACTCAATGACAGAAAAGCGCACAAATTTTCGACGTAAACAAAACCATTAAAAAATTCACATTTAACTATTCCATATGTTTCAGAATTCAGCGCATCTGAATTTCTGTACATTTACCACATAATTAACAAAAACGTACCGTAAAAGAAATTCATCTAGGTCTAACTATTAGAATTATAATACAAGTAGAACGATTAAATATCTTACTTAATTTGCTACACGATATAGGAAACTTGACCACACAGTCGAAACAAACTGAATTACAGGGCCACAGAAAGAAATTGCTGCTCACGAAACCGAAAACTTTATATAAACACTATACACAATCGTTCATGCATTTATCTAATGACACGTATAACTAGAAAACAGTACGTCTAGCTGAGTTAAAGCAACGAATCAAAACATAACATTTCATTTGATAGAACTGGCAAACAAATACCTCTTCTTCTGGCAAACTGAAATAATTTTTTTTATTTATTTATTTACAAATGTCAGTTATTAAATACTAGAAAAAGGATATTACTTTTCTTTCACGTACACATTTTTTATAATGTAAAATCTACTTGTTTTGAAAAGAGTTATTAGAAATGTTTTTAGTTATGAAAATGTATTTTATTCAAATGTTTCTGAAATTGAACTACCATAAGGGATAAGGTTCGGAGAACAGCCTTAACGCCAAAACGGGGAGAAATAGCTTATTATGGTAGACCACGTTATGGTTGTTATCCGATGACGTACTTCTAGGAGGACAGCGTGATACTTTTTCCCTGCTAAGGGATTATCCGTAGCAGCAGCAATATTTTGACTCTAATATTTTTGTTTATATGTTTTTCTAACTGCAGGTTCTGAGTAATATTGCACGAGCTTCAAGCAGATGTAATCGTTTTCTTTACTCTATAGGTTTGTTTTATTCATTATCTATTCATATTATTATTATCTATGTTTTGTAACAGTTTATGTTTCAGAGAATGGCAACATACTATGATGTTAATTAAGACACAATAATACGCCGAATAAATACTAATTCAGAAGTCAAATAACAAAAATCAGCGTTATATTTACAAAATTTTCACAGGACTACTTCACCGAAACTAGTAATGTGAAAATTTTCTAAATATAACGCTGATTTTTGTTGTTTGACTTCTGAATTAATACTATGATATTGTTCTTCTTTTTAGAGAGTTAGTGTAACTTTGGTTTCCTCATTTTGAGAGTATGAGTAAAGGAATTAATTAATTATTGTAGAGTCATAAATAACTAAAGAGATATAGATAGTTATTTCCGAGTAATAAATAGTTCTTGAGGTAACAAATTTAATGAGAATTTTTGAACAACTCGGACACTTTGAACAGATATAATTTATATTTCGTAAAAACATGAAAACAACTTATTCAATATTTCCTTGGATATCCTTTAGCTAAAATTACACTTGCGTTCAATGCGTTCATGCGTTCTGGCATGGCTTTAACTAATTTCTTTTGTTTACTAGTTCATTATTACGAAGTAGTTGCTTTTAGCAGAAATTTCTTTCTTATTCTTTTCTCTAACTCACTGCATATATGCTACATAGGATTGAAGTCCAAAGAATATGGAGGAATTTGGGCAGTTTCAGGACAATTCTCTAAAAACCGCTACCGAACATTAATAAAGACTGTATGCTTAGGATCGTTATACTGATAGAACTTGAATGTATCTTTCAATCCAAGTTTCTTGAAGATGCTTTCAGGTTTTGATTAAGAATATTTACATTGATCCCTACTATTTCTGTAAAATCTAAATTTCTTATCCCAGGAGCAACGAAACATCTCCTAACCATTAAGCCTCCATCCTCGTACGTGAGTCGCAGACGGAAGAAACGACAGCAGGTCTTTTGTTCAACTGAGGGGATGTACTTAAGTGTTTTATTGCTTACTCACTTTCTCGCCAAACGAACACAGAGGAAGGGATGCATCGTTGCCATAGTAACAAGGTTGTAGGTAGTCAAGGTTCTTTAATATACTAAATTTAGGTAGTCTTACAGATTTGACTCTTTATCGCTCAACTTTCGTAGCGCCATCTGTTATTAAAAATCGACATGAGAAAGGGGTATTAATCACTCTTAACTGAGTAAGATACAAGTTTTTTGGATTCAGTTCTTCAATCGGCTTTTGCCATATAGCTCTTGGTAGCTCGGACCCGAATATATTAAATTCCGACTCGTCTGTGAACATGATATTGTTTCAATTTTGTTACGGATTTGGTATTTAATTAGTTAACTTTAGTAGAATTATAAATAAAATTGTTTTATTCCCCGTGCAGTGCCGCGCCTGACGAATATTAAAAGAAAACAGACGGAAAATTAAGAATACAAGAGCGCGTGCATTTAACATTTAATAAATAAATATCTCTTTTTGATTTCGAAAAAATACCAGAAAGTTCTCGCGCATTTAAAAAGCTTATATAAGCGGCATGAAAACCTCTCAATTCGTCGTTATTTAATTAGTTTGTTGTTGTTTTAAGAGTTTGTTTAGAAAACTGTTCTTGTTGACTGTAGCGAATTCACGGATTAGCTTTCTGTAGCTGTTTTGAATTAAGTTCTGTTGAACGTTTGGTTTGGTTTGGTTTATTGAGATTACGACTAAGAACACTAGGGCTATCTGCCTAAGGGGAAGGATGCCTTTGTGGAGGACTTTTAAGGGAAACTGTATCGTATACACGTTACACACGGGGAAAACCACGAAAACGCCCCTGCAGCCAGTTCGCGGGATTCGAATTTCGAACCGAACTACCAGTGACCGACTTTACCGCTCGGCCGCTGGTGGGCGTTGAACGTTTGAGTAGTTAAAAGAAAACTACTGTGAGATATAGTAATACTGTACGAATATCTGAGAAAATAAATTGAAGTATTGTGTTTTATTTATTTGTGATATTAATAAATCTTATTAATTTTTCATCAGACTTGTGCATTCATTTCGTAACGAACTCGTGCGTACGCTACAACATGATAAATCATTGCTTACCATGAATTTTTGAAACGCTTGACGTATTTTCCTTGTTTTCTACTTAATAAATAATTTCCATCTTTCTAATCGTCCACTGTAGCTATGTCTTATAATGAAGACTTCAAACAGCTTTGCAGTTTAAATTGTCATGGAAATTATTCTTTTAATTCCGCTTTAGGTTTTACAGTATTAATGTCTAAATTTTGTTTCATTTTTCGGAGGATAAATCTCCGATTCCTTCCTCTCATCTTGGAATGTAGTCCTGACTCCAGTGTATTCTGAGCAATCACACGCAGTTTCCATTATTTTAATACATAAAAAATAGTTGAATACTTTAAATCAACGATTGTTTAGATATTTTAAGTACTATAATCATGTTTTCAGTAGTGAAAAGTTAAATTTCTATTAGAACTTGTTGTTAATTTGTAGTATATTTCCATGTTCCCTCTAGACATGGAATTATCAATATACTTTTTTGAACAAGTAACAGTTTCCAGTTTCCAAACGCAGACTACAAGTCTTGTTAGTTTTATTTAAAAAAATTATGTCAAGAAACGGCGCCTGCCAAAACCTCTTAACAATACTTTCGAGCATCCAATTATTATGTTAGTTACAAATCAAAACATTTGAAATAAGTTATTTTAATACAAAGAATACTTTGATGCTGTTTATTTTGTAAGAAAAAGGATTAAAACAGAGAAAAAATAATATATATTAGGAAAGAGTTTGGCCGATGCTATTCGCACCACCGGTGCGATTAGCCGCTTAAGCTATTCGCACCAACATTAACCACGCATGCGCATTGAGTTGTCAAAGGCGGGTTTCTACCTTGGCGTAGTTTATCATTTTTTAAGCGTTGGCGACTTTCCAAAGTTTAGAAAGGAAAATGGGTTCCTTTTCTTATAAAAAGAAGGAACAGATTTCCTTTTATTAAAGTATATATAAAAAAGGGCAGATTTTTATGTTCGCAATGTTTATCCTTTTCCTGAAAGGTTTGAATAGTTTAAATGACTGATTTGAAGGGGGGGCAAAATCATGTTGACATTTTTTGTACTTCTTAGAATACATTTAGCTTTAAAGATGTGTTTTGCTTAATCAAGCTTTTAATTCATTCCTCTTTGAAAAATTTCGTCCGATAAAAGATACTAAAAATTAGACAGCGGATTTCTGTGTAGAAAATTTAGACATGAAATAAATTAAAAGCGATTATATGAACTATTAAATGAATTATTCTGTATGCCTGCTTATTTTTTTATGGAAATACTTGGCATTTTCAGGACTCAAAAAGTGCTTCAAAGAACTTTGAAATATTAGTACAAACATATTAATCAATTAAATTGAAATAAATAATGGGATGTAATTTAAAAGACAGAAATAATTTAATGTAAGAGATTTAGATTTAAAAATTTGCACACACAAATCAGATTTATTTATCAGATTTTATAAGGTTTTATTTCATAAATAACTTTGATTTTGAAATATGGCATTTGAACCTATAAACTTGTGTGGATACTGAAAAAGTGATGAATACATAAGAATATTATCATTTTCAGTAAGTTTTCTTATTGAATAATAAATTCTGACAGTCCTATGCTGTAAGAATAGGGTCTAAGTTTGCATAAAAATTCCTCTGTTAAATAAAAGAATTTAAGTAATTTCTGTAGCCTTTTTGTCAATACACTAAAGATTTTTTAACTAATTACGCGTCCTCGCTTGCAATTAGAACCATCATTAAATCCCTATTTTATCTAATTATTTCCTGAATATTATCATGTATACAGATTGACTTCGCCTTTGTAACTGATAATTATTACTTGCAAATTATTCTCTTGCTTGTGAACTATTAACAACCCTTTCTATTGCTGAGTTAGGGTTAACAACCTTCGCTCTCACTACCGCCTGCCTTACGGAAATCGGCGTAAAATGCTGGTACCTGGGCTGCTTGTGCGCATGCGCGAACATAGGTGGTGTGAATAGCCTGTTAGCTATTCGCACTGTCGGTGCGATTAGCCACTACGAAAGAGTTTGGAGTCTTCATTTAAATATTTAACAGAAAATCTCTGCAAATAAACTTCAAACACAAGTGTCCGAAAACGAATGGGAGACAGTGTATATGAAAAATAATGTAGCCTTATAATGATCATGTGTTAAACAAAAATTAGAAATAAAAAATTCAGGAAAACTTTATTTTGTTTCTAAATTTTAAGAAACTCGGTAAATAAGTCCAAAAAAGTATTTATTTTGTTATATCCTGACCATACCATTGTTTATATATATACATAAATATATATGTGTGTGTGTGCGTGTAAGATATAATAAAATACGATGGCTATGCATCCGAATAATTGGCAACCTCAAAACTGACTATTTTAAATTTGGTGTTCTCTCCTAAGATCATCTGTTCTTTCCACGTTATATAAAAACCTAAAATTAACCAATAGCAGTTTAACTGTACTTATGCACCTACTTAGTATAAATACTGTTTTCTCAATCAGCTACGTCATTCCTTTTCTTAACTTTTATCCTGCTAACATCTCCACGCTGCTATGCTTACTTGCCTGAAATGAATGAAGTCGTATCTTTTTACCTGTGTATATAAAATTTTTGATAATTGCTTATGATCGAAAAGTATATTGTCAGTAAAGAAATGATTTTTGGTAAACAAAGGATTTTTATCGACCTAAAAATAAAGATGGTGATTAGCTGAAATTGGTTTTATCGACGTCTTATTACTGCCTTTTCCACTCAGCCATCACGAAGACGCACGTAAAATATCACTTATATGTATCGAATTTGTTCCGGTTACGATAAAAGTTATAAACTTGCTCGTTTACAAATCAATCATGAATTATCGTGCATAACCTATTCGCTCATACCAGAAATCCAAGATTGTTTGATAGTTTTCGTTCTCTTTTCCTTTGGCCAAAAAAAGGGGGGGGAAGAAAACGCTTGTAATAGCCCTTTTTAAAACGTCTATTTAGCCGAAAGAAGCCGGCAATATATTTAAGCAATTATACATTTAGACGTCAGCAAAATTAGCTGAAAACAGGTATATTTAGAGAAAAACACGCGACAAAGTTTTAATAAAATTTGTCCATACTTATCTGACAATTATTTAATCTTTCTGTTAGCTATAAAATTGCTTGGATCCTCCACAAGTTCAACTCGCAGTCTGTCAACAAAGAAATCGGAAGGGAAGAAAAAAGCTTTAGGGCTTTTTTAATTGCCCTACTAATTACGCTCCTAATTCGCAAAACAGTGTGGAATCAACGCCATCCGTCATTCAAACATGTATCAGGCGCAAGATTGAAAATTTCAAAGAACTCGGCTAACTAGTTCAAGACTTACGAATTTTTGTGCATTTTTCGGGCTCAATTTGTCTAATTAAGAAAAGTGCACTAAAAATTCGTAACTCGGGAACTAATTGTCCGATCTGCTTCAAATTTAGAAACTTTCCCCTCCCGGATGTTCAAATGACAGATGGCGTTTGTTCCAGGCGGATCGGCAAATTAGGCGCTTAATTAGTGGCATGACTAAAAATGCTCCAGTACCTTAACCCTTTAACTGCTTAAGACGTGTTTAAACGTTTTTGGAATTTCTTTAAAAATGCTTAAGACGTCTTTACACGAATTTCAAATCGCACGAAAATTGCTTAAGACGTGTATACACGAAGCCCGAATTTCGCGAAGATTGCTAAGACGTGTTTAGACGACGCGATCTGGTCTTCCTTCCCCTACCTTTCTGCAGGCGGCTGTCAGTTGACACAAAAGTCTTAATAGGGTGTGAAGTCTCTTTGAAAAGAGCACTTTAGGAAAAAGTCCTTAGAGTGAAGTATCTTTGTCAGACAGCAGGTATGTATTATCTGTGTGCCGACTAAAAGTTTGCGAAAGAAGATAAATCGTTTTACAACTGTTTGCCTTGTGGTACTTTATACAAATGAAAGTCAAACAGGATCCGACGTTGTTATAGTACATTGCCGAATTTTAGTAGAAACAAGAAAAAATAAGAATTGTAACGGAGGACGCCTTTATGCCTATATGTTATAGAATCGAATATTTTATTTTTGTATTGAAAAATGATTACAATTTTGATTCGTCAGGAAAAAATATAAAATGTTGCAACCAGCTTTTTTGTTTGCCTTCGTATTTCAAATGCGCGTTATTATAATGGTATATTCTTCTTTTTACATTCTTAAATGTTAAGTGTAAAATGGAAAGAAATCTATCGATATAAAATCTCTTAAAATTAATGGAGTGTAAATTAATTAAAACAGTTAGTGTACGGAAGGGTTAGATATACTCCGCACAAAAAATTACAGTCAGAAGATCAATTATTTAAAGATATAAATTAATTACATTAAAAGAATTTAAAATAAATTAACATCTGTCTAAATGTCAATGCTAACAGCAATAGCACGAATGAAAGTTATTCTTTAAATTCCGAACTTAATTCATCCGTCGGTACGCAATGATTGTGTCTTTGCGATTACTTTTCTTATAGGTACTACAAAAGGCCGCCAACGAAGTAGCGGTAAAATCGTTGAATACTAATAGTTTGAAGCGGGTTCAAATCCTGACGAATGGATTGCCTGCATACCAGTTTTAGCGAATTTTTGCTGCCCATGTTTAATGTAAATATGAGCCAATTTTAGTTAACTTTTCATGATGACGTGCCTTGACTACGAGTCCTCGCTCGGGTTGTGTTTGGTTTGGCTTGTTAGATTATTAAGCACGTGAAGGCGATCTGTCTAAGGGGACGTATGCTTTCGTGACAGATTTTCTAAGGGAAACAATCTCGCACTACAAAAAGTTAAAACCATAAAAACGCCCATGCAATCAGCTTGTTCACGGGGGTTTGAATGCAGGTCAAACTACCAGTATGTTAAGAGAAGCGATTTCAAGAATGTTTAATTATTTTATTTAGTTTGTCATAAGCTAAATAAAATAATTAAACATTCTTGAAATCTCTTCACATTAATGAAATGGCAATAACTTCAAATTATACTATGCTACCACTTTTCCTCTAATATGAAATTTTGAACTTTTCCGTTATCGGGCAGCCCGCCAGCGACTGAGCGGAGTCTAACGGAACAACTGGTGGTTCTGTCCGAGGTTCGAATCCCGGCAAACGGGCTGGGTTGCAGGATGATATTCTTAGTTTTCCATATGTGTAACATGTATGCAAGCCATTTTCCGTTATGCAGTCCTCGAACGAAGGCATCCTTCACCTTAAGCAAATAACCATCGAGTACTTTGCCATAATCAAATAAACCTTTATCCATAACATGCTTCAAATATTTTTATGTTGAAAAGTTCATGCGCCAAAGTTGGCCCCCGTTGAATGAAATATATTGCTTATTTTTTCTTTGTTTTTTATGACAACAATGTTCTTGTTTCCAGAATCTGAATTATCAATAAAATTCTGTTAATAATATGCGATTCTATTTTGTTTTTTGTTTAATGAAAAATTAATTTAAGCGACAAATCTCTTACATTTAGAAAAATTTTCGATTTTCGAAACGAGTTGCTGTCAAAAGCGCAAGCAAACTGCTTGGCGCGTGTGATTTTATATTTGAAAAGATTCAGAGAATTTTCAACAGGGAAATAAAGTTATTAATTTTACTGAATTTTGTGGATTCTTTGTGTTTTCAGGTAAAAGTCAAACCATCATATATGTGATAACCTTAAAATAAGGGTATATATAATCAGGATTTTGCTGCCAGACATTCCCAGCGAAATACATTACAAAAAATTATCTATGTAGAATTAATGTATATTCCGTTTAGTATTTTAATTTATCAGTGTTATTACACATCAGTTTATCAGTGTAAGTTATATCGAGTTTTAGTTGTGTTCGATATAAGAATTTTATTTGGTTTATATAAATACGATTCGTTTAATAATATTATATTTATTAAATACTATTTATTAGGTTTCCAAATCTGTAGAAACCCAATCAATGGCCTCCTGGCTAAGATATCTGATTATCGCTATTTCGACTCATATTGGAACCCAAACAAACGAACTGGTTGAATTTTGTGATTTCCCCTATGTGTAACATGAACATGAGTACGTTTTCTTTAAAAAGTCGTCCATGGAGACATTCATTGCCTTCGGCTGATAGATCTCGTTTCCTTTGCCACACTCAAAAAATCTAAAAATTTTTCAAAAAGACTAACAGATGCATATAACAAAATAAAATTAAGTAAATGCATATAAGAAAATAAAATTAAGTAAATGCATATAAAAAAACTGAAGTAAATGTATATAACGAAAAAAAAAATGAGGTAAAAACAAATTTTCAATAATTTTTCAATACAGTAGTTTTTAAATTGCTTGTTTTCAAATTTTATTTCATTTTATGTATGTACTAATATACAGTATATGTGTGCGAAAGTGTGCTTGTTCGGCATATCCATATATATTAATTAAATAAATCTGATTTGAAAATGCATGCACTAACGCGCTATTCTCGTAATTTGAAAAAGACTAAAGTATTGTCTGAGAAAAATATTTATAAAGAAAATTAAATTTCGTCTCCTTACTCGGTGCTGTGTACAAAATTTAAATAAGCTTATTAATTTTTTTCTTCTTTATTAAAAACAAATTAGTTTCTTTTCATCAATATATATGAAAAATAACAAAATCTTGTTGTCAGAATGGAAATTCTTAAAAATATGAAACTCGTTTTTTTCGAACAAAAGTTTCTGAGAAATTTATCTAGGTCAGCAGGACCACTGACTGCTTTGTTTGAAAAACCCGATGAAGTGGACGATTTTACCCCCCAAAGGTTTTCTTTAACAAAGCAGCTGCGGTCCAAATGCCTTTGCTGAGAAGCGTTCGTATTTGAATAGCTTGAAAGCTTGAGTTTGAAGACTTATTGTTCCGAAGCAATCAGTCAGACAGCAATAAAATTTGTTATAGATATTCCTCTCTCTCTCTCTCTCTCTGTGAGTTCTTGAAATCTTGGAATGGGTGAAAGTTTATTTTGTTTTACATATATAAGGAAACTGCATGTAAAGCAAAATAATTCAAGGCACCCATTGTATGTTAATCATTGTACGTCCCCTCAGCTCTTCGGTTGGGTGTTAAGAAAAGAAATTCCTATACTGCTTTTGTATTACTTATATAGTGAAGAGATTTGAAAAAAATAGCTTCATATGAAAAGTTTTTCTCCGATGAACGAATACAGCTGAAACATGTTTCTGTCTTCAAGTATATCCACAAAACATGAAATAGTATTGTACTCTTTTGTATTCTATTGCATTTTTATATTACTTCGTGGTAAATTTTTTTATTCTTAAATTTCTCTCTTTCTTTTCTTATAATACACAAGTAGTCTTTCAAATATGGCTAACCTATGAACCTAAATTTTTATACTATAAAATTTTATATAAAAATTAGCCGTAATCATTAGACACAGCTTTGTGTATATTATATTCTTGAATACATGCCTGCAATTAATACTAAGAATACTATTGATAAAATTCGTGATATAATTAATAATGAAAATACTGTTTAAGCTAAAAACCGATTTGAATCTTTTTTTCATTATAGGGTAACATGAGCCAAACAATTTTCGTTAGAAATATACAATTATGCTAACTTGACACATCAGATAAAAAATATTTTATCGTCATCATCGGCTATGATAAAAGATTTTTACGCTTAAGATTTTGGATTATGATAAAGCACACAGGACCTATTTGTCTAAGGAAAAGGAAGTCTTCAGGGTAGATTTTTTTGTGGGAAACAAATTGTTAATTCACAATTAATTGTACTTATGAAAAACCCCTAAACCTCCCATGCAGCCGCTAGAATTTACCGGTGCTCAGCTATCTTACCGCTTGGAGACTAGTTGGCTTTCTGAACTTACGCAATATCTATCTGAATTTGAATATTTGCATAAAAAACGAGCAAAATAAAATGACACATTGTAAATAGTACATTTTACTGAAATCAAACTTTCTTTGAAAAAGGAAAATTAATTGTAAGGAATAAGATGGATGCATTTAATTAAACGGCGGGCAATAACAGCGCTGATCATATGTTTCGTATAGGAAATCATTTTCTTCGTGTTATCGTATAACGGAAAATATCCACAGATTATATTTTACAGTTTTTAAGAAGTCATGGGTTATCTGCTTTAAGAGAATACCTTCGTGGGCAATTTTCTAAATAAAATTGGCTTGAATTCACGTTACGCATCGAGAAAATCATAAATACCACAAGCAGCTAAACTGTTCGGTTGCCAACAACAAAATATCAACATCCAGCAATCTTATTCACTCAACTATAGTGAACTTAAACTAATGTTTGTATATTATTAGTAGTATTAAAATAACGAAAATATTTATTCTAATAAAAATTTTTGTTTGAATATCCTCCCTAGTAAGGTATTTCCTTTGGTTGGAGATTTGTCAACAATAAATGCTATGTTCAAACAAGACATTTATTTAGAGCATAATGCTTCAAAAATGTATGCTGGGATCCCTAGAAAAAAATATCGCCGGAAAATATATCTCCGAAAAAATATTTAATTATTCATATTCTTATGATTAATTATTAAATAATTAATAGTAGTAATAATTAATAGTAATTAATAGTAGATTTAATTCAATCCATTAAGTTTAAATGAAATGCAAGAAAAAATGCGTATAATTTAATATTCTGTACAAGGAAGTCATGTGCTGTACACATCAGATTTTTTATATTTATTATCGTACAAATGTTCGTTTAAATAAAAATGCCATACTCGTGGCTTTTACAAAATATTTTCATTCAAAACTGATATGCTTATCAAGATATTCTGTAAGTAAGGATATTCGTAGAACAGTTTCTGTTTGTTCACAGCATTCTAAAAACATTCAAACTCGTAACAGATTTAAAATGTTAAGTTGGTATATTTCGGGGTTGTGGCTTTCATGGAAAAGATAATAATATGTAAATCAAGCCCAGTAAACCATTTTTAACAGTATGGATTTTGTACATGATCGGGAGTGATTTTAGGAAAGCTGTACGAAAACATTTACACTTAAGAAATAAGATTAAAATGCAAAAGTAATGCACCCCTTTTCATATTTTTTTTTTCCATTACAGTTCCAAATACAATGATATATTAGTAGTATAAAACAGAGAGCCTAAAAAAATTCGAAACACTACAGGTTTTATGAGAAAAATAAATATTCAACAGCTATTTCAAGACAGAAAATATTAATTATCTGTTGAAGAGAAATGCAAAAGCAGTGACTTCCAAAATTATGTCATGAGAATAATATTTAGCATTTTTATATTACTATAATACTTGCATTTTGCATATAACCAGCAACTTTTATCTACATATTTTGTTATTAATTACAAATTACAAAGATTCGAAAGTCGGAATCATTACGCCGGGATAGCGTCTACACACGGGCATCCGTTTTGGAACCTCATCGAATTTGCCTGAGCCGACAATAGCTTCATCTTCATAGGCAGGTATTCTTAAGCACTTTTTGTTCATGTTATCATTTATTAAATATATACTTTCTTTACAAAATAATTTAATTATTTTTAGCAGTGATCTTCTGCATATTTCCTTTATTTATTTTCATATTTGTCAAAATATGCCCCTGTTCGTATTTTATACGCAAATTTCCAAGTTTACTATTTTCTGCATTTCACTTATTCTTTTAACTGCTTTTGTAGAAACAATGTTTCTTACTTTTTTCTTACATATGGATCGCTTTAAACAGCACTTTTCTTGGAAAGAGAGATATAAAATGTAGTACTGGAAAGAGATAATAGAAATCATGAAAACTAAACGCTTAATGAAATTTCCTAATTATGTTAACTTTTGAAATTTATTAGAATAATAACAAATCTAGTATTTAAATTAGGTGAAAAATAAAACATAAATGAAATTACTTTCCAAAAGAAATCTAGTCCTTTAAGTAAAAAGGCGAACTAGTGGCAGAGCGGTAAGTTCATTGAATCCTGGTAGTTCGATCCGGCTTCGAATTCCGGCAAACTGGCTGGATGCAAGGGTGTTTTGGAAGTTTTCCCATGTTTAATAGGATATAACCTAGTTTCCCTTAGAAAGCTCTTCACGAAAGCATACCTCTTTAGTTTGCTTTGCCACAGTAAAAGAAAATGCAATATAAGAGACACTTTAAGGAAAAAATTGTTTGTTAACATGTAGGGATTATCTTAACTTTTGAGATTATTTTCTTAAAAATCAGAAGACAATAGAAGAAACTAAATTTTTTTTGTTAATATCAAAATAGATAATTATTATCTCACATATTTTATATTTAAACGAAAATGTTAATTTCTTTTCTTCATCGCGTTTGCTGAAATTGTTATAAACTTGCCATTGTCCTGAAATCGGTAGCAAGTGAATGTTTTCGTGATTTGATATCTGAACTATTTAATCATGATATTTTCATTTCATAAATGAACTCAGCCCTGGCCAGAGATATGATGGTAACGTTAACTTTCTAAAGCAGGCGGTACAATCACAGTATCTATTGCCCTATAGATTCTTGGTACAACTATTGTACCGCGAAAATTATTTGCTTTCAAGCCGTCTATGGTACAACTGTCCAACCAGCCTTTCTGTCTCCCCCTTTTCGAGTAATCGTTTTTCTTTAGATTCTCCAGGTGGTCCAAATTCCTGTTCGGAGCAGCCCTTGGCTATGCATTGTTTCCCGTTTCTTAGCTGGTTAGCTACGTTTTGGCGAAGACCGTAGGTTTCGTCTCATGCCAGTGTACTTGAAAATAAAACAGATGCTATCTCTCTTTCAAACATTAGAGCTTTTTCTCGTGATTTCAGTGTAACTTTTTTTCTCGCTGTCTTATTCAGTTCTTATAATGGCACCTCGGGTCAAAGGTCCCAGTCAGGACGAAATTAATAAGTTTCTAAAGAGATTTAGAAGAGGAAACTTTTGCTGATACAGATTCGGACTTTTCAGATACAGAAGAAATATATTTTAATCAAGATTTTAATAAAGTTACCGATGACTTCAAAAGCAAGGCTAATAATTTATTTGAACGGAGACAGCGAGATGAGCATGACAAAGCTAACATATTGACGTTTAGTGGTAATCCTGGTATAAAGACTGAATTTTCGGAAACTCATCTTGCTACTGATTTTTTAAATTATACTTTTCAGATGAATTGTTTAAAATTTTAACCAGAGAAACGAATCGATATGCTTCTCAAATCTTAGAGTTGTCACCAAATATAAGCGGAAAAAGGAAGCATGAAAGCGACTGAACGCCAGTTACATCAGATAAACTTCAGAAATTTTTTGGATTAGTCTTACTCACAGGGCGTATTGAAAAAGACAGCATTCGAGATTATTGGATCTCGCCCTCTGACGAGGAAAGCGATTTCATAGCATGTTACTCATGGAAAGTCCCAAATAAATATTTTTTACGCTTCTAATACCAGGAATTAAATCTTGACGAACTACCAGTGTTCAGTGGCCACATTCACTCAATCATGGTGTCTTAAATTACTGTTTGTATATCATAAATAAGGATTAAAATAGTGAACAATAAAAATTAGCCCGGTAAATTTTTTGTTTAATGAGCTTTTTACTACAAATTTTGGCAGTTTAGTTGAATAGCAGAATGTTACATTAGATCATGGTATTTATTTAGAATTCACCGCTGCTACGTCTTCATACAAAATAAAAAACCGGAAAAAATATTCCTAGAAGAAGGTAGTTTTGTAAAAAATACACCCAGAAAAAGTATCTCTGGAAAATCTGTACCAGTTCTAGTATAACAGTATTTCAGTATAAGGGGAATATTTACACCTTATACTGAAATACTTTGGATTATGAGAACTATTTAATACTTTTTTATTCATGGCAAAATATACACTAATATTTACTAGTATGTTGGCTATTAGCTATATATAAATCTACTTAAAAAATGTACAAAAAGATTCTGTTTTCTATTTCGATTGCGTATACAGCTCCTTAGAGAATAAATGGTATTTATACGATATATTTCAAAATGTTTTCGAATTAGAAGTACGATTCTGTATG
Source organism: Stegodyphus dumicola (assembly GCF_044657685.1). Classification (NCBI taxonomy): domain Eukaryota; kingdom Metazoa; phylum Arthropoda; class Arachnida; order Araneae; family Eresidae; genus Stegodyphus; species Stegodyphus dumicola. The sequence goes on from NC_140771.1 coordinate 204,605,731, forward strand.
ATGCGTGGAGAAAATTAATCAGCGTAAGTAAGGTTTTGTATATATGCCCACGATTTTCTTCATTAAAAGTATAGCTTAAATTTATATTCAAAAATCCAGTTAATGAAATTATACTCGTATATCACTTCATGGTTTATTCTATTAATTCTCCATATCTCTTAAAAATAATACACATTCAACGCATCTTTTATAACACAAATTATTAAGTGTAGAGGTAACATTATCATTCAAGTCAACAAGCCTTGTTAATGCATAAATAACTTTCGTTACAAATATGACTTGAAATTATATAATTTCTCTCAAAGCTTTAGAAAAAACATAAACAACAATGTATTTCTTTTGGCATTTTTCCCAAGAATAATAAAATACAATATTACTATAAGAAACGTGATAAAATTATCTCTTATGAAAATACGATAATGCAATGAATGTTTTTGCAAGTGTACTTATTATTCTGAAGCTTAAAATCAATTTACATACTAACTCAGTGATTTTCACATAAAACTCGTATTAGTCTGCTAGCATCTAGTGCTGCAGCTTTTACTTTTCAAATGAAACATGAAAGCAAGAGAGTCAGAATCCCTCTACGCTCACTGTTTGAGATTTTGTGAGGATGTTAAAAAAATATTGCACTTTTCTCATGATCGAAGCCTCATCAGTAGACGAGAAGTTAAAGACTGTTGAATTGTTGAATACTAGTAGTTCGATTTACTTTCGGTTGAAACCCAGGCGAATGGCATGCCAGCGTGTTTGTTTTTCCCGTATGTAGGGTTAATTTGTTCTTGTTTCCTACAGAAAGTACTCTTTTTGAAAGAAGACGTAATTGTCAGTATAAAAAATACATGAAAATACTTTAATCTCCTTAATTTATAATTCTGAATTTTGTTTAAATTTAACTTCTTTAAATCTCACATCAAATTAAGTTCATAAAATTTAGTGTAACTTATAAAGTAATTATTTATGTATAATTTTCATCAAATCATAGGCTATGCATTTTGTAATAATATTTATTAAAATAAGAAAACTGTAGAGGTATTTTTAAAAATAATTGTAAAAATAATTGTTGCTAATACATAAATGGAGAATAAGAAAGATTTTAAAGGTTTTACTGTTTCAATTCACAATGAAAAAGTACTGAAAAACAGAAATATAAATTGCAATAGAAAAATAGAAAAAAAAATTGATATTTCCGCGCTTCAGTCATGAAAGGAAGAATAGAAATTGAACTAAATAAAAATGATTTAAATTCAGGTTACGCATGAGAAAAATCATAAAGACTCAAGCAGTTAATCAGTTTGGTTTCCCGGACCCAAACTCGTCACAAACTACCAACGTTCAGCAGACTTATTCAATCCACTATAGTGAACTTAATTTATTTTTTATATATTAATTATTAACAGCATTAAAATAATAAAAATATTTGTTCTAAATAAAAGTTAAGGATCTTTCCTTGTATGGCATTTCCTTTGGTTAGGAGTTTGGTGTAAATACTTAATGCTATATTCAAACAAGACATTTATTTAGAGCTTAATGTTGCAAAAAATGAATACTGGGAAAATTATCACTAGAAAAAAAAATATCTCCCTAATAATGAATCCCATAATATATATTTAATTATTCATATCCTTTATTAAACACATTATCATAATTATTAAATGCAATCTTTATTTATTACAAAACATTCGACAATACACTTTCTTTACAATAATACTTTACTTTTCTATACAAAAATACCATATCGAACGATTATATTACTTATGTGAGTTAATAAACAACAACTTTAGTTCATGCATAATAACTTTGTAATAAAACATTGCATAGTGATATTAATTATGTTACATAATTCCTTTGCAGCTTTCAGTTTGTAGAGTCATTCGGTTATTTTTGAAGTAAGAAACATGAAAAATGTGCAATGCCCTAGCCAGGGTTTGAACCTGGGCCTCTCAAATACGCGCCGAGTGTGCGAACCATTACAGCACGAAGGTATAAAGAAAGGAGGGAAAAATACCTTATGTACTCTCCCTTTTAAAGAGCGACTGGAGATTAGGGTACCCAATCGCCATATCAGGGTGGTGATGAATCATTAATGCCACGTATAAGATTAAATAGTTTCAAACACGAAACAAAGGCTCGAAAAACGACCTGGCGTACTTCATACGCCGCCCCTCTAAAATTGTACCATATACCAGCCCCTCCAACTGAGGGTTAATCTAGTTATAATCGTTTGATTAGCACGTTCAACTTTACCGTTAGTTTGGGGTCTATTTGCAGTAGTTAGCAATTGTTTTACATTATGATTCCTTAAAAAGTGCTTAAATGTTGAAGATGTAAAAGCAGCGTTCCTATCACTTAGAATTTTATTTAGTACCTGAATTTGAAAAATTTGTTTTAATTTATATAAGTATCTGTAGCTACACTTTTAGAAGCAAAAGTCCAAATATACCTGGATGCATGATCAATAATTATGTTAATATATTTTTAGTAGAATTATAATAATTTAGACCACCCACATTAACAATAGACAATATTTCAAAAGGTTCACTGACCGATGGTAAATTTTGCATTAAACCAAATTTCTTTTGTTTACTTTTCTTATTAAACTAACATAGTTCACAATAATGCAATGTTCACAATATGCTTGCAATAATTTCTAACATCTTGAACAATTCCTGGCCAATAATATTGAGGAGATAATAAATTTAGCATTGAGGACACGCCAATATGACCAAATTGTAGTTATTCTTTTTCAAGTAACTTAGTACGAAGAGACACTGGAATTACAATTTTTTACAGTCCTTGTTTTTTAATAATTAACACATCATTCATTTTCTAATATTTAGGATTGAATCTAAATTTTCTAATACTTAATATTGAATTTAAATAATAAAATTATCTAAATTTTGATATTCTTTCATTTTTTCTAATGATAACAAATTAACTTGCAATCTTGTAAGGATCCTAAGTTTTATTAACTTTTATTTTATTTTAAATCTTTACTATCACTTCTTATTTTCTACTTCCGGCCAGAATTAAAAGCTTTAACTTATTTATGCAAATTTGTCTTGCTAACGCCAAGTACTTAAGTTGTGGCTTTTTGCCAAGCAATAGAGAGGAAGGAGTTATATTGGAAGCAGGCCGCCTGCCATTGTCGTGTTACAAGTTTTCACTCGGTTGCTGGTTGCCTTCAAGGCCAGAGGTTTAGTCCTCTTGATAATTTCAAACGTATCGTAGTTTTAGCAGTTCGGCGCACTACATACGAATTTTGTTAAATAACGGCCAATCTTAAAGCTAGGCACTTGTATACTAATTCAAAGTTAGTTTTAGTTAGAGTTTTAGTTAGTAGTTTTATATTCTTACGTTCAGACCACAAGTGTTTGGTCTCTGTATTCCGAAGTTCCGGAAAGATCTGTAAAGATAGAAAAATAAAGGGTTTCGTATACCCTTTCTGTGTGTATTGTCTACTTCACAATTTATTGAACATAGCTTGAGTAAGCTCACTGTTCCGAGTCAGGACAGTTCATGTTTCCAAAGCAAGTCAAGAGGAACACAAGTCCTGATAATCTTAAATGCTGACAAATAGGATTTCTGGATAGTATGTCAGCTTCAAAATTAGTGAACCTCTTTTTATACTTTATATCAAAATCAAACATAGATAATTTTAAAGACCATCTAAATAAGTGACCTGTAAGATGTTTTATATTTTTAAGCCAAACTAGAGCAGCATGGTCAGTATGTACAGTAAAATAATTACCATGTAAATAATATCAAATTTATCAATTGTATCGATAATAGATAAACATTCCAGCTCAGTAATTGCAGAATTTTGTTCATAAGATCTTAATTTTCTAGAATGAAAAGAAAATGGATGTAAATTACCATCAGGATGTCCTTGTTTTAAAGCAGCACCAACAGCTTTTTTAAATGCATCAACAAATACATGACAAGGATATTTAGCATTAAACAAAGTTAAAATAGGCCTAGGAAAAAAAAATATATCTTTTAATTTTTGAAAAGCCATTTGACATTCATTAGTCCATTTATAGGGGGTATCTTTCTTAAGTAAATTTGTTAAAGGAGCTCTAATTTTAGCATGATTTAGAATAAATTTATGATATGCATTAATACTTCCTAAAAATCTTTGCACTCTTTAACATTTTTAGGGGTTTGCAATTTCTTAATAACTTCTATATTTGCATTACTAGGCTGGTATTTACCTGCTTGAATTTCATATCCTAGAAAATTTATTTTTCTTTAGCAAAATTACATTCAGATTGTTTTAATTTTATATTATCTTCCTCACATATATCAAATATTATTTTAAGATGGTTTATATGTTCATCAAAATTTGGAGAGAATACTATAACATTGTTACGAAATATCCGGCGCGGTAAGATAGCTTCCCCGCAAAGCAGCTTCAGGGTTGCCATAAAATAGCAAGAGAAGGCAGGGTTGCCACATTTGGCGAGAAATCGCCCGTTTGGCGACAAAATCGGAGATATACCATGGACGGTTGGAGAAGCTTCTGGAACGAATTCTTACCGCTTTAGCCCAGAGTGTTCTCGAACACAAGCCGAAAGCTATATAAACCCTGCTGGCCCGCAGTCACTTAGTATGTGCTTCATCGAGAGGGCGAGTTATTGTGCCTCGTCTAGAGGGCGAGATAGTGTGTTTCGAGTTAATCCGTGCGGAGTCGATTCGAGTTGACAGCCGGGCAGCGAGTGCCGAGTGGGTCGTCGAATGCACCGAAAGAGTCTCTTAGTGTATCGCGGTTAGTGCAACGTCGAGAGAGTGTTTTGAGCTCCGGGAACGACTGAACCGAAGAGTCGGGAGCGGTGCTCTGTGTGTCGTCGAGTGCATCGCGAGTTGCCGCGTGGAGAGTCTCGAGAGTACGTAGAGTTCTATCAACGACCGAGCAGAGTCGGGAGCTGTACTCTGGTGCTTTGCAGTGAAGCTGTCTTCATCGTTATAGCCTGGTATTGTGAAGGCTATATCGCTGATTGTGACAGCGGGTTTATAGCAGTTCATCGACGACTGTAAAACGTGTTTTGGAGCTGTCCTGACAATACTGGCTAAAAAAGTGTGTTTTGATACTTCATCAAGCAGTGTCGTCATTATTCATTCCAAATCCATACGAACCCCGTACCAACCTGAGAGAAGAAAATAATTTAACAATATCATCAAAATAATTTAAAGCAAATTGAATCTGATATTTGTTTAAGATTTGTCTAAAAGCTCTTTGAAATACAGCTGGAGAATTCTTCCAACCAAAAGATAGTCTAGTAAACTCTTAAAGTCCAAAATTTGTAGTAAACGCTATTTTTCAGTATCTTTTTCATTTAGTTTTATATGCCAATTGCCTGATGCTAAATGCAATGTAGAGAAAATTTTTGCATTTATTAATTGATCTAATAAAACATCAATTCTAAGAATGGGCACAGAATCAGTTTTTGTAATTTGATTAAGCTTTCTGTAATCAACACACAATTTAGTTTTTGCTTGTTCATCACGCTTATAAGCTAAAGTTACAGGAGCAGCAATAAGGACTATAAGAAGGTTTAATTATACCAGCATTTAACAACTCATCTATTTGCTTCTTAATTTCACTATTATCTTTAGGAGATCCTCGGTATGGTCTATAGGCTATTGGTAATTCAGAAGTTAATACAACTCTAGGGGGTTCAATGATAATACAGCCAACATCATATTTACTTTTAGCAAATATATGATTATAACTATTCAACAATTTTTGTAATTCACTGTCAGAATTTTCACTATTTTTAAAATAATTACCAGACATATTAGTACTATCTTAAGCAGAGGTTTAATAAAACAGAGGCCTATAATTACCTCTGTACAGTTGTTCCTTTTACCCTCTTCATGTAAGATAATGTTGGAGGCTCTCATTTTATGAGTGTGTGTAATTTTTTTTTTAAATTTTATTATTCCTTTTTTAATATGGAATGTATTAGTGCAGTTCTCAAAGGCTAGTTACCTTTTGCAAGGAACGGAGGCCTTTTCAAGTAACTGCCTGGGCACCCTGGGCCACCAATGCGGAGAACACACTGGTTAGCTCAAGAGGACAGCCCTATTGATGGATATGTTTGTTTACAGAGTCGTAGCTAGGGTTTTCAGAGCCCAGGGACAACTGAAGTTTTCGCGCCCCCTACTGCTTGCCAAGGAGGGAAAACATTTAATTCTAAAATGTCGTAACATCAGTTTGGCGCCCCTTGGATTTTGCGCCCGGAGACAGATGCCCCCTTGCCCCCCTCTAGCTATGCCCCTGTTTAGAAGTATTGCGAGACCTTCCAGTTTGGTAAAATCAGGAATTGTAAATGAAAGATGGTAACGGTGTGTTGCAACTCTTGCTGAGATCCGATGGCTGAGTGACGTCATTTCGAACTATGAACTCTCGCTAGAGATCACGAGAACTCGGGACTGAGAAGTCGCGCGCTGCGTCGTGCGAATATTTAAACCTTTCATTATGTAAAAATTATGTAACCGTTAACGTCTTCATTAAATATGTTTGTGTTAAGAAAGTTTATCATTTATGGATTATCCCTCTCAAGATTTTGTAGATGCACAGCACAGAGGAACTTCAGCCCATTGGCCCTGGCCGAACCCATTGGAACAAGGTAAGCAGTTTTGTTTTCCCTTGATTAATTAGTTAGAAGTAAGATAAAGAATATAAAATAATAATATTGTGGTGCCCAACGTGGGGCCATTGGGTTGAATTTGAACTGAAATTTGATAGATTTTGCTTAAGCAAAAACATGGATTTAGAAAAATTAAAAAAGAAACGATCTGCTATAAGAGCAGTAGTTACGAGGCTAATAAATAAAATAGAAACAGAAATTGATAATGAGGGGGATAAAAATGTAATTGAAGAAACGGTTGCTCAGTTAATTAGTAAAGAAGAAGAACTAATCTTAGCGGATAATGGTGTTGAAACTTTAATTGATGTAACAAATTTAGAAGATGAGATAATGTCTAGAGAAGAGTATAAAAGTAAAATTATTATTTGGAAATTACGCGCGAAAAGATATTTAGATACTAATCCACATAGCGCTAATTCTACTTCATATGGAAATGTCACTGAATCGCAGAACAAAATTAAACTCCCCAAATTGGCACTGGAAACATTTTCGGGAAAGGACGTGTGCAGTTGGCCCGGGTTTTGGGCACGATTTGAGACAGCTGTACACGAAAACGAAAGTCTACATGCCGTATCAGGGTCAATGTTCCTTCTAACCTTCTTCGGGAACATGCAAGGACTTGACTCGGAACAGAGAGCTTACTAAAGCTATGTTCAAAACTGTGGGAAGTAAACAGGATACACAAGAAGGGTATACAAAACCCTTTATTTTTCTCTATTTACAATGACTTCCACTTCGGAATACACCAACCCGCTACTTGGGGTCAAAACGTAAAAGTATAAAAATAAAACTAAACTCTAATTTAACTTTAAAATAATACACGTGGAAGATTGGCCTTATATTAACAGGAAGCGTATGTAGTACAGAGAACTGTGAACACTACAATACGTTTAAAATTTATCAAGAGGATTAAAACCTCTGGCCTGGAAGGCAAACAGCAACTGCGTAACTTCTAAGATAAGCGGCCTGCTTCGACTCACTGCTTCCTCTCTCTCGCTTGGAAAAAAGCCACAACTTAAATACTTGGCGTTCGCCAGACAAACTTTGCATAAAAACCTTAACGCTTATAATTCTGGCCGGAAGTAGAAAATAAGAAGTGATAGTAAAGATTTAAAATAAAATAAACGTTAGTAAAACTTAAGATCCTTACATACTTCCCGCCAGAGTTAATTAGTTTGAAACTGAGATCTAAAACGACCTTGTTGAAAACTTTTAGCTCTAGAATCTAACGCAAGGCCAATCTTTTACAAATATTTTTCGCTAGAAACTAGAAATTTAAAAGAAAGAAATTTGTTTTTACAATAGCAGCTCCCAGGATACACAATTTTTTTTCATCTGTACTGCATCCAAACAGGAGCTCTTATTCAAATCTGGTTCCTTCCAGAGATCTGGAAAACTAGTTTAATGAAATGTTACACAATGAAATGGCAAGTAACATGTATAATTATATTTCACTTAACATTCTTATTTCATTCATGACTATTTTAATTATCTCTCCCCGTGCTCTCTGACATGTGTTGTAAAAGAACACCAAACACGAATGTGTTTCTGTCTACGTGTTCCACACTTCCTCCTACAATCAAAACACTAACGTGTTAAAATTCAACATAACCAGACCTCTTAACACACCCTAATTTCAACTCTAAACCCTGAGGTACTATTCTAAAAATGGCTAACTCTAAAGTGTAGCGTCAGAGAGCCTAACTACATCATTCAACCTTTAACACATATTCGCCATGCTTTAGTCCTTTTACAGTCACACGAATAAAAAAAAATTTAACATTCACTTTTACCATATCACGGTATTTCTTAACATTTAAAATAACAGTTCACATTGTATATAAGAACATATCAACATGCCGTTAATTTTACACATTTGAAAACATACATTAGTAGTACATTGTTAACTTCTATTCTTTTCAAAGCAAGTGCCAATTCTTTCTACATTGAAATAATACTACATTTCAAAAAGTCTTTCAGACTAAAACTTCTTTCTTGCTAGAATGTTTTAAATAAAATTTATACAATAACTTTTTACAATATTTAAGTCTTTACACAACGCTATTATACATCAACTTTAGTTTTACGCGCGAGTAATTGAAAAACATAATACCAAAATCGGTAACAACTCATTTCTCGCCCTTTTGGCGATAAAGGTAGACCTCGCATGAGGTAAAACTTCTTGAAATCTGCCACTTGCAGTAAGAATGAAAGATTAACTTAAGTTTGCAAAGTAACATAAGATTTTACTTATCTTTGTGATATTCGGACATCCTTTTCTGGGCACATTCTTTAAAGGTATTGCAGATAATAGTTTGATTTATCCTCCTTCTTGTACAGTCGGTCACAAAAGTATTCGAACACCGGTACCCTATCAGAAAATGACAAGATGGCGTTTTCTTTTTCTCTTTCTCTCTGTGTGTCGTGTTATTCCATCCTAGGTTTTCTTCTCCCCCCATCTTGGAAAAAACTGGAAAAAATTGGTCACGATCTCTTTTTGAATGGGGAGATGCCATTTTGAGAAAAAGCTGACGACCCTATCTTGGAGAATGAACATGACCGCTCTACACACCCTTTCTCTCTCTCTCTCTCTTTGAATTGGGAAGCCATTTTGGGAAAAAGCAGACGACCCTATCTTGGAGAATGGAAATGAACGCCTCTCCCTCTCTCTTTGAAATGGGAAGCCATTTTGGGACCCTCTATTCTTGGGGAGGGAGAAAGCTGAAGTCTGCATTTCGCTGTCTCTGAATGCGGAAAGCCCTTTTGGGAAAAGCGGACCCTCTTCTTCTGATCTTGGAGAACTGGAAATGAACGCTCTACACGATCTCTCTTTGAATTCAGAAGGTATTTTGGAACCTTTTAATGTTGGAAAACTGAAATGAACGCTCTACGCTTTTTTTCTCTCTCTCCCTCTTTGACATGAGTAGCCATTTTGGAGGATTCTCCACCACCATCCTAACCTTGGAAAACTGAAATGAACGCTCTACACCTTCTCTCTCTCTTTCTCTGAAATGGGTAGTCATTTGAAAACTCCCTAACTTTGGAAAAAACAGAAATGAACGCTCTACACCATCTCTCATTGAAAATGGGAGGTGTCATTTTGAGACATCCCTCCCTTAAACTTGGAAAAAAAACTGAAATGAATGCTCTACACTTTCTCTCTTTGGACATGGGTAGCCCTTTGGGGACTCTCTCCTCTTGGTAGGAAAAAAAAAAAAAACTGAAGTGAAGGCTCTACACAATCTCTCTTGGAATGGGATCCATATTTCGGGAAACGTGGATCACCTCATGCTGGAAAACTGAAGTGAACCACCAAGATTGGACTCTATATAATATTTTTTTTAATTGACATCATGACCTTCCTCCCATTTGTTATTAAAAAATTGTTTTTTTTGTTTTGGTTTTTATCCCATTTTCGATGTGATTTCAGAAATGCAATTCCATAACAGTTCAATTTGATTCGAGGTTAAATGATCTAAACAGTCTTTGACCCACCCATCCGTATGATTATTTTCTTCTCCTTCCTGTTGCACCAAATTTTGTAAGTCCATATAATCATTCCATACGGGAAGGGCTGGATCCTCACAAGGCTGTCTTGAAACACTTGGAGTCTCTTTGGGATGAGTGGAGGGATCTAGGATGTCTGGACCCGGCTGCGATTCTACCTCCATGATTTCTGGACCCGTTGGAACTTGTTTACCCGGCTGAAATTCTACCTCCATGATTTCTGGACCCGTTGGAACTTGTGAACCCGGCTGTGATTCTGTCTCCATGATTTCTGGACCCGTTGGAACTTGTTTACCCGGCTGACATTCTACCTCTACGATGTCGGGACTTTTTGAAGCTTGTGGACCCGTCTGACATTCTACCTCTACGATGTCGGGACAGGTTGGAGGAGAAGAAGAAGAAGAAGAAGAGGATACTGGAAGAGGTTCTGTCTGTGAGGAGTCCGAAAGAGGTTGCCTGTTTGAACAAGTCGGGGAAGAAGAAGAAGAAGCTTCTGGATTCTGAAGCGGATCTTGCACGCCAGGTAGGTTCCGGTAAGTCGACCGTTTTTTAAGAGGTAATTTTTTTTCTTCCTCCTCATCTTCAATTGTGATGACTTCAATTTCATTCCGTTGCCGGGTCGATTTTGTTTCGGGCCATGACGACGGTTTGGTCCAGCTCCTCTTATCATCTAAGGAAGGGATGGGTAAAGGTGGCGGAGGGTTTTCTTCTTCTTTTTCTTGAAACATCATCGGCGATTGGAAAGAAATCTCCTCTTTCAATTGTTTCCAAAGCGAGTACGAGCACCGATCGACGAGAAAGAGACTCTTCTGGGTTGTGACGATGAGATATTGCGTTTTCGGGGGAACGACATAGTTTTGAAAAGGTCTTAGAATATATTTCTTATATTTCATCCTGTCGCTGACTTTAAAACTTCTTTCCTTCAGATTGGGGGACGATGATTCGTAATAGGCGAGAGGAGCGGCTGTGGTTTGAACAATATGAACTTCGTCCTCAGCCGTCGTTCTCACTCCAAACGTAAACTATCGTTTCGTGAGAAAAATATTCTTCCACCGAAAACTCGTGCGCGGATCCGTATATCGCCGGTCTGTTTGAATGGGCCGTCTCAAAGCTCGATCCATCCGATTCCAAGAGAAGGGAGATTCCTCTTTCGTTTGTTGCGATTCGAATAAATTTCTGTATATATTCTGAACGAGCAGGTTGGAGGATTCGACATCTTGGTTGAAAGAAACGATCGCTTGATGAGGTGGTAAATGCGGAATAAATGTCGCACAATGACACGCCAAAAAAATTTTCAAGTTGGAGATTTGCTTTAGCGTCTTCAAATCCTCCCCGTTCGAAATCCGTTGAGTTGGAAAAACGTCTAATAGCGACATGGCTCCCAATGCAAAAGAAATGATCTCGCCCAGTACTCTCGTCTTTTTATATATCTATATAGACACACACAGACACACATAGAGGCTCTATGACGTCCGTTTTATTTGTTTTTTTTTTTGTTTCTCTCTCTCTTCTTTCCAAGAAATCTTATCTCCATGACCTCTTTTTCTTTTCTTAAAAAGATGAATGTGTGTGGGAATGAGGAAGTGAAAGTAATAATTTAATAAACAAAAAATTATCCAACCATGACCTTCTTTTTTTTTCAAAGTCACCCTTTCCAATCCAAGGACGTCCAGAGATAGAGGAAGCAGGGAGAGAGGAGGAGGAGGGAAGGGAAGGTCACACTCTCTTTCTCTCTATAAATAAAAGGGGAGAGCCCCAAAGTCGTATTTGTGTCCAAGTGGATCATGAGGAGGCATCCCCAGCTCACTACGTGTATTCCTTTCAAATATAAATATGTTGATCTTTCCTTTTATATCATCCAAGGAGTCGTTTACCTGAAAGCCTCCGATTTTTCAAAATGTGCGGGTTATTATACCGTGGGGAGTTATCAAAAGATGCGGGACGAATTTTTGTCCGACGAAAACGTGTTGATGGCTCGTGACATTCCACCTTTGGATGCACAAATTTTGTTAATGAAACGATCCAAATATTTTTACACGTCCCACTTTCTAACCGTCTCGCAAATGAATAGGATTATGGATCGTCTTGAGAAGACAAAAGGCATTCTCGTTCATTTTAGTGAATGGTTGCATAAATGTTTGCACGAACCTCTCTCGATCGAGAAGACTGGGAAGAATACCTATTATATTCTTCTCGAGGACTCTCCTCGTTCGTCTCATCATAGAGAGGCCACGACTTTTGAAAAAATCCTCGAGCAAGAAAAAATAGAATGGTGGAACAACTACCGCATCCCTCTCCCCGAGCATCAAGAGGAGCCTGTTCAGAAGAAAAAGAAAAAACCTTTCCAAAAGCCTATCCTCATCCTCCTCGATAATGATGGGGATGAGGAGAAGCCTGTTCAGATTCCTCTCAGTTTGTCAAAACCCGTCGAGGATGAAAAACCTCTCCCTTCCTCAAAACCCCTTGAGGAAGAGAGACCCCTCGAGAAGGAGAAATCTCTCCCATTGTTAAACCTCCTCGAAGATGAAAAACCTCTCCATTTATCAAGACCCCTCGAGAAGGAGGGACCTCTTCCTTTATCAAACCCCCTCGAAGATGAAAAACCTCTCCATTTATCAAGACCCCTCGAAAATGAGGGACCTCTCGATTTGTCAAAACCCCTCGAGGATAAGGGAACCAAAACTTCTCTCTCTTTCGAAGAGGAGGGACCTCTCAATTTGTCAAGACCCCTCAAGAATAAGGGAACCGAAAATCCTCTCCCTTTCTCAAGACTTCTCGAGGAGGAGGAGGAGGAGGAGAGACCGCTCCATGTCTCAAGACAGGACCCCCCTCTATCTCTTGAGGATCCGAGGGAAACGATTCTTATTGAAAAACCATCTATCGACGATCCCCAGAAAAGGTCTTCGGAGGAGATTAGACTTCCATGTAGAAAACGAATCTGCCACAATCATCATCATCATAATAATAATAATATACCCCCTTCTCAACAACAGAATCCTACAACATTTGCAGATAAATGCATTCAAACCAATCCCTTTATAGTAACCCTTTTGATTGGAGAACCCGTGCATTAGCCTCGAAAAATAAAATGAGATTCTAGACTGTTTCTATGACCAGAATGTTAAGCCAATAGATAGGTCTAGCTCAGAATTTTTCTTTTTAAAAGAAAATAAATAAATAATCCAAAGACTATTCGTAAATATAAATGGTAAAGTCTTGAGTCGGCTGTAAAAAAATTTTCAGAGCTGAAAAAAATTCTACAACTCAAAAAAAAAAAAAAAAAAAAAAAAAAAAAAAAAAAAAAACTTTTTGTTAATTTTTATCATGTGTTAGACATGATAAAAATTAACGACCCTCTTCCCTTTTCGTCTGGGAATGTTGTCTCACTCTTTTGAAAAACAAATCGTGATTCATTCATGGAATGATTGCCATTAGAGAAAGGATGAGTCATGGTCTATTTTTAGAAAGGGTGAGACATCCTTCCCAGACAAAAAGGGAAGGGGGTCGTTAATTTATATCATGTCTAAGACATGATAAAAATTAACCAAAAGTTTTTTTTTTTTTTTTTTTTTTTTTTTTTCATTAGAATTTTTATCTCACCTCTGAGAAATTTTTTTTCTCCCAGCCGATTCGAGACTTTACCATTTGTTTTTAAGAATGATTTCTCCCTGATCTATTATTTCAAAATTCCAAGTTTCGCTTCAGAACCATCTGTGCTGTTGAAGAAGTAACGTGATATATGTATTTTTTTTTAATGAGTTCTGTCAAGATTGAATTGTGCAGGATCGACCATGCGAATTTCTTCTCTGTGTCTTTAAATAATAATGATACCGAACTGCTTTTTGTAGAGCGCAATGGAAAAAACCTTTTGTATGGTTAGGACAATTCATGTGTTCAATCCCATTGTATTTGAGAATCTCTTGCGTCGATCCCGAAATGCAATAAATGGATCTTTGCAACCATTTCTCTAAAAACCGCCGTTTCATTTCTCCTCGCACCCAAATCATGGAAAAAGGTTCCGTCAACATCGTTAACACCCATGGAAAATAACTGTACGGAATTTCTCCTTCGTACCATGACAAGCCGTGATAATAATCACTCGCCCACACAGCGGTTCGTTTTTCTTTCTCGGTGAGCATTTGCCATGGAAACGGGGGTTTAAAAACAAATACCCCTCGAGAAGTACCGTCCAATGTGACGTAAGCCAATTCTTTCACAATAAAGGCTCCTTGAGAATCGTAGAAACCTTCAAAGTCGAGCACGAGTTCCATGTTTTCTCTTTCCAAGGTGACCTTTATTATTATTATGATGGATGTGTATTGAGATACGCACGATATTATTCAAAAAACAAATATATATATACGAATGTGACCTTTCCCAGAATTCATACGACCTGTCACGTGCAACCTTCTCTCTCTATATATATAAAAGAGGAGACGGCGAGAGAACGCTATCCATTTTTTCCTTCAGGACACACAGCGAGAGAGAGAGAGAGAATTTTGTTTTCTTTTTTTCCTCAATTGAAGAAGATGGACATTTTGAGTGCCAAACCTCTCAAAGATTCCTACATTGTTCTGGACATGGAATACTTTCACTGTTATGATCCAAAGACGGGAGATATATGTTTCATCTTGAAAGAACTGGGCTACATCACTTGCGATTTAACCTTATGCGGATCCATGATTTTTCTCCCTCCTGTCCATTACGATGACTTATCGTCCCGCAATCAAGCTGTGGTCAACCAGACTACAAATAACCGACACGGCCTGCAATGGACCGAGGGTCGTCTTTCCTACGAGCATCTTCCTACAATCCTGAAAATACTGACCGAAAATGTGGAGGTGATCTACGTCAATGGATACGATAAAGCCGAATTTTTCAGCAAGCTCTGCCAGCGATCCGTTTACGAGTTTTACATCCCAGGGAAAACCGAGGGGCGGAACAAGTCGAAATGCACGCGACACCAATATTTCCAAAAGATGATTCATTGTGGCGAGAACAAGGTGAGAAATTTTCGATACCATTTGATGGAGGGTAGTTACGTTTTCCGGAAATTACATTGTTATCCCTCCGAGAGCAAAGCTGTCGAAGACGAAGAGGAGGCGGAAGAATCTCCCCAGGAGAACTCGTGCGACGATGAGGAGGAGGAGGAGGAGGAGGATGAACTTTCTAATAATAATAATAATAAATGTCTAAGTTGGGATGCTTTAGAGACCCAAGAATATTGGTCTCAACCCTTATCTCACCTAGACCTGAAAGAGGATCCTCAAGTGTACTCTTTGTGGTCCTCTTCTAAAATTTGGTCTTGGAGAGAACCATTGAATGTTCATGAATGAAATGGTATGTAAATCCCTAGAAAAAAAAATAGAAAATGATATATGTATAGAGAGAAAAAGACCCTCTGTTCTCTAGCCAATACGTCAAGACTTCCCTAAACTAAGAGAGATCATGAGTACCGAGGAAACCTTAGCAGAGCAAGTAGAAAGACTTTGAAAGAGATTAGAAGAGTTAAGACGGGATAGATTTACAGTTCCGCCGACTAAAGAGGAAACTATCATCGATTTCAACAAACCGCTGTACTTTCATCCCCTACCCCAAAGAATGAGACGAGTGGACTCGCCGTTGAACAGTTCCAATGAGAAACAAAATGTCACTTATTTGAATAGTCAATTTCAACACATGAATATTTCATAAGTATTTTTTTCCCTAAAGCGTAGGGAGATCGGATCAGTAGTTTTTCCCTTTTCATCGTCGAAAAAGATTGGGAGGAAAAATCTTTCTCAGCTCTCTCAGAAAAATTTTTAAGCCTTAAAAAAAAAAAAAAAAAAAAAAAAAACCTTTTTGTTAATTTTTATCATGTCTTAGACATGATAAAAATTAACTCTACCCCCCTTTTGTCTGGGAATGTTGTCTCAGACTTTCTAAAAGTAGACCATCACTCCTCCTTTCCTAAAGAATAGAATTCCAAGAATGGGATCTGGTCTATTTTTAGAAACGGTGAGACCCTATTCCCAGACAAAAGGCGGGTAGAGTTAATTTTTATCATGTCTAAAGTTCAGGGTCCATCCATCTTCTTATGTGAAACGGTGACCCTGACAAGATCGAGATAAACAAGTCCTGTGAGTTGTTTTGTAATCTTGACGCGATCCAAGAAAGACTTTTTTTTATTTTTTTTTGAAATAGGCGGGGGGTGGGGAGAGAAAATGTTCTCACGACCCTCAGATATCTTTTCATAAATATATTTTTTATCAAAGTGTTTCTTTCATTCCGATCCTTTTAAGAGGTTGGAATGACCCTGACATTTAGATGGGGTCGCGATCCCGACAGATGTCGCGCGAGTATAAAAGTGTGTGTCCTCCGCGAGATTTCTTCATAGAACAGAAGAAGACGTGAACTGAGCTGGTAAGTCCCTTTGGTCCTATGAATATGGTTATCTATAAACTCGATTTGATTCTTAGTTTTTTTTAATAATGATAATAATCATAACTTCATTTAAAAAGACCTTTGAAACTTCTTAACCCTTTGAAAAGAAAAATGTCTCTTTCAAGACGACGACTGTAAAACGTTTTATTGTTTTTCCCCCCCCTTTCTAGATCTTCCCTGTTATACATATATACCTTTTCGATTCTCTTTTTTGCTCCTGTTTGTGGAAGACATCACCGTATTCATCGCCATGGCGTGTTCAGAAAACTTTATCGTGCTCGATCTAGAGGGTTTCCAGTCCTACAACCACAAGAAGGGTGAATTTACCTACGTTTTAAAAGAATTGGGCTATGCGACAAAAGATTTTTTGACCGTGGGATCGTTGACGTTTACTCCTCCTCACCCCTTCCACCAACTGAGTGAAAAAAACCAAAAGACCAATGCCTGGCTGACAAGAAACCGGCACGGACTTCGTTGGAACGAGGGTCATATTCCCTACAACCATTTAGGACGCATTCTCCAATCGCTCACTCACAGCTTCTCCACGATTTATGTGGTGGGATGCCAGAAAGCTAAATTCTTTGCTAAAGCCTTGGATTATCAAAAACCCGTGACGGAAATTTATGTGCCAGATGGAATCATTTGGAAGTATCGGGGAAAATGTGCCCGACATCATCAAAGGATGAAATATTTCCATTGTGCCGAAAACAAAGTGCGCAACTATCGATGGCATATTATGGAAGGAGATTTTCATATCAATCACGTCTATCCAGACGGAACGGAGAAAGAGGAGAGGATTCAGGAGGAAGCAGACAATCCTCTGCAAGCTTTTGATAAGGCCTACGATCAGTTAGAGAAGCATCCGTCCCCAAAAGCGTACGATAACCTCATCCAGAAATGGGATAATCTGTCCTGTTTCCAAGTGATGGAACATCCGGATGAGCATACGCCTTTAAACTTGATGGGCTCTTCTACTTCTTCTTCTTTGTCGTCAACTTCCTCCAATAACTCGAGGAAGACGGAGGGTTGGGGAGACATACCTGAAAATATTCCCCATTACGATCCAGCAGCCTGTTGGGACGAACCTTCCAAAGAATCTCATGAGACCCCCAAAATATCTTCAGAGGATCCAAAGACAAAATCCACTGAGTGTTGGGACGATGAACGGACGACTCATGCTCCAAAATCCACTAAGACTATATCCACTGAGTGTTGGGACAATGAATGGACGACCCATGCTCCAAAATCCACTGAGACTATGTCCACTGAGTGTTGGGACGATGAAACCGAAAAGACGACAGAGAATTGGGATGACCGTTCTCAAAAGTATTTGAATTGATATATACATAAACTCAGGAGAAAAAAAAATAAAGAAAAGATTTTTTAGAAATAAGTAGGGAAAGGTTCTCCGCTTTCCCTATATTTATGGAAATGGACTGAGAAGAGAGAGAGAGAGAGACGAATCAGGAGACAAAAAAAAAATGGGTCTTGGAAGGAATGAGTGCAAATGCATTCGATTCCTTCCAAGACCCATTTTTTTGGGTCCCTCTCTCATCCAATCTTGGAAAAGAACTTTGTCCTATTTTTCTAGGTCCATTCAAAAAGAAATGAATCTATCCATAAATTTTCTTAAAAGAAAAAAAAAAACAAAAAGATCCTTTACCTCATGACGGTCCAAAGTCGAGAATCTTGGAAAAAGTTATCCACTCTCCATCCAGTCAAGCTTCTCTGTAGAAAATCTAGTAGGTGCATCTGCATTCTTGAACACCCGGCAGTTATTATTGGACGCGAAACGTCGAATGCTGAAATAATTAACAGTGAGCCCATTCTTAAAGAAACGGGGATATTTTATTCATCCAGTCGAGTGCGGAAAAATTTCTGAGAGCCGGAGAAAAATTTCTCTAACTTGAAAAAAAAAAAAAAAAAAAATACCCCCCTTTTAGTCTGAAAATTGATGCCTTCAATTTTTCGAAAATTGAAGACATCAATTTTCAAATTTTCAGACTAAAAAGGGGGGTAATTTATTTTTGAGAAACTTTTCCCAGCCGACTCGATGTGAATAAAACTTTACTGTTAGTTAAGAATGTTATTTAATGGATCGATTTCAACCTATCGAGTTTCGCTTGAGTTCCGGCCGTGCTGTGGGCAAACCTGGATACAAGTTTTCCCCTTTTGGAATAGAATTTCCGTCAAGGTAGGCTACTTTTCCTCTTTTTGCATTTTTCATGTCATTTCATTTGTATTACAATATACTGAAAACGGGCGTTCGAACTGATTTCTAGGCTATTTCTATACAAATGGAGCTCGATCCAAGAAAGAAATGATGTCTTTTTTTTATTTTGTGGACAGCCAATTTGTATTGGAATATACTGAAAACGGGTGTTTGAGTCGATTTTCAGTATATTTCAATACAAATAGAGCTCGATCCAAGAAATTAATGATGTCTTTTTT
Organism: Stegodyphus dumicola; assembly: GCF_044657685.1. Lineage (NCBI taxonomy): Eukaryota > Metazoa > Arthropoda > Arachnida > Araneae > Eresidae > Stegodyphus > Stegodyphus dumicola. Next base: position 204,624,765 of record NC_140771.1, read on the forward strand.
TTATTTTGTGGACTGCCAATTTTGTATTGGAATATACTGAAAACGGGTGTTTGAGTCGATTTTCAGTATATTTCAATACAAATAGAGCTCGATCCAAGAAAGAAATGATGTCTTTTTTTTTATTTTTTGGACTGCCAATTTGTATTGGAATATAATGAAAACGGGTGTTTGAGTCGGTTTTCAGTATATTTCAATACAAATAGAGCTCGATCCAACAAAGAAATGATATCTTTTTTTTATTTTGAGGACTGCCAATTTGTATTGGAATATACTGAAAACGGGTGTTTGAGTCGGTTTTCAGTATATTTCAATACAAATAGAGCTCGATCCAACAAAGAAATGATGTCTTTTTTTTATTTTGTGGACTGCCAATTTGTATTGGAATATACTGAAAACGGGTGTTTGAGTCGGGTTTCAGTATATTTCAATACAAATAGAGCTCGATCCAAGAAAATAATGATGTCTTTTTTTTATTTTGTGGACTGCCAATTTTGTATTGGAATATACTGAAAACGGGCGTTCACGTCGGTTTTCAGTATATTTCAATACAAATGGAGCTGGATCCAAGAAAAAAATTATGTCTTTTTTTTATGTTGTGGACAGCCAATTTTGTATTGGAATATACTGAAAACGGGTGTTTGAGTCGGTTTTCAGTATATTTCAATACAAATAGAGCTCGATCCAACAAAGAAATGATGTCTTCTTTTTATTTTGAGGGCTGCCAATTTGTATTGGAATATACTGAAAACGGGTGTTTGAGTCGGTTTTCAGTATATTACAATACAAGTGGAGCTGGATCCAAGAAAAAAATGATGTCTTTTTTTTATGTTGTGGACAGCCAATTTTGTATTGGAATATACTGAAAACGGGCGTTCACGTTGGTTTTCAGTATATTACGTACAATACAAGTGGAGCTGGATCCAAGAAAAAAATGATGTCTTTTTTTTATTTTGTGGACAGCCAATTTTGTATTGGAATATACTGAAAACGGGCGTTCACGTTGGTTTTCAGTATATTCCAATACAAATGGAGCTGCATCCAAGAAAAAAATGATGTCTTTTTTTTATTTTTTGTGGACAGCCAATTTTGTATTGGAATATACTGAAAACGGACATTCACGTTGTTTTCAGTATATTTCAATACAAATGGAGCTCCATCCAAAAAAAAAATGATGTCTTTTTTTTATGTTGTGGACAGCCAATTTTGTATTGGAATATACTGAAAACGGGCGTTCGAGTCGGTTTTCAGTATATTCTAATACAAATGGAGCTCCATCCAAGAAAAAAATGATGTCTTTTTTTATGTTGTGGACAATCAATTTTGTATTGGAATATGCTGAAAACGGGCGTTCGAGTCCTTTTTCCGACTATTTCTATACACATTCCACTATATTAAAATGACGTCATGGTTGAGTCCAAACAGAGTCGTCCCCGGAGAGAGTCGTCTCCGGACAAAGTCGTCCCCGGACAATTTTATACCGAATTTGTATAGAAATATACTTAAAATGGGCTTGGAGGGGGGGCGGAGTCCAAACAAAGTCGTCCCCAGACCATGTTGATGACCAGACATATTGCCTTTTCAACAGCCCGTATTATTCTGAACAAAAACGTGGAATACTTTTACAGAAAAGAGAAGAATTGAAAGTGAAAGTCAAAAAGCAAAATGGGATCGGCTGGGAAAAATTTCTGAGAGCCGAGAAAAAATTCTGAGTCAAAAAATATATATATATATATATATATATATATAATATATATATTATATAATATATATTATAAATACTTTTTGTTAATTTTTATCATGTCTTCTAGACATGATAAAAATTAACTCATCCCCCTTTTGTCTGGGTATGTTGTCTCACCGTTTCTAAAAATAGAGCAGAACCCAGTCTTTTCTTGGAATTTAAAAGGATGAGTCATGGTCTATTTTTAGAAAGTGGGAGACAACATTCCCAGACAAAAGGGGGGTGAGTTAATTTTTATCATGTCTAGAAGACATGATAAAAATTATCAAAAAGTTTTTTTTTTCTTTTTTTTTTTTTTCTTTTTTTCTTTTTTTTTTTACATCTCAGAATTTTTTTCTGAGCTCTGAGAAATTTTTCCTAGCCGATCCCATTTCGTTTTTCGACTTTCACTTTCAACTCTTCACTTTTCCTATCCACTGTCGTTGGAATTGTGTTCACTGGAGGCTATTTCTTTTTTTTGCAATCTCGCTTTTAGTTTTCTCTGAGATTCTTTAGAAATGGCTATACAAATTTCACCATCTATATAGAGATGATGTCCAAACAAAGTCGTCCCCGGACCATCTTGATGACCGAATATGTATAGAAATAGTCTGAAAATGGGCTTGAGGGCCGGTTTCTGGACGATTCCTCTACAAATTCGGCCGCATCCAGAAAAACAAAAATACATAGTTTCTTTTTTGGGTGGACAGGAGATGATAAATTTCTTTTCTCTCTCTCTCTCTCTCCCAAGATTGGAGGAGAGAGTGGCCCAAAAAAATGGGTCTTGGAAGGAATCGAATGCATTTTGAAATGCACTCATTCCTTCCAAGACCCATTTTTTTGGTCTCCTGATTCAACTCTCCAGTCTATGGAATAGGGAAAGCGGAGAACGTTTCCCCTTCTTTAAGCGACTGGAGACCATATCGCATCATCATCATCATCATCATCACCATCACCATCGTCCTCTTTCTGATACTTTTCAACGAAGGCTTGATGTCTCTGGATGATTTTTGGGAGATGATGGATCCCGAATTGAGTGATGAAAAAGAGAGGACTCTTTTTCCTTTCTTGTTCGTCTTGCACAGTCTCTCGGAGGGTGATATACGTTTCCCCGTCCTCCTCAATTTTCGTCAGAGGTCTCATGAATATTTTACACATCCAAGGGAAGAGCGACTTGTTATGCAGGGATTTCGAAGCGACGAAGGCCGCTTCATTCGAAGTGAGGACAATCTGGTTCGGTTGACCCCATTCTTTGGAGTAGTTGTCCAAATCGCCTAGTCGAAGAAAATGGTGTCGATTAGGAAAAAAGACTTGGAGAACACTCGTCGTATGCGAGACGTTCGTAGGCAAGAGAGTCAAGATATCTTTGGCATTCCAGTACAGGAATCCTAGATCCACATACGCGTGCACGTAATAGTCATCGTTATATTCCAGTTTGAGCAGCATGGCTTTTGTGTTTATTTTTCCGTTCTCAAGGCGAAATACTCGTCTGATATGAACAAGAGCTCGCTGGCGATCCGTTTATATAGACTCCTCAGAGAGAGAGAGAGAGGGAGAGGGGAGGAGGAGGAACAAGGTTGATGAATTCTAAAATAAAAAAAATGATAACGAAATGAGATCGGCTGGCAAAATATTTTCAGAGCTCAGAAAAAAATTCTGAGATGTAAAAAAAAAAAACTTTTTGTTAATTTTTATCATGTCTTCTAGACATGATAAAAATTAACTCACCCCCCTTTTGTCTGGGTATGTTGTCTCACCGTTTCTAAAAATAGACCAGAACCCAGTCTTTTCTTGGATTCTATTCTTTAAAAGGATGAGTCATGGTCTATTTTTAGAAAGTGGGAGACAACATTCCCAGACAAAAAGGAGGGTGAGTTAATTTTTATTATGTCTAGAAGACATGATAAAAATTAACAAAAAGTTTTTTTTTTTTTTTTTTTTTTTTTTTTTTTTTTTTACATTTTAGAATTTTTTTCTGAGCTCTGAGAAATTTTTCCTAGCCGATCTCATTTCGTTTTTCGACTTTCACTTTCAACTCTTCACTTTTCTATAAAAGCATTCCACGTTTCTGTTCAGAACAGTGTCTCTCTCTACCCAAATCTGAAACCCTAGTCACGAGAGAATATGAGACTAGAAAAATAGTTTAGCTTATTGATCTAAAAAATGTCCCATGCTAGAACTCAGAATTATAATCAGAGCGGGGCTTTCCAGTATCCACTTCCAAGATTTTAGATTTGTCATGGGTGACATGTTCCCAAATTCATAAATTCTTCAATTATAGTCCCCTTCTTTGACAAATGGCTAAGAAATTCTTAAAGAATATCATGATAAAGATTTAGCTATCTATATATTATGTTTTCTTTTCAAAAAATTATGTTCATTATGTTTTCTTTTCAAAAAAAAAATCCAGTCTTGATCGAAATGGACTTTACGCACAATTTATTGTATCCCCACCTTTCCAAGATTGGTTTGAAGAAGTGATAAAAAAAATGGGTCTGGAAGGAAAAGGGTGCATTTCGAGAAAAGAAAAGAGGACCCTCTTTTTCTCGCAATGCACCCGTTTCCTTCCAGACCCATTTCTTTTGCCTCCTCAGAACTCTCTTTCTTTTCTCCTCCCTCTCTCTCTTAAGAGGGATTGAAAGAAAGAGGATAGATGGAAAAGTTTCTTTTTTTTTCTTTCGAGAAGATAAAAAAAATTTGGAGGAGGAGCAAATTTTTTTTGGGTGGTGGTGGTTTTTTTTTAGAAGGTGATAACTTTAGTGACATTTAAAGAGACCACCAGAGGAACCGTTTGAGTCTCGACGACCTTTTCTTGACGGGGGTCTGTCTGGCAATAAGCGCTGGCATATTGTTTAGGGTAAGTAGAAGAATTCGTCATGCCTGGATGAGGCGGTATGTAGCGCACTCCCAGATTAAAGAGGGTGATGAAGGGAAATTTCTCCCCCGGATAGAGCAGTCGGTAAACGGGTTGATTGGGTACAACTCGAACCAGCGGCTGAGTTAAAATGGTATACACCCAGGCCAGAAGCTGATTATTTTTAGGATTATTTTCGGCCAGATGTAACATTTCTTCGCTGGAAAGGACATATCCCTCTTGAGAACTGCCGAGACTCTCAAGATCTTTTATTTTCCTGAAGACGTGGTGTTCGTCGAAAAACACGGAGAGAATGTCCCAGGTTCTTTTACTGGAAGTATGAATCAGAGGCAAAATGTCCGTAGCGTTCGAAAACAATCTTCCGTCATACACATAACAGCGAATGCTCACAAACTCATTATATAAGACGCGGATCATCATCTTGAGTAGAAATATGGATACGCACAGCAGTCTCTCTCTCTGGGAAATAGAGTCTGTCTTCCACTCGCCTCTCTATATATACGAGAAGACCACGTGATGGGCGACGTGACGGTTGACTTCTAGAAAAAAAATCAACTTTGTCTACCTCTCTCTCTCTCTCTATAACCTTCTATTTTTTTTTTCCTAAAGAACACCCCGTCACCTTTTCAAAGGTCATGGGATTGAGAGGAACGAAAGAAAAAAAAATCAACCATCCTTTGTATACTACCTATGACCTTCTCCTAGAGACCCCTGTCATTTTCTTCTCGAGAGCTACGTGATGAAAGCTTTTTTTTTTATTCTAAAGTTTATCAACTTTGTAGACACATGACCCCGTCACCTTCTCAAAGGCCATGTCGTATCGAATGGGACCCTTTTGGTTTTTTCTTTTGAGAAAAATAAAAAATAAAACAACTCTATAATCATCTCTCTATGACCTTCACAAAAACTCATGTTTTATCATTTTTTTTATTTTAGAATTCATCAACCTTGTTCCTCCTCCTCCCCTCTCCCTCTCCCTCTCTCTCTCTCTGAGGAGTCTATATAAACGGATCGCCAGCGAGCTCTTGTTCATATCAGACGAGTATTTCGCCTTGAGAACGGAAAAATAAACACAAAAGCCATGCTGCTCAAACTGGAATATAACGATGACTATTACGTGCACGCGTATGTGGATCTAGGATTCCTGTACTGGAATGCCAAAGATATCTTGACTCTCTTGCCTACGAACGTCTCGCATACGACGAGTGTTCTCCAAGTCTTTTTTCCTAATCGACACCATTTTCTTCGACTAGGCGATTTGGACAACTACTCCAAAGAATGGGGTCAACCGAACCAGATTGTCCTCACTTCGAATGAAGCGGCCTTCGTCGCTTCGAAATCCCTGCATAACAAGTCGCTCTTCCCTTGGATGTGTAAAATATTCATGAGACCTCTGACGAAAATTGAGGAGGACGGGGAAACGTATATCACCCTCCGAGAGACTGTGCAAGACGAACAAGAAAGGAAAAAGAGTCCTCTCTTTTTCATCACTCAATTCGGGATCCATCATCTCCCCAAAATCATCCAGAGACATCAAGCCTTCGTTGAAAAGTATCAGAAAGAGGACGATGGTGATGGTGATGATGATGATGATGATGATGCGATATGGTCTCCAGTCGCTTAAAGAAGGGGAAACGTTCTCCGCTTTCCCTATTCCATAGACTGGAGAGTTGAATCAGGAGACCAAAAAATGGGTCTTGGAAGGAATGAGTGCATTTCAAAATGCATTCGATTCCTTCCAAGACCCATTTTTTTGGGCCACTCTCTCCTCCAATCTTGGGAGAGAGAGAGAGAGAGAAAAGAAATTTATCATCTCCTGTCCACACAAAAAAGAAACTATGTATTTTTGTTTTTCTGGATGCGGCCGAATTTGTAGAGGAATCGTCCAGAAACCGGCCCTCAAGCCCATTTTCAGACGATTTCTATACATATTCGGTCATCAAGATGGTCCGGGGACGACTTTGTTTGGACATCATCTCTATATAGATGGTGAAATTTGTATAGCCATTTCTAAAGAATCTCAGAGAAAACTAAAAGCGAGATTGCAAAAAAAGAAATAGCCTCCAGTGAACACAATTCCAACGACAGTGGATAGGAAAAGTGAAGAGTTGAAATTGAAAGTCGAAAAACGAAATGGGATCGGCTAGGAAAAATTTCTCAGAGCTCAGAAAAAAATTCTGAGATGTAAAAAAAAAAAAAAAAAAAAGAAAAAAAAAAAAGAAAAAAAAACTTTTTGATAATTTTTATCATGTCTTCTAGACATGATAAAAATTAACTCACCCCCCTTTTGTCTGGGAATGTTGTCTCCCACTTTCTAAAAATAGACCATGACTCATCCTTTTAAATTCCAAGAAAAGACTGGGTTCTGCTCTATTTTTAGAAACGGTGAGACAACATACCCAGACAAAAGGGGGATGAGTTAATTTTTACTCATCCCCCTTTGGCGATCACCGTATTCATGGCGATGAATACGGTGATGTCTTCCACAAACAGGAGCAAAAAAGAGAATCGAAAAGGTATATATGTATAACAGGGAAGATCTAGAAAGGGGGGGAAAAACAATAAAACGTTTTACAGTCGTCGTCTTGAAAGAGACATTTTTCTTTTCAAAGGGTTAAGAAGTTTCAAAGGTCTTTTTAAATGAAGTTATGATTATTATCATTATTAAAAAAAACTAAGAATCAAATCGAGTTTATAGATAACCATATTCATAGGACCAAAGGGACTTACCAGCTCAGTTCACGTCTTCTTCTGTTCTATGAAGAAATCTCGCGGAGGACACACACTTTTATACTCGCGCGACATCTGTCGGGATCGCGACCCCATCTAAATGTCAGGGTCATTCCAACCTCTTAAAAGGATCGGAATGAAAGAAACACTTTGATAAAAAATATATTTATGAAAAGATATCTGAGGGTCGTGAGAACATTTTCTCTCCCCACCCCCCGCCTATTTCAAAAAAAAATAAAAAAAAGTCTTTCTTGGATCGCGTCAAGATTACAAAACAACTCACAGGACTTGTTTATCTCGATCTTGTCAGGGTCACCGTTTCACATAAGAAGATGGATGGACCCTGAACTTTAGACATGATAAAAATTAACTCTACCCGCCTTTTGTCTGGGAATAGGGTCTCACCGTTTCTAAAAATAGACCAGATCCCATTCTTGGAATTCTATTCTTTAGGAAAGGAGGAGTGATGGTCTACTTTTAGAAAGTCTGAGACAACATTCCCAGACAAAAGGGGGGTAGAGTTAATTTTTATCATGTCTAAGACATGATAAAAATTAACAAAAAGGTTTTTTTTTTTTTTTTTTTTTTTTTTAAGGCTTAAAAATTTTTCTGAGAGAGCTGAGAAAGATTTTTCCTCCCAATCTTTTTCGACGATGAAAAGGGAAAAACTACTGATCCGATCTCCCTACGCTTTAGGGAAAAAAATACTTATGAAATATTCATGTGTTGAAATTGACTATTCAAATAAGTGACATTTTGTTTCTCATTGGAACTGTTCAACGGCGAGTCCACTCGTCTCATTCTTTGGGGTAGGGGATGAAAGTACAGCGGTTTGTTGAAATCGATGATAGTTTCCTCTTTAGTCGGCGGAACTGTAAATCTATCCCGTCTTAACTCTTCTAATCTCTTTCAAAGTCTTTCTACTTGCTCTGCTAAGGTTTCCTCGGTACTCATGATCTCTCTTAGTTTAGGGAAGTCTTGACGTATTGGCTAGAGAACAGAGGGTCTTTTTCTCTCTATACATATATCATTTTCTATTTTTTTTTCTAGGGATTTACATACCATTTCATTCATGAACATTCAATGGTTCTCTCCAAGACCAAATTTTAGAAGAGGACCACAAAGAGTACACTTGAGGATCCTCTTTCAGGTCTAGGTGAGATAAGGGTTGAGACCAATATTCTTGGGTCTCTAAAGCATCCCAACTTAGACATTTATTATTATTATTATTAGAAAGTTCATCCTCCTCCTCCTCCTCCTCCTCATCGTCGCACGAGTTCTCCTGGGGAGATTCTTCCGCCTCCTCTTCGTCTTCGACAGCTTTGCTCTCGGAGGGGTAACAATGTAATTTCCGGAAAACGTAACTACCCTCCATCAAATGGTATCGAAAATTTCTCACCTTGTTCTCGCCACAATGAATCATCTTTTGGAAATATTGGTGTCGCGTGCATTTCGACTTGTTCCGCCCCTCGGTTTTCCCTGGGATGTAAAACTCGTAAACGGATCGCTGGCAGAGCTTGCTGAAAAATTCGGCTTTATCGTATCCATTGACGTAGATCACCTCCACATTTTCGGTCAGTATTTTCAGGATTGTAGGAAGATGCTCGTAGGAAAGACGACCCTCGGTCCATTGCAGGCCGTGTCGGTTATTTGTAGTCTGGTTGACCACAGCTTGATTGCGGGACGATAAGTCATCGTAATGGACAGGAGGGAGAAAAATCATGGATCCGCATAAGGTTAAATCGCAAGTGATGTAGCCCAGTTCTTTCAAGATGAAACATATATCTCCCGTCTTTGGATCATAACAGTGAAAGTATTCCATGTCCAGAACAATGTAGGAATCTTTGAGAGGTTTGGCACTCAAAATGTCCATCTTCTTCAATTGAGGAAAAAAAGAAAACAAAATTCTCTCTCTCTCTCTCGCTGTGTGTCCTGAAGGAAAAAATGGATAGCGTTCTCTCGCCGTCTCCTCTTTTATATATATAGAGAGAGAAGGTTGCACGTGACAGGTCGTATGAATTCTGGGAAAGGTCACATTCGTATATATATATTTGTTTTTTGAATAATATCGTGCGTATCTCAATACACATCCATCATAATAATAATAAAGGTCACCTTGGAAAGAGAAAACATGGAACTCGTGCTCGACTTTGAAGGTTTCTACGATTCTCAAGGAGCCTTTATTGTGAAAGAATTGGCTTACGTCACATTGGACGGTACTTCTCGAGGGGTATTTGTTTTTAAACCCCCGTTTCCATGGCAAATGCTCACCGAGAAAGAAAAACGAACCGCTGTGTGGGCGAGTGATTATTATCACGGCTTGTCATGGTACGAAGGAGAAATTCCGTACAGTTATTTTCCATGGGTGTTAACGATGTTGACGGAACCTTTTTCCATGATTTGGGTGCGAGGAGAAATGAAACGGCGGTTTTTAGAGAAATGGTTGCAAAGATCCATTTATTGCATTTCGGGATCGACGCAAGAGATTCTCAAATACAATGGGATTGAACACATGAATTGTCCTAACCATACAAAAGGTTTTTTCCATTGCGCTCTACAAAAAGCAGTTCGGTATCATTATTATTTAAAGACACAGAGAAGAAATTCGCATGGTCGATCCTGCACAATTCAATCTTGACAGAACTCATTAAAAAAAAATACATATATCACGTTACTTCTTCAACAGCACAGATGGTTCTGAAGCGAAACTTGGAATTTTGAAATAATAGATCAGGGAGAAATCATTCTTAAAAACAAATGGTAAAGTCTCGAATCGGCTGGGAGAAAAAAAATTTCTCAGAGGTGAGATAAAAATTCTAATGAAAAAAAAAAAAAAAAAAAAAAAAAAAAACTTTTGGTTAATTTTTATCATGTCTTAGACATGATATAAATTAACGACCCCCTTCCCTTTTTGTCTGGGAAGGATGTCTCACCCTTTCTAAAAATAGACCATGACTCATCCTTTCTCTATCATTCCATGAATGAATCACGATTTGTTTTTCAAAAGAGTGAGACAACATTCCCAGACGAAAAGGGAAGAGGGTCGTTAATTTTTATCATGTCTAACACATGATAAAAATTAACAAAAAGTTTTTTTTTTTTTTTTGAGTTGTAGAATTTTTTTCAGCTCTGAAAATTTTTTTACAGCCGACTCAAGACTTTACCATTTATATTTACGAATAGTCTTTGGATTATTTATTTATTTTCTTTTAAAAAGAAAAATTCTGAGCTAGACCTATCTATTGGCTTAACATTCTGGTCATTGAAACAGTCTAGAATCTCATTTTATTTTTCGAGGCTAATGCACGGGTTCTCCAATCAAAAGGGTTACTATAAAGGGATTGGTTTGAATGCATTTATCTGCAAATGTTGTAGGATTCTGTTGTTGAGAAGGGGGTATATTATTATTATTATTATGATGATGATTGTGGCAGATTCGTTTTCTACATGGAAGTCTAATCTCCTCCGAAGACCTTTTCTGGGGATCGTCGATAGATGGTTTTTCAATAGGAATCGTTTCCCTCGGATCCTCAAGAGATAGAGGGGGGTCCTGTCTTGAGACATGGAGCGGTCTCTCCTCCTCCTCCTCCTCCTCGAGAAGTCTTGAGAAAGGGAGAGGATTTTCGGTTCCCTTATTCTTGAGGGGTCTTGACAAATTGAGAGGTCCCTCCTCTTCGAAAGAGAGAGAAGTTTTGGTTCCCTTATCCTCGAGGGGTTTTGACAAATCGAGAGGTCCCTCATTTTCGAGGGGTCTTGATAAATGGAGAGGTTTTTCATCTTCGAGGGGGTTTGATAAAGGAAGAGGTCCCTCCTTCTCGAGGGGTCTTGATAAATGGAGAGGTTTTTCATCTTCGAGGAGGTTTAACAATGGGAGAGATTTCTCCTTCTCGAGGGGTCTCTCTTCCTCAAGGGGTTTTGAGGAAGGGAGAGGTTTTTCATCCTCGACGGGTTTTGACAAACTGAGAGGAATCTGAACAGGCTTCTCTTCATCCCCATCATTATCGAGGAGGATGAGGATAGGCTTTTGGAAAGGTTTTTTCTTTTTCTTCTGAACAGGCTCCTCTTGATGCTCGGGGAGAGGGATGGGGTAGTTGTTCCACCATTCTATTTTTTCTTGCTCGAGGATTTTTTCAAAAGTCGTGGCCTCTCTATGATGAGACGAACGAGGAGAGTCCTCGAGAAGAATATAATAGGTATTCTTCCCAGTCTTCTCGATCGAGAGAGGTTCGTGCAAACATTTATGCAACCATTCACTAAAATGAACGAGAATCCCTTTTGTCTTCTCAAGACGATCCATAATCCTATTCATTTGCGAGACGGTTAGAAAGTGGGACGTGTAAAAATATTTGGCTCGTTTCATTAACAAAATTTGTGCATCCAAAGGTGGAATGTCACGAGCCATCAACACGTTTTCGTCGGACAAAAATTCGTCCCGCATCTTTTGATAACTCCCCACGGTATAATAACCCGCACATTTTGAAAAATCGGAGGCTTTCAGGTAAACGACTCCTTGGATGATATAAAAGGAAAGATCAACATATTTATATTTGAAAGGAATACACGTAGTGAGCTGGGGATGCCTCCTCATGATCCACTTGGACACAAATACGACTTTGGGGCTCTCCCCTTTTATTTATAGAGAGAAAGAGAGTGTGACCTTCCCTTCCCTCCTCCTCCTCTCTCCCTGCTTCCTCTATCTCTGGACGTCCTTGGATTGGAAAGGGTGACTTTGAAAAAAAAAAGAAGGTCATGGTTGGATAATTTTTTGTTTATTAAATTATTACTTTCACTTCCTCATTCCCACACACATTCATCTTTTTAAGAAAAGAAAAAGAGGTCATGGAGATAAGATTTCTTGGAAAGAAGAGAGAGAGAAACAAAAAAAAACAAATAAAACGGACGTCATAGAGCCTCTATGTGTGTCTGTGTGTGTCTATATAGATATATAAAAAGACGAGAGTACTGGGTGAGATCATTTCTTTTCCATTGGGAGCCATGTCGCTATTAGACGTTTTTCCAACTCAACGGATTTCGAACGGGGAGGATTTGAAGACGCTAAAGCAAATCTCCAACTTGAAAATTTTTTTGGCGTGTCATTGTGCGACATTTATTCCGCATTTACCACCTCATCAAGCGATCGTTTCTTTCAACCAAGATGTCGAATCCTCCAACCTGCTTGTTCAGAATATATACAGAAATTTATTCGAATCGCAACAAACGAAAGAGGAATCTCCCTTCTCTTGGAATCGGATGGATCGAGCTTTGAGACGGCCCATTCAAACAGACCGGCGATATACAGATCCGCGCACGAGTTTTCGGTGGAAGAATATTTTTCTCACGAAACGATAGTTTACGTTTGGAGTGAGAACGACGGCTGAGGACGAAGTTCATATTGTTCAAACCACAGCCGCTCCTCTCGCCTATTACGAATCATCGTCCCCCAATCTGAAGGAAAGAAGTTCTAAAGTCAGCGACAGGATGAAATATAAGAAATATATTCTAAGACCTTTTCAAAACTATGTCGTTCCCCCGAAAACGCAATATCTCATCGTCACAACCCAGAAGAGTCTCTTTCTCGTCGATCGGTGCTCGTACTCGCTTTGGAAACAATTGAAAGAGGAGATTTCTTTCCAATCGCCGATGATGTTTCAAGAAAAAGAAGAAGAAAACCCTCCGCCACCTTTACCCATCCCTTCCTTAGATGATAAGAGGAGCTGGACCAAACCGTCGTCATGGCCCGAAACAAAATCGACCCGGCAACGGAATGAAATTGAAGTCATCACAATTGAAGATGAGGAGGAAGAAAAAAAATTACCTCTTAAAAAACGGTCGACTTACCGGAACCTACCTGGCGTGCAAGATCCGCTTCAGAATCCAGAAGCTTCTTCTTCTTCTTCTTCTTCCCCGACTTGTTCAAACAGGCAACCTCTTTCGGACTCCTCACAGACAGAACCTCTTCCAGTATCCTCTTCTTCTTCTTCTTCTCCTCCAACCTGTCCCGACATCGTAGAGGTAGAATGTCAGACGGGTCCACAAGCTTCAAAAAGTCCCGACATCGTAGAGGTAGAATGTCAGCCGGGTAGTTCCAACGGGTCCAGAAATCATGGAGACAGAATCACAGCCGGGTTCACAAGTTCCAACGGGTCCAGAAATCATGGAGGTAGAATTTCAGCCGGGTAAACAAGTTCCAACGGGTCCAGAAATCATGGAGGTAGAATAGCAGCCGGGTCCAGACATCCTAGATCCCTCCACTCATCCCAAAGAGACTCCAAGTGTTTCAAGACAGCCTTGTGAGGATCCAGCCCTCCCCGTATGGAATGATTATATGGACTTACAAAATTTGGTGCAACAGGAAGAAGAAAATAATCATACGGATGGGTGGGTCAAAGACTGTTTAGATCATTTAACCTCGAATGAAATTGAACTGTTATGGAATTGCATTTCTGAAATCACATCGGAAATGGGATAAAAACCAAAACAAAAAAAAACAATTTTTTAATAACAAATGGGAGGAGGGTCATGATGTCAATTAAAAAAAATATTATATAGAGTCCAATCTTGGTGGTTCACTTCAGTTTTCCAGCATGAGGTGATCCACGTTTCCCGAAATATGGATCCCATTCCAAGAGAGATTGTGTAGAGCCTTCACTTCAGTTCTTTTTTTTTTTCCTACCAAGAGGAGAGAGTCCCCAAAGGGCTACCCATGTCCAAAGAGAGAAAGTGTAGAGCATTCATTTCAGTTTTTTTCCAAGTTTAAGGGAGGGAGGTCTCAAAATGACACCCCCCATTTTCAAAGAGAGATGGTGTAGAGCGTTCATTTCTGTTTTTTCCAAAGTTAGGGAGTTTTCAAATGACTACCCATTTCAGAGAAAGAGAGAGAGAAGGTGTAGAGCGTTCATTTCAGTTTTCCAAGGTTAGGATGGTGGTGGAGAATCCTCCAAAATGGCTACTCATGTCAAAGAGAGAGAGAGAAAAAAAAAGCGTAGAGCGTTCATTTCAGTTTTCCAACATTAGAAGGTTCCAAAATACCTTCTGAATTCAAAGAGAGATCGTGTAGAGCGTTCATTTCCAGTTCTCCAAGATCAGAAGAAGAGGGTCCGCTTTTCCCAAAAGGGCTTTCCGCATTCAGAGACAGCGAAATGCAGACTTCAGTTTTCTCCCTCCCCAAGAATAGAGGGTCCCAAAATGGCTTCCCATTTCAAAGAGAGAGGGAGAGGCGTTCATTTCCATTCTCCAAGATAGGGTCGTCTGCTTTTTCCCAAAATGGCTTCCCAATTCAAAGAGAGAGAGAGAGAAAGGGTGTGTAGAGCGGTCATGTTCATTCTCCAAGATAGGGTCGTCAGCGTTTTCTCAAAATGGCATCTCCCCATTCAAAAAGAGATCGTAACCAATTTTTTCCAGTTTTTTCCAAGAGGGGGGAGAAGAAAACCTAGGATGGAATAACACGACACACAGAGAGAAAGAGAAAAAGAAAACGCCATCTTGTCATTTTCTGATAGGGTACCGGTGTTCGAATACTTTTGTGACCGACTGTCTGATTATACTGGGAGAACCATAAAATCGGAAAAGCGATGGGTTTCACAGTTAACGAGGCAATCGAAGACAGACTGGGAAAGAGAGATCCTTTTTTTTTAGCTGAGAAGCAGATTGCCCTGGAAATCCGTAACTCTGACCATATAATTTTTCCATAGACTTTTTGAACGGTATTCAGGAGACATCCTCCATGAGGGAAAAAAAATCTCCCCTTCCCCTTCTAAATCGACTGGAAAGAGAATGAGGTGGAAGAGATCCATCCACGAGAGATCATACTCTTGAACGTCAGACAAATATGAAGTCGAATAGCTTAAACAAAAAATGCTTGAAATGTCATCGAGTCTCGAAAATCTAGGCCTCTCTCTCTCTGAAGGAAATGAGAAAACGGGAATCTGAGTTTTTCTTCCTCAACGGCTGACATTCATCTGAAGTCACACTCGAAATGCTTAAATAGATAAACGAGAGTCCATTCTTAAAAAAATGGCGCTATGTCGTCAATTGGAGAATCGAGTCGGCTGGGAAAATATTTTGAGAGCCAGGAAAAAAAATTTTCTAACTCTATATATATATATATATATATATATATATATAAAACTTTTTGTTAATTTTTATCATGTCTTTGGACATGATAAAAATTAACTACCTTCCCCTTTTGTCTGGGAATGTTGTCTCACCGTTTCTAAAAATAGACCATCACTCATCCTTTCTAAAAAGAATAAAATTCCAAGAATGGGTTCTGGTCTATTTTTAGAAACGGAGAGACAACATTCCCAGACAAAAGGAGGGTAGAGTTAATTTTTATCATGTCTAGAAGACATGAGAAAAATTAACCAAAGGTTTTTTTTTTTTTTTTTTTTTCAGATTTAGAAATTTTTTTTCAGGCTCTCAAAATTTTTTCCCAGCCGACTCGATTCTCCATTGACAAGACAGCGCCATTTTTTTAAGAATAAACTCTCGCTTATCTATTTAAGCATTCCCAGTTTGGCTTTAGATGAGTGTCAGCCATTGAAGAAAAAGCATCCTGTCACTTGGGAGAGACATATTTTGAGGAGTCAACATGTTGTGTGGACCGTTGAGATCGACTTTTCTTTTCCCATTGTGTGGACATTGTTGAGCGTTTTGTGAAGCTTTGAAAGAATGGAGGGGTTTTGATGGAGAATATTTCTTTTTATTGAATTTTTTTAAAAAAAAAGATTTAAGATTGACATTTTATAAGAGGTTTTACATGGAAAGAAGGTTTTTCTTCTAGTTTGACGATGTCTTTTTCTTGGGAGATGTTTCTATTGGAAAGATGGAAGGAAAGACGATTCCCACATTGAAGAAGGTTCATGAGAAACTCGTACGGATCTTGGTTCTCTTCTCGAGCCGATATATCATACGGAATCCGGGACATGTTTTGCAATCGCTCCAGTTCCTCCTCGTATTTTTGCTTGCTCGCCATTTTCATGCGGGGACGAAACTGGTCCAGAATATACAATCCCTGGGGTTGAGTCACTCGAGAAAAAGCGACATATTGTTGAAATCGATTAAAAGGTCCGTGCATGTAAATTGCGATCGACGGAAAGGTGGCTCCTTGGGCGTTATGAGCCGTGATCGCTTCGGCTAACATCAAAGGAAACTGTTCGCGATAAAATGCGAGTGTTTTCGTCGAACAGGTGTCAATACGAATGGAGACGCGATCGATAGGAGCTAGACTATTCGAAAATTGCAGCCAGACTCGCGTCACAACTCCGTCTTCATCCTGGTCTATTTGGTGTAGTGTTCCAATTGCTCCATTCATCCATCCTTTGGATCTGTCGAGCGTTTTAGTCAATTGATATCGCGCTCCTCTTTGTAAATGGAGGACGGATTCGAGATTCGCCATCTGAGATCGATGTAAATGTTGACTCCGTTTCATCATCCTCTTCCGCAATTTTTCGCTCTCGGAATAAATCACGTCTCGAGCCAGACACGAACAGTACGTCCCTCGGGATTGGAGACGTTTCATATTATATTTCTCTGCATCCTTGCTCGAAAAACAGAGAATAATAGCTTCGCGAGGAATTTCGTCGAAACTGCGAACGCGGGACTGGAAAAATGCCACATCGTCCGGTTCTAAAAAGTGATTTCTCGTTAAACGATCGAGTCTCTCCTCGTAATCCAGAGAGAAACGCATACATTCGACTAGTTCATAGTAGAGCGTAGATTGAGGCGTCCACCACCCTTCAGAATAAAAAATGGGCATGTCGCGAATCGGTTGGAGCTGCTGCAAATCTCCGAATTTAATCATATGCACATTCCCAAACGGTTTATCCGGCACATGACACAATTGTCGAAGTTGCTGGTCGAGGCGCGAAAATAAATTGGATCCGATTGTGGAAACGTCATCCAAAATCACCATCCGTAAAGGAGCATACAGGGGTCTGTAATAGTCTAAAGTCTCTTGGGTCAGAGGTCGAACAAAAGTCCCGTTCATTTGAAGACGCAGGGCATGATGCAAAGTATCTCCCGTAATGTAAACCGCTCCTTGAGCACTGAGTGCGAGTTTGAGAACCGAGCACGCTTCGCTAAAAAGAGGCGTTCGAATCAGAGTTTGGTATAAAGCTTGGATCAGGAAAGATTTACCCGTTCCGGCAGATCCTTGCACAATAATATCCAGAGGAGGGGGACGTTTCGATTCAGGTAACGCGTAATAAGTGTACAAACGGACGAGAACGTAGATCAGGAAATTGTATTGCTCTTTATTACATTGTCGAATACATTTTTGATAAGCTTCTTCGGACCACATATCCTTATACTGCAAATTCGTATAGCTTTCCCACTGCTTGGGAGGAAGATATTTCTTTCGCGGTCGGGAGTTCTTTTTAAGAACAGCATAACGTTCCTTTTGAAGTATTCGTTCTCGCTCTCGATTAGCTGAATTGCTTCGCCAGCGTCGTTTCTGTTCACGCATTCTTTCCCTAAGACGTTCTCTACTGGATAGGCTCATCGTGACACCACTCAAAAAGGTGAAGTGTGTGTATAGAAAATCACTTCCTTTAATTTATATACATACACTTTTTGAGGAGGAGGGGGGATGTGAAATGACCTCGTCTCGAAACGAACCAACAGCACTTCGAGAAGACTTGGAACGAGATAGGTTTCTTAGAAAGAGGGACACAAAAAATATATAAAAAATCAGAATGATTTATCCGTCGACCTCTGGGCTAAAAGTAAACAAACAAAATTTGAAAAGGTCAAGGTGAACTCAATGAATTCATCTTCATGAAATCAGATAGGAAAAAAAAATGAGGGTACCCATGTTTCCTCTTCAACAACATAGACTCATCTAAAACGAAACTCGGAATGCTTACACAAATAAACAAGAATCCATTCTTAAATAAAAAATGGGGACGTCTTGTCGATCGAGTGGGCTGGAAAAAATTTCTGTAACTCTGAAAAAAAAAAAAAAAAAAACTTTTGGTTAATTTTTATCATGTCTTCTAGACATCATAAAAACTAATGAACCCCCCTTTTTGTCTGGGAAGGATGTCTCACTCTTTCTAAAAATAGACCATCACTCACCCTTTCTAATAGCAACAATTCCAAGAATGAGTCATGGTTTGTTTTTTTCGAATGGGTGAGACATCCTTCCCAGACAAAAAGAGGGGACAGTTAATTTTTATCATGTCTATAAGACATGATAAAAATTAACCAAAAGTTTTTTTTTTTTTAACTCAGAATTTTTTTTCCCAGTCAACTTGGCTGGACAAGACATCTCCGGATTCTTTCTGGAATGGACTATGATCTATTTAAACATTTCGAGTTCCGAGTTTCGCTTCAGTTGAGTGTGAGTCGTTCTAGAAGAAGAAACCATCCTGTGACTGGAGAGAGAGAACTATTCCTTTTTTCCATTCACCTGTTGTGTTGAACCGTTCAGATATTTGCTTTTATTAATATTTTTTTTTCCTAACCCACGCGTCTTTAAACAATGGAATAGTTTGAAAGGGTCAACCCATTTTATAGATATCAACCTCATACCTTCATCTCAACGGGTCTCGAGTGGGAGGAAGGAAGGAGCAGGCGACGAGAACTAAGCATGTCTGTTTATCGAGTAGACGCATCGGGGAAAGAACGATACCCGACCGACCCCTAACATCCTCATTACGAATTATACGTTACGGATACTGAAGGAAATCCTATCTTGGCTCGAGACGAAAACGGTCATGAGTATTACGCAGTAGATTTAAACGGAAACCAATACATTTTAGCTCCTCGACGGTATGCCCGAACGTCTTTTGGACGAGAATACTACCCGAAATTTCAAAATGGGGACGATTATTCGCTTTATACGTCTGTTTTATTCCCTTATGCCAAAGACGAATCGGGGCATGAAATGTATCCTAAAAAGGCGGATGGAGTCGAATATTGTTTAACGGCCGGCGATCGAATTCGTTATGCTCGCGATGCTTGGGGAAACGAGTTTTATCCTCGAAGAGCGGATCAGCAAACGGAATACCTCTGTGAAGAAGTGGGGTATGCGAAAAGAGCCGACGGATCCGAAACGTATCCTAAATTTTATATCTACACTTCTGGTTAAGATCTCTCTCTCTATCGAAAGAGAAGAAAATAATAAAGAGTGTTTTACTGCAATGGAGCATTCTGACGCGGAACCTGTTTCTTATTCCATTTGGTGTGTGAAATGCCGAACCAAGACCGATACGGTCGACGTCCACTATCGCATGTCGAAAAATCGACGGCCGATGGTCACGGGAAAATGTCAGGCGTGTGGAACCAAGAAACAACAGTTTATTACAAATGCTTCCGTTCCACCTGGAATTCAGTTCCTGGATGAGGAGGAAGAAAAGGAAAATGTTCCGAGTAAGAAGAAACAAGTATATTCAAATCAAAAATTGGAAAAAGATGGATCTTACTATTATATGCTCTCCTAAAGCGGGTGGTTCACCTTTACAGTTTGGCATACAGACGGATTCGCATAATCCGGTTCCAAGACTCGTGAATTTTCCTCAACCGGCAACTCCACCCTTAGATACTTCTTCTTTGAATGAGTTTTCTAGCATTCTGAAAGAATATCTAAACGTCGTGAGAGAATTGATTCTTCCCCTGCAACGAAATGTTGAAGAAAAGAGCTCTGAATGTGGAAGCAAGGACACGGATCCAAAGCCAAATTCGGAGGGTTGAAAGGGATAGGTGAAAATCCATTATTAAAAAAAAAAGAAACAATGGTCATGTCATGTCTTGTCGATCGAGTCGGCTAGAAAAAATTCTCTAGATGAGATTGAAAAAAAAAAAAAAAAAAAACTTTTGGTTAATTTTTATCATGTCTTAAGACATGATAAAAATTAACTCTCTCTTCTTTTTTGTCTGGGAAGGATGTCTCACCCTTTCTAAAAATAGACCATCACTCACCCTTTTTGAAGGCAATTATTCCAAGAATGAGTCATGATCTATTTTTAGAAACGGTGAGACAACCTTCCTAGACAAAAAGGAGGGACAGTTAATTTTTATCATGTCTAGAAGACATGATAAAAATTAACCAAAAGTTTTTTTTTTTTTTTTTTTTTTTTCATCACTTAAAAAATATTTTCCAGAGCTCTGAGAATTTTTTTTCCCAGTCGACTCGATGATCCAAACAACAAGACATCCAAAATTGTTTCTAGAAGAAACTCTCGCTTCTCTATTTAAACCCCTCGCGTTTCCAACTTCAGATCTGTGTGTGCTGTGCACTCGACCTAGAATTGCGCTTCTCCTCCCTCCTGGAAAGAGCCTTTTTTTCCTGAGCTCTTAGCATTTTTTCTCAGCTTCATTTCCATTCTCCAGGTTTCTGTCTCCTCCTTTCCGTTAACACTGCAAAATTTCTAAATTTCTCATCACTCGGAGCTTGGAAATCTGTCATCAAAAAAAAACATGACATAGCTCTGTTTTCAAGGAGTCGGTTTAGATTCGTTAGGATCATGGCTGATTTTCCATGACGGCTCTCCAACCTCAATATTAGAGTTTGAAAGGAATAAGGTAAAAATGTTCGTCCTAGATATGCAACGAAACGTAAAAAGAGCGACGAGGATCTAAAAAAGCTACGACCCTTTCCAGAAGGGGGAGGGAGCAATGGATATTCAGGTGAGTCCACAGCATGGACTGCACGAAAATGAAACGGCTTCCGCAGATAACAGAATGTTCGAGATGTCTGTCGTCGATCAAGTCAGCTGGTAAAATTTTCTAAGAGCTGAGAAAAATGTTCGCATACCTTCACAGAAATTCTTTCCAAGAAGGAGAAGTGTGTATCCAGGTCGAATTCACAGCACAGACTGAACTGAAGTTGGAAACACGAGTGGTTTAAATAGAGAAGGGAGAGTTCCTTCTAGAAACAATTTGGATCTGTCTTGTTTGGATCATCGAGTCGGCTGGGAAAAAATTCTCAGAGCTTTGGAAAAAATTTCTGAGTGATAAAAAAAAAAAAAAAAAAACTTTTGGTTAATTTTTATCATGTCTTCTAGACATGATAAAAATTAACTCTCTCTTCTTTTTGTCTGGGAAGGATGTCTCACCGTTTCGAAAAACAAACCGTGACTCATTCTTGGAATAATTGCCATGAGAAGAATGAGTTTTGGTTTCGTTTTCGAAACGGTGAGACATCCTTCTTTGACAAAAAGAGGGGACAGTTAATTTTTATCATGTCTATAAGACATAATAAAAATTAACTAAAAGTTTTTTTTTTTATTACTCAGAAAATTTCCCCCCCCAACCAACTCAATGGACTAGACGATGAGTTTTTAAGAATGGTCGTTTTGTTATTTATGCAGATATTCCGAGTTTCGCGTCAGGTAAATGCGCGCTCACCTTAGATTGGATTCCCTTCAGACAGGTCTAGAGATTGGATAACCCATCAAGAATTCTTCAACAGGTTTTTGGAAAAAAGAAATCGTCAAGAAGTGAGTATTGATTTTCATATTTTCTTTTCAACCTTGGGTCAGTTTCTAGTACATTCCTATACTAATTCCATTGTATTTAAAAAAAAATAATGTCAGCACGGTCTGATCTGACCCGAAACGCTTGCCCATCCAGTTGGCTGCTGGAGAGAGGGAAAAAAAAAAGAAATTTGTTGTGAAGGATATGTCAATTCTTTTCTAAAAATAGATTTCTAAGAAAAGAATGAACCTTTGTTGGAAATCTATTTTTAGAAACATGTCTAGACAACATGTTGACAAGAAAAAAAAATTCTTTTTTTTTCCTGAGAGTGAAATGATTTTTTTCTTTCCACCCACTTTTCTTATTCTTTGGGAGGAAGGAAGAACTTCTCTTCCCCCCGCCTTTTTTCCACTAGTATTTATATAGATCCGAGTTTTTCTGCTTACAGGGTTCATTCTCGTTCTTCCTTCTCAACCGAGCAAAACTAAAATGTCGACCGATGCCGTTGCAGTTCTACCTACCCTGGTGGAAATCACGCCCGTCTGTCATCTCGATGTAGCTGATCAATGGGAACCTCTCTCCCGTTTCGAGAAATGGTTTCGGGACCCGGAGCGTATGGAACAAATCGTCCAAGAAACCATGTGCTATTTATCCTGTTACGATGGAAAAATCCTGCATTATTTTTCGTCCATCGAAGTTTTCAAGCATTTTGCTTTCCAATCGATGATGGAGGCAGGAACCTTTCGCTTACACGCTTATCTGCGATGGGAAAATGTGATCGCCGTCGATGCTGGAACTTTTTTAAAACTGTTTTACGTTTCACCCGAGTGGGTTCATATTCTTCAAACCGGAGAAGCTTCTATCCGTCTTTATGGATGGGAAATGGAATCAGAAGCCGACGGGTATCGTATGATTCCCTATCGACTGCGAGCTCGCTCCGTGTACATTATTCACGGACCTCTTTACTACCAACTCCAATTTCATGACAAGACGGTGTTTGCCGTAGACGCCCTCTCCAGGAAGAAAATGGAGTCTTTACGAGCGTTGCATCCTGAACAGCATTTTCAATTCCCTGCTCGCGAGGAAGAGAAGAGAAGGAAAAGATCCAGAAGGAGGAGACACCTAAAGAGGTACTAAAAAAGAAGTCGGAAGGTAGAAGCATATTTGTTTTTCATTAACGGAAAAAAAAACTGTGGATCATTCTTTGTATATTTGTTGGAAAAAAAAAGAAGAAAAGACTAATAGTCATAATAGAGGGAGTTAGGAGGGACCCTATCTATATATAACTCTCTATATAAATCGGAAGCGTCAACAGGACGGTCCACCGAAAACAATCTACCTTATCTTTCTCAGAGCAGAGTGGAAGAAAGGCCAAGATGCGTGGACTCATTGGAAGCAAAAAAATTCGAGTGGTTTAAATAGATAAGTGAGAAAAGATTTTGAGAGGTGTTGTTTTATGGATGGAGCTGGCTGGGAAAAAAAATTGGCAAAGCTCAGAGAAAAATTTCCTGAAAAAAAAAAAAAAAAAAAAAAAAAAAAAAAAAACTTTTTGTTAATTTTTATCATGTCTTATAGACATGATAAAAATTAACTCTCTCTTCTTTTTGTCTGGGAATGATGTCTCACCATTTCGAAAAATAGACCATCACTCATCATCCTTTCTAAAATAATAGAATTTCAAGAATGGGATATGTTCTATTTTTCGAAACGGTGAGACATCATTCCCAGACAAAAAGAAGAGAGAGTTAATTTTTATCATGTCTATAAGACATTAACCAAAAAATTAACCAAAAGTTTTTTTTTTTTTTTTTTTAATTCAAAATTTTTTTCCACAGCGCTGAGAAATTTTTCCCAGTCGACTCACTCATCCAAACAAGACATCAAAAATTGTTTCTAGAAGGAGCTCTCATTTTTTTCTATTTAAGGAACTTGAGTTTCGGCTTCCCATCAGTCTGTACTCTGCATTCAACCTGGATACCCATTCTTTGGAGATAGAGGGGAAACTTTCGCAGTTTTTTTTTCTGAAACTCTCTATGGATCAGAGAATCTCACACATATCCTCCTCCGTGGATCGAAGTGGACTGACCGCCACATCTGTTTTAGATAATAGTTTTGAATTTTCCACCTCCTCCCCAAGATTGGACTATCTGAATATTTTTTTTAAAGAAAAACGAAATTATTTTTTATGATTATTCTACAATTTTTAGTTTTTTCTTCCCCCCCCCCACTCTTTAAGAAGAATAAAAACATAAAGCACATTGAAACAGTTCCGATAAATTTTGAAACTGAAAATCCATCACCTTGTTCTCCACGGGACTAAAATAAGTTTCCCCGGTCTGATGGTATGGGGTATAGCGGAGAATCCGGCTAGGGCGGTCCGACGTATCAATCCGTCGTTAAGGATCGGTAAGGGCGAAAAGGGGCTCGAGAGATCCATTGCTGAATAGTCCGTTGACTTTTCGAACTCATCCAAGTCCCTTGCTGGGAAAGGCAAGTTACGAGTTCCGATCCTCGAAAATAGAGCGTGCCCGACCCCAAGTAAAACGTGAGGGGAATTGTCTTGGCGAAACGGAAACGAATCGCGAGGGAAAAAGACTCTCGCCGTAACCACTCCATGGCATTTGGTTTTCTCTCTCTCTCTCTCTTTCTCCTGAGGATGAGATGGAAAAAAAAAGAAAAGGCAACTTTTCTCTCAGCTTCTTTTATATATAGGAAGAGAGAGGAGAAGGAGTGTTCTCGAAAAGACTCATGGGAAATTTCCTCTTCTTCTTCTTTTTCGGGTAGGTGGGAGGAACTCGTTTTTTTTGGCGGAGAGAATGCGTCGGATGACATCCCGAGACATTAAAAAAAAGAATAGATAGGATGGATTCTTCAAATGGGAAATGCGGGGTGGTTAAGGCATCTTATTCCATTTTTTTTTACTTTTCTAAATAACAAATAGAATCGGGTGGATTCCATTTATCTCCTTCTAAAAAATATAGCAACACTTGATCCTTCCCGTCCTTTTTCATTTCCTGTTGACGTGTTAGATACTTTAGAGCCTCTTCGATTTTAATTAAGTAACCCCGATAGACCATCCGATCATCAATACTCCCGATATTGCGTTCGAGAGCCATTCTATAAGCAGCTTGAGATTGGAAAGGAGAATAATTATCAAAGTAGGTATTACGGCGTAAATGTTTAGGATGTTCGACTATAAAAAAATATTGTGTATAAATGCATTGATCTAATCCCGTAAATTCTAGTTTGATTAAGGGATATTGAGCCACGTCCGAGGGTTGGTAGGCGAATCGGTAGCCGGACTCTTCTTCAAATTCCTGATACGCAACTCTGAACCATTTGAATCGAGGGTCGTCGTCTTTCTTGAAGCGTCTTTTATCCATTTGTCCATGCGGGAAATCCCATTCATCTTCATAAGCTAATTTAGCCTTGTACCGATCATAATCGTCTTGTAAATTGGGATGGAGAGTCGGATAAATATGGTTTTCAAATTCATCTTGAAGCATCGATATTTTTTCCAAATCGAAGGGTGGTTCGATACGTTTATTTTTTAAAAGCTGAATTAAATAATTTTGAAAACAGTATGGCATTTTTCGATGAATCATCACCACCTGTCCTGATGAGGTCTTTACCACTAAACCATATGAAGTAGAGTATTTGTTTCTCTGGATCATCTGAAAAAAGGAAAAAGAGAGAAAAATTCCTTGATTACCTATCCACTCAATGAATACATTTATGAACAGCAAATTTCACTAATTGTTGGAGCGCTAGCATGGCCATAAATCGATGACAAGATTTCGATCGACAAGATGGACATTGCTGTGGCTGACGATGTTGAGGTTTGTAAATAACAGTCCATAAAAACTTGAGATGTACCTTTTGATGAATTTTTTCTCGAGTGGGTTCATTCGCCACGTAGAGTTTTTCAATATGAAGTCGTTCCAGATCCGCATTCAATTGCTGAATAAATTCCTTCGTATGTGTTTTCAGGTCTCTGGCTATAAACCGGACGCAGTTCGTAAGAGTATATCCATCAGAGGTGACAGCCAACACACCAACAATTTTTTGGTGGAGCTTGGTCTGTGAGGACTTCTTCTTTCTAGAGCACTGATGAGTGGATAACGAGGGAGGAGAAGACAGTATTTCCAAAGAATGAGTTGGAGAAGGAGAAGACTTTTTCGGTACTCTAAAAACGGGTGAAAATGGTCCATAAAAAGTGGGTTCCGTATCTGGAATATCCTCAAAGGGATCTTCTTCACATGAAATGACTAAGTTATCCGTTGCCATGTGTTCGCTATCTTTTTACGAAACAGAATGAACCCCGATTTCTTTTTCAACCATTTATATACTAAGAGAGGGGGGAATAAAATAGGTAGAGGTATCGAGATATCGTTGAAAAATATTTTTAAGAACTAGGAGAAAAAATTCTTCAGTAAAAAAAAAAAAAAAAAAAAAAAAAAAAACTTTTTGTTAATTTTTATCATGTCTTTTAGACATGATAAAAATTAACTCTACCCTTCTTTTCGTTTTGAATGATTTCAACATGTTGTCTAGACATGTTTGTAAACAATAGACTTCCAAGAAAAACATGATCATTCTTAGAAATCTATTTTTAGGAAAGGTGAGACATCATTCAAAACAGAAAGGAGGGTAGAGTTAATTTTTATCATGTCTAAAGACATGATAAAAAATTAACAAAAAGTTTTTTTTTTTTTTTTTTTTTTTTTTTTTTTTTCAGCCAAGAATTTTTTCTACCCGATTCGATTGACAAGACATCCCAGTTTTTTTTTAAGAATGGAATTTCTGTTCTATATATTTCAACATTTCAACTGTTGCTTCAGATCCCTCTGTGCTGTTGAAAAAGCCTGCACTTCAACTCTCCTGGAAACAGTTTAAGCCATGTCTTCTCTCAAGATTCTCTTTAGATCCAGCAAAGATGTGGATTGAGTCTCGTGAAAACAGTTCATTGTTCAAGAAATTTATGGAAAGATGGGGAGGTCTTTTTAAATGTATTATTTCTTTTTATTAACTCTTTTCTTATGTTTACGACCTTGACAACTTGTTGCTTTCTCAACTTCAGGTTCTTTGGTCGGCTGTCTAAAATCAGCTCTTACCTCAGTGGACGATGCATCAAATTCCATTGTACTGAATTCTCCATTTCCTGAAAAGACTTCTTTCAACATGTGGATGGCTTCTTTGGTCAATTCTAATGTTTTATCTATCGTCTTATTCTTTTCATTTTCTCTACGTTGGAGGATAGCGGGAGTTAAAAAAGGATTTTGACAACAGGGTTCAAATTCTTTCGTTTTGTCTTTGCGATTATGACGATGTATTTCTATAATCTTGTCATCCGTATCATCGGGGTTTATCCATATTTCCAAATCTAACTCTTTACCTTCAGAATTTTTGGGAGATAGATGAATAAGTACAGGATCCATCGCCATGGTTAAATTAATGCTTCTTCCTTTTTTATTCCTCTTCTCCCTCTTCATTTTTTTTCAAAGTTTTTTTTATATAATCCACTCTTCAAGTCCCATATTCAACGAATATATTTCTGGCTTTCTTTAAAAGCTTGCAATAGCCACTGAAATCGGTATCGTATCAAGTAGGCCAAAGCTCCAAAGTAAAATAATAGAATTAAACAGACGACATAATAATGAATCTTCAATACGTTGCCCAGTAAAGCGAAAAGAATCGTAGGACCTGCCGTTACCAGTAGTAAATGAATGGCGAACGTTTGTCTCTTCGACCATCCTTCCTCTTTGGGGCTTTCGTCTTCCTTTTCAAACCGACTCCATTCTTGGTCCGTTTGAAAATTTTTCTCGATTCGTTTGAAATGAGATGTCATTCTTGACCTCTCGAAATTTTAGGAACACTTGTTCCATGTACAATGACATAATCGTACGCTGTGTTGCCTCGCAAGACCCGTTTTGTGAACCGTAAAACCGACTGATTCTCTGGACAATAAATCGGTCGGAATTCAACAAATTGGTCGGTCATACATTCTCGCTTTCCCGTTAACCTATGCTTTTCGTCTATGTGTGTATATTCCAAAACACAGGGGGAAGATAGATCGCCCAGAACTCGATGCACGTAGGGTCCACATTCACAGACGTGTCGTTCGGCGTCCCATCCTAGTCTGGGCACGTTCCACAAATCTCGAACGCAGTAATCGACAGAACCGACCCACGGAGATGTTTGAATCATTCGATTACCTCGTCGATCTAAAGAATGGCATTGACATTGGTATCGGAACGATCCATCTTCTAACGTTTCGTAATAATCGGCTACTTCTTGAGCGGGTTGTTGGGTTCGACGATCTGTTAAAACATTGAGAGAAGGATCACGGGCTTCTGGATGTTGACAGGGATGGGTGAAATAGGAACGAGGAGCACAGAGCCATCCCGAGGCCGAAAAAATAGGAATTTCCGAGGAAGAAAGACAAGCGGTCC
This sequence comes from Stegodyphus dumicola, assembly GCF_044657685.1. Taxonomy (NCBI): domain Eukaryota; kingdom Metazoa; phylum Arthropoda; class Arachnida; order Araneae; family Eresidae; genus Stegodyphus; species Stegodyphus dumicola. Next base: position 204,652,960 of record NC_140771.1, read on the forward strand.
GAATTCCTTGGGGAATACAATAAGTACCCGGTTCGAGATGATTCCATGTTTTATCAGAAAGAGTGAGTTTTTCGTAAAACGTGGGATTTGTTTCACAGAGCTGAGAACAATCGCAATGGCTATCGGGACACGGAAAGATTTGGAAAAGGCAATACGTCTCGGTTGAAATTTCTGGTAAGGCTAATGATGATGAGGGAGGAATAGAAGGCATCCGGAGATCGGGTTTATAAAAAAGATTCAAGAGAGTCACTAGAAATACAATGCATAGAATGATCGCGCTCGGGTGTATCATTTTTCTTTCTTTCCTCCTTTATAAATTAGAACCGGTTCCAATCCCTACGAGTTCTCATTATACTGTGATTCGACACTTTTCCAAGGACAAGTCGCTTCTGCAACTGTTTCCTCAAGACGTTTACGTGTTCGTCGATCAAGGTATTTGTTATTTGTACGAGAAAACCAACGAAGAAAAAACCTATATTTCAGCTATCCGGCTCGATACGCTGAAGCGGCACGATCTTTTACATTATAAATACATGCTAAAATGGCCTCATACGATTGAAATCGTGTCGTATCCGAATCATCTCACCCATCCGATGGATATTTTAAATTACAGAGCTTGAGGTTCGGTTTTGATGAAAGGAGCCGTATTCTTCACGGCAATATCGTTTTTATTCTCCGTAGTATACCAATGAGCATCGACCTCCCAAATATTTTGAATAGCCTTGCGTTGTGTTTCATAGACGGGATCGTCGAGCGATTTGAGAGGCAATAACACGTTCGGTTGTAACCGTTGTTCGGCATTCAAACCTTGGTGAACGATCCGTTTCAACATAAACGTAAGAAACAAGCGACGTTTTCCAAAGAAGACCAGCGACTCTTCTGTATGGGTATCCATAGCCGGATGAAAAAGTGTGAAATGGCGTCCTTTTTGGGGATCCATCACGTATTGGATGACGATATGATGATACCAATCACGTTGCCGCATTTGCGAGAGGAAGTGAAGCCGTTGCAATTGACGAAAATAACGTCGGGTTAGACGATACGAATCCATTCTGACTTACTTTTTTATCGCGCCAAGATCTTTCTTTTTTGTTGACAGGATAAACATTCACGATACAGAGCCGGCATTTCATCCAACGCGCGATCTTGTTTTAAAAAATATCGATAATTCGGTTTGGAACAACACGCTGCTGCGTCCTTTTTCGGAATTTTTTGCTCTTTCCATAATTGGCACATCTCGTTTATGAATAAAGGCTGGATGCTCGCCATACTTTTATTCGTTTTGGGTTTATACTACTGCTACTTGTATTTCTATAATTTTTCGGTCCCGTCCCCGAAAGTTCCTTCTTCTCCTCCGACGACAACAACGCGTTTCCAATATCAGATCGAGACCTCAAATGACAACGAGGTTTCGTTTCACACCTCCACGGGAAAAACATGGACGTTTCCTCTCCCACTCGAATATTACTTCGCGGAAGGACGGATTTGGGAAAAAGATGAATGTTTTGGACAGCCCGATGGTACTCAGCTCCCCGCAACGGGGAAAAACCTCTACCTGTTTTTATTACGATCACAGAGTTTTGTACCCCGCGAAAAGTCCATGATGTATTATTATTATCGATGTCGGCACGGTCGTGTTCTAGACGTGCTCATGTGTCAAGAAGAACATTCTCCTTCTACCTGCATTCCTATCAATCCCTGCATCGATCAGCATGACGGATCGGTTTTACCCGATCCAACCAATCGACGTTTTTATTACGAATGCCAGAACGAACAACCGATTCGAATCGCCTGTCCGCCCAAGACATTTTTCTACTACGACGCTTGCACTTCGCGAAAACATTTCGTATCTTACTGTGAAGACGGTCAACATTTTCCGATTGACGAGGTGACGTATATCGAGTGTCGTGGCCATCGACCGAAAATGATTCGATGTTCGCCCGGAGAAAAATATTCGACACATTATCGGCGATCCGTGTCTGATGTCTGCGACGGATTTCCGGATAATACGCAACGACCTCTCCCCATCGTCCAAAAAGGATCTTTTCTGTACTCTCCGGGTTACGCGATTTGTGAAAACGGAATGGTTCGCGACACTATATCCTGTCCTCTTTCCTGGGATACATGGATCGGCGATGCCTTATTCCATTTACCGATGGTGTACGACGAAACGTCCCAAACATGTCAACCGCCTCTTTTCTGTGAAAATGTTCAACCGAGCTCAAAAGAAATTATCGTTCCCGCTCACGAGTATACGAAACATCTCCCGTCCTATCCATTTTCAACATCTTTGGATCGAGCTGTAGCTTACACGTGTGATCCAACCCGAAAACGTACGGTTCTAGAACCAGGCTATCGAGTGTCGGATCAATATACGGTTGAATGGGCTTGTGAGGATAAGTCGTCATCGTCAAAACTCGCGATAGGCGATACGAGCGATCGATATTTTGATTGCGCTCGGAGGGAAATTCAAACGTGTCCTCCTCAAACATTTTTTGACGGAAATGAATGTCGACCGCGCATCCCCGGCGCGTTTCAGTATCGGCATCTCGATGTGTTTAAATTCGATCATTTATCGATCGTTGCGAATTGGATTCGGCCCTGGACGACTCTTGATCATGAACCTCGTACCTCTTGTGACGAAACCAACGAAGAAATTTATATTCCCGGCTATAATATTTGTTCTCATCCCGACTGCACGCCGTACCCATTCCTCAAACAATTGAAAACGGCTATTTATTTACCCACTTCTCCTCACATGTGTCTTTTCGAAAAGGGAAAAATTCGAAAAAAACGCGTTCGACGGCAAGGTTTGAAATTTTGGTCGCAGCGATTCGTGAAACAGGCTTCGACTTATAGCGTTCCCGAAACGTGTCGTGAAGGCCATCGCATACGATCGGGACGATTTATTCCCGATTCCGTATTATACGCCACTTGTAATTGGCGTCAACCTTTTGTCTTTTGTCCTTCTTCCTCCACAGAAGGAATTCGAGCCACTCTGTACGGGTATCACGTATGCGTACCCAAAGAAGAAGCCTATGAAGGGATTTTACCGGCTGGATTAACCCTTCGACTTGAAGTTCAAGAGCTGAGTCGTATTGTACCGGAACATGGAGCGCGATATAAAATAGATGGACGAGAAGCTGTTTTTGATGCGACGCAGCATCCCGAAGGTATCCCCCTCCTTACCTCAGTCTATGAAATTTGGACCGAGCGCGACATGAAATTGTTTTTTAGAATTCTCGTCACGCATCCTCGTTCAGCTTACTGGGAAGACCGAAAATTAAAAGCCCTCCCCGATCCTGACATGACGTTGTTATACACGGGTGAAATGACCGAAAAGCCCGTCACGACCGATGACTATCCGGTCTCGGCCGACTCGTTGATTCAAATGGAATAAAGTAGAAAAAAAATGGATCGTTATTTAGGTCAAGGCATATTGTTTTACTCTACGGTTTATATCAGCATAATCCTAGTCGCAGTCACCCTCTTAACGAACCGGCTCATCTTTTTATTTTTAATAGTCCTCACGTTTGGTCTAGCCGCTTACATGGCTTATTTGACCGTTCATAATTCCGAACATCTCAAAACGACGGGCCAATCGATTGAAGACTGGATTCGAAAGATGTATCAAAAGATAACTGGATAATCAGAGGTGACTCATGTAAATATCAAGATCGGTAAAGGAAAAAAACATGGTTTCGGTTTACACCATAGATGAATTTGGAAAAGAACGATATCCGAAAGATCCTAAAAAACCTAAACAGGAGCTGTATTATTTCGATAATGACAATCGACCTATTTTTGCCAAAGACGAGCATGGAAATGAATATTACGCTGTGGAATATCGGGGTCATGAATATATAGCGCTTCCTCGTCGGTACGCCAAATCCAATTCCGGAGACGAGTTTTATCCTAAATTAAACAATGGAGGAGAATACCCGTTAAATTCATTGGATGTAAATGTGAAAACGTATGCTGTCAATGCGAGGGGAGGAGAGATTTATCCTAAATCCAGCATTGGAAAAGAATATTATATACAGGATAGAATTCGGGAAAAGCCAGAGACGAATTACATCCGATATGCACGAGACGAAAATGGAAATGAGTATTACCCGAAAGATCATAAAAACGAGGAATTTCTCTATATCTATCTAAGTTATGCTAAAAAAGCGAATGGTGATGAATTTTATCCGAGAAAGTGGTATTATTGAAAGATCTTCAGGAAAACAGTATCCGCAGCATGGACTCATCTGAAACGAAACTTGGAAAGCTGAAATAGGTAAACGAGAGTCCATTCTTAAAAAATGGACAAAAAAAAAAAAAAAAAAAAAAAAAAAAAACCACTTTTTGTTAATTTTTATCATGTCTTATAGACATGATAAAAATTAACTGTCCCCTCTGTTTGTCTGGGAAGGATGTCTCACCCATTCGAAAAAACAAACCAGGACTCATTCTTGGAATTCTATTCTTTAGAAAGGAGTGATGGTCTATTTTTAGAAAGTGTGAGACAACATTCCCAGACAAAAGGGGGAGGTAGTTAATTTTTATCATGTCTAAAGACATGATAAAAATTAACAAAAAGTTTTTTTTTTTTTTTTTTTTTTTTTAATCTAGAAATTTTTCTCAGCTCTTACAGTTTTTTCCCAGCCGAGTTGATCCAGAAAACCAGACATGTCAAAATTGTTTCTGGAAGGGATTCTTGCTTATCTATTTAAACTCCAAGTTTCACTTCAGATCACTCTGTGCTGTGAAAGAAGAAACATCTTCTTATAATTTGTAAGTACTAACTGATTTTTAGTTTATTCACTGGTTACTTACTCCCCCTCCAAGTCATTCGTTTTTTTCCCCTCCAAAAATCTTCAGCTTTTATTTAGAATGACGATAAAAATAAAACACAAATAGGAAAAAGATGGTCACGCATAAGTAATGCATGTAGGGTTGAAATAGGAAGGTGAATCCTGTTAACAAATAAACAATTATCGTGAAATAAATCCAATTTTTCGGGGCTCTTTCGTCTGTTCGTGATTTTTGGAGAAATGACATTCGCGTTTGGGGTCGATCGGTCATGGGCACTTTATGGATAGCATCTAAATATTCTTGCACTTTCTCGGCAAAGAAGAGGTATCGATCGCTTGCATCTTCTTCTAACACGTCCCATAGAAGACCGGGTGTGATTTCTAGAACATGGTCCGTTTCCGATTGATAAAACTGAACGTCTAATCGCCAGTCGATATCGTAAAGAGTTCGAGCGGTCAGCACTTTATTGAAATGAAACGGATCCAATATATCGAGTACGGCGGACAGAATACCCGAATCCTGTCGCGGCGATTTTGGAAAGTGTTGCGAGCGTACTTAATTGGGTCCGAACGACGGCTTGAAGGATGGCCGATTGAATGGGAAGAGACTGCATACTCAATTTGGTTAAGAGTTTAGGCATCCGTTTTTCAAGGATTTTTTGCGCGGCTTCTAATCCAATATCGATCCCTACATCAATCGCCAATTCATGAACCAAGGACCGTTTCACATGTTTCTTGGGCCAGTTTTGTACAAAGTCGGGAAGATGAGGAGGATATGGTGGTAACGTATGATTTTTTTGCAGAGTGGAAATAGATCGATAGATACTGCTTCCCAAGAAAAATTCGCCAATATCTTGCCCCGTCGTCGTCACACAATCAGACCCGTTGAAAACAAGACCGTACGCTTCACAATAAGGCTGGTTGAGTCGTAAATGACCCTCGACGAGATTGAGGCCGGCATGATGACGAGGAAGAGAAGGATGATTTGATTGAAAGAAAACTTGTTCGGGCAAGAGAGCTAATAATTTCTTGGCGAGATTTACGGCTACACATTTTCCATTTCGATATTCCGTGTCCATACTCTGCTGCGTGTTGGAATATAAACGATCGCAGGCGGGTTGGCAAGCTAAACTGAAACCCGTTCCGAGTCGAATCCATCGCGGTTCATCTTCCAGGGAACACGATTCTAAATTTTCTTGGAAAGGGAAGCAGGCAATCATGTCACATCCCGTTTGCGTAAAAACAAATTTTTCGACGACGTGACATTGTTCCGGATCGAGGGTTTTAGGTATGTAGTAATCCCGTTTGGAGTCGGCTTTTCTTATTTGGAAGGTGGTATGTTTAAAAATAAAAGCGTACCGACTTTGAAGAGCTTGTTCGTAAATATAGAGTTGAGTCGCTTCTTGAGCATACCGAATAGCGTGATCGAGATCGTAAGAAGTGACAGTATATTCATTTCTATTTTGAAACGAATCCCATTTCATCTTGAAGGAGGGCTTTGTTCCTATATATTGAAAAAATGTTCGATGTTGTTGCTTTTTTTTAACAACAAAAATAAAAGGATTCTTTTTTTTATATAGTAACAAGTATAAAATGAGATTCAATTCAGTATTTACAGTTGCGTATGGAACATATACAAAAACCAGTTCGAAAAAAAATTTTTTTTAATTAAAAAATAAATTGTCTCAACTATAAAATCCTATAGATTTTAGTTTTTACAGTTGCGTATGGAATAGCGATAAAAACCAGTTCTCAAAAATTTTTTTAATGAACTATCTTATCTATAAAATCTTGTCAAAATCAGTTTTTACAGTTGAGGATGGAACCTGATGAAAAAATATTTTGGAAAGGATGCTATTCGAAAAACATTTTATCATGGTTAGTAGTTCTTCTTGTAAAGGACAAAAACAAGTTCATTTCGTCTAATATTTGTGCATCTAAAGTATTTAAATCTATTCCAAAATATATATATATAGTCTCCCACATACCTTCAATGTATTATTGGACTGTCCACTCTTTATATTCCATTAAAGAGCCATGGAAAAAATGTTCCGAGTTTCTAGGGGTTCATTTTGCCTTGTTCACTACTTGTAGTTTCTACATTTTCGTCTTCACACTCTAGTCTTTCGAAGGAAGCTTCTACAGGATCTTCTCCTCCCCTTTCCGATGGAGGTGGACTCTCGGGAGAAATAGGATCTTCTTCCCCCTTTTCCGATGGAGGTGGACTCTTGGGAGAAGGATAACGAACAGGTTGCAAATCGACAATCGAAGGGTCGAAATAATCACTCGAAGCTAAAGTAAGGTCCGACATATTATTTCTGTTTTTCTTCTTGATTCTAGGATCCTCTCTCACATTCTTTCTCTTTTGAGAATTATTTTCTTGTTGATTCTTTTTCGCCTGGTATTGTTCCAATTCTTTCGTCTTCCAGACTTTAATTTCGTAAAATATATTTGAAAATAGATCCTCTCCAAGATACTTTAAATACAATGCACCCCATTCGCTTACTTCATCACTGGTAGAAGGTGTAGTGTTTATTATTTCTTCTATAGTACGTCGAATCACATCCACGTAGAGAAGAGATTCCGATCGTTTGGAAACTTCGTGATATAAACAACGGACGATTCGAGCATGAACTGCTTTAAAATCTAGAACTTCTTGTTCGTTTAAAGGTGTTTTTTCATCTCCTCCGTACTGTAGATTAAAAACATACTTTTGCAGATCCTCGCCCAGCAATCCGTCTATGGCAAATAATTTATACACTTCTATCTTAGGTATTTCCTGTCGTTTGAATAAGATGTTGGAAAGTCTTATTAGATCGGTCGATCTAGAATAGTCTTTAGATAAAACTTTCTCGATCATATTCCATTCATCTGGCGTGGAGATGGTTTTATTTTGTACCAACTGCTGTTGCACATCCATCCATAAACGCCAAATGGTATTTAAACAGTATCGATGGACGGGTACAAGAGGTTTCAAATCTTGAATCAAGGTCCACGGAAACATCATCATATTAGCTATTCTTTTTTAAACTCTCAACTGAACGGTGGTTTTAGTCGTAAACAAATTAGATTGATTAAATTCTTCCAGCACGACTTCATCCAACACGTACTTGAGACGATCCTTCAAGGGTAATGTCAAAGGTTCCAGGGTTACAGTGTTTTCCTGATCCATCTTGTCCTCAGTATGAAATGAGAAAATCGTCTCAGCTCCAGCTGTTTATATACTGTGAAACGAAAGGGGGGAGGTAGAAAGGAGAAGCAAATGTTGGGTAGTAGGAAAAAATTTAGCTTAAAAAAAAAAAAAAAAAAACTTTTTGTTAATTTTTATCATGTCTTTAGACATGATAAAAATTAACTCTCTCTTCTTTTTGTCTGGGAATGATGTCTCATCTTTTCGAACATATTTCTAAAAATAAATTTCCAAGAAAGAAATGAGTCATGTTCTATTTTTAGAAACATATTGAGACAACAGATTAACATCATTTGAACAAAAGGGGGATAGTTAATTTTTATCATGTCTGAAGACATGATAAAAATTAACAAAAAGTTTTTTTTTTTTTTTTTTTTTTTTTTTTTTTTTTTTTTTTTTAATACGGCTCTGGAAATTTTTCCCAGTTGGTTCGATCGATAAAACCAGAAAAGGATTTTCACTTAACTATTTAAATTACTCAAGTTTCGGTTTCAGATCAGTTTGTGCTTTGGATACCAGCCTCGAAAGATCTTCAGTTAAAGTCTATTATATACACATTTTGGTAAGTGAACTTTATTATTTTGTTGAATTGTTTTTTGGCTTTTGTGAATTGCTTGGATATTGTTTCTTTTTCAACTCGTTGTGTTTAATCTCTTTTCTTTCTCAAAACAATACGAGCTTGTCGTGGCAATCGATCTCGAGCTGTTGGATGCCGTCGTGAGCAATGACTTAATAGATATCGACAAGCTTTATTGGGAATTTTCTTATTTCGTATGTGGGCCCCACCTTCGGTCACAAACGTAATGGAATGGTTACCATATTTATGAAGCAATCGATTAGGACCCACACGAACGGTTCGAGATCCAAGAACGTATCCTCGACGTTTTCTCATAGGTCTTCTACGAATGGGTCTTTGTGTTCCTCTACGATTGATATTGGAAGGAGAAGAAGAAGAAGATGCAGACGATGAAAAGGAAGCCGAACGACTTCTTCTTACAGGACTTCTTCTTCTAGAATGACGTATTTCTAAACTACGACTACGATTTCTCTGACTTTTTCTTCTTCTTGGACTTGGACTTCTGCTCCTGCTTAGACTTGGACTTCTGCTCCTTCTTGGACTCGGACTGCGTTTTCTTGGACTTCTTCTTGAACTTGGACTCGAACTTCGAGAAGAAGGAGAAACGGACGGTCGAATAATGTAAGGGCTAGTGGTTACATCGGATTTGGCATACGTGTGGAGAGGAAATTGAAGTTCGAAATCGTCAGGAAGGTCGACTTGGTTTTGAATTTGTGAAGGTAGAATATCGTCATAATAAATAACTTCGGGTGTTCCAAGAGGTGGAATTTCCTTCGAAACATCATCCTCGTTAGGATCATTCATTCTGACTTTATTTCAATCGAAACACGGATCCGACGACAGGATCTAAGTTATATCGCATAGAAGCTCGATACGCATCTTGAACCGATGTGCAAAGAATCTATTCCAAAGGTCCGAATCGTTTCTTTTCTAAAATAATGGGAAGATCGACCGTCCCTGCTCGATAAAAAGGCGTGAGGGAGAGAATTTCATTCAATTGTAACACGTTCCCGTGCTGGAATTCCCTACAACAGAGATAATCGATCCATTTCTGAACGAGTTTCTTATAAGCACGAGCTTCCGCGGACGTTTTAAAACACAATTGCCAGCCTTCAATGCGATCGATATGATTCAGCATGTAATCAAAAGCTGTCCAAAAATGAAATAACAGTGACGACGTATTCCGGAAGGACGTGAGATCGATTAAAATCCATGACATGTTTTCTAAGGGAGTCGGATCGGGATTCTCGGGACTGATCCATCGATCCAGGGTAGGACTAGGACCGATCGAAAGAGCTTTCTTGGACTCTTTAACTTCGGGTAGATCCGTTTTGTAAAGGAACGTCTGTTCCAAATCCATCAGCTGTTTGGTTTTTTCCATATACCTTTCTAAACTTCCCGGGAAATGAAAATAGGATAAATAGGAACACGTATGTTATCGATCGATAAAAATCATGTGGCTCGTTAAAATGACGAGGTGTTGAGCCGTTTTAATGTCGTGGTGTAAAACGGCATGCGGAAAAGGTTCAATGTAGAATAATAAATCGCACGTGTTCGTGCTCAATTCTTCCGGTTTAATCACACGCACATGAGGGGAAGACGGGTACGTATAAAAGGGACAAATGACAAAAATGGTGAGGTGGGATAAATGTTTGGAAATGTAATCGTTGATCACATAGGGTAATCGACTCAGGTTCCCAAACACAATTGTTTTCTTGTGTTGGAGAAGGTACTGAAACAATTCGTCTAAATGATTCATTCTTTGCTCTTCTTTTTCTTTTTCTGAAATAAATGACAAAAAAATATTTAAAAATAAGGAACCATGAATTCAGAAACGATTATGAAACAAACTGTAGCTTGCATTTCTTGGTTTTTGAATGAAACGTTCGGTCCCTCAATTGCCGATCAGTTCAACCAAAAAATTCAATGTTGGCCCGAGACGTGGAACCGGTTACGCGAATGGTTAGTTCATACGCCGATGCAGAATCCCAAAGACTGTATTTTATCGTTTGCTCAAACTCTGCCTCAGTACGAAACGTTCCAGGCCTCTTTAGAAAATTTGCTCGCTATTCACGAAGAATTTTGGAATAAAGTATTTACTAACTTGAGAGTTGCCCAGTCGCTTTTAGGATCCCCATGAATATTTCGAAGCTAGAACCGTTCGGTATCTTTGCTTTAGCGAGCGGATTACTCTATTCCATTTGCGTGTTGATTGTGCATGAGGAAGAAACTCACTTTAAATTTCATTTCACGGTCTTAACGCTCGTCATTTTTCTAGCGCTCATGGCCATCACATCTTTCAAATATTTAAAATACCGTTATCAATGTGAGAGAATGGAAGATATAATGTCCGCTTTGAAAATTCAATAATAATAATAAGAAGAAAAAAGCACTTCCATCATGAATTTTGTCGAACAGTTATACGAAATGACGTTGGATGAAATGGCCACTTATTTAAGTGAGAAAGATCCTATTTTCCGGAAATTGTTCACTGAATATGTGGACTATGCCAATTTATTACCCGAAGAACAAACTCAAGCCGAAACGCTTTACCGACAATATTTTCCAGAATCGGAGGATACTCTCGACGCGTTTATTGACAATTGGCGACGGTTTAAATTACAGTATCGTTCCGACAATGGCCGACAGGTCGAAGAAGATGTCGAACCGGACGAGGTGGAAGTTCGTTCTCAAAAAGGTGGACCTTGTCCGGGTTTCGTCTTTGATCCAAAGGGGAAACGACTTTACAGTCCGAGAGTCCTGAAACCGTTCAAATCAGATCGCCGGCCAAATGAATTTGATGTGTTCAAGTTTCTCATGGACAAAGAACGCAATCATGAAGTGTATCACCTAAATATTGAACCGAACGCCAATGAGCTGTATTTAGATATGTCTTATGAAGATAGACGCAACATGGACACTCGAGCAGATCAAGCGCTACGGAAAATGGCGAAAATGGTGACCATCTTAAATCAAAATTGCCATTATAAAATATTGGATCTCTATAGCGAAAGACGAATCACATAAACTAAACGCGAAAAGCCAAAGAAACAAAAAATATATTATTAACATACCTGAACAGAAGCTTGTATTCAAGCACAAACTGATTTGAAGTGAAACTGGGATGGTTTAAATAAATAAGTGAAAGTTCATTATTGTAAGAAAATGGTGATGTCTGGTCAATCGAGTTGGCTGGGAAAATTTCTGAGAGCTGAGAAAAATATTTTCTAGTAGTAAAAAAAAAAAAAAAAAAAAAAAAAAAAAAGCACCTTTTTGTTAATTTTTATCATGTCTTCTAGACATGATAAAAATTAACTCTACCCTCCTTTTCGTTTTGAATGATGTCAACATGTGTCTAAAAATAGATTTCCAAGAAAAGTATGATTCATTCTTAGAGATCTATTTTTAGAAACATGTTGACATCATTCAAAACGAAAAGGAGGGTAGAGTGAATTTTTATCATGTCTAGAAAACATGATAAAAATTAACAAAAAGTTTTTTTTTTTTTTTTCCTTTTTTTTTTCAGCTCTTGGGAAATTTTTCTAGCTGACTTTGATCATTCTTGTTCTTCCTTCTTGAGTGGGCAAGATGTCAATAAAAGCAGTTGTTGGTATATTTCTTCTTGGATTTAAGTTACGCCCGTCCATCACCTTGAACGTGTTTATGAATACGAGTGAGTCATCGTTATGTATGAAAGTATTTCTCTGAAAGATTTTGGATTCATCTTGGGTAGGTCTTGTCAAATTTTTTTAAATTAAATCATTACTTTTTCATAAAAATGCCTCCACCTAGCATCAGAGCTATAATATGTAACATTATATTTCCGTAAAACATCCAGTTGCGTTGATTAAAATGTTCGGCTCCTGTTTTGGGTGTCGCATCACTGTAAATAGATGTTGCCAGGTAGCCGAAATTGAGTAACGAGACAAATACAATTCCTAATAAGATAATTACCATGATAGCCTTTGTATCCATCGTGATGTATTTTTGAATCTAGTCTTTATTCTCTTTTCGGTTACACGTAAAGTAATAAACCGACCATTAGTATATTGATCACATTGACAACCGTTGGAGCAATGAGCAACATTTTATTGTTGGCCCAGAAATCGCTCGCTGTCGTTCCTTTGGTCGTGACTTTATTCGGATCAGCAGCATCGTAAACGAAAGCCACACTGCCGTAGGAGAGACGATATACGATGAGGGCCATGATGACCAGTGTTGTCACCAGACATATTAAAATGGTTATGGCGAGAGTCGAACGAAGATTAAAACCAAACATTGTTTTATCCACTAATGATTCCTTTATTATGTGATTTCTTGATGGACTTGTCGATACCATTGAAGAAGATTGAAATGTAAAGGGATCGATTGTCCCGAATAATAGACGAGTAAATTTCGGTACATGAAACATTGGAATAGGTAAAGAAGAAAAAAACAGAGTAGATGAAATAATATCATGATGGAAACGATTCTTGATCGTTCATCAGCTTGGATTCCTTATCAGGAAGAATTTCTAAGAAGTCAATTGTTATTGACGTATCCCAAAAATATTATTTTTACAGCTCAACTCTTAGACGCGCATTTACGATATGTAACGGAACATGTTTATCCCAATTACCCCTCGGCAGAAAAATTCAACGTGGGTTCTTTAAATGAGGTGGATTGGGCTCATTCCGTGATTCTGGTGAATCAAGACAGACAATTATTAATCGCTCCTGAACCGGTTAAACAGCTCGTCAACCTTGATCGGCGTTTACGGTACCATGAAGCGGCCGAAACTATATTTCATGGATTTCATTTCTTTCCTAAACTCTTCTATATATTTCAGTTTCGATGGATCGTGTTTCTGGTGTTGGTTGCGTGGTTTATCGAATGGAGAATAGACATTCAAAAAAAGAAATTCTTTTAAGAATATGGACCCAAATAAGAAGGTTTTTTCCTATGATGGAGTATAAGCTTGGATCCAGTCCACAGCACTGACTGACGATTTAAATAGTTAAGTGAAAGTTTATTCTGGTTAAAAAAGGGTAACTTCTTGTCCACATCGAAATGACTTGAAAAAAAAAAAAAAAAAAAAAAAAAAAACTTTTTGTTAATTTTTATCGTGTCTTTAGACATGATAAAAATTAACTTTACTACCCCTCACCCCTTATTTTGGTTTGAATCAGGTGTCAACATGTTTCTAAAATAAATTTCCAAGAACGATATGACTCATTCTTTTGCTTAGAAATCTAGTTTTAGAAAGTGTGAGAAATCATTCACAACCAAAAAGGACATGATAAAAATTAACAAAAAGTTTTTTTTTTTTTTTTTTTTTCAAGCTCTAATAATAGAGACACGTCCGACTGTTTAATTCGTTTATGGGTAGGTTCTTCTTCCTCCTTCTCCCCCTCTTCATGGTCCATTTCCTTTTCGGATTCTTCATGAGCGCGTTTCATTTTTATTTTGATTATATGTCTCCCTTTCTTTTATTTTGATTTTCTCTCTCTTTCTCTTTAAAAGAAATGACCTTTTTCCAACGCTTTCGTGGGTTCTCCTTTAATATCGGGAAAGACGGCTGGATCTAACGTCGCCGCATATGTTTCTACATAAGGAGCTCGAGCGAACGTAACATGCCACATGCCTTCCTCATTCGGTTTCATCTGAATACCGTTCGATCGAAGAAGGTTTGGGAGGGCTTTCAACAGTAAATGGAAAGGATTGAGAACGACATGGCCTTGATAAATTTCGGGAACGCGTCGATCCTCCTCTGAAAAAAGACATACGGGATATCGATACAGGAGCGTGTAGGCGTTCGCGTGTTGACTTAATTTTCCATCCAGTTCTTGCTCGATCAACTGGCAACGTGTGAGCTGGTTTTGTCGAATAATGGTTTCGTAGCACGTTTTGACATGAAAAATAGGATCTTCGTGGCAGTGACGCGTATGCACCGTAAAGGGAAGGTACTTAAACACATATTGCATGTAGTCAAAAGGCCACGTTTCTTCGATTTGTAGATGGTGTTTCTTGGATTGGACCACGTAATAATTGAAAGGATAGGATAATTGAGTCGGGTCTAAATTCTCAAATTCGATGAACGCGACCGGCGAATAATCAAACATGTAGAAATAGGCAAACAGTTTCACATGATGGATCGGGGAATCGGGTTCGCTTTTAAAAATATTCGCGCAAGCATTATAGCCCTTATCGTTATTTTTCAAATAATAGGGATGATCGAGTCGCACCCCGATATTCCCATACCTCGGATCACACACACAACTTCCAAATTCTGCATGATAAAAAGTATGTTTTAAAGGCTGACCTGTAAAAGCATCGAAGGAACAGGGCTGCTGGAAGTAACCGGGTTTTTGGAAAGACGCGAGATACTTTTCGGAAAATACGGTCGGATCCCATACGTTGTTTTTTTCTTCTTCATTCGAAAACGCTAATCGTTCGTGAGCGGTCATTTCTTCACACCCGAAACCTTGCAAAAGCGGTTTGTATCCAAAATCGCAAACACATTTACCTTCTTTCAAAGGATCTTTGTCTAAACTTTCTAATCGGCCGTGAGGTCCGCAAGCAATGTCTACGTCACAATTCCCCCCGCGTTCTTTTGCGTGACGAGATGAGGATATTTACAAAAACAGGTCGCGAATTTCAATCCTTTTTGATTCACCAGAACCCACTCTCCCGTAGCTGAAGAACAAGTAGCATGGGGAAGGAGTTTGGGAAGACATTCACCCCGAAAACATATTTGATCGTCGTCACAATCGGTTGCGTGAATGGAAGTCGAATAAAGCGTCGTCCGCTGAGGAGGGTGGTAGGAAATGGATTGCCAAGGATGGGTTGTAGTCGTTTGGGACTCGTTTCGAAACAGGTAGATCATGATCAGGTAAAGATAAAAGACGAGAAGAAATATCCAAAGCGTCATCTTCTTTTTTTCAATAGAGGTTCACAACTTTTATTTTATCGCCTCGATCTTCATGCACCAGACCGGCATTATCTCGTTGAGCCCCTATTTGTTCAAAATATTGCAAAAATTTATATTTGGTTTGTAGATTCTGGATCGATAATAAATACTTTCAAACACTGTAGACCATATCGTTTCGTTGAACCTTCACCATTTTGACAAGGTCGTCCATTATTTTTTAAATTACTTGTTTACGCCAAACATTTGATTCAGTGCATCCTCCGTGGAGGTTCCTGGACCCCCCTTAATAACACTTACTTTCCTAGCATTTGGATCCTCTATTGGGTCTTTAGGAAGTCCTCTTGTGTCCATCGGTAATTCTTTCTGTTCCGTTTTCACCTTTTCCGCGATCGAGGTGGCTATTATCTGAAGGAGGAGAGGTTGATTAAAATTGCGGCAAGGAACGATTTTGTTCAAATATTGACTGTACTGAGGATCAATATTATCTTTTCAGTGTATAATGCTGGAAAGCATATGATCGGTAATCACAAAACTGTTACTTAACAGCGATTCCGATAAACCTCGATGAATAAACATATTATGAGGGGTGAGATAGGGAAGTTGATCCATTTCTTTTTGAGCCATCTTGGCAAAAAATCGGTAACGTCGTTTGGATAATAAATGTCGACGATGGATTTTCCATAAATCCATTTCTAAATGCTTTCTTCTTATTTAAAAATGAGTAACGGGTTTGAAGTAATTGGGAATGCCGATAATTTCGGGACACTTCTCTTCCCCTTCTTCCATCTCTTCGACTACAGGGAGGGAAAGAGGAGTTTCAATATCCAGATCGGTCGAGAACAGGACAGATTCTTTAAATAAGATAAATTCGCGAACTAAACCTCCTACCTTGTACGAATTTTCTCCGAACGTGTACCGGTTAGAAATTTGAAGGTTTAGAATACCTAGAAAAGAAGTCGTCGTACCAAACATATTTTCAATCGAACACTGAAAAGTATTTTTTAAACCCTCTCCATTAAAGATCCGACTCTTTCGTATACACCACATATTTCTATGAATTTGAAATTTATCTTGGGCTCCTTTACAAGCAGAGCAAAACGCGGGATCGCACCGGTCCATGAAAAAACGACAATTCCCCGCAAATTTGTGTTGCGGATTCTCTTTCATGCTTTCGCCAATTTTAGTTAAAGGAGCACACAGTCGAGTCATGAACGAAGTTCCTGTTTTATTATTCTCCCCCGGTTTCAAATACCAATAACCAGCCACGAGAACATTATAGCAATTTTGTAAACCAATAATGTTTCGGATGTGAACAGTATCTTTTCGAGTTCCTTTGGAAAATTGAACTTTTTGTTGACAGTGTGTCTCGTACAGCGGATCGTGATTTAAAACATCTTCCCAGTTGGGACATATTAAGTTGAGAGCACCTTGACGTTCTTTTAATTCGTCGATAGCTTTCTCAAGGATGGGAGAAGAAAGAATATTCTTGATAATCAACGAATAATCCATTCTTACTCAATAGATTTCTTCTTTTCGAACAAAGTAGAATGTAGTATCTTGGTTATTAGACTACTGGCCTTAGATGTTACCTCTTCTGCAGCACAAACTGATTTGAAGCGAAAATGGGATGACTTAAATAGATAAGCAAGAATTCATTCTAGAAAGAATTTTGCAATGTCTTGTTTGGTTGATGAAGTCGAGTGGAAAAAAAAATTTGTGAGAGCTGGAAGAAAAATATCTGGAGGGAAAAAAAAAAAAAAAAAAAAAAAAAACTTTTTGTTAATTTTTATCATGTCTTTAGACATGATAAAAATTAACACTACCACCCTTTTGTCTCTGAATGATGTCTTACCATTTCTAAAAATAAACTATGACTCATTCTTTTCTTGGAATTTTATTTTTAGAAATGGTGAGTCATGGTGTATTTTAGAAACATGGTGCTGAGACATCATTGAAAACAAAAAAGGGGGTCATTAATTTTTATCATGTCTAGAAGACATGATAAAAATTAACAAAAAGTTTTTTTTTTTTTTTTTTTAATGGTTGTAAATTTTTCTGACATATTTTTTCCAGCCAGATTTTCAACCGACCTTTTCCCAATCATCATTTTTTAAAACTGGCTCACTATTGGTTTGTTTAAAAATGACGTCATTGCTTCAAGAACTATATACACATAACTTTCTCGTATTCACTTCTCTATACGGAATGGGGTTCCCAGCTGACATAGCAAAAACCCTATCTCGCTTCATCTACAACTCTCGTTGATGATCTATACAAAATTGGGTAATTTTTTCCACGACTTTATACAGTTCTTGATCACGGGGATCTATCTGCTTGTACGGCTTCACGTGAATTCTTAAATCATAGCGCTCGTCCATATTTTCATTGACGTTATCATCGACCCCAATTAAAAGAATGTCGTAATCGTACAAGACTCTGATATGTTCCGAACATTTTGAAATATTATACTTTCGGCACGACTTTTCGCATTGCGTGCGGCCAAATATCCGATACGCATATCGTGCAATATCGTGCAATGAACTATTGATCACTCGCTCGACATAATCATCCGAACCTTTACTCCACAAAATGATATCGATATTGCAAAGACGTAAAAACTGGATCAGGAAATTGGTTTTGGGTCGAATTTGAAATGTTTCTCCTTCAAAGTATCCAAGCGTCTCATCCATATCTAAGACACAGACCACCACCATCTTTCTTTTTTAAAGAAAGAAGAAGATGAGTCGATCCACCACTCATACTATTATTGAACACGTGAAAGAAATTGTTTATTATGCTCCTTCCAAATGTCCTTGGCATTTTGATTATGCCTGTTTTCTCATTTTAAATAATTTCAATCAAAGACGATTCCACTGCCTGTTTACTTCCCACTCGATGCAGTGGAGATCTTACAGTGCCAGCAGCTCTTGTGACTTGCCCGAACATTTTTTCGATTTGATCCTTCTTCATCGACAATTGAGTTCGGAGTATGTGTTGCCTTTTGCAACGCATTTCCGAGAACGTTCGGGATATACAATAGGTCTCTTTGAAATGAATCCTGGACTTTATAGTGCTCGCATTCTTCAACCGGAATATTTAGCAGAAACGTTTTACACGTTCATTGTTTTCTTGTGTAGTATTTGTTATCGACTCGGAGGAACGGCTCCCGTTTTAAAATTATGTTCTTTTGTGTACACGGACCATCATCCCGTGCTCGTGGATATTGGAGCTCTGAATGTGGAAAAGAGAGAACGCATCGGTCATCGAGAATTTTTAAACGAGAAGAAATGGCATCGGTTCTTGAAACGACGAACGACTCGAGACATTATTCGGTACGTGAAACTCATGCATCCGGATTATTTTAAGAAGAAATGCCGTGGTCAATGCATTCTCTCCGAGAAAGTCGTCTTCAACGATGTAACGCATCAACTGATTTGTAAAAGTCGACAACGCAGTCTGGCCGAGGTTTTAGATACTTTTCAAGAACTCATGCCCCATGAGCCTATTCGTCAACTCATTCGAACGTGGCTTTCTGCGAGATAAACAAGAAGATGGATTATAAACAACTCGTCCTCGATTTATTGAAACAGAAAAAATATCCCATTTTATTGGGTTATGTGGTCATGGATATTTATTACAAAGAGGTTTATAAATCAGACGGGAAAGTAAAACGATTTGAATCCCCATGTTTCGAGTTGAATCAAAGATATTTAGAAGAACCCAATCCATATAAACTGGACGAGAGTAGTAAATTGGTTATTCGACGACAAATCGATCCTAAAGATTTTAATATAAATCAATATCCGGAAAAATGTTTTCGTGTTAAACTGTCCAGTCACCATCTTGCTGAATTTGATATGTTTAAATACAAGATGTTCGAAGAACAAATTTATAATTTCATAATGTATCTGAATAGTAACATTCCTGCCATTCGAGAATTTTTGAACTTAACTCACGACGAAAGTACTCGATATTTACCCCAGTCCATACGACTATGGGTGTATAACTATAAAACGGCCAAGATCACTCATCAAATTATGGATCCCGAATATTTTGGACCTCGTTCATCTCTTTTACTGGAAACACGCATGATTCAAGGTTTATTGTCACCGTGCACTTCTAAATCAGTATTATTGTCCCTTCGAGATGATTATGCTTGGAAGAATCATACCGATAAAGCCATTTTACCGTCTTATGTATATGATTACGATCCTTATAATTTATATTATTCGGATCACTGGAAGGCTCTTGTCCCGCTGGCTTTTAATCCGTTAGAAAATCCCATCATTTGTTAATATTCCAGTTGCAGCACGTACTCATCGTCTTCACTCCCGTCACGAACAAAATTGATGTAACGTTTCGTTTGAGGATCCTTGTAGCGACAGACTTGGCGAATACCCCGACAAATAGATCCCGGCAAATTTAAATCTCGATCCATTCCTCGAGTCGGTTTTAGAATCAGACCCGATTCGTTTGTCTCGAGGGCTTTTATAAACTTTTGATCGTAGCCAACACGAGCTTTGAGTTTGGACTTTCTCTTTCTCCCTCTTTTTTTGGGTAGAGGAGCCAAGTAATGCCGAATGGGTATATCTATACTCGAAGAGCGACTTCGGGATCGATTTCGGACTCTTGTTAGACTTGGAGATCGACTTCGGACTCTTGTTGGACTTTGAGATCGTGTTCGGACTCTCGTTGGACTTTGAGATCGACTTCTCGATCGACTTCTAGAACGTTGACGTTGAGATCGACGCCGCATATTTGGATTTATTTCTACTTTATTACGGTTTAAGAAACGTTTTACATAGTCTTGGACACGAGGTTCTTCACTCATAGCGTCATACCAGTAATTTCCCGGAATGATTATAAATTTATCGTCTCGAAACTTTATAAACTCTTCTGGACTATAGCGGGGAAAAAATTTTTGTAAATGAGACAAGTCGAATAAAACGTGCCCCAACGAACATGTCCCTGTCAATTCAGAACGACGCACGTTTCGATTTAATTTCTCTTCTAACACTTTTTGAACATACTCAATAGGAACTTTGGAAGGATAAGACATTTTTTTTGCTTTATATTCCCCAAATGACTTGTCCATAGAAATATAATCGGAAGAAAACTGAATCTCGAACGTGCTGGTGTGTATCATAGTAAGCATGATCGTATAAATCAAACACATCTAAATGAGCCAAGGCATGTAAAGTAAAAATGAATAATAATTGCCATGTCGTTTCATTACGATAAAATCGAGTTTGATCTACATTGACCTGATTAGCATAATAGGTGTTCATATTGATCGTGCCCCTGTTTTGATCTACCAGCATCTTGTTCGAAGTGGAATAGTTTAAGCAGTAATTGCGATGAATTTTAATAAACTCGAAAAGATTAAAAATAACGTAGACGGGAATTTTTCCTTCCTCGGTTTCGGTTTCATTAATATATAACTGAATAACCTCTTTGGGTCCTCCTGGCTCTTCACAATAATACATGGACATTTCGTAACGGTCCAATCGACGAATTGGATTTTCCAAGATACGATTGAGAATCGAGACCCATCGTTCAAATATGAAATGGAATTTTTTAAAATCGATCGTGGCCCAATCATCCATGATTTTAAAGCATGCCGTACAAGCATCTCGCCAAGTATTAATTTTAGACTGAAGAGCCGTTTGACGACAAGATCGACGTTCTTCGTGTTGATCAACTCGTCTTTCCATATCCTTATCCTTTGTTTTTTGTCCAAAGAAAAAAAAAGATGGCTGAAATGTATATATTCTTGATGATGTTTGGTCTCTTTCTATTTTTCTTTCCTACTTCTGTCATAGAATCGGATTCCATCCCCATGAACGAATCTATACCGCTTAAAGATTGTCGACGAGAAAAAGTCTGGTGTGTGGATACATGTGATTTTCTTTGCACAAACGGGGAAGAAATGCAATGTGTTCGAGGACTCTGTATGCCCAAACTGAATCCTTACCCGTGTCAAACTGAAAAAGGGGGTATGATTATTCTTACCGAAAAAAATGGATTCTATCAGTGGTCGTGTTACTGTACGGATCCAGCTTTTTACAATGGACCGGATTGTGGAGAATTGGCGAAAGACGTTTGTCAAAATGGTACATTTATCTATAGGGGGTTCAATCAGCATGAATGCATGTGTCAATTTCCACAAGTAAAGGCTATGATTCAAGGAAAACCTCAGTGTGTGCATAGGAATATAGCTCGGTTTTATCGGGATCCGTAATGAACTGGATCATTAAAAATGTACGTCTGAAAATGTCTCAAATTTTTTGAAAAAACAAACCGTGACTCTATCTTACATTGGGTGCAATTAGAAATTACCCCTCTTTTCGTCCGAAAATGATGTCTCACAATTTCGAAAAATTGAAGACATCAATTTCGGACGAAAAGAGAGAATTTTTTTTTTTTCCTACCAATTTAATCGACTTGATCCTTATGGTTTTTTAATTATCCAGACTCTCACCTATCTATTTAAACAATCCGACATTCCCTACAGATCAGTCTGTACTGCTGAAGAGGTAACATCTTTCAACGCAGCTTCTACGTTACGACAAATGCTTCAATAAAGGTAAGAGATTTTTCCTTCTTAATTATTTTTCGTTTTACTAGAAAGAAATGATTATCCTATTTTTTTTGAACCTAAGTGTTTTGAGTTCTACTTCAGATTACGAAGTGCTTTTGAAGATCCAATCTGGTTATCTTTTTCAATCCATAAAAGCAATGATCCCTATATTTTTTGAAAGTTTTTTAAAGAATAGACTCTTGTGTTACTGATTCCATCTCCTTTTTAGCTTCTTCTTGTATATATTTACGATAACCTGCAATTTTCATAGAACGTTTAATGATGGTAAAGGAAGGACTAAAGGATCGATTCGGAAAATACTTTTGAAAGAATCGTTTTAATTTTCTTAAGCAACCATCTAATGATCGAGGGAAAAGTGGGCCGGCAATAACCCAAGCCAAAAATTCATACAAAAACCGATTACGTTGATCCCATATATTGGACGATGCCAATTTCTTTTCTGCATAATGTCGTCGAAGATCTGTTTCGTTCAGAAGTTTTAAAATTTCGTTTGCTTTTAAGTCAGTTTCAAGAATGACAAGAATAAATAAAGCCATCTCTTCATATTCATAGCGATCTATAACTATTTTTCTAAGTTTTATGAGATCATTTAATGTAAGAAGAGGACCTTGACATCTTTTAATATGAATTTGTTTCGAGCGCTCCCTTTTTTCACCGAGCAAACGGTATAAAAACACGATTTAATTTTTTATTTTATTATACGATTTCCTCTTTTCCTCAGTCAGATACTTTTCATATATCTCTAGTGCTCTTTTATAATGATATTTTATACCGTCACCATGTTTTTGATACCAATCATAGAATTCATTAAAATAAAATTCATACTTAGCTCGTGTTCCTTCCGAAATATTCATACGTTTAATAATATTTTGACATTCCTCCATCGACGGACATTGTTTGAATACTGTATTGTCAGGCTTATGTCTATGTTTAGGAAGAGCGTTATCCCAACATTTCCATCGTCTCATTCGTTGGTATTCTTTTTCTTTGAATCGAACGTTTGGATCTTTTCGCCTTTCTCGTTTTCTCCATCGATTTGCTTCTTTTACTCGTTCCAGTGACCAATAATGTTTCAAATATGCTTTTCTTTTTCTTTTCCTTTCAGATAAAATTGTAGGTTCCTCAGTATCCATCTTCACTCCTACCCTTCATTATTAATTATTATCTATTATTTTTCACTTCGTCTTATATTTTTTAATCTAATCCTTTTTTGGTACCTAAAAAGTAAATTGATTAAAAAAATATAAGGATTCCATAAAACTTTTAAATTTTCCTTGACCGTAAAATAACAAAGATCCTAAAATCCTTACCTTTTAAATGTAGTGTGTCCCATAGGACAAACCGGTTTGTCCTATGGGACACACTAGATTTAAAAGGTAAGGATTTTAGGATCTTTGTTATTTTACTAAAAATTTGATAAAAAGGTTTATACTAGAAGGTTTCAAAATTTTATTAATGATATTAAATTATTATTAATGATTTTTTGAATGGGTGCCAGGATCTGACGCTATTGATAAAGAAATAACTTAATCCATAATATATATGTCTGAAAAACAAATACCATGAAGGGGGAACATAGTTTTCCTAATATTTATCTTGCTGTGTTTCATAAATCATGTAGATGGTCAGACAAATTACTAATGTAATGACAAATAAACAGTAAAGCTGAATAGTATGAATAAAAGGCATAAATGTCTTATAATTAGATCCAAAAACGGATCGGAGAAATGATTCATAACTCATTTTATCTTGTTCATTCCTTTCTCTCTAATTACATACAAGTTCTATCAATATCCTTAATGGATCCAAGATTCTACTTCAACTATAAAATTGACTCATCGTAAGATTTTTTACTTGCAGATACTCAAGGCAGTTTGGTCTGTTTATTAGAATTCCAAATACATTTCCCGCATCTGTTCTAACCAATGGATTCTGGATTTACAACGAGCGGTTTTTATCAGAAGCATAAAAGATTTTCCCCATCTATTCTCTAGCCATGGATTTTAGATTTTATTAGACCCCTTAGCGAATGTCAGTTCGGATACTACGCCAACTATAAAATCGGCTCATCGTAAGCTTTTCCACTTGCGGATACTTTCTCAGATGTCTATTTTCTTCTTTTTTTAATCCGACCCTCTCAAAAACAAAGGATAATGAATATTCATAAATACGCTACACTTTACAGCCAATTTCATGGCTTGCATTTAGGAGGATTCAATGTGATTCAAGATACGATTTTTTTTCCCTTAGCCCATATGCGGCTTCAACCTTCTGTGATTCGAAAACTCGCTCATTTCGATAAAGTCGTCCCGAGTCAGAAACCACTCGTTCTCGCCCTAGCCGCCTATTGTAAAATGTCGGACTTGTCGTGTACCGTTTTTCTTCAACTCAATGCATCATGGATCCTTCTTTTAGAAAACGAACGGGTCATTTTCCCCACGATCCCGAATTCATCGGAATCCTCCCACAGTCTTTTCAAACTTTTCGCCACACCATTTTTTGTGAAAGATCCTAAAACGATCGAACGGTATTTACAAAATCCCGTGTTCGAAAACGTGTACCGCTCCCAAAATAATCATACAATTCTATATTTAGACGAATGGGATATACCGTATCCAGGAGGACATTACTTTGATGATGATAACGGGCCCAGATTACATTTACCAGAAGATGACGGAGGGAAAAGGTATCGTCTTTGTTTTTTGTCCAACCAGGTCCATCACGAGAACGACCTCGTCCATAATTTCATCAACGAATGGAAAGATCGACCGGACGTTTATTACGATCCTCTGAAAACGCGAACGGCTTTTCCGTCTTCCTTTATTGAATTTTTACCGTCCGTGAATCCTGAGAAACCCATCCCGTTTCCCATTGAGTACAATAAGAGTACAGCGCTCATTCAAAAACAATGGACGTATCAGCACCATCCTCAATATATTGTCCAAGATATTTTGAATACGTACGATCAGAGAAATTCGCTTGAGAAGGTTGGACTCTTGATCGAATACCCGTTTCAAATCGGGTTCGAAAATGCTACTCGATCGAATCCTAACGGGAAATGCATTGGACTTGTCGTCAACGGTTCTGAACCGGAAACGACTTTATATGTTCGATCACCGTATCAGCGGTACATGGAATATCAAGCCATCCCCACGACCGTGCACTGGATTCCTATTCTTTACGAACCAGAAACCACGTATCCACTTCAACCGGTCGTACTCTGTTCGACGGTCATCGGGTTTGAATACAAAAAGGCTTTCTTATGTTTAAGTTATGTCATGCTCGAATCTCATCCGAAACAACCTGCTAATAGAAACACAGCGTGTCTGTTCCATCCCGTCACAGATGTGAGCGAATTGACGTTTCTCGAGAGTTACGAATACGATTGTCAGCATGCGCTTCACCGAGTTCGATATGCTTCCATTCCTCATGATTTATGGTGTCTGACCAAAATCGAAGAAGAAAAACCAGTTCCACTTGCTAAACCCTATGCTCATCTACCTTACCTGGTTCAATCATGGCTGGAGTTTTATCATCAGAATCGTTCCACGGATCCAGAAATCAGGTACGGCAATCTGAAACTCTTTCAATTGGCTCTAACTTTGGCTCGACATAAAATATGCTTTTCGGCCGAAACGGTCGAAACCGAAGAAGAAGGTATCATTGTACCAAGAAATTCATCGTCCCCGATCGTCATTCGCCTAAGTCGGGAAGCTCGAAAATTTCTCGATATTGTCCGGTTAAGAATTGAATTTATGGAACGACCAGTTTCCTCTCCATGTGTTCTGTTGTAAAGAGAAAAAAAAACGAAACAAATATCTGTAGATTGAGAAATGGTGATTCCCTTAGCTCAGCTAGGAACTCAACTCACAAGAAGTGCGAAAGTTATCCACTCATATACACAATTCTTGAAACGATGATGTCATCTTGAAATGTCTTGTGAATCGAGTCGGCTGGAAAAAATTTCTGAGAGCTTAAAAAAATAATTTTTATCATGTCTTTAAGACATGATAAAAATTAACTCTCTCTTCTTTTTGGCTGGGAAGGATGTCTCACCGTTTCGAAAAACAAACCGTGACTCATTCTTGCAATGATTGCCATGAGAAAGGATGAGTTATGATTTGTTTCTTCAAACGGTGAGACATCCTTCCCAGGCAAAAAGAAGAGAGAGTTAATTTTTATCATGTCTTAAGACATGATAAAAATTAACAAAAAGTTTTTTTTTTTTTTTTTTTTTTTTTTTTTAAATCTACAGAAGTTTTTCTGGGCTCTCAGAAATTTTTCCTAGCCGACTCGATTGGCAAGACATCTCAAAATTCTTTCTAGAATGGACTCTCGCTTATCTATTTAAACATTTCAAGTTTTACTTCAGATCGCTCAGGAGGGTTGAAAAAGAAGCATTTCGTCACTTGGAGTTCATATTGTATTCTTTTCCATTTCGGAATTGGTCAAGATTCGATTAGGAGCAGCAATCAAGTAATCATACATCTGATTACATCGTAGCAAATAATCGACCGTGATCCAATTGAGTTGAATATTCACAATCAACACTAAAAAATAGAGTATTTCAACGCGAGTTATTTCGTACGTCATATCTCCCCGTTGAGCGAACTGGTCGGCTATCTGATCTATTTCCGTAATGATAGTAAAAACGTTCAATGGATCCACGACCAATTCTGTATTCCATTGAATTGTAAATGGAAGTACGAGGTTTTGTTCACTCAAAAAATACAAATAGCCGTATTTCTCTTTTTCTCGAAACAGCGTTTGAATATAGTCTCGCACCGCTTCCCGTACTTCCGGATCGCGCACCAGTTCGAGCGTGACGAGGCTCGTGAAGGGCGGAAATTTATGAAATTTGATATATTGAGGTACCACGGTATTCAGTCGAGGACGATATTTATGATGAAGAAGGTGATCGATAGGAGTCTTTAAGGATTGAAGTGTAACGATATCCATCTTTTCTTATACGAATTTCCAAATAATAAGGCCGATGATGACAGGAACGATTCCCAACAAGATTGGTTTTAGGTACGGTATATTACCCAAAACATCCAAAATACCACTCGTGATGGAACCCGTCACGTCTTGACTGAAATGCGTTAAAGCTTCTCCGATCGTGGGTCGACGGCATTTCAATTCTTGCGTCGGTGTACAATCGTGATATTGACAATCACATAATCGACAACACGTATCCTCTTTCTCGTTGTCGTACCCTTCACACGCATTCCATTGCTGAATAGGAAATCCCGTGCACGATTCGATCCCGTGAACAGGTTCGGGTTGACAACAACTCAATTCTTTAAGTTTACAAACCATGTCCCCTCCGTTGTAGAGAAAACAGCCCGAATTGTCCCGAATGTATTGGTTGACATATTGAGAACCGAGCGCGACGGCCGTCACCCCTCCTGCGGTCAGAAGAGCTTTCTTACTAAACACTTTATTAAAAGCTTTTTGAAGGGGTTTATTCTTCGCGACGACTTTAGCGACCTCCCCTGCTCGTTTGACAGGAATGTCGAATTGTTTAAATTGTTTAGCGACTTTGCCTCCAGACTTGTTAAAAAATCGCATGTCTCTTGACCCTTGCCGGATTTTCAGAAACCAAGACAATGAACGAATCCAATTGTATTTTTAGTAATCGAAAAATTCCTTGTGGGTCGGACAATATTTCGGCGTTTCGGAATATTCTCTGCCTGAACCATCTTCGAAATCCTGGATAAACATTTCCGACCCGATTTACACGACGTCCAGTTGGACGATCTCACATTTAAACTCAACCCGTGCATCGAGCACTATATCAACCACCTGTATTCTCAAGACCCGACCGACTTGAAACGCAATAACGCCATGGATGTGTTTGATCGGCGTTTCCATTACGAACTGCTACGGAATTTAAGTGTTGGCAACACGAACGAAATTGGTTTAGGCGTGAACAATACCACGAAGATGCAAGAAGAAATGATGGTTCATTTCAAGAGCACGCTTCAGCAACGTCTTTGCGGTTTATACCACTATATTAATAATTCAAATGTAGCGACGCTTTTTGACAAGATAAAGGTATGCGACATGGCGAATGGAGGTCTCTTTGTCGACCCTAAAACGGAATTCTCTCCTTTTTACAATTTCCTGCTGGCGCATTGTTTATTCGATTTTCATAAACTACCCAATTTAGACCTCGTTCCGGAAACCGTCATTTCGAATGTCGCGTACAAGAAAGGGGTTGGGTTTTATACGTTAGAAGATATTTGTCACCCTGAACCGATTGTTGTGATGGGAGAAGAAACAGGATCTTCGTATCTCTATCAATCCAAATGCATCACGTATCCCAAAGAAACGGGTTTAAATAAACAATTGACGAGAAAGGATTTGCCCGATAATCTCATTATGAAAAATGACATGCAGTTTTCTGATACGCGGTTCCTAACTTGCTAAATGCGAAAAGGTTTGGAGAAATAAATTGATTTGGTTGGGGGGGGGTTTAAAAAGTCAGTACAGAAAAATTTCTATTATGTAAAAAAGGAAAAAAAAACAAAATGGTAATATACCTTGACACAGAATCTGTTTTCATCATGTAGAAGCTTGCACACAAACCACAGCATTAAACGATCTGAAATGAAACTTGAATGGCTTAAATAGATAAGTGAGAACACATTCTTGAAAAAAAAATGATGGTCTTGTTGATCGAGTCGCTGAAAAAAATTTTTAAAATTAAAAAAAAAAAAAAAAAAAAAAAAAAAAACCTTTTTGTTAATTTTTATCATGTCTTTAGACATGATAAAAATTAACAACCCCCTTCCCTTTTTGTATGGGAATGTTGTCTCACACTTTCTAAAAATAGACTATAACTCATCTTTTCTAATGGCAATCATTCCAAGAATGAGTCACGGTTTATTTTTCGAAAGAGTGAGACAACATTCCCAGACAAAAAGGGGAGGGTAGTTAATTTTTATCATGTCTAAAGACATGATAAAAATTAACAAAAAGTTTTTTTTTTTTTTTTTTTTTTTTTTACTTCTAATCCAGATCATCCAGATCACGACGAGACCTGAGAGCGTACGGTTTATACGCAAATTTACTAAACTTGTTCTTCATAGAACTGGCAGAAACCTCACCTAAATAGACTGGATCCTCATTGCCTTTTACATCCTCAGCCTCCTTCTTAGACTTCTCTTTCTTGAATGGTTTGCACAGATCTGGATTGATCTTGCTTTTGATGGGAACCTGGTCTGGATCCACCTTTTCAGTTTTGATTTTCTCTTTATCGAAGGTAGTGGAAATGGTTTCGTTAATAATATTTCTCGAAGAAGGTTCTAAAATATTTAACTGAAACACGGGTTTTTCGATCATATTCAGAGCATCTTCTTGAAAGAGAATCATATCTCTACAAATGCCTCCTACTCTACAATAAAAAGCGTCCGTTTCGTAAAAGTACCGCGAATTAATTTTAATATTTAAAATACCAATAAACATATCGTTATTCACAAATTCTTGGTCCAGGGTTTCTTGAAAGACGTTTAAAAGGGTCGTTCCATCAAACACTTTGGTTTTGCGTAAACACCATTGATTTTGAGACATCTGAGAATTCAGATCATTTCGTTGACTCATTTGCCGACACGCTTTACAGAGAGAAGGTCTACATTTTTCAATGAAGAACCGACATTGTTCTGAAATCAGCATTTGGGAATGATCGGCAGCCACGGCTTTGGTAATGTCCACCAGAGGAGGACAGAGTTTACATATGAAAGAATGGGCATTCAGATTCCTCTTATAATTAGTAGCGCAGAGAACCCAATACCCCGCTACGAGAATATTATAATGATGATTGAAATCTTTAATATTTTCAATCTGAATATAACCTTTTTCTACGGGATGCTGGAACGGGATCGCTTTAGCTTGAAAATCTTGAAACTGAGGATTGTTGGCTAATATATTTTTCCATTCTCGGCTCACGAGGTTTAACGTTCTCGGGTTATTTTCAACGATTTCGTCAATCCCCGCTTTTAAAATCGGGTGCGCAAGAATACGATCGATTAACTCTGAATATTCCATAGTTCCCCTTTATTATTATTTTATGGACTTCTAAACATCTCGGTCTGTTTCCTCAATTCTTTCGCGTACCGGTCAATGATTTCAATCGTTTGATTCATGCAATAGGTTAAGAATTCATCTTTAATGTAGGCTGTATGCGACCCCTGCCAATCTAACCCTCCTGTCAGAGTTTGTACGTCCCATTTGATGTATTGCAATAAAACATCGGTCCATTCTTTCACAGTCATATTGGATCGAATGCTTCGATCCACGAAATCCAATTTATTCAGCACGGATCTAATATATTCCTCCGACGAAAAAACGGTTTTTCCGTACACGACATCAAATCGTAATCGAAAATAGGACACGTATAATTGATAAAACAGGTCGCTGAGCATTTTGAAATCGGACGATACGGAGGGAGAAGGGGTTAGTTCGGTTTTAATGTGTTCCAATTCCTTTTGCAAGTGGGCTTTTTCGTCCAGACATTGATCTAAAGCGTGTTTGGCCTCTTGTAAATTCAATGACAGACCTCTTACATAGTCTTCGTCGACCGTCGATACGTGCTTTCGTTTATATTTCGAAGTATCGGACATTTCTACATCCTGCGGAGCTACGAGAGCTTTAGCCAGTTGGTTTTCTAAAGTTTGGTTTCGAGACCGAGACACTTCCAGTTGGTTTTGTAAATCTTTCACTTCCCGCTGTAATTCCTCCACTTGATCCGTAGGATACGTAATGGCCGGTACAGTAGTGGGTTCTTTCACTTCGGTAATGTGAGGACGTTCCTCCAACTGCCGTCGATATAGGTCTCGTTCCTGCTCGAAATATAAAATCACCGAATTCGCCAATTCTTCAATGGGATCCGGTATGTTCGGAAACTGGGCTCGAAGCGTGACAATTTGTTTATAAACGAGATCTTGAAATTGTCGATGCTCGTGAATCACGTTTTGGAGTTGATGGACAACGGCTTGCGGCCAATCTTCTCTTTGATCACTAGGGTCATTCTGAAGGATCGTTTTTAGGAACGTGGTTAATTTCGTTTTGGCGTAGAGAAGGTACTCATTACATTTCGTATAATTACTTTCGACTTGATCGAGTTTCTGTTTCAATTCGAAAAGTTGTTCTTTGGTTTTACGGAGCTCGACTTCACAATCGTTGTGATTCTCGACCTGTCGAGCCCATTCGATCATGCTCGACGCCAAATTATCGAATTGAACGACCGGTATTTCGGGAAAATGACCTTTCAGTTGCGCCAATTGCGTTTCGAGGGTCCTCTCTAGATTTTCTTTGAAATGGAATACTTTTTCGAGTTCCGCGAGAATCTGATCGTAATCCGTGGCCCCAAAATACGCATTCCATTTAGTCCGTATCAGAGTTACCAAAT
Organism: Stegodyphus dumicola; assembly: GCF_044657685.1. Lineage (NCBI taxonomy): Eukaryota > Metazoa > Arthropoda > Arachnida > Araneae > Eresidae > Stegodyphus > Stegodyphus dumicola. The sequence goes on from NC_140771.1 coordinate 204,684,449, forward strand.
TCGTTTTCAGGACCTCCAGTTTCTTTTCCAAAGCGACGCGTTGCCGTTTTTCATGTTCTAGACTCTGCTGTAATTTTTTATGTTCTTGGCTACGATCCCGATGGAGTTGAGCTTGGATTTGTTGTAGGACCTCCTTCGCTTCGTCCTGGTTCTCAATCGATTGTTGAAGATCGTGCAGTCGTTGCAAGAGGGTCGTGTCTTCCATCATGCTTTTAGAAGAAGAAGGGAGACTGTGAAGAATGGTATGAGCTAAATTGTCGGGCGTTAGCGATTGATTTAAAGCATTCCCGAGAAGTGTTAATTGGTTCAAAAGCTGGGTTTGCCAATTTTGTAAATACTGGATATACGTTTGAATTTGCTGGAAGAAAAACGTTTTCCAATCTTGGTTCGCACCTAAAGGTTTCCAAAATGAGGGGGGAAGGATCGTCTGTAAAAACGTCATAAACTGCGTTTCGTGGAACTCCTTCATTTGTTTAGCCATTTCGTCTCGAAGAATCGTCTGGATATGAGGATTTTTCTTTTGCAGCGTGTCAAGAACGCGTTGAATACCTTCCTGGAAATGTGTTTCGGACTCGATTTTCCATTTTTGCAGGAGGTCGGTTCGTTCTTTCTGACCCTGCTCCAACTGCTTTTCCAACATCCGTTTTTCGTTTTGACAAAGGGTCAATTGTCCTTTCAGTTCCTCGTTCAATTGCTGGACGTGCTGTTTTTGTTCCGATTGATACGATGTTAAAAACTGGTCGAGGGTTTCTTGTAATTGCTCTAATTTAGATCGCGACGACTCGATCATGAGCTGCTGAGAAGGAGGCGATTCGAGCGGTAAAGTTTCAATGACCGTAGTCGTAGAAGAAGGAGGAAGTTTCAGTTGCTCGATCGTTTCTTGTAAAGCCATTTGCAAAGGGCAGATTAAACTTTCCGTTCGTTGCATCCATTCTTCAAGTCCTGTTTCGTAGCGTTGGTGGAGCATTTGCCATTCGTTCATCAAACGGTTTGGAAACTCGATATTATTATTATTATTATTCAATTGTTGTTGTTGTTGTTGTTGTTGTTCTACTATTTGCCTTTGCCATTGTATTTTTTCAGACTCATGCGTTCGAATTTGTGTCTGTAAGGTTTCGTGATCTCGTTTCAATTGCTCCCACTGAGTTTGTAAGGTTTCGTGATTCCGTTTCAGCTGCTCCAACTCAGTCTGCAGGGTTTCTTTCTCCCATGTAAGGCGTTCCAATTGTCGTTGCAAATCCACGACTGAATGCTCTTTTCCGAATCGAGCGGTATTCACATATTGTTCTTTTTCTGCTAGAAAATAACGCATTTCGTTCCGGTGCTCTTGCTGGAGCGTCTCGATTTGTTTCTCAAAAGCTTTCCGATCTGCCTCCAATTGAGTTTCCAAAGAAGCGATTTTGTTTTCCAGGTCCTGCGATTCCATCGGAACAATCTCTTCCAAATGCAAGCCCGAAATGCGAAACAAGAAATCGATGATGCTCGAACTCTTTTTATACAGTTGAGGATAGAGATGGAGTAAAGGTCGACTCAGGAGAAAAGCATCGATCACGTCGTCTCGAAGATTTTGTTTGAGACCATCAACGACATTTAAAGATATAAAAGTGGGGTCGGACTGGTATTGAATACGACATCGAACCAGTTCTCGTAACATTCTTTTCTTTTTGCTTTTTTTAAATCATTAAAAGGTAGGCTACTTTGTTCAAATCGAGCAACATATATTGATATTTTTCTTCGGAGCGGGACGATAACCAAATCATGACTTCTTTCAAGTAGCGACGATTCTTTCTAAAGTGGGAAACGTATATTTTAAATCCTTCTCGGGTCCATAATTCATTATTTCGGTAAAACGGTAGCCAATAATTACATTGTTCACGATTCACGTCGAGGAACGTTTCATGATGGAATGACGCAATCATGGGCGACACATACATCACTAAAGACATATTCAAAACGACAAACCAAACACCGGTTAATTTCGTGTCGTCAAAAGTAATTTCACAAGTATAAAAGTCCGATGGAATAGAATCCGTATGCAGGTAAGGTGGAAGGGAGCGTTTAAACAATTTATGAAGTTTGGCAGCCAATTGAGCACTCGCAGCTTGTCCCGTTAAATGTATGAAGTGGAGGATGAGCATGGGATGTAAATAGTGATACCAGTTGGACCACGATTCCCAGACGTGCGTATTTCGTTTGAAAAATCGGAGGCGCATGCAATGCTCTAACTGGAAAGGTTCTCTTTTTATGTAGGTCATCGTCAGATCGCTTAAGGCGCGAAAAGCTATATTGCGAGGAAGTACTTTCCAGAACAAGGAAAACGGATTGATGGTCGAACAAACAAATAAGGTATTATTTTCATAGGAGACCTTGATAAAATCTCGAGAGGGAAATAAACTTTGTAAAAACTGATCGGTCGTATCTCTAGAGACGTTAATCCAACGAGGATCCTCTTTTGTTCCATGCACGCAAAAGACTAAAGACCCATGAGGAAACGGATAGTCTTTGTCTAAATTTTCTCCTTGGAAAATGAGTCGATTTTCACTGACCACGAGAATGCAAGGTGCTCGAACGAGACCCGGGCTAAAATGTTTCAAAGTATCGACATGGAAGATGGGTAGTTTGAAACGAACAGCTATAAAATAATATTGTCTATAAACATTTCCATACGCTTCCACATAATCCGAAACATTGTAGTACTTTTCATTATCCATGACAGAGCTTACTTTATCTCGCCTTCTTCCTCGAAAGGAATAAGTCAACAGAGCCAACTTACACGCTTTATATATACATGAGAGATGACGTCATTCAAGGACATAAACAAGGACGTTTATGTCTAGAAAAGTAAAAGCCGGCTGGGAAAAATTTCCCAGATAATCTGAAATGTATATTAAAAAAAAAAAAAAAGCTTTTTGTTAATTTTTATCATGTCTTTTAGACATGATAAAAATTAACTGTCCCCTCTTTTTGTCAGGGAAGGATGTCTCACTCTCTAAAAAATATACCTTGACCCATTCTTTTATTGGAGTTCTATTTTTAGAAAGGATGAGTCATGTTCTATTTTCCGAAAGTGTGAGACAACATTCCCAGACAAAAGGGGAAGGTAGTTTTATCATGTCTAAAGACATGATAAAAATTAACAAAAAGTTTTTTTTTTTTTTTTTTTTTTTTTTTTTTTTTTTTTTTTTTTTTAATATCTACTTTAGAATTTTTTTCTGAGTTCTGGCTAGAAAGAACTCTGGATTATCTATTTAAGATGTGCGAAACGAATTTCACTCTAAATCATTCTGTGCCGTGAATTCAACAGTATATAGGAACAGACTTTATGAAGGTAAAAGTGCTCAGTTTATTTATTCTTTAGAGGAGCACGTGGAGATTTTATAGGATATTTACTTACAAAGCATTGCTTGTATTTTTTTTAAGAAATATTAATCAAGTTAAAGATATATAATCATGTCGCAGAGCCTCCATTATTTAACAAGGATTAATTCGGTTGGAGATGCGCCCAACGATGCTTACATTTTCTACCAGACGTCGGGAGGAATCTTTTACTGTAACCGAAAAGACTACGCACAATTTTCTCGATTTTATACTCGAAAGTCTGCCGAAAATCTTTTTTTAACGATGGATCTTTGCTCGACGACCCATCATTCCCTTATCCTAGATATTGATATTAAAACTGAATGCGATGCATCCCTTCCTTCATCTATGCTCTACGATTATGTAGATTCTGTTATTCTCTCAACCTTAAAATTTTACTTTTTATCCCTTAAGCATTTTACTTTTATTGTGGCTGTTCGTCCAGGAGGTGGTATTCATGTCCATTTGCCGGAAATCTCGATCGCTCATGATGATTATATTCAATTCTGCAGCCAACTTCAACCCCGGTTCTATCACGAAACATCTGAATTTATTTTCCAGTTGGACGTTTTAGCGAATGCGACGCTTGTGAATTCCTCCAAGCCCTATACGAATAAATACGAACCCATGCTGATTATTTATGTAGACGAACAAACCACCTGGCGTTTAGATTTGACCAATCCCAATGCTTTCAGCATGCGATTGTTAGGCATTCAATCAAAATTTAAACGTCGCAAGGATAATACCAATTCCTTTTTTCGTAAACTGCTCCACCTCCAGCCAATGGATATTCAAAAACAACTTTATGAATATATGATGCCTGTGGTGACACTGTACAATCCTTTGTATCGAGTATCGTATCCCACGCTTATTAGCAAAGATGAGGAAGCTGGACCCGACGATGAAAAAGTGGCTACGTTTGTGTATAAACTAAAAACCCCGATGTATATTTACAAAGGGAAGGATTTTGGAACCGAAGGTCATCATTGGTTAAAAACGTTTTACTTTATCAAGTTTAACGGGTTTGTGATTTCAGACTTTGAATCAAATAACCGGGCTCTAAAACGATGGTACCGGGAAAGTCAAAATTCTATCGTCATCGAAAACGATGTATTCCAGACGGTGAATCAAGCTCTCAAGTTAGACAATCCTAGTTTGCATTCCGATCCCAATCCCCTTCGTACGATTATGCAGTACAATCAAGGTTACTATTTTTTACCTGTCTTTTGTGCCTTGTGTCAACATTTACGAATGTCCTCCCATACACTCGCATCCCATTTGCGTACGATATTAGAATCTCACGAACTCATAGATTCTGTAGAAAAAATCAACAGTAAAATTATAGATATCATTTCCCAAGATTTTACTCTCGACACGATCCTCTTTTGTGGTTCGAATCTCAATCCTAAAATTTACAAATTTAAAGATAAACTGGAAGCTATTATCAAAACCATGAAAGGCGTTATTTTATATTCGGTGTCTGGAGATCAGCTCGTGGAACAAATTCATCGAATTCAAGAGCGATATTTTCCGATTCTCGTCATTACCATGCACAATTCCTGCAAGAAACCTCAACGCTATATGTGGAATAATATCCACGAGTACTGGCAAGAAGTGCCCCACCAGATAGAAATTCTAAACCTGATGAATGCCATCTGGTCCTCCATTCAGGCCTATGCTCGGAATCAGTTTGCCGATAAAACTAAAAACATGTGTCCTTTCACAGACATTATGAAACAGGTCAACATTAATTATGTGGTCTCGTCCATTCTGAGTCGAACCAACATTGATCGTAAAATCATTCAAATGGATCGACATAAATGGCATATTCGAACCCACGATGGGGTTCTGAATCTCTTGACGGGTCATGTAGGAGGGACGGTTCCGGAATTTTACCTATCGGATCGACGTCTGGGCATCAATTTTAGTCGACACGAGTTGATGCAATTTCGTCACGATCCGGATTTGATAGCCATCTATCGTTTATTAACCGACCGGAAATTTTTTCTACAATACCTGAAAAGCTGTTTTCTCGACCTCACGGACGATTTACTGGATACGCTGCGGGAAAAAGGGCGCGAGTTTCATGACAAACTAGAAACCAACCCGCTCATTCAAAGCATGCTTCATTTTTATGTGCACATGTGTAAATATACGTGTTTCGAATACGATCTGTTCGTGTACCTTTTAGATGTCCTGTCCAGTCTTCTCATTGCGACCAATTACGGTCGCAAATTTTTTATTTTGAAAGGCAACACGCGCAATGGAAAAAGTAAATTCTTTCAAATGATCTCGAAGGTCTTTGGAGGCTATAGTCATGGTATTCGAGCCGTCAATTTACAAACGACGAGTGGTCAAGGACTATCAGCCCAACCCGAACTGGCCTCTTCGTTATTTTGTTGTCGAGTAGTGACTGTTGAAGAAATGTCGGGAAAATTAAACGAAAACCTCGTGAAAGAAATCACGGGTAATTCGACCACCAGTTTTCGGAATTTATACGAGCAAAATGTAGGAGCGATTCCCAGTGCCAAACTCATGGCTTCTACCAATACGTTCCCAGTGTGTACGGCCACAGAGGCATTTAATGATCGCGTGGTAGCAATTCCTTTTGACGCCGTGTTTACGAAAAATGCTCCATCCCTCACCTCAGAACAAGTGATGCAGGATCAATATTTACTCGAAACCAAAGATTCTATCGTCGAAGATTCCTATAAAGGTTTCTTTTTAATGATTTATCTGCATCTGGCCCACAATATTAACATGGAGGACGGTATGATCCGTTACCGTTCCGAACCTGAAATATTAGTAGAATTCAAAAAAGAATTTTTATCTTCGACCGATATTTTTACACAATTCAAACAGTATGCCGATGTACAAATTATTCCCGGTTCTGTTACGACCTTTAACGAACTGAAATCGGCCATTCGACAATTTTTGAAAACGATGCGCGACACCTCCATCCACGAAACGGAACTCATTATGCGTTTCAATGATGAATTTGGACATTTGAAACGGACCGAAATGGATTTCAGTTCCTTTTCAGCCGAAAATAATATTTCCTCTTCTTTGGATATAGTAGAACCCCTTCAGTTTGAAAATGCCGAATTGAATTCGTCTCTCAAACGAAAGCATGACGACGAAGAGGGAGAACACTCAACCACGAAACATTTAAAAGTGGACGATGAACCCATTGATCTGCCTCAGCATAAAAGACAAGTTATTTATTACGATAATGTTATCATCAAAAATCTGAAAAAAGACAAGAATTACTAACCTTTTTACATATGCATGAGGTAGGTTCCCAACATTTCATTGTGTAATGACTTGGAAAAAACAAAAGTTGACTGAAGAAAGCCAGATTTCAAGATGTTTCTTCTTCAAAAACACAGAATCATGTGAAGTGAAACTCGCAATGCTGAAATATATAAGTGAGAGTCCATTCTTAAAACATGGTGATGTCCGGTCGATCGAGTCGGGTTGGAAAAATTTCTTAACAGCTGAGAAAAAATTCTAAAGATTTAAAAAAAAAAAAAAAAAAAAAAAAAAAAAAAAAACTTTTTGTTAATTTTTATCATGTCTTTAGACATGATAAAAATTAACAATATGGTAGCGAATATTACAAATATCGAAAAAAAGATCCAGTCTTTGTGAAAAGTGAATATGGTCATGAAAGGTATGCCATTCACTCCCAAAAGGGGGAAATCTATCCCGACAAAGGTGATCCTTTCGCTAAAACTCGAGACGGCCTTCCATATTATGCCAAAGATCGGAAAGGAAATGAAAAATTCAGATTCGCGAGTAGTGCGTAAAAATATAAGAGATAGATGCAAGTGACATGGTAATGAGCAGAATCTTTAGGAAAAAACTGACTGGCCATTTTGCGAATAGGGTCTAAGATTTCTTCATTCGATAAAATAAATTCTTAATTTTTATCATGTCTTTAGACATGATAAAAATTAACTTTACCACCCCTCACCCCTATTTTGGTTTGAATCAGGTGTCAACATGTTTCTAAAATAAATTTCCAAGAACGATATGACTCATTCTTTTGTTTAGAAATCTAGTTTTAGAAAGGGTGAGACATCATTCACAACAAAAAGAAAAAAGGGGGTAGAGTTAATTTTTATTATGTCTAAAGACATGATAAAAATTAACAAAAAGTTTTTTTTTTTTTTTTTTTTTTTAATAGAATTTTTTCTCAGCCAGCTTCGAGTCATTCTTTCTCTTCTCACTGACTATATATAAGAACGTTGTTCTTACAGTCCTGGTATTGACATTAACGTAGCTGCTAGAATAAAAGCCATTGTAGGTATTTCAGCTAAGCACAAACAGAGGCATGGAAACAACTTTTTAAGAATTTCTTCAACGGGTACCGTGGATTGATAAACGCAGTTTCCTGCAGCATCGCATGTGCGTTTATAATGTTCTGAGAGAAGATACTTGTACTGTTCAAAATAATTCCAGGGAATGAGGACTTTTCCACTACATGTTTTAGCAAAGTAGATTTCACCTTGGGCATCTTTCAGGACGTAAGGTTCTTCATTTTTCACTAAATAATATTCGTTCCCTCGGAAATCCACCGGGTATCGTTCTTTTCCGTCCGCGTATTTGGCCAGAACGAATTCGTTTTGAATTTGAATAACGAGGGATTTTTTACGTTGTAGAGGATATTTTTCATTTCCTTTCCGATCTTTGGCATAATATGGAAGGCCGTCTCGAGTTTTAGCGAAAGGATCACCTTTGTCGGGATAGATTTCCCCCTTTTGGGAGTGAATGGCATACCTTTCATGACCATATTCACTTTTCACAAAGACTGGATCTTTTTTTCGATATTTGTAATATTCGCTACCATATCGATTCGGATAAAATTCCATTATATTGCTTTATCTTTTCAAAAATAAATTTCTCGTCTAATGATTTTATTTTTACTTTTCTTCATGAGCATGTTTAGCTAATAAATATTGATGATATTTATTGCCGTGCATTAAATAATCCATTGTGATCCAAGTATATTTCAGATTCGCGAGTAGTGCGTAAAAATATAAGAGATAGATGCAAGTGACATGGTAATGAGCAGAATCTTTAGGAAAAAACTGACTGGCCATTTTGCGAATAGGGTCTAAGATTTCTTCATTCGATAAAATAAATTCTTCATCATTCCATTCCAGGGCATTAAACAGGGGCTGCTGATCGATTAAAAGATATAGGTGTCCATATTGCGACATATTATCTAACACGTGACGGATATGAGCAACGGCCTGTGATTGAAAATCTCGAACGAGTCGAGGCGTAATCTCAAAAAATAAATTCAGAAACCGGTACGTCGCTTGATAGTTTTCAAGTTGAGGATTTTGCCCAATCACGAATCGGATGAGTCGATCAATCGGTAATTGAATAGTTTTCAAAACAGAAATATCGTAATACTCTGCCATGCTTGTTTAATCCTTCGAACCGAAGAAGAAAAAAAAAATTAAATTAAATTGAAAAAAAAAATGAATCATTCAACCTTTCTTCCATGGCGAATCACCGAACGGTTCAATCGACAAATAGGTCCCTCCTTTCGATATATTGTTCTTATTTCCCATACTGCCACGTTTAATTTGGAAAGAGATTTAAAATCGACCTTGGGTCTTCAATCTTGGTCCTTAATACAATTTCTACAAAAGTTTCGTCAACATCGAGTGGGTATAGAATATATAACTCTGTTCACTCGCAAGGATAGGATACGTCTAGGACCTATTGCAGTACAAGTATCAGAGCGGATTTGTTTCCAACAATTAAAGAAAAAATATGGAACTCAATCCATCCACTTAGTTGGAGCCACCTATCCAAAAGGCAAATTGAGAGATTTTCATGTGATAACCGTAGAGGATTTTAGATTCAATGTTCTCCTGAAACAAGATGACCGATAAAAATAAAACATGGAATCCTATATCGTTCTCAATTTCGAAGGTTTCGAATTGAATGGTGATCCTCTCGCCAAAGAACTTAATCTTTCTTATAATGATGACTTTTCCAACTATATTATTAAAGAAGTGGCTTATATCACCCATGATCGTTCCCAAGGCATTATCTACGTGGAACCACCCATACCGTGGTCTGAATTATCCTATTCCGCCAAACAAAGTGTATCGAGTGTTCATTTACCGTTAGCGGATATAACGCATGGCTTTTCATGGAATGAGGGTCATTTGCCGTACGATCAATTAAAACCGTTTCTCGTAGCTCTAACGGCAGGATATAAAAACATTTACTGCCCTCATTATTGGAAAATTAATGTTTTGTACCAGATACTGGCCCGTCCTATTTATTTCAATTTCGTCTCCAAGAACAAGGAGGCGTTTCATACCGCGCCCATACCAATGAACTATGAATATTCATCGTTTTGTCCGAAACATATAGGTCGGACCAAATATTGTGCTTTCCAAGAAGCTTTGTTTTATTTTCATCGCCTTCAAGAGTACAAGAAAGAAACCTTTCCGTTTGTCATTCATAAATCTTTAGAAAAAAATGAAAAAGAAAGAGACTTACCTCCAACATTATCCAACACGTTATAGAATACTTTTTTTTTCCTTCCCCATGAATGAGTCAACTAGGATCTAGGTGGGTCCCTCTTCAACAGCACGTACACATTTGAAGCGAAACTCGAAATGCTTAAATAGATAAGGAAGAGTTCATTCCTAAAAAAAATGGTGATGACTTGTGAATCCAGTCGGCTGGAAAAAATTTCTCAGAGCTAAGAAAAAATTCTGTAATGAGGAAAAAAAAAAAAAAAAAAAAAAAACTTTTTGTTAATTTTTATCATGTCTCTAGACATGATAAAAATTAACTAACCCCTTTTGTTTTCAATGATGTCTCACCATGTTTCTAAAAATACACCATGACTCATTTATTTCTTGGAATTTTATTTTTAGAAAGGGTGAGTCATGGTCTAATTTTCGAAAGGGTGAGACATCATTCTTAGACAAAAAGAGTAGATAGTTAATTTTTATCATGTCTAGAAGACATGATAAAAATTAACAAAAAGTTTTTTTTTTTTTTTTCCAGCTTTGAAAATTTTTTTCCAACCGACTGGATTGAAAAGACATCCCAATCTTTTTAAGAATGGATTGTTTCAGATATTTTTCTTTCTCTCACGACTTTAGTTTTTAAACAGTATATTAATGCAGATTAGGAACGCAAGTATGACCAAGATACCTATCATAGAAAGAATGATTTTTGTCCAGTTGGTGGTGGATTGATGATTATTTTCGTCAGACTGTATCGGGTTGGCATATATTTTCTTCTTTCTTTTCTTCTTTTTCTCTTCCTCTTCCACTGGATCTTCTTGTCCTGGAAGACCACTTTCCACTTTCTCGACCACTTTACCCTCCGAGTTATTATATATAACTTTATAGGGTTGGAACCCGTGTCGAGAAGCGCGTTTAGATCTCAAATTGGTCAAATAATCCATCGGTTTCGAATGCGATCGGTACAAGTAGCCTATCAAATTTTCGGGTTCAATTCTAGGGTCTCGTATAAACGCAGGCGTCCAGGGCTTGTCATTTAAATTGGGAACAATGATGATTTGATCACACGTGATGGGGTATCCACTCGCAAAGATTTGTTCCTCACTCACTTTCTTGAACTGGACAATGTACTCGTTATTATATCGATCGACCGGGTAGTAATATTCACCCAATTTATTTTGAGCGTACCGGTTTCCTAAAGATTTTTGGGTAATGCGCTTATCGGCATGAATAATTTCCGGATAGATTTCATTATTGTCTGCATCTTTGGCGTATCGTTTCACGGCCGGAGCTTTCATCAATTGATCGTACGATCCTTTGTCCGTCACTAAATATCGTTCGTTGCCGTGTTGATCAACCGGGTAAATAATGACCCCGTTCTTATCATGAGCATAAAAGAATTCTTTCAGCCTCGTCATGGCGAATTGACCGCTATCCGGGTAAATTTCGCCTCCATCCGCTTTCCGCGCATACACTTGGTTCTGATCGGTATCTCTTCCAAAGATGACTTGCTGAGTGAAAGGGTGAAGGATTTGATAAAATTCATCGCCTGTAGCATTTTTAGGATAGATGGGTTTACCCTGAGAATTGATAGGATAGAACGGAATACCGTTTTTATCGAGGGCGTAACACATGTATTCGGGCTTGTGTTCCGTATCGACGGCCAACAAGGGATATTTATCATTTCCTGTCTCATCTTTAGCATAATAATACCGCCCGTCGGCATCTCGAGCAATCATGTCGTTCCCAAACAAATCTTTGGGATACATTTCGGCCCCGGAATGCTCTTTGGCATAAATTTCTCGACCCTGGTACTTTAGAAAGACGGGCAAGTTATTGATTTTTCCATAATACTCCTCAAATTTTTTTTCTCCACCGATATACACGGGTTTTTTAGCATAATGGGGAACTTTATATTTGTTTAGGGCATACAGTAGACTGGGATCGTCAGTGGTAATATATGTTTCAAATTCCCTTCGATCCTTTCTATATCGTTGATTTCCAAGATTGTCGACTGCATAATACTCATCTTTTGCCATCGAAGATCCTTTGGTAATCGTTTTGCTTTATTCGTCATTGTCGTTGTGGTAAATTCTCGGATAATATTCGTCCAAGTTTTCATCTTTCGCAGAAATGCCTCCTCCTAAAGCATCTAAGGCCGGTTCGTCCCTATTTCCAATTCGAATATACGTTTCGAGACCGTTGAGTTGCTTGGGATAGTATTCGTCCCCACTCGCTCTCTTAGCGTAATAAGGGGTTCCATCGATGTTCCTAGCCGGCATTTCATTGTGCAAACGATCTCGAGCGTAAATTTCATCGTTGAATTCGTTGACGGGATAATATTCACCTAGCGTATTGTTTCGGAAATACATTTCGTCCTGATCCGGAGAGAGTTCAAACAGCGGTCGTTTTGTGACGAGATTAAACGGGTATTGGAATTTATTGTTCTCTAAGGGAATATAGATCCGTTGACCGTTGGAATCGAGAGGGGCATATTCGATAGGGAATTGATTGACATCAAGTTTTCGAGCGTAGTAAGGCTTTTGATGCTCGTCTTTGGCAAAATAGGGTCGATGGTGCTCGTCTAAAGCATAGATTTGTTCTTTGGTCTGAGGATTTTCCGGATACCATTCTTTTCCTCCGTAGAACAGATACACCATTTTTCCGTTTTCCATGGGAAACATGGGTTCCCCATCACTATCAAATCCATACACGGGACGGTTTTGGGCGTCGACGGGTAAAATAGAACGGTTCAGATGATCGACGGCATAGACAGGGGTTATTTTACCGGTGATGGGAGAGATTTGTTTTGCAAACACAATATTTCCATCGGGATCCAGCATATAAAATTCATCTCCTTGTCGATTCTTAGCATAAATCTCATTTCCGTCAGCCAATTTGGCATAGCGCTTATCTGATTTCATTCGATCGGGGTAGTATTCTTCGTAATTGAGGAGATCTCGCCTATGCCGACGAATTATTTCCTCATCCACATCCATGGGAATATTGCCTACATTATCATTATTAGGAGGATTGTCATGGATTGGAGGAGGATGGTTAGATGGATTGCTTGGAGGGTGATTGTTAAGGTGGTTGTCAACGACTGGGTCTCCTACATGATTAGGAGGAGCTGCTTCCATTCGAAGCAATTTTTTTTCCGCTTTATCAGATTTGGATTTATCCTTTCGAACCATTTTTTTAATTAATATGAGTTACTTTATTATTATCTCTTCTCTTCTGACTCAGAACAAAGAAAACAAAAATATGGTATCGATCCTCTTATGGATTTTATTATTTCTCTTTAACCACCATCCCGTTTATAATGCTTACCAGAATATTACGTATCGGACCCTTTATTACGAGACATTAGGTCAAGAATAGAGAAGAAGAAGAAAAAAAACAAATGGATTCCTTAACATTAGGAACGCTTTTAGTCGCTGGAGCGTATATGTCCTTCGTGATCCTGTTTTGTCTCAATTTAACACAAAGCTGGTTCTTTCTCCTTTTCCTCCTCATCAACGGACTCATTTTTCTCTTTCTGGCTTTTGGATACATTCGCAAGCTGACGATTTTTACAACTTTCGAGGAATTGCTCGGCAGTTTGGTGCAAAATAAAGACGTGGGAGATTGGTATTGCCGTTTTCGTCAATGGTGGTTTAAGTAAAGAGAATGGATGCTCAAACCTTTAAACGTTTAAAACGAACTTATTTAGAAGATGAACCGATCGTTTCGAACGAACTCCAAGAAAGCCAGGCTCGTGTTTCACCGTTCGTGGCTCATAAAATTCATGAACTTTTACACTTCAAAACCCCTTCTTCTCCACCTCCTCCTCCGGGTATTGACGTCACCCACTTTACGACCGCTTTCCGAGAAGAAGAGCCCCAACAACGATTAGATGAAGTCGTCGTCACCTATTTATTATTCATGGCCAATTTAATGAACCAAGATAAATGGGGACGGACGTTTCTACGACCTGGAGCTTGGGTAGGCGAATACAGTTGGATTCAACTCTTTAAATTGACTACGTACTGCGTCTTAACGCTCCTGTACCGTATTCGATGGAAGAGCGAATACTTTTTCTTTTTAGACGAAGCGGTGATTGAATTACTCCAGGGGAAAAGTCAGGCGATTCGAGACTTGATGACCCGGATCGGCATTTCCGTATCCCCACAACCTTTTTCGGCCGAAGATTATTTTCATCACATCAATTACCACAACACGTTGGTCTTTGGTCCTTATTACTGGCGGCTTTTACATTGGATGGCCGAAGCGTTTTCAGTTCAGGACGAGCAGGACGAGGATATTCGTCTCGCGAAAACTCTTTGGAGAGACTTTGTGACAGAATCTTTATATCGAACTCTCCGATGCGGGATTTGTGTGTATCATTACTTATCCAAACTCAAAACGTATAAAGAACGGTTTTTAGGCGAACACTTTGCCCACGTCTGGTTTCAATTTCATAATGAAGTGAATGCCAGTCTTCAAAAGCCACCTTATCCTGAATCGGAATTCCAGAAAGATCAAGAATATATGCGAGCTGCGTTAAAAAAATAAAGAAGCATGGGATCTTTTCTGACTCGTCTCGGGAATCAAGTATGCGGAACAACCAGCATGGGTTCCATTCAAGATCTTTTCAAGGAATGTCAAGACGCACCCGTGACCGTTGTATTAGGTAATTTAGGAAGGCATCCTTCCCTCTTATCCTATCATTTGGAAACCCTTTTTGTTCGACATCATAAAACGGTCCATATTCTTCTCGACGATTCCAACGATTGGTCCGTCAGCGGGTTAGATCCGTCTTACGAATGCGACGGCACGCATTGCGATCTTCTCATCTGGATCGAACCGAATTTTGGAGACTCGGTGGTCAAACCAGCCTATGCCGATCGTCTCATTGTTTTCACGAGCCATCTTCATCTCAATTTATCTAATTGTCAGTTACTGAATTATCATTTAGGCGATCCCTACGACCTTCCTTCCAGTACCATGAAACCGTGGATCGAAGATGAGGCTGAAATATATCCACAAAATGAAGTGCTGTACCCAAGGAAATATCAAACTGGGAGATGGTGGAAGCAAGTCGAGAATGAAATGGATGTTGTCTTTCATTTGAAACTGTGTCGGACAGCTCAAGAATGCTATCTCAGCATGTTAAACGCTCTCGAGATTGTTGGAAAGTATCGTCCCAAAACCTGGCGATTCCTTCTTTCCGAATATATGAAAAAGTCATTGGCTTTAAATCTTCGGATGGGATTAAAGAAATGGGATGAATATCAGTCCCAATCCATTCCATCGGTTCGAGTCCGATCCTTACATCCGTCATCGGCTAATTTACTCAAACCCATCTATGATCTCGATTCCTTTTTCCAGTCTCAATTAGTTTCCTCACTCTGGTTTTCTTCCTCAGGTTCGATTGATTCTGTTTCCTCCTCCTCTTCCTCATCAGAAGTTTCCCAAGGTCCCAATAATTCATACATGAGTAAATCATCTAAATCAGCCTCATCGTCTGAAAACCTGATGCGGTTTTCATAATCGTAAATTACATCATATAAAAAAGAACGTCGCAAAGGGAGAAACATAGAAGTTAATTTCTGCAGGGCATCTTCAAACGGTTCTCGGCAGACAGAACACGTCAATGCTTTTTCTCTCCAAATGTCAATACATTTCGTGTGGAACTGATGTTGGCACGTTAAAGTAGAAATGGTTTCTACATCTTCGGCGATGAGTTCGTCTAAGCAAATTGGACAACATTCGGCCATTTTGTTTCTACTGTTTCTTCTTCTTATTATAAATATTTTTTTTGATTCAAAACCTATTAAAAAAATTATAAATAAGTAAGAGTTCTTCATTATACCAAAAATAAAAGAAGCATCATGTCTCCCTCAAAAACTAGTAAATTAGTCTACTCTATTTATGAAAATCAATATGAAACTTGGTGTTTACAAATGCACAAAGATCTAAATCATACCGAAACACTTCAAGAATATCACCAATATCTTATCGATCAAAAACAACGTTCCGCGAAATATATTTCAAATGCTTTAAATGCTATTCGACGAAAATGGTTCTTACCTTCTGCAGATGAGGTGGTGGTCAAGAAACCTCGTCGTCGAAAACACCAACTTTTTACAGCAGAGCAGATGAATCAAATCCGTAATCACTGTCTCTCCAATTATGAAACAGATGAACTGTCGCTGATAGTCTTATTACTTTTAGAAACGGAATTGAGGATGATTCACATCTTGGGCTATCTAAACGATGATCCAGAGAAACGAAAAGCGTTTGCGTCTAAATCTTTAGAAGTCTATAAGGATCCAAATCAGATAAAGTTATTTCAGTTTCTTTTCAATGCTCCTCCATCCAAACTATTTGGAAAAAATCATTACCAGTATTTATTTAATCTAAAGCGACGATTGAAGAAACAGTATAACATCAAAGGGGCTTCCTTCGAAATGCTGAAGCGGTCTCGATATCTCGTGAAAGCAAAGGCGAAAACGAATGAATCAGAACCCAGTGAGTGAAACTTATATATCGACTTATATATCGTTATCAACATCTCCAAAAAAAGAAAGTAAAACCGACCGAATGGTGGAAAATATTTCTAAAAAAAATCTAATGTGGTATTAAAAAAAAAAAAAAAAAAAAAAAAAACTTTTTGTTAATTTTTATCATGTCTTAGACATCATAAAAATTAACTCTACCCTCCTTTTTGTTTGGAATGATGTCAACATGTTGTCTAGACATGTTTCTAAGTATAAATTTCCAAGAAAAGCATGATTCATTCTTAGAAATCTATTTTTAGAAAAGGTGACATCATTCAAAATAAAAAAGAAGGTACAGTTAATTTTTATCATGTCTAATTAACAAAAAGTTTTTTTTTTTTTTTTTTTTTTTTTTTTTTATTAGATTTTTTTGAGAAATATTTTTCAACAGTCGGTCGGTTTTACTTTTCCATTTGGAAATAGATCTGTTGATATAACGATGTATAGGAGATGGATCTGTTGATAACGAAATATTATACACCAGTCATCAGTCTTACTTTTCCATTTTTGTTTACTGTTTTTTATTTTTATTTTAAGAATCATCTAATTCCTTCTACTTCGTCTTTGTCGTCTCATTTCTCTCCAAAATGCATTCGGTCGACCAAAATAAGGATTGACTTCCCGTTCTTCATCATCTGAGGTAGGTGAACTTTGTCTAGGTGTATCCATATAAGCATAATCTCCCACTAAATCTTCTCTTCTCTGTCTTCTGGGTCTCGTCTGACTGGTACTAGGCCCTGAAAAAATGAGACCATGGCCTCCCAGATCGACTAATTCTTCTTCGGGTCTTCGTCTTCGTCGTTGCCTTGGCGGTTCTTCCACCTCTGGTTCTTCCTCCTCTTCCTCTTCATCCGAATCTATTCTTAAATGTTCCATTTGCAATGTTCCGCTGGTAAAATAGAGCATATCATCCTGGCTGATACGAGTCCGACAGGTCGGGCATTTCTTTTTACCATACTCTCGAATCCATTTCTTTATACATTTAATATGAAAGGAATGCTCACAATCGAGATTGTAGACTTTATGGCGTTTCGTTTCTTTGAAGGCCTTCAGGCAAATTCCACAGATTTCTTCCTCTGCGTCTGCCATTTTCCCCAATGATTTACTTGATTATGACATATCCATCTCTTCGCCGTCTTCGTTTCTTCTTCCTCCTCCTCCTCCTTGATATATTTCTTGACGAGAGGGAACTTGAGATTCCTTCGTCGCTACATTGAGTAACATTCTCAATTCTTTTTCCATATACCCGTCGGAACATAAGAACAGTTTCACCATTTCCATCGTCCAGAAAATTTCTTCGTCGGATTTTTCAAATTCGCGTATTTTCAAGGCCACTTTCTGTACAAGACGGTAAAATTTCTTACCCGTCGCGATCGAACCTTTCACTAATCCTTTACCTTTGAGCTTTGAAATAATAAACCCGGTCCCGAAAAGATATCCGAGGTATTCATCAATTTGGGTGGCTTTTTTCGTCGTCTCTTCGTCTTCTTTCGGAACAAACAGGACGTAGGGGAAATTTTGTTTGAACGCAAACTGCTTTATTCGATCATCCGCTTTTCCTAGGAACACTTTCGCTAAAAAGGTTTCGATTCGACTCATTTTTTCAATAAATTCTAGTGATAAGGCATCGCACGTGCCGCCTTGTTGAATCTCTCGAAGGAGGTAGTAGAATTCTGTATTCCGATGGTACGTAATTTGAGAAGTGACCAGTTTTCGCAATTGCTGGGTCAAGAACGATTCTTTGAAGAAAAAGGGGCGACGACAAATGCGAACTCCAAACTCAAACACGAAATTCGCCACCACGTTGAGTTCGTTCCGGCATAAATTGCAATAAATCATGACGTGCACAAGATCAAATAGGGTCGTGTAAGGAGAATAACGAGCCCGAATTTGATTCGAGGCTTTCATTTCCAAACATAATTGATAAGTGGGATCCTTTTCAACATCCTTGGAAGTAGGAGGTAGAAGAAACGAAGCATCGTCGCCGTCACATATTTTTACGTAGGGAGCTAGGACTTTGTGATAATAACTTAAGAAATTGAAAGGTTGGTCCTCGTCTTGATGGACATTTTCCATGAGCGATTTCATGTTGGTGAAAAGAGCGTGCAGAGCCGCTTTATCGACTTGGGAGTGATTCTCTTCATTGGCGATTTTTTCAATATGCTGGGCGTATTCGTCCATGTATTCGATCATGAACCGTTCGAGCGATTCATACGATTCAAAAGGTTCGGCCTGGGATCGAAAAGGGGCATTCACGCATTGTAATAATCGAATCCCGTTTAATAAAATACGTAACGTGACGGAAACATTACGGATCGGTAAAATACCAGGAATCCCTATGAGAGGAAATGTGCAGGGTACGTTCAAATCTCCCGTCCAATTCGCATATTCTCGAGCTAGACGAGCTGATAAGAACGGATCACTGTCATCAGGAAAGGACGCTCGTAAAATTAAAGCATACGCATCTTGAATTTGATCACATTCCGTGCACTGCAATTGACCATTGACACCTGCTACGATTTTATCGGGACCGTGACACGTTGAAATGAAATCAAGGAACATGGTAACCAAGATCCTACTTGTATTATTCTTATCATGCCGTATACACCTATTGAAATAAGACGGGAAATTCGTCGTTCGTATTATGAACGAGGGCAAACGGTTCGTCAAATTGCTCGACACTTGAATGTCGCTCCTTCCACAGTTCAATATTGGATCTCCCGCTCCTCGGAAAATGAGGAGAACTATCAAACCAAACACAAATCCGGCCGACCTCGAGCCACGACCCAAGAAATGGATCAACGTATTTTTGAAATGTCGACGGGTGATCCCTTTTTACCCGCGACGGATATTGGTCGTCGATTACAAGTGCCTTGCACCGCTCAAACGGTTCGTCGACGATTAAAAGAAAAAGGATTAGTGTCGCGCATCCCCGTCCGAAAAGATTATTTGCGGGAGATTCATCGTCAACGACGCTACGACTTTGCTTCTCAGCGTGCGGAATGGACGGTCGACGATTGGTCCCGGATTATATTTTCCGATGAGAAAGTATTCAGTTCGATCGGGTACGGTCCTATTCGCGTATGGCGGCCTCGACAGGTCCTGCGTTATCAAGACGAACGTTATTTTTCTTCTGCGTTAGAAGGCCGTCAACGTTCCGGTCGTTTTAATCTCAGTGTCTGGATGTGCATGAGCGGAAAATTTCCCAACCAAATCCGTCGAATCGGGATCCAGCATTTAAATGCCGACTATTACCTCTCTAATATTTTAGAGCCGGTGCTTTTCGATCATAGTCAACCTCCCGATGTTTCTTTAAACCCTTTGATCACCGAACACCGTCTCTTGTTCATGCACGATCTCTCTCCGATCCATACGAGTTTACGCGTCACACAATGGATTCGAGAACATGAAATTCCTATGGTCGAAGACTGGCCTCCTAAAGGAGCTGATTTGAATCCCGTCGAAAATGTTTGGGCGGAATTAGAACGTCGATTAGCGAATCGGGTAGCTCGAAACCGATTGGAATTATGGGACTTGGTCCGCGATGCTTTTTATAGTTTGGAAGAAACTTATTTTGAAACATTAATCGCGTCCATGCCTCGACGAATTGCATCTGTCATAGAACACAGAGGAGGTTGGACAAAATACTAATCATCATCTATAAAAAAAAGACACTTCATTTGGTTCTTCAATGAATATATTTATTGACACCATATTTCACTATTTGTTGCAGGGCGATCATAGCCATAAATCGATGACAATATTTCGTTCCACAATACTCACATTTCTGTGGACGACGAGAAGGTTTATAGCTTACTGTCCATACAGATTCAACACGGAGCAATTGATAAATTTTTTTTCGACAATGTTCATTCGCGACATACAGTCTTTGAATATGAAGTTTTCGCAGATCCTCATTCAATTGCTGAATCCATTTGGTATGCGGTCGATACGTTTTCATGTCTCTAGAGGCAAACCGGACACTGTTTGTCAGAGTGTATCCATCAGACGTGATGGCCAGCACACCTATGACACTCGGATGAATTTCAGTTCGATATTTCTTTTTTTTAGTAGAAGAAGTAGAATGAGATGAGGAGGGAAGATCTTCTTCGATTGTAGAACGCATGTGTGGTGGAGAGGATTGGTCCATTATTTCTGAATAATGAGAGGAAGAAGACGAAATGGGCGATAACGGCGGATTGAAATTCAGAGAAGGAGTATCACGAATTGGATTAGGTTTCTTCTTTTTGATCCTACGGCGGACAGGTGGAGGAGAAGGAGTTGGCGATATGTCAGACCACGACGTGATATACTCATTCTCCGAAGAAACACATTCATATAAAGGCGAAGAAGGTTGCAAGTCCAAACAGGGTTCATTATCGTCTTCACACGTCATGATTAAGTCTCCCGTAGCCATCTGTTCTAGACCTATCTGCTCAAGAAAATGAGCCGCGATTCCTTCTGCAATCGTTTATATAGAGAAAGAGTGAGAGGGGGGAATGAAAGTAGGTAGGAGTAAAAACGATAAGTCGTTGGGAAAAATATTTCTCTCAGAAAATTTTTTAACCTTAAAAAAAAAAAAAAAAAAAAAAAAAAAAAAAAAAAAAAAACTTTTTGTTAATTTTTATCATGTATTTAGACATGATAAAAATTAACTATACCCTCTTTTTCAAATGATGTTGATAACCTGTTGTCTCGATATGCTTCTAAAAATAGAACATGACTCATTTCTTTCTTGGAAATTTATTTTTAGAAACATATTCGAAAGGATGAGACATCATTCTCAGACAAAAAGAAGAGAGAGTTAATTTTTATCATGTCTTAAGACATGATAAAAATTAACCAAAAGTTTTTTTTTTTTTTTTTTTTTTTTTTTTTTTTTTTCTCAAGGCCTAGAAATTTTTTTCTTGGCTTTCAGAAATTTTTCCCAGCGAACTCGATGGACAAAACTATCCAATTTTTTAAGAACGGACTATCGCTCATCTATTTAAGCATTCCGAGTTTCGCTTTAGTTCAATCCGTGTTTCCTTTTAGAATGAGTGTGTGCTCTCCAACATGGTTCTACCCTCTCTTCTCAAGAACCCCGTCCAGTGAAGAATTTAAGGATATCTCCTACCTATCTATCAAAGAAGCTACGCGTAAATTTAATAGAGTTGAATTCAATATGAGTTTTTCTAACATTTTTCATCAATGGATATTCACAAAATTAATAATAAACGCGGAACCACCCGTTTTTTATGAACACAGATTAACGAAAAGAAATGCTTTACATTTCGCTATTTTGTTCTCAATGGATGATATCGTTCGGCAACTGATTCTTCTTGGATGCGACATGAACAAACATGATATTTTTGGTTTTACCCCTTTACACTATGCCTGTCAATTACGATGCAAACTCATCGTGGATATGTTGTTGCTTGCTGGTGCGAATGTCCGGTGTTGCGATCCCAAAACCGTTTTAGAACGCTGGCGAAAAAATGGAAAATTGGAAGAGGAAAATATGCGGTTACTCAATTATGCTGTTGAACCACGTATTCTTAGCCTGGAAAATTTATGTTACATAACTATTAGAAAACATATGAGGCATGTCAAAAGGAATGCTCATCATCTCGGATTACCTGACTTAATGGTAAGACGTCTCACCCTCGAAGAATGGTAATAATATTCTTTAAAATAAGATCCCTTAGCCACCCCGCATTTCTCATTTGAAGAATCCATCCTATGTATTCTTTTTTTAAATGTCTCGGGATGTCATCCGACGTATTCTCTCCGCCAAAAAAAACGAGTTCCTCCCACCTACCCCAAAAAGAAGAAGAAGAGGAAATTTCCCATGAGTCTTTTCGAGAACACTCCTTCTCCTCTCTCTTCCTATATATAAAAGAAGCTGAGAGAAAAGTTGTCTTTTCTTTTTTTTTCCATCTCATCCTCAGGAGAAAGAGAGAGAGAGAGAGAAAACCAAATGCCATGGAGTGGTTACGGCGAGAGTCTTTTTCCCTCGCGATTCGTTTCCGTTTCGCCAAGACAATTCCCCTCACGTTTTACTTGGGGTCGGGCACGCTCTATTTTCGAGGATCGGAACTCGTAACTTGCCTTTCCCAGCAAGGGACTTGGATGAGTTCGAAAAGTCAACGGACTATTCAGCAATGGATCTCTCGAACCCCTTTTCGCCCTTACCGATCCTTAACGACGGATCTCTGGATCGATACGTCGGACCGCCCTAGCCGGATTCTCCGCTATACCCCTTTTATCACCTTCAATTCCCTGGAAAAACTGCTCAACGATTTGGGTCCAGACGCTCTCCTCTTTTCGACCTGGCTTCAGAGTGTGATGAGAGAACCTCTTCAAATCCAAGAAGATTCTCAGACCGGGGAAACTTATTTTAGTCCCGTGGAGAACAAGGTGATGGACTTTCAGTTTCAAAATTTATCGGAACTGTTTCAATGTGCTTTATGTTTTTATTCTTCTTAAAGAGTGGGGGGGGGGAAGAAAAAACTAAAAATTGTAGAATAATCATAAAAAATAATTTCGTTTTTCTTTAAAAAAAATATTCAGATAGTCCAATCTTGGGGAGGAGGTGGAAAATTCAAAACTATTATCTAAAACAGATGTGGCGGTCAGTCCACTTCGATCCACGGAGGAGGATATGTGTGAGATTCTCTGATCCATAGAGAGTTTCAGAAAAAAAAACTGCGAAAGTTTCCCCTCTATCTCCAAAGAATGGGTATCCAGGTTGAATGCAGAGTACAGACTGATGGGAAGCCGAAACTCAAGTTCCTTAAATAGAAAAAAATGAGAGCTCCTTCTAGAAACAATTTTTGATGTCTTGTTTGGATGAGTGAGTCGACTGGGAAAAATTTCTCAGCGCTGTGGAAAAAAATTTTGAATTAAAAAAAAAAAAAAAAAAAACTTTTGGTTAATTTTTTGGTTAATGTCTTATAGACATGATAAAAATTAACTCTCTCTTCTTTTTGTCTGGGAATGATGTCTCACCGTTTCGAAAAATAGAACATATCCCATTCTTGAAATTCTATTATTTTAGAAAGGATGATGAGTGATGGTCTATTTTTCGAAATGGTGAGACATCATTCCCAGACAAAAAGAAGAGAGAGTTAATTTTTATCATGTCTATAAGACATGATAAAAATTAACAAAAAGTTTTTTTTTTTTTTTTTCAGGAAATTTTTCTCTGAGCTTTGCCAATTTTTTTTCCCAGCCAGCTCCATCCATAAAACAACACCTCTCAAAATCTTTTCTCACTTATCTATTTAAACCACTCGAATTTTTTTGCTTCCAATGAGTCCACGCATCTTGGCCTTTCTTCCACTCTGCTCTGAGAAAGATAAGGTAGATTGTTTTCGGTGGACCGTCCTGTTGACGCTTCCGATTTATATAGAGAGTTATATATAGATAGGGTCCCTCCTAACTCCCTCTATTATGACTATTAGTCTTTTCTTCTTTTTTTTTTCCAACAAATATACAAAGAATGATCCACAGTTTTTTTTTCCGTTAATGAAAAACAAATATGCTTCTACCTTCCGACTTCTTTTTTAGTACCTCTTTAGGTGTCTCCTCCTTCTGGATCTTTTCCTTCTCTTCTCTTCCTCGCGAGCAGGGAATTGAAAATGCTGTTCAGGATGCAACGCTCGTAAAGACTCCATTTTCTTCCTGGAGAGGGCGTCTACGGCAAACACCGTCTTGTCATGAAATTGGAGTTGGTAGTAAAGAGGTCCGTGAATAATGTACACGGAGCGAGCTCGCAGTCGATAGGGAATCATACGATACCCGTCGGCTTCTGATTCCATTTCCCATCCATAAAGACGGATAGAAGCTTCTCTGGTTTGAAGAATATGAACCCACTCGGGTGAAACGTAAAACAGTTTTAAAAAAGTTCCAGCATCGACGGCGATCACATTTTCCCATCGCAGATAAGCGTGTAAGCGAAAGGTTCCTGCCTCCATCATCGATTGGAAAGCAAAATGCTTGAAAACTTCGATGGACGAAAAATAATGCAGGATTTTTCCATCGTAACAGGATAAATAGCACATGGTTTCTTGGACGATTTGTTCCATACGCTCCGGGTCCCGAAACCATTCTTCGAAACGGGAGAGAGGTTCCCATTGATCAGCTACATCGAGATGACAGACGGGCGTGATTTCCACCAGGGTAGGTAGAACTGCAACGGCATCGGTCGACATTTTAGTTTTGCTCGGTTGAGAAGGAAGAACGAGAATGCACCCTGTAAGCAGAAAAACTCAGATCTATATAAATACTAGTGGAAAAAGGCAGGGGGAAGGGAAGTTCTTCCTTCCTCCCAAAGAATAAGAAAAGTGGGTGGAAAGAAAAAAATCATTTCAGTCTCAGGAAAAAAAAAGAATTTTTTTTTCTTGTCAACATGTTGTCTAGACATGTTTCTAAAAATAGATTTCCAACAAAGGTTCATTCTTTTCTTAGAAATCTATTTTTAGAAAAGAATTGACATATCCTTCACAACAAATTTCTTTTTTTTGCCTCTTTCCAGCAGCCAACTGGATGGGCAAGCGTTTCGGGTCAGATCAGACCGTGCTGACATTATTTTTTTTAAATACAATGGAATTAGTATAGGAATGTACTAGAAACTGACCCAAGGTTGAAAAGAAAATATCAAAATCAATACTCACTTCTTGACGATTTCTTTTTTCCAAAAACCTGTTGAAGAATTCTTGATGGGTTATCCAATCTCTAGACCTGTCTGAAGGGAATCCAATCTAAGGTGAGCGCGCATTTACCTGACGCGAAACTCGGAATATCTGCATAAATAACAAAACGACCATTCTTAAAAACTCATCGTCTAGTCCACTGAGTTGGTTGGGGGGGGGAAATTTTCTGAGTAATAAAAAAAAAAAAAACTTTTTGTTAATTTTTATTATGTCTTATAGACATGATAAAAATTAACTGTCCCCTCTTTTTGTCAAGGAAGGATGTCTCACCGTTTCGAAAACGAAACCAAAACTCATCCTTCTCATGGCAATTATTCCAAGAATGAGTCACGGTTTGTTTTTCGAAACGGTGAGACATCCTTCCCAGACAAAAAGAAGAGAGAGAATTTTTATCATGTCTAGAAGACATGATAAAACCAAAAGTCTTTTTTTTTTTTATCACTCAGAAATTTTTTCCAAAGCTCTGAGAATTTTTTCCCAGCCGACACGATGATCCAAACAAGACAGATCCAAATTGTTTCTAGAAGGAACTCTCCCTTCTCTATTTAAACCACTCGTGTTTCCAACTTCAGTTCAGTCTGTGCTGTGAATTCGACCTGGATACACACTTCTCCTTCTTGGAAAGAATTTCTGTGAAGGTATGCGAACATTTTTCTCAGCTCTTAGAAAATTTTACCAGCTGACTTGATCGACGACAGACATCTCGAACATTCTGTTATCTGCGGAAGCCGTTTCATTTTCGTGCAGTCCATGCTGTGGACTCACCTGAATATCCATTGCTCCCTCCCCCTTCTGGAAAGGGTCGTAGCTTTTTTAGATCCTCGTCGCTCTTTTTACGTTTCGTTGCATATCTAGGACGAACTTTTTTACCTTATTCCTTTCAAACTCTAATATTGAGGTTGGAGAGCCGTCATGGAAAATCAGCCATGATCCTAACGAATCTAAACCGACTCCTTGAAAACAGAGCTATGTCATGTTTTTTTTTTATGACAGATTTCCAAGCTCCGAGTGATGAGAAATTTAGAAATTTTGCAGTGTTAACGGAAAGGAGGAGACAGAAACCTGGAGAATGGAAATGAAGCTGAGAAAAAATGCTAAGAGCTCAGGAAAAAAAGGCTCTTTCCAGGAGGGAGGAGAAGCGCAATTCTAGGTCGAGTGCACAGCACACACGGATCTGAAGTTAGAAACGCGAGGGGTTTAAATAGAGAAGCGAGAGTTTCTTCTAGAAACAATTTTGGATGTCTTGTTGTTTGGATCATCGAGTCGACTGGGAAAAAAATTCTCAGAGCTATGGAAAATATTTTTTAAGTGATGAAAAAAAAAAAAAAAACTTTTGGTTAATTTTTATCATGTCTTCTAGACATGATAAAAATTAACTGTCCCTCCTTTTTGTCTAGGAAGGTTGTCTCACCGTTTCTAAAAATAGATCATGACTCATTCTTGGAATAATTGCCTTCAAAAAGGGTGAGTGATGGTCTATTTTTAGAAAGGGTGAGACATCCTTCCCAGACAAAAAAGAAGAGAGAGTTAATTTTTATCATGTCTTAAGACATGATAAAAATTAACCAAAAGTTTTTTTTTTTTTTTCAATCTCATCTAGAGAATTTTTTCTAGCCGACTCGATCGACAAGACATGACATGACCATTGTTTCTTTTTTTTAATAATGGATTTTCACCTATCCCTTTCAACCCTCCGAATTTGGCTTTGGATCCGTGTCCTTGCTTCCACATTCAGAGCTCTTTTCTTCAACATTTCGTTGCAGGGGAAGAATCAATTCTCTCACGACGTTTAGATATTCTTTCAGAATGCTAGAAAACTCATTCAAAGAAGTATCTAAGGGTGGAGTTGCCGGTTGAGGAAAATTCACGAGTCTTGGAACCGGATTATGCGAATCCGTCTGTATGCCAAACTGTAAAGGTGAACCACCCGCTTTAGGAGAGCATATAATAGTAAGATCCATCTTTTTCCAATTTTTGATTTGAATATACTTGTTTCTTCTTACTCGGAACATTTTCCTTTTCTTCCTCCTCATCCAGGAACTGAATTCCAGGTGGAACGGAAGCATTTGTAATAAACTGTTGTTTCTTGGTTCCACACGCCTGACATTTTCCCGTGACCATCGGCCGTCGATTTTTCGACATGCGATAGTGGACGTCGACCGTATCGGTCTTGGTTCGGCATTTCACACACCAAATGGAATAAGAAACAGGTTCCGCGTCAGAATGCTCCATTGCAGTAACACACTCTTTATTATTTTCTTCTCTTTCGATAGAGAGAGAGATCTTAACCAGAAGTGTAGATATAAAATTTAGGATACGTTTCGGATCCGTCGGCTCTTTTCGCATACCCCACTTCTTCACAGAGGTATTCCGTTTGCTGATCCGCTCTTCGAGGATAAAACTCGTTTCCCCAAGCATCGCGAGCATAACGAATTCGATCGCCGGCCGTTAAACAATATTCGACTCCATCCGCCTTTTTAGGATACATTTCATGCCCCGATTCGTCTTTGGCATAAGGGAATAAAACAGACGTATAAAGCGAATACTCGTCCCCATTTTGAAATTTCGGGTAGTATTCTCGTCCAAAAGACGTTCGGGCATACCGTCGAGGAGCTAAAATGTATTGGTTTCCGTTTAAATCTACTGCGTAATACTCATGACCGTTTTCGTCTCGAGCCAAGATAGGATTTCCTTCAGTATCCGTAACGTATAATTCGTAATGAGGATGTTGGGGGTCGGTCGGGTTCTTTCCCCGATGCGTCTACTCGATAAACAGACATGCTTAGTTCTCGTCGCCTGCTCCTTCCTTCCTCCCACTCGAGACCCGTTGAGATGAAGGTATGAGGTTGATATCTATAAAATGGGTTGACCCTTTCAAACTATTCCATTGTTTAAAGACGCGTGGGTTAGGAAAAAAAATATTAATAAAAGCAAATATCTGAACGGTTCAACACAACAGGTGAATGGAAAAAAGGAATAGTTCTCTCTCTCCAGTCACAGGATGGTTTCTTCTTCTAGAACGGCTCACACTCAACTGAAGCGAAACTCGGAACTCGAAATGTTTAAATAGATCATAGTCCATTCCAGAAAGAATCCGGAGATGTCTTGTCCAGCCAAGTTGACTGGGAAAAAAAATTCTGAGTTAAAAAAAAAAAAAAAACTTTTGGTTAATTTTTATCATGTCTTATAGACATGATAAAAATTAACTGTCCCCTCTTTTTGTCTGGGAAGGATGTCTCACCCATTCGAAAAAAACAAACCATGACTCATTCTTGGAATTGTTGCTATTAGAAAGGGTGAGTGATGGTCTATTTTTAGAAAGAGTGAGACATCCTTCCCAGACAAAAAGGGGGGTTCATTAATTTTTATCATGTCTAGAAGACATGATAAAAATTAACCAAAAGTTTTTTTTTTTTTTTTTTTCAGAGTTACAGAAATTTTTTCCAGCCCACTCGATCGACAAGACGTCCCCATTTTTTATTTAAGAATGGATTCTTGTTTATTTGTGTAAGCATTCCGAGTTTCGTTTTAGATGAGTCTATGTTGTTGAAGAGGAAAGATGGGTACCCTCATTTTTTTTCCTATCTGATTTCTAAGATGAATTCAGTGAGTTCACCTTGACCTTTTCAAATTTTGTTTGTTTACTTTTAGCCCAGAGGTCGACGGATAAATCATTCTGATTTTTTATATATTTTTTGTGTCCCTCTTTCTAAGAAACCTATCTCGTTCCAAGTCTTCTCGAAGTGCTATTGGTTCGTTTCGAGACGAGGTCATTTCACATCCCCCCTCCTCCTCAAAAAGTGTATGTATATAAATTAAAGGAAGTGATTTTCTATACACACACTTCACCTTTTTGAGTGGTGTCACGATGAGCCTATCCAGTAGAGAACGTCTTAGGGAAAGAATGCGTGAACAGAAACGACGCTGGCGAAGCAATTCAGCTAATCGAGAGCGAGAACGAATACTTCAAAAGGAACGTTATGCTGTTCTTAAAAAGAACTCCCGACCGCGAAAGAAATGTCTTCCTCCCAAGCAGTGGGAAAGCTATACGAATTTGCAGTATAAGGATATGTGGTCCGAAGAAGCCTATCAAAAATGTATTCGACAATGTAATAAAGAGCAATGCAATTTCCTGATCTACGTTCTCGTCCGTTTGTACACTTATTACGCGTTACCTGAATCGAAACGTCCCCCTCCTCTGGATATTATTGTCCAAGGATCTGCCGGAACGGGTAAATCTTTCCTGATCCAAGCTTTATACCAAACTCTGATTCGAACGCCTCTTTTTAGCGAAGCGTGCTCGGTTCTCAAACTCGCACTCAGTGCTCAAAGAGCGGTTTACATTACGGGAGATACTTTGCATCATACCCTGCGTCTTCAAATGAACGGGACTTTTGTTCGACCTCTGACCCAAGAGACTTTAGACTATTACAGACCCCTGTATGCTCCTTTACGGATGGTGATTTTGGATGACGTTTCCACAATCGGATCCAATTTATTTTCGCGCCTCGACCAGCAACTTCGACAATTGTGTCATGTGCCGGATAAACCGTTTGGGAATGTGCATATGATTAAATTCGGAGATTTGCAGCAGCTCCAACCGATTCGCGACATGCCCATTTTTTATTCTGAAGGGTGGTGGACGCCTCAATCCACGCTCTACTATGAACTAGTCGAATGTATGCGATTCTCTCTGGATTACGAGGAGAGACTCGATCGTTTAACGAGAAATCACTTTTTAGAACCGGACGATGTGGCATTTTTCCAGTCCCGCGTTCGCAGTTTCGACGAAATTCCTCGCGAAGCTATTATTCTCTGTTTTTCGAGCAAGGATGCAGAGAAATATAATATGAAACGTCTCCAATCCCGAGGGACGTACTGTTCGTGTCTGGCTCGAGACGTGATTTATTCCGAGAGCGAAAAATTGCGGAAGAGGATGATGAAACGGAGTCAACATTTACATCGATCTCAGATGGCGAATCTCGAATCCGTCCTCCATTTACAAAGAGGAGCGCGATATCAATTGACTAAAACGCTCGACAGATCCAAAGGATGGATGAATGGAGCAATTGGAACACTACACCAAATAGACCAGGATGAAGACGGAGTTGTGACGCGAGTCTGGCTGCAATTTTCGAATATTCTAGCTCCTATCGATCGCGTCTCCATTCGTATTGACACCTGTTCGACGAAAACACTCGCATTTTATCGCGAACAGTTTCCTTTGATGTTACCCGAAGCAATCACGGCTCATAAAGCCCAAGGAGCCACTTTTCCGTCGATCGCAATTTACATGCACGGACCTTTTAATCGATTTCAACAATATGTCGCTTTTTCTCGAGTGACTCAAACCCAGGGATTGTATATTCTGGACCAGTTTCGTCCCCGCATGAAATTGGCGAGCAAGCAAAAATACGAGGAGGAACTGGAGCGATTGCAAAACATGTCCCGGATTCCGTATGATATATCGGCTCGAGAAGAGAACCAAGATCCGTACGAGTTTCTCATGAACCTTCTTCAATGTGGGAATCGTCTTTCCTTCCATCTTTCCAATAGAAACATCTCCCAAGAAAAAGAAATCGTCAAATTAGAAGAAAAACCTTCTTTCCATGTAAAACCTGTTATAAAATGTCAATCTTAAATCTTTTTTTTTAAAAAAAATTCAATAAAAAGAAATATTCTCCATCAAAACCCCTCCATTCTTTCAAAGCTTCACAAAACGCTCAACAATGTCCACACAATGGGAAGAGAAAAATCGATCTCAACGGTCCACACAACATGTTGACTCCTCAAAATATGTCTCTCCCAAGTGACAGGATGCTTTTTCTTCAATGGCTGACACTCATCTAAAGCCAAACTGGGAATGCTTAAATAGATAAGCGAGAGTTTATTCTTAAAAAAATGGCGTTGTCTTGTCAATGGAGAATCGAGTCGGCTGGGAAAAAATTTTGAGAGCCTGAAAAAAAATTTCTAAATCTGAAAAAAAAAAAAAACTTTTGGTTAATTTTTCTCATGTCTTCTAGACATGATAAAAATTAACTCTACCCTCCTTTTGTCTGGGAATGTTTTCTCTCCATTTCTAAAAATAGACCAGAACCCATTCTTGGAATTTTATTCTTTTTAGAAAGGATGAGTGATGGTCTATTTTTAGAAACGGTGAGACAACATTCCCAGACAAAAGGGGAAGGTAGTTAATTTTTATCATGTCTAAAGACATGATAAAAATTAACAAAAAGTTTTTTTTTTTTTTTTTTTTTTTTTTTATATATATATAGAGTTAGAAAATTTTTTTTCCTGGCTCTCAAAATATTTTTCCAGCCGACTCGATTCTCCAATTGACGACATAGCGCCATTTTTTTTAAGAATGGACTCTCGTTTATCTATTTAAGCATTTCGAGTGTGACTTCAGATGAATATCAGCCGTTGAGGAAGAAAAACACAGATTCCCATTTTCTCATTTCCTTCAGAGAGAGAGAGGCCTAGATTTTCGAGACTCGATGACATTTCAAGCATTTTTTGTTTAAGCCATTCGACTTCATATTTGTCTGACGTTCAAGAGTATGATCTCTCGTGGATGGATATCTTCCACCTCATTCTCTTTCCAGTCGATTTAGAAGGGGAAGGGGAGATTTTTTTCCCTCATGGAGGATGTCTCCTGAATACCGTTCAAAGAGTCTATGGAAAAATTATATGGTCAGAGTTACGGATTTCCAGGGCAATCTGCTTCTCAGCTAAAAAAAAGGATCTCTCTTTCCCAGTCTGTCTTCGATTGCCTCGTTAACTGTGAAACCCATCGCTTTTCCGATTTTATGGTTCTCCCAGTATAATCAGACAGTCGGTCACAAAAGTATTCGAACACCGGTACCCTATCAGAAAATGACAAGATGGCGTTTTTTTTCTCTTTCTCTCTGTGTGTCGTGTTATTC
Organism: Stegodyphus dumicola; assembly: GCF_044657685.1. NCBI lineage: Eukaryota > Metazoa > Arthropoda > Arachnida > Araneae > Eresidae > Stegodyphus > Stegodyphus dumicola. The sequence continues at coordinate 204,716,479 of NC_140771.1, forward strand.
CATCCTAGGTTTTCTTCTCCCCCCATCTTGGAAAAAACTGGAAAAAATTGGTCACGATCTCTTTTTGAATGGGGAGATGCCATTTTGAGAAAAAGCTGACGACCCTATCTTGGAGAATGAACATGACCGCTCTACACACCCTTTCTCTCTCTCTCTCTCTTTGAATTGGGAAGCCATTTTGGGAAAAAGCAGACGACCCTATCTTGGAGAATGGAAATGAACGCCTCTCCCTCTCTCTTTGAAATGGGAAGCCATTTTGGGACCCTCTATTCTTGGGGAGGGAGAAAACTGAAGTCTGCATTTCGTTGTCTCTGAATGCGGAAAGCCCTTTTGGGAAAAGCGGACCCTCTTCTTCTGATCTTGGAGAACTGGAAATGAACGCTCTACACGATCTCTCTTTGAATTCAGAAGGTATTTTGGAACCTTCTAATGTTGGAAAACTGAAATGAACGCTCTACGCTTTTTTTTTCTCTCTCTCTCTTTGACATGAGTAGCCATTTTGGAGGATTCTCCACCACCATCCTAACCTTGGAAAACTGAAATGAACGCTCTACACCTTCTCTCTCTCTTTCTCTGAAATGGGTAGTCATTTGAAAACTCCCTAACTTTGGAAAAAACAGAAATGAACGCTCTACACCATCTCTCTTTGAAAATGGGGGGTGTCATTTTGAGACCTCCCTCCCTTAAACTTGGAAAAAAAACTGAAATGAATGCTCTACACTTTCTCTCTTTGGACATGGGTAGCCCTTTGGGGACTCTCTCCTCTTGGTAGGAAAAAAAAAAGAACTGAAGTGAAGGCTCTACACAATCTCTCTTGGAATGGGATCCATATTTCGGGAAACGTGGATCACCTCATGCTGGAAAACTGAAGTGAACCACCAAGATTGGACTCTATATAATATTTTTTTTAATTGACATCATGACCCTCCTCCCATTTGTTATTAAAAAATTGTTTTTTTTTTTGTTTTGGTTTTTATCCCATTTCCGATGTGATTTCAGAAATGCAATTCCATAACAGTTCAATTTCATTCGAGGTTAAATGATCTAAACAGTCTTTGACCCACCCATCCGTATGATTATTTTCTTCTCCTTCCTGTTGCACCAAATTTTGTAAGTCCATATAATCATTCCATACGGAAAGGGCTGGATCCTCACAAGGCTGTCTTGAAACACTTGGAGTCTCTTTGGGATGAGTGGAGGGATCTAGGATGTCTGGACCCGGCTGCTATTCTACCTCCATGATTTCTGGACCCGTTGGAACTTGTTTACCCGGCTGAAATTCTACCTCCATGATTTCTGGACCCGTTGGAACTTGTGAACCCGGCTGTGATTCTGTCTCCATGATTTCTGGACCCGTTGGAACTACCCGGCTGACATTCTACCTCTACGATGTCGGGACTTTTTGAAGCTTGTGGACCCGTCTGACATTCTACCTCTACGATGTCGGGACAGGTTGGAGGAGAAGAAGAAGAAGAAGAGGATACTGGAAGAGGTTCTGTCTGTGAGGAGTCCGAAAGAGGTTGCCTGTTTGAACAAGTCGGGGAAGAAGAAGAAGAAGAAGAAGCTTCTGGATTCTGAAGCGGATCTTGCACGCCAGGTAGGTTCCGGTAAGTCGACCGTTTTTTAAGAGGTAATTTTTTTTCTTCCTCCTCATCTTCAATTGTGATGACTTCAATTTCATTCCGTTGCCGGGTCGATTTTGTTTCGGGCCATGACGACGGTTTGGTCCAGCTCCTCTTATCATCTAAGGAAGGGATGGGTAAAGGTGGCGGAGGGTTTTCTTCTTCTTTTTCTTGAAACATCATCGGCGATTGGAAAGAAATCTCCTCTTTCAATTGTTTCCAAAGCGAGTACGAGCACCGATCGACGAGAAAGAGACTCTTCTGGGTTGTGACGATGAGATATTGCGTTTTCGGGGGAACGACATAGTTTTGAAAAGGTCTTAGAATATATTTCTTATATTTCATCCTGTCGCTGACTTTAAAACTTCTTTCCTTCAGATTGGGGGACGATGATTCGTAATAGGCGAGAGGAGCGGCTGTGGTTTGAACAATATGAACTTCGTCCTCAGCCGTCGTTCTCACTCCAAACGTAAAATATCGTTTCGTGAGAAAAATATTCTTCCACCGAAAACTCGTGCGCGGATCTGTATATCGCCGGTCTGTTTGAATGGGCCGTCTCAAAGCTCGATCCATCCGATTCCAAGAGAAGGGAGATTCCTCTTTCGTTTGTTGCGATTCGAATAAATTTCTGTATATATTCTGAACGAGCAGGTTGGAGGATTCGACATCTTGGTTGAAAGAAACGATCGCTTGATGAGGTGGTAAATGCGGAATAAATGTCGCACAATGACACGCCAAAAAATTTTCAAGTTGGAGATTTGCTTTAGCGTCTTCAAATCCTCCCCGTTCGAAATACGTTGAGTTGGAAAAACGTCTAATAGCGACATGGCTCCCAATGGAAAAGAAATGATCTCGCCCAGTACTCTCGTCTTTTTATATATCTATATAGACACACATAGAGGCTCTATGACGTCCGTTTTATTTGTTTTTTTTTGTTTCTCTCTCTTTTCTTTCCAAGAAATCTTATCTTCATGACCTCTTTTTCTTTTCTTAAAAAGATGAATGTGTGTGGGAATGAGGAAGTGAAAGTAATAATTTAATAAACAAAAAATTATCCAACCATGACCTTCTTTTTTTTTTCAAAGTCACCCTTTCCAATCCAAGGACGTCCAGAGATAGAGGAAGCAGGGAGAGAGGAGGAGGAGGGAAGGGAAGGTCACACTCTCTTTCTCTCTATAAATAAAAGGGGAGAGCCCCAAAGTCGTATTTGTGTCCAAGTGGATCATGAGGAGGCATCCCCAGCTCACTACGTGTATTCCTTTCAAATATAAATATGTTGATCTTTCCTTTTATATCATCCAAGGAGTCGTTTACCTGAAAGCCTCCGATTTTTCAAAATGTGCGGGTTATTATACCGTGGGGAGTTATCAAAAGATGCAGGACGAATTTTTGTCCGACGAAAACGTGTTGATGGCTCGTGACATTCCACCTTTGGATGCACAAATTTTGTTAATGAAACGAGCCAAATATTTTTACACGTCCCACTTTCTAACCGTCTCGCAAATGAATAGGATTATGGATCGTCTTGAGAAGACAAAAGGGATTCTCGTTCATTTTAGTGAATGGTTGCATAAATGTTTGCACGAACCTCTCTCGATCGAGAAGACTGGGAAGAATACCTATTATATTCTTCTCGAGGACTCTCCTCGTTCGTGACATCATAGAGAGGCCACGACTTTTGAAAAAATCCTCGAGCAAGAAAAAATAGAATGGTGGAACAACTACCCCATCCCTCTCCCCGAGCATCAAGAGGAGCCTGTTCAGAAAAAAAAGAAAAAAACCTTTCCAAAAGCCTATCCTCATCCTCCTCGATAATGATGGGGATGAGGAGAAGCCTGTTCAGATTCCTCTCCGTTTGTCAAAACCCGTCGAGGATGAAAAACCTCTCCCTTCCTCAAAACCCCTTGAGGAAGAGAGACCCCTCGAGAAGGAGAAATCTCTCCCATTGTTAAACCTCCTCGAAGATGAAAAACCTCTCCATTTATCAAGACCCCTCGAGAAGGAGGGACCTCTTCCTTTATCAAACCCCCTCGAAGATGAAAAACCTCTCCATTTATCAAGACCCCTCGAAAATGAGGGACCTCTCGATTTGTCAAAACCCCTCGAGGATAAGGGAACCAAAACTTCTCTCTCTTTCGAAGAGGAGGGACCTCTCAATTTGTCAAGACCCCTCAAGAATAAGGGAACCGAAAATCCTCTCCCTTTCTCAAGACTTCTCGAGGAGGAGGAGGAGGAGGAGAGACCGCTCCATGTCTCAAGACAGGACGCCCCTCTATCTCTTGAGGATCCGAGGGAAACGATTCCTATTGAAAAACCATCTATCGACGATCCCCAGAAAGGGTCTTCGGAGGAGATTAGACTTCCATGTAGAAAACGAATCTGCCACAATCATCATCATAATAATAATAATAATATACCCCCTTCTCAACAACAGAATCCTACAACATTTGCAGATAAATGCATTCAAACCAATCCCTTTATAGTAACCCTTTTGATTGGAGAACCCGTGCATTAGCCTCGAAAAATAAAATGAGATTCTAGACTGTTTCTATGACCAGAATGTTAAGCCAATAGATAGGTCTAGCTCAGAATTTTTCTTTTTAAAAGAAAATAAATAAATAATCCAAAGACTATTCGTAAATATAAATGGTAAAGTCTTGAGTCGGCTGGAAAAAAATTTTCAGAGCTGAAAAAAATTCTGCAACTCAAAAAAAAAAAAAAAAACTTTTTGTTAATTTTTATCATGTCTTAGACATGATAAAAATTAACGACCCTCTTCCCTTTTCGTCTGGGAATGTTGTCTCACTCTTTTGAAAAACAAATCGTGATTCATTCATGGAATGATTGCCATTAGAGAAAGGATGAGTCATGGTCTATTTTTAGAAAGGGTGAGACATCCTTCCCAGACAAAAAGGGAAGGCGGTCGTTAATTTTTATCATGTCTAAGACATGATAAAAATTAACCAAAAGTTTTTTTTTTTTTTTTTTTTTTTTTTTTTTTTTTCATTAGAATTTTTATCTCACCTCTGAGAAATTTTTTTTCTCCCAGCCGATTCGAGACTTTACCATTTGTTTTTAAGAATGATTTCTCCCTGATCTATTATTTCAAAATTCCAAGTTTCGCTTCAGAACCATCTGTGCTGTTGAAGAAGTAACGTGATATATGTATTTTTTTTAATGAGTTCTGTCAAGATTGAATTGTGCAGGATCGACCTTGCGAATTTCTTCTCTGTGTCTTTAAATAATAATGATACCGAACTGCTTTTTGTAGAGCGCAATGGAAAAAACCTTTTGTATGGTTAGGACAATTCATGTGTTCAATCCCATTGTATTTGAGAATCTCTTGCGTCGATCCCGAAATGCAATAAATGGATCTTTGCAACCATTTCTCTAAAAACCGCCGTTTCATTTCTCCTCGCACCCAAATCATGGAAAAAGGTTCCGTCAACATCGTTAACACCCATGGAAAATAACTGTACGGAATTTCTCCTTCGTACCACGACAAGCCGTGATAATAATCACTCGCCCACACAGCGGTTCGTTTTTCTTTCTCGGTGAGCATTTGCCATGGAAACGGGGGTTTAAAAACAAATACCCCTCGAGAAGTACCGTCCAATGTGACGTAAGCCAATTCTTTCACAATAAAGGCTCCTTGAGAATCGTAGAAACCTTCAAAGTCGAGCACGAGTTCCATGTTTTTTCTTTCCAAGGTGACCTTTATTATTATTATGATGGATGTGTATTGAGATACGCACGATATTATTCAAAAAACAAATATATATATACGAATGTGACCTTTCCCAGAATTCATACGACCTGTCACGTGCAACCTTCTCTCTCTATATATATAAAAGAGGAGACGGCGAGAGAACGCTATCCATTTTTTCCTTCAGGACACACAGCGAGAGAGAGAGAGAGAATTTTGTTTTCTTTTTTTCCTCAATTGACGAAGATGGACATTTTGAGTGCCAAACCTCTCAAAGATTCCTACATTGTTCTGGACATGGAATACTTTCACTGTTATGATCCAAAGACGGGAGATATATGTTTCATCTTGAAAGAACTGGGCTACATCACTTGCGATTTAACCTTATGCGGATCCATGATTTTTCTCCCTCCTGTCCATTACGATGACTTATCGTCCCGCAATCAAGCTGTGGTCAACCAGACTACAAATAACCGACACGGCCTGCAATGGACCGAGGGTCCTCTTTCCTACGAGCATCTTCCTACAATCCTGAAAATACTGACCGAAAATGTGGAGGTGATCTACGTCAATGGATACGATAAAGCCGAATTTTTCAGCAAGCTCTGCCAGCGATCCGTTTACGAGTTTTACATCCCAGGGAAAACCGAGTGGCGGAACAAGTCGAAATGCACGCGACACCAATATTTCCAAAAGATGATTCATTGTGCAGAGAACAAGGTGAGAAATTTTCGATACCATTTGATGGAGGGTAGTTACGTTTTCCGGAAATTACATTGTTACCCCTCCGAGAGCAAAGCTGTCGAAGACGAAGAGGAGGCGGAAGAATCTCCCCAGGAGAACTCGTGCGACGATGAGGAGGAGGAGGATGAACTTTCTAATAATAATAATAATAAATGTCTAAGTTGGGATGCTTTAGAGACCCAAGAATATTGGTCTCAACCCTTATCTCACCTAGACCTGAAAGAGGATCCTCAAGTGTACTCTTTGTGGTCCTCTTCTAAAATTTGGTCTTGGAGAGAACCCTTGAATGTTCATGAATGAAATGGTATGTAAATCCCTAGAGAAAAAAAAATAGAAAAAAAAAGTTTCTTTTTTTGTAATATGTTGATTTCTTTCCAATCCCATTTCTTTTCTATAACTCCAGCCCAATCGACGAGAAGAAGACGAATTTTCCAAGTTACACAAAACGAATCTTCCAAGTTACACAAGACGTAGAAAGATTTCACAAGGATTTATAAATCACACCCTCCCACATGATATATGTATAGAGAGAAAAAGACCCTCTGTTCTCTAGCCAATACGTCAAGACTTCCCTAAACTAAGAGAGATCATGAGTACCGAGGAAACCTTAGCAGAGCAAGTAGAAAGACTTTCAAAGAGATTAGAAGAGTTAAGACGGGATAGATTTACAGTTCCGCCGACTAAAGAGGAAACTATCATCGATTTCAACAAACCGCTGTACTTTCATCCCCTACCCCAAAGAATGAGACGAGTGGACTCGCCGTTGAACAGTTCCAATGAGAAACAAAATGTCACTTATTTGAATAGTCAATTTCAACACATGAATATTTCATAAGTATTTTTTTCCCTAAAGCGTAGGGAGATCGGATCAGTAGTTTTTCCCTTTTCATCGTCGAAAAAGATTGGGAGGAAAAATCTTTCTCAGCTCTCTCAGAAAAATTTTTAAGCCTTAAAAAAAAAAAAAACTTTTTGTTAATTTTTATCATGTCTTAGACATGATAAAAATTAACTCTACCCCCCCTTTTGTCTGGGAATGTTGTCTCACACTTTCTAAAAATAGACCATCACTCCTCCTTTCCTAGAGAATAGAATTCCAAGAATGGGATCTGGTCTATTTTTAGAAACGGTGAGACCCTATTCCCAGACAAAAGGCGGGTAGAGTTAATTTTTATCATGTCTAAAGTTCAGGGTCCATCCATCTTCTTATGTGAAACGGTGACCCTGACAAGATCGAGATAAACAAGTCCTGTGAGTTGTTTTGTAATCTTGACGCGATCCAAGAAAGACTTTTTATTATTTTTTTTTGAAATAGGCGGGGGGTGGGGAGAGAAAATGTTCTCACGACCCTCAGATATCTTTTCATAAATATATTTTTTATCAAAGTGTTTCTTTCATTCCGATCCTTTTAAGAGGTTGGAATGACCCTGACATTTAGATGGGGTCGCGATCCCGACAGATGTCGCGCGAGTATAAAAGTGTGTGTCCTCCGCGAGATTTCTTCATAGAACAGAAGGAGACGTGAACTGAGCTGGTAAGTCCCTTTGGTCCTATGAATATGGTTATCTATAAACTCGATTTGATTCTTAGTTTTTTTTAATAATGATAATAATCATAACTTCATTTAAAAAGACCTTTGAAACTTCTTAACCCTTTGAAAAGAAAAATGTCTCTTTCAAGACGACGACTCTAAAACGTTTTATTGTTTTTCCCCCCCACCCCTTTCTAGATCTTCCCTGTTATACATATATACCTTTTCGATTCTCTTTTTTGCTCCTGTTTGTGGAAGACATCACCGTATTCATCGCCATGGAGTGTTCAGAAAACTTTATCGTGCTCGATCTAGAGGGTTTCCAGTCCTATAACCACAAAAAGGGTGAATTTACCTACGTTTTAAAAGAATTGGGCTATGCGACAAAAGATTTTTTGACCGTGGGATCGTTGACGTTTACTCCTCCTCACTCCTTCCACCAACTGAGTGAAAAAAACCAAAAGACAAATGCCTGGCTGACAAGAAACCGGCACGGACTTCGTTGGAACGAGGGTCATATTCCCTACAACCATTTAGGACGCATTCTCCAATCGCTCACTCACAGCTTCTCCACGATTTATGTGGTGGGATGCCAGAAAGCTAAATTCTTTGCTAAAGCCTTGGATTATCAAAAACCCGTGACGGAAATTTATGTGCCAGATGGAATCATTTGGAAGTATCGGGAAAAATGTGCCTGACATCATCAAAGGATGAAATATTTCCATTGTGCCGAAAACAAAGTGCGCAACTATCGATGGCATATTACGGAAGGAGATTTTCATATCAATCACGTCTATCCAGACGGAACGGAGAAAGGGGAGAGGATTCAGGAGGAAGCAGGCAATCCTCTGCAAGCTTTTGATAAGGCCTACGATCAGTTAGAGAAGGATCCGTCCCCAAAAGCGTACGATAACCTCATCCAGAAATGGGATAATCTGTCCTGTTTCCAAGTGATGGAACATCCGGATGAGCATACGCCTTTAAACTTGATGGGCTCTTCTACTTCTTCTTCTTTGTCGTCAACTTCCTCCAATAACTCGAGGAAGACGGAGGGTTGGGGAGACATACCTGAAAATATTCCCCATTACGATCCAGCAGCCTGTTGGGACGAACCTTCCAAAGAATCTCATGAGACCACCAAAATATCTTCAGAGGATCCAAAGACAAAATCCACTGAGTGTTGGGACGATGAACGGACGACTCATGCTCCAAAATCCACTAAGACTATATCCACTGAGTGTTGGGACAATGAACGGACGACCCATGCTCCAAAATCCACTGAGACTATGTCCACTGAGTGTTGGGACGATCAAACCGAAAAGACGACAGAGAATTGGGATGACCGTTCTCAAAAGTATTTGAATTGATATATACATAAACTCAGGAGAAAAAAAATAAAGAAAAGATTTTTTAGAAATAAGTAGGGAAAGGTTCTCCGCTTTCCCTATATTTATGGAAATGGACTGAGAAGAGAGAGAGAGAGAGACGAATCAGGAGACCAAAAAAAATGGGTCTTGGAAGGAATGAGTGCAAATGCATTCGATTCCTTCCAAGACCCATTTTTTTGGGTCCCTCTCTCATCCAATCTTGGAAAAGAACTTTGTCCTATTTTTCTAGGTCCATTCAAAAAGAAATGAATCTATCCATAAATTTTCTTAAAAGAAAAAAAAAACAAAAAGATCCTTTACCTCATGACGGTCCAAAGTCGAGAATCTTGGAAAAAGTTATCCACTCTCCATCCAGTCAAGCTTCTCTGTAGAAAATCTAGTAGGTGCATCTGCATTCTTGAACACCCGGCAGTTATTATTGGACGCGAAACGTCGAATGATGAAATAGTTAACAGTGAGCCCATTCTTAAAGAAACGGGGATGTTTTATTCATCCAGTCGAGTGCGGAAAAATTTCTGAGAGCCGGAGAAAAATTTCTCTAACTTGAAAAAAAAAAAAAAAAAAAAAAAAAAAAAACCTTTTAGTCTGAAAATTGATGTCTTCAATTTTCCGAAAATTGAAGACATCAATTTTCAAATTTTCAGACTAAAAAGGGGGGTAATTTATTTTTCAGAAACTTTTCCCAGCCGACTCGATGTGAATAAAACTTTACTGTTTGTTAAGAATGTTATTTAATGGATCGATTTCAACCTATCGAGTTTCGCTTGAGTTCCGGCCGTGCTGTGGGCCCACCTGGGTACAAGTTTTCCCATTTTGGAATAGAATTTCCGTCAAGGTAGGCTACTTTTCCTCTTTTTGCTTTTTTCATGTCATTTCATTTGTATTACAATATACTGAAAACGGGCGTTCGAACTGATTTCTAGGCTATTTCTATACAAATGGAGCTCGATCCAAGAAAGAAATGATGTCTTTTTTTTATTTTGTGGACTGCCAATTTGTATTGGAATATACTGAAAACGGGTGTTTGAGCCGGTTTTCAGTATATTTCAATACAAATAGAGCTCGATCCAAGAAAGAAATGATGTCTTTTTTTATTTATTTTGTGGACTGCCAATTTGTATTGGAATATACTGAAAACGGGTGTTTGAGTCGGTTTTCAGTATATTTCAATACAAATAGAGCTCGATCCAACAAAGAAATGATGTCTTTTTTTTATTTTGTGGACTGCCAATTTGTATTGGAATATACTGAAAACGGGTGTTTGAGTCGGTTTTCAGTATATTTCAATACAAATAGAGCTCGATCCAAGAAAAAAATGATGTCTTTTTTTATGTTGTGGACAGCCAATTTTGTATTGGAATATACTGAAAACGGGCATTCACGTCGGTTTTCAGTATATTACAATACAAGTGGAGCTAGATCCAAGAAAAAAATGATGTCTTTTTTTTATGTTGTGGACAGCCAATTTTGTATTGGAATATACTGAAAACGGGCATTCACGTCGGTTTTCAGTATATTACAATACAAGTGGAGCTGGATCCAAGAAAAAAATGATGTCTTTTTTTTATGTTGTGGACAGCCAATTTTGTATTGGAATATACTGAAAACGGGCATTCACGTTGGTTTTCAGTATATTACAATACAAGTGGAGCTGGATCCAAGAAAAAAATGATGTCTTTTTTTTATGTTGCGGACAGCCAATTTTGTATTGGAATATACTGAAAACGGGCGTTCACGTTGGTTTTCAGTATATTACAATACAAGTGGAGCTGGATCCAAGAAAAAAATGATGTCTTTTTTTTATTTTGTGGACAGCCAATTTTGTATTGGAATATACTGAAAACGGGCGTTCACGTTGGTTTTCAGTATATTCCAATACAAATGGAGCTGGATCCAAAAAAAAATGATGTCTTTTTTTTATTTTTTGTGGACAGCCAATTTTGTATTGGAATATACTGAAAACGGGTGTTTGAGTCGGTTTTTAGTATATTTCAATACAAATAGAGCTCGATCCAAGAAAGAAATGATGTCTTTTTTTTTATTTTGTGGACTGCCAATTTGTATTGGAATATACTGAAAACGGGTGTTTGAGTCGGTTTTCAGTATATTTCAATACAAATAGAGCTCGATCCAACAAAGAATGATGTCTTTTTTTTATTTTGAGGACTGCCAATTTGTATTGGAATATACTGAAAACGGGTGTTTGAGTCGGTTTTCAGTATATTTCAATACAAATAGACTCGATCCAACAAAGAAATGATGTCTTTTTTTTTATTTTGTGGACTGCCAATTTGTATTGGAATATACTGAAAACGGGTGTTTGAGTCGGTTTTCAGTATATTTCAATACAAATAGAGCTCGATCCAAGAAAAAATGATGTCTTTTTTTTATTTTGTGGACTGCCAATTTTGTATTGGAATATACTGAAAACGGGCGTTCACGTCGGTTTTCAGTATATTTCAATACAAATGGAGCTGGATCCAAGAAAAAAATGATGTCTTTTTTTTATGTTGTGGACAGCCAATTTTGTATTGGAATATACTGAAAACGGGCATTCACGTTGGTTTTCAGTATATTACAATACAAGTGGAGCTGGATCCAAGAAAAAAATGATGTCTTTTTTTTATGTTGTGGACAGCCAATTTTGTATTGGAATATACTGAAAACGGGCATTCACGTCGGTTTTCAGTATATTACAATACAAGTGGAGCTGGATCCAAGAAAAAAATTATGTCTTTTTTTTATGTTGTGGACAGCCAATTTTGTATTGGAATATACTGAAAACGGGCATTCACGTTGGTTTTCAGTATATTACAATACAAGTGGAGCTGGATCCAAGAAAAAAATGATGTCTTTTTTTTATGTTGTGGACAGCCAATTTTGTATTGGAATATACTGAAAACGGGCGTTCACGTTGGTTTTCAGTATATTACAATACAAGTGGAGCTGGATCCAAGAAAAAAATGATGTCTTTTTTTTATTTTGCGGACAGCCAATTTTGTATTGGAATATACTGAAAACGGACGTTCACGTTGGTTTTCAGTATATTCCAATACAAATGGAGCTGGATCCAAGAAAAAAATGATGTCTTTTTTTTATTTTTTGTGGACAGCCAATTTTGTATTGGAATATACTGAAAACGGGCATTCACGTTGTTTTCAGTATATTTCAATACAAATGGAGCTCCATCCAAGAAAAAAAATGATGTCTTTTTTTTATGTTGTGGACAGCCAATTTTGTATTGGAATATACTGAAAACGGGCGTTCGAGTCGGTTTTCAGTATATTCTAATACAAATGGAGCTCCATCCAAGAAAAAAATGATGTCTTTTTTTATGTTGTGGACAATGAATTTTGTATTGGAATATACTGAAAACGGGCGTTCGAGTCCTTTTTCCGACTATTTCTATACACATTCCACTATATTAAAATGACGTCATGGTTGAGTCCAAACAGAGTCGTCCCCGGATAGAGTCGTCTCCGGACAAAGTCGTCCCCGGACAATTTTATACCGAATTTGTATAGAAATATACTTAAAATGGGCTTGGAGGGGGGGCGGAGTCCAAACAAAGTCGTCCCCGGACCATCTTGATGACCAGACATATTGCCTTTTCAACAGCCCGTATTATTCTGAACAAAAACGTGGAATACTTTTATAGAAAAGAGAAGAATTGAAAGTGAAAGTCAAAAAGCAAAATGGGATCGGCTGGGAAAAATTTCTGAGAGCCGAGAAAAAATTCTGAGTCAAAAAAAAAAAATATATATATATATATATATATAATATATATTATATAATATATATATTATATAATATATATTATAAATACTTTTTGTTAGGTTTTATCATGTCTTCTAGACATGATAAAAATTATCTCATCCCCCTTTTGTCTGGGTATGTTGTCTCACCGTTTCTAAAAATAGAGCAGAACCCAGTCTTTTCTTGGAATTTAAAAGGATGAGTCATGGTCTATTTTTAGAAAGTGGGAGACAACATTCCCAGACAAAAGGGGGGTGAGTTAATTTTTATCATGTCTAGAAAACATGATAAAAATTAACAAAAAGTTTTTTTTTTTTTTTTTTTTTTTTTTTTTTTTTTACATCTCAGAATTTTTTTCTGAGCTCTAAGAAATTTTTCCTAGCCGATCCCATTTCGTTTTTCGACTTTCACTTTCAACTCTTCACTTTTCCTATCCACTGTCGTTGGAATTGTGTTCACTGGAGGCTATTTCTTTTTTTGCAATCTCGCTTTTAGTTTTCTCTGAGATTCTTTAGAAATGGCTATACAAATTTCACCATCTATATAGAGATGATGTCCAAACAAAGTCGTCCCCGGACCATCTTGATGACCGAATATGTATAGAAATAGTCTGAAAATGGGCTTGAGGGCCGGTTTCTGGACGATTCCTCTACAAATTCGGCCGCATCCAGAAAAACAAAAATACATAGTTTCTTTTTTGGGTGGACAGGAGATGATAAATTTCTTTTCTCTCTCTCTCTCTCTCCCAAGATTGGAGGAGAGAGTGGCCCAAAAAAATGGGTCTTGGAAGGAATCGAATGCATTTTGAAATGCACTCATTCCTTCCAAGACCCATTTTTTTGGTCTCCTGATTCAACTCTCCAGTCTATGGAATAGGGAAAGCGGAGAACGTTTCCCCTTCTTTAAGCGACTGGAGACCATATCGCATCATCATCATCATCATCATCACCATCACCATCGTCCTCTTTCTGATACTTTTCAACGAAGGCTTGATGTCTCTGGATGATTTTGGGGAGATGATGGATCCCGAATTGAGTGATGAAAAAGAGAGGACTCTTTTTCCTTTCTTGTTCGTCTTGCACAGTCTCTCGGAGGGTGATATACGTTTCCCCGTCCTCCTCAATTTTCGTCAGAGGTCTCATGAATATTTTACACATCCAAGGGAAGAGCGACTTGTTATGCAGGGATTTCGAAGCGACGAAGGCCGCTTCATTCGAAGTGAGGACAATCTGGTTCGGTTGACCCCATTCTTTGGAGTAGTTGTCCAAATCGCCTAGTCGAAGAAAATGGTGTCGATTAGGAAAAAAGACTTGGAGAACACTCGTCGTATGCGAGACGTTCGTAGGCAAGAGAGTCAAGATATCTTTGGCATTCCAGTACAGGAATCCTAGATCCACATACGCGTGCACGTAATAGTCATCGTTATATTCGTTTGAGCAGCATGGCTTTTGTGTTTTTTTTTCCGTTCTCAAGGCGAAATACTCGTCTGATATGAACAAGAGCTCGCTGGCGATCCGTTTATATAGACTCCTCAGAGAGAGAGAGAGGGAGAGGGAGAGGGGAGGAGGAGGAACAAGGTTGATGAATTCTAAAATAAAAAAAATGATAACGAAATGAGATCGGCTGGCAAAATATTTTCAGAGCTCAGAAAAAAATTCTGAGATGTAAAAAAAAAAAAAAAAAAAAAACTTTTTGTTAATTTTTATCATGTCTTCTAGACATGATAAAAATTAACTCACCCCCCTTTTGTCTGGGTATGTTGTCTCACCGTTTCTAAAAATAGACCAGAACCCAGTCTTTTCTTGGATTCTATTCTTTAAAAGGATGAGTCATGGTCTATTTTTAGAAAGTGGGAGACAACATTCCCAGACAAAAAGGGGGGGGTGAGTTAATTTTTATCATGTCTAGAAGACATGATAAAAATTAACAAAAAGTTTTTTTTTTACATTTCAGAATTTTTTTCTGAGCTCTGAGAAATTTTTCCTAGCCGATCTGATTTCGTTTTTCGACTTTCACTTTCAACTCTTCACTTTTCTATAAAAGCATTCCACGTTTCTGTTCAGAACAGTGTCTCTCTCTACCCAAATCTGAAACCCTAGTGACGAGAGAATATGAGACTAGAAAAATAGTTTAGCTTATTGATCTAAAAAATGTCCCATGCTAGAACTCAGAATTATAATCAGAGCGGGGCTTTCCAGTATCCACTTCCAAGATTTTAGATTTGTCATGGGTGACATGTTCCCAAATTCATAAATTCTTCAATTATAGTCCCCTTCTTTGACAAATGGCTAAGAAATTCTTAAAGAATATCATGATAAAGATTTAGCTATCTATATATTATGTTTTCTTTTCAAAAAATTATGTTCATTATGTTTTCTTTTCAAAAAAAAATCCAGTCTTGATCGAAATGGACTTTACGCACAATTTATTGTATCCCCACCTTTCCAAGATTGGTTTGAAGAAGTGATCAAAAAAAATGGGTCTGGAAGGAAAAGGGTACATTTCGAGAAAAGAAAAGAGGACCCTCTTTTTCTCGCAATGCACCCGTTTCCTTCCAGACCCATTTCTTTTGCCTCCTCAGAACTCTCTTTCTTTTCTCCTCCCTCTCTCTCTTAAGAGGGATTGAAAGAAAGAGGCTAGATGGAAAAGTTTCTTTTTTTTTTCTTTCGAGAAGATAAAAAAAAATTTGGAGGAGGAGCAAATTTTTTTGGGTGGTGGTGGTTTTTTTTTTAGAAGGTGATAACTTTAGTGACATTTAAAGAGACCACCAGAGGATCCGTTTGAGTCTCGACGACCTTTTCTTGACGGGGGTCTGTCTGGCAATAAGCGCTGGCATATTGTTTAGGGTAAGTAGAAGAATTCGTCATGCCTGGATGAGGCGGTATGTAGCGCACTCCCAGATTAAAGAGGGTGATGAAGGGAAATTTCTCCCCCGGATAGAGCAGTCGGTAAACGGGTTGATTGGGTACAACTCGAACCAGCGGCTGAGTTAAAATGCTATACACCCAGGCCAGAAGCTGATTATTTTTAGGATTATTTTCGGCCAGATGTAACATTTCTTCGCTGGAGAGGACATATCCCTCTTGAGAACTGCCGAGACTCTCAAGATCTTTTATTTTCCTGAAGACGTGGTGTTCGTCGAAAAACACGGAGAGAATGTCCCAGGTTCTTTTACTGGAAGTATGAATCAGAGGCAAAATGTCCGTAGCGTTCCAAAACAATCTTCCGTCATCCACATAACAGCGAATGCTCACAAACTTATTATATAAGACGCGGATCATCATCTTGAGTAGAAATATGGATACGCACAGCAGTCTCTCTCTCTGGTAAATAGAGTCTGTCTTCCACTCGCCTCTCTATATATACGAGAAGACCACGTGATGGGCGACGTGACGGTTGACTTCTAGAAAAAAAAATCAACTTTGTCTACCTCTCTCTCTCTCTCTATAACCTTCTATTTTTTTTTCCTAAAGAACACCCCGTCACCTTTTCAAAGGTCATGGGATTGAGAGGAACGAAAGAAAAAAAAATCAACCATCCTTTGTATACTACCTATGACCTTCTCCTAGAGACCCCTGTCATTTTCTTCTCGAGAGCTACGTGATGAAAGCTTTTTTTTATTCTAAAGTTTATCAACTTTCTAGACACATGACCCCGTCACCTTCTCAAAGGCCATGTCGTATGGAATGGGACCCTTTTGGTTTTTTCTTTTGAGAAAATAAAAAATAAAACAACTCTATAATCATCTCTCTATGACCTTCACAAACACTCATGTTTTATCATTTTTTTTATTTTAGAATTCATCAACCTTGTTCCTCCTCCTCCCCTCTCCCTCTCCCTCTCTCTCTCTCTGAGGAGTCTATATAAACGGATCGCCAGCGAGCTCTTGTTCATATCAGACGAGTATTTCGCCTTGAGAACGGAAAAAAAAACACAAAAGCCATGCTGCTCAAACTGGAATATAACGATGACTATTACGTGCACGCGTATGTGGATCTAGGATTCCTGTACTGGAATGCCAAAGATATCTTGACTCTCTTGCCTACGAACGTCTCGCATACGACGAGTGTTCTCCAAGTCTTTTTTCCTAATCGACACCATTTTCTTCGACTAGGCGATTTGGACAACTACTCCAAAGAATGGGGTCAACCGAACCAGATTGTCCTCACTTCGAATGAAGCGGCCTTCGTCGCTTCGAAATCCCTGCATAACAAGTCGCTCTTCCCTTGGATGTGTAAAATATTCATGAGACCTCTGACGAAAATTGAGGAGGACGGGGAAACGTATATCACCCTCCGAGAGACTGTGCAAGACGAACAAGAAAGGAAAAAGAGTCCTCTCTTTTTCATCACTCAATTCGGGATCCATCATCTCCCCAAAATCATCCAGAGACATCAAGCCTTCGTTGAAAAGTATCAGAAAGAGGACGATGGTGATGTTGATGATGATGATGATGATGATGCGATATGGTCTCCAGTCGCTTAAAGAAGGGGAAACGTTCTCCGCTTTCCCTATTCCATAGACTGGAGAGTTGAATCAGGAGACCAAAAAAATGGGTCTTGGAAGGAATGAGTGCATTTCAAAATGCATTCGATTCCTTCCAAGACCCATTTTTTTGGGCCACTCTCTCCTCCAATCTTGGGAGAGAGAGAGAGAGAGAAAAGAAATTTATCATCTCCTGTCCACCCAAAAAAGAAACTATGTATTTTTGTTTTTCTGGATGCGGCCGAATTTGTAGAGGAATCGTCCAGAAACCGGCCCTCAAGCCCATTTTCAGACTATTTCTATACATATTCGGTCATCAAGATGGTCCGGGGACGACTTTGTTTGGACATCATCTCTATATAGATGGTGAAATTTGTATAGCCATTTCTAAAGAATCTCAGAGAAAACTAAAAGCGAGATTGCAAAAAAAGAAATAGCCTCCAGTGAACACAATTCCAACGACAGTGGATAGGAAAAGTGAAGAGTTGAAAGTGAAAGTCGAAAAACGAAATGGGATCGGCTAGGAAAAATTTCTCAGAGCTCAGAAAAAAATTCTGAGATGTAAAAAAAAAAAAAAAAAAAAAAAAAAAAAAACTTTTTGTTAATTTTTATCATGTTTTCTAGACATGATAAAAATTAACTCACCCCCCTTTTGTCTGGGAATGTTGTCTCCCACTTTCTAAAAATAGACCATGACTCATCCTTTTAAATTCCAAGAAAAGACTGGGTTCTGCTCTATTTTTAGAAACGGTGAGACAACATACCCAGACAAAAGGGGGATGAGTTAATTTTTATCATGTCTAGAAGACATGATAAAAATTAACAAAAAGTATTTATAATATATATTATATAATATATATATTATATAATATATATATTATATATATATATTTTTTTTTTTTTTTTGACTCAGAATTTTTTCTCGGCTCTCAGAAATTTTTCCCAGCCGATCCCATTTTGCTTTTTGACTTTCACTTTCAATTCTTCTCTTTTCTATAAAAGTATTCCACGTTTTTGTTCAGAATAATACGGGCTGTTGAAAAGGCAATATGTCTGGTCATCAAGATGGTCCGGGGACGACTTTGTTTGGACTCCGCCCCCCCTCCAAGCCCATTTTAAGTATATTTCTATACAAATTCGGTATAAAATTGTCCGGGGACGACTTTGTCCGGAGACGACTCTATCCGGGGACGACTCTGTTTGGACTCAACCATGACGTCATTTTAATATAGTGGAATGTGTATAGAAATAGTCGGAAAAAGGACTCGAACGCCCGTTTTCAGTATATTCCAATACAAAATTCATTGTCCACAACATAAAAAAAGACATCATTTTTTTCTTGGATGGAGCTCCATTTGTATTAGAATATACTGAAAACCGACTCGAACGCCCGTTTTCAGTATATTCCAATACAAAATTGGCTGTCCACAACATAAAAAAAAGACATCATTTTTTTTCTTGGATGGAGCTCCATTTGTATTGAAATATACTGAAAACAACGTGAATGCCCGTTTTCAGTATATTCCAATACAAAATTGGCTGTCCACAAAAAATAAAAAAAAGACATCATTTTTTTCTTGGATCCAGCTCCATTTGTATTGGAATATACTGAAAACCAACGTGAACGTCCGTTTTCAGTATATTCCAATACAAAATTGGCTGTCCGCAAAATAAAAAAAAGACATCATTTTTTTCTTGGATCCAGCTCCACTTGTATTGTAATATACTGAAAACCAACGTGAACGCCCGTTTTCAGTATATTCCAATACAAAATTGGCTGTCCACAACATAAAAAAAAGACATCATTTTTTTCTTGGATCCAGCTCCACTTGTATTGTAATATACTGAAAACCAACGTGAATGCCCGTTTTCAGTATATTCCAATACAAAATTGGCTGTCCACAACATAAAAAAAAGACATCATTTTTTTCTTGGATCCAGCTCCACTTGTATTGTAATATACTGAAAACCGACGTGAATGCCCGTTTTCAGTATATTCCAATACAAAATTGGCTGTCCACAACATAAAAAAAAGACATCATTTTTTTCTTGGATCCAGCTCCATTTGTATTGAAATATACTGAAAACCGACATGAACGCCCGTTTTCAGTATATTCCAATACAAAATTGGCAGTCCACAAAATAAAAAAAAGACATCATTTTTTTCTTGGATCGAGCTCTATTTGTATTGAAATATACTGAAAACCGACTCAAACACCCGTTTTCAGTATATTCCAATACAAATTGGCAGTCCACAAAATAAAAAAAAGACATCATTTCTTTGTTGGATCGAGCTCTATTTGTATTGAAATATACTGAAAACCGACTCAAACACCCGTTTTCAGTATATTCCAATACAAATTGGCAGTCCTCAAAATAAAAAAAGACATCATTTCTTTGTTGGATCGAGCTCTATTTGTATTGAAATATACTGAAAACCGACTCAAACACCCGTTTTCAGTATATTCCAATACAAATTGGCAGTCCACAAAATAAATAAAAAAAGACATCATTTCTTTCTTGGATCGAGCTCTATTTGTATTGAAATATACTGAAAACCGGCTCAAACACCCGTTTTCAGTATATTCCAATACAAATTGGCAGTCCACAAAATAAAAAAAAGACATCATTTCTTTCTTGGATCGAGCTCCATTTGTATAGAAATAGCCTAGAAATCAGTTCGAACGCCCGTTTTCAGTATATTGTAATACAAATGAAATGACATGAAAAAAGCAAAAAGAGGAAAAGTAGCCTACCTTGACGGAAATTCTATTCCAAAATGGGAAAACTTGTACCCAGGTGGGCCCACAGCACGGCCGGAACTCAAGCGAAACTCGATAGGTTGAAATCGATCCATTAAATAACATTCTTAACAAACAGTAAAGTTTTATTCACATCGAGTCGGCTGGGAAAAGTTTCTGAAAAATAAATTACCCCCCTTTTTAGTCTGAAAATTTGAAAATTGATGTCTTCAATTTTCGGAAAATTGAAGACATCAATTTTCAGACTAAAAGGGTTTTTTTTTTTTTTTTTTTTTTTTTTTTTTTTTTTTTTCCGTTAGAGAAATTTTTCTCCGGCTCTCAGAAATTTTTCCGCACTCCACTGGATGAATAAAACATCCCCGTTTCTTTAAGAATGGGCTCACTGTTAACTATTTCAGCATTCGACGTTTCGCGTCCAATAATAACTGCCGGGTGTTCAAGAATGCAGATGCACCTACTAGATTTTCTATAGAGAAGCTTGACTGGATGGAGAGTGGATAACTTTTTCCAAGGTTCTCGACTTTGGACCGTCATGAGGTAAAGGATCTTTTTGTTTTTTTTTTTTTTTCTTTTAAGAAGATTTATGGATAGATTCATTTCTTTTTGAATGGACCTAGAAAAATAGGACAAAGTTCTTTTCCAAGATTGGATGAGAGAGGGACCCAAAAAAATGGGTCTTGGAAGGAATCGAATGCATTTGCACTCATTCCTTCCAAGACCCATTTTTTTTGGTCTCCTGATTCGTCTCTCTCTCTCTCTCTTCTCAGTCCATTTCCATAAATATAGGGAAAGCGGAGAACCTTTCCCTACTTATTTCTAAAAAATCTTTTCTTTATTTTTTTTCTCCTGAGTTTATGTATATATCAATTCAAATACTTTTGAGAACGGTCATCCCAATTCTCTGTCGTCTTTTCGGTTTGATCGTCCCAACACTCAGTGGACATAGTCTCAGTGGATTTTGGAGCATGGGTCGTCCGTTCATTGTCCCAACACTCAGTGGATATAGTCTTAGTGGATTTTGGAGCATGAGTCGTCCGTTCATCGTCCCAACACTCAGTGGATTTTGTCTTTGGATCCTCTGAAGATATTTTGGTGGTCTCATGAGATTCTTTGGAAGGTTCGTCCCAACAGGCTGCTGGATCGTAATGGGGAATATTTTCAGGTATGTCTCCCCAACCCTCCGTCTTCCTCGAGTTATTGGAGGAAGTTGACGACAAAGAAGAAGAAGTAGAAGAGCCCATCAAGTTTAAAGGCGTATGCTCATCCGGATGTTCCATCACTTGGAAACAGGACAGATTATCCCATTTCTGGATGAGGTTATCGTACGCTTTTGGGGACGGATCCTTCTCTAACTGATCGTAGGCCTTATCAAAAGCTTGCAGAGGATTGCCTGCTTCCTCCTGAATCCTCTCCCCTTTCTCCGTTCCGTCTGGATAGACGTGATTGATATGAAAATCTCCTTCCGTAATATGCCATCGATAGTTGCGCACTTTGTTTTCGGCACAATGGAAATATTTCATCCTTTGATGATGTCAGGCACATTTTTCCCGATACTTCCAAATGATTCCATCTGGCACATAAATTTCCGTCACGGGTTTTTGATAATCCAAGGCTTTAGCAAAGAATTTAGCTTTCTGGCATCCCACCACATAAATCGTGGAGAAGCTGTGAGTGAGCGATTGGAGAATGCGTCCTAAATGGTTGTAGGGAATATGACCCTCGTTCCAACGAAGTCCGTGCCGGTTTCTTGTCAGCCAGGCATTTGTCTTTTGGTTTTTTTCACTCAGTTGGTGGAAGGAGTGAGGAGGAGTAAACGTCAACGATCCCACGGTCAAAAAATCTTTTGTCGCATAGCCCAATTCTTTTAAAACGTAGGTAAATTCACCCTTTTTGTGGTTATAGGACTGGAAACCCTCTAGATCGAGCACGATAAAGTTTTCTGAACACTCCATGGCGATGAATACGGTGATGTCTTCCACAAACAGGAGCAAAAAAGAGAATCGAAAAGGTATATATGTATAACAGGGAAGATCTAGAAAGGGGTGGGGGGGAAAAACAATAAAACGTTTTAGAGTCGTCGTCTTGAAAGAGACATTTTTCTTTTCAAAGGGTTAAGAAGTTTCAAAGGTCTTTTTAAATGAAGTTATGATTATTATCATTATTAAAAAAAACTAAGAATCAAATCGAGTTTATAGATAACCATATTCATAGGACCAAAGGGACTTACCAGCTCAGTTCACGTCTTCTTCTGTTCTATGAAGAAATCTCGCGGAGGACACACACTTTTATACTCGCGCGACATCTGTCGGGATCGCGACCCCATCTAAATGTCAGGGTCATTCCAACCTCTTAAAAGGATCGGAATGAAAGAAACACTTTGATAAAAAATATATTTATGAAAAGATATCTGAGGGTCGTGAGAACATTTTCTCTCCCCACCCCCCGCCTATTTCAAAAAAAAAATAATAAAAAGTCTTTCTTGGATCGCGTCAAGATTACAAAACAACTCACAGGACTTGTTTATCTCGATCTTGTCAGGGTCACCGTTTCACATAAGAAGATGGATGGACCCTGAACTTTAGACATGATAAAAATTAACTCTACCCGCCTTTTGTCTGGGAATAGGGTCTCACCGTTTCTAAAAATAGACCAGATCCCATTCTTGGAATTCTATTCTCTAGGAAAGGAGGAGTGATGGTCTATTTTTAGAAAGTGTGAGACAACATTCCCAGACAAAAGGGGGGGTAGAGTTAATTTTTATCATGTCTAAGACATGATAAAAATTAACAAAAAGTTTTTTTTTTTTTTAAGGCTTAAAAATTTTTCTGAGAGAGCTGAGAAAGATTTTTCCTCCCAATCTTTTTCGACGATGAAAAGGGAAAAACTACTGATCCGATCTCCCTACGCTTTAGGGAAAAAAATACTTATGAAATATTCATGTGTTGAAATTGACTATTCAAATAAGTGACATTTTGTTTCTCATTGGAACTGTTCAACGGCGAGTCCACTCGTCTCATTCTTTGGGGTAGGGGATGAAAGTACAGCGGTTTGTTGAAATCGATGATAGTTTCCTCTTTAGTCGGCGGAACTGTAAATCTATCCCGTCTTAACTCTTCTAATCTCTTTGAAAGTCTTTCTACTTGCTCTGCTAAGGTTTCCTCGGTACTCATGATCTCTCTTAGTTTAGGGAAGTCTTGACGTATTGGCTAGAGAACAGAGGGTCTTTTTCTCTCTATACATATATCATGTGGGAGGGTGTGATTTATAAATCCTTGTGAAATCTTTCTACGTCTTGTGTAACTTGGAAGATTCGTTTTGTGTAACTTGGAAAATTCGTCTTCTCGTCGATTGGGCTGGAGTTATAGAAAAGAAATGGGATTGGAAAGAAATCAACATATTACAAAAAAAAGGAACTTTTTTTTTCTATTTTTTTTTTCTCTAGGGATTTACATACCATTTCATTCATGAACATTCAAGGGTTCTCTCCAAGACCAAATTTTAGAAGAGGACCACAAAGAGTACACTTGAGGATCCTCTTTCAGGTCTAGGTGAGATAAGGGTTGAGACCAATATTCTTGGGTCTCTAAAGCATCCCAACTTAGACATTTATTATTATTATTATTAGAAAGTTCATCCTCCTCCTCCTCCTCCTCATCGTCGCACGAGATCTCCTGGGGAGATTCTTCCGCCTCCTCTTCGTCTTCGACAGCTTTGCTCTCGGAGGGGTAACAATGTAATTTCCGGAAAACGTAACTACCCTCCATCAAATGGTATCGAAAATTTCTCACCTTGTTCTCGGCACAATGAATCATCTTTTGGAAATATTGGTGTCGCGTGCATTTCGACTTGTTCCGCCACTCGGTTTTCCCTGGGATGTAAAACTCGTAAACGGATCGCTGGCAGAGCTTGCTGAAAAATTCGGCTTTATCGTATCCATTGACGTAGATCACCTCCACATTTTCGGTCAGTATTTTCAGGATTGTAGGAAGATGCTTGTAGGAAAGACGACCCTCGGTCCATTGCAGGCCGTGTCGGTTATTTGTAGTCTGGTTGACCGCAGCTTGATTGCGGGACGATAAGTCATCGTAATGGACAGGAGGGAGAAAAATCATGGATCCGCATAAGGTTAAATCGCAAGTGATGTAGCCCAGTTCTTTCAAGATGAAACATATATCTCCCGTCTTTGGATCATAACAGTGAAAGTATTCCATGTCCAGAACAATGTAGGAATCTTTGAGAGGTTTGGCACTCAAAATGTCCATCTTCTTCAATTGAGGAAAAAAAGAAAACAAAATTCTCTCTCTCTCTCTCGCTGTGTGTCCTGAAGGAAAAAATGAATAGCGTTCTCTCGCCGTCTCCTCTTTTATATATAGAGAGAGAGAAGGTTGCACGTGACAGGTCGTATGAATTCTGGAAAAGGTCACATTCGTATATATATATTTGTTTTTTGAATAATATCGTGCGTATCTCAATACACATCCATCATAATAATAATAAAGGTCACCTTGGAAAGAAAAAACATTGAACTCGTGCTCGACTTTGAAGGTTTCTACGATTCTCAAGGAGCCTTTATTGTGAAAGAATTGGCTTACGTCACATTGGACGGTACTTCTCGAGGGGTATTTGTTTTTAAACCCCCGTTTCCATGGCAAATGCTCACCGAGAAAGAAAAACGAACCGCTGTGTGGGCGAGTGATTATTATCACGGCTTGTCGTGGTACGAAGGAGAAATTCCGTACAGTTATTTTCCATGGGTGTTAACGATGTTGACGGAACCTTTTTCCATGATTTGGGTGCGAGGAGAAATGAAACGGCGGTTTTTAGAGAAATGGTTGCAAAGATCCATTTATTGCATTTCGGGATCGACGCAAGAGATTCTCAAATACAATGGGATTGAACACATGAATTGTCCTAACCATACAAAAGGTTTTTTCCATTGCGCTCTACAAAAAGCAGTTCGGTATCATTATTATTTAAAGACACAGAGAAGAAATTCGCAAGGTCGATCCTGCACAATTCAATCTTGACAGAACTCATTAAAAAAAAATACATATATCACGTTACTTCTTCAACAGCACAGATGGTTCTGAAGCGAAACTTGGAATTTTGAAATAATAGATCAGGGAGAAATCATTCTTAAAAACAAATGGTAAAGTCTCGAATCGGCTGGGAGAAAAAAAATTTCTCAGAGGTGAGATAAAAATTCTAATGAAAAAAAAAAAAAAAAAAAAAAACTTTTGGTTAATTTTTATCATGTCTTAGACATGATAAAAATTAACGACCCCCTTCCCTTTTAGTCTGGGAAGGATGTCTCACCCTTTCTAAAAATAGACCATGACTCATCCTTTCTCTAATGGCAATCATTCCATGAATGAATCACGATTTGTTTTTCAAAAGAGTGAGACAACATTCCCAGACGAAAAGGGAAGAGGGTCGTTAATTTTTATCATGTCTAAGACATGATAAAAATTAACAAAAAGTTTTTTTTTTTTTTTTTTTTTTTTTTTTGAGTTGTAGAATTTTTTTCAGCTCTGAAAATTTTTTTCCAGCCGACTCAAGACTTTACCATTTATATTTACGAATAGTCTTTGGATTATTTATTTATTTTCTTTTAAAAAGAAAAATTCTGAGCTAGACCTATCTATTGGCTTAACATTCTGGTCATAGAAACAGTCTAGAATCTCATTTTATTTTTCGAGGCTAATGCACGGGTTCTCCAATCAAAAGGGTTACTATAAAGGGATTGGTTTGAATGCATTTATCTGCAAATGTTGTAGGATTCTGTTGTTGAGAAGGGGGTATATTATTATTATTATTATTATGATGATTGTGGCAAATTCGTTTTCTACATGGAAGTCTAATCTCCTCCGAAGACCCTTTCTGGGGATCGTCGATAGATGGTTTTTCAATAGGAATCGTTTCCCTCGGATCCTCAAGAGATAGAGGGGCGTCCTGTCTTGAGACATGGAGCGGTCTCTCCTCCTCCTCCTCCTCCTCGAGAAGTCTTGAGAAAGGGAGAGGATTTTCGGTTCCCTTATTCTTGAGGGGTCTTGACAAATTGAGAGGTCCCTCCTCTTCGAAAGAGAGAGAAGTTTTGGTTCCCTTATCCTCGAGGGGTTTTGACAAATCGAGAGGTCCCTCATTTTCGAGGGGTCTTGATAAATGGAGAGGTTTTTCATCTTCGAGGGGGTTTGATAAAGGAAGAGGTCCCTCCTTCTCGAGGGGTCTTGATAAATGGAGAGGTTTTCCATCTTCGAGGAGGTTTAACAATGGGAGAGATTTCTCCTTCTCGAGGGGTCTCTCTTCCTCAAGGGGTTTTGAGGAAGGGAGAGGTTTTTCATCCTCGACGGGTTTTGACAAACGGAGAGGAATCTGAACAGGCTTCTCCTCATCCCCATCATTATCGAGGAGGATGAGGATAGGCCTTTGGAAAGGTTTTTTTCTTTTTCTTCTGAACAGGCTCCTCTTGATGCTCAGGGAGAGGGATGGGGTAGTTGTTCTACCATTCTATTTTTTCTTGCTCGAGGATTTTTTCAAAAGTCGTGGCCTCTCTATGATGTCACGAACGAGGAGAGTCCTCGAGAAGAATATAATAGGTATTCTTCCCAGTCTTCTCGATCGAGAGAGGTTCGTGCAAACATTTATGCAACCATTCACTAAAATGAACGAGAATCCCTTTTGTCTTCTCAAGACGATCCATAATCCTATTCATTTGCGAGACGGTTAGAAAGTGGGACGTGTAAAAATATTTGTCTCGTTTCATTAACAAAATTTGTGCATCCAAAGGTGGAATGTCACGAGCCATCAACACGTTTTCGTCGGACAAAAATTCGTCCCGCATCTTTTGATAACTCCCCACGGTATAATAACCCGCACATTTTGAAAAATCGGAGGCTTTCAGGTAAACGACTCCTTGGATGATATAAAAGGAAAGATCAACATATTTATATTTGAAAGGAATACACGTAGTGAGCTGGGGATGCCTCCTCATGATCCACTTGGACAAAAATACGACTTTGGGGCTCTCCCCTTTTATTTATAGAGAGAAAGAGAGTGTGACCTTCCCTTCCCTCCTCCTCCTCTCTCCCTGCTTCCTCTATCTCTGGACGTCCTTGGATTGGAAAGGGTGACTTTGAAAAAAAAAAGGTCATGGTTGGATAATTTTTTGTTTATTAAATTATTACTTTCACTTCCTCATTCCCACACACATTCATCTTTTTAAGAAAAGAAAAAGAGGTCATGAAGATAAGATTTCTTGGAAAGAAGAGAGAGAGAAACAAAAAAAAACAAATAAAACGGACGTCATAGAGCCTCTATGTGTGTCTATATAGATATATAAAAAGACGAGAGTACTGGGCGAGATCATTTCTTTTCCATTGGGAGCCATGTCGCTATTAGACGTTTTTCCAACTCAACGTATTTCGAACGGGGAGGATTTGAAGACGCTAAAGCAAATCTCCAACTTGAAAATTTTTTTGGCGTGTCATTGTGCGACATTTATTCCGCATTTACCACCTCATCAAGCGATCGTTTCTTTCAACCAAGATGTCGAATCCTCCAACCTGCTCGTTCAGAATATATACAGAAATTTATTCGAATCGCAACAAACGAAAGAGGAATCTCCCTTCTCTTGGAATCGGATGGATCGAGCTTTGAGACGGCCCATTCAAACAGACCGGCGATATACAGATCCGCGCACGAGTTTTCGGTGGAAGAATATTTTTCTCACGAAACGATATTTTACGTTTGGAGTGAGAACGACGGCTGAGGACGAAGTTCATATTGTTCAAACCACAGCCGCTCCTCTCGCCTATTACGAATCATCGTCCCCCAATCTGAAGGAAAGAAGTTTTAAAGTCAGCGACAGGATGAAATATAAGAAATATATTCTAAGACCTTTTCAAAACTATGTCGTTCCCCCGAAAACGCAATATCTCATCGTCACAACCCAGAAGAGTCTCTTTCTCGTCGATCGGTGCTCGTACTCGCTTTGGAAACAATTGAAAGAGGAGATTTCTTTCCAATCGCCGATGATGTTTCAAGAAAAAGAAGAAGAAAACCCTCCGCCACCTTTACCCATCCCTTCCTTAGATGATAAGAGGAGCTGGACCAAACCGTCGTCATGGCCCGAAACAAAATCGACCCGGCAACGGAATGAAATTGAAGTCATCACAATTGAAGATGAGGAGGAAGAAAAAAATTACCTCTTAAAAAACGGTCGACTTACCGGAACCTACCTGGCGTGCAAGATCCGCTTCAGAATCCAGAAGCTTCTTCTTCTTCTTCTTCTTCCCCGACTTGTTCAAACAGGCAACCTCTTTCGGACTCCTCACAGACAGAACCTCTTCCAGTATCCTCTTCTTCTTCTTCTTCTCCTCCAACCTGTCCCGACATCGTAGAGGTAGAATGTCAGACGGGTCCACAAGCTTCAAAAAGTCCCGACATCGTAGAGGTAGAATGTCAGCCGGGTAGTTCCAACGGGTCCAGAAATCATGGAGACAGAATCACAGCCGGGTTCACAAGTTCCAACGGGTCCAGAAATCATGGAGGTAGAATTTCAGCCGGGTAAACAAGTTCCAACGGGTCCAGAAATCATGGAGGTAGAATAGCAGCCGGGTCCAGACATCCTAGATCCCTCCACTCATCCCAAAGAGACTCCAAGTGTTTCAAGACAGCCTTGTGAGGATCCAGCCCTTTCCGTATGGAATGATTATATGGACTTACAAAATTTGGTGCAACAGGAAGGAGAAGAAAATAATCATACGGATGGGTGGGTCAAAGACTGTTTAGATCATTTAACCTCGAATGAAATTGAACTGTTATGGAATTGCATTTCTGAAATCACATCGGAAATGGGATAAAAACCAAAACAAAAAAAAACAATTTTTTAATAACAAATGGGAGGAGGGTCATGATGTCAATTAAAAAAAAATATTATATAGAGTCCAATCTTGGTGGTTCACTTCAGTTTTCCAGCATGAGGTGATCCACGTTTCCCGAAATATGGATCCCATTCCAAGAGAGATTGTGTAGAGCCTTCACTTCAGTTCTTTTTTTTTTCCTACCAAGAGGAGAGAGTCCCCAAAGGGCTACCCATGTCCAAAGAGAGAAAGTGTAGAGCATTCATTTCAGTTTTTTTTCCAAGTTTAAGGGAGGGAGGTCTCAAAATGACACCCCCCATTTTCAAAGAGAGATGGTGTAGAGCGTTCATTTCTGTTTTTTCCAAAGTTAGGGAGTTTTCAAATGACTACCCATTTCAGAGAAAGAGAGAGAGAAGGTGTAGAGCGTTCATTTCAGTTTTCCAAGGTTAGGATGGTGGTGGAGAATCCTCCAAAATGGCTACTCATGTCAAAGAGAGAGAGAGAAAAAAAAAGCGTAGAGCGTTCATTTCAGTTTTCCAACATTAGAAGGTTCCAAAATACCTTCTGAATTCAAAGAGAGATCGTGTAGAGCGTTCATTTCCAGTTCTCCAAGATCAGAAGAAGAGGGTCCGCTTTTCCCAAAAGGGCTTTCCGCATTCAGAGACAGCGAAATGCAGACTTCAGTTTTCTCCCTCCCCAAGAATAGAGGGTCCCAAAATGGCTTCCCATTTCAAAGAGAGAGGGAGAGGCGTTCATTTCCATTCTCCAAGATAGGGTCGTCTGCTTTTTCCCAAAATGGCTTCCCAATTCAAAGAGAGAGAGAGAGAAAGGGTGTGTAGAGCGGTCATGTTCATTCTCCAAGATAGGGTCGTCAGCTTTTTCTCAAAATGGCATCTCCCCATTCAAAAAGAGATCGTGACCAATTTTTTCCAGTTTTTTCCAAGATGGGGGGAGAAGAAAACCTAGGATGGAATAACACGACACACAGAGAGAAAGAGAAAAAAAAAACGCCATCTTGTCATTTTCTGATAGGGTACCGGTGTTCGAATACTTTTGTGACCGACTGTACGTAGCACTCGTCACAGAGGTTCCTTGTGGCGTGTAGTGTTCCAAGATGATGCCCTTTTCGTCCCAAAAGAGGGTCAGCATAACCTTCCCTGCAGATGGCTGTGTACGAAACTTTTTGGGTTTCGGTGATGAGGAATGGCGCCACTCCTTGCTCGCTCACTTTGTTTCAGGCTGATGGTAATGCACCCATGTTTCGTCACCAGTGACGATTCGTGACAGGAAGGCAATACTGTTACGTTCAGCACACCACAAAAGGTCTTTGCATGCATCAACACATCGCTGTTTCAGTTCAGGCGTCAGTTGACGGGGCACCCATCTTGCAGACACCTTATGAAACTGGAGAACATCATGCACAATATGATGTGCCGATCCATGACTCATGTGTACACATGCTGCAATTTCGTCTATTGTCACACGGCGGTTTTCCAAAAAGATGGCTTCAACGGCTGAAATGGTCTCTGGAGTCACTACGCGCCGAGCCTGGCCGGGGCGTGGAGCATCGGCCACGGACGTAACACCATTTGCAAATTTCCGGCACCATTCATAGATTTGTGGCTGTGACAAACACGCATCTCCATACTGAACCTTCATTTGCCTAAAAATGTCAATCGGTTTCACACCTTCACTTCGCTAAAACGGAATCACAGAACGCTGCTCCTCGCTGGTGCATGTCGCTAGTGGGGCTGCCATTTTGGAACTGTTGTTGCGCTGGTTTTTGTGCATCTGTCGACTGCTGCCACCTAGGAGACATCCGGCATACTATCGCAAACAGGCATGCCAACTTACAGCTCACTGGCGCCATATGCGGATTTTTATTTCTACTTTTATGGTTTTCAGTTGACTCCCCTACGTAAAACAGGCATTAAGTGACATGAAGTTTGTCATATATCCATCATGAGGTGGGTTCTAGATATATTTCACATGAACGTAATATGGGTATTTTCATATAACATACATATTGTTACGAATTTGGTATTTAAAAAGCTAATGTTAGTTTAATTATAAATTAAATGGTTTTATTTCTCGCGCAGTGCAGCGCGTGACGAATATTAAAAGAAAGCTAAGCCGGAAAATTGAAAATACAAGAGCGCGTGCGTTAAATAAATAAATATCTCTTTTTGATTTCGAGAAAGTACTGGAAAATTCTAGCGCGTGATTTTAAAATCTTATAAAAGGAGGAAAACATCTCAGTTTGTAGTAGTTGCTTAGTTTGTTGTTGTTTAGAAAACCGCTATTGTTGATTATAGCGAATTCGCGGATTAGCGTTCTTTAGCTGTTTTGAATTACGTTCTATTGTACATTTGAGTAGTTAAAAGATAACTACTGTGAGATATTGTAATACTGCATGATAATTTGAGAAAATTTAAGCATTTTTGTTGTGATAATAAAAAGTTTTGTTCATTTTTCATCGGACTTGTGCATTCACTTCATAACGAACCCGTACGCACGCAACAATATGAATACGACAAACAAACATTAACAAAACAAATACAATTTAAAGTTAGTAACATAACATTCTGTTGGTGTATAGTAACTAACATCTATTATGTTACATTATCTTCTCATTCAATAGGTTCTGTGTCATGTGAAAAGAAAGGCGAAAACGCACACTGTTCGGCCCAGGTGCGTGTGTGCATGGTGTTTAAGAAATCATCGCATTTTCACTCTGAAAGATTTGATTGCGTCTTTCAATCTTGTCCAATCCACACATACAAACTTCTTGAAACAAATACTTTACCAAATCATGGTTTAAACATTACACATATTACCTAACATTATAAAAATTCAAAGGTCTAGCATTTAATTTCTTAAAAAAAAAAAAAAAAAAAGTCCAAACAAAACAGTCAAGATATTCATAATGTTTTAAAAGTTATCGAATTCTAGTCATTTTCATCAATTCACTGAAAAATATTATTATGCCATTAAGTCACGTCATCAAACAGCATGTTTGGTGAGAAGTTTGTTCACAGTCGTCTGAAAAGTTGCGGTGGCATTTCTTTATCCAAAGGTTAAAACTACAAACATGGTATTGTCCTCGGTGTGTCAAAATAGGTTCTGTCAAAGTCAAGTGTTGGCACTCAGGGCTTAGTCATATTTGCCAGTATCCTTTAAGAAGATCAATAAAAGTGCTGTATTCGGACTTCTCAACACTTGGTAATGACAAAAGTAAATCATTACATAACTTATCAACTATTGCACGTGCTATAAAAATAGGTGACATGAATTTACCACCTTCAGAATACTTTGATAAAAGGCAAGTTAATGTCAGGAGCCTTTAAAGACTGTTCGGATGTTAACGTGAGAATAACACTTCCATGTGCTGTATGGCATCTTTCTGATACAATATCAGCCTTAACAACAGTTAACTGCATGCCTGTATCTGCTATTGCATTAATTAATTTACCACCACAAACAAGTTTAATGGTCAGTAAGTCATCAATTAATCCCTGTTTCTTGATTCACACAGAAGAAATTTTCGCAGTTATGGAGTCAGTCAGGAAGGAGTTAATTCATTCCTTATTAAACTTTTTCTTATCTTCATAGAACTATATATTCTGACACTTAGAATTACATTTTGATAGAGAAGGCAATTTTTTTGTTCTGAAGTTCGTTTTGAAACAAAGATTTTTTTTCGATCTTCACTTCCACAAAATAAACAAGAAAAAGTTTGATATGATGTGGGTATTTTCATAGAGCATACAAATGCTTTATTATAACATGGAAAAAACAAATACAATTTACATAAAATTAGTACAGTCAAAAGTCGTTAATTCGGACACCCATAATCCGGACCTCAAAGCTACAAACTTTCTGCGCATGCGTCCACACATGCGCACAGGCGTTTACGAGTGCGCGTAAGACCTTTACGGCTGCGAATATGTGTGTGCGCATGCACGTTTAATGTGTAACGGATGGTATAAGCTAAGCTAAAATTATCTAATTCAGTTAATGTGCAGATTGCGTTGTTCCTTAATCTTTGAATTGGATCCGGCTTATTATTTTTTGCAGACTGTTAGAGCAATT
Organism: Stegodyphus dumicola; assembly: GCF_044657685.1. Taxonomy (NCBI): domain Eukaryota; kingdom Metazoa; phylum Arthropoda; class Arachnida; order Araneae; family Eresidae; genus Stegodyphus; species Stegodyphus dumicola. Next base: position 204,749,423 of record NC_140771.1, read on the forward strand.
TCATAAAAGTAAGCTTGAACTTTCGATTATGTCGAATAGAATTTCCGAAACATATTTACTAATATGTAATTTGTATCTACAAAGCGAAAGTATGTTTTGAAATCTGAAATCTGTTTATCAATTTCACGCGGCAGATTGGAAGTTGATCTGTCAGCACTATCCTTATCTTCAGAGCAGATGTTTTTATTTTATTTGGCTTATAATTCCTTACTAAGTGTAGTATTTCATCTCGATGTACTCCGTCTTTGATATGATTTAAATCAAGTTCCTCGTCATTATAATTCGCTTCCGATAGTGAAGAAAGTGACCCAGAGGTTATTGATGTATTCTCAACACAGCAATTATAGGACTTGAACAGCGGAACTTTGTAACTAAACAAGAAATTGTGTCTGTTTAATAGAATTAAAGAGAAAGTATTATCACATGAAACGAAGCAACTTACATTGAAAGAAATGTTTAATAAAAAAAAACAAATAAATATTAAGCTTTTTCTTTTTGTAAATTTTGATACCCTTTAGATAATAATTGTTCTTTATTTCATAAATTACGGTTTCATATTTTTAATTTTGTAATTTCTGTGTGCCATCTTACCAGATTTAAACTGATGATCTATAATCCGGAAAAATCGATAATTCGGAATCGCCGAAGTCCCGACGAGTCCGGATTAACGACTTTTGACTGTAACATAAAACTCCCTTGGTATACAGATTGTTAACATCTATTATTGTCCCGTTTTATTCTCGTTCTATAATCTTGATTCTGTGTCACAAGAGAAAGAGAGAAGAAAATGTGTGGCATTTGACTAAAGTGTGCATGCGTGGTGTTTATCAAATCATCACAAGGTTTATCTTCCAATTTGAGGTGTCAAAATAATTCTGCTGTTTTAAAATGTTTGCTGAGTAGCTGACTTTTAAATGCTGAGAATTAAGCAGATGATTTTAATACTACATTATTTAATAGGAAATCATTATTCTAGATGCATTACATTGCATGGTTGTGCATCTTCACATTGATCAATAACCACTTTGCAGAGCCGATCATCGTGTGTTCTCAAGCTCAGTTGCCTTGCAGATAGTTTCACTTCCCCCAAACTAAAGTGTCCTTTCAAGGGAAATTTTTTTCTGACATGGAAGAGATTAACGGAATGCAACTACAGCCACACCAAGAATAGACCTCTACAAGACTTCTCTTTATATACCTGTTGCACTTGTATTAAGACAAAAAGCTGCATCAGTGTATCAAAATGAACTAAGCTTTAAGGGTTTGACAGTTTCTCATCCTTTAGTAAAAATATAGGATATAAAAATTTTTATATTAATCCTCTTACAAAGAATATATCAAATATCTAGTTTTCCCTCATAATATTACAGATAGGTTTAAATGTTTAGACGTCAGTTAATGGTTCTTTAAAATTGTCAAAATTACATGATTTAGAATGCTTGCACCTGATATTAAAACTGGATCACTACGTGAAACAGAATAAATGAATTCTGTTCACCAGAAATACCTGGGAGTTGCTTTATTCTTCTATCACTTGGTATATAACAATTTTAATTCAAATAGTTGTACACTAGTTGTTTCACTTTAAACTTTAATTTGCAGCTAAATGTCTGGAAAAATTAGAGTTTCCCTGAAAAATACAACTAAAATTTACACAGAATCTGATAAAAATACAAAATTTATACAACTATAATTTTCAAAAAAACTGAATATTCTTATTGCAACACTGAAAGCAAATGCTTCTGAATGAAGGAAACTGGAAGAAAGAACAACAGTTTTCAGAAAATCTACTTCAAAGGAGTTCAGTGTTCAAGATGAAAATATCAGGGCATTCTTATCATTCAGTGCAGTTCTTCAAATACTACAACAAAGAGAGAAAAAATAACATGTCTAGTGTCTGTGAAAAGCTCCTTATTTCAACTGAATGGCAGTATAAATCCAAATTACATTATAGAATGACATACTATATCGTAAGTGGATAGTCCAAAGATGTCTCCATTGAATCTGTTTAAGATTCAAGAATTTATCCAAAGGGGTTTATAGACATCAGTTAGACATTTTCAGCATTGACAAATCAAGTTTCATTCTATCTCATACCTTTCAGACACCTAGCTTCTAGAGATGTGCAGTTACGAGGGTAAGGTGAAAAGTTCTTAGCCTGACCCAAAGATGATGCTCCAATTAGCAAAAAAATTATGTTACCTACCTGGGTGCAGATGTCATTAGTTCGTATGACAAGTTTCAACTTGTTCCCTCAAGTGGTTTATTTACACGGATTTTTGCACTAGACATCTTGCATGTTATTTGTTAAAATGGATATAACTTGAATACCGTGCGGTCATAAAATTGTTCATTTTGGGTGGATTAAACCCTAAGGAAATTCATCCAAAGTTGATAAAAATTTATGGGAGCTCTGTTCCTTCTATGCCAACTGTGAAAAAATGGGCAGCTGAGTTTAAACTTGGTCGTACATCCCTCAAAGATGACCCACGTGAAGAACAGCCAAAAACCACAACCACATCAGAAACCATAAAAAAAAGTGTATGATGTTGAACAATAAGCAAGTGAAGGCTGTGGGGGATATCTGAAGAAAGGGTGCAAATCATCTTACCAATAACAATTTTCACAGCAATCTGTGTACCAATTCAACAGTATCCTACCGATTTTGTACGGCGATTTCTGATGTACGAGACATGGATCCATCGCTACATGTCATAAATTAAACAACAGTCCAAGCAGTGGGTGGAAGCCGGCAGTTCAACGGCAAAGAAACTGAAGTCATCTGCTGGAAAGGTCATGGCCACTGCAGTTTGGGATGTAAAAGGGATACTGTTAATTAATTACCTTGCGAAAGGGAGAACAATTACAGGTGAATATTACTCCAACGTTCTTGACCAGCTGGATACCAAAATTTGTGAGAAGAGGCCTGGCTTGAAGGAGAAAAAATCATCAGGACAATGCACCTGTACACAAGGGTGCATTAGCAATGGGAAAACTGCAGGATTTGAGTTATGATTTGCTCAACCTCCCCTCCCCCAATTCTCCTGATTTTTCACTCTCAAATACCCATGCTGGAAATACTGGACCGAGCGTATTGAAGTCAAGGGAGATTATGTAGAAAACTAAAATAATTTTTCAACTGAAAGTTGCAGTTTTTCATAGTCAGGCTGAGAACTTTTCACTTTACACTCAAAAAGTCTTGAGGCAATAAGGCTTTAAGAAATACTCATCTTCAAGGCATTAATAATTTTTTAAATTATTCTGAAATATGGATAATATTTTAACAAACTTAAAGTAGAATGGATATTAAATGAGTACAAATAAGTCTCTGCCATTTCACAAAAAATGGCAACACCAGCAAGTTACAGGTAAAATTGTCTCGTGTAAAACTTTATATCACAAGGTTGGACATCTGCTAAACTTGAAATAGCCATTTGGTATCTGCATCATACATATATATTTGTATGAAAATGTCAAGTTTTGAGCCAAATGAGCATGATTTGTGGGAACTTTTGATTTACTTCTTTCATTTGAATAAATCTGCAGCTGAAGTGATTTGATTGCTTGTTGAAGCATGAGGTGAGGCTGCCTTAAGTGAGAGAAGTTGTAAGTGGTTTAAAAAGTTTAAGAATGGTTAATTTGACGTCCAAGACAAAAAACACAGTGAAAGGATGAAGGTGTTCGAAGACATGGAATTGGAAGCATTATTGGATGAAAATTCAATGCCAAATGCCAGTAGAACTTGCATTTACATTAAGAGTGATTCAAAAAACAATTTCACATTGTTTAAAATCATTGGGAATGATTAAAAGGCAAGGAAATTGGGTGTCATATGCAGTGGCATAGGTAAGGAGGGACATCTGTCCCTGGGCGCAGCATACAAGGGGCACCAAATTGATGCTATGAAATTTTTTAATGAAATGTTTTCCATTGTTAAAATGCAGAAAGAGACACAAATTCTTCAGTTTTCCCTGGGCACTGCAAACTCTAGCTACACCCGACATATGAACTGAAGCCGAGAAACATTAAAGATACACCCCCCCCCCTGCATATGCAAAGTGAAAGGGAAAGTGAACTAAGTTTACAATGTGAATTACTGAAAAAAGCTCGCCAATAATTTTTCTTGAATTACTTTATAAGTTTCTCACCAAATTTTAGGCATAATTTGAGATATAAAATGGAAATATGGGGAAAAAAATTAACATGTCATGCCAGAAAAAGTTTGATTTTATGTCAAAATATGAATGTACTATACTATAAATAAATCTATCGTATATTCCAAGTCACATTTCCAAGATATCAGAAACACAAGTTGATTTTTGTCAAGCTGAGTAGAACAGGAGATCATGAACTGTTCCATTTGTCATTTTTTGGGGGGGGGATTTGATGTACTCTTGTGTGGATAAAAATAACAATATACCTTATATTGACATTAAAGCAAAGTTAAAACACAAATATTTTACTGATTAAACATTGATTGAATGCCTATTTATAGTCTTACAAATGTCAAAAGAAGATTAAGCCAATTCAGATCAAATAAAATTTAACAAGAGAATTACACTGAAAATCCCTAGAGATGAGCAAATGAAATTTTTACAATTTAAGTCTCATTAATTCAATAAATTTCATTTATTGTTGAAAACCACTTAGTAAAAACTAAAAATTAAAGACCAGGAGATTCATTGATCTACTCAGAGATCAGGAGATTTGATGAAAACACGAGAATCTGGGAATAAAACTGGGAGAGTTAGCAGTTATGTGCAGATATATTGTACTTTCATTTGCTGCATTCTCACTGTGTAAACAACATATTCTGATAGGCATAATAACTTAAACTTGCATAAGCAAAATCCAGAAAAATATCAATTTTTAGTGTCAAAAACTTCAAGATAAGAAAAGCATTTTGAATGTTGATGCGCTAAGTGTTTTTAGTAGTTAAATTTTGAAATAAAGTAAAATACACACCAACTACAGTCATGACAATACAATTTATTAAGCCAATATAAACACAAAAGTTGCACAATGCAAATGTTACTTTTAAAAGTGCATTGGCATATCAGCCATAATTATATACAATTTTGCATTATTCAATTGCAGTACAATTAACAAATTCTTAAAAGAGGAACATACAAGCTTATGTGGCTCACAAGCATCAGAACTGTAGCTCCATCAGCAGCTTGCAAATCCTATTTCCATAATAAATTTTCAAGAGCATCTAGCTAGAAATATTTTTAAACCTGAACTTCATGGGAAAATGGGTAGAATGTTGTTAATCACAATCAAGCATTATTATGTACAAATGAACCATTTTCCTCTACATCTATTTACTACACTGCTAATACTTTGCACAAAATTATAAAGTATGCTTAGAGGGCAGCATTTTATTTTGCTATTTATGGGGCAGAATGCTTCTGCAATGGTCATGAATTTTCTTTCAAAAGGGTCATGTTTGTTAAACATATGTATCTAGTGCAACCAATAATATCTACTCAATAGATATAATTCACACTTTGCTTCATTGCACAAAATACAGTATCATAATTTATAAAATGCACAAAGTAAAACCTACCCCACAGTTTGAAATTAATAGCAGTGTTTAAAATTTATGTAGAAATGCAAGAAAAGCACTTCCCCAAAAAATATTATATTACATCTGAATTAAAAAAATTACATCTTTTCCTCACATTTTTTATTTGATACAACTGAGAATTTTTGGTACTGAATTACTGAATATGTTTCAGAGTGTGAATTTGAAATTCAACTTTCCGGTATCATACCATAGTTCAAAAGTATATATTAATCTAATTCAAACATGCACTAAGCCCAAACACACATTCTGAAATATCAACAATTTCAGAAATATTAAAATTGAAACAGCTGGAGTATGGAACCTGAAATTACAATAACAAGATTGCACAGAAACACAATTTTAGATTATAATTCGAGTTAAAAAACTTCAAGCATTCTTATTAAACAAATTTATGATACAAAATTGTAAAACTTATGCAAGAGAAGTAATATATTGTATATTAAAATACCAAGTGTCAAATTAAAAATATATTACATAGTTTAATATCTGTTTCCAAGCTTTGTAATTTTTATACATCAAGCTCAAAAATAACAAACGAGCTAAAAATTATATATACTTTCACACTATTTCATGCAGAAATACAGAAGAAAGAATAAGTTTTGCAAAAAGTGATCAAAATCCACAAAAACTGAATGATTAACTACATAGAGAACAAGTACTGAAAACGTTTAAAAAGAGAGGGGAAAAAAAAAAAAAAAACATATCACAGTATTTTCAACCATTGACAGATGAAGAAATTATTTCACCTTATATTATGAAATTATATGTACAGTACTTATAAATATTTTTTTCTGTATAATGAAAATTTCAGTTTTGATAACAGATCTTAAATAATAATATTTCTAATACTAATAATTAAAATAAAGAAAACTAAATCAAATCAAAACTAATTTAAGTCAAATAAATGCTTAAAATTAGTTTCAAAATATTAAGATGCTGAAAAATGTAATAAAAATGGCTTTTCTTTTTACTGCAAATTTATACAGAAAATATTTCCGTTACATATTCCACTTAAAAATTAAAGAAATTTTTTTTTTACACCCTTAAAAGAACACACACAATAAACAAGAAACATCTGATGTACATAAATGATTTTTTTTTTCATTTAAATACATTTTGCCTAATACAATGCAGGAGTTTGTGCTTGAAATTTGGAGAAAAAGTAATATTACTCCACACAAATGTATTTTTTTTTCTTTTTGCAAAGAAAAATTATACAAATCACTAGATAGAAATCTCATAAGAACTTTTATAGCTCAAACTGTGGTGGAAGCATACCATAGAAAAGTCCCAAGACACAACATACTTTTATTATTTGGTTGACACTAAAGCTGATATGCCCGACATTCAGAAATCACTCGAACACAACCAAATAAATTATAAGTCCAAGAAGGGAAATATTTAATGAATTAGAACTTCCAACTTTTTTCTAACAATAACATCTGAAGACGAAAAAAATCTTGATCAAAACAGAACTGTACATAAAATGTAAGTTTCCAGCCATTTAATATTTGAATATGTTCAATTAAAATCAAATAAAATGGCAGGAAATCAGGTCAAAGATGTTGAAAATCACAAGCGGTTTATTTCATTTATTTACTTATTTAAAGACACTACTTACACAAATGTAGTAAAGAAACAAACATAATAATTTAGCTATAATTGGATTAATTTCAGTTGTGGACAGCTACAGCTGTTAAAAAGTATGACTCTTTTTTGGCTGTTACAACGTACTATGATGTACGATGCTGAATTTAGCGACACTCCCATACTTTAACAGTCTGATCAACACTTCCAGTAATCACAAAAGGAGCAGTATGATGAAAATCTGAAAAATTAATAATGGTATTAAGTATATAATTTAAGGAAAACTTTACTTCTTTAACTCAGTTCATTCACCCCTTGACATACAAATAAAATATGCGTCTGAAGAATACCATTTAATATGGCTTAACTGTGGGCACTCATGTGCAAGCTTAGAAACAGAATGTTTTATTTCCAAACTTACACTGCTATATAACAATAACAATATACTGCGTGGCCATTTGCTGCTGACAGTTCTTAACATCTCAGAAACATCTGCACCAAACTTAAGTCTACAATGGCACATGAAATCAATGACAACTTCTGAACGTCATATTATGTCAAGGGGTTAATTTAACAAAAATAATAACAAAAAAGCAATTGACTGCTAAAATGTTTAATGAGAATTTGATAAAAACATGTATTACCTCCTTACTTCCACAATCAACAAAAAATTAAATGAACTTATAAAGTATGAAAATAAATGAATTAAAAAACTTTTAAAACAAAATATTTTTCATTAATTATCTGAACACATTACATGTATACCTAAATATTAAAAACGTATGTTAATACAAATGCTCAGATACAGATCTCGTGTAAACATGCATCTTGAGCACTGCTAATATTAAAATATCAGCATTTCTTTATAGCCAAAAGGATGACTTCAAAGAAAATCGAGTGGTTTAAATACATTACAGCTAACTTTATTTCCCATTTTTATTAAAAATAAAGTATGTATAAAACCTGCAGCTGATAATCATTTAATAACTGCAAGTCATAAATGTATGTTAAGTTTTCTGAAGATTTTATTTATTTTGCAATCTACTGAATATTGGCAAACTGCTTACAAACATTTAAAACATCATATAGTTTAAAGAATGTTCTATACCAAAATGCCATAATCTATTATTATTTATTTCAAAACGATATCAGTTTAGAAGATTAGCACAGGAACAAAAGGCCAATAAAAATTACAAAGTCTTATTCAACTAAGTTGATGGAGGAACCCCTGGCATCTATTAGTTCAATACAGCTCAGTTATTGTTTCCAAATGAGGAGTAAATCTATCATTGAAAGTAAAAGATCAAAACCCCACAAAACCTACAGTGCAGACTCATTAGGAAAACATCAAAAAAAGACCAACCACAAGATTATAAAAGGAGGATAGAAACATAAAACCATGTGAAATAACAAAATAATAATCTCTATGATACTGAATACTACAGCAGTATTCATATATCTACTGCTGAGAAAAGACAGATTCAAAACATAAAGCATTTTAGTGTCATTATGATTTGAAATTTCATTTGTGTTCGTGAAAAGTATTTGACTGAAGATTGCTGACTAAACGAACACTTAAATACATTCATGTACTGTAAATGAAAATGCTACCTTCAGCTGCTGACACATTCAAAAATAGTAATTTAATCTTTCAGTAACATAACATGACATTCCATTAAGCAAGAATAGTACACATATGGTTTGGTTATAAACTAGCCCAGTGATAGAAAGAACCTGCACAATTAAACAGACCTTAATTTGACTGAAAAATTTTAAACTAGATGTTACATAACTAGAATAATAATAATAATAATAATTAAAAAACATGCACAAATGAAGATATTATTTTATGTTGGTATCAATTAATTAGCATGAAAAACTTGTGAATTGTGGGTTTAGGTGTGTGTTAGAGATAGAAATTTGCATTTCTCCTGTTCGCGATTGCGCTGAGCAGAAAAGGCAAACTATATAGTTCTGCAGATGGTTCCTGCCAAGGAGGAGACAAGGAGCTGTCTTCCCGATTCTGAGGGTCCTGATGTCTGACCTCCCTGCTACGCCTATCTGATAATGTTTGCCGATGTATTCTCTTAAGTTTGGTGCAGAAACGCAATGCAAGGAGCCCTACTAAGGAACAGTTCAGAGGAAACAAGAATCTATTCAAGGCATTCTGGATTATCTATCTACATTGCCAAATACCTGCCTATAAGAAAAGGACTGTTAAGCAGGATCAATTCAAATTGTACCAGTCTAGTACATTTTGTACGTTATCCATCGTATAAGTTCATTGATGCGTCAAAGCCTGACGCGTATGTTCATCTATGTTGTTAAATTTTAAGGATAGAAGACACTGATTAAATTTTATGTTAAAATTTTCAACTTGGTGCAGTTTATACTTCTGTATCAGAGAACCTCGCTTCTAAATCCACCATTTTGATGTTCTTACACAACTCTAAAGGTTTTTCAAAGAACACCAAAATCTTCAAATACAACAGTGTGCATGCCTTAATAATTAAAATAGATGATTCCCAGAATGAGTATAAATTGTTTATATGTTTTTATAACCAATATTCACTAAATAAACAGGTTTTAAATTTCAAGTTTCACCCTTTTTCCTTTCTTCTTATTTAAAAAGTTTGGTAAATTAAGACCCTCTAAAAAAAGAAGAAAAAATAAATGCTAATATTTCACACCAGTCAAATTTTTTCCATAACTGTGTTCAGAATTATAAACATTATTTATTATATTTATAAGTAGCATTACTTTCAAATGCGTTTAAATTTTCAAAATACATATGCAGGATATTTAAACCAAGCTACATTAAGAAAAATTATGAAATTAAATCTAATTATCTAATTATTAAGTTATCAAATCATTCATACACTATTTCTCATAAGAAACTAATTATAATTCATATAGTACTTGATGATATGAAGATGAAATACTAAAGAATGTTGAAGGCCAAACTGTGGCCACAGCTTTTTTGATTACCAAGGTTTCTTTCTACAGTTCACAGGTAACTGTAGTATCACTACTAAGACACAATCAAAAAGAGAACACCTACAAATTTTCAGTAAATATGAACTATTCACAGTTCTATTAATGTCTGAGGGGAATGAAAACAATAGCTTCTCCAATTAAAAAGATTGCTGTAGTTTGGATTACATGCTGTGCTTTGATAGTAATCTATCACAACAGTTCAATACACAGAAAATGACTGAAAATAATGATATTTAACCACAGGCCCATCAGAGCTGTAGCTAGGGATTTCAGTGCCTGGGAACAATCGAAATTTTAGCACCCTCTTCTGTTTGCCAAGAGTGGAAAATATTTCATTTTAAACATTTACAACATCAATTTGGCAGTCCCTGGATGCTGCACCCGAAAACAGGTGTCCTCCCTGTCCCCCACTCTAGCTATGCCCCAAAGGCCAATGAACAGCTAAACACACTAAAGTTGAACAGCTCTCCATTGAAAACATGACGAAGAGGGGGGAGGAATAATCCTAATATACTTCATTAACACATAAAAATTACTGTCTCTTTTATCTTTACAGCCAAAACAATACATTTTTGCCAGCACGGTCCACTCATAAAATCCTAAAATGGTACATAAACATTTCCACTAATGTCTCCTCATTTGCCAATGAATGAGCTCCAAAACATGTTTGCTGTTGTTCACTTAAGTTTTCACTTCAAAGTTGCCCTTAGCCTTGATGTTCAGTCATTCATCAAGGTAAAGGGCATAACAAGTTATATTATATCTATCTACTATATAATTTTTTATTGCTACCTTAAAAACACTTTTCACTCTCTTTTTCACAACAGGCATGTTAAAATGGACCTCAAATGACTGAAAAATGATTGTCTGGTCTGATAAATCTTGCTATCTGCTAAAATATATGAATAGCTGAGCATGTTTGTTTCTTTTATTTAAAAAAGGATCAAATATGAAACAAAAATTAATACAGGAAGTATAATACTGTGAGTAACCCTCTAGATGTAAAATGTTGGGTGTTGACATTTATATGGAGAAAACTTTGATACTTATAACTTACATATCTTCTTAAATTGCAATAGTTCATTCCCCTCTGAAAATGTCTTCTTTCAGCAAAATTTTCACAAGCTGTACTGCCCCTGAATACTTCACACATGATGGAGAGTTCCAGATAGAACCAGGTTTAAAGGTTTTCTCAGACAACAATCCACATGGCAAAACTGGGGGAAATCTTAATTAAAGCATTGAGAGGGTGTTCCATAAAAAGTACCATAATATTACATAGTGTTTTGGGGAAATTATAAAAAACAAAATGCCACTAGAATAGAACTGACAAACGAAGAGGTTCTCGACAATAAGGAAATTTCGCCCTGAGAGGATTTCATAGTTTCAAGGGGAAATGCAGTCAACCTTTTGTTTATCTGTTAAGTATTCAGGTTTAGCTTATGACTACAAAAAATTACTTTTATTCAAGTTTTAATTAGTTATCAATATTTTCTATACTTTTCCTTGTTTATTTTTTTAACATACATTAAAAAAGATCTAAATTTAAATAAAAGTATATGTATTTTTTGAGTTTTGGGAAAAGACAGGGGATGATTGTCCAACAAAGCTATAAGGGGTGCATGGGGCAAAAAGGATTGTGAACTACGAGGGCAATCCCCAAAAAAAGGTCTCCTATTATTTGGGGAGGTACGGTTGTTGGCAACACTGTTGTGAGTGGTGCCTTCTCCGCTACCACATAAGCACGCAGGCGCTTCGCTCGGATGCTCAGTCTTGGCTTGGCAGCCATTCGAAATGGAGCTCCCGATAAACGTTACCGCCAAGTGCGAAGTGCATGCAGTTATTCGATTTTTGAACGCAAAAGGCGTTAAACCGATTGAAATTCACCGTTGACGGAAGTGTGTGGCATGTTCAAACATTGACGGAAGTGTGTGGACAGTCGTCATGGATGTCAAAAACGTTCGCAAGTTGTGTATAGAGTTTACAGCCGGTTGTACTCAAATTCATGACGAAGAAAGGAGCAGGAGGCTGTCAATTTCCGACGAGACAATCGCGAAAGTTGAGAAACTCATGCGTAAAGGTCGGAGGATCACTCTAGATGCTCTCTGCATTTTGGTTCCTGAGGTTTCCAGAAGCACCATCCACAGGATTTTAACGGAAAAGTTGCAATATCGGAAGGTGTGTGCAAGATGGGTGCTGCGTATGCTGACAGAAGACCACAAACTGCAACGGGTTGATTCTTCCCGCGAATTTCTTCGCCGCTATGGTTCTGCTCGGATGATGAGCGCTTCCTGAAGGGCATGACGGCAAGCTGGTATGACATGGGCATTGTAAAACTGCCACAGCGTCTACAAAAATGCATCGACCAAAATGGCAATTATGTTGAAAAATAAAGCATTCTTCAATCTTTAAAGTGATGTAGCAACTATAGAAAATAAACGGTTCTTTGTGTATCTAAAAATATAGACCTTTTTTTTTTTGGGATTGCCCTCGTAACTATAGGAATAACTAAACTATAATTGGAAATGCTATAGTGGGACTTTGAAGTTACCCATTTCTTGAAAGAAGCATTGTACAGAACCATCCTAGTTACACTTCTTTTAACCTCTTGAATATGCCTGGTAATACAAAGGTCTTTTCTTAGCCTTTAAGCTAGAATTATGTAATGGTACCAGAGAGAGCACGACACCTTTAGATATTTTGTTACTTCAATGCATTAACATAACAAGACTGATTTGGAAGCATATTATATAGAAGATACTCATCATATTAGGCAAGAAATATTTTAAATCTTTAGTGTACCTTTTACAATACCTCATGCCATTATCCTAAAATTAGAGGCTGTTAAAAATACTAAAATTTTAATCAAGGTAACACATGCAAAATTTATTTCTAAAGTTTTTCACTTTTGTAACTATACTATCTTTCGCTTCTGCTTAAAATTATTAAAACAATAAAAGAATTTTTATTTTGCTCCTCCCCCCAAAAAAGAAAGAAATGAAATAAAAAAGATACAATTCAAATTTTCTGAAATTCCCAATTAAAAATAAATGTAAAGCCCAAACAATAAGACCAAAAATCTAATTAAAACTTTACATTTGGTTTTCAATAAATTTATATTGCTATAAAAGATAACACTATGTATACTAACCTACTGAAGTGCAAAAGTGGGCATGTGCATCAATTGTTTTACTGCAGCGCTTGTTCTTCACATCCCAAATGCGCAGTGTTTTGTCATCCGATGCACTGACAATATATTTGCCTCCCGGATGAAACTTCACACCCCTCACCCAGTTATCATGGCCGATCTGAAGATTAAAATTAGTAAATATTTAAAACAAAATTAAAAAATTATAGCTGACAAGTTTAAAAAGAGTCTGAAAAATTTTCCATACCAAAGTGAACAAGCTTAAGCCAGTGCTGATATCCCATAACTTAATTGTTTTATCACGAGATCCGGAAATCAGGAAAGGACCAGTTCTCACACCATGCTTATTCTACAATATAAAAAATAAACCTTATTTTACCTGCAAGAACCATACGAAGATAAACATTAAACATACCCAGAGTGATACTAAAAACTATTCAATAAAGAATGCAATGTGTAACTAACACTATTACTATAATGCTAAATGTCTCCTAGTCCAACATTATCTCAGCACCTGATATGAATTCATTGAAATATCACAAATAATGGTTGCATTAAACAACAAGACAGAATTCTTCATATAATAAGACTATTAATCTGCTTGCCATAGAACATCTTAAAATTTACTACAATAAATGAAATTATATTCCGCTTAAATAAGAAGACATTATTAGAAGTACTAAGAAAAAAATAAACCAATAAAAACTTTGCTTAGGTTATGGAAATTACTGGGAAGTTACTGCTAAAGTACTGTTTAACCTCAATTTAACATTTTTCCCTCCAGTTTTATTATTTTCAGATTCTCTCTAACAAGAAATTCCTATTCTACTTTACTAGTTTTCAAGTTTTCAAGTGAAGTTGGCAGGACAAATATGAATGAGGACTTTTATGAGGAAGCACCACAAATCAAGCAAACCCCCCCCCAAAAAAATCAAACTATTTGTAAGATTACATATTCTATAATTTATTCTTTATCCTATTTCAATGTTTTACTGTTTGAACTTTTATTTTCATTTTTAAGTTCATGTTCTCCATCATTTCTCAGGGAGGATTATACTCTGTGTGGAGCAAAAAGGCAGAAAATAGATCATAAGAGGTTTGTACAATGGTGACAGACATTGCACTAACCTCTTATGAGCTTTATCAGTCTTCTGATTTATTCTGGAACAATTTTTCTTTGGGTGAAAATGAAAAGAGACATGCATAAAAGTATGCATTCTCAGTAAAGGCAGGGAGAAATGACAATTTTGTCAAGTGTAAATAAATGCTCATTAAATTCTCCACCAGTTACTTAAATATATATATATATATGTATATGTTTGCCTCATTTGGCTCTTCCAGTGGCAATCAGCAACTGAAAAATATTCAGCAGATATCGAGAGAGATGTGAATCTCACTTAATCATTAGAATTAGACTTCAAAGATTCAAATGGCTTAACTGATCACTTTAGATAAGAGATATAACATAGCCTAAAGCTTTCCTGTGAAAAGAAAATGTACTACACACAGCAAAACTTTCTATAATATAAAGGACTATATTCCAGATTCTTCGTTTTCATTAAATCAAGAGAAAACCCACAGCAATGGAATTGAATTTGTTGTTCTGTAACTAACAAATAAAATGAAAAAGCTTTCACTAAAGAATCCTAAAAAAACAATTTTTAAAAATAAAATACAGTTTCTGAGAACTGAAAAATTTTGAATAAGTTAAATATTACCTGAATTATAAAATAATGTAACAGGGAAGCCGGAAGCTCAAGCAGAAGAGGAAGCATACCTAACAAAACTACATTCTTAGAAGGTACTTTGATTAATGAACAATTATTGTGCAACACTTGAGAGTTATTTACATAAAAACAGGGATTTCTTAATATGGCAAAATTGACTCTTCATGCAACACATTATGAAAATCATAAAAATTCACACAAAGCCAACCTGTTCACCAAATTCGCATCCAAGGTTGAATTAACCCTCTGACTGGCAAGATATTTTACTAAGAATGACCAAATTTCTCAAAACTGCCATGAGAAGAGATTTTTTTCTTGATTTTAATGCCAAAATGTTTTTCTTTAAATCTGTATTTATATCCTTTTAATACATCATCTTAATTTTTTTGAACATATTTCAAGATTTATGTATGTATACCTTCTTATAAAGATGTCACAAAATAGACAGTCTTGCCAGTCAGAGGGTTAAAAATGTTCATATGACAATAAATGAACAATTAATCAGAGAATGTGTTAAACAATGATTACTTTTCTCACTAGAACATTCATAAATAGGGAAAACTTTCCTTCAAAAAGCTTAAAATTTCTTATTCATATATATTTTGGGGATTCTTCTATTGAACAAACTTGATAACAAAATGCGCATTTTTTAAACGACTAAAAACCACTTTTAAAATTATCTAAACATCCATTATATATTTCTATATTATAAGTCATTTTTGTGGATAAGGCAAGAGAAAATTTTGCTCCAAAAATTCAGCCAAAACTGAAAATTGATGCTTAAGGTGAATTTAAAATTGCCTTACAAGTACTGTTATATGAGCACAGGCAATAAAAAATATTAATTTATATAGATTCCATTCACCAAATCAATGCTTCAATCAATGCTGCAAATCAATGCTTCAATGATTTGATACCATAAGCTTGCAGCTGAAAAAGCCTATAACTGCTATATTTTGCCAGAAGTTTGAATAACTGGTTCTCTATCTTAGCTAGGCTTATCAAGAAAGCTGAAGGTGAATGCCAAATCCTCATCCATTCAAAAACTTGCCAAAAAAGATCACATAATTGTTAAAAAATGCTGCATCAAATAATGTTATACACAGAACCAAAAAAGTTATACACTAAGCAGATAATAACAGTGTTAATGGTAACATGGAAAACACCACCATTTATCTGGACTAGTTCAAAACAGAGACAGACTTCTGAGAACTGCTAGAAAATTTCAAACTGGATAATGATGCTGACAAACTTGATTAATGCATATTAGAATTAAATAAGTTTCTTCAGATATCATGTACATATTTTGCATATAAAATTTAATCTGTATAAAAATTGGTATAATAAATCATGATAAATGCAGCATACATAATACATGTCTTAGATAGGTGAATACTGCACTAAAACATTTAAAGTGTTACAAATAACTTGACTATTACTTATTATTTCAACTTAAAATTTCCAAATCACAAAATTTTAATGATTAAAAAAAAAAAAAAAAAATTCCAATGGTATAGCAGTTTCTTTGGAAGCATCAACAAAACTTACATCTACACCAGCAGCGTCATTGATGGCAGGAGCAGCAGATTCAGGAGCCCAAGCTATGCATTCTACCACATGATCATGCTCTCGTAACTCTAGTTTACATTCTTTTGTGCCTACAACCCACACACGTACTGTCTAGAGGAAAAAATTAACAGACATAAGTAATATGAAAAAAATTCATAAGAGGGGGAACTCCTGCCCCCAAATAATAATAAAATGAAAAAATGAATAATATAGAATAAAAAAAGAATATATCTCAATATTGCAAAAACAATAGTTTACATCACTTAATATAGTTATTATGTTTTAATATCCATACCTTCAGACCACAATAATTTTTTTTTCTTACAAATTCTAGGAATTAAGAAAAAGCAGCAGTGCTATAAAAGTGATTTTTCTCCCAACTAATCGAGATTCCAGTATGTAACTTTCAGATACTTGTTGGTTAGGGAATCACACCATCCATGGCTGTTGACAATACACTGATTGATTTTAGCTACAACAACTTTCAGCCCTTGAGAGGTTTAGCATTTTTCTATCTGACCTAAATAATCTGAAAAGCCCCAAAACATATTTATTTGGAGTGGGACGTTACGGATACTGATTTTCTTTCATTGGCATAGCATCAAAAAAGGGAGAAAGAATGGATTTTGAGGCATCTAACTTACATAGCAGTTAAATAGCAAACTACACTCTTCCTTTAACTTTGATTTGCAGCAGCTTAATTTTATTGTTCCATGTATTATTAATGTTATTAAAATTTCAGTTTTTAGCAGATGATAACATGCCTGTTTTAAGCTTTTCCTAAAACTCTACATCTGTCTATCAGCTAATGGATATCAAAGTTTTTTGTGTGCACTGAAATGCAGAGATAGAATTTTAAAAACCACTGTTGATTTTAATATAAATTTTTATATGTGGGGTATTGAAAGACAGAAAACATTTCTGGTGATGATATTTAAAAAAAATGTTTGGTATAATTTATAGCTTCCGGATTTCATGATAAGAGCCATGAATCTGAAGTCTGCATTCATTATGCTTCGAATATCATGGGGGGGGAAGCGAAATTTTCTAATTGATGGAGTATCAGAAGAAATGTTGAATGAAAATGATACAAATGAAATCTTAAACCGCTTCAGTCATCAGTCTTAATGAAAAGGCGAAGTACGGCTTGAAATCCAGAAAACATCACCATTGCAGCTCTGAGACATGTTCTAACTTCATATGATGGTGAGTTGGAAAAAAAAATCGTTCTTTATGTCAAATACATTTTTAATTATTACAAAAAAAAATGAAATTAAAACATCAAACTCAATTAGACCAGAGATAGCAAACTTGTTTATTGTTGCAAATATAAATCAGTAGCTAACACCTATCATGTCCATGAAACTGAAACATCATGAGGCTAAACTGTTGAGGTATTGTAAAAGCTAAGCTAAAACCTCATTAAATCTTATTAATTTAAAAACTGTGCTTATGTTTATAGTGGTATGATGAGCACAATACCACTTAAAAATATTACCCGGCAGCTGATGCTCAACGGTTTATTTGAGGTTGACAACCTCAAATAAACTTTTTCTGCACTAAAAGTTTATTCAGCTGGAAAAATGCATGTGAATAATAAAGATTGACTCACTGATTGATTAATCAATTATAATAATGTAAGCAGGGCACTTTTAAAATGAATGTTGCAAATTTTACTTAACATGCTGAAAGAGATTATTTCCTGATCTACGTTAAAGATGAAGGGGGAAGAAATGAAGCTATAAAATTCACAGGATGTAACAGAATTGAAACTAATGATGAAAAAATGTTAGGATAATTTTAGGAAAGTCAAACAAGTTTCAACATAAAAATTGCATTTAGCTTTGGTACTACATTCCCAATTAGTGATTATTTCAAAGTTAAGTATTGTCTATAAAATTGTGTATCATTCCATTTTGTTCTTTGTTTATTGAAATAATTAATATAAGAGAAATATTTCTCATAATTAAGAAAAATTTTACCAAGGTCAAAATGCGGCTTCACATCATGAACAATTATGACAAATAATTAGATACTTGTGCATAAAAAATAAATCTATAACTGGAGATAGCTTTACTGATTTTACAAAATGAGAGAGAAAACAGGTAGTGGTGCAGCAAATTAATAATTTTGATATGATAGAAAAAGATAACTTGGACATTCAAAATGTTCAAGGTCAATGAGATGATAATGTGGCCAATAAAGCTGGATTGTACGGAGGTTGAAATCCGTTACTTGACAAAGAAATGAACAAGATAAATACATTCATTGTTTTGCCCCTGGTAATTCAGCAAAAAAATGCTGTTTCTACAAATCCAAATATGTTATTATTTTAATTATTGTGTATCTTTGATGAGTCCTTAAATGTAGGTAAAAAACAGCATTTAAAGGTCATATAAAGAATGGTATCAACAGAAGTACCTTAGCTGTTAAAAAATAAGGCATCAAGTGATAGATCATTGCAATAAAGTGAAATTATAGCATTTTAAAGCAAATCAATTTTAAATTTAAATGTATGTTATTTACATGAAATATAATACTGCAAGAAACAAGAACCCTAAATAAAGCTTCAAAATTTGAAAATCTTCATACAAAAACTGTAATGATATAAAGCCTCGTACTTTTAAAGATGTTTAATTCTCACAAATAAATGGAGATATGAAAAATTAAATGAAATCCTTTCCATTTCTAACTAATCAAAAATTAATATCATTGAATTTATATAATTTAAAAGAAGAAATTTTTTTAACTTAGCATTTAAAATCTTGAATAATATAAATGCTGCAAAAATTCAATTAGAAATATTCAGTATTAAATTCCAAGCTATTTCAGTAATTCCAAACACTAATGCAGCTGGAAGCCATTACAGCTCTTCAATGCAATTCATAATAAATTAAATAATAATACTTTTTAATGTTATAACTCTTAAATAATAAATAAAAGGTTAATTAGTCACATCCAAATTTGGAAGCAGTGCTAAGAGTATTTTTAATGTTACCTCTTACTGTTGTTAGATATGAAATAAACTTCATTCAGAAAATGCAAATAAATGAACAATTATTATATATGATCTTCATTTAATGAAGAAAAACTTTCAAAAATGGACATTCTTTCTACAGAACAAGAACTAAGTTATCTGAAACAATTATTAACAATTTTCCTGTGTTAAATTAAAAAAAAAAAAAAAAAAAAAAAGGTTCAAGATCACTGTGGATCTGTACTTCATAGTTGCTTGACTAAATTTTCATTTGACAGAAGCACTAAATGAGATTCAATCAACTCATTAACACCTTCATTGTTGACTTCCAAGTTTAATTCATTCAATAGGCTAACTATTTTACCTGTTATACTGATGTTTCTTCAAAATTTATAAAATCATTTATCATTTGAGGGCATATTTATTTCCAGGAACCTTTCACTGTCGACTTATTCCTGTCTTTCATTGCAATTAAATACTCAGAGAGGAATTCACCAGGTTTTAAATATCATTTCTGTAACAAATTATGAAACTGTACACTATTTATTTTAGAACAAATTCAGACAGATTTTTTTTAACTTGTCTTATGACATAACACCTTTCAAAGTCCAAATAAATAATTTAGCAAAACAAATAAGCAAATTTTAGTAAACATAATCTTTTGCAATCCAGATACCCCAAATAGTTAAAAAAGACTCTTCTAGATCACGAATGAATGATCTGACTGGATATGTATCAGTTCCATTAAATTCCAAAACAGTTTCTAAAATGTCATGAAATATTAGCAGGTATCATAATGTTTTGACCTACTGAATTATTTATGGTATGTGCAGACTTAACAGAATTAACATCATCATTGTTATTAGAAGCGAAACACTTTTGTTTTTGGATAACTCATCATCATTATCAAGTTCCGATTCTAAAAGCTTAAAATCAGAGACTCTTCAATACTAAATTACAGTTTTTATAAGCATTTCATTCCTAATTAAGATATAACAAATTACACACAGAAATGAAACTGCTTGTACAGAAAATCTGAAGTAATGTCTGTTTCGTTTCCCCAACATTAAAGTCAGATATAAAACCCAAAGTCACATAATCTAGATCTATTTTTCCTGTCACCTACAGTTCCAAACATAATTTAATGCAAAAATTTAATACACTTTGTGGCACCAGCTCTTAAAGAGTCAGAAATTCTAAGAACAGAATTAAATGTTGCCATTTTCACTAGCAGTATTTGCTATTCTTACAAGCAGCAATATACAAATAAATAGTTTGAAACAAACTTACTAGTTTCAATATCAGAATCGTTACATCTTGTCACATCCAAAGCTAATTCCAAATCGAGCATGCACAAATGTAGACTATGTCTTTACATCATATAAATCACTTCATAAAATTGCAAAGTCATTAGGCTATTTTGAAGCAGGAGATGCGAAAAAATTAGTAATGCTCTTACTGGGACTCAAGCGTGCACCTTTCGAATACGTGCCAAGTGTGCTACTGTTACACAATGAAGAGATGCAGAAAGGAGGGAGAAAATGCCTTATCTACTTCCCCTTTTAAAAGGCAATTGGGGATTAGGGGACCCAGGTGCCAAATCCTGGTGGTGAAGAATCACTGTTCATCACCCTTTTGGTTCAGGTGCCACTTGTAGAGTCATTGGGATTTTTAAGTAGGAAACACGAAAAATGAGCAATACCCTTGCCGGTACTCGAATTTGGACCTCTCGAATATACGCCGAGTGTGCTACCATTACACCATGAAGGCATGCAGAAAGGAGAGAAAAAAAGCCTTATAAAATGCCCGAGAGCTTAGCGGATTAAGATACATATACATATACAAGAAGTGACTATTTAACTTGTACATTTAATGAGGACTGTCAAGGAAATATTTACAAATGTAGACGAAAATTATTTATAAATACAGAGAAGTTCAATGTCTTTTACCACAGAACAGCATCTTATACAACAAATCTTTTTTTTTTTTTTTTTTTTTTTTTTTTTTTTTTTTTTTTTTTTTAATGGTGGCCTTATCTGTCACTTTTACCTGCAAATAATTCCATCCCATGTCGGGTTATGCCATCTACCTAAGTAGAAAATGACTTCACAGACGCTGTTTCATCCAGACAATGTTTAAGAAGACATGTTTATATGCCCGTATACATTCAGACAGACTGCTAAAGACAAATGAAGACCAAATGAGTATTGAAGAAGAGATAAGGCCATTATTTCTGAAGTCAACAAAATGAATAGAGATAGATTGCTGACTAAACCCCTAAGGCAACTTTTCTCTCAATGCAACTTAAAAAATTCTCTTTTTTTCATATATATATTTTTAATATCCACTGATGATAATGACACTCTTCCAGCATGCAAGGATACATGCCATCCAGACAGGATAAGCGCCTTGGGATAGGAAGTCATCTTCTACCACCAATAAATAGTGCTGACCACCAGTGGATGCTATTTGCAGGTGAAACATACAAGGCTGCCATTAAATGAAAGATGTGCATAAGATGGCTGTTCTCAAATGTAAAAAACATCAAAATTCTCTTCTACATTTGTAAATAATTTTCATTTCATTCCATCTCAGTATATAATCATTTCTTTGATAATCTTCAATGATGTACAAGTTAAACAGTCACTTTGTGTTGTTATACATATTTTACTCCTGGACAACCACTATGTTTCAACTATTTTATGAAGTTACATTCTATCGACACACATAATGTTTAATGATGCCATTAGAAAATATTAGAATCTTTTGCTTTATTTAAATATTCTACAAGAAATTCTAAATGTTTAAAAATGCTTAAAATTCTCTACACATCAAAAACTTGAAAAATAGTAAGTCAATAAAAATTTTTTACAAACTGAATTCTCAGTACTTACTTGATCATTTGAACAACTAGCTAACAGAGATCCATCTTGATTGACTCGCACCATTCTCACCCATTCTCGATGACCCGTGAATGTTTTTACACAGTAGCTTTAATAAGAAATGTCATAATTTTAAAAGCAGAACAATTTTAAGATAAGATGGGAATAGTTTAATAAAATGCACTTGTTTTTAAAATTATATTTTTAAACGTTACAAGTATTACCCCATTATTAAATAAAATACCCAATAGTGACTTGCATAAATGTAGATTTTAACCAACCATCTGATTCAATTCAAACTTTCGAACTGTGACATTACATGTGATGTCACAGACCATAAACTAGAAAAGCAGAACTTATGGCTGATGAGCTTGATATTGGCCTTAAATCATGTTTTGTATTCAGACAGTTTTCAAAATAAATAAAATTCTTCAAAGGACAATTGGCAACAATCCATGAATTATTACATCCAGTGATGATTACTTTGTAATCTTAGAGGCCAAAAGATACTGACATCGAACAGCAGAAGTTACTATAGCTTGCTACATAAAAGCAGAATGCTTGACAGTGATTGTGGCCATAATACTCCATAAAGGTCAATTGTTAGTCTAATGGTCAACATGCCACACTTCTTCAATACCTGTTCATTGCTGCCTGTGCAAAAAAACACAGCCCAATGAAATACAGTATTTTATAGTCTAGATTAGATTATGTTTCAGCAAAGATTTTCGACATTCATTAATCTATGCAAGAAATTTTCGGACATTATCACCATATAAACATTACTGAAAAATTAAAAAAGATCCAACACAGCTATACGTTTCTTACCTGGAGACTCACATCTGGATTATCTAAACATAATATCTGATACAATTATAATCAATGCCCATTTTATAGTGAAATAATTTTGTCCTATAAAATATGCATTCCAAAGTTTATGTATTATAACACCCATCATTCTGCAGCTATTGTTATACTATTTGAATGAAATTTACACATCTAAATCTAAATTCCATTAAATACAACTGAGAAAGCCTGGGCAGACATCTCGCAACATGTTCACACACACTAGTAATTTATGCATATATTGTTATTACTATCTGATTTCCTCGGTACATTAATATCTTCCAAGTAGTCTTTCATACAAAACAGACTACTTCAACTGAAAGCTTTAAAAACCCATCTATTCCTTAAGTTTTAAAAAACAGGCTATAAATTTGTATATGTTTTCTATCTATTACTAATATAAAATGAAAAGTAACTTATGAATTGATTCAGAAAAAGCATGCTGAAAATACACCCAGATTATATATTATGTGACTTATTCTACACCAAAAGAATATCTCAATAAACAATACATTTCAACAGAGCAAACCTCAATGATATTTTATGAGTAGTAAACTGCCAGTTCTATTCTTTGGTAAATGCTCATGCAAGAAAAGAAAAAAATTCAAGATTAATTGCAAAATAAATTTTATTTAATTGACAGTTAAAGGGTGGAGAAGAACAAGAGAAATACTTTATTATTAATATTCTTAATAAGATTCAGCCAAAAATGTTCTTTGGAACTACTTAGAAATCAAGTAAAAAAAACTTAATGTAGTATATTTATTTTCACTACAATATATCCAGGGGCTAGTCAGGTAATTCACAGATTTATCTTTTATCTCAAAACAGCATTTTATTTGGCATCAAACTAAATCTGCCAATAAATGTGCAACATTTCAGGATGACATCACTTCAGTTCAGCACAGGTTCCTTCAGTCAACGCTACATCATATATATACAACACTGAGAAGGTATTGGGGCACTTGTCTTAGAGTAAAATGGCAAATCTAAGTAAAGGCAGGTTTGCACCCATTTTTATTTTAAGTTCAGAAAACTGGTTACACAGACTCAACAAGATGTTGAAGTTAGCATTCATTAAGAATACATTGACCCACACAATGGCATATAAGTAGTATTCACTCCTGAAAAAAACAGTCCAATGTCAGTGAAGGATGACCCTCATTCTGACATTTTCCATCAATAGAAAGGAAGAAAAAATTGCTGAAACTAAGGCTTCCATAATAGATGTGAATAAAAAGTCTTACATGCAATATGGGCTGCTGGCATGTAAAAGGGTCAGAAAAAATGCCCTTTGGAAATTGGAATTGGCCCCTTGATAATGCTGAATTTATCAAAATTAGTAGGTATAGGTACAGCAGAAGCGGTCAGGATACCAAAAGTTCCCCATTGGTCTGGTTTCTGCCACACTAACTATGGAGTTCCATCCCAATTTTGACTTTGAACTTCTTTGGGGGGGGGGGGAATTGGTGGTCCTCTATGCCCGTACTTATCTGACCTTGCCTCTTTATAATATTTTCTTGCTTCTCAGGTTGAAGGCAAAAAGACACTAACAGCATTAAATAAGTGACATGAAGGTGCTTCACAGCATTCTAACACAAACATCCAACATTTTAAAGTGAAATGCTAATGCTACAGTAGAAGGAGAAAGCTACTTTGAAAATGACAGCATAGATTAATTGTTAAGTCATTCTAATTATTTAAAAGCAAAAATTCAACATGAGAATTAAATTAATGATGCTTATAAATAACAATTATTTAACAAGTTATTCAACAAAATAGCCTTTATCAATTTTATGAATCATTAACAATTACTCAAGGAAATACTCACCCAGTTGATACTTCCCACATTTTTATAGTTTTATCCCTGGAAGACGACACTATGTGATCTCCACTAGGTACAAATGTCACAGACGAAACATTATGATCATGGCCTAATTTAGAAATTAAGATGCTCATGCACACAAATACAAAACAGCAAAATGAAATTAAGCATTTAACACGTGGAACAAAATACAAAAATCTTATGAAAGTTTACAATTTTCAAACACATTTCAACACAAAAAGTAATAGATAAGACAATTAACATTAATATTCTACTCAAAATCAAATAGATATAAGGACTTGCATAATTTAAACCCATCATTAATGAAAGACTTAATTCAAAATACCGTATTTGATGGCATATAACATGCACCATTTATTTAGAAGGCCACACACATGTTAAATATAGAAAAAGTTATGTGTGTCTAGATCTTTATCTGGGCTAAAAATAGCATTCAGTATTGAAAGTTAACCTGTGTCCTTCACGTAAAAGACACAGATAACTTTTTTGAGACCAAATTTAGGAAAAAAAGTGTGTCTTATATGCCGTCAAATACGGGACATAATAATTAATTTTTACATTATGAAAATTTGTACAACCAGTTTATGAAGATGAAATGTTAAATTGCATTATTAATGTGGGGGGATGAGCAAAAATGGTATCTACTGTTATATTTATTTCATGCTCTGCCTGAACAAACAAAATAATTAGCATAGATTAAGTTCAGTAAAAATTTAATTCTACTGAATAATCAGCAAAAATTTCATTTTACTGAAGTTACACAGTAAAATTTACAACAGAATAAATAACAAAAAGTCACTTTGGATACATAGAATATTCTTTTATAACAGGAACAAAATGTGCATCTAGAAGGCTGCACGGAATAAATAACCCAAAAAATTTTTAGATTACGAAAAGATTCGGAAGATAAATTAGTATATATTATAGAAGTTCGGACTCCATCTTTACCAACAATTTTATTATGTTTGCCATCATTTAATAGTAAGAAAAATAACTAACAATGGAGGGTGGGAGAAACAGGATAAGACAGACAATTAAAAATTTTTTTTATTTCATAGATACCAAACAGAGATAAGAAATTAATTAGCGTAAATTTCTCAATTAACTAGTATAAATCTTATTAATTTTGAAAGCACTGCCTGCTTGCTCTTATGTCTGATATCATAATATCATGGTAAATTTAATTGTCAACTGGATTTTGAAGAAGATGAATACCTTGATATAACACAGCAGATATCAACTTTCTGAGTATGGAGGGGAGATTCACTGAAGAAGAGTGGATTATTGCAGTTCCAAGTTTAG
Organism: Stegodyphus dumicola; assembly: GCF_044657685.1. Classification (NCBI taxonomy): domain Eukaryota; kingdom Metazoa; phylum Arthropoda; class Arachnida; order Araneae; family Eresidae; genus Stegodyphus; species Stegodyphus dumicola. Next base: position 204,775,894 of record NC_140771.1, read on the forward strand.
CAGTTTTGGGAAGATATATATACTTGACTGGAGGAGCTTTAAGTGTAGTATCTGGTTTTCAATTAACTGATAAAAATTATGACAACTGTGTAAAGTTACTTAAAGATGATTTTGGTCGAAAGTATATTATCATCGATTCTTTTATGAGTAAGCAAAGTGTTAAAAATTCTTCAAATGTTCCAACTTTGAGAAAGTTATATAATGAGCTTGATATAGCTATATGAAATTTAGATTCACTGCAAGAGGATTCAAAATCCTATGGTCCACTTTTGTTTTCAATTATTCTAAATTTATTGCCAGAAAACCTTGTTTTAGATTTTAAGCGAGACACACATTCAAAATTCGATGTAACAATTTCTGATCTTTCTTTTTTAAAGTGCGAAATTTAATCTCGTGAATCTACATTTTTTGCTTTACACAACAGAAAAGGTTTCTCAGCAAATTCGAGTAATTACCAGTCATTGAAATGTTATATTTTGGTCACTGACAAACATCGGCATACTTGCCAACCTATGACACTCAAAAATCAGGAGATTTTTTTAAAGAAATCAGGACATTTTTCACAATGTTAAAAAGACTTTTTAAATGATAAAAATATAGTTTTTAATAATGAATTAACTTTAAATGGTAACTAATTCTTAAAGCAAGCAACACAAAAATACCTTACACGTAAAAAACATTTTATTACTTGCATCGTTTAAGAAAACAAAATGACGCATTAATCAGTTTTCGTACAAATGTTATAAACAGTGGCAGATTCCGCTTTCTTTAAATTGGATTAAAATTAAAATTGGGTTGGCGGGAGAACGGTCGAAAATCGGGAGTCTCTCGCCTAAATCGGGAGAGTTGGCAACTCTGCATCGGGTTCCAAAATGTTTAATTTGTGGAAATTTCAGTCATAAATCCCTTACCTGTGTTAAGAAAACTCAGAAGCAAAATGCTGACAAAAAATTCAACATCTGAAAAAACGAATGCTGTCACATCAATCAACTTTCATGCCTCGAACCTACTCCATAAAGTAATCAAAATTAATATTATATCACTCACCGCTATCACTGGTACACAAAGCGAAGCAATGGTTCCCTCTAATAACATTTATAAACAAATGGGGAATTCCTCTTTAAGTGTGTTTCATAACATGTTGACTGGCTTTGGTAATGACAAAATTAAACCAATGGGTTATTTTACAGCTGACATTTTAATAGATTTGGAATTATTCACAACTAATATTTATGTTGTAGACATTAATGTAATACCATTTGAAGCCATTATTGGCATGAATATTCTTAAACAAGGTGAAGTTAACAAAGATGGACGATTATCTTTTGTTGAAAAAGACATTGTACACAAGCAAATTCAAACTTGGTTAGCCGACAGCATAATTTAACCTTGTTCTTCCGAATACTCTAGTCAAGTTGTACTAGCACGGGAAAAAAAATGGCAACCCTAGAGTTTATATTGACTATCAGAAATTAAACAAGAAAACAGTTAAAGGTTGGTATCCCTTAATAGAAGATTTAGTGGATAAACTACAAGATGCTCATACATTCACTATAATAGATTTAAAAAATGCTTTCTTCCATGTTAGTGTCGACAAAAACAGCCGACATTACACTTCATTTGTCACACATAATGGACAATATCAGTTTCTACGTGTACCTTTCGGTTCTGTGTACCTCGCCTTCTGTATTTCAGAGATTTGTGAATTCCGTTTTCAAGGATTTAATCTTGCAAGGTCATGTTTTACTGTATCTAGATGATATCATAATTCCTGCTAAAGATGAAGAAGAAGGAATTCAGCGTTTGAAATCCGTTTTTTCAGTTGCATCTGCTTATGAACTTGAAATTAATTTTAAGAAATCTAAATTTTTAAGTCATAGACCTGAATTCCCTGGTCATGTCATCGAAAATAGTCAACTGTTCCCATCTCCTCTTAAAACAGCCACTGTTATTCATTTTCCTGAACCTAAAAGTCAGAAAGACTTACAAAGTTTCCTTGGTCTTGCCGGATATTTTCGTAAATTTATTCTCAATTTTTCAATAATTGTTCAACCATTAGCTGATCTCCTTAAGAAAGATAATGACTTCCACTTTGGTGACAACAAAAGAAAAGCTTTCAATCTTTTGAAACAATGATTACGTGAAAAACCCGTACTCAGCATCTATAATCAGCACAGTGATACCAAAATACTGTTCAAAATTCAAATCTCCTAAAAATTGAACAAATTGAATTCTCCTAAAAATCTGATCAAAAATGTGGAACTGTGTTGTGTTAAAGTAAACCAGAATAACCTCATGTTGATAACTGGTGAAGATCATTAGTAATAATTAAATAAAACATACAATTGTTATCCCAAGAAATGCATGACATTTATTTATCAATTCGAGTTCATCTAAAACATTTAAAATATTCTATAAAAAAAATTTCATATCTGGAGAAATCAGAAAAAACATAGGTATATATATAAAAAAAATTGATGCACCTTATAGCCCTATTTAGTTTAATACTTTCTTCAAACTAGCTATTACGCTACTTAATCAAACTGACTTCATGAAGTGTATTTTTAAAAGGTTTTGCAGAAGAAAATACTGTCAAAAGTCATTAATCCGGACTCATCGGGACTTCAGCGATTCTGGATTATAGATCATCAGTTTAAATCTGGTAAGATGGCATGCAGAAATTATAAAATTAAAAATATGAAACCGTAATTTATGAAATAAAGAACAATTATGATCTAAAGCAGCGGTTCTTAATCTATGGGTCGCGACCCATATTTTTTGGGTCGCGCTAAGTCAAGTTAAAAAAAAACTTTTAATATACAAAAATAAGAAATACCAACACCTACTAGGAGAGTTTTTTTCTAATACAAGTTATTCTCTAAAACAATGCATTGGTTTTACCGCTCTTCGCGAATGGCCTTCTAGAAGTGACATCCAATTTCTGTCTTATAGCTTTCTTCTATGAGGTGTTGGTAATACTCACGCCATTGCTTTATGTGCGCACAGACACAATAAGGTTGTAGGTAACATAGTCATTCTCCGGTAGTGACACTTTTTGGTAAAAATTAAAAGCGCTTTCAATCAGCTACTTTTACTTCGACTTTTAAGAAACCGGGGAATTTCCGTTGGTTGTAAACATGTAAGCAGATATTATCGATTTAACTCGTGTGAATAAAGAAGTAATAACGGAAAATTGTATTCTGTTAATTTCTGTTTGCATATTAATGATATTTACGTAAAAAAGTTGCACTCCGCTGCAAGTTCTTTGTCAAAAACTCGTTTCTGTGTATTATGTTGTGAATAACAGTGGAATGTGTAATAATCATGAAACGTGAATACAAGCATTTTAGAAACAATTTTTGTCTGTTTATTAAAAGTGGAGTGATCAAGCTGCAGTGCGTATTGTAAAATTGTAATCACCCTAAAATGGCAAAACGTGAATACAAGGAAGCATTTTTAGAATTAGGGTTTGCTTGCATTTATGATGGAGGAATGAACAAGCCGCAATGCGTCTTGTGCAGTGAAATACTAAGTAATGAATCGATGAAAACCGAACAAACTTAAAAGACATTTTGATGCAAAACATAAAAATTTTTCCTTTGAGGGAAAAGATCGTACTTTTTTCGAAAGAAAAGAAGCCGATTTAAAAAGACAGTGTTTAGATGCACCAAGTAGTAATAGTTTTCTAATTTCTACCAAACAAGCTACACTTGCTTCTTTTTATGTGGCTTGGCATATTGCAAGACAAAAGAAACCCCATAATATTGCTGAAAAACTTATAAAACCTGCTGCCATTGACATGGCACGTATCATGTGTGGAGATGAAATTTCAAAGAAATTACAAAAGGCACCATTATCAAATGATACAATTCGTTTACGAATTAATGATATGTCGTTTGATATTAAGAATCAACTTATTTCTGCTATAAAAATTGCTGGTTTATTTAGTATTCAACTGGATGAAATGACAGATGTAAGTAACGATGCTCAACTAATGGTTTACGTGCGGTATCCAGGGTTAACAGATAGATATACAGGGGGATTTTTTATTTTGCAAATCAATGTCAACAAAAACTAGAGGTGAAGATATATTTCTCATTGTCGATTCGTTTTTTAAAGAAGAAGGATTAAATTGGAATCAGTGTTTCAGTATTTGCACCGACGGTGCAGCTGCCATGACAGCATCTCAAAAGGGTTTTTCGACAAGAGCAAAACAAATGAATTCACAAATTTTATCGGTTCATTGTTTTTTACATAGACAAAATCTTGCTTCACAAAATTTATCACCCGAATTAAGTATCGTTTTGGATGAAATTGTTGCGGTAGTCAATTTTATAAAATCAAGAGCTCTTAACTGTAGAATTTTCCGCGAACTGTGTTCAGAATTTGGTGCAGAATACGAACATTTATTATATTACTCTGAAGTTAGATGGCTGTCCCGGGGCAAAGTTGTTCAAAGAGTATTATCATTGCGAACAGAAGTCGAATTTTTTTTTTTAGAGAAAAGGAACACCCATTAGCATCTAAATTCTCCGAGTTGAAGTGGATTACTCAAGTTGCTTATTTGGCAGATATTTTGTTTGAAATAAATAATCTAAATACGTTTATGCAAGGATGTAATCATACTATTATTGAATTAACCGAAAAAATTACATGTTTTAAAAATAAACTCAAATTATGGAGAAATAAGGTTGAAGTAAAGAAACCTGCTTCATTTCCGACTCTTAATTTACTTGTTGAAGACAAGAATATTAACATCACAGATTTTGAAACACAGAAAATTATTATCAATCATTTAGAAAAACTAATAGCAGACTTTGATCGGTATTTTCCTGCAGACGATGTTTTTAAATATAATTGGGTTCAAATGCCATTTGATTTTGACGTAAGTGATTTGCATGAGGAATTTGTTAATATTAATCAATTTCAAGAACAATTAATAGAAATTCAAAGTGACCAAGCACTTCGATACAATTTTTACAAAAACACTCAACCTTTATGTGTTTTCTGGTTAAATCTAAAAACCGAAAAGCCAATAAATGTTAAAGACGCCCTAAAAGTATTATTGCCCTTTTCAACAACATATATGTGTGAGGCTGGTTTTTCGGCTCTCTGTGTAATCAAAAACAACCACCGGAACAAGTTAAATCCAGAAATAGATTTAAGGTGCTCCTTGACAAGCATTCAACCCAGGTTTACAGATCTTTCAAAATGTATTCAAGCACAAGGTTCTCATTAAAAGCGTATAAAATGTTATTATAAGATTGAATTTCAATTATTTTTAAAAAGTTTTAAATTTATTTAGTTTGGTCAATAAAAATATTAAAAACACTTGATTATTTATTAAATTTTTCTTGGATCAAAAGTACTTTTGTTTAACTTTATTATTATAAAAAAAATTAAAAATTTGTAAGTTAAATAAGTCATCATTGTAAGATTAAAGGTTTTTACAAATATGCTCTAAAATAAAGCAATGAAAAAATATTGACTTTTTTTGGGTCGCGACATAAACATTTTTCTCAAATTTGGTTCACGGCTCAAAAAGGTTAAGAACCACTGATCTTAGAGGTATCAAAAAAAAAAAAAAATCTTAATATTTATTTGTTTATTTTATTAAACATTTCTTTCAAAGTAAGTTGTTTAAGTTGCTTTGTTTTATGTGATAATACTTTCTCTTTAATTCTATAAACAGACATAATTTCTTGTTCAGTTACAAAGTTCCGCTGTTCAAGTCCTATAACTGCTGTGTCGAGAATACCGACTAATTTGTCAATCGAAATTTTTTCGTTTTCAATAACCTCTGTGTCACTTTCTTCACTATCGGAAGTGAATTATAATGATGAGGAATTTGATTTAAATCATATCAAAGATGGAGTACATCGAGATGAAATACTACATTTAGTAAGGAATTATAAGCCAAATAAAATAAAAACATCTGCCCTGAAGATATGGATAGTGCTGACAGATCAACTTCCAATTCATTGTGCGCCGCGGCGTTTCCTCCCGTCCCACCGCAGAGTAGCGTGAAATTAATAAACAGATTTCAGAATGGTTAGATAAACAAAGGATATGCCTTTATCCATTTTTTGCAGCAATTCCACTTTTTGTTTGATGGACATCGAAATATACTTTCGCTTTGTAGATCCTTTGGGAGCTCCAGCATCGGAGATTCTATTTGACATAATCGAAAGTTCAAGCTTACTTTTATAAAATTGCTCTAACAGTCAGCAAAAAATAATAAGCCGGATCCAATTCGAAGATTAAGGAACAACACAATCTGCAACATTAACTGAAATAGATAATTAGATAATTTTAGCTTATACCGTCTGTTATACATTAAACGCACATGCTTAAACGTATTATGCGCATGCGCACATGCATGTGCAAAGCCGTAAAGGTCTTACGTGCATGCATCAACGTGACGCATGCGCAGAAAGTTTGTAGCTTTGAGGTCCGGATTATGGGTGTCGGAATTAACGACTTTTGACTGTATTTATCTAACGTATTGCACATTTCAAAGAATAAAACAAAAAGATCACCTACACTCAACTTAATTCATACAAGCAGTAGTTTGTTAATTTACAACTATTGCCCTAATTTATTTATTTCAGTGATTTTTTTTTCACTTAGTAGGTATGGGAATATAAATTCTCAGTCTCAGAGCATTAACTAATTTTAAGAACATTAACAAGATTTTATTTTTCCTTTAGTTAACTTAAAATTTCCTTAACATCATTTCATTGCAAAGAAAATCTCCATAGGTACTGAGTAGAACAACTATACTCTTAAACTGATCAAATTAACTAAACCTAAACTTTAACCTAACTTAATAAGGAACCAAAATTTAAATTTCACAATTAATCAAGGCAGAAAGGGTAGCTATTGTCCAAATGGATTAAGACTAAACAGAATAAAAAAATAAAAGACTTATCTTCCCTTCATATTGAGACCAGGATAATGCGTAACGACTTAACTCCTGATGACCAGCGACTATGTACACGATCGCTGCCATAGCACTGGCAACTGGTGACTGTCGTCCGAGAAGCGAGATTGGTGTTCCTCTCTTCCACAGGTCAGATGAAGAAAATCGGATCTTGGGTGGCAGAAAATGTCCAAGATGAAGCTGACCGATGAATTTTGTAGAAAGAAGCAAAATCATTTCTGGAGATCCTTTCTTCCGCAGGTCAGATAGAACAAAACCAGATCTTGGGTGGCAAAATGTCCAAGGTGAAGACGAACTCTGTATGAAGATGACCGATGAATTTTGTAGAAAGAAGCAAAATCATTTCTGGAAATGTTTTCCAGTGAAGACGTACTCTGTGTGAAGATGACTGATGAATTTTGTAGAAAGAAACAAAATCATTTCTGGAGATGTTTCTCTTAATTTTTTTTCTTTTATTATACTGTAATCGACTAATCTAATCTGGTACATTCTTGTCCTTGTAATTGATTAGCAACAACAAGCTTAAGGCAAAGCATGACTAAGCCATAAAATTTTGTATTTGGGCTAGAGCCACGAGAACCCAGGCAAACACCTCTCATCACCGAGCTGAGGTGACAAAATAACAGCAAACACGAGAATGTGAAAATCGCGTGAAATGGGGTGAGCCAAGAGCACCAAATGCCCACCTGCAACACTTTTTAGCTATTACGAGACAGGCACATTGGCCAATAAGCACTAGAAATTGTGGGGGGGGGGAAGAAAAAAAACAGTTTTTCAACCACCGCCTTACCTTCTGTAAAATTTCTCCTTTTTCCAAGGCGTTAAACTAAACACAAATTTAAACATCGCCAAATCTTCTAAAACAGCAGCGAAGGCCGAGTTGGCAAACTAATTCACTCCACCGGAAATCCCTTATCAGTGTAGTCAAGAGAGATAGAAAACTTGCTAAAAAGTTACGTTTTTTCCAATCCCTCTCCCCCACACACACAATTTCAACACAATGAAAAATGGAAATTTCAGTTAAATAATTTACTGTATCTTAAAATCTGTTAAGGCTAGATTCTTGAAAGTGATCTTCAATTGAAGAGCTAATTTTTCTGCTTCTAGTGTTATAAGTTAAGAATGGGTAAACTTAAGTAAAGTAATATAAAATCAAGATTATTACGTAGAAAAGCATCTGATTCCATTGTGTATTTCAGCGCGTTCACAGAGTCACGAGTGAAAAGAACACACAAATCTGAAGTACCAAAAACCCCAATTAAAATGGAACAAATTAGCATGGATATTAAATAAAATACATATTGTGAAGCATAAATTTAGAATATTAATAAATTAATTTTTAATAAGTCATAAATTAAATAATTAAGTGAATTTGCTACACAACAATACACACTGATGCCAGTATCCATGGTTATGGTTGTAATCTAATGCAAATATCTATGATTGATAACTGCCTACATCATTTTTATTACATGAGTAAAAAGCATCTGATGCGGAAAAGAAATTTACCAGTTACGAACTTGAGGTATTAGCTGTAATTCAAGCTTAATCAAGCTTAATCTGTAATTCAAGCAAGAAAGAATTTAAAGTTTATCGTTTAGAAAAACACTTCAAAATTATTACTGACTGTAATTCGTTCAAAATGATGATGAACAAGAAAGACTTAAATACACGAATAGCACGATGGCCATTGATGTTAGAAGATTTTGACTATGAAACAGAACATAGAACTGGAACGTGAATGACACATGTTCACGTATTACGCAGATGCTGTTATGGTCATCATTCAAGATAGCCTCATTTTGAAAATGCGGAACGCTAAGAGCAAGATGATACATTCGAGCTGTCAAAGAAGTTTTAAAAGTTAAACCTTATGATGACTATTGTGTTAAAGCTGATATACTTTACAAATTTGTAGATGGTAAGAAATTACTTGTTGTTCCAGAATCAATGCAAAGTGACATAATTAAGGATGCACATCTTTGTGGACATTTCGCTTCCAAATGAACTGAAGAACTGATCAAACAAGAATTTTATATACCTAAACTTAATGATAAAATTGACAACTATATTGCTAATTGTATTCCTTGCAGACTAATTAATCGTAAACGTGGTAAACAAGAAGCTATGTTGCATTCTATACCCAAACAAGATATACCACTTCACACATATCACACTGATCATTTAGGACCACTTCAGAGTACTCATAAAAATTACAAGTATATATTTGCTGTTATTGACTCTTTCACAAAGTTCGTATGGCTTTACCTGACAAAATCTACTGATAGTGTAGAAGTAATATCTAAATTGGAAAATCAAAAATTTGTCTTTGGAAATCTTCGCATATAATTTCAGATAAAGGCTCAGCATTTACATCAAAAGATTTTCCAGATTATTGTTCAACCTACAATATTCAGCATATTCAAATTACTAAAGGACTTCCTCATGCCAATGGACAAATTGAAAGATTGAATTCTGTCATAATTTCTGTTCTTTCCAAATTATTGATTCAAAATCCGTCAAAATGGTATACACACGTCGGTGAAGTTCAGCAAGTGATCAATTCAACACACCAACGGAGTATCAACACAACTCCATTCGAACTCATGTTTGGAACTACTAATCATGATAAAATTGCAGAGATCCAGTCAGATTTCGTCAATGCTCGTGATGATCTTTGCAAGGAAGCTAAACAACAGATTTTGAAAGTCCAGGCTGAAAATCGTAACACTTACAATCTGCGATGTAAACCATCCCGTAAATTCCAGCTTCATAATCTAAAGGCAATCAAGCATACGCAATATGGACCTGGTCTTAAACTGAAACCCAAGTTTCTCGGACCGTATAAAATCGTGAAAATCAAGCCAAATGACACTTATGATGATGAAAAATGTGGTTTCTTTTGATGAACCTATGAAAACAAGCACTTGCGCGGAGTTTATGAAACCTTGGACTTCATCAGAACATATTACCTAAACTTCAATGTTTTATGAACAGTTACTCATATGAATTGATCTACGTCTTTGGACTTTAAATCCTATCCATCTTTCGTTTGATTATTATTACTAACTATTATTATTTTTTCATTTTTCTAGGTGTTGTTATTAGAAGATCCTAATGGAATATTATTTTCATTTATCTCTTTAATTTAGTATTTCAATTTATCTGTATCAATTTAGTATTTTCATTTATAGTTTAACAGTATTAGTATTTTTTCTTTTTACATTATTTTATATATGTTAAATTTCACTGTTTGCTCTTGCCATCTGAGGGCAAATGACTATGTCGCATGGCCAAATTATGTAGAAACTGTTAACTGTAACTAAGATTATGTAAGAGCACCATCTAGATTAGGGTGTGGTCAGACGAGACGTGAATGATAGTGAGGACGGACATGTATAAAATGTTTTGACAACTATTATTTTACTTTTATTTTCATTCTAATGTAAATAAAGAAATCCTAGTTAAACTTCATGGGTTGTAGTTATGCTTATTATCAATTCTTCCCTACATATCTGACATATAGAAATTATCTCATGGGAATTTTTTTTAGAAAACAATGTCATGCAAAAGATTTCTATTTCTAATGAGATGACTCCTCTTTGATGATATTCATGGCAGGCCAAGCAGACAGTAGCAGGATAAACTAGCTCTTATTCGAGATTTTACTGAAAGACTTACTCAAAATTTCTCAAAAGCATATGCTGTTTGCAAAAGTCTAACTACTGATAAGAAGCTTAAACCTTTTAGAGGACGATGCACATTCAGACAGTATTTGCCATATAACCCGTTAAATACAGCATAAAAATATTTGCATTGGTAGATTCCAGAGTATTTTAGACTTGGAATATGGAAATATATACAGGGAAACAATTAAATGGTCCTTATCAAGCTGACAATAACTCAAGTAATTATAAAATAAATAATACAGAATAAAAAATTCAAATATTGCTAATACCACAATTTACATCACTTAAAAAATATAGATACGATGTTCTAATATCCATACCTTTAGACCACAATAATTTTTTTTTCTTATAAATTCTAGGAATTAAGAAACAGCAGGAGTGCTATAAAAATGATTTTTCTTCCAACTAATCGAGATTCCAGTATGTAACTTTCAGACACTTGTTGGTTAAGGAATCACACCATGGCTGTTGAAAATACATTGACTGATTTTAGCTACGACTATACTTTTAGCCCTTGAGAGGTTTAGCATTTTTCTATCTGCCAAAACAATCAGCAAATTTTTTTACGAAACTAAATGTAACGTCAATAAATTCAAGAGTAGTTTTTATGTTCATCAAAAATCTACAGCTTCAAAGTGTAACCAGAAGAAATTTTCAAAAATCACTAGGACTTTTGGAAGATTACACTGAAGAAAGACACAACACGCTTATGCTTCTTAAAAATTTGAAAGAAAAAACTATAAACTACTGATTCTGATGAGCCACCAATGGAGGTTGCTAAAATCTACTATAAATGATGTTCAGACTGTCCCAACAAAAAATGCAAAAAATTTTAATATTTTTGCCCTTTATGTAACAAACACATATGTACACAGCATATGTATGCAACATATGTCCTTAATTTGTAAAAAGTGAGAAAATCCCACAAATAAGTAAAATTCATTTTACCTAAATTTCACGTGTTTTTTCATTTGTACTTTTAACTTCATGTTGTTTTACATGAACCATCAATACATTTACATTCAGGAAACTTTAAACGTGAAAAATGTGCTCAGGTATGCAATACCTACGCAACTCCCCCTTTTGGGTGATTAATGCACCTTGAGGCGGGTTGAAATAGTCTGCATTTCTTTAAAATTCTCATATGCAAAATGTTGTTTATGAAAAAAATTGTTTGAAAATAATCACGTGGAAATGAAACTACCATGGGTAATAAGCTCTAATCTGGCATCTATGCTATGCTGAAAACTATCCATTTTGGTCAAGGTAGAAATTTCAATACGATAAATGACTTCAAAGATTTACATAAATATCCAATATTCTTTTAAATAAATAAAATCAATTTAGGATTATAGAACAGTTCCATAAAGGAAAGTGCATGACAGAATTGATTCCATGATTAAAAAAATTAAGAGTTTTAGGAAATGAGAATTTTTAAAAATCAGATCGAAATACCTAAGATACTTAACAACTTTTTATCAAAAAATGAACTTTGACTTACAAACGAAGTCAAAGAGACCATAATAGCCCTCTTAAAAGTACACTAAGAGTAATTCAAGCATTACTTTCCTAAACAAAATGGGGAAAACAACTGAATTTCAAATTCCTTCAATGAAGATTTCTCTACAGCAACCTCAATATTTCCTTTCTCCAAGAAAGAAAAACTTACTGATTACATTTACTGCAGTTTATCAGTTTTGTTGTATAAAGTAATAATAGTAAATATATTGTGAAAATACTACAGGAAGGTAAAAAGAGATCACAGGCTGAGAAGGTGGAGAGTGGCTAGTGATAATCCGTATTTACAAGTTTTCATTAAGGGATATACTATTTGGATTAGATAATTCATACTTTAGCTTCAACACATCATCATTCAGATTGATGGGCTATTAGGTAAATACAGGCATCTGGCCCTACTCATTTAAAATGCACTTTTCGAAACTGAATTTCAATATGAAATATGTTGACAAAGGGCACAGAAAAGAAGGCTAGAAAACAGTAGATACACTCTAAAGATATTTCAGCTTATAATTAACACAATACAAAGATCCATTTTCTGTATTAGAGATGGAAGAAATGCAATTAAAACTGCATAGAAGTAGGTTAAAAAGTTCAAAATTTGGCTGTACATTAATTTTTCTAAGCCATATTTATGAAATATTGAGTGCCTTAAGATGAAACAATTTAAATGGAAATAACACAAGAACAGAGAAACTTTTACATTCATTTTAACTCATTTCTAACTGCTGCTAATGTTAAGATCTGAAAATAAGCAATGCTTTATTGCCATAACATCTATCAGATTTAATGATCACAATCTTCAAAAATTATGACCTCAAAATTTCTCAATAACCTAGTGAGAAGATTATTACATTTTTTCATAGGTGAAATAAAAAAAAAATAAATAAATAAACCCAGCTAAATTATGGTTATAATTCACATATTTAAGTGCAAGCACTTTTTATATCTAGCAAGTGCTAAAAATTTCTCTTAGGATTTATTTATTACTGCAAAGATACACCTAATAAAATGTATTTCCTAATGACATCTGAAAAAGTTTCCATGTAATTACTATTTACATTTGTTTAAAGGAAGAAGCTCATCTAGTGTATTATACTTTGTATGATCATCTACTTACCCCGCATTGTTCTTATACATTCAAAAAGAGTGAAATCCCAGAGTTTAACTGTCATATCAGCTGAACAAGACACTATAAAATAGAATTAAAGAACATACTTCTGTTATTAAATTATACATTTCATATTAAATACAATGAATGCTTAAGATACATTAATAATAGGGGTGTCCAACCTGTCGCTCGCATGTAGCTCAAGAAGCAAGTGTGATGTGCAAAATGATTTAATGAAAAATTAGACCCCACCAGAAAGTTGGAGCAAAATAATAGATATTTTGTGTGGAGTGGCAGTTCCAAGCTTTCTTTTTACTTGTGCGCAAAGCAATTATCTTCATTGTATATCATATCAAGATTAATGTTACAGTTTTGCTTACCTTCAAGCATTAATGGACAACAGTGATGTTATATTTTAAAATGCTTCAAAGCGTGTTTAAAATGGCACAGTGTTCTCATATCCTACATCATGCTGTGAGCGAAATTATTTCCTACATTTTGTTACATTGTACAATTATGATATGTTAAGTGAATATGTAAGAGAAAAATGAGCTTGGTACTCCAACCTTGTGTTCATATGGATGCTTAACTATATAATAGTGTTTAAAGTGTGATTTTATTTTTTTTTTTAAATCTTCCTTATTCTGATTTTTATTGCTTTGTGGTCCCATAAAATAAAGGTTGCATATGTTATTATCTTCATTTTGACATATTTTACATTCAAATTGGCAGATTCTTTCTATCAGTACTCCTGTGATAGTATTATTGTTATATATTATGAAATTATTTCTTGTATGAACTTGTGCCATTAAAATCCCCATTTTATCCTACTATAGAAGCTTTGATATGCATTAGGATAAATATTACTGATTGTCTGCATATGCATACGCACTAATGTCATCAGTCTTTATATGTCTTTGATCATTAAAAGACGTGACAACATCAAGAAATTTACATGAAGCACGGAAAAAACATTAATGGAATTTGCTTTGTTTCTTGACCTTACAGATGCTGCCGAGGCTATCATAGGTAAAAAAGAAAAGAAGATAAAAATTAATAGAAGATGATGCCATAGCTTTTGAAAACTCTGATTTGATAAAAGTACTACTGCATAATACACCAAAAACATTTATGTGGAAAAGGCCTAAAAATAGATCATATTGTGCAAATCATCATCAAGATTGTAAATTTATAAAGCTCTAGGATTGAATCATCCCTAATTCAAGGGATTTCCCAAAAGTGTGAATGCCAGGTATAGAAATATCATATACTTTAGAGAAGTAAGATGGCTCAAGGCCGAATGCTAAAAAGATTTTATAATGCACTTAATGAAATCAAATTATTTATGATATCGAAAGTAATCAGGGCCGGAATTTGATCACAACTCTTTGTTGGGCTTTTATAAATCATACCTACTCAGAAATGAATATGCCTTATTGTACAGTCATACATTATTAAGGTCATTATCTGGCAGCAAGCACATTTGTGAACACGTACTTTCAACAGTGAAGCATGCTAAAAGAAAATCAGAACCAGAATATCAGATAAACACCTTGAGAACTTCCTGAGAATTGTAACCACTTCAATCGAACCAGACACTGATGCATTAGTTTCTCAAATTAAAGGAGAAATATCACATTAATTTTATGACTTTTTGTTATCTTTATAATTATAAATAAAATTTATAATGAAATGCTATGTCTAAAATGTGAAACACAATATCAAAATAACTACATATTGCTGTCATTATATTAAAAAAATTATAAATTAATAAAGATTAAATTACTTATAGGCTTTTATTTCCCCTTCCCCCCATTAGTGTTAGGCAGTGCCATTTGAATCAAGTGAATCATTGATTCCCTGAAAATCTTTCTATATGTGCTTTCTTACACTTCCTACACACTGAATAAATCTGAACTAATGGCAGTCAAACCCATGCATTTCTCTCCCTAATGACACAATTTGAAAATTTCTTCCAGCGGTCAAATTTGCACACCCGAAAATTTTCTATCAAATTAAGGCAAATGTGTGATTCACTTATTTTAGAGGTCAGGAGCTGCCATTGGTGTTAGAAATAATTTGTATGGCCCAAAATATCTCGTATTTTTCCAATGTGCTCCAGGAAAGATAAAAGGTTGGACACCTCTGTATTAAAAGATGCAGATCTATACTAAAGAACAGAATCATAATGTTAATTGATGGCAATTATAAAGAATACCAGCTATAATCTTTAAATAAAAATCTCAATTACCTAACCACTTTCCAGTATGATCAAAACCAATATCTTGCACTGAATCAGTATGGCCTTTTAAAGTTTTCTCATACTCTCCTGTTTCATAATCCCATACCTAAATAAATACATAATCAAGAAAATTGCTGAGATGCAAATTCTGCACATTTTTAAACATTACTCATTTTAAACACTGGCTATAGTAAAAATCTGACTAATGGCATTCATCTGACAGAAAGTTCAGGTAACCAAAATGCCTTCGTTTTTTTAATGAAAAATTAAGCAAATGAGAGACTTGTAAAACTTTTATATAACACATATTGATATCATGACTCAAAACAAACAAAAACTATTGCCAAACATTGTGATTTAGCACCAACAATAGATTAGCATGAGGTCACAATACAATTGTAAGATCTTTGCCTTGGTTTTCCGTTAACCCAGTTTATTCTCAAAAAGGTGGTTTAGTTTTTGGGAAGGACAATACATGTTAACCCCCTTTTCCCCTCATATTCTGGATTTAAAAAAAAAAAAAAAAAAAAAAAAAGAGATTAAAATGTGGGACCTCCCCTAAATGAAAAAGCATGTATTGGAGTACTTATAAAATTATCATTTCTTAGCATCAAGTAAAAAGTGCATTAATGGGCACAACATGCAATATTTGAACATGGAAAAATAATGGTGATGCAATTAAAAAAATTATGATAATTTAGTTACTTTTTTATATGTTATATTTATACCTTGTATCTGTCAATTAACTAAATAATGAATGGTCACTTTGTTTAAACTTAACTGTGCCTTAATGTCTAATGAAAGCTTGAAGTGATCTCTGATAACTTTCATTAGTTTAAGGCCTATGAAAATAGATTGGCTTTCATATCCGAAATACCATTTTTTTTTTAAATCTTACATAATGTTGAATGTAGGCTTTTCAAATTCAAGCTGATAAAAAATAAGATGACTGCTGATATTATAATTTTAGATGGGAAAGTTCTTCCACTCATTTGGCCTTTTTAACAACTACATTCAACATCCCAAAAATTTCACATATTTGGCATTCGGCATTTCCCAAACTTTCTGGATAGTCAAGCTTTTATTGCACTAAAAAAAAAAAAAAAAAAAAAAAAAAAAAACTGCACATATACAAGGATTTGAACAATTTATTAAATTTATAAAAATATAAAACTGGCAATTTCTTTTTTAAATCTCTACATATTCTCAAATCTGTTTTCTCCATGTAATAAAAATAAATTTGTAAAATTTATAATTTTTCATTTAAATTACATAAAACAACCAGTAACTGTAAAACTGCATCAAATTCTAAATCCTCTTCAATAATAACAATAATAAAATATGACATGAATTATTATAAAAACCTACATTTTCTAAATTAATAGATTAAATTAAGCTCTCTTTACAATGACCACTAATATTTCCAGATGATTTTGATCTTCTGTGAAGGTGATCACTTTAAAAAAGTGCTTCTCAGTGCTGACATTTATTTACATCCACTGCCAAAATGAAAAGTTTCATCTACAAGGAAGAAATCTACCCGAATGAAATTAAGAACATAAGTCCATCGTTGTTAAATATGCAAATGACTTGTTTCACATTTGTCCACATAAATGATGTCATCACTGATGATGCTTATTATCTACCCTTGCCTCTAAGGAATTTGAACAGTTGGACAACTTTCAGAATGGTTGCACAGTAGGACTCCTTGAAAATGGGTATCACTTTGTCACACTGCAAATCATAATAGCAATGCAGACATTAAAAGTACACACTCATGACATACAGATTCTAAGAAACCTCCACAGATAACAATAATGAAAGAGCAAAGGGTTGGCAGACATGATGAAACATACTAAAACTCTATATGTCATGATTGTGGACATTCAGCTGCAGTGATATCCTCACTGCAGCATCCAGAAGAGTCCGACGAACTTCAGTCATGATACAGGTTGAAGCCGTAGCAGATATTCCTGACGATTTTCAGCACTGATTTCTTAATAGGTAAATGATGCTACTTAAAATAAAACTATATGGTAAAAGCTATGTATTCAGTGGTACAAAATACCATTTAACACCTGGCACTTCACCTTATAGGGGGCCCAATTATAGGAATAATGCACGAAAAAATTCTTTGGAAACCAATTATTACATACCACCTCTTCTTATTTGAATCAAACAATAACTCCCTATGACTCAATCTGCATCAACTGAGATTACTGCATTGCAAAATCTGCTTCCTCATCATCAATACGTGATTTCATGTCTTTCTGAATGGGAACACAGGACCAAATGCCAGTAAATTCCATGGCAAAAACTATGATGAATAAAAAATGTCACAGAACAACAGGAATGGAAAATCAGCAGAACATGATCTATATATAGCATACTCTACAAATGAGGATCAGGAATAAAATTAAAATGCAGCTTGGGAATTCCTCAACTAAAAAATACTAAATTATTAACTAAAAAATAATTAACTTAAAAAATTAATAAATAAAAATAATCAATATAAACACATGGATTTAAAACCACAATAATTTTTTGACAAGTGAGAAAAATATCACCAAGACCAAGTAAGCTACAACAATCCCAACTTTGAAGAGTAAGGGTTGGATACAGGTTTTCCAAAAGTGCTGGGCATTTAAATTTCAATTTTTGGCCTTTAGAGTAATAGAAATCTCTTACATCAATGAAAATGAATATTAAAACCCAAATAATTTTCTTTTAATAATTCTAACAGGGAGAGAAGAAAAAAAAAAACTAAATGCTATATCTTCATACCAAATAGTTTGGGAAGAAAATAGCTTAATAAACTACTATTTTTTAACTATCATAATTACATGAAAAGGTAAACTGTAGTAAAATTCTTACAGTACTTACACATTCTCAGAAATAATTATGAACTGCCAAAATCACTACATAATTAGCTTAAATACTTCGAAAGTATACAGGCACATATTGATTTACTTTAATTACAAATAAGTAAGTACTTTAGGTTCCAGGTTACAGAACAATTTGAGTAAGACCAAAATTCAAAATAAGTTGACTAGTAAATTAAATTTAATTACAACATAAAGGCAGTGCAAGACCTCATACGACTTGAGAAATACTGAAAATTTTTAAGAGAATCTCTGTGAAAAATTATGACTAATATGGCATTATTTGATAATCACCTTTTACACAGCCTGAGATAATTCTGAATTTGGAATATGATGCCCAAAGAGAATTTGATCCATCCCCCCCCCCAGCTAAAACACCCAGATTCGATACCTCATTGTCAGGATATTGAAAATTTAAAATTAAGATGAAAAAAAAAATTGTAAATAATATTGATAACTATGCCTTAGACTGGAAGTTGATCCTTCTTTTTTTTGTTGTTGTTGTTGTTGTATTATTTTGTAACTCATTCCCCAAAAATACTTCACAAATAATCCCTTATGCAACATATTTACTTCAATAAGCAATTATTTTAAAACCATCTGTACTCAATCTTTTCATAATGCATTATATTATAACGTCAAATAACTAGGTCTTATGTACTGTTCTGCAACTTTCATAAAATGCAATTCAAAACGCTACATTCGATTACAAACATAATGTTACAACTGTTTAATGGAAAATGAGGTAAAATAAAATTTACTTTTATTGTAGCATCTTCACTAGATGAAACTAAAATATTATAAACTGGATGAAAGACAACTCTGGTTACAGGAGCTCTATGTGCAGATAAACAGTGTCGTTCTGGAGGTCTAGGTATCCATTCAGATGGGGAACGTTTATCCCTTGTAGGAGCTCCTGCAATAAATTCCCTTTCGGCTTCTGCTAACTTTGCTTCCAGGTCTATAACCTGAAATAATTGAAATGGTTAGCATTATAAAATTCATATTAAAAATGCAAATGAACAAAACATAATTAAAAAAAAAGGTCATACTTTTTTTTGTAGCCTAATTACAGAAGTCCATTTCTTTTCAAGTATTCCAGAATATTTTTTATCCATTTCACCACGCTAAAAATATTTCAAGCTTGTTAGGAATTCACCTACATATAACAACAGAATATCATACTAACTTTCTCCATGTAAATATATTAACCACAAAGTCTTACCATATCTGATTCTTTCTTAAATGCCTCTAGAGCATCCATATACCCGCTAGATGCCAGATAATCAGCTATAGCCTTATTCCTGAAAAAGAAAACAGGAAAACATAGAAGTGCAGCCTAATAAATCATATGAATTGATGAATGCATTTATGTTACTGATGAACTCAGATTACATAATATCAAAGAAATACACCCATGCCTAAAATTATCTTTTACATGCATGAAATCAGATTTCTCAGAAACCATAAACTATAATTTTATGAATTTGTGTGAAATGGTATATAACATTGTAACACAAAAAAAAAAATAATAATAATAATAACAGCACTGCATACGATATATAATTGTAGCATGAAACAATAACAATGGTAAAACTATGTTACAAGGAGAGTTCAGAAAAAAAGAAAAAGAAAGAAAGAAAGAAAGAAAAAAAAAAAAGAAAAGAAAAGAAAAACTAAGGCAAATGAATTTTATATGAAATGTGATTTCCCCTGATTTGCAAGCACATATCATATCATGTTTTCATGCTTACAACAATGTTCTTAACTATAGTTTGGGGAATTAAGTTCCACCTCTCTAGCAATGCTGTCTCCAGTACATTTATACCTCTGGAAAGAAGATGTCTCCCTACAACTGCTTTCCCAAGGTAGTCTTGTAAGTTCTCTATTAAGATCAGGAGATTTTGTTGCCATGGTATTCACTCATTGTCTTTACTTTCAATGAATTCACTAATGAGATTTGTTTGATATGGGTTGGATTGGAGGATGACCTAATCCCCCTTGTCAATAAGCATTAACGTCCATAAATAAGTCAAATTCATATACAACTCTGAAAAGTCTTACATAACATTCTCATCGTGATATCTCTGGCCGGTTACAAATTCACTGTTGAAAATGGGCAGGGGTGCTTGTCCATCAATCATTATCCCCTCCATATCATCACACCTGCATTACTGAAACTGTCATATTCCATAATGTTCGAGTTATTGACTCCCTCTAGATGTAAGCACACTTAGAATCCGATGTTCAACTAAAAATCGACTGATCAGAAAGAGAACATGTTCACTCCAGTTCAGATGCTCTTTGCACCAATTATAGCAATCCCTCTTTAGTTGTGATGAATACCCTTGGCTTTCTGATATATCAGCACTTCATTAAGCCTTATTTATACAATTTGCTGTGATAAACAATTCCAGTGGTGGCTGCAAGATCTAGAGCAATAGACTTCTTGTTATTATGGGCAGTTATTGCAAGATATTGATTTTGAGAAGCAGTCGTTATTCATTTATAATCTTGTCCAGAGCTCCATATAACAATTCCAGGGTTTGAAACTATTTCCACAGCATAGACACTGTCTGTTTTGAAACATTCATACAATGTACAAATGTATAAAAATATAAATGTGTGAAGTTAAAAATATTTCATTGATAGATGCAAGCTGTATGAAAAAATATCTTTTTAAAAATTTTATATTAAAAATTATGCATATTTCTGGGTGGAATCGAGAGGGAGAAAATGTATAGCTGAAATAATGTTAGAATAAAATATTATATTGAATAGATATAATATTAAGATAGACATTGAATTAGTATTTGATTTCTTCCTTTAAATAAAGTTACAAGCAATCTAGTACTATTCATAATACTGTGTGAACAGATCAGCTCTGTTTTTATTTGTGATCACTGCAACAAAACATTTACACTCTCTAAACATAAGCACTTAGTGATCCAAGCAGTTTTCATTATAGCTGGCTACACTTATGTAACCTAATGAATGCATAACAAACAGTATCTGGTAAAGCTTCACTTGGCCACATTCCCCAACTTTGAATAACTATCTTTAGCTTCTTGTTCAAGAACATTTAATAATATATATATATATATTTTGGGGGGAATGATACAAAAACAGTTCTTAGAAAATGAAAACTAGACATGGAACTAGATATGCTTTGGACTTGTAACTCATCATTCCCTTTTAACTGTGATCAAGTACTACAGTTATAGAAACTATGACACACCACTATTTAAATTTTCAAGCTGTTAAATTTTTCTGAATAGTGATGCTGTCTCAATATAAGAGGAGGCTGGGAGGCTTCATGAGTAATACTGGCCTATATTTTAGAAAATTTACTGTCGTTCTTGAGACATCTTACAAACTTGGGACCAAGAAACTTAAGTGAATCCATGAAACTTAAGATGATCTTAGTGAATAACCCATAATACTCAATTAAATTTTTTTCTAGAATTTTATTATGACATTACTTTTTTTGTCATTTCAAAAGATTTTTACCCCATAAATAAAACAAGCATAACAATGGATAAAACACTTGTTCTCTTTATATTTATGCACGCCTTTCAAGAAAATTTTTCTTTATATGCACTTACACATATCAGAAATGAATGCCACAAATGACTAAACCTAGAATTGTAAATGGAACTTTTTTTTTTAGACAGAATGTGTATTTACAATGAAATATAAAATTTCATATATTTTAAAGATTAATACTCTCCTCGCTGCAGTAAAAATCTATACAGTGCCTAAAATTTGTGATGTAAATTTTACATATCATACACAAAGTTATGAATAAAATAACAGTTTGCACCATTTAATTGAATGATTTAATAAATGCAAATCCAAAATACTTTATTTCCTTGAAAAAAATTTTTTTTTAATATCCTTTAAAAACATATACAGCATTTAAATTACAGACAATATGAGCGTAAAACCCTAAACACGTCACATCGATATAGAGCTGGGGGAAGGGGGAAAATGAGAGAACGTCAGCGATCAATGAGTCAGCGGCAGCCAGGAGCTCTTCCATTCGCTAAAAGCAGGTGAGAAATAGGTACGACTCGGTCTGTAGGCGCAAGGACAATCGGCTAATTCTAAGTTGCCAATGGGAAGGAAAATTCGTCTCCCGTATTTAGTTAGACACTAGACGAGTATTCGACGCAGGTGTTTGAGCAGTTATTTCACTGCACCATCAGTTATGTTTTTCGCTTATGCAATGCGTATGACTTTCACAACGACACATAAAAAGGAATCAACTGAAATTCCTACATGGATGAAAGCTAATGGCAAATGGTTACTGTAAAAAAAATTTGCCCCCCCTTAAAATCTTTTTTTAAATTGCATTAATTTATTACTCAGATATGTACCTCTTGTGACGCAATTAAATTCTAATAAGCAGAGAGAAACTAAAATTCAAATCTCTTTCGAGTATCGATACATCGTACAGATACACTGCTCCCTCCCCCCCCCCCAAAAAAAAACCCTATGGGACAGTTCTATATCTCCCTTTCTATTGGGCCGACTGACAAAATTCAAATTGCGTTTTTCATTTCTCGAAAGCGCGAATTAGGATATATATATTAGATTTATATATAGCACTATTCTAACATAGGTATTTTGACACAAAATCGGACTTTTTCTGAAATAACATACCAATTTTTTTCCATATTTCGATTCTACGACTCAAATTATGCCAGAATACCAAGTTTTGTAAAAATCGTACGACTAGTTTTTAAAATATTAGCTCTCAAAATTTTAGCTCCTCAATATTAATTGAATTTGGCAAATATTTATTAATATCTCCTTTTTTATTAAACTTTTTTGATTTTTTCTCTCACATTTCGAAATTTAGGTTCATTCAAAATAAAATTTACCCATTTTTTGTGTTTTATTTTTTAAATTTCTATTTTTAAATAATTTTTATAAATTTTTCGAAAAAAATTTTGAATTATAACCTATAAAATTTTTACCATCATCATAAAGTAGGTGTATTTTTAAGTATATCTGCAAAAAAGTAGACTTTTTTATTCAAAATTTTCTAAGATATACACGCATTTACATATTTTCGCGTTTTGAAATTTGGCATCTTTTTTTTGAGCGATAATAACGCCAAATGTGGTATATGGATTTTGGTTACAGTGAATTGCCACAGCTATTTTTAACCATAAATTTCAAGCAAAATTTTACGGAGAATTAATTATATGACATTTTTTCCCTCAATAAGGGGTAATAAATATTTATTAATACTATATGAAAAGCTATTTTTTTTTAAATTATAGATTGGTTTTTCTCAATGTAACGTGTATCCCAGGTGGTTTCCCTTAGAGAGTTCTTCACGAAGACATCCCTCCTTTTAGACAGATAGTCCTGCTTTGCCATAATTTAATAATCCAATTCAATCCATTTCATCAGTATTTGGTCACACCCTTTACCAGCATTTAGATTCTAAGCATTTTGAAGGCATGAGTGAAAGGAAAGACTGGTTTCATCAAGAGGGAAAACGTCAAAGGTGACATCCACATACATCACTGGATAAATTTTCTGAATATTTAAATAATTCGACTAAGAAATCATGGGATTCTCCGTTTATGATGATATGATGTTCTGTAATGTAATTTAAATTTATACAAACATATAGTTGAAAAACCAATCGCCCTTTACTTTAATCTGCAATGATATTATTTTTGTCTTTTCCGTTAGCAGCAACTCAATTGATGGTATTTGCTGGTGTACACATCCAAGTATTATCTCTTTGAACACACAAATTCCTTGAAGTATTCTGAAAGTATATTCAAAAGCATCCAACTTTTCGAAACACCTTGGTATTTCTGACAGCCGAATTCCCCTTAAAATTTTTGCTTACTTTTCTCCCTAATTTTCTTCTTTCCTTCTACATTTATTTTCAGTGCTCACCACAAGAAAATTAAAATTAAGATTTTGTTACACTTCCATAAATTTTGCATTCTTCTCATTTTTTTTTAAATATCAATTACATTAACTGCATTTCAGTTGAAGATAGCTTTTCATTTTCTAAGCATTTTAATTATAATTAAAGTTTAAAGCAAAGTCCAAAGAATAAATATTTTAATTAAAAGATTTTTTGTTAAATGACAAAGAAATAAAACCTTCCAGCAGTGTTTATTCTGTACCACTGATTAACTCGATTATTACATCGGCTACAAACAATCTAAATCATATTAAAGATCATGTTTTTATACAATCTATAACACGAGAGAAAATTAGCTACTTAAAACATTCTTTTGAAGAGGATTAATGTAAAAATTTATACTTATATACATAATTTTGAAAGCTAGGTCATGACCCAAACGGTCAACGTCCTGTTTGCTTTTAAAAGCGTTGTGAAAATAAACATCAAACGAACTTTTTCAGTCTTAGACAATTTAATTTAAATGCAGTCGAAGTAAAGTAGCAGACGATAACACGGCGAAGGTAAAAATTTACTCTTACAAATATTTAAAAAAAGGAAAAAAAGAAAGAAATTTTTAAAAAGTTAAAAATTTGAATAATATCTATAACTTAAAAAATAGCTTTTCATACAGTATTAATAAATATTTATTACGCATCATTGAAGGGGAAAAATTTCATATAATTAATTCTCCATAACTATTTATTTGAAATTTAAGGCTAAAAACAGCTGTGGCAATTCACTGTAAAAAAGTCTATAAACCACATTTGGCGTTATTATCGCTCAAAAAAAGATGCCAAATTTCAAAACGCGAAAATACGTAAATTCGCGTATATCTTACAAAATTTTGAATAAAAAACTTTAATTTTTTGCAGGTATGCTTAGAACTACACCTACTTTAAGATGATGGTAAACATTTTATAGTCTATAATTCAAATTTTTTTTCGAAAAATTTATAAAGATTATTTAAAAATAGAAATTTTAAAAATAAAACAAAAGAATGGGTGAATTTTATTTGGAGTGAACCTAAATTTCGAAATGTGAAAGGAAAAATTAAAAAAGTTTAATAAAAAAGAGATATTAATAAATATATGCCAAATTCAATTAACATTGAGGAGTTAAAATTTTGAGAGCTAATTTTTTAAAAAAAACTACTTGTACGATTTTTTACAAAACTTGGCAGTTTGGAGTTTGGCGTAACTTGAGTCGTAGAATCGAAATATGTAAAAACATTGATATGTTATTTCAGAAAAAGTCCGATTTTGTGTCAAAATATTTATGTTAGAATAGTGCTACATATAAATCTAATAAATATTCTAAATCGCGCTTTCGAGACATGAAAAACGCAATTTGAATTTTGTCCATCGGCCCAGTAGAACGAGAAATATAAAGAACTGTCCCCCCCCCCTTTTTTGCGCAGTGTACATGGTTTTGAACCATAGACACTCCGTAATTTATAATCATTGGCACAAAAGATTATTCATGTTGTTGTTCTAAAAATTGTTTACATTTGCTTGGTTACATCGGTATAGGAGTCGGCTTCCCTAAAAACTATACCGTCTGGTCGGCCTTTATCTAAACCAGGGATGGGCAAACTCCGGCCCACCGGGAGGTTCTATCCGACCCGAGGATAGAATTTTAATTTGCCTCAGACCGGCAAATTAAAAGAAATACGTATTTATATATTATATATCCATCTTCTTTTTCTTAAATTGTTTAAATATTACTTTTTTCCTTCCTCTTTTTCAAAGGACTGGTAATCTTTTTACTTTCTCTATTTTTGTTCTACAAACCATAAATTGACGGAAATAACAAGTACAGACAGCTTTCAATCGGTAAAGTGTTAAAAGCGGAAGTTCTTTATTAATTATAGCTGTAGATTGGTTCCAACAAGCGTTACCTCTTTTTCGGGGAGCAGACATATGGGAATCCAATGTAGGTGAATTAGACCTCACATGTGGCAGACTGCGCATTTTTTTAAGCTCCAGCCAGCGGCTTTTTCTCTTGGTGCGAGTTGTAATATTATTGATTGCGTATGGAAATATTGCGGATATATAGCATCATTGTGAATAGTGGTGAAATTATTAAAAGTATAGCATATTTAGTGATTGTTTGGGTTATTCGTAAAACATTTCAGTCCTAAAATGGCTGCTAAAAAACTTGTTGATTCGGAGTGTCGTGCTTTTACTGATGAATGGACCTGGAAATACCTTTTTTTTACATTTGTAAAAGATAAACCAGTGTGTCTCATCTGCAATGAATCTGTAGAATTCAAAGGATATATCATTTCTCGTCATTTCACATCTAAGCATAAGAATTCCAGTTATGAATATGAAAGAAACAAAATAGTCCGAATATGAAAGAAAATAAAATGCAGAAAGTCTTTGTAAAAAATTATCAGGCCAACAAAATGTTTTCAAGAAGGTAAATAGTATCTAAGAAGCAGCTACACATTCAAGTTACATTGTAGCATAACAATAATACTGAAAATAATAAAGCTCTCAGAGATGAGGAGTTCGTTAAACAATGCATACTCCAAGTTTGTGATGTTTTATGTCCAGACAAGAAAAATAATTTTGAGACGGTAAGCTTATCTCGAAAAACGGTGACTTCTAGAATCGAAGTCATCGGTAAAAATTTGGCATCAGAATTAAAGTCAAAGATTGGCTAGTTTAAATTTTGCTCCATAGCTATGGATAAAAGCACTGATATACATGATACTGCTCAATTAATATTATTTATAAGAGGTGTTGATGAGAACTACTTGAAACTACTGAGGAACTGGCGTGCATGCGTTCTTTAGAGGGAACTGCAACAGGATGTGATATTTTTCGGAAATTTCAGGAAGGGCTTTTAGCTTTGAAAGTGCTTATAACAAATATACGTAATATTATAACCGATATAAGTAACAAAATCTGGATTTCTTGGACTCTTTAATCAAAACTATCCCGCGATCAATGTTGTTTTTTTACACTGTGTTCTATATCAAGACGCTTTGTGTAAATCTGTATTGAATATAAAACTCGTACTTGATGCAGTCGTGAAGCTTGTAAATACTATTCGATCTCGTGAGCTTACTCACAGGCAATTTCGAGTTTTTTCAGTCCGTGCAATTTAAATACTCTGTTGTACTGTAATACACGAAAGTAAGGTGGCTTAGTGTAGGATGTGTTTTCGAGCGAATCTGGCAGCCGAAAGACGACATTTTGTTGTTCTTCCATGAGAAACAGTGTTCTGCGGAGTGCGAAATGTTAGAAGATACAGAATGGCTTTCGGACTTTGCATTTTTCAGAGACCTTCTTTGTGATATGAGCAACTTGAATGTCAAGATGCAAGGAAAAAATCAATTTATCGACGATATTTGGGCCCAGCTGAAAGCTTTTAAACTAAAACTTAATCCGTTTGCTGGACTGCTAGCTAAAAACGACTTGTCTCATTTCCCGAGGTTAAATTCAATACCCTCAGTAGATGACGACAAGCTTAAGAATTATGAAGATGGCTTGAAAAAAAAACAGCATTTTGAGTTCGAACGCAGATGTCAAGATTTCAGTGCCATTGAAACAGAATTGGATATTTTTGAAAATTGTGACGCAGTGAGGTCAGATTTGCAGCTTGAATTAAATGAGTTGCAATCTAACAATTACTTCAAGCAGTTGTTTCTAAATATGCCAGTGACAGTGTTTTACAAATCATTATCGAAAGTAAGTTTCCCAAATTTAATATATCACGCTCAGAAAATCAGTGCTATGTTTGCTTCATCTTATATATGTGAACAAATGTTTTCAACTATGAACAGTAGAAAGAATTATCTCAGAGTTGACTGACAGATGAGAATTTAGCCTCATTCTTTAGAATCAGTAACATCTCACTTCGAACGTCAATATAAGGAACTTCTAAAATGAAATTGCAATTTCAGTCATCTCATTAATATATTTAAACTTTAATATTTGTGTATTGTTTTAAATTTTAGAAAAAATTATGCTGGCTCGCCAAACTCTCCCCTCCCCTCCCCGCGATCGAAAATGCTTGCCCGTCCTTGATCTAAACGTGACTGACTGAGTGAACTCCCGAAACAGGCCTACCTCAATTTAGCAAGAATTCAAAAGCTTTCTTTAGGAAACATTTTTTCAAATATTTTATTTTATTTTATTTTTAAAGAGGACAGGAAATTCGAAAATTTTAGTACAATCAATAGCAAGGTGTAAATGATCTTTAACAGGTATTAAATGAACAAAAAAACAAGAAGATATGACAAAAACAATAACAAATGAAAAAGCGACTTACATAACAAAATTTTAAAAAGCCAGCAGAGAAGAAAAGTTAATTTGCCAAAAAATCGAAAATATAAATATAAGGGTTGAATGACACTTATAGGTTGACTGGCTGGTTAACTGGTTAAAGCAAACATTGCACTTTTATAAGAAGGATATTTTCGTGCAGAACTTTCTAAAGGAAACTGATTCACATTCATGTTACACAGAAAAAAAAAAAAAAAAACTCCACACAACCAGCCCCTCTGCCGGGAACTGAATTCGAACAAATAATAAGTAAGATAAACACACAGAAACTACTGTTCGTACGCATTGCACTGAAATTAAAAACAGCCATTTATATGACGTCTAAAATTTAGATATCTTAATTCTTCCTCTCAAAAATGCTTACAATTTTGAATTCTTATATTTAGAACTTTAGAAACGTCTGTAATAGGAGTCCCCTTCAATAATTAAATACGAGTTACATTACTTGAAATCTAAAATCTTCGTCAAGACTTTGAATCAATTTACTACATTTCATTCACTTTATTTCTTTCTATATATGACCATGCTAAATTTTCATATCCATAAAAAGTAACAAATATATAATTTATCGTTCTAAGCAATCAAAAAATATCTCACCTTAGAATACATACTACAGTGGAGAATTTTTTAGAAGGCTTTCGGCTGGTACTCATATTAAAAGTTCATTAAACTGAAAAACAAATTTTCACTACACAGTTATTGAACAAAAAAATTTCGAGGAATTTTTGCTTTTAAAAAATCTTATGTAATTCGATTACTATAGTTATGTCCCATGACCTTTGAGAGAGGCTTAAACCGCCAAATCTTAACATTGATTTTATAACAAATCTTTTATTTCTTCATAAAATCAGATATCAAACTCAAAGCACACTTCACAGAAGTAGAAGCTTCCTGAAATAAGGCAAAATCTCTCTATCGAACAGGATCGACGTGCACTCTACTTTTGAAATGTAAACAGAAGTTTTAATTATCCACGTATGTATTGCAGACGCATTGCTCAAAAATGTTTAAAATAATCTTCTAAAACTACTGCTATTAGAAGAAATTCACGATTCTTGATAGAATTTCATTGTTAAGGCTTGGTATGAAATAACAAAATTACCATATGTGGGAATGAAATAGGGACGCTAATCTGTAATACTACTGCACAGATGAATCGATGAAGAACTAGCAGAATGAATCTTTAGGGAACTATTTCTAGTGTTAATACGTTTTCAAAATATAACTGAAAAGAAAAAGATAGCAGGGGGTAGGAGAGCAGGAGGATTATGGAACGAGGAACACAAAGCTGATATCTACATGGACTGTGTCAAACCAACGTGGAACAATAAAGAATGTGAAGAAAAATTACTAAAGCAAATATAAGTCATGGTAGAACACTAAAATGACAAGCAGTTAAAATTACACAAGTCATTGAATTGAGTTCCATCACAGATTTGAAAAGTCATCGTCGCCATACCGTCCAAAAAAGTATTAACATAAAAAAAAGAGTTTTACAAGGAGAAATACAGCAGAAATACAGCAGTTTATATACATTTATTATACAGCAGTTTTACAGCAGAAAAAACTGAAAAGTTGTAAGTTTATTATTACTCTAATTAAACTTTTATTTACTTATTTAGCATATTGTTACCAGGCCTTCTTTTCAGATATGTTTCCTAGTTGTTTGTTTCCCTGCATTAATTACATCTGTCAAGATGAACCTGTCTTTTAAGATGATTGATTTCAGTTTTTTTTAATAGCGACTAATTATGACCAATTATACTTCCAGAATATATAAAAAATAAATATGGTTAAGAATTTCAGTTACATTAGATTAAGCATTGCTTCCACGTTCCAAACCAGCCATACGATATGAATGAGGTCAGATCATCTCAGTCAACAAAAAGTTTTCTCACATAATGACGAAGTGACACAGAATGTCACAATTTACTGACGGAAACTTCGGTCATACATTATTATGTTTGCATTTTAGCAGGTGCCCTGATCTACTCATCAACACGAACTTTTACTCAGTACACAGTGAAAAGTAAAAACGTGGTTAGACAATACAATACCTTTACAAAGATTATTAACAATTTTAATATTTCTTCCACGTTATTTTTGACAAGGCAATGGAAATATACGTCAGACATATATGACAGGAAGTTGCGTTTTAGCAATTTAGTCATCATTAATGAATTTAAATTACAAACATAATCAAATAAAATATGAACAAACGAGAACAGAATTGTTTTTCAAAAGTTTAAATCTCTTAGCATATAATATAGATCTCGTTTAATAGTAAAAGTTCTACATCTGTTTGCATTAATTTACATGTTAACTCATCATACGTTCCATTTCAAAGAAAAGAGTAGCGGCTTTTCGTAAATCCCTAATTCTGTTTCGTTTCCAAAAATACAGGGTGCCCATAATTAAACTTGAAATTTGCAAGCAGTCTGTAGCAAAAGCTATACAGCGGAATTGCATGAAAATTGGGTAATGGCAGAATGAAGTGATGGAAATTTTATCGAAGGGGGAAAACAATGAGTTTCAAAAACCACCCCTAAGTGGCGTATCATAGCTTTATTGAGAATATAAATAATCTACAAAAGTTTACAAAACATGCTCGATATGATATCCACCACTGTCTGCTAACATCTGGAAGAGTAAAATCGCATGTTCTAAAAATAAAAATCGCAAAAGTATGCTGGGGCGCCATCTTGCATAATCACATGTCCCTTTGCGGTGAGCAAACAGTCTGCAATAAACCGAGAAACACTTGCACCAGAAAGATAAGGTACGCTGCGCTAGTCACACACTCCAGAACAAGTAATTACCTACTAGGCAATTGCTAAAGATATCTGTCCAGATATTTACGAAAAATCTCTGCTGGTGTTTTACGAAGAGGCAAGTGACATGAGGACTGCTCTTAACCTAGATGTGTTACCCTGCGAGTGTTGAAAATAGCTTCTGAAGTAAGCAAGGCTTAATAACACGAAAAACTGGATTGCCAGCTGTCATTCACAGCATGAACTCTTTGCCTGCAGCAATAATCATATGAGTTAAAAGATCATCAGTTTGCATGTGGAAGGGTGCACGCGTATTTCATGTGCAACATCTTTCACTGTACTATGATAAATACCAGCGTAGGATGCCACAGCTGGCATGCTTGTAGATGGAGTTGCTGCCAATCTCTTCAAAGTACATTCTCCGATTCCGACATCCGCACACTTCGCTTTCTTCTCACATTTCTGTTGGAGACAATAAATAAACTAGCCTCATGCAGTCTTTTACCAACAATGGTTCAACAGACTGACATGGAATAGGATGCATTGAAATCGTACAATCATCATGTTTCGCGTCAGTTTCCATTTGCTTCACTGAATATTACATGCATTTCTGCCAGTTCCGAGTTTGTGTAATTCGCCATGATCTTCACATATTATAAGTCGTTTCGGATAATGTTACCCCGGTAATAATCTGAAGCAATGAAGATGCTACGCTTTTAAAGAATAACATTTGCTTCGATTGGCTTTCAACAGAACCTTGATGATTTCAACAGTAACAGCTGTGGATGCTGCTTCATTTCATAAGAAATATGCAAACAGCAAATGCTAGACGGTGACGTTTTGGAGAAATGCTATTTCTTCGGCAGGACAAAAACGATGTGAGAAGTTACATGTGCTTAAGTATTTGTTCTGAATTTAATGTTTTCTAAAGCTCTGAGCGAAATGCGGCCCTAAGTGCATTATGAATAATTGTTTATCTTCATAGGTAATACCACCGTCTTATATTGTTGAAAGAATTTACGAAAATCATGTAAATGCTTGACCTAATGAAATCATTCTAACACATTTTTAGCTAAGAAATGAGGAACCATCAGAAATAAACGAAACAGCTGGTGAAAGACAGGACAAGTCAGAACAAGTGCAGGGGGCACCATTTCATCGGTATGAGCAAAAATGGTATTGCCCCGATGTACTACCTTTCCGTATTTATTGATAATTAAACAAGGTGACATACAATCATACAAATGTTATACATTTGGACATACATAGCTGCATATTGTTACATTTGGTGATGGTAATGTTCATAAGTAGGTGAGATGCAATAAAGTTCGTAATAATAAATAGATAGAATAGCATGGTATGGAAGTAAGGCACAGATATGAATGAAGACTGAAGGCACGTTAGAAGTGTGTGTTTGGTGGAGATAACAATGGCACACTGAAATTATTGCAGAATGAGAGGATTGAAGATTAAGGGTGGCACTCTGAAATTATTGCAGCATGAGAGGATTGGAGATTAAAGGTGGCATATATTGAGTCCTTGTCTGTGGAGGTAGTCGATGATGTTCTTTATCTGACTAAATGTTTTTCTGTGCTTGATTAGAAATCGCCTGAATTCTAAATAGATATTTATTTGTGGTTAATAGATATTTATTTGTGGGTTATGTTTCAAAACTATCAAACTATTCTTCAACATGCAAGCATTATTCTGATACAGAAATGTTTATAATAATCGTCTTATTTGATCACAACGACGCAACCAATGGCATTCGCCAAAAGGAGGGATGCCCTGTGAAGAACTTTTTTAGGGAATCTGCCTGGTATCCATGTTACACATGGAGAAAACCATGACAACTCCTATGCACCCAGCCCATTCGCCGGGATTCGAGCCCCGGAATGACCTACTGTTCAGCGACTTTACCACTCGGCCACTGGTAGGGTACATAATCGTCTTAAAGCAATGGTTTCATAAACTATCTCCTCGTTACCTCAGAAATTACAGATTGGAACATAATAAAAGAATAC
Source organism: Stegodyphus dumicola (assembly GCF_044657685.1). Taxonomy (NCBI): domain Eukaryota; kingdom Metazoa; phylum Arthropoda; class Arachnida; order Araneae; family Eresidae; genus Stegodyphus; species Stegodyphus dumicola. The sequence continues at coordinate 204,809,310 of NC_140771.1, forward strand.
ACATATATTTCGATAAATATGATTTAACGAGATTTTTATATAACTATTTTTGTTCTAACTATGACGATTAATTTCTCTATACGTTCGTTAGTGATACTTCCTTTGCAAAAAACGATCATCGATCACATACAAATTTTGTAAATAAAAAATGCGACACTTTTCACATAATATTAAATGCACATACATAATTCAGCAATAAAATACTTTTTGTAAAAATGTAAAAAGATATGTTTTTACAAAATTCAATATCAGAAAAGATTTGCAAAACATTTCTAAAAATTTAAAAGTTTCTCCCAAACCTAAAACGCTGTTGTAAAAATTAAACATTATTAAAAAAAATTCTGATGAAGACCGTGGTGCCACCCCCTCCAAAGTTTACCTTGTTTAAGGATAAATACAAATACGAACTCTTATCATATTTAAAAAAAATAATAATAAATGGGTTAAGTATTACTTTATTTGCTGCACAAATGTTCAAGAATATGGTTTATTATGTTATGGTAAAGCATTAAAAATTTTAAAAATTATACACGATCAAACATTGGAGGGCGGAGATATTTGGTCAGATAATATGTTACATTAATGTTAATTTATTGGAAAGATCAAGCCAAACATATCGTCTCTCCCGCCCTCAAACGCTTCTCGGCCAAGATAATATGCAGGGTGATACTAAATTGTTTTTACAAATTAAGAGAGGTGACAGTACTCATCCACATGAGCAATAATTACCATAGAACATAGGGTCGCATTCCACTCTGAGGCAGAAAAGAGGAATATTACAATTCTAACCTGAACCTGCAACAATGTTGGGAAAGCGAATGAAAGAGATCAAAAGTTACACAATCAGTTTAGTGAAAAACTCACAGAGAGTGCACAAAATGGATAAAACCGAAAATTTGGCGTTCGGGTGTGAATTCCAGCTCAGACTTTGACGGTAAACACTCAAATCCACATCTTTGGTTGGCAAGGTCTCAACCTCGCAAACGATTGCAACATGTTAATTATCTAATCAACGGCTGAATATTATCAACTAACTCCAGCTTCCGCTGTATGCCAAGATTAGCATGAAAAGTTCTTGCTGTGTTCCGGCTGTCAGAACTTCGTGTCGCATAGAAAGGCGCTTCAAGTAGAATGAGGGCAGTACAGTAAGTCCAGGAGGACAAGATAGAAGATGGCGAAGGGGAGAAAACTGCTACTCTGGTACTTGATATTAAGGCAAGCAGTTTTTCATCCTAATAGATTACTTGCCCCTAATAATTTAGATAATTAACTCGTTGCAATCGTTTGCTAGGCTGAGACCTTGCTAACCAAAGATGTGCATTTGAGTGTTTGTCATCAAAGTCTGAGTTCGAATTAACACTCGAAAGCCAAGTTTTCGGTTTTATTCCGTTTTGTGCACTCTCTGTGAGTTTTTCACTAAACTGATTGTGCAACTTTTGGTCTCGTTCATTCGCTCTCCAAACACTGTTGTATGTTCAGGTTGGAATTCTAATATTCCTCTTTTCTGCCTCTCACAGTCTCACAGTGGAATGCGACCCTTGTGCTATGGTAATTATTGCTCATCTGGATGAATACCTATCACTCCTTTTCATTTGTAAAAACAATTTAGAATCACACCGGATATATATATATATATATTAATGTTGTATGGTCTTAAATTCACTTAGTGCAAAATCAAGTTATTCTACTGCTTACGCAATAGCTGCAAAGTAAGTTAATAATAATTTATTTACTAAAGAAATATTGATTATATTATCTCCTAAGATTAATTTTAGTTTATCTAAAATGAGTGAATCCATAGTTAGTAAGGTTAATTCCGAAAATTGTTTTAAAGTAACAAATTTTACCTTCCCCCCGACACGCTCAATTTGCGTTCAGCCTCAAATTGTTTCAAAAACAGATGATTGCTAATGCAAACAAATGTTCACCTTCCCCTGACACGTCAATTTGCTAAGTACGTACGTACAGACGAAAAAATTCTCTTCTGAATTCATTTTAAAATCCGTTTCAGTCCTTTATTTTGTACAGACCGACATACAGATGTCACGCAAAAACATCGTTCAAATGGATTCGAGAGCGGTCAAAAATGGATATTTTCGTTGAAATATGGTACTCTAAATTTTTCGCGATACTTCCTTTTACTTCGTACAAGGTAGTTACATTTAAGTCTCATTTGCTTATTCTTAATGCCTGAATTCTCGACATTTGCTTATTCTTAATGCCTGAAAAGAATCTGTGTAAGACAAAATCTGAATTTCGCGGATAGAAAGTTAATTTTCCATGGCTATCACTGGCAGACCAACAAAGCAATAAGCAAAAGGTATTCCTAACACTTCTTTAACGACGCTTTTGCAACAATAATAAATCAAATTATCGTTCATATTTTTCAGATTTAAGGGAATTTTTAAAATTTGCGAGATTAGCAAGTAGCGTGAAATTAATAAGTGAAACGAAAATATTATCTCAAGAACCAAAGAATGTAAAAAATAAAAACACAAAAGCAGAGAGTGTTTTACAAGTACTTTAGCGGAGAAATAAATTATAAAAACCCTCTGCTTATCCCTTCCTGATGTGGCTGGTTACCAACGAATTCCAGAAATGAAATGATTAGTCAAACTCAACAATTCGTTAATCGAATATGTCTGTGTACACTTGAAAGACAGTATGCCTGCGAAGATGCGCTGGAATAATCATTCAAAAATATAAAATTGACTGAAAATAAATCCGAGGGACGAAACAAAGGAAAATGTTTCGGGACATAAAAGCGGATTTTTAACACTATTATTCCTTAAAAATTCTGAATCCAGTTCAATAACAAGAAGCCCTATTCTTTCGAAACTCGAATAATTCTTATGAAAATAACTTAATTCATCACGCAGCTGACTGATTGAAGCAAAGCACGACAGCTATTAGCTTAAGAGCAGGAAGCCTTTATGGAGCACCTTCTGCGGGAAAGATTTATGGAGCACCTTCTGCGGGAAAGAGAGTCATATTCACGTCACACATGGTGAAATCTACGAAACTGCCTACCGCTAGAAGTAATTAATGGCTTAGACCAGCAGACATTGGTAGCTCGACCCGGGTTCGAATTCCGGTGCATTTGCTGATTGCATGGGCGGTTCGTAACACTGATAAAAACATTTTAGTAGTAAATCAGATCTAATAATAATAATAATAATAATAATAATAATTTTTATTTCCTAACATGCCCACTTTTGAAGTCTCTGGATATTTAGAACTCAGTAATTTTTAGAAAGAATAAAAGGCTTAATGTTTTCGGAAGGGATGGTCGATATTCTGTTTAACTTAACAGTTAGCTATTTCTCCAAAATATCATCTCATTATCAAGCATGGAGGTAATTCTTATTAGAGTGAAGTAGCATGTCGGCACAAGTTGAAAATTTTGAATTCAATGATGGAGCTGTAAACGGTTTTACTGACCGATGAATAATTTTACATCAAGAACAGCAATATTGAGTATCGTTTAATTTTTAAACCCGTTATTTCAAATTCAAAAATCTCTTCTTTCAATTCTCATTTCATTTCCCTAACAGAATGCAAATTTCTATCACGCGCGATATTCAAATTAGGTAGAAGGAAGTATTCAAAGTAATGCTTTGGATGGTGAAATTAGAGCGTGTCCTGGCTGCTTGAAGGCCACGTACGTAACTTTCATTCTCTAGCGATTAGAATTCTACGGCGTTGAGTTCTTGCCGTTAAACATATTTACGCTGCTTTCGGTCACATCCAGTTTGCGCGAAAGTTCAACTGTGAAGACGTTAGGCTGTACTTAACTACATTAATTTTTAAGTAAATCATAACTTTTAGAGTTAAGCCAAAAATACTGGTTTTTTATAAGCACGAGTTCGTGGTGACTGTTAAAACTTTGAGTTATCCTTCTCCTGACTTTGAAGTACTTCAAATGACTAGGTGATAATTCACCAACAGCATTCAACGTCGCGAATATTTTATGTTAGCTACGCATACTTGACGTAATAGCACACATTATCATTAAACTCAAAGCTCAGAGGTTTGATTTTTTTAGTGTAAAAGCATATTGCATCAAAATTTTAATATGTGTTTTTTATTTTATTTCACAACGAAACATCATTCATGGCACACAGACTCAGTTTTGTTACTTAAAATTTTGTAAATTTGGCAATAAAAACGCGTATTAAAAATTTGAAGATGTTTTTAATACGCACACAATTCTTTTTGATTAAACATACTTTTTATTTTTTCCAAAGAGTAGAAAAGAGGTAAATACGTGCTTTACCAAATACAAAATTTTGGTTTTGCACATATATATGTTTGGCAGATATTCATTTTGACAGCCACTTCATGCACAAAAATAAAAGCCTTAGTAACTCGAATAACCATACATTTTATCTCACTGAGCATTAAATACAAAAAGAACAGGTAGATTAGCGCTGTCAGCTGAAATAAGAACGATCAAGACACGATGGATAGAAATTATCGTCGACCTCCTTATCAATAATAATAAGAGTAAAGTTCGATTTAAAACAAAAAGATTAGAGAAGAAAGAGTTAGGCTGGTAGACGCCAGAAACTTACTTTATTTGAGGAAGGTAATCCACGGACATAAAAGATGAGAAACATACAATACAAAATTTTGAAAAGCAATTATTTTGACTGCCTTAACAAGAACTTTGATCTCAATTAAAAACACAGAAGGATCCTATAACATTAGTTAGTTTTAATGGCGGTAAAATATTTTCAATAGCCACAGGGTTACTCCTTGTAAATTTTTAAATACCACCAATTATATTTTGTAACAAATAACATTCTGTAACGTAAATTGGGATTCCTCACTTATTCAATTAGTATACTTAAACATCAGGCCTGCAATATTTCAAGATGTTCATATATAAAAAAGGCATGATGAATATGAAATTCGGTAATAGGGTTTCGCGAACGGGTTAAAAAGTATATCAATAATTCCAGTATACCCTACAATCGAATGAATCATCATAGAAAAGAGCTTACAGTCACTATTAGTCAGCTAAAGGTCAAAGGGATTCTCCTTTTCCCTCCTTCCCTCCCGCAACGTGAGCACATGGACGAGTATTTCCCTATCTGGGGGAAAAAATGAGTGTTTGCTCCTTAGCACTCGCTGCGACGCAATTTATTATTACGTTTTAGTAAAAGCAAAGGCAAGCTTTCTACTCTGAAGTTAAGTTTTTTAAGTAAATTTCATGAGTTGATTTATTTTGTTAACTTTATTGCTCACTGCTACGCATAGTTTGAGTTCTGGGTGCTAGCGTATTATCCGTCAAACGTGAAACCTTCGCCAAGCAGCGCCAGTTATGAATCAGTGTAACGTAATAACACATTCATAAAATCTGCGCTCTTGCTGAGGAACTACAACTATTTTTCAATAAGTCACCTTCTTTTTTATGAACAAGTATATAAATTAACTGTTACATTTTCTTCTTGCATTTTGAGAAAAATTATTAAAATGTGGGTTCTCCCTTTTACAGAATAGCGAGCAAGCAATTTTGGCGCTTGGATACTTGCTCATTTTATTACCCACTGCGTTTTAATAAAATAAACAGTGGGTAATTTTCAAACTTATGGGATGCTACCATCAAAAAAGTGTATATTAATGGACATGATATGGTCAGCTGAACATGGCCGTAATATATTGTAAATAGTGTACTATAATTATGCACAGTACTATAATAGTATAATTGTTCCCTATTGGAAGCGAAAGCGGAAAGTTCGTACTTATAAGCATTAGCTTCCGTTAAAATCGGGGGTAGGACAATAGAGCTTCCGCCCTCCTTCTGCTGTACTATATGCCGCGACACGGTCCGGCATTGAGTTGATAAGATATATGTTATTGTCCGGGGCCCACAAATCTTGAACAGCCCCTTCCAAATCATGTACAGAGTGACAAGGCGGCATCTGCGTTTCAACTAGTCCCACACTTGCTCTATACGCGACATGTCTGAAGAGCAGGACGGCCATGGAACTAACATGACACAGGAAGTCTTGAGAAACTCGAGCTGTATGTGAATAAGCATTATCTTGCTGGAAAATTGTCCCTGGAAGACTGTTTAGGAAAGGTCCCATGTGGGGTCGAAGACTGTCATTAACATAACGCTCGTCCGTTTATGTTCCACCTACCACAGCTAGAGTGAACCAGCTATAATAGGCTATGGCCCTAGAGAGACCATTACGCCTGCTATGCGGGCAGTGTATCGCGCGACAGCGTAGGTAGAACTGTACTGCTCACCAGAGTGACTCCAAACCCGTACAAGGTTATCGTCTGCCCCCAAAAAGGAACCAGGATTCATCATTAAACACAACGCTTTGTCAACAGTGGCATTCCACGTCGTTCTGGCTTAATACCACTGTACACGGAGTCGCCGATGTTTTGGTGTTAAAAGCAGTACATGAAAATGGCGCTTGGATTGCAAATTCGCTTCTGCAAGGCGACTGGAAATGCTCTGTGTAACACAACGCTTTGTCAACAGTGGCATTCCACGTCGCTCTGGCTTGGCACCACTGTACACGGATGTTTTGGTGTTATAAAAGCAGTACATGAAAATGGCGCTTTGATTGCAGACCCGCTTCCGCAAAGTGTCTGGAAATGCTCTGTGGAACAACTGGAACCCCTACATCAAATTGTATCGTAGAATGAGTCACTGCGGGATCCACCAGCACATCGAAATCGGCTTACACACAGTCTTTAATGTCAGGCACGTATATTTGTTTTAACTCTCGTCATTTTATGTATTTAACTCAGAAGATTCATTAAGGATATCAGATGCACTGCAGTTTTACGTCAATGATTATCTTATATTTTAAAATAATATATTTAAGTACAAACTCTTTTATAAAGAAAAAAAACGGGGGAACAATTGATAACCCATCTTCCGATAAAAATTATATCCACATAGCGTTTATCGCGCACGTTCTTTAGATAACTGAAAATTAGTTTAATGATCACCAGTTACACTTTTGACATGAGATGAATAAATGCCTCCATAAGCAGCAGAAAATGAACGAAGAGATAAATATTTTTACTAATTTCTCTAGACTCTTCACAATTCCCCCCTTATAAAAATTTGCCTCACGTTAATAAATGAAAATAATCTAGGATGGCATTGATTACGATGGCGTTCGTTGTGTGGGACGCTGTTTCCCGTACGATGGGAAAATTTTAATCTGCTTCCCAGCCCAGTCCAAAGAAGTTTTAAAAAATTCCAGAAATTACTAAAAACATCATTTGTTGGAAATGATAAGTATTTATCACGTATCTGCATAATACACTTCGCATGTACACAGTCTCAGTTTAGTCTCAGTTGCACTTCATTTTCTTGTGCGTTCAGGGTTACTTATTTTTTCGAAGAGGGGGTGTCTAGGTTTTAAGAAATCGTACAGTGGATCCTCTTCTTCAGGACGGTCTTGAAATATGGTACGGCACTATCACTAACGAAACAGCGACAATTTTCATTTCTTCAGAAAGTTCAAGGTTACTGCAGTAACTGCTACCTTTAGTGCTCTCTTTTCAGCAGAATAAACGCCCACACTGAGCTTTTTTATCTTCTTGGTCAATAAGGGTTGCAAGTAATTCTTCAGAGGTGATATAATGTTAAGAGCAGAGACCATTTTTGTATTTGCACGCCTTTAAAAGTAAACTGTTCGCAAAATTAAAAGACAATCTGAAAAAAATATGCTCACTGACTGACATCTTCAGCCAATGTCCAGCGATATAATTATTTATGTTAATTACCTGTACGTAAAACTAGACTGTTAATTACCTGTACGTAAACTTGCGCTAGCGCATACGTTAGCGCAAAAAATACGCAAATTAAGTGACTGACAACAAACATATTGCGCAATAGATACAAATTGGAATTCGGATATGAAGCGCTGGTTTCTGTGAGTGGTTCACCACCTATGTCTGAAAACAACATTTCAATGAAAGGCTAAAAGTTTCGATTGATTTGTACTTTCGAAAAGAGGACAACAAACAAATGGGGTTCACCCATGATTTGAATTTACCAAAAAAATGTCGTATTAAGAGCCGAAAACCGCTTTTTAAGCTATGAATCAGCTGGCAGAACCTGACCAATGGCGGCCAGGAGCAACTATTGCGTCAGAAAACCGTTTCTGTCATTGTCGGCAGTACGAAATCTTAAAGCGACTAGCCAAGAGTTGACGACTAGACCTTCAGATTTCCACAGGGGGGGAACTCAAATCAACCGCTCTTCTGCTATACGAAGGATTCGCAAGATTAGAATTTAAGCAGGAAAGCCAATGGTATGTGTCTCATTCCCTCCATCTTCCAAAGATAACTGCAGTTTTCAGTGGTGTCGTTGCAATGTTCAAAGGAGACAAAACAATGAACGAGACTGTGCAATGTTTATAAACGAGGTCAGATAAAACCTGAACTATGATTCTAGAGATAAATTTTAATCTGAAGGAGCGAAGGGCTCTCAGTTGCCTTCCCTTGATCATGAAAAATCCATGGAAGCGGTTTCATGGCTTTGGGTGAGACATCAAAATGGGCGCACCAAGCTGTATGCCCTTGATGGCGGTAACTAGACATGTGAACGAAATCTTGGAACCTAAAGCAGGGCTTTTCAGAGATTGCTGTTGGCCACGATCTTTTGCTAATGGATGACAATGCTCGTCCACATCACGCATTTCTGGAGACAAAGAACTTGGAAACAGAAGATGCCACTCGAATGGGTTGGCACCTTACTTACGAGACTTGGACCCGATTGAGTATGTGAAGCATGTCTTAAGGCTACTCAGCAGTGAGCCGAATGCTTCCCTGGACTCTCCAAGGACCTTTTCTTGGACCAAAATAATTTTAAACATAGGCGTTTTCAACATTACTTTCATTTCTCTGGTTTTTGTTTCGATTTACGCAATCGCTTGATATTATTTTTACACACTTAGCTCAAATCAGTTAAAATAAGCCCACGCCCCAGGACCAAAGTAAAATTAATTAGTCGATTAATGAAATCCAAATATATACACTAGCAGCTTTGTTACTTTAACAAAGCTGCTAGTGTATTAGCTTCCTTAAAAGTGACTTTTCTATGCTACACATATAAGCGGACATGGCTTAATTTAGTCGTTTTACTAGCCAAGAAACCACGCTTGTCTTAAATGGATATCATTACTGCATTGTTTTGCTTCGAATACCCTTGATGACACAAGCAAAATGCGACAATAACAGCACATTTGTTGAAACCAGTTTTCTTGGCATCATCCATGCTCTCGGAAAATTGGTTACAACAAAGTCCGGTAACTGTATTTTACTATTTTTTATACCGTGATCAGAATCTTTTAAAGTAATTACTAATCAAAAATTAAAAAAAACAACTACGTAATAATAATAATAGAGAAAAGACAGTACATAACAGAAGACCAATTACGAAAATAATTTTGAAACACACCCACGATATACAGTGGTGGCCAAAATTGGTGACACTTTTGGAAATTTTTTTGTTTTTGAACTTTGTATGCTTATAGAAAACGTTACGTTTCACAAAATGCAAACTTGTATATATCACTTTAAAGAGAATTTATTACTAAATTCAATACAAAACACAAATTTCAATTATTTGCAATACAAAAAAAAAAAAGTTAAACGATAATAGTTATCGATATACATTAGATAGTGATCATTGCAATGAGTTATCAGTACTTAGTAGGGTACCCTTTATTTTTGATTACAGCTTCACATCGACGTTTTATTGAGCTGACAAGAGTTTTAAGCTCTTCTTTCGTTATTACATGATGCCAGAAAACAATTATAGCCTCAATTAGTTCCCTTTTATTTGATGGGCGCCTCATTCGGACAAGAGTTTTCAAACGGTGCAACAAATTTTCGATGGGATTGAGGTCAAGACTGTTTGTTTCCTGACCATGACAACAATTTAATGCTCTTTGTACGAAACCACTCTTTCGATATTTTGGCTGTGTGGCAAGGAGCAGAATCCTGCTGAAAAATAAACGAAGCATTGTTGGAAAAGATATCTCTGATGGAAGGTAGAAGTTTTGGTTCTAGAATAGTGTCAATGTATTTTCTGGCATTCAGTGTCCCATCAATGACATGAAGGCGACCAATACCATTTGTTGACATGTATGACCAAATCGTACCACTAACTGGGTTATTCACAGTTGCTTGAATGCAGTCAGGATGTAGCTCTTCTCCTATTCTACGTCTTACACATTTTCGCCCATCACTACCGAATAACGATATCTTAGTTTCATCACTCCATATAACTTGTGACCACTGATCATCTGCCCAATTAATGTGTTCCTTTGCCCACTGTAGTCTCTCTCTCTCTTTTTTTTTTTTTTTTTTTTTTCCCGTTGCTGAAAATTAAGATAAGGCCTTTTTTCGTGGAATTCTACCTCTCAGTCCAACATCTGTTAATCTTCTCCTGATTGTTCTTGAACTGACAGAAACACCAGCATCATTCAGATCACTTCAGATGGCCGCTGATGGCATTTTTCTATCTTGGAGACATAGTCTTTTTATTCTTCTGTCATCAATAGATGCGGTGCACCTTTTTCGGCCTTTTACTTCTTTGTTTTTTATTGAATTTGTCTCCTGATATCGTAAACAAAACTTTCGGACTCCAGATGTAGTCACTGAACCACCCACCTGTCTTGCAATTTAAGCATAGGAAAGACCACTTTCTCGTAACACAATAATATTACATCTCTTTCTAGGTGTCCAATCTACTCTTTTACTTGATGTCATTGCTTCTTGACTAAATATTAAAAATTTTTACAAAAATTCCTACTTGTAATTGCAGTGTATAAGAAACAGGTCCTCCTTCTACAGAACAAAGCAAAATCATGAATTGTTTGAAGTGTAAACATGATGTCAGCTTCTACTGGCAGTTACTAACATTTGATTGGTTCTCAGAACAAGAACAGTGATTGGCCAGGAAAGCTAGACATTACAAACCATTTCATAACTGTGTTTTTTATTCATATTAAAGTACATATAACTTTTTTTGTAATGCAAATAATTGAATTTTGTGTTTTGTATTGAATTCAGTAATAAATTCTCTTTAAAATGATATATACAAGTTTGCATTTTGCGAAACGTAACATTTTCTATAAGCATACAAAGTTCAAAAACATAAAAATTTCCAAAAGTGTCCACAATTTTGGTCACCACTGTATTTTCAGCATGTTTATTAGCGGCTGCAACACAAATTATACAGATTATCAGTTATGGATAGTTACGTGGCTTTGCTAACAGTAAGGCCTACCGTCTTTTTCTGAAAATAAGATATCCTCCGAAAATAAGCCCTATCGTGATTTTCGGAACTTTTTGTAAAATATGGCATCCCCCGAAAATAATCTTTAGTTAAAATAATGTGACAAGAATTCTTTAAAAAATGCTGTTGATTTATTAAGTAATAATATGTTTAGCTTTCCTAATACTCGTATTTCAGAGAAATGTTTGAAACAAAATATTCCGAGAAATTGTTAACGTCTACAGTTCGTTTCAAATTATTTCTTGGAATTCATCTTAACCAGTTCACCTTTTGCCTCGAGAGAGATACGTTCACAGGAAAGGCATCGTCATCCGTTAGCGTCGGCAGACTCTCGTCGGGGTGAAATTTGGGCTGAACCGTAACCCCCGAGACACATACGACGCAGCGACCTTTTTTCAACCCCCACAGAATGAGTCGAAAATCAAAAGGGGTGATTGATGGGTTACTTATCTTCTCAGCGGCGTCGCATTAGGATCACAGCGGGACTGTTTCAGGAAAGTAAAGGATGGGGACACTTTTTTCGAATAGCGCTACCCCCTCAACATATCTTATAAGATCCACAACAGCTTTCTCCCTTTCTATTAACGAACAAAGGGATTTGAATACTATCTTTTCAATTCTCAACAATTCAATTCTTCTCTTTTGTTACAGGCCATCAAGAAAATAAAACAAAACTCAAGTACATTTCAAATACTAGCTGATGCTTTTATTTTTACTTTATATAAAGTTTTTTCTTGACAATTAAAAATTACATTTACATTGTAATAGATTGCAATAGATTTGGGGTTGGGTGCAGGAAGTGGAAGTGGGGTTGGGTGCAAAGGGAAAAATATCTGCTCTAAGGACTACACCAGTCTTTGTGTTTTATGTTGCCCCTTAGAGGGTCGTAATTCACCATCCTTCAGTGTGACAGGTACGCTGTTCAATCTGATTTGAACAGAACTTCTAAATAGGCTTTCACAGGTGGTGAAAGGGGGAAAGAAATACTCTGAGCCCAGTTTTAGACACAAAAAGTTTACCTTTGGATGCGAAAAATGGTACGAAATGTTTGCGATTTTCCTAACGGCGAAACTGGTTAAAAACAAAACATAAGGCAGCAGTCTACATTGAGCGACAGTGCAGGTATACAACGTTCATTCATTTCAGTCTTGTAAGTCTGATTATTGCCTCATACGTAATTTTATTTAAAAATAAAGTGAATAATTTTTTACCCCAGTTAAAATGAGTACAAAACGAAAGAGCTATTCCGTCGAGTACAAAAAGGGAATCGTGGAAGACTCCAGGGGTGTAAATCTTGTAGCATTCTGTAAAGAGAAGATGCTGAATCTCCGTATGGTTCGTAAATGGCGTGCAGACTGCGATTACCTGTGTCAACTGGTGGACCAAGGAAATGAGAAAAAATGCAGAGTTGGATCAGGTCGGCAGCCGTTATTTTCTGAGTTGGAAGATTGCATCTGGGAATGGATTGCAGGCAGTAGAGCAATGGCTTTGGTTGTGCGCAGGGCTGATATTCAAAAATTTGCCCTTGAAACAGCAATTGAATTTGATATATCCACAAAAGAATTTAAAGCATCGTCACACTGGTTGGACAACTTCCTTAAATGATATGAACTGTCTCTAAGGAGATCAACAACATTGTTTAAGCTGGATGACAATGAAGTTGTTAAGCGTGCACTTGCGTTTAAGATTTTTGTTAATGGCATCGATTTTTTGAAATACCAACTCTCCAACATAATTGCTATGGATGAGACCAAAATATGACTCCTTGGCGGTATTCCTAGGCCAAGGAGCTCAAACAACAGTTCACCACAAGGCTTCTTCGTCAATTTACGTTCCTTCTACCGGTTACGATAGTGCACGTGTTACCTGTATTTTGGCGATTCGTCTAGATGGCAAGAAACTATCGCCATTTTTAATCACTAAAGGTAAAAAAGACCAGATTCAACGTGTTTCAGGAATTTATGTCATTGAAAGGGAAAAAGCCTGGTGCACCCAAGCAGTTATAAGAAAGCGGGTTGATTTTATGCTGCCACCACTGTTGAGGGGTCAGAATAGAGGTTTACTAGTTTGGGATTCAGCCAGTACTCGCCGCGCTAAAGACATGAAAAACTTTCTTGCTGAGAGGAAGATTGATTACATAATGATTCCGGCAGGAATGACTGGTTACCTCCAGACACTTGACATTGCAATAAACAAGCCATTCAAGGATCATTTGCGGATGGAAATCAATGAATATATTGAAAACAGAATGGTGAGAAATCATCGAGGTCATTTTGTAAAACCAGGCTTACAAGAAGTTGTGAATTGGGTAAAAAATTCATAGGACAAAATAACTGATAGTGATGTTTCCAATGCACTACAAACAGGCTACTTATACAAGAATTATTCATTTAACGATAGCTATATCGCAAGACATAAGAGATTCAGACCAATGATTCAGCAGGAAATGGATTTAGAAGAAAATCAGAATATAATTCAGAATTTTATTTATGACGATGTTCCAGAAGAAGATGACATGACTGTAATTGAATAAATTTAAATTTCTGTATTCTGTATAAAATAAATATTAAATAAAAATATATAAATATACTTTTATTTTTGCCCTCCCCCGAAAATAAGCCCTAGCGCGTATTTTGGACCAAAAAAGAAAGTAAGACAGTATCTTATTTTCGGAAAAAGACGGTATATCACACACGCATTTGTTTTACAGGAACACCTTTTTCGAAGAATTTTCCTGCCTGGTGTACTATTGAAAGAAAGACGCGGGATTTTTTTCTTCCTTTCGGAAAAAATTGCAAGTTCTTTGTTTTCAACCAATCAGCTATCAGCTTATTTGTAATGGAGAACCAGTTTTCCCTGTGTTAACCCCAAAGCGATATGTGGTGATTGGCTTTTCCAGTTTTCTTCCGAAACAAACGGATGTGTGATAGGAGCCTAAAGGTATCAGCCACATAGTATAATAAAAGGTGCTTACAGAAGTTGATGTCTATATAATATGTCTGGTTTGGTCATTAATATGTTAATGCTTCTGAATCGAGTGGATTAATTTGAAGGATGTTAAGGATTCACTTCACACGGTAGACGCTGCGCTAATCATACACAAAGATTTGCGCTTCTTGTACATACCCGTCTTGATGAAAATTTTATAAATATTGTAAATAAAAAAATAATTTCAATTTCAGTGATTTGGCAGGATATTCCTATAACATAACAGTAGGTTAAAAACTGCAGAAACGTTTTCTAAAATAATACTTTTTTTATTAATCTTGAACAATAATACAACTTATAAAAATGGATCCAATTAACTCTGAGTTATGCCCTCCTGAATCTGGGATATTCAAATCTTCAGCTATTATTAAGGATAAACTTTTTTTTCGTTTCCTCTTATTCCAGTTACAATTACGGGGAGGATTCTCTCTGTATAGATATATGTAAGTAATTTTAATTGCATTGATTAATAGCATTTTTGTTACAAAAGATTATTTTAGTTTTTGGCGGTGATGATTTCGATGTCAGAATTTCTCCATGAGGTTTCATGTTATTTGTATATTATTAACATAGCATACACGAAAGGATCATATAAAAATATTAATCTTTTTCTCAGAGAACGCAAATTATACGAAATATTCATAACAGCTCTAGGAAGACTTGAAAGTAACAGAACAACGCTTTAATGCAGAATGCACGAAATAAAGATTTTTTTTTTTTTTTTTTTTTTTTTTTTTTTTTTTTTTTTTTTAGTGTCAGCAAATAACCGGTACAAAGCTAAACTTTATGCCGAAACATTCTGACCTAAAATACAAATATTAACGTCAGAGAACAAATTGCAGCTCCCGAACATTTAGAACATTCTCGTATAGTTAGAATTTCTATTTGAACTAAAAGATGGGAATTTTCATTTCCTAGCGACAGAACTGCCTTGTTTTATTTACATTCCGATCGCTGTTGTCCAATATATGTTGGCTTTCCGTTCTAATTTTAATACTTGAATGATTTTGCATTTAGTATACATAGAAATCGTTAAGATTGGAAATAACTGTTTTAAATTTAATAAAAGCCAGAAAATGTGTAAATTCATTATGTAAGTGAAAATATATAAATGGTAACTTTAAGACAAATGTATACATGGTAAAACCTAGAAGACCAGTGAACGTTTCAATGGTATTTTATGCAAATTATGCCTAAAGACACTTTTCTGAGCCTGTGGACGTTGATAAATTGTCTTAAAATCAGTGTAATTTTACTGAACAATGTGTTCCGTAGTCTTATCCGTACGCAGTACGGCGGCTATAACTCGTGACGTCACACTGTTGACATTTCCTCGGCTTCACTTTTGTGACATCATGTTTACTCCGTCTATTCTAACCTCCTTAGGCCAAACGACCATGTTTATTAGATCTGCTCATTTCCGCAAACGAAATCACTGGAATTATTCAAGGCTGGTCGGTGGCTACACAAAATGGTACTGAAAGTGTTCTGTACACTGTGGGGAATCATATATATTCTCAAAATGTTCATGAATGAAACCAAAAACGTTTTCAGGACTGAAAATCTGATTTTTTTTTTTTTTTTTGTATGAATACTCTAAGATGTCTATGTTGTACCTTTGACAAACATAACGCTTCCAAGGTTATTCAATGTGGCAAACACACAGCCTCAATATCTTTTCTAGCGAATTGTTTTGTTTGATGATATCTGAATGTGTGTGTGTGTGTGTGTGATTATGGCAAAGCCTCGAGGGCTATCTGCCTAAGAGGAGGGATGCCTTCGTGGAGGACTTTCTAAGGGAAACTGGCTCGTATACACGTTACACATGGGGAAAACCACGAAAACGCCCATGCAGCCAGCCCGTTCGCGGGATTCGAACCTCGGACCGAACTACCAGTGTTCAGCGACTTTACCGCTCGGCCGCTGGTGGGCCCATTGAGGATATCTGAAGAAGAATGCTTATAGCAGAGAAAAATGTGCAACAATGAGCAATCATCGCGGCTGCTTTCTGGGAATGGCATTTTGTGTAGTAAAAAGTTACCACAAACCGTCGTCATCGAAGTTACATGCCAAGAAAGTGGACATTCTGATTATGCTTTGCCATGGACATTGTATAACTGAACATTTCATCACCCATCTTTTGTACATCAGAATTTTATAAGTGATGTTTTGCGTGCAATCCTAAAAATAACGCATATAAAACTGCTGACTTCACTGAACTTCTTTTTAAATTAGTAATGTACTTGATGTCATTCGAAAGTAAAAAAAAAAAGGGGGGCTACGTTAAAAATAAATGGGATATGTCTACAAATTTATAGACCATAATTTTAACATGTTTTACCTACATAAAAGAAGAAGGTGTTATTCAAATATAAGCGAAGTACGCAAGGGCTACCTGCCTAAGGGAAGAGATGCTTCGTCCAGAACTTTCTAAGGTAAACCGTCTCGTATATACGTTATACATGAGGAAAGCCACGAAAACCAATCATGCAGCCAGCTTGTTCTACTGGGATCGAACACAGGGCAAATTCCCCTGGGTTCAGTAATTCAGGGGCCTAAACCCCTCGGTCAATGGTTAGACCACATTAAAAAAAAGGGAGGGTCATACATATAATTAATAAAACCGATGTACATTATCCTGCCAGAAAGATCTCGAAGCCCACAAAACCTAGTACTATGAATCTTGCTAGTACATAGCATGATTCGCACAGATGCATTTCTATACCCTGTCAATCGAAAATTCCGCAGTATGCTTTTCAACAGCTATCTGATATTGAAAATATCAAAGCTGCACTATCAAGGAATTTGAAATTTAGTATATGAGTCATGAGCCATAATAGGTATCGCAAAGTTTACAAGAAAATAATAATTTCCAATGAATTTTGAATTATTGTGAACTTTATTATCGTTTTTGGTATAATTACTTTCTTAACGGGTAGTATGCGAATATTAAAAATATAATGACAATTAGTTATTTAAATGTGATGACAATACTAATTACGGATTTCTGCTCTTATAACCTTTAATCTGCTATATACTTTAAAACAACGGAGAATTGTCAGTTCTTTTTTATACACATTACATATTAATATCAACTGCAGATGAAATTTTCGATTTAGCTTTTTTACTGGTCTTTTTATATAAACGTAAATTGTAGGTATAATCAAAAATTAAAATAATGACAGAGTAAACTGGAAATATAAGTAATGCCGTACCACTGGGTATAACATTTTTGTTCTAGAATGACAGACTTAACAAGAGGAAGGAATGATGATGGGTAAGCATAAGAAGGAAGCACACTTTTAATATGCAATATATAATGATAATGTCTTTTAATATGCAATATATAATGCAATAATTATGCAAATGTGTCTTAATTATGCAATATATAATTTTGAAATAGTAATATTTCAATAAATGCGTGCGTGTTTAGACAAGAAGCTACAATTATAAGAAGGCGCAATAATACTATTAAAATTATATGAATTAGATGGCCTTATTAAAAGACTTCTCCACTGGAGTTTTAAAAATTAAAATAAGAATAAACATACATATTGCTTTCAAACTGCTCATTTTGTCAAGAAAAGTATAATTTTAATTTCAAAGATGAACTTATTATGCCTCTTTGACCACCTAGAATACAAACATGGCTGATAGAGAGGGAAAAGCAACTCTTAGATAATGTGCAATGTGATATATAAGACCGATATATAGACAATGGGCAATTTGATATATAACCGAATTGTCGCCATAAGTTAACTTATATACAAATATACCGGGTGATCAAAAAGTCAGTATAAATTTGAAAACTTAATAAATCACGGAATAATGTAGATAGAAAGGTAAAAATTGACACACATACTTAGAATGACATGGGGTTTTATTAGAACCAAAAAAAAAAGTTTAAAAAATGTATGAAAAATGTATAATTACAACTGTTCTCGAAGAACATTTTCCTCCGAATTTTCAAGTTAATATACCTTACGAAAAGCTAGCTGGCTTGTGAATGATACCTAAGAACTGGCTGGCTATTTGGTTGGTTTGTTAAACATGAGAAGTATGCTAGAGACTACGGAGCTTTCTATGGAGAAAGACGCTTTTCATGAAAGATTTTCTACTCGCACTTATCCATATCATCATAATGAATGCCACGAGAACACACTGATGGACAACTGCTAAGAATCACAAACGGCTCTATAGGGCGTAAAAACGTCAGTGTGGTTGGATGCTAAGTGAAATAAAATAATGCCAGAATACTAGGACATAATAATAAAGATAATTTAATGTGCTTTAAAATCCAGAAGGCTTTGAAAAGTATTCAAAAAACAAAATGGTCATTTTGTGTTGAATACATAAAAACGGATTTACAGTTCGGAGGCACTCTGGGGTAAGATGTCAATACGGGGTACGGCAACCACGTACGGCGATGCAAGATACCACACGTCGTCCGTCTCATGCTTTGGCACAACACATTCAGCAACTGTTGGGGTAATTTATGCCATTCCTCTGACAGTGCACCGTTGAGGGTGTCCTTCTTTATTGCAGGGCATTGCAACCATTAAGACTCCTCCCCAAAGCATCCCAAACACTGCTTCTACTTTTTCTTGTTTTCAAAAATATATATGTAATAAAAACAAGAAAAAGACGGAGCAGTGTTGATGCGTACGTAGATCCATACTGAAGAGGATATTTGTGGCCACAGTTCGCTTGGCACTCTAGTCGTGCCCATTCAAGAACATTTCCATTTTTTGATACTTTTGCAAAAGGAACTACATTTATACCACCGCCCGTGAGCTTAATCACATTCGGGACTGGTGCAAAGTACCAGTTGAAGTAACATGAAGATGACATTAAACACACCTGCTGGGCCCGGGGTCCCACATCCCCGGAACACCAACAATTTTAAGCTCCTCTGCTAAACGCTCAAGTTTAGCTGAACCCACCGCTAAATGCGGACCACTTAGAACCACCGTCCCTGCCGGACCGAGACCACAATGGGCCGATGACAACTTAGAGCGATGACTGGCCGTTCAATTTGGCTACCTGCCAGCACTACCCCGGATGCCCCTCTCCTTAGGCTTTACATGGAATACCAAGGACAGCAGTAACCATATTCTCAATGGTCCAGTTTGCTATTTGGCTACCAATACCCTGGTGGATGAGGACTTATACCTCACGGCCCATGAAGAGTGAGAATAAGACCCACCCCATGGACCATCGGGAACCGGCAAGTTCATAAATCTCGGCCCGAGGCCGAGACTGCCTAGGTACAGATCCTAGCTATTACTGTAAGAGCGCTCTGCGTCGACCCGCGGGGGTGGGAGTTGCAATAGGAAGCAATACCAGCGTAATTACATCCTAGCAGAGCAGAGAATGAAGCTCAAGTGCGTAGTTATTCTACATGGAAACACACGAATAGAAAAGTTTTGTTTGAGCTAAAAGTTTCAGTTCCCAATTATTACGTCATAAGCGCTGCGCAGGCCATGCAAAATCGAATGATCTAGAAATGACGCCATCCAGAGAAGTTATAACGATTTTCATAGCAGATAAGAAGAATTAAAGAGTTACCGTTAGTTTAAATTATAATTTTGATTCACATATTTATCTTACATATATACTTTTGGTACTGTCACTTGCAATAAAAACGAGAGGTGTACGACTAGATACAAAATTTCAAGAGATCTATGGCTAATCGTTTTCGAATTATGCGAGATACATACGTACGTAGAAACGTCACGAAAAATTCCATTCTGAATCCACTTCACAATCCGTTCTGGAAAAAAAAAAAAAAAAAAAAAAAAAAAAGTCCTTTACGTGCAACAAAATAGTCAAAATGGATATTTCCGTTGAGATAGATAACCGAAATTTTTCGCGATTACAATATTCCTACTTCGTACATAGTAAAACGTGCGACCAGTCAGCTGCTTTCAGGTTGCGCATTCGGCCCGCATGCAATTTGAGACCACTGCCGTAAAACATACGCGTACTGAAGGAAGGAGGGGGGGATGGCTCATGAGGAATGTCATACAATCGATTTTTAAGCTGCGATTAAAACTCGCTACGGCGAAAACGTAAGATACAAATAAAACACGCATGTGCACACCCCCAAGAAGTGCAAATGCATCAATATTACTCTGTCGTCTCATTACCTACAACTAACAAAAAGCTCAGAATGAACTAACTGTACGCAGTTGAGGAAACGTTCCGTGCCACTAGATAGCGAGGCCGTCCGTCTGATTCAACGAAGGACAAAACGAAATTTGAGATGATGTCGGCCCCTTTTTTAACTTAGATATGCCACATTCTTAATATGCTTTTATGATTTCAGAAATATTTCCAATTTCTATGATGCCTATCTTTTTTTCAGCACAGAGAGCAATGGAAAATTTAATTATTTGTTTTCGGCAAACAAGTGCAGAATTTACAATTTCTGGGTCGATTATTCTTATTTAATCAAATCGATTGCCAGGTAAGGTTTTGGCCAAGGACAGAGTGTTTTCCAGTTGTAGTAAACCGCTTAGCAACCATTCTATGAATCTTGCATAAAAATTCCGAAAACAACTTTCGAAGTCAAACAGCAGAGAAGGAAATGCTTCAAAAGTAAATAAATAAAAACAATGAATAATAAAACACACCTTCTGCACTAATGAGTTAATTTTAAAGTTAATTAACTTACTGAAAATGTTTTAATAATTCTCAGATTAATTCCAACAGAACTGCTGGGTATCATTTCTCTGTTGAAATTAAGCACCAAAAAAACTTACAACAAAGCTTTAATCCAAGCTAAGTGCTCATTTTTTTATTGGCTTGAAATTACAGCATTTAATAATTTTCTGAAACTGGCATAATATCGATTCCATTAAATGTTACTTACTACTTATTTCAAAACTTTACCAAATTAAAATTGTTAAAAATTAATATAATTTAATATCACGATTGCCACATCTTTTCTTGCACCTCTATGTAACAAAATCTGATAATGAACACCACATGACTTTTTTGTATGGAATATTAAATCATACTCACTTTTTGCTGCGTTTTATTTAAACTTATTTAATTGCATTTCATTAGAGATAAGATTTCTCATTCAATAAATTCTGTTTTCAGTTCGCGGCAAGGCAAAAACACACAAAACCTCAAAATACCTTTTTAAAAACTGAAAAATATACAGAAATATAAATACAGTTAACCCTCTGTGGTACAGTGTGTCCGATCTGGACAAATCTAAAAATTTCCTTCTGTACGCACAGAAATATTGAATGAAGAAAGATTTCTAGGTTACTATAGGTTACTCTGAACCTCCTTTATTTATCGTAGACGGCAGCTCAACACAAACCAGTTCATATATTTTAGACATGTTTAGTTTTTTAAGACCCTCATTTTTCAAAGAAATCTTCCGGATTTTTTTTAGGGTATAAAAGGAATTGTTTGAAAAGAAATTTCTGTTATTTTTTTGACTGTATGCTAATCTCCTTATTCTATATTAGTTTTGAATTTTTACCTTGAAATCTTGCTTAAAATCAAACGGCGAACCCTAGGTGTGCGCAGACGGGGCTCACCGATAATCTAGGATAACTGAGAGTCCGTATTCTTTGTTTCTCTGCATCTCATCGGTCAGTTCATTTACAACAATGCTCGTTTCAGCACTCTTTTCTATTCAATCAATTCAATCATTCAATCAGTCAATCATCAGTCAACTCTCAATCTATTCAATCAGTGTGCCACTTTGGGCACACCCACAGAATTAAAACGATAACTGCTATCTTCACGAAATTTTACTTGTGTACTCCTCTAGGCCTAATTAGACTGCCTAGCTTTTTTAAAAAAAATCAAAACTCCGACTTTAAAAGGTAGCGTGCCGGAAAGAGTTAAAACAATTTAAAGAACAGTTTTTACAGCTAAAATCAGAGTTTCTACGCAAAAACAACCAATTCGGCCAACGTGCAAGAAGGCAGATTTTCGGTGCACAAAATTGAAAGTTTACTTTTGGTCTCACTTGGGCAAAAAGACACTGAAGGCGTAGAAATTGAGTTTGTTGTGGACGCTATGCTTAGTCAATATACGGGATAATTTAATAACTTTAAATGATAGTTCCAGAAATATACCAATATAAAACGCAAAACTTCGGCAAAAAAAAGCAACCTTATTTTGGCGTTAATTCAAGAGCTGTATTATTCAAAATCTACGCCAAACAAAGGTTGCTTGTTTGCCTAATTTTAAATATATGAAAACTACCAAAAAAAAAAAAAAAAAGTAACATTTAATATTATAGCTGATTCGTTTTCCCTTCCTATCAAGTAACATTTTAAAAATATAATAAATGGCTATCCAAATTTTACCATAATTTAGTTTAAAAGGCCTAAAATTACACTAACAGCTTTACAATGAAATATATTAAACGCTCACAATTCGCAGAATACGCACCTGAACAGTGTACCTACATTAAGGTGACCAGACGTCCCAAATCCCGATTTTTAACAGTTTGTCCCGCGTCCAGCGGCTTTTTAAAAAGATCCGATTTTTAGGAAGAATGCACGGCAAGCTAGGAAATATATTAAAACAAGAACTTAATTGGAATGTACGAAAATCATTCGATCATATTATTCAAAATTCCCCACATAGTAATATTTCTGAAAATGATCTTTTTAATTAGACATCATTATTAAAAATATATTGATAAGGAAAAGGTTAAATCTTGAACATCAGCGTTCACAATAGAAAACAAATGGTTAGAAATAGTTCATCATTTTGAAACAAACCATGTTCCATACAAAAATGCACTAAAACTGTGGAATACCCCAGGAACTAATGCTATGACTGAGCGCTTTTTTCTACGGTAAATAAAGTGCGGACATCAGAAAATCACAATTAAGTGTTGAGACTTTGAAAGCCATTTTATGTGTGAAATATAATATAATAAATTCTTGTGAAAAATTTTATGACCTTTCAAACAACGACAGCAATCTACTAAACAAAAGTCAAAGAATAAAATAATGCTATACATAATTTCTTTTAATGTATTTGTAAATTGTACTTGTGTTGAAATTTTAAAAATATATCACAATACTATTTTTCGTTCTATGAAAATTTGTGTTTCTCTGTATAAACTAAATGTTTAATCACCCCCCGCCCTGTCAATGGTGTTCCGCTTTACCAATGTTAAAATCTGGTCACCTTCACCTAGATACAAAAATAAAGATTACCAACTTAAAAATTCTAGAACTATAAATTAAGCTTTAAATTCAACAAACATAATTTGTCATCCCCCCTAAAAAAACGCACTCAGAAAAAATAAAAAAATTCTATAATAAAAAAAATAATAAAAAAATTCTATAATAAATACAAAATCTGGAAAAATTTGAATATCATATGAGAGTAGCGAGTTATTTTTCTCATCCGTCACCGCAAAGCTTTCCGCTCGAGAAATCCGTTGTAAAGTAAGAAGAGAAAACGAGGAGCGGGAGTAGGGAACAATCAAAATACCAGCACGTCATCTAAGGCCAGCAGACGTCACAGTCAAAAGGCAAGTGACTCATCCTCATCCGCTCAACCGTTGAACTCGCGCATCACGAAGTAGCAGCAGTCTCATCTCGCGCATTTAATTGCTTCATAGCATTTATATCTCGACCAGCTCCTAGAGGCGGATTTCAAGCGAAGCATTATCAACATGACAGGAAAATGGAGTTGATAGCGCGTTATAGAATCAAAATCCGAAACTTCAGACAGAAGGAATGATTATTCGTTCGCCATCATTTCTGTGTTTTCTTACATCACCGCGTTGCATCAGCATATTAAAAGCGGAAATTCAAAATAGGTTTTCTGCTACAAATAATGCAACTTATTACAACTCTCTGATGTTAAAAGTTGCACTGCTGTAGCTACTCAAAAACAATTAAATTATACGTATGATGCACAAAATGTATCACTTTTACAGCCTGAAACATGTCTAAAACATGCTAAACTACAAGTTATTATATGCAACACGCGTGTTAGTTAAAAGTGAATTTATTACAAGCAAATTCCAAAGGATTTCACGTAACTTCACAGCAGCACACTTAACGCGAACCATGTGCAAAGATTTCTATGGTAATACCTCCTAGCGCATCGATCAAACAGAGGAACAAAAATAAAATTACTATTCCATATGCATACAGGACAGGACAGGAAAAAGTGCAGGGGGCACCACAACATCGTCATAGACAAAAATGCATTAACCTTTTCTGACATTTATTAAGACAAAAGATTACATTTCAGGTCATTACATTACGCAGTTGACATAATAAATTACATTAAAGTAACAAGTTATTTACATAGGAAGAACAATTATACAGATAAACTGGGGTACAGGTAATCGAGGTACAGATATATTGGTATACAGGAATCAATATGCAGATAACATGTTACAATTAATTAGGTGTTGCAGTTTGACATTTGTTGGTGTGCTTGGAGGAATACCTTAGCATTTGGGAAGATGGATGTGATGTGAGTTATAATGCTATGTTATTGTGTTGGTGGTATCGTTGTGTGATTGTGCACAGATTTCGCAGTTTACTTTGCACAGAGTTCATTGTGCATCGAGTTTAATGTGCATAGAGTCCATATGCATACAGAAACTCAGCATTCGATAACATCCATAATTCCACGGAGAGATTTCACAGTCAGTTCCTAACAGAGAAGAAACGCAGTTTCTCAAGGCATCAAGATTCACAACGTTACAAATAATTAATTAGAAGATCCGCTTTCCAATTTTAAAAAGTGAAGGTCACAAATCCTAGCATTATTACAAATTTAAGTTTATGACGAAGATTTTGTCACTTTTTTTTTTTTTTTTTAAATTCTGACACAACAATCAATAAACATAAAGTCCCATCTCTCCTCGAAGTTCAAGGCTAAAACTGCTTTCGTTTCACCTCGACTTGTAGAATGCAAGACAACGGAGAAAAAACTAAGAATTCAAATACCGGAAATAGAAAGAGGAGGGAATTCGGAATTCGAAATCCGGTCCACCAACGCAAAATTTAAGGCAGATTTGTAATGCGTTTCCGTCTTCACGTTTCCTATGGTGCACGGTTAAAAAAAGAACTTCCATTACGTAATGCTAAGTGAAATCGTATTACGGAAATTTTAATAAATAATACGGATAATTATGACTAATCACCAAATCAGCGTAAATTTGGATTAAACATCAAATACATAAAAATTCGATAAAAACCACTTGCTTGAAATTTAACTTAATGTCAAATGTCTAAACACATTAAAGTTAAAAAAAAAAAAACAGCGATTGCTGTTTTTATTTTGTAAAGTAAAAGCTAATGAATACTATATCAAGGTTTTGGCAGATTTCGAAGCTTTCGTATTGAGATCAATAACAAACAAATATAATATTCAGTGGCGGAAACCTGGATTAAGTTTTTCAATCAGTTTTTTTAAGTTCCTAGAAACTGAAAACAAATGACAGTTTCCTGTGGAACAGAATCTGTACGTTAAAATATTCTTTATTCTCTAAATCTGTGTTTTAAAATACATCGATTCTTATTTTTCTTACAATAACTGAAATGTGGTTTTATTAAAATTACTGAAATTTTACTATTTATTAAAATCTGAACCTAACTTTAACAAACTTATTGATGAAATATACAGGGCTGTGGAGTCGGAGTCATAGAGTAGGAATCGGAGTTAGGCAGATTTTTGGGTAAAAGCTGTCGGAGCTGGAGTCCTTGAAAAACACGTCGACTCCGACTCCAGTTTTTTTTGGACGGTTTCGATTTGAAATGAAATTAAAGTGAATTGAAAAAAATTAACTTAATATATATTATGAACTATATATATTAATAAATAGTTACTTTCTATTTTATTGACATAGTAACTAATAAATAAATATAAGGGAGGAGGATGGATGTGATAGTTGCCATTATTGATTAAACTGATTCATTTAATTACTTCACTTAGTTACAAATCTCATTGGTAAATAGGTGAGCAGCAAAAGTAGCAAGAACTCCCAAAACTAATGCCTTGAATTAAGAATGTTTTTAGAATATGTAAATAACACTAATGTTTCACTAACAGAAAGACTGTGGAATGATCTTGCAGAATTGGAAACTTCTTTCTGCATCGTATATATATAGCCACAAAAAAGCTGCAATCCGAAGAATTAACAGGAGGCGAGAATGGAAGAATGTGATGCTTGCTCTTTCTGAAGTGGAAGGTTTATTGCAGAAGGAATCATTTCTTCAAAACTGCCCGGTGGCAAAGTGGTTAGCGCGTTGCGCAACTACACCACAGGTTGGGAGTTCGATCCCCGGGCCGAGCAAGGTTAACTCAGCCTTTCATCCCTTGAATGGATCGATAAAATGAGCACCAAGTTCGCGCGGAGACTAAACACCGGGACTCCTGTGACAAGCTGACCACTTGTCCCGGACGTATGCTGATGCACTCCAGGGCCCAAGGTCAAGAAAGCAGATTTCGGAGCACTGCAGGCCGTGGCCCACTAGGACTGTTGCGCAACTGAGTTTATCATTTCTTCAATGAAGAAAAGAGAAACTAGATTGCTAGACAATGAGATCTTGCTAGGTTCAATATATGTATATCCAAAACGCTGAATTTTTGTCGGATGATGAATAAATTAAAAAGGTAAAGAAAGCCATCTATGAACTTTCATTAAGAATGAAATTATTCTCAGAACATTTGGAGTATTCAAATCAGAACAGTCAAACTGCAGACATTGCAACTGAGTCTTTATCATCCTCTTCCAGTGATAAATTAGGTTTTGAGAAATATTTGGATAATATTTGAAAACGCTAAGACAAAAAAGCGAATGAAAGTAAATAACCAAGAGCCTTTAGATATAAAAATGATAAAATAAAAACAAGATTTCTATACAGCCTTTGAAGAAATACAGAAATATGATTGCTCTTGCAAGACAATACTTTTAGAATTTCTAAAAAAAAAAAAAAAATTTATCCTGAAAAGTTAAAAGAAGTAGCTCTAACAGTAACAGCTTTTCATCCTACTCCAAATCAGTGTGAAAAGACTCTTCTCAGTTCTGAAGTTCATCAAATCGGATCTATGGTCCTCTAACAAAGAAGATATTGCCGAAGCTACACAATTTCTTAGAAATTACTAATGCCAGGTTTCCATTTCATAATAAATGCTAAGTAATATCTATGATTTGCTAGGCCATCAATTTTTTTTCTGTAACATCTATAACTACTTTTATATTAAAACAATAAACTGTAACCCATATGTATATGTTTACATATATATGAGTCAGAATCGTAGTCTTTAAAATCCAAAAAAAAAAAAACTTCTAGGTCGGAGTCGGTCATTTTCCCTACCTACTCCACAGCATTAGAAATATATTTAAGCTAACAGTTATACTTTCGTTTATAATCAGTAGCGTTTTAACATTTCACTGAAAATAACCCAATTCTACAATTACATATCATAAGTTATCAACACTTGACCATTGTACCTTCAATTCAACATCTTTCTCTTTTTTTCATATATGGTACGATAACAAAGTTAGGTGAACATGCTCAGAAAATAAAAAAATTTAACCTTATTAAAAAAAAAAAAAAAGTCTTGTGTTCATCGAAGTAATGCCCATCCCCGTTGTTTTAAATGTTCGGACACTTACAATTAATGAATTCGTACAGAATGGCGGGTCATTTAGCACCAAAAACGTTACTCAAAGTGACCATGACTGAATTTCACCCATAGGTAAGAGAAAGGTTATATCTGTCGTTTGTAATGTAATTTCGAACGAGGACTACACAGTTCCTGAAAAATGCGGGCAAAGTTCTCCAGTACTAGCGCATGGAGAATCCTCCTCACATGTTTTTGAACGTTTGCAATATCTGGAAATCCTTCTCATTTTAAGGCTCACTTCAGACGGGAGAACAGAAACAAGCCTGCAGAAGAAAAATCTGGTTAAGGTCTACATCTCTTCTACAGACCACAAACTTTTTTAAGACGAAAGGCCAAATGCGGCCACGCGTTATAATGCAGAAAGAATCGAGAAATCACCTCGGTGTCTGGATGTACACAACAGATATTTTGCGATAAATTTGTCAGAACATCTTTGTACACGTTGATATTCATTGTTGCTTTTTCTGGCTAACATCATCTTCAGTTTTTCAACATTTTCGTCAAAACAAGAGCCCTCCATTTCCAGCAGTCGTTACAGAATTCCATACGTCCTAAAAGCATTTAATCGTGTGAGTGTCAAGGAACGATTTTGCGCTTTTTCTGTGTCGCTCGAAAAGTGCCAGCGCTCTAGGCTGCGAAGCCGATAACCGCGAAACGCTCGGTTTCCGTTGATGCGCAATTTTAAGGTTACCATTCCGTTTTAGGTAAAAGTTTAATAATGAGACAGCTGATAAAAGAAGGACTTTTAATTTCAGTCTAACATTTGGATGCAAACATTATTAAAACGTACAGAAATACTTTTCAAAGCACAATACATGCAGACCTTTTTTGCATGCTACACAAATTAATCTAGACCTCCTAATAGCACCGTTTTTTGGTACTGCAGACTACGCAAAGCCTCAAGCTGCGTCTTGGTAGCTTTTCTAATCCGTACGCCTTTTTCATCCTTATGTTGAATTCATCTTCTCTTATTCGTAACCATTCATGTTCTATTTCAGAAATTATATTCGATGTATATTAGAGTCGTGACATTGCTTCTTTTCCCATGGTTTCCTTAGACAACAAATACGAATTTAATACCGTTTTTAAAAATATGCTGAAGGTCACCTTTTTTTCAGTACTTTAACGTACGACGTTCGTTCAGATACGTATATAACATTTTGTTCGACTCATCTACCTCAACCATAAGATTATTAAATGAATTAATAATATGTGGTTTTGGTTTTTGTCTTTCTCTTACATAGCGTTTTTTAGTTACTGTTACATTCGCTGTCAATGCCTCTGTAGAAATTAACAAAACGGTGTTCTTCGAAATCTTTTTTTTTTTTTTTTTTTTAGTACCTCGCCATTGAGGAAAATATTTTGTTTCTCCAACTTTTAATTCTTTACCTTCCTTGGGAATATCTTCCCTATTCCTCCTGATCATTCCCGTTATATAGATATTTCTTGTAAGGCCATTTTGCGAATTCTTTGAATTTGCACCTTGATAACAGTAAAACGATACACAATATTTTAATATTGCATCACAAATCATCCAGAACTTGATGCCCCAATTATGATGTTTCTTGTTCGGTAAATATTGTGTTATACTTGAGTGACCTAGTGTTTCTACTAAAGATTCATCGACAGACAACATTTTGTGTGGAGTGTAATATTGTTACGAAATGTACAGTCGCGGTAAGAGCAACTCCAACAGGTGAAAGTGGAGTTTACAGAAGATATTGGAGACATAAAAGGCGATGTGGAAATGAGAGAAGTGGCAGTTGAAGAATCAAAGGATGAAGAAGTGAAGGAAGTAGCTAATGAACTATCTAAGAGAGATCCGGAAATGAAGGATGAAATATCTAACGAGATTAAAGACAGAGCTAGAAAAGATGAAGATATGAAGGACGGGAAAGAAGCTTTTGATTCTCAAGTGCCTGAAGTGGAAGAAAGTGAAAATGCGACTGCTACGTTCGTCGAAACTGATAGTGAAATTACGAAGTCGCAGTTAGTAAGAACTGAACTATATGAAAATGCATGTGATGCAGAGATGGAAGAAGCTGACGCACAGCTTACGCAGAGTGCACCAATATTGCAAGAAGATTCTCCCATTTCACAAATTGAGTATGTGTCTCCTAATACAAGTTGTACAGACACGAACTTGATTTTAAGCGAGGATAATTGTATTAGTGAAGAATCGGGTTCCGTTCGCGACTCTAATGCAAACATCGGAACTGGTTTTCAGGAAATAGAGGTAAATAAGTATGTACCATTTGCGAAAAATACCGAGGTGAACTGTATGCAACCTGCGAATGAACTACAGAGTGGTGAACAACTGTTTCAGATCTTTCTGTGGATGACAAATCTGAAAGGACTGAATCTTCAGACTGTGATATGCAAAACAGAAATACATCTGAGAACTGTAGTGGAAAAGTATTTGACCAGGGTATATTTTAATGAAAAGACTGAGATTGAAATTCATTATGAACTTTAATAATTTGTATAATTTAAAATTTTTATGTGTTTAATTTGTGTGTATAACTTGTACATAGTGTAAATATTTGTTCCTTTAATTATGTTACTTGTTTGTTTTATTACGTTTTGTTTGTATCGAATTTGGCTTCTGACCAAGGGTTGTACTGCCCGGCACGTGCAGTCCTTGGGAGGGGGCAGTGATACGAAATGTACAGGCCCGGTAAGATGGCTTCCCCGCAAAGCAGTTTTAGGGTTGCCATAAAATGGCAAGGGAGGAAATAAATGTCGGCCAAGAAAAGATGCGAGAGCAACTCCAACAGGTGAAAGTGGATATTACAGAAGATATTGGAGACATAAAAGGCGATGTGGAAATGAGATCCTAGGCACTTTTGGAGCGGGAATAAGACAAGCGAAAAAGCGCTCTTAGGAACTTTTGGACGGGAAAACAGCAAAGACACCTGGCACTCAAACGGTTAAACTATTCATAAACATACGTGCAGCTTCAATCTCTGTTTTTCACGAATGTCATGATTATTGTTCACATACTTATCGAGTTTGAAACAGAATGTTAAATTTGTCCACTGCTTCATTTTACAGCACTGTTAAACCTTTGCGTATTAGAAAGTTACTAACAGAAATCCGGTAATGCTTATAATTATGCAAACCTCAGGCATGTTCACACACGTTACGGAGCACCTTCTCCAGACTTCCATCCTTCGCCCACTACCATACGTGCGCAGTTTATAACGTCATTCACTGAACATTTGGGAAGTACCCCAAGGCGAAGGTGGACATTAAGTCCGCCTTGTCTCCTGATAAAGGTAGTTTAAAAATGGATGAAACATTAATTGTAACTGCAGAATTCCTGCAGCACAAGCAACAAATTAATTAGAAGATAAAGTTTTAATGATACTTCAAAAAATGAAAATAATATAAATAAATTCAAAAAATAATGGCAGACTTTATAAGGCTCATTATCTTAACCCCATCCTTGTCAGCTTCTCGTAAATTCATAACTGATGGATCTAATTCTTTGTTCCATAGCATAAAAGCACGGAATGTTCATGCCCCGCCACCCCAATGATTTCAATTCTATGCAAATCTGCGACTATTCAATTAGATTTATGGACGGCCGTCCCAGTTTCTGGATGGAGGTTGCATTCTTCATGATATAAACTGAACTTCATAAGAGTACTGGGCCAGAAAATAATTCGGCAAGTCTGCATTATAAACGTTATTTCATTTGTTTATCTATGTATTACTGTCTACTACGGGAAGATGCTTAGATGGTTATTTCAAGCATCGAGACCGACGTTAATGTTTGTTCCCTTTTTAAAAAGTAGGTATCCCGCTTTCCCCTCGCTGCCACATTCCGGAAACAACGCATGGAAAAGAAGAAAGCAGGCTCTCGCGATGAAAATGGGAAGCGAGCGCTTGAAACGGGTAGGAGGCATTACGTGATTTTTAGCAAATTAGTGGGCCTGACCATCTTCCACAGCCATTGTTATCACAGCTACTGCGTAAGCCAGAAAAGGGTGGAATGGCATTGAAAGTCCTATTCTGCAATAGTAAAATATGAAATCAGAGATGGCGAGCACCACTGACAAGGCTTCCGACCTAAAGTGTAACCAAACTGATTGATGCTGGATCAGTGAAAAATCGATTAACTTGGCATTTAATGTACTTAACGAAGATTTGTTATAGAGTGACAGTAAGTTTTCTTACAATGTGCTCTTGTATATACATGCTACATACATTCATAAAAATTTCGTCAGTCAAAATATCGAAGAATTGTTATAGAGTGACAGTAAGTTTTCTTACAATGTGCTTTTGTATATACATGCTACATACATTCATAAAAATTTCGTCAGTCAAAATATTTAGTATTAAGAAAATCCAAACGAAATCGTTACATCCCTAATCGGACGGCATGGTAGAGAGGTTTTAATTGTACCATCCATAATAACCTCTCGCTGATGGTTTTCAGAGACCGAGACCAAAAGTCATCTCTGTTTTTACTAGCGTATCACAGTACTGTTCACGAGACTACCGGCTATATACAATCCCAGACGCTCTTGGGTCGTGACCTTCGTTTGCCTTATAATCTGTTGTTTGGTCGCCTTTCGGACGCACTTTTATTGCCCGAGATTCAGGATCTCCAGATACGGCTTGAAGTGATGTGCAGTTTTGAACGAGAACGAGTCAATTTGGCGACGGACAATACGACACCACACCTACAGGACATCGGGAACGGTTAAAGTGGATAATTTTGTTGAAATCTGAAAACCGAAATTTTTCGCGGTTACAATACTTCCTTTACTTAGTACAAGGAAGTAAACACGCTAAAATACACAAATAAATGTCAGCTTTTGATAATTTGTGTTATAATTAAAATCATAAAAGTGTTATAATTAAAATCATAAAAGATCAGATGCCAATGCCGCTACTCAAAGGAGCTACAGAATCTAGTTTCCAAAACTCAAGTGCATTTTTTTTTTCAAGGTATCCATTTAAAATACATAATTTAACATCATAGCTTTGTTAAACGTGCTTCTCAATGATTTATGATGATACAAAAGCTTAAATTCAATTAGTATTTAATACAAATATGGTAATGTTAATGAAAACAGAGCAAGTATGAGTAAAAGCTATTTTTCAAAATAAGATCAGATATTTATGATACATTTTTCACTTTCACCACTAAAAACATAGCTTACGAAAACGCACGTCATATAATTACTTATGAAATCTAAACGAAGTTAATAAAAACACGATCTAAATGGCTTTGAAAACACCTCAGGGAAGTATTTCAAGGAAGAGAAATGAAAAAAAAAAATTCACTATCACAGCTTTTTAATCGCTGCATCCCCTCCTTACGAAGGCTGACGGAAACTTCAGAAATTCTGATTACTAAAATAGGGAAATTCTGGAATAATAACACATGCATAAGACTGGAAAAGATACGGAAAAATAACATTTGACAAACTGCTTAACAAAGGCATGAGGAGAAATGTCGACTTGCAAACAGGTTTCAGTCCTCTAAAGCAAGTCAGTGAGCATAAATAACATCAAAGAAACTATAAAACATCAGCAAAATCAAATGAAATACTCAAATAAATTACAAAAAAAGATGTTTAAAACTCGGAACAAATTCGAACATAATACTCATATTTAAAACAAAAGAATAAAATTTATTATGTTCATTTCCACGCCAAATTAAATGTTCTCGTGATTTAAATAATTTAAAAATTTGCATTTGCCTAAATTACTGTTTAATCAAATATTTTTTGTGTAAGATGAGGTTCGCTTCTGATAACTATCATCCGGACGAACGCAAAAGAAAAGTGCGTATTTATTGAATAAAAAAGCATCATTGCTCACGCTCTTCAGAGTTTATAACATCTGCTTGAAATAATATCGTTAAGATAGATTTGTTTTGCAGATTTTTTGTAGGAAAAAAAGGGGGGTGATGAAAATTTTAAAATGAACTGAATACAGTGCAGATAATACCACATAAAAATGATACCAGTTAAAAAATGTGTAACGAAAATAAATTTTATTAATCTCTTGTACTGCACATTGCGATATTATAACGAAAATAAATAATACACTACAGAAACTAATAATAAGCAACTTTCATTTCTCGAAATTACTGGAAAGCATATATGATTAAAAATATATGTAAGGACCGGATAAAGATTATAGTTACATATAGGGATAAATTATATTTATTTAATTACAGAACCAATTACAATTATACAGGAAACGGACAAAATATCAACAAGTTTGGCGAATTTTGGCGATTTCTCACCAAATTTCGAGACAAAAATTAGTCGCCAAAACCAATGCCAACTTCGCGATATCACTCTATTCAGACTTTTCATTTTACATCATGCAAAATTCGAGACAATACTGTTACGTATTTTCTATTTAGATAGGTAATTTTAGTAGAATTCTAATTCACATTGTTGTACTTCCTCGTGCAATGCAGCACGAGACAAATTTTAGGAGAAGGCAATGCCGGAAAAGTAACCATACAGGGGCACGTGCATTTAACATTGAGCATATGGATATCTCAGTAATTTGTATTTAAATTGAATGAATTTAATTGACCACTACGTTAGTTATAACCGTAATCCCACACGCTTTTTGCTTTCCAAAAATCTCGGAAAGCAGAAGCTACTAGAAATTTCTCGCGACCGGTTGAAATCTATAAAAGGCCGGAAAAAAAAACATCTGAGTTCAGTTGCTTAGTTATTGTTATTTGCGAGCTGTTTAGTTCCGCGTGAACTGAGAGATCTTAGTTAGCTTTCTCTTTAGAT
The DNA here is from genome assembly GCF_044657685.1 of Stegodyphus dumicola. Taxonomy (NCBI): domain Eukaryota; kingdom Metazoa; phylum Arthropoda; class Arachnida; order Araneae; family Eresidae; genus Stegodyphus; species Stegodyphus dumicola. Next base: position 204,844,008 of record NC_140771.1, read on the forward strand.
GCGCTTTGCATTGCGTTGTATTTAACGTTTTTAGTAGTTTGTTTACTGATTATATTGCATGATATTGTGAACACTTCTACGATGGGAAATTCCAGAGTTCTGAAATATTTCTTCCGATAAAAATAAAATTTTATAACCTATTATCCACTTGTGCATTCAATCTATTACGAACCCGTACGCACGCAACAATATGCTTTTGCGTAATATATACGCACGTGGAGAACAAACAAGAGTCACACACATGCGCGCACAAGTTTGATGCGACCCATGTGCTTTAACCACCTATTTAAATTTACTGATTGCGTATATTTGCTTGTCGTGTACAGACAGCCTTCACGAAAATTTCAAATTTACATATGTTCCTATAATGAACATATTTCATATAATTCGCTGTACGTTTTTCTAAACTTTCATTCATAATGCTTAAGTGCAAACAGTCCACTTTGAGACAAAATAGGTAGGTATCTTGGAAACTTTCAAGAACGTTATGAGATAAAGTCACTAATATTTCGCTATAATGTGGGCCGATCAGCGATTTCAGAGATTATCATATTAAATTATTATAAATCATTATTATACATTACTATATATCATATTACTATGAAGTTCAGAAGGCCGAATGCTCATTAGTAAAATAATATTTTTGTTTATCATTATGAAGTAAGAGGGTATCGGTGCTGGATACAAAATTCCGATCAGCAGTTAAATTGCTGAAAGCATCGTGAAAAATATCAAGGAAGACGGTGGCAATAATGAAAATGATGGGAAAAAAGAAACAACTAAAACTCTATTATCCGATTAAAAAACCTGCAACACCTTTTAATTCCTTGCTGGACTGGTACGAAAAAAGAAGTCGAACGTGATTCAAAAACCGTTATCAGATTTAAGACATCTCTGACTGAGCGTTGAAAGAAACACATTACCGGGAATCTTTGTCTTTGGAATATCTCATTAGCTTACTGGAAAATAAATTCTTTGGGGGGGAGGGATCTAGCCGGAGCAAATTTGCAAGGGAAGCCGTTTCACCTCCGTCGCAAATGTCCGGCGTTAACAGCCGCCACGAAATCGGTTACAAGAAGACTGCTCCTGCTAAACATTCTCCAGTGGTAGGAGAAACTCGTTCCTCAGAACAGATTCTTCCAGCGTCACACGTCGCTAGCTCTGACAACCCCATAAGTCAGCTAATTCTTATAAACATTATGCGATTTGGAAATTTCCAAACGCCAAAACTCAAGAAACTTGCATAACTTTCTAAAGCCTGTCTATTTAAAACTTGTTTTCAAGTGCAATGATTCGCATTATATTTAATAACATTATTTAAATTATAACTGGACGTTTGACTCCGTTTATTTTCAGATGATAAGAAGAAAACATTTTGATTTCTTTATCACATAAAACACTTTTGTTTGATAACGAAATCAGCCACTTTAAAGGTCATAAACAACATGTTTTACGATTTTAACAGGATTACAGCATGATCATTCTGAAGAATAATATTATTAATATCAATGTTTGTTTGTGTTTCGAGAAATATTACTCACTTTCAGGGGCAAGTGTCATAGAGAGATAGTTGCCATGAGATGCTTTGGTATGTAAACATACGGGGTTGTAAACTAAATAGTAGCAACTTAACCTTGAAATTCGCAGAAGGGTGGGCATGCGCAAATAGGATATGGGAGTGGTGAGGTGGGGCTGTTGTCGATGTGTAGAGTGCAAAAAACAGAGTTATTGTGTGGCGTTAAAATGAGGAGTTTCGTTTCCATCGCTCTAAAGCATGTTTTCAAAAGATGATCAGCGGTCGTGGCTTAAAATCGAGGTTGCCCGTGGCTAAAATGCAACAAAATGCTATCAAGGATTAGTAGATGCTTGTGACACAAATGCTTTACCGTATAGTAGGACAGTAGCACGATGGGTTCAAGCATTTCGTTCGGGTCGGAATGAGACTGCGGATTTGCAACGCACATACCCTCCATTCCTCAAGAGCAGATTGACATCCTGAGTGGTCTCCTTACTATAGACCGCCGATGGACTGTCCGAGAATTATCCTTAGAGGTTGGTCTGAGTCATCAAACGGTGTGGCACATAATGAAGAAATCTCTCAACATGAAGAAAATTGCTTCCCGCTGGATTCCACATCGACTAACCGAAGTACAGAAATGGCACCGGTACGCACTGGCTGGCACCCACTTGGAGAGATACCGCTATGAAGGAGACGCATTTCTGCAGCATATTGTCACCAATGATGAGACATGGGCACGAGCCTATGAGCCTGAAATAAAGCGTCAATCAAATGAATGGCGTCACCAAGGTTCGCCACGTCCATAAAAATTTCAACAGGAACCCAGTCAGGTGAAAGTTATGCTGATTATGGCATACGACTGGGACGGTGTGATTCTTACACATGCTGTACCTGAAGGACAAACTGTCAACGCAGATTAGTATAGCCGATTTCTACAGCACCATCTGCGTCCGGCTATGCGGCGCAAACGTCCAAGTTTATTGCACAACAATCTCCCTATCGTACTGCATGACAACGCTCGTTGCCATGTCGCAAACAATGTCACTCTCCTTTTGCGACGGTGACAGTGGGAAATCCTGGAACACCCTCCCTACTCACCCGACATGAGTCCTTGTGACTTCGATCTATTTCGAAGTTAACGGAACCCCTCTGAGGTCACCGTTTTCATGACGTTTCATCTGTACTCCATGCAGTTAGGTGCTCGGTCGCTCATATCAACAATCAACACCTTGCCACTGGTCTACAATGGCTTCCCGACATTTGGCAAAAGGTTTATAAGCTATGCTGGTGATTACATAGAAGGAATGTAATGCTATTGTATTTGTAAGTTCATTAAAAATTTATTTATACCTATGTTGCCATTACTTAATTGATAGCCCTCGTATATACAACGAGCGATGCTTTACATATGAAATTAATTCTGAAAATTCTATAAACAAAATAGGTGTTTGTTTGGTTTGGTTCGGTTCATTACGGCAAAGCACACTAGAGCTATTTTGTTTAGAGAAGGGATGCCTTCGTGGAGGGCTTTCTAAGAGAAATTGGCTCGTATACATATTACTACACACGGGAAAACCACGAAAACAAACATGCAATCAGCCCGTTCGCGTGGAATCGAAATCAAGTCGGAATTGCCAGTGTTCAACGATTTTATCGTTCGGGGACTAAAATAAAAGGATAAATTTATTAACCTAAAAATAAGAGCTAACTTAATAACTATGTAATAAAATCAAATTTTTAATAACAATTTTTCAACATTTTATCTTGTTGAAAATAAAGCACATTGTCACAACCAGCAATTGTTCTAACTAAACTAAACTCAGTGGCGCAACAGCCCTAGTAGGCTATGGCCTGTAGTGAACCGATATCTGCTTTCCTGACCATGGGCCCATGGTGCATGAGCATATGCTCCCGTACAAGTGGTCAGCTTGTCATAGGCCCCCCGGTGTTTAGTTTGCAAGAGAACTTGGTATTTATTTTATCGGCCCACTCAAGGGATGAAAGGCTGAGTCGACCTTGCCCATCGAGAGGATCGAACTCTAGACCTGTGCTGCTCTGCACAACGCCTTAGCCGCTCCATCACCGGGCCTCATTTAAAAGTTCATTTTTTGAATATCCGGTTTTAATTAGTTCGGGTGATTGACGCTTTACTGCATAAACTGCGTGAAGAACGCTGATATAACGTAAATAGTAATATAACATAAATAAAATAATAGTATATATATAGAGAGAGATATATACATAATTAGATATATATATAAAGAGTAATATATATAAATAGATATAGATATATATGTAAGATAAAAATATGTGAATCAAAATTATAATTTAAACTAACTGGTTTTAGATTAAATTAGTTTTATTATCCTTGCAAAGATGAATTTGCCAGCTCTTTTTCGTTAGACCATTCTGTCATTTTTCATTCACGGAAACACTTCCGAACAAGTAGAACAATTATTTGGGGATACTCTCCACGTCGTCTCAAAGAGCTGTAACATCCACGAATAATCAATACATAGCATTATTGGCCAAACATACACTGCTGGCCACCGTAAATGCAATACCCTGAAGGAAGCATGGAAATAACATGACATTTACAACATGCATTAGCGGAGGTGAGATATGCAAATGATTAGAATTTCTGCGCAGACGCACATCACGCGCGCCTGTGGCGCCACTTCAAAAAGCTATTTAAAGCTTAAAGTTTTCGACGATTTGAAGTTCGGCAATTGTGTTTTTCTTGTGGTTTTTTCAAAAAAAAAAAAAAAAAAAAAAAAAAAGATCAATTATGCCTTGTAGTAAAAAGCGATCATCTTTTGATCAAGTATCCGAGTTCGACAAAGGAAGGACAGTGGCCGACCGAGAGTGTGGATTATCTTTCAGGGAAATCGGTAATCGTGTTGGACGATATCAAACAACTGTAATGCGGATATGTGACCGTTGGATGCAAGAGGGTACGACGGACCGACGTGTTCGATCGCATACATCTCAGTGCACCACTTCACGTGATGATAGAACATTGTGCGCATTGGCAGTGACGGATCGCTCAGTAGCACAGCACATTCAGTCTCTAAAGGCCCGTCCACACGAGTACGCTCGCGACGTAGTTTACGCAATTTTTTTTTTTTTTCAAAGACGTAAATTTGTGTTACGCAGAAGACGTAAAACTGAGTTCGCTCCTGTTCAGCTTTTACGTCCGTAACGTTAACGAACAGCCAATAGCCGACCGAATTCTTATCACGTGTCATAATCGGAAAATCTTGCTTATCCGTTTCAATATGGCGTGAGAACCACACAGAGATGAGTTTTTGCTTAGAAATATCATAACTGTATACTGCAATAAAATAATCAGCATTGTTCACGCCATCCTCAGATTTCTCAAACCCTATATATTGGTATAAATTTCAAATTCTCATTAAAGGGGAAAACTGTATATTAATAAAGCAATGATCCGACCAGTATATCCATATGCTTCACCTGTTTATAACACAATAAGTAATAGGAACCTAAATAAATTACAGTTTCTACGAAATCAAAGTTTTTGCCTTACAAAATTCTACTTAATTATTATAAATACTCGCTGTATCATGTGTAGTAAAAAGCTCTATAAATATCCCAACATTAAAATACACCAAAAACTAACTTCAGCCACATTAACAACTTCTAAATTAAAGCAGTTGACTGTGAAAGAGTATTCAATAAAATACAATTACGAAATTTTGGAGGAAAGTTACAACTTGGGTCATACGGCAATCATTTATTGAATATTAATTAAATTACCTTTGCAGTGACATCTACTTGTTACATTATTTTTCATAAGCATTACTATCACAGATAGCTGAGTGATCAGCGCGCTGCATTGTAAATGGAAAGGTGGCAAGTTCGAACCTCACCCGTAGACAATATATAATTCAGTTGACTTTTATCATTTTGAAACATGTTTCTTATATTTAATCATGAATCATTATATTCTTATTTTACCTCTTATTATTATTGTTTTCATTTCTTATTTTATTCATTATTATTATTGTTTTAACTTAGTTTAAAAATGTGCATTGAAAATAGAAACCCTTATGTAATGATATATCTGCATTTCTATCATATATCATCTATAAATTATCTCTTTATTTTTACTTTATTGCATATTTTATCATGCACATAATTTCTCATAAACTATCCAAAGTTTGAACCTCATTCTAAATTCAAAAATAAATAAAAAGGAAAACAAAAGACCAAGGGAGTTAAAAAAAATATGAAGTTGATTTTATTACATAATAGATGGTGTATATAAAGAGAATTAAGAATATAAAAAAAAAATAATAAATAAAAATACAAACAGAATTTTTTTTAATTAAAAATTTTAAAAATTTTAATATGTGAAAAAGCTGTATCAACATCAAGTGTCATGCACTACAAGTTTAAAAAATTGTATTTGAACTTGAGTGGATAAATAAAAAGTATTTTATTATCGACTGAAAATTTGAACAAGATATACGGAGAGTGTGAGCTAATAGTAGGAATTTAATAATTCCGGATATTCATTTCGCAAACGAGGCAGTACAGAAAATAAAATTTCTTTGAACAGGTCTCTCTAAATAAATCTTTCGGATCCATTCTCGATGTTTTTTTGCGGTTTTCCCTCTGCTTAATGAAGTAAACGCCCGTCCACACGAGGACGCTCGTGACGTAGTTGACGCAACGTTTTTGACGCCGGCGTAAATTCGCGTGACGCAGAAGACGTAAAACTGAGTACGCGCTCCCGTTCAGCTTTTTCGCCCGCGACGCGCGCGTATAAGCCAATAGCCAACCGAGTTCTTATCACGTGTCACAATCAGAAAACCTTCTTGCTTACCCGTTTCAATATGGCGTCAGAACCACACAGAGATGAGTATTTGCTTAGAAATACCATAACTGTGTACAGCAATAAAACTATCAGCATTGTTCACGCCATCTTCAGATTTCTCACACCGTATATATTGGTATAAATTTTAAATTCTTATTAAAGGGTGAAACTGTATATTTATAAAGCAATGATCCGACCAGTATATCCATATGCTTCACCTATTTATAACACCATAAGTAATAGGAACTTAAATAAATTAGTTTCTACGAAATCAAAGCTTCTGCCTTACAAAATTCTCCTTAATTATTACAAAATTCTCCTTAATTATTATAAAAAGCTCTATAAATATCCCAATATTAAATACACCGAAAATTAACTTCATATTTTAGAAGCAATATAACAACTTCTAAAATAAAGCAATTGACTGTGAAAGAGTATTCAATAAAATACAATTACGAAATTTTGGAGGAAAGTTACAACTTGTGTCATACAGCAATCATTTATTGAAGTTTAATGAAATTACCTTTGCAGCGACTTCTACTTGTTATATTATTTTTCCCAAACACTGCTATCACAGATAGTTGAGTGGTCAGCGCGCTGCTTTGCAAATGGAAACGTGGCGAGTTCGAACCTCACCCGTACACAGTATATAATTCAGATAGCTTTTCTCATTTTTAAACGCGTTTCTTATGTTTAATCATGAATCATTATATTCTTATTTTACCTATTATTATTGTTTTCATTTCTTATTTTATTCATTATTATTATTGCTTTTAATTTTAAAATGTGCATTGCAAATAGAAATCCTTATGTAATAATATATCTGCAGCTCTTTATCATACATCATCTATAAATTCTCTCTTTATTTTTACTTTATTGCATATGAACATAATTTCTCATAAACTGTACAAAGTTTGAACCTCATTCTAAATTCAAAAATAAATAAAAACAAAAACAAAAGACCAAGGGAGGGGGAGTTAAAAAAATATGAAGTTGGTTTAATTATATGGTGGATGGTGTATCTAAAGAGAATTAAGTAATTTAATAATAATAATTTAGTAACAAGATACAGCTCCGCTGACGCTATATTACAGCGCCACGTGATTTTTGCGCAAAATAATTCTATTGGTTAAACGCAATCTTCGCAAGCGTACTCGTTTAAACGCTTTTTCGCTGGTAACGTAAAAGCGCGTTCGTCAGCTAGGTTTCGAGCGTAGTCGTGTGGACGGGCCTTAACGTATCATCCAGTGTCTGCACGTACCATTCGACGCCGTTTACAGCAGAGTGGTCTGTCCGCAAGACGTTCATTGCTTCGTCTACCCTTGACGCAGAACCACAGACGTCTCCGCCGCCAATAGAGCGATGAAAGAAGGTTGTGGACGGCAGAATGGAATGAAATTGTCTTTACTGACGAGTCATGCTTCTGTCTGCAACACCACGATGGTCGGATTCGAGTCTGGAGACACCGTGGAGAGAGGATGCTGAACAGCTGCGTTATGCATCGCCACACTGGTCCTGCACAGGGTATTATGATATGGGGCGGTATTGGATATCACTCTCGCACTCCTCTAATACTCATTGCCGGTACTTTAAACAGCCAGCGCTACATCTCCGAGGTGTTGGAGCTAGCTGTCCTTTCTTATCTTCAGGGCTTGCCCACAGCCATATTTCAACAGGATAATGCGCGACCACACGTGGCACGCATTGTCCAAGGGTTCTTCGTCAATCGCCAGATTGAATTGCTTCCCTGGCTGGCTCGCTCTGCGGATCTTTCGCCGATAGAAAGCATGTGGTCAATGGTTGATGAACGATTGATCCAGATTACATCCCACAACTGCCACACCAGATCAACTTTGGCAACGTGTGGAAGCTGCTGTATCCCAAGAACACATCCAAAGCCTCTTTCATTCAATGCCAAGGCGTGTTGTAGCGGTGATCTCTAACAATGGCGGCTACTCTGGCTACTGGTTCTGAAAGGAACCACACTTCACAGAAGTCTATAAATTTAATCATTTGATACTTGGTCAATATGTTACCTACTAAATAAATTTTCTTGTGATATTGCTTGTCTTTCTTGGTGTTGCAATTTGGGTGGCCAGCAGTGTAATAGCCATCCAGACAGCTACAGAAAACAAATTACCATCCAGACAGCTACAGAAAACAAAAGTCACTACCTGTCAATATTGTGAGGCGAATGCTAAATACCAAAGAAATCCAAGCTTCAGAATAATGGTGAGTTTACATCCCTTTGAGAATTCAGACAGAAACACGATTAAAGTAGCAGTACGTGATTTGTACAGAAGCAAAGTTGGAGGCATGAATAAAGGGCCGCCATAAAAATCACACAATAAACGCGTAAGGGACTGGACAAGACGATGAGTACGCAATCAAACTAAACGTTAAACACCGTGCCTTTAGGTGTGGCAGCGTGATACTGGTATTATACCAGCGAAGAAATCAAAATGGAGGAAAATCCTAGGACCCAGCGATTACCCTACGGTAAATTTCTGGAAGCAAAGATTCCTTGAAATACTACATTCGACAGTATGTTGCGGTGATTTATTTTCCGATTTGATAGCAACAATGGTTGAGATATCGCATTAATATATAGGTGTTCACAAAGATATTACATATGCATCGAGATTATGTTAGTCAGCCCTTCCTAAGACTACCTGTACCAATGGGTTCAAATTTTCTTTTAACCCTTTGCGGCGCGCTATACGTTAACGTCGGAATTTCAACAAAAAACGTTGTATGCAGTCTATTTAGTCTTAAAGGAGTATACAGGTAAAATTTTGTAAAAATTGCACTTACCGTTTTAATTCTGTGGGTGTTCCATGAGGTGGAACACTGCGCAGGCAAAGCTTTTAAAAGTGCGACTAAACGAGCATTGCAGTGAAGCACGAAAATGAGTAGAAGCGTTTGTATAAGAATGAAAAAACTCTGTATTGTGGCTGTATACATGGTTTCCTGGATATATACAATATTCTTGAATATATACGAATAAATGAAATAAATACCTATATACACAAGTCCTATATACAAAAATATTTACAAATTTTCGGAAAGAGCGCGTCGGAAAGAATTAGACCTCTCCCCGCCATTTATGGAAAATTAATAATAAAAAAATTAACTACGATTAATATTAACAATAAAGAAAAACAAGCCTATAATATATACATACACGAAAAATATCTATACATTTATTGAAAATAAATGGGAATGAGACTAAAATGCGACAGCAAAAAATTCGCGCAGGTCTAAGTAAAGACGTGTCAAGCTACTAATAAAATTCCCGCCTAAAAAACTACTTCCAAAAAATTCGAGATGCCAATTTTAGGGCTTTCATAACACAAAACACACCTCACCCCTCAATACTGCTTTGTTTGAATTCATCCCCCCCCCCAAAGCAAAGGAAACAGAAAACGTAAACAACGGATGTTCTCTCCTAAGCACAGATGTTCTGATTCGTAACAGCATGAAATCGCTAATGGCGCAGTGTTCCCGCTAATGGAACACCCAAGTTTATTCAATGATTCTGCGTATGGTTTTTGTCTGAAAGATTAAAAAACATATAGAACAGATAATTTGGAGTACAGCCAGCAAAATTATGCCTAAATTTTTTTCCAAATAAAATTTTTTATATCATTAAGAAAATAGAGAAAATTACTTGGAAAAAAGTGGATTTTAATAACACATAATAAATGAAAATTCTGTGTCTCTTTGTGATATGCTGCTATCTACTGTTTAAAAAGAAAAGTTCAAAGTATATTATAAAGGCATTTTTACCTATTTACGTTTGAATTTAAAGGTTTCAGAAGCGATTCAATTTGGGTGTTCCATGTAGTGGAACACTGCGCCGCAAAGGATTAACGCATGAAAAATTCATCAGGTGGAATGACGACTCGTGAATGAGTATACCTTGACTCTGAGCTGCAAACTACAATCCTTAATTAATGATAAATACTGCTCTTATATACGAGGATTGAATTATTTGATTTGAAGTATTAATTTTCTGTTAGATAATTAGGAAAGATCACAATTCAATTTCTTACGACATGAAAGCATAACTGTTATGTCGACGTAACTACCGCACACTTAATTTTTAAAAGCACAATATATAAACAAATTAGCAAAGACATAGAAAACAAGTACTATCTTAGCAGCTAAAATGTAAAGCCACACAACTGTCAGCCCGGTCGGTTCATCAGAACAATAACCCCAGAACTTTTGTCAGGAAACATTTTGTAGCTCTTTATGCATGCATCTATTACAAAGCCAGAAATGATCCCTCAATCGATTAAAAGACTTTCAAGCGGCATCTTCCAGTTTGTTTTTAACCCTTAGCGCTCCGTTGGCTCCGCTACGGAGCCGTCCGTCATTTGTTTCGTAACTCCGTAAGCTCAACTGCGCAGCCCAATGCTTTTAGCATGATTAGGCTTAAGATGTTACAGAATCGTCGGCGTTGGCAATTGTTATCTGTAGTTAAAACGTGCTCAGTCTCGCTACTGTTACGATTGAAACATTATTTGGCCCATTTTATGGCTAGCAACATGGAGAAAAATAATTATTGTGATGAGAATATAGTTGTGATAGAGTTGAGTGATAGTGAAGATGTGTTTGATTTTTCATTGTTAGAAGATATTGCAGAAGACAATGTTGATTCTAATTCTGACACTTCGAATTATACTACCAAAGAGACGACGAATGGTAGTTATTGAAAGTGAAAGCGAAGAGTCGCCGGAAGACTTAGATGAATGGCGCGATATCACGGAAGAATTAGATATTCCGGATAGAATAATTTTAGTGTATCGGCAAAGGTCATTGGACCACAAATTTCTACAAATATTGTACAGCCGACACAATATTTCAAATTATTTTTCACAAACGAACTGGTAAATGAAATTATAAAAGAAACCAACAATTACGCAGAAAATGTTCTGTAAAGAATAAAGAAATATCTAGTAATTCTATTTGGAAAACGTGGCGTGCGGTGGAAGATGATGAGTTTCAGGCTTTTATTGGAGTTATTATTAATATGGGTACGATACCCCTGGCGAATATGCAAGATTATTGGTCAGTTAAGGAGAATAGTCACATCCCTTTCTTTGGTAAAATATTTACAAGAAAGAGATTTATGCAGATATTCTTAATGCTGCATTCCGCTGCGAAAATGTGCTGGAGTTGCTGGTAGGCAGTGGTACAAAAACGTGCGGTGCGCTAAGGATTAATAGTCAGCACCTTCCAGCTTGTTTATAATTAATTTTAAACAAACTTCTACATTAATTTACTAAAGATTTTTTTACAAATTAGTGAGATTTTAGCAAAACGAACTTGAAAAACTTAAAACTTATTTACCTCTTTTACATTTTCTGAAACGTTTTCAAAAGGAAATCAAAAAATTACACAATTAAAGGGTCATCCGAAATTATAAAATTAGATAAATATATATCTCACATTAACTACATTAAAAGTTCATTTTTATACTCTTTCACTCGTGAGTAGGAAGTTAAGGAACCATTTTGGATGATGATCTAAAAATTGGAAGACATTTTTCCACGTTCGTAATTTTCGTTGACAATGAAGCAGTTTTGATTTCCAATTGCATGAAGCTTCTGATTTTTATTTGTTTATTTCAACCACCAAAATTATGTTATATATTTTTTATTCTTCCTATTCTGAACTGGAATTCAATATAATACTACAAACGGACAAAACCGTACTGTCACCTGCATGGTACTCAAGGCTCTTGCCAAAGACAGGCGCAATCTTGCTCTGCTTGCCACGATGAAGTTCATGTTCTAAAGTTATTGTCACACAAGTCAGATAAGTCACAACAACATACATTCTGTTTCACAAACTAAATAAAATGCTTTGCACTTCCACCGACTATCACCAGTGTAACCAGAAAAACATCCCAATGCCAAGAAACGTTTGCAATTGAAGCAAAAACTCTCATGGAGCTCGGAATAAACAGCGTGCAGCTTTTCTACGAGTAGATACAACAGAACGCTCATTTAATCACCTATCCAGGAATGAGAGATAAATGGCAAAGTGTAGATGTTTTAATGAGGAAGCGCATACGATATGATCAAAATATTTGTTGGACATGGGTGAGGAATGATAGCCACAAATATTTATTGCATATGTTTAATATTAAATAAAGTTAACATTATTTTTCCACAAACACTTGAATAAAGAATATTGAAATAATAAAGCGACATATTCAGATTTAATCATCTGAGTTAGCCTCTTAAGTTTTTATTTGAAAATATGCCTCTTTTATTTTTGAAGATTAACAAGGAAAACAGACCAATTTTCCAAAGCAATTTCCTAGTTTTACATAATCGGCTAATATCAATATATACAATCTATTTACAATAAAACAGGGCAGACAAAGTTTTTGTTTTATTACGCAAAGCGTGTTATTTTTCAACGTACCTAATAACCTTTCAGAGCACCATTTTAGCATACTACAAAGATAAGGCTAAAAAAAACAATATTTATTCACATATTTTTTACCCTTTTTTGAAAATTTTCTCTAGAAAACTGAGATGGGATAATTAAGGTGTATATCACTTCTGAGGGGAAGGACAAAACGCAAAATTCAGCAGATTTAAAAAAAAAAAAAAAAAAAAAAAAATATTTAATACAAAAAAATCTGAAAGCTTTCAGATTTTACATTACACCCAAAGGGGCGTGTTTTTAATGTTTTGCGTGTTACTTTTCTTTATTAAATATCATGTTCTTCGCACTTAAACGATAAAATTCAGTTCAATAGCAATATCGCAAAATAATTTTAAAATGAGCATATCTTCAGAATTTCCGTTTGCACAGTCTCGAGCGCTGGAGATAATCCCCCCCCCCCCCGTACAATGCTGCCATTGCTCGCTTTGAAATCGTTGAGTTTGCTAAACAAAAATTCGTTCAATTTTATAAAATATGAAATAGATAATAAAATAAATTCCAAATTCGGGCTTCCAGATGCCCATACTCGGATGGAATCGTACGCTATTCAAAATTTGATGGCTCTAAGTATCGTTGTTTTATCACAATGCGAGAAACATGCATATATTCATGCAGATTCTTTATTATTTAAATATAACATTGGGCGATAATATTTGGTGGCAACAATTTGAAACGTGATACGCCGTTTATAGTGATTCAAAGCTAAATGCCAAAACGAAATTAATAGTCCTTCTGGGCAAATTGTCCTTTTGGCCTAATAAGAAGAATAGATGTATTGCCATTACTGTATTCTAATGTTCGTTTGATTTCTTCCTTTTTGTTTAGCGATTCGTATCTCGTACATACACTGCAACAATCAACGATAAGTTTTTAAATTACAAACTGAAAAATTAGAAGAAAATATGCGAAGGGGGGAAAATATGCAAATAAATAGAATCAATTAGTTATCATGATTTATTCAACACAATACTCAAGTTCTACATTCACTTAAAGTTTTAATGTTTACTTGTTTTACATTAAATCATTTCAAAAATGTGAAATTTTTTATAATTTACACATCAACGCCCGAATTTAACACTAAAATAAATAATAAAGCTTATTAATTACCGACAATGGAGAGTATTTAAATAAATCGATTAATCTGATTGCCGTTATTCTTCACTGTTTAATTCGATAGACTGAAAGTGTTAAGAGTAAATCAAACTGCAAAAATCAAATCCAACATGAAAGAAAATTTAACTTTTCTTGACAGGACAAAACATGCACTCACTTGCAAACAAACTGACATTATATTGTTGCGTTTTTCTTTTCTTCTGACACCAGTTGTTACGTTACGTAAGGGGTCTGTGTGGATTTGGAGTGAATAACGACGACACTTGATGATGAAGTATCGAAACACACTTTATTTAGCCAATATTTATCAGAACAGCTCCAAAGTGACATTTTACAGTCGTCGAAGATCTACTATAAACACGCTGGAACAATCAGTGACACAGCCTCCAGGTTATCATGCTATCACAGTGGAGACAGCTTCCTGCAAAGCACCCGACTCTGCTTTCCGGAGTACAGCTCCCGACATTGCTTGGTCGTTCTTGGAACTCCGCGTACTCTCGAGACTCTCCACGCTACAACTCGCGATGCACTCGACAACACACAGAGCACAGCTCCCGACTCTTCGGTTCAGTCGTTCCCGGAGCTTAACACGCTTTATTGATGATGCACTAACCGCGATACACTACGAGATTCCTTCGGTGCACTCGACGATCCACTCGGCACTCGCTGCCTGGCTGCCAACTCGATCGAATTCGCAGGGATTGACTCGCTAGACGAGAAATCAACTCGATACTAACTATCTCGCACTCCAGACAAGGCACACACACTGACTGCGGACCAGCAGGATTTATATAGCTTTCGGCTTGCGTTCGAGAACATTCTGGGTTAAACCAGTAAGAATTCGTTCCAGAAGGTTCTCCATCCGTCCATGGCATATCGACAATTTCGTCGGCAAACGGGCGATTTCTCTCCAAATGTGGCAACCCTGCCTTCCCTTGTCATTTTATGGCAACCCTAAAACTGTTTTGGGGAAGCCATCTTACCGCGCCTGTACATTTCGTAACACTATCTAACTGCTAAATTGAACTCTAAACAAAAAAACATAATAAACGACCACCCATTTCGACGAAATGTAAAATCGCGAGTCATAAGAGACCGTTTCTCTCCAATGAAACATACAGAGGCACAGTTGATGCAAATGCTTATTGGGTTTTCAGTAAAGGTAATTAATTCATCGAAATTCAACTACGGCTGACTTTTAAAAGAAAGATGCATCAAATCGTCTACTCTCCGCTGTCATTTTAATTCACATACATACCTTCTGTCATATTACCGCAAAACACCCCATGTTCATTAAATTTTATGTTTAACTGATGATATTATTTGTATTAGCATTTTTAATTATTCAACAAAGCATTAATTTCATACAAAAATAAAAGTTTACTTATTTAGATTTAATACTAAAACCTGTTTCTCCATACGTAATCTCACAAATCCTCTGAGGTTTCATTACGAAAGAAATTGTTCGGCTATTAAAATACATGCTCTCTAGACTTCTCACATAAACGTCTCATAAATCACTCAGTCGGGTAAGGCATGCGAGACTTAAGATTTTCTCTTTATTTTATGACAGTTTTCTCTTTTCCCCCTCCTGATTTCTCTCTTTTTCCCATTAAAGATCCAACAAAGGAAGCAAGAATGGTTACAAGTAGAAATAAATCTGCACACTTTATCAACAAAAGCTAGAAATACTTTTCCATTTTTCCAACAGAACAGATAAACGATCGAAAGTTTGTAAAAATGTTTTAGTTGGTCAGATAAAAAATAAAGTATGCTCAAAAATATGTTGTTACTTCTTGAGATCGATTTAAAGTACGTAATATTTTTCACCACATCTTGGAAAGTACTAAAAGAACTGTACGATGTAATATATACTTTATTCCTTTCATTTCTTATGCGAGGACCCCACAGAGATGAAGAAGCTCCCCTTTGTGGTAGAATATTAGGACAAGGAGAGGGAAATAAGAATTTTTACATTTCGAAAAAAAAAAATAAACGAAATTAACTTTATACATATCAAAACTTTAGTTGCAAAGGAAAAATAAAAACAAACTTTGGCTCAATCAATTAATCACAGGATGAAGAAAACCTTCCATTGAGACATACTTCCTTTAGACACAGAGACATTAAGAGTTTCATTGACTTCACAAGTGCGAACAAGCAACTTCAATTTCGCTCCTAAATTTGATAATTTATTAAAACATTTGCCCCCACCCACGGCCTCATAAAATCAAATTTCAACTTCTTTTTCCCCTTTAGAATTTTTGTCCTCAGTCTTCAATAAAAATAAGTTATTAATTACTTTTCTTATTTTTTAATAAACATTTTAGTTTAAACGGTGCCAAAATGCTCACACAACTACCCTGGCGCAGTTTGGTGACTTTTATAGATGAAAAAAAATTACGACTTCTGATTGACAAAAAAATTTTTTATTTCATACATATTTTCCTTTTTAATTGAAATCAGTCAATACATTTACTTATATCTTACATACAAACGTTTTTTCGTTTCTTTTGTTCTGGTGGAAATTTCGTGTAGAGCCTTAATAATTAAATCAAAGTGTTTGTTCCCTTCAGTGATTTCGAGGCAAAATGTATTCTTGTACAATTTTACCACTGGTATTTCCGCTGTAGGCAAATCCCACAAGCACATATTTTAAAATATAATTTAGAATAAAAAAAATCTGATGCGTACACCACATGACTTCCTTGTACAGAATATTAAATTATATGCATTTTTTTCTTGAATTTCATTTAAATTGATTGGATTGAATTAAATCTACTTCGTCGACAGCGCATAAACCACAACCAGGGTTCATAGCCACATTTTAGTTAAAAAAATAAGCACCTATAAGCCCTTTTCAAGCACATTTTAAGAAAAAAAAATAAGCACCTGTCTAATTACATTATACACACACGACTGCATAACTTTAAAAATTAGAGTTCTAATTTAAAATATGAGAAATGCAGTATTTATTAAGAGAGAATAAGCATTACCTCAATCATGGAAAATAATTACCTTTTTTTATTATTATTATTTTAAATAACAGTTCAATTTACAGAACTAGTTTACAATGAGAGGGGAAAAAAAAATATGCAGAACTAAACTATATTACAAGATTTAATGATGAAATTTCAGTTCAAAATAGAGAAAATAAATCATAATAAGGCATGTTTATTATATTCCACTTGGAACCTAATAATAAATACAATTTATTTTTTCACTCATATTGATATTTAAATAATTTAAATCTAAATTCTGAACATTTTCTAAATTTTCATTGTATATCAGTTTTTCCTTAACAGATATTGCAAGCAAAGTAATTTAAGTAAAAAAGAGGAACATTTCTGAAATCAGAAGACAGAAATTTGCTTCATGCAGTCATCCTTTAACAGTAAAAGCTTAACTAACCCGCATACTTGGAAATTGGCGAATATTCGGACAGTCAAGCGTAAGTTGAAAAAGAGGAGCGGAGGGGGGGTAGACTGTAGCCGCTCTTTAAATTTTTCCGCTAAATAAATGCTTTTCACATTTCGATATGCGCATCATATAAAAATAAACCAATGGAACTGAAAAATATTCTGCTTAGCAAGCACAGTAAAACTCTTTTAAGTGTTCATAAACAAATCTCGGACAGAACATCAAAGTTAATTATCTCTGCAAAATATAGCAAACGTTATTGCACAATGCATGTGCCGTAATTCTTCCTAAGGCCCACCAGCGGCCGAGCGGTAAAGTCGCTGAACACTGGTAGTTCGGTCCGAGGTTCGATTCCCGCGAACGGGCTGGCTGCATGGGTGTTTTCGTGGTTTTCCCCATGTGTAACGTGTATACGAGCCAGTTTCCCTTAGAAAGTCCTCCACGAAGGCATCCCTCCCCTTAGTCAGATAGCCCTAGTGTGCTTTGCCGTACTTAAATACACACACACTTCCCTACGTAATATTACGCAATCGGAATCAACAGCTGCCGGTATTGGGAGAATAAAAAACTAAATAACTGGGGTGTTTTTCATTCTAATTTTCAACAGAGGGCGTTAAATTTCCGGAATAGAATCATTCTTCGCTTGGGTTGGTAGACCGCAGAACTTTTAGTTCTATTCAATACAGATTGGAAAGTAACAAAAAAAAAAAAAGGTCCGTTGCTTGTTTTGCAGCGAACTGTAACAGTTTCAATATTCGAGATTTTGCGGAGAAAGGGGAAAACCTCCCAATCTTCGTACTGTATAATGTATTGGCCAAAAAAAACAAAATTATTTTGACTATTCGATTACTTTGCCTTTATTTAAGCCATTCCGAATATTATTCCTTAGAAAGCTAATCTGTGTTAAAACACAACCATTTTTGAAAGTTTACTATACTTCAGCAGTTACTGCAACTATGTTATTATAAACATTCATACATATGCTCATAATACAAGCATAATGATCATAATAAACACGAATATGAACTGACCAAGTGGAACGAGAATGCAAATTATTAAGATCTTGATAGAAATTCAAACGTGTGTAGTATTTGGGTGGGAGAAAAAGAATGCCGAATGTACCGGAATTTTCTACTGCTTTCGCATTTCTTTGACCAATAGAACGACGAGCACCTGTCTGTACTCTTTGTGCACACCAAAGGTTATGTTCATGCAGAGAAAGGGGAAAAGCTATTTCCGGGAGTACCGTGAAACACAGCGCGTTCATTTAAAAAAAAAAAAAAAGCACTAAAAGCAAAAAATAAGCACTAAAAACAAAAAATAAGGGCTTTAAAGAAAAAGTAAGCATCTATAAGGGCCTTTATATTTTAATTTCAAATATAAGGACTTATAAGCACTTATAAGGACCGCTACGAACCGGGTTCGTAGCCACATTTTAGTTAAAAAAATAAGCACCTATAAGCACTTTTCAAGCACATTTTAAGGAAAAAATAAGCACCTGTCTAATTACATTATACACAACTGCATAACCTTAAAAGAAAAATTAGACTTGTAATTTAAAATATGAGCAATGCAATATTTATTAAGAAAATGAGCATTACCTCAACCACGGAAAACAATTAACTTTTTTTTTAATTTTAAATGACAGTTCAGTTTACAAAATTAGTTTACAATGAGAGAAAAAAAACTATGCAGAACTAAACTATATTACAAGATTTACAGATGAAATTTCAGTTCAAAATATTGAAAATAAATAATAATAAGCCATATTAATTGTATTCGTTTGGCACCTAATAATAAATACAATTTATTTTTTTACTCATATTAATATTTAAATAATTTAACTTAAATCAAAATTCTGAGCATTTTCTAAATTTTCATTGCATAACAGTTTTCCCTTTACATATATTTCAAGCAAAGTAATTTAAGTAAAAAAAAGCACATTTCTGAAATCAGAAGACAGGAAATTGCTTCATGCAATCTCCTTTAACAGTAAAAGCTTAACTAACCCGCATACTCGGAAATTGCCGAATATTCCGGATAGTAACTGGGAAAAGGGGAGTGGGGGAGATTGTAGCCGTTCTTTAGATTTCTCGGCTAAATAAATGATTTTGACATTTCGATATGTGCATCATATAAAAATAGACCAACGGAACTGAGATATATTCTGCTTAGAAAACACAGTAAAACTCTTTTAAGTGTTCATAAACAAATCTCAGACTGAACATCAAAATTAATTATCCCTGCAAAATACCGCAAACGTTATTGCGCAAAACGGCGTATTGCGCATGCGCAATTGTATTCTTCCACATGTGATATTACGCAATCGGAATCAACAGCTGCCGGTATTCGGAGAATAAAGAACTAAGTAAAGGAAAAGAAAGAGACTTACTAATCTGGGATGTTTCTGTTTCTAATTTTCAACAGACTGCGTTAAATTTCCGGAATAGAATCAATCTTCGCTTGGGTTGGGTAGACCGCAAAAACTTTTAGTCCTATTCAATCCAGATTGGACAGTGACAAAAAATATTAGAGATTTTGCGGAGAAAGGGGAGAACCCTCCAAACCTCTGTACTGTAAAATGTATTGGGGTAAAAAAAAAATATTAGATTACTTTCCTTTTATTTAAGCCATTCCGAATATTATTTCCTAGAAAGCTAATCTGTGTAAAAACACACTCAATTTTTGGAAGTTTATCTATACTTCAGCAGTTACTGCAACTATATTATTATAAATATTCATGCATATGCTCATAATATAAGCATAACGATCATAATAAACACGAATATGAACTGACCACGCGGAACGAGAATGTAAATTATTAAAATCTTGATAGAAATTCAAACGTGTGTAGTATTTGGGTGGGAGGAAAAGAATACCGAATGTACCGGAATTTTCTACCATTTTCGCAATTCTTTGACCAATAGAACGACGTGCACCTGTCTGTACTCTCGCGCGCACCATAGGTTACAGCTATGAAAAGAAAGGGGAAAAGCAATTTCCGGGAGCATAATTCACCATCTGACTTACATTTAAGGAACAAAAGTTGTTTATTTAGTTATTAGTACGGGAAAAAATGCGCGTTCATTAAAAAAAAGCACTAAAAGCAAAAAATAAGCACTAAAAACAAATAAAAAAAATAAGGGCTTTAAAGAAAAAGTAAGCACCTATAAGGGCCTTTATATTTTATTTTCAAATATAAGGACTTATAAGCACTTGTAAGGACCGCTACGAGCCTTGCTACAAATTTCGCCATCCAGTAATTGATTGATAATTGAGGAGCACTTGTCATTACAGTGAAAAACTTCTTTTATATCCTCTTCATTTTTACCGCTTCTCCACTTTTTCTTTACAAAATCCGCTGATTGAAAACTTGCACCTTTGGTTTGTGATATCTGAAAACCTTCAGATTTGTGGTTATCATCATAAAATTTAGCTATCATTCACTACACATACTTGGCTATGTATTATGAAATTGGTGACTAAAGACAAGTTGTTTCACTAAATTTTATCTTGCTTCTATCACACACTGAGACAATTAAGCCTGAACTGTATTTAGCTTAGTTATTTATTATACTTACACCTATTTCTTGCACATGCTTAATGCTTATCCGAGTCCTTAATAAATCAATTCCCACATATACTGAAGGCTTATTGAGGGTCTTGAGCCTGATGCAGTCTCTCTGGCTCCTAAATTCTGGTACCAAGTGCCTCTCTTTGTTTTCCCTAAATTCTGCCACTCGGTGTGGCCATATGAGCTCTGGCACTGGTTTTGGGTTTATGTGAATAGCAAATAAGTTATTCTTAATTCAAATAGCATTAAATGTAATCTTTTGGCCTACGAGTATCATTAACAAAATCTGCTTTTAGCATATGGAAAGAAATTTTTTTTTAATTTTTCCTGTCAACATTTCTTAGAGCATTTAACTTAAATCTGTAATTATCGCAAAGCATAATCAACATAAAAAGTTACCATGCTGTTTCTCAATTACTAATATAAAAAAAATTGTTTAGGTATCGCTCCATGAGTCATTACTTAAGTTTTTATGTGTTGATAAACATGCATGATGAAAAGAAAATATAATAAATAATAATTCACCAGGTTGGCCTCAGGGGTATAAAATATTAGTAGGTGTAAAATCAACAATGTATCTGTGGAATGTTTTGGTTTGAGATGTATGACCGGATGATTAAATCTTCACAAATCCTTTCGACCAACTTAAAACAGTTGCTTATCCCATCTGTTGCCAGATTATATGCTCTTCCCAAAATTCATAAAAGTGGTATTCCTTTCTGCCCTAATGTATCAAATTTAGGCACTGCCTCGTATCTGTTCGCTAAATATTTAGTTTCTAGATTTTCAACTCTATTAGATAATAAGATTTACACCATAAAAAATTCAAAAGAGTTTGTAAAAAAAGTAGAAAGCATTTTTCCTAGAAATTTACTCATTGTTTCCTTTGATGTAAAATCATTATTTACCAATGTTCCAGAACAGGGTGCATTAAGATGTCTAGAAATCATACTTCGTGAAGTTCATTTCTCTAGCATTGACACTGATGAGCTAATTTCCCTCATTCAACTCTGTTTGAAACAAAGGCATTTTGCTTTATAAAATAAATTTTACAAGCAAACTGAGGGATTAGCCATGGGAAGCCCCCACAGTTCTATCCTGGCTGATATCTACATGCATCATTATGAATCAAAATTATTAGAAGCTTTAAACTTCCCGGTATGGTTCCACTTTGTAGATGATACTTTACCCTGTTTGAAGATAATAAAGATGATTTAAAACAAGTTCTTCCATCAATGAATTCCACTGATTCTGCTATTCAGTTCACTTTTGAACTTGAGGCACGCAATTCTCTTCCATTCCTGGACATTCTGGTCACACGTAACACATCCAACTTCAGTACTACAGTTTATCGTACACATTCATTGGTTTACCTTCCACCACACTTCAAATCATGTCATCGGACTAAACAAAAGTTAGCTTAGTTTTATTCCTATGTTTTCCGTGCACTTCAAGTTTGCTTTTCGAAACTGTCTCTTGATGAAGAACTAAATTATTTAAAAGCAGTAGCTATTGACAGGGGCTTTCCACCCAATATTATTAATGAAGCAGTTAAAAAAGTCTCATCTCAACACACCAAAAGGCACACTCTTGTTTTAGGAGATTATAAAAATTCTGTTGTCATTCCCTTCTTTCCATCAATTAGATATAAAATTGCACATATTTTACAGAAATTTAACTTTCGGGTCGTTTATTCTCCTATCAATAAAATTCCGAGTTCCATACACAACAACCCTATTCCAGATATGAATTCCCAGGGTGTTTACAGGATTCTTTGCCAGAGTGGTTTACATTGGTCAAACTAAGAGAGCCTTAAAATTTCACGTTAAAGAACAGGAGGCATATGTTAGAAAATGGGAAACACAGAAGTCTTTTGTTGCCCAGCATTGTTGATCCGAAAATCACATTTTCAATTTTTCTGCAGCCAAAATTATTCAAAAAACATCTTCCATCAGTGAATTAGATTTTCTAGAGGCATTTCACATTCAAAAAAATCTTTCTGTTCTAGTTAGCGACTCTAATTCCAAACCATCTTTACCTTCAGCCTTTAGGGAAATTATGTTTTAGTTATTGTTTCATCAACAGATGGCACCAGTAGCTTAACTCCTGTCCAGTCTTTCTTATCATATCTAATTGCTATATCTTATCACATTCATTTGCACTTTTGCAGCTGATGATGATGGTTCGGTAAAACCACTGAAAGTAGTCCTGTGAAAATTTGAAAATATAACGCTGATTTTTGTTGTTTGACTTCTAAATTAATAAATGATTTGGTTTAGTTTATATGATTATGGAAAAGCATGCAGTGTCTATCTGCCTAAGGGGAGGGATACCTTTGTGGCAAACGTTCTAAGGGAAACTGCATTGTACCCACATTATAAATGGGGTACAAAGCAGTCAGATCCATGCAATCAGATCATTCTCCAGTAACCGAGTGTAGGTCGAACTACCAGCATTCAGCGATTTTACCATTTGGCCACCAGTGGTCCATTCTGATTACGAGAAAACTCTCACTCCATTTTATATTCAGAAAACTTGAATTTTCAGATATTTCATTTCTTCCAAAGTATGGCATTTCACTGAATAATCTTTAGTAGATCTTATTTTTCATCAAAATATTTTTCTTTACATTTTTTACAGATTTATATTCTAACAATATTTTCAAAATATAATACGTTTAAAATTCTTCAGATTATTTCACTTCACTGCCCGTTTTTCAAGTACAAAATATATCAGGAATAAAATCTCTGAAATTTTTCACAAACTAGTCTTTTACTAGATCTTCCGAGTTTCTTCTGATCACTGAATATATCTCCGATTGCACAGAACATCAAAACTGCATGGAATGGCAATAATAAAATTTATGTTAACTATGTTTACAATATGAAGAAAAATTTCTCATTATATTCAGCAATTTTTCTCATGATTTTCAAATACCAGCTGGTTATGGAATCACACCCTGCCACTAACTGGCATTACTCACAAACACACTTTTGGTCCCAGTATTTTTCTATTTGACTCACACAATAAACCCCAAAACATATTTATCAGGAGCAATGGCATAACAGCAGTGAAGGGGGAAAGGATTTAGATTCACGGCAACTTATGTTCAGTAAACAGAGCAATTTCACTCTTCCTTAACTTTCTGATTTGAAGCAAAATATTTTTTTGTTCCATCTATGATTATTAATCTTATCAAAATTACAGTTTTGGTACATGATTATTTCACATGCTGGTGATTTTTATTTCACATGCTGGTGATTCAAAAAACATTTGGTACTTCCTTATACAGCTATGATTTCACCAAACTCGTGAAGTACGAGTGTTAAAACGACACAATATATAATAATAACAATACTTATATATTGCTTGATACGAATATTTTTAACAATCGTTAAAGTGGTTGTAATCAGCTTCTTCAAGTTGCTCCATTTTATATTCCAACAGTCAGAATAGATAGCAGATCCATTTTGCACATTTTGAAAATTTTTTCCCATTAGTTTTCTAGCATTTGCATTCAAAATTTGAATGTCAAAGCACTCTCATTGTCCTAAAATATTCCTCCAAAAATGAACTGTTCTGGAAGTACTCTGCCGCTCATGATCTTGCGTCAGATGAACAAAATGTCATCAATTTCATGGGACCGCCCATTCGCCCACTGAATCGCTGCATCAGATGCAGGGAATACATTTCCTGCATGTAATTGTTCCAATCAATTACAGCATTTTCACACATTATGCTACTAGTCACACCATCTGATGGGCGTCAACTCCTCTGCCAAAGAGTACATACATCCAATAGAAGTGACCAACGATATTCTGGAACCACTAAACCAATTTCCAACACAGATTTTCACCATATTTAACACTGCACTTCAAAATAGTTTTGTCATTAATATAGTTTTCGTAATTAATAATTACATTTATAAGGTAAAACATCTTTTCTAAAAAAATGATTAAGCATCCAACTCTTAATTTGGTAATTTAAATATTGTTAACTGCATATTCACAAAAAGGGCAAGGAATATTTTTAAAAACCAATGCGAATTCAAAAATCTTAGCAAAAATATAACATGATGCTAATAAAAACATATGGCGAGGTATCATCTATCTATCTATCTGGTTTATTAACAATTTAACAATTCTATCTCTGGGTCTGCTATAATAAGGATGTACCAAAATTTTTTTATGCAAAATACATCTTCCTTAAAAGAATATTAATAATTTTTATATATATATATATATATATATATATATATAATTTTTACGTCTTCTTACTAGATTTAAACTGATGACGTAAAATTCGTCCAGATGATTTTTAGATCTCAATTCTATTAGAGAACATTGATACAAACCATATTCACTTACAAAAGCATGAGCAGACACACCTTCTGCAGTGATAGAACAGACACAGAACACAAGACACAAAGCAATATAAAGCATTATTGGAAATATTAAGCAACAAGAATCAGAATAACATTCATAAATTTGCAAAACTAGTTTTGAAGGTTCTATGTTTAAACCTTTAAAATTCAGCTGAAGAAGAAGGTTTGCATGTTTAAACCTTCAAAACTAGTCCTGCAAATTTATGAATATTACACTGATTCTTGATACCTTGAAATTTATCAGCACAAAAACTGGCAGATACAGAATATGATTTCAGAAGAGGTGTTCAAAGTTCTGAGATAAGTACCAAACATCGCATGTATTGCTAAACACTTTGCACAGAGGAGTTTTTCAGATATCAGAAACTGTAATAAGATGCCATATACAGTACAAAGTCCGAAATCCGGACTTGTCGGGACTTCGGCAATTCCGGATTTTTCGGCATATTAGATCATCAGTTTAAATCTAGTAAGATTAAAAATATGATATCATGATTTATGAAATAATGATGTATCTAGGATCTAAAGAGTATCAAAATTTACAAAAAAAAAAAAAAAGCTTAATATTTATTTGTTTACCTTGTTAAATATTTCTTTCAATGTAAGTTGTTTAGGTTGCTTAATTTTTTATGCTAATACTTTCTCATTAATTCTGTAGAGAGACATAATCTTTTGTTCAGTTACATTGTTGAAGTACTGTAACTGCTGTTTCGAGAATTTTGACTAACTTGTCAAGCTAACTTTTCTCGTTTTCAGTAACTTCTCTGTCACTTTCGGTAGCGGTATCTTCTGGATCAAGAACCATACTACAGCTTTTGCCATTCATTAATTGACTGATGATTGAGAAGCATTGTCATCACAATGAAAAACTTCTTTTATAGCATCTTCATTTGTTACCGCTTCTCCACATTTCTATACAAAATCCGTTACTTGGAAAATTTCACCTTTGTTTTGCAAAACCTTTAAAATTCAAGGCTATCATGATCAAATTTAGCTATCGTTCACTATACATATTTGGCTATGCATCATGTGCTTAGTGACTAACGACAAGTTGTTCCGTTAAATTTTATCTTGCTTCTATAGCGCACTGAAACAATAAAGCTTGAATTGTATTTAGTTATTTATTATACGTATGTCTATTTCTTGCACTTGCTTAATACTTATCAGAGTTCTGAATAAATTCCCACATATACTTAAGCCTTACTGAGGGCTTGCACTAGATATCTTACTGCCTGATGCAGTCTTTGTGGGTCCTAAATTCTGCAACCCGGTGCTGCCTTATGAGCCCTGGCGCTGGTTCTGGGTTCATGTGAACAACAAATCAGTTATTCTTAATTCAAATAGCCCTAAATGTAATCTTTGGGTCTATGAGTATCATCAACAAAATCTATTTTTAGCATACGAAAAAAAATTTGTTAAAGTTTTCCTCGTCAACATTTTTTAGCACATTTAACTTAAATCTGTAATCATTGCCAAATGTAATGTCAACATAATAGGTTACGATATTCCTTTGTTATTCAGTTATTAAGATAAAAAAAAATTTTTAGGCATCGCTACATGAGTCATTACTCAAGTTGACATGTGTTGATAAGCATGCAGTGATGAAAGGAATGTATAATAAATAATGATTCGCCAGGCTGACAACAGATCAACGATGCATCTACGTGGAATTTTTCGGTTTGAGATGTGTGGCAAGCAGATATGCAGCAACGAAGCCAAATTACTGATCGCACAAATTTATGCTAAAATGATTCGTTCTTCAATAACAGGGAATTTTATTTAGTGTCGAAGTGAAATTAAGAATCGGGACTTTCCAGTTCATTTATTATGCACAAAAGGGGTGGGAAGCAAATGTGCATGCATAAAACCTACGAGAAAAATGTTATTGGTGGTTTTGAGGTCCATATTTTAGATCATTCCGGATAATGGACAGCCGGATTTCGGACTTTGTACTGTACCATCAGCTGACCCTACATAAAGTACGTATCTACTAAATCAGTGCTCATAAAACAATGCATGTTTTCTGTATGATGCAACAAGCTTTAATAACGAAGTCCTTGACCTAAAGTACTGGTATACAGTGCCACCTATCCATTTCTATTCCTGCTTTTCTATATAAACATGGCTCACATCAATGTTCTTTACCCCCTAACCGAGTTTTATTTTCTTCTTCCTTTTCATATGCCTTCATGGCGTAACTAAATACATTTCACTTTTTTGAGGATTTATATGTTGCTAGTTAAATTCTTTCAGGTTGTGATGATATTTGAATAGTTTACTCCTATTGAAAAAAATTGATGCACAGAAACAACAGAGCATTTGCAGCTGCTTCAACAGCCATTTTCATTAAAAGATACTACAGTAACAAATTAATAAATGTGCATAATTTATCTATATGAAATTGTCTCTGCTCAGTATATTTATATATTTATGAAAATCACTTAAAAATATCAGAATATATTTTAATAAGTCCTGATTGAAAAACAACATTTAAGAGATGACCTGATACATAAAAAGCAAACTCGTCACCTTGCTCATCTAACAGCAAACAAGGCTAATCTTTGGAATATGGTAACAGGTAGTTTGGCGACATTTTGGAGGCGATAAAGGTTACTACCTAGGACTTTAGGAATAATGTGAGAAGTACTAAGTTCCGATTACGCATTATTTTGTGTGAGAGAAATGAGAGATCATGAGATATGTCATGTGACATTAATGGACGAATTACAGTTCTTTAATCGGAAAAGGGGGTAAATTTGGAAAAATATATTATTTTGTATTAAGCTTCATTGTGTGTTGTGTGAAAGAGTGTTGATTAATTTTTGGATTGCACGGCGCTAAGTGAATTCTAAATTTTTAATGCGTTTATCTGATAATTCAAAAGAATTGGTTGAATGGTGTATGAATGTAGGATTAATTGCAGATAAGTGTGAATGTCCAACATGTGGGAATGAAATGAGATTGTGTGAAAGGAAGGATATTACAGATAAGTTTGAATGGCGGTGCCAGAAATCTGGTGAAAATGGACATTTTGTGAAACGGAGTGTAAGGAAGAGTACGTGGTTTGCTGAAAGTCGTTTGAGTATGGGGGAAATTTTATTAATTTCTTATTAGTGGGTGAATAGAATGCCAGTTGACTACTGGATTATTTAATCTATAAGAAAAGCTTATCCGCCATGTAATCAAGATTCTGAAAAAGATTAGGTAAGTTAGTATTTTTAATTATTTAAGGATATTATTTTTATGCATTCTTCTAAATGTAAGGAGTAAATAAAGTAATATGGTATTATTGGAAAATTGTTATTAGAAATGATTTAGTTTAAAGTAATTAGGATTGTAAGCTAATTTTTATTAATTTAATGTATGTGCTTATTTAAAGTAGTGTTTTTTAATTTAATTATATTTTAATTAAATGATAGTTATTTTGTGAATTATATGTTTGTAGGAATTTGGTATACGTTTCAGTGGAAGTAAAAGTGCATGGCAATAATTTAAGTATTTGACTTAATACTTAAATTTACTTAACTTATTAAACTATTATAATACTTAACTTATTAAACTTAAGTATTTGCAACCATTTTTAATGTTTGCGTTATGAATTTGTTGGTGACGTTTATAATAGATAATTTAGAGGTAAAAGTTTTTGGACATTTTATTTATTTTATAAGTGCAAATGTTCATCCTTGGAAAGGGTATATACTTTTTCACGATCAGGTAATTTCATGCATGTTCTTTTTACAGGATTTAAAGATTCACAAAATTTTCATGCATTTTCGTGAAATTTTTCTAATTTATGAGAAAAAAGCAGTGTACATGGATATAGTGAAGAGTGTGCACAATGCCATTTTTGTGCAATTCTGGGATGTTATTTTAAGTAAAAATAAGTCGATGTGTACATGGTTTAGTTATATTTTAATTAAATGATAGTTATTTTGTGAATGTTTGTAGCAATTTGGTATACGTTTCAGTTGAAGTAAATGTGCATGGAAATAATTTAAATATTTGACACTTAAGTATTTGTAACCATTTTTAATGTTTGTGGTATAAATTCATTGGTGGCGTTTATAATATAATAGATAATTTAGAGGTAAAAGTTTTTGGATATTTTATTTATTTTATACGTCAAATGTTCATCCTTGGAAAGGGTATATATATATTTTTTCACGATCAGGTAATTTCATATATGTTCTTTTTACAAGATTTAAAGATTCACAAAATTTTCATGCATTTTCGTGAAATTTTTCTAATTTATGAGAAAAAAGCAGTGTACATGGATATTGTGAACAATGTGCGCAATGCCATTTTTGTGCAATTCTGGGATGTTTTTTTAAGTAAAAATAAGCCGACGTGTACATGGTTTAAGTGTATATGCGATTCTGAAAAACGCGGCAAGGAGTTTGCGATTCTGCACTTTTTCCCAATTTGGCAGTTAATATTTGTCATGATTAAGCAGTTTTGTTCCATAAAATTTCTAGCATAAGTGTAATTCGGATAGCAGATTGTTGGACAAAAGTGTTCAGTAAATAAAAAGAAAAGAAACATGTCTTTACTTCGTGAAGACAAAATGGCGGCGAAAAAAAAAAAGAGGGTTGCTGTAACAGAGTTGGTCGCCAAATTTTCGCCAAAAAATCGCCAAGTTACCATAATCCAAAGATTAACCGCAAACAACTTTTTTTATTACTTTTACAAGATACCAGCTTTTTTAAGTGTCTATGCCACTTTCAGTTTCACGTAATATATAACTATAGCAATTTTCTTGTGATCAGCTTCGAAAACTCTTGGCTCATAATGTACACTTGAAATTATTGACAAACTCTAGCCACATGAGAACCAAGTGTCACGACATGAAATTCAAATAACACTGTATATGACATTTTTCGTAATAAAACTCAGCAGACTGTGACAGGCACATTTTCAATATTGCTTCCTTGACTTCTGTCAAATTTTCTAATATATTTTTCAAGTCTTCAAATACAGGTTGAGGCAAAATGAAAAACTGATAAAATCAAAACATGTACAATATGAAAATTTTCAGTAATCTTCTGTTAACAGGACCGGATTCAGAAATGTATGTATGTATGTATGCATGTGTGTATGTATGTGCATATATATGTGTGTGTGCATAAACACACATACAAACATACACTTCTGAATCCAGTCATGGTAACAGATGAGTACCAAATTTTCTTTTTATTTTTTAAAAGAACACATATGATATTTGGCATCAATGTGTTTATATAAACATATATATATGATTTATTCCTTTTATTTTATTTGTTCTGTGTGTGTGTGTAGAGCGAGAGAGAGAGAGATGAAAATTTGATATTACAAGAGTGCTTGATAAGGAAAGACAACAATTATTTTTGAAGCCACGAGTGGATCGAAGTTAGATCACTGAAGTACCAATCACATAGTAGTAGACGTCAAAAACTTTTAAAGAATTACAAAATCACTTGATAACCCAAACATATATTTATTACTTGTTGATTACTCTACTCAAGACACATCTTATGACAAGGCAGAGCATAAAGGGGACAATGTGGGTGAGCACCCCATAATTTTAATTATAATGTATTTCATTTTTAATAATGAACAGAAGCAGCCAAGCGAAAAGCGCTCTTCAGTTAACAAGCATAGTCAGCAAAAAAGAATACATGAAAGTTGCAGCAGTATAAAAAATCTCAGACAACTTTGCTCTAATCCTGAACGGGAACTGGGCAAGAGTTTTCACATTAGGGCTAATGTGGGGAAAATGCAGATGCCCTAAAGGGGTTTTACTTTAACTGAAAATTAATTTAAAGATTTATTGCCTATTAATTGTCTTTCAAATTCTACATTTTACCACATATATATATATATATATATGTATGTGTGTGTGTAGTGTTGTAATTTTGGCAGAAGATGAAACAAATCACGTGCGAGTCATGGTTGAAAATATTGTTGTGTAGATGACTGGAAATTGCATCATAATAAAATGATTCTATGGAATTTTAGAAACATAACCAGCTTGATAGATCATTTCTTTTTGAATGACAAATTTCTTAACACATATCTTCATAACTGATAGAAGACTAGAGGTGCTAAACGAGCCCCATAATTTTAGATATGCAATTATGTTTTAAATAATGGCAAATAGCTAGCAGAGGCTGAGCGACACGCTGTAAGCAGACAGGTGAAAGAGGCAAAAGACAGAGAGAGCCACTATGCAGTTAGTAGCTATTTATACTAGGTAGGTGCATATCAGCTAAGTTGCAATTTGTAATTTTTAGGTTTTTGCAAGAAGCATTATGTAACTTAGAAAGATTTTGAATTTGGGAGAACAGATAAACTTAGGGGAAGAACATAAAATCTAGAATAGTCAATTTTGAAGTCGGCAATCATTTCTTATCGTTGCCATCATATTTTATTATATCTTACACACACACACATATATATACATAACATCATCCATGTGGTGGTGGCTTTCATTGTTTATGCACTGGTTGAAAGTTTCTTGACAATTGTGTAATACTTTAGACAGTCATTTTATGCATAACGGCAGCAAGCAGCAACTTCTTGTTATATTGCCTTCTTCAGAGCTTTTACAGTTATATAGACAATTTTTGGGAGAGGGGGGGAACAGCATCTCTTCAAATGAGCTCAAGGTGGATGCAAAAACCAAAATGTGTTGCTATCAGCAATTTGCAATAGTAAATAAAAACTACTCTACAATAAAAAGCATGATGTTCTTCTAACCAAGTTACAATCTATTCTGAAATAATACATAAACTGCTATTCAATGGCACGCTTCCGATCACTGTATCCCCTCCTGAACTGTAGCTATGTTACTCTCAAATCAAAGTTCTTTCTGTTGCAACCTGTACATATTTGAGTGGCATGAACAAAAGCAGTTTTTTATATCAGACATCAATCTGAACTTAATCTTGCATTTCCCTCAGGTATGATAGTAAATATTATTCCAATTGTGTAATTACCAAGAAAAGGAACATGCTTTTCATCTGCGATGACGTTTTCATGAATAACTGTATAATAACCATCTCAATAAAAATTATCCAATTACAGCTAATTTATGCAAATATATTTGATGGCAATTATTCAAAAGTCAACTAATTCAAAAGAATTCAGAGTTATTTTCATGTATCCCTAGGCAATTAACATGGATCAACAAGAAATAAGCAAAATGTAACCTTTTTTGGCAGTAGATAACAATAAAATTTTACATGAAGTGATATAAAATAAGCAAATCCACCTCGGAGAGGATTAAATAAAGCATTATAGATTTGCATTATCAGAGCAAAGCATCACAAAAAATTTAACAGAAATGAGTCAGTTTGACTCCATTAAGTTGAATATTTGACTATTATTTTCATTTACTTCTGCCATTAATAGAAAAAGAAATATTTCTAAATATAAAGAAAATATTTTATTAACTTTCATTATCAACTTAAACTGTTTACTAAAAAAAATCATGTAATTACATGCCAAAAGCACCTTACATGGCATTTTTTAAATATCAATATGTAATTAAAAAATAACTTCCTTCATTTATTATTTCAATGTTTATCATTAATTAAGAACTGACTGCATTATTAGAGAAATAATTTCTGTGCCATTTCCTTAAATACTTTTATAGGCATATCACTACATACAGGATTTTTTTTTTTCCCAATTTAATTTGCAATCAGTTTCTTTAGTTTCAATTTTTGATTACTTAAATTTTTCTTACCATTGCTCATGCCAGTTTCCACATATCAAAGTTTGACTTTACATGTACTTACTGATAATCCGATTAATTCAATGCTTGTATTAAAAGCATGAAAGCTTATTATTTGCAGTAAGCTATCATGTATATTGCTATTTTTAGTGCTTCTTAATACAGTTTATTTCTAAATTAATAAATTTTAACTTAAAGGAAGGACTACATTTGTATTTTAAAATAGTGTCTTTACCAAAACTGATATAAAAAAATTTAAGGTTGATCTTTACATTACGGTAACTGGTAGTTTGGCGACATTTTGGAGGCGATAAAGGTTACTACCTGGGACTTTGGTAATAATGTGAGCAGTACTGAGTTCCGATTACGCATTATTTTGTGTGAGGGAAATGAGAGATCATGGGATATGTCATGTGATATTAATGGACGAATTACGGTTCTTTAATCGGAAAAGGGGGGAAATCGGGAAAAAATCTGGAAATTTTGTATTTGGCTTTATTCTGTGTTGTGTGAAATAGTGTTTGTGAATTTTTGGATCTCATGGCCGTAAGTAAAGTGAATTCGAAATGGGTATTTAGTGGTATTGAAAAGGATAGTAAGAAATGTTTTTGAAGGTTGTGTGAGAGAGAAATAAACATGTTTTATTATGTTATTTATTTTACCTGGTATCTTGCTTTGAAAGATAAGTATGATTTTAAAGATTCTGAAAGAGAATGAAGAAAAGTGTATCCGCCACGTAATGAAGATTCTGAAGGAGATTAGGTAAGTTAGTATTTTTAATTATTTTTATGCATTGTTGGAAATGTAAGGTGGAAAGGAATTTGGTATTATTGGGAAAATTGTTATTAGCAATGATTTAGTTTAAAGTAATTAGGATTGTAAGGTAATTTTTATTAATTGAATGTATGTGCTCATGTATATTTTAAGTGGTGTTTTTGAATTTAATTATATTTTAATGAAATGATAGTTATTTTGTGAATTTTATACTTGTAGGAATTTGGTGTATGTTTAAGTTGAAATAAATGTGCATGGAAATAATTTAAATATTTGATAATAAATATTTGTAATGCTTCATGTATGAATTCATTGGTGACGTGTATAATGTAATAGATGATTTAGAGGTAAAAGTTTTTGGATATTTTATTTATTTTATATGTGGAAATGTTCATATTTGTAAAGGGTAAATACTTTTTCGCGATCAGGTAATTTCATATATGTTCTTTTTACCGGGTTTAAAGATTGAGAAAATTGTCATGTATTTTCGTGAAATTTTTTTAATTTATGAGATAAAAGCAGTGTACATGGATATAGTGAAGAGTGTGCGCAATGCCATTTTTGTGCAATTCTGGGATGTTTTTTTAAGTAAAAATAAGTCGACGTGTACATGGTTCAGTGATATTTTAATGAAATGATAGTTATTTTGTGAATTTTATGCTTGTAGGAATTTGGTTTACGTTTAAGTTGAAATAAACGTGCCTGGAAATAATTTAAATATTTGATACTAAATATTTGTAATGCTTCATGTATGAATTCGTTGGTGACGTGTATAATGTAATAGATGATTTAGAGGTAAAAGTTTTTGGATATTTTATTTATTTTATATGTGGAAATGTTCATATTTGTAAATAGTAAATACTTTTTCGCGATCAGGTAATTTCATATATGTTCTTTTTACCGGGTTTAAAGATTGAGAAAATTGTCATGTATTTTCGTGAAATTTTTCGAATTTATGAGAAAAAAGCAGTGTACATGGATATAGTGAAGAGTGTGCGCAATGCCATTTTTGTGCAATTCTGGGATGTTTTTTTAAGTAAAAATAAGTCGGCGTGTACATGGTTTATGTGTATGTGTTATTTTGAAAAACGCGTAAGGTGTATGGTATTGTGCACTTTTTCCGAATTTTGCAGTGAATATTTGTCATGATTAAGCAGTTTTGTTTGATAAAATTTCTAGCATAAGTGTAATTCGGCTAGTAGATTGTTGGAAGAAGTGTTCAGTAGATCAGAAGAAAAGAAACATGTCTTTACTTCGTGAAGACAAAATGGCGGCGGGGAAAAAAAAATAGAGGGTTGCTGTAGGGGAGTTGGTCGCCAAAGTTTCGCCAAGTTACCGTAATGTAAAGATCAACCAAATTTAAATTTTCATCTCAGAATAATGAATGCCCTTCTCCCTACTGAGGGAATTTTATAATCTATACTTGTTTTGCAGCTTAATCTAAATTTAAAACAACCCTTTTATGCTACATTCTAACTGCATCAATTATATCAGAATCAGCAGCTAAATATTTACAGCATTTACAATAAAAGTCAAAGATATGACTGCATTATTATTATCATTGTACTTCACTTTAAGTAGCATTTTTTAGATTTTAAAAATTCTCCTTTAAAAATTTTTCATCCAGAGAATTAGAAATCAGATGTTAGCTTAGGAAAACTCTACAACAGGAACTTTCATCTAAAAATACATTAAATTGGTCTTGTGTAATAACATTTGTATCAGCTTTTTATTTCATAACATTTTACTATTTAACAATTTTTGGATATATTAAATGTGTTACTGTACTAAAAAGATTCCATGTGTTTCACAATTTTATATCTTTTAGAATGCCATTTATAATCCAATTTAAGATTACTGTTTGGTTTAATTATGATACAAACAAGAAATTCACATAATACTAATTATCACTTCAAAGATTTCAATTTCTTGAAATAAATTTTCTAAGATCTTCTTTTATATTATTCATAGTCTAGATTTAAATCTTTTCCAAGTGAAATATCTAAAATACAAAGCGGTCTTACATAAATCCATGGTGATAATAAATTATACAAATGGAAAGAATATTCCAATCTACTTTATACATAGTCCTTCATTTACATGAAGTATCAGTCATAAAAAATAAATACTTACAGCTCATCCCTTTGGCGCTGAGATAAAACCATTTTCATAGTTTACCAGCAAGCCAGGATAAGGATTCCAAGCGGTCAAATATAATCCAATATTCAATAAGCAATCTTGAATCGCGCACAAAATGCACAATTAAAACTTAATTCCTATTAGCTATTTCTCCATAGTAATGATACTGAAAAATAAAAAGAAGAAATATGTCATTAGTTTTCACAGAATATCCAATTTATCTGAACACTCATGAGATGATACATAAAAACACTGACCTACAAATTTTATTTTCACGTATTTGAGTAATCTTCTTTCACTTTACGCTCATTTAATTCCATAACAATATACGGATATTGTTAATTTTATTAAGTGCACTTAAGTGCAAAAGAATAAATCATAACATTAAAAATGTTTTTATATGTCATATACATCATCCCCAATTTATGAGATGCACTTTTGAAAACGCTTGCATAAATATTACTTTATGGGAGACATAAATTATCTTGACTTACGAAATAATATTAAAAATCTCTTATTAGATTACTTGAATATAATAAACAAAGTACAATAACAGATGTAAAATATTGTTTGCATATCTCGGCTCAGTTGACTACAGTTTATGACCTTCATACAGTGATAAATATAGCACAAATGTTTATAAGACGTACCTAACTGAACAAGTAATCGTATATGATAAGTAGGTTACTTCATGCGGTTTAATTAATGAAATATTTTTAAATAAAACTATAACTTTAAATTGACACGCAGAGTCAGTGACGCCATTAACAGAGTTGGCATAACTAGCATGCCGAGAAAGTCGATCGATACATCTGTATCTTGGAAAAGAGAAATACAGTTCGACTACATAACTTACCTCTGTGTTTATCCATTAGAAATCTGAATTATTAACAAACTATGGAATCAAAGACAAAGTTGATCCCTTAAAAAGACAGTAAGTAAAACAAAACAAACATATATAAATAATAGAAATGCGAGATTGTTTCCTTAAATTACAGTACAGAATCTTCCTTACGTTCTGAAAAATTAGGAATGTATGTCAATAGATGTCGCTGTTTATGTTATTCTCCAACTCCAGATTTGCAAAGCAATAATGAAACTCTGCATCTATCTTATGCAATTGTGAAATAGCAATAAGAAAAAAATAAGATTGAATAATTTATACTGTGTGTACAGTTTCGTGTCTTATAAGAGTCGGAAATCAAAACTAAGCACTGTTAATGAAGGTTCAATGTCCAGACTTCAGTGCATGAACTAACAAATGATTGTCGATTGAATGGGATAGTTCAGCTATGGGTGTCCGATATAAATGACGGATCTCAAGATAGAATTGTAAACTTTCTTGTGCATCTATCCCGGTTTATTCTGTGCTAATCTTTCGCTTTCTTTGTTAATACATTTTTGTAGAATATTTTTGTTTCATAAGGTATCAGCTTCTCGTCGTTCTCTGATAAAATAATCCTGGAGAGCAAAGCTGAGATCAGTCACTATGAAAAATTATTTTGTATAAAAAATTTGGATTAACTATATTTAGAAGTACTTTAAGCACTGCAATCATATAAATTGATTCAGTAATGAATATTCTTACTTGATGCGCAAATGCAATCAGTGTTATGTTGTTGTTAAGCCACATAAATCTGACTTTGAAAGCTGCAGGCCGTATAGAATTCGTGTACACAAAAATATAACTTGAGATGCGCGATATTCTGGGCCTCATTTTTTATACCAGATATGAAATTTTCAATGACGCAGCTTCTAAGCTATGAACTATATTAAGCACATATGACAGAAATCCAAAAAACTGCGAAACTGTATGACCTAATTCTAAATAATCTGTAGCGAGCCCTGCATAACAGGACCTATTTTTAAAACTATCCTTCTAATACTGATAATCGTAAGACAATTATTTCTACTTTCGGCCATCAAAGACCAAAAACGTGAGTGATAAACATTGAAAATTATCTATAAGTTAATAATTCTATAAGTTGTAGAGCTATTGTGTTTATATCTTAGGTTTAATTGATTTCCTACAAGGTTACTGATTGGGTACAAGGTCCCTTACCTTGTTATTCTAGATTGCAATAGCTTCTTATATATAAATATATAATTCTGAAAATTGAGTGTTGGAATGCAAATATATCAATAGTTAGCTGTTTTTTGTTAGCTGTAACAATAACCTCTATGTTTTTCTTTAAAGAAACCAGCAACCATTGGGGGCAACGCGCTATTTCTCTCTCGGATCTTCTGGATTCTTTTTTTTTTTTTTTTTTTTTTTTTTTTTAGTCCGCTTAAATATATTTTTGCCTTTAAATAACATTATACCTTACCGATTTTTTCTCATACTGTTCCTTGCTATCTGTTAAATGTCCATATGTAAGGGATGGTTTATTCCTCACTGCCTTAAATAAATTCTTAGAACTATGAGCTTATATGAATAACAGTGTGCCTCATTGTGTTATAATAACATTAATTAACTAGTAATAAATTATGATAGTTAAATTAATAAATACTATGTTTAATTTGTGCTTTTAATACATATACTCAGTAATTTACACACACACACACACACGTATATATAAATATATATAAATATATATATATATATATATATTGGTGTGTGCGGTCGTGGTCTTGTATTGCATATGGTTCTATGTTGTTTGTTTGCCGCTGTTTTTTGAAAAATGTATGAAAATGTTGGGAACGAAAATAGCATAAGTTACTTTAGTTAAATTAATATATACTTTTGTTTGATGACTTTTGTTGATATCTCAGGATACAAGCATACATATTACTTTGTATTCCATGCTAAATACCTTGATACGAAGCATTTTAACACCGTCAATCAATATATATATATATATATATATATATAATAATTTATTTCCTAAACAGTATTGATTATATATATATATATATATATATATTCCAGTAACACATCTATTTACCACTACCATAAACACTCACCACACACACCTGTGAGACACTATTTATTGTAAATGAAGACAGATTCTTCTCCTTTTAACTACACTCATGGACACAATCGTATGTTAGGATATTTTCTACTTTTTTTCCTTTTCTTTCTATAGGCCCTTTTTTTTTTCCTCTATTATTTTTGAGCCATTTATTTTAAATTTTATTTTGTCCCATCTTTTCTTCCTGGCCTTTTGAACTCATACAAAATGTACGAAGTTTCTTTTTATTCTCCTCAAATACGAAATTTCCCCCCTTTCTATATACCTTTCCTTCGCACCTATGCTTGATATTTCACCCATCGGTGCAGAAAGACTTAGCGGGTGCAAAACAAGACATCTATCTACTTTGTCTGTTTGTCTGTCAGCAACCTTATTAACCCACAGGAGAGTTAGCTCAGAAGAGCTCTTAATTTACTTTTGGCATTTTGCGTCGAAAACTTTAAAAGTTTAAATCACTTTTCCAATTGTTGATATCAAATATTATCGACCCGTGTTATATTAAAGAAATTAAATAATGAAGAATCTGCATAAATGTATGTATCTTTGTCACATTGTGATAAAACAACGGTACTAGAGCCATCAAATTTTGAATAACGTAATCTTCCTCGAATATGGGCATTTGGAAACAAACCCAAATTTGGAATTTGAAATTTGTTTTACTATCGATTTTATATTTTGTAACACTTTAACGAAATTTTGATTGAGAAACTCAACGATTTCAAAGCGAGCAATGGGTACACTGTACCAGGGGCGTAGCTAGAGGGGGGCAAGGGGGCATCTGTCCCCTGGCGCAGAATCCAAAGGGCGCCACACTGATGTTACGAGATTTTAGAATTAAATGTTTTCCATCCTTGGCAAGCAGTAGGGGGCGCGAAATCTTCAGTTGTCCCTGGGCGCTGAAAACCCTAGCTACGACTCTTCACTGTACGGTAGAAGGGGGACATTTTTATCTCCATTGCACGCAACTGTGTATCGGAAATTCTAAAGATATGCTCATTTTAAAATTATTTTGCGATACTGCTGTTGAATTGAATTTTATTGTTTAACTGCAAAGAACATGATATTTAATAAATAAAGGTAACAGAGGAAACGTTAAAAAAACGCCCCTTTGGACCTAACGTAAAATCTGAGAGCTTTCAGGCTTTTGCCTTGTTTATCAGCAAGGCGTGATAGTAATGTATGCAACTAGCATTTCGATGACGGATTTATCGTTCGAAAAAATAAAGCCGTTCGTGACGATGGAACAGTGTTAGTTGTTCAGCATACTCAATGCGTATTCGAGAGGTCCGTGGTTCGAGTCCCGCGAGGATACTGCTCATAATTCATCTCTCCTGCTTCGAAATAACCTAATGTCTCTACAGTGACGCCCAAACTGAAAAAGATGATGAACGATGATTATTCACTAACAGGATTTGGCGATTGGGTCCCCTAATCCCCGGTCGCCCTTTAAAAGGAGGAGTATATAAGGTATTTATTCCACCTTCTTAGCATGCCTTCGTTGTGTAATGATCAGC
The DNA here is from genome assembly GCF_044657685.1 of Stegodyphus dumicola. Lineage (NCBI taxonomy): Eukaryota > Metazoa > Arthropoda > Arachnida > Araneae > Eresidae > Stegodyphus > Stegodyphus dumicola. Next base: position 204,884,442 of record NC_140771.1, read on the forward strand.
ACGCTCGGCGCGTATTCGAGAGGTCCGTAGTTCATGTCCCGGCGAGGGCTTGCTCATTTTTCATCTCCTCTGCTTTCAAAAAATACCTAATGTCTCTACAATGTAGCAAATAAGTATAGAAGTTATAAAAAAAATTAAATATGCTTTTTTTTTTTTGTAAGACTAAAATAAGCATTTATTCAAATTATAAAATGCTTTGTATGTTTTGTTTCGATTCTGAGGTTTATCATAAACAAGTGGGAGACCCAAGTGTGCAAATATTAGGAAAATACCTTATAAAAAATCATAAAACCATAAAAATGGAGCACATACACATTTTGCAAGTATAAATACAGATAAGTACACAGTAAACTATAATTTAATCAGTAACATTACTAATGGCCATTGGCAGCTTTTTATAACATGGATCATTGGCATTATGACGTAAGTTTTAATAAAAGGGTTCTTAATTAATTTCTTATCACTGTAGAATTTTCAACAAGGTAGCAGTGAAAAGTTATTAGTATTTGCAATTCTGTATAAAGTTTATGGTCTGTCTCAAAAAAAATCTTCCGTTTGGAATTTTTTTAATTGTAATTATTTTCTCGAAAGTACAAATTATCATCTGCTACTTGATATTTTTATTTTCATACAAAGTAGCACTTTTAAAGAAGCAATGGATGGAAGGTTCTGTTTATGTTCTTTCCGTACAAAATTATTCGTACCTAGTTATTTAAATGTTTGTCAAGGCCGTATTTTTTCGACTTCTAATGCTACGATAGGTAATGACAAAAACAAATGGAAAAAAAAAAAAAAAGAAGAAGTCAAAATTTAGCTTCAAGTGGAAAAATTGTTCCAAATGCGTATCCCCCCCCCAAAAAAAAGTGTGACTGTTTCGAATGTTGCAAAAGTAAAACCTTTAATATTAAAAGAAAATCCATCAGCTCAAAGAATAGCCGCAATATCATTAAAATGTTAAGTGCCAACTGTAAACAAAGTGATTAATGCTGATTTAAATCTTAAAAATGCGAAAAAACGTAATGTGTTTCGTCATTATCTACGACTTTTCGTCGAACGCAGGACGCACTGTAAAATTCTTCATGAGAAGCATTTGTGAGGACAAAAACGGAAAAATGTTGTCACAATACACGAATCTTGGGTGTACTGAATAATTTAAATGACTGAAATAAGAAGAGAGCCATTTATTATTATCAAAAAGGAAAAAAAATCCTACAACTTGGTTCAAGGAATCAAAAGAAAATTTAACTAAGGGATCTATGATTGCTACTGGTTTCTTATACAGCGGTAAATTAGAAATGAAGAGAATAGAAAAAGCTGTTAAGATCAACTCCACATATTATCAAAAACATATTTTATGCCCAGTTTTCGAATGTAAAATAAATTCTATTTACACACAGTGCTATCAACCAGTAGAACTGCATTAAGACAAAGCAAGCAGCGACACGTCTAAATCTACTGTTAATTTCCTGGGAAAAGAATTATCAAGAAACGGGATCAAGGACACAGCCTTCATTCATATCTCTACTATATCATCTAATCTATCATCAATGTATTTTGGCACTTTTGGACTTTTAAAAAGCGGGTTGTCCATATGTCGACTTACAACTTCTTTAGACTTTGGAAAGCTGATCGACAAAAAATGAGAAATATATATCTCTTCAGCTTCTACTAAAGGCTTTACTGTCTTGTAAATTACTGTGTATAAAGACAGTGAAGAATGAGTGTTGTCAAGTAGAACATTTAAAACATAAAATTTTGAGTAAAATATTTCTGAAATTATAATGAAAATCGCCTAAAAATGTGCAAACAGCCTCTGTAGAACGATGATCTCAGTCAACTTTTTGCATTATATACACTATGGGGACTGTATACTAAAGCCATAGTGCGAGGCTAACCTGTCGTAATGAACGACATTAGGCTTAGAATTTGACGACATACGGATCCGAACTATGGCGTCGTTCAGTCTTTGTAAACTGTATAAGGACCATCCAAGGGTGACTGTAGTTTAGGGCAGAGTCCTTTCCGTCGAAGTTGATTCTACAAACACACCTTATCTCCTTCGTAGAATCGATGTCCAGTAGCTATCGTGTCTTCTCCTTCTCCATCACCAGGCTGACTCGCTCTTGTGTAAAACTGTGGATCACTTCAAATCGTGTCTAAAGATCTTTGGTGCACTGCTCAGGTGATGAAGTTCAGGTCGTCTAGACACTTGATCTGTTGGCTCCTAGACTAAAGCAGCTCTGATTGGTTGGCGGTCTGTACGAGTTACTTGCTTGGCAAGCTCGAATCTCGTAGTATACACTAAAGAGCTTTTTAAATCCTTGAGATCCGTCATTCGGAATCCTTTCTGTATCTCATGACCCTCAATGCCATCAATGAAGTATTGTAGGGACAGAATTTCCCTTTTTTCAGTGGGGCAGTCCGAAAAGGCGGGATGGGACAGCCTTTCAAAACCCAGAGCGAGCTCCTGGAGTGTTTCTGTGGTCTTCTGTTTTGCGAGATTTTTAACTGAAGCCTGCTATATTTTATTAAACACTTCTCGCCGAAGCGCAACTTAAACGTGCCCGATACAGCTTTGAAGATTAACCTCTGGTTTTTCAACAGAGTTTGAAGGATATCCGCTGCGTCTGATCTCAGAGAAGCGGCGAGATGGCAGGCCTTAGCCTAGGAATCCCATGCATTCGCGTCCTCCACTACAGAAAATTTTGTTCTATACAGTTGCCAAGCGGTCTTACCATCATATGTGGATAGCTTTAGAGAGGGACGAGAAGGCGTGGGTAAAAATGTAATACCATCAGAATTGCTTCCTGTTGTCGCTATGAATTTCTTTAAGGAGTCCAGAAATTGATGACAGCAGAAACTCTTTAATCGATTTGTTTTTCCACGACATTAAATTATTTCTTGTATTTGTTCTTTGACAGCAGAAAGGTCCTTCTTCAGTTTCTCCAACTTTATTTTCAACCGCGTCAATTCTGCCTTCCATAGCCTCAAATTTGTTTTCTATTAAAGAGGTAATTTCTCTTTTCAGTTTTGCTAGACCTGCTTCAAGCTTTACTTGAAGAGCTTACATTTTTCTTTCACGGAATTTTGGCCAGCTCTTAGAGTTTCCATCACTTCTTTAACGGATGCTTGCCCATCTGTCCTCTCTCTTTTAAAGGATTTGACGTCCCTTTTCATCTCTTTTTGGAATGCAGCAAAGGTAACCGCGAGCTGTCTCAGTTGCTCCGCCATCATTCTAATCAGCGGCATTCAATCCCATTCCTAACACCAGAAATTGTTTATTGCGATTTAATGCACACAAGACGTTGAATTTCCATGAATGGATTGAATGCACACAGTTCCGATGATAAGCTGATAAAATTTATTTTATCAAAAGAAACACTTCAAAGTTCTGGAAATTTCCACAGAAATACTCGTACAGGTGTTCACAATATTACAGAGTACAATCAATAGTTACACTTCAAACTATTCAAAAGGTTAAACACACTGTAATGCGAAGCGCATCTAAATGGCGAAGCTCTCAATACTCCCCAGCTGATCTGAACCAACAGCGCTTAACAACAACTACTCCGAGCAGATGCTCTCTCCAGTCTAACATAGTTTTTATACGGCTGCAGAGATATTTTTAGTACTTTTTGCTTCTCGAGATTACTAGAAGGCATATGAGGCCCAGATACGGTTACAGCTAATAAAGTGAACAATTACATTGCTACAGTGATACAGGAAAAATGTCGCCAAATGATCGCAAAATTTAGCGTTTTTTGGTGATTTCTCTCGATATATGGCAATAAGTCCCTAAATTTGGAAACAAAAATTAGTCGCCAAGCTGTTATCTCGCCAGATCAGTGAGATAGCCATTTACACTGGCTTGCTCCTGTATTCTTATTTTTTAGCAGAGCATCATCCCCTGTCTAGATTATCATGTTACATTATACAGAAAAGTAAAACCATTTCACATATAATTTTATTAAATTTATCTATCTATGTACAAAATTAATATTTTATGAATGAATCTTTCCCTTGAATTGACAGTTATTTTTTTTTTCATATTTATATTACAATTTTATTATTTTGCTTTTGATTTATAAATTGCTGTTTGCTTTTCTAGTTACCAGGTGCTGACTGTTCCTCCTGCTTACCTGTAGAATTTTTTTTATTTAAAAAAATTGTATGACCATTTATTTCAACATTATATAGCTCAAAATATTTTCAGGTGAGTTTATTGAAAAGATCTACATATAACACGGTTAGTGCAATTCTAATGAAAATACCCTATGCACGTACTAATGTATCTCAATCTATGGAATGATATAAAGAGTGATTTTCATGGACAAAATATGCATAATAATGTAATTTTTAAGCTAAAAAAATCAGTTGTCTTTCGTAAAAATTTAGAATAAGTATAAATTCTTACGAAAGCATCTTTTTATATTAAAATATTGCTTTATTACTGCTTGTAACATTACATTTGTTGATATATGCAAGTGAGCTAAGTTCATCAAAATTGACTACATGTGATAAAGAACTTGAAAACAAACATGCCTACTTTATATTCATCCGGCTTAAAACTAATATCTGCAATGAAAGGATTAAAAATAATAACTTTCAGATATTTATGTTTATATAAAACATAAACTTGATAACAACACTTAAAAATCTGATAATAACATCTAAAATATTAAAATACACCGGGACGAAATTGATAAAAATTTAGCTGCATAAAATGATCTGTGACATTGTAATTATAGTCATAGAAGAAAACTGGCCTTGCATTTATATTTTTTCTTGTAAGCAAATCTTTCATTACTTCAACTATTTCAATAATTTAGAACACTATTCATGAAAGAGGAATATACAATTATATATTATTTAGGCTTACATTTAAAAGTTTGGATGACGTTATTCCTGACCTTGAGAATATTTTTCAACTAACTGATGTGCACTTAATATACCTACCAAAGTAAAACATTATTTATGTTAATAAGCATCATGCATAAGAAAAAAGTTATAATTTTTACCTCATTTTCTGCAGAAATTTGTACAGAAGTTTAATAATTATTTTCTTCATTTTTGCCTTAACACAACATATTGTAAGTACCGTGCTATCTGGCATTACTTCAACTACTGTTCATATGCTTTCCTTTCAACACGAGAAGATCCTTCCTATTGACGTTAAGGAAGAAGAAATCACCTCTAAATGTATTTTTTAAATTTATGCAATAGCTGTAAATTTCTAAATCTGAAAAGTCTATTAATTTTAGCGGAACGTCTGCCTTAGATTCCACTGTAAACAAAGCACATGTGAAGACTGTTGTTCATAACTACATGACCACATTTTAACTTTTCTCTAGCTGAATGTATCTGATTCTCTCCCAGTTTAGGAATTTGATACCAGTTTATGCTATCAAAGAGCTCCAAACTTTCAACAAATGCATAATTGAAATGTAATTGCGGGTAGTATAAAATTGCTTCTGGAGCCTCCAATTTGACACCTCTGCTTTAGAGTTTTGTTCACTAATGACGCTCTATAACTAAAAAAAGGAAATTGCACTGATAATAAGGACTCAGTTTTAGAAGGGTTGTATCCCGAAGTGTCGAAAGAAAATATCTAGATCAGGTAGATAGATAAAAGTTCCTGACAAACTTGATTTGTAAAAGCAGGCTTAAGATTATTTATCCTATGTACTGTTTCGATTTTTTTCATTTTTACTTCCTTGTAAAGAAGTAAAGGAAGTACTGTAATCGCGAAAATTTTCGGGTATCATATTTCAACGAAAATATCCATTTTGGCTGCTATCGAATGCAGTTTAATAATTTTTTGTGCAACATCTGTACATAAGGACAAAATAAAGGACTCTTTTTCCTAAAACGCGTTGCAAAAAGGATTTAAAATGGATTCAGAAGAGACTTTTTCGTGACGTCTGTACGTATGTATGTATGTATCTCGCATTACTTTAAAACAAGTAGGCTCAGAACGTTGAAATTTTGTATATAGGACTGCTATAACATGTAGTTGTGCACCTCCTTTCTTGATTGCAATCGGTTGCATCGAAAGTACAGGGTGGTTATTATAAAAGTGACCCTACTCATACACCTGTAGAACCCGTTCTGCCTATCGGAGTTTGATGAAACTTGGTATATATGTTATATGGACTATGGGGGGGGGGAAATGATTTCTGCTGTAAAAAATAGTTCAAATTTTGACCACCAAATGGCAATTTTTTCAAAAATTCCTTATGCACGTTAGTCAAACCTGTAAAGAGACTTGCAGCCAGAGCCAGAAAATCATTCTGCAGGACTTTGACATCGTTAATCATGCCCTTACAGAAGAAAGATTGAGTTTTACTGGTAAAACTGTTTTATCAGACCACTGTCTTCATGCAAGATGGGGAAACTCCCCATACTGGGCACCAAGTCAAAGAACTGCTTCGTGGTAACTTTGGGCCCACCAGCGGCCGAGCGGTAAAGTCGCTGAACACTGGTAGTTCGGTCCGAGGTTCGAATCCCGCGAACGGGCTGGCTGCATGGGTGTTTTCGTGGTTTTCCCCATGTATAACGTGTATACGAGCCAGTTTCCCTTAGAAAGTCCTCCACGAAGGCATCCCTTCCCTTAGGCAGATAGCCCTAGTGAGCTTTGCCATAATTAAATACACCACCACCACACCACACCGTGGTAACTTTGGCGAGAATCGTGTAATACCCAGAGCTTTTCCGGATGCCTGGCCTCCTCGTTCACCCGACTTAAATCCCTATGATTTCTGGTTGTGGGCATTCCTAAAAGACCGTGTTTATGGAGGAGGCATTATGACTTTACCTGAGTTGAAAGCCAGCATTACACGCTATTTTGCTGAAATCCCTCGACATTTACTTCGGTCTACCACTGAACACGCTAAAATGCGCTTTCAACATGTAATTGATGTCAATGGAGTACACAATGAGCACATCTGTAATTGAATAAATTTTAATGATTCTGACAGATTTTTTTGGTTCTTCTTTAGGCGCCATAGTTCTCCCTGGTGGTCAAAATGTGAGCTATTTTTAATGCAGAAATCGTTTCCCCATGGTCCATATAACACACATACCAAATTTCATCAAAATTCAATAAGTAGAACGGATTCCAGAGTGGTCTCAATAGAGTCACTTTAATTATAACCACCCTGTATATATATATAATTACAAAACAATTTTTTTGAAACCAAAATGTAAACATGCCTAGTATTTTCGCGCATTAAGCTGCTGAAAAATTATTGTTAAATACATAAAGTAAGAAATTTGGAACAAATCTTTCACAAATTGAAAAATTGAAATTCAAAAATTGAAATTCGTAATTAATAAATTTCAAATAATCCTATAAATGCAACAAAGAATTTAAAAAATTTTAAAAAACAAATTTTTCAGAAAAGCAAAACTCAATTTAAAAAAATTAATGAAATTTAAAGAAAAATGACCATTACAGAAGAGGAATTCAATCAACTTCAATGCCACTTCGTCAAGTGGGAGGAATATTGAAATCAAGGATACAAAAAAGCAAGGACTTTTGTAGAATAGAGATTTCAATAGATTTCACTGTTGCTCCCCCATTTTTCTTTAAATTTCATTAATTTTTTTAAATGAGGTTTTGCTTTTTTGAAAAGTTTTGGTTTTAACATTCTTTAAATTCTTTGTTGCACTTATAGGATTATTTGAAATTTATTAATTATGAATTTCAATTTTTGGTCTTAAAATTACTAATAAAAATTGTTTTGTAATTATATATATATATTTAGACTTCAAGATTATAAAGTCAAAAGTAAATTGGAGTCAAAAGAAGGTTATTTCTCAACAATATTAAATATTGTCGCGTAGATGAAGGGATCGTACAAATAAACAGGCAAGTAAACAAAGTCTAAACTCAAGAACGTTTTTATAACTCGAACTGAATGAAGAACGAACTACTTATATACAGCTGGTGAACATGTTGGAGCATTACAAACTTGAAATATTCTGGAAGGATAAGAAGGAAATTTACACAAATAAGATAACATTAACAAAAAATTTACATACAAAACCAATTACCAAGCATCTTGCCGTTGATGGGATTCGAAACCGGGACCTTCAGGTTTCAAGTCCTGCGTCTTTTACGCTAAGCTGTGAGGAGCTCGGTCGAAAAGGAGCAATTTTCGCTACATTTTCCCCTTCTTAGGAAGAAGCAGTGTCCCGCTGCGATCTGATCTGGATTCTTATAATAGGTCTCCTGGAAATATTGGGCTTTCTTTCATCGTCTAGTTGTGCTTTTGGATCAAAATAGGGCTTCCATCACAATATATGAACGATGTCTTTTGAATTCCCTCGTTTCCTATTTTGTTTTATAGTTTTTACTTCGTACGTCACGTCAGAGAGCTGTCATGCTATTCAATGCGGACCAAAGTAACGTCTTAGGAGCTTTTTGGATAACCCAACATTTCGTACTGGAGTGAAGACCCAGACTAAGTCTCCGATGTTGCAGTTTACAGGTCGATGCCTCTCGTCGTATCGGTGCTTGTCTGTGGTTTGCGCTTTAAGAATATGGAGTTTTGAAAGCTGTCTAGCTTCTTCAGCTCTAGTGATCAGATGCTGCGCATAATTATCGTCGGAATCTTCGATACTGTATGGAAAAATTACGTCGGGAGGAGTCTGGATATCTCTGCTATAAATGAGAAAGAATGGGCTGACTCCCGTTGTGTCTTGTTTGTCTGAATTATAGGGATAGGTTACAAATGCTAGAATAGTATCCCAATTTTTCTGTTCAACGTCTGGACAACATTTACGTACATGGACAACATGTTTGCCAGTGTCTTATTGAATCTTTCAGCTAAGCCATTGGTCTGAGGGTGGTATGCAGTCGTCAGAAGAAGAGACGTATTGCATAGATGAATTTCTTCTTCTATATAGCCGTGGCCAATAGTACTTCCTCCTTATTCGGTCGTACGTTTTGGCAAATCCGAGATGGCCAGCGGTTGGAGCATCATGAACACTTCTTAGAACGTCGCTACGAATTTGTTTTGCTACCACCAAGAGCCATTGCTGTCCCATAGGATCGTAACTTCTTTTGTACAGTATACCATTTCTTATTTGATATGCGTCACATCTCTTGAGAGTTATGCTAATGGATTTTAATCGTTTGTCCTTCTGCTGCTCTTTTCCGTAATCTAAGATTGCTGCAAAGAAAGGGATGTCTTCATTGTTCTCAATTATAAGAGGCTTCCTTGATAGTGAATCTGCATCAGAGTGTTTGCGACCGCTCTTATAGACGATATTTATGTCATATTCCTGCAACCTGAGAGCACACGCTGCAAGTCTTCCAGATGGATCCTTAACATTGGCCAGCCAACATAAGGAGTGGCGATCTGTGACTACCGTGAAGGGTTTTCCGTAGAGATATGGCCTGAATTTACTAATTGCCCAGATGACGGCAAGGCATTCTTTTTCGGTGGTGTGTTCCTTTCAGCTGCAATAAGGGACCTGGATGCTTAGGCTATTGGTCTTTCTTTGCCATCCTGGATCTGAACTAGTACTGCACCGATGCCATAGCCGCTAGCGTCAGAATGTATCCTGGTTTCTGCGTCTGGGATAAAATGTCCCAAAACAGTGCCACTGGTCTTAAAAACGTTTCAAAAGATTCAATCTGTAACGCATTCCAAGACAATTTTGCATCTTTTTTCAACAAGTCATGCAGGGTCTTTGCGATATTCGCGAAATTTTTGATAAATCGTCGGTAGCAGGAGCACAAGCCCAGAAAATTTCGGACATCGGCGATATTTTTCAGAACAGGGAATTTTGTTACAGCTTCTATCTTGTGTGGATCGGGATATATCCTATGTTGATCGACTAAGTGTCCCAGTATAGTCAGCTTCTTTTTGCCGAATGATAATTTCTTGGAATTTAGCATCAGTCCTGCTCTTCGGATACATTTCAGTATTTCCCTCAAGCACTTTTGATGTTTTTCGAAATTAGGTGCGTACACGATTATGCCGTCGAGGTAGCAAAAGCAAATATTCTATTTGAGACCTCTTAGTACCGTGTCCATCATCCGTTCAAATGTGGCTTTAGCATTGCCTAATCCGAACAGCATAACTTTAAACTCATAGAGACCATCAGGAGTCACAAAAGCTGTCTTTTCTCTATCTTTATCACCAACCTCTATTTGCCAGTAGCCTTACTTCAGATCCATCATAGAAAAAATTTTTGCACCATTCAGGAACAATTCGTACACAATTCAGGAAAGACAAGGCAGTCCAAAGCATCATCGATGGGAGGTAACGGATAGACCACCTTTTTTAATTACCTTGTTCAATTTTCCATAATCGACACAAAAACGCCATTCACCATTTTCTTCTTCACAAGCACGACTGGAGATGACCATGGACTGTCTGATGGTTGTATCACGTCTTCTTTTAGCATTCGTTGCACTTCGTCTGCAATCACACGCCTCTCAGTGGCTGACGCACGGTATGGCCTTTGTTTGATTGGTGCACTGTCACCTGTATCAATCTTGTGCTTCACCGCATTGCATCGGGATATTTTCTCAATACTGTTAAACTCAAAAATGTCACGAAATTCATCTAGTAGACTCAATAGCTCGTCTTTCTCAGCATTCGTGAAATCAGTATCGAAAATTTCTTTTAAGTTTTCTTGAGATAACCTTTTTTTGAACCCATGTATCTTGGAACCCTCTAGAACCTGACCAATTAGGGAGCAAATAGCGTCGTTTTTTATGGTCGTTAAACAGCCTACATTCAGCCCTTTCAGTATCAATTGGGTTCGTCGAGAACAATTAGTTATCCATAATTTACCACAACTATCCTCTATAGTGACAATTGAAGCTGGTATCGATAGTTCTTTTTCGCACATCAGAAACCTATTTCCAACAATCTGCATCTGCTCCCTGTAGTTCTGAATTCAGGGCACATATTCGCCTTGTGGTGTTTGTTTCAATTACATAATCGGTTGTGGCAAACAAGGAGGGCTCTGACTTATTTAAATATTCATTATCTGAAATGATTTCTGCAAGTGTAAGTTCTTGATTTCCACAATCGATAACGGCATCGGTGGCACGGAAAAAGTTCCATCCAAGTATCATTTGATGACTACATTCAGGAAACACAAGGAATTAAAACGGCTTCTTAGTCCCATTGAAATCAACTTTTAATACACAGCGTCCTGAGGCAGCTACAGGTTTACCACAAGCAGTTTTCAATATAGGTCCATTCTCAGCAAGCATAGGGGCATTCAGTTGTCGACGTAACTCTTCGGATATGACGCAATAATCAGCACCCGAATCAACAAGAACTTTCACACACTGTCCGTTCACTGTGATAAAAGTGTTATTCTTTTTCAACTTGGCTGTGGTGTAAGTCGGAGGAATTTCTTCAACTGCGGCCTCACTTCCTCTACAGGTCGCTTGAGCTAGTTTTCCTCATTGGTTCGGCGTGGGGAACGGCTGGAACGGTGTACTGGTGATTGCGATTTTCGGCGGTTGAGAAAGCGTCGCGGATAAGATGAACTGCTCCTTATTCGGGAAGAACTAGGTTATGCATATTCGTCGTCGAAGCAGTATGTAGATTCAGTATCCCTGTCCCGTCGAGGGTTGGACGTCTTTTGCGGCTCTTGCATTTTCAAATATCCGGCGTCTCTCCCTACAGTACCTCAGAACATGTCCTGGGCGTCCGCAATGAAAACAGAGAGGTACTTTATCTCACTCCTCCACAGCTGTGTCCTACGTTGTGGAGAAGATCTCTGGCTGGCTGCGACCGAACTGGAAGTGAAGGCTGGGTAATTTCTTGCTTTTCTCTGCTCCTGCGAGTGGTACCAGCGCCTCCATAACCTCTTCCCGGACCACAGATGCCATGTCATTCGGTGCTACAGGTTCTATTTCCGTGTAGCCCTGAACTTGAGGCAGGATCTTCTGAAGCTCTTCCCTGACGATGGCGCGCACTACAGACCTTAGTTCGCCGGCGTCCGCATCGGCCGACACTGCGGAGACATTAGGACATTAGGCAGCCTCTGCAATCGTGGTCGGGCTATACGACTTCGTCGAAGGCTTTCTATGTGACGGCAGCGTTTCAGGAAGGCATCGACGTTGTCATAGCCCTGGGATGACAGGACCTGGTACAAGTCTTCAGCAATACCTTTCATAAGATGGGCCAATTTCTCGTCTTCAGACATGGATGGGTTTGCTGTTCGGCAGAGAGCTAAAACATCTTGAATGTAAGCTTCAGACGTCTCATCGATTTGCTGGGCACGTGTGAATAGTACTCGTTCAGCTTGGTACTTTACATCAGCTGCTCGGGAAAAGGTGTTCTTAAGAGCAATCCTGAAAACAGTCCAAGTGGTAAACATGTCTTCATAATTATCGAACAACTGTCGAGCGGTTCCGCCAAGGTAAAAAATGACGTTCGCCAGAAACATTTGATCATCCCAGTGGTTATAGTTGGCGATTTGATCAAAGTCTTTGAGCCATCTATTAGTATCTTCTTGGCTGTCCCCGGTGAATATACACGGGCTTCTGGGTAGTTGGTGCATCAGGATCGGTATTGGTGCGATGTTACTCGAAGCGGAACTAGCTCCTGTCGGAGGATTCTGCTTGGTTTCCTTCTTATCAACAATCTTTCTCGATCCTTTACGCGAATCCTGTAAGAGTCCACACTCAGGAGGAAGTCCTCGAATCGCAGGCTTCGGCGTAACTCTGCCGTAGTAACTGCAGAGTTACGCCGAAACTACAAATGAACAGGCAAGTACTCAAGTCTAAACTCAAGACTTTTTATTAACTCGAACTGAATGAAGAGCTACTTATATACAGTTGATGAACATGTTGGAACATTCCAGACATTAAATATTCTGGAAGAATAAGAAGGAAATTTACATAAATAAGATATCATTAACAAGAAGGAAATTTACATAAAAACCAATTATCAGGCATCTTGCCGTTGATAGGTTTCGAACCCGGGACCTTCGGGTTTCGAGTCCTGCGTCTTCTCCGCAAAGCTGTGAGGAGCTCGGTCGAAAAGAGCAATTTTCGCTTCAATATTAGCAATCGTGTATAAGAGGTTTAACGCAAAATCCAAACATATCAAAATTAAAATAAGAATTCGTAGTAAGACAAACCCTAATAATAAAAATGAAAATGCATAAGGGAAAAATACAAGATAAAAAAATATTTAAAAAAATAATTATTCTCCTTTTACTGAAACTCCAATTCAGAGCTCATCAGAGGAAAATGAATTAAAGTTTCACAAAAGTCGATTAATAAGCTTCGAAAACCTGCTTCGTTCTCCCGGTTCATTTGAAATCAAACATCGAAAAAAGAATCTATTAAATTTTCATTTAGTCACTAAAATTCATATAAAATCGAAATGTATCAAAATGTATCAGAATTTCAGAATTACAGCCTTGGTTGCGCCAACTTGGCTCCTTTAAGGATAAGGGCGACATTTCATTATGTCAACGGAAGTAAATATCATGTGGGGAATAGGTGCTAAGAAGAAAAGAAAAATACATGGGGGGGAAACGGGATTAAGATGTGTTTATATTTTGTTTGGTAGGTGATTGCTAATTTGGTTCTGTTATGTTGCTAAATTAGCATTAAAAGTCGAGTAATGCGCGTCTATTGCGAAAACGCAGGGCAATTACTTTTCGATCCGATTTTATATATGTATTAATATATCCCATTCCTGCTCATATGATCTACATATGTATCAGATAACTAACTACTTTTGACACTTATTTCTGGATGTGTATTATTTTACAACTTTTTCTGCTTTGAAAACCGAAGTACTGAAACATTATGTGTATGCTTGTGAAAATATTATTTCAGATATTCTCGTATAACTAACTATACTATAATCTCATATTATTCAGTTCTCATATAACTACGATAGAAATATGCTTCTATTAGTTACTTTAAAAACACAGTATTTGATAGCTTTCCACTTACTAGCCATTCTAGAATTAGTTTTGTAATGTTATATAATGTTAATTGTCTTATGCATTATTTTGCCTAAATATTCATTTCCATAAAGAATATATAATCAATGTAGAGAATGCGAGTCCAATATATTTTAAAGACAGAGATAATAAACAAAAAATGAAAGGGAGACTACACATGCAACCAAATAAAAGTGACCAATTTCTAAAGAAAGTTAATAAACTCAAAATGATGTGAAAGTATAGCCCATGCCACAAAATTCGCTTAAGTATTATTTCTGAGTGGTAAAGCAGAACATATATATCTGAGTGCATTTTTTATATCTAAAATCAAATCTGTTATTAGTTGCTGATGAAAAAGTAAGAAAACAATTTTTATGGATAGAAAAATATTTAGCTGAGTATTGAAATTCTGATACTTCATCGACACTGAAATAGCAATTTATACTCGTATATTGTATGAAAGTGAAAAAAAAAGTTCCAACATGTTTTTTGAAAACTTCAAAAGTCTGAATAATTTTCAGAACATATTCTTAAAACAAATTAAGAATATACTGTTTCTTAGAAGTTATTGTTTTATAATTATATGCCATATACTTTATGTACAGATCAAGCATGGCCAAACTGAGACTCGAAATTCATAATTTACTCACGTTGTAATTTACTCACATAATAAGCTACTCACGTTGTTTTGCTTTTGAAACATAATTGTCATTTGAAACAGAATTTGTGCGTCTTTTTAATAATTACTAATTTAATTTTTTGAAATCATATTGTGTGTATAATAATTTCAAACTATGCCTTGTTTGCTAATCTCTGATAAGTAAAAACAAAAGTCAAACAGTGCCATATCTGTAACTACCATGTTGATATTACTCTTAAAATGTGTAGTGGTCATCAGCGTAGCAGAAAAGATAAATGTTTTTTATCCTGGTAGCACCTGCATTCATAATGTACCTCAAATCGTACTGAATGCCCTATAAATATCTGTACTGTGATTTGCATTAGGAAATACAAAATGATGCCCTATAAATATCTGTACTGTGATTTGCATTAGGAAATACAAAATGATCTAATGATCCAAATTTCCAACGAATTAGTTGTTATGTGATGCAGTAGTGAAGTTTGATCCCTATATTGATTCTGAAAAGGGCTGAAGGCCCACGCAATAGCAAAAAATTAACTGTACTTTCCTATGACCCCAATAGTTTGACAGCTTACAGTCTTATTCCCCCCTTTTTTTTCCTATGTTTTTTACCATTACCATGAGGAGATTGTATAGATTAAGAGTCAGGTAAAAATCCATAGTTCTATATTTTCAAATTACTGTTTGATTTTTACATTATTGTAAACAACAGTACGTTTCGCTTTCGATTTCAGAATTGTTCTCCGAAACTTATCCAGAATTTTTCCTACTTCAAATCATTCTGCAAGCATAATTTAGAGCCAAGGAAGGTAGGACAGGAAGCAATTAAATATTCCGCAATTTTAATTTATACTAATACACTTTTTATGAACATTTATATAAATTATTTGATCTTAGATTGACACGAAACAGGTAACTTGCAAATTTACCGTGACCATATAAAAACTGAGATACTTTAAAATTAAGAAACAGAAGATTCTCAGAATGCAGTCTATGATAAGAAGGAAAGAAATTTTTGGTGCCTTCAGCATTACAAGATGAAATATATTTACTTATATAAAAGCTTCTTATAATAAAAGCACTTCTAACAACTGTATGAAATGTTAATATTGATATCAATGGGTAATTTGGGTTAAAATAACACGCCGAATAATGATTATTGGAGAAGTCAAAAAACAAGAATCAGCGTAATATTTGTAAATTTTGCAGGACTAGTTTCGATGGTTTAACTACAGAGCCAGCTTTCTCAGCTGCCTAAGTGGAAATCAAGGATGTTATTCTAACCTCCTTGGTGCAAATGAATGAGATAAGATATGGTGAAAAGATAAGAATGGCTGGACAGAAGTTAAGCTGCTAACGCCACCTATTGATGAAACAAGTAAACCAAAGCACAATTTCCTTAAAGGCTGAAGATAAAGATGGATTGGAATTAGGGTCGTTAACTAGAACAGAATGATCCTTTTGAATGTGAAACGCCTCTAGAAAATCTAATTCACTGATGGAAGATGTTTTTTGAATAATTTTGGCTGCAGAAAAATTGAAAATGTGATTTTCGGATCAACAATGCTGGGCAACAAAAGACTTCTGTGTTTCCCATTTTCTAACATATGCCTCCTGTTCTTTAACGTGAAATTTTAAGGCTCTCTTAGTTTGACCAATGTAAATTAAACTACACTGGCAAGGGATCCTGTAAATACCCCAGGAATTCATATCCGGAATGAAGTCCTTAAGTATGAAACTGAGAGTTTTATTGACAGAAAAAAATAACCACCCGAAAGTTAAATTTCTTTAAAATACGTGCAATTTTATAGCTAATCGATGGAAAGAAATGAATGACAATATAATTCTCATAATTTTCTAAAACATGACTGTGCCTTTTGATGTGTTGGATGATAATTTTGTAATTGTTTGGTTAATAATGTAGGATGAAAAGCCACTATTCAAAGCTACTGCTTTTAATGTGTGTGTGTGTATTTAATTATGGCAAAGCACACTAGGGCTATCTGCCTAAAGGGAGGGATGCCTTCGTGGAGGACTTTCTAAGGGAAACTGGCTCGTATACACGTTACACATGGGGAAAACCAGAAAACACCCATGCAGCCAGCCCGTTCGCGGGATTCGAACCTCGGACCGAACTACCAGTGTTCAGCGACTTTACCGCTCGGCCGCTGGTGGGCGCTACTGCTTTTAAATAATTTAGCTAGTTTGGAGAAGCAAACTTGAAGTACACGGAAAACAATGGAATGAAATGAAGCTAACTTTTGTTTAGTTGGTTGACATGATTTGAAATGTGGTGAAAGGCAGACAGATGAAAGTTTACGTTAAAGAGTAGTATTGAAATTTGATATGTTAGTGACCGAAATGTCGAGGAACGAAAAAGAATTGGATGAAGTTCAAACGTTCTTTCAGTAATTAATTCTATTGATCCCTCCATTTAGTTCACTTCTGATAGACGATGACGAAGGGAATGCAACGGTCAAGAAACCATTGAAAGGCCAATCGTTTCTTTTGTTTCGCATGGCAGCAATAAATAACTTGCTTCCGCTTCAGACTCTTACAGCTCAAATTCTAACCATAGGCAATCGGCGGCGGCAGAGCATTCGTATATTTACCATCGCAGAGAACATTTATTATGAAGGAAATCTGCAAGAAATTAAAACTGCCAGTTACAGGAGAAAGAAATAAAAATATTCCTCTTCGGATGCACGACGCCTGATGCGCAGAAAGTGAAAAGAACCAGATTTGTTTTGCGTAACTCAAACTATCAAAATGAAATTAAAATAGGAGTATTAATTACTCCCGTTATTAATGAATCATATATTCATTTCCCTAGAAATGAAATTGCAAATCTCATTCGAAATCAGGGAATATAGCTTTCCAATGAACGGGGAAAAGGAAATAAAATGTCCAAATTTTCTTGCTAATTGAAGCAGATTTTTATTGTGAAATAATTAACAAGCAAGATCACAAACTGTCGAATTCTTTATTAGCGGTTCAGACGAAGTAACTTTAGGCAGTTAGTGGAACAGAAAGGTCGTATGAAACGTCACCAGCTAATGTGAATGCTTAAAGGTCATGGCTCATAATAATGAAAATGTACAAAGCAAATCAACATCTAATTTGCTTAAGAATCTTTGGGAGCTCAAATGTATGGGGATAAATTAAGATTCTGACAAGGAACTCAAATTAGAAAATAATTTAATTCTCGGGAATTGCAAAAAATCTGTAAAATTTGAAAACAATTGTAAAATTGTTCGTCTTCAATAGAAACATAATTCAAACGAACTTGTATATAATTTTGAAATTGCTAAACTTACATTGAAGAATTTAACTCTTAGATCTCATAAACAATAGTTCTGCAACAGACATCGCGAAATAATTGATAAATGTTTAAACGAAGGTATTGCCAGACAAACTGGAACTGCTCCTTAAATTCCGTCAAAATCGAATTGTGTTTACAGCTGACATCAAAGAATTCTTACAAATTTCTCTTGCCGATGAATATGCAGAAACGTATTTACGTTTCTATGGAATGAATAGTATTTCTAAGCAATGAAATCTTATAGAAATTCATAAAATATTTTTCCTAATTAAAAATCTACTGGAGCCTTTAGAAGAACTTCAAGTACCATTAATAAATGTGGTTTTTCGGCTCTGAAAAATCCTTTAAAACCAGGAACCAATCATTCTCATTAGGATAGGTTAGGTTAGACGAATACGGCGAAGTTACGAGGGCTATCTGCCTAAGAACAAGGATTCCTTCGTGCAAGACTTTCTGAGCGAAATTGAGTCGTAATCACGCTATGTACTCCAACCACCCTGCATAAGTAGAAGCGAAATAGAAACCTTCTAGAATACTTTGGGTATAAGTTCACGGAAATAGTATAGCACCTAACATGTAATGAAACTGAATGATATGGTGTAGTAGCCGAAACCGCCACAAAAACCCCGGTTGTCATGCCGGGTTGAAATGAACTTCTAACTCAAGTTATAACAATAACATATATTTTAGTAAAATAAAATCATTAACAGTTGCAAATATTGACGATGTGGGACCTGGATACATTTAGTCCCATAATTTCAGACAGTTGTTAACAGGAAGAATGCGCTATTGCTACTAACATTATACAGAAGGATTGATAGTTCTAGCTGGCCAATATGCCCATAGCTCCAGCAGGAAAAGTCCTCCCTCACCTCAGGAAAAAACTTTGTATATCTCACTGTGTCGTTATCTGCGCTGAACTCCCGGGGAGTGGGAGCAGAAGACTCCTTCACTCGTACATCCCAAAAATGTCCACATTCTGACCCTGATGAAAAGAATTCTTTTATCCCTTTGTTCCTTGCAGTGACCTTCGAGGCTGCAACCGGAATCTTTAACATAAGGCACATCGTTTCAGAGGATTTCTCCTCTGCAATGAAAAAGGAACCATTGCATTCTGAAATCATTCATCCTAGATAAAGAACCTCTATGCGACCTTATCACAATATGCTCAAATTTAAACCAGTGCCAGCACTGGAACTTTGCTAGAGAAGTATGAGCTTCAGGGGGGGGGAACGTAAGAATAAGAAATGATACTCACTGAATTATCTCTCGAGTAATATAAGGCATTTTTATCAAATCATTTTGCTGGCGATGTATTTGCATTTCAAACTATTGATGCAGCAAACTGTGAGATCTCGAGGGTGTCAATATTTAGATGCAGCAGAGGTTTTTAATTAATTTTCAGGTTGAAACTTTAGCTAGGTTAACAACTAGAGCAACTTTAAAGCAATAAACGTGCCACGTAGATACTAAAATTACAGGAGCAAGATGGCGTTGTGAGTCTGACTTTCTTTTGAGTTAAAAATTCTATTGCCCTGGAAACCGCAAAGAATGAAAAACGATGAATTTTTATTATTACCACTTCAAGACAGCCGGAACACGTCGTGCATTACTTGCACGACAATCGCGGCATTTCAACGGAAGTTAAGAGTTGTATTCTTGTCGTCATGTATTTGTGGGGCGGGGGGGGGGCTATAAATAAAATTCGATTAAATATCTTGAATTGAATAGATCTCAGTAGGTATAATATGGGGGTTTCAAGCCACAGGGCGCTCGGAGAGGGGGATCTACGTCACCAACTACGGTCGCGTTGCATCCTGTTCGTGACGTCATCACACATTGTCACCGTCTTGCTATTGCTACGTTAGGCACATGTTTCATCTTGTTTGTGTTGTAATCCGGTTTCATGTCCGCGCTTATCGATTGACGTAGAACTCCCCATTACTCTGATGTCATACTAAATCCGCATCCTGATTGCAGATACATGTTAGAATTTCTAGAACATTCTTTTTAGTTCAGAAACGACCGTTAGAGGGCAGTAGTCTCACCCATAGCGCTTTCTGATTGGTTCTCGTGGATGGTGACCAAGTTATTAACCATTATTTTTAATTGATTATACTATTTGAGTTAGTATAGTAGTATTTAATGAAAAAGTTCATGTATTTACATGCATTTGTCCATCTATGGCATGGGAAACATGGACGATAACACAAAGCCGTGCTTTTATCTCTATTATTTTGATAGTATCTATCCTCTTTGTTCATCTGACTTAGCGGAAACCAGCATGAGGCTGATGGATTGCACATAAGCAATTCTGTTCCAACTTGCTCAGACCTTTGTACATCCTCGATAATGAATGAATTCATAACTTTAAATTTATTTTGATTCTATTTTAGGTTAAGATATTTTAAATTTCTAATTTCTTTATCTTACAACATAATTTACATAATTTTCTTTTCTTCTCGCGTTAAATTAAATGTACTAATTTTCACACCATATTTTTTATATATAAACATAAGATTTTCTTTTTTTTTTCCACATTTTTAAGTTTTACATTCTTTTTCCCTAAGTTTAACTTGCAAAAGTAATACGTTTTCACAATTTATTTTTTTTTTTCTTTCTCTTTTTATTTTACAAAAGGTTTTTTTCCCTTCAGTTTAATATTTCCTTTCCATGCTTTACATTTTCCACTTTATTTGTTTTACAAAAGCTGTAGTTATTTTCATACAATTTTTTGTTTATTTTTTACGAACTCGGTCTTTTTTCCTATATTTTACTTCAAGAAGTAATTTTTCATTTTTCTTTTATATAAAAGTATTTTTTTAATTCTTTGAAGAATTTTCTTCTCTCATTTCTTTTTTCTTTCTTTATTTTCCTCTTAAGGTTTTTCTTAATGTTTTAAATACTTATTGATGTTACACCTCCGTTTCTCGAAGCGTAAAGTTACATATATATGTCTCTGTCTATGAAATTTAAGCTGGAACTTACACGCATAAAATTCCCTTTAGAGGCTTTCATGGATAATATTTTCTGTAAATTTAAACCAATAAGTACGATGTTCCTTCCATATAGCTTACTTAGCATATTATATTTCCTATTATATTTTTACGCTACTAGTACTTAAGATATACAAAACTTTCTCTTCTAATGTATTACTAACACTTAACGGGTGATACTCCGAACTTTCTCTTCTAATGTATTATACTAACTTTTTGAAACACTATACAAAAACGTCGCGGATTCTCTTTTACACATCTCATTTTTGTTCAAAGAATTCACGAAATGTGTCAAACAAATGTAAATTTTTAACTTTCTATTTTCCATTTAGACATTTAGCCTTACATTTAGCCTTTATCATGTTTTTAAAACATATCCCTGTTAATATTTCTGATTCTTCTTTTCCTAAAAATAAATAGAGACTTATACGGATTTTTTAAAGATCTACTGACTTTGAATTAAACCTTCTAATTCAGAAAAAATAAATTTTCACAACATAAAATCTACTTGAACTAATATATGGACATTTCAAATACATACGAAACAATATGAAATTTCTTATTATTGTCTACCCCAGTTTAATACGTACCAACAGTATTTCATTTCCTATTATTTTAATAAATACATACGAAACAATATGAAATTTCTTATTATTGTCTATCCCAGTTTAATACGTACCAACAGTATTTCATTTCCTATTATTTTACATTACAGACATTTACATGAATATATTCAGAATACTCCTTTTAATTGAGCAGGAGGTTTCAGATATATTACTAACACAGATTGACTCTTGACTCTTTGAAATATTTTACAAAAATATCTTGGATTTTCTTGTACACATTGTATTTAAATCACCGAACATACGTTAAATTTTGATTTCTATCATGGGAAAACTTCATCCGGATTCTTAATGTGATCCCACCATTTACCGCAGACCTTCATAAACACTGCTATATTTGAACTTAACACAGATATTATTTTTTAACAAGTTACAGAATTTTTAACTACAGAGAAGAATATCCACATTGTAATGAAATATTTTAAATTCACTATAGAGCCATATTTGTGCAAAACATCTAAAAAGAAAGGATGTCTGGACATGGAATTAATGTTAAGTTACGGAAGTGAAATTTTGTCATCTTTTTCCCAACTTAGAATATAAAAATTTCTCAGCTAGGAATATATATATACATATATATATTTTTTTTTTTTCCGATCACTATTTTTACAAGTCTGAAGCTTTTTAATATTCTAACTTAAGATATGCATTTCAAACTGACAAACACTGAACTCTTACAGCTTTTTGAGAATGATTTAAGTTATGATACATAGCAAATAAAATCCTACATATCAGGGAATATTGACATGAATTTCCAAATAATAGTACAACGTAACTTCGATATATTCAATTTAACTGAAGATACGCATTTCAAACTTAGAGTTCTTACAGCTCTTTGAGTACATCTGATATTTAATTTTTCCCAGATATGAGAAAAATTTTTGCATAAGTACCATACAAAACATATAATATTGACATGAACTCCATATCATGGTACAACGTTGGCAACTGAAATGAACCTTTAATACATTTTAGTATGAATTAATTTTAAAAAGAAAAATTCAAATGGAAGTATTCAAACAGAAATGCTTCACAAATTTACATATTAAGCAAACATTCAAGAGAATACTATATATCTAGAGATATTATTTACACTAGTTGGTAATGTAATTTATTAGAACAGCCGCAGACGCATAGGAGAGGTATGCAATATCCATGAAAAAACTTCCTACCAAGCCAAAGAGCTATAGTGAAATATAACATATAAGAAGGGGGAAAAAATGTCTGAGTATGGAAAACATGAACAAGAAATGAATATTTTTTCTGAAAATGTGCCGAATTGGATAAGTCAGGAGTAAGAACCTTAACCAGTTTCAGGAACAGGGCCTGAAAAATAATGAAGTATTTTTAATCTTATTTTTTGTCTATAATGCATTTATTTATACTAAAATATTCTGTTTGAAGACTATATTCTACACTTAAGGAATTTAATAAATCAGAATGATTTCGTTTTCTGAAGATTCAGGTTCAGAAATATTACAATTCAAAAGAAAAAAAGGTTAGAGCGAGAATGAAGTATACCGTAACCAATAAAAATTTTTTTTCTTCCTAAAAAAGTTAAAGTGAAACTTTTTCCACCCCCCCCCCCCAAAAAAAAAAATCTAAATGAATTTTTTTCGACTTTTCGAAATCAAAGTGGAGATTTTTCTTCCCTAAAAAAATCTAAATGAATTTTTTTCGACTTCAAAATCAAAGTGTAAATTTTTCCCCTTACATTTTGAATTTAATATGGGTTTTCCCATAGACAAAATAAAAGTGGAGATTTTTCTCTCTAAAAAAATTGAAGTGAAATTTTTTCGACCTAAAAAAATCTAAATGAGTTTTTTTCGCCTTTTCAAAATAAAAGTGTGAATTTTTCCCCTTACATTTTGAATTTAACATTGGTTTTCCCATAGACAAAATAAAAGTGGAGATTTTTCTTCCTAAAACATTTAAAGTGAAACTTTTTCGACTTAAAAAATGTAAACGAATTTTTTTTCACGTTTTTAAACTCAAAGTGTAATTTTTCTAACTACATTTTGAAATTAACATGGGTTTTCCCATAGACGAAATAACAGTGGAGATTTTTCGTCTTTAATTATTAAAAGGAAAATTTTTCTAATATATTTTTCTACTTTTCATGCCATTACATTTCCAATGAAATTTGATTCATTGCCAGATAGTTAAATGTTTGTTATTTTTTTTCACATCCGAATGCATTTTGTGTCTCACATATGCTCATTACAACCAAGTTAGAAGTTAAGTGAATTCTTCTTGAAATACTGTACATTTCATTCCGGAAAGTATTTTTATTTTGAATCCTCTAATGTTTCTTTTTTCTCTGCATTCCAAGTAAATTTTGTGCATAAAGTTTTCAGTTTCGATGGAAGTTATTTGCGGATGACTATGATGTTATCGTGTTTCCATAAACCTTTTGAAAACTTTGAGTATTACCAATTTTTAATGTTACAGCCACTGCAAATCATTGAATTTTCAAATATTTTCTTATTTATCTTTTACATTACCATGTAAAGATTTGCGAATAAATTTTTATTAAATAGATATATTGTTTGATTTAATAACGTTTTGCACGTTTGGAAGATTTGACTTCAATAACACTACCACGCTGAATCAGAAAATTAAGAAAAGAAATGGAATTTTTTTATCTTAGTATACTATGGGAGTAGAGACTGTTAACTCAGACTGTTTTGCGTTGAATAACTCTAAAAATTTTAATTACTTTTGAAAATATTGCCCCCAAATATTATCGCCCTGTATTATATTTAAAGAAATTAAATAATGAAGAATCTGCATGAATGTATGAATGTTTTTTGCATTGTGAAGAAAAGACAGTACCTACAGCCATCAAATTTTGAATTACGTAATCCTCCACACAGACATGGACACCTGGAAACCCGAACTTTGAATTTCGAATGTTTTACTATCCATTTCATATTTTGTAGAACTTTAACGAATTTTTGATTAACAAACTCAACGATTTCGAAACGAGCAACGGCAACACTACGAAAAAAAAAAAAAAAAAAAAAAAAATTTTTATCTCCAGCACGCGAGACTGTCTATCAGAAATTCTATAGATCTGCTGTTTTTGAAGATTTTGTGATACTGCTGTTAAATTGAATTTTATGTGGCTTAAAGCGATGATGATATTTTATTAAATATCATGTTAAGTGAACATGATAGTTAATAAAAAGTCCCTTTAAGTGTAATATACAATCTGAAAGCTTTATTTTTTACTCTGATTGGATTCCGTAAAACTTTGAACCCAAATACCCATTAAATTAATCTTTCAATCGAAATGCATCTTGTATACACCCATTATTGACTAAAAATCCAGAAAAGGCCCAGAACAAAATGAAATTAGTTCTAAATGAATAAGATGACTGCGATGAATTTCTTCTTCTATTTGGAGAGTTTTTAAACAAAGTAATTAAAATAAAATTCCGTGAACTTTCTACATTTGATCCCCAAAATCTTTCTCTTGACACATTTCTCACTCCTTATTTTCATGATTTTCACTATTCAAAAGTATGAAAAATTGTAAAAATGTTTCTTATCTTGTCACACGAACAGGCCTCGGCGGAAAGAGTCCTCTCTGTTAATCAAGCAATTGAAACTGAAAATTTAAGGGACTCATCATACATTTTTCAACGCACAATGTTTGATTATATAAAATTTTTGGAGGAATTCTTAATATAGAAATTAATAAAGAAATGCGATCAGTGGCAGCTTCTGCACGTTTTAAGTATATGCAGTATTTTGAGCAACAGAAATCTCTAACTTAACTAGATAATTCAAAGAAAAGAAAAATTATTGGGGAGGAAATCGATGAAATGAAGCAGAAGAAAAATTTTCTTGAAAGGGATATTGAAGATGTTAATAAAGAAGCAAATGGCTTTAGCAGATGAAGCAAAGACCAACACAACATTGATCTGTTTATCAAAGCAAATGAATTTAGAAAAGTGGTTAAGGGGGCAAATAAATATAGATAAATTAGATATTAAAATATCTGGAAAAACTCTGGGATTTAGAAAACACATGTTTTGTTTCTTTCATTGTATAGTTAATCTAATATCTTTCTAAAACTAGTAAAGTTGATTTATGTTTTAAAATTGAAGTTTTAGAACTGAAAAATTGCATTAGAGTATACACAGATGAAGCAAAGGTGATGACGATACAAAATATTGGTTTTAAATCATTTTTTAATGCTGCAGGTAATGATCATATATACAATAAGTTATAACTTTCACAACGTTACTTATCCATCGAGAGGCTCTTGCAACGAAAACTAATTAACAACGGAATTGACAGATGTGCTTCAGATAGTGCCAAAATTTATAAACCTTAAACTTAAAAGCAGGGCCTCACTAGCCGTTTATTTTCAAATCTGGTAAAAACATAGAATCCAAATACAGAGATTATTATTGCGTTCAGAAGTAATATGAATGTCAAGAGGGCGAAGCTTATTATTATTAAAAGACAAAATAATTAGGTATATATTTGTTGTTGCTGTTGTGACTTATCTCACTTGTCTGACAGTAACATCAGAACAAGCCCAAGAAAATTATTGTGGCAAGGACTGCAAGACGGCGCCTGTCATTGGCATGAGCCTTGAACACCATACAGATGACAGCATGACTTTGCTCAGTTTCACCCCAAATGTGATGGACAGCACCCCAGGGGGACGAGTCCGAGGGCCTCCCAACCCTCTTCACCTACCCCCAAACTCTTGAGAGCACTTTCAGCTGTCCCAACATTTAGAGAGCCCCCATGCCGCATAGACACAATACACTAACAAACATCCATGCCTTCTCCGAGATTCAAACCCAGGCCCTTCGGTACAGCAGTCGGAGTTACTAACCTCTATCCTGGTTGGGTGGCATTATATTTTTAACCCAACAAAATTCCGATCTTGCTGCTGTGATTCAAAATGACTTCAGCTATCAGATCTGTTATTTGTCAGTTATTTTTGAGAAATTGAAACAATCTCAACTTGTCTCTTCAAGGAAAAATTAGCAATATACAGTCAAACTCGTTTATAACGAGCGATATTTGCTCATTATAACCGAGTGCTCGTAAAAAAAAAAAAAAAAAAAAAAAAAACAGATTCGTGAAAAAAATCATATTGCATTTTTGCCTTAGTTGTAAGTTTGGCTTCCTGTCCAGGGATTGTACTGCCCAGGACGTGCAGTCCTTGGGAAGAGGGCAGTGTTACGGATTTGGAATTTAAATAGCTAATGTTAGTAGAATTATAAATAAAATTCTTTTATTCCCCATGCTGTGCAGCGCGTGACGAATATTAAAAGAAAGCTACACTGGAAAATTAAAAATACAAGAGCGCATGCATTTAACAAATAAATATCTCTTTTTGATTTCGAGAAATTGCTAGAACAATTGTGCATGATTTACAAAGCCTATAAAAAGGAGGAAAATCTGTCAATTTAGTTAGTTTCAATGAGCCTATTAATCTGTCACATCTTTCCCATCTGCTTTCTGCTTTAGTGTTGTACTTATATGTTATAAAAATACCAAAAAATTATAAAATACAAAAAAGCTTAAAACCAAAAAAACTTTAAAAAAAAATCAAAACTTGATTTTTCATATAACTAAACTTTTTTGAGCTAATGCGGCTCACTATAGTGTGCATCGTGATAACTATTTATGCATTTTTCCTATTTCTGCTCACTGCTTAGATATTTTTCTGATGTAGAAGTACATGGTTTTGTACCGTAGGCACTCCATAATTTATAATCATTGGCATTGGCAATTTAGTTAGTTTGTTGTTGTTTTAAGAGTTTGTTTAGAAAACTGCTCTAGTTGACTATAGCGAATTCGTGGATTAGCTTTCTCTAGCTGTTTTGAATTAAGTTCTTTTGAACGTTTGAATAGTTAAAAGGTAACTACTGTTAGATATTGTAATGCTGTGCGAATATCTTAGGAAATTCAAGCATTTTGTTTTGTTTGTTGTGATAATAATAAATCTTATTCATTTTTCATCAGACTTGTGCATTCAATTCATAACGAACCCGTATGCACGCAACAATACATTTCAAAGACTAGACTACAAAGATTCGCCAGATAAGAGAAGAAAAATAAATAAGTATCAGTTAGAATGATTACTTATTTTTGGTCAGTTATCCCATCCAGTACAATATTTTACTCCACAACATGGTTTCTGAATGTGGTGAATGTGAGAAGAAAAATAAATAAGTACCAGTTATAAAGATTATTTACTTTTGGGAAATTAATCCCATCTGGTACAATAATTTTACTCCCCACCATGGTTTTTGAATGAGTTGAACTTAAAAAAAATTATCAACTCATTTAACTAGTTACAATTTTTATAAATATGAACAGCATAATGTATACATATATCATGTAGGTGTGTAGAAAATTAGGTTAAGTTTGTATCTTCACTACAAACTGAGAATTTTCATTCAATTCGTTCACGTTACTTACTATTCAAGTTAATTCAATGTTTCATTCATATTACTGAATTATAAAACTGGAAACTTTAACAGAAATTTAGTAAAAAATTTTTCACAATATACCTCCAATAAACTATAATGAAGGGGGGGGGGACTTGACTGAAGTAGAAAGCTAAATATTACAGCATCTACCTTCCGACACAAATTTATGAAGTCATTGAAATTAATCACAAAGGCCCCAGATCATTAATAAATTATAAAACAAAGAGCCCTTTTAAGTGGATCTTGCCACTTTATTTGAAAAAATACTTTTCTGGAATTATATTATAAAGATCTCAATACAACATTTCATATAATTTCTGATAATAGTATTTTCAGATGACTCAAATTATAAGAAATGAAATCAGGCCATTGTGAGACAAAATATGGTAAGAAAATAAGGAGGAAAGGAGAGATGATATATTACCTGCAGCTTCTTTTTTAATATTTCTTCCCCAGATTTTCATACAAGACTGATATCAAGTTGTAAACTCTACTATTACTGAGAAACCAGAGTAGATGCTGAACAAATTTAAATCTTAAAAACTAATTTTCCCATTTAAAAATGATAAATTCTTTCATGAAGCAAAAACTGCAAAACCATTATTACAATGGCTTTTCTTTTTTAATTTGCATTTTCCTATAAATCATTATAAAGAAATGAGCTACAACAATTTTAAAATAAATAAAAAATTATCATGCTATATCATATATTTGCTTTCAAATACAGTATGTCAAACTGGAAATTCAAATAAATTAAAATTCTTTATCATAAACAATTATACAATAAAGGAATAACATATTTCATGAATATTATTGCTTTCTTAAAAAACAAAAAAAGTTTTTTTAATGCAGATCATCATCAGTTCACACAAAATTTCATAAGTGCTTCTCAAAATTCCTCTGGACATTTTTACTAGATTTAACATTTACTGCATCTGTGAATGTTTTCTAGCTGCTTAATTAGTGGTCAAAGACCTAAAAATAAGGTATGTGCAAAGAAAAAAACTAACAAGAATTTAACTTGCTATTTTCTTTCCTCTAATGATGAGAATCAAGATAACAAAAAAATTAATTTTTTTAAAATAAACATGGCTGTACTAAGATGCAAAACGAGTCTGAGTGAAAAGTTATAATCTCTTTATTTAACCCTCTCAGTGTTATGGTTGTAAAATTCCACACAGAAGGGTAGCTTTCTTATTCACTACACATGAAAATTTCTGACAGCTTTTTATTGCATCCAGTATCAGGCTAGATGTCCATTGGAAGGAAAGGAATCAAGGTATAAAGTGTGAGAGTTGTTCTTAATTATAACACACACAAAAAAAAAGACAATTTGAGAAAATTTCAGGGCCAAGCCTGTAACACTCAGAGGGTTAATCTTGTTGAAAAGCTAACCCTTTCAGGGGCAGCACATAATAAAATTTAAATTGTTGTAAAATTTTGTATGAATTATAACTTATGGACTTTAAGAACACACAATAGAGACTTAAACAATCTAAAGCGCAACTTGAAGTTTTGACGGCCGGTATATATTTTATACTACTACCCCTTCAAGATACTTTTTTCCAATTTTAGCTTTTTTCCAAAGCTGCCAATTGTTAATTTTTTTAAAATCTATTTTTTCATACTTTTAATGTGTATGTACAGAAACACATTCTTGAACATACTTAAGTTTGGATTCAAAAATCCTAAAATTACTGTAGAAATTAAAAATTTTATAAATGAAATTTACAGTTTGAGGCACTTAGATAATATTCAATATTATTATTTTATCAAACATTTAACAAATATAACACTGCATGCATAAACTGTATAAAGCTGTAACTGAACTAGCATAACATTACAAGAAAATGTATTTCAGATAAAAAATGAAAATTTACTTTTTTTAAGTTACATGCTTTAGTTCAGGGATTCTCAACCAGTGGTATGCAAAGAAGCAAAGCATTTTTAACTATTAAATTCAAAAATTAAAACCCAAACATTCTGACTGAGTTTTTTCTCCAACACTCATAAATTTATATGATTTGAGCTTTGTTCAAGAGTGGTGCTGGTACTAAAGGTTTTCAATTTTTGCTTAGATGGTACGCGTTAGTCAAAAGGTTGAGAACTGCTGCTTTAGATAATATACAAAAAGAACATGCTTCTTGCTATGATACCAAAAACTATCCCCCCCCGTACTTTCAATTATCAGGCCCCAAGACTCCGTAGGAGTCCCTTTTAATTTTTTTTTTTTTTTTTTTTTTTTTTTTTGTAGATACAGGTTGTACAATATCATTTTGTTCAGGAAGAAAAGTCATTAAACGATTTTATATCCGATACACCTCAAAGCCCTTTTTTCAACTTTCAGACCCTTTCTAATTTTTCCATAAATATGGTGGTAATATATGATTTTGCTTGGAAAGAATCTCTTGTATCATGTTATTTCTAATGCATGAGAAGAGCCTCAAAACACCTCTGATTCTCATCTGAATCCAACTCACATCAGATATACTCTCGTTCTTCATTTTTTGGTTAATACTTTTCAGAAGTATCAGATATGGTATGATCAGATCCATCAGAATGAAGCTCTTCAGGCAGAGGAAGTGCTTCCTCCACAGAAAGCCCTCTATTAGGCATTTTTATAATCCCTTCACTAACCTAAAAAATCCAAATATTTGCTTCTTTTTTCCCCAAAGATAAATGTTTTTCATCTCATCTTTAGAAATATTTTTTCCCTCTTTCACCAACTGGGAACAATTGTTTTGAAAAGCACCTACTTGTATTCTTACCGAGGAGAAAAATCTCTTATCTGAAAATTAACAAAGATGATATCTTAAAACCATGCTTTCAAATGAGTTCCATGCCAATACCAAGGGAACGGTCCTGAAGTGTATTCCTATTTTCTGTGCTTGTAAGTGAGCTTTCCTCTGCAACTTTATTACAACCCTGCTGTGGAGAAAGCACGACTAAATTAATCATCAATCACATCTTTTCGTTTTTGCTGCATACTGGGGTGTCTCTTAGGGCTAATGATTTAAGGTGCCTACAAAGTGTGTGACATTTTGATGTCAGACAACAATTTTGAAATCAACGAAGAAAAGGGTGACGTGATTAAATTAAAATTTTTACTAAAACAGAGATGAATAAGAAACTTGACTAGAGTAAGCAAAGGATAGGAAGAAACTGAAATACTTTTATTCATTCTTAGAACTTGGTCAGTAAACTTCCTATTCCCTCATGTACATAATATTTAATCATGCGCAACTGTATCATATTACATCACAACTGTAATTTAAATAAATACTTTCACCCCCCCCAGAGCAGAGCAAACAAGACCTGTGCTGCTATTTATTGGTGAGTATCCTCAGCATGGGTGTTACATAATTTATATACCACTTTTTAAAATGATATATATGAATGAAATTATCAGTTTTGATTAAAATGCAGTAAATATATAAGGTTCAGCATCTGTATGTCACATATTTGCTGATTTTGAAGTATCCCTCCCTTTAAACAATTTAATGAATCTCCAAACATGAGAAATTTTGAAAGGGATGCATTAACTTGATAACTGCATAATATTCAGTATTCACAGAGTAACGATAACATTTAGAGTTAAAAGAAAACTAAAGACTACAACTTTTGGAGTAAAAAAATTAGCGATCTGTACAATGTTAAAAAACTGATAAACTTCCAGTATATTTTATATAACAGTAGTGCTCTGCTAGATAAAATAAAGAGGTTATTCAAAGGGTTAAAAAAAAGTTTGCACGCAAGAAAATATTTTTCTAAAGAGTTTATCATACAATTTTGAGTTAAAAATTATACGACAAGCTTTGTGTTATAATTTTAATATGAATTTGTTTATTAAGAAATTTTAACTTTCCTTTACTTTTCTTAAATACAGAACAATTCCTATTGCGCATTATAGAGTCCCACAAACTCAACAACGTTTTACAAACTTTTTAGAGCTATCTCTAGGCCAAACAGAGTGAATATTACATATAGTACAAATAATTATTTATGCATATGTCTTTCTTGTTCTGATCAAAGATCTGAGTGTTCTTTCTGCATTTTTTGCCATTTTCGCATTGCGCCATTAATTCTCGGAACTGCTTAACAAATTTCAAGATATGTTGTAATATTTTGCAGTTCTTTTTGCTTCATTCGAGGACACAAAGCAAGTCAGGCAGCAACTGACGCTGGCTCACATTCCTTTTCATTACTGTGAAACGTTACAAGACTTGTCTGAAGTTTTGTGACTGCATCTTATTGCAAACTAAACTCACACCAGTTCATTGCGGGTATTGTTCCTCAGTTCACATCCAGGCATATGAGTGCTTACATATTTTTGGGAACTTTTTTGAAAATCTGTGAAGTGGAAATGTCATTCGAAAAGCAAAAACAAACTAACGTGACAAGGAAAATGAAACTAGATGCCTTAAGAACACTGGACACAGAGAAAAGTGTAAACAAAACTACCATGGATTTAGGTGCTAGACGGACTACTTTGATAGGGTGGAAAAAGAAAGGGTCCGAAATAAGAGTCTTGGTGTGTGAAAAGAGCATGTAATTTAAAGGAAAGAAAAAGTCTGAAAGGTGGTGAATACGAAAACATGAGCAAGGCACTTTATTTGTTGATCAGGAAGCAAAGCAAATGGGGAACACCCATTTCAGGACCAATTTTACAATAGAAAGCCTTACAATTTTATGATTAATTTAAAGAAGAGCCTGGATATTCTGCTAGTGATGCTTAGCTTGACAGATGGGAAAAGTGGTACAGCATCAGGCAATTAAACGTTTGCGAGGAAAAGTTATCTACAAACATTGAAAATGCAGCAATATTCAAGGATAATTTCCACAAACTAATAGAAAAGGAGGGAATGTATGGAGATAAAATTTATAATTGCGATGAGACCAGTCTGAATTTTCGAATACTACCTTCAAAAATGCTGGCATCCAGGGAAAAATCAGCATCTGGCTACAAAAGAAGCAAGGAAAGAGTCACAATCTTGCCATGCAGCAATGCAAGAGGCAGCCATAAGCTCTAACTTAAACTAACACTTAGAGGCGAATAACAAAATCCCTGGGTGTTTAAAAACATAAAAAAGTACACTAATGAGACCGAAACCAAATATGATCTTCTTGTTTGGTACCAGAGTCAGTCAAATGCATGAATTGAATGGAGCAATATTTAATGACTGGTTTCATCAGCAGAAATGTTTTTAAAATAAAAAAATCTACTTAGAAGGTGATTCTCATTCTAGACAATGTCTCATCTAATCATGATGCAGAACAGTTATGAGATGAAGATATAATAGGCATGTTTCTCCCTCCTAACGTAACTTCAGTGTGTCTGCCAATGGACCAGGGCATTTTGGAGGCACTGAAGAAAAAATACAGACTTATTTCATCTCTTGGCCTAGCCGTGGAGGATGGATGTGATATGATCGAGAAACTGAAGAAAATAGGTAGGTTGGATGTTGTTGTATGGATAGCTCATTTCTTGGAGTGAAATCGAGCAGATAAGTCCCATTTGTTCCAACAGTTGTTGGACCATTCAGAAAACTAATTTTACGAAAGCAGAGGAGACAGAAAACTGTGAAATAGTTGATTAAGAAAATTCCAGACTGCGAAGAAGTCTCTGATGGTGATGTTGAAGAATGGGTGGAACAAGATAAAAATTGTGAAATTTTAGGACACGCAGAAACAGTTGCATTGGGTGAAAGACAATGTGGATAAAAATGAAGATGAATCAGAAAGCAAAGAGACTGAAGACAACTGAAAAGTTAAAATGATGACCCATAGTGAAGGACTGAAGGCCGCTGAAGGAATGCTCAATTACATGAGGGAGCAAGGTGCATCTGGTATGCACATTCTGTTCCTCCATCACGTATGGGATGAAGCTCCATGACGACAGAATGAGTGTGAGAGACAATCGTATGATATTTTTCTACCAAGAACTACTGATAATTTTTCTTTCTTTTATGTATGTAAGTTTTTTTACTCAATTAACTCAAGGTATTTGTTTTTTTATGACTCTTAGTATGCTAGAAATCAACATCAGAGATAAAAAATCAACATCAGATTAATTGTATGCTGTATTTTTCTGTGTCCAATATTGTGCTACAAAAGAGCAGGGGTTCTCAACTGGTGGTATGCAAGAGAAAAATAGGTGGTACACAAAGAAGCAAAGTATTTTTAACTATTAAATTCCAAAATTAAAACCCCAACACCCTGATTTTTTCTCCAACACTCGTAAATTTATGCGAACAGAGCTTTGTTTAAGAGTGGTCGTGGCAGTAGTATTTTGTAGTGGCGGTACCTAAGTTTTTCAATTTTTGTTTACATGGTATGGGTTAGTCAAAAGGTTGAAAACTGCTGGTCTAGAGTAATAGTTAAATATTACAAAATCTGATGTGTCATGACTTCCTTGTATGGAATATTAAATTATACGTATTTTTTCTTGCATTTCATTTAAACTTATTGGATTGAATTAAATCTACTTTGCCGAACCACAATAGAATACATGCATTCTTTAAAATTCACTTTATTTGTTTACCATAGCGACACTCTTTCGCTAGCTTCACTTAACAGTATTATATTTCGTTCATATTATAACTTGGAATGCACAAAATTTATATCATTTAAAGAATTATCTAATCGTTGCCAAATGTTATATTCAAATACTATAATAAATCTAGAACAATGTATAAAAGAAATTAAGCAAACAAAACAAAAAAGAAACAGTTTTTCACAGACGATTGAGTATTTCTCATTCAATGAATTTAGTTCTCACTTCAGTTCTTTCTTCATGAATTCAGTTCTTTCTTCATTCAATGAATTCAGTTCTTACAGTTTTTATATATTTTTGCAATAAGGCAAA
This sequence comes from Stegodyphus dumicola, assembly GCF_044657685.1. Taxonomy (NCBI): domain Eukaryota; kingdom Metazoa; phylum Arthropoda; class Arachnida; order Araneae; family Eresidae; genus Stegodyphus; species Stegodyphus dumicola. Next base: position 204,919,302 of record NC_140771.1, read on the forward strand.
AATATATAAAAACTCAGAATATCTGTATTAAAAATTACGAGGTAAATCTTAAACACTTATTTCCTCAAAAAAATTCCAGAAAGGATTAAGCATGATTTACTTCACAATAATAAATGAAGGCGTTATCTTTGTTGTTGTGAAGCTAAGTTTCTCTAGATTGGCAAATCCACTATCGTGCTGTTTCAAATGTAAACAAGCAATGGCCGCCATCAAAAAAATTATTAGGCTTAGTGGCACTTAAACAACTTTAAAATTGTTGATAATTCTAAAAATATTGCATACAGATTTACTAAAGGCATAAAAACCTTAACCGGAAGATAAAAACAACATAATTCAATCATTAAAGTAAAAAATGTACAATTTACAAACATATAAGAGTAAAGAAACTGAAATCACTGAGCTAGGTAACAGAGTGGATACATATATAAATATATTTATATACATTTGGTTCGGCCGATTGCAACCAAAATACGAGGTGCACATCTACATGTTATAGCAGTCCTATATACAAAATTTCAACGTTCTGAGGCTACTTGTTTTTGAATTATGCGAGATACATACAGACGCCACGAAAAATTCTCCTCAGAATTCATTAAAGCAGTTTTATAATTTTTTTGGAGGAAAAGAGTCTTTTATTCTGTCCTTAAGTACAGATGTCACGCAAAAACATCGTTAAATTGCATTCGATAGGGATCAAAATGGATATTTTCGTTGAAATATGATGCCTGAAACTTTTCGAGATTACAATACTTCCTTTTTACTTCGTTCAAGGAAGTAAAAAGAGTTTTGAAAACCCACCCCTTACAATCTAAAGGAATGGGAGTTAGTTGGCTCAAATAAAGTGCTTACTAATTGAAATTTGATTTCAACAATTTGAATAATTTTGGTTATAATAATGGTTTAATATTATTAATTAAACATAACAATTTTCAAATAGTAGCCTGTAAAGAAACAGGAACAAATTTCTTGCTACTTTAAATAAAATGTTTTATACTTCTATCAAGAAAAGTACAAAAATATGCAACTTTATTGTACATTTCAAACAAATATTTCCAGTTTTGAGATGAATATGTGAACAATAAAACATATAACAAACATTTCTTAAATTTTACTGTAAAATATCATTACTATACATTGTGACATCACACAGAATACAACACACTATAGCTTTTATACAAGTTAAACATCATGGCAGCTTCTACTTACAAACATTTAATAGTTTCTCACTGCAGAATAAAAAACACTGCAGTAATGTGGACTAAATTACAAATCACATTTTTAATGAATTCCCTTGGAAGAAGATATGCTTTGATAAAGTCTAAAAAAGATTGGCAACATGATTATGAAATAAATGAGCAACCATGTAATTGGCTAGGATATAGAGCAGCTTTTCCGACATTGAGATGTTAAGGAATCACAAGGATGATGAATCTGTTTACTTTTCTTTAATGACTTATCTCTCGTGGTCGGCACATGAGGGCGAGATTTATATGTAGTCATAGAATATGACTTCAGGCATGATTTCAATGAGATCGGGAGGGGAAGCTGCTCAATGCTATACACTGTAGTCCTGGCCACAATAGCACGACAACACAGTTCTTGGAGAGATAAAACTAAGAATTAAATAAAATTATATTAATGGAACATATAATAATACACAAAATAAAAATACATAATTCCTCTTTACTAAAATTACCTATAAAATATACTTAAATAATGATGTTTCACATTTTGGCGCTTTTCAAATAGTTTTGGGTTACTATCACTAGACTAGAATTACTTTTTTTGTAATACAACATTTTCAATATATTATGCATGTCTCTGTGTATGTATATATATTTTTTGATTATATATATATATATAATCAAAATATTATATATATGCAATTTAAGTACAAATTCCCAAATGCTCAAAATAGAATAAATTCAGAAAAATTAATGAAAAATAATATGAAGAAAGTGAAGAAGTATGATTATGTTATTACATATATGTGGGTGTGTGTGTGATTCTAACTCCACAGTCTAACATTTTTCTCACGAGCTATCTAACTAAACTGTTTACAGCATGCAGGAAATGATAAAATGCTAACCACTTTATTAAGCGAGATCAGCATTACTCATTGATATGCAGACTGCTACTCGATAATGTGCCTGCGAAATCCTTGTTCCCGGTCATAGATGCTTGTAAATTATATAGTAATCTCTGTTGGGTAATTAACTAAAATGTAATCTTACATTAGATGGACAAGTTGTTGTAGCTCTAAGCCTTTTATAATATTCTTTCGAGCTTTCCAGATGTGAGTGAGCTCCATGCACACAGAAGAAATTAAGACTAAAAAAGGGATTATTAGCCATTCAAATATTGTGCTGCATTACCGGATGATGCAATTTAAATTTTTTTCACTACTTTAATGTTTGAAACATCATCTGTAGAGGTAATACAGGCAAACTCTACAAAGATTTATTTTGTTCTGCAGCGCCGAAACATATCCGACAAAATATGAAAGAAACCATGCAGAATAGGTTACCATCCTAGAGAAGAACACAATCATCGAAACCATGACCATAGTACCATTTAAAAGGGTTTTCCCAGTCATTTATATAAATGTGAGAATGCTTTTACTTTTATTAGTCATGGGCTAGCTTTATACTTTAGACCTGTGAAAATAATGTGGTAGGCATCATGGTCAGTTCTTGAGGCCAGGTAAGATAATTAAATTCTTGAGTTCTTGTAGAGATAGCCTCAGTGTAAGGTAGGAGCTTTCTTGATGTAACACAAGCAAAATATCAAAATATTTAACGTTAGACCGAAAGGCTTCATAAGGAAGTTTATACCCGCCCCCCCCAAAAAAATACTAATTTTTAAGTAAAGACAATTTCTTATGTTATACATGTATTAAGATGAGCAATGTTGTACATGTATTAAGATGAACAATGTTATATATGTAGTGATATGAAAGATAAGAAGTTGTATTATTGTTTCATTAAATATGTTTTGTTTCAAAGATAAGTTGTAACTTGCCCAAAACACACACACATACACACACACACACACACAAAAAAAAAAAAAAAAAAAAAAGTCAGATGCGGGATTAAACAAATAATTGCTTAAGAATGGCACTTTCATACTTCATTGCTTGTTATGCTTATGTATTGAGATATTCAAATGTGGGAGTAAATGATATACATTTCTGATGCGAGTAAGTGAACATTAAAATTTCAAATTTTGTTACATAGTACAACATAAAATTTGTGAATATAAAAGAAATAGAAGTTGCTTTGAAATGTTGAAAAGTAAACAATATTAAGTTACATCATAAATTTATATTTCATTACTAAGGTGACCATCAGAACCAAAAAACCCACTAAGGGATTTTACTGGTTTTACATTTAAACTAGATAATGATGACATTTTTAAACAAATAAATAGAGTATGCTGAATTTTTTTTCTTTAAATGATGTACTTACAGTTTCAAATGCATTAAGTTCATCTTGTGATGGTTTCTTTTGTCAAAAAAATGATGACGTAAGATGACTGATGATGTCATGAATAGAATAATATCATAGAGGTTGACATAAAGCACAAAGGTCGAATGTGAGATTTAACACCATAGTCTAGCATTTTCCTTATGCGCTAATTTTACTATTTACTATGGCAGGGGTGAAATGATGGAATGGTAACCACTTTTTCTTTTTAAGCAAGATGAACGATGTTGTTGTATATGCATACTTACCAACCTATGACACTCAAAAATCAGGAGACTTTTTTAAGAAACAGGAGATTTTTCATAATGTTAAAAAGACTTTTTAAATGATAAAAATATAGTTTTTAATAACAAATTAACTTTAAATAGTTACTAATTCTTAAATGCAAGCAACACAAAAATACCTTACACATAAAAAACATTTTTATTACTTGCATCGTTTAAAAGAAAAAAAAAAAAACACTTTAATCAGTTTTCGTACAAATGTTATGAACAGTGGCAGATTTTGCTTTTGTTAAGAAAGAAACTTCCTAATTTTGTTCATAGCAATTGCCACGTAGGCCTGCTTTCGTTAATAAAAGTTTTTCTAATGCGTCATCACTAATATTAGTTATGCAGCTGTTAGAACTGTTTCAATTTTTCCTTCCTTTTAGAACTCCTTTCAAGATAATAATAAATATCAACAATGCGTTTATCCACATTTATAGGTAAAGAAGCTGCCCCGTTTTCAGCTGCTAAATTTAAGAGGTGACAGGTGCACCTCATAATCTGCAAATCTGAATTTTCCTTTCTTAAGATGCTTGCAACAACAGTCTTCAAGCCTATTATTACTGGTGCATTATCGGCAGGGTCGCAGCTAGAGTTTCCAGCGCCCGGGGACAATTGAATTTGCGCCCCTTTCTGTGTGCCAAGAATATAAAACGTTTCTTTAAAAAATTTCGTAGCATGAATTTAGTGCCCCTTGGACGCTGCGCCCGGGGACAGATGTCCCCCCTTGCCCCACCCTAGCTACGCCACTGATTATCGGCACCAAGTGTTAAGCAAATTATCCAGTGGGACTGCATTTTCTTTTAAAGTTTTAATAATTAGCTGTGCTATATTAAAGCCTGTCGAATGTCCTTCTAAAAAGGGGACAGAAAGTAAACTTCACTCAATTTCTGAAGACTCTGAATTAAAAAAAGAAACAACAATTGGGTACAGTTTTGAATTGGTATTATTGCTTCCATTCGTAAAGAAACAGGACGGAGCTGTTTTAATGCAATCAATAACTAAAGATTTATTTTTCAAACCCATTTCTTTAACAATTGCACCTGTTTTGGTCCTTGCACTTGAGTATTTCTTAGCGATTTCACTATCGGGAAACATTTTTCAAAATAAAGTTGCAGCGTGATCTGATGCATTCAGTGGCAGGTTGTGCTCCAGTAAAAAGGCAGAGAACAGACATTCTGCAATAATAACTTTTTGGTCCTTTGTTTCCGAAGAAAAATTTAATTTTTTGTTTTTTTCAAAACAACTCATGTTGTCTTTGTGTTTTTGTATACGCACATGTTTGAGAACATCCGCCCTTCCACCATGCGAAATCGAAAAATCGCAACGACAGATGGTACACATCGCAAACTTATTACATTTCCTTGAGGAAATAATGGAAGGAAAGTAAACTATATACGATTTTTGAAACGTACACGAGTATTTCACGTTTCTCACAGACATAACAAAAGATGATAATTTCTAAAACTATTTTCCGAAGGCACGTGTACTCACACAACTCAGGACAAGATGAACGAAATAACTAAAGAACATACAACTAACAGCTTTGAGCTTGCTTTGTGCTCATTAGTCGATATATGCCAGATGACACGCAGTGGAGCTCGATGCCCATTGGAGAACTGGAGAACGACGTTTCTGGATACGTATGCTCTCACTCACAAAGCAGAAATGCTCATCTGATTCACAAGGTTTTGTTTTAGATATAGATTTTTGTTTGTTTTAGATATGTTCTAGATAAAATTCAATTGCTTTCAGACGTCCAAAATCACTTTTCTTTTTGTTCATATAATGAAATATTAATCCAAGTTCCATAAAAATCGTGAGAAATTTTAAGAATAAGAAAAAGTCGAGAGAAATATATTGTAAATCGGGTTGGCGGGAGAGTAGTTGAAAATCGGGAGTCTCCTGCCTAAATCGGAAGAGTTGGCAACTCTATATATGTATTAAGATGAAGGATATTGTACATGTATTAAGATGAACAATGTCTTATTAAGAAGTTGTACAGTCAAAAGTCGTTAATTCGGACACCCATAATCTGGACCTCAAAGCTACAAACTTTCTGCGCATGCGTCAAAGTGACGCATACGCATAAGACCTTAACGGCTGCGAATATGCGTGTACGCATGCGCATAATACGTCTACACATGCTCGTTTAATGTATAACGGACGGTATAAGCTAAGCTAAAATTATCTAATTCAATTAATATTGCAGACTGCGTTGTTCCTTAATCTTCGAATTGGATCCGGCTTATTATTTTTTGCAGACTGTTAGAGCAATTTTATAAAAGTACGCTTAAACTTTCGATTATGTCAAACAGAATTTCCGATATATATTTACTAATATGTAAAGGATCTACAAAGCGAAAGTATGTTTCGAAGTCCATTAAACAAAAAGTGGAATTGCTGCAAAAAATGGATAAAGGCATATCCTTTGTTTTTCTAACCATTCCGAAATCTATTTATCAATTTCATGCTGCTCTGTGGCGGAGAGGGGGGGAAACGCCGCAGCGCGCAATGAATTGGAAGTTGATCTGTCAGCACTATCCTTATCTTCAAGGCAGATGTTTTTATTTTATTTGGCTTATAATTCCTTACTAAATGTAGTATTTCATCTTGATGTACTCCGTCTTTGATATGATTTAAATCAAGTTCCTCATCATTATAATTCGCTTCCGATAGTGAAGAAAATGACACAAAGGTTATTGAAAACAAACAAATTTCGATTGACAAATTAGTCCATATTCTCGACACAGCAATTATAGGATTTGAACAGCGGAACTTTGTAACTAAACAAGAAATTATGTCTGTTTAATAGAATTAAAGAGAAAGTATTATCACATAAAACGAAGCAACTTACATTGAAAAAAATGTTTAATAAAGTAAACAAATAAATATTAAGCTTTTTCTTTTTGTAAATTTTGATACCCTTCAGATCATAATTGTTCTTTATTTCATAAATTACGGTTTCATATTTTTAATTTTATAATTTCTGCATGCCATCTTACGAGATTTAAAGTGATGATCTATAATCCGGAAAAATCGATAATTCGGAATTGCAGAAGTCCCGACGAGTCCAGATTAACGACTTTTGACTGCATATGTATTAATGTTTCATTAAATTTGTTTTGTTTCAAGATGAGCTGTGACTTGCCGAAGACAAATATCCACATATAATATATATATGCATATTTCATTTTATTAGAATTATATGATTACTTTTAATAAATAAATTTATCAATTCTTATAACAAAAATTTATTTAATATTGTTATTTCCTTGCAAAAATTTGCAACACAATACTAACACTATTAGAGTAATAATTTAATATTTACAATCTAAAAAATAGAATTTAGGTAATAAAAAATTCTAACTCAGAACCTAACTCAAATGCAAGAAACTTTAAAACTTGCTTTAAATTTCTTACTTATTTAAAACTTACTAATATTTTTATATTAGAAAAATCTAATTTTTATGTTATTAAAATATAGTTTTAGCTTCTCATCGTGTCTGGCATGTAATTTGTAAATCAGTTATTTGAACATGTCATTATATTAACTATGTAATTTCTTCACTCAAAGTAACATTTGTTAAATTTTTGCATTTTAGTCCTCTAGAAATATTATTAATATATTAGAATTTTTCACATTTTACAATAATTGTTCTTTCATCTATTACAAAGTAATTAAAATAAATATGCATATTTATTATAAAAAGAAAAAACAAACCATACCTCGATTACTACGCCACAACCTTTCCATGCCATTTCTGAGCAAGGCCATGCGTGATAATTCAACAAATGATTCAGTGATGTTATAATTACAAAGAGGGCTGACTTCAAAGAATACCATACTATGTTTCCGTGCATATGATTCTGCAGTTCCTTCACTCACTTGTCTTTTAAATGCTAAATGAAGTCGGTTGCCAATTAAAATCTTTGGAATACCTGGTGCAAGCTAAAAAAAGAATGAAGGTTGTTTAAAAATTCAGATTCTAATTCTGAAGATTACTATAATTTGCATATAGCACTAATAGCTCACATTCAGTCTAATGTAATACATTAATTAAAAGCAGATATGCAATTCAACAAAAAGCAGAATTTATATATTTAATCAAATGATGAAACTTAAGATTGAGTATAAAATATAGAAAATCATTAATGTAAAGAGTCCGTATTAAAAATAATTGAATGATAAGAGTTAGATAATTATTCATGTCTTCCATTTCTCATTTTAAAGTAGTAACCGTAAGCAATGTAGGGTGTGACAACATTATAACATGCAGTTATTCCATATTTTGTGGTGTCAGATTAATGTTTATTGATATCAAAAATATTAATTCATATTCTTAAACTGAGAAACAGAGAATACAATTCCTTTATTTTCCCCATTAACTCCCTCAGCAGTTCACAAAGTGTGATGTGCATATTTTCAGAGGTACATAAAACAGGACTGTACAAGTAAAATTCTTCTAATTATATTCTTATACTATGAAAAGTCATCATTTTCATAGTAACAATAGTTTATCATACACTGAGCACTCAAAAGAGACTAATCTGGAGCTGAACCTCTAGGTGAAAATTCCAATGAAGCAATCTAGACATTAAAAATCAGTATTAAACATATTCCTCTGAAAAATTACAATTACTTTTTACCTTTGAGCTCCAGATAATTATTTAGAGGAGCACGTAAAATTCTTTAAATTCTGCCCAGGATATCAGAAGAATCTGCATTTTTCTCCATCACATTTTAATGCAAAGCACACATTTATGAAAAAATACTTTGATATTGTAGAGTCATTAGGTTAATTGGAAGCAGGCAAGATGAAAAATTAGCAATCGACTTCGCCGGGAATTGAACCACGGACCTCTGGAATACCAGCCCAGCGTGCAGAACCACTACACTAGACGAAGGACGCTAGGAAAGTGGGAGAAATACCTTATATACTCCCCTTTTTAAAGGGCTACTAGGGTTTTAGGGGACCTAGTCGCCAAATCCTGGGTGTGGACAATCATCATCCACAACCCTTTTAGTTCGGGCGCCACTTGTAGAGAGTCATTAGGTTAATTGGAAGCAGAAAAGATGAAAAATATGCAACCGCCTTCACCGGGAATCAAAACACGGACCTTTGGAATACCGGCTCAGCGTGCTACTGTTACACCACGAATGCACGCTAGGCAAGTGGGAGAAATACTTTATATACTCCCCTTTTTTAAAAGGTGACTAGGGTTTTTAGAGGACCTAGTCGCCAAATCCTGGGTGCGGTGAATCATCATCCACAACCCTTTTAGTTCGGGCACCACTTGTAGAGTCATTAGATTAATTGGAAGCAGAAAAGATGAAAAATATGCAACCGCCTTTGCCGGGAATTGAACCACGGATGGAATACCGGCCCAGTGTGCAGAACCACTACACCACGAAGGACGCTAGGAAAGTGGGAGAAATACCTTATAATATATGCCAGAGATTCTTAATAGTGACTGTGTGCTGCAAGACAATCAATGATGGATGAAAGTGTTTTATAAAATCATTTATATGTGAAGGAAAATACCAGAAGATAAAAAAAATGCCAGACATAAAAAGATGCAATGATGCAGTGTCAAGAGTAATAATTTGTTTTAATATACACTTGTGTGCAAAATGAAGAATTTACAAACTGTGTCTATTTTTATTAAAAGTATTGAAACAACATTACTAATTATGCATTATTCAAATACATATGCATACATGATGCGGAGCTGTGATTGAGGAGGAGATATAGTGCACAAGAGGTTTCTAGCAATTAGCGTGCTTGTAGTTATTTACAACATTCACCATGTTTCTCACAGAAGTTGGGTAAATTTTAGTAAAGTATCTAATAAAATGTAATGAATAACCACAAAAATATGGACAACAGAATGAGATGGGAAATTGTTAGCATATTGGAGGCAGGCCAATCAACAAGTGCAGGTGTCTACAGAGCTCAATGTAAGGTAGTGTCTTCTGCAATTTGTAAGAAAAGTTCAGCACATTAAAACCATATCGGGAAGACCTGAACAAGATCCACAACAAAGAATGAGAATAGTTATTTGACACTTTCAGTGAAGCAACACAGGACTGTTGCAGCTTCACAGATCTCACATGAGCTGTACACTGCTACTGGAAGTTGAGTTTCATTGTCTACAATAGCCTGAAGGCTCCACGAGATAGGGCTGTATACCAGAAAACCCACTCCTTGCATCCTGCTCACTGCCACACACAAAAAAGCACGTTTAGCATGGTGCAGACAACATACAACTTGAATGAGACTTCAGTGGAGCACCATGCCATTCACATACGAGTTGAGATTCCCGGCACATCTTTACCTGAAGAGAGTCTACAACATAATACCATCCCTCCCTCAGCAGGGAATAGGATCATTATCATAGTAGAGGTGTAGTGGTTTGAGCAGACATTATGTTGGATGGCCACACACCCCTGAATGTGTTCATTAAAGGCTTCCTGACTGGTATGAGGTATAGAGAGAGATCTTAAAAGTCCTATTCTCTATTTTTCAGGAAAATAGTTGGTTCAGGGTACTCGTTAATCGATAATAATGCTTGCCTGCATAGGGCTCAGGTAGTTGATGATTACCTGAAAAGTGAGGATATTTGCCAAATGGATTGGCCAGCCAGATCTCCTGACTTCAACCCTATACGTCTAAGATGCTCTTCTTAGAAGGGCGATTTCATCTCGCCAGCCCCTTCAAGAACCATCCCAGAGTTGAAAACCACGTGCTACAGGAGTGGGATGACGGCCACAAGGACTCTTCAGCAGCCTCTTGTCCAGTATGCTGTCATGTTGTGCAATTTGTCTGGCTGTGAGAAGGGACTATACTTGATATTAGACTCATTTTCAGTTCAATATCACAATGCAGATTTTGGACATCTCTGCACTATGGGTTTTACTGATAATCATGCATACATAAAATGGATTTTGAATGGTACATATCTTTTTCTGTTATAAAATTATATTTATTCATAATAAATTTCATTACAATATGTCTATTGAGCATTCGGAAATTTGACATAAAGCACAAATTCTCTTAACTTTACACATGAGTGTATTTCAGGTCAGCGCTCAGTAGAACTACCTTTGTATGAGTGTATTTCGGGTCACTACTCGGTAGAACATACAAACAATAACATTATAAACATACAAAATAAAACATCCCCCCCAAAAAAGAACACTATTCATTCTGAAATCATAAAATTATAACTTTCCGATTACCCTTTCATAAATAAAACATGAAAATTCTAAAGATTGATTGATTTGACTGATTGAGATACATTTATCTAAAATGTATATTCAATCTTGGGATCCATTTTGAGTGTGATTTCTGATAGTGATTCTTAATAGTGACTGTGTGCTGCAAGACAATCAATGATGGATGAAAGTGTTTTATAAAATCATTTATAGTGTGAAGGAAAATACTAGAAGATAAAAAAAATGCCAGACACAAAAAAGCACATTTAGCATGGTGCAGAACATATATTATAGAGATAAGAAACAAGTGATTCAAATAATTTGAAACAAAATTCAATGTCTTACTTCTTCAACCTCTTGCAACCATCTATCGATGCCATCAAATGACCATTTATTTGTTATATCATATACAAGAATGATTCCCTGCAGAAAAGTAAAAGTAAGTAAATCTAAGTGTCTTCAAAATGAAGAATTAAAATGCACACATATTCATCAAACGAAAGATTAATAACTGCTTTTAAATTCCTAATGCAAGCAAATGCGTCTAAACTTCCTAATTTAGTCTTACATTTTGTTAACATAATACACAACAGAATAATAATCTTTTTATGATAAATGCACAAAAATTAGGCATTAAGAATAGAAAAATGCATACATTACGAAGCTTGACCAATCAGAAGGACTGGTTAATTAAAAAATTAACCAATCATTTGGGAAATAAAATACCAAAAATATTTCTTTGGTAGTTTACTTTAAAGTATCAAACACAATATAAACAAATAAACGGAAATTTTTGTAGAGAGCTGCCACGAACTGCTGCTTGCATTTTGAAAGGTAATAATAAAAGAATATAACTATTTTCAAATGAAGGCTCAGCTAAGTTGAAAAAATTTAGATGGCTTTTAAAGTAAAATTCCTTTCATACCACTCAAGAGACTGGTTTCTGTGGTTTGCATTTAATTTTGTTCATCAAGCTCAACCCATTACATTAATTAACCCTCCGACTGCTCAATTTTTAGACCAAAATCGCTTCAAAAATTGTGTATTTTTTTTTTTTTTTTAAATATTTTAAATCCATATATATTGGAGAATTGAAAAATGCAGTTTTCCTTTCTAGAAAATATTTTTTATATAGATTTTTATCATGAGAAACTAAGTTGCCAGAAAAACCAGTTTCAGATGTTTTCACTAAAAAAATTTTCTTTTTAAATAGTTTTCAATCGAATTACAGTTAATTTCTATTTATTGCATAATATAAAAAAGTAAAATGTATAAAATTTAAGAAAATATAAAGCACTGAGGAAAAAATATCTTAGAAATGCAGTTTAGCATGATAGAATTCAAAACAGGGTTCAAGGCAAAGTCCAACTTCACAGTCTTTACACCAGATTCAATAAATCTAATTAATAATCACTCTAATTATTAATCTAATCAATAAATCTAATTAATAATCACTCTAATTATTAATCTAATCAATAAATCTAATTAATAATACAATAATTTAATTAAATAATCAAGATAATTGCTGAATGTTTTCTAGCAGCCATTTCTGAAAGAAAAAAGGCGGCAAAACGTGGAGTTTGAGCGATAATACCACGTGCCTTCAAACGCCGCAATTTAGTGGACAACTAACGATATCTGTTGGCCAAAACGTAAATTAAACGTCTAATACTATTATTAAGTTATTTCAGAGGTTAAACGTGGAAAAAACGGGATGCGCTCCTTAATAAAGGAAGAAAAACACATGCCCGCGGAAATCGCGGGATGAGCAGAATTTGCTACATTTGAGTTGCCCGTGGAAATCACGGAATAAGCAGCCAGAACGTTAACTTGTACTTGACCCGACAAATGTTCCGCTTATAAATTACTCACGAATTTCCCCCCCCCAATCTATGAGTGCATGCTCCAGGGTTCATTATGTTAAGGAATATTCTTTGATATTGCTAAGAGATGGTGTTAGAAGCCCATCTATTGGCTTACTTAATGCTTTCCCTTCTAAACACGTTTGCTTTGTAAGCGAAGACTGCTCACGGTAAGTCTCCTTTAATAATTTATTAAAATGCAACAGAAAACACTAAATAAGAATCAAACACATATACATGCTTCTGTAACTCAAATTATTAAAAATGTAGATGAGTATTTATATGAAGAAAAATAAGAAAAGTTAGAAAATTGTTCGAAATTGTTAAATAGTATAGAAACGGAACTACATGATTTAAATAAAAAAAGTACAAAATTTGAAGATGAATCAAAATTACAGTCAGATATTAACACTTCTATGGAATATAACGATATAATAATAATAGCGAAGTCTAAAATCAACTGTTATTTAAAGAAATACAATACTCAAAATGTCAATACGAATTTAAATAATTCAACTACGGAAGTTGAAACCAAAACACAGATTTAAGGTAATGTGAAATTACCCAAACTGTTAATTCACAAATTTGCCGGAGACTAAAACGATTGGATAAATTTTTGGAATTCATTCAAGGTCACTATTCATGAGAATGTTACGCTTTCGAAGATTGAAAAATTTAATTATTTGAAAACTTATTTATGTGGAAACGCAGCATCAGCCATAGAAGGTCTCTCAATCTCAGAGGCTAATTATGATTCTGCTATAGACATTCTTAAAAATAGATTCGGTCAAAAGTGACCTTATTATCAATACACGCATTTCTAATCTCTTAAATTTAAATCCCATTCAAAGTTCAAATGACGTGGCAAAATAGCGAAAACTTTATGATACAATTAACGTTCAAATCAGAAGCCTTTTAGCACTCAGTGTGAAACCAGAAACATATTCCAACATGCTTATTCCAATTTTGATGAAAATTGTCTCGAATGATAAACTTTAGAATTTCATCATACAAATACTGGAAATCCTTCAACCTATGATTTAAACAAATTTCTAGACTTTCTCTGATTAGAAATAGAATCGCGAGAAAAAATTAATTCCTTATCCTTTCCACACAAGTCAAAACCAAAAACGAAAAGTATTAACAGATATCTACCGACGCCGAAACATAAACAAACTGTCACCACACATGAATTTATGGCGGCATCAAATCGAAACTGCATTTATTCTTCTCAAAACCATGACTCAGAATTTTTTTTATGCTTTACAGTTAATGAGAAGAGAGATATTTTGAAGAAGCAAAGGCATTGTTTTTTTTTTTTTTTCCCCCTTGCCTTGCAGCTAAACACAAAATTTCAGAATGCTGGCAATGGCACACTACAGTTTGTAAAATTTGCAAAGGTAAGCATTCGGAAGCCATATGTTTAAAACCAGTTCGATAGTTAAAAATAGAGTAAGTGATAAAAAGGATAGTATATCAGTTTCGAGAAATGATACACAAACTAAGGAACACAAAGAAGAAATTGTTTTGGCCGTTTTGCATAATGTACATAACATAATTCATTTACAGACTTGCACGATAAAAATTAAAACAGCTAAGGAAGAGGTGTTTGCCAGACTTCTCTTGGATAAAGGAAGCATGAAAAGTTTTTGTGCTCGCGAGTTAGCGAACAGATTAAAACTCGAAGTCATAAGAAAAGAAAAATAAGCTGTCTGCACTTTTGGGAATACCTCACCCGTTCAAAAAATTTATGACATAGTTAAATTTAGAACACAGAAGTTCTCCTGATTCTAGAATAGAAATTGAATTATTACTACCTGATCATATATCAGGTACAGATATTCCTCCTCCTAAATCAGAAGAAATTAAGCAAATCAGACAATTAAAAAATTTGATACTCGCAGATTTTCCCGATTGTAAAAACCTATTGCAATTCTAACAGGAGCAGGTTATTATTACAACACAGTAATGGGACACATTAAATACTTAAACAAACACCTTGTTGCAGTGGAAACTATTTTCGGCTGGTGCCTACATGGACAAAAAGGTGATGATGATGTCCCTTTAGCTTTCAATGTAGTTGTAGGGGAAGATTTGATTTCCAGACAAATAACAAAATTTTAGGACTTGGAAAACTCGGGACTTATTGATAAGAGTGAAAACTTCGATTCAACTGAAAATGAATTCGTCGAATATTTCAAATAAAATATAACATATGAAAATTCTTGCTACAAAGTCAGATTGCCTTGGAAAATTGACACATCAAATCTAAATAATAATATGGAAATCGCGAAACAAAGATTTAATCGACTTCGAAAATGATTTTAAAAAAATCCTAATCTATTTTCCGTATACAGGAAAGTATTAAGAGATTACAGAACCAGTTATAGAAATTTCAAATGAAGAGGATGTCGTGTTTTACTTACCACTTAAGGAAGTTATATGCGAGGATCAAGTTACAAAGTAAATTACGTATTGTTTTATGATGCATCATTGCATGCCCTAAGATCCATTTCTTTAAATGACTGTCTACATGTTGGGCCAAATTCATACCCTGAAATATTCTAAATATTGTTAAGATTTCGGTATAATCCAATAGCTTTCACCGTAGATATAAAACAAGTCTTTTTACAGATTCTCATATATGAAAAGGATGGGGATGCAACCAGGTTTCTGTTCTCTGAATTCCCTAATGATGAAACCCTTTCTCCTGACATATATAGGTTCACTGGAGTTTTATTCGGAATAAATAGTAGTCCATTTCTATTAACCACTACCATTGAAGATCATCTGAAAAAATATAATAAACTTTATCCTACAACGGTTCACTTTTTGAATGAGAACATATATGTGGATGATGTGATTGTTCAACTAATGATCAATGCAGCTTAACTACTTAAATCAATCAAAGCCAACTAACGATCAATGAAGCATTAACTACAAGTCTAGAAACGGTCCAAATACTTAAGGAAGCAACCATGCAGCTTCACCAATGGCATAGTAACTCAACTACATGAATTGTGGGTAAAACACGGTATCGTTCCAGATGAAAATCCTGAAGCTTTTAATAGAGAAAGTTTCTCTTTTAAGGTCTTAGGTATGGCATGGGATAATTCAAAGGACTTACTGTATTTTGATGTTTGAAACCCTTTCAGATTTAAACCAATAGAAACAAAACGATTTCTTCTATAAGAGTTGGGTCGGATATTCGATCTGATTGGAATTTTGGGACCTTTCACTGTTAGAATAAAGTGATTAATACAGAAGATTTGGTCATCACAAACAGATTGGGATGAACCGTTACCTCAAGATTTGTCCTTTGAATGGAGTATGGATTTGTCCTTTGATGGAAAGTATTTAATGGCTAATTTACATTACAAGCGTGCCTTTATAAAATATTTGGCTCAGGAAGATGCATTAATATTCAAATTATATGTAAAAAGCTACAAAAATATTACATGATAAATCTATTCAATCACCAGGAATCAAGTGCAGCATAAATTATCTGCCATCTGGTGAAACCACTACTTGGCTTGAGCAACACAAAAATATATTATCTGCTCTTATTTTAATTGTACTTTTTTATCCAGTTTGCTAAGAAATACAATGAATCCTAAATTTAAAACAAAATTAATTACCTGCGCCCCTCTGGAATATGATCTGATGATAGTAGAAAATCTGCCCTGGCCAGATGACTCCCTAGAAATAATAATAGGCATGATAATAATTTTTATAAAAAAATAATGTTAATACATATTGTTACTTTGGCAAGAACCAGTAAAGAGGCAAAATAAAATGCAAAATTTATTCAAATTACAAATGTAGGCATTCAAGTAGAATATAAAAACAATTTAAATATACTGAAATAAATAAAAAAAATTCTTTCTTAATAAAAACTTTTGTACTTCTTTAATAAAATGGTTTTGAAAAATACCGTCTAAGGTTCTCAATAAATGACTAACACACTTTATTTTAATCTTATTTTGTTAAGCCCCATGTTGATAATTATTCTATCTGGTCGTAATGAAAGTTTTCTGCCAAAAAACATCATTTTTAATAAAGTTAGAAAAAAAAATATAAAAGCAGTACCTTTAATGTGGGTAGTAATTACCACCAAAATCTATGATTTTCTGCCAGCATTTTGGTAATTTATCAAAGCCTTCAGCTCAGAAACTTGATGGCCGCGAGTCCAAAAACAGATCAATCTCATTTTGCACATTCTGTGCAGAATGGAAGATAGCACCAGCAAGACGTAGCTGCAGGTGTAAAAAAAGGTAGCCATACAAAGAAGCGAGTTCAGGGCTATATGGTGGGTGCGTGAAAAGATCCCCTTCGAGTCCACACAGAATCTGACTGGTAAATGCAGACACATGTGGTCTCGCATTATCTTAATGGAACATTACATTTTTGCACTGGAACTCAGTTCAACGTTTGTCCTTGACAGCAGCAATAACACAGACAAGCATCCCATGGTACACCTTACTGATGAGGATTTTACCTCTTTCCAAATACTCTTTAAGGATAATACGATGGCAATCCCACCAGATATACAGTACGATCTTTTTGTTAGTCAAACTGCACTTCCTGATGCTGGCGACATTTTCACCGGGAGCAGACCAACCCCCTTTTCAGCCTGTGTTGTTAAAGCAAATCCACTTTTCATCAGAAGTGACAATACAATCCAGAATTTTGTCCTTGTATTGATATTCGAGCAGAATGGTGCAAGCCCGAACATGTCTGTCCTTATCTACTTGAGTCGGCTCATGAAGCACCCAGCAATATAACTTATATGTCACATTTATGTGATGCACAGCGAGACTAATTGACATGGCACTCATGTCTAACTCCTTAGAAAACTCTTAAGTGGTGGCATACTGATCTTCTTCCACAAGTTCTTGCAGGTGGATATCATCAACATCAGCAGAACGGCCAGAGCATTCTACCATATGAATGGCATAGTCCTTGTTTTTGAACTTTGGCCTTCACAGTTTCATATGATACAACATTAGTACCTAAAGCTCTACACATGATTTCGCAACATTCTGTAGCTGACTTTTCGCAGCAAAACAGGAAGTAAATGATAGTTCTAATCTGATACCATGATATACTATTTCAGACACCTTGTACTTAATAACGATATTTTTTTACAAAAAGCAAGTCTTTCAGCCCCCCCTTCAAATGCCAGAAATTGTTTGACGAAATATGATTAAACACGCCAATACGATCTGTTTGTTGGCAGGAAACTTTTGTTAAAATCCAATTTTTAGCTGGTAATACATTTTAATTAAAATTTCCTGTAGGTACCAATCTTAGAATTCAGATAGAAAATAATAATAAATAAAAAATTTGAAAGGTTTCAGATTTTAAATTACATCCAAAGGGGTATTTCTTTTTAACATTTTGTGTGTTACTTTCATTTATTAAATATCATGTTCTTCGCATTTAAACCATAAAATTCAGTTCACGAGCAATATCACAAAATAATTTTAAAATGAGCATATCTTTAGAATTTCCGATACACAGTCTCGCGCACTAGAGATAAAAATGATTTTTCTGTACAACATTGCCATTGCTCCCTTTGAAATCCTTGAGTTTGTTAATCAAAAATTCGTTAAAGTTTTACAAAATATGAATTCGACTATAAAACAAATATCAAATTTGGGCTTCCAGATGCCTATATTCGCAGGGTGATTTCATTATTCAAAATTTGATGGTTCTAGGTACCATTGTTTTATCACAATGCGAAAAACATACATACATTTGTGCAGATTCTTCATTATTTAATTTCTTTAAATATAATAAAGGGTGATAACATTTGGTGGCAACAATCTGAAAAGTGAAACAATGCTTGTAGTGAATCAACGCAAAATGCCAAAACAAAATTAATAGTCCTTCTGGGCAAATTGTCCCTTTGGACTAATAAATATTATAATTTTTCTTTTGTGTTATTCTTTATGTATGCTTTGATACATATGTGGGAACGGTAAGACCTGCAGCCACCTGAGGGCATCACCTGACAGGAAAACCTCATCGCCTCTGCACCTGGAGACAGAGCGAGGCAGTTACAAGGAGATGTCATAGCACATGAAGGTGGCAGCAAGGAACTTTGATCTAATCGTAGGCGCTAAGTGCTGTGTAAGCATATAAAGAGATGCAAAATTATCCTTGTGTTCAAGTAGCATGAAAAAGCACTAATCCAGTGTTATATCCTAATTTAATCTGTAGTTTTCTACGTTATTAAATGTTCTGTGGTGTAGAAAAAGGATTCCTCATTTTTTACCGAGTGACATCATCTTCAACTTCCCCCACATGTATAAATTAAAAAAATTTTGTTTAACTTCATTTTCAATAAAAAAATTCTTAAAGTTTGTTAAAAAATATTCCAGAAACTCAGCTTTTTCAAATCAAGCTTTTGGCCCTCTTGCAATTTGAGCTTGAAACTGGTTTAGGGGATTATGACAAAACATGCCAGTGTTCTCTACATAAGGAATGAGATACTTTCATGGAGGACCTTAAGGAAAAACTGATTTGTATTCCTATTATACATAGATAAAACTATGAAGAGGTTCATGCATTAACCTGTTCAAGTAGTACGTATCAGGGTTCAAATGCAGCTCAAATTACCAATGTGTGGAACACTTAACTCAGCCAGTGGTCAGACTACTTTTAACAAACATTTTTCAGATACCTAAATATTAATCCATTGACTTTAATAAAATCAATAACTATGGCTAATTTAAGTAAAATATGGTTCAGTATTTTTCCCTAAAAATTATGAAGAAAGCTGCATACAATTCTTCTCCTCAATCACGATTATTATATAACAAAGAATCTGAACATACGTATTTTTCTCATACTACAGAATATTTGTTATACGTTTGAGGCACTAAATTTTGAATACACATAGCCCTCCACATAGTCCACTCGCCTATATGTAATTGCAACTTTCATATTTTGTACAAATTTAATGAATATTATATCAACAAACTCGGCGATTTAAAAGCGAGCTGCAGCAAAATAAAAAAATTCAATTTTTTTTCTATAAAAAAAATTAAATTTAAGCAGTCAAATATCTTTCATTCTGTTTGATCACCTTTTGCCATCAACTTCATGATTCAACATGCACAGAACTTCTGGTCTTTTACAACAAAAAAACAAGTGCAATTTGAGATCATCGTTAATACTGAAATTTTTACCATTTAAGAAGTTTTGTAAACTTGAAAATAAAATATAATAATAATGGTTATAATCTAATGGTACGAGAGGGCTATAAGGGGTGTGTGACACCACGTCTGAAACAAGCTCCATAACTTCATATGTCTTGCTAAAGTTCTGCAAGGTCTCACATTGTCATGGTGGAACACGACTCCTTTTTGATTTGCCAGCTCTGTGCTTTCCTCTTTAATTGTTTCCTCCAATTTCATAAACTGTTGACAGTAAACATCTGAGTTGATCTTTTGGTTGCTTTGGTTGTTTGCAATCCCATCATACTGACAGCATTATCTTTTTCTGATGCAATTTAGCTTTGGGTATGATTTGTGCTCATTCATTATGCTTGGGACCATGATCTTTTTTGGTTGATGTTACTGCAAAGGATCCATTTTTTCCCACCAGTTGATATTTTGTTTAAAAAAAGTAATTACATTATGTTTGAAATGTGTATCACAAATATTGATTCGCTGTGTTCAGTGAATTTCTTTCACTTCATGCGAAACTCAAATATCAATTTTCTTAACAAGTCCAAGAAATCTTATGTGATTTTGAATTGTCGTGTATGATATATCTAACATTTTTGCAATCTCTTGCACAGTTATATAACAATTCAAATCAATTATGGCTTTAATTTTGTCATCAACTTCAGAAGGTAAGCCAGAATGTTGGTCATTTTCAAGTGAAAAATCTACAGAATGAAATTTTTCATACCAATTATGACATATGCATTCTTTTAAGCAATCAACACCATAAACTTCACATATTTTTTTGTGAGCCTCAGCTGCTTTCTTGCCTTCATTGGAGGAAAAAATGTCACAAATAGTTAGTTTTGCACACCACACTTTTAATTGTTATAGATCTTGTAATTTGGGCAAATTAATCTATAATTTAAAAAATAATAATGAATGACAGCAGCACATGTCCAAATTACAAGATTTATAACAATTAAAAATATAGATGCACTTGTTTGAAAATATTAAATTTAATTCATGCCGCCATAAGAAAATTACTTGTTACACTTTGACAAAAATTAGAATCCAGCCCAAAGATTTCTTACAAAAGCTAGATAATATTTTAAAATATTTAGAAAACTGCAATGATATTTCACAATGTATAAAAGAGAATATGAGCTTAATTTTACATATTATTAATTTTTCATATTTACAAATAAATGCATTACAGCAGCTTGGACTTCCAATGGTTTCATTTCGTTCATACAGAGATAATTTCTTCACTTGCTTATTTATATAAAAGCTTATTTATATAGCAGCAGAAATATAAATTAAAAACACATTTTCTATTAATTTTAAAGTACTGTTTACCAGCATAATTTTCTCCCTCACATCGTGTTTGTCTTTTCAACATGATTCAGAATCTTTTTATTCTATGGTAAAAAGTATATGTAAATGTATATGTAAAGTATAGAAAAAAAAGGAAAATACGATCTATTATTAAAAAGAATACCACTGAAAGCAATAATTGCAATTGATTTCTTTGAAATATAGAGAGCAGTAATGTAAGTATTGCTATTCATATGCACTTTTAGATCAAAAATTTCTTCCTTTCATTCTTTTCTTCAAAAATTACATACATCACATAATCCTCCCTTCCTGATTTTCAAAGAAATGCAAAAGAAAATATGGTTATTTCACTATTCTTATTAAAACGAAAATTATATTATGCATCTTTTATTACCATAACTGAAGTTTTATGCGTTTTCCATCTAGGAGAATAGTCGTTGTTTTATACGCAACACCTAAAAATAAATAAATAAATAAATAAAATAGAATAATTTAAAAAAAACTTTCACAACAGCAGGTTCAGAAATTCATCATCAGCATTAATATACAAAAATTGAGATCACATAACAAGAAGCTATATTAAATACACTCACTCAAAAATCTATATACAAACCATCAAAATACAGAAATAACATTTATGAAATTTCTTAGTTTTTAAAATTCAATTTTCCTATAGATAATGAAATATATTTAAAATTACAT
The DNA here is from genome assembly GCF_044657685.1 of Stegodyphus dumicola. Lineage (NCBI taxonomy): Eukaryota > Metazoa > Arthropoda > Arachnida > Araneae > Eresidae > Stegodyphus > Stegodyphus dumicola. Next base: position 204,941,349 of record NC_140771.1, read on the forward strand.
ATTTCACATACAATTTAATATATAATTTCATAAATAAAGAAGCACAAAAAAGCATATGCTATAGGCTATCTTATATAACAACGCAAGCAAAATTTCTTAACTACTCCTACAACTTTCTTTACTGTGTTCTTATCTAGGTAACTACAAAGACGAACAGAAGGACCAGTTACTAGAAGAGCTGAGCAACAAACATTTACAATACATGTTTCAGGCTATTCAGTATAAAATATCATGCAAAATTTCCTGACTTTAATGTCAGCCTCTAAGTCATTCCTAGTTATCACATGTGCATGTTCTTGTTCTTTTTGGGTTGTCTCACAGAACATGTGCATGTTCTTTTTGGGTTGTCTCACATAACAGAATTAAGTTAGATGTAAATAAATGTAGTCTTTTACAGCTTTTACTGTCAAACGAATATTCTAAAGTTATCCAATAAATATGAAAAGGCATTTAACTTCAAAATACACAGTGCATCAACAAAGTTTTAGAGATGAATTAATAAAATATGAGGCAGGGGGAAAACAATTGGCACACTGTTGAGCCTTCTTACAAGCATACATTTGATGCTATGTATCTTTTGGCATATTCATAGATTTTTGGGATTACTCTTAGAACTCTCATCAGCCTGACTGTTACAGTTTCCTGAAATGCATTTAAAATTATACTCTTTAAGATCAGATTCAGTCCGCAAATACACAGTCACATTTTCACTTGTAATCCATTGTCCTCAATGATAGTTGCATTACACACACACACACACACACACATACACACACACACACACACACACACACATACACACACATACACACACAAAAAAAAAAAAAAAAAAAAAAAAAAAAAAAAAGTCTTTTTTTTTTTTCTGTTTTCACTCAAAAAATCCAGATGCAAATGCTAGCTGCATAAAATCAAACAGGCAATTATAATCAAACTTACTTTTGTGAACTGATGATATTTTTTGCAGTTTCTATGAATGAATGCAAGTGCAGATGGATGTGATAGAAAATGCTGACACAAGTTATTTTGAAACTTTACAGGAGTTGGCAGAAAATTTCAGCCTAAAATCTTTGTAAATGCCCTATTATATTACACAAATAATTCATTTTTGAAGTTCCAGTGTTTTGATTTTGCAAAAACCTTTTATATAAAAAATTATAGTTTGCAAATAGAAAATATTTGTTAGATCTGTATATGACATGTTGCACACACAAGTGGTTTTAAAAAGATCACAGCTAATCTCTTGAATGACTGAATGTAAGCCAAAAGTTCAATTACAGGAGGCTTTTAGATTACAGCAACCTTGATCATGCTATAGTTTTTAATAACAATAGACATAATTTCTTACACATGCAATGATAAAAAAAATCAAAATGAAAAATTGATTTCATGAAATCAATGGGGGGAACTAAAAACAATAATAAAAATTTAAAAAAAGCATCAATGAGCATTTGGGGAGCAAATAAAAAAATGGCATGCAAAAATAGACAGCCAGATATGTAAATTATAGTATTTATGAATTATCTGTCAACCAAGAAACTGTAGCCAAGCAGCACACTTAGAGCCAAATATAATACCATACCACCACCACACAAATGGTATAACATTGTTCGTAACATTTGTACTTCTGTTTGATGTAACCCCAATTGATTTTTTATATGGTATCTTTTGTTTTTATGAATAAGGATATAAATTAAGTGCTACTGCTGTATTTTTCCTTGCATTTGAGGGGTTAACATTTGGGGCCTGCCTTCAGAACAGCAAGCAGTAGATTATATTCAAAGTTACGGCATCATCTCATCCAAGAAAAAGAAAAAAAAAAAAAAATGTTTCAACATTTATGACTGCAATCTGTTTCATTTACAGCAGGTAGAGAGAATCAGCATCTGATATATGGGAAAAAGAACACCTGGATATGACTAACTAAACAGTACAAGATTGAACATTTGCCTGCAAGACGTTTGTACTCATAGTATTCTACACAAAGCTTCCAGTAAAATAAGAGGTCCTAACAAAACAGCAGATAATTATTATTATTCCAGACATTAATTATTAGTGACCAAATGACATAAGTAAAACAAAATCAATTAAAGCACATATAAAATACAAACTACATTCATTTGAAATCCAACAGACAGAGTTTCTGCTGCTGTTGCCAAAGAAGTTGACAACTTAAAGAAATGCATAGCAACAGCAGGAAGCAATTTTGAGGGCTTTAAATTTTTACCCATGCCTGTTCGTCGGTGTCTGAAGCTATTCACATATGATAGGAAGACTTCCAGACAAGTATATAAGACACAATTTTCTATAATGGTAGCAAATGCATGGTATTCCCAAGCTAAGACCTGTCATCTCGCCGTTTCTCTGAAAGCAGATGCAGCAGATATGCTTCATACGCTTCCCAAAATTCTAAATACGCAAAAAAATCTTCATACGCTTCCCAAATGCTAAATTTCGAAGCCCTATCAAGTGCGTTGGAGCTGGGCTTTGGCGAAAAGTGTTTAAAAGATTAAAGCAGGCTTCAATTAAAATTCCATTACAGAAGCCCACTCTCCAGGAACTTGCCATGGATGTTGAAAGGCTGTCTCATCTCGCTTTTTCAGAATGGCTGACAGAAACAAGGGAAATCCTGTCCTTGCAGTACTTCATCGATGGCATCCAGGATCCTGAAATATAGAAAATACTGCGAATTCTAGAGAAGGAGAGATCCCAGGTGCATTATCCAGAATTAAAAGAATATGCAGAAAGGAATTATTTTGTTCTCTTATATCTGGAATGAAATGACTTCAAAACCAATCTGACATTACCTATGCTCGATGAGGCTGAGCACTGTCCTCCATTAGCAAAAACTGGGCCAGCAGCACCAGTAAACAGACTAACCTAGGGTTCCACTACCTTGCCCACACATCTCAGAGCAGTTACAGAACGTCCTTGGAAGATATACAGATATCTTTCATGGATCCTCTCAAAACATCAAACCGCTGCCATGGAAATGGGATATTTCATGGACAAGGGAAGGCAAGTTGCATACTCCTTCTACTCTCCAGATCAAAATATGTCTAGAATTACTGTTCAGACTATATCTGGACTTGTAAGTAAATAATACTTGGGTCCAGTCGTCTTGGCTGAAATTACAGCACCACTTTAAATGGGCCCCGCTAGAACCTGAAACGAGTGGGACGCAAACCATTGGTTTTCTCGCATACAGTTCAACCTCTTTAAGCCTCTGTGCTGCAGTAGAATGGCTAATTTAAGCTCCTATGGCACCCTGAAGATCTGAAAGCAAACCTCTTATAGTTTCGTGGTTTCTATGAGGCGACAACAACAGAAAGTAGTCTTCTGATGCGGTTGTTGCTCTTGTTCGCCTTTGACCAGGCAGCCTAGCAAGTGATCCAGTCCTTAAAAAGGGGTTCCAAACTCTTCATATGACACTTTGATGGATATTCAGATCTTGGGCATCCTCCATTTGTGTTAGACCTCCCTCAATTCTATCAATTATTCACCACTTTTGATCTTCACTTAAATGATGCCTTTGAACCATAACTATTGAACTGATCACTCTTAAGAAACCACATTCACAGTCATGCTACAGACCAGAATTCTAACATGCCACCATAGAGCACCACGTTATCAATCACCAAATTTGTATATTTCTGGGGCTAACAAAGTAGCAGAAATTGATGAAAGCCCTTTTATGAAGCGGGCAGAATATTGATTATTAATGAAATAAAGAGGTGCCAGTTTTTTCAGAATTCTGCAAGGATGACTGCCCCAACTTTGGTAAGATCACTGCCAATTTTCACGGCTCAATGGTTGGCAACTTACATGGTTAATGAAATAATATGAAAGTACTCTTTTATCAATATGTATTCCCATGTAGCAGCCAAAGAATTAAGATAATGCAATCTTCACATCTTACACATTTTCTTAGTCTTGATCTGCATCACATAATTACAAGATCACTTGAAAAGGCTTTACATAAATGCATGTTAAACTTAAGAATTCACGAAACAATAAAGATGCACACTTACATTACCAAAGAAGTAAAAATCTCCTTCTCCTAAGGAATAAAAAAGCTAGTGAAAAGATTCAATGCATAATTGTGTAACATTACATGTGAATAGTATGTTATGTCGGCCATAATTCTCAGAACCATTACCTTTATTGGTCTACTTTTCCATTGCATTTACTAAAAAATTTAGTCATTCATTTTAAGATAAATTCAAAGTACATAAAAAAATGTTCATTGTTACTTGTTAACAATATTTAAGAAAATCTTATAAAAATACCTGATGAACCACAAAATGGTGATTCTTGTGAGCCATCTTCCAAACCACTAAGTATTTCTTGCTTTCCCACATCGCTATCACCAACTAGCAGAAATTTTAAAAGATAGTCATAAGACTTTGGATGATTCCTGCTAACAGAGGTCGTTGTTCTGCTCATTAGTTCTTGCAGACCAACAGGTCAACAACAAATTATGTTTTGAATGAACATAAAACTGTGTACCACATTGTCTTCTTACTTCACACAGAATTTTTTAAAGCTCCAGTTACAGCTAAAATAAAATAAATAAATAAATAAAAATTACTCAAAATGCATAGTCAAATACATAGTCAAAATTATTTAAATTTCAAGTATTATACAATGTTTCTGCACTTCCATAATAAATAATGCATAAAAATACCACTGAAATTGTTTATTAATCCTCTCACAACACAACAAGCTTACGAATGGTCAAGCGTTTAAAATCATCATGTTTGTTTATTTATTTATTTATTTAAGATTTGATTCCCAGTGGTGGAACAAGGCAGTTGCTTAAAAATTTTCCTTCTTTTTACAATATATAAATCTGTTTCTTTTCAAACAGTCCTTTATCAAAGTATATCTCAATAGGCCAACAGCACTTGAATATTATCAATGAGAAATGAAGATTTCTATGCTTATTTTTTTCACAAATTAACATCTGAAAATATAATCAGAACTAGTGTATTCATATATAACTTAAACATTTGTTTTAAAATTTTCACTCAGTTCTGGGAAGAGATAACATATATGCTAAAAACAGAAGAGTAGAATACAGTACAAAGTCTGTGATCCGGACGTCCACAGTCCGGAATGATCTATAATACGGACCTCAAAGCTACAAACTTTATGCACATGCGTTTATGCATGCGCATAATGCATCTATGCATGCACGTTTAATGTATAATGGATGGTATAAGCTAGGCTAAAATTATTTAAGGCATTTCACTTAATCTTGCCGATTGCGCTGTTCCTTAACCTTCTAATTGGATCTGCCTTATTATTTTTTGCAGACTGTTAGAACAATTTTATAAAAATTAAGCTTGAACTTTAGATTATGTCAAAGAGTTTCCAATTCTGGAGCTGCCAAAGGATCTACAAAGCGAAAGCATGTTTCGATGTCCATTAAACAAAAAGTGGAATTCCTGCAAAAAATGGATAAAGGCCTGTCCGTTTCAAAATTATGTGAGAAGTATGGCATTGGAAAGTCCACAAGTAGAAAAAACATTTTGAATTTTTTTGTGGAAGCATTTTAAACAACTTACATCGAAAGAAATGTTTAATAAAGTAAACAAATAAATATTAAGCTTTTTTTTGTAAATTTTGATACCCTTTGGATCATAATTGTTCTTTATTTCATAAATTATAATTTCATATTTTTAATTGCATAATTTCTGCATGCCATCTTACCAGATTTAAATTGATGATCTATAATATGGAAAAACCCCTAATCCGGAATCGCCGAAGCCCCGAAGAGTCCGGATTACGGACTTTGTACTGTATAAGTTCAATTAGTGATCATTCTTTTAACCATTATTTTTTATCACCCATCACCCACTCAGAAATCTGGTACAGAGAAATAATATGCACACACACACACACTAACACCATTCATAAAAGAAAAAAACCAATATGAAATAAAAAAATAAATAAAACTGGTATTTACATATCTCCCTATTGAACAATTTCAATAAACAAAAACTGTTGCGAAACACTCCGATTCAGCACCAATAATGGATAAACATGATTTCTCAACACATTTTTTATCTTTTATTTCTCTGTTTTTCTTTACAATTGGGAGGGGGGGAATCTGAAAGCCTTCAGATTTTATATTATGCCTGAACAAGCATTATTTTCATTTACAGACACATTACTCATTTCAAGAGCATTTGGGCTAATGCCACATTGAGCTGAAAATATTTAAAAACAGCATATCTTTGAAATTTCCTCAAAATCATGTGCCAATAAGGATTTAGCTTTGAAGCATTTAGAATCTACCACCCTGAAACTTCTTTCACAAAATTTATTTCCTTTATATGGTGCAGTTTTTAACAACTAGTGTAATTTGAGGGGCGATTGAAGAAGTTACAGAAAATGTAGCTGTTGACTACAGACACTATTTACTGCATAGACCAGTGATTAAGAAAATAGCTCAACAGCAATTCGATCGGTGTTTGAAGTGTCTGCAAGGAAAAAAAAATAAGCTCTCTAAATCAGTCTTTGGAATGTGGTCCAAATTTGCTAGAACTAATTCCTTTGCTACTGTTGAGATTTCATGAAGGCCAGTTTACTACTTACTATATTACAGATGAGTGTAAAACCGCTCCATAATGGAATGGAAAGCAGTAAAAGCACTAGAAAAACTAACAGCCTAGAGCGAAAAGTAAAAACTTAAATTTAGCATACAAAAAATGCTAACTCATAATGTTTCCCAAAAGACATAAAATAGAAGTGAATCCACCTTGCAATGAACGGCAGGGGGTTCCCCTCAGATGACAAGACATGATGAAATATCTGGGCTCTTTGTAATAAAAAGCTAACGTGGGTTCCCCATCTAAACCAACATCCGGAAGAAAACCAACAGTATTATAAATAAACTAAATAGGATAGTCAACAATAAACGGGGCTTAAAAGGTTAATTGATAAAGGAGTTACATTTGGGTGCCATCGAACGAATGATACTATATGGCTGTCCAGTCTGGATCACCATCACTGCTACAATCTGGCAAAAGCTGCAGCAGATCCTATGCTGCAGCCCTTCTAAAGATAACATTGACATACTCAACAACCTCAGCAGCAGCTCTTTAAATACAAACAGGGTACTCTCTACTGAACTTCAAGGTTTAGATAGAGAAAATGTAATATCACCTTTTCCACTGTGAGGGAAGATGCCCAATATAATGGCCAAATCTTGCTAACAAAAATAGGTATCGAGAACAAGAAACACAGGTGCTCGCATCCAACATGCTCAGTGGCACACCTTGGACAAAGATTACCATAACTGGAGACTTCAAAATTTTCACAGACAGATCTAAATCAAAAAAGAGTTTTGTTGTTTATAAAGATGAAAAAGAAGTGTATTATGAAACATATTGCTTGATGGATCATGCTAAGGTATTTCAAGAAGAATTGTATGCTCTCAAAAAGGCAGCCCCCTGGACATTAGCCTACAAAGCAAATCACACAACATTCCATACAGATAGTACAAGTATTTTGCAAAGGCTGAATAAGTAAGGTTCACTCCTGTCCCCATATGAAAACACCATGTGAAGTATTGACAACCCTTCAAACATGCCAAAGAATATATTTGAATTGGGTAAGGGACCACATAGGCAATGAGAGAGCTGACCACATAGCAAAACAAGCCCCAGTGTCCAAAGAGGTCTTCAAAAGAATTATCAAAGAAGCCTTTTCGGCAGACTGGCAGGAGATGAAATGAAGGAGTTAACAGGAGAGACAATATCTTCCCAGCCACCTTACTCCCAAGAGTAAAGTACAATCACCTTTACGTTTAGGCTTTTACTAACTATGATTACTTTCCATAATACTATAAACGCTTCTTGTATCTAACATCAAATGCACCTGTGACGTTGTAGGATCCAAAGCTGACACCATGCACTACTTAAGGAATTACCCAGAGACAAAATTGATTTGCCTTAAGTTCTTTCCATTAACTTGCAGAACATCACATCTAAGAATCTGTTCTCAGATTACTACGGTATTAAGGATATTCACGCAATCATAACAATAGTCAACACAGCTCATGTCATCAAAGTGGAAGATCCTTCCTCCCTTTTTGACTCGACCAACCCTTTAAAAGTATGGCTCTGAACCCCGGCCCCCTCTTATGCCTGCCAACAGCAAATGTTTGCACCACACTTTCTCTTCCCATCTAGCACTACCATTACGACACTCCAGCTCAGTTAGACGGATGACACCAAAGGCACAGGTTCATGCTCCAGACAGCAAAGATGTAACTGACTTGACGTCGAAATGAATTTTTTCCTCAGCATCCAGTTGCAGCTATCATCTAACTGTTTCCTGCACCAGCTATGATTATTCCAATGCCAAAATTGCTATATTTTCTATTCAATCTGCGATAAATTGCTCATTTAACTTCTTCAGTTCATCGCTATAATTGCTTCAAGATTTACATGCCAATATTACTATCTACAACCTTCAATAGTTAATTTTAGGACTGTAATATTTAATATTAGGACTTTCATGATACGCTAGGCAAATTTAAAGATATGCACACCATCTTATGTTGCTAAACATAGGGTAGGAAAGTGCTCCAGGAACCTGACTGCGTGACTTCATCACTTAAGATAAGTGGAAGACTCAATGTAACAGATGAAAGCCTAGCAAAGACTGTGTGGGTCAAATGCCTATGTTATATAAATATGTAAATAATGTTTCTTCAGCTAGCAAAATTATTTACTACCACAAATCTCAATGATGCCAAAATTGTTATTCTGTAACATTAAATAAAGAACAAATCCATAAAAGAGTTAAAATGGCAGCCTAACTACCAAAATAGTTACAACTGCAATGATTGGGATAATATTCCAAACCTGTTGCACCTTCCTTGAGAATGACAGAACAGAAGTGAGTAATGACTATCCATGTCTTAGTATAAGGTTTGTACAGAAAAATGATTTGGAGCAGAACTGGCACTATGGTTTTTGCTACAGAGTGAAAGTGACACAGTTCCCAAACTCTAACATCCCTCATTTCGAAACATACTTTCGCTTTGTAGATCATTTACATATTAATAAATATATATCAGAAATTCTATTTGACATAATTGAAAGTTCAAGCTTACTTTTATAAAATTGCTCTAACAGTCTGCAAAAAATAATAAGCCGGATCCAATTTGAAGATTAAGGAACAACGCAATCTGCAACATTAACTGAGATAATTAAATAATTTTAGCTTAGCTTATACCGTTCATTATACATTAAACGCGCACTCGTAAACGTATTTTGCGCACGTGCACAAGCATATTCTCAGCCGTAAAAGCCTTACGCACATGCTTCAACCCGACGCATGCGCAGAAAGTTTGAAGCTTTGAGGTCCGGATTATGGGTGTCCGAATTCACGACTTTTGACTGTATATAGAAAACCATAAAGATGTCTATACAGCCAGGATAGTCACTGGGATTTGAACTCTGGTCAAATTTCCATGGTTCTATATTCTTATCCAATTTTAAAAGTAGTATTTCTTTTTGAAAAAAATTATTTCCAATGCTTCATTTTTAGAAATTACAAAATTTTAAAATGATATACTATTTTTTTTTTTTTTTTTTTTTTTTATAGAAATAAAGAAATGCTTCAGAGAAAAGTGCTCATACCTTTGCTTACAATTGGCAAGTTTAAAACAATTTGCACATATTTCATATTCTTGGGGTAGGGTAAGAATTCAGATTTAATATAATTATTTTACCTTAAAGCACAGAACAAACCCTGCAATTATATTAAAGCATATTGAATCAAACTTGTAATTAGCAAGCGGTGCCACTAGATGTTATACAAAAACATCAGAAACACAAAACCTGCACAATACTTTTAACAGAAGGGCTTTGCTTGTTATAGAAAGTAATAAATGAGATCAACACTTCACTTTGTGCATTCTGAATATTTCAGTTTTCATTAAAGTTACAAACCCGATTACAAATCAAAGTTTTTAAAATATCGACTCTTTAAATGAAATACACAATAAAATTCATAGATCTATCATTTTTATGGATCAAAATTCTTTGAAAACCAATTCTTTGCATTAGGATAAAAAATTCGGTACAATTCAGTTTTGAGTGCCGTAAAAATCACCAAACTATTGTTGATGCCTAGTGATGGGCAACTTCGGTACTTTCTTGGACACGGTACGAGAGTAACGGGTACAGACAAGTACCCGGTACAAAATACCCGTTACTCATGTAACCGTTACTTTGAAAAGTACCGAAAACCGATTTCAAGTACCGAGTACCCAAGTAACGATTTGGAGTACCGGAGTACCCTAGTAATGGTTTGGGTTGATCTTTACATTATGGTAACTTGGCGTTTTTTTGGCGAAAATTTGGCGACCAACTCTCCTACAGCAACCCTCTATTTTTTTTTCCCGCCGCCATTTTGTCTTCATGAAGTAAAGACATGTTTCTTTTCTTTTTATCTACTGAACACTTCTTCCAACAATCTACTAGCCGAATTACACTTATGCTAGAAATTTTATCTAACAAAACTGCTTAATCATGACAAATATTCACTGCAAAATTGGAAAAAAGTGCACAATACCATACTCCTTACGCGTTTTTCAAAATAACACACACATAAACCATGTACACGCCGACTTATTTTTACTTAAAAAAACATTCCAGAATTGCACAAAAATGGCATTGCTCACACTCTTCACTATATCCATGTACACTGCTTTTTTCTCATAAATTAGAAAAATTTCACGAAAATACATGACAATTTTCTCAATCTTTAAACCCGGTAAAAAGAACATATATGAAATTACCTGATCGCGAAAAAGTATTTACCCTTTCCAAATATGAACATTTCCACATATAAAATAAATAAAATATCCAAAAACCTCTAAATCATCTATTACATTATACACGTCACCAACGAATTCATACCGCAAGCATTACAAATACTTAGTATCAAAAATTTAAATTATTTCCATGCATGTTTACTTCAACTTAAACGTGTACCAAATTCCTACAAACATAAAATTCACAAAATAACTATCATTTAATTAAAATATCACTAAACCATGTACACGTCGACTTATTTTTACTTAAAAAAACATCCCAGAATTGCACAAAAATGGCATTGTGCACACTCTTCACTATATCCATGTACACTGCTTTTTTCTCATAAATTAGAAAAATTTCACGAAAATACATGACAATTTTCTCAATCTTTAAACCCGGTAAAAAGAACATATATGAAATTACCTGATCGCGAAAAAGTATTTACCCTTTCCAAATATGAACATTTCCACATATAAAATAAATAAAATATCCAAAAACTTTTACCTCTAAATCATCTATTACATTATACACATCACCAACGAATTCATACCGCAACCATTGCAAATACTTAGTGTCAGATATTTAAATTATTTCCATGCACGTTTACTTCAACTAAAACGTATACCAAATTCCTACAAACATAAAATTCACAAAATAACTATCATTTAATTAAAATATAATTAAATTCAAAAACACTACTTAAAATATAAATGAGCACATACATTAAATTAATACATACATAAATACCCATTTCGAATTCACTTTAGTTACGGCCATGGGATCCAAAAATTCACGAACACTGTTTCACACAACACAGAATAAAGCCAAATACAAAACTTCCAGATTTTTTCCCGATTTCCCCCCTTTTCCGATTAAAGAACCGTAATTCGTCCATTAATATCACATGACATATCCCATGATCTCTCATTTCCCTCACACAAAATAATGCGTAATCGGAACTGAGTACTGCTCACATTATTACCAAAGTCCCAGGTAGTAACCTTTATCGCCTCCAAAATGTCGCCAAACTACCAGTTACCATATTGTAAAGATCAACCATGGTTTGCTGTACCGGAGTACCCTAGTAATGATTTGGAGTACCGAAGTACCCTAGTAATGATTTGAAGTATCGAAGTGCCCTAGTAACGATTTGGAGTTCCGAAATACGCAGCTAAGGATTTTGCACACTGAAGGAACTATGCCACGTCACCACGTGTTTGATTTTATCTGTACGGAGTAAGATTTTGAATATCAGGAAACATGTCAACTACGGAAGTGTCTGAGAAGCAGGAGAGCGCGGCGGGTTGTTTCTGGTGTTGGGTTTGTGTAGATTGTCTTTGATGGCCAGTGGGGGTTGGGAGGATTGGCGCGGGAAGTGGATGGATGGAAACATTTTCGCTTTCGGTTGTGTCTTGTGTGCAGGTGCAGCAAAATCGATGGGTGCTCTATCAATTTCGTGAAAGAGGTCGTCCATAAATGATGTCACGCTTGGAGGGGAGGTTAGTGAAATTGTGACAGTTTGTGACAAGATAGGGGAATCATATTTTGATTAAAATAAAAATGTTTAAAATCAGCAGATTGAATTTTGAAGTTATTTTAAAATTACCAAAATTTGAAGATATTTCCTTAATTGGGGCGAAAGCAACTTTCATGTGATTTTTTTTTTTTTTTTACTTACATTCCTTTCTTTTCAAAAAAAAAAAAAAAAAAAAAAGCATTCAGAGTAGGTTTTGAGAATAGGGTAGTGGCAGAAATTGTAATTTTATTGCTATTGTGTATTAATTATGTTTTTCTGTAAACTTTTCCATTATTTCATACAAAATAATTGCACAAATCATTATTATTGTTATATTTACAGATGTCATTAAAACATATAGTTTAAATTTAAAAATAAACTCTGAAATATGATCTATAACGTAGTGCTACGTTTTTGAACTGCAAGTATAAGTTTACGTAATATTGCGTGACATGTGACAAAGGGGGGAGAGGGGTCCAAAATGTTGCAGAAAAGTGTGACATCATTTATGGACAGCCCCAAATGAGCATAGTTGCGTACTTGAAAAACGTCGGAAGATTTTCTTTGTATGATATTGAAGGAAGGGAGAGTACACTATGTTTTTTTGGCTGCGTTGTGTTGTTGGAGGGAAACAAAGGAAAAAAAATCGGAAAATAGAAATTTTTATGCAACTTCTTACTATGAGAGAAAGTGTCGAAATAAATTTAAAATAGAAAATTAACTATAACTAGCTGTGTAGCAACCCGATAGGATGCAGTTTCCTAAGTAAATATCAGAAATTTAATGATCAATCTGTTTTAACATGATATATTTTATTTATACGGATAAATACCATACCACATAAGTCGTTTAATACCTACAATTCGGTAGTAAAGGGCATAGGCTGCGTAGGGTCTAGACATTAAAATAATCACAAACCTTTATCCCACTTATAGATAAGATAATGACCTTCAGTACCACTGTGAAATAAAACTTATTCAAGCTACCAAATTTTAAAAAAGATAAATCTCTTATTCTCTACTCTCCCCTATACATATTAAAAATTCTGAATAAAAAAGTAAGATAATTTAAACATTAAATATAACATAAATGACCTTGTGTGTTTAATTGTACAATACTGGCATAAAATAAATTATGTGACCTTGTGTGTTAATGATAAATGACCTTGTGTGTTTAATTGTACAATACTGGCATAAAATAAAATTTACATATAGTATTGTACAATTAAACACACAAGGTACCGAAGTACACAAGGTTCCAGTACTGTACAATACTGGCATAAAATAAAATTTACATATTTATTCATATACACATGGTTGAAGAGCTTTTCTACAAAAAAGTTTATATTGTTCCTTTTTAAATTACATTTAGGTTTATTTTGAGTTAAATTTGTACTTTTGGAGATTTGACACCGTACAATAAACAACAAAATGATTAGAAATATTTTTAAAAACAAAAAATATGATTTTAAAAAATGCATAAAGATATATATTTGGTTTAAACATTTTGAATTACCAAAAGCACTAGAAAATGAGGTATGTTTTGAAAAGTGAGATAATGTAATATATTTGGATGTACTACAGTAAGAAGTAAATTTCAGCAAAATGGTTAAAAATATTTTTAAAAACGCACAATATGATTTTAAAAGGCACATTCAATATAAGAATTTAGAATTGAAGATTATCAAAAAACACTAGAAAATAAGATAGCAAAGGGTTTAAAACTGTGAGAGCGCAATACCTGGATGCAGTAACTGCTGTAAACACAAAAATGCAACAGAATGGTAAAAAATATTTTTAAAACTCAAATTACAGCCAAAGCACATTTGAAATAAGAATTTTGAGTGAAAGATTATTAAAAATATTAGGATATAAGGCAGCACGTCTTTAAAACTACGAGAACGTAATATCTGGATGTTGTAACAGCAAAAAGCAACAAAAATATTTGTAAAATCGCATTATATGAATTCAATAAGTACATTCGATATAAAAATTTAAATTAAAGATGATTTAAACACTAGAAAATAAGATAGCATGCTTTCAACTATATGAGAACTTAACATATGTGAGTACAGCTAAGTAAATAATAGAACTGTAGAACTTTATATCATATTAATGATCTAAATACAATTTCAAAATAATATTTTTTTTAAGAAATTGACATTTGAATGAAATAATATTTCATTTAATTAAAACAAATAAAACTTTGATAGGCTGTGCAAAACATTATAAAAGTATCAATTTTTTTAACTTTATGGAAATTTTAGGCATTTAATTCCTTTCATTTCTTTTTATAAAGACCAATTAAAACATGTATCGAAAAATTAAGCATAAAAAATTGACTCCCAGAAAGAGTTTTGAAAATAATACAGAGAAAATAAACATAGAAATAAACATTTTAAGCTGAACTTGCGTTGGAATTTTAAGAAGGTCAACAAATGATTAAATATTATAATTGTAATGTAAGAAAATTAGTTGTTTCAACTTTTGTCCACTCAAATGCTTTCGCCGATCATTCAGTATTAATCCAGCTTTAGAGAACACCCTTTCGCATGGCTCTGGGGGAAAAAATTAGTCACAAGGCCTAATTTTTTCCGTGATAATTCATACAAATTAGGAAATACATTTTTATTCTTTTCCCACCACTCCAATGGATCAGATTTCCTGGAAAGAATGGGCTCTTGCAGGTATCTTTTCACTTCTGCCGCAGCTTTGTCAATCGCTGCGTCTGCTGCGGGAGCTGATGAAGTTCGAGAGTCTTTAACTTTACTTTCAAACTCGAACCAAACCGATGATTCGTCTATCTCTTCATCATCCTCAACAAGATTATGGATAGTTTGTGCAACTACCGATAACTCGCAGATATCACTTTCAATTTTTTTGGCGACATCACATTTGAGCCCCAATTTTTTTATTCGGGGGGTCAAGGAAAGCAGCTTAAGCAATGCCTTCTCTTGAATCGATAGTTGTAAATCTATTACCCAATTTACTTTGTAGTACAAGTACCACATTTTGTACTTGTTCATTAACGCTTTTACTAAGCAGATTTTCACATATTTTTTTTAAGTTCGCCGATTAACACAGGCGCCGTAGATGCTGTCAAGTATTTTTCCGAACTCAACTCGCAAGTCACCTTTTCAAAAGGTTTCAGAACGTCACAAAGATGTTGACACTTTCCCATTCTCGCACATCAAGAGCCTCTGGGGGGGGTCGTTCATCAAACCCATCGTAGAACGAATAGTTTTTCAAGTTCTTTCAGTTCAAGGAAATGTTTTAACATATAAAACGTGCTGTTTGAACGAGTCTTCACATGTAAGATGACTTTTAAAGTCTTTTCTCTCCTCGCTAGAGCACAGATATTTTCGCAAATTTTTTGCAGCAATGTTACTTCTCCTGTAAACTATCACAATATCCCTAATTTTTGTTAGAAGGTCGTTAACCTTGTTTAGAGAATTTGTGACAGCCAAATTGAGAGAGTGTGCAATGCATCCTAAATGTTTTAACTTTAGTTCGCTGTCGACAGCGTTAATCATATTTTTGGCATTGTCAGTCACTATTAAAGACACTTTTTCCATCGGAAAATATGGTTGGCAAATGTGTATGATATTTTCTGCAATATTTTTGGCTGAATGACGTTCATCAAAAATTGAGCAGTCAATCAGTACCGTTTTCCTTTGCATGTGTTCGTCAATAAAATGGCCTGTCACAGCCATGTAACTTTCAGCCTTTTGGTTGCTCTAACAGTCTACAGTCAAACAGATATTTTGTACAGCACTAAGAACGTTTTTTAAACTATTATTTTTTTCTTCATAAGCAGCAGGAAGCAAGGATTTAGAAACCGTTTTCTGTGAAGGTAAGGAATAGGTTGGATTCAAAGCCTTTGAGTATTCTCAGAATCCCTCATTTTCTACGATCTTATTGGTTGTAAATCCTTATATACCATTTTGATCAGCGCGCGATCGATTACTTTTTTTTTTATGTACATCCATCGTATTTCCCTGGACAAACTGCATTATGCTGGACTGGGATTATTGTGAAAATACACCAACAATATCACAAGCACTGTTGTCTACCATAAGTTGTGTAGTCTGCTGGGATCTGCATGGTTGCCTACCATCTGCAGGGCTAGTGACAACAGAACGGGCTGGAATGGCATCAATATCATCAACATCTTGATTTGGCAAAGCGCATTTCTCGTGCAGATTTACACAAGGATGCTTCCTTTGCAAATGTTTTTTTTAATTTCCTGTTGAACCACCTTTGATGGATAAAAGGTCTTTACAAATGTCACACATAACTTTTTCGTCTTCATTAGTATAGGAAACGTGCTGCCAAACCAAGCTGAATTTCCTTTTCTTAATAGACATTTTGTAATTCGATTTTTTTTTTTTTTTTTTTTTTTTTTTTCCTGAAGCATAAGAAACTGATAGAGACTAAGCAATTCTATAACGTACCAATACTCACCAGTACGAGACAAGAATGAATCTTATGGGAAAAGTGACAAAGTTGGGAGATGGTCATCAGTTATAACTATTTCAAATCATAATTATAATTTATATAAAAATTGCTAAACATAACTGAATGGATGCCTGCATCACTATTTCACTACCAAGTTATCGCTAAAGCATAATTTCATCGTGTTGGTTGTTCAGACATAATTTTCTGTAATGAACGATGCCTTTTCTTTGAAAAAATTCTCTGTGAAGTGCAGAATCGTCCAGTTATTTGTTTGCTGCTTTTTACAGGGCTAAAAGTAATTGGATTTTTGCCCATTTTCTTTTACTTTTTAAGTGAAAATAGGTCGATATGTACATAGATAAAGTATAGGTCGATATGTACATAGATAAAGTCAAGGTTGTGTACAGTGCCATTTTTATGCAATTTTTGGATTTTTTTTGGCTAATCTTTGGAATATGGTAACAGGTAGTTTGGCGACATTTTGGTAAGGCGATAAAGGTTACTAGCTAGGACTTTAGCAGTGTACATGGATAAAGTCAAGAGTGTGCACGATGCCATTTTTGTGCAATTCTGGGATGTTTTTTTAAGTGAAAATAGTTCGACGTGTACATGGATGATACCGTGTATGTGCAATTCTTAAAAACGCGGCAAGCAGTTTGCGATTCTGCACTTTCTCCCAATTTCACACCTAAACTAAGTCCTGATTAAGCACTTTTGTTCCATAAAAGTTCTAGCATAAGCATAATTCGGCTAGCAGATTGTTGGGAAAAAAATGTTGAGTAAAAAAAAAATGGCCTTTACTTTGTGAAAACAAAATGGCGTCCAAACAAAAACAAGCAGGTTGCTGTAGCAGGGTTGGTCGCCAAATTTTCGCCAAGTTACCATAATCCAAAGATTAACCTTTTTTTTTTTTTTTTTAAGTGAAAATAGGTTGATGTATACATGGATACCGAGTATGTGCAATTCTTAAAAACACGTCAAGCAGTGGGTGATTCTGCACTTTACCCAAAATTCTATTACAGACTTTTCGTCATGGGCAATTTCCAAATTGTTAAATCCATAGGATATCAAAAAAGGATTTAAAAATTAAACTAGTATTTCAATGGCATCTTAAGAAATATAGAAGTATATAAACTTACGCAATCTGAAATCAGCGCATATGCCAGATTTAGCGCACTGTTTAAATGGGCGCGTTTTCTAGATTTGACGCTCTGGATTTTCAGAGAACCCGCTGCCGGCGTTGCATTTTTACTCGCAAAGCTCGGATGAGCCGAGCCGTAAACATGATTTTTAGGGCATGTAAGTCAAGTTAGCTGACAAAACAATATATTAAGCATACGGCAGTAAAAATTCATAGATAATAAGCATGTAGATGTAGAACTAACCGATTAAACGTGATATACAAAAATAAATTTGTATTAAATTCAAGTTAGCACAGAAAACAATATATTAAGCATAAGACAATATATAAGCCTTTATAACGAAAATAAAAATTCATTAAAAAAATATAAATTAGTATTGACATACTGAAACTAACCGGTTAACCGCGATAAACGGGAAAAAAAAGTGTCTTAAATTCCAGTTAGCACAGAAAACAATATATTCCTTACACCAGCAGTGGTTTGCTAATTTTAATGACAGCTTTTGTGCATACATTTTCGCTGCAATTTTTTACGGTCCTCAAAACGGAATAGTACCAAAAATTCAATTTAGTTCTTTTTTATAACATCCACACACATGTACAAATATTATATATAAAATAATTGCTCTCGAAATAAAAACAATTGGAATTCACCTATATTTCTGCATACTTTTCATGAATTTAGCAGACGTTGAGTTCATTTACTTATAGATACAAAGCACATATTGACAACCATTCAAATTTTATGCAGAATTCAAAATAAATTGGCTTGGTTGAATAGTTCTTAATATAAACACACTTTACCAAATATAAAATACTACATACAGGAATTAC
Organism: Stegodyphus dumicola; assembly: GCF_044657685.1. NCBI lineage: Eukaryota > Metazoa > Arthropoda > Arachnida > Araneae > Eresidae > Stegodyphus > Stegodyphus dumicola. The sequence goes on from NC_140771.1 coordinate 204,960,135, forward strand.
AGTCAACCTTTGACATGAATTATTATAAATCGAGTATATACACACATTTCTACTTGTGTGAAAAAAATGAGAGCTTAAAATCAGTAATATACAATTTCTGCATATTCTTCCGAAAAGCTGTATATGTTTGTTCGTGGAATAAATACTTACCAGGTTTTCCCCCAGTATGCATTAGAGTTAAATATTCGGAAAAGTTAAAACTCTGAAAACTTTATTTAAAAATATTGTTTAAGCCTATCGAATGTAGCATCGGTCAATAAAAATCACCAAGTGCACAGCCACGCTTTAGAAATTGAATACATACACTTTACGTCATTTAACGCTTAAAAACAGGTATGCTTTAAAAGTTTTAATTTAACAATATCTAACACTAGCACGCAATGTAACTATAAACGACACACAGACACGGACATTTCGTCGCTTACTGCCCTTATTTTGTTGATTTGTCCAGCCGGTTGCCAGTTCCGAAAATGTTATTTTTATTAAGCTCATTGTTTCTTACGAAATTAAATCCCACACTTTAAATTTATAAAAAACCAAACAGACTTATAAATTAACTAATAATTAAATTTTAATTACTGTTTATTATCTCTAATTTAGTCCATTTTAGAAGATAGCCATGAAAAATATTCATTTTACTCGTTCCTTGTACACTTTCGAAAGTTGTAGTTACATTGTAACCGTACACTAAATTTGATAGGCTGAAAGACTCAACATTGCAGCGTATAGTGTGTTGTATGTTTCTTTTTGTCTATTATTTATGCTGTAGCAATGGAAGTTCAAAAGCATTCAGTGCACACTTTAGTATTTCGTTCCTTAAAAAGAACGCATGACATGTTCCTTGCAGATCAAGCAAATCCTCCACCACCTAGTGATAAGAGTGAGCAAATGAAGATGATCAAAGCTCGAGATGAGTATGGTTCAGTATTGCATCTCGTTAAAAGTAAACAAGTTCGCGAAGATCGGGAGAATGAAGCGCATTTAAATAACAGTAAAAACGAAGAAAATACGGATGAACATTTGGAACACAGACCTTCTTTAAATGAATTTGAAGGGCGAGAACTGTATGAAACCGATGCCCCCCCTCCTGGTATGGAAGAGATGTATCAGATACCTGCTCCTGCTGCTCCTCCATCGCAAGCTGTTGTTTTGGCCGGCGTACAGCAACAAGCAATAACTACAAGACGTGCTCCAAGCATTCCAAAACCTCAGTGGCATCCACCTTGGAAACTGTACAGAGTGGTTAGTGGACATTTAGGGTGGGTAAGGTGCTTAGCTGTAGAACCTGGCAATGAATGGTTTGCCACGGGCTCAAATGATAGAATTATAAAGATATGGGATTTAGCGAGTGGAAAATTAAAACTGTCATTGACGGGTCATATAAGTGCTGTCAGAGGCCTTGCTATTAGCTCAAGGCAACCATACTTATTTTCATGTGGAGAAGATAAACAAGTTAAGTGTTGGGATCTTGAATATAACAAAGTAATCCGGCATTATCATGGGCATTTGAGTGGTGTTTATGCTTTAGCTCTCCATCCAACAATTGACATTCTTGTCACTGGTGGCCGAGACTCTTGTGCTAGAGTGTGGGATATGAGAACTAAAGCCAATATACACTCCTTGGCTGGCCACACTAATACTGTAGCTAGTGTACAGTGTCAGGCAATTGAGCCTCAAGTTATGACTGGAAGTCATGATTGCACTATTCGTTTGTGGGATTTAGTAGCTGGCAAGACCCGTGTTACATTGACTCACCATAAAAAGAGTATTCGTGCTTTATTGATCCATCCTCGATTAAATATGTTTGCTTCTGGAGCTCCAGATAACATAAAACAGTGGAAATGTCCTGATGGAAATTTTATTCAAAATCTTAGTGGCCATAGTGCTATAGTTAATTGCCTTGGTATTAATGCAGATAATGTGTTAGTTTCTGGTGGAGACAACGGCACCTTATATTTTTGGGATTGGAGAACTGGTTATAATTTTCAGAGATTGCAAGCACCTGTACAACCTGGCTCAATTGACAGTGAAGCTGGTATATTTGCATGTACATTTGATCAGAGTGGAAGCAGACTATTATCAGCAGAAGCTGACAAAACTGTTAAAATATTCAAAGAAGATGAAGAAGCAACTGAAGATACTCATCCTGTTAACTGGAAACCTGAGATTATTAAAAGAAAGCGTTTCTGAAATATTTTATATATTGCAATGTTTTCAAAAACATTCAGTTCATTTATATTTTACTGTATCATTGATAAGTCATGATATAAAACCTAATTTGCATTATGTAATTTCTGATTGTAGTCATTGTCTTTATTTGTTGGTTAAGCATTATTTTGAAAGTTTTAATTTGATCTCTATCAAAAAACATCTAACTAATTGTATGCAATGTAATATAATAATAATAAAATTATTGTATAGTAATATAATATGGTATTTACAGTCTTTATATTATTAATATTACTAATTAAGCATCTATAGAGCTAATTGCTGCCGTATTATTGCAATAAATTATTTTTTATATTATTAAAATAAAATTATGAATTTTATGATATAGGCAAACACTAAAAGAATTACATTAATTTACCATGCCTGAGATTTGTAATATAATTTTTATTACATTGAAAGTATAAAGTATTCCCCTTCTAAATCTTATTAATTTTAACTCATTTATAAGCTCAACAGCTAAAAAAATCTTAAATTAATTTTTTGAAAAGTGTAGATATACTGTTATTAAAAATTTAAAGCTCTTTGTTAATCTTTTCATGAATACTTATCGGTTTTGAGGGCCGTAAAATGTCACCAAACTATTGTTGATGCTAGTGCTGCCAAAAATAATTGCGGCAACCCTAACGCAAGAAAGGAAGTATAATAGTAAATAACTATCTAAGATTGATGTTTAATTTAGATGAAAAGTTAATTTCATATAATACTTTTTTATTATTATAATTTAGGTACAACTCTAATTTCACCAAATGTGGCGATATGTGTTCTGCGCTGGTGTTTGGCACGATTGCGTGTTCTATGGCAACCCTGTTGACGTTTAAAAATCTTTCGCTGGAGCTCGTTGATTCGCCTCTGTGTCTGAGAAGATGGGAGGGAAAGATAAAATGGTAGTTGTTGAATTGAAGTTCGGCAAAAGGAAATATCATTGTGGCTATCCTGTTGAGGGGTAGTGGGTATTTGGAAGTGTGGAAAGAGGGTCTGGGAGATTATTTTTAATGGCAGTGCATGATAGAAGTAGGGATTTGTGATTTTATTTATTTGTGAACCATAGTCTAAATTTTTTGGATAGTGTGTCTGGCTGTTATGTAAATACGATAGTGATTACGTGGCGGTATGAAATTTATATTTCTGCTATTCGAAAATGCATTAATTCATGGTAAGTGCATTTCATTTTATCCTTGTTCTTATTTTGTAGAATGTTACGTTCATTGGTTCTTTAGTATGAATTTCTGTCGTTATTGTTGTTTTTTTAAATTGTTTGAAATTTGTTTTGTTGTTTAGTGTCTAGACTGTGCAATTCGTAGATGTTTTTTAAAGTTGAAACAGAATGCTGTGTACATGGTATTATTTGAAATTTATTGTTGTTATGTTATTTTATTAAAGCGAGGAGTGCGTAGATCGTAGATTCCTTCCTTGCCTAAATTGTGCAATTCGTAGAATTTTTTTAAGTTTAAACAGGATGCTGTGTACATGGTATTCTTTGAAATTTATTGTTGTCATGTTAATTTATTAAAGCGAGGTGTGCGTAGTTTGTAGATTTGTTCGTTGCCTACATTGTGCCATTTGTAGATGTTTTTTTAAGTTAAAATATGTCGCCGTGTACACGGATTCTTGTCAAATATTTTTGGTTAGAATATTTACGTTTTTGCTATCTAAATTTTTTGTTTTTGTTTCGAATTTTTAGCTAAATTGTATGTTGAAAACGTAGTTTTTGCATGTGCGAAAACCGCGTTTTTGGAGACATTTTAGGCTAAAAGTTCAAAATGTAGACAAAAAGTTTAGATAGTAATATGGCAGCGTGAAGTTTCTTGCCAAAAATATTTGGCGACTTCAGGGCGCATATCAGAGTAGTTCCATAATTTATATAAAAAAGGCTAAACATGACTGAATGGAAGCATAAGAGTAAATAACTATTTCAGATCATTATTATAATTTATATAAAAATTGCTAAACGTAACTGAATGAATGCCTGCATCGCTATTTCGCTACCGAGTTATCGCTAAAGCATAATTTCATTTCGTTGGTTGTTCAAACATAATTTTCTATAATGAATGATACCTTTTTTTTTTTTTTTTTTTTTTGAAAAAATTCGCTGTAAAGTGCAGAATTGCCCACTTATTTGTTTGCCACTTTTTACAGGGGTAAAAATAATTAGATTTTTGTCAATTTTCTTGTTTTTGTAAGTGAAAATAGGTCGATGTGTACATGGATACCGAGTATGTGCAATTCTTAAAAACGCGTCAAGCAGTGGGTGATTCTGCACTTTGCCCAAAATTCTATTACAGACTTTTCATCATGGGCAATTCCCAAATTGTTAAATCCATAGGATAAAAAAAAAGGATTTAAAAATTAAACAAGTATTTCAATGGCGTCTTAAGAAATATAGAACTATATAAACTTACGCAATCTGAAATCAGCGCATATGCTAGATTTGGCGCGCTGTTAAATGGGCGCGTTTGCTAGATTTGGCGCTTTTGTGCATGTATTTTCGCTGCAATTTTTTTACTGTCCTCAATACACAAAACTACCTAATTATCATGTTAATTAGTTATAGGTCAGAATATAAAAAAATTTAATTTATATTTGATTTTCATTCCATTTCTTATAGTAAGTTTTTTATTTGAGAAAAATTTGTGTGTGTGTGTGTGTGATTAATTTCATCCATCTGTGGTTTTCTTGATTTAACTTTAATATTTTTAAATGTTAATGCAAATCTTTTGTTTTCCAATTAAAAATCAATTATCCCTGTAATTTCTTCTCTATGTAATGTGAATTAAAGATTTTGAGGTAAAATCATTACTTTTGTTAATTAAAACACCATGTAAGAATAAAAATACAATACTGTAGCTTTTGCATCTTACTTTTTTTGATTTACAAGAAAAGGCAAAAGGGTGGAAAATATGTATATAAATAAGGTATTTATTTTCCTGCAATTCCATTTTAGATTCATCTTACTTTCCATGTTTACTTTGAGCTGTTTTCTTCCTGTGTTTAATTACAGATTGAAGTGTCAATTTGAAACTGAGTAGTATAATCACATTTTTTATGCATTGTTTTAAGTTATGCCTGACTATTCTCTTATGTTTTGCACTATTGTATATAAAAATGTTTAAAAGATAAACCTTATTTTTTTACTAATAATGCATCATTGTATGTGATAAAACAGGTAAAAATTATAAAATTCAGTAAGAACTGGAAATTTTGGATAATGGAATTAAAGTGGGAAGGAATATAATCAAGAAAGTTTTATGATTTCTTAGACATCATTTAACTTATCTTGTTCTATTCAAGAGAACTGAGTACATGTTTCATTATGATCTTTTTTTTTTTTTTTTTTTTTCTACCATTGATGATTCTTTGAAATGTTAACAGATGTAGAGCTCCTATATTTCAGGAGAGGAGTTTCTGGTGGCAATAGTGATCAAATAAGAGACACTGACAGATTAATGTAGAATTGCAACAAAAGAAATAGAGAAGACCAGTGAAGTATTTAAGGTTTTCTTGATTATCAGGAAGATAATTTTAGGATGGATTTATCATTGTTGCTAATGTTCTGAAAATTGAGTATCTGAAAATATTCATGGAATATTTTTTGTTAAAATGTGCCAAAAATATTTTATTCACACCTTATATGCTGCCCTAATGTAATATTAACAGCAAATTAAAATTAGTGCACATTAAATAAAATGTGTACTTCAGTATAATAGTACATGCGATATTTGTCAAATCTGTCTATCTCAAAAGTTTCTCTTTTCTCTGATACTCAAGATAGACAGGCTTTACTGAAGTTAGCTTATTGTTTATTTTTCTTAATAACCAGTAATCATTTACAAACTAGAAAAAGAATGCTTTGGATTTCGATTATCTATGGTGCTCCAGCTGCAAATAATCATGACACCTGTTTACTACACATAAAGGAATGAAAAATCTCTTTAGAATATATTGGCTTACATGTACAGTTTTAAGAGTATTTCTTTAAAGTATGAAATTGTGGTGGAAAACTGTTTGAATGGTGATGTGAAGATATACTGTGTTCAGTAGAATATAATGTCAATTTTCTTCCTTTTATTGATTGATATATTTAGAAGCTCTGTTATTGTAAGCTTTTGCTAGCATATTAAGGGAAAATAAGATGCTAATGTATTGAAGATTGATCACACTGTTAATATGTTTCTTATATTACCAGGTACTATTAAATGTTACATTTATTGAAAGTTCAGTTTCTGGAATTATTTGAATGTATACCATTATTATGGTATAAATCAAGAATTAGATTCATAAAAAAAAAAAAAAAAAAAAAAAAAAAAAAAAAACTTTTTAACATTAGTAGTTGTTAAAACACTGGTTTGCTGTAATTTTTTTTTTTTCTTAAAAAAATTCTGTTTTAAATTACTATTATATTACAAAATATAAATAGCTGTAAGCTATAAATATCATATTTTTAATTTATAAGTAACTGAGATTAAAACATCACACTCTAAATTTTAATTCAGTAATTTCTTGCTTATTCGAAAAACAAAAGTGCATCAGATAAAATTTTGGATATTAGCTGTATTTTGAAGGTATGATTGATTTTTGCCTTTCTTATGTTAGTATATTAATTCTTATTAATGCTTTATTAATTACCATATTTGTCGACATATAAGACACACCTTTTTTCTTTGAAAATTGGTCTGGAAAATGGGGTGTGTCATACATTGATACTGCATTTTATACTTTGATACTCAGTTTTTGATTACATTCATTTCTGTCTAGTCAACTAGTCAGCTTCAACCTCTAGATATTTGCATCAATAAACCATTTAAGGGATTTATGAAGCAGAAGTGGAACAGCTGGATGCAGTCTTCAAATTTTGAGGTTACAACATCAGGAAGAAGGAAGAGGCCTAGCATTTCGGAAGTTTGTGAAAGGGTCAAAGCTTCATGGGATGCTGTGAAAACAGAAAAGTGGTTAAATCATTTAAGAAGTGTGGCATTAGTAATGCACTGTATGGTACAGAGGACAATTTGATGTATGAGGACTCAGATGCTGATTTAGAAAAGGTTTCAAGTGACTCTACATTTAGCTCTGGAGATGAGTATCTAGGTTTTGACAAAGAAGATTGGAAGGTGTTCTTTACCGGATAGGTTGGGTATTTGCAAAAACCATTACTTTGTATTACTTTATATTTACAATACTATAAATTAATTATAATGATCAGTAATAAAGTTTTATCCTTCAAAAATGTGTATAAAATTGGGGGGGGGGGGTCTTATATGCCGGCAAGTACGGTAATGATTCTTTATTAATGCTTAGGTATGTTTCAATCCATCCCTTCAAAAAAAAAAAAAAAAAAAAGTTGTTAAAAATATGTATAGCTTAGTCTTCTGATTTTTCAATAATATATTTCCACCACATCAATTATCTCTATTTGTTAGCAAATTGTCAATGCTAAAAACTGTTGCCAATCCTTATGACATAGGATGTTTTGTGACTTTAAATCTAAGCAGTATATTTTTCAATAATATATTTCCACCATATCAGTTATTCATGCAGGGTAGCAAACTGCTAATGCTCAAAGCTGTTGTTAATCCACATGACATAAGATCTTTTGTGTCTTTAAATCTAAACATTACTTTTCTTGTCTGCATAAAAAATAAATAAACTTATTTAAAAGCAACATGCATACATAAAGTTTTAGTCTTTAATTGGTATATGAACACATTAGAATTTTTAGAAACATATGTATGATTCATGTTATAAATAAAAGATATTGCTGATATCATATTTTAAGGTTATTCTAATTGGTAAAAGCAAAATACAGAGAAAACATGCTTATTATCGAATTAATGTGCATTTCTTTAAAATGTAATGTTCGTATACTTGAGAACCCCCTTTTTTTTCCTTTAAAAGTTGATGCTGTTTTCCTAGAAAAATTTAAAGATTATTATGGAGGAAAAAGGCTAACTTACAAAGTGGCTTCAAAAAGGTTTCCAGTTTGTTTAGGCAAGAAAGAGGTAAGTTTTCACTTTTCTCTAAATAATTAAAAAAAAAAAAAAAAAAAAGTCATTTCAAATAACTTAAAAATTTTACATTCTGTAATAATAATTTTTTATGCTTAATGTATGCAAACTTACAAAAACTTGTATAGAATTGCAGACATGAAGTGTAGGAAAAAGTAAAAATTAACATTAAGTCTAAAAAGTTTTTGTACTGTTAATGTAAAATGTACATGTATTTAAATTACCATGATTTCTGTATAGTTATGAGAAAAGGCAGTTACTCATTATCACTTTAACCATAGATTTGAAGAATCTAGTAAATCAGTTTGTGAAAATTTGTCTGTTTCTTTCCTTATTGTGACTTGAGAACATTAATTTTGCTCTGAATTATCATTCTGGCCATTAAAGTTTCAACTTCATAAAGAGGGGAAAAGCCTTATTATATTTACAGGGTTCAAACAATCTTTACAAGTCCTTAAATTTTTTGGAAATGATTTTTTATCCTTAAAAGTAATTAATTTCAGCTAGTATTGGCAGAAGATCCTTAATTTTACTCATTTGATATTTCTGTCTGTTTGTTCAGACTGCCATTATGAATGTGAATGAGCAATTTTGAGGAATATCTTTTGGCAATTCATTGACAAATATGTATTTGATGGATTATAATTTGAATTTATTCCTATTTGTAATATAAGCAATGCGATACTTGAGTTGCTAAGCAGAAGGCACTACCTCAGTCGAATCATAAACATTTCCAGATTATTTCTTTTTTTGCAAATGAAGCATAAAATAAATTATAAATAAGCATAAAATAAAAGCATAAATAAAAATCATAAAATATTACATCAAAAACAACTTTTTCCTCTGGGAATATGAATTCTTTTGTTATGCTGTGCTAAATTTGGTGCTTTTAAGATCAATTTGTATTCAAAAATTTTTATTCAGAGATATGTCAATTTTTCAATAATTTGTTTTTACAAATATTGATAAATAGCATTAAAAATGATACCAAAATTATATTTAAGAAGGAACATTAAAATGATATGTTTTTATTTTTCTCTGTAATACTTTAAGGTGAGATTACTTTCCATTTTGCCTACTTAGGAATATTTTGATTCTAAAAATAAACAAAATAAGAAATACTATAAAGCACAGATTCTGAAAAATAAACAAGACAATAAATTCTGAGCACAGTTTTCAAAACTTCTAGCAAAAGCAAAAAAGCTTTTGTAATTATTTAACCCCTTACCTTTTACACAGTTTTGACCAAATTTGTTCAAAAATCATAGAATTTTGATAGGTGTTTTTTTAATGTTCATAAATTTCAAAATAGATTCATATAAATAACACTATATTTTTCTTTAAATTTAATGGTTTTTAAAATACATATTATTTTTTAATTCACTTACCTTATATTTGGCTTTCCTTGCACACCAAAGCTAAACAAACAAAAAAGTTTCAATGCAGGCATTTAAGAAATATGTGTAATTTTTGAGGGAGAAACATGATATACACTTTAAATAAAACATAATATTATCTGCAAATTATGAAGCTTTTATTCAACATCAATAATATAACATTTTTTCAAAAATTTAATAATTTTCTTGGGTGTGATAAGGTTTGAAACATGGTAAGCAGAAACCTACATTACAGTCTTTACAATACTATGTCATTTCTCGCCTAATTTGTTTTCCATTTGCATTCTTTTTAGGTGAACACACATTTTCTGGCAGGGTTTTCTTTTTTCTCTATTGGTGGTATAAGTTCAAAAAATAGCATTCAAATAAACGTTTTGATAATGCTTCATTTGATGGAATGAACCTCATCTTTTAAAATGGGTAAAAGTTGTATATTTATCAATTATTTCATTGACTAAATCCAATTTAAATTTTAAATGTGATTTTTTTCCATCTTCCTTTTTATAAACTTGAAAACAGTTTGGTCTGAAAGTTGAAAGAATATTTTTTATATAATATTTTTAACACCTTTTCTGGCTACTTCATAACTGGAAAGGTATTGATATACAAGCTCCACACCTCCCATTGTTTTACTGTAGTCAATTATGAATTTTGGTTTTGTTTTCAATTTTTTACTTTTTGTCGTTATCTCAACAGTTTCAGAATCATGAAATGATGATAACGTCAATTTCTGTCCTTCCATTTCTTAGCAAGGATTTTTCCACATCTAAATGATATAACTTTGTCAGATTTTAACTTTCTGGTTTTCAATGCTAAAGGTAAATCTTTTTTGTTTTGTCTAACAATTCCAACCACATCTGTTTAGTAAGTCAAAAGAATGTCACATAATTCTGAAGTTTAATAATTATCTAAAGTGATGCAGTAGCCTTGTTTCAATAATGGCATCGTCAAAGTCATAACAGCTTGTGAAGATCGCTGATAGTGATCAGAATTTAGGATGAAATAAAGTACCTTTCCCAGTATATATAATAAATGACCATATATAACCAGTACTAGATTTGGTTAGCATGTATGTTTTGATACCAAATTTTGCTTTTTTCAAGGGCATATATTGATGCCACGATAAACGTTCTTTGAACAACATCAGAGTTTTGTCTATGGTAATATCTCTTTCAGAAGTAATTGTTTGATATACTTTATTTGAATGCTCACATTTAGGCCAAATTTTGTAAAGTTTTGGGTGAGGATGATTTTCTGGATCATGAGAATCGTTGTTCACAAAATGCAAGTATTTTTGGATTTCACAGTATTGATTAATGACATAACCTTATGGAAAAACATGTTTTTCCAATGATGTTTTCTTTGTCCAGTACATGCTTTCTTCAGTTTATTATTATTATATGTTGTAAAATTGAAAGTGCAAAAAAACAAAGACATTTCATGTGGTGATACAGGTTTCCATTCTCTTATGCCTTTCAGTTTTATTTTACCAACAACATTATCTGATAGCTTAGCATAACTATTAAATCTCTTTTAAAATTTTATCCAGTATTTCATCATTTATAAAAGTACTCATAATAGTGTAAAACACCTGAACTACCTTGAAATGAAATATTAACTTGAGGCAATAATATGAACTGAAAACGAGGAGAACAAATATCTGGGACATCCGGCAAAATTTCGTTTCATTGGCGCCCTGGTAAAAGTTTCGCAGGATCATCACTATTATTATTATTCTTTTCAAATTCTGATACTTCAGAATCAAAAGCATTTGAAAAAAAGCTGCCTTCTGAATCAGTTCCTGACTCGTCAAGACTTAAATCCTCTTATTCATTTGAGCTATTCATTTCACAAATATTAAACATGAACTAACAATGAGTATTAAAATTGAATTCTTTGGAAACATGTTCTAATGGATCAAGTTTTCTAAATCTGTAACAAGTACTGTGCTGCCATCTGTAAATCTACATTGTAAATAAAATTGATACGGGCATGATAGATATTAGAATTCTCATGACTTTTTTTGCAAATGTGCAGCCCACGTGAGTGAGCTACAGGCGTGAGAAAATTTATTTGAACTGGCTGCCCATATGAGAGATACGCATTGCGACTAAGGGGTTAAAATTAATTTCATTTGTATTCTTAATATTTTTTCATGATAAGAGTTTTTTTTCCTATGTGATTGTTTCAGAATTTTCAAATGGGTACCAGTTTTTTCCTGTAAAATTCATTCTACACTTTTTATGTCTGATTTTTTTTCCCCCTCTCCCCGAAATCTTCATATTTTTTTACATACCAAGTTGGTATATGGATCATTTTTCTTTCAGATTTTAGACCTTGCACCTTGAAAAGTTTAGTAGGATTTGAAGTCAAGATTTGTAGACCTATGATTCCATAAAAATTTGACTAAATGAAAAATATCTTCATGGTATTAACACATAATATGTGTGTTTTACATGAACAGTGTGATGGAGTTCTTAATTTTTGGAGAATTTTGGGTAGAACAATGAAAATAAAGTTATTTAAATTTTCTACTTTTTATTCCAAGTCTTGCCCTTAATATGTTTATCTTCCTCTATTTTCTCTTCTTTTCACTAAACACAAGTAAAATGGTTCTAAATGGTTAAATTGCAAAAATGGTTCTAATCTGTAGGGAAAAAAAAATTCTACTAAAAAAAGAAATTAAAAGCTGACAATTTAAAAGATTCATCTTATCTGTCTCAGTGCACCACCATACAGAGGGCCGACATGATGCGTTTTACTGCCAGATACAATATCTGAGGATTCTAATTTTGCTGCTTGGTGTTTCCCTAAATTCTAAAATTTTTGCTGCCTCTAAATTCTAAAAATTTTCCCATTCCTAAATTTGTTGCTCAGTGTTTCTTTGAATTCTAAAAATTTTGTCACAACAGCTGTGTTGCTGATCCTGAGCATTTATTAGATTTCATATTTATTCTCAAATAGCCTCGCAGACTTTATAGTGGTTAAGGGGAGCGTACTGGGGTACCGAAGGGCTCAAGTTCGAACAGTTAAGGTATGGTTGTAAATGTCTGCCCATTCATGAAAGTAGTAAAATCAAAATCAGCATGATTCATATCAGAAGTTGTTATCACCACTGTTGTCTGCCTAGAGAGAGAGAGACACTGATCAGAACAGACATAAGTGTCAGACATTGACACAGTTAGTATTAAAAGTTAGTAGCACTTTGTATGACTCACTTAATGCCACAGCTTTATGCAAAGCTGTGGCATTAAGTGCACAAGTAAAATGGTTCTAAATGGTTAAATTGCAAAAATGGTTTAATCTGTAGGGGAAAAAAAATTCTACTAAAAAAAGAAATTAAAAGCTGACAATTTAAAAGATTCATCTTATCTGTCTCAGTGCACCACCATACAGAGGGCCGACATGATGCATTTTACTGCCAGATACAATATCTGAGGATTCTAATTTTGCTGCTTGGTGTTTCCCTAAATTCTAAAATTTTTGCTCCCTCTAAATTCTAAAAATTTTCCCATTCCTAAATTTGTTGCTCAGTGTTTCTTTGAATTCTAAAAATTTTGTCACAACAGCTGTGTTGCTGATCCTGAGCATTTATTAGATTTCATATTTATTCTCAAATAGCCTCGCAGAGTTATAAACCCCTGAATAAAGTTCTGATAATCTGCTGAAGCACCAGAGGTGATAAATTGTTTTATATTATTTTAAGTCTCACTAACTGTAGTAACACAATTTTATGTTAATTTTTACATTCTTTTATTGTTTTGCATCCACAGTAAGGACTAAGGAAAGATGATAACTTGCTTTAACACAGAGAGAGAACATTTAAAGCTGAGCAATTTATTACAAATAATTAAATTAGGTAATTTAAATACCCTTATTTGTTATAGATTTACATGGTCACTATTAAAATTGCAACCCAAAGATATTTTACAGTTTAAAACAACAGATAACAAAGCATTTATGAGCTTTTTTAATTTGAAAATTTTCCAAATATTTTAGCTAATTTATAGCAATTTCCTTCTTTGAACACCTTCGCTAAGTTTATTTGTCTCAGTAAACAGATCATTGTTGCCACTTGTTTCTGCTTCATCTTCTAATGTGTTAATGTTTCAGCAATATATTTAAGAACAATTTTCTTTCTTTTATGTAATAATTTTTTTCCCTCAATAAATTTCCTCTTCACTGTAGAATTTTGGATTTAATTAAATATTTCTGTAATTCTAAAAAAAAAAAAGCATATATTTAGAATGTACAGAAATAGCTTATTTTATTTCTTTATTAATTTGAGAATATTGTTTTTTTGTTTTAATCCAATGGTGGATGCTTGCCTATTCAGCATTGGTCATTCCTAAGGTCAGAAGTGGTATTTTATTGTGAAGACACCTAATAGGCAGCCACCATTGTCTCTTATGAAGGGACGAACATTTACAACTATGCCTTCCCCAGGATTCAAACCTGAGCTCTTTAGACCTCAGTAAGCTCCTCTAACCACTACAAAGTCTGGGCGGCAATTTAAGAATAAATATGGAATGATATATGCTCAAGATCAGCACCACAGCTGTTATAGAATTTTAACCCAAGTTGCTGGGTATAAAATTTACATAAAACTCTGGACTCTGCTTGATGAAGTGAGGCATAAAAGAAAATTTTACATAAAGCTTAACTGTTAGTGAAACTTCATTATTGATATAAGCATATCCCACATATTTTAAAGATGATACACTAATAATCTTTAAAATATTTGTGACTATTTAAGTTATAAAATATAAAATTTAAAGAAATTTTGTAATTTAATCCTAGTTATTTGATAAATTTACAAAGTTGGTTTTATTCTTGAATATGTTAACAGTAATAATGAATCCTACTTAGAGATCATTTTTATTCTTAGAATAGTGTTACAAAAGTGATAAGATATATATAATTGCTTTAATTTACTCAATTCTCATTTCCCGTTAGCTCCTCCATTTCCCCCCCCCCATTGATGACCCTTTAAAGTGCTTAATTTCCACATGCAAAAATGTGTACAAACCCTGGAAAAACTCCAGATTATGTGAAATATTCATGATAAATGGATTATGCTAGGACATGAAAATGATTAACAATGCAGCACAGACGCAATTAAGCCACCTTAATGCTGCCTAGAATCATTTCAAAAGGAAACTAAACAGGATGAGTTTTCCATGTAGCAATGATGTTTCATTCTTGTTTGTTTAATTAGAAGTTTAAAGAATGTTTGTAATAAGCAAATGGAATGTACAGCTGCATGTGTCTGACTAGTAGCAGCATATCAATGCACAGCAGTAATAACACAACAGGTTGTCATACTATCAAGTTGCTGCTCATATTTGTCAAAATCCATCTTGTGAATATGGAGCAAATGGTTGCAGGTATGATGGGCAAAGAGATTTATAGGTTCACAATGAACACAATACAAAAGTGTGGGAGAGAACAGATAACTTTTATGAATAGCCCATATGGACTATGTAGCTACATAGTGCATCCTGGCACAAGAAATATAGTGTATGGTATGGCAAGAACTATCTTCTTGTACAGTGGGTGAGATCATGGGCTGTCTTTCTATCATCCTTTGCTTTCGCTGCTTTTAACAGTACAGCAGAGGTTATAAAGTATTTCTCCCTCCTTATTAGCATGCATTCGTGGTGTAATAGTCAGTACACTCGGCATGTATTCGAGAGGTCCGAGGTTCAAGTCCCGATGAGGGCATTGCTTATTTTTCATGTCTTCTGCTTCAAATAACATAATGTCTCTACAGTGGTATCCGAACAAAAAAAGATGGTGGATGATGATTCTGCACCACTTTCAAGGGTGACTGGGGATTAGGCAACTGAGTTCCCTAATCTCCATTCGCCCTTGAAAAGGGGGAGTATATAAGGTATTTCTCCCGCCTTCTTAGCATCCCTTCATAGTGTAGAGGTCAGCACGCTTGGCACGTATTCAAGAGGCCCGTGGTTCAAGTCCCAGCAAAGACATTGCTCATTTTTCCTCTCTCCTGCTTTGAAATAACCTAATGTCTCTACAAGGTTTGAATATTAAAAAAATAATGTTTTGCTGTGCTGAATAAACAAGAAAATGTAACAGAAGTATTACCTTTTTATTATTATTACTTATTTTTTAATTAATTAATTAATTAATTTTACTGATTTATTATTATTTTTTTATTTTATTTTTTTTTTATTATTTTTTTACAGCACTTAAGAGAAGGTAGTCTAAGGAAATGTGAAAATTTAGTTTTGAATAGGAATATATCAACAGAATTTGAAATGAAACCAAAAGGAAGTAATGAAATCACATGAAAAATGTATTTTTCTAGAAAATTTGTTCTTTTTATCAAGAATCAATTGAATAAATATTCAGAAAAATATTTCTTTGTAGTGGAAATGAAAAAAAAGTTATAGGTACTATTTTAATCTCACTGACACAAAGGGGACCTGAAGAAATAAATGAGATGACTTTAGACTTTTATTTCTAGATGCTGAAAAGTTAATGTCATATGATTTGGGTTGTTTAAAAGAAGCAGCACATAACTTAGTATTTAAATATCCGAAACTATTATTCTTCAAAACTTTATCAGAAATTTCTATTTTTAAAAACAAACAATTTCTAGTTATTAAAGCAATTTTAAGTTTGGATCTTTCAAAGATATTCAAATATGAACATATTTTAATTTATATTTGAATCTGGATGTTGTCTCTAGAATATTTTAATGTTGCAAGTAGTGAGAAAAGCTTCAATAGTAAATATATATAAAATAATGAAATACTAAATATACTTAAAATAATGAAAAATTATGTAAAGTCTTCACTTAGGAAAGAAAAACTTTGGGACATGGCTATTCTGTCCGTAGAACACTGGATTAAATAACTGAATAAATTAAATATATATATGTGTGTGTATGTAAAATAAAAAATATATACGTAAATCAGCTTTGTAATTCAATTTAGCAATAGGCTTTTTATTCTTCATTTTTAATTTGGTTATTTCCTCTCTACTGTATAAATATTACTAACATTTCTGGACTGCATCTTGTCTAGCTAAATCTACGTTGCATGGCTTGCATAATGCTGATGGCATAGCTGATTCGGAACCTAAATTCAAAATTTCGAGAACTGAAATCTCTCTGACCTAAACGAAAACCTTCCTCTTGATGAGCTTCCATATTGGATAAATGCACAGTTTAGCTTTTGCTTATCTTCCTGTAATGACACTATTTCACTGTGTTGTCTTCCTGTCATAACAGTATTAAAATTGTAAATGTTCTTGAATGGGCACAATTAAAGTGCCAAGTGAATTGTGGCAACAAATGCCAATTTAAATAAAAATGGAATTTAATCCACCTCAGCTTTTTAGCTTCAGCTCTCCTACAGTGAAGATGTTACTTTGTTCCATTTGCTTTGTCATGCTACTAACTAGGCCATTATATAAAATGTGATACTGTATAGTATAAAATTTAGGGATGTGTATTGCACCCATGATCATGTGTGATGAAAAATGTGTTTCTGATAATTAGTTCCTATCTACTAATAAAAGTTATATTCATTTCGGCTATGTCTGTCTACAGTAACGCAGTAAAGTCTCCCCAGGATATGATGCAGAGAACCATCATCAGTGTATTGCATACTCCAAGTCATCTTATTATACACATATATATACATGTGTGTGTGTATTGACGATTTTTCTTCATTAGATACAAGAAATGTGAAGGGCAAAAAAATTTTTGAAAGTTAATGCAGTACGCTTTATATAAATTACATTATTATTTCTCATTATTAGTGCTATTTGTTAACAATAGCACATTTTTTCAAAGTTTTTCATTTAAAAACTATAAATTATGTACATCATTTTTGAATTATTAACAATATTATAAGAATATTATGATTTAAAATAGTTATTTTTGGTGAATACAGATGTAGGTTTCTAACTGTGTGATACAGTACAAAGTCTAAAATCCAGACATCCGATATCCAGAATGATACAATATACAGACCTTCAGATAATCAGAAAAATAATAGCAATAATAATAAATTTTTCTTCTGGACTAACCAAGATTTCTATATGTCACCTTCAAACACCTGCTGGCTAGTGAGTCATATGTTAGCCAATATCAATACATTGGTTGATGTTTTATTAATATTGGCCAAGATCACATCTTCAGTCCTTGAGTGGTTGTGGGGAGGAGGACAAGGCCCATGTTACACATTTTGTGGCCCAGCACAATCTCTCCAAGTCCTAGTTTCTGCGTCCTGTACCTCCTTAAATTTTTAAAATTTTGCTGTTTGGTGCTCCTCTAAATTCCAAAATCTTTGCCTTCCAGTGCAGCCGCACCAGCCCTGTTGAAGAGTTGCCATTTTTCTGTCTAACTTAAATAATAAGCAAAGCCCCAATGTTGGCATGTCATGTTAATAAATTTAAATTGTTGATATAAAATCTGGAAATATCCAGAATCACCGCAGTTCCTATGATCCCAGATCTCAGACTTTGTACTGTACTAACTAAAATGTCCTTCAGACCCTATTAGGCTGCTAAGCAAGTAATTACACCATCTGAAAATGTCCAATTTATACCTAAGTGTACAGATATAATCAAATTCAACTGTAATCAACTTCAAGAGACAGAAAGTTGGTTCGCTATATTGAAGCTGATAAAGAAGATGAATTTTCTCAAATATATATATATATATATATATATATTAAAATTGACTCATAAATCATGGAAAAATAAAAAGTGATTAACATTGTAATTTGTGTGAAAAGAAATGAATAATAACTCTGATATGTAATTTTAGAAAAAAGAGGTCATATTAAGAGCTAATTATTATTATGTGTAATTATTGTGTGTTTTTTTATTTGTTTTCAGTTCACCATGTGTTAAAAATTTTATATTATAAATTACTTGGCGTAGAACACATAATTCAGATCCTTCCCTCAAAATACTGATACTCATGAATAATAATTTTTGTGATACACAGCTCTCTTCTAAGATAGGCTTATTATATATCCTGGTTTTCCAAGGACTGGTACGACATCTGCCTTGAAGAGCCTTGGCTTAGAACACAAAGAGGAGGGACATGAAAATAAAAGAACAGTAATGTAAAGGTAATTTTTACTATCCTAATAATAGTTTAAACAGAGATTATTTTAAGGAATAGGAACTTTTCCATTAAACTGTTGTGAAATTATGGAACAAATTTTGAAAATAATGAAAGAATTTTTGCTAAAATGTATTATTTAAATTCACTGTATCTGATTTTCATTGATTTTTAAATTTTCTGTAGTCGTATAAGTAACATTAAGTGTGTAGGAAATTGAATAGAATTAAAACGTTTGTTCATTATAAACCAGGTTCACTTTCAGAGGTTTTGAATGTATAACTAATTTGACTGCATGAAGGGGGCTTTACCTCTTTGCCTCAGGAGCAAAATTACCCAGGCATGACTCTGCTTGGTATTTCGTTATTAAATTGGCTTCAGCTTTAGCCTTTGGTCACATCTGTAATTTACATGTTGCAGGTTGGGACAAGCAATTCATAAACAATGAAAAACTATTCCTAGTCATTCATATTTGTTTAGTCTTTTAGTCTTTTAAAAATATTTTCAGGCCAGAGATACAATTGCAAGACTGCACATATTTATTGGTTTTAAAACCAACTGAATTACAAGCCCTATCTATTATATATTAGCAACATTGTACAATTCTAGTGTTGACTAGAGAAATCGAGGAGAAATGCCTTTTAGATTTTTGTTTGAATTCCTACTTGTTAAATTGCATAGAATTTCATATGGCCAAATAAACAATTCGGAAATATTTTTTTTTAAGTTATGGTATTTATTTAATAATAACATTTAATTATCTTAGTGAATGAGTTTTGGAGCTCTTTATTTCATTAAAGCTCCATTTTCTCACAAGAAATTATGCGAAATATAGCTCTTCCATTGCCAGCTGAGGACTGGGATATCTGTAGGAAGAAGAAAAACATTGATTACATAAAGCATTTTGGAATTTTCTGAAAAGTTACAAAAAATATTCATGAGGAAAATAGTTATATGGCAACCTTTGATGTTGTTAAAAAGTATTAATGTGGCAACCCAGGTATGCAAGGAACTGTTCTGCTGCAAAAATCGAAAGTTGTACAGATACCAAATTTGTGCAATTATCTGATATTTTTTTTTCAGCAAAAACAGGTTACTTTGTACAGCAATGCAAAAAAAGGAGAATTTCTTTAAAAAAAATAATAAAATAAAATAAAAGGCTTTAATTTTGATGTTTCTTGCTTTTTTTTTTTTTTTTTTTTTTTTTTTTTCCCATTTTATTGATTGAATGCTCTTGTAGAGAATTCTTACAAGATGAATTCTTAGCATTTCTAAAATGGCTGTTGCCTTTCAGACATTTATATGGCAAAAAATTAATTAGCAATGAGTGTCCAACATTTTGATGGAATACAGATAATCAAGAAGTGCCAGAATTAATTTTTTTAACCATAGAAAGATTATGAATTTGAAGAATACACTGAGAATGCATATGCTTTAGGTAGGAAAAATCACTTGTGCTTGAATTGTAATATTATAGTAAGTTAAAAAAGAATAAAAAATATTTGATATAATATTGATTTATGCTGATTAATGCTTTTTTATGTACACTGACTTGAAAAAACAGTTATTTATCGCTTGTTCTATTTTTCTGATTGACGAAACTCAACTTGTGCTTTTCATGTCTTGAAAGTGCAAATTCGAATATATATTAGATTTAGGTATAGCATTGTTTTAACATATGTATTTCATCACAACATAAAACGTCTTCTGAAATGATATACAATTTTTTCCCATATTTTGATTCTATGTATCCAAAAAAACAAGTTTTTTTTTTTTTTCTTTTGCAAAACTTGGTGAGAAACATAGGCAGTTCACTTGATAAACATAGGCAAATCACTTGATAAACTTCTCAGTTTATGTTAACTTTTTCGCTTTCTCTTTTATTCTGAACATACGGGAAAAAAAAACACTTTTTTTTTTCTTTCTTTGAAATATTTTTATTTTATATTAGATTTTTAATCATAGACTCTCTTTTTCTTTTTAAAAAAATTATGTTAACTATTTTAAGTTGCACAAATGAATTAGAGTTTTTCAAATAGTTATTTTTTAAATTTCAATTAATTCATTCAGATTGTGTACTTTAATCATGGTTATTCATATCAATGTTTTTTCTTAATTTTATTTTAATTATTTGAATTGTGTTTCTTTTGAAAGAATACTGTGTGACTCAGCATTTCTCGTGATGCCTTTGATAACTGCAGTTTGTATTGAAAGACAAAATATCGCCAAGCATGGATTATACGTCTTTTAATGGGCCATTCAGAAAAGATATGCAGTACAAAGTCACAAATTGAACGCCCAGTATTTGAAATGATCTAAAATTTGGGCCTTCTAATCACCAGCAGCATTTCATTCTTTTTTTCATGCTCTACATTTGGGCATTTGATAGGTTTTCATTGTAAAATATGTGGAGAGTTCCAATTCTCAATTTCACTTTGGCACAGACACCAACCTGGTTTGAATCATTCTTCATTATTTTTTCTTTCATCTCTGAAGGACTATCACCACCCTGCAGCTTGGTAATGCAACAATGTCTTTTTTTTTTTTTTTTTTTTTTTTAATACTGGTATCTGAGTACCAAAGATCATGGTAACCTTTTATGTTGAATTTACACTTAACAATAATTAATTCTGTTAAATAATCTGTAATTCTGTTAAATAATTACAGACTTCAACTAACTCTGTTGTGAAGTGCTGAGCGTGCTGATGAAGAGAAATTTAACAGAAATTTCTTTCCATATGCAAAAAGTGGATTTTATAAATGGTATTCATAGATCACGAGATTACATTTAGTGCTGTTGAATTGAGATTAATTGATTTGGTATTCAGTTAAGCATAGGGCCGGTGCAAGAGCTGGAATGGTCACACCAGGTGGCAGAGTTTAGGGAAGGCAAAATTTTTAGAATTTAGGGAAGCACAGAGCAAAAAACTTTAGAGATTTTAGCATGCAAAATTTAGGGGTGTCAAAACTTTTAGAAATTAGACAGCTGCTTGGCAGCAGAATTTCGGTCCTGCAGAGACTGTACTGGGTTGTAAAATGACTAACAGATAAGCTTTAATTATATGTGGTAATTTATTTATTTTGCACTCAGATATGCCTTAAACATATGCTGGAAATAGTCATAAATATAATAAAAAAATAAACTAATATAATTCATGTTTAATTTCATCAGTGTGCGAGAGAAGCAAGACTAAAGTTATCAGAACAGCATTTCTAAATCGCCAGTCTCATGATAATCGCCAATAATGTGCAGTGAAAGCTAGCTAAGCTTTATGCTGATATACGAGAATGTGAAGACTTAAAATATCAGAACAAAAAGCAAAATTTTCCAGTTAATGGAATTTGCAAAGGAATGTGGAGAAGTAATAAATGAATATGACGTAACAGAAGTTTTTCATTGTAATGAAAATGCCACAATCATCAGTCAACAAATGGACTGCAAAATCTGCAGTTTGGATCTAAAGCCAGAAAATATTGCTATCGGTGAATGAAAAAATTTCAATTGACAGTTTAGTGAGTATTTTAGATGTGGCAATTGCGACTTGAACAATGGAACTTGTAACTGAATAAGAAACTGTCTATCTATACAATTAAAGGTAAATTATTAAGACATAAAAATGAAGAAAATTAAACAACTTACATTGAAAGAAATGTTCAATAAAACAAACAAATAAATATTGAGAATTTTTGGTGAATTAAAATTTTTTTAAGGTCACAAATGCTTCATTTTTCATATTTTTAATTTTATAATTTCTACATGTCACTAGATTTAAATTGATGATCTAATGTTCAGAAAAATCCCAAATCCAGAACTGCCAAAGTTCTGACAAGTTCGAATCTTGGACATTGTTTTGGCCTCATCCCAAATAACACACACTATAATAAATTCGCTGGTTCTTACTTTATTAATTCTCATAATTAATTACAATCACTCATTAACTCATAGCTGTGACCAGCCCTCGTACATCGTCGATGGCAATTCTCAAACTCGTCTGAACAAAACATTACAGGTGCGCAGGGGCGAACATGCCGCCCCGCATTATTGTAATTAAGATATAGTATAAAGAAATTTAAATAAGTATATTATAAACAATTTTGAATAAGTATTATTACATAAAATCATTATTATAATTAGACCTTTACCATATGCATCAGCGTACAACTCAAAATAATGCAATATAACATTTCAGTTACATAATGACATTTTATGTGAAGCACATTCAATACTACGCTAACGATAAAAACAATGCTCATTTTTGTATTGGTAAGACACGTAATTTGGTAATTGGTCGTTGAAAGTTCCAGTTTTTTACATTGCACACGCGAACCTTTCCATCTTTACCATAAAATACTTCTATTATGCGACCAACTGCTCAATTACAACAAGGCAAGTGATCTTTAATTAGGACCATGTCTTCAACTTGTACATTGTTTTTAGAGCTTTGCCATTTAGATTGATTTTGTAAATGACTTAAATAATTGGAGTTCCATTTTTTCCAGATAATTTGTACTAATCTTGTGATCTGTTGCCACAATTTTAACTTGTTAATTTTAACTCATCCTTCATTAAGAAGTCAGGCCTGTTCCACCACAGTTGACTTAGTTGCAGTCTTTTGGCAGCCATACCTCAAGATATGAGATCTGATGGATTTTCTTTGAAAGTGATATGATTCCGCTGTGCAATTTCAGTCAGATCCTGTATCTTTGAAATCCACTTTGCAACAAATGTCTTGAGCAGATGTGGCTCTTTCTTGATCCATGACAGCACAACCATAGAATCAGTCCAAAGGTGAATAGCAGTAAGCTCCAATTTTAACGATGATTTCACTCAATGCATTAGTTTAGGTAATAGCACTGCTGCGCAAGTCTTGGGATTGTAGTCTTCTTTAGGAGGGAGACACACAACTTACTGCACACCAACCTCACTGATGTATGGTTTGTTTCTAATGTGGCTTTACAGTAGATAACTGCTCCATAGGTGGCCTCTGAGGCATCAGAGAAACCATGTAACTCAATCTTGATTGTGTCTGTAATAAAATACATCTGTGGACTTCAATGTTTTTAATTAGCTGCAAGGTAGTGGAGAATTCTTTCCATTCTTTAACCCCTTTTTCTGGCAGAACATCATTCCAGTTCAATTTTAAAAGCCATAATTTCTGCATAAATATTTTTGCCATAATTATAATTGGGGAAACTATACCCAATGGGTCAAAGATGCGAGATATGACGGATAACACTTGCCGTTTCGTAACCTTTACGTTGTCTTCGATTTTAACATTGAAGCTCAAACAATCTCTTTTTGACTTCCATAAAATACCCAATGCTTTAGATTCTTCTGATTTACCAAAGGGATATGTTTTGTCATTTGTTTGATACAGTTCAGTAGCATTACTTCACCACTTATGGAGTAACATATCTCCACTCTTCAAAATGCCTATTAACTGATTTTGAAGTTCTAATGCAGAACTTAGCAACTCAGCTCTAGATAGAATGTCGTTCATGTACATGTCTTTTCTCAGTACAGGTGCTGCTAAAGGAAATTTATCTCCTTTGTCCTTTGACAGCTGTACAAGTGTCCTCATTGCTAAAAATGGTGCACTCACAGTACCATAGGTAATGGTGGTTAGCTCAAAGTTTTTAACTGGCTTATCAATGCCTTCTTTCCATAAAATTCTTTGCAACTTCCACTGATCTGGATGGATAGAAATAGCTTGATACATCTTTTGTATATCTGCAGTGAAAGCAAAAATATATTTCCTGAATCTCAGGATAATTGAGAATAAATCATCTTGTATCACACTGCCATTATACTGTATAGAATTTAGAGAGTTTCCTTTGGTTGTCGAAGAAGAGTTAAATACTACCTTCAAGGGAGTCGACTAACTTTTCTCTTCTTCCCTATATACTCCAATATGAGGAATGTAATATGAACCTCGTTCCTCCTCGCTTTCACTCAACTCAATCATATGTCCTAACTGTAACTGTTGATATTCTTTTAAAAATTCTGAATATAATTTTAAATATTCGGGATTCTTTACTAAGCGTTTCCATAAGGAATTTAATTTACTCCTTGCAATTTGTTTAGAACTTCCTAAAGTGTCCGGATCCTCCTTTAATGGCATTTTAACAACGTACCTACCGGTTTTATCTCGTGTATAATTTTCTACGAAATGTTTCTCACAAATTAAAAATTCTTTGTTTTTGGGTTTATCAGTTTCAAAATTTTCTAATTCCCAAAATTTTCTAAGAGTTTTATCTAAGTTGTCTTCTTCCTTTATCAACCCACAATGAACCCTGTTTTCAGTCTCTGTTGGAATACTTCTAGACATGATAAAACCAAAAATTGTATCTTGGAAAAATAAGATCAGGATTATTCATTCGAATTTGACACGGTTTCAAAAGTTCATTAAAAACTCCCACTCCCAACAACATATGTACCCTTTCTGGAACATTAAATCCTTCATCTGCTAATTTTAAATTAGGAAGATCTTGCACTAAAATTTTAATTTTTGCACAAAGGTGTTAAATCAGCAGTTATTTTTGGAATTACTAAAAAGTCCAAATTCTTTATAAAAGTTCCTTCTTTATTGCATATCAAAGCATTAATTTTATGCTTTATTCTTAAAGTAGCATCATTTATTTCCAAAACCGAAATGTTTGTTTTTTCTTTCTCTAACTGCAAATGCTCAATAAAATTAGGTGTCTAAAAGTTTGACATACTACCGCGGTCCAGCAGACACTTACTTCACTCTGTGTTTTCTTCCCTCGTTTTCAATTTAAAAAAACATACGATGGTTGAAAGCAAAACTGTATTTGGTTTATTCGAATAATTTCTAATAAATGCCTTTTGAACGAACTCCTGCGCATTAAGATTCAAGGTCGATGAATCATCTGGTTTGGGAATGTTGCAATCAGATACATTTGTTTTGTTTTTTTTTTTAATTCTGATGAAGAACATTCTTTCTCCTTTACGATATTTGCTTTCGGAAAATGAAATGAAATGAAATGAGTTTTGTGGTGCCATTTTTGACAAAAACAAGAATATTTTGATGGGCAATTTGATACTGAATGCATATGTAGACAGTTAAAACATAATTTATTAGATTTTACAACCTGTACTCTTTCTTGTACTCGTAATTTTAAATACGATGGGCATTTTGCCAATCCGTGATTCCCATGGCATAAAATACAATTCTCTGTTTTAACATCTTTTAAAAACACTTTAGCTACACTTTTTGAGGTGTTATACTTATGATTAACATGAGAATTCGCAGTAAGAG
This sequence comes from Stegodyphus dumicola, assembly GCF_044657685.1. Lineage (NCBI taxonomy): Eukaryota > Metazoa > Arthropoda > Arachnida > Araneae > Eresidae > Stegodyphus > Stegodyphus dumicola. The sequence continues at coordinate 204,986,146 of NC_140771.1, forward strand.
GTTTTCCTCGTGACGTGAAATATAAATCTATTTCTTTACCTAACTCACTAGGTGAAAACCATGAATCACCTTGCCTCACTGCAGTGTGAGAAGCTGTTCCCGTATCTAAAGACTGGTATAACCATTCTGAAACTATTAGTTGTTTGAGGGTCTCGAAGTCAGTTACCTTCCTTAATTTTAAATAATAATCCCAAGTGGTTATTAAGCATGAAGCGAACTGCACGAGTTTCATTATGGTTGTTTAACAGTTTTTCTAAAGTTTTCTAAACACGAATATGGTGTTGGTTGAAGTTCCTTCATAGCTGCTTCTTTTACTTTTTCATAATTCATGATATCCTTATCATGTAAATAGGTTATTATATTCAAAGCTTTGTCTTCTAACAGAATTTCTGCTTTATAGCCCTCCAAAACATTTTTTGTAATAAACGCTCGTTCTAATGACGAAAAGAAAAATCCCCAACTCTCAGGCCGTATAGGAATTTTTACAGTTAAGGTCCTGATACTTTTTATTAATTGAGCTAGTGACTCTAATTTTGTTTCGGTTTCGCTTACACCATCAAGTTTTATTTCTGCTTTAAGCTTAGCCAACTCTATCTCATTCTTTGATCTCTCAAGTTTTATGTGTTCTAACTCGACAAGTTTTTGCTCTTCTTGTTTCCTATTTTCGATAATAGAGTTTGCTATCTCTTTTACTAAATCTTGTTTAGTGTTAAAAATTTCACTATTCTCAATAATATCAGTTAAATCTGCTACAGTCATTTTTTCGTCAACATTTAGATTTATTTCTAAGGCAATAAGCTTTAAATCTTCTTTTTTAGCAGCCTTAAATAACGTTGTTATTTATAACAGAACAAAGCACAGAATGTACAGAATCAACAAGAGAGGAATCACTTACCTCTGCAGTGATTCACTTTTGATGAACATCCTTATCCAAAATCAGCGATATTCATTGAAAAGAACAAGCTGGGAATACTGGGAATACTCACAAACACTCCTGCGTTCTCAAAAATGAAACACTATATTTTCACACACAAAACTCATTCTCCAGCTGACTATGACCAGATATGTTTGGGTCTCATCCCAAATAACACACACTATAATAAATTCGCTGGTTCTTACTGTATTAATTCTCATAATTAATTACAATCACTCTTAACTCATAGCTGTGACGAGCTCTCAAACTCATATGAACAAAACTTTACGGATGCGCATGCACGAATTAGATTACAAGTGCTCAGGCACGAACAGACATGGTACTGCATAAATAAGAATAATGTATAATTTATGTTTTGATTTAGAATGATACAAGCAGAATGCATGTAAGCAATTTTCCACAACTTTATCACTGGGAAGTTGCTTTGCACAATTTTATCACCCTACATTTAGTTTGTTAAAATATTATCCATATTTCTGTTTAAGTTCAATTTTTTCAAAAAAAGCACAACTTGATTTTCAAAAATTAAATTATCCAAGTGTTTACATAAAAATGCAGTTAATGCCATGAAATATCTTTGGATGTAAAACATTTTCAGACTCATTTTTATTTTTTGCCTTTGCTGCGCAAAGAAAATAACATAAAAAAACTTGTATTCTAGTAAATTTTTGCACTGTTAAACATTTCTGTAGTAGAAGACAACATGTATTATGTACTATATTTTTGGTGTATTGTTTGAAGTAGTATACAAATGTGGTATAATATTTTCAAATCTGAAAATAAATTTCATTCCATATTTAATAAAGCTAAGTAAAATAGCAGATGATAACATGGCAAAGGTGAAAAACTCTTATAAAAATTTGAAAGTTTAAAAAGTAATCTAAAAAGTTAATAAATTCAAAAATTTTTAAAATATATTTTCATATATTATTAATAAATATTTATTATGCATCTCTAATAAAAATGAGAATTAAAAAATCCTTATGAATAATCCTCAGTAAAAGTTTATTTGGAAGTTTAAGGTTAAAAATAGCTATTGCCATTGTTGAAGATTGTAACAAACTGTATAACCCACATTTAGCATTATTGCTTATAACAAATAGGCCAAATTTCATAATGCTATGATAGATAAATTTACATATATATTTACATATATATTACAAGAGACAGGAGACCATTGGGTGAGCAGCTGTGATGCCATAAACATGAGACTCGGAAACATATCAATTCCAACATTTTTCAGTAATGATATTTTAGAAATTATGCAATGGTATATGAATATTATTGAGGAAAACATCATACCAGAAAAAGAAGCTTTCGTCAAACTAATGTGTGAAAGGCAGCAGCCATTTTTAAACTGACGCCATACTAAGAACTCTATATAAGAGCATTCAATCGGTAAAATTGAAAAAGCAAGAAATATCAGTAATAAAAAACACTTACCTTCTTAAAGAAACCGTTCTTTGCAATTTTGTGCAATTTTTCTCCCCACATACATAACAATCTGTTTCCTCTTAGAAAACATCAGAGAATCAGCATTGGGCACTAGCCAAAACAGACGTGTGCTAATCTGCATATCTGGGTGGCCACATATTGATTTTGGCAATATATTGCTTTCCCTCATGAATATATTTCCATGATGTTTTGGTGGAGTTGCAGATAATTAGAAAGAACAGAATAATATTTAGATCATTTAAGAGTATAAGGAAGTAAAATATTTTAAGTATTATGTTGATATTTATTAAGTGACAGAAAATGCCATAGATGGATAAAAGTAGTCTTGCTGTTCAGAATTAACATACAATAAATATTAGAAAACCTTATTTTCTTTTTTTAACTTGTTTGAACTGTTTGGAAGAAAGATCATGTACTTTTTGTAGTATTACCAGAAACAGTAATATGCTTTTCACCAAAGATGGAAAGCTGAATTATCATTATAAATTTAGTATACTTGATATGAATAAGATGTATCCATAGTGCTTAATTTTTTTTTCATTTTTATATAAAAATTATTAGTTTTGAAGTTTAAGAAAAAAAAAAAAATATTAGTAATTTTAGTAATAGTTTTCAAAAAATGCCCAACTCTCTGAATATAGAATTATTTTCTTATTGTTCATTTTTGTGTGTAAACTTATACTTCTTGATATTTGTAGGTATGTTTGGATAAATGCTCTTTAGATTCTTCATTCCTTTTGTCTTTGATTCAATATGTTCTTTATATATTCAGGTAAATACATATGATTTCAATAGTGCTATTCAATTTAATTACAATTTCAGAAGTTATCACACTTTTTCTTTCTGCTTTTCAATCCAAAAATGAAAATTATTTATTAACACCAGGTAAGTATTTTACCTGGTGTTAATACTGATGAAAGTTGTACTGTATTTTATAATTTCCTAATATTTTAAATAATATTTAGGAATTGAATCTATAACATAACCATGCCCCCCCCACTTCATTAAATTATTGGGTCACCTACAGAATTTCTTCCTAGTATTATATTTTAATCTTTTATATCCAAGCGCTCAGTTGTATAATTAAGTAAACTTCAGATTTTATTTTCTGAATACTTACTTTAAATCGCACTACAAATCGTTCAAATAAGTATGACCATTTCAGTGCAGTTTTTTCATCTTCAGAGAGTTTGGAAAAGTCTTTAACCTAGAAATATACATGAAACATTTCACTGCAATATCTATTTTGACAGGGGTACTTAACTGGAGAATTCTCTTAAGAGAAATTTTCTGATTCCAGGAAAAGTTTATTTAACCTCAGATTTATACACTAAAACTATAATACTGGTTTCCAAAATTAAAGTTACAAACTAATTTTTTGTAATACTTCAAAATAACTACCTCCAGTAGTTTTAAAAATTGAAACCATATGCAAGGTAATATCAAAACATTTCAAGACTAATTCTGTTCACAAGAAAGCACTTTATTTATCTGTGTTGATGCACTCTTACCTTCAAAATAGTCACTTTTGTTCCCAGCATTTCTGCCACTGCTAGAATGTGTTCTGGAAGTCCTCTTTACAAAGCATGTCAAGCACTTTCTGAAATTTGCACTGGATCTTCATAACAGTATCAAAACAGCAACATTTGAGCTAAATATTCAGCTTTGGGCAAATGGAAAGTCCACAGTACCAAATCTAGCAAGTAGGTGGGTGCAGAAATAAAATCATCTGGTTTCTGGAGAGAAACTGACATGGGAGGAGAGCACTGTGTCGGTGCATTGTCATCCTGGAGCAGCCAGTATTTTGCATGCCACAGATTCGAAAACTTTTACTCAATGTTCTCCCTCAGATGCCTTATTACCTGGTAGTAGAACTTGCTATTGATGGTCTGGCCCCTGGTGATAAATTTATTATGCACAGTGCCATGCATATCAAAAAAGATGATGAGCATGCACTTCGCCATCTTCGATTGTGAAGATGATGGGCTCTTCCACTTTGAAGACTGTTGCTTCGTCTCGGGGTTTTACCTGTACACCTGAGTTCAGTAACCAGTAATGATTCTCAATATGAAGAACCAATCATCCATAGCATGCTGCCAGAGTTCTCGTCAGACTTCGGGTGGTATTGCTTCTGCTTCTAAGTAAGGAGTCTGGGAACGAATTTAGCAGGAACACAGCCGTGTTCAAATCACACATGAGGATACCTGCACTGTTCTGTATGACTTAGCAGGAATGTTGTGGATTTTCTCTGATGATCCTTATGTACAACTTGCTGAAAAGGTTTGACATTTGCAGTGTTATGCTCGTTGAAGGTCGTTCTGATCTCTCACCATCTTCCAGTAAGGTTATTCTGCTCTTGAAGCACACATGCCTTTGAGAACACCTCAAACAACTCATTGCAGCATTGTACACTTGCTGAATCATGTCAAACGTCAGATTTACCCTGTTTCACACAGAATTTTATGGTTGCTTGTTGTTCTAACTTGCTGTGTATGATTTTAATCGCAGATGTGATAACACACAGGATGAGAACAACATTAATCGCACAGCTCCCAATGTACACAGAACGATGTCTCTCGGCACACTTAGAAAGGCCAGTACTTCCTGTACCTCTGCATGCAGCCTCCCACTTGTTATATATGTAACTGTAACTGTATCTATTACTATCTTTTATCATAACTGTAATATAGAATAATAGTATGAGCAATGTAGAATAAATGATGTTTGTGTACATCTTGTAATCATCGCTGAGCACACACCCAACATATATAAAAAAACAACACATGGCTCAGTGGAGTCCCTCTTAGATTAAAAAAGAAAATCTTTTTTCAAGAACCATGCAGCCTCAGTAAAGATATTCTAAACAAAAACATGATGGGAAGTTGTTTACAGTGAAATCGAAACTTCTATCCATGGTAAATACATTGCTTATTTTTATTTGAAGTGGCTAAAAATATGTATATATAAACTATTTAAAGTCCTAAATTAAATTTAGATGGATTAAAGCCACCAAGTAATCTAAATTTTGAAGGTAATTTAAGCAAAAATTGGAAGAAATGGAAACAAAACTTCCAAATTTATATGTTAGCATCTGGTGGTCTGGTGGTATTACTAAATCACCTGAAATTAAAGTAGCTATTTTATTGCATATTATTGGTGAAGAAGCACTTGAAAAGTTTAATACTTTAATCTAAGTGAAGAAGATAAGAAGGATGCTGACAATGTAATTGAAGCTTTCGAAAATTTTTGCATACCGAAAGCAAACGAAAGTGTTGATAAACATATATTTTTCTGTGGAACACAGCATGTAGGTGAATCGTTTGATGATTTCTTAACCGATTTAAAGAAATTAAGTAGCAACTGTGGATTTGCGGAATTAAAAGATAGTTTAATAAGAGATAGAATAGTAAGTGGAATTCTAAATAAAAATCTCAAAAATAGATTATTAAGGGAAGATCAGTTAACATTGGAGAAATGTATTAAAATGTGTAAAGCTTCTGAATAAGCAGAACTTCAGCTGAAAACTTTAACTGAAGAAAATAAAATAGAAGTGATCAAACGTAATAAATTTCCACCATCAGAGGAAAAAAGTCAGCCTTGTAAGAAAAACTATCATGTAAAACAAAAGCAACAAAGTACTAAATCTTCTTCAAACTATTAAGGAAATAAGTACAATAATCCGAAACCATGTAGAAAATGTGGAACTTTCCATAAGTTATACAATTGTCCTGCTTATAATAAGATTTGCTTGTACTGTAAAAAGAAAAATCACATTTCTAAAATGTGCACTTATAAAAATGTTAAAGTTGTGCAGAATAATTTAGAGCATGAGTTACATAATAATGGTAATGAATATATTTTAGAAGATACAAATCCATTTTCTAAAAATATAATAGAATGGTTTGAAAAACTAAAAGTTTTAAATATTTATTTGTTAAGTTGGATACTGGAGCTCAGTGTAATGTGTTACCATTGCCTAAATTTAAACAATTAAATTTCAGAGATAAATGTATGACTAAATCAAAAGTCACTTTAAATAATTACAATAGTACTACAATTGATGTAGTCGGAAAATGTAAATTATTATGTGAAACATCAAAAGGGAACAAGGATGAAATAGAATTTCAAGCCGTAGCATGTGATAAAACTGTTCCAGCTATTTTAGGTTTACCTACATTGCAAAAATTAAACCTAATACAAAGGATTTGTATAGTAAATCCTGTTTCCAATGAAAAGTTACCAGAATCTTTAAAAGGATATCAAGATTTGCTTAAAGGAACTGGTAATTTAACTGGATATACATACATAGTACCTACTTTAAATTCAAATTAGATTTAAATTTTCACATAATATAATAATTTTAATATTATTAATAATAATAATTTAGTAACATAAATTTATTCATAGTAAAATGTACTTGCGGCCGTAAAAATAATTTGGCGGGCCGCCAGTTGGACAGCCCTGATCTAAACTCATTTTGATGGTAATCAGAGAGTTTGGGAATATTTCTTACAAGCAACACAGTTCTACAGATTAATTTCACAGATTTGAAAACCTATCATTTTCATGTTTCTTTAAAAAGTATATTCTTTCAATCTTTTAACAACCATCAGATGCTTACATTACAATGAGTATTTCCCTAAATTATACAATAAGGTATCAGAACGTTTTTGGGAGTAGCTCTGTAACATACATGCCAACAAATGGCAGTGGTGTGTTGTTTTTTATATGTGCTCAGTGATGATTACAAGATGTACACAAACATCGTTTATTCTACATTGCTCATACTATTATTCTATATTACAGTTATGATTAAAGATAATAATAGATACAATTACAATTACATATATAACAACTCCCTTTTTTATCAAAAATAATAATAGTAAAATTAAACATATTCTTTTAAATAATAAGATTTCTTAACAGTCCTACCAGATTGAGTAACGTAGTTATGTCCATTTGAAAAATTTGATGATACTATACCTCTTTCACTATTTGGTGACACAACACTTCTGTTAGGTTTTGAAGGACTTACAGACATATCTAAATTTGTAGTGCTTCTGCTATTCTCAGGTATCTCCAGTTCATCTATAACTTCATTCTCAGAGTTGTTTTGTATTGCAAACTCTTTCTGATTAGTTCCTTTAAGAAGGTCTCTTCTGCTCCTCTCTGCAATTCTTCCATCTGTTCTTATAATCCTATATGAACGTGGTCTTTCTGCTTCTTCTATAATTTTCACTCTTTCATTTAGTTTTTTCCCTTTCTCTTTTATGTAAACATGATCTCCTATTTTCAGTGGTTTTAATGGTCTTGCATTCCTATCATAATAACATATTTGTAAGGTTTGGCTCTTCAGTAAATGTTGTTTATGGTCTTCATATTGTTTAGCTTGGACGAAATTCTCTTTTATAAGCATCAATCCATTTACTTTTTTTCCAAACATCAATTCTGAAGGTGACTTCATTTCATCTGAAATAGGAGAGTTACGATATTCCAGTAATACTAAATATGGATCCTTGTTGTCAATTACAGCTTTTTCTAACATTCACTTGACAGCTTGAATATGTCTTTCAACCATTCCATTAGATTGTGGGTAATCTGGACTTGAAGTTCTGATTTCAAAATTCCATCTTCTTGCAAAGTCTTTAAATTTCCTGCACTTATATTGTGGACCATTATCTGAATATACTATTTTCGGAATACCATGTCTTGCAAAAATTGATTTCAATTGCTTTATCACTGCTACACTTGGCAAATCTTCCAAATGTCCAATTTCAACATGCCCACCAGTGGGCGAGCAGTAAAGTCGCTGAACACTGTTAGTTCGGTCCGAGGTTCGAATCCCGCGAACGGGTTGGCTGCATGGGTGTTTTCATGGTTTTCACCGTGTGTAACGTGTATACGAGCCAGTTTCCCTTAGAAAGTCCTCCACGAAGGCTTCTCCCCTTAGGCAGATAGCCTTAGTGTGCTTTGCCATAATTAATTACACACACACCAATTTCAACATATTTCCTAAAATAATCTATAACTATTAGATAATCCCTTCCTTGAAAGTAAAAGAGATCTGTTCCCAATACTTCCCATGGACCATTAGGTATTTCTTTAGATATCATTGGTTCTTTAGTATTAGCTTTTTGTAAACTTAAACATGTTTGGCAATTCAGTACCAAATTTTCAATTTCTTTCGACATTCCTGGCCACTATAATATTTCTCTTGCTTTGATCTTGCATTTTACTACTCCTAAATGACCATAATGAATTCTTATTTAAATCTTTTCATAAACTTCTTGGTACAACACAGGAATTTTTAAATATCAATCCATTTGCTTCTGATAGTTCTTCTCTGAAGTTAAAATATGGTTTTGCCAGTTCTGGAACCATACATTTTTAAGCTGGCCATCCAGTTTTAATTAATTTTCTTAAAACTTGTAGTTCTTCATCTTTTTCTGTTTCCAGTTGAAAAACTTCCATTTTACCATTAGACATTGGTATACATTCTACAACCAATCCAACATGAGCTTCTATGTCTCCTTCAAAGAAATCAGATCCTTTATCAGTGAATGATCTTGATAAGGCATCCACTATAAAAAGTTCTTTTCCTAGTTTGTATTTTATCTCAAACAGATATGGCTGTAATCTTATATGCATTCTTTGTAATCTTACAGGGTATTTATTTAATGGCTTTTTGAAAATTGATTCCAGTGGTTTATGGTCACTTTCCACAGTAATATATTTTCCAAACATATACTGGTGAAATTTCTCACACACAAATACAATAGCTAAAGTTTCCTTTTCAATTTGAGCATAATTCTTCTGTGTATCTGTTAATGCCTTAGATGCATATGCTACTGGTAAATTATTCTGCGGTAAGACTGCTCCTAGTCCTTCTTGAGATGCATCTACAGATAAAACTACTGGCATGTTTATATCTACTGGCATGTTATATCTCCTGGTAAAACCGGTTTATTTACTAAGACATCTTTAAGTCTTCCAAATGCTTTTTCATGTGTTGCATTCCAGTTCCAGATAACTTGTTTATTCAACAAATCTTTTAAACATGATGTCAATTCTGATACATTAGGTATAAATCTAGAAACATATGTAATCATTCCTAGGAAAGTTTCTAATTCTTTCATATTTTTTGGTGGTTTTATATGTAGAATAGCCTTAACTTTGTCTTCATCTGGTTTTAAACCATCTTTAGAAAATATATGTCCCATATATTTTACTTCATTCAGCTCAAATTTACATTTATTTAAATTGAATTTAACATTCTTTTCTCTGGCTCTGTCCAACAACTTCTTTAATCTTAGATCATGTTCTTTTTTATCTTTACCCCAAACTAATAAGTCATCTATATATATTTGAACTCCTTCTAAATCACTAAAAATTTCAGAAAAACTTCTGTGGAAAACTTCTGGTGATGAACTCAGGCCATATCGCAACCTCAAAAAACAATATCTACCAAACGGAGTGTTAAATGTAATAAATTCACAACTTGAATCTGACAGTTTAATTTGCCAAAATGCTTTGTTTGCACCTAAAATACTAAAGACCTTTGCATTTGTCATTTGAGATGAAATTTCTTCAAAGGTTGGTATGTGATAATGTTCTCTCAATATATTTTAGTTAAGGTGCTGAGGATCTAAACACACTCTTAAATTGCCATCCTTTTTCCTTACTACCACTAATGAATTCATGAAGTCTGTTGGTTGGTTAACTTTCTTTATAATACCATCTTTTTCCATTCTTGCTAATTCCTTTTTTAATGGATTTAATAAGCTAAGTGAAATTTCCCTACAGGGTTCTATTTCACCAACAGCTCCTGGTTTTAATTTAATAGTAGTAAATGAGGCTTCGTCTGGGGAGAGCTTAGGTCAGGTTATTTTTTAAGTACTATAATAATAATTTGTGAGCAAGTGGGACAAATTTCTCAATAGCTGTATAATGTTCCTTGTATCAAAATTACATTAAAATTACCTGAATATTCATGTTTAAATATTTATAAATTAATATGTGCTTAAATTTCATGCAGATAGAGTCAAGTTTTTGTTGGTTATTAAGAAATTTATGAACATCTGCATGTGCACTTTCGTGTAAAAATAGGCATTTGAAACTGAGAACATCAGATTTTTATGTAGAAATTAGAAAAGTATTGCTGAAATATTCGAATTATTGAAAGTGGCATTTTGTGAAGATGCTATGAAGTAAAGTGTGTTAGAATGGCATTAGAAATTTAATAATAAGTGCGATGTGATGGATGATGCAAAAAAGATGATGATAAAAGACAGTAAAGATCAGAGGCCCATTAAAAACAAGAAAGATGAATATTATTATTAAAAGAGTGCAAAGGGCATTATGATCCAATAGATGATTAATTATGAGGCTGACAGGTGAAGAACTGCACAATCGAAAAACAGCTAATTTTAACTGAAGAATTGAATATGAGAAAGATCTTTCAAAGGATGTGTCTCATATACAGAGTTGGAATCCCCTCTTTGTGATTTTTCTTTTTTGGCCAAGATAACAATTACCCAGTTGGATCATCCTGTGAATTCATGTGATTTTACTCCTCATATTTTCTGATTATTTGCAAAATTGAAAGGTGGATTAAATTTTTTTAATATATAGCTCTTTGCAAGCCTTTTTCCAGAAAGGAAGATACTATTGAATTCAGTTTATAGATGCTGAAGGAGAATACTTTGAAAGTAGGGGCATACCTTGTCTTTTTCATAAATGGCATGCTGTTAAACACAAAATTTTTTTAAAAAATTCTATATTAATAAATGGGAATTAGCATTATGCTTATTCAGTATTTAGCTATTATGTATTAACATATTATCTAATAAATAAAATTATGAAATAAAAATGATAAAAATTTAAAACTAACCAGATTTTGTTTCCTCTGAAAATTATGAAATTTATTAATATTTACAGAAATAATGTACTTTGAAGATACACATATTATTTGATTTGAGGAAATAACAGTATATACCTGAGGCCTAAGATACAATCGAAAGTCTAGAAATAACACTTAGATTACACTCATTAGAATTAGAATTTTTTGAATATGAATTCTGTCCTTCTATTTAAAATTATGAATTCCTTTATAAGATCTTCATAAAATGAAAGCCATGCTTTAACTCTCAGAAGTTGTTGTTTCTCAATATAACTGCAGTACTCTAATATAATTATTAATTCTTAATGCTGAAAATGATCATTTTGTGAATGCAACTGAAATTGGTACCTACAGAATAAGCTTCTCTCATAATGCTATGAGTGTCATATTTATAGTACAGTCAAAAGTCGTTAATTCGGACACCCATAATCCGGACCTCAAAGCTACAAACTTTCTGCGCATGCGTCGCGTTCACGCATGCGCACAGGCCTTTACGAGAGCGCGTAAGACTCTTACGGCTGCGAATATGTTTGTGCGCATGCGCGTTTAAATTGTAACGGAGTTACACGCTAAGCTAAAGTTATCTAATTCAGTTAATGTTGCCGATTGCGTTGTTCCTTAATCTTCGAATTGGATCCGGCTTATTATTTTTTGCAGACTGTTAGAGCAATTTTATAAAAGTAAGCTTGAACTTTCGATTATGTCAAATAGAATTTCCGATATATATTTACTACAAAGCGAAAGTATGTTTTGAAATCCGAAATCTGTTTATCAATTTCACGCTGCTCTGCGGCAGAGGGGGGGGGCAGAAACGTCATTATTAGATTATGATAGATTAGAAAGATTATGTCAAATAGAATTTCCGATATATATTTACTAATATGTAATTTGTATCTACAAAGCGAAAGTATGTTTTGAGATCCGAAATCTGTTTATCAATTTCACGCGGCGGATTGGAAGTTGATTTGTCAGCACTATCCTTATCTTCAGGGCAGATGTTTTTATTTTATTTGGTTTATAATTCCATACTAAGTGTAGTATTTCATTCTGTCTTTGATATGATTTAAATCAAGTTCCTCGTCATTATAATTCGCTTCCGATAGTGAAGAAAGTGACCCAGAGGTTATTGAAAACGAAAACATTTCGATTGACAAATTAGTCGGTATTCTCAACACAGCAATTATAGGACTTGAACAGCGGAACTTTGTAACTAAACAAGAAATTATGTCTGTTTAATAGAATTAAAGAGAAAGTATTATCACATGAAACGAAGCAACTTACATTGAAGGAAATGTTTAATAAAGTAAACAAATAAATATTGAGCTTTTTCTTTTTGTAAATTTTGATACCCTTTAGATCATAATTGTTCTTTATTTCATAAATTACGGTTTCATATTTTTAATTTTGTAATTTTTGCATGCCATCTTCCTGATTTAAACTGATAATCTATAATCCGGAAAAATCGATAATCCGGAATCGCCGAAGTCCCGACGAGTCCGGATTAACGACTTTTGACTGTATATGGTAATAGTTTTATACAGATTTATAAAAATGTCCAGCAGTGTTGGTTAGCACTCAATTTATTTAGCAATATTTTTGGAAAAATCACGATTATAAGAAAGTTTTCTTTATTCAGAAGGATCATAAATTGAAGTCTATTAAGGAAACCTAATCTTTTGAGTATTGATTGGATATGTTATTGAAAATCTCAAATTAAAGTCACCTTATTTCAGTGTGAACATTTATTCTTTTTGATGACAATTAATTTGTCTCTTGTGCCCTGTCATTTTCTCATACTGCTTCAAAATCATTTCTCTGTGACACAAGCATATAGAGAAATTTTGTGATCTCTTTTCTCTTCCCCCACCCCCTTTTTTCTTTAAGAAATATCGAGAATTTTCTTTGGTAAAATCTCAAAAAGTGTATTTGAATGACAAAATATCATTGAAAACACTTCAAAAAAGTATGTTCATATATTCGGCCAAAAATTTAATGAATCCATGCAATTTGTGTAATTTCATCTGTTTACTGAATCTTACCATTAAATAGCAGAACTTGTTTAATCATGAAATATGCACAATCTATCAGCTATTTTAAAATTCCCTTCTTTTTGTTATAACTTGGTTAAAGCTTTAGAGACATTTGTTTCCATTAATTTAACTGGAGATCTACTCTTGATTGCCCTTAATGTTGAAAGTTGTAAGCTTGTTTTTATAGAATAGCTTGTTTTAAAAAAGTAGTAGTACTACTATTATTTATTTTAAAAATGAAACTTGGAATAAATAATATCATGGAATACTTCAAATTTGTATATTTTTTAGAGTGAGGGAGATCTCCTTTTGGATGTAAATCATATCAAGCTTTCTGATTGGCTTAGCTCAGAGCAAAATCTTTGTGTGTAGACTAACTTCTGTCAGGCAACAAGTTTAGCAGGAAAACTTATTGCTTTGCCAAAAAAACTGTGTTACCTAGCACAGTTATTTGACAAAAATGTTTTAAAGAATGTTGAAGTTTCTAAGTTTTTTTTAAAAAATGTGAAAAAGGTCCACTATATTTTAACATAGAGTAAGTTTGTAAGTAATTCAGTATGTAGCAAAGTATTAAATAATTAATGACATTTGTATTAAGCAGATAAAATAATCTAAATTAATATTAGTTTAAGTTATCCAGAGAAATATCATTATAGTATCTTATTCTCTGTTATGCAAATTCAGTATATCTAGGTTTGATTGTATAAATAATATGTGATGAAATTTCTCATTCTTTGAAAATGGTTTTAGTTCCATTGACAACACTGTTTTTAAAGCATAACTAAACATTAATAATTTTTAAATTTTTACATAATATCTGGCATGGACTATTTGTATTACAAAGGATCTTAATCAAGAATAACATTCTGGCATAGGGTGAAAAGAGGGCTGAATGGGTTTCAAATTATTATATTGTAATACCCATGTAAGGTAAATTTTTTTTTTTTTTTTTTTTTTTGTCTGTATTTTATAAGTTTTTCTGTTCATTAAGTTTTTAATCACAAATTGTCTATATAATGAAAATTGTGCTAATTAAAATTACATATATATATACATATCTTTCAATTTGTATATGTATGTCTTTTCTTATATTTTTTATGTTTTTTCTTTTTACATAACCTATAAATTATCAGAAAACATTCATCAACTATACCATATTTCATCGCCTATTTTTTCTCTTTTTTTTAACTAATTTTATTATCTGAAAAATAGAGAGGGGAAAATTATAGGAATAATATAATTTCTGAAGAATACGGTTATGGTAAAAACATAACAAATAAAAAGTAGTTGTGGGCTAAACTACTATTAACTATCACAATATTATTTCTTTAAACGAAATCAGTATTCCAGTAAGAATACAGAGTAATATTAACATTACAATATCTAATTGTAACTGAACTGGACCCAGTTCAGTTGCTTTGTAAAGCTGCAGGGACACCTCATATGAATGACTCAGTTCCCAAAATGGACATCAGAGGAATGAGGGATAAGGAGGCGAAAAAATATCCCGTATTTTGGAAGGTTGAACACATAAGCAGTAGATAAGGCTACAATGAGCTGGAGCATAAATAACTGATATAATGTGAAATCACATATTTGAAAGTTTCTTAAGTGTGAGATTGCCTGTCATGTCTGGACAGCTTAATGAAGAATCTGTAAAAAATATGTTTCAAATAATGAGTGCAGGGGAAAAGAAAATGAATGAAATGCTAATATAAAAATGCAGATACTAATTAATTGAATATACTGAATAAAATTGAAAGTAATCAAAGGAATACAATTACAGTACAAAGTCCGAAATCCGAACTCGTCACGACTTCCGCAATTCTGGATTTGGGATTTTTCTGTATATTAGATCATCAGTTTAAATCGAGTAAGATGGCATGTAGAAATTATAAAATTAAAAGTATGAAATCGTGATTTATGAAATAATGATGCATTTATGATCAAAATCATAAATGCTTCAAAATAACAAAAAAAGGGGGATATCAAAATTTACAAAAACAAAAAAAGCAATAAAAAATTATTTATTTGTTTAATTTATTAAACATTTCCTTCAATGTAAATTGTTTAAGTTGCTTTGTTTTTTGTGCTAATACTTTCTCTTTAATTCTCTAGACAGCCATAATTTCTTGTTTAGTTAACATTGTTGAAGTCCTGCAATTGCTGTGTCGAGAATTCCGACTAACTGGTCAAGCGAAATTTTTTCGTTTTCAGTTCACTATCGGTAACAGCATTTTCTTGATCTAGAACCATACTACAGATTTTGCCATCCATTAATTGATTGATGATTAAGGAGCATTGTCATTACAATGAAAATCATCTTCATTTATTACCGCTTCTCCCCATTTCTTTACAAAATCCTTTAATTGGAAAATTTCACTTTTGGTTTGCGATATCCCAAAACCTTTAAAATACGTGGCTATCATCATAAAATTTAGCTAGCATTTACTATTATAGCTTATTTGGCTATGTATCATGAAATTGGCGACTAAAGACAAGTTGTTCCCCTAAATATTATCTTGCTTCTATGGCTCTGAGACAGTTAAGCCTGAATTGTGTTAGTTTAGTTATTTATTATACTTATTTCTATTTCTTGCACATACTTAAGTCTTATCTGAGTCCTGACTAAATAAATTCCCACATACACATAAAGCTTATTGAGGGCCGGCATTAGATATCTTACCGCCTGTTGAAGTCTCTGTGGGTCCCAAATTCTGCTAATAAGTGCCTCCCTTTGTCTTCCCTAAATTCTGCCGCCCATTGCGGCCTTATGAGCCCTGGCGCTGGTTCTAGGTTTATGTGAATAACAAATAAGTTATTCTTAATTCAAATAACACTAAATATAATCTTTTGGCATATGAGTATTATTAAGAAAATTCTATTTTTAGCATATGGAAAGAAATTTTTGTTAAGTATTTCCGCGTCAACATTTCTTAGCACATTTAACTTAAATCTGAAATCATCGGCAAGCGTAATGTCAACACAAAAGTTTACCATACTCTATTATTATTCAGTTACTGACATAAAAAAAAATTGTTTAGGCATCGCTACGTAAGACATTACTCAGTTGTCATCTGTTGATAAACATGCGGTTCTGAAAGCAAAATATAATAAATAATGAATCACCAGGTTGACGACGATATAAAATATTAATAGGTGTAAAATCAACGATGTAGCTATGTAGAATGTTTCGGTTTGAGATGTAGGCCAAGCAGATACGGATTGGAGCCAAATTCTTGATCATACAAAATTTATGTTAAAATGATTGTTTCTTCAATAATGAGGTATTTTATTTAGTGCCAAAGTGAAATTACGAATTATCATGACTCGCCACATGTTTTATTATGCGCGGGGCAGGGAATCAAATACACATGCATAAAGTACAGTCAAAAGTCGTTAATTCGGACACCCATAATCCGGAATGATCTATAATCCGAACCTCAAAGCTACAAACTTTCTGCGCATGCGTCGCGTTCACGCATGCGCACAGGCCTTTACGAGAGCGCGTAAGACTCTTACGGCTGCGAATATGTTTGTGCGCATGCGCGTTTAAATTGTAACGGAGTTACACGCTAAGCTAAAGTTATCTAATTCAGTTAATGTTGCCGATTGCGTTGTTCCTTAATCTTCGAATTGGATCCGGCTTATTATTTTTTGCAGACTGTTAGAGCAATTTTATAAAAGTAAGCTTGAACTTTCGATTATGTCAAATAGAATTTCCGATATATATTTACTACAAAGCGAAAGTATGTTTTGAAATCCGAAATCTGTTTATCAATTTCACGCTGCTCTGCGGCAGAGGGGGGGGGCAGAAACGTCATTATTAGATTATGATAGATTAGAAAGATTATGTCAAATAGAATTTCCGATATATATTTACTAATATGTAATTTGTATCTACAAAGCGAAAGTATGTTTTGAGATCCGAAATCTGTTTATCAATTTCACGCGGCGGATTGGAAGTTGATTTGTCAGCACTATCCTTATCTTCAGGGCAGATGTTTTTATTTTATTTGGTTTATAATTCCATACTAAGTGTAGTATTTCATTCTGTCTTTGATATGATTTAAATCAAGTTCCTCGTCATTATAATTCGCTTCCGATAGTGAAGAAAGTGACCCAGAGGTTATTGAAAACGAAAACATTTCGATTGACAAATTAGTCGGTATTCTCAACACAGCAATTATAGGACTTGAACAGCGGAACTTTGTAACTAAACAAGAAATTATGTCTGTTTAATAGAATTAAAGAGAAAGTATTATCACATGAAACGAAGCAACTTACATTGAAGGAAATGTTTAATAAAGTAAACAAATAAATATTGAGCTTTTTCTTTTTGTAAATTTTGATACCCTTTAGATCATAATTGTTCTTTATTTCATAAATTACGGTTTCATATTTTTAATTTTGTAATTTTTGCATGCCATCTTCCTGATTTAAACTGATAATCTATAATTCGGAAAAATCGATAATCCGGAATCGCCGAAGTCCCGACGAGTCCGGATTAACGACTTTTGACTGTATAGAGAAAAATAATAAAACAGTTGTTGGTGACTTTGAGGTTCGGATTTTAGTTCGTTCCGGATCTCGGACTTTGTACTGTACCAATAAACTAGCCTTCAGAAAGAAAAATGTACAATAGAGGTAGGAGAAAATTATGCAAATATTTTTTTAATTTTCCAAACTGGTCACTAAAAGGATAGGGGATAAAGTACGCGAGGAAATGCAGTAAGTCTTTCATACTGATGTGTAAAGTAATGAAATAAGTGAATTTTGAAAACAAAATCAGTACTTCAAATTCTTCTGAAAGAAATTAATTTATATAAATTTAATTTAATTGGTATAGTTTAGAATTCATAAATTGTCTCATCAGACATTATAAATCATTTTAATATTATTATTTTTTAAACTTACACTAAATCCTAAAAGATGTTGAGCTGCTTGACCAGTGAAAAGACATCTTGGAAGACATCCTGTATTGTCTATCAGTGACACTATTAGATCAAATATTTCTTCAGCAGGCAGTGTTTTAGCTCCACTTCCAACTTCACATAAACCGTTAACACATTTATCATTTATTTTTTGCAATAACTGCAGACATCCTGGGCTGAAATTGAGTTGAATATTATTTTATCTTTGAAAAATTAGGTATGTACAATTTTTTCAATAGATTGTTTATTTAAAATACAATCTTGTCAGAATTAAAGAATAATCTTAAAAAAATATACTAACTTACAAAAGTTTCTTCAGTGTTTAATAGAGTAATTATTTTTTATGTTAGTTTTCTGCAACTAAACACAAAATTGGATTTTTCTACATATGTTAGCATATGAAATATGTAAATTAGATGGCTGACAATGTGTTAGACAGTGACATATGTTTGAAATCGGGTATGTAGTGTTGTTTAAAGTTAATGGGATTTCTGAAAGAGATTAGTATTCATTAGTTATGACTCAAAGGCATAATTTAGTGAATGTCAAAAGTGGGTTGTAATTTATAAATTCAGGGAGGAGAGCAAACATACATGGAATCGCCAAAGAACTGAATATTCCTAAAAATGTCATATATGAAGAACTTGGAATTGCTTTTTAAGCAGTGTTTCGATTAGTAGATAGTCTGGTTGAGGGCGGTCAATAGCAATAGCTGTATCCAAAGATTATTTTTTGTCAAAAAAACTTTGGAATAACTACAAGAAAACTGGTTTTAGAACAAATCTCTCCATTATTGGTTATCATTAGGACTGCCACAGGCACTCAAATCAACCACTGCGGCACAAGGATTTCAATATACCTGATTTTATTTAAGAAAAGCAGTGATTTATGTTCCACTCACTTTATCTGTCAAAAGGGTCTATTTAAAGGGATGTAATTTTTATGTTCAATAAAACTAAGGAGAGAGTGGGACCATGCAATATTTACTCACAAGTCCAGGTATACTCTGAACTCTGATTATGAATGTGTTTTGATCTGGAAGGAGTGAAGAACTCACAACTTGCCTTTCCTTGTTCCTGAAAAATCTTGTTTCCATGGAAACAGTTTCATGGTTTTAGGTAGAACATCAAAAATGGATGCACTGAGTTGCATATCATTGATGAAGAACATACATATGTGAATGAGATCCTGGAATACTAAGGCTGTTGATTGATGCTGTTTACCCTGATCTTTTGTTAATAATAGATGACACTAGTTATCTACATCAAGCATCTCTGATGTCAGAGTTTTTGGAAACAGAGGATATCATTCAAATGAATTAGCCAGCTTATTCAGCAGACTTGTACCATGGACTTCAAAAAACAAGGCCGCCACCCAGCTCTCTCATGATGTCACGTGAGGAGTGCAAAGAAACTTCTCTTCTCCACTGAAAGCGAGTGGACTCACAGTATGCTTATTTATCAGTAGAAGTTAATTTTTTGTTATTCTGATGTAAAGTAACTAGGTAATTATTACATAAGTGATACTATCTTAACATTTATTACATATCATGCTTTACATTAAAAACAGATGTATTAAACATATTGAATATTTAATTTATTTAATTTTTCTTAAAATATCAATGAAATCATACTAATGAAAGCTCACCCTGTTGTTTTTAGTTGGAACAAAGTCATTTCGTTTTATTGCACGGATCCACTTTTTTTTCAGATCTGCATCATTAGGAAAAGCGAAAATATGTACTTCAGGTCCAGATTTGTAATTGCAATTACATCATAGCACTGAGCACATGTAAGGCATTATATTGCTTCTGGAACAACCCACAAATTGCCAAAAACCTCAAATTTCATATATCCAACTGCAGAAAAATCACAGTATATCTCAAGATTTTAAATCAATAATTGCAATGCAACCTCTTCTTTTGCAGCAATGGCGACTGAGAATAACCTTTGACATAGTGCTGCCCTCACCTCCAAAAAAGGGATGCACTCCTTGTGATGATGTCACACGCTCAACGCCACTAAGCTGTAAGGCCTTGTTCTCAAAGGTCACGCTTGTATCCTATTAAGCATGTGTCATATGCTGCTGAATTGTTGCATGCCAAATGCTTTTTTGGGCTATTCAGGATTTAAAACGTGCATTTTCAGAAGAGTGTTGTGCAAAACTTGAGCAACAGTTTGTTAAATTCTAGTTTGTTAAATCCAGAGGTGATGTTTGCATTTCTGTATGTTGTTATTGTCTTGTCCAAGGAGTCAATGCAGAGGAGTCAAATAAGACCAAAAGTATCCAGAATAGCCGCAGCAACATCAATAATTTTGAAGAATAGAGGAGTTGGTGTGAGGAAGTTATACTATACTGAAGAGCTTGGCCAAAATAGCAGGACAGTCGAATAGATGGTTTGGAGAAAGTTCGATATCATTACGATATCATTTCTGTATGAGGTGACCATATAACATATAAAAGAAAGACTTTTTGCAGAATAGCAAATAACTTTCTTATCATTTCTAAATTTTCATAAATTTTGGTTTCAATTCTTTGTAAATTTTACTTTTAATTCACTGATGAATATATTACCAACTCTCTGATTTTGCCATATCTCGAATATGCTTCAAAACTTTTTTCACTAGCAGTTTTAAAATGCGCCTCTGTTGGTATCCCAAGAAGACAGCAAAAGAAATATGCTCCTTTCTAGAATGAAAATGTGTAGAAACTCAAGAATGACAGAGATAAAGCTCGCCAGAGGGTTCATAAAACTGGACTTAGTGAGAACTGTATAGCTCTCCGTAAGGCACAGGCTGTTTTAAAAAGATGCATTATCCTAAGCACTCTACATATAAACATTTTCTGAAAGGACTGGATTTTAGAAGAGATTTCATAAGGACTCACAGATTTTTATCCCAGATGAAAAATCAAAAGAAATGAATGTGTTAAAATAGGTACCAAAGAACTTACTACCTATAAAAAATCTCACTTACCTTTTGTAGGCCCTATGCTAAGATAGCAATTTCATGCCTTTTATTAAAATAAAGGAAAATTAATTGGGACCTATACAAAACGAAATTACAAGGTTTGAGAACTTTTAGATGCTGATTTCATTATGGAATAGCTGAGAAATGGTCTAGGAACTTTAGTGAAGGGCAAAAATGCAGGCCCTGATGAAATCTTACCCGAATTCTGCACTAAAGTTGGAGTTTCTACAAAACTTGTAGTATTGAAGTTTATAAACTAGACTTGTAGAAATAGTTTGCCAAGTGCCTGGAGAAAGGCTATGATAATACCAATTCTCAAACTTAAAAAATCTGAAGAGAATTTGGACAGTTACTGCCCAATCTCTCTTGCAAACATTTTATGTAAATAAACTGAGAAATTGATTGCTAACAGATTACTGTTTGTGTTAGACGAAGCTTGTGTGATTTCTCAAAGGCAGGTAGATTTTCAAAGACATAGATGAACTGCTGACTAGTCTGCTTACCTCAAGAGATAAAGGATGGCTTTCAGAGAAAGCAAAGTACCTTTGTATATTTGTAGATTACAAAAATGCTTTTGATAAAATTTGGAGAGCTGGATTATACCTATCCCATAGGACTATCTCATAGGAGTGGATCCTGTTTACTTAAAAGAGTGATTTTCTACGGCATTTTTGGCAATTTATATAAATTCATTAAAAGTTTTCTTGATCAACTATAATAATAAAGATCTGAATAGAACATATGATCCTGTTTACTTGGGCATTCATTTAGATTCATTCATTATCCAAAATTATCTTGGAAAAAACAAATAAATGCAGCCATTGATTGAGGACATCTGAGATCTAAACTACTGAAACATCTGGATGGTATTATTTGGGGTTCGACCCAAGATGTTTTGCGTACAGCCTATAAAGTTATGTACATTTTGTTATTGAATATGGTAATGAAGTTTTTATTACTGCATCAGATTCTGTTATAAACTATCTGGATATTTTCCAAAACAACATATGTTGTGATTAATCATTGGTGGCACGATATTCCTTTTGTTGCTATGGAATTACAGACAGATTTGGAGCTTTTAAGTGAAAGGTGCCAAAAAAGTGCTATGAATATTGGTGAAAAAATCTGAAGAAGAAAATAATTTAAAAAAAAAAAAATGCTGTAGACTAGCAAGTGAAAGACTAAAGACTCATAGATCCTTCTTTTCGACTATGTGCGATCGTGATGATATGACATTCCTACACTTGTCAGGTTTTCTCTTAGGAGTGGAATCCTGTTTTAAATTTAGATAAGTTGCAAAAACACCTGTATCTTGTTTGGAATGTCAACAAAAAATTTTCCATTCCAAATGAGTTATCAAATGTTTCTGTGGCTACCACACTTTACAGGTACCCTCCAAACAAGTGGTTCCATGTGTACACCTACACAGATGGTTCAGCAGAAGATGTGCTAAAATATGCTGGTGCTGGAGTCTATTCAAATAATTCAATATTAGCTATCCTGCTGGGAAGTACTGTGACAATTTTGATGGTGAGGTAGCAGCTGTAACATATGTAACTGATAAATTTATAAATAGCCTAGTTCAAAATATTGTGTTTTTCATCGATTCACAAGCTGCTATTTTGTCACTTACCAGTTCTAACTATATTGATAGAAATAAAATTTGACTGTTACTTATTAAAGATTATTGAAAGCAATTTGCACAAAAGCATTATTTAACATTAACTAACAATGTCTGCCGGTTAATTAAACTCAAAATATAATTTTTTTTTTTTAATCCTATGCCTGTCTTTGGCATTTCTGCCATAAGTGGACAAGCGGCCCAATAAAATTATGAGAGTGTAAAAAAGCAAGGGTAAAAATTAGCCTCTCTAGAGTTGTCTGAAATAAACATGGGAAAATGCCCAGGTTTATTCTTATAAAATGAAACTTTTTAAGCTAAGGGAAAACAGAAAGAGCATTGCCCTTCAGATGATTGCCAGCCATTGTGATATTTTTCAAAATGAGGAAGCATATAGACTTGCCAAGGCTGGATCTTTTATGGCCCAATCTCATTCCTCTTTACCTTTGCATAATATTAAAAGAATTATATGCAATAAAATGAAGAATAACAGAATATCCTTATACGTTGATGCAGTAGGGGAAAAGAAGTGGAGTATCCTCTGTTGGGGTGGCTTGCTTTCGTTTGACAACTGGTCATGGTTATTTATAGCAATATTTACATCCGACTTGAGTCGAGGATTCAACCTTGTTGCCCCTTTTGTCATTGGGGGACATGAATGGGGACCTCCTCAAGAACTGCCCCATTATTTTTAAGTTTATTTCGGACAACTCTATAGAGGCTAATTTTTACCCTTGCTTTTTTACACTCTCATAATTTTATTGGGCCGCTTGTCCACTTATGACAGAAATGCAAAGACAGGCATAGAAGTTTTAAAAAAAATTAAATATTTTGAGTTTAATTAACTGACAGGCATTGTTAGTTAATGTTAAAAAATGCTTTTGTGCAAATTGCTTTCAGTCATTTTTAATAAGTAACAGTCAAATTTTATTTCTATCAATATCCTTTTATTTTGATAAGCGCCCTACAGTATCATGATATATATTTAGAATCTGAAGTAACACTGAAGTTAAAACAGTTAAAGAATTATTAAAAAGATTATTATTTTTAAAAATAGTAATTATATTATAATTTCCAGTAGGCCTGTGAAGTGAGTGCATAGATATATTTTCAGACAACTGCAAATGCAATTTAACCAGCTTTAAAGTTGTAGAATGAGTAATTTTATTAAGTGCCCTAAACAATACTTAAATGTATATAGGTAGTAAAATGGGTCCTACATTAATTTAATTAATTAATGGGCATGTACTAAAGTTTAAATGGAGTATAATAAATAGATATGTAAGAAATTTAATAAACTAGTTATCTTGCCAGGAAGAAGTATTTTCCCCAATTTATCTGCCTATTACATATTGGAAGAGCCATTAGTCAAGTCTAATTTGTAGATTTTTGGGAGATAAAATTCTTAAAATTTAAAATGTTTCATAAATGTAATGACTTATTTGTAGCTCAGTTAATTAGTGTTTTCCATTTTTCTTTTTACCTTTCAAATTATCTGCTTTTCTTTAAAATCTTTCGCTTTAAATTATTCCTGAAAACCTTTTTAAAGGATTCTATTCGACTAAATATTTTCTGCTATTATTTCATTGTTCGAAGTTAGATTAATTCATTATGATAAAAAGCTTAAGGTTTGTCTATTTAAGAAAGGCTAATACTCTAGAAACTTTTTTTGTGGGAAGTATGCTAAAATTTTAAGTTATTTACTGAACTACCTATTATCTCTTGATGACTGATTGCTTGTGCATTTTCTCTCATTCCAGAAATATATAAATAAAACAAAATAAAAAGGTTAAAAAGAAATTAAAAATTGATGAAGTACCATAAACAATATTCTCTTTTTTTCCCTCAAATGGAAATTCAAAGAAAGATGTATTATTTGTGGAATGTTGTTTTACTGTAGGAAAGACTGCTAGAATATGTCATCTTTATTCATCATTAGGATGTTTATTGGGGTGTTTTGCACACTGTTATCAAAAGACCTATGATTGTTGTCAAATGAGCTGCTTTTTTTTTATTAAGTTTATACAGAGTTTTTGTATTTAAGATGTGCTTAGTCTAAAGACTACTGTGTAAAACTTTATATAAAGACTAGTAGACGTAGCCAGCCACCTAAATAAAGAAAAACCGTTTTAATAATCAGTGAAAACTGGGCTGTTGATAAGCTAGAACAGGAGTCCCCAAGAGCACATTCTAGAATATCTGTTGGACAGTTGGCACCATTTACTTTTTCAAGGTGAATTTATAGTTGGATAGACTTTAAATACATGCACATAAAAAAAAAAGAGATAGGTCACATTTCACTTTGTGCTGGTATCTGTGTTGGACAACAGTTTCTGTTTCATTAAAAAACCTAGAGCACTATTTTTAATTCATTGAAAACTAAAGCATTTTTATTGTGATCGCACAGCAGTGGGCACCATGGTGTGCAGGGACATAGGGTTGGGAAACCTTGAGCTAGATGAAAGGGAATTTGTTCACAAATTTGACATGTATTGGCAGTCAAACTGTGTATGACTTGACAAAATTTATTTAAATTCTATGTTACAGTAATAGAGACACAGTGACAAACAGAAGGAAATAAGCTCTTAAAGAAATCGCCTTGTTATAAATGTTGATGGGCTTATAGATTTAATACATTAATAAAATTAATTTTGAAACTTTCTCGTTAAAACCCATGCTTGTAGAGAAACCATTTTTCTAAAATGTTTTAAAAATACTATTTAATACATTTTCAAACTAGCTCATGCATTTTAAGAAATGTTTAATGCCTCAGATATGCATATGAAAGTTGAAAAATTAAATTCAAATTATTCACCTACAGAATAATTCCTTAAAGAATTTATAGCTACACAATAAAAAACAATTTTCCTTACACAAATTTTTAAAATAGATGAGAAGAGCATCTGTTAACAATGACTCTTTAGTAAAATGTTTGTGATATAGCAAGAGAAAAATTTAATTTTTAAGGATAGAAAATAACAAATGACATACAATGCAAAATCATTTCAGACATTTATATTCATTTTATTATGGAAAAGACTAAAATTTAAAAAAAAAAGAAGCTGAAAATAAAATTTGTATTCATTAGTCTTCCAAAATACATGCAGAAAAAGAGATTGTGCTGAACTTCTAAAATGCAATTCTGTAATACAGTCTTAGAACCTCCATTCTTATGCTACTTAGTTAATTTTCAGTTTGTTTTTTTTTTCCAATTTATAGTATACCAAATTAAATTACTTCATAACCTAACAAATAATTTAAAACAGTTAAATTAAAAAAAATAATTTAATACTTCCTAATATTTCAGTATTATAATTATTATACAAATTACTTGCAAGGATTCAAAAAATATTTAATTTTTTTTCTATTACAAGGTCCAAGGTGTAAGTATAAAAAAACAATTTTTATATTTACATAATTTTACTAAAACTGAGCATGTTTAATTGTGAGGCTTTAGTTGCCTTGACTTTTATTCCAAAAATCACATACACACACACAAACACACATATATGTATGTAATAATTTAGAAAAGTTTATAGTATAGTAGATGTATAGAGAAGAAACTCATAGCCATAACCAATTTAAGTATTCCTTTTTATTTCTTATTAATCAAACATTTTAATAAGCCAACATAGATAAATGAGCACTGTTCTTGAAAACTACATCGATACTGATAAAATTTTGGAATGTGTTTTAAGCATCAAATGTTAGCAGTTGGCAGGACAGAAGTGAGAGTGAAAATGTATTGCATTCAAAATGAAAGTCTGGGGCAGAAGAAAAAAGTTGCCATTTCGATTAGTGTCATAAAGCAACTCAGCATAACATCAGCGATGATGCATAGAATATTTAGAGCAATGTTGCCTCACAATATCTGGTGGAAAACAGCATGCCAGCTGCACCTATGAGGTGTGTAGCATAATTGAATTTGACTGTTCTTTTTACTTTTTAACCCTTCACAACACTCAGAAGGGACCAGACATACAATGTGAGCCATGTGTGACTTGTAAAATATGGGTTGGGTATCCCTCCTCTAAATTATACCAATTTATAATGAAAATAAGGAAAACTACCATCTTAATGATGAGATTTTAGAAGTTCCATCAATATCAAATGCAGCAAGAAATGCGTGAAGTGTTCCTTGAATTTCATCCATTGTAATTTCTGTTGAATTAATTAATTTTGATATTTTTTCTATGGTATACACAGTAGAAGAATCTGAAAAAAAATTAAAGAAAGGCAAAAATTTGAATGATTTTTTTTTAATATTTTTTTATTTCTATTACAATTTTTAAAATTTTTGAATTAATTATGTTTGAAGAATTATAAATATTAAATTTAAATATAATTTTTGATTTAGTACATCACCATTAGAAATATTAGAAATTTGGTCTTTGTCATTGGGAAGTGTTGCTTTCATGGCATATTGATATAAAACCCTTCCTTCTGCAATTTCTATATATAAATCAAAAGAATGAAAATTATCATTTTATAATACAAAGGGGTCACATGGTTTAACAAACTAAAGGGAAAATTGAGATATAAGGGTTTTAAGGTATGTACTCAAGAATGATGTAAATAACAATATTTGACCTCTCACAGTTATGGCAAATAGATTTAAGAAATTTCGAATACCAGCACTCACTTTTTTACATTATTCACTATGTGATTAGTACTCTAAAAACAAAGGTGGTGTTAGAATAGTGTCTTTAAGGGGGGAAAAGTGCACTGGCAAATGAGTTTTTTTATCTTCAAATTACTGATAAAAAAAAGCATTGTCAACAAGACTTATGAGAACAAAAAAGGAAAAGTAAAACAGTGTTGAGATTTAAACTGCATGTATTCACATCATGGCATGCAACCATGTCAGTGTATACAATTTATATCATAACACTGAAACTATATAATTCATAGATCATAACCACACAATTTATGTGGTTACTACCTTTAGAAATTATGTATAAATATCGCAAAAGATGGTAGTAGTCACCTAGAATGTATTATTAATGCCTTTGATTTTCTGCACTATGTTGTCTTATTGCTATGGTGCATAATATACACCTTCACACAACTTCACTTAGTGCCTGTTATTTTCCTTCTTTTGTCATTCCTATTCTTCTTTGCCAGTGCTCTTGCACAGACACTTTTTGAGTCTTTAGGTGCATTTCACTGCCATTTATGGCTTTTCACTTTATCGATCATATTACAATATGAAAAACTGGGAGCTGGTTATTGGGAATTTTTAAAATTTCTTGCTGTTACTATAAATCTAAAGTTATTCATATCATTTGGAAGCACATGCCTTCAACCCATATTCAAATTTCATTTTGATTTTTTGAACCATGTAGTCCTTAGAAGTTTATATAAAGGGAAAATATTTGTCTGCTTTCCAGCATGTCTACAGCTTAATCCATTTTAGAAAAAAATTCATATGAGTAATATACTTTCCTGGCTCTGGTGTGAAAATTGTAGTACTTCCTGATGTTGCAACCATTTCCTTCATAAAAGGGCTATAATTCACTTTAATATCAGCTACATACAACACTGTAAAATTAATATTCATATATATATAATGTTAAAAATAACTATAATAAAATATTCATAAAATATAATTTGTAATGATGGCAAAAAATTAAGGATGCTAATTCACAACTCATCTAAACTTTTAAAATTTAGGTGTCAGCATTTAATATATTTATATTTTTCTAGTTAATTTAGTTTCATAGTTTTTATTTAATTTAGTTCTATTTAAGTTGCAAGATTTCAAAAAAAAAATGTAAGTTACCATTATATCCGTAAATTCATTGAGCATATCCAATATATATGTAAGAGATGTAATTCCTTTTATGGTTTGTTTATATCTGAATCTCTTTTTTTAGACGAGTTTGAAAATAAAAGTTCATTTTCTTATGTGGCTCAGTTCTGCGCAATTTTTTATGTTTATCTTGAAAAGGTAACAATGGTTTTTCAAATCGTTTTTCATCTTTAAGATGTAGCATTTTTTAAAATTACTAATTATTATTTCATTCTTTTTGTATTGATTTCTTGTAGTCATTTAATAGTTTTCTTTCATGAAAAGATTGTAGTAGAGTTTATATCACATATTTAAGTAAACTACACATGTAAACAAGAAAGCCATTTCAAATACAATATGAAATTGACCTATTAATTATGCTATGGTTAGGAGTGCCAGCATCAAGAAACCTAACTGTTAATAATTTGCTGCTGTTTTACTTTATTTTTTGTTACATTTTTGCAATTCAAAAAGCTTCAGAGGAGAAAAGATTTTTAAAATAAAAATTATAAGGAGAAAAAATATAGTATCTGTAATACTTAACAGTAGTTATAGATATCATAAGTTTTACCCAAATCTATTTGCAATATAAATCATCTCTCTGTTGGCACCAACATTAGTATTCTCTTAAAGAATACAAAGCATTATACAGTCAAAAGTCGTTAATTCGGACACCCATAATTCGGAATGATCTATAATCCGGACCTCAAAACTAAAAACTTTCTGCGCATGCGCCGCGTTGACACATGCGCATAGGCGTTTACGCGTGCGCGTAAGACCTTTTACGACTGCGCATATGAGTGTGCGCAAGTGCAGAATACGTTTTCGCGTGCGCGTTTTATGTATAATGGACGTATAAGCTAAAATTATCTAATTATCTATTTCAGTTAATGTTGATGATTGCGTTGTTCCTTAATTTTCGAATTGGATCCGGCTTATTATTTTTTGCAGACTGTAAGAGCAATTTTATAAAAGTAAGCTTAAACTTTCGATTGTATCAAATAGAATTTCCGATATATATTTGTTAATATGTAAAGGATCTAAAGCGAAAGTATGTTTTGAAATCCGAAATCTGTTTATCAATTTCACGCTGCTCGGCGGGGGGAACGTTGCGGCGGCCGCGTAATGAATTGGAAGTTGATCTGTCAGCACTATCCTTATCTTCAGCGCATATGTTTTTATTTTATTTGGCTTATAATTCCTTACCAAATGTAGTATTTCATCTCGATATGCTCCGTCTTTGATATGATTTAAAAGAAATTCCTCGTCATTATAATTCGCTTCCGATAGCGAAGAAAAGTGACAGAGGTTATTGAAAACGAAAAAATTTTGATTGACAAATTAGTCGGTGTTCTTGACACAGCAATTATAGGTCTTGAACAGCGGAACTTTGTAACTGAACAAGAAATTATGTCTGTTTATAGAATTAAAGAGAAAGTATTATCACATAAAATGAAGGAACTTAAACAACTTGCATTGAAAGAAATGTTTAATAAAGTAAACAAATAAATATTAAGCTTTTTCTTTTTGCAAATTTTGATACCCTTTAGATCATAATTGTTCTTTATTTCATAAATTACGGTTTCATATTTTTAATTTTAGAATTTCTGCATGCCATCTTACGAGATTTAAACTGATGATCTATAATCCGGAAAAATCGATAATCTGGAATCGCCGAAGTCCCGACGAGTCCGGATTAACGACTTTTGACTGTATTATTAATGTTACTACCACTAAAATCAAAAATGGAACCTCAAATTGATTTTTTTAACAGGTTCACCATGCAAAAGGAGAAGTGATGTGTATGGTTCTTGTTGGCCAGTTGGTAAACCCTGAATTGCACTTTTTGTCTCAAAAATGCAAATTGTCTTGGTGAGTTAGAATATGTATTATATTTATGTATAGCTTTTCTCTAATATGATTTTCTTGATATAAAAATCAGACTCTTTCTGAAATAACATGCCATTTGTTTTCCATAAATTCATTCAGTTTATGGCTAGACACCAGGTTTGTAAAAATTGCATTAACAGTTTTGCAACTTATTCACATTTAAACTTTGTCACTAATTTTCATCTTGACACCCAAAATAATTTCATTTGGGAGGCTTTTAATTTATGCTAACCCTTGTTTTTTTCTATTGCCCTTTTTCAGTGGGTGAGTTGGTTGTGTAACTTTAATGATTTTGTATTTTAATCATAATATTTTAGGTGGTTAGATGAAAAAATAATGATTTGTTTTAATTTGTACATTTCAAATTAGTTAAAATATCAATGAAATATTTAGTTTTTCAAAAAAAAATTTTTTTTAATATTTCATTCAGTTGTGAATTAAATGTGATACTTATTATTGGCTGACATGTAAAAAACAGAGATTCAAAATTTGAATTTAATATAAGATCAAACTGTGACAAACAATGAAAAAGTTCTATTAAAGGTAATTTGATGAGGGTTATATGAGAAAAACGCTCATAATAATAAGATGAGCAAATATATGAAAAACAGTCATGAAATGAATATTTATTTATTTATTGTTAGAAATGTTCCCTAGTTAATAATTATCAATAAAAGATATTTTTATGTTTCTGCTTGTAGTTTATTGTACTTTAGAAACATTTTCAAGTTCAAAATTTTTCTTTTTAAGTATATTTTCTCTGTTTGAAAGATGATAGTAAGCAATAAATAATTATGTAAGAAATAAAAGACTGTTATATGTTTAGTCAAATTCTGTACTTTAGGTATTCATATTGAAAGTTCATAATTCTTTCCATGTAGTTTTTCCTTCATCAATGAATCTTTTCTATTCAGTTTATCATGATCCTTCGTTAATGACATGGTTCATTATTAGAAGCATTACACTTTTTAAGGAATGCTAAAAAATATCTCTTCTTCTGTACCAGAAATAAATATATTTTGAAGTTATCATGAATAAAGTTTAACAAAATATGAAATACGTGTTAAAATAAATTCAAAATTCAAACTTTGGGCTTTCAGGTACCCATATTCATGTTGAGGACTACGTTATTCAAAATTTGATGGCTCTATATACCATTGTTTTTTCACAATGCGAGAAACATACATACATTCATGCAGATCCATCATTATTTAATTTCCTTAAATATAATATAGGGCGATAATACAGTCAAAAGTCGTTAATCCGGACTCCTCGGGACTTCGGCGATTCCGGATTATCGATCATCAGTTTAAATCTGGTAAGATGGCATGCAGAAATCACAAAATTAAAAATATGAAACCGTAATTTATGAAATAAAGATCAATTATGATCTAAAGGGTATCAAAATTTACAAAAAGAAAAAGCTTAATATTTATTTGTTTACTTTATTAAACATTTCCTTCAACGTAAGTTGCTTCATTTCATGTGATAATACTTTCTCTTTAATTCTATTAAACAGACATAATTTCTTGTTTAGTTACAAAGTTCCGCTGTTCAAGTCCTATAATTGCTGTGTTGAGAATACCGACTAATTTGTCAATCGAAATGTTTTCGTTTTCAATAACCTCTGGGTCACTTTCTTCACTATCGGAAGCGAATTATAATGACAAGGAACTTGATTTAAATCATATCAAAGACGGAGTACATCGAGATGAAATACTACACTTAGTACGGAATTATAAACGAAATAAAATAAAAACATCTGCCCTGAAGATAAGGATAGTGCTGACAGATTAACTTCCAATCCGCTGTGTGAAATTGATAAACAGATTTCGGATTTCAAAACATACTTTCGCTTTGTAGATACAAATTACATATTAGTAAATATATATCGGAAATTCTATTTGACATAATCTTTCTAATCTATCATAATCTAATAATGACGTTTCTGCCCCCCCCCTCTGCCGCAGAGCAGCGTGAAATTGATAAACAGATTTCGGATTTCAAAACATACTTTCGCTTTGTAGTAAATATATATCGGAAATTCTATTTGACATAATCGAAAGTTCAAGCTCACTTTTATAAAATTGCTCTAACAGTCTGCAAAAAATAATAAGCCGGATCCAATTCGAAGATTAAGGAACAACGCAATCTGCAACATTAACTGAATTAGATAACTTAAGCTTAGCGTATAACTCCGTTACACATTAAACGCGCATGCGTACAAACATATTCGCAGCCGTAAGGGTCTTACGCGCTTTCGTAAACGCCTGTGCGCATGCGTGAACGCGACGCATGCGCAGAAAGTTTGTAGCTTTGAGGTCCGGATTATAGATCATTCCGGATTATGGGTGTCCGAATTAACGACTTTTGACTGTATTTGGTTAACTGAATTAACTGCTCAAATTAAAAAGTAAAAATTCCAAAAAATATTGTCTGCTTGGAAAGTTTTTGTAACTGCAGGTTTTTTAAAGTCTGAAATTATTTGTCTGCTACTTGACAATTTTGTTTTCATGCAAAATGGTGCTTTTAAAGTAGCAGTGGATGGAAGGATACATTTGTGCTCTTTCTAAAGAAATTTATTCGTATCTAGTTATTAAAAAATGCTGTGAAAGCCATGTTTTTTTTTTTTTTTTTTATATCTAAAACTATGATAGGTAATACTGTCAACAAGAAATTAAAATATATACATATATATAATGCAATTTAAAAAAATTAATTTGAAGGCTTTCAGATTTTACATTACGCCCAAAGGGCCATTTTGCATATTACCTTTATTTATTAATTATCATGTTCTTTGCACTTAAACGATAAAATTCAGTTCAACAGCAATATCGCAAAATAATTTTTAAATGAGCGTATCTTTTGGATTTCCGATTATACAAAATATGAAATAGATAATAAAATAAATTCCAATTTGGGCTTCCAGATGCCCATATTTAGGTGGAAACATACGTTATTCAAAATATGATGGCTCTAGGTACTGTTGTTTTATCATAGAGTGAGAAACATATATACATTTATTCAAATTCTTTATTATTTAATTTCTTTAAATATAATACAGGGCTGTAAATTTTGGTATCAAAAATTTAAAAAGTGAATCAGTGTTTATAATAAATCAAAATAAACTTTGCCATGTATGGGCGTTTATTGCAAGTCACCATGCAGTGGGCTAAACTGCATTTGAGCCCAGGACTTTCTAAGGGAAATAGGTTCAGATACATGTCCCACATGATGAAAACACTGATGCACCCAGCCCGTTCTCCACGATTTGAACTCGGATCAAACTACCAGTGTTCAGCATTTTTACTGCTTGGCTACTGGGTGAGCCCATATACATTATTTGATTGTTTTCTTAAATTAGAACCAGAATCTATAACTACTCAAGAGATATTTAGTTGTGTAGTCTTTTTGAAATTCCAGTTTTTTAGACAAAAAACTGGAATTTCAATTGGAATTTCAACTGGAATTTCAATTGGAATTGGCGGATTGGAAGTTAATGGACAAATCAAATTAAAATTTAATAAAATTATTGTTGAAGTTAGTTTAAAACTGTTGTCATTGTTTACCTTTGGTTACTTAAGCTAGCAAATTAGAATTTAATTTTATTTAAAGATACTAATTAGGAGATGATTCAAAGTAAGTTAGACCTTGCACTTCCTAACTAAAACATTCAAAAGTTGAAGTTGTTTCTATTTTTTATTTTATATATATATATATATAATATATATATATATATATATATATATATTAAATTCTTAGAGTTATTTTGCATTTTAAACCAACCACCGAGAAAAATTGAGGGGTTTTAATGAAATTTATGAATCATTTTATGTAAACAGTGCATCATGTATAAATGTATCACTTAAATATTTTCAAAAGATAAATAACTTAAGCTTATGCATGCAAAAATACAGTAATATGAACAAATTTTTAGTTTTTCATAAAAAAGGAGTGTGGTAAGAGAAGCATGGAACATACTCAAATGCATAGATATTCATTCTAACTGAAATGGGACAAAAAGCAGAGTTTATTTATAATCCTATTATACATGTAGTCTAGTTTTCAAAATTTAAGTACTTACCACTTCTCTTAGAACAATATTTCAAAAGAAAGTTAGCTGTTTCTTCTTCCCATCTGTATGATAAAGTGAATAAATAAATATATATGTATATGTGTGTTTGTATATATATATATATAATTTAAAGTAAAGTAAAAAGAACAAACGATAAAAGACCTATGTGGTCAAAAACTTTGCGCATTGTGCTGCAAAATTTAGAAAAAGGTTAAAAGAAAAATCCTAGTTTGTATGCTAAAAAGCCGCTGAAATACTGTGGTTCCACATTTCACTAAAGTATTATAATTTCACTTATGTTGTAAATACTTTGGATTATGTGCTGTTAGTTTAAAGGTAAAATTTTGATTTGAATTTTTCACTAAAGTATTTTATTATTTCACTTACATTTTCAATTCTTTGAATAGAATTCTCTTTATTCAAGATTTTAATTTGAATTTACTTTGTTTTTTTCCTTACTTCTGATTGAATTCTTCTTCTATAATGTTTTTTTAAAGAGTTTTTGATTTTAAGATTTATTAAATTCCTTATTGCATTTATAGGATTATTTGAAATTTATTACTTATGAATTTCAATATTTTGTGAAAAATTGGTTCTAAATTTCTTACTCTATGTCTTTACTAATAATTTTTCAGCAGCTTAATGCATGAAAATTCTAAACAAGACTATATTTTGTTTTTAAAATAATTGTTTTGTAATTATATATATATATAAACGCAAAAAAAAATTATAAAGAAAAATATAAAATCATTTCAAGAATTTTCACGCATAATGCTGCTGAAAATTGATCAAAAATACATAAAGAAAGAAATTTAGAACCAATTTTTCAACTTAAATTCAATAAATAAATTTCCAAAAAACCTATAAACGTAGAATTAGAATTCTGAAAAAATGAACCATTACAAGAAAAACCAAAACTAAATAATGAAAAAAAGGAACAGGAAAGAAGAGACATCCAATAACTTCAATATAATGTCTTCAGGAGGAGCATTCATCAAAAATGATTACAGTTCTTGTTCCATAAGAAAATCCATGCTTTTCTATATCCTGAATTAGCTGATGAATAATCCCAATATATTTTTTGTTCACCAGATTTGAGAACCTTTATTCAAACACCAGTTTGAAACAATGAAAATAACTGTTAAAAGCTGAGATGCCTAGGGTTGCAAGTTTGGTGAAACTAAAAATCGTAGTTGAGAAAGCCACCTCCCAAAAGGTCAGTTTAATGCTATATAGCAAAGAATTTTGAATTTAAAGAAAAACTTTTTATTTAAAAAACATACTGACACTTTGAAATGTCAACAGAGGAGAAAGAATTATTCTTAAGTGTAAAAAATATCAAATTCTTCCAAAATAAAAACCCAAATTTAAATTAAAAGCAAAATTGCAATTAAAATGAATAAACAGAAAAAGAAAAGCAAAAAAAAAAAAAAAAAATCAAGAACATTAAAATTAATAAGCAGAATTCCAAATATTTAATATGCTTTAAACATTTCCTGAAACTCAAATGGTAGTTAGTTTTTTGCTTTTAAAAACTATTGTCAAATGTGCCTAGAAATTTCTTTATGGTGAATTTAAGAAAAAATTTTTTTATATAAAATGTATTTAATTTTTAAAAAAATATATTACACATTTAGTCTTAGTAGAATGCAAAGGAAAGTAAGTAAAGGAATAAGGTTAGAAAAGTAAAAAATCTTCACATCATGGGCTTATCATAACAACTTGAAAATAGTAGGCCCCATAATTAATTACAGCTAAGCAAAGAAATAAAAAGAAGCATAAATTAAAATAAAACGTATATAACTTTCTAAAATATCCTTCTTTATCCTTCTCTATTGGAGCTTTCAGATAAAAAATTCATACTTTACTCATTCATAAAGCTTTATGGGGTGTAGACCACTCCAGGCTTTTTTAAGACTGTTAATGAAATTAATTGGAATTTCATTATCTTTTAAAATTTTAATGAGGATTAAGATTTCTTGTTCTTTTTCTATTTCAGTACAAACTTTTTTAATTCTGCTGATTTGGTTAATATTTGTATTTGCTATAACTTTTTTAGATATGCTAAAGTTCCAATTTATAAGTTTAATAGTATAACAATTAAATTTTCTTCTTTTAACAAAAAGTATAATTTCTTTAAGATTATAAATGCTAAGATCCAGACAGTCTATTACCGTTTGATTTTTTTTATTAGGTTTTAGACAGTAGGAGTAGATGTTGCAATTTTCTATGAGATTATAATTGTTGAAAGTAATAATGTGATCAGTATATCTGCAAGTGTGTTCAAATTTAGTAAAATCATTATCAGAAAGTCTTTTAAGAAACTTAAAATTCTTTAGGAAACAATAATAAGTTACAAAGGTGAATTGAAAGAAACTTCCCATTAGAATACCATGTGTTTCCAGGAAAAGAAATTTTGAATGTTTGATATAGTTATTGTCAAGCGAGAAATGTAGAAATTCCTTCCATTTTTGCAAATCCAGAATGCTAGGTATTTCAGGAAATGCATTGATAGCTCCAGAAGACTTGTAAATTTCTTTGCATGGTAGAGAAGTGTAGACGTTTTCAAAGTCATAGCAGTTAATATTATAAATTTGAAGATCTTTCTGAATAATTTGCAAATTGTCGTATATAATCCAGCAGTAGTTTTTATCTGTTTTATCTTTATCAAATACTATAGTATTACATATAGACTTAAGTAGATTGGTAAAAATATTATAAAAATTCTTCTTGAAATTTTTAGAACTGTTAGCTATAAATTAAAATTTGACAGGATTTTTGAGAAATTTAGGTGAAGCATAAAGATTGGCAAATCTATTGTTTTCAGTGAAAAAAGAAATTTTCCATTTTTTGTAAAAGGCAGAAATTTTCTTAATAATAGTTCTTTCTTTATTTTTAGAGATACTATAGGTAGCAGAATTTTTCAGCTCATTTTCAATTAGCAAATTGTAGAACTTTTGGCACAGATCACAGAAATTTGTTTACATTGTAGAACTTACTTTTTTGCTAGCTTTATCAATTTTGGTAATTGTAAATTGTTGTTTTAATTGCGTAAAAAATTGGAAAAGTAAACTTTTCCGGTTTTTAATTTTTTTAAATCCTTTAATGAATTCAGTTTTCTTTCTGCTTTTATTAATTCTTTTTTTAATTATTTTTTTTTCTTGTAATGGTTTATTTTAATTTTTCTTTTAGCTTTTTCAGAATTCTAATTAATGTAATTCTAATTTCAGAATTCTGTTGGACCTATAAACCTATAAATCTACATTTATAGGTTTTTTGGAAATTTATTTATTTGAATTATAATTTTTGGTGCTTGTGAAAAATTGGTTTCTAAATTTATTTCTTTACATATATATATATACATACATAAACATGTATTTATATCTTTGTAATAAATATGTATGTATAGTATATATAGGATGTTCTGCTCAAGTGACTACAAATTCAGAAAGCTTACAAGAGACATCAAGGAGATCAAGAGAAAGAAAAACTGTGGAATGAGCTATTGCAAAACTGTATTTAGTTCATGAAAATTAAGAGTACAAAATACATTTTATTTGAGAACATTTTTACATTACAACCTGTGATGTCAATTTAGAAAGGTATAACTTCATGCACTGATAATTTGTTTGTAGTATTAAAATTTTCATATAATAATGTTTACAATGTTGCAGTATTAAAGAAAATGAAGCATAATGCTTCTATATTCTGAGTAAAATTTTAATCATTTAAACATTCTGTATTTTGCTACCTTCTGCAGTACATTGCGTATCAACTTTATTTTATTTTTAAACATTTCTAAACTTCTTTAGTATTGTAAAATTAAACATATTGGATCTTTTATGTTGAATCGCTAAATATTGTTCTAAATTTATTGTATTGAGTACATTTGCAAATTGATGCAGCTGAATACAGTTGTAAATGTAATAAACTGATGAAATTGTATGCAAAAAAAAAAAAAAAAAATCATAATTAAAGTATTATCATACAAAAATGGCATTAAATTGAATGATTAGATTTCTAAACATCTTAGCTCTTAGTAAATAAGTTCTTAAGCAGAAGATAATGTATTAAAATGTCAAAAACTTCTTAAAATAGTGTTTTGCATATGCTCTGTACTTGGAAAAGTAATCACTAGGTCAGTAATATGAATTCTAATTATCGGTCATAACTTAGGAAAATTTAAATTATGTTTTTGCTTTAATGTTTCTAACGAAATGTACATTTTACCAGTATCTGACTATAAAAAAGTTAAATTTCTGTAGAAAGCTTTTTTTTTACAATCTTTTTTAATATTTTCCATACATTTTTTCTAATGTATAATAAATTATACTTCTGTAACAGATGATACTCTTGATAGTTTCATTTTAGATAAATTTTTTTAGGATTAAAAAACTATATATGAGGGTATAAATTGAAAATGTTTAATCTTATGTTATTCATTACACTGCAATTCATAACATATTATATTGATCAAAATTTTTCAATAAAATTATTTTATAATAAATGAATTATGATATGAAACAAATTTTGGAGTATAAATAT
The DNA here is from genome assembly GCF_044657685.1 of Stegodyphus dumicola. Taxonomy (NCBI): domain Eukaryota; kingdom Metazoa; phylum Arthropoda; class Arachnida; order Araneae; family Eresidae; genus Stegodyphus; species Stegodyphus dumicola. The sequence goes on from NC_140771.1 coordinate 205,025,289, forward strand.
GCTGTTTTAAATCCATGTGATCTTCGTTTCACAAACTAATGAGAGAATTTTTTTTTTTTGTTCATGAGCTTTTTTTTATTAAAAATGTAAATTTATAATTAAATAATTAATATTCTTACATGAGGATATGAAACACTGCATGTGATTGATCAAAGACTGTCAAAAGAAGCTTCTTAAGATCTCTACCATCTCTTGTTTTTACAGTCTGTAAAGTTCCAATCTATTTAGGAAGGGGAAAAAAATGTTAATTTGAAAAAAAACCAGTCCAGCATTCTTGTGTGAATTTTTATGCTATTTGTTTTTGTAAATGATACATAATTGAATTAAATATTATGCATGCTATATGTAAAACTCATTAAAATGTACTTTTTAAAAAGGAATCTGTTGTGTAGCCACCTCTGAAAGAGACCAGAATTTCTGAGAGAATAATTAAATAACAGTAATAATAATAATAATTAATAATGTAAATAATTATCACCGAGAATCATCTTCTGTGAGATAACCATCATCATACCTTTCATGAGTGTGACCTTTTTATGAAATATATAAATCGTGGATAGTCTTTAATCCTGGATTTCACTGTATAACAGCTCTCATTGATAATTCTGATGTGTTTCAGATTCTATATGTTCTTATGTGTTTATTATTTTAAATTAAGAAACCAAATAATTCTTTGGGAAATTTTACATTGTTACACATTGCATTTTTAATGAAGTTTAAAGCCAGTTAAAGAAATATAATATATTAAATGGATTATGAAATAAAATACATATGAAATGTTATGAGGATAGGAATGGGCTTTTTATCTTATTGTTACTAATAATCAAAAAAGAGTAATAAGGCAAAGAAAGATAAGATATGAAATATTAGTAGTTATATGGAAGAGGCACATACTAATATAAACTATAAATTAGGTAAAAGAAAACAATCGTATGTAGTAATATATTAATTATATTTTAACAAAAAATAAAATAAAATCTTTAAATTTTAACTTTAAATGTTACCATCTTTGTTTAAACATGGAATAATTGAAACAGGATTTTTATCATATTGTTAAAAAAAAGTTAAGTCATTTGTCAAAAAGTTATGGAAGTAAATTATATTAATTGCTAAATCTTAATGTGATTTTGAAAATTTTAATTCCTCTTAAATTCTTTAACAAAGTTTTAACATTTTTATTTTAAAACGACACTAGTTTTCAAAAAGTTTTTGTTTTTTTAAAAAACCTAGCAAATTTTTATTGGGTAACAAAAAAAGAGATTTTATAGAATGCTTTTGTATTTTATATCACTGAAAATATTTTTTTCCATGTTGTTCAAAGTTTTTTCTAAAAAAATTATTTGATATGCTCTACTAGCAGTATTTTTCATTGATTGAATTTTTCATGAAAGAAAGAAATTTTAAAAATCTTACATCTCTCACAGCTACAAGCAAGTTCACTGTAAGTCCTTCTACACTTTCACTGTTATAAACAATATCAGCTAAATTTAATGTTTCAGATGCTGGATGCATTGTACAGTGCAACAGTTTTTCATATTCTCTTCTTTCTTCACCTAAACATGTAGTAATTTCACTATGCTGAGGACTGATATTTAAAGTATACTGGCTGTAAGGAAAAAATTAAAATAATAGTTAATGAAATATATCTTATCTAATACAGTTTTTATTTAAAAATTTCATTGAATTGCTTTAATATAATTAATGTTTAATGATGTTTTCATCTCTGTCACAATCATTTTCAAGTTTGAAATTATTACAGAAATGAAACATATAAATACATATATGTCTATATAGGGTGCATTGAAGAAAACCTACTCCAAAATTACTCTTTCAAACATCAATAAGAAAGGTGCAGATACAGTCTGTTACTGGTAGAAGACAGTCATGTATTTTGTAAATACAACATGCTCTGTATGAAAACCTTGATTTCAACCACTTTTCACTGTTGTTTACAAAACTTGCCTGATTTCAGATCTATGAAATGGAATCATAGAACAAATTTTTATTACTTAAACTACTACTAAAATATTTATTACTTATTTGGGCCTTTTCACGGTTTCCCCATGTGTAACATGTATATGAGCCACAGTGTCCCTTAAAAAGTCCTCTACAAAGGTATCCCTGCCATTAGGTAAATACCCCTAGTGGGTGTAGGCAACAATTATTATTGGTCATAATAACTACAACTACTTCTACTAGATAATAACTACTACTTTCACTTCACCTAGAGTTTCAGTTTAGTTTCTAAGTGTTGTCATGCCTGAAATCAGTAGGGAGTTAGTGAGGGCTAAAAGAATAATAAAGATGTTATGTATGGGAAAAAATTGATTCTTGCTTTTGATTTTTGCTATTTAAATTATTATAAAAAGAACTTAGCAAGCAACTACATTCTTGGTGACCTCGGAATTATTGATAAAGATGTCAGAAAGTGAAGAATCGGCGATTAAAGAAGAAATAGCACGGGTAAGTGTTAAAATACCTCCCTTTTGGGGAGTAGCTCAAGTAGAAGCACAGTTTTCTATTTGTGGAATAACTGCCGAGGAAACTAAATTCAACTACTTAGTTTCGCAATCGGAAGCAAAATTTGTTGAAAGTTTATGGGATATTATCAGTGACAATAGCAAAACCAAATATACTGCTGCTAAAGAACGTCTCTTGAACACTTTTAAAGAAAGTGAAAATAAACGTTTACAGAGACTGCTAACAGGCATAGACTTGGGAGATAGTAAACCTAGTCAACTTTTACAAAAAATGCAAAATCTTGCTACCGATGGCATTTCGGATAAAGTTCTTAAAACACTATTTCTGCAGAAAATGCCAGATTCTGTGCGCAATATTTTAATCGTTAGTGATGAAGATATCGAAAAACTGGCTCTAACGGCCGATCGTATAATCGAAATGCAACCGAAACAAGAACTATACTGTGCCAGCAGTATTGTTTCTCCAGGAGCAGATGCTATTGCTGAATTACGACAGCAAATTGCAGCTTTGGATAATAAACTCGAAAAACTAACTGTCACAAAGAATTCTCGTCCTCGCTCAAGAAATAGCAGTCGATCATCTAATGATCGAAGTAAGTCTCGGAGCCGTTATAACCCTAATGGCAAGTACTGTTATTTCCACTTTCGTTTTCGAGAAAAGTGTTTTCCTGATAGATGCAAAGCCCCCTGTGCATGGAAAAACAACTCCCCGGAAAACGAAAATCAGCACTAGAATTAGCGGCAGACTCTGCTGCTGTAAATAAAGAAAATTGCCGTAAATTCCGCTTATTTATCACATTATACGGACAGTGGAGCAGAGGTAAGCCTTATTCCTCGTAATTCTAATATTAACATCATATTATAACTAAAGGACAACATGTAAGTTGTAAAGCAAGACCATTAGACTCTAAACGGTTGGAAATAGCTAAAAGAGAATTCAAATATATGCTAGACAATAACATCATTAGTCCGTCCAGTTCAGAATGGGCAAGTCCCCTACACATAGTGACAAAGAAAGACGGTTCTTTCCGCCCATGTGGGGATTATAGAAGACTGAATGATTTAACTGTATCTGATCGTTATCCCATTCCTCGAATTCAAGATTTTCAACATATTTTAACTCATAAAACTATATTTTCTAAAATTGATCTCTTTAAAGCGTATTTTCACATTCCAGTAGCAGATGAAGATAAAGAAAAACCTTTTGGTCTTTACCAATTCAATGTCATGAGTTTTGTTCTCAAAAATGACCCCGCGACCTTTCAGAGGTTCATCAATGAAGTTTTTTATGGCCTAGACTTCGTGTTTTCATATTTGGATGATGTGTTGATTGCCTCTTCTTGCGAGGAAGAACATCGTTTACATCTTAAAACAGTTTTCCAGCGTTTAGATAAATATGGTATCCGAATTAATATTAGTAAATCAGTTTTGGGAGTACCTGTAATAGACTTTTTGGGCTATCAAATATCTGCTGAAGGTTCAAAACCTCTACCTCAAAAAATTAAAGCTATCATAGAATATTCGTTGCCAGAAACTATACACCAACTTCGTTCCTTCTTATATAAAAAATGCCGCAGAAACTCAAGCTCCTCTTCATGAACTTTTGAAAGGATCTACAAAAAAAGATCGACGTAAAATACTATGGACCAATGAAACCAGGAAAAGTTTTGAAAAATGTAAACAAGATATTGCTCAAGTAGCGTTGATGGCATACCCCAATTCGGATTACCCTCTGGCACTTCTCACAGATGCATCCGATTTGGCTATTGGGTCAGTTATTCAACAAAAAGAACCAAATGGATGGAAGCCTATTGCATTTTTTTCAAAAAAGCTTAATGATGCCCAGAAAAATTATAGCGCTTACGATCGCGAGCTTGGGTATATAGTATTTATCCGTTAAACATTTACTTGAAGGCCGCGATTTTACTATTTATACGGATCATAAGCCTTAACGTTTGCTTTTAAGCAAAATAATAACAAAGCCTCTCCCAGACAACTAAGACAGCTACAATATATCTCACAATTCTCTACTAACCTACGCCATATAAGTGGTCAAAACAATGTGGTTGCAGACAGCCTATCTAGAATTGATGACATCGATTCACCTGTTGTTGATTTTGACCTGATAGCAGATGCAAAAATTAATGATGATGAACTGAAACAGTTGAAATTACATTCCAAATCATTGCATATTAAACAGCACCAATTACCGTCAGGAAAACTCTTATATTGCGATACCTCTACTTCTAATATCAGACCATTCATACCTAAAACTTTTCGGATGAAAATATTTAATGCAATTCATGGTTTAGCTCACCCTGGAATCCGAAGTACTGTAAAAGAGATTACTAAAAGATTTATTTGGCCAGATATAAAAAAGATGTTAAACAGTGGGCCCAAACTTGTATCGATTGTCAGAAAAATAAAGTAACTAAGCTTACAAAATCAGAATATTCTCAATATCAAGCACCAGACGAAAGATTTAATGTCGTACACATTGATTTAATTAGGCCTTATTCATCTTCTAATGGCTACACTTATTGTTTGACGTGTATTGATCGGTTTACCTCTTGGATAGAAGTGGTACCGTTATCAAATATCACAGCAGAAAATATAGCAAGAGCCTTTTATGAACATTGGATAACACGATTTGGTGTACCTTCTTGTGTTATTACTGATAGAAGAACTCCATTCATTTCGGAACTGTTTCGAAATTTGGCTTCGCTTTGTGGAATAAAAGTAAAGCATGCAACTTCTTACCATCCTCAGAGTAATGGGAAAATTGAGCGTCTACACCGTACCTTAAAAACAGCTATTAGATGTCATAATTCTCTTCATTGGACAGAAACATTACCAAAAGTTCTTATGGGTTTGCGAGCTGCTCTACATGAGGACTGTAAGTATACAATAGCTGAAATGATTTATGGCAAAACTATTAAATTACTTGGCGAATTCTTTGAAGAATCAAACATGCCAATATCAAATGATAATTTTGTAAGTAATCTTCGAAATCAGATGGCCCTCTTAAAGCCCTATCAATCCAAATCCAAATGTAAACAAAAGATTTTCATCCCAAAAGATTTGTACACATGCTCGCATGTGTTTCTGCGGGTTGACAGAGTGAAAAAACCTTTGGAGCCCCCATATGAAGGACCCTTTTTGGTACTGGAAAGAACCCCGAAATATTTTCTTCTATCAATTAAAAATAAACAAGTTAGTATCTCTGTGGATAGGTTACAACCAGCTTATGTGTTACAACCTAATGAACTTTTGTCTCCAACTTCAAAAAGTGATCATACATCTGTGCCAAGTAAGCAAACATCAGTGCCAAGTCAGCAACTAGAACAACCTAAAAAATTTACACGATGTGGAAGACAAGTAAAACTTCCAGTTCGTTTCAATGACGTTATTGACTCTTCTTGAACTTATAACTCTTTCATATTAATTTAAAACTTAATTATGTTTTAATTTGTGTACATAATTTCAATATATATATTTGTATCAGTGTTATTTGTATAGATATTTGTATCTTCTCTCCCACCATGTTTTCAGAGTAACGTAACTTTGTTACTGGTAGGGAAGTGATGTAGGCAACAATTATTATTGGTCATAATAACTACAACTACTTCTACTAGATAATAACTACTACTTTCACTTCACCTAGAGTTTCAGTTTAGTTTCTAAGTGTTGTCATGCCTGAAATCAGTAGGGAGTTAGTGAGGGCTAAAAGAATAATAAAGATGTTATATATGGAAAAAAATTGATTCTTGCTTTTGATTTTTGTTATTTAAATTATTATAAAAAGAACTTAGCAAGCAACTACATGGGCTTTGCCATAATCTAATAAACCAAACTAACCATATAAATGTTAAATAAATGTGTTTTAAAACTGAATAAGGAATTAATTAAATATTTATTAATTGTGAAAATGACCAATTTACAGAGGGAATACCAAGAAGTGAAATTTAATGTACGTTATATGGTAACCATGGTTCAATAAACAGAATGTGTTTTTTTCAGTCTATGAATTAGAAAATATTTGCCGCTTATTTTTCCAATACTATTACCATCGGAAAGACTATTACTCTAATGATAATTTTAATGCTAACTTAAAGCTATTACTGCTTACAGGACATCTATGAAATCTGTAAATTCCTTTCTGTTTTCTGTGTGGTGAAATTCAATGAATTCTTTTAGTTTGAAAGTTCTTTAAAGTTTATCAAATGTTGCTAAAAATAAAATTAGGTGATAATTGTTTTAGATGTTTTGTGTCTTGCATGTAATATATTTTGATGTGAGGTTAGGAGAGCTAATCGCCAAATCCTGGTGGGTTAAAAATCATCATCCACCACCTTTTTTAGTTCGGGCGCCACTGTAGAGACATTAGGTTATTTCGAAGCAGGGGAGATGAAAAATGAGCAGTGCCCTCGTCGGAACTCCAACCACGGACCTCTCGAATACGCTTCGAGCGTGTTGACTTCTACACCACGAAGGCATGCTAAGAAGGCGGGAGAAATACCTTATACAGTTACCATAGTTTACCCATAAATACTTTTCATTTATTATGCTTTATTGTAACTGTGACCTTCGGAAATTAAAAGTATTCCCATAATTTTACCCTGTCGATTTTCGTACGATAAAACTAGCAAAAAAAAAGGGGGGGAGCAGAATACTCGAGTAAATACGGCTTAAATTAACATTTAAAACAAAATGTGTATTTGATAGTGGAAACTTCACCTGTTCACTTGAGGCCTGAACTTCTCATCAGCTGCTTCTGCTTGTCTTTCAATAATTTGAGGATTTTTTATTTTCACTGCAAAATATACGTAATAAATTATATGTTACTTAAGTAGTGATAGTTAAGGATAGTTTAACTCACACAATAAAATAAATTTACCAACGTCACCAAGTGTGAAACAAGAGCCAAGTGTAGAAATTGAGCTTTCATCTCCCCAGCATGCTGCATTTATGGTATCATTAGGTGAGTCTCTAATGCTGAAATTGAGCACAAAACGTTCAGAAGCAGCTTCTGTTCAAAGAAAAATCATGAATAGATATATGTTTATATAAATTTAGTTAATTTTTCGACTAATTATGAATTATATATATATATATATTTGCAGTAATTTCATTTGATGTTATCTTTCAAATACACAGCCAAAAAAAAAAAAAAAAAAAAAGCTTTAAAACTATTTATTTTTTATTTATTCATCACTTTTTTGTTTCATGGTATTTGTGTTGCTCTTCAGTCCTTAAGAAACTTTCAAATCATATTCTCTTCATTACATAAGTAATACATAATTGTACATTAATTTTGAATGGTAAGAGTTTTATGCTTTTATGGTTGACAAAATACTTAATAGTTAAAGATAGCTTAACCATGTTAGGAATAATGGAACACTATTGTCAACAGATTAATGCAGTGCCTAATACTTAATTCTTGGAAGTTACTTAATAAATACATGATGAAATTCATGATCATAAATATCCTTAGTTTTCATTTAATTTAATTTTCAATCAATTATTCAATCAATTGTCAATTAATTAATCTAAATTTGCTAGTGTGCTTTAAATCAATAGATTTATGGGATGGTGCCAGTAACTATAAGTCACTGATGATCAGTGCTTAGATCACCAGTGATTGACAGCTTTGATGAGAATTAGAGTCCTTCTGTTTAATTTTTTTTAACTTCTTCAAATTTATTTCATTAGCCGATTCTGGTGATAATAGGGTGCAGTAAACATCAACCCATAGATTACTGGTGATCAACAGCCGTGACAGGCACTGGTATGTTTAATTTTAATTTTAAAATTTATCTAAATTTGCTACATCATCTTGTATTGGTGACTGTGTAATGTACACTCAGTAATCATGTAGGACGGTGAATTTCTATCTGTAGGTCACTGGGCAATGATCGTTAATCAGTTAAGTCACTGACAACAAACAACTGCTTGGAAATCGCTATGTTTCCATAAATAATTCCATTCCTTGAGTGATAACGTTATACTTCAATTTAATTTTAATTTAACTATCTATTTAATTTTCTTTACTGTCCCACAGTGGTGTCTTGTGGGCTGACCCTAAGTTACCCTAAACCTGTAAGTCACCATTGTCAAAATCGTTGAAATGAACTGATGTGTTCTAATTTAATTGCCGGCCTGAATTTACTGTATCACCTCATATTTGGTGGCCTATGGATTAACCTCAAGTGATCTTCAACCTTTCATATCACTGGCGATTTCGATGGGCTTCGATAACCATAAGCATTGGTGTGGTATAATTTAATATTAATTTAAATATGTATTGAAATTTACTTCATTACACAACACTAGTTATCTATGGGCACTAATGGGCTACACCCTAAGAACGCACTGATGAGTTCAAATTTAATCTTAATTGAAATATACGGTACCACTGTACTATCTCACAGTGATAATATACAGATCGACCCCACGTAACCTTTAACCTAAATGTCACCAATAACAAAGTCGTTGAAACCCTTCCATGTGCTTGGATTTAATTTTAATTTAAGTACTACTAGATATGAACTTACTGCACCGTCTCGCATTCGTGACCTACGGGTTAATTCTAAGTGACCTCAAATTGTGGTTCACCTGTGACCTTAATGGGCGCTGGTGACCAATAGCGTTGACAGGCATCAGTGTACTTCGATTTAATAGTAATTAAAATTTTTATATTAATTTACTGCACTATCCCTCAGGGGTAACCTATGGGTTGACTCCTAAATTATCCTTGGTGGTGAACCTTTACTGATAAATTAACATCTTTGAAACAAATCGATGTGCTTCGATATTTAATTTTAATTAAATAACCTGTCTAAATTCATTTCATTGTCCCAGATTAATGTCATCAGCCTGTAGCTTACTTTTAATAACATCTTTGAAGGGCTCATCTTTTGTCTTTCTAGTTAATTTTAATTTTGAAATCTGTTTAAATTTACGCCACTGCCTCAACTGGTAACCTATGGGTAGACGCAGGGCTGGATCTGCACATAGGTAAGTACTCACAGGTATACCCTACCTACTACCACTGTACCTTTAGAGGCCCTACACTTAAAAGATTTTGGTGCCCCCACATATATTTCGCCAGTTTTTTCTTCGTACCTACTCTCTCTGGTTTTCTCTTGGTTTAGCTACACTATGCATTATGTGGTTATGAAGAACTAGGTTCTATACCTTGGAGTTCTATGAAGAACTATGTTCCATTCCCCGAATTTCTATGCTGTAGTCTCTGAAATTCTATGCTCTGGGTTCTAGGAGGAACTGTTTCTTTTTCTGGTTCATGTTCTGTTGTTTTATGTTACATCAGAGGACAAAATTTCAGCAGCCTCTGAAAATCCTGTGAGAAATGGAGAAACTGAAGACGTGAATGAAGAAAAACCTGGAGGACTAAAGACTTACCTACCCAATATGAAAAGCTTACAACTAGAAGTGGTAGAACAATAAAGGCTTCCCCAGAGATCAATAAAAAATAATATATTCCATTTGGGTGAAGTTGACTCCCGACAGCTGAAGGTAGAAAGATGTCACATCTAAAGTTTTAACTAACTCTATGTTTTAAAGATTTTTCTTCTCCTAGCGGTTTTTTACTGAGTTTGTGAGTAATAACGTGTGTAACTTTAATTTTTTGTTTTATATTGTTAAATTTAAATATTGGAATTCCTTTTGCTGTAAAAAAATTGTTTTTCTTTGGATTAAATATAATAAATATTCACTTTCCCGAATCGCACGAATGCTGGTAAGAATATTTTATCCCCTGTGTTAACACTATCGCTATTCTTTTCTTTTCGAAATAATCTTGAATTACTCTATGCCGATATCGGGGCCGGAAGGTGGACCAATCAACATCTTAACAATAGGGAAATTGACCAATCAGCATCTTAACAATTTTTTTTTACAAAGGCTTTATTCCGATTTAAAGCAAATTATTGCAACTGTTAATTAGCTTGTTGCCCTTTAATAAATGTTATTTAGGTTACCCAGAAAGTAAAGAACATTTAGGTGTTACACAAACTACCAAAGGCAAAAATTGTGCGTATTAGCACATGATCTTATTCTGTTTTTCAAAATGTTTAAAAATAACTACTAAATTGCATTCTTACAGTTTTTGTTTGGTTGCTACAGTTTTATGAGGTCGAACGTTGCCGTGAAACGGTTACAGGCGAAAACGGCCCACCAGCGGCCGAGCGGTAAAGTCGCTGAACACTGGTAGTTCGGTTCGAGGTTCGAATCCCGCGAACGGGCTGGCTGCATGGGCGTTTTCGTGGTTTTCCCCATGTGTAACGTGTATACGAGCCAGTTTCCCTTAGAAAGTCCTCCACGAAAGGCATCCCTCCCCTTAGGCAGATAGCCCTAGTGTGCTTTGCCATAATTAAATACACCGTTACAGCCGAAAACGTCGCGGAGAAAACAACGCAAGGCGAAAACGTCGTACTACTAAACATCGTGGGAGAAAACATCGCAGTTCTAAAACATCGTGGTACAAAATATCGTCGTCGAAAATAAAGCGGTTCAAAAACTTCGCAGTTTAAAAATATCGTGGTAAAAAATAAAGTATCTACAAATCATCGCATGACGATAACATCGCAGACATGCTTTTTTCAGGCTTTAATAACTGTAAATGGATATTCCCATAATGATTTGTGAGCGCAAGATGGAAAAAAGGTTAACTTTCATATTTTTTTATTAACTAATAAATTTTTGCGGAGAAAATAAGAACAAAACTTAAGCATAGAAAATTAATACAATTTATAGCACTTAATAGAATTTTAAACCGGCATAGTTAACTAACAAAGGCCCTTAATAAATCCTTTTTTATAAAGTTTTTACTGGTAATTTTTCACGCAAAGTATAATCTATAAGTTGCATTTAATTTTCTGTGCTTAAGTTTAGTTCTTACTTTTCAGAAAAAATTTATTAGTTAATAAAAAAATGTGAAAGTAAAAATTATCCTTCTTTTCCATCTTGTGCTCACAAATCATTATGGGAATATCCAATTACAATTATTAAACACTGAAAAAAAGCATGTCTGCAATGGTATCGTCATGCGATGATTTGTAGATACTTTATTTTTTACCACGATATTTTAGACGACGATGTTTTTAAACTGCGAAGTTTTTGAACCGCTTTATTTTCAACATCGATGTTGTGTACCACGATGTTTTAGAACTGCGATGTTTTCTCCCACGATGTTTTGTAGCACATTTTTGCCTTGCGTTGTTTTCTCCGCGACGTTTTCGTCCGCGATGTTATCGGCGGATACCCCGTGAAACAACATGATCCAAGGTCTCTCTAGGAACGGTGCAGTGAAATCATTGAAGAGTCACAATAGACTGCTGAAATTTCTGGTTCCGCTCTTGGCAGGAATGAAAAGAGTAGTAGGGTTATGTAGTCCCAAAAGATAGTTGACATCTATTCCATGTGATGCCGTTCCATTGAATGGCACTTGGTTTCAGATGTTTTGTATGAAACGATCTCATCTCCCTTTACAAAGTAGTTTAAAAATTCGTCATGGTTTTCGTGGTATCGCGTAAGAAAATCAAGTGTTGCTTCAATCATACAGATTCAAGTACATTTAATTTATTACATAATCCACTGATAATTTTTACCAGCATTTGCAGCTTTGCTAAATTTAATAAAAGATGTTTCCAACGTCATATGTTGCTAAGTATTAAAGAAAGTCCTTATTTGTTTTTTCTTGTGATGCTTTACATATTTTAATTTTTTAACATTTTGTTTTAATATTTTAAAGTTTTTATTGAAAAAACTCATCTTTAGAGTTTTAAATTAAATAAATAAGGAATTCATAGACTGGTTAAGATTCTGAATAAGTTTCTAACGATTTCGAGAAATTTTTTTTACTCCTGAAGTAAAGGATCGTCTTTGAAATGATATCTGATCGCCTTCGAAATCGATAGAATTTTGTTCAAAATCTGTGCCAGCCCTAAGGCTGTTTTTTGATAAACTTTTAATTTTGCATTAGTGTTTTTCTCTCCTAGTTATGAAATGCTAGACTGTAGTCTGATATTTCCAGATTTCACATGTTTTGTTTAAAAAAATAGACGTATATACTCGCATACTCCTCTCGTATTTTTTCCCGTACTTTTTTTCAGCACGTGATTAAAAACTTCTGATTCAATGGGTGCTAAATGCAAATATGGATAGCTTCCAAAATATAATCTAGAATCAAAAAGAATAATTCTGAAAGCAGTAACTGTAACTGACTTCTTTGAAGATTCTCTATTTCCTTTAATTGTTTTCCTCGGAATTGGCATACACCGCGTCCTCTCGATTTTCAAAATGGTAAAATTGTTAAATTAATGGAAAAAGCCGAGTAAATAAGAATTTCTATATTTAGGCTTCCATTCAAATCAATGAGTTATACATATCATTCTCACTGTCTTTTGGAAAATATTCCTAGATATCATTCTTGATCAAAAATAAATTTCTTACCCATAGCTTTGAATTTAAGTATATCGGCTTGAATAATTAATTCAGTCGGCATCATCGGCTTGAATAATGTCTTGAATAATTAATTCAGTATGTGTAAAAGATCACAAAAATATTTTATAGTATCATCAGCTGTTTATCTTCTTTCACCATTGCTAATAATTTTGGAAACCGATAGGATTCATATCCCAAATTTAGTGTAGGAAAAATAGTAATTTATACTAGTGGTTCTCAACTCTTTGACTAACGCGTACCAAAAACCAAAGCTTTTCAAATCATGAGTCTTGTAAGAGCATTATTTTCAAATATAGTTAGAGTAATATTTAAGCATTATTTTCTTTTAGTTATCATTATTTTCATTAGTTCATTAGTTTCATTAGTTATTTCCTCAGTTTCATTAATTATACTGCGGAAATGGTAGTTACAGTTTTTTGCACTAAACTGATTTGTTTGTATAGATATTATTAACGAAGATAAAACTTTTTGTAAACAAATGTAATTATATGTGTTATATGTGTTTAATTGCAATGACAATAATGTTAACTTTGTGTAGTATAAGGCTGTGTCGAAGATTTATTTATACTGCACTATATAAATTTCATTTGACAGTGTAAATACAGGAAATGCACAGCACGAAATGGTATTTTTATATTTTATAATCTACGGTCAATAACAATAGCTACATTTTCAGTACTTTTAATTTTACTATTTAGAATTTCTACTGTTCAAAATAATATTTTTTTTACAACAGAAATCTAAATAACTTTTGCCTAAAACCCTGACTCGAATTTATTCCAATAATTCATCGCTTTAATTAAATTTATGTTCCTTGGAGATGATATATGAAAAACTTTTTGTAGCAATAAATTATTAATATATATATAGGTAAATAGTATTTATATATATATATATATATATATTTATAGGGATTTAGTTTTATTAAATTAGTTATTTAATAAGTAGATACTTATAATTACGTTTACATGACTATGACTATATTCATACTTATTCACAGAGATGGAATTTTTATAGTACAAAAATTAATAATTAAGTTTTTTTTTTTTTTTTTTTTTTTTTTTTTTTTTTTTTTTTTTTTTTTTAAACATCGAGAACAACATATTGTATAAATACCTATTATGTAATATATTATATTTATATAAAATTTGTGGAAGATTATATAGCACTAAAAGTGAGATACAGAATATGATAATATATTACATGCTATGAGATATTTCCTTAATTCCCGAACTATGAATGGAGAATCGGTATTTGTTGAGTCTAATAAATTTTTGAAAGTTTGTTTTGTTACAATATAATTTATTGTATTTTTGAGTATTATTAAGTTTATTATATTTTTATATTGATGTTTCGTTTAGATTCTGAGAAATACAGGTAACATTCAAAGTATTCTAAAGAGGTAGTTGACACAGTATTCGTATATTATTTCTTCACTGCATTATATTTTTGGATTCATACTTTCTTCCATGCAAAACATCTATGTGTATACATGTCGTAATAAGCTTCAGGGTGTTGCTATCAGTGGTAAGCGAGCTTTAAGGAGATATCAAGTATGATAAATTTGAACTCTTTGTTAAATCTCAAATTTGCAAGTCTCTAATTCATTTTGCTTGGTTGTTTATTTAATATTTTTACATGTAATAGTGTTTCTATTCCTGAAAATTAGGGTTTCTTCTAGTTTTGTTTAAATTTGGTTTAGTGCGTTGTACTTTCCTGGAGCAGAGGGCTCTAGTAGCCCAGGGTTTGCTGGGTAATGTCCCTCTGCGACGGGTCTTAAGATCTTAAGATAACTGATTAATATTAGCTCGATCTCAGCTTGAACTCAGGCATAAGGGTTGTCTGCATAATTGGTCTCCTGCGTTTTACCATATTCAAATAATCCTCGTAATATGTGTATAAAGTTAAAAAATTTAATCAGGGAAATTGTATCGATACAGACATATAATTTTTTATACCAATATGCATTTGAAATAATAAATTTTACTGAAAAAATATCTTGCTTAATATTTTATTGACTTATAAAGAAAGAAAAATTCACATAGAATTCATTTCACAACACTACTTCACACTTTATTAGAGGAGGGAAGTGCTAAAAATAGAGCACGGAAACTTGAAATTTAAATTAAAGAAAAATTCAACTTTAGATTTATGTTCGTTTTAAAAAAAAACGTTCTGAGCATTTCAAAAAAGACAGGCTTTTTCTTCAAAGAGCAAAAAATAATAACTTAAAAATAAACTGCAAAATGTATCGAAAATTACTGCATCTTATCCCCCCTTTTTTAATTTCTTGTGTATTGCAAATAATTTAGGTTACTTATTTAGCATGAAAGTTTTACAACTAAAAACCTGAAAACAAAAAGGTAATTCACAAGTAATGCACATCTCGTGTAGAATATATTCATCTCTGCGCAAATCAAGTTTTTTATTTAATTGAACATAAATTTTAGATTCTGAACTTAAAAATTTAAAAAATACTTACGTTTTTTGCTAATAATGCGACGAATGTCTTGTTTTCCGATAACTATTCCATATAGTACGACTTGAGAAATATGTGATGAGAGCTGATTTATAGATACTTTTTGATATGTATACTCAGATTCAAAATCGAACCCATAATTTTCGGTTATCCAAGACATATTTTTTATTGTTGGAGCTAATATTTCAAATGCAAGATATATATAGTGTTAAAAACTGAAAGCTGATAGATTACTTACGCTCTTTCAATACCTGGTGCCAATATTCTCCGTTCAAAAGCATTAAAGATCAAAGCAGACGATTTCCGTTTTAATCAACATAAATAAGAGACCATTTTTATTTGATGATTTCAGTTGAACTGAATCCAACATTTTCCTAATTTTTTACCTATGATTCCGTGCATTCTTTTGACTAGATTTCTATGGCATTAACAACAGTTAGCTGGGGAAAAAAATGAATTTTCAATCCTATGTTGATTACTTATTTGCATAGAACATTTAATTTTTCCTAGTAGTTTTGTTAAGAAAATAAAATTAAAAAATCTGATGTGTACACCACATGACTTCCTTGTACGGAATATTAAATTATACGCATTTTTCTTGCATTTCATTTAAACTTATTGGATTGAATTAAATCTACTTCGCCGACTGCGCGTAAACCACAATAGAATAAATGCATTCTTTAAAATTCACTCTAGTATTTGTTTACCATAGCGACACTCTGGCGCTAGATTCACTTAACAGTATTAATAATTATATAACAGTTAACTTATATAATAATTATATAACGGAAACTCAGTTAACTGTTATATAATCCAATAATTATATAACAGTTAACTTATATATTTCGTTCATATTATAACTGATAATGCACAAAATTTATATCATTTAAAGAATAGAATTATCTAATCGTTGCCACATGTTCTATTCAAATATTTAATAAAGCTAGAATGATGTATAAAAGAAATTAAGCAAACAAAACAAAAAAAGAAACAGTTTTTTACAGACGATTGAGTATTTCTCATTTAATTAATTCAGTTCTCACTTCGCGAGAAGGCAAAAATAGATAAAAACTCAAAATATCTATATTAAAAATTACGAACTAAAACACTTATTTCCTCGAAAAAATTCCAGAAAGAATTAAGCATGATTTAATTGGCAATAATAAATGAATGCGTTATCTTTGTTGTTGCGAAGCTAAGTTTCTCTAGATTGGCAACAAATCTACTAGTCTCCTGTTTCAAATGTAAACATCAATGGCCGCCATAAAAAAAAAAAAAAAAAAAAAGGCTTAGCGGCACTTAGACAACTTTAAAATTGTTGATAAGTCTAAAAATATTGCATACAGATTTACTAAAGGCATAAAAACCTTAACCGGAAGATAAAAACAACATAATACAATAATTTTTAAAGCAATAGTATAGTAAGAGTAAAGAAACTGAGATCACTGAGCCGGGTAACAAAGTGGATATATAAAAGAGTATTTTATTCTGTCCTTACGTACAGATATCATGCAAAAACATCGTTAAATTGCATTCGATAGCGGTCAAAATGGATATTTTCGTTGAAATATGCTGCCTGAAAC
Source organism: Stegodyphus dumicola (assembly GCF_044657685.1). Taxonomy (NCBI): domain Eukaryota; kingdom Metazoa; phylum Arthropoda; class Arachnida; order Araneae; family Eresidae; genus Stegodyphus; species Stegodyphus dumicola. The sequence goes on from NC_140771.1 coordinate 205,042,316, forward strand.
TTTTCGCGATTATAATACTTCCTTTTTACTTCGTACAAGGAAGTAAAAAGAATACAGAGAAAGATAAAACTTAATATGTTACTGCATATCTCATCGCAACCATTATATTTTATCTTGAATTAGTAATTTTTATGAAAAGTCCTTCTATCGTGGAAATCATGATGAAGGCTTATTGACCGGGAACAAGGCTATCAGATAGAACATTTTAAAAAATACTTTTTACATTTTAAACATTAATTAAACGGTCCTGAAATCTTTCTAAAATTTTGTAAACTCCTATAGCACTCCAAATTTCAAGCTAATATATGAACTTCTTGATAAAAACCGTGAAAGATTTCTAACTGAAACAATTTATGTATGAAATTTGAATTTTTAGCGCTTTACTGTTACTTATTTCAAACAATGAGATTTAGTACAGGGGATTGAAAAATTAATGTATCAGAGTTTAAGAGAGTATAAATTGTTTGTTGTTTTTCTGGCTGGTGTATTTCCTTAAGACAATACGTCTCTTTAATGTATCAAGGACTACAGTATCTACGCTTATGTCTGCCTATGTAGAGAAGCAAAAAAAATTCGTTTAATTAAAGTAATTGATGAGTGAGAGTTATCAGGAAAGGAAGTAAGAGTGTTAAAAAGAATTGTAGCCTAAAAAATATAAAGTAATGATTACTCATATTGTGTGCAGAGCTTGGCATTCTGAAATTGCATATTTCTCAAAAACTGCCTGTCAGAAATTTCACAGGGATAGTTTGGGTTCTGATGGTATTTGTTTATAAAAGTATAATTTAAAACATTAATATTTGGCAACGTTAATATTTTTCTTTGATGGTGAAAGAATGAGTTAATGTATCTGGTGAAGGTTCTTTAATACATCTGGCATTAGTAGAAAACATTAATGTCATTTAAACTTGATAACCTTGCTGATTTCTTTGAGAGGTAGATTTGATTTATATGGCATATAATACGATAAATCTAACTCGCATAAAAAATTAACTGATGATAATTACCTTGTATGGCGAATCGAATCGCAAGTAAGAAAATGCAAAGAAGCTATGGAAGGAAATTAAAAATGAAATTGCGGTAAAAACAGAAGCTATTCAAATCAAATATAAAATAGAATTAGCTCAGTTGAAGATGAACGTATGGATGAATAGAGCTGTAATTTTGAGAAATAAAATGAAATAAAGAATTAAATAAAAGATAAAGAATTAATTTACTTCATATGAAGGACTTAGAAATAAATTCGAATTTCGTGTTAAAATCCTTAAAAATAGCAGCATTAAAAGCAAATGAAGAAACAAATAAACTGACGAAAAGAAGGGCAATAAATTTGGGCGAGTTTGTTTAGCAACGAGTAAATTTCTCGCCATGCCATCGTATCTAGTGTATTGTTATCGATGCTTACAGTTAGTTATCCTCTCAGGAAGGAAAATTTGGGTTTTTAAATGTGCGTTGAGGACAATAAACTGAATACTGAGATAAACTGCTCAAGCACGTCCTATCGTCTTCCCACAGTATCCACTAATGGGCGGAAGCGTAACCAGTATCCTTAGGAGTCAGATTACATTCATCCTTAGGAGTCAGATTCAGAACTCGGTTTGGTTTGGTTTATTTACACTCATGTCCATAAATTAAGGATAATGCAAAGTCAGGCAAAGGAAGAGTTAGAAGCAAAATAAATTTGACTTATTTGTAAAGCTTATTTATTAAACAAAAGGTAAAGAGCAAAAAAAGATGCTATATGTTTGATATTATTAAAAAAATTAGCGATTTTTTCTCCCTGGAGCAAATTACAAAAAAAAAAAAAAACCTATTTACAGAAAACCAATATTACATGGTTGGTATGACTGTTAATACATTCTATGTCTCCCAGACGATGCAATACAGTCCGTACAACGCCTAGGCATGCTGAGTATCAAATTATCGATCTGATCTTGGGGGATATTACACCACTCAAACAGCAATGCTCTACGAAATTCCGGTAGACATGTAGGAGGAGGTTGACGGGCTGCAACTCGTCGGCCAAGCATGTACCACACGTGCTCTACTGGATTCAAGTCCGGTGAGAATGCTGGTCAGTCCATACGGGTGATATCCTCCGATTGAAGGCGTTCGCTTACGATGTTTGCACGGTGAGGACGGCCGTTGTCATCCATAAACACAAATTGTGCGCCCATAGCGCCCCGAAACAAACGTACATGTTGTTCCACAATGACGTCCCGATAGATTTGGCTTGTCATGGTTCCAATTTGAACATGCAGGTCAGTTCTGGAACCCAGAATAATTCCACCCCAAACGAGCACTCCTGCACCACCGTAACGGTGTCGTTCAATGATGTTTTCTTGGTGGTGACGGGTACCTGGAGGTCTCCATATGAAAGTCCGGCGAGAATCAGACTGCAAGCTAAACCTGGACTCGCCGGAAAACATCACACCAGCCCACTGTTGCGGTGTCCACAATGTATGCTCTCTATTCCAGGCTAACCTCAGGCGATAGTGAGTTGCAGTAAGTAGAACGCATCTGACAGGTCTACGAGCATATAGACCAATCTGTCCTAAGCGTCTGTACACGGTCTGCCTTGAAATTGTCGTACCAGTGGCTGAAGAGAGCTGACGAGACAGGTCTGAGGCTGTGCTCCGCCTGTTTCTTTGGCAGTAACTACCAAATACCGGTCCTCATTCGGCGTTGTAACTCTGGGAAGACCTGTGCTGTAACGTCTACTCACATTACCATCATCTTGGAATCGTTGCCAAAGCCTGGAAATGACACTCTGGGCAATTCCAAGTTCATCTGATACGTCCAGTTGGGTACGCCCACATTCCAGACGGCCGATAATTCTACCACGTAAAAAATCATCGAAATGCGTCCTTCGTGTTATAACTATTCGGTTATTGCATTGAAATTCTTATGAAGCGCCTGCGAACATTTTTACTTCTTTGCCTGTATTCCTTATATATCACTCTCTTACACTTTCGTCATTGTGACGTACCATCGGTGTCATCTGGTTACTTCCTGAAATTTGCATATGATTCTTGAAGATGTGTGTAGTGATTTTACAGGTGATATATTTATTTTAGAGTTCGATTTCCGCGTGACTCCGAGTTATCCTTAATTTATGGACATGAGTGTAATTATGGCAAAGCACACTAGGGCTATTTGCCTAAGGGGAGGGATGCCATCGTGGAGGATTTTCTAAGGGAATCAATCTGACTCGTATACACGTTACACACAGATTCAGGACTCATTTTACACCTGACACACATCTGCTTGATGACTGTAATTATATCTGCAGAGAGCCGCGGTCAAAGAGAACGTTCTGTCTGACCAAAATTCCCCTCATACGCTCATTCTGTTTCGGCCTGGAATTTTTATCAGCTATTCTTTAAGTGTATTTAATTTTTGTGATGATAAAAGAACTCCCCCCCTCTACGATCAGAGCTTAAATTGGGCCGGAGCCCACCCGATCTCGGTCCCGGTGCTGCTTAGTTTTTGTAATAAATCATAATTCTAGCCGGAACGCACAGGAGCTCTGAATAAGAAGGCTGCTGCACTTCTTTTATGTAATTGAATAACAATTTACCAGAAATTTTATCTCGAAAATTTTATTTTAACACAATAAAGTTATATTAAAAATCGTTTATTAAATTTCACTTTACATTTTATTTAATTTCAATTATTTAATTACTTCAATCTTTAAATATTTCAATAAATAATAATTATCAATTAAATTATATATAATTATATAATAATTATTGATTAAACAACAATTCATAAACATTAAATAGCTATTAAATAATTTGATAATAATGAACTATTTAATTTTAAAATTATTAATGAGTTTAAGAGTCATTTTATTTATTTACTTACTCTTGTTCCTCTTTGCTAACGGTCTTCTGTAGGGCTCCGGCACTTCTAATCTTAGAAATTAAGCCCTGCAAAAAGAAATATAAGTAAGTACTAGAGCAAAAGAAAAGTTGACAAAAAATCGAAATATCATGAAAGAAGATACTTTAAGTGTGAAAAATTATGACATTTATCAAAAGAAAGGCGTAATAAAGATGTAAAATGCTTTAGTTGTGAAAAATTAGGCCACAGGTTAACTGAATGTGGAATAAAATCTAAATGCGGACATGAAACGCCGAGTAATTTAACGAATAAAACTCGTAGAATGGTAAGCAAGGAAAGAGAATGGGTGGTGTGTGTATTGAGAATACAGCAAAGCACACTAGGGCTATCTGCCTAGAGGGAGGGATGCCTTCGTGGAGGACTTTCTAAGGGAAACTGGCACGTTACACATGGGGAAAACCACGAAAACGCCCATGCAGCCAGCCCGTTAGCGGAATTCGAACCTCGGACCGAACTACCAGTGTTCAGCGATTTTACCGCTCGGCCGCTGGTGGGCGAAAGAGAATGGGAATGAGCTACATGTTTACATGAACTGTCTAAGAAAATAGAAGAAATTTCATATTTTAATCAAGATTTTAAAGATGCTGAAGATTGTAGTTTATGATTTAAAAATAATGTGTACCAAAACTAAAGCAAATGTGTTTAATAAACTTGGAAATATTTGTATATAACTAAGAGAAATGTAAATAAATTTAGAGCTGAAAGAAATATAGTGAAAGAAGCTAAGATACGTAATGATGTACTATGTAATCATTACGTACTATGGCATCAGAGATGTAAAGTGTAAAGTGGCATCCGTAATGATGTACTATGACATCAGAGACTAGGTCACCTAAACTATCAAAGATTGATAGAAATGAAGAAAAACTCATCAATCATTGGATTAGAAAGCGTAAGAATTTCCAAGAATAATAATGAACTTTGTACATTAGGAAAAATGGCAGAAACTTCTTATAAAAGTGTGAATTCAAGCAATCTGAAGATATTTTAAAATTATGGTAGAGAGATTTAGTTAGACCAATCGAGGAATCAATAGATGGAAGTTGATATTTTCTGACAGTGGCAGATGATTACAATAACTTCATGTTTGTAATTACAATTGAGAAAAAGAGTGAAACTGCAAAATCTTTAAGCTTATCACTCAAGAAGAAAGACAAAATGAATCTACAGTGATAATGCAGTGAATTCTTAGCTAAAAGTGTAAAGGAATGTTTTGGAAAAATAAGAATTAAACATGAACTTAAACGCCTTATTTATTTGTATTGCGTTTTCTTTGTATCGAGTTTGGCTTCTGACCAAGGATTTTACTGGCCGGGACGTGCAGTCTTTGGGAGGCGCCAGTATTACGAAATGCCCAGCCGCGGTAAGATAGCTTCTCCGCAAGGCGGTTTAGGGTTGCCATATAATGGTAAAGAGAAGCGTGGTTACCAGATTCGGCACGAAATCGCCCATTTGGCGACAAAATAGGCGATATGTCGTAGACGGATGGAGAACCTTCTAGAACGAACTCTTACCGGTTTGGCCCAGAATGTTCTCGAAGGCAGGCCGAAAGCTATATGAACCCTGCTGGTACGCGGAGTAGGGAGTGCCTCGTAGTCTATCGAGTTGATCGTCAGTCTAGTGTCAAGTTGGTCGTCAAACGTATCGCGAGTTAATGCATTGCGAGAGTGTCTCGTCAGTGTGTGACGAGTTAGTGCATTACGAGAGTTTATCGGCGGTGAATCGTTGAGGTTATCGAATACATTACGAGTTATAGCGTGGAGAGTCTCGAAAGTACGTTGAGTTCCGAGAACGACCGAATCGAGTCGGCAGCTGTACTCCAGTGCTTTGTCGTGAAGCTATCTTCACCGTTATAGCATGATAGTAAAGGTTGTGTTGCTGATTGTTTCAGCGTGCTTGTCGTAGTTTTTCGACTACTGTAAACGTGTTTTTGGAGCTGTCCTGGAAAATACTGCCTAATTAATCGTGTTTTCACTCTTCATCAAGCGTTGTCGTCAATCACTTCAAATCCACGAACACGTACAAACGCAACAATAGTTTAATAAAATTTCTTTTCCCAAAAGAAACACTATAGAATTCTCCACAAAAGTACTCGTACAGTGTATGACAGAGCACAATCAGTAGTTAAGCTATTAAGAATGCTAAACAAAACAAGATGCTAATCTCATCTAAACAGCGAAGCTCGCACGGAGATTTCTCAATACTCCGAATTAAAAACTGAGAACTAATGCTGCCTCCAGTCTCACATAGTTTTTCCGTGGCCGCCGACAAATTTCCATTATCTTCGATTTCTGGAAATTGCTTGAAAGGATATACAGTTACATATAGGGCCAGATACGGTTAGATACAGGGATCGGACCAAATGGTCGCCGACTTTTGGCGATTTCTCGCCAAATTCAGCTACAAACATTCGCCAGCTTGGCTTTGGCGAGATAGCTATTTACCTTAACGTTAACTGGCCTTGCCCTCGTAAGTTTAACTTTCCTGACAAACCTCCGATTCCCGAAGTATTTCATGTTTCGTTATACAAGAGGTACTACAATTTTACGTATAATTTCCTTAAAATTATTTATAAAATTCGTAACATCTTCCAAAGTACACAAATCCCGGGCAGCAAAATCCCTAAGGGGCTTGTTGCGAACAAGACAGCTGATGTGTGTCTTCCTTACGTTGAATTATGAACTTACGTGCCAGATGGCTCGAGATCGCTGAAGGAGAAACTCGCGCGCTGCGTTATGCTGGATTTAAAAATTTTACTTAGGTTTTCCATTTATTTGTTAATACGATGTAAGTTTCTCCGTTTACAGTTAAATCTGTTTTCTGCAAAGATGTATTGTTCATTTGCATTAATGTCCCTCGAAGGATTGCAAATGAAAGGAAGATCATTTGGTGACCACGGCAAAAGAACCTGCTGAGAACAAGGTAAGCACTATTTTATGTTTTATCCATTAATTGAATTTGAAATAACACAGGGCTAGCCTGTCATAAGGAAGGACTTAAAACTTAGAAATGCGATTTCGTTCCGCTTGTTTAAGACAGCGTTAAAGACCGTCCCAGTATGGCTGTAGTTTAGAAGAAAGTCCTGCCCGTCGAATCGGATTCCATAACCACCTTGTGACTTTTGTTGAATTGATGTCCTGTAGCTTTCGTGTCGTATCGGATCTTCATCTTCTCCATCGCCGAGCTAACTCGCTCTCATGCAAAATTTTTCATCATTTCAAAACGTGTCTGGTGATCCTGAATGTACTCCTCAGGCCATGAAGTCGTACCTTGAGGGTGACCAAATAACAAATCACGAGACAGACGAAGATTGCGATCGAAGAGCATCTTTTGGATGGGGAATAGCCGGTAGTCTCATGGACAGTACTGCTGTTGTGACTTCTTTAAGTTTAGCAGTTCCCGTTTATTATTTTTTAAGAGTTTGTTTTGTAATTTTGTTTGCTGTATGATTCTGGCAACCAGTTTCGAATGTTGTGATCGGGGAATTCCCGTTCTTCTAAGCAAGCAGCAGTTAAGTTAGTTACGTTACTGAAATACTGAATGTTTCTTCATTATTAAGATGTACGGATCACTTTATTTTTATACTAAACTCTACATGTAAACAATCGCATTTATCTGTATGTGTTCGTAAATTAAATAAATTGGATACAAAACCAAGTCTGATTTCGAATCAAAACAAAACTGGCGTCCGCGACAGGATAGAGTTTGTATTCCGCATTTGAAGAATTCAGAATTTGATATTATGAAAGTGTACAGGTACGAATGATTTAAATTACTGCATATAAGTATACGATATGCTGTTTAGAATGATAAAGTGATTTAAGTTTAAGAAATTATAAACACTTTAATTTCTTCAGTATAAATAGAAATTAAGAATATATTTTCAAATCATTTTAACTAACTATTTTAAGTGTACATACAAATATGGATGCTCTGAAAATAAAACGAAAGTCGTTAAGAGCTTCATTTACGTCTACGTTAAATAAGCTGAAGCAATATTTGGCGACGAAAGTAGACGCCAAGTATGGCGATAAGTTGAGCGCGTTGAACGCTCCGTTACAAGATAAATTTTTACGTTTAGATGAGATTCAGAATAACATTTCGTCATTTCTTTTAGAAAATACTGAGGCTGCTGCTGAATACGTAGCCGATTTTGAGGCGGCAGAGTATTATAGAGATAATTATCTTGAGCTTAAATCAAAGATAGAAATGCTATTAAGTAAAGATTCTGGATCCTTTTTGGAAAGTCCTGCAGAGCGTGATGTGGTAAAATTAAAATTACCTAAATTTGAATTTAAAATGTTTTCGGGTGATCCCAAAGACTTTTTAAGATTTTGGAATATTTTTTCAAAAATACATGACTTAGAGAAACTGACTGCTATAGACAAATTCCAGTATTTATACCAGTCTATGGTGCCTGATTAGAGAGCTGCTAGATTAATATCCAGTTTCCCAATAACAGCTGAAAATTATCCAAAGGCCGTCTGTTGCAAATAACTTTTATTTGTGATTATATTTCCCATTTGTATTTTACAACATGTGTGGCAATACGCTTTTTTATATTTTTCTCTTGGCAACGTTTTTTTTAGTTGTTGTCACTGTTTTACTTTACCATGTAGAATTTACTGTATTTGTGCCATTTTGTGTTTCAATATATGTTAATTTAGATGAATCTCTGCTTATTTATTTGTCTCCATTCCTAACGTTAGACTTCATCAGGTTATGGGTACCAGCATGATATAACTGTGCGGGGAAATTTATGAGCGAAGTGGAGATAAACATTACCGACAGTTCGTAAGCCTAACACGGCAGTTCTTAAGCCTTACGTGAGTCGGCAAATTAGTTCGCAAAAATGGAAGCTGCAAAGATTCAGCCGTTATGCGGAAAAAGTAATTGGCCTATTTGGAAATATAGAATTAAGTTCGTATTAAATTATCACGAAAACGCTTTAGAAGTCGTGGAAGGAAAACTGAAGAAGCCACAGGAGCCTGATCATGCGGCCGCCGAAGAGATTCGAAAGAGATTTAGAGATGATATGAAGGTTTTTAATAAAGCAAATAATTGCGCTATGATGGTTCTTACGAACTTCATGACTGAAGACACTTTACAAAAGGTAATGAGATTTGACAGCGCAAGAGACATTTGGCTTGAACTTCACAAAGTATTCGAAGATTCGTCCGATAACCAACTTTATAACATATGTTTACAGTTCTTCAAATTCAGTGGGCTTGAAAATAAGGAAGAAAACAGACTGCCAAAAATGCTGTTGATTTGTAAAATATTGGATACTCTTTCTCCCACTTATCGTACTTTCAAATCGAGTTCGTTACTTCTTAGTGATGAAAAGAGAACTTTAGATGAATTAACCACACAATTGTGCACCCATGAAAGAGAATTAAGGAAAGATCCAAATTTTTTAGAAACTTTAGATCAGGAAGCATTGATAGAAAATCCAGAATTTAAGCGGAAATCATCTGTTAACAAGAAAAACAATGACAAGTGTAATTATTGCCACCAGAGAGGACATTGGGTCAGAACATGCAAGAAATGGATAGCTGATGGAAAACCGCCGAAACTCAGTCCACATATAGGGCCAAACAAGGGAAGTAAAAACAGTGTTGCTGCAAATATGACACTTCTATCTGTAGATGATACAATATTTTCTGCAGAAACGAATTCTGATGATTGGTTTATTGATAATTGGGCCTCGAAGCATGTCGTCAATAACAGGCACTACTTTATAGACTTCAAAAGATTTAAGCTTCCTCATAGCATCACTGTGGCAAATTGAAAGTCATTACCAGCAACTGGAAAAGGCACCATCAAGATAATGACCATTGTAAATGGGATGAATCAAATCAAAAATCTTGAAAATGTCTGGTATGTTCCAGAAATAAGTAAAAATCTATTTTCTGTGTTAGCATCTCAAGATAGAAATCAAAACAGTGTGTTTGAATCAACATTTAAGGACTGCTATTTAAAAATAGATGGTGAAATAGTTCTGCATGGAACAAGAAATGCTGGTGGGGGTCTCTTCAAGGCCGTGATGAAGACCTTAGTTCCTGAAACTCACATTGACATCAACATGACTGAGAATAATGAATCAACTCTCCAACTTTATAATGAACGATGGGGTCACCAAGATAAAAAGCATGTAAAGGCCATTGTAGAGAAAGAGTTGAATATTAAGATTAAGTCTGATATGAAATTATGTGAAGCTTGTGTATACGAAAAATCCCACCGTTTAAAGTTTGGAACCAGTAAAGCGGTTATAAAAGCTGGAGAATTGTTCTCGACAGATATTTGTGGGCCATTTGATCAGTCATTTAGGAAATACCGTTACTTTGCAATCTTCAAAGATGCCTACACCAAATTTCGATACTGTTTTTTCTTAAAGCACAAATCAGAAGTAAAAGATGTGCTTGAAAATTTCATAGCTCACGCTAAGAACTTAGGGCATAGGGTTAAAGAAATGCTCAGTGACAATGGTGGAGAATTTGACAACCAAGCCGTTCGCAAGATCTTGAACAAGCATGGAATCTCCCAGAGGCTCACAGCTCCATATACACCAGAACAAAATGGCAGTGCTGAACGAGAGAACAGAACAGTCCTAGAAATGGCCAGAACTCTCAAATACTCGAATGAGGAAGTGGACTTTCCAGCTTTCCTATGGGCAGAGTTCATCAGTACTTCAATTTATATATTGAATAGGACAGGCAAGTCTTCAGTTCCTAATTCAAGCCCTTATGAATTATGGATGGGAAAGAAACCCAGAATAAAACACATGCACATCATTGGATCGACTTGCTATACTCATATCCCAGTTCAGAAGAGGAGAAAGATGGACTAAAGGGCAACTAAAGGCTATCTCCTTGGGTATGATGGAGATGAAAGGTACCGCATTTACATCAAAGAAACCAGTACAGTAATCTGTTCCCGAGATGTCATATTTGAAGAGAAACCTTCCATGACTGGAAACATTATAACATTGCACGCACAACAAGTTTCTGGAAGAAATTCATCTCAAGATGATGAAGTTGAAAATAAAGTAATAGACGAAGGCCCTCAACAGGAAAAGAAGGAGGTGGAGGATATACCAGAAAAGGAGACTCGACCCAGAAGACAAATTTCAGCGCCTAAGTGGACAAAGGATTATATCATGGAAAATTCAGAGATTTATGAAGAAAATCCTCCAGAAATAAATGGAATTACAAGTGGAATGCAGTGCAGCTGACAATCCGAGAAACAGAAATATGAAAGCTCAACACCCAAGAAAGCTTTCCAGAATGATCCTGAAACTTTAGAAGAGGCATTATCTAGTCCAGATGCAGAAAAATGGAAGTTAGCCATGGAAGAAGAGTTGGAAAATTTAAAACGAAATGAAACTTGGGACATAGTGCCTAGGAGGGAAGGAAAGTTGTGAAATGTAAGTGGGTCTTCAAAGGAAAACTTAACAAAGATGGACAAGTGGAAAGATATAAAGCTCGTTTAGTTGCTCGTGGCTACACCCAAGTCGAAGGAATTGACTACAAAGAGACGTTTTCTCCTGTAATAAAAACAAAATCAATTAGAACTTTATTAGCATTCTCAGTTGAGCAACACTGGCAGGTTCATCAACTTGATATTACTGCAGCCTAATTAAATGGAAGACTGAGTGAGACAATTTTCATGGAACAGCCACCCGAGAGTCTGCATGAGAAAACACACAGAGAAGTTTGCTTGCTAAAGAGAAGCCTTTATGGACTTCATCAGTCTGGGAGAGAATGGAATATGTGCCTCGATAAATTTCTGAAATCAACGAGCCTAACAAGATCCAGAGCAGATGCTTGTGTTTACTTCAATAAAGAAAAGGAGTTAATTGTAGGTGTGTATGTGGATGATCTTTTTGTGATGTTCAGCAAAGAATTCATCATTCAGGAATTTAAGGATAATATTGCAGCTACATTTAAAATCAAGGACTTGGGAGAAATACATCACCTTCTTTCAATTAGGATAAGCAGAAGGGAAGATAGCTGTGTGACTCTTGACCAAAGTGTTTATGCTAGTGAACTCTTGGAAACAACCAATATGCAAGATACTAAAGGAGCATCAACACCATTAGATCCAGGTATGAAAAATACAACAGCCACTAAGGATAACATGTTGAATGCTGAAGGAGCATTAAAATATAGGCAGGCTGTTGGAGGGCTCTTGTACCTAGCAAGAGGAACAAGACCAGATTTAGCTTTTGCTACTACTTACATGAGCCAATTCAATAATTGCCCAAGCAAGGAACATTGGGCTGGTGTACAACATATCCTTCGTTACCTAAAACAGACCAAGGAATTAAAGCTGACTTTCCAAAAGACAGGAAAGAATTTGGAAGTGTTTTGTGATTCTGATTGGGTTGGTGATAAGATTGACAGACGATCATTTAGTGGCTATGTGGTGCTACTAGCAGGTGGAGCTGTCTCATGGAGCAGTAAGAAACAGACGACTGCATTGTCAACAGTTGAAGCTGAGTACCTCTCAATGTGCCACGCAGCTAAGGAAGTACTGTGATTCCAAATTTTTTTTAAAGAAATTGTGGGAGAACATTTTTTAAGCTTTCCACAAAGCATATTTGTTGATAATCAGGGTGCCATTTCTTTAGCCAGAAACCATGTCACTTCAGAGCGTAACAAACATATTGAACTCAGGCATTTTTTTGAGAGAAAAGGTTGAAGAGAAGTTGTTAAACTTTACGTATGTGCCTTCCAGTTCAAATGCAGCAGACATGTTCACAAAGAGTGTGCAAAAGAAAGCCTTGTTCAATCAAAGGTTCTGTGTAGGACTGAAGGAAATTTAATCAAGGGGGAGTGTTGCAAATAACTTTTATTTGTGATTATATTTCCCATTTGTATTTTACAACATGTGTGGCAACATGCTTTTTTATATTTTTCTCTTGGCAACGTTTTTTTTTAGTTGTCACTGTTTTACTTTACCATGTAGAATTTACTGTACTTGTGCCATTTTGTGTTTCAATATATGTTAATTTAGATGAATCTCTGCTTATTTATTTGTCTCCATTCCTAACGTTAGACTTCATCACCGTCGAACAGCTGAAATTAAGATTTGTCCTCGAGGATCTCCTAGTGCAAATATATGTCCGCGATCTCCTTTCACTGGTTCTGAAAAATCGATGTTGACGGCTAGGAAGAATGCCCCTTGTTAAGTCATTAAGACTATTTAACTGTAAGATTACGTCATTTTTTCTCTTCTTGGCGCCTTGCATGGCGCAGATGTTCATTACAGCAACCCTGTAAACGCTTACTCAGTTTTATTTTTTATTGCTGTTGTTGTTAGTAGTAAGTCATCGCTTGAAAGATGGCACGCATTTGATTAAAGTTGTCGAATAAAATATTTAGTACAGTCCACTTCTAGTTAATTTGAAATTGTTGTATAACAACGCACGCATCGCATGAACACCCCTAATTTAGCCACCCTCTACGATATGCTAGAGACAAAATTAAGAGCATTGGAAAGTTTAGAGCGTACAAAAAAAATTTGCTGATTTTTTAGAGTCTTTGGTAGAGTTATGTTTGCCAGAAAATGTTCTGCGAGCGTGGGAAAGGAGTAGAATTTCAGAAAATATTGACGAAACAGAAGCTACAAGTCAGAGATCTCTGGAAAAACTGATGTGCTGATGCGACATGAAGTCGAATCAGAAGAGATGATAAATTTGGCTCGATCAGGTTTCGGACCTCAAGTTAAGGTTAAAAGGGAAGTTTACCAGTTGTCTGTCGTGCGAACAGAAATGCGTGGATGACCTCTGAACTTTTTAAAGAATAGCTGAAGGATTGGGACAGAGAGCTACAACGCCAGTCGAGAAAAGTGCTGCTTCTTCTTGACAATTGTGCAGCACATCCTCATTTAGATTGCTTGATGAACGTCCAACTGGAATTTCTACCTCCTAGGACCACAGCTTGGGTCCAGCCAATGGACATGGGCATCATAAAAAATTTGAAGACCCTTTATCGTGCAAGGTTGGTTAATTACATTCTTGAAGCAATTGAAGAAACTTTGCTGACCTCATCGTCAAAAGCCAGCGAAGTCAGTGCAAAGGCCAACATATTACAAGCAGTACATATTACCAACATATTACAGCATTCTTCACATTTGTGGCCGGCAGCTGGCGAAAAGTGAGCAGTGAGACAATTCAGAACTGTTTTTCTTACTGTGGCTTTAAGCACTTGGTTTTGGAGATGGATGTGGACATGCTCATTGAAAGTGAAAATAATGATTTACATGTGAAACTTCAGGTACAAAATTGCGAAGAATTTTTATCCATTGACAACGAGCTTCAATGCTACGATGGAAATGAAGATTACGACGCTGCAATGGTTGCTCGAGTTGCAGCAAAACACGCGACAGTATCGGAAGACCAAGAAAGTGATGATGATGATGTCGCTAATAAGTTGGTGCAAGTGACAATACAGGATGCGAGGAAATGCATTGAAACTTTTCGTCGGTATTTCATGCAGCAGAGAAATGAAGGCAGTCCCATTGCTGGGTTAGATGTTTGTGGCGATTTCGTTCACTTGCAATCCGTCAAGAGAACGCGTCAGATCACATTGGATAATTTCTTCAAATGTAATGGTAAGAGATTGTTTATATTGTGCTTCGCATTTAATTGTTTATATTGTGCTTCGCATTTAATTGTTTATATTGTGCTTCGCATTCGTTTAAATACTTCCCTCCAATATTTTTTTTTTTCCATTTATAATTTGTTTTTTCCAGTTCAGTGTCAATGCGTCCGGTAATTTTAGATCTTGTTATAAAAATTAAAATGGAGTTAATGTGGTCACTGGAGTTTTCATGCTCTGACAATATTTTATGTACATTTTTCCAATCATTCGTCCCTTTTGTCATTAGCGTTGTTTGCTTGGAAAATAATTTACAGACGTAACAGTACAATAAATTGTTGGTTTCAGTATAAGCCAACCAATTTCTTTTAACTTTTTCCCCGCTATTAATTGTTCTAAAGAAGGAGGCAATAGTTAATTTTCTTGTGATTTGTTTTGACCCTTCGCTGCATCGAATAGATGATTCCAATGATCCATTTATTGATTTTGATGGATTTTTTATATAATACTCTCGCATGACGTCTGTTAAGTATTCTGGCCATAATGCAATATCGTTTACAAAACTCTTAGTTTCATCATTACTTTGAGATGATTTTTTAAATTTATATTTTCTCTTTTTGTTTCATCTTCACAAGCGGAATTGCTTAGTTTTTCCTGCTGGTCTTTTTGCAGAATAGTTTCGGACACAAATGATGTTTCTGGAGATTGAGCAGGTGAAATTGTGAAAATGATGAGGATTGTTGCAGTTGTTCTCCATCTACCGTTAAAAATTTGTCCAACGATCTTTTCATTTGTTTTGCCACATTATCTCTATCTGCTTTTCGGGTTAACCTTTGGATTATGGTAACTTGGCGATTTTTTGGCGAAAATGTGGCGACCAACTCTTCTACAGCAACCCTCTTATTTTTTTTTTTTTTTTCGCCGCCATTTTGTCTTTACGAAGTAAAGACGTATTTCTTTTCTTTTTATTTACTGAACACTTTTCAACTATCTGCTATCTGAATTACACTTATGCTAGAAATTTTATGGAACAAAACTGCTTAATCATGACAAATATTAACTACAAAATTGGGAAAAAGTGCAGAATCGCAAACTCCTTGCCGCGTTTTTCAAAATCGCACATACATATAAACCATGTACACGTCGACTTATTTTTATTTAAAAAAAAAAATCTCAGAATTGCACAAAAATGGCATTGCACACACTCTTAATTTTATCCATCTACACTGCTATTTTCTCATAAATTACAAAGATTTGCATGAAAATGCAGGAAAATTTTGTGAATCTTTAAACTCGGTAAAAAGCACATATATGAAATTACCTGATCGCGAAAAAGTATATAACCTTTCCAAGGATGAACATTTCCACGTATAAAATAAATAAAATATCCAAAAACTTTAACCTCTAAATTATCTATTATAAACGTCACCAACAAATTCATAACGTAAACATCAAAAATAGTTGCAAATACTTAGTGTCAAATACTTAAATTATTGCCATGCACGTTTACTTCCACTGAAACGTATACCAAATTCCTACAAACATATAATTCACAAAATAACTATCATTTAATTAAAATATAATTAAATTAAAAAACACTACTTAAAATATAAATAAGCACATACAATAAATTAATAAAAATTAGCTTACAATCCTAATTACTTTAAACTAAATCATTGCTAATAACAATTTTCCAATAATACCATATTACTTTATTTACTCCTTACATTTAGACCAATGCATAAAAATAATATCCTCAAATAATTAAAAATACTAACTTACCTAATCTTCTTCAGAATCTTGATTACGTGGCGGATAAACTTTTCTTATTTCCTCCGCTAAATAAAAAGCAATCGTATGTGCGCCTGTTTCAGGATCTTTAAAATCATAGTTATAGTTCACAGCAAGATGTTGAAAACCTTCATCCTCCAAACAGACTTAATAAAACTTAATAAGCAATCTTTACTTCTATCTCGCACAACCTTAAACAAACACTTATTACTACCCCTTTCAATCTCACTAAATACCCATTTCGAATTAACTTTAGATAGGGCCATGGGATCCAAAAATTAACCAACACTGTTTCACACAACACAGAATAAAGCTAAATACAAAATTTCCAGATTTTTTCCAGATTTCCCCCCTTTTCCGATTAAAGAACTATAATTCGTCCATTAATATCACATGACATATCTCATGATCTCTCATTTCCCTCACACAAAATAATGCGTAATCGGAACTGAGTACTTCTCACATTATTCCCAAAGTCCTAGGTAGTAACCTTTATCACCTCCAAAATGTCGCCAAACTACCTGTTACTATATTCCAGAGATTAGCCGCTTTTCGTTTACATTTTTCACTTCCACTTAAATGTTTATAGGAACTCATTTTAAAGACCACATACTAAAACGAAAGAAGAAAATGATCTTCAATTAAATTTATTTTTATTCAATATTACAATCACAAACAAATTCACAATTTGTGGTATTTTATATTATATATTATTTTAATTAAATAATGTAATACTGTTATAAAACTTAAATTTTTATATTAGGAATTCCATGTTTCATCTCTTAACTTGTCAGTCTCTCGATAATGTACATTGCGCGAAAAAAAAAAAAAAAAAGAAAGAAAGAAAGAAAGAAAAGGGGGGGGGAATCTGACATTTCCTTATATCTAAAGTAGAACCTGGGCCAATTGACGAAATTCAAATTGCGTTTTTCATGTCTCGAAAGCGCGGCTTAGGATATATATTAGATTTATATATAGCAGTGTTCTAATATAGGTATTTTCACCCAAAATCGGACTTATTCTGAAATGACATGCAATTTTTTTACATATTTCGATTCTACGACTCAAATTATGCTTAAATGTTAAATTTTTAAAAAATTTTTGCAAAATTTAAGGAGAAATTAAAAAATTTATCTTGGCGTATTTTTTCTTCAGTTTTCGCCAAGAATACTTTACTTCTTGGCGAAAACTGAAGAAACTTTCTTAACTTAGAGCAACTTAGTTTTCTTTTTTCATTGTAGACGTGAGGGAAAAAAGTCATCGTTCGTTATTTCAAATAATTTTACAAAGTGCGTATTATCGTTTGGCGTTATTATCGCTAAAAAAAAGATGCCAAATTTCAAAACGCTGCAATATATAAATTTATGTATATCTTAGAAAATTTTGAATAAAAAACTCTAATTTTTTGCACGTGTGCATAGAAATGCATCTAGTTTAAGATGGTGTTAAAAATTTTATAGGTTATATTAAAAAATTTTCGAAAAATTTATAAAAAAATATTTAAAAATACAAATTTAAAAATAAATCATAAAAAATGTGCGAATTATATTTGGATTAAGCCTAAATTTCGAATTCTGGAAGATGGAAACAAGCAAGTTTAATAATGAAAAAAAAAGCGATAGTAATAAATATGGGTCCGTGACACTTAGCTGACAACCACTTAGCCGACAGGACACTTAACCGACACCAGTTAGCCGACAGGACATTTAGCCGACACGGACAGTTAGCCGAAAGGACATTTAGCCGACAGGATATTTAGCCGACACGGACAGTTAGCCAACAAAACATTTGGCCGACACAGAAAGTTAGCTGTCAGGACATTTAGCTACGGGACACTTACCTGTCAAGATACTTAGTCAACAGGTTACTAAGCCGACAGTGACGTTTAACAGACACGTACCCAAAAATTATTTAAATTATCAATTACAAAATTTCTCGACTACTCCATAAGTTCAATATTTAAAGTCATTTTTTTCACCTATCAGTAAAATTCATTTTTCTATTCTTAAAGATCTCATATGTGCTATTAATTTATTGTGTTAATTT
Source organism: Stegodyphus dumicola (assembly GCF_044657685.1). Lineage (NCBI taxonomy): Eukaryota > Metazoa > Arthropoda > Arachnida > Araneae > Eresidae > Stegodyphus > Stegodyphus dumicola. The sequence goes on from NC_140771.1 coordinate 205,060,663, forward strand.
AGCATTGTTTGATATGTATCGTGCTGTTTGGTGTACATTGGCCAAATTGAAAAAGCGCTGAAATTTCTCGAAAATAAATAAAACAAAACCTTAAAGAATATTTTACTTCTAAATTAAACATTATGCACTAGTTTAGAGCTATAAACATTAACCTAAGTAAGTATTTTAAGCGAGAGGCGTAATCAATAAAATGTTACAGAATTTTTATCTCAAGAATGGTGGCATGAACTGCAAATTATAGAGGTCACAAATAATTTATACCTTTGCTTGTCTTAAAAATTCACTTTTTTTAATTGTTTTTAATAACAAAATAAAATATATTTGCTAAACTAACCCTCACCACCATATGTTTCCATGAAAAGTATAATTCATGAATAACAATAATTTTTATTGCATTATTCAGATTTCTCATGACAGGGAAAGAAAATTTCCTTGTGGGAAGAGCCAAACGATTTTGTAAGGGTTTGGTTTTAGTTTATTTAATTATGGCAAAGCACACTAGGGTTATCTGCCTAAGGGAGGGATGCCTTCATGAAGGACTTTCTAACGGAAACTGGCTCGTATACACGTTACACATGCAGAAAACCACGAAAACGCCCATGCAGCCAGCCCGTTCGCGGGATTCGAACCTCGGACTTAACTACCAGTGCTCAGCGACTTTACCGCTCGGCCGCACGATTTAGTAAGGGAAAGAATGTAACATGATGTGATGTGTAAAATAGTAATGAAACGTAAATGTATTAAAAATTTGAAAGCATTTGGAAGAGCGAGATTGGAAAATTAATATCATTAGGTAAACAAGAAAAATTATTAATGAAGTGAAAGTGTTCAATAGAACCCAGTTGATTAAATGAAGAAGCTTTATGGATAATTTTTGAAGATCTCACATTAAAATGTAATTAAGTGACCGCCGTACTTAGCTAAAAATATTCGTTTTTCCTTTCGAAATTTCATTCATATTCCCTGACGAGAAATTTCAGCGCTTTATATAGGGATCCCCTTCGTGGAGGACTTTTTAAGGAAACAGGCTCGTATACACGTTACACATGGAAAAAACCACGATACCACCCATGCAGGCAGCTCGTTCCCGGGATTCGAACCTCGGACCGAACTACCAGTGTTCAGCGACGTTACCGCTCGGCCGCTGGTGAGCCCGTAAGAAAGAGTAGGGACGATCTGGATTACTTTAACACGGAAACCGCTGGCGTTTGTATCACATAACTGTTTTTAATTATTAAATGTGATACGTTGTATATGTGATGAGATTATGAAAGTCCCAGTTTTTGCAAACAAGATTTAACATATCTCATAAAAACACTTTTTACTGCATTTTGCGCACTTTTTTCAAGCGTAATTCTTGTATAAATTTCTTTACTCTAGTAAAACGGTAAAAGTTCTAAACGCAAAACTTATGAACTTACTTTTGTGTACAAATAAAGTAAAATTAAAGAATACTGATAGCATATGATGCTTTGAAACAAATAAGGTAAAATTAAACAAGATCTGATAATTTTTTTTGATTTTATGAGCATTTTCAGGCAGTAGTTTTTAAAATTATTATAACATAACAAGACTATCATTTATTTGATTATATGATCATTAATTATTAACATTGCAAGATGATTATTTATTTTAGTAATTCATAAAATTCGGAGCATAAACTTTTTTGAGTGTAATGAGGGGGGAAAAAAGGATAAACTCTGGAAGCACTCAGCAATATAATTTTATATTACGCTCAAAGGAGCGTTTTTGTAACGTTTTGCGTGTTACCTTTATTTATTAAACATCATGTTCTTCGCAAATAAACCACATAAAATTTAATTCAAGAACAATATCACAAAATATTTGAAAATGACATATCTTTAGAATTTCCGCGCTGGAGATTGTTATTTTCTGTACAGGGTTGCCATTGCTTGCTTTGAACTCGTTAAGTTTCTTAATCAAAACTTCGTTAAAGTTACAAATCAAATATATAATAAAATATCAAATGGATTGAAACAAATTTGAAATTAGGCAGTCCAGATGAACATGTTCGGGTGGAGGATTACGTTATTCAAAATTTTATGATTCTAAATTCTGTTGTTTTTTTCACAGTGCGAGAGAAACATACATGCATTCATGCAGATTCTTCATTATTTAATTTCTTTAAATATAATACAGGGCGATAATATCTGGTGGCAACAGTTTGCAAAGTGAAACAAAGCAAAATCCCGTTTCGAAACTAATAGCTTTTCTGAGCTGCCGCCCCTTTGGGTTAATAAAATAAATTAGCAATAAACAAGAAAACGTATGCAGAACTACACATAAATTTAAAAAAAATAATCACTATAAAATACTAGCACAATTAATTATTACAGTTAAATACAATTTTTAACATTAGAATAAATGCATAAAAATTATTAAAGTGTTAATCACTATTATGTATTATGAAATATTATTGAAATAAAACTTCTTTGCAGAATATTATGCTATAATATTCAGATATACATTTAAAAAAAGCAGTACAAATAAGAAATTTAAGCAAAAACTTTCAAAAATCCATTTTTTTTTTTTTTTTTTTTTTTTTTTTTTTTTTTCGATTTTTGTATTTTTCACTTATTTACGCCAATAAAAAGCATAAAAATTTTAAGAGAAAATTGTTTGTTTGAAGTTTTCTATTAGTTCAGATTTAAAATATTATTTTTTAAAAGAAGGCGATACAAATTTCCTTACAGCATAGGAAAAGCTAAAAAATATCCAGACCTGAAAGCATGTAACAGCTTTATAATTATTTAGAACATTAATTACGCTTGATAAACATGCTAAATTTTTAAAAATCAATCTCAGTTTCAAAAATAAAAATATCTAAAAACTCTAATTTGTGAAATGAGGTGCTATCACCAGCTTTTTCTTGAAAATTATACGCGCTGCAATAGCCAACTATTGTTAAGTTTCTGCAAGTCGTCCCAACTCCTCCGGATATGGTCAAGATGATAGCCTGCAATACGCCAAGGCAAGGGAGAAAACCCATTTGGGTTGGTCTATTTCTTATAAGGTCCATGGATATCAAACAATGCTAAATTAACACAATAATTAAAAGTATATATGAGATCTTTAAGAATCGAAAAATGAATTTTACTGATAGTGAAAAAATAACTTAAATTACTTAATTTAATTGAACTAAAAAATAACTTAAATTACTTTAATTTAATTGAACTTACGAAGAAGTCGAGAAATTTGTAATTGATAGTAAGTTTGAACAATTATTGGGTACGTGCCAGCTAAACGTTACTGTCGGCTTTGTGTCCTGTCGAATAAATGTGTTGATAGTTAAGTGTACCGTAATTAAATGTCTTGACGGCTAACTCTCTGTGTCAGCAAAATGTCCTGTCGGCTAACTGTCCGTGTCGGCTAAATGTCCTGTCGGCTAAGTGTCCTTTTCGGCTAAGTGTCTTGTCGGCTAACTGTCCGTGTCGGCTAACTGACCTGTCGGTTAAGTGTCCGTGTCAGCTAAATGTCCGTGTCGGTTAAAAGTCCTGTCGGCTAAATGTCCTGTCGGCTAAGTGTCCCTGTCGGCTAAATGTCCTGTCGGCTAAGTGTCCCTGTCAGCTAAATGTCCTGTCGGCTAAGTGTCGCTGTCGGCTAAATGTCCTGTCGGCTAAGTGTCCCTGTCAGCTAAATGTCCTGTCGGCTAAATGTCTTGTCGGTTAACTGGTGTCGGTTAAGTGTCCTGTTGGCTAAGTGGTTGTCGGCTAAGTGTCCGCGACCGAATAAATATATATCAAATTCAATTAACATTGAGGGGGCTAATTTTTTAAAAACTACTCGTGCGATTTTTACAAAACTTGGCAGTTTGACATAATTTGTGTCGTAGAATAGAAATATGGAAAAAAGTGGCATATTATTTCAGAAAAAGTCCGATTTCGTGTCAAAATACAATAGAACAATGCTATGTATAAATCCCATACATATTTCGCGCTTTCGAGACATGAAAAACGAAATTTGAATTTCGTCAATCAGCCCAAGAATGGGAGATATAGAACTGACTTTTTTTTTTTTTTTTCCTCGCAATGTTTTGCATGATATGGTGAAAATTAAATAGTCCAAAACCCCTGACAGTAGAGCTTAAATTGCGCCGGAGCTCGGCTCCGGTACTTCTTAGTTTTCGAGATAAGTTATAATTTCAGCCGGAGCGCACCGGAGCCCAAAGTAAAAAGGCTCCAGCACTTCTTTTGTGTAAGTGAACCCCAATTTTAGCAGATAAATTTTGTTTTAATAGAAAATATACCTTAAAAAATCAATTCTAACTTCTAAATGCAGTCCTGTTTTTCCCTCGCACAGAGATTGCAATTTTTAAGGAACGAGAAGCCCCCAATCGTATGTCAAAGGCGTATTTTACAGGAAATGCAATGAATTTATGAGAGCGGGTAAATTTTGTATTTCCGCAAAGAACTAAAAGTGATATCTTGGCCGTGCATGTTTCAGGCTAGTGACTTCCTATTGCAGAGCTCCTGCAGACTTTCTGAATGATGTAACCAAACGGGGGGGGACCGCTGCTGTGACTTGTACAGAGAAGTCTTTCGTTTATTCTCACGTTGTAGTCAGGAATATTTATTCAGAAAAAGTATTCAGGGAAAATTTTTGCTTGACGACTAAAATTATATCGACAGGGCATCGCGATCTGAAAGTCTTGAATTTTTCCCACTTTATTGTCAAAGCTACACTTTTCCGTTAATTTTCTTTCAATATACATAAACTGTTTCAAGAATCCTCACTATTCTCCTTAGTAAAGCTTTAATCGTTTTATCGGCTGAGCTGCTTCTCAGCATCTAAGTGGAATTGTAATTCCAGCTGATGCCCCAAATAAGACAAGGTCCAGTACTCTTTTTTTTCTATTTAACTATTTAAAATTAATTTAATAATTTATTAGATTTCCCTTTATCTCTTTACATTTTTCTTAATTTAAATTTATTATTTAATTTTCAGCTATTTGACTTATTTTTTGTCTTTCCTCCCTCACAGTCTTCCATAGGGCTCCATCACTTCTAATTTTAGAAATTAAGCCCTGCCTGACAGACACAAAGCAAATTATCGCTATGTCTGAAAGTAACTACAAAGTCAGTTTAAAGGTTTAAATAAACCTCTTATAAAAAAATTAAAAAAAAGAACATAAAGGCATGTTCTTATGCTAACAAAATAAACTACAGCTCGTAGTGATGTAGTTAAACATAAACAGACAAATTCAGCCTAAAACGTGGACACGCAATTTACTTTTAAGCTACTCTATCGTCTGATAGCTCTATCATTAACTCTAGCGTCATAACAAATTCAAACGCAACGATAAAGCAAAGATGAATAATTGCGAATTATCAGAGCTGGTAAGAACTAATGCAGCGTCAACGCCAAGGCCAAAAGCACTGTTTTACAATCCAAAAACCTCAGTTTAGAAACTATCTAATTAATTTTGCATTCTGGCTAGGAAAAGGAAAGGGAAGTTATAGTAAAGATTGAAGTTACGAACAACTGGTTAATTTACATAATAATAACTGTACATGTCTAAAGATATGTACAGTTATTTTCTTTTTCTTTGTGTATTCAGTTTCTTTCTTCAATACATTTCCTCCTCATTTTAGAATTTTTTGGATAAATATTTCTGTTATTAAACTAACTGGACAGAAAAAGCTGCTAATTTTATTTCTTTAGCAATACGAACATCCAGAATAAATATGAAATGATATATGGTAAGGCTCATTTACGGAGCCAATGTGGCCAAAGTTTAGAATTTAGTGACCTATCGAGCAAAAAATCTAGAAATAGCAAAACTTTTAGAATTTAGGACAGGCAATGGGAGCAAAATAATAGGAAGGCACTAGGTAGCAGAACTTAGTATACACAGAGATGGGGGGGGGGAATGCCTAGCGCCAGCTGTAGGTATGATGAGTTGAGACATAAGATGAATGCTTTAAATTATCAGTTTCTTTATAAATAGAAAAATTCCTTTCTATAAATGTCTGTCCATGTGATAAGATTACAAGCATTTTTGATATTTTCTACGCAATTATCTAGTGAAAATAAAGAAAATAGGGGAAAGAAAAACATGTTTAAAAAAAATGACTTCTAGTGTCAGAAGTAAAACATTCAAATATTATGTTTCCATTGCTCCAAAAGGTATAATGGAAAAAAGTAAGAAATTCTTTACAAAAGGATTCTAATGTGTAATTATCCTAATATTGTATGTATCCTTCATTTCTCCAAAAAGTAAGAAATTCAACACGAACTTTCTGTAAAATACACCCATTACGTGCTGATACCATGAAGAAATTTGACATTTTGTCACATTTTTCTGGAATCTTGAGTCTATAAATCTTGCCTTCAAATCCTTCCAAACTTTCCAGGTCGCAATGCCTAAAATCCTAAAGAAAAATTACCCCTACCAATCCTGTAACAGTGAAATGCTAGAAATATTTTGAGAGGGGGGAGCAAGAAAACTGTGTAAAATCATTTTATACAGAAAAATGATGCATATTCTGACACAACTGCATTTGAAAAACTCGAACCATGAAAAAATTAAAAAGAAGACATTTTTAATTAATTATATAGCTATTTTGCTTTCGTTATTCGTAAATTGTGCACTATTCGCAAATTTTTCAGATTCAAAATATTGCATAAGTCGTCGCCAAAATGGAAAGTAATATCACTTTATACTATTGCAGAAAAAGATAAAAATGTTTCATATTATTTCTTAAATATAATTTCAATATGTTATATCATTATTTTAATGATTTTCAATGTTAAAATGTTTTAAAAAAATAGTCAAAAAATTCCCAGAACTCCGAAAAAATTTTTTCTATAGAAACTGATCTTAAAATCGCAAAAATGTTGATACGTCGCCAAATTTAGAACCGTTTAATAAAAGAATTTACATCACCAAAAGCTCATTAGAAAAAATGAAATAAATTTGGAATGTTCCTATGTTTCACTTTTTGCCCAGAATATCGAGTATCCCAACGTTTGTATTAGAAATAAAGAATCAAAAGTGATAAATTCAAAGAATTAAAAGTGATACACTGGTCATGCACGTTCCACGCTAGTGACTTCCTACTGCAGAGCTCCCGTAAACTTTCTAAATGATGTAACCAAACGGGAAGGGGCACTGCTGCCACTTGTACAGAGAAGTCTTATGTTCATTCTGATGCTGTATTCAGAAAAAATGTCTGCTTGACGGCTAGAATTATATCTATAGGGCATCGCAATCACAAAGTCTTGACCTCTTTCCTCTTTATTTTCAAAGCTACACTTTTCTGTTAACTTTCTTTCCATATCCTCCTACTGTTTCTAGAATTTTTACTATGCTCATTGGTGGAGTTTTAATCGTTTTATCTTTTCTTGGTGCGCTGCAAAAAAAGAGTGGAACCTGTCATCCCTTGGACTAGTACATTATACGTATAATCAGGGCTTAAACTTGGCTGAACTGCTTCTTAGCATCTAAGTGGAATTGTAATTCCAGTCGATGCCTCAAATAAGACAAAGTCTGATACTTTTTCCCCCCTATTTTACTTAAAATTTATATAATAATTTATTATCTCTTTACATTTTCCTAATTTAAATTTAATTACTTATTTTAATTTTTAACTATTTTATTTATTTCCCCACCCTTTCCTTCCTCACAGTCTTCCATAGGGCTCCGGCACTTCTAATTTTAGAAACTAAGCCCTGCAAGCTTCATATCTACCTAAAGAGAGGACTGCCTTTCTGACACTTTTTTAATGAAACTGGCTCATATTTACATTACAGAAGGGACAAACCATGAAATCTCCCATGCAGTTGGTTTATTCGTCAGGATTCGAACCTCGGTCTGACTACTAATGTTCTGCTGTCTTGTAGGCTCAATTGCCACTGTGAATATCTTTTATATATGGTTTGCATCAGTGGCATAGCTAGGAAAGGGCAAGGGGAGAATTTGTCCCGGCACAGAATACAGGGGGCAGAAAATTGATGTTATGAAATTTTAAAATTAAGTTTTTTCCATTCTTGGTGAACAAGAGGTAGTGTCAAATCTTCAGTTGGCCCCAAACTCCCAAAATGCTTGCTACGGCTCTAGTTCATATATGCTCTGCATAGTTATATGCACATGTATAGTGTAAATATTGGTGACAAACTACTTTCAAGTAAGTTTAGGAGGAAAAAAAGGGAAGGAGTTAAACAAATGTAATCATTGAGAGGAAAAGCAATTTTATCTGAAATAAAGGAAATACATTTTGGTACTTAGTTTATTTGGATGATATTTAATAGAATGGAAAAATCTGAATTTGATACCTGCAATTTGTAATAGTTATTGATGATATGAGTCTTTATAGACAGTAGTTTCTGATGTACCATAGTAAATTCCCTGTAATGCTTTTTTGGCAAAATTTGAGTTTTTATTGTTTTAGTTTTAGTAAGGATGTGCTGCCAAAGTATAAAATTCTCTTATAATTCTGAACATTTCAGAACTGTAAATTTAAAGCAGTCGTTTTCATAGAATTCCATATTTTGTATAACTTCATGTAATAGATTAAAGAATATGGGAATAAGTAAAAGCTTTGTAACACATTTACTGTTACGTTACATAATTCTGTTTGTATGAAATAATTTTAATGTATGTTTTATTTTTAAAAATGCACATTGCATTAAAATACTTTTTATTTATACATATTACAATCAGTACAGTGAGGAACATTCATACTATATACAAACTATAAAGGAAACATTAACAGACAGATTTTTGCAGCAACCATAAAATAAGAAGGTTGCAAACAGCTAAATTCTTAACATTCATGAAAATGAAAGGTGTCTATCCAATTTTTACCTGAGATAAAAAATACTGTGCTGCAGTTAATTAAAATCCTGAAGTCACATATTTTAGTTTTAGCAGAACATATTAATGAAATATTAAAAATTCAACCACTATTTTCAGAGAATTTAATTAAAATACAAGTTAAAAATTAAAAATAGATACCAATAAAATGACAAAAAAATTTAAGCTACAGGCAAAAATATTTCTAAAAAAAATTACACTTGAAAGAAAACTGAAAAAATTGCTACTCTACTACTATAACAGCACATAACAATTGACTTGCCTAAAAGCATTTAAATGTGCTTTAGAAGAAAGCTACACATATTATACAGTAGCGTCTATGGTACACAAACATATGATGCAAAACTATAAGTAAAGTCCATATTAATGAGATTTGATGTAACAAATTTTCATATGAAAGGGAAATGGTATCTTGATGATAAAATGCACTTCATTGGAAGAGGTAAAATGAATGAAAATTGATGAACAATGTTTTCACAAATTCAAAGCTTCAATTTTTTCCAACTCTCAGCACTGAAAAATAAAAGAAAAAATTAATAAAACATACTAAAAGGCATTTTTAAATTCAGATACAAATAGATCTCATTCAGATTTAACTGGAGATACTTAAATCCTCCCTTAAATTCATCTAAGCATCATATTTTACCAAAACTGTATTTTATTCAGTCATTCACTTTTATTTAATTATTTATTTTTGTGTATGTATTTACCAAAGAATATCATGCTTATTTTAATAACTACATAATTTCTGTCAAAATACTGAACTTATTATTTTTAAATAAATTATTATACATTTGGAAAGTGCACAAACAATGATTTTATTGATAGATCCTTAGGTACCTAATCACACTGGTTATGCAAACTTTTCACTACACCAACTAGCAACTAATAAATCATTATGATGATCAGAAAATTTTATTAAAAAATAAAACCTTGTGCAACATGCTATTAATGTAACTTTTTTATTTATTTCATTTCCCACTAGCAAATGCATATGGCTCTATAGTTTTTAAGGAAATTGCAAATACACTACTATTGTTTTAATTATGATTTCTTCTGATTAATTGATATCAGCAGTGTATATTTATTAAAACAGTTATTTTCTAAATATAAAGATATTCCAACGCGTAAGTGCAATTTTTTTTTATGCACAAATTCAAAGTAGAAGTCAAAAAATTAAAAAATAAACGTTAAAAAGCACATGAATGAAGTTATATGTAAATTAATACTTATACCATAGTTCACTGAATCGAAGAAAAAAAGTAGTAAAGTCACTTATTACCTAGTAACTGTGTACTGCATTGAAATATCAAAAGATATTAAACTTGAAAACAAAAGAGTTACTTAAAAAATGAAATTATTGAGAAGGATTGCTAAATTAGATAAGAGATCCATCAGCATTCTGCTAAATACAGGCCAAAATGCATGACTGCAGTAAAAAGACTGTGCAGATTAGCACTAAATGAAAGGAAAAAGCAGAGAGTATTCCATCTAATTAATAGTATGTATTAGTAATTCAAATAATTCATTGCATGACTAACAAGGTTACTCCATGCAACTACTACAATACTTTAAAGATAAATAAATGCAGTAAAATGAATACAGGATCATTTGCTAACATGAAACAAAGCTAAAGATTAAAAGGGATTAAAAACTGCAAAAATGTGGTCAGATAAATATAAAATAATTATTTTATCAGATGAGGAAAATTCGACATAAATAGTTCCAATATTAAAAGCATGCTACTGGCATGACTTGAAACAAACAAAATAATAATAATAATAATAATAATAATAATCAGTTTTTCAGCAGGTAAGCTGAAAAATTTAAAGTGATATGTTTTAGATCTATAATTTCAAGCCAATTAGCATATGACACACATATTATCACTCTGTGAACATTAATTTTTTTTTAACATTACAAGGTAGTTGAAGATTCTTGTAATAATTTCCTAAGATCTTCCTCGAGAATGCTTCACTGACACTCACAGCCATAAAATCATTAGCATCATACTTTAGAATGAATTATCTAAAAACAAGGAAACTAGGCATCTGAAAGTGTATGTAAGCTAAATGATGTAAAGAAAATTGATTGAAATTTGATAAAGCAAGTAAGGAAGGCACATTTAGATTCAACTAATCCATTCAAAGTCCATCTGTATATTTTCCTATATTTGCAATAGTCTACAATGACTAAATTTCTCAACAAGAGTATGTGCATATTAATCAGTAAAACACTAATTTCAAACAAATCATTGAGATCAAGGACTAGCCATTAAAAAGGGAAGTACTCAGTCTAATAAAGCATCGAAATCGAGTGAATGGTTAGGCGGTATTTAGTAGCCTCTGCTACTTTAACCGTCTCTGTTGGAGTATGCCCTAAGGCGTTGGGAAGAATTAAAAATTAAGGTGATTTACACTGCACCGACAAAGGTGAAGCAGGAACATGTGAGCTAATGCACGTGAGTTGGTCAAGTAGACTTTGGAGAAGGAGGGTTCAAGCATCTGGCCGCCGTACAAGCTGTGATGTATCTTCACTAGTTGAAGAAAGATGATACCTCGAAGCCAGGCACGTGGGTGGTCACCCACCCAAGTACTGACCCCGAGCTCTGCTGCTGTAAACAAGGGAACCTGTGTATTGAAAAAGTGAAAAGAAATTGTAAACATAGCTAAATTCCCTCAAATGCTTCTAAGCTGGTGATTACTCTTCACTTTCAGCAAATCTCATCAGTGTAATGGCTGCTTTGAACTCGGCAGTAAACTTCTCAGCCGTGGTTTTTGCAGCGTGGATCTTCTCAACGTGCTCAACCATACTGTTCAGAAATTTTTTGATTTTAGGATCTTGGATCCAGTTTATGATATCCTTGTACTCTGTGGGTGGGTTTTCTAATTTTTTCTTTATCACTGTAGAGAGGTTTCATCTGGGTTTTACTGCTGTCTTCCTCTGTTTCGATGAATTTCGGAAAATCTGCCGGCGTAGGGATCTTAGCTGATGGCTTCGCCTGCTGCTTCTTTGCTTCATATCGCTTCTTGTACACGGGGCAACCCCTGTATGAACTCACATGCGGTAGTGAGCAGAAGATGCACTTAGATTTTTCTTCTGGCTTTAGAGGGCATTCTTTACTTCTATGGTGCTGTCCACACTTGCAGCATCGCTCAGGATTTGAGCAAAGATGTTGCGAATGTCCATATTCTTGACATCTATAGCATTGAATTATGCGTTTTTTCGGGGCAAACTTCTCTATCTTGACATTAACACTTAACATATTGTTGAGTCCATGAATTGCACGTCCTTCCTTCATTTTCTTCAGCTCCAATAGGAAAATCGGAAGTTTCTTGATAGCGTCTCCTCTTCATCTGGAAAACTGCTTGACTTTACTTATCGGGAATTTCCTTCTCTCCAGATCTTAATAAAGCATACCTAGTAAACTTTTTTTATAGTGATAATAAACAATTTTTTCCCCCTTAAAAAGATGATAAAATGTTATATATCTCCTAAATGCATCCAATGAACAGCATATATATATAGAGAGAGAAAATATAATTTAGTTACTTGTTAAATTAAATTGGCTGTACCATTAATTATTAAACACGAGCTCAGGATATTGCATATATCAAAAATGCAAATGTATTTATAATTTCTTGATAAGTATAATATTTATATAAACTATATATATTTATGTTTATTATTTCATGAAATATTGAGAATGGATATTAATTAAAATAAATTTTATATTCTTAGTTAAAATAGTACAAATCTAGTTGTTTTGTAACATGATATTTTAAAAAATAAGTATTCACAAAATATTTTTCTCACTAAAATATTTTGTTTCCAATGAAAAAAGAAATATTTGTGTATTTTTAAATTTCATAAGCTAAATATAATTCTGAAAAATTAAGATAAATACATTTATGCAATATTAAACAAACAAACAAAAAGTCCTTTTTTTTAGTCATAAGAATTGATCATGAGTACATAATTCTAATAAGCATGTAAAGTTAGGTACCTTGTTTATAGGTCCTGTGTGAATACTTGTTGCAGGAGGTCGACTGCAAGGAAGAGATGACACATGACTTGAAACAGGCTTGGGGGCAGGAATTCCGACTAAAAAGTTAGATTGAAAAATAAATATAAATAAATAAATTTTGTCATTCCAGCAAACATGAAATAATACTAGTGATACAACAAAAATATATATATATAAGGCAAGCAGTGAAGGTTCAATGTATTTATTCCTTTTTTTATTATTATTTTTATTTTTTTAACTGTTTTGCACTATACGAAAAAAAGTTAAGAGGCAAATTTTTAAACTGACTGATTAATTTGCCAGAGGAATAAGAAACATCTATTTTTATAAGGAATATCTTTCACTAAAGTTTTTCTAACTTAGTCACACATGTAAGTAAAATGATAAAAATCGATGACCAGATTATTTTGTAAGAATGACTCACATTTTGAATTACATACTTTACCTTTCACATTTACAGGAGTGATTGTAACCATTTAAAAAATGATGAAAAATACCACACAGTAAAAATTCTACATAATTTCCAATAACTCTGAATGTTTTTATGAAACACTTACAAATATGCATATATTTCCAAAGTATTTCACTAATGAAGTAAAGTTTTTTTCTTTTTTTAATTTATCAAGACTTAATTTATATTTCACAACATTAGTTTGGTTCCTCAAAATTTTTTTGAAATAGCTGCTATGCTAAGCTGAGCTTCTTCTTCTTCTTTTTTTTTTTTTTTTTTTTTTTTGAGGGGGGCTTTCTGGAAACTAATGCATTGACTATTCAACTATTCAAAATGGGTTCACAAAAGCAAGTTAAACAGACTTTATCAGTTTTCTCAATATTGGGTTTTCTGTTTGCTGCCTTTTTTTAGTGTGAATCTTTCAGCCCAAAACTTTGCAATATCAATTTTTTTTCTGTTTCTATGTAAAGCAAATTGTAAAAATAACTTTATTTGCTCAAGATTTGAGAATGTAAAATTTCTATATTTGGACCACAATCACCCCCTACAATCTGGTAGTTTTATTTAATCAGAATCCTTCAGTAACAAGGTGTAAAATGCAAGCAAAGATTATTTTGATACGAGTTTAATGGTAAACTTGAATATAATTCTCTGGGTGGAATTTAAAGATGAGATTTGCAACTACTTGATAAATACTTATGAAAGTGTTATTTGCCTTACCACATATAAAATCCTGTGTTTCTAGATGATTATACTTTCCAGAAATTACCTCTAATAGTTTGATTAGAGAGAATGAACATTTATTTAAAAAAAGCTGATAACTTTACAATGTACAGTATATCAACTTTAGTAAGATAACTTACTTTTTTGAGGTGCACCATTTTCAAAAAACTGGTAGAACTGAGAAACATAAGTGGCAATGCTGAGCGTATCAGGTTCATCATACTTGACCATATCTTCAGCATCTAACAAAGCAGGAATGCCCAATCTTTCTTCAGCTACTTGAAATGCCTGCAAGGAAAGAAAAAATGTAGTTAATGATCTATGTAATCAAAATTAAATTTCAGCAGCAATGTATAATAGGTGAAAGATTAAAACTAGAAATGTAGTTTGTGCATTTTATGATTCAGGATAAAGATTTGATACGTTATACTTGAATATTTGATACGCTTTCAGTCAAGACTCTGTAGCGAAGGGGGGGGGGGACTTAGGGGGGAAAATACATCTGTTCAATAAAATTAGAGCTATATCACAGAACATGCATGGGCAACCACCAATCCAAGGACCTATGAAATTTATTATCTATCCCAATTGTAAATTATTGTGAAATAAGTGCAGTTTTTTTAATTTATAAATTTATTATTACTATTATTTTCAAACCTTGTGAATATGTACTTGAGCTATCACTTCATCTTATATCTTTTATCATCTATAATTGCATTTACTTAATATAACAATAAGAAAAACATCTCATTTTAAGCACTTTTGCAAGAAAATAATATTCTTTTAGGCAGCACATGCGTTATTTTTAATATGCAACACAAGACACAAATGCGTAAAAAGGGTCCACCAGCGGCCAAGCGGTAAAGACATTGAACACTGCTAGTTCGGTCCGAGGTTCGAAGGTTGGCTGCATGATCGTTTTCGTGGTTTTCCCCATGTGTAACGTGTTATACGAGCCAATTTCCCTTAGAAAGTCCTCCACGAAGGCCTCCCTTTAGGCAGATAGCCCTCATGTGCTTTGCCATAATTAAATAATCCAATCCAATCCAAATGCGTAAAAGGACGACATAAATCTGAAAATTTTAAATATCTCTCCCATTATATTACTGGTATCAGCAACACCAGTTACACTATGAAGAGTTTCATGATCTAACTACAAAGTCAGTAGTCCCTAAATTCTCTAAATTCATCTATTCTCCCTATTTCGAGATTTTTCTACGTTATGTAACGCTACTGAAAAGGGCAACCAAAACTAATATTAACCAATCGTAGCTTGTCTCTAGAATCGCATCTACTCTGGTATACAGACCTCTAGCAGCTAAATACGTCTTTCTTTCCTAGCTTCCGCAACTGCTAAAATATCCCCATTGCTCTGCTTCTCTGTCTAAAATGCCTGCGTAGTAATTTTATAAAACAATGTTCATAGCAATCTATCATATTTCATTATGATTGAATCATAGAAATGTCTCGGATTTCATTATGACCTACTGAGATGATTTTATATGCATGGAAATAAAGACTGAAAATTCGTCAAGTTCATGTTTTATTTTCATCTGTAAGCCTTCACCCTCAGCCACGACGACTGCAAGCTGATTCCTCTTCTATGCTTCCGGAATTATTACACACATACATACATATATATAATAAAAACAAAGTATGAAATTTAGAACCAACTTTTATTTCGGGTGAACTATAATAATTAAAATACATTGAAATAGTTCATCAGCTAATTCTGGATACAGAAAATCAGGTATTTTTGTGGAAGAGAGGGGTCAATTGATTTCAATGTTCCTTCTCCTGACGAAGTGGCACTGAAGTTGATTTAATTCCTCTTCTATTATGTTCTTTTTTCTTTAAATTTTCTTGATTTTTTTAATTGGGGTATTGCTTGTTTGAAAAGTTTTGGTTTTAATATTTATAAAATTCTTTACTGCATTTATAGGATTATTTGGAATTTATTACTTATGAATTTCAATTTTTGGTCTTGTAATTATATATATATATATATTTGCATCTGACCAAAATTCATATCTGAAATAAAATATATATATATATATATTTTTTTTGTAAGTTCCACGGTTTCAGTCAAACGCAGTAAAAAGTAAAAAATAATTTTCTAACTATCATAACGTTCTTGGTGTGATTAAAAATAAATATATGGGATTGTTGACAATGAGCGATTTTAATTCAGAATTGTTAAAACAATTTAACTTAAATTTTATGTCCTTTATTTTTTATTCTAAAAAATATGGAAGAAAAGTCTGAAGAAAAGCAAGTCCCGTTTTTTTCAATCTAAAAAAAATTTTACATAGAAACATAGAAAATTAGCGCATAGAAACATAGAAAAACATAGAAACAGAAAATTAGCGCAGCAACGAAGTAAGTATAACATTATCTTTTGTGGGGGTCTTGAGATTTTTTGACGTTAAGACTGCGATTCGTTTCAATTTCTATTTGATTTAAAAACTCGATTTCATCACCACTTAAAATCACGGAGCTGTTAACATTAAAAAATGAATTTTTTTGGTTAAAAATCCATCACTGTTAGAAGATGTGCGATAATTAAAAAACGCTAAGTTTTTTAAAATTGCGTTAGAAATTCCAAAAAAACGTTTAACCAATGTTTATGACAACGACGAGATCAAGTAATAATTTCAAAATGAGTACTACAACTCTTTTGTCTTTTGAGGCCTTTTTATTTAAATGTTAAATAAGAGAAAAAAAAATCTGAAATGTTTCAGATTTTAAATTACGCCCAAAGGGGCGTTTTTTAACATTTTGTGTGTTACCTTTCTTTATTAAATATCATGTTCCTCGCACTTAAATCATAAGATCCAGTGCAACAGCAATATCGCAAAATAGTTTTAAAACGAGCGTATCTTTAGAATTTCCGATACAGAGACTCACGCGCTGGAGATAAAAATGTTTTTTCTGCACAACGTTGCCATTGCTCGCTTTGAAATCCTTGAGTTTGTTAATCAAAAATTCGTCAAAGTTTTAAAAAATAGGAAATCGATCATAAAACAAATTTCAAATTTCAAATTTGGTCTTCCACATGCTCATATTCGTTGGAGGATTACGTTATTCAAAATTCGATGACTCTATGTACCGTTATTTTATGACAATGTGAGAAATATACATACATTTACGCAGATTTTCATTATTTAATTTCTTCAAATATAATGCAGGACTCTAACATTTTATGGCAACAGTTTGAAAAGTGAACAGACATTTATGAGTCCGACGCAAAATGCCAAAACGAAACTAATAGTCCTTCGGGATTCAAATCCCTTTGGACTAAAAAATCAGAAGAAACGTCTTTTAACACATCTCAACAAAATTTTCGGGTGTCTGAATAGTTATGTACTTATTACTGATTAAATCTTTTAGAATAAATTATTTTACAGCAGAGAATATTTTGATAATATTGATTTTGTAAGAACCAAGTCTTGAAATAGAGGAAAAAATTTAGTGGAAGATAAATTAAAAAAAAAAAAATTGCAAACGTCCGAAAATAAATGTGAGCCACTATCTGTTGTCTCTCTCCAGTTACCACAGTGAAGCGTAGAATCCTGGAAATAACAGATAATATCGAAGAAACTTTGTTACTTAAAACAGCGCATTTTTTCCCGTATCAGGATGATTAAAGTAGACATACTGGATAATGCTGATTTCACGTGTTTTGCGAGATATGATTTTGAGAATACATCTAATGAAGAATTTCTATTTCTAGTATAACACTTATATAATTCGAAATATCGATTTTCATGTATGTCTTTATTTCTTAATCAATAATTTTACTTTGTTTTTCAGAAGGTTTAAATATTTGTCGAATTTCACTGCGTATTTTCCGAAGTGCTATTTTGTCATTGCACTGGAATCTTCTTTGGTCGACTACGTCTAATCGGGTTTCAACATAAGTCTTTCTCGGGTTTCAACATTGCTTTCTCGGGATTAATGTAATTAATTGTCAATAACTTCTTTGTTTGTATTTTCAGTATGACTGCCTGTTCTTTTCTTATGACATCTGAAACGATATCCGAATTACTCAATCATTCAAAGCCCGGCATCCGAATCGCCATCGAACTGTTTCTTTTATGTTCTGCCGATCGACATTTCTGAAGAAATTTACAGTTTAAATTTTTTGGCATACAACTTCAGTTACTGCCTCGACTTATTCCATGATCGAACCAGTGTTATTGGTTTTACTTTCGACCAAAATTTTGCTGCTCAGTAAACGGCATCCAATGCCATCAACTTTTTCCAGAACTTCATTAAATCATCGTCTTTCCTAGCGAAAGTTTTGAAAAGACCATACAGTTCGCACCGGATAATCCGCATCCGGATAACTGAAAGTATACTGTAATTAAATATGTGACACATCATTCACGATTTTTCAAATTCTGCAAATACTATTAACAACTGTTATCACTTACTTATATATCGTTAAAAAGAAATTTTACAATTTTCAAAAAATTGCAATAAACAAAAGTAAATTTCATACTGATGCTGTTTACACATTTTTTGAAGAATTTCGATACAGAATTATAAAAAAAAATCAACTTGGAATAAATATTTCTCGCACGAGTTTATTATTAGAAATGAGAATATACGCTACTTTTAATTTATTCTTTCAAAATGTCGTATATAAACAAGCTGTCGACTGAAGGATTTTAGGGCTCTCCAAAGCGAAATATTCCTATTCCATAATTCAAAAACGCTGTGACATGCACGATATTAAAATTTCTAAGAGCAATATAAATAAGCAACATCATTAATCGAGAAGACAAAAACCGTCAATCATTACTTTTACATGGAAGACTCCAAACAAATACCCGGAAAAGGGAAGTACTGGCTCTGATGTTTTTAAAGTTAAATCGTTGCTAACAAGAGAAAATCTACCGATGCAGAAATCAATTGCAAAGTCTTTAAATACATTTGTAGTAACAATAAATAAAATAAGGAACCAAGATTTAAAACTTAAAAAAGCTAAAAAACAATGTTTACCAGTTTTTGTTGAGGGATGTACCTCAATATAAAGCAATATGTAGAACTCTGTATTAAAACTCTTCGGCAGGAGATAAATGGAAATGCATTGTACCCCTTGATAAAGCATGCGTTTAACCTAAATGACTGCAACAAAAAGGGTCTTTATCGAGAACGAAGAGGTACAAACTTGGTTCCCTCAATGCAGAGAAAGATTCGGTAAGAGGTCGGTAATTGTCGCATAGTTCGCTTACAGTGGAAAATTAAAAATAAGAAGAATGGAAAAAATGTTAAAATCAACTCAATATATTATAAACAGAAAGTTTGACGTCCGATATTTAAAGAAGTTCCAATTCTTTCTAAATGACTTTCAAAGAGACTAAGACAAAGTAACAAGTCATACTTCGGAAAGTACCAATGCACTGCTTGACAAAATAAAGATTGATACAGATATTATATATATAACTTTTTAAAGTATTCCTGCAAAGTCCCACGTCATTTCACCTATGTATTTGATACAGGTATTGTATATTAAATTTTTAATGTATTTCTGCAAAGTCCTCTGTCATTTCACCTATGTATTATTGCGCCTCTGGTCTCTTAAAAAGAGCTCTTTTTAAGTGCAAACCCATCACGACTGATGTACTCTGAAAAGTAGTGGAAGAGGAATAGAAATCAATACCCTATGCAATTTTACGAAAAGCCCTTCTATATAGACTTCTAGTCCTTCTACTTTATTTTTTTATTTTATTACACTCATGTCCCTAAATTAAGGATAATGCAAAATCAGGCAAAGGAAGAGTTAGAAGCAAAACAAATTTGACTTATTTGTAAAGCTTATTTATTAAACAAAAGGTAAAGAGCAAAAAAAGATGCTATATGTTTGATATTATTAAAAAAATTAGCGATTTTTTCTCCCTGGAGCAAATTACAAAAAAAAAAAAAAAAACCTATTTACATGAAACCAAAATTACATGGTTGGTATGATTGTTAATACATAGTATGTCTCCCAGATGATGCAATACAGTCCGTACAACGCCTTTGCATGCTGAGTATCAAATTATCGATCTGATCTTGGGGGATATTACACCACTCTAAAACCAATGCTCTCCGAAGTTCCGGTAGACATGTAGGAGAAGGTTGACGGGCTGCAACTCGTCGGCCAAGCATGTCCCACACGTGCTCTACTGGATTCAAGTCCGGTGAGAATGCTGGCCAGTCCATACGGGTGATATCCTCGAATTGAAGGCATTCGCTTACGATGTTTGCACGGTGAGGACGGGCGTTGTCATCCATAAACACAAATTATGCGCCCATGGCGCCCCGAAACAAACGTACATGTTGTTCCACAATGACGTCCCGATAGATTTGGCTTGTCATGGTTCCAATTTGAACATGCAGGTCAGTTCTGGAACCCAGAATAATTCCACCCCAAACGAGCACTCCTGCACCACCGTAACGGTGTCGTTCAATGGTGTTTTCTTGGTGGTAACGGGTACCTGGAGCTCTCCATATGAAAGTCCGGCGAGAATCAGACTGCAAGCTAAACCTGGACTCGTCGGAAAACATCACACAAGCCCACTGTTGCGGTGTCCACAATGCATGCTCTCCACTCCAGGCTAACCTCAGGCGATAGTGAGTTGCAATAAGTAGAACGCATCTGACAGGTCTACGAGCATATAGACCAATCTGCCCTAAACGTCTGTTCGCGGTCTGCCTTGAAATTGTCGTACCAGTGGCTGAAGAGAGCTGACGAGACAGGTCTGAGGCTGTGCTCCGCCTGTTTCTTTTGGCAGTAACTGCCAAATACCGGTCCTCATTCGGCGTTCTAACTCTGGGGCGACCTGTGCTGTAACGTCTACTCACATTACCATCATCTTGGAATCGTTGCCAAAGCCTGGAGATGACACTCTGGGCAATTCCAAGTTCCTCTGATACTTCCAGGTAGGTACGCCCACATTCTAGACGGCCGATAATTCTACCACGTAAAAAATCATCCAAATGCGTCCTCTGTGTCATAACTGTTCGGTTATTGCACTGAAATGCTTATAAAGCGCCTACGAACAATTTTACTTCTTTGCCTGTATTCCTTATATATCACTCTCTTACACTCTCGTCATTGTGACGTACCATCGGTGTCATCTGGTTACTTCCTGAAATTTGCATATGATTCTTGAAGATGTGTGTAGTGATTTTACAGGTGATATATTTATTTTAGAGTTCGATTTCGCGTGACTCCGAATTATCCTTAATTTATGGACATGAGTGTATTTTGCAACTCAATTCACACGAACATTAGGAAAATAGCTATGACAGTTTTTGAATTACTGAATTAGCTCAAATGGGTTACTAAGTCTGGATCGTGATATCGCGTCGTCCGCTATAAACAGCAAATGACTTTTTAAATTGTTGCCAACAAATACTATCGCCCAGCATTATATTTGATTTTCTTTTTAAATCTTTTTTATTATTATTATAATTTTTTTTAATACAAATAGAAAGTGACAGTGAGAAAGCGCTTAGTGCTAATTTATATATATATAATTAGAAGCAAAACAAGTATTTTAACAACTGAAAAGGAAGCGTTTGTTATGTTTTCACTATGCGAAATGCAAAGATTCACGTCATCAAAAAATTAGGAAGCTATTGCCATCCTCAGGATACAAAATCTTCGTTTATCTTTTATATTTCTGTATTAAAAAATGCGTCAACCTGCAAGTTTCTAACATCTCGGGGGACTTTCTTCTATAAATTATTACCAATCGACTTGAGATTTTTCACATTATGAAATTGGAGGTAAAAAAATCTTGTGTATTATGAAAAGTATTCTACTGTACTTCTTAATAAAATTTTACAGCATGTGTTACTTTGTACATTAAGTGTAATAGATAACAGGTTTCTTATTCCCTATAATATGTCGATTGCTAAACTGATAATTCTATTCATTCACTATGCTATCATCTGCATCCCAGATAAAATCGAATAATAACTATGATATTTTGTAGAAATATATAGATTGCATTTCTCTATACAGCAAGGCTGATTACCACATAGGCCCAAGCTTTAGGTCTGAAAACCACATTATAATGAATCATAATGGTGTTTCTCTCTCATAAAAATCAAGGAAGGCTCCGAAAGAAAACTGTACCTAAAGATGTTTTGCGATAATGGGGCGCCTTCCCCTCCCCCCCCTTTTTTTTTTTTTTGATTTTATTCAAACGCTAATATACTTTTTAATATTTTGGCATTTTTCCTGTTTCCCAAAAGGAAATAGAAAAATAATATCAGAATTTGTAAAACTGAAATCCTTTCTGACGTGAGTTTTATTTTTATTCAACGTTAAAGAGTGAAGTTTTTTGAGTTCACAAAAGCATATATATATTTAAATCTAAGAACAGAATCGAAATCTTTGTATGTTTTATCTAAGTTTTTAAAAGCTTTAACTGTGAACTGATTTTCAAGATATTAGATTGTAATCTGCCTAGATTTCAATCTCTCTCTCTCTCTCTCTCTCTCTCTATATATATATATATAAGAAAGTAGCAAGACAACATGAAGAGAGACCTTAGTGGTCAAGAATTTTGCACATTCAGCTGCAAAATTTTATAAGAGTAATGTTAAAAATGTATGCTAAAAAATACATTTGACTCTATAGTTCCTTAGCAAAAATGTAAAATCATGCAAACAACTAGAAACAATAATAAAGCATTAAAAGCTATCTCGTAAAAACTAAATGTTAAAACTACAAATCGAGATGACTACAAAATCAAAATCGGGGAGTAAAAAATTAATAAATTTAAACGCACAAAAATGTTTTTAAAAAGAATTCTTGTAAAAATTAAATATGTCAAAAATACAGTAAATATGTACAAAAAATTGCAAAAACTGGTAAATAGCTCAAATCGAGGTTTGAGAAGGATTTATCAAGGGAAAAGCAGCTCAAAACTCGAATCAAGTTAATACCTATAGCGCTTTCGTCAATCGATAATAATTGAGACTCTAAACGTAATTTCACTTATAGAATAATCCAATTTAATAATCTAAAAAAATTTATTAACTCTCAATTATATCGATCCTTTTCCCGTCGAGCCGTAATTTAAATTGTAAATGTAAAACTTACCAATTAACATGAAAAAGCTTTACAAAAACGTCTAGTTAAGCAAATGTACAATTAAAAAAGAAAACAGCTAAAAAAGTATTGACGAGCTGTAATTTAAATTCTAAATGCAAAAATTACTAATTAACATGAAAAAGCTTTACAAGAAACTCTAGTTAAGGCAAATGTAAAGTTAAAATAAATAGCTAAAAAGCTTATTAGTCCAAAAATTACACAATTTTAATGGAAAACTGTCTAGCCTGAAAATTATAAACATTTTAAAGAGAAGAATCAAAAGAAACATAATAAAAACGTATCGAAATGGGTCTTGCAAAGACCAAAGAATAAAACAAAATAAGGACGACACATACTTACGTCCAGAGTTGTGGTCTGTTAAACTTAAAATGATCAAATTTGCTGCAGAGGTTGCTGTAAAATGAGGCATTCAAGAGAAGTGTTAACAGAAAAGTAAAGTAGTTAAATTTTTCCAATACGGTGAAGCTTGGTAGAAGGGGGCAACTGACGTAAAGAAGCAACAGCCAAAGGGGGGACTTGTCTTTTGGTTGGGGGTGTCAGAAGTTAAATGACGTTAGCTATTTTTAAAAAGATGGCGTCTTATTCAAAACTGTTTCGTGAGGAAATGTGAAGCTTAAAACAAAATGGCTAACTTCTAAGAATGTACTTATCTGGCCGAAAGGAGTTGAAAGTGGAAAAATTAGCAATTTGTTAATAAAAAGTCGTAATTCTTCGCTCTAGAGGGCGGTCAAGCGTTTTTGAAATGAAAATAGCCCTTAAAATTAATAAAAGAATAAGTACGGCCAGAAAACAGCGATATTAAATAATAAGTTTAATATTTTAACTGAACGTCTGTGCCAATTAAGAGAAAAATGGAGGCAGTAGAAAAAAACTATGTTACATTTTTACATTAGATCAACTGAATTAGCCATCCATCAGTTACCTTCCCTTGGGATTTACGTAAAAATTTCCTTGTCTAATTAAAATACTCTAAAATAAAAGGTAAATGCCAGTTATATACACACACATATATATTATTTAACAAACATTCTCTATTCGTAAAAAGCAAATTAAATTTTAAATGAAATTGAATTACAAATAAACGATTAATTATTGCTGATATACTTATTCATTTATCTTACGTTTTTACCGTATGTGCTTGCGCTTTTATTTTCATAACTCGTCTATAAATGTTAAGAAGAAATACAATAAACGTATGAATGAGGGAACGCAATACCGGTTTATAACCTTGTCAAATTTAATCATGATTATATGAAGCTTGTGATCTTAGAAGCACCGAAAACCATATAATATTCCAGTAAATGTTCGATAAAAATTATGTCAAAATAAAAAGTAGAGAGTTTAATGTAGTTTAAATTTATCTTTATTGTCTACAACTTCGTGTTTACGTATATATTTAAATACGTCTTAAATACGTACAAGATAGTTTATAAAAATTATACTGGTGAAAAATAATATTATATTATAAACAACAAGAAAGAGAAAATCAACAAAACTTACTAATTGAAATTTGATTCAGGGGAAGAAAATGTATTTAAGTTGTAACAAATTTTTATATAGTTACTAAGTTTATTTAATGCTTCTTTTGATTTCAATAATTGGCTAAGCCATTTTCCCAGTATTGTTCTGAAGGTTGTCGTAGATGATAAGTTTTGCTATATACGCAATTAAACGCATAGTGATCAGGTGATCTCTGGTGACTGCAGCTGCATAAGTCGTTCTCTGATAGGCCAAATCTATAAGTAAATTTACAAGTAAGTCATAAATCAGTAGATACTTTGGGGATGAGCTTGTATGTTCCGCAACCCGTTGTACCGTTATTCCAGCGAAACTGCCATTCTTGTAACATACTAACGAATGTCACTTTCTTTCCTTAAGGAAGATCCTGGAAATGGTAATGCATATCTGGTAGATGTATGCCCATAACCGCATTTTTTACTAATTTGTCTGCTTGCTCATTCCCTACTATTCCTGTTCGTGCTGGTACCCAACAAATGATCGGTCTTAGTTCTAATGGAGATCTGAGCAAGAGTTTTTGAATTTCAAATACTAAAAGGCTCCTTGACTGTGTTCTAGAACAACCTTCAGGTATGGCTTAGTGCCCACTGAGAGCTCACGGACAACATGAAAAGAGGATTTATGGAATACTAAGGATATTCGCTTTATTGCCTATGCTGGCATTTTCTAGTTAACTAAATTTACCGCTCAGTGGGCTGGTCTTACTCTAGTGTAGAGCCCATAATGCTGGCCTTACTCTAGTGTAGTGGGCTGGCTGATCCCATAAATGTGAAGGAGCTAACTGATGAAAGAGAAGCCACTTTTTACCTATGCAAATGTAAGACGTCCACAGGAAAGCAGTCCGCAAAGCAAGCGTTTCAAACGCGTAAAAAAACAAAAATTTCATAACACGCTGTAGAATAAATTACGTACACATCATGTTGCTAGTTGTAAAAAAAAATCACTGAATACATGATGCTAGTTAAATGCGAAGAAACTTGATCAGAATACTTACATAAGAACTTAGGCTTAATGAAAGAAGAAATTTTATAGAAAAAATACACAAAATCTTAACATATTAATATACAAAGCAGGGGGGGGGAGCTCATCTGGGAATGGAACTGAGGAATAGATGAAATACATAAGGTTTCAGGTATGAGTATTCTATAATTGAGCAGTCTAAATTGTCTGCAGAAACATCTTTTGCTACAGAATTTTTCATTTTATTTAATAATAAATTCACGAAGAGCAGGCAGTTTTGTGTAGGGCAGCATTTCTGATGTAGTAAGGTGCATCAGTAATAATAATACTAAGAAAAGTATTTTAGAATTCTGAAGAATGAGAAGTTACCTACCTACCTGTGAAGAGCGTTTGCCCAAACAGGAGAAGCGTACGCAATTATCGGCCTAATTTGCTGGGATGTAAAAATGCTTCTTTCCATTAAGACCTAATTTCAAGGTATCAGCAAAAAATAAGACCTGAACTTGAAAATTATGCCATATGTTTCAGCAGCAATTTCCTTCAAATGCTTCTCCCAGGAGAAATTATCGGCAAGCATTACTCAGACGCACTTCGTCTGTCTTACCGAAGGTTCTCTTTTTTTTTTTTTTTTTTTTTTTTTTTTTTTTTTTGTTGCTATTAATCTTCCACTTCTCACATTCATACTTCTGCTTCAGCCATTTTGTCTTTTATTCTTTTTACTGCGTGATTGGACTTTTTCGCATTACAAGCCGTCAAATATAAATTACTTTCAAATCCTGAAAAATCATAGACGTAAAACAAATATAAAATAAGACTGAGAATTTGCCGTTGTAGGACAGCGGCATTAATTATCTTGTTAAGTATTGATTGTCTCTGTTGTTGTATAATGAAAGATCTTTTAAGTAGAAAAGAATAGGTGATGAGAATAAGCTCCCCTTCTTCCCGTAGAGCCTTGTGAATGATAAAATTAAGTCTCTGTATACGCATTATTTCACGTAACCCTCATAACCAAAATGTCACCAAGTATAAGATTTGGAGACATGACTGGTGATGACTTAATGCGTGATTTTCTCCAAAGCCAGAGAATAAGTGTATGGTATGGTGTTCCTTCTTTCACGAATGTCAGAGTTTCCAACGCGCGCTTCTTCCATTTAGACATAATGTTTTATAGCACATCAGAGTAACATTGACCTGTGACATTAGGCTTAGACTTGATATTATGATCGGGGTATTACAAGGTGGAACGATGCCGGTTCAATGAAATGAAGCCCGAAGGCACATGACGTAACGAGCTCTGGACGTGGAGAGAATCTCTAAAGAGAAACCGGAGGATAGGAAAAGAAAAAGGAGAGACCTAAAAGGACCAAAGCCAAAAATGAATCAGACAGGTGACTCAGTGCTTGACAAGAGTTGAAAATAACCAAGTGTTATAGTACAATGATCGAGTCGAATACAATACAAATAATAATAATGATCAAGATACTATATACAAAATACTACCTAAAAGAATACATACAAATACAAAAGTCTTACAATGAAAACAGTAAATATGATCAATACAATTTCAAATGCAGAAACATTTGCAAGCAAGTTCAAGCCTCAGCCGAGGTTGAAATCAGATAAATGGAGACCTATCGTAATTAATTCCTAAGTATTATTTTTCTTTAATTTCTTTTTATACTGTTTTTTGGCGGGAAGGGAAAGAAAAGATTTGCATCCAATGCATTCTACACGCAACTATTTTCTAAAACGTGATTTTCATTAATGCGTAAAACTTTCTGTAAAATACATGATATAACTGAATAGTAAGCAACTAACTGTGAAAACTTATTTCTTTTATCTTTAACACGAACTCAAAAAGAAAATAATTAACCTGATGATAAAGAAAGGTTCTCTGGTTTAACTGAAACGAAAAACGACCTGCAGTTTGCCCTCCACAACCCGGAAGTACTCTGTTTCGTAATGAATGCTTTCAGATGAAAAGCATAAATTGCGTAATAGGAAGATTAATGCACATAAATAAAAATATAATAAAGAATATGAATCCAACACTCGCCCCACATAAGCCCTATTAATTTCAACGAGACAAATTTACGAACTTATCCCATTCTCTGAATGCCTTGTAAATATGCCAATTTGAAAAAGCTTTCTACTTTCGCTCGTCAGGCGTAGACCAACACTCCTTTTGTTGATGCATTCGACATTTGTAGGGTAAAAGTTCACCACTAGGTTACCGTGGCCCAGATACATAATACGAGTCCAGTAAACCAAATGACTCGGAAACTTAACAAAGGGAAGAGTGGATAAACTCTCCTCCACTCGGGGCGCACGAGGACATACAGAGATGCGAAGCGAAGTCTCAAATACACAGCTTTGCCCGTCCATTCAAAGAAACTGGTTTCTCACAAAAGTGGGTTTTAACTTTGAATTATCCATGGATGATAGGTTAAAAAAAATGTAGGTCAAATGATTCAGAAATTGAGTTATGGCCTGAACGGGCTGTATAATTTTCGGCCGCAGTGTAGTCCTTGTATCGGTATCTGCGGCAAAATCGAATAAAATTTATTTAAAAAAAAAAAAGACTTCTTTGGCAGTTCGAAGTGTAAAACAATGGACGTAATGGTGAAGTTTTACGATTCTCTAAAATTTATAGACACAAATAGTTGATCGGCCTCGAAGAAATAAAATAGGATATCAATTGTGTAGCGGACAAAAAAGGGGAATAAACTTTCCGTGTTTGATATATTTTCATTCCATAGCACTGATCTGTCTCAAAATTAAATTATCTGGCAAGATGCGTATTTTTAATGGCAAAATTGCTAACTTCTTCACGTTAGTTAAATGAATGAGATGTTTTGTTTAAAAACTTAAGATACGGGACATGAAAGGCCAAAATAAAAAGAAAAACCTAAACACAGTTATTAATGATACTGACTGACATCATTACTGCTAATGAGGTTAACGTGCGCCGTTTATCCTCTTTTGATTTAAAAATTATATTCTATTTCTTGTAATTTCTTCTATGTTCCGAAGTATCAAAATACTTGATCAACTGGGCATATTGCAATACTCTCGAGAACCACATTTTCTTAGGCAACCATTATTAACTCCAACTTCGGTAGCTTTCTAGCAATTACTAGGTTAATTTTCTTTAGGCCACAGAAGTTTTGTGCGATTTCAGTGTGTATTATAAGATTGAGAATTAGAGCCATTGATTTAACGATACAAATTGCTTTGTAGATATCACCAACAATTACTAAAGGGAAAAACTTTCAAAACAATTTACGACTGAGGAAGAAGCTGCCTAATAATAAGTAAGTCTCTCTCAGCAGAGGTCTGTTATTGACATATTGATAGAAGTAGGCATTACGTAACATACTCATTTCAAATAATGCTAGTTACATTTTAATTCAAAACGTCAATAAACTGAAATTACATTATAACATTCAGTAGCCGGGTTTGTAACACATTTGTCAATCCAGATTTCAATAAAGAAACAATACGCCACATGTAAAGGTGCTTGACCCGAAAAAAAGTTTAAAAGTGCAGTTCGAGGAAACATTTGCTTTGCTAACTTAAGTTCAGCTGACACAAGGCTGACTCAGATTACATGTCGTCGTTAAGCTCTATCGCTTAACCGTAACTGCAACCTCAACAATGGCAGAGACAATTTTTTGTGGTGAGGAAGTATATTTACAGTAACGACATATTTTACTTTGCCAATATCCAATTAAGATAAAGTGAGTTAAGAAACGCCTTTCTCAAAATATCTTTTCAATATAATCGCTTATAAATTTTTAAAATACTAATTCAAAATGATGATGTGTTTATTCGTTTACTACTCCTCTAACTGCAGTCATTGAACTAAACGCCGGTGGAGGAAAGTGTCTCCGTTTGTCTAGCAACATCCGAACAAAGGAGGAAGCAGTTAAATATGGTTACGGAAGCCGTTACTACTTGTACCATATAATACCTAGACATCGACATCTTAACTCATTTATAATGAACTTATAAGCAGCAAAATGATTTGAAATATTTCTTGTTTAATTAAATTAATTCAGTGTTACTATTAAACATTTGTTTGACTTCTTTTCAACTGAAAAAACAGGGAAAGCTTGTGTATGTATAAATTTTTCCGGAAAATATTTCCTACATCAGTGAAAGTGATCTTCAGCTAAGTCCTGCCAAATGTCCTGGATTTCAGTCACCAGCCACAGCTGCTAGGTGGAATTTCAGAGTGACTATACTGCATTATGAAATCTCTTTTAAAAGTACTAATACCGTGTACTAATACCGTATTTTAAAGTATTAATACCGTATAATAATAGTAATACGTAAATCGACCGCTGTTCATTTACCGAGAAAGAAACCGCTAGGGTGTCCATCTCCTTATAAAAAATAGTTTTAGCTCCAATAAGATGCCGGAACCTTTACGCGGAGTGCTTACTGTGCAAGTATACCTTCTTGCTGCCTTACTAGTAAACTAAAACCCTAATCGCATAGCATTGCCCTCCATGTAAGGTGCCAGCATTTTTTTCAAGTTGAAAATTGTCTTTTACAAAGAAGCACCCTGAAGATTTCATGACATGGAAGGGGCTCAATCATGATTACATGACGGTGCCGCCTCGTAGTTTTCCTTAGGAATTTCTCCAAAGAAAATCTCCAATAATCCATATTAATGTAAAATAATCCAATGGCAAGTATAGTAAATGTGAGAAGAAACGTGAAATGACTTTTAATTTTAAATTAATACGTTTATAAATTTTGTGCACTTTTTGTGCAAAAAAAAATTTATAAATTTGGGAATTTATTTCTTGGCCTTGAACTAAATCAGTAGATCTAAGCACACGTATGTAGGTAAAGGTATTTAAATTATTAAGCAAAGTCTGTCAAAATTATCTGATTACTTCTCAAGGATGCTTACATGGAAGACTTTCTAACATTAAAAATTTCGTAGTTATTTTCCGTTTTTAAAAATTTTAAAATATTAACAAATGGTGCATACATTTTTATGTGCCTAATGTGAGATTTCATTTGGGGGGCATTTAATATGGCGGGAAAATTAAGAATAAAACAATAAATAGGCAACACTTTGCTTACGGATGACTTTCATCGACACAAGAAGTATAAGTGTTAGTAAATCGGTACATCATCGGTAAGAGTTAGTAAATGAAAGCTTAAGTTATTTTAACGGAATTTTTCTAGCATCATTTCACTGATAACATCATTTTTATTAATATCCCTTATTACATTCAAGAAAGACAGGAAAACCATTTCTGTCCGACACAGGACTTAATTTCAAAAATTAGAAGTGTCAGAGCCCTATGGAGGACCGTCAGGAAAGAGGAAGAAAAGTAATTAAATAAAATGACTATTAAAATCATTAACAATTTAAAAATCAAATAGTTAATTATTATCAAATTAATAAATAATTATTTAATTAATATTAACGCTTAATATTTGCTAACTATTATCTAATTATTAATAATCGATTATTATTTATTTAAACAATTAAAATGAAATGAAATAAAATGTAAAGAGGTAAATTAAAATTTAATAAGCGATTTTTTAATCTACTTTTATTGCTATTAAAAATAAAATTTTTGAGATCAAATTTCTACTGAAATTGTTGTTCTGTAATTACAAAAAGGAAGTGCCAGAGCCTTCTTATTTAGAGCTTGATTGCGCTCCGGCTAGAGTTATGATTTATCCCAAAAAGACGTAACTAGAACTCTAGGGCCCCTATGCAAAAAAAAAAAAAAAAAAAAAAAATTCTTGCCCCCCCCCAAATAAATTTACAGTACTAAGGTTTCCAGAAGCCAACATTTTGATAGTAGTTTTCATTAGATCAGATAATAGTTTTTATTGAACAGTTGAAAATCTGATATGGAGACACATGACTTCCTTGTATCGCCTATTAAATTATACACTTTTTTGCTGCATTTCATTTAAAATTATTTCCTCGAATAATTTTAACTTAATTACCCGATCCCTCAAGGTAAGTTGAAAATGACATCAAAAGTTGCAAATTATGAATTAAATATCTCGGCCACTTTTTTGTCGTAAGGGAGGCAAACTTCTTCTAATTTATTTTTCATAACGAGTAGAAAACTTTCCCAAGTATAGGAACCGGTAGACCGAATGAAAAGTTAAATTTCGTTATGAATCGAAAATTATGTTTTTTCTAAATTTGACATAGCCAAAACATTTTTTGCCTTTAAAACACTTCTCTAATGGGAAGAATAATAGTCATATATGGGAAAATAATAGTTTACCAACGATTGTAAAAATAAAGGCGGGTAAGGAGGTCGATATAGTGAGTATATATGTACATTGCCAATTGCAATAAAAAAGAGAAGTTCACAAATGGATATTACAGTAGCCCCATTTGCAAAATTTCAACGCTCTACGGCTAATCGTTTTTGGGTTATACGATGCATGTTTTTGAGTTATACGATACATATATGTGCATACATACGTAGTACGTACATGCGAACGTACAAATGTCGAGAAAAAATTCCTTTTGAATCTATTTTACAATCCTTTTTGGAAAAAATCTGATGTGTACACCACATGACTTTCTTCTACGGAATATTAAATTATACGCATTTTTTTTTTTGCATTTCATTTAAACTTATTGGATTGAATTAAATCTACTTCGCCGACAGCGCATAAACCACAATAGAATAAATGCATTCTTTAAAATTCACTCTAGTATTTGTTTACCATAGCGACACTCCGGCGCTAGATTCACTTAACAGCATTAATAATTATATAACAGTTAACTTATACAATAATTATATAACGGAAACTAAGTTAACTGTTATATAATCCAATAATTATATAAAAGTTAACTTATATATTTCGTTCATATTATAACTCATAATGCACAAAATTTATATCATTTAAAGAATAGAATTATCGGTACTATTCGGTTTCGAGGGCCGTAAAAAATCGCCAAACTATTGTTGATGCCAATGCTGCCAAAAATAATTGCGGCAAGAAAGGAAGTATAATAGTAAATAACTATCTAAGGTTGATGTTTTAATTTTTTACTATTATAATTTATATGAAAAAGGCTAAACATGACTGAATGGAAGCATAATAGTAAATAACTATTTCAGATCATTATTATAATTTATATAAAAATTGCTAAACATAACTGAATGGATGCCTGCATCGCTATTTCGATACCGACTTATCGCTAAAGCATTGTTTCATCTCGTTGGTTGTTCAAACGAATTTTCTATAATGAATGATGCCTTTTCTTTGAAAATATTCTCGGTAAAGTGCAGAATCGCTCACTTATTTGTTTGCCGCATTTTACAAGGGTAAAATCAATTGGATTTTTGTCAATTTTCTTTTACTTGTTAAGTGAAAATAGGTCGATATGTACATAGATAAAGTCAAGGGTGTACGCAGTGCCATTTTTGTGCAATTCTAGGATTTTTTTAAAGTGAAAATAGGTCGATGTGCACGTGGATATCGAGTATGTGCAATTCTTAAAAACGCGTCAAACAGTGGGTTATTCTGCACTTTACCCAAAATTCTACTGCCGACTTTTCGTCATGGGCAATTCCCAAATTGTTAAATCGATAGGCTATCAAAAAACGATTTAAAAATTAAACTAATATTTTAATGACGTCTTAAGAAATATAGAACTATATAAACTTACGCAATCTGAAACCAGCGCGTACGCTAGATTTGGCGCGCTGTTTAAATGGGCGCGTTTGCTAGATTTGGCGCTTTTGCGCATACATTTTTGCTGCAATTTTTTACTGTCCTCAAAACGGAAAAGTACTGAATTATCTAATCGTTGCCACATGTTCTATTCAAATACTATAATAAAGCTAGAATGATGTATAAAAGAAATTAAGCAAACAAAACAAAAAAAAAAACAGTTTTTCACAGACGATTGAGTATTTCTCATTTAATTAATTCAGTTCACACTTCGCGAGAAGGCAAAAATACATAAAAACTCAAAATATCTATATTAAAAATTACGAAGTAAATCTCAAACGCTTATTTCCTCGAAAAAATTCCAGAAAGAATTAAGCATGATTTTATTGGCAATAATAAATGAATGCGTTATCTTTGTTGTTGCGAAGCTAAGTTTCTCTAGATCGGCAACAAATCCTGTTTCAAATGTAAACATCAATGGCCGCCATTAAAAACATGCTTAGTGGCAATTAAACAACTTTAAAATTGCTGATAATTCTAAAAATATTGTACACAGATTTACCAAAGGCATAAAATCCTTAACCGGAACATAAAAACAACATAATTCAATCATTTTTAAAGCAAAAAATGTACAATTTACAAACATATAAGAGTAAAGAAACTGAGATCACTGAGCCGGGTAATAGAGTGGATATAGCATATATAAATATATTTATATATGTTTGGTGCGGCCGATTGCAACCAAAATACGAGGTGCACATCTACATGTTATAGCAGTCCTATATAGAAAATTTCAACGTTCTGAGGCTACTCGTTTTTGAGTTATGCGAGATACGTACGTACGCACGTACGTACATACGTTCGTACAGACGCCACGAAAAATTCTCTTCAGAATTAATTTTAAAGCAGTTTTATAGTTTTTTTTTTTTTTTTTTTTTTTTAAAGAAAAGAGTATTTTATTCTGTCTTTACGTACAGATATCACGCAAAAACATCATTAAATTGCATTCGATAGCGGTCAAAATGGATATTTTCGTTGAAATATGCTGCCTGAAACTTATCGCGATTACAATACTTCCTTTTTACTTCGTACAAGGAAATAAAAAGAGTCCTTTATTTTGTCTGTACGTACAGATGTCACCGCCTCCCCCCCTCCAAAAAAAATGGATTCGGTTTGTTATGCAATTACGGCAAAGTTTCGAGGGCTATTTTCCCTAAGGAAAGGGAGCCTTCGTGGACGCCTTTCTTAGGGAAACTGGCTCGTATAGACGTTACACATGGGGAAAAACTACGAAGGCCCATGCAGTCGGGCCGTTCGGAGGATTCGAGCCGCGGACCGGACTACCAGCGTTCAGCGACTTTACCACTCGGCCGCTGGTGGGCCCCAGATGGATTCGGGAATGATCAAAATGAATATTTTTATTGAAATATGATACCCGAAGTTTTTCGCGATTACGATTACTTTGTTCGCGATATTCATACAAAGAAATAAAAAAGATAATTTTTAATTTCATCCAAAAGCTTTGTTTTCAAACAAATACTACTTAAACAATGAATTAACTCATTTTATGTTGCAGAATTCAAATATTTAACAGGGCTGGAGAGCATTTTAATAACGTCATTCATCACAATGTCATATTCTTTTAATAATGTGACATCAGATAAAAAAAAAATTAGCTATGTATGTAACCATTGTTATTTTTTGCTAAAGTTATCTGGATTTAATCCCTCTAAAACTAACTGATATTGATTTCATCTTTCACAGATTTTTCCCATATTTGACCAATACAGTTATTTGCTTACAGCTTGCGATATGATGAGAACTTCGGTCGCGCTTTTTTTTTTTTTCCCTTTTTGCGTAATGATTGCCAGTCCTGTATTCCTGTCGACCACATCTATCCTTATTTGAAATTAACCAATATGGTTCGCTTTAGTCTTTGTTGAGTTCAAGTAAATAACAAAGTAAAATCTGTTTCGAAAACGGAGTTATTAATCATTGTATACTGAACAGAAGAAAATGATCTGCGGTCTTTACTTTGGAAAGAATCGGCATCTTTTGGTCCACAACGGCCAAAATTTAAAATAAATTCTTTCTTATACTTTGTAAAAATTTCTGGTTAATGACCAAAATCGGATGGATATCTTTCATATTTTACATCTCTAAAAAAGGTTGGAATATTGTCTGACATTTCATCACTGTTTATGACTGTAGTTGAAACATTTTCTGATAGTTCGCCTTCTTCAGTGATTTCAGTCTAAATATCTTCTGGTACATTTTTAATTCTTAAATTATATTCGAACAGTCTGATGCCCTATTTAAATGTTCGCAATTTTCTGATGGCTGTTCCTGTGAGTTCAAAGTTGATGCCTGATATTCTTCTTGACTAGAATTTTCAACTCGGAAATACTAATCAGCAGTTTTGATTTTCTTCATTGCCCATTCAAAAAAGCATCGCATAATTCTTTTTCTTCTTTCTTTTTTGCGCCCCAATAAAAGCTTTCTTCTCCATTTTATGATTTTTTAATGTTCTAGTTTATAAATAAAAAGGCATATGAATAGAGTAAATCATTTAATAAATTAAGAAGAAAAGTTTAATAGTATCATTCAGTATTTTATGTTTACTTTAAAAGAGTATATTCTGTATCGTTTCTTAAAATTATAAGCAATTTATTTCACATTTTTCTTTACGCTCATTTCTAATCTAAACATAGTTTAAAAATAATTTATTTACACTTAATATTCCATTACCTATCATCTGCGGGAGCTAAAATTAAGGCAGTCTCATCAATACAGTAAATTCCCACAAGTGGCCACTACTGTCCACTGAACAGTAGATTTTTTTTTTTTTTTTATCTAAGTAAATACGAATTACTTTCTTTCAAAGACCATTCTTTCCACTAGGCAGACAGCGCTTTCTCCCTTTGATATAATCGACTTATGAACAAACAGGAAGTCAACTTAACGAGCCTATAAGGAA
Organism: Stegodyphus dumicola; assembly: GCF_044657685.1. Lineage (NCBI taxonomy): Eukaryota > Metazoa > Arthropoda > Arachnida > Araneae > Eresidae > Stegodyphus > Stegodyphus dumicola. The sequence goes on from NC_140771.1 coordinate 205,096,953, forward strand.
TTGTGGTGTATTTAATTACGGCAAAGCACACTAGGGCTATCTGCCTAAGGGGAGGGATACCTTCGTGAAGGACCTTCTAAGGGAAACTGGCTCGTATACACGTTACACATGGGGAAAACCACGAAAACACCAATGCAGCCAGCCCGTTCGCGGGATTCGAACCTCGAACCGAACTACCAGTGTTCAGCGACTTTACCGCTCGGCCGCTGGTAGGCGCCTATAAGGAAAACAATATCTAGACTAGAAATCGCTCTTTTCGTCTTTCACAGCTTCCAAAAATGTAAATAAAAAATTTAACGGAAATTTAGCAAGCCATAAATTAGAAGTGAATTAAATTACACTTCATGTTTTTGTTTAAATCTATGCACAAATAATTTTGCTTCGTAAAACAAAATATGATGTTAATGCTCTCCAGAAATGCCTAACTATACTGCAGTGAATTTTGTACTGTAGTTCTTAACTTGTGCTAGAAACATTTGGTACTTTTCCGTTTCGCCAGCGCAAATCTCGCAGAGCAGACTTTATTGGCAACAACATACAGTATACACATGAAAAATGTTAGTGCTAAGAACTTTTTATTTTGAAGGCATAAACATTTTAATTTGATTTAAAATTTTGTAAAAAGCCAATAAATAAAGACAAAAAATTTGTAAAAACACATTAATTTAAGAATTTACTATGCTTTCATGGCTCAACATCCTGATTCGCCGGTTCGTATCAAGTGACCCCAAGTGATCTTATCTCACGTAAACTAGGCTACAAAAATCTAAATTCTCTCAGTAATTATCTACATTAATTTCAAATTAAATCTTAAATTAAATCTTATGGAATACAAGTTTAAATGCAAGAATTATTTCAATTCGTACGAATAGCTTACTCAGAAATTATGTAAAACCGCAGTGCTTTACTTCGCTAGTGCATTCTCATTAGATTTGATGAATTTAACCCTTGATTTTGCCTTTTCTATATTTTCGCCTTCGAGTGATTGCATCCTAATTCTTGCATTCTGAATGGTGTGATTGCATCCTAATTAATTACCGCGAATGGTCTTAGGGCACAAAATTTAACTAGTAAAAATGCTATGTAATTGTATGCCAGTATTGAAAGAAACAATCAATCTGCTAAGAAATGGCTGCGACTTGTTTTGAAAATGAAGGGTGTTACCGGCGAAGATATTCCGTATGGCATCAGTTGTACCATTATTGGCGACTTTAATCGTTTGCACCGGCACAACGGAAAAGTACCAAACATTTTAATCTATCAGTTATTAGTTTAGAGAAGAAATAATAATATAAATTTAATACATAATTTATATTTTTTCTATTTGGGTAAGTTCTTGAGTTCCTTTATGTTAATTAACTAGTTATTTTATGATTTAGACTTTAGACCTTTGCTGTCATTTTTTTCTTTCCGTTTCCATGCCAAAATGCAAATTAGCTCGCATGTATTTAAGATGAGGTCTTTAGATTATACGACAGAGTGTAATGAATAAGTAAGTAATTTCAGTTTAGAAATAGCAGAATAAATCATAAGGTATTATAAATGAAAATGAAAGCAACCTTTTGTACTTCAAGCAACAGCAAAACTTCCTTTTACTTTTCAAAAAATGTCTAGCACATTTTACAATAATTGCCATGATTGGGCTTTTATTTCACTGAACTCTTTCGACAGCGAGCGATTTAAATAAGGGATATTACCAGTTCTAATGAACCTGTTCAGGCAAATGCACACCTTTGGTTAATGGAAGGAGAATTAAAAAGAGATATAACTAGGAAAATTTTCATCTTTCCGTTTTCAGGAAAAAAGAAAAAAAAAAAAAAAAAAAATCTACTAAGTTAAAGCATAAATTTGTTATTTATAAACACCAGTAAACGAGCAGAAAAACTAAATACAATTACATTACGCTTCATTAACAATTTAACAAACACTGGAAACTGCCCAAAAAGGATTCTATTTAACTGGAAATGTTTGGATGTTTGTATTAATATACATTCTTGATAAGTTTGTATATTTAACTATACATCAGTCAGGGGCATCATCTATGCTTTTTGCCGCGAGGTGCAGTTTTTTTTTTTTTTTCCTCCTAAATCGATGAGCTATGGTTACTAGTTCAGTCACGAATAAGAAACAGGCAAAACTCGGGTACTGGATCCTGTCAGGGTCTTATCTTAATACTGGATTTTAAATACAATTACGATGATTTTTTCCTTACTTAATTACTTTCTCTTACTTTGCTCTTATACTGAAATAAAAGAATTTTTTCAATGAATATACTCATTTACTAACGTTCTCAATACATGTCATTATAAAATATATTAAAATTTTTTTAAATAAATATTTAATAAAATTAAATATAAATGGAAATAAAAAATTGTATTAATGTGGGTAGGTTAATTGCACGGCGTCTATAAATTAACATTCGCTATATGCTGAAAGAAATCGATTTATTAAAATTTTTTAAATTAAAACTCGTACTCGGTATTATAGTTTCAACGCAAATTCGCCTAATCACTAAATACCGAAACCTTTGCAAATTCTAGTTAACAGCACTGCTCTTAGTAAATAAAGACAAATTTCTGAACCGGAAGTCTAAATTATTTTTTGTTTAGAATAATGCTCAATACGAAAACTAGATGGCACTACGGTCGCGAAACATGACAGGAACAATAGTTGAAAAATTTTTGTCGCTCTAATTTTTTTTCCCGTAGTCATTTGGGAACACTGGAAATGAAATTTTTGTTTTATTTTTACTTCATTTCCTTCTGACCGACTATTATCCCGTTAAATGCCGATTGGCATGTTAGAAAGAGATAAACCACAAACAGGTTAAGGATATAATTTCTTAATTTATTGGCATAAACACTAGTGAAAAAATTTCAATAATTTTTATCTCGTAACATACTAGAAAATATTTTAAAAGGCTGCAAAGCTTTTCAAACGCACATACTATTTACAATTCTCGATTTGAGGGAAATGAAACCTGTTTTTTGTACACCAGATATTTTGTTCAAACCAGATATAGTCCGTCTAGTACCTGCAGCATAATCTATATTTACTATTTAAAATTAATTTAATTAATAAAATTCAGAGTCAGAATTTAATTCATTCACCAAATTATAGTTTTACTGAAAGACAGATTATGATTTAAAAAAATTAAACATAAGTCATCAATTTTTTTTTTTTTTCTGGTCTAGCACGAGATTAACTCTTTATTTCACTTATTAAGAATAACCTAGTCTTTCTAAACCAAATATTTAATTTGCACTAGGGATAGGAGGGGAGGACTCTCGTGGCCAAAGAAGACAAAGATTTTCTTAGATTCATATGGTGGGAAGAATATAAGGAAAGAAAACAAAAAGTGTATCGTGACCGACGAGTAGTGTTTGGACTTCCGAGCAGCCCTTTCTTGCTAGCTGCCGTTCTAGCTTACCATTTGGGACAAAATGAAAGCCATTTTCCTGAAACCGTAGAAAAGCTGAGGAATGCATTCTATGTGGATAACTGCATAACTTCGGTAACTAGTCAAGATGAACTTAAGAAATTCATTTTTGAAGCAAACAGATGCTGGCTACAGGTTGTTTCGATTTGTTTCGAGAGTTGGCGTAGCTTCAAAATTTGATTCCTAACTTACTAATAATGGAAACTAACATTCCAACTTTCAAAGGTCTCTTTCGAACATTCTTTGCAAAACTGTCGCGCACGTTAAGGTTGATATAGCGCCATTTTTACATATTCCGCATGGAGAAAGCTATTTTCTCTCTACCCATTAAAAAATTAGAAGTAGTTAGCTTTCTTACAATTTTAACTTTTAACTGGTATGATAAAAAATACATGAATAACTCTTGTGGTGTAGTCCTATAGAATAGCATACAAATTACACATTATGTGAACTCTTTTCAAATATACATTGATTTTAAAAATTAATACAATTGGCAAATTTTGGCAATTTTGTTTGTACTGAACGAAATTATATTTCCAAATCAAAAATGCAAATCTTAAGCGTCGAATACGCAAGGCGTGTATATTTAGGGAAAGAGATCGTTAAAAAGCGCAGGCAGCCTTTTTAGCACTTCTTTCCTTCGCACATCTAACTATTTTCGCAATGTTTTTTTACAACATTTGGTAAAATTCAATGTAGATAGTTAAACTGAGTAACCACCAAAGTTTGGAAGTTGATAATTATCGGAAGATCTAAAGCAGTCTTATAAGGTGTAGATTGCTAGAGACTTGTGTGCCCTGTGTCGTATGCAATGCCCTGTGTCGTATGCAGCTTATGGAGATAGTTTAAAGACTCCGGATCCGTAGAAAGAAAGCTTGGACAAAATCGTTCAAGAAGATCGTCAGGACCAGTGAATATCGAACTTGTCCATTTCATCAAGGCATTATGAGAGCGTAATACCTTTTTAACTCTATCGTTACTTCCACACGGCCACATGAAGCTGAGTTTTATGGATTACTGGTTTCAGAAGGCTCCATATGAGAGGTTTGCTACAAGATCCGCTGTTTGCATACCACTCACTTCTTCAGAACATCAGCTTTGGATCAAGCATCAGCGGGCAGCCTTTCTCTTCTTCACAGATAGGTCTCGATTTAGCATGATTGCTGATTATCGATGTACCTCCATCTGGAGAGAACCATATATCTGCTATCTGTCTTCCAATATTATAATCAAGTGTGCCAGCGAAAGTTTGATGGTCTAGGCAGGCATCATGCTATTGTTAGGCGGTCTGGACAAGCATTACGTCACCTCTGTTCATAGGCTTTCATATTTTTGACATAAGCTCTGTGACTACTGCAATGAACGGGGAAGAAATATTGATCTCTATGTTCGCCTTTTTAGGGGTGGGCCCTCAGTTAATTTTTATGGACGACGACGCTTATCTACCTACAGCGGATCTGATGAATGATTTTCTGGAAGATTCGGATATTACCGGATGAACTGGCCAGCCAGATCTCCAGGCCTAATCTTATAACAAATGTCTCATATCTTCTTAGGAGGCAACTGAAACTCACTTTTTCTTTTCCAGGACCTTAACATCGCAGCTTCAAAAGTGAGTCCGTCTGCTACAGGGACACAAACTACCTCATTTCCAGCATGAAGCGATGTTGTGAGAGCTCTACAATTTTTCGAGGGGACCATACTCCTGTTAGTCTTTTTTGTTGTTGTTCTATCTTGCAACCTCTATTTTAGACCTCTCTTGCGTTGATGAGCCTTACCCAAAGAATAACCTACCATCATGCATATATACCACCACTGTTGTACGCGTTGCCGATCAGTTCTGGAGATAACTGAGTAAACGTGAAAATTTTAGCTATAAGCAATTGTCAGAATTTGTTAATTATTTTTAGGTAAAATATTAGACTCAGTATTTGCTATGAAATCGATATTGGGGGGGGGACGATTACGCTAAATTGTAACCGATGTACATGATATTATCAAATGAAACAAATAAAAAACTCTGTCAGCTTAAATGTGATGCTAGGTGCTAAGGTTCCTCAGAGCTATAACATACCAGCCGAACGTTTTTACACATAAATGCATGCATGCATGCTTTTCCGTAAGAATGCAATTATTCATTTTTATATAATAAACAATGCAATGAAAGTTTAGAATGCAATAAACGTTGAAACGTTTTATAATCATAAATAGAGGAAAACACAATATCCAGTTTTTGATTTTTTGCACATTAAAATCATGTTTTTGTATTTTGGAAGCTGTTCAAGTTCGAAAAGTTAAAATTTTTAAAACTAAAAAAGTGTGGAATTTATACTGCTATCCCATAACCGCAATTTTTATCTAGCAACGCTTTAAACAATGTATATCCAATAAACACACCATCAAAAAATTACACAACCATCTAATCAAAATATGTTTTAAAATAACTCTATTCGGGGTTATTTCTATCTCTATTATTCTTTCGGGGGGTATTTCTATCTCTATTATTTTTCTATCTCTATTATTATTTCTTTTATATCTATTATTCTTTCGGGGGTAAAATAACTCTATTCGGGGTCTTATACTAATTAACTCAGTTTTGTTAACTACCCGTTAACAAAACTGGTTCATATCTACATCCTAAAACATTATTTGATTTAAAATTAAAGAAATAAATAAATACTTACTAAAGCATTGTTATACAGCATATTCTCTTTACACAGTGATTCGAAGTCTCTAAAAAGGGGAAAAAACAACTTAACTGATGTACTTGAGCAAATATTTTGAATGAAAATTAAAAAAAGACACTATTGCTATTATAACAGAAACATAAAAAACAAGGAAGTAAAGAAAACATGGTCAAATTATAAACATGGCTTTCATGTTGAATTAACACATTAACATAAAAGTAACTATGTAGCCTGTGGCCCATATGACTGATCCAGATTTTTTTCGCAATAAAACATTTTCCTTTATTTCGAAAATTTAACGCAGATTACGTTGAATACCAAAGTTCCATTTATACCGAGCCATACGCATTATAACGGGAACAATACGCATTATAACGGAATTGGATGCTAAGCGATTGCACAACTTTAAACGATGATTAAACTCGAAATGTCTACGGCATGGAATTTCAAAGTACTCATTTTAAACAACATTCATAAAATTATAAATCCTTTTTTGTCAGGAACATATTAATCTTAGTGAAATAAACGTACCGTCATTTTTGATACTGAAAAATTTCTAGTATGTGTTTATAATTTGTGCCATCTTTAACAAAGAAGTTGCAAACACATCTTAGTAATTGTGTGAAATTCAGAACTCTGATTAAACGTCTGCACTCAAGCTTTGTTCCTTGAAAACAACCGTTAAAAGTAAATTTTTCACGATTCTCGACAGAGATGGATAGCAGGGCAGAAGAATGTACACTTTTTCGTCCACCATTTGCCTATATCCCTTAGACATTAACCCCCAATGCTTTCCCGTTAACAAAACTGGTTCAAATACTTCCGGTATTTTTGCCACAAAACGGGCCATTTCTCGCATTTCATATACTACACTGTAATGCAATGGTAATGGCCGAGACTTCCAAAGAATTACTGGATATTCCCTTAAGAAGACCCTTAGAACGGACATTTGTAAGAACATTTTGACTAATAGACGAATCAATTGACCACGTTTCCAAGGACTATCTCTTTTCCGTATTATTTGTCTATACTACTATGTTCCGTGCCACCAAGTCGGTATAACGGTTAGTGATGTAAAACGCCGCCAGGAGTGACCACTAAACTTGACGTTTTCTACCGATAGGGCCGGGTTCGAATCCTGGAGAAGGCACAGATGTCGGTAGGCGTATAGTGTCCGTGCGGCATGGGGCAATCAAAATACAGGGCAAGTAGAGTCTTTTCGAGAAGTTCGTGGTAGGAGAAGGGGGCACTTCAAAACTGGAGCGGAAGCTTAACAGTTAGCTAGGTTCAATAATAGCTCAATTACTTCTGGTACTACAAAGAAGATGGCCTAGCTCCTACCGGTACTTGCTCTAGGCGATATACACAATAAATAACTTACTTCTTTGATACACATTACACGTATGAAAACTAGCAGTTTTAGGATTTGTTTCAAGTATATAAAAATTAATGAAAGAAAATCAAGTTTTAATGAGACGAACGTCCTTCCCCACCCCCTTTTTTTCCTGCGTGACAAATTGAATCTCGGTATAATATTTGATACTGCTGGACGTAAAGACCTTGAAAGTTTCCCGGCGCCGAACGATGTTTGGATTCAATGAGCGTTAAAGCTGAAAAATTCGTTTCACATAAGTATGTCAAGCTGAATAGCAGAACATAAAATGCCATTTCAGAAACTGTAGGAAGTTCAATTCTAGCTCTGATCCATAATTCAGTCAAGAACTTTTAGGAAACTTAAGTTTTTGAGTCGCTCGATAACGCAACAAATTTCTTTTATGCTTTGTACGGCAGGTGATTATTTTCATTAATGCCAATCAAAAATGGTTTCTGAATCCACGACAGCTTTTTAAAATCAAAATTCGATATAAAGTTGACTGTTGCAAAACTGTGTGGGCTTTTGCTGATCTATAATTTTAAAATGAAAGCATAGAATTATTTTGTTCAGTTATAAAATTGTCGATACCAGAAAAAATTTCGAATGAACCATTTTCTACCTTATTCGTCCAACATTTTTCTTTTTAAGAAGGCCTTCAGTTTTATTATTCGAAGTAAATATACTACAACAGACATGTTGAGATCGTTTAGTTTCTCAAGAATATATGACAAACAGCACAGCTTTAACAACCATGAGTCATTCTGAAAGAGAACACAAGACCAGATATTTATGCGTTTAAAAATATACTAAGTTTGTCTTTTCATAACAATAATCTTAAACTTCATCCTCTAGACATCCATCTTACTTCTGCGTATAATAATAAATTTTTGCATTCGGATTCCATATCTTCATAACGACTTGAAAATAAACCGCTATTACGAGCTCGGAGTTAATAAAGTTTATAATTTTGGCAGCATTCTGAAGCACTTCGTTCAGTCGCATTACTATAGTTCGACCGCTTCATCCGCGACCATGAGCGCAAACACGCATGCGCCATTCGTACCGAATTACTCTCAAAATAGGGTGGAAGGATGGGGACTTTCCCTCCAGCATAGCTCTTTCCGAAGAAGAAAAGACCTTTTACGTCGTAGCAAATAATACCGCCCCTTTTGGACGAGTCTATGTGTTTTGGCAGAATGCCAACCAGGGTTGCGCTTCAGACGGTCGAACCATAATAAGCTGCAACGGCCTCTGGATGGATCAGACGCATGATAATTACCAGCAGCTTTAGCAAATGAGAAAACCAATACTATCAGTGGCATCGCTTTTGCACCATTCCTTCACATTCCAATGAACTTTTCCATTCTAAACCTTTAGTTTTAAAAAACTTCGTCAACTTTACTATACATGTCTTTCCCTCTTGTATGTTCTTTCAAAGGACGACAAAATAACAATTCTTAATCGATGTTTTCTTAATAAATGTATTTGACATATATTAAATACTGATTTATTTTTGAAATATGAGTTGTTGCGTCTAAACTAATTATAAATTTTGAGTTTTAAGTATAGTAATAATTTGCTCGAACTGGTCATTGCTAAGTTCAGAGATTCTATTGGCAACAGTGCTTTTTGACAGTTCAATTTTGTGAATTTCATTGCCATATTTATTTCCGTTAAGTATTTCTACCATTTTAATAGCAGTAGGTAATACAAGATTTTATCCAACGGTGTATGAATTTTTATTTTTAACAATCAGATATGAAACTCATATGAGGAAAATAAATTTTTTTGCTAATTGTCATAAAATTTCTAAATATATTTTGAGAACAGTCGCTCGAAACATTCTGTTGGTTTACTGACGTACAAAGAATGCTTGGATTCAAGATGCCTTTATTATTTTTAATTTTTTGTTTTTGTTTTTTTTACTTTGGATAGCCAAAGCGTTACTACAAATAAAAAAAAGGAGTTTTTCTTTACCATCATACTTCATTAAAATAAAGCCAAATTGGAGAAATGTCTCATTATATATATAAATATGTAAGAAAAATATCTAAGAAAAATAAAGAATATGTAAAAGATAAAAATTTTAATTAGCAGCGTAAATTAATTTCCCTTCTCTATTCTAAAAATAGTAATCTCCCTTTGCATTGCGTCATTTCGAGATTAATCCATGTCGTACGACTCTTACATAAGCAACACCGTTATTATGATGTGCTTAATGGTATTTTTCGATGTGTAAATATAGAGCCCAGTTTGGCCAGTATTACGATTTTATAAGTGCGCTATACAGAAAATGTAATATATTAAATTAATAGCAATGAAGGTATTGCGACTAATGTTTCTTTAAATTCGTGTATGTGCATTAAACTTTCGTAATATCAACATCTCGCTTTACGACTCCAGCTGGGGTCAAGATTCACAGTTTAAGAAACACTGATTTAGTCGTCGCTCGCGAGAACAACTTAGTTGGCGCCCTCCGAAAAATCAGAGCTCCAGGCGGCTGCTTATGTCACTTATGCTTGGAACTAGCTCTGACAGTGCAAATACTTATGAATTACGCTCACGATAACTAATGTTTAACTCATCACAGCATAAAAGAACTGTCGTAATGCAACTACTGCAGAATAAAATTGCCATAAGAAAGACTAATTAGCATAAAGAAAAAATACTAATTAATATATATTACTTGTAAATCTGACTTAGCTACTCACATGAGATCAGGTCGAAAATGATGAATCAGAGCACAGAATGCTAGACCATCTTTCCAGGAGCTAGACATGTCATTTACTCGGACATTCGCTTTACGACTCCAGCTGGGGTCAAGATTCACAGTTTAAGAAACACTGATTTAGTCGTCGCTCGCGAGAACAACTTAGTTGGCGCCCTCCGAAAAATCAGAGCTCCAGGCGGCTGCTTATGTCACTTATGCTTGGAACTAGCTCTGACAGTGCAAATACTTATGAATTACGCTCACGATAACTAATGTTTAACTCATCACAGCATAAAAGAACTGTCGTAATGCAACTACTGCAGAATAAAATTGCCATAAGAAAGACTAATTAGCATAAAGAAAAAATACTAATTAATATATATTACTTGTAAATCTGACTTAGCTACTCACATGAGATCAGGTCGAAAATGATGAATCAGAGCACAGAATGCTAGACCATCTTTCCAGGAGCTAGACATGTCATTTACTCGGACATTCCTGTACCCATCGGTCACACGACGGCACCATAATTCCAACGCTCGCATTCCTCGCTTTTCACCCATCCTTTTCTCCTTTAATATTCTGGAAGAAAATAAAAAATATTAGTTTTACGATACTGGTTTTCAGTCCATTAATAATAATATAGTAGCAAATTATGAAATTTCAATAAACTACTATATTTGGTAGTTTCTAAGACGCATAATTTTATTATTTAGATGTCTTTAAAAACGGGCTGCATTCTATTTAGTAAAACAACGTTCAGAAGTCACGCCGCCCAGACGGGAAAGTGGTTAATGACTTTCGCTGCCGCGCCGAAGGGTCCGGGTTCGAATCCCGGAGAGGGTATGGATGTAAATTGCCTGTCCCTTCATAAAAGGCAATAATGGCTCACCTATTAGGTGCCTCTATAATAAAGCGACAACCGCTTTCGACCTTAGCAGTGGTTTACGCCTATAACGGCTAATGCCCGCTATTGGAATTAAAAAAGTATTTATAATTCTTTTGATGTAAAGAACGTGATTTTATAAAATGCATTTGACGTATACTTCACCTTGCAATAATAAATTCTTATAATACAAAACTTCATTTTATAACAAAGAATAATTTTCTCTATTTCCCTGCAATATCCATAAAAAAAACTGAATACAAAAACAGTTTAATATTTAATCGGCCTTCGAAATAACTTTTAGTAAACCTGTTTGAAAAAGGAACTTGACAGCAGCTGAGGGAAATATAAATAGGTCTGAATGCAAGTCACACGATACTATATTTAGTAGACATCTAGAATCCTTCCTCCTCCCCCTACCAATTTTCACATTTTGTTAATTTACAAAATATTGCATTACTAATGTTCTTCATGGCTCAGACGACATTTGAATTAGGTAATTGATAATATAGCGTTTCCAAGAAATATGCTTGATTTTAAGGATTCCTTCAAGTAAATCTATACATAGTATAGAACATAGAAGTAACAGAATTCCAATAATCTCAATCCATCGAAATCGGTCTAAAATATCGCCACGACGGTCTAAAATAATATGTAATTGGAATCGCTAGAGCAAAAATGGTTTGGAAGAATACTGCAGATTGTATAAATAACTAAAATTTTGATATAAGACGCAGATAAAAGTAGATTTTGATATTTGATTCACAAGCTCATTGTGAACAGCATATACTGATACAGAAAATACTTTTGTGTTTATAAATCGAATTTTTTTATAATAAAAATATTTATTAAATGCATTATTAGAATTTTATTTGATTTTCTTTGAATGAAATTAAGGTGAGGATTCTTTTAAACGAAGAAGTACGATTAATCTTGTCTTTTTAAAATTAGATTTTATATTTTCTTCAACTATATAAGTAACAGAGAATAAACCATGCTTATATACAGCTATATTGATAATAATTTGCAAGTTCTCTAAATTTATCTGCGAATAATTAAATAAATGACAAGTTCTAGCATTTAAAATTTGTACGGAGAGATTAATTTTAAGCTCGATAAAGTTACCAGTTTATCATAACAGAAATAAAAGTAGTCTATTTTAAATTTAATGTCAGAAAAATGTATGGAATGACAAGAAGCTGAGCGCAAGATAATTTGCATAACAGTCCTTAAGACACGTTTATCTTACTTCGAATGTGATTAGTTAAATTAAAATAATTCTGAGTTTTTGATGATATTGATACTATTTCAAACTTATTTTATGCAAGTCTGTGAAGTTTGAAAATTTCTGCTATAATCTCGGTTACTTATAATTAATTATGCACGTTACATGTCAATGTGAAAATTACATAAAATAGTATTCAGCAAGAAATCCTGAAGAAGAATTATCGCTCAGCAGCTACAGTCAAAGATTATTTACCAGGAAAAAAAAAAAGAATTTATAAATTTAGTAGCTAGTAGAACTATTTGATCCGATATTATTTTTACAAGACTTAAAGAAATATTTTCCTTAAGTAATAATACTTGTGATTTTACAAGTCAGAAATCCGCAATATGAAACAGCAAAAATGTGAAGAGATTTCCTTCAAGGTATTTTCCCTCTAAATTCGGATTTAAAAAATTCTGCAATTGAAAATTATGAGATTTTATGAACTGAATGAATGAGGGAAAAAATATTAATAATTTTCTAAAAACGTAATCACGAACTATACGAAGATGGAGCAATAACTGAAGTTCTCGATATTTTCCAATTCTCATAAAGTTTGAATCCATTGCAAACCAAATTAACATATCCATCCTAGGAGTTTCTGTAACTAAGATGCGTGAGAAACTCCGCAGCTGCCTTCCTTTCTTTCTCTTAAAGTAAGTAGTAAGTGGGGGAGGGGGTGAAGAAAAAGTCAGGTAAGTATAAAAGAAAGAAAAAAAATCTTATTCATCGTCACACCAGCTGTTTGAAATGAAATAAGGTGAAAAAGAGGGAGAGATGGTAGAAAAGAGCGGAACGGCTTTTGAGCCAGTTTCAGCATAATCTGCGTTACACAGACTAGGTCAAGGGTGTAACAATAGAAAATTGAATTATACGTTTTCCCTCCCTCAGATTGTACCTGTAATAGAAATGACTGAAAAAGCAGATCCGATGCAGATCGCTTTAAAAAATGTTTACATCACTTAATAAAAATTCAAAGATATTACCGATATATAAAATGGCTGCAATTTCTCAGTGTTCGTTAGATATAAACTATCAGGTCTAACAATATAGTACACGTGATCAATGAACATTGTTTTCGAATTCCTTCATCGTTTAAATGAATTCTTAATATGATTTTTGACGATAATGAATTAGTATGCAGAATCTTATTTACGAATTGAATAAAACACATCTCACGCTTACATCTACAACGCTCATATATAAATTAATACACACATAACGAGGGACACTTTAATTTCATCAATCGTATCTATATTCCAAGATTATTTTTGAGATTTTCAATTCCGACAAATTTGTCCTAGGAGATTTAATGTTGTTGGTAAAATACACTTTTTCCGAAACAGAATTCATATTCTGTGATAAAGTATCATCCGGCTAAGAATTTCTAAAAAAAATCTCAAAGCTTTTCGATTTTATATTACGCCGAAACGGAAAAGCATTTGGGCTAACATCACATCGGGCTAAAAATATAGTACACATACTATATTTTTAGCCCGATGTGAGTGCTAAAAATATAGTACAGCATACTTTTAGAGTTTTCGATAGTCTCGCACGCTGGAGATAGGCATGTTTTATTCTCTACACTGTTGCCACTGCTCGTTTTGAAATTAATGAGTTTTTAAATCAAAAATTCGTTTAAGTTTTACAAAATATAAAATATACAATAAAACAAATTCCAAATTCGGGTTTCCAGATGTCCATGTTCGGGTGGAGGACAATGTTTTTCGAAATTTGATGATTCTAGGTACCGCTGTTTTGTCATAATCCGCGAAACGTACATTCATGTAGATTCTTCATTATTTAATTTCTTTAAATATAATGCAGGGCGATAATATTTGGTGGCAACAATCTGAAATGTGATTCGGACATTTAAAGTGATTCGACGCAAAATGATATTTCGAGATAAATAGCCCTTCTGGCCTAACGCTCATTTGGGCTATAAAAAATAAAAAATGTGTAATTTCGTTCCGATTTTAACGGATTCAGCTAATTTTTAATGTAACCGCAGAAATGATAATATAACTGTGATAAGTAATATATGTCCTCAAGAACAAATAGATTGCAACTAGTTAAAAATAATGTCAACTTCACTGGAAAAAGTGAAAGAGGATTTATAATCCAATGTTTTTCTTAATAAATTTACTGATATTGAAGAAGATGCATTATAATAAATAATGCATAAAAATAAAGCTATTTATAGCCATATATATAAAATAATAAATGAATTACAATATTATATAGCTGTTGTAAAATAACCATCTGAACAAAATATAAATATTGCTTCGTGGCTTAGAATTATTGCTAGATAAACTGTTAATAAAGCAATTAATTACTGTAACAGAAATTTCATGGAAGTATACTGTGTGCTCAAATGAATTAAACGATTCAAGTATCTTCACTTATGAAGATTATTATAAAAGCAAAAAATATGAAAAAAATCAGATTTTTGGTATGGGCTTCTTAAAGGAAATTATTCCAATGAAAAACTTTTTCATGGTCTTGGCAACTGAAAATTCAGAGACAACCTGAAATTGAGAAGATTAATTTTCAAGGAAAAATGAAGGAACACGTAAAATTACGACAGCAAAATTTCTAAAACAGGAAAAAAAAAAAAAAAAAAAAAAAAAACCTTTAAAGTTAAAATTATCACTGTACATTTACGAGCTTTTAATGAATGCTCACATTACCTTCTAAACATAAAAGAAAAAAAAGTACACTTTGTTACCATTAAAAATATTTAATTCAGATTTTTTCCTATATCTTAGCCCCTCTCTAATTTATTGACGTTAAGACAAGATCGTCTGAATATAGTTTATACATGTAAAATATAAAATCTAGTTTTCAAATAGTAATTATTTCAATAATAACTCAGTTTTATCACAATAATGGAGCAGTTTTATTACATAATATATATATATATATATATAAGAACACTGAATGTAAAATCACAACTTCACGGAAGCCATTAGAATTTGAAACTTCCAACAAGTACCTTCCTTATTTGTTCCAGTTATATAAAAGGACAGTAATGTGAAATTACAACTTCACTGAAAGCATAAAAGTCGTCAGACTTCCCGTATCTTCCTTATTTCTTTCAGTAATCTCTAAAAGAGCCTCTTAATTTATTATCTGATATCTTCCGTCGAGGATATTTATTTTGATGATGTGAAAGACTTCAGCATTATGCTGTTGTAAAATTTATATTATGCTTCAAAATAGAAAGAATAAAACTGAAGTTCATTTGATATTTTCTCTCTATTAATAGGGAGCTAAACAACAAAATTTCCAAAATGCACGAAATTTGAACAGAATTTCATAATACTCCTTAAACCACCACGAGATCAGAATTTCAGGAATTCCTTTCTAAGCTATTGTCAGTTGACATCACTGGTAATCTACTTCCGTACAGAATGGCAAATTTTCACTTGGGAAGTACTGCCTAAATATTCTAGCAATTTATTTGAATCGCTGATGCTATCCGTCTTTGATAGCATATTCACCAAATAAAAAATTAAAATATTCGTAAGACGTACATTTAAATTGACATGATTCATTAATTAATGTAGATTTTTGGAAATCTCAGTGCAGACTCACGCAATTAAATTTAACAGCTTACATTATAAAATACACATTTCCTTCTCAATAATAATAAAATAAAAATGAAAGTTTACTTTTCAAAACTCGAAATGACCTTAAACTTGGTCGAATTAATATTATTTTCCTTTATAGTTTCGGTTAAGCAAGTTTTTATACTATTATCGTGTGTCTACAACATGAACACCTCCCAAAAGAATGTCTACAGCTATCTGTTGCCATAAAAGCGAGCCCTAAACTCATCGTTCGCAGGAGTGCCTTGAAAAATGCATTTAAGTTTGCTATCTTCAGGCACTTGATGAATTTGTGATATACGCGTTCTGATTTTTGCTTTAAGTAAAATACACATTATAACATTGTTTTGTCTTTTCCAAAATTCACTAACAATGAAATAGCAACACAATTTTCAACTGACTCATCCCTACTTGAAATGTATAAGGTCTAATAGTATAGCAACCACCTCCAGTTAGACATATTGGTAACAGCAGCTCGAGATAAACAAAAAATACAGCATACGCTATAATAAAACTTTGTATTATGTAAACATTTATTATAACATGCACAAGTATTATTAAATAGGTTTTGGGAAATATAATCCTTACAAAGATCCCTTTAAAAAAAAATTCAAAGACGCATTTTAGCCCATGTCTAAGTTTCACATTTCCCTCTATATCAGAAAACACAATTAAAAAACATAAAAGCATTTTGGGAGCATTATCTTAAAAGCCTGAAGTCGTTAGAAGCGTAGCCGCACTTTGAAGAAAGAGACAGCATATGTCTACTTCATAATTTAAGATAAATAAAGAGCATGAAATATATTTTAATGGGTATTTTGTTTCAATATTAACGTAAAAGGATCGTTAAAATGTTCAATTACAACTTCCCTTATTCCAATGTCACGTGATTATTATGATCTCGCTGAATGTGTTAATGACGAATATTTTTGCTACGACGCCATTCCAGTATACATTATCTCGTTAAAGTGCTGCTGTCGAAACTGGAAACGCTTCCCATACAGAATTCAGAACGAATGTTTAAAGGGATGGGATGGTCTTACAATATGCTGTAATTAAGGTCGATTAAGGAGGAGACTAAAGATACTGAAACTTGAAGTTCATGGCCAAAACCCCACTTAATGCTTCAGTGAATCACTAATAAAAAAAAAAAAAAAGAGAGAGAGAGATGATGCCGATGTCCCATTTTAGTTTCAATGTGCTGTGCTTTTAAAACGCGCTAAAATTAGGTGACATAAGAATACTAAGTTTAATTTTTGATTGATTTTTATAATCGGATGTACAGGGTAAGTTAAAAAGAATCATCCAGTTACAAATAATTATCGCAAAAATTGTAATTTGGACATATTTCCCTGCCATACAACAAATTAAACTTTACGTTTCTAGTCGCACATCAATGCATTCCTCACCTCTCCGAAAACACAGGATATAACGTTTTGCAACATTTCTTGTCTTCTTCCTTTGTTGGTGGAAAAGTTAGATTTTTTTTTTTTTTTTTTTTACCGGCAGAACCATCCGACAATGATGAACTCAAAACCCCAGTATCCATGCCGACGCATGAATCACATCAGATATCTTTAATGTGCGCGGATTGAAGAGTGGATGTAGTATGTCAAGTGACAAGAGGATTTTATATACAGCGCCTGTAATTTGTGACAATAAATCTGCAAAATCAAGGAACTTTGACGTATCATACGAAAATACGTGCCATACTCTGGCAGTTCGCTGAACCGAAGTTCGAATCCCGCGAACGCCTGGTTGCATGGGCGTTTTCGTGATTTTCCCCATGTGTAAGGTGTGTACGAGCCAGTTTCCATCAGAAAGTCCTTAACGAAGGCATCCCTCCCCTTAGGCACATAGCCCTCGAGGTTTGCCGTAATCTAATAAACCAAACCATTTGCTGAACAAATTCAAAATACTCCAAACTTCCAAACAAAGACTGAAATGCAAATGGTGAATCTCTCCGAGTCAAGTGCCCTGCCATGTGATTTTAGAAACGTCATTAGTATGACTTGCAGATATCTCTTCTTTGACTTCCAGTTTTCGGTATTCTATATATTGTCAAGACATTTTATACAATGTCTGCTTTCATACATTGCTGGTAATTTACATACATTAACAGTAGTATATACAAATACAATAGGCGCCGTTTAATGCGATAGCGGTTTATGTTTTCCTTCGAATATCGTTGAATTACTGAAGCCCCGCCCACTTGTCTATGAAATCCTGGAAATACATCGCTTACTGTGATCAACAAGTTGGTTAATTTTTTAAATGAAGTAATATCACCAAATAAAAGATGAAATTGCCAAATAAATTCGAAATACAGCAAAATGACCGTCAGATGACACAGCTATGTTGGCGAACCTGCCAAGCACTTTGATTTTGATTTAAGGCAACATTGAAGTCTTGGAACCGCGTTTCAGAAAAGACAATAAAGAACTATTTTAAGTATGCGAAAATTTTATTAAACGATAAAATAAAAAAAAAAAGGATGAAGAACTAAAAATATATTGAACTAATATGAATTTTGAGGTATTTAACACTTCGATGGATACTGATGAGAAACCTCAAACTGCAGATTCAATGACAGAAGACATCTAGGACAGACAACAGAAGATTCAATGACAGAAGCCCGAAGCTTTCTAAAACAAATCCAAACACATCATTAAATAAACTTTCTGAAGATAAAAACAAAACCGGTTAATTTTCTGCAAATACTGTGATGAGGGGGTATCCTATGAGAATCAAGATTTGGGGTAGAGCATTGGTCAAATAATTTCCACAAACATTATGAACAGTTCAAAAAATGAACTTTTTTAAAATTAAAATACCGTGAAAATAAATATGTATACATTTCTTGTTAATATACCATATTAAATTCGTTAAATTTCATTGATATGTCGAAAAATATTTTCTCATTGCTTAATGTTATCAAAACAGTCATGAAAATAGTCATAGACGAACGTGATCACGGTAAGTAGCACCTACTGTATAGTTCAAGCGTGTTTTCCTTCTTTCACTGTGAAAGATACATCTAAACCTATGACACGTTAAGACATCTTTAAATCTCTCGCAGTGGGATCAACTGGAATTACCAGTGGAAGCAGATACTGTCTAAGAGTCTTTTAGTGTCTGTTTCTCCCTGCTATAAACTTTCCCAACATCTTAATTCAAGAGAGTGTCACCCCTTTAACACATGTTTCATTGGTTTTGGAAACTTAAATGTTATGCCAATCATTCTTTAGAACAGACAAAGAGACTTCTGAAGAGAGTACTTCAGCTATTTGAATGAGTCCATCCTTCCTTTCGATCAGCATCGACCCTTTCATGCGTTGGTCCTTCCTACCATCCTGGCAAGGAATTTAGAAAGCTATTGAGACCTGCAGTTGCAATACTGTTTTGAACAGTACAAGAGAAATAATAAAACAAAGACCCTACTCACAGAATTATCTTATTTGGTATCAAAAAATATTCTGAGCAAGACACTTTTAACTCCTTGAAGAAGAATCTATGCCATTATCCTTCAAAATGGGGAATTTTTCTGTAAAATCAACATGTCTAACCTTATTTCTGCCAAATTATAAATATGTATTTATAACCATACTTCTTTCATCACTACGATAACAACAGGCGTAATATATTTCCTCATTTAATGTAGGAATCGATACACATATTACTGAATTTTAAATAAATGCAAATCTCTATAGACTAGTCTTATAAAATTACAGCCAAAATACTGAACGTATTTTGGCTGTAATCTTGCAAGAGTTGCAAGGCTTGAACTTGCAAGAGTGAAAATCTTACTGGCCAATTAAATAAATATTATCTTTTCCCGAAATCTAAGCTGTCACACCTTAAAAAAAAAGTATGACGTGGACATCACATGACTTCACTTTACGGCCTACTAAATTATACATATTTTTTGCTGCACTTTATTTAAACTTATTTCTAGAATTGTTCTAACTTAATTAACCGATTCCTTAAGGAAAGTTCAAAGTGTCAAAAATTGCAAAACTTGAAATTAAATATCTTGGTCAGTTTTCGTCGTATAGCAGTCAAAACTTATTGTACTGTGACCACATTAAAAGTTAGATTTTTTTAATTTTTTTTTTTAATTTGACATTGAAAAAACATGAATATTGTCGTCATTTGAAATTAGAATTTGGAAGCATATTAATACGACCAAGGATTTCGAAACTACAGGCCGAGTAAGGACTTTTCAGCAAGATGAGGGTTGAGTAGGTATATAAAATAAAAAAATATGTAAATCATACGGCATACATTATCAGTAAATACGTAAGTATATAATTCGGAAAACTCAAAATTTCGAGAACCAAAACTTTTCTCTGAATAAGCTGCCATACTAGATAACTACGCAGTCGCTTTCTGCGCATCGTCCTAGACAGACTGCTGTTTGCTGCTACTCTTCCGCAAACGTAAATGTTTTGAAATAGGCACGATTAATGAAATACAAACATTTAATATACCTTGGCTGTCAAGTTTGCTCATCATTATGGATCAACATCTCAAATCTAAGTCAGGTGTATAGCTAGATGTTATAGCAGTCCCGTATACAAAATTTCAACGTTCTGCGACTCACTGTTTTTGAGTTATACGTTTTTGAGTACAGACGTTACCAAAAATTCATTTTAAATCCATTTCACAATCTGTTTCCGGAAGGTCCTTTATTCCGCCCGTACGTATAGACATCAAGCAAAAAAAAAAAAAAAAAAAAAAAAAGTCAAACTGGATTCGGGAACAAAGTTTTTGAACGTTGATTGCCCCTATCGAAATTGATTTCTAGTCCTTAATTTTTCGATACAAAATAAGACCTTCATGAGTTTTTATCTTTTTTCTCATGCGGAAGGCATTACCTGAAAAGCTTTTATTTTATTTTCGGCTTTCAAAACTTTTTACCGTATTTGATGAACCCCTCTTTAGATGTAAATTATTTTTACCTTTGATGATGTGGAGTTAAAGGCCTAGCCTAGCGCACTCCGGAAATAAGGTTCCTTGATCCTTCCAAATTGGATATTTGCGTTGAAATATGATACCCGAATTTTTCTGCGATTACAATACTTCGTCCAAGAAGTAAAAACCTATCGACTGAGAAATTCGCGATTGTTCCAAACGAAAGACTCACTGCCGTACGATCAAATCGGTGACGTTTTCGTACGCTACAGTTTTTTAAGCTCGTTATCGAACTTATAATCAGTATTCCTTTTGAATGTTGTGTCTAGTACCAGGAAATACATAAAAATATATCCAGTAAATATACCCAACAAATTTTTTAAAAATATAATTTGAAAATGTTTGGACATTTAGCTGAAAAATAAAAATTTTATAATAACTCCTTATAGGCTCTACCCAAGCAACGTAATGTAAGACGATAGGCTATTTGAAAACGGCAAAGCACGCAAGAGCTATCTGACTAATGGTTGGGATGCCTTTGCAGAGGACTTTTTCAGAAACTGTTTCATATATATATATATGTTGTACATGAGAAAAATCAACCCAATTTATTAAGCAACTAGAATCATAATTTATAATTTGACTGTTAAAGCTATTTATGTCACACAGAATCACGATAGTTGCCAGGAGGCGCGGAATGTAAATGCTCAAGTACCCCAAGTAGGTAAGCAAGCTCAAGTAGGTAATGTGGCGAAATAGCTCCAAAATGGGCAAAATTAAGTTTTACACATTTTTAGCATCAGCCATTTATTTCATTATATTATAAACCTTTATCATTATTTCTAATTCAGTAATTCAGATAATATTAGTCTTGTTAATACATTGTTAGAATTTCGAAAGTTATGATTAAAAACCTTCAGATTTTTCTTGCATGTAAATAGAGATGTGCTCAGCACCCAGAAGCTGGAAACAATAAATAAAAGCGACAGTCAGAAGTGTTTTTAGACTTCAAAACCATCTGACGTAAACAAGATTTAAGTAGCAAACTTGCGATTTTTCCCAAAATTTGAAACAATTTTCTTCATCGAATACGTTATGGGTTTACAAGCTAGGCAGAATACATCTTGAGGGCCTTCGACGCAAAAAAAAAGTTAAATTTTACTTCAAGCAGAATTGCAAGTAGTCACATCTCCCTCAATAACTCAACTGTTAACCATACATTCGATAGATAGGCAAGCACATTTATGCAGCATGATATTGATTTACATTAATATACTTCTAACACTATTTCCTTACTGTGAAACTGCAAATTCACAAGTCAGGAAATGTAACAAAATACTGAATAATGGAAGGTGATCATTACATTTGATGATCAGATTACCTGAATTAGGTCACTGTGGTACCCCAACGGGTCTTCCAATAGGTCAAACGGTAACGAGCAGAGTGGAGAGAGGGTGGAGGAGGGAAAGAACAAAAACAGGGATAAAACAGAAATCAAACAAGGACCGGTCAGGCATTTTTTTTTTTTTTTAATTATTATTTACTTTGCTGTTTTCTGTTCAGGTAAGGGTGTGGTTACCTGTTTACGGACTGGCTCAACGGGGAGGTTTTGCTACCGACGCCACGGGGTTTCTTCCTCAGAACTCTTTTGAAACACCTTGGGGTGCTTCGAAAGCGGGTCTTTCGAGATTGATTACGAGATGGCGCGGAAGGTGTCGTCGTAAATCTCTGGAAATAATCGCCTGGTCCGGATCACTTCAAAGGTGTGCGGAAGATAACCCACGGTTACAGTTCACGGCTCGTTAGAATTCGTAGTGCGTTTTATCACGCTTGTTCTTTACTGGAAGCTACTGCTGAAAAATAAACATAAAGATAGGCAGACTATATCAATGAAATGGAAATTTCCTAACACAGCAGTTTATACTAAACTCTTAAAAGTATAAAATAGGGCTTTCGAAATTACAATCAACTGCGAAGTTAATCATATCATTCTGTTCATTTAATTTTTCTGTGTTTTAAGTTTCCAACTTGAAAAATGGAGATATCTTAACTGTAACAAAGCCTAATTCCTTCAAGAATTAAAAAATATTTTAAATGACCATCAGTATTTATTTATTATTTAATGATGTTACTTTTTGCGTTTAATATAATTTTTTTAAATAAAGCACAAAGCGATTGTTATGTTTTTATTTCTTAACTACTCCCCGTTATCATTATGATTGATTATACCTCAAAGTACTAAGTCTTCCTCAGAATTTTGGGAAGCGACATCTGCCACGTAATTCGTTCAGACTTTTAGAAGCACACTAGCGACTAAATAGATAAAAAGTTGTGGAACACTGGTAGTTCGCCAATAACTCGAATTCCAACAAGTAATTCGACCAGCGCTATATGAAAATTTCCGCATGAAACTTGAAAACTAACTAATTACATTTAAGAAAGTTCACAATCAAAGCATATTTTCTTTTAGGAATAGCCCTGAAATGCTTTTATCATTATTAATTAATCATCTCCTCCCCTCCACCGGTTTGAAAAAAGTGCATTGTTTTAATTTGATATGCAAAATCACATTTTGGCAGGATGAAATCCGGATCGAAATTTCGAACGAAACGAAAAGAATCTAGAAGCAGCCTTAATCACGTGCCTTGAAGCACTGCGCAAAACATGGGATCCTCTCATAAAGCGGTTTCTCAGACTGCTGTTTTGGGAAAATAAAAGATCTTTGAATTTAATCAATCTGTTACTGTTTAAGCAAACTAGACATTCAAAAAAATAAATAAATAAATAAATAAATAAATAAATAAAAGGATATTTTAATAATTCGAATTTTTCATTTTGTTTTTAAACATGTCTAATTCCTTATTGTGTCACTATCTTTCGCGTATATTTATTGTTTTCTCCATTTCCCCTCTCCACGGCTCACTGAATTGCTATAGAGATAAAAGGAATCAAATCCTAATAAACGAACAAAAATTTTAAATTAAAAACCACAAAAGAAAAGAAAGAAAAGTACATAACGCCCAAAGGGGCGTTTTCTTAACGTTTCGCCTGTTACCTTTTTTTTTTTTTTTTTTTTTTTAAATATCATGTTTTTCGCACTTAAAACATAAAATTCAATTCAACAGCAATATCGCAAAATAAGGTTTTAAAATGGGCATATCTTTAGAATTTCTGATACACAGTCTCGCGCGCTGGAGATAAAAAAAAATGTTTTTCCCCGCCTACAACAGTGTTGCCATTGCTCGCTTTGAGATCGTTGCGTTTGTTAATCAAAAATTCGTTAGTGTTACAAAATACGAAATCAATAATAAAACAAATTCCAAATTCGGGCTTCCAGGTGCCCGTATTCGATGGAGGATTATGTTATTGAAAATCTGATGACTCTAGGTACTGTTGTTTTATCACAATGCGAGAAACATACGTACATTTATGCAGATTCTTCATTATTTAGTTTCTTTAAATAGTATAACACAGGGTGATAATATTTGGTGTCAACAATTTGAAAAGTTAAACCGACATTTAAAGTTTTCAACGCAAAATGCCAAATAGCCCTTCTGGGCTAACTCCCTTTGGGCAAACAATTTCTCGGCAGTTTAAAAAAAAATCTTTCCTGAAGAGGTTAAGTAACTAAGTAACTGCGCCTAAATTAATTCGGTTACTGTAGCACACACTGCGATGCAAAAGTATACAAAAGAATGGCATACAAAAGAAATTCTGAGGGTGCTTAATTTATGAATGTTCTTTGTGAACTGTTAACCACCAACGCATGTATAGTGAGATCCTAGCATTGATTTTAATTGGGGAAAACGTAACTTCCTAGTTAGGTTTTTCTTCCTTGGTAGAACAATGGATGATCACGTGATGTTCAACTGTCACGTGAACACACGACTTATTGTGAATTGAGAAAGCCCTGATTCGAATATGAACCATACGCGCAGAACGGATACTGAACTCAGGAAATGAACAGGAAACACAAAGTAATTTTAATATAAAAATAAAATATATTAATAAATGATCTATACATAGGAAACAAATCATTATTAAGGAAAAACTATGTCAACTGAACTCATCCCCGCAAAAACTACTAACAGCTGCGATATTCCATCAAACTTGATGCAACGGCGAAGGAAATTACCAGGCAGAGTAATCTGTTTCATTGATTTCTATGTGTCGTATCCATCAAAGATTCAAAATTTATCCTGAGTTGCTGAGTTAAGCTCAGATTCGACGAGACATGGATTAGAAATTTGTAAAAGAGAGATCGCCCATTTTAAACATACTACATATTCCATTGTTAATAACTCATATACGCATTTTGTATATTCTTGAAAGATATATTTTACAGAAACCATATACTTTTAAAAATAAACTTAATTTTTTTTTTTTTTAAATATGCCATCTATTACATGCGATACTTTTAATTCTGTGCATAGGAAGAGAGTTTCTAAACAGCGAACAGTAAATGAGAATTTCAAAACAGTTATTGAAGAGAGTTTCAAAAGAGTTATTGAAGAGTTATTGAGGAGAGTTTCAAAACAGCGAACAGTAAATGAGAGAAAAAGGGGAGTGGAAATATATAAAATGCATGTGTGAGGCAACAATGAAATAATATATTTAAAAGAACAGAAAATTATATTAATAATTTAAAACATCAGCATTTTTGTAATTTTTAAAATGATCTAATACTTATGAGCTCCCTTTGCTACGAAATTTTTAAGCATTTAACAAAAGTAACTCCGCTCCCAAGAATAAAAGGACAGAAAGATTTTATTTAAATTAGAATGAAAACTAAGCTGTTTTTTCAATCCAGTGTATATTCGTATGTTATTTCTGACTTTGGTAGACAGTTGAATAAATCAAAGTACACCTTTTATTTACAAAGAAAACGAAGTAAAATGTAATGATAACAAAATAACGTAACTGTTCCTTGAAAAAAATCAAAGTCTATTTTCAACTGAAAGCATCATTATTATTTCTGCTTGGAACTTGTATAAAAGAAGATGTCCTCGCCTAAGATACTTTTAATCAAATATATCGAGATCTATTAATAACTATGCCAAGTTAACAATCAGATGCATGGTTACAGATTACAATCGATACACATTCTCAAATGTGTTAGGTCGTTCTATATATAACAACAGTTATAACTCGAACATTATCAAAACACAAAGAACAATTCCATTTATTACTCTAAGCACTTAGTATCTTCATGGAGCCATTTACAAATAGGAAATCGTGAATCACGACTGAACTACGAGGATTCGCTTCTGTGTGACACAGTTGAACAGACAATACAGGATAACTCTATCTTTAGAAGAAGCAAAGGTTGTAATTTTATCTATAGAAACGACAAAACTGTGAAGAAATATTATTTGACTGACCTGGTGAAGACGCAGAAACAAGATCTAGCTCGTAAATATTGCTTCCAATGTTCCTTGGTGCAAGAAATAAACACACCAGCAATTTTCTGCAATCCGTCCGATCACCTAAGCTGATCGACCATTTAACGAGATCAGGTCACATCGAATCAGTTACTGACTACTACCTTTAAGGATGACCTTTGATTGTTTTAAATTGCCCGTGATTCAGAACACGTGTTTGGATAAAGACTAGTATCGGTTTGGAAATAAGAAGGAGCAAAAGAGGACTCTGACCAAAGAACTCGCTCACCTTCGGGGAAAGGAAGGAAAAACATAGATCAAATTGATGTCTACTCCCAAGTGCGACAACCAGCAGTTTTGTTGGTGTTTCTCATGGCTATTACTAACCTACTTTTTATAATGGCCATTACACAATTAGTTATCTCTTCAAGGCATGAAGTCGTCTGGTGAACCAAATGTCAGGAAGCTTTTAAAGTCATCATTCCTCGAAATTATCATTATAAAGCTTTTATACTTCCTTAGACTCCACACAAAATTTAAACTTTTCATTATAATCTCATTGTTGCATGAAAGGTTACCAAATAATTGATACACAGTGTATAACAGATTTCATATTTTTCCCCCAAGCCTACCCCCACCGATATCTATATATATGAGTATAAAATGATACACAGAAATTACTTACAAATTTGTCTTTTGTTATAAACTGGGAAATGACATCGCACAACGCAAGTTGATAATGATTGGATACTTTTCCGCCAAAGATTTAGGCACAAAAATGATGGTTTGCTTCCGGGAAAACAGTTGAAATAAAATCACGTTGCTCGAAATGCTAAACACAAACAAGTTGAACAAATTTTGGCAGCTGTCACTCAATCTACTATCTCCGATTTGTAAACTATGTTAGGCTGTTAAGATTTCGCAGGGTCAATCCAGATAAAGATAACGACAGGTTGCAGTTTGAACCATAGGCCAGTCACTCATCCCCAGTATAACGTTAATATCTACTTAAACCAGTTGCCGATCGACGAAGCCCATTTTAAGACATACCACTTATCAGGACTCGTACAACACAGAACGTGGAAGATAATCGTAACGGATGATAAGGGGGAAATGTTTATTTCTTAGTTGCCATGAGGCTCTAGAGGTGTGTCCTGATAAGGATGTGGATAGGTTTATTATACTAGCAGTCTGCTGAGACCACCCGGATACCAACTTTCTCTCATCAAGGGAAAAACAATCCACATTACAAAACACTGTTGCACAGAATATGTTCATTAAAAGTATATTATTATGAAAGTTGTTCAAATGCTTCGTAATTTTGATTCATACACTCTATAGACACTGTTTAATCTATTATAAGTCTTTCGTGTGATATTAGTTTATTTTTTAATTCTAATTTATAAAGGTTATTATTAGGCGTCTGTATGCAAGTGAAATAAAACACATACGTATTATGAAAGAGATACGAGTTGCATTAAATAAATCCAATCCAAGTAATTAAATATTTGAAATGGATCCTGTTTCACTATTAATAGAAATTTAGCATGGGTTATTTGCTGTTCGACAGCTCACAAAGAACACAGTTACTCTTACACAATTTTAACATTCGTTTCATAGAACACTTACTTTTGTTATCAAAATTCATATCCCAAAAGCGTAAGCCCCTCTTTCCTCAGGGTCGATGGAAGAATATCATAGGAAGTACATTAATTTATACAGTCGGTATACTTGTTAAGTACACCGACTAGTTTCGTCATGGTTGATATATTTAACAAGGCAAACAATTGTATAAATTAACAGGTAACCTGTCCTTTTGTATATACGTAAGAAACACAACTGAATTTTCACATACATTTTTCAGTGATATTCGTATATTGTTCGGCAACCAAAATGGATTTACAAAATTAGACTTGAATGATACCTGTACCATCCACAGTCAAGATAATAAATTTGGTATTCGGTAAAATGAGAAGTTGTTCCGTATTTTAGGGCAGTAACTCGCTTCAATCTAATTCTTGGATTTTGAAAACATTCTCGCATTTTGTAAATACAGTACCACTCCCGACAAACATGGAAGTACTTCTGTGAAATCAGAATAGAAATACATTTAATGAAATCAGACTAATGAGTCATTTTAGATACACGTTTTAGAACAGCCGTTTAAAAATCGACAATGCAGCAGCGTGTTTGCCTAGGCTAGAATACAGGTTCAAAGTACTCCAGTATCCAATAGTCTTAACCTCTCCGGCCGCTGGTAGGAGCTCGACATAAAAAGAACAATTTGAAAAGTAATTTTATGTTGCCATTCCAGCTGCGTTTCGTACTTGGAAATATGGGTTACAATTAAACCATTTATAAAATTTTAAATAGATAGAAAATACCGTAGGATAATATTGTAGTTTGGAAAACTTTTGCAAGTAAGTATTTTGATGAATATCGCGTTCAGACAGGAAGAGAATTAAACAATTCGATTACGAAACTGAAATCAAGGTGAAATTGAAATTATTTCTTATTTTTTAAAGAGTTGCATTTCTTTCAAATAATTTAAAAACTTTAAAAAATAACGATGCTTATTGAAAATAAACACAAAAATATCACATTTATTGGTTTATAATAAATACATCAACACTTGGAAAAAAAATTAACTACATGTCGACATTCTGAAATGCTATGATAAGTATGAATCAGGGTACTCAGCGAAGAATTCGATAAAGAAAAACAAAATGTTGCTGAAGAAAAACTGTGGCATGTGACAAAGATAAAGTATTCGATATATATATATATTGCCTTGTGTAAGAAAATTCTGATGGATTAATAATTGTTAATAGTTTATTTAGTTTCCAAATAAACTTTCCTTCCTTTATACTGAAACGACTAATATTAAACACCTGAGACAAAAGAAATCTCCAGGAATTGATGAAATCAGCAATACAGCAATTTGCCGCCTAACATCATCTGCAGCCTGACAAGTATTTTTAATGCTTGTCTTGCTCTTTCTTACTTTCCAACACCTTGGAAAATTGCTAAAATTATTTTACTACCTAAACCGGCTACAGATCACATCCGACCAGACGGATATCGTCCTATTAGTCTACTGCCGGGCTTAGGCAAAATTTTTGAGAGAATTATCCTGAATAGACTGAAACCATATTTTCAGCATCTTTCGCCGGAACAATTTGGGTTCCGTGCTCACCTTTCAACAACGAAGCAACTTGTCCGAATAACCGAATTCGCTGGTGCAGCTCTGCACTGCAAACTTAATGTTGCTATACTCATGCTAGACGTGGCGAAAGCATTCGACCGCGTCTGGCATGAGGGCTTAATTGCTAAATCAATTGACCTTCATAAGATCATTGATAAGCTAAATCAATTGACCTTCATAAGGACAGAGAACTCATTCTGCTAATCCATTCTTTTATCAGGGATCGGACATTCAGAGTCTCGGTAAAAAATGAATTATCCAGCACTAAAATAATGACTATCGGTGCTCCACAGGGTTCTAAGACTGGCCCTATACTCCATCTATTCTACGTTTCAGACTTTCCGAGATTGCATTTAAATCATAATTCTATGCTAGCCTGTTATGCAGATGACACAGCCCTGGCAGTGAAGTCTGCTAACATCAATCATGCTATTCGGAAACTCCAAGACACTATTCCCTCCATAGAACAATGGTGTGGATATTGGAAGATACGAATTAACGCTCAAAAATCGCAGCTCCTACTCATAAGGAAAAGGAAGAAAAATGTTCCGATCAGGCAAAGTGTTTATCTTTTTAACGAGGCTGTGCCTATCGTGAAACAAGCCAAATATCTGGGCATCACCATCAACGACAAGCTCACATGGCAGCATCACATTCAACAAATCAGGGATAAAGCGATTAAAGTCATGAAATGTTTATATCCCATGATAGGAAAATATTCAAAACTTTCGTTGGACAAGAAACGACTTATTTATCTAGCCACAATCCGACCCATCATGACGTACGCTTCGCCAGCATGCACTACCGCTTCGAAGGGTGAAATCCAAAAATTACAAGTTGTGCAAAACCAATTTTTAAGAATTATCACAAATGCACACCCGTATGTGAAGAACAATCGTCTCCATGAAGATTTAAAAATGGATACAATAGTGGAATATTTAAGAAGAACTAACACGGCATTTTATGACGCCGCTAAGGAGTGCCAACATATGGACATTTTCAACCTATTTCACTATGAAATTTTACACGAGGACAGGCACCTCCGTCCATATGCCGCTTTTCTACTCAGTGGAAACCAGGATTTTCCAACATAATTTGTGTTTTTAAGTATGTAGTACTCTGAAAAACTTATTTGACTTGTAAATAATGATGTTTAGAAATCTTAGCCGGATGATCATGTGACACACACAGCCACGCCCACAAGATATTACTTATATTTTTCCTGTATATACTATTTTACTTTTTGGAATCGTATTTTATTTTCTGCATTTATGACTGCAACACACACCTTTTATGAACTGATTTAGTAATATTTTATGTATAACTATTGTAAAACTTCAGATTTACAGCGCTACGATGCCTGGATACCTCATCACCAACCAGATGTCTTCTCGCTCACCACGTGACATTGGTCACACCCCTGCATCTGCTATCCTGTCTCCACGAGAACTACGTTCGGCATTTCCTTACCTGCAGCGCTCCTAGAAGCACCAAAGTTCGATAGCCGGAACACAACCTGCAATTTCGCAGGTTAATCCCGGCAAATAAAGCAAGTTGGAGTTGGAGAAAAACAATAAAAGCTGATTTTTCGATTATCAGTTTGAACAATGTCATATTCATTTTAAAATGTCGACAGCATCACATACCTCACATTCTATTTAATAAACGATAACTGTGTTAAAAATGTAAATTTCTGTACCTTTTCACGATTAGTGGCATATCTAATATTCATCTCGTATAAAAAATTTTAAAAAAATACCCGCAGAAATAAAGCAAAAAGATTTAACGTCAAATTTAGGATATGAAAGTACAAAATAAGAGAAGCTAACTACTGTAAATTGAAGAAATGTTCCTTGTTGTCAAATCTTAAAATGTCCACCCTTTTTTTATTTTTAATCCTGAGTCAATAGCTTACTATAGCCTCTAGGAATGTCCCATTAAAGAAAGGGCGTATATTTGTTTTATCCATTTGTAAGTAAGTGTTATACAAGTTCTAGGTTAAATGCCAAGTTTCTCCTTGAGTTTTCTTTTTTGAGGCCAAAATGGCGGATCACTTAAGTTCGGCAAATTAGGATTTCTTGACTTTTGTAGCAAAACAAAGTAATATACCACAATTTTCGTACATAAGTATATTTGCACAAGCTATGTCCATTATATAAGAAAATCATCCTTCTCCATCAGGAATGGGGTGATAAAAAGAAATTAATATGTTAACGATGCTTTTTAGTTTATGCAAACGAAGTACATCGTAGTAAAGATCAGGATGTTTGGGAAACAAGGAATCCAGGACCACATAGCTCGCTGGGGTTGGAGTGGGCACAAGACCGTGCAGAAAGCGTGTAAAAAAGTTTTTGTATTGATGTTATATTAGTATATGCATAATACGCATGTTTTTGTATTGATGTAACACTGTATTCTATAAGTGTATAAGTGTTTTATAGATGTGGATTTCACTAAATTAAAAAAAAATAATAATAATAATTACATAAATAAATTTCTTTTTGTTTCCTATCTTGCCTATCCCACTTGAAAATTTTCTAGGGATGGTCGTAACTAGGACACTTTAGGAAACATTCGTTTCGATTAGAAAGCCTGCAACATGTACGTTGCCCAAGCCTGTGTGACAGATGATGGGTATGATGATGGGATAAAAGGAAATCATACAGCAAGGACAACACAAGAGCCAAGACACGGAAAAGTAGACTGCATGTGTTTTGCAGCATGCCTAATCTGAAGATGACGCAGATGGCTACAATTCCTGTTTGTACCATTCTTGCATAATAACATTTTTCTCAAATTCTTTTTTGGATTTTGTATGGTCATAAAAATCGCTACATGAATACAGGGACTTCAAATTTAATAATTCCTTTACTGTTGTAATCAACCTCTTTTTGAGGACTAAATGTTCACTGGTTAAAAAAAAAAATCCTTTCTATTAGAATTTATGCATTTAGCAACGAAACTGAATAACCTGACAAACAATAACTCTTACTTTAAAATCGCAGACATATTTAAATCCTGGATGCAGCTCCAGACGTAATTACAAATCTGGGAGTGCCCGCGCTAATACCGGACGTCTGGTAAACTAAATTATAATATATAATAGAAGTGGAAAAAATGTCGTAAAAGTGTAATCATGAGACACTAATTTTTACAATACAATATGTACTGCGAAAAGCTGTCAGTTTTAGCGTACTCTAATTATTCGTATAGATCATAAGATTTAGTAAGAATAAGTCGCTCATTGTGCAATGAAACCTAATTCCAGCCAGAAGGATTGCAACCGCCATGAGAGTGGCGAAAAATCACCATAGCAATTATCGTAATTGTAATGTATTTTGTATTTAAAATACACACAAAAAGGGTTATTTGAAATCTGATTACCAACGACAACATAGTGATTTTTAAGGTCATTTCCCATGCTATATCGTTAAGATTACCGAAACATGAGAAATATATTCAAAAACAATAATTTAATTTCTGAATAAGAAAATTTAAACTGTCCCTAACATACTATGAGTCATCTTATTTCAGCATATAGTACAAGACATGTTAGAACACAAAACAATTTTAAGCAAAATTCCAACTTTAGAAAATTTCAGATGATTGTAATATCTTTGGCACTTTTGGTATAATGGTTGTGATATGATGATATTAATTGTGCTTCAGATGATAGTGATGCTGGCACATTTTCATTACTCGCTTCCCCACGAAAAGTTTCCAACTTATAAGCAACTTTATGAATTGCCTAGAAAAGTTTAGTTCACTAACTTGGCTAGAAAAGTTTAAGCTCTATTCTATTCATAAATGTTGGGGGGGGGAAATAAAAAAGGGGAAGAGAAAAGAAATTTTATGGCAAAAAATAAAAATGGCCAATATTTATATTTTTATAGTAGATAGATACTGTTTAGCTAAATATAATGCCCACAAATCCACGTATACGGACCATATACTTGCATTAAAACACATCTACAGGACGCACATGCGGGGTTGGCCGCCATAGCGTTTACACCTTGAAGGTAAGCAGGAACCTAAATTCTACTATTAACTTCATCGTGTTTATATACTTGAAAACACACCGAAACTGAGCAGATCTATGAAATGTTGAAACTGGAAAGTAGCTTATTTTAATTTACTAATTTTACATTTGCACATCTATTGCAAATTTTAATATATCCACCATAATATTTACAATACTTTATATTGAACTCAGAACAGCAGAAAAAATTGTGAAATATCACAAATAATTATCGTAAATTTTCGAACAGTCACTAATGAAACTCTTGCTCATCATAATTACTCAAGAAAAGTTAATCTGTTTTCTTTTGAAAAATGGTGGGTACAACTGTAAGCAACGCCAAAATGAAAGCAACTATCAAAATAAAATAATAATATTAAAACCAGATTTTATTGTTTCATGTGCAATAAATAATTCAAAACATGATTCCTCAATGCTATATAAACGGCAGATTAAACAGATATCATAGTACTTCTTGCAAAACTCTCATGACAGATGCCATTAGCCTTTTTTCGAATCAAAAATATAATGCTTGAAGAGATTAACATGCTTCATCTATTAGTTATACCTACGGTATACGAGGGCTATCCAGAAAGTAGATTACGTTTTGGAATAAAAAAATAAACAAAGTATAGGAAACAAATTTTATTATATACAGATGAAAGCCACACTCAAATACTACTTTTCTACATAGTCACCATACAAATTAAGGCATTTATCGTAGCGATGTACGAGCTTGGAAATTCCTTCGTCGAAAAATTCGGCCGCCTGCGCCTTCAACCACTTCGTTACCTCTTCTTGCAGCTGTGCGTCGTCATCAAAACGCATTGATTTGCAATTTCGTTTCACAGTTCACATGTTTCACCCATGTTTCGTCACCAGTAACGATGCGATCGAGTAAAGAGTCACCATCCTTATGGTAAGCGTCCAAAAAGTTCAACGCTGCAGCCATTCGCTGATTTTTGTGGTCCTCTGTCAAGATTTTTGGAACCCATCTTGCACAAAACTTGTGGTAACCAAGCTTTTCGCTGATGATTTCGTGCAACAAACTTCGCGAAATTTGTGGAAAACTCAAAGAAAGTTCCGTTATTGTGAAATTTCGATTTTCACGGACTTTAGCATCGACTTTTTCGAGAAGTTCGGCGGTCACTATGCTGGGTCTCCCACTTCGATCTTCGTCGTGAACATTGGTTCGGCCATTTTGAAATCTTATGACCCACTGACGCACTCCACCTTCAGTGATAATGTTGTCCCCATACACTTCACGAAGCTGCCGATAGATTTCTATCGGTTTACAGTTTTTTGCAGTCAGAAACCTTATTACTGAGCGCACCTCGCAGCTCGCGGGATTTTCAATTAACGCAGACATTTCAAACCGTCACAGTATCTGAACGGAGCACAGCACGAACCTCTCACTAGCACGGCTAGATGCAGACTGAGCTGCGCAACGCTCTGACCCCAAGATGGCCGCGCTAGCCCCACCCCTAGCGGACACAGACGGAAACGTAATCTACTTCCTGGATGGCCCTCGTAGATAAGGACTCCCGCAATGAAAATTTAAATAAAATGCTATGCTTACCGAAAGGATGTGACAACTTTTTAGAATATCATTCACCATGACAAAATTTTATATCCCTAAAGTGAATGCCAAGAATAAGATAAAACATTTGCAGTTCTAGTTTTAGCAAAAAGAAATACTTTTGAAATACAGGTACTAGCACGACTAAATATAGACAAATACCAATAGCAAATTCGACTTTGTTTTACCCCAGCATTTTGCCCATATAGGACTAATATCAAAGCAATAATTACATTCCTCACTCTCAGGAGAAACAGATTTTTTAAACAGAAAGTAAAATGAAATTTAGACACCAGCTTGAAGAAAATATAATTCAATTTCAATGAACCCAAACCGTACTCAGCATATTTGATGGAAAAAGACCCCAAGGCACTTAGGCAGCGAATGCTATTTGAAGGATGCATAGCGGCGTCTATTTCCATAAACGGTTCGAAATGGAAGGAAAAAGGAAAATATCAACTAATATCGCAAGGACGTTAATATGAGAGTCTAATGAACCCTTCGCTCACTGCCACAGCTTCTAGCAAGACCAGACATAGCAACCTGGAAGATACTTTTGTTTCTTTTCTGCAAGGAAAGGCCAAGGACGCTGTTCTGCGAGAGCCTATTTGGACAGGTGAATCGAGCAGAAGAATAACTCATATCCAAATACAGTGTGAAAGGAGTTCATTCTGATACCCTCGGGTGCGTAACCTTGATCCATTTGCATTGCAGTGCTGGATGAAGTTCGCTGGTTCCAATTATTAATTACATTTTTTACGATTTCCTTCAGTAAACATTTCAATCCGTAAATAGTGCGAAAAGGAGTTAGTTCAGGGTTGATTATAGCAGGAAGGGACACCCCCCCTTCATTTCTCTGTAAAATATTCAAGCACCAAGTACATTACAAATGTTCTTTTGCTTAAGAATTGCGGTCGAATTTGCCTAATCTGGATATCAGCGATTTGGGACCTGACATTTTGTTTGAGACTGCCCATCTACAATGTTTGCACCCAGAGAAATGGATCTTCAGGAGAGCTTTTATCTTTGAGAGATTAATTAAGAGTCATATGATACACTTTGTAGAAATAGTATTAAGCTTGTAATCAATACACACCTAATCAAATATTTCCTTTAAAAATAGGAATAAAATGTATAGAAGAGGCCTTAAGAGGTGGCTTACATTTAATTTAACTACATTTTATCAGATTCTAGCGAAAGTTAAATATTATTTCGCAGTTCATACTGAATGGTAACTTTTAGTTTGCTAAGAAACATGAGCAATTATGCATAAAAATATTTTTAATTGCATCGAGCGCAATATATTAAATAATCAACAAACACATCCTAAAGATTGTTTCAAGTGTTTTGTATAGTTTTATCATATTCGTGATGTACTAATTCTAATTGACCACATTAATTGAAAAGAGTTCAGCCCAGATCCACATGATACAAAATCATACAGCTATTCTAAAAATATCTGCCTACTTAATGTCTGAGTGACCACGTTTTGTAAGTTAAGACTCATAGGTAAAAATAATTATTGAGTTATCGTAAAGACTTCTCGTTTTATGACGACACTCGTTTTTATGAAGAATTTTTCCATTTCATTTTTTTAATGCGCATTAACAAATTATTTAAAAGTTTATTTTTGCTGTAAAGATAAAATATTAGCTATCGTTAAACTTAAAATTCCATATTCTATAAAATGTAGAATAATTATGGAAGCCAGCAGTAACTATACTCAATTAGAATTTTAAAAGTTCAGCTAAAACATTCGTATTAATGGTGGGGCAGCCATTTAAAAATAAGCAAAATTCAACTTTAATTAAAAAGAGACTGGCTTTAATTTTAGAGAACATTCTTCTAAAATTAATGACAGTCTAATAATAATGTTGCCTCATTTTGAAGTTCAAAATCAAGTGCTTCCCACATCTTTGCCATCAAAATCATATAACTGGAAAATGCATACGTTTATTTTATGTTTAGTGCCCAAGAAAATGATAAGGATAACTAAATACATAAATAACATTACAAAACTGGAGCTAGCACTCGTGATAAACCGAAATGACGCTAAAATAAAAAGCTTACTCGATAATCGGAATTCAATGAACTTCAGAAGCACGGCCAAATGGCAATTTTTAGGCAACGGGGGTAAAAAAAGGTTTTGAATTGTTTTTAAAATATATGAGGAAAGACATCATTACTGAAGCATTATTTCTACAACGAACATCGACAAAAGAGGATGCTACAATGATTTCAAGGAAGATAACACAGATGTCACCACCAGGATGTAAAAGATTTAAACCTACACTCTCACACAAAACTAGTTTGGACTTAATTTATAACCGTAATAATTGAAAGTCGTCATTAGCCAGGTAGAGTTTAAATGGTCTTTCCTCACGCTGCAGTCGTTAACCTGCTTCGGCATCGGATAATTTTAGCGGTATCAGGGTATATTTGTATTAGGTGTGAAATATGTAATGTCTTGCAAAATCTTCCTCAATCTGACAAATTCGGTTGCAAAAATTTATTTCTGTTTGCACTTAACATGATTCTAGAAGACATCCAATGGACTTTCTACAGATTATTATGCTTTTCTGTAGGCGCACTAGCGTTAAGAACATTGACTCCCCATACATAAATAAAGCGTCTTTTCAGAAAAGGGAGGGAACAATTTAACTACATAACGCATATATGTTTAACGATATAATAAACGTACAGAATTAAAAGTAATAATAAAAAATCTGATGTGTACACCACATGACTTCCTTGTACGGAATATTAAATTATACGCATTTTTTCTTGCATTTCATTTAACTTATTAGATTGAATTAAACCTACTTCGCCGACAGCGCATAAGCCACAATAGAATAAATGCATTCTTTAAAATTCACTTTTTACCATAGCGACACTCTGGCGCTAGGTTTACTTAACAGTATTATATTTCATTCATATAACTCAGAATGCACAATATATATATCATTTAAAGAATTATCTAATCGTTGCCACATGTTCTATTCAAATACTATAATAAAGCTAGAACGATGTATAAAAGAAATTAAGCAAACAAAACGAAAATGAAACAGTTTTTCACAGACAATTGAGTATTTCTCATTCAATTAATTCAGTTTTCACTTCGCGACAAGGCAACAATACATAAAAACTCAAAATATCTGTATTAAAAATTACGAAGTAAATCTTAAATACTTATTTCCTCGAAAAAATTCCAGAAAGGATTAAGCATTATTTAATTCGCAATAATAAATGAAGGCCTTATTTTTTTGTTGCGAAGCTTAGTCTCTCTAGATTGGCAACAAATCTATAATTCTGCTGTTTCAAATGTAAACAAATATGTCCGCCATGTTATTTAAAACTTAACCGCCCTTAAACAGCTTTTAAATTGTTGATAATTGTGCAAATATTGCTTCCAGAATTACGAAAAGCATAAAAACTTTAACTGGAAGATAAAAACAACATAATTCAATCATTTTTAAAGCAAAAAAAATGTACAATTTACAAACATATAAGAGTAAAGAAATTGAGATCACTGAGCCGGGTAACAGAGTGGATATAAGCGGCCTGGCAGGATATTTAAGAGTAGAAATTACGATTCCAGGTCATAAATTCTTCATGAATTTCATTCCGTGTACTCTGGTAGACAGTAACTATGCCTCGCATACAGGTGCATGAACGATATGCGCAGATGTCAGAATTTGAGAGAGGTCGTGTAGTTCAGCTCAAAGCAGCCGGTTGGTCTTAATCGGCGAATAGCTCGACATTTGAGCAGGACCGATGCCACTATTAGACGATGTTGGCAGGAATGGGTGAACCATGGCCGCACACAGTGTCAAGAAGGAAGCGGTAGGCGTAGAGAAACGACAGAACGTGAAGACCGAGCAATTGTCATAGCGGCAATCACAGCCCCAGATGTATCATCGATTGTACGTGCAACTAGTGCTTCAGTGACCGCGAGGACCATTCATAGACGGCTCACAGAAAGGGGACTGAGGTCACTGCGCTCCTTGCGCCGACTACCATTGACCTCCGTACAACGTCAAGCCCGTTTGCAGTGGTGTCGGGCTCATACGCACTGGAATGTCACTGACTGGAGTAGAATAGTCTTCAGTGATGAGTCCCGCTTTGAACTGAGCCCCTATGAGCAGCGAAGGCGAGTTTGGAGACGGCCCGGACAGCGGTGTGATACCAACCTGACTGTCTTTCGGCAGACAAGCCGACAACCAGGAGTGATGGTCTGGGGTGCCATTTCATTTCATTTCATTTCATAGTAGGACCCCTTTGGTTGTCATCCGTCGCAACCTTACAGCACAGCGGTACGTCGACGAAGTTCTAAGGTCCCGTTGTGTTGTATTGCCCTTCATGTCACGCCATTGCATTTCAGCAAGATAATGCCCTGGCTTGCATTTCAGCAAGATAATGCCCGCCCCCACACTGCACATGTTTATACTGCTTGCCAAACATTACCTTGGTGAGCAAGGTCGTCGGATCTCTCTCCTATTGAGCACGTTTGGAGCATTATGGGCAGGGCCCTCCAACCAGCTCGGGATGTTGACGATCTAATGCGCCAGTTGGACAAGAATTTGGCACGCTATCCCTCAGGAGGACATCCGTAACCTCTATCAATCGATGCCAAGCCGAATAACTGCTTGCTTAAGGGCCAGAGGTGGACAAACGCGTTATTGACTTTTTTACTTTGTGAAGCTCTATCACTTCAATAAAACATCCAATTTTTCTCAAATTGTAATCATTTGTTTTTCTGTACATGTACATTTTGCCTAAGAGTTATTAAATTTATGGTTAAATTTATCTTTTTTTATCAATGCAAAAATCTCAGTTTCGAGGTATGAAGTAAACATTATAAGCATGTATCATATTTTCTCTCTGTTCCGATTTCCTTTGCTTGTCGGATTGCGGGTCAGATACTCACTTGTCCATAAAGAATAGTTTATATTTCTAGCATTTTTTTTTAAATCAGACTTTTAACATTGCCAACACAAAATTATATGTATAAGAGCAAAATAATTTATAATCAACAAAAAATGGCTAGTTAGTTAACTGTTTAACACAATGCTCTCGAGGTTTTTTTTTATTCAGGAATAGGTTTGCCTCCGGGAAGGTCCTTCTAACTAAAATTAGCTACTGTTTACGTTACTTTAAGCTACTGTTTACGTTTAAGAAAACACTATACAACCAGCCCATCCGCCAAAGCTGAAGTCGAACTATGAATGTTCATTTGCTTTTTATGAGAGGTAAGGTAAAAGTGATGAAAAATTCAGCTTGCATCCTTGCTCTTGCAGCTAAGGACTAATTAGATCAAAATCCTTTACTCCCGACTACTAGAATACAGAATAAAAAGTTGAAATTCAAACTCAGACTATGAGAAATAACAGGCTAAAGAAATACTAACTTGCTTCCAAATGTGTATACCAATTTTAAAGAAGGTATTGAAAGGAAGTGAGATGCATTTTAGAATATATTAAAAGATTTTATCGGTAGTAAATGAAGCGTAGTACAGGGAAACCTTTGTTGCCTTATAGAGCGGTCAAAATTTTAAAAAAACAAAGAAAGCATAACTACACGTGTTTCATGTTAGCGCTTGCAACTTGAAAGTAAGTTCCTACCCGCTGAGCAGTCCGGTATATGCTGCGTTTTACACAATTACAATACTTGGCAGTTCTGAAAACATACTTCTCTTACCGTACCCAAGGTCTCACAGCATGTTGTTTTCTTGCTATGCTCTCTTCTTGCCCAAGTATGTCGTCAAGACTTTCATTTTTCACAACTAAGTCTTTATTCAGCAATGTGTGTCACAACGCGACACGCTGGCAGGCAAAGTTACTGCCCGAAATGGCAAATTCTTTACCGCGACTCAAGTTTTGCAATTATAGTAATCACATTTCGACACATAAATAAAACAGCGACGTACAAATTTTACATCGCCTAAATGGAGAAACATGAATGTTAAACGCGGAAATCGTAATCATCCAGTTCGCAGACTGCAACGTTTTATACTGAAAAGTAATAATTAGAGAGTAATTTTATTGTGGAGTGAATTTCTACAGTTATTTCACGAACTGTAAGGGATCTTCAGAAGTAAATTTTCAAACTTCAGATACTTTCTTATGTTTGAATTTTATTGCAATCATTGGATTACATTCCATAATTTTTTATACTTTTAATAGTGTTTCATTTTAGCGTATGTTTGGTAGACTTGTGGAATATGAAAAGAGTTATTTATCTAAGCAAAACAAGATTGTTAATTTAAAATTAGGAATGTTATCTGTATCTGTCGAGAGTTGGATATCGTGTCAATATCGAATTACTTTCTTTTAGCGCTAAAGATATTTCGTAAATCTATACACTGTAAAAAAAAAGTTCGCTCTTTACAGGCAAAAGTTTTGTAAAGTTACAGAAATCAAAAAGTTACACAAGAATTTCCTGTAATGGTAACAGGTTGAAAGCAAACTGTGGCTGGTACAGCTAATTTGCCTGTAACATTACAGATAATGTTTCAGTAGCCGCGCGGAAGAATCACGTGACTGACTGAAAATCAGCCAATCAGAAGAAAAAAGTGAAGAAAGTTTGAAAGCTAGTTGCAGAAAAAAACATGGCTGAATGCATGTTGGTTGTATAGCGCAGGTAAGTAAGAAAATGTTTATAATTACGTTTGAAATATTTTTTGTTCATTTTATGCAGATTATTCTCATGCACTTTGCACTGTTATATGTAGTGAGTAAGTATTTAAACGTTTAAGCTTTGCGATTAATTAATATCAGTGTTCGTAATGAGTTGAAAGAGTGCAGAATATTTATTCCAAATGCAGATCTAATAGTAGTATTTTGTCATTGCGCATCCGATAAATTACGGCTTAAATTGCCCGTATTATTATTTATAACTAATTATTCTAAAATTTAATCACTGTTGTGGTATTTAATTGAAACGGTAATGTGGTTGTTGAAAACAAAATTAATCATGTTAGCGTTCGTTTGCAATCGTCTGACCAAAGAAAGTTTGACATCTTTTTCCCGGCAGGCCTTGCGAGAAAAGTTTATGTAAACATTTAGAATTCTGAATGTAATATATATATATATATATATATATATTTTTTTTTTTTTTTTTTTTTTTTTTTTTTTTGCTTACTAGGTTTAGTTTATTCTTTTTCTAGGATTACCTAATTAATTATACTTGGTTTATAATTCAGTCTAATATGTTTATATACGAGTGTGTTATGAAGAAAAATTACAAAAACTTGAACAATGCCGTCGAGAATCTCGTTTATTCTTTAGTGTAATAATATTATTTTTTCAATGGTATTAATTTCTTACGAATATGTTATAATTCCAAAATGAAGTAATTATATTGATTAAAAATATGTCGCATCATACTTTTCGTAATGTTTTGGTTTACTAACTAGATGCAACTTAATTATTCCATATATTTTAATATACCAATATCAACAGGGAAAAGATGGAAATGACCTAAAATATTTTTCTAAAAATTCGTTAAACTAGTTATAAAAGAAAACTAAAATTTTGTACATTATTTCCAAAAATATTCCATTAATATTTTATAAGTTACAAAATTTATTATATTGTATATATAACTACCATTGCATACTTAT
Source organism: Stegodyphus dumicola (assembly GCF_044657685.1). NCBI lineage: Eukaryota > Metazoa > Arthropoda > Arachnida > Araneae > Eresidae > Stegodyphus > Stegodyphus dumicola. Next base: position 205,139,646 of record NC_140771.1, read on the forward strand.
AAGTTTTTAAACATTTAATGTAGAATTTAGGTTGATTTTATTTTGCCCAATTTTAATACAGTTTTGAAGTATGATAGTCTTGTTACTAGGATAGCATGAATCTGCTAATACAAGTTTAATATATTTCTTGACAAATGTTTCTCTTATTCATGTAATATAATATATAAATCATAAAATAAGTTTCTTTTAAATAAATTATGATTGTGTATTGGAATTTAACACAATTCTGTATCTATATGTTAGTATTAAAAATAAAATAATAATAAATTTTTAATGAAGCATTGATTTTAGGATTAACAACTGTAAATATATATATATACTCACACATGAATAAATGGAAATGCAAGTTACTTTTCCTTACAAAGCTGTCCATGAATATATACTTCCCTTTAGACTGATAGCCTTTGCATGCTTTGCCATATTCTATCAATCCAAATGATGCAAATATGCAGAAAATTTTACTTTCTTTGAAAGTTAATGCAGGAAATAAAATTCAGTGCATTTGTAAACTACATTAGTTCTCTTATAGCTTGGTATTTAATTGTCTAATGATTTACTAGTCCAAACTAATGCAGAATTCAGATGTTGTTCAAATAAAACAAAATTAATAAGGTCTGATTGTTAGACGTATATATGAAGATTTATTTTTTTTAAATATTATTTTAAGTCAACTAAATTAATTTCAAATTTAAGTAAGTATTCATGCCTTTCAGTAGCATTATTTTTGGAAATCTTAAATTAAATAACTGAATGCAATATTTCTTGTTAATAAAAGAAAAGCAATGTTATGAAAGACTAGCAAAGTGGATTTGCAAGTTCTAATTACGAAAGGTCCCATGCTCTAAGGGGTCATTTTTAAAAATACTTAATTAAAAAAAGTATTTAACGTAAAACTTCCAGCTTCACACATGTGCAATATTAATTCTATATGTTTTATCTCATTTTATTGATTAATTTCATAGCATTTCGTGTGACACTAGTAGAAATTATTTATTAAATTTTATGCAGTTTCTGATCTACGTTTTGATTTTGTTATTAATTACGTTAGGTTACATAAGATTTAAAATTATGTAAGGTACAAAAACCTTCTGCATCTATTAATATATGCTGAAGTAAATGAAATTATGTCAGTGAAATTTTTTAAAATCAAAAACAAATTTCTGTGGAAAATTAAAGTTATAAATTCTAAATGCAAACAAAGGAGTGAATTTGAAAGTTATCAAATAAGCCAAAGTGTTGGTAATTTTTGCAGTTTTGCAGAAGAATTTTTATACTGTGCAGAATGGGAATATGATGTTTGGTTTTGTTAGTACAGTCAAAAGTCGTTAATTCGGACTCGTCGGGACATCGGCGATTCCGGATTATCAATTTTTCCGGATTACAGATCATCAGTTTAAATCTGGTAAGATGGCATGCAGAAATTTTAAAATTAAAAATATGAAACCGTAATTTATGAAATAAAGAACAATTATGATCTAAAGAGTATCAAAATTTACAAAAAAAAAAAAAAAAAAAAAAAAAAAAAAAAATTAATATTTATTTGTTTACTTTATTAAACATTTCTTTCAATGTAAGTTGTTTAAGTTGCTTCGTTTTATGTGATAATACTTTCTCTTTAATTCTATAAACAGCCATAATTTCTTCTTCAGTTACAAAGTTCCGCTGTTGAAGTCCTATAATTGCTGTGTCGAGAATACCGACTAATTTGACGAAAAATTTAGGGTAACTTGTTTTGTGAGCGCCTTAAGAGAGACAAACATTACCTAAATCATTAAAACAATTTCAGAATCCTGTTGCTAAAAGAAAGCTTGGGGGAAAATGTTGTCCGAGTCCCAGTGATTCATTTGGACCAATATATAATATTGTTTTAGAAATTTAAGGTAATAAATATAATATTTTTCGAATGCTAAAACAGTTCGAGAAATTTATTCAAGTTCTGAATTCTGAATATAAGTATACTGTATATTATATTTAATAACTATGGTGGCTTCATTTATGAAAAGATTTGCATATTGGCTGTTTTTGTACAATGAACCTTCTTTAAGCTAGCTATGCGTGATTCCTGAAGATTTTGATCTTTAATGATATTGGGCATCTTAGAGAAGTTATGTTTACTAATTAGTTATTTTATGAGGAATGCTGGTTAAATTTAAAAAGTGATTGACTGAGGTAGCTTGTAGTAATGAGACGGTTCACTGTAATGCAATTTTTTAAAGTATTTAAGCTGTTCCTGATTACTTAAGATATTATAAATATGATTAAAAGTGTTATATGAGCACATGTTTAAAACATCTATTAAAATAATTTTTATAAGCTTTTTAAGAGCATGATTATGATTTTAAAAGAAATGTTTTTTTCTTTATTTAGGAGACATAGTTTACAAAGAAGGAGAAAAACCATTCATTTTTTCCAAGCAGTCGAAACGAATTTTTATGAAATGTTATATTGTGTTATTTTTTAATTAATTCTTTTTTTAAGGTTTTATGTAAAGTTTATGAATTAAGTAATAAATTATTTTTACTTCTGTATTTTAATTAGCATATTTGCTTCATAATGTTTCACAATAAAATTATGAATTCAATAAACTTCATAATTAACATGCTGTAATATATATATAGAGAGAGAACATAAAGTTTGTTTTCTGTTGTCACATGTATATTTCACAATTTTGTATGCAAATCTCGAAATTTATAATAACTAAGAATACTTTTTAGTATCACTTTCTAAATGGTAACTATTAAGCTTAAAGTTTTATTACATATCACGTTTGTAAAAAATTATAGATAAAATTAAAATGCATTAAATTTTAAGTTAAACTGAAGTATTAATTTTTGAAACAAATTTGTTAAAGGCATAATTGTATTAAGCATCAAGAATTTTAATGGAAGCAAGGCTTTAAAAATTAAGGTCAGTTGGTGAAGTTTTATGCTTATTCAAAAAGCATGATATTAGGTTTTTAATGAAAGACTTCTATCTGTTAATTCAAAGGAAATTATTTGAAGGTAGGGTAAAAACGTTATGCAGTTGCCATCTATTACTTCAAACAATAGCAGACTGTTGTCAAACACTGAGTGCAAATAAGAATAAAAAGGTTAGTTGGACGTTGTAATTCAAGCTTATGAACAAAATTTTGAATTCCTTGTAGTAACAAAATAAAGTTCATTGCTATGTTGAATTCTTTAATTTACTGAAAATGTCATTTTTTAGAAGGAGAGAATATAATATTTTTGAAACATAAAGAACAGCTGTTCTGAGTTCTTCATAGAAATATTTCACAAAATGTCTTTTATTGTAATATAATGATAATATAATGATCATATCAACATGCAACACGTGTACTCATATAAGTTAAATCTAAAGGAACATGTGTCTATTTTAACTAAAATTACTAAAAAGAAAGTTCTAGAACATATCTTAATAATTGACACTAAAACATGCAAATAAAGCATACTGTTTTTTTTTTTTTTTTTTTTTTCTCGTCTATTTTACAGGCCAAATATAAATTCCAGATTCCATTTCATTATTTTATATAAAGGATATACATGTAATTTAATGTGAGGAGTAGCATATCAATTTGAACTTAATTATCAAGTTAAACTCAAATCGATTATTAATCAAAATGATATATATACATACAGATATTGTTTTACTCAAAACATATTGATTTCAATGTATTTTATTATAATAAGCATCATTTTATACAAAAATCTATTACTTTTATAGACATATCCTTTAGTATTTCATCTATGAAAAATATATTCTACACACATATAATTACTTAATGAGATATTAGAAGGAAATAATCTGAAACCTTTACAGATACAACCATTGGAATTTTACGTAAGAAAAGTATCTTCTAATCACATAATAACTTGCTGTAATAATACAAGCAAATAACCTGTAACGGTTACAGATATATCTGTTGAGATCTTACATGAGAAAAACATGTTATTTTTACATAATTATTTGATGTAATATTACACGCAAATAATCTGTAACCATTACAGATATATCGTTTGGGATTTTACATAAGAAAAATATGTTCTACTTACATAACTATATGCTGTGATATTACAAGAAAAAGATCTGTAACCATTACAGGCAAAACTCTTGTAAAGTTACAAAGAAAACACCTGTTGCTGTTACTCAAATAACCCATGGCATCCCAGTTTCCATGAGTTTTCTTAGTAACCTTACAGATTTTTTTTTACAGTGTACGCGTATTATTAATATATGAAACATAGTATTATAATATATCGAAACACTTTCCAGATAAATGGAAATCTTGATGACAACGTTTATAACACTGCCAGAATTTCATTACTTTATAAAAGCGAATGTCAGTTTTAAAACACCGTAACTGGTCGATAATTTTCGGTAATGGTAGCTCAGTGCAAAATGTTACTGTAAATCTTAAACCGTAAAATTTCACTATTGCCCCAACAAAAATTATTGCTGTTGCCATAACTACGAGGAAACCGTACATGGAAGTTACCAATGTTCGGTATAATACGAGACATACTCTGAGATAAAAGTATAATAAAGACACACACACAGAATCTAAGAAAAGAATTCTACAGAAAAAGAAGAAAAAGCTTCACAAATGAATTGTGTACAAGAACTAACTAAAACTTAATAACGCTTAAAAAGAAAAATTCGTTCCAATTTCTTGCACGATTACAGAAATGAAAGATTAATTAACTTTTTTAATTCGTACTAGTTTAAATTAAGGACTACATTTGGGTCACTAAGAAAGCAACATTCCAAACTGTTGCCACCAAATGTTAGAGTCCTGCATTATATTTGAAGAAATTAAATAATGAAAAATATGCATAAATGTAAACATATTTCTCGCATTGTGATAAAACAAAAGTAGAGCCATCGAATTTTGAATGATGTAATCCTACTGCGAATATGGGCATGTGGAAGAGCAAATTTGAAATTAGGAATTTGTTTTATTATCCATTTCATACTTTGTAAAACTTTAACGAATTTTTGATTAATAAACTCAAGGATTTCAAAGCGAGCAATGGCAACGTTGTACAGAAAAAACATTTTTATCTCCAGTGGGTATCGGAAATTCTAAAGATACGCTCATTTTAAAACTATTTTGCGATAGTGCTCTTGAACTGAATTTTATGTTGTAAGTGCGAAGAACGTGATATTTAGTAAATAAAGGCAACAGACAAAATGTTTAAAAAATGCGTCTTTGGACGTAATTTAAAATCTGAAACCTTTATTATTATTTCTTTCTAGACTAATAAAACACACATTCGCAATGAATTTTAATATTTTATACATAATTCCGTATGTAACTTAAAATCTTAATATATAATTAACATTATATTATACAGAAATTTATAAACTAATACTGACAACACAACATGACAACATGTGTCTCGAATCACGGACCGAACTACACCCAGCGAAAGGGCTGGCTTCATGGGTGTTTTTGTGTTTTTCCCCATGTGTAACATGGATACGAGGTAGTTTCCCTTAAAAAGTCCTCCACGGGCATCCCTCCCTTGTCATGTAGTGCCAAATGGCTGTACCACGTAATAAATAAATAAATACTGATAACATATTATATTTAATAATAATTTTACCATTTTCACAGCAGGTAAGAGACTACAGAAATAAACTTTCCTTTTAGTTGACAGAATCTTTTATCAGTTTGACAACACATAGATTCTGTCAATACAATCAAATTTTATTATTAGTAGTATCTAAAAGATAATAAATACACTTAAAAGATAATAAAAATAAGATAATAAAAGATAATAAAAATAAGTGTTAAATGAACTTTTTTACTCCGAAATTAAGATTTCTACATGGAAAATATTGCAATTTTAACATCTACAGATAATAACGATGCTTATATGAGCAGGCATCATTAAAAATCAGTATTTGCATTTATGGTAGTTACACACGTTCAGTATAAATGCAATACCAGTACAACTTTGCTAAGCTTTATTCTGACGCACTGTTGCCTGCAGATAATGAAATAAAAGAATTTCGAACACGTCTGCTGTCATCACCGTTCCCTCATAAGGTTATCGAATCAGAGTGGGTAAGTGGATTATGGTAAAGCACAATATGTGTATCTGCCTAAAGGGTACGATGTCTTCGTGAAAGGCCAAAAGAGAATCTTGCTCACATTCACGTTACACCTGCGGAAAATCACAAAAGTCTCCATTGGAAGCTGAATGCGTGTCGAACTACCAGCGTTTAGTGGTCTTTAGCCACTTGGCCACTGACGAGGCATTAGAATTTCTACCCGACGGATTTTTTAAGTGTCACATTCCACGTGGAAAATCATGGCAAGTGATAAAATATCCATGTGTTATCCAAGATTCAATCCCAAACCCTCATGCTTTTCAACCAGCATCCGCTAATCACACCACTTCTTTAGGAATAGCACTTGAAAGTCTATAATCACACAGACATATAAAAATAAGAAAACTCCCGAAATTCTGTTTCAATATATAACATAGCGACATATGAAACAGACAGGAGTCTACGAAACATTTATTTCGGAATTAAGCTCTGTGCGCTGTCTTGTAGAAACTCGATCTCTATCTGCACGAAATCCTAAGTATCTTCTTTCGCGATCATCACAAGAATGTTTCTTCGTTTCCACAGAAAAACTATCACTCTATTTTAAAAAAGAAATTTGATTCCGCTTTACGGAAATATCATTAAGCCGTTTTCAAATAAATAATCAGTAAGGGGGAAGACAAAAAACTGCACCGGAAAGGTAAAACCGGATTTACCCTCTTCCGCTGCTCATCAGCGGACCGTACTCAGTTAATTGGAGATTACGCCGACCGAATAATTCGTTCGGGTTTTCGAGGCGAGTTGAAACTGCCGTGTGAAAAGTACACACAATGCAGCCGTATCCCGCCATAATCTATTGCGCCATTCTCATTTCATTCGGACCAGATTGCGTGGATGAATACGGAAGGTTTTTTTTTTTTTTTTTTCCTTTCCTTCATTCCACTTTCTGCATGTCTCTTTTTGCTCTTTCCTCCACCAAAATTCCTGTCCCCCGAAGTAATCGTATTTTCTTTTCTGGCTCAATTCCCACCGCAAACTGTTCAGAGGCGTCACGATGTGATACAAGAGATTTCAGGATTATTGCTTAATATGCTGGCGCGTTGTTGGTGGTCTTTGCTTTCAGATGAGCTTAAGCTTATGATGTAGTACTTTATCCTCAAAGAAATGCTACGTAATGATATTTAGCAACATTACTCTCACGATTATCATCACGAAGAATAATATGAATGAAAATATTTTCAGATTAGATTAAGTAATTAAATGAAGACAAGGTAATGAAGGTTATCTGTTCAAACAACAATGACTTCTTAAAGATAATACCTGGCACCTGTGTTACATCTAAAAGGAGGGAAAAAAAAATATATATTTAAAAAAAAAAAAAAAAAAAAAGACAGAAAAGGAAAAAACAAACTCGTTGCTAGGCAACAGCAAACGATTATTCTGCTGCAGAGAATGTAACTCTTTTACTGTTCACAATAAAGGCCAGCTGGTTATAAAATCAGTTTAATGTGTAAATTGAATCAAAACGAATCACTCTGTTTTAAATGACTATAGCAAATAATTTAATTGCTCATTAATACTCGAGATACATCAAATTAAATTTGACGCTCCAAGTTTCCCGCATTGTATTATAGATGCTCTACATAAAGTCTTGTCAGACGGCACAAATCCACTTCATTTCATACACGTAGAAGCATATCGGATGTGGTTTATCAGACGATATGAATTGTGAAGATTTTGAGTTCCCTGTGCTTGAATGGTAATGGCATAAAAACAAAACAATTACCATTCTCCTACCAAAAAAAAAAAAAATTTGATGTCCACACAAAATTTGATGTCCAGCGTATTTGGAGGCAATGTGATGAACGCATTATCGCTTGCTCCTACGCACAACATAATGGATGCGTATTGCGTGGTAAAAGAATTTTCCATGCAATATCAGTAACATGCAACAAAAAAATTAGATAGTCAAAGCTTAATCTGATGTATAACTGAGCAATATGTGCCAATTACATTATTACTAAAACCATTTGTAACGGATAAATCTTTTTGACTTATTATTACATAAATTAGCTTACTCTCTAATTACGACATTTTATAATTACTAGCATTGAAACCTTCTTGAAATATATAAAGACTGTTATTAATTCTTCTTGAACCAATAAGTGTCACTAGCACTGTATAATAATAAACATCACATAAATATTGTTATTACACATCTCTACTATTAACTCTTTATATAAATTATATTTTAAAATACAATATTAAAATTAGTAACGCATATTATTAAAACGTATATACGTTATTTTTAAAATCTCGCTTAGTTAGAATGATTTATATTGTTAGAATGTGAAAGATGAATTTAAAATCTTACTCTCAGGATTGATTACGGCAATTTGCCAGTCCGCGTGTTTGATTAGCACTTTTATATAATGATGTCATTAAAGAAAAAATAATAATAATAATAAATAACGTTAGAATATAAACGCCTCTAAAATTCCTTTAACACACCTTTTCCACTTTCAGCACAGTGCGAGTGAATGGCCAAAATAAGCCGTTACACGTTTTATATAATGATTTCAGAAGACTCATCACACGATGATCTTGCAGGGAAACTTTCTCTAGGAAGAAATCTGAAGAAATAACTTTTTACTTCCTTGTACGAAGTAAAAAGGAAGTATTGTAATCGCGAAAAGTTTCAGGCAGCATATTTCAACGAAAATATCCATTTTGACCGCTATCGAATGCAATTTAACGATGTTTTTGCGTGATATCTGTACGTAAGGACAGAATAAAATACTCTTTTCCTTCAAAAAAATTATAAAACTGCTTTAAAATTGGCGTCTGTACGTATTGTATGTCTTGTATGTACGTATCTCGCATAACTCAAAAACGAGTAGCCTCAGAACGGTGAAATTTTCTATATAGGACTGCTATAACATGTAGATGTGCACCTCGTATTTTGGTTGCAATCGGCCGCACCAAACGTATATAAATATATTTATATATATATCCACTCTGTTACCCGGCTCAGTGATCTCAGTTTCTTTACTCTTATATGTTTGTAAATTGCACATTTTTTGCTTTAAAAATGATTGAATTATGTTGTTTTTATCTTCCGGTTAAGGATTTTATGCCTTTAGTAAATCTGTGTGCAATATTTTTAGAATTATCAGCAATTTTAAAGTTGTTTAATTGCCGCTAAGCCTGTTTTTAATGGCGGCCATTGATGTTTACGTTTGAAACAGGAGACTAGTGGATTTGTTGCCAATCTAGAGAAACTTAGCTTCGCAACAACAAAGATAACGCATTCATTTATTATTGCCAATTAAATCATGCTTAATTCTTTCTGGATTTTTTTCGAGGAAATAAGCGTTTGAAATTTACTTCGTAATTTTTAATATAGATATTTTGAGTTTTTATGTGTTTTTGCCTTCTCGCGAAGTAAGAACTGAATTAATTAAATGAGAAATACTCAATCGTCTGTGAAAAACTGTTCTTTTTTGTTTTGTTTGCTTAACTTGTTTTATACATAGTTCTAGCTTTATTATAGTATTTGAATAGAACATGTGGCAACGATTAGATAATTCTTTAAATGATATATATATTGTGCATTCTGAGTTATATGAATGAAATATAATACTGTTAAGTAAACCTAGCGCCAGAGTGTCGCTATGGTAAAAAGTGAATTTTAAAGAATGCATTTATTCTATTGTGGCTTATGCGCTGTCGGCGAAGTAGGTTTAATTCAATCTAATAAGTTTAAATAAAATGCAAGAAAAAATGCGTATAATTTAATATTCCGTACAAGGAAGTCATGTGATGTACACATCAGATTTTTTTTTAAAAGGACATATCGGGAGCTTAAATACTAATATTTAAACAAGTTACCCAAAGCGCTTAAAAAATCTGTTAGACAAACATTTAACAAAATTATATCAAATTAAAGAATGGAAGAATAATACAATGCTATCAGAAAAGAAAACGCACAAATAAAACTGATTTTATACGCAAATATATTTAAAATTTTTCAACAACGCGAATAAATATTTCAAAAGCATGACGCATACACATCAAAAAAAGGGTAGCTTAGCTACTGATGATTTCCAAGCTATGCGAATTTCCATATAGGTAGGCACCCTTTCATAAGACAACAAAACAATGGATGATTATTGGATCAGATCAGATCGGATTTGATTATATTTCAGGCAATACACACCAGGGTTGTCTTCTTACGAATAGTATACGAATAATATCACTTATTATACACGAATACTTCTTACGAATAATATCAGTATGAAGAAATCTTATTGATTTGAAAATGATGTTTAAAGAATAGTTAGAATTTAGAAGTATACTAGCCGTTTTTGGCCATTAGTAACATCGTGTTTAAATTCAGCAGAAGCCCACCAGTACTTCTCAGTTTTTGATGTAATTCGTAATTCTAACAGAAACGCATAAGAATCCCAAATTACAAGGCTTGGAAACATAGTGGCAACATTGTGATAATTTGGAAACGATGTTATTACCATAGGTACAAGCACTTAATCCCTCAATATAATCGCCTGTCATTTCTACCACCTTTTGCCAAATTACTAGGACTACCGTAATGAATCGACTGTAATCTTGTTAAGTATGGCTTGGAATAGTTCTTTAATTTTGGTGTTAGATGATAATTGCATGGACTCGCATCATGTAAGTACGGCGAAAATTCCAGTACCTCTGCTCGTCTTCTGACACTAGGTATTGTTATAGGTAATGAGGAGATTTGTCACTTGAGACGTTATCTGCGGTCAGCGACGATACCTGTTAGTGACGAATCGCACCATCCTGTATGATAATGCGTGGTGTCTTTATTCGAGTGCTGTTGCGAATCTCCTGCCTGCATAAAATACACATTTAATGCAGTGGACATATAAGACAAACTCTGAAACTCTGATGTCGTCCACCTGTACTTGCTATGACGGCAATGGGAGGTGCTGAAACCCCGCCATACTGACAGTATATGAGATACGAGTTCATGTGATTATGATCTGTTTGTCACAACGAAAGAACCATCGTGAGGGATCCTCTATAGCAGGAAGGAGGTTATCCGTGGTTTAGGACTGTCGCATTGGAATATCAATAGAAGCTGATGTATGATGCCTTCCAGCAATCTGGTAGGTGATTGCCTTGCCAAGAAATTTACTGAGGGACTGCAAGAATTTGTACCTATGGTAATAAAATATGTTCAGAAATACAGATATGTTGCCATTATTTTTCATCCAATCCTTATTGCAGACTTTTATATGAGTCGATCTAAATATCAGCAGAAATCCGGTTAGTCATACAACATTTCTTTTAGCGATTAGTGATGCTGATACTACTCGTCTCAATTTCCCTTCACCATCTGAGACCTTCAGAAAAGCTGAAACACCTGAGAAAGAAACATCCGATGCTGAAATGCAATCTCCTCAGTAAAACATTTATGAGTTGTACTACGCCAGTCAAAAAGTTTTATGTGTGTTAAAATTACAAAGTAATTTATGTATGTAAAACTAGCAGTTTCATCTGACCACGAAGAATATTGTTCAAAGTATTTGTTTTTCTTTAGGCTAAGTATGGGATCTCATTGCCATAGATTTAATCAACTTTCATTTGTTTTAACACTAATTTTAATTCATTGCTTACTGTTTTCATTTTACTTTTTACATTTTATTTAATTTTTACTATTTATAAATATTTATTTATTTTGTTTCATTGACCCGTAGACCATCCATAGATTTGATCGCTATCCACAGAGCTCCGGAATTTCTAATTTTAAAAATTAAGGTCACTGTAGAGCTATAAAAACATGGGAGGGGATAATGAAAATTGCTGTTCAACAACTAGTGCAGAAAATTAATGAAATTTCGAAACAGTATTATACTATATTACATACGACTGTTTGCAAAACTCTGAATCCTTCCATTTGCGGGGGGGAGAGTTATTAATAATAACGTAAAACAATCGCAATTTCAAAAACAATACGCGTCGAAAATAGAGGACGAATTTGAAAAGTTTTATATGCCTAAATAATTTTAGAATTTTTTTATTCTCATTTCTTTTCTCTTGCTCCCGGCTCATCCGTATCCAGAAAAGGCGTATAAGAAAACTATATACATAGGGACTGAATTATTTTGATTATAGCAAAGCACTCGAGGTCTTTCTGCCTAAGGGAAGGAATGTCTTCGTGGATTACATTTAAAACAACTTGTATGTATATGTTACAGATGAAGAAAACTAGGAAAACTCTTATTTTACCTTAATTTTACCTTATTAACCTTTTTTTTTTTTTTTAGTTTTTAGTTTTTACCTTAATGTTGATTTGGTTTTATTTGATTATGGCAAAGCACGCGAGAATTATCTGCCTGAGGGAAAGATTGCCTTCGTGGAGGACTTTCTAAAAGAAACCAGTTCGTATCCAAGTTAAACATGGAAAAAACCACGAAAACGCCCATGCCTGTTCGGCTGGATTCCAGCCCGGGTCAAACTACCCATGTTCAGCAACTATACCGCTCGGACGCTGGTAGGCCCCACGACGACGCGGAGTTAAATAGCTCGTGGTGACGTTATAATTTACTACATCAGCGAGAATTTTATCAGCCGCAGTTCTCTTGCAGAAACTTGTGTTAACGTCTTAGGCTACTTTATATTTAGGCCCTGGAAATCACAAATGGTCCTAGGACCTTTTTAATTTCTTTTCTACAGACTAAGTATTTTAAATTGCATTTTGAATCTGACGACAGCTGCCAAGAGTGTAGTGAAAACCCGCAAGGAGCACTAAAGAGTATAACAGTATTTTAGTAAAGTTTGAAAGTTAATCTTTTTTTTGGGGGGGGGGCAAGACTTGCAATCTACATGTTTTCTGTACTCTAATTCTGCGCAAAACGTACATAACTATGAAAATCTCAAATATACTTAAACTTTCAATTATTTCTGTAATTATACATGTAAACATTTTCATAATCAATAGACAGAGTGGCGAAAAAAAAAAGATTGATTTCGAAAATCTGAACAAGTTGAAAAACTGTTTTTGGAAAAGAGGAAAATATTCAAATCCCGTGAAGCCTCGTATTAAGATCGTACTTAAGATTTAAAAGCAGTGCTCTGATGCTTTCCGACGTAACCCATAGTCTGACGGTCTTAGCAATGCTCTGATGAACCTTTCTGACGTCAGAGGTTCAGAAGCGAAATTCTTTCTCTGGATATATCTGTGATACTGATCTACAGAGCAAGTATTACAAATGCTGTTGTGATTTTTAGAACTGAATCATTCAATCAATATCGTAATTTATTAATGTAGTACAAAAATATTAGTTCCTTTGCTTTCCTTAAAGTGGCGTACATTAATAGGTTAAGTTAGGTTATTTAAATACGGCAAAGCCTCGAGAGCCATCTGCCTATGGGGGGGAATGCCTTCGTGGAGGACTTTCTAAGGGAAACTGGCTCGTATACACGCTACACATGGAGAAAACCACGAAAACACCCATGCAGCCAGCCCGTTCGCGGGTTTCGAACCTCGGACCGAACTACCAGTGTTCAGCGACTTTACTGCTCTGCCGCTGGTGGGCCGTGCATTAATACCTGACTTTTCAGCTTTGACACAACCTAAGCTAAAAAAAAAAAGTAAAAAAAAAACAGTTTAACTAAAATCTTTTCTTAATGTGTAAGATCAGAAATCTTGAATATACGCAAGTCTCTCGATATGTTGCTTTTAACCAAAAGACTAACCAATTTAGCACAGAAGAAAGTAACATAACCCCTTCAATGTTTTTTAAAGGTCAGGTTGAGGAAAGTCCTTCGCGGATAAAATTAACTAATGTACTATTTTATCGTACACTCAATTAAACAGATAAACATAAAATGTAATTCTATTTCTGTTCTTTACTTACATTACTTAGAGTTATAGGAAGGCGAAAAATGTACAGTGCTCTCGCCGCGATTCGAACTCCGGATCTCCCGAATTCGTGTCCAGCTGACTTCCAGTTACACCACGAAGGCGTGCGGAAGAGAGGGAGAAAATACTTTATATACTCCCACCTCTTAAAGGGCGATTAGGGCTCCCAATCGCCAAATTCTGGTGGTGACGAATTATCGTACACCACCTTTTAGTTCGGGCGCCACTCGTCTTTTTAGAATTTTTCGAATTAGGAAATCGAAAATTAGAAAATTAGAATACGCGTCGAGCGTGCTTCGAGTTACACCACAAAGGCATGCGGAAATGAGATGAAAATGGCTTATAAGGTTATTTACCTTTTCTGTTTAAGTGAATTTGTTTAACTGAATACAGCAATGCACATGAAGGTATACCTTTGCGGGAGAATTTCTGCGTATTCTGGAAAGTAACTTTTTTCGTATTTAGAATTCATATAAGAAAAATCACGAAAAAATACCCAAGCAGCGAACGCAATCACCAATTTTCGAACTCAAATCATATTACCAGTAGTTGGCGATTCATTCCTTCGGTCATTAGTGGACTCCCCTTTAAAATGATGAATTCATGAAATTAATTATCATGGTATGTTTTTCGCTGAATTCCATTACCATAATTATTAATATATGATTTAATTAATATACGCAAAAGAAAATTATTTCAAAAACCTGTCAGTATACGAGTTTGAATATGGCCGATTCTTTTAGAGCTGAGCACAGCAAGTACAGGCAACGCATAAAGTAAAGGGAAGTAATACTTAAACTAATATTATAACTTTTTTTTTTTTTTTTTAAATTTTATATTGGGTAAACAGCCAACAAAAGTTAAAATCACATAAAGCTTAAAAATCAGAATTGATTATAACAGTAACCTTAATCTGCTTTAGATTGAAATGATCAGAGTTTTCCGAAACAAAGCTAAATAAAGCAATTTCGAAAGGAGTTATTCTGAAGCATAATTTTATTACTTCAAACATTAGTAACTTTTATAGAGTTTCTTCTCAGTTGTTGACATGTTACAGTAAAACTGCCCTCGCCAATCCCATAATTTCACACGACTTTTGTCTTCTACGAAGAAGCTCGCGTTGCAGAACATAACTAATGGGGATTTTATTACCACTGTTTAATTATATTCTTAGAAGAACTATGCATTTTTAGTAGTAACCTCTATGATAAGTTTCAGCGTATATATTGTGGAAATAAAAGCTGCGTTCATGCAATTAATTCTTAGTAAGCCAAACTTAATGTTGCAGATTAAAAAAGAAATTGCTTTTATTACAAGAAAAATCTCGTTCCCTTTCGTTCAATTTCAATTTTATACTCGGACAATCGTTTCATTTTGGGGGAGGGGGTATTTCATATTTAAATTCAATATTTCTCTGAATAATTTGTTATTAGACAATAACCTTTTATCAATATAATCTTTCAAAAACTGAGTTTTCTTTCACACGTTTACATTCTACTGTAGTTTTATATGTTATCCATTTCAGATTGTTTACATGATTTAGTTTAATTTCCAAGAACGGAAACTTCGCTGGAGTTTGAAAACCTAAAATTCTTTCAAAAAGCAATCTTTTTGACCACCTCGCCATTTCTCCAAAAGGATATATTTAGAAATCACTGTATTATTGATTATATTGCTGATCCCACAAAAACAGCCACACTAAAATTCATGTCGACTGTATTTACAAAATCCCGAGAATATTTAGAGAATACGGGATATTTTCTAGGGTATATCCTGAAGCGGGATATTGCGCTGAAATAAATGGCGCACAGTCCGGGACATCTGGTCACTTTACATTGGATAAAATTTCTTTGAGTTCTAAATATAAGTTTTAGATATTCTAAGTTTTAAAACTATTTCAGTTCTAGATTCATAGGGTTTTCATAGGAAAGCAATAAACGAGACTATATATATGAAAAGACTTCAAACGTCAAGTAAAATACGCACTTCTTAGATATTTAACTATCCTTCGAATTAGAACAGTGAAAAAAAATTCTTACAAATTCTATAAATAAAATTTTGGTAAGTAAATATTTCTTTCCATTATACAAAAATAGTCTTTTATATAAAAGAATAATATTACCCCAAATTATACATCACCGTCACTTGCGTCATTAAAGAAAAAAAAAAAAAAAAAAAAAAAACCTTCTCAGATTCTTTTTTTAATGCTTCCTTTCTTACAAATGGCTTAAATCACAGTGAAACTACACATTTTTATGGCACAGACAACAAAGAAAAAAATTTTTATATCACACGATAATGGGTGAGAAGAGTAAAAATACATATATAACTGAAAAAGAACAATTATTCTCTGACGAGAGACATATTCTGTAACCAGATAAATACGCTGAGTTTTATGTAAGTTTCAGGTGCATGTTCTTAAATTCAAGTAACTAAAGATAAGATGAAATCTGAATGTTTCATCTCTCGCTACAGATTGCGATGGGCCGAAATTTGAATTCCTTCTAACTCTCCCTATACATATATATATAAAACAGAAAGTAACAGAAAAAAATGGTGAGGGACCTTTAAAAATTTTTAACTGAGCAAAATTCGAAATTTGCACTTAAAACAAACTTAAAAACAGTTTTACAGCTTTTAAAATACACCTATGTTTAGTAAAAAGATTTAAATGAAATTTAATAATTAAAGTACTTTATTCAAATTCTTGGATCTTAAAAGTTAGTACCCGCGTGCTTGAAAGTCATAATTTATTTGGATACCCATGTAAATCCTTTGTTGAAACGTATTACAACATGTTTTACCAAGTCCTATGTCAAAAAACTTCGCCTCGGACAAGCTATTGCTGTCGTCGGAGGTACCGTTAACGTCTCGCCATCATATGGTTCGTTAACGGTGAGCTTCATAGCCATATATCATTGCATGTAATAGAAACCGCAGCTGATCAGTACAGAGCACGGATAAAAATCACTGCATGTAAAGTTTCGCTGTACTTACGAACTACGCAAATGCTTGACTCAGTACTGCTCGAAAATCGTCAGCACTCTGGGATTGCGCATCAGGACGCATCTGGGTCCGTTCGCTGAACAGCGTTGCCCTACGCTATTACTTAAATTAATTACGCTAATTAAATTAATTACATTAATTTAACATTAAAATATTAAACCTGTCTTATAACGGCGTGACTTTTCTCCTTTCATTAAAATCTGTGCATTTCTTCCTTGCCACCTGGATATTAACTGGTAGATGGGATTTACAGTCAACAATAAAACCCATTACTCTGCTTTCTTTCCAACAAGCATTGTGGCAACCTTAGAAAATGTTCGGATTTCTCTAGAAAGATGGGCTCACCAGCAGCCGAGCGGTAAAGTCGCTGAACACTGGTAGTTCCGACCTGGATTCGTTTCCACGCGAACAAGCTGCCTGCATGGGCGTTTTCGTGGTTTTCCTAACGTGTAACGTGCATACGAGCCAGTTTTTCTTAGAAAGTCCTCTACGAAAGCATCCCTCCTCTTAGCCTTAGTGTGCTCTGCCGTAATCTCAATAAACCGAACCAAACTCTAGAAATATGCGAGCTCCCCTTTGCTAACGCAGATCGCAGGTTCGACAGAAAGGACTTACTTATTTGTCTTTATTTACTAGAACTAATATTACGCGGAAATCGAACTCTAAAATAAATATATCACCTGTAAAATCACTACACACATCTTCAAGAATCATATGCAAATTTCAGGAAGTAACCAGATGACATCGATGGTGCGTCACAATGACGAGAGTTATATATAAGGAATACAGGCAAAGAAGTAAAATTGTTCGCAGGCGCTTTATAAGCATTTCAGTGCAATAACCGAATAGTTATGACACAAAGGACGCATTTGGATGATTTTTCACGTGGTAGAATTATCGGCCGTCTGGAATGTGGGCGTACCCAACTGGAAGTATCAGACGAACTTGGAATTGCCCAGAGTGTCATCTCCAGGCTTTGGCAACGATTCCAAGATGATGGTAATGTGAGTAGACGTTACAGCACAGGTCGCCCCAGAGTTACAACGCCGAATGAGGACCGGTATTTGGCAGTTACTGCCAAAAGAAACAGACGGAGCACAGCCTCAGACCTGTTTCGTCAGCTCTCTTCAGCCACTGGTACGACAATTTCAAGGCAGACCGTGTACAGACGCTTAGGACAGATTGGTCTATATGCTCGTAGACCTGTCAGATGTGTTCCACTTACTGCAACTCACTGTCGCCTGCGGTTAGCCTGGAGTAGAGAGCATGCATTGTGGACACCGCAACAGTGGGCTTGTGTGATGTTTTCCGGCGAGTCCAGGTTTAGCTTGCAGTCTGATTCTCGCCAGACTTTCATATGGAGACCTCCAGGTACCCGTCACCACCAAGAAAACATCATTGAACGACACCGTTACGGTGGTGCAGGAGTGCTCGTTTGGGGTGGAATTATTCTGGGTTCCAGAACTGACCTGCATATTAAAATTGGAACCATGACAAGCCAAATTTATCGGGACGTCATTCTGGAACAACATGTACGTTTGTTTCGGGGCGCCATGGGCGCACAATTTGTGTTTATGGATGACAACGTCCGTCCTCACCGTGCAAACATCGTAAGCGAATGCCTTCAATCGGAGGATATCACCCGTATGGGCTGGCCAGCATTCTCACCGGACTTGAATCCAGTAGAGCACGTGTGGGACATGCTCGGCCGACGAGTTGCAGCCCGTCAACCTCCTCCTACATGTTTACCGGAACTTCGGAGAGCATTGCTTTTTGTGTGGTGTAATATCCCCCCCCAAGATCAGATCGATAATTTGATACTCAACACGCCTAGGCGTTGTACGGACTGTATTGCATCGTCTGGGAGACGTACAATGCATGTAACAAACAATCATACCAACCATGTAATATTGGTTTTTTGTAAATATGTTTTTTTTTTTTTTTTTTTTTTTTTTTTTTTGTAATTTGCTCCAGGGAGAAAAGAATCGCTAATTTTTTTAATAATATCAAACATATAGCATCTTTTTTTGCTCTTTACCTTTTGTTTAATAAATAGGCTTTACCAGTAAGTCAAATTTGTTTTGCTTCTAACTCTTCCTTTGCTTGATTTTGTATTATCCTTAATTTATGGGCATGAGTGTAAAATAAGCTATTGGTGGTTCATCAGCTGGTACCAGCTAATATACAAATACCCATTCTTTTTCCGTACCCTGCAAGATTAAATTTCCGAATTACCCTACTTTCGATAAAATTTGAATATTTTTTGCACGTGATTTAGATTAACAAAAACAAAAAAAAAAACAAAAAAAAAACAAAAAAAAAAAAAATGGCCCTCTCTCTCCCCAAAAATTAGAAAGTACGTATACGGCGCTTGAAACGTATTTTCTTAATTTGATTCAAGGCATAAATATTAATAAAACTTATCAACAAAAATATCTAAATATTACTAAGAAATGCATACTGTTTTTAGAAGACTCATTTTGCTACACTATTGATAAGCAATGCATTGTTACAAAATATAAATGAGAGATCTTAAGTCACGCGAACGGCAGTTTGCCAGGCCGCATGAAAGATTAATGAGAAAAGGAAAAACAGGAAGATGTGACAGCGTAATGTAACGCGCCGTCAAGCGACAAATAGAGAAAATCAAATGTAAAACGTTTCTAAAGCCATAAAAAATTCTTTGAATAAATTGACTTTATGCTCATGACCGTAACTCTTATTCACAGGTTGTTTTAAACGTATCAATTCAGTTTTGCGATAGATTTTTTTGGCTCTGTGTGTGTGTGGGGGGGGGGAACAATTGATTGATTCATTCATTATCCTTGAAACAGCGTTGAGGTTTCTTTTCTAAACCAAACTCTGGGATTAAATTTCCTTTAATTTAACATCTCACAAAAATATCTAAATACTAATAATGCAGATTAATCAAATATGATTTATATATCAAAATAAAATTATTTGAAGACGTGAGAGTCACCCAGGATGACGTCTCTCCTTTTAGGCGGATAGTTCTTGTGTGCTTTGCTTTAATCCCAATAATCTTAAGGGTAACCATTTCATTAATATAATAAAATCTGCAAATTTCATAAAAGATAAAAGCATTTCGTTTAAATATAATATTTAAACGAAAAATAAAAAGGTATGTAAATTCCAAGAACTGTACAAGCAAGGTACTTACGAATTAGCACAAAGGCGCAATTAGGAAATTTTTTACGAATGATAAAATATAAAAGAATGATATCTTGCGATTGAAAAAAATATATATTTATTACATACATACATATTTCCGCTCTTATTAGGCATTCATCGCGAAACTGATACAATAAGTCTACTGACAAACACAATTTTGTTTTCTTTTGTTTTAATGAAAATTTCCTGGGGATGTCTTTAAAAATACACTCAAAACAACTGCTCTCTTTAGAGTTTTTGCTAGAAAATATAGTATTTCTGCAGATAGTATTTTACAGCAGGTTCTTCCATAGCAAGAAAATTCCACAAGCACATATTTTAAGAATGAGTTTAAAACAAATAATAATAATATGATTTAATTATAAAAACATTTAAAACTTGGAATGCGAGGGGGGATATGAAAACGGCGACATTGCTGGTAGAAACGGAAGAATTCTTTTATTATGCGCCCGGTTGCCATAGTTTATAGCAGTCTGAAAATTTGACGACTTTTACTAAGAAATATATAATGTTGGTTGCGCTAGTATTCAAATTAAATCAACAATTAATATGATAAATGAAGATGAATCCAAATCTGAATTTGGGGAACAGGCTATACAAGGACAGCTAGTCGGAGCACAGAAGACCGTCAAAAAATAATTTGTCAAAGACATTACGAAAGCGTGTTATTATAGTACATCAAGCAGAAAAATTCATAACATACAAATGGTGCCCTATAAAAGGGGCACCAAAATATTTTTGTTTGAGTTAGGTTAATTATGTATGACAACGCACACGACGGCTAGCTGCTTAACAGAAGAGATGCCTTCTATGAGGATTTTCTAAGGAAAACTGGTTCATATTTTCGTTCGGGCACGACTTAATGGTAGAACACTACAAATTGTTAGAAAAAACTGCAAAATTTGGTAATAGAGGGCAGATTTTTCAAAGCGAGAATATGATAATTGCATACTGCTCTGGGTAGTTCAATAACAAAATCAATTGAAACGACAGATCCATCTGATTCTTTTCAAAACAATCATGGGTTACAGACAATTATAACTGCTTGAAGAATTCGTGAAACTCATCATTAGCAGACTCTTGCGTTAAGTATTTTTTTTTTTTTTTTTTTCATGTAAAGCGATCTAACTCAAAAGATTTTTCCTTCCTTCTGATTTCAAGAATTAAAGTAGAAATTTATATTTAAATAACCAGGTAACAGTTAAAAAATGTTTTCAAATGCCTTCCATAACGCAAGTAAATTCACAAAATTGTTACAATTCAAATTTTCTTTGTCAGCTGTCTGTAAATAAGAAAACAAAGTTGTTACTGAAAGCCACTGATGGCTGTTACCAAAATCAGAGTGGAGAAAGTTCTGCGACAGAACCACTTAACGCAAACCACAGACGTCTGGTTTCTGGCCATATTACTTCTTGGAAAGCCCCTGTGATTATACGTTAAAACTGTGGGTCTCAAAAAGGGTATTACGTCAGATAATGCTCGTAAAGCATGGGTCGGTTCTCCCCAAGAAGAGAGATAAGAACATCTTATCCAAAAAGGCTAAAAAAGTAAAATAACCAGAGAGGGGTAATCGTAGACGACGATTCGGTTTTTAACTGCGGTCAACAAACGTAGAAGACCGTTGCTCCCCATGACGGAAAACAAAACAAATCCCTAATTGGCTGCTTATTGCCACTTTGGCGAGATTTTACGGAGTGCAAACTTAAGGAATTTAAAACATATGTCTCCTTGAAGATTGGTCACGTACTCGAAAATATAAGAAATGTTTGAAAATTCAAACCAGCAAATGCTCGCTTATTTAGAAATTTAACTTCGGAGGTTTCGATGAGAGAACAGTTCACTTACTTTAAGACGAATAGACTGCAGCACGTGAATTATGAAGAGGATGGAAATATTTTCTAGAATAAGAACGCGCTTTAAATGCTTTTCTTATTACTTAATTCGGCTTGAACCAAGCTTTAAAATAATTCAGTAAATGCCAGTGAATAATGTAAAAATGCAGAAATAGAAAGTTATCAGCATCCACAGCCGATAAACTCTGGTGTGTAAAATATGCACAACAAATGCCGTTTATCAAACGATATGGCACAGACCCACATACAGCTCACATTAGTATATAATCTCAGTAAGTTATATATTTGCGTTTTTTAACGGTGTGTTTCACCACTTCAGGTATTACTGAGCATCGAATGGATGTTTTTATGAATGTCTAATAGATGGCATAAGCGATAATTCCTCAGATCATAATTCAAGGGTATATAAAATCAGTGCCAAACAGTATCAGTGAATACAACCTGATATAGATGTCATATGACTTACCGACTCAATTTACCTTGTATATCTGGCTTAGACTGATATATAACATAGATGATATAATTCTTTTATGTGTTGATAAGTCATTTCTTCAGTGCATGGCGTATTTTTCTGTCAAGTAGTGTACTTCCTTATATATTATAATACATGATTTTTATTTTTAATGGAAAATATCATCAATTTTAAAACTAAAATTAATAACGTACGAGCATTTCATTCAGATCTCAATGATTAAAATGAAAACTTAAAATTATTATTACCTTTTAATAAAAATGATGCAATGTACATTTTATATTTCTTTTTTAAAAAGTTCTATTTATATTTCTGACACAAAAAGAGAACGCTTCGCGGCTGAATACCAAAACAGCAATAAAACAAGTAAATAAAACACAAACAATAACAATATTAAAATAAAATAATTGTCATGCACTGTTGCATGCATATTCTGGTTTCAACACGAGAAATAGAGTTCAACGTGTTCGAAATAAATTTCCAAACACCTGCCCATTTTCTGTGTTGCTACATGAAACACACCAATTATTTTTATTCTGGTGCAATGATCATTACCTAACAACGACTTATTTACAGTAGGAGTACTGCTACTTTCACACGGACGAAAATATCACGGTTAATTTTCTCATCCCAATGCTTAACGTTTTCCTACTCGATGACATTAGTTTTCTGAGAATAATAGTATTAATACGGCCCAATTACAAATTTTGAAAATCGAAGGAATATTTTAATAACCACTTGAATAAGCTATCAGATGTTATGATACCAAGCTTACTATACGAAGAAAGATAAAACAAGAGAAAGCTAAAACACAAAAAGATGGATAATTTTCTTGGTTACTAAGGTTTTCTCAGCAGTATGCTCACGAGCTAATAGAAATTCTTTTCAATATACAATATCGCATATAAGTTGTCCAGACATTATTCAGAAAATAAAAAATCAACATATCTTTACTTCATATAAGAATTCTAAAAAAAAAGCGGCCATGTAATTATATTTATCGGCTCAAGCAATTTTTATTGAACAATGTTATCCTTATTTGCATGGGCCAAATGCTGAAGAAATCATAGTAATCTTCACTGGGAATCGCATAACACCACATGACTGTCAGATTTTTTATTTATTGTGAACACAATTTTTTAGGCAAATATATTAGCAAGTTGGCTACCGATTATAGTCAATATGCGAAATTTGCCTTTTGAGAGATGCCTTCTTGGAATGTCTTCTAATGCTTTTATTTACAGGATATCACAGAACTAATAATGGTTACAATTTTAAGGGGTGATAGAGCATGGCAAAAGCAGTAATTTTTGAAGTACTGTGAATGTAAAAGCGAAAACATAATAGGTACTTTTCTGTTATCGGAACTGGATTCACAAATGTATTTATGTGTGTATACACGTGCATCATACGTACGTATGTACTTATATGCGTGAATATACAGAAGTACGTACATATATATACGCATATATGAATACATCCATCCACCGATACCATGCATATACACATTACATAACAAATCCGGTTCCAATAACAGAAGAGTACCACACAATAAATACGAAGAACATGAGAATGAAAAGTCGTTTTAATCATGGATATTTACAAGAAATTGTCTTAAGAATTGCTCAAAGAGACGACTATGAACTGCAATACATGCATCATAACGACGGCGAAGTGATTGCCATACGTGCTGGAGAAGATAAATACTTCTACAGCAGCGAGGCTAATTCTGGAGACAGGAGTGACAAAGGAATCAACCGGCATCTCGTAAACGAGATCCACCGTCGCTGTGATGCATGTATTGAAGTTGCAGGATGTTCATATGAAAAACTCTAAACATCAAACACTATTTCCTCAATAATCCAGGATTTAAAACGACTTCTCGTCTTCCATGGTCTTCGTTTCCACGTTCACATTTCACATTCCACCATATACTGTATTGCGAGAACTGTTGATTCTGCTCTGTTCTATCACCCCTTAAAAAGTTCTCATCATAAAGTTGCGATCTTTGATTCTGTTGTGAGGAAACTACGAAAGCACAAAGCAGTTATCAGGAACTGAATGTATCAGAAGCGTCCAATGAACTTAAATCCTCTGCCGTTTGGTGGGCCTAATGAAATTAATGTGACCTACAGTTGGATGCAGAATTGCGAAGAGGGATTAATGTGCATGATAAAATTATGAACTTCATAAAACTGAAATGCAAGATGGAGGAGGCAGTAGTCCAATGAATAGGATTTACAGAGCCTGGAACGAATTCGTCAAAAAATTTGAAACTATAAAAACTACTCAGAACACCTATGAAAGCTCATAAAAATGCGCTCTGAAGTAAAAGCACACTACGATTATCTGCCTTATAAGTACGAACGCTTTTCCTTTGAACTAAAACACCTGGATTTACGCTGCACATGATAGCTGTGAAAGTCTCAAGCAGACATCCCATTTAACCCGCTCGGAATGCAGCCCGAGGAAAGAACTACTAAAAGTATTACATTATTATAGTAATATTTTAATATCGTAGCCTCGATTAACTCAGCTTCCAAAATTTGTGGGCGTGATAGTGTTTTATTTACAACTTATATAGCTTTTGATAGGAATACATTTATTATTAATGCAACCATTTCAGCGTAATTTGGCGGTCTTTTACAGATGAAAAAGTATAAATTACTTATCAGGTGCAAGTTGACCATTTTCACTTTTTTTTAAAAAACATTCCCAAATTAATATTACCATAAACAAAAAATTATCAACATATCAAAAGAAAAACATTTTAAAATGCAACTTTTAATTATTAAATAAGGATTATAGGATGTATTAAAAATAAAATATATTTCACAAAATCCTTCTCTAATTTTTTTATTGCTGACTTTTTCCATGTATACAGCGATCTCTTTCCGCTCTAATAAATATCGAATAGCACAAACTCGACTCGTCTGATCACTGTTCCTTTCAGCGATTTTTACCAAAATATTGTATTTATGCAGAATTTGTATCACAGTTTCTTCCATTGTAGGAAAATTCGACAAGCGATATTTTAAAATTGAGCTGAAAGCAAAAAAATATCGATTACAGGAAATTAACAAAACTTTCACATGCAAAACGATCTAAATGGCATAGAAACAGCACTTGATTTTCGAATACTGAACAACAAAGAAGAAACTACATTTGCCAACAATTTGTTACGTTTAAGAAAATTTCGAATAACAGAACTATTATAAGATCATTGATTTAAATCTAAAAATTAAAATACAATTACAGTAACACACAATTTTATTCTTAAAATGAGTGTACGTATAAGCCGCATCACCTCGTAAATAAACGTGAATGTATAATTTTTTTTCATTATTTGTAACATTAAATTCACTAAAGTACGGAACGAATTTAAAAGCGATTTTATTTTATCAACAGTGGTATTTTTTATCGGTGTAATTGTAATTCGTATGCGATTGCTGCTTTTCCGTTTTATCCCAGTGTTTGGATATTTCAAATGACATCCGTTCAACTTTCTATGGATAAACAAGATTGAGTTCTACTTTCCTAAAAGTCGGTTAAAAGCACCGGTAAGAACACAGTCTAGAATGTTTTACTACACTGGAAAATGCCCTCAATCTTCGAATGTAAAATACGAAAAGTACTATTGCCCTGCCGACCGATTTCATTCTTTTTTTCATATTAAAGGAGCATTGAAGGAATCAATATCTGCCAATTACGATAAGAACATAAAAACAACATTCTGTCGTCGAATTTTGTGTCACGTACTCAACTGAACTCGAAGATTTTTACACGTGACCGACAGTGCATGATTATCTCGCAGGGTATCACAGAAGGCGACGTCATTGAATCAGATATACTCGGAGCGACTAAGACACAGACGCCTTTGAAAGAGAGCTCAATTTAAAGGAAAGAAGAAAAAACAAGGGGAGAGAGTTTATTATACTTTAATCTGATTACTTAATGTGAACAATAAATGGGAATAATAGATTCTGTGAATAATAAACTTGAATTCTTGAATGAGTCACCAAGACAGAAACTACAATCTCTGTTTTCCTGCCGTTTCACATCCTAGACATATGTATTTTATAATGACATCACTGAACAGTCGATTTAGGCACATCTAACAAAACTGATATTTCAGGAACCGATTCGTTTCAACTGTGATACTCCATGATTGTGCCCCATTCGAACTCATTCGTTGCTGTCTCACGTGTATGACCTCTCATTGTTATTACCAGCACTTCTGTCTCATTCGATGATGTTCCAGATAACTATTATAGTCATAGCCACGTCTCCGAAGCGATGTTGGATATTTTCTGCCACATAATGTACATTTAAAAAACATCACCAGGATCGCACTGAAGTTGTGGTGTCTAAGGCACTTACTTTAGGTAAAAAAAAAAAGAGAAACAGCAGAGATTTTAATTTGCCTCAGATGTTAAAATATTATTACAAGAATCTGGATATAACGTTCACTGAAAATGCTCCTAAAAGTATACAATATATTGTAATAAATATATCTCGGAAATGTACGTTATTTTGCAGGTGACTTTTTTCACTGCTACATCTCAGTGTATTGTTCGTATGCTACTAGAAAGGACTGTATAATCCTAGTAATATGTTAAAATATATTATTAGAATTATTTGTACATTGATTTATATGCTATAACTAGCCTGATAACTCATAAACAAAACTAACATAGTCAGAGTTATTTATTATAGAAGGGAATTACATTTACACATGCCACAGTTTATAAAGCAGTTACATGTCAATCTATAATACGGCACAGTTTTCTTTTTTAATGAAGGAAAATGAGATATAATATTAAGGTTCCTGGGATTTGTTTATTTGACAACGGTAAAGCACATCAGAGCTATCTATTAAGAGGAGGGATGCTTTCGTAGAGGTTTTCAAGTGAAATTTTCAACCTGCAATGCATAATATTTTTAACTCTTTAGAGTCTCGGTGGGAAAAAAAAAAAAAAAAAAAAAAAAAGCTAACATCCAAATCTTCTAGCTTTTCAGTTTAGTAGTGGAAGAGGTATTAAGCGGCATGCTTACCAGTAAGCAAAGCATGAACTGTGCAGTTAACAGAGAGCAATCTCTCAACATTATCTTCTAACTGAAAAAAACACACGGCTGAAGTTAAAATGCAAACATAGAATTTCTTCCTTTATCAGAAATTTAAAGTTACTGATTTACGAACAACTTCAAATAAGTGAGATCAAATAATTTCAGCTTTTAGTAACCGAAGGCGAGGTTCAATAAAATACCCTAAATGGCGTTAGCTGAAGTTTACTTACAAAAAACGAAGTTTTTATTTTAAATTAAAATGTAATTAGAGTGACAGATATAGCTTTAGTTACATGTTTTGCCACTGAAGTTCTTAATAAATCTTGAAGTTTAATTTTTTTATTAACAAATTTTTCGATACTAATTCAGAAGACAAACAACAAAAATCAGCGTTATATTTACAAAATTGTGTAAACTGTGGCATGTGTAAATGTCTTCTGAATTAGTATTTATTCGGGGTGTTATTGTGTCTTAAATTTTTCGATATTACTTTGTGTAAATATTATAAGCTAGAAACCTACTTAAACATACAAAGTTGACACATACTGCCACACTTAAAAAATGCCGTTTTAGCGACTGGAAATAATGAGATAATGTATTTTTAATGGCAAAATAAACATTAACAGTTAATAACTTTAAAAACGTGTAAAAATAAAACATGGGATATTGTCTTTAGCCGGCATTGTCTTACATTATTCAGAGCAGAAATAAGAAAAAGAAAATGAGGAATTTCCTGTTTGTACTTCTATTGCGTGGTATGAGCGGAACAGTTACTCACTTACCCAAGCATTATTTTTTAAATTTATTTATTTTAATTTTGATTTATATGATTTTTGAGCTGAAAAATTTCCATTTCGAAATGGAGGGAGGAGAAGACTTATCTATCTCGTTCGGATAACCCTAGCATGCTTTGGCATAATCGATTTATCAACAATCATGCCGCTTGGTTCTTCATTGCCTTGAGCTTATCTGAGAAATACATAACTCGCTCTTTATTCAAATTTTTCTTTCTCCTAAGTTTTAAAGTAAACAGCTTGCATAGAATGCTTAAACGTAATATATGTCCCTTTCCCCCAATATATTAAAAATAATTTTTGATGTTATCTACAGAAATTAAAATAATCTCTCACAAATAGTATGAGAGCACTAACTCTGGTTGAAGGCTTGAGTAACGGTTGGTTAATTGATCATATAAAAGCACGCAGCCCTACCAGTGGCAAAGTGGTTAAGACAGCTGAATATTCGGAGTTCGACTTAGATCCGTTGCGAACGGGCTATAATGCTTGGTTTTCTCCATCTATAACGTGAATATGAGGGATTTTCCCTTGAAAAGTCCTCCGCGAAGGAATCTTAGGCAAATAGCACTAGTGTTTGCCATATTCAAATAAAATAACTTCTGACGGTCTTTTGCCATATTTAAATAAAATAACTTTTAAAGAACGCAAGAGCTACAACAGAGTAGGGAACTTTCTAAAGGAACTGGCTAACATGCAGAATTAAATCAAGTACCGAAGTGTTAATTTAGCATTTATTAATGCAGCAAAACGGTCAGATTTTAAAATTAAAAGTGAACTTTTTCTTTTCAAAAACGTTTAATGTACTATATAAATATGGAGAAAACTCTCTTCTAGTATACACTTGTACGCTATCTGTACGAATCAGATATCCTATCAATGTTCAGAATTCTTTTACATAATCGCACCTTAATATACAGTTAGCCACAAAAGTCTGCGTACAGACAAAATTTTAAATTAAAAAAACACTTAAAGCATAGAAAAATGTATTTTAATCATTGCATTTTTTTTCTTCTATTAGCTAAAATTGTAAGCTTAAATAAAAAGTAAATAATATCAGTGTAATACTTTTTACATTTTTTCAAAAATATATTTTGTCAAAAAAAGTCAGAAATTCCCTCCAATAAGTCTGCGTACACTTTCAAAAAAAAAAAAAAAAAAAAAAAAAAAAAAAAAATTTTTTTTACATTACTTCAATACTTTGTAGGATATCCTTTATTCTTCAAAACAGCTTGCAGACGTCTGGGCATTGACTGAACTAGTTTTTCAGTGTCATACGACGTAAATTTCGCCCACTCTTCCTGAAATTTACAAATTAGCTTATTTCGCGACGTAATATTGTGTTTTCGAATTCGTTTCTCCAATTTTGCCCACAAATGTTCGATTGGATTGACGTCTGGTGACTATGGAGGAGTACGCAACTGTCTTGGAGTGTGATAGAGGAGATATTCCTTCACAATTTTAGCTGTATGTTTCGGGTCGTTGTCTTGTTGGAAAATAAAGGTATTAGAAAGGTTTAAATTTCGGGCACTGTCTCGTAGATTTTTCTTCAGAATATCCAGATAAACATACTTATCCACGACTTTATCAATAATACTTTCGACCACATACACCCCCATAACATCACACCGCCAGCTCCATGTTTGACAGTTGGATTTAAATTTCTCAGATTCAGTTCTATTCCTGGTTTTCTCCATACAATAGGGTGGCCATTAACTTTAAATATTGTAAATTTACTTTCATCTGACCAAATTACATTGTTCCAGAAGTCCTGCGAAGAGTTTAAATATGTTTTGGCAAAAGCAATTCTTTTCTTTCTATTTGTCTCGGAAATGTATGGCTTAGACCTGGGTTTGCGTTCATGATAATCGGACTTTCGCAGCACTTTTCGTACAGTTTCAGGAGAAAATTCCTTGTTGCTAGTTAAAAAAAGTCTTTTGCAATGCTTGCAGCAGAAAGTTTAGGATTTTGTTTAATTCGTAAAAGAATTTTTCTTTCTTCTCTCTGCGTTAGCTTTCTCGGTCTCCCACATCTTGGTTTTACAGCAAGACTACCAGTGTCAAGATAGTTTTGAATAACTCTTTGCGCACTAGAAAATGGTTTGCCAATGGTTTTACCAATATAACAAAGAGTTTTACCTTCATCTCTCAATTTGATAATCAGTTGTCTCGTAACTAAAGGAATTTCTTTATTGGTTGTCATTTTCGTCAAAGAAAGTAGAAATAACAACTTCCAATCAACGTGAAATTTGCTTTGGAACTCAATGACCTTGAAAGTGTAACCTTCTTTGCATTCTCAAGTTTGAAGTTTAATAGTTAGATAAAATATCCCCCGCCTCCTTCGCGTTGTACGCAAACTTTATTGGCTTTGATTTATGACCACTTATCTTTTAAAAATTAGTGTGCATAAATTATTAGATATGAAAATATTACAGTTAAATAATTTCAAAGTCCCTTATTGAAACTAAAGAGTTAAAAAATAAAACTTTAAGAAACTACCCTTTTCGCACCTTAAAATTTGAATTTGATATTACTTTTCTTGATGTACGCAGACTTTATTGACTAACTGTATATTTGAAAGGAGATTGTAAACGTACGTCTTTTTTTTTACGCAAGCATGTCGTCACATTACTCCCATCAAAATACTTCGGTTAAATGATATGCTGAAATTAATTCTCCAAAAAGGTGCAGTAATTAATGCTGGATAAAAATAGTTGTGATAACTTATTTAGAAGCTATCAGAGTAAAGTACTGAAATCTGCCATTGAACTAAAACTTGCTCTGCACGAAGGATAGCAGGAACAAACAGTTTAGTTAACACTTTTTTTTTAATTTTTAATATCACTCTTATTTTTTCTTTTCCTTCTTATCTCAACGCCGTGATATCATCCAACTATTTAGTTGTCTGAAGCAAGTAGGTTATAGTGAATGAAACGAACAACAATAAAATGAATTTTCAAATTACCGTCTATGCCTATAGCCTTCAAATGATTCTTCACGTGATTCTGGGTTTTCCCACAGAACGTAAACGTTGAAAGAATGCTATGCTTAAAGTCCAGACTATCTTAAATGGGCGTTACTGTATCAATATATATCAAATAAATTTCATTCTAAGCATTTCGTTCTGTTACAGCTGTCATGTTCTTCAGAGTAAAAAGATAGTATATATTACCCAGTACTTCATATATAAAATACGAAGAAGAAAGCTTAGGGGGGTTGAAGAGGAGTTTACCATGGCAGTAAGATTGACAACTTTTTATCTTAAACTTAGATTCTCGTTGGTTATTTAAACTCACTGATTAACTTATTCTAGAAGAGCAATGAAGCAGTAGAAATACAGGAAAGATTTAACGTAAGAAATAAAGAGATAATTCAAATATTTTTTTAGTCATTATAGTCATTATAGATTTTTTAGTCATTTTTAGTCATTATATTTTAAGTCATTATAGATTTTAAAATAAATCTTGCTACTTAAAAAACATTTCTTTCACCATAACATCCATGAATTTATTTGAAAGTGCAGAATTTCATAAAAGCATAAAAACTAACATTCATGGAAAAAGAAAACTGGAATGTATTTTTTTATTTTTATTTTTCTTTTTTTTTTTTTTCTTTTTAATATATATTACCTTCTTAGGTTGATGCTGCCCAAAAAGATTCTCTTAGCGGCGTCACCTCTTAAGGAAACATACGCTGGTCTCGCTTGCCAAAAGACAACAAACCGTGTCATGCGCGATAAATGTCACACGTTCCGTAATGGCAGAGATAGAATGAAATATTGCTCACTACCTTATCTCAAAATGATTGCAATCACTAGGTTTCACCGCGGGGTTCAAAATACTGATAGAATGTTTAAAAAGGAAAATAATTTAACAAGCACTTTGCATATTTTACGCTATTTAACGCAAATCTGGTAACTTACACATAATTAATCATAACTCAATAATAATTTACGCATTATTCGATTTTATTCTATTATTAATCATTTACTTCTTTAACTACTAGCATTAAAGATAAACATATTAAAAAAACTATTATTCAGTACATTTAAAATGATTTAAACAAATTAATGAACATTATTTTTATAATGTTAGTATGGAATTTTATATTAAATACAAACAAAATGCACTTTTTAATGAATTCCAAGAGGTTTAGAATGATTACTATCTCTCTCTTTCATTGTTGAATAAAAAAAAAAAAAAAAAAAAAGAACGACTGAAGAAGGATGCTCCAGGATATCGTTCTGGAGCATGCAGAACAATTTTTGAAAAATTAGTGTAAACATGCACAATAATCTGAATAGGTTAGACCTCTGTTTCGCCAAAGTTCTACGTGTATGATGTGGGTATCATGTTAAAGCTCTCAGTCTATGCATCGAGATTCTTTGGTGAACTAGGTTCAACTTCCTCGGATTCTTGGACCAGGACCTATCCTAGAGTAGTGAAGTAAATCATTTTTCGATTATTAGGTAGCATGAGCATCGGGACACGCAAATCATACTGAAAATACCCAGTTTTCAATGCTTGTTTGAATGTAGCAAAGTACACACTACCCAAAATGGAAGATGATTTCTGACAGAAACTGGTTGATATTTACGTTACATATAAGGAAACCCAAGAGAAATCACATGCAACCAGTCCATTCGATGAGATTAGAATCCGAGTCGAACTACTAATGTTCATCATCCACGTCCATTCGGCCAATAATGGAACTCCTCTTCAAATCTTCAATAACTTATAAATTACGGTTTACATGATGAAAAAATTTTTAATATAATTTAAGTATGCCAGAGGCCAACTAAAGATGCAAAACACAACAACAGCAAAGGTTCGATTCGTTTGCTGAAAAGTACTAGTTTTTCAAAACAATAAACTTCTCTTTGAAAGGTATATATATATATTTCTTTACGAAATATGCCCATCAGTGGCCCGAGCGGTAACGTCGCTGAACACTAATAGTTCGACCCTTATAAAATCCTCCACAAAGGCATCTTTCCCTTTAAACAGATAACCCTCACGTACTTTGCCATAATTAAATAAACCAAACGGAGATAGATTGTTCTCAAATACCTTTAGCTATTTATCTCAAATAGCTCTCACATGCTTTAGGGTAATCACTTAATCAACTAAAATAATAAAGCAAAGTTATTAGCATTAATGAATAAGACCTGTCTTTAAGTAGCTTCATTTCTAAAATATAGCACGAATTTAAGTTACAAGAAAAATGGACAGTGGGTTCGCCATGCAAAAAACACTAAGAGAATTTAAAATAACTATTAGCACCTTTAACAGCGAATGTCAAATAAAATTACTAAACTTTTTTTAATGCATACTAATCATCTGTACGACGTAGAATCGAAACAAATTACCATAATTCATAGACTAAGAAAAATTTGCGCGATTTGTTGGCTGAAAAGAATTTACTCGCACATTCAACGGTACATTTCAGAAAAATTCAAATTCTGGCACGGAAGAAAGTTATGTTTTGCATGTTGATGTTTTACAACATGGATGGATGTACATTAGCTGGTCATATACTTTTACTTCCATAACTAAAAGTATATGCACAGTTTTATAAAAATAGAGCATTCAGCTTAATGAGAACATTTGTTGTCATGTTTCAACAATCCATGATGCAAATACAGGGCATTTTTTGTAAAAGATCTTCTCTACAGACATCTCTTCCAGGCAAAGACAGAAAACCCGCAAAATTGGGATTTTTATTCTTACCAGAACAAAATTATCAGAAGAACCGTATTATTGGAAACTTTTATTGAAGTAAATACAAATCTAAGAACTGGAAGATTTTGAATTGTATACTAATAATGAAATTTTGATGTCCATTGCAGTTTACATTAAAAAATTTGTTCTCTAATTTAAACATGTCATATAAAATTGCAAAATTTAGTGGGAAAGATTTTACTGACCATTTATATCATTAATTTTTTAATTCTTTCAATCCCTCTTTTTTTTTCTGAAATAATCTCAGACTAGTTTTACACAAAAAAAAAAAAGATTTTAAATGTAGCATTCTTTGCAGAACATTTTAATTTGAAGACATTTATAACACTGTTTAAAAGATATAATCCAAACGGCCTCTGAATATTGTTCAAAACACACTTAAAGTTTCAAAAGTTCTACTATTTAAAATTTTAAAATGGATAAAGTATATAGTTTATGTATACTTTAGATTATGCAAACAAATGTGCAACTGTTTAAAATCACTTAATATCCTCTTCTATAAAATGCATACAACAAACAACGATTTCTCGTCGGACTGAGACAACTAAGACCAACCAAAACTATGTGTTTTAGAATAGGTTGCTTAAACATTCCAAATTTTACAGATTGGCTAAACTCAGACAGATATACGTAACTACAATTATTTAAGTAATAAAGCTTATATTATTCAATAAAACTAAAATTAAAATTGAATATGCAGTTTACAGTTAACGAAAAAGAAAATTGAAAAGCACTTTTCTTAATTTAAAAAACAAGTTAATTATTTAATAATACAGCTGGAATTTAAAAACATAAATCCAAAATAGACCCTGTTTTAATGCTTTTTAAACCATTAACTATTACAGTTTCAAATTCATTGTAAATTAGCATTAGAAATTATTCAACTGATTAATATTATTTCGAATATTTCATTAATTTTTAGTTCATCTGATACTAAATTAATGGTGCTCACCTGAGTATTTGCTGCCGAAGGCTTTGTTTACTGCAACTATGAGAAAAACGTGGAGTTAAAATCCCGTCTTGAAGAACAACAACCAGCGGTGAACTTCAAAAACAGACCTCCGTTTTTTCCGCTCGAACTTAGGCTCGTAGGCCACACGCAAACAGCAGTCGAAGAGGGAGAGAGGAAACGTACGACCCTACCACGAGCTAGACAACCCCGAGTACTGACTGACTCGAATGTATAGCAAGCAAGCAACCAGTCTGGTCCTTTTTTCCCACACAAGCGCTACTTCTCGTCAGAGTTGCTGCTGCTTGTGCTTTTGAAAAGCTGGTTCGGGACAGGAAGTTAGTACGAGCTGACCTGCCCTCGGGTGTTTCTGTATCTGCTGCCGCAGCTTCAATAATAAAACTAGCTGAGTGGTGGCAGCGGTGCGGAGGAGAGGAGGAAGGTTGGTAAAATGATGGGGATGCAGCAAGCGGTGCGTTTCACAGCAACAATGGAAAAACGACAAGAGGAGTGATAGAGAGGGGATGGGTTCGATTTATTTTATTTTATTTTGCTTGCGGCTTTTGCCTTTTTTTTTTTTCTTTTGGCGATGTGTGAGTGTTCGGCAGCTTTTTGGCGATACCAATCGGTTCTACACCCTGACATCACATCAATTGCTCTGTCAGTGATGAAACACTACAAGGGTTGAATGTGCCCTTGAAAGCAACTAGGGGTCTGTAGGGGCGTTCCTGTTTCTGGGATCGGTTTATGCTTTCTAGGAAAGGAACTGGATCATATTGTTCGGTAACGTGCAGTAAAACTCCAAATCAGAGATCGCAACCTATCCGGATTATTGGATTGTCTTTTTCTGTAAACTGAATACGTTTCTTTTTCTTATTTACTTCGTTCGAAGAAAATACATTTACCTTCCTAAGGAAAAAGATTATTTACGTAGCATAGGCTAAATAAGTGTTTATTATAATGCAAGTGGAAGGACTTATTACTTTTTATTTATTGCTATTCATTTCAATGAATATTACATAGTTCAGAAAAATTAAAAGCCTCAATTTTGGTATGCTGAATGGAGAAGCCGGCTAATCATAGTTTTGGGCCTGGCTCCGAATCCCGAAGAAGACATGGATGATTTTTGCGGCATGGGGGTACTTAAAATACTGTCGAGTTGAAAGTCCTGTTGAGATGTTGATGGGAAGAAAAAAAATGGGTAGGAGTCCCTTTTATCCGTTTTCCTGCAAATTCTCCTTCAAAACTGCTACGGAGCTGGGGAAGTTCGTACTGTAAAGTGCCCACGGCCAAACCAACAACAGGCGCAACTTTTGCATCCTTGGTCACGATAAAATTAGTATACTTGATCTAATGTTATATTCTGGCAAGTGAAATAAATCACTACAACAACAACAGAAAAAAAAAAAAATAATAATAATTTCGTAAAATTAAATATGTCATTTATGCCACGATATAAAAGAAGCATGCCCCAAAACTAAACTTGTTTCCATTTTTATTCCATTGAAATCATTCGAACTTTTTTTTATGTATGTGAAACTAAACGCATGCCCTATTTCTATTGATATGCTATTAATCTAAGACATTTTTTTATTTCTCTGAAATAATAAAATGATAGAATTAACAATACAATAAATGGCTCTTTATGTAATGTAGTATTTCTTATAATTATTCAATTGAAAAGTTAAAAACCTGTAAATAAATAAATGAAAAAAGGGCACTTTTTTTCACTTTTTTAAACTGAAATAACCAAACAAACAAACAAACAAAAAAAAAAAAAAAAAAATCCTGGTAATTGACATTTACGGATAACGAGTTCGAATAGTCAGAATTCTGCTGAAATTGGCTCACAAGATAATTTTTTAAACTGTTTAATTCTTTTCATATTATTTAAGACGGCACTTTTTAATCCATTATATAAAAGACTAAAACAAGTGCAAATCATCAATAAAATATATAAAAATTCGAAAATTTGTAATCCCGTATTGAATACAAAATTAATACAATTATTACAAGGAAAGCATCCGATGAAATGAGGCAAGAGATAATAGCCATTAGATAAATGATGTGCACAGTCTCCAAAGCAATTTGTTCAGGATGCTTAGCGAAAGCCAATACTTGCGAGCAAAGAAAAAGATTTTCAAAAGACTCGATTCACATAATTTAACTTTAAACTATCTTCTTTGTTGTTAACTTTAAGTACGTAATGATTTCACGAAGAACATGTTTCACAACTGAAGATAGAAGATTTGTTTCCATCTTCAGTTGCTCTGTTTCTCTCTAAAAAGGCAGCAGAATTTGGCAAACAGACTAATTTTCGTTAGGGTGGGAGATTTGATACAGGCAAACTTCTAGTAATATTAATCATTTAAAAATCATTAATTTTAAAGATTAGTTTATTTTTATAGATTAATCCACCATTACACTTTTATTTTCAAATCAAATTCTTAAAACATATTCTTCGTGTTCGCTTTCCTTATTAATCTCTGTAGTATTAAATACGATTTAAAGTGCACGGTTATTACAAATGTTCCATCGAATTTCAAAACATTGTATTTCGCGGTATTCGTATTGCAAATTTAAAAAAAAAAAAAAAAAAAAAAAAAAAAAAAAAAAATTGGTTAAATGAAACGAAGTATAAGCTTTCGAATCATAAAACTATAAAAATCATAACAATATAAATATTTGATATTATTAGACGGCCCAACACAAGTTCCATTATGCTGTTACACAATGCGTGTCCAATTACATTCATATTGCTACACTTTACACGACACGTGTCCAAGCGGTACTTCAAGCTTATTCACAGGCATCATATTTTCTTGTTTATAATCACTAAAGCGCTAAAAACGGTCTAAAACTCTTGTAATGTTATTGGAAGTGGACATAAACATAATCTTCAACATACTCCACCCCCAAAAAAGGCACATTGAATGGTAGACCCTGATGATATTGATCAGAGCCAAGCCAGCTTCTCCATGTCGACCAGTTCAACGAGGTGGAAGCTCATTAATCAGATATCTATGTTCCTCATTAGAAAACTATCATGTCAGAAACGGAAATTTCCTGAATCCTCTTTCGATTGAAGAAATAACTACAACTGCCCACTATCTACCATTATTCTGAAAAGCTTTTAATGATTTACCATTGTTCACTGAATCTTCAAGGGTTTACATCAACTAAATGCTATCAGCATTAGGAAACTGATCCAACGACTAAATACCTGTTGAGATAGTCAGCTCAGGAACCCATAAAACCGAACTTGTTAGATTAAGGATAGTCTTAGTGTTCTCGAATTTTAAAAAAGGACTATATATTTCTGCCTTCGAAATGACACAGAAGAATCTTTTTCTGCTCAGCGAGAGCATGGCAATTTTACATGCTCCATGTTTGGACACTCTGATGGTCTACCATTTCGCATTAGTGAATGTCGCTACGTAATTGTGCATTAGATGGGTAGTAAAATCCTCATTCTTAAGAGCGACTAGAAAATTTTTATCACTTGATATAATTATCTATTAACGTTTAATGTTGCAAAACCTGCAGCTGTGGAATACACCAAATTAAGACTACCAGACGGTCGAAATTGACGCAGACAATCCTGGATTCGTTATACGTCCAAGACTATGGCCTGGATTGAAAATGTCCGAAATATTTTAAACGAGTGTTTATAAAAATTGAAGAAACTATTAATTTACAGAAGAGGGCAAGGGAATCCTATGAAAACGTAGTAAAGCCTTTATTAGAATGCAAGCAGTTTTGGATAAAAATCAGGAGAGATTTCGGGTTCTTTAACAAGTACATCTTCGCATCATCCCATTGAAGGTATATGTGGCTATCGTGATTTAGTTATTTCAATGGGTGGTCTTTTTTTTTTTTTAATTCGTCTAACACGTGACTTCTTGAATAGAATATTATTCCTTCTTGAAGAAGATGGACTAGTGCTCTCCAAGTGTGTACACGTTTTGTTTAAAAACGTTAAATTAATTCGAAGTTAAATTTTACCATTATTTAGAAATATGTTTAACTTTTTGGATCGAGATATTTTTTGTTCGGGCAAAGTTTTGTTGGGGTTCAAAACGTCTTATAGAACTATGGTAAATTCGCTTGGTTTTTCATTACATTAAAACGACATTTTTCTTCAGTTATTATACAGACGCGTGAGGTACTTTAACTTTTTTTTTTTTTTTTTTTTTTTTTTTTTTTGGGTAAAAACGAAAATTTTTTCCCGATTTCTTTCAGCCGAAAATATTACTCCTGTAACTTTCATAAAAGAGAAATGTCGTAGAGCCAACTTTCATAACCCGTTTCCTCCTTTCCATTTTCAATCCTGGAGTCAAAATCATGCCATTTCATTCCCTACGATCTCCCATTTCGAAGCTGAATTTTCCCGAATCATTTTTTTTTTTTTTTTTTTTTCAAAATGTCGTTGATGAGAGCGTCATTTGTTTAGAAAGGGACACGTGATAAATGCCATTTGACTTGTTGCTTTTAACAATTTGAACAATACACCAATTGCTGTGAAATGATTTCAAAGCGACGCACAGGCGTGAAATGCAGCTCTGTTTTCAATGATATGTGATTTTTCTGAATTTGTC
Organism: Stegodyphus dumicola; assembly: GCF_044657685.1. Classification (NCBI taxonomy): domain Eukaryota; kingdom Metazoa; phylum Arthropoda; class Arachnida; order Araneae; family Eresidae; genus Stegodyphus; species Stegodyphus dumicola. The sequence goes on from NC_140771.1 coordinate 205,179,292, forward strand.
TCCTTATACTTTCATTCATCTCGGTTTAAAACGTGATCATGGGTTTATCGAAACCTGAATTTATTGAAACTAGACGAGGTCATCAAGCTGTAATATTCGAAGATTAGCATATAATTAAAAAGAAATTTTAAAAAATGACAATAAATCGTGAATATGCCAGAAATTCACTGCAGTGGGACTTTATTGACAAATTCTGAAGTTGTATTGCAAGAAAGAAACCATACCTGCACTTCTTACGTAGGTAAGTTCGAGAGAAAAAATATCACAAAGTTTGTGTGTGGGGGAGGTGATATTCCAGACGAACTTACTGCAATTCATTAAAATTCATTAAATTATTGAGTATTTAATGTTTATTGAATGCGCATGGACACGTATATATATAATGAAAAATATGTAGAAAACAGTTGAAATGTGTAAGGTATTATTAGACTTTTAGTAAATGTAACTAATGACTATAATGTAAGTATGTAAGGTGACTTATCGCTATATCTTCAAAGTACTACAGAGACTTGAGAAGCTTGCAAAAGACCCTTTATTTTAATAAGATGAACAGAAGGCAGACCTTGTGCTTACAAATCAGCCAGCATGTATTGCAAGAAATCAAAATATAAATTCAGTCTAAATCTAAATCTAAATAACTAATAGCTAAAGGCTACGCAGAGTAATTTAGGCGCGAAGTTGGTTCTTAACTTTCGTAGTGACCAAAACATTCAGTGACTTGCCAATAAGATAAATTAGTTTTGACACGATCGGATATAAATATTTTGTAATTACGTCGTAAATATACATATAAATGTATATATTTTCTTTTTCTACAATATTTAAGAGTCCTAAGTATGTGAAAAGAATACATTTTTAAACAACATATCATTTTGAATGGAATTAAATGCTATATTTTTCACAGAACGGTTTAATTTGAATGAAATATTTTCAAGAATTTTCGTTAATTACGTTAGAAAGATATTTCAAGGTAATTCGACTTTATTCGGTTAAGGATTACAAAAAGTAAGATCAAAGTTTACTGTTTTATTAACACTAAAATTATGCATTATTTCTTTCCTATTTATAGAGCTTCTTCTTAAAATACATCCTCAAATATGACATGATTTTTTAGCTTCCGAGGCAACTTTTAAATCGAAAAATCTAAGTCAGTTTAAAATTAATACTCTATTCCAGCGGTTCTCAACCTTTTGACTAATGCGTACCATTTAAACAAATATTGAAAAAAGTTAGTACCACCATTACATTTTACAAATTCAAAATTGTTTACCATTTTAATTATAAAAATTTAAGTTATAATACTTTCATTCTAAAATTTAGTGTGAAATTTGGGTCTCTGTAAGAGAGACCAATTTCTTTATGTCTGGCCTTATTTCACTTAACTTTAACCGCAAATTAGGATCCACTTTTAATTTTGTTCCATATTTATGTTTCAAATAAACATGGAAGAAAATCCTTGTTTACTCAAATACGTTGTACAAAAAGGTAATAAAAATTTAATAGCTTTATTTGAGATGCCTTTAAATTCTTTTTTTCCGTTCAGTCAAAAGTTAACTAGTGTGTTATTTTTTAAATCTTCAGTTCGAGTTCGATCACACGAAATTTCTCTCGGCTGTTTTTTTCTTCACGAGATTTTTGTGCTTAATAGTTAAAAAATACTTTGTTTCTTTGCGTACCACCTATTTTTCTCTTGTGTGCCACCAGGGTTACTCGTACCACCGGTTGAGAACCGCTGCTCTATTCGGTCCATTTCAAATTAGAGCGCTTTTATTTTAATAGTGAATTTTAAAATAAAACGTTAAATATTGGTGCTCATTTCCATGTACTTAACTTTCTCTGAATATTTGCGAAAGGAAGCAAAAAAAAAAAAAAAAAAAAAAAAAAAAAAAAAAAGGATTTTTTAATAGTATTTAAAATTTCGTAACTGAGTTATTATAAAATGTAAGGGGATAATTCTTTTAATCATACTTATCGGATTTTTTTTACCCTTAATTTCAAATATATATATTCTAAAACTCTTCTTTATTACTTCCTTAAGTTCGCATCTCATAGAATTTGCTTTACAATACCTTTTAACAGATTGCTTTCCAGTACGAACAATTCTTGCTTAAATAGTTTTATAAACGTATTTGTGAACAGGATTTCAATTTATGTTTACAATTCAATGTTAAGGTTATTTATTATATATTTAGATAATATTTATAATCATTATGAATGTAGATACATTTAATAATTAAATTTCTTCGCAGTAACTTTCACAGGAGCTTATGAATGAATAAAGTCTTCAATTCAAATACATTTATAAATAATTTAATAAATATTTACTTATTTTGTTAAAGGCAGATACATGCTTTTTGAAAGCATATGCATAAATACCCATTCATATTTCATATTTTTCATTTTCAGCATGCGCAAATCTTTAATTTCTGTGCATTCACTATATTTTTAGAGTAAAGTAATTTACAATAATTTAGCATACATCCGAAATTTAATAAAAAATTATTTTATTTAAAACATTTTGGTGTTTGCAACATAAAATAAAAATAACGAATGTTCTATCAAGAGTATTGTAAGACGTATACAATTTTAAAGGTACCGAAAAGGTACCGATATTTTTTATTCCTTAAGCATAACATTTTTGCTAAAAATTTATATTATTGTAGTTCAACAGCTCAGAATTTTATAAAAAAATTCATAATCAAAATCGTTGTCGTTAGTTATTGAAAAATAACCAAGCTGTGATTTTTGCGTAAATGTCACTATACAAATTACTACTATCCATTATACAATGAATGTTTCTTTCATGTGGAAGTGTCCCGTTTTTGCGATGTGTATGGGACTGTCGCGTGTCGAAAAAGCGCTGTCTTTATTCCTCTCAAGATATGCTCTACCACCTTACCTATTCTCACGATTATCAATAATCGCTACAAACTCAAAATTCTAAATCTCACTGCCATGCTATGCTCAAGATTCGAAAAGTGGATTCATTCCCTATATTGGGAAAGTGGTCTGACCCAGGTGCCCGATTTCGTTGAGCGAAGACAAAAAGCGCTGTCAAGGGGCTTTTGAATATAAACAAAAAGCACCATATCTGAAGACCCATCTGGAAGCTTCGGAGCAGTGCTTCACCAAGGTTCTTTAATATACTAAGGTTAGGCCAGGAACGGAAAAAGCGTGCCATTGGTTGCTGCTAGTGACGTCACCTGGGAGACAAGACGCATCGGCCGACGCGTCTGCTACATGATTTTGGTAATGGAAAAAATGTAAACTAAAGCAAAATGATCATTTTATATGTGGTAGATACACGGGAAATACCGGGTACTTTCCGATTTCTTTTTGTTAAAGAAAATGTTTATTTTATGCACAGAATTCGTACGAATGCTGAAAATAATTGTAAACATTAAATTCTTTTCGTAAAGGAAAGCATTAGAAAATGTAAAATGATATTTAAGTTAATTAAGGGAAATAAATATTGTAAAACAAGGTATTTTTCAATATTTTTTCGTAGTGTTGTTTGCACTAAATAAATCTTGTTGAACAGAACACATTATGGCATAACTGCTAAGACCATGGTAAAAACATAATCAAAAAGTATTATCTATTTATTTTCATTGCTCATGCACTTTTTTTAATACAAATGAACTTTGACATTCCATGAGAAATATATGATCGTGATTTTCAGTTTAAATTACATATCTCAAGCAAAAATGTATATAAAAAGATTTGACTTAACAAATTCATATTTAAATACCATAAAATTCTACAAATTTCTTAATATCCGTCATTATACTTTATACTGTATAGTCATAATCTCCTATGCTACGTACTGTATAGTCATAATCTCCTATGCTACGTACTGTATAGTCATAATCTCCTATGCTACGTACAGCTTCATTTTCGTGATTATCACATTTGGTGTAGAAATTATGTGAGGCAATTAAGATCTCGCTATCTAATGGTTTGATTTTCATTCCACAATGGGCCCACCAGCGGCCGAGCGGTAAAGTCGCTGAACACTGGTAGTTCGGTACGAATCCCGCGAACGCTCTGGCTGCATGGGCGTTTTCGTGGTTTTCCTCATGTGTAACGTGTATACGAGCCAGTTTCCCTGAGAAAGTCCTCCACGAAGGCATCACACCTATTACGCAGATAGCCCTAGTGTGCTTTGCCATAATTAAACACACCACCACATCTTAATTTCAATTCAGCCTGTACATAAATTAAATATTTTTAATTACTAATGTACTGTATTTTTTATCAGGTTGTTTCTTAAAATATTTTTGTTATACTCGAAATATGTGTTCAATATTGAATTATTTTTCTTTCTCTTATAATTAAAAACAAGTTATATGGAATCAAAATTAAAACATATGCAGCAGTTAAATAACACTGAACAGAATATCTTACTTACTCTTTCGCTATTTGTATTCTAGCATTATACACAGATTTGTTTTCCTTCAGGTTCAAGCATGTGTAAGTTATACCAATTAAATTACATCACACATACCTGTAATGCATCAGTTAAATAACACTGAAGGAAATATGTCACTCACTCATTCGATGTTTGCATCATAGTGTGGTCGAGAAATTGTTCTTTCCTCACGGTGAGGCATGTATCAGTTTACTTAGTTCGCAAAGCGTAACCCTGACGCTGCTTCAATACATAGAATTACGTTTGGGATGTAAAGAAAGTAACCAAAACATGTGAATGAAATTGGATAGGCGAATTTATTAACTAATCATTCAGGTACTCAGTATTGGTAAACTGAGTTTAAATATCTCACTACGATGTAAGTCTCATACACAAAATGAAGATTATGATAAAAAAGGATATAAAATGAGAAATTTTTCAATTTAAATGTAAAATAGCAGTAAAATGAAAAATAAATGTAAAGTTACATCACAGTTATGTATGAAAACTACATAAATTCATTAAAAAATAGTTATTTTATCTGGTTGTAAAGAGTGTTTTCCGCCAAAAAACGTATTAACGTGTATAATTCTGACACAACGCTATAACACAATTTGCCACTTCCGCCTAGGTATAATAGCAAATTAAAAACACAAATCAAATCAAACTGTTGATGCAACGAAAGTAAACAAACGCCAAGAACTAACACTGTCACCCACATGACGTCATGCGTATGTGGCATAACTTTCTCCCTGCACTGCGCATCGCTCTTGGGCCCCCCCTGGTGCTTCACTGGTTGTGCAGGGTTGGCCCCTCCTTCTTTTCTTACCTCCATGAGCACAATTAACGACGTCGCTTTCATAGTTTAAACAAAGAATATGCATTGTAACCTCTATTTAAATATACTCGAGCTAATTTGCGTTCTGGCGGGAAAACGGAAAAAGAAAAGCCGCAGTAAAGATTCAAAACGTAAAATAACTGGTTCAATACATTAAATAAATCCTACAACTTATATAAGAGCTCATAGTGACAGAAAACTTACAGTTATATTGCTCATAAATCTCTCCTAGAACGGTTATTTTTAATTGACATTAGAGTAAATTAATTCCATTATCTATCAGGAAATAATTGTAGTCAATCCCGCAATGATGAAATGACGCAGAAAAATGGAGACCTGACCTGTATTTTTGTGAACATAAACAAACATTGGCAGTGATCATCACCTATCTAAGACCACCACATCAACAGAGCTACAAAAGCCTCTTGAACCGTAGACAGTAGCTTTTGAAGAAAACTCTCTGTAGTTAACATGTAGATAAATTTTAATTATGCATATGTTACATTGCTTATTTTCTTTCCAAGCAGTGGAATAGTGGCTTTATTGCTTTATAAGTACGTGAAACTTAAGAAAAAAAATGGACATTATATAAAAAAAAACATAATTATATTAAGAGACACATTTTTTTAACATGCCTGTAGTTCATCACTCTGTTTAGAATAATTTGTCTAAAGGAAATATTTTATAAATATTAGAAATCACAAGCTAAATGAGGTCAAAGTAGTAATGTCACCTCGTCTTAACCGTTTTACTCGAAGAAAACACGTGTTCGCTTTATCGCAAAGAGATTTTTAGACAAGTGGATGTTACCGGAGAAAAAGAATTGGTAAGGGAAAGGCAGCGGACGAAACGCACTATTTCAAGTTGAGGATGAAACGGGAAAGAACGAAACGGCACAAAGCCAGTGCGGATTTCAATGCTAATGACAAAACGATCATAATTAAAGCATTCCTACATGTGAGCATATATGTAATTCACTATTTTAAACAAGCACAGAAGCTTGCTTCAAAGAAAGGCTAAGAAATTTTAGGTTACTACGATATACTTATGTATTTAGCTATTCCTTTGAAATAAATGTAGTAAAAAAAAGTTCCATATTATCCCGTTTCTTCTTTACGGAAAATACAAAATTAAATCTTATTCCTCATTTCCAACGATCTTTTTTCTCTATTAATCTTTTATAATGAAACTCGCCATATCTTCTAACAAGTCACGTGTGAAAATAATTGATTGAAACAGGTTTTAACGTCGTGGACATTATATTCAAGGCGAAAAAGATGAGTAGGTGTTAGCTCCTTAAGATGTCATTTCCGCAAAGGAGAGGGGGGACTCTCCTGTTAAAGTAATTTAAGCAAATTATAGACCCTTAAGCAAATGAAGGCAGCTGAACAGTTAGCTGGAGAAGTGTCGCTTCAGTCCAGCTGATGAAAGAAGATGTCTTAAGCTATTATGAAAAAAATCTTAGCTGCAAGAAAGATTGTTGGTACATTTTTCGAGGCATAATGGGATGTCTGCAGCTCGTGTCTTCAAGTAAATAGTAAGCAAATTACGAAGCATGTCGAAATTACATCACTATTTTTGTAATATAAAATAAGGAAAATTTGGGGACTTAAAACACATCAAGTTTTTCCCCTGCAAAATGTTAATTAATACTAAAAAAATAAGTAAATAAATAACTAAATAAACTAAAAAAGAAAAATAAATTTAAATTAACCTAGAAATATAAGTAAATAAATAATAAAAATTAGTATTTACGTAAAATGAAAATAAATGAAACAAATTACATTAATAATAAAAGTTATATTAATGGATTTATGAATGGGGGACTAAGTTACCTCAGTATATCAGAATCTTCATCTTAAGATAAAGAATATGTTTACTATTTTTTAGTTTGATTTTGGATGCCCTTCGGTGGCCTCTTGCAAATTTGACTTCCCCTAAATCCGCCTCTGCCCCTTTTATTTAGGGTAATATGCTCTAAAATCTATTTTGTTCTTAAGTAAAACGCGGATAATATCGAACATTGGGTATAGCGTGATATTCATATGACATACATAATTATAATAAAATTTAATTTATAAATTATGTACATTAAGAAATTAGCAGCATTAAATAAAGTTATAACAAAATGAACTTTATAATTTACATTTGTACTGGACTAGCTTTCGCATACTGATGAATGAAAGAGCAATTCGAAAATTTTATCTTAGTCCTAAAGAGATGACATAACAATGAAAATATTCTATTGTCTTTAGTACATAATTTCACTTACAGTTTAAAGTAATGGCACAATTAAAAAAAAAAAGAATTCATGTTTTTCCATTAAATCATTGCATGAGCGTTGCAATTTTAGATCCGACTGCGCTCGCATTTCTGTGTTTGCAAGATTGCTGTATTTGATATGTTTGGTTACTTTATTTCACCATATTATGGCCTTTAGCCAATAATGATGGTAAATCAGTTGTTTTGGGGAGGAGTTATCTTCGACAATAAAGGGTATATCAAGCATGAAAAGTAAATGAAAATTTTGAAAATTATCACAACACTTTAAAATTAAGAGTAGAGAAATTAAATTTATACCTTGTATCATATTATTTCTGAATCAAATAGCAAAAGCTGATTGAGGATTAATGAATATGTGCAAAATAATAGCAATGCAATTAAATAAAACAGAGAAGCTAAAATACTAGCTTTTAATTCGTGATAGCTCCTTTAACTCATCTTTTTAACTCAGATATTCTCTCTTTCTATCATAAAGATAACATGCTTATGATAAATCTCACTATGCCGTGTCGCTTCAAAATTAATCCTTACTGTATTTTTCTTAGCTAAAGTTAATAACATAGATACTAACATAATGCTTCAAATAACATTATTAAACTCTGTCATTTGAAATCTAAATGAGCCAATGGGAATAAAATCAAATCAAAACTGTTTTATTCTTAACTTAACCTTCGTACTATAATCTCTTGCTTCTTTGTCGATATCTTACCTCGGTAATGTACCAGCTACAAGAAATTTAATTAAGAGGGAGGGGATCATATCAATATGCTAACTGTGTGATACCAGCGAACAATAGTCAGCTTTTCCATTTCCTACCTTCATAAGTGAAAATTAAATTAAAAATGGAAATGATAGAAAAACTGTGAGCTGCGTGACTTTGCATATACATTGGCCTCTTTCTAGGAGTTTGAATTCCCAAAAAGAATATGGCTGCTACAAAAAGTTATTTCCCCTTATAAATGAGACATTTGATTGAGACAATAAATCTCTGCTTTAGTTTTTCAGTTATTATAAAAATTGTGCATACAAAACAATTAAATGAAAACCTGGTATGCGCTAAAGTAAAAAGGATTTTAAACTCGTATTATAGTTTTATAATGCTTAAAATAATGATGAACCAGAACTTGCTAATGCTCCGCAGGGGTTCAAAATTTTCCTGTAAAATTCCCAAATTTGTAGCTTTCAGCTGCTTACATATACGTCAGTTTTGACATACATAAACCTGATAATCAATTTATAAAATTTTAGATTTGAAAGAAGATGCTAATATTAATTTGCAGAGCATTTTATATTAATTTTCTTTTCTAAATAAATATTCACAAATCTTAGACAGTAGAATGGTTTTAACTTACTTCAAATTTATAATTTTCTGTAAATAGTTTTGATTTAAACTTAAATATTCTCTTTATTATATCTCAAAGTTCGGTTTGTTAAAAGGTTTTAAATTCACATCAGTATTATTGAAATATATGTATCGTATTCAGTTGTTATTTACCTTTCTATTATTTAATCACTGAAGATCCCATTTTAAAATTAGAAACGTTTAAATATTTATATATACCTTGAAACACATTTAATTTGAAAAACACAATTAATTAATAATAACTAATAAGTATGAGCATCTGTAGCAGTTTCATAGTTAATACGAAATAATTTAACTCCACTTAAATATTTATGTCTTAGGATTTTTAATTTCTTATTCATCCATTTTTTAACCTGCATCGTATATTTGTTTTTATTGCATATATTACTCTGTTATGTAAATATATTTTTATTGCATTAATGCAATTTATACTTTAATGATAATTTTTATGAACTTTTGCTTCATAACTTTTGTTAACACAAGATGTTTCTGACGCCTTGGTATACATTAATCTTCAGTGCGCAGCTTATTTTCCCGTGTTTCACGCTTCATTGAAATTATTTGTGAAGAGAAATGGTCGCTAAATCACCTAATAATGTTTCTAATGCTGTAATTTATAATACAACGAGTTCACATGATTTATAATATAATCATTTTTATGGTCCTAATGTTACACATTTAAATTACTGTGGTTTAGATTACATTTCCTTCTTCATCTATACTATTATATTATAATCTAAATTTCCTTCTTCATCGATACTATTACATATAAATTTAACTAATTTTTTTGAACATGTTAATTTATAATTCAGCGCCCTTTTGTATTTATTTGTACCGTATCTTCTGTTTTCTTTAATATATTGTTCAGCATGTGGCATCTCTTTAGACTTATTTCAAGAGCCCTTCAGTCCACTATGACCAAGCGGTAAACTCCATGAATATTAGTAATTTGACTCAGATTCAAATCCCGGCAAACAGGGGCAGACTGCATGACAATTTTTGCGATTTTCTCTTGTATGTAACGTGAATATGAACGAGTTTCCTTTAAAAATTACTTTACGAAAGTATCCCTTAGCATAGTACCTTCGTGCTTTTTACCATAATTTAAATAAACTAATCAAGAGCTCTTCCTTGTTTTTGGTACATTTAATATAGAATTTATTCACGTATCCTCCATAGAAAAAGCTTCTCTGCGTGTGGTAATGTATATCTTTTTATTTATCATGTAAAAATACTTCACTTATGCATTTTTTATGCACTGGTAATTTTTATCTTTACCTTAGCATATATCTTTGCATATTTTTTTAGTAATAACATAATAAGAACATAAATTAACTCAGCCTGTAGATTCCTACCTCGTCGCAAACTATCCGGAAGTTTTTCCAATCACAAGGATAATGTTTAAATGTGCATCTTTTACTGAAAAAATAAAGGCACGTTTGAAACCAAAAATTAAATATATATATATATATAAATCTATTTTTGCAAAGTAAACTTTAATATTTTTTAACCTTGGTAAAAACTTATTTACACCAAGTATAAGATAACATATTAATTATTGGACCTCAATTATTGAGAGGAGATATATTAATTTGTACTGCAGTTTATCTTATTCTTCTTCTTCTAGATAAGTTTTAGAAATCTTAGCATTTTTTCTCTTATTTTGAATTTTGTTAGAAACCTTACATTTTCAACACCCTATTCATATAAATATTTTATTTTTGCTTATACTGTTTGCATTAAATTATCTATAGCTTAGTCTCCCATTTGCTATATCTCAGAGATTTACCATCAGTGGTATAACTAGGAAGGGACCAATGGGGCATCTGTCTCCGTGAATAACATCTAGTAGGCGACAAATTGGTGTTACGAAGTTTTAGAATGAAATATTCTCCATTCTGGGCAAACAGAAGGGGGCGCAAATTCTTCATTTGTCCCCATGCTCTGAAGAATACTTTATTTAAGTCTTTACTTACCATTAGATGAGGTATAAACATTTAATTTACTTTTCAAATTTAAATTTCATCTAGCTTACCTAATTTAAGCAATTTAAAAACAATGAACATACATTTTAAATTTATTTTTAGTACTATCACTAATGTAATTTATAACCCATTTAACTCACAGGAAATAAAAATATCCCACTAATAATTTTAATAAGCATTTGCATCGTTAATGCTTTTACAAACTTTGGTATCGAATAATCGTTTGCACGCCACTTAACTACATTAAATTTTTCAGTCAAGCTCATATTTCCTTCCTATTATTTCTAATGAAAGAAGTAAAATTAAATTATAATTTTAACTGAAGTATTTTTTTTTAAAAATCTAATTCATATGCTTTAAATTACTTAATTTATAGTACTATAAACATTTGCCCTATCACTATAATTAATTAAAGATGTTTGTAATGCCAAACGTTTATGTTTACGTATTTGTTTCATTTTCTTAGCTACTTCTTTAATTTTTATTGCTGTTATTCCCGTTTAATTAGTCTGCTTATTTACTGTTTTTGTCACTTCTATTTTTTTTAACTTGTTGTGTTCGGTAATTCTATTTATCCCTCTTTTTTCTGTTTTATGCGCTGCGGCTATTATTTGTCTTCGAAAGTACAACTGAATTTCAAAGCTCCTCAGATCTTTGAAAGGGATAAACTTTATCATCTTCTTCGAGCAGTGTGAAAACTTCTGTGGTGTCTGAGGGGGGCAAATTTCCACCCCTTTTTCGAACAGTTGGGTTATAGCGGTCATCGCTTACCTCTCTTTCTTCAATTATATTGTAATAAAGATGAACAAATAAAAAACAGGTGCTCAGATGTGCCCTTTAAGATACACATTTTATATTTAAGAATGGTGCTTGTCAAGAGGAATAAAGAAGTTTTAAATTAGCCTTCTTCCTCTAGCATTTAGCTTTCGCCATCATGCATCTACATCATCATCCACCATCAACATCGACAATATATCTATAACATTGTCTGGTACAGGAGAAAAAATACATTTCTTGCTATAAAACTACTTTCGTTACTGTTAATGCATAAATTATTAAATCAGTGCCATACAAGATATTATTTTTGATCACATGAAATCTGACGTTTCCCTCATTATTTAGAATCATAGTGAAGCAATGATATTATACACGTAATCAATATATTTTTACATGACTGCGTAATATTAAGCAGGATTCATTTCCCTCCTTAGAAATAAATCCATCGAATATAAGTACGTAATAAGAAATACGTCACAGCCGCAGTAGGCAATTTAGACAAAAGACTCCTAATATAATTGAGAGAATCTTAGTTCAAAATACTTTCAATCCACAAAGATTCTCCGAGTGAATTAGAGTGTCATCGAAATTTAATTTTAATAACTCTTTAAAAAATCTAAGGCTGATGACTGTGTCCCCATTTCCTTTTAGAAACAGTTCCTTCTAAAGAAGAATGGATACCGGAAGTTCACATTAAGCACAGTTTAAAAAATTTTGACGATATGAAAAAGAAGTTTAAAACTCTCGCATGAGCATGCAAGCAATTGGCAATAATTATACTTCAACGGGAACCAAGTCTTTGTTGTCAGCGTACAAGATGTTGAATTGTTCGACCATTGCGCAGAGAGAGTGACTCACTAATGGCAAGTGAGCGCCGCTCAAGGGCACTGATTCAGTCGAACTAAAGAGCAATCATTTGTGGGTCCCAGAGAAAAGGGAGAAAACTCAGGCGTCAACAAAAGGAACAAACATGTCCTCTCATGAAACTTCACGGACAACAACTCTGGTTGGACAAGTAACATAAAGATAAGTACAACGGACAAACCATTAAGGACAAGATTGCTCCTGACAAAGAATCCCTTGACCTCTGACCATGATACCAAGGGCGAAACTTTCGAAAGTGCAGCAGTTTTAAAGGGTTATAACGAAAATGGTAAAAATGTTCTGAAAATTAGTCTTGTAAGGAAGTTTTCTCGGGGATATTCAACGTTTAACTTCCTGGAAAATGTTAAGTTAGACTAAGGAGGAAATAAATTTCACAACAACGTTTAATATAAAAGAAATGCAAAGGTAAAACTTTCCACTTCGTACTTCAGATGCCTGCTTAACGAAAGAATCAGGTTGTAGGAAAAAATGTCCCCGGAAAATAAGGAACGGAAAAAATGTCACCCTTCGTTTGCAATGGAAAATATAAGGCATGTTTAGAAAGATCGCCAAGCTGGGTAATAAAAGTTTTATCTTAACTTAAAACCTCCCTCAAGAGAGCCCGCTATAAACCTGCCCGTTAAATTAGAATTTGGCAGGTTCACCTAACTCCAATCGGCAACATTATTCGGCGAGATTTTATAGTTAGTTTTTTTCCGTTCCTTATTTTCCGAGTGACTTTTTTTACGTTACTTATTTTCCGGGGACATTCTTTCCGTTTCCCTTTTTTCCGGGTGACATTTTTTCCGCACACCAAAGAATCAACACTTGTATCTCTAAAATCTGAGATGAGATTATAAGGTATTTCTCTCGCCTTCTTAGCCTACCTTTGTGATGGAGTGGTCAACACGCTCGGTGCGTATTCGAGAGGTTCGAGTATCGGCGAGGACACTGCACATTTTTCATCTCTCTTGCTTCGAAACAACCTAATGTCTCTACAGTGGCGCCCGAACTAAAAGAGGTGGTGGATGATTATTCTCCACCACCAAGATTTAACGATCGAGTCGCCTAATCCCCAATTGCCCTTTAAAAGGGGGAGTATATAAGGTATTTCTCCCGCCTTCTTAGCATGCCTTTGTGGTGTAATGGTCAACACGCTCGGCGAGTATTCGAGAGATCCGAGGTTCGAGTCCCGGCGAGGGCACTGCTCACTTTTCATGTCTCTCAGCATCAAAAATCCTAATGTCTCTATAAGATGACAAATTGAATTCTGGTTATGTATGTATATAAATAACTCAAAATTATCAAAAACACGCCTTATATGCTATTACTAATAATATAAACAATAAGGTTAGGCTAATAAGAAAGTTAAGCTATTTGAATATGGCAAAGCTATCTGTCTACAGAACGGAAATGACGACGACTGTTTCTTCATGTTTCGCCCAAAAGGCATTTCATCCAAAATCCCATCTCCATTCCAAATCACTTCGACCTCCTTTTGATAATTTTCTCTTTCCCTCTGATACTCTTTACTCATACATATTGCATCCATCGCTCTCCCTCAGCAGAGGGGTTATCTCTCCGATAACTCTACGGGGGTAGAGTTATTCTTACCTCCATGGATAACACTGTTTCCCTTCGTTCACCCTAAGGCCAAGATTATTTTGTGTTTTCTACTCGCTCAAATGCTCTCATCTTAAAATTTTCCTATGACTTATTTGCATAAAATATTCTACATAAACAATAGCATATTGTAAAACAGCATAAATGGCAGTATTTTATGTCATATTATTAGGTATTTATATGATCATTAATAATTCAACAAACCTGTGCAATGTTCTAAAATTTGAATTTACTTAATAACTACCCACTTGGCGATTTCGCGAAATAATTTAGGATTATACGAAAAAAAATTCACATTTTATTATAACGATAAACTCTTTAAAAATGTCGAAGACGTAATTCATGAATTTTCCGTGACGCAGCTAAATGATTAACTTTCCATTTGAGTTCTGAATACTTTCGGTTTTAAGGCAATTTATTGCTACAGCTTTATTCATGAGGTGAATCGCGAATTATGATTTGAATTTACTATGTAACCATTTATTTATTATATTGGTTTTAATATTAGCTCAAAAGGAAAATATTTTAGATCTACCAAAAATTCTCCAGAGACCTGTTGGTGGTTAATGATCGAAATTTTGGCAACCCTTTTTCTAGATATAGCTTAACATAGTCTAAACATACATCCTTTTAGTATACATATTTCTGGGATAAGAAAATAATACCATAAGAACCGAAAAGACAAATGCGGATTTGATTTGGATGTTTAATTTTAAAATGAATTTTAATTTAAATATTATATTTTTTATTAGGCATCTACCTTTGTAGAAGACTGGGTTTTAACTAATTGGCCGAGGCACTAAAGCTATCAGCCTAGCAGAAGGGTTGTCTTCGTGGAATGCTTTTTACCGGAAATTGACGTCTGTTCACGAGCACTTTTCTATTTGCAGATGAGACTATTCAAAAATGTTGAATAACTTATATGAATTAAATTACGTTTTCAAAGTTTTTTCGTGCAGTTCTACCAGTTTTTCTTTCACTTTAGTGTAATTTGCTGTTTATTTGTTTAATTTTTATTTTTTCGCGTGTTTAACTTTCAGATAGCATGTAGGAGAGGCTCAGGTAAATGTGAGACTTTCTGTAAGCTTATTTTTCCCAAAAAGAAATTTTTTTAAAACGGCTTTAAGTCTCACATTTTCCAGAGAAATGTAACATGTTATTCGGCTCTCAAAAATCGAGCCAGTTTGGAGTTTCAAATACTTACCCCTTGACAAGTTCTCTTTGAAACATTAAATAGGGGAGATGAATATTTTCATTTTATCATTTTACATTTTATATTTGCTTCTTATATTAATTTTTTCACTATTACTATTTTAATTTTAATTTTAAAGATTACACTTTGTTCTAACAAGTTTCAACTTGCGATACAAAAAGCTTAATTGGACATTTTAGTCAGCTTTAAATTTTACACCTTTAATGTTTACTGTACACATCTTTCTTCAGATAGAATTATCGGGATTTCTTTTACTAATGTACTCAAACTATATATATATATATATATAATGTTGTATGATCTTAAATTCATTTAGTGCGAAAACAAGTTACTACTACTTGCACAATTGCTGCAAAGTTAGTTAATAATAATTTATTTCCTAAACAATATTGATTAGTTGATTATATTATCTCCTAAGTTTAATTAAAGTAGAATTATTTTAGAAGAGTGAATCCATACTGGTAAGTTATATTTTGAAAGATGTTTTGAAGTAATTTGAAAGCAAAATGTTAATAATGTTTTAACGGGGACTGGAGTTAAATCATCATGAAGAATAAAATTTCAATTGTAAAAGGAAAAATTAAAAACATGTAATCATTGTCATTGATCGGAAATTAGTTGACTTTTCAAGGAAAACGAACCAACTCCCGTTCAATGAACAATAATTGATAAAAATACGTAAATACGAAGGTGTTTCGTCTTTACTTGAGTTATAAGTTAAAGCCAAACCGGCAATTCTAGTCAGGTCAAATATTTCCGCGAATAGAAGGGATTATGAACCAATGCTGATACTCAAAGAACTTATTCTTATGAAGCATTTTAGTCAATTCAATTTGGAGTAAAAAGCAATTTCTGTAGAGAAATCCTAAATAACCCGAGTAACCGTCCCCGACACCTTCATGTTTATGCATTTGAGTTCTATATTATTTGTAAAAATTAAACATTGGAAATTGTCATTATGAAATCGAATTCAAAGTAAAGTTGAAATAAACATAGAAGATTACAAAATAAGATAAATAATGCAAACTTTGTAAAACCAAATCAAAGACAATATAAAAATAATATAAAAAATAATATATAATAAGAACAGTGAATGTACATGAAGATATAAAGATATAAAGGCCAGAAAAGGTATTAAGTAACTTACATTCTTTCTAGTGGGGCAGTTGGCATTCTCTTCGTGTCTGACTCATAAGTGTAGGGTGTCCGAAAATTCTTAGCGGCAGTGGGGGCTTTGAATAATATCAGTCGGTAAGACTTGGGTGAAGTAATTTATGGTAGTGGGTGGGACTCGGAATTCTTGAGGGATGTATTATGTGGAGTTCTTATTTGAGTGAGACTGTCTGTTAAGATTTTTTTGAAAATACTAGTGAATGGAAATTAATTAATTTCTGGCTAATTGTCGTGTCGCAATGATTAAGAATTTAAGAAAGGAAAAAAGGAATTTTCACTGTCCAAGAGCTATTAGACAGACTAAAGTCATGAAATAGGCCCATTTTTTTAGTAACAGCATAAGTCTGAAGACAATTAGGTTTTTACAATATATACAATTGAGTAATTACACTATATACAAATCCTTCAACTGATAGTCATTCAACTTATACCGCCTTCTCAGGTTTAGGAACAAATTATCATATCCCTATCAGTTAAATGATTTAGAGTGAGTATTTAACGCGTCTCTTTTAAGGCAATGGTTGATAAATTGAATGGTATTAGATTATTTTTGAGAATTTTAATAAGGAGCAAAATTTCGCGTTGTAAATCTATTGTATCTATACATATAATTTTAATTCGTTGTATTTGATTTAATTATAGTATTGTTAATTACTTTTTTGGATATGTTGGAGTTCCAATTTATTAATTTGTTAGTATTGAAATTGAAGTTTCTTGTTTTGTCAAAAAGTAAAATTTTTTTTGTAGTTAATGATTTGAAGATCTAGAAAGTCTATGCTATTTTGTGAATTATTAGTTTTATTAAGTGTAAGACAATTCGGATAAATCTCGAAGTGTTCAATTTTACCAAAATTATTAATTCTAATAAGGTCATCAATATATCTGTAGGTGTGTTTGTAGTAATTTAACTCTTGTGGTTGTAGATTTTTTTGGAAGTTAAATTCTTTGACAAATAAAAAGATATTACAGATCGAAGTGCTGGAATGTAAGCCCATTGGCAATCCTCTGACTTGCTTAAAAAGTTGATTTTGAAACTTGATGTAGTTATGAAAAAGTGTGCATTTTAGGTAGGTTTTCCATTTGTCAAGAGTCATGATATTGAGTATATCAGGGAAGAGTTTAGGTAGATCAAGTAGACTGGTATAGATTTCTTCTAGAGGAAGTGAGGTATATAAGTTTTCATAGTATTTAATGTTTTGGATGTTAATGGTTTGAATGGTATTAATAACAGGAATGTTATTATGAATGATCCAGCAATAGTTATGATTAGTGTTACAATCATTGAAAATAAATTTACAGATTTTATTAAGTTGAATTGAAAAATAATAGTCTACATTTTTCTTGTAATTATTAGTTCCATTAGCTATAAATCTGAATTTTAATGGTGTTTTATGGAATTTGGGAATCGCATAAAGATTAGTAAATCTGTTGTAGTTTGCATTGAAAGTAATATTGAGTTTCTTGTGAATAGTTTTAATCCTGTTTATTATAGATGTTTCTGTAAGGTTGGCTAATTGATAAGTAGTTGCGTTGAGAAATTCTTTATGAATAATTTCTGCGTAGAATTGTTTTCATATAATGCTAAAGTTATTAGTTGCTTTATCTATTTTTGTAATAGTAAAAAGCTGTTTTAATTTTTTAATATCTGATGTAAGTTGCGACCAATTCAGTGTACTTTTAAACTTGAGGTGACTGATTTCGGAGGATATGCGTTGAAATTTTAGCTTTCCATTTTAAGAAGGTATCTATGGGCAAATTCAGCTGATAGCTTGCTTTAACTATAAATTCGTTGATGTTGTTTTCGAAAGTCTTATAACAGTAATTTGTAGTCATGTTTCTGACTGGTCTAAATTTTGTTTTTAGTTGATGGTTTTGTATGATATTCAGGTTGCCAGTAATTATGTGCTGGTGATGAGAATCTACGTAATTGCTGTAAATTAGTGTCTTACAATGTCATTCTGCTGTTTCATCTATTTCATGGTGGTTAGTGAGCAAGTTGCTTAAGGTTCTTTGATATTTAAATGAAATCATTGGTATTGTGTCAACTGCGGGGAAGTAATCTTTACAATCTCTGATGATTCTTGAGAAATGAATATTGTCAAACTGCGGATGCAGAAAATTGACTTTAAAATAAATTTTGCGTTGAGTGAGGCTATTAGAGAGTCTGAAAAGACTAAAATCGAGAATCATGTCTTTAATGATTTATATGTCGTCGTAGCTTTCTTGAATGAATTTTTTTAGTTTGATAAGGAATTTGTTAGTACAGGAGTGTAACCAGTTGAGAAGTTTCTTGGGAAAGTTGTCTGAGTCTAAAAAACATTTCAATTGTTTTTTCAATGCAAGTGTATCCAAAGTGGATAAAAATCTCGCATTATTTTTTATTTTGCTTCCTCTTTTTCCTCTCTGCGTTTTTTTTTTTTTATTTTTTTATTTTTTTTATTTGCTGTAGAGCTTAAATTGGCTGAAAATAGACTTCTTAGAAGTATCTCTATGACTATGTTTATAAGTGTCCATATGGATAAAGTGAACGTTGTTTTAGTATATAGAGAGATTCCTGAAAATTTCGTGTTTTGTGATTGGGTATTATATCTAGTATCTGAAGTTGAATAGAGTTGAAGTCATGGTGTTTAAAGTGCTCTAATTCTGCTGTATTGAGTTGTGATGGTGTACTTATTTTAATTTTTTTTTTTTTTTTTTTTGTGCGTTGAATTTTTTGATTTGAGCTCTATGGTTATTGATTCGAAAGTTAAGATTGTTTTTAGTCTGTCCTATATATTTCATATGTCAAGTGCCGCATGTAATCATGTAAATACAGTTAAATGTTTTTCATAGAAATTGTTTTTTGGGTTTACCTGTAGGAGGCATGGCGTTAAATTTTCAAGTTTGTCATCTAGTGGAATGACAAAGCTTTTGCATGCAACAACAACAAAATGTCCTTAAATGATGTATATAATTTGTTACTTAGGTTTGTGAGTTTATCGCATTTTATTAGCACACCACCAGTTCTGATAGTGAATTTAATAACCTATTTCATTTCAGATTTCAAATATTTAAGATATTATTCTATTAATGAGTTCCCGATTGCTTCAATGATTCTGGTATACATGAGAAATTTCATAATATTTTTTAATCAAATTTATATCAATATATAAAATAATTTAGAAATTTCACTATATTTTGCCAAACTTCGGTGTTAGCTATAAAAAAAGTACGAAAGGAAAGCTTTCTCTCTTGTACTTAAGTCGAAATTTTATACGGTGTTACAAATCGAAGAAGTTCTTTGCCCTCTTTGATCCGAAGAAAGCGCCGCAACAGCCTTTAAGAAAATCTTTAGTCTTTTTGTAACGAAAAGGTGAATTAAATCATCATTGGTACACAAACGACATGCTATAAAAAATTAAATAAATAAATAAAAAATATTAAAAAAAATTAGGGGGAAGGGGAAAAAAAACGGTAATTTAGATAAGGAGAAGAGAATGCAATGAAACTTCTGTTCACGAATTTAATCAGTTCCTGATGGCCGTTCGTCAACCAAAATGTTCGTAAACAATTTTCCCTTGCAAATAATTAATCGAAAATCAATGGAAATGTTAAATGTAAAATAAACATCTGATGTGAACACCACATGACTTTCTTTTATGGCTTATTAAAGCATACATATTTTTTTGCTGCACTTCATTTAAACTTATTTCCTCGAATTTCATTAGAGATGTATTTCTCATTCAATCAACGCAATTTTCAATTTGCAGCAAGGCAAAAATACATAAAACTCAAAAAAGTTTCATTAAAAACAGAAAAATACAGAAAAATCTAGACACTTTTTTATTATTCTTGATGCTAAGCTAAATGACACTACAACACCATAGATAATGATTTAAGTCCTAAATGTCAAAGTCTCTGCCTGCCATTAAATCTAATCATAAATAAATTCTTCCGAATTCATGGTCCTGTAAGACATTTGCTGCGAAGTCTTTTTAATTAGAGTTCAGCAGCTGAAAATATCTTCCAAAATATTAGTTAATTATATATTCAGCAGTTTAATTTTTAAGAAAGGAATTTAATTTAATGACTGATTCAGCAATGAAAACATTCTTGTCTGGCATTTTATCCTCTCCGGAACTCCGTATCCTTTAAGCTTCTTATTATTTTGCTAAATCGTTACCAGAATGACGATCTGAAACCAGACTAACATTTCGAAAACCAATTGATTTATTTCTTAAACCGAAATTACGGATTTATGTCTAGCTGTTCAAAACATTTGGTAGTACTATCTCTTGGAAGCAGCCTGCGTACAGTTTAATCTACGCATAAATACTATTACGAAAAAAATGCGTAAAATTTTGTAATTAGTTTATTCTTAATCGCTAAGCATCATAAACAGTGAAAAGCATCATTTTGATAATTATCAACATCTAATGTGCATTTGTCCCTCAAATCCTCAATAAAAGTGTACTTTTTAGTTATTTTTCCCCTAATGATAGTATCAAAAACATTTCGATTAATCTGCCAGAAAAATAAAGATATGAAATTTTATATCAGCAATAGCAACGACGGAATTCTGAAATCTTTGCTCTTTTAACTGCCAGTTAAAGCGCTATTTCGGAAGATGGAGTTGAGGTATTTACAACTTGTAGACGCGCAGTCGACGACAGATGTGAAACATATGGGAAAATTTTCAACCGACAGAAGACAAAAAACATTGTGTTGAACCGTACATGTACAAAGTCTGATAGTTCTGCAAAAAATGCGATATTATCTGAGTAGTCGAGTTATGTTTGTATAAGTTATGTTTATCATCCTTGGAAAATGTTCATAACCAAAAACGAAACAAATACAGAAAAGATCTATTTCATTACCATCTTTTTTAAAAATTGTTTTTAAATACGCTGTATTTTTTAGAAGTATATCTTTTATTTTAAGCACATATATACTCTATATATTATAATTGCGAAATTATTTCATATTTTTTAATGACGAGAATTTCTTGTTACCTTAAGTATAAGATAAATTTAGGTTAGTAGATAGCTTGGCAATTATAAACTGTGTATCTTGCAAATAAATAGGATGTCAAAGAAATATTTTCTTTATGTGAAGGAACTCCTCAAGTTCATAATTATTATCATTATTTTGAAAGACAAATTCCATTGTTGTTCGGGAAATTACAACTTTTGATTTCGGATACAGAACAAAATTAACTTAATTCTTTTTAGTTCTGTATTAGTTAGCAAGAAATTAGAAATTTAGAATTACAAAAAATATATAAATTGAGAAGTTTAAATGAAAATATTCGCCTTCATAGCTGAAAATGAAAATCTCGATTCAGTTTTACTTTGTCAAAATACATTTATGAGAAAGTGGCCGTTCTTATATACAAATATAAATTAAACTAAAGTTATTTCTAACGAATGAATTAATCCCTCAATTATTAAAACAGATTTTGGAAGCAAAACTGTGGTATAAAAATATTAATACATCTAAAATTACTAACACAGATTTCAGCCTTTTTTTTTTTTAAATATTTAAAGTTTTATCTTTATTTTAAATTTAGAAAGATACTGCTGCGAGTTATGGAATCGTTGATGTTTCTAAGTCCAGATAAGCAGGAAGAAATGCACAATATATTTGAAAGGTAGGCACAATAACTAGTACACACAGTGCATTAAAGGATGAAAATAACTGAAGGAGAACTTGGTTATTCAACAATTCCTCCTTAACAAATAAAATAAATCGTTAAGTTCCTCAGGTTGCTAATTCTCATAACTGATCCAGAATTGATTCACAAATGAAATAATAAAATAAACAACTAAATCAATACGAAATAATACAACAGTACAAAAAATACAATAAGAATACAAAAAAAAAAAAAAAAAAGAATTTAAGATATTTACAAATATTCACGTATGTATTATACGTATTTTTAGTTTACATAATATTAATTATGTAAAATAAAAATACAGAAATCAAATTCTTATTATTAAATAAATAAAATTAAATTTATTACTTAAAATTGCTATAACGCCTTAATTCTTCATTTTAATCTGGATATTTCCCGTTTTCATCCTTTACATAAAGACGGTACATAATAATTGGAACTTAAAACTTCCAAACTAAACCATTCTCTTGTTAAGCCTCCATAATGAATAACTACGCACTTCGCTTCTGCTACTGGGCCAAATCCTTTAACTTGGCTACGCTGCTTTCTTCTTACTGAAACGATATCAAAATATAAATGTTCTGGAACGGACAAGATTAATGTATCAAATAATTTGTAGCCGAAAATATTTAATTCAAATAAAAATTATTATTAAACCTGCCCCGAATGCTTCTGATTAAACCTGCCTCGGTTGCTAACTTCATTTTGGATCGTCTCTGTATGCTTCATCTGTCTACGCAATCTGGGCTGCAATTGGTGAAATTCGCTCTGATGTGCTCTTTTGCAGTTGTCTGTGAGACTTGATGAATGAAAGCCGATGATAGATTTAAAAGACTTAAACAATACGGTTATCATCTTAAAGAGGAACTGAACTAAGTTTATTGTATTTGGGAAAATGTGTATATGTTTTATTGTAATTAAATCTGTTGAACCTGCGCTTTTTATTCTGAAATTTTTAAAGAATTGTATTAGTCATTGCCTCAAGCAAAAACAAAAAAACTTAAAAAAAAAAAAAAAAAAAAAAAAAAAAAACTGAAATTTTTCAGATTTTAAATTACGTCCAAAGGGGCGTTTTTTTAACGTTTTGAGTGTTACCTTTATTTATTAAATATCATGTTCTTTGCACTGAAACTATAAAATTCAGTTCAAGAGCAATACCGCAAAATAATGTTAAATTAAGCATATCTTTAGAATTTCCGATATACACAGTCTCGCGAGCTGGAGATAAAAGTATTTTTTTTTTTCTATATAACGTTGCCATTTCTCGCTTTTAAAGCATTGAGTTTGTAAATCAAAAATTCGTTAAAGTTTTACAAAATATAAAATCTATAATAAAACAAATTCCAAATTTGGGATTTCAGATGCCCATATTCGCAGTAGGATTTCGTCATTCAAAATTCGACGGCTCTATGTACCATTGTTTTATCACAATGCGAGAAATAGACAATCATTTATGCAGATTTTTCATTATTTAATTTCTTCAAATATAATGCAGGACTCTAACATTTTGTGGCAACAGTTTGAAAAGTGAACCGACGTTTATGAGTCCGACGCAAAATGCCAAAACGAAAGCAATAGTCCTTCGGGACTGAAATCCCTTTGGACTAAAAAAAAAAAAAAAAAAAAATCTGAAATGTTTCAGATTTTAAATTACGTCCAAAGGGGCGTTTTTTTTAACATTTTGTGTGTTACCTTTCTTTATTAAATATCATGTTCCTCGCACTTAAACCATAAGATCCAGTGCAACAGCAATATCGCAAAATAGTTTTAAAACGAGCATATCTTTAGAATTTCCGATACAGAGACTCACGTGCTGGAGATAAAAATGTTTTTTCTGCACAACGTTGCCATTGCTCGCTTTGAAATCCTTGAGTTTGTTAATCAAAAATTCGTCAAAGTTTTAAAAAATAGGAAATCGATCATAAAACAAATTTCAAATTTCAAATTTGGTCTTCCACATGCTCATATTCGTTGGAGGATTACGTTATTCAAAATTCGATGACTCTATGTACCGTTGTTTTATCACAATACGAGAAATATACATACATTTATGCAGATTTTTCATTATTTAATTTCTTCAAATATAATGCAGGACTCTAACATTTTGTGGCAACGGTTTGAAAAGTGAACCGACATTTATGAGTCCGACGCAAAATGCCAAAACGAAACTAATAGTCCTTCGGGATTCAAATCCCTTTGGACTAAAAAAAAAAAAAAAGGGGGGGGGGAAAGAGGAAGGAAAGAAAAAAAAAATAAAACCGTATCATGTACTTACCTATAAAAGAGCAATAAAAATCCTGTCAGTTAACATTTGTTTCAGTTTTCCCCTTTAATTACAACATTTAGGTTTCTTTAAAGTTTATATATGTTTTTAATTTGACCTATACCTAACACATTTTTCTAAAATACAGTTAACTTTGCGCAAGCAGTTTTGCAGTAAGCTTAATATATTAATTATGTAATGATCCTCTTTAGCAAGAGTTTACTATGAGAAAAAATTATCAATACATTAATTTAGTTTTATACAAGCCGAAGGATATTAAATTCGCCCGCATTCTGGTGGAAGTTAAACTTTTTCATTACTCGGTCTCAGAAGTTTGTTTTCCCTGAATTTTAATTAAGAAATTTCAAATTGATCTGAATGAAATTTTAAATAATTTATTTTATTTATAGTTTTAGTTTATGAATCTGTTTTTATAGGCTGCAATCTGTTTCCCCAGGCGCCGCTATTTTTTCTTTAGACCTGGCCGATTAAACACCGATTAAATAGTCATGTGGCCAGTTATCACTCGCCAGGAAGACTGACCTTGCCTGTTTGGTAACTACCACGGCCGACTGGCCTTTTATCGATGCGTTTCATTGTTCACTTGTTATATGATGATTCGAACTCACTGTAAAATACAAAAACAATTATTTCAAATTTTTTATTCGCATTTAGAATATGAAGCAAATCGGACGAAGAAAACGTAAAAACATTTAAAGCACTCCAAGCTGAGGCTTCATAAAAATTAATTATACTAGAATACCGATTAGCCGAACCTTTCAGAGAGTACCCTGTTCAAAAAAGCTGAAGTTCAGATAAGAGGACATAACGGGTAAAATTTATTCTAAAAAGACATCTCCAATCTTATACAGCACTAGCGAAGCTGATGACATTAACTACGTTTCATCATTCAAAAAACAAAATGATTTTGTTATAATAATCGTTTCAAAACATTGTTTTTATGTTACTAATCGCTTTTTTCAACGGTTAAATCTAAACTGAATTTTATATGATATGAAGTTTCGACTTAGGGATGCATATCTGAAAATATTATGATTGAGCTCAGTTCAGAATGCATTAATTTTTGCGCGATGTTCCGCCGTCTATCTAATTTTTCTTAATTTCTGAAGGGTATCAATGTATAACTAGTAGCTGAGACAAAATTAACGAGAAAATTTCTGAGAATGTTTTTGAGTAAAAATTAAAAATTTATTAAATATTAAACTTGAGAAAAATTTTCACGTTCTCATTTGAAGCACTGAACATTTAGATGAAGTAAATCTGTATAACATTTAGGAACTTGGCACTGTTTCCAGTCCTCTACAGTTGCAAATTTATTTCGATTTAATCCATTCGTAATGATATCGACCTTGTATCGCATTTATTAAAGGAAGGATAAATTTCTTTTCTATAAGTAGTAAAAGCGAATGGTTATACGAGTTGACATTCATATTCTATTCAGTCATTTCTAAAGAAAATTATACAAGGCTCTTTGAGTTAATTGCCACTGTATCACACCTATTCAGCTATACTAGTTTATTTAAATAAACCTTCCGCAAGTTATTAACTACTTTTCAATTTTATAATGTTTTAATACATGCTTTCAAACTCGGGCTTCATAAAATTTAATTATAGCAGAATGCAATGCCGATTAACCGCACCTTTTTGGAAATTGAAGCCCCATTCAGAAAAGCTGAATTTCAGATAAGAGGGACAATAAGTGTAACATATACTCCAGAAAGGCATCTCAAGCCTCCATTAGCGGCAGTAATGAAATTAACCACGTTTCATCCTTCAAAATACATTTATTCTAACAATCGGGGCTTAATTATTATGTATGCATGTCTAAACCTTGAAGTACACATGACTTCCTTGTACGGAATATTAAATTATACGCAATTTTCCTGCATTTTATTTAAGCATATTGAATTAACAGTTAACGAATTTGGAATTAAATCTACTTCGTCGATAAAGCATAAACCACAATCGAATAAATACACTCTTTTAAGTTCACTATATTTATTTAACATAGCGATACTTCGGCGCTTAACAGCATTAACCTTCATTTTATAACTCAGAGTGCACAAAAAGTATATCATCTGAAGAACTACCACATATACTATAAATCTAAAATAATATAAAAGAAATTAAACAAATAAAAAAGAAATAATTTTTCATAGACGATTCAGCGCCGCTTACCTAATGCGCATGCGCTACTAATTAATTCTGTTCTCACTTCGCGGCTAGGCAAAAATACATAAAAATTCAAAATGTTTTCATTAAAAATTGAAAGATATAGAAAAACATAAACAACAAGTACAATTAAAACAATTAAAAAACAATTTTTACAATTAAAATTACAGTTTCTACGCAAAAACAAGCAATTCGGCCACCGGGCAAGAAGGCATGTTTTTCGGTGCACAAAACTGAAAGTTCACTTTTAGTCTCACTCGGCAAAAAGACACTGAAGGCGTAGAAACCGACTTAACTTGTCGTGGACGATATGCTGAGTCAATATATGGGATAATTTAAAAAACTTAAATGATAATTTCAAAACGAATTAAGCATAATTTATTTCGTAATAATAAAAGAAGGCGTTACTTTGTTATTGCGAAGCTTAGTTTCTCTGTCTAGATTGACAGCAAATCCACTATTTTGCTAGGTTTCAAATGTAAACAAATATGGCTGCTGTGGTAAAAAAATTAGGCTTAGCCTCACTTAAACAACTTTTAAATTGTTGATAATTCTGCAACTATAATATGCAGGTTAGCTAAAGGCATAACACCCTTAATCGGAAGATAAGAACAACATAATTCAATCATTTTTAAAGCAAAAAATTAACAATTTACCAACATATAAGAATAAAGAGACTGAGCCAAGTTACACAGTGGATATATATATATATTTATATATTTTTGGTGCTGCCGATTGCAACCAAAATCCTATATATAAAATTTCAACATTCTGAGGCTACTCGTTTTTAAATTATGCGAGATACATACACATGTACGTACTTACGTACGTAAGACGCCAAGAAAAAACCTCTTCAGAATTCATTTTAAATCAATTTATATTTTTTTGGTGGAAAAAGATCCCTTTATTCGTCCTTACGTACAGATGTCAGGCAAAAACATCGTTGAATTGCATTCGATAGCGGTCAAAATAGATATTTTCGTTGAAATATAATACCCGAAAATTTTCGCGATTACAATACTTCCTTCTTACTTCGCACAAGGAAGGAAAAAGAAACTAAGCATAGATGATGTAGGCAGACACCTAAGGAGCCATTTTAGAAAGGTGCCAGTTAAGTTGTTATCTTTTAGTAAATCCATTAGCCCCCTGTACTCCTTTCACCTTTCCTTTCTAAAACTAAAAAAATACGTATATAAATTCATTCAAATTTAGTTTATTTTTTAACTTGTTTTATAAATTAAACAACAAAAAGCATAGAAAACTTTGATAAATTCCAAATTTTGTATGAAAGGTGTATTTTATATTCATGATTTATAACCAAACAATACAGGGTGATTTCAAATTCATGATATGAACTTGGAGGGGAAGTACAGAACAAAGATACAAATAATATTCCCGTAGAAAATCCAGGTTTCAAACCATTTATTTAGTCATAAATACAGGGTGTCTCACTTGAACTGAAACAAGATGTTTACAAGAACTGTTGAAAATTCTTTAGGCTACAACGATACGTGCTTGACAGCATCGATGGAGCGACTGGCGTGTACTGGCGAAGATGCCAGGTATTTCCCGCACATATGCAGCAGCTACTGATATTCGAGGAACGAGATTCTCAGCTAAGTCAATTGGAGTTGCATAAACAAGACTCTTCGGATGTCCCCAGAAAAACAATCGAGGCTCGATAAATCGGGAGATGGCCAAGGGTCTAGTCCACCACGGCCAATCCATTGCGTCTCAGAGGTTGGCATTCAGGAGATTGTGAACATCAGCGCTGAAGTGGGCAGGCGTCCCATCATACTGGAACCACATTCGGTTACAAATGGAGCTAGGAACATCTTGCAGCAGTTCTGGTAATACGTGTTCCAGAAAAATAAGATAATGTTGGGCAAAGAGTCGCTGCGGCAGTAGGTATGAGCCAATTAAAATGTAATGGATGGTACCCGCCCACGCATTCACATTGATTCGTTGTTGAGACACATGTGACGGCATTGAGCTTTCATTCTCAGTTGCCCACACATGAGAACTGTGTGTATTAAATACACCATCGTGGGTAAACGTCGTCTCATCTGTAAATAGCATATGAGCTGTGAAGTTCGGCTGCAACGCAAATTGCTGCAAAAGCCACTGGTGGAAGTTCAGGTTATGGCGGAATAATGGCTACTGTGGTTAAAAAAAAATTAGGCTTAGCCGCACTTAAAGAACTTTAAAATTTTTGATAATTCTACAATTATTGCATGCAGATTAACTAAAGGCATAACAACTTTAACCGGAACATAAAAACAACATAACTGAATTATTTTTAAAACAAAAAATGCACAATATACCAACATATAACAAAAAAGAAAACAGAGTAGGTGTATATACATTTGGGAAAAAGAGTGCTTTATTTTGTCCTTACGTAGAGATGCCACGCAAAAACTTCTTTTAAGTTGCATTCGATAGCGGTCAAAATGCACATTTTCGTCGAAATATGATACCCGAAAATTTTCGCGATTATAATACTTCTTTTACAGAATAGTTAATTACTGACTTTCACAACAACTATATACCAAGCCCACATACTGACAACATGATCCTAGTCATGCCGTCGGAGGTTTGCTCCTACATTAAGACATTAAGCTGAAGAACAACAAGAGCCTTGGTTATGACACCATAAGCAATAGAATGATCAAGAAATTTCCAGTTAAAATCCTACTGTTCTTCACAAAGATTGTCAACCTTATACTCAGATGTCAGCATTTCCCGGAAAGTTGGAAACTGGCTCAAATCACACCAATTCTGAAACCTAAAAAGTCTGCAAGCTCACCAGTCATACCGCCCGATAAGTCTGCTATCCTCACTTAGCAAAATTATGGAGGCTGTACTACTAACCATGATTAATCAACATCTGGAACAGAATAGCATCATCATTCCTCACCAATTCGGATTCCGAAGCAGACCTTCTACGGTCCGCTGTACCGTGTTGTGGAACTTATCAGTGAAGGGCTATAGAAAATGAAAGTAACAGGAGGACTGTTCTTAGACATAGCAAAAGCCTTCGACCGTGTATGGCTGGACGCACTCATCTACAAACTACACAACCTGGGCTTCCCAGGTTACATTACAAACATAGTTAAATCCTACCTATCCGGTACACTCTTAACATGTAGGGCAATCCTTGCTGGGGTCTCACAGGGAAGTCTGCTGGACCTACCTTATTCAATATCTACGTGAACGACATTCCCACCACACAGAACACTACACTCGCAATGTATGCTGATGACACTGCGATCCTCTCACAAAGTGCATTTCTTAGCCCAGCAATACAACGACCACAGGACTACATAAACATACTCGAGACTTGGCTGACAAAATGGAAACTCAAAATTAATGTGGACAAGACTCAAGCAATTCTGTTCACCAAGAAGATCAAATTCAACCCAAACCTGCAGCTCTTTGGAGAAATCATCCCATGGGCCAAGCAAGTCCTTTATCTTGGGGTGATCCTCAGTAAAACTCTATCATGGTACCCACACATAACATCTATCCTTAATAAGTTTCGAGTTAGTAAAGTCACACTTCACCCCTTAATTTCTCGAAACATTGTACTTTCAATAGATAACAAGTTGCTTATTTATAAAACCGTATTGCGTCCCATACTATGCTTTGCCTGCCCGGTCTGGCCATATTCATGCAAATCTTATAGAAAGAAAAATTGCAACAGGCTCCAAATTGTGTCCTAAGACAGATTACCAATTCGCCCTGGTACGTTCGAATTTAAAAGTTACATGAAGAATTGGGTATAGAACAACTTAAGTGTTTTTACTGCCAGCTCGCCCGGAACTTTTATGTCAATCTTGTTAATATCAACAACCCAGTCATAAGGATTTACGATTACGACTTTAATGACCCAAATAATAGTAAACGGCCTATGGCATACTTAGTACCCATATTGTATAACTGTGATGTAGCCGTTCCTCAATAGACACTAATGCCGGCTAGCTGTAAAAGGATTTATTAACAGAACACACAAGAACGGTTACAAACAAAAGAAATATACATAAAAATGAAACATATACGAAATGGAACATCAAACATTTGAATAACATAACATAGTAAACTATCATCATGGCGGCTGGAGGTCGACTGACGTTTTTTCATATCGCCACGAGATGGCGTTTAAATAAAATAGTTCGGTTACAGTTCATGAGTTCATGGTGTGAATAAAATAGTTCAATTACACTTAAATAGGTCTGTTACATCCTCCCCCTCTGACTTCGTAGACGTCTCGGCAAGAAGTCAGGAACTGACATTTGTCTACTTTGTGCAGCGGGCGGAGAATCAGATGGATGGGCTTCAGTTTGACGAGGAGTAGATTTTGCGTCACCAGCACCTTGTGCAACAGGTGCAGATTCGGATGGTATTACACGTTTCGGGCGTCCTCTTTTCTTTAAGGGAACCACTGGAATTACACGAGCCGAGTTTTGCTTATTTCGATCTTGATATGGTTTCAAGGCTGAAACATGATACTTGCCGAGAATTTTGTCTGGTTCATGAGGATCGGCAATATCATAAGTGGTTGGAGATCTTGTAGTCACTATCACATAAGGACCATCTCTCTTGGGCATGAATTTAGCAGTTTTCTTCAGTGGACCTTTGCTGATTGGGTGGAGGGTGACCCAAACTTTATCTCCAGGAACGAATTTCGGTGTTTCTCTTCGTTTTTTTGTCAGCATATCGTTTCTGCTTATCTTGATGCATTTCGACTCTTTCTCGTACCTGTTGTACATTTCTTGCAATACGTTTCAAATATGGAGTAATTTCGGGAACAAAATTATCGTTCTCAATTACGGCTTTTATATCGTGCTTTACATCATCTAAGGTTCGTAACTCTCGTGCAAATTGAAGAAAAGAAGCAGAATGTCCAGTTGAATCATATTTGGCTGTATTCAAAGCAATCCTTATTAATGGCAGTTTATCCTTCCATGACTGATGGTCATTACCAACAAGTATTGCTAAACGTGGTTTCAGATCTCTATTCTTCCTTTCAACTGGGTTAGATTGTGGGTGATAGACAGGAGTAAGACTTTGATCAATGTTCAAGATATAGCATAGTTGTTGCATAACAGCACTAGTAAACTGGGTACCATTATCACTTATTATTTTCCTGGGTAACCCAAATCGAAGGGCGACTTCCTCCAAAAGAATAGTGGCACATTCTCTGGCCGTGGCTCCTTTAAAGCAAATAGTTCTGTCCACTTCGTAGCACAGCCCTGCACAATAAAAATCCATTTTTCACCAGACGGTGTTTCAGGAAGGGGACCGAAAAGATCAATTGACAAGGTCTCAAAACGTTGAGCATAGACTGGAGTTTGAAGTAAGCCAAATGGCTTTTGATTAGTGGCTTCTCCCCCTACTTTGAAGACAGTGTGATATTTGTTAAGTAATGCATCAGTTGCAAGCCGTTGGGCTGTAGTTAATTGTTGTCCTTCATTTTCTCGTAGTTGGCAGTTGTTTACAACAACTGGGGTTTTTTCCAGTACTTGGGATTGATGAGGTTTCACGAAGCTATATTTTCTTCGAGGTTCATCAGAAAAGTTCCACCTATTTTCAGCAAGATTTAAAACAATTTTAGCTTTTTGAAGAAAGTCAATTCTTAACACAGTCGAGTTATTTTTGGCATCAGGCAACACAAGGAGCGGAGTTTTGAACTCTCTGCCTTCGAAAAGAATAATTTTTTCGGTGCGAAGTACCTCTTTTTCAGATACCAAACCATCAGCGAAAGACACCTGTAGTGTTGTCTTTTCAAATACTGCATCTTGTTTCTGCAGAATATGATAGAGGGATTCACTTGCGATTGAGTGACTAGAACCACTGTCGGCGAAAGCTGTACCGGAAACACCACCAATACTAATTCGAAATACAGCAGTCCTAGGGGAAGATAAACAGGATCGGATTTGGATAGTGCCAAAATTTGATGAATGTGAAGTCTTTGGGGGGTTACAGTTGGACATTTAGACTTGATAAAACCAGTTTTTCCGCACCCATAGCATGTTAAAGGAGGTCACTTTTCCTCTGCTTGTTGCTGACCACGATTTAAAAAGGTTTTATGAGTTCCCTGTACGTCATTTGTTCGATTTTCTACTTTGTGTTTGGATAGATTAGTCGGTTTGTAAGAATAGTTCCGCCTGCCAGGAAGTTGAGTTTTATAGTTCGTATTTTTAACACGTACAGCTTCATAATCATCCAATTTCTGTACTAATTCAGATGAACTTTTTATTTTCCCCCAAGTTTAAATAAAATGCTCCTTAACGTCACTACTGACTCTTCTTTTAAGCTGATCCGTCAGGACCAAGTCTTTGAGTGATTCAAAGTCTGTAACATCGAGACTATGAAGCCATTCTTCGAGATAATTATTTAAATCGTAAGCAAAATCTTTCCATAAGGACCCACGGTGTTTTTGGTGTGTGGTAAGTTTAATTCGAAATGATTCAGCATTTAATTTGAATCTTTGTAGCAGAATCTTCTTGATGTAAGAATAATCTTCTAATTTATCTTTTGGTTCTCTTAAAATAATTTGCGAAATTTCTATAGGCAGAAGAAGTAGGAGATGAGTGATGTAATCTATTTGTTTTATAATAACTTTCTCACATTGTATTTATAAAATTTGCAGGTAGG
Organism: Stegodyphus dumicola; assembly: GCF_044657685.1. Taxonomy (NCBI): domain Eukaryota; kingdom Metazoa; phylum Arthropoda; class Arachnida; order Araneae; family Eresidae; genus Stegodyphus; species Stegodyphus dumicola. Next base: position 205,212,588 of record NC_140771.1, read on the forward strand.
TTGCAATGTCAGAAGTTCCTGCAAATTTAGGGATTAGGTGTTGAATATTTGTTTCAATAGCTGCATTTGAAGCAAAGGCGGCATAGTTAGGATTTGAGCTAGCAGCTGCCAGGTTTAATTTTAAACGTTCCAATTCTAATAAAAGTTCTTGTTCTTTTCTTTGACGTGTCTCCAGATCGTTGCTTTCACGTTGTTTATGTTGCCTAGTTTCGATTAAAGTTTCCAGAAGATTCCTTGTAAAAGCCTCATCATAAGTGTCAGAATTGACAATAAGATCTTTAGAATCTATTACTCGCATAGTGTCGTTTACAGTGAAACCCAGTTCTGCAGCGAGAGTTTTTAAATCCTCTTTTCGTGCTTTGGCAAGGTAAGCCATAATTCTATGAGAGGTCAGGGGGGGAGGGAAAAGATGAAGTTGAATTTGTTGTTATTTCGATTTTATTCACAATACAGTATTTTAGAATTAATAATTATACCTTTAAGTAAAATGTATATACCCCTATTAAACAGCATGTATGAATGTAAACAATGTTACTCGTACATTTATATACCACTATTAAACAGTATTTATAAATGTAAACAATAATACTCACAAAGTTTATTATTTCGGAGTCGTAAAAATATCATAAAATGCCCTCATAAATTCAACTTGTATAAAGAAAATAACATATAATAAATTGCTCAAAAATTGTTTACTACTTAGCAAAACATACAAAACATACATAAATGTCTTACCATAAGCTTTTATATTTAAGCTGAATTCTTCGAAATCTTAATCTTAACAAAATATTAAGCTGTTTAAGCAACACACACTTAGTAACTCTTTTACTTTATTTAAATAGTCATTCGATTTTATTCATAATTATTTTCTTTCGCTTCAAGAAATATTTTCAAGACATGCATTCATTAAAGGAAAACAATCGTATTTTCTTAAAGTATTATACTATAATCATTTTCTCAAAATGTTCGTCGAAAGATAAATCAACAAGTACAATATTTTATTTTATGTAGAATAAAACATTTAATAAGGAACAACAGCACTCAAAGGAAATAAAATAATAAAAGGTTTGACGTAAACACATCATAAATCATCGCTAGTCTAAACATTTCCGCGGGGGAAAAACATCTGCTGCTGTATGTCAGAATCGAAACTAATAAATTCTAATGAACAACGTCCATGAATATATTCAAACTTTAACATCAAAACATGTATTCAGTGAAACAATATTATTCACAAATTAATTTACTATGAGCATTAACATTTTAAAATAACAAATTACAATTCAAGAAATAACGTTAGGTTACCAGAAAGCCGTTTGCTTTCGTTTAATACTCTTATGTAGTATCAATAAATGAGATTTCAGTAAAGAATTTACATTTGCTTTAAGAAGCAGCTTATAATAAATAATCAGTTTAAAAGAACTTTAAACTCAGATTAAACGATAATGTAAACGAAACTTATCTTTTCCGTTGAAATTGTCCAGTTGATGATTCGATGTGCTAGCAGCACGGTATGACAATTTTAATTCCAGAATTGGTTTCCAGAATATTTGACCAGTAGTCCACACCTGAAAAGAAACTGAACCGATCTCCAGCAACTAAAAGTTAAATTCGGGATTAAGAGCTTGTTAAAGCCAAACAGAAATTCTAAACATTTTGTTGCGCCATTTTGGATTCAAATTTAGTTGGGCGCCAATGTGATGTAGCCGTTCCTCAATAGACACTAATGCCGGCTAGCTGTAAAAGGATTTATTAACAGAGCACACAGGAACGGTTACAAACAAAAGAAATATACATAAAAATGAATATACGAAATATACATATACGAAATGGAACATCAAACATTTGAATAACATAACATAGTAAACTATCATCATGGCGGCTGGAGGTCGACTGACGTTTTTTCATATCGCCACGAGATGGCGTTTAAATAAAATAGTTCGGTTACAGTTCATGAGTTCATGGCGTGAATAAAATAATTCAATTACACTTAAATAGGTCTGTTACATAACTTACTTAATCTAATATGTACCTCTTAATATTGTGTTATAGATTTAAGGTTTAATTGTTACTAGTACACCAAGAAACTCACACTACTTTGCCTATTATTAATACGAATGTTTTTTCTGCATCAGGCTATAGCCAGCTCATTCCTCCTTTCTCGGCCTTCCCAGATAGCGCTTCAGGTCTATTGAAACTTGACGCACACTTTAGTCTTTTTAGAAATTTATTTTTTAATTTATCTCTTATCTTATCTCTATTCTTATAATTAAAAAAATGTTAAAAACATGATTTAATTATGTGTATTATACATATATATATAAACATCTTTCAAAATATAACTTACCAGTATGGATTCACTCTTTTAAAATAATTCTACTTTAATTAAACTTAGGAGATAATATAATCAATTAATCAATATTGTTTAGGAAATAAATTATATATATATATATATATAATTCTAAATATATACTAGTTACTCACGACAATATTCGAAATAACATATCTGTTCTACAAGGGGTAGGGTCCTTGACCCAGGCACATTGGTGCTACACCGTTTCCCCAGTGCGTCATATACAGATAGATATATATTTAAAAAAAAGAACTTAGTACCTATATGCACGGATTCAAATCACGGAATTCTTGTTAATGCAGTGTCTAATCGGAAGGCACAATTTTGTTCGATTAGGGGTAAGATCTTGAATTTAGCGATATTGATGCTACACCACTTATCTCATGATTGAGTATCTGAATATCCTACTTGTTCCTATCATAGATTTTTAGTGGATCATCCATTTAACGTATTGCGGACCTTGGTTTTTATCATTCAGATATGTAGTGCTTCAATAAAACGGGTTTGACCGAAATTTTTCTATCGCGCACTCGGTCCTCTGTGCGAGACACTGTTTTCGGAGTTCTTTATTCGCACTGGATTTCAGAGGGGTGGAATTTCCTTTATAACAAAAACAATTCTCTAGAAGAGGCAGTATAAATGAGTGAGGGTTTCTTCTCGAATACCAGCTGATAGGAGGTGGAAGTTCAAACTTCTTTATTTACAGAAAGTTATGAAAAGAGTTCATAAAATACTTCTAAGCATTACAGTACATTACAGTAAGTCTTTGAGTGGAAAGCAAGTGATAACTCTAGACTGAAGAAAAAGCAAGGAAAGCATTGGTTATGCTTGTAGTCATGAAGTGGCAGATCGCTTGATAGACGAAAACACGAGTTCTGAAATTTTATAAATCATGGGTAGAAGCATTTTTTTAATCTGTTGTGTGCTTGATTTATAACGTGTCAAAAATGCTTAAGCAAAAAGATTTAAACCTAAATGAAAAGGATAAATCTTAAAAAGTTCTTGACATTCTTGGGAAGTGCAGCCCTTCATCCCCAAAAAGCTACATTTTAACTGGCATCACAACCAGTAGTGTGCAATTTACTGCAACGAAAAAATATAATTGATAAAGAGCTAAAACAAATAGCCCTAAAAAGATCGAAAACTGAGAAGACGTTGAAATTGTTTCTCTAGGTTTCAAGCTATAAAGCTAAAAATTGTTTCTGTTTCTGCTTTTTTCACTAATCTGCTAAATACTAGGAGAGAATTTTATAGCAACTGAAGTGTCACTCACAAGATGGAGAGAGAGAGAGAAATCCAATATTGTTCATTAGAAACTGCATAGTGCGACGGAAGAGGCGGGTCATCATGAAATTGATAACTGGATAAAAGACGTTTTGGTTGGGATGGTGAATGAAAACATGGCACACGAAATTTATAATATAGACGAAACTAGATTGCGATACAAAACATTACCACAACACACCTTAACATTTAAAAGGGAAACAGCAGCTGAAACAGAAAACTTTGATGCTTTAAAGGCGCCACGAATTCACTTCTGACTTGCCCCAGCAGCAAAAACTTACGGATGACAAGTGGTACAGAGTATTCTTAAAGTTCCTGAACAACTTTAGCTTATTGCTGTGAACCTGTGAGAAGTAATGCTATGAAATTTTGTTTTGTTATATCAAACCTTTCTCCAATAATTTGTTTTGATTTAATATACATATAACATGAGGATTTGGAGATCCGAAAATCCCACAAGAAAAATTTCACAAGAAAGTTGAAGCGGGACAGCTCGAAAGTGAGTGAGATGCTGCATAATAGGTTTTAGGACCATTTTTCTTCAATGAACAAAGAATATCAGCCAGAATTTACTTCAATACATTGATTAATTAAATTTTCCTGCAGTGGAGTTGGAGGACCGTCAACCGGAGTTATTTTGTAGCATGCCGAGGTTGTGTTAACTTATATCACTTGTCGCAAAAGCGTGAACCTCATTTGTAATAGTGTGACCAGTACCAAAGGTATAAGTTGTTCCATTTCCAAACAAAAAACTGCTAAGTTCTTCAGGTACTTTGTAGACACACAGCATTTTTATTGATTTTCTTTTGAAATGGCTGGCACCGAACTGGAAACTGAAAAAATAGCTTCATTAGTTAGATAACCATGCAACACACAAGCTGTGATCTCTTTCTGAAAAACATTACTGTCTCTTTCGAAAAATAAAACGTCTAATATCTAATTTTTAATTTTAGGGTATTATAAAAGCTTTCGAATGTCATTAGAGAAACGATGTTCCATAAATGATGAACAGAATTGAATTTTGTAAACATGCAAGCACTTTGAAGGAGTTCATAACAAAAGTCTATATTTTTGTTAAAAGCCCTGCATATTATAGTCAGAGCAAAGTGTTAATCCCTTCAAAATCTATAAATGCTATTTTAAAAATGTGCTCTTATGCAGAAGCTTCAAAGAAATCGCAAAATTGTAGTTAATGTTTCAGACATCAGTGAGGGAAGTTACAGGGGTTCACTTTTAGAACATGTATCAGTTCACAACAGTATTGAGACGATGTGCATAAAAACTGACTCTCTCTGGAGCACTGTGTTAAAAGAACAGCTCAAACTGACTGCTAAAACGATACAGGAAAAAGGCATGGCATGCCATCATCAATTGAAATGCAATACTTCCTAAAAAAATTCTCTAAAAAGCTATGAGCAGTTTTACAAAATTGAGAATACAAATTAAAAACCACTGTTGAATAATATGAAATAATTACAGGTAGAATAGTCGTTTGAAAAGGATAAAATTTCATCAAGAAATCATTATCATGAAATTATAAAAATATTTAAAAAAAAAAAAAAAAATCTGAAATGTTTCAGATTTTAAATTACGTCCAAAGGGGCGTTTTTTAACATTTTGTGTGTTACCTTTCTTTATTAAATATCATGTTCCTCGCACTTAAACCATAAGATCCAGTGCAACAGCAATATCGCAAAATAGTTTTAAAACGAGCATATCTTTATAATTTCCGATACAGAGACTCACGCGCTGGAGATAAAAATGTTTTTTCTGCACAACGTTGCCATTGCTCGCTTTGAAATCCTTGAGTTTGTTAATCAAAAATTCGTCAAAGTTTTAAAAAATAGGAAATCGATCATAAAACAAATTTCAAATTTCAAATTTGGTCTTCCACATGCTCATATTCGTTGGAGGATTACGTTATTCAAAATTCGATGACTCTATGTACCGTTGTTTTATCACAATACGAGAAATATACATACATTTATGCAGATTTTTCATTATTTAATTTCTTCAAATATAATGCAGGACTCTAACATTTTGTGGCAACAGTTTGAAAAGTGAACCGACATTTATGAGTCCGACGCAAAATGCCAAAACGAAACTAATAGTCCTTCGGGATTCAAATCCCTTTGGACTAAAAATAAACGAATTTAAAAATAGCGTATGTAATTTAATTTTAGTATTAATTTATAATTATTATCTTAGGACTAATTAATAGGATGGCTTTCACTTTGTTTTACTTGAAAAGTTTAAAATTGATTGTTTGGAATGTACACTGCTCAAAAAAAAAAAAAAAAAAAAAGGGGGGGGGGACAGTCCTATATCTCCCGATCTACTGGGCCGATTGACAAAATTCAAACTGCGTTCTTCATGTCTCGAAAGCGCGATTTAGGATATATATTAGATTTATATATAGCACTATTCTAACATAGGTATTTTGACACAAAATCGGACTTTTTCTGATATAACATACCAATTTTTTTACATATTTCGAATTACGCCTAAATATGAAATTTTGTAAAATTTGGAGCGAAATTTACGGAGAAATTCACAAATTTATGTTGGCACTTTTTTGTCAGTTTACGTCAAGAATACTTCACTTGGCGAACTTCTTAATATATGGCAACCTAGTTTCCTTTCCCGTGAGAGGAAGAAAAGTCACCATCGTTCCTTTTTTCCAAATAATATTCTTTATATTATATTTTTAATTATAACTTATTATTTTAAGTAATTTTTTCTTTTTCGAATTTCATTTTAATTGTTTAAGTTGCATTTTTTCTTCGAATAACTGTTTTAAAAATTTCTATTTACCTATTCGAACTGCGTAAATAAAGGTGCAGCGTTTATTTTTTTTCAAATAGTTTTCTTTATATATATTTTTTGTCATAGTTATTATTTTCGGTAATTTTTAAATTCTTATACTTTTATTTTAATTGTTTGTGTTGTATTGTCTCTACAGATAATTGTTTTAAAATTTTCTATTTATTCCTTCGAATTGAGCATTTTAAATAAATTTTCCAGAATTTGATTTTATTTATTTGAATTGCGTTTCTTTCGGAGGAATACTTTGTAACCCAGATTACGATGCGTTTGAAAACTGCATATATTAAAAGAGCAAATACAGTAAAGCATAGTTAACACGCCTTTCAATGTTCTGTTCAGAAAAGATATATATAAATAAGAGAGATGTATAACCGACATTTTAGATAACTTAGGATGACTTGCATACACTGCTTTAAACAGTTTTATCATTGTGCCCATTGCTTTACACAATTTTATCCTACATTTGGTTTCTTAAATGTTATTCATATTTTAGTCAAATATTTTATTTTTGAAATCGTAAAAATCAAATATCATAAGATTAAAAAGTTTTAAATTAAAAAAAAATACAAATACTAAATTTTACCCAAAAATTTATTTTTTCTTCTCTTTTTCTTCAGGCATTCTACTTTATTCTTGCTCTTTTTCTTTAGGCATTCCGCAAGTATATTAGAAAGCATCCAACTTTTCGAAATATCTTGATATTTCTGACAATCATTTTAAATAAAGTTATCGCCTTCCATTTCATAAAGCCCCACAAATGGCCGAGCGGTAAAGTCGCTGAACACTGGTAGTTCACTCCGGGGTTCGAATCCCGGTAAACGGGCTGTTTGCATGGGTGTTTTCGTGGATTTTCTCATGTGTACCGTGTATGCCAGCTGGTTTTCCTTTGAAAGTTCTTCACAAAGGCATCCTTCCTTTTAGGCAGATAACCCTGCTTTGACGTAACTTAATAATCCAATTTAATCCATTTCATCAATATTTGGTCAGAGCCTTTATCAGTCTTTAGAGGCTAAACATTTTGAAGGTATGAGATGAAAGAAAAGACTGGTTTCATCAAGAGGTTTTGGTTTATTTAATTATGACAAAGCACACTAGGGCTATCTGCCTAAGGGGAGGGATGCCTTCGTGGAGGACTTTCTAAGTAAAACTGGCTCGCATACACGTTACACATGGGGAAAACCACGAAAACGCCCATGCAGCCAGCCCGTTCGCGGGATTCGAACCTCGGACCGAACTACCAGAGTTCAGCGACTTTACCGCTCGGCCGCTGTTTCATCAGGAGGGAAAAAAAACGCCTTTAGGTGACATTCACATACAATACTGGATAAACTCCCGAATCTTCAAATAATTCGACTGAGAAAATCATGGGATTCTCCATTTATGGTACGATATGATGTTCTATAACGTAATTTAAATTTATACAACATATAGTCTAAAACCAGTCGCTCTTCACTTTAATCTGCAATGATATCGTTTTTGTCTTTTCTGATAACACAAGCTCAATTGATGGTATTTGCTGGTGTACACGCCCAAGTGTTTTCTCTTTGAACGCTTAAATTCTTTGAAGTAACCTGAAAGTATATTCAAAAGCGTCCAACTTTTTGAAACATCTTGGTATGTCTAAGAGCCAAATTTTCCCTGCAAATTTTTGCTTGCTTTTCTCCCTAATTTTCTTCTTTCCTTCTACAGTTATTTTAAGTGCTCACACAAGAAAATTAAGATTTTTCGATTGCTAGATTTTCATAAATTTTGCATTCTTGTCAATTTTTTAAAATATCAGTTGCATCAACTGTGTTTCAGCTGAAGACAGCTTTTCATTTTCTAGATATTTTAACTATAAACAAAGTATACAGCAAAGTCCAAAGAATAAATATTTTAATTAACAGATTTTTTGCTAAATGACAAAGAAATAAAACAGTCCAGCAGTGTTTATTCTTCACCACCGAGTAACCCGATTCTTATATCGGCTGAAACAATCTAAATCATATTAAAGATCATGTTTTTTTTATACAATCTATAACGCGAGGGAAAAATTAGCTTCTTAAAACATTTTTCCTAAGAAGATTAATATAAACGATTATATTTATATATATATTTTTAAAGCTCGGACTTGAACTAAACTGTCAAACTTTTAAAGTTTAATTTACATGGTGGTTATAATTAAAGTTCCAATTTGAAATGGTCATAAAAGGAAAACTACCGGACCAAATGTTATCAAACTTGGGAATCGTGTAAAGGAGGTTATGGGAATTTATTTTCCGCGGAAAAAAAAAAAAAAAAAGAGTTAAAAAACTCACCACCAGGGGGGAAATGGCGCTGTATACAATATTGTTAAATGAAATAAGACACGAAAACATCTGTTTCAAATGCGTTTAATATTTTCCGAAACGTGTTACAAAGCAGGTTTAATGTAGCGTCCAGTATTTTCCGAAAGCAAGTTAAATCCTGTTACTGCACTCTCGACAGCAGCTCTTAGCATATTAGGAGGAATGTTACGGACATGTCAGTGTATCACATTTTTCATTTCTGCCAAATTGTTTAGATTATCACCATAAACAGTGCTTTTGAGATAACCCCATAGCCAAGAGTCACAGAGGTTGAGGTCTGGTGGGAAGAGGGAAAGTGTTGGCTTATAAGACTTTCATTCGTGAAATGTTGCCTAAGTAACTGTGCGACACACGTGAGGTGGGGCCCAGCCCTGCATAAAATTCCTAGTATCTAAAATGCCACGTTACTGCAGTTCATGTATCACGAAACATTTTAACATTGACTCTAATTGAGCTGCAATCACAGTGGTCCAGCTGTCGACTCCTCTTCAGAGAAAAATGGTTCAGTTATAAAACTAGCTGTCATTCAACATTAAACGGTGTGGAATGACTGTTATGCAATCGAATGCAGTAGGAGAATGCAATGGAACTAGATAGATAACATGAGAGATTTCTTTGGCCCAAATCGATTAAAAGCGTTTAGAATTAGTATTTTCATTTTTTATGGCCGAACTCAGGCTTCAAAAATTACAAATTTGCGATCTGTAAGAAAACGATTTCCAGATTGTACGCACTTGTGCGAGTGATTTGCGATCTCACATTTTCTAATCGCTAATTCGTGGTTTTCACGGACGAATTTCTCACTTACACGGATGGCGCATTCCACTTTTATCGAATTTAACGCCTTTAAATGGTAATTTGCTTACTTCAAAGTTTCTTAAGGGTATACAACACATTAAACCCGTGTAACAAAAGGTTAAGTTAGATTCCGACCCATATTTCGTTTAACAATATTGCATACAGCGCCATTCCCCCCTGGTGGTGAGGTTTCGAACTTCCTTTTTTTTCCCGCAAAATAAATTCCTATGACCTCCTTTACACGATTACCAAGCTTGATAACATTTGATCCAGTAGTTTTCCTTTTATGACCGTTTCAATGTGGAACTTTAATTATAACCACTCTGTATATTATTAAATTTTAATTTGAAGCTATGCGTTATATGTATACCATGCGTAAAATTTTCGCTTTTATGGAAAAATAAAGAATCGAAGCAAATATACTTAGTATAATGGACCAAAACTGAAAAAAATTTCCCTCCCTCCGAAAATAAAATATTGAAATTTCGACCTTGAATTTATTGGGTTATCGAAATATTTAATTTGACTTATCTTCTAAGTCCTAGTTCCGATAGCAATTTTGTCAAAAATTCCGAATTACTTAAGCTGAAGTAAAAGATTTAGAATATATTCACTGTATGTTAATAAAGTAATAAGAGTGTAACAAAAAAATAGATTATAGAATTTACGCTGACGCAACTATTTGTCTGAATGCACAACATGTAATGGAAGAGAAGGCTTGTAGAGATCTGTTTTTGACATGCCTCTAAAAGTAGATGTCATACTCCTTTTGTCTCTTCAATGTCAAAAAACTTTCCTTTGAGAGGCCTTTAGTTTTGGGGAGGAAAAAATCATAAGAAGACAAATTTGAAGAACATGCAGGACAATTGAGTACACATACTTATTTTCGGAGCACAAGCGGTTCTCCGATTGGTTATTGAATAATGAAAAGATGCATTGTCATGCAATACAAAACATTTGGAATACGTTTTCTGACTGGAAACGTAAGATTAAAAGTCATCTGCTTAATTCACAGCCATTTACAAGTCAACTACTCGGGCAACTGCAGAATCGTTTTGATCCTAAGCTTGTAAGACAAACGTAATATCACTGGATTTAAACACTTCTTTAATCTTCCGAGAACGTTCCCTCTTTAGCTCATATTCCAAGAATATTAAGCGAATACAATTATTGCAAAAGAAATTGAATATTCATTTGCACTACGGCTTGGTAGTTTACTAACAAGTTAACAAAACTTAAATTCTGCTTTTTGTGTCTAAGAATACAGCAATATTTTAAATATTTACAAATAAAATATTAAATTGGAGATTTAATTGGAGCCTTACCAGTTGCTTAGCATTTGAAGATTGTTAAATACTAATTGTTTGTTGCGAAGTCTAACCCAGGCTTGCATGGTTGGTTTTCGTAGTTTTCTAGGTTCTCTTTACAAAGGTTCTCTATGAAAGCATCTTAATCAAATAGCTCCCATGTTCTTTCTATGTTCAAATAACCAACTAACCTAGTTTAAGCGCGATTTCCAAGGGAAGTTACTAGCAAAACCCGAATACTCATTAAAAATCAAGTCTCTTGCCAATAGGGAGTAACATGAAAGATACGGCGCCAATAATTGAATTGCTGTTACGGTACGCTGTTTCTAAACTTAGATGGTCATTCCTTAATTAAATAGCCCACCAGCGGCCGAGCGGTAAAGACGCTGATCATTGGTAGTTCGGTCCGAGATTCGAATGTCACACACGGGCTGGCCGCATCGGCGTTTTCGTGGTTTTCCCCATGTATAACGTGTATACGAGCCAGTTTACCTTAGAAAGTCCTCCACGAAGGCATCCCTCCCTTTAGGCAGATAGCCCTCGTGTGCTTTGCCATAATTAAATAATCCAATCCTTAATTAAATATAATTGATTTGTAACTTCTACTGGAACTGACGGTAAGAATCGAAGTGCAAATAAATAATATCGTGTGCAATCTTGATTAATATAAAATTTAAAATATTTGCAGAGAAAAATATTTGCATTCAGACAGAAAGTTTTTTGAAATATTTGCAATTACTTTATAAGAAGGATTTATTAATAACCGTAATAATTACTTATTATATTACTGATGATTAGGATTCAGTTCTTGATAATTACATTCTAAATTAGAATTTTAAGGATATAATGAAAATACGCTACGCACAAAAATACATTTTAGGATAAAAATGAGTTGGTTTTTTTATGTTTTAAAATTCATTTAATAAACATCGTATCCTCGTTGTTAATTGAATCCTGAATGTTGGGTGGCGTTTATAAAATTATTCTTACTTGTCCACAGAATCTGCTGACTTATCCAGCCATTAAGTAGCTGCAGATCATTTCTACATAACCATTGAACTTCCATTAATTCAGTCTCTAGAGGGCTGTATGTTTATATCATAATTTGACTTTTATAAAAATGATTATTCTAAATATTATGTTTCTATAAAAATACACTGTGCTTTAAAAATGTGGATGATAGTATCAGCCGCTCTTTCAGCCTCTTCGAAAGCAACAGTTAATGTCATAAAATTCAAATAAATATCAAACGAAAATTCTCAGTTTTAGACAATTCGATTTAAACGAAGTAAAGTAGCAGACAATAAAACGCCGAAGGTAAAAATTTACTCTTATTTTTTTTTTTTTTTTTTAAAGGAAGATAGAGAGAAATTTTAAAAAAATAGTTAAAAATTTTAATAATATCATCTATAATTTTAAAAAAATAGCTTTTCATATAGTATTAATAAATATTTATTACGCTTCATTGAGGGAAAAAATGTGATATAATTAATTCTTCGTAAAATCTTACTTGAAATTTAAGGTTAAAAATAGCTGTGGCAATTCACTGTAACAAAAATCCATAGACCACATTTGACGGGCGGCTAAAACCCGCCGGTAACTGAAGAAATTCAACCAATCAGAATAAGCTACCGCCGGAGACTGTTTTTGGCGACCAATTTTTATGCCAGCAATTGAAGGGTTTGTTTTGGATTTATTTTCCGCTCATATTCCTCTTTTCGTATCTTTTGATTACGTCTTTTTCGCATCAATTTATAATAGTTTTCTAACTTTTATTGCTATAAAAGACAATGTAGTGAATACGGAAAATTCGGTGGATTATCACGTGAAATGCGTAGTAAAATTTCTAACCTGTTCCCGCAAAAAAAGGTGTACGGTGTTGTATCGCAAAAGTTTTATGCTAAATTGTACATTTCACTTTATTTTGTGGCACTGAAAATTACAGAAAGAATTTATTTTTTGATCATCAAGAAAAAAATACACATGAAAAAGGCTTATTAATTTGGCCTGTGCAGAAGATGTGTTGCTTTTTTCTCTCTTTATATATATATAAGTATTTAATTAGGTACTCAAATTTAGCCAACAAAGCCACATGCAGAACATATATATATATATATATATATATTAGAAGATTCCTAAATAATAATAAATAATTTGATTGAACTTTTTCTAAAATGCATTACGTTTTTGTGTGATATTTGATTTTTAAGAAATGTAGCATGTTGAATAAATTGATAGTAAAAATCTCAAATGTACTGTATTTTTGAAAAGGTTAATATGAAATTTTATTAAATTGTTTTGTTTATCTAATAAAATCTTGAATTCTTTCCTAATTTCAAAAGAAGGATTAATGCATGTAACAAATAGATTTTTAGAAAAATTGTCATTAGCATAACATGAGGAGTGTAAAATGGGAAGATCTTTATAATGTAATATAATGCAGTTGATAATCATCTGAAAAAGAGCCCATGAATGGTAAGACTGCTGAACACTGATAGTTAGGTTTATATCCTAACTATATATTTGGACACCTTTTGCTTAGCTTATCTGGTCTGATGACCTGTATAAAATGGTAAATGAAAAACAAAGTATTTGTACCCAATATTAAGTCTGATCTGCAAACAAGATTACTGTGGCTGCGGAAACCGACATGCCAGTGAAATATATGTGTCGTGTAGATATTACACAAAATACATCAGCTAGAGTACTCTTATCAAGCAGTATGGGGACAGGTGCCATATAACCAAATATGTACATATCAAACATTTGTAATTATGTATTTTAAAGTTATAGGCTTCCAATACAATTAGAATTTATATTTCTGTAATACTTATGAGTCTTCTCTGAAACATGCTTATTTTGCTTAAATCTACTTCCAAAGTACTTTATTTTGATACAACCCATGATTTAGAAAAATTAATGTTTCTGACATTCAAGAGCAGATAAAAGTATGTCATACTTAACTGACAAAAACATATAAAATTAAAGTAAGGCAAAAATAGCAGCTTAACATAAAATCGTGTGTCAGTTTTAAGAAATAAATGACGTAGGTCCCTCTTCTTCAATAAAAATGAAAAAAGGTTTTTATTCCTGGCCTTTTGAAGAATATCGGATAACACTCAAAATTAATAAGAATTATACAAATTCTGCATCATTCTAAGCCTTCTTGATTTATTTTAATCTTGAAATTCATGACCTGACAAATTTTGTGACAACTATATATTTTTGAGAACCTGGGACCACAGGTGGATTTGTTCGAACAGCATTCCAAGTTCTTCGATTACATGCTCGAAATGACTCTGCATGAAAAATTTACAAATTAAATTCGTCAAAAGCTTTAGAAAGTGAAATCTAATGCACTCAGTAAATTTGTTTTTTCTGTGTGAGGAAATCAGCTTTTTCATTACCATCAGTTCTACAATGGAAATGAGCCTGCTTGGCAATTAGTCTGAGTTGAAAGTGTCTTGAAATTTCTAAAGATGTCTGCAAATATAGCTTTGATATATATACAAGTGAAATCTATTTAGCCTATTCTTAGTATCAGTAATATTAGGTGTTTTCAACATTAAATGGGGGTACAAAAAGTCCATTATGATGTCTTCAGTAATGAGATGTACGAAGTTTGCACGCGTCCTTTGCTCAATTTGTCCTTTGTTCTTTTTGTTTGCTTATTACTTATTCCAGGGAAAAACGTCTTCATGTTGTAACCTTACTTTAATAATGTAAAATTAATAATTAAATTTAATAATGTGAAACGTTAAATTTTACATTAAAACATGAAATATAAATAAATTATTTTAGGATTTCCATCAAGATGGTTTTAACATGAAAACTGCATAATGGAATTCCTAATAGTGTAAAGGAAGGTATAGTTATTATAAAGACTATTAGTATTAATAGAGGTGAAGCTAAGCAGGCTTTAAGCTTAACGAAAAGTGTTTCCACAATAAGACCTTCTTTGACTCACATGAAGTTTTAGATTTAAAGACAATGCTAAATGGGGAAACCTTTAGCAGAATAGAAAATTTTTGAAAAATCTCTGCTGGTTCTTAAAACCATACAAATGATCAACTGATGTGAGAAGAAAAGTGAGGGGCAACTTCTGGCACAAATTGTGCACATCATGAAATTTATTTGCTATTTTATGTAATTTCCATGATATTTCCTATTTATTTTTTTTTCATGCACAGTTACTATTTGTTTTCCGTTTTTGTAAAAATTAAAACATTTAAAAATTAAACATAATTTGGTATTTTGAATTTTATAAAATAAAGTGTGTGCTCTTTGTTAATATTTTAATAGCTCACCACTAGATATTTTAATCAAAATTTTATCTAGGTTGATAAATTACAATTTAATATATATTGCTCAAAATATCAGATTATGTAGCATAATATGAATATTTTTTAATAAATTTTTAAACTCTATAAATTTTCTTTTTTAATACTATATTTTAAAATATTTTTTGCGCATGGATCATATGGATAATCACAAAATATAACTTGAAGTTCAAAATTTCAAGTGTTTGTTTTCTATGTATAAGTAAGTTGTTTTTATCAATTTAACACTTCATCAGTCATTTCTTAACATATTAAATATAGCATTGGTCCCTAGGAACCAACCTTAAACCAAGCAAAATAGAATTGTTATTTAACATGTTAGATATCAGGAAAACATAACATTAATGTAAACCATTGTAAAACAATAAATGATTATTACTAATTATTGTAACTAAATGCACACTTATACTCAGATACCACCCATTTGTCTTAAAGCCGTTTTTGACTCTTATACAACACTGGTATAATAAACTGAATGATGTTAATTTATTAAATCTGCTTGGAGAATAATAATTATAAACAGAGTCCTTTGTGTGCAGTTATTCTGCTACTAAGAACAATTATTCCAGATGAGAAAAAAAAAAAAAAAAAAAAAAAAGAAGTTCTCCAATCAGTTTCAATATAAAGAATAAATTATGATATATCATGTAATGATAACTTCATCCAAAGATTCTGGAGCAGACTACAGTGAGAAACTTTCTATAAAATGGTCACAAAATTTTCACACTGAGAAAAATTATTACTATCTTCCATAATTAGTATTCATCAGCAGTCGAGTGGATAAGACTAAGAAGCACTAATAGTTTGAATACTGGTGGACAGGCTAGCTGCATGGGATATTTCTCTTGTGCCGCATGAACAGAAGTCATATTCTTTTAAACATATACTTCATGAAAGTCTTCTACCCTTAAGAAGATACTCTTTTCCTGCTTTGCAATAATGAATTAAATAAATTACTACCATTGATACAAAACTTTTTTAAAAAAAGAAAGAAAACACTTATACAATCTCTTACCAATTGAAATATTTTTATGCGTGCTCTAATATGCATAATACAGAATTGTGAAAATTCACCACAATTCCACAATCAGAAATGATAGCAAATTATAGGAACATAGGCAGCAGATGTGTAGACTACAATATACAATTTGTTGCTCTTTACAAAATAAAAATTAGAGGCATCCAATGGTGATTACTTGATAGCTGTTGGTAAAAGATCCAATAGTAAAAGATTACTTGATAGCTGTTGTTGGAATATTTTATTTGTACAGAAAAAGAAAATGCTTTGGATTTCAAGGAAACTTATACAGAATTTCTGCTAGGGATTAATACATGACATCTGAAATCATAAGCAAGTGGAATTAAAATTGCAGCTTAAAGGCTGTGCGATTTCCTAAAATATAATTAGAAACCCTGGAGACTAATGAAGGTGATAAATTACTGCATATTATTCAGAAAAGTCTTGGCAATGAAAGAAAATAATGTACATAGTAACACATACGGTGTAATATAAAGTGTAAAATACCCCACAGATTCATCATGAATAAAAATTACTTGATTGTGCTAATGTTCCAAGACTTTAAAAATTACATCTTTATTTTTACATAACACAATGAAATGAAACAGAATTATTTCGATGGAGAATAATGCATAAATAAGTTTCATGTTAATTTTTTTAATTTTTTTTTTTTTTTTTTTTTTTTTCTTTTGGGAGTTACTGGGTTACCTGGGTTATTTTATGAGTTATCCCACATCGGCATTTTAATATACAGATTCTCTGAATAATCATTGTATTTTCTATATTTCAGTAGGAGCTTTTGTTAATGTGATTTTTGCCTACGGAAAAATATACAAAAGAGAAATTTCTAAAAGTTTTAAAAGTAGTTTAAATAAAAAAAAAAAAAAAAAAAAAAAAAAAGACACATTCTTAAAATATTTTTCTTTATTGAATTTCATGATGTTTAGAGTACATGAAATAACATGAACCTAGATATCAACAAGCATTTTCAAATACACAAAGAGCCCAGAAATTTCACAGTAAGTAATTTTTATCAATTATTATTTTCACCCTTTATTTAAAAGTAAAGAAAAGTTATTGGGTATCGAGTTAGCCAATTGTGTGGAATATAAAGTTGTATTTGTTTTCGAAATTGAGATTTACATACTTTACTTATCGCTTCTACAGTAAATTAAATATTAAATCATATCAGGACAACACAAAATAACCAAATCAAATGAACTACTTCTACCCAAGAAATACGAACAAGTTACCATAACATTAACAACTGCTTTCTTGTATACCAGTTTTGCACAAAAACTGCGTTTGGCGATCGGAAAATGACGCCAAAAGTTCCTGGCGCAACGGTTGTCTCTGATTGGTTGAATTTCTCCAGTTCCCGGCGGGTTTTAGCCGCCCGTCCACATTTGGCGTTATTATCGCTCAAAAAAAAGATGCCAAATTTCAAAACTCGAAAATATGTAAATTCGTGTATATCTTAGAAAATTTTGAATAAAAAAGTATAATTTTTTGCAGATATGCTTAAAAATACACCTACTTTAAGAGGATGGTAAAAATTTTATAGGTTATAATTCCAATTTTTTTTTCGAAAAATTTATAAAAATTATTTAAAAATAGAAATTAAAAAAATAAAACACAAAAAATGGATAAATTTTATTTGGAATGAACCTAAATTTCGAAATGTGAGAGAAAAAATCAAAAAAGTTTAATGAAAAAAGAGAAATTAATAAATATTTGCCAAATTCAATTAACATTGAGGAGCTAAAATTTTGAGAGCTAATATTTTAAAAACTACTCGTACGATTTTTACAAAACTTGGTATTCTGGCATAATTTGAGACGTAGAATCGAAATATGGAAAAAAATTGGTATGTTATTTCAGAAAAAGTCCGATTTTGTGTCAAAATACCTATGTTAGAAAAGTGCTATATATAAATCTAATATATATCCTAAGTCGCGCTTTCGAGTCATGAAGAACGCAATTTGAATTTCGTGAATCGTCCCAGTAGAACGGGAGATATAGCACTGTCCCTTTTTTTTTTTTTTTTTTTTTGAGCAGTGTACAATCGCCATTTATTAAACTGAGCCGCTTAATAAATTCAAATACGTCTGGAACGGAAGGGATTTTAATAAGCGGCGATTACTGTATACCCTTTTGCAACAATAATTTTGATAGCGTTGAAATTTTTTCATTTTACCAGATCAATACTAATAATACTACTAATAATAAAGGCAAATGAATTCACAATAAAGGGTGTAAATGAATTTTCTTAAAGGCAGGGGGAAAAAAGGTGAAAAGGTTACGCACAGCTCATAGTCTTTCACACGATTGTTCAGCATGCATCCATTACTGCTCTTGAAGAAACTGTAAAAGGTTTTGGCAAAATCTCTCATTGTATACACACAATTTAAACTGTTATTACTAAATTAATATGTCCAAAAGTTAAAGTCAAAGAAATTTGAATTGTTGAACAAATGAAACTCTTGCAAGAATTTTGGAAATCTCTTGTCAAGGCTTGAAATATTGTACTTTGAAAAAAGCTCGGGAAATTTATTCGCCCATCAGACGAATGTATTCATGACAGATTTCATAGAAAAATTGACTTGTAATTATGTTATACGCAGCAATGTTTGATGCAATTAGTTCGTTTAGTCACATAGAGAACTGAACCCAGAGCTATGTTTCTCAACTTCAGCCACTCAGTATCTATTGTTAGGCTTGTTGTCCAAGGGACTGAAAATTAATACTTTTGGAGAAAGAGGTGGACCATGGACGAGGAACAAACGCAGCAGAATAGTAATAACTGTATTCCCTTTTCGAATGCAGGAGATTGAATGAGGAGGTTGTTTCTTTGTTTTTGTAGTTTTCCCACTATAAAGTAAACTTGTAGCTACATTCCTTGGTAATAGAATTAGGAAATGAAGAGCTGCGGTAAAGGAAGGGGAGAAAATTTATCTTGTAATCTTTCCACCTCATTTGACTATGCATTCTTGTCAATTTTTGCTTATGCTTTATTATAGTATAATCATATACGCAGAGCAAAATCCATGCATTACAGTTTCTTGACTGCACTGCAAATATAGAAATAGATGAGAAATTCATCTCTCCAAAAATCTTTAAACTGGGAAAAGAGCCACGTATACACTACTGGCCGACCAAAATGCAATACGAAAGAGGACAAGAGACATCAAAATGAAATTTATTTCAGAATTTACACATAGATCATTGTTAACTGATTATAACACAGTTCCTTTGAGGTGAGGAAGACGAGAAAATAAATAACGGGTGTTTTCACCAAGTTCAACAACCACCGCGGCACAATATATTGGATATATTGTTGGAGAATGGCAACCCATGCAGCCTCTTGACGTAGCCAAAGCTCATCTAGTGTACCCGCGAGTGCGTATGCCAAGCTAGGCGTTTTCCAGTCATTGACCAGACATGAACGATGGACGACAGATCTAGGGAATGGATAGACTAAGGCAAAAATGCCACTTGGCGGGCTAAGAAGAAAGTTTGAACATAACATGCAACATAAAGTATGAATATTGCATGCGAATGCGGTCGCTCATTGTCTTGTTGAAATGTGGCCGCAGACAAGACCTGAACGTAAGAAAAGAGAACAGGGTGGAAATTCTCACGTATAGCCTTAGCTGGTAAGTGCACCGATAGGGGGTGCGGGATTGGAACCCAATACTACCCTACATCATAACACCAGGTGTTGGACCAGTGTAACGATGCATAACTCTACAGTAGAGCAGCCTTTCTCTGCAGTTCTCCAAACTCTGAAATCCAGCTTCGTGGTATATATGTCCACCTCCGTCATTCAGTACAGTTCTGCAAACGCTTGTGGTTTAAAGACAAGCAAAGCAATGGACTCCTAGCGGAGTCTACTCGACTAGCGGACTCAGCGGTGTCTGTTCGTGCAGACACCGATTATTGTGTTACAGACTGTACTCGATGTTATATGATTTGATTGCAGATGTGGGAGAGTGATCCATCAGCTCCACGCATACAATATGCCTCTTTTCCGGTTGAATGGTGCAACGAGACGGTAACGATAGCTTTTGTCCGTTAGTCATTCCCTCCTGCATCCACTGATTCGATATTTCGCATTACTGTTACTTAGCTACATCTGATACGATGACCGATTTTCCAGAATGATAATCCGCAATTTCTGTATGCAATGATTTTGCTTCAGTCGAACGCAGAAACCTTTCGAATAATGCTCATGTTTTTCTACGAGGCATACTGAAGTAGCATACACAAAAAAATCTCATGAGAGAATAATTCTTGTTATTTAAAACGGACATCTTTCTTCTTTTTGTATAAGGATCGTGTGAAGAGCTGCATGATGTATGAAGGCACTGAAATCGCAATCATGTGCATATTCCATCGCAGTATACACATGATGCAAGTTTCATGCTATTTGGGCACTTTTTCTTCTTGGTGTTGCATTTTAGATGGCCAGCAGTTTAATTTATTTGGAACGACTGATATCAGTGTAAATTATGACATACCATTGGCTCAGCGGATAAAAGCACAGAATACTGATAATTCAGCATCGGTAAGAATTTATTCTGTTAGATGTATAACCCTGAAAATCTTATTCAATTAATAAAACCAAAAGAAAATTGCAAAATCACGTAATCATTCTTGGTATACGTGTAACTAATTTTCCCTGTGTACATTTCTGATAACGAAGCTGGAATTCGCAAATTGCAAATTAAGTAAGAATTAAAATTAAGGTTTAGCTTTATTAGTCACGTTATTTGGAGATAAATGCCACTTCTTGAATGTGAAATCTCATTTTTGTTTTCTCATTTCCAATACAGAAATTTCTTTTGGCAACTTCTTCCTTATAAACCACACATTTAAAATTAAAAAGGAGAAGTTTTCAACTAGAAAATTAATTTGAAGTGAAAGTTATTATTTTAGTTTTTCTGTTTTTCCATCATTTATTACTTAGACCATCTACGATGAGTTGCTTTTGATTTATCCCATTCGTAAAGGTCTGATAATTTTAAGACTTTTACTTCGAGTGAGTCAACAGCTACAAAACGATAAGACTTTCGAACGGGATTTCCGGAATTTTTATTTATGAGACCTGTCTTTGCTTCTCTGCTCTGAGAAACTTACGTATTTAAATACACTTTTCTGCTTAGCTAGTCAGCTGCAATTTCGACATATGATGATAAATATATTAAATTTCCTTTTTTTCGTACTTTGGAACTGACGCAAAGAAGTTTAGAAGAATTTTTTTAAAAAATATATGTAGATACATTGTTTGATTTTTCTAAGTTTGAATCATTAGCCCAAAACAATAGCGAATTCAGAAGGAGAAAATAGATGGATAATTAGTCCTCCAAATTTTTTTCGAAATTTTTATTTAAACCATTGTGTTGCTTGTCGCCATCTTGATTGGCAGGTTTGGTTATCCTTCAAACTTCAGACGGGTAACTATTGTCATTCGATATTATGCAAGGCATATGTCTTTCTCGCTGGCAGAAATAATTTCCAAATCAACAATACGGCGCTTAAATGCAAAACTCTGTTAATTATATGTATCATTCATCGTTAAAATAATCATTCAAGTAGGTTTTCACATTTGTTAATTGAAGTCTGTGTTCACATATACAATATTTCTTTAAGTTACTGAAAGCTTTATGAATGCATTCATAGCAAGTTCTAAGGAGACTTCTGAAGGTTAATTTTAGTTTTTATAGTTAATAATAGTAAAGTTAGATACAACTGATTGCATTATATTTGATATGAATATGTAGGTTATTATTAATGTGGGAATACCCGATATTAACACAGGTTGTTACTAATGTGAATTGTGTAAGATAATAATTTCTTTTTCTTTAGTTATTATATATACAATACCCGCCGTTATTAAAATTACAATCGTTCCAAACGTATCTGAGCTTGAAAAACGGTGATTTCTATACTGCAAACGTGATATAAGTTTTAAACTTTTCAAGTAAAATAAGAAATAATAACATTAATTAGCCCTAAAATAATAATTAAAAATTAATGCAAAAATTTAACTATTTACACAATTTTGAAATTCATTTAATTTTTTTAATAAAGCTATTTTTATAATTATGCTCTTGATGAAATCTGCTACAAAATAATATCGTGTCAGTGTTCGTTTCATATATTTAAATGACAGTTTTTCAATTGTATTCTCAATTTCGTAAAACTGTTGGTAGCTTTTCTGATGAGCACCTTTCAGCTTACGTTATTTTTCTTAGAATTTGCAGTGCTTTTCTGGATTCGATTAATGAGAGCATATCATCATCTTTTTCCTCATCACTTTCGCTGCCAGTTTCTGCAGTGTTTTTTTAAATTAGTGTAAAAATAGTGTCTTAGTAAACTTTTTATAAATTATTTCAATATTGTTGTAAATTGAAACGTATTCTAAAAATGAATCTCCATAACTTTCCTCACTGATGGCTGAAACATTAGCTATAGTTTGCGATTCCTTTGAGGCTTTTTACATAAAAGCTACATTTTTTAAAACAGCTTTCAACTCGTTTTAAGAGATTAAATTGTTACATTGACTATAATATTAGTGACTTTTCAAGAATATCGAATTGTTGGTTTTCATTGAAATGCTTGCATTTTCTAAAAAATCAATTCTGTTCATCATTTACTCAAAATGGTTTCTTTAATGACATTTGAAAGCTTTGATATTACCCTAAAACGATCAAAATATTCCAGAAAAGTACAGTAGACGGACCTAGTTGCGTTAAAGATCATTCACACTGGGGTTTATCTGAGCTAACAGAGACATCTGGCATAGCCGATGCAATTCCCAAACTAGTTTTTCTTCATAGCAGAGCGAGCTGAGAAATCTGAACTTCACATATAGTGCGCCAGAAGAAAGGGGGTACCAGACTTGGCATGCTCAAGCGTCACCATCGAGATAGATCTATCCTCGATGGTGACGGCTCAAGGCAGCCTTAAAACGGTTAATACTTCACATATAATAGTAGTAGTATTAGTAATGGAAGACGTGGGCACCATCCGACTACCATTACGGTTAATCGGTTCTGCCCACGTCCGCCCTTGTCTAGTGTTTATTAATAATTCTTAAAATTTTTACATTGCCATATAATGTGGCTGTTTACAAATAAAGTATGTACAGTAATTGTATTCACATTATTAACATAACTTATTACATAAATTTTGGTTGGAGAATTTTCTCTAATAAATTTCTTTCTTCTGTAATTTCTCTTTATTTTTAAGCAGTCTATATATTATTTCTTTATTGTGAAGGTTATCTTTTTTAGGATTTGTACCATTTCAACTGGAGTTTTTTGTATGTCCTCTTGCAAAATTCCTTTCATTTTGTTGCAGTTCTTTCATGAGTCTCTCAGTTTCAAGGTTTCTGTTGTATTCCTTATACATTGTGCTAATGTCTTCCAGAATAGTACTTTTTATTTCCAAAATTTTCGTCTTTTCCTTTTTGCATGTCGCTGAATCCTATCTCTCTTTGATCACACCGAATCAACATTGGTATGCTTTCTTGTAACCTGATTTTCAAGCTTATAATATCTTTATTTTTATGAAAATAAAGATATTATAAGCTTGCTACCAATTGGTCATGTCTTCATAATCGCGAAAAGTCAGTATTTATGTTTCGTAATTTGAACGCATGTACATATTAAATGCATATACATTTTATATATATATATTATGTATGATACTTTTTGCTAGAAATTAATCACTTTTTCAAATTATGAGCACTGATGTTATTCCCTTTAATTATAGATTGCATTTAGTACTTTACTCCTTTACTTATTATACTATTACACCTTTATTATAACCTGTTATATGAAATTATATTACTTGACATAAATCTGTGCCCAATTTTTTTTAGAATATCCGTTGTTTTGGGGATTTTTTGCACTGTGTATTTTTGTTTTGCTAAGAACTTACTAAAAGCTTCAATATTTGTTGTTGGCATTTTAATAGGAAAATCTTTAGTGAGTGGGCGGTTAGTAATGTAATGTTCAGACGTTACCAGCTGACCACATACAGGTACTTGCGTTTGAAATACCGAACCTTTCGAAATATTCGGGGAAAGGTTCATATCCTGAAACAAAGCTCGCGAATTGTTGGATTTGCAATTAGTCGTTGTGGGTTTACTTTGGCAAAGTGTTGATGTGTTCTTTTACCCGTTTCACTGTTATTCCATTCGTCTTGCCATTTTGATATGGTAATTGATATAGGATGCCTTTTTAGATGAGAGGTTGGCACTGGGATATCTATAAATTCTGCGTCTTGTCCTATAGCAGCCTCTTTAGCTAGTCGATACATGGAACCGACTCTTAGCTCAGACAAATCCCAGTATAAAAGGTACTCTGAAGGCGATTTAGAGTGAATGGCACACCAGTGTGATTCCAGTGACATTTCCGTTTAGCTGGCATATCCGACGCATCGCGATGTCAGAAATGATATTTCTTCATAACTCCCAAACTGATATTTCTTCATAACGGAGCGAGCTGAAAAATCTGAACTTCACCATATAGTGGAGCTAATCGACACATGGAATTGACTCTTAGCTCAGATAAATCCTAATATGAGTGGCCCTCTAAAGTTTCACTTAGAGTGAATGGCTCACCATTGTGAATTCAGTGACATTCCCACATAAGCTGATACGATGGAAGGACGAGGAGCTGGGCTAAAACGACCCTTCGTGGAAACATTTGATTGCCGAATTTAACTTCGGCGTTGTCTACCAGCATATGAGAAATACTGAACTCTAAGGCTATTTCACAAAATAAACTTTATACGAAATTCACCTTATACAGAATATAATTTGCATCAATGAAACTACGTTAAAAAAGCTAGAGGGAAGTTTTTGTATAGGTTTTGCTCTGGGCTTAGGGTTTTTCTCTGGGCAAGCTATGAATGCAGTTTGATACTGTACTATATTTTATAGAAAATTTTATTATATTCTAGGTTTATTTTAAAATTTTACAGTTACAATTCTAAAAAAAAAAAAAAAAAAAAAAAAAATGTAAAAATTTAGAATAAATAACGAAATTGCAATCTGGTCTTGATGCGCAGATTTTAATTTAGCACTTAAGCTAGCACAGTTTTAAGCTAAGCAGTTATACTAGACGCACTAAAACTGAACTATGGGATTTAAAGCGAACTTTTCAAAATAGCAAAATCAAATGGTACAAGAACACCTGAAACAAACTTAAAATATGTTGGTCAAAATGAGAAAGCCAAATGATAGAAAAACAAATTTGTCATATTATTTCACCGTAAATTAATGTCACGAGCAGATCTGTGCACTTATTTAATAAAGAAAAAATTTTAATTATTCAAGACGAAATGATGCATTTATTTTCATCGGATAGCCTGTATACGAGGTTTACTATAAATATTCCCCACCAGTGGTTTTGCTTTAAATTTAGCCGAGGTAATAAAAATTCCGCAATAAGCATTTCGAAAAATATTCCTTCGAGGTTCTTTTATTTTTTTATTTTATTTTAATTAATTAATTAATTAATTATTTTTAACAAAGAAAGGGAAAAACGTAAAGAAAAGAAAGTTGAGTTAAAAATAAGCAAAAGCTTTTTATTCTATCCATTCTGAATTTTTTATTCTATCCCTCTTATTCTGTTCCCTTCTGAACGCATAGTATCTAAACTTTTCCATTTTCTGGAAGAAAAAAAAGAACAAAATATGCACAAATGAAAACGCGAAAGAAGTTCCTTTCAAAACATGTACACAGTACATCTATTAAAATATAGGGTGGAAAAAATGATCATAGCTTTAATTTAAACACAGAAAACACCGAGAAAAAGCAGGAGTGAAAAATTCTGCCTCTTAGCTTTTCTTAGCAGTTTTTGTCTTTATACGTGATATAAATTATTTAAATTTAATATAAATATATTAAATGCACTTTTCTTTTCTATAATTTTCAAACTATTTGTTTGAATTCGTTGAATTTGTTGAAGGAATTTGTTTGAATATTCTTTAATTTCAAACTTTCTTTTCTATAATTTTCAAACCTCAAGTAGTATAAAGTCTCCAGCGCAGTTGAAAAGAGTTTAGAGACCGATTCTATTGCAATAAATAAACGCTCATACGCATTAATATCATGATAACATCAAATAGTAAAGTTCATGGAAGTATTATACTCCTTTTCCTTTTTTTATTTGCTCAATAAACCTGACACTTTTGTGTGTACTAAAAAAGGTGGTGGGTGGGAAAGGATGGATGCGTATCTAATCCCAGGCTACACAGTCGGTAGTAGGTAGTTCACAATGAAGCCGGCCGCCTTTGAAATGGTGAGCCCCAAATGATGCCTCAATTTTTTTTTTTATCGTCAACAGGATGTTCCCGCGGGCTTTAAGTCAGGACGGGGAAGATTTTCCCTCCTTCTCTCATACAACCCTCTTTCTTCTTTTTACTTTCTTCTATGAATACAGAATTCACAGCTGGTCATAAATAAGATCGCAATAAGCCCCTCGACAGAACAACCCCCCGTGAGCTTTCCGAAACAGAATAAAATAATAATACTTGTCCGTTCCTACCAGTCTGAAGAAAACATATTCGGTTAGCTCAGGTGGAAACATATTTGATTCAGGTGTAAAGGTATGTAATAGTTACCTGGGAAAGAAATTTCACTTTCACTTAAGATATCTTACCTTTCCTACAGATCTTTGATTGGTGAGAAGCTATGTGGACGATTGAAAAATAGAAAAACGTACTACAATAGTTCTCAAAACATATATCAGTAAATGACATTATATTGTGTACATAAAAGTTAATAAATAAATATATAAATACAAAATTACTGTTTACAATAATAAAATAAGAAATAATGACAAACCACTGAATGTACGATGTAAAAGTATTTACAAAAATATATACAACAGATCATTACAAGAATCGCAGTAAAAAATATACAATTTAAAAGTAACTATTAATGTAATAAACACATGTCATTTTGCCAAGGTACTGAGCCAACAGTATTAAAATAATTAAAAAATATATTTCGTATATACATGTAATTTGAAAGAAAACGTCTCTTTCGCCAATCTGAGCTATAACTGATTCCTGTTTGGCTTTCAAGTTTGTTTACCAAGTACAGATGGTAAGCCGTTTTGCAGAACTTCAGTTCCGAGAAATGTTTCTTTCGACTTTGTGTTCCAGCAATAAATAGCGTATGTGATAGGGGTTTAATGAACAAATAGTTCTTTTCTCTGAAGCAGGCATGGGCAAACGTGGTTCTTTGGTTCCGTAAATGCCAGCGTTGTAATAAACAGTAATTTTATTTTTAAAATATAATTGTAATTTGGAAAACAAGTCGTATTTTTTCACAGTCGATAATTGCATCGTGCGCAATGTGATTTTTAACGATTTCAAATCAATTGTGTGCTAGTCATCAAAACAAAGAAAAAAATGCAAATAATTACATATCTACGAGTTTCTGACATCGCGATGTTAACCTTAAGTAAGAAAGACAGATACGTTTGCGACACTTTGCGCTGATGATACACCTCAAATCTTAATGAAAGACAGGACGAAACGAACGTTCTGCGTAGTTGTAACTTCATTACAGAAGAAGAGGTAATTGATACCTAATTCTCATCAAATGAATTACGTAATTCAATGATTAATTAATTATAGGTAAAAATTATTAATTTAATAAATATGATAAAAATTCATATATATAAATTATCATTATATTTAATGAATATGACAAAATGTTTCTATTAATTTCGTGATTACATAATACCTTAATTTAATCTTAATTTTTTAGCCTTTTTGTGTCATGCGAGTTCAATCACGCCATAATTTTCTTTTATTATGAGTTTTTTAATAACAATCTGTGTCTACCGTCAGCTTTTCTTCCGAAGCTTATTTTATAATAACAGTAGTATAATCTCCTCTTGCTAACTATAGTTTTAAAAAACCTTAGATTTCTATCTTCTAAACAACTATTAGTATAAGATATTTGAAGGTCATGGAATAGATATGTAGTGGCTATTACACATGCATCAACGATGATACATGACTTTCGCAATGACACACATGCCTGCATTTACCAAAACTTGATGCAACTATATAGTTCACCATTGAGAAGTTCACTCGTATGAAGAACTGTGTCGAAATATTTTACTTTGTTATCATTTTGCGTCAGTTCGGTAAAAGTAATAAAATTGTAGGAAAGAGTATCTTTTTTTTTTTTTAAATAAACGTGTGTAATTGTTTCCCTTTTGTAAATCCTTTCAGACCATGAGATATTCATTTACGAACCATTACCACCATCCATCAAAGAGTTTCTAAGCCGAGCTAAAAAATATAGCCATTAAGGTAACAGATCAGAACATAGTTTTAAATACCCGAGTGACGGTTTTGATAGATAGTTATTAAGAAACGAAGTCATCCTGCTTCAAAATCGGCTAAAAAATCAGCTTCTAAATCATTTTTAATACATTAAGTTAATAATTTAGCTGACTATTATGTTGATTCAACATTTTCTAAAACAGAACATTATACATTAAGATGAAAAAAGAATTTTTTTAAAAGAAATGATGTGCAAAATGGAGGGTTGAATGGGAAGGGGAAGGGAAAGAAAGCAAATTTTAAGCCGATAAAATTTGGTTTAATAATCTGGCAATATGGTAAAAGATCTAAAATTTACTTTTATTTCGTTTTTTTTTTTTTTTTTTTTTTTTTTTTTTCAATCAACCCTCCATTTTGCACATCAATTCTTTAATTTTTTTTTTCCTTTCTCATTTTTTCATCGTAATACATAATATGTTCTACTTCAGAGAAATGTTGAATCAATATTTTTCTAATCTAAGCTTAAGTGTGAACTGGAAATATTTTCTTTTCACCAAACATTTGTGGTACTATGTACGTATTATGCATATATTAGTATAGATATTGTAATTCAATGTACTTACAGCTTTGCTCTTATCTCATAAAGAATGCTATACACATTTTACTTCCTCAGTCAATTTTTTTAAAAATCTTTCTTTTAATACAGCTAGAATGGGTGCAATTAAAAATTAAAGTATTCACACTGGGTGGTATTTCGACGTAGTTGCAATGCTCGAAAAAATTAAGCAATAAGACAAAATTTCAATCATCAGCTAACTCATTTATTGATGAAAAAAGTTGAAGGTAATATTTAACATACAGAAGAATGAGAAAGAAATAAGAAATAATACTTTAAGGGAAAAAATATACTTTCCCATTTGTGCTTTTCAATAGCTTACACAAATATTCAGAAAATTATTCAATATTTTGAATGCAATCCATTGTAATTAATAATAACTTAAAAAGTCTTTCCTTTACTGAAAAAGTACTGATTACTTCATTAATTATTTTGGCTTCTTCAGTCTGAATGCACATAATCTTTTGAGCATTGTATAAATTGTTTAATTTGTCATTAATTTCCCGTAACATTAATAACAAAACAAAGGTCTAATTAATCTTCACACATTCCGTGATAATAAGCTTCGAGAAGTTTCAACGACATGATTAAGATCATAACTGTGCAAGACATAATAAGGGATTTCAGTTTCAAGCCTTTGGGGTTAGACCTTAAATTATTCCTCAAAACTGAGATACACCGCCTTCTCACTTCACAAATTTACTAGTAAAGTGTAAATTGCCAAATGCAGAATAAAACATTTTGTAGCCATCTATAATATTTAATTGCAAATGAAATGTTTAGTTTCAATTGTGTATTGTTTGTTTTATAAATGCCGATCATTGAATAATTAGATTTCTAGCTCATTAATATTTTTGAACAATGCAACTCAAACGCATACTCTTCCCAATGATTAGTCGTCATTTGTTGTTAAGAAGGGCTTAAAATACAAGTAAGGAAATCGACAATCTATATCGAGGAAAGGCAAACATGCTTCGTCAAAAAGCTAAATTTTACGACATCTGCATGGCTTGAAAAATCCGAGATCACTGATGGCGTCATACAAGGAACTTTCCCACTGCTTTCGCTTATTATTGCATCGTAATATGAAACTGGAGATCCTGCAGGAAAAGTCTCCAGTTCCATATTACGATGATACCAAAGTATTCTGAGGCCATTTCAGTCAAAACGGTTGAATTTGATTTCGTTAATAAATATATATATATTTTTTTTAAGTTAATAGATTTATTTATATATCTTTTAACCAAAAGCAGTACTGTCTTGCTATGGAATTTTCCTCAGTATCTACAGTAATAATTAACGGTTTTAGAGTTATTTTGAATGGCACAAACACGTTTTACACCTTGATTCAGAAATAGTTCCAGCACGTTTTGTCCTTCGCATTTACATGATAATCTCTGTCAAAAAATTATGGGAGAGTTGAACCAGTTAATTCCATGAACTTGACGCATCAGGTAATCACATACTTAACAGTAAAAAAGTTCTTTTCTAAGTTAAGATAGCTTCAAAATGAAGAGAAAATAACAGTTGCCTTAGAAAATCGGCTACTTAGCAGACATTGCTAGCACATCAAGAAAAATAAAAAATAAATATATTATTGTCATTATTTATATAGCTTTTATTAAAGTTATATAAATAAAATATTTAGAATTTTGATCTGTCAGAATTAATAAATTGATATCTTTTAAGCTAATTATAAGTTATTAAATATTTTATACTGCTGAAAATTTTTGGCTTCAAAACTAGCAGAACTATCACTCTACCAGTGTGTATATTTTTAGATCACCATTATTTTGCTAATGCTATCACATACATATCTTAATTGCGCAATTAATTTGCATAATAAGACCATATTAGAAAAAAATGAAGTTAAATATATATAAATTTCCACAAAAATGTTTAAAAATGTCTACAAATTTCTACAGAAAAATTTTACATGCGGATAACTTTCTGCACTCATTGTATCGCTTCTTAGTATTATAAGGTTCTTGAAGTATTCATAACATTCCTACCAATAATAAACTTGCGATAATATAATTTAATCGCTTACCTCCATGAAAAAATAACTAAATTAAATTTTCTAATTATAATATTTATTGCAATATGAAACTATTATTTTGTATCTCTTCAAATTTTGCACTTCGGTTACGAAATTATTGAATAATGCAAAGTACATTTGATGCATCTCCCCGTAAATTACTTTTAGAAGATGAAAGTTATTTTATTTACTAGTAATAAGGTATCAACTTACCGATCTTATTTATCGGTCAACGGTCATTGATATTTCACTTTCTTTTATTATTGTCAGTGGACTTCAGAATAATGAATAATTAATTCATCGCGCTTCATAAAGAAGAAACTTCCCCGAATACGACTGTGATTACCATTATGATATCTTAAAAATAAAAACCTAATTGACGGAATGGCATATCAAATTTCTGAAGAGTGTGCAATTAAAATATTGATATACAACTAATTAATTCATATCAAAATCTAGTTGTATCTTCAGATTATGCATGGAAGATTTCTGCTCTGATATTGGCCACAGAGAAATATCTATTCAAGCGTAACGGGTATCAGTCAGTTTGATTCCTAATTAACCGTTGATCAATGAAACTTTATACAGTATAAGTGTTTGTTTTAGTTTTTTGAAGTTTCATGTCTAGATTCTTATGAATTTTCAATGACTACATGTTGGGACTTGGTTATTAATAATCCTCACTAAATTTACTTGCATGAAAGAAAATTTAGAATAAATTTGTAAAGAACAGGCTTATTTTTTAATAATATCTACATCTTGCTATAAAGATACTTCAGTTTAAAAACATCTTTTCATGTTTAAAACATCATATAATTTTGGTGAGCAAAGCTGCATATTATTACTTATTTTTTCATTTCTTTATGCATTTTTTTTTATTTTTAAAGTTCAGATTTCTATAGCAATAAAAGTTTCAATCTAAATTTTTGCTTAGATTTAAAAACAAAAATATCGAACTACAGAAAACGTGCAATCATTACCCAGCATGGAAATGCTATTCAGGCTGCTGCCATCTGGTCAACTCATTATTATGTTAGCAAATGAACAGGAAAACCTATAATTTACTGAACATCGCGTGCAAGCGGACTCATATACGCACATTGATCGTAGCTATTAGTGAAAAAAACAGCAGGAGGGAAATATTCGACTTATGTATTTGATATGACTAATTTATCAACGTTAAAGTAAAAGTACAGTACTCTACAAGCATTTCAGGAGAGGAGAACAGAAAGGAATATTTAAAGTATTAAAACAGTATGTGAGGGGGGAAAGGGGGAATTTACATCCGTTTTAACACTCATATAAATTACATTCATGTCATTCTGAAAATTTTTTGAATGTCTTCATAATGTAGGTCCCCCCTTTTTTTATTGTTTTCATAATGTACGCTGCTTTTCTCGGGTTAAAAGCTGAACTTCATAAAGGTAGGAGAAATCCTTAATACCTTTGCGAAGGTTTCAGTTATAACGAAAAGTGGTCGACTAGCATAAGTGCAGCGACTTATTATTATGCAGCGACTGTATTAAAATTTGCTGGAAGTTCACGGAATAAATGTTCTTAAAGAGAAAAAAATAAGATTAAAATGAAATCAAAAGAAATATGTTTAGAATTTCTATGAATGACAACACTTGCGTGAGCGTTTAGAAGGTATGTTATTCTTCTATAAATTGAAATTAATGCCACTGAAAATCCGCAGGAAAACTAAACAAACAAAAACAATAATAACAACAATAAAAAAAGGGGGCGTTTATAACTAGAGTATTCCTTTCACTATAACAGTTTTCCTTTTAGTGCTACAAACAAGACGAAGGAATTTTAAGAGAAAAAAATTGCATCATTAAATTTTTTAAAGACAGCAAAACATACAAAACTAAAATTTGCATTTTGGACTAAAACTAAACTAAAACTAAAATTTGCATTTTGGAAGACATAACAATTGCATTATATGAACCGTTAGATTGTCTGTGCTGAATAACATTAATGTACCTTCATAAAATATGAATGGGGTTTCTAATAAGTTTTCAATTCATTTCCTGAATCCAATAAATTCAATTAATGCAACATTAGTAATTTTTTGTTCATATAGCTTTCTATAGTCAGGCTATGAAATCATCGGGTCGAATTCTTTTATGTTTCACAAATCCAAACTGAGATTTTTTTTTAACTGCAAGATTTTATTGTAAATTTAAACTAACTGTTCGGATCTCCTTTCCTCATGTTTCTGTTTTCGATTTTCCGGAACTAATCATTCCAGATATACGCAAATTAATTTGCTATTATAAAGGATACTGTGGTTAATTAAGATAGCACTTAAATAAAATAATAATTCACAGTTTTGTAACAAGTTGGGATCGGTTACGTGGGTTAAGTGGACGTAGACTCAACGGGCAACTCAAAATTCGCGGACGTAGTGGTCCCTCCGAATTGCAGAAAATGAGAGTAAGGTATCGTAAACCAATTTCCTCCTTAAAATCCCTTCAATTCATTTCTAACGATTGGTCATTTATCCATCTGCTCAGATTAAATTATGAAGATAGCATAGTGATGCAAATTAAGCTTCTATTTATTTAGAGATTTGAAAGCGATTCGAAGCAAAGTAACTTTTTCTCCTAAAACTAAATTCATAGTAATTCATGATGGAGTCAGTTGAATTACTGTCAACTGGAAATGGAAATTCTTGTTTAGTAAGTGATCGTTATGATCTTTGTGTACATAGAATGTACAAAAAACGCATCTTTTAGGTATGTATAAAAGATAAAAGATATGGATGCAAAGAAAGTGTGAAGACCAATTTGCAGTACGGAGTCAAAAACACAAAATGAATCTGTAAAATAACCTGAAAATATTTTATGAATAAGGAAAAGATTATTAACTTTCAAATAAATTTATCTTTTTCAAAATAATCGCCAGAGGAGTTTACAAAATTTTTCTAACATTTCTTCGGGTAAACGAAACACTGCTTACAAACGTTGGAACTAACCGTTCGCAAAATACCTTCAACATTTAATTTAATATCAGAAATGTTTTCCAGTCTCTGTCCTTTCATGGCCATCTTAAGCTTCTGAAAAAGGGAAAAATCAACTTGCGCTAAGTTGATGACAATTTACTGATTGATGATGATTATTTTAATACGATGAGTGATTTATGACTGTAGTTGAATGCTTAGCAAGATATTGTTGTAAAGATAATGCTGTAGGGGGCCTAACATTATCGTTTAAAAGAAATCATTGCCCAGAATCTAGAATTTTACCTTATTCTGTTTCTTAATTGAAAGAGCACCTTCTTGTAAAAATAAAAACTAATTGATTAGTTTTGCAGGGACAAATTCAAGGTGAAAAAGTACTTTGTAATTAAAAAAAATCCAAATCCTTTATCCTTTGAAAGAGAGATTAGTTTCGAGTAGATTAACTTTCATTAAAATTCAAGAGCTCGACGGAGAGAGTTTGGTGTTGTCGGAAATGTCATGAACATTAATACCTTAGGAAAATAAATTAGTGCATGTGCCCATTATATCCCTCTATTCCATACCCGATATAACCCAACTGCGCGAATCAAAGTCCCCCACCCTCACCTGTCTGCCTACAGCCCAACTGAGTGAGTAAAGGTTTTCCCCTTTTCCTTGCCGGGGAATTTAACGACCTCATTCCGAAGAAGATCCCTCTCTTTCAAAATTATTATTATTATTAGTTAATGTTATGAGTTTTTGTCACATCTCATCAATTATTGTAATGAAAATTTAAAAAAAAAAAAAAAAAAATCTTAATCTTGCAGTCTTTCTCATGTTACCAAATCATTTTCTAAAGAATCTTCACCACATCTCTCATAAATCACTGAGGAGAAAGTTTCGAAAGCCAACAAAGGGGCAAAACAAGAAACTATAAATTTTGATTACTGTTTGAAGTGTATTAGCGAAGGACGTACAAGAAGTGAATTGCATTGAGAAATGGCATTTCAGTTCTTTCTCCCTCCACTTGTCCAATCGTAGTTCGAAGCAGGTTGCCTGTGTTATATATTGTAATATTTATGATTGAATTATTATTATTATTAAATATGAAAGAGCCATTACAGGAAGAGAGTTTGTTTCTCCCACTTCAACAAATGGCCATGAATCCTGGGCAAGGGACTCATTGTATGAAATCCAGTTCTTTTGCCTCTGCCAGAACACCCACCTTTCAGTCAACATGGCCGTGTCTTGGCAAGCCAGTTTTATGTGTGCGGTCTCGGTTCGCTGAAGCGTGAAAGCAATCTGCGTGCACGCTCTACCGTATCCTACTACACGAAACGACACTCAGATCTTGAATGGATCGAACTCAGAAGTCGGACCAAAGAACATAAAGGCAAAATCAGATTATTTTTGGATGGACGCATAGAAACCGTCGTAACAAAATATAATAAAAATTATAAATCTCTCTATATAGCTAATGGTAACATAAGGTGTTAAATGCTAATAACACTTCGATGTGTATATTTAACATTTAGATATATAAGCTTTGATATGATATTATGGCAGGAAGGTTCTCTCTAACTACACTCCCTCTAACTAATTAACATTCATGTGAAACTAAAAGCCAGTTAATACTAAACCAATAGATGTTGCATCTGCTTCTTGAACTTAGGATTCTTTGCCTGAAGGCAAGTTACGTAAATTTAGGCTTTGCTTTTAGGAAAAAAGTTTGTATGTTATTACTAGTTCAGAAAAATTATTGCCTAGTCAGAATAGAAATAATATTCACTGGAATACATACTAGCGCTTCTAATATTCCTAGAAGCACAGAAAGAATACTTGTTCTGATATCTATTATAGACTGGCCATCTCATTGTTTCTGATAGCTTAAAATGTTTAAAAACTTTGACACCGTGCAGGCATGTTAATAAAAGAGAATATCAAGGTCAGAGAATTAGAAACCTGGCAAATAAGATGATTGAGGCATGACAAAGATCAATTTTTGATGGTTGCACTTTTTTTTGTTAGTTGCACTTTTTTTTGTTAAACGGCTTTTACTCAAAATATAATATTGCGGTGAATGGTAGAAAAATATTTTAATTTCGTTTGCGCTACAACGCATAATTTCGTTTGCTGTGACGATTCAAACAATGTTACATAGCAAATTTCTTTCACAGAAAGTATGACAATCGTTTCAAGCAGCCAAATTCAAATACTATAAGTTTTATGTACCTGACTCGATATTTTCCACCGATTTTTTTTAATATAAGATTGCTAAATAATTTAGCTTAAAAAGGAATAATAAATTATATATTACATGATCATTATAACAGAATGAAATTACATATTTATGTAAATTAAATTTACTGAAGATTATAAGATTATTATTATTAACTCAAGTAATTGAAGATTATTATTATTAATTCAGTGCGTAAATTAATTTTATTGAAGATTATTAGCTGTTTATAATTTTGCGTCATTTTCCTCGCACTTGATGTAATAGACTTTAAATGAGATTTATCAGATATATTTATTTTGGTAACTGTAACAAACGTACCCGTCTACAAAATTTTGAACGGAGCTGTTTACATCCAACATTTTGGTAAAATTATAAACTACATAAAGATCTAATTTTCCTAAATCAGTATTAGTAAAGCTGAATAAACATTATTTGGTCTAAAAATTTACTTTTCCAGAAATTACTGCTTTCGATAAAAAAATCCTTTCCTTTTAAATTAATATAAAGGATATTCCAGTATTTCGAAAATAATCAATAAAAACATGAATACGAAACCGCAGTCCAGACTCTTATGCCTTTCAAATCAATATTAAAATAGCATATGACTATTAAGATATTACTAATTTTCTCAGCTTTTATTTATTAACGCATTCAATTAAAAAGTTCTATTAAAAACGTAAATTCGCTTATTATAAATCGTCTCACCTTATGATAACAATACAAGTCTCCCATTATATTTATCTTTTATTTTTTCTTGTATAATTATTTTTTGCCTTTAGTTTTGTTAGATTTTGAGGATCAGTTTTTGCATTTTAAGTGCGTTACACCGCCTTGTAATGAGCCTTTTAATAATCTAGGAAAATGCTATATTATTTATGTATTAATCTAGCTATGATTGTATAAAGGTTTCAATTTACAGTTGAGATTTGAACTACAATTCTCTTCGGCATGAGATTAGCTCGTTTCAATTTATTACCTGCTCCAAGTATGGCCAAATTACGTCTCGAGCCCCTTAGATATATTCGCTGAGTAATAAATAGTAGTTTTATTTTTAAAAATATAACTACTATAATTTGAAGCAAGAAATTGCGGCACTTCATGCAGTCTTTCCAAGATTTTGACTCTGTGATGTTTTGCAAAGTTATCAATCACCAAAGAGATTGGGAAGTCAGGCTCTCGTCTTTCTATCTGCTAAGTAGAGCTATTAGTCGCAAGTCTTCTTTAAGACCAATAGCTAAAGTGAAAAAATGAAAAGTTCTTCCTACTACTAATACTGAGATTATTCGAAGACTCTTTTTTTGTGATTGATTTTGCAAGGGATAACTAACTTAAACTCTTATAGTTTCGTCACTGAGATTCTTGTTGATAAAAATTATTGTTAAGCTACATAAAATTATGAGAAAAGTATTAATGTAATCATAAAAATCGAAAATTCTTAATAAAAATAAAAAATAATAATAAGGCGACTTTATTTTAATAACAACAATAGGAGAATATGAACACGGAAATCCCAAGATAGATCAGATATTAATCTGCTTCGAACTGTCCTTCCAGATAAAAGAAGCCGACCGAAGAATGCAAATGACTATCATGTCACCTCGTCCATGCAGTTATTACGCATAGAGGAAGCGTCCGTACAGTTTTACTTTTCTTCCTGCAGATCATTCATAGTTTTCAATTTAAGGTATTATTTATTTGTTGTCCGGACTACAATCACAAGCAAACATGAGCATTCTGAAAACTGGAAGACTGAAAGCATACAATATCAGTCTCCAATTAGAACTGTAATGATGTTGGTCCTTTTATAATGGACTCATGCGAGTCTCTTAATAAAGGGTAGCTTCTGAAGAGGCTGTACCATGAATAAACTATACGCAGGCGGAGTACATAGGTGGCAAATCATGGATGCAAATGCCACAGAAAAGAATGAACTGAATAGTGAGTAGGCTTATGTCTAGGCTTCAGAGCATTTAATGAGTATAAACCAGTATTATATTCGGACGCGCGCTGCTGCACAAATGACGACTATTATTATGTCTGAGTCGTAATGCATATCATGAATACATTCTCTGTTTGATGAGATAGTTGCATTTCAGTCTTTTGAAGTATGTTTCCCCAGCGAGAGTACAGAATAGCATAACAGTTCGTAATGTTCACCGATCTCCATAGCAACGCCTACAAAGCATTTCTGCAGTTCAAGGAAGTGTGGAATTTTTGCCGAAAGGATTATAAAAAACACATTTCAGAAGATAACGTATCTAAACGCTTATGCAGATAAAAAGGACATTATTATGCATATACTTTTCCTTTCGGACATGATATTTCTTTTCTTTTTTTTTAATTTTTAATAAAAAGATCATGGACTTACTTTTTTTGTAACTATTTACTTCGCTTTCATTCTGATATTTCTTACTTCCTTTAAATTTACCCGAAACAATAAGATAGAAATTAATCTTAATCCAAAATCCAAACCCAAACCTGAAACTGCCTTCTACGATTTCCTGTCGGGTCCAATTCGAAGTCCAATGAAACTTTGATAAACTTTTGAATTATAGATAAAGCATATAAAGACGCTAAAGACGCAATCATTATCTGTAATTGATCCATAACCAGTATCGATGCCGAATGATCATTTTCTGAATTTAAAATGGCATTACAAGGCGACTGCTTTAAACAGGATAAGTTATGTACGCTACGTTGTTTCAAATACTTTCCTGTAATATTTGAAATCTTGATCTCATGTTGTAAGATTTATTTTAATTAATATGTTATTTCTTATGTTGAAACTTTCAGGCCCTTCTACTGTTTCGAAAAGCAAAACAAGTGAATTTAATTAACGAATGAAAATCTAAGTTTAGGGAGAGAGCTTTGGCAAGTTATGCGCGAAGCGCGGGGATAATGTTTCTTTCTTTTGGAGGGCTGATTTCTTCCTCCCTTCGAACGGCTGGACGTTGTCTTCTGAAGCATTTATCAG
Source organism: Stegodyphus dumicola (assembly GCF_044657685.1). Classification (NCBI taxonomy): domain Eukaryota; kingdom Metazoa; phylum Arthropoda; class Arachnida; order Araneae; family Eresidae; genus Stegodyphus; species Stegodyphus dumicola. Next base: position 205,251,973 of record NC_140771.1, read on the forward strand.
GAATGGTTGAATCTTTCTGTCATTTATCGGCAATGCTGCAAAGGGTGCACCATAATGGGTAGACTGATATTACACGTGCGAGAAGAGGAGCGAAAGGCACACTGAAACTACCAATCCCTACGCGGGTAGTTAGCAGTCAGCCACCGCTTACCATTACACCGCCCATAAGACGGAATGTTGATTGTTAGTGAGTTAAATTTTTACTTGTAGTCACGTGAGAAAGCATCTTATAAAAAGAGACAAATTCTTAAGCATTAATATTTTGATCTTCAAATATCGAGTCACTGTTGCATTATCAAGTCACAAGCAATGGAAGTTTAGTTTCTTGTTCACCCGAGTCGCAATTCAGGCTGAAAATTCCAATAAATATTCAAAACGTTTTGCACATTTGCTGTTATCAGTTTGTGTCGTAGTACCAAAGAACTTGAACTATTCAGATTCTTTGATAGCACTCTGAAACGATACAAAAAATTGTCCATCAGTCTAGAAAAGTTATTTAGTGGTTAGTTTAAGCGAAATTAGAGTTATAACTTTATAGATTTTTATTATTTTTTATTGTCGATAGAGTCAGCTTGCTCATTCCCCTCGATGTTCACATTAGCTAGGATCCTTTTAAAGGTGCGTGATTTCTTCTTTTCCGTAATTAAGTGCAAAAATGTACTTAATTGAGTTAAATGTACTTAATTAATTGTACTGTTTACAGAGCATTCGTAGCATTGCAATCATTTGACTAATTTATAAACTTAAGTAAATATGTAACACAATGCTTATTTATTTATGCCCTAATTATTTATGTTACCACTTTGGAAAAAAAGTAAAGAATCACAAGGTCCTCTGGGTGTGATTAAAAAAAAAAGGAATCACAGGAAATGATTAAAAAAAAAAAAAAGGTCTAGAGACTATATCGAAGCTTACGAAGCCAAAACTGGTCATGGTTTACTCTTCCGACTCGGATTGCCATAGAGGAGGAGCCGGCATCATTTTTAATCTATCCGGATAGCAGCACCTCCAAACACAAAGTTTAAGCAGGAAAGATTGCTTCCAACTTCACGAGCAAACTTGTCGCAATTAGAGAAGCCTTGAACCTCTATCTCACGCTTGCGACACTTGTTCCCTTCGAAGGCATCATTGTTTTCTCGGACTGTAAATCTGCTCTTGCGGCCTTCCAAAATAGCAAGACAAAGCTCTCCCAAGACATCGACACATTTATATACTTAATTGCGGAAGAGAAGAAATCATGCACCTTTCAATGGATCTCAGCCCATGTGAACATCGAGGGGAATGAGCAAGCTGACTATCTCGTCAAGAAAGCCAGAACAGTCGACCCCGCTATCCTGTCCGCCACACTTTCTGATGCTAATGCTGTTGCAAAGCGGAGGCTTTCTGCCCATCCCCGACCGAAATTTTCAATACCTGAATTAAACTTCACCCGAGGTGTCACAATCACAATCGCAAGAACGAGGCACCTGAGAGGCATGTAGATCCTGCCTGATGACACCAGGGTATGTACTGCCCGAACACGCAGCAGTACCCCGGACATCTTTTGACCCTTTTCCACAGCGGCCCTCTTCCAAGTTTACAATAACTGGGTCAGAGACAATCTTTTCACGGACAGAGTCGAGGACGTGGCCAGGGCTATTTGACTTCCCGTCCCTACTCCTTTCTATGTTTTTTCTGCCTCTCTTTCTCTCTTTAGCTCTTGCCCTGGACACGACAGCACAACAATATTACTGTTTTAAATCTGGTAAATTACATTTTTACGCTAATATTAAGATATTTTCTGAGTGTCTGCACTCTCACGAAAAGTCGCGAACTTACTGAGTGAATTGGAGAAAAACCTTTATATGGCTATTTTTACGGCTCATAGATACTTCTCCATTCATAAATTATAGTAAAAAGAAGCATTTTATAAGAAATAGGATGTTTTATGAGGAAAAAGTGAAAATCTGTATGACCGATATTTAGAATTCCACAGCTATGGCTACTGTTCAGCTAAAAAGCATGTAGGTCCACGAATACTCAAACAACTGTGTGATGCGTACATATGTGAGTTGACTACCGAAAATACGCTAGAATCACAGCATTTTCATCGAAGTTGAATATGGTAATGGAGATAATTAGAAAGTCTTTGGCAATAAAATTTTGTGAAATTATTAGTAAAAATCCTCGGCAGCGAAATTTTGCAATTCACCCCACCAAGCTAATTTTGCTCCTTTTCTCCCCCAATAAGATGGTTCACCAGCAATCGAGTGGATAAGATGGCTGAACATTGGTATTTCGACGTGCCCATACAGCACACATAGTTGCTGTGATGTTACAGTGATGTCTCAATGTTACGTTTTCATTACATTACATTTGTGACCACAGTACAATGTCACATTGTCATGTGGACGTATATACACTTTACATCCCATATTCAATGGGACCACGAGAAAATTCTTAGTCGTACCCTGATTTTTCTTGAACTTGCTCACTTAATTTTTTCTTCAATAAGAATTATCTTTATGCGCTGGCCTTGCTCAAGATTCCATTACTCAGTGATCCCACGCTCTAATCTCGCCCCCGATTCTTTGTTAAACGTTTCAACAAACCTTTCGAAGTATATTATTTTTTATGCTAATAGCTTGTGATTTTAATTAGTTCTTTTTCTTCAAAATATTTATGGTTCATAGCGTGCTTTTTCTGGGTGTGATACTAAAAAATCGTGGAACTGTATTCTGTAATGAATGCATACAGGAATCCACCATATCCATATCCACCATATCTAGTGTTACCAAAAGAGACTGACGAAAGTTTAGAGCAGAATTTTTTTTTTTTTTTTTTTTTTTTTTTTTTGTGTGTGTGTGTGTGTGTGTCCTTGAGGATTTGAGGATTTTCGCGATCCTTCTTTTAAGTCTCTTCCTTCCACTAGCTGAGCATTTCACAGCTAAATTTTCAAGTAAGCACTGTTTATTGTATATTGATGTGAATGATATCAGTAATAGTTAGTACATAGAAATTAAAGCGCAATTTGAAACTTATGAACAAAAAATGAATAATGAATTGAGAACCGGTTAACTTTTTGTATTAACAAGAATGCGGAAGCAAAAGGCGTCAGGAAAAAAGTCTCATTTTTGTTTCTCTGCTTAAAATTTTTAACTTAGGGAGTTAGTTTTATTTGGAAGATACAATTCAACTTCTATTGGTTGTAAAGATAATTTGGATTTTAAAAGAAAATGTGAAAAAGTAATTTATTTGATACATTTCATTCCTCTACTTTGTATCGTAATTTGCTATTATTTTAAATTCATTTTGAAAATTCATTAGCTACTTGTATGTGGGGTACCTTGGGTCAAAAAACAAATGATACTGTACTTCCAAAACTCTCATTTCAAATTTTTAATTTAAATATCACATAAAATTGTAATTTGTTGACTGAGAAAGAACGGTGAAGAATATACGTTTTATGTTAACTAACCTTCCCCCCCCCCCGGGGATCGACGTAGAGAATTCTGCGAAGCTACAGCTTAGGATCTGTACCTAGGTAGTCTCGAGCAGGGAATATAAATTTATGAACCTGGTGGTTCTGGAGGCCCCGAAAGGGTCACTTATTGGCCGTTCCGGTGGTCTGTCGAGTCCTAGAGCAGTGTGGCTCTAGTAGCCCGGGGAGGCGTAGCGCCCTCGGATCCACTGGGTAATGTCCCACTGTGACGAGCCCGAGCGACTGGCAGGTAGCAAATCTGACGACCCAGTGTCGCCTAAAGCGATGCGTCCTTCTTTATCATGGGGGTCGGAAGTAAGTTCCATGTTCTTTATATGGTGAGAGTACAAACCATATAGAGGTAAACCATATAGTACAAAGCGGAGGTTGAACCTTTGTGCCTGGTCCTAAGGGGCGAAAGAACTCATAGTGCAGTTCAGTCTCGCGGAATGAGGAAGCCTTATCTTATCTTAACGTAACTAAATATAAATTTTCTATTTTTTATCTTCCAGAGCCACGTTTTGGTCGACTGATTGTTTTGTTTGTATCCATAACTATTTGTTGTACTGCAGATTAAGCAACAAATGACTAATTTGAAAATTAAAATTTGATTTTAGTGAATGAGCATTTAGCATTACAAAAATGTACTTCTTGAGAATATAATACTTTATTACACAAGAAAATTATTCAAGTAGGTATGTATCCTATATATAATAGAAAAACAGTTTTTTTTTTCATCTAATTTTCGAATTAGAAAATCTAATAATTTAACTGATTTTCTAGATGAAAAGCCAATTAAGAAAACGGGAGAAATGGAGAAGAAAAAGTAGCATTAAAAGCCATATTATTTTAAAAAATATGGCAAACCAAATAGGAAAAAATAAATTTTTTAAATATCTCAGTTTAAAGAGAGAGATGGGTGGGGGGAAGAAAAGAAGAGGGAACTTGTGTTAAATCAAGAAATGAAGTTAAGTTTTAATAAGCTAAAAAGAACTCAAAATTTTAATAAATTTAGAAATAAAAAAACAAGCGTTTTTAATTATTAAATTCTAAAGCTATACGGTTCTAAAGTAAGAAAGTAAAATTATATCACTTCTGAACAGTTAAAATTAAAAAAATAAGTAGATAGAAAATAAGAGTTCACCTACACGCGGCGTGCGTTGGGGTGTGAGATGTGGACGTGGTCAGTGACGTTTGTGGAAGGGAGGCTACGTCATGCATGGTATCACCGGAAAGGGTAGAGATTGTGAAGGAGTTCGCATGCTGCTGGTATGGAATTGGATTAGGCAACACTAAAGGTTTACATTTGATCGACTCACAAAAAGCAAACATGAAGACATACCTACAAGTGACCAAGACGTTGCGTGACGGGGATGCAATGTTGTAAATTTCGCAGTGTGACTTGTTTGTAGCAAATATCACAGGGTGACAGCGAAGCCGCTGTACTCATGGGGTGGATTCAAATCCCGATGAACACCATGGTTACATGGTTTTCGGCGTATTCTGGTTTTCCCCAAATAATAATGAGAAAAACGATGCAGTTTCCCTTACACACGTCCTTTACAAAGGCATCCATTTCTTTAGGCAGAAAGCCTCTGTGTGCTTTGCCTTATTCAGATAATCAATGCACAGTACTGTTCTAATGATACCAGCTTATTTCTGCAATCTAATACAACTATATAAACGTAGAATGCAGCTATATAATAGAAAATAAACGTAGAATGCAACTATATTTATACAACAATACAAACGTAGAAATATGTGAACGGCGCTTAAATAAAACTAAGCCAAATTAAGAATTTAAAAGCGTAAGTTAGCAATCGCGAGGAAGTTAATTACATTTTTTAATCGTAAACTGCATAAAATCGTAAATTGCATAAAATCAAAAGTTCGTCTCTTGATTTAATTAATCAAGAGACCATAAATTGGGAATAATTTATCATCGTTCTGAATAGGTTACTGGATATTCAATTTACAGTATTATTTTTGAAAATTATTAGTAATAAAATATGATTTAATTGATTTATCATGTGAAACACTAAGTTAAAAGATTTTCCACCCAAAGAGAAAGATACCGCTCAAATTCTAGCGTGTAAGCATTACTATTTCGTCAGCCTGATCATCGTTACGGATTATCGACATCGCGTTATGAATAACATTAAAACAGAATCTAAAATTAGGTTTCTTATCAGCGCTGGTGGTGATAAATTTCCAAATTCTGAATTTTACACATAAACATTAAACCTGGATTATCCGACTAATGTTGCTTGGCGCTACTGAGAATATGTGAATTTTTGATTAAATCGGATGGTCAAATTAAAAATTACTGACATTAAAATTGGTCAGGTTTAAAGCTTTTTTTATAACTAAGTAATATTAATGTTATACAGAAACAAACACTGAAATAGTGAATAGTCGGTTTAAAACCACAGTTCAAAGGCTTTCTTTGAACAAAGAACTGGGTAAATTCTAATTTTTGCATCAAGAGAAAAGGATTTGATTAAACTGCAACTTAATCCAAAATAATAAAGATTAAAAAAAAAAAAAAATTATTTCCCTCTCGCTTTGGATAGGTAATGCTTACTTTATTTTGCTTCACTTAATCCCATATTTTTGTATATATGTGTTAGAATCTCGATCTGTCATTTCTCAGAAATTGTTTTCTTGTATGCATCCTCATCCGTATATTTCCTGATTTATTGTTTTCCAGCATTAAGCAGTTTATAAATCATGTTTCTGGTATGATGTTTTCCACATGGATCGAATGAGAAAGAAACTTTGAATTAATTATTCGCATTACCTTCTTTTTTTAATTATACATTTGGTAAGGCAGTTTAAAGCAGTAACGGTTGGCACGTTATCCTTAGCTGAACGCTCGAGTTATTATCCTCGTTTGCAAATGTTGTTTCATTGCAAGTTAATCCAAGCTTATTACTATAAGCTATCAGTTTAGGTCCGCAAATAGTACGGAAAAGACTAAAATGATCAGGAATAGCAAATGCTGTGTAGCTTCAGTAAGATTTTACAAAAGTTTACAATAATTTAAAGCGTTTTTCTAAGCTTATATTGGAGGCTATTCAAACCGTGAATTAACTCTAGAAAGTGGTTTTTCAGTTGAAGGTAAATTCAGCCAAGAAACAAAGGGTTACTTGCAACTTTTTTGTTGAAAATTAGTTTTTTAATATCATAAGGTAAAAATGAGCAACACCTTCGCCGGGATTTGAACCGCGAACCTCTGGAATACGCGCCCAGCTTGCAGACCACCAGGAAGGCACGCTAAGATAGCGAGAGAAGTACCTTTACCCTTTTTTATTTAATTTAATTATTTATCTTAATTAATAAGTTCTTCGCTGAAAGTACAAGAGAAAGTTTCCTCTTTCTCTTTAAAATTTGCCTTTCGGCTTAAATCTCGTTACTGATTTCTTTGAAAACTCTATCATTAAAATGTATTTACTTACAAAAGAATTTTAATAAAGGAAAAGAAAAGTTTTTGTGATCATTATTTACTAGAAAGTTTACGTTTTATTTCTGAGTTATCTAAACTATACATTAAATTCTAATTTAAAACGTTTGTTAAAATATTATTTATTTACTCTGAAATTTTTAGTACATTTTACATTTTTTTCTATTTAGTATACATAGTATAATTTTTAACGAACCTAACGCAATAATATTCTGCTTAAAAGAAAGCAAAATTTCACTGAACTTTACAGCAGTTATCTTTCCGTATTTGAAATTAATTGACAACAGAACAAGATATGTTTCCGACAGTACAACTATAGAGGTTTAGGTAATCAAACAAAGAAATTAACTCCATACGGGTAAAGCGCAAGTCTTGCTACGACTGACTTGAATTTAACTGGTTCTTAAAGATTTTTTTTTTAAATTTAATGTCTAAGGTTAAGCTTAATTAACTTTTAAACTATTCCTATTTAGACTTCCTTTGCTTTCGATGAATTCTCGTCTTGCTTTTAGCTGCTGCAGTTTAAAACTCTAAGAATACAGCCAATAAGAAAAAATAAAATTTAGTTAGAAATTTTTTAAAACTACCTCTTGTAGATAAAATTAAAATAATAATAAAATATTTGCAAAGAGCTTAGAAATACAAATTCTTAAATGACTATAACCCAAGTAACTTCCGTGCCTAACCAGGCCAATCGTAGCTCTGGTTTCTGACTCTCCGGGCAAACACATTAAAAATCGCCTATCAAATGCATATTGTTACGCAAGTGGACGGCTCAAATAATATGCGCTCTCTCACGTTGCCACAGCTGTTTCTCTCCAAACTACAAATCCATTGATTATTTAAGCCGAATATATATTGTGGTTAGGCCTGAAGGAAAAAATAACAGTTGCATAAGAAGAAAATAACATAAAAATGGAAGTTATTGTTTATCAAAGTAAAGAAAACAAAAAAGATGTTTCTCAGGTTTCAAACAAATATTTCTGGGAGAAAATATAGCACTTTTACATTTTAGAGTATAAGGGTTTATCACTCCAACAGGCGGCCTTTGTGATTTAATAGTTAATACATTCAACCGGCAGCTGGAAGATTTCTGATAAAATTTCCTGATGAGGGTACAGTTGATTGATTTCCCGCTCCGCAAACCTGTGTAAAACCTATGTAAACCTATGTAACACAGTAAAACAGTAACAGTAAAACCTATGTAAAAGCATAAGTTTTTACAGTCTTTACAGTCCTAATAGTCTTTACAGTAAAACCTATGTAACCTAACAAAAACCTATGTAAAAGCATTAGAAATCTATATAACCTATATATAGCATAAACTTTTCATTTTCGAAGTAAAAATATGAATAAATTTTGGGTGAATACAGATTGACTGTAATTTTGATTTAATTGTGAATTTACATTGTGATTTAATTATGAATTTTGATTTAATTGTTAATTGTGCAGCTTACTGTAATTTTGATTAATTTGTAATTCGCATAGAAGAAACAGTAACGATAAAATAGGATATACTTAAATTTTTGTTCCCATGCCGTATCTTGCTCCATTTTATTTTATTTTATAACTTGTAGTTGTAGGTAAAATAATATTTGTTACGTTTGTTTTGTTTTATGTCTGAAGCCGAAAAAGAAAGATAAGCAAATACTAATATTAGATTTTATCTTCATCACGTCTAGCTTAACAGTTTATCTCGAAGCGATTTCAAAGGGAGTGAGGATTTAATGAATAAATTCTCACGCCTTTTCATTCTAATTTTTCTGATACACATCACTTTTGCCAGAAGCACGTAAAAGGATTATAGAAGAAAAAGCGGGAAGTTAAATTACGTAGACCTTAGCTGAATTACTGAGAAACTTTCATTGTGTACAACTACATTGGTGTCTTGCACGATTGCACCGTAAGTCGTGAATCGTGAGCAAGAGATGCAGGCAGTTCCACCAAGTGAAATTTAAAATCTTTAATAACAGTTTAAATCCGTTTCTAACTTCGCGTTAGAAATCATTGTGCCTGATCTCCCTTTTAACTTTTTAATAAAATTCTCAAACGGCTCAGAATCAAGGTTTGATTACGCTTTAAATCACATCGTTACACATAAAAATTTGAATTCTACTAGTTAGAAATATTATTAAAAATTGAATAATGATATAAATTATACCAAGTATATTTATTATTTTTAAGTACCTAAATGTTAAAGCAATTACAGTTAAAATTTTAAAGAAAATTAAAAAACCTTATGCCATGTAAAATAACAAAACCTTGAGTACTTGTTTTTTGCCAGGCCACGAGGGGAATCAAATCTTATATTTGGTGGAGAAGCAACGCTTGAGGGCTACGAAGAGGAATGCCCTGGTAAAGCAACTTAACCTAATGTAACGACTAAAATATAAAAAAGAATAAGTTATAGAAGTTTCTATAGATAATAATGATATAAATGGCTAAGAAGTATGTATACTATTTTAAAATGACTCAGTTAATGAGTAATGTATTTGTTCGATGTTATGCAAATTGTATTTCTTTCTTTGTACCGAGGAGCGGCGCAGACGCAAATTTGTTAGGTTTTAAAAGCTCGCGTTTAGAGCTTTGAGGTTGCTGTGGATTACTGGAGTTTCAATTAAGCAGAGATTCTTCTGAGTTTGTTTGGTAAGCCGCTACCGAAGTCGAAGTTTGCAATGCGGTCTTCGCCGTTCCTCAACCAACTTCGCCGTTCCTCAAACATAAACATATATGTTCCGTCGTTTAAAAATAGTGGACTGTAATTGACTTGATATTCCCTCAGTATAGAACCCAAGAAACCTCAGAGTAATAAATAATGTTCATCGAAACTTCTTTATTGGTCTTCAAACATTAAAATGGCTGAGGAACGGCGAAGAACACGTTGAAACCTCCGACTTCAGTAGCGGCTTACCAAGCAAACTCAGAAGAACCTCTGCTTAGTTGAAACTCCAGTAATTCACAGCTCCTTTTTTTGTTGCTTCTCATACTCCTTCATTCGTCTAGCTATCTCCTTTTACTGATGAATAATATACTCGAGAACGGCTTCTTTGTCGTATAAGTATCCATCTGGAGTAACAACAGGATTTCGACACGGCTGGAGTGTTAAACAACAACAGTCAAAATCTTTAACAGAATCCTTATCAATGCGACCCTGCAGTGTACCATAACCACAAGCTGAAAATTAAAGTCTGAAACACAAGATTTCATTATTGGACTAGAACTTGCGATATTCTCCCCTGACCCAGCCGATTGAGCGCGAGGTTCTGGCTCAGGAAAAAATGGCTCAGCCGTCACTGATAATTAATTCGAACTGTTCGTAACATACTGTATGCTACCTACTCACTGCTCACTGGGATGCTGCCTAACTGGTCTGCTGCCTACTCACTGCTTACTGGGATGCTGCCTAACTGGTCTGCTGCCTACTCACTGATTACTGGGATGCTGCGTACTCACTGCTCACTGGGCTGCTGCGTACTCACTGGCGCTATCCCACTATTGCACCATGCGGGAACTTTCGCTCCTCATTACACGACCTGGTAAATCCGGGCTCCCCCAGGTCCACCATATCGACACAGCGCAACAGAGGACAGAACCCCCAACCTCAAGCCGTCCAACAGCCTCGAAAAACATGTACGTTTGGTAAGGCGCTACCGAAGTCGAAGTTTGCAATGCGGTCTTCGCCGTTGCTCAACCAACTTGATGTTTGAAAGCCAATAAAGAAGTTTCAGTTAACATTATTACTCTGAGGTTTCTTGGGTTCTACACTGAGGGAATATCAAGTCAATTACAGTCCACTATTTTTAAACGACGGATTCCATCGTACATCCATAGGTCGCTCAAATCCAAAGGCCAAAAACATGTACGTTGCGTCGTTTAAAAATAGTGGACTGTAATTGACTTGATATTCCCTCAGTGTAAAACCCAAGAAACCTCAGAGTAATAATGTTGACTGAAACTTCTTTATTGGCCTTTCAAACATCAAGTTGGTTGAGGAACGGCGAAGACCGCATTGCAAACTCCGACTTCGATGTTTGAAAGCCAATAAAGAAGTTTCGGTCAACATTATTACTCTGAGGTTTCTTGGGTTCTACACTGAGAGAATATCAAGTCAATCACATTCCACTATTTTTAAACGACAGAACGTACATGTTTTTGGTCCATCGAGCCGGAGTCGCAGTAAAATTGGTGAGTCAGTGTGTTTTTATATCTTTCTTATTAGATAATGGAATTTACAACGCTTAAGACTAAAAAGCGTGTAGCTAAAGCTAAGTTGAGCAAACTGAAGGAGAAAATTACAGTGACTTACGATTCTGCTGATATTGATCAGTTAGAACTTTTTAAATCTAGATTAAATAATGTAATGACCGAACTTTCGGATATTTTTAGTAACATATTTGTAGTGTGGGAAGAAAAAGATATTGATGTCTTTATAGAAGAACAGCAGGTCATACAAGATACTGTTGATGAGCTAATTTTAATGCTAACCAGAGTTAAGAATGTTAAAGACATTAGTGTGGAAACTAAATCTTGTGAAATATAGCGAGTATACGCTTACCTAAGCTAACTCTTCCTGTATTTAGAGGCAGTGCTGAAGAATGATTATCATTTTTTTATTTATTTAAAACGGCGATAGTGGATAATGACCGTTTATCAGGTGCACAAAAGCTACAATATTTAAAGTAATCTTTAAAAGGAGATGCTTTGCGGATTGTTCAAGCTTTAACTATTTGTGACAGGAATTTCGAAATAGCGTGGCATTTATTGTGTCAAAGATTTTCACATAAGAGAGAATTACTTTCATCGTTATTAAAGAAAATCTTGTATTTATCAAATTTACAAGCTGAAATTCCTAGTCAGATATTAGCGTTAGTAGACACTGTAAGAGAATGTGTATGTTCGTTTGAAAATCTAGGATTCAAAGTGGAGCAATTCGTGGATACTATTTTAATGTTAATAGTACAGTTTAAATTGGATTCTTCTCTTATTCTTTAAATTGGATTAAATTGGATGTGGGAAAGAACATTAAAGAGTGAGGAACTACCAACACTTAATGAGATGTTAGAGTTCTTGAAATCTCATTCCCGAACCTTGCAAGCAGGTAAAACGCAAGGTGTTAAAAAAGAAGTTACAAAAGACAAATTAACTTTATTGGCTTCAGAGATTCGCGCGCAGTGTACGTATTGTAAAGCCGGTCATTCAATTTTTAAATGTAATAAGTTTTTAAATCTGAATGTTCAGGAACGCGTTAATTTTGTCAAGAGAAATAATGTTTGTTTTAATTGTTTGGTTTCAAATCATAAAGCTTTCGAGTGTAGAAGTACACATAAATGTAAAAAGTGCTTTAAAAATCATCACACACTACTGCATTTGGAAAGAGTTCAAAATGAACCAAAGGCACGTAAAGGAGTTGCGAACAGTTCGAATGAATTATCAGTGACGGCTAAGCCATTTTTTCCTGAGCCAGAACCTCGCGCTCAATCGGCTGGGTCAGGGGAGAATATCGCAAGTTCTAGGCCAGTAATTAAAACTTGTGTTTCAGACTTTAATTTTCAGCGTGAAGTTTTATTATGTACGGCTGTTATTAAAGTGTTAGATTCATCGGGGGAATACCAGTTGTGTAGAGCCCTCCTTGACCCTGGCAGTGAAGCAAGCCTGTTTTCAGAAGATTGTGTACAAAGGCTGGGGTTAGCAAGAAGAAATGCCAAAGTTTTTGTTTCATGTTTTTGGGTCTTTGGATACGAAAACTAATGGAATTACGGAAATAAACTTCGTTCCGCATTTTCCGGCGAAAGTGTCATTTAAAACACCAGTATTTATCATCAATAGAATTATTGGAACTTTGCCGCATTTTACATTGGATAAGAAGTACGTTGAGGAATATAATGATTTAATGTTAGCAGGTCCAACATTTTACAGGTTTCAGACATTGATTTTAAATTTAAATCTAAGTCAAAGATCATAGGAAATGTTCAAGGAAACACCTCCATAAAATGGTAGTTTTCCTGGCCGCATGGCTAATAAATGCCGTGTAGTTTAAGGTAATGCAGCGATGACAAAAAGTGACCTTCGTGTATTTTTATCTTCATTAATGATTTATTTAAAGTCTGTACATGAGTGTCTCTGTCTACAGACTGCAGAAATTATGTTTGCATTCAAATCAGAGTGTGTGATAGGTTATTGCAACCATCAAAATCATTTAAGTTTTTGTTTATTTACATATTTACATGGCCATTTACTGTCTTAGGTTCTATGAATGTTTTGTAGAGACATTAAGATTTTGGGGACAGGCAAGATGAAAAATTAGCAAGCGCCTTCGCCGGGAATCGAACCACGGACCTCTGGAATACCGGCCCAGCGTGCAGAACCACTACACCACGAAGGCACGCTAGGAAAGCGGAAGAAGTACCTCATATACTGCCCTTTCTAAAGAGCGACTGGGGTTTTTAGGGGACCCAAGCGCCAAATCCTGGGTGTGGAGAGTCATCATCCACAATCCTTTTAGTTCGGGAGCCACTGTAGAGACGTAAGGATTTTTTTTTTTTTTTGGGGGAATTAGGCAAGATGAAAAATTAGCAAGCGCCTTCGCCGGGAATCGAACCACTGACATCTGGAATACCGGCCCAGCGTGCAGAACCACTACACCACGAAGGCACGCTAGGAAAGCTGGAGAAATACCTAGTTTTCAAATCAAATTTTAAGACTAGCCAGCTAGTAAGAAACTACTTTATTGCTCAGTGGTAAGATCTTGCAGTTTCATAAAGGGCTGATAGAATTTTAATATCACATGTACAGAATAATGTATAATTTGGTTTCTTAACCTAGCTTTTGCTGTATCACCTCTTGAAACTTAATTTAACGTGAAAGAAGCTGGAAGGGGGCATGTGAAGCCAAATTTTATACTGTCTTAAATTCATCTTTTACATTAAATACATAAGACAGTGCTGTACTTTTAAGAATCCTTAGTTTGGGGTAAAAATAATCCTGATTGATAGCTGCCTGAATTATTTATATGAGAAACTAAGAGTAGATGATCTTTAAAGGAATACAGGTATAAATCCGGCTCAGCATAGTTAAATGTTCACAGAGATAAAAATTTATCATTTATATAAATTTACCTTCGAGTAAGGTTGTTGGGATACAATAGGGTTATTACGACACACGGATCGAATATGACAAGCAATTTATGTGCAACTTTGCGCATCGGTGAGCACTTTCACTCCCATCGAAGAAGATGATCCTTGACGGCCAACTGCAAAACAAGAGGAAATGGACTTTCTGCCGGTCTCTTATATCAATAATATTTGATTTACGAACGTTACCCTTCTTCCCGTCTTTTTCGACGACAGTGCTCATTGTCTTCTTTTCTGGAGTATTCTCAAGTCTTGACAAGGTGGCTTTGTTTAGGTATTTTATATTCTCCGAATTATTATTTCTAATGAGGTGACGGAAGCAATTTGAGAATAGGAATTTACTTTTCATGAAAGAAATTTTTGATAGTTCCGACAAGTGCCAGATTTTATAACCATAATGAATCAAGCAGCCTGCCAAGTCTTTCTTAAGACAGCTTTCTTTTAGAATTTTGACAGCTTTCAAGACACTTCCTGCGTACATAGCGTTCTTAGAAAGATATTTTTTCAAGTGAGTTAAAGATTTTGATAACTAACATTATAAGGTATTTTCTAAAGCCTTTTTGGCATGCCTTCGTGGTGTGGTGATCTGCACGCTGGGCGCGTATTCTAGATTCCGCGGTTCGATAATCGGCGAAGGCGTTTGCTCATTTTTCAAGTCTCTTGCTTTCAAAAAATCCTAATGTCTCTACAGTGGCGCCCGGACAAAAAGGTGGCGGATGATGATTTTCCCCGCCTAGGATTTAGCGATTGAGTTCTATAAAATCCCCAGTCGCCCTTTAAAAGGATGAGTATATAAGGTATCTCTCCCGCTTTCTTGGCATGCCTTCGTGGTGCGGAGGTCTGTACGCTGGGCGCGTATTCCAGAGTTCCGCGGATCGATTCCCGGCGAAGGCCTTTGCTCATTTTTGAAGTCTCTTGCTTTCAAAAAATCCTAATGTCTTTACAACATCTCATATTTTTTCGAAATTACTAGATAGGTCTTTATTAATGATACACTTTAAATAATAAATAAAATTTTTTCTTCACCGCTATTTAACTGCTCCCATTCATAATATTAATTGGTGGAAATATGCCATTCTTAACAGCAGTTAATGAAAATATGCTTGTGTATGTCTTAACACCTTGACTGCCAGACACGAGATAACTCGTAATAGATATTCTGCTGATAGACGTCCACCACGAGTTATTTCGTTTGTACACAGTAACTTTTCAGTGCGAGCTACGAGTTAAAATGCTGTAAATGCATGAGAATTTAGGGAGCTCGAGTCTATTAAAAGGTTTTAGATTACAGGAAAGGCATTGTGTCACAAAAAGTACTTATTTATATTTCTATCTAAGACTTTCAAAATATAAAAAAAGAAACTGAATTAAACAATAAGAAAAAATTTAATGGTTATATGCTTTTAACATTATTCTACTCATAAAGGTTGCTTTTATTTAGCGTGTTGGGCAAAAATACTGTGTTTTTCAACATCTGTTCTGAGTAGTTAAAACATTGCAAACCCTTATTCTTGTTTTCTTGGAGGGCTATGTCTGGGAGATAAGCCTTTTTAAAGTTATAAGGTATTTTCTGCCTCATTTCCTCATGCCTTCGTGGTGTAATTGAAAGTATACTCGACGCGTATTCGAAAGGTCCAGGGTTCGAATCCCGGCGAGGGCACTGCATATTTTTCAAGTCTCCTGCTTAAAAAAAATTTCTACGAAGTAATTAAATTCAATTTCTTCCGATTCATTTTCAGCTTATTTATATTTTTTTTACAATTTGGTTTAATTATGTACAATAACTTGAATAAAACATGTTGGTATCAAGACCAGACTTTCAGGCTTGGCAGTCAGCATGTTAAAAATAATATCTGGCAAATGTTGGTAGTTATACACCTCGACTTGACGTACTCTACCCAGGGAATTAGTCAAAACTCGAGTTAGAGTTTCGAATATTTTGACTGTCTTCAGAGTCGTAGCTAGGGTTTTCAGCGCCCAAGGACAACTGAAGATTTCGCGCTCTCTACTGCTTGCCAAGGATGGAAAACATTTAATTCTAAAATGTCGTAACATCAGTTTGGCGCCCCTTAGATTCCGCGCCCGGGGACAGATGACCCCCTTGCCCCTCTCTAGCTACGCCCCTGACTGGCTTGTTGATAGTTGATAGTTGACGGGGGACGTGTGCACCATCCCTTTACCGTAATGGTTAATTGGCATATGCAACACGTCCACCTCTATCTTGAGCCAGATGGGCCACACAGGCGCCTCGCACTATACACCGAAACCCAGCGACCAGGCCATCCAGGTGGCAGTCCAAAAGACCAAAGAAGCCCCCAGAAGCATGTTCACACCAACCGCCTGACTGGCTTGTCGAATATTGGCTTTAAACTATTGTATATTCATTTAAGCAGCCCAGAGAAATTTCATATATATAGGTAAATATAGGGACAGCGATGGCTTGTTAAAATTCGTTAATCGGGAAATTGTACGACTGCCAAAAATTTTCATCAAGAAAGGCATTGTTGGTCGTTTGGGAATGCTGAACCAATCGGTAAGCTGTTGCAGCACTGGGTGTGTTCGGAACAATAAAGAAGTTAGAGTATGCTCGTTACGTCAAAATAATTAAGTTTCGATTTTCAAAGTAAAACTGATTAATTTTCGGCTATGCTTGGTAGTGAAATTTTCTATCCTGTAATTTTCAAATTTTATTTATACAGCCACAAGAAGTAAAAGGAAAAATACAATACCAGAGAAAAGTTATTTACAGTTTAAATCATTAAGCTGATTATGAGCCACTTCATAAAAATGCGAGAAAGTCCAAAAATCCATTTAATTTCCCAGATATGACTTAGATAATCTGGTTAATCGCTTTTATTTTTAAAAACTTAAATTACTTTAACAGTCTCTAGTTTAACAGTTTCTAGAAATTTTGGTGTTAACGGAAAGACCTACCTGCTTCTAATTTAACACATAATTAACATTTTTATACTATTGCCACTTTGTTGTAACAATTTACTTTTTATTTAGGCAGTGATTTCTGACACTGCACTATGACAAAAAATTTGACATTATTATGAATGCCGTAGCTGTGATTTAGTTATATTTTTCAGTATGGTCACCAATGCCTTGATTGTGAATAATATCACAAATGCAGTCAGTAAACAAAACGCTCTGGTCCTTGCTCCATCTGCCTTAAACATTTCTTCCGGCAATGAACCCATTTTTTGTATTACTGGCAAAAATTACTTTTTTTTTCTTTTATGCAATTGTTTCTAGGTTGCTCCAAAGGCGTGATCTTGATATCTTTGAGAGTAAGTATTTTTATATTTAAGAAATTCGGGAAATAGATTGGTCTGCCAGAAAAATAAGCTTAAAATACATTGATTCTATCGGTTTCAGTTCATCTTGGTCAGGAGTGTTATTAGTAACAAAATTATGTTTTGAGAGAAAAAAAGCAGCTATTCTGTCGAAAAGGGCAGGAAAAAAATTAAGGAATCTATCTAAATCATTTCTTTTAAATTAAACGGAATTTTGCTACTCTTCACATGTAATTTGCAAACGCAGTGTTAAAGATCTTTTCTAATTAAAGCCATAAATAATTAATCCTTAATTATGCCTGAGGAGGTTTTGCTTGATGGTATAATTATCGGTACCTAATTGCATCCAAATTCAGTATTTAATAACATGAAAATAAAATCCATGATTGCATTTGCTAAAATTTTTGCATCCGTTTGGTTTCTAAAACATTTAAAGTAATTAAATCAAATTTGAAATTTCTGAAATTTGAAATAGAATTTTTTTTTTAATTAATGAACTTCGAGAAACAGAAGAATGAAGTATATTTTTCGTTTTGTTAAACGTATTCTGAATAATATCTAGTTGCTCTGAAAGCGGAAATTAATTTTACACTTTTTCTAACTTACAAACATTTGAGGTCGCTTGGAATGTGAACTCATTTTTCTTGTTAGCAGATTTTAATTTGTGCAACGAAATATGATTTTAATGCTGTTGGGAAGTTCAAAGATGTTTTAGAAAAAGATCCTTTCAAAATGTTTAAAAAATCAGTAAACCATTATGTGTGCCTGGTATTTATATTTCTGACTTAATATGAAAGGGCCCATTGTCAAGAGATTATATAGTCTTCAGTGTAGTGTAATTTGCAGTTTTAAACCTCGAACTTTGCAAGGTGAACTGAAGTTTTTTTCTTCCTCAGAAACTGACTTTTCTTTCTTCTGTAATAGAATTCCAAAACTAAATTCTTTTACTCGAACAGCTGGAAGTTTAATTACAGTGGCTGACCCCTTTTTCGCTTTACCTTAGAATTTATATTTTTTTATCTTTTATTTCCCAAACTACTTTAATATGAAAAACTCTTCGCTTGCAAAGATCAGAATCATCTTTTCTTTGCATTCTGTTCCAAATAAGCTTCTCATATACTACAATTTACAAGCAAAAGAGATGCTCATCTTTTTTTCAAATGTCCTATTTTTTTCCAACTTTGCGAAGAACTCTTCGGACGGAACAAATGGTGATACTATCGCTAAAGAAATCGCTAGACTTTGGAACAGCGAACAATAATTTATGAATGGGTGATAAATTTTAAATCAGGAAAGGATATTTATCTATTCATGCCATTTATGTTTCGTGAGATTTCTCAAGCATAAGGAAACGCCCGAAAATTCAAATCTGTGAAAGTTAATTTCCTCGTGCGCGCCCGTTTTTTATTCTTTACGATACTCAGAAAGTGTGGCATTTTAACCACGACCTGTCAACTTCAGTTTAGAGCAACTTAGAAGACTTTTTTTACTCTTAACTAAGATCAATGCATTTAAAACAATTAAAAATTAAAATTAAATAGTTTGCTCTCGTGATGCTTATTAGTTAATCAACTAACTGGCCTAATTCAAATTATAACTAACAGGAACTTAAACTATGACAGCTTTTAGACTACAGAAGCTTCAAAAGCTTGTTGCCTTTCGTTTATCTTATGTGTTTTCCTTATCTATAAAAATTCTATGGTGAAAAAAATTGGAGGTATGTTTCATTAGATGAAAATTCTCCAATTATTATTGTTATTGGCATTTTTAGAATACTGAATGTCATTCTTGAAATGCATTTTATATTTAATAAGTAGTTCTTCGAAAAATTTCTAACTTGCTGAAATATTTCTTCCTTATATATCTCATAATAAATATGGTATTTAAATGCGTTTAAGAGTCAATCGGATATTCGAATACGAGTTTATATTTGATCATAGATATTACTCATATTCCACAGCTTCACGAGACATTAGATTTATTGTTGTGCAAGGAGCATGAAAAATCAGCAGTGCTGTCTCCTGGATTTGAACATCGGACCTCCCGATTGCTAACGCACCAGATCAGGAAGGAAAAAAATTCTTTATAAACTTATCAACTATTCACAAATATTTCCTCTAACATCAGTCAATGATTTACATGTGTTATTTAGGGTAATAATTTATATATATTCACGAAATGTTCCATACAGAATACTGAAATAACTTTAAGTGCGTTTGGAAATAAAGAAAGCAGCAAAGATAATGTAAGGTGTTTCAAAAGGGTTTCTTAAATAATGTCTTTCGAATAGTCGTTTGTAGACTCCTCGTTCCAGTTGAAGAAATGAATCAAATAAGGCATGAGACTGCAGCAATTTTGGTGATAAGATGTCTTTCAATAAAAATATACGAAACTTAATACAGCCACCAAAGAAAAAGTAAAAGCTAACGAGGAAAATGTTTTCAACAATCGAATCAAAAAAAGCAATGGAATAGTAAAAAAACTTGTTTGACCAAAATTACTCAATATTTTGTTAAATGGACATTTTGAACATCGCTTAAGATTGGCTTTCTCACTATGTTTTTAATAGGTACATTTTTATGTCAGAAAAAATATTAGAATTTTTGTAATTAATTCAGAAGTACTTTTTTAAAATTTCTGCTTGCAGAAATGCTATAGTTCTGAATTTTATATTTAATAAAAGTCGGTTTTTATAGGATCCTTAAAAAATTCGACGCTTTATAATCAAACTAGTTCCGATTCATCCCGTTCCCACCTCAATCTAAAAGCATTTTATTTCAAATTGATACTCACAAAGAAGGTAAACACGGATTGGAATTAGGGTCGTTAACTAGAACTAATTAACGTTCGTAGCACGGACGGAATTAGGGTCGTTAACTAGAACTAACTTTTATGACTTAGATACTCCTCTAGAAAGTCTAATTCGCCAACAGATGATGATTTTTGAATCATTTTGGTTGCAGAAAAGTCGAAATTGGGATTTCTGACCAACAAATGTTGGACAACAAAGTATTTATGTTTCTTTTTGCTTAACAAGTCCCCATGTGCCTTAACACGGAATTTTAAGGCTTTGTTAGTTTGGGTAATGTAAATAAAACCACATTGGCAAGGTATCCTGTAGCCAGGAATTCATATCCGGAAAGAGGTCCCGAAGTACGGAACTGCGAATTTTATTGATAGAAAAGAAACAACTGAGAATTTTATTGATAGAAAAGAAACAACTGAGAATTTAATTGATAGAAAAGAAACAACTGAGAATTTAATTGATAGAAAAGAAACAACTGAGAATTTTATTGATAGAAAAGGAAACGAACCGGAACTTGAATTTCTGTAAAATACATGCAGTTTTATAGCTAATGATGGAAAGAAATGAAGATGGAAAGAAAATGGCAACAGAATTCTTATAGTCTCCTAAAACGAGAAGGTGCTTTTTGATGCGTTGAGATAAGAAACTTTTAACCACTTGGTCAATACTGTTGAGTGAATGTGTAGCGTCTGCGAATAGCAACTGCTTTTAAGCAGTTTAGCTGTTGACCAAGAGCCAATTTGGAGAAGCAAATCTTGAAGAGCACAGAAAACAAAGGAATAAAATGAAGCTAACTTCTTTTTAGTCAAATGACATGATTTGAAGTGTGGTGGAAGGCAAATAGATGAAAGTTTAAAGACTGGTACTAAAGTATATCTTACGTTGTGTCCAAGATGTCGAGGAGCGGAAGAGAATTGGATGCTTCAAGTTCAAAAATGACCTAAAATGCAGGATCAGTAGAATTCATTATTGAAAGAACTTTATTTAAATCATCTTTATTACCGTCAAGCAGGGTAAAAGTTTTTGTCAAAGTAGCGGAATCACACAAGGAAGCTTAACATTTCAAATAATTTGATTTATGACAATGCATCTACATATGAGCAAGGGAAGGACTAAGAGGGCTTCCTATGAGTAACAAACACGTTTTGTTTTCCAAAATAAGTACTACAACCCATCTGAGGCATTAACCATGGCTTATAAATATAAGTGTTGCAGTTATTAGCTTTCATCAAACTCTTTACATGAGAGTAAAGAAACCAAAAAAACCTCCCCCCCCCGAAAAAAAGCCCTACTACCCTTAGACTACGAATTTAAAAAAATTATCCTGTTTTCTATCCAAATGAACAAAATATGTCATAAATAAGGTAAATTTAACATTTGGGATTTTTTTTCGACAAACGGTTTTCAAGCTAAAGGCTGAAACACATATATCCCAGTCGTAGTTAATGGTGGTATACATAATGTCCCACACGTAGCGATCGACTTACTATAAGCACACCTATTATTCTGGAAAACTTTATTATAGGAAATAGATTTACATCGTATGATAAAGGGTAAAGCATTCTTTACATAACCCAACATTACACTGTAAAGGCTGTATTGTATTCTAGGTAATTATTTTTAGTTTTAGAAAGTTTCCTTTCCTTTCTGATTCCACTTTCCTGCCAGAATGTAAATTTTAATGACGTGTACGCAAATTCAAAGTTCAAAAGCAGTATTTAATCAGCGGTTTTACGAGTTCATAGTAGTAGGAGAGTTAATTTCAAATTTATATCGCGTTTTTGAAGTAGTTCTGCACGTGAATATTTGGTGCCTCTCTTTTAGAACATATTGATATTTTAGACTCGGCTTTATTGTGTGCTGCCGAATTAGCGGTTTAGATTAAGAAGGAGCCAGTAGTGTAGCTAATCTTTACTTTTATTGTGACTGTCTCTTTTATTTTCGATTCACGTTACTTAGGCGCAAGTGGTGGTAATTCCTGAGCACCGAGTGAATGCGTTTCTGTGTAAATTCAAATAAAAAGAGGTTATTTAAACCTTCTTCTGCAGTCATCTGTTCTTCCAAGACTTAGCGAGAATTCGCTACTTAGTCTTTTCAGTAGTGTCTACAGTGTATGATTTCAAAACATACTAGAAGACTCTACGACACATTGGGCAACTCATATTTGCTCTATATTCATTTGCCCTATATTCATATTTGCTCCATATTAATTTCTATAGATTCATTTGTGTACAACGGGTATAGCGGTGTTTTGATTTTCCAACTATTGGAAGATAATCACCAACATTCAGGATTTTCTCCTTTCTCTCCTTCTCCTGAATAGATTTTTCTCGTGAATGAATTTTGATTCTCTCCTTGTCCTTTTTAAACTTTTAGCGGGACACATATGTCCCGTTAGTAGTGAAAGGGGAAATACGAAGCCATTGTAAGCTAAGCAGAAAGTTTTCCGCCACGAACTATGTGTCCGTATATATGACTTAACATTTTAAAAATTACTTTTCTCGCAGCCATGATTAACGAAACAAGGCACTGGAATACTTGATTTCTTATCACTTATTAAGCGATAAGAGGAGTATTTAATAGCTCTAATTTATTGATTTTACATCCATTTTTCATAGAATTTTAATAAAATTATTCTTCACGTTTCACAAATCATATGATATGTAAGTAAAGTAAAACTGTAAAAATGCTAAGTGTAATACATTAAGTGTGTAAACTTTTAAGGGAAATTCATATACGAAATGAAACTTTTTAAAAGAACGAAGTAATTATTAAATATATTAGGACTTTTATGAGACCGAACAGCATAAACATAGGAATTTTCTCGTAAATCTTGCTATTTAAGACTTTCATTGACTCGAAACTACGAATGGCTAACTTTATTTTCTGACTTAAAAGTTTAAAAACCAAGATAAGGATAAGTTAGGTTAAGCGACAGCAATTAATGTACACAGTTTTGTACTAAAAAAATTATATTTATATACCATCTCTTTACAGCCTTTTATACTTCCCTCTTTATATACCATCTCTTGCATCTCTCTTTGTATGTATTTATATACCATCTCTTACAGCTTTTGTTATATTTAAAAATGCATGCCGTGAGCAATAAAATTTTTAACACGTGCTTTTTTCCATAGAATGCGTATGTGTGAAAGCAAACATAAAACGTACTTTCAGCAAAATTAAAATCAAAGAAAATTACCTTGAAAGTCTTTCTCGAACTATTTACTACACGATAAACTCATATTAGGTGAAGATTAACCTGCCACTAAAAGATTTCTTTAAATTTCAGTGGAGGGACTAGGAATTCTTGAGGGACGTATGTTGTGGAGCTCTTATTTGAGTTAAACCGTTTGTTAAAATTTTTTTGAAAATACTAGTGAATGGAAATTAATTAATTTCTGGCTAATTATCGTGTCGTAACGATTAAGAAATTAAAAAAAGGAAGAAAGGAATTTTCACTGTCAAAGAGCTATTTTACTGCAGAAATTGCTTTTCACTCAAAATTGAATTAGCTAAAATGCTTAATCGGAATGAGTTCTTTGGTTCTCTGCATTAGTTCTTAATCCCTTCTATTCATGGAAATGTTTGGCCAGACTTGAATTGCCGGTTTGGCATCGCCTTATTGCTCGAGTAAAGGACGAAATACTTTCGTATTTATTTCTTAATTATTGTTCATTGAACGGGAGTTGGTTTATTCCCCTTGAAAAGTCAACTAATTTCCAATCAATGGCAATGATTATTTTCATTTAATTTATCAGGTTCAATATTCCGCCTTACTTGCTTGGGGAACATTCAAGAACCTGACTCGGAACAGGGAGCTTACTAAAGCTATGTTCAATAAATGTGGGAAGTAGACAATACACACAGGAAGGGTATACGAAACCCTTTATTTTTCTCTCTTTACAATGATTTCCGGAACTTCGGAATACAGAGACCAACTACTTGTGGTCTGAACGTAAGAATATAAAAATATTTAACTAAACTCTAACTTAACTTTGGAATAATAAACAAGGGCCTACGTGGAAGATTGGCCGTATATTAACAGGAAGCCGTATGTAGTACAGAGAACTGTTAGCACTACAATACGTTTAAAATTATCACGAGGATTAAACCTCTGGCCTGGAAGGCAACCAGCAACCGAGTAAAACTGCTAAGGTAAGTGGCCTGCTTCGACTAACTCCTTCCTCTCTCTCGCTTGGCAAAAAGCCACAACTTAAGTACTTGGCGTTCGCCCGACAAATTTGCATAAATAAGTTAAAGCTTTTAATTCTGGCCGGAAGTAGAAAATAAGAAGTGATAGTAAAGATTTAAAATAAAATAAACGTTAGTAAAACTTAAGATCCTTACAAATTTAATTACTTGCTTTTAATTTATTTCTTTTTACAATTGAAATTTTATTATCCATGATTTAATTCAAGTCCCCGTTAAACATTTTTAACAATTTACATTCATGTTATTTGAAAACATCTTTTGAAATAGAACTTACTAAGTATGGATTCACTCTTTTAAGATAATTCTACTAAAATTAATTTTAGAAGATAATATAATCAATATTATTTAGTAAATATATATATACATAATTTTTAAGAACATATATATATATATATATATACTGCCTGTTTAGATAATTGCATTATTTTAATAAAAACGTTAGAATATTATCACGTTTTTTTATGTGTTATAAAGGCATGACAAACTCAGAGACCGCTTTGAGAGCATAAACGTGAGTTACGCCACTACAGCACTATCAACTGAATTAAAATTTGACAAAGCTGTGATTTTAGGCATTAATCAAAAAGTATGACTTTATATTATACTTTTTAACCTTTTATTAAAAAACGAGTACACATATGAGATTATACTGTTTAGTCCAAAAGAATACAAATATCAGCTCTCACAGAACTTTTTGGAAGTCTCTGTTTTAAAGATTAGAATGACAACTGATAACATAAGAATAAATGTTAAAATGCGGAAGCAGTTAAATTCATGGGTCCGAAAAAAGCTATCAAAAACACATTGTAGAATTCTTCTATATAATGAAGAATCTCTATAACTTTCTCAAAGGATTGCGCATAATGTAAACAATTTATATCTTACTGTTTAAGAAAGACAGCGGGGAAAATATTCACATTACTATGCTATTATTCCGATCTATAATGGACTTCGGTGAGTCTGCGCCTAATAATGTTATAAGCGCATAAAGACGCGTAGCACGTACATGCATATATGGAAAACGCATTTAGCAGTAATGTATTCAGAAAGAAATCGTCAGTTCGCGCATCCAGTGGAAAGACAAACATGCATAAAGAGAAGAGTAACTCGGAGAATAGCATGTTTCAAAATTTGTGAGTATCTAACAAATCCTCGAAGCATGAAATGCTGTTCATATTATGAGAAGTTATTCTGAGAAGAACCTTTCTGACCCATCTGCTTATTTTTGGGCACATTATCTGCAAAATTAAATCATAAAATCGAATCTCATTTCCTTAGCATGAAGATCAACAACAGCGTGTAAATACCACAAATGGATCGTGAAAAACTCGTACTAAATGTCGTCTCTCAGTGGTCCATTTGGAACTGCAGAATCCATATTGTAGAAAGAAGATAAAAATTAAGCAGAACACGACATGTATTTAAAGCAGAGATGTCCAGCCCGTTAGTAAAAGCATTTTCTTAAACTTTTCTTTCTTAAACATTTTCTTAAAATTTCCTGCCCATATAGGTGACATATATTTTGTCAACAATTTCATAACAGAAATTAAATAATGTATTTAAAAAAGTAAATACAGAAGTATGGTCATGATTATTTCAGTCATTCTTGCACTTGATTTATTGATTATATCATCATTCTTGATCATTCTTGGTTTATTGATTATATCATCAAATCTCAGTATGTATTCCTTTGCATTTGACTTCGATAAATTCTGTATCGCGATGCTTAAAGTTTTCCTCCTAAGCTTCCAGTATTTTACCACATGTAGTAAACTTTCTCGTACTGACAACCTTCCTAAAGCGAATATCTCTCTAGTAATCAGAATCTCTTGGAAAATAAAGAAACATTAGTACTGAATATTACTACTTTAAGACGACAGCTTCAGAAAATCAGAATGATCTCGAATAACGGGTGGTCGTTTTAGAAAGCATTTGTTATAATTAAACAACCATACCAATGAATTCTCTACCACAAAGAAATTCTGTTAGGTATTTCCTAGAATTTGTTTCAACGAATTATCCATTTACATGCTCAATTACATATACCGGCAAGACAAGACAAATTTGTACTCCTTTTCCTGCATTTGAATGCAACTAAAGGGCCGTTCCCACAGGTGTTTATCTGAGCTAACGGAGACAACTGGCATAGCCGACCCATCTCCAAAACCAGTTTTTTCCCATAGGGCAGCAAGTTGAAAAATATGAGCTGCAGGCATATCGAAGATAGTCGACACTCAGTTAGCTCAGATAGACCCTAGTGGGAACAGCCGTTAAGGGCGGCTGGTCCCTGCTGAGAAACACCCATATTAAGCAGAGGGAGTAGTAGCCGATCTACCACAATTTGAACTGTCTCATTTGAGCTGGAGATCTGGGCGATCAAACTCCCAAATTTGTAGCCTCAACCCATCTATCGAAAATTCCACACAGGAGTTCCTCTAATCTTCTGGAGAACCGGGCACCAAGGCAAGTAATAAATGCTGCTCCAATGATGTTATTATTTTCCAAATAAGTGTTAGAGAATAGTAAAATCAAGGATGGTATTCAGTTATTCAGTTCGGATAAGAGTGTGAGAAATAAAAATAAATTATTTATTTGAATAGGTTTAATTGTATCAGTGTAGATAAACGCTTCATTTATGGTTCGAAATGTAATACAAAGACGTTCCTTTGTTTAAATTTTAGGTCTATTTCTGTTGGCCTTAAGCGAAAAAACTTTTTTAACTATTTAGCTAAAAACTTCTTCCCCCTTTCTACTACGACAACCGAATTTTATTCAGGCATTGCGAGTATAAAGAAAATATTTCTGCTTAATTTGCTTCACATAATTCATTATATTTTATAATAGCAGTAAGTAACAGAAACCAAGAAAATTTTAAAATGTGCAATGAGATGCGAAATTTGCGAAATGCATGATAAAACATTCGTGCGATTCAGTTCATTTCTTCGAAATAAATCATTAAACACAGTTTTCTTAAATAGGAACTGTATCTTTAAAACTTCCTTTTTTTTTCTTTTTTTTTTTCTTTTCTTTATTCTCTTTTTCGAATTTAATAAGGACGCAGTTCCTAAAATATGTAAAATAGTTATTGGAAAAGTATAAAAAGAAGTCCTCATTTGCTTTTAAAGGAAAGTAATAAAATTTTAAAAACAATTTTTTGTATTACTGAATCATGAAAAATCTATACATATATATTAAAAAATTTCAGTGATGTAAAAAATATTTTCAAATTTAATCAACGAAGTCAACCATTTTAAAAAATGTGTTACCACTGCCAGAAATAAAATATTTCTATCTTCTATGCCCCAATATGTTGTCATTCAGCAAAGCATAACATATTTAATTTATTTTAGATTTAATCTGTCTGTTACTGAATAACAAACTAAGCGATTTAAAAGGGGGAAAAAGTTTTTTAAATCTGTTATCACTAATTACTAGCTGGATTTATTAAATTATACTAGCTGCACACATTAAAATCATTACATATATTTAAAAAAATCTCAATGGAAATTAAAAAAAAAAAAAAAAAAAAAAAAAGAAAAGAAAAGAAAAGAAAGAAAGAAAGAAAGGAAATCTGAAAGCTTTCAGATTTTATATTACGCCCAAAGGGGGGTATTTTTAACGTTTTGTATGTTACCTTTATTTATTAAATATAAAAAAAAAAGGATAAAGTAATTTATAAAAATGAAAATATTTTACTACTTCCATGAAAAATGAAATATTTTACTATGATCACATAGCAAAGTTTGTAATACATGAAATTAGAAGTTTTCTTTAGTAATTACAAGAATTCTCAACGGAATACATAAATAATTGGATAGAATGTATCTAAGTATACTATTGTTAGGATTCATTTGTCAAAAGGTCAAATAGAAGTACATATATTATTTTTAAATTACTCAATTTGTTAAGCAATATAGTTTAGAGGATACGCTAAATATATTATTATACGTTGAATAATAATGTGCTGAAAACTGGCTGTTTCGGAAGCCGTGAAAGATAAATTAAAAATTCTTCTCAGTTCTAACTCTATAACCAAGAGGCATGGCTAGTAAATTCGTCATAAGAAAACGTAACGTAGCAGTCCAAATGTTTTGGGAAGACTTCAGTAAAGGCATTTCTAATATCAAAACTTTGTTATTATTATGCATATATGTCTTCAATTCAAATTTTCAATCTAAATAAAGGATAAAGCGTTTTATTTCCAAAATAACGAGGTTAAGTATCGTGCTCACCGATCGTAAGAAGCTTCCGATACCAATTTTGAACGAAATCGGATTATTTTCAGATATTCGCTTTTATCTGAAGACTTCAGAATTTTCAGCCTGTTTCGTATTCAGAGAAACGAAGTATGAGCGCAGCCGGATCTCGGTTGATATGAATAATCCTATCGCAGACAGAGAAAATTTTATACTTCCAATTTATATTTAAATTGTTAAAACTAAAAGAGTTGTTTTCAGATTTACCTTTTCTTTAATTCGTCAGTTTAACTTAGCTATAAATCTAGATATTAAATCGCTATTACTGTCTATATTAGTTTGAGAGCCGCCCAGACGGTATAGCAGACAGCCGACTGCGATACCGAAGGGTCTGGGTTCGAATCCCGGAGAAGGCATAGCTGTGAATTGTCTGTCCCCTCATAAGAGGTAACGGTGGCGGCCTAGGTGCCTCCCACAAAGGCCACCACTTCTGGCCTTAGGAGTGGCCGATGCTGGAAAAAGGCAAGTGCCTGCCATTCGATTAAAAATATATATATACATTAGTCTGAAATGCTTAAACGCTTCATTACTTCTTCTGAATACAATTTTACGTTGTATTCTGAAACATACCACTTTTGAGAGCTCAAACTATTTTATTTGGTTATTGACAATAATTACAAACTTCACGTTTTAAAAACAAACTATCATTTCTTGCATGAATACTTAGGTGAAGAAAAGAAAGCCATGCAAGTTTTGAAGTCTTATAATAATCCCATTGAGGAAGTATTCTTTTGCTTTTAAGTATATATCTCAGTGCTTGTAACATAATTACAATGTTCCCTGAATTCTTCTAATTGAAGTATTTTAACACTCTTGGAAATGAACATGAATATTTTCTACGGAGTTAGTGTCTTAATTTGAAACATATAGTGACGCATAGCTACCATTCTGCGAATGAGCAACAAGCTTCAAAATAAAAGACTTTATGCGGTACTTACGGAAAATCCCGTCGAACACAAGAGACAGCGACAATCGCTTCAACCCCCCCCCAAAAAAAACGAAATATAAGAAAAAACGTTTTAGTCTTAATTTTCTTTCAAATTTATTATATTAATATTTATTTATATTTAATTTTTCATTAAAAATTTCCATTTTTTTTTTTTATTAAGGAGATATACTGTAAAAGCAATTATTTTCGTTAGGTTTAAATTTTCGCGAGAAAATGTAAGTCTCGCGAAATATCTTTTAATAACTGCCTCTCAGTTTTTAAATAAAGCGCCATTTCGTGGCCATTAACACTTTTTTTTTTTTTTTGAGGCCGTCAAGATTCTATAACTTTGGATATATTCAATCCTCTTTTGTAGTAGGCAGGTCCCAAATTTTAATCTTTTTTTTTTTTTTTTTTTTTTCCGTAAATGCGTGATAGAGGGAAAAAAGGAGTCTTTATTCAAGAATAACTAACATATGTAATCAAAGCTACACCAAACCCAGCGTGTTTGAAGAAAATTTTTCTATTTTTGACGAACAATCGCGTAGTTTGGGTCTTTTCTTTAATAGGCAAAAATGATCGACGGGATTTTCCGTACCCTTTATGCTTCCGAAAACCAAACAGAGCTTGGAAAGCTAAATGTGCAACAAAGACAACCTGTTTTCAGATATGCATTTCAACTGTAACAGAGCACCGTTTGAGATTGCTTAACATACCCTTAAATTGAGTTCATTTCAGAATCTTCTTAAACCAGGAGGCAAAATAGTCCCAAGAAATTTCTGAACAGTAAAGCTGTATGGGGTTTTAACATTATCATGCAAGAGAAGTTGTTGACTAGATGCCGGACTAGCAGCACGGTCACTGGCCCCAAATTGTGTTCTGTAAACACTTATTGTAGTCTGCCGATAAATGGCACCATAAAAAAACAGATTGCCATTACACGCATTTCGGACTGTCGCACAGCTGCGAAAATCATTGATCAAGATGGCTTCGTCAAGCATACAACCATCTCTGCGATACCGGTATGACTGACTAACAGAAATTTGCAGGTAAAAATGAGAGCTAAACTGTACAGTGGGGCCTTAATTAGCACTAATATGAAATGGAGGAAATGAAGTCCTTAATTTACCTTCGCTTGATTAGCCTTGGATAAATATAAGCATTAGCATAGATGTAAAACACTAAAATAGATGCAACTTGGAACCTGAAATAACATATAGAGTTGAATTTTTCAAAAACAGTATGGAAAACTGTGCACAGCACTTGAGAATGCTAAACTAGTCTTGAATAAATAAGTGCAGTCTTCTAAGTACTATATATACTACATACATTCGCAAATTGCTGCTTAATAAATAGTATTACGATAGATGATTCGAAACCATTTGAACGGATGTTCGACCGTTGTATCCTTATTTACAAATTTGGCAATATAGATATAATTTGAATTCATGATCTGCGTGAAAAAATTATGAGAACTTATCAGTGCAAAGTCTTGAGCATTATCTCACAGCAAGGAGTGAATCTCTGCAGAATATTCTGAATTAAGCAGAGAAATTGTATCATTCCCGGAAATAGAAAACAACTGAAATTACACCAAAAGTATGAGGTTTGCAAAATCTCTTAGGCATCAAGTAATGCTATTATGTAAACTTTAACTAACTTGTGGAATACCATAAACTTGAAGCAGCTATCAATATCTACTCAAACTTCATGCGGAAATTATGTGCCCCTCAATTATAAGGTATGGATCTTCTGAACTCTTACTAGCTTGTATAAATACGCAGAGAAAATAAGTGCAGAATTGTAATGTGTATAGCTTATGGTTGTGTCAGTGATAGTGTACATAGTTTATTTAAGTGCAGTAATTTTGTGTCTTTAGTAACCACTTGTGGAACGTCTGGGTGATTAATGTTATTTAGCTAATACTAGAAAGGGAATTCCTGGTTTTGTTAAAAGGATTGGCATGGTACTTCAAGAGACTAACTGAACCTAGATTAGCATTAGGAAGAAATTATATGCATCAAGATATCTAGCTGTAAATATCTGTGTGTTTACTATCCTGCCCAAATATATAGAATAAATAAGTACAAAAGATAATATATATAAAGTATTTAGTGATCCTATAATGTTCACTGAAAATTAAGTGTAGTGTTATATAGAGTTATATAGATGTGTATAGAGTAATATAGATGTGGAATATCAATGCGTTAATTTCCTGCCCCCCCCCAAAAAAAAGCAGATAATTACAGAACAGAACAGAGCGCCACTAGAGTAAGTCCTTGCCCTGGCGAAGATGTTTGTACGAAGATGGTTGCCAACGTTTTTTCGGCAGATGTATTCAAGTACAAGTTACATTATAACATTATTTAAACACGATTAAGTACTTATGGTGCAGTCAAGATATGTACAGAGAAGTTGCTTTTACAAATTTGAATAACATTATGGGCTGCATACTGTAAGGGCAAAAGATACACTGAATTACAAAACTCAGTTTACAACAGAGTATCGTAATGCCAGTTGTAATGAATATTGAAATTAAATGTAGTATTTTATAGCTGCGAAATATCAAGGCATTCATTATTCTTCAAATTTGAAACAAATCAATGGAAAATGTAGCGTACGTGGAACATCAGAACGTTCGTTGTCCTGCAAAGGTAATGCAAATAAATGCAAAATGCAGTATTTAAATAGAATATTCTCTAGCTGTGTGAAATATCAGTGCGTTCACTATCCTGTGAAATAACAGCAAATAAATCCAAAATGAAATGTACGTAGAGTGTTGTAGTGCCAATTATATAGTGAACATTATAATTAAGTGTTGTACTATGTAGCTGCGGAATATTAGTGCCTTTACTATCCTACAAAATAAATGCAAAATGTAGAGTACGTAGAGTATAATAGCTGCAGTTATAACGAGTTATACATACTGTTCTTTAGGCGGGAATATCAGAGTCTTGATCATCCTACAAAATAAATGCAAATTGCAAAATATACTGTACATCGAGAATCGATGCGTTCATTGTATCCTTTGTCTGACATAACGATGTTGAAGGTCTTTGATGTATTGTACCATCCTGTACTGACACGCTAACTTGTACAAACTTCTTGCATATTCAAACTCACAAGATCCTGATAAGGTTCTTTTCATAATACTCTCACTTCAGAATTTCGTGGAACTATTTTCACGATCACAGTTTTACAGACCGGTAATCCATCATTTATTAAATAACTAAAATATATCTTTGCTGAAATATGCAATTTGTTTCAGAAATTTCCTGAGATAGGTAATAATGAATTATCCCTTTCTTCCTGGCGCGTTCTCGTCGGATAAGCGTATTATCTTTTTTGAATCCCGGCGAAGGCATAGTTGAGTTATCACACTTCTCACACTGACAATCGTAATGTCTTTACAGCTGCACGTGAACTAAAATGTTGTAGACAATAATTCATCGTCACCTGAATTTGGCCGATTGGGTCTCGGTCCATTAAATGGAGAAGAATATAAGATATTATCGCATTATCTCGTACGTGCTGCAATGTTATAAATAATAGCTCCTCCTGATAGCAACTGAAAGATCGCGGTTCGAATCGCGATCAAGATATTTCCGCACTTCACCGATGTCACATTCCTGTTCTTCGAAAAAATATAATGTCTCTGCAAGGTTGCAGTAACGTTGTTGCTTAAGTTAAATCTTTTAAATAGATTAAGAACTTGGGAAAGTAATTTAAAATATAAAAGGTCTAATATTTTGAGGTTTTAGTTCATTATGAAGTTAAAAAATGTTTGATTAAATGTAAAACATATAAGCTTTATTATGAATGAGTGAATATTTGTTATATACAAAATGTGACAAAAAAAAAAAAAAAAAAAAAAAAAAGACTGGTCCGTTTTACTTGCAAAGTCAGTTCTCCGTGACATTATCACCTTCAAAATAGTTCCCTTCAGTATTCACACACTTCTACGTTCGGTGCTGCCATTGCTGGTAACAGTTCTGGAACGAGGTTTTTGGAAGGCCGTTCCTCCGTTTTTGCCTGAACCTCTTCAGGTGAGAAAAAATTGGTTCCCTTTAAGTAAAATTTAACTTTAGGAAATAAAAAAAAAGTCGCATGGAGCCAAATCAGGTGAATCAGGAGGATGCCCCATCACAGTAATGTTTTTGCTGGTCAGAAACTGTTTGACAATTCAGGCCGTGTGAGCGTGTGCATTGTCCTGGTGCGACAGCCATCCGTCACTCCACAACTGTGGCCTTTTTTTCCCTAATTTTTTCACGAAGTCTTTTTAGTACTTCAATGTAATAGCGTTGAGTAACAGTCTGACCACTGGGAACCCATTCAATCATGAGGAACGTGCTGGGCGTCCAAGGGGGCGCGTTCATCATCTTCCACACTGTCTCTTACCCCTGAAAACCATTTACGACATTCAATCACACGTGATGAGACAAAGTTTCATCTCCATAAGCCTCAGTTAACATTTGAAATATTTCTTCCGTGGCTGATTTCTTAAGTTTCACAAGAAACCTGATGTTGATTCGCTGTTCGGTTTTTGCATTAGACATTTTTTCGGCAGAATACAATTGCACATGTTCACTTAATGACGTAGTACCCCCCCCCCACTGGCATGGTTGGTTAAATCGAAACTGGCCGCATGGATAGAGGAGGTGTGTGGCATGATGTCACCAAAACAGTTGTTGCCAACTCTACTTTGTTTTCAAGCTACACAGTCTTTTTTTTTTTTTTTGTTTTTGTTTGTTTGTTTGTTTGTTTGTTTTTGCTTTCTGTTGATCAGACCTCGTGTATATGTATATGTAAAATATAAAAAAATACGATGGCTTTGCTCTGTGCGAACAGGCAACCTATAATTAACTTTCCGCAATTTTAGGATCTTTCCCTAGACCAGAACTTTCGAGAACATTCTTGCATGTTGTATAACCCGCTAGTATAAATAAAGAGTATGCGCTATTTTTCGTTAGACTGCTTTCTTCTGCTGTTGCTACCAGACCTTGCTGTTGCTCTTCCCATCTTTCTTCTCTTTGTTATAACAGTTATGACGTAGAAAGTCTAAATTTAATCTTACTTAGTTTAAATCACTATCGAATATGTAATTTGGATAATTTCATCCAAAGGAAAAATTATCTGCGGTGAAAATTGAATAAAGATGTGGAATTTAAAAAGCTAAAGCCTTCTTTGCTGTCAATATGCAGCCTTCCACTCAGCCACAACAATGTCCGGACTATGATGTAGTTATATCGTCAAGCTTTGTTATTCTCGTGCCCGCCTGCCAAAATATTACATATAGATAGATATATGTTTTGTTCATTGAACGAGAGTTGGTTTGTTCCCCTTGAAAAGTCAACTAATTTCGGATCAATGACAATGATTACATGCATTTAATTTAATTCTTGCCTTTAATTTATTCCATTTACAATTGAAAATTTGTTGTTCATGATTTAATTCCAGTCCTCGTTAAAACATTTTTAACATTTTACTTTCAAGTTACTTCAAAACATCTTTCAAAATATAACTTACTAGTATGGATTCACTCTTTTAAGATAATCCTACTATAATTAAACTTAGGAGATAATATAATCAATTAATCAATATTATTTAGTAAATAAATTATCATACAACATTATATATAGATATAGATATAGATAGCTTCTGAGCGGTACCGCATTTTGGAGACACTTGTAAAATGATAAATTTGTATAGATATTATTACTTTGGATCATAAAATAAGTAAATTTAGTTTATTTTCAAAACGTATAGAATATGATAATGATTTCCAGATCATTAATGAGACTATAAAGACAATTTTGATTGAAAGTGACATTGTTTAATTAACATGTCATACATTCATTGGAAGAAGTATACTGATTAATGTCCAGTATTAATGTATACTGATTAAGGGTAATTAATTAATGATTAATGTTTTGAGTTCTTTTAAAATGCTTTTTTATTTATTTTTTGTCTGTACTAAAGATGATGATATTCTGAACGAGACAATCTTTTATTTCTGCATTAAAATATGCTTTATATTTACCGTCAGCTCTATAGCAAATATTTAACGTCATCTCTATAGTAAGTTCTGTATCTATCTATAGATACTCTATAGATACAGAACTTACTATAGAGATGACGATAAATATTTGCTTCACTCTTTTGTTAAGGAATTCAAAATTTATGATATTTTGAAATAAATGTTTGCTTCATTTACTGGCTCTGATTCTAATTTGGCCATTTTTACAGGGATGTTTCTTTTCGAGTTTATGTAGATGTTTATTGTATCAGAAGCAACTAAAATAACCCGAGTACTTGAGAAAAGCGAGTTTTATTTAGGACATTTCCGTTATAAATCTAAAATCTGTCAATTTTTGGTTCAACTCAGTTAAGCAGAACGGATAATTTTCTGAAAATAAAGTCCAAAACTTCAGCGTTGAAATAAATAAACTAAATAAGTTGTTATAAAATTTCAGACGTAAGCTAGCATGAACATTTTTCGCCTCATTTGATTGTATGGTAAAAGCATCGGAAAATAAATTGCTGCATTGAATTTACCAGAAACTAATTATGCGATTTCACTCTTTTTCATTCTGTTAAATAGTAGTGTTTATTAAGCCTAGAATTACAGCCAGATTCTCAAATCTGTTGTCATCATACCATAATTAATATCTATTGGAACAGAGTGTAAAATAAGCTGAAGAACTTTCAGCAATTTTTTTCTTCTTCAGTTGCTTATCCGAGAGACAAAGAAGCAAAAACAAAACGACATGGCATCTTTCAAAAAATATCTTCACTTTTTAAGTGCATGAGATGACTTTGTGAAACTGCATTAAAATTCGTGAGAAAAATATTAAGGATAAAGTCCGAAGCTTTAAATTCTGATGGTCTTAAAACATAAATGATTGCTGCATGAAATCTTATCATTCGCTTTTCTACATCCTGACAGCTTAGAAGATAACTTGATTTGTAAGCTTCATTGCTAACTAACTGATCTACGTGATGACATGGTAATCAATAATTAGATGTGGTGTACTCTCTTGTGCAATACTTATAATTTTTTTAATGTTTAGAGGCCTTAAAAAAGTCTTAGAAACAGATGTAATCTATTTTATTTTTAGAGTTTTATTTGAAACTTTTCTCTTAATGAGATAAATGCATCATTAAGAGAACTTTCAGCCTTAACTACATTTAATTCACTCAAAATATATTAGTAGTTAGTGGTTAGTGCACACCCAGAACCTGATGCCTTTGCAAGACCCGGGTGTTTAAAAAAGATAGTTACAGGCCTTATTTCCTTATGCGTTATTTCTATATATCTCAAAATATTAAAGGAATTGATGAAAACACTTTCGAGATTAGAGATCAGAGAGCTGTGTATCTGAAAAATCTAATATTTTATACGATTTCCATGGGCCGAAACGTTTGTTATGCTGTAACATTTTAAATTAGACTGCGTATAAAGGTATGCTAAAACTGCATCTCTTTATATGCAAAGTTATACCTGCAAATATCACGGAATGAATTTAGTGATTTAAGTCACTTCCCAGTATATACTGTTAAATTGTTTTTGAACACATTTCTAACAGATTTGGGAAGAAATTAATTTTAGCGATTTCAGGTTCCGCAAGAGAAAACATGATTTTCGTAATTAATTCTATAGCTGTGAGTCAATGAAGCTCTTAATTACTAATATATTCGCCAATTTTTCATTTGAAAGTATGGAACCTTTTTTTAATCTACTGAAGCATAATAAAATTTTATTGATTATAATTTTCGCTGTCTAAGAATTATACATATAAAGTTCAGGTTTATAATTACAAATATCTTTACTTAGTACTAAAACTGTTTTCATAAAATCCCCTTGGCCCACCAGCGGCCGAGCGGTAAAGGCGCTGAACACTGGTAGTTCGGTCTGAGGTTCGAATCCCGCGAACGGGCTGGCTGCATGGGCGTTTTCGTGGTTTTCCCCATGTGTAACGTGTATACGAGCCAGTTTCCCTTAGAAAGTCCTCCACGAAAGGCATCCCTCCCTTTAGGCAGATAGCCCTCGTGTGCTTTGCCATAATTAAATACACACACACACCATAAAATCCCCTTATTTATTTGAAGAAATTAATCTGTAGCCACTTTCTTCCACAGTTTGTGAAATCAACTTGAGTAGTTTACTCTTATAAATAAAGCTATATATATAAAATCTCTAAAATCTTAAAATATAAAAAATAGTTCGAAGAAAAAAACGTGACTTTATAAACAATTACTACATAAATTAAGTCTTTATTTTTAAAATTTAGAAGTGCCTCAGACCTATATGCAAAACTTTCTAGAAAGGTTATCAGGTTCTGTGTTCCTCCTTACTTGCTTTGGGAACATTAACTGTCCTGACTCGGAACAGGGAGCTTACTAAAGCTATGTTCAATAAATTTGGGAAGTAGACAATACACACAGGAAGGGTACACGAAACCCTTTATTTTTCTCTCTTTACAATGATTTCCGGAACTTCGGAATACAGAGACCAACCACTTGTGGTCTGAACGTAAGAATATAAAAAATATTAACTAAAAATCTAACTAAACTAACTTTGGATTCATAAACAAGTGCCTAACTCCAAGATTGGCCGTATATTAACAAAAAGCCGTATGTAGTACAGAGAACTGCTAACACTACGATACGTTTAAAATTATCAAGAGGATTAAACCTCTGGCCTTGAAGGCAACCAGCAAACGAGTAAAACTACTATGGCAAGCGGCCTGCTTCTAATAACTCCTTCCTCTCTCTTGCTTGGCAAAAAGCCCCAACTTAATTACTTGGCGTTAGCAAGACAAATTTGCATAAATAAGTTAAAAGCTTTTAATTCTGGCCGGAAGTAGAAAATAAGAAGTGATAGTAAAGATTTAAAACAAAATAAACGTTAGTAAAACTTAGGATCCTTACATACTTCCCGCCAGAGTTAATTAGTTTGAAACTGAGGTCTAAAACGACCTTGTTGAAAACTTTTAGCTCTAGAATCTAACGCGAGGCCAATCTTTTACAAACATTTCGCACTAGAAACTAGAAATTAAAGAAAGTCGTTTTTACATTATCAACTCCTTGGACAAGATTTTTCATCTGTACTGCATCTAAACAGGAGTTCTTAGTTGAAATCTGGTTCCTTCCAGAGATCTGGAAGAAAAACTAGTTTAATGAAATGTTACACAATTAAATGGCAAGTAACATGAATACTTATATTTCTGTTTTAACATATTTATTTCATTCATGACGTTACTTAATTATCTCCCCGTGCTCTCTGACATGTGTTGTAAAGGAAAACACCAAACACGAACGTATCTATGTACAAGTGTTCAACACTACCGCCTGCAATCAAAACACTAACGTGTTAAAATTCAACATAACAAGACCTCAGAACACACCTTATATTCATCTCTAAACCCTGAGGTACTATTCTGAAAAGTGGCTAACTCTGAAGTGTAGCGTCAGAGAGCCTAACTACATTCATTCAACCTTTAACACATATTCACAATAATTTGCTCTTTTTACAGTCACACGAATAAGTTAAAATTTTTGGCATTACTTTCACTTTTAACATATCACGGTATTTCTTAACGTTTAAAATAACAGTTCACATTGTATATAAGGACATATTAACATGCCGTTAATTTTACGCATTTTAAAACATACATTAGTAGTACATTGTTAACTTCTATTCTTTTCCAAGCAAGTGCCAATTCTTCTACATTGAAATACTACATTTCAAAAGTCTTTCAAACTAAAACTTCTTTCTTGCCAGAATCTTTTAAATAAAATTTTATACAATAACTTTTACAATTTTCTTAAGGTACCTTTCTCAAAGATTATCAATGCTTTTACAATATTCAAGTATTTACACATTCCTATTATACATTAATTTTAGTTTTACTCGCGAGTAATTGAAAGACATAATACCAAAATAGGTAACAACTCATTTCTCGCCTTTTTGGCGATAAAGGTAGGCCTCACATGAGGTAAAACGTCTTGAATTCTGCCACTTGCAGTAAGAATGAAGAATTAACTTAAGGTTTCTTAGTAACTTAAAGTTTTACTTATCTTTGTGATATTCGGACATCCTTTTTTCTGCCCAGTCCTGGAAGGTAGCGAAGGTTTGGTTTGGTTTGGTACCTGGAACGGTTTGGTTTATTTTCCTTCTTGTGCGGGTTCGCCCTTCAGTTCCTTCCTCCATGAGCTTTCTTTTCCTTCCAGTCTGGTCACCCTTGAAGACCTTCTTTTTAGCCTCTGCCTGTGGTCTCGGCCGTTAGATGACAGCTGGTTTTGGCGGAACCGGGACAACTCTCTCTCGTTCCTGCTTGGATCTCGTTGCTGGCTGTTCAAATTTTTCTTGCTTCTTTGCATCTGCAGCTGGTCTTCCTTTATCCATTCGTCGACATTTGCTGCGTAGACTCCTATCCGATGGGTAGATCTTCCGTTTTGGAGCCGGGTTATAGTTGCCGTCATTTCTCCTCGCTCTCTTTGCATTCGTCGTACTTCTCCCTTCTTCATTCTGGGGGTGGTCGTGCTCTCTCTTTTCTGGTCGGTGGAACGGCTTCTTTTTCTTGTTACCTTCAATTTTCCAACGGGGAAACTTTCTTTTCAATTGCTCCTGCCTCCTAATGGCTTGCCCTTGTGATTGTCGTTGTTCCACCTCTGGAGCTTGTGCCTGCAGTGCCTGCCGTGCCGGATCCTGCGAAAGATCTTTAAATATTGGTATTTTATTACGATTATAGAATGGTTTTATCTGGTCAATGTTTGCGGAGCATGTTTCACCATTCCTGGCTTTTAACACCACTACAGCGTGAGTTATTTTTTCTATGACATATGGTCCTTCAAATCGTGGAAAAAATTATCTTCTGGTGCTGAAGAAAGTGAATGCTTAATTTTTAACACTTCATCTCCTACTTCATAAGTTACTCCCCGTCGTTTCATATCATAATAAAGTTTCTGTTTTCTCTGTTCTACTTCAGTGTTCTTTTTTGCTTCTTTAATTAATTTTTCTATATCGCCCATTTTAAAT
Organism: Stegodyphus dumicola; assembly: GCF_044657685.1. Taxonomy (NCBI): domain Eukaryota; kingdom Metazoa; phylum Arthropoda; class Arachnida; order Araneae; family Eresidae; genus Stegodyphus; species Stegodyphus dumicola. The sequence continues at coordinate 205,292,571 of NC_140771.1, forward strand.
TCTGGGGCTCTTTGTTGAACATAAAATAATTTATCTAACGACGTTATAATCTTTCTGCCTAAAAATAACTCAGCAGGAGTTTTGCCCGTCGTATCATGTTTTGCGGTCCTAAGGGCGAAAGCCAATTCATTGACATAGTTATCCCAGCTTTTATGAAAATTTTTAACATAACTACGGATAATTTTCACTATATTTCTATTGACCCGTTCCGCTATATTTGATTGCGGCCGATAAGGGGCCATTTTTAAATGACGTATGCCCAGTTTTTGGCACATGTCTTCAAATATATTACTTACAAATTTAGGACCATTATCCGATATAACTTTTAGGGGCACCCCGTATTTTAAAATATATTTATTTAAAATAGAATCAGTAACTAATTTCGCGGAGGCTCGTTTTAAGGGAACAATTTCGGTCCACTTACTAAAATGATCAACCATAACAAGGAGATACTGACTTTTATTTAACTGACTTTTTGGGAAAGGGCCCAATAAATCGATGCCAATTATTTCATTTGGAAATTCGGATTTAATGCTATTTAGAAATCCGGCCGGGCGGAAATTAATATAATTAACTGCTTGACATGTTGGGAAGGACTGGACATACGCCCTTGTTAACTGTTGCAGCTCAGGAAAATAAACTGCTTCGCGTACGCGTTGGATGGTTTTTCGAATACCAGCATGAGAAGCTAATGGGCAGTCGTGTAACTCCTGCAGTATATTTAATCTAAGACTAGCTGGGATAACAGGTCGAAATTCGTTGTTGGAATTCGTAGTTTTTGTATAAAATAATAGACCATCTATTAGTTCGTAATGGGCCGCCCTATTTCTTATCGCCACAATATCTTGGAGGCTAAAATTTTCAGGATCCTTTAAATACTCATAAATGTTTTTAAATTCAGGATCCTTACCCAGTTCGGTTATTACAGTTTCTCGGGAATGTATCGTACATGCTGTGAGCATTGCCACCTTTACAGTATTACCTTCTTCATCTATTTTTATTCTGGATAGGGCATCTGCTACGATATTTTCCTTTCCGGGGGTGTGCTTGATTACCAGATTATACTCTTGTAACTTGAGTGCCCATCTTATTAACCTTGGGGATATATTTTTCCGGGAGTACAATCTAGTTACCGCCGCATGATCAGAATACACTGTTACTGGCGCCCTTCCAAAATAGACTCGGAACCTTTGCACTGCTAACAGAACTGCAAGTGCCTCTCTCTCAATCGCGGAATAATTTCTTTGTGTTTGATTTAAAGTTCGACTAAAAAATGCCACGGGCTGCTGATTTTGCGAAAGTACCGCTCCTACCGCATAATCCGAATCATCCGCTGAAATTTCTAAATTCTCATCATTTTCAGGAAATTTCAAAACAGGGGCTTGCGTTAATGCTTGCTTTAATTTTTCGAAAGCACTATTGGCTTCGGCCGTCCACTTGAATCTTGCCTTTTTCCTTTTTAATTTTAACAATGGTTCAGCAATAGCTGCAAAATCTTTTATAAAGGACCTATAATATGAACAAAGTCCTAGAAAAGAAGAGAGCTTCTTCGCCGTATTTGGCGGCGGATACTTTTGCACAGCGATTATTTTTGATTCGTCTGTCTCGATTCCTTTCTGAGATATTTTGTAACCTAAGTATTTTAATTCAGGGGCTGCAAATTTGCACTTTTCGACATTAACTTTTAGACCGGCCTCATTTAATAATGAAAACACCTGTCTTAAATCCTGTACATGTTGGTCCAGATTATCACTAGTAATAATGATATCGTCTAAATAGATAAATGTGGACTTTCCAAGAACAGGCCTTAGCACAATGTCCATACATCGCTGAAATATTGCCGGTGCTCCTGAAAGGCCAAACGGCATACGCAGGAATGCATAAGTGCTAGACTTGGTTATAAAAGCAGTCTTAGGCACATTCTTCCGGTCTAACCCCTATTTGAAAATAACCAGTCGTTAAGTCTAAAGTAGTCATATATTTGGTAGAAGTTATGTTCCTTAGAATTACTTCGATAATAGGTAACGGATATACCGGATATTTAGTCATGGAGTTTAATTTACGATAGTCAATTGCAAAACGCCACCTTTTTGGATGTGTTACCGGATAGTCATTATTTTTCCTTCATAACACAACCGGGCTAGCATAACTACTTGAGATGGGCGTTATGATCTTTTTACGTAACATATCTCGAATGTGCCACTCTATAATCTTTTCTTTATTCTTATCATATCGGTATGGTTTGTGGCGAACTGGCAGTGAATCTCCGGTGTCGATACTATGGTTAGTAACTTGAGTAAATCCGGGAATATCACTAAATAACGAAGCAAATTCACTTACCATTTGTCGAATTTTTTGTTGCTCTTCCTTAGGCAGGTGGTCGAGGTTTAATGTCGGTGGTTCTGTTTTTTCTTCTCGAACTGGTTTCATCGTCAGCTTAAGGGACGCTTCGTTAAAATCCAGCGTTGCTTATGCCTCTGAAAGAAAATCTATCCCTAAAATGACATGTGCTTGCAAATTCTTTACGATAAAAAACATAATCTTTACTTGCTCGTCCTTGATACAAATGTATAAAGGTAATTTACCTATGCACTTGCATCTTTCTCCCTGCGCAGATAACACTGTCGTATTATCCGAATTATATATGCGGTATTTACGGAAATACTTCCTAAAAAAATCTTCTGCCACACAGGAACACTGCGCGCTTGTATCCAGGAGTGGGTGGCTGGGATGTTATTCACCAACACTTCAATCTTTGGAAGAGTCAAATTTTTCACCATCACTGTATTTAACTTGAAGGAAGAAGGGTTTTCTGGGCCTTCGGATTTCCGCACCCTCCCGTCAGCAGAAATCCGTTTTAGTTTAAATCTTGTTTCTTCCTTTCCATGCCTTCCTTCTTTTTCCGCTGGCCTTCAGACTTTTTTTTCTAGCTTACTATTGAACTGTCGACGTTCGCCGGTTGTTTTTGGATACTCGGGTTTCCTTGCCCACTGATTCGCTTTGCTTCCGTAGCCGTGTTCTTGACTTTGCTGTGGTCTTGGCACACCAAATTGGCTTCGTTGCTCATACTGGCGTCTTCTTTCAATGTCCGCCGTTCTTCTACTTTCAAACTGTATTGCTAGCTCAAATAACTTTTCCAGTGTAGTCGGATTCCTTAATTCAAAAAAGTCTTGTACTTGGGGAAGTAACCTCGGCAAAATCACTTGAATTATCTCAGGATCCGGACGATTTCCATACAAGAGTTTAAAGACGTGAATTTTTCTTAAAATAAAGGTGGAAAGGTTTTCGATTCGTTGCTGATATATGCTGAAGAGTTCCGTTTCTAATCTTGCACGATCTCTTACGACAGGGAAGGCTTTTACTAAGGCAGTCTTAAAATTTTCATAAGTATAGGTGGGACTTCCCGCTTGACCCAAGAGGCTTCTGCCTATACATTTGAACCAATTAAGCGCTTGGCCCCTCAAAGCGCTACTAGCTAAGGTGACTTTCTGGAACTCATGTACTGGATACAGCATGAAGTGGTCATCCAATTTTTCCAAAAAACTGGTTACCGGTGAGTTTCCATTAAATGTTGCTTCTGGTTTCATCGATGCGCGCATGGTCTGGACGATGTAACCAAATCCTTCCAGGGCGGCAGCTGGCATTTCTGGATTCTGAGCCGCTTCTGGAGGCAGCACAGGTTCTTCTTGAAATTCGGCCATTGTTATTCTTCTTCGTTGGGCGCCACTATCAGGTTCTGTGTTCCTCCTCACTTGCTTTGGGAATATTAACTGTCCTGACTCGGAACAGGGAGCTTACTAAAGCTATGTTCAATAAATTTGGGAAGTAGACAATACACACAGGAAGGGTATACGAAACCCTTTATTTTTCTCTCTTTACAATGATTTCCGGAACTTCGGAATACAGAGACCAACCACTTGTGGTCTGAACGTAAGAATATAAAAAATATTAACTAAAAATCTAACTAAACTAACTTTGGATTCATAAACAAGTGCCTAACTCCAAGATTGGCCGTATATTAACAAAAAGCCGTATGTAGTACAGAGAACTGCTAACACTACGATACGTTTAAAATTATCAAGAGGATTAAACCTCTGGCCTTGAAGGCAACCAGCAAACGAGTAAAACTACTATGGCAAGCGGCCTGCTTCTAATAACTCCTTCCTCTCTCTTGCTTGGCAAAAAGCCCCAACTTAATTACTTGGCGTTAGCAAGACAAATTTGCATAAATAAGTTAAAAGCTTTTAATTCTGGCCGGAAGTAGAAAATAAGAAGTGATAGTAAAGATTTAAAACAAAATAAACGTTAGTAAAACTTAGGATCCTTACATACTTCCCGCCAGAGTTAATTAGTTTGAAACTGAGGTCTAAAACGACCTTGTTGAAAACTTTTAGCTCTAGAATCTAACGCGAGGCCAATCTTTTACAAACATTTCGCACTAGAAACTAGAAATTAAAGAAAGTCGTTTTTACATTATCAACTCCTTGGACAAGATTTTTCATCTGTACTGCATCTAAACAGGAGTTCTTAGTTGAAATCTAAACAGGAGTTCTTAGTACTGCATCTAAACAGGAGTTCTTAGTTGAAAAAACATTTCATTAAACTAGTTTTTCTTCCAGAGATCTGGAAGAAAAACTAGTTTAATGAAATGTTACACAATTAAATGGCAAGTAACATGAATACTTATATTTCTGTTTTAACATATTTATTTCATTCATGACGTTACTTAATTATCTCCCCGTGCTCTCTGACATGTGTTGTAAAGGAAAACACCAAACACGAACGTGTCTATGTACAAGTGTTCAACACTACCGCCTGCAATCAAAACACTAACGTGTTAAAATTCAACATAACAAGACCTCAGAACACACCTTATATTCATCTCTAAACCCTGAGGTACTATTCTGAAAAGTGGCTAACTCTGAAGTGTAGCGTCAGAGAGCCTAACTACATTCATTCAACCTTTAACACATATTCACAATAATTTGCTCTTTTTACAGTCACACGAATAAGTTAAAATTTTTGGCATTACTTTCACTTTTAACATATCACGGTATTTCTTAACGTTTAAAATAACAGTTCACATTGTATATAAGGACATATTAACATGCCGTTAATTTTACGCATTTTAAAACATACATTAGTAGTACATTGTTAACTTCTATTCTTTTCCAAGCAAGTGCCAATTCTTCTACATTGAAATACTACATTTCAAAAGTCTTTCAAACTAAAACTTCTTTCTTGCCAGAATCTTTTAAATAAAATTTTATACAATAACTTTTACAATTTTCTTAAGGTACCTTTCTCAAAGATTATCAATGCTTTTACAATATTCAAGTATTTACACATTCCTATTATACATTAATTTTAGTTTTACTCGCGAGTAACTGAAAGACATAATACCAAAATAGGTAACAACTCATTTCTCGCCTTTTTGGCGATAAAGGTAGGCCTCACATGAGGTAAAACGTCTTGAATTCTGCCACTTGCTGTAAGAATGAAGAATTAACTTAAGGTTTCTTAGTAACTTAAAGTTTTACTTATCTTTGTGATATTCGGACATCCTTTTTTCTGCCCAGTCCTGGAAGGTAGCGAAGGTTTGGTTTGGTTTGGTACCTGGAACGGTTTGGTTTATTTTCCTTCTTGTGCGGGTTCGCCCTTCAGTTCCTTCCTCCATGAGCTTTCTTTTCCTTCCAGTCTGGTCACCCTTGAAGACCTTCTTTTTAGCCTCTGCCTGTGGTCTCGGCCGTTAGATGGCAGCTGGTCTTGGCGGAACCGGGACAACTCTCTCTCGTTCCTGCTTGGATCTCGTTGCTGGCTGTTCAAATTTTTCTTGCTTCTTTGCATCTGCAGCTGGTCTTCCTTTATCCATTCGTCGACATTTGCTGCGTAGACTCCTATCCGATGGGTAGATCTTCCGTTTTGGAGCCGGGTTATAGTTGCCGTCATTTCTCCTCGCTCTCTTTGCATTCGTCGTACTTCTCCCTTCTTCATTCTGGGGGTGGTCGTGCTCTCTCTTTTCTGGTCGGTGGAACGGCTTCTTTTTCTTGTTACCTTCAATTTTCCAACGGGGAAACTTTCTTTTCAATTGCTCCTGCCTCCTAATGGCTTGCCCTTGTGATTGTCGTTGTTCCACCTCTGGAGCTTGTGCCTGCAGTGCCTGCCGTGCCGGATCCTGCGAAAGATCTTTAAATATTGGTATTTTATTACGATTATAGAATGGTTTTATCTGGTCAATGTTTGCGGAGCATGTTTCACCATTCCTGGCTTTTAACACCACTACAGCGTGAGTTATTTTTTCTATGACATATGGTCCTTCAAATCGTGGAAAAAATTATCTTCTGGTGCTGAAGAAAGTGAATGCTTAATTTTTAACACTTCATCTCCTACTTCATAAGTTACTCCCCGTCGTTTCATATCATAATAAAGTTTCTGTTTTCTCTGTTCTACTTCAGTGTTCTTTTTTGCTTCTTTAATTAATTTTTCTATATCGCCCATTTTAAATTCTGGGGCTCTTTGTTGAACATAAAATAATTTATCTAACGACGTTATAATCTTTCTGCCTAAAAATAACTCAGCAGGAGTTTTGCCCGTCGTATCATGTTTTGCGGTCCTAAGGGCGAAAGCCAATTCATTGACATAGTTATCCCAGCTTTTATGAAAATTTTTAACATAACTACGGATAATTTTCACTATATTTCTATTGACCCGTTCCGCTATATTTGATTGCGGCCGATAAGGGGCCATTTTTAAATGACGTATGCCCAGTTTTTGGCACATGTCTTCAAATATATTACTTACAAATTTAGGACCATTATCCGATATAACTTTTAGGGGCACCCCGTATTTTAAAATATATTTATTTAAAATAGAATCAGTAACTAATTTCGCGGAGGCTCGTTTTAAGGGAACAATTTCGGTCCACTTACTAAAATGATCAACCATAACAAGGAGATACTGACTTTTATTTAACTGACTTTTTGGGAAAGGGCCCAATAAATCGATGCCAATTATTTCATTTGGAAATTCGGATTTAATGCTATTTAGAAATCCGGCCGGGCGGAAATTAATATAATTAACTGCTCGACATGTTGGGAAGGACTGGACATACGCCCTTGTTAACTGTTGCAGCTCAGGAAAATAAACTGCTTCGCGTACGCGTTGGATGGTTTTTCGAATACCAGCATGAGAAGCTAATGGGCAGTCGTGTAACTCCTGCAGTATATTTAATCTAAGACTAGCTGGGATAACAGGTCGAAATTCGTTGTTGGAATTCGTAGTTTTTGTATAAAATAATAGACCATCTATTAGTTCGTAATGGGCCGCCCTATTTCTTATCGCCACAATATCTTGGAGGCTAAAATTTTCAGGATCCTTTAAATACTCATAAATGTTTTTAAATTCAGGATCCTTACCCAGTTCGGTTATTACAGTTTCTCGGGAATGTATCGTACATGCTGTGAGCATTGCCACCTTTACAGTATTACCTTCTTCATCTATTTTTATTCTGGATAGGGCATCTGCTACGATATTTTCCTTTCCGGGGGTGTGCTTGATTACCAGATTATACTCTTGTAACTTGAGTGCCCATCTTATTAACCTTGGGGATATATTTTTCCGGGAGTACAATCTAGTTACCGCCGCATGATCAGAATACACTGTTACTGGCGCCCTTCCAAAATAGACTCGGAACCTTTGCACTGCTAACAGAACTGCAAGTGCCTCTCTCTCAATCGCGGAATAATTTCTTTGTGTTTGATTTAAAGTTCGACTAAAAAATGCCACGGGCTGCTGATTTTGCGAAAGTACCGCTCCTACCGCATAATCCGAATCATCCGCTGAAATTTCTAAATTCTCATCATTTTCAGGAAATTTCAAAACAGGGGCTTGCGTTAATGCTTGCTTTAATTTTTCGAAAGCACTATTGGCTTCGGCCGTCCACTTGAATCTTGCCTTTTTCCTTTTTAATTTTAACAATGGTTCAGCAATAGCTGCAAAATCTTTTATAAAGGACCTATAATATGAACAAAGTCCTAGAAAAGAAGAGAGCTTCTTCGCCGTATTTGGCGGCGGATACTTTTGCACAGCGATTATTTTTGATTCGTCTGTCTCGATTCCTTTCTGAGATATTTTGTAACCTAAGTATTTTAATTCAGGGGCTGCAAATTTGCACTTTTCGACATTAACTTTTAGACCGGCCTCATTTAATAATGAAAACACCTGTCTTAAATCCTGTACATGTTGGTCCAGATTATCACTAGTAATAATGATATCGTCTAAATAGATAAATGTGGACTTTCCAAGAACAGGCCTTAGCACAATGTCCATACATCGCTGAAATGTTGCCGGTGCTCCTGAAAGGCCAAACGGCATACGCAGGAATGCATAAGTGCTAGACTTGGTTATAAAAGCAGTCTTAGGCACATTCTTCCGGTCTAACCCCTATTTGAAAATAACCAGTCGTTAAGTCTAAAGTAGTCATATATTTGGTAGAAGTTATGTTCCTTAGAATTTCTTCGATAATAGGTAACGGATATACCGGATATTTAGTCATGGAGTTTAATTTACGATAGTCAATTGCAAAACGCCACCTTTTTGGATGTGTTACCGGATAGTCATTATTTTTCCTTCATAACACAACCGGGCTAGCATAACTACTTGAGATGGGCGTTATGATCTTTTTACGTAACATATCTCGAATGTGCCACTCTATAATCTTTTCTTTATTCTTATCATATCGGTATGGTTTGTGGCGAACTGGCAGTGAATCTCCGGTGTCGATACTATGGTTAGTAACTTGAGTAAATCCGGGAATATCACTAAATAACGAAGCAAATTCACTTACCATTTGTCGAATTTTTTGTTGCTCTTCCTTAGGCAGGTGGTCGAGGTTTAATGTCGGTGGTTCTGTTTTTTCTTCTCGAACTGGTTTCATCGTCAGCTTAAGGGACGCTTCGTTAAAATCCAGCGTTGCTTATGCCTCTGAAAGAAAATCTATCCCTAAAATGACATGTGCTTGCAAATTCTTTACGATAAAAAACATAATCTTTACTTGCTCGTCCTTGATACAAATGTATAAAGGTAATTTACCTATGCACTTGCATCTTTCTCCCTGCGCAGATAACACTGTCGTATTATCCGAATTATATATGCGGTATTTACGGAAATACTTCCTAAAAAAATCTTCTGCCACACAGGAACACTGCGCGCTTGTATCCAGGAGTGGGTGGCTGGGATGTTATTCACCAACACTTCAATCTTTGGAAGAGTCAAATTTTTCACCATCACTGTATTTAACTTGAAGGAAGAAGGGTTTTCTGGGCCTTCGGATTTCCGCACCCTCCCGTCAGCAGAAATCCGTTTTAGTTTAAATCTTGTTTCTTCCTTTCCATGCCTTCCTTCTTTTTCCGCTGGCCTTCAGACTTTTTTTTCTAGCTTACTATTGAACTGTCGACGTTCGCCGGTTGTTTTTGGATACTCGGGTTTCCTTGCCCACTGATTCGCTTTGCTTCCGTAGCCGTGTTCTTGACTTTGCTGTGGTCTTGGCACACCAAATTGGCTTCGTTGCTCATACTGGCGTCTTCTTTCAATGTCCGCCGTTCTTCTACTTTCAAACTGTATTGCTAGCTCAAATAACTTTTCCAGTGTAGTCGGATTCCTTAATTCAAAAAAGTCTTGTACTTGGGGAAGTAACCTCGGCAAAATCACTTGAATTATCTCAGGATCCGGACGATTTCCATACAAGAGTTTAAAGACGTGAATTTTTCTTAAAATAAAGGTGGAAAGGTTTTCGATTCGTTGCTGATATATGCTGAAGAGTTCCGTTTCTAATCTTGCACGATCTCTTACGACAGGGAAGGCTTTTACTAAGGCAGTCTTAAAATTTTCATAAGTATAGGTGGGACTTCCCGCTTGACCCAAGAGGCTTCTGCCTATACATTTGAACCAATTAAGCGCTTGGCCCCTCAAAGCGCTACTAGCTAAGGTGACTTTCTGGAACTCATGTACTGGATACAGCATGAAGTGGTCATCCAATTTTTCCAAAAAACTGGTTACCGGTGAGTTTCCATTAAATGTTGCTTCTGGTTTCATCGATGCGCGCATGGTCTGGACGATGTAACCAAATCCTTCCAGGGCGGCAGCTGGCATTTCTGGATTCTGAGCCGCTTCTGGAGGCAGCACAGGTTCTTCTTGAAATTCGGCCATTGTTATTCTTCTTCGTTGGGCGCCACTATCAGGTTCTGTGTTCCTCCTCACTTGCTTTGGGAATATTAACTGTCCTGACTCGGAACAGGGAGCTTACTAAAGCTATGTTCAATAAATTTGGGAAGTAGACAATACACACAGGAAGGGTATACGAAACCCTTTATTTTTCTCTCTTTACAATGATTTCCGGAACTTCGGAATACAGAGACCAACCACTTGTGGTCTGAACGTAAGAATATAAAAAATATTAACTAAAAATCTAACTAAACTAACTTTGGATTAATATACAAGTGCCTAACTCCAAGATTGGCCGTATATTAACAAAAAGCCGTATGTAGTACGGAGAACTGCTAACACTACGATACGTTTAAAATTATCAAGAGGATTAAACCTCTGGCCTTGAAGGCAACCAGCAAACGAGTAAAACTACTATGGCAGACTACTATGGCATCCTTCCTCTCTCTTGCTTGGCAAAAAGCCACAACTTAAGTACTTGGCGTTAGCAAGACAAATTTGCATAAATAAGTTAAAAGCTTTTAATTCTGGCCGGAAGTAGAAAATAAGAAGTGATAGTAAAGATTTAAAACAAAATAAACGTTAATAAAACTTAGGATCCTTACAAGGTACACAGAATTAAACATATAAAATAATAAATAATGAATAGAAAGATAGTTAAAGGTAAATGAAATGTGAAAAAATTAATAAATAGAAAACTAATAAATTAAATTAATGACAAGTAGTTAAGTAAGGAACTAAAACACCAGAGATCATGCTGCTTGGGGCTTCAGCTGAAATTAAATCCCGAGCCAATCGAGAATGAAAATATTTCCTTTTGATAAACTTCACGAACGCTTTTTGAAACGCTTCAAAATCTGTTGGGAGGGGGCAGTTATAGGAATGACCTTTGTGAATATGATGAAATTATTATACTCATTCGAAAACATATGCGAAATATAACGTACTAGAACTTAATCCTTAGTTAAAAGAATGAACAAGATCTTTCAAGTGGTGCAATTAAAATTTTGAAAGAAATCAAGTATTTACAAAAAATTGGAATTAATAACAACAAATCAGTTTTTTGGAAATTTTTTTAGTATTTAGCATACTTTTGCTTCATAAAATTTTATTTGAAATATTATTTGCAGAATGTTTCGAAATGGAAGAGAGACACTCTTCATTGATGAAATTCAATATACAGTCATTTGCAACATATTTTATAGATGTGATTTCTCTTAATTGAAGTTAACAGTTTGTGTTCTCTTTTCTCAATTTGCCGATGTCGATTTATCACTGAATTTTTAGGTATTTCATCTTTCAAACTATCTTTTGTTGGAGAGTGATTCTTCTAAATACTTTTGCAAGTCTACGCTCAGAAAATTTTAATTGAACACTTCATCAAACTAAAAAGTGCTTCTGTTAGATATCTCTTTGATATTCTCTTGATTTTACACTTTTTAGAATGTCATTTAATATGTTGCACATCAATGGCTTCTATTTGAAAGCTAAGTAAAGCAGAAACTACTCGGTTGCTTTAGTTAAATAGGTTTTGAAGTACGGAAATTTCTTTCGTAGTTATATCAAAGCCTGAAAAATGTTGGAAATTTACAGTTTTAGATTGGAAAAAATAACTACAGCAAATACATGGGATGAAGATCTGTCATTTTTTTCTAGCATGAGAAGTGTGGAAAAGTGTTTTACATGCCAGAAAAGTACAATGGTAAATATTTACATGAATTATGTTTGATGAAATTATTGTCTCCTCTCGCTAAACAGAGCTTCAAACTAGCAGTAAATGGTCTCTATAGGTTAGAACATGAGGGTGTATAAGCAAATGACCGGATAATCGGGGGGGGGGGGAAAACCATTTAAAACAGCATTTATAAGTTACAAATCAGATAAAAAATTTTGTTTACATATTGTATATAAATATTTTTTGAGTGTTTATACACTAAATTTTAAAAAGTCAGTAATTTTCGTTTTTTTTTTTTTTTTTTTTATTTTTAATTTTATTTTAAAGAAAATTCAGGTTACTTTTTCGTTAAGATAATTTTAATAGCAAATGATAATTACTTGTATGTTTGATACGTGATCATTCATTCCAATATTTAACGTGTGAGACACTCCATTGCAATCTTTCGAGATAATCATTAACATTTTCATTCAGTTTATGTTAAATTGAAGAAACAACAAGTATTAACGAAAAGATTATGTATAAAATCGATGATAATCTGAAAAGTGCAAATAAAAAATCACTAACTAAAGCTCGAGAACTTTCAAAATTAAAATTTAAAATGATGTTACTTTACTCTGTTTTCTGGATGATATACTGCTACTGCGTTGTCTATAAATATTGTGCAGAGTATTTCTTCCTAGAACTGACAATGGAAGTCTGATTTCCTTAAAACTTCTTAACCAGATTACGGTCAGTTTCAGTCAAGACTACTTAAAACGAGGTCTACATTTTAGTGCATTAACTTCAAAATGCAAAAAAAAAAAAAAAAAAAAAAAAAAAAAAAAAAGACCACTTCCACTAGCAATGTCAGATTCTTACTATTAATTGTAAGCGATGGATTGTACCTAATAACTCGGTAAAGAAATAAATATGTCTTTCATTTTAAAAATAATATAAGTCTTCGAATAGCCGTTAACACTGATATGTATGTGCGAAGTAGTTAAAGTTCTAAATTAAACTTTTAAAGGCATCAGTAAATAATAATGGAATGCTATATAATAAAACTCAATATCTTTTTCTCAATTTTATTCATATAAAATTTGAAAATCCATGAAGATATTTAGCTGCCTTTGAATATTAACTTTTCCACTGTTAACTCAATTCTGTAGCTTCATATATCATTGACATTTGTCCAAATGAAACGAAGAATCTTATTTGGATTCTATAGATGCTGTTCATTCCGGATTAAGAAACGCGTCGAAGAGCATAACAGTACATTTGTACATATACCTATCAACCAAATAGAGCGTCAGGCGTCGTGGGGCAAGACAGATAAAATTAAAAAGCTGAAACAATAGTTGTAAAATTAAAACGCTCCAATGATCTTTGTCATTAAAGTCACGTTCTTTATCCCGAAGTAGACAACTACTCTTTTTGTTTCTAGCAGCTTTTAAAGCTGTTGTTTGAGAGTTTCAGTCCCTGCAGAAAATCATTAACTTCGATTCTATGAATGTTCTGAAAAAATATCACAGAAAAGCAATAAAAAATTCAACGACGTTGAATAGGATATATTTATAACACCTTGTAAAAAGATTTACTTTTGTGCATTCTATCCCTAAAACGTTTGAAAAAGAAGACTGAATATCTACAGAATTATTTAATCCACTTTAGAAAGTAAGCTTTTTCAAGCTCTGCAAAACTGCATATGAAAATCAATAAGATTAAAAAAGTAATCGGGAGTATGCAGGATGTTGAACGAAAAAGAATAATTGTCTGTGACTTGTATCATTGTGCAAATACACATATTTGTAAAAACAGTGAAATTCCGCAGTGGTCGCATGCATAAACCGTAAACATTAACAACTAAAAAATCAATACAAGTATTCAACTAATATTTTCATCCGTTAACGAAGTTATTTTTTGTATTAATTCAGAAGTCCAACAACAAAAATCAGCGTTATATTTGCAAATTTCCACAGGACTAGTTTCGATGGTTTTACCGAATCCAGCTGCCAAAGCGCACTTGAGAATGATGGTTCGGTAAAACCACCGAAACTAGTTCTGTGAAAATTTGCAAATATAACTCTGATTTTTATTGTTTGACTTCTAAATTAGTACTTGTTTGCCGTGTTATTTTATTTTAGGCCTAGAACATCATTCGCAGCATTTTACAGTATAAGTTTTTAAATAACAACATTCGGACTTCATAAAAAGAAATACTGCCATTTTAAATTGCTGTTGCAAAATAAGTAAATAGATGTACTTTAAAAAATTACTACATAAATGTAAATCAGTTGGTGTAGAAAGAATCCTCAACCAAAGGCAGCAAGTATATGTTTGCATCAGTCATAAGTTTTAAGTTAAGTCAAAAATATATTAATTAAAGCTATTAAACTGACATTTTAAAGCACTGAAGTAAATTATAAATGAAGGCTCTGATTTTCTGTAAGCAAATCGTATGTATTTGAGCCACGCGTGAATCCACTTGCTGCCAAATAATTTCAGATATTTGAATGCGCATATTTCTATTATAATTGCTATTAGGAGCTAGTGCTTGTGCAATTATTTCTATGAATTTTAGGCATTTATAATATAAGAAAACAATATGAAACAATAAAAGAAACAGCTAAAAATGCTCCCAAAATGAATGCAAAAGAAGATTTGTTATTCACATTTTATAACTTGACACATATCATTATTTCAGACTTACAATGTTAATATCAATTCATCACTACAGACAGTCGTATGATAAGCGGTTTACAATACTACCGAATTAGAAGTCAATAATTTCCCAAACTCACTATAAAATTTTGAGCTTCGCAGGAACATTCGCAGCCACATACCCTCACCCCCCCAGAACATTCCCAGTGCAATTAAAAAAAATTGTCTTGCATGTGAGTATATATGACAATAAATGAAGAACACATCGAACATGACCCTTCCATGGAAAGTCTATTTAACAACTTTGATAATAAGAAGGTACATATATAAGGTCTATTTTTTAGGAAATATATATACAATCACATGCTAATCAGTCAAATCGACAGACGATACGAAAGAGATGCTAGGATAGGAAATTCTCAGGCTAAATCATTTCAAATGACAGCTGGAATTTTGCAAGCGTCTGATAAATAACTTCGAAACCAGCTGAAAGTGTGATCAGCATGCAATGTGACTTCGAAAGAATAGTGCTAAAGCCTCAGTTATCATGGATGCTATCGTAAAATGCCATCAGTAAACAGCACCTAAAATCCACAATATCTGGTAGAAAAACGTGGTGCAAAATAAAGAATCCTAACGTCAACAGCACTATGGTAGTTAAAGAGGTCTCATAAACTATCTGTGAATTAAATGGAACGCGCAATGAGAACTGAATTGAACTGCTGCCTTAGTTGTAATTCTATCAGGACAATAGTCAAGAGAATCTAGGAAGTTCGCGATTTAGGTCTCTTAATTAACTTTACGAAGTTACAAAATTTATTATTGATATATTTCTTATAAATATATTTCTTACTTAATTAATTCAATTCTCACTTCACAGCAAGGCCAAAATACATAAAAGCTCAAAAGATCGGCACTAAAAATTGTAAAATATAGAAAACATTAAACACCAAATACAGTTAAGAAACAATTTTTTTCAATTAAAATTAGAGTTTCTGAGCAAAAACAAGCTATTCGGCCATCGAGCAGGAAGACCGAAGACACTAAAGTTGGTGCACAAATTGACTTAGCTCACTATTCTCGTAAGAGTTTCATACGTAAACAAATGTCGACCTCGTTAGGCTTATTACTAAATTAACAACTCTTAAATTGCTGATAATGCTACAACTATTGCATACAGGTTAAGTAAAGACATAAAAACCTTAACCAAAACTTAAGAACAACATAATTCAACCACTTTTAAAGCAAAAAATGCACACTTTACCAACATATAAGAATAAAAAATACAGAGCTCACTGAGCTCGGTAACAAAATGGTTGTATATACAGTCTTCCTACCACTTTCCGGTTGGTCTGACCATAGAACTTTTCTGACGTTCGAACCCGTGTATAAAAGAGTATACACTCAGGGGATAATGGAAGCTTCTTTGCTGGGCACCATGAATGATATCATTTGAAACCTTCAAAACTTTTTTTTTTTTTTATGTTAAAGAAAAGAGGAAGGAATAGTTGTGGACGGGCGTTTCAGTATTTTAAGTATTCAGGTTAGCGACGGCCTTGGCCTTCTAAGGGTTAAAAGGACAAAGGAAAATATCAATTTGGTCATTTATCAGGATTTTACTCTCGTTACCTGGAACAACAACCATGTTATAAGCACAGGCAATTTCAAAATTAAACGCCTTACATACTTGTAAAATGAATTAAAATTTGGTTTATAAATGTCTAAAATTCAAAAAGGAGTAAATGAACGTAAAATTCATGTTAATGAGTCAATGAATTCTTATGAACGATTTGTGCAAATCCCCTTTTATTACTCTTTTTTTTTTTTTTTTTTTCTAAGAATTTTTTATTAAAAAAGCAGAAACCCAATGAGTCATTGTAACCTTCTACTTTATCAATAAAGTTGCGCCTTCTTGATATGGCGCCTTTGTTTGGGGTAAAAATTGGCCGCTCTTACCCATGAACTATCTCCCAAGCAGCACACGACGTTGCAAACTGGTCCGAGAGGTTGCACAGTGGTCGTGATAACTTTAACGACGTCTTTACAACGTTGCGAAGACGCAAAATATTTGCCGTTGCATCTTGACAATTTGTCAACGTAGCTGAAACGTCATGATATGACCGCTTTTAGACATGGTCGTTTTCGCATCTTTTTCATAGTTCATCAACGTTACTTTTAGAATGAAAAAAGGCTAAATCTGCCCTTTCAAGAATCTGAAGTTCGTAAGATTTATTTTGCAATGTTTCATTACTTTATTTCATCTAAATATATGAATCTAAGGTAGATTCATCTAATGAAATATAAATTTAATATAAATACTTGAATTATTAAATTTAATTAGTACTAAAAATACGTGCTAAATTATTATTTAAATTTTTGAAAAATAATTAATACTTAAAATATTTTTTATAAATATTGTATCAACATATTAAAAAATGAAACTAATCTATAAAATAAGTTGCATTTTATGTTCTATAAGTAGTTATGCATTTTATATATTTAAAAAAATCAAATTTCCGAAATCAATGCAAATCACATGTTAGCAATTATTTCACTGCTAAAATGTGACTTTATTTATTATTTTTCAAGTAAGGACGAATTTATTTGAATTAATATTCAGCATATATATGAAACATATTCAGCATAATATGAAACATTTCACTGCATACAGTGCAAAAGGTACACTTTTCGCAAAGATGTATACACAGATAAAAATGGGGCGATTTTAAGAATGAGAAAACGTCCAATGTTAAAAGACGATGCATATCCATACATTTTTAACGTCTGTTCAATATATATGACGGAAAACTCACCGACAGTCAGAAGCAGAACGGAAAAATTAATGGAAAAGGAGAAAGGAATATTAACAATTTTAATGGAAAACAACAAAATTAATGGCTTTGATAAATTACTAATAAATGTTGATATCAAAATTAGAGAAACTGTGAACAAAAATACGAAATTCATTACCTATAAAAATATGATGAACTGTTTGTTATGTTTTTACGTTTTTCCCGTGCATTCAAAAATGTTTGGTTTAATCCTAGCATTACGGTACACTCGGGATTTAGCGACATTGACATCACAAATATTTTAGCAAGCCCAATAAATATTTTTTTGTAAATTTCGTATTTTGTGAATATTGTTCGTAATTCTATTCAGTTGAAATAATTCTTCTAAGCCATTTAAAAAAGATTCTATTAAATTATCGGAAGAACCGTTCGAAAGGTAACGAATAAAACCTTGAAACGTAGGACTGAATTGCTGTTCGACACTCCATGTATATTATTTACTGGATGATTATATACACGAACATCTGTGCTCGAGGCTTTGGCTAGCTGCCAAATTCGAACAAGAATGTCAAATAATAGCTAAAGCTTGCGCGCTTTGGCTAGCTGCCAAATTCGAACAAGTTAGTAACTGCGCAATAATTTGACTCCATCTTATTTTCGGGAATCTTTTCTCCACGCTTTTGTAATTCTCGGAATTAAATACTAGAGATCTTCAATACAAAAAGAGAACGACGTGCAAAAATATAATGACAGTTTATTTTGAATTGAAGAGAAATCATTGCGGTAATGCCGAATTTCTGCTTATTTTGTTTTTGAATATCTGCTTGCAACGTGCTAAAATCGCCCATACAGTTAAATAGCGTTCTGTTTTGGTGTTTTATGACTTTCCGGTGATTAAAATTATTTGCGGTTTTGCAATCTTCAGTGGCTCCAGCGGTGCAATATTTGGATACACGGATTATCGTTATATTTGGATACACGGATTCGGTTATAACATCTTCTAAAAAGTAAAATGAAACTAAAACATAAAGCTATGTTTGCGACCGTTTATCGAAAAAAAAAAATCGTTTGTCTGCAAATAATGGAAATAAGCTAAAAAGATTTGCACCCCTAATCAAGCTTCTCTCATAGGGAATCCTGCTTTCGCACCGCCACAGTTACGAGACTAGAGGTAGTCCCTCAGAAAATATCACCTTAGTTGATGTTCAGTACTGCTACATAATAATTTTTCAGAAGTATTAATCATTTAAAAAAAGAGATCTTCCTTGGGGTGGGTAGCAATCAGAAGCTTCAGTTCATTTTATAATGGAAACACAAGATTTCAGAATGTAGCTAAAAAACGAGTCTGTTCTAGTTACGTAATATATGGGCTTGGAGGTGTCATTTATGAATTATAATAGAGGTACCATGTCCATAAAATTTATCATTTAGCCATATTAAGAGTTAAATATGTTAAAAATTATGTTAATTAAATAGATTACTAAAAGAAACCCACAGTGAGAAGCGTCAGGTTTGCTGGTCATCAGTGATTTATTAGTTGACGTCATCGGTGTGTGTAGCAAAATATATTTAGATAAATTATTGAAATAAAATTAAATGAAAAAACATTGGCTATCAGTTATTTCATGTGTGTTGAGGGAGGGAATAAGCTTAGTAGTATAATTATGTATGTTGTATACACGCTTGTAGGGTATTAAACAGATTCAGCATGTAAGATTTGTTTCAATTACCCCATTATTTTCTCATGTTAAATCTTTCTGGCATTTCTGCTCTGTGTTTGGCTCCACCAGAAATACAAATTAATTTGGTTTAAATAATTAGCAGATGTAAGTTTAGTGAGTGAGCGTTGGAAGCTTTAGTCAGAAAGACTGTGACTGTCAGATTGTATTTGCCACAATGCTGTCCTGGTTGTCGGGAATTTAGCTTTAGCTTGTTTGCTACAGTTTGTGAAAACTGCAACACCATGAAGGAATCATACGAAAAAACTGAAACACAAGAAAACGCCCAGGGATTAGATTTATGCGAATGATTAGAATTGTAAAATGATAAATGTGCTGAGCAGCTCTCTCTGAACTTCCTGTTAGCCTTATAAATAGAGGACAGTAATGAAACTTTGAAAGTAGTGTTTTCTTATCTAGCGGCGGTAATCGCTTTATGAGAACATACTACACTGGTGTGCAAAAATTAAGGACGAAGTCGAAAAATTAGCATATCAGCTGAACGAAGAGGCAGAGCGGACAGAAAGACCAATCAGGAGATTAAGTAAGGTGATGTACAGTAGCACATGCGCAGATATGAAGGTAGACGTAATGGGGGAGTGTCTGAGTAGTATAAAGCATGTTGTCGGTGTAAGATCAGTATTTCTGGCAAAGAGATTGCACGCCGTATAGCAGTTAAAATCACACCGAGTTGCTGCCTCAGCGAGAAATGGCGAATAATCAATCTGTTAGACGACATCTGGATGCTTTTAACTGAGGTCGAATCATTGGGAAGTTGGAGGAAGGCCGAAGTGTGACAAGTGTGGCTGCAGAGTTCGGAATTGCTCACAGCATCGTTTCACGACTTTGGAGACAATTTCAAACTACAGGAACAGCTATCTGGGGGTTTAGTAGTGGTTGTCCACGAGGAACCACACCCGCAGATGACCGGTATATTGCCTTACAGGCCTGAAGAAACAGGCGGCAGACAGCGGGAGAAATCGCTAGACACACGACACAGGCGACTGGACGACCGATATCGCGTTTTACCGTGGCCAGAAGACTGCACGGTGGTGGTCTGTTTGCATGAAGCCCTGTACGGTGTGTACCTCTAACGCTTGCCCATTGGAGAAGGCGTTCTCTGTGGTGCCAGGAACACCGGAATTGGAGAGACAATGAATGGGGACGAATACTCTTTACAGAGGAGAGCAGATTCAGTCTGAGTAGCGGATTGTCATCGCATACTCATCTGGAGAGAGCGTGGAAGCCGCAATCCTCCCTCGAACATCATTGAAAGGGACAGGTATGGAGGTGGCGGTGTTCTCGTTTGGGGAGGCATCATGCTTGGTAGTCGTACAGACCTTCACATCTTCGACGCAGGTTCAGTCAACGGGACCCGTTATTGTAACGAGATTCTTCTTCCATATGTGCATCTTTTTAGAGGCGCTATGGGTCCGCAGTTTCTTTTCATGGACGACAATGCACCATGTCATCGCACAGTAGCTGCCGAACAGCTCTTGGAGAGTGAGGATATTGAACGTATGGATTGGCCGGCACGATCTCCGGATCTCAATCCCATCGAGCATGTATGGGATTTTCTAGGCAGACGCTTGGCAGCTCGTACCTTACCTCCAGTAACAATTCCGGAGCTTCGATTGGCGCTGCAAGACGAATGGGCAGCAATGCCTCAACAACTCATTGACACCCTCATTCTCAGCATGAGCAGACGCTGTGAAACCTGCCTAGCAGTCAGGCGAGGTCATATCCCCTATTAAAGACCGGATGTTTCTTGCTGGACACCCATCACAGGGATGTTTCGGCCTTCAGTCGCATTGCTCTCCATGCTATTTTTTCAATGAAGCTTCTTTTTATCCTCTGATTTCTCTTTAAATAAGTGTTGCTTACATTACTCATGTCCTTACGTATTGGGGATATTACGGTATTAAATGTGTTGATTCGGAAAGCTTTTGTACAAAGTTATATTGAAAAAACTGTCTCGTCCTTAATTTTTGCACACCATTGTAGTAAGGATCGTACACAAGCAAATTACGCCATTTGAAAAGGAGGAAATGATCAGCCTGTGAGAAGAAGGATTTTTCTATTTGAAATCATAACTTGTACGGGCTTAAGGCCTTGTCAATGAGAGCGTTGTCAATGTCAAGTGAGCTTAGGAGTATCGAACAAGTCTCAAACCTAGCAATGGATTACTAAATGTTAAATCAACAACGGATGAATGAAATGTCATCCTCAAGTCAATGACGGACCATGCAGCTTCATCTCGACAGTTGGCACAATGTTCAAGCACTCCTAAAGATATGCTTCAGTTCAACAACTCGCCGATGTCTACCAAGCCTTGGATTACGTGCCGCATACTTTTGTGCAGGATTTCCCTGGTTATGCTACCATTTGGGGTACCAACTCGGCATGTTGATTATCAAAAGGGCATCCTTTATCGATAAATACTGATTCAATTTAGAGCACAACGATAGATTGGGGTGAAAGCCATCTTCCGAAGGGCAATATTCAGCGACGTCATACTGGATAATGGCCAAGCGTGATGGTTTTGGGCGCCATTTGGTATGATGGGTGATCTCGTTTGCTAAAAACTGAAGGCACTCTCCCCAGTAGCCCAACAGGAAGTTGTGGGAGCTCGCGTCACGGAGGTTGTGGAACATTCAAATCATTCAGTTATATTTCAACATAATAATGCCTGTCTACATATTGCTAGAAAAGTCCAGATTTCTTTTCATCATGTTATATATCACTTATGCCTTGGCCTTCCTATTTACAGACATATTGGCTATTGAAAATAATCTAGGATTTTATAGATAGACAGCCCCACTAGCGGTCGAGTGGATAAGACCGCTGAATGCTGGGAACTCAATCCGTGTGGAATCCCAGGCAAGAAAACTAGATGTATGGTTTATTTTTGTGGTTTTATCCACGTATAAATATGAATACGACATAGTTTCGCTTAAAAAATCCTTCCCCAAAGTTATCCCTACCTCTAGGCAGCTAGCCCTCATGTGCTTTGCTTTATTTAAATAACCTAACCTTCGCAGACAGGCAACTTGCTCGTGACTGTCGTTTCGCAGCAATACGGTTCAGTTTTGGAATTGGATGAAAGCAGTATGGAATTTTATTTCTCAGGTATAAATTTAAAATTTATTTGAGTCAATGCTTTGAGTAAAAGCTGTTATTGCAGCTCATGGGAGCTTTGACGAATACCGATTTTTAGCATATGTTATTTTTACATTGCCTTTTTAGTTAAAATTTATTTGAGTCAATGCTTTGAGTAAAAGCTGTTATTGCAGCTCATGGCAGCTTTGACGAATACCGATTTTTAGCATATGTTATTTTTACATTGCCTTTTTAGTTAAAATTTATTTGAGTCAATGCTTTGAGTAAAAGCTGTTATTGCAGCTCATGGCAGCTTTGACGAATACCGATTTTTAGCATATGTTATTTTTACATTGCCTTTTTAGTTAAAATTTATTTGAGTCAATGCTTTGAGTAAAAGCTGTTATTGCAGCTCATGGCAGCTTTGACGAATACCGATTTTTAGCATATGTTATTTTTACATTGCCTTTTTAGTTAAAATTTATTTGAGTCAATGCTTTGAATAAAAGCTGTTATTGAAGCTCATGGCAGCTTTGACGAATACCGATTTTTAGCATATGTTATTTTTACATTGCCTTTTTAGTTAAAATTTATTTGAGTCAATGCTTTGAGTAAAAGCTGTTATTGCAGCTCATGGGAGCTTTGACGAATACCGATTTTTAGCATATGTTATTTTTACATTGCCTTTTTAGTTAAAATTTATTTGAGTCAATGCTTTGAGTAAAAGCTGTTATTGCAGCTCATGGCAGCTTTGACGAATACCGATTTTTAGCATATGTTATTTTTACATTGCCTTTTTAGTTAAAATTTATTTGAGTCAATGCTTTGAGTAAAAGCTGTTATTGCAGCTCATGGCAGCTTTGACGAATACCGATTTTTAGCATATGTTATTTTTACATTGCCTTTTTAGTTAAAATTTATTTGAGTCAATGCTTTGAGTAAAAGCTGTTATTGCAGCTCATGGCAGCTTTGACGAATACCGATTTTTAGCATATGTTATTTTTACATTGCCTTTTTAGTTAAAATTTATTTGAGTCAATGCTTTGAGTAAAAGCTGTTATTGCAGCTCATGGCAGCTTTGACGAATACCGATTTTTAGCATATGTTATTTTTACATTGCCTTTTTAGTTAAAATTTATTTGAGTCAATGCTTTGAGTAAAAGCTGTTATTGCAGCTCATGGCAGCTTTGACGAATACCGATTTTTAGCATATGTTATTTTTACATTGCCTTTTTAGTTAAAATTTATTTGAGTCAATGCTTTGAGTAAAAGCTGTTATTGCAGCTCATGGCAGCTTTGACGAATACCGATTTTTAGCATATGTTATTTTTACATTGCCTTTTTAGTTAAAATTTATTTGAGTCAATGCTTTGAGTAAAAGCTGTTATTGCAGCTCATGGCAGCTTTGACGAATACCGATTTTTAGCATATGTTATTTTTACATTGCCTTTTTAGTTAAAATTTATTTGAGTCAATGCTTTGAGTAAAAGCTGTTATTGCAGCTCATGGCAGCTTTGACGAATACCGATTTTTAGCATATGTTATTTTTACATTGCCTTTTTAGTTAAAATTTATTTGAGTCAATGCTTTGAGTAAAAGCTGTTATTGCAGCTCATGGCAGCTTTGACGAATACCGATTTTTAGCATATGTTATTTTTACATTGCCTTTTTAGTTAAAATTTATTTGAGTCAATGCTTTGAGTAAAAGCTGTTATTGCAGCTCATGGGAGCTTTGACGAATACCGATTTTTAGCATATGTTATTTTTACATTGCCTTTTTAGTTAAAATTTATTTGAGTCAATGCTTTGAGTAAAAGCTGTTATTGCAGCTCATGGCAGCTTTGACGAATACCGATTTTTAGCATATGTTATTTTTACATTGCCTTTTTAGTTAAAATTTATTTGAGTCAATGCTTTGAGTAAAAGCTGTTATTGCAGCTCATGGCAGCTTTGACGAATACCGATTTTTAGCATATGTTATTTTTACATTGCCTTTTTAGTTAAAATTTATTTGAGTCAATGCTTTGAGTAAAAGCTGTTATTGCAGCTCATGGCAGCTTTGACGAATACCGATTTTTAGCATATGTTATTTTTACATTGCCTTTTTAGTTAAAATTTATTTGAGTCAATGCTTTGAGTAAAAGCTGTTATTGCAGCTCATGGCAGCTTTGACGAATACCGATTTTTAGCATATGTTATTTTTACATTGCCTTTTTAGTTAAAATTTATTTGAGTCAATGCTTTGAGTAAAAGCTGTTATTGCAGCTCATGGCAGCTTTGACGAATACCGATTTTTAGCATATGTTATTTTTACATTGCCTTTTTAGTTAAAATTTATTTGAGTCAATGCTTTGAGTAAAAGCTGTTATTGCAGCTCATGGCAGCTTTGACGAATACCGATTTTTAGCATATGTTATTTTTACATTGCCTTTTTAGTTAAAATTTATTTGAGTCAATGCTTTGAGTAAAAGCTGTTATTGCAGCTCATGGCAGCTTTGACGAATACCGATTTTTAGCATATGTTATTTTTACATTGCCTTTTTAGTTAAAATTTATTTGAGTCAATGCTTTGAGTAAAAGCTGTTATTGCAGCTCATGGCAGCTTTGACGAATACCGATTTTTAGCATATGTTATTTTTACATTGCCTTTTTAGTTAAAATTTATTTGAGTCAATGCTTTGAGTAAAAGCTGTTATTGCAGCTCATGGCAGCTTTGACGAATACCGATTTTTAGCATATGTTATTTTTACATTGCCTTTTTAGTTAAAATTTATTTGAGTCAATGCTTTGAGTAAAAGCTGTTATTGCAGCTCATGGCAGCTTTGACGAATACCGATTTTTAGCATATGTTATTTTTACATTGCCTTTTTAGTTAAAATTTATTTGAGTCAATGCTTTGAGTAAAAGCTGTTATTGCAGCTCATGGCAGCTTTGACGAATACCGATTTTTAGCATATGTTATTTTTACATTGCCTTTTTAGTTAAAATTTATTTGAGTCAATGCTTTGAGTAAAAGCTGTTATTGCAGCTCATGGCAGCTTTGACGAATACCGATTTTTAGCATATGTTATTTTTACATTGCCTTTTTAGTTAAAATTTATTTGAGTCAATGCTTTGAGTAAAAGCTGTTATTGCAGCTCATGGCAGCTTTGACGAATACCGATTTTTAGCATATGTTATTTTTACATTGCCTTTTTAGTTAAAATTTATTTGAGTCAATGCTTTGAGTAAAAGCTGTTATTGCAGCTCATGGCAGCTTTGACGAATACCGATTTTTAGCATATGTTATTTTTACATTGCCTTTTTAGTTAAAATTTATTTGAGTCAATGCTTTGAGTAAAAGCTGTTATTGCAGCTCATGGCAGCTTTGACGAATACCGATTTTTAGCATATGTTATTTTTACATTGCCTTTTTAGTTAAAATTTATTTGAGTCAATGCTTTGAGTAAAAGCTGTTATTGCAGCTCATGGCAGCTTTGACGAATACCGATTTTTAGCATATGTTATTTTTACATTGCCTTTTTAGTTAAAATTTATTTGAGTCAATGCTTTGAGTAAAAGCTGTTATTGCAGCTCATGGGAGCTTTGACGAATACCGATTTTTAGCATATGTTATTTTTACATTGCCTTTTTAGTTAAAATTTATTTGAGTCAATGCTTTGAGTAAAAGCTGTTATTGCAGCTCATGGCAGCTTTGACGAATACCGATTTTTAGCATATGTTATTTTTACATTGCCTTTTTAGTTAAAATTTATTTGAGTCAATGCTTTGAGTAAAAGCTGTTATTGCAGCTCATGGCAGCTTTGACGAATACCGATTTTTAGCATATGTTATTTTTACATTGCCTTTTTAGTTAAAATTTATTTGAGTCAATGCTTTGAGTAAAAGCTGTTATTGCAGCTCATGGCAGCTTTGACGAATACCGATTTTTAGCATATGTTATTTTTACATTGCCTTTTTAGTTAAAATTTATTTGAGTCAATGCTTTGAGTAAAAGCTGTTATTGCAGCTCATGGCAGCTTTGACGAATACCGATTTTTAGCATATGTTATTTTTACATTGCCTTTTAGTTAAAATTTATTTGAGTCAATGCTTTGAGTAAAAGCTGTTATTGAAGCTCATGGCAGCTTTGACGAATACCCATTTTTAGCATATGTTATTTTTACATTGCCTTTTTAGTTAAAATTTATTTGAGTCAATGCTTTGAGTAAAAGCTGTTATTGCAGCTCATGGGAGCTTTGACGAATACCGATTTTTAGCATATGTTATTTTTACATTGCCTTTTTAGTTAAAATTTATTTGAGTCAATGCTTTGAGTAAAAGCTGTTATTGCAGCTCATGGCAGCTTTGACGAATACCGATTTTTAGCATATGTTATTTTTACATTGCCTTTTTAGTTAAAATTTATTTGAGTCAATGCTTTGAGTAAAAGCTGTTATTGCAGCTCATGGCAGCTTTGACGAATACCGATTTTTAGCATATGTTATTTTTACATTGCCTTTTTAGTTAAAATTTATTTGAGTCAATGCTTTGAGTAAAAGCTGTTATTGCAGCTCATGGCAGCTTTGACGAATACCGATTTTTAGCATATGTTATTTTTACATTGCCTTTTTAGTTAAAATTTATTTGAGTCAATGCTTTGAGTAAAAGCTGTTATTGCAGCTCATGGCAGCTTTGACGAATACCGATTTTTAGCATATGTTATTTTTACATTGCCTTTTTAGTTAAAATTTATTTGAGTCAATGCTTTGAGTAAAAGCTGTTATTGCAGCTCATGGGAGCTTTGACGAATACCGATTTTTAGCATATGTTATTTTTACATTGCCTTTTTAGTTAAAATTTATTTGAGTCAATGCTTTGAGTAAAAGCTGTTATTGCAGCTCATGGCAGCTTTGACGAATACCGATTTTTAGCATATGTTATTTTTACATTGCCTTTTTAGTTAAAATTTATTTGAGTCAATGCTTTGAGTAAAAGCTGTTATTGCAGCTCATGGCAGCTTTGACGAATACCGATTTTTAGCATATGTTATTTTTACATTGCCTTTTTAGTTAAAATTTATTTGAGTCAATGCTTTGAGTAAAAGCTGTTATTGCAGCTCATGGCAGCTTTGACGAATACCGATTTTTAGCATATGTTATTTTTACATTGCCTTTTTAGTTAAAATTTATTTGAGTCAATGCTTTGAGTAAAAGCTGTTATTGCAGCTCATGGGAGCTTTGACGAATACCGATTTTTAGCATATGTTATTTTTACATTGCCTTTTTAGTTAAAATTTATTTGAGTCAATGCTTTGAGTAAAAGCTGTTATTGCAGCTCATGGCAGCTTTGACGAATACCGATTTTTAGCATATGTTATTTTTACATTGCCTTTTTAGTTAAAATTTATTTGAGTCAATGCTTTGAGTAAAAGCTGTTATTGCAGCTCATGGCAGCTTTGACGAATACCGATTTTTAGCATATGTTATTTTTACATTGCCTTTTTAGTTAAAATTTATTTGAGTCAATGCTTTGAGTAAAAGCTGTTATTGCAGCTCATGGCAGCTTTGACGAATACCGATTTTTAGCATATGTTATTTTTACATTGCCTTTTTAGTTAAAATTTATTTGAGTCAATGCTTTGAGTAAAAGCTGTTATTGCAGCTCATGGCAGCTTTGACGAATACCGATTTTTAGCATATGTTATTTTTACATTGCCTTTTTAGTTAAAATTTATTTGAGTCAATGCTTTGAGTAAAAGCTGTTATTGCAGCTCATGGCAGCTTTGACGAATACCGATTTTTAGCATATGTTATTTTTACATTGCCTTTTTAGTTAAAATTTATTTGAGTCAATGCTTTGAGTAAAAGCTGTTATTGCAGCTCATGGGAGCTTTGACGAATACCGATTTTTAGCATATGTTATTTTTACATTGCCTTTTTAGTTAAAATTTATTTGAGTCAATGCTTTGAGTAAAAGCTGTTATTGCAGCTCATGGCAGCTTTGACGAATACCGATTTTTAGCATATGTTATTTTTACATTGCCTTTTTAGTTAAAATTTATTTGAGTCAATGCTTTGAGTAAAAGCTGTTATTGCAGCTCATGGCAGCTTTGACGAATACCGATTTTTAGCATATGTTATTTTTACATTGCCTTTTTAGTTAAAATTTATTTGAGTCAATGCTTTGAGTAAAAGCTGTTATTGCAGCTCATGGCAGCTTTGACGAATACCGATTTTTAGCATATGTTATTTTTACATTGCCTTTTTAGTTAAAATTTATTTGAGTCAATGCTTTGAGTAAAAGCTGTTATTGCAGCTCATGGGAGCTTTGACGAATACCGATTTTTAGCATATGTTATTTTTACATTGCCTTTTTAGTTAAAATTTATTTGAGTCAATGCTTTGAGTAAAAGCTGTTATTGCAGCTCATGGCAGCTTTGACGAATACCGATTTTTAGCATATGTTATTTTTACATTGCCTTTTTAGTTAAAATTTATTTGAGTCAATGCTTTGAGTAAAAGCTGTTATTGCAGCTCATGGCAGCTTTGACGAATACCGATTTTTAGCATATGTTATTTTTACATTGCCTTTTTAGTTAAAATTTATTTGAGTCAATGCTTTGAGTAAAAGCTGTTATTGCAGCTCATGGCAGCTTTGACGAATACCGATTTTTAGCATATGTTATTTTTACATTGCCTTTTTAGTTAAAATTTATTTGAGTCAATGCTTTGAGTAAAAGCTGTTATTGCAGCTCATGGGAGCTTTGACGAATACCGATTTTTAGCATATGTTATTTTTACATTGCCTTTTTAGTTAAAATTTATTTGAGTCAATGCTTTGAGTAAAAGCTGTTATTGCAGCTCATGGCAGCTTTGACGAATACCGATTTTTAGCATATGTTATTTTTACATTGCCTTTTTAGTTAAAATTTATTTGAGTCAATGCTTTGAGTAAAAGCTGTTATTGCAGCTCATGGCAGCTTTGACGAATACCGATTTTTAGCATATGTTATTTTTACATTGCCTTTTTAGTTAAAATTTATTTGAGTCAATGCTTTGAGTAAAAGCTGTTATTGCAGCTCATGGCAGCTTTGACGAATACCGATTTTTAGCATATGTTATTTTTACATTGCCTTTTTAGTTAAAACTTATTTGAGTCAATGCTTTGAGTAAAAGCTGTTATTGCAGCTCATGGCAGCTTTGACGAATACCGATTTTTAGCATATGTTATTTTTACATTGCCTTTTTAGTTAAAATTTATTTGAGTCAATGCTTTGAGTAAAAGCTGTTATTGAAGCTCATGGCAGCTTTGACGAATACCGATTTTTAGCATATGTTATTTTTACATTGCCTTTTTAGTTAAAATTTATTTGAGTCAATGCTTTGAGTAAAAGCTGTTATTGCAGCTCATGGCAGCTTTGACGAATACCGATTTTTAGCATATGTTATTTTTACATTGCCTTTTTAGTTAAAATTTATTTGAGTCAATGCTTTGAGTAAAAGCTGTTATTGCAGCTCATGGCAGCTTTGACGAATACCGATTTTTAGCATACGTTATTTTTACATTGCCTTTTTAGTTAAAATTTATTTGAGTCAATGCTTTGAGTAAAAGCTGTTATTGCAGCTCATGGCAGCTTTGACGAATACCGATTTTTAGCATATGTTATTTTTACATTGCCTTTTTAGTTTAATCGTTTCTTTGTATCACTACAAGTTGTATGTAGAATACATTTCATTCAGTTATGATTATTCTTTTATAGTACTGCAGTATGCACGAACAGTAGTATTAACATTAGAAAGCTACGTTAAAATGTTAGCTCTAGGAACTTACAAGGTATTTCTCCCGCTTTTCTAGCGTGCCTTCGCTGTGTAGTGGTTCTGCACGCTGGACCGGTATTCTCGAGCTCCGTGGTTCGAATCCCGGCGAAGGCGATTGCTCATTTATCATCTCTCCGGCTATTCCAATTAACCTAATGTCTCTACAAGGAAATAAATCTTTGAAAGCACAATAGCGTAGGAATCGTAATTTTTGTTTCTAATTTGATATTTGCTAGGTAAATATAGAGACTGCTCTTACACTTTTAAATGATTTTGCTTTGCTATAAAAAATTCGTCGGCTTGGAATTTTTTTTTTTTTTTTTAACTGAAGCTATGTTTTTGAAAGTATTAATTATCATCTGCTACTTGAAAGTTTTGTTTATATGCAAAATGGCAGTTTTAAAGAAGCAATGGATGGAAGGTTATATCTGTGTTCTTTCCGAAGAAAATTATCCGTATTTAGTTATTACAAAACACGTGAAACCCATGGTTTTTCGATATATAAAGCTACGATAGGTAACATTGTGAACAAGAAAGTGGGAAAAAAAACGTCAATTTAGCTTCAAGTGAAAAAATTGTTCCAAAAACGTATCCAAAAATGGAATGTTTCGAATTTTGCAAAGGCAAGATCTCTAATCTTAAAAGAAATACTGCCAAGTCAAAGGACAGTAACAAAAATCATTAAAATTCTCACTGTCAAATGTAAACAAAATGATTAATGCCGATTATAATTTTAAAAAGGCGAAAAGTCATAATGTCTATCATCTTTCCCTACGACATATCGCCGAACGCAGAACGCGCTGCAGAATTCTTTAAGAGAAAATTTATCAGGACCAAAATAGAAAAATGTTGTCATAATAGATGAATCTTAAATTTATTTAAATGACGGAAATAAAAATAGATTTATTATTATCATCGAAGAGGAGAAAAAAGTCTTGAAACATAGTTCAAAGAATTTAAGAAAGCTTTCTAAAAGGATTTAGGATTGTTGCTGGTTTTTCATACAACGGCAAATTAAAAAATAAAGAGAGTGGAGAAAAATGTTAAGATCAAATCCATATATTATCAGGAACATAACTGATGCACACTTTTTAAATATGAAATATTTAAGCCTTCTCTTTAGCCACAGGGCCGTCAATCAGTAGAACTGCATCAAGACAAAGCAAACAGCCACACGTCAAAATCTACTATTAGTTTCACAGAAAAAATCTGATGTGTTGTACATCACATAACTTCCTTGTATGGAATATTAAATTATACCCATTTTTTCTTGCATTTCATTTAAACTTATTGGATTGAATTAAATCTACTTCATCGACAGCGCATAAACCACAATAGAATAAATTCACTCTTTAAAATTCATTGCATTTGTTTACCATAGCGACACTCTGGCGCTAGGTTCACTTAGCAGCGTTATATTTCGTTCATATTATAAGGAATCTAGAAATCGTCACTTCAATTATGGTGTCAAGTACTAAAGAGTTTTTACCATTCTTTCAAATAATGCCAATGGCAGTTCGCAGTTGTTTAAAAAATCAGTGGTGCCTAGAGCACCGCGCTCGCAGGCGAAATTCTGGTTAAAGGTGGCAAGTCTTAGGAAAGTTACAGATCGTAACATACATGAGTTCAAGTCATAAGCAATTAAATGTGCATAATCAGGTCGTATTGAAAACTAGAGTAGGTGCTGGCTGGTGAGTAGCAATTTTGACGTGCAGAGTAGCTGAGAGTTCTAATCAGACTGGGATGAGCAGCGATAACATAAGGTTACTGAGCCGTATCACGTGAATTAATAAAGCATTGTGTATGGTACGAAAGCCTATAAGCAATACTTGAAGTATAATTAATACATCATTTTGTACAATCAAAAATACAATAAATCCTTTTAAGGAGGAGCTCATTCACATTATATAACTCAGAATGCACAAAATTTATATCATTTGAAGAGTTATCTAATCGTTGCCACATGTTCTATTCAAATACTATAATAAATCTAGAACGATGTATAAAAGAAATTATGCAAACAAAACAAAAAAGAAACAGTTTTTCACAGACGATTCAGTATTTCTCATTCAATTAATTCAGTTCTCACTTCGCGACAAGGCAAAAATACATAAAAACTCAAAATATTTATATTAAAAATTACGAAGTAAATCTTAAACACTTATTTCCTCGAAAACATTCCAGAATGGATTAAGATTTGTTACCAATCTAGAGATACAATAGTAGATTAGTTGCCAATCTAGAGATTGGCAACAAATCTACTATTCTGCTGTTTCAAATGTAAACAAACATTTCATTTGCGCTATGTTTTTTAAATATTAGGCTTAACCGCACTTAAACAGCTTTTAAATTGTTGATAATTCCACAAATATTGCTTGCAGATTTCCTAAAGGCATAAAAACCTTAACCGGAGGATAAGAACAACATGATTCAATAATTTTCAAAGCAAAAAATGCACAATTTACAAACATGTAAGAGTAAAGAAGCTGAGATTAATGAGCCAGGTAATAGAGTGGATATATATATAAATATATTTATATACGTTTGGTTCGGCCGACTGCAACCAAAATACAAACACCACGGAAAATTCTCTTCAGAATTCATTTTAAAGCAGTTATATATATATATATATATATATATATATACTTTTTTTTTGGAGAAAAAGAGTCTTTTATTTTGTCCTTACCTACAGATGTCACGAAAAAACATCGTTAAATTGCATTAGATAGCGGTAAAAATGGATATTTTCGATGAAATATGCTGTTTGAAACTTTTCGCGATTACAATACTTCCTTTTTACTTCGTACAAGGAAGTAAATATGAAACAAGAAACGTTTTTCACTCAAATCCCTACTAAATATTCCGATGTATCACCTGTGGATTTTTGCGATTTTGGCCTTTTAAAAAGCAAATTGTCCAAACGTCAACCTACAACCCTCCTTGGACTTTGGAAAACTGTTCAAGAAGAATGGGATAAAATACACTGGTGTGCAAAAATTAAGGACGAAGTCGAAAAATTAGCATATCAGCTGAACGAAGAGGAAGAGCGGACAGAAAGGCCAATCAGGAGATTAAGTAAGGTGATGTATGGTAGCACATGCGCAGATATGAAGGTAGACGTAATGGGGTAGTGTCTGAGTAGTATAAAGCATGTTGTGGGTGTAAGATCAGTATTTCTGGCAAAGAGATTGCACGCCGTATAGCAGTTAAAATCACACCGAGTTGCTGCCTCAGCGAGAAATGGCGAAAAATTAATCTGTTAGACGACATGTGGATGCTTTTACCCGAGGTCGAATCATTGGGAAGTTGGAGGAAGGCCGAAGTGTGACAAGTGTGCCTGCAGAGTTCGGAATTGCTCAAAGCATCGTTTCACGACTTTGGAGACAATTTCAAACTACAAGAACAGCTATCCGGGGGTTTAGTAGTGGTCGTCCACGAGGAACCACACCCGCAGATGACCGGTATATTGCCTTACAGGCCAGAAGAAACAGGCGGCAGACAGCGGGAGAAATCGCCAGACACACGACACAGGCGACTGGACGACCGATATCGCGTTTTACCGTAGCCAGAAGACTGCACGGTGGTAGTCTGTTTGCACGACGCCCTGTACGGTGTGTACCTCTAACGCCTGCCCATCGGAGAAGGCGTTCTCTGTGGTGCCGGGAACACCGGAATTGGAGAGACAATGAATGGGGACGAGTACTCTTTACAGATAAGAGCAGATTCAGTCTGAGTAGCGATTCT
Source organism: Stegodyphus dumicola (assembly GCF_044657685.1). Lineage (NCBI taxonomy): Eukaryota > Metazoa > Arthropoda > Arachnida > Araneae > Eresidae > Stegodyphus > Stegodyphus dumicola. The sequence goes on from NC_140771.1 coordinate 205,326,262, forward strand.
CATCGCATACTCATCTGGAGAGAGCGGGTAAGCCGCAATCATCCCTCGAACATCATTGAAAGGGACAGGTATGGAGGTGGCGGTGTTCTCGTTTGGGGAGGCATCATGCTTGGTAGTCGTACAGACCTTCACATCTTCGACGCAGGTTCAGTCAACGGGACCCGTATTGTAACGAGATTCTTCTTCCATATGTGCGTCTTTTTAGAGGCGCTATGGGTCCGCAGTTTCTTTTCATGGACGACAATGCACCATGTCATCGCACGGTACCTGCCGAACAGCTCTTAGCTCTTAGAGAGTGAGGATATTGAACGTATGGATTGGCCGGCACGATCTCCGGATCTCAATCCCATCGAGCATGTATGGGATTTTCTAGGCAGACGCTTGGCAGCTCGTACCTTACCACCAGTAACGATTCCAGAGCTTCGATTGGCGCTGCAAGACGAATGGGCAGGATTGCTTCAACAACTCATTGACACCCTCATTCTCAGCATAGGCAAACGCTGTGAAACCTGCCTTGCAGTCAGGGGAGATCATATCCCCTATTAAAGACCGGATGTTTCTTGCTTTACACCCATCACAGGGATGTTTCGGTCTTCAGTCGCATTGCGCTCCATGCTACTTTTTCAATAAAGCTTCTTTTTATCCCTCTGATTTCTCTTTTAGTAAGTGTTGCTTACATTACTCATGTCCTTACGTATTGGGGATATTACGGTATTAAATGTGTTGATTTGGAAAGCTTTTGTACAAAGTTATATTGAAAAAACCGTCTCGTCCTTAATTTTTGCGCACCAGTGTATATCTTCCGACACCTACAAAAAGCTGCAGAAAGTTAGTGAAGAATACAGGTTATCAAACAGAACATTTAAAACACAAAAATTTTAGATGAAATATTTCTGTAAATACAAAGAAAGTCGTCTAAAAAATGTGCTAAGAGCCTCCGTAATTGAAATATTTTTGCACTTCAGCCTTCAAGAAGCGGAGACTCTGTTAAGTTTTAGTTCTTGTAGATTTAAACAAATGCAAATAAATGTCGCAGTTACTTTTCCTTTTGTGTTATTGGATTTTTTATTAAGGATGGAACGAGAACTCGTCTGACAATCTAGGAAAGTTATCTAATATTTAGATTAAGTGCAAATTAGAATTATGAGTTAAATTATTCACAAAAATAAAAAGAACCAACTATTTTTGTTTCCTTTACGACATGAGAACGAAACAGTAATTCTGTCCACTTGTTGGTTATTAGAGTAGACCGTATTTCTCAATCATTCTACGAAAGATTGTAAAAACTAAACGTAGTTTTTACGAAATACTTCGCGTTGTATTTGAAAACAAATATTTCCCGATTTTCAGTGCAAACTGAACAATTTTCCGTGAAATACAGTTTTTATTTTTATTTAATTTTACTTATTTATTTATTATTTTTCTGGGCAATAGGAATAAAACGTTTCAAGTAATATATTACTTTTTATTTTTAATATTATCTGTTATTCCAGGATAAGTCTAAATTTAAAGTGCATTGCGGATTATTATGGAGTTTCGACATACTTTCTAGGCTTATTTTTCCCATAAAAAAGATACTTTTACTACCATTCAAAAAGCTCCATCATCCGAAATGTGATCGAAAAAAGGAAAATGGGAATTGGCAGAGATTGATTGCGAAAGCTCTATTTTAAACATGTTTCATTTATCTACCCTACTTTGTTTTTCTTACGCCAGAGCAAGAAGTCAAAGCAAACGAGGCGTTTAGAGGATTAAAAACGTCCTCTTTTAAGACTGCCAATGAACTTGGCCAGCTTTATGAAATCTTTTAAAGTATCAGTTATCTAATTTATTCCGTTTTATAATACTATAATGCTCAAGAAATTGACTAAATGATACATATTTTTTTAACAAAATATAAAAAAGTGATAAAAGATGGGTGAGGAATATTTCTTTCATTTATAAGATTAGCTTTTATTTCTTAAAGTGGTATGTGTACATTATTATGGTACTTTCTCGTTGTAACGTGAGATGTTAATTTATGTCAGAATTTACTCCGTATTCTAAAACAATTTCTATGATAGAAAATGAATGCTTAATAAAAGAAATGAGAATGTTTATTTATTTTCTTATAATAAAGAAAATAATAATTGCCTTTCTTGGCATATTATACACCCCTTTTCTTTTACCAATTTTGTCGTCCGAAAATCGGGAGGGGAAATTATGCGACTAATTTAATTTGTGAAGGATATAGTTAAAGTAAAAACATAACAGAGATAAGTAATCACGGATAAACTACAGGTAACTATCACAAAACTATTTCTTTACAAGAAACATACATTCCAATAAAATGCACAATAATATTAGCATTACAATATCTAATACGATATCTTCATTTCTACTTCCTTGTAACTTGAATCTCCCTGGTTCTTACTATTTTCTTTGCTATTTATTAGATCTCAAATCATCCATAAATACATAGAAAAGATGAATGTGAAGATGACTCACAGAAATAGTAGACTGAATGTTAGTGTTTGCTTTGCTGTAATTGTTCAGTTCTCGTATTAGGCTGGCATAAAGGTCAGCCTAATACGAGAACCAGTTAGAAGGGAATGGTTCGGTGGGATCTTCGCATGTAGTTTGCGAAAGTTTGTTTTTGTTAATAAAGCGAAAATAATCACTAAATGGACGAATCAATTATAATATTTAGGGTAGCTCGTTCTCTGGACGCACTGAGGAAGGGAAAAATAACGTTAATACTTTTAAAAATTTCAGAAAATGGTGTTAATAGATAAATTACGCGAAGAAATACTGTACACGAAATATGTATGTAATAGTGAACTTCAAACACTTTTTATACACTTAGTGAGTAAATTTTATATTCGAAAAACAAAATGATTTAAATCGAAAATACAAAATACACTCCATATGTAAAACCCAGGCTGATGGGATTTCAAATAACTACAATATCGTATTTATTAACCAATTTTTAATGGGATATTGTAAATGCTATTCCTAAAATGTTAGTATATTACCATAATATTTATCATGTTTTCTGAATGAAACGCGGTACTTCTGCATTAGTCGACATGCGTCGGTACACCTCCACAATCCATTGGCACCTTTTGGCGATGATACATATTTTCGTCGACAACAGATCGGGAAACGGGATTTATTTCTGGCAAGTATATTATTTTGCATTCGTTTTTAAAATCGCATCGGGTTATTATTCTCCATAACTTATCATATTTCTGCTTCCCTATGATTGCTGCGAAATAAGGAGGTAGGCGACTTCTTTCAAACTATTTCCTAATTCTTATTTTAATATGTAATTAGTTGTTGACATTTACATAACCATCATATATCTTCCGTCATGTACAGTTTCATTCCCTAAGAAATCGAACGCTTGAGATTTTTTGGCAAATTAGCTGGAAATGTACTGAAATACCTGGAGTTATGTTATTGCCTGGAAATAATGGATTACTTCTGTTTGATTTCTTAACAAATCATACCAAATAGTACCAATGAGTTACCAAATAATAACGCAATATGCACACATATGCTTGTTCTAACTGATCTGAAGTTAAAATTAAAAAAAAAAAAAAAAAAATGCATCCCACTTAAGCCGCCTCTGCTCCCCAAAAGAGGAGGACTCTTGGGCTCAGAATCCTTGGTGTGGACTGTAGAATATATCGTTCAACGGAAGCTAAGGCTCATGGATGCGTAATATAACGTAACACAACTTTTCAAAAATTTTGGATAGATTCCATTAAAGCCATTTCTAAAATCCAAATAATTAAGTCAAATAGCAATGAGATAAATCTTAATATAAAATCAAAGTTTTCTCTAAGCTGCGCTCTTAAATTTGTGAAGCTGCTACAGCTACTTTTGTTTTTCGAACAGACAATTAATCATAGGACACAGGACTATAGAGCACCAGCGCTGATTCCAATAATACATCACTGTGCAACTATACATCTGTGCTCCGCATAGTAAAATACAGTTTCTAAAACTCGGACCCATAAGATAATTTAGAATGAACGTTGTCTAAATTTAGATGAAATTTTTTAAACAATTTTAAAATTGTTGTTTACGTAGTAAAATGTAATGTACAAATAATAAGAGGAAAAGTGAAATAAAATTATAATTGCTTTCTTAAAGTATAATATATATCCAAAACTACTCGCCTTTTAAAAGGCAATTCCTAACTTGTGATTCATATACCATTGGGAGCTAAATGTTGACTTAGTCTGGGATACGCGAAAAAATTATTAGTCATGGCGGAAAACAAAAAAATTTTTATATACGGCACAATATTCGGAAAATTTCAATTTAGGATTTGATGAAAGAAAGAACGATTCGATTATCTTTGAAGTGACTGTTACTGGCCAAAATAGTATGTACAAAAGCAATGTATTGAGTTGTAATTAGCCTGGCCAAAATAGTATGTACAAAAGCAATGTATTGAGTTGTAATTAGCCTGGCCCACACCTGTCATAATTCTCGATACCTTTTGCCTCATTTTTCATACAGTTCTTTTTCATAAAGATTTCATCTTACAGATATGAACCTAGTGCTGTGGACTTAACATTTTGATACTCAGCGAAAGGGATTTCCTAGGAACCCTTCTGCATGGCCTGCGGTCACCTAAGAAGATACGCATCATAGATAAACACTCCCTTCTTTCACAGCGAATTTCATACCGCGATTAGCAGTTCACTGCATTTTCAATAATCAGTGAATCCTGAAGTCAATTATATTTCTCTCTTTCTGTAAACTGTGATATTCAAACTAAGTTGATTGCTTAATTTTGTTTTAAAGTCGTGTTCTTTTAAAGATGCAAAATGTAATTTTTTTATTATTATTAAAATGAATAAACAGTTAAAACGCAAATCTTTGCACAGAACAGACACAACTTGTGGATGATGTGTCTCCTGCAGCAAGCACATTTTTGAAGACCACTTATTTCAGTGTAATTGAAAATTTCATAATGATGAATGGTTACAAGAACTTGCAGAACTACCCAATATTTTTTCAAAAATAAATAAACTTAAATTAAAATTTCAGTATTTTTTAAAAAATAAATAAACTTAACTTAAGACTAAAACAGTTAAATAACTGTTTACAAAGCTTCTGACAGAAATATTATTCTATGCTAAGCAAATTAGATTTTTGGGAATCATGTACTGAAAAAATTCATAAAAAATCATGTACTGAACTTACACTGTTATGATTTATTGATTTTAGTTTATTCATTTTACGGTATTAAAAATATAAGATTTGTAATTTCTGAGCTATAATGAAAAAATAGTGAAAAGAGTTAAGGGCGTCATAGATTTTGAAGGGTAGGGCTATTTTAGAATTATAGTCTCATTAAAGAATACGCAAAAGAAAAAAGGTTAGGAACTGATATTTTAAAAGACAAATTATCTCAATCATTCATTTGAAAAGAAGTGAATGTGTTTTGAGGTATGATGATTTTCCTACAGTGGCATTAATAAAAAATGCACTGAACGAAAATTTGAAAATTCGAATGAGTAACACCCTACGACATTTTAACAGTTTTTACTTAAATAGAGCAGAGAACAAGCGGCTTATTTTTCTGCCGGGAGGGGTGCCTATATGGAGAACTTCCTAGGAGAAACTGACTCATATTTAAGTGATTAAAATGATTTTGAAAACTGAAGACATTTCAAAAAGTAAATAATACTGTGTTATTTCCTTTTCCACTCCTCTCCCTTTTTTTATTCCAATTAACTTTTCTTAAATTATGATTGAGTTAAAGATGACAACAGTAATAACAAAGATAGTGCAATCAATTAAAATATGAGGCAAGGATAATAAACCGTAGGATCATTGTTAGCACAAATCACTACTCTCATCGTTTCATTTGCTGCTGATCTGCGAGTCTTGAGAAGTCTTTGTTAATCTTTCTGCCCTGGAGAAAACCTTCAAGCAATATTTAATGTTTCGGAAACTGGCATAAAATGTTACTAAGTTTACAGGTCACGATACTTAGCGTCATTCGTAATTACAGATGTAATCACTTAGTACTACTTTCAACGCTGTTTTGAATACAGTATATTCCTTTGCGTATTCTTTTATTTTTCATTATTCCACCAGGCTTTTGTATTTTCTCCTACACAAAAAATATTCATCCGATAGCAAATTAGTATTATCGTAGAAGGAAATTAAATTTTCAGAGTTTAAAATTTTTTGTTCTGTTTACTCAAACACTATTAAAAATGTTATAAAAAATTTCACCATACATAATTCTATTGATATCTATGCAAAAAAAAAATCATTATATAATCCATATACTGGCATACTACTAGAATTTCATGTTGTTACATTTGACAAGGGATATAATTTAAAAACGGAAGAAATTAAATAACATTACAATAAAAAATTAATTTGCAAATGATGTAACTGCTGTAATTTCTTAATGAACGGAATCTACATAAATGGACTTCTTTTGCGATTCGAAATCAAGATGTACTTCTCCAAGGACAGAAAAGCAAGTTATAAGGTATTTGGTCCGTAATTTGGTTCCCGGCGAAGGTGTTGCTCATTTTTCAAGTCTCCTGCTTTTAAAAAAAAAAAAAAAAAAAAAAATACTTAATGACTCTACAGTGGCGCCCGAACTAAAAGGGTGGTGGATGAAGATTCACCACACCCAGGATTTGGCGACTGGGTCCCCTAAAAACCCCAGTCGCCGTTTAAAAAAGGGGGAGTATATAAGGTATTTCTTCTGCCTTCTTAGCGAGCCTTCGTGGTGTAGTGGTCTGCACGCTGGGCGCGTATTCCAGAAGTCCGTGGTTCGATTCCCGGCGAAGGTGTTGCTCATTTTTCAAGTCTATTGCTTTAAAAAAAATACCTAATGACTCTACGAAGCCAATAATTAGGTTTTGTTTACTTAAAGGCTCGTTGACCTGATGTGCCTTTTCTGAGATTGACTGAAGTCTAATCTATTGATTAAATTCTTATATTGAAGTGACATAACATTAAGTTCTGCAGGCTTCTACTCTTTTTAATTAGCAGAAAACGCAGATATAATAATTATGTATTTGCGAGTTCCTGTCAAAAATTGAAAGGTTCTTTATTGTGAGTAATTTTAACTTAACTTTAGTTTTTTAACCCTAGCTAGATTGCCGAGAATGTTTTAGCTCCGTCTGTGGAAGTTCAACAAAGTCCGTGAAATTTTAAATAACCTTTTTATTGAAACCTTGAAATTATAAATTGCAGAATTTGTACATACAAAATAAAAACCCGCTATTTGCGGGTATTAAATAACAGAACTTATCCCAAATTAAAATTATTCGTAGCAGGAGACTATAATCCAATAGCCTACTGTAAGTGTTGGCTCATATCCTAAGAACCCGATTTATCTTCTAAATTTATCAAGAATTTCGCATTAAATTGTCGTACACCACTAATCTGAGAAAGTTAAAGAAAAAAAAGAGAATGAACATTATAAATCCAGGTGAACTCCATCAAAACTCTATCCGACACTTAGCCGGTAAGAAATTTGCATACCGGGCAGTCGGAAACTTGTAAATACAAATTTAGTAAGTTCGATAAACCGGATGAAGATATGATAGACGTTTCTCTCTGTTACCTAGAACTGCATTTCTGTGACTCACTAATGAGATCCCCATTTATAGCGTTGGACAGGAACAAGATACCTTTTAGCTACACAACTTTTAAGATCATCCCAGAAGAGATCCACTAAGTGCAAAAGTTTTATCATAGCTGTGGAAATAATTCATTGAGGTAACCACTATTGTAAGAAAATCTAGACAAGTTCGTCCAAAGAAATAAAACAGCAAATAATTACCGCGATTTATTTTCTCTAGTGTTATGAATCAAATATGTAGTGATAATTAACTTACATACAACTCTTTGCAAAATGTATATCAGGGCAAACAATATATCGAAGGCCAGATGAAAATGGCCTGCTATTCAGAAGATCAGACGTTTGTTAAATCTGACCTCTTTTCACAGTAAAGCTTGTTCGAACTTTTTGCATATATCATTTACTGCGTTAGAAACGATTGGATTCATTTCTCATCACTGATGAAAGAAGATTTACTTACATAGCAATAATTGCTATCAAATCATCCAACTAAAAGATTACTATATCATCATCATCACAAGATTTTTTACAGATTGTGATTCATTCGAGAAGAAATATGCAGGATTTTTATTCTCAGATGGTTGCAATTGTCGACGGCTTCTTACAAAGAAAAGACATTTTTATAGGAGATTTGGTCAGCCAGGTCTGCAGATTACAATCCAATTATATAGAGCTGTTTGGGAAAACAGCCTACTATTTGTATATCATAATCCAAAACCCCTGATCAGTTAAGAATGCATTAATTGAAAATGGGATACTTTGGATGGATAAATGGCCTGGGTTTCAAAACGTCTCGCCGTTGTTGCTCTTTTATGCGATAAAAGGCCGAAATATCTGAATTCAAAAATATTTCATGTTTATATACAAATTATTTGAGGCTATTTAATACATTTTCTTATATGTAAAAATCATATATACACATTTTCCCATGAACATCTATCTTCCCCTTTCCCAAATGGGCATTTTTATATGCACATCTAAATCTTTCTTAAGAATTTTTCCTTCCATCTTTAAGATTGCATTTTAGACTTTCATTTGGAAGTGTAATGGAAGCATAAAAGTTGAGTACATCATTCAAAAAGTAATTTAATTTTTTAAAAAGTGCAAAAAAAATAGACATTTTATGTCTTGAAAAATTGTTTAATCTTCAATTCTAGTAATAACAGAAATAGTTTGTTCTTCCAGAGAAATTGCAGAATAAATTGCAGAATTTGTACATACAAAATAAAAACCCGCTATTTGCGGGTATTAAATAACAGAACTTATCCCAAATTAAAATTATTCGTAGCAGGAGACTATAATCCAGTAGCCTACTGTAAGTGTTGGCTCATATCCTAGTAGTTCCTGTAAATAGATATTATATTTATTTACTCCATAAAGCATTTTTTAAAGACATTTCTTCTTTCCCTTTCTTTTAGGCCTTTCAAAAAGAAATTAAAACAAACAATGTTGAACACTTTTATTAGATAAATAACCGGCGGCAAAATAAACCGGCGAGGAAATTTAAATGTGATGTAAGCTACAAGAATTTGCTGAGGCTTCTTAATAAATATAAGAAATGTATATTATCAATCATAAAGTCAGAAACAACTTTTTCCGCCACCCGTAACACCCACATTCGAGACGGCACAAAAGAGGATATGCATATATGTGGGCGGTTCGTTTTTGAAAGAAATAATTTGAATTTAAAGAGGGGGGAGGGAGAAACATTGTCATCTCTCTGCAGGAAGGGCAAAAATGTCAGAAGAGTAATATCAGCGATCTCCAGCAGAGCTGCAGCCGTTGAAACACCACCTTGTTTTGAAAGCTGTAATTACAACAATTTTGTGCTCTCGCTACTGTAAACTTCAGAAAAAAAGGTCTCAATGAAAAATTAATTGCTCATTTGCTCTGTTATAGAAACTAGGATTGTGAAAATATACATTTGTAAAGTTTTCATTATTCATTAAATCTGTAACTTTAAAAACTTAAAGAAGCTTGCGTCTACTTGCTTTGAAGCATGTAAAGTAATTTGTAAAGTACTATTGTAAAGACTATCGCTTCCTAACGGAATTTGCTGACATAAATTTTGATACTTAAAGCGCTATCAGCTTTCTGGTATCTGTAAAGATACTTATACGGATTGTTTCAAAATCATTTCAACACATAAGGAAGTTTTCAGCGTTCAAATAAGAAGAGTTCTTCATACTTGATGAAAAAATTAGAGAGTCACTAAAAAAACGATTATCAGTTTTCTAAAAGCATGTTACTTCATAGCGATCCAATATGTGTCATTAAAATACACTATACCCAAAATTATCTTTACATGCATAAAAACATTCATTTCTTAACTATCGAATAAAATTTATTTAGTGCGATATAGCATCTCAACATATAAAGAGAGACATCGAATATGAATAAAGATGAGACAAATCTATATTATGAAATAACTGAAACTTCTTATAATAAGTGAATAAATAAGATGAAAACAAGAGATTTTGAATATTAGTAGGAAATATGATCTACTTTACTTCATGCGTAGCTATCACAATGTGATTTCATTCTTTAGATGTTAATTATATCTGGGGCAGTAAGTTTCAGAAATTCAGACGGTAAACATTTTTAAAACGAATATTTGCTTCATTTCGTTTTCCTTACATGTAAGGAACACATTTAAAATTCTAACTCTAATAAGATTTACAATGGACGCGTAAAGTGTCCAATGGAATTACAACCACATACCCTCTCTTGCGTTTTTATATAAATCAATACACGAATAACAAATTTAATGGCTTTTATTCCTCACACTAATACGATCTAATGTACTTTTGAACAGACTTCATCCTTACAATTCATGATTAACTTAATTTCGTAGGAATAAACTGACATTAAAGCAAAACACTTGGATTTCTGTTGACGGTATTTTAGTTGTTACCAAAACATTTTACTTATTCTTGTCGAACTCATAGTATGTTCCTCAAAGTTATGGGTTATTTGGAGCTGTCGGTTTTCCTTTTTGACTTCATATTTATTTGTGTTTTATAGAAATACTTAATTTTCATGTTATTCTGCTTATAGAGTTATGAGTGATTTTGGAAGTAGACACAACCAAAACGTTTTTCGCCTTCTGAAGGGTCTTTTATCTCATTTAATGTAATTAATAGAGTCGATACAGTGTTCTTAGATTTTCAATAATAAATACAGCGTGAGTATAAGTTAACTTCTGGATTATAGTGTTGTAAAGACTTTTTTAGTTTTAAACTAACCAGTTTTGTTCAGTTATTTACCGTTTCTACTTTTTTCTTATTTCCATTTCCTGCCAGAACGATATTTCAATTTCACGCGTTATAACTAGGTTAGAAAGGTACTTTTTAAGCCGATGCCTGAGTTATTTCAGACACAGCGTGTTCTGCCTTTCGGTCACGTTGATTCGCTGATATTTAAGCTTACTGCGTTATGGCCGTGCATGTTAATTGCCGGTTTGTCTACGTCGGTGGTAGAGATAAGGGCTAGTTAATTCTCTCTGTGCAGCTTCAGCCTATTGTTCAACACAGGCTGTTTTAATTTTATATTTCAATTCTGAGTTACAGTATTCTGAGTATTGGTTGAGTTTTGTAAGCACCAGGAGTGCCGATTGTAAATCCTTTCTTGAGCTGAATAAAAGGTTGTTTTTTCCCCCTTCGCTTGGCGTGCCATTGATATAATTGAACTTAGCTAATAATCTCTTTTCAAAGTTCAAGTTAAGATCTAGCCAACAAAAGTAAATTTAGCTAGTATCTTAGTGTATTATTGCATTATAACGAGAAAGGATAGTGAACATAGTTAAATGTAATGAAAAGGAAATCTCTGACACACTTTGTAAGTTCTGGATGTGACTACTTTTCATGAGCCGGAAAATATCTCTGTTACTCAACTATTTGTCCCACTGTTATTTCAAAGTTACATTTTCCGTATGAAAAATAAAAGTAATGCATAATTTTGTTCCTTTAAACCTTAAGATAATAAACAGGATTTCATTTCACTTGCATGCCATATTTCGGTGAGAAATTACGCGAAAGGAAGACTGAATGTGAGTTTGTAGGCAAAATGATTACATTCTGCTTTGAAGCTTTATTAAACGGAGTGAACCTCATGTAAACGCTTCTTCTAGGGCTACGTTTAAGGAAACGTTTGCAGCATACTTTGATTATCACAAAGGACATAAGCAGCATAAATTTGCTATTAGGCAGCGAGATCTTAGTACGCCATTACAGCTTAATTAACGCATTCGAATTAAAAGCTCCAACTCTTCGAGCTTATGCCAAAACTGATATAAACAAGACTACAGAGGACCATCCACAGCGAAATAAGTAATATCATTTTCGACGTTTTGAATGAAATTTCTGTATTAAGCTTAGAAAAATCGTTGCATTTCATAATAAACCTTGATTTTCCCCCTTTTTTAATTGCATTAAAATATGGATGCTTAACTTTCTGCTGCAGCAACAGCAAATTATTTAACTGCAAATATCTATTGGAAGTGGAGTTGGGAGTGAGACATTTAAAAATTTCTGAAGAAATATACTCACCGGGACTTAGAATTCGCAGGAAATTTGGGCAGAACTAAATAGCTTTTCGTAATGACCCGCAGTTTAGAACACAGCCGTTCTAAGCCACAGAACATTTTTCACAGTGAACATTACTGTGATACCTAGAATATAGAAAAACTTTGGTAATATTTTAAGCCATAGTGTAAGCGTAACCCTGAAGTGCCAAATGCCCTTACCGCATTTGCCCCAATACTCAGCAGAACTGAAATAAAGGCATTAAGTTGCTGTTTCACAGATGGACCAAGCAAAGCTGAAGTTAATGAGAGTTCACCTCGATTACAGGGTACATTCTGTTATATTAAAAGAGTGGACACATTAAGAATTTGTAAAATTCGTAAAAATTTTGAACATTTGTCTGAAGAGAAACGTATTTATGGTACGTGAACGTAACCATAGAGTAACATTACACTGTTGTTTTCATTTTAATAAAATTGTCATGTGTAACTGAAGGAGAGAACATTAATTGTAAAAACAATATTATTAAGTGTTTCTTTAATAATGATTATAAAAATCAGTATTAATTTATATAATTCGTAATTAAAGTTAGCCAAAAAACAAACCTTAGATTAGTATAGGTTCAGACCTTCCTATGGATATTTCAGACCTTCCTATGGATATTTCAGACCTTCCTATGAAGTACTGGCCTCTTATTCTATCAATATCGCTTCGCTGCTAATGTTCTGTTTCAAATCACTTAATAAGCCGTGTAACATAGAACTTTAAGCAGAATATTATCAACGAATATATAGTAAATAGTGATACAACAGTATTCCAGTGAAGGACAGCAACAATATGTTTAACTGGACCTTTAGGGAAGGAAGACATTTTTAAGATTTATTGTAAAGGGTAATTATGTCCCATACGTATTTTTATATTCAATTGTTACAGTTTTATTTCTGTTCAAAGATATAGGTAATATATAATAAAATCAACAGTTGTATGATACTTATTTAGTATGTTCTCGTTTGAAGATCAGTGTAAGATTGAGTCTTTTGCAAACAAGGTAATCTTTATGGTTTGACCTTTGTCATCGCAATGCCTTCCACTTTAAAACCACTTCTATTTAAAAAGAAATCCCTGGCTAAGATGCCAGGGATCTCTTTCAGCTTTAAAAGACGCTGTAAGTATTGTGTTTTGAGAGATGTGCGTTCGGGACCGTTTTATGTGGGCTTAATCTAAATGTAAAGTTGTATGGCTGTTCTCATTTTCTATTCAAAATTATGTACCCTTTGTTTCTATTTTGCTTTTAATGGAAGGTGAATGATGAAAATTTTAATGTGTATTTAAAATCATTATGCATAAGTATCCTCTAGTTGCCCAATCATTTCCTTCATTTTTGACCTTCAATTTTAACCCTGATTTCTATGCAAAAAGTCATTTACACAAGGAAAAATGATAATTGCAAGCATTTTTATTTTATGACGTGATGCCGAAAGGAAAAATAATACTCCTATTATTTCAAATGGATATCGACTTTATATTCTTATATTTATATCACTCCAAATGCGCCTTTCATCCTCTTGTTCCGGCACGCATGCTGGGCTATGCACACACGCAACTATCCATGCGACCGGAAACTCTTCCATTGTTATCACGTGACTTTGGTGAAGGTTGTTGCGTCACTGCGCGAGCAATGGCGGTCGACTACCTCCAAGGGATAACTTGAGGAGGAAAAAAAACATGAAAAGTAATGATACAGGCGTCCGTGACCACGAAACACCGTTGCATAACATGGCACTGGGTCGATTTACAATGCAACTGCCAAGTCTGCGGGGGTAGCTTTTAGAAACAGGCGTAGCACTACGGGGGTTAGAAAGGAATTTGAGTTTACAGGTTACAAGAGGATTCTTAAACTGTGTTTCTTACTTTAAGGTTACGAGCCTCGCGGAATCGTTCATTAAATATCTTCATGCATTTTAATTACTCTGAAAACTTCCTTTGAGTGTGCTCAGTATATGTTCATATGAAACTCAGATATTTTATGAATATAATAAGCAAAACAATGTCACTGCAGTCAAATCTCTCTAAAACGACCAGCCATCGCATCTCAGAATGCTGGTTTTTTGTGGTCATGACAGTATGCGTTGCAGTGATGTTTAATGGGTTATTTAACAATGTTTGGGAAGTACTGCTCATTTTCAGACATGGTTACAATGCGAGATTGTTTCTAAATACTGATTCATCATATCATATATTCAAACACAAATTTTGTATTTAGTGGGAAACAAAAGATAAAAATAAAATTCAATGACACCGAAAGATAAAAACGTTCCTATTTCTGATCGCAAATTTCAAGCAAAATTCTGTAAATTAATGTAAATAGAATAATAAAATATTCAAATTTTAAAGCTTGTATAGGATTTGCAAAGCAATAAAATTTATTTTGTTCATTGCAGTTGTAAAATTTATTATTTAAATTAACCAGCTATTTATAATTTCAGAAGGTTTTTGGGTTTTGAGACAGAGCGTTTCTCTATCTCCAGCGAGCAGATTACGTAGTTCCTGTCAGCTCTGACATGTTTGTAGTTATTCGGCTTAGCGTTATTGCTGCTAACATTTAAATCTGAGTTCTAAGCCAGCTTAGATTTAAATATAATTGTGTAATGTTTGAATACTCATTTTCTTTAGTTACATTCATCACAAGTTTGTGGTCGATTCTGTTAGCACAAAAACGTGCACTTATGTGCTAAGTTCTGTTTAAATAGAAAGGTTTGTGTAAACCTTTAAGTCTCCGTAGTTACTTCAGACATAGAGATAATTCGCTCTGCATCTGTTAGGGGTTGGAATATTTAAAGCATTGCCAGTTTAAGTAAAATCCTACACAGTTTTTTTTCCCCCTCATTCTTGTTGCTTTATCGATCTTTCATGTACTTTTCATTTTATAAAAATATGTTTGATCAAGCTAGCTTCGTAAGCTACGATTATAATGAAACATCTACTGTAAATTGAGGAATATACCATGAATATTTTAGATTTTTTTAAATAAATTTTCTATTATGTCTTAAACATTTTATGAGAACAAATGTTTTTAAACATAAAATTGCATATTACTGCTATAAATAAAAATATATTTGGGTAATTCTAGTCTATATAAATTTTTGTTAATTAATAACTTGCTACTGAATTTATTAACTGTTCAGGATTAATTAAATAATTAATTATTAAATTAAAAGTTTCATATTGCACTTAAAATTTTAAAAGTAAGCCGTTTTAATACCTGAAATAACATATTAGTCTGAAAATAAAACTGCTTAACCTATCGAACGATCTGCATTTTTAAAACGTAAACGTTTCGAAATGAAAACGAAAGGATACATATCAGCCGGTCTCATAATTATGAATATAATATGCTGAGAATGTTCTATAAATAAGATAATTATATGATCTGAGTGTCCATACGAAACTATGTTCCTTCGTTATTTGCAAGATCCGCTAAGTCATTCTTTTATTTTTTAACGTATTTTACTTACTTAAAAAACTTTACTGAAGGATACAAAAAATCTGAAATTGTTGTCTGGCTGTAACTAAGTAAATATTTTTTTAACGTAAAATGTTAAATAATGAGTTTTAAATTGTTTTAATATACTATACCTTTTTAATGTTCCTGTGGGCATGTAAGAATAATAAAATTTCAGATCAGCGTTTTTAGAAGGATGAGAAATTGTCTTAAAGTATTGGAGCCATTACTTTAATTCAAACATATCAGATGCAGACAGTAAATATAAAATGTTCAAGTACTTAAGATAGATTAGCAATTAAATTCAAACTTAGCAATGTGTTGCTCAACTTTACTTTAATGAGGAGAGAAAACCAAAGGAAAATCAAACAATCTGCTACTCACTGATAACAGTTATACCTAGCACAAACACTGAATTTGTACTCATACTTCAACAAACGAATGGATATGGACCAGAATTTAAACTGACTTATCTCATTTAAAATTATCTTAGTATGCATGTATTTTGCAGAATAAGTTTTACGAAGGAATGCAATCTCATACGTTATTTGTTGAGTTTCTACTTAAAACTATTTTTATAAATTAGTAGTTTATTCCAGCTTTTGCTCTCAGTGCGGCTTGAAATTTTTATGGTCAAGGTTTTTCAGATTTGCTGTCTATTTCCCGAGGCAAATGGCTTAGATGAGATAATGTTTTGCTTGCTGAAGATTTGATAAAAACTCACCTATATGTGCAATCGTCTTTCTTATTCTCCTTCCATGATTCATCCGTTTTTCTTTAATAATTTAAATATATCTAGAAATAATTCAACAAAGTAAATCTCGAGAGAAAGCAATTGTGAAATTTAGACTTGTTGGACAAGACTGTCTGACAAATCGTTTGCACAGACAGCAGTGACATTTTAACAACCTGGACTGCTCGCTGTGTGAGAAAAGATGAAGAACTGAACAGATACCACATTGCGTGAATATTGCTTTGTCCAATATTGTATGGAACCCTTGACGTCGTTAAGTATTGGAGCGCTGCCAGCCTGTTGAGACATTCTCTTTTTGACGTTTCCTTGTTTTGTGTTTTACGTATTCTTGTAAAATATTTAAAGTTGTTCCCCTGTCATTGGAAATAAATAGTAAGTAAACATATAAACTGTGTACTGAAATGTGTTTGGCAAGACAGAAGGAAAATCTTTGAACTGGTTAAAATACGAAGCGTACACACATCAATGTACAGTACCCGCCGCTTATTAAACTCACTGATTAATGTCAGCCGCTTATTACATTAAGAACCAGAAAGAAATATGCAAAATCAATAGAAAAACAATCGTCTGTTAAATCATCTCCTCCGCTTAAAAAACTCAGATTGGTAAAAGACTGATTTTTCAGTGCTGAAATATCCTACTTGTATCTATCAAAGCTTTAAACAGTTCATCCGTTTAACGTATTGTAGACGGTGGCTTTATTGTTCAGATATGTAGAGCTTCAATAAAACAAAAAATAAAAAAGCAAAAACGTTTGACAGAATTTTTTTTACCTCCCTGTCCTTAAACCTGTGATATACTGTTTTCAGAGTTTTTATCCGCACTAGGCTTCAAACGACTGGAATGTTCTTATCTTAAGATTAACAAAAACGTTTTTCTAAAAGCATTGTAAAGTGGTGAAGTTTCTTTCTTGAATATCAGCTGATAGGAGGTGGAAGTTCAACTTGTATATGTCATCTTTTAAATTTTCCACATTCAAAATCTTCCTTTGGAGACAGACACATTATGCTCACAAAGAGTTATAAGAAAAGTTCATGAAATGATTCTTAATATAACTGTGCCGCGAAATCTTTGAATAATCTTTGAATGGAAAGGAAGTGATAAGTGCAGGTTGAAAAAGAAGCAAAGAAAGTCTGCTTGTGATCGGGAAGTGATAGACCGATTAAATAGGTAAAGGAGACTCTCTCTGCTTGCTAGAAACATAAGTTTTGAAATTTGAATAAATCACCGGGAAAAGCATTTTTAAAATTTGCTATGTGCTTAACTTGCAACATGTCGAAAATGCCAAGTGAGACTTAAGTCTGAAAGAAAAGGATAAATTGTTAAAGGATTTTGATGGTCTTGATAATTGAAGCTAGAGAAGAACTAACTACATTTAAATTGGGAATTTCTCAAACAACATTGTGAAATTTGTTTAAAAAAGGAATTATAATGAATGGAAAATTAATTAGAAATACAAATGTCTCAAAGAAGATAGAAAAAGTCAGAAAATCGAGAGATATTGAAACTGCTTTTCCAGAATAGTTTCAAAATAAAAAATTTTTAAATGTTTCCGTTTCTAGAGCTTTTTTCACTAATTCTGTAAATGCTAGGAGAGAATATCATACCAGCAGACAGGTAGCTCACAAGTTGGAGAGAGAAAAATTCACAACTGTTCATCAGAAACTTCATAGTAAGAAGGAAGAGGCAGATCTGTTAACTGGAGACGTTTTACTTGGGCTGCTAAATAAATGCCAGCCACACGGAATTTATAATACAGATGAAATTGGACAGCGTTACAAAACATTACCAGAATACACATTAAAAGTTAAACAGAAGCTGGTTTAAGAAACGAATTGAATAAGATATTATGTTAGTTTGGCGCAATATAGATCCAACAATTAAGAAGGCAACACTGGTCACCGACAAAAAGCAGAAAACCTCTATGTTGGAAAGAAGTTAAGAATTTAACTTTAATTTCATCAAAGCAACGAGAACTCATGTATGTCAAATATTGTTCTCGCCGATTTTCTTCTGAAATAGGAGAGCGAACTAAAAAGGAAAAAATATAGCTTTAATAATTAGATAACTGACACACATCTCTAATCTCTTTCTGAAAAATATCAATGCCGCTTCCTGCAAATACAACTTCTATGATTCACCCCTTTAGACCAAGGTATTACAAAAGCTTTCAAATGTCATTAGAGAAATGATGTTTAGAAAATGATGAATAGAATTGAATTTTGGAAAATGAAAACATTTCGAATGAAACAAGTTTGGAGGAAATAAGTAAGTCGTTAGCTCTGCTAGAGGCCTTGTAAACTGTAGTCATTACAAGGGATTCATCTCCTAAAATCGGTTTAAAACAATTTTCGAAAGATGTGCTTTTATGTAGAAACTTCCGAGGCATTGCAAACTAGAGATCCTTGAGACATCAATGATTGAACCTATGAAATTTTGTTTTTATAATATGTGTCATTCGCAAAAGTATTGAGAAAACATGTGTAAAAACTGACAACAAGCGTAAAAACAAAATAAATTATTAAAAGAACTGCAGAAATTAACAGTGAAAGTGGCAAAGAAAAAATGATGATATGCCAACATCAATCTAATCTAGAAAAGTACTGCAAACTCTAATGAAAAACTCTTGAACAGAAATGTGCTGCTCAAAAAAGATATTAGCAGTTTTACAAAATTAAGAGTACAATTGAAATAGTGTTG
Organism: Stegodyphus dumicola; assembly: GCF_044657685.1. NCBI lineage: Eukaryota > Metazoa > Arthropoda > Arachnida > Araneae > Eresidae > Stegodyphus > Stegodyphus dumicola. Next base: position 205,345,356 of record NC_140771.1, read on the forward strand.
TTGAACTATAGGAATAAAATTTACATAAAGTAGTTGTTTACAAGAAAGTATAATTCATTAAAAGTCTTAGTATAAAAATATTTTTATATAAAATTAAAAAATGAGTTTCGAAATTGCATAAATAATTTAATTTTAGCATTAATTTTTAATTATTATTTTAGTATTAATCCCTGAATTAACTACCAGTTATTCTTTTACTTTAAACTGTTGTCATGATTTGCAATACACAAATCGCTTTCTAGTATTAAACTCAGCCATTTAATAAACTCAAATTTATTTGGAACGGAAATGATTTCAATAAGCGGCGGATACTGTACATAACACAATTCTACTAATTCTTAGACAGCAGTTTCGTGTTTCCGAAAAGTTACAGAACTCTGGTATTTCAGCGAGATGCTTGCATATTGTACAGTAATATTTTGATATTTATTACTTTTCTATAGATCTTGTTTTCTGCTAATAATTTCTTACGTCTTGCATTAATTTTTTCTTCTTCGTCTTGCATTAATTAACTAATAATTTCTTGCGTCTGAACATTAAATTTCTTCACAACTGCTCTAAATTTCTTCCGAAGAAAGAGGATATCTATTATTTGTAGCAATTAAAGAAATTTTTGCATCGAAATTTCTTAGCATGTCTACGATCCATTCGTAATAACATTTTTCACAAACTATTTTTTATCATCATTTACAATATTAATGAGCATAGCGTTTGGAAAAAAATCTTCTGAACTTTATTTGTATTTCAGCATCAACTCAGCTCTAGTTTACCCAAGAAAAAATTAAATATAAAAAATGCTAGAATGATTTACAGAATAACGGTAATATATAACTACATAAATTGTTCATAACATTAAAAAAAAGTAATGTTTGATCTAGCTTATTAGCAAGAAGGCAACATATATATTATTTTACGCATATGATTATTTTTGCGTTTCCGTTGTGTAAAATAGTTCTTAAAATTCTGATTATATTTTTAACAAATAAAAACATATCTAACACAAATTTCATTCATGTATAAATGCAACTTTACAAAACAAGTGACATAAGCAGTAGATCTGCTCCACACTTGCAGTAGCTGGTAGACTTCAGCAAAAATAACTCGGTTTTGCATCACTGATTATTTCAAAATACACAAATGTTTAAAATAATAAAAAATCTTGTTTCCTTCTTTTTCTGCAAAAGAAAACATTCTGTCAGTTATTTACGGAAAGAGATCAATCACAAAACTTCTTTCCTTACTCAGTAGAACTTTTGTTTGAGGGTAAAAGTGCTGCTCATCAGTTTGCTTTTCTAACATACTTCCAATCGATCAATATTTGCTAGTATTATTAGAGTTATTCTTTTTTTCAGTCTTCTATTTTCCTAAAAGCTTTTCTCGACACATGTTATGGTTATTAGAGGAATTTTAGAATGCTGTTATATTTTCTGTTTTCAGAGTTATAAATTTCTAAATTTGCGTATATTTCTTATATGAAGATTAATATCTTCGTGAATTCCCCAACTTGGGGCAAAAATTTCTTGTGTTAAACCAATAAAATTTTTAAAAATCGTAAAACTTTCCACACTGAAAAATTTCTCTAAATGCGACTACGTAATAGACGATAGAACAGATACTCCCCAATGCATTATTTGGAGACTTTCATTACAAATTCCGTTATTTAATGCATATGTTTCAAAAGCATTTAAGCAATTTTTGAATAAAAGGAAATGTTTCAAGTAATTTAATAAAGATGCCACTTTTTAGTAATTAATATAGTTATTTAGTATAAAAAAATAAACAAATTTTCTCAAATTTCTATATTTGGGATAGCATTTCCTACGGTATTGTTTACACAGATTTTAAACTTTATCATTTTAAAAATTTTGGACTTTGAATTTTATACTGATCATTGTCTTTTCAAATACCAAGCACTTTCGTCTGAATTAAAAAAAAATTATTCTAATTGTCAACTGATTTTAATAGGAGTAAATTAAAAAAAAAAAGAAATGTAACGGTCTTTACAATAATGTTAAGAAGCATTTAATTTGACTGAAGAATAATGCAGTAATTTTAAAAAAATAATTTTCAACTTTTATCAGCTTTAATGTAAATGAGATGGAAAAAGCCTTGTACACTGGACCTGAAATCCGATATAAAAAAATTTAAAACAAAATGACAACTTAGCAGAGTTTAACTTGCCTCTGCAACTAAGAAGAAAATTAACATTTGGAAATGCAAGCTAAATCATTTAACTAATTCATTAAATGTAAGCTGGGTCATGACATGTGCTTCCTTTCTTCCAATGCGAGTTCAGCTAAACATATTTATAGTGTCATTCAGTAAGACTTAAGATACATGACCAACACGAAGTACTGCTAACACCCATCTATCTTACCTATGGCCTGATAGTGCTTACTAAAAAAATTAAATAATATTTTCGCCACAGTAGGTTGGCAGATGCACATTTTGAAAATGTCCAAAATTAAAATATTATATTTTAAAAGTGTATAGCGTCTTGTCCTCTTTTCTATCACAAACTAATGAGACACTATAGAAAACTTTGTGAAGAATTATCCTCAAGTACGACAAATTCCACAGAAGGGTGTAAAAAAATTTTATTCGATATAATCACCGACACCGACTCGTGCTTCTAGAAGTGCTTATCAATTAATATGATTCTTGTAAAGAAACATGACTGTGATATTTGTAAATTCAACTGAATGTTTAAAAGTGTTTAAGATCTTTTAAAAGTTCATTTTAGCTTTAAAAATGTTTGAGCAAATAAATTTTCCAGGAGTGTTCTTATTAATCATTTGCTTCTGAATACTGCCACTCGGATCACTAATACGCTTCTAGATTTCCTCATCGCCCACTGATGGCTGATAAGCCAACGTTGAGAAAACGGTTATATAGTAAATTCTTATCATTTAAGTATCTATAGCAGAATGGTGTAAAAGTCCTAGCTGGACATCTTTATAGCAACGTACAGGGCAGAGAGGAGGAATTCTGCAGGACTAAATGAGGACCATATTATCAAAATATGAGACTGGAAAACGAAAGCAATGAAGTCATTGATAGAATACCAATTCATTTCACTTGAATAACAAAAAGCAATGAGAACCATATCGTTTTCTTTCTTTATGCTGACGGAGTCATGAAAAGTCATTTACATTTATGAATTAAGATTTAAAAAAATAAAACTCCAAGGTCAGTGTACTACATTTATATCTCTAATTAAATGGCAATAAACACGAGTTCTTTGTTCTTGCGATTCGTGGTTGTTTACTTTCGTTCAGTTATTTCATCTTTGATCATTTTAAGACTGCATTTGAAACCGCAATACATTTCTTTACATGGTTATAAACCTCATTTAAAGAACAAATTGCTTTGAACATGCATTGTTTTAAGCAACATTTATGAAATAGGTTCACTCACCTCTTATTTTTGCTTTGCATGCGCTTATGCCTGTGTGTGTGTGTAACCAGTGCCAAACAAAACATCTTTCGTATAAACAAGGTGTACTTCTGTTTGAAAAGAACAAATGGCTAGAAACTGAGCAACTTAATTACTAAGTTTATATATGCTAGAAAGTTCAAAAGTTAAATTTTATGATTTTGTACCTAGTGAAATAGTAATACTAGCATTCTCATCATAAAATCTGTTTTGCTATTCCTAAACTACTGTTAGTCATTGTTTTGCAATTCTTTAAAGATAGATTTTTGCGGGTTCTTACGTCGCATAACCTTTTGATTTGAGCAAATGTATATAAATAAAAGAGAAGAAATATTACTGTTTAAGTTGAGTTCAGCTTAACTTTTACTAAAACCTAAAAATAATTGTCACAATATAATGAAGTTTATACTAGTTACACCGATATCGAGATTGATGGAAACATATTAATCAATATTTACTTACACATAACAGCACAATTTTACCGAATTCATTAGTTTGCTAGTGTTAATTAAAAAGAGTTATATTAAATGCTTCTAAATGCTAAATGAATAATAAGAATACATGGCATGATGCATGAAGTAGATAAGAATCCCGGTGGGAATTATTACAAAAGCTAATTAACATGCATTCGACATACAAAACGATATAGATAGCATTTCATAATGATACTAGTTTTCTTATCAAAATTTATGTAACGCCAGGCGACCTAAAACTACACCATGCCCAAACCCTAAGGTTCCAACAGTCACATAAATTTCGAACCCAGAGTGCGTTCGGCTAAATACGCCGTGACAAAAATAACAATTAAGTAGCTTCGGCTTAAAAAGAAGCGCGAAAATCTTTTGGGGTTCAACTTCTAGAGGTTTTGCTATCTTTTGACCTTGTCTAAACCTGAACTTGTTTTAGCCTTTTGTGCTGATGAAGATTTCTCGTGGCCTTTTACATTTATTCATGGACGTTGAAACAAATTGTTCCTTTATCGTTCGCTGAAGTGACGATAAAAGATAACTTACAAAGAAGAAACTTCTTAAAGTTAGGGCAGAGCTACCGAGAAGTTCCATACTATTGCCTATTAATAAGAATTATGAGGGAAAAAAAAAAAAAAAAAGCAGTGCAATGTAATGTTCGCGCTCTGCCTAATAAAAGTTGACACGAGAGGAACTTCGGGAAAGAGGAACATTTTACAGGTTTCCGTTTCAAACGTATTATGCAAGTAAAGCAAATTTTGAAATATAACTGCTTCTGTAATGTGACAGTTGGCTACAAACGTTGAGTGCTTTTGTTTAATTTAACTCCTCGGCTGCTACTTTTGCTGGAACGTAATTAAAAATGAGAAAATTTGTTTCATAAATTAGTATTGCACGTTTTGAACTCGAACTCTTGAAGCTTCTGAATGATGATGAACTCCCCTGCCTTCTGAAGTGAAAAGATTCAGCTTCCAAACTATATATTATTGCTTACGATAAAATGTGCTGTGTAACAATAGAGCTTTATTTATTCATTTATGGTACTAACCAGAACCGGGACAAGGGTGAGGCAAGTGAGACACCTTCATCAGGTAAACAACTAAAAAGAGTTCAAAATTAGCTGCGAAATTTCAGAAATGCATTAAAAAATCATCATTGTTAACTTTTAGCTTTGGAACGTATCTCGAAGCACCGTTTGGAAGTAGCACATTTAAAGCAACAAAAAGCATGCAAAATCTTTCAGCACTTGTGCACTCACGTACTTTTTCTTAATCAGTTAACCGAACAATATCAAAAACTTAATAACTCTTAACGATTAAAACTTTAAGACATGACAGAGAATTCATTATCGTGCATTTTATATAATTCCCATCTCTTTATTATTATTTTATACAAATTTCAGATTTTTATAAGGCATCAAATAATGGGTCCAAATTAATAACGTCTTTAGGCAATTGCGTATGCCATCGCAGAATTTAATACCCCAAGAAAAAGAAAAGATAAATATAGCCTTTAATTAGCCAAAGCCTTGCAATATAAGGAAGGCTTGTAATGCCAGAGTTAAACGTGGAATTTTTGTGGAGTTTAAAGACACAAAAATTCTACATTTAACTCTAGGATTAACCTAATATGGAATTCTGACGAATGGGTTGGCTGCAAGGATGATTTCATAGTTTACCCCATGTGTAATGTAAATATAAGCTAGTTTCAGCTAGAAAATATCCCTTATATTGGAATTAAACATATTGATTTGTGTATTGAATTAAACAAACAAACATAATAAAAGGAATATTTTCTTTTTCTTTACAAAAAAAGAAAAAGAAAAAAAAAAAAAAAGGGGGGGGGGAAGAAAGGAAAAGAAAAAAGAAAACAAATATTCTATTCTTGAGAAATGCGAAAATTTAGCTTTAAAGGTAAATATGCTAACAGAACATGAAGAGAAATGAAAACGCAAGATTGATAAATCATATTTTCAATAATCAACTGATTAAAGAACTCATTTCATCAAAAAAATATTTTTTCGCAATAAAAATGAAGGAAGAATTTCACATATAAAGTAGAGATATCAAAAATTAAATGAGATAATTTCCGATTGTCTGTTTCTAACTAGTGAAAAATTTAATTTCATTGTATTTAAGTATTTTGAAATGAAAAGTTTAGTATTTAAATATCCAAATGGTACAAATGCTTCATTTTTTCCCTCAGAAATATCTAGTTTTGAAACCCAAGCTAACTTCAACAGTTATGGTAGCTAAGCAAAGTGAGGGTTTTTAAAAATAATTCAGGTATTCAGCTTAGTTCAATTATATCTGAATTCGGAAATTGCGTTTAGAATGTTTTTAACGTTGCCAGTTACTCATGTTAGGGTGAAAGAAGCTTCAGAAAACTTAAAATAAAATATCTGATGTGGACACAACTTGAGTGTCTTGTACGGCCTATTAAATTATATACATAATTTTTGCTGCACTTAATTGAAACTTATTTTCTCGAATTTTACTAATTCAGTTATCACTTCGCGGCAAGGCAAAAATGAATAAAACCTTAAACATCTTCATTAAAATTTTAAAGTTGTAATATGTTTAAAGTTTAAAGTTGTAAAATGTAAAACATCAAATATAGCTGAAAATAGTTTAAAAAAAAAGTTTTTACATTAAAAATTAGAGTTTCTACGCAAAAATAAGCAAATCAGCCAGGGGCAAAAAGACAACATTTCGGTGCCTAAAACTGAAAGTTAACTTTTGACCACACTGAGCAAAAAGATATTGAAGTTGGTGCACCAGCTGACTTTATTCACTGCTCTACTAAGAGTTTCAAATGTAAACAAATAGCCGCCTCATTAGGCTTAGCGCCACTTCTAAATTATCGATAATTCTACATCTGTTAAGTGAATATTAACTAAAGGCATAAAAAGCCTTAACCGAAACGTAAGGACAACATAATTCAATCATTTTCAAAGCAAGAAATTGTGAATTGTGAATTTAAGCATATCTTATATGCTCATAAAAATAAAAAAAATTAAAAAAAACTGAGCTTATCGAGTCTAGTAATACATATATATATATATACACTTTTGGTGTGGCCAATTGCAAATAAAAATGAAGATGCACAACTATATACTATAGCACTCCCATAGGCAAAATATCATCGTTCTACTACTACTCGTTCTTGAATTGTGGTTGATACATATATACGTATATACAGACGTCAAGAAAAATCTCTTCTGATTCCCTTTTGAATCCATTCCACAATCCGTTTTGGAAAAGAAACAGTCCCTTATTCTGTCCGTACGTACAGATTCACGCAAAAACATCGTTCAAATGTATTGGAGAGGGGTCAAATGGATAGTTTCGTTGAAGTACTATACTCGAACATTTTCGCAATTACAATTCTTCCTTTAATTCGTATAAGGAAGTAAAAATAGTTGTGCAAAATCTTCTCTTGGTTCCCCCAAACTTTAAAATATGTATAAGACATAAATTACATAATGAAGTACACTGTGAAAGACATTGCTGTCGATTTTATTTCACTCAAAGGAAGCAATTTAAAACATTTGTTTTAAAAATTAATTTTAAAATGCTTTGTAATTTGAAAAATTAAATTAAAAAAGAGCTCCATTATAAATTTAATACATTTTATATTAATTGTTGTATTGTTTATATTATTTCATTGTCAAATGCTTTGTATGAAAAGTGCTTTTTAATGTTGTCATTTAAAAATTCTAACTTATTAAGTGGTTTGGTTTATTTGATTATGGCAACGAACTCGAGAGCTATCTGCCTAAGAAGAGGGATGCCTTCGTGAAGGGCTTTCAAAGGGGAACTGACTCGTACACCCGTTACACATTGATAAGCCACGAATGCATCCATACAGCCAGTCCATTCGCCGGAATCCGATCCCGAACAGAATTACCAACGTTCAGAGACTTTACCGCTCAGCCGCTGGTGGGCCCATAAATTATTAAATGTATTAATTTTCTGAATACATAAAGTTACGAGTAAAAAATCATTATAAGAGTTATGATATGCTTTGTTGATATAGACGTATACACATATTGTTAATATAATTGAATTTAAGGAGCCGCATTTACCTCTTTGCCTCAGACAAAAAAATATCTTGGCACGGCTGTGATACTAACGTGCTTTCCCATCGGCCATGTTTGATATAAATTCCGACTAACACGCTAGAGTCATTTCCGGCTACAATTTGAGAAAACATATATCTCCTTATTTAATTAGATAACAAGTATAAAGGTTATAGCATAGAAAAAATGGAAATAAATATGAATTTGCCGACCAGCGGCCAAGCGGTAAAAGTCATTGAACACTGGTACTTCGGTCCGGTGTTCGAGTTTCGGCGAACGGACTGACTGCATATGTAACATGGATACGAGCAAGTTTCTCTTAAAGCGTCCTCCATGAGGCATCCCTCTATTTCCGTGTATTGCCAAATGGTGGAGGACGTAATAATAATAATTCAAAAATACACATACATATGAGCTTAAACTTAAGTACAGAAGGATTAGCAGTTAGCTGATATCCTTCTATCCAAAAGAAAACTGAAATCAAAAGTGGTACCGAAGTCGTAATACGGATTACATAAAACCAAGCTGAAGATCGTGTGTTGCGACTTCACACTTATACATTGCTAGCGATAATTACATGTTGGCGACAAATTTTGTTTGCAATAATTGGTCGACGGGACCGTATGTAAGTACTTCATTTACTTATTTATCTGTTTGTTTATTTTTACTTTCGAATGTTTATTTTTCTCAAATGTAGCATTTTAATTTGAATGTAATTATGGAGTAAGTACTCTGAGAGGTTTTAAATTAATTCACTTATTTGCCATGCATTTGACTTATTACTCATGAAATCTCCAACCCAAGTTCAAAAGTAATTTGAAGATCAGTGACTTTTTTTTTTTTTTTTTTTTTTTTTTTTACTTACTTAAGAAACTTTTAAGTCTAAAATCTATGTAGAGACATTAGGTTTTTTTTTTTTTTTTTGGGGGGGGGAAGGTAGGAGAGATGAAAAATTAGCAACGCCTTCGCCGGTAATCGAACCACGGACCTCTGGAATACCGGCCCAGCGTGCAGAACCACTACACCACGAAGGCATGCTAGGAAGACGGGAGAAATACCTTATATACTCCCCCTTTTAAAGGGCGACTGGGGTGTTTTTAGGGGATCCAATCGCCAAATCCTGGGGGAGGAGAATCATCATCCAATACCCTTTGAGTTCGGCGCCAGTGTAAAGTCATTAGTTTTTTTTTGGGGGGGGAAGCAGGAGAGATGAAAAATTAGCAACGCCTTCGCCGAGCATCGAACCACGGACCTCTGGAATACCGGCCCAGCGTGCAGAACCACTACATCACGAAGGAATCCTAGGAAAGCGGGAGAAATACCTTATAACTGATAAAATTTGAGAAACAAAATCTGTTGAGAAAAATGCGATTTTGACAATAATTGCGATTTTGCAATAAATCCCTTTTTTAGAGTTAATATTTCACCAGCTTTCTTTTCCACCTTCGTTATTATTATCAGGCACTTAATATAACATAATTTTAATATACATTTAATAGAAAAGCGAAGTGTGAAAAATAAAGCAATTTCTTTTTTAATGGGTAAAAAACATAGATTTATAAGTATACCTGTATTTACTCTCAAGGAATACCTTAGTTAACAGAAATCTTGATTTATGCGACAGAGGAAATTTTAAAATTTAACCCCATGTTCCGAACAATTTGAAAATTTTCTCAGCAAACAGCGTGTAAATAGTTCATTACTGCAATGTATGAGCTTTCAGGAGTGCAGGGCAGAGAGGACGGGGAACTGGATTAACGACTGATTTTTACAGCTTTACTGATACAAAGGTGTACAGGTAGAAGAGAAGGGGATACCAAAATCTCATTGCTGTTGATACAGGTACAGTCCTGCTGCACTAACTGCTCGGTTCCGCCTCAATTTTGAGGGAGAACACCCCTGGAGATAGTTCCAGGGTCTCCCACCCATCTTCTCCTACCACCATCCTCTCCAGAGGGCATTCGGTTCGCCATGTATTTTAAGTGACGCGTTGCAGCACAGACCTTACACGCTTACAAACATCCATGCCTTCTCTATGATTCGAAACCGGGCCCATCAGTACGGCATTCAACGTCAATAACCACTACACCAATTAGGCAGCGAAATACATGTATACAGTTGTATATATAATTAGCGTAAACGGTTATGTGATCATGAAGGAACTATGGAAACGAGTGAGAGCCATTATCCACCATTGTTAACGAATGGTTTGGCGAAAGTGTCCCCGCTAATATTACCGACGCTGTTGCGAGTGGTGTGACCTTTTCAGACACTGATATTATTAACTTAAAAAACTTGAAAGACCAAGCGAAGAATTTAAACGCGGAATATGGAGCACAGAGGTGAGGAAATTATGATTAAATCTGCAATAAAGCAAGCAATCCTGGAACAATTCAGCAACCGATCAATGAAGGAGATACAGAGAGAAACCAAAGAACAATAAGGACACTACAGGGGTGAGGGTATCAGAGTTTTCACTACAGCTCTTTGTCTCCTCTAATTTAAGTTTTAGTGCACAGTCGTATATACAGTTAAAGTACGGAAAGAACGAGATATACAGGTACATATAGTGGTTGTTAAACAGTCTCTAAATTGTGACTTATAATGCAGGACCAGCGGCCGAGAAGTGAATACGATTCCACGCGAACGGGGTGGCTGCATGGGTTTTCCGTGGTTTTCGTCGCATGTAACGTGGATACGAGTCAATTTCCCTTAGAAATTTCTGCACGAAGGCATCTTTAACCTTAGGTAAATAGCTCTCATGTACTTTGCGATAATGAAACGAAACAAACCGATGCATGATTCATTTAACCAGCAATTTCCTACCAATAGGACAATAGGATGAACAATGGTCATTTGACGAACCACCAGAATCCACTTAATACATTTCTTCTTTTGGGCTCTTGTTATATGGTGTTTAAAAAAAAAAAAACCCACCACATGAGACATAAGCCAGTTAGTAAAAATAGATGAGAATAAATGAATTTATTCTCAAGCACACTTGAGTGTTCAGTGAAGACTATAGGAATATACGAGTCTCAAAGGCAAATAACTTGAAATTTTAAGAGATTAATATTAAAAATGTTATAAAAATAAAACAATAGTGTTTAAAATTTACGCTTACGCTTTTTTTGCATATTTCATTACTGTATATCTACTTTTGTAACCTTTCATATTACTTTTTTTTTAACCCAAACGGCTATTTTCTTTCCGTGATCATTTTGCGTGGTTCACAATAAATGTCCGTTTCACTTTCCAAATTGTTGCCACCAAATATTAGAGCCCTGTATTATATTAAAAAAATTAAATAATGAAGAAACTGCACGAATGGATGCATGTTCCTCGCATTGTGAAAAAACAACGGTATCTAGAGGCATCAAATTTTGAATAACGTAGTCCTCCATCCGGGCACGTGGAAGCCCGAATTTTTAATTTTTAATTTTTTTATGGTCCATTTTTCATATTTTGTAAAACTTGAATGAATTTTTTATTAATAAACTCAAAATGAGCATGGCGAAAATGTACGGTTTTTTTTTTTTTTTTTTTTTTTTTTTTTTTTTTTTTTAAATCTACAGCGCGTAAGATTGTCTATCGGAAATTCTAAAATATGCTGTTTTTAAGTATTTTTAACCCAAAGGGATGTGATCCAAATGCTCTCGAAACGGTTATGTGTATGTAAATAAAGAGAAACGCTCCTTTAGGCATAATATAAAACCTGAAATTTTCGAAAATTGTTTTTTTAAGTCCAAAAGGGCTATTAATCATGATATTGCGTTGTTTAAATTTAATGCGTTTTTTTACGTCTCATTCGAGTTTGTTGCCGTTCGGAAAAACCTAAGCTATTATTCTTTCATATATTTGATTTGTCTGTTGTTCATTGACAAACTAAACTATTTAAGAGCAATATATACCGTTCTTAAGAATATTACTTTTTTATTTTTTAATCTGATCTATTTAAATAAAAATGCATTTAATTCATGTTATAGCTAATTAAAAATATCCAATATATTTACCGAATTATATAACATATTGCTTCACTTTTCAGATATACAGAAGATATGTAACGTTCCTGTGATTGGCTAAAGGCATATTCCTATAAAATGTTTCCCTGTTCCACCTGGACCATCTCTATCGATAATCTCATAAAGAATATTAAACTTTTAAAAAAGGTCCTTGCGTTATCGTTAAAATCTAAACCCTTGCAAACTTTTTCTTTTTAAATGGCAAATCGCTTTTTAAGGTAGGAAACGAGCTCTGAGCAATGTTTTTACACCACAAGAGCAGATAGTATAGGATTTATCATGCTCCTGTATTATCTAGTCTTGTGGATAATATAGGAGGAATGTGAAGAATTACATTCTGTTTATAAGAATGTAATTCTTTACATTCTTCCTTCCACCTAAATAAAACCAAGAGGCAGCCTGGACGATCCTAGTCGACAAGTTCTGGTTCTGTAACTAAGGGTTGTTCACACTTTAGGATTAAGATTTTTGCAAGGAAAAGGAAGTTCAGGCTAGGAATCGGAAGAAATTGGACCGTCTTCTTACCAGACTTTCGGATTTCGGATGGTTAATTCAGTATACCAAAAGAGCATTCGGAAGAAAAGCCTCTGAAGTTATCTCTTGGTTTAATGCGTAGTATTTAATTCTTTACAACTTTCAAAATATTATAATTGTAACTGTCATGCTTTTAAACTCTAAATGAACCAGATACCGTACATATAATTCCGGTATCCGATGTCATTTTGAAAAAATTCCCAAGCCCTCAAAGCCTAGGCTTGTAACTTTATAGGGGAGAAGCACACAGTTTCTGGCTGGATCATGTATAGATATGGTTGCCATAGAATAGCTATCCTTGCCATGGAAAGCTTGCCATTTAATACCCTTGGATAGATAAGCTTGCCATGGAAAATTCTGTTTGTAATCTCTAGAATGGGAACTCCCCCCCCCCCCAAAAAAAACCTCTAAGCATAAGAAAGTAAAACTCTGCAATTGACGCACCAACTACACGGGTATAGTGGGATTATCTATAAAATAATCAGTTGTATGAATTATGAGCTATTGAAAGTTTGTTATATGATAATGATTTCTATAATTAAAAAAAACAATTTGAATGCATCGTCAGGCGTTTTAGGATCATTACACAGTTTCTCCCATTCTCAGTTTCTGAATTCGAAAAGGATACCCGGTAAAAGTTAAACGCAATAAAAAATATTAAGTGCAATTGTTTTAGCTAGTAGTAAGGTAATATCATAGTAATTAAATGCAAAAGAATATCATTGTTAACTCATACAACAATAAAAAATTATTTTCAAAATTATTAGCCCAAAGGGGCATAAGTCCAGAAAGGCTGTTAGGCTCGAAACGGCATTTTGCGTCTAGTCACTATAAACGGCTATATCACTTTTAAAATTTTCAAACGCAAAATACAGGGCAAATATTATCTCCTCTTTAAATACAGGGCAAATATTATCACCCCATACTTAAAGAAATTAAAAAATGAAAAATCTGCATTAATACATGCATGTTTCTCGCATTGTGAAAAAACAACGATATCTAGAGCCGTCAAATTTTGAATAACGTAATCCTGCACTGGAACACCTGGAAGCCCGAATTTTGAATTTATTTTATTAGCTATTCCATGTTATTTAAACTTTAATAAATTTTTGATTAAGAAACTCAACGATTTCAAAGAGAGCAGTGGCAACACACTGTACGGAATAAAATATTTTTATCTCCAGCGCGCGAAACTGTCTATCGGAAATTCTAAACATTTGCTGTTTTTAAATATTTTTAGACCAGGGGGGGGGGGGCGTTAACCCTGCTCTCGGAACTTGTATGTATGTATAAATGAAAAAAAAAAAGGCCCCTTTAGGCGTAATATAAATTCTGAAAGCCTTCAGATTTCTTTTATATCTACATTGGAGAAAAGGATGCATTCCATTTGAAGTTTAGTTAATTACACATTTCTCAAATAATTCACTTTCAACATGAGTAAGCAAATAGATATGAATTCTTAAAGAATCGTTATCTTTGACAACAATATGTAATCGGTGAGTGAAAAGTAGATCAAAATGAGTGCAAGATAAATTTGTTTCTGGCAAGAGAAAACAGAAATTTAGTTTCTGATCTTAAATAGAGCAGACGTAGCTGAATTTTTCGATTAGCATCGGGTGCGAACTGTTTCTTGGCGTGTGGCTCACTTCATTAAACTTTACGAGTTTCGCTCCGATTAATAATCGTGTCATGGACATTTATTTTCAGAATTCTGTTCCTTTTGAATGGCTGATGGCAAATAATTTTCGAAATTGTTTCTGCTCTTAAAATCATTTCATGATTCATCGTTATCGTGTTTTTACACTGTCGAACGTTTTGACGTACAGATTGTTTTATGACGAGTGAACTACTGTAACGTTTAGTTTTTGGCACTTGAAGAAGTTGTAGCTTTCTCTTTAAGGCTAATACTAACAGTAATTTTCGGTTTCAGTAAAGCGGAAAATAATGATTTTTAACAAGTAATTTTTATATCTTGAGTAAAACTTTAAAATGCTACGAAAAAGTTCAACATATCTTTTCTACAGTTCACGAAAGGTGGAACTATAGGAGACGAGGCTGTTGTCGTCTCTGTCAAGTATGAATCTCAGCTTTTAATGAACTATGAATAAAAAAAATATCAAAAAGAGCTGGAATTGAGAAAATGGTTGACGGAACTAATCCATACATTTTATTTTTAAATGAGCAATTGTTATCGCCAAGGAAAAAATTCTAAGATTTCTAAATCAAATAAATAAGGTCTTCATGTACATATATCTCTACATAATAGCTACATTTAAAGCTAAAATATATATTTACACAATAGCAAATTAATTCATTTTTTATTTACCCTATAAAACTGCTCAGATGATAATGGATTAAAAGGCCAAGTTTATCCAGATTTTTTTTTTTTAACTTTAAGTGATTTCTCCTTTTTAACATATTTGGTTTTTTACATAGTTAAAAAAGTTTTTTAATTTGCTGTTAAATCTTTTCATCCAATATTTAATGGTTTAACGCGGGGATGTCAAACTCATAGGTACACTTGAGCCAAACAAACAAGGTTTAACTTTAAGGGGGCCGCGGAAAAAAAAAAAAAAAAAAAAATCAATATTTATAGAAACGTAGATTTATTTCGAATAATACAATAATAAACATATATATATATTTATATAGAAAAGAACAAGAAAAACTTAATGTTTACGTCCTGATACTTGACATCTCTTCTCTGCTATTATCTTCCCTATTTCGGGAGAAATTTTGTTTGCAGTGATAACTTTCAACGCTGACCCAAGGTGAGCATCATTAATACGGTTTCTAATAGGAGACTTATTACCTTTCATGACTGAAAATAACTGCTCGCACCGATAAGTGCTACCAAACATGGAAATAATTTCATATGCGAATTTTCGAATATTTTCAAACCTGGCTGGTAAATATTTGTAAAATTCAGGCACCCCCACTTCAATGAATTTTGCTTTCAAATTTGAGTTGCATTGAATCTCGATCACCTCCATTTGCATATGGCTGGGTACTGAGTCAATACTTATTGAGAAAATCGAAGAAAACAGAAAAAAAAAAAATTGTCTTCGAGGGAACTAA
Source organism: Stegodyphus dumicola (assembly GCF_044657685.1). Classification (NCBI taxonomy): domain Eukaryota; kingdom Metazoa; phylum Arthropoda; class Arachnida; order Araneae; family Eresidae; genus Stegodyphus; species Stegodyphus dumicola. The sequence goes on from NC_140771.1 coordinate 205,360,973, forward strand.
AATCATTAAACCTCGTTTCAAATTCAGTTGTTAAATTTGCAATTTTTTCTGCGTATTTTTGATACATATATTTTTGAACAAGTATCATCTAAACTTGATTTGTTCATGCTGCACGTCGGGAAGTGCGTCAAATCTTCATTTTTAAGTTGTTTTTCCCAAAGAACTAGTTGACATTTGAATGCTTTAATTATGTCAAACATGTTCGTAATGATATGATCTTTTCTTTGTAACGATAAATTTAAATCGGTTAAGTGTTTGGTTATATCAACCAAGAAAAATAAATCTTGTATCCATATTGGATCGTAAAACAAACTTACGTCTTGATTTTTCGTTTTTAAAAAAATACATATTTCTTCTTTCAAATCCCAGAATTGTTTGAGAATCTTGGAGCAAGATAACCAACGTACCTCGGTATAGTAGAACAAACCCGAATATTCACTATCTAACTCACTTAAGAAAGCAGTGAATTGACGCTGATTTAAACCTCGAGATCTTATAAAATTTATAACTTTTTTTATATATGACAAAATATTCTCCATATTTATTACTTTCGTGCATAGAACTTCTTGATGTATAATACAATGCATATGATGAATGTTTGAACCGTGAATTTCACTAAGTTTTTTTCTTAGTAATGCTACGAAGCCCTTGTTTTTCCCGGTCATTGATGGAGCGCCATCTGTAGCTACAGAATTTAATTTTGCCAAAAGTAGATTGTATTTCTGCAGAAGTCCAAAAACACAAGTAAATATATCTTCTCCTGTGGTAGTACCAGGCATCGGTATTAGTTCCAGTAATTCCTCAAAAATGTTAAAATTCTTGTCACAAGAACGAAGAAACACTGCTAATTGAGCTTTGCCACTAATGTCCGTGCTCTCGTCACAGGCAATGGAGAAACTTTCGAAACTAGATGATTTTGCTTTGATCTGATCACTTAAATTCGCGGCTAAATCAGCAACTCTTTCCGCAACTGTATTTCGAGACAATGAAATTGATTGAAAAGCCTTCACATTTCCAGGACAAACAATTTCTCCGGCTTTCATTAGGCATTCCTTGATGAAATCACCGTCAGTAAAAGGCTTCAAATGTTTAGCTATCAACTCGGACAAGACGTAGCTTGCATGTACCGCCGCTTCACTTTCTTGCAATACTTTATTAAACATGGACTGTTGCTTTTTCACTCCTAACTTGAGCTCTTTCAACTTTTCTTCTCTCATTAATTCTTCGTAATTGTTATATTTCGATTTGTGTTGTTCGTAATGAATGAAGTTTAATATTATATAACTTTGGTACATTAATAGTATTATTACATATCAAGCAGATTATTTTATCTTTTATTTCACAGCAAAAATATTCTAATTCCCATTTTACTTGGAATATTCTATGTTCGTCAGCGATTTTTCGTTTAATTTTACTACCACTTGGTTTTGATATAGACATACTGAATACAAAGGGCTGGAATAAACACGGTTAACGTTAAAAAGTTAACAAAAATTTATTCTTTCCACAAGAGATAAATCAAAATGCTGAAATATTTCTTCAAAAATATTCTAACAATATCACAAAATGTCAAACGTTTAGCCAAAATCAATTCAAAACAGAGAAACTAATTCTATCTCACAGCGAAATTGCTACAAATCAATCACAGCATTAAGTAAACAAACAGTTCGCTAGAACTACAGCTGCTACTGAGATGAGTTGTTTGTTCTCGGCTTTTATAAGCTTCATAATTAATTTCTCGAATATACTGGAAACATCTATAAATATCTGGATTTTTCTGGATGGCAACAGCAGTTACGAGATATTTATTTATTAGGTATTAAATGCACGCGCTGTTCTATTTTTAACCTTCCAACGCAGCTGTCTTTTCAAAAATCGTCTGCGTTGCTAAGGCAACATGAAGCAAATCTAATTACAATTCTAAATAAAAAAAGCTAAATAAATAAATAACTATGAAATCCGTAACAATATGAATTAAGTAATAATTAATAATAAAGCAAAGTGCATGCACATGCATGCACCAATACATCGTACAAAACTATGATTGGAAAACTGAGACCATGAGTTCGGCCGCATTCGGCTATCGCGGGATGCGTACAAGTTCTGAGTGCACGTGTCCCCCAAAAGCCGAAGGTAGCTGAACGCAAGCTACTCACACGCATTTGTAATTTAAGTAGTGTGTGTATCAGCTCGCTGTGAGTAATCTAACAACACTGAATAAATTATCGTTAATTACTTAGCAGTAAAAATTTCATTTTTTTCTTCGTCGATATGTTATTTTATTATTTTATATTATTATTTGCCGATATATTGGCCGGGCCGCAAAAATATTTGTTGTGGGCCGCATGCGGTCCGCGGGCCGCGAGTTTGACATCCTTGGTTTAACGGGTGTTAAAATCAGGAATTCCTTTATATATGTGCTGCAGATATCTGCTGGTATTGAAATGGCAAGAATAATAGCATGGATTAAATGTAGTATTTTTCCTTACTCTAAACGTTATGAATATGAGAGATGAGATCTGTTGATCAATGACATCTTTTACTGGTTCTAGATTTAAGCAAGAAGCGATTTCGGCGCTGCTTAAAGCTGAAACTATAAAATTGTGCTTGGTCTGTTTTTGACGTTTCTTGACAAACTAATAAACAAATTCATACTATGCTCCCAAAACTAAAAGATATGGAGATAAAATTTAACTGTTACTTATAGTAAAATAATTAACAACAATTTTTACAAAAGCTTTTACTCAACGAAAATTACTATGTTTGCTAGCTGATTAATCTCGAAATATGGAATATAAAATGAAATGCATGGAAATTAAAACTAATGGAAAAATGGTCGCTCTTGTTTTGCAACAAATCTTAAGTATGTTAGGTCACCTCTGAAAGAAATTCAAAACTCACATCTTTATTTCATAGAATTTACCAAACTGGTGATCAAATCTCGTGAAATTGCATGTCTCTCATTTAAAAGTGCCCTTTTCAAGCATTGGAGGAACGGAGAAGCATTTGGCACACTGCAGTTCGGCTTTCCAAAGGCATACGACATATGCTCAGCACGTTCCAGGTCTAGTTGGTAAGCTGGCAATCTATTTGTGTTATACCGGTTGTTTCCAGGTGTTCTGACACCAGACATGATCAATGAGGAGGATCATTATCATACAATGTAAAAAAACTTGGACCAACAGTTTAAACTGCATTACATGTGATTCTAGGACTTCCTCCACATATTTGTGACCGGTTACAGAATCTTCATCAAAGATATACACCTTGGTCCGACTGCTTGGTTTTGATGATTCCACTCCAAATTACGAAGTCACTTCCGTAGGTACAAGGACTAACCAGTGGCCGAGCGGTAAATTCATTGATCACTGGCAGTTCGATCTGGGTTCGGTTCCAGCCGAGTGGGCTGGCTGCATAGGAGTTTTAAGGGTTTTCCCTGTTGTAACATGGATACGAGCCAGTTTCCCTAAGAATTCTTCTACGAAGACATTCTTCCTGTTAAGGCAGATAGCGCTCGAGTGCTTTGCTTGGTTAATCAAATAAATTAAACCAAAACCGTAGAAATACGATTCTTCGTAAACAAGCGAAAGCAAGTTGCTCGTTCTTTGCTCCCTCCAGATCAAACATATCTAGAATCATAGTCCAGGCTATATCAGGACTCGTCAGTAAAAGACATATAACTCCATTCATCTGAACTCAACAAGAAGACAACATTACTTTAAATGAGCCTCTTTGTAAGATGAAGCGCGTGGGTCATAAAGCATTGGTTTTATCACATAAAGCTCAACATTGGTGAAGCCTTTGTGAAACACTAGAAAGTTTTACTTGAGTTCTAGTATCTTTCCTGGAGGTTTAAAACCAATTCTCGCTTCTCAGTTTCTTTTAGCTGACAGTGACAAAAAACGGTCTTCGAATGAAATTGTTACTCATCGCTATTCTTGAACAGGTTATCTACTAACTGATTTATTGCTTAAAATGTGGTTCCAAGTTCTTGATACGACACTTTAAAAGATATTCAAACGTTGAGCGACCTCCATTTATGTTTGACCTCTTCTTCAGTCTACCAGCTCAACCATTATTGGTCATTCGCAGAAGACACATTAATTTTAAATAACACTACAGTGCCGAATTAAAGTTGGGAGTCAACCGAGAAAATTACTCGACTAAAATCTCCCGAATTCATGTCGGGAGAATGTTTTCAGTCACCTAATTTGCATATTTTATGCGTTATTCTATGCGCAGAAGTCCAGTTTTGGATTCAGTTGCGAATATTTAATATAAATAATTACAAAGTTGGGCACTGTTTTAAAACTTTAACTAGTAAATATATCGGGCTCACCAAGCGGCCGAGCGGTAAAATCGCTGAGAGCTGGTAGTTCCGACCTGAGCTCGAATCCAGGCGCATGAGCGTTACGACGGCCATCCCGTGTATATGACTCAGTCTCCCTTAGAAAGTCCTCCACGGAGCATCCCTCCCTTTAGGCAGATAGCCTTAGCTGCTTTGTCATAATAAATTAAACCAAACCAATGATTATATCTTTTTAAATTAGCCTTTAACGAACAATATAAATTCGAGGACTTAAACAGTTATGCTCAAAGGAACTTCTGGAATCAGTTTTGCTTTTAAATACCTAGTATTTGATTTTTACATTTGATATGGTTAATTTTCCAGAAAAGGTCTTTGAGATTTTTGCAAGTGCACTTTATCCTTTATTTGCAATGTGAATGAAATGTTGGTAATTTTAGTTTAAAAGAGTTTAATGTTAAGTTTTATTTAGAGTTTTTATACTTATATAATATAATATTTTTATACTCATTATAGATGGTAAAAAATTGGCATAGCTACAGCTATTCATTTCAAACTCTACAGGTGGTAATGGATCAGTAGGTAACCAGATAACTCCCGTGGTAAAATAGATATGCCTCAGGTGGAGTAATTATCATTTTATCAAAAATATGCCGTAAGTATGAACTATTTACTGTATTACGAGAACTACAAAATGTGGTTACATAGTTATTTAATGAGGCACATTTAATTATTTTTAAATTCAGAACTAATTCTCCTATTTTAAATCAGAGTGCTGAAGGATTCCTGTTGTAAACTTGTATTCCAGAGTAGGAACAGTACTTTTAGATTTCCTGTTCCCCCCCCCAAAAAAAAAAAAAAAAAAACTAAGCTGATTACTGTTATCTTAGCTAACAGTCCTCGTTTTGATTCTATCTTATACATATTATTTGCCGATTAGGAATTATAATTTAGCTCACACGTAAAAACTGAGCAGTATAAAAGTAGAAGGCTTCTTTAGTTGTCTGCAAACAGGAAAATAAGGATGAAAGGTGAATTTATACATGTAAATCAATCAGGACTGGAGCTAAAATTCTTTAAATCTACTGCCACTAAAATAGACATGTAAATGTTCAGAGCACAAAACTTATGCATTTGTATATTATGAATTTACCAGTAAAGGAAGGGAAGCTACCTTATGCATGGAAAAGTAAATTTTAAAAAAATACAAAATAAAATATTCTGAGTGAAGATGGTATTTCAAAGTACTGAATTGCTTTCAAAGATTTCAATCTCGAAATCTTTATCGAGTTTCGGGAGAGAACTGAAAACGTAATTTTGTATTGTATTTGGAACTTTTGTAGCCTGTAAACTAGAAAGAGTATCCGGGAACGTGATGTGGATGTACCCAGATATGCAATATCCTGACGACAAATTCGAAGTTTGTAAATGGGTGATCAGAAAATTGGTAGGCCTATAAAATTCACACACTATAAAGTCACAGCACTTTCCGAAGCATCTTCGTCTTTACTCTTCCCAGTGAAATTAGTTTTTACAGTTAGTACTTTCATTTTTATAAAAGTTCCTACTCCTATTAAAGCAGTTGCTGATAATATTGTTGGTGTTATTTCATTCCGTGAATCACGGATAAAGATCATACGGTTGCTAAACTAAAATAAGTGTCGAGAAAAAAATCATGAAAAATTAAAATTTGGGAAAATTTTTGGAAAAATTTTTGAATTTCGATAATTTTTCAAAACTCGATGAAATATTCCTTAAATACAGTTATTTTACTTTTTCAAGCAAAATTATTCGTTGAATCGAAATTCTATTGTATATTCCTCTATACTGGAATACAGAATTTCTTTGCATCAAAAAACGGTTGCACAGTTGAGCGGATAAATCTCAGATGAACTTAAAGAAGTAATTGATTTAAAGTGTATATTAATTAGTTATTAAAAATCACTAATATTTATCACTTAAAAGTTACTGAATTTTTAAGTTTTACTTTCAATAAAGGAAGAAGAATCAGTTGCATTAAACAGTTTATAACTACGCAAAAGAAAATGTTTTCTGTTGATACAAACACGATCTGTATATAGAATTTTAGTGAGGAGAAGAAGGAAATTTAGAAGTAGATTGTTGGATTCCTTATGGTCATTTTTATTTAGATAAAATGTTGTTGAATAATAAACACAGCATAAGAATAGTAGCAACAAAGATGCATGCCATGTTCAGCTATTGCACGGCCTACCAGCGGCTGAACGGTAAAGTAGCTGAATGCTAGTAGTTCGATCGGGGCTCAAATCCCGGTGAACAAGCTGGCTACATGGGCTTTTCGTGGCTTTCTCCATGTGCAACGTCTACACCAGCCAGTTTCCCTTAGAAAGTACTCCCCGAAGGCATCCCTCCTCTTAGGCATATAGCCTTCGAGTACATTTCCATAATTAAATAAATCAAACCAAAACTAAAGCTTCTATTGCACATTAGTTTCATATGTGCATAGGGTTACCAGATTTTATGAACTAAAATCTCGAGCTATGTTATTTTCGTAGAGGGGCATGGTGTGTATAACCCAGCTAGAACCAAATAAAAATGCATTTTTATTGACGCGTGTTTGACTATATTCACAATACATGTTTTTATTGATGCAATAATATATTCTGTAATTTAATATTTGTAAACATCGAATTAAAGTATAAGTTGTTTCTCCCGTCTTCTTAGCAAGCTTTCGTGGTGTAGTGCTCTGCACGCTCAGCGCGTAATTGAGAAGTCCACGGTTCTCCATCCGTCCATGACATATCGCCAATTTTGTCGCCAAATGGGCGATTTCTGCCCAAATGGGGCAACCCTGCCTTTCCTGCCATTTTATGGCAACCCTAAAACTGCCTTGCGGGAAAGCCATCTTACCGCGCCTGTACATTTCGTAACAGTATTGAAAGGTTGACTGCATACTTTTTGTTGCTTTCGGTACTTAAATATTATCCTGTCGACCGTTGGCGGAAATTATGGCGATGGTCGTCAATCGCCAGTCATTCATAACTGGCTCTAAATCGCGTTACTTGGCCGGTCGACGGGATACTACGTAAGTACTTAGCTTTCTCCTCTGGATATGATACGAACAGCTGGGATTTTCATTGTTAAATTTTTACACAGTTTTCATTAGCTTATATTTTCCTTAAAAATTCTTTGCTGGATTTTATATATTAATAAAAATCACTTCATGAATATTTAAAATTTACCCCCAAATTTAAATTTCTTTTAGTTTTGAACTCTGTAACTGAATTCTTTCTGGTATTCTAATGTTGTCCGAAGTTGAAAAAATCTTTTGCATTACAGCTGAGGCATTTAGCGGAGAAACTGACTAACTAGACATACAGCCAGTCTCTGTTAAACTTCTGGGAGAATTTTCATTCTCGAATAAAACTCGGGCGCAACTTTATAAAGCCCGGACTATACAAAGCAGCCCTGAATGTCTAGTAACCCTATATATGCAGCAGTATGATTTGAGAGAAAGAGCAGCAGCAGTTGATAACCCTTTAGACATGATAGGTGACGGAGAACGGGGGCACCTGGCGTCTGCTAGAGGTAATCAGTTCTATGGCCTTCGTCCTCCGCTATCCAGAGATTAATAAAGAATTTTAGATTTTAAGTAAGTTTACATGGTCATATATAAGGTCTAGATGGCGATGCAATGGCTACTGTTTGGGGAGACAGAGGCTGCAAGAAACATGTTGTATTACCAGAACGTGAGACATGGAGAATAAAATATGAAACATAAATATAAATACAAAAGCATAGGTATTATAAAAAAAGCATGTATAATGTATAAGCATATAAAGCATATATTAGAACATAAAACACACAAAAAAAGAAATAAAGGAAAAAAATCTGAAAGCTTTCAGATTTTATATTACATTCAATGCCGCTTTTTTTTCCCACGGATTCAAAATGGGATTTGAAAAGTGATACAGACATTCAAAGTCATTCGAGGCAAAAATACCGTTAGATATTTGTAACGTCTTTGCATGGCTACTCTACCAGCATAATACCAGTAAGAAACGTAAAGAAACCAGCGCATAAAATATTGTGCTGGAAGATGCGTGCGATGTTAATGCTAATAACGGAACGCTTTGAAATCGTTAAGTTTGTTAATTAGAAATCCGTTAAAGTTTAACAAGATATGAAATAGCTAATACAACAAATTCCAAATTAGAGCTTCCAGATGCCCGCATTCGAGTGGAGAACTACGTTATTAAAAATTTGATGTCTCTAGGAACCGTTGTTTTTTCCCAGTGCGAGAAACATACATACATTCACGCAGATTCCTCATTATTTAATTTCTTTGAGTATAATATAGGGCGATAATATTTCCTGGAAACAATTTGAAGAGTGACTCAGGCTTTTATAGTGAACCAACGCAAAATGCTAAAACGAAATTAATAGCAGCTCTGAGCTAATGCTCTTTGGGCTAGCAAAAACAAAATACGTCTAAAACACTGCACATAAATACATGAAGAGATACTAAACAATTTTACTCAAAGTTCAATACAGTTTTTGCATTAAACAAGTTTCTCAGAGTTCATCAGTTGTGCTTGCATTGAATCACATACACATACTCCGCACAGATGAGATAATCCTAGATGAGACATAAAAGTTTGCTCAGAGAGATGCTTTGCTCAGTAAGCCTGACAGATGTCTTGTCCTTGGGCCTGAATCCAGGACATAGCAGATTTTCGTGACTGCTGTCCGATTTGTAGCCAGGATACGTTTGTACGCTGCTGTGTTGTTTGGGTTGTTTGGATGCAAAGAGATGATAAGAGGACAACTGTATATGTATTGGTCAGGGTGCAAACACAGACATGAGTACTGATGATATCATGTCTTTTGAAATAAGTTGGAAAGCGCTATGGCTGGTGATAAAATGCGTGGAATGAAGATATGGCGATCAGAATAGACGTTTTGAATGAAGAAGTCCCGTGTTCCAGTTATTCCATCCTGACTGCCAGAGGATTAATACTTTATGGTACGGTGGAGAATGCGTTTGAGGTGTGACGAGACCGCTAAGATGTGACATTACGTTGCGTCAATGTCCCGCGCCGGCTGTTTGGCTGGATGGTCAGCAGTTTCATTTCCTTCGAGTACATCATGTGCTTTTACCCACACGAGTTGGATGTTGGTATGTCTGTTATTCTATAATTGCTCTTGGATGGTTGAGGTGTGCCGAAGATCTGGAATGGCCGGAAGAGGTGATTTGCTGTCAGACATCACCATAAATGAACAAAAGGTGAGCTTTAAAAAACAAATAAATAAAAAAGAGTCAGTAACATGAATTACCAAATGTGCTATCAGGTTCACTGTTCCGTCTTACTTTCTTCGGAAACATGCAAGGACCTGACTCGGAACAGAGAGCTTACTAAAGCTATGTTCAATCACTGTGGGAAGTAGACAGGATACACAAGAAGGGTATACAAAACCCTTTATTTTTCTCTATTTACAATAACTTCCGTACTTCGGAATACACAGACCCGCTACTTGTGGTCTAACGTAAAAATATAAAAATAAAACTAAACTCTAATTTAACTTTAAAATAATAAACGTGGACCATTGGCCTTATTTTAACAGGAAGCCGTATGTAGTACAGAGAACTGTGAACACTACATTAACGTTTAAAAATTATCAAGAGGATTAAACCTCTGGCCTGAAAGGCAACCAGCAACTGAGTAAAACTTCTAAGGTAAGCGGCCCGCTTCGACTAACTGCTTCCTCTTTTTCGCTTGGCAAAAAGCCACAACTTAAATACTTGGCGTTCGCCAGACAAACTTTGCATAAATACATTAACGCTTATAATTCTGGCCGGAAGTAGAAAATAAGAAGTGATAGTAAAGATTTAAAATAAAATAAACGTTAGTAAAACTTAAGATCCTTACATACTTCCCGCCAGAACTAATTAGTTTGAAACTGAGGTCTAAAACGACCTTGTTGAAAACTTTTAGCTCTAGAATCTAACGCGAGGCCAATCTTTTACAAACATTTTTCGCTAGAAACTAGAAATTTAAAAGAAAGAAATTTGTTTTTACAATAGCAGCTCCCAGGACACACAATTTTTTTCATCTCTACTGCATCTAAACAGGAGCTTTTATTCAAATCTGGTTCCTTCCAGAGATCTGGAAGGAAAACTAGTTTAATGAAATGTTACACAATGAAATGGCAAGTAACATGCATATTCATATTTCTCTTAACATTCTTATTTCATTCATCACTATTTTAATTATCTCTCCCCGTGCTCTCTGACATGTGTTGTAAAAGAACACCAAACACGAATGTGTTTCTGTCTACGTGTTCAACACTTCCTTCTACAATCAAAACACTAACGTGTTAAAATTCAACATACCAAGACCTCGTAACACACCCTAATTTCAACTCTAAACCCTGAGTTACTATTCTGAAAGTGGCTAACTCTGAAGTGTAGCGTCAGAGAGCCTAACTACATCATTCAACCTTTAACACATATTCACCATGATTTAGTCTTTTTACAGTCACACGAATAAAAAAAAATTTAACATTACTTTCACTTTTACCATATCACGGTATTTCTTAACATTTAAAATAACAGTTCACATTGTATATAAGAACATATTAACATGCCGTTAATTTTACACATTTGAAAACATACATTAGTAGTACATTGTTAACTTCTATTCTTTTCAAAGCAAGTGCCAATTCTTTCTACATTGAAATAATACATTTCAAAAAGTCTTTCAGACTAAAACTTCTTTCTTGCCAGAATGTTTTAAATAATATTTATACAATAACTTTTTACAATATTTAAGTCTTTACTCAACGCCATTATACATCAACTTTAGTTTTACGCGCGAGTAATTGAAAAACATAATACCAAAATCGGTAACAACTCATTTCTCGCCCTTTTGGCGATAAAGGTAGACCTCGCATGAGGTAAACTTCTTGAAATCTGCCACTTGCAGTAAGAATGAAAGATTAACTTAAGTTTGCAAAGTAACATAAAATTTTACTTATCTTTGTGATATTCGGACATTCTTTTCTGGGCCCAGTCCTGAAAGGTAGTGCAGATTGTTGTTTGATTTATCCTCCTTCTTGTACGGGTTCGCCCTTCAGTGCCTTCCTCTAGATGCTTTCTTTTTTCTCCAGTTCGGTCACCCTTGAATACCTTCTTTTTTGCTTCTGCCTGTGGTCTTGGTCGTTTGATGGCAGCTGGTCTTGGCGGAACCGGGAAACTTCTTTCGTGTTCCTGCTTGGACCTCGTTGCTGGCCATTCAAATTTTCCTTGTAACTTTTCCTCCGCCGCTGATGGCCCTTCCGCAGTTCGGCGACATTTGCTGCGGAGAGTCCTGTCGGATGAGTAGATCTTCCGTTTTAGAGCCGGGTTATAGTTGCCGTCATTTCTCCTGGCTCTCTTTGCATACGTCGTCCTTCACCCTTCTTCATTCTGGGGGGTGTTCGTTAGCTCTCTTTTCTGGACGGTGGAACGGCTTCTTTTTCTTGCCACCTTCAATTTTTCCGCGGGGAAACTTTCTTTTCACTTGCTGCTGCCTCTTAATGGCTTGCCCTTGTACTTGTCGTTTTTCCACCTCTGGAGCTTGTGCCTGCGGTGTCTGCCGTGCCGGAAGAATCCGGTGAGTTTCCATTAAATGTTGCTTCTGGTTTCATCGAAGCGCGCATGGTCTGGACGATGTAACCAAATCCTTCCAGGGCGGCAGCTGGCATTTCTGGATTCTGAGCCGCTTCTGCAGGCAGCACAGGTTCTTCTTGAAACTCGGCCATGGTTATTCTTCTTCGTTGGGCGCCACTATCAGGTTCACTGTTCCGTCTTACTTTCTTCGGGAACATACAAGGACCTGACTCGGAACAGAGAGCTTACTAAAGCTATGTTCACTAATTGTGGTAAGTAGACAGGATACACAAGAAGGGTATATAAAACCCTTTATTTTTCTCTATTTACAAGAACTTCCGTACTTCGGAATACACAGACCCGCCACTTGGGGTCTAACGTAAAATATAAAAATAGAACTAAACTCTAATTTAACTTTAAAATAATAAACGTGGAAGATTGGCGTTATATTAACAGGAAGCCGTATGTAGTACAGAGAACTGTGAACACTACATTAACGTTTAAAAATTATCAAGAGGATTAAACCTCTGGCCTGGAAGGCAAACAGCAACTGCGTAACTTCTAAGGTAAGCGGCCTGCTTTGACTCAACTGCTTCCTCTCTCTCGCTTGGCAAAAAGCCACAACTTAAATACTTGGCGTTCGCCAGACAAACTTTGCATAAATACATTAACGCTTATAATTCTGGCCGGAAGTAGAAAATAAGAAGTGATAGTAAAGATTTAAAATAAAATAAACGTTAGTAAAACTTAAGATCCTTACAGTGCTAGACAAAGAATAGTGAAGTTATACACCCGCTTTAATTCCATTGGTTGATTAAGGTTTTGAATTGCAAGTTTTAGTATTATTAATGGCTGAGAGACTTTTGCGTCATATAATTACCTTCGTCACGGGCGTTATATAAAAATCACATGATATGGATACAGTTCAGCGATACGTTGCTGTTTTTAAAGGGGAAATAACCAAATTAAATAGGAGGTCTAAAGGGTTATTGCAGATCATATTCAGAATTTTATTTTATATAGTCTTTATCTTAAGTAATACTGCTAATTTTTTCGCACAATATTCTTTTAGTCCTGATGACACGAATCTGATTTCTCTTAACTAGTAGGAGAGATAAAAATGTTAGCATATCTGTGACATCACATGCATCAGCGAAGAAAAAAGACAAGCAAAACAAGCACCCAAGGGCATTCGCCGTTTTTGTTATTTTGATTCGCTGATGATACGTGTACGCGGTGACCTCCGATTCTGAAAATGGTTCGTATTTATATGCTCGCCCACGTGCAACGTTTTGATAGTGGCAGCTACACAAAGACCGAGGGAGCTTTTAGTGCCTTTTTACCGACACAGGTCAAGCCGTATTTCTGCCTCTAAAAACTCTTCCAGCTTGATATATAGAGACAACATGGTCTTCGAATTACGTGATATTCTATTTGATGATATTATTACGTGCTTCATATAAACGCTTGACTTCAAGTTTTGTTTGCTCTCTTGAGAAGTTGCTTGCTATTGAACCTTAGGTCAGAGCTAAGTCTCTTTCTTCCCCTCTTTCTCATTATTTTTAAGCTATTTCCCAGGTATTTCACAGCATTATTCACGGAAATAGAAGTGGGTTACGCAAACTGCTCGCTTAGGTTATATTTAAAGAATATCAAGGAGGTAGAACTCACAGCAATTTTCAAGGTAAGAATTACTAACTGCTAAACGCGGAAGGGAATATGGCATCCAGCTTATTCAGATTAAATCCCAAAAGACGTTTGCCTTAGTTTCTACTGTTGATATATAAATGCGCGTGAAATAAACACGCATTCTGGCGAAGGATTTAGAAATTCCATACCGCCATAGGGCCGATCAAAAATATGTGGAACTAAAATGAGAAGTTTATATTTGTTATAAACTAAAAGTAATAATAAAGTGTTGTTTTTGTTTTTCATAAACTCTTACCGAAAATCACGTAAAAAATAAAACTTAACCTTTGCGCTAACTTAAACTAAAGTTTAATATGGTTCATCAGCAGAGATTATAAACAGAGATGTCCCCAGTGGAATAGCGAAAATTGTTATTGTATATTAGATGAATATACATTTAGAAGAATATGCATTTTAAAAATTGAAAAAATATGTAATTCTATAAATATATTTAATGTTTTTAATTAGCTATATCACGAATTACATGCATTTTTGTTTAAATCAATCAGATTAAATATAAAAGAATATTAAATTTTTTATATAAATTAGATATATCATGAATTAAATGAAGTTTTTTTTTAAATCAATCAAATTAAAAGTAAAAGATTATATTTTTTAGAGTTACATCTCTTGTTTTCAAACAGTTTGTTAATTAACAACGAACATATTAAATATGAAAGAATAATAGCTTTCGCTTTACGAATGACACCAGAATCGACTGAAAAGTGAAATAACGCATTTACAGTGGACCATGCAAAATTACGTTGCGAGACTAAAGCTTTGTTTACACGGTGATTTTAAAGCTATAAAAGGTATAAGCCGAGCTTAATTTCTAAGCAATGAGACCTAGGTACGTCACACAAACTCGTTTAAGGATTTTGCCTAAAAGTTCTAACTTTTCAAAACTTATGCCAAATTAGTATAAGAACCACCAATCATAACAAACCAAACATCGGTCGACCGTTTCGCTGAGCCAGCTACACATTTACGCTGATTGGCTACGGCTTAAACCCTGTTAAACAGGTGTGAACGGACTTAATATGCCTTAAATCACAAAGCTCTATGTCGACAAAAGCTTCGTCTGAAAGAAGCCTAATAGACCGTTTTAGGTAATAAATTAAAAAGCTCTTGTTATCTCTTTATCATCATGTTAATTATATAGGCATATTTTTGCAGTTTCCTCACTTCTTTCCTTTTTTTTAAAGCCCAAATCGGCATTAGCCCAGAAGGGCTATTAGTCTCAAAACAGCACTTTGCGTCGAATCACTTTAAATATCCGAATCACTTTTGAAATTGTAGCCACCAAATATTATCGCCCTGTATTATATTTAAAGAAACTAAATAATGAAGAATCTACATGAATGTATGCATGTTTCTTGCACTGTGAAAAAAACTACGGTACCTAGAATCATCAGATTTTAAATAACATAGCACCCGAAGATGGGCGCCTGGAAGCCCGAATTTGGAATTTTTTAAAAAATTTTATTAAACGCTGTGCTTTGAAATAAATACATGCAGGGTCAGATAAAGATAATAGGGCGTTTTCTTCCCCCCACCCACTTTTCGTTTCAGGAGGAAAAGAGCAAGATTATGCGATATTAGTAAATGAATTTTGAGGATATAAAATATGCGGAGGGCTAAGCCCAAGTCTTTTAAAGTGGTTTGGTAAAAAAAAAAAAAAAAAAAAAAAAAAAAAAAAAAAAAACATTCCTCTATACATGGTTTAACATTCTTTTCTACAACGAAACTCACATTTTTAAAAGTCTGTAAAATAATATAATATCTATTTTATTAACAACTGCGATAGTAGTACCACTCACGATTTTAATGATTATTTAGAATACTATATTTTTAATACAGATTTAAATCTACCCAAATCCTTAAAAGTTTTTATTTTCTCTGTTTCAACAAGACTTTTTAATTTCGGTATTTCAGTTTTCAGACTTAGAATTCTCTTTTAAGAAAATTGTAATACTATATCGGATTCAAATTTTAAAAGCATCTTCTTTTCTGCATTAAGTATAATTACAAATATCATTAATGGTTTATTAAGCAATGCTTAAAATTTAAATGGTGAGGAGTCATTGT
Organism: Stegodyphus dumicola; assembly: GCF_044657685.1. Taxonomy (NCBI): domain Eukaryota; kingdom Metazoa; phylum Arthropoda; class Arachnida; order Araneae; family Eresidae; genus Stegodyphus; species Stegodyphus dumicola. Next base: position 205,376,686 of record NC_140771.1, read on the forward strand.
ATTACCAGTTTTTATATAGTACATCAAAATTATATGACCTCCTATCTCGTTTTCGGATTTTGCGCTGAACCTGAATGAAAAGACTGAAATGGGAATCGTGTTTCCCTACTCCATCAAAAAAGGCTGCAATGATATGACTTTAAAAAAAGCCTCAACTGGGAAAGCCTGAAATGGGACATAACTCAGTGTTGATTAATTCTACTGCTAAATACCTACCATTTAGCTTTAATATTGCTTTAATGTGATAAATCCAAGGAGTTTAAAATTGCCGTAACATATAATTCTTGCATAATATTATTTCTTTATAAGAAATGTTAGCTCATTTATCCTTCTTACTTTAAAATAAAGCAAACGCTTAAGCAAACGTAGGCTGGCGTTAATTTTAGAAAATGTTCTATGCATTCATAGATGTCAAAGATTTCTCTTTTTCAAGGAATAAAAGTATTCTAGGCTATTTTGCCAGAATGTATTTTCTTTAAATGTTCATAATAGGATGATGAGTAAATAATTAAAAGTATCTACGGAACAAATTATATAAAAAATGCCAAGATACCTTCACTATGGGATGAGGCTTTTAAACGCTTTCGAAAGAAGATTGGAACTACAGTCATTTAAATAAAGTTGATATATTTTGATAAAAGGGGAAGCATTATTCTAGTTCATAACAGGTAATTTTTATCCTTTTCAATATCAAAATTCTTAACTTTAACACGCATTCATTATTACATCAAATTTTGATTTTTCTGATTGTACGTCAGTTTTACTACCTCTTATGATCAACTGGCTGATTTGACAAAATCAATCCACTCTTTTTGATGGATGAAAGGGAGAGCAGGAAGAGCTACATAGGGAAAACAAATAAAAATCAAAGTAGCCATAAAATAAAAGTTTTATGCACATATAATGTTCATAAAATATTTTGAGTTTTAAATTATATCATGAGACATACATCATAATAATAAAGTATGCATTTGAAAAACCAGCTGTAATTTCCTTATTTTGATTTCAACTTTTAGAAGAAGTCTGTTTACACTGTGAATGGTATGTATTTACTTTTTAAATGTGACACTTTCGGCTTTTAGAGGGGACGTAAATAAGTTATAGAGATTTTTAGTAAATTCAGTAAAATCTCAAAAATCAAATCGCTTCTAATTACGTTATTTACCTATGCCACTGACGGAACGAAGAGAGAGAAATCTCCGACCGCCCCCCTACCTCTCCAAAAAAAAGAGAAGTTGTCATACCTACAATAGCTTCCGGTTCAACACAAGGGAATGGATTACAAAAAAAAAAAAAAAAAAAAAAAATCTCGCGAATTCAGTATCAGCTTTTCTATTCCGAATAACCTTCTTCCGTATACAGTTAAAAGAACAGTATCATTTTGGTGTATTTAAATAAAAATTTGCAGGAGGAGGAAGTCATCAAATCAGAGGGAAAAATCTTATTTGCATACATTCTTTACTTGAACGGTGAAAATCAAAACTGTAAATCTCAATTTGTTTTAGACACCTTTTTTTTTTTTTTTTTTTTTTGTTGTTGTTGTTGTTAAATATATTATTTGTAGCTATGTAGAGTGGAACAAATGTACGAAAAAGATACATTGACTGAGCAGATTTCAGGCATGCAGTCACATGAAAATCGTTAACTGCTGCTGTTTTTTTTTTTAACTGCTAACGAGCCTATTTAAAAAAAATAATAATAAAAATAGAAAATAAAAGAGTCCGAAATAATATGCCATGCACTAACAGTTCACTTAGCCGTGGCGACATCAGTTTGTTTTTCTTAAAACCGTATCTAAATCGAGTTGGACTGAGCAAGTTCCTGACTTCTAATGATGAGATAAAAACAAAATAATTGGTGGTAGCTTGTTTTCTTACATGAACACTTTTCTCCGGAAATTGTCAGTACTCGTTATCTTATTCCCTATTCTTTAGTGATAACACAAATATTTAATATACACAAGTCCTTTAAACGTAAGGGGGGAAAATAACTATTTTATTATAAATTAAAGTGCTTAAAGAAAGGGAACGAAAACAGTTTATGCTCTAATAAAATTGCAGGATTGGATCGAAACATTCATTAAAATAACTGACCCTTAACAGCTCAGCGGATCTTCAGCATATTTTCACAAAAAACTCTCCGAATTAACCTTTAACTGGTGAAGTGAAAAATGTATGCGTAAATAATATGACGGAATTTTACTGATCTGTAGGTAAACCATATATGGTATCCGGACATAATCCCGACAGCCGAAATCCCGACAAGCCAGAATCCCGACAGACGGAATCCCGACAAGCCAGAATCCCGACAGGTTCGAAATCCCGACAAACCAAAATCCCGACAGGGTCGAAATCCCGAAAAGCCAAAATCGCGACATGGTCGAAATCCCGACCAGCAAAATCCCGACAGGGTCGAAATCCCGATTGTCCAATATCCCAACAGGGTTAAAATACCGACACGGGCGAAATCCCAATAAGGCCTAATAACCCCTTAACATACTTCCACAGCTGCAACTAGTATATGCTTTGATGACTAGCAAATCTGAAGAAAATTACAAAAGATTATTCCAAGATTTAATTGATTTCGCTGAAGAAATTAATATTGAACTGAGGCCATCTAGAATTATTAGTGATCTAGAAAAGGCAGCTATAAATGCTCCGCGCACTCAAAATGCTGTCGAGGATTGGGGATTGGCACAGAAGATGGGAGACCTTAATTGGACGGCCCATGTTGGCGTTTATAACATCATAGAAGGATTTCAAAAAGAACAGGAGCATGTGGAATACCAAGTTGAATGCATTCTTCGCGGAAAACAACAACCAAACCGTAGGAAGGTAGATGATGACAGAGAAAGGAGAATTATGACTGTTGTGGACGATCGTGATAATCGACCTGTGATGGAATATCTTCGTGCTATCGCTCACAATGTGTCACTGTAAATATGTCGTTTGCATGTTTAAGTGATGTTTTCTTTTTCTTAATAAAAAGAATTTTATAAATTTTCATTTCAAATTTTAACGGTCATTTCAATTTGTTAAAAATTATTTTAAGTAATGACATAATTTTTATGATTTTTTGATTTAAACTTTTAATTAGTAATATGTAATAGTTAGTTAAAAATTGTATTTTATTAAGCTAAATTGAGTGTTTGTATTTAGATATTAACTTGTCGGGATTTTGGATAGTCGGAATATCTACCCTGTCGGGATTCTGGACACTCGGGATTCTGACCCTGTCGGGATTCTGGCTTGTTGGGATTTTGACCCTGTCGGGATTTCGACCGTGTCGGGACTTTGGGTTGTCGGGATTTCGGCACTGTCGGGGTTTTGGACAGTCGGGATTCTGGCTTGTCGGGATTTCGGCTGTCGGGATTATGACCCAGACCCACCATATATTTCAGGAACAATTTTCAAACATAATTAGTTATTCTTAGAAATGATTAATAATTTCAACTTAAGATGAAACATGCTGAAACGTTTCACTGAAAGTGAGAAAGGCAGAGAAATACACGTGGTACGCTGCAAATTAGATTTAAAAAGTAAAATAAAAAAATTAAAATTAAAAACAATAAAATCTGAAAGCTTTCAGATTTTATATTACGCCTAAAGGGGCGTTTTTGAAACGTTTTGTGTGTTATCTTTATTTATTAAATATCATGTTCTTCACACTTAAACCTCATCATAAAATTCAGTTCAACAGCAATATCACAAAATATTTAAAAACAGCATATCCTTAGTGTCACATTCTTGCCACTAGGTGGCGGGCATCTCTTCCTTTACTTTTGCTGTAATTAAGTTCCGAGAAGCAGTCGAGATTGGAACCGCTCGGAGGAGCGTAAAGACTCAGAACTAAAAATGTACTGTCTTAAAATAGTTATCACCTACCTTGTAAATAGTGTATATTAGCTTTTTATTTCAATAAATAATTAAAAGACAAGATGGCCTGCTAATTGTAATAGAAACTCTTACTGGAAAACGTGATTATTAGAAGCCTGGCGTCGAGAACACTGAAGATGCAGCAGGTAAGGAATTTTACATTAATTTTATTGTAAATAGAAGAACCTGATGCAACATTTTTATGGCGCCCGAACAGGGACGCCAGGTTTTTTGAAAAGTTCTAATAAAGTGAATTCAAAAGCTGAATATTAAAATTGAAGATTTTAATACTTGTTCTTGAAGTATTCAGCAAAAGAATAATTTTGTTTTCTAAGTAAGAGTTAAATATTTGTTTTTCATGAGACGTATATTTTTTGTGTAAATGTTTGAATCTAAGAAAGATAATGGCTGAAGTAGATAAATTAAAAAAGAAAAGAAGTATCTTAAGAACTGCCGTTACAAAACTATTTAAGAAAATCGAAAGTGAATTAAATAAATCTGAAGGTAGTATTAATGAGCTCGAAGAATTGTTAGAACAGCTTAATGCTAAAACCGAAACGTTATCTAATGCCGATGTAGAAGTTGAACCAATTCTGAGTGTAGACGAATTCGAAAATGAATTCGAAATTACAGAACAATATCGCGAGAAGATAACGTTATGGAAATTCAGGCTTAAGAAACGGATTAAGGAACTTAATCATGACTTAAATGCACCTAACACTCAGCAAAATATAAAAGACACACCTAATGTTAAATTACCAAAACTTTCGATTCCTGTGTTTTATGGGAATAGTAGTCAATGGGTTACTTTTTGGAATAGTTTTGAGTCCTCAATACATAATAACGAATCATTGAACAAAGTAGACAAATTTAATTACCTGAAAGCATATTTAGGAGGAACAGCTGCTAGCTGCGTTCAAGGACTTCCGTTATCGCCAAAGCATTATGATTCAGCAATTCAAATCTTACACGACCGTTTTGGAAGGAGAGACATTCTTATTAATGCGCACATGAATAATTTGCTGAATGTTGAATCATTAAAAAATGCGAATGACATAAAAACATTTCGTAACTTGCATGATAAAGTACAAACGCAGATTAGATGTCTCGAAGCGTTAGATGTTGTATCGGAATCTTACAGCGCTTTGCTGTGTCCGATGATTTTGAAGTTATTGCCTTCAGAATTAACGCTTGAATTTCACAGAACACAAAATGTTTGCACCGATTATAATATAAAAGATTTAATGTCATTTTTACACGCAGAACTTTCATTCCGCGAACGCACAAGGTCAACGGTTTCGCAACAGCAAAAAGTATCAGATCGGCGACAGTCTTCTTCCCCCCCTGCAACGAAAAGCGCATATGGTCTCTCAAATAGACATAATAAACCAAAGATTCCGACCGCTACAGATTTGTTTACAAAATCCGAATGCAGAGAGGAAAATATGAACTGCGTCTTCTGTAATCAATTTCACAAGACTTATGACTGTAGTTTCGTTTCCGGCTTATCATTACAAGAAAAAAGGGACATTTTAAAAAGAAAATGTGCTTGCTATAAATGCCTAAAATTACACCATTTGGCTCAAAACTGCAGAACAAAAATAACTTGTTCTATTTGTAAAAAGCAACATGCAACTATTATGTGTAATAAACAAAATCCTTCTGTCGAGGTTTCGGAAATTAAAAAAGACAAACAGATAGAAAATAAAGTACTTTCAAATCAAGCAGGATGTTCAGAAGTATATTTGCAAACTTTAATTGTTCGCATATATGGAAGAGGGAATAACCAATTTGTTCGAGCGATAATTGACACCGGAAGTCAAAACTCATACATAAGCAGGTATGCAGCAGAAAGGTTACAATTAAGAAGCTTAGGTGAACAAAGTGTAACCCACGGACTTTTCGGTGGCATAGAAGTTTCGGAAAAACATAAACGTTATAGAATAAAATTGGGTAGCGTAGATAAACGGTATAATTGCGAAATCAATGTATTGGATGAAAGAAAAATATGTTCTTCGATCCCTAAAATCAAAAATATACACTGGATTAGGGAACTTAGAAGAAGAGGAATTTACGTCAGTGACGTTTTTGAAAATTGCAGATTATTTCAGGAGAATCCCCAAGAGATTCATTTGTTGTTAGGGGCAGATGTTGCTGCAAATTTATTTACAGGTAAAATCGAAGTTCTTCCTTGGGGAAGATTAGTTGCTGTAAGCACAAGACTTGGGTGGACAGTCATGGGGAAAGCGAACACTGACAATTACGAAATAGAAAATTCCTTTTCCACGCTTTCGTTATCTTTACATATTTCTGATGCCACGCTGTCAGAACTGTGGAGGCTTGATGTTATCGGAATAACAGATCCAGTTCTCTCCACCCACAAGGATTTAGCGTTGAAACGTCTACAATCTACCACCCAGAAACTTTTATCTCAAAATTTATTTTCTTCATATAATGCAGTTTTTAATGACTGGTGTAACTTAGGAGTGATCGAAGAAGTTAAAGAAAATATTGCGGTTGACTATGGACATTATTTACCGCATAGACCGGTGATCAAAGAAAATAGCTCAACACCAATTCGACCGGTGTTTGATGCGTCTGCGAGGAAACAATCGTCTCCTTCTCTAAATCAGTGTTTGGAGTGTGGACCAAATTTGATAGAACTAATTCCATCTCTTTTGTTGAGATTTCGGGAAGGCAAGTTTGCTGCTATAGCAGACATTGAAAAGGCTTTCTTACAGATCAGTGTAAGGCCTCAAGATAGAGACTGGCTTCGGTTTTTCTGGTGGAATGATGTGGAAGAAAGGAAAACGAAAATATTTCGTCATACTAGGGTAGTATTTGGGGTTAAGAGTAGTCCTTTCCTTTTGGCAGCTGTTATAGAATTCCATCTACAAAAGTACATGAAAAATTCTTCATATGATACGGAGATGGTAGCTAAACTCTTGCGTAGCTTCTACGTAGATAACGTTGTTGCCAGTTTTGACAAAGAATCCGAGATGATCCAGTTCATCGAAAAATCTCGAGAAATAATGTATGAAGGAAAGTTTAATCTTCGAGGTTGGTTACATAACGGAGATAACTTGAAACATGAAACTATTTCACCCGTATTGGGTCTGTTATGGAACTCTCAGAAAGATAATTTAACTTTGAATCTGAATTGGCTAGAAGATTTTGAAATGGGTATAATAACGAAGAGAACAATTCTCGCTGTAACACACAAAATATTTGATCCTATTGGTATTGTGAGTCCTGTTCTCTTGTATCCTAAAGTATTGTTGCAGAACCTATGGAAAACAGGAATTTCTTGGGATATTGAAGTCGACGAGAGTACAAAACAAAATTTTGTGAATTGGTATAAAAGCCTTTTTCTCTTAAAAGAAATATCCCTCCTACGTTGGATACATTCCAGCAAGGACAATAGGAAGTTCTGCAGCATTCACACATTCTGTGATGCCAGTAGTAATGCGTATGCTGCTGCAGTTTTCTTGAGAACTGTGACGAATTCTGGAGTTGAAGTTCATCTGTTGGCATCGAAGTCAAGGGTAGCTCCCGTGAAATATATTACGATCCCTCGTCTGGAATTGATAGCTGCCACGATAGGTGCCAGACTATGCTCTTCTGTTTTAAATGGTTTACAATGGCAAAATGTGGAAACGCATTTTTGGACGGATTCTACAACAGTTTTGACATGGATTCAAAGGGAAGAGATTGTCTGGGCTGTCTTTGTGGAAAACAGAGTCAGGGAGATTAGAAAACTCACAGATCCAAAAACGTGGAAACATATTGCTGGAACAAAAAATCCAGCTGACCTTCCATCAAGAAGTTGCACCGCCAAACAACTTTTAGCAGTTAGATGGTGGGAGGGCCCCGACTGGCTGAAGAAAAATCAGGAAGAATGGCCTATACAAAGGGAAATACCGGACATGGAAATAGTGAATTCAGAAAAAAGGAAATCAGTCATTTCTGCACTAAATACGCAAAGGGTAGAACATTTTTTTGAGAAATATTCATCTTACCATAAAATGTTAAGAATAACTGCTTGGATATGCAGATTTATCAACAACTGCAGAAGACCAGATTCTAAACAATCAGGAGAACTCACAGTCCCTGAAATAGAAACTGTAGAAAAGAAAATATGCAAGATAATACAAATAGAAGCATTTGACAAAGAACTTAAAGTTAGCAACCTTTGTACCTTTTTTGACTCAGATGGCCTTATTCGGTTAAAGACCAAGATTACTAGAAGAGAGGAAGAAGAAAATTTTCTCTGTCCAATTGTATTGCCCTCAAATCATAACTTAGTTCATAGGTTAATTTTAGATTACCATTTGCGACTATCCCACGCTGGTGTGCAATTCGTACTAGCCAATATTCGACAGAAATTCTGGGTCCTGAGAGGAAGAAAAACAGTACGTAAAGTTCTTATGAAGTGTGTTCGCTGTAGAAGATATAGCGCAAAGAATATAGAGACTGTTCCAGCACCTCTTCCTGAAGATCGAGTTAGAGATGCTCTGGTGTTTGAAGTGACCGGAGTCGATGTAGCCGGTCCTCTTTATTTACGAAAAGGAAAAAAGGCATGGATCTTGCTCTTTACTTGCGCGGTCTATCGCGCGATACATCTTGAACTGATAGAAAGTTTATCAACAAATGCGTTCATCTTGGGATTAAGGAGATTTATTGCCAGAAGAGGTCGTCCAAGTATTATTTACAGCGACAATGGCACTAATTTCGTTGGAACTGAAAACCTTTTAAGATCGATAGATTGGAAAGAAATAGAATGTAATTCAACTAGTATGAGAATACAGTGGAAGTTTAATCCCCCAACTGCTTCATGGTGGGGCGGTTGGTGGGAGAGGTTGGTACAAACAGTGAAGAAGATGTTGAGAAATGTTCTCGGCAAGTCCTGTGTCTCTTACGAGGAAATGTTGACTATACTTTGTGATATCAAATCAGTGATTAACTCAAGACCCCTTACGTACCTTTCAGAAGATCCAAATGATCTTACGACGGTACTAACTCCTTCAATGTTTCTACAAGATGTGCACGACGTCGGAGTACCAGACTTAGACTACCTGGATACCATCAATCTGACAAAAATATACAAGTTCTTGCAGAACTTAAGAGAACATTTTCGCAAAAGATTTCGTGATGAATATTTAGCTATCCTAGTGCAAAAACCATCTAAACGATCGACTCGGACTATCAACAAAAAAGACTTGGTGTTTGTCGGCAGCGACAACAAGAAGAGAATAGATTGGTCAATAGGTCGTGTTGTAGAACTATATCCTGGGAAAGACAACGAAGTACGTGTTGTAAAAGTGAAAACTGCAACGGGTGAACTCCTAAGACTTGTGAAACGTATTTATCCTCTCGAACTTGATAGACCTAACTTGTTTAGTGACTTCACCATGAACAGAAAAAACTCTGCCGATAAGTGTGACAGTGATATGAACTATCAAACTAGATATGGACGTAGAACTGTAAAACCTGTTACATATTTTTAAATTGCTATACTAATTTTTGTTTCTTTTCAGTATTTTAGAAATTTAATTGTCCTAACAGTAGTCAATTGGAACATGTTATCTGGATATGGTATGAATGTAATGCAGAAAATGTTTAGATGTGCAATCCTTCTTTGTAAGTATTAATTTTAGAGCATTAGTTACCTTTCATATTTGTGAAAGTTGTACTTGAATTTTTGTTTGATTATTATAAATTTTGTTTTGATTTTCCCATTTTATCGAGGTAAAATCAAAAGGTGGGAGGATGTCACATTCTTGCCACTAGGTGGCGGGCATCTCTTCCTTTACTTTTGCTGTAATTAAGTTCCGAGAAGCAGTCGAGATTGGAACCGCTCGGAGGAGCGTAAAGACTCAGAACTAAAAATGTACTGTCTTAAAATAGTTATCACCTACCTTGTAAATAGTGTATATTAGCTTTATATTTCAATAAATAATTAAAAGACAAGATGGCCTGCTAATTGTAATAGAAACTCTTACTGGAAAACGTGATTATTAGAAGCCTGGCGTCGAGAACACTGAAGATGCAGCAGGTAAGGAATTTTACATTAATTTTATTGTAAATAGAAGAACCTGATGCAACACTTAGAATTTCCGATAGACAGTCTCGCACGCTGGAAATAAAAATGTTCATTTCCTGTACAGTGTTGCTATTGCATGCTTTGAAATCGTTGAGTTTGTTAATAAAAAATTCGTTTAAGTTTTACAAAATATGAAATCAATAATAAAACAAATTCAAAATTCGGGCTTCCGAGTGGAGGATTACGTTATTTAAAATTTGATACTCTATGTACCGTCGTTTCTTTTTGCAATGCGAGAAGCATACCTACATTCATGCACATCCTCCTTTCTTTAATTTCTTTTAAAATAATACATGGCGATGATATTTGGTGGCAACATTTTGAAAAGTGATTCAGCTTTTTACAGTAATTCAACGCTAATCCTGTTAAAAAAAAAAAAAAAAAAAAAAAAAAAAAAAGTAAAGGGGGGAAAAAAAAGATTGTATTTGTAAAACGTGAGCTCAGTTTCTGTAGTACCATAACGGATGAAGGTTATATATATCATTTATAGAAAAGAATATAAGCCTATTTAGATTTTATGTTACCGAATAAATAAAATACAGGAAAATATATAGAATGAAGGAATTATATCTCTGGTTATAATTTAGTACTTAGTAAGCAATTAATAGATCTTATTTGGTTAAAATGCCAAGGAAGGATCTGCATCGAATAAAAACTAAAGCTGTAATTCAAAACTTGTATTCGAGCTAATCATTACAGTTTAATAGCTTTAAATCTCAACTGGTAGTTAAATTGAAAATCAATGAATAGAAGTAATTTATGACAGCGTATTTCATATTAAAATGCTAGCTGCCACAAGAATAACTTTCAGGTAAAATAGGAACATGAATAACATATCAAAAGTGTCTTTGAGATTAAAAGAATTTTTTTTTTCTTAAAATTATCGTGCTAAGAAGTTTGAATGAAAGAAATCGTGATATGTCAAAATAAGTCCATATTTTTTTCTTGAACGAAGAATTAATATTTTTAAATACTAAAAGTCAATAGACCATTAGAAAGACATAAAAAATGAAGTTATATAATGTTGTATAAGCTAATTTATGTTTATAAATGTAAAGTTATAGCCAGTGTTTTTCAACCTTTTTCACGCCACAGCACACCTCACAAGCATAAACAATTTCACAATGCACTTTACAAGAATAAAATGTATCACAATGCAGTATAAAGAAACTTTTCCTATTAACGTGATTGATTTCTTTTATTTCATACTAAGAATTTAATTAATAAGATCTTTCTTTCAAATATTTTTGCATCATAATGCATAAACATTCCAGTTAGACATTCATTTCAGATAAGTTTCTTATTCAGTCATAGGCACGAAGTAAACGAAACAGTTGGAATGGAAATAACAAATCCATATATTCAGTGATTAATATTTGACTTTTTATTTCGCATCTAAGAACTCATCTATTAGATTTAATTGAATGAAATTGTTACTAAATTTTAGAAATTTTTTTTTTTTTCGTTTCTTTTTTCTAATAATAGTTTAGTAGCATTAAAACTATTCATAGCGCAGTTTTTAAATTCAAATACTATTGAACTAAACTATTATTCGTGAATTATCCTTTAAACTAGCTTATTGTGCTTTTTAGTGTCCTGTAATCACTTAAGTAGGATAGATTTTAAAGCTAGATATTTCTGATGAAATTTCAGAAAGTTTATGTAATTTTGATATGTAAATGCTTATTTAGATATGTAAATTTCAAAAACTCGAAATCAGTGGCATTAAACTTCACCTGTTAAAAACTAGAAATCGGAAAACTGAATATATTTCACTTAAATTTTTACTATTAAGCAGCGCATGTCTGAAAATTAGTTAGTTCTCTGATCAATTGAGTATTGACAATCTGGTTTATTAATCATTTTTTTAAAATTTACTTTACAGCTTCTCTTGAAATTCTGCCGATATATTCATCTTTAAAGCTAAATTTTCGCTTTTCTTAGGAATATTTTTCTCCTATTTTGTATAAGGAAATCCTTCTGTTCTTCCTTTTGTTCATTTAAATCAGTACTGCAAAGCACGCTAGCCTTAGGAGAGGATGCCATTATTGAGACTTGTTTAAGGGGAACAGGCTCATATTTATGGTATACACGGGGAAAAAATAAAAAATAAAAGGGGAAAAAAAAGAAAGAAAGCATCCATGTAAGCAACCAGTTTGTTGGGATTTGGTTCCCAGTGAACGGGTTGACTGTCAAGTTAATTCATCTATTAAGAGTATGGCTTTATAGTATATGTTATCAGCAAGCAGTACATGAAACGTGGCCATTTTATAGAATGCCTAGCATTTTTAAATAAAGTATAAAAAGGGAGAATTATCATATACTTTGCCTAGACAGTGTATATAATACCTAGACATTCTATTGAATGACTAATTCTATTCAGGCAAAGTATGAAAAAGGTTATGGTAAAGTTAGTATTTAAAAGACATGCATTCCTCATAAATACAAATGTTATTTTGAAAAAAGTAACCAAAGAATACCATTAAAAAAAACTTTTGTGCATAAAGAAAAATCAATGTTGTACAAAAATAAATTTCCGCCTTTCTTATTAAAAAAAATTCAGATGTGGACACCATATGACTTCCTTGTAATGGCCTATTAAATTATACTTTGCTGCATTCCATTTAAACTTACTTCCTCCAGTTTCATAACAGATATATTTCTCATTCATTAATTCAGTTCTCACTTCTCGACTAAATACATAAAAACTCAAAATATCGACATTAAAAATTGTCAAATATGCAAAAATATAAAACACCAAATACTGTTAAAAACAGTTTTTACAATTAAAATTAGAGTTTCCACACAAAAACAAGCCATTCGGCCAGCGTATAGGAAGACCGATTTTTCGGTGCACAGAATTGAAAGTTTACTTTTGGTCCCACTCGGCAAAAAGACACTGAAGTTGGTGCACAAACTGACTTAATTCACTATTCTATTGAGAGTTTCAAACGTAAACTTTTAAACTGTTGAGAGTTTCAAACGTAAACTTTTAAACTGTTGATAATTCCACAGTTATTGCATGCAGATTAAGTAACGGCATGAAAACCGGAATATAACAACAACATAATTCAGTCTCCTTTAAAGCAGAAAATGCACAATTTACTAACATATAAGAGAAAAAAACTGAGCTCAGCCGGATAACAGATTTATATATACATATATAAACCAATAATTCATAATATTTTTTAATAGGAAAACTTTCCGTTTACCATCTCCAAGGAACAGAAATTCAATTTAAAGCCATGAATCAGAAAGGAAGGTACACAACTACATGTTATAGCAGTCCCATGTACAAAATTTTAACCTTCTGAGGCTTTCTTTTTTTGACTTATGCGAAATACATACATACGTACGGACGTCAAGAAGAAATCTCTTGTGAACCCATTTATAACCCGTTTTGGAAAAACGGGTTATAAAATGGATTCCTTTAATAGAAAATGGATTCCTTTAATGGAAAATGGATTACTTTAGTGGAAAATGGGTTCCTTTAATGGAAAATGGGTCCTTTATTCTGGCCTTTACAAGGATGTAAAAAGTAAAATATTTTCCTATAAATGTTAAGAAATTAAAATTAATCTATTCGTTGTAACATGGTAGGCTTGAATGCATTTTGAATTGCCCTTCTTTCACTCAAAAACATTTCATATTTTGGCTTTTTGTTTCGCACATAATTTGTTGAATCTTTGCCCGCTTCCACTGGACAGAGTAATTTATGACTGACCGGAGAGGAATTTCGTGGTTAAGAATGTCTTCAATTCTAAGCAAATTCTTTGCATAAAATGAGTTATGATCTAGCATGTAGTTGTTTCAAAGATTTTTCAGAGAAGTCACGCTGGTAGAATCCGTTCTCTGTGACACTCATTTATAGCTGCCAATATACTGTGCGAATCACTTAGCTCCTTGTTGATGTCAGGAATCGGAAGTCGTACAGTAGTTCTCAAAGAAGCTGTAATGTAATATTTTTTTTACAAGTTCATTTAAATTTTTTAGCTGTTTTATACTTTGCTGGTTTGTCATTTGGCATTCTACATAATACCTACGGAATATCTGAAATATTAATCGTTTCATATATTGCCTGCCAATTTTCGGCATAAAATTTCGGTATTTTCTATAAAATAGTTGGTATTCTATAGAATGCTGGCTTTCGCATACATCGCCGGTAACATATATAGTTACAGTTTTTGACTAAAAGGTTTTTATTTACTTTTTTTTTTCTTAATGTGTTATTAAATTCACAAGTACATTTTCTTTAAGAATACGTGTAAGAAAAAATATTGTAACTATAGAATCGCTTTCGAAGATCGCTTTCGAATCTAAAAAAGTAAGCAAAGAATTTTTTTTCTTTTTTTTTAAATCTGAAAAATTCGTTTTAAGCTTATTACATTTCAACAAAATACCCATGTACGTAGCGTATTCGGAAACTAAGTACCGTTTCATTCTAGCGCCGTCGCAGCGCTGTGGTAGGCGTCCCGCGCATGCGCACTAGTCTTTCTTGTTTACTGACTTTCAATTGTCGCCATTTTGGTTGCTCTATGTTGTGTTTTCAATTTGCTGTGCACATTCAAAATGTTTAAGACAATTAGTTCTCCCGCTGACTGTGAGATTCGTGCCGTGAATAAATTTTTGAACGCGAGGAATGTTAAACCGGCCGAAATTTATCGTCAAGTGACAGAAGTTTACGGTGAATACGCGATAAGTGATGGAATGGTGAGAACGTGCGTAAGAATGTTTAATGCAGGTCGAACAAATGTCCCCGCCGAGGCTCGGAGTGGTCGGCCTTCTGTTGTCACCGATGATTTGGTAAGGAAAGTTGATGAAGCAATTCATGACAACAGACGCTTCACAATGACAACTCTTTCAGAGGCATTTCCACAAATTTCACGTACTGTTTTGTTCGAAATTGTGTCTGACCGCTTGAATTATCGCAAACTGTGTTCCCGATGGGTTCCAAAAATGCTCACTGATGTTCACAAAACAAAGCGACTTGGTAGTGCCCTGACATTTCTCACGCGGTACAATGATGAGGGAGAAAACTTTTTAAACCAAATTGTGACAGGTCTTGGTGTGTCATTTCACACCAGAATCGAAACAACAATCGATGGAGTGGAGACACACTCATTCTCCGAAAAAACAAAAGTTCAAAGTGACAATGTCATCACAAAAAATCATGTGCACTGTCTTCCGGGATAGGAAAGGGGTTTTGCTTACTGAATTTCTTCCCAGAGGTGAAACCATTAATGCGGCACGATATTGTGAGACTTTAACAAAACTAAGGCGTGCCATTCAAAACAAACGAAGAGGAATGCTCAGTAAAGGAATTGTGTTGCTCCATGACAATGCTCGGCCCCATACTGCTGGTGTCACTCAATAGTTAATTCGACAGTTTCATTGGAAGCAGTTCGATCACCCGCCGTACAGCCCGGACTTGGCGCCGTCCGACTATCACTTGTTCCTGCACATGAAGCGCGAGCTTGGTGGCAAGCGCTTTGGATATGACGATGACACAAAAAATGCTGTGGAGTCGTGGTTATCGAAACTGGCGGGAAGTTTCTTTGACGATGGTATACAAAAACTGGTCACCCGCTATGACAAGTGTTTGATCATTGGCGGAAACTATGTTGAAAAATAGTTTAAGACATGTATTTTCATGTAAAAATAAAATTGGATTCGAAAAAATTGTTTTACTTTTTTTTTTTTTTTTTTCAAAACGGTACTTAGTTTCCGAATACGCCTCGTAATAATATGTAGAGAAAATGTATTAAAGAGAATTTGCATTGAAATGAAAACAAAATTCTTCATGAACAGTTACACATAACCATTCTGTAAAATTACAGAGATATTTACGCATTTTTAGAACGATTTAGTAGCCGTTTAATTACTGTTTAAAATGCATAGAGCATTTCTTTTTAATGTACGATCAACCTTTATTCTGCACTAAAATTCGGCATCGTGATTTCATGACAGAAAGGCTTTCCATAAAATTTGCAGGGCTACTGATTTCCATTGCTCTTCCACTACTTTAAAGAGTGTATCAATGGTGGAAGGTTTGCGTTTAGAAAGAGAGCTTTTCAACAGACAAAAGAGACAGTAGTTCATAAGTGAACGTCAGGTGCGAATTTCAAAAATCTTGGCACTTTAGTATAATTTGAGACGTAGAATCAAATTTGAAAAAGAAAGGCATGTCATTTCGGAAAAAATCCGCGTTTACGTTGAAAATCGTATATTAGAAAAAAACATTGTATGTGAATCTAATGCATATCCTAAATCGTGCTTTCGAGATATGAAAAAAGCAAGTGGAACATCGTCAGTCGGCAGACTAAAGTCCCCCCTCCCTGTGCGTGTGTGTGTGAGTGAGATTCTGCATAAGTATCAAGTACACTTATAAAATCTTTTCGACAAGTAAAATTTCGTCATAAAAATCCTTAACTCAGGTGCTATTTTATATTTAATTTAGAATGCTTTACTTAAGTTTATTATTATTATTATTATTATTAATTCAGATGTGGCAGCGCCTTTCTGAAATCATTCGAACTAAATTGCAGTTGAGTTGCGTTGACATGACATTCTTAGTTTTAAAAATGCTGCACTGTGCTATCTTTTTGTATGAACGTTTTTATTTATGAGATTTATCTGAAAAATAAATATTTTTCAACTTCAACGATTTGAATAAATATATGTTTTAATAGCAAATGAGGATAATCAAACGCAAAAAGAGCTTTCAAAAACTATTCGAAAACAAAATAGATAAAAAAATTCTAGGTGACGCTTTCACATTTGAATTGAACCGGAAGGAATATCGTCTTCGACAAACAGTCATCGAAACAATGTCATTCGTCAAACTCTGATGTCACTGATTATCTTTAAATTTTTATTACTTGCTTACTTTTTCACCAAATGCATTTAAGTGTTAAATAAACGCGTGGAGGGCGGAGAGAACTTTCCGCTCCGTCGCGTTGCTCGGGATGACCGGAAAGTTTTTGTCGTTTACGGAAATCCAAAAGTGAGGTCGACTAACTTCAATCTTTGTTACTGCTTTGATGGGTAAGCGACTTTTTTTGCCCCTGCTCTGAAATCAAGTATTTTTCAGCGGTGTGTGTCCTTCCATCATCTCATTCAGCTATACAAACCTATGTCCAGAATTCTAGGAGCTTCTGTTCCTTTAAGGCCGTGCCGAGATGTTCTGGGACAACAAAAAAAATGTAGAATTTTGCGGTAGATATAACATAAACGCAAGACTTAAATTCTAAGATAGAAAGTGGAGAAGATTTAACTGGGGATAGCCGGGAATATTGATTTAAAAAAATTATAATGAATGCAAATATAAATCTTTTAAAATTAAGCTTCTAAACGGAAGTAAATCAAAGAAAACGAAATGAAAAGAAATACGTGATGCAGGAAATATAAATATGTTTAATACTATCACCAGAGGCTAGTTTACACAATGAAGAGTTTCTTTGAACAGTTGTTAATCCATCTTCCACTGCTATCTGGAAGCCTTCTTGGTAAATGTACCAGTAAATGTGCCGTCAAATGTTCTTGATACTGTAATCCTGGTTATGCATATTTGTAAGTGTGCAGTGCCTTTGAAACATGGAAGCATTTTAAAATACTGCAGAGGTGGAAGTGCTGTCGTGAGGTTGATAGTAGAGAAAGAAAGCAAGAGACTTTCGGATCCATCCTGTGGTGTACTTCTCATCAAAACTGGGATGGAATTCCCCTTCTCACGAGTGTAATATCGATCTACTGCCTATGAAGCACTTTGGATAATATTTTTGTTCATAAGACAGTTTAATGACCAATGAGCACAAGCAGTACCAACAAATGCTGAAGAAACAAATACCTGGCCTTCAGGGAAAAAAGAAACTCAGAATTTCTTCGGAAGTTAATTATAAAAATAATAGGTCTGTCAGAGCTGTTTAACTTAATCCTCTTCCTTTGGAATCTAAATGTGAAAATCAGACAGCAATTTTTTTTAAAGGAAAAAATTATTCCCTTTTATATTTTAAATTTGTTAAAAGTTTTAATGATATAAAATCTTCGAGACGCTAGACTATAATTTGAAACTATTAGACTGCAGTTTATTTCTTTTTTTAATTAATTAATTTGTTTAACTTTCACACATTGTTTACAGACGCGACGCCATTGCTCTACATAACAAGCACTCTTTGATTCTACAGAATTTGCATCTAACAAAATTTTATAAGATTAACATTTTTTATCTGGTAAAGATAGCAAAATTCACTTCAATAGCAGCTCCATTGCCTTTTCCAGGAAAGAGGATTTTTATCAAAAATGAAATATTGGAACCGAGCACTACCGTTCGTCGCAAAAATTAATTACCATATACCAAAACGTTTTGCACTGCTGGTATTAAATAATAATAATAATAAAATTTAAAAAGTCTTGATTTTTTACGAAAGGAGGCAACCGAAACAGACAAAATCTCTTTTATCATATTGTTTGCCTTTTAGCACACTGTTTGCCTTTTATCATATTGAATTACAGTTTTCAGAAATTACATAAACTTAGCTGCTCAGATTTTACGACATACTCAAAAAGCTCAGATTCTGAGTATGTGTGGTGAGCTGATTATTTTAATATTAAACAATACGACAAAAAAGTCACAAGAAAAATTTCATGGAACCTTTTATTAAAGAATTTTGATACATAAGAATCATATGTAAGAGATAAATTTCATTGCCTTAACTTGCATCTGAATATTGCAAAAATATTTCTAATTTTAATATAAAATGTAATGAAAAACTGGGCAGATTCCATTTTTAACACCTGAAAAGTGTCATAAACTGGTGTTTTTACACAGCAATACATACAGGTCCCCCAAATAATCCAAAACTTGACTAGCTTTTTAATAAATTAATTTATACATTCATTTAATGAATATGTTTTGTAACTAAATATACTATATATTAAGATACAATAACACGCCGAACAAATATTAATTTAGAAGTCAAACAACAAAAATCAGCTTTGAATTTGAAAATATAACGCTGATTTTTGTTGTTTGACTTCTAAATCAATACTATATATAATTTATGAATTTATTGAATTGATTTGCTTCATAGTTAGAAATATTAAACCCGCATAATACATGTAATACATAAACCAAATAGTAGGAAATGCATTTTCCGAATCATGCGAACCAATCTCTGCTGAAGCAAAAATTCGTAGAAAACCATAGAAATATAGTGAACTATTCTTATGCGACCATCTCACTAAGAAAACCACCTCTCAAAGTGATCAGCATTTGTTAAAAACATAAACAAACATCAGTATACTGAAAATCATCTGTTTCCGGAAAATGCATCTTTGAAATTCTAGAAGTTCTTTTTCATTGCTTGAGGAAAACTATAAACAAACAGGTAACGTACTATAACAAACAGTATTTAGAATGGTGTTTAACTGTAGATCATAACACACACAGCCCAGAAATTGTTCAAATGATTTTCAAATCAGCTGGCAAACAGCTAAATTGTACAAATGCTAGTAAAAATAAATTTTTTACATGACAAGAAAAGACTGTTTAAACTTTTTGATTATAAGATCATATCTATGGAATAACATCATTTTTGCTGATGAAAGCAATTTTAATATAATTGTACCAGGTGAAAGATTTTTAAAAACCGATTAAAAATATAGGACGTATTACGAACAATGAAACATGAATGGGAAAACCTTACGTTCACCGTACGCGCGACAATTTAATACATTTGAAAAAGCTGAAACGAGATTTCGAAATACACTCTCAAAAAAAAAAAAAAAAAAAAAGCGACGCACCAAGTAAGAATTATCCGAATGGGACGAAAATCGGTAGAAGTGATGTACATGTATAGAAAAACAAATAATTACAGTTTGAGAAAAAATGGATTATTTATTGAAGTGATATAGCTTCACAAAATGAAAAGTCAGTAACGCGTTTGTCCACCTCTAGCCCTTATTCAAGCAGTTATTCGGCTTGGCATCGATTGATAGAGGTTGCGGATGTCCTCTTGAGCGATATCGTGCCAAATTCTGTGCAACTGGCGCGTTAGATAGTCAACATTCCGAGCTGGTTGGAGTGCCCTGCCCATAATGCTCCAAACGTGCTCAATAGGAGAGAGATCCAGCGACCTCGCTGGCCAAGGTAATGTTCCGCAAGCACTAAGGCAAGCAGTAAAAACATGTGCAGTGTGGGGCAGGCATTATCTTGCTGAAATGTACGCCTAGGGTGGCGTGACATGAAGGGCAACACAACGGGCTTTAGAACTTCGTCGACGTACCGCTGTGCTGTAAGGTTGCGACGGATGACAACCGAAGGTGGTCCTAATATGAAATGAAATGGCACCCCACACACCGCTGTCCGTGGCGTCTCCAGACGCTGGTCATCGAGGCTCAGTTCAAAGCGAGATTCATCACTGAAGACTATTCTACTCCAGTCAGTGACATTTCCAGTTCGAATGAGCCCGTTACCACTGTAAATAGGCTTGACGTTGTACAGAGGTCAATAGTAGTCGGCGCAAGGGGCGCCGTGACCTCAGCTCCCTTTCTGTGAGCCGTCTATGAATGGTCCTTGCGGTCACTGAAGCACTAGTTGCACGTACAATCGATGATAATAATGCATCTGGGGCTGTGAGTGCCGCTCTGACGATTGCTCGGTCTTCACGTTCTCTCGTTTCTCTAGACCTAACGCTTCCTTCTTGACGCTGTGTGCGGCCATGATTCACCTATTCCTGCCAACATCGTCTAATAGTGGCATCGCTTCTGCTCAAATGTCGATCTATTCGGCGATAAGACCAAACTGCTTCTTTGAGCCCAACTAGACGACCTCTCTCAAATTCTGACATCTGCGCATATCGTTCGCGCACCTGTATGCGAGGCATAGTTACTGTCTACCAGAGTACATGGAATGAAATTGTGAAGAATTTAAGACCTGAAATCGTAATTTCTCCTCTTAAATATCCTGTCAGTTGCGCAGATCAGATGCGCTGTAGTAACAACCATTCATTCATTGGCAGCCAAAATGTAAAATTTTGTTTTTCCATCGAAACCTGTATGCATATGAATTTGTGTCCAATTTGCTTTATGTATCTTCTCGGTGCGTCTTTCTTTTTTTTTTGGGGGGGGGGGCTAAGAGTGTATCTCACAAAATTCAATCCGTAAAACAGTTAAAATTTCATCAAAACAATGATTCGAAGTATTACATAGCAGTGAATGCTCATCTTTTGTTGTTCTGACCGTCTTCTGTTTCCCGAACATGTCCCTAATTAGTAGATCCAAATCCTGTAAAACATAATCCAAATAATTGTAGATCCAAATAATTGCAAAAACATTTTTTTTAATAAAGCACATTTGAGATTTGTGTCACGGAAAAGTATTCCAACGGGAAAATATTCCAACACTGAAGTTACTGGGAATATAAATAAATAAATAAATAAAAGAAGGAAAAAAACATTTTTTTTTTTTCAAAGCAGTTTTGAGAAGGCTAAAATATATCTTTCAAGCAAATTAGAACTAATAATTCAAATATATTAAGGGTTATAAAAAATTCGCAGACATTGAAACTTCGAAAATTTTGGATATTCCAAAATGACTAATTAATGGCAAATTGTTTCAACAGATAACATCTTAGGTAATACATCACTTGAAATTTCAGTTGCAACTTAAGCTGATAGCTTTGAAAAACCATTTGTTTGGCGCAAAATGAAGATGATTTTTTTTCAAGCAAAAAGTTCTTGAATCATTTTTAAAAACTTTTCCGAATGTTCTTGAACATATCAAGATAAACATTTTCTGCTTGGTAACTTGATTCTATTAAACTGGAAGCGATCACTCAAGAAGCAAAAGTAACAACTTATCTCTTTTGAGTTTTGATAAAATGAACGAAGTCATGAATAAAATGTTGCAATTACCAACACAGAATATGCGAAAGATGATATCGTAATCAAATTTATACGTTGCGAAGTAATGCTCAGTCATAAAAATACGTTCTGCTTGGGAAAAATCTCATTTCCATCTTGCATCGAATTAACGGTTTTAAGCACTAAACGGGGAATTTTAAATCATCTTTTAGACTATTTATGTCATCAATAAATACTAAATTACTTAATCCTGATGCTGACATGCACCCCCACACAACTACACCTCCACCGCTATGCTTGAATCAAGTTCTAAGCATGGCGATTAAGTTCCTCGTTTTCTTCTCCATACAATTAATTATATGTCCATCGGAACCAAAAATGTCACATTTGCTTTCATTTACAACTAAGATATGGTTCCAATAAGCCTCGAGCATATTTACCTTTGATTTTGCGAAGGAAACTTATAAGCTTTCTATTTTGCACTTGCAAAAAATTGTCTTCGAGCAGAGCCCATGTTATCCAGCGGGTCTGAGTACTCGTGGAACAGTTTCAGGTGAAATTGAAGTAGAAGATTTTTCAGTAAATTCTGCAGAAATCTTTACAGCACTCAAACTTGGATTTTTCACAAATTTTCTAATTCTAAATATCTGATTACGTTAACTTTGTCGGACAACCTCTTCTTACTTTATTTTCGATCCGATCTTGTTCTTCAAAGCATTTTATATCACATACTGCACCGTAGAATGGGATAAATTTACTAATTTAGTGATATCCCGGATCGATTTTCCACCCTTGAAAAATGGTATTTGTTGTTGCCTTACGACTACGATCCATTTTTGAATTATAAATAAAATATAACGAAGTAAGCGAGCGAGCAAAGAATATTCCAAGCGAATTGTAAACGTCATCAAAATGCAAAAATAAAAAAAAAAAAAAAGTAGCTGACTACTGTTTTATTTATAAAATTTTACGAAACTGTTTTGGTGTACGGTCACTTTTATGGCGTGTTCTATCATCTATGCCTCCTTACACTGTTCAAATTTAGAAAAATAAAGTAAGTTAGTATTAAAAACGTTTAATTTTATTCAAAATCGCATGGAGATGATACGGAAAAATATTGGGCTTTATATTCGAATTCATTTGCGGGCAACAGCGCTTTTTCTACAAATTCTTAATCGTAAGAACGCTTTTGAGGGCCACTGTATGCGAGCATTATGTTGTTACAAAATTTTATCACTATTATTGTTTTAATTTGACGCAAACGATGAGTACAGGTAAGTGTAAAAGAAAATTTCCGCAGCCGAGGCACTCAGTAAGTGGCATCATAATCGTCTTTTATTAATTATTCATCTGGGGGCATAAATATTAATGAAATTTATTATAAAATATTTTAAAAGATTTTCACAATGTTTATAAATTGCTTACTCTGTCACGCTGATAAGCAGTTTGCTCTTATAATTTCGAAAAGAAATTAAAATTTATTTTCCCTCTTTTCTTTCCCTCCCCACCCCACTCCCGCTAAATGCTTTTAATTGTAATGAATAAAGATTTATGTAAATTTTATGTGTTGAGACTTAATGACACTTCAAGGAGGTTAAATTTATTAGAATCTCTTAAGCTCTTGAAGGCAAAATATCTTGTAAAACATAATATTAACTTTCCTAGATATATTGTTTATGAATCTTAGTAATTTCAGGCTTATTATTATTATTAGAAAAAAAATATTGCGAGTTTCTTGCAAATTTTTCTCAGATCCAAGAATTGAAATGCAGATTCACAAATTTCGCATTGATGGCGCCATCTATGAATAGAGTTTTGAAACTAAACTTATTTGGCGGAAAATTGGTTCAATCCTAT
The DNA here is from genome assembly GCF_044657685.1 of Stegodyphus dumicola. Lineage (NCBI taxonomy): Eukaryota > Metazoa > Arthropoda > Arachnida > Araneae > Eresidae > Stegodyphus > Stegodyphus dumicola. The sequence continues at coordinate 205,400,379 of NC_140771.1, forward strand.
ATTTCAGGTACGCCGAATATTTCAAACATGGAAGTCTGTATCTCCTGGAATTTAATGGACTTCCAGAAATTTTCAAAGTATGTTCTATTTTTATTCTGATCAATGCTTAATTATATTTCATCATTTTTCATCATTAAATCTTCACTCTACCGAAGAGAACATAAGAATAGAAGATAAAATTATGATGCTCTAGTTCTCTAATAAATGCATAAATTATAAACTATATTCCAGAATTTTAAAGTTTTATTCTTTTTCTGTAGTATGAATTACGCATGCACTGTATAATTTTATTTGTGTTTGCTTTTTATATTTACTTTCATTTTTTTGTTGATTTTGATCTAATTTGTTCCATGATATATTCGTTTTCATTTACACCATAGCTAGCCAAATTTCAGAAATCCAGAAATATCCATGAGCCACAGTTAGACATTTTAAGAACAGCAACTAGTTATTTACATCGTTTCATAAATGGCAAAACTATTTGTAAGTTTGTGAACAGTAAAAACTAGCTCTAACTTTACTAAAATCATAAGGAATTCTCATTTTCATAGTTAATATGGTTATTGATAAATAAATATTGCTTTTAATTTGCTTAGTTTGTTAACCAGTAATAGACGGATTAAATTTGAAAGAAATATTTCATATCTGACTCTTCACCAAATGGCAACAAACTGGCATGTAGAAAATAAAAATATTTTATATTGGGCTGTGGCAACGCATTTATCGCTGGGTTCTAACTAAAATTTGGAAGACAAATATCTTACGCTTCGCAAAGTGGCAAACACGTTGTCTTTTAATCGTTGAGTTTGTTAAGCAAAAAATTAGTATATTAAATTCGCCCAAAATATAAAATAAATCCAAAATAAATTCAAATTCCAGCTTCGAGCTGCATATGTTCGGATGGAGGACTACATGTGTTTAAAATCTGGTGGCTGTAGGTGCCACCGTTTTCCACAGTGCCAGGAACATTATAGTATGTATACAGACTCTTCGTCATTTAATACTAATAGAGATACATACGTAATTTTGATCACTTTCCTCTGTTATCAGGAAAGAATATTCTTCCGATGTGTGCAGATCTTAAATTTTTGTACGATAAATTGAACGCTCTTTTATTTTTATTACTAATATTATTTCTTTCTTATTCTCCAGAGAGAAAACAAGCTTTAGTTTCTTCTTTACTAATTTACTTCTGTAACTTTCCCTCCCCAATAACTGTCTTCTTATCTTAATAAGAGTAAACTGAAACTGAAAGTGTTTGGACCTTTATATTTATACAAGATAATATTAGGTACCTTATCGCACTTTACGCAAAATAATATTTGATTTCTTTGTAATTATACAGTAATTTGAAACTTAATTTAAAAACGATAATTGACAAAATAGAGCAAGCTCCGTGAAACTGCTTTCCAAATATGAGAATTATTTAGACCAAGCATGGCCAAACTGTGGCTCGCGAGTCACATAAGGCTGTTAAACCACTTAACTGCGGATCGGATCCATCATTAGAAAGCAGTATAAAAATCATTATATAATAATTATTATCATTAAAAGTCGATTTATTTTTGAGACTGCTTGAACTTGAAACCCAATCATTCTAAAACACGCTTTTCCAAAAATCAGTTGTTTCAATGTTTAAAATAGTATATTCACAGTCATCTGGGGCGATGCCAGCACCACCGCAACCTTTGAAGGCGACTGGAATGCGGCTCTGTGTATTAGTGTAAAGACCCTTGCTCTTGTTAAAACGCTTTGCCGTCTAACCGGTATAGTGGTTAGTATCGCTAACTGCCATACCAAAAGACCAGGGTTTGAATCCCAGAAAATGCATGTATATTTGTAAGTGTATAGTGTCTGTGCGGCAAGGAAAGCACTCAAAATACATCTCGAGCCGAAATCTCTCTCGAGATGTTGTTGGTGGTGAGAGACCGTCGGAACGCCCCTGCCTACATATTATCTGTCGGAATTCTAAAAAGGAAGGAAAACCTAACTCTAAGCTAGATACAGCATTACCCTAACCACCTGTTGTACAACAGAGGTTCTGGCCTAATTTCTACCTGTACCTATTGAAATCCGTTGACAATTACAGTAAAAAGTAATGATCAATATATCAGGCAAAAGCTTAAAATTTGTGATTCGTAGGAAGATATTTTTCCAAATGCATCACATGAGCAAAAAAGAAATATTTATTTATGAGTGTAAATTTATGGGTAAATTAATTGTATTCTGTTACGTGTGAATCTTGAAATTTGTAAGTTTATTTTATTTTGTGTTGTCTTGTTGTATTTGTTTGTTCGTTTGTTTGTTTTTTATTTACTTACCTCTGTAAGCCTAGTGTAATACTATGCGGTGCACAAGGAATTTAAAATTTTCAATTAAAAAAAATTAATTGCATTAGTTTATAAAGCCTTTGTTCAATTGTTCGAAATATTTCATTTTAGAAAAAAACTGTTTTACTACTCTTACGATGATATGTTGCGTACGTGGGGGTTTGTAATGGATTAATGCATGCAAAACCGATGATAGCTTGATAAAATTGTTTTCCCAAAAGAAATACAGTTCTAATCACAATGAACAATGAATAGTTATTCGAACTTTAGCTTTAGTGTTCTTGATCTTTCCACAAAAGTACTCGCTAAGCTTTCTCAAAAGGACGTTGCACAATGAGTTATTAGCGCTTCAAACTACTAATAACATCAAAAAGAACGCAATGCAAAGCTCATCCAAAGAGCGAATCTCGCACGGAGATATCTCAATAATCCGAAGTCAGCTTAGAACTAAAAACTGAGAACTGAAGCTTTCTCAAGTCTTGTATAGTTCCCCCCCCTCGGTTGTCGTGAAATCTCTTATAATCCCTTCCAATGCTCGAAATTGCCGAAAAGCATATGCGGTGTAATGTCAGAACACTCGTATTGGGTGCAAGAAAAGACGTTGACTTTTAAAATATTTATTTTGAAAACTTAAAAAGAAATTCTTGAATAAATATTAAATTAATTGAATCATTTCAGCCATAATTCATACCAAGGCCGCTGATGCGGGACGACGCTAAAATGCGTCTGCTTTCGCTCGTTTACAGCATTAAAAGCTTTTTACACAAAGCTCTCTCCTCGTTTTATTAAGAACATGGAAAGAGAATAATTAGTCCCTTATGACCGGAAACCACACTAAGGCAGTTTTCCGCTGCACCTTTCTTCCAAAGGTCTGCTGTCCATTCTGTCGCTGAGGAAAAAATAGTCTCATTAAGCATCTGGAAATCCGAGGTATGCATACATCTGAACGTCACAACTCCTCCCCTCCCCGGGGTGGGGGGGTTTCAGAACTTCAATTCCTCGTACCTTACCACAGCAAGTCTTAATAATAAAACTAACTAATAATTATTAGCACTAATACCTTTTTTTTCCACAACGCTGGGCTAGGTACCAAGGATAAACATAACAAGATCTATATTGAGGCCAGTATATATAATCAATATAACACTGAGAACTAAACTTAATTATACGCATACTAATAAAGAACTTTATTATTCAGAAATTAATTTAATTTAATATTCAGAAAATTTAATTATATTAAATTTTCTGAAAAATTTTCTGAAAAATTTAATATAAAATATACTTTCTAAGTTTAATAATTAAGAATTCTAAGTTTAATATTAATTATATATCTAGCCAGGCTGAAAAGGGAAACCTTGCATATTTTTAATTTTCCGTTTCTAATAATCGCTCAGGGGGTAATCCAACACCTGGATGAACACGGCTACATTTGTTGCCTCAAAATAAACATGTACATTTAATACTCAAAATAAACATGTACATTTAATTTGTACCTCAAAATAAACATGTACATTTAATTTGGCTTTAACATCAGAAAAACTACTTCATTATAAGTTAGATTTACAGCATTCATGAAGTAGCTATATTTAATCCTCTTTGATCCTTCAGTTACAGGCACTAGTATAGATAAATGATGAACTGGGGATTCTTCTACTTTCCTTGGTAAATTTACACTACTCGGTGTCTTCGTCAATTCTCTTACGGAATTTTTAGGCATTTGCAAACCTTCCGAGTCTGGTTGGTACGAAAAATCATTTGTCATACTACAGTTTCTTGTTCGTGCCGAACCGAAAAGGAAACTCTTAACTTGTACACATTTCCCAAAGAGTTATTGTGATCGTCTAACGCGACTAAGTCATAATATGGTTTTACAACGTAACTTTTCTTTTGTAGGTCCGCTACAAAAGAACATTTTATTGTAGGCAGTGACTGTTCATTCACTTTCGTTTCAGGCAGAGAGAAATTGGTTTTCTCTATCCTTTGTGCTTGATACAAGACTTCACGCCTTTCTATAATGAGGGGAGAAATTTCGCTTGAGGGTTCGAGTTCGCCGCGTTCAGACTCCAGCGGACAACTTTTTCCCATTTCATTCTTTGATTGACTCGGAGCTCGAGTACCTGTTTTCAGCTGAAAGAAAAGTTGATCTACTGCTAAATTTTCGGCGATTCTGTTTCCTAACAGATAATATTCCAATTCATTTCGAATGACCATTGCTTTTGTTGTTACTTGGCCAAACGTTCCTTCTATTGTAACGTTTGCTAAGGGTAAACAGATTGGGGTCTCATCAAACGAGTGTTTTACCCGAACAGTCTCGCCCGTCAGCATATAAGGAGTGAGATATTTCTTGCATATTACGTCAATGCATGACTCGGTATCTCTCAAAACTGGAAGATCAAAACCGTTCACTTTAGCTATCGTTAGATACGGGTCTAAACAATCTTCTTCAATCTCCTGGACCCTATTTACAATAAACGAAGTTTTGAGATCCTTTTTAACTTCCGGACATTGAGGCCTTAAGTGTTCGGTTGAATCTCAAGAATAACACTTAAGTGGTCTTCTCAAATCAAATTGACGCTCATTCTGATTCCGGAGATGTTCCTTTCTGTCAAAGGCATATCTATCTTCCCTCCAGACTGGTGATACTTTTGCGGATCTTTTGAATTTAAATGATTTTTATTCCCCCGTTGTGACTCAGAACTATGAACAGGAGATATCTTCTTCCGGGTTTCACGTACGTTTTCATACTCTTCTAGCATTTCTGCTAATTTATCTGGAGTCGCTATCTTCGACCATTCGTAAATAAAGTGCTGCTGCACTTCGACATTTACATGGGCGCTTCATTTGGTCCGTTATCATGAGATCCTTTAAAAGTTCAAAATCGGTAACTTCCAAACCTGCGATTCATTCTTCGAAATAATTCCTTAATTCAAAGGCAATATCTCTCCAATGGTTCGAGTGTTTTTCTAGGATTCCGTAAATTTGATATGAAATTTTTCTGGGCTAAGCTTAAACCTTTTAAGCAACATCCTCTTTACGTAATCGTAGTCATAAGCCTGCTGCTCTGGTTCTCGCATAATCAGCTGAACTATGTAAGTTGGCAAAATTGTCAATAAAACCGAAATCCATTCTGATTGGTGAAGATTCGGACGCTTTGCTTGGCGCTCAAACATGACTAGATACAAACTAATGTCGTTCTCTTCAGGATCAAATTTTGGAATCAATTTTTTTAGATCGTAACGGCTTTTCCCCATTCCCATCCATTTTCTGCATTCCCATCCTCATTCCCATCCATTTTCTGCATTCCCGCCATTTACAGAGTCATTTCCGTTAACGGTTAGTAATCTTAACTTAATAATAATAATAATTCAAATTCCATTTCTTCTCTCCTAATTCTATCTTGCCTCTCTTCTTCTTCTCTCCTAATTCTTTCCTGCCTTTCTTCTTCTTCTCTCCTAATTCTTTCCTGCTCCTTTTTTTCTTCTCTCCTCGTTGAAGTGATATTTTCTAACAGGCCTTTCATAGGCCTCATAGGATTCATTTCCCATAATCAGCTGTCTTAAATCCAATATCCTAAGTTCAGGGCTAACTTTTCCCCCTAACTCTTCAACCAAGGATTTAAGATCCTCTTTCCTAACTTTTGCTAAGAATGCCATCATATGAACCAAAATTATGATAACAACCTAACAATTTTAGCTCTCTCACACTACATATATATAAAATTGATTTAAACAAATATCATTTTCATGAAGAGAGAGTGAAATTGAATCTTTAATTTTTTTTTTTTTTTTTTTTTTTTCAGAACAGATCTAAACACAAATGCAAAACATTATACACCATAATATGCACATTAGGCGTTCAAAAAAAAACTTGCCTACTTGAGGACTTATGATACTACAGATAATATTACCTCTTAAATGCTTTAAATTCAGTTGCGTTAAACTCAATAGCTTATGATAATACAATATACTTTCGTCAAAATTTGAGGTCTATTAAAATATGCATTCAAAGGTTAATTATAAAAATCGTATATCTACATGCTCATAACTAAACATTAATATGACAACCGCTAAAATGAAAAATACTGGGGATTTCTAGCATTCCCCTTTTACTCATTCAATAGAAAAAATTTTCTCAGTTCTTACACAAATAATGTTTGACACACCTTAACTGAAAATTATAATATTTATAATATCCAAGACGTCTTAGAAATGAATGTCAGAATGCCACCTATCCTTAGAACCTTCAAAGTTACAGTGATTCTTCTCTAACACTAAGTACAAAAATCTACTAACACAGATTTAAATTCTAAAATTTACACTTCTTATTGTAACATAAAACCCAAACAGCACATTTCTTTAAACTTTACAGAAAACAAAGTTACTTAAAACAGCTATGTGAACTTGTATACTAAATTACAGAAATAAATTAAATTAGTTTACTGCCTCAATATAAAAATCCAACGTACTTACCCTTCTGGATTGTAGACACTTATATCAGGGACCGGAATCGAAGACATATCATATTTGTAGACACTTATACTGTAGACCATTATCACTACACTACACATTCACAATAATCTGATGATCTTGGGCAAAGAACACACTGCACTGAACACCATACACTGCACTGCACTAATTTTCTCAGGCACAACGATGATCACACACGTATCACTTTTTCACTACACTACACATTCACAATGATCTGATGATCTTCGAACAAGGCTTATCCGCACACTTCTGCACTAATTTTTCTCGAACACAAGATGATCGCGCAATTTATGCAGCTGAAGATGAGCTGTATTCAGGAGACTGTCGTTCCTTTTTATCTGGACTAAACTTCTTCGTGGATTCTATCTCACTGCTTCGAAGAGCTGTAAATCACTTTTCCGAACTGATGTTCGTAACTTTTCGTGCTGCACTTCAGAACCTGAAGGTCTGTCATATCTGAAAAACACTGATGATATCCCGACAACGACTGTCCCACAACCTTGAGGTGAATTTTCAGAGCCTAACGGTCTGTAATTTCTGCATGGATTTTCTCATCTGAACCGCTGCCACCATTTTAATAAAGCTATAACGTCAGAACACCTGTGTTGGGTGCAAGAAAAGACAAGTTGTCTTTTAAAATATTTATTTTGAAAACTTAATAAGAAATTCTTGAATAAATATTAAATTAGTTGAATCATTTCATTCATAATTCATACAAAGGCCGCTTACGCGGGACGACGCTAAAATGCGTCTGCTTTCACTCGTTTACAGCATCAAAAGCTTTTTACACAAAGCTCTCTCCTCGTTTTGTTAAAAACCTGGAAAGAGAATATTTAGTCCCTTATGATCGGAAACCACACTAGGGGGGTTTCCGCTGCACCTTTCTTCCAAAAGTCTGCTGTCCATTCTGTCGCTGAGAAAAAAATAGTTTTCATTAAGTACCTGGAAGTCCGAGGGGTGCATATGTCTGAACGTCACAGCGGTTAGTTTCATGTCAGAGCCGGATGTGGTTACAGTTACAGATAGGGATCAATTACAGTTATTTAATTACAATACCAATTATAGTTATACAGGAACGGAACCGAAATGTCACCAAATGGTAGCCAAGTTTCGCGACGAAAATTAGTCGCGAAACCATAGACAACTTGGTGGTATTTTGCAAATTTTGCGAGATAGATGTTTATCTCAATGTTAAATGGACTTGCCACTGTAATCTTACGTTTCCGGCACAGCTTCGACCTCTTCAGGCTTTTCATGTTACATTAGAGAAACGATACTACAATTTCACAGATAATTTCACTAAATTTATTTACTTATGTACAAAATTCGTAATAATAGGATGTTGTGGTTTTAAGTCTACTTACGACTCTGTAGTTTTTTAAGTGTTTCCTAAGTTTCTAAGAGGATGAGAGCTATCGTCTATTAACAGGAACCTAGGGCAAAATGAGCCCCTGAAAAATCGCAAATTGGGTTTTACGATTTCCTCTCTGTACCTGAGAGGAAGGAGGCTTTGACAGTCAAGAATCAGGAAGGCTTTGACAAACGCATGCAGGGGTGTGCTGTCGTCCAGCATAGTGCCCGCCCAAACTATTTCATCTTCACCACCGTAATGATCCTTTTGTCTGATGAGGAACTGGTAACTAATTCTTACTACTTTTAAATGTGAATTTCTGTAGGTTGAATTTTAATTAAAACTGGGCGTCACACTGAGCTCTGTAGTCACTTGCACTCGTGTTTTGGCCTGCATCCAATCTACTGACAATTCTCCATATCATTCCATCAGCTGCACGATCATGGCTACCCATTATACCTAAAACCTTGTAAAGTTTATTTAACTCTTGCGAGAAACACGGAAAATTCCGTGAAGGAGTACGAGCACACAAATCGCCGAAAATCCATCATGCGCTTATAGCCAGTCCACAACCGCAACTCCACAGACACATTACATGTACACTTAAGTATTCGACTTTGAATGTTTGCATAATTCTTCGGCGGCATAATTCGTACCTTTGGTTGGATATGTTTCGTAAAAATAAACATAATTTGTAAATTCTCTTAATTTTGCACGTGTTTACAGTTTAAGCCTTCCTTGGAAAAGAATACTAGGAAGCCGAAATGGAAGTTTCTTCTAATGAAGAGAAAGAGAATACAAAGAGTCCATGTCTGCTGCAATCATCAAGAACTATCTGAACAAGTAAAAAAAAGGACATCACAGACAAGCAGCGGCATCCCAATCAAACTGAGATGAAAAAAATGATATATCTTTTCATTAGAAAAGTAAAGCATTCCGCCAGGGCCATCCTGAAGAAGAAAAAAAAGTTAATTGCTTAATAAAACTTCTTGAAACATTTCCGTTCCCTCTTCCAAAAGCTACAGAATGGTAGTAGAGGTGCAAGAGGGTCAAAGATACCTGATATAACTACTTCCAGTTGAAGAATGAAAAGACGCAAACTAAATTCATTTAACTGAAAATTTATGAGACTAAACAGACGCATAGTGTACGTAAATATTTTTATAACAAATAAATTAATAAATTTCGAACATTTAAAATATTGAAGTTGTTTTTATTATTTTGTGAAATATTTTTACAATAATTCTCGATTTTGGACCGAGATGGAAACGCTTAAATTGATAACGAGCGGCAACATGAAACAGGTTGCATTCGTTATGAGAGGCACCGTTGTGTCTTCGTGAAACTTAATACTAGAAATCTGAGACATTCATCACATCGGCATCCGCTTGTAAAATTGATTGTCAGAAGTAAGACTGATTGTCACTTCCCAGAGCGTATTAATTTTGCATCACAGTCTAAGTTCATAATTTCATGTTGCATTTATTGTTTATGTAGCTGATCATGGACTTATGAACTGCTGCTCTGCCATCCTTAATTCCTTAATTAAATCCTTAATTTTTAGCTTCCAGTGAATATTCTAACTTAATTTATAGTATAATTCCAAAACTCCCAAGCGAATTTAAAAGTTCTGAAAACCAAATCTGGAGAAATACAGACAGGCAAAGGACCGGAGAAGCACTGACTAGGCTTTTGAGCTCCTTTTGATGTACTTTAGCCAGCCTAGAAGTTAGTATTGAAGCTGAGGCAATTCACAAAGTTTATGCTTAATCGTAGTAACTAGGAACCATTTTGCGAAACCTTTATAAAATACTGATCAACCAACTATTACTGTATGTGCAGATAGTTCAGCTGCCAATATCCAAATGTGCAAAAACTCTAGACAGCGTAATCTAATCGTCTTCTGTAATCCGGCCTTGTTATTATGGGCTTACATACTGCTTCTACAAAATTTTAGGATAAATATTTTACTTCAAATTCCAGTAAATGTGTCAGACAATTGCAAAAGTTTTATACCGTCTAGCCGGCATAGCGATAAGTGACTGAAATGCCACCAGGGATAACCACTGACCTTAACGTTATAAAGTTTACTTCTTTTGGGCAGCATACACTATAGACTTTAAAAAGACTATTGAAGAATCATCTTCTAGCCTTCTGAAACAAAACAAATTCAGAAGAAGGGTATATAACAATATATATATATAACTACTACGAGCTCCGAAGGCGCCAAGCAAAAATTAGGGAAATTACCGTTTTGAGATGATAGACGATTGACGTGGGAGCAGAGACGCTACTTCTGTTTAAAACGAACTTTGACGAATCATTACTTTTTTAATTCTCTTAAATGCTAAATTTATGCAATAATCGTTTGTCTAATCAAAATGTCTTTCGTTAATTAATTTGTTCATCGTTTAAAATCCCCACAAAGTTTTCTCAGAAGTGGGATAGCACTTCAGCACTCGAAGGAACTGTATTTTACCTGCTTTCCTGGATTACTACCGGTTTCGAAGATTTATTGTTGCTGTGATGGACTACGATGTATAATCAGCTATGTTTCTAACAAAAACCTCGTCAAACTCATAGGAATGTATGCTGATTTACCTGAACCGAAACTGCATAATAGTGAGTAAATAGTGTGCAGCTCTATTAAAGACTGTGGAATAATTTTTAATAATACTGGATGTCAAGTGGTGAATTGTGGCCAAAAATCCATCGGACATAACCTGTTTGTACTCGCGCTTTGTGGACACCATTCGTGATCTATTGGATGGTATGGAAGTACCTTGTTTCGTTTCTGTTTCCGAATTATAGCCAGGAACATCGTGGATTGCCATTACATGAAGTGAGTGATTTTCTTAATTTTATTAAGTTTAATTGATTATTTATTTTTAATTGATGTGCCGGGAATCGAAGATGTCCTGAAAAGTGAAAAAGCACATAAAATAAAATTATTACACAAAATAATATTTAACGATGTCGGCGAAAGAAATAATCGGAAAAGATTAAGACAATTTAATGGTTTCTCTTTAGCAGAGAATAGTAAAGAACTTAATGAAAAACTAGAAAAAAATCAAACAAGATTTTCAGGCTTATGAATTAATTTCCATTGCCAATGTTTTATGCATTGATAGCTCTGGCACACAAGATGACTTAGCAACCCGAATTGTTTCTCATCTGAATAATTTAGAATTGCTTAAAAATAATTTAATTTTAGAAGAAAGTGAAAACGAAAGGGATTTAGAGGGTGAGGATGGTGGGGATAAAAATGAAATAGATGATAATATTCGAGATGAAACGAAACTAAGAAACAATTCTGGTGCCACAGTGAGACAACTTCCTTCCCAATGTGCTAATGATAATATTATTAGTACAATTGAAAACAAGTCGAATGTATTTCATAATTGTAGTATAAATGTTACTATTAAAGACATCAAATCTTTTGTTGGTCAATTTGATGGCCAAAGCCACAAAAATGTCAGTAGTTGGGTCGAAAGTTTTGAAGATGCAGCTACCATTCTTCAGTTAAATGATTTACAAAAACTGCTTTTTACTAAACGCCTGATGACAGGCAAAGCAAAACTATTTGTTCTTAGTGAACCAAAGTTGAGCTCATGGCAAGTTTTTAAGAATGCTATTCTTGATGAATTCCGGTCCAGCTGCAATTCGGCCGAACTGCATGAGTTATTATCGAAACAAAAAATAAAGAGCTATGAAACGTTTGATGAGTTTTTTTTTTTTTAATATGAAGAGAATTGCTAAAAATGGTCAAATTGAAGTGTTGCTTTAATACGATATGTTATAGATGGTATACCAGGCTCCGCGTTTAAAAAATCTTGCTTGTATGGGTCACAAACATCAACTGATTTTAAGAACAAATTGAAGCTTTATCAACAGATATGTGATGATGAAGAAAAGTCGCGAACGTCAAAAACAAAATCTGAAATTAAACAAAAAAATTAATCTAAAAATAAATATGACTCAAAAAATTCTGTTAACCAAACTAAGTGTAATTTAACCGATAGTGGAAGAACAATTCCTGAGATAAAACGTAATACAACCTGTTTCAACTGCGTTGAAAGCGGTCATATTTCTAAACAATGTGTTCATAAAGATAAGCGCGTCAAGTGTTTTAAATGCAAAGAAATTGGGCATCGGAGTTTCGAATGCTCAAATACGAACTCGAAACCAGAAGTAGCAACCGTGAATATTGATGTAGTCTCGAAGATGACCAAAGAAGTAAAAATTAATGATGCATATGTAACTGCTTTAATAGACACAAGAAGTCAAACTACTTTGTTACGTAGCTCTATTTCTGATAAATTAAATACCGAAGGGCTCGGGCTCGTAAGTTAAACACTGAGTGGGTTCGGTAAATTTCAAGTAAAACCTCTAGGCTTCTTTAAAGGTAATATTAAAATTAATGATTTCCAGTGTACTGCAGATATTTATGTTGTAGACAACAATGTGATGACACATGAAGCCATTTAGGCTTAAACGTAATGTTGAAAGGTGAAATATTAATAAACGAAAATCGGGTTACCATAAAAAATAAGTCACAGAGTGTAGAGGAATTAAATATTGTATCTGTTTTATCTGTTGACCTAGCTACTAACGAAAACGAAATAAAAATTTCACCTAGTGTTCCAAACTGCTTTAAAGAGAATTTTCAACAGTTAATTTCGAACTATATGCCACGTAAGACCAAATCTACGGACATACAGTTAAAAATTTGTATTAAAAACCAGTATCGCATCAACCGCATAGATTACCGTTTGCAGAAAAGAAAATTGTTGAAACCCAAATATACGAATGGCTAACGTCAGGAATTATAGAACAGAGTTCTTCGGAATATTCCAGCCCATTGGTCATCGTTAAAAAAAAGACGGAACACCAAGAGTCTGCGTTGATTATTGTTGTTTAAACAAAGTTGTCGTAAAGGATAGATTTCCCCTTTCCCTGATTGAGGATATCGTAGACCGCATTCAAGAACCACGTGTTTTCAGCACTATTGATCTCAAAAATTACACATCATTTGTTACGCATGGAGGACAGTAACAGTTTTTGAAAGTGCCTTTTGGACTCTGTAACTCACCAGCTGTATTCCAGAGATTCATAAATACCATTTTCCGACTTTAGTTAACGAAGGCATCGTTTTGCCGTACATGGACGATATCATCATTTTGTCCGCCTCATACGAAGAGGGAATCGAGAGGCTGAGTCAAGTTTTAAATCTAGCGAGTGAATACGGGTTGAAATGAAATTAAAAAAAATCTCAGTTCTGAAAGAAACGAAATGACTTTTTAGGTAATGTCATAGAAGAGGATAAAATTTTCCCATCCATCTTGAAGACGCAAGCTGTTATAAATTTCCCTGAACCATCTAATTTAAAACAGATTCAAAGTTTTCTTGGGTTGACAGGGTATTTCAGAAAATTTATTACTAAATACTCTATAATTGCCAAACCCCTTAGCGACCTGCTAAAAAAAGGGTAATAAGTTCGAATTCGTTGAAAAACAAAAGATCACATTCAATCGTTTGAAATCAGCGCTAGCTGAGAAGCCTGTACTTGCAATTTATAACCCTCATTATGAAACCGAACTACACACAGTCGCCAGCATAGAAGGATATGAGGCGATTCTAATGCAGGAAACATCCAGGTGATAGCAGTTTTCACCCCACTTATTTTATGATTAGGAAAACCTCTGATGCAGAGAAAAAATACTCAAGTTACGAGTTGGAGGTCCTCGCGATCGTAGAAGCACTGAAAAAGTTCCGTGTTTACCTTTTGGGAATTTCATTTAAGATAGTGACGGACCGTTCAGCTTTTCAACGGATAATGGAAAAAAGAGATTTAGCAACGCGTGTTGCTCTTTGGGCTCTATTGTTACAGGAATTCGAGTATATTATAGAGCATCGTAAAGGTCTTATGTAGATGCCACATGCAGATGCTATAAGTAGAGCTCCTGTAAACGTCTTATGTATTTCTATTGAAAATATCTTACCTAAATTAAAACTTGCCCAAGAAAATGACGTTGAAATAAAAACCATTAAGGAATTATTGAAAACCTCAAGTTATGAAAATTATTGTAATAGAAATGGCGTATTATACAAGTTTATTGACGGTAAAGATTTGATAGTCGTACCGGAAAGTATGCAGACTGAAATCATAAAAGATGCTCACGAGAAAGGGCACACCGGTATCAAGCATACAGAGAAACACCTGAATGAATACTCTTTCATTCCCAAACTTCGGCAAAAGATAGAAAACGTTATCGCCAATTGCGTTCATTGCATCTTAATAAATCGCAAAGCAGGAAAAAAGAAAGGATTTTTACATCCGCGATTCAAGAAGGACATTCCGTTGCATACCTATCACATAGATCACTTGGGTTCTCTGTAAAGTACCCATAAAAAAAAAAAAAAAAAAAAAAAAAAAAAACTACAAGCACATATTAGTAGGGGTCGAAAAAATTTAGGAGCGATCTCCCTTCGCAATCTTGAAAGGAGAGCTTAGGAAAATCAGTTGTGGCTGAGAAATGGCCATTTGTCTCTTCAGATTGCAACTAATGAGTTTAACACCCGAAAAGACAATGCACACAAAATTGTGGATGATCCTGCAAAAAGAGAAATGTGTTCTCCCTTCCTGCTAAACGACAATGCACCATCACACAATCCCTTTTTTTCCATACTTTCTGGTCAAGAAACGTCTCAGGATTTTCAATTGCCCCTTATTCACTAACGTAAAAATTATTTTTTTTTATCATTACCGAAGAGATTCAGAAAACCACAGTTAAAGACTTATTATCATTATCCAAAAGATGATTTCTGTAAAGAAATCAACCAGTTGTACGAATGTATCAAGCGTTACGTAGAATTATAGGGATTACGTATTGAAGGCTAAGGAATAAGATCGTTCTTTTCTTGAATTTTTGTCCTTGTAAAAACTAGTCTTAAAACTTTGTAGACGTATTATATATATGCTAAGAACAATTCTTATCTTTCTAGAAAAATCTAATTATATATAAGATTTGTTGGTCAACCACTCTTAGAGTCATTAAAAACTGTTGTTACTTTTATAGTTCTGGGGCAGTCTTTTTTTTTTTAAACCCTTGGCCATAAAAAGAGAATTTAGGCTGACGTTTTACTTGCCACTTGGTCATCACAAGAATATTTTGGAAATGAGAGGGAGATAATAGTTTAATAATTTTCAGCTGATTACTTTTCCATTGCATTAAATCAGGAATTGATTTCAAATATACCAGTAAATACTTCAAAACCATAAAAATTTGCTCTGCTTGCTGCTTTCATCTTCCTGCAAAGCTATCAAAAATTATAAACAATAGGCACCGGGCCCACCAGCGGCCGAGCGGTAAAGTCATTGAACACTGGTAGTTCGGTCCAAGGTTCGGATCCCGCGAACGGGCTGGCTGCATGGGCGTTTTCGTGGATTTCCCCATGTGTAACGTGTATACGAGCCAATTTCCCCTAGAAAGTCCTCCACGAAGGCATCCCTGCCCTTAGGCAGATAGCCCTCGAGGCTTTGCCAAAATCACACACACACACACACACACCTTTGTCTTCATCCGAGGCGCGCCTTTCAAGAAATATAGTGTTGTGATCCCTAGAATCATTTTATGAGCTGGTCGCCCAACGAGATAGTGATAAGTCATTTTGACTACCGTACCGGGCCCGTGTTCGAAACCTGGAAAAAGCATGGATATTGTTTAGAGATAGTGTATTTGCGGCATGGACTACTCTAAATTATATATAAAGCCAAAAAACCATTATTCACGTGGTTTGGTGGTAGCGGGAGACAATAATAATAATAATTATCCTTAGCCTGCCTTTCCTCTCATCGGGCAATACAGGTCATTCATATCATCCCGGTCGTTGCGTAGTAACCTCTCTTTTATTTATAACTTACATTACAGAATATATAATTAACAATATGTTGGTGTGATCCAACTTACAATTGATGTGTTAGTAGTATAATAAAAAATCTTGGTTAGTAGTTGTAATGAGCAAAATTTAGTTTAGCTGTGTACAATATTTACAGAAGGCGTGCTGCCTTTTACAATACTTCAGACTGATATTTCTTGGATAATGCTCTGTGCATTGGAGTTTGAGAATGTGATGATATTCCTGTTTGTAAGCTATCATCAAGATATTGATCTTGATGATTGCTGCAAGCTCTGTACTTTGATTTTGAGATCTTAATTGTTGAAAACAATGATATTTGACACTTTTAACAAATAATGGGGCAAAATGAAAAATTGGACCATATCTTCAAATTTGGGCAATTCCAATCAAACCAGGACGTCTGGTAAGCCTGTTTAAAATTATAAGCGTATAGTTATAAACTATTGTTATAAACAAATACGTTCATTAAACCCCTCTAATTAATTACTAAAAAAATTTAAATAACATTTCGTCGAAAACTTAAATATATTTTTTTTCACAATAGTGACACACACAAAGCCGTTAGTGGGGATAACGGTGCCAGAGGGCATAGGGTTAAGACCCTCTGCTCTTTACAGTAACTGCTAACTATGGTCACGTGTGTTTTTCTATTTCCTTTAATTTTAACAATTTATGTAATGTAATTTACTCTACTCCCCTACACCAGTAACCTTATGGGTTGGCCACAAGTGACCGTAGGCTAATGATGATTTATAGCTTCCGTGCTTATTGTGGCCTTCGGTTTAATTTTAATTCTAAAGCTTTATGCCACTGCCTCACATTTGTAATCTACGGGCTGACCAGTGGCGTAGTTAGAGGGAGCAAGGGAGGACATCTTTCCTCGAGCGTTGCATCCAGGGGCCCCAAACTGATGTTAGGAAATTTTAGAATTAAAATGTTTTCCATTCTTGGCAAGCCAGGAGGGGTGGGAAATCTTCAGTTGTTCCCAGGCGCTGAAAACTCTAACTACGGTTCTGGGGTTGACTTCCAGTAATGGCCAACCCAAAAGTGACTGGTGATCGACAGACGTCCTTCGTATCATTGTGTTTCCATATGAATGTAAATTAAAATTGTCTTTTCCACCGTCTCATGTTGGTGACCATTTGGTTTACTTGAGTGATCTTCAATCTGTAGTTCATCGGTGATTTTAATAGGCACTGCTTACTAACTTTGAAAAATCACCAATTTAATATTAATCTAAATATTAGTCTGAACTTATAGTATTGATGACTGGTATTGGTGACCCGCAGATTCGCGTACTGGTGACCCTCAGATTGAACCCAAACGACCCTCAACCTGTAGGTCACCGATGATCTTGATGAGCAATGATAGTCGCTAGTAACCAAAAGCTTTGACAGCTATCTGTGAGCTTCGATTTAATTTTAATTTTAATAGCTGTCTATATTTCTTGCAGTACTTCACAGTGTTGACCCAAAGAGTGATATTAAGTCACAAATAATTTTAAGGTCACCAGTGATTAATCCCCTTAAAAACAGAAGAAACATAAGAAGTTCTGCTAACTGGAAAATTTCTTCCAGTTTTGTTCGTTTGCCGGTTTTAATTAAAAATCTACGACAAAATAAGTTTCCTGTTTTACGTATAAATTTTTTCATTGGCGTGTTTTTCTGCTAATTTTAAAATTTGTTCTAAAATACTGTCTACAAAACAAAATTTCAAATATTGTAATCCTCCTGCGAATTTTCGTGGAAACTGCTTTAAGTGCTGGTAGTTATGAGAAAAGTTTCATTACAAAAATCGATTAAGATGTATAATTAACACTTGCAATTGTTTATTTTACGTTTAAGAAATCTTTCTTCAGAACAATAACGGAAGCAATGAAATAAACCCCTGCAGTGTCATTGACTTTTTTAACAGAAAAACAAAGTATAGTTTATAAATGTAAAATTGGAATTCAAAATTTTAGTTCAAAATCAAACATAGTTTTAATTTATTTCCCCGAGGAGGGCGGCATATCCGGCGACTGCTCCGGGAGGTTATGTCATTACCTACCTATAGAATATCTGCAGCTAAATTTTCACAATTTTGTATTTCTAGACAATTAAAATTGTATATATTCCAAGAATCGTTGTAAGCCGCGATTGTTGGGCAATTTCTCACAACATGCTCCGGCTGTCATCAATTTGATGCCTAGACTGGCGCTTCAGATAGAGGAATTCATAAGCATGGGCCTAGAAGACAGTATTGAAGGTGCAAGGGGGGGGGCGTGACCAGTTGTCACGTGAGTAGCAAAGGCATCTGATGAGCCAAAGTGTAAAGTCCATTAAAAGGTTGTCTCACTTAATACAATTCGTTGGTCCCGTGATGAGCGTCTACAGAACTAGGCATTTCTCCAATGGTTCTTCATGGAGAAATAATTGCAATTTTAAAACACAAATATAAATAAGTAAGTAAGACCACAGTAAGATGTAGAATAAATACTGAAAGTACCAAAATTTTTCGCTTCAACTAAAAAATGACAAAGTAGCAAGTCACGTGGGGTGTCACCCACACATTCACTGTTGTTTAGAAATGCTGCTTGATTCAGTGCAGCCATTAAAAATAAATTTGCAATGCTGCAAATGTGATTATCAAATAAACACCTTAAGTTAGGAAATTTTGACTATCGTGGAGAAAAAAGGATGCATATGGTCGCAGATGGTTATCCTCTCTGAGAATCTTATAATGAAATATTTTAGGTGCTCACAATCAATGGCAGAGTTAAAGAGTTTCTCATTTGTTCTGTTCAGAAACTTATCTAAGCAACCAATTTTTAGATAATCATTTCTCCTTACATGGAAATGTGCATTTGTTATCATGTGGAGGAATCGATACACCACCGGTAGTTTCGGAATATCATTTTTGGTTATAGTAGGACGTATCGTGGACATCATAATAGGAAGTATCGTGGAGATGTAGATGAGTCTCCTTTTAGAGCGTTCTAATTCTGAATGCTTTCCAACGAACGGGTAGAGGCATTTCATAATTTTAACTGCCTTGTTTTGTACATGTTTTAAGCGTTGCGACCAGACCAGGTCATTGAGAATCACACCCAGCTAACGAGCTTGTTTTAGGATCGGAACACATTCACTACACAAAATTAGTGGCTTTTCTTGATTTTGAGATTCCTCTTTTTTCTCCTAATGACACCCATCTGGAAGTTTTGTGTATTCATGGCAATATTCCAATTTTCGTCCTACTCTTTGACTATCGGAATGTTTTCTTGCAGTTTCCAAATCGCATGCAGTAGTATGTTAGTAGAATTAACTGCCAGGGCAGTGTCGCCTGCATAACATGCCAGCGTTTAACTATCATAACAATGTGTTTGTGGGAAGTCTGCCATATAAAACAGGTAGCTAACGATCATAATTGCTAAACCTTGTGAGACCGCCCCCAAGCTTGAATTTCTCTTTCTGTCTAATATGAGTTTAAAAGTTCTGTTTGCCATGAAGGAAAGAATATCATGATGAGTTCTCTCACAAAGTTCAAGTTGATGAGTTAAATTAGACCCTCATGTCAAACGCATCGAAAGCTTTCGCCACATCAAGCATGAGAATCACTACATTAAGCTTTGAATGCAGAGCAACACCAGACAATTCGGTGATCCTAAGCAGCTGTTTCGTTGTCATTGATGATGAGGCTATAACAGCAGCTATGAAGTTTGTTGACCAAGAAGTTTGTATTTTCTCAGATAGCCAGTCGGCAATCTTTGCTCTTTGTGATCCATTCCATCCCTCACCGATCATAGCAGATATACAATGCCTGCTCAAAGAAAATGCGCATGACTGCAACATCCAGATTTTATGGATTAAAGTGCACGTGGGCCACAGGGGCAATGAGGATGCAGACACTCTTGCAAAGGAAGTTGCAAAGAATATCGGTGCGCAAGATGTCCAGATCCCGCTTCCCAAATCTTATCTGAAGCGAGTCTGTCGCATTAAATCGCAGCAACAATGGCAAGAGGAATGGGACTCTATATCGCAAGGCGTAGAACCCATGACTTTGTCCATAGAGTTTCCCAAGATCGACTCATCTCAGCCCCTTTTCTTTCCCGTTTCATTACAGGCCACGGACCACTTCCCCAATATTTCTATCAAAGGGGAATATGAACAACTGATCATTGTGTCTGTAATGAAGTAGGTACACCTGATCATTACGTTACGTCTTGCTCTCTCACGGAAGAATGGCACATGAGGCTTCCTGATACTGACATTGCTTATAAACGCTTCTTCATTAAGCAGCCAGCCTATCTCAAGAAGCTCAAAAGCATTATGAACAAACTTGAAGCACTAGGACTAGAATTATGCAGCCCACAATAACAGACTTAAATTTCGCAGAGATTCAAAGCACACTGGTTTCCAGTGGCCTCTGCAAGAAGCCCATCTTGAGTCAGTACGCAGAGTAACATTAGGCTGGGAACACGAAAAACAAATGTAAATATGATTTAATATTATCCAAATGTAAATAGTTTAATTATGTATATTTGTAATGAGCATATTAAAGCATGAGTGCAATATTGTAAGCATGTGCATTTTATAAATAGAATATTGTGCAGCGTATTGTGAATAATGTATTGTACAGCACACTGTGTATAGTACCTTGGTAAAATGTGTAAGTGCTCGTAGCATGCAGAGCTATGCTTTGAGCCGAAGGAAGCATAATAATTATAACTGTAGTACTACAACTTAATGTATTCAAGAGCACAGAATGTAAATATTATAGTGGTAATTATTATAGTAGTTATATGTATGTAAATATTATTGCATTCTGTAAATTTTAGTGCATTGAGTGATTTATATATAGTAGTGTGTTAATGTGCATATTATGAAATGTATAGCGCATGGTAAATACGGTATTTAATGTATCTAGTACATGTAATTTTTTAACTGCAATTAATTTGATCTGTAATTTTTTCCCTCAATGTGTATTTCTAACAGTGTTTTTTATAAGCTTTTTGTATTAAGAATTATGTTGTATATAACAAAGAGTTACTACCACTGCCTATATTATTTAATTAAGAGTAATGTTCAATGTAATATGTAGCCAATACACACAGTGCATTAAGTGTAGAAATGAGTTTTGTAAGGTGTCCTAAATATAGTGTAGTGTTCAATGTAATATGTATTATAAAAATTTTAGTGTATTGGGTGTTTTATATACAGCAGTATGTTAAGGTGCAATGTAACCAGTAGAATGCTTAATTACAAAGTTATTTTTGGTATGTTTTAAGAATACAGCAAAATATATGCCACAGTTAACTTTTAATATCTTATTTAATCAAAAGTAATATGGGCTGTACTATGTCCTTAAATCTGTATTTTGTATATTATAAGTACAGCACAAAGTAAACAAAGAGGATTTCTGTGTGCAAAATGTGTAATCTGTTTGTAACGTGCAATTTTGCTCTTTATTTAAGAGCTTTTAATTTATTTATCTGTTGTATCAAGTTATTTATTTAAGTCTGTTTTATATAACAAGTTATGTACTATATAATCCAGTTATGTCTTATTTAAACAATTACATTGTTCAGAATCTATGTTGAATTGTCAAGAATAATGTTCAGCGTAATATGTTGCAAAGTATAGTGTATTAAGTGTAGCATTGAGTTGTAAATGTGCCTTAAGTACAGTGCAATGATCAACGCAATGCATATTATGAAATGCATATTGTAGCAAGTATGTGTAGCAATGTGTTAACATGCGATGTAGCCAGGAAAATGTTTAATTTCACATGCAGAAAAATCTATATTTTGCCCTTGTATGGCCATGTACTTTGCCCTTGTATTGTTTTCGGAGTGTAGCTTCAGATAGTTGCGGGTTCCGGACGATACCCGACTAGTCTATGTAAGCCGTCCGGATGTCCGACCTGCTCTCACCTGTCACCTGTCATTGATGATGACTCGAAGCGAAGAATTCAAGCAAACTAATGTCTAAGAAGCTCCAAGTAGTGAGCTAAGTTATGTGCAGCTAAATATTCACTTAGTAAGTTTATTTTTATATGCCTGAGAACGCTCCATATGTACTGCTTGACGTCCTGTTTTTGTCTTTTTGTGCTAATTCACAAAAAGGCATGTTTCTGTATGCAGTGTTGTGTAGGCCATGTATGCTATGACAATATGCTATGCTATGTTCAATCACTTTTGTCTACTCTATGCTATGCCCACCTGCTGTACAGGTCATGTTATGCTGCTTATTTATATTTATATATATAGATTGTTTGTTATAAAAATTTTTTGTCAATATATATGCCTCCATGTTATGTTCTGTATGCCGTGTAGGCTATATGACGCTGTGTATTTTATGCTGTAAATCTGTGACGTCAGTATGTTATGTCGCAATACTATGTATCCTATGTCTATGACATATCGCTACGCTATATCCACCTTTCACGTATTTAAGTTACGTTCAATTTTAGTTCAGTTCGCCTTCAATTTTGATGGAGAGCACCCCGGGAGGACGGGTCTGAGGGTCTCCCACTCCTCGAGAGGATTTTCGGCTCGCCGCATATTTATATCGCCTCCATGCCGCACGGACACTAATTATTTATGGAGAGCACCCCGGGAAGACGGATCTCGAGGGTCTCCCACCCCTTTTTTCTTACCACGAACCTCTCGAGATAACATTCGGCTCGCTGCATATTTCGAATGCCTCCATGCTGTACGGACACTGCCTATTTACAAACATCCATGCCTTCTCCAGGATTCAAACCCGGGCCCCTCGGTACGGCAGTCAGCGAAGCTAACCACTATACCGGTTGGGCGGCG
This sequence comes from Stegodyphus dumicola, assembly GCF_044657685.1. Classification (NCBI taxonomy): domain Eukaryota; kingdom Metazoa; phylum Arthropoda; class Arachnida; order Araneae; family Eresidae; genus Stegodyphus; species Stegodyphus dumicola. The sequence continues at coordinate 205,423,266 of NC_140771.1, forward strand.
GCTGTTTCGTGGTTGACAGTTTCTCAGGAAACCCGAAGTATTCGGAAGGGAGAAGAGTGAAGTACTGTTTCATTCTAGCTAGAGTAAGTCTTTCTAAAATTTTGCCTAGACCTGATAAAAGGCTAGTAGACCTGAAACCATCAAGCTTGGAGTGATCCTTACCAGGTTTTTAAAGCATCATGATTTTTGCAGTTTTCCAAGTAGAAGGAGAGAGACAAGCATTCATGATGCTTTTAATTTTGAAGATGACATTTTTTGGTAAATTTTTGATGACAGAATTGGGGATTCCGTCAATTACTGGTGCGTTTCGCTTCTTTATTTTCAATTCAGTGATTTCCAAAGAAGCCAGTAGGAGGGGATTTCTTGCAATTGGCGAGTTCAGCCAATCGCGTACTTTCTGAAGTGCACTTAGTTCAAAATCATCATCTGACAGCCAGCTGTTGGGTGAAAACCGAATTTCCAGATGTGACGCAAAAACATTTATTTTGTCAATCTGCATCTTGACACTCAAGAATAAAATACGATCTGTGTGAGATTGCTGCAATTATAGATATATATATGTATATACGAAAAATTGAAATCTCTAGGGTTGATGTTCGCGTACATCTCATACGTCACACATCAGCCACAGATTTACGAATGAGGAGACTTTGCTAAACGGCGAAGTCGGAAGCATAGACGCTTCATTTCTTCAACAGGTGATAAGGTAACCCGATTGACGTTTTTTACCTGATGTTGCTCATTATTGTTGGAGTTAATTAAAATATTTCAATAATGGAAGAACTTGTGGCAGAACCAACTGTATATTTAACTCGTATTGAAACTTTCAGTGCATCTCATAGGTTGCACAGGTATGACTTGAAAATTTAAAGTAAATATAAGCCTAATAACAAAGTGTATAATTTCGTTAATTTTTTTTTTTTTTTAATAGTCCTCACCTGAGCGAAGAGGATAATCAGCGAATATATGGGAAATGTAATAATCCAAATGGCCATGGGCATAATTACAAGGGTATGGAAGTTTAACTTTTTGTCTGTTATTACATAGTTATGCGCTTTGCGAATGCCTATAAAACAACTATTTCTAGTTAGCTATTTGAATTGAGTAAATCCAAATTCATATGCGTATATTCTGTCATTTATATTATCTAAATAGTTGGGAAGCTTTAGTATTAGTCCTTTTTGGCAAGAAATTGTTTTGGCGCGATAAATGAATTATGATAACCTTGTTATTTATGGTAACCATAAATACTGAGCTCAAAAACATGCCGCCATTTCTGTCCACGTAACTTTAACGAATTTGATACAGCTTTAGGTATCAGAGCTTTGATGGCAGGAGGGATAAATTGCATGTTTTTCTTAAAGTTACTTTCATGTTAGTAAAGCACAACATTTAAAATATTTTTAAAAAAGCCAAAATTTGATAGTTCAAACTGATGCTTTTAATATTATATCACATGAGTCTTGACATTTTTTCATATGTCAACTCTGCATATTATAAACTCCATCTCACCCCCCCCCAAAGAAAAAAAAAACATTTTTAGTAGCATGAAGTAAATTCTTGGTGTTTCCTTTACTAAGGAACCACATTCAAATTTAGACTTCTTAGATATTTCTTAAAATGGCAGTGATCAAAATTACTGTGGTCTAAAAATACTTTTTTGCCTCATTTCTTAAATTAGAACTACAGGGATGTGTAATTGCATGAATTCATAGACCATAATTAGGTTTCATTATTGCTTTTATAACATTTTTATAATTTTTCTAACTATAAAAAATATAATGTTGCTTAGATTACGGAATATATTGCTTATAATTTACAGTTCTCAAATTTTATAAATATACAATCAATCAAAACAGCTGTATATGAATAACCTTCACTGAGTATTATTACTTTTATTAATAATATGTTGACATAACAGTTGACTTTTTATTTTAAATTTTATGCGGATTTTCTACATTACTTAAACATTTAATCTAACAGAAAACTAAATTTTTTGTAATAATTCTATAGTAAAAGTAAGAGTGCAATTTATATATAAAAATTTGACTACATGGCAAGCACTTAGATACTGATTTCAATGTCTTTAAATGTATTTATTATAAAGTTTAGATCTATATTTATTAAGATATACTCTTATTCTATAAAAAAATTTTAATGTACTGAACAGAAGGCACACTTTGTACTTACGACTCAGTCAACCACTTGTGGCAAGATAACTTATAATAACAATTAAGTTCCAATGTAAAATTTAAATTCAAATAAATTTGTAGCCAAAGGCTACACAAGTCAGTTTAATGCAAAGTTGGTTCAAAACTTAACCGGTATGGAATTCAACTATCAGCAATTATAATGCAGGACTGAAGACTACAAATCTTATCATATCTAGCAACCTAGTAACATGGACTCTGAAGTTAAAACACGGTTTGTTTTACAAACTAGAAACTTCATTTGGATTTTGGTGGAAAAACGGACGGGGAAATTGACAGCAAAGATCCCAAACATAAAAAAACTCTGGTTACAAAATAAAAGAACGTTACATTACATTTGTTCCCTGATTCACTACATGAAATATTGTAATGCATTTTTGTTTGCATCTTATACAAATTATTTATTTTATTTAAATGCTGTCCAAAACTGAACAGGATTTTGCAAACATAATGACCATATTTTTCAACCTATAGATGCAACACTTCTTCACTTCAGAAGTAAGATTTAAAATTAAGATATAAGAAGAGTATTTATGAATAGAAAATAAATATATATGTTGGCTAGCAGAAGGATGCCTTCATAAAGGACATTTTAAGAGAAACTGGCTCAGATTCACATTGCATGTAAGGAAAACCACAAAAACTTCCATATAGCCAGCCTGAATTACTACTGTTCAGTGGCTTATCACTCCACCACTAGTGGATTCCAATGACTGTTCGAATCTTTCACAGAAATCATCAGTTATGATGGTTGTTGTTGTGTATGATTACCATTGGTACAAAATTTACTCATTATGATAATTTAATTTTAACTTTTAAATTATAATCATAAATTATTTGTAATAAATTGAGTGATTAAAAAATAAACACTTTTTAATATTTTTACCATTTACAAAATTTAATCATAAAGTATTTCTAAAACTGGTACAAAATTTATTCGCTATAATTTAATTTGATTTCCTTCAATTTGAAACATTTTTTTAATTTTATTTTAATAACAGAATCTAAGAAACTAAAATAACATACTAGTTTGATATGCATTTATTAACCTTTTGTAAATTTCATTATTCATTACATAAAAATTAACCTTATATTATTCATTAAGCACCATTAAATTTAAAATATTAGCTAAATACTAATATAATATAAATATTAACTAATTACTTAAAAATTAATATTTAATACATTAATATTATATTTTGTAATTTAAAATATTAACCTTTTGTAAATTTCATTACTCATAACATAATCACTGCCATAACTTCATTTATGGTAGTGTTTCAAGAATTCATCATAGCAGTACTAGAAATGTTGAAAATTTGAAAAAGACTGTTTATTCTGAGCAAGAGCTTATTTTTTAAGATTGTTATTTAGTCTAGATCGGGTTTTGTTGACAATCCGCCATTTTTTCCGATTTTCAAAGCCAGGTCTACCTTGGCGACCGAAGTTTGTCGCCAAAAGGACCAATACTAAAGCTGTTCCAAAAAAGTGAAGAAAATGTTAAACAAAGCTTTGTGTTAATAAACAATGCTAACAAATTAAAGATGAGTTTTCAGTATTTTAAGTTTAATGAACAAGGTCCACATTTTGAGAACCATGTTTCATTAAATAATTCTTCTTTTATTGGTCTAAATGAATAATTTATGTCTTGCATTTTAAGTTTTTGAGTTTCCAACCGTTAACGAGAAATTGTTAATTTAAACCAGTCTGCAGATATACATAAAAATTCAAAAGTCCTTGACACATAGGAAAAAGATGGGGTTGGATGTACTAAATTTGTTTTTGTTTCATTCTGTTTAGGGCTTTTTGTTCTATTCTTATTGTTAAGCATCAAACTTAGCAATTGGATTAACATTTGATGAATATAAAAAGAATGAAGACAAAACTCGCATCATTCTAGTATATCTATGAGCAATATAGCATCATTCATTAGGCACCATTAAATTTTTAACACTAGAGTTTTGAAATTTATTCATTTGAAAATTTGGTTAAAAACTAAAATAGATGGTACAAGTACCGTAATTTCGCGCGTATAGTCCGCGGACTATCTGTGTTTAAAATGCGAATTTTTGAAGCTGCGGATAATACACTGGTTGTTCATGGTTAAAATCGTTGAAATTTAAAAAACACGCTGTCGTGAACTGCCGATGATCAAATATAAAAAAAGCGCGAGATTCCAAGAAAACATTTGTATGTATCGTATCCATAGTAAACCATAGAGCATAGTGCAGAACGAATGAGTAGTAGCGAGTAGAGCTCCTAAAAATCCAGGCTGACGCATCAAGCGATGCCGGGATATGAGCCAAAGAAAGTCTTGTATGAGCACTCACTTAGCGCAACCAGAGTCTTGTATCCCAGTATCCTTCGCACTGCTTTAGTGCAACTGCCGAGAGGGGGAAAAGTAATTGCTGCGTCAGCTCGGTTTTTAGGAGCCATAGTAGCAAGTACCTGGAGTACGAAAAAAAAAGCGTGATTCGTTTACTTATAGCCTGGTTTGGCAACACCTAGTGAGTGGGGTCGAAGGTCACATTTCATTACCACTTATCACGAGTATAGCACGTTGCACAGTATTTTGTCTTTCATATTCGATAACGTTGATGAAACATCGCGGGGAAAAAGATGAAAATAGAGAAGCGGGCCGTTATTGGTTTAATCCTAGTATTCGGTGCACTCAGGATTTGGCTACTTTTGGCGACTTTATGATGAGCAGTGAAAACGGGACATATACGATGAGTAGTTAACGGGTCATTCAAAGAAAATATATAGTTATGTGTGTATATACATATACTATGTGTGTATATACATATAACCAGCGGCCGAGCGGTAAAGTCGCTGAACACTGGTAGTTCGGTCCGAGGTTCGAATCCCGCGAACGGGCTGGCTGCATGGCTGTTTTCGTGGTTTTCCCCATGTGTAACGTGTATACGAGCCAGTTTCCCTTAGAAAGTCCTACACGAAGGCATCCCTCCCCTTAGGCAGATAGCCCTAGTGGGCTTTGCCATAATTAAATACACACACAGTATATACATATACTATGTGTGTATAGTATATATATAGACGTTCTTTGGATCATTTTTGGTGTTGGCGATAATTTTCAAAGTCGCGCCAAGGCTGCACCATATACTAGGATTTTACTCCGTTATTTTGAAGTGGACGAGAAAGCGGTGAGAAATTGGCGCAAACAAAGGATGTGTTTAAAAAGCATGGGAATATTGCCGTATTAAAAAAACGTAATTTCGGACGTATAGTCCGCGGACTATCTGACGATTTTTGAAATTTTTTTTATATAAATTCGTATCTGCGGACTATACGTGCGAAATTACGGTATTTCATTTTAAAATTTATTAATGTCTTTTTGTGCTGTCATCTAAATTCATTTCAGAAGAGCTTCTATTCTGGCCCCTAAATAACACATTTTCTACACTTCATTGCCAATTGGATTATCTTTTGGTATTTATAATTGTAAAAGTTTCAGAAAATATTTCGTAATAATTTTTCCTTCATTCCTTACTATTATTAGAAGTTGAATGCACTATCAGATGTAGAACTGAATAAGTTAACAAATATCTTGTATAAGTCACTGTTCTAAATACATGTATTATATTTTAAACAGATAGGTATTTTGCCAATAAATAAAATATTAAGTCAGTTCTTGGTTGTAACAGCAGATTTGACAGCTTCCTGTACTACTGATAATAAACAAATCACATAAGACTATTTTTCCATGGAATCACTGCTGGTTTGCTGTTCAAGGTCATGCATTCATACCATTAAAAATTATATTTACCTGGAGGCAAATATATACGTACCTAATAGCACTCTTATCCAGAAGAAGCTGGATCTCGGAAGGAATTAAAAAAAAACACCCAACCTTAAAAATATGTAACTGCTATTTTGAGTAAATTTATTCGCCCATCTAAACCTACCAGCAGATACCATCTTTGATAATATATTTAAACTGCCTGAATAAAATATTGCAGGCACATTTCTGTTTGGCCAGCGTAAAAGTCAATGCACAATGTACACATAAATAGCAAATGTTAGTTCTAATAATTTTTTATTTTGAAAGCATAAACATTTTAATATCATTTAAAATTTTGTAAAAAGACAATAAATAAAGGCAATAAATTTGTAAAAAGACATTAATTTAAGAATTTAGTATGATCTTATGGTTCAACATCCTGATTCACCAATTCATATCACATGACTCGCATAAACTACGCTACATTAATTTCAAGTTAAATCTTAAATTAAATCTTATGGAATACAAATTTAAATGCAAGAATTATTTCAATTCGTACGAATAGCTTACTCAGAAATTATGTAAAACCTCAGTGCTTTACTTCGCTAGAGCATTCTCATTAAGAATTGATGAATTTAATCCTTGTCTTTGCTTTTTCTATATTTTCACCTTTGGGTGAGCAGTGTGATTGCATCCTAATTGACTTAATTACCGCAAAAGCCCTTAGTGATAGAAATTACGGTACTTTTCCGTTTTGCCGGTGCAGACGATAAAGTCGCCAATAATGGTACAACCGATGCCAAACGGAATATTCGCTGGCAACCATTTACTTTTCATTTTCAAAATAAACTGCAGCCATTTTGTTATCAGATTGATTGTTTCTTTCAATACTGGTATACAATTACATAGAATTTTTACCAGATAGTTCAATTTTATGCCCTAAGGACATTCGCGGGCGGTAATTAAGTGAATTAGGATGCAATCACGTCGCTAACCCAATGGCAAAAATATGGAAAAGATTAAGTCAAGGATTAAATTCGTCCATTCTAATGAGAATGCACTAGCGAAGTAAAGCACTGCGGTTTTACATCATTTCTGAGTAAGCTATTCGCACGAATTGAAATAATTCTTGCATTTAAACTTGTATTCAAAATTAAGATTTAACTTGAAATAATTGTAGATAATTACTGAGAGAATTAGATTTTTGTAGCGATTTAGAGGTAAAAGTTTTTGGATATTTTATTTATTTTATATGTGGAAATGTTCATTACTTTTTCGCAATCTGGTAATTTCATATATGTTCTTTTTACCGGGTTTAAAGATTGAGAAAATTGTCATGTATTTTCATGAAATTTTTCTAATTTATGAGAAAAAAGCAGTGTACATGGATATAGTGAAGAGTGTGCGCAATGCCATTTTTGTGCAATTCTGGGATTTTTTTTTAAGTAAAAATAAGTCGGCGTGTACATGGTTTAGTGATATTTTAATTAAATGATAGTTATTTTGTGAATTTTATGTTTGTAGGAATTTGGTATACGTTTAAGTTGAAGTAAATGTGCATGGAAATAATTTAAATATTTGATACTAAGTATTTGTAATGCTTGCGGTATGAATTCGTTGGTGACGTGTATAATGTAATAGATGATTTAGAGGTAAAAGTTTTTGGATATTTTATTTATTTTATATGTGGAAATGTTCATATTTGGAGAGGGTAAATACTTTTTCGCGATCAGGTAATTTCATATATGTTCTTTTTACAGGGTTTAAAGATTGAGAAAATTGTCATGTATTTTCGTGAAATTTTTCTAATTTATGAGAAAAAAGCAGTGTACATGGATATAGTGAAGAGTGTGCGCAATGCCATTTTTGTGCAATTCTGGGATGTTTTTTTAAGTAAAAATAAGTCGACGTGTACATGGTTTAGTGATATTTTAATTAAATGATAGTTATTTTGTGAATTTTATGTTTGTAGGAATTTGGTACACGTTTAAGTTGAAGTAAACGTGCGTAGAAATAATTTAAATATTTGATACTAAGTATTTGTAATGCTTGCGGTATGAATTCGTTGGTGACGTGTATGATGTAATAGATGATTTAGAGGTAAAAGTTTTTGGATATTTTATTTATTTTATATGTGGAAATGTTCATATTTGGAAAGGGTAAATACTTTTTCGCGATCAGGTAATTTCATATATGTTCTTTTTACCGGGTTTAAAGATTGAGAAAATTGTCATGTATTTTCGTGAAATTTTCCTAATTTATGAGAAAAAAGCAGTGTACATGGATATAGTGAAGAGTGTGCGCAATGCCATTTTTGTGCAATTCTGGGATGTTTTTTTAAGTAAAAATAAGTCGGCGTGTACATGGTATATGTGCATGTGTTATTTTGAAAAACACGTAAGGAGTATGGTATTGTGCACTTTTTCCCAATTTTGCAGTGAATATTTGTCATGATTAAGCAGTTTTGTTAGATAAAATTTCTAGCATAAGTGTAATTCGGCTAGTAGATTGTTGGAAGAAGTGTTCAGTAGATAAAAAGAAAAGAAACATGTCTTTACTTCGTGAAGACAAAATGGCGGCGGGAAAAAAAAATAGAGGATTGCTGTAGGAGAGTTGGTCGCCAAATTTTCGCCGAAAAAAGCCAAGTTACTATAATGTAAAGATCAACCGAAATTGCTATTACAGTCAAAAGTCGTTAATCCGGACTCGTCGGGACTTCTGCGATTCAATCCGGACTCGTCGGGACTTCTGCGATTCCGGATTATAGATCATCAGTTTAAATCTGGTAAAATGGCATGAAGAAATTATAAAATTAAAAATATGAAACCGTAATTTACGAAATAAAGAACAATTATGATCTAAAGTGTATCAAAATTTACAAAAAAAAAAAAAAAAAGAGCTTAATATTTATTAGTTTACTTTATTAAACATTTCTTTCAATGTAAGTTGTTTAAGTTGCTTCGTTTTTTATGTGATAATACGTTCTCTTTAATTCTATAAACATACATAAATTCTTGTTCATTTACAAAGTTCCGCTGTTCAAGTCCTATAATTGCTGTGTCAAGAATACCGACTAATTTGTCAATTGAAATTTTTTCGTTTTCAATAACCTCTGTCACTTTCTGCGCTATCAGAAGCGAATTATAATGATGAGGCATTTGATTTAAATCATATCAAAGACGGAGTATATCGAAATGAAATACTACATTTAGTAAGCAATTATAAGCAAAATAAAATAAAAACATCTGCCCTGAAGATAAGGATAGTGCTGACAGATCAACTTCCAATTCATTGCGTGCCCGCTGCGGTGTTAAAGATAAACAAAGTTTAGATAAACAAAGGATATGCCTTTATCTATTTTTTGCAGCAATTCCACTTTTTGTTTAATGGACTCCGAAACATACTTTCGCTTTGTAGATCCATTACATATTAGTAAATATAAATCGGAAATTCTATTTGACATAATCAAAAGTTCAAGCTTGCTTTTATATAATTGCTCTAACAGTCTGCAAAAAATAATAAGCCGGATCCAATTCGAAGATTAAGGAACAACGCAATCTGCAATATTAACTGAAATAGATAATTAGAGCTTAGCTTATCCAGTCCGTTATACATTAAGCGCGCATTCGTAAACATATTTTTGCGCATGCACACGCAAATTCGCAGCCGTAAAGGTCTTACGCGCGATGCATGCGCAGAAAGTTTGTAGCTTTGAGGTCCGGATTCTGGGTGTCCGAATTAACAACTTTTGATTGTACTTGTTTTGAAAATCAAGTGTAAAAGGTTACCAGCAAGGATATTCCGTTTGCCATCGATTGTACCATTCTTGGCGACATTATCGCCTGCTCCGGCAAAATGGAAAAGTACTGAATTGCATTATTTGCTGAAGTTGCCTGTACTAGTAAAGCTGACCAAAAAAAAAAAAAAAAAAAAAAAAAAAAAAAAAAAAAAAACCTTCCAGATATAGGTAATTTTTTAGGTAAAAATTTTGCTAATAATATGAGAAAATTTCTAATTAATTCTGATAAAAATGAAGAAAAGTTACAAAATGCTTTGGAAAAGATACTAAACAAGGAAATAGCCATTTTAGTGCAGCATATTGTACATTCAAGTACAGGCAAATGTCACAATACTGGTGGCGTTACTCTAAATTATTAGATGCTACATACTGCAGAACTTGTTGGTTATATTATGTTCTATTCTAAACTTGTTGGTTATCTTTCTAGATACAGTGGCGGCTTGTACCTAAAATTAGTGTGGGTGCTGTTCAAAAAAAATTTAACCTTTGTTTTAAAATTGTGTAAAAGAAAACAAACATGTATAAAAAGAAAATTTATTTTGAAACTTCATGAAATCTTACAAGAAAAGAATTAAACATTTCTTAATTACTTTAACCTAAATTGTTACAGTTCAAACTTTATCTAGTCATTTTAAAATGAAATCCATTCTTCTTGTATTAATTTGCACGAAAAGATGAATAATTTTCTCCTTGATCTCTGGATGACAACTGTGGAAATTTTTCTTTATTGAAAGCAATGCATTTAGTCTTTCTGAATTCCTAGTGCTTCTTAGAAAAGTTTTCATTCTTTTCAATGTTGAAAAGCAGAGTTGTGCCTCTGATGTAGTCATGCGAAACTCTCAAGAGAATTTTTATCAGTTTCGTAATTTCACTAAGAACATCATCGAGATTATTTTTGAAGATAAATTTCAGTAGCTCAATTCATTTGCAATATTCATGGATATCAGACCTACAATAGAATACTTTTAGTTTAATTTCAAGCTTTTCTTTGTCAATCATTGGATATGCTTCAGTGATCAGTACTATTTCTTCTACAGGATGTTCATTCCTAAAACTAGCGAAGCATTTCTTCTTGTTAAACAATTTAGCAGGAAGAATATTTGTACATTATATCAATACATAGTATAAAGTCACATATTTTCTTAGCTTCTGCCAGTGTCTTTGAAAAATTCTCACAGTACTTTGAGTTTTTTAATTCTAAAATAACAGTCTTGAAATTTGTTATATATTCATTAACTTTAAACACACTAATTTCTCTGGATTGCATCTCTGGATACTATTTCAACATGAGGCATAATCTGGTAAAAAATCGCTAACCAACACTTAAAATTATCATCATTTATATATTTTAAAATTCCTGTTGCTTTTGCAATAGTTTGATCTGCTTTTGATGTTGACTGAATTTCAGCAGGGCAATTATTTAAAGGTTGCAAACTCTGTTTATGGTACGTATGATGAAGTTCCACCTTGTGGAGGAATACTACATGCGCGGAGTAAAAAGAAATCACGTTTCCAACACGGCAGAGTTTTGGTACTGCAAGAGCGACAGTGCTCTTCTTTCTCTCTTGGCTCGCGTACTGCTTTCTGTGTGCACATGCGCAGAACAGCCAAACACTACGTCACTCATGGGCCTTATAAGAGATAGACCAACCCCGTGGGCGGGGCGCGCGTCACCGATATGTCGGCAAGAAAGAGTAGGGATGATCTGGTTTACTTTAACACTGAAACCTATGACATTTGTATCACATAACTGGGGCGTAGCTAGAGGGGGGCAAGGGGGGCACCTGTCCCCGGGCGCAGAATCCAAGGGGCGCGAAACTGATGTTACGACATTTTAGAATTAAATGTTTTCCATCCTTGGCAAGCAATAGGGGGCACGAAATCTTCAGATGTCCCTGGGCGCTGAAAACCCTAGCTATGACTCTGTCACATAACTCTTTTTAATTATTAAACGTCATACATTGTATAGTGATGATATTATGAAAGTCATAGTTTTTTCCAAATAAGATTTAACATATCTCATTAAAGCACTTTTTACTGCATTTAGCGCACTTTTTTTACGCGTAATTCTTGTAAAAACATCTTTACTTTGGTAAAACGGTAAAAACTCTAAGCACAAAATTTATGAACTTAATTTTGCGTACAAATAACATAAAATTAAATAAGATCTGATAATTTCTTTTAAAAATTTAATGACCATTTTCAAAATTATAATAACATTACAAAACAATCATTTATTTGATTATATCATCAACTTATTAACATTAAAGTGGAATATTTATTTTAGTAATTTATAAAATTCGGAGCACAAAATTTTCTGGGTGTAATGAAAGGAATAAAAAAAAGTAAAATAAAATCTAGAAGCACTCAGATTTTATATTACGCCCAAAAGGAACCTTTTTTCAAAGTTTTGTGTGTTACCTGTATTTATTGAATACAGGTAACACACGCCCGTAAACCACATACATTTGAAAACAGCATATCTTTAGAATTTCTGCACTGGAGATAAAACTGTTATTTTCCGTACAGTGCTCGTTCTGAACTTGTTGAGTTTGTTAATAAAAAATTTGTTAAAGTTTTACAAAATATGAAATAGATTAAAACAAAATCGAAATTCGGCCGTCCAGATGCCCATGTTCGGGTGGAGGATTACATTATTCAATATTTGATGGCTCTAAGATACTGTCATTTTTGTCACAGTGCGAGAAGCATACACGTATTCATGAAAATTCTTCATTATTTAATTTCTTTACATATAATACAGGGCGATAATATTTGGTAACAACAATTTGCAAGGAGACACGGACATTTATAGTAAAACAGCGCAAAATGCCGCTTCGAAACTAACAGTCTTTCTAGGCATCCGCCCCTTTAAGCTAATGAATTAAATTAACAGTAAATAAAAAAATCTTATATAGAACTAAAAATAAATTTTAAAAAAATAATCACTATAAAATGCAAGCAAAATTAATTATTACAGTTAAATACAATTTTAATATTAGAATTAAATGTATAAACATTTTTAAAGAGTCAAAAGTGTTTATCACTATGATGTATTATGAATTATAGTTGAAATTAAATTCCTTTATAGAAATTGTGCTATAATATTCATCTATGGTTTTAAAAAAGCAGCACAATTTAGAATTTTAAACACAACTTTCAAAAATTCGTTTTTAAATATTTTAGTATTTTTTACATATTTACACAGCATAAAAATTGCAAGAGAAAATTGCTTGTTTGAAATTTTCTATTAGTTCGGATTTAAAATTTAATTTTCTAAAAGAAGTACTAGTTACAAATTTCCTTACAGCATAGGAAAAGCTAAAAAAATATCCAGTCCTGAAAGCATGCAATAGTTTTATAATTATTTTGAACGTTAATTATGCTTGATAAATATGCTAAATTTTTAAAAATCAATCTCAATTTCAAAAATAAAACTATGTAGAAATTCTAATTTGAGAAATGAGGCGCTACAACCAGCGTTTTCTTGACAATTATACACGCTGCAATAGGCAACCAATGTTAAATTTCGGCAAGTCGTCCCTACTCCTTTGGACATGATCAAGGTGACAGCCGGCAACACCTCAGACGAGGGAGAAAACCCGTTTGGGTTAGTCTATTTCTTATAAGGTCCATGACGTCGCTGGAACTGTGAAGTGCGCAGTTCCAATCAGACTTTCGTACCTTTTTCACATACTGGGGGATGGCTATTGGCATTTTAAGCTTAAGGATTATGTATTGTAAAAATATAAAGAAAGAGTTAAAGACTAAAGGGCACACTATACTAAATATTAAAAATAATAATAAGTAGAATAGGGGTGCTGCAGTTCCACAGTGCTTATTACGAGCCGCCACTGCTCTGATAGTAGTTAGCATTCAGATATTAGAGATTGGAAAAATTTAATGCTAAAAATTAGAAATTACAATTCTTCCAAATCACATGTGAAAGCAAGCACTGAGTATGAAACACAGGAAAAAACTGACTGTTAATAAAGACCTTGAAGAACATTCAATATGAAGCAAATATTTGGAAACTGGTTTTAGAATATTACGCTTATGGGTACTTTTCAATTTCGCCGGTGAAAATCTCGCCAAGCAGACTTTGTTGGCGAATAACATACAGTATATACATAACGAATGTTAGTTCTAAGAATGTTTTATTTTGAAGGCATAAACATTTTAATATGGTTTAAAATTTTGTTAAAAGACAATAAATTTGTAAAAAGACATTAATTTAAGAATTTACTATGGTTCAACATCGCACACGTCACCCCAAGTGATCTCATCTCGCATAAAGTACGCTACAAAAATATAATTCTCTGAGTAATTATCTACATTAATTTCATGTTAAAACTTAATTTGGAATACAAGTTTAAATGCAAGAATTAGTTCAATTCGTATGAATAGCTTACTCAGAAATTATGTAAAACCGTAGCTCTTTACTTCACTATTGCACTCTCATTAAAATTGAATTTAACCCTTGCTTTTGCCTTTTTATATATTTTTGCCTTCGGGTGAGCGGTGTGATTGCACCCTAATTGACTTAATTACTGCAAATGGTCTTAGAATTTAATTATCTTTGTAAATATTCTATGTAATTGTATGCCAGTATTGAAAGGAACAATCAGTCTAGTAAGAAATGGCTGTGACTTGTCTTGAAAATGAAGTGTAAAATATTACCGGTGAAGGTATTCTGTTTGGCATCAGTTGTACCATTATTGGCGACTTTATCGTTTGCGCCAGCAAAATGGAAAAGTACTCACTTATGTTGTCAAAAAATCCGTTACCTTTTCGTGGGCTTACAGAAAATGTAAATATAAGTCGCAATTTTAATCACTGGTTAAATTATTAAGTAAATATGTCAATATTATGAAACAAATTTTTGAAATGTCAGTAGAAAATTTGTAATATTTCAGCCCTACCTTACAAAATGAATTAATTCAATGTGTTGGTCATAATTAAGAACACATTTTGGCAAACCAGATAAATGCATCTCTCTTTTATTCTGTATTAGACACTGCTATAATGAAGATGGACACATTCATATTCCAAGACACGATAATTCAGAACACATAAATTTTGTAATTAAAGAAACATTTCTTAGAATTTAATGCTGTAAAAAATTCTCCTTCTGAAGGATTGAAAGAACTCATTCTCAGTTTCTTGAATGAAAAAGACATTTGAGTTAAAAAGCATTATGAACCAACAGTGTCGTAGCTAGGGTGCGGCAAGGGGGGACATCCATCCGTCCCCGGGCGCAGCATCCAGGCGGCGCCAAAGTGATGCTGCGAAATATTGTAATGAAATGTTTTCCATTCTTGGCACACAGAAAGGGGCACAAATTCTTTAGTTTTCCCCGGGCACTGGAATCCTAGCTACGCCACTACAGAAAGTCAAAATAACAACCATGTTCGCATCAACCTATTTTCACTTCAAAAAACATCAGAGAATTGCACAAACTAGGCATTGTGCACGCCCTTATATTCACTTAAAAATTCAAAGCAACAGCCAACCAAAAAAGATATAATCTCAATAAACTACATTTTAAATCAAACAATGAAATAACATAAAAAAGGAAATTCATCTTTGCACTACACAAAGGAAATATCCACTTACCTTATTTACGAATTAATGTGTCTTCAGTCAAATAAAATTATTAATAGCACCCAAAAACTTCCTAAAATTATCTGAACTAGAATCTGTATACTGGCATTGCTACATTAAATTCACAAAATAAGAGTAAAAAATATCCTCCGTAGCGCCATTATCATCTGACGTTCGACCATACACATTTCCTTCCTACAAACAGGACACTTAATAATGGCTACTAAGTAAACCTTCATTTACACACCAGTCAATTAATGCTCTTTCCAAATAGTACAGAAACTTCAAATGCTCGATTCGGCCATTTTACCGTCTAAACCACGAAACAAGCAATGTACTTTCTAACCAACACACACCACAAGCCCTTACAAATCTTTTCCCATAATTCAAATTTATTGCAATCATGCAACTGATTACGTCATAATAGGGTTTTCATAACATTCATCTACTCAGGTTATCATAAATGAAACAAGAATTTGGCAATAATACAAAGGTCACCCTTCAATCTACTCTAAACTGATAGTGCTTGTGTTATGAGTAGTGTCTATGATAACTTCGAGCAAAAGATAAAAGCTATTTAGCCGAATGCTAAATATGTACACTGCTTATCTCACAACATAGACTTAATTAATGATGCTATAACTGGTTAAAGAAATTAACATCATTTTTTGATGTATTACAAAATATGTATTTATTTTGAGGGAAAAATAAAATATATTTACTTTGAAGAAAGAAGAATTTACTCTGAGGAAAAAATATAAACCAGCGAGATTTGTTTAAAACTTTAGATAATTCGAAAAAATCTTTAACACTAAACACGGCTCATTGGTCAAACAGGATTACCTTGCTAAATATAAAATTATGTTATGATGACATTATAAAAGTGTTAACTGAAATCCAGCTTAAAAGCAATTTAAAAAAAAAAAAGGAATGATAAGGAATAGAAAGATGAAGAATAAAAACAGAAATAGAAATAAGAATACAGATAAAAAAGAAAATAGCAAATTTTGAATTTATTAATATTTATATATGTTTATTAAAATTTTTGTTTTGCTGTTAATAAATTTTGTGCATTATTAAAATAATCTTGAATTGCTTAAAACATTATACAACACTCAATTATTTGACTAAAATTTATTTTCAGTGCATGTTGCTCATATGGCATGTGTGATGATACTGAATCTTTCGACCTTGGTGTATCCCAAATGATTTAATCATCAACAGAGACAAAAAAAGCAAAATAGTTGGATGCTTGAATGCAAATAAAATTTTCCATGTAGGTTCATGGTTTACTGTTAGTTTAGACCTCAGTTTTCTCCATTCATGCTTCTCCCATATAACCATGGTTTCATATGCTGTGGAAGACAGCACTGAAAATACTCATGTCATGGAGAGTCTTAAGATAATGCCATACCTGCTCTGCCACTGGTGCTATAGGCAGAGTTGAGAAAGAATTGATATCTATTGATTGAAGTTTGTTCCACGTAGAATTGAAATAGTTTGTACAAGGTTCAGTCATATTGCTGTACGACTGAACAATCATACAGTAAAATATAAAAACATTTTATGAAGTTAAAATTCAACATAACATTGATACTTTTAAAAGACAGTTTAATTCCTGTCCTATCATAGAGATGTTAAGATCAGAGGATATTATATGGTATCTTGGAGCATTGAAGATGATTCTTATCAGTTTATTTTGTGGAGTTTGAAGTTTTCTTCTCCTTATCCTCTGCTGTTCCTTAATCTTCTAATTGGATCCAGCTTACTATTTTTTGTAGACTGTTAGAGCAGAGAAATGAACTTAAACTTTGAGTGCACATATTTGACAGGTGGTTAATCAAATTTAAAAATCACCATGGTACTGTATATTAAAAGTTTTTTCATCTTTATTAATAATATATATTTTTATATTTGACACAGCACAAAATGCAGTACTTGTCTCATTTTTCATTGCTTTGCTGTCCTTCTTGCATCAGCTATGGTTGCTATTTATCAAAACATCTGAAAATGCATATTATCATTTTCACTTGCGTGTATCATGAATGATATCACTAATTCAACCACAACCTTTCTTTGAATAAATCTAAAGACATTCAACAGAGTGTGTGCAATATGCAGTGTTTTTCTCATTGCTTAATGCAAATATTGCATATTTCTTTTATATTACTATTGGCATTCATTTTATACTTTTTATCATACCCAAAGCTATGTACACTGCTAAAAAAAAAAAAAAAAAAAAAAAAAAAAAAATTGGACAGTGCTATATCTCCCGTTCTACTGGGGCGATTCACGAAATTCAAATTGCGTTCTTCATGTCTCGAAAGCGCGACTTAGGATATATATTAGATTTATATATAGCATTATTCTAACATAGGTATTTTGACACAAAATCGGACTTTTTCTGAAATAACATACCAATTGTTTTACATATTTCGATTCTACGACTCAAATAATGCCAGAATACCAAGTTTTGTAAAAATCGTACGAGTAGTTTTTGAAATATTAGCTCTCAAAATTTTAGCTCCTCAACGTTAATTGAATTTGGCAAATATTTATTTATATCTCTTTTTTTATTAAACTTTTTTGATTTTTTCTCTCACATTTCGAAATTTAGGTTCATTCCAAATAAAATTTACCCATTTTTTGTGTTTTATTTTTTAAATTTCTATTTTTAAATAATTTTTATAAATTTTTCGAAAAAAATTTTAAATTATAACCTATAAAATGTTTACCATCATCTTAAAGTAGGTATATTTTTAAGCATATCTGCAAAAAATTAGACTTTTTTATTCAAAATTTTCTAAGATATACACAAATTTACATATTTTCGCGTTTTGAAATTTGGCATCTTTTTTTTTTTGAGCGATAATAACGCCAAATGTGGTCTATTGATTTTTGTTACACTGTATTGCCACAGCTATTTTTAACCTTACATTTCAAGTAAAATTTTACGGAGAATTAATTATATGACATTTTTTCCCTCAGTGATGCGTAATAAATATTTATTAATACTATATGAAAAGCTATTTTTTTAAATAAATTATCTAATATTTTTTTTTTAATTTCTCTCTATCTTTTTTTTTTTTTTTTTTTTTTAAATAACAGTACTTTTTTGTAAGAGTAAATTTTTACCTTCGGCGTTTTATCGTCTGCTACTTTACTTCGTTTAAATCGAATTGTCTAAAACTGAGAATTTTCGTTTGATGTTTATTTGAATTTTATGACATTAACTGCACAATATATTTCTAAACAAACTGATGCTTTTGAAGTGGCTGAAAGAGCGGCTGGTACTATCATCCATATTTTTAAAGCACAGTATATTTTTGTAGAAACATAAGATTTAGAATAATCATTTTTATAAAAGTCAAATTATGATATAAATATACAACCCTCTAGAGACTGAATTAATGAAAGTTCAATGGTTATGTAGAAATGATATGCAGCTACTTAATCGCTGGACAAGTAAGAATAATTATATAAACGACACCCAACATTCTGAATTCAATTAACAACGAGGATACGATGTTTATTAAATGAATTCAAGAAGTTTTAAAACATAAAAAATCAACTCATTTTTTACCAAAAAATGTATTTTTGTGCGTAGCGTATTTTCATTATTCTAATTTAAAATTCTAATAATTCTTAAAATTCTAATTTAGAATGTAATTGTCAAGAACTGATTCCTAATCATCAGTAATATAATAAGTAATTATTACGGTTATTAAGAAATCCTTCTTATAAAGTAATAGCAAATATTTCAGAAAACTTTCTGTCTGAATGCAAATATTTTTAATTTTATATTAATCAAGATTGCACACGATATTATTTATTTGCACTTCAATTCTTAACGTCAGTTCTGGTAGAAGTTACAAATCAATTATATTTAATTAAGGATTGGATTGGATTATTTAATTATGGCAAAGCACACGAGGG
Source organism: Stegodyphus dumicola (assembly GCF_044657685.1). Lineage (NCBI taxonomy): Eukaryota > Metazoa > Arthropoda > Arachnida > Araneae > Eresidae > Stegodyphus > Stegodyphus dumicola. Next base: position 205,442,557 of record NC_140771.1, read on the forward strand.
CTATCTGCCTAAAGGGAGGAATGCCTTCGTGGAGGACTTTCTAAGGGAAACTGGCTCGTATACACGTTACACATCGGGATAACCACGAAAACACCCATGCAACCAGCCCGTTCGCGGGATTCGAACCTCGGACCGAACTACCAGTGATCAGCGTCTTTACCGCTCGGCCGTTAGTGGGCCTTTATGAAATAGAAGGCGATAACTTTATTTAAAATGATTGTCAGAAATACCAAAATGTTTCGAAAAGTTGGATACTTTTTAATATACTTTCAGAATGCTTAAAGAAAAAGAGAAGAAAAATTAAATTTTTTCGTAAAATTTAGTATTTGTATTTTTTTTAATTTAAAACTTTTCAATGTTATGATATTTGATTCTTGCGATTTCAAAAATAAAATATTTGACTAAAATATGAATAACATTTTAAGAAACCAGATGTAATATAAAATTGTGTAAAGCAATGGGCACAATGATAAAACTGTTTAAAGCAGTGTATGCAAGTCATCCTAAGTTAAAATGTCTGTTATACATCTCTCTTATTTATATATATCTTTTCTGAACGGAACATTGAAAGGCGTGTAAAACTGTGCTTTACTGTATTTTCTCTTTTAATATAGTATGCAGTTTTCAAACGCATCGTAGTCTGGGTTACAAAGTATTCTTCCGAAAGAAACGCAGTTCAAATAAATAAAATCAAATTCTGGAAAATTGATATTAATAAATATATTTAAAATGAGTTCGAAGGAATAAATAGAAAATTTTAAAACAATTATCTGAAGAGACAATGCAAGACAAACAATTAAAATAAAAGTATAAAAATTTAAAAATTACCTAAAATAATAACGATGACGAAAAATATATATAAAGAAAACTATTTGAAAAAAAATAAACGCTGCACCTTTATTTACGCAGTTCGAATAGGTAAATAAAAATTTTTAAAACAGTATTCGGAAAAAAAAAAGTGCAACTTAAACAATTAAAATGAAATTCGAAAAAGAAAAAATTACTTAAAATAATAAGTTATAATTAAAAATATAATATAAAGAATATTATTTGGAAAAAAGGAACGATGGTGACTTTTCTTCCTCTCACGGGAAAGGAAACTAGGTTGCCATATATTAAGAAGTTCGCCAAGTGAAGTATTGACGTAAACTGACAAAAAAGTGCCAACATAAATTTGTGAATTTCTCCGTAAATTTCGCTCCAAATTTTACAAAATTTCATATTTAGGCGTAATTTGAGTCGTAGAATCGAAATATGTAAAAAAATTGGTATGTTATTTCAGAAAAAGTCCGATTTTGTGTCAAAATACCTATGTTAGAATAGTGCTATATATAAATCTAATATATATCCTAAGTCGCGCTTTCGAGACATGAAGAACGCAATTTGAATTTGTCAATCGGCCCAGTAGATCGGGAGATATAGGACTGTCCCATTTTTTTTTTTTTTTTTTTTAGCAGTGTACATACATTTTCAGTAAATAAATACAAATTAAGTTTCTACATGTTTTTGAGTGTGCGACTATTTTTTCATCCACTTTATCTCTTATATTAAATTTCTGTTTTCTATGTTGAAGCTCTCTACATTCATAAAGAATCGATCCACATTTTGGATAAAATCAGAAGTTTATAATAAAAAAAAATATATTAAAATATGATCCAGATTCAGTTTCAGTATTGATGACTATGATCAATACTGAAACTTGATGTTCAGGATGATTAAATGAAATTTTGGCTAAAATTGTAAACTGAAAGTGATACTTTACTGGAAGTAACTCTAAGTAAACTTTCATTTAAAAATTTCATTATGTGCAAAATAATCCAAAACTTGCCGGGCTCACCAATAAAGTCACCCAGCACTGGTCCTGGATTTGATTCCAGGCTGGCTGCATAGGCATTTTCCCCATGAGTAATGTGTATACAAGCCAGTTACACTTTTTCTGATGGTAACAGTCAGTTCTATGGGCCTTGCTTCATTCCTCCCTTATGCAGATAGCTTTAGTGTGTTTTGTCATAATCTCAATAAACCAACCAAGATTTCTCAAATTTGATATTTGAGTACATATTAACATGGATTCTTGTAATTAGAAGTTATTAGGAAGCATTTAAATGTATTCATTTCACCTTTCAAACAAACGGATACTACTACCAAATGTTATTGCTATGTATTATTTTAAAAGAAATAATAAATATAGCAAATAAAGTACAAAGTCTGTAATCCGGACCTCAAAGCCACAAACTTTACGCAGGCGCATATGCTTTAAGCATGCGCGCATTGAAAGTGTTGTGAAATGAACTGAAGTAATAACCGGCGCGAGGCGCTGCTGCTTGTGACGTCAGCCTGCGTGCTGAGTTTGTTTTCGAATGTTTTGCTTGTAGACGAACGAAAGCTGAGCTCGGAAGAGTGATACTGTTTTGATGGAAATAAAGAATGATTTATTAAGAATTTTTTTGTCTTTATTCATAATGCACCCAGCCTCGGGTAGAGGCAGGCCCGCAACTGAACGAACTGTTTTAAATATATTTGATTTATATATTTTCTGTGTTCTTCGTAACATAGTGGTACCCTCGGCGGGACCGGGTGCTTTGAATTAGAATTTTCCGATTGAACTTTTGTTATTGAATTTCGATTTTGAATATACTTTGAAGATGGATTTGATCGCTTTAAAGGCTCAAAGAAAAGGACTTAGAATTGCGTTTTCGCAAACCTCAAGGAAAACCGAAAGTGAATTAACTAAAGAAGTAAGAGATTTGAAAATACTTTCGATTTTGAAGTGTCAACTTTGTGATAAATTCCAGAGACTTGACGTATGCCAGAGTGCTATATCGCAGCAAATTCTGCAGACTGAAGATGGAGAAAAATTATTTAGTGATGATTTTCAAGAAGCGGAGAATTATCGAGATAAGTTTTTAGAACAGTGTGCTCAAATAGATGCGGAAATACAAGCCTCTTCTCCTTCAAATAATTCCGAATCTAGGAAATTTAAATTGCCTAAAATTGAGCTTAAAAAATTCAGTGGTGAAGCTAAAGATTACCTGACTTTTTGGAGTCAGTTCCAGAAAATCCACGATGACAAAAGTATCGCCGATGAAGATAAAATGCAGTATTTATTGCAGGCCATGGAACCCAAATCGAAAGCAGAACGCCTAGTCCTTAGCTTCCCGGCAACGGCAGCTAATTATCCTAAAGCCATCGAACAACTAAAAGAGCGCTTTGGACGCGAAGATTTACTTGTGCAAATCTATGTGAGAGACTTGTTAAGCCTAGTGATGAAGAACGCTGTAACCGGAAGAGCAAAAACGGATCTACCCTCCCTGTATGATGAACTAGAAGGAAAATTGCGAGCGTTGGAAAGTTTGGGAAGAACCCAAGAAAAATATGGGGATTTTTTGACCCCCTTAGTGGAAAGTTGCTTACCAGAAGAAGTACTGATGGCATGGGAAAGAAGCAGAAATCACGACTCCATTGAAACTAAAGGGAATCGATCTTTGAAATATTTAATGAATTTCTTAAAACAGGAAGTTAAGGGGGAAGAGATGGTTCTCCTCGCAAGAACTGGTTTCGCTTCCCAACAGAACCATCGAAAGAAAGATTATAACCACGAACAGGTAAAGCAAAATGATCCCGTAACAGCATCAGCTCTAGTAAGTCTTGAGAATTCAGGTAAGAGTGTTCCGAACTGTAATTTTTGTGAAAAGAAACATTTTAGTGAAAAATGTTACTCTGCAAAAAAAATGACTTTAGCTGAAAAACAACAATTGTTGTTGAAAAAAGGTGCTTGTTTTTCTTGTCTGAAAAGAGCGAGTCATATTAGTAAATTTTGTCCTTTCAAAGGTAAGTTAAGTTGTTCTATTTGCAAAAGTTGTAATCATTTTGATGTAATGTGTAATCAAAAGCTAAAAAATAATGATCAGATAAATGTTTCAAAAGAGAGTTCTCTTTCTAACTGTAGCAGAAGCGAAACTGTATTTTTGCAAACGCTTTGCGTTCGAATTCGGTGTCAAGGTCGCGAGAAAATTATTCGCTGCATAATTGATAGTGGAAGCCAAAGTAGCTACGTTAGTGAAAATATGATGAGTCAGCTTAAAGCATCTCCACTTCGGGAGGAGACAGTTATACATGCACTGTTTGGGGGGGACGAAACGAAACCTAAACAACATGAAGTGTTTTCGGTCGAGGTCAGCAATTTAAAAGGAACATTCGCATGTAGTTTTGAGGCATTATCGGAAAAAAAGATTTGCGGTTTTATTCCTAAGGTTAAGGATAAAGAGATTTTGAATGAATTAAAAGAAAAAGAAATCGAATTTTCGGATCCATTGCGAAAGGAAATTGAAATTAACCTTTTAATCGGAGCAGATGTTATAGGAAAGTTATTGACGGGAAATTCTATTGAATTACAGTCCGGGGTAACGGCTGTCGAAACGAAACTTGGGTGGACGGTATTTGGCAAACGAAATTCGGGTGAAAAGGATAATATTTTGAAAACATTTTCAATGCATGTCAGGAGAATTCCTCTGAATGAGTTATGGGAACTTGAAAAAATAGGAATATGCGCTCCAAACGAAACTGTTAAAATGAATGAAAGTTTTAATTTATCTGAATTTGAGAACAAAATGAAAATTCTTCCAAATGGAAGATATGAAGTAGAACTTCCGTGGAAATGTGATACGACACATTTAACCGATAATAAAGAATTATCCTGGAAAAGGTATCAAAAGATGATCTATAAACTCAGATGTAGTAAATTTTTCGATGATTATCAAAATGTGTTCAAAGAATGGGAAAGGTTGAATATTATTGAACGCGTACCAGAAAACGAATTGAATAATGAATGTCATTATTTGCCGCATAGGCCTGTAATCAAATTAGGAAGTGAAACCACGAAAATTCGTCCTGTTTTTGACGCTTCTGCATCTGAGAAAGGGAGACTCTCTTTGAACGAATGTCTGTGTAAAGGAATAAATCTTATTGAATTAATACCTGATATTATAGATCGTTTTAGAATGTATCCGATTGGTATTAGTGCCGATATTGAAAAGGCTTTTTTAATGTTATCCGTCGCATCTAAAGATAGAGATTTTCTCAGATTTTTTTTCCCATGCAATGAAGAGAAATTAATTTATAGGCATTGCAGAGTTGTGTTTGGAGTTTCTTCGAGCCCCTACTTGTTGAACGCATCTATAATGCATCTATTAGAAAACTGTCCACGTCAATATAGTGAAGTTGCTCAAAAATTGAAATCGTCATTTTATGTGGATAATTGTTTATCTAGTGTTTTTAGTATTGATGAACAGTTTATGTTTATTGAACATTCCAAATTAATCATGTCAAATGGATGTTTTAACTTGCGCGGTTTTGAAAGCAATGTGGCTGATACAAATGTTGACAAACATTCAGGGGATACTTCCGTTTTGGGGGTAATTTGGAATTTGGATAATGATACGCTGAGGTGCTGCACAGACACAGATACATTGACCTGTGATACAAAAATCACAAAGAGGACAATTTTGGCAATTGTGCAGACAATTTTTGATCCTATTGGTTTAATAACGCCAACTACATTGCTTCCAAAACTGTTGTTGCAAAAATTGTGGAAAGTGAAAATTGCATGGGATGATGAATTGTCTCCGAATGATGTAAATATATTTTTGAACTGGTTTAAAGAACTTAATGTTTTGAAAGATGTTACTTTGCCTCGATACTTGTTTATCAATGACACGTCTGAACTACATGTATTTGTGGATGCTTGCAAGGGGGCGTATGCAGCGTGCGTCTTTGTTCGATCAATATTTAATTCTGAAGTAAAAATAAATCTCGTACGGGCGAAGTCTAGAGTATCGCCTTTGAAATCTTTAAGCATTCCTCGCTTAGAATTAATGGCCTGTTGTATAGGTTCTAGACTTGCAAATTCTATTATCAAAGCTCTCAGTTTGCCCGATTTAAAAGTTACCTTCTGGTCTGATTCAACCACTGCCCTTTGGTGGATAACAGAGCAAGGAAATTGGTCCGTTTTCGTCGAAAATAGGGTTAAAGAGATTCGAGAGTTGACGCGAGGTCATTCATGGAGACATATCCCAGGGAAACTAAATATTGCCGACTTGTTGTCGCGCGGATGTTTTGCGAAGCAAATGCTTCGGTCTAGATGGTGGGAAGGCCCCTTGTGGTTACGAGAAAGCCCTGAAAACTGGCCCACTGGTGAGATTATTTATTTGCATGAAGAAGTAGAATTGGAGAGGAAAAAGATAAAAAGAGTGAATATTGATCTATCAAAAGACGCACCCCCTTGGCATCGAATCAGTGTATCCAATTATGATAAAATGATTAGAGTATTTGCATGGATATTTAGATTTGTAAATAATTGTAAAGGTGGTTCTGAAAAGAATGGAAAGATTGAACTTTCACAGTATGAAATTGAAAATTCTGAGAAAAATTTAATTCGTTTGGTTCAAAATTATTATCTGACTGATAAGAAATCTTATAATTTTATTGAAACGCTCATTGATGATGATGGTATTCTAAGAGTTAAAACGAGAATACTAAATAGAGATGACTATGAATCTTTTCTGTATCCAATACTGTTACCAGAAAAATGTGATTTTACTAAGTTATTAATCAGAAATGTGCATAATAAGAACTGTCATGCTGGTCTTCAGATGATGCAATGCATATTACGAGAAAGATTTTGGATAGTCAGAGCTAGAAAGGCCATTAAAAATGTCCTCTTTAACTGTATCGTTTGTAAAAGATTTAAAACTAAGGCCATGTCAAGCGAACCGACACCTCTGCCGCCAGACCGAGTTACGGATTGTGCGCCATTTGAAATCATAGGGATTGATTTGGCCGGACCGCTGTTTTTAAAAAATGGAGGAAAGGTGTGGATCGCGCTGTTCACCTGCGCTGTGTACCGTGCCATTCACCTTGAACTCGTAAATTCTCTTTCTACTGATGCGTTTCTCCTGGCGCTTCGACGATTTGTTGCTAGGCGCGGACGCCCTAGAATAATCTATAGTGATAACGGGACAAATTTTCGGGGTGCGTCTAATGATTTATCAAAACTAAATTGGACTAAAGTAGTAAAGGAAACGGGAACTGAAAGTATAATCTGGAAATTTATTCCACCTACTGCAGCTTGGTGGGGTGGCTGGTGGGAGAGGTTGGTTCGTACAGTAAAAGAATTGTTAAAACGTACTTTAGGTAAAACAGTGTTATCATCTGAAGAACTTTGTACTATTATTTGTGATTGTGAAACTATAATTAATTCTAGACCCTTAACTTATGTTTCTGAAGATCCGCAAGAATTAGTACCTCTGACACCCGCCATGTTTCTTATCGAGAACAGAAATTCCAATGTTGAAGATCTTGATGAATTAAATTCGTCAAGTCTTAATAAGAGATTAAAGTATAGAACTAAATTGTTAAATGATCTGAGACAACGATTTAGAAAAGAATACCTTAGTCAACTGGTTCAAAAGCATAATGAAAAGCGATCTCGGGAACCTGTTGTAGGAGAAATAGTACTGATGGGGGATGATAACAGAAAACGTTTATTTTGGCCTTTAGCCCGAATTACAGAATTGATCCCTGGACGTGATGGAAAGATTCGTACGGTTAAACTTAAGACCCGGCATGGAATAGTTATACGACCAATACAACGCATCTTTCCTCTGGAGATACAGTCCAATGATAGAAACATAATTCCTGATAAGAAACTGGGTGCAGAGGAATCTAATTCTAGTGCTGGGTGTACGTTAAAAAAGAGTATTGCACCTGATAAAATGGTGATGCAACAATATTCCTCCTCTGGACGACTTGTAAAAGTTCCAAAAAGACTTGATCTTTTAAATAATGTTTGTTATGAGTTTGAGACTCAACCTGAGTCTCAAGGGGGGGGAGGATGTTGTGAAATGAACTGAAGTAATAACCGGCGCGAGGCGCTGCTGCTTGTGACGTCAGCCTGCGTGCTGAGTTTGTTTTCGAATGTTTTGCTTGTAGACGAACGAAAGCTGAGCTCGGAAGAGTGATACTGTTTTGATGGAAATAAAGAATGATTTATTAAGAATTTTTTTGTCTTTATTCATAATGCACCCAGCCTCGGGTAGAGGCAGGCCCGCAACTGAACGAACTGTTTTAAATATATTTGATTTATATATTTTCTGTGTTCTTCGTAACAGAAAGAAATGTTTAATGAAGTAAACAAATATTACGCTTTTTTGTAAAATTTGATACCCTTTAGATCATAATTGCATTTTATTTCATAAATTACGGTTTCATATTTCTAATAGTATAATTTCTGCATGCCATCTTACCAGATTTAAATTGATGGTCTATAATTAGGAATCGCCGAAGTCTGGACTTTGTACTGTAAAAAAATTGGCAAAACTGGGAATTCTAAAGATATGATGCTATAAAAATTTTTGTGATTGTCAAGTCATTGATTTAAGAATACAGAACAATCGCCGTCAAGTTCGTGTGCAAGTTAAAACTGATTGTTTAAATGATCAGGTACGTTGCTTCTGGGAATTAAGACCCCATAGGGATACAAGATGCGCAGAAACGAAGAATGACTACTCAAGATGAAGAAATTTTATCAAATTTCACAAAGCTTACAAAACTGAAGACAATCGAAGAATTGTGTCTCTACCTAGAAAACCATTGGTCACACCTTTGCCTAGAAACAAAATTATAGCGGAAAACAGATTTCATTCTCTTCAAAAAGGACTTGCATCTATCTAGTGATGTGTTAAAGACACAATATGACAAATGCATCCTGAATTACATTGAACAAAAGCATGTTGAAGTTTGTTCCATAGATGAATCCAATGAGAAGCCAGTATAATTAATTACCTTCCTCATCACAAAAGATTTACTATGCTTGATGCCATATTTTCAAATCAAAGCATATGAACTTGTATGCATGCACACACAGTTATCATTGGCTGTTGTATGGAAGAAGAGAATAATAAAAACTGAGTAGTGTTTATAATTAACATACAGCCATTACGTTAGATCTTGACTACAAACAATAAACTGAATTAGTAATAAATACACTGGACATATACTGCTATATATTAAGTGTGCTTTTAGTTATGCAGTTATTCAAACATAAATGATAAGTTAATTTTACTTTTGAATTTTAAATCACCATCTATGTAAACACATGAAGAAAATTGGACATTTGCTAGCACATAACAATAAGGGATAACAGAGAAAATAAAACTGCTCAGCAAATGACCATAAACTAAGGGCCAGATTAGGCAACCCTATAGCCACTCGATGTGTCGGGTGATAATTCAGTACTGAACTGCAAATAAATGAAGGAACCCATGTTATTGCCCATGAGTAAAAGAACTTAGGTTGTTACTTTTTTTGGATGGTACCGACTGCCCAAGGGAATAGCTGATATACTTTGCAATCGACAACGAAGTTTCCGATGCTTCGTTTATGCTTCATGCAGAATTGTGGTAAGGTTGTGTATAGAAAATCTTGCGCTGAGGAAAAGAGCCTACTGTCACATTTAATCTTTTCTCAACACCCATTTGCTTATGGATGATACAAATCTGTCTGTCGATATTGAAGGACACTCTGTGCCATCCGAAAAAGTGGCAAACAAGAATTTAAGCTTAATTCATGAAGGTTATGATCCCTTATAAATCAATAAATCCACAATATTGCACACATTAGTGGAATATTTGAAGTATGAAATTCACACAATTTCATTTTTAAAAATAAACTACGAATTTTCTATTGTCTCATACTGGTTCATTCTCCTTAACTCAAGCTTCCAGTATTTATTTTTACGGTAGTATTCTCATAAGATCTCACTTGGATAGTATACTACTTTTCTCTCCTCACAAATATGAAAGTTTAGATTAGTAAAACATACCACTAATATATTATCTAATCAGAAACTGAAATATAGCTAATACCTCATCCTAAATTACATATTTTGTATCCATATTAAACAAATATTCCTTTGTTACAGTAGTCTAAAAGTAGCCTTTTCCCTCACTTTGTATATCCCAATACTGAAGAAAATTTGAAAAATAAAGAATATATTCTTTCAAGTGCATCACAATAACAAAGGCTATTTACTCATGTTAACCAAAGCAATATTTGATGTTTTATTACCAGATATGTTGATGAATTTCCACTGAAAGGTTATTTTACTCACATAATCTTAAATGTTGTACATTTAATTCTTGAGTAGCACACTTGTAGCTTTATCCTTGGTCATGGAGACCAGTCACTAAAGGAACAGGCAGATTTCCTATTTGTAATAACATAGCAAACGCGATTCTCAAAATTATTTAACACATTGATTTATAATGGATGAAAGTTTTTAAAATTATTCTTTTAACACATCAGCAAAAGATGTAAACAATTTCGAGCAAACTGTCATGCAGATGTGCCAAAGCGTTTTCTTACCCCCCCCCCCCCCCCCAGTTATCAAACAATTTTGCCAGTGTCCATTACTTTTGAAGTGAATATAGTTTTAAGATCCTGATCTTTAATTTGATATTCTGTGCAAGACTAGTGCCACCTGTTGGAGGGAGAAGCACAAACAACATGGCTAACCCTCCAAGTGGCATGGGTTTTTTGGATCCTTCACAAAGACCTGTATTTAAATATCTTTTATAAGCTAAATTTGCATATTTACATATTTTTATTCATATTATTAAAGAAAATAAGAAAGCAAAATATCTTAAATTATAACATATCATGTGACTAAAAATCGCACTCGGAGGGTTAACTCACCATGTGATATAAACATTTGCATTTCTGATTCCTTTTTTTGCTACTGTGGGGTTTTTATGCTTTGCATTTTCCTTTTTATTTTGGAAAGCCTTGACTTCCGTTTATTACGGCAAGCAAGCATTATTAGATGAAGGAAATTGTTAAACAAGCCAATTAGTTAATGTTAGAAAGCAATTATCATATTCTGGCATTTTGTCAGAGATCGAATGTCTGCCTTCCAATTCCCCCATGAAAGAATATTTTACTTCTTGTACTTTTTAATTAAAAAGTGTAATAATTGATTAAATCTTCAGAATAATTTAATTTTAATAGCCCTTCTGAAAATATTAATTTTTTAATAGGGACAATTTTTTTTTTTATTTGCACTAAAAATAAAACAGCCTGAGACAATTCCAAAATTATATATCTTAGACATGTTTAAAAATCTTTCATTACAAAATGCAAACAAGTAGTAGCAAGCCCACCAGTTTAGAAGGGACAGATAATAGCTGGTAAAAAGTATGTTCATAAACGTTCTTTTGCCAGAACCCATTTTATTAGCTGTGTGTTTAGAAGTCTCTCTGATAAAAACTGTCAACTGCATTCATTGAAGAACTCAAAACCTGAATGGTAATTGCATCTGGACACACATACTAAAAACTTTTTGAGTGTCGTAAAATTAGGTTTATTAGATGCGATATGTTTTAATGATGGTGTACAAAACCTCATTAAAGTAATGGAATAATTAGGAATACAACCAGGATTTTATATGGTAAAGTGGTTTGCAAAAAATAGATTGAGAGAGAATAAATGAGGCCTATTTTGCTTACAAACTTTCTAAAACGGCCAGAAACAGTTAAACAAAAACAACTAGATGCAGAAATGTAAAATCAAGATGATCATGATGCAGAAAAACATTAAAATGTTTTTTAATAAATTATTAGTGTTTAAACGGTCATTTAGTTTTTCTCCAAATTTTTTTAAAAACTTTCGGTACACTTTTCTTGGAAATAAACCAGCGTGGAAGGTTTAAATTTTCCACAGCTGTGCAGGATATAAAAATTTGCGATCATTAGTTTTGGATATATTAAAAATTTAATACCATTTTTTCTGACTTTCAAAACATTTTACTAATTTACTTTAAATATTGAGAGAGAATTCGTGAGGCCTATTTTGCTTACAAACTTTCTAAAACGGCCAGAAACAGTTAAACAAAAACTAGATGCAGAAATGTAAAATCAAGATGATTATGATGCAGGAAAACATTAAAATGTTCTTTAATAAATTATTAGTGTTTAAACGGTCATTTAGTTTTTCTCCAAATTTTTTTAAAACTTTCGGTACACTTTTCTTGGAAATAAACCAGCGTGGAAGGTTTAAATTTTCCACAGCTGTGCAGGATATAAAAATTTGCGATCATTAGTTTTGGATATATTAAAAATTTAATACCATTTTTTTCTGACTTTCAAAACATTTTACTAATTTACTTTAAATATTTTTCTTTTTAAGTGAAATGTAAAATACTGCTCATTATTCTTAAATATGTTTTAAAACCATCATGCAACATTTGGAGTTCCGTGCGCATAGACTCCAACCTTCAGCAAACCTTGTCAGTAGTCAACGCGCGAACGACATTTTTACAACTTTGAAAATGTGCGCGTAGCGTATGTTGTAATTAACCATTCATTAATTTTAAATTAATAATTAATTGTAATCAATTTTATTACATTTAAAATCCATATACATATAAAACTGAATAATTAAAAATATACCTTGTAAATTATATGCACATTTAATTAGAAATTTTCTTTTAACTCCTCAAACATTCACTAATAAAAAGTACTTCAAATCACTACTAATCATAGAAAAAATCAGAAGCTATAAATCATATCTTTATTCTGGATATGATTTCTACAGGGAAATAAAATTTAAATAACCAAGAATGATACATATAAGTATTAAACAAAATACGCATAATTTATGAATGCAAAGATTTATATGTAGCATGCTTAGCAAGCTTAAGTTCTGATTTTGAGAATGTTTTTTTATAACACAGTTCTTCATTTGCCTGCATATTTATTTTTTCAATCAGAACTGCTTCAAGAGTTTTAAGACCTAAATTTGGTCGAAATTCCGTCTGATTTTTTTTAACAATAGAAAAAATTCTTTCACAAGCTGCATTTGAATGAGGTATTATTAAGACAGCAAGCATTACAGAAGGCAATACTTTGTATTTAATACACCCATTCATATTTTTTAATTTGGCAATTTCTCCCCATGCTATATCAATACGCAAATCTACAATTTCTTTCAAATCATCTACTTGATACATGGAAAATTCAATTTCTACTTGATTAAGACATTTTTCATCAATAATGGATGGAAAAGTATTCATCAAGTAAAGAACAGATGAAAATGAGACTTCAGTTCTCAAGCTGATGTCAGCAACTTCAGCATGTTTTAGAAATGGATCACTCAGTGGAAATTTATCAATTATATATGAACAAGACAGTTACAAAAAAAGCTCGCACAGAATTGAAAAATGATTTCACTTCAATTTCATTCAACTTGGCATTTTTTAAATATAGTCTTGTTTCCGCACCAATCACTAAATTTTCATTTTCTTTTTGTTTACTATACTTCTGAAATGGAATAGACGTTAGAGTAACATCTTCATTTTCTTTAGAAATTACTGATGGTTTTACGAATCTAACAAATAAATTCATTAAAAGTTCTCTTCTCAATTTATGTATATAAGGAGCTTGTTGTTGCAAATTAATATTTACTGTTATAAACAAAGGCAAAGTATTTTTCAAAAATAACAATTACAATTTGGTGGTCGGTGACTGTAAAATTTTTTTAATGTTTTGCAATCTCTTTCCTTCATTCTCACTGTTATCTGGTTTATCTCCAAAAAAATTTATCATAGCATCCCACTGTTCCAAAATCCTTGTTATAGATTCTAAAAGAGACAACCATCTCGTACTGCAATATTTCAAAATTTTATGAGATTTTGCATTCTGTCCCGAAATTTGTTGAGCAACTTTGAAGCTGTGCTTCCGTTTCGAACTTTAATCCAAGTAAAAATATATACAGTCAAGTCTTTAATCCGGACTTCGGCGATTCCGGATTATAGATCATCAGTTTAAATCTGGTAAGATGGCATGCAGAAATTATAAAATTAAAAATATGAAACCGTAATTTATAAAATAATGAGCAATTATGAACTAAAGGGTATCAAAATTTACCAAAAAAGAAGCCTAATATTTATTTGTTTACTTTATTAAACATTTCTTTCAACGCGCGGATGCGTAAAGCATACCTTACGCATAGCCGAAATTAGAAAATTGCAACCAGAAAACTATTTGATTTGTATTCGTGATATTTATAATGACGAGGAATTTGATTTAAATCATATCAAAGACGGAGTACATCGAAATTAAATACTACATTTCGTAAGGAATTATAAGCCGAATAAAATAAAAACATCTGCCCTGAAGATAACGATAGTGTTGACAAATCAACTTCCAGTTCATTGCGCGCCGCGACGTCCCCCCCCCCGCTCAGCTCAGCGTGAAATTGATACAGATTTCGGAACGGTTAGATAAACAAAGAATATGCCTTTATCCATTTTTTGTTTGATGGACATCGAAACATACCTTCGTTTTCTAGATCCTTTGGGAGCTCCAGCATCGGAAATTCTATTTGACATAATCGAAAGTTCAAGCTTACTTTTAGAAAATTGCTTTTACAGTCTGCAAAAAATAATAAGCCCTATCAAATTCGAAGATTAAGGAACAACGCAATCATCAACATTAACTGAAATAGATAATTTTAGCTGATACCGTCCGTTATATATTAAATGCGCAGTCGTAAATGTCTTGCGCGCACGAGTAAAACGCCTATGCGCATGCGCAGAAAGATTTTAGCTTTGAGGTCCGGATTATAGATCATTCCGGATTATGGGTGTCCGAATTAACGACTTTTGACTGTATCTATTATCGACATTTCAATTTCTGAGCCAATTAATTTTTCAGTAGCTTTTTTTGCAGCTTTATGCAAGAGGTGGCACGGACAACCTCGGGTGATTATACTTGGTTGATGCATTTTGATAAATGATGCTACACCTTTAAACTTTCCAATCATATTACTAGCATTATCTGAAGAAAATGATAAGCAATTTTTCCATTCTAAACCTTTGTTTTTAAAGTTTTCATTTATACAATTAAAAATACCTTCTCCTGTATTATTTGTGCATTCTAAAATAGAAATCAATGAAGTAATTATCACTCCCTTTTCTTTACTGTAGTATGTTATAACCAATGGGTACAGTTTGTTATCATTACTTCCATCAGTACTTAGAGAAAATGATGTACTGCACACTGATTTTATAATATCAGCAACAGTATTTTCTGCAAGCGTTTTCACAATAGCAGCAGTTTTGGTATGACCGCAGCTAAATTTTTTTGCTATGGCAGAATCCGGAAAAATTGCTTTGAAAAGCTCTTTGGAATGATCCGAAACAGAAAGCGGTAGATTATGTTCAATTAAAAAACGAACAAAATAGCATTCGGCTTTTATAGGATCTGTTTCATCATCTTTTATTAAGAAATTTGTTATTTCTTTAGATTTTACGGTGCCAAGTTCTATATGCTTTTGAGAAAACACATGCCGTTTACAGTCATCTTTTCCGCCATGAGCAACTGAGAAGTCTTTGTTGCGTACACTGCAGTGTGCGTGATTCACAGAAATTTCGGACGCTTTAATGCATGGAAATTCTGAAGAATATGAATCTTTAAACTTCTGCTTTGATAATTTTGGCTTCTTCGTTCGAGGCAGCATTATGATTAAAAATCTTTCACCTGATTCACAGTTCACAAGACACATGCTAAGCTCTCGCCGTAAACTACACAATGCAGCCTAAACACGCATCAGCGAGGAACCTGGGAGACAGACAATTGGGTGGAACTATTGATAAGTCGTTAACGGTTGGAGTTACTGATCTACAATTGGCTAATTCTTCAAAACTAGGAACGCACTCAACACGTGATATATGATAACACGAGTATTCAGCCAATCATTGGATGAATTAGTTGGTTCCGTTTCGCGTATTGGTTCTCCTGCTCTTGTTTCTGAAAAATCCGTAGTTTTTTCCATACTTTTCGTAGCTCCTAGTTTTTCATGAATTTCCGTAGAAACTACGGAGAATCCGTAGTAGTTGGAGTTTATGCGTGCGGTATTTTTAAAGAAAAGTACCATAGCACACTGTCGCAAGATTTATAAACAGAGGAGAGAAACAAATGGTTTTTAAAAAACATGAACTTTTAATTTACAATCTATTTTACATGCAAAAAATAGAGTACATGTTTTATGAGAAAAGTTATACCCTAATAACTTTGTGTCAAAACAGTTGAATTTTGCTAGTCGATATGTTCCCTTAATAAATGCCAATTTTTGCATTTATGATATTGTGTAATAATCTAAAATAGTACCAAAAATGATGTTAGGACAGAAAATTTTTCCTCTAAAGTTGGGCTTTGTGATCACAAAAACCTCTGTTCTGTGCGATGATTCACCCCCGAGGGAGCGTCTCGAGCAAGGGTGCACCATCTTGAGAAGATTAACAAATGGAAAACATATCAGTAATCCTACAGGTTGGCTGCATGACAAAGACTGCTGAATAATGAAACATGGGTTTGAACAAGTTGGTGGCATGGTCAATTCTCCCAGTTACATGGGAGAATTGACCATACCACCAACTAAGCCAGTTTCCTTTATGAAGGAATCCTCTCCTTTGAACATCTCTAGAAGTCTGCTGGAAATTTTGAAGGGCTTTTTAAATACAAATAATAGTATTTTTTGTATTCTTTGCTAAAATAAAAATCTAAAATTTTAATTTTAACTTTTTAGAAATTATAAACAAAATAACTTATTCTATATATTACTTTAAATAAACCATAATTGATATGCAAAAATATAAATGCTTAATCTTTCATTTTAAATGAAATATCAACATACTAATAAAACAAACATCAACTAATTTAGTTGGGAGGCCTTATTAAATGAACAAAAATTTTTAAATCATTTCTGTTTTCAAATTCTTAGCTTATATCTATCTTTCTATATACATATATATAATATTTCTCTTTCAGTTGAAGTCACAGTTAAAGGAAAGGTATGTAAAATTACATCTGTTGTGTGAACACTGCCTTTAATGACCATTGCAACAATATATCCCTGAATTTTAGGTAGATAAAGATACAGGAATGGTTGTTAATATTGCAGACTTAAAGAATGTAATGAAGGTAAAAGATTTCATTTACTTTTTAATCTTATAGTTCTAAATACAAGTCAAAAATAAATATGCATATTTTCAGGTTTCTGTAATGGATACATTAGACCACAAAAATCTAGACAAGGATGTTCCTTTCTTTAAAGAAGTTGTTAGGTAGGACTTATGGATTTGCCTATGACAATTTTAAAAAAAATATTTCTGAATTATATAAATATGCTTTCAATTTTCTGAAAGCAAGCTAATTGTATCTTTTCTTACAGTACCACAGAAAATCTAAGTATTTTTATCTGGAAGCAACTATCTAGCAATCTTCCTCGTGGAATGTTATACAAGGTTAAAGTTCATGAAACTGATAAAAACTGTGTTACTTTTTATGGTGAATTTAAAGCATAATTAAAAAAAAAAAATAGACAGCTGTGATCTCTAATTAGAATGTTACCATGATGCAAAAATAAAATGTAACACCATAAAATTTCTTAGTTTCAAAATAATTCAGAACACCAAATAAAAGACGATTTTTATTTTAATCAAAAAGTCCAAATCCCATGTCATCTTCTGATTCTTCAGACTCTTCTTTTTTAGCCTCCTTTTTGTCTTCTGTGAAAATAAAACAATATAAATACATGCAAAAACACACAATAAGCTGCAATTTGAAAACTTCAAATTATGCTACTTCCCAAGAAGAAATTTACCCATTTTATATTTTTTAACTAAATGTTTAAATTTAAAATTTTATAATTTTTTGTTAAATTTTTAAAGCCAAATCAAAAACACAAATTTTAAGCTTCTACACTACTGAAAGAAAAGTCATAGCAGTACACTACTATTTGAATTATACATATAGACACCACTTAGTGAGAAGAGAAATTGCCCTGTATATTCCTACAAAAATTACATTATAGTTACAATTTTTATTTGAAGCAGATTATAGCACAGTAAAATTATAAGGAAAAATTCAAATCTGCTAAAAAAATCTTGACACCAAGTAACAAATATACTTTCTCCAAAGCGTTAAATATAATGAATTATTTCCCTCCCGTAAATATGGGATGAGAAATTTATATATTTACCTTTAGCAGGAGAGCTTTCTGCAGCAGCTGCAGGTGCTGCACCTCCAGAGGCAACTACTGCTCCACCAGAAGGCATTGAAGCCAATTTCGACTTACCTACAGAAAGCACAAAAGCTCAATTTATCAAATATCATTTACATGAGATAATTCACAAAAAGCCCCCTAAGATTTACTATAAGAATAATTTTTAGAAAAGGCAAAATATAATGCTAATATAAGAAAGCAAAAAACATTTCACAAAACGTGAAATATTTAAACACATTACTGCCTTCAGTGCTTCTATGACAATTTTCAATATAATAAAATGATGTCATAGAAATATAAACATATGTTTAAAAAGAATCTTATGTGTTCAAATGATGCATAACATTTATTATTTCCATTCAAGAATGCCTACAATAAGCTTCCTAGTAAAAATGAATTTTAGTTCTTGGCAGGATAACCTGTTTCTAAGTTTAACGTTCTTTACTATTTATTGATGTAAAAATTTAATACAACTATTAACTATAATATTGGTCATATCTTCATAAAACATTCCATATATGTATATAAAAAATTAACGAAAATTCAGATAAAATAAAAGCTATCAAGAAAAATTATGTTTAGAGCTGTTAGCGGTATTTCATTTATTGCTGAGAAACATTTTGTTGATAAAGGCTGAAAATTAAGTTGGCAGCTGTAATAAACGTACCAGTATAAACTTTATTTGCATTCTACTGCCATTGTTATGGCAACAGGCATGCATAAACAATTCCCACATATCTACCACAATATGCAAGACATTTTAACAGCAAGCTAACACTTGAATGATTAATCATAATAAGCATTTTTAAAACTGTGTTGAAGAACCCAGTTTTTAGAACTATTAGTAGAATGCCAAATATTATATTCCAGAACTGGCATAAAAATACCCAGGAATTCATGAAAATTATTCAGTTTAAAGTTCAAAAATACATTTTAAAATGCAATATATATATCAATACATTTAAGAAATCCCTTCTATTTAAATTAAATTTAGTGCATTCGCATATATTCCCAGCTGAAAGGTAGTAGCAAAGTGAAGCCATATCCAATTAAAGTGGAATTTCTTTCACCTTGCAATATTAGAGAACAAATTTGAATGCCTCTTGTCCAGTAATGCAGGGTTTACGGCTCCTTTGTATATAGTATTTTAAGAGTACGTTTAATTTCAAAATGCAGTATATTATGAAATTTTATCTAGCTAAGAAGTTCATTTAAATTAAATCCAGTACATGCATATTTATTCACATATATCCACAGCTGAAAGATAATAGCAAAGTTAAGTTATATCCGATTAAAGTGGAATTTCTTTCACCCTGCAATATTAGAGAACAATTTTGATTGCCTCTTGCCCAGTAATGCAGGGTTTACAGCTCCTTTTTATGCAGTAATTTAATACACTCACTTCCAAAAGTTAAGCACGGGGAGGAAAATGCTAATTTCGGGAAGCGAATCAGATTTGAAGAGGATGCAATTCGCTGCAGAGATAGATGGAAGTATACAAATATGTTAGGTAACAGCCAATCACGCTTTCATGTCAAGAAATATGCAAAAAAGGCAGTCTTATAAGAAGCCAGATTTATGAAGGGTTACAGGAGTTGATTGTAAGTGCTGATAGAAGGTGTTAAAAACTTTCGAAGAATTTGTTTTCAAGACATACATGTTTCTATGACTTCCAGATGCCGAAGATTACATATGTGTGGTCTGTACTTAGGTGTTTTGAGTTTGTGTTCCTTTATTCGTCCAATCAAGAGGGGCACGATTACAGTGGTGCCGGGAACATGTCAATTGGAATGTGTCCGACTGGGGCAATGTCATGTTTACAGATGAGTCAAGATTTGCTCTGGAGCCAGATGACAAGCGTATAAGGATATGGAGTGAACAACGAACACACAATCAGTCCCAAAACATCACACATTCAGTGGTGGAAGCATTATGGTGTGGGCAGGGATTTCATTAGGATACTGTACCGACCTGCACATCCTTAAACAGGGTTCTTTTGACGGCTGTCCGGTATCAAGATGAAGTCCTAGAACCCATTGTGAGATTGTACACTGCAGGAGTTGGCCATACATTTGTTTTCAGTGACGATAGCACACGTCCCCATAGAGCTGACATTGTCGATGACTACTTGGAGAGTGAAGGGATTATGTGTGTGGCATGGCCAGCATATTCGCCTGACCTTACATTGAAAATCTTTGGGATGCACTCGGCCGTGCTGTATCTTCACATTTCCTACCTCCAGCCACTTATTGAGCTGGAAACTGCTCTACAAGAAGAATGGCGATTGCTTAATTCTGTGGTGGTTAACTACCTAGTTGAATGCATGGTCACAAGGTGTAAACTTTGTATACAGATGATGGGGAAATCGAATACCCTATTAATGTCCTTTTTTTTCCTTCATTTTATGCTATTTATTTTCACTTTATACATTTCTGTTTAAATTTCCAGTATTTCATTATCTGATAACTTACAAAAATTTAATATTATTTTCATTTCTGTATATAATTATTGATTTTGTTTTATGCATAAATATATATGCTACTCTCCTGCTGAATTTTTGAGTCAATCAAAGCAGTATTTGTTGATTTTTTTTTTTTTTTTTTTTTGCATTTTACATCTTCGTGCTGAACTTTTGGAAGTGAGGGTAGTATGTTTCATTTTAAAATGCAGTAAATTATGAAATTTTATATATATAGCTAAGTTTATTTGAATTAAATCCAGTATATATACATTTATTCACATATATCTACAGCTGAAAGATAATCGCAAAGTTAAGCTATATCCGATTACCCTGCAATATTAGAGAACAATTTCGATTGCCTCTTGCCCAGTAATGCAGGGTTTAGAGCTTCTATTTTATGCAGCATATCATTAAATTTTATGTAGCTAAGAAGTTCATTTAAATTAAATCCAGTATATGTACAATTATTTACATGTATCCACAGCTGAAAGATAATAGCAAAGTTAAGCTATATCCGATTAAGGTGGAATTTCTTTCACCCTGCAATATTAGAGAACAATTTCGATAGCCTCTTGCCCAGTAATGCAGGGTTTAGAGCTTCTATTTTACGCAGCATATAATTAAATTTTATGTAGCTAAGAAGTTCATTTAAATTAAATCCAGTATATGTACAATTATTCACATGTATCCACAGCTGAAAGATAATAGCAAAGTTAAGCTATATCCGATTAAGGCGGAATTTCTTTCACCCTGCAATATTAGAGAACAATTTCGATTGCCTCTTGCCCAGTAATGCAGGGTTTGGAGTTTTTATTTTATGCAGCATATCATTAAATTCTGTATAGCTAAGAAGTTAATTTAAATTAAAT
This sequence comes from Stegodyphus dumicola, assembly GCF_044657685.1. Classification (NCBI taxonomy): domain Eukaryota; kingdom Metazoa; phylum Arthropoda; class Arachnida; order Araneae; family Eresidae; genus Stegodyphus; species Stegodyphus dumicola. The sequence continues at coordinate 205,464,007 of NC_140771.1, forward strand.
CTAGTATATGTACAATTATTCCCATGTATCCACAGCTGAAAGATGATAGCAAAGTTAAGCTATATCCGATTAAAGTGGAACTTATTTCACCCTGCAATATTAGAGAACAATTCAGATTGCCTCTTGCCCAGTAATGCAGGGTTTATAACTTAATTCCATGCAGTAATTTAATTAAATTTATGCATCAAATTGTATACATAATAAAAATACAAAAAACCTGTGCAGCTAATATTAGATTTTCAATTATCTATATTTTCTGGGCCATATAAAATTAATCTAGTTAATTTTTTAAATCTTTTTTATTAACTTAATGCAGAAAAATACATAGAAAGTACAATTTCTAAAATATATGCAATACATAGATTTTATAAAAGACATAACCTTAAATATCAAAAGGAGTGCAATTATGTACTACGCAAAATTTATTTACAACAAGAACTGATCTAATAAAACTGATTTAAAAATAATTGATACAATAAGATTAGAAACAGAAGAACTAAACTACTGGAAGAGCAGTATGTGTCCCAGGGAAACCAGCATGCATGTGCCCCTAAAACTACTCAAAGAAATAAAATTTAAGTAAATTAGCATGGAGCCTTCTGGCAAGTGACCAGTGGATTCGTGCATTAAGCCTACCTATATTTGATGAAAACAGGTTATATATTTGTTTTATGCAAATAATTTTCTTTTTGTGCAGCAGAAATAAAAAGCTTTTTTACCAGTCTAAATAGTGATGAAAAACTTCTGAATAACACAAAAAAATTTTACTTGTTAATCAGAATGCCAATCTTTTTTTTAAACTTGGAAGTGGTTATTAGAACATGTAAGCAATAACCAAATACAATATTTTTACAAATAAAAAAATAGTTAAGAACACACAAGAAAAGTTTTAAGAATAGCTATGAAAACTGAAGAATAAATTAGTAAGAATGCATCCCAATTTGTCCTACATCTGGTTCTATATACTTGTGTTTAACTGCAAAACTCCATTAGACTTGCATGATGAGGTAGTCAATGATAGTGGCAGGAAAAAGAAATTATTAAAACAACAAATTTTATAAAATTTATTTTTTAATTTTAATATCCTCTAAAAATATTTAATTATAAACTACATAATATATGCCATTACCCATATTTTAAGTTTTAGGTGTACTATATTTTTTTTACTAGGAATCTTGTGGCATTCTATGTATCTGGAAAGCCAAATCTCACAAATATATATTTTAAGAATGAATTTGTGTGTATATTATTATCGCAAAGCCTTGAGGGCTATCTGCCTAACGGGAAGGATGCCTTTGTGGAGGACTTTTTGAGGGAAACTGGCTCGTATACACGTTACACATGGGGAAAACCACGAAAATGTCCATGCAGCCAGCCCGTACACGGGATTTGAACCTCGGACCAAACTACCAGTGTTCAGCGACTTTACAGCTCAGCTGCTGGTTGTCCCAAGAATGAATTTGAGACAAAAATATCATAACTTTAACGACCAATGAAACTTAGAACTCAAACAAAACATATATAAAAATGGCAGCATTACTTATTAAAACTAAAGAATTGATATGCACATGGTTACCAAGTTTGGTGACTTTTACTAAGCTATACTTGCCAACTTAAAAAATTAGGAGAACAAAAGGATATTTTAAATAATAAAAATACATTTTTAATAATGAATTAACTTTAAATAGTAACTAAGCACATGAAAGTTCAGATATTATTTCTTAAATGCAAATAAAGTAAAAATACATGTGGGAAAAAGTAGTTTTATTACTTGTACCTACTAATAGAAAGATACTCTAATCAGTTTCCCTAATTATTAAATAATACTTTAACCAGATTACTAATCATTGATGGCAAAAGATTGAATTAATGGAATTCTGAACTTGCATCAAACGATAGGAAAATGGAGCATACAAGAAAAGCAAACGCTTTAAGGTCTGAAGACAAAAATCTAAATATTCATTCTTCACAAGATAATCTTGCAATAATTAGAAAATAGTGGTTTTTATTTTGGAAGAACATGACGCCTATATTTTTTAGTATTATTTTGAGATTTACCAATTTAAGTGCAGTAATTACAGAATTTTTATCACACCTATTTTTATAGTGAATGTAATAACCCCATCTCCATTTACTTAAAATATTTTTAACTTTCAATACAGCCCTTTAGCCTAACTCTAGAAGCAGTTAATTCTTCTTCAGAAAATGTAAGTGGGTTCCACTGGTTGAGGATTCTACATAAACCAGGGTGTGCACACATATTTTCAACTTTTTCTCATTTCAATAGCATGCAGCTGTACGGATTGTTTCAATTTTCCCTTCATTTTAGAAATTTTTTATAATATTATAATATATAATAATAAATATCAACAATATGTTCATCCATGATTATTGGCAAGGACAATTTTTTGAACTGCTAAATTTAAAAGGTGCACCTCCTAATTTGCAAATCGGATTATAATCTAAGCAATTATGCAGAGAAATTTTAAGTTTTAATAATTGGCTCATGTATATTACAGCCTGTGAAATTTCTTTTTAAAGTGGGAACAGAAAGTAACAGAGCACTCAATTTTTGAAGTCTCTGGATTAAAAAAAAAAAGAAGATAAAATAATTGGATACAGTTTTGCATTGGTATTATTGCTTCTATCTCAAGAAAGGCAGAAGGAACTGTTTTAATGCAATCAATAACTGAAGATTTGTTAGACTAGTTTCTCGAACGCATTTATTGGGCAACCGGAGCCATTTTTATCCTTGCACTTGATTATTTTTCAGCAATTTTACTGGCAGGAAACATTTTTCTAAATAAAGCCGCAGCATGATGATGCATTCAGTGGCAGGTTGTGCTCTAGTTAAAAAAAAGGGGGGGCAGGAACATGCATTCTGCATTGTTTCCACAGAAAAATTGACATTTTTAAAATACAAATCGCATTGTCGTTATGTACACACGACGGCCCTTTGAGTTTGCGAAACAAAAATCACAAGGCCAACCGATACACACTGCAATATTACATTTCCTTGATGAAATAACAGAAGGGTACTATTTTTGAAAAGTACACGAGTACTTTACACTTTTCACAGACATAACTCAGACAAAAACCGCAGTTTCTTAAAGGGAAGCATGCAAAACGTATGCTGCTCACTAGCCACATGAAAAAAATAAACCTCAATCTGGTTTTGTGCTCCTTGGCTAATATCGCAGTGGTGCTTGATTATCATTGGAGAACTGGAACATGATGTTCTTAGATGTTTTGGACTCCCACACATTACAGCAGAAATGCGCATGTCTCATTAATAAAACGGCTTCGTTTTTTAATGTGTCTAGTGGAATAACAAGGTTTTCCAGATACCAAAATTCACTTTTTGAGCACAAATAACGAAATAGACATTTTTAGAATAAGAGAAAGAAAGCAGAACTAATCTGCAAATCGGGTTAGCAAGTGTATGGTCGGAAATAAGGAGAATTGCCAACTTTGCTAAGTAGCCCTTTTCAATGAAATTGCTACATTCATGTGAAAAATTAATAACAAGATTAGACGATTTTCGAACAGATAACAAATGGTGAATTGTGTTAAACGATGATAGCTATTATAATGGCATATCTGTATTTCATAGGTATAAGAGCAGAGCAATATCTTGTCTTAGCTTACACATATATTTATAAAATCAATACCACAAAACTTTACATTTCAATAAAAAATAACTTTTCAGACATTACTTAGCTTTAAATTTAAATATCACGCAACTACAAAATAAAATTATATTAATTTATTGCATATTTACATTGTAATTCTTATAGTCTCACAGATGATACAATCAAAATGTTACTGAAAAAAAAATATCAGTACTCTGTCCCTACAATTAAAAAGGGGGAAAATTATATTAACCCTCTGAGTGTTATGACCGGCTTTATCTGGTCATCAGAAGTTTTGCTACTTGGCATATATTAACTTATATAATTTAAGATATTTTGCTTTCTTACTTTCTTTAATAATGTAAATATCTTAATGAACGTAAATTTATGAAAATACAGTAATTGTACAAACTCAATTAATAAACAATGTTTAAATACCGGTCTTCATGACGGATCTAAAATACCGCTCCGCTCAGAGGGTTAAAATAAAGTTAGGACACTGCGTAAGCTTCTGAAATATTTAGATTCAATGACTAAGCATAATAGCTATTTTAACATAAAAGTATCGCCAAAAGTGCACATTAAATAAATTACACTGTAAAATATCCAAAACAATCAACAGAATCAGAAAGCAAAGAGCCAACAACTCTTGATCTCAGAAAGTATTTTAGGCTGCAACAAAAAGATACGATAATCTTCAAAAATGTAAAAGCATCCATGCAGCAGACAGGAGACTAATGTTAAACAGCTTTATGCATTCAAGTATGAAAGCAGAATCTTACCTACAACAAACTTTACAATTGAATAAAAAATATTTTAAATATATTTACCACTTTGAATAACTTCATTGATATCTTTTCCACTCAGTTCTGAAATAACTTTCTTTGCTCTTTCCTTATCAACTTCTATTCCTACACTTCCCAGGATCTTCTCAATATCACCAACAGATGGATTTTTATTTCCTCCTAAAGAGGCTAACAAGTAAGCAGCTACGTAACGCATTGCTGTAAGGGAAGAGAATTGGAAATAATTTTTTTGTATTTTTATTTCTTAAATTTGTTTATACCTAACACATAACAGAAGTTTTAGCTAGAACTAATTAATTAAAAAGCTAAAATTAATGCTAACTTAAAATTTAGATTTCCAAGAAACATTAATACCAGATAATACATGGCATAAATCATCACCTATAATTTAACATACTCCAGTGTTATATATAAGCTCTTCTGAAATTTGATACATTCAATACAAAGTCTGAGACCCAAACTCGTGGAGACTTCAAATGATTAAAGATTTTTTTTTAGATATTAGATCATCAGTTTATATCTAGCAAGATCACACACAGAAATTAATAAATTAAAAATATGAAATAACAAAGCATTTATGACCTTAAAGGAATTATTTACAAACACATGAAAAAATTAAAACACATGAAACTCAATATTTAATCATTAAACTATTTTTTCAATGTAAGTTGTTTAATTTGCTTCATTTTTTGCACTAATACTTTCTTTACAATTCTACAGATAGACATAATTTCTTGCTCAGTTACAAAATTCGTTTTTTAAATTCTGTAGCTGATGTTTCAAGAATTCTCACTAAAATGTCTAATAAATTTTTTTTTCTTTCATTTTCAACAACCTCCATGTCACTTTCTTAACTGTCAGTAATGATATTTTCTCAATTTAGTACCATATTACAGATTTTGCTCTCTGTCAGGTAATTGATCGTCATCAAAATGAAAATATTTGCTACATTTCTTATTTACCACCACCAAAAGATAATAAATAATGACTCGCCAGCCTGGCAGTCAAATTATTCAGAAGGGGTAAACTAAAACTTTGGTTCCAAATATATACCAAGCAGCCAAATCACTGACATAGATTTATGTTACTAAATGATTTCTTCAATATGGAGATTTAATGCCAAAGTGAAATTAAGAATCAGGACTTTCCATGTTTCATTAGAAAAAATACCATATGTGCATGTTCTAAAACACAAATTTTTCTTAAGTTGCTGTAATCTGGATTTTTAGATCATTCCAGATACTGGATGGACATCTGCATTTTGGATTTTAACTGTATAACATCATTTTAAGATTTAGATAATGAATGATAATTTAACAAAATCATGATTCATTATCTGAATATCTTCATATAATGCCAGGGCTGGCACCAAAACTGGTGTCTGAATTTTAGGACTCTCGAAGATTGCACTGGGTCACAAAATATCCTGCATATATGTAGGAATTTATTCAGGACGAAACAAAAAGTCTTCATTACGATCACAATGCCCCAATAATCAAGCAACTAACGGATGGTAATATCCGTAGTATGGTTCTAAAAAATTCATTTGACAATTTAGTGAACAAAAAAAAACTTTAGAACTGAACACGAAATTATGTCTGTCTATATAATTAAGGAAAGTGGATTACAACAAAAAAGCAACTCGAACAATTACAAATGTTTAACAAAGGAAACAAATATAGTTTATTTTTTTTTTTTTCAAAGACGTGTTTCATCATTTCATAGTTTTAGTTTTTACAAGTTTAATTTTAACATTACTTAACTAAAACAATTATCTATGCTTATACTTCACTTTAGTAATTTGTAAGAATTAACAAACCTGCAAGTAGGCTGCATTAATATTAAATCTAATCCAATATTTAAATTAGCATTAAACTACTTATATTTCACACTTACAACAGCTTCATATATTTAAAAAAAGATTAGTGACTTTTTATTTAAATTTTACAATTACCCTTATACCGATTCATTTTTTTCTGCCTCATTTCGTCATGTACTCACTCAATCCGAAGGTTTATGCAGATTTTGTCCGACATAAGTTAATTTCAGAAGTAAAATGCAGTACAAAGTCCGTAATCTGGATGTTGGAACTTCAGCGATTCCGGCTTATAGATCAATTTAAATCTGGTAAGATGGCATGCAGAAATTATACAATTAAAAACATGAAACTGTAATTTATGAAATAAAGAGCAATTATGATCTAAAGGGTATCAAAATTTACAAAAAAAGCTTAATATTTATTCAGGGTTTGTACACATTTTTGCACATGGAAATTAAGTACTTTTAAGGACTATTAATGAAAAAAATTAAGGACCTATGGGCAAATGGGAACTAAATAAATTCAATTAAAAATATTATCTATGCCTGAATTTCACTTCTGCAATACCATCCTAAAAATTAAATAGATCTCTAAGTAGTATGCATTATTACTAAAACTGAATAAATTAACATAATTATTAATAAGTTTGAGAATAAAATTTGAGACTTCATGCAATTTATCAAGTAGCATTAAATATTTTACACTTATAATACATATCTAAAAGAAGATAAGTGACATTTATATTTTAACAGTTAGCTTAATGGTGATTTTTTTAAGTCTCATTTTTTCACATACTTGGTCAGTCTAGAGCAGTGGTTCTTAACCGGGGGGTGCCCGCACCAAACCATAAAAATTATTAAATATCATTCATTAAATTTCTTATAATAAAAGATTTGAAATCTGCAGTAGTGTCCCCAATACTGAAGCTCATAAAAATTGGTAGTACTTAGCTCACTTATCGGCAAAAGACAGGAAAGAGCCAGTGCCAATGGGCGTATACACTACACTACGAAAAGGCATGGAACGCTACAAATGAATGCGAACAGGCAGCTAGGTGACGCTGAAAAGAAAAAAAAAAAAAAAAAAAAAACCTTGTGGGAATACAAGCGTGACCTTCGAGAAACCTCGATAGCCACGAAGCGACGATACAAGCGGAGAACGTTATCCCAGCTTGCGCATGAGCTGAGTTCAACATGTGCTACTCCAACGAAATCTATGGATTCACAGATTTGTATCTGCATCTACTGCGACTGTGTTAGGTAGAGTCAACTATTGTGTCTGCGACATGTGTATTGTGTATTCTGACTTGTTCGGAAACCTCGAGACTAATAGATTCTTAATTGCCCGTTCAAGCCGAATAGAATTCAGTGATATTACAAATGTAAAAACATTATATCTATTATATTACATTATTTCTAAATAATTAAATCGATTATAGTGATATGTCAAAAATACGACAATGGAACAATAAGTATGCCGGTTATGGATTTACCTGAGCAACCGAAAAAGATGGTATGCAACAACCGCAATGCATCTTGTGTTCCAAGATATTTTCAAACAGCAATCTCAAACCTTCAAAGTTATTAGAGCATTTCAACAATGTGCATGGTGGCGAAAAAGCGCATGGCATGAACAGCTTGAAGTCAAAGAAGGCTCGGTTTGATACGAGTGGAACTATCCTAAAATTGTGCGGACCAGCAATTCAAAAACCTTTATTAGATAGAAGCGTCATATCCAGTGGCATATTTATGTGAAAAAAAAAAAAAAACTCACATGATCGCTGAAGAGTTGATTAAACCTTCTGCTTTAATTATTGCTAAAACAGTTTTAGATTCGGAAGCACATAAAAAAATCCAACAGATTATCGAATGATATTATACGATCGCAAATACAAGATCTCAGTGAAGATATTTTAATGCAAGTAATTGAAGATATAAAAATCAGTCCACTAAAAATAAGCATGCAACTGGGTGAGTCAACTGATGTTGATAATTGTAGCCAACTTTTGGTATTTGTCAGGTATGTGAGGTAAAAAGAGGTGATAGAAGAATTTCTATTTTGTGAACCACTGGAGGTGAATACGAGAGGAATTGAGATTTTCAATCGCATCAAAGATTTTTTGGTGCTTATGTATTAACGCAACCAGGCCAAAATTCGCATAAATTGCCAAATTTGGCGACCCTACGTGTTATACTTAGTTTTGTAAAAAGAGCATGTGGAGATTCACAAAATTTTCCTTCATTTTCGTGCAAATTTTTGTAATTTATGAGAAAATAGCAGTGTACATGGATAAAGTCAAGAGTGTGCGCAATGCCATTTTTGTGCAATTCTGGGAATTTTTTTAAGTAAAAATAAGTTGATGTGTACATGGTTACTGCGAATATGGTTTTCAATCAGTGCTAAAAGCAATAGCCAAAAGATTTCCGCCGAAAAAAAAATTCTGCAACTTATTCAAATTCGAAACCGGAAGGGTTTAATTGCTATTTTATATTTTAAAACAAAATATTAAAAAACTGTATTAAAAATTATCTGTAATTAATAAATGTACATTTTCTTTCTATTCATACTTTTTTACTCAAACCTACAAATAGCGCCAACCTGGTTGCGATAATACGTAAGTACCGATTTTTTTACCAAATATCAATTACCTATGAATGTTATTGGCTCAATATGCACTTATGGAGCACTTAACGATGATTATCTAAGGGTTGCATGCTTAACAGTTTTTTAATTGGGTGAGGAAATTATTCAATTACTGACTAGTCAAAATTGTTATTTAGTAAAAGATTTTGAAAGTTATGATGCAATACTGAGGCTGACCTTCGTAATAGACATATTTAGCCATTTAAATGAATTGAATCTATCAATGCAAGGATTTGGTATAAATATAATATCTAGTGAAAAATTATCTTCATTTATCTCAAAATTAGAAATTTGGATACGTCGAGTAGAAAAGGGGAATTTTGCAAACTTTCCCTTGCTTGATTCTGTTATTGCGAAAAATGAAAAGAATACAATTATACCCGACATTGTAATACATTTGAGACAATTGAGAGAATCATTCAATGGATATTTTTCTACCAGAAATATTACCAAAACTCAGAGATGGAAACTGGATCCATTTCTATTTGGCTTAAATTTGATGGATGATAGTGATCTGGAAAAAGATCAACTTATTGAAATGCGAGCAAGTGGACATGTTCAAATGGAATTCGAACAATTAGAATTGCAACAATTCTGGTGTTCACAGTTACAACGTTATCCAGAATTGGTGAACGGAGCACTGCAGTTACTCTTACCCTTTGCTACCATCTGCTTGTGCGAAATGGGATTTTCATCGCTTTGCACATAAAATCTAAAGCGAGAAATCGCTTAAATGCAAGTGGTGACTTACGCGTATGTCTTTCAAAAAAGAACCTCGCTTCGCTAGTATAATAATGAAAAAACAACAGACTAGTCATTAATAAAAATAATACTGTTTTGTATTTATATAAAATGTACAATGTTTTTCAATAAACAATAAGTTTTGCAAAAAATGTATTTTTCTAGACTAAAAAAATTAAAACACAATTTTCAATGGGGTGCGGGAGATATATTTTCAGATTCAATGGGATGCGACTCGCTAGAAAGGTTAAGAAACACTGGTCTAGAGGTTTAGTACATAAGCAGGTAGATTTTATGTCAAACAGCATAGGTTAAAATGAGAAGTAAGCTCATAATCAGCATAATTCATAACAAAAGACAATGTTATCTGGAGAGAGACCTGCTACAAAATTAGAACCTGAAAGGCCTGATGTAGGCACAGTTGGCAAGGGATAAAGTTAGTCAAGCTCTGTTTGATGCAGTTAGTGTCTTAGCTTCCTGTCGAGTTCCAGGGGTTGTAACCCAATTAATATACTTTAAGGTTCCAATAAGCCATTAAAGCACCAGAGATAAGTTCTTTTGTATTCTTTTAAGTCTCACTTACATGCAAAGAATAAGTTTCACTTGAATTTTTGCATTTTTGTGTTTAATCTTGTGACCACAGTGAGTTAAGGAAAGGCAATAACTCGCTTTAATATGCAGAGATAATTTTTAAGGGTAAGCAGTTTAAATTAGGTAGTTAGATAACCTTAGTCATTATGGATTTACACCGCCACTATTAAATTTAATCTTTTAACAATATTTGTTAAAATCAAAATCTAATAAAATTTCAGTTTAAAATACATGTAATTTATGACTATTTTTCATAGTCATTTATTTTGACTAATAGTTAATTCGTAATTAAAGCAACTTTGTTTCACTCTCCTTTTCATCCATGCTTTCCTGGCAGAATGCTAATCGGATGGCGCATGTGTGTTCAAATTAAAGTAGAAAGACAAGTGTTATTTAAGTGAAGGTTCGAGCAGGCGATTTTATAGTGTGTTATGCTTGCTCGAAGGCCACATTGTTATTTGACTTGCTAGCGATTTGACTCTGTGATGCTAAATGCTTATTTTACAGCATTAAGCTTTATTTCCACCGGCTTCTATGAGTCACAGCCTTCCTGTGTATTTAAATTATCCTGTCAGCCATTAGGCTAGTTTGACATGGACTAGCTCTGGTACACTTGTTGGCCTGAAACGTATCTATATCCATTGAAAGATATATAGGAGAGACCATCGTCACTGCTCTTTACGCAGGCTGGATCTCTGCGTATTTACTCAGATCACCATTGACTGTGACAGTCAGTTTCAAAGTGAGCTTTTTCGAAAGCTTACACTTTGGTATTTGCCTTTTTCATACCACCATGTACCACCCACGAGCCAATGGCATCACTGAAAGATGGCATAAGTCACTTATACACCTTAATGCTTCCTCAGTTCTTTTGCGATTTTGAACTGCTTTTAAAATGGAGCTCAAATGCTCTCTGGTTGAATTTATGTCTTTCAGGTGAAGTCTATACCTGCCGAAAGCAAAAATATGAGAAATGTCTTCCTACAAAAATTAAATGATCATATACAGCACCTTCATTCGACTGCTATAACAAATCATGCACACACAAATACTTTTCTACGAAGACTTCCATAAATGTTTTCCTATGTGTAGATACAATAAAACCTTCCTTGCACACACGCTATACTGGTCCTTACAAAGTGCTTCAATGTAGTGATAAAACTTTTACTACCTCAGAATAACCTCTTATTTTACCTAATATTCACAAAGACCCATCACAGGAACCACCTTGTCTAATAGATGAACAATTTTCAGTGCTCTTGCAAAAGCAAATTATCAAACTTGTTTTGAATGTCATGTTTACTTTCCAAAATGATTTGTGACATACTGTTTTCTTTTTTATTGCAGTTTTTTTAAGAAAAGGAGATGGTGTCTCCACATTTCTTTAATATGAACGCTGACGCCATGTCCTGATTTCTCCCTCTAATGCAAACATACTAAGAATCTCCACTCTGTGGGAATGACAAAAAGAATTCTTTCTTTTTCCGTAACAAGTCTATATACTCTGTTCACTACTGAGATTATTTTAATGCTGTATATATATATATATATATACTGATTTATTTTTTACAAATTGTTTTTAATAATCATCAAAAACCTAAACAGTCAACCAAAATAGATCAAAAGCAACAACTTGCAAGCAAATGCCCCACAGAAAGTTAAGTACAAATGGTTGCTTACACTGCTCCCAAACAATCCTTTTACAGTAAAAGCCAAACTATGTAATATTCAATTAACTGGAATAGTTCATAATTCGGGGGGAAAATTTTTTAATGACATTTGTAATGCTATTAACACACATGTATTGTCACCAAACGGTGTGATTTAGTGCCAATACGGGATAAAGCACATCAACACAGATCATATGAAGTTCATTTTGGTTTAACACACAAATTCTTAATAATCATTTTTAAGGGAGAATATGAATTTTATTTTTCTCTTGCATTTTGAAAAATGATTAATATTGCATGAAGTATAGTTACAGAATCCAGGTATTTTTAAAAAGCCACGTGTGACCAAACTGATAAAAAATGAAGATGTAACACAAAATATAAGCGATTTTAGTTTTCTATATGCTGGAACGATTCACAGCATTTGCAGCAATCTTCATGTTCGATGGGATTTCATAATCAGATCAGGCCTAAGAAATACACCCGCTTTTATATTACTTCCAAAATCCATTGAATTTAAGTTTTTAATATTCAAGTTGATAATTAAAATCACTTTTTATAAATTTAAGAGTGGAAATGGGTAGAGTAGACTTTAAAGTACCCCTTGTATTATGGCAAAGTTGTTTGATTTATTGCCAAGTTGTTGTTTCATTTATGGTAGCCCGAGTAGTTGAATGTTATGGAAACCCTATTGTGATGTAATTGGGTGCATGATTCTGGGAAATTTTGAATCATCCGATGTTTTGTAAGCGTTTTTGTGGTGTGTGTTGGTTTGATTCTTTAGACAGTAGAATGGCCGAATGTAGTAAGATCAATTTGAAGTTTCTGTAAGATTTGGAGTGAAAGGGGAAAAGAGCTTTAATTGGCTGGTGTGTAAATGAAGGTTTACTTAGTAGCCATTATAAGTGTCCTGTATGTAGGAAGGATAAGCGTCTAGTCAAACGTTAAAAACCGTTTAGATGGATTTAAATGGGTTTGTAGGAAGAAAGGTTCAGATGGTCACTATGTGAAGCGTTCGATCAGAAAGAGTACCTGGTTTGAAAAAAGTCATTTGAGTATGACTGATATTTTGATTCTTGCGTGGCTCTCTGGGTATACGAAGCGAACTCGAAAATCATAGTGTGAATATTTGCTTTTCATAGTGCTTAAATGTATAACATGTTTTTTCCTTTTTTATGTTATTTTATTGAGATTATGTATTTTTTTGTTTGCCTATATTGTAGAATTTGGTGCTCCTTTGACTTTTTAAGTGAAAATATATCAATGTGTACATGGACAAAGTAAATGGAGTACGCAATGCAAGTTTGTGCAATTGTGGGATTTTTATTAACCCTTTGACGTGCAGTGGTAGCGCCCTGAAACCACCACTTACCGAAATTTCTGAGTGGAAATGAATTGATTACTGATCTTTTACATCTAAATAACACAAAATGACTGTAAAATCATATATGTTTTAGGTATTAATACTTCAGATTGGATGCCTTATAAAATTCGTTTTCGATGAGACAAAATAACTTTCTTTTATTAATATAAACAACTTTAAATTTCAAAAGTTAGTCATCGCACATCATGATTTTTATCATAGACAATAAAAAATTGCAGTAATTAAACTGCACATATAAAAAAAACCTCTATATGTATGGCATTTGCTATGTGGTTTCAGGGCGCGACCACTGCGCCACTAAAGCATTGTGTCACAATGCTTACAATCCTCTAGAGGCCCGGTGGTCGCGCCTTGAAACCACTGGCGTTTACTTGCTTTTCAAATAGGAATGTTTATTTTTACCCGAATATAGATAAATATTTTCTGAATATTTTGGGACGAAAAAGAATAAAATAAGTATGAATGGGAAACAAACGATCCGTACAATGCCAAAAAGACCACAAATTTCATGTGTCAGATGAAAAGAAACTAAATAACGCTGGACATATACCAGTGAAATTTGAATCCAGGCAGTGTACATATTGTAGCCCAAGGAAGAAACCTCACAGAACAAGATGAATGTGCGAAACGTGCAATGTGGGTCTATGCATGTACCAGAGACAAAACATGCTTTGAACAGTGTCACAAAAAAATTTTGTTCTTTGAAATAAAAAAAAAAAACTACTGTATTCTTTTTTATCCTTATTTTATTAAATTTTTTAATCCATTTATCCAAATGTCCTTATTATGTAGGTACTTATATTTTCACTGCTATAGAAAAATTACATAAATATTTTTTAATTTTTTCTGACGATTTACTTTGTAAAATAATGTAAAAAATTATATATAATGCAATTCTTATACATTTTTTTAAAATCCGTAAATTTCGTCATTTATTGGAAACGTGCGTGGAAAATGGTAAGTTTTTCTTTTTCCGACTACATCAGTAAGTTTCAAAGTCCTAGACGCGTGGTGGTTTCACAGTGCAACCACCACCCACAGAACAATAGGCAGGAGTATATTTTTTTAAATTCATATATTATTTGTCTCTAGGATCATAATATTCAATTTCTAGAGTTTTGAGTTAAAATTATAAAAATAATATTGCACGTGTCAAAGGGTTAAGTGAAAATAGGTTGACGTGCACATGGATAAAGTTAAAAGAGTGCGCAATGCCATTTTTGTGCAATTCGGGAATTTTTTTTTAAGTGAAAATAGGTCGATGTGTACATGGATACCGGGTTTGTGCAATTGTTTGTCTTGTTATTCTGGCTTTGTGTAGCGGCAATTTTTGGCGCACAAATCGTCGCTTCGCAATCCAAAATAACGAGTTGTATCCATGTACCACCAAAAAAGTTGTACCGTAAACTATACTTTTACCGTGAAAATTATTCTAACTCTGCTTTTCTAACAAGAATTCTGTTTTTATATGCTTGACTACCCAGAATTTTACTCCTCCCCCCGAGCTTCCTGGATTTATGATATTAAGAGTAAAGTTTTTACTATATTTATGATATTAAGAGATATTAAGAGTAAGGTTTTTACTATATTTATGATATTAAGAGTAAACATCTGCAGTTTTGCTAACTAAAATTTTTTAAATGAATCATAAATTTATTAGATTAATTAGATAAGAAGTACATAACAACTTCTTGTTATATCAAGCATTGGATGATTTACAGAAGTTATCAATAGATTTGTTTACACAACACTTAAAGGTGACCAAAAAATAATTAAATATCCCCAAAAAATTCTCCCTTCAGGATTCAAAAGTAGAATTTGTCTATAAATGCCACTTCGGTGCTACTTTGGTAGAGGGTTGAACGGATTTCGGAGATTTTTCTTTTGGCGAGTAATACAACTTATGGTAAACCCATTGCTGGATAAGTTATTTATAGTAACCGATACTTTGTTGTCATTTTATTATGCATAACTTCCGTGTTTTAAGTATTATTTATGGCTTCTAAATATTAAAAATCAATTTAATTTTAGATTTTTATTTGAAATAAAAATTTTGTTATTTATAATATTTTATATAATTTTATGTTGTGGATGATGTAATCAATGATGTCAACTTACTTAAAAAAAGTAATTGGTTTTATTAATATCTATAAATTTACTCTAATGTTTTAAACATTTATGGCTGTTAAATATTAAAATACAATTTAATTTTGCATTTGTTTTAAAAATGATTTTATTATGAATGATTAGTTAAATAATTTTAATTCTATGTGTGACGTAATCAGTTCCTTGATTGGTTACTGAATATTTTGTGTGTTACCGCACCATTTTAAAATTTTATTATTCATCTCTTCGAATTCCTCAGATGTCAAATGGAATGGATATCTCCGTTTCGAAAAACAATGTTGTTATTGGTAATTACCAAGAATTATTGGTACTGGAATAAAAAAATTGCCCTTTGAGACCTTATTTTGGCCAACCTGTCTTTCCTAATCAAAGATTTATTTTTAAATTGTTAATAGCATCAGAGGAAATTTAGTAAAAATTTTTGGAGGAAATTTCGCTAATTGCTTCTTCAATGAAGTGCGAGATACCTGGATAACAGATGAAGATGGTTAAAAGAGCCGATTCAATTACGATTTTGATTTTTTTGTGATATTTATCAATAAACAAGAGGTTAAATTACTCAAAAAAAAAAAAAATGTAAGTACATATATTTCTTTTATTTTACAATTGTATGCTTCAATTTTTGTTAAAAAAATTAATACATTATTTTCAAAAATTGCTGATATAATTATTGTCACATATGTTTTAATGTTAATTATATTTTATATAACATATTTTAAAGTATTTGAATTTAATAATATTCTAATTCTTTTAAATGTTGGTAGGATGTTTTTTAATTCGATATTCAATTTCAGTAATATTTTAATCTAATTAAACGTTGGCACAATGTTTTTATAGCGGTGTTTTTATTCTCTTTTTTGCTATATGAAAGTAATAATAGCCTTACTTTAGTATTTTATACTCATAGTAAATGTATTTATTTACACTTGCCTGCCGTCTTAAAAAACGACATTTTCAACAAAAAATTAATCCATTACTTTTAACGATATTTATTTTTTTAAAGTTTCGAATACTTTACTATGCGTAAAAACAGCGTTTTTCAAGATGGCTGCCGATTGTAAAAATCGTGCCAACGTAAATCGCCAAAAATTTGTGCAACCGTCTACCAAAGTAGCACCGCCACTTCAAACTGAAAATTCAAAATATCACAAATGAACAATAAATTTATGTGGAGGAAGTTACTGGGGATAATCCAAACTGGTGATCATAAATGTTCTCTATCTGAAATTAAAGCTCCTACAGAGTAGGCATGTGAAAATAATGGCCCTCCACTTACCTTGAGAAAACTCTGAAAACTACATAACATATTACTAGAAAGATTTCAACAAATATCAAAGTTTATATACAACTCTGTGTTCTAGAAAGAGGTCTTGAGATGGGCTCCTTACAAAAATACTTAGTAGCTGATGTTGAGAAAGTGGCAGTATATAAACAAATGGCGATTCTTTTTTGATGCCAGGAAGGCCAAATAGCCAAAATAAGAAGTCAAAGAATTGCACAAACTCAATTTCCACATACACATCAATCTATTTTTACTTTAAAAAAAATCAGAATGCTAAAACAAAGTTTAACTATCATAGTAATCAGAAATGCAGTTTCATTGCCAAAATTAAACAAAATTTGTTGCTAAATGAAGGGGCACCCAATTCTACACTAGAGCCAATATTTGTTTGCATGGTTCCTAGAAAGGGGAAAATTTAACACTATGTGATTTCCACGTTCAGTAGTATGTACTGCAGGTTGAACTGTTTTTCTCATTCATGAAATGAAACCCCGGTGAAATCATGACTAACAGATTAACCTCTGTCCTTAAAACTGCTAATGTGAGCAACATGTCTGTAGTCCAGCACCTTTTTCATCAATGAGACCCTAGATATTAAACATCTTTAACAATTTTCAGTATTAAATGCTATTTGCATTTAAAAAGCACTAAGGTGAACCACTTGGGCTCTAGTGTAGAACTGAGTGCCCCTTCGATTAGCGACAATTTTTTTTTTAAATTTTGGCAATAAAACCTTATTTCAGGTTACCATGATAGTTTTAACTTTGTTTTAGCTTCCTTTTTTTTTTAAATTAAAATAGATTGATGTGTACCTGGACAAATTTAAGACAGTGTGCAATTCCTTGACTTCTTATTTTGGTTTTGTGTAGCAGCCATCTTGAAATAGTGCCTTCCTGGCGTCAAAAAAAAAAAAAAAAAAAAAAAAAAAAAAAGGGGGGGGGCAACCAACTGTAAACTTCTATCAAAATTTGTTTCATAAGTATGCAGTGCTTGAATGGCAAATGTGGGAAATTCAGCTCTTGCTCCAAACCAGAATTCAGTTGAAGATTTTTGAGGAAAAATATGAATCACTCGTCAGCTCAAAAAGTTCCTATTGGGCTTAATGTCGCAGGTGATCAATCTTAATGTAAATAGATGTATTCTTTAAATTCAAAGCATCTGAATTAAATTTCCGCAATCCTAATTGGGGTGGCAATCTATAATTTAAGAAACTTTGCTCTAGGCATTCGAAAGCTGGTTGTAGGAATAAAATGCCATCTGTTAGGAGAAAACAACAGGTATCTATCCACTATCTGGATTTAAGAAACTTTGCTCTAGGCATTCGAAAGCTGGTTGTAGGAATAAAATGCCATCTGTTAGGAGGAAACAACAGGTATCTATCCACTATCTGGATTTAAGGTTTTTTAAAGACTATAGCATTATGTAAAATTTAATACATCATTAAGCATACAAACAGCTTTTATTATTTTGAGGTTCTCACTACTGTACACTAAGGACTAGCTGGCTTAACCGAGTTTGATATGCCAGTTTTAGAGGAAGCAATACCTAAATATGTATGCTTGCTTCTGAGAAACTTGCACGAAGTACCTTCATAATCTTTTTACAAAGCAATGAACAAAATCAGACCACAGATATACTGAAATGCAATCAAGTGGGAATATTAAAAAATTATTATCCATGAAGTAGATCTAAGTTAATCTTTTAGCAGACATGTAAGGATGCATTATCATTGGAAAAGGCAGAAAAGTGATATCCGTATTTAATATAAAAAAGCAGAGGCTGCTTCATTCATCATGACCATATCAGAGACGCAGCTTATTAAATCTGTTCATGAAACTCAGTTCTGTCTGTTTCTCTAAAACAGGCAAAAAAACCAACTCCATAGTCTGGAAATGACATTTTGGGAAACTTGTAACGCTTTCGCTACAATGAATTGCGTTTGACTATCCTGTAAACGATTGGTCTTCCTGGTTACCGATTAAACTAAGTCATCTTGCTGAGATATCATATATTCATTGCTACAAAGCATTCAACGCGTGTCAGCTGTTTTTAGTCTCCTACTAAAAAAGAATGTTGCAGGTCGCTCCCTACGCCTTATCTAAAATGCATAGTTTCCGATGTCACAGACTAAATTTGCACATTCCCAACTTAGTAAACGTTATAATTTTCCTTTATAATCTTTTCTATTCCTTTTTGTTAAAAAGGTTGTCAATTATATGTTTACTTAATACCGAACTCACAATGTCCCCTAATTCTTTTGAGCAGTGAATGTCTGCAAGATGTTATTCTGCAGTAGAAAAGAAACTGAACCTAAAACTATTACAGATCTATGGAGAAAATGTTTTTCCAAACCAAAGAGTATATGGTCACTTTACTTAACCTAGCACTTCAAATACTCCTTACTATTTCGGTACAACTCTGATATACGCCCTAATTTTACCAAATGGGGCGATATGTGCTGGTTTTTTGCGCGATTGCGTGTTGTATGGCAACCCTGTTGACGTTGAAAAATCTTTCGCTGGAGCTCGTTGGTTCGCGAAAATAGGGGGGAAAGATAAAATGGTTGAAGTTGCTGAACTGAAATTCGGCTAAAGGAAAATATCATCGTGGCCATCCTGTTGATGGGCAGTGGGTATTTGAAGGTTTGGAAAGAGGGTCTGGGAGATTATTTTTAGTGGCTGTACATGATAGAAGTCGGGATTTGTGATTTTATTTATTTGTGAACCATAATATGAGTTTTCTGGATAGTGTGCCTGGCTGTCACATAAATACTATAGTGAGTACGTGGCGGTATGAAGTTGGTATTTCTGCTATTCAAAAAAGCATTAATTTATGGTAAGTGCATTTTATTTTATTCTTGTTCTTATTTTGTAGAATTGTTATGTTCATTGTTTTTTTAGTACGAATTTCTGTCGTTATTTTTTTTTTAATTGTTTGAAATTTATTTTAGTTATATTAGTTTATTCGATTGATTAGTGCAATTCGTAGATTTTTTTTAAAGTTGAAATAGAACGCTGTGTACATGGTATTCTTTGAAATTTATTGTTGTTGTGTTAATTTATTAAAGCGAGGTGTGAGTAGATTCGTTCGTTGCCTAGATTGTGCCATTCGTAGATGTTAAGTTAAAACATATCGCTGTGTACATGGATTCTTGTCAAATATTTTTGGTTAGAAACTTTACGTTTTTGCTATCTAAATTTTTCGTTTTTGTTTCATATTTTTAGCTTAAATTGTGTGTTCAAAACGTGGTTTTTTCATGAGCGAAAACCGCGCTTTTGGAGACATTTTAGACTTAAAGTTCGAAACGTAGACAAAAAATTTAGATAGTAATATGGCAGCATGGAGTTTCTTGCCAAAAACGTTTGGCGACTTGAGGGCGCATATAAGAGTAGTCACACTATTTCATTATATATCTACTTATTTATAGTATATATTAAACTTTTAATTGTTTAAAAACTGATTTTTCCGCCGACACAGATACATTTTCCGAATCCAATGAGTGTAGTTAGGTAGCGACTGTTCTTAATATATTTTATGGCAGATTCAGCATTTTATTATTAGGTACTTTTCCGTTTTGCCGGCGCAAGCAATAAAGTCGCCAATAATAGTACAACCGATGCCAAACGGAATATTCTCGCTGGTAACCTTTTACGCCTCATTTTCAAAACAAGTCGCAGCTTTTTCTTATCAGATTGATTGTTTCTTTCAATGCTGGCATATTATTACACAGAATTTTATCAGATAATTCAGTTTTATGTCTAAGGCCATTTTCGGTGTTTAAGTCAATTAGGATGCAATTACAGCGCTTACCCGAAGCCGAAAATATAGAAAAGAAAGTCAAGGGTTAAATTCATCAATTCTAATGAGAATGCATTAGTGAAGCACTGCAGTTTTACATAATTTCTGAGTAAGCTATTCGTACGCACTGAAATATTTCTTGCATTTAAACTTGTGTTCCAAATTAAGATTTAACTTGAAATTAATGTAGATAATTACTGAGAGCATTAGATTTTTGTAGAGTAGTTTACGTGTGGGGTCACGTGATATGAACCGACGAATTAGTATGTTGAACCATGAAAACATAGTAAATTCTTAAATTAATGTCTTTTTACAAATTTATTGTCTTTATTTATTGGCTTTTTATAAAGTTTTAAACGATATTAAAATGTTTAGAGAATTCTTAGAATTAAAATAGAGAAAAGAGAATTCTTAGAATTAAAATTTTTTAAATATTTTTTATGTGTATACTGTATGTTGTCGCCAATAAAGTCTGCTTGGCGAGATTTGCGCCGGCGAAACGGAAAAGTACCTATTATTATTTGCATTATTTTCTTATTACGAATATAGTCTATACATTATATTACTGTAAGTGTTTTGGGGGGCGCCAAAAAAGGTATTTTGCCTCGGGCGCCAATTATGCTCGCTACGCCACTGATTATTGGGAAAAAAAAAACCTTACCTACTAAATCAGTAAGCCGATAATAAGACCATAAAAATGTTAAGAATCATTAGTATAGATACAATTAACATTTATACGCAATATTCACATTAAGTGTTGATATAATATTCTTTACGTACTTAATACTTCTCTCTCCTTGAAAAAAATTTTTCTAACTTTTTTAAAATTTAGTTTTAGCTTAATTACTCCAGTATGTTTTCTAGACTAAATTTAATTCCTATATTATATTTAATCTTTAAGGAGTAAGGAAATTATTATTGAAAAGAGTTTGAATCCATCAAATTACATGTGATCTACGCGAAGCCTAAAACGCACTAACATCAAGAAACAGGAAATCATATAATGTATATTGCAAATAAATAAACTGTAATGCAAAGGGATTTTTATACATACATAAGTATCATTATTACACAGTGAAAATACATTCATTATACAAGTCTAATAAAATTCTCAAGGAGAAAATGACTACCCCTAACAACTGTCCACGTGGTAGAGCAGATCAAGATTCTTTTCTGCAAAATTACTGAATCAACAAAACAAATTAGAATTCAAGTTCCTTTGGTTTATGAAATATAATATACCTTTTCCAAAATAAAATATAACAATAAAAAAATTACCTTTAAGTCTCTTTGGACACGAAACGTGCACACTTACTCAGATATTACAAACGGTTAAACTTACTCAACAAGCTTACGCGCAAGCTTCAAGAGAATTTACCGATAATCAAAGTTGTAGTATACTCCGTGTTCATGAACTAAATATTTTTCTGAAGGGGTATGCGAAGAAAATTAAAATCAAATTAAAAATCATAAACTAAGTTACACATTAAGTTAAATTAATAATTTTTTGTAATAAGATTAGGATAACTATTTTTGCGTCGAGCCAATTTTCCTTCCTATTGATCAAAAAAATTTTTAATGAATGAATGAAAATAAAACATACAAATATAGTTCAATATTTAAAGTATAAATTATTCGTACAAGTGATTGGACTGTATTTTGAATCTTTTTAAGCAATTCATAGCAATTTTCGATTTGTTGTTTGAACTTTTCGCAAGCATTTCACTCGAAATTCTTCTTGGTTATAGCCTTGCTTGGAGGGTATCGATATTCGTGATCGTCATTCTAGATAGCCCCCCTAGTCTCTTGATCTATGACCTGCCCATTCCTCTTGCCTCTTTTCACAAATTTCTCGAAGTCACTCCTGACAGCCTCTACCTACCTGACAGCTTCTACCTTCCTGATCTTCCTACCTCACATTACTAACCTCAAAAACCAAAACCCTTTCCAACATTCTTAAACCTTGCACTCGCACTTCCATCAGCCCAAACCAAGGCCAACTAGATATCTACAGGCCTGCTCCAATCTGATGATCACATGATCTGACGTCATAATCTTAGGCTTTCAATTTTGTAAGTTGACATTGCTTCGCCGTAGGACTAGTGCTAGTGAAATAATTGTTTACATGTGTTTTTTCTTCTGAAAAATTTTGTATTTTACCGGAAAGTAAAATATTATATTGTGAATTCGAATTTATAAGAAAAAGTGTGTTTTAGAATGCCAAGAAAGTGTAGTGTATCTAAATGCCGATCAAATTACGATAGCAGTAATGAACATGTGTCGACTTTCAAATTTCCTTCGTATCCTGTACTCTCTCAGAAATGGATAAAAAATATTAATCGCAAAGATTTTGCAGCTGGCAAACACAGTATTGTATGCATTAAGCATTTTGAAGAAAAAATTTATCGTTCGAGAAGATAAAGCTGTTCGTGATGATGGAACGGTATTAGTAATGGTTTTGCAAGAAAAATAGATCTTCCCTCTTCATGGATATTCATAACCAAAGGTAAGATCTTTTGGCTATCGAAATTAGAATTTTTAAACTGTTCAAAAGTGCTTGTATCTTTAAAAATATTGGACGATTTAAATGTAAGAGTTTTTTGCAATGAAAATGAAATTCCCATTGAAAAGTTCAAATGGATATTTGGAGAAGAAAAGCTATGTGATAAATGGTTTAAACTTGAGACAGTGATTAGCCATTTGGATGGTTTTTCTGCTTCTGATATTCATGATGACTGCAATTTAAATTTAGATAAAATATCAGAACTACTGTTGAAATGTGCAGAAACAGAAAATAATCCACATTCTGAGAAATTTAAGTTTTTGTATGAACAGATTCAATTAATGCAAATGAAACAGCATTCGTATAGTGCAGAATTCTTTGCCTGGTCTTGTTATATATTTTATTGTAATCCAAACAGCTACAATATTATACGTAACAGTAAGTATTTTATATTGCCTCATCCGTCATACTTAAGGAAGTTATCTCTGAAAATTGGCCGAGCAGATTCTGGATTACAAACAAGTCACTGGATGTACTTGAAAAAAAAAAAAATAAATAAAAATGTGAAATTTTAAATGATTCTGAAAAAATTGTCAATTTATTATTAGATGAGATATATATAAAACCACAAGTTTCGTATAAAAGTGGTCGTGTTTTAGGTTTTTCGGGTAATTCGCAGATGGAGGCCACAACGCTGTAAACATTTATGATAAGCTATATTAGCAAAAGACAGAGATATTGTAGCAATGTTTCCCGTAAAAAACTTATCATCACATCAATTATTAATATTTACAAAACAAGTAATTGACCATGTACAGTCTTGTGGCTATCGAATCATAACTCTAATATAAGAGAATAATAGAATTAACGGAAATATGTTCAAAATGCTTTGTGGTGGTGCATTAAAATCCTCATTTATAAACCCTACCATGCATAATCTTCCTATATTTACATTATTTGATACAGTTCGTTGGTAAAAGATTACAATTGGGTGCCCCTCGTTTATTGGCGATTCTTTCTTGATGCCAAGATCGGCGCCAGGAAGTCACAATTTCAAGATGGCCGCTACACAAAACCAAAATAAGAAGTCGAAGAATTACATAAGGTCTGTGTCCACGTATACATCGATCTGTTTTTACTTAAAAAAACATCCTAGAATTGCACAAACTAGGCATTGCGCCTTAAATATGTCCATGTACACATCAATCTATTTTCATTTAAATAAAATCAGGAAGCTAAAACAAATTGAAAACTATTGTGGTAACCAGAAGTGAGGTTTCATCGCCAAAATTTTTTTAAAAATGTCGCCAATCGAAGGGGCACCCAATTCTACTCTAAAGCCAGTTCATTTATCGAAATCTATACGAAACAACTGGTTCAATCAGAACGATTCAAACCAAACATTTTTTATACCGTCATTTGAAAACTCAAATATTGTTTACAATTCCAGTGTTCTACATTTAAAAAGATTGTATAAAATAGAAAAAAACGATAATATTAAAATGGCTCCAACTTTATCAAGGAAAGTTTTATTTCCGTCTTCTATAGAGGAACAGAATGTAAGTACTGCTATTAAACTTTTTGATGAAAAGACTTTAGCTGCTCTGCAAATTGAATCGCAGAATAATAGAACTTGGTATGGAAAAGATGTCTTAAGAACTAAACATTTTATTGATGTAATTTTAAAGTGGTGGAAAATTGTGAATGTTAAACACTCTAAAAAAGCCTTACAGTTTCGAGATGTATTTATGCAGCTTATAAGGACAACAGAAGATAAAAGCTTAGAATGTTTATCACAGTTTTGTTCGTGGCTTATATCATGGAACGATTTTTGCCTAACAAAAAAAACTGTAAGTCAAAAATTGGGGAAACTGTCAAAAGAAGCCCAAGTTGCTCTTCTCCATACCACAGCAACATTGAATGAACTTTCAAAGTATTTTTTAAAAGAATTTAAATTACCTTTTATTCCTTCAGGAAAATTTCAGACAGATAACCTTGAGGGACCTTTTGGTCAATTTCAACAAATGAGTGGCTGTAATTATAATGTATCCTTACAGCAGATTATAGAGTCGAAAAGAAAACTAAAATTAATTAGTTTGCTTAAAATGCAATTTCTGAGAAAGGTTCATTTATTTTATAACATTTTTCTTGTCATGATATTGAAGATTTTAATGATGATCAACTTATTGATAAGGAATTTGGTGATGTTTTGCATCAATCCAATGATGTTAATGTTACAGAAAAAGATACAATGTATCTAATTTACATTTCTGGATATGTTTGATCTGTATTGAAGCATATAAATTGTAATCTCTGCAGAAAAAAATTAATTCTTGACAAAGAAATGATAGTTGAATATTGGGAAGATTTTGCGTACTTAGCTGCTATTGATCGAGGTGGTTTATTTTGGTCAACAGAATTCGTGCTTTTCATTAATACCTCTGCATTTAAAATATTTTCAATCCTAATATCTGAAATGTATGAGAAATTATATATTTCATCAAAAGATCAACATTTCTATATTAATAAGTCTTGTCACAGAGAAAGTTGAAAACAGGGTTATTTGGAATGATAGTATTTGTGAATATGGCAAATCATTGCATGTCACATGCATTTCCAATATATTGCAGAATATTTACTGTAAGGTTAAAAATAACAATTTAAAGGAAACCAATGACCAAAAAAGAAAAATGGGTAAATTAAATAATTCTGGAATTTAGGTGAATTTTTTATGTAATTTTAAAGTTAAATAATTAGTATTTGCAAACTGTGCATAACTGAGCCATAGAAACTTGCTGCTGCCTACTAGTGGCTGAGTGGTAAAATAGCTGAAAACTGATAGTTTGGTCTGGAGTTCCAATCTCGGTGAACGGGCTGGCTGATAATTACCTTATACGAGCAAATAGAATTGATAATTACCTTATATGATCAAATAGAATCAAAAGTTAATTAAGTTTGAAAATATTGACAAGTGTGATAGAAGCTGATGAACCAACAAAAAGGAAGATGTTAATTTTAAAAGTGAAATAAAAACTTGGGAAATATGGGATGATAATGTGATAGCAAGAAATCTAATGAATTAGACTGTGACAGCTCCATAAGCGTTAAAATATGTGAATGAACAGAATACAAAGAAATGATGGGAGAAAATAAAAAATGAAATGGCGGCAAGAACAGAAGATATTCATATCAAATGTAGAAAGAATTAGCTCAACTGAAAATGAGTCGAAACGAATCTGTAGATGCTTACATAAATACAGCTGTAATTCTGAAAAGTAAAAGCATTCAAGTTGGGATGAAATAAGAGATAAAAAATTAATTTACTTCATACTAGAAGGACGTTAAAGTTGATTGTTGTTAAAAGTATCAAAAGTAATAAAGAGAAAGATCTAGCTTCAATTATACAAGCTTTAAGATAAACAAATTGTAGATCATGATTTAAAAGCAATTTTTACCAAAACTAAAGCAGAAGAAAAGATGAGCGAGAACAATGAAAAAAGATTATGTAGTATGATGTATGAAATGATAGAAAAACTAAGTTCAATGGAGGCTCATGAAGTCTGGAAATTAGTTGAAAGATCTATCAATAAGAAAATTACGATGTTTACGAAAACTACAAAATAAGATTTTTGATGTACAAACTGCATATTTAAATGGATACTTGAATAAACCAATTTATATGGAACAACCACCTGGATTTAAATCAGATTCAGACTGTCAAGCATTAATAGATTGGATTAAAAAAACAAAACAAAGTAGTAGTTCAAGGCACATTAATCGAAATCCTTTGCCGTAAGCCAAATCAACTAGCTAAATCATGTTTATTTTTGTAGACCTCAAATCAGGGGCTACAATGATAAGCCTGTTTTGGCATTCATATTTCAAAAATTTGAATGGCAAATATTTGTTGATGTGAATTAATGATGTTTAACTTAATAGTTAATATCTTATAATATTGTAATGATATGCTGGATTTTTCAT
Organism: Stegodyphus dumicola; assembly: GCF_044657685.1. Taxonomy (NCBI): domain Eukaryota; kingdom Metazoa; phylum Arthropoda; class Arachnida; order Araneae; family Eresidae; genus Stegodyphus; species Stegodyphus dumicola. The sequence goes on from NC_140771.1 coordinate 205,490,984, forward strand.
TGCTTAATACTGCATGCATCTTTTACTATTTGTCTGTTATTAAATAAATTTACAGTGTATATTTAATCAGATGTTCTTTCATAAGAATTTTTATAGCATGATATTGTGCTCATTGGGGTAGATTGCATAGTTATGATCTCACTTTGTTTTCAGGGAATTTTATAATATATTTTTGGATATGCTACAAGATTTCTCGTATAATGTTCATGCTTTAAAACATCTTTAAAATAAAACATTTTTTGTCATATATTTCCCAAAATGTTCACTTGTATGTTTATAATTAAAAAGTACCTTAAGATATTGGATTAAATGTTGAAATGTTTTTATGAGAAAGAAAAAATTCTTCAATAGAATGCTTTTGCTTCAATAGAATTGCATGTAAAATCATAAATGTAAATCAAAATTTTATTTAAATTAATATGTTTATGAATTTTGTTATGAAATATCACATATCTTTTTAATATTTAAGCAGTATAAATCAATCTAATTAATTTAAGCAATACAAATTAATGTAGTAGTATGTGGTGTATAAAGAGTTTAAATATTTTTAAAAGAAAAAAAAAGAATGTCTAAATTAATTGAATACTAAGCATCTGTAAACTATATCCATTTTGGTATATAGAATGATATAGATGATATATTGTAATATCAGTGAGTCGTAGAAACTTATTCAAGTTTATGAAGTTTATTTTTGTGGACCTCAATGTTCCCTTATTAATATTTAAAAAATTCAAATGACAACTTATTGCAGACGTAAAATGATAATTTCAACTGGCTAATCAGTATCTTATACTATCGTAATGACTCGCAGGATTTTTCATTGCTTAATATTGTGCATTTTTAATGAGATGTATTAAGAATGTATTTTTAATAAGATTTTCTTTCATAAGAATTTTTTGGAGCATGATATGATGCTCATTGGGATTGATTGCATAGTTATGATCTTGCTTTTTTTAAGAGAACTTGAAATATATTTTTGAATATTCTGTGTATTGTTTTTGCTATAAAACATCTTTAGAATGAATCTTTTTTCAATGTGTAGACTAAACTTCAGATATACTTTTAATATATTAATGTATTAATAAGATTTATGTATTTCACTTAATGTCCACATGTGTATTTATTATTAAAAAGCATCTTAGGATCTCTGATTGAATCTTGAAAAATTTTTATGGGAATAAAAAAAAGAAAGAGTTCATTTTGCTTCAATATCATTGCACCAAAAACAATTATAAAGCAATATTATATTAGAATTAATGAATTCATATTAATTTTATTATGAAATACTATATTTGTTTGTTTAGTATTCAAGCAGTATAAATCAGTCTTCATAATTTAAGCAATATAAAATCATCTGAGAGCTTTAACATATTTTTTCTTTTTATTACAAAATGAAAACATCTCCTGTTTAGTTCATTACATATGTTATATTTTCATTGATATTATCATACCGTATAATTTTTATAAATAATTTTTGTGTCCATTTTATTTCCGTATAAAAGTTCAGATATGTTTCAGTTTAATTTAAATCAGCTCTGCTAAATTTACAATATCACTCAAATCTTATTTTTATTTTCTGTTTAATAAATCGGTATTTAGTATTTAAATATCATCATGATATAACATAGTACGTTATTATTCCTAAAATTGGAAATATTAGTTGTAAAAATTAATTTAACTTGACTTTTGTGTTGGAAATAAAACGCTGCGTACTACATAAATGAAACAGTCGGCTGCGTCTACCGTGGGAACGATCGCCTTCGATTGTGACGTCACAAATCGGTGGAGCAGGCCTGTAGATATCTAGTTGGCCTTGCCCAAACCTAAGGCTCCTCTAAACCAGGCTGAATCACTAACTTTTCTCTCTTGGCGAGGGAGGGACCGCGCTACCAATTTTGGCGCGTTTATCGCACACGCTGGCTGAATGTCTGCTGTTTTTTTAAAGATTTATTTTATAGACGCGCGACATTCAGCGCACATAAACTTTTCGGATAATTTATTAATTCTCGAATAGTATATAGACGTTTTCACTTAAATAAAAATTTCGCGTATATTTTGTAAACATATTCAAAATAACTTATTCTTTAGATGTTTCAGTTTTGTTAGCAGACTAAAATAAATGAATAATGATATGAATAAAAACTTTCAATAGTGTCAAATGGGGAAATAGTTAAAGCGTAGAGTGTGCAAATAAATTTATCTTAATGACATTTTAACAAAAATTTCCATAAAAACACTAAATTCATACTAAAAAAATAACTTAAGAATATGTTGTCATTTTAGTCTGAGGTATATGGAAATAATTGTGCAAGACTCTGAAGAAACACTTTCTTTTAAATGTGTGAAATATTTCATAACATATATGGAAGAAGAAAGTACAGCATTCTGTGTTTTGGATGATTTTCACCAAATGTAATATAAATACGAACTAGAAACCGTAATAAAAAGTCCTTCCTCTCCAATCAGATCACCTTTGTGTTGCATTGTATTTGTAATACTTCTAAAAATCCAATTTTTACCTAAATTAAAAAACAGTTATTCCATAAAAGATAATAAATTTGAACGTATAAAGAATGAATTTTGTAATTTGAGTTATGTTACAAAATAATTCATAGTTTATATATTTTATACTAATAATTTAGATAAAACCTGTCCAATTTAAGAATGTGTGTTAACCACATTCTTAAATTGTAAAAGGATGACTTAACCCCACGTAATTCATTTCAAAGCATAAAATAGCTTATTTTCTAATATTCAAAATTTCTAATAGTCATAAAATAGCTTATTTCTATCTTTCATAAGCTTATTTTCTATTTTACACAGCAACAGCATTTTCATGCAGTCAAGGTTTTTTAATTGCTAGTTATTATACATAATACTTAATTTTTAACACATTCTTATTAGAAAGCATAACTAAGAAACTTCTTTTTAAAGCACCACAGTGATTGCAATGAATGTCGTTAAATTTACAAAAGTATTGAAGATATATTGAACAGCATTATAACAAGAAACTACTGTACAAAATATGTAAATTTAGCATAATTTCTTTTTTAGTATTTGCATAGTTTCCTCCAAATGAACCTTAATGGGAAGTTATCTTGCAAAAATTTAAAAGTATTAAAATGGCCTCTATTTAAGATGTAACTGCATTTATAATTATTTTGTAATTGTGAATAGATTATATTATTGCAATTAGATTATGCACTTACAACATAATTGCATAAAGTAATGAAATTAAGAGTTCACAGATACAATGTAATATAATTACAATGCAATTATCTAAATTGTAATTATAATCACTTATTTAATACCACAATATTATTATAATCACAATGTAATTTAAATTGGGTACTATATTTGTATACCCTCCACTCAAATGGAGGTACTGATAAGCCTGGAAGTTATTATCAACAAAAAGCCTGTTCAGGACAGTTTGATGACAATTTCCACCGGGCGAAAAGTACATTCTTAAGCCCAGGCAAATCATGACAATAAAAATCATTTAGTCTCATGATTCATTATATTTCAAACCCTAAATTTGAATTCTGCACCAAATTATTTACCTATATTTTAACATACTTTATGAATTATTAGAAGCGATATGGCAAATATCTTCTAAAAATAACTGTAAAATATTTGTATCCATTAATTGATTCAGATACACACTTTTATTATTTAAGTATATCAAAATAACAGTTTCATGTTCCTGAAATACAAAAATTATGAAAAAAGTTAAAAGTAATATTCTTAGAAGCATATGATATTAGTCACCAGCTGCAAAATAGTTAATTTTTTGCCCTAAATACAAGTTTATTACACAGTAGTCAAATGTGTAACTTAATAACATGTTATATAAAAAATTAATGATAATAAGTTTATCAGAAATGAATTAATTCTGCAAATAAACTTTCTGCGTTTGAAAATTTTCTACACCTGAGGGGAGAAAGAGATCTAGTAAAATTAGATTTATTATAACTTCAGTTGGACCAAATACCTTCTCTCTATGTATATGCATCACTAAAAAAATAAATAAAATTATCATGCTTAAAAAACAGATGTACCATACCAGTTTTTTTCCCCTTGTTACCCTTTACATTGAGAAATAACAAACAGTACAATGCTGAAAAATACTATCCTTGAAATTTTGTTTAAATGAAGAAACACACACCATCTTTTTATTTAAGCATTACACTTCAAAAACAGATACACATACCAATTTATTTTCACTAGCCTTTATACTGATAACATGCCATATAAAAATGAAAAGAATTATCCTTGAAATTTAGATAAAATGAAGTAACACAATGGGAAAATTTATGCACACGGACATCTTTTCTCTATTGCATGATGTCTGACATGATCCACAAGTGCCTAAAAATGTATCCAAAGAAACACATTTCAATATTAACAAAAAATTGTTTACAGATTAAAATTCATTTATTTCATACCAGTATTACAAAGATCATGCATGAAACAAATCTGCTTTCCCATACTTTTAAGTAAAACTTAACTGAAATTTTATACTGGAAAATATGCTATATTTCTATATATTAGAAACAAGAAAATAATACCATAATAATATACTCATAGCCTAGCAGAAAGTAACATATATAACATCAAACACAGAAATTTATATATTCGTAGCCTAGGAAAAAGTAATATATATTACATAAAACACATAAATTATTTAATATAAAACATACATACCTTCTAAAATTATTTTACTTTTTGTTTCTTATTGGCCGATGCTGATGAATATGAAACGTTATGGGCTCTTTTGTTGATAAGATGCTGTGTAAGGCCTTTGCATCTAGTAATAAAAAAATTATCAATAATTACTTTCTTAAGATTACAGCATTCTGGCATGGCCACATGCGTACATTTATCAATTATTCTTTCAACTAATTCTTTTGTGATGGCTGATTGTAAACGAAGGAGTACATCTTTACATTTTTGAAATTCTCGTTCAGCTTCCCTACATATTCGATACATTCCTGAAGAGATGACCTTCAGTCCACCTTTATTGCTGTGTTTTGTAAGAATTGTGCGATGCTCGGGTATGTCAGGTTCCAGCACGTCCTCTGAAATGGTCATAGCTGTTTTACAATTTTCACATATGCTTTTTTTTTTTCAACAACTTATTATATATGGCTCCTGCGATGTAATGTATATCATTTTCTTCCACAGCTGGGGGCAAGCGACGTTTCACTGCCACTGCAGAAGAGGTAGATGGCACTACAGAATTGGAGATAGGATGCAAGACCTCCTTTCTGATAGCAACTTCTAATTCAGAAGCATCAAAGAGGCTGTGGTCACTTTCAGAACAATAATTTGGATTATTGATATCCGAAATGAACTGTGATAGGCACACTAATTTCAGTGCTCTCTTGGCTTGCAAAGCAGTAGGCTTTGCACCCGACTTTCGTCTAATCTGTGAAAAGGCATTTTCCAGCGCATCTTGTGTCAACCTGCCTGGTAAGAAAAATGTAAACCCCTCGGAAAATAATTCTTTTGAGAGTTTCACAACACTCAATGTGCTCATAATAATGCCAGTTTGAAATGGCTTCCATGCTTTTCCAAACTGAACAGTTTCAGTCACATGAATGAATTTCAATAAAATATTAAATTTCTCATCTTGATTTTTGATAGTGATGCCTTTTTTTGGATGCCTTGCAGTCATAATTGTAAACCATTCTGCTACAAGTCTCAGCCACCATGCAGAAGTTAATGCTTCTTTTGCAACTTGGTGTAAAATAACTGTTTTTCAATAGCAGCAGCTGTTTTTACAGAAAACAATTGCACAGCAGATGCCACATTCATCGAGGAAAAGTGTGTTGGGAAGAGATGAACTCTGTTCAAGTGATATAGAGATCTCAGGGCAGCATCTGATTCTATCTCACTTGACCAGAGTCGTTTCACATACACTGAAGATACTATCCTCGATGGCAAGGCATGCTGCTGGCGAAATTCCTCTGGTAATATCATAATACTTGAAAGAAATGCATTTCTCATGTTTTTAATGAGATGTGGTACATCTGCAATACTGTGAATGAAAACATCAGGTCCTCCAATATTGTAATTTGTCTTCCTATCTGTCCTAGAGACAGATACATCCAATGATGACCACATTGCTCTGTTATTGCTTCCCATATCTGAAACAGAGGCTCTTACAGTTAAACCTATTTCTGTAGCTGCTACTACAGTTCTATGAATTATATCTTTCATGTCAGAACCTGATGTTGAAGGCCCTGTTAATTCATTGGCAACAATCTGTTTCCATGATGTTTTAAGGCCTCTAAGCATTACAATAGTGTAATGCTTAGCAACTGCAGGTTTTCCTAACGTAACATTTCCAATGAATGACTTAGACGATGTATCAAAATCTTGGTATGAAGCTATTTCCATTTCGTCAACTAAAAGGCAGCAGTTCCTATCAAGAGCATCCAATGAATGAACTTTTGTCTTGAGGAAAAAAAACAAATTTTCTAAAATGTCGAAATTTATTTTTATTTCCCTAATCCTCATGTTCAAGGTACTGTACGATGGTGCTGGATATCCAGTACTTCTGAGGTAATTATATCCATGTTTGCCCAAAGCAAATCGCATCTTCAGTCCTTTTATAATGGACTTTTCTGACCAGTTCCTTTTTGACTGCACAGCAAGGGCTCCTACTTGCTCATCGGACAAAAATGATGTCAATTTTGCATCTTTTTCTTGAAGCTGTTGCTCAAGGAATTCTATTTTTTTTTTTAACAACTCTTCATTTGAAGCAGGTAGAGTTTCCTAAATTCAAAAAGAAATAGTAAACATGTTATGCTGTGATTATTTTTTTAAACAATGGTTGGATGAATTAATATATTTGTAATAACAATGATTTTTTCAACAATTTTTTTGGAGAATATTAAATAATTTACCACTTCAGTATTTGGCTTAGGACATCTTACTTCTCTTATCCTCTTGTCAGTTACAGATGGTGGTGGATTTGGAATGCTAAAGAGTGTTGGTACTGCAGTTTTTCTTAGTTTTTTTCTATCTTTGCATAGTGATTCAAATTGAGATTCCTCAAAATGATCCTGTAAATACATAAAGTAATAAAAAAAAAGTACACAAAATAAATAAAAGTACAAAAAACAAACCACACAGTGAGGTTGTGCCAAAGGCAGCAAGCATGAACTGTAAGTAAGTATAGGCAATAAATAAATATGCAGGTAATTAAATTAGGCCCAGTATTATAAAAAAGTGAAACAATAAACAAACCATGTCTAACATATCAGCAGCAGCATCTTGTAAGCTTGGACAGAATTTAATTGTCCAATATTTATTTTTTGCCTATAATTTAAGGTGTTCTTTAGAACATTATCCAAAAATTAAATGAAGTAGTGTTTTGCTATAACATTAAAAACAACTAAAATAAAACTTTATATTTCTTGCTATAGTGCTCTTACAATAGATAAGAAAATAAGAGTTCACTACACCCAACTTTTAAGATACTAGGCCGATAAATACATTTATAATTAGAGCAGACTATGATTCTTGTTATAATTGTAGTAATGTTTATTGCTCTAATTGAAATATTTAATTTTTAATTCTCTAATCATTCAAAACATAGCCCTAATTTCGGAGTACAGTGCCAACATGCATTTTAAAAAGCATCAAGGCCAGTTTAAACGACTATTTTTTAAATTACATCGGCACAGACATATCCAATTAAAGTTATTAAAAACTCTAGAACGTAGTTCAGTAGCTTTCTGAATTTGTAGGCAATTTTTTATTTAGAGATGACAACACAAAATAACGCTTCAGAAAATATTATTTATCATGTATAAAAATCTGTTTTGTAACACAGATCAGTAATAACTGTTTATCAATGTCATGAGGATTTAATTTGAGGAGATCACATTCTTTAGAAGTATCAAATTCATGAAAGGATTTTGGCTTGGCCTTTGAAATTCATCATTACAGGCAGATTTATTTGATTGTTATGCATGCATTAAACACTACACATGCATTAAAAACACTACACATGCATTAAAAACACTACAATTATTTTTGAAAAGTACACATGCAGTTTCACAAGTTTTCTGTGCTTATTTGAATGTTCTGCATTCATTTCTAAATCTTTACTCTCATTATCTTTTTAAAATTGCCAAATTGTATAATACTGTGATTATAAATATATGGTTCTTGCAATTATTGAAGTCAGATTATATATATTTTGTCTCATACTATTCAATTTATTCTATTGACTTCAGATGTCAATGTCAAAATTCTGGAAGTTATTTTAACCAAGAAACAGTAGTGGGCACCGTGCATAAACAACTCATCTAACTTTTTAACAACAGTGATTATAAAATAAAGAAAAAAATTATATATCATTCCAACGATATTGCAACTATAGTATAATGTTACATATATCTTTAGCAAACATTCAAATTTTATCTTGACTTTCCAAATTATTATTTATTTTTTAATAAATTTCAATATGCTAATGATTTTCATGTTACATTAGTATAAATTCCACAATTAGCACAGGAAAACAAAATCTGCGCTTTATATTAGAAGAGAAATTTCTTTTCCACATTCAAAACATCCACATTGGCGATGTTTGGCGACGGGTACATTAACCCTAGACTAATTTAATTATAGCTATTATTACAGAAATTAGCAGATACTCAGGTTATTGTACACAAGAATTTCACTTTACTTGCACATTATAAACATCAGAGAAGATATAAACTCTAAATGAAGGCGTAATTAACATTATACTTACTAAGCAAAGTTCAGCGCCTGGACCAGGTTTCCAATTGTCTCTTCGGCAATTATTTACCCATATTTTTCTTCATTTTTAGGAAATTTTACCAATGTATGACCTTTCCGTGAATGATTTGAACAATTAATAGCTGCACATCCGCCCATTTTACACAAAAAAACACAAAAAATTGTTGCACCGTAACTACACAGCCGCCATTAAATCTCCCACTTGGGATCGCGAATGCCTGATGATTCAGCCTGGTATATAGGAGCCTTACCCAAACCCACTGTTGGAGACGGCCGCTGCAGACAGACGATTACGTAACGGCTCGGCGAAGGTCAACAGATGGAGCGTCGCATCTGATTGGACTATTTTTTATTATTCTTATTTTTTCTTTAATTGAGAACTAAGCGGGGAAATTCCCTTTTCAATCAGTTATATGTATGCACTTAATAGAGTAATGTAACGTTTTCAGCTTGTGTGAGATATCCATATTAAATCTTTATATTAATAATCCCTGCTGTGCTTATTTAATTTGTAACCTGCACGTTGTAGCCCTGTGAGTTGCAACATAGTAAATTTAGCGTCCGCTACTTTATATTTTTGATGAAATATGGATATAAAAGTTTTGAAAGCAAAACGAAAGTCGCTGAGAACAGCTTTTACGGTATGCTGCAACGATATAGCTCAGAAGATCGAAAACAAAAGTTTAGGAAGTGACGAAGTCAGTACCTTGTTTCGGCAGATTCAAGACAAATTCTCACGTTTGGAAACAACTCAAGAAGAAGTTTCGAATTTGTTGCAGAGTGATGATGCCCTTCAAGAAGAATATTCCGAAGATTTTTTTGAAAGCAGAAGAATACCGTGACAAGTTCTGCTTGATCTGTCCGCTGTTAGAAAATGCAAGAAGGCAAATTCGGTTACGGAAGGAACAACAACCGAGCGAAAAAGGAAATTCAAGCTTCCGAAACTTGAATTGAGGAAATTTAGTGGAGAACCGAAAGACTTTCTTGCTTTTTGGTCCCAGTTTGAGAAAATTCACAACGACCTCTCCATTGTCGATGAAGATAAATTTCAATATCTTTTACAATGTGTGGTAGCAGATTCTAAAGCGTCAAGACTCGTAACAAGTTTTCCGCCAACTAAAGAAAACTATTCAAAGGTGATCGCACAACTTAAAGAACGCTTCGGGAGAGATGAACTTTTGGTTCAGATTTATGTACGGGATCTACTTTCCATAGTAATGAAAAATGCTACTGGTAGGATTAAAGTAGATTTAGCTGAACTTTATGATTTACTTGAGAGCAAGCTTATGGCACTGGACAGCCTCGGGAGAACTAAGGAAAAATTTGCAGAATTTTTAGAGCCACTTGTTGAGTCCTGTTTACCAGAGACTGTTCTTCGTGCGTGGGAAAGAAGCTGCTCGATGGAAGATACTGCGTCACAGCAAGATAGTGCGCGTTCGTTGGATAAACTTTTGTGCTTTCTTCGAAATGAAGTGCAAAGTGAGGAAATGATTAAGCTCGCTCGTACCGGGTTGGGAGCTTCACGTTCTGAACATTCGCGTCCACATGCTGATGATCCAGGTTGCTCTACAGCTGCTGCCTTAATAAATGTTCAAGACAATACAGGTAGGCGAAATTTACGTTGTATTTTTTGTGAGAAATCCCACAATTCTGCCGAATGTTTTCTGCTCGCAAAATGGCTTTAGAAGATAAACGAAAGCTTTTGGTGCTAAAGCGCGCCTGTTTTCGCTGCCTACGAGTTGGACATAGTTCACGGGCATGCAAAAATAAAGTAAAATGTTTAACATGTGATAGATTTCACTATACCATTATGTGCTCAAAAGGCGAACCTGTAAAGCCAAATGAAACTGACAGTACTGTTATTTCCAGTAATGTGTTGTCTAATCAGTCAACTGTTAATGAAAATGTGTATTTCGAAACACTTTTACAAATAGTTTTTGAGGGTAGACAACTTACAGTTCGTGCGATTTTGGACAGTGGTTCTCAGAAATCTTATCTTTCAGAAAGGGTTATCGCGTCTTTGCAACTGCGTCCTAAATCGAAACAAACCATTATCCACGGTTTATTTGGGGGAACAGAGACAAGTCCTCATTTCCATTTAGTGTTTGATGTTAATTTAAGAAATTTTGAGGGCACTTATGACCATAACTTTGAAGTACTTTCTCAAAACAAAATATGTGGATGTGTTCCAAAAGTAGTTGATCGCAATACCCTAAAAGAATTAAAAGAAAGAAATATTACCTTGTCTGATTTGCAAGCTAAAGAGTATGACATTGAGTTGCTTTTAAGAGCAGATGCCATTGGGGACATTATTACTGGCAGTTATCTGAAACTGAACTCTGGTGTAACTGTAGTTGGGACTAAATTCGGATACACTGTGATTGGTAAGGTAAACATTTTATCTAAAGAATCTACTTCAGCTGCTATTCCAGCATTACTACAAAATAATTTTTGCAATAATGTTGTTTCGTTGCATTGTGCTAATCTTAGCGTAACTGAACTCTGGAATTTAGATGCCATTGGCATAACAGATCCAACTGAAGATGTTAAACGTAAACTTGCTCACTCTGACACCGTTAAGCAATTTAAAGAGAATTTAAATGTTCTTCCTGGTGGCCGATACGAATTGCCACTACCCTATAAATCTGAAATTCTGTTACCGAACAATAAGTCTATGACTTGTAAAAGGCATCAAAGAATGTGTCACCGAATTAATGAGGAAAATCAGTTAGATGACTATAAGGTAGTTTTTAAGGAATGGGGAGACCTTTAAGTAATAGAAAAGGTTCCTGAAACTGAAATTGATAATTTGAGTTATTATTTGCCCCATAGACCTGTTATAAAGCATACTAGCCAGACAATGAAGGTAAGGCCGGTGTTCGACGCTTCAGCCCGAGAGAGAAATTAACTGTCCCTTAATGAATGTTTAGATAGAGGGCCGAACTTAATTGAACTCATACCTGATATAATTGACAGGTTTAGATTGTATCATCGGACATAGAAAAAGCATTTCTTCAGCTGAGTATTATCCCAGAACACAGAGATTATTTGAGGTTTTTTCTTCCAACTCTTGAAGAAGCTATGATTTACAGACACTGCACAGTGGTGTTCGGCGTTTTTTCGTCTCCGTTCCAACTCTCTGCATCGATAGAGCATCTCATGGATAATTCCCCTGCCGAGTTTGACGATGTGACCCAAAAATTAAAGCATTCGTTTTATGTTGACAATTGTGTAACTGGGGTTCACGACATCAAACAGCAAGAAAATTTTATAGTTAAGGCGACAGAAGTAATGGCTCGGGAATGTTTTAACCTACGGGGTTGGGTAAGTAATGTTCCAGGTCATTGTATTTCCTGTAGTTCAGGTATAACTTCTCTTCTTGGAATCTTATGGGATTTGGATAACGATACATTAAAATGTAATCTTAACTATTCAATAGATAATGAGATAAGTAAACGTAATATTTTGGTTATGGTACATAAAATTTTTGATCCGCAGGGTTTTTTGAGTCCAACTACCTTGTTACCTAAGTTGCTATTACAAGAAGCTTGGACTATGAAATTAAAATGGGATGATCCCTTGCCAGATAACATTCAAAAAACTTTTCAGAAGTGGCAGGATGAAATTAAATATCTTGAGAAAATTAGTATTCCACCATATGTAGAGATAAATGAGAGCTGCATCTATTCGTTGATGCATGTAAGAGCTACTATAGTGCATGTGTTTACATTAGAGCTGTAACGCCCGTGGGAGTCAAAATTTGATTGATCAGAGCCAAATTTAGGGTAGCGCCGTTAAAATCTCTGACAATACCCCGGTTAGAATTGATGGCCTGTTGCATTGGCGCGAGACTGGTTCACTCAGTATACGCCGCCTTAGACTTGCCTGATTTGAAAATTATTGCATGGAGTGATTCTATGGTAGCACTCTGGTGGATTAAGAACCATGGTGATTGGTCAGTTTTCGTTGCGAGTAGGGTAAAAGAGATAAACAGTCTGATTCCTTCTCAGTGTTGGCGCCATGTTCCAGGTGATTTAAACCCGGCAGATATGCTTTCAAGAGGCAGTTCCCCTCGTTCATTTTCCGATGATCTCTGGTGGGAGAGGTTAGTTCGTGTAGTAAAGGAACTGTTGAGAAGGACACTCGGTAACGCGGTTTTTACAGCCGAGGAGTTGTACACAGTATTGTGCGACTGCGAGTCAATAATTAACTCTAGACCTCTTACCTATCTGTCGGAAAATCCGGATGATTTAATCCCTCTTTCCCCAGCCATGCTTCTCATCGAGAATCGTAGCTTAGGTGTTCCTGATGTTGATTTCTGCGATTCGAAAGGTCTTTGAAAAAGGGCTAGACATCGCCAAAAACTGCTTAATGATTTAAGGCATAGATTTAGGAAAGAATATTTAGGCCTTCTGGTCCAAAATAAGAAGGATACATCGTCAGAGCTACGGTTGGGTGAAATTGTCCTAATAGGAGATGACATCAAAAAAACGGATGCATTGGCCTTTAGCTAAGGTCATTCGACTAATTCCTGGGAAAGATAGCAAGGTCAGAACTGTAGAACTAAAGACTCAAGCTGGTACGCTGCTTCGTCCCATTCAGCGAGTCTTTCCATTGGAAGTGCAGTTAACGGACAAACCCACTGATCCCATAAACGATAACTCTTTTACTAATCCTATATTTCTATTTCTAGTGATGAGCATTCAGATTCTAATTATTCTTCAAATGACTCTAGTAAGGTGCTAAAGTGTCAAGATTTGGACGTGTGATCAAGGTGCCTCAGAAATTGGATCTCTTCGACCTGGTACTGTATGTATTTGAGCCAACCTGAAGTCGACTCAAAGAGGGGGAGAATGTTGGAAACGGCCGCTGCAGACAGACGATTACGTAACGGCTCGGCGAAGGAACAGACGGAGCGCCGCATCTGATTGGACTATTTTTTATTATTCTTATTTTTTCTTTAATTGAGAACTAAGCGGGGAAATTCCCTTTTCAATCAGTTATATGCATGCACTTAATAGAGTAATGTAACGTTTTCAGCTTGTGTGAGATATCCATATTAAATCTTTATATTAATAATTCCTGCTGTGATTATTTAATTTGTAACCTGCACGTTGTAGCCGTGTGAGTTGCAACACCCACCCTCGTAGCTACTTCTCTATAGAACCTGTCTACTGTTGCGTGCGTACGGGTTCGTAATAGTAGATTGAATGCACAAGTTCGTTAATAGGTTAATAAAATTTATTTATCGAAAGAAATATTTCTGAACTCTGGAATTTTCCGCAGAAAAACCCGTACAGGTTTCACAGTCACACAGTGCAATCAATAATTACGCTTCAAACTACTAGAAACGTCAAACACAACGCAACGCAAAGCGCATCTAAAGAGAAAGCTAACTCGGATATCTCAGTTCACGCGGAACTAAACAACTCGCAAGAACAATAACTAAGCACATGACAGCAGATGCTCTTTCTTCGGCTTTAAATAGTTTTACCCCGGCCGCGATTATATTTCTAGTACTTTCTGCTTGGAAAGCAATACGAGGGTAGAATTAGGGTTACAGCAAACATAGTAACCAAATCCAGTTATTCAATTTCAATACATATTACTGTGATACAGGAACCGGACCAAAATGTAGCCAAATGGTCACCTTGTTTGGAGACTTTGACGATTTCTCGCCAGATAACAGCGTCAATGAGTTCGCTTTTGCCCTGAGAAAGATCAACTGCCATCCTACCAGAAAAACTCCTTGTGAGTTATTTTTGGGGATGAAAATAATTACACCCTTAGACGAACTGTTCTTTGTGCAGAAAAGGAAGGCCGAATTTAAAATAAGTGATATTAAAAAAATTATCACCGAGGCATTAAGAAATTCAGATATCGTAAGACAAAAACAAAAACTTTATTATGACAGGAAAAGAAAAGATTTTGATTTTAAGGCTAGAGATAAAGTATTGAAATAAAAGCATTCTTTTGTCTTGCGCCCTTCAAGAGAAAATATCTAAATTTTATCCTCGTTTTAAAGGTCCTTGTAATTATTGAGCGTATTTGTGATACGGTTGTCACTTAAAAGGAAAAACGCAATTAATATCACTACGAATATGGATCAAGTCAAAAAATATCACTATCGTGCTGATATACTTATGTTTCGAGATATTTCTCAGGAAGTGTCAAGCACAAGAGATGGGCCTTAAACATCTAAGATTGTAGTTCTAGAAAGAAAACGGAAAGTATCTAGAATGATGGAACAAGAAGAAAAGGAGAGTCGACATGAGTAGCCAAAAAGCAATATGAAGTGTAAACTGGAGCCCTTTCTAATTTTGTATTAAGCAAGAAACTTTCTATTTTTGTATTAAGAAAGAAGCTTTATGCATTGCTAGTGAGTAATTTGATAAAATGAGAACAAGATGTTCACTTTAGTCGTAGAGACTGATTTAGAAAATATTTGCATATTTTAAATTTTAATAAAGCGTTACTCATGACTTTAGAAGAAGACCTTTCTCAGTTTGACCAATTGTAATCTTGTTCAGAACATTAAATTTTCAATTTAAGAGAATTTTGAGCCTCTTTTGGCATTGTCGTTCTGCAAACACTTTTGGGCTAATAAATTCTTGATTCGTTTTATATTTTTGTATTTACTCTTTGATTCCGCAAGGTAAAATTTGAAGAAAATTTACCGGGCAATACAGAAAGTTAAACAAGTGTTTAGTTTAGACGAAACTGAGTGTAACCTTATACGCCTGAACTAAAACTAACGCGAATTAAGTACGTGATGCCCGAATTAAAAATGTAGCAGACGACAGTTCACACCTGAATTTGGGCGATTCGGCCTCGTGCTTCTCGCCATGTTTGCTATTCAGTTACCAACACTTTTTATAAAAGTGTTTTAAGCATTGCCCTGTGAATAATTTCTAAAGCTGCCATGAGTGTGCTGTCGGAGTGTAAATGGTAACATGTATAACTGGGTAGATTCATTGTTCGAATCCTGGAGTTGAATTTTCCTTTTTCCTGTATAGGGAAAAAAAAAAAAAAAAAAAAAAAAAAAAAAAAAAAAAAAAAAAAAACTGATATTTCTCTATATTGTAATATAACTTTTTCAGGATGTTTAAATTATAAGTCTCACTAAAAACTGTCATCGTTCATCAATTATAAAACGTGTTTCACATTTTTTTTTTGTAAAAATATAATTACTCGGAACGGAACTCTTGTAATTGCACAGCACATTACTTGGATTATAACGAAAGAATATAATAATATATATGTAATATAATATCCTGCATTACATTGTGCAAGGAAAGTAAGGCACTTCTGCAAATTAGCAAAAATCATGTGCGGAAATTTCTGAGAAAAATCTTCGAACCTTAATCTTTTTTTAATACATCTAAAACATATATATTATTTAGAAAACAAAATATATGCGAACCTGCTTAGCTAAAAATGGATAATTGTAAAATCTGTAGGTAGGTAAATAATTCTTTTCTTTTTAAATGACAATATTAGGCAATGTAGCCCAATTTCGCAAAGTCCCAAAATTTCAGATTGTACTTTAATGCATTTCCAGATATTTAATTTTCGGAATCAAAATGTAAGTAAGAAACAAACACATACACATGCAACCTTAATATCTATATTCAGTGAGATCTCGCTTCACGAATTTAATTGATTTCTGAAGGCCGTTCGTCATCTCAAAATCTCGTAAGCTGAAACTTATTGTTACGTTTTTCTCTGACACCAGTTTTTACGCTATTTTCTTCCTTCACGTTCGTACGGGGTTCACGTGGATTTGGAGTGAATAACGATGAAACTACTTGATGAAGTATCGAAACACACTTTATTAGCCAGTATTATCAGGATAGCTCCAAAACACGTTTTACAGTCGTCGATGAAGTACTATAAACACGCTGACACGATCAGCGACGCAGTCTTCAGGTTATCGGGCTATCACGGTGAAGACAGCTTCACTGCAAAGCACCAGAGTACAGCTCCCGGATTTGTTCGGTCGTTCTGGGAACTCCACGTACTCTCGAGACTCTCCACGCTACAACTCGCGATGCACCCTACGACACACAGAGCACAGCTCCCGACTCTTCGGTTCAGTCGTTTCCGGAGCTCAAGACACTCTCTCGACGATGTACTATCCACGATACACTAAGAGACACTTTCGATGCGCTCGATGACCCACTCGGCACTCGCTGCCAGGCTGTCAACTCGATCGACTCCGCACGGACTAACTAGATGAGACACACTAACTCGCCCTCTCGACTAGGCACTCTCATTGACTGCGGACGAGCAGGGTTTATATAGATTTCGGCTTGTGTTCGAGAACATTCGGGGCTAAACTGGTAAGAATTCGTTCCAGAATGTTCTCCATCCTTCCATGGCATATCGCCAATTTTGTCGCCAAATGGGCGATTTCCCGCCAAATTTGGCAACTTTGTTAACTTTGCTATTTTATGGCAACCCTAAAATCGCTTTGCGGGAAAGCCATCTTACCGCGCCTGTACATTTCGTAGCATTATTTTCCTATAAGAATAAATGTAAAACTAATTATTCTTTCTTGAAGCACAGATGACTGTTCTCTTTGAACTTTACAACAATATTTTGTGTTTAAGTTTACAAAATCAATGTAAATCATTAAATCTAAGACAAAAAAGGTAAACGCAATATTAAACAGATACCATGGACAAAATCTTTGTACCTGTACAAAAGGAATGATGAGCAGGATAAGTGGAAAGTAATGAAGAAAAGGGAAGGAAGATATTTTATTGTTTCGATGAGGTGTGCCTTTCCATAAAAACATCATATAACTCTATTCCTGGGAAATCTTTTTTCACTTTTTTGTCTTTAAACGCCATTTCACTCTCCTTAAGATTCACTAGGTATCCGTCTCACTAAAAATTTTCCCCATGTCATTTGTTGTTGGGCGCGTTTAAAAGTGGTTCTTATCAAAGGTATGCATATTAATTGAAAACGCATATTCTGTAGCTTGTTACTGCTTTATCAGGGTGATATCATTAATTGAAAGCTTTGCTTCTTGCTCCTTTCCCATTTTATAAAAATTTCACAGGTCGAAAAATATAATTTCTCCTTTCCTCTTCCTCTGAGCACATTTCCTTGACATCGCCTCTTGTTGCTGCTTCTGAAGTTGTTATAGTTATTTCGCCTTGTGTGTGTGTGTGTGATTATGGCAAAGCCTCGAGGGCTATCCGCCTAAGGAAAGGGATGCCTTCGTGGAGGACTTTCTAAGGGAAACTGGCTCGTATACACGTTACACATGAGGAAAACCACAAAAACGCCCATGCAGCCAGCCCGTTCGCGGGATTCGAACCTCGGACCGAACTACCAGTATTCAGCGACTTTACCGCTCGGCCGCTGGTGGGCGATATTTCGCCTTGAGTTCATTTTTCAGGTCCTCTAGTAACTCCTCTGTGTGATCATTAATAACTTCCAAGGCCAAGCCTAGAAACATTTTATTGTAGATAACGGAAAATGCTCAAAATACGGTCTGCTTGCAATGTTTCCTGCAATGCAAACGTTTCTGCTTCCAATGCAGTCTCGCCGTAATTTACTCTGAGCTGAGTCACTTACTGTCAGGCTTTTTTGATGAGAATTAAGCAACAGAAAATATTAAAACGATATTTCATAAAGTCCCTTTATTATATAAAACAGCTTGCCTCAGAACACCTTTGAAAATCATGTGTTGCCGATTTGAGAGTTCTTTAACTGCAGATGTAATTCGCCATACGAAGTATATTTCGTGCAGATAATTTGTTTATGAATCAAACTGTTCGTGATGTGAGGCGTTCGTGATACAAGGATCCACTGTACCCACATTCTGCCCTAGGCATACTTCCATCCGGTTACAGTCTCTGCGAGTCCTAATTTCTCTTGCTTTATGTCTTCTTAAATTTTAAAAATTCTGCTACCCAGTTGCCTCTTCTAAATTAAAAAAAAAAAAAAAAAAAAAAATTGTTATCCCTAAATTTTTCTGCTTAGCGTTTTTCTAATTCTAAGAATTTTACCTTCTCTAAACTCTGCCGCGCGGTGGATGGCGTTGGTTGCACCGTTTCTGGCGCCAGCCCTGACCGTGCGTGAGTTTGGTGCATTTTTTTGTAGCTATTACTTTATGGTTAACAACATAATTGTTTTCAGTCAATGTTAGTTAACAACTTTTATAGTAGCAGAGAAGGCATACATTTCTTTCATAAGTTGAAATTAAGTAAAGGACAAAAATTGCAAACGATTCGGCTCATTTAGCAATACATAATTTTAAAAACATTTTCTATTAAATCGATGTATACAGACAGTTAAAAATGTATAAGATTATACTTGGCAGTACTGTGCTGTTTGCGACTTTTAAACGAATCAAAATGGGATCAATTTTGACAGGAAGTTTGCTGTCAGCAGTTAAAAACTTCATATTTAATAATTTAATTCTTGATTTTCGATAGGTATTTCAAAGTTAATTTTAACAGATACTGAATTTTTGCTTACACCTCCCTCTCTTAATATGCAGAATCAGTTCTAATTTTTTCAAATCCGATCTGAAGTTCAAGCTTGATCTTTCTTGTTAGAGAGAACACTGACTGTGAAATTAGAATTCTTTATTTTCTGAAGTCTTTGAAAGACGGCATTCAGTTAACTGACTTTCTATTGCATAAAATGTAAATTAAATTTTATCTATTTGAAATATATTCAATATTTGCATATTTTCGGCCTTTTATCGCAAAACCGAATAAGAATCTGTACCATCAACTAAAGTCTGATTAGGCCCCGGTCGAAGAACATTAGGCCTTAGAATGATCCAAAATCGTTGTACTTTTTTTAACGTTCCGTTCCAACAATTCCGTTTCTTCCTTGTAAAGGCTAGCAAAGTATTCATTGAGGATCCCTGAAGAAAAGCTATGACTATTTCATTTTGTTTTGAAATTCAAAATATTTGTCTATTTATTGCATTTATTCTGTGCATTGCATATTTTTTAAAATTTTAATATATTACACTCCAAAAAGTAAATAAAAAGGCATTAATGTATATATATTTCTCAGATTTTGAATTACGCCCAAAGGGGCTTTTATTTAATGTTTTGTGTGTTACCTTCATTTATCAAATATCGTATTCAATTCAACAGCAATATCTCAAAACAATTTTAAAAGAGCATATCTTTAGAATTTCCGATACACAGTCTCGCACGCTGGACATTTTTTTTTTTTTTTTTTTCTTACGGTGTTGCCATTGCTCGCTTTGGAATCATTGATTAGATGCCCATATTTGGGCGGAGGATTGCCTTATTCAAAATTTGATGGCTCTAGGTATCATTGTTTTATCGCAATGTTAGAAATATATATATATTAATGCAGATTCTTCATTATTTAATTTCTTTAACTGCAATGTAGGGTTGTAACATTTGGTGGCAACAATTTGAAAAATGATACGCCGTTTATAGTGATTCGGTGCAAAATGCCAAAACGAAATTAATAGCCCTTCTGCGCTAACGCCTTTTGGAATAAAAATATTTTTAATGTAGACTGAATATTTTTCTGCATCGTACATATTGTTTTTGAAATATTAAATATTATCTAAGGCCGGCGTCGCTCAGTGAAATCTTTGCGGCTTCTAAATTATGAACTCACAACCTCTCCAAATTCTAAAAATTTGGGTGCAAGCACTAATGCCTCAGTTGCACCCGTCTCTGGCGCCGGCCCTGATGCTATCAATATGTATATATATATATATATTCTTTTTCTTTAGCCCCTTTTCCATTTTCCTTTTAAAACATTTTCCCCTTGACAACACGTTTTGTATTCTGTAATCTAACATCACATGTCTTTCAACCCTCTTCCTCAACAGCCAGAGAAAAATCTCGTTTACTATCTCTCAATTTGCCATTCGTAACTTTCTGCTCTCAAGTGGATTAGTCCATGAAAAGAAAATATTGCTTCAATTTGCTGTGCTTTTGGTTACGAAATACGCTGAGATAGGACAATGATGCTCAGGTACTTCACTTCGATAATATTATCGCCTTATTCATATATAGTTATACTACCCCCTCTTCTTCTCGACCGGTTCAACAACTGGCTGCATGCTGGTCTACACAGAATAAGTCAAGTGTCCTGCCAATACAGAACGGAAAAACAAGTGAAAGGGGAGCGGAATTGTCGCCACTGCTACTCAATACGGAGCGACGTATCATAATAATGTAAAATCTCAATTTTTAACTTCTAACTGTACTCCTAACTATAGCTGATGTGCAATGAAGCTCAATTTCATTCTGAACATTTTTTTTTTTTTTAGGTTAAATGCATTTTATACTTTTGCGCAGTTTTCTAATTTAGTTTTTTCCGAACTCACAGTTATTAATAAAAGTTCACATGCTTGGTTACTGTTATTTGAAACGTCGAACAACGGGGCTTTTGAGATGGCGCCCGCCTGCAATGCACGCCTTACAGGTCTTCGTCGGCTAGTACCATGGACTACGAGTATATAATTGCAGTGGTTTAGACTGGGTTTGCAAAATATGAAGTTGTTTCCTTTCCCTGCTTTATCGCTTTAGTTCATCCACACTAAGACTAGCGCCAGAGACGATATAGCAGTAGAATTTAGGGGAGGGGCGGGGAAATTTTATAATTGAAAAAGTCCCGAGTGGCAAAATTTAAGAATCACAGAGATTGCACCGAGCAGCACAAAGAATGCAGCCGGCGCATTCCATACATATTATTATTTTGCAGGCCACATACATCCATTTGCTAAGTTACACGAGCTACAACACAGAATAAAGTATCTTCTAGTTTAATAATATAGAAATATAAATAAACCTTAACATATCTATCCATGTTTATTAACATGTTTATTTAAAAATTAGTGAGTTTTTGACGTTTGGACAAATCTTTAACTATTTTTGAGTAAATCAGGTTTATGAATGCTACATGAAACTATATATATATCATCAAGCGGTGCTATCAGTAAGTCGATTTCTGTGTAAACTTTTCGAATATTTCATTTTAGAATAGTATGATTCACTAAGACATGTTGATGAGAAAAAGGTGAGCAACCTTTGTGCACACTTTTGCACAGCATTTTAGTTTTCTGGTACTAACTATCAAAATTCGGAATACGTTTTTTCTTCTCTTTTTTAATTTCAAAATAACTCCCAGATTCGAATCATTTTTGAGCTCATCTCCTTAGTTCTAAAATTGTATCCTAGCGCAGGGTTATTTGGTTTAAAGTTATTAATTATCTAAATTAATTTTCTCAATGGAAAAAAGTTCTACTGTATTTCTTTTTTTGTACATCTAATTGTATGTTTTCCATACATGTGTACCGCACCATAAAGCTCATAATTACATATTAGTACATGATTTACATGTGCATTTACTGTCTGCTACATATAGCACGTCCCGTCTTACAACACAGGATGTTCGTGTAATCGGACCAGCCGGTTATTAGGACCAAAACGATCGCTTCCCGATGTGGTCCGATTAACCGAAATCAACTGTATACCTCTTCTATGTTGCAGACTTCTCTAAGACTATCTGCCAACACTATGCTAGCGTTCTGCGCAGTTCTACACTGCTTTTGCAGTGAAGTCTTAAAACATAAATCATGTAATTAAGACACAATAACACGCCGAACAATTGCTAGTTCAGAAGTCAAACAAACTGAGGATGGTGGTTCGGTAAAACCATCGAAATTAGTCCTGTGAAATTTTGAAAATATAACGCTGATTTTTGTTGTTTGACTTCTGAATTAGTATAAATCATGTAATGAAGAAAGTATAAATAATTTAATTAAGAAATCATGCAAAAGCACATCCGCATCACAGAAGAATGGTATTGTTAAGGGAAAGCGTGTATCAATGGCCAAAATTCCCAATTACTTCCGATCAAGAGCAGAAAAAGAGAAAGACATATTAAGAAAAATCATCACCTTTTCGACGAACCAGTATCCTCTCTAAGCAAGCCAAGTATATAGGTGTTATCATAAATAAAAGAATGACTTTGACTCGCCACCTTCAGCAGATCAGAACCAAGGTTAAAAAAGTTATGAAATACTAACTGCCAGTAATAGAAAATACTTCAAAATTGATCTGGCCAAAAAACGGTTGGGCCGACGCAATTAAAAGCCGATATAAAGAAACTCTAAATTTCGCAGAACAAGTTTCTTAGATTTATGATTAATGCCCATTATTTTGTAAGAAACAAGATTTCAAAAGAGGATATAAAATTTGAATTTCTGAATGAGTTTTTTCGAAAAACAAACGAAAATTCTTACAACATTGAATGCAAAACGTTTTGCATTTTTGCACTTTGGCAGCTGAGGGGGACGGTTCGCTAAAACCATCGAAACTAGACCTGTGAAAATTTGCAAATTTAAAGCTGATTTTTGTTGTTTGAGTTCTAAATTAATACTTTTACTAAGTTGGATAGTTCCTTCATATTGCAAAAGCCATTCCTAAACTGACTGCTGTCAGTCGTTGTCTAAACAGGGGGACGATCTTGAATATTTTGCTGCTTAGATCGTTACCAACCTCATTTAATTCTCCCTCGTTTTCGAGAGATTGGTGATAAAAAAGCATATTATTTATCAAGTTGTGGTGTTGCGCGGCCCCAACCTACACGCAACAATAATAGTGACTGCTATGAACTGGAAAGTACACAAAACTCTTAAGAAGGGTTTAACTCCCTTTTTATTCTACTTTAGAAGTTACAGATGCGTGCACTTGACGCTCACAAACTACGCCGACCCGGCGGTAAAATAAAAATAAGAAACTAAAAATGAATAATAACAAGTTACTACCTACGAGGCTCTCTAAACGTAACTAACCTAACCGCGTTCTAAGATACCGCTGATATTTCAGCAAACTTCTGAATATTAAGTTGAAAGATTCAACTATCTGCCGAGGCAAGCACACAGGCCGAAACGCGCGGTTCTTCAATTTCTACATAGCCACCTTCACGCTCGTGAAGCAAGAAAGCACACTTTCGAACTCGTTTCCATTCTATTTAACTCAAATTACTTCTGCTTAAAATTTTAATACTTTGCGCGTTCTACTAAAATTGACATACTCTGGCATTGGCAATTCCAGGGGAAAGTAAGGCTTGACAGGAAACATAGTTTAAACTTAAAATAAATGTTAGTTAAAATAAATATAAACCCTACATTTGCCGCTGCCATAATTTGGTAAACTTGGAAGCAGGTCCTAGAAACGACCTGTTGAAGAGTTTCCATATTCTGAACTAAGAGCCTCGTTTACATAAAACAAACTGTTCTCTCACAAATTAGAATAAATTTCTGTAGATAATCATTTTACCCTCTCTTCTTACAGCAACCTTTCCTGGACTTCAGCAATCAATCTGTTCTCTTCCTTCCAGCATCTGGAAGGAATAAGTATCAGTATCTTTCTAAATACATTATAATTTACACTTTCTTGACACTGAATAAAGTTTTTGTTCGTTTTATTTTTCTTAATTACTGCTTAATTCACATTCATTCAAGTATTCAAACATGAATTTAATTTTACCCTGGCTCTCCACCATGTGTGGTGCCAAACGGGAATATTCGTGTTTTAGTATTGCAACGCTTCCCCTAACCACAATGATTTGTTAGAATTCAACGACCAAATAGACACTCCTTACTCGACATTCTAAAACTCGATGAGCTATTTTAACATTCTTAAAATTCAAGTGTAGGTGGAGAACCCTACAAAACACATTCATTCTAACTCCCCCCTCATTCATCTTTAGACATGCAGGCTTTCGCTCTAAAGCATGATTTTTATCTGCTGTTTAATACTTAAACTTTAATTCATTTCTTTCGAGTATTATATATCTTTCGAGTATATAGTACTTTTAGCATCTAAAATTTTATACTTCTAGACTAAATTCTACTTTTACATAACTTTCAAGTATTTACGTATATTTACAAACTTCTAATACATATGATTTTTACAATTTACCATAAAATGAATAAGAGAAAAATAAATTTTTACCTCACGCATTCTTCGACAAGCTAGCGGCACTGAAACTAAAGTTCTCATTAATACAAGAATACGAAGTTATTTTACTTTCGGCCAAATTTTGGCTTTAACATAACAGAATTAGTCTTTCGACCAACAGGAACTGCTTGTTCTTAGATTTTATACTTAAAGAAAATAATACTTTTTGCCTTAGCTAAATAAGGTAAAACAAAACTAAGTCTCAACCGAGACAAATTGACTTCCCTCAAAACATAGAACTTCGTATTTACGCATAACATTTCGGAACAAAAGAAAAATTTTATAGAAGATTTTAACTTATCTTTGAGTTTTCGACGATTGGAACTCCGACATCCTCTTCTGGCAGAACTGCTCCCACGTTATGGAATTCATCGAAGTCAGTCGTCTCCTTTGTGTTTTACGAGTTTCGTCCATGTTGATTTTTCTTTTTCGCCCTCTGTATGCAGGCCTCTTGGAGTGGTAGTCGTCGGGTTGCTGTCTTTTCCGTTTTGCCCCTGGACGGCTGGTCTTGGCGTCCTCCGGTCTGGAATCGTGCTTGAATTTCTTCTGTTGGTGGTGGTCTTTTCGTTCCTCCTGCTGTCTTTTCGTTCTCGTGGACGGCGGCCTTGTTTGCTCCTGACTATCTGGCCCTGGAAGTGTTTTCCTCGATGCAGAATTTCTACTGCGATACGTTGTAACTGATCTTTTCCTCTTTATCAGAGATTCTTTACACGGCGGCGTTGCTTTCTTGTATTTCTTAAATGCTGGAGTCTGAACGTTTTCCTTTCTTCTTTTCGGTACCGTCGCATGACTTGTAGAAGGGCTAGGTTTCTCTTCAGTTCTTTGCTTCTTGGGTGGTGGAGCGGGTGACGTTACTTCTTGACCTTCCACTTCTTTTACCCTTGAGTCCTGCAAGAAAATTTTAAGGATTTCAAAATCATTTTGATTATAATATTTTTTCACCTGGTCGGGACTTGCTTTACATATTTCCCCTCTCTCGTTCAATATGTACAATACGACTCCCTTGATTTCCTGAATTAAATAGGGGCCTTCAAATTTTGGAGCTAACTTTGCAGTAAAATTGTCTGGGGCACTTGATAAAGAAAATTTCCGCTTCAACACTTTATCTCCAACTTTAAAATCTGCTTCACGGCGTTTTCTATCATAGTATAATTTTTGTCTATTTCTTGCCGTATCCGAGCTTTTAACCGCCTGGTCAATGAGTTTTTGCACATCTTTTTGTTTAAACTCCTGCTCTCTTTGTTGCACAAGAATAATTTATCTAGTGGCGTAATTAACTTCCGTCCTAAAAATAATTCTGCTGGAGTTTTTCCCGTAGTATCATGATTTGCTGTTCTTAAAGCATAAGCTAACTCATTTATGTAGCCATCCCAGCGCTTGTAATGTGTGCTAACATAACTTCGAATTATTTTTACAATATTTTTATTAACTCTTTCTGCTAAGTTTGCCTGTGGTCTATACGGAACCATTTTGATATGGCGTATGCCAAGTCCAGTGTAAATGTTTTCAAATATTTGGCTAACGAATTGTTTACTGTTATCGCTAATGACTTTTATCGGTGCACCGTATTTTAAAATGTATCTGTGTAAGAATACATCTGCGACTGTTTTGGCTGACGCGCGTTTAAGTGGAACAATTTCTGTCCATTTTGAAAAATGATCTACAATTACTAAAAGAAAACGATTTTTATTTAACTTACTATGGGGGAAAGGACCAAGAAGATCTATGCCTAAAATTTCATTCGGAAATGTAGCGCGAATGCTATTTAAGTACCCGGCCGGGCTGTAATTAATATAATTTATTAACTGACATTGATTGCAGGACCTGACATACGCAGTTACTATTTTGTATAATTGCGGGAAATATACCACCTCGCGTACCCTTTTCAAAGTCTTTCTGACCCCTAAATGACCCGCTGTTTTCGCGTCGTGTAATTCCTTCAAAATGCTTAATCGAAGCGAGGCTGGGATGACTGGTTTGCATTCGAAATTTTCGTTTGTTGTTTTCGTATAAAATAGCAAATTATCTATTATTTCATAGTTTTCTGCTCTATTTCTTATTGAATCGATATCTGTGTGTTCAAAGTTTTCGGGGTCTTTCAAATACGCATAGATACTTCCAAATTCAGGATCAGCTTTCAATTCAGCAATAATTGTTTCTCTAGAATCTAAAATTTTTGAAGTCAACACAGCGCATTTGAGTTCATTTCCTTCATCGTCCAATTTTATACGAGATAGTGCGTCAGCTACATTGTTTACCTTACCCGGTTTATATTTAATTCTGAGGTTATACTCTTGAAGTTTTAAAGCCCATCGTATTAACCTGGGCGTTAGGTTTTTCCCCGAGTAAAGTGTACCAACAGCCGCATGATCCGAAAAGACTGTTACTGGCGCTTTGCCGAAATAAACTCGAAATTTGTGTACAGCCATTATTACGGCTAATGTTTCTCTCTCTGTAGCTGTATAATTCCTTTGCGTAGGGCTCAAAGTTTTACAAAAAAAAAAAAATATTGCCAAAGGATGGCCATTTTGCATGAGAACAGCACCTACAGCATAGTCTGACGCATCTGCTGCAATTTCCAAATTTTCGTCTCCCTCCGGAAATTTCAAAACAGGGGCATTGATGAGCGCTTCTTTTAACCTTTCAAATGCAGTATTTGCTTCTGCTGTCCACGTGAATTTACTTTTCTTTCTTTTAATTACTAACAAGGGTTCAACAATATTCGCAAAATCTTTTATGAACGACCGATAATAAAAACATAACCCAAGGAAAGAAGAAAGTTTCTTGACGGTGTTGTTAGGTGGGAAATTCTTGATGGCTTTTATTTTTGAATCCTGGGTTTCTATACCCTTTTGCGAAATTTTATAACCCAGATATTTAAGTTCTTTAGTTGCGAACTTGCATTTTGACGCGTTAATTGTAAGACCGGCCTCTTTTAATGATTTAAAAACTTCTTCTAAGTCTTTAATATGTTGTTCCAACGTACTACTCGTTACAATTATATCATCTAGATAAATTAAAGTCGATTTTTCTAGGACAGGCTTTAGAACAATGTCCATAGCTCTCTGGAATGTTGACATGGCATGCGCAAAAATGCATAAGTGCCCGATTTTGTGATAAACGCGGTTTTGTGTATGTCTTCGGGTCTCATCGCTATTTGATAGAAGCCAGACGTTAAGTCCAACGTAGTCATGTATTTCGTAGACTTAATCTTTCTAATAATTTCCTCTATAACCGGCAAAGGATAAACTGGGAATTTAGTAACATTATTAAGCTTTCTGTAATCGATAGCAAACCTCCAAGCCCTTTTATCCGTAGGAGGAAAGTCATTCTTTTTCCTACATAGTACGACTGGACTCGCGTACTCACTATTTATGGGCGTTATTATTTGGTTCTTTAACATTTCCTGAATGTATTCTTCGATGATTTGTTCTTTCTGTTTATCATAGCGGTAAGGTTTAGTCCTACAGGGTTCGTCGGAAGTTAACTGTATATCATGGGTAACAATTTGACAGTTACCAGGCCGTTCTGAAAACAAATTCGAAAAAGTACTCACCACTTGCTGGATGGCTTGACTTATATGGTCATTCAAATGGCTACGGACGACTTGCGGCTGTTCCACTGGTTCCACCACCCTCCGATCCATCTCCAGCACAATAGAACTTTCCTGAAAATTCAGTTTGGCCTTCGCGGCTTTTAAAAACTCCATACCTAAAATAAGTGGACTTTGCAAATTTTTTACTACAAAAATTAATACTTTAAGGCTTTCGTCTTTAACCTGTATCTGTAATGATAATTTGCCAATACATTGACAAGTTTGTCCTTGCGCTGCTATGATTTCTGTGTTTTTATTTTTAAATAATCGTAACCTATTAAAATTCTTCTTAAAAAATGTATCACTCATAAAGTTACCTACGGCCCCTGTATCGATGAGGGCTTCTAAAGGTACATCGCCAACCAGGACTTGTAAAATCGGTAATTGTGAGTTTTTTACGACAACCGTATTTAAGTACCTTCTTGAGGGTTTTTTCGAAACTTCCGGGGTCTGGACCCTCGCTTTTACAGGCCCCTCTACTCGTTTAAAGCTTTCCTTTCAACTTCTGCCTTCTGGGTACGGGGGCGGTTGTTTTCAAATTTCCTTTTTGGGCCTTGACCTTCGAGCTTCGATGAGTTAGCTTGATAGCTCTTTCCCCCATAAGAGCGATTTGCGTTTCTGGTCTGCTCATTTGAAGATTGCCTACGGAGACCTTGAGAATACGATGCCCCTCTAGCTTTTTCCGCTATTCTGCGATTTTGCAACTTGACCGCCAATTCGAAGAGCTCCTGCAATGTGCTTGGGTTTCTAATTTCGAAGTACTCTTGAACAGCAGGTAGCAATCTTGGTAAGATTATTTCAATAATCTCCGCGTCGGGTTTCTTCCCATACAGCATATCCGTCAGCTTAATTTTTCGCAGAATAAAGTCCGTCAACTCTTCTATATTCCGTTGATAAAAACTATACAGTTCGGCTTCTAGCTTTACTCGGTCTTTCACTATGGGGAAGGCCTTTAATAATGATTTTTTGACATTTTCAAAGGTATATGCTTGGCCTCCGAATTCCCCAAAAAAATTTTACCTATATTCTTCCACCACAGCGAGGCCTGTCCTCTTAGTGCAGATGTGGCAATGGCAACGTTTTGTCTTTCAGGCACAGGGTAGAGCTGGAAATGATTTTCGAGGCCTTCCAGAAATATCGCCACCGAATTTTTTCCGTCGAAATTCACGTTATGCTTGATTGATGCTCTCATCGTCTGGACCAGGTATCCCAATCCTTCCAATTGGCTTGCCATTTCTTGTTGTTGGATTTGTCCAGAAGCTTCCTTCCAGTTTTCGGCCATTTCAGTTCGACAAGTGTTCGGGCGCCAATGTGGTGTTGCGCGGCCCCAACCTACACGCAACAATAATAGTGACTGCTATGAACTGGAAAGTACACAAAACTCTTAAGAAGGGTTTAACTCCCTTTTTATTCTACTTTAGAAGTTACAGATGCGTGCACTTGACGCTCACAAACTACGCCGACCCGGCGGTAAAATAAAAATAAGAAACTAAAAATAAATAATAACAAGTTACTACCTAATAGGCTCTCTAAACGTAACTAATCTAACCGCGTTCTAAGATACCGCTGATATTTCAGCAAACTTCTGAATATTAAGTTGAAAGATTCAACTATCTGCCGAGGCAAGCACACAGGCCGAAACGCGCGGTTCTTCAATTTCTACCTAGCCACCTTCACGCTCGTGAAGCAAGAAAGCACACTGACGAACTTGTTTCCCTTCTATTTAACTCAAAATTACTTCCGCTGACAATTTGAATACTTTGCGCGTTCTACTAAAATTTACATACTCTGACATTGGCAATTCCAGGGAAAAGGAAAGCTTGACAGGAAAGATAGTTTAAACTTAAAATAAATGTTAGTTAAAATAAATATAAACCCTACAATAATAATAAAAAATTAATTTTATTCAAATTTCGTTTTAAATAATTGTTACAATTTGTTCACTACAGAGGACAGCATGCATATACGTACATGCTTAAAATCTCTTCCCAACGATTTACTGTCATTGCATTTGAAATCCTTTCCTGCCTTGTTTGCAGTGATCATTACCATCTTCTAAATGGTAAATCTACAACTGACATGTACATACAGATCCCCCAAAATACCTTCATTTCGTCGATTGTGATTGAATTCATTTTGCTACTATTTTGTAACCTGTACCTATTGGATTTAAATGTCAAATGTTCTAGAAATTCCTTGCCAAACATAAATATTTCCAGTGGTTTTTTTGGCTTGATAAGCAGTATATTTGGGTTTCAATTCACTCTTTTCGGTAGATCTTTATCTACCCACTCCACAATTTTCTCAAACTGACATTTAAAATAAAATGTCTAAAATTACTTATTATGAATAAGAAATGGCAGTATAAGAAAATGTAAGCAATATTATATAATGTTTACTATAAGAAATTGTACTAATGTGGAAACAGAAGTAGCAGCCATTTTCCAAATAGCAATGCTTTACTTAGTGATGCTATACTGCCATCTATGATCAACAGTTGAAACTTCTAATAATATAGAATGAATAAACACAGGAATGGAATCTGTTAAGGCATTTATAGAAGAATAAACAAATTTAAACTTTTGT
The DNA here is from genome assembly GCF_044657685.1 of Stegodyphus dumicola. NCBI lineage: Eukaryota > Metazoa > Arthropoda > Arachnida > Araneae > Eresidae > Stegodyphus > Stegodyphus dumicola. The sequence goes on from NC_140771.1 coordinate 205,521,935, forward strand.
CTACTAGAGTGGACATGATGCAACAAAGGGTTAAAACCTTGACATCCGTCATTCTCAGGGCTTTCTGTTTCTCAGGATACCGGATGATGTCGATGAAGTACTGCATGGACACTATTTCCTTTGTTTCTGTTGTGCAGTGCGAAAATGCGAAATGAGACAGCCTTTCAACATCTGTAGCGACCTCCTGGTGCATTTTCGTTGACTGTTGACGAAATTTTAATTAAATCCCGTTGAACTTCTAATAATATAGAATGAATAAACACAGGAATGGAATCTGTTAAGGCATTTATAGAAGAATAAACAAATTTAAACTTTTGTCTACTAGAGTGGACATGATGCAACAAAGGGTTAAAACCTTGACATCCGTCATTCTCAGGGCTTTCTGTTTCTCAGGATACCGGATGATGTCGATGAAGTACTGCATGGACACTATTTCCTTTGTTTCTGTTGTGCAGTGCGAAAATGCGAAATGAGACAGCCTTTCAACATCTGTAGCGACCTCCTGGTGCATTTTCGTTGACTGTTGACGAAATTTTAATTAAATCCCGCTACACTCTTTTAAACACTTCTCTAGGATCTGGCTAGAAGAGTTTGAAGGATATCCGCTGCGTCTGTTCTCAGAGAGACGGTTAGATAGTAGGCTTTAGCTTCCGAATCCCGTCCATTTGTGTTTGCCATTATTAAGAACTACGTCATGTACCCTTGCTAGGAAGTTTTTCCATCATATGCAAATAGCTTTAGAGAGGGTCGGGACGATTTATGTTGGAATTTAAAGGCGATAGAAATGTGACCAGCTGTTCTTACTGATTTCTTTAAAATTTCATCTTCCTTGTAGAGAGCAGCAGAGAACCTGTCATCAATTTATTGTCAATTTATTGTTATTCGACAGCAGAAACTCTTAAATTTCTGCAACTTTGTCTTCGACCGTTTCTACTTTGCCCTCCATAACCTGGAATTTGTTTTCTAAAATGTCAGTAATTTCTCTTTTCATTTCTTCTTGAGCTGCTTCAAGCTTTTCTACGTACGCTTTCATCTGTTCTTTGACAGAATGGACAGAACCTTCCGTCTTTTTTCGTATGCAGCAAAGGCACTCATCAGCTGTCTTATTTTCTTTTCCATCGCTCTTGTCACCGCCATTCAACTACACTTCTACACTTCTGACACCAAAAATTGTTGCTTGCGTACAGGTTCGTAGTAGATTAAATGAACACAGAATTGATAACAACTTGATTAAATTTAATTTTCCAATTATAAAGCTTTTCAGAAAATAGTTATGTTAATCAACTATTTATTCATCCTAATGCTAGATAAAATTTTAACACAGGTACAGTTATTGCTGATATTGACAAAATCAGCAACTTTGTATTTTGAATTTCGCATATCATGTTACGAATAGTAATGGTGTTTACACATGATATAAACCTACGTATAAATTTATTTTTAATCTCAAGAGAGAAATATAGAACATTCAATTTAAATAATTCGTAGGACTAGAGTTTAAATATATTAAAATTTCGGATAAACTGAAATCAACAGAGGAGAATTTCTCTGCATTGAAGAAAATTCGCAGATTAGCACTTATTATACGAATCAATCTTTTCGCTTGTTTTTTTGGGCATGTTATAGTGTTACAAGACAACTAATTGATTTCACATTTTTCGATACATATTTCTATCTTGAGGGAGGAGGGGAGAATTGTTCTTCTTGTGCACTGGCTTTTTGTAACCTGTGACTATGCTTTTTGATTAAAATAAACTGAATTTTCCCTTCGCATGTTGCTCTTCCCATAGAAATTCAGTCATTCATTCTAATTTTAGTACCATTATAAGTTTCACTAACTGTTAAATAAAATATAGCATTAATATCTTCTGTTAAGAGTGTTTTCCTTCAATATTGCAATACAGGTATACAACAGAGTTTGTCTGATTTGAAACTCCAATGCACTTATCAGGTTCAATGTTCCTTCTTACCTTCTTCGGGAACATGCAAGGACCTGACTCGGAACAGAGAGCTTACTAAAGCTATGTTCACTAATTGTGGGAAGTAGACAGGATACACAAGAAGGGTATATAAAACCCTTTATTTTTCTCTATTTACAAGAACTTCCGTACTTCGGAATACACAGACCCGCCACTTGGGGTCTAACGTAAAATATAAAAATAGAACTAAACTCTAATTTAACTTTAAAATAATAAACGTGGAAGATTGGCGTTATATTAACAGGAAGCGTATGTAGTACAGAGAACTGTGAACACTACAATACGTTTAAAAATTATCAAGAGGATTAAAACCTCTGGCCTGGAAGGCAACAAGCAACTGCGTAACTTCTAAGGTAAGCGGCCTGCTTCGACTCACTGCTTCCTCTCTCTCGCTTGGCAAAAAGCCACAACTTAAATACTTGGCGTTCGCCAGACAAACTTTGCATAAAAACCTTAACGCTTATAATTCTGGCCGGAAGTAGAAAATAAGAAGTGATAGTAAAGATTTAAAATAAAATAAACGTTAGTAAAACTTAAGATCCTTACATACTTCCCGCCAGAGTTAATTAGTTTGAAACTGAGGTCTAAAACGACCTTGTTGAAAACTTTTAGCTCTAGAATCTAACGCGAGGCCAATCTTTTACAAATATTTTTCGCTAGAAACTAGAAATTTAAAAGAAAGAAATTTGTTTTTACAATAGCAGCTCCCAGGATACACAATATTTTTTCATCTGCACTGCATCCAAACAGGAGCTCTTATTCAAATCTGATTCCTTCCAGAGATCTGGAAGGAAAACTAGTTTAATGAAATGTTACACAATGAAAATGGCAAGTAACATGTATAATTATACTTCTCTTAACATTCTTATTTCATTCATGACTATTTTAATTATCTCTCCCCGTGCTCTCTGACATGTGTTGTAAAAGAACACCAAACACGAATATGTTTCTGTCTACGTGTTAGTGTTTTGATCTTACAATCAAAACACTAACGTGTTAAAATTCAACATGCCAAGACCTCGTAACACACCCTAATTCCAACTCTAAACCCTGAGGTACTATTCTGAAAGTGTCTAACTCTGAAGTGTAGCGTCAGAGAGCCTAACTACATCATTTAACCTTTAACACATATTCACCATGATTTAGTCTTTTTACAGTCACACGAATAAAAAAAATTTTAACATTGCTTTCACTTTTACCATATCACGGTATTTCTTAACATTTAAAATAACAGTTCACATTGTATATAAGAACATATTAACATGCCGTTAATTTTACATATTTGAAAACATACATTAGTAGTACATTGTTAACTTCTATTCTTTTCAAAGCAAGTGCCAATTCTTTCTACATTGAAATACTACATTTCAAAAAGTCTTTCAGACTAAAACTTCTTTCTTGCTAGAATGTTTTAAATAAAATTTATACAATAACTTTTTACCATATTTAAGTCTTTACACAACGCTATTATACATCAACTTTAGTTTTACGCGCGAGTAATTGAAGAACATAATACCAAAATCGGTAACAACTCATTTCTCGCCCTTTTGGCGATAAAGGTAGACCTCGCATGAGGTAAAACTTCTTGAAATCTGCCACTTGCAGTAAGAATGAAAGATTAACTTAAGTTTGCAAAGTAACATAAAATTTTACTTATCTTTGTGATATTCGGACATCCTTTTCTGGGCCCAGTCCTTAAAGGTATTGCAGATAGTTGTTTGATTTATCCTCCTTCTTGTACGGGTTCGCCCTTCAGTGCCTTCCTCTAGATGCTTTCTTTTTTCTCCAGTTCGGTCACCCTTGAATACCTTCTTTTTTGCTTCTGCCTGTGGTCTTGGTCGTTTGATGGCAGCTGGTCTTGGCGGAACCGGGAAACTTCTTTCGTGTTCCTGCTTGGACCTCGTTGCTGGCCATTCAAATTTTCCTTGTAACTTTTCCTCCGCCGCTGATGGCCCTTCCGCAGTTCGGCGACATTTGCTGCGGAGAGTCCTGTCGGATGAGTAGATCTTATGTTTTAGAGCCGGGTTATAGTTGCCGTCATTTCTCCTGGTTCTCTTCACATCCGTCGTCCTTCTCCCTTCTTCATTCTGGGGGTGTTCGTAAACTCTCTTTTCTGGACGGTGGAACGGCTTCTTTTTCTTGCTACCTTCAATTTTTCCGCGGGAAAATTTTCTTTTCACTTGCTCCTGCCTCTTAATGGCTTGCCCTTGTACTTGTCGTTTTTCCACCTCTGGATCTTGAGCCTGCGGTGTCTGCCGTGCCGGATCCTGCAAAAGATCTGGAAATATTTGTATTTTATTACGATCGAAGTAGGGTTTGATTTGATCAATGTTTGCGGAGCAGGTTTCACCATTTCTGGCTTTTAACACTACTACAGCGTGAGTTATTTTTTCTATAACATATGGTCCTTCAAATCATGGAAAAAATTTGGCAGTTTTATCTTTTGGTGCTGAAGAAAGTGAATGCTTAATTTTTAAAACTTCATCCCCTACTTTATAAGTTACTCCCCGTCGTTTCAAATCATAATAGAGCTTCTGTTTTCTTTGTGCTACTTCCGTATTCTTTTTTGCTTCTTTTATTAGTTTTTCTATATCACCCATTTTAAATTCTGGGGCTCTTTGTTGCACATAAAATAATTTATCTAACGGCGTTATAATCTTTCTGCCTAAAAATAACTCAGCAGGAGTTTTGCCCGTTGTATCATGTTTTGCGGTCCTAAGGGCGAAAACAAATTCATTGACATAGTTATCCCAGCTTTTATGAAAATTTTTAACATAACTACGGATAATTTTCACTATATTTCTATTGACCCGTTCCGCTATATTTGATTGCGGCCGATACGGGACCATTTTTAAATGACGTATGCCCAGTTTTTGGCACATGTCTTCAAATATATTACTTACAAATTGAGGACCATTATCCGATATAACTTTTAGGGGCGCCCCGTATTTTAAAATATATTTATTTAAAATAGAATCAGTAACTAATTTCGCGGAGGCTCGTTTTAAGGGAACAATTTCGGTCCATTTACTAAAATGATCAACCATAACAAGGAGATAGCGACTTTTATTTAACTGACTTTTTGGGAAAGGGCCCAATAAATCGATGCCAATTATTTCATTTGGAAATTCGGATTTAATACTATTTAGAAACCCGGCCGGGCGGAAATTAATATAATTAACTGCTTGACATGTTGGGCAGGACTGGACATACGCCCTTGTTAACTTTTGCAGTTCAGGAAAGTAGACTGCCTCGCGTACGCGTTGGATAGTTTTTCGAATACCAGCATGAGAAGCTAAAGGGCTGTCATGGAGCTCCTGCAGGATATTTAATCTAAGACTAGCTGGGATAACAGGTCGAAATTCGTTGCTGGAATTCGTAGTTATTGTATAAAATAATAGACCATCTATTAGTTCGTAATGGGCCGCCCTATTTCGTATCGCCACAATATCTTGGTGGCTAAAATTTTCAGGATCCTTTAAATACTCATAAATACTTCCAAACTCAGGATCCTTACCCAGTTCGGTTATTACAGTTTCTCGGGAATTTATTGTACATGCTATGAGCATTGCCACCTTTACGGTATTACCTTGTTCATCTATTTTAATTCTTGATAGGGAATCTGCTACGATATTTTCCTTTCCAGGGGTATGCTTGATTACCAGATTACATTCTTGCAGCTTGAGTGCCCATCTTATTAACCTTGGGGATAAATTTTTCCCTGAGTACAATCTAGTTACCGCCGCATGATCAGAGTACACTGTTATTGGCACCTTTCCAAAATAGACTCGGAACTTTTGCACTGCTAACAGAACTGCAAGTGCCTCTCTCTTGGTCGCGGAATAGTTTCTTTTTGTTTGATTTAAAGTTCGGCTAAAAAATGCCACGAGCTGCTGATTTTGCGAAAGTACCGCTCCTACCGCATAATCCGAAGCATCCGCTGAAATTTCTAAATTCTCATCCTTTTCAGGAAATTTCAACACAGGGGCTTGCGTTAATGCTTGTTTTAATTTTTCAAAAGCACTATTGGCTTCGGCCGTCCACGAGAATCTTGCCTTTTTTCTTTTTAATTTTAACAATGGCTCCGCGATAGCTGCAAAATCTTTTATAAAGGACCTATAATATGAACGAAGTCCTAGAAAAGAAGAGAGCTTCTTTGCCGTGTTTGGAGTCGGATACTTTTGTACAGCAATTATTTTTGATTCGTCTGTCTCTATTCCTTTCTGAGATATCTTGTAACCTAAATATTTTAATTCAGGGGCTGCAAATTTGCACTTTTCGACATTAACTTTTAGACCGGCCTCATTTAATAAAGAAAACACCTGTCTTAAATCCTGTACATGTTGGTCGAGATTATCACTAGTAATAATGATATCGTCTAAATAGATAAATGTGGACTTTCCAAGAACAGGTCTTAACACAATGTCCATGCATCGCTGAAATGTTGCCGGGGCCCCTGAAAGGCCAAACGGCATACGCAAAAATGCATAAGTGCCAGACTTTGTTATAAAAGCAGTCTTAGGCACGTCCTCAGGCCTAACCCCTATTTGAAAATAACCAGTCGTTAAGTCTAGAGTCGTCATAAATTTGGTTGATGTTATGTTCCTTAGAATTTTTTCAATGATCGGTAACGGATATACCGGATATTTAGTTATGGAGTTTAATTTACGGTAATCAATAGCGAATCTCCACCTTTTTGGATGCGTCAAAGGATAGTCATTATTTTTCTTACCTAAAACCACCGGGCTAGCATAACTACTTGAGATGGGCGTTATGATCTTTTTACGTAGCATATCGGTGATATGCCATTCTATAATTGTTTCCTTATTCTTATCATACCGGTATGGTTCTTGGCGAACTGGCATTGCATCTCCGGTGTCAATACTATGGTTAGTAACCTGAGTAAATCCTGGAATATCACTAAATAACGAAGCAAATTCACTTACCACTTGTCGGATTCTTCCTTGCTCGTCATTAGGGAGGTGGTCAAGTTTTAACATCGGCGGTTCAGCCTTTTCTGCACGAAATGGTTTCATTGTCAGCTTAAGGGACGCTTCATTAAAATCCAGAGTTGCTTGTGCGTCTGAAAGAAAATCTATTCCTAAGATTATATGTGCTTGCAGATTCTTTACTATAAAAAACATCACCTTTACTTGTTCGTCCTTGATACGGATATACAAAGGTACTTTACCTATGCACTTACATTTTTCTCCTTGCGCAGCTAACACTGTCGTATTATCCGAATTATATATGCGATATTTACGAAAATACTTCCTAAAAAAATCTTCTGCCACACAGGAACACTGCGCGCCTGTATCCAGGAGTGCGGTGGCTGGGATATTATTCACCAACACTTCAATATTCGGAAGAGTCAGATTTTTCACCATTACTGTATTTAACTTGTAGGAAGAGGGGTTTTCGTGGCCTTCGGATTTCCGCACCCTCCGGTCAGCAGAAATCCGTTTTAGTTTAAATCCTTTTTTGTTTTCATGCTTTCCTTCTTTTTCCACTTGAGACTTTTTTCCTGGATTGCTATTGAACTGTCGACGTTCGCCGGCTGTTTTTGAATGCTCGGGTTTCTTTGCCCACTGATTCGCTTTGCCTCCGTAGCCGTGTGCTTGAGTTTGCTGTAGTCTTGGCGTACCAAATTGGTTTCGCTGTTGATACTGGCGTCTTGTTTCGACGTCCGCCGTTCTTCTACTTTCAAACTGGATTGCTAGCTCAAATAACTTTTCCAGTGTAGTCGGATTTCTCAATTCAATAAAGTCTTGTACTTGGGGCAGTAACCTCGGCAAAATCACTTGAATTATTTCAGGATCCGGACGGTTTCCATACAAGAGTTTGAAGACGTGAATTTTTCTTAAAATAAAGCTTGAGAGATTTTCGATTCTTTGTTTATATATACTGAAAATTTCCGTTTCTAATTTCGCACGATCCCTTACAACAGGGAAGGCTTTTAGTACGGCAGTCTTGAAATTTTCGTAAGTATAGGTGGGACTTCCTGCTTGACCCAAGAGACTTCTGCCTATACATTTGAACCAGTTAAGCGCTTGGCCCCTCAAAGCGCTGGTAGCTAAGGTAACTTTTTGAAACTCGTGCACGGGGTAGAGCATGAAGTGGTCATCCAATTTTTCCAAAAAACTGGTTACCGGTGAGTTTCCATTAAATGTTGCTTCTGGTTTCATCGAAGCGCGCGTGGTCTGGACGATGTAACCAAATCCTTCCAGGGCGGCAGCTGGCATTTCTGGATTCTGAGCCGTTTCTGCAGGCAGCACAGGTTCTTCTTGAAACTCGGCCATGGTTATTCTTCTTCGTTGGGCGCCACTATCAGGTTCAATGTTCCTTCTTACCTTCTTCGGGAACATGGAAGGACCTGACTCGGAACAGAGAGCTTACGAAAGCTATGTTCACTAATTGTGGGAAGTAGACAGGATACACAAGAAGGGTATATAAAACCCTTTATTTTTCTCTATTTACAAGAACTTCCATACTTCGGAATACACAGACCCGCCACTTGGGGTCTAACGTAAAATATAAAAATAGAACTAAACTCTAATTTAACTTTAAAATAATAAACGTGGAAGATTGGCCTTATATTAACAGGAAGCGTATGTAGTACAGAGAACTGTGAACACTACAATACGTTTAAAAATTATCAAGAGGATTAAAACCTCTGGTCTGGAAGGCAACAAGCAACTGCGTAACTTCTAAGGTAAGCGGCCTGCTTTGACTCACTGCTTCCTCTCTCTCGCTTGGCAAAAAGCCACAACTTAAATACTTGGCGTTCGCCAGACAAACTTTGCATAAAAACCTTAACGCTTATAATTCTGGCCGGAAGTAGAAAATAAGAAGTGATAGTAAAGATTTAAAATAAAAATAAACGTTAGTAAAACTTAAGATCCTTACACACTCTCTCTAGAACTGCAGTTTTACTCAAAAATTTGAGCACTGAAATCAGACATATTTTACATTTCTTAAAACAAGTATTGAAAGCACATTGATCTGGTTAAATTCATAACTGCAAATTATCATGGCAAAAGAAAAATCTTTTTTTAACGTTATATTAACTATTGAGTTTCTTGTATTATGCAGTTTGCGTATGTCTTGAATTTTTACTTTTATATTTATTGCCTATGACGATTAAATTTTATGATTTTTAAGTAATTTTTATTTTTCAAAGCACGATCAAAATAGAAATATCGTTTGAATTAAATCCTTGAAAAGACCTTTGTTTCATTTTCAGCTACCATTTAAATTTCTTTAAAAAGATGTTTCACTTAATGTTACAAGTTTATGTGAAATTTTGAAAGAAGCGGAGAAATAAAAATAAACATCTTTAAAATAAACCAATTTAAACTAAACAAATTTAAACAAAGCTAAAGAACTTTCAACTTATAAACTTCAAAGTCGAACACTCGCCTTTGGATAAAAATGTTACCTGAAGCGTAATAATAAATTGCGCTAATTTCTGTGCTGAACAATGAACAATCATTTGTGTCTGCTTGAGTAATAGGATAAAAATGGCTAACTATTTCAACTTTGCGGAAGAAAAGGAGGGATAAAGTTTTCCCTTCGCCCCCCTCGTAAATTGCATTATTTCATTAATGATACTGGTATATGGATAGCGGGCAAAGGCAAAACTTGGGAAGACATAACAATGTGAAACTTGTTATGATTTGAATTTCTCATTCTGTCAGGCATCCAAAAATGTTCACGCTGTAGTTTTTAGTGAAAAATAATGACATAGTAATTTCGTTCATCCTTCGACATCATCCTTTGCTCTAACATGTTCACTTCAGAATTGCAGTTCATAAAGACACGACCGACACGCCTCACAACTCTGCACCTGTTGAGGAGAATGTCATCTTGACAGGGTGTCAGACGCCTTTCATTTGAATTTCACTTTTCGCTCCAGAGGCACGAAACTTTTAGGATGCCTGATAAATCAAATCGATGATGCAATGCAAAACTGTATATTTGAAGTAATCAGTAAGGCATTTACGAGTCAGTTAAAAAAAATATTACTTTTGCACAGTTTCAAATTTAGCCACATTTTAAAACAGAAGTCCTGGGTAATTATACACGATGAACTAGCTATTCAATTCAAAATTAACTATGTTAGGAAATTTTTAGACAAGTTTGATTGCTCACAGTTTGATGTTTTAAGCCCCTTTTCAGGAATTACAAACTTTTGCAATATCTACGGAGCAAAACATAACTGACTATTCAAATAATTTCGAAAAATGTCTTTATAAGTTTAAACCTGTGTTTCTCAATCTTTTTTACCCCATACATCCATTTTAACATTGCTTGACGATCATTTCCCCTTCCTTACCAAAACTCGGTAAATATACATGTATTTATTTAAATTTAGATTATTTTTAATGTATTTAAATCAAACATAAATCAAACAAGAAAAGGTATACAAAAATGCTGATGAATAATAAAAGTTGAATAAAAGTAATCTTTTATATTTCTTAACTAAAACTAAATACTTAACAAGTAATAAAAGGCTGACCATATTCTCCTCCCTGAAATTATGAAATTCTCCCCCCCCCCGTGTTGAGAACCCCTGATTTAAACCATTAATTATGTAGGCATGTATACACATAGTACTTTCTAGATTCAAATAAAAGAACACTGGGCTCGCAAATTAGATGCAAATTTTAGAAAGGGATCGAAAGAACTTCATGGCTGCCCACTATTTCGAAGCTCAATAATGTTAAAAAATTAGCTGAAAATTATAAATTAATGATTGAAATGGTGTTGTAACTGATAACTGATAGCATGTATATGTAATCATATTTAGTAGTACTGCGCTGTTTTGGCAACTTTCCGAAATGTTAAGCTACTACTAAACTTCGCCAGAAAGTTTGCCTTTGGATCAGAACTTCACAATTTTTTCCACAGTATTAAAAAATATATATCAGGTACTTTTAACTGATATTATTCTTTTTCGAAGCAGAGATTCAGTGGTATTTTTTTCTAATCTTGTGTGGAATTCAAGCTTGGTAAACCCTTATCCTTTCGTGGGAAATATTTGCAACAGAGCGTCCAGAACTTCTCGCATCATATTATGGAACTTTGAACTTGAAACTTCTTTCTTCTACTGGCTTCTACATTCGGGTGTACTTATCAGTTCATCACAATGGTGCCTTAGGATCTTTCAAGGTATTTAGCAATTATGTGCTTTTGTACAGTCATTCGAATAGAAGAAAAGAAAATATCAGAAGCGTTGAATAGGGCAAGGAATTTAATGCACAAGATGAGATCACGAGGCTAGTGCCACGTCTGTTGGCATGAAAGTAAATTGTGGTAGTATTTACTTGAAGATATAGTTCAATGTACAAAAATGGATCATGTATCATCACTTTGCTGCTGGCAGGAACTACTTTGAGTTTTTGCAGTAAATCGAAATGGCCCCTAAGGTCTTTCATGGTAGTTATAAAAATTAAGGTGCTACGCACCACAGCCGAGTGCGAAAGAACCAGTAGTGACAAAGTCAAGCAAGCAGTTTGAATTATGTTAGCATGTAACTTTGAATTATGTTAGCATTCATAAAACAATATTCATGTTTACAGCTACAACCAGTGTGAATTTTGATGAATAGGCTTGGGCGTTTTACAACATATTCTGTTGAAGGATCATATTCGGTAAGTTCTTTAATTGCAGGATAAAGTGAGTTCTTTGTTTTTTCGAAAACGTTATGAGCAGTAATTAACATTTGGTAATGGATAGGATTTATTTTTAATTCCTCGCAGATGATGGAGTTACACAAAAACCATGAGAGATTCATTAATAATCTTAGAATTTTGTTCTACAAGACATTTGTTTTTACTCTTTCCGTTTTATTTGCAGTGGCCCAAGCCGGAACTGCGTATAATAAAATAGAGCGAATGAGGGATAAGTACAGTGTTCTTTCTACACGAATATTCAGTTTTGACTTTCTTCCGATTAAACAATAATTGTCCATATAAGCAAAACTGGCATGGTTTAGTAAAGAAGGGATATGATCTTGGAAGGTGAGATTTTGGTCAATGGTAACTCCTAAATATTTGCACGAACTTGCAACGGCGATAATTTCAACGTTTATTGTGATGTTAGCGTTCACTTTTATTGTAGTCCTGTAACGTATATAGAGCACCAAACTGCATTCAGAGGTGTTAAGACTAATTTTCCACAGGTTATACCATTTTGCAACGATACTAACATGCAGCTGAATATTATTTATGGCAGTTTCAGGATTTAAGGACTCGGATAAAATGACCGTATCATCTGCATACGCCTGATTTGTGAACGAATGCTTGATATAAATTTCATAAGATTTAAGATATGGTGGGTTGTGATATGGTCTTTTCTAAATCCTAATTGATAGTTATCTATTCAGTCATTGAAGGTGATCTGTTAAGCGTTGGTTTAAAATTTTCTCAAAAACTTTTCCTATAGTGAGGAGAAGGCTAATCGGCTGATAGCTAGAAGTAAGTCTATAAGGTATTTCCGCAACTCTCCTAGAGTGCCTTCGTGGTGTAGTGGTTCTGCACGCTGGACCGATATTCCTGAGGTGCGTGGTTCGATTTCCGGCGAAGGCGGTTGCTAATTTTTCATCTCTTCTGCTTCTAAAAAATACCTAATGTGTCTACAGTGGCCCCCGAACAAAAAGGGTGTAGGATAAGGTTTCTCCACACCCAAGATTTGGCGATAGGGTCCGCCCTTTAAAAGGGGGAGTTTATAAGGCATTTCTTCCGCCTTCCTAGCTGCCTTCGTGGTGTAGTGGTCAGCACAATAAGCCGGTATTTCAGAGGTCCGTGGTTCGATTCTCGGTGAAGGCGTTGCATATTTTTCATCACTCTGGCTTTCCCAACTATCCTAATGTCTCTACCATTCTGTTAGCGATGTCGTGTTCTGAGTGATAAACACAGCCCATGTGAGTTATTGGATGTTTCTGAATTCTCCTGCCTTTTCTAAGTGAGCGTGTGACCTTCTATACTGTATTTCGGCTGCATATCCATGTTGAGTAAACGTTTATCCCAACTATCCGATCTGAATTCTTGGGTAATTTTCTTTAAAGGTAACTTTTTCTATAAAGAGAGTTTACTTCTGTCTTAATTCTTGGGTATATTGTGAGCTGACGGTGCTTTCCTAACCTATTTATTTCTTTAATGAGGTTCCTGTTGTTGTCGGGTAATTTAAGATTTTCCGAATCTTCTGATACAGTAGAGGATTTTTTAATGGCTTCTTAAATTTTGGGGAAGAGCTTGTAAATTTCTTTCTTCACATCACTACAATGTTGTAAGGCAAAGTTACACGGGAGATTTTTGAGATGATCAGGGAATTTTTTCCAGTTAGTTTTGGTGCGGGTGAATTTAGGAGAAGGTTAGAACCCATAGAAATAAAGAAATCAATATTACTGGAAAATGGTCCAATGGCAACTCTTTTTTAAGATAATGTTCGGCAAGCACCAAGGCAAGCAGTAGAAACATGTGCACTGTGAGGGCGGGCATTATTTTGACGAAATGTAAGCCCAGGGTGGCGTGACATGATGGGCAACAAAACGGGCCTTAGAACTTCGTCGACGTACCGTTGTGCTGTAAGGTTGCGACGGATGACAACCAAAGAGGTCCTACTGTGAAATGATATGGCACCTCAGACCATCAATCCTGGTTGTTGGCCTGTCTGCCGGAAGGCAGTTAGGTTGATATAACACCACTGTCCGGGGCGCGTAATGGCAAACCGCACATTGAGTTGATCAATGTTAACGAATTTCGTTTACTGCGAATGCTCATTGGTGTACCGTTGGCGTGGCAAGAAATACTGGCGACTAAGCAACGGTTACACAAGCCTGTTAATTATGTAGGTCTTATCGACTATTCACAATTACAATACTACCGAAATTTATTTGTTTCATTTCTTTTTGGTTTATTTTGTTCATAAGCGTTATATTTAATATCAGTTATTTATAATAATTTCCTTGACTTTAATTCAGTAATTTAAACTGGATTTATTCTTTAATTTGTTAAAGTATATATAAATGGAATATATAGTCATTTACCATACCCAATTGCTTTTATTCCTCACAAGTATATTCAATAAAGATCCAGCTAATATATCCTGTAATGTTTCCTGTGTTGTAATCATTCTTAAACGAAAATTTGAGTAGTTTACAATCGATAGTTACCCTCTAAATAATTGTACAACCTAACAAGTTTTAAAACCCCGAACTGTTTACGCCCAGATAAACAGAATATCAACCAAACACCACATTTATCTTAGTTTAAAGTTGTACCGTAAGTCGTAATTATGCCAAATTCTCTTCTGGGCATGCGCAGTATAAGAAATTCGTTTAACATTGATCAACTGAATGTGCAGTTTGCCATTACGCGTTCGGGCCATCTCCAGACTCGCCTTCGCTGGTCATCGGGGCTCAGTTCAAAGCGGGACTCATCACTGAAGACTATTCTATTCCAGTCAGTGACATTCCAATGCGAATGAGCCCGACACCACTGCAAACGGGGTACGGAGGTCAATGGTAGTCGGCCAAGGGGCGCCGTGACCTTAGCCTCTTTTCTGCGAGCCGTCTATGAATGATCCTTGCGGTCACTGAAGCACTAGTTGCACGTACAATCAATGATAATAATGCATCTGGGGCTGTGACTGCCGCTCTGACGATTGCTCGGTCTTCACGTTCTGTCGTTTCTCTAGGCCTAACACTTCCTTCTTGAAGCGGTGTGCGGCCATGATTCACCCATTCCTGCCAACATCGTGTAATAGTGGCATCGCACCTGCTCAAATGTCGATCTATTCGGCGATAAGACCAACCGGCTTCTTTGAGCCCAACTAGAGGACCTCATTCAAATTCTGACATCTGCGCTTATCGTTCGCGCACCTGTATGCGAGGCATAGTTACTGTCTACCAGAGTACACGGAATGAAATTCGTGAAGAATTTATGACCTGGAATCGTAATTTCTCCTCTTAAATATCCTGCTAGTTGCGCTGTAGCCACAACCGTTCATTCATTGGCAGCCAAAATGTAAAATTTTGCATTTTCCGTCGAAACTTGTATGCATATCATTTTGTGTCCAATTTGCTTTATATCTTCTCGGTGCGTCGTGGTGCGTCGTTTTCTTTCCTTTTCTTTTTTTCCTTTTCTCTCTCTCTCTCTTTATTTATTTTTGTGTGTGTGTGTGTGTCTAAGAGTGTATTTGGAGCACGAGAGTTCTAAGTAGCATGCTTGGCCTTTAGGTTGCCCGCGATGATAGTAGGTAAACCAAATAACTTGTCAGCAGTCTCTCTCCGTGTGTGTGATCAACCGAGATGAGAAGAAATTTTTCATTTGCAGCGCTGTAGATTACTGCAGGGGTAAATTCCAACCGGGAGGTGCTGGGAAGATAGAAACTTGAGTGTATGATGCAATTTTTATGAGAAAAAGGGTACCACCCCTCTTATTGTGCGCGCGATCTGTACTGATAATCTGGTATGCATAAAGAATTCTTCTGCTTTTGATAAAGGAACTTTGATCCAATCCAAAAATGAATTATCTTTGGGGGGAGGTTTGTCCTTATTATTGCTCCATGCCAAATTTGCTTTTTGAGTACTTTCGGTTTCTATTCCTGGTAAAGAAGGAAAATCTCCTGTATTTAATTTAAAATTTATGTTCTTTTTAGCAGTGGTGTTAGCTAAGCTTCGAGAGTCCTTTTCTCAGGTTTTTCGGATATTTACGACATCAGTTGTAAGACGAAACATTGTTCCCTCCATAAAGGGCGCAGACGGCAGGAGCTTCCTTTTTTTTGCTTGTCTGCTGCTTTTTTCTGCTTCTTATAAGATTCCTGAGGACCAGCGCATTTCAGACATCTCTCTTTATAGTGTCAGAGCTCGCGGGTTTTCCATAGCGCTGACACCTATGACACTGAACAGGCCCAAGGCGGGTTTTGAAGGACTTAAAAATAATAGCGAGGCCTCGCAGAGTGTCTATACCGTAATTTATTTTTGCTCCCGGCGTTTCGTTTTACCTCAGCCAATTGCAAAAAATTACAATAAAACATATATATATACATACACATGCATTATATATGTATTATATATGTATACATATACATATATATGTATACATATACATATATAATGCAAAACAATTTATACAATCTTAGTTGAAAGTCAAATTTCTCAGTATCAACTACAGAAATTCTGTTCTTTAAGTTTCTAGAGAGATGCTCTTCTACTGTGCTGTTAGTCTGCATGAAGATCTCACTTACGTGATAGTATGAGAAATGCTGAATAAATACGAACTACAATAATTTGATTTTTGAGCAGAATGAAAAATATACAATATATATAAAATTATCAATGCACATTATGATGAACAGTTCTCGGTCTTTGACCGTATTTTTTATTGCGGGATCATAGTCGATAATTCCTGTAATTGCAATGTTTGCAATATATTACGCGTTTTCTGAAGAAGTTGAGCGCTATAGTTAGAATCTCATGCAGAAGAGTTCGGACTTTTAGTTCAGTGCATCTGAGAATTTCTCACGTACCAGGGTGCACTAAGTATAAGTACAGGGTATTTTATTTTGGAAAACTTTTAATATTTTGGGAAACGTTTTCCTCACAGTTGCCCATGCAGGAACTTCATTAAAATTATTGTGCGAGTTAGGATAAGGTACAGCGTTCGTTTAATTCTGTGAATTTTCTTCTGTGATTATAAATGTACATGTGAGCTCCATTTGCTTTGCTCAAAATTGCAATGATGTGGTCTTTAAAATTCAGTCGGTTGTCGATGATTACTCTCAAGTATTTCTAAGAGTTTTTCACAGGCAGAAGATCTGTATCAGTGACAATGCCATATTAATTTTGATATTCCTCCTGTATCTTTGATAGAGAACAACACAACATTTAGTAGTATTTAAACGCATTTTCCATTGTTTATACCAGTGTTAAGCTATGCTCATATATAGCTGAAGATTATGGATGGCAAGTTTGAGGGTTCATTGACCCTGCGAGTATTGCGATGTCATCTGCATATACAATTAGGTGGAGTCACCTGCATATTTTAAGAGAGCTTAAAATGGAGTTAGAAAGTCATTAATAAAAATGTTAAACAGTATGGGAGCTAGGATAGGTCCCTTTGTGACTCCCATATTAAATGACATGTTTAGAAGAAAGGGTTTATCCACATCTTACTTGGTTGTGTTCTTAAGTAAAAATTTATGAGTTTAATAAAGCTGATCGAAAACACAATGTCTGTTTATCTGTGAATCAGACCCTTTTCCATACTTTAGTACATAGTGCTATGGCCTTTGCGAAAATCAGATTGAGAGATATTGAGAAAATCATATTTTTCCAGATGATCAGTGAGCCTGGAATCTTTTCTATACACGGAAGCAGGCTGATGGGTCTGTAACTAGAAGTTAATTTGTGATTTTTCTCAGGCTTGGTTAATGTGAGGATAATAGAGTGTTCCCACTGTTGCGAAATATGGCACTGCAATATGTTATGGTGGTTCCTGTCATATTGTTACCTATATGTTTTACCACCAATCCTCGCATTCCATATCACAGATTATGTTCTTACTGCATTAATATAAGTATTAACAAGACATAGTGCACAATAAAAATTAAGCTTTATTTCGGAACTTCGCGCACACCCGGCGACAGTCGGCCTGTTTTGCTGTGCTCGTTACTCGTAAGAAACTTCTCCTCTAGGGTTGCCACACTTATCGGAGGGCGCCAGGCGCGCTGCTTATCGCCATCACCACAGAGTTTCCCCCCAGCTCCTTTGATGGCTATTCAAAGGAACGACATCAGGTTATGAAATTATCTCAGAGGATTCGTACTATCGGGTATTTTTTTTCATGATTACAAAATTAGAATATCAAATTAGAAATGATCAAAATGCAGTTCAATATATAACAATGTAATGACACATATACGTAATAAACATGAAATAACAAAAAATATGTTACGATATGAATTTTAAAAAAAAAAAGGTTTTAAATTGTTATGTAAGGAGCAAATTTCTTAGGGAAGTGAACATGTCTTCCCGATCTGGTGACAGTTTGTGTATTAGAGAGTTCGTTTGCAGATTTATTCTGCTGAACTATCTTTAAGACTTTATTTGTTTTCAGTTCAGGCAAATTAGAGTCCGAAAGCAAATAGGCTGGTTTCACACGGTCTATAGACACAGTAGATTTCAGACCCTTAATATCAATTGTGAAAGTTTTGTTCGTTCTAGAAAAGACTTTATGCGGACCTGTATATGGTTGGCACAGAGGTGGCTTTACTCGATCGACACGTAAGTATACATACGTACACGACTTTAAGGTAGCACTTACTTAACACATTTCTTTGCAAAGTGCAGATGTTGCTATTGGATTTGATTGTTGCATTCTATGCCGAAGATTCGTTATAAATTGAGTGTCATACGGAGATATCTTAGATGACGTTATCATATCACTAGGCAGCTTGAGAGTTGTGCCGTACACCAGTTCAGCAGAAGATTACTGTAGATCCTCTTTACGGCTGTCCGAATACCAAGCATAACAACTGGTAGTGTTTCAGTCCAGTTATTGGTCTCGTGAGCCTTGAGAGAAGATTTTAAATGTCGATGAAATCGTTCAACAATGCCGTTGGACATTGAAAGATAGGCTGTTGTTGTGATTCTGTTCGTACCTAGAATGCGCGTAAATTCTGCAAAAAGTGCGGATCTCATTTGAGAACCTTGGTCTGTTGTTATGATCGATGGGTAGCCAAAACGAGATATCCAACAGTTGAAGATGGCTCTGCAAATAGTTTCCGTTTTCATATCCGGGATGAGAATGGCTTCAGGCCATCTGGAGAATCTATCTATTAGAGTCTTTAGGTACACGTTGCCTTTTTGATGGAGGTAACGGTCCGACGATATCCATATGGATATCTGAAAAACGTGCATCAGGAAGAGAGAATGTGCCCAGTGGTGCTTTAGTATGCCTAGTAATTTTCGATTTTTGGCAAGATTCACAGGATTTCACCCAATTTTTGATATAATTTTTCATATCGGGCCATACATAACGAGAACAAATAAGCTTCGTAGTAGCTGCAATTCCTGGATGTGACAGATTATGCAGATGGTTAAGATGAATCTGCGAAAGGAATTCGGAACAAATGGACGAGGAATGTCCGTTGATATGTCACAAAGAAGATTACCATTAGAATACTGGCACGGTTTAAATTCCAGTTTCAAAGATGATGTGTTGTTTTTGAGAAGGTCTTGTACCTCCGGATCATGCCGTTGAGCTTCCGAAAAATTTTTAAAATCCAAAAATGGAAATTTTGTTATGGAATCAATTTCAATTCTTGAAAGAGCGTCAGTAACGACATTTTTTGAACCTTGCACATGCCTAATATCAGTAGAGTACTGAGAAATAAAATCTAAATGTCGCAATTGTCGAGGTGAACATTTATGCGGGTTCTGTTTAAAAGCGTATATTAACGATTTTTGATCCGTATAAATGATAAAATTTCTGCCCTCTAACATGTGTCGGAATTTCTTAATTGCAGAATAGATTGAAAATAATTCCCTATCGTATGCGGACCATTTCTGTTGACTTTATCAAGGCCAATGTTCCTTCTTACCTTCTTCGGGAACATACAAGGACCTGACTCGGAACAGAGAGCTTACTAAAGCTATGTTCACTAATTGTGGTAAGTAGACAGGATACACATGAAGGGTATACAAAACCCTTTATTTTTCTCTATATACAATAACTTCCGTACTTCGGAATACACTGACCCGCTACTTGGGGTCTAACGTAAAAGTATAAAAATAAAACTAAACTCTAATTTAACTTTAAACTAATAAACGGGGAAGATTGGCCTTATATAAACAGGAAGCGTATGTAGTACAGAGAACTGTGAACACTACAATACGTTTTGAAATTTATCAAGAGGATTAAATCCTCTTGCCTGGAAGGCAAACAGCAACTGCGTAACTTCTAAGGTAAGCGGCCTGCTTTGACTCAACTGCTTCCTCTCTCTCGCTTGGCAAAAAGCCACAACTTAAATACTTGGCGTTCGCCAGACAACTTTGCATAAAAACCTTAACGCTTATAATTTTGGCCGGAAGTAGAAAATAAGAAGTGATAGTAAAGATTTAAAATAAAAATAAACGTTAGTAAAACTTAAGATCCTTACATACTTCCCGCCAGAGTTAATTAGTTTGAAATTGAGGTCTAAAACGACCTTGTTGAAAACTTTTAGCTCTAGAATCTAACGCGAGGCCAATCTTTTACAAACATACTTCGCTAGAAACTAGAAATTTAAAAGAAAGAAATTTTTTTTTTTTTTTTTTTTTTTTTTTTTTTACAATAGCAGCTCCCAGGATATACAACAATTTTTTTTCATCTGTACTGCATCTAAACAGGAGCTTTTATTCAAATCTGGTTCCTTCCAGAGATCTGGAAGGAAAACTAGTTTAATGAAATGTTACACAATGAAATGGCAAGTAACATATATAGTTATACTTCTCTTAACATTCTTATTTCATTCATGACTATTTTAATTATCTCTCCCCGTGCTCTCTGACATGTGTTGTAAAAGAACACCAAACACGAATGTGTTTCTGTCTACGTGTTCCACACTTCCTCCTACAATCAAAACACTAACGTGTTAAAATTCAACATAACCAGACCTCTTAACACACCCTAATTTCAACTCTAAACCCTGAGGTACTATTCTGAAAGTGTCTAACTCTAAAGTGTAGCGTCAGAGAGCCTAACTACATCATTCAACCTTTAACACATATTCGCCATGCTTTAGTCTTTTTACAGTCACACGAATAAAAAAAAATTTAACATTCACTTTTACCATATCACGGTATTTCTTAACATTTAAAATAACAGTTCACATTGTATATAAGAACATATCAACATGCCGTTAATTTTACACATTTGAAAACATACATTAGTAGTACATTGTTAACTTCTATTCTTTTCAAAGCAAGTGCCAAGTCTTTCTACATTGAAATACTACATTTCAAAAAGTCTTTCAGATTAAAACTTCTCTCTTGCTAGAATGTTTTAAATAAAATTTATACAATAACTTTTTTCAATATTTAAGTCTTTACACAACGCTATTATACATCAACTTTAGTTTTACGCGCGAGTAATTTAAAAACATAATACGAAAATCGGTAACAACTCATTTCTCGCCCTTTTGACGATAAAGGTGGACCTCGCATGAGGTAAAACTTCTTGAAATCTGCCACTTGCAGTAAGAATGAAAGATTAACTTAAGTTTGCAAATTAACATAAAATTTTACTTATCTTTGTGATATTCGGACATCCTTTTCTGGGCCCAGTATTTAAAGGTATTGCAGATAGTTGTGTGATTTATCCTCCTTCTTGTACGGGCTCGCCCTTCAGTGGCTTCCTCTGGAAGCTTCCTTTTTTCACCAGTTCGGTCACCCTTGAATACCTTCTTTTTCTCCTCTGCTTGTGGTCTTGGCCGTTTGATGGCAGCTGGTCTTGGCGGAACCGGGAAACTTCTTTCGTGTTCTTGCTTGGACCTCGTTGCTGGCCGTTCAAATTTTCCTTGTACTTTTTCCTCCGCCGCTGATGGCCCTTCCGCAGTTCGGCTACATTTACTGCGGAGAGTCCTGTCGGATGAGTCGATCTTCCGTTTTAGAGCCGGGTTATAGTTGCCGTCATTTCTCCTGGTTCTCTTCACATGCGTCGTCCTTCTCCCTTCTTCATTCTGGGGGTGTTCGTAAACTCTCTTTTCTGGACGGTGGAACGGCTTCTTTTTCTTGCTACCTTCAATTTTTCCGCGGGAAAATTTTCTTTTCACTTGCTCCTGCCTCTTAATGGCTTGCCCTTGTACTTGTCGTTTTTCCACCTCTGGAGCTTGAGCCTGCGGTGTCTGCCGTGCCGGATCCTGCAAAAGATCTGAAAATATTTGCATTTTATTACGATCGAAGTAGGGCTTGATTTGATCAATGTTTGCGGAACAGGTTTCACCATTTCTGGCTTTTAACACTACTACAGCGTGAGTTATTTTTTCTATAACATATGGTCCTTCAAATCGTGGAAAAAATTTGGCAGTCTTATCTTCTGGTGTTGAAGAAAGTGAATGCTTAATTTTTAAAACTTCATCCCCCTAATTTATAAGTTACTCCCCGTCGTTTCAAATCATAATAGAGCTTCTGTTTTCTTTGTGCTACTTCCGTATTCTTCTTTGCTTCCTTAATTAGTTTTTCTATATCACCCATTTTAAATTCTGGGGCTCTTTGTTGCACATAAAATAACTTATCTAACGGTGTTATAATCTTTCTGCCTAGAAATAACTCAGCAGGAGTTTTGCCCGTTGTATCATGTTTTGCGGTCCTAAGGGCGAAAGCAAATTCATTGACATAGTTATCCCAGCTTTTATGAAAATTTTTAACATAACTACGGATAATTTTCACTATATTTCTATTGACCCGTTCCGCTATATTTGATTGCGGCCGATACGGGACCATTTTTAAATGATGTATGCCCAGTTTTTGGCACATGTCTTCAAATATATTACTTACAAATTGAGGGCCATTATCCGATATAACTTTTAGGGGCGCCCCGTATTTTAAAATATATTTATTTAAAATAGAATCAGTAACTAATTTCGCGGAGGCTCGTTTTAAGGGAACAATTTCGGTCCATTTACTAAAATGATCAACCATAACAAGGAGATAGCGACTTTTATTTAACTGACTTTTTGGGAAAGGGCCCAATACATCGATGCCAATTATTTCATTTGGAAATTCGGATTTAATACTACTTAGAAACCCGGCCGGGCGGAAATTAATATAATTAACTACTTGACATGTTGGGCAGGACTGGACATACGCCCTTGTTAACCTTTGCAGTTCAGGAAAGTAGACTGCCTCGCGTACGCGTTGGATAGTTTTTCGAATACCAGCATGAGAAGCTAAAGGGCTGTCATGGAGCTCCTGCAGGATATTTAATCTAAGACTAGCTGGGATAACAGGTCGAAATTCGTTGTTGGAATTCGTAGTTTTTGTATCAAATAATAGACCATCTATTAGTTCGTAATGGGCCGCCCTATTTCTTATGGCCACAATATCTTGGTGGCTAAAATTTTCAGGATCCTTCAAATACTCATAAATGCTTCCAAACTCAGGATCCTTACCCAGTTCGGTTATTACAGTTTCTCGGGAATTTATTGTACATGCTGTAAGCATTGCCACCTTTACGGTATTTCCTTGTTCGTCTATTTTAATTCTTGATAGGGCATCTGCTACGATGTTTTCCTTTCCAGGGGTATGCTTGATTACCAGATTATATTCTTGCAGCTTGAGTGCCCATCTTATTAAACTTGGGGATAAATTTTTCCCTGAGTACAATCTAGTTACCGCCGCATGATCAGAGTACACTGTTATCGGCGCCTTTCCAAAATAGACTCGGAACTTTTTCACTGCTAACAGAACTGCAAGTGCCTCTCTCTCGGTCGCGGAATAGTTTCTTTGTGTTTGATTTAAAGTTCGGCTAAAAATGCCACGGGCTGCTGATTTTGCGAAAGTACCGCTCCTACCGCATAATCCGAAGCATCCGCTGAAATTTCTAAATTCTCATCCTTTTCAGGAAATTTCAACACAGGGGCTTGCGTTAATGCTTGTTTTAATTTTTCGAAAGCACTATTGGCTTCGGCCGTCCACGAGAATCTTGCCTTTTTCCTTTTTAATTTTAACAATGGCTCAGCGATAGCCGCAAAATCTTTTATAAAGGACCTATAATATGAACGAAGTCCTAGAAAAGAAGAGAGCTTCTTTGCCGTGTTTGGAGTCGGATACTTTTGTACAGCGATTATTTTTGATTCATCTGTCTCGATCCCTTTCTGAGATATCTTGTAACCTAAATATTTTAATTCAGGGGCTGCAAATTTGCACTTTTCGACATTAACTTTTAGACCGGCCTCATTTAATAAAGAAAACACCTGTCTTAAATCCTGTACATGTTGGTCGAGATTATCACTAGTAATAATGATATCGTCTAAATAGATAAATGTGGACTTTCCAAGAACAGGTCTTAACACAATGTCCATGCATCGCTGAAATGTTGCCGGGGCCCCTGAAAGGCCAAACGGCATACGCAAAAATGCATAAGTGCCAGACTTGGTTATAAAAGCAGTCTTAGGCACGTCCTCTGGCCTAACCCCTATTTGAAAATAACCAGTCGTTAAGTCTAAAGTCGTCATAAATTTGGTTGATTTTATGTTCCTTAAAATTTCTTCTATGATCGGTAACGGATATACCGGATATTTAGTTATGGAGTTTAATTTACGGTAATCAATAGCGAATCTCCATCCTTTTGGATGCGTTAAAGGATAGTCATTATTTTTCTTACCTAAAACCACCGGGCTAGCATAACTACTTGAGATGGGCGTTATGATCTTTTTACGTAGCATATCGGTAATATGCCATTCTATAATTTTTTCCTTATTCTTATCATACCGGTATGGTTTTTGACGAACTGGCATTGCATCTCCGGTGTCAATACTATGGTTAGTAACCTGAATAAATCCTGGAATATCACTAAATTACGAAGCAAATTAACTTACCACTTGTCGGATTCTTCCTTACTCGTCATTAGAGAGGTGGTCAAGTTTTAACATCGGCGGTTTAGCGTTTTCTGTACGAACCGGTTTCATTGTCAGCTTAAGGGACGCTTCATTAAAATCCAGCGTAGCTTGTTCTTCTGAAAGAAAATCTATTCCTAAAATTATATGTGCTTGCAGATTCTTTACTATAAAAAACATCACCTTTACCTGTTCGTCCTTGATACGGATATACAAAGGTACTTTACCTACGCCCTAACATTTTTCACCTTGCGCCGCTAACACTGTCGTATTATCCGAATTATATATGCGGTATTTGCGACAATACTTCCTAAAAACATCTTCTGCCGCACAGGAACACTGCGCGCCTGTATCCAGGAGTGCGGTGGCTGGGATATTATTCACCAAGACTTCGATCTTCAGAAGAGTCAGATTTTTCACCATTACTGTATTTAACTTGTAGGAAGAGGGGTTTTCTTGGCCTTCGGATTTCCGCACCCTCCCGTCAGCAGAAATCCGTTTTAGTTTAAATTATTTTTCCTTTCCGTGCTTTCCTTCTTTTTCCACTGGCCTTGAGACTTTTTTCCTGGGTTGCATTGAACTGTCGACGTTCCCCGGCTGTTTTTGAATGCTCGGGTTTCCTTGCCCACTGATTCGCTTTTTCTCCGTAGCCATGTGCTTGAGTTTGCTGTAATCTTGGCGTACCAAATTGATTTCGCTGTTGATACTGGCGTCTTGTTTCAACGTCCGCCGTTCTTCTACTTTCAAACTGCATTGCTAGCTCAAATAACTTTTCCAGTGTAGTCGGATTTCTTAATTCAATAAAGTCTTGCACTTGGGGCAGTAACCTCGGCAAAATCACTTGAATTATTTCAGGATCCGGACGGTTACCATAGAAGAGTTTGAAAACGTGAATTTTTCTTAAAATAAAGCTCGAGATGTTTTCGATTCTTTGTTGATATATACTGAAAAGTTCCTTTTCTAATTTCGTACGATCCCTTACAACATGGAAGGCTTTTAGTAGGGCAGTCTTGAAATTTTCGTAAGTATAGGTGGGACTTCCTGCTTGACCCAAGAGACTTCTGCCTATACATTTGAACCAGTTAAGCGCTTGGCCCCTCAAAGCGCTGGTAGCTAAGGTAACTTTTTGAAACTCGTGCACGGGGTAGAGCATGAAGTGGTCATCCAATTTTTCCAAAAAACTGGTTACCGGTGAGTTTCCATTAAATGTTGCTTCTGGTTTCATCGAAGCGCGCATGGTCTGGACGATGTAACCAAATCCTTCCAGGGCGGCAGCTTGCAATTCTGGATTCTGAGCCGTTTCTGCAGGCAGCACATGTTCTTCTTGAAACTCGGCCATGGTTATTCTTCTTCGTTGGGCGCCACTATCAAGGTCAATGTTCCTTCTTACCTTCTTCGGGAACATACAAGGACCTGACTCGGAACAGAGAGCTTACTAAAGCTATGTTAACTAATTGTGGTAAGTAGACAGGATACACATGAAGTGTATACAAAATCCTTTATTTTTCTCTATATACAAGAACTTCCGTACTTCGGAATACACTGACCCGCTACTTGGGGTCTAACGTAAAAGTATAAAAATAAAACTAAACTCTAATTTAACTTTAAACTAATAAACGTGGAAGATTGGCCTTATATGAACAGGAAGCGTATGTAGTACAGAGAACTGTGAACACTACAATACGTTTTGAAATTTATCAAGAGGTTTAAAACCTCTGGCCTGGAAGGCAAACAGCAACTGCGTAACTTCTAAGGTAAGCGGCCTGCTTTGACTCAACTGCTTCCTCTCTCTCGCTTGGCAAAAAGCCACAACTTAAATACTTGGCGTTCGCCAGACAACTTTGCATAAAAACCTTAACGCTTATAATTCTGGACGGAAGTAAAAAATAAGAAGTAAGAGTAAAGATTTAAAATAAAAATAAACGTTAGTAAAACTTAAGATCCTTACAACTTTTATCGAGTTTCATAGAGAAAAATGCTATAGGTTCCCATGTTTGTTGAGACAACTGCATAAGTGTGCCGTCTATTGCGATACTGAGGCATCTACCCAGATGCTTAGCTGGGCTCCGGGAATAGGGTGTCTCAAAAGGCTAGCCTGAGCAATGGCATTTTTGGCAGCAATAAAGGCTAGTTCAGCATTCTTGTTCCAGTTTAATTGTGGGGATGAATTCTGAACACGAGAACGAGATTTCTTTTTATTAATATAGCCTTCTAACAATTTTATTAAAGGAAAAAGAATATGTGCTGCTTTAGGTATGAAACATCTGTAAAAGTTAAACATGCCTAAAAATCGACGAAGCTGAGTGAGAGTAGTAGGTTGAGGAAAATCTAAAATACATTTGACTTTGTCAGGAAGAGGTTCAATTCCGTTTTCACTGAGGTGAAAACCTAAGAAATCAATAGACGTTTGACCAAAGGTGCATTCTGAAACATTTATGCAAAGTCTATATTCCTGAAGTTTGGAAAATAAAGCTTTCAAATGAGTGCAATGTTCCTCAGAATCTTTAGAGTTATGAGCAAGTCATCGACGAAAGCATAAACACCTTCTAAATCCCGCGTGACTTCATCTATAAAACGTTGAAAAGTCGCTGATGCATTGCATAAGCCGAATTGCATACGGGTACTTTCGAATAAACCGAATGGTGTGCATATGGCGGTTTTGTGGATGTCGGCTGGGTTAATTGGTATTTGATGGTATGCCTTAATCAGGTCAACATGACTAAAAATTTTAGTACCGTGCAATGCAGGAGTAAGATCGGCCAAGCATGGAATAGCGTATTTGTCTTTTATTGTTTAAGCGTTCAATGCTCGATAATGTCCTACAGGTCTCCATTCCAGACTTCCCTTTTTTGGAACCATGTGAAGTGGGGATGCATAATTGCTGCTCGAAGGTCTCAAATACCCCAATTGCATCATAGTTTGAAATTCTTGTTTTGCTATTTTAAGCGATCTGGAGCTAACCGACGAGGTTTTGCAACCACAGGTGGATCTTTAGTTAAGATATAATGAACGGTGTTGTGTTTAACAGGTTGGTTAGGATCTGGTAATCTAGTAATTGAAGGAATTCTTTTAAAATTTTGTGATATGGTGTATCACTAAATACAGTTTTTACTGAATAAATGCTTCCATTTTTCACGCAGCCGACGGTTTTAAACTGTGTTCTTAAATCTTTGAGACATTTGTTTCTGAGATCAGGCACCAATTCAAAGAAATGGAGAAAATCTGCTAAAAGAATGGGTGTACTAACATTTGCTATAAGAAAAGTCCATGTAAACTGTCGTCTTAATTTGAAATCCAAAGAAAGTGTTTTTAGCCCATAAACATGAATAGTGGAAGAATTAGCAGCGACAAGTGTTTGTTGGGGAGAATTCCGTTTTTGAGAATTATTTGCTGGAAGTAAGGACACGTTAGAGCCGGTATCGACCAAGAATGAAAGGTTTGTTCTACGGTCACGAACGAACAGGCGACGGGAAACTTGAGTTTCATATTTCTAAGCAAATCGGAAGGTTTTCGAGAACCTAATTCTTCTCCAGATAATAATTGGCGAATTTCTTGCTGAGAAGATTCTCCTGAAAGATTTATTAACTCAGTTTTGAGCTTTGTATATGGATCAATAGGATCTGGTTTCATAAGTAAATCCCTCACCAGTGATGCAATATCTGGAGGAAGATGAGAAACTACATAATTATATTTAGTAATGGATTCTGTGATAGGTTTGGGAGTGGCAAGAGCAAAGGTACTTTCACACATAATAAACCATAAAGATGGGTCTGATCGGTTATAAACCGTAATTTGGACGGCATGAACATCAGACATTGTGGAAGGTTTTTAAGCCAAAATGAAAGCAAAAATTTAACTAAAGAAAATGAAATTAAATGATAAGTAGAAAACAGAATTATAAAATGATCTATAATTACTACTCATCTGTGATCCGAAGGATGAAAACCGGTGTAATATATTACTTCTGGTTTGGAGATCTTGAGTAATGGCTTGTAGTCAAAACCGAAAGTGCTTGAGAACTGTTCATACGGCCTGATTTAACACAGTCCGGGTTACCATTATGGTGATTCCTATCATATTGTTACCTATATGTTTTACCACCAATCCTCGCATTCCATATCACAGATTATATTCTTACTGCATTAATATAAATATTAACAAGACATAGTGCACAATAAAAATTAAGCTTTATTTCGGAACTTCGCACACACTCCCTGACAGCCGGCCTGTTTCGCTCTCCTCGTTTTACTCGTAAGAAACTTCTCCTCTAGGGTTGCCACACTTATCGGAGGGCGCAAGGCGCGCTCCTTATCGCCATCACCACAATGTAAGAAATAATTATATTAGTGAGAAGATCAAGCCGATATATTTTAGGCAGGTCTTTAATGACGGATCATTTGAGATTTAAAAGCAAAATGCATGCTCAATACTTAATATCTTTAGTTTGCAATACTATTTGCATTTTTATGTAATGCGTCTAGTTCGTGTGATTTTCAATATACATAACTAAAAATTTTTGTAGTCATTTGTGTTATTTTTTGGTAATAAAAGATGTATTTGAGGCAATGTGCAAATGAAGGATATATTTACCCCTCATTTGCACATTGCTACTCAACAAACTTTTCCATGTGACTTCCCTAATATTTTCCCCATTATTTAACAAAAATTTGTATCCCATATTTTATTAACATACGTACGAAATATTTGTATTATTTCTAGTCGATATGAATTACGAAATAGGATTTCCGGCTTAATATCGGCTCTTCATTAAAGGAAAATCCCACATTGTTACGAGTTGCCTGTTATCTCTGGGCATTAAATATTATAGTGCATAAACAAACTAACACTGGAAATTTTAAAATTATAATTGATACATATTTAGGATGTCAACTGCAATTTTTAGTTAAACGCCCATTCACTTTCATAATTAATAACTTAAAGTCAGATATAAGCTTTTAACCGTTTACTGGTAACGTAAATAAAACTTTAAATATTTTCTTGAATTTGATTTTTGAAAACTTTGCATTATGCAAAATGAAAAAATTTTCATTTTGAAAAATAATTTCATAGTGAAGAAGCCGGGTTTCAGTAAACGCCATTTTGTGCCGTGGTGCGGTGGAGGTTGTAGGTGGTTACATGTCAATCTGTTGGACATTTAAATACATTAAACTTTAATTATTCTCTCTCTTATTTCATTTTTTCTGGAACGTTAAGTGTTCATCATGACGTCTCCAGGTTTACCAATACATTTTCAAGAGCACTTGCAAGTAAGTTTTTGAAATGGAACATAGTATTTAGAAGGCTGATGACCGCAGATATGTAACCGGGAAAGCTATGAAGTTATATTAACTGACCTCTGAAATTTTTAAAATAATAAATTATGGATTTCGACTCGTGAAAATTTCATATTTGTGATAAGAATAAGGTTTTTATTGCGATTTATCGGCTAGGAATTTCTTAAATTAGTAATATGATTATGTATGAAACGCCCCTCGCTAAGATTCTTCTACTTTTGTTTTTAAATGTTGACCTCTTAAATAGAATTAAACTGTATTAAGTGTGAATTGTATAAAATATTCTTGGTTCTGGGAAATTTAGATTCAAGCAAACACTTCAAAATTAGACGTTTGCTGCCATTACGTGGCCTTAATTATTAGCATCAGATTTTCATGCCTAAATTGTGTTATGGAGATTACGTATTAATTGGTTTTGAATCTTATACGTGCTAATGGAAAATATTTATTTGAAGGTAACAAATAATTTTTGTCGGATCTATGATTTTATAATTTGAGATTTTATGTAATATTTATTCTAACTAACCCAATGAAATCTTTTAATTAAATCTTGCCTGTTACAAGTTTTCCGAGATTTGTTTTGTCGGTTTAAAAGTGATTACTTGATTTGAATTGACTTTGAGTAAAGTAACTCATAATCTTGTTAGATGGTTTTCATGTATGCTATTCAATTGTGAAACTTTTTCATTTCGATTTGTATAATTTGCTATCATGCATTGTGATTGTAAATCTAATCTCGGTAAATTCTTAAATAATTTCGTGTTTTAAACGTATTTGCATTTGTTTTGATAGTGTGGTAATGTACGAAAACTTCAAATTCGTAGTATTGAATATATTTTACCTCCAATAATTCGGACATTCCGTATGTTTTCTGAAAGATCAATTTTTAATTTTTTTTTTTTTTTTTTTTGTGTGTGTGTACAAATTCAGTTTTTAAATCTTGCAGGAGTTACTTTTTTTAAAACGCTAAACAAGTGCTCAAATTTATTTATACTGTTCATCTGTGCTGAAAAATAAAATCTTAGACCTCTAACAGCTTACAAATGGAAATTACTTTGATCTGTAATCTGGCCATTATTTGGTGCAACATCTGATGACTATAACTGCATATTTCCATGTATTCAAAATGGTGAAATTATTATGCTTAATATATATGAAAAACAGTTAAAGGTTATAGGCATTTCTTGACTGAAAACAAAAAATCCCTGGTAACACTGAAGATACTATTTTATTAGCACTGCCCCACAATCACTCCACAGTTTGGCTATGTCATCTAGTTTCGGGTTCTATAAAATTATAGCTGTGATTCACAGTAAAATGTTCATATCCAGCATTTCTTAATTCCCCTTTTTTACATCTATTATGGCAGTTTGAAAATACGATGCTGCCATCCGCATTGCTTTCCTTGCACAAGTCCCAAATATCCATTGTTCTGGAAAAATACGTCGAACTGTTTTTTTCTTTTTGTAAAAAGATTTTAAAGTAGCTATTCCAATTTATTGTTGTATTATGTCCGATTTTTAACTGAAGTTAGCAAAATTCAGTCGATGTCAGTTCTTGATACCACAGACAGATAAAACGAACGGCATCGAGGAAAGGAAAATGCGAATCTTCAAACCATGTTTTGGTTTTCAATCCTTTTCCACAGCAAAAACGTACGTAACACCATCATATAGGAGAGGTTCGTTTGAGTCAAAAGTAAACTTCATCAGGCGATTTTGAGAACAAAGTCTATTGCTATGAATTATTCCTTTGTCCTGAAATAATCTTATGACAGCCTTTTGATCATTAAGTAATTGTCAAATTGTGTAATCCATCATGCTAAAAAAAAATGGTGAAATATGATAAAATATCTAGTGATGATACTTCAAACGAGAACTAGAAATCTCTAGCCATGTTATTTGGCGTGTTGTAGCATTATTTTTTTTTCTCATTTTATCTTCATTTTTAACTGATGCCACTCAAACAGAATAGTACCACGCTGAGAATTAATAAAATTTATTTTATTGTAAAAATTTCAATTATATGTAAAGTAAAAACTCATAAGTATTATACACTTTTACTAGAAAAATTTCAAAACTTTTGCTTTTATCATGGGTTTCTTTGGAATGCCTAAAGCTTAGATTTTCATGTATTTTATTAAACTGCATATTCACCGTATATGCTTTAAAAAAATGGCAACAACCATAAAGGCCTATTTTAAAGTAAGATTAAATGTACTTACTGTGTTTATGATGCTGACTTTTTCTTGTAATTCTATTTGTAAAGCTTTAATCTTTTCCTGGATAATTAGAAAACTCAACTATATCTGCTTCTGTATCATATCCTCAATCTATTAACAGAGCTGTTTCCCCATCTCTGAAATTGGACACTGCATATTGTGTTGGTAATGCTTGTGCACTTCAACATTACCACACCTTTCATATTTTTAACAAAGTAAAGTTTTATCTTTGTAGAATGTTGGTTTATATTTTGAACTATTACTGATATAATTTTTTGTCTTCATATACATTATTTTCAATGTTCCATCTAAAGTAATTGCAAGCCCAAATTTATCACTAATACATTGGCTTTAAGTTTTAAATCCATTTTCTGGGTAAATAAAGAAGGAACATTAATGATGATAAACAAGGGACTACACTACCTCAGAAATATTATTTGAATACAAGAAGTTATTCATTACTTTTGCACAGTTACGTAATCCAAATTTACATAAAAGGCGAGGTTATGATCATACAAATACTGAATTACATGCATAGCAGTTTACATAGACACATGTGATTTTTTATTCTTGGTAATTTAGAATTATGAAAATTGTATTTTTTCTTCACTTTAGATTCTGATTAAGAGAGAGGTTAATGTTATTTAATTTAACATTTTGAATTTTTTAAAAACATCTTGATAAAAGGTGTAATTATTGCATTGATTTTAATGGTCATTAAAGGAATATTTATATTTGACTAGACTGAAAATCATTAGAGAATCTTAAAACTGCATATTTTGAGCAATACTGTGCAGAACAGTCTTCATGTTAATTCACATTGGAATTCTATTAATAAAAAAAGCATTCAGAAATCTAAAAGATAAGTATACTTTCTTATCAAGGAGATTTTTACTAGGAGGTACATACACTTAAGCATTTTGATAAATAAAATCTAAGCACTAAAACTGAAAGTTACATCCATGTATAGCAATCTGCTTATTTTAGGTAATCAAATGTAAGGGTTGGGGCAAAAGTCATGGCAATTATTTTTTTCTTGTAGATATGTGAACAGATCACAAAACGTATATGTGTTGTGTGGAAGTTCTGCAGGCATAGTGTGTATGCAGAACAACAGATGTCTCTGTGCTCTGAAATCAGTCAGCTTGTCACGAATAATGGCCATCGATGAATTTTGGGCCAGTTCATACGAACCAGAACTGAAACGTCAGACCGCGGAGTGGCGACATCTTGCATCACGAAGGCAGCAGAAGGTCCGTCAGAATCCTTCCCCAGTCAAGTTGATGGTGATCGTTGCATATGACGTCAGGGGTGTCATTGTTTGCCACTTTGTTCCTCATGGCAGAAGAGTGACAGCACAGTACTACAGGGACTTTCTGGTACGACCTGGCGTTCGAGATAAACGTCCGGATCTTGTGGACAGTGCAATAATTCTGCACGACAATGCATAACATAAAGCAGACTACATATGACATAATGACTACATAAAGCAGAGTGTGTACGGTAGCTACTCCGACGTTTTGGGATGGGAAGAATTGGAGCACCCAACCGTACTCTCCTGACCTTTTACCCTATGATCTCATTCCCAAGATTAATGAACGAATACATGCTAGGCGGTTTGTAACACGAGAGAACATTGCTAATGCTGTGCGCCAACAGATGACCCGATTTACACATGGTGCGGCAAATACTGAGGCTGATAGTATTCAGTGCCTTCCACATTGTTGGCAGCGTGTGGTGACAGTAGTAGAGGATTACACTGAGGGTCTTTAGGCCCAGGTTTGTCATGTCAACTTAGTGCTATTCATTGTCCACACATGTAGTTAAGACCCTGTCCTTTCGTCTGTATATGTCACATTTTCCAACTGGACTGGTTTCTTTAAGAAAAAAAATAAGATGCCATGACTTTTGCCCTAACCTACGTAAATTAGAAATTGGCATAACTAATATCAGATTTATTCATCGAAACCAATTTTTACTGTTAAGTATAGTATTTTTTGTAAGTTCTTTTGTTGTATCTGTAGGATATGAGCAAAAAACAGCATTTCATTCTGTAGTGGGCGTTACGAAATGGTGAAAATGCTTTGATAAGAGAAGAAAAAATTTTCCAAGCACTTTCTGACATCCTATTTACTGTTTTGTACATACAAACAAATCGGATATGTTCTTGTTAGTAGGACGCCACTTAGCATGAAGCATAAATATTGGTACAAATATGTATCGACTAGATGGCATTAACCATAACAATATGTAAAATCTTACTAGATGACAGTAACTGTAACAATAGTAAAACTTCAATGGTAAAAATGAAACTTGTAATGACAGTAATGTATTGTAAAATATATAATTTTCAATGCACACAATTCTGAAGCTGTGAACAATGGATGTACTTTTTATTCGTAAACTAATGTAAAGAACATCACTTTATCGAGCAAGCAAACTGGGATTCATCAAAAAGGAACAGTAGCTCTTTTAATGTTTACCTGTTGCGTGTTTTTTGGAAGCATGCCAGAAATGTTTGATTTCCATTTTAAGGGAGAAAAGAATGTTTATCCCTCTGTGTTGAAAATGAGTTTAATTTTATCATTTCTGAAATGTTTGAACATTTTTTATTATAGAATTTTATTGTTTACCCTGTGTAATTTTGTTAATTTGATTATTGCAAAGCAATCAAGGTTTATCTGCCAATGGGCTAAGGGGATGGATGCCTTAGTTGAAAACTTTCTAAGAGAAACTGGCTCGTATAGACTTTTGGAAAGCCATAAAAAAAGTCCTATGTAGATAGCCAGTCTGCCAGAATTCAAACCACGTACCAAACTGTCAGTGTTCAGCGACTTTACACCCTGCCGCTGGTGAGCAACCACTCTGTGTAGAAAGAAAGTTTAAGGTAATCTTCATGTCTAAGTTGAAACAAATCTGTATAGGTAGATAGTGGTTCAGTTAAGTGAATTTTTCCAATCTCGCTGCTAGTTCGATTCTGCTCTTCGCTTCATCCTTCTATCATTCTTGGTGTTACTTTCTGCTCCTGATCTTCATCTTCTATCATTCTTGGTTCACTTCCTGTTCCTGATCTTCTTTAATGTAACTGTTAGCGAGTGGTAAGTTATGAAGTATAATTTATAGTTATTGATTTATTTTGGTGAGTGATTCCAATCTGATTCGATAAAAGATAATTTTTACCAGCCCATGTGATGCTGAATATGTGCAATTTCTGTTTTGTTTTTTAAATAAAATCAATCGGTCAATATCCCTATCGCCGGGATGTCGCTGTTAGAATGCGGCGTGTCTGGCTCAATGATACTAAGGCCTCATGGATCATGACAGTGCAATGTCTGGGTCGAGTAGTGCGTGGAGTCGGAAATGGAAAAAGGGGGTGACTATGAGAGAGTTGTTAATCGAATATTTTAAGTGTTCATAATGAGTGGATAGGAAAAAAACACACACACAATACATTTTACTAAGTAATTAATACATCTAATAAATATATATAGAGTATGAAAAATTAAATAAGATACAATTAAATATTCTGTAAAGGCAGGGGAGGCGTATGAGAAGTGCTGAGATCAAGTTTTGAAATTTTTCCGATCTGTGGAATGAGATTGTTGATAGCCGTGAGCGCTTTGCAACTTTTGTTCTAGTTAAATTTATTTTTTTTGCCCTAGTTAAATTTATTATTTAGTTTTTAAATAAAAACTCTCTGTGTATATATATAGAGAGAACAGTCTGATACGTGATCTGTTTTTAAGTAAAAGGCACAGCTATTCACATGATATAAACAATTTACCACATTTTGCGACATTTAACTGGAAAATCCTGCAGTTTGTTGTTCACTGTTTACACAAGTTAATACACATGGAAGAATTTACTTGATATATTCATAAATAAGCAGGGATACTTACTTACTAGTTTATGTGTGTATAAGATAAAAGATGCATAACTATAAATATACTTTAAATAAGCAATAGCTCCTTTAATCTATCGAACACATGATGTTGACACATGATGCACTGCACAATTTTGTATGCAGGGATTTACATCAATCCCTGCATACAAAATTGTGCAGTGCATCATGTGTCCAAGAATGATGTAGATTATAAAGTAATACAGTCAAAAGTCGTTAATTCGGACACCCATAATCCGGACCTCAAAGCTACAAACTTTCTGCGCATGCGTCACGTTGACCTTTACGGCTGCGAATATGCGTGTGTGCTTGCGCATAATACGTTTACGCATGCGCGTTTAATGTATAACAAACGGTATAAGCTAAGCTAAAATTATCTAATTCAGTTAATGTTGCAGATTGTGTTGTTCCTTAATCTTCGAATTGGATCCGGCTTATTATTTTTTGCAGACTGTTAGAGCAATTTTATAAAAGTAAGCTTGAACTTTCGATTATGTCAAATAAAATTTCCGATATATATATACTAATATGTAAAGGATCTACAAAGCGAAATTATGTTTCGAAGTCCATTAAACAAAAAATGGAATTGCTGCAAAAAATGGATAAAGGCATAATCCTTTGTTTATCTAACCATTCCGAAATCTGTTTATCAATGTCATGCTGCTCTGCGGCGGGAGGGGGGGAACACTGCGGCGCACAATGAACTGGAAGTTGATCTGTCAGCACTATCCTTATCTTCAGGGCAGATGTTTTTATTTTATTTGGCTTATAATTCCTTACTAAATGTAGTATTTCATCTCGATATACTCAGTCTTTGATATGATTTAAATCAAATTCCTCGTCATTATAATTCGCCTCCGATAGTGAAGAAAGTGACATGGAGGTTATTGAAAACGAAAAAAATTTCGATTCACAAATTAGTCGGTATTCTCGATACAGCAATTATAGGACTTATAATGGACGGTATAAGCTAGCCTAAAATTATCTATTTCAGTTAATGTGGCAGATTGCCTTGTTCCTTAATGTTCTAATTGGATCCAGCTTATTATTTTTTTGCAGACTGTTAGAGCAATTTTATAAAAAGTAAGCTTGAACTTTCGATTACGTCAAAAAGAATTTCCGATTCTGGAGCTGTCAAAGGATCTACAAAGTGAAAGCATGTTTCGATGTACCACTTCCAATAGTGAAGAAAGTGACAGAGAGGTTATTGAAAACGAAAAAATTTCGATTGACAAATTAGTCGGTATTCTCGACACAGCAATTACAGGACTTGAATAGTGGAACTTTGTAACTGAACAAGAAATTCTTTTTATAGAATTAAAGAGAAATTATTTGCACAAAAAAGGAAACAACTTACATTGAAAGAAATGTTTAATAAAGTAAACAAATAAATATTAAGCCTTTTTTTTTTTTTTTTTTTTTTTTTGTAAATTTTGATACCCTTTAGATCATAATTGCTCTTTATTTCATAAATTACGATTTCATATTTTTAATTTTATAATTTCTGCATGCCATCTTACCAGATTTAAATTGATGATCTATAATCAGGAAAAACCCCTAATCCGGAATCGAAGTCCTGACGAGTCCGGATTAAAGACTTTTGTGTTCTATTGCTTTGGCAAATCTTGGCTTAACAACTCGATAAGAATTTGATCATTTAAATGTAATGTAAAAACTAATTTTAGTTTCTGATGAAATATTTGTCATTGTCTTTAAATTTATTTTACATGACTGAAACAAAGTCATCGAAGGTAACATGTTAGGAAATAGAAAAGAAAGAATTTTTTCTTCCAATGCGTTTGAAAATATTCTAGTTGAGCTTTCCGGTTAGTTGAGTGCGAGATAGTTTGGCTTTTACAGTATTAAAAATAGTAGCATTCTGAAATGAAATAATAGATGTACAGTCTTACTAAAATTCAGAAAAATTAATTTGTGTTCTTCAAGTTGTATCATTGTAAATTTTCTGTGAAAGTGTTTACTATCATTTTTGCATTATTAGTTATTTAAAATATTTGGTCAGCATTATTCAGAAAGAGCCAAAAAGTAGTTTTTACTCTTTTCAAATGAACATATTATAAACATATTTAAATCAGTGAAAACAGTTCAAGGAATGATACCTTTATAGCAGTGGTTTCTGATTGGTTTTGCGATAAGTTTCCTTTTAAATTTCTTTTGTGCTTCGTGGTCATCCAGTAATTTATGTGTAAAAAATAACTTCATGAAAATGTGATTTTACTGGATAATTTTGTATTTCCAAGTAATAAGGAAAATTAATATGAACCTGCAAAAAACTGAAGAAAATCAGCCAAGAAAACTGAAATGTAGAAATGTGAATGTAGGTTCAGACTAATTTTATTTCTAATTAGAAAATAAAGAAAAGTGCATACTAAAACTAATTACTAGTACAAGAAAGTATTACATTGTAATTTATCTCATTACATCTTTTTTTGGGGGGGGGCTTTTGCCATTATAAAGGCCTGAAGCAATGGTCATTTTATTATGATGGCTGCCCATTACCTCCTCCGAAGAGACATTTTACATCCATGCCTTCGCTGGGTTTTGAAAATGGGCCCTTTGGTATCACAGTCAGCTCCTCTAACCACTATACCATCTAGGTGGCTGTCATTTGTTATTATTGTTATCTGACAACTTATTAAAATTTGACATATATTCTGATATTCAGTGTTACAGTACCATGTTCTTCACATGTTCTTTTAACATATTTATGCTATTTTAAGTTGTGAAGAAATCTGCTCACAAAGCTATGTACCCCCCCCCCCCCCCCCCCCCGAAAAAAAAGTCCTTGGTGGTGTGCACCTAAGTTTTTTTTGTTTAGTAATATTTCCTAGTTTAAAAACTTCTTTACATTTATTTTCAGTGCTTTTGAATATTATATCAGGGCAAAGAATAAAAGTCTGTAATTTGCGTTCGATTTGTTATCCCCCCCCCCCTCCTCATTGGGTTGATGTCATTTCTGTTATGCCTTATTCCAAGAAAGAATGTTTGTGAAATATGGGCTCCATGGAAAACAGGTCTTGAAATCTTTTAAATTATGAGCTGAATGACAGAAGATTTGTAGCATTCTTAGATGGATCATAATGCAGAATAAATTGTTGGTCTAAAATGAGGGTAAATAACAGAAAATGTTGATAGTTGTCCACTAAGTTGTTCTTCCACAAATCAATTGTAGCCAGATAAGCAGATATTGAGCTCTTTTCCAATACATATTTTTCTCTTCTTTGTAATGTGGTACAGTAAAAGCCTAAATGGCATTCATTTAACTGAAATATTTTAAAATTTTAGAAAAAATTTTGCCGTGAAAAATTTAGAAAATGAGAGATTTGTAATGCTATTATAGAGTTTGTAATACTATCAACACATATGCATTGTCACCAGACAGTGTGATTTAGCGCCAGTAATAGATGAGCATAAGCTCGTTTAATTTTTGTAAAGAATAATATTAGTTCTGTTTTTCCCTCTTCTGACAAAATGAGTAATATTTAGGACTACATGAAATGAATAGAATTTTTTAGTTACAAAATCTGGGTAACCCCCCCCCCCCCCTACAAAAATGCTGCAGTTTTAGAAATAGATAAACAATAGCAAATAGCAGTGCAACTTGAAAGATTATAAGCAGTTTGTGTTTTAAATGTTACATCTGTAATTTATCTCTTTGGTGTCTAACTGAATAGTCTGTCAGTTAAGTTTCTAACAGAAAGATTGGCAATATCTCCACCAACTTTATTTTGGGGGAATATATCATAATCAAAATATGTTGCCTTTTTAGGACTGAAATGTGTTTTTTTCTCCCTGAAATCTTATATTAACTTTAAGTGTAGCCTTTTAATATTCAAATTGGTAACAAGAATGATTGTTTTTATAATTTTAGAGTGGAAAATTTTCCCATTCATTTGGCTTTTCTAACATGAATTGTTTTTATATGCTCAACTATCCAGAGTTCAGCATCTAAGTTTTCTGGATACTTGAGCTTTTAACCGTATTTATTGCATTGAGTTTTGTAGTGATATCGATTAAAAATGTCAAGTCAGCAAGCTACTCCATATAATCTAATTTTTGGTTGTAATTGTTCTTGGATATCAAAGTTTTAATCTCTTCACTACAAAATATATGAAATAAAGTGTTATTTTAAAACTTGCGAAAAGCAATGCAGTTGGTAGCTGCTGCTGCAAACTTTTATCAACTTATTTCAGCAGTACTCGTGACTGTCAGCTGCATGGCCAGATGGATGAGTGATCGTTTGTGCAGCAGTGAACAGGGCTTGTGTTAAAACACGGAATTCTATAACTAATCTGCTGTGCAGACTGTGGAAACGGGCCGAAGTAAAAGTGATAATACTCAAGTATGTGATCAAAAATGCAATGCCCCCTTATGTGACGTGTAATTGTACCTATTTTATGGTTGTTTTTATACAGTCAAAAGTTTTTAATCCGGACGTCCATGATCCGGAATGATCTATAATCCGGACCTCAAAGCTACAAACTTTTCTACGCTTGCGTATGTGCATAATACATTTACACGTGCTTGTTTAACGTATAACAGACAGTATAAGCTAGGCTAAAATTATCTAATTATCTGTTTCAGTTAATGTTGCAGATTGCGTTGTTTCTTAATGTTCTAATTGGATCCGGCTTATTATTTTTTGCAGACTGTTAGAGCAATTTTATAAAAAGTAAGCTTGAACTTTCGATTATGTCAAAAAGAGTTTCAAATTTTGGAGCTGCCAAAGCGTCTACAAAGCGAAAGCATGTTTCGATGTACCGCTTCCGATAGTGAAGAAAGTGACAGAGAGGTTATTGAAAACGAAAAAATTTCGATTGACAACAGTATTCTCCATACAGCAATTATAGGACTTGAACAGCGGAACTTTGTAACTGAACAAGAAATTATGTCTGTTTATAGAATTAAAGAGAAAGTATTAGCACATAAAACGAAGCAGCTTGCATTGAGAGAAATGTTTAATAAAGTAAACAAATAAATATTATTAAGCTTTTTACTTCCTTGTACGAAGTAAAAAGGAAGTATTGTAATCGCGAAAAGTTTCAGGCAGCATATTTTAAAGAAAATATCCGTTTTGACCGCTATCGAATGCAATTTAACGATGTTTTTGCATGGTATCTGTACGTAAGGACAGAATAAAATACTCTTTTCCTTCAAAAAAATTATAAAACTGCTTTAAAATTAATTCTGAAGAGAATTTTTCGTGCCATCTGTACGAACGTATCTCGCATAACTCAAAAACGAGTAGCCTCAGAACGTTGAAATTTTGTAT
This sequence comes from Stegodyphus dumicola, assembly GCF_044657685.1. NCBI lineage: Eukaryota > Metazoa > Arthropoda > Arachnida > Araneae > Eresidae > Stegodyphus > Stegodyphus dumicola. Next base: position 205,563,222 of record NC_140771.1, read on the forward strand.
ATAGGACTGCTATAACATGTAGATGTGCATCTCGTATTTTGGTTGCAATCGACCGCACCAAACGCATATAAATATATTTATATATATATCCACTATGTTACCAGGCTCGGTGATCTCAGTTTCTTTTCTCTTATATGTTTGTAAATTGTACATTTTTTGCTTTAAAAATGATTGTATTATGTTGTTTTTATCTTCCGGTTAAGGTTTTTATGCCTTTAGTAAATCTGTATGAATATTTTTAGAATTATCAACAATTTTAAAGTTGTCTAAGTGTAGCTAAGCCTTTTTTTTTTAGGGCGGCCATTAATGTTTACATTTGAAACAGGAGACTAGTGGATTTGTTGCTAATCTAGAGAAACTTAGCTTCGCAACAATGAAGATAACGCATTCATTTATTATTGCCAATTAAATCATGCTTAATTCTTTCTGGAATTTTTTCGAGGAAATAAGTGTTTGAGATTTACTTCGTAATTTTTAATATAGATATTTTGAGTTTTTATGTATTTTTGCCTTCTCGCGAAGTGAGAACTGAATTAATTAAACGAGAAATACTCAATCGGCTGTGAAAAAACTGTTTCTTTTTTGTTTTGTTTGCTTAATTTCTTTTATACATCATTCTAGCTTTATTATAGTATTTGAATAGAACATGTGGCAACGATTAGATAATTCTATTCTTTAAATGATATAAATTTTGTGCATTATGAGTTATAATATGAACGAAATATAATACTGAAGGGGAGTCATCCCTTTTGCGCAACACAAAAAGTGAGAATTTTAGCCAATTTTCGAGTTTTAATAAGTCAAATTGTTTTCATCATATATATGTGAAATTTTCAATATGTCTTCTTTACACATAGATGATTATCTTTCTTGATTTATTTTACTTAATAGTGTATAAGAATTTGTTTTATAAAGAAAAAACTAACTGTATTTTCCGAAAATTTAAAATTTGTACTGAAGCAGTGCGCACAAACTGAGAGTAATACAAATTTAGTTACAGTAATAATTTTTAAGTGAATCTAGCGCCAGAGTGTCGCTATGGTAAACAAATACTAGAGTGAATTTTAAAAATGCATTTATTCTATTGTGGTTTGTGCGCTGTCGGCGAAGTAGATTTAATTCAATCCAATAAGTTTAAATTAAATGCAAGAAAAATGCGTATAATTTAATATTCCGTACAAGGAAATCATGTGGTGTACACATCAGTTTTTGTAAATTTTGATAATCTTTAGATCATAATTGCTCTTTATTTCATAAATTACGGTTTCATATTTTTAATTTTATAACTTCTGCATGCCGTCTTACCAGATTTAAACTGATGATCTATAATCCGGAATCGCTGAAGTCCCGACGAGTCCAGATTAAAGACTTTTGACTATATTAAAGTTTTTGTCTGGTGACAACATTGCATTGTGGCTGGCAGGCGCCCAAAAATAGGATTGTGGGCTATGAGATGCCTGCAGTTAGATACCACTGCTTTATAAGGTCTTATTTTTAATTTTATAAATGAAAAAGTTAAGTTTTATGCTGATTTTTTTAAATTAAAATTTATAATGTCTTTTTATGTAATATTTATTATTTAATTTCAATTTAAAAGTGAATAATTGTTCTCTAAACATTATCATTAAATTTATTTTTAAATTTCTTTAGCTTACTACAGTTGGTATCAATGCAGCAAACATCACTTTTAATAACCTCACCATGGAATCTGATAAATTTATATGTGTTAGAGAAAAAGTTGGAGATTCGGCACAGGTTGTCATTATCGACATGAGTAATCCAACTAATCCAATTCGTAGACCAATATCAGCCGATTCTGCTATAATGAATCCTGCTTCTAAAGTTATTGCATTGAAAGGTAAACTGATTTTAAATTAATATAGCATTTTTTAAGGACTAAGATGGTTTTCTTATATTATTTGTCTGCAAATTATTTATTAATTTATTATTATATATATAAGAAACATATAATTAAAATATGTATTCTTTGAGTAATAATTATATTGGCTAATTTATTGCAGTTGAAGTTTATAAAACAATGGAAGATATTTTAATTTCCTAGGTCATCAAATATCTTTGCTAATTTTTCAACCATTTCTTAGTAATTCTAGCAATAGACAGAATAAAATTTGTGACCTTCATTTAGAGATTATATATTTTTGTCATTGAATTTTGCGTTCTTGTAATTTGTGAATTTGCTCTTAAAGAAATATTTTGTGACTTGTAGCCTAAAATTAAACTAATCTTTTATTTTACAGATATACTATGTAAGTTGCTTCTATTTCTTAAAAATTTTGTAAATTTAATATATAAATATATTTAAATCAGTTGTGCATTATTTAATATCCAGAGATAAAGCTGTTTGCATGATTTTCTCACCTTTCATTTTCTTTCACTCTTTCTTATTTTGTTTATAAATTTGTAAGTTTAATTTTTATAAATTTAATGGAATGACTGTTTGGTACTTTTGTAAATTTTGCTTTGGGCAGTTGCTAAAATCCAAGAGAAAGAAATATCCCAATTGCTTTTCTTTTCAAAACATTTCTGATATTGAAATGTACTTTAATTTTGAAAGCATTAGGTGTCTTTTAATTTTTAGCAAGGAGTTTCTTTAAAGTTTTTTCTAAGTTAGGTGTGAATATAATATGTGTGAAATAATTTAATTGAATTTTTGAATTACAGTCGAATTAAATTATTCACAATTTAATTAATTGGATTGTTGAATTGAATAATTTAATTAATTGGATTGATTATTTTACTAACATGTGTTGTGATTTAAAATTTCCTGCTCAAGTTTTAAATTTTATGTACAAGGTTTGTCATACATAATTGAATCATATTTGTCAGAAGGTGTTATGTCTAGAAATGTTAGTTAGGGTTGCTGAGAAGTGAATGAATAAGATTACAGAAAAGCTATTAATATATTTATTAACTATACACATACAGCATATGTAATCAAGCATTTCATACCAAGGCCACTTTGTAGGTAGTAAAACTTCCTTACCACCCATCAGCTTTGCAGTAACTTAATTTAGCATAAATGCAAAGTAATTTTTTGAGTTGAACCTTAGTAAAAAAATGTATAGTTAAATTTATCCAATTTTATGTATATTTTCCTTGTATTTATTATATATTATTAATTATTATATATTTATAAGAGATAGAAAATTCATATCCCACGTAGCTAGCCGGGACATCGGTTCCAACAAAACTATTTCAGCTAAGAAACAAATCAGTGTTAGGAAGAGAATAAATTCGTTTCTTGGAAAAATTTATCCTAGCTTCGCGCTTTAAAATATGATTATCCCATTATTGTGCTGTTGTTGCAGAACAATACCTAAGAGAAGTGGCAAGGCCATATATATAAATATGAAAACATGAGAGAGCTACACTCGGGAAAGTGGCCTTTTCATTATCGGATGGACAAAAGCCTCTACCACCCTAACATTAAAGCTTAAATTGCCAGCTAGTGGCAGTCCCAGTTGACTGTCCCTGGTTTTACAATATGACTGTAAGGTATACACATATAGGTTTGTGAAAGATGTTAACTAGCAGCTATCTCGATGTTTCAGTGCATTTACAAACACACCTTGGATGTGTCCAGCTATTTCAGCAACTCTTATGATGAGGTCATCTTGTACATCAATGCTGAAATCTGTGGCAGTCTTGTTGTGATGAAATTGTTTGTAAAGGTGGACGTTTGGAGAAGTGTCCTATAACATTTCTGCAAAACTTCCTCCAAAAATATGCTGCAGCTTATGCTAGAACAAAGTATGGCCTAATCAGTCTAAATCTGGCTTCCATTCAAATATTGATATTGAAGTACTATTGTATAACATATAAGGGATGTTATTTTGTCATGAAATATAAACACATCGTTACTATTAAAAACACAACATTGTTTTATCAGTGATGAAACCCACATCAGAATAAATGATTTAAGTATGTTGTTGTAGAAAGAGCAAGTGCACATATCATATGCTGATTATAAATTTCTCTCTCTTAACGTGTAAAACAATTATGTGTGATAGTGATGTAAGCATTTTTGTAATATTTGTCATATGCTAGACAAGACAGCAAAGGCTTTAAACTTGCAGCAAAGCCATGTACTCGTACATGAATTACATGCACATTCGGTTTGGTATACTGCTACTTTTATGAATATGGTTGTTCTCAACTGCAGCCAGGCCTTTTTTAAATAATCTGCTTTCATTTTGATATGAACATAGAAATGTTTGGTGATCAGGCATCTGTTATCATCTGTCCATTAGCAAACAGATGCAGTTGTACAGCAGCAACTTGTCAATTTCTTTTTGGTACCTTTAAGACAAGATGTATTTCCTTTTCATAGTGACCAGTTTTGTTTTCATGGCTATTTGTAACATGTGACATGTGAAGATCTTATCTTCTTAAGTTTGCATTACAGCAGTACCATTTTTTCTTGTCAATGCTGCTTTAATAAAGTTCACAAATTACATATCAAACAACTTGATAATTGTGATGTAGTATTAATAATGACTCATATTGCCCAACTTGCTAGTGATGTTTCTAGACATATGTTTCCATAATGAATGTGCTTTTTTGGTGTATGCTTGGCTGCATTTTAAAAAGTTTGCACATGATATTTAACAATTGCACTGTTTATTGCATTATATTGAAAATAAATATTATAGGCTTTTAACAACTTATATCTTAGTGGCTGTTCTGATGAAGTATTTAGAATAAATGAAATGTGCTGAATGTACTTTAAAAGAAAATTGGTTCTTATTAGCTTTGAATTTATAATTCTGTGAGCTAACAAAACAAGAGATTATTGTGGGATTTTGATTAGCAAACAATACACTGTTCCTAATTTTAAATCATGATCTTAAGTATATAATTAGGGAAGATAATTTTTTTCCGAACTCTTATTTTATAACAGTTAATAACCACTATTTGTATAATTAATCAGAATAATTTATCATTAAATCATTTTTCATAAAAAAACTAACAAAATCTCTTGAAATTTTGATACTGAATATGCATATTTTATTCAAGGCTAAAACATTTCATGTATCATCTTTGAATTATTGAATTCAATAAATTGCACTTGATTTTATGATCAGTTCAAAAATTGAATAATTTAGATTGTTTAAATTATATTGAAAGTTAATATTCATCTTATTGCACTGAATTAAATATTAATTTTTTTCCACTTTCTGGCTTATCTTTCCATGATATCTTTTCTATATTTTGATATAATTATTGAAACAAAATTCTGTGTGAATAATTGATTTGCATGCAAAAGTGAAGTATTTCTCTTTTATCTCTACAGCTTCATCAGGAAGTAAGTGACTTTTGCTTATTCCTTTCTATATTTAATATATTTTTAAATTCTTAAGGTAATTAGGTATTAGTTCTCTTATCAAATTAAATCTATTATGATTTTAATTTGAAAAAGAAAAAAAAATAACTTTTTCAGTTTCTATGAAAAATTTATTTATCATTCTTTATTATTCATAGCTTAGAAGGTAAAAAAGTATGTAATAGAAATAATTATTTCTAAGCTGTTAAGATTTCTTAAACTGGAAATTTTCATTTATGTCTAAACTTAATGACTGAATCTTGTTTCTATGTGTATTTATGATTTTTATTTTTAATTGTGAAAGAAATGATGTGCATAATCTTAAGTTTCACTTCTCAGCTATGAGAACCCTGCAGATTTTCAACATCGAAATGAAGAGCAAAATGAAAGCCCATACCATGAATGAAGATGTTGTGTTTTGGAAGTGGATTAATGTCAATACCATTGCACTGGTTACAGAAACAGCAGTGTTCCACTGGAGCATGGAAGGTAAATGCAGTTAGTTGTTATTCTGTAGAGTTAACTTGATATTGTTTAACTTACATTGTTTTAAGTCAAGGAATTTTGTAAAGTATTTTAAAATTATAAATGTAAACATAGGAATTTTTTATTGTCTGTTATATATGAATGTATTATACAGCATAGCTGCCAATGTCCCGGATTTACACAAGATTCCCAACTTTTCATTGAATCTTTTGGTTTTCCAGTAAATCACCAAACTTCTGTCTTTTAATTTTTAACCTGTACTAAAAATATTTACCAGTAATAAAATTTATTGAATTAACAAAAGACAAATTGTATTCTCCCACCTATAGTGATATCTGAAATAATATTTCTTAAATTTTATTTCATGTGAAGTGTTCTTTTTTACACTTCACATTGATACGTTTTTATTGATCATGACTTGTCGTAATCTGCTGCAGACATCTGTAGATTTTTATATGAAGATTCAAGTTATTTTCAGTCAGTTAATGTTATTTTACTTCGATATATGGTACATAACTAAGTTTATCCACACAAATGCTATGCACATTAATTATTAATTTTATTTTCATTATATGTGTAAATAATTTGATAAATAAACGTCCACTATTTGGGATTTTCACTCAGTGTAAAATTGTAAGAAAATTTTTTAAATAAAATTACCAAGAAATAAAATTCAGAATATCTAATTAAAAAGCTAGTATATTTTAAGTCAGAATTACATAATACAGGGCTTCTTAAACTCTTTTCAGTTGTGACACCCTTTTATCACTAAGATTTTTCCACGACCTCCCAGGATCCCATTAATATATACAAAAATTTTGTGGGACCCGATAAGTATTGCGCAAATTCGAAACACGCATGAGTGAAATTGTCAATTTTTTTTATTTGTACTGTAATATACTATTGCAGTTTTAGGTCATAATTTTAATTTCGAATTTTAAGACTTGGAACATTGTGAAAATTTTAAATAAGTAACAGATGAAATGACAGTGTCGCTGCAAAGCAAGGAAAATGAACGTTTCTATTATAAAAAGAATGCCTCGAAACCTTTTTCGTTTGTTTCTTTGTATGCATTGTCCTATCTTTATTTTCAGAAACACTGTGTAAAAATATTTGGTAATTGTAAAATTATTATAAGTTAACTGCTAAAATTTTTGGCGACCCCCTGCTGCAGGTTCCGCGACCCACAGTTTAAAGAAACCTTGGTATAAGAAATAATTCAGTAACTTTAATCTTGCATTTTGAAGTAAATTAAACTCTTCTTAGAGTTAATTGGAAATGGTGTTGCTGTTCAGCATGAAAACGTTCTGATTTCCTCAAAACAATCTTTTTTTTTTTTTTTTAAAGATTTCAAGATTGACAGCTATGTTATAGTGGCTATGTAAACATATCGGTGAAAATTTTAATCCTGATAAGTTTATCCAAGTTTTATTAATGATCTTCAAAATCCCACCTTTCGATAATTAGATTTTAAAATACATATTATTGACTTAAATGTAGCTTTTTAAAATTTTGTTCCCTTTTGTATTTTTCAAAGTAAAGAACAAAAATATACTTGTCATTTAAAGGGGGGAGACTGTTCTTGGCAGTAATATGCAAGTATGCAATTGCTGCATACTTGATATTAGTATGCAGTAATAGCTTACTTGCATATTGAAAAATGATTAATTTATAACAGTATATGGGTGAAATTTTTTATTTGTTAATTTGCTTAACTAGATGGTTAGTAATAACTTGATATGCATATTTGAAAGGTAGTATTGCCAAATTTAGTATATGAATCACCAGATATATCTGGTATAATTATAAGTGATAGGAACAATTTATGGTATCTTAAGTTTTTCATTTGTATATGACTTGATATGGAATTCTTTTTTTCAAATCAAAAAAAAAAAAAAAAAAAAAAAAAACTAATCCTTTTGTGGAAACTTTTCTTCCCACTGTTGAGCAGAATTCAAAAGTTACTTTCCATACCAATCTTGACTTTACAGTATCTAAGTAAATCAGCATTCAATTTTCAATCTGATTACCTTGACTTTATTTTGTATCATAATAGTCTCAGAATTTTCTCATATTTCAGATGAAAATTTCTAAATGTATTTTTGTGCATATGCAAATTATTAAATTTGAATGATTGAAGTTTAAAATTATTTAAGTTGCTTATTAATAAAATTAATTGTAATGCAAAATATACATTTGAAAGTTTACTGTAAAATCTAAAAAGTCAAAAAAGGAATTTAGTTGCATAAGAAAATTTCATTTTACTTTATAAACTGTATGAAGTAATTATTTTAATTTATTACTCAGTAAATCTTAATCACGCTTGAAATTCAAACTTTTATATGATATATTTGTAAACGTAGATTTATAACAAAATATAATTCTTATTGCAGCAGAAATGTTCAGAAAAAGTCCATTTTTGATTTGCTTTTGAGCAGAAAGTAAAATATGCTTAAGAATCAATTGTTTGTTACTTCTCCCAAAAAGCTTCTTTTTTTTTTTTTTTTTTTTTTTTTTTTTTTTTTTTTAAATCTATGATCTTTTACAATAACAATGTTTTTAAAGATTCTACCTTAAACCAATATAATGGCAGATCTATTAATATTATAAAATTCTCTGTTTAAAAAAGCTGTTACTAATTTCAATGTGGAATTTTTTATTATTTTGAATCTTTTATATATATATATATATATATATATATATATATATATGATGCTCAATTTGAAGCATACATGCTTTAATTTATTCTCGTAAGGTCTAAAAATAGGAAGCTTTCCTTCTTCGCATACACATTCTTTGCCATAGGCGTAGTCAGCTGCTCGCCAAAGAAATTTTTCTATTTCTCCTCTTTCCTCCCATAAAGTGAAAGTCATTGACCCCATAAGTTGCGGTTAACATAAGTGTTTGTACGGTAAAAATATGCAAGCATTCATATATATTGTAACTTAACACACGTTTAGGCTTTCTGTTTTAACATGTATTTTTTTTAATTTTAGGCGAGTCTCAGCCATTGAAAATGTTTGATAGACACGCTAGTCTCAATGGATGTCAGATCATAAATTACAGATGTGATCACAAATTGCAATGGTTGCTATTAATTGGCATCTCCGCACAGGTATTTATTGTGGATTAGAAAATTGAGATTATAAAAATGTGTCGCTATATGAAAAAAATGTATAATACTCTGTTGTAAATATGTTAATTATAAAAGTAGTAAATACTAAATAATGAATTTCTTCTAATTGTTTTAATAAGTTTTTGGGAAAAAATCTTTAATAAAATTTTTTTTAATATCAGCAAAACAGAGTGGTAGGGGCTATGCAGCTATATTCTGTTGAAAGAAGAGTCAGTCAACCTATTGAAGGCCATGCTGCTGCATTTGCTCAGTTTAAGTTGGAAGGCAATCCTGAACCATCTACATTATTTTGTTTTGCAGTAAGAACTGCACAAGGAGGAAAAGTAAGAGTTACTTCTTTTATTTCATGAATTTAAAATTGTCTTTGAGGTGCCATTTTGATTCTCTTTGTTTTTCTTCTAGTTGCATATTATTGAAGTTGGTCAGCCTCCTGCTGGTAATCAGCCATATCCAAAAAAAGCAGTTGATGTATTTTTTCCATCTGAAGCCCAGAATGATTTTCCTGTTGCAATGCAAGTAAGTAAATTAGTTTTATCCTTATCAGAATATTAAGTGACAATTTTTTAAAATTATAAAATTTAAATTAATTGTGTTTAATATGCTTTGGGTAGTATTACACTAATAATTTATTTCTATTTTCCCATTTGTTTCTTGCAATTATGTTAAATAATTATTCTCTTTTCAGGTCAGTTCAAAACATGATGTTATATACCTGATAACAAAGTATGGATATGTTCATTTATATGATATTGAAAGTGCAATTTGTATTTATATGAATAGAATTAGTGGCGACACTATTTTTGTTACTGCACCTCACGAGGCAACTGCTGGAATCATCGGTGTTAACCGCAAAGGCCAGGTAAATTCAGTTCACAATAGAAAAAATTTGCTGTTAAAAATTATAGTTATTGCATATTATCTTATTGACTGTGAAAATTGGCTGCCATTAACCTTGAAAATTGGTAGAGTGTGCCAGTCGCTGCTGTGGACTTCTGAAGGACGTCTTACTTAATAAACAATCAGTATTCAACCTACTTCATAAAAAGGCGTACATCAGTTTCTGTTATTTTGTTAGGCCCTTTGATTTTACCAGAAGCTTTGTTTTAGAACACTGAATATAAGGTTTGTAGGCCATATTCAACTGACCATATTATGTCCCTTAATACAAATTTTTTCTTTTGATATTGTAGGATACTATGACTTTCTGTTCTGTAAAAGGCAGGTCCCAAAATTTCTTTTTTTCCCAAAGGGGGGAAAAACAGTAGCAATAACAGATTATCTGTATCCTTGTTCATAAGAAAAGTGGCTTATTGAGAATCAGTTGAGGTAGAGTCAAGTGAAAGTGCAGATTCTATGTCATGCTCATCCATAATAGGCACTAAATCACACTGCTTCATGATAGTTTCACAGTCGCCAGGATAATATGCATGTACCAAAAATATTTTATTTATTTTTCAGGGTAGCTTATTAGTTGTGTTATGTGATAGCTTCCCTGAAACTTCAAGGAAACTGTATCTGTTCTGTGCACGTTGAGCACTGGCATACAGTGCTACCCATCTGTTTGTGTTCAGGTTTTTCAGTGTAAATATGGTTCATATGGATGTACTCTACCTCTGCTTAAGGTTTGTACGAGGACTTATGAGACATCTTGTCCATTAAGCTCAAAAATTATCATAAAATGTTTCTCAGCAGTAGTTTCATTTTAAAATTTTTGGGGAAAATTCTAATGGCTTGAGATTACTCTAAAGTTTATGATAAAGTACTCTGCTACTATTTCTTACAATGTGAATCTCTTAGATTCCAACAAAATATCTCCGATAGCTTCTCAATAGTATGTCAGATTATTAATGTAAATTTTCTGTGCAATCTAAATTTCCTGCTTGTTTGAAAGACACTTGTATGCTTTAAGAATCCATGAAGTTTTATATATATCAAATCTACTTATAGGATGGTTAAAAACAAAATGATTCTGATCAGAGCCTTCTGGAATTGGCTTTGATTTGCGTATGTCGATGGAATTGTCATGTAAGGAATTCAAATGATGAAGAAGGGATAACAGGAAAAAATGCTTAATGTTGGATTGATTGTGTTATTTCTAATCCATAGCTTGTGTATGGAAGAGCTATTTCGGCATGTATATTCGATTCAATTGGAACTTCAATTAAGTCTTAATGACTTTTTATTTTTGCACATCTTTATAATTACAGTATTCACATGATAATTGATAAGTACTTTAATGACAGTGCATTTTAGTTGATTTCGAAATCCGAAGTTCGTCTTTACGCTCCTCAGAGCGACTCAAATTTAATCTCCTTCCCAGATCTCAACTAAGGAAAAAGAAAGGAAGAATGCCCACCATCTATTGGCAAGAATGGGACATCCTTTCCACCTTTTGATTTTACATCGATAAGATAGGAAAATCAAAACAAATTTTATCAATAATCAAACAAAAGTTCAGGTACAAATTTCACAAATGGGAAAATTAACTAATGTTCTAAAAATTAATACTTACAAAGGACTATTACACATCTAGACATTTTCATACCATATCCAGATAACATATTCCAATTTACTACAGTTAAGACAAACTTCTGAGATACTGAAAAGAAATAAAAATGAGTGTAATTTAAAAATACGCAACAGGTTTTACAGTTTTACATCCATATCTAGTTTGATAGTTCATATCACTGTCGCACTCATTGTTAGAGTTCCTCCTGTTCATGTTCAAGTCACTAAACAAGTTAGGTCTATCAAGTTCGAGAGGATAAATACGTTTCGCAGGTCTTAGGAGTTCACCCGTTACAGTTTTCACTTTGACAACACGTACTTCGTTGTCTTTCCCAGGATATGTTTCTAAATGTGACTTATAGGCCAGATTGTTCTTTTCCTTCTGTCGTCCTCTACAAACACTAAATGATCTTTCTTGATGGTTCGCGAAGGTACGGTCTTTGGTCGATGTACTAACAGTCCAAGATATTCATCTCTAAGTCTTATGTGAAATTCTACACGTAATTTTTGGTGGTTTGCCATCTTTTCGATAAGTTGGTTTTATCCAAACTGTCCAGATCTGGAACACCTTCAATTCGCACATCTTGATTAAACATAGATGGAGTGAGTGCACATAAATCGATTTAATCTTCTGACTCGTATGTTAATGGTCTGGAGTTGATATTTGAATATTTCTTCATATGAAAGAAATGCTTTTCCCAGGACTACAAAATTTATGCCATTGTCGCTGTATACTATTTTAAGTCGTCTTTGTGCTGTGAATCTTCGAAATCCGAGGAAAAAATCCATTAGTCGATAAGCTTTCAAATTAATTCTAAATGAACCGCACGATAAACTCCACAGGTAAAAAGCAAGATCCAAGCCTTTCTATTTTCTTTTAAATAAAGTAGTCCTCCTACATCAACACCTGTCACCTCAAATGCATATGCATCTCTGACTCGATCTTCTGAGAGAGGACAAGGAACTGTATCGAGCTTTTGCCGAGTGTCTCTTACACCAAACTCACTTCGATATAACTCTTTGTATTGTTTTTCTTCCTTGTCCAAAATTTTTGACGAATATTGGTCAAAAGAACTTGAGTTCCAGCATGTAAAAGTTATAAATGGTAGTCTTGTATCATTCTTTCTACTAAATTCATGTTTGGGATGGAAGTACAATGGGGCATCGGAAGTTTTTATCGTCATGTTTTCTTAAAATCTTCGTCTTCAACCTTACGATTCCTTCTCCATCTCTGAAAGTAAAATGTCCTTTCAACTGTTCTTCGTTAGAAAATGCTTCTTGTTGAAAGATCTTCAATAATTTCCTCTCCACAATGTCTAATTCTTCAACACTCAGGGTTTTGTCATAATTTCTTCCTCCATGTCTACAATTATTTATGAATCTTAGAATCCAAGAAATCATTCTCACAAATTTAAAGTAACTTGAAAAGTAATTCAGATACCATTTTTCAGCGGTGATATTAGCCAAAGTCGAAGTAATGTACTTTCGCTTTTCTCTCATGATTTCCTCTTTGTTAGTAATCACTTCACTAGTTGGCCACTCTTCATCGTTCTTCATAAGCCATTCTGGCCCTTGCCACCAGCGAGATTTCACAAAACTCTTAATCGAACACCCTCGTGATGGCATATCTGCAAGATTTGAATTTCCTGGAATGTGATGCCATTCAGATTCCGATGACAATTTTCATATCTCTTTTACTCTATTTGCGACAAATGGCACCCTGTGGTCATCTCTTTGGATCCAAGAAAGAGCAGTACTCGAATCTTTCTATTAGTTCCTAGAAACGTTGTCTAATTTGAGTGTTTGTAAAGCAAAAGCTGCGAGTCTGACTCCTATACAGCAAGGTAATAATTCTAGATGATTTATGGTCATTTTTCTCACTCGACTCTCTCTACTTTTAGCTAGAAGAAAATACACCGATACATTTTCACTTTTTTCTTTTCTTAAATCGCACATCCATAGGCTTGTTTACTTGTGTCACAGAATGTATGAATACTAAGACTTTCATTTCCATTTATATCTAAAGCTCTTGGAATTCTGATACTGGATAAAAGTGACAAATCATCAATCCACGAATAGAACTCTTTTCCTAAGTCTTCGGGTATATTTGTATCCCAACCAATTTTTAACAACCATGTCTTTTGTATGAGTAGTTTAGGTGTTAGCGTTATCGGGCAGAGAAAACCCATGGGATGTACCACAGACAATATATTTCTTTTAGTAAGATTCATTGGTTTGTCAGTAGCAGTCTTCACCTCACGGAAAAGGCTATCATCTTCCTTATCCCACAAAATTCCCATCACAGGAGTAGGTTCTAAACTGTCTTCAGATTTCAAAAGAGAAGTGTGCTCCCACCCTCTCAGATCGAATGATGCAGAATCTAATATTTGTTTCAACTCCTAGATGAATCACATAAGTGTTTCTTCATCAGGAACAGATGTGATGCAATTATCTACGTAGAACGATTCTTTTAAATTTTCTGCTGTTTCAGGATATTTAGACTAATTTAGATCAATGTAATGGCTTAATACAGCAACCAATAAAAAAGGACTGCAACTCAATCCCAAAACAACGTTTTTATGTCTAAAAACTCCAAGTTCCTCTATGTCTAAAGTTGTTCCTAAAGTCTTTCCACCATAAAAATAGTAAGAAATCATGATCACTCTTATTCACTGACAATTGCAAAAAAGCCTTTCTTATGTCTGAAATAACTCCTATTCTATTCTTGCGAAATCTTAAAATTATACGTAATTTGTTCCAGCAAATTTGGATCCTTTTCTAGGCAATCGTTAAGTGAGCGTGAATTTTTGTCTTTACAGGAAGCATCGAATACCAGCCGCAGTTTTGTGGTCGAAGTTTCTTTGAATACCCCTTTATGTGGTAAATAGTGACACTGATTATTCATTTCATGTCCAGGGACTTCTTCTATAATTCCATCATTTAACCAATCTGTGAAAACATTTTCGTAATCCTCGAATTTGCCCTTTTGTATCAATCGGTGTGTCGTACTGTTTAAACGCTGTCTAGCAATATCGAAGTTTTGACTTAAACAGTTCTTTTCTATTATCCAAGGCAACTGAATTTCGTATCTTCCCTCTTTAAAGTTAAGTTTCCGTAAAATGATCCAATGCGACAATTTCAATTTTCTTGTTTCAACAGGGTCTCGAATCCCCAATAAATCTAATTTCCACTAATTTCCAATCTTCAATGAGCGAATTAATTAAGAAGTCACTGTGACGGCATGAGTTACATTTTCCCCATCTTTCATATGATCAGTTTTCTCATTTAAATCAACCCATTTTGGTTTCCATTGTAACTAATGTTGAGTCTAAATGTTCAATTATGTCCTTTACTAATTTTCAATAATTATCAGCTCCAATGAGCAACGATACATTGTTGTTATCTAAAGATTCGTGATCAACATCCGTTAAAATTATTCCCCTATCTTTTAACAACTCCTTAATATTTTCCAGGGGATGATAGTCTAGCTCAGCACTTGATATTTCATCAGTCTCTAAAACCTCAATAATTAATTCCTGGTTATCAAAAATGTGTTTTATTTTTACTTCTACTCGCACACAGTTCTGTTTGGTAGGCACTTGAGATCCGAAAGTATGAATCATTGTTTCTTCTTTTCGCACGACTTTTAATCCCAGTTGTTTAGATCTGGATAGATTTCTGAATATAAAAGCGTTGACTAGTGCTGTCAGATAAACAATGAACTAATTTATTGCGTGGCCTACTTTTGAGTTCTACTGTGTCGCCATCTGTAAAAATATTTTATTCTTACCGATGCAAATATGATCACACGCTGAATTTTCTACACATTTTGATTGTGATGCTTCGGGTTTTTTCTCATTTTTGTAACGAATGGTTGCATTGTGTTTTTTGTGGCAGTATACACAAGAGTTTTTCGCAGAGCAATTTGACAATCTATGACCTCGAGCCAGACAAATATAACATCTACCTTAACTTTGGCAATTTCATAGCCGTTGATGATACATTTGTTTCAGAAACAAATGTGTTGAAAGAATTTGCATCTGGTGCACTTTTCAGACAAATTTTCATCACATTTATTCAATCTTATTTTAATTCTAAACTTTGCAGACATAATTTGTTTATTATATTCATCACTTGCAAAAATATCTTTTTCAAATTCTTTAGCATCTTTTAACTGAGTTTCAATTTGTGAATTCAACATTTTCAACGTGTTTTCTCTTTCAAGAATTGTCATTCATCTCCTTCAATTCCTCAATGTTTGTGTTTTCGATATTTTATGATAACAAAGATTCTATTTTTGTAATTAATTTCGTAACGCTACTGTGTTCATTCGTGCGTTTCTGCTTCAGTTTGTCTAAAGCTTCATGTTTAAAATTGAGTAATCACAATATTGGAAGTCTGTTTTTTCTCAAATTTTCAAAGAAAAAAGGAATTGCTTATCTGTTCACAGGTAATTCATCTGCTAGATTCTAATCCAAAAGTCTCTTGGTGAAGGCACCACTAAAAATGTTTTCTATAATCCATAGCTTCTATGTGGGAGAGCTCTTTCTGCATGTATATTCGATTCAAATTGTAACTTCAATTAAGTCTTAATGACTTTTTATTTTCACATATCTTTATAATTACAGTATTTACGTGATAGTTGATAATTACTTTAATGATAGTACATTTTAGTTGGTTTCGAAATCCGAAGTTCGTCCTTACCACGGTTCGTAGCGGTCCTTACAAGTGCTTATAAGTCTTTATATTTGAAAATAAAATATAAAGGCCCTTATAGGTGCTTACTTTTTCTTTAAAGCCCTTATTTTTTTGTTTTTAGTGCTTATTTTTTGCTTTTAGTGCTTTTTTTTAAATCCTTTGTTTTTAATGAACGCGCATTTTTCCCCCATACCAAAAGCCGAAACTAAATAAACAACTTTTCTTCCTTATATGCAATGTCAGATGGTGAATCATACTCCCGGAAATTGCTTTCCCCCCTTCTTCTGCATTAACGTAACCAATGGTGCACGCGAGAGTACAGACAGGTGCACGTCGTTCTATTGGCCAAAGAATTGCAAAAACGGTAGAAAATTCCGGTACATTCGGTATTCTTTCCCTCCCACCCAAATACTACACACGTTTGAATTTCTATCAAGATTTTTATAATTTGCATTCTCGTTCCGCATGGTCGGTTCATATTCGTGTTTATTGTGATCGTTATGCTTATATTAGGAGCATATGTATGAATATTTATAATAATATAGTAGCAGTAACTGCTGAAGTATACATAAACTTCCAAAAAAGGGTGTGTTTTTACACAGATTAGCTTTCTAAGGAATAATATTCGGAATGGCTTAAATAAAAGGAAAGTAATCGAATAGTCAAAATAATTTCATTTTCTTTGCCAATACATTATACAGTACGGAGGTTGGGAGTTTCTCTGCAAAATCTCTAATATTGAAGCAGCGGACTTTTTTTTGTCACTGTCCAATCTGGATTGAATAGGACTAAAAGTTTTTGCGGTCTACCCAACCCAATCCAAGATTGATTCTATTCCGGAAATTTAATACATTTTGTTGAAAATTAGAATCAGAAACACCCTAGATTAGTAAGTCTCTTTCTTTTCCTTTATTTAGTTCTTTATTCTCCGAATACCGGCAGGTGTTGATTCCAATTGCGCAATATCACATATGGAAGAATTATGCCGCAAGTATTGCGCAGTAACGCATCAAAATGTCAAAATCATTTATTTAGCCTAAATTTAAATCTAAAGAACGGCTACTATCTCCCCCCCCCCCACTCCTCTTTTTCCAGTTACTATCCGGAATATTCGGGAATTTCCGAGAATGCGGGTTAGTAAAGCTTTTACTGTTAAAGGATGACTGCATGAAGCAATTTCTCGTCTTCTGATTTCAGAAATGTGCCTCTTTTTTACTTAAATTACTTTGTTTGGGATATATGTTAAGGAAAAACTGTTATGGAATGAAAATTTAGAAAATGTTCAGAATTTTGATTTAAGTTAAATTATTTAAATATTAATATGAGTGGGAAAATAAGTTGTATTTATTATTAGGTGCCAAACGAATACAATTAATATGGCTTATTATTATTGATTTTCTATATTTTCAACTGAAATATCATCATTAAATTTTGTAATATAGTTCTGCATAGTTTTTTTCTCTCATTGTAAACTAATTCTGTAAATTGAACTGTCATTTAAAATTTAAAAAAAAAAAGTTAATTGTTTTTCATTGTTGAGGTAATGCTCATTCTCGTAATAAATATTGCATTGCTCATATTTTAAATTACAAGTCTAATTTTTCTTTTAAGGTTACGCAGTTGTGTATAATGTAATTAGACAGGTGCTTATTTTTTCCTTAAAATGTGCTTTAAAAGTGCTTATAGGTGCTTATTTTTTTTAACTAAAATGTGGCTATGAACCCTGTTTACGCTCCTCAGAGTGGCTTGAATCCAATTTCCTTCCCAGATCTCCATTAGGGAAAAAGAAAGGAAGAATGCCTGCCATCTAATTGCAAGAATGGGACAGATTGCCATAGGGAGTTAACTGCCTTCTTCCTATTCAGTATACTATTATACTGCATTACTTGTCTGATTGTGAGAGCAGACTTTACCCTATATAGGACTCATTTTCTGTTCAGTATCACAATGTGAATTTAGGACATCCTTGCACTATGAATTTTATTGATAATCATCCATACATGCAGTGATTTTTGAAAGTACATCTCTTACTTAGTAGTTAATATATATTCATACCAGATTTCATTAATTCATTCATAATTTCATAAATTCAACATAAAATGCAAATTATCTTAATTTTGCACACGAGTATACAAGTAACAACCAATAGATTGCATTTATTAAGAAGTAAAGGGGTTACATTGAACAACTGTTAGGAAAACTGTAATTAAATAAATTTGAGAAAATAGTGCATAATTTTTAAAAGATTTCTCTCATTTATTTTTTGTGCCATTTGACCATTGATTTTTTTAAATGCAATATGTCCATGGGAATAATTTGCAGAAATGAAATTATTTACCATTTTATTTGTTACACTATTAACAATGATCAGTTTGAAATTGTTTAAATATTTAATACACATTTTGTAATTTAAGAATTACTCATTAAATTACTGATTGATAAAGAAGCCTGTCTGCTCAATTTGTTTCCAGACATTATATAATTTTCAAGATATATTTAAAAAATAAAAATGTTTGCTGCAAGAGAGTCGAATTTTAGGGCTAAAAAATTGAATGCTGCTTGTGAGCTACAGTTTAGCCATGCCTGCTATGAAGCCTCAGTATAAGACTTTCCTGAAAAAGAGTTCCTTTTTAATTGAAAAATGCTTTTGACATTGATTTTTATTTGTTCAGAGTTTTTTGGGCTTTGTACATTGATAATTTTACCTTGGATTATTATTTAACATTTTTTATTATGCACGGAACTCGCCTCATAGAATTTGTAATTTTAGCAGACAATTGTCTCCATATTTGTTTCAGAGATGAGTTGTTAAGACTTCCCTTAAAGAGAAAATATTGCATTATAAAATACTTATGCAGTTTACATGGAGCATATTTAAGAAAGGTTGTATTGTTCAACATCTTGTGTATATTTTTGCTCATGATTTCATTTTAAAAATGTATGTAGGTCTGTTACCTGGTAGTTATGAAATACCTTACAGTAAAAATACTGTGAAACTTTTAAAATTTTTGTTTTGGTTTTGAAAGGAGGGAAATAAATTTTGTCTGTCAAATTAGTTACTTTTCTCTCCTCCTGTCCCCGCTTTTTTTTTTTTTTTTTTTTTTTTTTGTTGTTGTTGTTGTTGTTGCAGGGAGGGGCTCTTTTCCTCCTGTTACATGTTTAAAATTTCATTACATTTTTAGAACCATATACAAGTAATGCTAGTTACATATGCTAAGTTTCCTAAAAGGTACTTTTATGTTAAAAACATTAATTTTAGAGTCATTAGTTTCAAATTCCTATATCTGGAATAGCAGTCTTGTAAAGAATGAAATTCAGTTTTATAAAGCAGCTAAATTCATATAGTTTGTTTTTCAAGTAAATATGGTTCAAGTTATTAAATTTTGATTTTTTTCACAATGAGTTTCTCATCACTGCAACTAATTCTTAGAAATAAATAAATAAAAAACAAGTAAGGTGGTGAAGAAATTACTTACTGTAACTTTCTTTAAAGAGACCTTGTATAAAAATTGAAGTATGTATTTTTATTAAAAAATGTCCGAAGACCAAAACTATCATAATAAACTTCTTCATTTGATTCATTTTTGGACTGAGACTACGTCTACATGACTAACCCTTCAAGAGAAATTTTGAAACACTGTTTATTAAAATACAAAGTATTTGGTTTGTTTTTTAAATTTACAAAAAGAAACAGGTCTTCAAGATTTCATTTTCTTAATTATATATTAGATCTTGAGGAATGAGTATTTTTTCAATTTTCAGAAATTTTATTAATCCATAATTTAAAGCAAGATATCATTTTACAAAGGATGCGTTATAAATAGGGCCCGTTTGTGAATACTGCGTGAAATTTTTTATGCAGGCTTCCAGCATTCTTTATGCAGAATCTCGTATAATTCGCATTCAAAGCATCAGTTTGCATGTTTTGTATTTTGAGGTAAAAGTGTTTTAAGAAAATCACATCCCTAACTGTAAAATGAGCCAGTCTAATTTATTGAGAACCAGATGACTGTGAAATAGTCATTCGTCTGGTTCTGGCTAGAAAGTGGATGTATAATCACCAGATATGTGAAGTATATATGATGGTAAAGTGTGAATATGAGAAAGATTGTTCAAGGAAGCTTGGGAAAATGGCTATAATGAATCTCATTCTGATTGACCAACTGTTATCTCTAACGATTTGGTGCAGGCAGTTGAGATCCAGTTTTCATGCAGTTCAGAGATTTGTTAGCAGGTTGTATAAAAAATGAAAACTATTGGTGAAGAATTAAAAATGATCATAAATAACCAGCCGTCATAAGAGTTCTGTAGCTAGGAGATCCCAAAACTCATCCATTGCATTATGTGTTTAAGCTGATGAAGAAATTGTGTAGACAAATGGGGAATTATATATGAATTCTGGAAATTTTTTTGGTATATATATATATATATATATATATATATTACAAAATGGACCTTTGAAAAATGAAAAATAGCACTTGTAAGTATTACGTTTTGAAAATTATTAACTGTAAACTGATATATTGAGAAGAAACCTTCATGCATTAAAAATATAATACTGTGAAAGTTTTAATTCTGGGGTACATTATTTCATGTATAAAGCATATGCATTATTTCATGCACTTAGCATTAAATGAGATGTAATTTTTTGTAGGTACTATCAGTAAGTGTTGAAGAAGAGAACTTTATTCCGTACATCAATAATGTTTTACAAAATCCAGATCTTGCACTTCGAATGGCTGTTCGTAATAATCTGTCTGGTGCTGAAGACTTATTTGTTAGAAAGTTCAACACTTTATTTACAAATGGACAGTATGCTGAAGCAGCGAAAGTCGCAGCAAATGCTCCAAAGGTGAGTTTAAACTTTTATGATAGTTATATTTGTAAAATCAGAAAATTTATGAGGTTTAAAAAATTAAGAATGTTGGGATACTTTGGTAGAGCTGTAGATTGTTATAATCTTGGCCTAATGTAACATTCTGTTCAACTGTCCACTAATGAAAAGCGTTCTTGATATCGTCGAAGATTTTTGTTAAATAAATGTACTAACTTCTCTTTTGATGCACTTTTTAAAATTGTTGTCAGTTGCTGTAGATATACTTTTTATAAAACTGCTTTTGTGTGACATTTTTAGAAAATATTTTGTTGCCAGGAAATTGAAGTTACCAATTTGAAGGTTTATCATGATTTTGCTGTTCAAAATATTGAAACTGAACAGTTTTTGTCTTTTTTAAGATGTTAATACAGTCAAAAGTCGTTAATCCGGACTCGTCGGGATTCGGCGATTCCGGATTATCGGTTTTTCCGGATTATAGATCATCAGTTTAAATCTGGTAAGATGGCATGCAGAAATTATAAAATTAAAAATATGAAACCGTAATTTATAAAATAAATAACAATTATGATCTAAAGGGTATCAAAATTTACAAAAAAAAAAAAAAAAAAAAAAAAGCTTAATATTTATTTGTTTACTTTATTAAACATTTCTTTCAATGTAAGTTGTTTAAGTTGCTTCATTTTTTATGTGATAATATTTTCTCTTTAATTCTATAAACAGACATAATTTCTTGTTCAGTTATAAAGTTCCGCTGTTCAAGTCCTATAATTGCTGTGTCGAGAATATTGACTAATTTGTCAATCGAAATTTTTTCGTTTTCAAAAACCTCTTTGTCACTCTTCGCTATCGGAAGCGAATTATAATGACGAGGAATTTGAATTTTGAAATCGTATCAGAGTACATAGAGATGAAATACTACATTTAGTAAGGAATTATAAGCCAAATAAAATAAAAACATCTGCCCTGAAGATAAGGATAGTGCTGACAGATCAACTTCCAATTCATTGCACGCCTGCCGCAGGGTTAATGATAAACAAACGTTAAAGTTTAGAGAAACAAAGGATATGCCTTTATCCATTTTTTTGCAGCACTTCCACTTTTTGTTTAATGGACTTCGAAACATACTTTCACTTTTTAGATCCTTTACATATTAGTAAATATTTATCGGAATTATATCGAAAATTCTATTTGACATAATCGAAAGTTCAAGCTTATTTTTTATAAAATTGCTCTAACAGTCTGCAAAAAATAATAAGCCGGATGCAATTCAAAGATTAAGGAACAACGCAATCTGCAACATTAACTGAATTAGATAATTTTAGCTTAGCTTATACCGTCCGTTATACATTAAACGTGCATGCGTAAACGTATTTTGCACACGCGCAAACGCATATTCGCAGGTGTAAAGGTCTTACGTGCATGTGCAGAAAATTTGTAGCTTTGAGGTCCGGATTATAGATCATTCCGAATATGGGTGTCCGAATTAACGACTTTTGACTGTATTCGTTTCAAAGGGGAATTGAGTACTTGATTAGATGAGCACATTAAATATTTCTTAAGTGGATGGATGTTATTAGATGGAACACAAGAGGCTGTCATGGATGGTGACACAGATATTAAGTTGTAAATCTAGCAACATCAAGAAAGTGAGAGGTTGTTATCAGACTGTTGTCAGTTGATCAGTGATAAGCATTGAATGTAGTAAATGATGGTGATCTATTTTTCAAAATTAAGACATTTGCAGTAAAGGGAATCGTATCACAATTTTCACCAACAGTCTTATAGTGAAAAGTACTTTTTCAGGGCTACATGAGTGTAAAAGAAAAGAGAATAGAAATATTGCAATTTATCCATAAATAAGCCTTTTAAAAATCTTTTGCATACATTTTCTTAATGTGGTGGCTTTTTTAAAAGCATAATATTTCATTAATATTGTAGCTTGTAAATAATGGGATATTCACAAAATGTAAATATTTTATTCTTGTAATATTTGGGTAAAAGTGTATTTTAAGGCTCTTAGATTTCATTATGTAATTAGTCAGTGACCTGCTGGTTCACCGAGAAGTTCTGTGCAGTAATCTGGCCATATCCCTTTTAATATTTTTGAAAGATGAGCTAAGTAAAGCTGCAGGACCATATGAAGCTTATTTCTGATTGTTTGCAATTATTAGTTAGCAAATGGGTGAAGCTGCCAAATGTTGATTCCCCCTTCCCCAGGATAAAAAAGCCAAATAATTAGCAGAAATTTCCATTCTAAAATTTAATAAATGATCAGCTTATTTGTTATCAAAGTAAATTTAAAATTATCTAAGATTTTGAAAAATAAGTACATTTTTAATTTGAAAAAAACTGATCATGTAAACTGATGTTTGTATTTAAACATATGAAAGAAATTATCCTGTTATGAAATCCTACTGAACTGTAAAAGTAGGTGAAGGTACTAGCAGGCAAGTCTAAAGCATTCTGGCAAAAGTTTAAAGGACAGATCATATTTATAGAATAATAAATAAAAATTTAAATCACTTGGTATAATTCTTCATGCTGCATCACTGTTGTTTATTAATTTTCAAACAAAATCTTGTATTGCACACTTTTCTTAAAGTCAGGTTCTGTAATTTTGAAAATAGTTCACTTCATGCTGCTTTGCAGACAGGAAGTCCCAAATTTTAATCATGTTTTCAAAATGTGTAGGAAAAATGATTATGATATGAAGATCTTGCAATTATGTTAAGAGTCCAGTTCACTTCAACGTTACTTCGCATCATCAAAACAGTGTGATTTAATGCCGTTATTGGCACAAATCACACTGTTTTGATGTAACAGTGCAAGTATTTTATTTGCCTCTTTTTTATTTATTTATTTTTTAAAGGAAAGCTTCTATTGCTGAATGGGCTTTACTATAGTGTATACTTTTAAATAATATCCCATTTCCTTTTATATTTTTGTTTTAAAAATTGGTACTAATCTTATAAGTAGTGATTGATATTTTTAGTAAATGAAATTGTAAGATACTTTAATTTATGATAATTAAAATACTACTTAAAACAATTGCACTGTTTATATACTAAATAAATGTATGGTTAATTATAATAAAATTACATAACAACTGCTAATTATATGTCTAGTTCAGCTATTTTATTAAGCTTGCATACACTAGACTGGTTACTAGTATACCCATAACAAATTTATAATTATTTTCTATTTTTACTTCCTGTAAAATATTCCATTTAAGTAGATTATATTTAATTCTAATGAGAACCATGCTGTGATCAAACATTCACCTGCATTTTTATTTCTTAAACTCATCATGACATTTTAAAGGGAGCCCTTTTTTTGAATGGAAAGTGTGGTGTACCTATGTAAGATAAAGGTATAAAAACATCCTAACTTAGATTTAAAATAACCTCTGAAATTTCCTGTTTGGGATTTACTCGTTTTGTTCTAAAAATAGTTATGTGCTAATTATTAAGGTGTATCTTTTCACATTTTTGCATAATGCTTCAGCTAATAATGTTAAAATTCGGAAATTTTAATTAGCCAATAGGAAATGAGGTCAAATCAAAATTGTTATTCTTAACCAAACTTTCATTACTGTAACAAGGCCGTTTTTTCTCGGCTTTGCTGTCCACTACTGATCTTTTTTTAAAAAAATGTAAAAAATATCCGTGAAACTATTCAAGAACAGTAAAATGTCTTAACCAGCTTAATTGTGTATGTCTGTCTTTGACAAGCATTATTTTGTTAGTTATGTAATATTCAGTGATAAAATGTTGATGTACAGCGAATTTATATAGTTTGTATAAATTTACTTTGTTATTCAGCTAAAGCTTATAAATTATTTAAAAATTAATATAACTGTAGAATTACTTTACATAGTTTGAAATTTTTGGATTCGTTTAATTTTATATGCTTGCTAACGTGTATGCTTAAAATTGTTCGTAGCAAGGAAATAGTGATTGCTTTATTAATTAGTACACCTTAAAATATTTTAAATTATCATTGAATGCCTTTTAAGTATGTGTTGCTGTTTTCATGGAAATATCAAATTTAATTTTCAGAATTCATGTGAAGTGAATTTAATGAGAGAAATTTTCACCATTTTAGTTTGGATTAATGTAATTAATTTTGAATTTCTAGAAATTTTGAGTTATTTTGAGAATGAGGTAAATATGAAACATGAATGAAATAATTTTGAATAGTATTGAAGTTGAAATAAAAGAATGTAATTTTGAATATTATAAAAGAATATAAAAATAATTATGATAGCATCAAATTATAAAATTACAAAATAATGAATGTGAGTAGTATAAAATATCAAAACGTATGATAAACAATATGTTAATTGAATGTGAAGAGTAGATTGTAAGGGATATTGGCTCAAATTCAGAGGATTATTTTTATGTTTGAATAATTGTTCATTTTATATCTTCATATTTACAGAAGATGAAGGTTAATATTAAGAATTAATGTGATATTTTTTATAGAATTTTAGGAGAGGTATGTTTTAATACAGTTCTCTAAGGCCTAGTTATCCTTGCATAGAATGGAGGCCTTTTTAATTAGCTGCTCAAGCAACCCATAACCATTGGTGAAATATCATGCCAATCAGTTAAACTTATCAGAGCTTAATCAAATTAAACTTATCAGAGTTAAATCAGAGCTTAATGTTTATCAACAAGAGAATTTTTTTTGTTAAAAAGTCTATTCTGCCACATTCTCTTTGAAGAGGATGATATATAAAATAAAATCCTAACTTTAATCTTTTTTACTTTTCTGTCCTAAAATGAACAAACTTGACTCTTTTTAATTTTCCCCTCCCCTCTGAATTTTCAATTTTTTTCAGTATGCAAGTTGGAAATGGAAATAGTAGTTAACTTTTATCCTTCTTCTTAAACGTACCTTACTGAAAATTTATCCGTGTAATGTAAAACCAAGGTGAAGATCTTGTGTGTTGCAACATTATTCTTATTCATTACTACCATTAAACTCACCATTTCTAAAAAATGGTTCATATGAGAGTAGTACCACTCTGTTAAGTTGTAGTTTGTTAATAAAATAAATGCTAAATGTTTTCTTTGCAGTTGTATTTAATTACATTACTTATAAATTATAAGATTGAAAATCTTAATCATTCTGACGTTTCTGTAATTTACCTTTTATGTCCTTGTATGTATGTAGCACATAGTGTCAAGTTTTATACACTTGTTTCAATAACAATGAGAATTGAATGAAATATGAATTGTAAGGTGTAAAACAAAGTATTTTTATAGCTTTTTTTTTGGGGGGGAACAGATAATTCTAACTGTTAATCATAGTGATTTTCATTTTTATTCAATTATCATAGGGAATTTTAAGAACACCACAGACTATTCAGAGATTTCAACAAGTCCCCTCTCAAGCTGGACAAACAGCACCACTTTTACAGTATTTTGGGATACTTCTTGATCAAGGGCAATTGAATAAGTTTGAATCTTTGGAACTTTGTCGTCCTGTCTTGCAGCAAGGACGTAAGCAGCTGTTGGAAAAGTGGTTAAAAGATGATAAGGTATAACTCATCTGTTAAAATTAGTGTGAAAAATTTTATTTTTTTTAGATTATTCTGTCAAATCTGTAGGTAGTTTTGTCAATGTTGGAAGACTTTACTGTATGTTTTTATCTTTAAGTGAACTTAACTTACATCGATATATTTCTTGAGTTATATGTGGTTATATTGTTCTCTTAATATTGAGTGTAGGTTGTGGTCATCTTTTCTGAATTTTACGAGTAGAAAGTATGAAAAGTGCACTTTGAATTTTTTTTAAGATTTTGATAGTAATGAATGTAACATTAGCGAATTTTAAAAATTGCATTACTGTTATCTATTGCCCTTGTACCTGATGTGAGTAGTGATTTCAAGCAGTGAATAAAATTATTTTTAATGTGTGAAATAAATAAAATTTTGTAAATTTAATTAAAATGTGTTTGAAATAATTTGCTCTTTTAATTGATTCCATGGACACATATTATGTTACTATAAAAGTCTGTACTGAGATAAGGTTTGTTCATTTTTTAACAACTAAAAAGAATTCAAGTTTTTAACTAATTCTTGACTTTTAAAATTTGAATCACCTTTAAATTTGTTTTTATTTTGACGTTAACAAAATGCTAAATTTTTAGCAAATTTTTTTATAACTATCTTGTTTTTTAATTTCTAGTTATGTGTTTTACAGCTTGAGTGCAGTGAAGAACTTGGTGATTTAGTGAAACAAGTAGATCCAACCTTAGCCTTATCAGTATATCTGCGTGCTAATGTGCCAAATAAGGTAAATGTTTTCATTAGTTCACTGTGATTTTTGTATATGTTTTTAATGATAATTTTTTAAGGCAAAATAGTTAAAATTTTCTGATAAGTAGATTTTGAAACTCGCTGTTGATTTAAAATTTAAAAACCTGTTTCTTCTTTTCCACTAAACTTTTCACTCATTTTAAGGTATGTTCTATGCTATGATTATGTATAGTTATATGATATATTATATATTTCTATGTTATACATTTTATGAAATAGTTTTTTATTTTGATTTTAAATAAAAAGTTCTTTTATTGCTTGACTGACTAAACACTTAGAACCTTGGCTGGCATTCTGCTAAAACACTTAGAATTTGCCGGCAAGAAGGAATACTATTGAAAGAGGAAAAAGTCCCTGTGCCATCAGGTCTTCCTGTCATCACTAATATTCTGTAAATTTGTTTCATATTTGCAGAAATAAATACAAAGATTAGCATTAATTTGCAACTCCAGAAAGCAAAAATGTTGAATATGTTTTCCATAATATATGAATTTTACGTGAATAATGCGTATTCCATTTTTTACTTTTAAAAATAATGAAACTATAGTTTAAAAAGAAAAGCTGGTTTCCAGCCCATGCCAGTATTATGATCTTCTGTAGAAGAATTTTTTCCTTCCCTCCTTTTCTCCACCTAAAATATCATTTCCCCCAAATTCAAGTATGTATAATGCATGTAGATTTTAGTGCAAAAGGAAATATATTTTTTGTAATTAAATAACTAAATAGCCATGGTAATCATTTATTATCGCATAAGTAATTAACCAATTCCCCCCCAAATGAGTTACTATGCGTATGTTTTCTCAGATATGTAATAATTAAAGTATATATATAATAATTGTTTATTATCATAAAATTATTATAGTTATTACAAGAATTTTTCCCACTAAAATTTTCCCCCTAATTTAAATATGTATAATTCATATATAGTTTAGTGCAAAAAGAATTATATTATATATATTTAATTAACAACTATAATCATTTATTGTCATTCGATTTTAACTAATTAAGGATTTTTCCCCTGTGTATGTTATTGTACATACATAGCTCAGAGACGATAATTATTTATAATTATTTATTATCATAAAATTATTATCAGTTTTATTTATTATATTAAATTCATTTAATAATATTGTAGTGTAAATTATACACTAAAATATAATTAATTTTAATAACGATCATTATACAGTAACAGTTATTTGTTACTTTTTAAAATGTATGTATATATATATAGCAAAATTAAATTTTGAAAACTCTTATTTTTACCAATATATAAATAAGTAAATGTGCAAAAATGTAATTGAACTGTTAATTACTAATCATGATTAGCATTTTTATATTATGTGACTTTTACAGTAATTTTCTGCTTTTTTAAATCTGCATTCAATGAACGGAGATGAATGAAAATGATGAACATAAAAAAAATCCCTACTACATAATTTCTATCCCTCCTCTATTTCAGTAATAAATCGATCCAGGTGGCTGATGCGTATTTGTACTCATGGTCGCGGCTGTTGCAATTGCTTTGTTTTAATTCCTTTCTTTTATTTATAAATTTTTTCAGGTTATACAGTGCTTCGCTGAAACTGGCCAGTTTCAGAAAATAGTATTATATGCTAAAAAAGTTGGATTTACACCGGATTACATTGGGCTGTTGAGGCAAGTGATGAGAATAAATCCTGATCAAGGAGCATCATTTGCTCAGATGTTAGTGCAGGATGATGAACCACTGGCTGATATTAATCAAGTATGATTCAAAAATGAAATTGGATGTAATTTTGCATTAATTTACATTTAATTTTATGGGGGTTTTGAATTTATACTGACATGCATGTATACATGTTTCCAGATTGTTGACATTTTCATGGAGCAGAATTTAGTTCCACAATGCACAGCTTTCTTGCTTGATGCATTAAAAAATAACAGACCCTCCGAAGGGAATTTGCAGACACGACTTTTGGAAATGAACCTTGTTGCTGCTCCGCAGGTAAATTTCATTCTACAGTTTGTATTTAAAATTTATTGCTGTATTAGCTGTATAAAAGTAATTTTATGTTGCATTGTTAACTTCCCTTTAACAACTTAATGTAGAATAAGAATTACATTGAATATTTACATATATAAAAGTTTAGTGTGTAGTAAAACCTATAGTGATTTAAGACTTCCTCTGCACTTTATTTTTCGAACACATCATAAGTTAAACTGTATATGTTTATGATGGAATATGATTAAAATTCTTATATTCATTATTTAGGTTGCTGATGCCATCTTGGGCAATCAAATGTTTACTCATTATGACAGAGCTCATGTAGCTCAACTTTGTGAAAAAGCTGGTCTTTTACAAAGAGTATGTATATACTTTATTGAACAATCTTTAATAAATGTGGCTGACTTCTGTATTAAATATGTAATTAACAATTTTTGCCTTCCACATGCCTTTTTAAAGAATAAAGAATCAAATCATTGTTTTTATGCGAGGGAGATTCATGTAATTTTCTTATTTGTAGATTGCTTCCAATATTCATTGAATTTTCAGACATATATGCTATTGCTTGTATGTGGTAATAAATAAGATCTGTAACTGAATTTAAGATTTTTAATATATTGTGCAAATTAGTTTTTTCTTCTTATAGGCATTGGAGCATTATACAGATCTATACGATATCAAAAGAGCTATTGTTCATACACACTTATTGAATTCTGAAGTGAGTTTATTTTTTGTAATATTAGGATTTAAAATTTTTTTAATATATATCAAGGAAATCTTTAGTTGAATATTAGAAATTATGAAGATTGTTAAGAAATTTATATTTCTAAATAAATGCGAACTTATAATTGTTACTAGAGTAATGCAGATCTTTTTTATGAATATATGCCTGCTTAGTTGAAATGTAAAGCAAAAAAGGAGATTGGTCATTAGTCGGTAGCTTATAGCTTTGTATTCTTCAGAAAATGGGGAATTTTTGGTTTCAGTGTGATCTGATTATTTTATACTGCTCTACTGAAAGTCCTTAAGTATTAAGATAAAAAATATATACTATAAGACATAGAGCATTTGAAAATTTGTGAAGGATGTGTTATGAGAAACATTTCTGGCGGCGGTAATGCAGGTGTTAGACTTGTGTATTTTTGTCTGCCAGAAAAGTACTATTGGCTTCTGTAGTAAGTATTTTGAACACTTTTACAATGGGAGAAAACCTGTAATATAATTAAAAAGAGAAATGAAATCTCTAGCCCTGTGTAACTTTATTATGTAATTTGTTTAAAAAATACAATAGCTTAAAAATTTATTTTCTTTACTTTGCATTAAAATTATTCAGTAATTAAACTGTTAAGTGATTTTTTTAATTCTGTCTATGGTATAGGTTAACCTGAAGTTTAAATAAAAATACTGTAGGATTCTGATTATCTGAATATTTGTTATATGTATTGTCAGATATGTAAGATTATCAAAGGATCAAATAAAAATGTTTTGAAATTCATAATTTAAAAGGGGGGAATTGTTCTGTTATGTTAAAATGCAATAAAACAAAACTTTTTGAAAGAGTTTTGTAATTTCAGTGTACACAGAACAAACGTTTTAAGCAGTGAATGTAACCATATAAGGTAAGGAAGGTGGCCAGGTGTACTAAATGAACGTTTTGTTGCCATGTTAAAAAAAAATGCCTAACTGATCTCGAGTATGTTTTGGTCATATATGTTAGATATATATATTGTCTTTTATAATGCAGAAACAAATTTTTGTTTTTGCTCTACAACATAAGATTTTTTATGTTGTTGATATATTTAGTTATTTTTTATTTGCTTCACAGTGGCTAGTAAACTACTTTGGCTCTTTGTCTGTTGAAGATTCACTTGAGTGTCTGAAAGCTATGTTGAGCCATAATATTAGACAAAATCTGCAGATATGTGTACAGGTGGCAACAAAATACCATGAACAGTTAACGACGACTGCCCTTATAGATTTGTTTGAATCATTTAAAAGTTATGAAGGTAAGAATTTTTTCCCTTTCATGTGAATTTCGTGTGAATTCCCTTTCATGTCAATGTGATTTTTAGCATTCATGCATGCTAATTTTTCTTTATTCTCCAATATTAAATATAATTTAAGGAATTAATTTTGTTGTAAGAGTATTGCATAATTGTATGTATCTGTAATGTGTGCCATGTTTTTCAATATTTACCATGAGCATGTGATTTTTAGGCCTTTTTTACTTCTTGGGATCCATTGTTAATTTTAGTCAAGATCCAGAAGTACACTTCAAATATATTCAGGTAACGAATGAGGTTTTATAAGCAATGTATTAAGAATTTCTATAGTCCATACAAGTTATTGAAATGAATTCTTAATTACTTAATTTTATTTTTCAGTCTGCATGTAAAACTGGACAAATTAAGGAAGTTGAACGCATTTGCCGAGAAAGCAATTGTTATAATCCAGAAAGAGTGAAAAATTTCTTGAAAGAAGCAAAGTTAACCGACCAGCTTCCCCTCATTATTGTGTGTGACAGATTTGATTTCGTTCATGATCTTGTATTATATTTATATAGAAATAATCTGCAAAAGTATATTGAAATCTATGTACAAAAGGTAAGTTTGTGGTACTAGAGGTTTATTTTTGTCCCCTGTAAATAGAATTAAATGTATATGTCTTTAAATTAAAAACAGTATCACATTCTAGTCAAATTTTAGAACATACTGTTTAATCTAAGTAGTTTAATGTGGGAAATTGTATTTCTCTTTACTTATACTATCAAGTATTGCTTTAGAGAGAAATAGTTTTTATCGCAATATCTGTAAAGGAGTTTGTATCTTTATTGCTTTGAGGAAAAAGTATCAAAATATCAAGTGAGATCAAATAGTAAATGTTGATTGAAATTAATTCTGTTAAACATTTGGTCTTTAAACTCAATGAGTTTATAAAATGTACTTAATCT
Organism: Stegodyphus dumicola; assembly: GCF_044657685.1. Lineage (NCBI taxonomy): Eukaryota > Metazoa > Arthropoda > Arachnida > Araneae > Eresidae > Stegodyphus > Stegodyphus dumicola. Next base: position 205,595,490 of record NC_140771.1, read on the forward strand.
TTCTCATATTCCAGGTAAACCCATCTAGACTCCCTGTTGTCATTGGAGGCTTATTGGATGTCGATTGCTCTGAGGATGTAATAAAATCTTTGATAATGGTTGTGCGAGGTCAGTTTTCCACAGATGAGCTTGTTGAGGAGGTTGAAAAGAGGAATAGATTAAAACTTTTATTGCCTTGGCTAGAGATGAGGGTTCATGAAGGATGCATTGAGCCTGCCACTCATAATGCTCTTGCTAAAATATATATAGACTCCAATAATAATCCTGAGCGATTCTTAAAGTAAGAACTTAATATTTTTAAAGTTTTTTTATATAAGTTGATAAACTTTTGATTGTATTTTTTCTTTTCTTTTTGGGGGGGGGATAGCCTGAAAGTCATAATTAGGGAATATTAAATTTTGTAAAATATATGCTAGCTAGAGTGTTGGAAATCAATATAGTCTGGTCAGATTACACATTTGCAATTATAGAATCTCTGGTCTACCAGCTGTATAATATGTAAAATAAACTTATACCTAATCAATATTATTTCTTTATTAGGTGTAGTAAATTTTTGTTTTATACATTTGATAATAGCTGTAGAAAAGCATCTTCCAATTTAAATATAATTTTGTTTTTTAAAATGTTTGAATAATCATATGGTAGCATAATTTTAATTTTCTTCTACTGTATATTATATCTTTTTTTACAATTTCAGATTAAAACAAATTTACTCCTTGTGGCCAAGGTACTGTGTCAATTGAAAATACAGTACTTACTCATTTGAAATGTTTTAAATATTAACTTTTAAATCGCAGATAAATTAATATCTTTATCCCCTTTTCAAATATGTTGGTTTGTGCGAGTGTAATGTTTTGTTTACATAAAAGAAGATTGTTTGATTTTTCATTGAGGTACACTGTGCAAAAAAAGGGGGGGTGACAGTTCTATATCTCCTGTTCTACTGGGCCAATTGACGAAGTTCAAATTCCATTTTTCATGTCTCGAAAGTGCAGCTTAGGATATGTGTTACATTTATATATAGCATTGTTCTAATTAAGTATTTTGCCACAAAATCTAACTTCTTCTGAAATGACAGGCCAATTTTTTTCCGTATTTCGATTCCAAGACTCAAATTATTCCTAAATACTAAATTTGGTGCAAAATTTACGGAGAAAGTCAAAAATTTACAGTTCTAATGCCATTCTGCAGGTATTTTTTAGAATTTATTGCTCAAATTGGGGGGGGGAGAGCTTAGATGTGTTTTAACATAAGATCAGTTTATTATATTTTTAAGAATATTAATAAATGTTACTTAAACCAATGGTTGAAAATTTTTAAATATATTTTATGTAATTCTGCTAATCATGTATTGTATTACAGGGAGAACCAGTACTATGATAGCAGGGTCGTTGGGAAATACTGTGAAAAACGAGACCCTCACCTAGCATGTATGGCTTACGAACGAGGCCAGTGTGATCGAGAACTTATTAAAGTGTGTAATGAAAATTCTCTTTTCAAAAGTGAAGCTCGCTACCTTGTAAAAAGACGTGATCAAGAACTTTGGGCTGAAGTATTAAATGAAAATAATCAATATAGGAGACCACTTATTGATCAGGTTGTTCAAACAGCTCTTTCTGAAACACAAGATCCAGAAGACATATCTGTGACTGTGAAGGCTTTCATGACTGCTGACTTGCCAAATGAGTTAATTGAGCTATTGGAAAAGATTGTCCTGGAAAATTCAGTTTTCAGTGATCATAGGTAATTCTTTTATATAATAGTTATGTGCAGTTTATTCACAGATGTGTTTTGGTCTTTGCGCATTTATTTTGTATGGATTTTTTGTTTCTGTGCTATTAACATTTTTAATAATTGGCTGGAATAGAACATTATTTTGTATTTTCAAGCCCTTTGACAAAATGTAAACACTTTTAAAATGTAACATGACTGTTAGATTAAAGTCTTGTTTTTTTTTTTTTTTTTTTCCCCCTGCTTAAGTGTTAATAAATTTTTAGTTCTTTATTATAATATACATATATGTTTGAAAAAAAAAATTTTTTTTTTGTATTTTTAGGAACCTTCAGAATCTCTTGATTCTGACTGCTATAAAAGCAGACCGTACCAGAGTAATGGAGTACATTAATCGTCTTGATAATTATGATGCTCCAGATATTGCTAATATTGCCATTGGAAGTGAATTATATGAAGAAGCTTTTGCAATTTTTAAGAAATTTGATGTAAATACATCTGCTATTCAGGTATGTTAAATTTGTATTTGATATAAAAAGTGTTAGATTATTTTATATTCTGTTAGGGAAATTAAAATAATTTCAAACTTATTGACTCTTTGTTCTTGTATTATGAGTTGGTGAGAATTAAGACTCCTTCAAAGACTGAATAAATTAAGACTTACGAAAAATAATTTGCTAAAGTACAGTTCTAAGTCCGAAATCTGTTCTAGTTGGCAATTCCAAATTTGTAATTTTTCTGGATATTAGATCATCAATTTAAATCTAATAAGATGGCTTAAAGTGTGAAATAGTAAAAATTAGGAAGCATTTATGACTATAAGGGAATTAAAATTAAAAAAAAAAAAATCAGTGTTTATTTGCTTTATTAAATATTTTTTCATTATATGTTGCTTAAAATGCTTGATTTTTTGTGCTAATACTTTCTGTTTAATTCTATAGACAGACACAATTTCTTGTTAAGTTCCATTCTTCAAGTTTAGTTATTAAGTGCGAAGAATTCCCATTAATCAATTTTTCATTTGCTATCACTGTTTTTAATATTGATAAAGATATTTTATGGATTTAGAACCGTATTATAGATTTTGCTATTTGTTAGTTGATTGATGGTTAGGGCATTGTCATCACAAATGGAAAGTTTATGTCATCTTCATATATTTCTATTTCTCTTGATTTCTTCAGAAATTCCATTAATTGGAAAATTTCGCTTTTTGTTTATGATGTTTGAAAACCTTCGTATTTGCTGTCTTATCATAAAGCTTAGCTAGTGTCTGCTGTGCACTATTGGTTGTGTATTTTGAGACTGAAGATGTTATTTCACTATATTTGTTTTGCTTCTATAGCATGCGTATGAATGTAAGCCTGAATTAAATTAGTTTAGCTATTTGTTATACTTAATGCCTATTTCCTGCACAAGTTTAATGCTTATCCAAGTCCAGAATGAATTCTCACATATACTTAAGGCTTATCCAAGTCCAATGCAGGACATTTTGTGGCCCAGTGCAATCTCTGCAGGTCTTGAAATTCTGCTGCAAGTACTCCCTAAGTTTTGAAAATTTATGCCTTCCTTTACTTGGTGCTTTTCTAAAAATTTTACCTTTCCTAAATTCTGCCATAACAGCTGATGCCAGTCTTGGCATTATCTCAAAATCAAATTTTTTTTTTTTTTTTTTTTTTTTTGTAGGGAAACAAATTTCTGTTAAATTTCTCTTCAATACTTATCAGTGTAGTAAGCCAAAGTTGGTAATCATCACTGGGCATAATGCCCAACATAAAAGTTTACCATGTTATCTGATATAGCTGTTACATAGCCAAATTGTTGATAATACATATTTATACTATTAAATTACTACTACTTTATTATGGAGGTATTTTATTTAGTGCCAAGGTGAAATTAAGAATCAAGTCTTTGCACGTCTTTGATCAAAAAGCATCAAATGTGTATACATAGAGTGTACCCCCCCCAAAAAAAAGTATTTCTGAAAGAAAAATAAAGTTTGCTGGTTTTTTGTAGGTCTGGTTTTTAATCATTCTGGATATTGGAAGTCTGAATTTCAGACTTTGTACTCTAATGTGTTGTAGATTGTTTCGGTACTTACGTATTAATGCCACCACAGCTGCAGATTTGGTGGATTTTAAATGCCATTAATCTACACCTAAATTTTCGCAATAAATCATAAATTAAAACTCTTTATTTAAAATCAAAGTCAATTGGATTTGGGTAGAAAATGGGCCGATATAGAGTTTAACATAGATTTAAAACAGTCTTTATTTTCTTTGACCTGATGTACTGGATGTTTTATAAAATTAAACATTACTTTCTGAATAATAGTTCCTGGCTTTAAATTTGGCATGGTAGCCATTCTAGAAGGATAAATCATGCAGTATTCACAAACTGTATGGGAATTTTTCCATGGTCTTAAATTTTGAGTGTAGTGTGAATATTGTATTCGTGGCTTTTCCATGTCACTAAATCGGTGAACTGATTGATATGTGTCATTGATGTATGTAACTCTTATTAGCTATCACTAAGAAGTGAATGAGGGAGTTCTAACTTATTTTCAGGTTAAAATATTTCTGAAATAGCTGTCCATGGGCATCTCTATCAAATGTGATATTGGGTTTGCTTGTGCCCAATTACTTATTAATAGAGCTGAGTAACTTCATTGGTTCCCAAGAGCTTTGAATTAGCTGGTAGAACAGATGAGTTGAATAGGATAATGTGTTAAATGAAGGGTTTAGTTTCATATCAACAGATGCACTATGTTATTAAGGCTAAGCAACCACAACAAATATTGCAAAAATCCCTCACAGATATTGTAAAGGAACAAAAGATTCATGATAAGATTTTATAGAGATGAGATAAAACTTTAAAAAAGGGGGGGAATCCTTTTCTATTATATCCACATAAAAAGGGAACATTCTCGAAAGAAATAACAAAAAATTGTTGAAACAGTTGATCCTGTTGAAATTAAAGATAAGAATTATAAACATACGTAAAATTCACAATGGTGGCATTGTGGTTGAATGTTTAAAGATGACAACACAGTTTTAGAGATGAGATTAAAGTTAATCCTTTGTTAAAGCATGAGATTTAAGAGAAATCTTTAATGAAGAAACAGCCTAAAATAATTTTGTATATCCATGGAAAATTAAAGAATAAAATTCCAGAAGCCATAAACGAACAAAATCAGATCTTAAGTGGATATATCAAACTGTTTTCAATAAAGGCCAAAATTTCTAGTTTACAGGATTGCAAATATTCAACCGCATAAATTTAAGGCAACCATTAACCCTTCCCAACACACTACCTTTTAAAGTCGGAGTTTTTTTTTTTTTTTTTTTTTTTCTTTCTTTCTTTAAGGTAGGCAGTCTAATTAGGCCTAGAGGTAACAAGTAAAATTTTGTGAAGCAATTATCGTTTTAATTCTGCGGGTGTGCCCAAAGTGGCACGCTGATTGAATAGAGCTTCGAAAAGAGCGCTGAAACAAGCATTGTTGTCAATGAACTGACTGATGAGATGGGGAGAAACAACGAATACAGACTCTCAGTTGTCCTAGATTATCGGTGAGCCCGGTCTGGGCACACCTAGGGTTCGCCGTTTGATTTTAGGCAAGATTTCAAGGTAAAAATTTTAAACTAATATAGAATAAGATTAGCATACAGCCAAAAATATAACATAGAAATTTCTTTTCAAACAATTCCTTTTATACCCTAAAAAAAAAAATCTGGAAGATTTTGAAAAATGAGGATCTTAAAAAACTAAACATTGGCTAAAATATATGGACTGGTTTTTGTTGAGCTGCCATCTACTATAAATAAAGAAGGTTCAGAGTAACCTATAAATCCTTTTTCATTTGATTTTTCTGTGCGTACGGAAAGAAATTTTTAGGTGTGTCCACACAGGACACACTGTGCCGCAAAGGGTTAATAAAAGTAAAATTAATTTGAAATGGTACCAGATATCGGTTAGAGAAAACCTCAGTGTAGTAAGGTGCTTTTAATGCCAAGAATTTAATCATTTTCACAAGAAATGTGTAAAGGAAGTGATTTACATTAGATGCTCACAAAAAGATCAGAATCGGTGAGATTGCAAGAATGATCCTGAATGTGCAAGTTGCATAATTGTGACTAGCAAGTATAAAATGGTCTAGACACTAAACAGTTCTAGTGTAGAAAAAAATTGTGCGCATCTAAAAAGGCAATTCAGTGTACTAATCGGAAGGACTGATTATATTTTAGATAGTCGTTTAAAAGGGGTTCAAATTTTGAACCTATTTTTCTAGCGCCTCAAAAGGAAAAGTTATTTGTTTGATTTAAGGGACTGTAATAATTAAATCGATGGTTATGGTGAAGTGGATGTTAATGATATAGAAGTTCCTCTTGATGCATCAGTGTTTCAAGCTGAAATATTGGCTAGAAAGAAAGTTTTTGGATTCAGGACATGGAGTAGTGAATGTCTTCTCAAATAGTAATTGTTAAAACGGTTAGTAATCTCATATAGCTAAAATAAAAGTGGTTATGTCGAAGACGTTATACAATTTAGTTTGATACACATAAGTTGTTGTTGCAAAATGCTTTGGAAAGAAATTTTGGAATATTTTTATTGGTTACATGGATGTATCTCTATTCATGAAAGATATTTGTATGCTAAATTTGTTACTGAATGAGACGCTGACATTGAACACATTTTATGTGAAAATTCAATCTTGCTCTTCATAAAACTAGACATAAATAAAACTTCTTCAAAATAAAGTAACAAAATTGGGTTTGGTTAGAATGATAAAAGAAATAACAAGACATGAAAGTATTATTTGTAATATGTAATTAAATTAACTCTGTTGTTCTCATAGTAGAAAGAATTTTTCATAAAATTTAAGAGGTTAACTAATCGAATGACATGTTTATACAATAAAAATTGGATGTTAACTTTGAATAGTATATTTTTGTGAATGAAATGGATGTTATATTTGTTAATTGTATTTTTGACACGAGTACTGTTTCTTTTATGTTCGATTTAAGTATTATCCTTTTGGTTGAGCCCACCAGCAGTCGAGCGGTAAAGTCGCTGAACACTGGTAGTTCGGTCTGAGGTTCGAATCCTGCGAAAGGGCTGGCTGCATGGGCATTTTCGTGGTTTTCCCCATGTGTAACGTGTATACGAGCCAGTTTCCCTTAGAAAGTCCTCCACGAAGGCATCCCTCCCCTTAGGCAGATAGCCCTAGTGTGCTTTGCCATAATTAAATAAACCAAACCAAAACCTGGTTGACTTATTCTCCTGTAAGTATAAGTATTATTAATTGATGTAATACAAGTTGTATTATGCTCTATTCTGTATGTTGTGTTAATTATTTTTTGTTTAATTATAAAGTTTGTATAATAAAGATATATGTTGATGGTCCCAGGAAGGTCTTTCAAGGGAAGGCTTAGTATGGTGGTGGTTAAGGATTATGAATTTTTAAATGATTGGTATCAATAATTCCTGCATTTACCAGATTGGTTAAACATGTATGTTTGAGAAATACTAGTGCATGCCAGATGTAAATACTTACTTGGAGTTCTATGATGTAAAAATAGGTCCCTGATACTAATAAAGCGCAATTGTCAGGGACCTATTTTATGTGAATTGGTACACTTGCATCTTTTTTTTTTTTTTTTTTCCCCCTCCCATGCAGTCCTTTATTTGTATTCCTTTGGAACATGCTTTAGCCAGGAATCTTAATATTTGAGAATAAACACTTAATTTACTGCTTAGAGAATACTTGTTATGTTGCAGAAAAGAAATAATGACTTGGACTGAAATATACTGATTACCAGGTAAAAATATTTAAACACCAATAAATAACCCCAATAAAATACTTTTCATGTGTATCATTTGCTAAGTGACCGTGAGAGATGTATTGATAGTTAAAGAGATAATATTTACACCTGTTTGTTTGAAATTCTTTCCAGCGGGGGGTAGTTGTTATCCGAACTACTGTGCTGACTGATTAATTGGATGTAATGAAAACAGTTTACCAAAACTTATGTAAGAAAGTAGGAAAATAAAGATTTTATGTATAAAATTCATTAAATAAAATCTTATAATTAAAAAATTTAGTCTTAAATCTTTTGAGCAAAATGAAAGGAAATACGATATACGCTTATTACTATCAAAATAATTATTACATTTTATTCAGCTAATGATGCTCATCATTCTAATAATTAATTCTTCTTTTACTATCATGCTTAAGAGATTAATAGCAATGTATGTTTATAACTTTTAGAACTATTGGTTGCCGACATCTTTTTTTTAATTTCCAGGTTTTAATTGAGCATATTCAAAATTTGGATAGAGCTTATGAGTTTGCTGAAAGATGTAATGAGCCTGCAGTTTGGAGTTTACTTGCTCAAGCTCAGTTGCAACAAGGAATGGTGAAAGAGGCAATTGATTCTTACATTAAAGCTGGTGACCCATCTGCTTATATGGATGTTGTACAAACAGCTCATAAAACAGGTATATTTATATTTTTCATATATCAAATAAAAAGAATGTAGTTTCTTCAAGTCATTTCTCTCAAAAGTTGACATAATGCATATTTTTTTCATACTTGGACCCCGAGAAGAATATGTTTCAAGAGATAGTATACAATTCTCAACTGCATAAAAAATGCAGTCCACGATTAATTCCTTCAGAGGTGATTTTATACAATTGTAGAAATCAGTCTGTATACTTTCTTCTTCATTTGCATAGTTCTTTCTTTGGTTATAGGGTGAATTTAATAGAATTTCTCAGTGAAAATATAATAAAAGTGTTTTTACAATGTGCAAGAATTTTCATCCATGACAGTAGTCTCGCCAGTGATCAAGCGGTAAAATCGCTTAACTCTGATAGTTTGGTAAACGGGCTGGCTGCTTGTGCTTACCCATGTGTAACATGGATACGAGCCAGTTTACCTTAGAAAGTTCTCGATGAGATTAATTTTTAACATTTTCATCAATACATCGGAATACAGATAATTTGCAGTATAAGTAGTTTTCTCATGTAATTTAGAATTTTTATATGAAATAAGGTTTATAAGAAATTTTTCGGCACTTGATATTATCACCGCCACCTTACTAAAAGTCATTAAATTCTGACAAACATGTGTATAACAATTCCTCATTTGAGCAATGTTGTCATTTTTATATGCAGTTTTTTGTTACTTTTTAAACTCCAATGGATTTTATAGACAGATATCGATATTTTTCATCTTTTTTTTAACCCTTTGTACTCCACAGTCGTAGCATGGCAACTTTGAAAGATAATTTGATAACACTATTTTCACTGTTGCGGAGTCACTCCAAAATTAGTGGACTCTTGTAAATGCTATGGCATTATTGTAACTGATAACTCTGTTGTTCCTGTAGTTATGCAGTTGTGTAGTATAAGCTGATAACTCAGTTGTTGTGGCACCTAGAAATAACTTTGTTTTTGTATAAATGCAGGGAGATATTTTGGCATATGCTTATTGTAATCAATATGGCAACTGAACTTCTTCCAGTTGTGCCTTTGTCAACATATTCCTTACCTTAAAATGGGAGGAAAAAGTATTTATAAAAAAATAGCATTACTTATCGAATAAATTGGTAGCTTGTATTAAAGTGATTGGGAATTACTGAAAAATTATATGAGAAATTGCTGAGAGTGCATAGGGTAAAAATATGTATCATTGTGAAATTTGCTAGTGAAGGAAGAAACTCCAGTAAAATTTCTACAGGAATACAGTATTTTGCCTTAATATGGCTAAAGAGAACTATAATAAAAGGTATTGGCGGATAGCTAGTGCACAATGCCGAGATTGCACAACTCTGCAATGTCAATGCAGAGAGAAAACAGATCATTGTGTACCTAGAGAGAACAGTGGGAGAAAAAGTACAGGACTTTTTGCAGAAAATTTAAGCATTTTATTTTTTTAATGTATCATATAATCCTTATTTAATAATTAAAATTTGTATTTTAAATTGCTAAAATGAGTACTTTTCCGTTTCGCCGGTGAAAATCTTGCCAAGCAGACTTTATTTGCGAAAACACACAGTATACATATAAAAAATGTTGACAAATGTTAGTTCTAAGAATTTTTTATTTTGAAGATATAAACATTTTTAAGTCGTATAAAATTTTGTAAAAAAGCCAATAAATGAAGACAATAAATTTGTAAAAAGACATTAATTTAAGAGTTTACTATGATTTCATCGTACAGCATCCTAATTCGCCGGTTCATATCATGTGACCCCAAGTGATCTCATTTTGCGTAAACTACGCTACAAAAATCTAATTCTCTCAGTAATTATCTACATTAATTTCAAGTTAAACCTTAATTTGGAATACAAGTTTAAATGCAAGAATTATTTCAGTTCGTACTCAGAAACGACTTAAGCTTATTCAGAAATTATGTAAAATTGCAGTTCTTTACTTCGCTAGTGCATTCTCATTTGAATTGATGAATTTAACCCTTGACTTTGCCTTTTCGATATTTTCGCCACCTGGTGGATGGTGTGATTGCATCCTAATTGACTTAATTACCGCCCGCGAATGGCCTTAGGGCATAAAATTGAATTATCCGGTAAAAATTCTCTGTAATTGTATGCCAGTATTGAAAGAAACAATCGATCTGAAATGGCTGCGACTTGTTTTGAAAATGTTAAAGTAAAAGGTTACCAGTGAGGATATTTTGTTTGGTATAGGTTGTGCCATTACTGGCAACTTTATCACTTGCACTGGCAAAACGGAAAAGTACCCTAAAATGTTTTTATTGATAATGTTTGCTGGCTTTCAATAAATATCGATAATTTGTGAATCTCCCCCTTTTTTAATGTTGTGAAAATCGGTTAATTTGCACCCAGTTTACTCTTAATACCTTTTACTTTTTCATATGTACGAGGGTTGGAACTTTAATAGTGGCAACTATTTTTTTACAAGGAATACAAAAGTGATTCATGTCACCATGTTTTACAGTCCTTCAATATAGTTGCCAGCATTGTGTACAACCCGTTTCCAACGACGTGGAAGTCGCAGAATACCTGTAGCAGCGCCTGTTTTGTTGATAGTTTGAATGGACCGGTCTACTGCCGCAAGAATCTCAGGAACTTCATCTTAAGAATTAAGTCATAGTCACAAGGGCTTAGATCTGCGGAGTATGGTGGATGGTAAAGCACTTCCCAGCCCCATCGCTTGAACAAATCAGTCACAGCTTGTGCTGCATGCGGCCGAGCATTGTCATGCAAAATGAGAGGAGTGTTCTGCAGAAAGTTTCGCCGTTTTTTTCTCAAAGCTGGTCAGAGATTGTGCTGCAAAAATGAGCAGTAATACTGCGCAGTAACGGTCTGCTGTGGGGGAACGGTATGCGTTAGGATGACATCATCACAGTCGTACACGAGAATCACCATAACCGTTCTTCGCGTCACTCCGCATGCGCGTGACGTAGGCAGGACGAGTCTTTTTGCTGAGAGATAAGGTAGGTATGTAGTTCACGTGTGGCATACACAATATTCTTTGGTTTAGTTGCATAGCGTTTTTTCAGCTGTGTTGCCATTATTAAAGTTCCAACCCTCGTATAAAACTGCTAAATTGTAGCAAGGTGGTTGCATTAATATGTAAATAGCATTTTTTCATGATGTGCAAGTCTAACCCTGCAATATTAAGACCATTATAATTTTTATGAAATTTTTGTCTTTAATAAGTCTTAGACATGTATGTAAAGATTATATTTTCAGTGTTTCATTTTCTTCAAAAATTAAGCTTCAGTAGGTTGATTTCTTGTGATACGTTATGATTATAAAATTATACATGACAGTTTGATAAATCTCTACTCACATCAAGTTGTTGGTTGATATAACTGATAACATTCTGAACAGAAATGTTTTGGTTACTTCGGTGTTAATTAGCGAACAAAATCAATCAGTGTATAATGTATGCTACAGTTTGGATACATCTGACTGTAGAAGACATTTTAAAAACTTCTATAATTGTGAAATCTAAAATATTTATTGATTCAAATAAACTGTAAATTAGAGCTTTTTAAAAATTTTATGTTAAATATATTAATTACAGCTATGTTGTTTTTGATAAGCTTTTCTTTTAATGAGGCTTCTTGCTTAAAATGTTTCTAATCCTTTGATTCTTGAAAACTTTTTAACTGAGTTCTGTTGTGGTTTATCTGTAGTTATGAATTTTAAAGTTTTCTTGACTAATAAATTTGTGAACTATATATTTAAATCTAGAGAGCTGGGAAGATTTAGTTCGATACTTGCAGATGGCACGAAAGAAGGCACGAGAATCGTATGTCGAGTCTGAATTAATATATGCTTATGCAAAGACAAACCGCCTTGCAGATTTGGAGGAGTTTATATCTGGCCCCAATCATGCTGATATCCAAAAGGTGCTTTCTTTTAATATTTATAATATGCAAAATACATAAACATTTAAATAATAAGCTTTTAAAAATCTGATATTGTTAAATAAGAAATTAGTTTTTGATGTGGATATATTAAAAAGGATTTCGTTAATTTTGTATATCAAGTCAAATGCAGTATGATGATATGATGAGACTTATCGATTTTTATGTACAGAATATGGCAGTGCCTCGTAACCCCATGTTACGAAAGCTGGAAGAGTGATCTGTTGTGTAAATAATGTGAGTTTACGTCTATAGGACCTATTATAGAAAAGGAAAATGTTAAATTATGTTACAAACTTTAAAGTTCATCTGAAAGTAATAAATTAGATAAATTTATATGTATACATATTTATCTGTTGTACAGATATTTAGGTTTTTGTGCAATTCAGCTCTATTAAGGAAGCTTTGTAAGGTGCAGACAGGCTCGGTCTTCTATTGATAACAGAAAACAAGATTTCATTTGTCAGAGTAAGAGAAATAATTATTCGAAGTATAAACAAGTCTGCACCCTTTTTTAATAAAAAAAATGGGCATTTTGAAAGAATGGTATGTTATGTTTTATCCAAAGTATTGTCCATCGCTAGCCACTACTTTTCCCCATCTTTGGCAGCATAAGGATTACCACATTGGAAAAATGCTTCATCTTTCGATGCTATCCACAAATCAATGCAATTTTTGGTATCTTCATATGATGGGAAGCGCTGCTCAGACATGCCATGGGTCATCAATGAAAGCAAATAATAATCAAAAGGAGCAATGAACTGGTGAATACAGCAGGAGGGAGAAACTTTTTGAGTGTTTCGGAGTAGGTTTTGACTAGAGCCTCAATGTGTGGATGAACGTGATCATGCAGGAGCATAATTTTGTAAGGTTTGGGATAGTAGTGGGCCCATTTCTCTTTGCTCAGCTCAGTCTGAAAAATTGTATTCTGTAGAGAGCACCAGTAATGGTTTGTTTAGTTTGAGCAACTTACAATACATGACACGAAGTTGATCCCACCAATATATACATGATTTTTTTTCAATGAATACTCGGCTTGGCATGATGGCCTCATGATTTTTTCTTTGGATTGTTTTCCATCACATCTGTTTCTGGATCTGTTTTCCATTACAGTGACTATGTAATGTACAAAGGCCTTTCATTTATACCTGGCAAAGTAGCATTTCATGTGTAAAAAATTGTCGTTTAGAGTTTCTTGGATTCAGTTCATATGGAACCCAGTTTCCTTGCTTTTGAATCATTCCCAATGATTTTAAACAGTGTGAAGTTACTTGTTGAGTCGCTTCTAAGAGCAAAATTGCAAAAATAGCTTAAATGATTGCTGCCTTAAGTGAAAAAAGTGTAAAGGAAAAAAGTTCATCTTCATAAAAGAAGTCTACGAAAAAATTTCGTAGAGATCTGAAACTGTTAATAATGTGGAGGCTTTCCATTTATAAAAGTAATTCTGGTGTTTATATTGCAATTAATTATAACTAAAAATTAGGAGCATGAATAAATTTCATGAATAGCACATCATATTGATGCAAGTATATAGCTTTTTCATTTTCTTTTAAGGATTAGGCTTAAAATCCTGTAATACCTTATTTCTTGTGCTCTAAGAAAGAGTACTACAAATAAAAAATGCAGTATACTGCATATATTTTTTTATTTAAATGCTAGTCATGTTTTTGTGTGGTTTATCAATTATATCTGTTAGCATAGCATCATATTATCCTTCCTAATTTTTTGTATGTCCTTTGGTATGTCTTGGAGTGTATTGTTGCTAATAGGGGATTGGTACTATTCTGTATTGATTGGAGAAGGCAAAATTGTATTAAAACTGTCAGGCACAATATGTTTTGGAACATGTTCGGATGCATTGAGCCTGAGAGGCACTTGATTTACTAAACTTTTTTTTACATAAAAAGTTTTTTCTTACAAAAATCAAATCCTATCCATTATTATTAAACTTCTAAAAGTTATAAACGTACTTAAGGGACAATAAAACAGTTTTTATAGTCTTAAAAGGAAACTATATTAAACAAATTTTGCAAAATAACTTTTATAAATTTGTTGTACAAGGGTAATTATAAATTTAATTAAAATTAGAACATAAGTAATAATCTTATTCATCTGATTAATTAGGAGATATCTTCTCTCGTATAGCACTGAGGAGGACACATGAAAACATATGACAGGCAGGTTGCTGTGCAACACTTTTTGCACTCATATTAGCTTAATCTTCTCATAACTCATAAGAATCTCCAAATAACATGTTTCACTTTTTTTTTTTTTTTTTTAAGGTATCTGTGGCTGATCTTAAATTTGAAGTTATTGTTCTTGGTTGGAAGCGTATCTCTTTAATTTTTGTTGTAAAATGTACTGGCATCCCATTAAACTTCGTTGAGCAAGTTGTCCTAGCACAAGTTCATTAAACAGTTGTTTTGTGAAACAGCCTTGTTTTAAGAGCTGTGTACTATTACTGGCATGTATGATCTGAGAATTGATTGAAGTGTTTAACATTGTAAAAAAGATTACCACCGTTTCACATTCCGAGGCGCTTTATACAAATCACGCATTTTATCTACAATATCTACTCCTACCTTGGTTTCATTGTAGAAACTGATAATTTCTGGTTCCTATTTTTCAAAGTAGAAAGATCAATGGTTTGGTCATTGTGGAATGATGATACAAGAAGGATAATTTTGTTTTTTACCTTGAAATGTAGGACATCAAAACATTATCATCACTGCTGAAACTAAAACTACTGGAGTGTTGTGGTCTGGCTTTATCCCAAATAAAAGTCCGTATTTTCCTAAATGTCATTTTCTTTGCAGTGACTGGAAAAAAAGCTCACATGGAAAAATGCTCACTTAGAAATATGCTCACATGGAAAAAAGCTCACATGAAATATGTTCACATGGACAAATGCTCACATTAACCTTTTCAGGGGCAATAAATAAAAGCATGAAAACTGTAGTAAAATTTTGCATGTACTGTAATATTTTTTACCATTGCCCCTGTACGACATTTTTTTCCTAACTGCTAATAATTAATTTTTGCTTCTTTACTCTATTTTTGCATACTTTTGATGTGTATATATAAAAATTGATATTTGAAGGTAGTTATTCAAGTTTTGAGCCAAAAAATTTGTAAAATTTCTGCAGAAATTTTAAATTTTAGAAATAAAATTAGCATTTTTAGGCACTTTGATGATGCCTCTCAGTTGAACATTATGAAGCAGCCTTCGAAAACATGGAAAACTGACATTTGGTAATCGTGAATCATCTAAGAAACTATGATAAAATCGATGATAAGATTAAATATTTTAAGTAATTTAAATAAAATAATCATTCTAAATTATTATTCATTATTCTTCTAAATGTTTATATTAAAAAATATGTAACGTATATTTATTATTTTTTACTGTATAATTCTGTTTCATGTTTACTTCCTTTCTCCTCTCCTTTTAATTCTAAACGGCCCATTTGTTAATCTTGTGTAGCAACTGAATCTATACATAAGTTATAAAGTTTTTGAAATATATACCATAGATGTTTTGGTAATTTAAATAATTTTTCTTTAGAAAATTCAAGTAGGTGGACGATGTTCAAATCAATTAATTATTGTTTCATTAATGTAGGGATATTTCTATGTGAATTATTTATCAATAAGCTTATTTCCATGTGAGCATACTTCTGTGTGAGCATATTTCTAAGTGAGCTTTTTTCTATGTGGGCTTTTTTCCTGTGTGCATTTATACCTGTGGGCTTTTTTCCTAGAACCCTTTTTCGCTTTCCTCTTGTTCTGTCTCTGATCCCTCTTCACGTTTCTCTACACCATCTTCTGAATCAATATAGCTTTCAACATCAAAATTTTCATCTTTGACATCCTCATCTTCTTCATCTGATATGTCCAATAAACTGTTAATTTCTTCGAGGTCCTGAGGGTTTCTCAAATCCATTTTGAAGCCTGAATCAAACAAATATTTATAATGTTGTTGTGAGAATGTCTTAGTCAGATTTTGTAATAAGCAATGTTTTTAATTATTAAAACATTTTACAATTCATGACATGATCAGGTGCAATGTGCTTGAAAATTCAGAGCCCAAAAACATACCCAATTTTGTGGATAATCATAAAATTATTTTATTGTATGAAACTGCTAACCAAAAGATGTGATAGTATTAAAAAACCATTGGAAACTTGTCAAATTGCAACATAATCTGGCACAATGGACCTATTAGATCATTTCATCTGTCAACTCGAAATGAAGAAATATGTTCACTGGCTAACCTTTCGACTGTCAGTGGCACTAGAAGAGGGAAGCTAACTGGATGGAGAAGTTAGTGACAATGTTTGAAGGAGGCAGGCAAATAAAAGTGTTCAAGGTCTGCCTAGCAGATCAAATGTCCCCGAAGAAGTGATAAATGGTGTCACTGAATATTGATAGTATTTCTCTTTTATAATAAATTTGTTGCAATCATTTAAAATGTTCTTATTTTTATTTTACTTCTAAAATTTTTCATAAATTTTTAGTAGTTTTATCCTTTCCTTTTGATAATTCTAACATAAAACCAATTTTCAGTATTTAGTTATCAGTCAGTGAACGATATAAGAAAGCTAATGATCACCCCTAATTTAGTATTAACATTTTCTGTAACCCTATCACTTTTTTACTGGATATTGACATTTCTGAATTTCTGAGTGGAAATAATCATTATATTTTTAAGTGTTTGCATAGAAAATTTCGGTTTCTTGAAAGTATTTATGATTTTTAATTTGAAATAAATATTGATCAAAAATCACTTTTATTTCCTGTAGTTAATATGAATTTCAGAAAAACTTTGGAAATTATTAGCAGCTATTGTGGTGTTGCTGGCCATGATCGTATAAAAGTAATTATACTAAGAGTATCAAATGCGAATTAATTCCGCGTAAAAGTTAAACTAAAAATTTAGTGGTTAGTACATTGCATGAATTTTAATAATAAGAATAAAATGACTTACCCAATAAGGCATGCATGAATCAGTATCTCTCTTTTAAATATGTATTTATTAAATCACAAAAACACACATTTCTTGATTAGCCTAGATAAATCGCAAAAACACACTTTTCTTGATTAGCCTAGATAAATCACAAAAATACACTTTTCTTGATTAGCCTATATTCGATATGTTAAAAAAAAAAGAAAAAAACACTCATGAATGCCCTTCGGCATGTCCTACTCGTTAGTCCTACGGGACTGTCATAGCGTTCAATTTTTACAGTATATTGCAATTCCTAATCTTGATGCATCACAGGCACATTACATATCAGCATCTTGCAAGAAGCTTAATTAGTATGCAGTGCAATTACTCGTGATAGAAGAGATCAAATTTCTGTTAGATAGGCTTGAAATTGGTGCACATGGTCGTCACTTCGAAACATCCAATTGTCAGGATTATACACTTTGAGTCACAGCACAGGAACAATTTTTACCTCGCAGCCTAATCAGTAAAGTTTACCTGAATTCTTATATTCTTCGTACAAGAACAGATTTTCTCCTCCATCTTATGAAAATGGACATCAGATCGAGTACCGTGGACGATGGCGAGAGCTGTGTGTCTGTGTGTGTGTGTGGCCCGAAGGCCCACACACTCGTTAACACGACGACAGGCAGAAAGAGAAAGACAAAACCAGTCCTTCCAGTTTTTATCCACTGCGATGCACGTGGCAGGGCGCGATAACGATTTAAGAATCGATACAGCCACTGTGTTCACTGAGAATTCTGTGTTCTCACAGCTATCAAAAAGAAAAGTAATATCATTTTTATTAATTAAAAAAAATCTAAAAATTAAGTTTTATGTTCTATTTTTCAAATGCCATATAATACATACCACTCTTGTTCTGTGCATAATTTATAAAAATATGTTTTTACACACCTGTTTGTTACTTTTGTGTACTGGAGTAAGTAGTCGAAGGCTATATTAGATTGTGGACTGAAATATAAGCTACACATGTTTTATGAATCTTAGAGACGCATATAATTCAATGTAGGATATGTGATAACATTGATAGCAATATGTATCTTATTTTGCTTCCTTTAAATATTCTGAAATAATTGTCCTTCCTATTTTCTAATTTACGATTCTTTAAATAGCTTTTTGATTATGGTGTCTGAGCATCCTCAAGGTAGATAGCAAAAGATTTGCTATCTCCTCTCTTATTTTCCGGTGTACATATTTTTATTTTGAAATGTATGTTAAATTTGCTAACTTCTACCAGCATCTTTTTTAGATTGGTGACCGTTGCTTTGAAGATGGACTTTATGAACCTGCTAAGTTATTATATAACAATGTGTCCAACTTTGCTCGTTTGGCTATCACTTTGGTGCATTTGAAAGAATTTCAAGGTGCTGTTGACAGTGCTCGGAAAGCCAATTCTACTCGAACCTGGAAGGAGGTAAAAGAATTTATCACATTTAAATTGATTGAAATTCAATGAAATATGCGTAAAATTACTTTTGTAATTTCTCTAGACTGTTATAAAGTGTGCTTAAATATTCTAGTAATATATTGTCATGAAACATCAAAATCAGTACGTATTTAATTTCATGGCTAAAGTATGTTTTCAATAATCGATGACTTTAATGCAATTTTCAGGTTTGTTTTGCTTGTGTCGATAATGAAGAATTTAGGTTAGCTCAGATGTGTGGCCTTCATATTGTTGTTCATGCTGATGAATTAGAAGATCTTATAAACTATTATCAAGACCGAGGATATTTTGAAGAATTAATTAGCCTTCTGGAAGCTGCTCTTGGTAATTTTCAAATGAATATGTAATGAATGTATTTTTAAATGTTTAATATTCACAAAAGCACTATAATCCAACAATAAACAGTCCAATTTATGGATTGTGTGTTGTTGGATTGTATAGTTTCAAATGGGAGTATAATGTGTGTCAAATGATTCCAGTATGTGTGAAAAAGGAATTTGATATGGATCTTTTCTATTGTAGGAACAATATAAAAAGATTAGAAATTTCTATAAGGTACTTGTTCCAATAAACGAACTAAAATAGACTGACTGCAAAAAGTTGCTGACACACTTTAAAAAGTTTTTGTTGGCATGGCTTATTTTGGAAACAAGAACACTGCTGTAAAATACGAGAAAAGCACGATTTAAAGATAGCCCGTACACAACAATCATCTGCTTTTGTGGATTTCTGTCTTTATTTCAGGATTTCTATGTGGATCGACATAATAAAGTACAGTAAGACCCCGCTTAACGCTGTTTCGGTTTAGCGCTCTTTTATTTCAACCCGGAGATTCCATGAAATCGCTCGCAGCATACGGGGATTCCCCGAAATATTATGCAGCGATAGGTTTCAAATACATATCCGAAAGAGTGTACTTGTATTTCTTGTTTGGTGCGGTATTGTACAGACATATTTTGAAGGGGTAAAAATGTGGAAGATGTCGAAGAAATAATTCAAGAAGCAGCGGCTAGTCTTTCTAATGATGAGCTCAAGGAATTAACTGAACAAGAAGAAAACAAAAATGTTGACAGCAGTGATTCAGAAGAAGAGCAAAAAGAACTTTCGATGGTGTTTGTAACAAGGAGTTTGTCTACCATAACTGAAATAATGGATCCATTCATTGAAAATGATCCGAATTTTGACAGGAGCTCAAAAGTAAGGCGTGGTGTTAGAGATGCTCTATCCATTTATGAAGAACTTTTAAGAAAACAACGCAAAAGAAAAAGGCAAACAACATTAGATGCTTTTGTCACAAAAAGGCAGAACACTGAAAACACGGAAGGCTAACTAAATATGACTGACTTAGAATTTTATTTGTTTTTTTAAGAATATTCGTTTTGTTATTTATATTTTGTTTTTATTTTTGCAAGAAATAATAATGTGGTATTAATTTGGGCTTTAAGAAATAAATGTTTGGTTTTATTTTTATTAAAAAAAACATACTTTTTAAATTTAATACCTAACCAATTTCCTAGCCATCTTCCCCTAACCCCAATATTTACATGTAAAGATAGCCTCGTTTAGCGCTGTTTCGCATTACGCTCTACTTTGATGGAACATATCCCCCGCGTTAAGCGGGGTCTTACTGTATAATAAGTACCATAATAGTTCTTTGGCTTGTATTGTCCTATAATGGAAAAGATACCTTGATATTTTAGAATTTTTTGTTCTTTTCAATGTTAAATATGACAAATCACTTTTCATATCTGTAGCATTAGATATCCATGTAATATATTTTATGGTATATTTATATATAGCATGATGTAAAAATGGTAATTATTTAATTCTCTAACAATATCTTTTAACAGAAAAATAATTATTTACTGAACATTTGCATTTAGGCTTTCTTTGGAAATGAAACATCACAGGAGCTTAAAACATCTCTTGGGGAAATCACGCAGTTATGACAGCTACTGTATATATACATACATTAGAAATTCAGAGCCTCTTAATCTTTTAGATGTATTGTCACAAAGCATTCTTATTAGAAGGACTTAATTGTTGGCATCTCTTGTGATTTCTTCCTGTACAAAGTTTTTCTGGCATTTTCAGTTATGAATAACAATTTTAACTAGCTCAAATGACTGGGCAACTGTGTGGTATAGGTTTAGTCAATGCCTTATTGTGAAGAAGCGCTTGTTAATCATATGCAATATTGCTCCTTATCCTTTGTAATCCTTTAATACCATGTCAGTTTGTCAGTGCATTTTGTGACGTGTTGTATTGCTAATGCTGTTTTGTTGAACCATTTTTTTAGCATATAATGTCCAAGGCAGATGCTTGCATAAGATCACAACCCTTTCTTGACTTATCTCCGGACCATTTCTCAAGAGAACATGCTATAAGAGCTGTTAGGGCATTGGCTTTAGCAGTCTTGAAATGTATAAAAGTTTCTTGAAAATTTGTAAAATGTATGGCAGCAGATTATGCTGGACAACTCAGGGGATTTTGTTTGCATGAGTTCTCACAAGATCAAATTTCTTCATGCGTTCACACCAAATAGTGTATATCTGATAATGTTTCTGAACCATATTCGCACAGTAAATGAAATAATTCTTTTCTGATTTGAAGTCACTTTTTCATATTGACTGTAAGTTAAGTTATATAAGGGGTGTTCAGATGAAAAGCTACAAAATGTTGTAACAACCAAACCAGTTGAAATTTGAATATATCGCTCTGGCATAACGTAACGAGACATCTAAGGATGCAAATGTAGTGTCTGACGCGGTTGTAGACAAGCACCTGCACATGATGCCGGAGTGAAGTAGGCAGCTGTGTGTCCCATCCAATTGGTGTGGCAGAACGAGTGATGTAGCATTCACATTGCAAAATTCGATGACTGAGCAGCAGTGAGATGTTATCAGATTTCCGATTGTGGAAGGGTTAAACCTGCCAATATTCATCACCGAATTGTGGCCATATACAGAGCAGACTGTGTGTAGGACAAGTTAGTAAGAAAGTAGAGCACCAGTTTTCGTGAAAGCTTGGAGTGTTTGAGTGATGACCCAAGACCAGGCCAGGTAAAAACAGTAATAACATCCGAACTTGTTGACAAAGTGGCCTTGGTGAGAAGTGACATCTCAAAGGGAAGCACTTCAGCTTGGACGACTAGCTGAAGGACATAGTGGAGGACTGGCTCTTGTCACAGCTACGGGAATTCTGGGAAGAGGGAATCCTCAGCTCCTGAAACAGTGGAATAATTGTGCTCAATCCTTTGGTGTGATTACTCTTGAATAAAGACTACAGGGTAGCTGTAGTGCTGTTTTGTACCTTTTCATTTGAACACCCCTAATGCATTTAACATTTAAATTGGAATAAAATGTACATGCTGTACAAAAAATGTATAAATTATTTAATGCTCTAATAAGATTTACTTTTTGGTATAAAATTGGGAATTTTATAATTTTTCATATATATTTGAAACTAAATATAGTACTTTATGTATGGGAAATACAAGAGGAGAAAAATTGCATATTTAACAGTAACATCAGAAAATTCATCTCGGAATGAGTATTTTTGTATTTCTATAAAAGTATTTTCATAAAGACAAGTGTATGTTAAAAGAATTGCAGTAATAAGACCATGCAGTAAAAACAAGATTAAAAAAGGGTTTATAAAACTTATTGCAAAATATTTTGAACTTGTATGTATTACATTTATTGACTGTGACTAAAACATCTAATCATAATCTGTCAAAAACTAATGAGAAAATATTAAGTAGGAATTTTGTTTTGAAACCTTAAAAACTGTATGAAAGCAAATAAAATATATGCTTGTATTTAGTAATTTCATGTTGACTATTTATAAAATTTTGTCATGGATTTCATTTTTAGGCTTGGAAAGAGCTCATATGGGAATGTTCACAGAATTGGGTATTCTGTATTCAAAATATAAACCATCAAAAATGAAAGAACATCTTGAACTCTTTTGGTCTCGAGTAAACATTCCAAAGGTATATGGTTGTAATGCAACTTTCATATGTTCATTTGTCTGTATTAAATATAAAGTAGTATATTTTTCAGTAATTCAAATAATTTTTTACAGGTGCTTAGAGCTGCTGAACAAGCTCATCTGTGGGCTGAATTAGTGTTCCTGTATGATAAATATGAAGAATATGATAATGCTGTTGTAACTATGATCAATCATCCTACTGAAGCTTGGCGTGAAGGACATTTCAAAGAAATAATTACGAAAGTTGCTAACATAGAGTTATATTATAAAGCTATTCAGTTTTATGTGGACTACAAACCCATGCTTCTCAATGACCTTCTTTTAGTTCTGTCTCCACGTATGGATCATACTCGTGCGGTCAATTATTTCACAAAGGTATTTAATGTTTCAAGTATATGAAGTATTTTTATTCTAATGGGATATTGTACAGTATTTTAGAAATTGAATGAAGTTTTCTATTATCTACTTCTTTTTTTATTTTACCTTAGGGAGAATATATATTTTTGTTACACTTTGGGTAAAGCATTTAAGTTTTCGTGTACATAGTATATTTTCTATACAGTCAAAAGTCGTTAATCCGGACCTCAAAGCTACAAACTTTCTGCACATATGCGTTTACGCATGCGCGGGAAACCTTTACGCATGTGCGTATATGCATGCGCGTTTAATGTATAGCGGACGGTATAAGCTAAGCTTAAATTATCTAATTATCTATTTCAGTTAATGTTGCAAATTGTGTCGTTCCTTAATCTTCAAATTGGATAGAGCTTATTATTTTTTGCAGACTCTTAGAGCAATTTTATAAAAGTAAGCTTGAACTTTCGATTATGTCAAATAGAATTTTCAATGCTGGATCTACAAAGCGAAAGCATGTTTCGATGTCCATCAAACAAAAAGAGGAATTGCTGCAAAAAATGGATAAAGGCATATCCTTTGTTTCTCTAACCATTCCAAAGTCTGTTTATCAATTTCACGCTGCTCTGCGGGGAAGGGGAACATCGCGGCGCGCAATGAACTGGAAGTTGATCTAGCAGCACTATCCTTATCTTCAGGGCAGATGTTTTTATTTTATTCGGCTTATAATTCATTACTAAATGTAGTATTTCATCTCGATGTACTCTGTCTTTGATATGATTTAAATCAAATTCATTATAAATATCACGAATACACATCAAATAGTTTTCTGGTTGCAATTTTCTAATTTTGACTGTGCGTAATATATGCTTTACGCATGCGCGCGTTGAAAGAAATGTTAGTAAAGTAAATAAATATTAAGCTTTTTTTTTTGTAAATTTTGATACCCTTTAGATCATAATTGTTCTTTATTTCATAAATTATGGTTTCATATTTTTAATTTTATAATTTCTGCATGCCATCTTACCAGATTTAAACTGATTATCTATAATCCGGAAAATTCGATAATCCGGAATCGCCAAAGTCCCAACGAGTCCAGATTAAAGACTTCTGACTATATTAAGTTCTTTTGGTGTCATATATTTTAAACATTTAATATTGATGAGATGAAATTATTTCAGGTGAATCATCTGCCTCTTGTAAAACCTTACCTACGATCTGTACAAAGTCTTAATAACAAAGCAATCAATGAAGCCTTAAATGGTTTGCTTATTGAAGAAGAGGACTTCCAAGGCTTGCGTACATCCATAGATGCATTTGATAATTTCGACAACATAGCTCTAGCGCAACGTTTAGAAAAACATGAACTTATAGAATTCCGTCGAATAGCTGCCTATTTGTATAAAGGCAACAATAGGTGGAAACAGTCAGTTGAATTATGCAAGAAAGACAGATTGTTTAAGGTATGTACACATTAGAGACTTATATATATATTTAAATAATTTAGTATTTCATTTACGTTCAGTAACTATTTATTGTAAACTACTTAAAGTTGTATGTTTATCTATACATCAAGTAATACTCTAAATTTGCAAATATATAAAACTATCCAAATTCTTGTTGGAAGGGGGGGGGGAAATTTGGTACGCATCGGTAATCTTCTTTAAAGGCTTAAATTCCAGGGTCTGGGAATAAGTGAACTATATAAAAAAGGTAGATCCATGTCATTCACAGACTAAACGATCATAGGCTTCAAGCATAACTTCTTTTAATTCAAATTTATTTAACATAGTTATTTAAATTTTCCTGCCGTCAAATAAATCATATTTAATGTTATGTGTGTTTCAGTATTTCTCCTCCAACATGCTATTGAACAAATGGTGGATTATCAAAATCTTTATTATGATAGCTGATGTTTCTGAA
Source organism: Stegodyphus dumicola (assembly GCF_044657685.1). Taxonomy (NCBI): domain Eukaryota; kingdom Metazoa; phylum Arthropoda; class Arachnida; order Araneae; family Eresidae; genus Stegodyphus; species Stegodyphus dumicola. The sequence goes on from NC_140771.1 coordinate 205,620,363, forward strand.
TTTTGATTTCAAATAGATTGATTTTTCGGTATTCAAATCAATTATCGGTATTCAATTTCATGTTGAAGTACTGTAGAATTTTGTTTATCTGATGAAGTAACTGCCATAGCTATATTGCTGGCTCACTTTTTCAGGTAACTCATTGTCAGGTCTCTTTTCATGATAAAAAAGGATAAGTCTAATTTTTTTTAATAACTGTTTTCAAATATTTTTGCATAAAATAAATCTCAGAATTCAGTTTAAAAATTTTTTATTAAAGCATACAAAGAAAATGATACATCGATAATTTTTAAAAATGGTAAGTTTCTGCTTTATTATTTTTAAATGCTAAACCTCATGGATGAAAATGGAAAATCATGGTAAAAATGAATAGCGTTATAGTTAAAATGTTTAAGTGTTTATCTTACCCCCTCAAAAATCTCATTTTTTATATAACCTGTCTTCAATGTCAAAAATACTTTTTCAGAACAGTCTCAATCCATTGGCAGATTTCATTAGAGGACAACAGAATTTGCGAGATACGCACTTTAAGCATTGTTTAAAATATTTTTTTGAAGTGATTGCAATTTTTGTAGTTTATTTACTTTTGGGAAACTTTCTTTGTGAGAAGCAAATTCTATTTGACATAATCTGACAATGAACATACATTTTGAAAGTCATCATGTAGGCCAAGTACTTTGGTCCATGTAGGCCAAGTACAGACCAAGTACTTTGGTCTGTTTTTTCTTACTGTATTGAGATTACTTATTCATAATATAAAATGTATTTGCTTCTAAGTAAGAAGCTGGTGAAAATGATGATTTGAAACAAAATTGGCCATTCCTCATATTAATCAACAGAGCAGTATTTATCTCGACTTCATTTAACTAATGCAGTGAATTTAACTGCTTTTTCCCTCTTATTAGACATTAGCGTATCTGGAGATTTATAACAGTTAACTGCCTTAGTTAAAATGTTCATTGCTAGAAAATGCATTAGCAGAATTTTAAAAATCCTTGAATAGCCTGTGCTCAGTTTTGAATGTAAATAAAATTTAAATTTTCGAACAATTCAACGTGGCAAATTTAATGTCAGTTTTTAAACTTTTTAACAGCATGCTATATTTATAACACATTTTCAGTGAAGATACTGATGTGTGCATGCGGGATCATAGCACACAGAACGAATAATAGCTCGAAACTTATTGTCTCAAAAGAAAAAATTTACAGTTCTGAAACTTGTAAGCTACAAAAGTACTTGTATAGCTTTTCTGAGAATAAAAGAGCATAATCAGTAAGTTCCACCTCAAATTACTGAGAAGTAAGCACAGTGTAGTGCTAACACTTATAAATATCAAAGCTCCCACAGAAATCTGAATACTCCGAAGTCAACTGTTGAACTAAAAACTGAGAACTGATACTCTCTCCCGGCTTTTCCTTCAGTCGCCAAATCTCTAGTACCTTCCATTTCTCAAAATTACTTGAAGGCATTTAAGGTTAAAGTTACTTATAAGGGCCAGATGTAGGAATTAATTACAGGGATCGGACCAAAATGTCACCAAGTTTGGCAATAAAAATTAGTCGCCCAAAATTATAGCCAACTTGGTGTGATAGCCATTTATTTTCAATGTTAGAGACTGGTCCCTGTAGTTGTATTTTTGTGACAAAGCTTAGCTTTCTCAAGGCACTTCATTTTACATTATGTAGGAGATGCTACAATTTCACATAAATTTACATAGATACTAAATTCATGATAGTACAAATTTATTTTATTGATATTATTTAATATTTGTGCCTGTGCTGCTTTTTTCTTTCTTTTTAATAATAAATTAATTTTGTTGCATTTTTTGCTGTAGATAATCTCTAAATCCTTTGGCATTTTGTAAGGTTGCTCGATAAATTGACTTACAGATCAAAATGAAATGTAGAGAATTAGAATTTTAAAAAAATCATTGCAGTTATGAAGTGGTAATTGTTTTAGAATTTTTATATATAAGTTTTCTTTATATATTTTGCTATTTCAAAGCCAATACACACAGGATTAATGTCACATCTCTAAATAGTTTAATATCACATATTGTTTATTACAATGTTGAGTTTGTGCGGCTCTGAATGTAATTTTTTTTTTAAAGTTTTACTTGGAATTGTGTCATACATGGAGAAAAGTTTCATTCTCCCCATGTACATGGCGATTCATTTCCATTTTTTAAAAAACTAATCAGAAATTTGACATTGTGCACATTCTTTCATTAAGCTTTTTCATTTCTTTAAGGTTTGCTGCCATCTAGTTAGATTTCATGCCAATACGTGAGTTTCGTGCTAAATGACATTCTGTTAACAAAAAAGTACTGAAAATAGTATTGTTTTCATAACCATTTGTTTTTATGCTTAGCTTTTTGTTTTCAATATTACATTTAGCTGAATTCTGGAAAACTAAAAATGTATTAATATTTTATGTAAGCATTTTTAATTTGTACATTTAAGTTCTTGCTTAAAACTAAGATATATACAGAATAACATAAACATTTAAGTTCAAAAAATTTTAATATAAAATTTTATTAGGTAACTTTCATTTTCAATAGGATGCAATGGAATATGCAGCAGAATCTAAAATGGCAGAAGTAGCAGAAGAACTGCTGTCCTGGTTTTTAGATGAAAAGAATTATGAATGTTTTGCAGCTTGTCTATTCCAGTGTTACGATCTTTTACATCCAGATGTTATTCTGGAATTATCATGGCGGCATAACATCACAGATTTTGCCATGCCATATCTCATACAAGTGATGAGGGAATACATTAGTAAGGTGTGTAATTGAAAATGCATTTTGAATATCAATATTTATTCTTCTAAAAAAATGTATTTAAGTTTATTTAAAATGTAATTCTTTTTTTAAGGTCGATAAATTAGAGGAGTTAGAAACTCAGAGATTGGAAGAGTCAGCTCAAAATGAGGCAAAACCTATTGTTTATGGTTAGTTCTTATTTTCATGTCTTTTGGAATGCAGTTTTAAATTTGATTTTGTTATTACATTTTCTCAAAATTTCATTGTAATATAAAAACATGAAAAACAAGTAGAATTCAAGTGCAGAGTGATTTCAATTGTTATTAACCCCTTGGGTACATTTGACGTCTGAGACACGTCATTCACTTTTTTACCCCTAGGAGCAGTTGACGTGTCTAAGATGTCAAACCAAAAATTAAACTCTTGGGTACATTTGACGTCTGAGAAACAACATTCACTTGTTTTCCCTAGGAGCGGATGACATGTCTAAAACGTTATTTGAGGTTATGCACAATTCTGTTCAATTCATTGTAGCTTGTATCAGTCATTATAGAAGAGGCAATTACAGTATTTCGGTGAACATTATTTGCGATACACTGCCCCATTATGTCAAAAACAAGGAATATATTTTATGATAGTGATAGCGAAAGTGACTTTGAGAAATCTAAAGAAGAATTGTTTAGTGATCCTGAAATTGACAATTACAATGAAATACAAAGCGAAGGTGATATTGAACTAGAAAATGATGACAATTGTAATATGATATCAAGGTTTTGAAGACACGACGCATAAGACGTCTATCGAGCAGTGATAGTGAATCTTCTGGTGAATCAGTATCAGAGGAATGGATTTGGGAAGAAGAAGAAAATGTAGCCGATATAAAAAGTTTTTCTGAAATATCTGGAATTAATCCTTTGAGCCTGCATAGACTAGGTAGTAATCCTACGCCTTTAGATGTTTTGAAAGAATCTTGAATGAAGATTGGGACACTATAGTAGAAGAGACGAATAAATATGCCAGACAAGGGATAGAAAAAGAAGGTTCAGTAAAAAAAAAAAAAAAAAAAAAAAAAAAAGGTGGTTTCCTGTAAGTTCTGATGAAATGAAAGCTTATTTTGCATTATGCATCTTGATGTCGCACATGAAGAAGCCAAAAATGCATATGTATTGGTCAAAATGATATGCAATAAGTACTCCAATTTTTGCCAGCACTATGGTACGCGATAGGCTTTTGATATTTCAAGCTTTCTACATTTTACGGATGATAAAGAGGAAAATAAAGATGACAGAATAAGAAAGATTAGAAATATAGTGGATTACCTAAATACTAAATTTTGTTACATTTATACTCCTAAAGTGAAGTAGCTATTGATGAATCGCAACCAAAAATTATATCCGTTCCACATGCAAAAATTTTCTCAAATAAATCCGTACCCAAGGGGTTAAGTTTGAATTTGTTTCTTTACATTCACTCTACACAAATGGTTCTCAAATTTTAATTCATGTATCCCAACGTATATGCAACTTTCAAATGAATTTTAGTAGAATGATTAGAGACTCGAATTTTACAACAGATGTTTTTGATCATCAGATTTGTTCATTTTGTGTGCTCAGGAGTAATTTCCATTTTAAATGCATGTATACTTATATTTTCCTTTTTAATCTTAACTAAAAGTATAAAAAATTAAAAGAATACTGTCAAATACAAAACAGTCAGTTTACAGCAACACATAATTACAATTTAAACAACAGGCATAATTAAATCGATGGTTAATCTGAGGGTAGTTGCAGAAAAACACAGGGAAAATGAAGGAATGAATACCAATTAAATATATCCATATCATAATTCACAGAAAAGTACTTAATTTGCAATTTCTCTGAAAAGTATTTAAAATTTACCTATATTTTGTAAAATTTACCTAATACGGTCATTTTTCAATAAATTTTGATGTCAGTTTTACTTTTTTATGAATATTATTTTCTTGCCATTGCACACACTAAAATAATATGAGCAATAAAACTGTTTCACCAACATTGAAAGAAAGTGAAAAAGTATTCATAGAATAACAGCTGATCTATTATTTTCAACATTAAAATTGTGTTGGAAGTATAGTATATTGACAGTGTGTAGGAGCAAATTGAAATGCAACTGATAAATTCAATGATTATTTAAAAAAAAAAAAAAAAAAAAAGCATTTGTAATACTTTATAACAAAATTATTCAGTTTGTTAGGAAGAAAAATCTATCCATAACAGATAAATGTTTACTTTTAGCACTGCTCTTAGTATGAAATGAAATTTTTTGACAGTGGCCTTAAACATACATGTGGATTGCTTGTATGTAAACAAAGGCCTTTATTATAACTGAGGAGTGAAACATGAAATTGAGATTCACTGGTCAACCTTATAATCAGGTGGATATAGTGCAATACTCAAGCAATGTCATTTTGCTGTAAACATTTTTTTAAATCCTAGAACACAAATGTAAAATGGGAAACTATTCAGTGTTGTTTGTTTTATTTCAGTAAAATTATTATATTTTTGTGTAAAATGTATATGAATGACTTGAATAAAATGTAACTATATTAAGAGATTTATACAAAATGTAACTATAATTCAACTATAATTTAGAGAAAAAGCATTTTTCACTCTTAATGTATAGTATAGTAAGTTGCATTTAATTAAATATAATTCCTTAATTGAATAAATTTTCCTTTTACAGCTCCTGAGCCTCAGCTGATGCTGACTGCTGGACCAGGCATGATAGGTGCTGGGTATCAAACTTATGCTCCTCCAATGCCTGGATATCAAGGTTATGGTATGTAGGAGTCAGAAAGCTAGCATCTTCTGTAAAATTAGTGGAGTCAAGCAGCCTGCAGGTACCGGGCACACAGTGGATGAAATAGAACTATTTAATGTTTACATCCTGTTATATGTATATGAAAATGGATGAGGAAATGGGTGGAGTTATAGAGCATTTGAATTGAAATCTTAACATTTTCATCTTGTTAATAGGTCATTATTATTGGGCCCTCATCAGTGTAGAAATATGTTAAAACTTAATTTTTTTGACTTTTTAAGCACTTAAAAATTATGACCTGCATTGGAAAACTTTTTTTCTTGGGTGTATATGTGCGAGTTGGTGAAGGGTACCTGAATTCTTTTCATTTTTAAAATTTTACCCTGGTATGCCATTTTATTCAACTTAACCAAAGGAATTATAAGTTTACTGATCTTTATAAAATACATGTTTTGTTCTTCGTAAATAGTAGTATGTAATTTAAAAAAATATTTAATCTTGTTAGATTGTATGTGCTTGTTGATATTGCTTTGTTAAATCTGTTCTTTATAACTTTGTAAAAACTGTGACATGTATATGATTTGTCATTTTATTTAGTTAATTCATAAATATATGTATAAAATCTAATTGTATGGAATTTCTTTAAACAGGACTTATTATATCACCTTATTAAAAAGTAAATCTGAACTGCTTGCTGCAATGTAGATGAAGTGTTATGTATTATAAGAGATGTATCATCTTGATGCCTGAATATTATGTCACTAATGTGGGCAATTCAAAAGGCATATGGCAAAAGACTATAATTTGTATGCTGAAGTTTCTTCCGTTTCCTGTAGCTGACCTAGACTCTAAATTCAAATATGCAGTGTTGTAAGCATTGGGTTAATGCATTCCGTCTGAAGTGTCTCACTGAAGAATTAAATAAAAAAATACATTATGTCTGTACGGATTCTTATTTAAAATCCTATATTTTTTAATTAATTTAAAATTTAACTCTTTTGAATTCCTTTTTTCATTCAAGTAAATTATTTTTCTAAATAATGCATATATAACAGAAGGATTTTATTTCTGCACAAGTAATCTAAGATGAAAAAAATTTCCATATAAAATGACAGTATTAAAAAGTCTGTTATAGGAATTCCATAAAATAACAGGATTATTCTGAGAACTAATTAAGTGAAATGACCTTGATAATGTTAACTATATTCTGTTTGAAAATTTGTTAAAATCTTTAATAATGTAATAACATGTAAAATTTACTTTTTTAAATCTGTTTAATAAGATAATGAAATCATTGTCAGAAATTTTGATCTTTGACACCTACTCCCCCCTCCTCTACAGTATTTTAAATTTAACCGTTTAACTTTATTTTGATGTAGTATGTCCATAATGATGTAAATAACATACACTGTCCTAGGTCTTCTTTATTCAAATAAGGATACATTATTAGATATGAATTTTAAAGATAGCCTTACATTGAAACCTATTTAAACAAAAAGTGCAGTTGCAGTTTATGGTTTTGAAATAGCTACTTCATGCAATTGCCATTGAGAATTCATCATTAAATGACATTCCAAGTATATCTTAAATTTTAGAATAATCATGAGTGTTAGATGTTTAATCTGAAAAATTCAAAATAAATTCATGTTTACATAAATTCTTTCTCCTGTGAATTATTTAATTAACTTTTTATAAGTTTATAACTGACATTAAAATAAACTTATACGGAGAATTTTTACTTGAACAATTTTCCGATAAATATTTAAAAATTCAAGGAGGAAGTACGGAAAACTATTTTTTCGTTAGATTGTTATGAAAGATGATATTTTAGCAAATTTAAAAGCAGCTTTTTATAATAAGAGTCAAATTTGTCATTGGTTTGTAGACAACAAAGAAACTTAACAATGTCAATGCAGTTCTTTTCTAGCTTAGTAGCATTAAAGCAGATCAATAATTTACCGATATTCTGTATTGGTATAAATTACACAGTCCGAAATCCGGACATCCATTATCCGGAATGATCAAAAATCCGTACCTCAAAACCACCAACATTTTTCTCGTAGACTTTGCACATGTTCATTTGAACCCCCTCCCTCCACGCATAATAAAACATCTGGAGAGTCCCGACTATTAATGTCACTTCGACTCTAAATAAAACACCCTGTTATTGAAGAAACAATCATTTTAGCATAAATTTGTACAATCAGTATTTTGGCTTCATTGCTGCATATCTGCTTTTGGCACAAATCTCAAACTGAAACATTCCACATAGATACATCGTTGATCTGACGCCATCCTGGCAAATCATTATTTATCATACTTTTCTTTTATCACAGCATATTTACCAAAACATGACAATTTGAGTAATGACTCATGTAGCGATGCCTTAACAATTCTTTTATGTTAGTAATTGAATAATAAAGGAGTATGTTAACCTTTTATATTGACATTGCGCTTGCCGATGATTACAGATTTAAGTTAAATGCACTAAAAAATGTTGACGAGGAAAAATTTTACCAAAAATTTCTTTACATATGCTAAAAATAGATTTTGTTGATGATACTCATAGATTACATTTAGGGCTATTTAAATTAAGGTAACTGATTTGTTATTCACATAAACCCAGAGCCAGCGATGGGGCTCGTTATGGCCGCACTGAATCTTAGAATTTAGGACCCACAGTTGCATCAGACAGTAAGATATCTGGTGCCGGCCCTCAATAAGGCTTAAGTCTATGTGGGAATTTATTCAGAACTCTGATAGGCCTTAAGCATGTGCAAGAAATAGACATAAGTATAATAAATAACTAAACTAATACAATTCAGGCTTAATTGTCCCCAGTGCACGATTGAAGAAAGAAAAAAATTTAATGAAACAACTTGTTAGTTGCCAAGCTCATGATGCATAGCTAAATTTGATGATGATAGCCGCTAATTTTAAATGTTTTTGGATATCACAAAACAAAGGTGAAATTTTCCAATTAACAGATTTTGTAAAGAAATGTGGAGAAGCGGTAATAAATGAAGATGATATAAAAATGGTTTTTCATTATGATAATGCTTCTCAGTCATCAATAAATTAATGAACGGCGAAATCTATAGTGTCTCTAGGTCCAGAAAATACTGTTACCGATTGTGAAGAAAGTGACAGAGAAGTTGCTGAAAACGAAAAAATTTCGATTGACAAGTTAGTCGGAATTCTCGACACAGCGGTTACAGGACTTCAAGAATGTAACTGAACAAGAGATTTTGTTTGTCTAAAGAATTAAAGAAAAATTATTAGCACGAAAAACGAAGCAACTTGAACAACTTGCATTGAAAGAAATGTTTAATAAGGTAAACAAATATTAAGCCTCCTTTTTTTATTTATTTTGATACCCTTTAGATCAATGAGTACTTCATTATTTCATAAATCACGATTTCGTATTTTTTAATTTTATAATTTCTACTTGCCATCTTACTAGATTTAAACTGATGATCTAATATCCGGAATCGCCAAAGTATCGACAAGTCTGGTTTTGAGACTTTGTACTTTGCATAGAGGAATTCTCAGTATATCTAGAACAATTTATTCTGAGTGCAGTGTATTTAAAATAAATTTCATGTGATAGATGTAGATCCTTTATGTGAAGAAAGAACATGAATAATTTTTTAATTCTGCTTATTGAATAGATAATTAAAGGACCGCATACAACTTGGATTAATTTAATAATTCATTAGAAGTTAACATCTGAAGTAAATTTGTGGATAACTTAGAAACTTGCAAATAAAATTTCGTGTCTTAAAATGAAATTTTTTTATACACCACGAAAAAATATTTTGATAATGTCTTTTTAAACAGAATTCCAAAGCATGTAAAGATAATAATTTATATCATTCACTTGTATTGCTTGATTTTGATAGAAATTAATATATTTATATTAAATTATTTGGCATAAGGATATATTTGCATATAATTTCTATGTTAATATTAAAATAATAGTTTTTAGCAGTAAGACAGTTTTTTTAATAAAGCATTTCCTTCACTACTGTAACAATATGTACTGTCTACAGCCAAAAAACTAAAATATTTCATTAACACCACAAACTATCTTGTTTATTAAGTGGCAGATGATTTTATCACTATGGATAAAATATGTATATGCATTTTAAGGAAGTAGCAGCTAAGCAGTATTCAATTTAATAACAAAACAATAATTATTTTTTAATAACAGTAACTTAGTTATTCAAATGCAATGAAATCTTCATTGGCATGTTAAAATAAGCATCAAGGAAAATTACCTAGTCAGCATATGATTTTATTATTAGAAAACTTCATGTTTATCAGTTTAACCTTAGAAATGAAACTGTAAGAATATGATATAAACTGTATCAGTATCAACTAATACCTTGACCAGATGTTTCATCATTCCTCCCTGAAGCATAATCCTACACTGAGTACCTCATATCATAACGTTAGCCTGATATTAACCTATATTTAAATTTTATTCTTCCATTACTGTAACTTTCAAGAATGCAATTTTCTTTCAAAAAGCATTTTTCACTCTTAATGCAGAGTAAACATTAAGAGTGAACATGTAAACATTCTGAGTTTATCAAAATCCAATTCTTTCTCACTTCCCTGCTGCCATGCTAACAAAAGAAGACCACCATGAACAACATCCCACTCCAAACAAATTCATTTTGAAGCTTAACTTGCAGTTTCAATGAGACAGAAAAACGTGTTCCTCGCAACCACTTAAAGGCTAAAAGTGTGGTTTTGACCAAAATCAGTACAGCTTCAATCAATATACTGCTGTTTGCTACGGTGCAATTCCAACACGAGCTGGTGTTTGAAAATGACATGCTAATCTCTCTGCAGCTCCAGAAGTTAGAAGCTTCTGTTGGCTGGAACAGAAACTGCTTTTATGGTGCATCTGCTTTCCTTGAGTATTGTAGTTTCCATTCCTAAATACAGTTCAAAGTCTGAGATCTAGACATCTAACAGCCAGAATGATCTAAAACCCAGACCTTGGACATCAATAACACTTTTTTTTTTGTATGCCTTATGCATGCACATTTGATTTCCCCCCGTCCCCATAATAAATCGTGGTGAGTATGATTCTAATTTCACTTCAGCATTAAATAAAATACCTTGTTATTGAAGAAACAATCATTTTAACATAAATTTGTGTGATCAATAATTTGCCTCCGTAGTCCATTGGCGAAAGAAGTGAAATATTCTACATAGAAACATCGATGATTATACACCTAATATTTTATATCCCTGGTGCCAACCTCGCGATTCATTATTATATATTTTGCTTTCAACACTGCATGTTATCTTTTAGCATTAGTAATTGAATAAGAAAGAGTATGGTAACATTTTATGTTTTATGTTGACATTACGCTTGGCAGTGATTACAGGTTTATGTTTAAATGTGTTAAGAAATGTTGACGACCAAACATTTAACAAAAATTTCTTTTCATATGCTAAAAATAGATTTTGTTAATGATACTTATATGCCAAAATATTACATTTAGTGCTATCTGAATTAAGAATAACTGATTTGTTATTCACTTAAACCCAGACCCAGCGCTATAGCTCGTATGGCTGCAGTGGCTGGCAGAATTTAGGTAAGACAGTTTTTTTGGAATTTAGAGAAGCACCAAGCAACAAAATTAGAGGATTGCAAAATTTTAGAATTTATGGAAAAAATGGAACCCAAAATTTAGGGGAGGCCAATATTCAGAACTTAGGGAGGCACTTAGTAGAAGAATTTAGGACCCGTAGGGACTGTATCAGGCAGTGAGAATCTAGCGCCAGCCTTCGATAAGCCTTAAGTATACATGGGAGTTTATGCATAACAGAAGAAGTAACTTTTGTGAATTCAGACTTCTCACTCGCAATGAATAACAGAAAAATTATTCATTATGCTAAAAGTGACGATCATGACAGCAATGATTGAATGGGGCAGACAGCATCACACCGGTCACTTGCCATTGACAGGCTAATATGGCTGAAGCCAAAATATTTCATGAAGAAATTAACTTAAAATCTGAGTGCAAACATTCGATACCTTGGTTAACCAAATTTTAAAATCGCCATGGCAATTAAAAATTTCGGGTGAAAATGCTTCAGCTGATACGGGAGATGCTGAATTATTTGCAGATAAGCTCATTAGTAGTGAAAAGTTATTTCCAGAACAGTGCTGATGAAACTGGTCTTTTCTGGAATATGTACCACGAAATACCTTGGCAATCTCTACAAAAAAAAAAGCTCTAACTGGCTGGAATTTAAAGGAGTCCCATTACATATCTTTCAAATAAAAGAGCATGGGTGACCTAAGCATTAATGAATCATTTTACACCTGAGGCTTGGCAACATTTAAATTCAGTTGGTTTACCTGTTGACGCAAAAATTGTGCTGATTGTAAGCAGCTATTCGGCTCATACTTCTCTTAGTTTTAATGAAAGGTAATGTATCTGTATTATTCTTTCTTCCAAACTGTACGTATATCGTTCAGCATATGGATATCGGAATAGTGTGCACACTCAAATGAAAATATAAAGTAGCATTTTTAAAATCTGTGTTAAATTTCTTGAATAATTGAAAACCTATTCAAGAATTTTTGAAATATTTTAACATAAAATCTGCTGTGTGGAGCATCGTAAGATCATGGAAGGATGTGTTTCCAGTTACTTTAAAAAGTACTCGGCATAATTTATAGCTAGCTACGATATTTCATGGTGAGGCTGCTGAATACGATAGCCATAAATGTGAAGGTTTTTGGATATCACAAACCAAACATGAAATTTTCCAATTAATGGATTTTGTAAAGAAATCTGGAGAAGTAGTAATAAATGAAGATGATATAACAGAGGTTTTTCATCACGATGACGATGTACCAATCATCAGTCAATTAACGGATGGGGAAATTTGTAGTATGGTTCTAGATCCAGAAAATATCGCTACTGATAGTGAAGAAAGTGAGAGAGGTAATTGAAAAATTTTGATTGACAAGTTCGTCAGAATTTTTGATAGAGCAATTGCAGGATTTATATGCATTTCATTTAAACTTATTTGATTGAATTAAATCTAGTTTGTAGAGAGCACATAAACCACAATAGAATAAATGCACGCTTTAAAATTCGCTATATTTGTTTACCATAGCGACTCTGGCACTAGGTTCACTTAATAGCGTTATATTTCATTCATATTATGACTCAGAATGTAAAAAATTTATATCATTTGAAGAATTAGCTAATCGTTGCCACATGTTCTATTCAAATACTATAAATCTAGAATGATGTATAAAAGAAATTATACAAACAAAAGAACTTTTCACAGACGATTCAGTATTTTTCATTCAATTAATTCAGTTCTCACTTCCCAAGGCAAAAATACATAAAAACTCAAAATATCTATATTAAAAATTACAAAATAAATCAAACACTCTTTTTCTCAAATTCCAGGATGGATTAAGCGTGATTTTATTTGCAGTACTAAAAGTAGTAGTATCTTTGTTTTTGCGAAGCTTAGTCTCTTTAGATTTAAAGGGATAAAAAACCTTAACCGAAAAATAAGAAAAACATAATTCAATCATTTTTAAAGTAAAAAATACTCAATTTACAAAGTAAAGAAACTGATATCACAGAGCCGAGTAACAAAGTGGATATATATAAATATATTTATATACGTTTGGTGCAGTCGATTGCAACCAAAATATGAGATGCACATCTACTTATAGCAGTCCTATATGCGAAATTTCAACGTTCTGAGGCTATTCATTTTTTAGTTATGCGAGATACGTATGTACAGATGCCACGAAAAATTCTCTTCAGAATTCATTTTAAAGCAGTTTTATAATTTTTTTGGAAGAGTCTTATTCTGTCCTTACATACAGATGACATGCAAAAACATCGTTAAATTTCATTTGACAGCGGTCAAAATGAATATTTTCTTTGAAATATGCTGCCTGAACATTTTCGCAATTACAATACTTCCTTTTTTACTTCATACAAGCAACCTAACCAACTTACATTTAAAGAAATGTTTAATCGAGTAAATAAATAGTAAGCTTTTTTTTTTTTTTTTTTTTTTTGTAAATTTTGATACCTTTTATATCGTAAATGCTTCAATATTTTATAAATCACGATTTCATGTTTTTTAAATTTATAATTTCTACGTGCCATCTTACAAGATGTAAACTAATGAATGATCTAATAGCCGGAATCACCGAAGTCCCAACGAGTCCATCTCAGACTCAGTATTGCAATACCCCCCCCCCTCAAGTCCTGGTATTCCTGAGATCTGGATGTCCAGATTTCGGACTGCTTTTCCATAAAAAATCCTCCACAAATAAATATGTCCCTCTCCTTAAGTAAAATAATTCTAATGCTTTGCCATAATCAAAATTGGAATTAAACTACCAATATGATGAACTCCTTAACTGCCCCGAGCACACATACCCTTCTGAAATACTATTATTTGCTTTGCACTGCTACCAGTAAAATTATTCGCAAAACTTTGGAATGCAACACCACGATGACCTGGACAGAGTATGCAAAGGAGATACTATTTCGGAGAAGAGAGGGTGAAGAATTGGAGAAAAGAATGTTTCTGAAACGGTAAAAGTAATGGATGCACGTGTTTCTCTTTCAGTATAATGTAATTTGTTATTATTGTTTTTCGTTTATTGTTAGTAGTATGTGCTTTTTTTTACAAATATTTCTGAAAGCGAAATCCATAATTTTCTGTCATCTTCAGGATTGGACACCTCAGAATATATTATGTCAGATGAAGAGGATTGTGACTATTCTCTGAAAGATGCTCAACATTAGGTATCACTTGATATGAAAAACTTGCCTATGACATCTAACCAATTCAGAAGAAATACATGTTTTTTAGGTATGCCAATTTTGCAAGGTATAACACAGAAACCTGATATTATATTACACTTTACCAGTCTAAAAATAAATTGATAGAAACTCCATTTTTTGGATAATTTTTATTAACAACTTTCTCTAAACATTAAATTTTGTATTTTCATTTTTTCTTTAAACAGTTTTTAGACAGCAAAATTGCACTTATTTTCTCCCTAATATTGCATAACTACGCATGCCTATGTAAAAAAACGGTGGCACTGGGGAGTGAATCTTGTCCTTTTTCCGTGGCAGTTAAAGCACAGCAACTTGAGCACTATATAAATGGGAAGGGATACCTTTGTGAAGGAGTTAAAGGAAAACTAGCTCGTATTTAAATTACACATGGGGAAAATGTCCACGCAGCTAGCCTGTCAACATTACTAGATACCTATCAACGGAACTAGGAAAAACTATACTTTGAAATTCTGGAAAATTACCAACTAGTATTGTATTACCAAATATCCTTATAATTTATACTTTTTTTTTTCTCGTATACAAATATTAGCAACCAGTGTTTTTATTACCGTATATATTTAGATGAGCAGATTCATATGTTCATTTTTCAAAAATATTTACAGTTCATACTAGCAAACCTTTTATAAATTATGTGTACTGAAATTCAAAAAAATTATTCATAACCATTCTTGTAAAGTTTCTATAAATTACTATGAAAAATAATAAAACTGAATTTTACTTTTGTAGGCAAATTATGTAAATAAAAAAGTTAAATACTGTAGCAGTAGCAGATGAATCCTGCTCAACAACTAGAATCACTGAACTCAAAAGAACTAATACATGTATCCATAATTCACTTATAATAGCTCCATTTATTAGTTTTAAATAGCAAAATTTAATCATATAACAAATGCCAGAATATATATGGACAAGAAGCAAAATACACAACATGAAAAATCAGGTTTCATGCAATTCTCGCAGTATTCATAAAATATACATATATACATGTTTTAATAATAGAAAAACATACAAAGCTATTAAACTCTCAATGTATTATCACTCTAAAGCTTCATCTCCTTCTTGAACTTCTTTTAAACTGATTACTTCTAGCTGTCCTTTGCCTTTGGTTTCATTTGTAACTATTTCATCAACTTTCCTAAAATTTCCAGGATCAATCAAAAATACCTAAAGAAATAAATTCTATTAAAAGATGTATTTTGTATAAAACTTTTTTCTGAATAAAATGGAATAGACAAAATTCCTAAATTAAAGTTCTAGTTTTCTCCATAAACTAAATCAGCTTCAAAGGAAGGAAATTAATAAAGGGTTACTCATAAATTTTAATACTTGCTGAAAACAGTATGATGGAGAAATATAATATTTTGTATTAGTATCTGCTATCACTAGGAAAAAAATATGCTTTATCAAAGGACCAGTTATGTTATGATAGATCGTGACATATGAGGCATAAGAAATTATGGTTAATATAGTCCTTACTTTACAACAACATTAATTATGCCATGAACCAAATAAAACAAAGATAAAAATAGTATAATTTGGATAGAAATCTACACTGTACTTTACTCATAAAATTCCCAACACTCGCATGTATCAAGATATCTTTGGTTATTCTTTCACCCATATGCTGTTGAAGTTGGCTATTAACACTTCACATACTGTTGTCTATTAACCCTCTGAGTGCAGGTATAAAATTCAGAATAGCATAAAAAAAAAAAAATCATTCCTTCCTGCAAAAGTGATCCCAGTTTCTGCCAATGCGATACGAACGTTCCTCGCATATGTTCAGGATAAAAGTATCATGGATCCTGCATTCAGAGGTTTTAAAGACCTTGCCAAGAAAACCAGTGTGAACAACATCGAGTTCTAAACAAATATGTTTCGAGGATTAATTTACTGTTTAGGTCAGGTAGAAAAATGCCCTCCCTCTCAAACCAACACACAAACATTCAAGGGCCAAAAGGGTGGTTGTGGCCAACTTCAATATTGTTATTAATCAAGATATGATTCTCTAGCCAGTTGGCATTTCAAAATGACATGCAGGGATCTCTGGTAGTCAGGATAAAATTTGGTTTTACAGCACACTTTTTTTTTTTTTCTTTCAGTAATATAGTCTCCATTCATGGACTTTGTAAGGAATCTTTTTTTTCTGTTGTCCCAAGGTCTCTATATTAAACCATTTTGGATAGTGATTTTGGACTTTACCAGCTAGTTTATCTTAAAAAAATCCTCAAACAAACACATCCCTCTCCTGGCAGACAAACAGCCCTCTATGCTTTGCCATTATCCAAATAACCTAAACCTACTCAGGGAACTAGGGGTTAAGTTAGGTTAATAATTAAGGCAAAGTAACTTGAGAGCTATCTGAATTGGAAGCCTTCGCCGAGGACTTATAAGGAGCTTGCATCTATATTACAAATGGGAAAAACTATGCAGCAGGATTTGAACTTGGGTTGACTACCAGTATTTAAAGAATCTATTGCTCAGCTGCTGGTGCACTATCCTAAGAATCAGAAAACAGTATTTTGAAATTCTGAAAAATCAAATAGTATTGTATTGCCAAATATCATATACCTTTATCTCCTTACATACAAATATTAGCAGCTAACATTTTTATTACTGTGATGTTTAGGTGAGCAGATTCATATACACGTTTTTTCAAAAAATATAGTTCAAAATACTAGACCTTCCTTGTAAATTATACTACATATGTACTGAAACAGAAAAGATTTATTCATAACCATTCTTATAACCTTTCTATAAATTACTACGTACATTGGCTTCTGAAAATATGAAACAGATGGACTAGCCAAATCGGTTGTCAGACCTCAATTGTGTGGGACTCTCTCAGAAAAATGCTTTCTCTTCTCCATAACCTTAAACTAGAACAATGGCTGAAGTACATATGATTTTCATTTCTTAATGACATAATCAAGAACTTAAATGTCAGTATAGAAAATATATATATGCATTTTATAGAGGTAGAAGCTAAGTAGAACTCAATTTAATACCAAAGCAAGCACAGCTCTGTGCTTTTGTAACTGAAATATTTTTTTAATAATAGTAACTTAGTTATTTAAGTGCAATGAAATCTTCATTTGCGCTTTAAAGTAAACATCTACAAAACTTCATGTTGATCAATTCAACTTTAGAAATGAAACTAAGAATCTGGTGTAAACAGCCTGCCCTATCTGTTTCTGTATGGTACTTCAAAGGAAAAATGTTGCCAAAAAACTGCATTCTGCTATTTGTAGGAAAATGAGGTTATTCCTTCGGTCATGGATGAAGACAAAGGATATACAATGGCAGAGCTTCTGAACAGAGAGTACTTAGGGACAAAAAAGCATATGAATGACTAATAATAATATAAGACTAATGTGTTAAAATTTATGTTCGTTATATAAATTAGAAAATATGGTGTTTTCTTGCAGATTATATATGTAGGCAAGTCATAAGTTACCTACATGTTTGTCATAACTTTTCTTACACTGCGCACTTTGTCTTCTATCCTCGCATATTTTATTGTTATACTGTTGCGGTAATGTTGTGAAAGTTTGATCTTAATTCTTTCATTTTTCTTCCTTCTGATGCAGATATATCATAGCTGCTCTACTAGAAGTTTGTGCCAAAGAGAAACAACGATCAGTGATCCGATTTCTCTAGTCGGAGGGTGTTAAAAGTTCAGACATGAATAGGCAAATCACTATCAATGAGGTAGCATCTGCTTTGAACATAAGTCATGGCTCTGCCCATCAAATCATCCACAACGAGCTCAGTTTTCATAAAGTCTGTGCATGGTGGTTACTAAGAAAGCTTACTGCAGAACACAAGTTCACTCGTGTTAAGGTCTGTTAATGCTTTGTCAAAACACAGTTTTACATGATAGTACACTTTTCCCATATTGCGATGATAGCCTGTGATGAATGTCTCTGACCCTTTGACATCCTCCAACTAGAGGAATCAGATCACAGCTCATTGTTCCTCTTTGGTGCAAACTTCTAATGGAGCAGCCATAATATATCTGCAACAGAAAGAAGAAAAAAAAAAAAAAAAAAAAAAAGCAGGGGAGGAATTAAGATCAATCTTTCATAGCATTACAACAGTATAACAATAAAATATGTGAGAAGACAAAATATGCAATGTAAGAAAAGTTATGACAAAAGTGTAGATAATTTTTGATTTACCCTCGTGTATATGACCTATATCAATATTCCTTACCTCTCTTCCCCAAGGATATGTTAAGCAAAAGATTTCTTGTTTCTTAACTTTTGAAGGGAAATGTTAATCATTCAGATTTCCTACAAATATAGTTCTGATGAAGAACTTGTCTTCATTTCTTATTATTTAAGGATTTAATAGACACAGCAACAAATTGTTGCTGTAATACATGCAGGGTTAATCTGAACAAGTAGGCAAAATTTAAGGGGGTGATGGAAGGCAGAAGCAGAATTTGTCAAAGAATGTATGGTCGGGATGCACAAGCGGTGAGATTTAAAGAATTAATACAAGAATGAGAGAAGATACTTCAGAAAGCATTTTTTTAAATAGAACATGTTTATAAAAATTGCTCAAAAGACCCAGTTGTGGGATAGGGATTGATGCACATTTGCGAAGACACCAGGCAATTTCCAAATATCGCCGGCAACAATGGGGATCCTGGCGACTAGATCTATATCGGTTTCAACAGGGCACTTGTAGATTACTCTTTTCATATGGTTCCACAGGAAAAAGTCCAAATACGAGATCAGTAATATTAGTGGCCAACCTATGGGACCACCTCAACCAATCTACCACCCTGGGAACTTTAAAGTATTCTGCACATCTAAGCTGAAGTGTGCAGGTGCACCATCGCACTGGAACCACATTCTCAACCTGATGGAAGTAGGAATTGGACGCAGCAATTCCAGCAACACCTCTCGTAGGAATGTATATGATTCGCTGTCCAGATGGTGTGGCAGGAGATTTGGACCAACCAAATGGTCATGTAGGGTCCCTGCCCAAACACTCATGGAGAACTACAGCTGGAACGAATGAGTGCACTTGTCTGTATACAGAACATGTGCACCAAAATCCAGATGCTTTGCATTTTGATGGAGGTATCAATGTGTGAAATTAACACGTGGCTGATAGTTCACTGGTGACATTACTTGAACCTTCGGCATACAAAATAGGTGCATTCCTTCCTCCTGTAACACATGGCAAACCATAATTTGGGGCAGTGGAACCCCTTGTGTTCTACATCTTGGTTATCTTTTACCCTACGCAGAATGCCTTCTTCAAATTGTGGCATACTGACATTCTTTTCAACATCCTGTGTCTTACTTGGCTAGGACAAAAGATCCCGTTTCACGCAGCTGCTGATGCAAATGTCGAATTTTTCAATTTGGAGTGCGTCTCATCGGAAACCGATCCCGGTAAAGTTTCTGTGCCTTACTTGCATTCCCATCCATTGCACCATACAAGAAGTGTATATCGGCCATTTTGTGGTTCATATAACCAGCCATCTTCTTGGCAATCCACAGCAGAAAATACTGCTGAGTACGAGGACCGACCCTTTTATACATTTCCAGTGCCACATAGCGGCTCGCCGTTTGTGTTCTTACCATACATTCTATGACGAATATTGCTCATGCAGCTGCTTTCTATCACCCCCTAAAGTTCTGCTCACTATATTCAAACATCTCCGAATAACCACTTGCAGTTCTAAATAATTCTGGTCATTATTCTGCCTTAGGTAGCTAATGTTCGATACACATTCATTTATGTTCTATGGCTTTCAGAGATGATCATGTGATAAGGTTTACTGTATTTACATATTTTCTTTTTCTTGGAGGCATTTTACCGCAACATGGAACGAAAATGCTATTCAAACACTAATTAAATTCAATTAAGTGGTTGGTTATTTTAACTGTGAAAAAGACACACAGACTACCTGCTTGCAGGGACATTCCTAGGCCATTGGCTGGCAGCATACTTTCTTAAGATTGCCGCCCCCAAATTAAAAAAAAAATACTGAATGATTAATAAATTTTTATTTCATACTTACTAAGTACTTACATATGACAAGTACTTACAATAAATTTAAAATATTTATTCGTGTTATCACAAGAGTCAGGCCGCCCGTGTAATTTTACGCGCTGCACCTCCGTTAGGAACGGCCTTGCCTCTTTCTCAAGAACGTGCTTTACAGAAAATTTTCTTATATTACATAGCAACAGCAGGCTTTACAGAAAAGAATATTTTACAGGAAGCAGATTTCATCTACAAATTGTATATTTGTATGGCAATCTAAAGTTATGTATTTTTATATGCTAGCAAAATCAAACTATGTGGCACAAAACTAACCATTTGTAAATTCCCGCCATCAGTATTCTGCGATTCAACCGATGCTGCTAATTCTTTCAGTTTGTTCCTATATGCTTTGCCTCCAGGTATTACTACTCGTAGTTTCATTTGTGAACGAGCAATTGGCATAATATCTTGTAGTTTCTTCACGACTTCCAAAGCCTAGATTAAAGAATTATGCTTTAAATAATGGTTACTACTGCTTATTAAAGAAATATACTATAAATAATAGTTACTACAGCTTATTAAAGAATTATACTATAAATAATGGTTACTACAGCTTATTAAAGAATTATACTATAAATAATGATTACTACAAGCTTTACATATTTGAACAGCTTTTAAGAATGATTTCATTTCAACATAAAATCACTTTTTTTAATTTATGGTGATATTTTTCTAGTTGCAAATAAACTAAATAATTTTTTTTTATTTATTTATTAGTGGATTACTGCATTTTAAATACTTAAAATAACACAGTTCAGAAGGATAACAAAGTCCAAATAATAAAAATGTCTTGTGCATAAAAATTAGTTTCCAAACCTACAATAATATCTCAATTATATATGTTCTTCATGCATATATCAGTTATCAGTGATTCTAGCCAAAAGTAAGGCAAAATAATATGCCAAGATTTTCATTAATGTTTCTTGGTTTTAAAATTACCTTTTTCACTAATACATTGCACAAGTTTCATTCAACATTTACCCTGATATTCCTTCCCATCAAAATAAGTCTTTTAAGGACACAGTACGTATGGTGCTATTTTTCTACTCCCTGTCACTAACTATCACATTATTCGTGAATATTCCTGTTCAGGAATGATGTCTGCTCATTGTTATAAATCTTTCACATGTAATTCACTACTGAACATCTCTTATAATTTCAATCATGATGGTAACACTCTTTTTTAAACTGAAGAAAGAATTAACAACCACCAATCAAGGACATATTTAAGATGATGTCACTCATTTTCAGTTAGTATTGCACTAATGACAGTGTAGTTTGTTCTGTGATTTTTCAGTTTTCAAAATGGATAAGAAGATGAAGTCATTGATTCCACCCAAAACACACAATGAAGAAATTTTCAATCAAATATTTCTGTTGCTGCCTAATTTCACCAAAAACTCTTCTCTTTGCAATGCAACTGAGTAAATGCTGGAAGCTTTATAACAATTAAATAAATTATTTAATTAAATTAAATAGTTATTTAATTAATAAATAAATTTAAATTAAATTATTTAATTAAAATAAATAATTTAATTAAATAGGTTATTAATAACAATTAAATAACCTGTTTAATTGTTATAAATTTTCAAATTTTGTTTGTAGTGAATGAAAAATTTGAGGTCAAGTCAATGTGAGTAATTTATTGTACCATAAATTACTCTCATGACTTGACCACAAATTTTCCATAATGGATAAATAAAAAAATGGATACAACCGCTTTAAATAGATATCAAAACAGGATTTAAAGGTTCAATTAACGAAACTTCCAAAATTTAGTTCTGAAGAAATTCAAGAATTAGATAAAATTAAGAGTATTAAAAGATGATAAATTTGCAGATCGTGAAAATGTACTCATGTTCAGACTGTACATTTTGAAGGTAATCAGAAGTTATATCTTAAAGAAATAGCTTTATCTAAAATAGACAGAAGTTATGAAAATTGGAATAATTTTAAAACTTAATTCAACAGTATAATTACCTCTAATGAACTGTTATTTTGATACCCAAAACAAGTTTTATTTGTGACTATTTCTTACTGGAAATGCTAAACAAATTCTATAAGTAGATTCTTTATTTACTGCTCTTAAAAATTGATATGAAAATAAAATATTAATTTGTAAACAGTCACATAAATTCTGTACTATGTTTAAAAGATATTACACTTGATGGGCTGAAAAGCTAAGAATGCTTATGGATTGTGTTCTAAAACATGTTAGAGCTTTAAAGGCTACGAACACCAAAATGAGTAATTTTAATGAAAATTTGTTAATACACATTGTTTTGCAAAAACCAGGATAAGGTAACTTGGAAGGAATAGGAAATCTTAACATCTTCAAATTTGCAGCACTAGAATAAATTTATTTTATTTCTTAGAAATATATCCAAATTCTTGAAAATTTGTAAAAAAAAAAAAAAAAAAAAAATGTAGTAAATGTAAAAAAGGAAACCTCCACATTTGGTAAACAAGGTGAAAATTTTCATTCTAAATTCAAAGAGAGTATTACGTAATTGTGAAAAAAATCATCTCATCTTTTGAATAAGTAGGATTCTTTTTTTAAATGAACCCTATCCAAAGATTTGAGTTTTTAAAAGGCATATACAGTCAAAAGTCGTTAATTCGGACACCCATAATCTGGAATGATCTGTGATCCGGACCTCAAAGCTACAAACTTTCTGCGGATGTGTCGCGTTGACGCATGCGCATAGGCATTTACACATGCGCTTAAGACCTTTACGGCTGCAAATATGCGTGTGTGCATGCACATAATACGTTTACGCATGCGCGTTTAATGTATAATGGACGGTATAAGCTAACCTAAAATTATCTAATTCAGTTAATGTTGCAGATTGCATTGTTCCTTAATCTTCAAATTGGATCCGGCTTATTATTTTTTGCAGACTGTTAGAGCAATTTTATAAAAGTAAGCTTGAAATTTCGATTATGTCAAATAGAATTTCCGATATATATTTACTAATATGTAAAGGATCTACAAAGTGAAAGTATGTTTCGAAGTCCATTAAACAAAAAGTAGAGTTGCTGCAAAATATGGATAAAGGCATATCCTTTGTTTCTCTAACCATTCCGAAATCTGTCTATCAATTTCACGCTGCTCTCTCTGTGTGTGTGTGGGGGGGGGACGCAGCGGCTCGCAATGAATTGGAAGTTGATCTGTCAGCACTATCCTTATCTTCAGGGCAGATGTTTTTATTTTATTTGGCTTATAATTCCTTACTAAATGTAGTATTTCATCTCGATGTACTCCGTCTTTGATATGATTTAAATCAAATTCCTCGTCATTATAATTCGCTTCTGATAGTGAAGAAAGTGACACAGAGGTTATTGAAAACGAAAAAATTTCGATTGACAAATTAGTCGGTATTCTCGACACAGCAATTATAGGACTTAAACAGCGGAACTTTGTAACTGAACAAGAAATTATGTCTGTTTATAGAATTAAAGAGAAAGTATTATCATATAAAATGAAGCAACTTAAACAACTTACATTGAAAGAAATGTTTAATAAAGTAAACAAATAAATATTAAGCTTTTTTTGTAAATTTTGATACCCTTTAGATCATAATTGTTCTTTATTTCATAAATTACGGTTTCATATTTTTAATTTTATAATTTCTGCATGCCATCTTACCAGATTTAAACTGATGATCTATAATCCGAAAAAATCAATAATCCGGAATTGCTGAAGTCCGGATTAACGACTTTTGACTGTACTTTGTCTGAACTGCATCAGTTAATTACCTGCAAATCAAAATATGCATGCAGATTCTGTAAATTAAAATCTCATAACTACCTCTTGCACAAAACAGAAAATTTTATTTCAAGGCAAAATGATACCTCTGATATTGAAGCAACCAAACCAAAACTCAAAATTCAGGAGACAGTAATCATAAATAACCAACTAATGATGCACATGCTAATGCTATTTCACAATCTGTTTCTCCTTGCTAAAATTAAATGTGATTCTGGACACTGCTTTGATATACGTAAAATATATATAAATGGATATTCGATTAAGGCAAACAAATATAAATGGATATCTGATTAAAGCTATCAGCAATCTCTATATATTTCACTAATAACAACCTTGGTTTGAAACACAAAAAGATAACTGTTTCAATTTTGAGTTTAGCACACAAACTAATTAGTAAAAAAAAAAAAAAAAAAAAAAAAAAAAAAACCAATGGCATTTATTTTGAATGCTGCAGAAATGTTTTCTGCGTCTGCAGACTTTTTTTTTTTTTTTTTTTATCTTACATTGATTTAATACCAGCTGCTCAGGCAGATATTTCATGATTATGCATTTCATAAAACATCATTCTAGCTGATCCTAATTTTTACAAATTTACTCAAATAGCTACATTAATTGCAGAGGAACTAATTTTCACTCTTCTTTAGGGTTTTAAGGCCCAAAGAAGAGCACCACCAAGCTCAGAGTTGTATTTGATGCTTCTACAATAACTTCATCAGGAAATTCTTTAAAGGACATGTTTTTAAATGGAAGCAGGGTTCAAGAAGATCTATTTTCTGTCATTTGTAAATTTCAAAAACATAAATACCAATTTGTTGCAGATCTGAAGAAAATATTTCAAGAGATTCTAATAAATCACAGTCAAACAGATCTTAAATCTTGCGGAAAGATAGTGTCAGTGATCCTTTCAAAATATTTAAGTTTCATACAATTGCCTATGGTACAGTAAGGCCTTCTTACTTAGCTCAACTTAGCTCAAGTGAGGCCCTCAACTTGCTGATAATGGAGAGAACTTTCCTTTAACAACATTAGTCATTTGTAGTGATTTCTACTCAGATGGTATTCTCACTGGACCTTCAGATTCTCCATAGCCAAGGAATTAAATTATAGTTGATCAATTTACTTGAGCACTGTGGTATGAAACTATGCAAAGGGATGCTAACGTGAAACTCTTGAGTGATACTTTAACTGGGTCTGAAAAACATACATTTCACAATTCAAGTGAAACAAATTTTTTCAAGGCATTAGAAATGCTTTGGAAACCTCGAACATACTGTTTTTTTTTTATCATATATGTACACAAAGAGAATGTGCTTTCACTAAACACACAGTACTCTCAAATATCAGAATTTTTAACTCTCTTGAACTTATTGGTCCAGTAATTACAAGGGGCAATAATCTTCCTGCAGAAGCAGTGGATGCTAAAAATTTATTGGATTGGATAATTTAATGTAAGAAAGCTTGCAAATAGCTGGAATTTATCTCTACCATCAAAAACATTAATTCTACTAATATTAACTATTCTGTTTCGTTCAATGACTGGACACTGACTGAAAGAATTTATTGGGTAGTAATCCATGTTCAGTACATAGCATTGCAATAAAATCATGACAAATCTTTCATGCAACAAACTGACAATTCATACCAATCAAGGCAGTTACCATTCCTCAGCTGGAACTATGTGCAGCTGTGCTTTTATCTATGTTACTAGGGTATTAAAATTCTCTGAAATTGGATATCAGTAAGTTATAGTGTGACTCACAATCATTTTGACTTGGATTCAAATTTCACTTCAATTACTAAAATCATTTGTGACAACCATTTGTACAAATACAAGAATTGACAACGAATTATGCAGATTTAATTTACCATAGACAGAGATTTGAAATTCCCACATGCAGTGGGAAGGTCCTTTTCCTGCCAGAATTTAGTTTTACCTACAAACTGTGATTATATTCATATATAGATATATAGATGATTCAGGTGATTGAGAAATGAAAAATCCACCAGAAATTAACCTGCTTCTTACAAATGATAAAACTTCAATTCTGAGAATTGAATTATCAATTATTTTGCCTTTATTAAGAACTTTGTATTAGATACTCTTATAAGCATTAATAATGACTACTCTAAATTATTTCTGATTTAGATTATATTTTTAGATAATGTAACAACAGTTGGTATTCTCAAGTATGAAGAATTGGACCATTAATAATAAAAGGATTAAGAAGAGCAGAGAAATTAATTCTCAGATGCACTCAAGAACAAGAAATAACTTTAAGTAAAGGTAATCAATCATATATTAAGTAATAAAAAATCATAATCTTTATATCCCTCTTTAGATAAAAATCAAATATTAAAGGTATAGTAATTCTAATTTGAGTTATATACAAATGCACGAAGCTTTTTACAAGTAAAACAAAAACAGAGTAGAACAAATATGGCACACTTCTACATGAGGTTCTTTTATTAGTTTTTTCTTATTAGTCCACAAGGCTTATTGCATTCTGTGCATCAGAATTTTGGCTCACAAATGACAGAAACTTGGCAAGAAAGGTTATTCGTGACTGCATTACATCTTTCAGAAATAAACATCTCAGATGTAAGAGGCTGGTGATGTTTTAAACTGCGAAACTGTCAACACTAGCTTTCCTTGCAATTATAATTATTTTGGCTTAAATCAAAGATAATGGATAAACTTAAAATTACTGAAGTTTAAGTACAGACTAACTGCTTCCCAATTTAACTAGCGTGCAAGCTGGCTCTGACTGAAGTTGGTGTAAACAAGCCTAACTCAATAAAAATGTCGCAGAACTTATTACTCAATGTCATAGAATTCTAATCACTACAGAATCAAAGTTAGCAACGTAACCTTCAATCAGGCAGAACACACTCTGATTTCACCACTATTATTTCCTTCATTCTACCCAATTTGAATATTATGCATGCTGAAAATTTACATTATGGCAGGGAAATGAAATGAGGCCTGATTGAAGAGAAATTTATTTTAAAATAACAGGTTAGGAAATCAAAATGAATTTTTAAATGAATTTTTGATGGAAAATGAATTTTTAACGGATTTACATAATTTAAATTTCAAAACATGTAAGGGCTTAAGACATGTAATATATAATGTTACTATTAGAAAAAGTTTAAAATCAAAGGCTCTGATCGTTAAAACCGATAGTACTCGAACTCATGCGATATGTAAAAATAATAATTATCCACTACATTAATGTGACTCATTTTTAAAATTAAATCCAAAGCAAAGATACGAAATAGTTGAAAACAATAAATTGTGTTTAAAGCAGTGTTTTCCAATCTTTTTTTTTTTTTTTTTTTTTTGATATGCCCCACCTAATCCTGTCTAAAATTCTTAAGCTCTCCCTAGCATATACATAATTTTTAATATTTAAAAATTGAAATGTTCATGAAAGAAACTTGAATGATACCTTTTAGGAAGAAATGACTACGAAATTTTCTGAGTAAACACAGTAAGTGGACTTTCAAAACATGGAGAACTGAAATTCAAGAACAAATTCATTTTACTGAAAGTTGTTTAATGTTATTTTAAGTATTAATAATTTTTATTATTTAAATTTAGCGAGTTCCTTGCGCTTGATACTTGCGGCAAAGAAATTTTATGTCAGGTTCCAATTTAGATAACTTGAGTCTCAAGTCTCCCGGTTTCATTTCATCCAACCGATTTCTTTTTTTTTTTTTTTTTAACAGCAAATCATTTATGGCACTAAAGCTATGTTATTGCTCCTTTTATATTGAATAAAGTTTTAATTGACTCATCATTTTGCATTTCTGCGAGTTCTTTTTACTGCATATTTGAAATATCAGCCAAATCCACTAGCATTAGCTGCATTATCCAAGTTGGGAAATCAGTTTGGTTTAAGTTACAAAATCTTTTAAATCAGCAGATAAAATTTTCAGATGATCGATAATAACAAGTATAGCGGTATCAATAACAAGTATAGCAGTAGTCGCGCCACATTTTTTGGAGCCAATGAAACATTTCAAAATTTTTATAGTAAATAGTAAATGCCTGACATAATTCAACAAAGATAATGAAACCAAATATCTTCCTTTTGTATCGATATAATTTTTATTTGCTCCTTGAACAGGGTTCGTACACATTTCCGCACATGGAAATTAAGGACTTTTAAGGACCATTAATGAAAAAAATTAAGGACCTATGTGCATATGGGAACTGAATAAATTATATTGAAGATATTATCTATGCCTAAATTTCACTTTTGTAATACCATCCTAAAAATAAAATAGATCCATTATTACTAAACATGAATTAATTGACATAATTGTTAATAAGTTTGAGAATAAAAAAAAACTTTATGCAATTTATCAAGTAGCATTAAATATTTTACACTTATGATAGTTGGTCATATTTGAAGGAAGATAAGTGACATTTATGTTTTACTAACAATTAGCGTTATGTTGATTTTTTTATGTTTCATTTTGTCACATACTTAGTCAGTCTGGAGGTTTAGTAAATAAGCAGGTAGAATTTTATGTCAAACTGCATAGGTTAAAATAAGAAGATCATAATCAGCAAGCTGATGTGGCAGAATTTCTAGAATTTAGTGACACACCGAACAACAAAATTCAGAAATAGCAAAACTTTTAGAATTTAGAGCAAGCATTAGAAGCAGAATTTAGGATCCACAGAGATTACATCAGGTGAGAAAATGCTCAGTGGCAGCTATGTGTATGATGCATTAAGAAATATTAGATGAATCTTTTAAATATTAAGTTTTCAATGTCTTTATTAATAAAAAAATCCCTTTCTATAATGCCTGCCTATGTGATAAGATCAGAAGCATTTTTGACATTTTCCATGCTTCTGTCTAGTGAAAGGTAGAGAAAATAAAGGGAAGATAAAACATGTTAAGAAAAAGATTCTAGTATCAGGAGTAAAACATTCAAATATTATGTTTTCATTGTTCTTCCAGATGTTCTCCAAAAATTAAGAAATTCATTGCAAACTTTCTGTAAAATACATCCAATACGTCTTGATACCATGTAGACATTTTTCATTTTGTCACATATTTCTCGAATCTTCTAAAATCGTGGGTCTATAAATCTTGCCTTCAAATCCTTCTAAACTTCCCAAGCTGTAGTGTCTAAAATCCTTCAGAAATATTATCCCTACCAATTCTGTAACAACGAAAAGGCCAGAATTATTTTAGAAATAAAAATGGAGGGAAAAAGTGTAAAATTAATTTTATAGAGAAAACTCATGCATATTTTGAGAATTTTGAATATTCTGACTGAGACAATTACATGGGAAACACTCTTACTTTGAAAAATATTAAAAAGAAGACATTTTAAATTAATTACATAGCTAATTTTGCTTTTGCTAAGAGCTGTTTCATAAATTGTGCTTTATACCTTGTTTATTTTTCAGATTTAAAATATTGTATAAATTACCAAAATGAAACTTTATAATATGACAGCGAAAAATAAAAATGTTTTATTTTAATGTTATTTTCTAAATATAATTTCAATATATTACCATTATTTTAATAAAAATTATCAATGTTACGATGTTTTAAAAAAAAATCGTCTAAAAATTCTCATATTCTGGAATTAAAATGTTTCTACAGAAACTAATCTTAAAATCGCCAAAATGTTGAAAAGTTACCAAATTTAGAACCGCTTAATAAAAGAATTTACATCCCCAAAAGCGAAAAGTTGTTTAAGAGTTCTTTACTAGAAAAAATGAATTTCGAAATGCTTATGTTTCAGTTCTTGCTTAGAAACTCGAGTATCCCATCATTCATATTAGAAATAGAAACAAATTAGAACTCATGAACTCATTCAAAAGATAACCATATATACGGCAGTGAATCGCCAAAAATATTCCTCAAAATGCTAATTCACACTCAAAATGACAGTCGTAAAAACAGACAGAAATTTCAGATGATTAAAATTAAGGATCTTCTGCTGATTTTGGCCAAAATTAAGGACTTTTAAGAACCAAAAATCAATTCCAAAAAATCTAAGGACTTTTAAGGACTCTTAAGGACCGTACGAACCCTGTTGAAGTTGTTTAATTAAAATATTGAATTTTTCAAAGATATCGGTTAAATAACTCACAATTGCCTTGTTATCATCTGTTAACGGATTTTTCATTTCAGGTTTGTCGCTTAAAAAATAACTAAGAGTATCAAATAGTTTCATAACTCTTTCCAAGCAGTTCCTTTTCGACAGCCTTCTTACTTCAGTATGAAGTACAAGTCTCATATAACTTCATTTTCTTCTTCATAAAATAACTTGAAAATACGTTCACATTTGGCCCTAGCTTTAATAGCATTGATACACTATATAACTGAATTTACTACTTCATTTAGAACAGGCGAATTGTTTTTAGCTACCAGGTTTTTCTATAAATAACACAATGCACAAGAAGCATTTCTGGATTCTCATTTTTTATCATTTTTAAGCAACCCTTTCTCTTATTCCAAGCTTTATTTTATTTTTCAACCATCATATTAGGAGCACCATCTGCAGTACAAGATGTATTATTTTTATTGGTATATTTTTTACATCTATGTAATTTTTTAGCTTACTATTAATATCTTTAAAGGTAATGGTGCTTTCTAATGATTTACAGAAGGGCAAAATCCTCTTTATGAATATATCTTACATAAGTTACAAGTACAGCCTCACTGTCTCTTAAAGTTGGTTCATCCATCTGCACCGAAAATTTTCTTGTTTTCAGCTTTTCAACAAGTTGTGTTTCAATATCCTCACTCATTTCATCTTTCTTCTGCAAACAGTATTGTTATTTAGTGGCATAGCTCTAACGTCTTTGCCATCGTTTTCTAGAACAGTTTTAAATGCTGATATTGATGGTTTGATTAAATTCTCCACTATAGTACAGCTTTTCCCAGATTAAGCGATGAGTAATGAAATTTGATAAATAGCCTCAAGAGCATGATTAACAGTTGCATTATGAGCAGTAATTAGAAACTTTAATATTACTATTTTTTTCCAAAATTTTCCTTAAAGTGTGAAAATAATTCAAATCTGAATTAACATCAGCATTATGTTTCGCCTTCAAATGTGCCTCAAGACGACCTAGTTTCATTGATTCGTTGGTCAGGCATTGTTGGCATAAAAGACAAAAGTTGGCCGTTTATAGACCGGGTATGAAACCAAATTTTAAATATGCGTCCGAATACCGACAAACTTTTTTTCTTGCTTGCACCCCTCATTTCACTAAGGGCTGAAATAAATAAATAATAAGATCAATATAAACAAAGCTGAAAGCAGCTGCTGTTGCCATTCAAGGAAAGAATAATATACCAGTTGCCATTCTTATAGTAAAAAATTTAATAAATTCATTGGCTGAAATGTGCAAGAAACATCTGGAAAGCATAATGTGTCAGTTATTTAAACGTCTTTTAAAATCATTTAAATGTCCATTTGTCTACAGTGAGAATTCTTTATAAAATATTTAAATTGCACCACAATTTTAAATTTTTTTTACGTATACATCACTTACATTTTTCTTTATTTTGGGGAATAAAAGATGAAATTTCGAAAAATTTTAACTTCATGAAGCATATTTAGAAATTTGAACTTCCTTTGTCCCTTTAAACTCTGGAAGAGTCCATTTTCGAATTGCCCCCCCCTTAACAGTCGCATTGCCCCCTTGTGGGGCGAGTGCCCCACGTTGGGAAACACTGATTTAAAGTGTCTCAGGAAGGAAAATTCCATCGCAAAAGATGTTTCTAAATGCCATACAAAACATTTGTTAATCCATCCCCTACTCAACAATGGTGGCATCAACCAATAGTCAGACAAAACAAAAATGGAAACATGGAGTGATAAGATTATACATAAGAATGCAGATAGTTGTCATAAAAATCAAACAAGTTTTCTTTTGACAGGTAACAATTGTGCTGTTAATAATTGCAATAGTACATGTTTGTAGTTCAGACAGAAAAAATTTATGTTATAATATACTGTATTTTTGCCGAGAAGTTTATTTTCATATACACATCAGAAAAAATTACTATTAAATTTATAATGCTTAATTTTCTGAAAAGTCAATATTTTGCTTGTTTACATTTAAAATTGAACACAAATTATGAACAGTAATAAATTATGAGAATTCTACAGTAAATCACATAGAATAATGCTCTATCATCATTTGAAATTTATAATATAATGTAAAAGCAATTTACAGTTATAATTATCCAGCTTTAATATATGAAATAATTTCATATTCTAGGCACTGATTAGTTTACCTGTTGCTTTGAATTTTTGTTTGGCTTTAGAGATATGTGTACTTCTTTCATTGATTTTTCAATAATGCTCACTGGATAAGGTCTTTTGGTGTCTGGATTAATACATTTATCAGCTACTATGGTAGCAACATCTTTAAACATGGATTCCAGTTGAACATGTCTTTCTTTTTCAGATATTTGCAACTCTCCTTTAGACAGAATCTAAGAAGGGGAAAGAAATTGTAAGTTGATAAAAGGAAACAGTAACAAAAAACAATTCAAACAATTTTCTAGATATTCTAAAGTAATTTTCAATTCAGCATTCCTTTAGCTTTTCAAGCATAAATTTGCATTTTATTAAGAGCTAAATAAAATCAAATTTAAAATGAAAACTGAATTTACTTTTTAAAATCAAATATAGTGAATTCTCTCTATGATGTCTACATGTGGTTTCAGATATTAGCCTTTTTAGTACAGGTGGTTGTTTCAGAGGGGAATGCTTAATGCCAAAGCTTATATATATGTTCTTAGAAATATTACTGATCTCCAGAGGGAATTGCCTTAAGAAAGAGGTAACCATGAGCAACTTTACTGTACTTGTTTTAAGTTATTATATATCAGAACAAAGTAAAAAATTATATACATCTTTTCAATGAAGAGTAATAGGAAAAGCTAAGTTTTGATATCAAATTAAAATCTTACACACACACAAATATACACTCTGTCACCAAATATATATATATATATATATATATATGCACTCAGAAGAAATCAAGCCACAATCATGAAACTCAACACAGAAAGTAGTCTGCTAAGATATATGCAAATGATTTAAATTTCGATGCCAATGAGATTAGGGTAAGTGCACTATGCACATATGAGATACGCAGCTGGGAGATTTTATACATGATTGCTCACATGTCATAGGAATATTCAAACGAATCTGTCGACTCAGATAGATGGCATTGTGACTAATGCCGCCGAGACATAACCCACGGCATTACAAACAGTTGTCGGATTCTGAGAAGGGGCACAGTAGGCCTGAGTGAAGCAAGTTGGTCGAACAGGCGTATGGGTCGCCACCTCAACTGGAGCGATATGGCAGTTGCTCAGTGTTGCTGACAACGGATTACAGAAGCAATAGTCTATGATGGAGGATCAAGGCAACCCAGGAAGGCAAATGAGGATCATGCAATCATAAGAGCAGTAACTTCCGCCTCAACAATGTTGCTAATATCGATTCAACACCATTTACTACCTTCCAGGGATCTGGTGGCGTCAAGAGAAACCATTTGGAGATGACTGGCGATGTTTATTAAGATGCCTACGACTGACAAAACATCACAGGCAGTATCGACTGGATTTTTGACAAGCTCAGGCAAGATGTAATGTGACCAACTGGAGGCATACGATTCAGTGATGAATCTCAATTCAGTCTCTGTGCTGATGACCAATGCACACACGTGTGAAGGTGGCCAGGCCAATGGTCCGTTCCTGCATTTGCTGTCGAGCATTATATGGCGATTACACAAGCTGTGACAGTGTGAGGAGCAATTTGTCAGGAACCACGATCACTTCTAGTCATCCTTCAAGGCACTATGATGGCTTGTAGTTATGTGGACAACATTTTAACACCGACTGTACTGCCTATGCTATCATGTTGCCCATGTTCATCAGCAAGACAATGCTCATCTACATACTGTGCGACTCTCCCAATAATCTCTTCAAGGATACAACATACTACTGTGGCCTACCAGGTCACCAGACCTCTCACCAATAGAGCACATTTGGAACATGGTTGCAAGGTCACTGCAGCCGTCCTGGAATATTAGTTAATTAACTGCATGGATGCAAAGATTATGGCATAATCTTTTGCAGGAAGTCATAGGTAATCAACTCTATATAATGCCATGCCATGTTTTGGCTTGTATAGCTGTCATATGTGTGTAATGAAGCAAACTTATAAGTAATAATGATGCAGAAATATTGATAGGATAGATATGTAGAATGCTGATCCTTAATGAAGAGAAACTTGGCAGCCGAAGCACATTAAATATTCATTTTTATTTTAAAAAACATGTTGCAGCCACAATCAACTAGGCATACTACTTGTGCCTATTGTTTGGTTTGGTTTATTTAATTATGGCAAAGCACACTAGGGCTATCTGCCTAAGGGAAAGGATGCCTTCGTGGAGGACGTTCTAAGAGAACTGACTCGTATATACGTTACACATGGGGAAAACCATGAAAACGCCCATGCAGCCAGCCCGTTCGCAGGATTCGAACCTCAGACTGAACTACTAGTGTGCAGCGACTTTACCGCTCGGCTGCTTGTGGGCCCGGTGCCTATTGTTTATAATTTTTGATAGCTTTGCAGGAAGATGAAAGCAGCAAGCAGAGCAAATTTTTATGGTTTTGAAATACTTGCTGGTATATTTGAAATCAATTCATGATTTAATGCAATGGAAAAGTAATCAACTGAAAATTATTAAACTATTATCTCCTCTCATTTCCAAAATATTCTTGTGATTACCAAGTGGCAAGTAAAACGTCAGCCTAAATTCTCTTTTTATGGCCAAGGGTTTAAAAAAAAAAGACTGCCCCAGAACTATAAAAGTAACAACAGTTTTTATGACTCTAAGAGTGGTTGACCAACAAATCTTATACATAATTAGATTTTTCTAGAAGTATAAGAATTGTTCTTATCTGTTTTTTATAGTTTCCATTTCAGGCAAACGAATACTTTACCCATAAGGTAAGACTTGTTGAATTTTATGTTACTGCCTTCCTAATCGATGAAATTTACATCAAATATAAAATCAGATATAAATTTTTTTAAAATATTTCTAACAAAAATACTTAAAATATTTTATCTATCAAAAACTTTTTAAATTGCTCTCTTTTGGGGGAAAGCAAAACAGCCCAAAATAGCTATTTTAAAAAAGAAAAAACATTTAATGATTTTAATGTGTCCAGCTAGTGTAATTTCACTGGTGGATCTAGTAACTAATAACAAAACAGATGAAAAACTATGTTTATTGCTTTTAAATCATTTTAGTTTGTTAATCAATAACAGTCAAATTAAATCTGAAAGAAAAATTAAGCATCTTATGCTTT
Organism: Stegodyphus dumicola; assembly: GCF_044657685.1. NCBI lineage: Eukaryota > Metazoa > Arthropoda > Arachnida > Araneae > Eresidae > Stegodyphus > Stegodyphus dumicola. Next base: position 205,656,024 of record NC_140771.1, read on the forward strand.
GGTAATACACTGGTGCATGGAAGACAAAAGTATGACATAGTAATACATTTCTTTCAATAGTGCTTTTCTATCATTAGATTTGCTTGAAACATAAAATATATATATATTTTAATTTCAAAATCCGACCACATGTTTGAGTAAAAGAATGTTAATGTAAGGAACTATGTACTAACAGCTCTAGATGCCGCCATTTTTTACAATGCAAGAACATGCATAACACATGCGATGACTTGGAAAATGTTGAAGCCATTTAAATGCAAAAAAGAAGAGCTTGCAGATGTGGATAAAGATAAAATATATAAATCAAAATACTAACTTTAATTTACAATAGTCCCTTAATTCTGTTATTTAATTCAGAGATTTTTCTATCCATCCTTTATGTCAGGGTTTCTTAAACTCTTTTCAGTCATGACCCTTTTTTATCACTAAAATGTTTTTGCAACCCCCAGGACCCCATAATTATTTTTAAAAAATTTTGTGGACCCCATAAGTATTGCACAAATCAGATACTTACGTGAGTGAAACTGTCAATTGTTTCACTTGTACTGTAATATACTGTTGTAGTTTTAGGTCATTAACATTAATTTCTAATTTTAAGACATAGAACAATGTGAAAATTTTAAATAAGTAACAGACGAAATGACAGCGTCACATGCAAAGCACAGAAAATGAACGTTTATATCATAAAAAGAATGCATTGAAACGTTTCCCCCCCTTTTTTTTTCCTTCTTTGTCTGCATTATCTTACTTTTATCTATTTTCAGATACATTGTGTAAAACTCTTTGGTTATTCTAAAATTATTATAACAAGTTAAAGAAATATCAAAACTGCTAAAATTTTTGCCGAAACCCCTGCTGCAGGTTCCGCGAGCCCCTTGGGGATCAGTTTAAGAAACCCTGCTTTATGTAATGCTGGTAACACAGATAATTCACAACTGAAACATACAAATGTAAACTTCAACCCACATTCTTTTGAACTGAGCTTCGATCTTGGAACCCAACACACTGGCTTTCTGCTTTTCTGCAAGTTAAACACTATGCTGCAATTTTTCTTCTTATCACAATGATATCAAATATGTAAACATTCTACAACAGGTGAACTGACCAGGGCTGTAGAGTCTATAGGAAAAATGACCGATTCCGACTTCCTCATATATATGTAAACATATACGCATAGGTTACAGCTTATTTTTTTAATATAAAAGAAGTAATAGATGCTACAGGAAAAACGATGGCATAGCAAATTATTTATATTAATTTAGTATTTATTATGAAATGGAAAAACTGGCATTATTAATGTTTAAGAAACAATATAGCTTCAGCAAGATCTTCTTTGTTAGAAAACCATAGATTCAATTTGATAAACTTCAGAACATAGAAGAGTCTTTCCACCTTAACTTGAGTGGGAGGAACAACTTCTAAAAGAGGCGTCTTGCCAGAGCAAGCATATTTATCCATTTCTTCAAAGGCCGTGTAGAAATCTTGTTTGTATTTTTTCATTTTTATACCTAAAGGCTCTTGGTTCTTTATTTTCATCCGCTTTCCCTTAGCCTTTTCAATATTATCCAAATACTTCTGAAAATCTAATTCTTCACTGGAAGAGGATGATAGAGACTCGGTTGCAATGTCTGCAGTTGGCTAGAAATTGCCAAAAGCTGCCAAACTTGGCAACAGTCTTTTGGTCCCATCCCTGTATAATTGTAATGGGTATTGTAATTGAATAACTGTAATTGATCCTATACGTAACTATGACCGTATTCAATCCTCATATACCTTCAAATTATTTAAAGAAGTGAAAGCTATTAGATTTCTTGGCAGGCAGGCAAAAACTATGTAAGACCAGCAACAGCATGAGTTTCTCAGTGGTTGCATCAGCATTGAATACAGAGTATTGAGATACCTCCACGTAAGCTGCATCTTTTAGATGCACTCTGCATTATGCTGTATTTAACATTCTTTTTGGTTTGATGTGTAACTACCGATTCTATGATACTAAGAGGAGTGTATGTGTATTTTTGTGGAACGTTCAAGAACTAGGAAGTGTTTCCTTTGGCTAAATAAATTTTATCAAGCTATCATCAGTTCTGCATGCATTTCATCCATTACAAACCCTCAGTGCATTCCATCCATTATAAACCTCTATGCATACTACAATATTGTATTTGTATGGACAAACTATGACACTTTTTGCCATTAACTCAATTTTAAATGCATCACGAAAAAAGATTCAGGATATGAAGAACCTACTGATGTCTCCTCTTGAACTCATGCTCTACTTTCAAAGCAATCAAATTTGTTCAGAAGAAATTGTTATAGTACTGTGAGAAACTGATACTTCATATATCTGGTAATTCAATGAGCAATCAATGACACAACCATTCAATGAAGCAATTCAACTAGTGATAACTGACATGCTGGTAAAGGCATTCCAAGATACTGTGTGCATTAGGGTGTGTTGTCTGTATACAAATAATGACCACTTTCAGCAGATCTTAACGATTATGTCATATTTCTTACAAAAGCCCTCTTCATATTTCATTGCAAAATCTTTGTTAGTGTCAAAATTATGAAACAAATGATGAGTTCAATAGCAAATGAAATACCCTATAATTTCAAACATTATAAACAAAAAATATGCATCTGATGTTTAAATTTATTTCTTAACCATCACTCATGTGCAACAATTTGTTAAAAAAAAAGCACCTGAAGACAAAAAATTTTTAGATAAATATAAACATCCCATTCTCTCCCCCCCCCCAAAAAAATGCAAAAAATCCATTAAAAAACTATATCTTACCTCTTCACATATTTCAGTCTGATTATCTTTGCCAAAACATTTTATAAGATCTTCTTTTTTTGCTACCTGTCCTTTTGAAACATTTGTGAAGACTACGTGTGTTTGAAGAACTTCATCAATATCCTTCTCTCTGTAAAAATAAATAAGTAAATAAAATAACACGTTAAAAATTATAGCATTTGATGGGAGGAGTTTCCATTTACATTAACTGTAAATGGAAACTCCTTTTGACAGTGATCCTTATACCAGATATTCTGCGTCTGATTTTATTTAAGGAATGTACATATCTTGACAGGCCCACCAGCGGTCGAGCGGTAAAGTCGCTGAACACTGGTAGTTCGGTCCGAGGTTCGAATCCCGCAAACGGGCTGGCTGCATGGGCGTTTTCGTGGTTTTCCCCATGTGTAATGTGTATACGAGCCAGTTCCCCTTAGAAAGTCCTCCACGAAGGCATCCCTCCCCTCAGGCAGATAGCCCTAGTGTGCTTTGCCATAATTAAATACACCAACACACACCAACATATCTTGACAACATTCTTTTCTCACGATATTTGATTGTGATAATAAACTATTCAATGCTTTAAATATATTACACAAAGATGTGGTAGAAAAGATACAAATGTAGTAGAAAAGTACAGAGACTAACAATAGAAAACTCTATACTGAAAATGACACTGTGGCAACAAAAAGTATGTGTATAATCTTGATTGTCCACAAGAATAACTGCAGCAGAAGAGCAGACTATAAACAAAACACTTTGTACTAACAATGATGCAAGAGAAACTGTATATAAACCTGACTACAATAGTACAATAGTGTTAAAACTCTATTGTACTACTGTAGCAATAAAAACTATATATAAACCAGAACAGCTACAGAGCAACTGTAAATTCCTTCAGGTTATTCAGAATGTTCCCATAGGTACAGCAACCAAATCATAGCTTTAGTTTACTGCCAGATATGAAAAAATATTTCTAAAAATTCACAAAATTGTAACTATTAAACTCAGAAATTTTTTCAATCAGAAATGTTCACAAAATTTAATAAGAGCTAAATTAAAATAATGAATTTAACATTGTTTAAAAAAAAATTCGGTACTTTTCTGTTTTGCTGCCACAGGCTTATCGCCTGCTCTATACATACAATAATGTCGCCAATAATGGTGCAACTGATGCCAAACGGAATATCCTCGATGGTAACCTTTAAGCCTAATATTTTCAAATCAAGTCGCAGCCATCTGTTATCAGATTGATTGTTTCTTTCAAGACAGGCATACAATTATATAGAATTTTTACCAGATAGTTCAGTTTTATGCCCTAAGGCCATTCGCGGTAATTAAGTCAATTAGGATGCAATCACACAGCTTACACGAAGCCAAAAATATAGAAACGGCAAAGTCAAGGGTTAAATTCATCAGTTCTAATGAAAATGCACTTGCAAAGTAAAGCACTGCAGTTTTACATAATTTCTGAGTAAACTATCCCTACTTTCTGAAAGCATTCAAACATCACCTCTTTAAAGTACAGTACAAAGTCGAAAATCCGAACGTCCATTATCTAGAGTGATTTAAATTCCGGATTTGATCCGAAATCGCCCGACGTCCCGACGAGTCCAGATTTCGGACTTTGTATTGTAGTAACTTCCATAAAGAGACCAAAGCCATCTAAAACCATGGGCAATCAGTTTAGAGCAAGTATGGTATACAAGAAATATCAACATTTTTATAACTAAAAATGTATGACTGAAATCTAAGGGAAGGCCTCTACTTTAATCCACAGACAGCTTGGCACAGATACAAATTTTGTAAATGAATTAGTAATACTAGCTAATTTACCTCCATAATGCTGATGATATCATGGTAGAGTCCTAAAACACTGATTAGGTAACTTTCTCTTTGTAGTTGATCTAAAGCTACTCTCTTATTACTACTAGCCTTGTTGGATCCTATATAATATTTCTTTAGACAAGTAAATGATCCCAGAATAAGACTTGTTATTTTTTTTTACATTCTGCCATTACATTAAACTCATTTTAACTTAAATATTACATTGATATGGAAACTGTTTATCCTTTGTATCTCAAAATACTGCTTTACAGTCAGCATGAGTTAAAGCATATTTTTTGTGCTCATTCATAGCTTATGTAATCTTCAAGCCAATGAAAACGATATTCCATACATAAAATTTATTTTAAGTCAACTAACCAGTGATTTGTATGTTTATATCCATGTCTATTTGTCAAAAACCTGCAAGTAATATTGATCTGCATAAAAAATGCTTTTCCCCTTAGGTTCTTTAAAAACTACACGCAGCTTTCATGTACAGCCTCATATTTAAAAAAAATATTAGCATCACTAGTGTCCTCTTAGAACTATGCATGTACTGCCTGCCTAAAAACTTAAAAGTTTGAAAAAAGAGACAGACTATATATTTAAAAGTCTGAAAAAGGAGAAAACTGGAATTAATGTCACCAATATTCACCTTTTTTCGTTAAAGACAAATTTCAAATTCAATCCTTCTTAACACTTTTAGAATTTTTTTATCTTAATTTTTTACATTTTACTACTATCTTCCTCGATACAAGGCACTTCATTTGCGTTCACTTTGCTCCATTCACTGCTTTTGAAATAAATACAGTTGTCACTAATTCTCTTTTACAGAGAAAAACCATCAGGTCTGACTGTATAGGTTGTAGTAGCTCCTGTTATTTTTCAACTTTTAGTGTGTGATTTTTTTCATCCTGTTCTTGGCTTACGATTCTTTTGTTATCATACATCTCTTTAGAGAGTCAATGAACTTCAATGTTTCCGATTATTCAGATATGGACTTGTTAATTAAATGTGATGCTTGTAAGTATTTTGTAGAGAGTTCTAAACATGAAAACGGATCCAATGTGTCTGCCAAGAAATGAAAAAATTAGAAATCAAATGCAGTGAAATCAATAATTGACTCAGTTCTTGCTGAAATAAATGGTCCTGTCTCAGTTGCTGCTGAAAGAAAAGAATTTTTTAGATTAGCTATAACCGTACTCAGCAAAGCACATATATGAGACAATTATCATTTCAGCCTGACAGCAGACCTGCTAAGCCTCATATAATATAAGAAACTGCACTGGTATAAATTTATCAAGTTACTGATGACCACATGAATGCAGTATAGTAGTGTCAGAACTCTAAACGAAGCCTGGTTTACCTCATCCAAAATAGCTTAATGCCAGTGAAACAAGTTTTACTGCTCCTGAGGTCCATTAGAATAACAAATTTGGTAATCTGAGTCAGGAAGAACTAGATGATGGCAATCTGCCAACCGACTTGCCACAGAAAGAAAGCATTAAGGCATAGCTGGTACTTTGTCCAAGATTTGAAGTGACAAGGAAACATGTACAAGAACATTTTTGCAGCTTGAAATTAAGGAGTAAGGGTTATATAGTTCAATGGAAAGTATCAAAATTGTTTTCAAGATCCTAAGTGGTCGACTCAAAGCCATAAATTTGTCTTCTAGGCAATAATATTCAATTTAACACATTTCAGCCTAGAAAGGATATGCCCATCAAATTGTTATGACAGATCTTAACTCGGATTTCATGCAGCATAAAATATAATATGAAATTTATAAGAAAGAAATCCCAATACAAAATGTCAACAGTTTGTATACATGGAAAATGAGAGAATTGTCAAATCACATGCCACATCATCACCAAAGACTGATGAGAGTAATAAAATTTTTTATCTGAAGTTTTAACTTGATACCAGGGTTCGAACTGTACCTTTCAGGACCCGGAAGTATCTTACTGGACAAGTTAAACAACAAGAATCAGCATACTGATTGTAATTTTTGCAGGACTCGTTTCAATGGTTTAAATACAGAACCATCTCCTTCAGACTGCCTAAATGCAAATGAAGGAGATAGAATATGGTGATAAGAATGGCTGAAAAGAACTCAATCAATTGGTGCCATCTATTGATGAAACAAGAAAACTAAAAGATAATTTCCTTAAAGGATGAGGGTAAAGATGAATTGAGTTACGATCATTAACTAGAACAGAAAGATTTTTTTTTTTTTTTTAATGTGAAATGCCTCTAGAAAATCTAATTCACAATGGAAGATGTTTTTTGAATAATTTTGGCTTCAGAAAAATGGAATGTGTGATTTTCTGACCATCAGTGCTAAGCAACAAACAAAGGATTTCCGAGTTTCGTTTTTCCTAACATATGCCTTACATTCTTTGATGAAAAATTTTAAGGCTCTCTTAGTTAAATCAATGTAAATTAAACCAAACTGGCAAGGAATCCTGTAAATGCCCCAGGAATTTATATCCAGAATGGGGTCTTTGTAAAAATATATTTACGGGTGCCCCTTGGCGAAAATTGACAGTACACGTACACCAAGTTTTTGCAATTCTTTGACTTGTTATTTCGGCTTTGTGTAGCACCGACTTTTGTACCAAAAATCACTGCTGGACAAAGACAAAATAATGAAATCTGGAACTCCGAGTCTGAAAATCGTCAATGACAGAATGAAGTGTTTACAGTATTTACTTATTTCTCATTTCTAGGTATAAGATTTGCACTCCTAACATAATTTCAAGCTTCTACTACTTTGATCCTGAATTGTAATTCCATAGAATGGTCCATGAATTTAAATTGAGAGATGCTAGGATAAAGTGACCACATTTTCATTGAGACAAAGCGGGACAAATGGAATGAAATGAGAATTATAATTTAGTTATGAAAGCAGACCAATAATTCAAAAAAAAAAAAGTATTTTATTATACACATTCATATACTTGTCTATAAATATACAAAAAATATATTTATTATTAACTATTGGTAACTATAAAAATATATGTAAAAAACAATAATTTGAATATTATGTTTCTTAATTAATTTAATATTTTATTTTAAAAAAATTATTTTCTTTCACAACCATATTTTTTATACGAGTGAATACTTTGCAACAGATTTAAATCATTTAATAAAATGTCGTGAAATTTCTCACATGAATTGGTCAAATTATATTTTAGGCTTAGTACAGATTTTAAAGTTTTTATGTTCAACTGCATTTTTTTCAGTTGTCCATATTTTAATGATACTAGGAAAAACACTTTCTGTTGCTGCATTTGTTCCTGGAAGGGAGAGTGTGTGATTTTCATAAGGAATATTATTCTGTTTAAAATGAAGGAATAACTCTGCCCCTCTTTTTTGTCTGCTTCCACATTTAATTTTTTTCATCAGTAATAACATCTTTTTAACAATGACACCTCATCAAAAATATCATTTTAGCAAATACAGGCAGAAGTCTTTAATCCAGACTCGTCGGGACCTCGGCGATTCCGGATTATCGATTTTCCCGGATTATAGATCATCAATTTAAATCTGGTAAGATGGCATGCAGAAATTATTAAATTAAAAATATGAAACCGTAATTTATGAAATAAAGAGCAATTATGATCTAAAGGGTATCAAAATTTACAAAAAGAAAGCTTAATATTTATTTGTTTACTATATTAAACATTTCTTTCAAGGCGTGCATGCATAAAGCATATATTACGCATAATTGAAACTAGAAAATTGCAACCAGAAAACTATTTGATTTGTATTCGTAATATTTATAATGACGAGGAATATGATTTACATCATATCAAAGACGGAGTACATCGAGATGAAATACTACATTTAGTAAGGAATTATGAGCCGAATAAAATAAAAACATCTGCCCTGAAGATAAGGATAGTGCTGACTCCATTTTTTGCAGCAATTCTACTTTTTGTTTGATGGACATCGAAACATGCTTTTGCTTTGTAGATCTTTTGGCAGCTCCAGAACCGGAAATTCTTTTTGACATAATCGAAAGCTCAAGCTTACTTTTGCTCTAACAGTAACTCAGAGCAATTTTAAAGCTTGCTTTTTAAAATTGCTCTAACAGTCTGCAAAAAATAATAAGCCGGATCCAATTCGAAGATTAAGGAACAACGCAATCTGCAACATTAACTGAAATAGATAATTAGATCATTTTAGCTTAGCTTATACTGTCCATTATACATTAAACACGCATACGTAAAGGTATTATGTGCATGTGTAAAGGTATTATGCGTATGAGTATACGCATTATGCGTATACGCATGCGCAGAAAGTTCGTAGCTTTGAGGTCCGAATTATAGATCATTCCGGATTAAAGACTTTTGACTGTATTATTTTTTGGAAAATATTTACTAATATATTAAAATATTTTTCCACATAATCCCATAAAATCTCTTTTTTTAAAGTCACCCAATGAAAGTTTTTAATATTCTCGAATTGAACTGTTTATTCTTCAAGATATTCGAATCAGTTATTATAAAAATTTCTGACTTCTTTCAGAAAATCAGGTCGTTTAATGGCACCTTGCTCTTCCAACCTAGTAATGTCCTTTCGAATAACTAAAGGAACATAATCATTAAATTCTTTCTCGCAATTTTGTTTTTATATTATTGATTTCATTTAACATTTCCGTAACTGAAATTTTGTCCCCTTCAATAATTTTCACAGCATTGTGAAATAATGTAGCTTGGTTGTGGATGAGCTGAAGCCAAAGAGTTGTGATGTGTCATTTTCGAAAAAGGGGTAGAGTAGACTTTAAGGTACCCCTTGTATTATGGCGAAGTTGTTCTTTGATTTATTGCCAAGTTGTTTCATTTATGGTAGCCCGAGTAGTTGAATGTTATGGAAACCCTATTGTGACGTAATTGGGTGCACGATTCTAGGAAATTTTGAATCATGGGATGTTTTGTAAGCGTTTTTGTGGTGTGTGATGGTTTTATTCTTTAGACAGTAGAATCAGGGTTCGTACACATTTCCTTACATGAAAATTAAGGACTTTTAAGGACCATCAAAGAAAAAATTAAGGACCTATTAGCAAACAAAAAAATGAATAGAATAAAGCAATTATCCATACAACCAACTTCATGCTTGTAATTTCACTTTAAGAAACTAACAGAAGTGTGTATTATGCACTATTATTAAATTCAATTTAATACTTACCATAAAACAATTTTGAAAATTAAACTAACTCCCTACAAGTTATGAAGTAGATAACATTAAATTAGGAACATAATTTCTTGAAAAACATGTATAAGTGTATTTTACACTAATAACAGTCACTATTTTAGAGATTTACATGATTATTATTTAACTTATTTGATATTTATTTAAACATAGTCAACTACTATTATAATCACAATGTAAGAATATTTTGCAGATTAAAATAACTGATTTGTAAACATACAATTTATTTCCTTTGTTTTTTGAAAGATATTAGAATAATAAACTGTACAATGAAAGATACAAAACATTTGTGCTTTTTTTAAATCTGAAATCATTTCAGCTATTTTAACATCTAATTTATTTATGTCTATTTCCTTTTCTTTAACTATTCTTCTACGTTCATTTGCTTTGATAAACAAATCAATGTTCCTGCTGGTCTCAGCTTCATCTGCTAAAGCATCTACTTCTTCATTAATATCTTTAATGTCCCTTTGAAGAAATCTTTTCTTCTGCTTCATATAAGCAATTTCTTCCTCAATAATATTTCTTTTCCTCTTTGAATTTTCAGATTTAGTTAAAGTTCTTCTAAATACTGCATATATTTAGACCTTGCAAAAGCTGCTGCTGATCTCATTTCTTTATTAAGAACACCTCCAGAAAATTTTATGTAATCAAATACTGTGCGTTGAAAAATGTATGATGAGTCACTTAAATTTTCAATTTCAATTGCTTTATTTACAGAGAAGCCCCTTTCCACAGAGGCCTGTTCATGTGACAAGATAAGATTACTTGTCACAGTGAATACTTGAATAGTGAAAATATACATTTTTTACTATATATATATATATATATATATAATTTATTTCCTAAACAATATTGATTAATTGATTATATTATCTCCTAAGTTTAAGTAAAGTAGAATTATTTTAAAAGAGTGAATCCACATTGGTAAGTTATACTTTGAAAGATGTATATATATATATATAGTACAAAGTCCGAGATCCGGACATCCAATATCTGGAATGACCTAAAATCCGAACCTCAAAGCCACCACCAACCAATTTTTTAGGGCTTTTTTGAAGGGAAGGGGTATGCTTTACGCACGCGCATTAGATTTTTTTCCACCTCATAAAAAAACATGCTGGAAATCCCGATTCTTAATCTCAGTTTGGCGCTAAATAAAATATCTCATTATTGAAGAAATAATTATTTTAGCATAAATTTGTGTGATTAGTAACTTGAGTGCATAGCTGCGTATCTGCTTGGCATAATCTCAAACCGAAACATTTGTTAATTTTACACCAACTAATATTTTATATCCTTGATGCCAAAATCACGAATCATTATTTATTGTATTTTGCTTTCATCACCACATGTTTATCAACGGATGATAACTTGAGTGATGAATCATGCAGCGATGCCAAATAACAGAGTATTATCCAATTACAGATTTAAGTTTAATGTGCTAAAATGTTGACAAGGGGAGATTTAGCAGAAATTTCTTTCCTTATGCTAAAAATAGATTTTGTTTAATGATACTCATAGGACAAATGATTATATTTAGTGCTATTTGAATTAAGAATAACTGATTTGTTATTTACATAAAGCCAGAACCAGCGCCAGAGCTCGCATGGCCGCACCAGGCGGCAGAATTTCACAAAGTTAAACAGAAGTTTTTCATTGCGATGACAATGCCCAATCATCAATCAATTAACGGATGGCGAAATCTGTAGTACGGTTCTAAATCCAGAAAATACAGCTACCGATAGTGAAGAAAGTAACAGAGAGGTTACTGAACAAGAAAAAATTTTGATTGACAAGTTATTCGGAATTCTCGACACAGCAATTACAGGACTTGAGCAATGGAACTTAATAACTGAACAAGAAATTATATGTCTATAGTATTAGTCTAAAGTATTAGCAGAGAAAACAAATCAAACAACTCACATTGAAAGAAATGTTTAATAAAGTAAACATATAAATATTAAGCTCTTTTCTTTTGTAAATTTTGATACCCTTTAAATCATAAATGCTTCATTATTTCATAAATCACGATTTCATATTTTCAATTTTATAATTTCTACGTGCCATCTTAGTCGATTTAAAATGATCTAATATCCGGAAAAATCTCAAATCTGGGATCGCCTAAGTCCCGACGAGTCCAGACCTCGGACTTTGTACTGTATATATATATATATATATATATATATAATACGGAATGTATATTTTCAGTTAAACTTCTACCCAATAACTTTAGTAATTCATGACAGTTAATTTTGCGTCTAGTTAATTCAGGAAAATTAGTTTCAATTAGTTGTTTTCAGCTTTAAAAATATTAAAAAATTTTTAATTAGTTATTTTCAAATAATAATTGTATCGCCATTAGCAAAAATTATGCATTACTATCAACAACATAGGTTTAAACCAAATACTTAATTGTCTATTGAAGCTTCAAAACGTATTTTCGAACTTCACTTTTTCTCGGCTATCGTTACCGAATTTGCCCTTGGCGACCTAAAATCAAAATGGAGCCAACAGATTTCCCGCGAAATCGATAACAGACCCTCTACAGAAATAAACTCATAATCCCGATATCCAATACATATAGTATGTGCAAAACAGAATAAACTCCATAGAAGGTGATAAAAAATTAATTTATGGCTTAATTGAAACAAACACAGAAATTAAGCTAAGCAAAACCGTGTAAAAACAAATTGAAATGATAAAACGAAACTTACTTTTCATGTGCATTTTCAGCGCTGACTCTCCCATTCTAGAAATTTCAATTTGTTTCAGACAAAGACCACATTTAAGGATTGACATCCATCAATATCCAGTCTTTGTAGTCAGCTTGATGAAGCCACAGTTTATTGAAAATGCATTTTCCAGGCATCCCGTTCCTATTGGCGTCGGAAGGGTTGTGGCCTTCCAGGTTGGAACTGCTCTGATTTTGGCAAATATTTTCAGAATCCACCCCCTTTTTTTTCCTCGAGCACCTTCATCATCACTTTCACCTCTTAAAGAACTTCCGGCTTCATGCTTTCGTCACAATCTGCCTAAATTTATGGATAACACCTGTTTCGAAAGATTGGGTGAATAGCCAATCAGACACCGATACTTTCGTTCGGGTAGCTAATTGTTTTTTTTTATCGTTTGCAATGCAAATCCGCCAACAGATTGGTTAAGAGTCATGTAATTTTAATTCCATATTCATGAGAAATCGTAAATGAGTAATCGTAAATCACTTAGAATGGCAATCATTAGAAATGATAAGAAATGTCAAATGAGCAAAATTAAGGCCTCTTTATTCATTTTGGCCAAAATTAAGGACTTTTAAGGACCAAAAATCATTTTTTAAAAAATTAAGGACTTTTAAGGACTGTACGAACCCTGTAGAATGGCCGAATGTAATAAGATTAATTTGAAGTTTCTATACGATTTGGAGCGAAAGGGGAAAAGAGCTTTAATTGACTGGTATGTAAATGAAGGTTTACTTAGTAGCCATTATAAGTGTCCTGTATGTAGGAAGGATATGCGTCTAGTCGAACATAAAAACTGTTTAGATGGATTTGAATGGGTTTGTAGGAAGAAAGGTTCAGATGGTCACTATGTGAAGCGTTCGATCAGAAAGAGTACCTGGTTTGAAAAAGGTCATTTGAGTTATGATTGATATTTTGATTTTTACGTGGCTCTGGGTGTACGAAGCGAACTCGAAAATCATGGTAAGGGAATATTTGCTTTTTGGTAGTGCTTAAATGTATAACATGGTTTTCCTTTTTTATGTTATTTTATTGTTCGGTTTAAAATGTATTGGTTGATCTTTGGATTATGGTAACTTGGCGATTTTTTGGCAAAAATTTGGCGACCAACTCTGCTACAGCAACCCTCTATTTTTTTTTCGCCGCCATTTTGTCTTCATGCAGTAAAGACATATTTCTTTTCTTTTTATTTACTCAACACTTTTTCCAACAATCTGCTAGCCGAATTACGCTTATGGTAGAAATTTTATGGAAGAAAACTGCTTAATCATGACAAATATTAACTGCAAAATTGGGAAAAAGTGCAGAATCGCAAACGTCTTGCCACGTTTTTCAAAATCGCACATACACAGTAACCATGTACACGACGACTTATTTTTACTTAAAAAAACATCCCAGAATTGCACAAACATGGCATTGCGCACACTCTTCACTATATCTATGTACACAGCTTTTTTCTCATAAATTAGAAAAATTTCACGAAAATGCATGAAAATTTTTTCAATCTTTAAATTTGGTAAAAAGGACATATATGAAATTACCTGATTGCGAAAAAGTATATACCCTTTCCAAGGATGAACATTTGCACGTATAAAATAAGTAAAATATCCAAAAACTTTTCCCTCTAAATTATATATTATAAACGTCACCAACGAATCTATAACAAAACATTAAAAATGGTTACAAATACAGGGGTTGGACAAAAATATGGAAACACCTTTCAAAAAACATGTTTCTTTGCTTAATGTGGTGTAGGAAACCTGTTGGCATCCAAAACACCTTGCAGTCTTCTCGGAATAGATAAATACAGTTCCTGTATGTTTGCCAAGGGAATATTATACCATTCTTCCTGCAAAACGGTGGCAAGTTCAGATAACGATGTTGGCGGTGGATAACGAGAACGCACTTTCCGTTCCAATGTAGACCACAAAGGTTCGATAATATTCAGGTCTGGTGACTGTGGTGGCCAGGGAAGATGGGACAACTCATCCTCGTGCTCAGGAAACCCGTCCTGGACAATGCGAGCTGTGTGAACAGGGGCTTTGTCGTCTTGGAAGACACCATCACCATCGGGGAACAAAGTTTGTACCATGGGATGAACTTGATCGGCCAAAATGTTCACATAAGTCTTGACAGTCATGTGCCCTGACACAGTTATCATGGGGCTAGCAGAGAACCACGATATGGCTGCCCAAACCATAACAGAACCCCCGCCATGTTTCACTCTTCGCAACAAGCAGTCTGTATTATAGGCTTGAGATGGCGTTCTCCAGACGTAAACTCAGCCAGAAGTGGGGAAACAATGTGAAAGAAGATTCGTCAGACCATATTACTCGCTTCCACTGCTCTATAGTCCAGGCTTTATGACTTAAACGCCACCTTTTCCTGTTACGGGCATTAGCATCACTGATGAGTGGCTTCTCAATTGCAGCACAGCCAGCAATTTCCTGTTTATGAAGCTCCCTTCTAATTGTTTTGGTACTCACAGGGTTCGGTAACACAACATTCATTTCAGCAGAAACTTTTGCAGCTGTGGTCTTCTTATTTTTCGTCACGATTGCCCTTAATGATCGTCTGTCACGATCACTCTGGACACACTTTCGTCCGCACTGTGATTTAGCAGATGATGTTTTTCCGCTTTTCAAATATGCGGAATAAATCTTCGATACAGTACCTCTTGAAACACTAAACACCTCGGCTACCTTGCTTACGGAAGCACCTACCATATGTGCTCCAACAATTTGCCCACGTTCGAAGTCTGTTAACTCTGACATAATGCAATGACAACCTCACATAACAGTACTCCGACAACAACTGAACTGTTTAGCACATTTACAAAGTTGTATAGGTGGCATCAGTAGTCAAAAATGCCAGCGCCATCTACATATTTCATTAAAATCAATCTTTCTTTTCAAACATGCATTTCACAAGGTGTTTCCATATTTATGTCCATCCACTGCACTTAGTCTCAAATATTTAAATTATTTCCATGCACATTTACTTCCACTGAAACGTATACCAAATTGCTACAAACATATAATTCACAAAATAACTATCATTTAATTAAAATATAATTAAACCATGTACACGTCGACTTATTTTTACTTAAAAAAAAATATCCCAGAATTGCACAAAAATGGCATTGCGCACACTCTTCACTATATCCATGTACACTGCTTTTTTCTCATAAATTAGAAAAATTTCACAAAAATGCATGAAAATTTTGTGAATCTTTAAATTCGGTGAAAAGGACATATATGAAATTACCTGATCGCGAAAAAGTATATACCCTTTCCAAGGATGAACATTTGCACATATAAAATAAGTAAAATATCTAAAAACTTTTCCCTCTAAATTATCTATTATAAACCTCACCTGCCAATTTCTAATGCAAACATTAAAAATGGTTCCAAATACTTAGTGTCAAATACTTAAATTCTTTCCATGCACACTGACTTCTACTCAAACATATTCCAAAATACTACAAACATATAACTCTCAAAATCACGATCATTAAATTAAAATATAATTAAATTAAAAAACACTACTTAAAATATAAATAAGCACATACATTAAATTAATAAAAATTAGCTTACAATCCTAATTACTTTAAACTAAATCATTGCAAATAACAATTTTCCAATAATACCATATTAATTTATTTACTCCTTACATTTAGAACAATGCATAAAAATAATATCCTCAAATAATTAAAAATACTAACTTACCTAATCTTCTACAGAATCTTGAGTGCATGGCGGATCACAAAATGTCCGTTTTCACCAGATTTCTTGCACCGCCATTCAAACTTATCTGTAATATCCTTCCTTTCACACAATCTCATTTCATACCCACATGTTCGACATTCATACTTATCCGCAATTAAGCAACTCTTTTCAATTACACATAAACGCAATAAAAATTTCGGATTTACTTTATATACAGCCATGGGATCCAAAATGTTTCACAGAACATAGAATGAAACATAATGCTGTACAGCAGATATTTTTACTAATTTAAATCCTTTTCCAATTAAAGAACAATGATTTGTCCATTAATGTCACATGACATATCTCATGATCTCTCATTTCCCTCACACAAAATAATGCGTAATCGTAACTGAGTTCTTCCCAAAGTCCTAGGTAGTAACAACCTTTATCGCCTCCAAAATGTCGCCAAACTACCTGTTACCATATTCCAAAGATCAGCCTTGTATTATGGTAACTTGGCGATTTTTTGGCGAAAATTTGGCGACCAACTCTGCTACAGCAACCCTCTTATTATTATTATTATTATTATTATTATTTTTCCCCCCCCATTTTGTCTTCACGAAGTAAAGACATATTTCTTTTCTTTTTATTTACTCAACACTTTTTCTAACAATCTGCTAGCCGAATTACACTTATGCTAGAAATTTTATGGAACAAAACTGCTTAATCATGACAAATATTAACTGCAAAATTGGGAAAAAGTGCAGAATCGCAAACATCTTGCCGCGTTTTTCAAAATCGCACATACACAGTAACCATGTACACGGCGACTTTAGCCACTTATTTTTACTTAAAAAAACATCCCAGAATTGCACACATTCTTCACTATATCCATGTACACTGCTTTTTTCTCATAAATTAGAAACATTTCATGAAAATGCATGAAAATTTTTTCAATCTTTAAATTCGGTAAAAAGGACATATATGAAATTACCTGATTGCGAAAAAGTACATACCCTTTCCAAAGATGAACATTTGCACGTATAAAATAAATAAAATATCCAAAAACTTTTACCTCTAAATTATCTATTATAAACGTCACCAACGAATCTATAACAAAACATTAAAAATGGTTACAAATACTTAGTCTCAAATATTTAAATTATTTCCATGCACATTTACTTCCACTGAAACACATACCAAATTGCTACAGACATATAATTCACAAAATAACTACCATTTAATTAAAATATAATTTAACCATGTACACGTCGACTTATTTTTACTTAAAAAAACATCCCAGAATTGCACAAAAATGGCATTATTCCCAAAGTCCTAGTCGCCAAACTACCTGTTACCATATTCCAAAGATCAGCCAATGTATTTTATTGAGATTATGCATTTTTTGTTTGCCTATACAGTCAAAAGTCTTTAATCCGGACTCGTCGGGACTTCGGCGATTCCGGATTATTGATTTTTCCGGATTATAGATCATCAGTTTAAATCTGGTAAGATGGCATGCAGAAATTATAAAATTAAAAATATGAAACCGTAATTTATAAAATAATGAGCAATTATGATCTAAAGGGTATCAAAATTTACCAAAAAAGAAGCCTAATATTTATTTGTTTACTTTATTAAACATTTCTTTCAACGCGCGGATGCGTAAAGCATACCTTACGCATAGCCGAAATTAGAAAATTGCAACCAGAAAACTATTTGATTTGTATTCTTGATATTTATAATGACGACGAATTTGATTTAAATCATATCAAAGACGGAGTACACCGAAATTAAATACTACATTTAGTAAGGAATTATAAGCCGAATAAAATAAAAACATCTGCCCTGAAGATAACGATAGTGTTGACAAATCAACTTCCAGTTCATTGCGTGCCGCGACGTACCCCCCCCCCCCCCGCGCAGAGCAGCGTGAAATTGATAAACAGATTTCGGAACGGTTAGATAAACAAAGAATATGCCTTTATCCATTTTTTGTAGCAATTCGTTTTTTGTTTGATGGACATCGAAACATACTTTCGTTTTCTAGATCCTTTGGGAGCTCCAGCATCGGAAATTCTATTTGACATAATCGAAAGTTCAAGCTTACTTTTAGAAAATTGCTCTTACAGTCTGCAAAAAATAATAAGCCGGATCCAATTCGAAGATTAAAGAACAACGCAATCATCAACATTAATTGAAATAGATAATTAGATAATTTTAGCTTATACCGTCCGTTATAAATTAAACGCGCACGCGAAAACGTATTCTGCACTTGCGCAGACGCATATGCGCAGTGGTAAATGTCTTGCGCGCACGAGTAAAACGCCTATGCGCATGCTTCAATGCGGCGCATGCGCAGAAAGATTTTATCTTTGAGGTCCGGATCATGGGTGTCCGAATTAACGACTTTTGACTGTATTGTAGAATTTGGTGCTCCTTTGACTTTTTAAATGAAAATATATTGATGTGTACATGGACAATGTAAAGGGAGTGCACAATGCAAGTTCGTGCAATTCTGGGATTTTTTTTAAGTGAAAATACGTCGGCGTGTACATGGCTAAAGTTAAAAGAGTGCACAATGCCATTTTTGTGCAATTCAGAGATTTTTTTTTTTTTTTTTTTAAGTGAAAATAGGTCGACGTGTACATGGCTAAAGTCAAAGGAGTGCCCAATGCCATTTTTGTGCAATTCGAGGATTTTTGTAAAGTGAAAATAAGTCGATGTGTACATGGATACCGAGTTTGTGCAATTGTTTGTCTTGTTATTTTAACTTTGTGTAGCGGCGATTTTTGGCGCTTCGCAAACCAAAATAACAAGTCAAAGAATTACACAAAATCGTTATCCATGTACCGCCAAAAATCGCCAAGGGGTACCCTAAACTATACTTTTACCCAAAAAAGAGCTGCAATATTCTTGGACATTTATCTTGCGATAAAATGTGATTTTAATGGTTCATATATTTTGAAAATACTTTCTACAGCTGGTAAAAGAGCTAACCATCGTGTTTTGCTGTAACCAATATTTCTTTTATATTCGATTTCTGCACTTTCACAAAAATCCTTCAAACTTTCAACACGCACAGTATATATATAAAAATATGAATAAATCTTTGCAATAATATTTTCAACATCAACTAAAAGTAATTCAGATGCTGTTTGAATAGTATTGTGTAGAATGTGCAGTGCACAGCACAACCTACTCGAACAATCTTTTGGTTCAAACGTTCGTTAAGTTTCAAAAAGACGTTATTGATGCCCCTTCTAGCTTTTCCAACAAAATTTGTGTTAAGTATTATCCTCACAATAGGTAATAATTTTATTTTTCAAATTATTCTTTTTTAAAATAGTACTTAATGAATCAAAAATTATTTATGAAGTTTCACCCGGCAACGAAACAAAATCTAATATTCTAATTTTAATTCCTGTTTTTGGATCAAAAGTCTAACAATTGCTTCGGTTTTTGTCCTTGCATGTGCAAATTTTTTGTCGTACAATGTTTTGATCATTTTCAACGTACAATCAATTGATCTGAAACTTTGATTGTCGTTTATGGTGTGGAAAGCAAATAGCCCTTCAGCTAATGCTAGCTGTTACTCCGTTGACAATACATATTCCTTGAGAAGAGGTAACGACAATGAGCGAACACCACCGAGTAAATCTAACTCCTTACATCACCTAATTTAGTTTACTCTGCATGCATTTTATGTGTTTTAGTATTTCTTTATATTCACTATAATAATTAATAAATAATAGGTAATATATTTTTACAGTACATTTAAAATAAAAAATGCAGATGTTTTCTAAAAAGCGGGACATTTTAAAAATTCGGAACGACGCGAGACAGTGCTCCAAAAAGCGGGACTGTCCCGCCAAAATCGGGACGTGTGGTTACTTTATTCTAGGATGGAATCATGAATTTTCTTATAACCCCCCCCCCCCCAAAATGAATCCGTGTAAAAATTCAATAGAAAAGCACTGAGGATTTTATAATAAAAAAAAATATGATTTTATAAAAAAAACTGCAATTAAATACTCAAATAATATACTTTTCAGAATACAGTTTTTGTCAAATTACACTACAGTAATGAATTCAAATAATAAAATAAGATTTATTACGTCTTACACTTTATTTCTCCATGACATAACTTTGTTTTTGTAACAAGCAATTTCAAATCGCTTTCCTCCTTTCTTCATGCGAACGACAGCAACATTTGTTAACCTTATTTGATTTGTTGGTGTGAATATTGACATCTCTGAAAACTTTAAAATGAGAAAATACTAATAAGAAGCAACTCTTAACAATTCCACCACCAAATACATTAAGAACACACTTAATCTTTTGGTGCACGTATATCAACTTTACGCACGGGAATTTAAAGTCTGTTCATAACAGCAAGGCCAACTTACACTCAAGGCCTGCCAGACTGAAGGTTCCCAGTTTTCAGTAGCTTTCGCGAAATTCATCACTAAGTGGCGCTCGCATTCTGCTACACTTTTGCTATACGTTCTGTATTTGTAACGTGGTTCGTTACTAACAAAAAGTGTAAAACGGGCCGGAGTGGAAGCTGCGATCACAGAGGCAAGTGGCTGCACGTTGGCAGCGCTCTGTAAAAAAGTGTAAAACAATACTTTCTCCTTAGTGATTATCAATTAAATTACTTTGAAATAGTGTGTTTCCTACAAAATCTACACGTTTTCTAAAGATTTTCGGCTCCGATGTTGGTGAGAATGACAGCAGACATGTGAGCATATACTACGAAAGCATGGAATTTTAAGATAAGTACCCTTCTAAACTAAATCAAATTTCTATAAATAAGTGCTTTTAAATCAATAAAGTTTAATTTTTAATCAGTTTTTAGCATTAAACAATACTTGAAATTGCTCATTGCTAGTGGCTTCCTTTGTGTTTCCAATTCCAAACAGACGCCAACGTTATCAGTTCACGTCTGTCAGCACTTACAAAGGCCCCACACCTTATCTTAAGGCTCCTCTCATTTTTAAAGCAAAAAATGTACAATTTACAAATATATAAGAGTAAAGAAACTGAGATCACTGAGCCAGGTTAAAGAGCGGATATATATATAAATATATTTGTATATGTTTGGTGCGGCCGATTGCAACCAAAATACGAGGTGCACATCTACATGTTATAGCAGTCCTATATACAAAATTTCAACGTTCTGAGGCTATTCGTTTTTGAGTTATGCGAGATACGTACGTACGTACGTACATACGTTCGTACAGACGCCACGAAAAATTCTCTTCAGAATTCGTTTTAAAGAAGTTTTATAATTTTTTTGGAGGAAAAGAGTGTTTTATTCTGTCCTTACGTACAGATATCACGGAAACACATCGTTAAATTGCATTTGAAAGAGGTCAAAATGGGATATTTTCGTTTGCTGCCTGAAACTTTTCGCGATTACAATACTTCCTTTTTACTTTGTACAAGGAAGTAAACAGAGGATTCATTTATTATTATTCAGGAGAAATAGTAATTACAAAAATCTGATCTCCGGAGTCAATAAAAATGAATTACTAATAACTTTTTGCATGAAGTTTACTGCATCGTTACATTAAAGGAAAGACCCCGATATTTCTTTGCGAGTCCTTTTATAGCCTCTGGAAAGGCGGAGCTTCCAAGAAATGACGTCAGCCATTCCAGTTCATGGACCTTATAAGAGATAGACTAACCCAGTGGGCGGGGCGCGCGTCACCGATATGTCGGCAAGAAAGAGTAGGGACGATCTGGTTTACTTTAACACTGAAACCTATGGCGTTTGTATCACATAACTCTTTTTAATTATTAAATGTGATACGTTGTATAGTGATGAGATTAAAAAAGTATTTCTTAAAAAATACATAACCTAAAAAGGTATTTCTAAAAATAGAGAAAACAAACAGCAGAGCAAAAATACGATGCTTTTTATTGGAATTACAAACTATAGCTTTTTTTGAACGACAGTATCGCGAAGCACGATCTCCTGATGACGACAACACTCACTGTTGCCAGAACTTATCTAAACTATATATTATATTATTATTATTTTTATTAACATACTTTAATACTTCCCCTTGTAAAAAAAAATAATAATAATAAATTAAAAGAAAAAAGTCACAAAAGTCCCATCTTATCACAAAGAATTAACAGTCTCGGTTTAAATAAAGGTTTAATCATTATGTCAGCAACTTGCGCCTCTGTAGGTACCTGCTGCACAATGATTTCCTTTTCTAGAACTTTGTCTCGTATGAAAAAGTGCTTGATATCAATGTGTTTTGTGCGTCGATGAAACTCCGGGTTTTGTGACAGTCTCACTGCTGCGGCGTTGTCTACTTGAATTACTGGAGTTTCACGTAAGTTGGTTACATCACTAAATAGAAGCTTTAACCAAATTACTTCTCTAGAACATTCACTAGCTGCAATTACTTCTGCTTCAGTCGTCGAAGTTGCAACAACTGATTGCCTTTGGCTAATCCATGATATAGCTCCACCACTATATAATATCACTACTCCACTCGTTGATTTTCCTGTTTCTTGACAGCCTCCAAAATCTACATCACTATAGCATTCTAGAATTCCTGGTTTGTATTTATTCTTGTATGTAACACCTTTAGTTAGAGAACCTGCTATGTATCTGAATACACGTTTCACTTTTTTCCAATCATCTTTCGAAGGATTTTCTAGGTAACGTGATAGAATGCCAACACAGTAAGCTAAATCTGGTCTTGTGCCTAACATAAGATACATTAAAGCTCCTACAGCTTCTCTATAAGGAAAAATTTCTCTGTTTGATTTATCTTCCTTTTTCTTTTCAGTTAGACCTTCCTTAGGATAGCCTCTGGAAAGGCGGAGCTTCTAAGAAATGACGTCAGCCATTCCAGTTCATGGACCTTATAAGAGATAGACTAACCCAGTGGGCGGGGCGCGCGTCACCGATATGTCGGCAAGAAAGAGTAGGGACGATCTGGTTTACTTTAACACTGAAACCTATGGCGTTTGTATCACATAACTCTTTTTAATTATTAAATGTGATACGTTGTATAGTGATGAGATTAAAAAAGTATTTCTTAAAAAATACATAACCTAAAAAGGTATTTCTAAAAATAGAGAAAACAAACAGCAGAGCAAAAATACGGTATGCTTTTTATTGGAATTACAAACTATAGCTTTTTTTGAACGACAGTATCGCGAAGCACGATCTCCTGATGACGACAACACTCACTGTTGCCAGAACTTATCTAAACTATATATTATATTATTATTATTTTTATTAACATACTTTAATACTTCCCCTTGTAAAAAAATAATAATAATAAATTAAAAGAAAAAAGTCACAAAAGTCCCATCTTATCCTTCAGGATAGGAGTTGACACTGGCTTGCAATCTTCCATCCCAAATTTTTGAAGAATTTTTCTTGCATAAGCTTGCTGACTAATTTTAATACTTCCATCTTCAAGATGTTTAATTTCAAGTCCAAGAAAGTATACTGCTGGTTTAGTTGTGATTCTGAATCTCGACTTCAATTCTCTGAGAAATTTTTCAGATTCTTGTAGATCTGTTGATGCTACTAAACCATCATCTACATATAAACATACGATTAGCTTCTTGCGTTATTGTTTCTTATATATAAGCATGGATCAGCTGCACTTGTCTTGAAGCCCAGCTGTGACACAAAATCTCCAAAATATTTATTCCAGTAGCGTGATGATTGTTTTAGTCCCTACAAACTGCGTTTCAACTTACACACTTTCTTCGAACCGTCACTATATCCTTCTGGTTGCTGCATGTATATAGATTCTTCAAGTTTTCCATATAAGAATGCTGAACCGATATCAAACTGAGAAAGATGCATTTTCTCATTGGCTGCGATGCTCAAAACTGAACGAATAGGTCCTAACTTTGTTACTGGACTAAACGTTTGATCATAATCAACTCCAAAACGTTGAGTACATCCTTTGGCAACAAGTCTAGCCTTGAATTTATCAATAGATCCATCAGGATTCCTTTTGATCTTATAAACCCACTTGCATGGTATAGCTTTAGCATCTTTTGGTAATTTTTCTAAACTCCATGTTTCATTCTCTATCAATGATTTCATCTCTGAATCCATAGCTTCTTTCCAATTAACACTTTGCTTACAGTTGATCGCTTCTTCATAAGATTCAGGTTCTTCAGAATCAATAATAAAAGCTTCACTTATCATTATATAATCTTCAAAACGCTTTGGCTTTCTCAAGTCAGCTCTATCTCTTAGGAATCTTGACTGTGCATTATTTTGCAAATTAATATCTTCACATTCTTGTCTTTCAAAGTGTTCTTCTGATATATTTCCAAATATTTCTTTGTTGTATTCTTTTTCTGAATTATCTTCTTCACAAAGAAACTTTTCTGACTTATCTTTTTCTGAATTTTGTTGATGTTCAGAGCCAGAAATTAGGCTATCTTGATCTTGAATAGGTAACTGCACCCTTTCTTCACAATTTGTGAGCTTTTCGTTAAATATAATATCACGTGAACAGATCACACTATTGGTTTCTTTGATCCATAGTCGGTATCTTTCGTCTCCATCATAACCAATTAAATAAGCTTTTGTAGCCTTATTATCCATTTTCCTTCTTTGTTTAGGAATATGGGCATAACACACAGATCCTACTATACGAAGATGCTTAATTCGAGGTTTCTTTTTAAACCATAGCTCATAAGGACTCATGCCTTCTACTGATGATTTGCCAGTTCTGTTTAGTACATATATGGCAGTGTTGACTAGTTCAGCCCACATTGCTGCAGGAAAATGAGCTTCAGAATTTGAGTACTTAAATGTTCTTGCCATTTCGATTATTGTACGTATATCTCTTTCACTAGAGCCATTTTGTTCAGGAGAATAAGGTGCTGTAAGTCTTTGAGTTATACCTTCAGAATGCAAAATAGCACGCACTTTGTCATTGTCAAACTTGCCTCCATTATCGCTGAGAAATTCTTTGACTGGATGTCCTAAAATTTTAGCGTATGTAAGCATGTGTTGTAACATATTTACAACAGCAGATTTTTCCTTGATAAAATACCCATAACGAAACTTTGTGTAGCTATCTTTAAACACAACTAAGTATCTTTTCTTCTGGAAAGATTCATCAAAAGGTCCACAGACATCAGCTGAAATTAATTCACCAGGCTTGCTGGCTGGCTTTCTTATGCCAAATGGTAAACGGTGTGCTTTGCCAAAAATGCATGGTTCACACAATTTTCTTTCAAATGGGATTTTAATTTCTAATTCTTTCTCAAGCATGTTCTTAATGTGACGTTTATCTTGATGTCCCCGTCTCTGATGATATAGCTCTAACAAGGAATTGTCTGCTTCAGCAGCATGCACTTCTATAATTTTATCAGGCATAATAGGTTCGATAGCTGCCTTGTATAAAGTACCATATACTTTGCGAGTTCCAAAAAGCACTACTTGACCATTAACCTTTAACCAGCATTCTGTAACTGTTGAAATAAATTTACTATTCGGATTTCTATCTTGAGCAGCAAGTAAAGAAAATAAATTTCTGTTTATCTCAGGGACATACCAAACATCTTTAAGGTAAATTCTTTGGATTTTACTACCAATAGTTGTTTTGACACATACTGTACCTTTACCAAGAGCAACTAAAGTTTCTTTTCCAGCAGCCTTGATGCTATAGGGACTATCAAACTTCATAAAGTCAATAAAGTATGTGAAACAATTCATGATATGTCTTGTAGCTCCACTATCAATCCAAAAAGATTTTTGATCAGTCTTAGCCTCTTCGTCAATGGACATCAGTATTACACTGCCTGTATTTCCTTCATTGGTTTTCATTAACCTATTCTTGTGTGGTCTTCCATCAGCAATCCACTGTTTACAATCTTTTACCCAGTGTCCTTTCTTTTTGCAATAATTGCAAATATCTTCTTTTCTTGGTTTTCTTCTGAATTTATCTTTTTTATATTGCTTTTGTTTTTCAGATTTTGACATTACTAATGCCACTTGTTCATTTGTATTGCCTTTCTCATGACTTTTAAATTCTCTTTCATGAGAGCAAAGCTGTGCTGTTAACTCATCAACTGTTCTTTTGTCTTCACCCAAGAGTAACCAACTTGACTTAAACAAATGGTATTGTCCTGGTAAGACATCTAAAATCTTGCAATTGAGTAGCATGTCAGGTAACTTATTTTCATTTTTCTTTTCAAGTCCTGAATTCAACTCTTTCCATAAGTTTTTTAATTTGGAAAGATGACCCGCCATATTATCATTTTCATTCCACTTGAATTGAAAAAATTGCATGCATATATTATACAATTTATTTTCTGATGATGCTTCAAATAACTTATGTAATTCCAACCACACTTCTCTAGCAGTCTGAAATCTCATAATTTTTTGCAGAGTTTCTTCCGTCATGGAATTCGTTAATACCATCATAGCACTAGTGTTTGCATTTTGAAACTTCTTAACAGCTTCATTATATTTCTCTTGTTGAGCAATCAGAGCATCTACAGGAAGAATTTCTGGTTTCACTATAGTTCCTTCTACAATTTCTAAAGCACCAGGATGATAATTTAAAACAAATTTTATCCTGTATTCCCATATAAGCCAATCGCTTTCACCTGATAAAGGCTTTACTTGGACCTTAGATAATTCCATACTTTGATTTCTAAACAACTTTCGATTGCTATAACGAAAACAAAACACTTACTTGATTAGGCTTAACGAGTTCCGTTTCTTCGAGAAAACATAAATTCAAAACATTTGACGCAATATGGGAGCTTGCTTGACCCATAACCTAAAAAAGTATTTCTTAAAAAATACATAACCTAAAAAGGTATTTCTAAAAATAGAGAAAACAAACAGCAGAGCAAAAATACGATGCTTTTTATTGGAATTACAAACTATAGCTTTTTTTAAACGACAGTATCGCGAAGCACGATCTCCTGATGACGACAACACTCACTGTTGCCAGAACTTATCTAAACTATATATTATTAGTCCAAAGGGACTTGAGTCCCGAAGGACTATTGCTTTCGTTTTGGCATTTTGCGTCGGACTCCTATAAATGTCGGTTCACTTTTCAAACTGTTGCCATAAAATGTTAGAGTCCTGCATTATATTTGAAGAAATTAAATAATGAAAATCTGCGTAAATGTATGTATATTTCTCACATTGTCATAAAATAACGGTACATAGAGTCATCGAATTTTGAATAACGTAATCCTCCAACGAATATGAGCATGTGGAAGACCAAATTTGAAATTTGGAATTTGTTTTATGATCGATTTCCTATTTTTTAAAACTTTGACGAATTTTTGATTAACAAACTCAAGGATTTCAAAGCGAGCAATGGCAACGTTGTGCAAAAAAAACATTTATATCTCCAGCCCGTGAGTCTCTGTATCGGAAATTCTAAAGATATGCTCGTTTTAAAACTATTTTGCGATATTGCTGTTGCACTGGATCTTATGGTTTAAGTGCGAAGAACATGATATTTAATAAAGAAAGGTAACACACAAAATGTTAAAAAACGCCCCTTTGGACGTAATTTAAAATCTGAAACATTTCAGATTTTGTTTTTTTTATTATTATTATTTTTATTAACATACTTTAATAGAGATTATGAAAGCCACAGTTTTTTCCAAATAGGATTTAACATATCTTATTAAAGCACTTTTTACTGCATTTTGCGCATTTTTTTCATGCATAATTCTTGTACAAATATCTTTACTTTGGTAAAACGGTAAAAACTCTAAGCACAAAATTTATGAACTTAATTTTGCGTAAAAATAAAGTAAAATTAAATGAGATTGATAGTACGCGATGCTTTGAAATAAATAAGGTAAAATTAAACAAAATCTGATAATTTGTTTTTAATTTAATGAACATTTTCAGGCAGTGATTTTCCAAACTATAACAACATTACAAAACGATCATATTTATTTGATTACATGATCATTAAATTATTAACATTAAAGTGGGTTAGTTATTTTAATAATTCATAAAATTCGGAGCATAAAATTTTCTGAGCGTAATAAAGGAAAAAAAAAAGAAAAAGACAAAAATCTAGAAGCACTCAGATTTTATATTACGCCCAAAAGGAAACTTTTTTTTTTTAAAGTTTGTGTGTTACCCATATTTACTGAATATCATGTTCTTCGCCCGTAAATCACATACATTTGAGAACAGCATATGTTCAGAATTTCCGCACTGGAGATAAAACTGTTATTTTCCGTACAGTGCTCGCTCTGAACTCGTTGAGTTTGTTAATCAAAAATTTGTTAAAGTTTTACAAAATATGAAATAGATTAAAACAAATTCGAAGTTCGGCCATCCAGATGTCCATGTTCGGGTGGAGGATTACATTATTCAAAATTTGATGGCTCTAGATATTGTCGCTTTTGTCACAGTGCAAAAAACATACATGTATTCATGCAGATTCTTCATTATTTAATTTCTATACATATAATACAGGGCGATAATATTTGGTAACGACAATTTACAAGGAGACACAGATATTTATAAAAAACAGCGCAAAATGCCGCTTCGAAACTAACAGCCTTTCTAGGCTACCGCGCTTTCGGGCTAATAAATTAAATTAACAGTAAATGAAAAAAATCTTATGCAGAACTAAAAATAAATTTAAAAAATAATCACTGTAAAATAAAGCAAAATTAATTATTACGGTTAAATACAATTTTAATATTAGAATTAAATGTATAAAAATTTTTAAGGAGTCAAAATTGTTTATCACTATGATGTATTATGAAATATAATTGAAATAAAACTCCTTTATAGAAATTGTGCTATAATACTCATCTATAATTTTTAAAAAGCAGCACAAATTATAATTTTAAACAAAACTTTCAAAAATTCGTTTTTAAATATTTTAGTATTTTTTACTTATTACACCATAAAAATTGCAAGAGAAAATTGCTTGTTTGAAATTTTCTATTAGTTTAGATTTAAAATAGTATTCTCTAAAAGAAGTAGTTACAAATTTCCTTACAGCATAGGAAAAGCTAAAAAAATATCCAGCCCTGAAAGCATGCAATAGCTTTATAATTATTTGGAACGCTAATTATGCTTGATAAATATGCTAAATTTTTAAAAATCAATCTCAGTTTCAAAAATAAAAATATGGAGAAATTCTAATTTGTGAAATGAGGCGCTACAACCAGCTTTTTCTTGACAATTATACACGCTGCAATAGGTAGCCACTGTTAAATTTCTCCAAGTCGTCCCTACTCCTCCGGGTGTGATCAAGGTGACAGCCGGGAACGCCTCAGACGAGGGAGATTGGACCTTATAAGAAATAGACTAACCATTTGGGTTAGTCTATTTCTTATAAGGTCCATGTTCCAGTTCGCTTTAAATATCTCCAGAACATCCTATAACTGTACGTGTAGAAAAGGCGGGAAAAACAACTTGACTACGGGGCTGTGGAGTTAATTCCACGTACTTTCAAATAAGAGACCGTCGCCATTAAAAATGAAAAGAACATACAATTAGAATTTTAAATGTATTTTTGACTATGGAATTTTATTATTACATACATATATGTAATTAATAAAAGTAATACTTTCTGCTTTAGGGAATATGGCTTTATTTTTTAAAATATGCTGTCAATGATATCGAAATACTTGGTGTAGGTGGGGTGTTAAATAAGTTTCGATGCAGTTTAGTAGAGATGGACATCAGTAAAATTAAAACGTGTACTACAGAGAATGTAATGCTGCATACTAGGTTTTCATTCTCAGTTTTTACTTTCCACAAATGTAGCACTTATTTTGGGACAATTTTATGGACGCAAGTTTAGAGGGTTCGCAGCTAATAAACCACGCCCCATTTTGTAAGTACTATACCGTCCGTATTTCGAAAAGATCGTGTTTATGTGATTGAGGCAAAGCCTAGAGGGCTGCCTGCCTAAGGTGAGGATTGCCTTCGTGGAAGAATTTACAAGATAAACTGACTCGTATAGACAAAACAGACCACTGAATTTATATTTAATTAGCCTGAAAATTTTAAGTGATTATTGATGGCAGAGTCCTTACAAAATGGGGCCTTGCTTAAGGGTGTGAGAAAGCTGGCTTTTTTTAAATCTAATTTGGTACTGATTTAAGGAGGGAATGCTTGGTAAGTAAAGTTGTTGTTGACTGATAACGTAGCACCCTGAAACTTCTGGAAAATGTGCAAACAAAATCATAAAATCTTCAGTATCAATAATCAGCTGTAGCAACTAATTTGGGACAGAGGGAGTGTATGATTCATTGTGATTAATGTCATACATGTTATTATTAATTGCTGTAGGTGATATTGAAATACTTGGTATTCATCACTAACAGGCTTAACATTTTATGTAAGTTTCATTGTGATTAATATCATGTATGTCATTATATGCGGTCGGTGATATTGAAATACTTGGTACTATTTTGAATATCTGTAGTGTTGCGTTTACTCTTCAGAGCTCTAAATCTGCAGTATTTAAAATTTTATTTTTTAATACTTCCTAAAAAAGTATTTTATATTAATGAAAAAATCTTCAGTACCTAAAACGAAATCTCTTTTAGAAATACTTTTTTCTTATGTATTAACAAATTTTAGATCATCATTTATTAATTTCTTAATTACATAGTTCATAGTGGCTCTAAATTACTTTGCTGCAGAGGACAATTGATATTAATACAGTCAAAAGTCGTTAATTCGGACACCCATAATCAGGAATGATCTATAATCCGGACCTCAAAGATACAAACTTTCTGCGCATGCGCGTAAGACCTTCAGGGCTACGAATACGCGTGTGCGCTTGCGCAAAATACGTTTACGAATGCGCGTTTAATGTATAACGGACGGTATAAGCTAAGCTAAAATTATCTAATTCAGTTAATGTTGCAGATTGCGTTGTTCCTTAATCCTCGAATTGGATTCGGCTTATTATTTTTTGCAGACTGTTAGAGCAATTATATAAAAGCAAGCTTGAACTTTCGATTATGTCAAATAGAATTTCTGATATATATTTACTAATATGTAAAGGATCTACAAAGCGAAAGTATGTTTCGAAGTCCATTAAACAAAAAGTGGAATTGCTGCAAAAAATGGATAAAGGCATATCCTTTATTTATCTAAACTTTAACGTTTGTTTACCTAAACTTTGTTTATCTTTAACGCCGCGGCGCGCAATGAATTGGAAGTTGATCTGTCAGCACTATCCTTATCTTCAGGGCAGATGTTTTTATTTTATTTGGCTCATAATGTTTTACTAAATGTAGTATTTCATCTCGATGTACTCCGTCTTTGATATGATTTAAATCAAATTCCTCGTCATTGTAATTCGCTTCCGACAGCGAAGAAAGTGACAGAGGTTATTGAAAACGAAAAAATTTCGATTGACAAATTAGTTGGTATTCTCGACACGGCAATTATAGGACTTGAACAGCGGAACTTTGTAACTGAACAAGAAATCATGTCTGTTTATAGAATTAAAGAGAATGTAATATCACATAAAAAACGAAGCAACTTAAACAACTTACATTGAAAGAAATGTTTAATAAAGTAAACAAATAAATATTAAGGTGTTTTTTTTTTTTTTTTGTAAATTTTGATACCCTTTAGATCATAATTGTTCTTTATTTCATAAATTACGGTTTCATATTTTTAATTTTAGAATATCTACATGCCATCTTACCAGATTTAAACTGATGATCTATAATCCGGAAAAATCGATAATCCGGAATCGCCGAAGTCCCGACGAGTCCAGATTAACAACTTTTGACTGTATGATGAAATTTTGCGTGGAAATAGTTTGTGTTCTGAAGCTACCTGCTAACTTCGTACTATATAAATTATTTAAAAGTAAAACATGTGCTCTAAATTACCCTTAAATTAGAATAAGTAACTCTAATTACCAAAAATTATTTTTTAGTACGCATTTTTTAGTAACGCATTTTTAAGTACAATTAAAAATAGCGTATATCTAGATGCAAGCAGGTATTAAAATCAGAATCAAGTAGCTGACGGTTACATATGAAAAAAGAAAAATGGGTTAACTTGAAATTTCATGCTTTCTTTCTAAATAAAAATATTTTTATTAAAAAGAAATGTATAATTTCTGACTACTACATATTAATCGTTTTTAAATTTCGCATATAACAAGACAATTATTTGTCTCGGATACCATTTTGCTTATTGTTAATGTCGCGAAACGTAGCGGAATAATAGCGCCCTCTTGCGGTCAGTAGAAATTTCATGGAGGCCACCGAAAACACAAAAGAATATTTTCACACTGACAGGCCTTAATAGCAGAAACACATAAAATAAATAAAGTACCATAATATGAAATGTTGAATGATCTTAAAATCACTTAGTTCGAAAACAAGTTTTTCTAATACTTGCGCAATAGCTGCAAAGTAAGATAATAATAAATTATTTACTAAAGAAATATTGATTATATTATCTCATATAAATTTAGTAGAAGTATCAAAAAAGAGGGAACCCATATGTAGGAAGTTTAATTCCGAAAATTGTGTTTTAAAGTAACTTGAATGTAAATTATTAAAAATGTTTCACGGGGACTTGAATTTAAATCATGAATAACAAAATTTCAAACTTTGAAAAAGAAATTAAATTAAAAACAAGTAATTATCGCTATTGATCGGAAATTACTTGACTTTTCAAGGGGAACAAATCAACTCCCGTTCAATGAACAATAATTAATAAATGCGAAAGTGTTTCGTCTTTTACTCAAGTAAGAATGGCTATGCTAAATTGGCAAATTAAGTTAGGCCAAAATTGTAGTTCCATGAAGTGATGGGATTTAGAACCAAAGTAGAGTACCAAAGAACTCATTCTGAATTAAGTATTTTAGATAATACAACAGTCTTTATAAATTTTGAGTGAAAAGTAATTTATGTAGTAAAATTTTACAAAATACTTGAGTAAATGTCCTCCAACACCTTCACTTTTATGCATGTTAATTCAAAACTAATTGTATAAAAATTAAACATTGGTAATCTTGATTGTAATTATGAAATAGAACTCAAAGTAATTGAAATAAACATTAGAAAATTAAGAAAGATAATGCTATCTTTGCAAAAACAAATCAAATAATAAAAATTGAAAAATTAATATATATATATAATAAGGAAAAAATCTGATGTGTACACCACATGATTTCCTTGTACGGAATATTAAATTATACGCATTTTTTCTTGCATTTCGTTTAAACTTATTGGATTGAATTAAATCTACTTGGCCGACAGCGCATAAACCACAATAGAATAAATGCATTCTTTAAAATTCACTCTATTTGTTTACCTCTACTCTGTTTACCTATACTCTGGCGCTTAACAGCGTTATATTTCGTTCATATTATAACTCAGAATACACAAAATTTATATCATTTGAAGAATTATCTAATCGTTGCCACATGTTCTATTCAAATACTCTAATATATCTAGAAAGATGTATAAAAGAAATTAAGCAAACAAAACAAAAAAGAAACAAATTTTCACAGACGTTTGAGTATTTCTCATTCAAGTAATTCAGTTTTCACTTCGCGACAAGGCAAAAATACATAAAATCCCAAAATATCTGTATTAAAAATTACGAAGTAAATCTTAACCACGTATTTCCTCGAAAAAACTCCAGAAAAAATTAAGCATGATTTAATTCGCAATAATAAATGAAGGCGTTCATCTTTGTTGTTGCGAAGCTACGTTTCTCTAGATTGGCAACAAATCCACTACTCTGCTGCTTCAAATGTAAACAAGCAATGGCCGCCATCAGGAAAATTATTAGGCTTAGCGGCACTTAAACAATTTAAAAATTGTTGATAATTCTAAAAATATTGCATACAGATTTACTAAAGCCATAAAAACCTTAACCGGAAGATAAGAACAACATAATTCAATGATTTTTAAAGCAAAAAATATACAATTTACAAACATATAAGAGTAAAGAAACTGAGATCACTGAGCCGGGTAACAGAGTGGATATATATTTATATACTACGTTTGGCGCGGCCGATTGCAACCAAAATACGAGGTGCACATCTACATGTTATAGTAGTTCTATATACAAAATTTCAACGTTCTGAGGCTACTCGTTTTTGAGTTATGCGAGATACGTACGTACATACGTTTGTACAGACGCCACGAAAAATTCTCTTCAGAATTCCTTTTGAAGCAGTTTATATATATATATATATATATATATATATATATATTTTTTTTTTTTTTTGAGGAAAAGAGTCTTTTATTATTCCTTACGTACAGATATCACGCAAAAACATCGTTAAATTGCATTCGAAAGCGGTCAAAATGGATATTTTCGTTGAAATATGCTGCCTGAAACTTTTCGCGATTGCAATACTTCCTTTTTACTTCGTACGAGGAAGTAAAAAGGGAATGTACATGTAGATATAAAAGGCCAGAAAAAGCATTAATTAACTTACTTTCTTTCTAGTATGATGTGGGCAAAGTGTTTTCTTCCGCGTCTTACTCAGAAGGGGTTTGTGTCCGAAATTCCGTTATCGGCAGAGGGGAAAAGTCTGAAAACAATTAGCTTTTTACATTATATACAATTTTGTAAATTATGAACAAATCCTCCAACTGATAGTCATCCAACTTATACCGCCTTCTCAGGTTTAGCAACAAATTACCATATCCCTATCAGTTAAATGATATAGAGTGAGTATTTAACGCCTGCACTTTTAGGACAATGGTTAATAAATCGATTAGATATTAGATTATTTTTGAGAATTTTAATAAGGAGCAAAATTTCGCGTTGTAGATCTATCGTATCTGTGCAAATATTTTTAATACGTCTTATTTGATTTATTATTGTATTACTAATAACTTTTTTGGAGATGTGGGAAGTCCAATTTATTAATGTGTTAGTATTGAAACTGAAGTTTCTTGTTTTGTAATACAGTAAAATTTTTTTGTAGTTACTGATTTGAAGATAGAGATAGTCAATGTTATTTTGCGAATGATTAGTTTTATTAAGTGTAAGGCATTCTGGATAAAGCTCGGAGTATTCAATCTTATTAAAATTATTAAATGTAATACGAGATCATCTATATATCTTTAAGTATGTTTGTAGTAATTTAATTCTTACTATTGTAAATTTTTTGGAAGTTAAATTCTTTGATAAATAAAAAGAGATTTCATATCGAAGTACTGGGATGGGAGCCTATTGGAAGTCCCCTGACTTGTTTAAAAAGTTGATTTTGAAATTTAATGTAGGTATGAAAAAGTGTGCATTTTAGGTAGGTTTTTCCATTTGCTAAGATTCATAATCGTTAGCATAGCAGGGAAGATTTTAGGCATATCTAGTAGACTAGTATAAATTTCTTCTAAAGGAAGTGACGTATATAAGTTTTCAAAGTCATAGCAGTTAATATTTTGTATGTCAATTGTTTGAATGGCATTAATGACAGGAGTGTTATTATGGATGATCCAGCAATAGTTATGATTAGTGTTAACAATCGTTGAAAATAAATTTACAAATTTTTTTAAGTTGAATTGAGAAATAATAGTCTACATTTTTCTTGTAGTTATCAGTTCCATTTGCTATAAATCTGAATTTTAATGGTGTTTTATGAAATTTGGGAAGTGCATAGAGGTTAGTAAATCTGTTATAGCCTGTATTTAAAGAGAAATTTAGTTTTTTATGAAAAGTTTTAATTCTGTTTATTATAGATGTTTCTGTAAGGTTTTCTAATTGATAAGTAGTTGCGTTGAAAAGTTCTTTATTAATAATTGCTGCGTAGAATTGTTTTCATATAATGCTAAAGTTATTATTTGCTTTATCTATTTTTGTAATAGTAAAATGTTTTTTTAAATTTTTTATATGACAGAAGTTGTGACCAATTTAATGTACTTTGAAACTTGAGGGGATTAAGTGCGGTGGGAATACGTTTAAGTATTTATTTCAGCTTTCCATTTTAAAAAGGTATCTATCTATAGATAAATTCAGTTGATAGCTTGCTTTAACTATAAATTCATTGATGCAGTTTTCGAAAGTCTTGTTACAGTAATTTTTATTTATGTGTCTGACTGGTCTAAATTTTACTCTATAACTCATTAGTGTTTTTAGTTGATCGTTTTGTATGATATTTAGGTTGCCAGTAATTATGTGCTGGTGATGAGCATCTACGTAAGTACTGTAAATTGGTAATTTGCAATGTCATTCTGCTGATTCATCTATTTCATGGTGGTTAGTAAGCAAGTTTCTTAACGTTTTTTGATATTTAAATGCAACTATTGGTATGGTGTCTACAGCTGGGAAGTAAACTTTACAGTCGTTGAAGATTCTAGAGAATCGAATATTGTCAAACTGCGGATGCAAGAAATTGACTTTAAAATAAATTTTGCGTAGAGCCAGACAATTAGAAAGTCTGAATTTACAAAAATCGAGAACCATGTCTTTAATAATTTGTATTTCATCGTAGTTTTCATGAATGAATTTTTCCAGTTTTATAAGGAATATATTAGTACAAGAGTGTAACCAGTTGAGAAGTTTCTTGGGGAAGTTTTCAGAAGCAAAAAACATTTCAATTGTTTTTTTAATGTAATTGTATCGAAAGTTGGTAAAAATCTCGTATTATTTATTTTGCTTCCTCTTTTGCCTCTTTGCGTTTTGTTGCTGTAAAGTTTATCTTTCTAATCTTCTAAAATTTATTGAAATGCATGTACTTTACCTACAACATTACTGAACCTCAAGTTATTAGTACAAGACAATTATTATAAGAAATCATTTTTATGGTTTTCATTACCAGTTATAAACTTGGATAGTTCGTGAATAATGTAAAAGAAGGATATATTTTCAAAATTCATGCACAAATGTTAATCAGCTGTTAAAATCCGAGAAGAAATAATATATGCGAATGAAAAATTACCATCTTCTACGATAAGTGAACACTGAAAAAATTTTTACACGTGATTTTGCATGTCCCTATTCAAGAAGAGGAAAATACGAGTAAAATTCTTTTTAACTGTAGCGAGCAACTCAGAGGTTCTGTAAACGCACTTTTCATGATTTAGAAACACTGTATTTAAGTTTAGAATATTAAAAAGAAAGGCAGAAATGCGCTATTTTTTCATTTTATTTCGTCACAGTGTTTGAGATGAATCAATGTCAACAGAAGGTTATCTCACTTAGATAAACAAAAGAAAAGCCGGTGAATCGTTCTGCTGTAATGTTTTCACTAGTCTCTCACAAACCCAAACCATCCCCAACTTAGCCAAAGAACATCTTATGCATATTCTTTGGCTTAGCCATATATCGCCAATTTAGCAAGATCGTCATTTACCTCAATGTTAAACAGATTTGCCTCCGTAATCTTATTTTTCTGACAAAGCTTCTCTTTCTCGAGGAACTTTATCTTACGTACACAAGAGATACTATAATTTTACATATAATTTCACTAAAATTATTTACTGGTACATTATTGTTTGTTGGATTGTAATGTATATGTTACAAAAGTTCATGTAATTTAATTCTCTCTCTCTATATATACTCATGTCCATAAATTAAGGATAATTCGGAGTCACGCGGAAATCGAGCTCTAAAATAAATATATCACATGTAAAATCACTACACACATCTTCAAGAATCATATGCAAATTTCAGAAAGTAACCAGATGACACCGATGGTACGTCACAATGACGAGAGTGTAAGAGAGTGATGTATAAGGAATACAGGCAAAGAAGTAAAATTGTTCGCAGGTGCTTTATAAGCATTTCAGTGCAATAACCGGATACTTATGACACAAAGGACGCATTTGGATGATTTTTTACGTGATAGAATTATCGGCCGTCTGGAATGTGGGCGTACCCAACTGGAAGTATCAGACGAACTTAAAATTGCCCAGAGTGTCATCTCAAGGCTTTGGCAACGATTCCAAGATGATGGTAATGTGAGCAGACGTTACAGCACAGGTCAGCCCAGAGTTACAACGCCGAATGAGGACCGGTATTTGGCAGTTACTGCCAAAAGAAACAGGCGGAGCACAGCCTCAGACCTGTCTCGTCAGCTCTCTTCAGCCACTAGTACGACAATTTCAAGGCAGACCGTGTACAGACACTTAAGGCTGATTGGTCTATATGCTCGTAGACCTGTCAGATGCGTTCCACTTACTGTAATCCACTGTCACCCGCGGTTAGCCTGGAGTAGAGAGCATGCATTCTGGACACCTCAACAGTAGGCTTGTGTGATGTTTTCCGACGAGTCCAAGTTTAGCTTGCGGTCTGATTCTCGCCTTACTTTCATATGGAGAGTTCCAGGTACCCGTTACCACCAAGAAAACATCATTGAACGACACCGTTACGGTGGTGCAGGAGTGCTCGTTCGGGGTGGAATTATTCTGTGTTCCAGAACTGACCTGCATGTTCAAATTGGAACCACGACAAGCCAAATCTATCAGGACCTCATTTTGGAACAACATGTACGTTTGTTTCGGGGCGTCATAGGCGCACAATTTGTGTTTATGGATGACAACGCCCGTCCTCACCGTGCAAACATCGTAAGCGAATGCCTTCAATCGGAGGATATCACCTGTATGGACTGGCCAGCATTCTCACTGGACTTGAATCCAGTAGAGCACGTGTGGGACATACTTGGCCGACGAGTCGCAGCCCGTCAACCTCCTCCTACATGTCTACCGGAACATTGGAGAACATTGCTTTTTGAGTGGTGTAATATCCCCCACGATCAGATCTATAATTTGATACTCAGCATGCCTAGGCGTTTTACGGACTGTATTGCATCGTCTGGGAGACATACAATGTATTAACAATCATACCAACCATGTAATATTGTTTTTTTTTTTTTTTTGGTTGTTGTTGTAATTTGCTCCAGGGAGAAAAAATCGCTATTCTTTTAATAATATGAGACATATAGCATCTTTTTTTTTTTTTTTTTTTTTTTTTTTTTCTCTTTACCTTTTGTTTAATAAATAAGCTTTACAAATAAGTTAAATTTGTTTTGCTTCTAACTCTTCCTTTGCCTGATTTTGCATTATCCTTAATTTATGGACATGAGTGTTGTATATGTGTGTATGGTATAAAATTTATACAGGAAGCTTCAATTTCTAGATCGTCTAAGTACAGTGAAACTTCAGTTAATGAATATAATTTGTTCCTGAAAGCTATTTGTCGTCCGAAATCTTCGTAAACCAAACCTATTTCTCTATTAGGTTGCTTTGGTTTATTGAGAATACGGCAATGCACACTAGGGCTATCTGCCTAAGGGGAGGGATGCCTTCGTGGAGGACTTTCTAAGGAAAACTGACTCGTATACACGTTACACATGGGGAAAACCCTAAAAACGCTGATGCAGCCAGCCCGTTCGCGGGATTCGAAGCTCGGACCGAACTACCAGCGATATTATCGCTCTGCCGCTGGTAGGCATTTCTCTCTTAGGATTTACTGTTAAAATGTATTGATTCATTCCTGTACCTCAGAGGGTTTCTGATTTAAACTTTTGCAGCGGTACTGTATGCACCAGTTTTTAATTGAAAATCAGAGGAAATCTTTAAATCTAAACTGGAAAGAAACCAACAAAGTAATGGGGAAAAAAAGGACAACTTAGTTTTACCATACATGTATGAAAAAGAGTTGATGATATATTTAGGAGGTAATGAAATATAGAAAGAGGAGAGATATTGTTATTAATTCTGAGAATGAAACCGAAGAAATTAATCTTGCTGAAAATGAAACAGAAAAAAATCTGGTGTGTACACCACATGACTTATTATTGGAATATTAAATTATACGCATTTTTTTTTGCATTTCATTTAAACTTATTGGATTGAATTAAATCTACTTCGCCGACAGCGCATAAACCACAATAGAATAAATGCATTCTTTAAAATTCACTCTAGTATTTGTTTACCATAGCCACACTCTGGCGCTACATTCATTTAACAGTATTAATAATTATATAACAGTTAACTTATATAATAATTATATAACGGAAACTAAGTTAACTGTTATGTAATCCAATAATTATATAACAGTTAACTTATATATTTTGTTTATGTTGTTAGGATCCTAAGTTTTACTAACGTTTATTTTATTTTAAATCTTTACTATCACTTCTTATTTTCTACTTCCGGCCAGAATTAAAAGCTTTAACTTATTTATGCAAATTTGTCTTGCTAACGCCAAGTACTTAAGTTGTGGCTTTTTGCCAAGCAAGAGAGAGGAAGGAGTTATTAGAAGCAGGCCGCTTGCCATAGTAGTTTTTACTCGGTTGCTGGTTGCCTTCAAGGCCAGAGGTTTAGTCCTCTTGATAAATTCAAACGTATCGTAGTTTTAGCAGCTCTCTGTACTACATACGGATTTTGTTAAATAACGGCCAATCTTAAAGTTAGGCACTTGTATATTAATCCAAAGTTAGTTTTAGTTAGAGTTTTAGTTAGTAGTTTTATATTCTTACGTTCAGACCACAAGTGGTTGGTCTCTGTATTCCGAAGTTCCGG
This sequence comes from Stegodyphus dumicola, assembly GCF_044657685.1. Taxonomy (NCBI): domain Eukaryota; kingdom Metazoa; phylum Arthropoda; class Arachnida; order Araneae; family Eresidae; genus Stegodyphus; species Stegodyphus dumicola. The sequence continues at coordinate 205,696,799 of NC_140771.1, forward strand.
AAATCTCTGTAAAGATAGAAAAATAAAGGGTTTCGTATACCCTTCCTGTGTGTATTGTCTACTTCACAATTTATTGAACATAGCTTGAGTAAGCTCCCTGTTCCGAGTCAGGACAGTTCATGGCAAGTAAAGAGAAACACAAGTCCTGATAGTGGCGCCCGACGAAGAAGAATAACCATGACCGAGTTTCAAGAAGAACCTGTGGTGCCTGCAGAAGGGGCTCAGAATCCAGAAATGCCAGCTGCCGCCCTGGAAGGATTTGGGTACATCGTCCAGACCATGCGCGCATCGATGAAACCAGAAGCAACCTTCAATGGAAACTCACCGGTAAACAGTTTTTTGGAAAAATTGGATGACCACTTCATGCTGTATCCAGTCCATGAATTCCAGAAAGTCACCTTAGCTACCAGCGCTTTGAGGGGCCAAGCGCTTAATTGGTTCAAATGTATAGGCAGAAGCCTCTTGTGTCAAGCGGGAAGTCCCACCTATACTTACGAAAATTTCAAGATTGCCTTAGTAAAAGCCTTCCCTGTCGTAAGAAATCGTTCAAAATTAGAAGCGGAAGTCTTCAGCATATACCAACAACGAATTGAAAATCTCTCAAGCTTTATTTTAAGAAAAATTCACGTCTTTAAACTCTTGTATCGAAGCCGTCCGGATCCTGAGATAATCCAAGTGATTTTGCCGAGATTACTTCCCCAAGTACAAGACTTTATTGAATTAAGGAATCTGACTACACTGGAAAAGTTGTTTGAGCTAGCAATCCAGTTTGAAAGTAGAAGAACGGCGGACATTGAAAGAAGACGCCAGTATGAGCAGCGAAGCCAATTTGGTGTGCCAAGACCACAGCAAAGGCAAGAACACGGCTACGGACGCAAATCGAATCAGTGGGCATGGAAACCTGAGTATCCAAAAACAACCGGCGAACGTCAACAGTTCAATAGTAAGCCAGAAAAAAGGTCTGAAGGCCAGCGGAAAAAGAAGGAAGGCATGGAAAGGAAGAAAGAAAATTTAACCTAAAACGGATTTCTGCTGATGGGAGGGTGCGGAAATCCGAAGGCCAAGAAAACCCCTCTTCCTTCAAATTAAATACAGTTATTGTGAAAAATTTGACTCTTCCAAAGATTGAAGTTTTGGTGAACAACATCCCAGCCACCGCACTCCTGGATACAGGCGCGCAGTGTTCCTGTGTGGCAGAGGAATTTTTTAGGAAGTATTTCCGTAGATATATAATATATAATTCGGATAATACGACAGTGTTAGCTGCGCAGGGAGAAAGATGCAAATGCATAGGTAAAATACCACTATATATTCGCATCAAGGACGAGCAAGTAAAGATCATGTTTTTTATCGTAAAAAATTTACAAGCAGATGTCATTTTAGGGATAGATTTTCTTTCAGAGGCAGAAGCAACGCTGGATTTTAACGAAGCGTCCCTTAAGCTGACGATGAAACCAGTTCGAGAAGAAAAAAGAGAACCACCGACGTTAAATCTCAACCACCTGCCTACTGGAGAGCAACAAAAAATTCGCCAAGTGGTAAGTGAATTTGCTTCGTTATTTAGTGATATTCCCGGATTTACTCAAGTTACTAACCATAGTATCGACACAGGAGATTCACTGCCAGTTCGCCACAAGGCGTATCGATACGACAAGAACAAAGAAAAAATTATAGAGTGGAACATTCGAGATATGTTACGTAAAAAGATCATAACGCCCATCTCAAGTAGTTATGCTAGCCCGGTTGTGTTATGTAAGAAAAATAATGACTATCCAGTAACACATCCGAAAAGGTACGTTTTGCAATTGACTATCGTAAATTAAACTCCATGTCTAAATATATGGTATATCCGTTACCTATTATTGAAGAAATTTTAAGGAACATAACTTCTACGAAATATATGACTAACGACTGACGACTTAACTTAGACTTAACGACTGGTTATTTTCAAATAGGTGTTAAACCAGAAGATGTGCTTTTATAACCAAGTCTGGCACTTATGCATTCTTGCGTATGCCGTTTGGCCTTTCAGGGGCACCGGCAACATTTCAGCGATGTATGGACATTGTGCTAAGGCATGTTCTAGGAAAGACCACATTTATCTATTTAGACGATATCATTATTACTAGTGATAATCTGGACCAACATGTACAGGATTTAAGACAGGTATTTTTCATTATTAAATGAGGTCGGTCTAAAAGTTAATGTCGAAAAGTGCAAATTTGCAGCCCCTGAATTAAAATATTTAGGTTATAAAATATCTCAGAAAGGAAACGAGACTGACGAATCAAAAATAATCGCTGTGCAAAAGTATCCGCCGCCAAATACGGCGAAGAAGCTCTCTTCTTTTCTAGGACTTTGTTCATATTATAGGTTCTTTATAAAAGATTTTGCAGCTATTGCTGAACCATTGTTAAATTAAAAAGGAAAAAGGCAAGATTCTCGTGGACGGCCGAAGCCAATAGTGCTTTTGAAAAATTAAAGCAAGCATTAACGCAAGCCCCTGTTTTGAAATTTCCTGAGAACGATGAGAATTTAGAAATTTCAGCGGATGCTTCGGATTATGCGGTAGGAGCGGTACTTCCGCAAAATCAGCAGCCCGTGGCATTTTTTAGTAGAACTTTAAATCAAACACAAAGAAATTATTCCGCGACTGAGAGAGAGGCACTTGCAGTTCTGTTAGCAGTGCAAAGGTTCAGAGTCTATTTTGGAAGCGCGCCAATAACAGTGTATTCTGACCATGCGGCGGTAACTAGATTGTACGCAGGGAAAAACTTATCCCCAAGGTTAAGATGGGCACTCAAGTTACAAGAGTATAATCTGGTAATTAAGCACACCCCCGGAAAGGAAAATATCGTAGCAGATGCCCTATCCAGAATAAAAATAGATGAAGAAGGTAATACTGTAAAGGTCGCAATGCTCACAGCATGTACGATACATTCCCGAGAAACTGTAATAACCGAACTGGGTAAGAATCCTGAATTTAAAAATATTTATGATTATTTAAAGGATCCTGAAAATTTTAGCCACCAAGATATTGTGGCGATAAGAAATAGGGCGGCCCATTACGAACTAATAGATGGTCTATTATTTTATACAAAAACTACGAATTCCAACAACGAATTTCGACTTGTTATGCCAGCTAGTCTTAGATTAAAGTCTTAGATACTGCTTAGTCTTAGATACTGCAGGAGTTACATGACTCCCCTTTAGCTTCTCATGCTGGTATTCGAAAAACCATCCAACGCGTACGCGAAGCAGTTTATTTTCCTGAGCTGCAAAAGTTAACAAGGGCGTATGTCCAGTCCTGCCCAACATGTCAAGCAGTTAATTATATTAATTTCCGCCCGGCCGGGTTTCTAAATAGCATTAAATCGGAATTTCCAAATGAAATAATTGGCATCGATTTATTGGGCCCTTTCCCAAAAAGTCAGTTAAATAAAAGTCGCTATCTCCTTGTTATGGTTGATCATTTTAGTAAGTGGACCGAAATTGTTCCCTTAAAACGAGCCTCCGCGAAATTAGTTACTGATTCTATTTTAAATAAATATATTTTAAAATACGGGGCGCCCCTAAAAGTTATATCAGATAATGGTCCTCAATTTGTAAGTAATATATTTGAAGACATGTGCCAAAAACTGGGCATACGTCATTTAAAAATGGTCCCGTATCGGCCGCAATCAAATATAGCGGAACGGGTTAATAGAAATATAGTGAAAATTACCCGTAATTGATTGAATTCATTGTTCCATTAGTTACTTATTACCAGGTTTTGTCTATAAGAATTGAATAATACAGAATATTAAAATAAGTCTGCAAGTGCGAACTTTGTGTTAGAAGTTACCTCAAAACATTTTGAAAATTCATTTATTGATAGCTTGTATGTTTGTCTTTTGAGACACTTCCTTTGGTTAGGAAATTTGTTCATGATGAAAGGTAATTGTAACCTGAGGTTCCACTTTTCATTGAGTTGTGTTGTGATAACAATTTTTGACAATAAAAATGATTAATTTTTTAAAAAATGTTACATGTGAAAAAAATTCTGAATAGTTGTATTTGCTAACATTTTATCATGCATGCTTCTTCCCTAATTTCTTCAGCATATTTAGGCGTGTCTAATTTATAGCTATATACAAGGTATGGACAGATAATTAAGTGCATTGCGTAACTTTAAAGAATACAGTAGACACTGCTTAATGTGGTCATGGATAATGTTATCGATCGGATATTGTTATCGATTTGCTGAAGTCCCATCTGTTCGCATATGAAAAACATAGAAAATACTTTTTTTATTGTGATCAACAATTCAGTTAATATGTCTAAACTCTTAAAGAATGAATTTTTTAATTTGAAATTTATTATTATATCAATTAAATTTTATTTATTTATTATTATTTGTTTAATAAAAAAATTATTATTAATTAATTTTACTATTATTTATTTTATTGTTATTTATTTTAAGGACGATCAGATAGATGTCTTTCTTTCTCAAAAGCCCTTCCCCCCAAAAAAAAAAATTCCTGAAAACATCGATAAAAATTAAGCTTGTTTTTAGCTTAATTTAAAATTTTACATTAGCAGAGTCTCTTCCAACAAGGAATACCTTCCTAATATTAAGACTGCGGGTACAGAAGCGGTCAAATAATTTCCGAAAACATTATGAGCAGTTCATGAACACATTTTTGCATTTTCTAATTTAAATGCTACGAATATTCTTGATATTTTTTTCTTAAATTAGTTAGATTTTATTACTATTTTGAAGATTTTTTTTTACTATGTAAAAATTGTGTTAATTTTATTAACAGTTAAATTTTGAGTTAACCTTCCTTTCCTATCGCTTCTTAATTTCAACTTACCACTTCCGGCCAGAACGTAGTTTTAGAATCACGTCTGAATGTAAATTAAGGAAGAGTGGTATTTAACCGCGAAGTTCTACTGTCGTAGTCGGACATACACCAGATATTCTGGCTAGCACTCGTCCGCCTTTTTAGGCTACACTCTCTTAAGCTATTGTTACGCTCGGCAGTACTTTAAGCCCTTGATAGCTTCGCAGTCATTTAGCGGTAAGGGGCCAACTCCGTTAGAATCCGTTAGTTATGATAGCTTCGGCTGTATTTTTTAGTGAAGATTAGTTAAGTTTTTATTCTTAGTTTCCTAAGTTGAAGCCCGAGTGTCGGCGTTATTGTACAACTCCAAAACGGAGTTCTGTTAAACTGGAGTAATAAAGGGTTATTTGCCCCTTCTCACTTGTTGTTTTCTACCTCACGAACTCAAGCGATTATTCGCTTACTAGTTCTTAAGATTCTTCACATTCAACCGAGAAGTACACAGTACAGAATCTTTACAACTATTTAATATTGTTATTTGGCTAACATCATGAAAATAGATGTGAACAAACATGTTCACACTAAGTGGCACCTATTATGTAGTGAATTGAAAGTAATATCTCTATGTCTTCTTTGGAACATATAGCATTTTAATTATTGTTACATCTGTTCACCTATGTTTTTGAAACTGTTTTTATTGCAAAATTAATCCTTGAATTAATTATTAATAATCATTTTCTTATTATTTTGTATAAGTACACAGGAAATTTTAAATCATGATGAACAGGAAAGTCTTTCAACTAACATGAAAATGTTCAGAGTCTTTCAAATAGTTTTATGTTATATTTGAGGACTGCTATACATAAAATAATGTAATCACATATCTTAATTTTTTTTTCATATGAAATACTTTGTGAATTGCAAGAGCAAATTTATTGCTACAGCATCTCATTCTACAGAAAAGAATCTATTGTTTGAGATTTTATAATAATAAAAATTTCCTCCCTTTACTAGTTAAGCAAATAATTTGAAAATTGTTTTAATGCAAAATGAATATTAACCCATTTATTATGGATAATATGCAAAATATCGTTTTCACGTAAATGCTTTTATTTGCGATATGTTGATGAAAACTTGCTCAAATCCCTCTGCTGATCACATCGAAATGAATAATAATAATAATAATAATAGCATATTCAGTATGCTATTAAATTAAGGTTGTTTGCTATTGTAAACTAAAAGTTATGTTTTATGGTAGTCTTTTAAATGAATTGTTATGTGAATTAGAATATTACACTGAAATCATTTGTTGAAAATAGTATGAAAAGTGCTAAACTGTACAGATTAAGGATATAAGCAACTACATAAGAATAATAAAATCTTTCTAAATTTTGGGGCCATTACGTTATCCTATATTACCAAACCATTTAAAACTATTCATAAATATTACCATTACATGGAAAATGCGATCTTCATTTTCCTCATAGTCGTACAAATATGCAGTTTTAAAATCGCTGCTATTCAGCATATTATAAAATATCTAATTTATCTTTTGAATTATCAGCAGTGTATTGTTATTTAAATTATACTTAGCTAACATTTTTATGAAAATTTCTGACATTATTGTAAGTAATGATTAATGATGCTGAACACCATGTGTTACATATCGTTGGTACAGAATTATTTAGTTCGCGTTTCTTTTTGTAAAGAAAATTTTCTTTTGAAATCTGGCTTTTTTTAAAGCAAACAATGAATTTTACATGGAAGATAATCTCAAAATTTCAATTACTCTCAAAACTGTTTTAGAAGCCATAAGTGACAAATAAAGGTTGTTTCCTAAATAGTATTTATTGACTGAATCTAAGATTTTTAGTCAGATATTGAATGTCAGTAACATAGTTTGTGTGCTACTAAATGGTAGTTAATTCTTTTTTAACTATTTTCTGTTAATCTCTGTAATTCTATTTATTGATAAAAAATCTGTAATATAAGTAATCTGCTAAAAAATTAGGTATTAGAGTTCATTATTTTATGAAAATTCTTACCTTTACAAAAATATGACCCTTTCCTGTATGAGATCTAAGTATTCCAATATAAGAATAATTTCATTTCTAAAAAGTATATTATTATCTTGGTTTCTGCTATTATGATTTTTCTGCGCATGGGGTCATTTTGACTCAAAAGCAATTTTGTTTCCGATTTTCTCAGGTACTAACGGAATTGAAAAAAAAAAAATTCTTGAATTTTCCTATTTTTATATCAATAATAATATGTGAAAATATGATACGTTAAATACTTACAATTTTTTTCTAATACTTATACCTAAAACCGCGGAATCAGTCATTTTGATCTCCTTGCCATTATAATCACAAGTACTAAATTTGCAATTCAACGTTTCCTGAAATTCGGAAAAGCTTTTTCAGTCATCTTTCTATTTCCCAGATGTAAGCAAAACAATACTTCAAGGTCATTAAATTGTTACTGATAACAGAAGAGCAGCTGAGAATTTTGTTGTATATATAGTATATATATAGTAGTAGCCAGTGTTGCAGACCTCCCCCCCCCCGTTATCATTCCGTATGGAAAAAATGCCTCTGGTTAGTGTATTCAAGGAATGTTTTCTCTCCGATGTTTTTTGTTTTGGCTTATTGAATGGTGGTGCAATGCTACCACAACCAATGCAGTAGTCTAACGGGCACATCTGGTTCTTTATGGCTGCATAACTAGTTGTTCTTGTTCGCATTGCTTTGGAGATAGTTTGAGTTTACCAGTCTGTTCGATTTTTGATACCTTGTTTACACGCAGAGATAAAATTGATCTTAGGGGAAAATGGCTGCAAGAAATATGCGTAAATTAACTGTTAGTGAGACCCTCGAATATTTGCGACAATTATCGAAAGATGAATCCGAAAACGATAATGATGACGAAATTGTTTTCAGCGATGATGAATATGTGCCTCCAGATGAAGAAAATATTTCCTCGGCTGAAGATACCGTATCTAATTTTCCTGTACAATTTACTAGCAGAAAAACCTTTTCTAGGAAGAAAGAACAATGTGTAAATAAACGTAAAAAGTTATCAGATTCAAATTCAGATGAAATGAACTCTGGAACTTTTGTTACAAATGATGGAACGTGTTGGGAAAGCATCACCTCTGGAAGTTGTATGCTTAGAAGAATTGCTGAACGTAATATTTTCAAAGAAAAGAGTGGCCCAATCAGTTATGCAAAGCGAAATATTGAAAATGCTATGAAATTAGTTCATGGAGGCTACTTATAGATGAGCCTATGCTTCGTCATATCAAAAATTGTACAGAGTATAGAATAATGAAGGTGTACTTTTAGTTTTTATAAACTATTTATTTATAATCATAGAATGTATTATATTACAGAGAACTGCAATACCAGCATTGTTCTATTTCCGTATATGTATCAAAGTGTTGCCAATTACAAGTTACTAAATATTAAATGTTACCATTTACAAATTATTAAATATTACATCTTCCTTTTTTTTAAAGAGTTTAAAAGTTTTTTTTTTACAGTCTAAAATTAGTCCAAATACCTAGTCGGCTTTCTAATCATTCTCCCATTCTCCCACTTCTTCTGATCATACCTTGTTTCTGAGTTAGCAGAATTTGGTAGTTGTTCTTCTAAGCTTTGCCCTTGAAAATATCTGGAATCATATTCTTTTACATCTGCTTTCTGTGCATTAACTCCTTGTTCTGTTCCTCTCATATTCTCTTAAACAGCTGAACTGTTTTCTCTAATGTATTTTCTATTTCTTCTCAATACTGATCCACCTGATCTCAGTATATATCATCTAGGCGTCTTTCTTGTACAACTGCTGGTTTGCAGCGATTATCTTGATATACCCTAACACACTCTCCTTTATTTAGCGATGGTAATGTTTTTGTATGACGATTATAATATGACTTCTGCCTACTTCTTTCTTGGTTGATTTTTTTCTTTTACGTTTTTCACAACTTGAGGTTTAAGTAATTCTTCGGATGTAGGAAGAATCGTTCTTGTTCTTCTAGTCATAAGTCGTTGAGCTGGTGATCCTAACATTAGCTGGAGTGTTCCTATGAGCTAAATAACGATCAGTATGATCTGCCTGAGCTTTCTTTAACAATTTCTTTGCTGTTTGTACTGAACGCTCTGCTAATCCGTTCGACTGTGGATAGTATGGACTGCTTGTTATATGTTTAAATTGGTATCTCTTTGCAAATTCTTTACTTGCCAACTGAGGTCCATTATCAAGTATCACTATCAATGGCATACCGTATCTTGCAAAATGAGATTTCATGTAACTGATCACTATCTGACTTCGAGTATCCGGTAGTTTGGAGATTTCAAAAAAGTTGGAATAGTAATCTACAATTAATAAGTATACATCTTTGTTAATCTCAAATAAATCTGTTGCAACTTTATACCAAAGTAAATTTGTAACTTCATGTGGTATCATAGGCTCTCTTAAGTTTTTATTCTGGTATTCATTACATATGGGAGATTTTGAAATTTTATCTTCTATCTGCTTGTTCATAAGTGGCCAAAACAAAACATCTCTAGCTCTTTTCTTACATTTTTCTATACCAAAATGGCCCTCATGAATTAAATTTAACATCTCTTTTGACATAGATAAAGGAACAATTACCCTTCCTCCTATGAAAAATAAATCATTTTCCATTGTGAACTCATCTCTGTAGTCCCAAAATACTTTGACTTGAGGTTCCACCTGATGTTTCCTTTCTGGCCAACCTCTCAGAATATACTTCTTTAAGCACTGTAGTGTAGCATCACATTCACTTTCTTTCTTCAGTTCAAAAATTTTGTTATCAGATGCTGGAATTCAGCGTACAGATTTCTGTATCTTCATCATTCTGTTGTATTCAAATATGCTCTACTCAAAGTGTCTGCTATTAATAAGTCTTTTCCCTTTTTATATCGTACATCTAGATCATATTTTTGTAAATTTAACAGCATTCTTTGCAATCGCTGTGGTGCCTTAAAAAGAGGTTTCTTAGTTATGCTTTCTAATGGTCGATGATCAGTTTCAACTGTAATACGCTTGCCCTATATATATATTGATGAAATATGGAACATCTAAAAGTAATAGCTAAAAGCTCTTTTTCTATTTGAGCATAATTTTTCTGACTTTTCGTTAGAGCTCTGGAAGCATAAGCAATTGGTTGATTTTCTTGTAGTAAAACAGCACTTAATCCTTCAGAACTTGCATCTACTGAAAGAGTTACATCCTTATTAACATCATAGAATTTTAATACGGGTGCTTTTTGCAACCAACTCTTTAAGTGTTTCGAAAGCTTTTTGATATTTTTCAGTCCAGTGCCAGAGAACACTTTTCTCAAGTAACTGTCTTAATGGTGCAGTAATAGTAGTTAAGTTAGGAATAAATTTGGCTAAATAATTTGTCATTCCCAGAAATCTTTGTAGCGAAGGCACATCTGTAGGTTTCGGCATTTTAACAATTGCTTCCACTTTAGAAAAGTCAGGTTTTAGTCCATTTTCACTTAATTCATGCCCTATATAATTCACACGATTAACGTTTATTTTACATTTAGCCTTATTGAACTTCAAATTATTTTCTCGTGCTTTCTGGAGTACTTTTTTTAAGTCGTAGCTCTTGTTCCTTTTCATTAGATCCCCATATTAAAATATCATCTGTAATACATTCAACGCCTTCTAGACCTTCTATTATTTGGCTTAATTTTCTTTGCAAATTTCTGGAGCTGAACTATGCCAAAAGGTAATCTTTTAAATTTGTATCTGCCGAAAGGTGTATTGAATGTACACAAGTTACTACTTTCTTCGTCAAGCTGGATTTGCCAAAAAGCACTATTAGCATCTAAAACAGAAAATATTTTTGCGTTTGGCATTCTAGTGACAACTTCGTCAATGGTTAACATAGGATAATGTTCTCGTTTTATAGCTTTATTTAAATCTCTAGGATTTAAACATATTCTTATTTTGTTCGGTTTGACAGCTGTGACCATTGAATTTACCCATTCAGTTGGTTTTCTTACTTTCTCAATAACATTTAAATTTTCCATTCTTTGTAATTTATTCTTCCCTTTATCTCGTATAGCTACGGATATTTTTCTTGGAGGATGAATTACTTTTGTTGCATCTTGTTTTAACTAGATTTTATATTCTTTATTCAAACAACCCAAGCCTTCAAATTGTAGGGTTTATATTTATTTTAACTAACATTTATTTTAAGTTTAAACTATCTTTCCTGTCAAGCCTTACTTTCCCCTGGAACTGCCAATGCCAGAGTATGTAAATTTTTGTAGAACACGCAAGGATTCAAATTATCAGCGGAAGTATTCTGTGTTAAATAGAAAGGAAACGAGTTCAAGGTGTGCTGTTCTTACTTCACGAGCGCGGAGGTAGTTAGCCAGGAATTGAAGAACCACGCGTTTCGGCCTGTGTGCTTGTCTCGGCCAATTGTTAATCGTTCAACGTGATATTCAAAGTTTGCTGAATTAGCAGCGGTATTGTAAAACGCGGTGAGATCAGTTACGTTTAGAGAGCCTCGTAGTTAGAATCTTGTTATTATTTCTTTTCAGGTTCTTATTTTTATTTTAACCGCCGGGTCGGCGTAGTTTGTGAGCGTCAAGAGCACGCAATTGTAATTTCTAAAGTTGAATAAAAAGGGACTTAAACCCTTCGCAGGACTCTGTCTAATTTCCAGTTTCAGCTGTCACCTCTTGGTTGCGTGCAGGTTGGAGGCGCGCAACTGTACAAAATACATCTTTGTATTCCTCCAGTAAGTCTTCAGTGTAAACAGACATTACTTTTTGAATCAAACCTAGTTGCAAACATGATTTTAATCCTAATATAGAAGGTACTTCTTTGTCAATAACTTGTAATTCCACAACATAATTATTTTTTCCATATTGTCAGCTAAGTACTACTTTTCCTAAAGTATCCATTTTATTCCCAGAGAATGTAACTAATCTTTTAATTTCAGACTTCTGTATAAGAACATTTAGCAATTTCACTTTGCTTTTAGAAATAACATTGCACATTGCTCCAGTATCTAACTGCAAATTTAGTTTACTTTTATTTACATTAACGTCAAAAGTCCATTTCTCTTCCTTGTTATCTGAATTAATGTTTAATGTGCCTACATAAAATTCTAACTCTTCATCAGAGTCATGATTTATTAATTTAATTTGTCTATCTTTTTTGTTTACCTTGACTGTTTCATTTTTTATTACATAGCTTTTACAATGATTCGCGAAATTATTTGCCTTTTTGCACTTATGACAGATTTTTCCATATGCTGGACACTTTTGATACTCATGAGATGTTCCACATTTCAAACAAACTTTTGTCTTTTGTTTTTCGGTATTTACCTCTTTGTAAGAACTCTTATTATGTTTACTTAGTTTCTTTTTCACTAAGTTTACAACAGTTTCCTCATCTTTTATGATTTTCATTTGATATGCACTTATTTCAGCAGATCTGCATATATCAAGAGCTTTTTCTAACGTTATTTCTGTTTCATGTAACAATCTTGCTCTCACTACATCATCTTTAACACCACAAACAATTTGATCCTTTATTAAACTATCTGTTAATTGTGCAAACTTGCATGCTCTAACTTTATTTCGAAGGTTGTAAGGATCCTAAGTTTTACTAGCGTTTATTTTATTTTAAAACTGTGCTATCACTTCTTATTTTCTACTTCCGGCCAGAATTAAATGCTTTAACTTGTTTATGAAAATTGTCTTGCTAACGCCCAAGAACTTAAGTTGTGGCTTTTTGCCAAGAGAGAGAAGGAGTTTTAGGAAGCAAGCCACTTGCCACTGTAGTTTTACGAGTTTTCACTCGGTTGCTAGTTGCCTTTAAGGCCAGAGGTTTAGCCCTCTTGATATTTGCAAACGGATCGTAGTTTCAGCAGCTCGGCGTACTACATACGTACCTTTTTTAAATAAAGGCCAGTCTTAGTGTTAGGCATTTGTATACTAATTCAAAGTTAGCTTTTAGTTAGAGTTTTAGTTAGTAGTTTTTATATTCTTACGTTCAGACCACAAGTGGTTGGTCTCTGTATTTTGAAGTTCGGAAGTGCCTGTACAGTATTGAAAATGAAGGGTTTCGGAAGTGCCTGTACAGTATTGAAAATAAAGGGTTTCGTATACCCTTCCTGCTTGTGTTGTCTACTTCCCACCTTCTTGAACATAGCTTGAGTAAGCTCCCTGTTCCTATTCAGGATCATTCATGTTTCCAAAGCAAATCAAGAGAAACACAAGTCCTGACAAGGTCAGTTACATATTCATGTATGGTTTCTGACGAGGTTTGATTTCTAGTAAAGAATTTTTCTTAGGAATACAATATTCCGTAAATTTTGTCTTAATTTCACTTAATTTAATTTCTTTAGTTTCTTCTATAGAATATGTATTATATATTTCAAGACTAGGAATTCCTATTACATGAAGAAAAGTATTAACTCTTACCTTCTCTTCTTTATTATGTCATCCACTAGCTACTTCATATATTTCGAATGACTGCAGACATCTTTGCCAATTTGAAGAGAGATTTCCATCAAATTTCATCGGCTCTAGTGGTTTTAAACTTTCCATTTTGAAAGCAAAATACTCCTGACACTATATAGAATAATGAAGGTGTACTTGTAGTTTTTATAAACTATTTAGTTATAATCATAGAATGCATTATATTTCAGAGAACAGCAATACCAGCATAGTTCTGTTTTCATACACGGATCCAAAGTGTTGCAATTACAAGTTACTAATTATTAAATGTTAAATGTTGCCATTTACAAATTATTAAATATTACATAGAGAAAGAAGCTCACCGGCAACTGGGAAAAAATGAATGGTCAACAACTTTAGACGAACTTTTAGATCAATTTTGTATGCTCGAGGTATATACAGTGCAAATACAACGCTGTTGAAACGAGACGGCAATCGACCTAATGCAACCTTAAAGTCGAAAAACAGGATTAATGGCGCCCCGCCCTTGATCAGTCTATCATGTCACGACCCCACAGAGCAAGGGCAAACAAGGCAGTACCCGTACGGTCCCTGCCAAGCCTTACTCTGTCCTGAGAGCCCTCAGGCGTTCTGACAGGATGAATAAATAACGAAATCACTGTTTATTTTCTGTTATTTATTTTCTGTTTATCAATCATTTATTTTCTGTTATTATGCCCCCGTGGTTGAGACTGCCTAGGTACAGATCCTAATCAGTACTCTCCAGGCATTCGCCTGAGTCAACCCTCGGGGGCTAACAGTACAAAGTTCGAAATCTGGACGTCCATTATCCAGAATGATCTAAAATCCGGACCTCAACACCACCAACAAAGTTTTTCTCGTAGGCTTTACGCATGTGCATTTGATTTCCCCACCGCGCGTAATAAAACATCCGGAGAGTCCCGATTCTTAATTTCACTTCGACACTAAATAAAATACCTTGTTATTGAAGAAACAATCATTTTGGCATACATATTTACGATCAGTAATTTGGCTCCGTTACTGCGTGTCTGCTTGGCACACATCTCAAACCGAAACATTTCACATAGATACATCGTTGATCTGACGCCAACCTGGCGTATCGTCATTTATTATTCCTTTCATCACCGCATGTTTGTCAAAACATGACAACTTGAAAATGACTCATATAGCGATGCCTAAACAATTTTTTTTATGTTAGTAATTGAATAATAAAGGATTATGATTTGTTAATCACATAAACCCAGAACCAGTGCCAGGGCTTGTATGGCCGCACTGAGTCGCAGAATTTAGGACCCACAGAGACTGCATCAGGATACCTAGCGCCGGCCCTCAATAAGGGTTAAGTATAGTGGAGATTTATTTATTCAGAACTCTGATAAGCCTTAAGCATATGCAAGAAATCGACATAAGTATAATAAATAATTAAACTAATACAATTCAAGCTTAATTGTCTCAGTGCGCGATAGAAGCAAGACAAAATTTAACAGAACAACTTGCAGTTAGTCGCCAAGCTCATGGTGTATAGCCAAATATGTATAGTGAAGGATAGCTAAATTTGATAATGATAGCCGCTAATTTTAAAGGTTTTCGGGTATCGCAAAACAAAGGTGAAATTTTCCAATTAACAGATTTTGTAAAGAAATGTGGAGAAGCAGTAATAAATGAAGATGATATAAATCGCACCGTCGGTGCTATTAGCCAGTGCGTTGCCTACATGGATGATGAAACACGAATTGAATAATTGAAGAGTTAGGTTTGGAGGCAACTTTCCCTTGATAAGTCTGTCTCCTGCCTGCTCAACAATTATTCACTTATGCTTTTTATAAATTTTTAGAATTAAAAAAAAATTATTGGAATTATATATTATACATTTATTATATATTCATAGATTTTGGTACTTGCATTTGATTTACATCTGCTCTCAGAATGTAAATGATATTGTAGATTAGTTCGCAGCAATAATTAATCATTTACTTGTAATTCAATTTCATTTAATATTTAATTAACTTTAAATTTGCTTTTTACGAATGGAGAATGTTTGATATGTAAATTTAAACAAATTTAAATTTAAATTTTAACAAACACGTATAAAAGTAAAAATGCAAATTTAAAGCCAAAATTAAAAAAAAAAAAAAAAAAAAAAGAAGAAGAAGAAGAAGAAGAAGAAGAAAAGCAAATTTAAAGCAAAAATAATTTTCAAAAAAAATTTTTAAAATCTGCAAACATATAAAAGATTTAATTCTCGAACTAATCTACAATATCATTTAAATTCAGAAGCATAAGCAAATCAAGTGCAAAACCAATCCATGAAAATAAATTCACTAATTTAGCAAATTAAAATTAATCCAAACAATATTTTTTAAAATGCATAAGTGAATGACTGTTGAGCATGCAGGAGACATTCTTATCAAGGGGAGCCTTCTTGACGTGCTTTCGTGGTGTAGTGGTCTGCACACTGGGCGCATATTCCAGAGCTCCGCGGTTCGATTCCCAGCGAGGGCGTTGCTCATTTTTCAAGTCTCCTGCTTCCATAAAATATCGAATGTCTCTACAATGTAAGTAAAGAAATATTCGACATAACAGATATTTAACTTTTTCTTATAATATAAATTTTGCGTGGGAACAGTTTTACATTGAGCTGTAAATACGTTTATATATTCTTTAATTCATTCAATTAATTATTTATGTATACTGAAAACTGATGTAAAATTTATCTTTAATTTAATCTTTGTTGTAGAAAATTTATGTAAAATTTATCAGGCGAAATTGAATTTAGAAATTTTCTTCATTGGCTATAATTTTCTTCCTTTTTCAGAGATTGATATATAAACGAGACATATTTTATCGTATGCCGTAGCACAGTGTCCATTTATTTATACGATGTTCCCATCATCGCATTTTTTGCGATCCTTTTGTGTTAATTTTGTTGCGTGCGTACGGGTTCGTTTGAACTGAAAGCACAAGTCCGGTGAAAAATGGACAAAATTTTATTATTATCACAATAAAGATGCTTAAATTCCCTCAGATATTCATTCAGTTGTAGGGTTTATATTTATTTTAACTAACATTTATTTTAAGCAATCTTTCCTGTCAAGCCTTTACTTTCCCCTAGAATTGCCAATGCCAGAGTATGTAAATCGTAGTAGAACGCACAGAGTATTCAAATTTTAGCAGAAGTAAATTGAGTTTAAATAGAAGGGAAACGAGATTGTAAGTGCTTCTTGAATCGCGAGCGTGAAGGTTGCTAGGTAGAAATTTAAGAACCGCTCGTTTCGGCCTGTGTGCCTATTTCGGCAGTTCGTTGAATCTTTCAACTTCTTAAACAGTAAGTTTGCTGAATCTCAGCTGTATCTTAGAACGCGGTTAAGTTAGTTACGATTATAGAGCCTCGTAGGTAGTGATTTCGTTATTTATTCATCCTGTCATTTATTTTAGTTGTACTTTTCTATTGTGTTAAATCGCCGGGTCGGCGTAGTTTGTGAGCGTCAAGTGAACGCAGCTGTATTTCTAAAGTGGAATAAAAAGGGATTTAAACCCTTCTTACGAGTTTGTGTAATTTACAGTTCAAAGCAGTCACTACCACTGTTGCTGACAAGTTGGGGCCTCGCAACATTATAAGATTTTATTAAAAAGTGCAATAAACACATATGTGCGTTAGTAAAATTCTACTTGAAAAATGAGCAATTAGGGGAAAATATGACTTTATTCTCATAGTCACTTGATATGTAATACAATAAATTAAAATATAACAGTGGTTCATCAATACAATATATTAGTTATGTACGGTTAATTGTTCATTTCGAATAAGATAAAGAAGAAACTTTTGAGTCAAAGAGAAACATATTTACAAAACAATGATTCTTAGTTTCCTAGTAAATTAAATCAAAAGCGCTGATGTTTCTTATGCATGTGAGATATGTTCTTAGACATGTTTCTAATGAAATTAGTGTATAAACGTCTTTTAAGAAAAAAATAGACTTCATGAGAAAAATCTATGACAATGCAAGGTCAGTGATTCTTTGATGATTAAGAGAAAATATTCAAATTTGTATGAGCTGGGTTAAAAGTCTCCATTATCTACATTCGAACATATCAGTGTTAGAGAAAATTAATCTATTCCTGTAGTATACTAAGATAAAAATTCTATTTATTTTCTTAATTTCTGATTTGGCGTAGTAGTGTTGTTGAACTTAAATCTTCCAAACGTGTAAAAAGTTATATTGTTTGATTTGGGAAGAAATTTTTTATTAAAAAGTTATATTGTTAATTTAATAACTTTTTAATAAAACTTTTTCCTCAAATCTTTACAAGGCGTTGTAAAAGATAAATAAGAAAATATTTGAAAATTCAGTGATTTGCAGTGGCAGTAATATTCAAAGTATTCAAAAGGTTATCGATAAGGTACTTCACAAAAACGGTTTATGAAAACACGAGCACATCATAGCCATCCATAAATAATGGCCGTCTAAACTGAAAATTTTATACTCAAAATTTACTTTGGATGCAGGATAAGAAACATTAGAAGGATTCAAAATGAAGATACTCATGTAAACTTTCCGAAATGAAATGTACAGTATTTTAGGAAATATTCACTTAACTAACTTGTTTGTAATTTTGTTAAATCATATGTAATGAGAGAATGCGAGATACGAAATGCATTCATATGCGAAAAAATAACAAACATTTAACTATCTGGCAATGAATCAAATTTCATTGGAAATATAATGGCATGAAAAGTAGAAAAAATATATCTGTATAGAAGACCTTGATGATAATTTTTGACTGTTTTTTTTTTCTTTCAAATAAAAAAATAGTTAAAGGCTCCTAGATTAGTAATGAACTACTAAATTCGGTCAGTTTTCATCAGAAACGCAGTAAGATGTTCTCCGTACTGATAAAAATATTACTTAAATTCTCTAGCTTCGTGACTTCCCTCAGACATTGGCAGGATCATCGGCTGTCTGAGCAATACAAGATAACTATGTGTTTAATAGGTTACTTCAAAGATATGAAAGAAATAACATTTGGATAAAAATATGGACATTTTCAAGAAACAAATGTTCGCTTATGTTCTTTCGGTATCATAATTGTAAACAAAATGCAAAAAATAAGTAAATACGTAGATAAATCTCAGGAAAATGTAAATTAACATGAAATGTTGTTATCTTAAAGTCTATGTAAATGAAAATGGTGATCATAATAAATTTTTAAAAAAAGCATAGTTCATATACGGTGCATCAAAATTTTGCTACCGATCTATGAATTTATGGAAATCAGCGAAAAAATGTCATTTATCACATTCGCTTGCTTATGGTATATTCTCTTGTCGTTTTAATCATTTCGTTTTTGAGTTTTTTTATTTCTGAAGTTGTAATATTTCTGAATCTGAAGCTTCAAACCACAAAATCACTCTGATTTATCAACTTGTGCCTAAATGTAGAATACAGCAGTCAGAACGGGAGATTTTAGTATAAGTAAATGTACAACAGGCAAAATAAAATTAACAATACTTCATTATTTTCCATGTTCTGTTCATGAAACTAGTCAAGGTTCTTATTCCTGACTTATCACATTCGGAACATTTTCAGAGCAAATATTCATTTCTTGTTCATGTTTGGCATACTAAGATACTAATTTTGTTAGGAACATGACATTTTCTTATTCCATTTTATATTTCACTGTTACAATCTGGCTTGGAAAAATTTTTTCCATGGATATGGCATACCTATCTTATATGTCTAATACTGTTCTAATAAATTACATTACTAACAAGTGAAAATCTCTAGTTATACAGGAATTATCTTGAATGTTTGCTTAATCTGAAATAAAAAAATGGAACCCATGTGCAAAAATAGAGCAAGTTTATCTTAAAAAGTTCTCGAATACATCTTTTTTCTTGGTCCTTACATGCCTTTCTGTATCTATCACTCAAGTTCATTGTGTACCTATCTTTTATCTAATTTGTATTCCTGTTTGAATACTTGCATTTGAATTTGTTTAACTCATTTTACAGTACATATATATTTTGATCAATGTGCGGGGAAATGAGGAACTGTGTGGCACCAAGTACTTAAAAGCATTCCATACTGCATCTTTTCTTAAGAATACAGCCGGTTAAAAAAGAAACGTGCTTCGTACTTTGTGAAATGTATTTTATTTACTTATAATGTGTCATGCTCAAGATAAATAAAAATGTTATACATGTGCGCAGGATTGTGTGGCTCAAATGTTTAATTAACATAATGCTTTTTTTGAAAGTGTGGTCTTTCTTGTGATAAGTCATACTAAAATGCGTTAAAATTTTTTTTAAGTTGATGACTATAGTAGATCATTATATGGAGTTTCTGTCATTATTACCTATTATGTATGATTATTTGTGTGTAATTTTATTTGCTATCTATGAGAAGTTAAATGTCAAAGAAGCTGTAAGAGTTCATTATTAAGCAATGTCAGTTCGAAATTTCTATCTAAAATGATTGTGTTAGATCTTTTAAGTTAATTACTATGTTGGATCATTATTTGGAACTCTACTCAATATTTCGTGTAAGGTATCATAACTAAGTAGGAGTTACTTGTCAGGTATGATAAATTAAATTTCGTTCTCAAAAGGCCGTAAGAATTCAGTGCTAAATAAATTATTGAATTCAGTGCTTTATGAAATCTAAACTAAATGAAACGAAACTTTTACAAATTAATAATAAATATGTACTTATACAGTACAAAGTCGTTAATCCGGACTCGTCGGGACTTCGGCGATTCCGGATTATAGATCATCAGTTTAAATCTGGTAAGATGGCATGCAGAAATTATAAAATTAAAAATATGAAACCGTAATTTATGAAATAAAGAACAATTATGATCTAAAGTGTATCAAAATTTACAAAAAAAAAAAAAAAGCTTAATATTTATTTGTTTACTTTATTAAACATTTCTTTCAATGTAAGTTGTTTAAGTTGCTTCGTTTTTTTGTGCTAATACTTTCTCTTTAAATCTATAAACAGACAAAATTTCTTGTTCAGTTACAAAGTTCCATTGTTCAAGTCCTGTAATTGCTGTGTCGAAAATACCGACTAACTTGTCAATCGATTTTTTTTCCTTTTCAATAACCTCTCTGTCACTTTATTCAACATAGGAAGCGCGCATGAGTAAACGCTTTACGCGTAAACGTAGCGGACGCGCGCATTAAACGCGCATGTGTAAACGCTTTACGCGCATGCGTAAGTGGCTTTGAGGTCCGGATTATAGATCATTCCGGATAATGGACGTCCGGATTACGGACTTTGTACTGTATTGGTTTGAGTGAACTTTATGCCATGAAAATTTATTACTCCTTATTAGATTTGTTCAAAGTCAGTAAGTCTTACAATAAAGAAACATGTGAAAGTCTGTGTTTATTTTGGGGTAAAAGGAATCAGAAATAGAGCATGAATATGTTTAAAAGCAGGATAAAAACTAAACATAAAGAGAAATGCATAAGTAGAAAGTGTAAAATTTACATTTCTTTGCCAAAGTTTGATGAATAATAACCATCAATTTCTTTGCCACAGTTTGAATAAAAGTAAAATGAAAGAGAATTCATAATGTTTTGCATAGTAGTTAGTAATAGTCATTAGTAATTAACACAATACATTAGAAGAGACAGTTCTGAGTATCTCCAACTTGGAAGTATAAAAAGTAAGAAATGAAGTATTCCAGTTAAACTATATACATAGAATGAACATTGTGCGTATTGGTTTAAAGTTACAGAAAATATTATTCATGAAAGCCTGTAGAGTGAAGTTATATGCATATAAATTCCAACTTAAAATTTCGTAGATAGAGAAATGTATGTAAGTTTACTTTTGGAGAAATGGAAATGTAACATCATGTTGTATATAAAACGAGGGAAAAATGTTAAAATAAAAATGTAAGAAGAAAAAAAATTTAAAGGAAAGAAAAAAATTAAAATTTACTTTTGGAAGTATAATACATAAGGGAAAAACATTAAAAAAAACTGCATTTGTGTAAACAAAAAGCTGAAAAAAAATTAAACTTATGAAAATAAAGATTACTTTTGTAAAAAAAAAATAAAGCTAAAATGTAGTAAAACTTTTTTTTTTTTTTAATATTGCAAAATAAAAAGTAGAAAGAAAATGTAAAGTCACTTTTGTACAAAACGTCAATGCAAAAATTCAAAATAAAACTTATGTTTGGAAAAAAAAAAAAAAGAGGAATGAAAAATTAATAAATTAACTTTAGTAAGAATGAGAAGAGGAAAGAAAACAATTAAAAATATCTTAATAAAGTAAAAAAGAGAAATTTAAAATGTGGGAAAATCTTACATTTAAAACAGCAATAAGTAAAGCAATGATTTAAATGGCAAAAGAAATCCAAAAATTTCAAGAAACAAACACGCTCATTGATGGTTATTAAGCTATTATTAGGAAGAATCTCATTGGTCATCAAGATTGCATTCGTTGGAAGTCGCAAAAAAACAAATGTGTGACGCGGTTTTCATGTCAAAGCAGGTTCGCGCATGCGCAATCCCTCAGCCTAGTGACATCATGGCGGTTTCCTCTGCACAAAATCAAATGGACAAAGAGAGTGTCAAATAAGAATATTTGAGAGATAAAGCTTAGCTTTGTGATTAAAACTCAGACTCCTATGCAAGAGATGGCGGGTTCGAATCCCACCAGTGGGAGGTTATTTTTAAAATTCAGGGAAAATAATATTAAATTCAATAAAAAATTCATTAAGGGTAATAATTAAAAAATAATGATGTATTAAATAATCAAAATTAATCGTATGTAAGAAAAAATTAAAAAGAGTAATTAATTAAAAATAATAACTTATTAATTAAAATAATTGCATATTAAATAAATGAAAATAATAAATTAAAAAACGATGTCGTTCCAAACACGTGGTTCAAGAGCTCGTTGCCATAAACGGAAAAAATATTGTCGTTGCCACAAAAAATAAAAACTTTGAAAAATAGGGTCATTGCCACAGAATAAAAACGAAACTATGCATGACGTCATTCCGTCAACGTCATCCAATCCCAGAGCTTAAATTGCGCCGGAGCCCAACGGAGCCCGGCTCCGGTACGCACATTTCACAAGTGCACATCAGTGTAGCCACTGAGGGAGAGATTTCGAAAACTGACCAATGAGCTTCTATTGCTCTTGTGACGCTAAATCTTCGAGCCTGTGAGGGTATGTTGTTTGCGTTTTAATTTGTATTTGTTTCGGAGTTATAAATGTATGGCATAATAGCAGAAAATCTCGTAGTGCTCGTTTTATGAGTTTAACTAATTGCTGACATTTCACTTTCACGATTTTTATCACGCAATCGCTGGCATTTCTTCGCGATTTTTATCACGCGTTAATATTTGGATTGATGTTCACGGCGTATTATCGCTCCTTGCATTGAGAAAATGACTCAAGCTACAATTAGCCTCGACTATTATGCATTTACCAACACCTGTGGATTAAGAGAATTCAAGTGTATAATTTTTTTGGACTGGAAGTGTTGCAATGAATCTAGTGTTTTCTTATTTCAGTGCTTGCTTTCTTTTGAATTTTAAAGTGTAAGATTCAGAATACATATTGTGTATGATCTGATTATATCCCTTATTAACAGTAAAAGTTAATATGTGAATAAATTAAATACATTCGTTGTGAATAAGATAAATTCATTCAGTTTGATGAATATTTATTGTGTAGACAGTACATGTAAAAGTGAGCAATTATTAAATGTGAAATTTAACACACTAAAATGTATACGAATCGAAATTAGTAAAGTTCACTTTAAATAAAATTCTGCATTGGTTATTAGAACATCTTTTCATAGAGACTGCAATAAAAAATCCTGACTTCTATTTACATATGTAATTGGTGCAAATATTTTTCTCATATGCATAGTTTTATGTAAAGAAAGCATTTTGGGCTCATATGTTTATCACATATTTCTTTCTACATATCATTTACCACTTATTAAGCAATATCTCACATGGATACTTTTGCGGAGTATCCAATATGTGTTTGTATTTATTTCAAATTCTTTCAACCAGGTGGTGAAATCTTCACAATTGCTTATATTTGATCTAATTTCGCAATGAAAAGTTTCAGAAGAAATCGTCGTTGCTTTAATTATTTTGTACAGATAGAATTACGTGGCAGAATGTTTTCAACCATCTTGCTTAAATCTTAAGGTATCTGCCTACGTTAAAAAAACGATTTTGGAGAAAAAATTAGATTTTTTTTTATTGCCCAATTTGAAAGGTCAGTTTTGTAGGATTCCAAAAATGGTTCATTTTTATGTTTACGATAATTAGAAGAGAAGATATAGCCAATTAACTGCACCGGAAGTGAAAGCAGAAAGACCGGAAGTGCCATTTAAAGGGCTAAACTTAAAGGTAAACAATGGTGTTATCCGTGTTTTTTTTAACCTGTTTGTATGTAAATTGTGCTAAAACATTTCATTTTAATTCTGGGTACTTTGTTTTGTTTCTGGCAATAATTATTTGCCTTAATTTTTAGAATTGGGACTGGCAACACTGCGATTTTTCTTTACATTTGTTCCATGCTTGTTCTTCGTTTGCTACACGCATATTCACGCTTTATTTTTGTTAAATTTTTATAGTTATCTCTTTGCTTCTTTTATTTATTTTCTTTTGAACATTTGTCGAATTGTTTTAAGTATTCTAAGATGCCAAAAGCGAGATCTAAGAGAAGTAAAAAGCGATCTTTTTACGGTAACCGTTATACAACTGGGACTCGAACTGTTTGTGATAATGATGTAACAACTGCAAGCTCATCGAAATTAAAAACTTTGGAATTTACAGATGTTATGACTGCAAAGAATGATCAAGACTTAAAAGGAAATAGAATATTTGATATTATAAAATTAGCTTCTATCTTTTCTATTCTCTGCTGTCCAGTGTGTTTCAAAACTGGCTTGCAATTAGTAGAAGATTCAAAATTTGGACTTTGCTCAAACTTTAACTTGAAATGCAAATGTGGATTTATAAAAGCATTTTCTTCAACTTCCAAAAATGGAAATAAGAATATTTTAAATTCTTTCTTGGTGCTTGGATTAAGACTTATTGGAAAAGGTTACACATCTGGTAAAAAGTTGTTGTTTACCTTGAATTTGCCATTCATATCAAAAACAGCATTTAGGCAGCATGAAAGCAAATTGTTAGAAGCTGTAAAATATGTATCTAATCAGAACATGAAAGAAGCTGCCAAAGAAATTAGAAATTTAAAGAAAAGTACAGCTTGTGGTGTTTCTGTAAATGGTACTTGGCAGCGTCGTGGCCATACATCACTGAATGGTTGTGTATCTGTCATTTCTATTGACACTGGTAAAATTTTAGACTTGGAAGTAATGTCTCGGTATTGCAAAATTTGTAATGGCAATTATAAAAAATGTGATCATGTATGCTCGAATCATAAGGGTTCTGCTGGAAATATGGAAGTCGTCGGAGCATACCGAATATTTGAAAGATCGACAAAAAGGTCGAGAACTGCAGTATATTGAGTACTTTGGAGATGGAGATTCCAAAGCATATATGGAAGTAAAAGACATTTATGGAAAAGACTCGGTTAAGAAACTAGAGTGTATCGGTCATGTCCAAAAAAGAGTTGGTACCCGTTTGCGAAATTTGAAAAAAACCAAAAAAGGGTTAGGTGGAAAAGGCAAATTAACGGATAAATTTATTGATAAATTACAGAATTATTACGGAATTGCTATCCGAAGCAACGTAGGAAATTTACAAAGTATGCAGTCGGCAGTTATTGCTGCATTTTTCCATTGTTGTTCTAGCAAGAAAAAAGAAATGCATGGACAGTGCCCAGTAGGAGCAGACAGTTGGTGCAGGTATCAAAGAGCACTACATAACGGATTGAAAATTTCAGAAAAAATCCAGGTCTACCTGAATCTGTTTTGAACATTATCAAGCCTACATATATGAGTCTATGTGATAAAGGCTTACTCTCAAAATGTTTGCATGGAATGACTCAAAATTGCAACGAAAGCTTTAACAATGTATTATGGACAATCTTGCCGAAAGAAACTTTTGTAGGTATAAAGACTATGTTGCTGGGTGCATATATAGCAGTTTTAATTTTTAATTTTGGGTATCTTGGATTACTTCCTGTGTTTGAACATTTAGGTTTGTCAATCGAACAAGAAATGATTAAAAATTACTTTGGAATTGATAATGAAAGAATAAAGAACTCGAAGCGTCATTCGTCACTCATTTCGAAAATAGCCAGAAAAAAATTAAAATCAAATAGGAAATCAAAATTACTTAAGTATGAAGATATGGAGGGTGTGATGTACAAATGTGGAGAATTTTAAGTGTGTAAATGCAACAGAACAGTTTTTCTGTTAATGTGAAATCTTTAAATGCGTTTTCTGGAAAACAAATTTTTGTAGTGTTTTTACATGCAAGAAATGTAATTACTCAAAATGTTCTATAGATATCTCTATGAAATTTCACTATAGTGTTTTCTATATTGTTTACTAGGTTTCAAGCTAAAATCTAAGTTCTATTTATTTATTTGATTGTTTTATATGCATTTCTATATAAAACGATAAGAAATATTTTACAAAAAACTGTTTTTTTTTTCATGTAATTACACATATTTTAGTAAATTTTAGAAATATCATAAACATTTTAGTTCATAACACAGATGAGTGTTGTAGTAGTATATAGTTCAAGTAAAATTGAAATATATGCAGTGGGAAAAAATATACGACATTTAACGTAAGTGTTAAATTCTCCTAAAAATTTGCATACAATTGCATATATTTAAAAAATTTATGAAAATATTCCTAAAAATTTACCTATTTTCATGATTTGATATCATATTTTTACTAAATGAATATATATTTAATCAGAAATCTATGTTTTTAAAAAAAAGTGCTCCGAACGTAGGCAGATACCTTAAAGCACGCGAAAGGTCATGTGACATGACAGAAATATTACTGGATGCCCATTGGGCCATCCTAGAAACCACTCCCTCGGCGGCTACACAGATGTGCACTTGTGAAATATGCCTCTGGTACTCTTTAGTTTTCGCAGTGGCTAATCACACCGGCGGTGCGATTAGCTAACAGGCTAGTCACACCCTCTACATTCGCGCAGGCGCACAATCAGCCCCAGGTACCAACAAGCGTCTGGCCCCAGCCACCACCCCAAGCTCTTATTGGACACGACTTCTGATTTCATACAGTGACGAAAAGAATTCTCCGCGGCATTATTGTGAGCCAAAAGCTTGAGCCCATGGTAATTTTAGCGCTGAAACAGGCGAAGCGCTGGCCGACGATAGAATAATTTGCCATATTTGGGAAAAAAATTACAAAAATAAAAAGCAGCTTCAGAAATATATTGTTAATATACATAGTATTAGAAAAAACGTGCAAATTGATGTGCAGGCGATAAACGTTTAGCAGTATTTTTGTCATTCGATGAATATCGTTTGACAATAAAAAAATTTTATAAGATAAAAAGTGACTTAAGATAAAAAATGATCACTTTTTATAAGTATAAAACACTTTTACGATAAAACTTTTTATAAGATATAAAAGTTAAGAAACAAAACAATAATGCATAAGAAAACAGCATGATAACTCCGATTGACAAAGTCCAATAAACGATATTATTAGTGCTTTAAAAATATCTTATCACTTTATCTTATTTTTAACCATAAATGAAGAGAAATTAATGCCTAGAATTAGAAAGAAAAACATTAATCTGACTACGAGCAATTTTAATACCAAACAATAAATGAAAGGAAGGTTATTTAGTTAACAAACAATTAATTTTTATAAAGCAATAGCTAGCTTTTACATTTATATCACTTTTAAAACACTTTTCTGCAAAATAAACCGCTAATTCATGAAAACTGCGGCAGACATTATTTACACAGTAAGAGTTAAGTGCTATTAAATATATAAGTTAAGTGCTATATATTAAGCATTAACAATTTATATAAAAAGTGCCGACATATTTTCTTATATTGTTAGGTTCGTTTTAATTGCAAATATTCTGTTACATTGCACAAATTCACATTAACACAGGACATAACCAAATCCGAAGTAGTTATAAGTTCCCCTTGCCATAACTCAAACGAAACAGATAATGGAATATTTTCAGCATGACGTCATAAACGGCAACCAATAAGAACAGGGGTTATGGCTGGGGCCAGGCGCTTGTCAGGTACCAGCATTTTACGCCGATTTCCGTAAGGCAGGCGGTAGCCAGAGCGAAGGTTGTTAACTCAGCAATAGAAAGGGTTGTTAATAGTTCACCAGCAAGAGAATAAATTGCAAGTAATAATTATTAGTTACAAAGACGAGGTCAATCTATATACATGATAATGTTCAGGAAATGATTAGATAAAATAGGGGTTTAAAGATGGTTCTAGTTACAAGCGAGGACGTGTAATTAGTTAAAAAATCTTTAATGTATTGACAGAAAGGCTACAGAAATTACTTAAATTCTTTTATTTAACAGAGGAATTTTTATGTAAACTTAGACCCTAATTTTATAGCATAGGACTGTCAGAATATTTATTCAATAAGAAAACTTACTGAAAGTTCTAATATTCTTATATATTCATCACTTTTTCAGTATCCACAAATGTTTATAGTTTCAAATGTCATATTTCAAAATTAAAATTATTTATGAAATAAAACCTTTTAAAATCTGATAAATCATTTATGTGTGCAAATTTTTAAATCTAAATCTCTGACATTAAATTATTTCTGTCTTTTAACTTACATCCAATTATTTATTTAAATTTAATTTATTAATGTGTTTGTACTAATATTTCAAAGTTCTTTGAAGTACTTTTTGTGTCCTGAAAATACCAAGTATTTCCACAAAAAACATAAGCAGGCATACAAAATTGTTAATAACCAGCATTATATGATTAATTATTCATTTAATCACATAATACTGGTTATTAACAATTGGTTGATTTAATCGGTTTTAACTTATTTCATGTAACTTATTTTTTTACACAGGAATCCTCAGTCTAATTTTTATAATCTTTTCTCGGACGAAAATTTTCAAAGAGGAATGAATTAAAGTCTTGATTGCGCAAAACACATCTTTGAAGCTAAATGTATTCTAATAAGAAGTACAAAAAATGTAAACAAGATTTTGTCCCCCCCCCCCAAATCAGTCATTTAAACTATTCCAACCGTTCAGGAAAACGATAAACATTGCTAAAATAAAAATCTGCCCTTTTTATTTCCTTGTACGAAGTAAAAAGGAAGTATTGCAATCGCGAGAAGTTTCAGGCAGCATATTTCAACGAAAATATCCATTTGGACCGCTTTCGAATGCAATTTAACGATGTTTTTGCGCGATATCTGTACGTAAGGACAGAATAAAAGACTCTTTTCCTCCAAAAAAATTATAAAACTGCTTTAAAATGAATTCTGAAGAGAATTTTTCGTGGCGTCTGTACGAACGTATGTACGTACGTAACGAATGATATTTACTCCGATTACTTTATACTTCGTGGTTCAACCTAACCCAGAAATCACTTACAGAATTTTAATTTAGATCCAAATTCAGACCCCAGATGGCAGTAGAAGTACGCGACATGAAATTTCCATGCCGTTCGTGACTGTGTGAGGGTGGGAAATGGTGCTAAAAAATTCGTTATTAGAAATTGCGGCCTGGAAAATATCGTCCCTTTAGAAGCAGGGTTTCTGAAACTGTGGGTGGGTCGCGAGACCTGCAGCGTGGAGTCGCCAAAAATTTTAGCTGTTTTGATATTTGAATATTTATTATTATACTTATAATAATAATTTTACAATTACCAAATATTTTTACACAATCCATCTGAAAATAGATAAAGATAAGACAATACAAAGAACGAAAACGTTTCGACGCATTCTTTTTATAATATCAGATTATTTTATATATCTTTTTTAATATATAATATTTTATTATTTTCATTTTCCTTGCTTTGCACGTGAAGCTGTCATTTCGTCTGCTACTTAGTTAAAATTTTCACATTATTCTATGTCTTAAAATTCGAAATTAAATTTAATGACCTAAAACCTAAACCAAGTGAAAAAATTGACAAAGGGGAAAAGTTCAAATTTATATTTCTTTTCCATTTAAATCTAAAGTTTGGTACATGTGAGACATTTTTGTTGGTTACATTTTGCAATTCAATTATATTTTGGCAGCTAAATATTGAATTCTTAGACGAAGATTTTTTACAAATGATTTTAGCATATTTAATTAATCATTAAATAACACACTTTAATTTAAAGTAAAGATAATCAAGTTATGAAACCTTTTTAAGATTTCAGAGAAAATTTACCAAACTTGAAAATAAATTAGTGTTTCTTTTATTTATTAAATTTTTCTTTGACGCATAAATACAAATACGTGTTTTTATGTAAATAATTATGAATTTCTTTTTTGCTTGATAGCGTTTCGATTGTGATTAAGTTTGTAGCTTTGGGCGAAACTTATTCGAAATTATCTTGTTCACGGATAGATGATCGTCGGTCATCATTCTGAAGAAATTCCATCTGTGGAGAAAAAAAAAAAAAAAAAAAGAAAAAAGAAAAAAAAGAAAAAAAGAAAAAAAAATCATATATAAATATATTCCCAAACAAATCTTGGTGCAATGAGCTCATTTATTTTTTGATAAGCATGAATGAAAGTTAATGAAATCTGTATCTTCAAATCTTTGAATAAGATTCATATCACATTGAAATTCGTTACCTCTATTTATTGATTTTCTGAGGCATTATTAGTGTTTTGGCATTTTGCGTTGAAAACTTTAAAAGTCTGTATCACTTTTCAAATTGTTGCCACCAAATATTATTTCCTGTATTATATTTAAATAATGAAGAATCTGCATAAATGTATATATGTTTCATTGTGATAAAACAACGGAATACCTAGAGCCATCTAATTTAAAATAACGTAATCCTCCTGCGAATATGGGCATCTGGAAGGCCAAATTTAAAATTTGGAATTAGTTTTATTATCGATTTCATATTTTGTAAATCTTTAACGAATTTTTGTTTAACAAACTCAAAGGATTTCAAAGCGAGCAATGGCAAGGTTGTACAGAAAAAACCATTTTTATCTTCAGCGCGCGAGACTCTGTATCGGAAATTCTAAAGATATGCTCATTTTAAAATTATTTTGCGACATTGCTCTTGAAATGAATTTGCGGGTCTAAGTGTGAAAAACAGAAATAAAGATAACACACAAAATGTAAAAAAATTTTCTTTTGGACGTAATTTAAAATCTAAAAACTTTCAGTTTTTTTTAATGGATGTTAAAATAATGTAAAGCCTTCAAATATTTGGCAACAAATACATAATCCAAATGTCTTCGCGGACAGCATAAAATTGCGTCGGCGGTCGCCAGTTTGAGACCACTGCCATAAACAATCAAATCATCGATCTACTTAGACTGAGAGAATATCGGCCCAAATTGGATCATGAGCTTGCATTTTATTTAATAAACGCTTCATTTAACAACTGCAAACAAATGATCAGTTTACATTCCTCTTGAAAATGCCTTGTTTAACATAATCAGACAACCAAATTTTGTATTATTATTATATTAAAGAAAATTATTTTTTTCTATTTGCCTAATGTTACATAATTTTAACATTACCCACACTAATTATACTGCTGGTTATGTTACATTAACTAGCATACATTAAAGAAGCTAAAATAAAAATAAAATTACAAGCAAAAGAAGGCCTACTAACGGCCGAGTAGTAACGTCGTTGAACACTGGTAGTTCGGTCCGAGGTTCGAATCCCGGCGAACGGGCTGGCTGCATGGGCGTTTTGTGGTTTTCTCCATGTGCAAGGTGTATACGAAACAGTTGCCTTAAGAGTGCCCGCCATGCCATGATCATGAATGTCCACCATGCTTTGGTTTATTTGATCATAGCGTGTCATGCTATGATTAAATAAACCAAAGCAAATCAAACCAGATAAAAGAAGCTAACTATATCCAATATCTTGTGGTGACCACCTCTTTACGACAACCGCCTCTGAAAGTAACCAACGTTTTGAGAACGTATATAAATAGGTACTGAATAACACCTCCTTAACATGACTACTTCCACAGAAGATTTATTTCAGAGAAAACAAAAACGATTTGAAGCTTTAAGCGTTAACCGTAGAAGGTAATCGTTACAAATAGTATCAAGTCCTGCGGTAAAATTTGTAAAAATGCAATAGCAAAATTAATGTCACGTTGTTTCGTAATATTAAGTTTACATTAAGATACTAAATACATTCATCAATCACGACAACCAATTTGTAGAGACCGATCAACCAGTTTCCTCATTTCGAAGCAGGAGATATGAAAAATGAGCGATGCCCTCGCTGAGACTCGAACCACGGACCTCTCGAATAAGCGTGGAGCGTGCTGACTACTACACCACGAAGGCATGCTAAGAAGACGGGAGAAATACCTTATAAGTTGATTTAATATTATTACTTTTTAGTGTCAATCAAATTGAAAAGATTTGGCTTAACTGGAAGGCAATAACTTTCAGCTGACTTTACTATGGTCTTTGCTTAGAAGTTATTACTGAATAATTAATTCGCTCCAACCAAAATGTGTTGCATGCATTTTTATATTTAAAAAATATGAAACAAATACTTTTCCTCTTTTTTTTAAACACATCGAAAAGGCATTTATCTTTTTCAGCAAGCGGGCACAGGGTCTTGAAGCTGACATCTGTTACCTTGAAAGAAATATCCGTTACAGATATCATGTGTAAGCGATCCAGTGAAAGAAATGCAGAGCTACGTCTTGAATAATTTTTTTCTTTACTAAATAACAGCAAAAGTCTCCAGGTGGCGTTAATTTTCGATACAGTAATATTATACCAATTTCTTTTTCTATCATTTGGTTTCACCATTTTGAATAGCTGGTT
Source organism: Stegodyphus dumicola (assembly GCF_044657685.1). NCBI lineage: Eukaryota > Metazoa > Arthropoda > Arachnida > Araneae > Eresidae > Stegodyphus > Stegodyphus dumicola. The sequence continues at coordinate 205,729,056 of NC_140771.1, forward strand.
TTACATAAAGTTCTACACCTTTAATTTCTAGGAGACTAACATTTGAACAAATAGGATTACCATTAATTGCTCAGCTTAAAACTTTTTCAGGCATTAAACTGAAATCTGCATACCAAGATATGATCGCAATTCCTTTTAATCTTTTAATTTTCAAAATCTTGTTACATCAAATATTATATATCTCACTCGTCAGAAAGTTATGGCAAAGCGTGTTAAATTCAACAAATAGGTAAATAAATAACATAATAATTGCTAAATTAGTAAAAGGGAAGAATTCTGCGAAAGATTTGAGAAGAAAAAAATGATTTTAGGCAGTTTCTGAGTTGATAAACTGGTATCGTTAAATCTCGAAGGAAATGCTTTAGTTTTCGCTTAATTTTAAAAATGTATTCCACATAATATGTCCTATAGCCTCGGAATTGACGAACGAAGAAAGGAAAGCATCCAGAAGCAACGTATATGAATCATAACAATGGGCAAAATGTAAAACCACTCCCCCTTTCGAACAAACGATTCTCAGAGTGTTGTCATTCAGTACAACATAAAATATTTAAGAAATCGTTTAAATTTAATCATCTGTTGTTAACCAACAGAAAGTGGTGAAAAGCAATAAACACATTTCTTTGATAATTTAAATCTTTATTTCACCTCTTTAAATAATGTATCTTACTGACACAAATTAAAAAGACTTTTACATATAAATTATCCGACAGGTAATTTTTATAAATATTTCCAACTGTGTTGTAATTTATAACAATGGTTATAACGATTAAGCAATACAGAATCATTTGTTTTCTTATAATGCTTAACACTTTTTTTATTCTGTAGTATTTTCAAATTTTCAAATTTTTTTTAGCCGTAGACACTTTTTTGAAGTGCTAGATTGTAATCTGAAATTTTTAGATTGGTTTCTTTCTTTGTTTTCCTTAAATTTCTACAGCTTAGCAAGTTGATATTGTGTTGTAACTTCGGCACCTCTCATAAATTTCCTTGACATCGGAAATCTTTGAGTAATCAAAAGTAAACTCCTTTTGTGTATTTTAATTAGAATACTTTATATATAGTTTCTAAAGAGATCACCATGGTTTCAGATACTTTCGGTCTTCGCTGGAAGTGATCATTTTAGAGAAGTAAAGCTAAAATACTGATGTTATTTCTGGACTCAAGGTTATCATGAGACATTTTACTGTATTATGTTCAACAAAAAGTGTGGCAATCAGTTCTGCTATATTTTTACTCCTAATGATATTGATAAAACAGCTGAAGAAACCCGACAGTAATAGCAAGTGTTCCAAGTCAGCAGATGTTTTACATTATTTTTGTTGTATAAACAGAAGATCACGGACAGGAAGATTTCCGCTTCCTCCCAAACGAAAATGTAATGTTGCTGTCAAAACACGTTAAACCACTTTTTTTTTCCGCTGATCATACTGTATGTGTATCATTCATGGAGGTAGGAAGTAAGATTACCTCCATGGTATCATTGGTTGAGCAAATCCAGGACAAACCAGATCCCTGTTTAGGGAAGGAGTGCATTAAACGTATGGGTGAATCCATGACCCAGACAAGAGGGGTGGGTAAACATTGTGCAAATCTTTATAGTTTCCCTTGATCGTGTTTATGCTCTTAATTTAACGCGTTTCTTTTCTTTTGTTTAGCGTCATAGCGTGGAATGCCTACCTGCGTTTATTTTACATCAGACAGTGAAAACATGTTATTGCTGTTATCTTCTTTTATAAAATGCCAATATAATGAAAGATCTTAGTTTTGAAATAGAAAAGTATTATTTAATGAAGAGCATCTTAATTACATGAATAAAAGTACCTTTTCGATATCAACATAACTTGTAAAGGCCGAAGCTTTTGTCGGCTGTTTAATTATAAATACATCTAGGAAGAAATGACTTTGGTGTAAAATTAACAAAACTTTCAAAATAATTCGCTTCATTTTAAAATTTGACACAGTACGCAAAATTTCGATTTACGTGAAAAAAAATTAACAATTTATTTTATTACCTTCCTCCCTCTTTCTGTTCATTGCATCAGAAATATTAAGGTGTCAGATCGGTACAGAAAGATGCCAACGCAAAACTTAAAATCAGACAAAACAGCAACTTTTTTTTATGGCGTAAAGAACAACTGATTTTGGACAACGACCCGATATAAATCTTTAATCAACAGGGGCGTAGCTAGAGGGGGGCAAGGGGGCATCTGTCCCCGGGCGCAGAATCGAAGGGGCGCTAAACTGATGTTACGACATTTTAGAATTAAATGTTTTCTATCCTTGGCAAGCAGTAGGGGGCGCGAAATCTTCAGTTGTCCCTGGGCGCTGAAAACCCTAGCTACGACTTTGTAATCAATCGTCTTCAGGAAAACCGTCAATCTTCTTCAGGAACAAAAAACATTTTTGGGAGTGGTTGGATTCTAAATTAAACCGAGTAGATTACTGAATTATGGCAAAGGACTATGCTTCAAGGTGGTGGCTTTCAAACGGAAGTTGTTTCATATTTACTTCATATACGAAAATGTCACATCAAAAGAAGCGGTTTAGGGTGGTTTGTTTTTATCTCTCCCTTTCTCATATTTATTAATGTTTTTGGAAATACTGGTCTCTTTTAGAGGTGGTCATCTTAGAGAGGAGAGGTTCAGTGGTCTTCTTACGAAGATGATTGTAATAAGAATACTATGGCTGAAGCAAAATAAATGTTGGTCGGTCGATCTTATTCTTAATACCATGCTGAGTCTCTCTTTTCCGGAAAGAAGCATGCAAAAAAGTTTTCTTACTGCCGCAGTCTGAATATAAAGATTCCACTCATTGCATTACTTTTATTTTCGGTTAATTATTTGTCTTCGTCCTCTGGATTTATAATATAGGCCATATATAAATCAAAGTGTAATATTAATATTCCAAATCCAGAAGTGTTAATGGACTTAACTATTTAAAGAATTTTAACGCTTGGCGATAAATTTCCATATGTTGTATTATAAGGTATTTACTCCCTCTTTCCAGCATGCCTTCGTGGTGTAACGGTAGGACACGCGTGTTCGTGAGGTCCAGGTTCGAGTTCCGGCGAGGGCAGTGCTCATTTTCACGTCTCCTGCTTCAAAATAATCTAATGACTCTACAGTGGCGCCCGAACTAAAAGATGGTAGGCAACAATTCGTCACCATCAGGATTTGGCAAGTGGATCCCTTAATCCCCCTCCCTTCTTACAACATGCTTCGTGGTGTAACGGTGGCACACGCGCGTACTCCAGAGGTGCAGGTTCGAGTTCCGGTGAGGGCTTAGCTCATTTTTCACGTCTCCTGCTTCAAAATAATTTAATGATTCTACAGTACATATAACTCACAATGATGCTGATCATAGTATATGCTTGTAATTGGTGTTAATACAGTGAGCCCTTTCTAACAGTTCTAGATTGGGTCCCCTAATCCCCAGTTGTCCTTTAAAAGGGGGAGTACATAAGGTATTTTTCCCGCCTTCTTAACATGCCTTCATGGTGTAATGGTCAGCACGCTCGGCGCGTATTCGAGAGGTCCAAGATTCGAGTCCCGGCAAGGGCACTGCTCATTTTTCAGGTCTCTTTCTTAGAAATCGCCTAATGTCTCTACAGCGGAAACTCAGATATTCTTCCAGATATGGTTCGTATGGTACCTAATATGGAGAAATCAGAAAACATTATTTATCTCTTTTAAAATTTTGAAAAAGTTATGGAAATTACTAATAAAATTTCCGAACTTGTTTGGTATTTTTTAAGTTTAGGAATACTTTAATTATGTCCTTTTCTTGAGTCCGCAACATTTTCAGACGGAATTTTTGAAACGTTATCTTTAATATTGGTTTGAGTAGTCTGGATTTTATCACAATCTGCTATTCTGAATTTTTGGTCTGCTTCTCCTTTGGGATATTCGGAACTGCTTTGATCTTCGTGCCTGGATCAGCCACGTGTTTCTTGTTTGAAGTTCTCCTCTTCATGTTTATGGGATTTTTAGGGTCTAATCTGTAATTGAACTCGTGACCTAAATTGCAGTTGCAGCAATGAAAAATTTTAATCCATTTGGATTTGCACTCGGAGTCTTTTGTGGTCGCCAGCATATTATAACATTGTATTCACAATACTTATTCTATTTATCTCATTATGTTTATCTGTTACTTATTATGCTTATCCGTTATATTTGTTACATTAAAAAAGATCTTCAATTTAATTTGTAAATTTCAAATTGTATTGAAACTATATTTTAACCTCTTTATGTCCTAATTCATTATTTTTAATAAATACGCTAGATGCGGGATGTACGGTGGCATTGCACGATGTACCATAATAGGTAACTCTAGATCCTGTGGGAAGCTTCAGTTGCTCATTTCCTCAATGTTTCTTTGTAAACGCTTATAAACTTGCATTTTTTTAAATAGTTAGTTAGTATGGGAAGGCATTACCAGTTGATCCATGGTAGATCTCTGGTATTCTCCATATTTACCTGTATCTCTACCTGTAGTCGCCAGCACATTTGACACACCTTGGCTTGAGTTTACACTCAGCCGAAAAGTAAAATGAATGCTGGCTATTGTGGCATTGTGCCACACCATCCTTTAGCTTATAAGTATCAACAGAGACATAAAAACATAATAACTCCATAATTTCATAAATATTTTCCTGTTTTAGGCTCGTTAACCAACTACACCTAGAAAAGAGGCATGGGAGAATGTGTGCTAAATTTAAAAGCGAAATTCACCTTTTAGAGACATTAGAAGTTATTTCGAAGCAGGAGATATGAAAAATGAGCAATGCCCTCGCTGAGAATCAAGCCACGAACCTCTCGAACACTCGCTAGGCGTGCTGACACTACACCACGAAGGCATGCTAAGAAGGCGGGAGAAAATACTTTACATTCTTCCCCTTTTAAAGGGCGACTGGGGATTAGGGGACCCAATCGCTAAATCCAGATGGTGAAGAATCATCATTCACCACCTTTTAGTTCGGGCGCCACTGTAAAGGCATTAGGTTATTTCGAAGCAGGAGATATGAAATATGAGCAATACCCTCGCCGGGAATCGAACCACGGACCTATCGAATACGCGGCCAGCGTGTTGACCTTTACACCACGAAGGCATGTTAAGAAGGCGGGGAGACCTTATAACCTTAATGACATTAAATCCCTTGGCTGTTAATTCTTCTTTAAGTGGCATACTGTTCGTTTACAAATAACGAATAATTTTTCTGTGTACAACGGCATCAATCTGATAAATTTTAAGGAATTCTCTCTGAATTCTGGCCGTAAATGCAGTATTGTTTCATAAGTTATCTTTACAAATTTCCTAAACTTTAGGAAAAGAATAACCATAACTGGTTTAATTTTGAATTGTTTGCGTATATCCTTATTTCATAAGAAAAAGTATGTCCATATTTGACAAGAAAGTTTCACCTGTTACTTCAAAGGCACTTCAGGGTCATTTTCCCGTCCGGCTTGCCTCACAATTCATGGTAAAGACAAATGAGATAGATGGTCGAGTTTCTCTTTCCACTTCTATTCCATTTAGCCTGTTTCGCTTTGCGAAGAGTGGACGAATGAAGACTGACTTGAATTACAGTCCCAAATGATGTGCAGAAATAAAGTGCTGTTTAGTGATGAGAACAGATGTTTCTATAGCAAATAGGGAGGGTCATAAACACCTTGAATTGCCTGCTTAAAGTAATCGACTATATCCAAGTCTGGCTGTATCTCATAAAAAGTATTATTTAGAAAACTTTGTTCTGTAATATGAGGAAAGAACATTGAAAAACTTTTTAAAATGATAAAGACTCACAGTTGAAACGTCGATTTTACGGACGGTACAAAATCGAAAAGTGTGGCAAAAAAAATTAATGTTTAGAATTTTAGCATTTTAGAAAGGGTAATTTCAAACGTTTGTATAGCCAACTCCCAGTTTACTGGAGTAATACTGGGGATGTTCACGGATCAGTTAAAACCATGGTTAACCCGAGAGCAGTTTTAAAACTATATAGAACAGGAATAACCCACTAATAATTCATCTCTATTTTTAAGCAGTTTAATAACACAGTAAAATTAAACTTAATCTGGAGATTCAGTTTATTTCGTATATATATTAAATTAGTATTTAGAACAAAATAAGAACACACGGTAAATTAATGAAATAATAAACAACTAAGAAAGAAATTAAGATATAAATACCACTGAAAAGAACATTATCAACAAGAAAACTTGAATAATATCAATGAGTTCAAACTTGTGTAAAAAAAAGGTCGATTAGAGGCTTTTTGACTTTTTTACGTTCAGTGTTTGTTACAATTATATTCTGAATAACTTATTTTGCTGGGGCTAAAACACTGCCAATGCTATAACATTATTTGCTATCATTTTTGTCACGTTCGTTTACAAAATCACAGCTTCCACGAACGCCCTCTGGCGGATAGACTAGATACGAACGCTTTCTGAGGAGCGTCAAGACAAAAACTTTTGCGTTAGAAAAACAGCTAAATGTAATAATATATGTAAAGTGACCACACGTCCCGATTTTAGAGGGACAGTCCCACTTTTTGGAGGACTGTCCCACGTCCCGCCGATTTTTAAAAATGTCCCGCTTTTTAGAAAACATCTCCATTTCTTATTTTAAATGTACTGTAAAAATATATTACCTTCTATTTATTAATTATTACAGTGAATATAAAAAAATAAAAATACATAAATAAAAAAACACATAAAATGCATGCACAGTAAACTAAATTAGGCGATGTTACGAGTTAGATTTACTCGGTGGTGTTCGATCATTGTCGTTACGTCTCGCCAAGGAATATGTATTGTTAATGGAGGGACAGCTAACATTAGCTGAAGGGGTATTTGCTGTCCACACCATAAACCACAATCAAAGTTTCAGATCAATTGATTGTACGTCGCAAATGATCAAAACATAGTACCACAAAAAATTTGCATGCGGAGGACAAAAACCGAAGCAATTATTTGTAATGTTTTTTCACCACTTTCGTTTTCACAAATGCAGAAAGAATTAGATAAATCCACATTTATATCCATATATTATGATGCTTCCAACCACAAAGATTTAAAAGGATTTTTGTGAAAGCATAGAAATCGAAAGCAAAAGAATTTTTGGTTACAGCAAAATTCCAATACAAACAAAATGCTTTGTATAATTTTGCTTCCCTGTTATTCCTTCATTTTAAACATAATAAAACATTCCTTATGAAAATATTTTAAATATTGCAGAACACACACTCTCCCTTCCTGGAACAAATACAGCAACAGAACGTGTTTTTTCTAGTATCAAATATGGACAATTGAAAAAACGCAGTTGAACATTAAAACTTTAAAATCTGTATTAAGCGTAAAATATAATTTGACCAATTTATTTGAGAAATTTCACGAAATTTTAATAAATGATCCCAATCTATTGCAAAGTATTCATTCGGATAAAAAATATAACCGTGAAAGAAAATAATTTTTTAATAAAATTTTAAATTAATTAAAAAAATAATATTCAAATTATTATTTTTTACAAATACTTTTATAGTTACCAATAGTTAATAATAAATATATTTTTGTATATTTATAAACAAGTATATGAATGTATACAATAAAATATATATTTTTTTAATTATTAGTCTGCTTTCTTATATTTTGAATTTCATTACTTTTGTCCCGCTTTGTCTCAATGAAAATGTAGTCACTTTAAATATATGAGATAGCTATCTTAAAATAATTAGTGCCTATTTTTGTAAATAATGTATATTAATGTATCTTTCAATAAAGTATTAAAGACAAGATGGCCTGCTAATTGAAAGAAACTCTTACTGGCAAGAGAAAGTTTATTAAATGCTGGCGTTTCGAACACTGAAAGATGTATCAGGTAAGAGATTTTATATTACTTTTTGTAATAGATGAACAGGTAAAAGTTTTCAATTAGGTGCCCCTTGTTTTTTGGCGATTCTTTTTTGACGCCAAGATCAGCGCCAGGAAGGCACGATTTCAAGATGGCCGCTACACAAAACCAAAATAAGAAGTCAAAGAATTGTACAAACTCTGTGTCCATGTACACATCGATCTGTTTTCACTTAAAAAAAAAATCCTAGAATTGCACAAACTATACATTGCGCACTGTCTTAAATTTGTCCATGTACACATCAATTTATTTTCATTTAAATAAAATCAGGAAGCTAAAACAAAATTAAAACTATCATGGTAATCAGAAGTGAGATTTCATCGCCAAAATTTAAAAAAAAAAAATTGTCGTTAATCAAAAGGGCACCCAATTCTATACTACAGCCGATGAACCTGAAGAAAAATTTACATGGCGCCTGAAGAGGAATGCCAGATTTTGAAAGTTCTCATGAACTGAATTCAAACGCTGAGTATTAAATTTGAAGATTTTAAATACTTGAAGTGTTCAGCGGAAGAATAATTTTGTTTTCTAAGTAAGAGTTAAACATTTCCTTTTCATGAAGCGTATATTTTGTGTATATATTTAAATTTACGAAGATAATGGCAGAAGAAAGAGTAGATAAATTAAAAAAGAAAAGAAGTATTTTAAGGACTGCCGTTACAAAGCTATTTAAGAAAATCGCAAATGAATTACATAAAGCAGAAGTTAGTGTTTGAGCTCAAAGAATTGTTAGAACAGCTCAGTGTTAAAACCGAAACACTATCTAATGCCGATGCAGAAGTTGAACCAGTTCTGTGTGTAGATGAATTCGAAATTACTGAACAGTATCGCGAGAAGATAACATTATGTAAATTTAGGCTTAAGAAACGAATTAAAGAACTTAATCACGACTTGAATGCGAAGATTTCAGGAATTTCGGCCCAGGATTTAGTGACTTAAATACACCGAACAATCAGCAAAATATAAAGGTAAAATCCTAGTATACGGTGCAGCCTTGGCGCGATTTTGAAAATTATCGCTAACACCAAAAATTACCAAAAGAACGTTTATGTATATATAGTGATAGTATACTATACACTATATTCTATCACTATATGCATAGTATATTCTATGTATAACTATATATATTCTTTGAATACCCGTTTATGTCGTATATGTATATGTCCCGTTTTTACTGCTCATCATAAAAGTCGCCAAAAGTAGCCAAATCCCGTGTGCACCGGATACTAGGATTAAACGAATATAAAAGATACACCTAATGTTAAATTGCCAAAACTTTCGATACCCGTATTTTATGGGGACAGTAGTCAATGGCTTAATTTTTGGAATAGTTTTGAATCCATAATAACGAATCATTGGAACAAGGTAGACAAATTTAATTAACTAAAAGCATATTTAGGGGGAACAGCTGCCATTTGCGTTCAAGGATTTCCGTTATCGCTAAAACATTACGATTAAGTAATTCAAATCTTACATGATCGTTTTGGAAAGATTGGATTGGATTATTTAATTACGGCAAAGCACACGAGGGCTATCTGCCTAAAGGAAGGGATGCCTTCGTGGAGGTCTTTGTAAGGGAAACTGGCTCGTATACACATTACACATGGGGAAAACCACGAAAACGACCATGCACCCAGCCCGTTCGCGGGATTCGAACCCCGGACCGAACTACCAGTGCTCAGCGTCTTTACCGCTCGGCCGCTGGTGGGCACCGTTTTGGAAGGAGGGACATTCTTATTAATGCGCACATGAACAATTTGCTGAGTGTTGAATTATTAAAAAATGCGAATGACATAAAAGCATTTCATAATTTGTGTGTAAAGTTCAAACACAGATTAGATCTTTATTCCTTTCGAACGGTTTTAAGGGCACCTGCCAAAGATTTTGTAATCCAAGATCTCTCTCACTGCCGTCATCCATTAACGCCCGGCATAGTTTAAAGTTCCCTTCGAACAAGCCAGAGCGGTACAAGTTTGCAATAAAGCACTGCCATTTGACCCGCAATGTGACAAGCTGCACTGAGTCACCGCGTTTGAATTCCTCTTCCTTCCTTTGACTTCAGCTGATTTATTACTATTTTCGCATAGCAAGGAGTGGCGAGCTAAGCTGTTGCAATTCTTGTATGTATCGAGTTTAGTTTTACAGAATCGCGCTAAATCGAATTTTGAGAAACAGCGAAAATATCGATTATCTCTTTTTAATCTATTTTCCTTTCCTCCACACTTTCAAATTCGCAAAATTCATTTTCTTTACTATTACAAAATATGCAATTTCTTTTAACGTTTGCAGTATTTGTAGTAGCAGATGATATATTCCGATTAGTATTAAGCTTTCTATTTTCAAATTTTCCGGAATTACTTTTATATTTATTACCAAAATTATGAAAATTTTCAGTTTTGCTCTAAATAAATATGTCTTTTCTCTAGACCGCATCTCTTTGTCTAGAAAGGTAAATAAGTCCTTAAAATTCAATTCACTATCTGGATATGTTCTATTGAATTCTAAAATAAGTTCTTTTGGAATTCTTTCTAACAAAATGGGAATCAATAAAGTGCTGAAAGATTTTATTTCAACTTCTAATGACTCTAAACTTCAAAACTGAGTAACAGCTTTATCAAGGAACCTTCTCAATTCAGCTAAATCATTTATACTTCTAATAATAGAAATTTTAAGTAACTCATTCATATGGGTTTGCATAAGAGTATTCTTGTTACCAAATCTACTTTGTAATATATCCAAAGCATCATCATAATTTTCTTCTGTTAACGCGAAACCACTTATACAATTAGATGCCGTACCTCTTAAATATGACCTTAACTAATTCAATTTGTCTATCTTTGTAATATTACTGATATTATGAATAGCGCTTTTAAAATTCTAGCCAAGAAGCGGGATCACCGTAATATTTATTAATTATCAATTTAGGAAATTTAACTGTTTTGGTTTCTCTCAAAGTTTGGTTTTCTGGTGTACGCTGAGCAGTTGCAGGAACAGGAAAGGATACGTTACTTATATTCATTTCATCTTTCATTAATCTATCAATTAAATTGGTTATTCTTTCGTTTCCAAAGGACAACTTTTTCTGAATATTCTTCTGACACAGTAATTTCCTCTTCTGTATCACCAAAACTACAAAGATTTTTCTCTTCATCGTTTAATCGTTTTAAATTAGTTTCCTTATCTGTTATTTAGGCTCGAAATTCTTTTAAAGTATCTACATTATTCGTAATATCTATCTCGTTAGAATCTTCCATAACAAAAGCTTCAACTTTGTTAATTAACTTAGTTAACGTAGACCTGACTGCGCTACGCGCCTTTCTCAATTTAGTTAATTCCGACATTTTACAACAACTCAAATTTCAAACAAAACATCAAAACAAATCCTACCTTCACTTCCTGCAAAGTTCCACAAATTTCCAAACAAAGCTTGCAACTAAACCATTAGAATTCACAGTTTCCAAAACCGACCCGGTCCTTACTGGTGGCTCCAAAAAATGTGAAGTACACTCCTTCAGAATAGCTCCACATTTTAAATGGACACATTTAATTATATGCATTACATAGTACAGTTACATAGCAAATATGCGTTACACAGCTCATCACACTACATTCTCAAACCCGACGCCAGCTCTCGCTCAAACCGAAATTTTTTCTCACACAGTTGAGGGTTGCTACAATGCCCTCTATGAGAAATCTCAATAACTTGAATTCTGTAGAAGTGACGCCGAACTAAAATATGGAACACGATATTCCTGGCCTTGGCGACTGGGTTCTCTCAGCCGTTAAGTAAGGGAGAATGTAAGGAATTTTTCCCTTCCTAGGAACAACTTCCCTAGGTGTAACTAGGAAGCATGCCCGGTTGGCAATCGAGAGGTTCAGAGTTCAAACTCTAGCAAAGGCGTTGCTCATTCGCGTTTCCTGCTTCAACAAATACCTAATGCCTCTACGCATTCAAAAAATCGTGCAGTCACTTTAAAACCTTCTTGCATAGCGTAATGTAAAGATGATACAATTCTTTCCAGCATTGTTCCATCACTGAATGTACTCAACTTCATTGTTTCAGTATTTATAATTCCTTTATCAGATTTCTTTGGGAAAGTTTACGATCTTGCAGCACTTTTGGCTATCAGATCAGGGAAAGTATAATACTGTTGCGTTATTTTCTGACACCAGTTGTTACGTTATTTTCTTCCTTCACGTTCTTACGGAATTCGTGTAGATTTTTAGTAAATAACGACGACAGCACTTGATGGAATACCGAAACACACTTTATTGGCCGTTATTAATCAGGACATCTCGAAAGTCACGTTTTACAGTCGTCGAAGATATACTATAATTTCGCTGGAACAATCAGCGACACAGCCTTCAGGTTAACAGGGTATAACGGTGGAGACAGCTTCACTGCAAAGCACCACAGTACAGCTCCCGACTATGCTCGGTCGTTCTCGGATCTCCACGCTACAACTCGCGATGCACTCGACGACACACAGAGCACAGGATTCTTCGGCTCAGTCGTTCCCGGAGCTTAACACACTCTCTCGACGATGCACTAACCGCAATACACTAAGAGACTCTTCGATGCACTCGTCGACCCACTCGGCACTCGCTGCCCGGCTTTCAACTCGATCGAATCCGCACGGACCGTCACCATCGAAATAGATAAGGCCTGCGCTCTGAAACGAAACTGGCTTGTGACGTCACGGTTAAAGGACCCTCAGCAAACTTTTTGTTGGCTTTTATAAGTTGTAATTTTTTATTCATTATGTTTTAAGAATTGAATTTATGCTTACTTTTGACATCTGAAGCATCATCCCTTGTAATAATTACTAACACTAGTAATATAAAAATTGTCAGCAAAATTTATGATTATTTATTTTAATTGGAAACTAATTTTATATGAAATAACTGTCCTAAGGGGTTAAAAGCATAACACTTATTTCATTACATAATATGTAGAATATCAAATGCAGAGTAAATTGATTCTTGACAGAGTACTGTGTTCTTAAATTTAAATATCAATGTTTTTTGCAAATCATTAAATATCATTTTATCATGATGAAACTTAAATGCATATGTTTAGCTAATATAGCTTCTGTTCACTTTTATATATGTTATTATCATGCAATCAGTTTGTTTAAAATTTGTTATGCAACATAAATCTTTCTGAGAATGACAGAAAAGTTTCTAAAGTAATGTATGTAAGATTCATATTAATGTAATTAAATTGCGAAACTGCAAAATGAAATTTTAAAAATGTACAGTTATTGAAGAAGCAGTAGTAATTGAATTCATATGTATATATACTTGTTTTCATTGTATTTCAATTCAATGCAATTTTAAAAACAATTTTTTTAATTATATTTTAAATTACAATCTTTAATTTGAGTACGTGGCACCACCAAAAGCTATGTAAGTTAAGTTAAAAAAATTGCTTACATTATACAGAAAAGTTTTGAACATAATGTTAGGATTTATATTTTCTTTTCATGTGGATATTAATAGAAAAAATATTTTCAGAACAGAGGTAACGCTTATAGTTAAATAGGTATGATGTAAATATTTTCAAGAAATTTCAGTTTCTAAAAGTTTTTTAAGTATTTCGTATATTTTAAAAATATTTTCAAAAAAATTGTGTATAACTTTATTTAAAAAACTTTTTTCTTGTCTTATTTGGAATTTTAATATTGACAGTCTTCAGAGCTATGTAATAAACATTATCTCAATTTAACTACAGATTCTGTCGAATAATTATGTAGCATTAAGAGGAAAACATTAACTGTAATACAGATTAACATACAATATGTAAGTAAGAAATAATTTTAAGAGTAGACTATTTAGTAATTTATTACATTCAGAAAAATTTTCTGACTGATATAAGGCATTTAAATGTTAGTCTAAATATTAAGTAGTCTCTTGGATTCGTTTGATGTTTTATAATCCTGCTACATTAATATGATACATATAAAAAATATGCAATAATTATAGAATGAGAAATAACATGTGTTCCCACTGGCAAACATTTTGTTAAAGTAGTGGGTGAAACAAAAAAATTTGATGCGGTGATGAGAATCAACGAAAGACACAAAAACAGTGCAGAAAAATCAAAGTAAAAATTTTAGCTACTTGAATTTTAAAACCAATTTTTCTTCAAAGAAATGATTTGCTTTTAAAAGCACCACACCATTCTCAAATAATTTTGTTTTGAAAATAAATACCAACAAAAGAAAATGAAAATATTTCATATTCGTATAAGCTTTGTAAAACATTATATTGCCACTTGTAATTTTGTTTTAGACTGATTTTATAGTATGAGATACCAATTTCATAGAATAGGTTTCGAAAAACGGGTGTTTAGCAAGGAAGCTAAACTGCGCGAAGACCGGTCCCCTGGCAGTGACGTAGTAACTCAGCGCGCAGGCCTTATCTATCTCGATGGTGACGCACGGACTGACTAACTCGAGACTAACTATCTCGCACTCTCGAGGCACACTCACCGACTGCGACCAGCAAGGTTTACATAGCGTTTGGCTTGTGTTCGAGAACATTCTGGGCTAAACCTGTAAGAATTCGTTCCAGAAGGTTCTCCATCTGTACATGGCATATCGCCAATATTGTCGCCTAATGGGCGATTTCTCGCCAAATGTGGCAACCTTGTCTTCCCTTGCCATGTTATGGAAACTCTAAACTTGCTTTGCGGGGAAGCTATCTCACCGTGCCTGTACATTTCGTAACAATATTTTATAATGCACATTATCTTCATAGGTTACAGGTGAGAGCAGGTTCGGACACCCCTAACGGCTTGCATAGACTAATCGGGTATCGTCCGGATCCTGCAACTACTTAAAGCTACAGTCCGAAATCATGACCGTACATGACCATACAAGGGCAAAGTATCAGATTTTTTCTGTATGCGGAATTAAACATTCTCCTGGTTACATAGCATGTTATACTCATTACGCTATATATTTTATAATATGTATTGCATTGATCATTGCACTGTACTTAGAGCACATTTACAAAACTCATTGTAACACTTAATACATCATATATTCTATGCTACATATTATACTGAACATTATTCTTGATAAATCAGCATAGATTCTGAATAACGTAATTGATTATATAGTACATAACTTGGTTATATAAGACATAGGTTTTGATACAACAGGCCTAAATAAAGAGCAAAATTACACATTACAAACAAATTACACAGTTACACACAGAAATACACGTTGGCTATACTTAAAATGTTACAAAATACAGATAACAGATTTGAGGACACAAGACAGCCCATACTACTTTTGACTAAAGAATATTATGATAAAAGTTCACTGTTGCATAAATTTTGCTGTATTCTGAAAACATCCCAAAAATAACTTTGTAATTAAACATTCTTCTGGTTGCATTGCAAGTTAATACATTGCTATATATAAAACACTCAATACAATATAATTTTTATAATGAATATTACATTGAACACTGCACTAAATTTTAAACACCTTACAAAACTCATTTCTACACTTAATATACTGTGAGTATAAGCTACATATTACAGTGAATATTACTCTTGATTATATAGACACTGGTAATAACTCTTGATTATACACAACATAATTCTTACAAACATAATTCTTACACAACATAATTCTTACAAAGAGCTTTAAAACTGTTAAAAATACACATTGAAAAAAAAAGTTACAGAATGCGAAAACATGTACTCGTTACTTATTGCTGTGAATATACAAAGTACAGGTGTCGCATTATCTTAACAGTATCATTGAGATAAGAAAAAACTTTAATTTCAGGATTCACCTATTAAGATCTGAAGGCGGTCCAAGAGAAAAAAAAAAGCGACTTACAAAAAGTGTAATTATACCAGGATATATAACAAACAAGTTAATGAATTTATAAGAAAGTTTTATTTGATGTATTAAAAAGAAAAATTGGCCTATTTTTTATTCGTGTATTTATTATTTTTTTTGTGACAATCAAGAAGTAATTATAGGAGTGTGCAATCGGCAAGTATCAGATGTCTCATTTAAAAAGATGAACCTCCCTTATTTACATATTTAGTATTTTTTAAAGGAGTCTCTAGAGAAGCATGCCTAATACAAACGTCAGGAAAAGAAAGAAAAGAAAAAGGTATTAAAAAAAAGAAAGAAAAAACAACCAAGACACACAGGGTTAGTTTTTCAATTACATGGAACTCTTATTCTGAAAGATGAAAAAAAAGCAATGAGCGGAAGAAAGAAATAATTGTACAATACAAACTTTTCCCCCCTTTTTTCATCGCTCGGAAAGAAATGATCAGTTTGAATGAGAAAAGAGCGAAAAAAAATCGATGCAGTGAAATTAGCGCTCTTAATGCTATGACAAGACAGGTCGCCGAATATATATATATATATATATACTTTTGAATTCTTTAGGTTATTCAGCAGTGGTCTCAAACTGGCCCCAAAGCAATTTTACACAGTCTGCATTTATTATACATTTTATTTATTGTATTTATTTACTGTATTTGTTATATTGTATTTATTTACTGTATTTATTACATTGTATTTACTATAAATCATATTATGTATTTATAGTTTTAGATGCATACAGATATGGATTGAGCTTATTTATGCGCGTGAATGACGTTGAAGGAAGAAGGAATATTTCTATGATTTTCTTTTCTATGAATGACGTTGAAGGAAGATAGAAGGAATATTTCGGGGCTGTATCACATCAGTTTTGAAAGCATTTACAGCATCTTTCTAACTTAAAGCAATGATACTGAGTATGACCAAACTCCTGGCATTTAAAACATTATACGGTTTTTTTTTTGAGGGGGGGTGTACTTTTCAAGAATTACGTTACAGATGAAAAAGATTTAAGGCTGAAGATCTTTTCTCCTTCAGCATTTCTTTGAAGCTCGAGTTGATAAACTGTTTAGAAGTTTAGTTACCGTCAATTCTTTTGGTGAATTGCTTGAACTTTAATAACAGGAAAATGTTTGCGGTTTAGATTGTTAAAAACGTCTTTTTCTGTCACAGTATTTCGGATATTTTCAGGATAGCCTTGATAGCGGTTTCAGAACTTAATTTATAAGTATGAAAATTTATTTTCATTTTCTGTAAATTAATAGTAGTATTTCTATAATCTTCCATTGATTGATTGAAAATATACACGGCTGTGTCACTGTATCCCTTTTTCTTGTATATCACTATAAGTACACAGGGCTCGATTCAGCCAAATTGGGGCCCAGGGCAAAAACTACTTTTGGGGCCTCCCTCTGCTTCACTACTTCAAGTAGTGAAGAACCGTTTTTTTAATGGAGGTATTTAAATTTTTCACCTCATTATAGATATATAAAAAGTTTCCGAAATGCAGTTTTCTGATTGTTAAATTTGTCATCTAGCTGCGAAAAATTCATATCCTTGCTGACATTAGGGCGGAATTCAACTAAATTTTCGCAATTACGATGGCTCAATTAAGCCAATCAGAAGCCCGTATTTTTGTAAACATTATCACATTTTGCGATATGTAAAAATACAGGCTTTTGATTAGTCAAGGTTGTCCATCGTAATTGCGAAAATTTAGCTGAATTCCGCCCTAAAAAAACCACGGATTTAGGAAATATAGATTTTTTTTAGGCTCATTCGATAGATTAATGAAGAAGCTAACATAAAAACTGACGAATTTTACACTGTAGTGATATTTTGTTTTAAAAAAGTTCATTAAAGAAGGAAACGAAAAATAAACTTTCTATTCGATTTGGGGCACCCTCTGATGTGGGGGCCCGGGGCAACTGCCCCGTGTGCCCCTGCCTTAGTCAGGCTCTGTAGATGCATGTAGAAGACCTACCTCATTTACCTCTAAAATTCAAGGTGCTATTGAAAATGCTAGTGATACAATTGTAAATACAAACACGCTCTACCGACTACCGCCAAAAATACGTCAAATGATAAGGTATAGAAACCGCCTCAGAAAAATGTACAACCTTACCTGGAACCCTGTCGCGAAAAGAGCGATAAATCGCCTAAACCGGATCATCAAAACTGCTGTGAAGCAACACAAAGACGAACTTTGGTGTGAAAACATGTGCAATTTAGATTTCCGTGAAGTATCACTTTGGGACTTTAATAAAAAACCTCAAAGCAAATTCTGTTACCAATCGTCCCATCTTCCACAACGGAGTTGTTGCGCTTTCAAACGAAGCTAAAGCAAATGTTTTCGCTTCGCATTTGGAATTACAATTTACGCCAAACGATTGGCCTGTGGACAGAAACTTTGAACTCTGCACCCTAACTCAAGTGAAAGACTGGCTAAATGCCTTCACAGCACGAAATATTCCCAAATTTGCTACCCCTGCAGAAGCGTCTCAAATTATTAAAAAACTTAAACCACGCAAAGCACCCGGAAGTAATGGCATTTCTAATACTGCAGTTAAAATGTTACCTCCCTGTGCAGTAGCGAAATTCACTGGCATTTTAAATGCGTGTTTATTTAACTGTTACTTTCCACAGCAGAGGAAAAGTGCAAAAATTATTTTAATTCTTAAACCCGGAAAGGACCATACCGTACCAGATGGCTATCGACCTATTAGTCTCCTGCCTGTGCTCGGAAAAATTTATGAGCGCATTATTCTCTCACGTATGCAATCGTATCTAAACATGCTGCCTCCGGAACAATTTGGTTTCCGCCAGCACCTTTCTACTACTAAGCAGTTGTTACGCATTACTGATTTTTGTGGCTCTGCATTGCAAAAGTCATTGCAACAAACAAAGTGTTGCTCTCCTCATGTTGGACGTGGCGAAAGCCTTCGACCGCGTGTGGCATGAAGGGCTCACCTCAAAATTAATTACTGCTAACTTTGACAGAGAAATGATCTTGACAATTCATTCCTTCATTACAAACTGGACTTTTAGTGTTTGTGTGAACGGTGCTATCTCCTCGTCAAGAAATATCCATAGCGATATTCCGCAAGGGTCAGTTCTTCTAGGACCTTATATGTATCTGTTTTATGCTGCTGACTTTCCTCAAGCATCTCAAAATAACGCTATTTTGGCCTGTTATGTACACGATACTGCCCTGGCAGTAAAGTCTGTAAACATGAATCATGCTATCAAAAAAACTACAAGATCTCATTCTTAGCATTGAAAGATCGTGCGCGCAATAAAAAGTGCAAATAAAAGCAGCCAAATCTCAACTTCTCATACGCAGAAGAAAAAGGAACACACCTGTCAAAAGAGGAAAAATATTAATAATGGATAAAATATGAACCACAATAAAACAATATTATTTTTCAATTACCTTTCACATTACAATAGCGTAAACCTTGCAAAAGAGACACCAGTAAAACTAATACAGGTATTGTTTTGTTAATAATATTTTGCAAGAAGTATATTAACGTTTATACCATTAAGTATCGTTAATAAATGATGCTTCGGAAGAGATATGTATACTACGTCTGCTTGCTACAATTTCTCTTCCGTATGTACTCTACCACTTACATTACAAATAAAACGTAATGATTAAATATAAAATTGTATAACTGGCGTCTATTAGTGTTTTCCAGCTCAATTTATTTAAGGAAATTTTATATTTTGAATAACATACTTTATATTCTTTAGGTGCTTTTAATATATAATATAAAAGAAATGAAGTCATTGTAGGAAGAAAAGTATTGTAGTTTTGTGACATGCATTTAAATTAAAAGAGAAAAATCCATGGAAAATGCAACTGTCATTTTATTTTTCTTTCCACACATACAAATACAATTGATTTGTATATGAAATTCAATTGTATTATTTTAAACTTATTAAATTTGAATGATTATGTTAGATCCTTTATCATTAGTAGTGTTAAAAAATAAAAAAAACCTTACCATACAATTTTAATAAGCTCAAAATGAACAATCCAACATTGAAGTTACAAATTACACAGTTACGAATCCAACATCGTCTGACCCAGGCCCATGGCGTGAACAAGAAGTCAGGAAAGACCAGTTCGAAGACGGCAATTCAACCCCATAATTAAATTTGTAGAGTCTCCAAACAGGAAACCTACCAGGCAGGACATTTGCATCTGTAGTCCTACGACAAAATAATGTTGGGATCGCTGCGACACACTGCATATTGGAAACTTCATCTTGTAACGGAACCTTCCAAGATCCCGAATCCTGGACGTCCCTAAGGAATCACATAGCAGTCTTACGGGAGGCCGCTTCGGAATAATGAAGACTTTGCATAAATTTCGAGACCGCTTCCACTGGAGTAATGCAAGAATGATGTGCAAAAGGGGTGCCAATCATGCGATGCTTGCGAGGGTCGGGAAAGACCAAAGAAATGCAGCAGAGGGAAGCTGCAACGTTACAATGTAGGAGCGCCTTTCGAATGAATCTCCTTTAACATCCTGAGACCACTGCCATGAACTGCTGACGGCAACAAATATATCCTCGTTTTTATTGATTACTTCAGCAAATGGTCTGAAGCGTGTCGTATTTCTGATTAAGAGGCTGTCACGGTAAAAGAAGCAATGATACGAAATTGAATTTACAGGTTCAGAGTGTTTCTTCAGTTACATTCCTATCAAGGAAGAAATTTTGCATCGGCCATAATTTTAAAAAACTCTGCAAACTACTCGGCATCGACAAAAATCCAAACAACACCTTTACATCTCCAGTCAGACGACATGGTAGAGAGGTTTAATCGAACCATTCTTAACAACCTCTCGTTGGTGGTTTCCAGAGAGCAACAGGACTGGGACAAGACGTTATCTCTGTTTTTACTGGCCTATCGCAGTGCTGTTTACGAGACGACCAACTATTCCCCATGCCAGATTCTTTTTGGTCTTGATCTTCGTCTGCTTTGTGATCTCTTGTTCGGTCACCCTCTGGATGCGCCTTCATCACCTGAGGAATACATCCAAGATCTCCTGGCACGGTTTGAAGTGATGCACAATTTTGCAAGAGAGCGAGTCAGCTTGGTGAAGAAGAAGATGAAGCCCCGATATGACACGACAGCTACAAGAGATCGAATCAACGAAGGTGACAATGTGTGATTGTGGAATCCGCTTTGACAGAAAAGATTCTCTTCTAAACTACAGTGACCTCGGGATGTTCCTTACACAGTCCTAAAGAGGCTGAACGACATCGTAGTTCAGATCAGTAAGTCACCGAATTATAAGCCTAAAGTCGTTCATTAGACACTCTAACCCCTTACTATGGCCACAGTACGTAGTCCCATAGCGTATATAATGTAAATAGTATACTAAGACCATACTCCTATTTGTTTATAATTTTGTACATTTATCATTTGTTTATTGGTTCAGCATTTGATCTGTAATGTGTCATTTATTCCAAATATTATTTTAGTATTATATTGATTTGCCTTATTTGTAAATATAGCTTCCTGCCCACGGCTTATACTGTCCGGGACATGTAGTTTAAAGGGAGAGAGGTAATGGTACGAATTTTATACATAGAATAGATGATTTTAGTGCGATTATGTGAAATTGTTGTATTTTTCCGTGTAACGTAACATAAAATAAAATCGAGAGAAGTTATGCTGGAGAAATAAGAATACAGGGGCAAGTCCATTTAACATTGTGTAAATGGGTATCTCGGTAATTTGGCGAAATATCGCCAAGCTGTAAACGGTTTTGAGGATTAATTTTTTCGCCAAAAATGGCGAGAAATTGGCAAAACTCGCCAAATTTGTCGACATTTTTATCCGTTTTCTGTATTATCGTAGTAGTTATTGTAATTGAATAAGTAAAAGGGCTGACTATATTAGCTGTAACCTTAATTCGATCCTCATTATGCGTTCCAGTAAAAGCACTAGAAATACCTCGGCTATCGTGTGAAAAGTATATAAGGACGAAGAGAGCATCTGGTTTCGGTTTTTCTTGTTATTAGTTGTTAGGTCAACGTGAGTTCGGAATACTAAAATATCTCCTGGTTTAGCTTTCTCTTAGAAGCGCTTTGCATTGCGTTGAGTTTAACGTTCTTAGTATTCTGAAGTGTAACTACTGATTGTACTCTATGATACTGTGAGCAGCTCTATTAGTATTTCTGTGAAAAACTCCAGAACTCTGAAATGTTTCTTTTGATAAAATAAATTTCATCAACTTATCATCGGACCTGTGTTCATTCAATCTATTGCTAACCCGCACTCACGCAACATTGTATTTGTAAGTGCATTTGGTAGATGTATTTTCGATAGAATGCAATTATCGTCATTATCCCATGTCCGAAGGTAACAAAGAAATGTTCCGCATAGAAAAAGTTCTGCATAATAAAAATTCTGCATAGAAAAAGTATCGGGAATTCCCAGACAGATCCTTAGAACTTAATTTTGATCACATACAGCGATTTTTTCTTCTACTTCCAAAAATAAAAGATCAGCTAGAATTAGATAATTTCTGTGTGCTAGAAGAGATTTTTATACAGAATTGGTGAATTCCTGTAACTACTCTACACCATTTTCTGTAACTTTAACTAATTGTCTCCGATGTGACTGTTAAATCAACTTAAATAAAATAGTCCAAATAAAAACACAAGTCATAAAAACACAAACAGCATAAATCTAGAAATAATCTTGGTTGGTATGTTAAAAACTATAAAAAGAAAATTATTGCAACTTTTTGTCTGATAATTCAAGAGACAACTTTGCATAATTATTTACAACACTCCTTTAATATAACTAGAACTCAAATCACACTTAAGTCAGGTAAATAAAATCTCCTGAAATGATTCTTAACCATATCCACAGCAGCTGCAATTTAGATTCCCAGTAACTCACTGGAGTCCAGAAATAATTCTTAGAGACAGTTAATTTTAACCAAAATCATCACCAAGCTAACTCTAATCGATCATATTTATATTCTTTCTTAAGTTCTTTTATTCCCCCTTAAGTACAGTTTTTTGAAGCGAACAGAAAAGCGACAGAACTAAAAAGATTGACTAACTCTCTAGGAAAATAATAATTATAATAAATCTCACAATTTTATCGTTTTCTTGGAGTTGCTTTGCTAAGCCTGTGTTTTTATAGTAGAAATGATTTATAAATATTCTTAAGACGACCATCTTTGAAAGTGATTAGTATTCTGGAGAATATAAATAAACGTTATTTAAGAAACTAAAACGATCAATTTCAAAGAAAAGAAAAATCCTCTGTAATTGTAGAGATGGTTCATTGTTATCTTTATGGGATGCATTAATTGGTAATTGCACATTTTCATTTGTTTCATCTGTATCATCATTGCTTAATTTCGTGCAGATTATACAAATTAAAACTATCGAATATAAGATTGTTTGATATAGATGACAAATGCTGTATGTAACGAAATCATTCGCCATCTGAAAGAATTCGATATTTTTTATCGATAGCTGCAGTGCTTAAATAGCGCCGGAGACAACCAGAGCCCGGCTCCGGTTCTTCTCAGTTTTTGCGATGAATCATAATTCTACCCAGGCCAACCAGCGGCCGACCGGTGAAGTCGCTGAAACTGATAGTTCGGTCCGAGGATCGAATCCTGCGGGCGGGCTAGCTGCATAGGCGTTTTCGTAGTTTTTCCCATGAGCAACGTGTATACGAGCCAGCTCCTCTCAGAAAGTTCTACACGAAGGCATCTCCTCCTTAGGCAAATATCACTCGTGGCTTTGCCGTAATTACATAAACCAAACCATAATTCTGTAGAGTCATTAGGTTATTTCGAAGAAGGAGAGATGAAAAATGAGCAACGCCTTCGCCGGAACTCGAACCACGGGCTTCTCGAATACGCGCCGAACGTGCTGACCACTACATTACGAAGGCATGCTAAGAAGGCGGGAGAAATATCTTACAGACTCCCCCTTTTAGAAGGAGATTGGGGATTACGGGACCCAGTTGCCAAATTCTGGGGGATGGAGAATCATCGTCCACCACCCTTTTAGTTCGGGCGCCACTGTAGAGTCATTAGGTTATTTCGAAGCAGGAGAGATGAAAAAGGAGCAACGCCTTGGCCGTGACTCGAACCACGGGCCTCTCGAATACACGCCGAGCGTGCTGACCACTACACTACAAAGGCATGCTAAGAAGGCGGAAGAAATACCTTATAATTCTACATGGATCGCAGTGGGGCCTTAAAATGATCTCCGACACTTCTTTTTATGTGACTGAACTCAATTTTAGAAGAAAATTCTTTTAATTTCGCTACGTTTTATTTCAACAATAAGTAATATTTAGAATGTTGTACCGCAGAATTTGTAGGTCTTTACAAATTCTTTGGGTGTACTTTTCTAGGAAACTAACATGGATAGAAGTTGAGACTGTTAAAAGAAAAGCTCTCGTCACCCACTTGTCGAAATTTTATCCTGTAGAAAGCGTAATAAATTTTCCAGAACTTCTTCGGAAACGGGTAACTGCCATTGCATCCACTGTCTTTGTATCGGCGGTTGCAATTAGTTATCCTCACAGGATTGGATTTATATGTTCTTCAGCCCGCATCGACAAACTGGGATAAACTGTTAAAGCACGTTCTATGCTACACGTGCAAGGGAAATGGAGGGGGCGAAAAGTATCACTTATACGGAACCTTAGATTTCTTCTCAGCCAGAAGTCGAATTTTATTTATTTATTAGTCCAAAGGGATTTCAGTCCCGAAGGACTATTGCTTTCGTTTTGGCATTTTGCGTCGGACTCATAAACGTCGGTTCATTTTTCAAACTGTTGCCACAAAATGTTAGAGTCCTGCATTATATTTGAAGAAATTAAATAATGAAAAATCTGCATAAATGATTGTCTATTTCTCGCATTGTGATAAAACAATGGTACATAGAGCCATCGAATTTTGAATGACGAAATCCTACTGCGAATATGGGCATGTGAAATCCCAAATTTGGAATTTGTTTTATTATAGATTTTATATTTTGTAAAACTTTAACGAATTTTTGATTTACAAACTCAATGCTTTAAAAGCGAGAAATGGCAACGTTATATAGAAAAAAAAATACTTTTTATCTCCAGCTCGCGAGACTGTGTATATCGGAAATTCTAAAGATATGCTTAATTTAACATTATTTGGCGATATTGCTCTTGAACTGAATTTTATGGTTTAAGTGCAAAGAACATGATATTTAATAAATAAAGGTAACACTCAAAACGTTAAAAAAACGCCCCTTTGGACGTAATTTAAAATCTGAAAAATTTCAGATTTTTTTTTTTAATCTTTATTTATTTTTTTTATTATTATTATTATTTTACGTTGATATACATTATCCTTGACGGATGTAATTATATCAGCAGGGGCTCTCTGAACCCCGACACTCTTTATTTTCGTTCAAAATTCCCCTCAAACTCTCATGCTGTTTTTAGCATTCTCAGCATTTCCATCAGCAATATTTTAATCATATTTCCTTTTTGTACTGATAAAGTATTTTCCCTACGATCCCTTGAAATAATACATTATATTATATATTACAGAAAATGCATTTTTTTCCTTGCTCATTTTCTGGAGGATCAATGGTTTGGAATTCGTCCAAATCCGTCATGCTCCGCAGGTACGAGACAATATCCAGTGTATTTTGCATTACTTTATGTAGCATTACATTATGTAATATAGTGCAGCTTACTATATACTTTACTGTATAATTTATGAATTAAACTTGACTATATTTATATATTTTGCAGGAATACCCTGTGTTATAATACCCGTTGTTATCCCATCCTCCAAGTATCCGTAATAACAAGCCTTGGACAATAACACGCTGGAATACGGATACACTATGTATAAGCTGTTTTCTTTTAAATTAAATAACATAGTGAAATGTCATAATTTCAAATAAGTGAAGCTATTGATTCAAATATTGTACTAAGGCAAAATTAGATAATTTTCTGAAAAATCGTATTATGTAACAATATGAAGTCCAAAAAGTGGGGAGAAAAGAATATGGAAAAGACATTTAAAAAAAGAAATATAAAGCTTCAGTTTTTAAAAATATTTTAAAAAATTTTATTTCTTTAAACTTAATTTTATTTCTTTAAACTTAACATCAGAAACACGCGAAGATTGACAAGAAGATCATAAAATACATTAACATTAAAATTTATGTTGTGTATGCGGGAATTCGGTGGGCATCATATTGATCGTTCGGGGAACACCGCTCACTATCATGCCTACCAATCACTATGATCGTTTGGCGGGCACAGATCACTATGAGCATATTTCAGAAATGCAGGAGTGATGAAATGGCTCTCCACATTACCTTTTTTTTAACAATCTCTACAGTTTGTAGATACATTAGGTATCTTTTGAAAGCAGGAGTCATGAAAACTGAGCAACGTCCTCGCCGGGAATCGAACCCCGGACCTCTGGAATACGCGCCCAGCGTGCTGACCGCTACACTACGAAGGCATGCTAAGAAGTATGCTGTTCAACTTATAAGAAATACCTTATAGGTTGAACTGCATACTATGTAAACACTTTTTTTTATAATAATAAATGAAACAAAATTTTTCTTCCCGCTCAACGTTAAAATGACTTTACTTCTTATTTCTTTTTTTCTCTTAGTGGAACTCTGCTTTCAACTCGAAACACTAATTCATCAAATGATAGGCTTATGTATGAACATGTAAAGCGTAGCAGTGTTTGACTACAGTATATGAGGGTAATGGGGTTAGAAAATAGTTCACTGTATGCGGAATTAGATGTTTATAGCGGTTGCAAAGTAATTTATCTTGTCATGTAGTTTCATTCAGATGTTTCAAAAGTTTAATTTTATACGTTTTATAATTGTTAAAAAGACAAAAATAAACTAACAAATTTTACCATCATTTATCATTACAATTATGACTGTTTGTTGGCCAAATACCGAACATTTAGATTTTGCGTATTTGAATGTTAGGCACTTAAAAATGGCTTCACAGGCACCAAGGTGCCGTCCTTATTTTAAAAGCGTTGAAATAATGTGAAAAACTGAACTTTAGTATTTGAAGTAACATTAAAAATTATCTCTGTTTTTTCATTTCTCTAGAAAAATTATTTAGAATGAATATTTTCAATCACAGAAATAAAGATTGATATTGATTCCGGAATAACTGAATAAAAAGCACATTCCACAACTAC
Organism: Stegodyphus dumicola; assembly: GCF_044657685.1. Lineage (NCBI taxonomy): Eukaryota > Metazoa > Arthropoda > Arachnida > Araneae > Eresidae > Stegodyphus > Stegodyphus dumicola. The sequence goes on from NC_140771.1 coordinate 205,756,059, forward strand.
AAATAAACTGAAATTTTACTTTTTAAAGTATATACTCCCTTTTCATGCTTTATAAGCTACCGTATTATTAATTTTCTCGTATTACATTTGTTCCCGGATTGATTTAATTTTTGAAAATTTTTATTACTTCCCTATACATAATTTGTTTTCTATCAATCAATAATGTATTAATCAATTTTATTTATTTTAATTGCACATAATTTATTGTTTTAATTATAATTATTAGCCCGAAAAGCGTTAGTCCAGAAGAGCTATTAATTTCGTTTTGGCACTTTGCGTTGATTCACTATAAACAGCGAATCGCTTTTTAATTTGTTGCCACCAAATGTTAGAGCCCAGTATTATATTTAAAGAAATTAAATAATGAAGAACCTCCATAAATGTATGTATGTTTCTCGCACTGTGATAAACAATGGTAACTAGAGCCATCAAATTTTGAATAACGTACGTCTTCACCCCAATATGGGCTCGTGTGCTTTGCCATAATTAAATACGCCACCACACGACCCCAATATGGGCATCTGGAAACCTAAATTTGGCATTGTTTCATTATCTGTTTCCTATTTTGTAAAGCATTTATGAGTTTTTGATTAAGAAACTCAACGATTTCAAAGCGAGCAATGGGTACGGGGGGGGGATTTATTTCCAGCGCGCAAGACTGTGTATCGGAAATTTTACTAATTTCTTATTCATTGCTCCTAACGGCATAACGTAGGGTTCCGGCAATTCTAATTTTAGAAATTAAGCCATGGATAGCTAAAAACTTTTCATTGTGCCAACAGTAATGAACGGCGAACCGTCTGAAGTTCGAATAGAACCGTATTATAAATAAATCACAGTTAATTTAGTGCTTCTACATTATTTGACAGAAAAAAATCACATTACACATCAAATCAGCGTTAGTTGAAATATCGCTAAGAGAAACATTATTGTATGTTAAAGGTACATGTTTAATAGAATCGACCACAGAGCATAGAAGTGAGGAGATAAGATTTAATTTTGCAGGAAGATAAGCCTTCTGGGAATTATAAATAGTCACACTAAGGCTTGACATATTGATACTAATACATCCACTCCATTATTTGCTCACTATACATTGCTCTCCCGCAGGGAAATAAGTTATTAAGCCCAACCTGTCTTTAGAATATTTTAATCGCCGTAATTGGCTAATTGTTCCTTTACTCTCATTTGCATACTTCTCTTCTCCTATTGTGTCTCATTCTTCTTTTTTTCTTTTTTAATTGTTCATTTTCCGCAGCGCTCTTTAAACATCTGCAAATTGCATAAAGATTGAAAAGAAAATCCAAACAGAAGAAAGCGAAACTTTGAAAGCAGTAGTAATAAGAAGTTATTAAATAGCAAAGCTGCGAAACAACTTTTTTCATTTCAGCAATTATACGATTCGCTTTTCTAAAGCCGATGGAAAAGTATAATATCTTCTGCTTTACCTACCCCCTTCTTTCCTTTTCCCCGCCTACTTGACTATGGATTTACTTTCCAAACACAATGCTCAAAGCTGAATATGTGACATTTTTTTAAACCCCCTTTTCTTTTTTAAGCGAAAAAAGATATGAAAGAAAATTTAAACATAGAACACTAATCTGAATAATTAGGTTTTTGTCAGCCGGCACGATGTACAGCTGTAATCACACCATCCAATAAACAATGAGAATGGCTGATTTGCATTGCTTATAAGAGTCGCCAGAAGCTCTCAGTCATTCTAGTAATTTTTACATTTTTTCCCTTTCCAAAATTTGGATTCGTTTAAATTAAAAAAAAAGGGGGGGGCTGGCGAATTTTTTTTCACTCTCCGCCACTACAAATTTCGCGCAGAAAATACATTTATACGCCTTATTAGAGCATTTTTGTTCCCCTTCGCATAATTCTGCTCGCACGAATTATCTTCTCTGTATCGCCAGGTAATTGTTATACATGTGACACTCCAGGATCAGACAATATGCTTGGGGACTTGCGTCTCTCTCATCCCGATTTGGCGCATTTTTGCTCCTCCCACTTGGATTAGAACTTTAATTTAGGGGTAAGGAGAACAGAGGAGACTGGTGTCATCTCCCCATTTTGTATATATTAAAAAAAGGAACAATGACGTTTGTTTAATAGCTTCGACGAAGTCGCACTGAACACTTCTTAAGATCCCCCACTAGACAGTCGCTGTTCGGATGGTATGGGTCATTTTAGAGGATAAGGGAATCGGTCAGCGAAGAGTAAGTAAATTTCATGCTGTTTGTAAAAAATATTTATCTTGAGCTCAAATAATAAACTGAGAGTTCTGTCTTTCATTTCACTTCCCCCCAAAATGTTAATTATATTTTTCATTTTTCGAGGCACTAATAAGTTGAATAATGCCCAAGATGCATTCTTAGGGAACAAAGTGCTGAATCGACAGCGTTAAACGATGTATTTCGACGTATGTTAAATATGAACAGGGGCCAATGTATAAATTCTCTACTATCTTATCAAACTCACGGCTGAATTTAAAAATCCTTTTTTTCTTTTTTTTTTTTTCTTTTTTCTTTTCTTTTCTTTTTTTTTTTTTTTTTGTTTTGTTTTGAGATGAAAAATTAAATCTCAGCATCAGTAGAAAATTTTCTTATTCTGCAACACTTTTTTTTAGTAATAAGACTAATATTTATAGCAACTGATTATGTGCTTCGCTTTCCTCGAGAAGAGTAAAACGCAAGAAAACCTTGAGCAGCTGGAGAAGAAGCATGCAGTGATCAGGTACTTCCTTTCAGTAAACGAAATAATATTTATGAGTTGTACTTATTTGGTGAAAAAGACTGAGATTTCAGAAAATCAAAAGGCAAAATAAAGGAGAAATTTTAGCGCTTGATCATGAGCATGTCTTGCTTCCTCTACTTACCATCTACTTTATTATTTTAAATAACTTTTTAGCTAGATCTATATTAATTAAATTTTTAGCTGTTTGTGATTAATTAAGTTTTTTAAAAAAAATTCTTTACACTTTTCCTGTGTTTAATGACCGCCAGTTTTACTTAGATAGTCGTCTATAGGGAATCCCTCCTCGTAGAAAAATAGCCCTTTGTGCTTTGTCGTATCAAATTAAACAAATTAACAAACATCTTCAATGACTGAATTTTAATTATTTTATTTATTATAACTATTATTAATTTGTATTGTCACCCCCCAATCCTTTCTAAACTGCCTTCTAATTGGGGCCCTATATGGAATTTTGGAAATTAAGCACTAGATATGAAAACGCATCCTCAGGAATAACGAAAGGTTTACGTTAATGTAACCTGATTCTTTTTATTGAAACGGGAGTAATAATATAGAATGTGCGGCAGAAATAACTCCTCTATAAGCTAATAAAATCCAAATTAAATAAGATATGAGCATTTTCTTTTTATTATTTGAAAGAAAACATACATAGCATTATACATCAATGGCGTTTTTTATTTTGTTTTGTTTTTTGTTTTAAGCAAAACATCACTCAGTTGATGGCCTTTACTGTTTATGCATTGACTGAACCTTTCTCCATAATTGTCCAAAACTTTGTGAATCATTTTTGGCATAATGACACCAACTTCTTATTATATTGTCTCCTTCATAGCTTCTAAAATTAGGCACTCAACGGTTTTTTTTTTGGGGGGGGGCGGTAGTCAAGAATAGGGTCTTATCGGATGAGAGAGAAGCGAATGCAAAAGATAAACTGCATTGTTATAGCATCTAGTCAGCAACCTGCCAATGTGAATAAACCGCTCGATAGCGAACACTTATGGTCTCCTGAAGAAGTTATGGTCTATTCTGAAATGGCATGAAAATCTTTATTCGACAGAATGATTCCAATCACTGTACTCCCTCCCGAACTATAGCTATGCTGCTATAATACGCCCATATCGTAAAATTCTGTCTACCTCGATCTGTATAATGAACTTTGCTTTTCCGATCATCTCTTGTAAATGACCACTTTTGAAAATGACCACTATTCAATATCAGGCCTCTAAAGTCCCAATTACATTATGTTTCGGCTACGAGGGACTTGACATTGAAAAGGACAATTCTCAAAACCCGTACATTTCCAGGAAACCCATGTAGCTAGGTTACCATTTTCACTCACTACAAAGACTTGAGCGCCAAACGGTAATCGATTATCGCTCAGATTGGGATCATGTGATCCTTCAGAAGCAGAACTTTCGTCTGATTGGTTGATCTCTAGGCGGGACAAAGCTGCAGCCGAAACGTCAAAAAGGCGAAGTTTAAAAAAAATCCCGCGTAGCCGGTACATCGTTTCCGTAGCTAGGCGAGACTTCGCTTCCTGCGGGGTTCTTTTTTCTAGATATCCTCCTGCTTAAACCAATGCTACCAGAATCATGTTTCTCAGAAAAGTCCCGTCTAGCAGGGACCGTCGCTAGATGTGAAAACCTCTTAAGTGGACCATTCCGCCAAAGATTAAAATAATCTAAAACCATAGCTAAGTGGCTCAGAGAGGACTTTAGCAGTCGAAATTTCTGTTTCTTGGAGGATCTTTAACTCCTGTAATGACGAATCTGTCGTTTTCTTTATCACTCATAAATCAGTTTTCGGTAACTAAAATTCAGTATCATGTTTATAATACCTCATTCATGTGAGTTTCGATTTTCTGTCAAAATCTAGACTTTTGATTAGTGTAGCTTCCTAGATAGAATTCCTTCCTAATTCCATTTGTTAACGTAATTTCCTAAAATCTAGATCATTTATTAGCTCAAATATTTAGCCATAGAAACCGAAGCGTAATTTTTCCTATTACAGTTATTATAGCTAAATGTTTATAGATGAAATCTAGAAGGATTTCCTTGTGCTTCTAACTCACAGAATTGATATCTAAATATTCTACATGATTATCTATTCTGGCAATTTTCGAAAGTTCTCATTTTTAAGGATTAAATACATTAGCCTGTTATATTAGTTTTGCTACTTAAGTTGATGCTGAACAATTTAATGCACACTAAACTCTTTTTGCTCAAACTCTTTGTATATATCATGGTATATAGATTTTCATGCAATTTTTCTTCGTTTCATTCCAGATCGTTCTGAACTGTTAGCCATATCTTTATGTTAAACATGTTAAATGGTTAGACCTAGCATTGAGAATGGCAAGTAGATTCAAACCTACCCAAGCCAGCCTTACACAAGCCTTTTGGAACAACTTCCTGTCACAAGAAAAAGTAAAAAGCACATGAAAACACTTGTTTAAATATTTTTTTCCAAATCAGTATACAAAATTGTTGAACAAAAATAAAAAAATATAAGCATTAAATCGATACTGCACTTTCTTATTTGTCGTTTCATGAAGCATTTGAACTTTTAAAATTCCTAGTTGTCCTAGATTACTAAATTTTTGAGTCACTGACATTCTAGAAAGTGATATTTATAAGTTTTGAATTGTATAAAACATCTTTTATCTGAAACTACAGTAACTGGAAGTGTCAGAAAAATTCTTAAAGTTATATTAACAAGTTAAGAAATAATCGTAATCAGTCAGTTTCCTGTAGTATGTTAAGTTTTACATGGAGATAAGATTCTGTTGTTAAAATTCTATAGGGTAAAGCCTACTCCGTGAATTAGTATAAAGCCTACTCCGACTCCGTGAATTAGGGTAAAGCCTACTCCGATTCCGTGAATTCTATAGAGTAAAGCCTACTTAGAATTATATGTTTACTCTGCTTGAATGCACGTTTTCCCTGTTTTACGAAATTATACCTTGCTTCAGTAAAACATTTCCTTAGTTTAAATCTCAATGAATGAACAAATAATTACTATTAATTTATATGAAAGTTTCGAGGGTTCCAAAGTTTCCGTAAATGTATGTATCAAATATGCAACAATATTTCATAAAGCCTATTTATATTTTAATTAGATACTGATATGTGATTTGCAAACGCTAAAAAAAGATTGATTTGACTAGACGCTAAAAGTAAACATTAATTTGACTAGCACATAACTGTTAAACTAATTTGACTAAAACTAGAAACAAGACTGATACAATAAATACTCGGAAAGAAAATAAACGGAAATAAAATGTGCAGTACAACTTCATTTTTCAAATCGCAGAAGACAACCAGATTACTAGAAAGTTAAGAAGAGATGGCGGTGACGATATTGCTTTAAGCCGAGTTGGTCGGGATTGTTGAGAGATGGTACAGATTAGATGCTAAGAAAAGAAATGATTATTGCTCATAACCTTTAGGACCAATATATTTACTATTTTTCAGGCCATCTCTTTTGGTATTAGTTCGAATGTCAACGTTATTAGATGCTAGAAATGATATGAGCCGCCCTAAAAGATATAGTGTTTAGTGGTGCGGCTGCCATATCGTTGGTCTTGATTCGAAACTTTAAGAAGGCACGGCTGTTTGTAAACGTATGTTGTCTTTGTGGCGTAGGGACAGTTAAAATATCGCCAAGCCGAAAGTCTCTTAGAGAGTGTGGTGTAATGCTACTCAGCTCTAGATGTAATACAGGGTTGAAATGAATTCCCAACTCAAGTTATATACAACATGAATTTTAATGGAAAAGGTAACTTTAACAGGTGCGGTTAGTAACGATCTGGGACTTGGATAAACTCAGCCCAGTAGTTTCAGAAAGTGTTTTACCAGAAATGTGCCAGCACACCCGAAAGGCCATAGTTCGGACGGGCAAAAATGACAATAGCCCCAGCAGGAAGGTCTAAGCAGCCGAATGCTGAAATGCTGTCTTGAAATCTTCTTCACTTCTCGCTCCAAAAACTAGACTGACTCTCACTCCTCCTCCTCTGAATCTGACACTCCTCCTTCTCTGAATCTGAGGGAGGGGTGCTCCTCCTTTAGTAGGCAACAAAAGGCGACCACAATTCGACCCCCGTGAAAGAGCTTTTGTCTCTGGAACTATTGGAGTAAAGAATAATACATAATCTTTGATTGGGGTGACCTTACTGAGTATAACCTGGATAATAAACAATGGGACCTTGTTGCAACAGGATTTCTTTGGTATGAAGGAGGCAGGATTGCATTTTGAGTCCGTACCGCTGGACGAAACCAGACAAGGAACATTTATGCTACTTTGTCACAAGAGGTTTGTGGTAGGGAAGTATAGTAAAAGACCCCTAGATTCCGTCCATACTTACGAGTATATATAATGAGAATGTCATTGCTGTTTATTGCAATAATCGCAATACATTCTATCACTAGTACTTATCTTCTTTTGTTGGCTTTATTATTATTATTTTCTTCTGCGCATTATATATTTGAACCCTATTTTGTAAATTTAACTAGTATCATCTGGTTCACGGCATATTGTTGATTATAAATTATTATTACATATTTTTTCCGCATGCGTTGTACATTCATTGTCTGTTACATCAGTATGTGGAGTAGACTAGTATAAAATTATTGTATACATATTAAAATGCGCCTATATATCTTATCTTCGTCTAAAATTACTTTTTACGCTGTTTTGTATCTTAGCAGAATATTTTTCTTGATTGTTCACATATAATTAGTTATTTTGTAACATACTAATCTGTCAACAAATGCCTGCCTAAGCTGTCTCCTCTCCCTTCACCGGGGACTGGTAGTATTCTCCATTGTTGGTGGATACTGTGCCTGTGCGAACAGTCTATGCTAATCTGCTCTGCCAGGGAGTAAAGGAGTGTTCTCCATCTAATTTAATGAAGCTACGAAAACTGATTAAGTCAATTATCAGATGCCCAAGTTCTTGATCAAAGCCTGGCATTCCTTTCCTCTTGTCCACGATTCTTTCGTGAACTCGATGTGAGTAGAACATCGCAGTAACAAGATAATAATTCTGTATATTAATAACAATCTGGTATAAAAAGAATCACGGCGCTGGGGATAGTTTTTTTACCATTCAATGCAATCTACGCGGCTTCTTATTTTTGCCTCTCCATGCGGTAACAATGGTTGCACTGGTTCTGACGCCAGCTCGCTGTGCCTTATTGTTCCTCAAATTGAAAATGTGTCTTCATTTAGTTCTTTGTACGTTATCAAAACAACCTGTAGAACTGCTTCAATCTGCGTAGTGTTCTACATTCCTCCGACTACCCATACTTATAGCATTAAAATAAACATTGAGTAGTTTATTTGCTTTTCGCTGTTTTCCACTAAAGCGGAAACTTTCTTTCGTAATCCGAAAAAGAAATGTAGATCCGTAAAAACAAAGCAGCGCGAAGTTGGTTTGGTTTGGTTTATGTGATTACGGCAAAACTTCAAGGGCTATCTGCCGAAGGGTAGAGATGCCTTCATGGAAGACTTTCTAAGGAAAACTGGCTCGTATACACGATGCAAATGGGGAAAACCACCAAAACGCCCATAAAGCCAGCCCGTTCGCGGAAATGGAACCTCGAACCGAATTTCCAATGTTCAGTGACTTTACCGCTTGGCCGCTGGTGGGCAAAGTAGAGCAGAGAATTTTCGCAAAGCAGTTCAAGTCCTAGAAACTGTTTTGTAATTTGTGAATCTCACTCATCGTATTAATTAGAACTGATGCTGACAAATAACTGTCTGAAATTAATTTTTTAATACTCTTAAAAAATTGTAGAATCTCCTTTACTTTTATAAATACAAATGGAATGTACTAAATCCTAATATCGTTAGATAAACATTGATATCAGTAAGTGATATTAGACTATAGGCAAGAATAAAAAAAGTATAATCACTTTTCCAAAAGTGATTATAATTAAGTAAGATTATGACGTTAGATCTCCAACGTCAGTGTTGGATGCGTGCCTTCTGCCGGATTAAGTAAAGGCATAAAAACTTTAACCGGAAGATAAGAACAACCAATAATTTAATCATTTTTAAAGCAAAAAAATGCACAATTTACAAACATATAAGAAAAAAGATTTGGTGATCTCTCCCTGGGTTCATCTTTTCTCACAGGCTCCAGATTTTTCTACGCTATGTAAAGTTTTAATGCAGATGCCTCTTGTCCAATCAAATTAATAGTAAACTGAACTAAACTAAACTCTGAACTGAAACTTTCCCACTTCCAACCTCCACCTAAAGAACTATAACTTTTCTCCATTTTTCGCATAAGCTCTCCTGCTGGCAAGACGCTATTCATCCATGCTGTTGCCGCTTACTTACTTAAGATGACGTCGTACTTCAAAATGGGAGTTATTCTATTCAAATATTATTAAGAAATATCTTGTCTGAAAAAAGGATTATTTGATATGCATGGAAAAAGAAAAAGGTTGTGATTTTTCAAAATCTATTGTGCTAAATGTGTTATCATGTTCCACTCAGCCACCTTCCAGCCACTACGATCTTCTCGGCCATCTACGCAGTATCGTAAGCTGTTCAAAGTTCTACTGTTTTCATCTACACATTTCGAATTATTATATATTTGTATACTTTTGTGCGGTCGATTTTGTGCTGCCGAGACGCCACGAAAAAATCTCTTCAGAATTCATTTTAAATCTGTTTTATAATATTTTGGGGGAAAATGACTCCTTTATTCTGTCCTTACGTACGGATGTCAAGCAAAAACATCGCTTAATTGCATTCAATAGCGGTCAAAATGGATATTTTCGTTGAAATACGATACCTGAAATTTTTCGCGATTTACAATACTTCTTTTTGTACGAAGTAAAAAAACTTTTAAAACTGAACACATTTCTCAAACTATAACATGTGAGATAATAAGACTGATTCAAACTCATTTTTTTCAGCGAAAAGGAAAGTATATATAAAATGTTAATACACCAAAAAAAAAAAAAAAATCTGATGTGTACACCACATGACTTCCTTGTACGGAATATTAAATTATACGCATTTTTTGTTGCATTTTATTTAAACTTATTAGATTGAATTAAACCTATTTAGCCGACACCGCATAAACCACAATAGAATAAATGCATTCTTTTGTTTACCATAGCGACACTCTGGCGCTTGGTTCACTTAACAGTATTATATTTCATTCATATTATAACTCAGAATGCACAAAATTTATATCATTTAAAGAATAGAATTATCTAATCGTTGCCACATGTTCTATTCAAATACTATAATAAAGCTAGAATGATGTATAAAAGAAATTAAGCAAACAAAACAAAAAAGAAACAGTTTTTCACAGACAATTGAGTATTTCTCATTTAATTAATTCAGTTCTCACTTCGCGAGAGGGCAAAAATACATAAAAACTCAAAATATCTATATTAAAAATTACGAAGTAAATCTTAAACGCTTATTTTCTCGAAAAAATTCCAGAAAGGATTAAGCATGATTTAAATAATAAATGAAGGCGTTATCTTTGTTGTTGCGAAGCTAAGTTTCTCTAGATTGCCAACAAATCCACTAGTCTCCTGTTTCAAATGTAAACATCAATGGCCGCCATTAAAAAAAGCTTAGCGGCAATTAAACAACTTTAAAATTGCTGATAATTCTAAAAATATTGCACACAGATTTACTAAAGGCATAAAATCCTTAACAGGAAGATAAAAACAACATAATTCAATCATTTTTAAAGCAAAAAATGTACAATTTACAAACATATAAGAGTAAAGAAACTGAGATCACTGAGCCGGGTAACAGAGTGGATATATACATAAATATATTTATATACGTTTGGTGCGGCCGATTGCAACCAAAATACGAGGTGCACATCTACATGTTATAGCAGTCCTATATACAAAATTTCAACGTTCTGAGGCTACTCGTTTTTGAGTTATGCGAGATACGTACGTACTCAGGTACGTACGTACATACGTTCGTACAGACGCCACGAAAAATTCTCTTCAGAATTCATTTTAAAGCAGTTTTATAATTTTTTTGGAGGAAAAGAGTGTTTTATTCTGTCGTTACGTACATATATCCCGGAAATATATCGTTAAATTGCATTTGAAAGAGGTCAAAATGGGATATTTTCGTTGAAATATGCTGCCTGAAACTTTTTGCAATTACAATACTTCCTTTTTACTTCGTACAAGGAAGTAAAACGAAGTTTAATTATATTAATTAAGCACAACATTCCCATACAATGAGAAGTCCACTCAAAAGATTGAATAGTAAACTTAATAAAAATTTGTTTCTAAAGGATAGGAGTGACTTATCTTTCTACACATTTTGCAAGAGCAATGCTTCCACAACTGCACTTTAATTTATTAAAATTTTCATTTCAGAAAATGCGAAGCTTCCGAATTAGCTAGCTGCGTAGGCGTTTTCTTACTTTTCTCCATGTGTAACGTGAATGCTAGACAGTTTCCCTGCAAAGCATACTCCCTTCAGGCAGATAGTGCTTTGCCATAAGCTGATAAACAAATCAATTGAAAATGTCAGGCACTCATAAGTTTTAATCATAATTTGTAATAAGTGGTCGGAAATTTTATAATTCATCAAAATTTGCTCCAAACTCTAAAGCCGCATGCGGTTCTCTTCGTAATAAGTAATAGTTTTATTTATGAAAGACATAATTAAAATTCCACGAATATATCTTCACGTTACGACGCTTGTTTATATGTATTACAAAGGAAATTATTTTAATAACATTATTATGATTATAATAAATTCAAAATGCACAGAACGTGTTAAATATGCAAATGTACAGTACGTGTTATATAAATCAATATTGTTTAGGAAATAAATTATATATATGATGTATCAGCTTTTGTCTGGAATAAATAGATTGGTGAAGAATCATAGATGTTGTCGAAGCTCACAGTATCAGACGATAAGTTTAAAAAACAGGACCCATTTATTATTTTTCAGGAGAAATAGCAGTTACAAAAAATCATATCTCCGGAGTAAATAAAAAAGAACTACTAATAACTTTTTGTATGATTTTTACTGTATCGTTACATTAAAGAAAAGCCCCCGATATTCCTTTGCGAGTCCATTTATCGCCTCTGGAAAGGCGGAGCTTCCAAGAAATGACGTCAACCTCGTCAGTCATTCCAGTTCGCTTTAAATATCTCCAGAACATTTTATAACTGTACGTGTAGAAAAGGCGGGAAAAACGACTTGACTACGGGGCTGTGGATTTATTTCCACGTACTTTCAAATAAGAGACCGTCGCCATTAAAAATGAAAAGAACATACAGTTAGAAATTTAAGTGTATTTTTGACTATGGTACTCGTATTTTATTATTTGTGTGTGTGTGTATAAAATGTTTGTACGTTAGGAATTAATGAAATGCTTTATTCTATTATTTTATTTAATGCTATGGTATGGTATTATTTTATTTAATGCTATGGTATTTTATTATTTGTGTGTGTGTGTATAAAATGTTTGTACGTTAGGAATTAATCAAATGCTTTAGGATTCTGCATTTTGGTTACCATATAGTTCTAAGTGAAAAATATATCTACAATAAATTTTCGTGCAATAGCTTCTAGGTTGATAGCATTTTAAACATACTTTGTGCTTGAATCTTGTTTGAAATTTCTCTTTACCGTCCGTTGTCCATGTTCCTTTGTTTTTATACTTTCTCTAAATTTGTGTATGGCTTGAGCATAGCAAAACAGAACAATTTTCTTTACTTGAGATAAAAGCTATTTTTGTTAGTCTGAAGATTATAACATCATTTATCGAATTCCGTTTTCACCAAATCAATTGTCAATTATGCAAATATAAACAGATAAAGACGGTAATTCATAAAACTATTTTCTAGCTAATAAAATATTTTCAGTGTAGAGAAGAAAAATTTTAAATTTGTATCGAGTAGCAACGTGTTTCTCTCAATACAGAATAACAGCAATAAGAAAGATTTATTTTTGTTTATAAACAGTAACATTAAGTAAAAGACTAAGAAATCCTTGTCAGTTTATCTGAAATGTTTCTTTATAAAAGCAAATTCTTTTTTGTTTTTAAAATTATATAATTATCTAGTTGAATACTTCTGAAATCTAAATTTCAACTTTTACTGGCATAAACTTTAGTCACTCCTGTTATGGAGTATATGCTGCTAAGTTGGAAGAACTGTCTAAAATAGGCATTCCGAGCTACGGGATTGTCACATTGTCTCTGAAATAAGCACATTATCTTTGAAAAAGCATAGGATGGATATACGCCCCTTCGCTCCTCGGGAAACTACTTCGTTGGACATTTTATTAGCTAAAGCAACGCAAATCTGCTTGTTCACTCCAGGTTACAGGAAAAAATTTGTAAAAATTATGTTTGTAAAATTATGTATGTTATGTATGTTGTTGTAAAAATTATTATGTAAAAATTATTTTAAAAATTATGTCCTGTTGTTCATCGAATCATCAACAAGATACCATAGTTAAATTTTAAATAAAAGTTTGAATCTGAAATACTCGGTTTTTGAGCTCCTTTCTTTTTCAGTTCCCCTTTTCTCATCTTTGATGATATTCATTCTGCAAAAAAAAAAAAAAAAAAAAAAAAAAAAATTGCGAGCATATCTCAGGATTCTTGTTTGGAAAAGTTTTACTTTAACAGCCTCAGATATGTTTTATGCATATTGGTGTCTCGTATTTTCTAAAATGATGAAAATTTTAGTAAATTGTAATGCTGCATTTGCAGGAAACATCATTCCTGCAAATTTAAACAAAGAAAAGTCAGGCCTATTCTGTTTGAAATTACGCAATCTTATCTACGTGCATTAAAAGGTACTTTTAATAAAGTTAGAACTTTTAATACCGTTAACTAAGCATTCTTTCGAGTGGCCTTTCTCATTATATTCGAATTTTGCATAATTAACTAAGGAAGAAATTTTTTTGTATATTATTTTTATGATACAGAATGGTAAATACCTTAAGGAGTAAGATACCTTTAAAATATTAAAATATCCCTAAAATACATTTTAAAGCTAAATATCTTTGTAACTGGTCTAAGAGTAATTTTATATTCTTATTTCGATATTCTTAATACTGTATATGTTTTTTTTTATATTCCAAATATTAAAATATTTAAAATCAAATACCTTTTTTGTCATCCACATAAAACTGCAATAAATATTTCAAGCAGCATTATTTAAATAAATCAGTATTTTTAGCTATTTTTTTTTCAAAGCAGAAAAATAATGAGCAATTAAAATGACTTACGTTAAAATAAAATTATATTTCCTTAAACAATAGCACTTTATTTATTTTATTTTCCTAACATCAAAATATATAAATTTTTTTTTAATCATTCATCATTTTTTAATTAAGTAAAGATAATTTCTAAAATTTTTAGGCGAGAGCCACTAGTAGTTGCTGATTTCAAACTCATTTCGGGTTTACAATGTTAGTCAAATTTTTTTTTAAATTCTGACCAATGATTTAAGAGAAAAAGTGCACGAAAAATTATAGTTATCCGGAATGTCTACCGTCAAAGTTGTAATGGACAGTATTTAAGACAAATCGTGTGAATATATTGACTATTTCTGACAGGCTATGCGGAAATGTCACTTATTATCAATAACTGGTTATAAAATTTTAAATAAAATAAATTATAATAATTAAATGCTATAAAATTTTATTTTCCTTCAGGGATGATGTGCACAAAATGTAACTTACGCGGAACTGTCATGCGCGCAAGTGTCGCCATCATCACAAAAATGTAAGCCAGATTCTTTTAAGACATCAATAAAGAAAGTATCCATCCAATCCTTTAGCCTTATCCATCTACTTTTATCAAAAAAAGAAAGGTTAGACCTCCTTGTTTCTATTCTAACCTCTTTGCTTTTATTATGCATGATGTCTTATCTAACAACGCCTTTTGTTGTCTTCAATTCAGTAGAGAACTGAAATGATTAACATGACTCCGTCTTTGTGCTTAAAATATTTCTGCAATGGCAATAGATACTTGGCTAGCTCTGGAAAGAAATTACATAGGCATGTAGATTCCTACTTTTGTAACGAAGAAATCTCATTATTCTATTGTCAGTTTAAATTTTGTTTCAGGTATCGGATAGTGATCATATATGATTTAATGCAAAATTTAAGCTGTGATGTCAAACATTTCGATAAATAAGAAAATAAGTAATGAAACTGATATTCGTTTGAAAATTTTATGCTCAAATGTTGACATATATTTATTATTTCCTGTAACTGAATCTCTATTTTACTAAGATCCCCATGCGATTCTCTCACTGAAACTCAACTACAATGACTTGATTTCTTGGTATCTAGCGTTTCGAAGGGCTCTCCAGTTTTTTCCAGTCATCGCATCTAAGTGGATACCGAGGATATTGTAAAAATATTCTTTAACGATGGGGTTCACTAAAGCTCCAATTTGTATTTTTGTTTTGTTTTGCAATTTTTGTTTCCCAGACTAACATAAAGTAATTTCCTCTCCCTAACAGTCGAATGTCAAGAAAGAATATATACGCTGATTTCCGTTACTCGGTAAATATCGTTGAGCTTTTGACTTTTTTCTTTTAATCATGGCGCACAGCCTCTGTAACAAAACCCTGGTATTCCAAGAGGTATCTAGTTGCAGAACTAAACAAGCTGCCCAACTCCCCACGTGTTGCGTTGAAGTCTTGACAGATTTTATTGCTGCGCAATGTTTTGCATAAACGTACGTGTATACAAATATTCTTGCGCACTACATGATCCCCTTCTTCCCCATTTTCCTGCAGACAAATGAAGCATTTTCCATGGGATTTTCCATGGAAGCATTTTCCATTTTCCAAGCGTTTTCCAGTATCTCCTTTCTTTTCAACCATTTCTATTTGTTTATCGCAACCACGCTTGAGATAGAAGGAATTTTCTTTTCTATGCGTTTTTTTCTTTAACGAAAGTGCATTTCTCTCCGCATCGCGATCACGACCGCTGTTAGTGTCTTCGAGCTAGTTCTAGTACTTTTATAAATTTTTAATGTTTGAATACGTTTGCCTCTAGATCTAGTAATTTTTCCCACTGAGTAATAGTAATAAAAATTATATGAGAAAAATCAGACATATGAATTTATACCCTTCCTTCAGTGCAGTATACGGCAGTATTTGGCAAACCAAATGAGTTTTAATTGCATTTCAAAATATCTTAATTAAATCACATTTTTTCTTCTTGGCATTCATCCTACCAAAAGTTAATAAATAAATCTGAACTTAGATTATAACAAAATAAATCTGAATCTATATAATTACTTTTGGTTTAATTTCATCAGAAGGAAACAAAATGAAGATAATTATGAATTATTTGATTTGATTTTATTATGTACAGTTCCACACCTGCTTGTATTTATTATGTACAATGCCACATTTCGCTGAACCAGAACAGTGGAGATTTGGTTTGGTTTATCTGAAGCACTCGAGGGCTATCTTCTTAAAGAGGAGATGCCATCATGTAGGACTTTCTAAGAGGAACTGGCTCGTATACACGTTACACATGGGGATGAACAGGAAAACGCCCATGCAGCCAGCCCGTTTCTCGGGTTTCAAACTCCGGACCGAACTGCCAGTGTTCAGCGACTTTACAGCTCTGCCCCTGATGGGCCCAGAATGATGCAGAATCTCTCAGAGTGTAAAGAGAGTTTCGAATCGATTCAGTACGTTTGAAAATATGTAGCTCATAATAAGCAGGATTTAGAGAAAGTATAACTCATACAGGTTTTTCCCTGAAACAGGAAGTGATGCGTAATGACATAGTCATGTTGACACTGACCCAGAAGATGCATTTCGCACTGAAAAAATAGGGGTTTTTAATTTGAAAAACCATCACTAAATTGAACTACTCGTGAAAAACAGTAATAATTTGAAAGGGGGATTATTACTGCTGTATGCATTTTATATGAAACTTTTAAAACGTTGAATACCATATTTACTGTCTTATCCCCCCCTCCTTTACTAATTACCACCTTAATTTTATGGTAAAAAAATCGAGAAGAAAAAATTATAGGAACAATTTAATTGCCATTACAGTAAGAACATAATACACTCTTTAACCCTAATTATAGGGAGCAAATCACTATTTTTGTCGGGAAACACGTGAGGCCAAATCTATGTGGAAAAGAAGTAATGGTATAATCTACGTCAGGAACTGCTAAATGACTGGGTAATGAACATGTTACGGTATTGTGATTGCTGCATCAAAGTTCGAGGTGAGCGTATTCGCTATTAAGAAATCATACTGATAGCACATATCTATTCATCCACTATCTATGCTGAACATTTGTATCTAAATTCTCTGCATAAAACTTGCTACTACTGCTTTTATTTATCAATTAATTTTGTGTTCGGTACTGAGAAATCGCACATACCCGGTTTTGATCTGTATCTGCAAACTACTATATCGTTGATTAGTACGTTTTCAACATACAATCAACTCCCGATTAACCGGGCGAATTCACAGATTTGCGGATTAACCAGTCTCGTCTAAAGAAGAATTAAGTTTGTTAACTGAGGAAAGAAGGTAAAATTTCTTTCACAAATCCTCAATTTAAAATATTGTCAAAGGAAAATACAAAAAGACAATAAATGCTTAGGATAATACTAGTGATAGTAGATGATACTTGCGGAATGAACTGTGCCAAAATTCGAAAAATTCAACTCGCCTTTTATGCGAATTTAGACTCAATAGCATTGCTCAAGTTCTCTCTTCAGGGATAGTCAACCTTTTTATATCTACCGCCCACTTTGTAGGCAGTAAAATTTCTATACCGCCCCCACCTGCTCACAGTAGCTTAATACAGCTTAACTGCAAAGAAGTTTTTAAGAGGAGGTTTCGTAAAAAATATATAGTCAAATTTATGCATTTATTTATGCTAATTTACAATATTTAACTTTTAATAGACAGGAAATTCATTAAAAAACAACAAAGCCGGAAACAGGAGAGCATTGCTCGAAAGGAATGGGCAAGTAGAAAATGAAACTTTAAAGAGGGTGTATATATCAACACATCCGTGCATGTTTTAATTTTACTTGATCATTATCGGGCAAAAATCTCCACGGCCCACCGTGAAAGCTTAAATCGCCCACTAGTGGGCAGTAGGGACGACCAGGTTGACTATCCCTAGAGAAACTGATACAGTGAAACGATGGCTTATGAACTTCATTCGTTTCTGAAGATATTTCGTCATCGGAAATATTCGTAAACTGAAACAATTTTATGCATAGGAATTAATGTAAAATGTAATATAACCGTTTCCAGATTCCAAATGATTGCTTAGAAAAGAGTACTTTTTGTGCAAATTCGTAACGCAAAACCACTGGAAAATCATAAGATCTAATTTGTACAAAATATTAACGTATGCAAGGGTTCTCAACCTTTTGACTAACGCGTACCATCTAAGCAAAAATTGAGAAACTTTAGTACCACCACCTACATTTTACAATGATTATTTTTCAAAGTGTCAATAGAAATATTTAAAAAAAATGTATTTTGCCATTTGCGCAACTTATTGACTATATTAAATGTGCAGACATAAAAAAATATTAGATTAAAAATTGGTTACCATTTCAATTATCAAAATTTAAGTTATAATACTTTAATTCTCAAATTTAGTGTGAAATTTGAACCTGTTTAAGAGAGATCAATTTCTTTATGTCTGCTTATTTTACTTAACTTTAACCGTAATTAAAACCCAATCTTAATTTTGTCTGTAATCCTTAAAAAAAAAAAAAAAAAAAAAAAAAAAAAAAGGTGGAAGAAAATCTTTGTTCACACAAATATGTTGAGCAAAAAGGCAATAAAAACTTAACAACTTTAATTAAAACGCTTTTAATTTTTTTTTTTTTTTTTTTTTTTTTTTTTTTTTTTTTTTTTGGGTTTAGCCAAAAGTTTATTAGTGTGTTATTTATACAATCTTCAGTTAGAGTTCAATCACAGGAAATTTCTATCAATTGTCCTTTTTCTTCACGAGATTTTAAAATTTAATAGTTAAAAATACTTTGTTTCTTTGCGTACCACCTATTTTTTTCCTACGTACCACCGGTTGAGAACCACTGGTATATACAATATTTAACACAAAAGCATACGAAAAAGTAGGAAAACTTGTATTAAATTTGACCGTATCTGTACGAAAGGAAGTTGAAGGCGGATGTGGAAAAACAATGAAGAAATTTCAAAATTTTACTGTTTGAAAGGGAGATCCTATTCCTTAAAAACATCTGGCAGTTACTGTCTCCTCTTAACGCCATTCGCTTCTATTTGAAAATCGCTGAGCTTTTGCCGTATTAAAATTTTGTCCACTATTGAATTTTTTCTGTCTGTGTTTTAAAATTTTCCTAAAGCAAAACATGACATTGCAAATATTTATGCTACGGCAAACTACTACTTTTCAAGGGGACGATGTTCTATGAATCTTTGCACCTTAGCCCATTTTTCACAAGCTTCGTTTATCATATATTATGATACATTATCAAATTATTGATTATATATCATGGACTTGATTGATTTGATATCATGCATTTGATAAATTGATTATGTAGCACACATTTGATTATGTATATATTATACACATATATTTGAATATGTATCAATACACCGATAGAATTAGAATGGTTTTATTGTATCTTATAAATTAATATATATATATGATATAATAAAAGCAAGGAAAAGAAAAGACGGAGCGCTGTTGATACGTAGATCCATATTGATGAGGAAGAATTCTGATTGCGTAATATGCTAATATGCTGACTTCGTAGTATCTAAAATACTTCGCAGTCGAGGCAGTTTTTAATTCCATTTTTATTTGCAATTGATATTTGTGGCCACAGTTCGCTTGGCACAACCGTGCCTTTTTACAGAACATTTACATTTTTGATATTATTGCAAAAGCAAGCAAGACTTCCTAGCAGGTTAGAGAGTGAAGCTGAAGTGCGTAGTTATGCAAGGTGGAAGGACACGAAGAGGAAGACTGGTTTGAGTTAAAAGTTTCACTTCACAATTACTACGTGCACCATGGACCTTATAAGAGATCTGACGCATGGACCCTATATTTCTTATAAGGTCCATGCGCTTCGCAGGCTATACAAAAAGGAAAGGTCTAGAAATGACGCAATTGGGAAGTTATTAGGAATTTTGGAACAGAGAGGGAGAATTAAAAGTTCTACCCGTTAGTTTAAGTCATAATTTTGATTTACGTATTTTTTATCTTATATATTTATTGCTAAAACTGGTTTTTAAAAAACACAGAATTAGTTCAAAAATTCTTTTTTCTTCCTTTTAATTCTACTAAATTGTCAATCATATTTTCTCATAAATGTTATTTTCCAAACATTTTGAAAACGAAGGAAATGAAGATAAAAACTTATCACATTCTGCCAAATATTCTAGAGCTCCTATGTAATTTCTACTATGGGAACTAGAAAAAAATTCATTACTGCCATGAAATGCAAAGAAGTTTTCAGCCAAAAACTTTATATAAGTAGTTGCTACTGCCCATAGCAATACTTTTTCCTAGCATTTGTTTTCTTCTAAATATTACGTTTCAACGATAGTGTTTATACATCCCTCAAATTTCTTGTTATTATAATTTTGACAGGATGCCTATAGTCACTAGAACTCTCGTATTCTTGCGTTCTTTATCTTAGCATTTTTCCAATCCGAGTGTCCTTCTGTGAAAGTCGTTCATTTCGTCGAAAATATTGTTGCGTGCATATGGGTTCGCAATAGATTAAATAGACACAGAACCGATGATATCTTAATAAAATTTATTTTACTGCTTTCACTTTTACAGTGATAAAATTTATTTTACCGCTTTATTTTACAGGAACACTTCAAATTCAGAGAACTTTGAGATCGTTTTAATTATTCAAAACAAACCAATAAGGATCAAAACTTTCTCTAAAAAGATGAATAGCCTGTATAACCCCGCTATACAGGCGTATAATCGCAATACACAAAATATTTTGCGAATTATATTGCTACTATTATTCCCAATAATTCAGTTATTGTTCAGTTAATAATGTTACAGATTAAGAAAAGTTGTTTAATTTTTCAGATATTTCATGCCATTCTGAATCCACTATTTCATTGATAATTTGTTATCAAATAATATACTTAATGAAGATATGAGGTATTTCTCCCGTCTTCTTAGCGTGCCTTCGTGGTGTAGTGGTCTGCACGCTGGGCGCGTATTCCAGAGATCCGTGGTTGGGTTCCCGGCGAAGGCCTTGCTAATTTTTCAAGTCTCTTGCTTCCAAATAACCTAATAGCTTTATAAGTGGCGCCCGAACAGAAAAAAGTGGTGGATGATGATTCTCCGCCACCAGGATTTGGCGATTGTCCCCTAATTCCCAGTCGCCCTTTTAAAGGGGGAGGATATAAGGTATTTCTCCCGTCTTCTTAGTGTGCCTTCGTGGTGTAGTGGTCTGTTTGCTGGGCGCGTATTCTAGATGTCTGGTTCGATTCCTGGCGAAGGCGTTGCTCATTTTTCAAGTCTCTTGCTTCCAAATAGTCTAATAGCTCTAGAAAGAAACTTTTTCGTAAATTAAGCTTTCGGCCACATGTTTACATTCTACAATATTATCAAAAGATGATTCACTCAAAATTCATCAGATAAGTTATCAGTGTTCATTTCCGAAACAGAAAACAAACCTAGACTAGGAATTAAAATATTCTTTCATAAAACAGTCTTTTTGCGGGCCTTGCCAGTTCAATAAAACATACGTCAAGAGAGTCCGATTATTTGATACCACAGAAACATCTTCTGAATTGTATGGAGTGGTACTAGCATAATTCATTCCACTACATTTGCAAAATCCAGGAATATATTTACAGAATGCTGGCTGTTTAACGGGACATATTCTGAAGCGAAAAATTTCACTGAAATGGGAATGGTCTCTCATCATTCGGTCATTTTAATATGTGAAATATTCGTAGTAGTTGCACCAAAAATATGCGTAGTTCTTATTCATAATTCTAAAAGCAAAGAGAAACTCTTACCCTTTCTATCTTCCGGGTGCCGAGTTCGTTCCATTCTGTACTGAAAGAAATCCTAATTCAAACATTCTTCACAAAAATTCACACTGCCACTTCTAGTAAATATAAAGAAAGAATATATTACATTTATATACAACTATTAGATCTACATAAACATTATGCGCTTTCCTTCATACAAATCTTTCTAGTTCTGGTTCTAGTTCAAAACAAATCAGAGTTCTATTTACGTTTTTGTTTAGATTATTCTAGAATTTAGATCTAACGGCGCTGATAGTTCAGAGTTTAGATGTAACATCTCCCACTACTCTGTCGGGGACCAGAGGACCAGCATATTCGGGAGTCTCCAACGGGAAAAGCCGGGGCACTGGACGAAGCAGAGTTCCATTTCTTGCCCTTGGTAGTCTAATTTTTTCTTCTTTACTGGGAAAGAGCTCGATTATCTTGGCTAAAGGCGAATGAATGCCTCGTCTCTGGCTCTCTTCCAAGCTAGGTGCAAAATTTTCAAGTGTGCATGATCTACTGCTGTTCAAATATCAGAATCAGGTGCTTCAATAATTCTCAACAATGACAGTGTCAGAGATGACTTTCCTGCTCTAGTTCTTCCTACTATTCCAATCTTTTCTTCTTCTCTAATACTAATTAATTTTCTTTAAAACTAAATCTAGACCATTTCCATATCTTGTTGAATAACCTTTCATGATAACTTTTCCACTATCAGGCCACCCAGTGGGTGGTGTTTTTTCTTTGATAATCCATTCAACCTCTGTTGGTGTCTGAGAATATTCAAGAATTCTGTCGACAGCTACTATATTAATTTCTAATTCAGAACTCATTTTCGCCAGCCAGTTCAAAGTAGCCATTATCATGAATAAGTGCATAAGTAACAGATAATTTAACCTTCTTCTTCTTATGCTTATTTTTCTTGAAAGTGGTGTAAGTCTTATTCTTGCGTTTCTTTGCTCCATCGTGCAAGCGAAGGACTAGGTGCAAGGTAGCTTCTTTCTGAATATTGTAATCTGACAAAGTCCTTACATCTTTCAACTGTTTACCAGCAAAAATAAATCGCTGCTGATCATGAAGATTATCTTCTTTATCTTGACGCTGTAGGACGTTCGTTTTGGCTCTGAAAATTCCATTTCGGTCTACGATAGGTTTCAGCGCAAAATAGTGGGTCTTTTATGCCTATAAAATGACTCTTTTTGTACCAATCTACAAAGTATCTTTTCAGCATTCTCAAATTCATCAACTGAGATATCAGAGGTTAGATTTTTCTCTTCGCTCTTCAAATTATTATAAAATCTGAAAATTCGAGCTATCATTTTTTCTATATTGAAGAGAAGTATTTGTAATACCAGTCCAAATCGTCTTCATGGTCCAGAAGAGTCAAAATCGTTTTCTTTTTTCTTTATTCATAAGTTCTTCATCGGGGTTTTCTTTGACATGGGAATACTCGTCTTCTGGTAGGTAAAACCAAGATGGACCCCTCCCACCATGCCATTTTCTGTAATTGCTCAATAGTACATCCTCTTTATGGGAGATCCGCTGGATTTAGACTTTGAGGTACATGTATCCGGTAAGCGATCGTATTTCTTGTACTCAATTTTGAACAAACTTACCCCATGCTTGATCTCTTCTTATCCTCCCCAAAGCTGTGAAAAAATCACTCCAGAACACTGTTTTACAATTCTTAAGTTTCAAATCTGATAAAATTGATTTTACCAGCCTGGCGCCTATCACACACGAGAGAAGTTCAAGACGTGGAATCGTAAGTTCTTTAATTGGGGCTACTCGACTTCTTGTGCTTACTAACTGAACCTTCACAACTTCGATAATTTCAGTTCTTAAAAATGCACATGTGGCATAGGCTGTTTTTACTAGAATCCGAAAACACGAGGGAGAACTACGGTATCTTCGTGTTCGTAATCAATATTTAATCATCGAGGAACTTCAGTCTGAGATAGCAGAGGTAAATGGTTCAACCAAGTCCTAAACTGCACACTTAGAGGTAGAGGAAGATCTTCATCCCACTTTATCTTCTGTTTCCATGTTTCTTGCAAAATCAGCTTAGGAATTACAGTTATCGGTGCAGTAAAGCCAATGGGATCAAAAATTTTCTGAGTAGCTGATAAAATTCTTCTTTTGGAAACAGGTTTCCTTAAATTAAATGTATCTTCGATCTTGCAATTCAAACTATCTTTTTCTAAATCTCATACTAATCCCAATACTGGTACAAATTTCGACGTATTCTTTATCTTATCGATCATGTCGATGCGAACATTTGATAGGCAGCATCTTAA
Organism: Stegodyphus dumicola; assembly: GCF_044657685.1. NCBI lineage: Eukaryota > Metazoa > Arthropoda > Arachnida > Araneae > Eresidae > Stegodyphus > Stegodyphus dumicola. The sequence continues at coordinate 205,780,141 of NC_140771.1, forward strand.
ATTGAAATGCCCTGAAGCCAAAATCAATTTTGCTTCTTAAACGAAATTTTCGGCTTCATCTACATGATTTAAGCTAATTAACGAATTATCGAGTTACAATGAATCCTTCAAAATATTAGAAGTTTCTGCAAACTTTTTTGGGACTATAGTCAAAAGGAGATTAAGTGTTACGGGTAGCAGAAATGGACTAGATGTGAGTCCAAAAACAACTCGGTTATGTCGGTAAATTTTCAAATTATGTTTGTTATCGAACCACAGAAATCTTAAAAAATCTTTATCCTTTTCTGCTATTTTGATTTGACAAAAGGCCTTTTCGATGTCAGATGACACACCTATGCGATATTTTCGAAAATGATTTAATGTACGTGGATTAATTTCTATTAAATTTGGTTCTTTACTCAAACAATCATTGAGAGAAGGTGAATTCTTAGAACGTGTAGATATATTGAAAACAGGTCGTACTTCTGTAGTTTCACTAGACTCCTTTATTACAGGTTGGTGGGGCAAGTAATGTACTCCTTCTTCTTTTTCCTCAGTTACTACCTGAATAATTTCATTCACTCCCCATCAATGATCAAATATTTCTTCGTAATCTTTTCTTTTGCGTATGTTTATTAATTTACTTTCGGTTTTGAAGAGGTATCTTTCTGTCATAGTCCGGTTACTGGATAAGACAGATTTATCTAAAATAAAGGGTAGGGTTACCTCATATCTCCCTGAGCTATCTCGTGTTCTCGTTCTAAGAAATATTTTCGGGTTTCTTCTTCCAATACGCTTTTTGTTTTGTTTTCCTCACTTGAAATCCCCAATGTGTCTAAACGCCAAAGATTGGACAAATTTGTATCGTAAACATGTAAAGAACGGACAAGGAAGTCGACGTATTCGCATTCTCTTTTACTTTACCCATTAAAGTCCCGACTAACTTGGTCTCAAAGGCTACGTAATCCCCCGAAAAATGTTCAATTCTTTCAGTAAACAACAGCGCTGTGTCTGCTCCTAACAACATATGAATCGCTTCAGGATTTTCTTGAAACAAACAGAGATTACGATTGTCGTTGATAAGGATTTCCCTTTTCTCCAATACTTTAATCAACATTTAGTCTTTGATCTTAGGTAGTGACGAAAAAATTTTCCCCAGATCTCATGCTTCTATTTTATACCTGTACTTTCAATTAAGCTAGTTAAATCTATTTGATAACGGTTATGATCTTCAGAAACTTCTACAACTCCAAATAACCCATGTTTAATTTGTTCAGTCTCTATCGTCTCTAATCTTAACGTTCTAGCAGCATACATTGACTACCAATAAGTATTTGGACACCTGTGATAGAAAACAAAAACTAACTTTATTCAAAATCAATAGTTGGTAGAGCCTCCACGAGACGTAATTACAGCGTGGACCCTCTGGGGCATACTCTCCACAAGTCTTTGTATGACAGCTAGTGGTATTTTCTTCCACTCGGCTTGGAGAAGACATATAAGTTGCTTCACCGATTTTGCACGGGTAGTGCACCCCTGAATTCGGCGATGTAACTCGTCCCAGAGATTTTCGATAGGGTTCAGGTCTGGACTCTGGGCAGGCCAGTCCATTCGATGAACTCCACTGGCACCATACCAAGCCTTGGTTAACGTCGAAACATGACAACTGGCATTGTCGTCCTGAAAGTAACAGGGGTCCAACCCATAAAACTGCCACAACGTAGGAAGCACATTGTCATCCAAAATAGTGCAGTAGGCATTGGAGTTGAGCTTACCATAAATGGGGACCAAGGGTACTAGCCCATACCAGGAGAAACACCCCCAGACCATAATTCCACCTCCGCCGAACTTGACTGTTGGCACAATGCATTCTGGCAGGAGACTTTCTCCAGGTAGACGCCAGACCCAGACCCTGCCTTCCGAACGGTAAAGGGTGAACCTTGATTCGTCACTCCAAAGAACCCGTTTCCACTGATCTACAGTCCAATTTCGATGTGCTTTGCACCACATTAACCGAGCAGCGCTTTGGACTTTTTGATCAAAGGCTTATGGGCAGCAGCACGACCATGAAAACCAAGCAGATGTGCTTCCTTACGGATGGTATTCATTGAAACAATACTTCCGGATGCCTGCTGAAACTCCTCGCGATTGAGGGCCATCGGTTGGGTCCGGTTCTTCCGAATTTCTATGGACAGCACTCGTCGGTCCCTATCTCCCAGTTTCGTTGGTCTGGCGACTCGGAGCACATTCCGACAATCACCGCTCACCTTCCACTTCTTAATCACATAGCCCACTGTCGATTTTGGGTACTTCAGATCGCTAGATATGTCCCTTAAGGATCGGCCACATTTGTGATACCCGATAATTATACTTTCTCGAAATCATAGAGCTCCGAACTGCAAGGCATCTTGCATGCGACTAAAGCCGATGCTGTTTCCTGCATGATATATACCGGAGGAGTCCGTGACGTACCTTAGGACCACAGATATCGTCATTTGCATAGGTGTCCAAATACTTATTGGTAATTAGTGTATTGACTTACGTACGTGTTCTGACTTTCGGTATCTATTAGCAGTAACCCTTTAAGGTTTTCCCAGCTACCCCTACGACCAAAGTTTGTAAATAAACTTCAGAACGGTTGCTTTGATTCGAAAGTATTTTATTTTCAACTTCCTGAAGAGTTTTGATCGTTTCCTTTTTACTCTCGGAATTAATTCTGTTACACCACATAATTGTAGAATGCTTATGCTTGGAGTAACAAAGAGAGCAAAAAAATGTTAGAATCGCAAAATTTACTGATGTGATCCTTATTTTGTAAACACCTAAAACAAGTGCCATTTCTGCGTAATATTTCAACCTTTTTCGTCATCCGTCAGTTTCTGTGCAATGGGACATTTTGCCTCGCAAAAAACGCATGCTTATACTATAGAATAAAATCTACAAATGTTTATAAATTTAATGAAAATATTTGAGAGAACGATCTCAACTAGCAAGTCGTGTCCATTATTCAACAGCACTTCCAGTAACTGACAGAATATTTTGGTTTTTATTACCTAAAGCTGGAAGATCCTAGGCATGGAAATATGTGGATAGTAGAGATTCATTGTCAGCAAACACTGAAGATAGCAAATTAAGCATGAATGAAAAAGAAAACCAGACAGATTTGTCTTGCGAGACAGTTTAAAAACTGAATTCTAGTCATCATCATAAAGACTTCATAACTGCCCCTCTATAAAAAATGACTACCCATCACTGAGTGGAAAAGCTATGAAAATTGAAATTCAATTTTCAGCAATATATTTGTGCGAAAACACATTTTCTTCTGTAACAGCTGTTAAAACTCTGTACATGTCTCGGTTTGAAATAAGCGTGGCTCTTCCTCTTGCAGTGATATCATTAGAACCAAAAATTCGCAAACTAATTTCAAACAAACAGAAACAAATATCACACTAAAAATGTGTAATATTTAAATAAACCTAAATTTTTCATTTCTTTAAATAATTACTCTATAACTCTGTTACCTTTAATGGGTGCATTTCACATTAATAAAATAAAAGTTTTCTAATTATTATTATATAAAAGTATTTACCACTTTTTTCTAAACTCATTTTAGTGGTTCGCCAAATAAGAAATTATACATTTAGTGGCCCATGAAGTTCTAAAGGTTGGCGACCGCTGCTCTAGAACTCTTCTAGTACCTTCGTACCAGATCTGATACCTTTTATACATTTTTAGTGTTCTAGTACGTTTACATAGATTTAGCACTTTTTATCTTCCATGTTATAGTAATAAAAATAGCCTCTGAAAGTAAGAAATGCATTCAAACCCCACCTTGACTGCAGAAAATGAAAATTAAGAAGCCATATTAGTTTTATTTGCACGATTTCTCTACTAAAAGTAGTAACTCTAAAGTCAGATAACTATTTTCTATTAAATATTGCTTTTATCATTTAATTTCATCTGAAGGAAATAACATGAAAGTGAATACTGCTTTGTGAAACCTTCGTGAATGTGTTCCAAATAACATCAATTGGAAAGATACATTCAGTCGACAGTATCCAGTTGAAAATTTATTAAAGGACGGGAGTGGAAGTTCTTCCCTAATGAGTTCAGACGAGATTGAAAGTTCTTTGGTAGTTTATGACGAAACAAAAGCAAATATAAATTTAGAACTTTTCGTGCAAAACTTAGTATTAAATAATTTTAGTTGAGTAGTCAGTCATCTTCGTTCTAAGATGTATGCAAATTAAAACGAATAAATAATTTTGTTCGAAAAATGAGGTTTTCTATTCTTTAATGAAAATAAAAGTATTTAATTTTTTCATTTGTATAAGCTTTTCAGAGATAAATTGTACAATAAAAAAAAATAAATTCTATCACTTGAATTGCAATAAATACGCATTTTAGGTTACCGCCCCCAAACCAAAAAAAAAAAAAAAAAAAAGTTATCTAAATTGTCTATAATTTCACTTAGTTCAGATAATTGGAATATCATTATGCTCCACGTTATAAAAATTGCATTAATTTTGTGTTCGTAATATTATTGAAAAATACTTTTCCCCCTAACTTTAATGAGAATTATTTTTCTATCTACCATGAGTTTTTTTAGATAAGTCTTCAAACGAATAAGTTTAAAAGATACTATACAGAAAAAGTTCAACAATGCTAAATTTTAAAATGTGCAAATCAGATTGTTTTCACATTACAATGTCACTTTCTTTGAATTTTCTGAATGCCATTGAAAAAAACAGCTATGACGATTTTGACAGAGATTGGAATCTTTTGACGACTAAAAGCATTAAAAGAATCAAGAATTATAATGATTTTTTTGGGATATAGCTTTTAAAATAAAAAACACTACAGCAGAACAGACATTTTCTAATTTGACAATATTAATTAAAACCATACCGTACATTTCTCATTTGCTAGCAGAAATTGAATGAATATTTCAAATTATAACCAAAACTACCATAAACAAAATACTCACTTGGCCTTTTTAAATCGTTTTAATTAACCAAACACAATTAAAATTAAACATTACAGTTAAGGGCTTTATAATTAAACATTTAAGTTACAAAGTAAATCTCGGGGAACACCATGCTCAGTCCATGATTCCCGTATATCGACTGATTGCTATAATCTTTGTTGGCCGGTGTTTTATCCCAGCAGCCGCTAGGTGGCGCTCATTGTTTTATCCCAGAAGCCGCTAGGTGGCGCTAGGTGGGTTACAGACTCCCCCCTCTGGCTCGTTCGACGTCTCGGCGAAGAGCCAGAAACATGTTTCTTTGGTCTGCCTCGTCTCCGAAAAGATGCTACCGCCCTACTATCTCTTGAAACAGGCAGTTCATAAGCGCGTAAGGCTGAGCTGTCGTTAAGTCCCAAGGACTTCATCTAACTTGGCAGGATCCGCAATATCATACGTAGTGGGTGAACGATTGGTTACCACTAAATAAGGTCCATCACGTCTAGGCATGAATTTTTGGTACTTTCTATTCTGTGATCTGTAAATAGGATGTAACGTCACCCATACTTTATCACATGGTTCGTAAGAAACCTTTTGCCGTCGACGTTCATAATATATTTTTTCTTGTCTTGCTTCTGTTCGACATGATCTTTAATCTCTGCAGTTAAACGGGCAAATCGTTTGAGATTGAGTCGTGGGTAACATCATCTGCTGTTCTTAATCCTCTGCCAAACTGCAAGAAAGCTGCTGTGTGATTAGTAGTTTCACACTTGGTAGTGTTCATGGAAAAACGAATCAGTGGCAGTTTTTCTTCCCAGGAAATGTGTTCATCACCGACCAGTATAACAAGTCGAGGTTTTAGATCCCTATGCTTACCTTCCGATGGGTTTGCTTGGGGATGATACACAGGAATAAGATCTTGCTTAATTTCAAGAAAATTGCAAATTTGTTGCATAACGACACTTATGAATTGCGGCCCATTATCACTTATCAATCTACGTGGAAGTCCATATCGTAGAAAAACTTCTTCGACTAACGTTTCGGCGCAGTTGACAGCTGTTGCTTCTTTAAGGGTAAAGCTAATGTGCTTGCAGACATGTTGTCTAGACCCTCGAATGTAATTGAAGATGTCTCCTGTGACTTATTTGCAATATCAGCCGATTTTCAAGTAAGAAAGTCCAAAGAAATTCGAGAGAACAGCTGAAGGACGAAGAATTAAAAAAATAATTGACTGCTTCGAAAGCACTTCAAAAAGATGAAAACTTCGCAAACTGGACTAGCAGAGGTTATCTTATGAGTCGAGGTGTTCTGTATTGTTACTCACCAGAAGTAGAAACAGAAGAAACCCATTTTGTACTGGGTACCCATTTTTGTACTGGTACCCATTTTGTACTATCCATTTTGTACTGGTATCTTCTACGATAAGAAAACATTTCTTACCAGATGAGGTTTATGGAAGAGGTCCAAAAAAATGTACAGCTAGAGTTTCGAATCTTTGGGCGTAAACTGGAGTTCTAGGAAAACCGGCTGGCTTCTGATTAGTCGGTTTGTAATGGTTACATTCCGGACAATTCTTAACATATTCAGAAATGTATTTGCGCATCCCTGGAAAATAGTACCTACAGACAACTTTATTGTAAGTTTCTTCAGCCCCATAGTGTGCAGCCGTTGGAGAATCATGGTGTTCTTGTAGCACTCTTTCTCTTTCCTGGATAGGGACTATGATTTGGGTTTCTTCTGTTTCTACTTCTGGTGAGTAACAATACAGAACACCTCGACTCATAAGATAACCTCTGCTAGTCCAGTTTGCGAAGTTTTCATCTTTTTGAAGTGCTTTCGAAGCATTCAATTATTTTTTTTTTAATTCTTCGTCCTTCAGCTGCTCTCTCGAATTTCTTTGGACTTTCTTACTTGAAAATCGGCTGATATTGCAAATAAGTCACAGGAGACATCTTCAATTACATTCGAGGGTCTAGACAACATGTCTGCAAGCACATTAGCTTTACCATGAGTATACTCAATTTTCGGATAATAGGACTGAATCTGAAGAGCCTATCTTGCCAAATGACCTGATGGTGACTTTATGCTCATAAGCCATTTTAATGGCTTGTGGTCAGATGCTATAATTATTTCTTGGGTTTCGACGTAACCTCGAAATTTCTCCAGAGCCCAAACTACTGCAAGTGCCTCACGTTCAGTAGTGGAATAATTTCATTTTGCCGGCGGAAGCAGACGACTGGCATACTCAATAACATGTTCTTCTGAGCCTTCTCCTTGAATAAGGACTGCTCCTAGAGCGTAACTGCTAGCATCTGTGCGGATACGAAACGGTTTCAATCCATCTAGTTGTTTTAACACAGGAGGTGTTATTAATCTTTTTTTCAAAAGCTTCTTTCTGTTCAGGACCCCAAAACCATTGTACACCCTTTTTGGTAAGATTACTAAGTGGTCTTGCAATGGTCGCAAAGTTTGGAACATATCTTCTGAATCATGAGCAAGTTTGCAGGAAGGACTGAACTTCTTTTCATTGGCTGGCACGGGGATTCCCTGAATAGAGGATACTTTTTCAGGGTCCATTTCAATTCCCTTCCTGGTTATCCCCTGACCTAAATATTTAACTTGGTCACATGCAAAATGACATTTTTCTCTGTTAGCCTGGAGTTTAAACAAAGAAAGTCTTTCGAAAACAGTTCGTAATTCTCTTACATGCTGATCAAAATTTCCTGATAAAATAATGCATCATCTAAATAAGACAAAGCAAACACATCCTTTAGGCCTGCTTTAAATTTGTCAATCAGGCGTTGAAAAGTTGCGGGCGCATTTCGTAATCCGAAAAGCATGCGCAAATATTTATATGCCCCAAATAAGCAAATGAAAGCTGTTTTATCTTGATCAGCTTCATGTATTTTGACCAGTCTTTTGTTTAAGGTAATTTTGGTTATAGTTGGCCCCACGTTGAGCGCCAACTATAACCAAAACTACCTTAAACAAAAGACTCCCTTTAAATAGTTTTAATTAACAAAACACAATTAAGATAAAACATTACAATTAAAGGCGTTATAATTACACATTTAAGTTACAAAGTAAATCTCGAGGAACATCATGCTCAGTCCATGATTCCCGTACATCGATTGACTGCTATAGTCTTTGTTGGCTGGTGTTTTGTCCCGGCAGCCACTAGGTGGCGCTAGTTGAGCCGTGAGGTTACAAAATGACAATGAATAACAAAAAAATGAACCCTCTTGAAGAATGATTCTTTTTGACTAAGAAAAAATTAGAAAAAATTAAAAATTCATCTTAAGAACTTGAAGCGTTAATCAACTTAACAATATCTTCTAAAAATAATAAGGAATACTTTCGTGTTTTCTTACATATAAGAAGACGCATATTTAGCATAATTACGCGTACATAAATGAAATATATGTTTACTGCTGTTTTACTCAAGCTAAGCTGATACCCACGATGCTTTTGCGCATGGGCATATTCAGTTTCGCGGATATACGTCGGTTTATTTAAGGTTTTAGTAATATCTTGCCGCAGTGTTTTTCTGCATCCTATTTAATGGAAATAAAAGATATTCTGTTATTTTTAACTCTTTAATCATTGCTGTAATAATTGCGATTCCACTTTATTGCATATTTATCATTAGATAATATTTTTCTTATAAACCTTCTTCATAGGAAACACTGTATTAATATCTAAAATTCACACAGTGGTTTCTATTAAACTCTGTTCGTACGTTCACAGAACTTTACGAAACTCTGTTCCTATGTTCACAGAAATCACTGCATGAATTAAAGAAATTAATTTTCAAGAAGTTCCTTTACTGCTGACAACTAGAATCTACTTCTTTAGAGAAAGCAAATGTAGTTCATTGTTGAAAAATTCTTTCATTAAAAGTGATGAATTTAGTTGAGAAACTGATTAATTAGATGGACAGTCTTTTTTCTTTTTTTTTCTTTTTTTTCCTTTTTTTTTTTTTTTTTTTTTTTTTTTTAAATCTCGTACACTTTTTAATCCCGGATCCTAAACTGTTCTGGTTAATTCTGAACATCTGCGCGTGGTCTAATAGAATTATTAGTTATTCCAGTTAGTTAGAATATTACTGTACTCTATAATATCGAAAAATTAATTATATTAATTGGAATAATTATATTAATTGTGTATTCGCAATATAACTTATAACCATTTTTTCCCTCTCTCCTAGTGTTATGGAAGTATACTTTACTGTGTGCTAAATGGGCAAGCATTAAGAGTTTCATAATCATCTTATGTTTACATTACGGAAAACAAAATGGTAAGTGATAGCAAATTTTTTACTTCATTTATTTAGATACAAGTTTAATGTATTTGTGTGTGTTTAAAAATTACATGCAGAATCGTTAAAAAATATATTTACATCCAAGCATATCAACTTAAATTATGCATACTTAAGTCACGTAATAAATAACTAATTTTTAAATATTGTTGCGTTCTACGTGTTCGTGGATTTGGAGTAATTCATTATAACACTTGATAAAGAATCAAAACACTATTTATTCATCAGTATTACACAGGACAGTTCCAAAGACACGTTTGCAGTCATCGAAAAACTACGATAAACATGTTGAAACAATCAGCAACACAGCCTTCAGGCTACAACGGTGAAGACAGCTTTACGTCAAAGCTCTAAAGTACAGCTTCCGACTCGGTCAATCTCTCTCAAGCTAATCTCTGAACTCAAAACACTACTACTACATTACTGAATTCAAGATAACCCGCGCACAGGCAGGTATATGTAACTTTTAACCTACCTTCGGGAACATTCTCGAGGGAACCGCTAAGAATGCGTTCCAGAATGTTCTCTCTCCGACTATAGCATATCGTCAAGTTTGTCCCCAAATGGGCGATTTCGCGCCAAATCTGCAATCCTGTCTTTCCCTGCTACTTCCTAGCAACCTTAACCCGCTTTGCGGGGAATCTATCTTACTGCAGCTGGGCTTTTCGTAGCAATATTCAAACTGAGCTGTATACATACTTAGGACCACACAATATATTACTGCATTCCTTAGATTTTTATGTACGATTTAAATATCCGACACGAAAAGACATTTACTCGCTCGTTTCCATTTTTTTCGCAAATGATATATTTTAAGTAATATTTGCACTAGCCAATATTTAAAAAAAAAGGGCATTGAGACTGAAATAAGAAAATGTTGAGGAATTTTATTCTATAAGAGCAGTATTTCTGAAAATATAAACAAACGTCGCGACACAGATTTCCACAGAAGACCAATTTCATCTGATCTCATTAAGTTGTCACCTTACAACGTGTTCATGGTATATAATTAAAACTGTGCACTGCTTACTTAAACTTTACATACGTATTTGTTATTACAAAACATGATGTTTCGAAAGCCTCAGCCTGAAGAGCTTAAATTATGCAAACTTTTCTCCATACACACGAATGACTTTCATTTCTCTTTGAAACCAAAGTGACTAATACGTGAACTCAAATAAATACGTAAAAAGTAATAAAAATAAGTAAAAATTATAAACTCATATTTTTTTTAATCTTATAATGAACTTAAATAAGTATAGTAGGTATATAATTAAATTTTGCTATTTTTGGTAAGCTTTACATACGTATCACGATGGGTAAAAATTTTATACATGGAAAGGGCTTATTTATGGTGTGCCCAGATTTTAATTCCATGAGCATCTATCTTACGCATATAAAGTGACTAGAGATCACTGATGCCAGTGACATACTCATGAAGTATGTCATAAGGATATCCTTAGATCGGTCGCGGACACTTAGCCGACAGGACACTTAACCGACACAAGTTAGCCGACAAGACATTTAGCCGACAGGGACACTTAGCCGACATGGACAGTTAGCCGACAGGGACACTTAGCCGACAGGACATTTAGCCGACAGGACATTTAGCCGACAGGACATTTAACCGACACGGACAGTTAGCCGACACGGACACTTAGCCGACACGGACACTTAACCGACAGGTCATTTAGCCGACACGGACACTTAGCCGACAGGACATTTAGCCGACACGGACAGTTAGCCGACAGGACATTTAGCCGACACGGACAGTTAGCCGACAGGACATTTAGCAGACAGAACATTTTGCTGAAACAGAGAGTTAGCCGTCAAGACATTTAGCTACGGGACACTTAATTGTCAACTCATTTAATTCACAGGACACAAAGCCGACAGTAACGTTTAGCTGACACGTACCCAATAATTATTCATACTTACTATCAATTACAAAATTTCTCGACTGCTCCATAAGTTCAATATTTAAGTTATTTTTTCACTATCAGTAAAATTCATTTTTCGATTCTTAAAGATCTCATATATACTTTTAATTATTGTGTTAATTTAGCATTGTTTGATATGTATCCATGGACCTTATAAGAAATAGACCAACCCAAATGGGTTTTCTCCCTTGTCTTGGCTTATTGCCGATTGTCACCTTGCCCATATCCGGAGGAGTATGCGTATAATTTTCAAGAAAAAGCTGGTGATAGCACCTCATTTCACAAATTAGAATTTTTGGATATTTTTATTTTTGAAACTGAGATTGATTTTTAAAAATTTAGCATGTTTATCTAGCATAATTGATGTTCTAAATAATTATAAAGCTGTTGCATGCTTTCAGGTCTGGATATTTTTGTAGCTTTTCCTATGCTGTAAGGGAATTTGTATCTCCTTCTTTTAAAAGTAATATTTTAAATCTGAACTAATAGAAAAATTCAAGCAAAAAATTTTCTCTTACAATTTTTATGTTTTTATTGGTATAAATAAGTAAAAAATACTAAAATTGATAAAAGGAATTTTTGAAAGTTTTTGCTTAAAATTCTTATTTGTACTGCTTTTTTAAAATTATATCTGAATATTAAAGCATAATATTCTACAAAGAAGTTTTATTTCAATAATATTTCATAATACATTATAGTGATTAACACTTTTAACACTTTAATAATTTTTATGCATTTATTATAAAGTTAAAAATTGTATTTGACTGTAATAATTAATTGTGCTAGTATTTTATAGTGATTATTTTTTTTAAATTTATGTCTAGTTCTGCATAAGTTTTCTTATTTATTGTTAATTTATTTTATCAGCCCGAAGAGGCGGCAGCTCAGAAAAGCTATCAGTTTCGAAACGGCATTTTGCTTTGTTTCACTATAAATGCCCGTTTCACTTTGCAAACTTTTGCCACCAAATATTAGCGCCCTGTATTATATTTAAAGAAATTAAATAATGAAGAATCTGCATGAATGCACGTATGTTTCTCTCGCACTGTGAAAAAAACAACAGAATTTAGAACCATAAAATTTTGAATAACGTAATCCTCCACCCGCACATGGGCACTTGCAAGGCCTAATTTCGAATTTGTTTTAATCCATTTCATATTTTGTAACTTTAACGAAGTTTTGATTAACAAACTCAACGAGTTCAAAGCAAGCAACGGGAACCCTGTACAGAAAATAACATTTTTATCTCCAACGCGGAAATTCTAAAGATATGTCATTTTCAAATATTTTGTGATATTGTTCTTGAATTGAATTTTATGTGGTTTATTTGCGAAGAACATGATATTTAATAAATAAAGGTAACACGCAAAACGTTACAAAAACGCTCCTTTGGGGGTAATATAAAATTATATTGCTGAGTGCTTCCAGAGTTTATCTTTTTTTTTCCTCATTACACTCAAAATCGTTTATGCTCCGAATATTATGAATTGCTAAAATAAATAATCATCTTGTAATGTTAATAATTAATGATCATATAATCAAATAAATGATCGTCTTGTTATGTTATAATAATTTTAAAAACTACTGCCTGAAAATGCTCATAAAATCAAAGAAAATTATCAGATCTTGTTTCATTTTACCTTATTTGTTTCAAAGCATCATATGCTATCAGTATTATTTAATTTTATTTTAGTTGTACACAAAAATAAGTTCATAAGTTTTGCGTTTAGAATTTTTAGCGTTTTACTAAAGTAAAGAAATTTATACAAGAATTACGCTTGAAAAATTATTGTTATCCTTGAATTATACTTTTTATGGAAACATATAGTGGTGAGGGTTAGTTTAGCAAATATATTTTATTTTGTTATTAAAAACAATTAAAAAAAAGAATTTTTAAGCAAAGAAAAGGTATAATTTATTTGTGACCTCTATAATTTGCAGTTCATGACATTCTTGAGATAAAAATTCTGTAACATTTTATTAACCACGCCTCTTGCTTAAAATGCTTACTTAGGTGAATGTTTATAGCCCTAAACTAAAGCCTAATGTTTAATTTAGAAGTAAAATATTCTTTAAGGTTTTGTTTTATTCATTTTCGAGAAATTTCAGCGCTTTTTCAATTTGGCCAATGTACACCAAACAGCACGATACATATCAAACAATGCTAAATTAACACAATAATTAATAGCACATATGAGATCTTTAAGAATCGAAAAATAAATTTTACTGATAGGTGAAAAAATGACTTATATATTAAACTTGTGAAGTAGTCGAAAAATTTTGTAATTCATAGTTTAAATAATTTTTGGGTACGTGTCAGTTAAACGTCATTGTCGGCTTAGTAACCTGTTGACTAAATGTCTTGACAGGTAAGTGTCCCGTAGCTCTAAATGTCCTGACAGCTAACTCTCTGTTTCGGCTAAATGTCCTGTCGGCTAACTGTCCGTGTCTGCTAAATGTCCTGTCGGCTAACTGTCCTTGTCGGCTAAATGTCCTGTCGGCTAACTGTCCGTGTCCGCTAAATATCCTGTCGGCTAACTGTCGGTGTCGGCTAAATGTCCTGTCGGCTAAGTGTCCTTGTCGGCTAAATGTCCTGTAGGCTAAGTGTCCGTGTCAGCTAAATGTCCTGTCGGCTAACTGGTGTCGGTTAAGTATCCCGTCGGCTAAGTGGTTTTCGGCTAAGTGTCTCGGACCCTCCTTAGATCCCGTAACACAGACTCTAGACCAGCATTTCTTTATCTTTCTCATAAGTGGAACTCTTTTTAATGTTAACTTTTACTGTGGAACCCCTGCTTTGCTTCAATCGTATGGTTTTATTAGAACATTCTGTAAACGGATTACTTTCAACAAAAATTAAAGTTATTTCAAATAATACTCTTTACTTCAAAAAGTAATTTCAAAATTAAGCCAAAAGTTCTTAAAATAACGTATTCAATTTAAATAATAAGCGATACGGCTTTTTAATATCGCAGATATACTTAATACTAAGTTTTATTTAGAAAACTGAATTCTCGTGTCAGGTCCGCCATCAGGTCTGTTGCGGTACTTGCTTTTGGTCGATACATAAGCTGAGAATCCCATTTCATGCTATTGGAAAGAGGCTCAGTTTGAACGCCTAAGCACCAGATCACGAACCCCGTTTCATGTAGTTGCAATTAATAAAAGAGCTTTCATGGCCATTTTGACAAGTTCAGATATTCAGCTTTTAAACTGCACCAGAATTCTACTAACGGCATTAATTGAACGTTTTTTGCAACTGTGAAGCATGGTATCATTTAAATAAAAGTTTCCTATTCTGCTCACATGGTCGAAGGTTGTACATTGAGAATGAGTTTTTAATCTGCAGTGCATTTTGATATTTAACCTGTTGTTCATTTGGAAAATACCGATTTAAAGCTTCACTCAAGGTGCTGAATAATTCCTTGAATAATTGTCTCCCATATTTTGAATCCTGCATCTGAAAAGTCTTTTATTGTTCGGCAGAAATCAAAGTTGTTGAAGTGCACACAAACTGTCCAAAATTCTGTCTTTTTCTTGAAAGCAATAATTTTTTTTTTTTTTTTTTTTTTTTTTTTTTTGTAAGCAGTCAATACATTTACTTGTTTGCCCTGAAGTGTTAACCCTTTAAATTTTAATAAGATGCTCATTCATCTTTGTAAAATAATAATAATAAGTAGTAATAAGTATATTATACTATTATGTTTTTGAAGCATAAAAAATAACGATTTTAATATTTCGAATTACTTATATGATATCTATGCGAATAAATGTTTGTTTTGACATTTAAATATAACCGGATAATTCAGTATTACATACTGTCTGAAATTACCGTAACTATAACAGACCCAGAAGTTTAGTCCAAATACATACTGTAACCCCAACGAGCGCCACCTAGCGGCCGCCGGAATAAACACCAGCCAAGAAAAAGACTTTAGCCTTCAGTCGATGTACTAGACTCAAGACACTAAGGATGGTGTTTCCCGAGATTTACTTTGTAACCTAAATGTGTAATTATAACGACATTAATTGTAATGTTTTATCTTAATTGTCTTAATTAAAACTATTTAAAAAGGCCAAGTGAGTCTTTTGTTCATAGTAGTTTTGGTTATAATACTCATTTCCTTATAATTTTATGCCTCACAGTGATGGTTAAGGGCGGTGAATACCATTAGTTTCACCTGGGTTTGAGCCCGAATGAACGGGCTGGCTGAATGTTTAGTGTTTGAGGATTTCTCTTTGTATAAAGCAAATGTGAGTCAGTTTTCCTTAGAAAGTTTCGCGAAAACCTACCTTTCGTCAGCTAGATAACCCTCATGCGTTTGTCTAAATTAATATAACCTAACCTAATCTTTAGAATTTAAATCATAATTACCTTTGTATGTTTCTTCTGACATAACTTTGTTTAAAATTTGACTTTAAATATAATATATCTTTATCCTTGCTTTATCGGTTTATATGTGAGTAGCTGCTAATTTTAATAATTTTTAAAAGGAAAATAAACGTCGGAATTAAATATTCACAGTTCTGACTCATATTACTCTTTTCACGATATTCAAAATTTAAAGAAATTACATACTGGCTTTTGAAGAAATTGAAACAATATATGTAACTGAACAGTATGCTTGAAAAAATAGTGTCCTATATCAACCTTTCAAAGAGACGAAGGCCCACCAGCGTCCGAGCGGTAAAGTCGCTGAACACTGGTAGTTCCGTCCGAGGTGCGAATCCCGCGAACGGGCTGGCTGCATGGGCGTTTTCGTGGTTTTCCTCATGTGTAACGTGTAAACGAGCCAGTTTCTCTTAGGAAAAATCCTCCACGAAGGCATCCCTCCCCTTAGGCAGATAGCAATCGAGGCTTTGCCATAATCACACACACAAAGAGACGAAATATATATGAAATTTGATAAAAAATTTAACGTATTGAAAAATAAACGTGCTTAAAGGAATTTCTACATAGTTTTTTTTTTTTTTTTTCTTTCCAAATATTTCAGTAGTCTAAAAACACAGATGTCTCAGGAAAATTGCACAGCTGTTGTATTCTTTAAAACTAGAGAAATGTTCCTGTTTAGTAAATTTCCTGCACGTTTAAAAATTAGGATTTTAATTTAGCATTTAACATTTGGTACCATGGGTATAAATTATCATTGTGAAATTATCAGATGTGTTTATTAATTATAAACGAATATCAGTGAGTGCAAGAATAGCTTTAATTTATGATAGGACGTAGTTATTAAAATTATTATTATTATTTTATTAAAGTCTAAAAGTAGGCTATTAAATTAAATGACAGAAATAGTTTAATTTATAGAAGAAACTAATTTTATAACTAAAAATAATTTATTCTATTCTTTGATAAAATAACATCTTCCTCATTTTTTGTAATATTGAAACATTATCTATAATTAGGCTTAGACAATATCGTTGAAAATATAATAATCGCTTAAGGAACTTCAAGGGGATAATTTTCATTTCCAGGCATACAACATAAATAAATAAATAAATAAAAATAAAATAAGAATAAATAAACAAATTTTCAGATTAATCATTGGAAGATTATAGCCATTAAATCAGAAAGCAGAAAACCTTGTTTTCCATAATAAACAAATAGTAATAAAAATATATAAATAGACATAATTTTGAGACAGTAAAAATCAGATTCAGATATTCTATTTATTATAATAACAACCAAAAATATACATGTATTTTGTAATGATAAAAACATGTGGCCTTTTGCTGATGTGGGCTTTTATCTGCGTGCGTATTTGTTCACATGGGCAATTTTCGCAGTGGGGTTATTTTTGTGGGCTTTTGTGGTACGCGCTTTATCCAGCGAGCTTATATCTGGTGACCGTTAAAAGCGGATCTGAGAAAACCTGTACACGTGAGGGGGGGGGTGAGTTAATTGTTTTGACCACATTTATCTGTAGTTTAATTGTTATCGGTGTCATGGAAATATATCATTTAAGAAAAGTGCAATTATGAAGAACGACTTGTAATTTGACAGAATCCGAAGATGACAATGTTTATCTCTTTCCCGCTGAACTACATTCGTTAAGAAAGTGCAAATTTATATGAACTAGCAAATTTGTAGTCGTGATTTATGTGGGAATATAATGCTTAGCTTGTTTCAGTGGCTGCGATTCACATTTGGCAATCGGCTGTTTTTCATCTGGAGTGCATTTTGAAATATCAGCCGACTTTTTTTGGCCGTTGTGAACTGCGGATATCGAATCTGTAGATAGGAGATACGACTGTATATAAATCACTTTTTTTTTCTTATAATGTGCTTTTATTTGTAACAGAGGTTTTGCTTGTTGAAACATGCCCGGAAACTACAGCAGCACTTCCATGTCCGGCACTAACACCTGTGGAAAATGATGATCGCTCTTTAGCTGCATTCTGGTATAAGGATGACGAAGTGAAACCTTTCTATATGGTTGATGGCCGAGCAACTCCATCTATTGAAAGTGGAATACATCGTAAGCTGTCCGATTTGGGCTTAAGATCTAGGTTTAATGTCTCCATCATACCGGCCATCTTATACGTGGATGTGGAATCTAGAGAGGATGCTGGCGTTTATGTTTGCAGAGTAGACTGGTACAAATCATTAACAAGGACTTCAACCGTGGAATTTAAAGTACTAGGTAAGTAATAATCCTTTTTATTAATTCCTTAATTTTTAATGTGTTAAGTATATTAAAAGGTCAGAAGTCATAAGATATCTCTCCAATGTCTGACTGATTCTTCTCCAAATTTCGATTGAGCAGTCACCCATCAAGGAATGGAGTAACGAACTGAGATTCGGTGCATATTGCTAAATACATTTACATTTTTTAAACACATAATATAGTTTATTTAGACCGTCTTCAACCGCGTCCAAAAAGGTCATTTTGGAGCAACGTACTGGCAGAGACGTAATGATCCTTTGCCGTGCCTTTATTGTTTGCAGGACGGTATGGGAGGGGAACACCCCTCGTGGTTGAAATTTAAGAAAATTACAGTTGCAATTAAAAAAAAAAATTACAAATACGCCGAAAACGATATCTGTTCCTGTTGGTCATCAGATGATTAACATATATATTGTTTCATTTTCAAGTAAAACTTAAGAGGTGAATCCTAAGCTCATCATTTTTTCACCCTCAATAATATTCATATGACATAAAATATAGTAGCTGAATTACTTAATGCACTGGACTGGAGTTTCTTTTTACTGAATAAATAATTTATTTTGCAATTAAGTAGCGCAAAATAATTTTGCATTTAAAGAAAATACAAGTAAACTTCCTTTGAGAAATTATGCGCTTTCCTGAATATCTGTTTTCAGTTTGGAAAGCTTTTTCGCTTTTGTCTTTAAAGATGTTTCTGTAATGAATATATTCCCCGCTGCTCTCATTTAGTAAGATAGTGCATTTATTAATTGAAAGTTTATCAGAAGCAGAATTTTACTGTCCTGAAAAAGTTTTGCTTCAACATGCTTCGGTTTTTTTAAGATATATCTTTATTTACAATTTCATGTTAAAGGTTTTTGCATACTAAATTATTTTTAAAAAGTTACTTCCTTGCTATTTTCTTTTATACTATGCCACTATTAGCTAGGATTTTCTTTAAGTTGCTGCAAAGTAATAAAACTGCAACTATTTTCCTGTTAATCTTTCTTTCATTAGCACCCACACCAAAGCTAACTATATACGAAAGAGAAAAGGTGCTGACTGATGTAGCAGGACCTTATAAAGAAGGCTCGGATTTGGAGCTAACTTGCGAACTGACCGGAGGTAAAATTTGCATAATTCATAAATGGCCTATCAATATCAATAATTTGTATAGTAATTGATAAGCTACATAGTGTAACATAAGTAATAATTAATAAGCTACATAAGTAATTAATAAGCTACATAGTCAAAATTAATTTCATACATAAACGCTATTTGTAATGTTATCGAAAGTAATGTATGAAATGAAAAAGTGTACATCCTTTATAAATTCACAAAACGTAAACTCCACATGTAGTTATATGAAAAATTATGTTGAGTTAATACTATATAGTTATTTGGACAGTCATTATAATTGGATAGGCTTATAAAAATATAAAAATATTTTGACTCGGAAAACTGCGATTTTATTAGGTGTATTTCATCTTTTTAATGCATATATTCACTTTGCTTTCATGAATTTGAAGTGTTCATTACAAAAGCTTTCGAACAAAATTCGGCTTTCATTTTCAAAACAAGATTCACGTGTCTGATTTTTTCTTTCCCATTTCTTCTTCATTTAAGCTCTTAAGAAGCCACAAAATTAATAACAGAACCAATTTATCTCTCTGGTTATGTGTTTATCGTGACTATGTAGAACATCTTCCCTTAACACTCTCATGAGGGTTCCGTTCATTTCTTTTTCCGTTGTATTATGATTTATAGAAACATATCTTCTGTCCTCAAGATACAAGTACTATTTATAGTTATGGAGTATCACAGCTGCTGGACTCTTTGCATCCATCTCTACAATGTATGGGAAAATGAATAATTAAAAGAAAAATGGAAAAGAAATGCTGTAATAAAAAGGAAATAAAAAAATTCACTTTCAATATTCCTGCATTTGTTTACAGCATCCAGTTTACGAATCAAGAAATTTCTGCATTGCAGTAGATTAGTGTTTTACACGCATGTAATCTGGTTGTACTTAATACAGTTACTTAAAATAAATAAATAAATAATTAAATAAAAATAAAGGTCACAGTTTCATGAATTTTTTGGCACTCAACTCCACGTAAGGTTATTATATATAGCCAGATTGGTAAGCAATGAAAGTAATATTAGTTAGTAAGTCTCACTTTCATTAATATACATGTATTACTGCTAATGTGCATTTCATCAACGATGGGATCTGGGGCCGATGCTGGCTAGAAGTTCTTGTCTTAACCACGAGACTCTGACTTAACAGTTTGCGATTTTGCTTTTTGAAGCTATGGGAATGGTTAAGATTTTTCCTGTATATTACCTGCAATTCTCCCATACCTAGAACACAAGGTCATCGATAGCATTTAAACCAATTAATGGTAACATATTATAGCAAGAAACAACTTTCGTATAGATCTGGGCAGCGGAATAAAAAGCTATAATATTGAACATCTGAAAGCAGAATAAATGCCGGAAAAAAAATTCGCGAGCTTTCTTGAGCAATTTTAAAAAAGTCAATTCCAATTTCAAGTGTAGAATGTGTAATGATTTCTGAAACCCCAGATTCATTTTGAATAACCTAAAATATAAATACTGTAGGCTTTTCTTTTTATTTATTTATTTCTGTTGCTGTTCGATAGGGGAATCAGGCCCACTGCAAGTTCTCTGGGCTATCAAGGGCAACATCGTCGACTCCACTTTTCGAGCCCTTCCGAATGGCAGGCGAAGGAATGATTATGTCATGCGGAGCCTGGAACGGAGTCTCTGGATGGTCGCTATCACATGCTTGGCGGTGAAGGATCGCAACTCAACTGGAGATCCCTTCCTCATCACTTCCGTACAGCTTGATCTGTTCTGTATGTTAGTGTCTCGTAGGTTGCTTAACGCAAAAATTGTTGTACGTTTATGCTTTTATTATAAACTGGTTATATTCTTACTTCCTGAGTAGATAAAAGCTCTTAGTGCCTCTAGTATTTCAATTATCCTTGTTTATACTGTGATACTGTACAGCAGACCCTCTGTAAGACGATCATATTCTGTGTGATTTTGATCATTTCTTGATGTGATGTTTTAAAGAGAGGATAGTCAATAATAATATTTGTTTACGCTCTTTGCTTCAAAAGGCTGAAATCCCAAAATATATATTCTGTGAAACCTTGTCTGAGATGACCACCCATGAAAAAGACTAATTTTGCTAAGAATATAAATGTACAGTGGTATTGAAGATCATTATTCTATAACATCCACAAATCAGAATTACCTGGAACCGTTTATCGACGTTTTAGAGAGGTTTTGCTGTATGTTGCAATTTTCAAATTATACTTTTTAAATTTTCCCTTTCCCTCTTAACTCTAAAGATTTCTAAATTTACTTTCCTTGAGCTATGTATGTGTCAGGTATTTTTTAACATTCTTCTTCAGAAAATTTACAGGTTTTGAATAGATTCTGTATCCATTTTCAGTTGAGAAATGTGTTACTTCATTTTAAATCAAAAAATAAATGGAAAGGAAAGAACAAATGGACCTAAATCAACGAAAGAAAATTTTTACTACATCAAATAATATATCTGAAATTTCCAATAATTCAATAAGCATGCATATAAATTTATATGTTTTCAGCATTTACAACATTTTTTAACTAACAGTCTTATGTCATATAATATGCTCTTCTTTATCCTAGTAGATGTTTCTGTAGCTTCACATGACTTTTTAATCACATTAATTATTACAAAAATTTGTTTGCTTTGTCTTACAAATTACACAAAATTTGTCTTACAAGATGCGTAAACGCAGATATGCTTTTCGAAATCAGCATGAAAAAAGCATTAAAAAATATGTGTTACTTTTAATATGTTGAGAAACTTTTCTAAAAATATAGACTCCATTGCTTTTATATAACTTAAGTCTAACTGCACTGTTGAATAACAACAACTGTTATTTAAATTATATGGTATTGACACTGCAGTAATAATTAATTTGTTCGGTCAAAGTCAAAGGAAGCATCCACTGTGTATCTATATTTGATATAAATTAATGTAGCCAACCGTTTAATGGTGCTTCAGGTAATCTTACTCTTTGGAATAATTTCCGATTTTTTGCGGAGAAAGAATGCAGTTAAGAACTTCAAAAAGTTACGCCTAATAATTCTGAAAGCGTAGGCCTAATCATTCTTATTATCGAGCGATGTATTAACTATGTAAATAAATGTACATCTGCACCGCATATGCCGCTGGAATATATAGTTTAAAAGAACTTTTGTAGAAACTGAAACATCGTCGTGTTAGTATCCTTTCTCTAGGAATTTTGATTGCTAAAAACATAAAAATATTTTGTAGCTATTTTATTTTCACTCTATTTTCTAGCTTACTGGTGTATACTCTACAGAATTTTTCTTTTTTATCTTAAAGTAAAACCTCTTGGTGTCCGAATCACACCCAATCACGGCACTTGCAGGGAAGGCACTATGTTGGAAGTTTATTGTCGAACATGGGGTTCTAAACCACCTGCAGAAATAACATGGTGGATGAAAAATTTCCGTCTCTACAATGTGTCCGGATATTCTTCTGACTTCGATTCATCTTCTAGTATCTTGAGCCTATTCCCTCTTGCATCCGATCACGGGAAGATCATAACTTGTCGAGCAGAAAACACCAAGTTTCAGAACTTTATAATGACGGACAACATAACTCTAAATGTCACATGTAAGTTACAATTTCGATAGCAAAATTCATTTTATAGAAATTATTTCCTGTGATTATTGTGTTCTAAATGTTCAAAAATAGAATATTGTTTATAATGATATTTTTATCTTTCTTTCTCCTCCCCCCCTTTTTTAAGTCGTTTCTTGTAAAAATCGTGGGAAATTTCTTTTCACTAATGTGAAAAAATTCACATACGTAATATCGTATGTAACAGTTTTAATTAAAACTGTAATTTAAATTCTCAACTAACTTTAGAACTATTGTGCCCAACCCGTGCTGCTCAGTTCCTGTTATTCGTATACCAGCGGTCGAACGGTAAAATCGCTGAACACAGGTCGTTCCGACCTGGGTTCGATTCCAGGCGAACGGGCTGGCTACATAAACGTTTTCATGGTTTTCCTGACGTGTAACGTGCATACGAGCCAGTTTCCTTTAGAAAAACCTAAACGAAAGCATCCCGCCACTCATGCGGATAGCCCTAGTGTGCTGTGCCGTAATAAACTAAAGCAAATCAAATCAGATCCTGTTGATATTACGTGAGTCGCTACTTTTAACTGAAAAATGAACAAAAATTGTGACGCTAAATTTGGAAATAATAAATGATTAGACGAATTTTGAATATATCTGTTTGCAAAAATTAACCGATCAACCTTTTTTAAGACCAAAAGAAACAAATAAATTGTTCAAAGAACGAAAGCATTATAAACTGAAATGAATTTAGGGCAGTCTCCTTTTAACAGCAATCATTTAAGTCTTTCTGGTACCTTGTTTGAATAAAAACATGTAAACCGAAAATAAACTATCTTATTGGTTGTAAGTTTATGAATTTTAAGAAAAAAATTTGCGATTTCAGAAAACATAGTTGTGTTTCAGTATCTTTGCTACCTTATTCCAACAGGTATCAAATCAACCATGAACTTGAAACGTAGAATTGTTATTAGATATATAGTGTGAAAAATCGTGTACTGAAATAGATTTTTGTTAGTTGTACATATTTAAAGAATAGTTTTGAGCTTCTCTTAGATATTCTCTGGTCTCGAGCTTCTCTCTCTTTTTTAAACCATGCGTTTTGGTAGTAACTTTTTTCTTATGTGAAGCATGCGACAAAGTATGTTAAAAGCTGCTGTCAAGTCTTTTCTTTTTTTCTTTAGCATATTATAAACAGGTGCAACGATTTTCAAGAATGACAGAAGTAAGAAGAAATTACTAGTCATTAAGGAATAAAATAAAAATTAATTTCGAAATTTTAAGCTTTTAATAAAACCGTTTAATCGAAATTTAGTGAAATCAAGTATTAAAGATTAAATTCTTTATAATATGATAAACCTTCTTTTTTCAACAAATTTTATTTTTTATAGAATTATTTTCAAAAATTAAAATCTGTCTACGAAAATATTAGTTTTATAACTTAAAGCTGATAAATACCATGAAATTAAAAGCTCTTAAAAATTTTCATATTTAAATCTTAAGATAACTCCTTTTACAAGATATTATTTTATACACATTAATTAGAAGTTAAATTTAATTTCTTCTGTTTGCAGTCAGCATTATATGACTTTTATCAATTACAGACAAATACTTTCAAACCCAAAACAGAAAAGTCTAGGAGACACTAACACAAAAAGAAGCTCTGTAATTAAGAATCAAAATGTAAATCAATTTATGAATTATATGCCTCTGGATGCTTAGTTTTTGATATTTCAAATGTCTCTGAACATCCAATAGTAGAAGAATAAATTATTCGCTCACTTTAAATTTAAGAGAGAGAAAAATCGAGATCGTTATCGAGTGCGCCAATCAACCTCCAGAGCATCTAACTGAAAATGAGCAAATGGAGGAGGTTCGCTGAAATGGAAAGAATGCAGGGTATGCGGCTACTTTCTCGATCACTAGAGTTAGGGGTGAGGGGGACGATCATAACCGTTTGACGTCCGTAGTATTTTTTTCTATCCTGCATGTCACAAACCAGATTCAGCGTTCACATTAAAAATGCTGCGATTTTTTTATTGATAAAATCTTTTTGATATGAAAGGAAATGTAACTTTATGAAACTGAAATATTAACTAGTTAAATTATGGTCGTTAATAAATACTAAAGCGTAGCTTTTGTCAATTATTCGGAAGGGCTGTTTGGAAGAGCTGTTTTTGGCTAAGAAGCTCGAAAAGACTGGACACCAATTTTCTAGAATATTCAAAAAGTGAAAACATGTGTAGATCATACAACCAGTAGATCACACAATTCAAACACTTTTCAAGCAGAGATTACTTTTTAAAGAAATCTAAATTATTAGAATTACGCATGCTTCGAAGAAAAAAATCCAATACAAAAAATTTCTAAATTTTGAGAGAAAAAATATGGGATTAAGTTTATATTTGGAATTTTCTCAAAAGCTCTGCATAAATTAAATTTAATAGTGTAGTATCTAACCAAGAGATGATGAAGTTTTTTACGCTGACCTGTAAACAAAATCGGAAAATGCTTGACGCTGTTCGCCTCTCTGGATAGGAATAGGAAATAATTCTTTTTAAACTCATTTTATTTTTAAAAAACATCGCAGTTAAATCACGTGTGATGAGTTTAAAGTGAGAAAAAGTGGATAAAAAATCAGTGATATATAACAGAGGTAGCCAAACTTCATTTCAGTAAAGGCCACATGTTCCGAACGGTACAGGTCAGTTCGACGCCAATGTTTCGACGCCAACGGTTCGACGCGTGGTCACTTCGACACGAGGTCATTTCGATGCGGTGTCAATTCGACGCCATACTTTTTTTTGCTTTTGTTTAACGCCATACTTTTCGTAGTTTTATTTATTTTTAGAATAAGTTTGCATCATCATTCAAATAGATGCGATATGCCTGATATAATATATATTATAATAGATTTTTTTGAGATAGACACAGAATTCATTTTCCCTGCTTAAACATACTCCAGAATTGGAAATGTGCTTGACGATATTACATACCTAACTTGTAAGTAAACATTTATCATCTTAAGTATATAATCCCTCACTTTGAGTATGAAGCTATTGTTAACTGACCCTCCCCATGGACCGACTCGTATGTGTCAGAGTACTGATACCTGTATGTGTCAGATTAGGGGGGGGTGTAACTTCAGAACACCCGTGTTGGGTGCAGGAAAAGACAGGTTGTCTTTTAAAATATTTATTTTGAAAACTTAATAAGAAATTAACGACGCTAAAATGCGTCGACATTCACTTGTTTACAGCATCAAAAGCTTTTTACACAAAGCTCTCTCCTCGTTTTGTTAAAAACCTGGAAAGAGAATAATTAGTCCCTTATGACCGGAAACCACACTAGGGGAGTTTTCGTTGCACCTTTCTTCCAAAGGTCTGCTGTCCATTCTGTCGCTGAGAAAAAAAAAATAGTTCTCATTAAGCACCTGGTAATCCGAGAGGTGCATACGTCTGAACGTCCAGGGGTTATGAAATCGCTTCAGATTTGTCGTTATCTATTGACGATTATCAACGTCAACGTGGATATTTTTTTAGCTTTTCCTATGCTGTAAGGAAATTTGTAACTACTACTTTTAGAAAAAATTATTTTAAATCTGAACTAATAGAAAATTTCAAACAAGCAATTTTCTCTTGCAGTTTTTGTGCTTTTTATTGGTGTAAATAAGTAAAAATACTATTTAATAAATAAGTAAAAAGTGTAAATAAGTAAAAATACTATAATATTTTTTTATTTACTGTTAATTTAATTTATTAGCCCAAAGGGGCGGTAGCCTAGAAAGGCTGTTAGTTTCGAAGCGGCATTTTGCGCTGTTTTACTATAAATGTCCGTGTCTTCTTGCAAATTGTTGTTACAAAATATTATCGCCCTGTATTATATTTAAAAAAATAAATAATGAATAATCTGCATGAATACATGTATGTTTCTCACACTGTGACAAAAACGACAGTATCTGGAGCCATCAAATTTTGACTAATGTAATGCTCCACCCGAACATGGGCCGAATTTCGAATTTGTTTTAATCTATTTCCTATTTTGTAAAACTTTAACGAATTTTTTATTAACAAACTCAACGAGTTCAGAGCGAGCATTGTACGGAAAATAACAGTTTTCATCTCCAGTGCGGAAATTCTAAAGATACGCTGTTTTCAAATGTATGTGATTTACGGGCGAAGAACATGATATTCAATAAATATAGGTAACACACAAAACGTTAAAAAAACGGTACCTTTTGGCGGTAATATAAAATCTGAGTGCTTCTAGATTTTACTTTACCTTTTTTTTCCCTTCATTACGCTCAGAAAATTTTATGCTCCGAATTTTATAAATTACTAAAATAAATATTCCACTTTAATGTTAATAAGTTAATGATGATATAATCAAATAAATGATTGTTTTGTAATGTTATTATAGTTTTGAAAATGGTCATTAAATTAAAAAAATTATCAGATCTTGTTTAATTTTACCTTATTGATTTCAAAGCATCATGTACTATCAATCTTATTTAATTTTACGTTATTTGTACGCAAAATTAAGTTCATAAATTTTGTGCTTAGAGTTTTCACCGTTTAACCAAAGTAAAGATGTTTGTACAAGAATTACGCGTGAAAAAAATGCGCGAAATGCAGTAAAAAGTGCTTTAATGAGATATATTAAATCCTATTTGGAAAAAACCGTGGTTTTCATAATCTCATCACTATACAACATATCACATTTAATAATTAAAAAGAGTTATGTGATACAAATGCCATATGTTTCAGTGTTAAAGTAAACCAGATCGTCCCTACTCTTTCTTGCCGACATGTCGGTGACGCGCCTCCCGCCCATTGGGTTAGTCTGTCTCTTATAAGGTCCATGATTATAAAATGTACAGTGTAACGAGTATGTGTAGCAGTGTGTTAACATGCAACGTAACCAGGAGACCGAATGCAGAAAAATCTGATACTTTGCTCTTGTATGGCTATGTACTGTCTTGATTTCGGGGTCTAGCTTTAGATATTTGCGGGATCTGGACGGTACCCGACTATACAAGCCGCCCGGGTATCCGGACCTGCTCTCACTTGTCGCCTGTTTCTGAAATTTTTGTCGACAGAACTCCTTAGCTACTCAACTTAAGCATAACTTTTTAAGAATACAAACGTAATGCAACAGGACAATGTAGCGAATTTGAGGTTGCACTAACTATAGAATAAGCAAAATAAAAATTTCCTGCCGTTTGCATAACTGACAGCATATAGTTTCTATTTACAATTACAGAATTGCACTTTATGCTTAAAAGACGACTATTCAACTGCTGTCTTAATCAAATATGAGTAAAATTGATTTCATTTATTTCAATGAGTAAATTACAATTAAATAGCTTAAAATCAAGACGTGACAGGTGGATATTTAAAGCTGTGTGGAATAATTCTGTTACGGGATAATAAATTAGATTTATTTCCTCTTGTTATTTTATGAAAAAAATAACATCGATATTGTAATAACAAAAATATCGCTCAGGGCTTAATTTCTAAAATTAGAAGTGGAAGACCTCCAGGAGAGGTAAATAAAGATAAATGCATAAGATAATAATCAAAATTAAATAATTCGTAAAAAAATTTAAGAAATCATATATTAAATTAATAAAATGAGCAAATTGGTGGCTAATAAATAAAAGTATTGGGGCTTATCTTGTATTGAAGTACGACTTAATTTAAAATTTTACTTAAATCTAAAAAGTTCGAGCTCCGATCGGTTCCGCCTTAATTTAAGCCCTGACCGCTCTAACAGTAAAACGATTAATTAGTCTCTTTACCAGTTTCTTTTTTGTACATTGTATACTAATTTGCATCTTCTAAAGAGAATGCAGGAATTATAGAAATATCAGAATCAATAAGACAGAACACCTAAAAATTTTAATTTTTAATTAGAAAAAAAGCAAATTTTCCATTATGAGAAAAACATTTAATGGGTGAATAACAACTAAAGACGTCCAGCTAGTTAGTTAAACTTTCTGTACCTAACTGCAAACAAACCTTTAGAAGTTACCTCTATGTGTTGCCGAATTATCGCCACTTTTTAATACTTATTGTGGATGCAAGATAATTCAAAATGTAAAGGTTAAAAAAATAATACAAAAAAAGTTATTCACTTCTTGTTGATTGCTACTCACTGGAAATCCGTAACAAAGAACGTCTATTCTTTGTCTGTAAGGTATTGGCTGGATTAAAACTCTAGCAATTTCATGTGAAGTTACAACATTAATTGGTTCAGACAGAAAGAAACACAGCTAACTTTCAACGTTTATCAACTGTGGCAGTGCCAAGCGTTCACTTCTAGGACATGATGCACTTCAAAAAGTACCCGCGCCCAAACATCCACTCAGAATCACATACCATTTCCTTCTCAATTTGACACATGTTCGCTTGCCGTAAGATTTGTACAGATCTCTGGATTGAGCAATTGCGTGGAAACAATCAATTTAATACTAACAAATTAGTAAAATTTAAATATCACAAGTGCAGTTTTCGATTACAAAATAACTTATATCCGTCAGTGCATCTTTATTTTACTTTAAAACCAACGTCTTTATGATGAATATTTATAGCTGTGGGGAATAATTCTATTAGAAAGGCAATAAATAAGATTTGTTTCATTTTGTTATTTGATATAAAAAATTTCGATACCCTATAAATAAAGCCATAATTACGAATGCAGAAACCACAACAAATAATAAAAGTAAAGCAAATCTTTCATAAAGTAATATTCCAATTTAGAAAACGGAATAAGAAAACAAATGAAATTAATTAGTGAACGCAATTTTGCAAACAAAAACGTTCTGTTGAAAATAATTAAAATTATAATTAAGTATGAAAAGATTGATTAAAAAATCTAAATTAAAAAAAAAGGAAGTAAAATATCAAAAGAAAGTGAAAAAAAAATTTCATTAGAAAAGAACATCTTTCTTTAAAATACTTTAAATCTCCTTAACCAATAAAACAAAGGAATTCTTAATACTCATTTATGTTTATTTGTGAACTGCTGGTAATTGAGTTAAAAAAAAAAAAAAAAAAAAAAAAAAAAAAAACTTTTGAAGCAGGAAATGGGAAAAATTAACATTAAAATTAAATTTATTACCGCAGTCTTGAATTTATTGCCAGTTAAGCTGTAAAACCTCATGATACTCACGCATATAAAGTGCGTGAAATTTTTAGTTGACATATTTGTTGCCTTATATACCTATATATTTCTTATGGAAAGTAGATCAATCATTAATTTAGAGGTTATAACCGTTCTTCTTTCGTATGTGGGTAAAACTATAGTTAACATTCCATTTACTGTGATAATATCGGGAACGTTGTTTATAATTAAGTAAAAATCCTGGTTATTTAAAGGGAAATTAATGAAACACAGAGGCTGTATTATAATTATCAGAAAAAATACTATTAACAACTTATGTGTATGTTAAACATACTATAGCAATAACAAGCAAGTAAGTTGCATACATTTTCTTGCTGCTGTAGTGTTTGACCACTGTTCTTCGGTGTGTTCTTGTTATAACTTACCTGTATCATCAAACAATTTTATCTAGAATAATAACTTCATTTGGTTACTTAAATCAATATTCAAAACAAAAATAATATATGGAGATACGAAACAGTAAACATTATTAGAAATAAAGAAACTAAGCTACAAACGGCATAAAAGAACAGTATTTAGAGGAAAACATGTACGAAGTCATAGAGCCTTGTGTAAACAAAAATCGGTTAGAATGTTTTGCTTTTGATTTGTACGATGTTTATGCGTTTCAAATTACGCACATTTAAATTATTCGTACCTACTCTTGTGAATAAAACCTTCAAATACTATAACACCATTTTGCTGTCGGTGCTATTGTTCCGCGCACTTTGTATATGTGTGTATTTTTTTGGATTATTGGCACTTTCAAGCAGGGACATTTCAACAAAGAAAAATTCATTATTAGAGGAGTGATAGCAGCTTGTATAGTTTAGTGGCACTTCGCACAAAATCACATCTTCTTGCTCATCATTTGATAACTTGAAACACCGTCTTTGATTATTAATTTTAAAGCTACTGCACAAATATGGATTTCAATAAATTGTTTATGTATATATATATATATATATATAAAATGAAAAATATAAAATATCTACCTTTCTAATAATAAATTAAGTATAGCCCTTTTGCTCCCCTCTTTATTCTAAAAATAGCAAAGCAGTAACTTTGCTAACATAATCTTTTAATTCTGAAATGTTATTCATCATCTGATCTCTGCTCGTTGCGTATCTGAAATTTGATTCCTTTAATGTAAACATTTCTGTCACATAATCCGAAAAGTAACTGTGTGTTGGTATAAGCAGTCTTTGCTGCGTAATCTCTCTACATAGGACGGATGTTTCACATGCCACTCTGCCATAAATTTGCTTGCTTATCTCAACTACTACTAATAATCATGGGCAGTTCGCTTAAAAATCTTATTGCCAGCAGATTTTATTTCTCCTTGGGTATTTCTACGCGTTCCCATTACTTTATTGCAGTATGATTTAGTGCCATTGACCAAGCAGCCTATTAATCATTAATCGCTTTCCTATCCGCTTTTTGCTTTAGTGTTGTACTGTGTATAAAAAATTATAAAAAATACCCCCCCCCCTCGAAAAAAAAAACTGAAATGTTTCAGATTTTAAATTACGTCTAAAGGTTTTTTTTTAACATTTTGTGTGTTACATTTATTTATTAAATATCATGTTCTTCGCACTTAAACATAAAATTCAGTTCAACAGAAATATCGCAAAATAGTTAAAACATTGGCATTGCTCGCTTTGAAATACTTAAGTTTGTTAATAAAAAATTCATTTAAGTTTTACAAAATAGGAAATCGATAATAAAACAAATTCCAAATTTCAAATTTGGTGTTCCAGATGCCCATATTCGTAGGAGGATTAAGTCATTCAGAATTCGATGGCTCTATGAACCGTTGTTTTATCACAATGCGATAAATATACGTACATTTATTCAGATTTTTCATTATTTAATTTCTTATATATATAATATAACACAGCGCGATAATACTTTGTGGTAACAGTTTGAAAAGTGATTCACCGTTTGTAGCGAATCGACGCAAAACGAAAACAATAGTCCTTCAGGGACAAAGTCCAGGGGCGTAGCTAGAATTTCCAGCGTCCGGGGACAACTGAAGAATTTGCGCCCCTTTCTGTGTGCCAAGAATGGAAAACATTTCATTAAAAAATTTCATAGCATTAGTTTGGCGCCCCTTGGATGCTGCGCCCGGGGACAGATGTCCCCCCTTGCCCCACCCTAGCTACGCCACTGACAAAGCCCATTTGGACTAAAAATTATAAATAAAATGCGAAAATTAAAAAAAAAAGAAAGAAAATCTGAGAGGTTTCAGATTTTAAATTATTTTTTACATATTTGTAGGGAATTTTGGAATTTACCGGTAATGAATTTAATTTCTGTCATGTCTTTGAGTGGTGACCCCGTGCACTCGGAGTAGCAGTGGTTTGAGAGAAATTTTTAGGGAGCCTCTGTCATGTCGGATTGGGAGTCCGGAGCGGCAGCAAGATTTGCCTGCTTCTACCTCTCAGGGAAATTTAAGACTGGCGACCCATCCCTTGCCTGATATAGGAATCTGGTTGGGTCTCTTAAGCCTAGGCAGTGATTAGGTTCTGTTGTTTGATTTACTGCTAAGCAGTCCAAAAATGCATGTCTATATTCCTTAGGCCAGCCTGATTTATAACAAATCAAAACTGAGCTTGAAAAAATAGTTGCACAATTTGGTAATTTTGGCATACATTTAGATGACACGCTTTGTCATAACCATTTCATCGAAATCATTCCATTTACGAGAAAAAACAATAATGGAGTGCAAAGATGTTTAATGAATATAATTGAAGCTCATACTCTTTTTTGGTGTTTACAGTAAGTTATAAAAGTAAATCTACCAAGGAATTAGTTCTTTTTTCTTTTCAGTGTATTACAGCCAGTTGTATTACTTTTTAAATGTATGCTTTATTATTATTATTATTATTATGCAAGATTTTTAATTTCATATCCTTCAGTTTTAGTTTGAATTTGGAACATTTCCTTTTCAAGTCACATTTATTCTATCATATATCAAACTCTATTTTATTTTGGCAAAATTTTTAGCGCATAAACATTAATTGGCGGCTTCTTTGTGAAAATGCTTAGCAGGTAGAATTAAAAACATTTTACCCACAACATACCTCTCTTTAACCGACTGGCCTTTGCTGAAGAGAATATAAGGAAAAAAATTCTAGGTGATATTTAAGATTCGGCAAATCTTTCATTCTCATTTAACTAACCTACTGAGTAGCCAATTTGAATGCTTGTTAAAATTCAAATTCTTTTGTAATTTAGACCGCATCGCTTAAAAATAATGGTTTGCTGACAGTGAAGGATTAAATTTCTTGATCAAGAAATCCATCAGTATTATCTATTATTACGCGACGAACTAAAAAAATCTGACGATTTTTGTAAAGCCTGCATTTCCTAGATTGCTTTAGAAGTTCCAAGAAAAATTTCATTTGAAGTATTATTTTCCGATCTGTTTAATAGTGTAAAGACTGAAAGTCTGCATAAATTTGACCGTTAGACAAAGATATATAAGACAAATTCAACATTAAATAAAAGAAAATTATGTTTCAAATTTTGAAACGTTTCTGCGGAATATTATGTAGTCATCATAGGTTACGTACATCTGAAGAAGAGGATAAAAAATTAACTTCAAGACAAAGAAATTAGGTAAATTAAAATTCTGTTTTTGATTTGTTATTGAAATACAAATTTATAAAATGGAAATTTGATACTTTTCGTTAAACTTTCTTTAGCAATTTTTTTTTTTGGGGGGGGGGGCTCTTGAAGCCTGTCTACTGTGTAAAATCAAAATTTGGTATGTATAGATATTCGAGTTTCAGTATCTTGCAGCGTTTTTATAAATCTCTGTTTATATTTGTGTATCCAGCTACCAAATTTACATGGAGTTTTCAAGTCTGGAGCCAGTCTTTAAATTCTTTATCGGCTTGGATCACCAAATGCCAAGTACAAAACTTAAGTAGACCCTGTTTCGAATCTGAAGACACGGGTGGGCTGTACAGATACTTTTCATACTGATTCTTTTCTGTACTGATTCTGTACTTTCTGTACTGATTTTGCTGTACTGATTCTTTTCATACGTAACGTGAATTCAACCAGTTTCCTTTAAAAAAACATTCACAAACGCATTTCTTCCCATAACCAGATAGGTTCACGAAGAAAGCTTTGCTTTTATCACGTGCCCTCCAAAATCCAATCATGTATATGCTCTGTTACGTTTTTTACAAGAATGTGTTTAAATGATTCCCCCCTCTCAGGAACCCATCTACTGTATGAAATCAAAATTCGCAAATTTTATAGTGTTGCGTGCGTGCGTACGGGTTCGTTATGAACTGAATGCACAAGTCCCATGAGAAATGAATAAAATTTCTTATTATCATAACAAATAAAACAAAATACTTAAATTTCCTCAGATATTCGTACAATATCCCAATATCTCACAGTAGTTATCTTTCAAACTACTAAAACGTTCTAGAGAACTTAATTCAAAGCAGAGAAACTTAGAAAAAGCTAATCCGATCTCGCCGCGAATTCGCTAACAACAACAGTTTTCTAAACAACTCATAAAACAACTACTAATTGAGAGATTTTCCTCCTTTTATAAGCTTTTCAACTAACGCACAAGCACATTCTGGTATTTTCTCGATTTTTCCCGAAAAAGAAAAAGCGTACAATTACGAGATATCGTTTTATTAAACGCGCGTGCTTCTGTATTTTTCATTTTCTAGGCATAACTTTCTCTTCAAATAAGTCGCCAGCAGCATTGCACGAGGAAATGACACAATTTAATAAAAATTCTATTTAAAAATAGCTAATTCAATACAAAAACCGTAGCACTGCCCCCTTCCCAAGGACCGCACGTCCCGGGCAGTGCAATCCCTGGATAGGAAGCCAAATAAAACTAAGGCAGGGATGGGCAAACTCCGGCCCACCGGAAGGTTCTATCCGGCCCGCGGATAGAATTTTAATTTCCCGGTCCGAGGAAAATTTAAAAGAAAATATATATTTCTATATTATACATCCATCTCCTTTTCTACTTTGTTTAAATATTATTTTTTCAAAAGACTGAGGATCTTTTTACTTTCTCTATTTTTGTTCTACAAAACATAAATCGACGGAAATAGCAAGCACAGATAGCTTTCAATCCGTAAAGTGTTAAAAGCGGCACTCACAGGCAATTTCGAGATTTTTCTTCAGTCCGTGCAATCTGAATACTCTGATGTACTGTATTACACGAAAGTAAGGTGGCTTAGTGCAGCCGGTGTTTTCGATCGAGTGTGGCAGCTCAAAGGCGACACTGTGTCGTCCGTGAGAAAAAGTGTTCTGCGGAGTGCGAAATGTTAGAAGACACAGAATGGCTTTCGAACTTTGCATTTTTCGTAGATCTTCTTTGTCGTATGAGCAACCTGAATGTCAAGATGCAAGGGAAAAATCGATTTATCGGCGATATCTGGACCCATCTCAAAGCTTTTAAACTAAAACTTAATCTGTTTGCTGGGCAACTAACTAAGAACGACTTGTCTCATTTTCCGAAGTTAAATTCAAAACTCTCAGTAAATGAAGAGAAGTTTAAGAATTATGAAGATGGCTTGAAAAAATTGCATTTTGTGTTCGAACGCAGTTTTGAAGCTTTCAGTGCCATTCAAACAGAAATGTTTATTTTTACTATGCCATTCAACGTAAAATGTGAAGCAGTGAGGTCAGATTTGCAGCTTGATTTAATTGAGTTTCAATCTAATAATCATCTCAAACAGTTGTTCCTAAATAAGTTATAGTTTTAAAAATCATTATCGAAAGTAAGTTTCTCAAATTTAATACCTCACGCCCAGAAAATCAGTGTTATGTTTGCTTCATTTAATATACGTAAACCAGTGTTTTCAATGATGAACCTTAGAAAGAATTATTTCAGAAGTAGACTGGCCAGATGAGTATTTAGCCTCGTTCCTTAGAATCAGTATATCTCACTTCGAACCTCGATATAAGGAATTTTTAAAAATGAAATCTAAATTTCATTCATCTCATTAACATATTTAAATTGTAATACTTGTATATTGTTTTTAAAATTTTAGAAAAATTTATCTTGGCTCGCCAACTTTTTTTTTTTTTTTTTTTTTAATTTTTGGCGCGTGACCGACAAAGTTTGCCCATCCCTGAACTAAGGTATCAATGCAATAATAAACATTATATTACAATAACAAACAACATAAACAATAATTGCAATAGTAATTTAAAACAATTCAAATACTAAATATAAATCAAATACTAAATATAAGCTAAATCAAATACACATTTAGAAACAAAAAGCACCATGGTCTTATACTATTTATACTACGTACAATTATTTATATTACGTACTATGGGCATAGTAATGAGCTAACCTGTCGTAATGAAAGACTTTAGGTTTAGAGTTCGATGACTTACGGATCCGAATCACGACGTCGTTCTGTCTGTAGGACTGTGTAAGGACCATTACAAGGTGACTGTAATTTAGGACTGACTCCTTTTCGTCGAATCGAGATCCATAACCACACCTTGCCTCCTTCGTTGAATCGATGTCCCAGCAGGTCTCGTGTCGTATTAGGGTCTTCACCTTTTCCCTCGCCAAGTTGACTCGCTCTTGCACACTTCAAACCGGACCTGGAGATCTTGGACGTATTCTTCAGGCGATGAAGGTGCATCCGGAGAGCAACCAAACAAGACATCACATGGAAGACGAGGGTCACGACCGATGAGCACCTGGCATGGAGAATAGCCGGTAGTCTGGTGTTTCTCTTCGACACTAGTATAATTTTGGCAGTTTTCTGAGCAGGGTCTTTCAGACAAGACATCGGCTTTCCAGGTAAGGATACCTTTTGATGATGGATAACTGTGTCCTCTGATGCTAAAAGCAATCTTGTTTTTGAAATCCAAGGAAAAATTGTATTTCCTTAAAAAGTCCAGTCCGAGTATGCAAGGATCTGTAATTTCTGCCACATATGCCGTGTGATGGTAGGCGGCACTTCGAAACGTGAGGTTCACATTTAACTTCCCATCTATGTCCATTTTATCACCAGACGCAGTCTAGAGGGTAACACAGGATGGCGTCCAAATGAGTTTTTCTTTAAACTGTTGAGCTAAATTTCTCCGAATGATGGTAACATTAGCTCCTGTGTCAATGATCATATTGCAAGGGACTCCATCGATATACCCATTGATGGATAGTCTATTACTGTTGCCACTCACTGCAGAAATCGAGCGCTTTAAAGCAGTGTTTTTCATTATCTGGCAACCTCCGTTCGTCGATATGGCCATTAATTTGTTTCCTCCGTCGTTGCTGGGAAATGGTCTTATTTTTCACACCCTGGGGTGTTCTGCAGTTCCTTCGTACGTGACTTTCAGCTCCATAGTTGCACTCCATAGTTGCTTCAGCACTTTGGTTTCTGGTCACTCCTTTTTCGTCCGATGGCATTTAATTGTCTGTTTAACTCATCTGTCTTATTTTCCGTGTTCTGGGGTGTTCTGCAGTTCTTTCGTATGTGGCCTTCAACACCGCAGTTCCAGCACTTTACGGTCGGTTTCGTTTCACCAATATTCCATTTAAAGGCATTCACGGGTCTTGTCAAATCATCCGTTTTATTTTCCGTGCCCTAGGGTGTTCTGCGATGCCGTCGTATGTGGCCTTCAGTGCCACATTTACAACACCTTAGAGGCAGTTTGTTCTCACTGCTACTCCGTATCAAAGCTTGTTGACTTGTTTGGATAAATCTTCTAAACGGGTCATCAACAGATCCACTAGCTCGTGGACTAGCGCAGCTCTCACTGAGTAGCGATCTCTACGAGTTGCTTCTGGGCTGTCTCGAATTTCATGGCGTACACTAGAGCGCTTTTTACGTTCTTGACATGCGTCATTGCAGTGCTTTCTGTATTGCAGGATCTCGAATGCCGTCGATGAAATATTGCAGCGACAGGATTTCCCTTGTTTCTGTTGGGCACTCCGAGAAGGAGAGATGGGACAGCCTTTCAACATCCGTGACAGTGTTTCCGTGGGCTTATGTTGACGGGATTTTAATTCAAGCTTGCTGGAATCTTTTATACATTTCTCGCCAAAGCGCAGCTCGAATGCGTCGGATAAAGCTTCCAAATCTAGCCTTTGGTTTTCCGGAAGAGTCTGAAGAATATCCGCTGCGTCTGCTCTCAAAGAAGTGGCGATATGACAGGCCTTAGCTTTGGAATCTCATCCATTCGCATCCGCCACGATAGAAAATTGTGTCTTATCACTTGCCAGGAGGTCTTCCCGTCATATGTAGATAGTTTCAGAACGGGACGAGCAGGCATGGGTAAAAATTTAAAATCATCAGAAATGCTCCCTGCCGTTACGAATTTGGTATTAACTTCTTTAGCGACTGTAGAAACCCTGTCATCAATTTGTTGTTCGACGGCAGAAACTCTCTCTTCTATATGTCCTTTTACAGAAGAAACTCTTTCTTCAGTTTTATCTTTTACAGAAGAAACGTTTTCTTCAATTTTTTAGACTTTATTTTCGACAGCGTCTATTTTGTCTTCGATAGCCTCGAATTTACTATCTATTACGCAGGTAGTTTCTCTTTTCATTTCCTCTTTCAATCTTTCTTGAACTGCTTTCATCTCGTCTTTAAGGAATCCTTGGCCCAAGTTCATCTCTTCTTTAACTGATTCTTGACCAGCTTTAATCTCTTCTTTAAATGCAGCAAAGGCTGCTTAACTAAAGTAATCCTGTAAATGTTTGCGGAAATTAATAGTTAAATTAAAAAAGAAAACTTAACATGAGATCTATTATAACAATATTGCTATACATTTGGAACACTGTTTTATATATCTTAAATAAATTTAAATTATTATGATAAGAAGAGTTTTCTAAAATTTATCTGGAAGAAAAGAATTAGATAAACAGTACTGCAAATTAATATAATCAATCAAGCCTCTCAATAAATAAAAGCTTATTTTTTAACGAAAAATTAAAAACTGGGATGCAAAAGTTTGTGTAATATACTTGGAAATATCTGAACATATAATTAATTAGAAACGTATAATTAAATTAATAAGAAGCTAATTAACAGCAACATTAAGCTTAATTTCATTTAATCTAAAACAAACAATCGATCAGGAGCTCCGCATAACTGAAGTTTTATTGGTATTTTACATGGATTTGTGTATAAAATAAAAGTTGCACTTGTGAAACAAGTGAATAATGTGCTGATAGTCAACAGGAATTAAAATACAGTGGTTAAAAATATGACTACTTGGTTACTAAATAATGTAATGATAGTCTACAGGAATTAAAATACAGTGGTTAAAAATATGACTACTCAGAAGGTATGCATAGTTGCCATAGCTAGAGAAATTGAA
This sequence comes from Stegodyphus dumicola, assembly GCF_044657685.1. Lineage (NCBI taxonomy): Eukaryota > Metazoa > Arthropoda > Arachnida > Araneae > Eresidae > Stegodyphus > Stegodyphus dumicola. The sequence continues at coordinate 205,819,184 of NC_140771.1, forward strand.
TGATTATAGAAAACTCATAAAGCGCTACAGTGTAAAAGGAAAATTCTGGAATAAACATGCTAAGAAAATTAGATGGAGAAATAACCCTTAATTTATTGATATCCATATAAACTCTATGCTTTTGGAAAAATGTTACATATAATTTGCACATAGGTATCAATCACAGAAACCGAGTTAATTTCTTTCCTTATTATTTCTTATTAAAGGGATTTTTAAAGAGATATACTAAGGTGAACATTTTTGGAGTATTTTTAAAGAATAAATTGAAAAAAGTATTTTTACTTCATGAACTGAAATTTATAAGTACACACACACACACACACACACACACACACAAAAAAAAAAAAAAAAAAAAAAAAAAAAAAAAAAAAAAAAAAGAAAAGAAAAGAAAAGAAAAGAAAAAAGAAAAAAGCTGGAGGATCTCTGGGATTAGAAACTCGGGTCGAACTACCAATGTTTAGCGACTTTTCCGCTTGATCGTAAGATCTTTTGAAATTAAGCTGAACAATATATTAAAGAAAGTAGAAGATACAGCACATGTAAAAACAAAAGTGGGCTGAATTATAGATTTACATGTTTGGTGAATGAGTTAAACATAGATAAGTATGCTATTATGAAATATTAAGAATGTAGCATAAAAGCATCGATGAAGAAGGCAATGGAAATCTAAAACATTATAATCTAAATGTATAATATTATCAGTATATGCTATTAATTTCAATACTGCTGAAAAAATTATAAATGAATAATATTATAAATCACACGAACTCGTTGCATCATAAATTACACCAGTTAGAAATATTATTAGCGTGATTTAGCGACCATCTTTGTTTGCAAATAATTTCAAATAATTAATTTTACAAATAGTTCAGCCTGAAACTAGATTGGAAAATAAGCTGCATGCTGAAGATTAAGATACAAGGTGTTAGAAACACATTCTATTGATTAGAGTTATGATGCAAGAATTTATAAAAATTATCATTTTAATATAAATTGGCATAAATACAATACAAAATATCTAAATTCTACATACATGAAAACTTGAATACAGAGCAACAGTATGTGAAAAAGGAATGGGTTAAAAGGGAACTGAAAATCCCAAGATATGAATATAAGGGAGTAGTATAAGACTACAACGCTCCCCTTCACTTGCATATTATGTGCCATACTTGAGAATAAGAATAACAACAACATTATGGTGATAATGTTGAATTTCCCTTTTAAATTTTCCCTTTTAAAACTACAACGCTTATCAAAGATTAACCTTCACTTAGGTTTGTACAATACCAAACCTAAGAATAACAATACTTCCCAATACGCTTTCATCGATTATCAGGATTTCAGAATTTTCCATTACCCTATCATACCATGATAACGCAATCATACATTTTTCCGATGCAGCACTTAGTCTTTTTATGATAATGTAAGTTTATTGTTACTCATACCATGCATTATAATAAATCATCCTTCAAAAGCTGAGTTTGAGCATCAGTGGAAATGAAAGAGCAAGTAAAGGAGGTTTTGCTTGATTTCCAATGCTGTCAATAAAATAAAAGCGTATCAGAGTCAAAATTTCTGATGTAATCAAATATTTCTAGTTCATTTCACATTTATCTTACATATCTTAAACAAAAGGAAAAGAAAATTTTTTTATTTCTGTTTGGTTATCTTTTCTGGCAAAATTTTTATTTGGTTAAATAATTTTCAAGTGATTAGGCAACCTGGAAAAAGTGATAATTTTGTTAAAAATATTGAATGAAATTTTAGTGCAAAATGTCAGTGGGCTTAAATAGTTTATATTACTTCATTTGCTTACATATTTACATATTTTAGTAATATTTGATTATTCTAGACGTTTCCTGAGTTATTAGTGTAGTTCTGAGAGTGTCTGTTTAATTACGTACAAAGAATCAAAATGTCTGCTGAGTTCTAACTATTGACTTAATGTATGAAAACAGAAAGGATATAAAAGGCCATGAATTTTATTCCTTGTGAAATAATTTAATATTCCATAACTAGAATTATTAAGAGACTTATTTTTATTTCCTTGTACGAAGTAAAAAGAAAGTATTGTAATCGCGAAAAGTTTCAGGCAGCATATTTCAACGAAAATATCCATTTTGACCGCTATCGAATGCAATTTAACGATGTTTTTGCGTGATGTCTGTACGTAAGGACAGAATAAAATACTCTTTTCCTTCAAAAAAATTATAAAACTGCTTTAAAATTAATTCTGAAGAGAATTTTTCGTGCGTACGTACGTATCTCGCATAACTCAAAAACGAGTAGCCTCTTGAACGTTGAAATTTTGTATATAGGACTGCTATAACATGTAGATGTGCACCTAGTATTTTGGTTGCTATCGGCCGCACCAAACGTAAATATATTTATATGTATATCCACTCTGTTACCCGGCTCAGTGATCTCAGTTTCTTTACTCTTATATGTTGGTAAATTGTACATTTTTTGCTTTAAAAATGATTGAATTATGTTGTTTTTATCTTCCTGTTAAGGATTTTATGCCTTTAGTAAATCTGTGTGCAATATTTTTAGAATTATCAGCAATTTTGAAGTTGTTTAATTGCTGCTAAGCCTTTTTTAATGGCGGCCATTGATGTTTACATTTGAAACAGGAGACTAGTGGATTTGTTGCCAATCTAGAGAAACTTAGCTTCGCAACAACAAAGATAACGCCAACAAAGATAATTCATTTATTATTTAAATCATGCTTAATCCTTTCTGGAATTTTTTCGAGGAAATAAGCGTTTAAGATTTACTTCGTAATTTTTAATATAGATATTTTGAGTTTTTATGTATTTTTGCCCTCTCGCGAAGTGAGAACTGAATTAATTAAATGAGAAGTACTCAATCGTCTGTGAAAAACTGTTTCTTTTTTGTTTTGTTTGCTTAATTTCTTTTATACATCATTCTAGCTTTATTATAGTATTTGAATGGAATATGTGGCAACGATTAGATAATTCCATTCTTTAAATGATATAAATTTTGTGCATTATGAGTTATAATATGAACGAAATATATAAGTTAAATGTTATATAATTATTGGATTATATAACAGTTAACTTAGTTTCCGTTATAAAATTATTATATAAGTTAACTGTTATATAATTATTAATACTGTTAAGTGAATCTAGCGCCAGAGTGTCGCTATGGTAAACAAATACTAGAGTGAATTTTAAAGAATGCATTTATTCTATTGTGGTTTATGTGCTGTCGGCGAAGTAGATTTAATTCAATCCAATAAGTTTAAATGAAAGGCAAGAAAAAATGCGTATAATTTAATATTCCAATACAAGGAAGTCATCTGGTGTACACATCAGATTTTTAATTTAAGTACGTCTTAAAAAGCTGAAGAATCACTGTGTTTTTAATGTTATTTAAAGTTTAAACATAATAGGTCGTTATTCTCTTATTAATAATGATTTGCCATAACTGTGTTATTCCTTATTTTTTCTTACGATTCTGAACATTCCTTTCTCTTCAGTTGCACCCAAAGTATCTCTATCATTGAAAACTTACTCCACCAGCTCAATTTCTGAAGGAGATACCGTGGCTTTGATGTGTAAAGTAACAGCTAACCCTCCAACAAGCTTTGTTGAATGGTCGTTTGCAAAAGAATCTTCTGCGGGTCCTCACCAAGAGCATTATCCAGTAAATGGATCGCAGACTCTAGTTCTGGAGCGTTTGGAAGCTTGGCATAAAGGAAGTTACAGGTGCAGAGCCAGCAATAGTGAAGGAACAGGACAGAGTAATGCATTATGGTTAGCAGTCAGACGTATGTACTTTTAACCTTACACTGTTTCTTAACTAATCAGCTTATTGTGAAGAAACGGCTTCATTTTCACTAAGAGAAATCAAGCTTTCTTTGTGTTATTGTAAGCTTTTATTTTATTTGATTTCAAGAACTGAAATTTCTAAACACCGTCTTCTTAAATATTTTTTTTTCATTTCTTTTTCTTTTCTCTCTCTCTTTTTCTTTCTTCTTCTTTTTTAACAATATGCAAAATGACTACGGAAACATTTAAATTATATACTTTCTTTCTTATTTGAAAAAAATAATAATAAAGATGTTTTTTTGTCTTAAACCTGTAATTTACGCCGTAGATGCCTTTTTTGTTTCAGAAATCTAGCTCTTTGGTACGTCATATAATTGTACGCTTTTTAGTGCTTCCCGAAATCTATATTGGGTTAGGAGACAACTGTCGACAGTCACAAAAGTTACATATAAATAGTTAATAATCGAACTAATTGATTTATTTTTATTTCATTGCTATGTTGTTTTGTTCTAGATATTTCTTTTCGTCGTTCCCCCTAGAGCAATTAGTACATACATGTACATCGCATCGCAATAAATTCCGTTTTAAAAGCTGGATAATAATCATAAAAAATCTAGGAATTATTGCTCTGCACTCACATTTCGTGTACTTTATATTTTCCCGCATACTTATCAGTTTGATAGAATAATTTAAATTTTAAGAAAGAGCAACTTTTAAGTAAACTCTTTCTTTTCATGACTTTTATTACTAATTTTAAATTTTCTTATAATCAAACGTAAAACTAAAAAAATTTGAAAAATTTGTTCTTGTTATCTTCAAGCAGAATGAAACAAACTGAGTTCATCAGTCAACCTATCTTATGCTTTGCAATGTTGTAACACCTTCTGTGGGCTATCTAAGCTATGCCAATTACTCTATTTATTAATTTTATTCATCTAAGCTATGCCAATTACCGTAAAAGTAAAGTTGTTACATATGATCTGCAGTGAATTATTACCCCAGAATACCTAACCGTCAAATAAACAGACACAGAATTAAGACACTTCAAGCTTATTCTAACTTACCACTTGTGAGTAAATTAAAATATGCAAACATAAAATTATCAGCCAACCTGGACGTGGTTTCAACACTAGCTGTTTGTTCACAATTTCTATCAATTAAGCAATTTTAATCTAATCTATTCAAGTTTTTCCTAGATTCCGACAGAAATTCAAACACATACTTACCACGATACTTACAGCGAAACCAGTATTAGCATCGCTAACAAACTGTTTTAATCCGCAAGGCAGCAGACTGCAGGTCAAACTCAAGTTCACACTGGGGCTCAAGTTCTGAGGTAAGAGAGACATCTGGCGTATTTGGCGTATCCGGCCAGTTTTTCTCATAGCGGAGCGAGTTGAGAATCTGAACTTCGAGCGTAGGGAGCTAATTGACAGAGGAACTGACTTCCATTAGCACAGATAAACACCAGCACGAATGGACCTGCAGCCCTTCATATACCTCTTCATAAATCTCTAAACTTTGTAGCAGGTGTTCTCAACCAGGGCTGAATTCCTTCTAGGGGAGATTTCGTAGTTTCTTCTGGGGATGCCTTAGTTTTAGCTTATGAATATATATATATATATATAACTACTGATAGTCAAGTTTTAGTATTTGTCAACATTTTCAATGTTTTTTCTCGCTTCATTTAGAAAACACATTGGGAAATAATTGAAGTTTAAATAAACATATACGTATTTTTCGAGTTTGGGAAGGGAAAGGAAAGGGGGTATGATCGTCTAGCAATGGTGAAAGAGGTGCACGGGGTAAAAATGGTTGAAAATCACTGCTTTATAATAAAACTACCTGCCACTCAAATCTACATAAGTTCTGGAATTAGCGAACCTTGTGGCGAACAGAGACAGAAAAGAAATAAGTAAATTAAATAACATTTCATTCTAAAACATAAGGCCTGCACTTCCCCTTCCGGATGAAGAGCTTAGAATAATTTTCTCAAACGAACTTTATAAAAAGCGATTAACTCATACACTATCCTAAGTTTTGTAGCCTCTTTACATTAAATTCGCTTATTTAAACAAATTAAAACTTAATTAAGATCTTGCATAATTCATTCTTCCATTTGAATCTGGAAGGAAAAGACATATTTATAGTAAATGAGCACAGTAATGCATTTCATATCACTATAGCATATTGAATTGTCTACAAAACATTCATTTTAATATTAGATATTCATTTTCTACAACTCTCTTACACTTATCCATGATAGGTAAAATCCTCCTTTATCTTTACTTACCACCGTTACGCTTGTCCTGAAAACGACATAGCGTGTCTGCTATCTTATTCGCGTACAGCTACGCCTACAAGTTTCCTCATATCATTCTAGTACCACACGCATCTTCTGAAGAAAACCTTAGCACTACAAATTCTATTCTAACGTCAAACATTTCATCTTTTGCAAGTGCGGTAGGCTGGTGATTTAACTTATTCTTCTCATTACTTATTCAGCTTCCTTATGACTTACGTTTTTCTGGTCATTAACTACTAAAGAGTTTTCGCGAGTAGATCGCATTAAAGTGCACTAGGCAAAGATATTTTCAATAAATGGTACTAGGGAAGTACCAACACCCGTGGGCGAAGAAAATTCAGTTGCGTGAGCAGGCATATCTTAATACTTACGAAAGTAGGTGTCCATCATAAAAATTGTGCAGTGATAAGCAATGGCATTAAGTTGAAGCATGCAGGCAGATGCAGTGAAATGAATGGCAAATGCAGATGGTGAGTGCAATATAGCTAGTAAGAGTGTAGGATAAGCAGTAGTGAGACATCATGAAAATGGCGCGAAGACAGTTTGAAGCTATGAATGGCATAAGAGTTCAAAGTCTTTCAGTATGCAGTAGCTAGATAGGCCGTAAAAAGTTCAAAAGTTCGTAGAATCATACGATAAAGTAAAAATTCATACAAAATAATTAAAAAATGAAATAGTAACATAAAAATCTTCAATAAAAAAACTTTCTTGATTAACATAAGATGCAACACAAATAATAAGACAGAGTCCAATTTCAGAGTTCAAGTAAATTTTTAAAATTAAAAATTTACAAGTTACTACCATTATCGGGATTTGTGTTCCTCTTTACTTGCTTTGGAAACATTAACTGTCCTGACTCGGAACAGGGAGCTTACTAAAGCTATGTTCAATAAATTGTGAAGTAGACAATACACACAGGAAGTGTATACGAAACCCTTTATTTTTCTATCTTTACAGAGATTTCCGGACTTCAGAATACAGAGACCAACCACTTTTGATTTGAACGTAAGAATATAAAAATATTAACTAAAACTCTAACTAACTTTGGATTGATATACAAGTGCCTACTTTAAGATTGGCCAAATTACAAAAAGCCGTATGTAGTACAGAGAGCTGCTAAAACTACGATACGTTTAATATTAGCAGGAGGATTAAACCTCTGGCCTTGAAGGCAACCAGCAACCGAGTAAAACTACTATGGCAAGCGGCCTGCTTCTAATAACTCCTTCCTCTCTCTTGCTTGGCAAAAAGCCACAACTTAAGTACTTGGCGTTAGCAAGACAAATTTGCATAAATAAGTAAAAGCTTTTAATTCTGGCCGGAAGTAGAAAATAAGAAGTGATAGTAAAGATTTAAAATAAAACAAACGTTAGTAAAACTTAGAATCCTTACACCATGACGAATTGTGATGAATTGTCCTTGAGCATTTGACAGGGTATTCAATGGTTGGATCATAATCCAACATTTGTTTAATTGCATTATACTGACTATGCTTCATCTTCTCGAAGAAGTTGTGAGCTGTCATGTGTATAAAGTTATGCACAGATGGAATATCCAGATCTTTATGAATTATAGAGTTTCTCACGTACCAAGGTGCTACGTAGAATTTTATTTTGAAGTATGTCCAGTTTTTTGCGCTCAGTTTTACTGGCGATTGCCCAGGCCGGCACTGCATATAGCATGATCGGTCGAATTATAGATATGTAAAGCATATTCTTTATTTTTAGACTGAGCTTTGATTTTTTGCCGATAATAGGATAAATTGCCATGTAGGCTGCATTTGCTTTGTTTAAGATATAAGAAATATGATCTTTGAAGTTGAGAGACTTATCTATGTAAACACCTAAATATTTAAAGGAATTAGCTACAGGGATTAGAGTTCTATCTAAGTAGATATCAGTATTGACTTTTAATCTTGTTTTGAATCTCCGATAGAGAACAATACAACATTTAGAGGCGTTGAGCTTAATTTTCCAAGTCTTGCACCAGTGATTAATCATATGGAGATGCATTTGTAAATTACTTAGAGCGAGCTGGGGACATCTGGATTCAGTCAGTACTACAGTGTCGTTAGCGTATTTGAGTATTTTCGTGTTGAATGGGTGCGGGAAATCATTGATAAAAACATTATAGAGCCGGGGGGAAAGAACGGACCCTTGCGGGACCCCCTATGAATTGTTTTTTTCTGACAGATAAGGCGTCACCGCAGCGAACTTGAAAAGTCCTATTTTTCAGATAGGAACTAATGAGTTTTACGAAACTGTTTGGAAGCATAAAATTATTCAATTTATGCAGGAGGCCTGCATGCCTGGATTCAGTCAGTACTACAGTGTCGTTAGCGTATTTGAGTATTTTCGTGTTGAATGGGTGCGGGAAATCATTGATAAAAACATTATAGAGCCGGGGGGAAAGAACGGACCCTTGCGGGACCCCCTATGAATTGTTTTTTTCTGACAGATAAGGCGTCACCGCAGCGAACTTGAAAAGTCCTATTTTTCAGATAGGAACTAATGAGTTTTACGAAACTGTTTGGAAGCATAAAATTATTCAATTTATGCAGGAGGCCTGCATGCCACACTCTATCAAAGGCCTTTTCGAAGTCGAGATAGCATGCAGCAACCCCGTTTTTCTTAGTAAAGGCTTGCGAAACAAATTCCACCAAATTGAGAATTTGATGAGTGGTGCAGTGTCCACTGCGGAAGCCGAATTGCAGTTCATCTATTAAATTGAATTCAGCTTAATCTTTACCCCGAATCTTTATATATATCAGCGGCTAAAGTGTGTGTCGCCGATAGTTTATTGTTGCCACTCGGGAAAATGAGCGTGGAAATTAACGTTTCCGCAGTTGTTAATTAATATCTCGGCCGATTAAAGTTGTACGAAGATGAGAACGGTATCGTTGGATTCGGAGAATTTTTTGGAATCCGAGGATACGCGTCTCGAATTTCAACTCGGCGCCGTTCCGTAGATATTCGAGAAAAAAGAATTTGGTAGCCAAATCCCTGTAATAGAGAAAACTCAAGAAAGAAAGCGGAAAATGTAGGAGAAAGTTAGTTTTTAACTAATATCTCGACTAATTAAAGTCCCAAGAAGACGCGAATGGTCAAAATGGCGTGCCAGGACCTGCGGAATTCAACGGTGTGCTTCGCCAAGCCCGTTAGCCAGCCATTTCGGAGGAGATGATGTTACTTCCCCCCATATATATATATATATATATATATATATATATATATATATATATATATATATATATATGCGGTTTAAGTGTCTGTTTGTCGCCAATAGTTATTTTTAGTGGACCGAAATTATTTTTAGTGGACCTCCGCATTTTAAAACATATCCTTTAAAAGCGTGTTAGCTACGACATTAGCTGAAGTGCGACGTAAATGTTTTAGTTCACATAACTTAGGGGAAAATATATTAGCAATCACTAACAAATAATGGGCTTTATTTATGTGATTTTTAGGGTAAAGCATGACAAATCTACTATTAAAATTTCCTTTGAAAAACTAAATCTTATAATACATCGTGTTTCAAAAAGAATATACGTATTACAAAGTGTTATTTATTGGTTGCTTGCGTAACTGTATTAGCCAATGGGGTGAAGTTGTCACGGCGCTGAGATCATCAATAAGTCTCAGGGCCGAACGCTTAAGCGTGTTGGCATTTTTTTTAACCTGAGCCTGCATTTGGACACAGTCAACTTTATGTTGCCTGTTCAACAGTTCGTGAAAGAACGGACGCAAAATTTAAAATAATTGATGGTCCTCTGCAAGGCGAGCTTAAAAATGATGGAAAGATCTACACAAGAATGTTGTGTACAAAGAGATCTTTGACATGTGAATTAACATTTTATTATTTAAATCACCTTTATTTATTGAGCTAGCGGTGGCTCTTAGGAAATGTACCGCCAGTGGTTTCCTTCATTGCACTCTACTTTAAGCAATTAAGCAAGTAGAAGGAGGAAACCCCGTGGGGCAGTAAGCAAAGGGGCGTCCTCACTGCCTGCCCTGGGTAATTCAGTTTGAATTTGCACACACCTTTGCACAAATCATTTTAATTACAATTTATAATATCTAGAACATCGGTCATTCCGTATGGCCGCCGGGCTGCCTAGTGTCTAAATAACATCGCTGCTTTTATCTTTCACATACTTTACAATTTCAAACAATTAACTTGCTATCTTTCTAGATATAACATTTGAATGTACAATCCAATCCAGAAACTCTTAAATTTAAAATCTTTCCAAAATTAATATTTCAACATGCATTACAGTTTGGAATATAAGCGATCTTCTACACTTAAAGTATCATATTTCATTTCAACTAATTCCACTACTTTAAAGTTCAAAATAACACATGTATGTTACTTCAACTTGTAACACCTCAGTTTGAAGTAGTAAGAAAAAATAACTTTAGTCATAATAATAGTTTTTATTTTTTCATTTCATGGCGATTCGTAGTGTTACAATTCACCAGTTTTCGATAACACCAGTCCTGGCTTATGGACTTCGGGGTCTTGCTGCATTCGATTTATTGATAATTTCGAGAACTGCTCCGAGACTATACACCTTCAAATAGACTGCTTTTGGACTGCCCGTCGTGCTGCGATTTTAGTGATGATGTCCTGACCACATAAATCCTTCGGTGCTGCTGCTTGAACTTTTTGACCTTGCGTCATTAAAGTAGTACCTCATCTTCATTTTCCGCTTTTCTTTTCCTGCTTGTCACCTGAATGTAACTTCTGTTTGTTGCCTGGGCTCTTGCGAGACCTTGGTGTTGGAACTCGGTACTTCATCCTCCTTTCGTTCAGCTTCTGTTACCGGCCAAAAAATCTTTCTTGACAATGGCAATAATTCTTGTTTTCTTTTACGGCTTTATTGCTGGACTACCATTTTTTCGTAGGGCTTTGTATTTGGCCATCACATATCAATTTTTTTGCCGCACAGCTTTTTTTTTTTTGCTGCCATAATAGTCATAGATCTTCACATTTATTTTTGTCTGTCCCTTATCCTGTCTTTCCGTTTTTCTGAACCTCTTGCCAGTCGCACTTTTTCATATGCCGCTTTTTTACCTCTCCCTCTTTTCTACTCTCTGACGACTTTTTAACAAATTTCTTGAAAAGCCTTCTTGCTGAACCTTGCCTTGTATCTCTGTCTGCATTCCACGCGATACCCCTGCCTGAATTCCTGTACCTCTCAACAATGGTATATCCTCTCTGTCGTAAATATTTTTAATTTGATTGATGTTCATAGAGTTTGTCTGCCCCAAAATTGATTAAAAAAATATTAGAATACCTCTCACTTTCACAACTGCATACGGACCTACAAATTTGGGATCAAATTTGCTTAATTCATCTTTCTCTGCATGACATCCTATGATTGATTTTCAAAAGTTTTCTCTCATCTTTACTTCTACATCCGTCTGTCTTTAATCATAATTCAATATTTGCCTGTCCCTGGCCTTATCCGATATTTTGAGCGCCTAATTGGTTAACTTTTGAATGTCTTGTTGACACTCTGTAGTTTCCTCTCCTGCATAAAAAATAACCTATCTAAGAACGTCATTATTTTCAGCTTGGAAATAATTCGTTCTTCGGATGTTAATACGCTAATTCTTCAATGTTGAAATCCCAGCTGCTGTGATATTTTCTCCCATAACAATGCATTGTTTATACTAGATATCGGTTCACGTGCTCATAAATATTTAATTCCATTTGTTATTTTCAGGTCTGTGCACAGCATTTCAAAAATGTTACTTACAAATTGCAGTCCGTTATTTGAAATTATTTTTAGTGGACCTCCGCATTTTAAAACATATCCTTTAAAAGTGTGTTAGCTACGACATTAGCTGAAGTGCGACGTAAATGTTTTAGTTCACATAACTTAGGGGAAAATATATTAGCAGTCACTAACAAATAATGTGCTTTATTTATGTGATTTTTAGGGTAAAGCATGACAAATCTACTATTAAAATTTCCTTTGAAAAACTAGATCTTATAATTCACCGTGTTTCAAAAAGAATATACGTATTATAAAGTGTTATTTTGTTCCAACTGTCAATCACTGCACATCAGCTGGCTATTGTCGAAACGAATACATAGTCAAGTTTATATTAATAGCCGCTAGATGTCAGTTGTCTTCTGTTTTGCGTGGTAATCGTCACATGTTTAAAATGGTTACTCCGCAGCAGAAATTATTTTGTGTTCTTGAGTTTGCGAAGTGCAATACCGTGTTTACGGTGCAAAGACGTTTCAAGTTGAGGTACCAAAGTGATCCTCCGAGTGGGTGGAACATTCGCAGATGGTATCGACAGTTTGTAAATACAGGATGTGTATGTAAAGGAAAGAGTCCTGGCGGCCCTTGTATTCTCGACGAAAATGTTGCACGAATTCAAACTGCTTTCCAACGTAGTCCTTCAAAATTAACTCGTCGTGCCAGTCGGGAGTTACAACCGCCTACAACAACAGTTTGGCGTGTTTTCAGACGTCGTTTGGTTATGAAGCCATACAAGTCAGTTACATTTGTTACGGGCTCTACGTCCTGATGACAAACGCAAACGTGTGGCATTTTGTAACGAGATTATAGATGCTATTGACAATGATAACACTTTCACATCGTGTTCAGTGATGAAGCGACTTTTCACGTTAGCAGTCATGTAAACAAACACAGTTTTCGAATTTGAGGCCTACAGAAACCACATGCAGCCATTGAACATGTACGAGATTCGGCCAAAATCAATGTGTTTTGTGCGATAACCCGATCATCTGTTTACGGCCCATTCTTCTTTGATGGAAACACGGTTAACGATCAGCAGTATCTCGCTATATTACAAAACTGGTTGTTTCCGAGGCAGTACGAAGACAACTTCATTTTTCAACAAGACGGGGCACCCCTTCACTGGTGTTGTAAAGTGCGCGATTATCTGAATGAAACTCTAGCGAACCGTTGGATTGGTCGTCAAGGAGCTGGCGACTTAGCATCTCAGCTGGCCTCCGCGGTCACCGGATTTGATATCCTATGACTTCTTCCTATGGGGTTTCATTAAAGACAACTTTTATGTACCACCACTCCACCAGAACCTGGAAGAGGTGAAGAACCGGATTCGTACTGTCATAACGTCAGTGACGACGGACATGCTTGCCGGAGTATGTCAGGAATTTGAGCATCGAAGTGATATTGTTCGTGTCGCTGATGTAAGACATATTGAACATCTGTAATCTGAACTTGAGAGATTCGTACACATGTGTGTAAAGTTTCATATTCGTATGTCATACAGTTTAATAAATATATGCATTCGAAATACGTATATTCTTTTTTAAACACGCTGTATTTAAATGGTCGGCTGGGTGCGAAATTTATGTATTTTTACTTCTGGCATGAGACACAGCTATGGACATACTGGTACCTTGTTGCAACTTATGGAAGAAAACAACTTCCTTAACTATCTGTATGGTTTACCTCCCCTCCATATGCACAATTTCAGCACATGTAACTCCTGAAAAACATAACATCTAGTATCAAAACAGTTAGAATGACTGGTTTTAGTTCTAAGTTACCATTTATTGTTTTTCTACAAAACAAAATGTCATCGATTATCTCATCATATTCGGTCCTACATTTAATTCATTCACTGCTCGAAACTTTTCTGGATCTTTTAAATATGCATAAATTTGTTCAAATTTTTGGATCGAGCTGTAATTCCTTAACCAGCATTTCCCTAGAATCTATAACGACAGAAGTTAACATGTTGTATTTTACATGTATTTATCGACGTTTTCGTCTAACTTAATTCTTAATAAAGCATCTGCTACACGACTTTCCCTTCTAGAGCAATACTGGAATTCCAAATTGTACTCTTGCAGTGTCCAGGTCCATCTGATCATTCTTGTCGTTAAATTTCTTGTATTTTCTATCTTCGTTACAGCAGCATGATAAGTGAATATTTTTATTTGTTTCTCCAATAAATAAACTTTAAATTTCTTCACCGTACACACATGCCAGTGACCGGCCAGAGATTGATATCCATCGCCCGCTGAAAGGTAGCTGGACTAACTGATACCCGAAATGGCAAGCTTAAAACGAGTCCTTAATTTCGGAATAAGGCCATTTTATCAATATTCTCCGGCCTTACAGCTGTTTGAATGTATCCATTGCTCATGTCCAACGCTATCATGTAACGTGCACTTTTTGTTCTGCTAATTATTATATGTAATATTCCTATATTCCTGTTCCTCTATGATATTCTATATAGACAGCAGATATAAGAGTTATTTGGGCACTTAATAAGTTCATTTAATTTATGTTAGTTAAACAGCAAGTCTTCAATGTCTAAAATCTGTCACTGGATTCTCATTGTTCTTTTTGTATAGGACTACACGATATGAGTATGCGCTTGATGCTGGCATTAACCTGCCACCTTGCTGCATTGCTTATAACCTGCCACCTGAATACGAACATCAGGACATTAATTCAAAGCATATACATATATTTGTAAATGGAAAGACTCACATAAAAAGAGACTAATTCTATAAATTGCAAGGCATTAAAACATAAAATTTAAAAACTTTTAATTTATTAAGTTAAATTTAAAAAAATAAAATGAAATGTTTGCACATGTTTGAATTTGAATCACGTATTCTGTTACATAAAACTTTTAGCCTATTTTGGAGATATACAAATGAGCATCCCCCCAAATTCATAACTGGTTACATGGCTCTATAAATCGCAAAAAAGTGACATATTATTTAATGTAAGGTCTACTCTTGAAACTAGTACTTATTTGTGCTTATGTAAATCAAAGAAAATGCTGTGTATCATACATCTCCCTGATCATTAAAAATTAATAAAATGGTAATAAGAAATGAGCTCATAGTAAATTGATTGAATACTTGGTTCTGAATTATTTTATTTGCACTGCTTCCAAAAACAGCGGGAAAAAGGACATGCCAATCGTTTTGCATTTAATTATTTAATAGTAAATGCTTTATTATATATTCCTTACTTCCTAACTGTTTATTTTAAATGAAGTATACTGATGAGAAAAATTTGCTTTATGATTCTAGAACAAATTCCTCCTAACGAACCTTATTAAGACCGTTGGGGGACAGAATCTCTTACAGACTCTCTAAAAACCACTTTCTGTGTTTTTATGTTGAAACATAAGATCATGGGAAATTGGACAAGGATCCTAAAGTCTCTGAAGATCTGATTCCTGAGTTTCTGCATTGTAGTCTATTCAGCAATTAAAACATCTTTTCTTTTCAGGAAAATTTGTACTGACGTGAAAGTAACTATTCTTAAGGTTAAACAAATATAATTTAAACGAGATGTTACTAAATAAGCTGTGTCATTTTAGTAGATATCATTTTATTGTATTTAAGAACAGTAATTTTATTGATAAGCGCATGTTTTAATCTAGATCGACCTATATGCCGGGGCGGACAGCAAGTTTCCTATGGTGCGTATCCAGGCGAAACCCTAAATATCCGTTGTGAGGTTGAAGCTGAACCATCTACGGTTTCTTTCCATTGGAGTTTTGCCAATACGCTGGTTCATCACAACAATGTTAGCTTTACAAGCAGAGGTTTGAAAAGCATCGCAACGTACACACCCTCCGACGATACTCAGTTAGGATCTCTTTTCTGCTGGGCCAACAATAGCGCTGGAGAACAACATGTACCCTGTACTTTTACAGTCTTCAGACCAGGTGATTATGCCACTGATGCTGTTTTCTGTATTAATGATACCGAGTTTTGAATTTAAAGCTATTCCGCTTGAGTACGTTATTAAAAAAACAAATGGAAAATTTATTTTGCGTTTACTATGGTTAAGCTGAGATCATGTTTTGAGTCAATCATGTTTTGAGAAGCTATTCCCTTTAAATGCATCCTACCAAGTCCCCTGATGTGTCTGCTATGGATTACTGTGCATTTGGACTTTTAAAATAAGCTTTTTATAAGCGGCTTCCCAAAGCCTTGGATGGACTGTAGAAGATTGTGAAGGAGGAGTGGAATAAAATCAGCCTTGATATTTTAAGGAAAGGACTTTTGTTTTCGAAATCAAGATGTAATATTAAAATTCAGCAAAAGGTCTACCATACTAAACATATCAGAAAATAAAATTCTAAGATTTGTTTATATATGAAATTTTGCAAAATCGTTACAAAAATGTGTGAACACCCTCTGCGGACTTTTTTTTTCTAAGGCAAATATAAGACATTTCAGTGAGAATCGAGGGGGAATGGAAAGAGGGCCATGATTTTAATTTGAATTTGTTTCTATGGAACTCTTAAGTTCGAACGTCATTTTGCATTTTTGGCTCTACGTTCCGCAATTTCAGTATCAAACTATATTCATAATCCCATGACACAGCATCCGTAATCATTGTATTCAAATGATATGGTTTAATCAATAACATTATTAACATATTAACTCTTTCATCAGTCGTATTTTGGGATGATCTTTGCACGCAGGTTTCTCATTATAAATTTCTCAACTAAAATTAAATGACTTACAACGTAAATCGCTCCTAAATTTAACCCCCCATCAATCAGTCTGCCAATCGTTTATTACACTGTCCGCAAAATAACATAGAAACGAAATTTTCGTTGATGTCACCAGTTGAAAGTTATCTTGTTATTACATCATCGTTTGCGACTTCTTATCCTTATTAGAAACGTTTAACTCATTTGAAGAATGGTTAACTAACGCTTCAAATAGTGACAAATTCAACATTTTATTAATTTTGTTTCCGTTCTTGGCAAGCGTAACGAGAAATTTCGCACTAAATGATTGCTTCTTTAAATCTTGCTCCGTATCTCGATCACACATAATAAAACGGTCTGATTAAAAAAAAAAAAATACATTATACTCATGTCACGAAAATGAAATTTGACCTGAAGACAAGAATACCGCGACTGCGTCTCCCATCGTTTGGTATCGCCACAGTGTGCCAGTTGTAAAGAAAGCTATCAATCCAAGAACTTTCTAATATATATGATCTTCTCTGAGAAGAAATCAACAGATCAGATGTCATTTAATATATTATAAATGTACGTATTCCGACTAATAAAAGTCACTACACAAATAGGCGCCCTATCTTCCACATTAAGCCGGAGAGTCGGGAGAAAATCAAAGCAACTTTAAAAGAGAGGGATTAACAAACTCAGCTTCCTATAAACCTCGGGTCTCAATCCAGGAATGAAGAATTTTTTTTAAAGGAATTCTTTCTCAAACTGGTGAGAAAGGTTAGATTTTAGAACACTGATCATATATTTACGTAACCTACGTAGAGGAATATGTTGAGACGCGTTATCCAGTGAAATTCTGCAAAGGAAGTTAATTTAATATACGAATGAAGCGAGTGGAATTTAAAAAATGACATCAATTATCCTTGATGCTTGTAGAAATGTTTTCTTTTTAAATGGCGGGCACTAGCCATTTTTAGGCTCTTGCTACTACTAAGTAGCCACAAGTGGTGGTGATTTTGTTAATAGGCGGCCACCATTATCGCTTTTGAGGGGGCAGACAGTTTACACCCATGCCTTCTACGGGATTCGAACCGCTCCCTTCGTTATCGCAATCATCTCCCCTAACCACTACACCGTCTGGTAAGCATGTAGAAATGTATGTTAGGCTGCTTTGCATGGGAAGCAGGCTATCGAGTTTATTATTTGCTTTTCAGTACCCAGAATTTTTTAAATTTCCAAATATTCCCCTAATAACTATAATTGTTTTAATTCTTATTTATTTATCTAAGAAGGAGAAAAGTTCCTAGAATTTAAGGGGGAAAACTCTCTTTGGTAAAGCTGATAGCGCCGTACGAGCATGACTATGGGAGTCATATTTTTTGTATCTTCTTTTGTTTCATGGGTGTAAAATATTCTTCACTATAAGTCTGGAGTAGAAGAATATATAAAAAGTTAAATTAAAAAAGTAAATAAATAAATAAATAAAATCCTGTTTTTTATTCATTTAAAATTGCTAAAATATGAACATTTTCGTTATTTGAAACATTTATGTAATTGGTAGTATATGTCTATGATCAACGGTTGATAAAATAAAGGCTGAGTAAGGACTTTTATGATGTATACTTTATTGTTTTGAATTCTGTTACAGTCCAGCTCTAAATTTTATAATGAGTTCCTAAGACTTAATGCTCAGATTTTGTAATCGATTAACTTATCGTTGCTATCCGGGATTAAGATGTTCTTTATTTGTCCAAAGCAGGAAAATGCATTCACACGAATGTAGTTTTAACGTAAAATTCTGTATATGACTAGGAAAGTCATTAATGAATTTATTCTTTTCTTGACTTCACTCATTCAGATGCTGTGTGATGTCAGAAAAAATGTGCATGTATTAAGGTAACCAGATTTTAACATTGGTAAAGCAGAACGCCATTGACGGGGGGGGGGATGATTAAACATTTGGTCTATACAGAGAAACACAAATTTTCATAGAACGAAAAATCGTATTGTAATATATTTTTAAAATTTCAACACAAGTACACTTTACAAATACATTAAAAGCAATTATGTATAGTATTATTTTATTCTTTGGCATATTTCTCGTTTGAGTGAATTTTGTTTAGTAGATTGCTGTCGTTGTTTGAAAGGTCATAAAATTTTTCACAAAAATTTGTTAAATTATATTTCACATATAAAATGGCTTTCAAAGTCTCAACATTTAATTGTGATTTTTCTGAGGTCCGCACTTTAGTATTTACCGTAGAAAAAAAGCGCTCAGTCACAGCATTAGTTCCTGGGGTATTCCACAGTTTTTAATGCATTATTGTATGGAACATGGTTTGTTTCAAAATGGTGAAATGTTTCTAACCATTTGTTTTTTATTGTGATTTTCGCTGAAGTCCAAGATTTAACCGTTTTAATATCAATATATTTTTAATAATGATGTCTAATTAAAAAGATCATTTTCAGAAATATTACTATATGGGAAATTTCGAGTAATATGATCGAATGATTTTTGCACATTCCAATTAAGTTCTTGTTTTAATATATTCCTTAGCTTGTCGTGCATTCTTCCTAAAATCGGGACTTTTTTGAGAAGCCGTGGGACAAACTGTTAAGAATCGGGACTGTCCCGCCAAAAGTGGGACGTCTGGTCACCTTAGCATATATATATGTAAGATGTAAAAAAATACGATGGCTGCGCTAAGAAACGGCTGGCGACCTCAAAATTAATTATTCTAAATTTGGTGTCCCCCCCCCGCTAAATTTATCTGTTCTCCCAAATTCGAGATCTTTCCACGTTACATAACAATTTAAAATTAACCAATCACAGATTAGATGTACTTTCTGCATCATACTCTTCGTAAGCAACTACGTCATTTTTTTTCCTAGCTTCCGCCATGCAAACATCTCTATGCTGCTGTGCCTTCCTTTGTACTTATTCTAAGATGACGTAAGGTGTATATAAAATTATTGTAATTGATTATGATCGAAAAGTATATTGTCTCTAAATAAATTATTCTGATGTGCCTAAAAATAAAAATTGGTGATTCGTCAAGAATCTAGTTTTGATTTATGCATCCATCTATCACAGCCAGATGTTAAAAGTACCGGGTTCCTCCGACTCAATTAAAATACTACATACATCATCATCATCGCGGAAACTTGGCTGCCGGGTAAGATTAAACGTTAACTTTATTTCAATTGACATCTGCAGCCACAACTTACTTAACACTCTAATCATGCCTATTCAAGAATATTAACTTTTTTGATATTGTTGTGATAGGAAGAGAACAAAGCGAAATAACGTTCAAGCGGCAACAGCGGCAAAAGTGCGCAATTATCCAGTATGGAGACTCACCAAGACAAGGCTGTGTATTAAGAGAGAAGTTTCAGTTCTCAAAATTCTGAGTTCAGATTCCGAATTAGCTACATTATGAGCGTTACGCAAGCCATGCGATATAGACATCTAGAAATGACCAGAAAAGTTATTACAGTTTTAGAATCGAGAGTAAATACTTAAAAATGAGGAATAAAGAGGCTATTGCCAAATTAAATTATAAAGCTGATTCACGTATTTTTTACGTTGCATATATATACATATATATATTGTCATGTATCTGGCTGCGGTCAGCCAATCAGTTGCATGTTAGCCTCAGAAGAGGAAGGTGGTAGATTTCGCTATGCTGTAAGAGCGACTTACTGCTCCGAGTTTACTATTATTCTTTGAACGTTAATTTTAATAAATGTTTGTTTCATCTTGTTAAATGATGCCTTATTGAACCAAGCCATTACAACACGCTCTCTTACGAGAACCAGAGAGAACGAAGGTGACTGGATTTTGAGAAAAGGAAAAAGAAAATTTCTTATAAATATGTTTAAGGGAGTAATTAAAAGTGATTTGATTTCGGTGTTGAAGGAACTCGGTGAAGAAGCCGATTCTACTTTAAAAGTCGTAGAATTAAAAGATAAGCTTTTAAGTTCTAAAGAATATTTGAAATATAAAGATTTTGTTATTGAATTCCTTAATACTACGGTTGACGAAAGGAAAAAGTCAGAAGAAATTGTGAAACTGCGTTTGATGCAAATCGAAAATAGCAACGAATCTAATAACAAAGTAGAAAATACACTTTCAATTAGATAAGCTTTTGAAAGCTGTACAGGCATTATCGATTTCTGTACCTAAAAAGGGTGAAGCATGGAACTTTTTTTATTTAATAGAAAGGCCTTTTTATGCATACCAAACGAGTTTTAAGTCTGAAATTTTACTTAAACTGATAGGTGATAAGTATTCTAATATTATAGTATATATTAAAGATGATGATTTGAAAGATTATGAAAAAATTAAATCTTTAATCCTTAAGGAATATGAACCATCGCCATTTATATGTTTAGAAAATTTTCGCCAAGCTCAAAGGTTGATGGGGAAAACTCATTTGCAGTTCGCCTCTCATTTAAGATCATGTTTGATCTATTATTGTAAAAGTAGAAACGTCAATGATTTTGAGTCTTTAATTAACTTAATAATTTCTGACAAACTTTTTCAAACATTGGATAGTGATTTAGCGTGCCATGTTGCAGTTCGCAAGGTGAAAGTTGGCTACGTCCAGAAGAACTAGCGAAGGAATGCGACACTTATTTCATCGCAAAAGGTAAATCTTTTGATGACATAAGAGGTGAAAACACTAATTTTCGTGATTCATGCAACAAAAACTCTTAAATATTTTCCACCAGCGCTAAGAAAAGATTCAGTGGTAAATGAACAGAAACATTCGTTTAAAACGCGAGAATGTTACGTATGTATTAGCAGTTTACATTTGGCTAAGGATTGCTCGAACAGGCGAAATAAATTTGAGAGGTTCAATAAACAGAACGATAATTTTCCGGTCAAACCGAAAGTTAACACTTCAAGTAAACCGAAGGACAATGCGGTTGTTACGAATATAAATTCTAAACATTTACTAAAACCCGAGTGTTCCGACGGAAAACTTAATTTTTATTCCGTGGAAAAAGATTACTAGTATTTACATTGCAGGGAAGCAAGTAGAAGCTATAAAAGATTCAGGATCGGAAATACCAATTTTGAACACAACATTAATTCCTGATTTAAAAATAGAAAGTAAGGGTAAAATCAATTTAAGTTCTGCATTTGGCGACGTCATAGAGACAACGTTCGCAACTATTCCCATTTAATACAAAAAACCAAATAGTTGTCTATATTCGCGCACAGAAGCTCTTTTCACGTTGACAGATAAGCTCAATGTTTAATGTTTAATTACTATGGGATCCCATATTTGAAGACGAGAATGAATCAAGTCTTCCCTGAGACGGAACCGGAAACTCGTAAACAAAAACAACTTCAGGTTGGCGCCGTTGAACTGTCAAATGTAAATCTTTTTTATAGCTCAGTTGCGAATCAGAATGATGAAAGACTAAAAAGTTATTTGGAATCAAATAAATTTAATGTCGATCAGAGAAGATAAATTAAATTAATAAATTATTTTAAGATTAATAAATTCTTTTAAGGACGCAGAATTAGGAAAGAACAATTTCTTTTTACAGGACGAATTATTATTTCATAAAGAAAAAATTGTGGGGGAACATACAACAGATAGTTTTGTTTGAGAATTATCGAAATAAAGTCCTTAAATTAGCTCATGATTCCATATTCGGAAATCATTTACGTATGAGGAAAACTAAAGAAAGAATTAAGCTTTCATTTTATTGGCCGAACATATCCAAAGACGTAGTTGATAATCAAAATCGTAAAAAACAACCTTATATTTAGCGTAGGTATAATGAAACACTCAATCGATTTCGAGGGCAGCTAAAAGTCCCTCCTCATCAGGAGAAAGAAATACATAGAAAGAAGAAAATAGGAATCACAGAAACACGTGGTGCTTATCAGCACTGCACGTGGTTATAACTAGATTTTTAATCAGAGTTGCACTGGCCGCCTACTTTTACTGAGCCAGGCTGTCTGATCAAGCATAAAGAAATATTAGCGAAGTTAAAATAGGGAGCGAGGGGCAAATGCACATTATGCTCAAAATCTGAACTTCAAATAATGGAAAGCCAATGCCAATGATTTAAAAATTTCGGAGTTCCTATGGTTCAAAACCATCTACCTCCACATCAGAATTAATAAAAGCGAGCAGAAATAAGAAAAATTTGGCATAAGTGATTTACTTGATGCACACTAGAGGGAGCCACAGGCTCGAGAGAGTTTAGGGATAGAGATGAGAAATAAAAACTTAAGTTTCATAATTTTTTTATAAGTTTTTTGGTTTTTAAAATTTTTTTGTATTTAATATTTTATACTTTTTTTTGGTTTTTTATAATTTTATATACACAGTACAAACACTAAAGCAAAAAGCGGATAGGAAAGATTTTACGATTAATAGGCTCATTGGCATGTGGCTTGTGTTAGGGAGTGCAGATAATTATAGAGATCGCGATGAAAATATTCTTAGGCAGATTTGAAATCTGCGGGAGATGTGATTCTTAAGGAAACAGATTGATAACTTTGCTTGAAGATCTTGATAGTGGTTGCAGAAGATGTAATAAGCAATTATATGGCAGCTCGCTGAAGAGACGTCCTTCCTTCTTGGCGCGGGAGCTGGAACTGATGTTGAGAGGGCGTGTCTTGCCCTTTTGGATGGAGGGTAGATGCCGAACTCTCGGCCAATCACGGCTCTCGGTCTCTTCTGTGAGCTGCGAATAGCAGGATCGTATGCAGGAATCCGCTGAAGTGCTCGGTTATCAATCTGTTCAATTTTGAGGAATAAATTTTGACTAAGCTTTTTAATATGGTAATCTACAGGTTTAATATTTAGGTCCGAATGAATCACATCTGTACGGACGTACCAGGCTGCATTCAGGGCCATACGTAGGGTCTTAAGCAACCACTGAACGGATTTTTATACCCTCTGGTAGTACCAAGTGCGAGGAGGTAACGCCATCTATCGGCAAAAATAATTGAATTAAGACAGTAGAATTTTAAAGGCATTAGGAAGGACTGGATTGGACTTCAAATCATTAACTAAACTTTCTAAATCTTTGTGAATGTGAAAAACCTCAAGAAAATCCAATTCGCCTATGGAAGAAGCCTTTTGGATGATTTTTGCAGACCCAAAATCAAAATTATGGTTAAAAGTCCAGCTATGATACGCTATTGAAGACTTGTTAATTTCCCCTTTTTTGACATAAGATTCATGTTCCTTGATACGAAACTTCAACGCTCTTTTTGTTTGGCCAATATATCTTAAACCACACTGACATGATATACTATAAATTCCCCAAGAATTCAAGACAGAAACGCAATCTTTTAGAATCGAAGGGTGAATTTTATTAATAGGGGAGAAACCGACTTGAAAATTGAATTTCTGGAGAATCCGTGCAATTTTATAGCTAACAGAAGGATAAAATGGAAGCACGACAAGGTCATTGATATTATTTCTAACAGTAGAATGTCTTCTTTGATGGGAATCTGAAAATTTTTTGACGGCTTTATCAATAATCACGGGAGAAAATCCACGGTCAATCGCAACTGCTCTCAAATAATTAAGTTCATTGGTAAGCAAAGATTCAGAGGAACAAACTTTTAGCGCGCGGAAAACATAATAGTAAAAAGAAGCCATTTTTTGCTTAACAGGGTGGCATGACTTGGCATGGGGTGGTAAACAAACTGCAAAGGGTTTACGGTACACAGTGGTGCTAAAATCAGTTTCATTGCGGATTATAAGAATATCGAGGAAGGGGAGGGAATTGTTGGATTCAATTTCAAGAGTGAATTGGATGGCTGGATCAATTGAATTCATAATAGATAGAATCTCGGATAAATCCTCTTTATAACCGTCAAAAAGTGCGAAAGTGTCGTCAACATACCGAATCCAAAGACGAAAAGATAATTTATCAAATAATTTCATCTCAAAATAGTGCATATAAATGTCAGCAAGTACCGGACTGAGAGGATTACCCATAGCCAATCCTTCAACTTGACGAAAATATGCATTTTGGAAAACAAAGTGGGTTTGACTTAGAGAAACTTTAGTAAGCGAAACCAACTCATTAATTTCAGTATGTGTGAAGTGAAATTCCCGAAGCCTAGTTTCAAGACAAATTAGTGCTCCTTCGACCGGAACATTAGTAAACAATGATTTGACATCAAATGAAACCATAATGGAACGAAGTGGGGAAATATTTTTAAGTTTATCAATGACTTCAACAGAATTTTTTACAGTGTGAATATTGTTATCAAGTAGAGGAGAAAATCTGGAAACTAAATATTTGGCCAAAGGATATGAAGCAGTACCTATGTTGGAAACAATTGGTCGAAAAGGAATACCGGTTTTGTGGACTTTTGGAAGAGCATAAAGTCTAGCGCAATTAGTAATAGGCGGAATAAGTGATTTCTTCAACTGAGTTGGCAGAATGTGGGAAGATTTAATAGCACTTTTTACTTTCATGAGGTCCGAAGTTGAAGGATCTTTAGGGATCGAGCAGTATGGGCCTTCATTTATCAATTTAGAGACTCCAGTAATATATGTGTGTTTGTCCATAACAACGATCTGTCCGCCCTTATCAGCTTTAGAGATAATGATATTAGTATCAGAATGAATTTCACGTAAGATCTCATTTTCCTTTTTGCTAAGATTAGAACGCAAAGATTTATTGTTAAAATTAACGTTATGAGTAATTAGGTGGCGGATTGTATCCTTCTGCGTTTCCGAAATTTTGGAGAATTTAAAGGCTTTCTCTATAGGGGCGATGATTTGAGGAATTGAAGGTTTAGATGTCTTTGAAAAGTTGAAATTATATTTTAATACTTTTAACTGATCCTCCGAAAGATTCCTATTGGAGATATTAACGATGGAGTTAACGTTTACAGTGGGAAGATCAGCTAGATAATTGGGACTATCCGACTGGTGTGTGAGTTTTTGGAATTTAGAAATGAGCACATTTTTATGCCGTTGACAAACGGTATCGGTTCTAGACCAGGATGTATGTTCAAATGAGGAAAAATTTTCAGTGGAATTAGCAATTTTTAAATGGAGGTAATATAATTCAAATTCAATTTTAGATAAACGTTTGCGTGTGTCCCTTATAATGTGACGAAGAAGTGCCAATTTGAATTTATGCAAAATTTTTGAAACGTGAACGGAAGCTTTAAGGCTACATTTCACATGTATAAATTTGGGAATGAAATTTTGATGTTTGCATTTAAGTAGAAACTGTAGATGATTCAAGAATTTCGTACGCTTAAGGCGTAACTTACAAAATCGGTTCCTGTCAAGATGAAGATGATGCCTTTCGGATTAAAAAATGCAGCTTCTACTTTTCAGCGAGTGATGAATGATGCCTTAAGAAAATGTGTAATTTTTGCAAAGCCTATATTGATGATATTGCTATCTTTTCACCAGACTGGAATTTGCATCTCAAACATTTAGATGCTGTGCTAACTACATTAAGTGATCTCAGATTTACGGTGACCGTAAAGAAATGTGTTTTTGCACGTTCGGAGTATTTGGGACATTTAATAGGAGCTGGAAGACATCAACCCGATCCTGAAAAATTACAAGCCATCGAAGTTATAAAAAGTCATAAAACGAAGACTGCGCTAAAGAGTGCATTAGGCTTATTCAACTATTATCCTGATTACATAAAGAATTATGCAGAAATAGCTCGCCCATTGACAGAGCTTACGAAAAAGAAAATTCCTGAGATAATTCCATGGATTGATGTTGAGGAATCAGCATTTCAAGATCTGAAACGTCGACTGTGTGAAGTGCTGTGTGTGAAAACTGTACACTCCAGAACCAGAAAAACCTTACACCATACAGTGTGATGCTAGTTCATATGGTGTTGGTGCTAGCTTGTCACAAAGAGACAGCAAAGTTTGCATCCTATCAGTTTTGCCAGTCAAAAATTTTCGAAAACTCAGCAGAACTGATCAACTATTGAACACGAGGCTTATGCCGTTGTGTGGTCATTAAAAAAGTTCGAGTGTTGGGTGTTTGGATCAAATAAAATCGAGCTGATCACAAACCATAATCCATTATTATATTTGCACAAGTCGGCACCGCATTCTGCCAAATTACAGAGATGGGCAATCGCACTTCAGCGTTATAATATTCATATTTATCATTGCCCTGGTGCACAATTAAAAACTGCAGATAGTCTTTCAAGACTAGTTGGTGAATGACATAGGTGTGAACTAAGTATGAACTAATATGTTTAAAACTTTGCATTAGTTATTTTTCTTTTGTTCCGGAATTGTACGAAAGCTACTTTCCATCTGTTTTGAAAAACAAATTACTGGTTTCCATTTAATGTTGCATTATAATACTGTGTTTTGAAATAGTATTGCATATATGTTTTATTACAGAACTCCGGTATTGTATCAAGGCGTCTGTTCATCTGTTGTGAGATGAATGTTTATTGCACTTATTACAAAGTATGTTATTACGTCATGTATACACATTCATATATTTTGAATTAATTTGGTTAAGAAAAAAATATATAATGAGATACTAGGCAAGTATTGGTATTACATTTGTTAAAAGTGTTTATATATGCCATTTAAGTGCTTAATTGTTTATTTCAATGCGAGAGGATTTAAATATTAATAAGTGTATTAATTATTAAGCACTGGTTTGTGGAGTATAGAATTTAAGTTTGTGAACTCATTTGCTGGTTCAGTTTTCAGATTCTGCTTCGCTTTGGCGTAGCACAATGTTACCGGGGGGGGGCTGCCATGTATCTGGCTGCGTCAGCCAATCAGTTGCATGTTAGCCTCAGAAGAGGAAGAGGGTAGATTTCGCTATACTGTAGGAGCGATGTACTTGCTCCGAGTTTACTATTATTCTTTGAATGTTAATTTTAATAAATGTTTGTTTCGTCTTGTTAAATGATGCCTTATTGAACCACGAAGCCATTACAATAAACAGATAAATAGACAGATAGATAGATATAGATATAAAACATTGTCTATCTCAGTCTTTGATAATGCATTATTTCTGAAGCATTCTTTTTGAGTCCAGAAAATTTTCATCTAACGAGAAGTGCAAATAAGGAGAGATCATTAGATTCTCCCCAGTATGGTTCTTAAATGTACTCCAAAAGTTTTTATTTTACATACTGCAGGGAAAGGTTTTTTGGATAACTTGTTTCAGATTTCATAACGACTTTTCCATTGTATTTTCGCTTTCAAAACAGTAAGCTCTTCCAGTTACCAGCCTAGAAACTGGTGTTGGTTCTTTTCACAATTTCATTTGAAAAATACGTAATCGTGATCGAGCTGATTATGGACAGCTAGAATCAATGAAAGAGCGCTTAATTTTTAGTTTATCTTCATACTAATGTCAATAATTCGAATTTACCCTTTTTAATAAAAACTTATTCACCTAAGTTAGATTTTAAGTAATGTGTGTACAAGTTGCTGCAGACGCAGCTCCAGCATTTTAGGCATCCTGTGTGATCAGTATGATTGCCGTCTGTTATAAATAAAGCGCATGCATAATTCAAAGATAAATGTACCTTGATTTAGTTGTCGCTTATGACAACATCTTAACTGGCGCTCTCTGAAAGCGGTGTCCTAGGCTGTGCCTGGAGCTAATCAAAATTTGCAGCAAATACACTCTTAGACAAAAAAAAAAAAAAAAAAAAAAAAAAAAAAAAACGACGCACCAAGAGGGAGTTAGTTATCCGAATGGGACGAAAATCGGTAGAAGGGATGTACATGTACAGAAAAATAATGATTACAGTTTAAGAAAAATTGGATGATTTATAAAAAGTCAGTAACGCGTTTGTCCACCTCTGGCCCTTATGCAAGCAGTTATTAGGCTTGGCATCGATTGCTAGAGGTTGCGGATGTCCTCCTGAGGGATATCGTGCCAAATTCTGTCCAACTGGCGCGTTAGATCGTTAACATCCCAAGCTGGTTGGAGGGCCCTGCCCATAATGCTCCAAACGTACTCAATAGGAGATAGATCCGGCGACCTTGCTGGCCAAGGTAATGTTCGGCAAGTACTAAGGCAAACAGGAGAAACATGTGCAGTGTGGGGGCGGGCATTATCTTGCTGAAATGTAAGCACAGGGTGGCGTGACATGAAGGGCAACACAACGGGCCTTAGAACTTCGTCGACGTGCCTCTGTGCTGTAAGGTTGCGACGGACGACAACCAGAGGGGTCCTACTATGAAATGAAATGGCACCCCAGACCATCACTCCTAGTTGTCGGCCTGTCTGCCGGAAGACAGTCAGGTTGGTATCACACCGCCGTCCGGGGCGTCTCCAGATTCGCATTCGCTGGTCATCGGGACTCAGTTCAAAGCGGGACTCATCACTGAAGACTATTCCACTTCCGTCAGTGACATTCCAGTGCGAATGAGCCCAACACCACTGCAAATGGGTTTGACGTTGTACAGAGGTCAATGGTAGTCGGCGCAAGGGGCTCCGTGACCTCAGCCCCATTTCTGAGAGCCGTCTATGAATGGCCCTTGCGGTTACTGAAGCGCTAGTTGCACGTACAATCAATGATAATGATGCATCCGGAGCTGTGAGTGCCACTCTGACGATTGCTCGGTCTTCACGTTCTGTCGTTTCTCTTAGGCTTACCGCTTCCTTCTTGACGCTGTGTGTGGCCATGGTTCACCCATTCCTGCCAACATCGCCTAATAGAGGCATCGCTCCTGCTCAAACGTCGAGCTATTCACCGATAAGAGCAACTACATGAACTCTTCTCAAATTCTGACATCTGCGCATATCATTCGCGCACCTGTATGCAAGGCATAGTTACTGTCTACCAAAGTACACGGAATGAAATTCGCGAAGAATTAATGACCTGGAATCGTAATTTCTCCTCTTAAATAACCTGCCAGTTGCGCAGATTAGATGCGCTGTAGCGACAACCTCTTATTCACTGGCAGCCAAAATGTAAAATTTTGCATGTTCCGTCGAAACCTTTATGCATATCAATTATTGTCCAATTTGCTTTATATATTCTCGGTGCGTCGTGGTGCGACTTTTTTTTTTTTTTTTTTGGTCTAAGAGAGTAGTTTTGTCATTATTTCATGTTCTTTCAAGGCTATGCTTGTTGCTTGGGCGGTTCAAAATCTGCAAGTCCTAAATTTTGATGCTCAGTACCTCCTTAAATTCTAAAAATTTTGCCACTCCTATATTCTGCTGTTCAGTGTCTTCCCTAAATTTTAAAACTTTTGCGACTGTCTAGTCATTATGCTGTCTAGTCTCTCTCCTAAATTCTAAAAATTTTACCGTCCCTAAATTTTATTGCTTATTGCTTTTCTAAATTCTAAAAGTTTTGTCGCCTCTAAACTCTGCCGCCCTGTGCAGTCGCACAGGTTGCGCTGGCTGTGGCGATTGTTGCTTGTAATACTTCTTGACACATTCGTAGAGTTTCTGGACGTTTTCGAGAAGGCAGCTGTTGGAATGATGTTTAATTTCCTCACTATCTTTCTCTGAATATCTGAGAAAATATTTTAAAAGAATAGCAACAGAAAGTAATTTGCAGCTGTCAAATTGGACGAATAAGAAAGATGGTTGAGAAAAATCATTTATTTCTTTACTGTAAATTATCTTTCTATAAAGTATCTGACGACAGTTGCACTATGTAAAATACGTTTTACTGCTCATTGCTATTTAGTCTTTGAATGTATAAAAGCAGGTACATAAAAGCATGGAATCAAATTTAAATTCCATTTAAATTCCCTTTCGTGGGAAGGTATTTGAAAGTAAGCAAGCTAGGATGTATTAATAATTATTGCCATCAGTTATCATTTGGAGCTTTGTTGGTATCGTCGAAACAAAACGTTGTTGATGCACTGTGTATATGCCGTCATAGTGGTATTATTGTCGATAAGCATCATTTTTCTATCTTAAATGTAAAAGATTACATAGAAATTAAAATGCAAAAACATAAATTTAATTAAAACTGAATACATTAACATTTAAATTCTTAATTTTTTTAATTCTTATTTCGATAGATTTTTAATCCATGTATCTCTTTCTGCAAACAGTTTTTAATTTACAGTTTCTTCTAAATGACATATTTAATGTAAGCAGGATTTAAAACATCTTTCTATCTCTTTTCTTTCTTTTTAAAAATGTTAAGAAGTTCAATATTAATTTAGTTCCATAAGGTAATTTTATTTTAAGCAAAGAGACTTGGTAATCACTTGTTTAATTCTATCTGTTCTAAAT
This sequence comes from Stegodyphus dumicola, assembly GCF_044657685.1. Taxonomy (NCBI): domain Eukaryota; kingdom Metazoa; phylum Arthropoda; class Arachnida; order Araneae; family Eresidae; genus Stegodyphus; species Stegodyphus dumicola. Next base: position 205,849,971 of record NC_140771.1, read on the forward strand.
AGGAAATCATAATTTTTTACATTTTATTTTTACAGCCAAACCAAACCCTCCGAAAAATTGCCGATCCACAAATCGCACTCAGACCTCGTTCTTAGTGACTTGCGAAGCAGGCTATGATGGTGGAGCAAATCAGCACTTCTACTTCCGAGCGAAAATCAAAGATTTCCGAGAGGATGGTATCTCTTTGAATTCCCCTGTGCCTACTTTCACGTTGACTGGTCTGCCATCTGGGATTAATTTTGAAGTAACTATAGCATCAGCGAACAAAGTTGGACAGAGCGATGTGGTCACTCTATATACTTCAACTCTTCGAGGAAAAAGAACAGGTTAAATATTTTGTATCTTTAAATGCATAGCTTCAGGGATTAAAATGCGGAAAAAGAAAAACAGGAAACAGAGTAGATAGCTTTTATAGGTGTCCCGCATCACGGAAACCGATAAATTTGACAAAAGTGAAGGCAACAAATATGCATATCGACTGGCGTTCCTAAACGGTTAATTTCCACCGCACATTGTTTATTAACTCAATCCATGAATCAATAATTGGTATCCATTTTATAGAATTACTGCGGGACACTTTCTCTTAACTAACCATTATTATAATATCTCATGACTAACCATGTTTCCTATTGCATTTTAATAATAGCTGGTATACTTATTAAAATTATAGCTGTTGGATTTTCAGTTTAGAACTCTTGTAAGAAGTGCCTTTTATTAGTTATATTCACGAAATAGGATATCCAATTCCAAGACCTTTATAGATCTACAAATTTCTTCATAACCAGGGAGAAATGTAAAACCAGAGATAATTATATAAGAATTAAATGTCAAGGAAAAATATTACCCAATAATATTAAACTTTTGATAATAGTAAGATAACATGATAATAAAAAGAAGAACTAATTACTGTCTAGGTTCACAAGACTTCTCCAAAGCTTCGAGTTTTACTTACCCCAAATTATCCTATAACACAACACAATCCAGTTTTTTCTCTCTCGAAAACATTAAAAGAGAACATTGAGGGTCGCTAAAAGGATACAAAGCTAAGAAACCTGATTGCCGTGAGTAAGCTAAATAGTTATATATATATATATATATATGTAAGATATAAGTAAATACGATAGCTGTTTAAAAAAAAAATTATTGGCGACCTCAAATTTAACATTCTAGATTTGGTGCTGTCCCCTTAAATTCATCTGTTCTCCCAAATTCGAGATCCTTCCATGTTACGTAACGCTTGATGCAGATACCTCCTGCCCAATCAAATAATTGTAAACCAAAACGTTTTCTAACTCGAACTGAAACTATTCGACTCCCTCCCTTCTTTTGAACTGTTGCGTTCTCTTCCGCTTACGCTTTCCTGCTGGCAACACGCTACTGCTTATTTGCCTTAAATGACGTCGTACTTAAAGATGGAACTTATTGTATTCAACTATAATTAAGAAATATCTTACCTGCAAACGAATTATTTGATATGCGTAAAAAATAAAAATTCTGATTCTTCAAGCTAAGTTGTGCTAATTGCGTCATCATGCTTTTCCACTCATCCCTACGTTCAGCCACTGCGGTCTTCTCAGCCATGATGAATATTGAAAGATGCTAAAAAAGTACCGGATTTTTCCTGCTACACATTTAAAATATAACATATTCTCATTACTAGTTAGCTTTACAATTTCTATTTCAATTATATATATATATAATTATATATATGGTCGCTCTGCTTATCTCAACATTTTTCAAAGTTCCAAAAATATCTTAATTACTAATGATGCAAATAAATTACTTCGTTTTTCTTCCCTTGAGTTTAAATTTTGGGGTGACATTGAGAGTTTTGGTGTAGTGTGAAACTTGGTTGTTTATCAAAAGGAGCATACTTGCTCTACGTTAAATACAGCCTTTAACCCTTTCCAGCACGCTACCTTTTAAAGTCGAATTTTTGATTAAAAAAAAAAAAAGGTAGGCAGTCTAATTAGACCTAGAGGAGTACTCAAGTAAAATTTTGTGAAGTTACTTACTGTTTTAATACTGTAGGTGTGCCCAAAGTGGCACGAATAGAGCTTCGAAAAGAGTGCTGAAACGAGCATTGTTGTCAATGAACTGACCGATGAGATGCCGAGAAACAAAGAACACAGACTCTCCGTTGTCCTAGATTATCGGTGAGTCTGGTCTGGGCACAATTAGGGTTCGCCGTTTGATTTTAGGCAAGATTTCAATGTAAAACTTTAAAACTAATATAGAATAAGGAGATTAGCATACAACCAAAAAAATAACATAAACATTTCTGTTCAAGCAATTCCTTTTATACCCTAAAAAAAATGTGGAAGATTTCTTTGAAAAATGAGGGTCTTAAAAAACTAAACATGTCGAAAATATATGGACTGGTTTGTGTTGAGCTGCGATCTACTATAAATAAAGAAGGTTCAGAGTAACCTACAGTAACCTATAAATCCTTTTTCATTCAATTTTTCTGTGCGTACAGAAGGAAAGTTTTAGGTGTGTCCAGACCAGACACACTGTGCCGCAAAGGGTTAATGGCTGCTTTCCTTGAGCTTTATAAGCAGATGAACAGGATATGTCAACCTCTGACATGTGAGAAAAAAACATAACATGATGAAGATAGAAAATAGATAATGGGTGATTAACTTGACGGGTATTACAACAGGTACTTGGTTGCAGCAATTCCACTGCGACATATATAAATGCTATCCGAGATACTATACTAACATTCTTATTCCTATTCTAGTCTTTAGCTTAAGCTGCTAATTATTTTCTCGCAAAGAGTTATTTTTATAATATGATTATTTTAAAGTTATAATTAAATTGAAATTTTGTTTAATTTACGAAAGATCATCAAGCATTATTTTAAGTGCTTATAATTACCAGTTTTGAAAATATGGAACAACAATCGAGGAAAGTCGGATATTCTGCAGATTCATCCTATCTGAAACAAGAGATCAGAATATTGAAAAAAGGTGGTACTATTATAGAAAACAGACAGAAGTAAATTAGTGATTGATGACTTTTGTGTATAGTTCCACAAAACTAGCTTAAAAATGCGGAAGATAATTTATGCCATATGTCTCATAACAATTGTTAACAAAAGATGGCGATGAACAAAAAGATCAGAAAACTTTCACAGCCTCCCCTAGGCCCTGAAAGTGACCAGTGTGACCACCAACTAAGCAATATCAGAGACGTCTAGCGATTACTAAACGGTAAGAGGTAGGAAAGCTTCTAAAGGACATGCAAGAAAGCGACGTTACCGAGCATTCAGCTAGTCTATGGGCCTCTGCCATCGTCCTGGTCAGAAAGATAGGCGGTTCAACTAGATTTTTCGTTCACCGTTGCCGGATGAATGAGGTTACAAAAAAAGACAGCTACTCTTTTCCTATAATTGACGGCATTCTAGACAATCGTTTTGGAAGCAAGTAGTTTTCGACGTTTGATTTAAATAGTGGATATTGAGAGGTAGAGATACACTCTGATGTCTGACAAAAGATGGCATTTGTTACCGGATAAGAACTTTGGCAGTTCAAGGTCATGCCGTTTGGATTATTACGTAATGCGCCAGCAATGTTCGAATGCTTTATGGAGATCGTGTTGAAAGGTCTTTCATAAGGAGCCTGTCTGCTATACTTGGATGACATCATCATCGTCGAGAAAAATCAGAAGGGTGCTTCAGAAATTGCAGGCACCCAGTCTAAAATTAAGTTCTACTAAATGTAAACTATTCAGACAGGAAGTGACTTACCTTGGACATATCATCTTTGCCGAAGGTGTGTCTAAGGATCCAGAAAAAGTGTCAGCAGTTAAAGATTAGAGACGCTATTCCATCAGCTAAGAATGTCTCTCAGCTAACAAGTTTCCCGCAGCTTTGCACCTACTATAGGAGTTTGTGAAGGACTTTTTTCCCATCGCAAGACTCCCTTCATAAACTGACAGAAAGCAAGCAAAAGTACTTGTGGACCAAGTAATGTGAATATGCATTTAATAAACTGAAGGAGTTTTTAAAATCTGTTCCAATCCTCACATATCATCGAGCTTGACAAACCATTTTTTCTCGAGACGGATGCGAGCAATTAGAATGCCGATGCTGTTTTATCCCAAGAAATAAACAGCCAAGAAATATCGTAGCTTACAGGAGCAAATGCCTATCTAAACTAGAAAGAAATCACTGTTTCATCAGAAAGAGCCGTTTCGAATATGGAGTGAGTCCCAGTTACAACATAGTTACAACCGTAGAACATTCCCATAATTATCTCCGCGACAGAAAATTCTTCCTCCGCACAGATCATGCATCTTTAAATTAAATTGAAAGTATCCAGAAGTCCAAAGAGGCAGGTGGATATAGAGACTCCGGTATTGTGACATAACTATCCGTCATCAGAAATGGAAATGCTGACGCTCTATTTAGAAGACCCTACACAGAAATCCACCGGTATTTTTCCAGGGTCGAAGCGAAATACTAGCTGTTTAGTCCGGTAGCACGACAAGTTACTATTTGAACATTTGCTGATCGTGAAGTGATGAAGAAGTCACGAAAGAGAAGTTGGAAGACACCGACATTAAACCCCTAATGGATTTAATGGAACTTTCAAACAAGAAACCTACATGGCAGGACATTTCGATCTACAGTCCTACCACATAACAATATTAGGCTCACTGGGACTCACTCCATATTCGAAACGGCGTTTTGTACCGGAAGTTCGAATTTGATGATGGAAAGGCTTTCCGATGGTAGCTGAAACTTCTAAGATCCGGGTCCCGAACGTCCTTAAAGAACTACATGGCAGCCCTACAGAGCTACAGAGCCATACAGAGGGCCATATCGGAATAATGAAGACTGCATAGAGTTCGAGAACTCTTCAACTGGAGTAATGCAAGGGATGACGTCGAAAAGTAGTGCCAATCTTGCGATGTCTTTGCGATTTGGAAAAGATCGAAGAAAGACAGAGGAAGAAAGCAGCCGAGGGAATCTGCAAACGTTGCAATGTAGGAGCCCATTTCCAACCCATCACTTTGACGTTCTGGGACCTCTGCCACGAACTGCTGATGGCAACAAATGCATCCTCGTTGTCATTGACTTCTTCATCAAGTGGCCTGAAGCGTATCCTATTCCCGATCAAGAGGCTGTTAACGCTAGCAGAGATATTGATACAACACTGGATTTCCATGTTCGGAGTGACTCTTCAGTTATATTCCGAGCAAGGAAGAAATTTTGCCTCGTTTGTAATTAAAGAACTCTGCATGTTCCTGAGCATCGATGAAGTCCAAACGACACCTTTACATCGCCAATCAGCCGACTTGGTAGAGAGGTTTAATCGAACCATCCTTAATAACCTCCCGCTGGTGGTTTACAGAAACCAACAGAACTGGGACAAGACGTTATCTCTATTTTTACTGGCCTGTCGCAGTGTTTCCACGAGACTAACGGCTATTCCCAATCGCAAATGCTCGTCGGTCGTGACCTTCGTCTGCTTTGTGATTTCTTGTTTAATCGCCCTCCAGATACGTCTTCATCGCCTGAAGAGTACATCCAAGATCTCCTGGCACAGTTTTGCACGACAACAAGTCAACTTGGCGATGGAGAAGCTGAAGAATCGATACGACACAAGCGCTGCAGGACATCGATTCAACGAAGGTAACAAGGTCTGGTTAAGGTATCCGATTCGATGGAAAGGACTCTCTCCTAAACTACAGTCACCTTGGGGTGGTCATTACAAAGTCCTAAACAGGCGTAGTTTTCTCTGTGTATGTACATATTGCATTTGGGCATATAGTACTTGTTTTCTTTCTTGTTTATATTATTACGGTTTTTGTATTGATTTAGCTATTTTTAAATAGAATTAATTAAAATTGTTTTATATTACCATGCAATGCAGCACGAGACTTATTTGAAGAGAAAGCTACGCCGGAAAAATTAAAAATACAGGAGCAAACGCATTTAATAAATAGATATCTCGTAATTGTACGCTTTTGCTTTTCGAGAAAATACCAGAAAATTCTCGTGAACATTTAAAAAGTTTTTAAAAAGCGGGATCAAAACATCTCAGTTCAGTTGTTTAGAAAACTGTTGTTGTTTACTGTAGCGAATTCGTAGTGAATTCGGATAAGCTTTCTCTATTTTGAATTAAGTTCTGTTGAACGTTTTTAGTAGTTTAAAAGGTAACTACTGTGAGATTTTGTGATATTGTACGAATATTTCTAAGGAAATTTAAGCATTTTGTTTTTATTTGTTGTGATAAGAATAAAATTTATTCACTTTTCATCGGACTTGTGCATTCAATTTATTACGACCCGTACGCACGCAACAATATCTATAAATTTGCTTCAAACTCTGCAACGTAACTCCTGGCGGTGGATTAATTAATTTCTTATTTTATTTGTATTTAACTCTCATCCCGAAATGTTCCAACTCAGGTATTCTGCCTTGTCTGATTTCCCTGGACTCTCAAGACCTCAGGGACAAAGACGTCCCTCCCTTTTTCCATTGCATCTCCGTCATCCAGTAGCGTGTCCGTTCTGCGGGGTTTATGCTTCGCTAGTGTAATAGGCTGGCATCTGCTATACACTATTGGCGACATATCATAAGATTTAAAAATAGCATGATTACTACGAAAGAAATTTTTTTATGTTTGGAATGTTCGAAATCCTATTCATTCCGACTAAATCTACGGGCACATATTATTAAGTGCCATCCTTCGATATTAGAGGAATTAGCTCCTACATTAAGAACTGCTCGCAAATTTACATGTGATGATTGTGAGGAAGTTTTTTCAAAAAAAATTGCTTCGTGCACATGAACGCACAGACCATGGTAAAAATGACGCAACTGAAAAAATAAGTTTTTTAATATAAAATAATGGAACTATAAATATCTTTACAAGCTTTTTGATTGATGTCTATCTTATACTGAGCTATGGGAAAACAGTTTTGGGGAGCTGGAATCTTTTATTTGAATAGACAACAGTAAATTAAAATGAAGAACAGTAAATTTGAAACTGAAGATTCAAATGAAAAAATTAAGTAAACTGTTACAAATTATACAATAAATATGGATCAAGTTTTTGATGAATTAATGATTTCAAAAGATTTGGTCAGTTAATTCTGAAATTTGGAAAAAGAAAAATTGTGAAAAAAAATTTCAGTCATTTCAAATAAATAAATAAATAAATAAATAAATAAATAAAATAAATAAATAAATAAATAAATAAAAATAAAAATAAAAAAAAAATAAATAAATAAAAATAAAAATATTGCACAGTGCCATTTAAATGATAGAATACATTTTCAAGCATGCGAGACACACTGGCAGCAATCGAAAGAATATTATCATAAAAAAATGGTTTGAAGAAAGAGATAAACTGGCTGAATCGACAGTAAATGCTTTACTAAGCTGCAAAATTAATAGTCAACTAAATTGCAGTGAATTTTACAATACTGTTAAAAATAACAAAGAATTTTTAAACAAAGTTCACACTAGTGTGAGCACTAGATACGAATGAATAATATATTGAGTTACTAAAAATTTATTTTAACTAACTGTTGTTTTTTGTTAATAACTTCTTTATTTAGCTTTTTCAATCCTTCTTCATTTTCCTTTTTTCTTAGTAGTTGCTTTTTCAGGTTTCATTTTCTGTGTAAGTATTTTCTCAAAATTCTTCCGGTTTTCAAAAAAAAAAAAAAAAAAAAAAAAAAAAAGATTACGAATAATGTGTATGTCTTTTGGATTACTAATAGGTATTATAATGTTAATCAACAACAAGAAAATATAGACATGTAATATTGAAAGATGTACATAGTATAATATATAGGAAAATATAGATAGATGAATGCATTAGGAAAAAAAATTGTAAAATGAGTTTAAATTAATTGATTATGGCAAAGCATTGAACAATTAATTGGATGAAAGATGCCTTTGTGGAAAATATGTATTCAAATAAATTTAAAAAGAAATTTTATAACAGCAAATATAGGATGGAATATCAAACAAAAATACATTAGGAAATATACATGAAATAAGTAAATTTATTATTAAGCGTTACAGTAACCTGCAGCATTAATTCATCAGTATTAACATCAACACAGTAGCTACAGTATTAGCATCAACAAGTCAAGAAAGAACGTCTGTTTCCGCATAAAGCTTTTAAGTCCCGAGTAAATAAATTCCGCATTTCTGTGTTTATCTGAATAACAAATCAGTAATTCTTAATGCAAATAGTACTGAATATTTGTCTTTTGGACTATGAATACTTCTAAACATTTATTTTTTGTATATGCAAAAAAAGAACACACAGTTCGCAGCAATTGATAATGCGTGCCTGAAGTCTACATTCCTCGCAAATAGACGAAGGTTGCTGTGCTGAAAAAATGTGTATTGCGCGTGCGTGAAGCGTAAGCCCCGCAGATCGGAAACGCTACTCCGTCATTTTACCTGGGAACCTCGGCCAAAGAACATACAGTGGGTACAAAAAGTATTTGCACACATACATTTTTGTTCACAATTTATAAGAAAATGAATTAAGAAATACAAAAATTCAAAAAAAAATCTGAAATGTTTCAGATTTTAAATTACGTCCAAAGGGGCGTTTTTTAACATTTTGTGTGTTACCTTTCTTTATTAAATATCATGTTCCTCGCACTTAAACCATAAGATCCAGTGCAACAGCAATATCGCAAAATAGTTTTAAAACGAGCATATCTTTAGAATTTCCGATACAGAGACTCACGCGCTGGAGATAAAAATGTTTTTTCTGCACAACGTTGCCATTGCTCGCTTTGAAATCCTTGAGTTTGTTAATCAAAAATTCGTCAAAGTTTTAAAAAATAGGAAATCGATCATAAAACAAATTTCAAATTTCAAATTTGGTCTTCCACGTGCTCATATTCGTTGGAGGATTACGTTATTCAAAATTCGATGACTCTATGTACCGTTGTTTTATCACAATACGAGAAATGTACATACATTTATGCAGATTTTTCATTATTTAATTTCTTCAAATATAATGCAGGACTCTAATATTTTGTGGCAACAGTTTGAAAAGTGAACCGACATTTATGAGTCCGACGCAAAATGCCAAAACGAAACTAATAGTCCTTCGGGATTCAAATCCCTTTGGACTAAAAATTGGCATTTAAAACATAGAATAAGTTTATTCATTTAAATTAATTATAAAAAATATAATAATATTAATAAAAAATATTTTTGCAACAATATTAAAATATCTTATGTCAAAAAAGTATTTGCACACTCAACTCAACTTTAGCAAATTTGAGTTTTTATGCTATTATTTGACAGTCATCCCGCAGTAAATAACATACGTAAGATGACTATAAAAGGAGGTGTTGTAGAAACGTTATCAGTTGGTTGTCGATTTCAAATTGTAATGGCACCTAAGAAAACTGAATTGCCGATTTCGTTGCGAGAAAAAATTGTTTCTCTACGTGAAAATGGCATAAGTTATCGAAAAATAGGTAAAAAAAGTGCGTTTGCTTCTCTACTGTTCGGTATGTTATAAAACGTCATAAAAAAAGAGGATCTACATCAAATAACTTGCGTTCTGGACACTCAAAGAAACATTAACTGCGAATGAAGTGAAAACTCATAAGAGAAACATCGAAAAATCCATTTATTAGTGCAATTACTTTAGCCAATGATGTCGCTTCAACATCTGGAGTTCAAATCTGTGCCCAAAGAGTTCGAAATGTCCTGCACGATGCTCGCATTTATGGGAGATCTCAAAGGAAAAAACCTCTCATAACTGAACGAAATAGATTGAAGAGACTTGAATTCGCTAAGGAATATATCAATAAGCCAATTGATTTCTGGAAAAGTGTCATATTCTCCGACGAGAGAAAGTTCAATATCTTTAAATCAGATGGCAGGAAATTAGTTTGGAGAAAACCTTGTACTGCTTTTCATAACAAAAATATGTTACCTACAGTTAAACATGGAGGAGGTTCTGTTATGATTTGGGGGTGCATGGCTAGCAAAGGAGTTGGTAATTTGTGTTTCATTGATGGGAATATGACAGCTCGAACCTATATTGATGTGTTGCGAAATAACTTGCCACAAAGTGCTATAAAATTGGGTATCAGTAATTCGTACTATTTTCAGCAAGACAATGATCCCAAGCACACTGCCGGTATAGCACGTATGTGGTTGCTTTATAATGTACCCAGAAAACATGCCACTCCACCACAATCACCAGACTTAACTCCTTTGGAATATTTATGAAATTCTTTGGATTTAAAAATGAGAAAAAGGAAGATTTCAAGCAAATCTGCCCTTATTGAAGAGTGATAGAATACTGACCCTACTGTTACAGAAAATTTAATTAAATCAATGCCAGCAAGATTACAAGCAGTAATAGATGCTAAAAGAATGCATACTAAATATTAGTTATTTGAAATTTGCTTATATATTTTATTTCTTTTGTATTCATGCAGTTGTGCAAATACTTTTTTGATACGAGATATTTTAATTTTTGTTACAAAAAAGCATTGTTATTTATATTATTGTAATTTTTCTGTTTGTTTTGGATGATTAAACTTATTCTGATTTGGCAATACCAATTTTTTTATTTCTTAATGCTTCTTTTTATGAATTGCAAACAAAAATGTAGGTGTGCAAATACTTTTTCTACTCACTGTACATGTTCTTTGTCTCGGCTGCTGACTACCTTATACATGATGTGCTTCAACTGCATTACCTTATTAACGAGCTGGACACGTCGCCTTTTTGCGCTATGTTCTTGGCAATATCACAAAATTCAATTCAATTTATTCTCATGCAGAGAATTCAGCTGTCTCACTTCGACTGAGAATGGGAGAAGAAGAACAATGGAAATTTCTTCGTAGCAAAAATGAGCAATGAAGGAAAAAAAGGTGATTGTTGGTTGTTGAGGCAATTTTTCAGTTTTTCTCCCCGTCCTCATACTTAGGAATCATCTAGAAAAATTTATAGATTAATAGCTATAGATTTCTGGACTAGCTATGTCCAGAAAAAGTTTGTGACAACATAAAAAATATTTTACGTTTTTTACAAAAAGGTGTCTGCCAGCTCTTATGAACGTTTTTTTTTAATTCTTAAGAAAACTGTCTGTTTTACGATTTTATACGCAAAATTCATTTTTTACGAATTTTGCAATTTTTCTTAAAGGCGCCAACAATTGTGCCACCATGGCGATATTCGTTATCAGATTTATATTTAAAGCTCATGGTCTTCGGTTACTGCTCTACAAATTCCTTCTCTTTATGGCATCGAAAACAAGTTCTTCCCATATTTAATATCAATGAAAATGTAATAAATAAATAATCGTTGGCGTTGATTTTGAATAAAACTCTACGGAATACGAGGGCGATCAGATTACAATTATCACTTCAACAATTTTTTTTTTCCTCCGCTTCCCGCCTTTCTTGGGGGCGGGGGGGAGATCTACGTTTAAATTTTATATCGGCATGTTTCTCTCCCATTTGAAGTTCTTTCCCTTTCCCGTTTTGGGTTTGTAAAGATTCAACATGTATCTACCGCACATAATTTTTAAGGTTTTGAGACAAGAAAACCACCAATAATACAATTAACACTACCTTTTTTTTCCTTTCTGGAAAATATGAACTTTCGCCAGGTTGGCGACTACCAACATTTTGTAGATTTTAAAATCAATTTGTCTATAGAATTTTGATTTGGTAATTTCTGAATTTCGTGATAATTTTTTAATAACTTTTAATACAGTTTTTAATAAAGCCATTGAAATAACAATAATATGCTAAGATTATGTGTTTTAGAAAAATAAAAGTTTACATTTAGTTAAAATTTTACATGAAAAATGAAAAGACTTTCATTTGCCGCTATCATGTTTTAACATGTCTTCAACTTTCATTTTGTTTTGAAGACAGGTTAAAACATGATAACTATTTTGTGATTTTATTCCTGAAAGTAAAAGTAAATAAAATTATATTTAAAAAAAATAAAGATAAAAAAAGTCTGTAAGCTTTAAGATTTTATATTACGCCCAAAGGTTCTTTTTTTTAACGTTTTTTTCCCTCCCCCCCGAAAGAAAAACCTTTATTTATTAAATATCAAGTTCTTCGCACTCAAACCATAAAATTTAGTTCAATAGCAATATCATAAATTAATTAAAAAGAGCATATGTTTAGAATTTCCGATAGTGTCTCGCGCGCGGAAGATAATTTTTTTTTTTTTGGGGGGAGCACAGTATTGCCATCGCTCGCTTTGAAATCATTGAGTTTTGCTAATAAAAAATTCGTTAAAGTTTTACAAAATTTGAAATAGGTAATAAAACAAATTCCAAATTTGGGCTTCCAGATGCCTATATTCGAGTGGAGAACTATGTTATATAGAATTTGATGTGTCTAGGTACCGTTGTTTTTTTCACAGTGCGAAAAATGTAAATACATTCATGCAGATTCTTCAATATTTAATTTCTTTAAATGTAATGCAGAGTTCTAATATTTGGTGGCAAAAATTTGAGAAGTCAAACGCCGCTTACATTAAACCAACGCAAAATGTCAAAACGAAATTCACAGCACTTCTGGGCAAATTGCCCCTTTGGGCTAATAAAGGCGTTACAATGCATAGATTATGATTTATTTTTCAGCAAAAGAAAAAGAAAAATTTAAGAAAGAAAGACAATCTGAAAGATTTCGGATTTTAACGGCACACCAGAGGACTTACTAAGGTTTTATGCTCTCGCTGAACATCGCGGCTTACCATTCTGCTCTTAGACTGAGTCCTAACATATAGTTTTTTATTATTAAACTTTAAAAATTTTAATTTGCTGTTTATATGCAATTTTACTTCGTGCTATATTTAAAATTCTCATTCGGTAAATTAAGACATCCATGACACTTACATACAATCTGCCAATTTTTTCACAAGGTGAAAAACACGGTATAACAAATGAAATCGGTAGAACAGTTCCTATTTCACAGAAATATATAAAGGATATAAGTTTCTTGCCGCCAATCTCATTAAGAAAATTACAATTTAGCCGGTTTCTTCATCTGTATTTTGGCGGAACTTCTTGCTGAATTCTGAAATTCTAACTTTTTCTAGTTATACTTTTTTCTTTTAGCAAAAATATTTTCTGGTGCTATTCTTAAATCAAAACTTGAGGAAATTTCACACCTAATTTAGAAGGTTTATAATGATGCATTGTTTTAGCTATACGTTACTGTGCAATATTTACCCGTAAATGAAACAATCAAATGATTCCATCATATAGCTATGCAATCTAATGACGGTAGAAACTTCTTTCATTATTTCCAATAGTGCCAAAAATATTCATGAAAATTATATATTGGTTATGTGAGAAATTAATTGCTTTTTTAATTATAGCTATTACAGTACATTATAGAATTCTTTACCGAAAAGTAAAATAATGATTGAATTTACCAAGAAATGCGTTTATTGCTTTTTAATAGCTTAGTTTAATAAGCATTATAGATTGATTGAATTCGAAAGATCAAGTTAAATTTTTACTCAGCGTACTCTCGATTATCCGGACTAATGCAGGTCACGGGTAATTGAAATACACGGGTAATCCAAACTATCAATTTGAATGCATATTATATGCGTGTAATTCCTTAAAAATAAAATAAAATAATCAGTAATTTTACTTTGTTTTTGAGAACGTTTCAATATTTATCAACTTTCACTGCGTATTTTTCGAAGTGCTATTTTATCACTGTACTCAAATCCCCTTTGGTCGATGAAGTCCAACACAGTTTCAAAATACGTCATTGCTGCATCGGGACTAATGTAATTGTCAATAATGTCTTCGTTTGTATTTTCAATATCAGTCTTTTCGTCTTCTGTTCTTGTGAGATTTTAAACGATATCCACGTCATTTAGGTTTAAATAACAAGCTGAACAAAAATTCATTTAGAAGTCAAACAACGAAAATCAACGTTATATTTGCAAATTTTCACAGGACTAGCACTCAAGCACTGAAAGCCCGGTTCAGACAAATTGCCATCGAAACCTTCCTCAATGCTTTCTTGATCGGCGTTTTCGGAGAATTTCACGTTTTCAGTTTTTTGGCACATTCATTTCTGTGAAATCGTGTCAGAATAGCTAAATCTAAGTTTTCATATGTTGAGAGTTTTATGCTCTTTCTGTTGTTTAGAAAGACTTGCCGCACTGTTAACCAGAGAACAGATGCTCCATTACCTAGCTCACATAATGTCTGACTTACACAGATTAAAGCCTCTACCTCCAGAAGCTATTTATTATCACTAAGCAAAATAAGTTTACAGTGGTATAGAAGGCCTTCAAGAACACAAGGACATAAGTAACATAGTCATTAATAAACCCTAAAGAAAGCATGTTACAAGTAGTACCTATAGCATTCAAACAATAAACCGAGTATACTTTCATAATTTGTATTGCAAATACGAAATACTTTCAAAACTGAGTCCAACTAATTTAAATAAAAACTGTGGTACAAACAAACAAACAAAATAAAATACCTCCATTACTGTGTTATACACAATTAATTTCAATTAGATTCACAATATCAAGAAGAACCATTCAATTTAGAAAAAAATGCATAAAGGTAAACTAAAATAATAATAAACTGCCAAATAAAAAATTTCTTCATATGAATTCAGAATTAAGAACCAATAACTTTGATAACTGAACAATATTATCATAAAATACACTGAACCTGAGATATTACTACAATACAAAACATAAATTTGGTTTAAAAACAAAACCACTCCAAGTAATATAAAAACTCTACATCAGGTTTGCTCGCAACGCGATAGAAATACAGTACAAAAATAATGCCAACATAAAGATATGAAAAATTTCAATTTCAAAAACCAAATGCATTCAAAAATAATTCAAAGAAAATTATTATAAAATACTGCCTTAAATGCAAATTTTACAATAGAGAACTCAAGTAAAACCAATCAAATTCACAAAAACAGGTCAACTATTCAATTCAGAAAAGTGCAAAAAGGTATACAAAATAATTATTCTAGATTAGGTTTGCTGGCATCGCTAAGACAAATGCAAACAAAATAATCATGATATATACATGATTAAGAACGATTTCAGTACCATACAACAAATGCTGTGTGCGTCACAAATAAAACCGACTATTTGTACAATGTAAGTAATAGGCTACAAGTAACCGTTACAGTTAATAAGAGCATAGATGCATTCAATGTCAGATACGTCTGTTCTACGTAAAACCATTTTTAATTTTAAATCAGTAACATAAATAGTAGTTTTAAATCAGTAACATAAATATAAACAACCAAACTGAACAATAATAAGCATCAAACACAATAAGTTAAACAACTACCATTATGCAGTAAAAAATCTAATGAAGTAAAAAAAAAAAAAAAATCTAACAGTCGCTGAAAGTCAATTACTCACTTCCAATAGAGATAATCTGAGAGAATTATTTACAGAAAAATTTAACTCCTGACAGAAAAGCATAATTTCCTTAAATTTCTTACTCTCACTGTCACTTTACCTTGTGAAGGCCTCTAGCTTCTTCTTTTGTTTAACAATATCACGAATAGTTTGTCCGCCAATCCTATATTTTTCGGCGATCTTTATTGTCGATTCGTCACATTGAAATTTTTTGATTAATGTAAATTTTTGTTTTAATGTTAAAACAACTTTCTTGCTTTTAGTACTTGTAGCGTGTTCTTTAATCATTCTTTAGTTCTGAAAATTTAAATCATTTTTTAAAAGAATAAGAAGACAATATGCACCAAAATGAGTATGAAACAAAAATATCCCAGTGATCAACCGAAATGATGCCTAGCAGAAGAATTGTACGTGGTAATCTTTGAAATCAAACCTAAAGACGCAGTTCAAAGGTTTTTAGAGCGTGTTCAGACTTGAGCGTGTTTGTTTTTTACACATTCTATAGCTCTCACGGGCATAGCCCTGTGTGCGTATGTGGGCACTGCCAGGCACTATAAATCCCCAAGCTTGATAATTCGCTCTCGGATAATCGAGAGTATACTGCACTTTGCCAAATGGCAACTCTTTGAGAACTGGCTGTAGTGTAACGTAGCGAAAACAAGTGTCCAGATTATTTTAAAACGTCTCCATGTTAAAGATGTTTCTAACCTCAATATTTTTTTCAGCTGAATGCAAAATAACCTTCCGATAAAGTTTTTTTTTTTTTTTTTTTTAAAGAATAATCTGAGTTGCGAAATTGAATTAGTATATAATCCACGCGTTATTTTACTTTCGAATTTTTAGAAACCAAGAAGAAATGCAGAGCTTCTCCTTGAGCCGAATAAAATCAAAAAGTGCCCTCAAATGTCGATTTACCGGTTAATGGTGAAGATAACGTCCACGTTTAATTTCAAATCATTCTTAATCGGAAGGCAATTAAAAAATTACCGTATATTCTGGCCTATAACGCGCACTTTTAATACAAAAAATGAGATCAAAATTTACGGATGCGTGTTATACACCAGATATAAAAATGATAGATTTAAAAATAAAGGAAAAGAAGAGCAAACAAGAAGATTTTGTACATGCACCTAAACTGAGATTTCATAGGACCCAGCCCGCAATAATGTCTTCTAGGATACCAATTTCTTTTACTCCTTTCCGCAAAGCATATTCATTCTTTGGCATATTAATTGTGATATTTTATTTCCACTTATGTATGGAGCTTTCTCCAATACCAAACATCTTTTTTGTAGTGCGATTTCCACTTTCTTTTGTAAATTGAAAATTACCTTTCACTTGAAACCATCACTATGTTTTTTTTTCGTTTGGCAGGAGTACTAAAAGGTTTACGACTAAAAGGAACTCTATATCAAAGTGTATTTCAGCTAAGGCAAATGCGATTTACTAAAGTTCTCCTATGTTCGTTTCAAAATCACGGCTTCAAATGATTGCAGAAAGAAAAAGCATCTGACTCCAAATTCTGAGAATTCATTCGAATCGGAAGTACATTCGTATCCTATATTATTTTCCGCTTTTCTCCAAATCCTAGAATAAAATTCTTCAGCAAACTTCCATTGAATCCAACCTATCCTTCTTTGCAGGTTTATTTTCTCTCTCAAGCATATTCCCCACATGCATATTGTTCTCTTTATCGCTTGTCAATACAGCAAACCATTGTTCGAAAACCTTCGAGAAATCTTCGAAGGAACGACTGCAGAAGATATCAGCATCGCACATAATATTATTGTAAAGTTATTATAATTTTAATTAACCAGTCATTATGATTTAGAATTTTACTATAACTTCTCCTATTCCGTTTCCTCACCAGAAATGTAAATCAATTAGTATTTGAACTGAGCTTTTCGGGTGGTAAGACAAAGCGTGAGTTTTTGGATCTCGAGGCCAGGCTACTAAGTTTCGCCATCTCCAATAGGACTGTAATTCTTCGGCTTTGCGTTACTGGTTTCGAAGTTTAATTATTACGCCGGTGAGAAGCTCTGAGCCAGCTTAGAATTTAAAATCAATTAATTATGTAGTCTTTGATTACTTAGTTTCAAATTTGAATTTGACTGTTATTTTAAGTTACGTAGCCACAAGTGGTGGCTGATTTTGTAAGCATGAGACGTATATTTATGTTCGAGATCTGTTTTAATAAAAAGATTGTTTAAATCTTTCCAAAACTCTGGTGTTAATTCAGACCAGCGATAAGCAGTTAAGAATTTGATGCTAGTATCCTAAAAAAGGAAGTCACACTCTATACTACTAAAAATTTATACAGTCAAAAGTCGTTAATCCGGACTCGTCGGGACTTCGGCGATTCCGGATTATCGATTTTTTCGAATTATAGATCATCAGTTTAAATCTGGTAAGATGACATGTAGAAATTATAAAATTAAAAATATGAAACCGTAATTTATGAAATAAAGAACAATTGTGATCTAAAGGGTATCAAAATTTACAAAAAAAGCTTAATATTTATTTGTTTACTTTATTAAACATTTCTTTCAATGTAAGTTGTTTAAGTTGCTTCGTTTTACGTGATAATACTTTCTCTTTAATTCTATAAACAGACATAATTTCTTGTTCAGTTACAAAGTTCTGCTGTTCAAGTCCTATAATTGCTGTGTCGAGAATACCGACTAATTTGTTAATCGAAATTTTTTCGTTTTCAATAACCTCTGTGTCACTTTCTTCACTATCGGAAGCGAATTATAATGACGAGGAATTTGATTTAAATCATATCAAAGACGGAGTACATCGAGATGAAATACTACATTTAGTAAGGAATTATAAGCCAAATAAAATAAAAACATCTGCCTTGAAGATAAGGATAGTGCTGACAAATCAACTTCCAATTCATTTCGCGCCGCGGCGTTCCCCCCCTCCCGCCGCAGAGCAGCGTGAAATTGATAAACAGATTTCGGAATGGTTAGAAAAACGAAGGATATGCTTTTATCCATTTTTTGCAGCAATTTCACTTTTTTTTAATGGACTTCGAAACATACTTTCGCTTTGTAGATCCTTTACATATTAGTAAATATATATCGGAAATTCTATTTGACATAATCGAAAGTTCAAGCTTACTTTTATAAAATTGCTCGTAACGGTCTGCAAAAAATAATAAGCCGGATCCAATTCGAAGATTAAGGAACAACGCAATCTGCAACATTAACTGAATTAGATAATTTTAGTTTAGCTTATACCGTCCGTTATACATTAAACGCGCATGCGTAAACGTATTATGCGCATGCGCACACGCATATTCGCAGCCGTAAAGGTCTTACGTGCATGCGTCAACGCGACGCATGCGCAGAAAGTTTGTAGCTTTGAGATCCGGATTATAGATCATTCCGGATTATGGGTGTCCGAATTAACGACTTTTGACTGTATATCTTTTTAAGTAATTTGATCTGGAGAAGTTCATTTAGCTACATAAATTAGCGTTCAAAATTAGACCGCACTCTAAATAAGGGAACAATATGCAACATTAGAAATTAAACTATATTATAAACGACAATGAAGGAAATTACAATTATAGTTACAAATGGCATTAAACAGTTGTAGCTACAAAACAACTTGAAAAATATTATTGAGTTCAAATTCGAGTAAAATGGGCGGCTAGCACTTTTTTATTGTACAATATTTATACTATATTCCGGATAATGTATAGTCAAATTATGGACTGTTGTGAATAAAAAAACATTGAAATGTTATGATAGCAGTTATCACTGGTGTTCACCCATAAGCTTTTCATTTTGTATTTTCCGTAGACAGTTTTGTTTTATACTTGGTGGTTTGAGATAGTAATTTTTCCATTTTTCCTCAACAAGCAAACTTACTGTATTTTTAGAAAAATATCAGATAATTCGCAATCCGATTAAACCCCTCTGTATAGTTCGAAATTCATTGTACGATAATCGGGAGCTAACCTCCAAGCATATCCTCTGCGTAGGAGCTCTATGGGCCTTCAAGGAAAGGAATATCGAAGCCCATGGGAATCCCTGAAACTAATCTCACGTGGAATTTGCCACAGTTGTTTTCCACCTTCCAGCTTTATTTCAGTTTGGATTTTATTGCTAATATTTTTAGTCTTGTTTTTCCACTATTGAAAAATTTCAGATGATTTTGGCCATTTGTTAGAAACAATGTTCAATACTTGTATTTATTCATGTTCTCAGAAATTATGGTCATTTTCAGAGATGGTCGTCTTAGGAAGGTATATCAGCCTGACATTTGAATCCCTGTATAAAATACAGAGGGTGTCCAAAAACATCGACCTCGGTTCTTGTATTCCTTAAGTATGATAGTAAATATAATATCAATTACAAAGTTACGTAAAAAAAGGTATAGACATTTGTAAAATGAATTAAAATTTTCAGGGAATTCAATTTAAAGATATACAAAATTTACATTTTTATATGGCCCCCGTACAAAAAAATTCTCAATTAGCAAAATGTAGCCCATACACTAATCAGGTTACAAAATAGTAAACAAGAAAGTCGGTCGCGCGCCGTGCCATTCATCTTTTCAGCCGTGTACCCGAACTGGCGCGAAATGTATACTTTTCGTGACATATATATTTCAGTGTAACAAAAGGAATTGTGAAATAATAAACAATGTTTAAGTACAAATAGTAATTTTAAGACGTCTAGGGTGTAATCATAATCAATTGATCAGCTGACAAAAATAATTGCATGATGGGTATAAGAGTTTTTTAATTCTTTATGCAAAATTAGTATATTTGAAACGTGTGTACATAACGAAGCTTTACGAAGAACTAAAATAATAGATCATCCAGTTTCGAGAGAAACAACTGAAAAAAAAAAAAAAAAAAAAAAAAAAAAAAAATACTGACTTTACAATTAAAGGAAAAATATTCGATGTAGAATAACTCCAATCGCTTTCCCTAATAATACGCGGGATTTTATGCACAAATTCTTTACCACGAGTCAGGCTCGTGGCTTTTGTTTATGGAAGGAATAAAAGCCGAGGTCAATGTTTTGGGGACAGCCTGTATAGAAAGAGTAAGCAAATTGTACGTTATAAAAATATGCTGATTTGAAAAACATTACTGCATGATATTATCTCTGTTGCATAAATTACAAAAAAGAAACAAATTTTCTGAATCTCTCGAATATCTAGAATAAAATTTCTGATCATTTGTGTAAAAAAAAATCGTTAGAAAACTTTCTTGGAATGCTTCTTGATTTTATCATCGGTATTAAGAAAACAAGTGAAAAGAGTTACATGTTAATATCTTTTTATCTCTGATATGAAACAAATTACTTTTGACTCTTTTTTTTAATAACTATACTTTTAACTTTTGGAGGTAGAATATACTTAATTTGATATACTGAAAATTAGCTTTATTAATTAAAACGAGAGCCAAATGTAAATCTTTCGTCAGACTTTTGAGTAGAAGACAATCACCCACAGTTCCAGAGGGTTTTGGGCTTCTGTTGAAATTGTTTTGATATCCAATAAAGATGTTTACTTATGTTCACAGAGATACTAGTCACCTTCAGAAGCTCTTGGCTTAGAAAAATGAGCGTCATAAAAAGGTTCACTGTATTTCTTTGCTTCAACGTTTTGAATAAAATTTGTATATGAATGTACTATTTCCATTGAAAAATTTATTAAAATTTTACGATTAAAATGAAATTTAGTATGCACTTTTAGGGTTTCCTTTCATTCCATTAGCAGTAATATATTTTTCAATGATCTCAATAATGCTCTCTTTAAAGGTAAAGGACCATGGAAATCAAATAGAAGCTTACTGATCTCATCGATATTGATATTCTCTTTTGCTATGTTGACTCTTGTTGCTGCCGCAATTCTTCGCCGTAGATCCCGTCCTCTGCTGGCGTAATAATGAACATCTACCGAAGAAGAAAACAGGTTGTCATGTAATTTTATTTACTATGATAATCTATTTTTAGATAAAAGTATTACTCAGTTATTTAAATGTAAATATAATGACTTATCTTCGAATGTCTTAAAATAAAAGCAGTTGTGAAATCAATAAGTTTCAGCAGTGAATTACTATCTTGATTATTATTGTGATTTTTTGCTCGTATAAAATTATTTAATGATTTTCTGTGAAATGCTTGAATTTAATCAGTTTTCGTACAGGCGTCTTGGCTTCTTGATGATCTACCTTTACCAGTTCTTTTCATTTTTACTAGAATTCATACCCCTGTTTTCAGTTTGTAAGGAATAGACAATATTGCTATGCGTCATGAGATCTTAAGTTATCTTAGATGAAAAGCACAAATAAAAAAGAAGACTAACTTTTAGTGCGGCTTCAAGCAATAATAGTTTCTAGATATAAAATAAAAGACTTGAAATAAAACAAGAAGAAAACGAGATGAATTTACAAATTCTCTTTAACTCAGGAACGTGTATCACTTATTTTCAATTGTAAAACTTGAAAAATATCTGAGGCCGAAAATCCATAACTTCAGAGTCGTAAACATGCACTAGAACTACTAAATTGCTCATAAAGCAAAAGTTAAAAAATCTGATGTATACACCACATGACTTCCTTGTACGGAATATTAAGTTATACTCAATTTTCCTGCATTTCATTTAAACATATTGAATTAACAGTTAATGACTTTTAAATTAAATCTACTTCGTCGATAGCGCATATACCACAATAGTATAAATCCACTCTTTAAAGTTAACTATATTTATTTACCATAACGAAACTTCGGTGCTAGGTTACTTAACAGTGTTACATCTCCTTCATTTTATAACTCGGAGTGCATAAAAATTGTATCATCTGAAGAATTACAAGTTCTATTCAAATACTATAATAAATCTAAAACGATGTGTAAAAGAAATTAAACACATAAAAGAGAAACAGTTTTTCACAGACGCCTCTTACCTAATGTGCATGCGCTAATAATTAATTCAGTTCTGACTTCGCGGCAAGGCAAAAATACATAAAAGTTCAAAATATTTTCATTAAAAATTCAAAGTTATAGAAAAACATAAAACACCAAGTACAGTTAAAACAATTAAAAAAAAATTTACAATTAAAATTACAGTTTATACGCAAAAACAAGCTAATAATTAACATAAATGATGATTGCAGAATGAACTAAGCATAATTTAATTCGCAATAATAAAAGAAGACGTTACTTTGTTGTTGCGAAGCTTAAATTCTCTAGACTGGCAGCAAATCTACTGTTTTGCTAAGTTTCAAATGTAAACTAACATGGCTGCCATCGTAACAAAAATTAGGCTTAGCCTCACTTAAAAACTTTTAAATTGTTGATAATTCTATAGTTATTGCATACAAGTTAACTAAAGGCATAATTCAATAAGAACAACGCAATTCAATCATTTTTAAAGCAAAAAATGCACAATTTACAAACATATAAGAATAAAGAAACTGAGCTCACTGAGCCGAGTAACAGACTGGATATAGATATGCATATATTTATATACTTTTGGTGGGGCCGATTGCAACCAAAATAGGAGGTCCACATCTACATGTTATAGCAGTCCTATATACAAAATTTCAACCTTCCGAAGCTACTCGTTTTTGGGTTATGCGGGATACATACATACATGGCTGTACGTCATGTATAACATGTATAACATTATAAATGTATAACATTATAAAACTGATTTAAAATGAATACTGAAGCGATTTTTTTCCGTACAGACGCCACGGAAAAAAATCACTTCAGTATTCATTTTAAATCAGTTTTATAATGTTAATGGGGTAAAAACAGTCTTTTATTCTGTCTTTATCTACACATGTCACGCAAAAACATCGTTAAATTGCATTCGATAGCGGTCAAAATTAATATTTTCGTTGAAATATGATACCTGAAAATTTTCGCGATTAAAATACTTCCTTTTTACTTCGTACAAGGAAGTAAAAACGCTAAATTAGCACTTTAATCTGCAACTGAAATAACGTATGTTTATTGGAATATGTAATCATATTATGTTAGCAAAAATTGTTTTTGTACGACTGAAAGTGGGCTAAAACAGTAAGTGAAAAAAAATGTGACAAAAAAGTTATATAGATAGAAAATGAAACTTTAAATAAAAATTTAAGTGCAGGATCATAAAGAAAAGCATGAGAACGGAATTAAAATATAAAGTTATAGCCACTGAATGCGTGGGCTTCATGCTGCCCTTATATTTTTTTTTAAGGATTTTGTGCTTAATTCATCAAAGTACTGATATCTAGTTAGGTGCCTATGCCTCCTCGCCCTCCAAAAAGAGATTATATTTGTACATTCGGCACAGGGCTGTTTCTAGCGGGGGTGCAGCGCCTAAAAGTACGCCGGCGGCGAAAATCAGGGGTGGCCGTATTCTCGCGATAACACGACTAAATATTTTAAATTCATTGTAAGTACTTGTCATATGTACTTTTTATAAAATTTGCAATATGTAAGTATGAAATGAAATTTTAATAATCACTGAGTACTTTTTTTTAATAAAGCTAATTGAGCTAATGGATCATAATTGAGCTAACGGAGTCAGTTCTATGTGTCGACTAGCTGCTGTATGCCTGCAGTTCAGATATTTTATCTCGCTGCAGTATGGGAAAAACTGATTTTGGAGACGGGTCTACTATTGGGCTCGCTGCGGGTCACTCGCACAGGTGTAAAACTTAGGCCAGTTTACATCTGTTCAAGCGGCGGAGCGGCTCTCTTCCGGGCGTCCCGAACGCGTAATGGCAGACCGCGCATTGAGTTGAACATTGTTAAGCGAATTTCGCTTACTGCGCATGCTTGATTGTGTACCTTTGGCGCGGGGAGAAATATTGGCGACCCTACGTTAGCTTATTCGTGATCTCCATGGCTGTCGAGTGTGTTCAAGTGATGTTTAAAACTGCAATGTTGTGGAACTTTGCTTATTAGTTATTTTAACGTCCATGCCGATTGCACTTGCTTATTTTTCTAATATATGTTTCATTTTAATTTGTCAATAACAGTGCATTTAATATTTGTTAACATATGTTTGTAATAATTCGTTATTTAAATGTAATTTGTTTACATGTTATAATTCAGTAATTGTAAACTGGAGTATCTCGCTTAGTTTGTTAGCGAATATTCGCGCTTTTATTTTCTCGTTTCAAAGAACTTAATAACTAGCATTTAAAGAATTGTAAAATTTCTTCAGTGTTATTTGCAAGCACTTGTTATATTCCTCAGTGTTTCTTTATGTATGTACGAATGGAACGTATGGTAAATCCTGAATTGTTTTTATTGCTTAAAAGTATAATGAATAAATTTTCAACTACTATATCCTAAATTTCAGTCTTTTTCTGAACGAAAATTTGTACAGTTCCAAAGGAATGTGCAGAATTTCATAAGTATTATATTTTACATTTTGAATGTAAACACTGCTTCACATTACTTCGCAATAATTTCAGCTTTCTAGTTGTTTGAGCAGTACAGCAAAAAATAGTATTTTTAACACAGTAATTAATTTACATTTACATTATACTCTACGAAGATTGAAACGCCAGATTTGTTTACAATTAGATGGCGATACATCTACCATATACCGTATTTATCTTCTTTTCAAATCGCGCCAACATTGTAATTACGCCAAATTGTTTTCTGGACATGCGCAGTATGCAACATTCGTTTAACACTGTTCAACTCGATGTGCGGTCTGCCATTACGCGTCCCGAACCGAGGGAACGGACCTGTACTCTGATAGATTGTGTACATCAATCAGAGTGGACTGACAATTTGTCTATGTTTGTTTACAAAATGGATGCAGACGTGGCAGCTGCAGTGCTTGAAGCAGTTTGAAATGAATTAATTTCTGTTCTTGAAAAAAAGAAGGAGAAAAAAAAAAAAAAAAAGAAAGAAAGAAAGAAAAGGAAATGGCTACGTGACTGGGTAGCTCGCCGCGATGAATTAGGGGTATCAAATCAGCTATTAAATGAATTTCCGGAAGAGGATGTCCGAAGTTACAAAAACTTTATTGTATTTCAGATACAAGGACTTAAAATATATTCTGTAAACATAATTGAAATTTATTCACTTTCAGAATATATTTATTAGTTGATTTAAAAGAAATGAAGTTTATTGAGGGAAGTTATTTAGTCAACTGTGGTTATTGAAATTTAAGTTAAAAAAGTTTTTCTTCTATATATAACTGTTTATTTACACCTAATTAATCATTTACAAAATAATGTAAGAGTAATAATGTGTTTTATTAAAAGAAAGAATATATTTATTCATCCAGAATCTGCAGAATCAGTAGCTTTCTGTGCATGTAATTAATTATGCAGAGTTCTGACTGGAACTGTATTATTTCTAGAGCAAAATGCAAAATTAACACATGTAATATTTATTCAAAGCTACCATTAACACAACAGAAATAAACTGTACAATATCTACCTAATTATTCAGAAAATCTTAAATAAATAAGAAGTAGCAAAAAATTTAGGAGCATTACATATAATACCACAGGTAAAAGAATATATATATGTGATGTATCAGCTTTTGTCCAGACTAAATAGATCGTTGAAGAAATATAGATGTAGTCGTAGCTTAAATTATCAGACGATAAGTTTAAAAAACATGATCCATTTATTATTATTCAGGAGAAATAGCAGTTATAAAATCAGATATCCGGAGTAAATAAAAAGAATTACTAATAACTTTTTGTATGAAGTTTACTGCATCGTAGCATTAAAGAAAACCCCCCGATATTCTTTTGCGAGTCCTTTTATAGTCTCTGGAAAGGCGGAGCTTCCAAGAAATGACGTCAGCCTCATCAGCCAATCCAGTTCGCTTTAAATATTTCCAGAACTTTCTAAAACTGTACGTGTAGAAAAGGTGGGAAAAACAACTTGACTACGGGCTGTGGATTTAATTCCACGTACTTTCAAATAAGAAAACGTCGCTATTAAAATGAAAAGAACATACAGTTAGAATTTTAAGTGTATTCTTGATTATGGAATTTTATCATTACATATGTATATATATATTATGAAATAGTTCCAACAGGAAGATAGTTATCGCAAATTGTTAATTATGGATCCTACTGAAATTGTGTTTTTGTACAACACACAAATAATATATAATGACTATCTCAACAAATATTAATAATGATTAAGTATGGTGATTATACTTTACTTTTAAAATGCTGAAACGAATAGTTTAAGAAAATTAGGATTCATCTAGCATAATTTGTATAAACCTTGATACACCTTAAGTACTTGTACTCAGTGTTTCATATCCAAGCTGAATTGTAACAAATTATAGCCCAGAATACAAAGCAACAAATTTAAATATTCCCAATGAAACAGATCTACATATTTTTTTTCATAATTCCACTTTTATTTTTATAGTTTATAATGTCATATATATATTACATCCTCATATAGAGATGCTTATAGAAAAATAAATATAAGCTCACATAATTATAGAAGTACGCAACTTATTAATGAAGCGGTGAAGTGTTCCATAACGCTTCATAAGCCAAACCATGCATTAAAAAATGCCATGGTTTGTCTATCGCTCCATCTCGGCATTTTCGACATTATAGAATTCACTGTCAGGGCATCTTTGCGAACGCTGCTCGGAGTAACTGCCCGGATAGATTTTTCAACAGGTTCTTGAGCCTGTTGAAAAATCTAAAAAAAGTAGAATTGGAAGCGTTGACTCATCTCCTCTACGTTTCTGCTCGGTCGAAGTGAACGTTTACATTGTCAAAGTAATCGTAACAAGCGGCTCGCTACAAGCTGCTCTGACAGATGTAAATTGGCCTGTGCGAGTCCGCTTCTACTTTGCACCAGTTGAAAATCTCTCCGGGCAAGTAACTTCGAGCAGTGTTCCCAGACACGTCGTGCCCAATTTTTTCGTCATATCGAAAATGTCGAGATTGAGCGATAATCTAACTATGGCATTTCTAAATGCATATGTATCTTGTGAAGTATTATGGGATACTTCCCTACCTGAATATTACGACCACTGTTTACTAATGGTTAATCTTTGGATTATGGTAACTTCGCGATTTTTTGTCGAAAATTTGGCGACCAACCTTACAGCAACCTGCTAGTTCTTTTTTGGACGCCATTTTGTTTTCACGAAGTAAAGGCATGTTTTTATTTATTTTTTTTTTAACTCAACATTTATTTTTAAAAATCTGCTAGCCGAATTACGCTTATGCTAGAACTTTTATGGAACAAAAATGCTTAATCATGACGAAGATTAGGTGCGAAATTGGGAGAAAGTACAGAATCGCAAACTGCTTGCCGCGTTTTTAAGAATTGCACATACACGGTATCCATGTACACGTCGACCTATTTTCACTTAAAAAAAATCTCAGAATTGCACAAAAATGGCATTGCGCACACTCTTGACTTTATCCATGTACACTGCTAATGTCCTAGCTAGTAACCTTTATCGCCTTACCAAAATGTCGCCAAACTGTCTGTTACCATATTCCAAATATTAGCCTTACTAATACCTAAATATAACGCGGATACTAATCAGAATGAATTTAGGTTTTTGATATTGAAAAAAAAAAAAAAAAAAAAAAAAAATATAGAAGAAAATTAAATTAGAGTATCGGATTCAAAATATTTATTTTAAACATATTTCTTTCTAAATTTTCTTTAATAAAAAAACAATTAACTTACATGTTATTCAATTACCCAATAAAATACAGTTTTCTGTTAAAAAAATGAGTGAGGGGGCAAACATTTATTTTATTTTGCTGATGTAAATTTCGAAAAATCAGTTTCTACTCATGGCCAATACGTACCTAATAAAATATAGTCGAAAATTTTGAAATTTTGTTTTATAGACTGTAGAATTCTTCTAGGAATAGCGTTGAAACTAAAGAATCTTAAGAAATGATAAGCGAATAATCGGTTGAGTTCGTGTGACAGGAAACAACAAGATAGAAGGGTAAACTAACCTTTTATTATTCCAACTAAAATTTAACAAAACTCCGTCTTGGAGTTGTACAATAAAGCCGACACTTGGGCTTGAACTTAAGAGACTAAGATTCAAACTAAACTCATCTTAACTAAAGAGATATAGTCGAAGCTATCCATAAGATCCCCTATGCTCTCTAGAAATTTGTTCTGAAATGTACTTAAGGTACTTATGTTCTGTTACCGCGAACAAAACTACCGCTACACAACAGCCAATATTCGTTAAATTTAACATACTAGACCTCACAAGACTCCCTACACGCCAACACTTTCCTAATGTACAAGTCGGAAGCTTAAATTTACTTTAAAGTGTTAGCTGGAGATCCTAACATTTAACACGCATATATATTCTAAAACATTCAATTCTTTCACAAATTAATTTACACAGAGGCCAAAATTTATCTCGTAAACGTTTAAATTTACGACACTTTAACACACATATCTAATATTTTTTATTTTCACATAAACATTCAGATATTTACACTTCACTTTTAAATTCACTTTACATCAACATTCATAGTTGCTTAGTTGCAATTTACCATCTTTACACGACATCTTAACTTTATGTTAACAGATTTCAGTATTAAAAGAGTCTTTCCGACTAAAAGATATTCACAGTTGGATTCTCGCAAGTTGCGAGTTCTTAACAAAATTATTTACTGCTAGTTAGCTTGTCGCCAAATTGCAAACATAAAAATCTATGACTACAAGCTATTTACAACTATGTTCTCGCGATTTCTCATGTTCTATGTTGCTATTTAACTTTTTTAAAACTCTTTAGCAACTTAGAACAAGATGATATAATTTTAATCTGTTTTTAAAGTAAAATAAGCAAAGAAATTTTCACTTATCTTTTTCTGTACTCATCCACTCTGTTATGACAGAATTGTTCAAATGTGGGATATCTGAAGACTTCCAACCTTCTTCTGGAATTTCGATGCTCTGTACCGTTTGCCTCACTCGTTTTCCTCTTCTGTCCTCGATTGACGAACCTCGGGTTTTTGCTGGACGGCTGCGGATTTTGAAACTGGAGTTTCCTCTTCAGCTCTGGTGGGGCCATTCGTCCTTCAGGGTCTTTGAACTTGCGCTTGGACGTTCTAACTTCTTGGTCAGGCACGGGTGTATCAGCTGGTCTTTTATCTCCTTTCCTCCTCAAATCTGAACCTCCTTGGGCATCCCTCGTAGTTGTTGCCGCTGTGAAACGTGGTTTACGTCTCGAAGATTTCGCCCATCGTTAAAATTTCTGTTTCTCTGGAACCTTCTCAGGGGCCTCACACTCTTAGCTGGCGGTACTGATGTTTTTGTTGAATCCTCGGTACTGGCTCGTTGGTCTGTCGGCGTTACCTTCCTCCGTTTTTCGTGCAGCCTTTAAATAAAAAATGGCTTCTCGTATTCTTTCAACTAGGTACGGGCCTTCAAACCTGGGTTCAAGTTTTGCCACCCTGTTTTCGGGTGCGGATGAGACTCAGTGTTTCAACTTGAGTATTCTCTGCCCCACTTTATATTCCATTTCCCTTCTATTTCTATCGTAATTTTTTTTTTCTTCTGCCTCGCTACATTAGGATTCTTAATTGCTTCATCGATAATTCTCTGAATATATTTAAACTTGAATTCTTCTTGCCTGTGCTGTACAATAAACAGCTTATCCAGCGGCGTCAGAATTTTCTTTCCTAAAAATAACTCTGCGGGGGATCTTCTGTGTAGTATCGTGCTTTGCTGTTATTAATGCAAAACCTAACTCATTGACACAGCTGTCCCAGCGGGCATGGTAATTCCCAACATATCACCTGATAATTTTTACAAAATTCTTATTTACGCATTCCGCAATATTCGATTGCGGTCCATATGATACCATTTGTGCACAAATTGTCCTGTGCACAAATTTTTAAATATACTGCTAACAAACTGTTTTCCATTATCTGATATTACTTTTAGTGGGGCCCCCGTATTTTAAAATATACTTATTTCAAAAATAATCTACAATTGTTAACAAATATCTATTTTTATTTACTTTTGTTCTAGGGTAGGGTCCGAGCAAATCTATGCCAACCGTTTCATTTGGAAAAGTGGTCTTTATGTTTTTTAAATATCCGGCCGGGCTGTAATTAACGCCATTTATTAATTGGCACAAATAACATAACGTAACTACTCTTTGTAACTGCGGAAAATAAACCTCTTCGCTTATCCTCTGTACGGTTTTTAGAATTCCGAAATGACTAGCGGACGGCAGATCATGGAATTCTAAAATATGTAAACGTAGACTCGCTGGGATCACTGGCCGATATCCCTGATTATCATTTGTTACTTTGGTATAGAATAAAAGTTTGTCTATTATTTCGTAATATTCCGCCCTATTGCGAATAGCTGTTGTATCTATATGTTCAAACTTTTTAGGGTCTTCAAGATATGCGTAAATGTCTTTATATTCAGGATCCTTTCTTAATTCTTCAGCTATGGATTCAGGGGATTCAGTAACTTTTGAAGTGAGCATAGCACACTTAACTGTATTCCCCTCCTCATCGATTTTTATTCTTGAAAGGGCATCGGCAACTAAATTTTTTTTCCCGGCATGTGTTTTACAATTAAATTAAATTCTTGTACTTTTAATGTCCACCGTATCAGGCGAGGCGATAAATTTTCCCCCGAATATAAGCGACCGACTGCCGCATGATCCGAGTATTCTGTTATCGAAGAACTTCCAAAGTAGACGCAAAATTTCTGAACCGCTAACAAAACAGCGAGCGTTTCTCGCTCTGTTGCTGAATAGTTCCTTTGGGTAGAATTCAGCGTTTTCGAAAAGAAGGCTATCGGTTGCCCTGTCTGGGAAAGCACAACTCCAATTGCATAATATAATCGGATGCATCTGCAGCAATCTCTAGATCCTGTTCGCCTTCTGGGAATTTAAGGACTGGGGCATTAATTAGGGCATTTTTTAGTTGTTCAAAAGTGGTGTTCGCCTCGGCTGTCCAAGAAAATCTAGTTTTCTTTCTTTTCAGCATTTAAAGAGGCTCCACAATTTTGGCGAAGTCTTTAATGAACATTCTGTAATAGGAACATAGTATGTCCAAATACAATTTCTTAGCCGTGTTTGGGTGAGGGTAACTTTTAATTTCTAAAATTTTAGAATTATCGATCTCTATTCCCTTATTTGAAATCTTGTACCCAAGGTACCGCAAGTCCTTGGCAGCGAATTTGCATTTTCTTGCATTTATTTTGAAACCTGCCTTGTTAAGCAAATTAAAAACTTCTCCCAAGTGTTTCACGTGGTCGTCTATTGTTTCGCTGGTTGCTATTATATCATCGAGATAAATCATTGTACTTTTACCCAAAACTGGCCTTAAAACGATGTGCATTGCTTTTTGAAAAGTAGCCGGCGCTCCGCTTAAACCAAACGGCATTGAAGGCATAGATGCCTGACTTTGTAATAAACGCAGTCTTTTCAACATCTTCGGGTTTTACGGCGATTTGAAAATAACCAGACGTTAAGTCTAAGGTTGTCATAAGCTTACTCGAATGAATTTTCCTGATGATTTCAACAATTATTGGTAGGGGATACGTGGGATACTTGGTTATACTGTTAAGTTTGCGATAATCAACTGCAAACCTGTACGCGTCCGGGTGCTCGGGTAGTAGCTCATTTTTCTTTCAGCAAAGGACCACCGGACTTGCGTATGGACTAGCGCTTGGTACAATGATTTTATTTGTGTTTATATGATGTTCCAGAATCTGTTCTTTACCCATATCATATCTATACCGTTTCCACCGGACTGGAGGGGCGTTGCCTGTATCAATACCATGAGTAGTACCTGACAGAAGCCAGGTTTTTCATTGAAAAAAGAATTAAATTTTCTTACCAACTTTTCAATCTTTTCTTTCTCTTCAGGCTTCAGGTGATCTAATCCCATTTCCGGCATTGACCCTTCATCTTTTTCCACGAGGTCCTTGTCCACCTGAAACGTAGAATTCTGGAAATTAAGATTCGCGCCAGCTGCGCGTAAGAAATCAAACCCTAGTATTACAGATGTGAGTAAATTTTTTATGACTACAAAGTTAACTTTTAAGACCTCGTTTTTAATTTGTGCATGCAATGCGGTTTTCCTCAAACATACGCACTGTTTTCCTTGGGCGGCAATTACTTTTAATTTAATTTGTCTTTTGGTGTAGTCTGTAACGACGAAAATGTTTCTTAAAGAAAACTTGTGAAAGAAATAAACACTGAGCTTCGGTGTCCAGGAGGGCAGCACTTGGTATATTACTTACAAGAATATGTATCTCCGGCATGGCTAGATTTTGTACCACCATTGTATTTAGACGTATTTCTGAGGGGCTTTTCTTTCTGCTCGGTGACCGTTCTTCCTTCTCAATCACCGGTTTTCATTTAAATGTTGGTTCCCCGCCCCCCCTCCTTTTGCTGATTTTTGTATCCACCACCCTTAGATTTATCCGCTCTTTTGTTATTGGACTTTTCACCTTTTCCCGTCTGCCTATACGCATTTTGTTGAACTTGCGGTTTCTTCTGAGGAGTAAACTTTTAATATTGGTCAAATACTGGTTCGCACGTGCTTTCTCCGAGTTCCTTCTGTTTCGGAACTTCACTGCGAGCTGGAATAGATTTTCTAATGTCTGCGGGTTACGGACTTCGAGGAAATTTTGAGCTGACGGTAGTAGACGGGGTAAAATCACCTCGATGAGTTCACTATCGAGCCTCTTCCCGTATAATAAATTGAAAATTTGGATTTTTCTTAGAATGAACTCCGTCAAATCCTCGAAACTGCTTTGGTATTTACCGTACAATAACGACTCTATCTTCGCACGGTCTTTAACAACTGGAAATGCTTTTAGCAATACAGACTTGAAATTTTTCCAGCTGTATAATTCCGAACCTGGGTCCCCCAACAAAAACTTTTCAATCCCTCTATACCAGCTGAGGGCTTGACCTTTTAAGGCTGTTGAAGCGATGGTCACTTTCTGCAGCTAGTTCACAGTATGCAAAGTGAAATGCGTGTCTAGTTGCTCCCGGAAAGTCATAACTTAGCTTTTTTCGTCAAATGTTGCGGCTAGCTTCATCAGGGCACGCATTTTTCCCAAAATAAATCCAAATCCTTTCATTGGATTCGTGGAGATGGACCTGGAACGTCGGAAGGGTCAACGTGAACTTCCCACTTTCTAACTACATGGTTCGTGGAAAACTTTTCGAGCACCAATTGTAGGATTCTTCTAGGAATAACGCTGAAAGTGAAGAAGATTTAACAAACTCCGTCTTGGAGAAATATAGTAAAGCCGCCACTTGGGTTTGAACTTAAGAGACTAAGAATTAAACTAAACTAATCTTAATAAAGAGATGTAGCCGAAGCTATCAAGATTCTAACGGAGTTGGCCCCTTAACGCTATTTGATTGCGAAGCTATCAAGAGCCTAAAGTTCAGCCGAGCGGAGTAATAGTTTACGAGAAAGTAGCCTAAAAAGACGGGCGTGTGCAGCCAAAATATCTGGTATCTCTCTCTTTCAGACAGTAGAACTTCGCGGATAAATACTGCTTTTCCTTATTAGTATTCAGACGTGATTCTAAAAACTACATTCTGGCCGGAAGGGGTAAGTTGAACTTAAGAAGCAATAGGAAAAGAAGTTTAACTCAAAATTTAACTGTTGATAAAATTAACATAATTCTTACAAGACTTTAATTTTATTTGAGCCACAAATCAGATTTTATTTACAAACGATCATTCAGAAGTATTTAAATAAAAATCGCCGACAGAAGGCAAATTAGGCTATTATTAATATGTTAAAATTTGAGAGTGTTGGAGAGTTCAAGCAAAAGATTAATAATTTTTGCTCAACCTCATACACAGAAAATGGCCTCAAACGCTTGTGAAATAAATATGCTGATTCTGCATTTTGGCACTCGAAATAAATATTGCAGAGATCTGTAGGAGTCACCCGTCCCCAGAAACGGAAGGGCTACCTGCGTTTTAATTTTACTGCACAGCATCTCAAAAGAACTTAATTTCTTTTTGAGTAAGACCATTTCCAAAAAGTTTCAAATTATTCTTCACCCATTCTGATGAAGTTTTTGTAACTTTGGATATCCTTGCACCGAAGTTCATTTAAAAGTTGATTTAATGCTCCCAGTTCATCACGGCGAGCTACCGTCACGTTTTGATTTTCTCCTTTTCTTCTTTTGTTCTTTTATAGAACAGAAATTAATTCCTTTGAAACTGCATCGCAAACTTCAAGCACAGCAACTTGCACGTCGGTATCGCTTTTGCAAACAAACGGAGGCGAGTTGTCCATCTGCTCTGATTGGTGTACTGATTAGTAATCAATCTATCAGAGTACAGGTGCGTTCACTCGGTTCGAGACGCTCGGACGACGGGCTCACCGAAAATCCTTCGGAGAAGTGTAAACCGGCCTTTAGTTTAGATAAATGTTGAATGTGTCGGATATTTGCATTTTGTTCTCTGTGTTTCAGGCGCCAGAAAACTTCACAAAAGGTGACGCAACTTTTCCGCCTGCCATATTATTAGGGGTAACCAATCCCGGTGAGGAGAGTTGCTCGTAACTCTGTAGATGCGTTTTCTCTGTGGAACATGTAAGTTTAGATTCGAACGTGAGAAGGGCTACTCGATATTACTTTCCTGCTTAATAATGACAGCAGTTGCGCTTGGATAAATGTTAAGCATTTAGTTTTAAGTTTAGCCAATAAAGAACTTTGTTTTTAAACATTTATACCGTATGTGTCAAAATACTTAAGTAATAGCACATGTAAATAAACATTTGAATTTAAACAGCACATTCTAAATGAGAAAAGAAAATAATACCCCCCCCCAAAAAAAAAAACTTACTTAATTATGTGATTCAAATCTTATTTATTGCAACAACTTAAACTTTTATGACATTTTGAATTGCGTAAGGGTTAATTGCTTTTACAACTGCATTTCGTTGTGGAATACTTCCTTTTGCAGTGACAGCGTGTATAGCCTTGCCCTTCACTTCTCGAATTAAAGGCAGCTGCTTCTCTCAGCAGCATTTCTTGAGAAGAAATCTCATCTGTGGAAAATAACTTTTATTTAGAAATTACGAACTGATTACGGGTATAAAGCTGCTTGAAGGTGCCATTTTTATTTGTTAGTTTATAAAAGTCGGAGTCTTCTATTCCAACAACAACTGACAACACATTTCGGCCATCTGTACGACCACGGTGGGCATCAGGGACATCGTATGGTATCACCAATTTGAGCAGAAAGAAAATTATTTTTGTGATTCGTAACATTTTCGTTGCTTGCAGTAGAAGATTCTCTTTCGCAGCCGATCTTTTTATAGAAATTAACTCGTGTTGCTCAGTCAGGACTTGATATTGTTACAAAATGTCAAGGCGCGGTGAGATGGCTTCCCCGCAAAGCAGCTTTAGGGTTGCCATAAAATGGCAAGGGAAGGCAGGGTTGCCACATTTAGCGACAAAATTGGCGATATGCCATATACTGATGGAGCACCTTCTGGAACGAATTCTTACCGGTTTAGCCCAGAATGTTCTCGAACACAAGCCGAAAGCTATATAAACCCTGCTAATTCGCAGTCAGTAAGTTAGTATCGAGAGTGTGCTTCATCGAGAGGGCGAGTCAGAGTGCCTCGTCGAGAGGGCGAGTGAGTACTAGTTTATCTTTTACAGTCGTCGGAACCTCTAACATAACATAAGATATAAATAAATAAATAACATAACTAAAGAAACAAATATTTACACTATGTACACTGCTCAAAAAAAAAAAAAAATGTGACAGTCCTATATCTTCCGATCTACTGGGCCGATTGACAAAATTCAAATTGCGTCCTTTATGTCTTGAAAGCGCGACTTAGGATATATATTAGATTTATATATAGCACTATTCTAACATAGGTATTTTGACACAAAATCGGACTTTTTCTGAAATAACATACCAATTTTTTTACATATTTCGATTCTACGATTCAAATTACGCCTAAATATGAAATTTTGTAAAAATTGGAGCGAAATTTACGGAGAAATTTACAAATTTATGTTGGCACTTTTTTGTCAGTTTGCGCCAAGAATACTTCACTTGGCGAACTTCTTAATATGTGGCAACCTAGTTTCCTTTCCCGTGAGAGGAAAAAAAGTCACCATCGTTCCTTTTTTCCAAATAATATTCTTTATATTATATTTTTAATTATAACTTATTATTTTAAGTAATTTTTTTCTTTTTCGAATTTCATTTTAATTGTTTAAGTTGCACTTTTTTTTTTTTTTTTCCCCCGTATAACTGTTTTAAAAATTTCTATTTACCTATTCGAACTGCGTAAATAAAGGTGCAGCGTTTATTTTTTTCAAATAGTTTTCTTTATATATATTTTTCGCCATAGTTATTATTTTAGGTAATTTTTAAATTTTTATACTTTTATTTTAATTGTTTGTGTTGCATTGTCTCTTCAGATAATTGTTTTAAAATTTTCTATTTATTCCTTCGAACTGAGCATTTTAAATATATTTATTAACATCAATTTTCCAGAATTTGATTTTATTTATTTGAACTGCGTTTCTTTCGGAAGAATACTTTGTAACCCAGACTACGATGCGTTTGAAAACTGCATACTATATTAAAAGAGAAAATACAGTAAAGCACAGTTTTACACGCCTTTCAATGTTCCGTTCAGAAAAGATATATATAAATAAGAGGGATGTATAACCGACATTTTAACTTAGGATGACTTGCATATACTGCTTTAAACAGTTTTATCATTGTGCCCATTGCTTTACACAGTTTTATCCTACATTTGGTTTCTTAAAATGTTATTCATATTTTAGTCAAATATTTTATTTTTGAAATCGCAAGAATCAAATATCATAACATTGAAAAGTCTTAAATTAAAAAAAAATACAAATACTAAATTTTACGAAAAAATTTATTTTTCTTCTCTTTTTCTTTAAGCATTCTGAAAGTATATTAAAAAGTATCCAACTTTTCGAAACATTTTGGTATTTCTGACAAACATTTTAAATAAAGTTATCGCCTTCCATTTCATAAAGGCCCACAAACGGCCGAGCGGTAAAGACGCTGATCACTGGTAGTTCGGTCCGAGGTTCGAATCCCGCGAACGGGCTGGTTGCATGGGTGTTTTCGTGGTTTTCCCGATGTGTAACGTGTATACGAGCCAATTTTTCTTAGAAAGTCCTCCACGAAGGCATCCCTCCCTTTAGGCAGATAGCCCTCGTGTGCTTTGCCATAATTAAATAATCCAATCCAATCCTTAACTAAATATAATTGATTTGTAACTTCTACTAGAACTGAGGTTAAGAATTGAAGTGCAAATAAATAATATCGTGTGCAATCTTGATTAATATAAAATTAAAAATATTTGCATTCAGACAGAAAGTTTTTTGAAATATTTGCAATTACTTTATAAGAAGGATTTATTAATAACCGTAATAATTACTTATTATATTACTGATGATTAGGAATCAGTTCTTGACAATTACATTCTAAATTAGAATTTTAAGAATTATTAGAATTTTAAATTAGAATAATGAAAATACGCTACACACAAAAATACATTTTAGGATAAAAAATGAGTTGATTTTTTATGTTTTAAAACTTCTTGAATTCATTTAATAAACATCGTATCCTCGTTGTTAATTGAATTCAGAATGTTGGGTGTCGTTTGTATAATTATTCTTACTTGTCCACGGAATCTGCTGACTTATCCAGCGATTAAGTAGCTGCAGATCATTTCTACATAACCATTGAACTTCCATTAATTCAGTCTCTAGAGGGTTGTATATTTATATCATAATTTGACTTTTATAAAATTGATTATTCTAAATTTTATGTTTCTATAAAAGTATACTGTGCTTTAAAAATATGGATGATAGTACCAGCCGCTCTTTCAGCCACTTCAAAAGCATCAGTTTGTTTAGAAATAAATTGTGCAGTTAATGTCATAAAATTCAAATAAACATCAAACGAAAATTCTCAGTTTTAGACAATTCGATTTAAACGAAGTAAAGTAGCAGACGATAAAACGCCGAAGGTAAAAATTTACTCTTACAAAAATGTACTCTTATTAAAAAAAAAAAAAAAAAAAAAAGTATTAAAAAATTTATTTAAAAAAATAGCTTTTCATATAGTATTAATAAATATTTATTACGCATCATTGAGGGAAAAAATGTCATATAATAAATTCTCCGTAAAATTTTACTTGAAATTTAAGGTTAAAAATAGCTGTGGCAATACAGTGTAACAAAAATTCATCGAGCACATTTGGCGTTATTATCGCTCAAAAAAAAGATGCCAAATTTCAAAACGCGAAAATATGTAAATTTGTGTATATCTTAGAAAATTTTGAATAAAAAAGTCTAATTTTTTGCAGATGTGCTTAAAAATATACCTATTTAAGATGATGGTAAAAATTTTATAGGTTATAATTCAAAATTTTTTTCGAAAAATTTATAAAAATTATTTAAAAATAGAAATTTAAAAAATAAAACACAAAAAATGGGTAAATTTTATTTGGAATGAACCTAAATTTCGAAATGGGAGAGAAAAAATAAAAAAAGTTTAATAAAAAAAGAGATATAAATAAATATTTACCAAATTCAATTAACATTGAGGAGCTAAAATTTTGAGAGCTAATATTTCAAAAACTACTCGTACGATTTTTACAAAACTTGGTATTCTGGCATAATTTGAGTCGTAGAATCGAAATATGTAAAAAAATTGGTATGTTATTTCAGAAAAAGTCCGATTTTGTGTCAAAATACCTATGTTAGAATAGTGCTATATATAAATCTAATATATATCCCAAGTCGCGCTTTCGAGGCATGAAGAACGCAATTTGAATTTTGTGAATCGCCCCAGTAGAACGGGAGATATAGCACTGTCCCTTTTTTTTTTTTTTTTTTTTTTGAGCAGTGTACAAGTTACATAACAATACACAAACTAAAAACATAACAATTTTAAATTATATACATTAAAGTTAAAAATGAATTTCAGTCTTAGTCTATTCACTAAAATATACCCGGGGCAAATACTTTTCCACTGCAGTTCTCAGATATATTTATGTTTTGCATATCACAGTCTGAAGATTCAGTTCTTTGAGACTTTCCACCCACAGAAAGATCTGAAACAGTTTGTTCAACACTCTGTAGTTCATTCACAGCTTGCATACAGTTTACCTCGGTAATTTCAGCATCTAGTACATGTTCATTTTCCAGCGTTTCCCGGAAACCAGCTCCAAATTCTGCATCAGAATCATGAACAGAGCCCGATACTTTACAAACGCAAGTATCCTGGTTTAGAATCAAAATCAAATCTTTGTCTACAAAACCTGCACTATGAGGCATACACCCAGTTTGTGAGGTGGGTGAATTTTCTTGCAATACTGGAGCACACTGCTTAAGCTGCACATAGGCTTCCTCCATCTCTGCATCACATGAACTTTCAGATGGTTCAATACTTGATAACTGCGACTTTGTAATCTCACTATTATTTTTGACGAACTTAACAGTCGCATTTTCATTTTCTTCCATTTCAGGCACTTGTAAATCAAAAGCTTCTTTCCCGTCTTTTATTTTTTCGTGTTTTCGTTGTCTTCCTTTAATCCCATTAGATGTTTCATCCATCTTGTCTTGATCTTCTCAGACAATTCATTAGCTACTTCCTTCATTTCTTCATCCTTTGATTCTTCAGATGCCACTTCTCTCATTTCCACATCGTCTTTTATGGCTCTAGATTCTTCTGTACGCTCCCCTTTCACCTGTCGGAGTTGCTCTCGCACCTTTTCTTGGCCTACATTTATTTCTTCTCGTCAAGTTTTCTTCTCCTCCAGTCCGGCTTTGATCTCAGCTGTC
This sequence comes from Stegodyphus dumicola, assembly GCF_044657685.1. NCBI lineage: Eukaryota > Metazoa > Arthropoda > Arachnida > Araneae > Eresidae > Stegodyphus > Stegodyphus dumicola. Next base: position 205,890,212 of record NC_140771.1, read on the forward strand.
ATCTCTTTATATCCAGCTTTTATCTCATCATATCCGGCTTCCATCTCTTCTTGGAATTCAGCAAAGGCAGTCACGAGCTGTCTTAATTGACCTTCCATTGGTCTTGTCACTGGCATTCACCCTCAAATCCCACTTCTGACATGGAAATGAGATTCGGGGAAAAGTGTGCAAAGGACTGTAGCCATCTGGAATTGAAATCCCGCCAGCAGAAAATCACGGAAAGCCTTAGAGAACTTGCATCTGACATCGAGAGGTTGAGACGGGGCAGTGTTACGAAACGTACCGGCGCGGTAAGATGGCTTCCCCGGAAAGCAGTTTTCCACGTACTCCACGTACTCTCGAGACTCTCCACTACAACTCTCTGACGGTGCACTTGACGACCCCCTCAGCGCTCGCTGCCCGGCTGTCAACTCGATCGACTCCGCAGGGATTGACTCGCTAGACGAGACACCAACTCGATACTAACTAACTCGCACTCTATGCGAGGCACTCTCACTCACCCTATCGACAAGACACAAACACACTACTAACTGACTGCGGACCAGCCTTCATTGAAGAGATTTGAAGAACTTTCAGAGGGGCTGCATCTTTGCCTGGCAACCTCCGCCCTGTGAGATTGCCACACTTTATTTCCCCTAGTTTTGTTTCGCGGGAGCTCTCTCCCAGTCTTGATTGACGTGACAGTTCCTGCTGAGATTTAACTAATTAGCTTAAGCTAAAAGAAAGAATAAAAAAGAAAAAATATCCAAAAGCTTTTTTGCGCTTTAAGCTGCGAAAAAGAAAAAATAATTAAAGGAAAGAGAACAAACTAAAAAAGACCTTTGTGGTCAAAAACTTTGCGCATTGAGCTGCAAAATTTAGAAAAAAGTTAAAAGAAAATTCCTAGTGCTTACGCCAAAAAGTCGCTTAGATACTTTGGTTCCGTTGGTAATATTAACATAAGTAAAATAAAGTGCAATGAAAGGTGTAAATATAAAATATTAAATAAACAATATAAATAGTTGAATATTTACAAATAAAATTCAATACTAATTCTAAGTAATATGCTGATCAAAGTAAGGCATATTTTAAACATTAGAATTAAAGTGTGACAAAGACAAGCAAAAATACAAAAACAAAAAAGCGGTAAATGGTCAGGGGAAGTAGCCCAATTCGAATCTCATTAAGGACTCTTCAGGGGAAATTTTTTAATGTTTTTCGAATCCAGCTAACTCCATATCGCGTTTCGCCGAAATAGACAATTGAAACAGTATACGAAACTCCTTTCTAAATATTAATTGAAAAAACTTAGTCATAACCTTTAGTTTCAATTCTCTGTTCCAATTTGCCGAAGCGTCAGCTTGAAGAAACACATTAAGGTGTAATAGAGACTATACATAAGGGACTGGTAATGCCAATGTACAAAATAATATAAATAGCGATTTGCTATTAGTCAAAAAATACAAGATTTTATGGGAGGACCTACTAGCTTATAGACTTTAAACTTTGTGAATGTACCAAATATTAAATTTAAAAGTTATAATAAAAAACAAAGAAAACTAAAAAATTAAAAAAATAAATTGAAAGGGTCTTGCTAAGACCAAAAATCAATGCAAGGGAAAGAAATATTTTTTAAAAACAGACCTGGAACGTCGATGTCTTCTTGCTGGAACCATGCAAACTCAAAAAGGGGGTGAAAGCCTCGAGCAAGGAAGTTGCCGACCAACTAGGCAGTATGACATAAAAAGAGGAAGAAACGTTCTCCCTGGCCGAAAAATAAAGCAATTCAGTCGAAATGTTCAGACTGCACTTCATCCGTTGCGCAGACAATTATCTACCTTAACCACACCTGAGGAGCTTGAGTGTTTTACGAACTCCCTACTAACTCTTTTGCAAAATATTTGCTAGGAAATATTACTAACAAGAGAAACTAAAAAACTGCATTCAATCCATTGGTGAACGCCAAATTTACGTGCTCAACAGAAAAAATGTCGAGCACTTCGACGTCGCCTGAAACTCGAACGAATTTTTACTAAAGAAATATTGATTAAATAAATTATTATTATCTTACTTTGCAACTATTGCGCAAGTATTAGATTAACTTGTTTCCTAATAGAGAGAATTTAAGATCATACAACATTATACATGTATATATATATTTCTCTTCTCATTTTCTTAATTTTGCAGCATATTGCGCATGACCAAAGTTGGTCTTTTTAGTATTGTACTTACAACCTAGTTTATAATATATATATATATCACATGTTATAGCAGTCCTACGTACAAAATTTCAACATTCTAAGGCTACTCGTTTTTGAGTTATGCGAAATACGTACGCCACAAAAAGTTTCTTCAGAATTTATAGAATTCATTTTAAATCTGTTTTGCAATTTTTTTTTTTTTGGTAAAAGACTCCTTTATTCTGTCCCTATATACAGATGTCATGCAAAAACATCGTTAAATTGCATTCGATAGTGATCAAAATAGCTATTTTCGTTGAAATATGTTACCCGAAATTTTTCGCGATTACAATGCTTCCTTTTTACTTCGTAAAAGAAAGTACAGGTGAATAATAATTAATACATAAAGAAAAGCATTACTAAAAATAGTAGCAATTGATTTCTTACTTTTCATGAAAATTATAAAACGAATTACCTAAAATTTTCGAATTATACAGTTTAAATCCTAGCATACATCATTGTATTTTAAGGAACGAAGATACCACCTACAAACAGAAACATTAAAATGTTTTTTCTAGAGGATCTCTGGATTTTCTAGAGGCATTTCACATTCATAAAAATCTTTCTGTTCTAGTTAACGATCCTAATTCCAATCCAAATTTGCCTTCAGCTTTTAGAGAAATTATGTTTTAGTTCTGGTTTCGCCAACACATGGCGCCACTTGCTTATTCTTGTCCAGGCTTTCTTATCTTATCTAATCATTATTTCCTATCTTGTTCATTTGCGGTTTTGCAGCTGAAGATGATGGTTCGGTAAAACCATCGAAACTAGTCCTGTGAAAATTTTGTAGGTATAACGCTGATTTTTGTTGTTTGACTTCTGAATTAGTATTTATTCGGCGTGTTATTGTGTCTTAATTAAAATGTATTTAACATATTTTGTTTATTATTCTTTTTTTTCCACACCTGGAAAGAAAATAACATGACATTGTAATGTTTTTCAGCATATTTATTAAATTATATATTAAAAAAATCAACACTTAAGCGTGCAAAAGTAATCCCAGTAATCTTTTTTTGAAAATCGATTTGCGCATCTATATGCAGCACAAGATGGCATAATCTACTTCATCTCTATTTATTATGTTTCAGCTTTATTTTGCATTTTTCACATAGCAAATAACATTTTCATGTTTGTTTAACTTAAAGTAGACAGATGTTTTATTTTGCACCTGCTAGTGATAGAGAATTAGATTTAGTTTAGAGGAAAGAAGGATACTTATCTGAATATTCTGTGTGAGGTTTGATATTGGTTCAGTCTTGTTGAAAATGAAAAGCGAAGAAAATAAGAGTATATGTCTTCAGTTTGATTGATGAGACATTGCAGAGGAAAAGTGCAATAAACGTTTTTAGAGAGTTGAAACATTTACTAAAACACATATTTAAAAAATTTCTAAGCTATGCTAAGATGCTGCCTCCATCTTTCGTTATTGCAGCGCCCTCATTCTAACCTCCTGGCAGACAGACAAAGAAGAGAGATGTCTTGTTTTGCCCCCGCTAAGTCTTTCTGCGAAAAATCAAGCGAAGGTGGGAAGGAAAGGTATATAGAAAGGGGACAATTTTGTATTTCAGAGGAGAGATAAAAAGGAACTTCTTATATTATTATACGAGTTCAAAAGGCCAGGAAAAAAAGATGACACAAAATAAAATTAAAAATAAATGGCCCGAAAGTAATGTACAAGAAAAAAAAATGTTACGGAAAGAAAAGGGAAAAAAGTAAGAAAATTTCCTAAAATACGATTTTATCCATCACTGTAAATCAGCAAAAGTAAATAAATAAATAAATTACAGAGTTTATTTTAACAATAGTTAATTTTTTTAATTAAGCATTATTTTTTTATTAATTTAACCATCATAATTTATTATATTTGTACTAGTTTAACAAAATGAGGGACAGTGTATTAATTAATATATGCTCATAATCCTAAGAAAAAGATTCAAGGAAATATAGATTAAGCTTTGTCTCTCATTTGCGGAAGAAGCAAAAACGTAATCTTATACATTCATCGATGCCCCAGATTTCTCTTTTTCCCTCTCGAGAAATTCCTCAAAGGGGCCCCGATGGGTAGTGCTAAAAGACGACAACTAATGATACGGATAGCGTCTCTACGGAATAGTTACGAGAAAAAAACCACATGATGCCAGATGCTTATGAACATAATAAATAAATGAATTTAAAGGCACTTTAGTGATAAATATTTGATTTTGTTTAGAGAAAAGAAGGCTACTTATCTGAATGTTTCATCTTCGTATTGTAGAAAATGAGCAGCAAGGAAGATAAGACAGGAAGGCTTTCATTTTTGCGGAGGGTACATTGCAGAGAAATAGGCTAATTCGGGTTTTTTTTTTTTTTTTTTTTTTTTTTTTTTTTTTTAATAAAGGAAATGAACATTTTCTCAAATAAAATTGAAAATTTAGGAGCTCTGATAAGATGCTGCCTCCATTTTACATCATTCTTTTCAGTAAAAAACAGATCATTCAAAATTATGGATACGCAATACCTTTATGATCCGCGTTCTTCGATTCTGGTCCGCCGCTTTGGTAGACTATCCGATTTGGTTTCAAAACTCATCTAAAAATCACACTATTTTGCATGAATTATTTTATTTTTGACATTTCACACAAAACAGGAACAATATCTAAATCATTACAACATCAAACACTTCTAATTATTTAGAGTCATTGTTCTACATAGCGTCATTGTTCTAAAAAGACATACACACATCGTTGCCAGTTCTCAAAAAACAAACTTTCCTTTTCGATTTTCGTCGGTCTGGAGGCTGGATACGTTCCCCAAGAGCGGAGCATGCGTCGTTCGCGGCACACTTCCCCGATGAGTTTCACCAAGTTGAAACTCAACTACAATCTGGTTGAAAGTTCATGACGTCTAATCGTTCAGGTGTTCGAATCGCTCGTCCACATCTAGTTGTTTTGTGAGTTCATCTGACTGATCTTTGTCAGTGACACAAAAATCTGTATATCCAGTAGAAGTTGTAGGCTTATCACAAATTATCACAAATGTTTTGATCAGAATGCTTCTTTCTCAGTCTCCTATATTATTCGTTTGTAAATGGACTTCCAACGGATAAATTCGTTGTATGGGTCGAAGGATTTCGCCACTTTTGATGCGTTATTTTACTAAACGAACTCTACCATCATTTCCTGGGATGAGTGTTATAATTTTTTTAGAGGCCCCTTAATTCTTTTTTCAGGTGTTTCTATTAACACAATGTCTCCAACCGATAGTTTAACATATTTCTCTGTTTTTAAAATATGGTTTTTCAGTTTTCCTAAGTATTCGGTTCTGAAACGTTTTCTTAGATCTTCTCTGACCTTCATCTGGTATGCATACCTTTTTGCAAGTAATTTGTATAATGTCTAGATCTGGAACGCCACTTTTTTTTAGATCACGAAAAAACGTTGCAAGTGTCAAGGGTTCCAGTTCCAAGTCCTCGGAAATATAAGTTAATGGTCTGCAATTTAAGATATTTTCGCAATCACAGAGGATCGTAGAGAGTTCTTCATATTTCAGTTAGACATTACCTAAAACTTTTCTGAGAATGTTTTTCATTAGACCAATCATTCTGTGGGATAAATTTCCATTTAATTCGGTTGACAATATGATTCGTACTAATTTTATCCCAGTCAATCATTTTTAAGAGCGAATTTGTACCAACAAAATTACTACCGTTATCAGTGTAGACAATTTCCGGTCTTCTTCGACGAGCTATAAAACGCCGGAAAGCCAATAAAAAGTTATCTGTTGACAAAGACGTTAAAAGTTGAAGAGGAATAATTGCCCTGTATACGGCGTATGTAACTAAAACGATCCACGTTTTCGAACCCATTTTTTTAAAAAAACAAAGCGCCAGCTAAGTCGATATCTGTCACTTCAAAAACAGAAGAATCTTTAACACGTTCTTTTGGCAAAGGTGCGGATTGTATCGTGGTGGGCCTAGAATCAAATCTTCTACATTTATTGCAGTTTTTCAACACTTTACGAATAGTTTTACGACTTTTCAAAATCCAGAAATTTTCTCGTAGCATTGCCATTAAAGTCCGAGTTACGCAATGCATTTGTTGTTTATGTTTTTCCATAATCAGTTTAGAGACAACTGGATGTTCAGGAGATAGGATTACAAGTATTCTAAAATTTTCGATGTCTTTTCTCATTAATATTCTTGATTTTACTCATAAAAGACCAGATGAATCAACAAATGGTTTTGAATGTTGTAAGCGTTTATCTTTTTCTCTTTAAAGGAGACCCTTTGCACAATTTTAAAAACAAGGATTTCAGCTGCATTCAATTCTTCGATTTATAAGTTCTTTGACGTTGTTCTATTTTTATTTCTGCAGTTGTCAATATGCCTTTTTATCCAGGCTGTAACTCTAATTATTTTCTCGAAGAAATTCATCAGAAATGCGAAAATTCTTCATCTACACTTATTAACGAGGATACAACTGTTTTTCTACTTTCTAGATCAATCATATCTTTGTCAGGAGAAATATCACAAGTAAGCGAGCAGTCTGGATTGAGCTTCAACCATGCTGGTCTTCATGCCATCTTTAGACTATAGTTTCAACAGAACATCCTCTTGACGGAATATCCGCAGGATTCAAGTTTCCAGGAACATAATTCCATGTATCAGGATTAGTAAGAGCTCGAATTTCTTTTACTCTATTCCTAACAAATACACCCCAATTTTCTTCATTCCTAATCCAGTACAATGTGTTCCTTGAATCTGTCCACTAAAACGTCGGTATATTTTCTTGTTTTATAGATTTTATTAATCTTGCCCCAATAGCACAAGCTAATAATTCTAGTCTACAAATTCATGTGGGTTTTAGAGGAGCAACTCTAGATCGTGCTTGAACTAAATGACAAGAAACTTCAGTTTCATTTCTTAAATAAACGCAGGTTGCATATGCTGTTCGGGATGCATCACAAAATATATGAAAGGATAATTTCAATTCAGAATCAATATTAAGCATCATCTGTCTGGAAATTTTTATTTCTGTTAAACGATTCGCATCATTTTTCCATTTCATGTATTTCCTATGAATTTCTTTAGGAAAAGCTTCATCCCAAGTTACTTTTCATTCCCAGCAGTTTTGTAACAGAATTTCAGGAATTAAAATTATAGGGAAGGTGAATTCAATAGGGTCATAAATTTTATGAATTTCAGATAAAATTGTTCTTTTAGTAACAGGTTTATTTTTCGATTCATTTAATCTCTTAATATCACAACTTAATGTGTCATCATGGAAATCCCAAAGAAGTCCCCAAATGCTTTTAGCTTCGCAAGGGTCATCTAAAAACTCATTCTCATTTAATTTATCAAGCTCCGACAGTTCTAAAATGGGTTCAACCACAAATGCATCCCTTTTTTTTCGAGGAGAGTTATATGCCCACTCTTGTAATTCAAATGTAGCACTTGCCAAAATTTCAGTGGCATAATTTTTTAACTTCTTTAATTCTGATTCATCATTCACACTTATAACTAAATTATTAATATACCAGGATTCTACTAATTTATTAGCACTCGCACGATAATTTTCTGGTACTTCATTCATTAATTTCGTTAGTGTTGCATTTAAGAAAAATGGACTACAGGTTATTCCAAAGACCACTCTTCTATGCTTGTATATTTTCAAACGCTCAGAATTTCCTTGTTCCCACCATAAAAATCTTAAATAATCTCTGTCTTTAGGACTAAGTGCTATCTGCAGAAAAGCCTTCTTAATATCAGCGCTCACGCCAATTTTTCCCAGTCGAAATCTATTTATTATAGCTGGAACAGTATCAATCAAATTTGGACCCTTTTATAAACAGTCATTTATGGAAGGTGATCCTTTACTTGTTACGGATCCATCGAAAACCGGTCTTATTTTTGTCGTGGGGGAATTCATTCGAATAACAGCACGATGGGGTAAATAATGAGCAGGGTTATTAACTTCTTCGTCAGGAACAATCTCTATTATTTTATCATCTTCCCAAGATTTAAAAATTGCGTCATAATCTTCTAAAAATCCCCCATCCCTTAAATTCTTCAATGTGCTCTTTAATCTCTTTTCCGCTATTTCCCGATAGTTTGGAAGTAGGGAATGATTTTCAATCCAAGGTAAACAAACTTGAAACCTTCCCTCTTCATCTCTTTTCACATTAGAAAGAAAATGTGTTATTGTTTGTTTTTCTAATTCCTTTTTAGTTTGACTATCTGAAGGATCTAATATCCCAAGAGTATCAAGTTTCCATAAATCAGAAATTTTACTATCTGATACTGACATAGAAAATGTATGAGAAAAATCACACTATTTATTTTCCATTTCTGTAGGAATTTTCCCCATGATACTCTAGCCTAAATAAGTTTCAATGCAAACTAATCCACATTCTAACTTCCTTATTTTCCCTGTAAGCAATTTTCCCGCTATGTCCGCGCCTATGAGGATATGGATTTCAGAAGGAGAATGCTCAAACAGTTTTTATGTATACCTTCAACATTATTCAAAAATATTTTATGGGTTTTTAACTTATTTAAATAAGGCTTGATGTTCAATTGTGGAATATCAGAACAAATTTTCGCTTGAACAAAAGCTTTAAAGTTACACTGATAATCGTTCTTAATACTACTTGAGCGCACAATGAACTGCTTATGAGATTCAACCACTTCGGTTCCTCCGAACAGACTATGAATCACACTGCTTTCGTTAATACATTCGTACTGCATTGCATTAGCTAAAAATTTAGATACATAGCTTCGTTGACTTCCAGAATCAATTAAACCCCGCCGGTATTTTTCTCGACCATTTCCACGCACTTTTACTACTAAAGTTTGTTATAAAACTTTCTCTAAACATGTTTTGTTCGTTAAATTGAGATCCTTATTTGATTTTTTCTCATCTAAACTATTTCTGTCGCAGATAAAATTATTGTATTTCTAACCACATGAATCACACTTTATCTTCGAAAAGGAATTTTTCGCCAAATGGTTACCCCTTTTAAGGCATAAATAAGATATTCCGAGTTTTCGAAGTGACGCCTTTCTGCCTGCTACAGACTTCAGGCAATCATCGGAACAATGTTTTTCTTTTTCTGAATCCTCTCAAAGCAGGCAGCTGTTAATTGAAACCTTCAATACAGCAGCTGTTAGAAGAGAAATTTGATTTATTCTTTTTTCTTTAGGAAAATGTCTCGAATTCTGATTGTTCATTTTATCTTGAATTTGTAGCATAGATTCGAGGCGTTCAATTTCCGTTTTTAAGAACTCTAATAATTCGTTTACATTGAAATAATGTTTAGATTTCCTTTTTCTTTGAAAATCGAGATTCAATTCATTCGGATTTAATTTTAATAAAACTGGTGTGAATAACGTACCATATGTGCCAGAAGTTACATTAAGTGATTTCAAACTTCTTATCTGTATTTCGATATCATCATGCAACTTACGTACTGCAAATGTTAGCATTCCTAACAGGTTCTAAGTTAAACAGTTTTCCCATATGTGCATTTATAATTAAATCTGTTCGACCAAAACGTGTTTTAAGTAACTCGATTGCGGCAAAATAATTTTCACTTGAAAATGCAAAACCACTAACAACATTACAAGCAGCACCTGATAAAAATAAAATCAAATAATTAAATTTGTCTGTATCTGTTAAATCACTATTCTGATCTATCACATTGCCAAACTGGTTCCGAAATGATAACCAATTAACAGGATCGCCATTTAATTTGTTAATCAATAATTTGGGCAATTTAATTTTTGAATGAGAAACAGAAATATTTGAAATATTATTCACAATATTACCAATTGTATTCGAAACAGGAATTTCAGGTTTTCTTTTCTCTTTTAACATAAATGTCAGTTTTGATTTCATGGAAATTATTTTCTCGGAATAAACCTCACAAGTTTCAAATTCCGATTCATATTCAGTAGCCTCAATTAGTTCTTGTATTTGTTTATCATTTTCTTTTAGGCTGTTATATTTTGAATCTAATAAATAAATATTTTCATTAAGAATACACAAATCGTGTTTTTTTTTTTTTTTTTTCTTGGAGGTATTCTTTACAATTATTTATTAACTTTTTTGTCATACTCCTAACTTTTAAAGGATTCGAAAATAACTATGGATTTAATATGAAAAAACACTTTAATTGCAGATGTTTACAAAATTTAGAAGCAGTTATTCTTACAAACAACGATAGAGCTTAATTTAAAACATAAAACTTAAACAGAGTTGAGTTGTAGCTGGCATTACTCAAACACCTAACTATAATTCACCTTTATTTTAATTCTTCTATTTTAGTAAACATATTTAAATATTTCAGATAGAAAATATTTCAAATTACAAATAAGCATTCTGAACTCATAAATAAAGTTCTCAAATCAAAAGGAGATATTTTTCAAACATTCCTAAATCGTTCACTTCAATATAGTCTACTTCGGTGGTCCCTGTGCGAGCGCCATTAATATCATTTCAGTAAAAAACATAACATTCAAAATTATGGATAAGCAAATGAAGAAAGGTTGCTTACCTTCTTGATCTTCGTTCTTCGATTCTGGTCCGCCGCTTTGGTAGACTATCCGATTTGGTTTCAAAACTCATCTAAAATTGACACTATTTTGCACGAATTACTTTATTTTTGACATTTTACACAAAACAGGTACAATATCTAAATCAAAAACTTTCTTTTTCGATTCTCGTCGGTCTGGAGGCTCGATACATTCCACAAGAGCGGAGCATGCGTCGTTTGCGACAATGCTAACCTCCTTGTATTTACATAATTTCTTAAGCAGTTATGTAAATAGTTAGAAAGGAAATAACAATTCAAAAGTCCAGTTGAAGTTAAGGAGTATAGGGCCGTATCCTCCTAGCGTGTGACGAGATCTCGATACGAAAGTGACATAGCAAGCGACTCCTTCTCGTTCGACTGCTACTAACGATTGAGCGAAAACTGGTATCCTCAAGCGTCTCTATCGTGCGAAACGTCAAGGCTTTCGCCGATCGAAAGAAGTAGTAGCTTCTCCTTCGCACCGCCCACATTTTGATATCAAACGGTAGTACAAGAACCAATGAGAAGACTTGTTGTAAAATAATCGTAACTTTATTTTATTTATTTATTTATTTATTTTGTAAACAGATTTGTAAACAACGTATGATTTTTCCATCTCTTTTTAAATCAAGCGGTCATCTCGGATAACTTCTCGTCAGTTAGAGACATTTGTGTCTTTCATGGAAAAGCACCATGAAATACACTACTATTTTATACACATCACACACATGCATATTTATGTATTATTATTTAGATTGCTGTTATTCATTTTCATCATGATTTTTCTTTCAAGAAATTTAGGATCATTAAATAACTAAATTTTGTGTAATCTTGTTCATTTGAAATTATTTATCAGTTTTCAGTTTTTAAATCTTAACCCTTTAACTGCTTAAGACGTGTTTAAACGTTTTTGGAATTTCTTTAAAAATGCTTAAGTCGTCTTTACACGAATTTCAAATCGCACGAAAAATGCTTAAGACGTGTATACACGAAGCCCGAATTTCGCGAAGATTGCTTAAGACGTGTTTAGACGACGCGATCTGGTCTTCCTTCCCCTACCTTTCTGCAGGCGGCTGTCAGTTGACACAAAGGTCTTAATAGGGTGTGAAGTCTCTTTGAAAAGAGCACTTTAGGAAAAAGTCCTTTGAGTGAAGTATCTTTGTCAGACAGCAGGTATGTATTATCTGTGTGCCGACTAAAAGTTTGCGAAAGAAGATAAATCGCTTTACAACTGTTTGCCTTGTGGTACTTTATACAAATGAAAGTCAAACAGGATCCGACGTTGTTATAGTACAATCCCGAATTTTAGTAGAAACAAGAAAAAATAAGAATTGTAACGGAGGACGCCTTTATGCCTATATGTTATAGAATCAAATATTTTATTTTTGTATTGAAAAATGATTACAATTTCTGATTCGTCAGGAAACAATATAAAATGTTGCAACCAGCTTTCTTGTTTGCCTTCGTATTTCAAATGCGCGTTATTATAATGTTATATTCTTCTTTTTACATTCTTAAATGTTAAAACTGTGCTTTCAGCATGCCTGAGTTTTGTACTCGTATGTGTGGCTCTATGCTCCGTAGAAATAGCGAACTGACATATAAAAATTATATGAATGTTGAAAGGAAGATATTCTACTCGAAACTTCAAGTAAATGGAATAAATGAATACGCCGAAGGAATTTCTAGAAATATTTGTTTTAAAAATTTTATTATTAAGATTTTAAATACAAAATGTTTTGAAATCTAAAGAAAAAAATATGTAATCCTTCAAACATCTTTGGAAAGAAATCTATCGATATAAAATCTCTTAAAATTAATGGAGTGTAAATTAATTAAAACAGTTAGTGTACGGAAGGGTTAGATATACTGCGCAGAAAAAATTACAGTCAAAAGATCAATTATTTAAAGATATAAATTAATTACGTTAATAGAATTTAAAATAAATTAACTTCTGTCCAAATGTCAATGCTAACAGCAATAGCACGAATGAAAGTTATTCTTTAAATTCCGAACTTAGTTCATCCGTCGGTACGCGATGATTGTGTCTTTGCGATTACTTTTCTTATAGATACTACAAAAGGCCGCCAACGAAGTAGCGGTAAAATCGTTGAATACTAATAGTTTGAAGCGGGTTCAAATCCTGATGAATGGATTGCCTGCATACCAGTTTTAGCGAATGTTTGTTGCGCATGTTTAATGTGAATATGAGACAATTTATTTAGCTTTTCATGATGACGTGCCTTGACTACGAGTCCTCGCGCGGGTTGTGTTTGGTTTGGCTTGTTAGATTATTAAGCAAGTGAAGGCAATCTGCCTAAGGGGAGGTATGCTTTCGTGACAGATTTTCTAAGGGAAACAATTTCGCACTACAAAAAGCCAAAACCATAAAAACGCCCATGCAATCAGCCTGTTCACGGGGTTTGAATGCAGGTCAAATTACCAGTATATTAAGAGAAGCGATTTCAAGAATGTTTAATTATTTTATTTAGTTTGTCATAAGCTAAATAAAATAATTAAACATTCTTGAAATCTCTTCACATTACTGAAATGGCAATAACTTCGAATTATACTATGCTACTACTTTTCCTCTAATATGAAATTTTGAACTTTTCCGTTATCGGACAGCCCACCAGGGACTGAGTGGAGTCTAACGGAACAACTGGTGGTTCTGTCCGGGGTTCGAATCCCGGGAAACGAGCTGGTTGCCAGGACGTTATTCTTAGTTTTCCATATGTCTAACATGTATGCAAGCTAATTTCCGTTAGGCAGTCCTCGAACGAAGGCATCCTTCACCTTAAGCAAATAACCATCGAGTACTTTGCCATAATCAAATAAACCTTTATCCATAACATGCTTCAAATATTTTTATGTTAAAAAGTTTATGCGCCAAAGTTGGCCCCGTTGAATGAAATATGTTGTTTATTTTTTCTTTGTTTTTTATAACAACAATGTTCTTGTTTTCAGAATCTGAATTATCAATAAAATTCTCTTAATAATATGCGATTCTATTTTGTTTTTTTGTTTAATGAAAAATTAATTTAAGCGACAAATCTCTTACATTTAGAAAAATTTCGATTTTCGAAACGAGTTGCTGTCGAAAGCGCTTCTTCTCGTTGCTGCACATATTTATTTAAAGCAAACTGCTTGGCGCGTGTGCTTTTATATTTGAAAAGATTCAGAGAATTTTCAACATGGAAATAAAGTTATTAATTTTACTGAATTTTGTGAATTCTTTGTGTTTTGAGATAAAATTCAAACCATCAGATATGTGACAACCTTAAAATAAGGGTATATATAATCAGGATTTTGCGGCCAGACATTCCCAGCGAAATAAATTACAAAACATTATCTATGTAGAATTAATGTATATTCCGTTTAGTATTTTAATTTATCAGTGTTATTACACATCAGTTTATCAGTGTAAGTTATATCGAGTTTTAGTTGTGTTCGATATAAGAATTTCATTTGGTTTATATAAATCCGATTCGTTTAATAATATTATATTTATTAAATACTATTTATTAGGTTTTCAAATGTGTCAAACCCAATCAATGGCCTCCTGGCTAAGATATCTGATTATCGCTATTTCGACTCATATTCGAACCCAAACAAACGAACTGGTTGAATTTTGTGATTTCCCCTATGTGTAACATGAACATGAGTACGTTTTACTTAGAAAGTCGCCATGGAGACATTCATTGCCTTCGGCTGATAGATCTCGTTTCCTTTGCCATACTCAAAAAATCTAAAAACTTTTCAAAAACACTAACAGATGCATATAACAAAATAATATTAAGTAAATGCATATAAAAAAAATTGAAGTAAATGTATATAACGAAAAAAAAATAAGGTAAAAACAAATTTTCAATAATTTTTCAATACAGTAGTTTTTAAATTGCTTGTTTTCAAATGTTATTTCATTTTTATGTATGTACTAATATACAGTGTATGTGTGCGAAAGTGTGCTTGTTCGGCATATCCATATATATTAATTAAATAAATCTGATTTGAAAATGCATGCACTAACGCGCTATTCTCGTAATTTGAAAAACACTAAAGTATTGTCTGAGAAAAATATTTATAAAGAAAATTAAATTTCGTCTCCTTACTCGGTGCTCTGTAAAAAATTTAAATTTTTCTTCTTTATTAAAAACAAATTAGTTTCTTTTCATCTATATATGAAAAATAACAAAATCTTGCTGTCAGAATGGAAATTCTTAAAAATATGAAATTCGTTTTTTTCGAACAAAAGTTTCTGAGAAATTTCTCTAGGTCAGCAGGTAGTAACAGGACCACTGACTGCTTTGTTTGAAAAACCCGATGAAGTGGATGATTTTACCCCCAAAAGGTTTTCTTTAACAAAGCAGATGCGGTCCAAATGGCTTTTCTGAGAAGCGTTCGTATTTGAATAGATTGAAGCTTGAAAGCTTGAGTTGGAAGATGTTCCCGAAGTCAGACAGCAATAAAGTTTGTTATAGATATTTCTCTCTCTCTCTCTGTGAGTTCTTGAAATCTTGGAATGGGTGAAAGTTTATTTTGTTTTACATATATAAGGAAACTGCATGTAAAGCAAAATAATTCAAGGCACCCATTGTATGTTAATCATTGTACGTCCCCTCAGCTCTTCGGTTGGGTATTAAGAAAAGAAATTCCTATACTGCTTTTGTATTACTTGTATAGTGAAAGATTTGAAAAAAATAGCTTCATATGAAAAGTTTTTCTCCGATGAACGAATACAGCTGAAACATGTTTCTGTCTTCAAGTATATCCACAAAACATGAAATAGTATTGTACTCTTTTGTATTCTATTGCATTTTTATATTACTTCGTGGTAAATGTTTTTATTCTTAAATTTCTCTCTCTCTTTTCTTATAATACACAAGTACTCTTTCAAATATGGCTGACCTATGAACCTAAATTTTTATACTATAAAATTTTATATAAAAATTAGCCGTAATCATTAGACACAGCTTTGTGTATATTATATTCTTGAATACATGCCTGCAATTAATACTAAGAATACTATTGATAAAATTCGTGATATAATTAATAATGAAAATACTGTTTAAGCTAAAAACCGATTTGAATCTTTTTTTCATTATAGGGTAACATGAACCAAACAATTTTCGTTAGAAATATACAATTATGCTAACTTGACACATCAGATAGAAAATATTTTATCGTCATCATCGGCTATGATAAAAGATTTTTACGCTTAAGATTTTGGATTATGATAAAGCACACAGGACCTATTTGTCTAAGGAAAAGGAAGTCTTCAGGGTAGATTTTTTTGTGGGAAACAAATTGTTAATTCACAATTAATTGTACTTATGAAAAACCCCTAAACCTCCCATGCAGCCGCTAGAATTTACCGGTGCTCAGCTATCTTACCGCTTGGAGACTAGTTGGCTTTCTGAACTTACGCAATATCTATCTGAATTTGAATATTTGCATAAAAAACGAGCAAAATAAAATGACACATTGTAAATAGTACATTTTACTGAAATAAACTTTCTTTGAAAAAGGAAAATTAATTGTAAGGAATAAGATGGATGCATTTAATTAAACGGCGGGCAATAACAGCGCTGATCATATGTTTCGTATAGGAAATCATTTTCTTCGTGTTATCGTATAACGGAAAATATCCACAGATTATATTTTACAGTTTTTAAGAAGTCATGGGTTATCTGCTTTAAGAGAATACCTTCGTGGGCAATTTTCTAAATAAAATTGGCTTGAATTCACGTTACGCATCGAGAAAATCATAAATACCACAAGCAGCTAAACTGTTCGGTTGCCAACAACAAAATATCAACATCCAGCAATCTTATTCACTCAACTATAGTGAACTTAAACTAATGTTTGTATATTATTAGTAGTATTAAAATAACGAAAATATTTATTCTAATAAAAATTTTTGTTTGAATATCCTCCCCAGTAAGGTATTTCCTTTGGTTGAAGATTTGTCTGGCTTTTAAATGTACCGGAAAAATGGCTGAAGGGAACTCCAAACGTTAAATTTAAAAACTGCGTAGGATTTTACTCTGCAGAACAACTTCATAAAAAAGTTATTACGTATAACAAAATTACAATGAAACAAGCAATGTCCCTTAATACAAATATTAATTACCCTAATAAATAAATTAACCAAATTCCCTTTGCAAAATCTTAAGAACTAAAATGGTATAAAGGAGGTTAATAACTTTGTTTCATAAAAAAATCAGTCAAAACTTTTCAATATCTTAAAAACAGTGAAATGAGCAATAAATAAAATAAAGGAATGCAAAAAACAAAAAATTCTGTAAAGCAAAGTATAATTAATGATATTTTATCTTATGTTTTCAAGGGAAAAAATTACAATGAAATAAGCTATATCCCTTAATACAAATATTAATTATCCTAATTAAAAGATTAACCAACTTTCCGTAGAAGAACAAAAATCATGTAAAACTTTTCAATATCTTATAAACAGTGAAATAAGCAAAAAAATGACATGAAAGCAACTCAAAAAACATAAAATTCCGCGCAGAATTTTACTCCACAGAACAACTTTATATATATATATATATATATATATATATATATGTATATATATATATATATATATATATATATAAAACAATAAAAATATATTATATTTATATAAAAATGACAATGAAATATGCCAATCGCTTAAAAACAGTGACATAAGAAATACGATGAAAAATTGCTGCCAAACCCATATTTCTAAAAGAATGAAACTATTCAAAATGATGCGATTTCATCAAAAATCTATCAACAAAAATAAGACAGGAAAATTGTTGCCCAAATCACATTTTTAAAGATGTGAGATGAGAGAAATGTACTCGGAAGCTTCTCTTAAAAAATCTTTTAAAAATACAAAATATTATCATTTTTCCAAAATTCTTTTTGTAAAAGCATTCGCAAGGATGAAAGTTTAACGTGTCCAAAAATCAAAGAAAAATAATCTGTACATTTTTAAAAATAAACTTTTTTAGAAAAAATCCCATTGAAAAAGTGTTAAGCTCCCTTTGTTAAATAAATTCGTATTTAATCGATTTATTGAAACACGAAATTTATTTTAAGTTCGTAAAATAGCTAAGTGCCTACGTTTCATGACGATGTGAAAATGGAGTCTGTAGAGTAAAATCTCACTTTCCTATAGCCCATTATGTTTCAAAATGACACGATTTCGTTACAAAACATGAAATAAAAAAAATTCGAATTCGAATTTCGAAAAAAATCGCTTCGAAGTGCACTGGCTCTTGTGTAGATGTACCTATGTACCAAATTTCGTAGCCGTGGGTCTATTAGCTTACGCGCAGCGCGAATGAAAGGCGCGCACACACAGACAGACTCTTTCTTTTATTATATGTAGAGAAGATATGTAGAGATAAGATTGTTTAAGGGAAGGAAACTTTTAAGTTTCGCAGCTGTATCCTGACCCTTAAGACGGTCATCACGGAAAGTCTAGCCTTTTGCAATTCTCTTGAGAGCTCACATCTACCGAACAATATCTAGTGTAATCAATCTCACTTAGCGGAATCATTGAAGTAAAATTCTGGGAGGGATGGGAAATAACAAAAGAACTGCTTGACAATTTTCAGAGGTTTAGGGTTATTTTCGCGACATTTTACGGGAAGTTCGGTCCAAAACTAGCTACAGTTTTAAAGAGATTCGCAGATAATCACTCGACAGGCTAAGGTTTAAGATGTACAAAATTTGTTTATATATATGTAATGATATTTTTAAATCAATTGATTAAATTAAATTCTAATAATATTGCTTAATAATGTGTTCGCGATTCTCTACCTAAATTGCATCCCTGTTCCTAAATTTTGGCGAAATCCTTTCTTTAGTATAAAATATATTAACCTGTTGGCGCACGCCAAATCGCCAAACTCATAAATCTGTCATATTACATAAAGTCCTTAAGAACACTCCTGAATGAGAAGATAGCGTCACCTCGTGATTTCAATTAATATCGCTGATTGGATGAGCCTCGTGACGCACACATATGTATAAATAGGGCTTCTGCTCAAGGTACGAAAAGAACGCTTGTGAGATGGATGCTAAAATAAACCTACCACTTTATATTCCATAATTTGTCTCATTCCTGTTGCCCCGGCTGCACAAAATAAATAATGTATGAGAAATTACATTTCAGAAAGCCGGTAGGATACCACCTTCAAAGGGATTATCTAAAAAAGAAGATTCCCCAAGGATTATACGGATAAAATGTTACGCACTTTAGATGAATTTGCCGCCGTGCGACTTCTATGTTTCTACATTTTTCTCTAGGCGTTCTTGCTTCAAGAGAATCATCCTTCTGTTACCTGTATTCTGGTATTCTGCAGATTATTTTACTTCCAGAGAAGCATCCTTCTGCCCCCTGTGATGCGTGATCTGTGTTTCCATCGAAAGTTCGTCGTTCATCAAATGTGCTCTTACCGTTGACCTACTTTTGAGGATGGAAATCTTTCCCTACGTCTGCGCCGTTCTGTGTTGCTCTCGAGAGCTTTGTGCTTGTGTGGTGATTTATCGTGTTTTGCGAAAATCTAATCAAGAGTGCACAAAAATGTGTATTTTCGTGTCGATTTCATCATTCGTATTCTCGTCACAATAAGTCAAACAGAAGCAATTAGTAAAAAGTTTGGCGATGCAAATGATATTATTAATATTGAATTATAATTACTGATTTAATAATAGTGTTTTTATTTTGAAAATTTTAAAAAGTATTATTTTGGTATAAATGTATTTTAAATTTGGTATTTAAAGGATGTATTTTGGTTTTAATATTGTTTTGGGAAAATTTAAAGAGTATTATTTTTGAGTTAGTTTTATTTATGAAAGTATTATTAAGAGAATAATGGCTAATTAAAACATCTCTGATCCTGATGATTCATTAAGGGCAGCTAGCGCTGAACCTGAAACAAGTATAATTCCCTTTGACGCGCAGAATGATATGGATATAAATTCATGGCTTGAGTACTTTAACGAACCTCATTTAGATAAAGATGAAACGTGGAAGCTTAATAATGTAGCTCGATATCTAAAAGGTAATGCACTTAGCGTATATGTCAAAAACTGCCATAAAATTACTAAATATGTGGAATTTCGTCCAAATTTCAAAGGAAAATTTTTTCGACCCCACTTTAACTACGTTTGGTGATTTTGCCAATTACAAGTACAATCATAAAGAGGACATAACGCAATATTTTCGCAAAAAATTAGATATTGGTAAAAAATTAAATCTAACTCATGAAATGATCTTGGAGGGTCTGACGGATGGCCTTCCTATAGAATTAAAATCCTTAATGACGATCAACGCACCCTCTGACCCCATCTCTTGGCTTACTCATGTCCATAAGCTTATTAAGATTAGCGAAAATCAACAAATCAAAAGTGCACCTCCCAGATTTGTTACTCCGATTGGGAACAGTCCCCAAGATTACAATCGATTTAATAGAAGTAGAATTTCAGCTTCAAGCTATGAAACTACTGTGAAACAAGATTCTCCTAGACCCAACAATTTCCAACGTTTTCAGAGACCAAGTAATTTTTATAATCGGTTCAGTGGTCCAAGATTTACAAGCCATCATAATTATAATTCTCAAAATAGATTGCCATTGCCACCCAGTCCCTGTAGACTTTGCACCCGGAACAGAATCCCAAATGCTTTTCACTGGTTTCAGGTTTGTCCTTTCAGAGGGGAGAGATCTGATACACCTAATGTTACGCCCCTTGCAATAGAACCAACCCCAGAAACCCCTCACAGTAGTTGAGTATTAAAGGTGTCGGGATATTTGTCCAAAAAGAAACGTCTAGAGTGTGTTGTAGACAGTGGTGCCACCATATCAATAATTTCTTCCAAAACAGCTAGACAATTACGTTTAAAAGTACAAAGAGTTAGATCATTTTCAGTAACCCAAACTAAAGGAAAAATAATCTTCAACAAAATATGTTGTATACAAATGAAAATTGGACGGATTAGTAACCAAATTACCTTGTTTGTTCTTGATAATAATTTGAATTATGTAATTTTAGGACTTTATGAATGCAAATTATTTGAGTTGAGTATTGATTGTACTAATTTAAAAATTAAACAGAGAGCTATTGTACTTAATGATGACCGCCATTTTGACAGCCGACCCATATCTCTACACCTCCAACTTCAAGGTGGTACAACAAATGTTTATCATGTGTTAATAATGATGATGATGTAAGAAATTTTCTAACCTGTAAATCTCGGACTACAAATCCAAAGGAATTAGTTTCTCAGTCTAACATTTATGTGAAAAATGCTGTTTCTAATACTGTCGATAACAAAGAGTATAACTTGGAGAAATTGTTAAATGATTATTCATCTGTGTTTTCTAAAAATAAGTATGATGTAGGAAAAATTAATATTGAACCTCAACGAATTAATTTAAATTCTGATTTGCCTGTATCATTAAGACCTTATAGAACATCCCCTATGGAAGAAGAGGAAATTAAGACCCAAATTGATCAATTATTACAAGCAGGTATAATTAAACAAAGTTTTAGCCCATATTCGTCCCCCGTGACTTTAGTACTTAAACGTGAGGAAGGTAAGAAAACTAGATTGTGTATAGATTATCGAAAATTGAATTCCCTGGCTAAAACAGATGCAAACCCTCTTCCTCGCATTGACACTTTGTTAGACAAATTAAGTAAAGTAAAAGTATTTTCTACAATTGATTTGAGATCTGGTTTCTGGCATATCCCGATTCACCCTGCAGATACTGAGAAATTAGCTTTTTGCACGAATTTTGGATTATTCGAATGGTTAAGACTCCCTTTTGGTTTCAAAAATTCTCCTGCAATTTTTAACAGAACAATTAGACGAATATTAACAAAAAATAAAATTAATTTCGCTTGCATTTACTTTGATGATATAATCGTTTACTCTTCCTCTGAGAAGGAACATTTAGAACATTTAAAAATTTTATTTGAGGTGTTTAAAGAGGAGCATATTAAATTGAATCGAAACAAATGTGTGTTCGCCAGAGATCAGATCACATTTCTTGGCTATGAAATAAAAAATGGTAGAATAATTCCCGATTACCATAATATAGAAGTTATTAAGAAACTTAAAAACCCCAGTAACACCAAAGAGTTACAAAGAGTTTTGGGAAGTGTGAATGTGTATCATAGATTCATTCCGAATTATGCAACTATTAGAGCTCCATTAAACAGACTCTTGAAAAAAGATGTCAAGTGGGAATGGGATGACTAATGTCAAAAAGCTTTCGACGAAATAAAAAGAATACTGATTTCCAAACCTGTTTTACAATTGTATGATTCCAGTAGGCCATGTCATATTTTTGTTGACGCTTCTCAAACTGCTGTTGGAGCTGTTTTGAAACAACCAGATGAAAATGACGTCTTTCACCCTGTATCATATCATTCCCGAACTTTAAGAAATTATGAGAAAAATTATACGATTATTGAGTTAGAATGTTTGGCATAGTAGATGCCCTAGACAAATTCTATTACTATCTGCATGGACAAAAATTTGTTATACATATGGACCATGCGGCCCTCGTTTGGCTCAAAAATGTTAAAAATTTAAAAGGTAGACTCTTCCGTTGGTCACTCAAACTAAGTATGTTCAATTATGAAGTAAAGTATCAGAAGGGCTCTACCAATATTGAAGCTGACATGCTTTCTAGACATCCTGTTTCACAGCACCTCGAACATTATGTACATTTACTTGATAGAAAGGAAATAATCCAACAACAAAAAACTGATAATGTCTGCGGAAAAAATTACCAAGAGATAAATGATATGATGGTAATTAAGGAAAAGAATTTTTATAAAATTGTAGTACCTAAATCTTTAAGATTAAAATTATTGAATAAAACCCATGAAAATTTTGGTCACCCGGGAGTTCAAATTATGCTTAACTTAATCACCCCTCAATATTATTGGCCTCATATTAGCGAAGATATCGGAAATTTTGTTAAACATTGTCATACTTGTCAAGTTAATAAAAAGAAAAAACAGAAAAAATTTGGTCTTATGCAAGACGTACCCCCAACCGATAAACCTTTCGAATGTCTCTCTATTGACACTGTGGGAGGATTTAATTATTATAATTCTACAAAAAAATATTTACATATAGTTATTGACTATGCAACAAGATATGTCTGAGCTTTTCCCTCTAAAAGTGTAACTTCAGAAACCTATGCAAATATTTCAAATACAAGTCCCCAAAAAAATTCTGAGTGCAGGAATGCAGCCTTCACTTCCTCTAGATTCAAAAAATTTCTTAAAAAGCATAATGTTAAACAACTTTTAACTTCATCTCACCATCCCCAGACAAATGGTAAAGTAGAAAGAGTAAATCAATCAATAGTAAGTCGACTAAAATGTAAAGTAAATTCTTCTTCTAAAAAAGTACCATGGACTAAAGTGCTAGAGCAAGTTGTTATCGAATATAACAACTCCCCTCATACGGTAACTAAGTTCACCCCAGCATACTTACTATTTGGTAACCTCCCTTTTGAATCTCCAATTGATCAAAATAAATATCCTTCCTTAAATGAAGCAAGGGCTTTAGCAAAGAAAAGAACTATCGAATACCACCGAAAGAATAAAACTAGATATGACATCAGATTTGTAGAATCTAAATTTCAACCTGGAGATTTTGTCCTTTACGAGGAATTTGAATACCCAAATACTAGAAAATTGACTTCACCCTATTCAGGCCCTTATCGGATTATGAATAAATTATCTGAAGTTAATTATGAAATCGACAGGGAAAATTTTCACACGAAGAAACCAACTGAGATTGTACATGCGTCAAAATTAAGGTTCTATTATCCACCCGAGAACTTTAAATTACATCATGAATAAATCAAAATTTATAAATCAATAAACTATCCATAACCCTTCTTTTAGTTTTCATCCTGTTGTCCCCCTTAATAGTTGATTTATCTCTCAGTGTCTGAAAAGTTTGTCTGCCCTTTTCTTTTACTGGGCTCCTTCAAACTTGAGTTTCAGGTTCAATGCACTTTCCGTGTGGGAAACATTCAATTGAGGCTATACTACAAGTAGAGTACTATACCCTCCCATTTTCTTGAGCTCATGTTTTCCTATGTTTGTGTTATAAATTGTAGCAACAGTTGAAAAAGTTAAATTTCAGTTGTTGAAACTTCTGAATTTCATTTTATGTTTCTGCAGCATCGTGTATGTCGCGCCACTATCGAACTCCATGAGAGGTAAGTTTCTCTGTTACGGAATGGCAACGAGAGAGATTGTTGTTCAAAAGATGGATGATCGAACTGCGTTGTAACGATCATTTTTGAGGATGTTGCGTACTGTAAAATGAACTTATTACACTGTGCTAAATAGTATTAAAATGCTATATATTAAAAGATCTTTCATCTGATCTAAATTTTAACAAACCGCTCATTATTTTCTCTTAAACTCACAATGTTCACGACATTTCTGGCGCCCCCGGGTGGGCGTGTTTGTTGGAAACATGTTGGATGAAAGAATAGATAGGCTAAGTTGATTACCTTATACTTCCGTTTTGAAGTTATTGATTATTGTTTTACTGAAGTTTAAAATACTTTTCTTGCCTAATTTTTATCTGAATATTTTAAACTTAAGACAAAATGGAAGTGATGAAAAGAAACAAAACTGCGCAACGTTCAGCTTTTACTAAAGCATATAAAAGACTAGATGATCTTTTAAATGATGATAATGTTGATTATGAAGAAGCAGAAATGTGTTTTTATTTGTTCAAGAAAAAGGCAGAAACATTAGAATTGACGCACAGTGCTTATTTAGATACTATAACTGATGATAAAGAATTCGAAATAGAATTTGAAATAACAGAAGACTATCGAGAGAAGGCTGTTAGGATACAGTTAAAATCGGAACGATTTCTAGATAATATTAAGAGTAAATTAAACGAAATCCAAAATACATTGTCAGAGAGTAGTCAGAAATTAGTTACTGATGAAAATACATGTAAAACTTTGTGCCAACGCCTACCGAAAGTAGAACTTTATAAGTTCGCCGGTGATTTAAAAAATTGGCTTACGTTTTGGAATCAGTTTAAAAACATACATGAAAATAATAACTTAATGAATGCAGACAAATACCATTATTTGATACAGTCAACAAAAATTAAATCAGAAGCTAGAGATATTGTAGAATCTTTTCCGGTGACGAACGAAAATTATCCTTTGGCTATAGAAAGCCTTACTGAGAGATATGGGCGTAAAGAACTTTTAATTGATTTTTATGTTCGAGAGTTAATAAAACTTGTTTTGGATAACGCAGCGAAAAGGAAGCAGGATTCTTTGAGTAGTTTGTATAACAAACTTTCAACACAACTTAGAGCCCTGAGCAGTCTTGGTGTAACGACTGATCAGTGTGGAACAATTTTATATCCTCTTGTGGAAAGTGCTATTCCTATTCACGTATTGCGATCGTTTGAAAGACAACGAAAAATTACTGAATCTGAACGAAACATTTCGAGTCTTGATGCAATAATTGAATTTCTGAAAAGCGAAGTTCAGTCAGAAGAAAAAATAAAATTAAGCAGAGCGGATATTTTTTCTAAGTCTGATCGTAAGCACTTGGCAACTAGCCAAAATATTCCTTCCGCGTCGGATTTGATGAATCATGAAGCAATACCTTCTTGTTCGTTTTGTTTAAAAGATCATGAAACGCGTAATTGTAAAAAGGCGTTTTATATTCCGTTAGATGAAAAAATGTCTGCGGTAAAAAAGAAAGGTTTATGCAGAATATGCTTGGTTAAAGGTCACCTCAGTAACCAGTGTCGATCAAGTGTTAAGTGTCAGATTTGTTCAAAAAGGCATTTGAAATTTTTTTGTCCTAGTCTTGAATGTAATAAGTCTAGTGAAATGCATAACCAGGAAAATGATGAGAAAAAAGAGAAAACAATCGTTTCTTTGCATTCGCGTGCTACGAATGAAGTTTTCCTTCAGACCCTAGTTGTGAACATAGAGGGTAAGAATAAAAGGCGTAAAGTTAGATTAATGATTGATACGGGTAGCTCAAAAAGTTATGTTTTAAAGTCTACTGCAGAAGAAATGGGTTTTGACTTGCAATGGGAGGAAGAATTTAGTCACTCTTTATTTGGTGGAAAGAAAACTGAAATTTATAAACATCCATGTTACAAGATTTATTTGAGTAGCCTTGATGGTAAATATTCGTGTAAATTAGATGCTGTAGACCATGATGTTATTTGTAATGATATTTCAAGCATAAGATACGGTTCTTGGATTCGCGAATTAGGAAATAAGGGAATACGCTTAACTGATACCCAAGGGAATCCAGGCCCTATTGAAGTACTGTTAGGGGCAAACGTTGCAGGGAAGTTATTTACTGGCAAACGAGAAGAACTAAGAACAGGTTTAGTGGCTATAGAAACAAAATTGGGTTGGACTTTGATGGGTAAAGTACCTCAATCCGAACATCAGCACAATGTAAATATGACTATAGTTTCTATGTTCTCTCAAAAAGACCTGCCTATTTCATCGTTGTGGGACTTAGAATTGTTGGGTATCCGAGATCCTGTTAAACAAAAAACTAAAGAAGAGTCAAGAAGAGCTATTATGGTTCATTTCCAAGAAACAGTTCGTCAATTAGAAAATGGTAGATACGAGGTTGATATGCCTTGGAAGATTGAGCATGCAGTCTTACCTGACAATTATGACCTATCTTTGAAAAGCCTCGAATCTACTACGAAGAAGTTGGAAAAAATCGGATATCGTGAAAGGTATCATGAAGTCTTTAATGAATGGCTACATGAAGGAGTGATTGAAGAAGTTCCCCAAAAGGAGTTGTCTTTACCCGTTGTTCATTACCTCCCACATCGTCCAGTCATTAAGGAAACGTCCTCACTATCTTCCATGAAAATTAGACCCGTTTTTGATGCTTCGGCAAAGCTTTCTAATCAGCCATCTCTAAATGATTGCTTAGAGACTGGAATTAATTTAATTGAAACTATTCCGTCTATTCTAGCAAGATTTCGCTTACATGAAATTGGTGTGATTTCAGACATCAGAAGAGCTTTTTTTCAGATATCTCTAAATGAAAGAGATCGAGATTTTTTACGATTTCTTTGGTATGGTGATGATGGTAGAGTGAAGACATTTCGTCACACCCGTGTGGTATTTGGCATTACTTGTAGTCCATTTTTGCTGATGGCGGTTATTGACCATCATTTATCCAAAAAAACGTGGAAAGAAAAATATTCTGAAGAATTTCTTAAAAAATTACAAGATAGTTTTTATGTCGATAATTGCGTAACTAGTGTACAAAATAATGACGAACTAGAAATATTCATCGAATCTGCAACTAATGTAATGAAAGAAGGAATGTTTGATCTCAGAGGATGGGAAAGTTCTGGCATTCCTGCATTTTCAGAAAGTAAAACATCACCGGTATTAGGACCGGTTTGGGACAAAGATTTAGATACCTTAGAAATAGACACCGAATTTTTGAAATTTGATGAAAGAGAAAAAGTAACTAAAAGGAAAATGCTTTCACTAGTTAGTCGAGTATTTGATCCCATAGGTTTCTTTGCACCTGTTATGATTCAGCCTAAGATTTTGCTGCAGGCCGCTTGGAAGAGCAAAGAATCATGGGATGATGAAGTGAATGATGAAATAAAGAAGAATTTTTTAAAATGGGGAAAACAACTGAAATACCTCAAAAATATAAAAATTCCAAGATGGTTAGGTGTGATGAAGGAATCCAATTTAAGTATCCATACTTTTGTCGATGCCAGCAAGACAGCTCATGCGGCATGCATTTTCTTAAGAAGTGAATCCAGTATGGGTTCAGTGACTGTTCAATTACTTCAAGCCAAATCACGAATAACTCCAACGAAGATTATTACTATACCACGACTTGAACTAATGGCTGCTACCATAGGTGCTAGGCTGTTTAGTTCTGTGAAGCAAGCTCTAAAACTTCCCAACATCAAGACTTACTTTTGGACAGATTCTTCCACAGTTCTTGTGTGGATAACTCGTCGAGAACAGTGGTCGGTGTTCGTTACAAACAGAATAAGTGAAATTAGAAAATTGACAATTTCGGAAGATTGGTTCCATATTTCAACTGACCAGAATCCAGCAGACATTTTGTCAAGAGGTTGTGGACCTAGGCAACTTCAGAAACGCAAGTGGTGGCAAGGGCCAGCCTGGTTGAAGAATCCGAAGGAGCAGTGGCCAAAGTCAGCTGTAAATATTAATGAAAAAGAAGTAGAGATAGAGAAACGAAAGTCAGTCATCTCTGCTAGTAACACAGAGCTAGAGTCAATTCCATTACAGTTAGCCAGAAGATTCTCTAGATTTTCAAAGATGATTAGGGTTATGGCTTGGATACTGCGTTTTCAACCAAAGGCCAAGGACTTAAGAAAATGTAAGGAACTTCAAAATGAAGAATTGTTAACCCTTAGCCTGTCGAGTGATTATCTGCGAATCTCTTTAAAACTGTCGCTAGTTTTGGACCGAACTTTCCGTAAAATGTCGCGAAAATAACCCTAAACCTCTGAAAATTGTCAAGCAGTTCTTTTGTTATTTCCCATCCCTCCCAGAATTTTACTTCAATGATTCCGCTAAGTGATATTGATTGCCATATATTGTTCAGTACCTGTGAGCTCTCAAGAGAATTGCAAAAGGCTAGACTCTCCGTGATGTCTGTCTTAATGCCGCAGGCTACAGCTGCGAAACTTGAAAGTTTCCTTCCCTTAACTCTTTAACTGCTTAAGACGTGTTTAAACGTTTTTGGAATTTCTTTAAAAATGCTTAAGACGTCTTTACACGAATTTCAAATCTCACGAAAAATGCTTAAGACGTGTATACACGAAGCCCGAATTTCGCGAAGATTGCTTAAGACGTGTTTAGACGACGCGATCTGGTCTTCCTTCCCCTACCTTTCTGCAGGCGGCTGTCAGTTGACACAAAGGTCTTAATAGGGTGTGAAGTCTCTTTCAAAAGAGCACTTTAGGAAAAAGTCCTTAGAGTGAAGTATCTTTGTCAGACAGCAGGTATGTATTATCTGTGTGCCGACTAAAAGTTTGTGAAAGAAAATAAATCGTTTTACAACTGTTTGCCTTGTGATACTTTATACAAATGAAAGTCAAACAGGATCCGACGTTGTTATAGTACATTGCCGAATTTTAGTAGAAACAAGAAAAAATAAGAATTGTGACGGAGGACGCCTTTATGCCTATATGTTATAGAATCAAATATTTTATTTTTGTATTGAAAAATGATTACAATTTCTGATTCGTCAGGAAAAAATATAAAATGTTGCAACCAGCTTTCTTGTTTGCCTTCGTATTTCAAATGCGCATTATTATAATGTTATATTCTTCTTTTTACATTCTTAAATGTTAAAACTGTGCTTCTTAAAAAAAAAATTCTTAAATGTTAAAACTGTGCAGCATGCCTGACTTTTGTACTTGTATGTGGGGCTCTAAGCTCCGTAGAAATGGCGAACTGACATATAAAAATTATATGAATGTTGAAAGGAAGATATCCTACTCGAAACTTCAACTAAATGGAATAAATGAATACGACGAAGGAATTTCTAGAAATATTTCTTTTAGAAATTTTATTATTAAGATTTTAAATCCAAAATGTTTTGAAATCTAAAGAAAAAATATGTAATCCTTGAAACATTTTTGGAAAGAAATCTATCGATATAAAATCTCTTAAAATTAATGGAGTGTAAATGAATTAAAACAGTTAGTGTACGGAAGGGTTAGATATACTCCGCACAAAAAATTACAATCAGAAGATCAATTATTCAAAGATATGAATTAATTACATTAAAAGAATTTAAAATAAATTAACATCTGTCCAAATGTCAATGCTAACAGCAATAGCACGAATGAAAGTTATTCTTTAAATTCCGAACTTAATTCATCCGTCGGTACGCAATGATTGTGTCTTTGCGATTACTTTTCTTATGGATACTACAAAAGGCCGCCAACGAAGTAGCGGTAAAATCATTGAATACTAATAGTTTGAAGCGGGTTCAAATCCTGACGAATTGATTCCCTGCATACCAGTTTTAGCGAATGTTTGTTGCGCATGTTTAATGTGAATATGAGACAATTTATTTAGCTTTTCATGATGACGTGCCTTGACTACGAGTCCTCGCTCGGATTGTGTTTGGTTTGGCTTGTTACATTATTAAGCACGTGAAGGCGATCTGTCTAAGGGAAGTTATGCTTTCGTGACAGATTTTCTAAGGGAAACAATCTCGCACTACAAAAAGTTAAAACCATAAAAACGCCCATGCAATCAGCTTGTTCACGGGGGTTTGAATGCAGGTCAAACTACCAGTATGTTAAGAGAAGCGATTTCAAGAATGTTTAATTATTTTATTTAGTTTGTCATAATCTAAATAAAATAATTAAACATTCTTGAAATCTTTTCACATTACTGAAATGGCAATAACTTCGAATTATACTATGCTACCACTTTTCCTCTAATATGAAATTTTGAGCTTTTCCGTTATCGGACAGCCCACCAGCGACTGAGCGGAGTCTAACGAAACAACTGATGGTTCTGTCCGGGGTTCGAATCCCGGGAAACGGGCTGGTTGCCAGGATGATATTCTTAGTTTTCCATATGTGTAACATGTATGCAAGCCAATTTCCGTTAGACAGTCCTCGAACGAAGGCATCCTTCACCTTAGGCAAATAACCATCGAGTACTTTGCCATAATCAAATAAACCTTTATCCATAACATGCTTCAAATATTTTTATGTTGAAAAGTTTATGCGCCAAAGTTGGGCCCCGTTGAATGAAGTATGTTGTTTATTTTTTCTTTGTTTTTTATAACAACAATGTTCTTGTTTTCAGAATCTGTATTCTTTTAATAATATGCGATTCTGTTTTTTTTTTTTTTTTTTTTTTTTTTTTGTTTAATGAAAAATTAATTTAAGCGACAAATCTCTTACATTTAGAAAAATTTTCGATTTTCGAAACGAGTTGCTGTTAAAAGCCCATCTTCTCGTTGCTGCATACATTTATTTAAAGCAAACTGCTTGGCGCGTGTGCTTTTATATTTGAAAAGATTCAGAGAATTTTCAACAGGGAAATAAAGTTATTAATTTTACTGAATTTTGTGGATTTTTTGTGTTTTGAGGTAAAAGTCAAACCATCAGATATGTGACAACCTTAAAATAAGGGTATATATAATCAGGATTTTGCGGCCAGACATTCCCAGCGAAATACATTACAAAAAATTATCTATGTAGAATTAATGTATATTCCGTTTAGTATTTTAATTTATCAGTGTTATTACACATCAGTTTATCAGTGTAAGTTATATCGAGTTTTAGTTGTGTTCGATATAAGAATTTTATTTGGTTTATATAAATACGATTCGTTTAATAATATTATATTTATTAAATACTATTTCATAGGTTTCCAAATCTGTCAAACCCAATCAATGGCCTCCTGGCTAAGATATCTGATTATCGCTATTTCGACTCATATTCGAACCCAAGCAAACGAACTGGTTGAATTTTGTGATTTCCCCTATGTGTAACATGAACATGAGTACGTTTTACTTAGAAAGTCATAGTAAATGGAGACATTCATTGCCTTCGGCTGATAGGTCTCGTTTCCTTTGCCATACTCAAAAAATCTAAAAATTTTTCAAAAAGACTAACAGATGCATATAAAAAAATAAAATTAAGTAAATGCATATAAGAAAATAAAATTAAGTCAATACAGTAGTTTTTAAATTGCTTGTTTTCAAATGTTATTTCATTTTTATGTATGTACTAATATACAGTGTATGTGTGCGAAAGTGTGCTTGTTCGGCATATCCATATATATTAATTAAATAAATCTGATTTGAAAATGCATGCACTAACGCGCTATTCTCGTAATTTGAAAAACACTAAAGTATTGTCTGAGAAAAATATTTATAAAGAAAATTAAATTTCGTCTCCTTACTCGGTACTCTGTAAAAAATTTAAATTTTTCTTCTTTATTAAAAACAAATTAGTTTCTTTTCATCTATATATGAAAAATAACAAAATCTTGCTGTCAGAATGGAAATTCTTAAAAATATGAAATTCGTTTTTTTCGAACAAAAGTTTCTGAGAAATTTCTCTAGGTCAGCAGGTAGTAACAGGACCACTGACTGCTTTGTTTGAAAAACCCGATGAAGTGGATGATTTTACCCCCAAAAGGTTTTCTTTAACAAAGCAGATGCGGTCCAAATGGCTTTTCTGAGAAGCGTTCGTATTTGAATAGATTGAAGCTTGAAAGCTTGAGTTGGAAGATGTTCCCGAAGTCAGACAGCAATAAAGTTTGTTATAGATATTTCTCTCTCTCTCTCTGTGAGTTCTTGAAATCTTGGAATGGGTGAAAGTTTATTTTGTTTTACATATATAAGGAAACTGCATGTAAAGCAAAATAATTCAAGGCACCCATTGTATGTTAATCATTGTACGTCCCCTCAGCTCTTCGGTTGGGTATTAAGAAAAGAAATTCCTATACTGCTTTTGTATTACTTGTATAGTGAAAGATTTGAAAAAAATAGCTTCATATGAAAAGTTTTTCTCCGATGAACGAATACAGCTGAAACATGTTTCTGTCTTCAAGTATATCCACAAAACATGAAATAGTATTGTACTCTTTTGTATTCTATTGCATTTTTATATTACTTCGTGGTAAATTTTTTTATTCTTAAATTTTTCTCTCTCTTTTCTTATAATACACAAGTACTCTTTCAAATATGGCTGACCTATGAACCTAAATTTTTATACTATAAAATTTTATATAAAAATTAGCCGTAATCATTAGACACAGCTCTGTGTATATTATATTCTTGAATACATGCCTGCAATTAATACTAAGAATACTATTGACAAAATTCGTGATATAATTAATAATGAAAATACTGTTTAAGCTAAAAACCGATTTGAATCTTTTTTTCAATTATAGAGTAACATGAGCCAAACAACTTTCGTTAGAAATATACAATTATGCTAACTTGACACATCAGATAGAAAATATTTTATCGTCATCATCGGCTATGATAAAAGATTTATACGCTTAAGATTTTGGAGTATGATAAAGCACACAGGACCTATTTGTCTAAGGGAAAGGAAGTCTTCAGGGTAGATTTTTTTTGGGGGGAAACAAACTGTTAATTCACAATCAATTGTACTTATGAAAAACCCCTAAGCCTCCCATGCAGCCGCTAGAATTTACCGGTGCTCAGCTATCTTACCGCTTGGAGACTAGTTGGCTTTCTGAACTTACGCAATATCTATATGAATTTGAATATTTGCATAAAAAACGAGCAAAATAAAATGGCACATTGTAAATAGTACATTTTACTGAAATCAAACTTTCTTTGAAAAAGGAAAATTAATTGTAAGGAATAAGATGGATGCATTTAATTAAACGGCGCGCAATCAGTGCTGATCATATGTTTCGTATAGGAAATCATTTTCTTCGTGTTATCGTATAACGGAAAATATCCACAGATTATATTTTACAGTTTTTAAGAAGTCATGGGTTATCTGCTTTAAGAGAACACCTTGGTGGGCAATTTTCTAAATAAAATTAGAACGCATCGGGAAAATCATAAAGACCACAAGCAGCTAAACTGTTCGGTTGCTAACAACAAACTACCAACATCCAGGAATCTTATTCACTCAACCATAGTGAACTTAAGCTAATGTTTGTATATTATTAGTAGTATTAACATAACGAAAATATTTATTCTAGTAAAATTTTTGTTTGAATATCCTCCCTAGTAAGGTATTTCCTTTGGTTGGAGATTTGTCAACAATAAATGCTATGTTCAAACAAGACATTTATTTAGAGCATAATGCTTCAAAAATGTATGCTGGGATCCCTAGAAAAAATATATCGCCGGAAAATATATCTCCGAAAAAATATTTAATTATTCATATTCTTATGATTAATTATTAAATAATTAATAACTTTTATAATTATTAAATGAAATGCTTATTTTTACTTTACCAAATGTACAGCAACACTCTTTCTTTACAAAAATACCATATTGAATAAATTATATTGTAAGCTAATAAGTAACAACATTGCTTTGTTTAATTAAGATACAATAACAAGCCGAACAAACATTAAATTTGAAGTCAAACAACAAAAATCAGCGTTATATTTTCAAATTTTCACAATCTAATTTTCCTTATATCTTATCTCGTTCATTTGCGCTTTTGCAGCTGAAGATGATGGTTCGGTAAAACCATCGAAACTAGTCCTGTGAAAATTTGAAAATATAACGCTGATTTTTGTTCTTTGACTTCCAAATTAATTGCTTTGTTTGTTATTAATATGTCTCATCTTTCCTATTTCAGATAAAATTTACTAGTGTTTCTTGGACAGGGAAGCAAGAATTTTTATTTTGAATCAATAAATTTATGATACACTGAAAACGGTTTCAAGTTATAATTCCCTTTCTGAATATCTTGAATGTATATGAAAAAGTAAAATGCAAATTTAATATTAATATTATCACCCTTAAAAAACACCCAAATGTTTCGCTTATTACTCTCTTAAAACTACGAAATAATTAAGGAAAAAAGAAATTATTTAAAATAATTATTAGTTGCATGCAGTTGAAGAATATAGGAAAATGCTGAAGGTTTTAAAAATTTTTAATTAATGACAAAAATACAGAAAATCGGAAATAATACGAAATGTTTCAGCAATATCTCAGAAGGAATGAAAGTTGCACCAGATATTTGTCAGAATATAATTTTAGTGATAGCAGTTTAATCAGTCTGCATTGAAATTCCGGTGATAATCAGTGACATACAGATTTAAGTTACTTAGGTTAAAAATGCGTATTAATTTAAAATATAACCGGGTAAATTTTAAAACCAATTTATTTGAAAACTAGCAGCTTCGCTGCGAGCCTTCGTCTGGCTTTTAAATGTACCGGAAAAAATGGTTGAACTCCAAAAACAAAAACTCCGGAAAAAATGGGGAACTCCAAACGTTAAAGTTAAAAACTGCGTAGGATTTTACTCTGCAGAACAACTTCATAAAAAACGTTATTACGTATAACAAAATTACAATGAAATAAGCAATATCCCTTAATACAAATGTTAATTATCCTAATAAATAAATTAAACAAATTCCCTTTACAAAATCTTAAGAACTCAAATGGTATAAAGGAGGTTTTGTTTCCTAAAAAAAAATCAGTCAAAACTTTTCAATATCTTAAAAACAGTGAAATGAGCAATAAATAAAATAAAGGAATGCAAAAAAACAAAAAATTCTGAAAAGCAAAGTATAATTAATGATATTTTATCTTATGTTTTCAAGGGAAAAAATACAATGAAATAAGCTATATCTCTTAATACAAATATTAATTATCCTAATTAAAAATTAACCAAATTTCCGTAGACAAAAATCATGCAAAACCTTTCAATATCTTATAAACAGGGAAATAAGCAAAAAATAACATGAAAACAACTCAAAAGACATAAAATTCCGCGCAGAATTTTACTCCGAAAAACAACTTTATCAAACAAAAAACAAACAAACAAACAAACAAAAAAAAAAAAATTATATTTATATAAAAATGGAAATGAAATATACCAATCTCTTAAAAACAGTGACATAAGAAATACGATGAAAAATTGTTGCCAAACCCATATTTCTAAAAGAATGAAACTATTCAAAATGATGCGATTTCATCAAAAATCTATCAACAACAATAAGACAGGAAAATTGTTGCCAAAATCACATTTTTAAAGATGTGAGAGGTGAGAAGTGTACTCGGAAGCTTCATTTAAAAAATCTTTTAAAAATACAAAATATTATCATTTTTCCAAAATTCTTTTTGTAAAAGCATTCGCAAGGATAAAAGTTTAACGTGTCCAAAAATCAAAAAAAAAAAAAAAAAAAAAAAAAAAAAAAAAAATAAATAAATAAATAAATAAATAAATAAATGAATGAATAAAATAAAATAAACTGTACAATTTTAAAAATAAACTTTTTTAGAAAAAATCCCATTGAAAAAGTGTTAAGCTCCCTTTGTTAAATAAATTCGTATTTAATCGATTTATTGAAACACGAAATTTATTTTAAGTTCGTAAAATAGCTAAGTGCCTACGTTTCATGACGATGTAAAAATGGAGTGTGTAGAGTAAAATCTCGCTTTCCTATAGCCCTTTATGTTTCAAAATGACACGATTTCGTCACAAAACTTGAAATCAAAAAAAATTCGAATTCGAATTTCGAAAAAATCGCTTCGAAGTGCACTGGCTCTTGTGTAGATGTACCTATGTACGAAATTTCGTAGCCGTGGGTCTATTAGCTTACGCGCAGCGCGAACGAAAGGCACACACACAAACAGACTCTTTCTTTTATTATATGTAGAGAAGATATGTAGAGATAAGACTGTTTAAGGGAAGGAAACTTTTAAGTTTCGCAGCTGTATCCTGACCCTTAAGACGGTCATCACGGAGAGTCTAGCCTTTTGCAATTCTCTTGAGAGCTCACATCTACCGAACAATATCTAGTGTAATCAATCTCACTTAGCGGAATCATTGAAGTAAAATTCTGGGAGGGATGGAGTAAAGATCCTTTCCTTATTTCAATACAATGAATATTGAATCTTGTAGGAAGAATAAAGCTAATTTTCAGAATAAACAAAATACTTTTATTTAAATTTTAAAACTGAACCATAAAAATAAATACTGCAGCTCTAAACTATCAAAATTTTAAACTCTTAACTACTGCACTTAAAACTCTTACAACTATTAAAATATTCCTCATCTTAAACTCTCTAAAACAAAAAAATATAAAAAATCTACCGAATCCTCTTCTTGTTGCCACACCGTAAAAAAACAAGTTCTTGTCCTATTTATATTTCACGTTCTCTTTAAGTCACGATCTTCACAAGTCATGATCTTTACAAGTCACGATCTTTACAAGTCCCCCCACAAGAAGCACATTCGTCACCGTAGAGACAATGTTGCTCAGAGTTCATTGAGAGAGAAAGAGTTAACAGCTAGCCTTGACAAAGCATCAGCATTCCCATGTGAACTTCCTTTGCGGTATGTCACAGTCATGTTATACCGTTGTAACGTTAAGGCCCAACGAGACAGTTTAGCACCATGAGGGGCGCTTTGGGTCAAGTAGGTGAGGGGATTGTGATCAGACACAATCTGCACATTGGCACCGAAAATCCATGTGTCAAATTTTTTCAAGGCATCGATGACACAAAATGCTTCTCGTTCGATGGTTGACCTTCGTTGTTGACAGGGCGTTAATTTCTTGCTGAAAAATGTTATGGGCATTTCTTTTGTAAATGGCTTATGTTCATTATCATTCTCACCTATGGTAGGCAATCCTAGTAGCTGTTGTTCCTTATCATCTCTCCTCTCTTCTATCTTTCCAATGGCTTTGTCAAGTAGCTCATACCATTTATCAATTGTTTCAACTTTATCAATTTCTTCAAATATGGGATTTCTGTGCTTGGTGAAAGTCCTATAAACTAAAAAAAACTCAGCAATTTTTTTCTTCTGCTTTTTCTAATAATTCTTCATCAACATGATGTAGATCGTCTACCTCGGACTCGGGCTCTTCTATTAATTCAGCAATTCCTTCCGTTTCTTTCTCGTCTTCCAGTTCTTCGCTTTCATCCGAATAACTTTCTGTTCAATCTTCCATGTTTTCACCCTTGAACTTGAAAGGTTTCTGTGGTTTTCAGTTTCATTGTGGATGACATTTTCCTTTTCAGTTTCAACTTTTGTTGTATAATCCACACTTTCTTTTTCATCTCCCAGTTCAACAGTATCTATGCTGTCCTTATTGTACTTTTTGTTTCTGTTATCATCCAGAATTTCTTTTTCAGTAAATTGTAATAGTTCACTGTTATCTGCAAGTTTATTTTCAGTTTCAAGATCTGCAGCTTCTGTGTGATTTACATTTTCATTTTCAGTTACTAAATCAGCTTTCATACTTTCCTTATGGATTATTAAGTCATTCTTTTTATCATCTACTTTTTCCTTCTCGTTTCCAATTTCAGCAATATATTCTTTCTCTTCTATGTTCTCATAATCAAGATTTACTTGAGTTTTATTGTCATCTGCAAGTATTTCTTTTTCAGCTGCAGTTTCAGCATCATCTGTATTTTCTGATTTGGTTATTGGCTTCATTTGAGTTTCACTTTCATTGACAGTTTCTTTTTCAACTGGGATTTCAGTCTCACCCATGAATTCGTTTTTACTTTCAGGTGGAATAATTTCTACATCTGTTATTTTGCTGTCAATTAACTTTTCCTCTTTGAGTTCATCTTCTGTTTCTACCCTCTTAGTTTCTCCTGTTATAATTTCTTCCTTCTGTGCTTCCTGTTCAACAATTTTATCTTCTATCATTTCTGTTTTCTCCATTTCTGTAAAGGGCAGTTCTTTACAACTTCCACAGAATTTTTTAACATCTTGCTTAATAGTAGGCCAAAAGAATGAGTACTTGATTCGCTGAATTGTCTTTTTCTCACGAGGTGGCCGGCAAGAGGGATTTCATGTGCCATTCTTAGGACTTCCCTTCTTTTTTCTAAAGGTAACACAAATTGCTTAATGTTTTCACCACAGATATATTCGGAATGAAGTAATATGCCATCATCGAAAGTATAAGTTTCGTCTTGTTCTTGATGTGTCTTGAATTCTAGTCTTACCCTGTTCGTTGTTTTCAGAGACTCTATGTTTTCTTGGGAAATCTGATTAACAACAGCCAAATTTGTAGTATTATCTTCAACTGGTGAGGGTTTATCATTTTAAAACCAATTTATTTGAAAACTAGCATCTTCGCTGCGAGCCTTCGTCTGGCTTTTAAATGTACCGGAAAAAATGGTCGAATTCCAAAAACAAAACTCCGGAAAAATGGGGAACTCCAAACGTTAAAGTTAAAAACTGCGTAGGATTTTACTCTGCAGAACAACTTCATAAAAAAAGTTATTACGTATAACAAAATTACAATGAAATAAGCAATATCCCTTAATACAAATATTAATTATCCTAATAAATAAATTAACCAAATTCCCTTTGCAAAATCTTAAGAACTCAAATGGTATAAAGGAGGTTTTGTTTCCTAAAAAAAATCAGTCAAAACTTTTCAATATCTTAAAAACAGTGAAATGAGCAATAAATAAAATAAAGGAATGCAAAAAAACAAAAAATTCTGAAAAGCAAAGTATAATTAATGATATTTTATCTTATGTTTTCAAGGGAAAAAATACAATGAAATAAGCTATATCTCTTAATACAAATATTAATTATCCTAATTAAAAATTAACCAAATTTCCGTAGACAAAAATCATGCAAAACCTTTCAATATCTTATAAACAGGGAAATAAGCAAAAAATAACATGAAAACAATTCAAAAGACATAAAATTCCGCGCAGAATTTTACTCCGAAGAACAACTTTATCAAACAAAAAACAAAAAAAAAAAAATATTATATTTATATAAAAATGGAAATGAAATATACCAATCTCTTAAAAACAGTGACATAAGAAATACGATGAAAAATTGTTGCCAAACCCATATTTCTAAAAGAATGAAACTATTCAAAATGATGCGATTTCATCAAAAATCTATCAACAACAATAAGACAGGAAAATTGTTGCCAAAATCACATTTTTAAAGATGTGAGAGGTGAGAAGTGTACTCGGAAGCTTCATTTAAAAAATCTTTTAAAAATACAAAATATTATCATTTTTCCAAAATTCTTTTTGTAAAAGCATTCGCAAGGATAAAAGTTTAACGTGTCCAAAAATAAAAAAAAATAAAAATAAAATAAATAAATAAATAAATAAATAAATAAATAAATAAATAAAATAAAATAAACTGTACAATTTTAAAAATAAACTTTTTTAGAAAAAATCCCATTGAAAAAGTGTTAAGCTCCCTTTGTTAAATAAATTCGTATTTAATCGATTTATTGAAACACGAAATTTATTTTAAGTTCGTAAAATAGCTAAGTGCCTACGTTTCATGACGATGTAAAAATGGAGTGTGTAGAGTAAAATCTCGCTTTCCTATAGCCCTTTATGTTTCAAAATGACACGATTTCGTCACAAAACATGAAATAAAAAAAAATTCGAATTCGAATTTCGAAAAAATCGCTTCGAAGTGCACTGGCTCTTGTGTAGATGTACCTATGTACGAAATTTCGTAGCCGTGGGTCTATTAGCTTACGCGCAGCGCGAACGAAAGTCACACACACAAACAGACTCTTTCTTTTATTATATGTAGAGAAGATATGTAGAGATAAGATTGTTTAAGGGAAGGAAACTTTTAAGTTTCGCAGCTGTATCCTGACCCTTAAGACGGTCATCACGGAAAGTCTAGCCTTTTGCAATTCTCTTGAGAGCTCACATCTACCGAACAATATCTAGTGTAATCAATCTCACTTAGCGGAATCATTGAAGTAAAATTCTGGGAGGGATGG
The DNA here is from genome assembly GCF_044657685.1 of Stegodyphus dumicola. Classification (NCBI taxonomy): domain Eukaryota; kingdom Metazoa; phylum Arthropoda; class Arachnida; order Araneae; family Eresidae; genus Stegodyphus; species Stegodyphus dumicola. The sequence continues at coordinate 205,930,485 of NC_140771.1, forward strand.
AGTAAAGGTCCTTTCCTTATTTCAATACAATGAATATTGAATCTTGTAGGAAGAATAAAGCTAATTTTCAGAATAAACAAAATACTTTTATTTAAATTTTAAAACTGAACCAAAAAAATAAATACTGCAGCTCTAAACTATCAAAATTTTAAACTCTTAACTACTGCACTTAAAACTCTTACAACTATTAAAATATTCCTCATCTTAAACTCTCTAAAACAAAAAAATATAAAAAATCTACCGAATCCTCTTCTTGTTGCCACACCGTAAAAAAACAAGTTCTTGTCCTATTTATATTTCACGTTCTCTTTAAGTCACGATCTTCACAAGTCATGATCTTTACAAGTCACGATCTTTACAAGTCCCCCCACAAGAAGCACATTCGTCACCGTAGAGACAATGTTGCTCAGAGTTCATTGAGAGAGAAAGAGTTAACAGCTAGCCTTGACAAAGCATCAGCATTCCCATGTGAACTTCCTTTGCGGTATGTCACAGTCATGTTATACCGTTGTAACGTTAAGGCCCAACGAGACAGTTTAGCACCATGAGGGGCGCTTTGGGTCAAGTAGGTGAGGGGATTGTGATCAGACACAATCTGCACTTTGGCACCGAAAATCCATGTGTCAAATTTTTTCAAGGCTTCGATGACACAAAATGCTTCTCGTTCGATGGTTGACCATCGTTGTTGACAGGGCGTTAATTTCTTGCTGAAAAATGTTATGGGCATTTCTTTTGTAAATGGCTTATGTTCATTATCATTCTCACCTATGGTAGGCAATCCTAGTAGCTGTTGTTCCTTATCATCTCTCCTCTCTTCTATCTTTCCAATGGCTTTGTCAAGTAGCTCATACCATTTATCAATTGTTTCAACTTTATCAATTTCTTCAAATATGGGATTTCTGTGCTTGGTGAAAGTCCTATAAACTAAAAAAAATCTCAGCAATTTTTTTCTTCTGCTTTTTCTAATAATTCTTCATCAACATGATGTAGATCGTCTACCTCGGACTCGGGCTCTTCTATTAATTCAGCAATTCCTTCCGTTTCTTTCTCGTCTTCCAGTTCTTCGCTTTCATCCGAATAACTTTCTGTTCAATCTTCCATGTTTTCACCCTTGAACTTGAAAGGTTTCTGTGGTTTTCAGTTTCATTGTGGATGACATTTTCCTTTTCAGTTTCAACTTTTGTTGTATAATCCACACTTTCTTTTTCATCTCCCAGTTCAACAGTATCTATGCTGTCCTTATTGTACTTTTTGTTTCTGTTATCATCCAGAATTTCTTTTTCAGTAAATTGTAATAGTTCACTGTTATCTGCAAGTTTATTTTCAGTTTCAAGATCTGCAGCTTCTGTGTGATTTACATATTCATTTTCAGTTACTAAATCAGCTTTCATACTTTCCTTATGGATTATTAAGTCATTCTTTTTATCATCTACTTTTTCCTTCTCGTTTCCAATTTCAGCAATATATTCTTTCTCTTCTATGTTCTCATAATCAAGATTTACTTGAGTTTTATTGTCATCTGCAAGTATTTCTTTTTCAGCTGCAGTTTCAGCATCATCTGTATTTTCTGATTTGGTTATTGGCTTCATTTGAGTTTCACTTTCATTGACAGTTTCTTTTTCAACTGGGATTTCAGTCTCACCCATGAATTCGTTTTTACTTTCAGGTGGAATAATTTCTACATCTGTTATTTTGCTGTCAATTAACTTTTCCTCTTTGAGTTCATCTTCTGTTTCTACCCTCTTAGTTTCTCCTGTTATAATTTCTTCCTTCTGTGCTTCCTGTTCAACAATTTTATCTTCTATCATTTCTGTTTTCTCCATTTCTGTAAAGGGCAGTTCTTTACAACTTCCACAGAATTTTTTAACATCTTGCTTAATAGTAGGCCAAAAGAATGAGTACTTGATTCGCTGAATTGTCTTTTTCTCACCGAGGTGGCCGGCAAGAGGGATTTCATGTGCCATTCTTAGGACTTCCCTTCTTTTTTCTAAAGGTAACACAACTTGCTTAATGTTTTCACCACAGATATATTCGGAATGAAGTAATATGCCATCATCGAAAGTATAAGTTTCGTCTTGTTCTTGATGTGTCTTGAATTCTAGTCTTACCCTGTTCGTTGTTTTCAGAGACTCTATGTTTTCTTGGGAAATCTGATTAACAACAGCCAAATTTGTAGTATTATCTTCAACTGGTGAGGGTTTATCATTTTAAAACCAATTTATTTGAAAACTAGCATCTTCGCTGCGAGCCTTCGTCTGGCTTTTAAATGTACCGGAAAAAATGTTCGAATTCCAAAAACAAAACTCCGGAAAAAATGGGGAACTCCAAACGTTAAAGTTAAAAACTGCGTAGGATTTTACTCTGCAGAACAACTTCATAAAAAAAGTTATTACGTATAACAAAATTACAATGAAATAAGCAATATCCCTTAATACAAATATTAATTATCCTAATAAATAAATTAACCAAATTCCCTTTGCAAAATCTTAAGAACTCAAATGGTATAAAGGAGGTTTTGTTTCCTAAAAAAAATCAGTCAAAACTTTTCAATATCTTAAAAACAGTGAAATGAGCAATAAATAAAATAAAGGAATGCAAAAAAACAAAAAATTCTGAAAAGCAAAGTATAATTAATGATATTTTATCTTATGTTTTCAAGGGAAAAAATACAATGAAATAAGCTATATCTCTTAATACAAATATTAATTATCCTAATTAAAAATTAACCAAATTTCCGTAGACAAAAATCATGCAAAACTTTTCAATATCTTATAAACATGGAAATAAGCAAAAAATAACATGAAAACAACTCAAAAGACATAAAATTCCGCGCAGAATTTTACTCCGAAGAACAACTTTATCAAACAAAAAAAAAAATATTATATTTATATAAAAATGGAAATGAAATATACCAATCTCTTAAAAACAGTGACATAAGAAATACGATGAAAAATTGTTGCCAAACCCATATTTCTAAAAGAATGAAACTATTCAAAATGATGCGATTTCATCAAAAATCTATCAACAACAATAAGACAGGAAAATTGTTGCCAAAATCACATTTTTAAAGATGTGAGAGGTGAGAAGTGTACTCGGAAGCTTCATTTAAAAAATCTTTTAAAAATACAAAATATTATCATTTTTCCAAAATTCTTTTTGTAAAAGCATTCGCAAGGATAAAAGTTTAACGTGTCCAAAAAAAAAAATAAAAATAAAAAATAAAAAAAATAAAAAAATAAATGAATGAATAAATGAATGAATAAAATAAAATAAACTGTACAATTTTAAAAATAAACTTTTTTAGAAAAAATCCCATTGAAAAAGTGTTAAGCTCCCTTTGTTAAATAAATTCGTATTTAATCGATTTATTGAAACACGAAATTTATTTTAAGTTCGTAAAATAGCTAAGTGCCTACGTTTCATGACGATGTAAAAATGGAGTGTGCAGAGTAAAATCTCGCTTTCCTATAGCCCTTTATGTTTCAAAATGACACGATTTCGTCACAAAACATGAAATAAAAAAAAATTCGAATTCGAATTTCGAAAAAATCGCTTCGAAGTGCACTGGCTCTTGTGTAGATGTACCTATGTACGAAATTTCGTAGCCGTGGGTCTATTAGCTTACGCGCAGCGCGAACGAAAGTCACACACACAAACAGACTCTTTCTTTTATTATATGTAGAGAAGATATGTAGAGATAAGATTGTTTAAGGGAAGGAAACTTTTAAGTTTCGCAGCTGTATCCTGACCCTTAAGACGGTCATCACGGAAAGTCTAGCCTTTTGCAATTCTCTTGAGAGCTCACATCTACCGAACAATATCTAGTGTAATCAATCTCACTTAGCGGAATCATTGAAGTAAAATTCTGGGAGGGATGGAGTAAAGGTCCTTTCCTTATTTCAATACAATGAATATTGAATCTTGTAGGAAGAATAAAGCTAATTTTCAGAATAAACAAAATACTTTTGTTTAAATTTTAAAACTGAACCAAAAAAATAAATACTGCAGCTCTAAACTATCAAAATTTTAAACTCTTAACTACTGCACTTAAAACTCTTACAACTATTAAAATATTCCTCATCTTAAACTCTCTAAAACAAAAAAATATAAAAAATCTACCGAATCCTCTTCTTGTTGCCACACCGTAAAAAAACAAGTTCTTGTCCTATTTATATTTCACGTTCTCTTTAAGTCACGATCTTCACAAGTCATGATCTTTACAAGTCACGATCTTTACAAGTCCCCCCACAAGAAGCACATTCGTCACCGTAGAGACAATGTTGCTCAGAGTTCATTGAGAGAGAAAGAGTTAACAGCTAGCCTTGACAAAGCATCAGCATTCCCATGTGAACTTCCTTTGCGGTATGTCACAGTCATGTTATACCGTTGTAACGTTAAGGCCCAACGAGACAGTTTAGCACCATGAGGGGCGCTTTGGGTCAAGTAGGTGAGGGGATTGTGATCAGACACAATCTGCACTTTGGCACCGAAAATCCATGTGTCAAATTTTTTCAAGGCTTCGATGACACAAAATGCTTCTCGTTCGATGGTTGACCATCGTTGTTGACAGGGCGTTAATTTCTTGCTGAAAAATGTTATGGGCATTTCTTTTGTAAATGGCTTATGTTCATTATCATTCTCACCTATGGTAGGCAATCCTAGTAGCTGTTGTTCCTTATCATCTCTCCTCTCTTCTATCTTTCCAATGGCTTTGTCAAGTAGCTCATACCATTTATCAATTGTTTCAACTTTATCAATTTCTTCAAATATGGGATTTCTGTGCTTGGTGAAAGTCCTATAAACTAAAAAAAATCTCAGCAATTTTTTTCTTCTGCTTTTTCTAATAATTCTTCATCAACATGATGTAGATCGTCTACCTCGGACTCGGGCTCTTCTATTAATTCAGCAATTCCTTCCGTTTCTTTCTCGTCTTCCAGTTCTTCGCTTTCATCCGAATAACTTTCTGTTCAATCTTCCATGTTTTCACCCTTGAACTTGAAAGGTTTCTGTGGTTTTCAGTTTCATTGTGGATGACATTTTCCTTTTCAGTTTCAACTTTTGTTGTATAATCCACACTTTCTTTTTCATCTCCCAGTTCAACAGTATCTATGCTGTCCTTATTGTACTTTTTGTTTCTGTTATCATCCAGAATTTCTTTTTCAGTAAATTGTAATAGTTCACTGTTATCTGCAAGTTTATTTTCAGTTTCAAGATCTGCAGCTTCTGTGTGATTTACATTTTCATTTTCAGTTACTAAATCAGCTTTCATACTTTCCTTATGGATTATTAAGTCATTCTTTTTATCATCTACTTTTTCCTTCTCGTTTCCAATTTCAGCAATATATTCTTTCTCTTCTATGTTCTCATAATCAAGATTTACTTGAGTTTTATTGTCATCTGCAAGTATTTCTTTTTCAGCTGCAGTTTCAGCATCATCTGTATTTTCTGATTTGGTTATTGGCTTCATTTGAGTTTCACTTTCATTGACAGTTTCTTTTTCAACTGGGATTTCAGTCTCACCCATGAATTCGTTTTTACTTTCAGGTGGAATAATTTCTACATCTGTTATTTTGCTGTCAATTAACTTTTCCTCTTTGAGTTCATCTTCTGTTTCTACCCTCTTAGTTTCTCCTGTTATAATTTCTTCCTTCTGTGCTTCCTGTTCAACAATTTTATCTTCTATCATTTCTGTTTTCTCCATTTCTGTAAAGGGCAGTTCTTTACAACTTCCACAGAATTTTTTAACATCTTGCTTAATAGTAGGCCAAAAGAATGAGTACTTGATTCGCTGAATTGTCTTTTTCTCACCGAGGTGGCCGGCAAGAGGGATTTCATGTGCCATTCTTAGGACTTCCCTTCTTTTTTCTAAAGGTAACACAACTTGCTTAATGTTTTCACCACAGATATATTCGGAATGAAGTAATATGCCATCATCGAAAGTATAAGTTTCGTCTTGTTCTTGATGTGTCTTGAATTCTAGTCTTATCCTGTTCGTTGTTTTCAGAGACTCTATGTTTTCTTGGGAAATCTGATTAACAACAGCCAAATTTGTAGTATTATCTTCAACTGGTGAGGGTTTATCATTTTAAAACCAATTTATTTGAAAACTAGCATCTTCGCTGCGAGCCTTCGTCTGGCTTTTAAATGTACCGGAAAAAATGGTCGAATTCCAAAAACAAAACTCCGGAAAAATGGGGAACTCCAAACGTTAAAGTTAAAAACTGCGTAGGATTTTACTCTGCAGAACAACTTCATAAAAAAAGTTATTACGTATAACAAAATTACAATGAAATAAGCAATATCCCTTAATACAAATATTAATTATCCTAATAAATAAATTAACCAAATTCCCTTTGCAAAATCTTAAGAACTCAAATGGTATAAAGGAGGTTTTGTTTCCTAAAAAAAATCAGTCAAAACTTTTCAATATCTTAAAAACAGTGAAATGAGCAATAAATAAAATAAAGGAATGCAAAAAAACAAAAAATTCTGAAAAGCAAAGTATAATTAATGATATTTTATCTTATGTTTTCAAGGGGAAAAATACAATGAAATAAGCTATATCTCTTAATACAAATATTAATTATCCTAATTAAAAATTAACCAAATATCCGTAGACAAAAATCATGCAAAACCTTTCAATATCTTATAAACAGGGAAATAAGCAAAAAATAACATGAAAACAATTCAAAAGACATAAAATTCCGCGCAGAATTTTACTCCGAAGAACAACTTTATCAAACAAAAAACAAAAAAAGAAAAAATATTATATTTATATAAAAATGGAAATGAAATATACCAATCTCTTAAAAACAGTGACATAAGAAATACGATGAAAAATTGTTGCCAAACCCATATTTCTAAAAGAATGAAACTATTCAAAATGATGCGATTTTATCAAAAATCTATCAACAACAATAAGACAGGAAAATTGTTGCCAAAATCACATTTTTAAAGATGTGAGAGGTGAGAAGTGTACTCGGAAGCTTCATTTAAAAAATCTTTTAAAAATACAAAATATTATCATTTTTCCAAAATTCTTTTTGTAAAAGCATTCGCAAGGATAAAACTTTAACGTGTCCAAAAATCAAAAAAATAAATAAATAAATAAATAAATAAATAAATAAATGAATGAAAAAAATAAAATAAACTGTACAATTTTAAAAATAAACTTTTTTAGAAAAAATCCCATTGAAAAAGTGTTAAGCTCCCTTTGTTAAATAAATTCGTATTTAATCGATTTATTGAAACACGAAATTTATTTTAAGTTCGTAAAATAGCTAAGTGCCTACGTTTCATGACGATGTAAAAATGGAGTGTGTAGAGTAAAATCTCGCTTTCCTATAGCCCTTTATGTTTCAAAATGACACGATTTCGTCACAAAACATGAAATAAAAAAAAATTCGAATTCGAATTTCGAAAAAATCGCTTCGAAGTGCACTGGCTCTTGTGTAGATGTACCTATGTACGAAATTTCGTAGCCGTGGGTCTATTAGCTTACGCGCAGCGCGAACGAAAGTCACACACACAAACAGACTCTTTCTTTTATTATATGTAGAGAAGATATGTAGAGATAAGATTGTTTAAGGGAAGGAAACTTTTAAGTTTCGCAGCTGTATCCTGACCCTTAAGACGGTCATCACGGAAAGTCTAGCCTTTTGCAATTCTCTTGAGAGCTCACATCTACCGAACAATATCTAGTGTAATCAATCTCACTTAGCGGAATCATTCAAGTAAAATTCTGGGAGGGATGGAGTAAAGATCCTTTCCTTATTTCAATACAATGAATATTGAATCTTGTAGGAAGAATAAAGCTAATTTTCAGAATAAACAAAATACTTTTATTTAAATTTAAAAACTGAACCAAAAAAATAAATACTGCAGCTCTAAACTATCAAAATTTTAAACTCTTAACTACTGCACTTAAAACTCTTACAACTATTAAAATATTCCTCATCTTAAACTCTCTAAAACAAAAAAATATAAAAAATCTACCGAATCCTCTTCTTGTTGCCACACCGTAAAAAAACAAGTTCTTGTCCTATTTATATTTCACGTTCTCTTTAAGTCACGATCTTCACAAGTCATGATCTTTACAAGTCACGATCTTTACAAGTCCCCCCACAAGAAGCACATTCGTCACCGTAGAGACAATGTTGCTCAGAGTTCATTGAGAGAGAAAGAGTTAACAGCTAGCCTTGACAAAGCATCAGCATTCCCATGTGAACTTCCTTTGCGGTATGTCACAGTCATGTTATACCGTTGTAACGTTAAGGCCCAACGAGACAGTTTAGCACCATGAGGGGCGCTTTGGGTCAAGTAGGTGAGGGGATTGTGATCAGACACAATCTGCACTTTGGCACCGAAAATCCATGTGTCAAATTTTTTCAAGGCTTCGATGACACAAAATGCTTCTCGTTCGATGGTTGACCATCGTTGTTGACAGGGCGTTAATTTCTTGCTGAAAAATGTTATGGGCATTTCTTTTGTAAATGGCTTATGTTCATTATCATTCTCATCTATGGTAGGCAATCCTAGTAGCTGTTGTTCCTTATCATCTCTCCTCTCTTCTATCTTTCCAATGGCTTTGTCAAGTAGCTCATACCATTTATCAATTGTTTCAACTTTATCAATTTCTTCAAATATGGGATTTCTGTGCTTGGTGAAAGTCCTATAAACTAAAAAAAATCTCAGCAATTTTTTTCTTCTGCTTTTTCTAATAATTCTTCATCAACATGATGTAGATCGTCTACCTCGGACTCGGGCTCTTCTATTAATTCAGCAATTCCTTCCGTTTCTTTCTCGTCTTCCAGTTCTTCGCTTTCATCCGAATAACTTTCTGTTCAATCTTCCATGTTTTCACCCTTGAACTTGAAAGGTTTCTGTGGTTTTCAGTTTCATTGTGGATGACATTTTCCTTTTCAGTTTCAACTTTTGTTGTATAATCCACACTTTCTTTTTCATCTCCCAGTTCAACAGTATCTATGCTGTCCTTATTGTACTTTTTGTTTCTGTTATCATCCAGAATTTCTTTTTCAGTAAATTGTAATAGTTCACTGTTATCTGCAAGTTTATTTTCAGTTTCAAGATCTGCAGCTTCTGTGTGATTTACATTTTCATTTTCAGTTACTAAATCAGCTTTCATACTTTCCTTATGGATTATTAAGTCATTCTTTTTATCATCTACTTTTTCCTTCTCGTTTCCAATTTCAGCAATATATTCTTTCTCTTCTATGTTCTCATAATCAAGATTTACTTGAGTTTTATTGTCATCTGCAAGTATTTCTTTTTCAGCTGCAGTTTCAGCATCATCTGTATTTTCTGATTTGGTTATTGGCTTCATTTGAGTTTCAATTTCATTGACAGTTTCTTTTTCAACTGGGATTTCAGTCTCACCCATGAATTCGTTTTTACTTTCAGGTGGAATAATTTCTACACCTGTTATTTTGCTGTCAATTAACTTTTCCTCTTTGAGTTCATCTTCTGTTTCTACCCTCTTAGTTTCTCCTGTTATAATTTCTTCCTTCTGTGCTTCCTGTTCAACAATTTTATCTTTTATCATTTCTGTTTTCTCCATTTCTGTAAAGGGCAGTTCTTTACAACTTCCACAGAATTTTTTAACATCTTGCTTAATAGTAGGCCAAAAGAATGAGTACTTGATTCGCTGAATTGTCTTTTTCTCACCGAGGTGGCCGGCAAGAGGGATTTCATGTGCCATTCTTAGGACTTCCCTTCTTTTTTCTAAAGGTAACACAACTTGCTTAATGTTTTCACCACAGATATATTCGGAATGAAGTAATATGCCATCATCGAAAGTATAAGTTTCGTCTTGTTCTTGATGTGTCTTGAATTCTAGTCTTACCCTGTTCGTTGTTTTCAGAGACTCTATGTTTTCTTGGGAAATCTGATTAACAACAGCCAAATTTGTAGTATTATCTTCAACTGGTGAGGGTTTATCATTTTAAAACCAATTTATTTGAAAACTAGCATCTTCGCTGCGAGCCTTCGTCAGGCTTTTAAATGTACCGGAAAAAATGGTCGAATTCCAAAAACAAAACTCCGGAAAAATGGGGAACTCCAAACGTTAAAGTTAAAAACTGCGTAGGATTTTACTCTGCAGAACAACTTCATAAAAAAAGTTATTACGTATAACAAAATTACAATGAAATAAGCAATATCCCTTAATACAAATATTAATTATCCTAATAAATAAATTAACCAAATTCCCTTTGCAAAATCTTAAGAACTCAAATGGTATAAAGGAGGTTTTGTTTCCTAAAAAAAATCAGTCAAAACTTTTCAATATCTTAAAAACAGTGAAATGAGCAATAAATAAAATAAAGGAATGCAAAAAAACAAAAAATTCTGAAAAGCAAAGTATAATTAATGATATTTTATCTTATGTTTTCAAGGGAAAAAATACAATGAAATAAGCTATATCTCTTAATACAAATATTAATTATCCTAATTAAAAATTAACCAAATATCCGTAGACAAAAATCATGCAAAACCTTTCAATATCTTATAAACAGGGAAATAAGCAAAAAATAACATGAAAACAATTCAAAAGACATAAAATTCCGCGCAGAATTTTACTCCGAAGAACAACTTTATCAAACAAAAAACAAAAAAAGAAAAAATATTATATTTATATAAAAATGGAAATGAAATATACCAATCTCTTAAAAACAGTGACATAAGAAATACGATGAAAAATTGTTGCCAAACCCATATTTCTAAAAGAATGAAACTATTCAAAATGATGCGATTTCATCAAAAATCTATCAACAACAATAAGACAGGAAAATTGTTGCCAAAATCACATTTTTAAAGATGTGAGAGGTGAGAAGTGTACTCGGAAGCTTCATTTAAAAAATCTTTTAAAAATACAAAATATTATCATTTTTCCAAAATTCTTTTTGTAAAAGCATTCGCAAGGATAAAAGTTTAACGTGCCCAAAAATCAAAAAAATAAATAAATAAATAAATAAATGAATGAAAAAAATAAAATAAACTGTACAATTTTAAAAATAAACTTTTTTAGAAAAAATCCCATTGAAAAAGTGTTAAGCTCCCTTTGTTAAATAAATTCGTATTTAATCGATTTATTGAAACACGAAATTTATTTTAAGTTCGTAAAATAGCTAAGTGCCTACGTTTCATGACGATGTAAAAATGGAGTGTGTAGAGTAAAATCTCGCTTTCCTATAGCCCTTTATGTTTCAAAATGACACGATTTCGTCACAAAACATGAAATAAAAAAAAATTCGAATTCGAATTTCGAAAAAATCGCTTCGAAGTGCACTGGCTCTTGTGTAGATGTACCTATGTACGAAATTTCGTAGCCGTGGGTCTATTAGCTTACGCGCAGCGCGAACGAAAGTCACACACACAAACAGACTCTTTCTTTTATTATATGTAGAGAAGATATGTAGAGATAAGATTGTTTAAGGGAAGGAAACTTTTAAGTTTCGCAGCTGTATCCTGACCCTTAAGACGGTCATCACGGAAAGTCTAGCCTTTTGCAATTCTCTTGAGAGCTCACATCTACCGAACAATATCTAGTGTAATCAATCTCACTTAGCGGAATCATTGAAGTAAAATTCTGGGAGGGATGGAGTAAAGGTCCTTTCCTTATTTCAATACAATGAATATTGAATCTTGTAGGAAGAATAAAGCTAATTTTCAGAATAAACAAAATACTTTTATTTAAATTTTAAAACTGAACCAAAAAAATAAATACTGCAGCTCTAAACTATCAAAATTTTAAACTCTTAACTACTGCACTTAAAACTCTTACAACTATTAAAATATTCCTCATCTTAAACTCTCTAAAACAAAAAAATATAAAAAATCTACCGAATCCTCTTCTTGTTGCCACACCGTAAAAAAACAAGTTCTTGTCCTATTTATATTTCACGTTCTCTTTAAGTCACGATCTTCACAAGTCATGATCTTTACAAGTCACGATCTTTACAAGTCCCCCCACAAGAAGCACATTCGTCACCGTAGAGACAATGTTGCTCAGAGTTCATTGAGAGAGAAAGAGTTAACAGCTAGCCTTGACAAAGCATCAGCATTCCCATGTGAACTTCCTTTGCGGTATGTCACAGTCATGTTATACCGTTGTAACGTTAAGGCCCAACGAGACAGTTTAGCACCATGAGGGGCGCTTTGGGTCAAGTAGGTGAGGGGATTGTGATCAGACACAATCTGCACTTTGGCACCGAAAATCCATGTGTCAAATTTTTTCAAGGCTTCGATGACACAAAATGCTTCTCGTTCGATGGTTGACCATCGTTGTTGACAGGGCGTTAATTTCTTGCTGAAAAATGTTATGGGCATTTCTTTTGTAAATGGCTTATGTTCATTATCATTCTCACCTATGGTAGGCAATCCTAGTAGCTGTTGTTCCTTATCATCTCTCCTCTCTTCTATCTTTCCAATGGCTTTGTCAAGTAGCTCATACCATTTATCAATTGTTTCAACTTTATCAATTTCTTCAAATATGGGATTTCTGTGCTTGGTGAAAGTCCTATAAACTAAAAAAAATCTCAGCAATTTTTTTCTTCTGCTTTTTCTAATAATTCTTCATCAACATGATGTAGATCGTCTACCTCGGACTCGGGCTCTTCTATTAATTCAGCAATTCCTTCCGTTTCTTTCTCGTCTTCCAGTTCTTCGCTTTCATCCGAATAACTTTCTGTTCAATCTTCCATGTTTTCACCCTTGAACTTGAAAGGTTTCTGTGGTTTTCAGTTTCATTGTGGATGACATTTTCCTTTTCAGTTTCAACTTTTGTTGTATAATCCACACTTTCTTTTTCATCTCCCAGTTCAACGGTATCTATGCTGTCCTTATTGTACTTTTTGTTTCTGTTATCATCCAGAATTTCTTTTTCAGTAAATTGTAATAGTTCACTGTTATCTGCAAGTTTATTTTCAGTTTCAAGATCTGCAGCTTCTGTGTGATTTACATTTTCATTTTCAGTTACTAAATCAGCTTTCATACTTTCCTTATGGATTATTAAGTCATTCTTTTTATCATCTACTTTTTCCTTCTCGTTTCCAATTTCAGCAATATATTCTTTCTCTTCTATGTTCTCATAATCAAGATTTACTTGAGTTTTATTGTCATCTGCAAGTATTTCTTTTTCAGCTGCAGTTTCAGCATCATCTGTATTTTCTGATTTGGTTATTGGCTTCATTTGAGTTTCACTTTCATTGACAGTTTCTTTTTCAACTGGGATTTCAGTCTCACCCATAAATTCGTTTTTACTTTCAGGTGGAATAATTTCTACATCTGTTATTTTGCTGTCAATTAACTTTTCCTCTTTGAGTTCATCTTCTGTTTCTACCCTCTTAGTTTCTCCTGTTATAATTTCTTCCTTCTGTGCTTCCTGTTCAACAATTTTATCTTCTATCATTTCTGTTTTCTCCATTTCTGTAAAGGGCAGTTCTTTACAACTTCCACAGAATTTTTTAACATCTTGCTTAATAGTAGGCCAAAAGAATGAGTACTTGATTCGCTGAATTGTCTTTTTCTCACCGAGGTGGCCGGCAAGAGGGATTTCATGTGCCATTCTTAGGACTTCCCTTCTTTTTTCTAAAGGTAACACAACTTGCTTAATGTTTTCACCACAGATATATTCGGAATGAAGTAATATGCCATCATCGAAAGTATAAGTTTCGTCTTGTTCTTGATGTGTCTTGAATTCTAGTCTTACCCTGTTCGTTGTTTTCAGAGACTCTATGTTTTCTTGGGAAATCTGATTAACAACAGCCAAATTTGTAGTATTATCTTCAACTGGTGAGGGTTTATCATTTTAAAACCAATTTATTTGAAAACTAGCATCTTCGCTGCGAGCCTTCGTCTGGCTTTTAAATGTACCGGAAAAAATGGTCGAATTCCAAAAACAAAACTCCGGAAAAAATGGGGAACTCCAAACGTTAAAGTTAAAAACTGCGTAGGATTTTACTCTGCAGAACAACTTCATAAAAAAAGTTATTACGTATAACAAAATTACAATGAAATAAGCAATATCCCTTAATACAAATATTAATTATCCTAATAAATAAATTAACCAAATTCCCTTTGCAAAATCTTAAGAACTCAAATGGTATAAAGGAGGTTTTGTTTCCTAAAAAAAATCAGTCAAAACTTTTCAATATCTTAAAAACAGTGAAATGAGCAATAAATAAAATAAAGGAATGCAAAAAAACAAAAAATTCTGAAAAGCAAAGTATAATTAATGATATTTTATCTTATGTTTTCAAGGGAAAAAATACAATGAAATAAGCTATATCTCTTAATACAAATATTAATTATCCTAATTAAAAATTAACCAAATTTCCGTAGACAAAAATCATGCAAAACTTTTCAATATCTTATAAACAGGGAAATAAGCAAAAAATAACATGAAAACAACTCAAAAGACATAAAATTCCGCGCAGAATTTTACTCCGAAGAACAACTTTATCAAACAAAAAAAAAAAAAATATTATATTTACATAAAAATGGAAATGAAATATACCAATCTCTTAAAAACAGTGACATAAGAAATACGATGAAAAATTGTTCCCAAACCCATATTTCTAAAAGAATGAAACTATTCAAAATGATGCGATTTCATCAAAAATCTATCAACAACAATAAGACAGGAAAATTGTTGCCAAAATCACATTTTTAAAGATGTGAGAGGTGAGAAGTGTACTCGGAAGCTTCATTTAAAAAATCTTTTAAAAATACAAAATATTATCATTTTTCCAAAATTCTTTTTGTAAAAGCATTCGCAAGGATAAAACTTTAACGTGTCCAAAAATCAAAAAAATAAATAAATAAATAAATAAATAAATAAATGAAAAAAATAAAATAAACTGTACAATTTTAAAAATAAACTTTTTTAGAAAAAATCCCATTGAAAAAGTGTTAAGCTCCCTTTGTTAAATAAATTCGTATTTAATCGATTTATTGAAACACGAAATTTATTTTAAGTTCGTAAAATAGCTAAGTGCCTACGTTTCATGACGATGTAAAAATGGAGTGTGTAGAGTAAAATCTCGCTTTCCTATAGCCCTTTATGTTTCAAAATGACACGATTTCGTCACAAAACATGAAATAAAAAAAAATTCGAATTCGAATTTCGAAAAAATCGCTTCGAAGTGCACTGGCTCTTGTGTAGATGTACCTATGTACGAAATTTCGTAGCCGTGGGTCTATTAGCTTACGCGCAGCGCGAACGAAAGTCACACACACAAACAGACTCTTTCTTTTATTATATGTAGAGAAGATATGTAGAGATAAGATTGTTTAAGGGAAGGAAACTTTTAAGTTTCGCAGCTGTATCCTGACCCTTAAGACGGTCATCACGGAAAGTCTAGCCTTTTGCAATTCTCTTGAGAGCTCACATCTACCGAACAATATCTAGTGTAATCAATCTCACTTAGCGGAATCATTGAAGTAAAATTCTGGGAGGGATGGAGTAAAGGTCCTTTCCTTATTTCAATACAATGAATATTGAATCTTGTAGGAAGAATAAAGCTAATTTTCAGAATAAACAAAATACTTTTATTTAAATTTTAAAACTGAACCAAAAAAATAAATACTGCAGCTCTAAACTATCAAAATTTTAAACTCTTAACTACTGCACTTAAAACTCTTACAACTATTAAAATATTCCTCATCTTAAACTCTCTAAAACAAAAAAATATAAAAAATCTACCGAATCCTCTTCTTGTTGCCACACCGTAAAAAAACAAGTTCTTGTCCTATTTATATTTCACGTTCTCTTTAAGTCACGATCTTCACAAGTCATGATCTTTACAAGTCACGATCTTTACAAGTCCCCCCACAAGAAGCACATTCGTCACCGTAGAGACAATGTTGCTCAGAGTTCATTGAGAGAGAAAGAGTTAACAGCTAGCCTTGACAAAGCATCAGCATTCCCATGTGAACTTCCTTTGCGGTATGTCACAGTCATGTTATACCGTTGTAACGTTAAGGCCCAACGAGACAGTTTAGCACCATGAGGGGCGCTTTGGGTCAAGTAGGTGAGGGGATTGTGATCAGACACAATCTGCACTTTGGCACCGAAAATCCATGTGTCAAATTTTTTCAAGGCTTCGATGACACAAAATGCTTCTCGTTCGATGGTTGACCATCGTTGTTGACAGGGCGTTAATTTCTTGCTGAAAAATGTTATGGGCATTTCTTTTGTAAATGGCTTATGTTCATTATCATTCTCACCTATGGTAGGCAATCCTAGTAGCTGTTGTTCCTTATCATCTCTCCTCTCTTCTATCTTTCCAATGGCTTTGTCAAGTAGCTCATACCATTTATCAATTGTTTCAACTTTATCAATTTCTTCAAATATGGGATTTCTGTGCTTGGTGAAAGTCCTATAAACTAAAAAAAATCTCAGCAATTTTTTTCTTCTGCTTTTTCTAATAATTCTTCATCAACATGATGTAGATCGTCTACCTCGGACTCGGGCTCTTCTATTAATTCAGCAATTCCTTCCGTTTCTTTCTCGTCTTCCAGTTCTTCGCTTTCATCCGAATAACTTTCTGTTCAATCTTCCATGTTTTCACCCTTGAACTTGAAAGGTTTCTGTGGTTTTCAGTTTCATTGTGGATGACATTTTCCTTTTCAGTTTCAACTTTTGTTGTATAATCCACACTTTCTTTTTCATCTCCCAGTTCAACGGTATCTATGCTGTCCTTATTGTACTTTTTGTTTCTGTTATCATCCAGAATTTCTTTTTCAGTAAATTGTAATAGTTCACTGTTATCTGCAAGTTTATTTTCAGTTTCAAGATCTGCAGCTTCTGTGTGATTTACATTTTCATTTTCAGTTACTAAATCAGCTTTCATACTTTCCTTATGGATTATTAAGTCATTCTTTTTATCATCTACTTTTTCCTTCTCGTTTCCAATTTCAGCAATATATTCTTTCTCTTCTATGTTCTCATAATCAAGATTTACTTGAGTTTTATTGTCATCTGCAAGTATTTCTTTTTCAGCTGCAGTTTCAGCATCATCTGTATTTTCTGATTTGGTTATTGGCTTCATTTGAGTTTCACTTTCATTGACAGTTTCTTTTTCAACTGGGATTTCAGTCTCACCCATAAATTCGTTTTTACTTTCAGGTGGAATAATTTCTACATCTGTTATTTTGCTGTCAATTAACTTTTCCTCTTTGAGTTCATCTTCTGTTTCTACCCTCTTAGTTTCTCCTGTTATAATTTCTTCCTTCTGTGCTTCCTGTTCAACAATTTTATCTTCTATCATTTCTGTTTTCTCCATTTCT
Source organism: Stegodyphus dumicola (assembly GCF_044657685.1). Classification (NCBI taxonomy): domain Eukaryota; kingdom Metazoa; phylum Arthropoda; class Arachnida; order Araneae; family Eresidae; genus Stegodyphus; species Stegodyphus dumicola. The sequence continues at coordinate 205,947,792 of NC_140771.1, forward strand.
GTAAAGGGCAGTTCTTTACAACTTCCACAGAATTTTTTAACATCTTGCTTAATAGTAGGCCAAAAGAATGAGTACTTGATTCGCTGAATTGTCTTTTTCTCACCGAGGTGGCCGGCAAGAGGGATTTCATGTGCCATTCTTAGGACTTCCCTTCTTTTTTCTAAAGGTAACACAACTTGCTTAATGTTTTCACCACAGATATATTCGGAATGAAGTAATATGCCATCATCGAAAGTATAAGTTTCGTCTTGTTCTTGATGTGTCTTGAATTCTAGTCTTACCCTGTTCGTTGTTTTCAGAGACTCTATGTTTTCTTGGGAAATCTGATTAACAACAGCCAAATTTGTAGTATTATCTTCAACTGGTGAGGGTTTATCATTTTAAAACCAATTTATTTGAAAACTAGCATCTTCGCTGCGAGCCTTCGTCTGGCTTTTAAATGTACCGGAAAAAATGGTCGAATTCCAAAAACAAAACTCCGGAAAAAATGGGGAACTCGAAACGTTAAAGTTAAAAACTGCGTAGGATTTTACTCTGCAGAACAACTTCATAAAAAAAGTTATTACGTATAACAAAATTACAATGAAATAAGCAATATCCCTTAATACAAATATTAATTATCCTAATAAATAAATTAACCAAATTCCCTTTGCAAAATCTTAAGAACTCAAATGGTATAAAGGAGGTTTTGTTTCCTAAAAAAAATCAGTCAAAACTTTTCAATATCTTAAAAACAGTGAAATGAGCAATAAATAAAATAAAGGAATGCAAAAAAACAAAAAATTCTGAAAAGCAAAGTATAATTAATGATATTTTATCTTATGTTTTCAAGGGAAAAAATACAATGAAATAAGCTATATCTCTTAATACAAATATTAATTATCCTAATTAAAAATTAACCAAATTTCCGTAGACAAAAATCATGCAAAACTTTTCAATATCTTATAAACAGGGAAATAAGCAAAAAATAACATGAAAACAACTCAAAAGACATAAAATTCCGCGCAGAATTTTACTCCGAAGAACAACTTTATCAAACAAAAAAAAAAAAAATATTATATTTACATAAAAATGGAAATGAAATATACCAATCTCTTAAAAACAGTGACATAAGAAATACGATGAAAAATTGTTGCCAAACCCATATTTCTAAAAGAATGAAACTATTCAAAATGATGCGATTTCATCAAAAATCTATCAACAACAATAAGACAGGAAAATTGTTGCCAAAATCACATTTTTAAAGATGTGAGAGGTGAGAAGTGTACTCGGAAGCTTCATTTAAAAAATCTTTTAAAAATACAAAATATTATCATTTTTCCAAAATTCTTTTTGTAAAAGCATTCGCAAGGATAAAACTTTAACGTGTCCAAAAATCAAAAAAATAAATAAATAAATAAATAAATAAATGAATGAAAAAAATAAAATAAACTGTACAATTTTAAAAATAAACTTTTTTAGAAAAAATCCCATTGAAAAAGTGTTAAGCTCCCTTTGTTAAATAAATTCGTATTTAATCGATTTATTGAAACACGAAATTTATTTTAAGTTCGTAAAATAGCTAAGTGCCTACGTTTCATGACGATGTAAAAATGGAGTGTGTAGAGTAAAATCTCGCTTTCCTATAGCCCTTTATGTTTCAAAATGACACGATTTCGTCACAAAACATGAAATAAAAAAAAAATTCGAATTCGAATTTCGAAAAAATCGCTTCGAAGTGCACTGGCTCTTGTGTAGATGTACCTATGTACGAAATTTCGTAGCCGTGGGTCTATTAGCTTACGCGCAGCGCGAACGAAAGTCACACACACAAACAGACTCTTTCTTTTATTATATGTAGAGAAGATATGTAGAGATAAGATTGTTTAAGGGAAGGAAACTTTTAAGTTTCGCAGCTGTATCCTGACCCTTAAGACGGTCATCACGGAAAGTCTAGCCTTTTGCAATTCTCTTGAGAGCTCACATCTACCGAACAATATCTAGTGTAATCAATCTCACTTAGCGGAATCATTGAAGTAAAATTCTGGGAGGGATGGAGTAAAGGTCCTTTCCTTATTTCAATACAATGAATATTGAATCTTGTAGGAAGAATAAAGCTAATTTTCAGAATAAACAAAATACTTTTATTTAAATTTTAAAACTGAACCAAAAAAATAAATACTGCAGCTCTAAACTATCAAAATTTTAAACTCTTAACTACTGCACTTAAAACTCTTACAACTATTAAAATATTCCTCATCTTAAACTCTCTAAAACAAAAAAATATAAAAAATCTACCGAATCCTCTTCTTGTTGCCACACCGTAAAAAAACAAGTTCTTGTCCTATTTATATTTCACGTTCTCTTTAAGTCACGATCTTCACAAGTCATGATCTTTACAAGTCACGATCTTTACAAGTCCCCCCACAAGAAGCACATTCGTCACCGTAGAGACAATGTTGCTCAGAGTTCATTGAGAGAGAAAGAGTTAACAGCTAGCCTTGACAAAGCATCAGCATTCCCATGTGAACTTCCTTTGCGGTATGTCACAGTCATGTTATACCGTTGTAACGTTAAGGCCCAACGAGACAGTTTAGCACCATGAGGGGCGCTTTGGGTCAAGTAGGTGAGGGGATTGTGATCAGACACAATCTGCACTTTGGCACCGAAAATCCATGTGTCAAATTTTTTCAAGGCTTCGATGACACAAAATGCTTCTCGTTCGATGGTTGACCATCGTTGTTGACAGGGCGTTAATTTCTTGCTGAAAAATGTTATGGGCATTTCTTTTGTAAATGGCTTATGTTCATTATCATTCTCACCTATGGTAGGCAATCCTAGTAGCTGTTGTTCCTTATCATCTCTCCTCTCTTCTATCTTTCCAATGGCTTTGTCAAGTAGCTCATACCATTTATCAATTGTTTCAACTTTATCAATTTCTTCAAATATGGGATTTCTGTGCTTGGTGAAAGTCCTATAAACTAAAAAAAATCTCAGCAATTTTTTTCTTCTGCTTTTTCTAATAATTCTTCATCAACATGATGTAGATCGTCTACCTCGGACTCGGGCTCTTCTATTAATTCAGCAATTCCTTCCGTTTCTTTCTCGTCTTCCAGTTCTTCGCTTTCATCCGAATAACTTTCTGTTCAATCTTCCATGTTTTCACCCTTGAACTTGAAAGGTTTCTGTGGTTTTCAGTTTCATTGTGGATGACATTTTCCTTTTCAGTTTCAACTTTTGTTGTATAATCCACACTTTCTTTTTCATCTCCCAGTTCAACGGTATCTATGCTGTCCTTATTGTACTTTTTGTTTCTGTTATCATCCAGAATTTCTTTTTCAGTAAATTGTAATAGTTCACTGTTATCTGCAAGTTTATTTTCAGTTTCAAGATCTGCAGCTTCTGTGTGATTTACATTTTCATTTTCAGTTACTAAATCAGCTTTCATACTTTCCTTATGGATTATTAAGTCATTCTTTTTATCATCTACTTTTTCCTTCTCGTTTCCAATTTCAGCAATATATTCTTTCTCTTCTATGTTCTCATAATCAAGATTTACTTGAGTTTTATTGTCATCTGCAAGTATTTCTTTTTCAGCTGCAGTTTCAGCATCATCTGTATTTTCTGATTTGGTTATTGGCTTCATTTGAGTTTCACTTTCATTGACAGTTTCTTTTTCAACTGGGATTTCAGTCTCACCCATAAATTCGTTTTTACTTTCAGGTGGAATAATTTCTACATCTGTTATTTTGCTGTCAATTAACTTTTCCTCTTTGAGTTCATCTTCTGTTTCTACCCTCTTAGTTTCTCCTGTTATAATTTCTTCCTTCTGTGCTTCCTGTTCAACAATTTTATCTTCTATCATTTCTGTTTTCTCCATTTCTGTAAAGGGCAGTTCTTTACAACTTCCACAGAATTTTTTAACATCTTGCTTAATAGTAGGCCAAAAGAATGAGTACTTGATTCGCTGAATTGTCTTTTTCTCACCGAGGTGGCCGGCAAGAGGGATTTCATGTGCCATTCTTAGGACTTCCCTTCTTTTTTCTAAAGGTAACACAACTTGCTTAATGTTTTCACCACAGATATATTCGGAATGAAGTAATATGCCATCATCGAAAGTATAAGTTTCGTCTTGTTCTTGATGTGTCTTGAATTCTAGTCTTACCCTGTTCATTGTTTTCAGAGACTCTATGTTTTCTTGGGAAATCTGATTAACAACAGCCAAATTTGTAGTATTATCTTCAACTGGTGAGGGTTTATCATTTTAAAACCAATTTATTTGAAAACTAGCATCTTCGCTGCGAGCCTTCGTCTGGCTTTTAAATGTACCGGAAAAAGTGGTCGAATTCCAAAAACAAAACTCCGGAAAAAATGGGGAACTCCAAACGTTAAAGTTAAAAACTGCGTAGGATTTTACTCTGCAGAACAACTTCATAAAAAAAGTTATTACGTATAACAAAATTACAATGAAATAAGCAATATCCCTTAATACAAATATTAATTATCCTAATAAATAAATTAACCAAATTCCCTTTGCAAAATCTTAAGAACTCAAATGGTATAAAGGAGGTTTTGTTTCCTAAAAAAAATCAGTCAAAACTTTTCAATATCTTAAAAACAGTGAAATGAGCAATAAATAAAATAAAGGAATGCAAAAAAACAAAAAATTCTGAAAAGCAAAGTATAATTAATGATATTTTATCTTATGTTTTCAAGGGAAAAAATACAATGAAATAAGCTATATCTCTTAATACAAATATTAATTATCCTAATTAAAAATTAACCAAATTTCCGTAGACAAAAATCATGCAAAACTTTTCAATATCTTATAAACAGGGAAATAAGCAAAAAATAACATGAAAACAACTCAAAAGACATAAAATTCCGCGCAGAATTTTACTCCGAAGAACAACTTTATCAAACAAAAAAAAAAAAAAAAATATTATATTTATATAAAAATGGAAATGAAATATACCAATCTCTTAAAAACAGTGACATAAGAAATACGATGAAAAATTGTTGCCAAACCCATATTTCTAAAAGAATGAAACTATTCAAAATGATGCGATTTCATCAAAAATCTATCAACAACAATAAGACAGGAAAATTGTTGCCAAAATCACATTTTTAAAGATGTGAGAGGTGAGAAGTGTACTCGGAAGCTTCATTTAAAAAATCTTTTAAAAATACAAAATATTATCATTTTTCCAAAATTCTTTTTGTAAAAGCATTCGCAAGGATAAAACTTTAACGTGTCCAAAAATCAAAAAAATAAATAAATAAATAAATAAATAAATGAATGAAAAAAATAAAATAAACTGTACAATTTTAAAAATAAACTTTTTTAGAAAAAATCCCATTGAAAAAGTGTTAAGCTCCCTTTGTTAAATAAATTCGTATTTAATCGATTTATTGAAACACGAAATTTATTTTAAGTTCGTAAAATAGCTAAGTGCCTACGTTTCATGACGATGTAAAAATGGAGTGTGTAGAGTAAAATCTCGCTTTCCTATAGCCCTTTATGTTTCAAAATGACACGATTTCGTCACAAAACATGAAATAAAAAAAAAATTCGAATTCGAATTTCGAAAAAATCGCTTCGAAGTGCACTGGCTCTTGTGTAGATGTACCTATGTACGAAATTTCGTAGCCGTGGGTCTATTAGCTTACGCGCAGCGCGAACGAAAGTCACACACACAAACAGACTCTTTCTTTTATTATATGTAGAGAAGATATGTAGAGATAAGATTGTTTAAGGGAAGGAAACTTTTAAGTTTCGCAGCTGTATCCTGACCCTTAAGACGGTCATCACGGAAAGTCTAGCCTTTTGCAATTCTCTTGAGAGCTCACATCTACCGAACAATATCTAGTGTAATCAATCTCACTTAGCGGAATCATTGAAGTAAAATTCTGGGAGGGATGGAGTAAAGGTCCTTTCCTTATTTCAATACAATGAATATTGAATCTTGTAGGAAGAATAAAGCTAATTTTCAGAATAAACAAAATACTTTTATTTAAATTTTAAAACTGAACCAAAAAAATAAATACTGCAGCTCTAAACTATCAAAATTTTAAACTCTTAACTACTGCACTTGAAACTCTTACAACTATTAAAATATTCCTCATCTTAAACTCTCTAAAACAAAAAAATATAAAAAATCTACCGAATCCTCTTCTTGTTGCCACACCGTAAAAAAACAAGTTCTTGTCCTATTTATATTTCACGTTCTCTTTAAGTCACGATCTTCACAAGTCATGATCTTTACAAGTCACGATCTTTACAAGTCCCCCCACAAGAAGCACATTCGTCACCGTAGAGACAATGTTGCTCAGAGTTCATTGAGAGAGAAAGAGTTAACAGCTAGCCTTGACAAAGCATCAGCATTCCCATGTGAACTTCCTTTGCGGTATGTCACAGTCATGTTATACCGTTGTAACGTTAAGGCCCAACGAGACAGTTTCGCACCATGAGGGGCGCTTTGGGTCAAGTAGGTGAGGGGATTGTGATCAGACACAATCTGCACTTTGGCACCGAAAATCCATGTGTCAAATTTTTTCAAGGCTTCGATGACACAAAATGCTTCTCGTTCGATGGTTGACCATCGTTGTTGAGAGGGCGTTAATTTCTTGCTGAAAAATGTTATGGGCATTTCTTTTGTAAATGGCTTATGTTCATTATCATTCTCACCTATGGTAAGGCAATCCTAGTAGCTGTTGCTCCTTATCATCTCTCCTCTCTTCTATCTTTCCAATGGCTTTGTCAAGTAGCTCATACCATTTATCAATTGTTTCAACTTTATCAATTTCTTCAAATATGGGATTTCTGTGCTTGGTGAAAGTCCTATAAACTAAAAAAAATCTCAGCAATTTTTTCTTCTGCTTTTTCTAATAATTCTTCATCAACATGATGTAGATCGTCTACCTCGGACTCGGGCTCTTCTATTAATTCAGCAATTCCTTCCGTTTCTTTCTCGTCTTCCAGTTCTTCGCTTTCATCCGAATAACTTTCTGTTCAATCTTCCATGTTTTCACCCTTGAACTTGAAAGGTTTCTGTGGTTTCCAGTTTCATTGTGGATGACATTTTCCTTTTCAGTTTCAACTTTTGTTGTATAATCCACACTTTCTTTTTCATCTCCCAGTTCAACAGTATCTATGCTGTCCTTATTGTACTTTTTGTTTCTGTTATCATCCAGAATTTCTTTTTCAGTAAATTGTAATAGTTCACTGTTATCTGCAAGTTTATTTTCAGTTTCAAGATCTGCAGCTTCTGTGTGATTTACATTTTCATTTTCAGTTACTAAATCAGCTTTCATACTTTCCTTATGGATTATTAAGTCAATCTTTTTATCATCTACTTTTTCCTTCTCGTTTCCAATTTCAGCAATATATTCTTTCTCTTCTATGTTCTCATAATCAAGATTTACTTGAGTTTTATTGTCATCTGCAAGTATTTCTTTTTCAGCTGTAGTTTCAGCATCATCTGTATTTTCTGTTTTGGTTATTGGCTTCATTTGAGTTTCACTTTCATTGACAGTTTCTTTTTCAACTGGAATTTCAGTCTCACCCATAAATTCGTTTTTACTTTCAGGTGGAATAATTTCGACATCTGTTATTTTGCTGTCAATTAACTTTTCCTCTTTGAGTTCATCTTCTGTTTCTACCCTCTTAGTTTCTCCTGTTATAATTTCTTCCTTCTGTGCTTCCTGTTCAACAATTTTATCTTCTATCATTTCTGTTTTCTCCATTTCTGTAAAGGGCAGTTCTTTACAACTTCCACAGAATTTTTTAATATCTTGCTTAATAGTAGGCGAAAAGAATGAGTACTTGATTCGTTGAATTGTCTTTTTCTCACCGAGGTGCCCGGCAAGAAGGATTTCATGTGCCATTCTTAGGACTTCCCTTCTTTTTTCTAAAGGTAACACAACTTGCTTAATGTTTTCACCACAGATATATTCAGAATGAAGTAATATGCTATCATCGAAAGTATATGAAATTTGATTTTTATTTGCCCATTCAAAGCATTTTTTCAGAGTTTCGGCTTGTTCTTGATGTGTCTTGAATTCTAGTCTTATGCTGTTCGTTGTTTTCAGAGGCTCTATGTTTTCTTGGGAAATCTGATTAACAACAGCCAAATTTGTAGTATTATCTTCAACTGGTGAGGGTTTATCATTTTAAAACCAATTTATTTGAAAACTAGCATCTTCGCTGCGAGCCTTCGTCTGGCTTTTAAATGTACCGGAAAAAATGGTCGAATTCCAAAAACAAAACTCCGGAAAAAATGGGGAACTCCAAACGTTAAAGTTAAAAACTGCGTAGGATTTTACTCTGCAGAACAACTTCATAAAAAAAGTTATTACGTATAACAAAATTACAATGAAATAAGCAATATCCCTTAATACAAATATTAATTATCCTAATAAATAAATTAACCAAATTCCCTTTGCAAAATCTTAAGAACTCAAATGGTATAAAGGAGGTTTTGTTTCCTAAAAAAAATCAGTCAAAACTTTTCAATATCTTAAAAACAGTGAAATGAGCAATAAATAAAATAAAGGAATGCAAAAAAACAAAAAATTCTGAAAAGCAAAGTATAATTAATGATATTTTATCTTATGTTTTCAAGGGAAAAAATACAATGAAATAAGCTATATCTCTTAATACAAATATTAATTATCCTAATTAAAAATTAACCAAATTTCCGTAGACAAAAATCATGCAAAACCTTTCAATATCTTATAAACAGGGAAATAAGCAAAAAATAACATGAAAACAACTCAAAAGACATAAAATTCCGCGCAGAATTTTACTCCGAAGAACAACTTTATCAAACAAAAAAAAAAAAAAAATATTATATTTATATAAAAATGGAAATGAAATATACCAATCTCTTAAAAACAGTGACATAAGAAATACGATGAAAAATTGTTGCCAAACCCATATTTCTAAAAGAATGAAACTATTCAAAATGATGCGATTTCATCAAAAATCTATCAACAACAATAAGACAGGAAAATTGTTGCCAAAATCACATTTTTAAAGATGTGAGAGGTGAGAAGTGTACTCGGAAGCTTCATTTAAAAAATCTTTTAAAAATACAAAATATTATCATTTTTCCAAAATTCTTTTTGTAAAAGCATTCGCAAGGATAAAAGTTTAACGTGTCCAAAAATCAAAAAAAAAAAAAATAAATAAATAAAAAAAAATAAATAAATGAATGAATAAAATAAAATAAACTGTACAATTTTAAAAATAAACTTTTTTAGAAAAAATCCCATTGAAAAAGTGTTAAGCTCCCTTTGTTAAATAAATTCGTATTTAATCGATTTATTGAAACACGAAATTTATTTTAAGTTCGTAAAATAGCTAAGTGCCTACGTTTCATGACGATGTAAAAATGGAGTGTGTAGAGTAAAATCTCGCTTTCCTATAGCCCTTTATGTTTCAAAATGACACGATTTCGTCACAAAACATGAAATAAAAAAAAATTCGAATTCGAATTTCGAAAAAATCGCTTCGAAGTGCACTGGCTCTTGTGTAGATGTACCTATGTACGAAATTTCGTAGCCGTGGGTCTATTAGCTTACGCGCAGCGCGAACGAAAGTCACACACACAAACAGACTCTTTCTTTTATTATATGTAGAGAAGATATGTAGAGATAAGATTGTTTAAGGGAAGGAAACTTTTAAGTTTCGCAGCTGTATCCTGACCCTTAAGACGGTCATCACGGAGAGTCTAGCCTTTTGCAATTCTCTTGAGAGCTCACATCTACCGAACAATATCTAGTGTAATCAATCTCACTTAGCGGAATCATTGAAGTAAAATTCTGGGAGGGATGGAGTAAAGATCCTTTCCTTATTTCAATACAATGAATATTGAATCTTGTAGGAAGAATAAAGCTAATTTTCAGAATAAACAAAATACTTTTATTTAAATTTTAAAACTGAACCAAAAAAATAAATACTGCAGCTCTAAACTATCAAAATTTTAAACTCTTAACTACTGCACTTAAAACTCTTACAACTATTAAAATATTCCTCATCTTAAACTCTCTAAAACAAAAAAATATAAAAAATCTACCGAATCCTCTTCTTGTTGCCACACCGTAAAAAAACAAGTTCTTGTCCTATTTATATTTCACGTTCTCTTTAAGTCACGATCTTCACAAGTCATGATCTTTACAAGTCACGATCTTTACAAGTCCCCCCACAAGAAGCACATTCGTCACCGTAGAGACAATGTTGCTCAGAGTTCATTGAGAGAGAAAGAGTTAACAGCTAGCCTTGACAAAGCGTCAGCATTCCCAAGTGAACTTCCTTTGCGGTATGTCACAGTCATGTTATACCGTTGTAACGTTAAGGCCCAACGAGACAGTTTAGCACCATGAGGGGCGCTTTGGGTCAAGTAGGTGAGGGGATTGTGATCAGACACAATCTGCACTTTGGCACCGAAAATCCATGTGTCAAATTTTTTCAAGGCTTCGATGACACAAAATGCTTCTCGTTCGATGGTTGACCATCGTTGTTGACAGGGCGTTAATTTCTTGCTGAAAAATGTTATGGGCATTTCTTTTGTAAATGGCTTATGTTCATTATCATTCTCACCTATGGTAGGCAATCCTAGTAGCTGTTGTTCCTTATCATCTCTCCTCTCTTCTATCTTTCCAATGGCTTTGTCAAGTAGCTCATACCATTTATCAATTGTTTCAACTTTATCAATTTCTTCAAATATGGGATTTCTGTGCTTGGTGAAAGTCCTATAAACTAAAAAAAATCTCAGCAATTTTTTTCTTCTGCTTTTTCTAATAATTCTTCATCAACATGATGTAGATCGTCTACCTCGGACTCGGGCTCTTCTATTAATTCAGCAATTCCTTCCGTTTCTTTCTCGTCTTCCAGTTCTTCGCTTTCATCCGAATAACTTTCTGTTCAATCTTCCATGTTTTCACCCTTGAACTTGAAAGGTTTCTGTGGTTTTCAGTTTCATTGTGGATGACATTTTCCTTTTCAGTTTCAACTTTTGTTGTATAATCCACACTTTCTTTTTCATCTCCCAGTTCAACAGTATCTATGCTGTCCTTATTGTACTTTTTGTTTCTGTTATCATCCAGAATTTCTTTTTCAGTAAATTGTAATAGTTCACTGTTATCTGCAAGTTTATTTTCAGTTTCAAGATCTGCAGCTTCTGTGTGATTTACATTTTCATTTTCAGTTACTAAATCAGCTTTCATACTTTCCTTATGGATTATTAAGTCAATCTTTTTATCATCTACTTTTTCCTTCTCGTTTCCAATTTCAGCAATATATTCTTTCTCTTCTATGTTCTCATAATCAAGATTTACTTGAGTTTTATTGTCATCTGCAAGTATTTCTTTTTCAGCTGCAGTTTCAGCATCATCTGTATTTTCTGTTTTGGTTATTGGCTTCATTTGAGTTTCACTTTCATTGACAGTTTCTTTTTCAACTGGGATTTCAGTCTCACCCATAAATTCGTTTTTACTTTCAGGTGGAATAATTTCTACATCTGTTATTTTGCTGTCAATTAACTTTTCCTCTTTGAGTTCATCTTCTGTTTCTACCCTCTTAGTTTCTCCTGTTATAATTTCTTCCTTCTGTGCTTCCTGTTCAACAATTTTATCTTCTATCATTTCTGTTTTCTCCATTTCTGTAAAGGGCAGTTCTTTACAACTTCCACAGAATTTTTTAATATCTTGCTTAATAGTAGGCCAAAAGAATGAGTACTTGATTCGTTGAATTGTCTTTTTCTCACCGAGGTGCCCGGCAAGAAGGATTTCATGTGCCATTCTTAGGACTTCCCTTCTTTTTTCTAAAGGTAACACAACTTGCTTAATGTTTTCACCACAGATATATTCGGAATGAAGTAATATGCTATCATCGAAAGTATATGAAATTTGATTTTTATTTGCCCATTCAAAGCATTTTTTCAGAGTTTCGTCTTGTTCTTGATGTGTCTTGAATTCTAGTCTTACCCTGTTCGTTGTTTTCAGAGACTCTATGTTTTCTTGGGAAATCTGATTAACAACAGCCAAATTTGTAGTATTATCTTCAACTGGTGAGGGTTTATCATTTTAAAACCAATTTATTTGAAAACTAGCATCTTCGCTGCGAGCCTTCGTCTGGCTTTTAAATGTACCGTAAAAAATGGTCGAATTCCAAAAACAAAACTCCGGAAAAAATGGGGAACTCCAAACGTTAAAGTTAAAAACTGCGTAGGATTTTACTCTGCAGAACAACTTCATAAAAAAAGTTATTACGTATAACAAAATTACAATGAAATAAGCAATATCCCTTAATACAAATATTAATTATCCTAATAAATAAATTAACCAAATTCCCTTTGCAAAATCTTAAGAACTCAAATGGTATAAAGGAGGTTTTGTTTCCTAAAAAAAATCAGTCAAAACTTTTCAATATCTTAAAAACAGTGAAATGAGCAATAAATAAAATAAAGGAATGCAAAAAAACAAAAAATTCTGAAAAGCAAAGTATAATTAATGATATTTTATCTTATGTTTTCAAAGGAAAAAATACAATGAAATAAGCTATATCTCTTAATACAAATATTAATTATCCTAATTAAAAATTAACCAAATTTCCGTAGACAAAAATCATGCAAAACCTTTCAATATCTTATAAACAGGGAAATAAGCAAAAAACTAGCGGGCAAGCCCGCCAGCTGAGCGGGCTGAAGCCCGCTATATATTGCTCGTGTGTAAAAGAGTTCCCGTGTTAAATTTCCCCGGTATACGAAAGTTGGACCGAAATACCAGTGTTCACCGGTTTTACCCGGACTGCGCCCGCTTAATTCACGTATGTATAGAGAAGATACTGCATACACGTTACACATGCGTAAAATCACGAAAAGAACTTGCACACAGCCCGCTTGCCGAAAGTTGGAACGAACTACCAGTGTCTAGCTGTTTTGAGCGGGCTGCGCCCGCTTTATTAAATTATTCATCCAGAATATACTGCATACACGACACACATGCGGAAACTCACGAAAACTCCCATAGAGCCAGCCCGTTGGCCTTTTTTCGAAAGTTCCAGTGTTCAGCGATTTTACCCGGGCTGCGCCCGCTTTATTCGCGTATGCATCCAAAAGATACTGCATACACGTTACACATGCGGAAAATCATGAAACATACATGGAGGCAGCCCGTTCGCCGAGATTTGAAAGATGGATCGAACTACCAGTGATCAGCAGATTTGCGCGGGCTTCGCCCGCTCTATTCTCGTATGCATCCAGAAGATACTGCATACACGATACACGTGCGTGAAATCACGAAAATACCCATACATACAGCTCTTTAACGGCTATTCGAAAGTTGGACCCAACTACCAGTGTTCAGCGGTTTTAACGATTAACCAGTGTTCCAGTTAACCAGTGTTCAGCGGTTTATTCACATATGTGTGCAGAAGATACTGCGTCCACGATACACATGCGTTAAATCACGAAAGTACGCATGCAGCCAGCCCGCTCGCTGGAATTCGAAGGATGAACCTAACTACCAGTGTTCAGCGCGGACTGCGCCCGCTTTATTCGCATATAAGTCCAGAAAATACTGCATACACGATAAACATACTTAAAATCCCGAAAATACCCATGCAGCCAGCCAGATCGCCTTTATTCGAAAGCTGGACCGAACTACCAGTGTTCAGCGGTTTGCGCGGGCTGCGCCCGCTTTATTTACGTATGCATTCACAATATACTGCATACACATTACACATACTCAAAATTACGAAAACACTTCTGGAGCCAACCCGTTTGCCGGGATTCGAAATTTGGACTGAATTACCAGTGTTCAGCGATTTTACTGCTCAGGCTTTTTGCCAAGTGTAACCGCAAAACTTTTCGGGTTTAATATTCAAACAGTAGATTCGTTATTAAAACTCCTTTTGATAAACTTCAACATAATCACACACAAAAGTGCATCAATATATATATTAATGTAATTAATCGACAATAATTATTTATATTAAGAAAACTTTCCATATACCATGTTCAAGCAACAATAATTTAATTTAAAATTCTAAACGAAAAAATAATTAGTCGGAATTTAAATAAATAGTTTATTTATATTTATATTTATCTTTTTGCAATTAAAATTTCTTAATGAAAATTATATTTAATATTAGCTTTATGCGAACAGAAACATTTGTTACCAAAAATACGACAGTATATATATATTAATGAACTTATATATAATAACAAAAGCAGTGAATGATTACGTAGCTCAGTAACACAAATGAGCACGCTGATTTAAGCTATTAGAGATATTAATTTGTATTATTCAAAGTTGCTTTTCTTATTCAGATCCCAAAATCACGAATTGTTCGAAAAATGCACAAAATTAACGTATCTCGGCAACTAACGGGCCGATCGGCTCGAAATTTACAATCTTATAATTGCCAGATTTTGAAAAGAGGTTTGGTCTTTGTTCCAGAGAGATTGGCAAATTAGAAGATTAATTAGCATAATGAATAAAAATCCTCCACTGCGTTAATTTCATCCATGGCGAATGGCCTTGACGATTCCAAAAGTCTTGCGGACACCCATCTTCCCCTCCCGGACACCTGTCGCTTTCGAATCAAAGGCCGTCAACCAAGAGTTTGGAAGGGGAAATGAAGGTAGTAGCGCTTTTTTAATGAACCTGCTAATTACGCTCCTAATTAGCAAAACAGTTTTTACAATCAACGCATTTTCATTTGAGCATCCGGGAAGTGCAAAATTCAAAATTTGAACGATATCGGTTAATTCTTTCAAAAGTTACGTATTTTTGTGCATTTTTCCGGCTCAATTTCTCTTATTAAGAAAAATGCACTAAATATTCGTATCTCGGGAACTAATCATGCGATCGGCTCCAAATTTAGAAATTTACAACCGATGGATGGTCAGATGAAGGATTCTCTTTGTTTTAGATGGATTGGCAAATTAGATGATTAATTAGCATAATGAATAAAAAAGCGCCACTACGCTAATTTCAACCCCTGCAAAATGGCCTTGACGATTCCAACAGTCGAGAGGATACCATCTCTCCCCCCCGACACCCGTCGCTTTCCGAGTCGAAGGCCGTCAACGAAGAGTTAGGAAAGGGAGATAATGGTAGTAGCGCTTTTTTAATGAACCTGCTAATTAGGCTCCTAATTAGCAAAACAGTTTACAATCAACGCTAACGTTCATTTGAGCATCCAAGAAGTGCAAAATTCAAAATTTGAAAAAAATCGGTCGGTAAGATCCGGAGATACGTATTTTTTGTGCATTTTTCCGACTCATTTAGTTTAATTAAGGAAAATTCGTAATTTGGGAACCAATCATCCAATTTTCTTGAAATTTTGAAACTTCTAATTCGCGGATCTTCAAATGACGGATGCCGTTTGCCCCAAGTCGATCCGCCAATTAGACGCTTAATTAGCGGCATGCCTAAAAATGCTCCAATACCTTAATTTCGCCCCTTGCCGCGGAGAAATATCCCTTTCATAGGGGAAAACCCAACAAAGAAAGCGAAAGAAATGCTAAAAACGTAGGGAAAAAGCAGTTTTTAATTAATATCTCGGCTAATTAAAGTCGCACGAAGATGCCGATGGTCAATCCGGCGAGCCACGGGCATTCTGAATCCAACGGTACCTTCCGCTAAGCTCTACACCCAGCCGTTCCCGAGGAGATGATGTTACAAACACACAAACAGACAGAGGCACACAGATTTTAATAGTATAGATAACATGAAAACAACTCAAAAGACATAAAATTCCGCGCAGAATTTTACTCCGAAGAACAACTTTATCAAAAAAAAAAAAAAAAAAAAAAAATATTATATTTATATAAAAATGGAAATGAAATATACCAATCTCTTAAAAACAGTGACATAAGAGATACGATGAAAAATTGTTGCCAAACCCATATTTCTAAAAGAATGAAACTATTCAAAATGATGCGATTTCATCAAAAATCTATCAACAACAATAAGACAGGAAAATTGTTGCCAAAATCACATTTTTAAAGATGTGAGAGGTGAAAAGTGTACTCGGAAGCTTCATTTAAAAAATCTTTTAAAAATACAAAATATTATCATTTTTCCAAAATTCTTTTTGTAAAAGCATTCGCAAGGATAAAAGTTTAACGTGTCCAAAAATCAAAAAATAAATAAATAAATAAATAAATAAATAAATAAATGAATAAAATAAAATAAACTGTACAATTTTAAAAATAAACTTTTTCAGAAAAAATCCCATTGAAAAAGTGTTAAGCTCCCTTTGTTAAATAAATTCGTATTTAATCGATTTATTGAAACACGAAATTTATTTTAAGTTCGTAAAATAGCTAAGTGCCTACGATGTAAAAATGGAGTGTGTAGAGTAAAATCTCGCTTTCCTATAGCCCTTTATGTTTCAAAATGACACGATTTCGTCACAAAACATGAAATAAAAAAAAATTCGAATTCGAATTTCGAAAAAATCGCTTCGAAGTGCACTGGCTCTTGTGTAGATGTACCTATGTACGAAATTTCGTAGCCGTGGGTCTATTAGCTTACGCGCAGCGCGAACGAAAGTCACACACACAAACAGACTCTTTCTTTTATTATATGTAGAGAAGATATGTAGAGATAAGATTGTTTAAGGGAAGGAAACTTTTAAGTTTCGCAGCTGTATCCTGACCCTTAAGACGGTCATCACGGAAAGTCTAGCCTTTTGCAATTCTCTTGAGAGCTCACATCTACCGAACAATATCTAGTGTAATCAATCTCACTTAGCGGAATCATTGAAGTAAAATTCTGGGAGGGATGGAGTAAAGGTCCTTTCCTTATTTCAATACAATGAATATTGAATCTTGTAGGAAGAATAAAGCTAATTTTCAGAATAAACAAAATACTTTTATTTAAATTTTAAAACTGAACCAAAAAAATAAATACTGCAGCTCTAAACTATCAAAATTTTAAACTCTTAACTACTGCACTTAAAACTCTTACAACTATTAAAATATTCCTCATCTTAAACTCTCTAAAACAAAAAAATATAAAAAATCTACCGAATCCTCTTCTTGTTGCCACACCGTAAAAAAACAAGTTCTTGCCCTATTTATATTTCACGTTCTCTTTAAGTCACGATCTTCACAAGTCATGATCTTTACAAGTCACGATCTTTACAAGTCCCCCCACAAGAAGCACATTCGTCACCGTAGAGACAATGTTGCTCAGAGTTCATTGAGAGAGAAAGAGTTAACAGCTAGCCTTGACAAAGCATCAGCATTCCCATGTGAACTTCCTTTGCGGTATGTCACAGTCATGTTATACCGTTGTAACGTTAAGGCCCAACGAGACAGTTTAGCACCATGAGGGGCGCTTTGGGTCAAGTAGGTGAGGGGATTGTGATCAGACACAATCTGCACTTTGGCACCGAAAATCCATGTGTCAAATTTTTTCAAGGCTTCGATGACACAAAATGCTTCTCGTTCGATGGTTGACCATCGTTGTTGACAGGGCGTTAATTTCTTGCTGAAAAATGTTATGGGCATTTCTTTTGTAAATGGCTTATGTTCATTATCATTCTCACCTATGGTAGGCAATCCTAGTAGCTGTTGTTCCTTATCATCTCTCCTCTCTTCTATCTTTCCAATGGCTTTGTCAAGTAGCTCATACCATTTATCAATTGTTTCAACTTTATCAATTTCTTCAAATATGGGATTTCTGTGCTTGGTGAAAGTCCTATAAACTAAAAAAAATCTCAGCAATTTTTTTCTTCTGCTTTTTCTAATAATTCTTCATCAACATGATGTAGATCGTCTACCTCGGACTCGGGCTCTTCTATTAATTCAGCAATTCCTTCCGTTTCTTTCTCGTCTTCCAGTTCTTCGCTTTCATCCGAATAACTTTCTGTTCAATCTTCCATGTTTTCACCCTTGAACTTGAAAGGTTTCTGTGGTTTTCAGTTTCATTGTGGATGACATTTTCCTTTTCAGTTTCAACTTTTGTTGTATAATCCACACTTTCTTTTTCATCTCCCAGTTCAACAGTATCTATGCTGTCCTTATTGTACTTTTTGTTTCTGTTATCATCCAGAATTTCTTTTTCAGTAAATTGTAATAGTTCACTGTTATCTGCAAGTTTATTTTCAGTTTCAAGATCTGCAGCTTCTGTGTGATTTACATTTTCATTTTCAGTTACTAAATCAGCTTTCATACTTTCCTTATGGATTATTAAGTCATTCTTTTTATCATCTACTTTTTCCTTCTCGTTTCCAATTTCAGCAATATATTCTTTCTCTTCTATGTTCTCATAATCAAGATTTACTTGAGTTTTATTGTCATCTGCAAGTATTTCTTTTTCAGCTGCAGTTTCAGCATCATCTGTATTTTCTGATTTGGTTATTGGCTTCATTTGAGTTTCACTTTCATTGACAGTTTCTTTTTCAACTGGGATTTCAGTCTCACCCATAAATTCGTTTTTACTTTCAGGTGGAATAATTTCTACATCTGTTATTTTGCTGTCAATTAACTTTTCCTCTTTGAGTTCATCTTCTGTTTCTACCCTCTTAGTTTCTCCTGTTATAATTTCTTCCTTCTGTGCTTCCTGTTCAACAATTTTATCTTCTATCATTTCTGTTTTCTCCATTTCTGTAAAGGGCAGTTCTTTACAACTTCCACAGAATTTTTTAACATCTTGCTTAATAGTAGGCCAAAAGAATGAGTACTTGATTCGCTGAATTGTCTTTTTCTCACCGAGGTGGCCGGCAAGAGGGATTTCATGTGCCATTCTTAGGACTTCCCTTCTTTTTTCTAAAGGTAACACAACTTGCTTAATGTTTTCACCACAGACATATTCGGAATGAAGTAATATGCTATCATCGAAAGTATATGAAATTTGATTTTTATTTGCCCATTCAAAGCATTTTTCAGAGTTTCGTCTTGTTCTTGATGTGTCTTGAATTCTAGTCTTATCCTGTTCGTTGTTTTCAGAGACTCTATGTTTTCTTGGGAAATCTGATTAACAACAGCCAGATTTGTAGTATTATCTTCAACTGGTGAGGGTTTATCATTTTAAAACCAATTTATTTGAAAACTAGCATCTTCGCTGCGAGCCTTCGTCTGGCTTTTAAATGTACCGGAAAAAATGGTCGAATTCCAAAAACAAAACTCCGGAAAAAATGGGGAACTCCAAACGTTAAAGTTAAAAACTGCGTAGGATTTTACTCTGCAGAACAACTTCATAAAAAAAGTTATTACGTATAACAAAATTACAATGAAATAAGCAATATCCCTTAATACAAATATTAATTATCCTAATAAATAAATTAACCAAATTCGCTTTGCAAAATCTTAAGAACTCAAATGGTATAAAGGAGGTTTTGTTTCCTAAAAAAAATCAGTCAAAACTTTTCAATATCTTAAAAACAGTGAAATGAGCAATAAATAAAATAAAGGAATGCAAAAAAACAAAAAATTCTGAAAAGCAAAGTATAATTAATGATATTTTATCTTATGTTTTCAAGGGAAAAAATACAATGAAATAAGCTATATCTCTTAATACAAATATTAATTATCCTAATTAAAAATTAACCAAATTTCCGTAGACAAAAATCATGCAAAACCTTTCAATATCTTATAAACAGGGAAATAAGCAAAAAATAACATGAAAACAACTCAAAAGACATAAAATTCCGCGCAGAATTTTACTCCGAAGAACAACTTTATCAAACAAAAAACAAAAAAACAAACAAAAAAAAAAATATTATATTTATATAAAAATGGAAATGAAATATACCAATCTCTTAAAAACAGTGACATAAGAAATACGATGAAAAATTGTTGCCAAACCCATATTTCTAAAAGAATGAAACTATTCAAAATGATGCGATTTCATCAAAAATCTATCAACAACAATAAGACAGGAAAATTGTTGCCAAAATCACATTTTTAAAGATGTGAGAGGTGAGAAGTGTACTCGGAAGCTTCATTTAAAAAATCTTTTAAAAATACAAAATATTATCATTTTTCCAAAATTCTTTTTGTAAAAGCATTCGCAAGGATAAAAGTTTAACGTGTCCAAAAATAAAAAAAAATAAAAATAAAATAAATAAATAAATAAATAAATAAATAAATAAATAAATAAAATAAAATAAACTGTACAATTTTAAAAATAAACTTTTTTAGAAAAAATCCCATTGAAAAAGTGTTAAGCTCCCTTTGTTAAATAAATTCGTATTTAATCGATTTATTGAAACACGAAATTTATTTTAAGTTCGTAAAATAGCTAAGTGCCTACGTTTCATGACGATGTAAAAATGGAGTGTGTAGAGTAAAATCTCGCTTTCCTATAGCCCTTTATGTTTCAAAATGACACGATTTCGTCACAAAACTTGAAATAAAAAAAAATTCGAATTCGAATTTCGAAAAAATCGCTTCGAAGTGCACTGGCTCTTGTGTAGATGTACCTATGTACGAAATTTCGTAGCCGTGGGTCTATTAGCTTACGCGCAGCGCGAACGAAAGGCACAGACACAAACAGACTCTTTCTTTTATTATATGTAGAGAAGATATGTAGAGATAAGATTGTTTAAGGGAAGGAAACTTTTAAGTTTCGCAGCTGTATCCTGACCCTTAAGACGGTCATCACGGAGAGTCTAGCCTTTTGCAATTCTCTTGAGAGCTCACATCTACCGAACAATATCTAGTGTAATCAATTTCACTTAGCGGAATCATTGAAGTAAAATTCTGGGAGGGATGGAGTAAAGATCCTTTCCTTATTTCAATATAATGAATATTGAATCTTGTAGGAAGAATAAAGCTAATTTTCAGAATAAACAAAATACTTTTATTTAAATTTTAAAACTGAACCAAAAAAATAAATACTGCAGCTCTAAACTATCAAAATTTTAAACTCTTAACTACTGCAGTTAAAACTCTTACAACTATTAAAATATTCCTCATCTTAAACTCTCTAAAACAAAAAAATATAAAAAATCTATCGAATCCTCTTCTTGTTGCCATACCGTAAAAAAACAAGTTCTTGTCCTATTTATATTTCACGTTCTCTTTAAGTCACGATCTTCACAAGTCATGATCTTTACAAGTCACGATCTTTACAAGTCCCCCCACAAGAAGCACATTCGTCACCGTAGAGACAATGTTGCTCAGAGTTCATTGAGAGAGAAAGAGTTAACAGCTAGCCTTGACAAAGCATCAGCATTCCCATGTGAACTTCCTTTGCGGTATGTCACAGTCATGTTATACCGTTGTAACGTTAAGGCCCAACGAGACAGTTTAGCACCATGAGGGGCGCTTTGGGTCAAGTAGGTGAGGGGATTGTGATCAGACACAATCTGCACTTTGGCACCGAAAATCCATGTGTCAATTTTTTTCAAGGCTTCGATGACACAAAATGCTTCTCGTTCGATGGTTGACCATCGTTGTTGACAGGGCGTTAATTTCTTGCTGAAAAATGTTATGGGCATTTCTTTTGTAAATGGCTTATGTTCATTATCATTCTCACCTATGGTATCAGGTTCAATGTTTCTTCTAACCTTCTTCGGAAACATACAATGACCTGACTAGAACAGAGAGCTTACTAAAGCTATGTTCACTAATTGTAGTAAGTAGACAGGATACAGACGAAGGGTATACAAAACCCTTTATTTTTTCTTTATATACAATGACTTCCGTACTTCGGAATACAATGACCCTCCACTCGGGGTCTAACTTAAAAGATATCAAAATAAAACTAAACTCTAATTTAACTTTAGAATAAGATTGGCCTTATAATAACAGAAAGCGTATGTAGCACAGAGACTGTGAACACTACAATACGTTTAATTTATCAAGAGGATTAAAACCTCTGGCCTGGAAGGCAAAGTAGCAACTGCGTAACTTCTAAGGTAAGCGGCCTGCTTCGAACTCACGGCTTCCTCTCTTCTGCTTGGCAAAAAGGCCACACTTAAATACTTGGCGTTCGCCAGACAACTTTGCATAAACTCCTTCACGCTTATAATTCTGGCCGGAAGTAGAAAATAAGAAGTGATAGTAAAGATTTAAAATAAAATAAACGTTAGTAAAACTTAAGATCCTTACATACTTCCCGCCAGAGTTAATTAGTTTGAAACTGAGGTCTAAAACGACCCTGTTGAAAACTTTTAGCTCTAGAAACTAACGCGAGGCCAAACTTTTACAATCATATCTTAGCTAGAAACTAGAAAATTGTAAAAGAAAGAAATTTGTTACAATAGCAGCTCCCGGAATATACAACAATCTTTTTTCTTTTTCATCTGTACTGCATCAAAACAGGAGCTTTATTCAATTCTGGTTCCTTCCAGAGATCTGGAAGGAAAACTAGTTTAATGAAATGTTACAGAATGACATTGCAAATAACATATAGAATATACTTTTCTTAACATTCTTATTTCATTCATGACTATTTTAATTATCTCTCCCCGTGTTCTCTGACATGTGTTGTAAAAACACCAAACACGAATGTATTTCTGTCTATGTGTTCAACACTTCCTCCTACAATCAAAACACTAATGTGTTAAAATTCAACATACGAGACCTCTTAACACACCCTAATTTCAACTCTAGACCCTGAGGTACTATTCTGAAAGTGGCTAACTCTAAAGTGTAGCGTCAGAGAGCCTAACTACATCATTCAACCTTTAACACATATTCACCATGATTTAATCTTTACAGTCACACGAATAACAAATTTTTTAACATTACTTTCACTTTTACCATATCACGTTATTTCTAAACATTCAAAATAACAGTTCACATGTATACAAGAACATATCAAGATGCCGTTAATTTTACACATTTGAAAACATACATTAGTAGTACATTGTTAACTTCTATTCTTTTCAAAGCAAGTGCCAATTCTTTCTACATTGAAATAATACTACATTTCAAAAAGTCTTTCAGACTAAAACTTCTTTCTTGTTAGAATGTTTTAAATAAAATTTATACAATAACTGTTTACAATATTTAAGCCTTTATACAACGCTATTATACATCAACTTTAGTTTTACGCGCGAGTAATTGAAAAACATAATAAGAAAATCGGTCACAACTCATTTCTCGCCCTTTTGGCGATAAAGGTAGACCTCGCATGAGGTAAAACTTCTTGAAATCTGCCACTTGCAGTAAGAATGAAAGATTAACTTAAGTTTGTAAAGTAACATAAAATTTTACTTATCTTTGTAATATTCAGACATCCTTTTCTGGGCCCAGTCTTTAAAGGTGCTGCAGACCGTAGCTTGGTTGATCCTCCTTCTTGTACGGGCTCGCCCTTCAGTGCTTTCCTCTGGAAGCTTCCGTTTTTCACCACTACGGCCACCCTTGAACATCTTCCTTCTGTCCTCTGCTTGTGGTCTTGGCCGTTTGAAGGCAGCTGGTCTTGGTGGAACCGGGAAACTTCTGTCGTGATCCTGCTTGGACCTCGTTGTTGGCCGTTCAAATTTTTCTTGTACTTTTTCCTCCGCCGCTGATGGCCCTTCCGCAGTTCGGCGACTTTTGCTGCGGAGAGTTCTGTCGGATGAGTCAATCTTCCGTTTCACAGCCGGGTTATAGTTGCCGTCCTTTCTCCCGGTCTTTTCCACATACGTCGTCCTTCTCCCTTCTTCATTCTGGGGGTGTTCGTGAACTCTGTTTTTTGGACGGTGGAACGGCTTCTTTTTCTTTGTACCTTCAATTTTTCCGCGGGGCAATTTTCTTTTCACTTGCTTCTGTCTCTCATTGGCTTGCCCTTGTACTTGTCGTTTTCCCACCTCTGGAACTTGTACCTGCGGTGTCTGCCGTACCGGATCCTGCAAAAGATCTGAAAAGATTTGCATTTTATTACGGTCATCGAATGGTTTTATCTGGTCAATGTTTGCGGAACAGGTTTCACCATTTCTTGCCTTTAACACTACAACAGCGTGAGTTATTTTTTCTATAACATATGGTCCTTCAAAGCGTGGAAAAAATTTGGCAGTTTTATCTTCTGGTGCTGAAGAAAGTGAATGCTTAATTTTTAGTACTTCATCCCCTACTTTATAAGTTACTCCCCGTCGTTTCAAGTCATAATACAATTTTTGTTTTCTTTGTGCTACTTCCGTATTCTTTTTTGCTTCTTTTATTAGTTTTTCCATATCACCCATTTTAAATTCTGGGGCTCTTTGTTGCACATAAAATAGTTTATCTAACGGTGTTATAACCTTTCTGCCTAGAAATAACTCAGCAGGAGTTTTGCCCGTTGTATCATGTTTTGCGGTCCTAAGGGCGAAAGCAAATTCATTGACATAGTTATCCCAGCTTTTATGAAAATTTTTAACATAACTACGGATAATTTTCACTATATTTCTGTTGACCCGTTCCTCTATATTTGATTGCGGCCGATACGGGACCATTTTTAAATGACGTATGCCCAGTTTTTGGCACATGTCTTCAAATATATTACTTACAAATTGAGGACCATTATCCGATATAACTTTTAGGGGCGCCCCGTATTTTAAAATATATTTATTTAAAATAGAATCGGTAACTAATTTCGCGGAGGCTCGTTTTAAGGGAACAATTTCGGTCCATTTACTAAAATGATCAACTATAACAAGGAGATAGCGACTTTTGTTCTTTTAGGGAAAGGGCCCAATAAATCGATGCCGATTATTTCATTTGGAAATTCGGATTTAATACTATTTAGAAACCCGGCCGGGCGGAAATTAATATAATTAACGGCTTGACATGTTGGGCAGGACTGGACATACGCCCTTGTTAACTTTTGCAGTTCAGGAAAGTAGACTGCCTCGCATACGCGTTGAGTAGTTTTTCGAATACCAGCATGAGAAGCTAAAGGGCTGTCATGGAGCTCTTGCAGGATATTTAATCTAAGACTAGCTGGGATAACAGGTCGAAATTCGTTGTTGGAATTCGTAGTTTTTGTATAAAATAATAGACCATCTATTAGTTCGTAATGGGCCGCCCTATTTCTTATCGCCACAATATCTTGGTGGCTAAAATTTTCAGGATCCTTCAAATACTCATAAATACTTCCAAACTCAGGATCCTTACCCAGTTCGGTTATTACAGTTTCTCGGGAATTTATTGTACACGCTGTCAGCATTGCAACTTTTACGGTATTACCCTGTTCGTCTAATTTAATTCGTGACAGGGCATCTGCTACGATATTTTCCTTTCCGGGGGTATGCTTGATTACCAGATTATATTCTTGCAGCTTGAGTGCCCATCTTATTAACCTTGGGGATAAATTTTTTCCAGAGTACAATCTAGTTACCGCCGCATGATCAGAATATACTGTTATCGGCGCCTTTCCAAAATAGACTCGGAACTTTTGCACTGCTAACAGAACTGAAAGTGCCTCTCTCTCGGTCGCGGAATAGTTTCTTTGTGTTTGATTTAAAGTTCGGCTAAAAAATGCCACTGGCTGCTGATTTTGCGAAAGTACCGCTCCTACCGCATAATCCGAAGCATCCGCTGAAATTTCTAAATTTTCATCCTTTTCAGGAAATTTCAACACAGGGGCTTGCGTTAATGCTTGTTTTAATTTTTCGAAAGCACTATTGGCTTCGGCCGTCCACGAGAATCTTGCCTTTTTCCTTTTTAATTTTAACAATGGCTCAGCGATAGCCGCAAAATCTTTTATAAAGGACCTATAATATGAACAAAGTCCTAGAAAAGAAGAGAGCTTCTTTGCCGTGTTTGGAGTCGGATACTTTTGTACAGCGATTATTTTTGATTCATCTGTCTCGATCCCTTTTTGCGATATTTTGTAACCTAAATATTTTAATTCAGGGGCTGCAAGTTTGCATTTTTCGACATTAACTTTTAGACCGGCCTCATTTAATAAAGAAAACACCTGTCTTAAATCCTGTACATGTTGGTCTAGATTATCACTAGTAATAATGATATCGTCTAAATAGATAAATGTGGACTTTCCGAGAACAGGTCTTAACACAATGTCCATGCATCGCTGAAATGTTGCTGGGGCGCCTGAAAGGCCAAACGGCATTCGCAAAAATGCATAAGTGCCAGACTTGGTTATAAAAGCAGTCTTAGGCACGTCCTCAGGCCTGATCCCTATTTGAAAATAACCATTCGTTAAGTCTAAAGTTGTCATAAATTTGGTTGATTTTATGTTCCTTAAAATTTCTTCTATAATCGGTAACGGATATACCGGATATTTCGTTATGGAATTTAATTTACGGTAATCAATAGCGAATCTCCACCTTTTTGGATGCTCCAAAGGATAATCATTATTTTTCTTACATAAAACCACCGGACTAGCATAACTACTTGAGATAGGCGTTACGATCTTTTTACGTAGCATATCGGTAATATGCCATTCTATAATTTTTTCCTTATTCTTATCATACCGGTATGGTTTTTGACGAACCAGCAATGCATCTCCGGTGTCAATACTATGGTTAGTAACCTGGGTAAATCCTGGAATATCACTAAATAAGGAAGCAAATTCACTTACCACTTGTCGGATTCTATCTTGCTCGTCATTAGGCAGGTGGTCGAGATTTAACCTTGGCGATTCAACCTTTTCTACACGCACTGGTTTCATCGTCAGCTTAAGAGACGCTTCATTAAAATCCAGTGTAGCTTGTGCGTCTGAAAGAAAGTCTATTCCTAGTATTAAGTGTGCTTGCAAATTCTTTACTATAAAAAACATCACCTTTACTTGTTCGTCCTTGATACGGATGTACAAAGGTACTTTACCTACGCACTTACATTGTTCTCCTTGCGCCGCTAATACTGTTGTATTATCCGCATTATATATGCGGTATTTGCGAAAATACTTTCTAAAAAAGACTTCTGCCACACAGGAACACTGCGCGCCGGTATCCAGGAGTGCGGTGGCCGGGATATTATTTACCAAGACTTCAATCTTCGGAAGAGTTAAATTTTTCACCATTACTGTATTTAACTTGTAGGAAGAGGGGTTTTCGTGGCCTTCGGATTTCCGCACCCTCTCGTCAGCAGAAATCCGTTTTAGTTTAAATTATTTTTCCTTTCGGTGCTTTCCTTCTTTCTCCACTGGCCTTGAGACTTTTTTCCTGGGTTGCTATTGAACTGTCGACGTTCGCCGGCTGTTTTTGAATGCTCGGGTTTCCTTGCCCACTGATTCGCTTTTTCTCCGTAGCCATGTGCTTGAGTTTGCTGTAGTCTTGGCGTACCAAATTGGTTTCGCTGTTGATATTGGCGTCTTCTTTCGACGTCCGCCGTTCTTCTACTTTCAAACTGGATTGCTAGCTCAAATAATTTTTCCAGTGTAGTCGGATTTCTCAATTCAATAAAGTCTTGCACTTGGGGTAGTAACCTCGGCAAAATCACTTGAATTATTTCAGGATCCGGACGGTTTCCATACAAGAGCTTGAAAACGTGAATTTTTCTTAAAATAAAACTCGACATGTTTTCCATTCTTTGTTGATATATACTGAAAAGTTCTGTTTCTAATTTCGCACGATCCCTTACAACAGGGAAGGCTTTTAGTAGGGCAGTCTTGAAATTTTCGTAGGTATAGGTGGGACTTCCTGCTTGACCCAAGAGACTTCTGCCGATACATTTGAACCAGTTAAGCGCTTGGCCCCTCAAAGCGCTGGTAGCTAAGGTAACTTTTTGAAACTCGTGCACGGGGTAGAGCATGAAGTGGTCATCCAATTTTTCCAAAAAACTGGTTACTTGTGAGTTTCCATTAAACGTTGCTTCTGGTTTCATCGAAGCGCGCATGGTCTGGACAATATACCCAAATCCTTCCAGGGCGGCAGCTGGCATTTCTGGATTCTGAGCTGTTTCTGCAGGCAGCACAGGTTCTTCTTGAAAATCGGCCATGGTTATTCTTCGTCGGGCGCCACTATCAGGTTCAATGTTTCTTCTAACCTTCTTCGGAAACATACAATGACCTGACTAGAACAGAGAGCTTACTAAAGCTATGTTCACTAATTGTAGTAAGTAGACAGGATACAGACGAAGGGTATACAAAACCCTTTATTTTTTCTTTATATACAATGACTTCCGTACTTCGGAATACAATGACCCTCCACTCGGGGTCTAACTTAAAAGATATCAAAATAAACCTAAACTCTAATTTAACTTTAGAATAAGATTGGCCTTATAATAACAGAAAGCGTATGTAGCACAGAGACTGTGAACACTACAATACGTTTAATTTATCAAGAGGATTAAAACCTCTGGCCTGGAAGGCAAAGTAGCAACTGCGTAACTTCTAAGGTAAGCGGCCTGCTTCGAACTCACGGCTTCCTCTCTTCTGCTTGGCAAAAAGGCCACACTTAAATACTTGGCGTTCGCCAGACAACTTTGCATAAACTCCTTCACGCTTATAATTCTGGCCGGAAGTAGAAAATAAGAAGTGATAGTAAAGATTTAAAATAAAATAAACGTTAGTAAAACTTAAGATCCTTACAATGGTAGGCAATCCTAGTAGCTGTTGTTCCTTATCATCTCTCCTCTCTTCTATCTTTCCAATGGCTTTGTCAAGTAGCTCATACCATTTATCAATTGTTTCAACTTTATCAATTTCTTCAAATATGGGATTTCTGTGCTTGGTGAAAGTCCTATAAACTAAAAAAAATCTCAGCAATTTTTTTCTTCTGCTTTTTCTAATAATTCTTCATCAACATGATGTAGATCGTCTACCTCGGACTCGGGCTCTTCTATTAATTCAGCAATTCCTTCCGTTTCTTTCTCGTCTTCCAGTTCTTCGCTTTCATCCGAATAAATTTCTGTTCAATCTTCCATGTTTTCACCCTTGAACTTGAAAGGTTTCTGTGGTTTTCAGTTTCATTGTGGATGACATTTTCCTTTTCAGTTTCAACTTTTGTTGTATAATCCACACTTTCTTTTTCATCTCCCAGTTCAACAGTATCTATGCTGTCCTTATTGTACTTTTTGTTTCTGTTATCATCCAGAATTTCTTTTTCAGTAAATTGTAATAGTTCACTGTTATCTGCAAGTTTATTTTCAGTTTCAAGATCTGCAGCTTCTGTGTGATTTACATTTTCATTTTCAGTTACTAAATCAGCTTTCATACTTTCCTTATGGATTATTAAGTCATTCTTTTTATCATCTACTTTTTCCTTCTCGTTTCCAATTTCAGCAATATATTCTTTCTCTTCTATGTTCTCATAATCAAGATTTACTTGAGTTTTATTGTCATCTGCAAGTATTTCTTTTTCAGCTGCAGTTTCAGCATCATCTGTATTTTCTGATTTGGTTATTGGCTTCATTTGAGTTTCACTTTCATTGACAGTTTCTTTTTCAACTGGGATTTCAGTCTCACCCATAAATTCGTTTTTACTTTCAGGTGGAATAATTTCTACATCTGTTATTTTGCTGTCAATTAACTTTTCCTCTTTGAGTTCATCTTCTGTTTCTACCCTCTTAGTTTCTCCTGTTATAATTTCTTCCTTCTGTGCTTCCTGTTCAACAATTTTATCTTCTATCATTTCTGTTTTCTCCATTTCTGTAAAGGGCAGTTCTTTACAACTTCCACAGAATTTTTTAACATCTTGCTTAATAGTAGGCCAAAAGAATGAGTACTTGATTCGTTGAATTGTCTTTTTCTCACCGAGGTGGCCGGCAAGAAGAATTTCATGTGCCATTCTTAGGACTTCCCTTCTTTTTTCTAAAGGTAACACAACTTGCTTAATGTTTTCACCACAGATATATTCGGAATGAAGTAATATGCTATCATCGAAAGTATATGAAATTTGATTTTTATTTGCCCATTCAAAGCATTTTTTCAGAGTTTCGTCTTGTTCTTGATGTGTCTTGAATTCTAGTCTTATCCTGTTCGTTGTTTTCAGAGACTCTATGTTTTCTTGGGAAATCTGATTAACAACAGCCAAATTTGTAGTATTATCTTCAACTGGTGAGGGTTTATCATTTTAAAACCAATTTATTTGAAAACTAGCATCTTCGCTGCGAGCCTTCGTCTGGCTTTTAAATGTACCGGAAAAAATGGTCGAATTCCAAAAACAAAACTCCGGAAAAAATGGGGAACTCCAAACGTTAAAGTTAAAAACTGCGTAGGATTTTACTCTGCAGAACAACTTCATAAAAAAAGTTATTACGTATAACAAAATTACAATGAAATAAGCAATATCCCTTAATACAAATATTAATTATCCTAATAAATAAATTAACCAAATTCCCTTTGCAAAATCTTAAGAACTCAAATGGTATAAAGGAGGTTTTGTTTCCTAAAAAAAATCAGTCAAAACTTTTCAATATCTTAAAAACAGTGAAATGAGCAATAAATAAAATAAAGGAATGCAAAAAAACAAAAAATTCTGAAAAGCAAAGTATAATTAATGATATTTTATCTTATGTTTTCAAGGGAAAAAATACAATGAAATAAGCTATATCTCTTAATACAAATATTAATTATCCTAATTAAAAATTAACCAAATTTCCGTAGACAAAAATCATGCAAAACTTTTCAATATCTTATAAACAGGGAAATAAGCAAAAAATAACATGAAAACAACTCAAAAGACATAAAATTCCGCGCAGAATTTTACTCCGAAGAACAACTTTATCAAACAAAAAACAAAAAAACAAAAAAAAAAAAAAATATTATATTTATATAAAAATGGAAATGAAATATACCAATCTCTTAAAAACAGTGACATAAGAAATACGATGAAAAATTGTTGCCAAACCCATATTTCTAAAAGAATGAAACTATTCAAAATGATGCGATTTCATCAAAAATCTATCAACAACAATAAGACAGGAAAATTGTTGCCAAAATCACATTTTTAAAGATGTGAGAGGTGAGAAGTGTACTCGGAAGCTTCATTTAAAAAATCTTTTAAAAATACAAAATATTATCATTTTTCCAAAATTCTTTTTGTAAAAGCATTCGCAAGGATAAAAGTTTAACGTGTCCAAAAATCAAAACAAAAAAAAAATAAATAAATAAATAAATAAATAAATAAATGAATAAAATAAAATAAACTGTACAATTTTAAAAATAAACTTTTTTAGAAAAAATCCCATTGAAAAAGTGTTAAGCTCCCTTTGTTAAATAAATTCGTATTTAATCGATTTATTGAAACACGAAATTTATTTTAAGTTCGTAAAATAGCTAAGTGCCTACGTTTCATGACGATGTAAATATGGAGTGTGTAGAGTAAAATCTCGCTTTCCTATAGCCCTTTATGTTTCAAAATGACACGATTTCGTCACAAAACATGAAATAAAAAAGAATTCGAATTCGAATTTCGAAAAAATCGCTTCGAAGTGCACTGGCTCTTGTGTAGATGTACCTATGTACGAAATTTCGTAGCCGTGGGTCTATTAGCTTACGCGCAGCGCGAACGAAAGTCACACACACAAACAGACTCTTTATTTTATTATATGTAGAGAAGATATGTAGAGATAAGATTGTTTAAGGGAAGGAAACTTTTAAGTTTCGCAGCTGTATCCTGACCCTTAAGACGGTCATCACGGAAAGTCTAGCCTTTTGCAATTCTCTTGAGAGCTCACATCTACCGAACAATATCTAGTGTAATCAATCTCACTTAGCGGAATCATTGAAGTAAAATTCTGGGAGGGATGGAGTAAAGATCCTTTCCTTATTTCAATACAATGAATATTGAATCTTGTAGGAAGAATAAAGCTAATTTTCAGAATAAACAAAATACTTTTATTTAAATTTTAAAACTGAACCAAAAAAATAAATACTGCAGCTCTAAACTATCAAAATTTTAAACTCTTAACTACTGCACTTAAAACTCTTACAACTATTAAAATATTCCTCATCTTAAACTCTCTAAAACAAAAAAATATAAAAAATCTACCGAATCCTCTTCTTGTTGCCACACCGTAAAAAAACAAGTTCTTGTCCTATTTATATTTCACGTTCTCTTTAAGTCACGATCTTCACAAGTCATGATCTTTACAAGTCACGATCTTTACAAGTCCCCCCACAAGAAGCACATTCGTCACCGTAGAGACAATGTTGCTCAGAGTTCATTGAGAGAGAAAGAGTTAACAGCTAGCCTTGACAAAGCAACAGCATTCCCATGTGAACTTCCTTTGCGGTATGTCACAGTCATGTTATACCGTTGTAACGTTAAGGCCCAACGAGACAGTTTAGCACCATGAGGGGCGCTTTGGGTCAAGTAGGTGAGGGGATTGTGATCAGACACAATCTGCACTTTGGCACCGAAAATCCATGTGTCAAATTTTTTCAAGGCTTCGATGACACAAAATGCTTCTCGTTCGATGGTTGACCATCGTTGTTGACAGGGCGTTAATTTCTTGCTGAAAAATGTTATGGGCATTTCTTTTGTAAATGGCTTATGTTCATTATCATTCTCACCTATGGTAGGCAATCCTAGTAGCTGTTGTTCCTTATCATCTCTCCTCTCTTCTATCTTTCCAATGGCTTTGTCAAGTAGCTCATACCATTTATCAATTGT
Source organism: Stegodyphus dumicola (assembly GCF_044657685.1). Classification (NCBI taxonomy): domain Eukaryota; kingdom Metazoa; phylum Arthropoda; class Arachnida; order Araneae; family Eresidae; genus Stegodyphus; species Stegodyphus dumicola. The sequence goes on from NC_140771.1 coordinate 205,980,220, forward strand.
TTCAACTTTATCAATTTCTTCAAATATGGGATTTCTGTGCTTGGTGAAAGTCCTATAAACTAAAAAAAATCTCAGCAATTTTTTTCTTCTGCTTTTTCTAATAATTCTTCATCAACATGATGTAGATCGTCTACCTCGGACTCGGGCTCTTCTATTAATTCAGCAATTCCTTCCGTTTCTTTCTCGTCTTCCAGTTCTTCGCTTTCATCCGAATAACTTTCTGTTCAATCTTCCATGTTTTCACCCTTGAACTTGAAAGGTTTCTGTGGTTTTCAGTTTCATTGTGGATGACATTTTCCTTTTCAGTTTCAACTTTTGTTGTATAATCCACACTTTCTTTTTCATCTCCCAGTTCAACAGTATCTATGCTGTCCTTATTGTACTTTTTGTTTCTGTTATCATCCAGAATTTCTTTTTCAGTAAATTGTAATAGTTCACTGTTATCTGCAAGTTTATTTTCAGTTTCAAGATCTGCAGCTTCTGTGTGATTTACATTTTCATTTTCAGTTACTAAATCAGCTTTCATACTTTCCTTATGGATTATTAAGTCATTCTTTTTATCATCTACTTTTTCCTTCTCGTTTCCAATTTCAGCAATATATTCTTTCTCTTCTATGTTCTCATAATCAAGATTTACTTGAGTTTTATTGTCATCTGCAAGTATTTCTTTTTCAGCTGCAGTTTCAGCATCATCTGTATTTTCTGATTTGGTTATTGGCTTCATTTGAGTTTCACTTTCATTGACAGTTTCTTTTTCAACTGGGATTTCAGTCTCACCCATAAATTCGTTTTTACTTTCAGGTGGAATAATTTCTACATCTGTTATTTTGCTGTCAATTAACTTTTCCTCTTTGAGTTCATCTTCTGTTTCTACCCTCTTAGTTTCTCCTGTTATAATTTCTTCCTTCTGTGCTTCCTGTTCAACAATTTTATCTTCTATCATTTCTGTTTTCTCCATTTCTGTAAAGGGCAGTTCTTTACAACTTCCACAGAATTTTTTAACATCTTGCTTAATAGTAGGCCAAAAGAATGAGTACTTGATTCGCTGAATTGTCTTTTTCTCACCGAGGTGGCCGGCAAGAGGGATTTCATGTGCCATTCTTAGGACTTCCCTTCTTTTTTCTAAAGGTAACACAACTTGCTTAATGTTTTCACCACAGGTATATTCGGAATGAAGTAATATGCCATCATCGAAAGTATAAGTTTCGTCTTGTTCTTGATGTGTCTTGAATTCTAGTCTTACCCTGTTCGTTGTTTTCAGAGACTCTATGTTTTCTTGGGAAATCTGATTAACAACAGCCAAATTTGTAGTATTATCTTCAACTGGTGAGGGTTTATCATTTTAAAACCAATTTATTTGAAAACTAGAATCTTCGCTGCGAGCCTTCGTCTGGCTTTTAAATGTACCGGAAAAAATGGTAACAACCAAAAACAAAACTCCGGAAAAAATGGGGAACTCCAAACGTTAAAGTTAAAAACTGCGTAGGATTTTACTCTGCAGAACAACTTCATAAAAAAAGTTATTACGTATAACAAAATTACAATGAAATAAGCAATATCCCTTAATACAAATATTAATTATCCTAATAAATAAATTAACCAAATTCCCTTTGCAAAATCTTAAGAACTCAAATGGTATAAAGGAGGTTTTGTTTCCTAAAAAAAATCAGTCAAAACTTTTCAATATCTTAAAAACAGTGAAATGAGCAATAAATAAAATAAAGGAATGCAAAAAAACAAAAAATTCTGAAAAGCAAAGTATAATTAATGATATTTTATCTTATGTTTTCAAGGGAAAAAATACAATGAAATAAGCTATATCTCTTAATACAAATATTAATTATCCTAATTAAAAATTAACCAAATTTCCGTAGACAAAAATCATGCAAAACCTTTCAATATCTTATAAACAGGGAAATAAGCAAAAAATAACATGAAAACAACTCAAAAGACATAAAATTCCGCGCAGAATTTTACTCCGAAGAACAACTTTATCAAACAAAAAACAAAAAAACAAAAAAAAAAAAAATATTATATTTATATAAAAATGGAAATGAAATATATCAATCTCTTAAAAACAGTGACATAAGAAATACGATGAAAAATTGTTGCCAAACCCATATTTCTAAAAGAATGAAACTATTCAAAATGATGCGATTTCATCAAAAATCTATCAACAACAATAAGACAGGAAAATTGTTGCCAAAATCACATTTTTAAAGATGTGAGAGGTGAGAAGTGTACTCGGAAGCTTCATTTAAAAAATCTTTTAAAAATACAAAATATTATCATTTTTCCAAAATTCTTTTTGTAAAAGCATTCGCAAGGATAAAAGTTTAACGTGTCCAAAAATCAAAAAAAAAAATAAATAAAAAATAAAATAAAATAAAATAAATAAATAAATGAATGAATAAAATAAAATAAACTGTACAATTTTAAAAATAAACTTTTTTAGAAAAAATCCCATTGAAAAAGTGTTAAGCTCCCTTTGTTAAATAAATTCGTATTTAATCGATTTATTGAAACACGAAATTTATTTTAAGTTCGTAAAATAGCTAAGTGCCTACGTTTCATGACGATGTAAAAATGGAGTGTGTAGAGTAAAATCTCGCTTTCCTATAGCCCTTTATGTTTCAAAATGACACGATTTCGTCACAAAACATGAAATAAAAAAAAATTCGAATTCGAATTTCGAAAAAATCGCTTCGAAGTGCACTGGCTCTTGTGTAGATGTACCTATGTACGAAATTTCGTAGCCGTGGGTCTATTAGCTTACGCGCAGCGCGAACGAAAGTCACACACACAAACAGACTCTTTCTTTTATTATATGTAGAGAAGATATGTAGAGATAAGATTGTTTAAGGGAAGGAAACTTTTAAGTTTCGCAGCTGTATCCTGACCCTTAAGACGGTCATCACGGAAAGTCTAGCCTTTTGCAATTCTCTTGAGAGCTCACATCTACCGAACAATATCTAGTGTAATCAATCTCACTTAGCGGAATCATTGAAGTAAAATTCTGGGAGGGATGGAGTAAAGATCCTTTCCTTATTTCAATACAATGAATATTGAATCTTGTAGGGAGAATAAAGCTAATTTTCAGAATAAACAAAATACTTTTATTTAAATTTTAAAACTGAACCAAAAAAATAAATACTGCAGCTCTAAACTATCAAAATTTTAAACTCTTAACTACTGCACTTAAAACTCTTACAACTATTAAAATATTCCTCATCTTAAACTCTCTAAAACAAAAAAATATAAAAAATCTACCGAATCCTCTTCTTGTTGCCACACCGTAAAAAAACAAGTTCTTGTCCTATTTATATTTCACGTTCTCTTTAAGTCACGATCTTCACAAGTCATGATCTTTACAAGTCACGATCTTTACAAGTCCCCCCACAAGAAGCACATTCGTCACCGTAGAGACAATGTTGCTCAGAGTTCATTGAGAGAGAAAGAGTTAACAGCTAGCCTTGACAAAGCAACAGCATTCCCATGTGAACTTCCTTTGCGGTATGTCACAGTCATGTTATACCGTTGTAACGTTAAGGCCCAACGAGACAGTTTAGCACCATGAGGGGCGCTTTGGGTCAAGTAGGTGAGGGGATTGTGATCAGACACAATCTGCACTTTGGCACCGAAAATCCATGTGTCAAATTTTTTCAAGGCTTCGATGACACAAAATGCTTCTCGTTCGATGGTTGACCATCGTTGTTGACAGGGCGTTAATTTCTTGCTGAAAAATGTTATGGGCATTTCTTTTGTAAATGGCTTATGTTCATTATCATTCTCACCTATGGTAGGCAATCCTAGTAGCTGTTGTTCCTTATCATCTCTCCTCTCTTCTATCTTTCCAATGGCTTTGTCAAGTAGCTCATACCATTTATCAATTGTTTCAACTTTATCAATTTCTTCAAATATGGGATTTCTGTGCTTGGTGAAAGTCCTATAAACTAAAAAAAATCTCAGCAATTTTTTTCTTCTGCTTTTTCTAATAATTCTTCATCAACATGATGTAGATCGTCTACCTCGGACTCGGGCTCTTCTATTAATTCAGCAATTCCTTCCGTTTCTTTCTCGTCTTCCAGTTCTTCGCTTTCATCCGAATAACTTTCTGTTCAATCTTCCATGTTTTCACCCTTGAACTTGAAAGGTTTCTGTGGTTTTCAGTTTCATTGTGGATGACATTTTCCTTTTCAGTTTCAACTTTTGTTGTATAATCCACACTTTCTTTTTCATCTCCCAGTTCAACAGTATCTATGCTGTCCTTATTGTACTTTTTGTTTCTGTTATCATCCAGAATTTCTTTTTCAGTAAATTGTAATAGTTCACTGTTATCTGCAAGTTTATTTTCAGTTTCAAGATCTGCAGCTTCTGTGTGATTTACATTTTCATTTTCAGTTACTAAATCAGCTTTCATACTTTCCTTATGGATTATTAAGTCATTCTTTTTATCATCTACTTTTTCCTTCTCGTTTCCAATTTCAGCAATATATTCTTTCTCTTCTATGTTCTCATAATCAAGATTTACTTGAGTTTTATTGTCATCTGCAAGTATTTCTTTTTCAGCTGCAGTTTCAGCATCATCTGTATTTTCTGATTTGGTTATTGGCTTCATTTGAGTTTCACTTTCATTGACAGTTTCTTTTTCAACTGGGATTTCAGTCTCACCCATAAATTCGTTTTTACTTTCAGGTGGAATAATTTCTACATCTGTTATTTTGCTGTCAATTAACTTTTCCTCTTTGAGTTCATCTTCTGTTTCTACCCTCTTAGTTTCTCCTGTTATAATTTCTTCCTTCTGTGCTTCCTGTTCAACAATTTTATCTTCTATCATTTCTGTTTTCTCCATTTCTGTAAAGGGCAGTTCTTTACAACTTCCACAGAATTTTTTAACATCTTGCTTAATAGTAGGCCAAAAGAATGAGTACTTGATTCGCTGAATTGTCTTTTTCTCACCGAGGTGGCCGGCAAGAGGGATTTCATGTGCCATTCTTAGGACTTCCCTTCTTTTTTCTAAAGGTAACACAACTTGCTTAATGTTTTCACCACAGATATATTCGGAATGAAGTAATATGCCATCATCGAAAGTATAAGTTTCGTCTTGTTCTTGATGTGTCTTGAATTCTAGTCTTACCCTGTTCGTTGTTTTCAGAGACTCTATGTTTTCTTGGGAAATCTGATTAACAACAGCCAAATTTGTAGTATTATCTTCAACTGGTGAGGGTTTATCATTTTAAAACCAATTTATTTGAAAACTAGCATCTTCGCTGCGAGCCTTCGTCTGGCTTTTAAATGTACCGGAAAAAATGGTAACAACCAAAAACAAAACTCCGGAAAAAATGGGGAACTCCAAACGTTAAAGTTAAAAACTGCGTAGGATTTTACTCTGCAGAACAACTTCATAAAAAAAGTTATTACGTATAACAAAATTACAATGAAATAAGCAATATCCCTTAATACAAATATTAATTATCCTAATAAATAAATTAACCAAATTCCCTTTGCAAAATCTTAAGAACTCAAATGGTATAAAGGAGGTTTTGTTTCCTAAAAAAAATCAGTCAAAACTTTTCAATATCTTAAAAACAGTGAAATGAGCAATAAATAAAATAAAGGAATGCAAAAAAACAAAAAATTCTGAAAAGCAAAGTATAATTAATGATATTTTATCTTATGTTTTCAAGGGAAAAAATACAATGAAATAAGCTATATCTCTTAATACAAATATTAATTATCCTAATTAAAAATTAACCAAATTTCCGTAGACAAAAATCATGCAAAACCTTTCAATATCTTATAAACAGGGAAATAAGCAAAAAGTAACATGAAAACAACTCAAAAGACATAAAATTCCGCGCAGAATTTTACTCCGAAGAACAACTTTATCAAACAAAAAACAAAAAAAAAAAATATTATATTTATATAAAAATGAAAATGAAATATACCAATCTCTTAAAAACAGTGACATAAGAAATACGATGAAAAATTGTTGCCAAACCCATATTTCTAAAAGAATGAAACTATTCAAAATGATGCGATTTCATCAAAAATCTATCAACAACAATAAGACAGGAAAATTGTTGCCAAAATCACATTTTTAAAGATGTGAGAGGTGAGAAGTGTACTCGGAAGCTTCATTTAAAAAATCTTTTAAAAATACAAAATATTATCATTTTTCCAAAATTCTTTTTGTAAAAGCATTCGCAAGGATAAAAGTTTAACGTGTCCAAAAATCAAAAAAAAAAATAAATAAAAAATAAAATAAAATAAAATAAATAAATAAATGAATGAATAAAATAAAATAAACTGTACAATTTTAAAAATAAACTTTTTTAGAAAAAATCCCATTGAAAAAGTGTTAAGCTCCCTTTGTTAAATAAATTCGTATTTAATCGATTTATTGAAACACGAAATTTATTTTAAGTTCGTAAAATAGCTAAGTGCCTACGTTTCATGACGATGTAAAAATGGAGTGTGTAGAGTAAAATCTCGCTTTCCTATAGCCCTTTATGTTTCAAAATGACACGATTTCGTCACAAAACATGAAATAAAAAAAAATTCGAATTCGAATTTCGAAAAAATCGCTTCGAAGTGCACTGGCTCTTGTGTAGATGTACCTATGTACGAAATTTCGTAGCCGTGGGTCTATTAGCTTACGCGCAGCGCGAACGAAAGTCACACACACAAACAGACTCTTTCTTTTATTATATGTAGAGAAGATATGTAGAGATAAGATTGTTTAAGGGAAGGAAACTTTTAAGTTTCGCAGCTGTATCCTGACCCTTAAGACGGTCATCACGGAAAGTCTAGCCTTTTGCAATTCTCTTGAGAGCTCACATCTACCGAACAATATCTAGTGTAATCAATCTCACTTAGCGGAATCATTGAAATAAAATTCTGGGAGGGATGGAGTAAAGATCCTTTCCTTATTTCAATATAATGAATACTGAATCTTGTAGGAAGAATAAAGCTAATTTTCAGAATAAACAAAATACTTTTATTTAAATTTTAAAACTGAACCAAAAAAATAAATACTGCAGCTCTAAACTATCAAAATTTTAAACTCTTAACTACTGCAGTTAAAACTCTTACAACTATTAAAATATTCCTCATCTTAAACTCTCTAAAACAAAAAAATATAAAAAATCTATCGAATCCTCTTCTTGTTGCCACACCGTAAAAAAACAAGTTCTTGTCCTATTTATATTTCACGTTCTCTTTAAGTCACGATCTTCACAAGTCATGATCTTTACAAGTCACGATCTTTACAAGTCCCCCCACAAGAAGCACATTCGTCACCGTAGAGACAATGTTGCTCAGAGTTCATTGAGAGAGAAAGAGTTAACAGCTAGCCTTGACAAAGCATCAGCATTCCCATGTGAACTTCCTTTGCGGTATGTCACAGTCATGTTATACCGTTGTAACGTTAAGGCCCAACGAGACAGTTTAGCACCATGAGGGGCGCTTTGGGTCAAGTAGGTGAGGGGATTGTGATCAGACACAATCTGCACTTTGGCACCGAAAATCCATGTGTCAAATTTTTTCAAGGCTTCGATGACACAAAATGCTTCTCGTTCGATGGTTGACCATCGTTGTTGACAGGGCGTTAATTTCTTGCTGAAAAATGTTATGGGCATTTCTTTTGTAAATGGCTTATGTTCATTATCATTCTCACCTATGGTAGGCAATCCTAGTAGCTGTTGTTCCTTATCATCTCTCCTCTCTTCTATCTTTCCAATGGCTTTGTCAAGTAGCTCATACCATTTATCAATTGTTTCAACTTTATCAATTTCTTCAAATATGGGATTTCTGTGCTTGGTGAAAGTCCTATAAACTAAAAAAAAATCTCAGCAATTTTTTTCTTCTGCTTTTTCTAATAATTCTTCATCAACATGATGTAGATCGTCTACCTCGGACTCGGGCTCTTCTATTAATTCAGCAATTCCTTCCGTTTCTTTCTCGTCTTCCAGTTCTTCGCTTTCATCCGAATAACTTTCTGTTCAATCTTCCATGTTTTCACCCTTGAACTTGAAAGGTTTCTGTGGTTTTCAGTTTCATTGTGGATGACATTTTCCTTTTCAGTTTCAACTTTTGTTGTATAATCCACAAGTTCTTTTTCATCTCCCAGTTCAACAGTATCTATGCTGTCCTTATTGTACTTTTTGTTTCTGTTATCATCCAGAATTTCTTTTTCAGTAAATTGTAATAGTTCACTGTTATCTGCAAGTTTATTTTCAGTTTCAAGATCTGCAGCTTCTGTGTGATTTACATTTTCATTTTCAGTTACTAAATCAGCTTTCATACTTTCCTTATGGATTATTAAGTCAATCTTTTTATCATCTACTTTTTCCTTCTCGTTTCCAATTTCAGCAATATATTCTTTCTCTTCTATGTTCTCATAATCAAGATTTACTTGAGTTTTATTGTCATCTGCAAGTATTTCTTTTTCAGCTGCAGTTTCAGCATCATCTGTATTTTCTGTTTTGGTTATTGGCTTCATTTGAGTTTCACTTTCATTGACAGTTTCTTTTTCAACTGGGATTTCAGTCTCACCCATAAATTCGTTTTTACTTTCAGGTGGAATAATTTCTACATCTGTTATTTTGCTGTCAATTAACTTTTCCTCTTTGAGTTCATCTTCTGTTTCTACCCTCTTAGTTTCTCCTGTTATAATTTCTTCCTTCTGTGCTTCCTGTTCAACAATTTTATCTTCTATCATTTCTGTTTTCTCCATTTCTGTAAAGGGCAGTTCTTTACAACTTCCACAGAATTTTTTAATATCTTGCTTAATAGTAGGCCAAAAGAATGAGTACTTGATTCGTTGAATTGTCTTTTTCTCACCGAGGTGGCCGGCAAGAAGGATTTCATGTGCCATTCTTAGGACTTCCCTTCTTTTTTCTAAAGGTAACACAACTTGCTTAATGTTTTCACCACAGATATATTCGGAATGAAGTAATATGCTATCATCGAAAGTATATGAAATTTGATTTTTATTTGCCCATTCAAAGCATTTTTTCAGAGTTTCGTCTTGTTCTTGATGTGTCTTGAATTCTAGTCTTATCCTGTTCGTTGTTTTCAGAGGCTCTATGTTTTCTTGGGAAATCTGATTAACAACAGCCAAATTTGTAGTATTATCTTCAACTGGTGAGGGTTTATCATTTTAAAACCAATTTATTTGAAAACTAGCATCTTCGCTGCGAGCCTTCGTCTGGCTTTTAAATGTACCGGAAAAAATGGTCGAATTCCAAAAACAAAACTCCGGAAAAAATGGGGAACTCCAAACGTTAAAGTTAAAAACTGCGTAGGATTTTACTCTGCAGAACAACTTCATAAAAAAAGTTATTACGTATAACAAAATTACAATGAAATAAGCAATATCCCATAATACAAATATTAATTATCCTAATAAATAAATTAACCAAATTCCCTTTGCAAAATCTTAAGAACTCAAATGGTATAAAGGAGGTTTTGTTTCCTAAAAAAAATCAGTCAAAACTTTTCAATATCTTAAAAACAGTGAAATGAGCAATAAATAAAATAAAGGAATGCAAAAAAACAAAAAATTCTGAAAAGCAAAGTATAATTAATGATATTTTATCTTATGTTTTCAAGGGAAAAAATACAATGAAATAAGCTATATCTCTTAATACAAATATTAATTATCCTAATTAAAAATTAACCAAATTTCCGTAGACAAAAATCATGCAAAACCTTTCAATATCTTATAAACAGGGAAATAAGCAAAAAATAACATGAAAACAACTCAAAAGACATAAAATTCCGCGCAGAATTTTACTCCGAAGAACAACTTTATCAAACAAAAAACAAAAAAACAAACAAAAAAAAAATATTATATTTATATAAAAATGGAAATGAAATATACCAATCTCTTAAAAACAGTGACATAAGAAATACGATGAAAAATTGTTGCCAAACCCATATTTCTAAAAGAATGAAACTATTCAAAATGATGCGATTTCATCAAAAATCTATCAACAACAATAAGACAGGAAAATTGTTGCCAAAATCACATTTTTAAAGATGTGAGAGGTGAGAAGTGTACTCGGAAGCTTCATTTAAAAAATCTTTTAAAAATACAAAATATTATCATTTTTCCAAAATTCTTTTTGTAAAAGCATTCGCAAGGATAAAAGTTTAACGTGTCCAAAAATCAAAAAAAAAAAAAAATAAATAAAAAATAAAATAAAATAAAATAAATAAATAAATGAATGAATAAAATAAAATAAACTGTACAATTTTAAAAATAAACTTTTTTAGAAAAAATCCCATTGAAAAAGTGTTAAGCTCCGTTTGTTAAATAAATTCGTATTTAATCGATTTATTGAAACATGAAATTTATTTTAAGTTCGTAAAATAGCTAAGTGCCTACGTTTCATGACGATGTAAAAATGGAGTGTGTAGAGTAAAATCTCGCTTTCCTATAGCCCTTTATGTTTCAAAATGACACGATTTCGTCACAAAACTTGAAATAAAAAAAAATTCGAATTCGAATTTCGAAAAAATCGCGTCGAAGTGCACTGGCTCTTGTGTAGATGTACCTATGTACGAAATTTCGTAGCCGTGGGTCTATTAGCTTACGCGCAGCGCGAACGAAAGGCACACACACAAACAGACTCTTTCTTTTATTATATGTAGAGAAGATATGTAGATATAAGATTGTTTAAGGGAAGGAAACTTTTAAGTTTCGCAGCTGTATCCTGACCCTTAAGACGGTCATCACGGAGAGTCTAGCCTTTTGCAATTCTCTTGAGAGCTCACATCTACCGAACAATATCTAGTGTAATCAATCTCACTTAGCGGAATCATTGAAGTAAAATTCTGGGAGGGATGGAGTAAAGATCCTTTCCTTATTTCAATATAATGAATATTGAATCTTGTAGGAAGAATAAAGCTAATTTTCAGTATAAACAAAATACTTTTATTTAAATTTTAAAACTGAACCAAAAAAATAAATACTGCAGCTCTAAACTATCAAAATTTTAAACTCTTAACTACTGCAGTTAAAACTCTTACAACTATTAAAATATTCCTCATCTTAAACTCTCTAAAACAAAAAAATATAAAAAATCTATCGAATCCTCTTCTTGTTGCCACACCGTAAAAAAACAAGTTCCTGTCCTATTTATATTTCACGTTCTCTTTAAGTCACGATCTTCACAAGTCATGATCTTTACAAGTCACGATCTTTACAAGTCCCCCCACAAGAAGCACATTCGTCACCGTAGAGACAATGTTGCTCAGAGTTCATTGAGAGAGAAAGAGTTAACAGCTAGCCTTGACAAAGCATCAGCATTCCCATGTGAACTTCCTTTGCGGTATGTCACAGTCATGTTATACCGTTGTAACGTTAAGGCCCAACGAGACAGTTTAGCACCATGAGGGGCGCTTTGGGTCAAGTAGGTGAGGGGATTGTGATCAGACACAATCTGCACTTTGGCACCGAAAATCCATGTGTCAAATTTTTTCAAGGCTTCGATGACACAAAATGCTTCTAGTTCGATGGTTGACCATCGTTGTTGACAGGGCGTTAATTTCTTGCTGAAAAATGTTATGGGCATTTCTTTTGTAAATGGCTTATGTTCATTATCATTCTCACCTATGGTAGGCAATCCTAGTAGCTGTTGTTCCTTATCGTCTCTCCTCTCTTCCATCTTTCCAATGGCTTTGTCAAGTAGCTCATACCATTTATCAATTGTTTCAACTTTATCAATTTCTTCAAATATGGGATTTCTGTGCTTGGTGAAAGTCCTATAAACTAAAAAAAATCTCAGCAATTTTTTTCTTCTGCTTTTTCTAATAATTCTTCATCAACATGATGTAGATCGTCTACCTCGGACTCGGGCTCTTCTATTAATTCAGCAATTCCTTCCGTTTCTTTCTCGTCTTCCAGTTCTTCGCTTTCATCCGAATAACTTTCTGTTCAATCTTCCATGTTTTCACCCTTGAACTTGAAAGGTTTCTGTGGTTTTCAGTTTCATTGTGGATGACATTTTCCTTTTCAGTTTCAACTTTTGTTGTATAATCCACACTTTCTTTTTCATCTCCCAGTTCAACAGTATCTATGCTGTCCTTATTGTACTTTTTGTTTCTGTTATCATCCAGAATTTCTTTTTCAGTAAATTGTAATAGTTCACTGTTATCTGCAAGTTTATTTTCAGTTTCAAGATCTGCAGCTTCTGTGTGATTTACATTTTCATTTTCAGTTACTCAATCAGCTTTCATACTTTCCTTATGGATTATTAAGTCAATCTTTTTATCATCTACTTTTTCCTTCTCGTTTCCAATTTCAGCAATATATTCTTTCTCTTCTATGTTCTCATAATCAAGATTTACTTGAGTTTTATTGTCATCTGCAAGTATTTCTTTTTCAGCTGCAGTTTCAGCATCATCTGTATTTTCTGTTTTGGTTATTGGCTTCATTTGAGTTTCACTTTCATTGACAGTTTCTTTTTCAACTGGGATTTCAGTCTCACCCATAAATTCGTTTTTACTTTCAGGTGGAATAATTTCTACATCTGTTATTTTGCTGTCAATTAACTTTTCCTCTTTGAGTTCATCTTCTGTTTCTACCCTCTTAGTTTCTCCTGTTATAATTTCTTCCTTCTGTGCTTCCTGTTCAACAATTTTATCTTCTATCATTTCTGTTTTCTCCATTTCTGTAAAGGGCAGTTCTTTACAACTTCCACAGAATTTTTTAATATCTTGCTTAATAGTAGGCCAAAAGAATGAGTACTTGATTCGTTGAATTGTCTTTTTCTCACCGAGGTGGCCGGCAAGAAGGATTTCATGTGCCATTCTTAGGACTTCCCTTCTTTTTTCTAAAGGTAACACAACTTGCTTAATGTTTTCACCACAGATATATTCGGAATGAAGTAATATGCTATCATCGAAAGTATATGAAATTTGATTTTTATTTGCCCATTCAAAGCATATTTTCAGAGTTTCGTCTTGTTCTTGATGTGTTTGAATTCTAGTCTTATCCTGTTCGTTGTTTTCAGAGGCTCTATGTTTTCTTGGGAAATCTGATTAACAACAGCCAAATTTGTAGTATTATCTTCAACTGGTGAGGGTTTATCATTTTAAAACCAATTTATTTGAAAACTAGCATCTTCGCTGCGAGCCTTCGTCTGGCTTTTAAATGTACCGGAAAAAATGGTCGAATTCCAAAAACAAAACTCCGGAAAAAATGGGGAACTCCAAACGTTAAAGTTAAAAACTGCGTAGGATTTTACTCTGCAGAACAACTTCATAAAAAAAGTTATTACGTATAACAAAATTACAATGAAATAAGCAATATCCCTTAATACAAATATTAATTATCCTAATAAATAAATTAACCAAATTCCCTTTGCAAAATCTTAAGAACTCAAATGGTATAAAGGAGGTTTTGTTTCCTAAAAAAAATCAGTCAAAACTTTTCAATATCTTAAAAACAGTGAAATGAGCAATAAATAAAATAAAGGAATGCAAAAAAACAAAAAATTCTGAAAAGCAAAGTATAATTAATGATATTTTATCTTATGTTTTCAAGGGAAAAAATACAATGAAATAAGCTATATCTCTTAATACAAATATTAATTATCCTAATTAAAAATTAACCAAATTTCCGTAGACAAAAATCATGCAAAACCTTTCAATATCTTATAAACAGGGAAATAAGCAAAAAATAACATGAAAACAACTCAAAAGACATAAAATTCCGCGCAGAATTTTACTCCGAAGAACTACTTTATCAAACAAAAAACAAAAAAACAAAAAAAAAAAAAATATTATATTTATATAAAAATGGAAATGAAATATACCAATCTCTTAAAAACAGTGACATAAGAAATACGATGAAAAATTGTTGCCAAACCCATATTTCTAAAAGAATGAAACTATTCAAAATGATGCGATTTCATCAAAAATCTATCAACAACAATAAGACAGGAAAATTGTTGCCAAAATCACATTTTTAAAGATGTGAGAGGTGAGAAGTGTACTCGGAAGCTTCATTTAAAAAATCTTTTAAAAATACAAAATATTATCATTTTTCCAAAATTCTTTTTGTAAAAGCATTCGCAAGGATAAAAGTTTAACGTGTCCAAAAATCAAAACAAAAAAATAAATAAATAAATAAATAAATAAATAAATAAATAAATGAATAAAATAAAATAAACTGTACAATTTTAAAAATAAACTTTTTTAGAAAAAATCCCATTGAAAAAGTGTTAAGTTCCCTTTGTTAAATAAATTCGTATTTAATCGATTTATTGAAACACGAAATTTATTTTAAGTTCGTAAAATAGCTAAGTGCCTACGTTTCATGACGATGTAAAAATGGAGTGTGTAGAGTAAAATCTCGCTTTCCTATAGCCCTTTATGTTTCAAAATGACACGATTTCGTCACAAAACATGAAATAAAAAAGAATTCGAATTCGAATTTCGAAAAAATCGCTTCGAAGTGCACTGGCTCTTGTGTAGATGTACCTATGTACGAAATTTCGTAGCCGTGGGTCTATTAGCTTACGCGCAGCGCGAACGAAAGTCACACACACAAACAGACTCTTTCTTTTATTATATGTAGAGAAGATATGTAGAGATAAGATTGTTTAAGGGAAGGAAACTTTTAAGTTTCGCAGCTGTATCCTGACCCTTAAGACGGTCATCACGGAAAGTCTAGCCTTTTGCAATTCTCTTGAGAGCTCACATCTACCGAACAATATCTAGTGTAATCAATCTCACTTAGCGGAATCATTGAAGTAAAATTCTGGGAGGGATGGAGTAAAGATCCTTTCCTTATTTCAATACAATGAATATTGAATCTTGTAGGGAGAATAAAGCTAATTTTCAGAATAAACAAAATACTTTTATTTAAATTTTAAAACTGAACCAAAAAAATAAATACTGCAGCTCTAAACTATCAAAATTTTAAACTCTTAACTACTGCACTTAAAACTCTTACAACTATTAAAATATTCCTCATCTTAAACTCTCTAAAACAAAAAAATATAAAAAATCTACCGAATCCTCTTCTTGTTGCCACACCGTAAAAAAACAAGTTCTTGTCCTATTTATATTTCACGTTCTCTTTAAGTCACGATCTTCACAAGTCATGATCTTTACAAGTCACGATCTTTACAAGTCCCCCCACAAGAAGCACATTCGTCACCGTAGAGACAATGTTGCTCAGAGTTCATTGAGAGAGAAAGAGTTAACAGCTAGCCTTGACAAAGCAACAGCATTCCCATGTGAACTTCCTTTGCGGTATGTCACAGTCATGTTATACCGTTGTAACGTTAAGGCCCAACGAGACAGTTTAGCACCATGAGGGGCGCTTTGGGTCAAGTAGGTGAGGGGATTGTGATCAGACACAATCTGCACTTTGGCACCGAAAATCCATGTGTCAAATTTTTTCAAGGCTTCGATGACACAAAATGCTTCTCGTTCGATGGTTGACCATCGTTGTTGACAGGGCGTTAATTTCTTGCTGAAAAATGTTATGGGCATTTCTTTTGTAAATGGCTTATGTTCATTATCATTCTCACCTATGGTAGGCAATCCTAGTAGCTGTTGTTCCTTATCATCTCTCCTCTCTTCTATCTTTCCAATGGCTTTGTCAAGTAGCTCATACCATTTATCAATTGTTTCAACTTTATCAATTTCTTCAAATATGGGATTTCTGTGCTTGGTGAAAGTCCTATAAACTAAAAAAAATCTCAGCAATTTTTTTCTTCTGCTTTTTCTAATAATTCTTCATCAACATGATGTAGATCGTCTACCTCGGACTCGGGCTCTTCTATTAATTCAGCAATTCCTTCCGTTTCTTTCTCGTCTTCCAGTTCTTCGCTTTCATCCGAATAACTTTCTGTTCAATCTTCCATGTTTTCACCCTTGAACTTGAAAGGTTTCTGTGGTTTTCAGTTTCATTGTGGATGACATTTTCCTTTTCAGTTTCAACTTTTGTTGTATAATCCACACTTTCTTTTTCATCTCCCAGTTCAACAGTATCTATGCTGTCCTTATTGTACTTTTTGTTTCTGTTATCATCCAGAATTTCTTTTTCAGTAAATTGTAATAGTTCACTGTTATCTGCAAGTTTATTTTCAGTTTCAAGATCTGCAGCTTCTGTGTGATTTACATTTTCATTTTCAGTTACTAAATCAGCTTTCATACTTTCCTTATGGATTATTAAGTCAATCTTTTTATCATCTACTTTTTCCTTCTCGTTTCCAATTTCAGCAATATATTCTTTCTCTTCTATGTTCTCATAATCAAGATTTACTTGAGTTTTATTGTCATCTGCAAGTATTTCTTTTTCAGCTGCAGTTTCAGCATCATCTGTATTTTCTGTTTTGGTTATTGGCTTCATTTGAGTTTCACTTTCATTGACAGTTTCTTTTTCAACTGGGATTTCAGTCTCACCCATAAATTCGTTTTTACTTTCAGGTGGAATAATTTCTACATCTGTTATTTTGCTGTCAATTAACTTTTCCTCTTTGAGTTCATCTTCTGTTTCTACCCTCTTAGTTTCTCCTGTTATAATTTCTTCCTTCTGTGCTTCCTGTTCAACAATTTTATCTTCTATCATTTCTGTTTTCTCCATTTCTGTAAAGGGCAGTTCTTTACAACTTCCACAGAATTTTTTAATATCTTGCTTAATAGTAGGCCAAAAGAATGAGTACTTGATTCGTTGAATTGTCTTTTTCTCACCGAGGTGGCCGGCAAGAAGGATTTCATGTGCCATTCTTAGGACTTCCCTTCTTTTTTCTAAAGGTAACACAACTTGCTTAATGTTTTCACCACAGATATATTCGGAATGAAGTAATATGCTATCATCGAAAGTATATGAAATTTGATTTTTATTTGCCCATTCAAAGCATTTTTTCAGAGTTTCGTCTTGTTCTTGATGTGTCTTGAATTCTAGTCTTATCCTGTTCGTTGTTTTCAGAGGCTCTATGTTTTCTTGGGAAATCTGATTAACAACAGCCAAATTTGTAGTATTATCTTCAACTGGTGAGGGTTTATCATTTTAAAACCAATTTATTTGAAAACTAGCATCTTCGCTGCGAGCCTTCGTCTGGCTTTTAAATGTACCGGAAAAAATGGTCGAATTCCAAAAACAAAACTCCGGAAAAAATGGGGAACTCCAAACGTTAAAGTTAAAAACTGCGTAGGATTTTACTCTGCAGAACAACATCATAAAAAAAGTTATTACGTATAACAAAATTACAATGAAATAAGCAATATCCCTTAATACAAATATTAATTATCCTAATAAATAAATTAACCAAATTCCCTTTGCAAAATCTTAAGAACTCAAATGGTATAAAGGAGGTTTTGTTTCCTAAAAAAAATCAGTCAAAACTTTTCAATATCTTAAAAACAGTGAAATGAGCAATAAATAAAATAAAGGAATGCAAAAAAACAAAAAATTCTGAAAAGCAAAGTATAATTAATGATATTTTATCTTATGTTTTCAAGGGAAAAAATACAATGAAATAAGCTATATCTCTTAATACAAATATTAATTATCGTAATTAAAAATTAACCAAATTTCCGTAGACAAAAATCATGCAAAACTTTTCAATATCTTATAAACAGGGAAATAAGCAAAAAATAACATGAAAACAACTCAAAAGACATAAAATTCCGCGCAGAATTTTACTCCGAAGAACAACTTTATCAAACAAAAAAAAAAAAAAAAATATTATATTTACATAAAAATGGAAATGAAATATACCAATCTCTTAAAAACAGTGACATAAGAAATACGATGAAAAATTGTTGCCAAACCCATATTTCTAAAAGAATGAAACTATTCAAAATGATGCGATTTCATCAAAAATCTATCAACAACAATAAGACAGGAAAATTGTTGCCAAAATCACATTTTTAAAGATGTGAGAGGTGAGAAGTGTACTCGGAAGCTTCATTTAAAAAATCTTTTAAAAATACAAAATATTATCATTTTTCCAAAATTCTTTTTGTAAAAGCATTCGCAAGGATAAAAGTTTAACGTGTCCAAAAATCAAAAAAATAAATAAATAAATAAATAAATAAATAAATAAATAAATAAATGAATGAATAAAATAAAATAAACTGTACAATTTTAAAAATAAACTTTTTTAGAAAAAATCCCATTGAAAAAGTGTTAAGCTCCCTTTGTTAAATAAATTCGTATTTAATCGATTTATTGAAACACGAAATTTATTTTAAGTTCGTAAAATAGCTAAGTGCCTACGTTTCATGACGATGTAAAAATGGAGTGTGTAGAGTAAAATCTCGCTTTCCTATAGCCCTTTATGTTTCAAAATGACACGATTTCGTCACAAAACATGAAATAAAAAAAAATTCGAATTCGAATTTCGAAAAAATCGCTTCGAAGTGCACTGGCTCTTGTGTAGATGTACCTATGTACGAAATTTCGTAGCCGTGGGTCTATTAGCTTACGCGCAGCGCGAACGAAAGTCACACACACAAACAGACTCTTTCTTTTATTATATGTAGAGAAGATATGTAGAGATAAGATTGTTTAAGGGAAGGAAACTTTTAAGTTTCGCAGCTGTATCCTGACCCTTAAGACGGTCATCACGGAAAGTCTAGCCTTTTGCAATTCTCTTGAGAGCTCACATCTACCGAACAATATCTAGTGTAATCAATCTCACTTAGCGGAATCATTGAAGTAAAATTCTGGGAGGGATGGAGTAAAGATCCTTTCCTTATTTCAATACAATGAATATTGAATCTTGTAGGAAGAATAAAGCTAATTTTCAGAATAAACAAAATACTTTTATTTAAATTTTAAAACTGAACCAAAAAAATAAATACTGCAGCTCTAAACTATCAAAATTTTAAACTCTTAACTACTGCACTTAAAACTCTTACATCTATTAAAATATTCCTCATCTTAAACTCTCTAAAACAAAAAAATATAAAAAATCTACCGAATCCTCTTCTTGTTGCCACACCGTAAAAAAACAAGTTCTTGACCTATTTATATTTCACGTTCTCTTTAAGTCACGATCTTCACAAGTCATGATCTTTACAAGTCACGATCTTTACAAGTCCCCCCACAAGAAGCACATTCGTCACCGTAGAGACAATGTTGCTCAGAGTTCATTGAGAGAGAAAGAGTTAACAGCTAGCCTTGACAAAGCAACAGCATTCCCATGTGAACTTCCTTTGCGGTATGTCACAGTCATGTTATACCGTTGTAACGTTAAGGCCCAACGAGACAGTTTAGCACCATGAGGGGCGCTTTGGGTCAAGTAGGTGAGGGGATTGTGATCAGACACAATCTGCACTTTGGCACCGAAAATCCATGTGTCAAATTTTTTCAAGGCTTCGATGACACAAAATGCTTCTCGTTCGATGGTTGACCATCGTTGTTGACAGGGCGTTAATTTCTTGCTGAAAAATGTTATGGGCATTTCTTTTGTAAATGGCTTATGTTCATTATCATTCTCACCTATGGTAGGCAATCCTAGTAGCTGTTGTTCCTTATCATCTCTCCTCTCTTCTATCTTTCCAATGGCTTTGTCAAGTAGCTCATACCATTTATCAATTGTTTCAACTTTATCAATTTCTTCAAATATGGGATTTCTGTGCTTGGTGAAAGTCCTATAAACTAAAAAAAATCTCAGCAATTTTTTTCTTCTGCTTTTTCTAATAATTCTTCATCAACATGATGTAGATCGTCTACCTCGGACTCGGGCTCTTCTATTAATTCAGCAATTCCTTCCGTTTCTTTCTCGTCTTCCAGTTCTTCGCTTTCATCCGAATAACTTTCTGTTCAATCTTCCATGTTTTCACCCTTGAACTTGAAAGGTTTCTGTGGTTTTCAGTTTCATTGTGGATGACATTTTCCTTTTCAGTTTCAACTTTTGTTGTATAATCCACACTTTCTTTTTCATCTCCCAGTTCAACAGTATCTATGCTGTCCTTATTGTACTTTTTGTTTCTGTTATCATCCAGAATTTCTTTTTCAGTAAATTGTAATAGTTCACTGTTATCTGCAAGTTTATTTTCAGTTTCAAGATCTGCAGCTTCTGTGTGATTTACATTTTCATTTTCAGTTACTAAATCAGCTTTCATACTTTCCTTATGGATTATTAAGTCATTCTTTTTATCATCTACTTTTTCCTTCTCGTTTCCAATTTCAGCAATATATTCTTTCTCTTCTATGTTCTCATAATCAAGATTTACTTGAGTTTTATTGTCATCTGCAAGTATTTCTTTTTCAGCTGCAGTTTCAGCATCATCTGTATTTTCTGATTTGGTTATTGGCTTCATTTGAGTTTCACTTTCATTGACAGTTTCTTTTTCAACTGGGATTTCAGTCTCACCCATAAATTCGTTTTTACTTTCAGGTGGAATAATTTCTACATCTGTTATTTTGCTGTCAATTAACTTTTCCTCTTTGAGTTCATCTTCTGTTTGTACCCTCTTAGTTTCTCCTGTTATAATTTCTTCCTTCTGTGCTTCCTGTTCAACAATTTTATCTTCTATCATTTCTGTTTTCTCCATTTCTGTAAAGGGCAGTTCTTTACAACTTCCACAGAATTTTTTAATATCTTGCTTAATAGTAGGCCAAAAGAATGAGTACTTGATTCGCTGAATTGTCTTTTTCTCACCGAGGTGGCCGGCAAGAGGGATTTCATGTGCCATTCTTAGGACTTCCCTTCTTTTTTCTAAAGGTAACACAACTTGCTTAATGTTTTCACCACAGATATATTCGGAATGAAGTAATATGCTATCATCGAAAGTATATGAAATTTGATTTTTATTTGCCCATTCAAAGCATTTTTTCAGAGTTTCGTCTTGTTCTTGATGTGTCTTGAATTCTAGTCTTATCCTGTTCGTTGTTTTCAGAGGCTCTATGTTTTCTTGGGAAATCTGATTAACAACAGCCAAATTTGTAGTATTATCTTCAACTGGTGAGGGTTTATCATTTTAAAACCAATTTATTTGAAAACTAGCATCTTCGCTGCGAGCCTTCGTCTGGCTTTTAAATGTACCGGAAAAAATGGTCGAATTCCAAAATTAAAACTCCGGAAAAAATGGGGAACTCCAAACGTTAAAGTTAAAAACTGCGTAGGATTTTACTCTGCAGAACAACTTCATAAAAAAAGTTATTACGTATAACAAAATTACAATGAAATAAGCAATATCCCTTAATACAAATATTAATTATCCTAATAAATAAATTAACCAAATTCCCTTTGCAAAATCTTAAGAACTCAAATGGTATAAAGGAGGTTTTGTTTCCTAAAAAAAATCAGTCAAAACTTTTCAATATCTTAAAAACAGTGAAATGAGCAATAAATAAAATAAAGGAATGCAAAAAAACAAAAAATTCTGAAAAGCAAAGTATAATTAATGATATTTTATCTTATGTTTTCAAGGGAAAAAATACAATGAAATAAGCTATATCTCTTAATACAAATATTAATTATCCTAATTAAAAATTAACCAAATTTCCGTAGACAAAAATCATGCAAAACCTTTCAATATCTTATAAACAGGGAAATAAGCAAAAAATAACATGAAAACAACTCAAAAGACATAAAATTCCGCGCAGAATTTTACTCCGAAGAACAACTTTATCAAACAAAAAACAAAAAAAAAAAAAAATATTATATTTATATAAAAATGGAAATGAAATATACCAATCTCTTAAAAACAGTGACATAAGAAATACGATGAAAAATTGTTGCCAAACCCATATTTCTAAAAGAATGAAACTATTCAAAATGATGCGATTTCATCAAAAATCTATCAACAACAATAAGACAGGAAAATTGTTGCCAAAATCACATTTTTAAAGATGTGAGAGGTGAGAAGTGTACTCGGAAGCTTCATTTAAGAAATCTTTTAAAAATACAAAATATTATCATTTTTCCAAAATTCTTTTTGTAAAAGCATTCGCAAGGATAAAAGTTTAACGTGTCCAAAAATCAAAACAAAAAATAAATAAATAAATAAATAAATAAATGAATGAATAAAATAAAATAAACTGTACAATTTTAAAAATAAACTTTTTTAGAAAAAATCCCATTGAAAAAGTGTTAAGCTCCCTTTGTTAAATAAATTCGTATTTAATCGATTTATTGAAACACGAAATTTATTTTAAGTTCGTAAAATAGCTAAGTGCCTACGTTTCATGACGATGTAAAAATGGAGTGTGTAGAGTAAAATCTCGCTTTCCTATAGCCCTTTATGTTTCAAAATGACACGATTTCGTCACAAAACATGAAATAAAAAAGAATTCGAATTCGAATTTCGAAAAAATCGCTTCGAAGTGCACTGGCTCTTGTGTAGATGTACCTATGTACGAAATTTCGTAGCCGTGGGTCTATTAGCTTACGCGCAGCGCGAACGAAAGTCACACACACAAACAGACTCTTTCTTTTATTATATGTAGAGAAGATATGTAGAGATAAGATTGTTTAAGGGAAGGAAACTTTTAAGTTTCGCAGCTGTATCCTGACCCTTAAGACGGTCATCACGGAAAGTCTAGCCTTTTGCAATTCTCTTGAGAGCTCACATCTACCGAACAATATCTAGTGTAATCAATCTCACTTAGCGGAATCATTGAAGTAAAATTCTGGGAGGGATGGAGTAAAGATCCTTTCCTTATTTCAATACAATGAATATTGAATCTTGTAGGAAGAATAAAGCTAATTTTCAGAATAAACAAAATACTTTTATTTAAATTTTAAAACTGAACCAAAAAAATAAATCTAAACTATCAAAATTTTAAACTCTTAACTACTGCACTTAAAACTCTTACAACTATTAAAATATTCCTCGTCTTAATCTCTCTAAAACAAAAAAATATAAAAAATCTACAGAATCCTCTTCTTGTTGCCACACCGTAAAAAAACAAGTTCTTGTCCTATTTATATTTCACGTTCTCTTTAAGTCCCGATCTTCACAAGTCATGATCTTTACAAGTCACGATCTTTACAAGTCCCCCCACAAGAAGCACATTCGTCACCGTAGAGACAATGTTGCTCAGAGTTCATTGAGAGAGAAAGAGTTAACAGCTAGCCTTGACAAAGCAACAGCATTCCCATGTGAACTTCCTTTGCGGTATGTCACAGTCATGTTATACCGTTGTAACGTTAAGGCCCAACGAGACAGTTTAGCACCATGAGGGGCGCTTTGGGTCAAGTAGGTGAGGGGATTGTGATCAGACACAATCTGCACTTTGGCACTGAAAATCCATGTGTCAAATTTTTTCAAGGCTTCGATGACACAAAATGCTTCTCGTTCGATGGTTGACCATCGTTGTTGACAGGGCGTTAATTTCTTGCTGAAAAATGTTATGGGCATTTCTTTTGTAAATGGCTTATGTTCATTATCATTCTCACCTATGGTAGGCAATCCTAGTAGCTGTTGTTCCTTATCATCTCTCCTCTCTTCTATCTTTCCAATGGCTTTGTCAAGTAGCTCATACCATTTATCAATTGTTTCAACTTTATCAATTTCTTCAAATATGGGATTTCTGTGCTTGGTGAAAGTCCTATAAACTAAAAAAAATCTCAGCAATTTTTTTCTTCTGCTTTTTCTAATAATTCTTCATCAGCATGATGTAGATCGTCTACCTCGGACTCGGGCTCTTCTATTAATTCAGCAATTCCTTCCGTTTCTTTCTCGACTTCCAGTTCTTCGCTTTCATCCGAATAACTTTCTGTTCAATCTTCCATGTTTTCACCCTTGAACTTGAAAGGTTTCTGTGGTTTTCAGTTTCATTGTGGATGACATTTTCCTTTTCAGTTTCAACTTTTGTTGTATAATCCACACTTTCTTTTTCATCTCCCAGTTCAACAGTATCTATGCTGTCCTTATTGTACTTTTTGTTTCTGTTATCATCCAGAATTTCTTTTTCAGTAAATTGTAATAGTTCACTGTTATCTGCAAGTTTATTTTCAGTTTCAAGATCTGCAGCTTCTGTGTGATATACATTTTCATTTTCAGTTACTAAATCAGCTTTCATACTTTCCTTATGGATTATTAAGTCATTCTTTTTATCATCTACTTTTTCCTTCTCGTTTCCAATTTCAGCAATATATTCTTTCTCTTCTATGTTCTCATAATCAAGATTTACTTGAGTTTTATTGTCATCTGCAAGTATTTCTTTTTCAGCTGCAGTTTCAGCATCATCTGTATTTTCTGATTTGGTTATTGGCTTCATTTGAGTTTCACTTTCATTGACAGTTTCTTTTTCAACTGGGATTTCAGTCTCACCCATAAATTCGTTTTTACTTTCAGGTGGAATAATTTCTACATCTGTTATTTTGCTGTCAATTAACTTTTCCTCTTTGAGTTCATCTTCTGTTTCTACCCTCTTAGTTTCTCCTGTTATAATTTCTTCCTTCTGTGCTTCCTGTTCAACAATTTTATCTTCTATCATTTCTGTTTTCTCCATTTCTGTAAAGGGCAGTTCTTTACAACTTCTACAGAATTTTTTAACATCTTGCTTAATAGTAGGCCAAAAGAATGAGTACTTGATTCGCTGAATTGTCTTTTTCTCACCGAGGTGGCCGGCAAGAGGGATTTCATGTGCCATTCTTAGGACTTCCCTTCTTTTTTCTAAAGGTAACACAACTTGCTTAATGTTTTCACCACAGATATATTCGGAATGAAGTAATATGCCATCATCGAAAGTATAAGTTTCGTCTTGTTCTTGATGTGTCTTGAATTCTAGTCTTACCCTGTTCGTTGTTTTCAGAGACTCTATGTTTTCTTGGGAAATCTGATTAACAACAGCCAAATTTGTAGTATTATCTTCAACTGGTGAGGGTTTATCATTTTAAAACCAATTTATTTGAAAACTAGCATCTTCGCTGCGAGCCTTCGTCTGGCTTTTAAATGTACCGGAAAAAATGGTCGAATTCCAAAAACAAAACTCCGGAAAAAATGGGGAACTCCAAACGTTAAAGTTAAAAACTGCGTAGGATTTTACTCTGCAGAACAACTTCATAAAAAAAGTTATTACGTATAACAAAATTACAATGAAATAAGCAATATCCCTTAATACAAATATTAATTATCCTAATAAATAAATTAACCAAATTCCCTTTGCAAAATCTTAAGAACTCAAATGGTATAAAGGAGGTTTTGTTTCCTAAAAAAAATCAGTCAAAACTTTTCAATATCTTAAAAACAGTGAAATGAGCAATAAATAAAATAAAGGAATGCAAAAAAACAAAAAATTCTGAAAAGCAAAGTATAATTAATGATATTTTATCTTATGTTTTCAAGGGAAAAAATACAATGAAATAAGCTATATCTCTTAATACAAAAATTAATTATCCTAATTAAAAATTAACCAAATTTCCGTAGACAAAAATCATGCAAAACCTTTCAATATCTTATAAACAGGGAAATAAGCAAAAAATAACATGAAAACAACTCAAAAGACATAAAATTCCGCGCAGAATTTTACTCCGAAGAACAACTTTATCAAACAAAAAACAAAAAAAAAAAAAATATTATATTTATATAAAAATGGAAATGAAATATACCAATCTCTTAAAAACAGTGACATAAGAAATACGATGAAAAATTGTTGCCAAACCCATATTTCTAAAAGAATGAAACTATTCAAAATGATGCGATTTCATCAAAAATCTATCAACAACAATAAGACAGGAAAATTGTTGCCAAAATCACATTTTTAAAGATGTGAGAGGTGAGAAGTGTACTCGGAAGCTTCATTTAAAAAATCTTTTAAAAATACAAAATATTATCATTTTTCCAAAATTCTTTTTGTAAAAGCATTCGCAAGGATAAAAGTTTAACGTGTCCAAAAATCAAAAAAAAAAAAAAATAAATAAAAAATAAAATAAAATAAAATAAATAAATAAATGAATGAATAAAATAAAATAAACTGTACAATTTTAAAAATAAACTTTTTTAGAAAAAATCCCATTGAAAAAGTGTTAAGCTCCGTTTGTTAAATAAATTCGTATTTAATCGATTTATTGAAACATGAAATTTATTTTAAGTTCGTAAAATAGCTAAGTGCCTACGTTTCATGACGATGTAAAAATGGAGTGTGTAGAGTAAAATCTCGCTTTCCTATAGCCCTTTATGTTTCAAAATGACACGATTTCGTCACAAAACATGAAATAAAAAAGAATTCGAATTCGAATTTCGAAAAAATCGCTTCGAAGTGCACTGGCTCTTGTGTAGATGTACCTATGTACGAAATTTCGTAGCCGTGGGTCTATTAGCTTACGCGCAGCGCGAACGAAAGTCACACACACAAACAGACTCTTTCTTTTATTATATGTAGAGAAGATATGTAGAGATAAGATTGTTTAAGGGAAGGAAACTTTTAAGTTTCGCAGCTGTATCCTGACCCTTAAGACGGTCATCACGGAAAGTCTAGCCTTTTGCAATTCTCTTGAGAGCTCACATCTACCGAACAATATCTAGTGTAATCAATCTCACTTAGCGGAATCATTGAAGTAAAATTCTGGGAGGGATGGAGTAAAGATCCTTTCCTTATTTCAATACAATGAATATTGAATCTTGTAGGAAGAATAAAGCTAATTTTCAGAATAAACAAAATACTTTTATTTAAATTTTAAAACTGAACCAAAAAAATAAATCTAAACTATCAAAATTTTAAACTCTTAACTACTGCACTTAAAACTCTTACAACTATTAAAATATTCCTCGTCTTAATCTCTCTAAAACAAAAAAATATAAAAAATCTACAGAATCCTCTTCTTGTTGCCACACCGTAAAAAAACAAGTTCTTGTCCTATTTATATTTCACGTTCTCTTTAAGTCCCGATCTTCACAAGTCATGATCTTTACAAGTCACGATCTTTACAAGTCCCCCCACAAGAAGCACATTCGTCACCGTAGAGACAATGTTGCTCAGAGTTCATTGAGAGAGAAAGAGTTAACAGCTAGCCTTGACAAAGCAACAGCATTCCCATGTGAACTTCCTTTGCGGTATGTCACAGTCATGTTATACCGTTGTAACGTTAAGGCCCAACGAGACAGTTTAGCACCATGAGGGGCGCTTTGGGTCAAGTAGGTGAGGGGATTGTGATCAGACACAATCTGCACTTTGGCACTGAAAATCCATGTGTCAAATTTTTTCAAGGCTTCGATGACACAAAATGCTTCTCGTTCGATGGTTGACCATCGTTGTTGACAGGGCGTTAATTTCTTGCTGAAAAATGTTATGGGCATTTCTTTTGTAAATGGCTTATGTTCATTATCATTCTCACCTATGGTAGGCAATCCTAGTAGCTGTTGTTCCTTATCATCTCTCCTCTCTTCTATCTTTCCAATGGCTTTGTCAAGTAGCTCATACCATTTATCAATTGTTTCAACTTTATCAATTTCTTCAAATATGGGATTTCTGTGCTTGGTGAAAGTCCTATAAACTAAAAAAAATCTCAGCAATTTTTTTCTTCTGCTTTTTCTAATAATTCTTCATCAGCATGATGTAGATCGTCTACCTCGGACTCGGGCTCTTCTATTAATTCAGCAATTCCTTCCGTTTCTTTCTCGACTTCCAGTTCTTCGCTTTCATCCGAATAACTTTCTGTTCAATCTTCCATGTTTTCACCCTTGAACTTGAAAGGTTTCTGTGGTTTTCAGTTTCATTGTGGATGACATTTTCCTTTTCAGTTTCAACTTTTGTTGTATAATCCACACTTTCTTTTTCATCTCCCAGTTCAACAGTATCTATGCTGTCCTTATTGTACTTTTTGTTTCTGTTATCATCCAGAATTTCTTTTTCAGTAAATTGTAATAGTTCACTGTTATCTGCAAGTTTATTTTCAGTTTCAAGATCTGCAGCTTCTGTGTGATATACATTTTCATTTTCAGTTACTAAATCAGCTTTCATACTTTCCTTATGGATTATTAAGTCATTCTTTTTATCATCTACTTTTTCCTTCTCGTTTCCAATTTCAGCAATATATTCTTTCTCTTCTATGTTCTCATAATCAAGATTTACTTGAGTTTTATTGTCATCTGCAAGTATTTCTTTTTCAGCTGCAGTTTCAGCATCATCTGTATTTTCTGATTTGGTTATTGGCTTCATTTGAGTTTCACTTTCATTGACAGTTTCTTTTTCAACTGGGATTTCAGTCTCACCCATAAATTCGTTTTTACTTTCAGGTGGAATAATTTCTACATCTGTTATTTTGCTGTCAATTAACTTTTCCTCTTTGAGTTCATCTTCTGTTTCTACCCTCTTAGTTTCTCCTGTTATAATTTCTTCCTTCTGTGCTTCCTGTTCAACAATTTTATCTTCTATCATTTCTGTTTTCTCCATTTCTGTAAAGGGCAGTTCTTTACAACTTCCACAGAATTTTTTAACATCTTGCTTAATAGTAGGCCAAAAGAATGAGTACTTGATTCGCTGAATTGTCTTTTTCTCACCGAGGTGGCCGGCAAGAGGGATTTCATGTGCCATTCTTAGGACTTCCAATCTTTTTTCTAAAGGTAACACAACTTGCTTAATGTTTTCACCACAGATATATTCGGAATGAAGTAATATGCCATCATCGAAAGTATAAGTTTCGTCTTGTTCTTGATGTGTCTTGAATTCTAGTCTTACCCTGTTCGTTGTTTTCAGAGACTCTATGTTTTCTTGGGAAATCTGATTAACAACAGCCAAATTTGTAGTATTATCTTCAACTGGTGAGGGTTTATCATTTTAAAACCAATTTATTTGAAAACTAGCATCTTCGCTGCGAGCCTTCGTCTGGCTTTTAAATGTACCGGAAAAAATGGTCGAATTCCAAAAACAAAACTCCGGAAAAAATGGGGAACTCCAAACGTTAAAGTTAAAAACTGCGTAGGATTTTACTCTGCAGAACAACTTCATAAAAAAAGTTATTACGTATAACAAAATTACAATGAAATAAGCAATATCCCTTAATACAAATATTAATTATCCTAATAAATAAATTAACCAAATTCCCTTTGCAAAATCTTAAGAACTCAAATGGTATAAAGGAGGTTTTGTTTCCTAAAAAAAATCAGTCAAAACTTTTCAATATCTTAAAAACAGTGAAATGAGCAATAAATAAAATAAAGGAATGCAAAAAAACAAAAAATTCTGAAAAGCAAAGTATAATTAATGATATTTTATCTTATGTTTTCAAGGGAAAAAATACAATGAAATAAGCTATATCTCTTAATACAAAAATTAATTATCCTAATTAAAAATTAACCAAATTTCCGTAGACAAAAATCATGCAAAACCTTTCAATATCTTATAAACAGGGAAATAAGCAAAAAATAACATGAAAACAACTCAAAAGACATAAAATTCCGCGCAGAATTTTACTCCGAAGAACAACTTTATCAAACAAAAAACAAAAAAAAAAAAAAAATATTATATTTATATAAAAATGGAAATGAAATATACCAATCTCTTAAAAACAGTGACATAAGAAATACGATGAAAAATTGTTGCCAAACCCATATTTCTAAAAGAATGAAACTATTCAAAATGATGCGATTTCATCAAAAATCTATCAACAACAATAAGACAGGAAAATTGTTGCCAAAATCACATTTTTAAAGATGTGAGAGGTGAGAAGTGTACTCGGAAGCTTCATTTAAAAAATCTTTTAAAAATACAAAATATTATCATTTTTCCAAAATTCTTTTTGTAAAAGCATTCGCAAGGATAAAAGTTTAACGTGTCCAAAAATCAAAAAAAAAAAATAAATAAAAAATAAAATAAAATAAAATAAATAAATAAATGAATGAATAAAATAAAATAAACTGTACAATTTTAAAAATAAACTTTTTTAGAAAAAATCCCATTGAAAAAGTGTTAAGCTCCGTTTGTTAAATAAATTCGTATTTAATCGATTTATTGAAACATGAAATTTATTTTAAGTTCGTAAAATAGCTAAGTGCCTACGTTTCATGACGATGTAAAAATGGAGTGTGTAGAGTAAAATCTCGCTTTCCTATAGCCCTTTATGTTTCAAAATGACACGATTTCGTCACAAAACATGAAATAAAAAAGAATTCGAATTCGAATTTCGAAAAAATCGCTTCGAAGTGCACTGGCTCTTGTGTAGATGTACCTATGTACGAAATTTCGTAGCCGTGGGTCTATTAGCTTACGCGCAGCGCGAACGAAAGTCACACACACAAACAGACTCTTTCTTTTATTATATGTAGAGAAGATATGTAGAGATAAGATTGTTTAAGGGAAGGAAACTTTTAAGTTTCGCAGCTGTATCCTGACCCTTAAGACGGTCATCACGGAAAGTCTAGCCTTTTGCAATTCTCTTGAGAGCTCACATCTACCGAACAATATCTAGTGTAATCAATCTCACTTAGCGGAATCATTGAAGTAAAATTCTGGGAGGGATGGAGTAAAGATCCTTTCCTTATTTCAATACAATGAATATTGAATCTTGTAGGAAGAATAAAGCTAATTTTCAGAATAAACAAAATACTTTTATTTAAATTTTAAAACTGAACCAAAAAAATAAATCTAAACTATCAAAATTTTAAACTCTTAACTACTGCACTTAAAACTCTTACAACTATTAAAATATTCCTCGTCTTAATCTCTCTAAAACAAAAAAATATAAAAAATCTACAGAATCCTCTTCTTGTTGCCACACCGTAAAAAAACAAGTTCTTGTCCTATTTATATTTCACGTTCTCTTTAAGTCCCGATCTTCACAAGTCATGATCTTTACAAGTCACGATCTTTACAAGTCCCCCCACAAGAAGCACATTCGTCACCGTAGAGACAATGTTGCTCAGAGTTCATTGAGAGAGAAAGAGTTAACAGCTAGCCTTGACAAAGCAACAGCATTCCCATGTGAACTTCCTTTGCGGTATGTCACAGTCATGTTATACCGTTGTAACGTTAAGGCCCAACGAGACAGTTTAGCACCATGAGGGGCGCTTTGGGTCAAGTAGGTGAGGGGATTGTGATCAGACACAATCTGCACTTTGGCACTGAAAATCCATGTGTCAAATTTTTTCAAGGCTTCGATGACACAAAATGCTTCTCGTTCGATGGTTGACCATCGTTGTTGACAGGGCGTTAATTTCTTGCTGAAAAATGTTATGGGCATTTCTTTTGTAAATGGCTTATGTTCATTATCATTCTCACCTATGGTAGGCAATCCTAGTAGCTGTTGTTCCTTATCATCTCTCCTCTCTTCTATCTTTCCAATGGCTTTGTCAAGTAGCTCATACCATTTATCAATTGTTTCAACTTTATCAATTTCTTCAAATATGGGATTTCTGTGCTTGGTGAAAGTCCTATAAACTAAAAAAAATCTCAGCAATTTTTTTCTTCTGCTTTTTCTAATAATTCTTCATCAGCATGATGTAGATCGTCTACCTCGGACTCGGGCTCTTCTATTAATTCAGCAATTCCTTCCGTTTCTTTCTCGACTTCCAGTTCTTCGCTTTCATCCGAATAACTTTCTGTTCAATCTTCCATGTTTTCACCCTTGAACTTGAAAGGTTTCTGTGGTTTTCAGTTTCATTGTGGATGACATTTTCCTTTTCAGTTTCAACTTTTGTTGTATAATCCACACTTTCTTTTTCATCTCCCAGTTCAACAGTATCTATGCTGTCCTTATTGTACTTTTTGTTTCTGTTATCATCCAGAATTTCTTTTTCAGTAAATTGTAATAGTTCACTGTTATCTGCAAGTTTATTTTCAGTTTCAAGATCTGCAGCTTCTGTGTGATATACATTTTCATTTTCAGTTACTAAATCAGCTTTCATACTTTCCTTATGGATTATTAAGTCATTCTTTTTATCATCTACTTTTTCCTTCTCGTTTCCAATTTCAGCAATATATTCTTTCTCTTCTATGTTCTCATAATCAAGATTTACTTGAGTTTTATTGTCATCTGCAAGTATTTCTTTTTCAGCTGCAGTTTCAGCATCATCTGTATTTTCTGATTTGGTTATTGGCTTCATTTGAGTTTCACTTTCATTGACAGTTTCTTTTTCAACTGGGATTTCAGTCTCACCCATAAATTCGTTTTTACTTTCAGGTGGAATAATTTCTACATCTGTTATTTTGCTGTCAATTAACTTTTCCTCTTTGAGTTCATCTTCTGTTTCTACCCTCTTAGTTTCTCCTGTTATAATTTCTTCCTTCTGTGCTTCCTGTTCAACAATTTTATCTTCTATCATTTCTGTTTTCTCCATTTCTGTAAAGGGCAGTTCTTTACAACTTCCACAGAATTTTTTAACATCTTGCTTAATAGTAGGCCAAAAGAATGAGTACTTGATTCGCTGAATTGTCTTTTTCTCACCGAGGTGGCCGGCAAGAGGGATTTCATGTGCCATTCTTAGGACTTCCCGTCTTTTTTCTAAAGGTAACACAACTTGCTTAATGTTTTCACCACAGATATATTCGGAATGAAGTAATATGCCATCATCGAAAGTATAAGTTTCGTCTTGTTCTTGATGTGTCTTGAATTCTAGTCTTACCCTGTTCGTTGTTTTCAGAGACTCTATGTTTTCTTGGGAAATCTGATTAACAACAGCCAAATTTGTAGTATTATCTTCAACTGGTGAGGGTTTATCATTTTAAAACCAATTTATTTGAAAACTAGCATCTTCGCTGCGAGCCTTCGTCTGGCTTTTAAATGTACCGGAAAAAATGGTCGAATTCCAAAAACAAAACTCCGGAAAAAATGGGGAACTCCAAACGTTAAAGTTAAAAACTGCGTAGGATTTTACTCTGCAGAACAACTTCATAAAAAAAGTTATTACGTATAACAAAATTACAATGAAATAAGCAATATCCCTTAATACAAATATTAATTATCCTAATAAATAAATTAACCAAATTCCCTTTGCAAAATCTTAAGAACTCAAATGGTATAAAGGAGGTTTTGTTTCCTAAAAAAAATCAGTCAAAACTTTTCAATATCTTAAAAACAGTGAAATGAGCAATAAATAAAATAAAGGAATGCAAAAAAACAAAAAATTCTGAAAAGCAAAGTATAATTAATGATATTTTATCTTATGTTTTCAAGGGAAAAAATACAATGAAATAAGCTATATCTCTTAATACAAAAATTAATTATCCTAATTAAAAATTAACCAAATTTCCGTAGACAAAAATCATGCAAAACCTTTCAATATCTTATAAACAGGGAAATAAGCAAAAAATAACATGAAAACAACTCAAAAGACATAAAATTCCGCGCAGAATTTTACTCCGAAGAACAACTTTATCAAACAAAAAACAAAAAAACAAAAAAAAAAAAATATTATATTTATATAAAAATGGAAATGAAATATACCAATCTCTTAAAAACAGTGACATAAGAAATACGATGAAAAATTGTTGCCAAACCCATATTTCTAAAAGAATGAAACTATTCAAAATGATGCGATTTCATCAAAAATCTATCAACAACAATAAGACAGGAAAATTGTTGCCAAAATCACATTTTTAAAGATGTGAGAGGTGAGAAGTGTACTCGGAAGCTTCATTTAAAAAATCTTTTAAAAATACAAAATATTATCATTTTTCCAAAATTCTTTTTGTAAAAGCATTCGCAAGGATAAAAGTTTAACGTGTCCAAAAATCAAAAAAAAAAAAAAAAAAAAATAAAATAAAATAAAATAAATAAATAAATGAATGAATAAAATAAAATAAACTGTACAATTTTAAAAATAAACTTTTTTAGAAAAAATCCCATTGAAAAAGTGTTAAGCTCCCTTTGTTAAATAAATTCGTATTTAATCGATTTATTGAAACACGAAATTTATTTTAAGTTCGTAAAATAGCTAAGTGCCTACGTTTCATGACGATGTAAAAATGGAGTGTGTAGAGTAAAATCTCGCCTTCCTATAGCCCTTTATGTTTCAAAATGACACGATTTCGTCACAAAACATGAAATAAAAAAAAATTCGAATTCGAATTTCGAAAAAATCGCTTCGAAGTGCACTGGCTCTTGTGTAGATGTACCTATGTACGAAATTTCGTAGCCGTGGGTCTATTAGCTTACGCGCAGCGCGAACGAAAGTCACACACACAAACAGACTCTTTCTTTTATTATATGTAGAGAAGATATGTAGAGATAAGATTGTTTAAGGGAAGGAAACTTTTAAGTTTCGCAGCTGTATCCTGACCCTTAAGACGGTCATCACGGAAAGTCTAGCCTTTTGCAATTCTCTTGAGAGCTCACATCTACCGAACAATATCTAGTGTAATCAATCTCACTTAGCGGAATCATTGAAGTAAAATTCTGGGAGGGATGGAGTAAAGATCCTTTCCTTATTTCAATACAATGAATATTGAATCTTGTAGGAAGAATAAAGCTAATTTTCAGAATAAACAAAATACTTTTATTTAAATTTTAAAACTGAACCAAAAAAATAAATACTGCAGCTCTAAACTATCAAAATTTTAAACTCTTAACTACTGCACTTAAAACTCTTACAACTATTAAAATATTCCTCATCTTAAACTCTCTAAAACAAAAAAATATAAAAAATCTACCGAATCCTCTTCTTGTTGCCACACCGTAAAAAAACAAGTTCTTGTCCTATTTATATTTCACGTTCTCTTTAAGTCACGATCTTCACAAGTCATGATCTTTACAAGTCACGATCTTTACAAGTCCCCCCACAAGAAGCACATTCGTCACCGTAGAGACAATGTTGCTCAGAGTTCATTGAGAGAGAAAGAGTTAACAGCTAGCCTTGACAAAGCAACAGCATTCCCATGTGAACTTCCTTTGCGGTATGTCACAGTCATGTTATACCGTTGTAACGTTAAGGCCCAACGAGACAGTTTAGCACCATGAGGGGCGCTTTGGGTCAAGTAGGTGAGGGGATTGTGATCAGACACAATCTGCACTTTGGCACCGAAAATCCATGTGTCAAATTTTTTCAAGGCTTCGATGACACAAAATGCTTCTCGTTCGATGGTTGACCATCGTTGTTGACAGGGCGTTAATTTCTTGCTGAAAAATGTTATGGGCATTTCTTTTGTAAATGGCTTATGTTCATTATCATTCTCACCTATGGTAGGCAATCCTAGTAGCTGTTGTTCCTTATCATCTCTCCTCTCTTCTATCTTTCCAATGGCTTTGTCAAGTAGCTCATACCATTTATCAATTGTTTCAACTTTATCAATTTCTTCAAATATGGGATTTCTGTGCTTGGTGAAAGTCCTATAAACTAAAAAAAATCTCAGCAATTTTTTTCTTCTGCTTTTTCTAATAATTCTTCATCAACATGATGTAGATCGTCTACCTCGGACTCGGGCTCTTCTATTAATTCAGCAATTCCTTCCGTTTCTTTCTCGTCTTCCAGTTCTTCGCTTTCATCCGAATAACTTTCTGTTCAATCTTCCATGTTTTCACCCTTGAACTTGAAAGGTTTCTGTGGTTTTCAGTTTCATTGTGGATGACATTTTCCTTTTCAGTTTCAACTTTTGTTGTATAATCCACACTTTCTTTTTCATCTCCCAGTTCAACAGTATCTATGCTGTCCTTATTGTACTTTTTGTTTCTGTTATCATCCAGAATTTCTTTTTCAGTAAATTGTAATAGTTCACTGTTATCTGCAAGTTTATTTTCAGTTTCAAGATCTGCAGCTTCTGTGTGATTTACATTTTCATTTTCAGTTACTAAATCAGCTTTCATACTTTCCTTATGGATTATTAAGTCATTCTTTTTATCATCTACTTTTTCCTTCTCGTTTCCAATTTCAGCAATATATTCTTTCTCTTCTATGTTCTCATAATCAAGATTTACTTGAGTTTTATTGTCATCTGCAAGTATTTCTTTTTCAGCTGCAGTTTCAGCATCATCTGTATTTTCTGATTTGGTTATTGGCTTCATTTGAGTTTCACTTTCATTGACAGTTTCTTTTTCAACTGGGATTTCAGTCTCACCCATAAATTCGTTTTTACTTTCAGGTGGAATAATTTCTACATCTGTTATTTTGCTGTCAATTAACTTTTCCTCTTTGAGTTCATCTTCTGTTTCTACCCTCTTAGTTTCTCCTGTTATAATTTCTTCCTTCTGTGCTTCCTGTTCAACAATTTTATCTTCTATCATTTCTGTTTTCTCCATTTCTGTAAAGGGCAGTTCTTTACAACTTCCACAGAATTTTTTAACATCTTGCTTAATAGTAGGCCAAAAGAATGAGTACTTGATTCGCTGAATTGTCTTTTTCTCACCGAGGTGGCCGGCAAGAGGGATTTCATGTGCCATTCTTAGGACTTCCCTTCTTTTTTCTAAAGGTAACACAACTTGCTTAATGTTTTCACCACAGATATATTCGGAATGAAGTAATATGCCATCATCGAAAGTATAAGTTTCGTCTTGTTCTTGATGTGTCTTGAATTCTAGTCTTACCCTGTTCGTTGTTTTCAGAGACTCTATGTTTTCTTGGGAAATCTGATTAACAACAGCCAAATTTGTAGTATTATCTTCAACTGGTGAGGGTTTATCATTTTAAAACCAATTTATTTGAAAACTACCATCTTCGCTGCGAGCCTTCGTCTGGCTTTTAAATGTACCGGAAAAAATGGTCGAATTCCAAAAACAAAACTCCGGAAAAAATGGGGAACTCCAAACGTTAAAGTTAAAAACTGCGTAGGATTTTACTCTGCAGAACAACTTCATAAAAAAAGTTATTACGTATAACAAAATTACAATGAAATAAGCAATATCCCTTAATACAAATATTAATTATCCTAATAAATAAATTAACCAAATTCCCTTTGCAAAATCTTAAGAACTCAAATGGTATAAAGGAGGTTTTGTTTCCTAAAAAAAATCAGTCAAAACTTTTCAATATCTTAAAAACAGTGAAATGAGCAATAAATAAAATAAAGGAATGCAAAAAAACAAAAAATTCTGAAAAGCAAAGTATAATTAATGATATTTTATCTTATGTTTTCAAGGGAAAAAATACAATGAAATAAGCTATATCTCTTAATACAAATATTAATTATCCTAATTAAAAATTAACCAAATTTCCGTAGACAAAAATCATGCAAAACCTTTCAATATCTTATAAACAGGGAAATAAGCAAAAAATAAC
Organism: Stegodyphus dumicola; assembly: GCF_044657685.1. Taxonomy (NCBI): domain Eukaryota; kingdom Metazoa; phylum Arthropoda; class Arachnida; order Araneae; family Eresidae; genus Stegodyphus; species Stegodyphus dumicola. The sequence continues at coordinate 206,017,291 of NC_140771.1, forward strand.
ATGAAAACAACTCAAAAGACATAAAATTCCGCGCAGAATTTTACTCCGAAGAACAACTTTATCAAACAAAAAACAAAAAAAAAAAAAATATTATATTTATATAAAAATGGAAATGAAATATACCAATCTCTTAAAAACAGTGACATAAGAAATACGATGAAAAATTGTTGCCAAACCCATATTTCTAAAAGAATGAAACTATTCAAAATGATGCGATTTCATCAAAAATCTATCAACAACAATAAGACAGGAAAATTGTTGCCAAAATCACATTTTTAAAGATGTGAGAGGTGAGAAGTGTACTCGGAAGCTTCATTTAAAAAATCTTTTAAAAATACAAAATATTATCATTTTTCCAAAATTCTTTTTGTAAAAGCATTCGCAAGGATAAAGGTTTAACGTGTCCAAAAATCAAAAAAATAAATAAATAAATAAATAAATAAATAAATAAATAAATAAATAAATAAATGAATGAATAAAATAAAATAAACTGTACAATTTTAAAAATAAACTTTTTTAGAAAAAATCCCATTGAAAAAGTGTTAAGCTCCCTTTGTTAAATAAATTCGTATTTAATCGATTTATTGAAACACGAAATTTATTTTAAGTTCGTAAAATAGCTAAGTGCCTACGTTTCATGACGATGTAAAAATGGAGTGTGTAGAGTAAAATCTCGCTTTCCTATAGCCCTTTATGTTTCAAAATGACACGATTTCGTCACAAAACATGAAATAAAAAAAATTCGAATTCGAATTTCGAAAAAATCGCTTCGAAGTGCACTGGCTCTTGTGTAGATGTACCTATGTACGAAATTTCGTAGCCGTGGGTCTATTAGCTTACGCGCAGCGCGAACGAAAGTCACACACACAAACAGACTCTTTCTTTTATTATATGTAGAGAAGATATGTAGAGATAAGATTGTTTAAGGGAAGGAAACTTTTAAGTTTCGCAGCTGTATCCTGACCCTTAAGACGGTCATCACGGAAAGTCTAGCCTTTTGCAATTCTCTTGAGAGCTCACATCTACCGAACAATATCTAGTGTAATCAATCTCACTTAGCGGAATCATTGAAGTAAAATTCTGGGAGGGATGGAGTAAAGATCCTTTCCTTATTTCAATACAATGAATATTGAATCTTGTAGGAAGAATAAAGCTAATTTTCAGAATAAACAAAATACTTTTATTTAAATTTTAAAACTGAACCAAAAAAATAAATACTGCAGCTCTAAACTATCAAAATTTTAAACTCTTAACTACTGCACTTAAAACTCTTACAACTATTAAAATATTCCTCATCTTAAACTCTCTAAAACAAAAAAATATAAAAAATCTACCGAATCTTCTTCTTGTTGCCACACCGTAAAAAAACAAGTTCTTGTCCTATTTATATTTCACGTTCTCTTTAAGTCACGATCTTCACAAGTCATGATCTTTACAAGTCACGATCTTTACAAGTCCCCCCACAAGAAGCACATTCGTCACCGTAGAGACAATGTTGCTCAGAGTTCATTGAGAGAGAAAGAGTTAACAGCTAGCCTTGACAAAGCATCAGCATTCCCATGTGAACTTCCTTTGCGGTATGTCACAGTCATGTTATACCGTTGTAACGTTAAGGCCCAACGAGACAGTTTAGCACCATGAGGGGCGCTTTGGGTCAAGTAGGTGAGGGGATTGTGATCAGACACAATCTGCACTTTGGCACCGAAAATCCATGTGTCAAATTTTTTCAAGGCTTCGATGACACAAAATGCTTCTCGTTCGATGGTTGACCATCGTTGTTGACAGGGCGTTAATTTCTTGCTGAAAAATGTTATGGGCATTTCTTTTGTAAATGGCTTATGTTCATTATCATTCTCACCTATGGTAGGCAATCCTAGTAGCTGTTGTTCCTTATCATCTCTCCTCTCTTCTATCTTTCCAATGGCTTTGTCAAGTAGCTCATACTATTTATCAATTGTTTCAACTTTATCAATTTCTTCAAATATGGGATTTCTGTGCTTGGTGAAAGTCCTATAAACTAAAAAAAATCTCAGCAATTTTTTTCTTCTGCTTTTTCTAATAATTCTTCATCAACATGATGTAGATCGTCTACCTCGGACTCGGGCTCTTCTATTAATTCAGCAATTCCTTCCGTTTCTTTCTCGTCTTCCAGTTCTTCGCTTTCATCCGAATAACTTTCTGTTCAATCTTCCATGTTTTCACCCTTGAACTTGAAAGGTTTCTGTGGTTTTCAGTTTCATTGTGGATGACATTTTCCTTTTCAGTTTCAACTTTTGTTGTATAATCCACACTTTCTTTTTCATCTCCCAGTTCAACAGTATCTATGCTGTCCTTATTGTACTTTTTGTTTCTGTTATCATCCAGAATTTCTTTTTCAGTAAATTGTAATAGTTCACTGTTATCTGCAAGTTTATTTTCAGTTTCAAGATCTGCAGCTTCTGTGTGATTTACATTTTCATTTTCAGTTACTAAATCAGCTTTCATACTTTCCTTATGGATTATTAAGTCATTCTTTTTATCATGTACTTTTTCCTTCTCGTTTCCAATTTCAGCAATATATTCTTTCTCTTCTATGTTCTCATAATCAAGATTTACTTGAGTTTTATTGTCATCTGCAAGTATTTCTTTTTCAGCTGCAGTTTCAGCATCATCTGTATTTTCTGATTTGGTTATTGGCTTCATTTGAGTTTCACTTTCATTGACAGTTTCTTTTTCAACTGGGATTTCAGTCTCACCCATAAATTCGTTTTTACTTTCAGGTGGAATAATTTCTACATCTGTTATTTTGCTGTCAATTAACTTTTCCTCTTTGAGTTCATCTTCTGTTTCTACCCTCTTAGTTTCTCCTGTTATAATTTCTTCCTTCTGTGCTTCCTGTTCAACAATTTTATCTTCTATCATTTCTGTTTTCTCCATTTCTGTAAAGGGCAGTTCTTTACAACTTCCACAGAATTTTTTAACATCTTGCTTAATAGTAGGCCAAAAGAATGAGTACTTGATTCGCTGAATTGTCTTTTTCTCACCGAGGTGGCCGGCAAGAGGGATTTCATGTGCCATTCTTAGGACTTCCCTTCTTTTTTCTAAAGGTAACACAACTTGCTTAATGTTTTCACCACAGATATATTCGGAATGAAGTAATATGCCATCATCGAAAGTATAAGTTTCGTCTTGTTCTTGATGTGTCTTGAATTCTAGTCTTACCCTGTTCGTTGTTTTCAGAGACTCTATGTTTTCTTGGGAAATCTGATTAACAACAGCCAAATTTGTAGTATTATCTTCAACTGGTGAGGGTTTATCATTTTAAAACCAATTTATTTGAAAACTAGCATCTTCGCTGCGAGCCTTCGTCTGGCTTTTAAATGTACCGGAAAAAATGGTCGAATTCCAAAAACAAAACTCCGGAAAAAATGGGGAACTCCAAACGTTAAAGTTAAAAACTGCGTAGGATTTTACTCTGCAGAACAACTTCATAAAAAAAGTTATTACGTATAACAAAATTACAATGAAATAAGCAATATCCCTTAATACAAATATTAATTATCCTAATAAATAAATTAACCAAATTCCCTTTGCAAAATCTTAAGAACTCAAATGGTATAAAGGAGGTTTTGTTTCCTAAAAAAAATCAGTCAAAACTTTTCAATATCTTAAAAACAGTGAAATGAGCAATAAATAAAATAAAGGAATGCAAAAAAACAAAAAATTCTGAAAAGCAAAGTATAATTAATGATATTTTATCTTATGTTTTCAAGGGAAAAAATACAATGAAATAAGCTATATCTCTTAATACAAATATTAATTATCCTAATTAAAAATTAACCAAATTTCCGTAGACAAAAATCATGCAAAACCTTTCAATATCTTATAAACAGGGAAATAAGCAAAAAATAACATGAAAACAACTCAAAAGACATAAAATTCCGCGCAGAATTTTACTCCGAAGAACAACTTTATCAAACAAAAAACAAAAAAAAAAAAAAAAAAAAATATTATATTTATATAAAAATGGAAATGAAATATACCAATCTCTTAAAAACAGTGACATAAGAAATACGATGAAAAATTGTTGCCAAACCCATATTTCTAAAAGAATGAAACTATTCAAAATGATGCGATTTCATCAAAAATCTATCAACAACAATAAGACAGGAAAATTGTTGCCAAAATCACATTTTTAAAGATGTGAGAGGTGAGAAGTGTACTCGGAAGCTTCATTTAAAAAATCTTTTAAAAATACAAAATATTATCATTTTTCCAAAATTCTTTTTGTAAAAGCATTCGCAAGGATAAAAGTTTAACGTGTCCAAAAATCAAAAAATAAATAAATAAATAAATAAATAAATAAATAAATAAATGAATGAATAAAATAAAATAAACTGTACAATTTTAAAAACAAACTTTTTTAGAAAAAATCCCATTGAAAAAGTGTTAAGCTCCCTTTGTTAAATAAATTCGTATTTAATCGATTTATTGAAACACGAAATTTATTTTAAGTTCGTAAAATAGCTAAGTGCCTACGTTTCATGACGATGTAAAAATGGAGTGTGTAGAGTAAAATCTCGCTTTCCTATAGCCCTTTATGTTTCAAAATGACACGATTTCGTCACAAAACATGAAATAAAAAAAAATTCGAATTCGAATTTCGAAAAAATCGCTTCGAAGTGCACTGGCTCTTGTGTAGATGTACCTATGTACGAAATTTCGTAGCCGTGGGTCTATTAGCTTACGCGCAGCGCGAACGAAAGTCACACACACAAACAGACTCTTTCTTTTATTATATGTAGAGAAGATATGTAGAGATAAGATTGTTTAAGGGAAGGAAACTTTTAAGTTTCGCAGCTGTATCCTGACCCTTAAGACGGTCATCACGGAAAGTCTAGCCTTTTGCAATTCTCTTGAGAGCTCACATCTACCGAACAATATCTAGTGTAATCAATCTCACTTAGCGGAATCATTGAAGTAAAATTCTGGGAGGGATGGAGTAAAGATCCTTTCCTTATTTCAATACAATGAATATTGAATCTTGTAGGAAGAATAAAGCTAATTTTCAGAATAAACAAAATACTTTTATTTAAATTTTAAAACTGAACCAAAAAAATAAATACTGCAGCTCTAAACTATCAAAATTTTAAACTCTTAACTACTGCATTTAAAACTCTTACAACTATTAAAATATTCCTCATCTTAAACTCTCTAAAACAAAAAAATATAAAAAATCTACCGAATCTTCTTCTTGTTGCCACACCGTAAAAAAACAAGTTCTTGTCCTATTTATATTTCACGTTCTCTTTAAGTCACGATCTTCACAAGTCATGATCTTTACAAGTCACGATCTTTACAAGTCCCCCCACAAGAAGCACATTCGTCACCGTAGAGACAATGTTGCTCAGAGTTCATTGAGAGAGAAAGAGTTAACAGCTAGCCTTGACAAAGCATCAGCATTCCCATGTGAACTTCCTTTGCGGTATGTCACAGTCATGTTATACCGTTGTAACGTTAAGGCCCAACGAGACAGTTTAGCACCATGAGGGGCGCTTTGGGTCAAGTAGGTGAGGGGATTGTGATCAGACACAATCTGCACTTTGGCACCGAAAATCCATGTGTCAAATTTTTTCAAGGCTTCGATGACACAAAATGCTTCTCGTTCGATGGTTGACCATCGTTGTTGACAGGGCGTTAATTTCTTGCTGAAAAATGTTATGGGCATTTCTTTTGTAAATGGCTTATGTTCATTATCATTCTCACCTATGGTAGGCAATCCTAGTAGCTGTTGTTCCTTATCATCTCTCCTCTCTTCTATCTTTCCAATGGCTTTGTCAAGTAGCTCATACCATTTATCAATTGTTTCAACTTTATCAATTTCTTCAAATATGGGATTTCTGTGCTTGGTGAAAGTCCTATAAACTAAAAAAAATCTCAGCAATTTTTTTCTTCTGCTTTTTCTAATAATTCTTCATCAACATGATGTAGATCGTCTACCTCGGACTCGGGCTCTTCTATTAATTCAGCAATTCCTTCCGTTTCTTTCTCGTCTTCCAGTTCTTCGCTTTCATCCGAATAACTTTCTGTTCAATCTTCCATGTTTTCACCCTTGAACTTGAAAGGTTTCTGTGGTTTTCAGTTTCATTGTGGATGACATTTTCCTTTTCAGTTTCAACTTTTGTTGTATAATCCACACTTTCTTTTTCATCTCCCAGTTCAACAGTATCTATGCTGTCCTTATTGTACTTTTTGTTTCTGTTATCATCCAGAATTTCTTTTTCAGTAAATTGTAATAGTTCACTGTTATCTGCAAGTTTATTTTCAGTTTCAAGATCTGCAGCTTCTGTGTGATTTACATTTTCATTTTCAGTTACTAAATCAGCTTTCATACTTTCCTTATGGATTATTAAGTCATTCTTTTTATCATGTACTTTTTCCTTCTCGTTTCCAATTTCAGCAATATATTCTTTCTCTTCTATGTTCTCATAATCAAGATTTACTTGAGTTTTATTGTCATCTGCAAGTATTTCTTTTTCAGCTGCAGTTTCAGCATCATCTGTATTTTCTGATTTGGTTATTGGCTTCATTTGAGTTTCACTTTCATTGACAGTTTCTTTTTCAACTGGGATTTCAGTCTCACCCATAAATTCGTTTTTACTTTCAGGTGGAATAATTTCTACATCTGTTATTTTGCTGTCAATTAACTTTTCCTCTTTGAGTTCATCTTCTGTTTCTACCCTCTTAGTTTCTCCTGTTATAATTTCTTCCTTCTGTGCTTCCTGTTCAACAATTTTATCTTCTATCATTTCTGTTTTCTCCATTTCTGTAAAGGGCAGTTCTTTACAACTTCCACAGAATTTTTTAACATCTTGCTTAATAGTAGGCCAAAAGAATGAGTACTTGATTCGCTGAATTGTCTTTTTCTCACCGAGGTGGCCGGCAAGAGGGATTTCATGTGCCATTCTTAGGACTTCCCTTCTTTTTTCTAAAGGTAACACAACTTGCTTAATGTTTTCACCACAGATATATTCGGAATGAAGTAAGATGCCATCATCGAAAGTATAAGTTTCGTCTTGTTCTTGATGTGTCTTGAATTCTAGTCTTACCCTGTTCGTTGTTTTCAGAGACTCTATGTTTTCTTGGGAAATCTGATTAACAACAGCCAAATTTGTAGTATTATCTTCAACTGGTGAGGGTTTATCATTTTAAAACCAATTTATTTGAAAACTAGCATCTTCGCTGCGAGCCTTCGTCTGGCTTTTAAATGTACCGGAAAAAATGGTCGAATTCCAAAAACAAAACTCCGGAAAAAATGGGGAACTCCAAACGTTAAAGTTAAAAACTGCGTAGGATTTTACTCTGCAGAACAACTTCATAAAAAAAGTTATTACGTATAACAAAATTACAATGAAATAAGCAATATCCCTTAATACAAATATTAATTATCCTAATAAATAAATTAACCAAATTCCCTTTGCAAAATCTTAAGAACTCAAATGGTATAAAGGAGGTTTTGTTTCCTAAAAAAAATCAGTCAAAACCTTTCAATATCTTAAAAACAGTGAAATGAGCAATAAATAAAATAAAGGAATGCAAAAAAACAAAAAATTCTGAAAAGCAAAGTATAATTAATGATATTTTATCTTATGTTTTCAAGGGAAAAAATACAATGAAATAAGCTATATCTCTTAATACAAATATTAATTATCCTAATTAAAAATTAACCAAATTTCCGTAGACAAAAATCATGCAAAACTTTTCAATATCTTATAAACAGGGAAATAAGCAAAAAATAACATGAAAACAACTCAAAAGACATAAAATTCCGCGCAGAATTTTACTCCGAAGAACAACTTTATCAAACAAAAAACAAAAAAAAAAAAATATTATACTTATATAAAAATGAAAATGAAATATACCAATCTCTTAAAAACAGTGACATAAGAAATACGATAAAAAATTGTTGCCAAACCCATATTTCTAAAAGAATGAAACTATTCAAAATGATGCGATTTCATCAAAAATCTATCAACAACAATAAGACAGGAAAATTGTTGCCAAAATCACATTTTTAAAGATGTGAGAGGTGAGAAGTGTACTCGGAAGCTTCATTTAAAAAATCTTTTAAAAATACAAAATATTATCATTTTTCCAAAATTCTTTTTGTAAAAGCATTCGCAAGGATAAAAGTTTAACGTGTCCAAAAAAAAAAAAATAAAAAAAAAATAAATAAATAAATAAATAAATAAATAAATAAATAAATAAATAAATGAAAAAAATAAAATAAACTGTACAATTTTAAAAATAAACTTTTTTAGAAAAAATCCCATTGAAAAAGTGTTAAGCTCCCTTTGTTAAATAAATTCGTATTTAATCGATTTATTGAAACACGAAATTTATTTTAAGTTCGTAAAATAGCTAAGTGCCTACGTTTCATGACGATGTAAAAATGGAGTGTGTAGAGTAAAATCTCGCTTTCCTATAGCCCTTTATGTTTCAAAATGACACGATTTCGTCACAAAACATGAAATAAAAAAAAATTCGAATTCGAATTTCGAAAAAATCGCTTCGAAGTGCACTGGCTCTTGTGTAGATGTACCTATGTACGAAATTTCGTAGCCGTGGGTCTATTAGCTTACGCGCAGCGCGAACGAAAGTCACACACACAAACAGACTCTTTCTTTTATTATATGTAGAGAAGATATGTAGAGATAAGATTGTTTAAGGGAAGGAAACTTTTAAGTTTCGCAGCTGTATCCTGACCCTTAAGACGGTCATCACGGAAAGTCTAGCCTTTTGCAATTCTCTTGAGAGCTCACATCTACCGAACAATATCTAGTGTAATCAATCTCACTTAGCGGAATCATTGAAGTAAAATTCTGGGAGGGATGGAGTAAAGATCCTTTCCTTATTTCAATACAATGAATATTGAATCTTGTAGGAAGAATAAAGCTAATTTTCAGAATAAACAAAATACTTTTATTTAAATTTTAAAACTGAACCAAAAAAATAAATACTGCAGCTCTAAACTATCAAAATTTTAAACTCTTAACTACTGCAGTTAAAACTCTTACAACTATTAAAATATTCCTCATCTTAAACTCTCTAAAACAAAAAAATATAAAAAATCTATCGAGTCCTCTTCTTGTTGCCACACCGTAAAAAACAAGTTCTTGTCCTATTTATATTTCACGTTCTCTTTAAGTCACGATCTTCACAAGTCATGATCTTTACAAGTCACGATCTTTACAAGTCCCCCCACAAGAAGCACATTCGTCACCGTAGAGACAATGTTGCTCAGAGTTCATTGAGAGAGAAAGAGTTAACAGCTAGCCTTGACAAAGCATCAGCATTCCCATGTGAACTTCCTTTGCGGTATGTCACAGTCATGTTATACCGTTGTAACGTTAAGGCCCAACGAGACAGTTTAGCACCATGAGGGGCGCTTTGGGTCAAGTAGGTGAGGGGATTGTGATCAGACACAATCTGCACTTTGGCACCGAAAATCCATGTGTCAAATTTTTTCAAGGCTTCGATGACACAAAATGCTTCTCGTTCGATGGTTGACCATCGTTGTTGACAGGGCGTTAATTTCTTGCTGAAAAATGTTATGGGCATTTCTTTTGTAAATGGCTTATGTTCATTATCATTCTCACCTATGGTAGGCAATCCTAGTAGCTGTTGTTCCTTATCATCTCTCCTCTCTTCTATCTTTCCAATGGCTTTGTCAAGTAGCTCATACCATTTATCAATTGTTTCAACTTTATCAATTTCTTCAAATATGGGATTTCTGTGCTTGGTGAAAGTCCTATAAACTAAAAAAAATCTCAGCAATTTTTTTCTTCTGCTTTTTCTAATAATTCTTCATCAACATGATGTAGATCGTCTACCTCGGACTCGGGCTCTTCTATTAATTCAGCAATTCCTTCCGTTTCTTTCTCGTCTTCCAGTTCTTCGCTTTCATCCGAATAACTTTCTGTTCAATCTTCCATGTTTTCACCCTTGAACTTGAAAGGTTTCTGTGGTTTTCAGTTTCATTGTGGATGACATTTTCCTTTTCAGTTTCAACTTTTGTTGTATAATCCACACTTTCTTTTTCATCTCCCAGTTCAACAGTATCTATGCTGTCCTTATTGTACTTTTTGTTTCTGTTATCATCCAGAATTTCTTTTTCAGTAAATTGTAATAGTTCACTGTTATCTGCAAGTTTATTTTCAGTTTCAAGATCTGCAGCTTCTGTGTGATTTACATTTTCATTTTCAGTTACTAAATCAGCTTTCATACTTTCCTTATGGATTATTAAGTCATTCTTTTTATCATGTACTTTTTCCTTCTCGTTTCCAATTTCAGCAATATATTCTTTCTCTTCTATGTTCTCATAATCAAGATTTACTTGAGTTTTATTGTCATCTGCAAGTATTTCTTTTTCAGCTGCAGTTTCAGCATCATCTGTATTTTCTGATTTGGTTATTGGCTTCATTTGAGTTTCACTTTCATTGACAGTTTCTTTTTCAACTGGGATTTCAGTCTCACCCATAAATTCGTTTTTACTTTCAGGTGGAATAATTTCTACATCTGTTATTTTGCTGTCAATTAACTTTTCCTCTTTGAGTTCATCTTCTGTTTCTACCCTCTTAGTTTCTCCTGTTATAATTTCTTCCTTCTGTGCTTCCTGTTCAACAATTTTATCTTCTATCATTTCTGTTTTCTCCATTTCTGTAAAGGGCAGTTCTTTACAACTTCCACAGAATTTTTTAACATCTTGCTTAATAGTAGGCCAAAAGAATGAGTACTTGATTCGCTGAATTGTCTTTTTCTCACCGAGGTGGCCGGCAAGAGGGATTTCATGTGCCATTCTTAGGACTTCCCTTCTTTTTTCTAAAGGTAACACAACTTGCTTAATGTTTTCACCACAGATATATTCGGAATGAAGTAAGATGCCATCATCGAAAGTATAAGTTTCGTCTTGTTCTTGATGTGTCTTGAATTCTAGTCTTACCCTGTTCGTTGTTTTCAGAGACTCTATGTTTTCTTGGGAAATCTGATTAACAACAGCCAAATTTGTAGTATTATCTTCAACTGGTGAGGGTTTATCATTTTAAAACCAATTTATTTGAAAACTAGCATCTTCGCTGCGAGCCTTCGTCTGGCTTTTAAATGTACCGGAAAAAATGGTCGAATTCCAAAAACAAAACTCCGGAAAAAATGGGGAACTCCAAACGTTAAAGTTAAAAACTGCGTAGGATTTTACTCTGCAGAACAACTTCATAAAAAAAGTTATTACGTATAACAAAATTACAATGAAATAAGCAATATCCCTTAATACAAATATTAATTATCCTAATAAATAAATTAACCAAATTCCCTTTGCAAAATCTTAAGAACTCAAATGGTATAAAGGAGGTTTTGTTTCCTAAAAAAAATCAGTCAAAACCTTTCAATATCTTAAAAACAGTGAAATGAGCAATAAATAAAATAAAGGAATGCAAAAAAACAAAAAATTCTGAAAAGCAAAGTATAATTAATGATATTTTATCTTATGTTTTCAAGGGAAAAAATACAATGAAATAAGCTATATCTCTTAATACAAATATTAATTATCCTAATTAAAAATTAACCAAATTTCCGTAGACAAAAATCATGCAAAACCTTTCAATATCTTATAAACAGGGAAATAAGCAAAAAATAACATGAAAACAACTCAAAAGACATAAAATTCCGCGCAGAATTTTACTCCGAAGAACAACTTTATCAAACAAAAAACAAAAAAACAAAAAAAAAATATTATATTTATATAAAAATGGAAATGAAATATACCAATCTCTTAAAAACAGTGACATAAGAAATACGATGAAAAATTGTTGCCAAACCCATATTTCTAAAAGAATGAAACTATTCAAAATGATGCGATTTCATCAAAAATCTATCAACAACAATAAGACAGGAAAATTGTTGCCAAAATCACATTTTTAAAGATGTGAGAGGTGAGAAGTGTACTCGGAAGCTTCATTTAAAAAATCTTTTAAAAATACAAAATATTATCATTTTTCCAAAATTCTTTTTGTAAAAGCATTCGCAAGGATAAAAGTTTAACGTGTCCAAAAAAAAAAAAAAATAAAAAAAAAATTAATAAATAAATAAATAAATAAATAAATAAATAAATAAATAAATGAATAAAATAAAATAAACTGTACAATTTTAAAAATAAACTTTTTTAGAAAAAATCCCATTGAAAAAGTGTTAAGCTCCCTTTGTTAAATAAATTCGTATTTAATCGATTTATTGAAACACGAAATTTATTTTAAGTTCGTAAAATAGCTAAGTGCCTACGTTTCATGACGATGTAAAAATGGAGTGTGTAGAGTAAAATCTCGCTTTCCTATAGCCCTTTATGTTTCAAAATGACACGATTTCGTCACAAAACATGAAATAAAAAAAAATTCGAATTCGAATTTCGAAAAAATCGCTTCGAAGTGCACTGGCTCTTGTGTAGATGTACCTATGTACGAAATTTCGTAGCCGTGGGTCTATTAGCTTACGCGCAGCGCGAACGAAAGTCACACACACAAACAGACTCTTTCTTTTATTATATGTAGAGAAGATATGTAGAGATAAGATTGTTTAAGGGAAGGAAACTTTTAAGTTTCGCAGCTGTATCCTGACCCTTAAGACGGTCATCACGGAAAGTCTAGCCTTTTGCAATTCTCTTGAGAGCTCACATCTACCGAACAATATCTAGTGTAATCAATCTCACTTAGCGGAATCATTGAAGTAAAATTCTGGGAGGGATGGAGTAAAGATCCTTTCCTTATTTCAATACAATGAATATTGAATCTTGTAGGAAGAATAAAGCTAATTTTCAGAATAAACAAAATACTTTTATTTAAATTTTAAAACTGAACCAAAAAAATAAATACTGCAGCTCTAAACTATCAAAATTTTAAACTCTTAACTACTGCAGTTAAAACTCTTACAACTATTAAAATATTCCTCATCTTAAACTCTCTAAAACAAAAAAATATAAAAAATCTATCGAGTCCTCTTCTTGTTGCCACACCGTAAAAAAACAAGTTCTTGTCCTATTTATATTTCACGTTCTCTTTAAGTCACGATCTTCACAAGTCATGATCTTTACAAGTCACGATCTTTACAAGTCCCCCCACAAGAAGCACATTCGTCACCGTAGAGACAATGTTGCTCAGAGTTCATTGAGAGAGAAAGAGTTAACAGCTACCTTGACAAAGCATCAGCATTCCCATGTGAACTTCCTTTGCGGTATGTCACAGTCATGTTATACCGTTGTAACGTTAAGGCCCAACGAGACAGTTTAGCACCATGAGGGGCGCTTTGGGTCAAGTAGGTGAGGGGATTGTGATCAGACACAATCTGCACTTTGGCACCGAAAATCCATGTGTCAAATTTTTTCAAGGCTTCGATGACACAAAATGCTTCTCGTTCGATGGTTGACCATCGTTGTTGACAGGGCGTTAATTTCTTGCTGAAAAATGTTATGGGCATTTCTTTTGTAAATGGCTTATGTTCATTATCATTCTCACCTATGGTAGGCAATCCTAGTAGCTGTTGTTCCTTATCATCTCTCCTCTCTTCTATCTTTCCAATGGCTTTGTCAAGTAGCTCATACTATTTATCAATTGTTTCAACTTTATCAATTTCTTCAAATATGGGATTTCTGTGCTTGGTGAAAGTCCTATAAACTAAAAAAAATCTCAGCAATTTTTTTCTTCTGCTTTTTCTAATAATTCTTCATCAACATGATGTAGATCGTCTACCTCGGACTCGGGCTCTTCTATTAATTCAGCAATTCCTTCCGTTTCTTTCTCGTCTTCCAGTTCTTCGCTTTCATCCGAATAACTTTCTGTTCAATCTTCCATGTTTTCACCTTTGAACTTGAAAGGTTTCTGTGGTTTTCAGTTTCATTGTGGATGACATTTTCCTTTTCAGTTTCAACTTTTGTTGTATAATCCACACTTTCTTTTTCATCTCCCAGTTCAACAGTATCTATGCTGTCCTTATTGTACTTTTTGTTTCTGTTATCATCCAGAATTTCTTTTTCAGTAAATTGTAATAGTTCACTGTTATCTGCAAGTTTATTTTCAGTTTCAAGATCTGCAGCTTCTGTGTGATTTACATTTTCATTTTCAGTTACTAAATCAGCTTTCATACTTTCCTTATGGATTATTAAGTCATTCTTTTTATCATGTACTTTTTCCTTCTCGTTTCCAATTTCAGCAATATATTCTTTCTCTTCTATGTTCTCATAATCAAGATTTACTTGAGTTTTATTGTCATCTGCAAGTATTTCTTTTTCAGCTGCAGTTTCAGCATCATCTGTATTTTCTGATTTGGTTATTGGCTTCATTTGAGTTTCACTTTCATTGACAGTTTCTTTTTCAACTGGGATTTCAGTCTCACCCATAAATTCGTTTTTACTTTCAAGTGGAATAATTTCTACATCTGTTATTTTGCTGTCAATTAACTTTTCCTCTTTGAGTTCATCTTCTGTTTCTACCCTCTTAGTTTCTCCTGTTATAATTTCTTCCTTCTGTGCTTCCTGTTCAACAATTTTATCTTCTATCATTTCTGTTTTCTCCATTTCTGTAAAGGGCAGTTCTTTACAACTTCCACAGAATTTTTTAACATCTTGCTTAATAGTAGGCCAAAAGAATGAGTACTTGATTCGCTGAATTGTCTTTTTCTCACCGAGGTGGCCGGCAAGAGGGATTTCATGTGCCATTCTTAGGACTTCCCTTCTTTTTTCTAAAGGTAACACAACTTGCTTAATGTTTTCACCACAGATATATTCGGAATGAAGTAATATGCCATCATCGAAAGTATAAGTTTCGTCTTGTTCTTGATGTGTCTTGAATTCTAGTCTTACCCTGTTCGTTGTTTTCAGAGACTCTATGTTTTCTTGGGAAATCTGATTAACAACAGCCAAATTTGTAGTATTATCTTCAACTGGTGAGGGTTTATCATTTTAAAACCAATTTATTTGAAAACTAGCATCTTCGCTGCGAGCCTTCGTCTGGCTTTTAAATGTACCGGAAAAATGGTCGAATTCCAAAAACAAAACTCCGGAAAAAATGGGGAACTCCAAACGTTAAAGTTAAAAACTGCGTAGGATTTTACTCTGCAGAACAACTTCATAAAAAAAGTTATTACGTATAACAAAATTACAATGAAATAAGCAATATCCCTTAATACAAATATTAATTATCCTAATAAATAAATTAACCAAATTCCCTTTGCAAAATCTTAAGAACTCAAATGGTATAAAGGAGGTTTTGTTTCCTAAAAAAAATCAGTCAAAACTTTTCAATATCTTAAAAACAGTGAAATGAGCAATAAATAAAATAAAGGAATGCAAAAAAACAAAAAATTCTGAAAAGCAAAGTATAATTAATGATATTTTATCTTATGTTTTCAAGGGAAAAAATACAATGAAATAAGCTATATCTCTTAATACAAATATTAATTATCCTAATTAAAAATTAACCAAATTTCCGTAGACAAAAATCATGCAAAACCTTTCAATATCTTATAAACAGGGAAATAAGCAAAAAATAACATGAAAACAACTCAAAAGACATAAAATTCCGCGCAGAATTTTACTCCGAAGAACAACTTTATCAAACAAAAAACAAAAAAACAAAAAAAAAATATTATATTTATATAAAAATGGAAATGAAATATACCAATCTCTTAAAAACAGTGACATAAGAAATACGATGAAAAATTGTTGCCAAACCCATATTTCTAAAAGAATGAAACTATTCAAAATGATGCGATTTCATCAAAAATCTATCAACAACAATAAGACAGGAAAATTGTTGCCAAAATCACATTTTTAAAGATGTGAGAGGTGAGAAGTGTACTCGGAAGCTTCATTTAAAAAATCTTTTAAAAATACAAAATATTATCATTTTTCCAAAATTCTTTTTGTAAAAGCATTCGCAAGGATAAAAGTTTAACGTGTCCAAAAATCAAAAAAATAAATAAATAAATAAATAAATAAATAAATAAATAAATAAATGAATGAATAAAATAAAATAAACTGTACAATTTTAAAAATAAACTTTTTTAGAAAAAATCCCATTGAAAAAGTGTTAAGCTCCCTTTGTTAAATAAATTCGTATTTAATCGATTTATTGAAACACGAAATTTATTTTAAGTTCGTAAAATAGCTAAGTGCCTACGTTTCATGACGATGTAAAAATGGAGTGTGTAGAGTAAAATCTCGCTTTCCTATAGCCCTTTATGTTTCAAAATGACACGATTTCGTCACAAAACATGAAATAAAAAAAAATTCGAATTCGAATTTCGAAAAAATCGCTTCGAAGTGCACTGGCTCTTGTGTAGATGTACCTATGTACGAAATTTCGTAGCCGTGGGTCTATTAGCTTACGCGCAGCGCGAACGAAAGTCACACACACAAACAGACTCTTTCTTTTATTATATGTAGAGAAGATATGTAGAGATAAGATTGTTTAAGGGAAGGAAACTTTTAAGTTTCGCAGCTGTATCCTGACCCTTAAGACGGTCATCACGGAAAGTCTAGCCTTTTGCAATTCTCTTGAGAGCTCACATCTACCGAACAATATCTAGTGTAATCAATCTCACTTAGCGGAATCATTGAAGTAAAATTCTGGGAGGGATGGAGTAAAGATCCTTTCCTTATTTCAATACAATGAATATTGAATCTTGTAGGAAGAATAAAGCTAATTTTCAGAATAAACAAAATACTTTTATTTAAATTTTAAAACTGAACCAAAAAAATAAATACTGCAGCTCTAAACTATCAAAATTTTAAACTCTTAACTACTGCAGTTAAAACTCTTACAACTATTAAAATATTCCTCATCTTAAACTCTCTAAAACAAAAAAATATAAAAAATCTATCGAGTCCTCTTCTTGTTGCCACACCGTAAAAAAACAAGTTCTTGTCCTATTTATATTTCACGTTCTCTTTAAGTCACGATCTTCACAAGTCATGATCTTTACAAGTCACGATCTTTACAAGTCCCCCCACAAGAAGCACATTCGTCACCGTAGAGACAATGTTGCTCAGAGTTCATTGAGAGAGAAAGAGTTAACAGCTACCTTGACAAAGCATCAGCATTCCCATGTGAACTTCCTTTGCGGTATGTCACAGTCATGTTATACCGTTGTAACGTTAAGGCCCAACGAGACAGTTTAGCACCATGAGGGGCGCTTTGGGTCAAGTAGGTGAGGGGATTGTGATCAGACACAATCTGCACTTTGGCACCGAAAATCCATGTGTCAAATTTTTTCAAGGCTTCGATGACACAAAATGCTTCTCGTTCGATGGTTGACCATCGTTGTTGACAGGGCGTTAATTTCTTGCTGAAAAATGTTATGGGCATTTCTTTTGTAAATGGCTTATGTTCATTATCATTCTCACCTATGGTAGGCAATCCTAGTAGCTGTTGTTCCTTATCATCTCTCCTCTCTTCTATCTTTCCAATGGCTTTGTCAAGTAGCTCATACTATTTATCAATTGTTTCAACTTTATCAATTTCTTCAAATATGGGATTTCTGTGCTTGGTGAAAGTCCTATAAACTAAAAAAAATCTCAGCAATTTTTTTCTTCTGCTTTTTCTAATAATTCTTCATCAACATGATGTAGATCGTCTACCTCGGACTCGGGCTCTTCTATTAATTCAGCAATTCCTTCCGTTTCTTTCTCGTCTTCCAGTTCTTCGCTTTCATCCGAATAACTTTCTGTTCAATCTTCCATGTTTTCACCCTTGAACTTGAAAGGTTTCTGTGGTTTTCAGTTTCATTGTGGATGACATTTTCCTTTTCAGTTTCAACTTTTGTTGTATAATCCACACTTTCTTTTTCATCTCCCAGTTCAACAGTATCTATGCTGTCCTTATTGTACTTTTTGTTTCTGTTATCATCCAGAATTTCTTTTTCAGTAAATTGTAATAGTTCACTGTTATCTGCAAGTTTATTTTCAGTTTCAAGATCTGCAGCTTCTGTGTGATTTACATTTTCATTTTCAGTTACTAAATCAGCTTTCATACTTTCCTTATGGATTATTAAGTCATTCTTTTTATCATGTACTTTTTCCTTCTCGTTTCCAATTTCAGCAATATATTCTTTCTCTTCTATGTTCTCATAATCAAGATTTACTTGAGTTTTATTGTCATCTGCAAGTATTTCTTTTTCAGCTGCAGTTTCAGCATCATCTGTATTTTCTGATTTGGTTATTGGCTTCATTTGAGTTTCACTTTCATTGACAGTTTCTTTTTCAACTGGGATTTCAGTCTCACCCATAAATTCGTTTTTACTTTCAGGTGGAATAATTTCTACATCTGTTATTTTGCTGTCAATTAACTTTTCCTCTTTGAGTTCATCTTCTGTTTCTACCCTCTTAGTTTCTCCTGTTATAATTTCTTCCTTCTGTGCTTCCTGTTCAACAATTTTATCTTCTATCATTTCTGTTTTCTCCATTTCTGTAAAGGGCAGTTCTTTACAACTTCCACAGAATTTTTTAACATCTTGCTTAATAGTAGGCCAAAAGAATGAGTACTTGATTCGCTGAATTGTCTTTTTCTCACCGAGGTGGCCGGCAAGAGGGATTTCATGTGCCATTCTTAGGACTTCCCTTCTTTTTTCTAAAGGTAACACAACTTGCTTAATGTTTTCACCACAGATATATTCGGAATGAAGTAATATGCCATCATCGAAAGTATAAGTTTCGTCTTGTTCTTGATGTGTCTTGAATTCTAGTCTTACCCTGTTCGTTGTTTTCAGAGACTCTATGTTTTCTTGGGAAATCTGATTAACAACAGCCAAATTTGTAGTATTATCTTCAACTGGTGAGGGTTTATCATTTTAAAACCAATTTATTTGAAAACTAGCATCTTCGCTGCGAGCCTTCGTCTGGCTTTTAAATGTACCGGAAAAAATGGTCGAATTCCAAAAACAAAACTCCGGAAAAAATGGGGAACTCCAAACGTTAAAGTTAAAAACTGCGTAGGATTTTACTCTGCAGAACAACTTCATAAAAAAAGTTATTACGTATAACAAAATTACAATGAAATAAGCAATATCCCTTAATACAAATATTAATTATCCTAATAAATAAATTAACCAAATTCCCTTTGCAAAATCTTAAGAACTCAAATGGTATAAAGGAGGTTTTGTTTCCTAAAAAAAATCAGTCAAAACCTTTCAATATCTTAAAAACAGTGAAATGAGCAATAAATAAAATAAAGGAATGCAAAAAAACAAAAAATTCTGAAAAGCAAAGTATAATTAATGATATTTTATCTTATGTTTTCAAGGGAAAAAATACAATGAAATAAGCTATATCTCTTAATACAAATATTAATTATCCTAATTAAAAATTAACCAAATTTCCGTAGACAAAAATCATGCAAAACTTTTCAATATCTTATAAACAGGGAAATAAGCAAAAAATAACATGAAAACAACTCAAAAGACATAAAATTCCGCGCAGAATTTTACTCCGAAGAACAACTTTATCAAACAAAAAACAAAAAAAAAAAAATATTATATTTATATAAAAATGGAAATGAAATATACCAATCTCTTAAAAACAGTGACATAAGAAATACGATGAAAAATTGTTGCCAAACCCATATTTCTAAAAGAATGAAACTATTCAAAATGATGCGATTTCATCAAAAATCTATCAACAACAATAAGACAGGAAAATTGTTGCCAAAATCACATTTTTAAAGATGTGAGAGGTGAGAAGTGTACTCGGAAGCTTCATTTAAAAAATCTTTTAAAAATACAAAATATTATCATTTTTCCAAAATTCTTTTTGTAAAAGCATTCGCAAGGATAAAAGTTTAACGTGTCCAAAAAAAAAAAAAAATAAAAAAAAAATTAATAAATAAATAAATAAATAAATAAATAAATAAATAAATAAATGAATAAAATAAAATAAACTGTACAATTTTAAAAATAAACTTTTTTAGAAAAAATCCCATTGAAAAAGTGTTAAGCTCCCTTTGTTAAATAAATTCGTATTTAATCGATTTATTGAAACACGAAATTTATTTTAAGTTCGTAAAATAGCTAAGTGCCTACGTTTCATGACGATGTAAAAATGGAGTGTGTAGAGTAAAATCTCGCTTTCCTATAGCCCTTTATGTTTCAAAATGACACGATTTCGTCACAAAACATGAAATAAAAAAAAATTCGAATTCGAATTTCGAAAAAATCGCTTCGAAGTGCACTGGCTCTTGTGTAGATGTACCTATGTACGAAATTTCGTAGCCGTGGGTCTATTAGCTTACGCGCAGCGCGAACGAAAGTCACACACACAAACAGACTCTTTCTTTTATTATATGTAGAGAAGATATGTAGAGATAAGATTGTTTAAGGGAAGGAAACTTTTAAGTTTCGCAGCTGTATCCTGACCCTTAAGACGGTCATCACGGAAAGTCTAGCCTTTTGCAATTCTCTTGAGAGCTCACATCTACCGAACAATATCTAGTGTAATCAATCTCACTTAGCGGAATCATTGAAGTAAAATTCTGGGAGGGATGGAGTAAAGATGCTTTCCTTATTTCAATACAATGAATATTGAATCTTGTAGGAAGAATAAAGCTAATTTTCAGAATAAACAAAATACTTTTATTTAAATTTTAAAACTGAACCAAAAAAATAAATACTGCAGCTCTAAACTATCAAAATTTTAAACTCTTAACTACTGCAGTTAAAACTCTTACAACTATTAAAATATTCCTCATCTTAAACTCTCTAAAACAAAAAAATATAAAAAATCTATCGAGTCCTCTTCTTGTTGCCACACCGTAAAAAAACAAGTTCTTGTCCTATTTATATTTCACGTTCTCTTTAAGTCACGATCTTCACAAGTCATGATCTTTACAAGTCACGATCTTTACAAGTCCCCCCACAAGAAGCACATTCGTCACCGTAGAGACAATGTTGCTCAGAGTTCATTGAGAGAGAAAGAGTTAACAGCTACCTTGACAAAGCATCAGCATTCCCATGTGAACTTCCTTTGCGGTATGTCACAGTCATGTTATACCGTTGTAACGTTAAGGCCCAACGAGACAGTTTAGCACCATGAGGGGCGCTTTGGGTCAAGTAGGTGAGGGGATTGTGATCAGACACAATCTGCACTTTGGCACCGAAAATCCATGTGTCAAATTTTTTCAAGGCTTCGATGACACAAAATGCTTCTCGTTCGATGGTTGACCATCGTTGTTGACAGGGCGTTAATTTCTTGCTGAAAAATGTTATGGGCATTTCTTTTGTAAATGGCTTATGTTCATTATCATTCTCACCTATGGTAGGCAATCCTAGTAGCTGTTGTTCCTTATCATCTCTCCTCTCTTCTATCTTTCCAATGGCTTTGTCAAGTAGCTCATACTATTTATCAATTGTTTCAACTTTATCAATTTCTTCAAATATGGGATTTCTGTGCTTGGTGAAAGTCCTATAAACTAAAAAAAATCTCAGCAATTTTTTTCTTCTGCTTTTTCTAATAATTCTTCATCAACATGATGTAGATCGTCTACCTCGGACTCGGGCTCTTCTATTAATTCAGCAATTCCTTCCGTTTCTTTCTCGTCTTCCAGTTCTTCGCTTTCATCCGAATAACTTTCTGTTCAATCTTCCATGTTTTCACCTTTGAACTTGAAAGGTTTCTGTGGTTTTCAGTTTCATTGTGGATGACATTTTCCTTTTCAGTTTCAACTTTTGTTGTATAATCCACACTTTCTTTTTCATCTCCCAGTTCAACAGTATCTATGCTGTCCTTATTGTACTTTTTGTTTCTGTTATCATCCAGAATTTCTTTTTCAGTAAATTGTAATAGTTCACTGTTATCTGCAAGTTTATTTTCAGTTTCAAGATCTGCAGCTTCTGTGTGATTTACATTTTCATTTTCAGTTACTAAATCAGCTTTCATACTTTCCTTATGGATTATTAAGTCATTCTTTTTATCATGTACTTTTTCCTTCTCGTTTCCAATTTCAGCAATATATTCTTTCTCTTCTATGTTCTCATAATCAAGATTTACTTGAGTTTTATTGTCATCTGCAAGTATTTCTTTTTCAGCTGCAGTTTCAGCATCATCTGTATTTTCTGATTTGGTTATTGGCTTCATTTGAGTTTCACTTTCATTGACAGTTTCTTTTTCAACTGGGATTTCAGTCTCACCCATAAATTCGTTTTTACTTTCAAGTGGAATAATTTCTACATCTGTTATTTTGCTGTCAATTAACTTTTCCTCTTTGAGTTCATCTTCTGTTTCTACCCTCTTAGTTTCTCCTGTTATAATTTCTTCCTTCTGTGCTTCCTGTTCAACAATTTTATCTTCTATCATTTCTGTTTTCTCCATTTCTGTAAAGGGCAGTTCTTTACAACTTCCACAGAATTTTTTAACATCTTGCTTAATAGTAGGCCAAAAGAATGAGTACTTGATTCGCTGAATTGTCTTTTTCTCACCGAGGTGGCCGGCAAGAGGGATTTCATGTGCCATTCTTAGGACTTCCCTTCTTTTTTCTAAAGGTAACACAACTTGCTTAATGTTTTCACCACAGATATATTCGGAATGAAGTAATATGCCATCATCGAAAGTATAAGTTTCGTCTTGTTCTTGATGTGTCTTGAATTCTAGTCTTACCCTGTTCGTTGTTTTCAGAGACTCTATGTTTTCTTGGGAAATCTGATTAACAACAGCCAAATTTGTAGTATTATCTTCAACTGGTGAGGGTTTATCATTTTAAAACCAATTTATTTGAAAACTAGCATCTTCGCTGCGAGCCTTCGTCTGGCTTTTAAATGTACCGGAAAAATGGTCGAATTCCAAAAACAAAACTCCGGAAAAAATGGGGAACTCCAAACGTTAAAGTTAAAAACTGCGTAGGATTTTACTCTGCAGAACAACTTCATAAAAAAAGTTATTACGTATAACAAAATTACAATGAAATAAGCAATATCCCTTAATACAAATATTAATTATCCTAATAAATAAATTAACCAAATTCCCTTTGCAAAATCTTAAGAACTCAAATGGTATAAAGGAGGTTTTGTTTCCTAAAAAAAATCAGTCAAAACTTTTCAATATCTTAAAAACAGTGAAATGAGCAATAAATAAAATAAAGGAATGCAAAAAAACAAAAAATTCTGAAAAGCAAAGTATAATTAATGATATTTTATCTTATGTTTTCAAGGGAAAAAATACAATGAAATAAGCTATATCTCTTAATACAAATATTAATTATCCTAATTAAAAATTAACCAAATTTCCGTAGACAAAAATCATGCAAAACCTTTCAATATCTTATAAACAGGGAAATAAGCAAAAAATAACATGAAAACAACTCAAAAGACATAAAATTCCGCGCAGAATTTTACTCCGAAGAACAACTTTATCAAACAAAAAACAAAAAAACAAAAAAAAAATATTATATTTATATAAAAATGGAAATGAAATATACCAATCTCTTAAAAACAGTGACATAAGAAATACGATGAAAAATTGTTGCCAAACCCATATTTCTAAAAGAATGAAACTATTCAAAATGATGCGATTTCATCAAAAATCTATCAACAACAATAAGACAGGAAAATTGTTGCCAAAATCACATTTTTAAAGATGTGAGAGGTGAGAAGTGTACTCGGAAGCTTCATTTAAAAAATCTTTTAAAAATACAAAATATTATCATTTTTCCAAAATTCTTTTTGTAAAAGCATTCGCAAGGATAAAAGTTTAACGTGTCCAAAAATCAAAAAAATAAATAAATAAATAAATAAATAAATAAATAAATAAATAAATGAATGAATAAAATAAAATAAACTGTACAATTTTAAAAATAAACTTTTTTAGAAAAAATCCCATTGAAAAAGTGTTAAGCTCCCTTTGTTAAATAAATTCGTATTTAATCGATTTATTGAAACACGAAATTTATTTTAAGTTCGTAAAATAGCTAAGTGCCTACGTTTCATGACGATGTAAAAATGGAGTGTGTAGAGTAAAATCTCGCTTTCCTATAGCCCTTTATGTTTCAAAATGACACGATTTCGTCACAAAACATGAAATAAAAAAAAATTCGAATTCGAATTTCGAAAAAATCGCTTCGAAGTGCACTGGCTCTTGTGTAGATGTACCTATGTACGAAATTTCGTAGCCGTGGGTCTATTAGCTTACGCGCAGCGCGAACGAAAGTCACACACACAAACAGACTCTTTCTTTTATTATATGTAGAGAAGATATGTAGAGATAAGATTGTTTAAGGGAAGGAAACTTTTAAGTTTCGCAGCTGTATCCTGACCCTTAAGACGGTCATCACGGAAAGTCTAGCCTTTTGCAATTCTCTTGAGAGCTCACATCTACCGAACAATATCTAGTGTAATCAATCTCACTTAGCGGAATCATTGAAGTAAAATTCTGGGAGGGATGGAGTAAAGATCCTTTCCTTATTTCAATACAATGAATATTGAATCTTGTAGGAAGAATAAAGCTAATTTTCAGAATAAACAAAATACTTTTATTTAAATTTTAAAACTGAACCAAAAAAATAAATACTGCAGCTCTAAACTATCAAAATTTTAAACTCTTAACTACTGCAGTTAAAACTCTTACAACTATTAAAATATTCCTCATCTTAAACTCTCTAAAACAAAAAAATATAAAAAATCTATCGAGTCCTCTTCTTGTTGCCACACCGTAAAAAAACAAGTTCTTGTCCTATTTATATTTCACGTTCTCTTTAAGTCACGATCTTCACAAGTCATGATCTTTACAAGTCACGATCTTTACAAGTCCCCCCACAAGAAGCACATTCGTCACCGTAGAGACAATGTTGCTCAGAGTTCATTGAGAGAGAAAGAGTTAACAGCTACCTTGACAAAGCATCAGCATTCCCATGTGAACTTCCTTTGCGGTATGTCACAGTCATGTTATACCGTTGTAACGTTAAGGCCCAACGAGACAGTTTAGCACCATGAGGGGCGCTTTGGGTCAAGTAGGTGAGGGGATTGTGATCAGACACAATCTGCACTTTGGCACCGAAAATCCATGTGTCAAATTTTTTCAAGGCTTCGATGACACAAAATGCTTCTCGTTCGATGGTTGACCATCGTTGTTGACAGGGCGTTAATTTCTTGCTGAAAAATGTTATGGGCATTTCTTTTGTAAATGGCTTATGTTCATTATCATTCTCACCTATGGTAGGCAATCCTAGTAGCTGTTGTTCCTTATCATCTCTCCTCTCTTCTATCTTTCCAATGGCTTTGTCAAGTAGCTCATACTATTTATCAATTGTTTCAACTTTATCAATTTCTTCAAATATGGGATTTCTGTGCTTGGTGAAAGTCCTATAAACTAAAAAAAATCTCAGCAATTTTTTTCTTCTGCTTTTTCTAATAATTCTTCATCAACATGATGTAGATCGTCTACCTCGGACTCGGGCTCTTCTATTAATTCAGCAATTCCTTCCGTTTCTTTCTCGTCTTCCAGTTCTTCGCTTTCATCCGAATAACTTTCTGTTCAATCTTCCATGTTTTCACCCTTGAACTTGAAAGGTTTCTGTGGTTTTCAGTTTCATTGTGGATGACATTTTCCTTTTCAGTTTCAACTTTTGTTGTATAATCCACACTTTCTTTTTCATCTCCCAGTTCAACAGTATCTATGCTGTCCTTATTGTACTTTTTGTTTCTGTTATCATCCAGAATTTCTTTTTCAGTAAATTGTAATAGTTCACTGTTATCTGCAAGTTTATTTTCAGTTTCAAGATCTGCAGCTTCTGTGTGATTTACATTTTCATTTTCAGTTACTAAATCAGCTTTCATACTTTCCTTATGGATTATTAAGTCATTCTTTTTATCATGTACTTTTTCCTTCTCGTTTCCAATTTCAGCAATATATTCTTTCTCTTCTATGTTCTCATAATCAAGATTTACTTGAGTTTTATTGTCATCTGCAAGTATTTCTTTTTCAGCTGCAGTTTCAGCATCATCTGTATTTTCTGATTTGGTTATTGGCTTCATTTGAGTTTCACTTTCATTGACAGTTTCTTTTTCAACTGGGATTTCAGTCTCACCCATAAATTCGTTTTTACTTTCAGGTGGAATAATTTCTACATCTGTTATTTTGCTGTCAATTAACTTTTCCTCTTTGAGTTCATCTTCTGTTTCTACCCTCTTAGTTTCTCCTGTTATAATTTCTTCCTTCTGTGCTTCCTGTTCAACAATTTTATCTTCTATCATTTCTGTTTTCTCCATTTCTGTAAAGGGCAGTTCTTTACAACTTCCACAGAATTTTTTAACATCTTGCTTAATAGTAGGCCAAAAGAATGAGTACTTGATTCGCTGAATTGTCTTTTTCTCACCGAGGTGGCCGGCAAGAGGGATTTCATGTGTCATTCTTAGGACTTCCCTTCTTTTTTCTAAAGGTAACACAACTTGCTTAATGTTTTCACCACAGATATATTCGGAATGAAGTAATATGCCATCATCGAAAGTATAAGTTTCGTCTTGTTCTTGATGTGTCTTGAATTCTAGTCTTACCCTGTTCGTTGTTTTCAGAGACTCTATGTTTTCTTGGGAAATCTGATTAACAACAGCCAAATTTGTAGTATTATCTTCAACTGGTGAGGGTTTATCATTTTAAAACCAATTTATTTGAAAACTAGCATCTTCGCTGCGAGCCTTCGTCTGGCTTTTAAATGTACCGGAAAAAATGGTCGAATTCCAAAAACAAAACTCCGGAAAAAATGGGGAACTCCAAACGTTAAAGTTAAAAACTGCGTAGGATTTTACTCTGCAGAACAACTTCATAAAAAAAGTTATTACGTATAACAAAATTACAATGAAATAAGCAATATCCCTTAATACAAATATTAATTATCCTAATAAATAAATTAACCAAATTCCCTTTGCAAAATCTTAAGAACTCAAATGGTATAAAGGAGGTTTTGTTTCCTAAAAAAAATCAGTCAAAACCTTTCAATATCTTAAAAACAGTGAAATGAGCAATAAATAAAATAAAGGAATGCAAAAAAACAAAAAATTCTGAAAAGCAAAGTATAATTAATGATATTTTATCTTATGTTTTCAAGGGAAAAAATACAATGAAATAAGCTATATCTCTTAATACAAATATTAATTATCCTAATTAAAAATTAACCAAATTTCCGTAGACAAAAATCATGCAAAACTTTTCAATATCTTATAAACAGGGAAATAAGCAAAAAATAACATGAAAACAACTCAAAAGACATAAAATTCCGCGCAGAATTTTACTCCGAAGAACAACTTTATCAAACAAAAAACAAAAAAAAAAAAATATTATACTTATATAAAAATGAAAATGAAATATACCAATCTCTTAAAAACAGTGACATAAGAAATACGATAAAAAATTGTTGCCAAACCCATATTTCTAAAAGAATGAAACTATTCAAAATGATGCGATTTCATCAAAAATCTATCAACAACAATAAGACAGGAAAATTGTTGCCAAAATCACATTTTTAAAGATGTGAGAGGTGAGAAGTGTACTCGGAAGCTTCATTTAAAAAATCTTTTAAAAATACAAAATATTATCATTTTTCCAAAATTCTTTTTGTAAAAGCATTCGCAAGGATAAAAGTTTAACGTGTCCAAAAAAAAAAAAATAAAAAAAAAATTAATAAATAAATAAATAAATAAATAAATAAATAAATAAATAAATGAATAAAATAAAATAAACTGTACAATTTTAAAAATAAACTTTTTTAGAAAAAATCCCATTGAAAAAGTGTTAAGCTCCCTTTGTTAAATAAATTCGTATTTAATCGATTTATTGAAACACGAAATTTATTTTAAGTTCGTAAAATAGCTAAGTGCCTACGTTTCATGACGATGTAAAAATGGAGTGTGTAGAGTAAAATCTCGCTTTCCTATAGCCCTTTATGTTTCAAAATGACACGATTTCGTCACAAAACATGAAATAAAAAAAAATTCGAATTCGAATTTCGAAAAAATCGCTTCGAAGTGCACTGGCTCTTGTGTAGATGTACCTATGTACGAAATTTCGTAGCCGTGGGTCTATTAGCTTACGCGCAGCGCGAACGAAAGTCACACACACAAACAGACTCTTTCTTTTATTATATGTAGAGAAGATATGTAGAGATAAGATTGTTTAAGGGAAGGAAACTTTTAAGTTTCGCAGCTGTATCCTGACCCTTAAGACGGTCATCACGGAAAGTCTAGCCTTTTGCAATTCTCTTGAGAGCTCACATCTACCGAACAATATCTAGTGTAATCAATCTCACTTAGCGGAATCATTGAAGTAAAATTCTGGGAGGGATGGAGTAAAGATCCTTTCCTTATTTCAATACAATGAATATTGAATCTTGTAGGAAGAATAAAGCTAATTTTCAGAATAAACAAAATACTTTTATTTAAATTTTAAAACTGAACCAAAAAAATAAATACTGCAGCTCTAAACTATCAAAATTTTAAACTCTTAACTACTGCAGTTAAAACTCTTACAACTATTAAAATATTCCTCATCTTAAACTCTCTAAAACAAAAAAATATAAAAAATCTATCGAGTCCTCTTCTTGTTGCCACACCGTAAAAAAACAAGTTCTTGTCCTATTTATATTTCACGTTCTCTTTAAGTCACGATCTTCACAAGTCATGATCTTTACAAGTCACGATCTTTACAAGTCCCCCCACAAGAAGCACATTCGTCACCGTAGAGACAATGTTGCTCAGAGTTCATTGAGAGAGAAAGAGTTAACAGCTACCTTGACAAAGCATCAGCATTCCCATGTGAACTTCCTTTGCGGTATGTCACAGTCATGTTATACCGTTGTAACGTTAAGGCCCAACGAGACAGTTTAGCACCATGAGGGGCGCTTTGGGTCAAGTAGGTGAGGGGATTGTGATCAGACACAATCTGCACTTTGGCACCGAAAATCCATGTGTCAAATTTTTTCAAGGCTTCGATGACACAAAATGCTTCTCGTTCGATGGTTGACCATCGTTGTTGACAGGGCGTTAATTTCTTGCTGAAAAATGTTATGGGCATTTCTTTTGTAAATGGCTTATGTTCATTATCATTCTCACCTATGGTAGGCAATCCTAGTAGCTGTTGTTCCTTATCATCTCTCCTCTCTTCTATCTTTCCAATGGCTTTGTCAAGTAGCTCATACCATTTATCAATTGTTTCAACTTTATCAATTTCTTCAAATATGGGATTTCTGTGCTTGGTGAAAGTCCTATAAACTAAAAAAAATCTCAGCAATTTTTTTCTTCTGCTTTTTCTAATAATTCTTCATCAACATGATGTAGATCGTCTACCTCGGACTCGGGCTCTTCTATTAATTCAGCAATTCCTTCCGTTTCTTTCTCGTCTTCCAGTTCTTCGCTTTCATCCGAATAACTTTCTGTTCAATCTTCCATGTTTTCACCCTTGAACTTGAAAGGTTTCTGTGGTTTTCAGTTTCATTGTGGATGACATTTTCCTTTTCAGTTTCAACTTTTGTTGTATAATCCACACTTTCTTTTTCATCTCCCAGTTCAACAGTATCTATGCTGTCCTTATTGTACTTTTTGTTTCTGTTATCATCCAGAATTTCTTTTTCAGTAAATTGTAATAGTTCACTGTTATCTGCAAGTTTATTTTCAGTTTCAAGATCTGCAGCTTCTGTGTGATTTACATTTTCATTTTCAGTTACTAAATCAGCTTTCATACTTTCCTTATGGATTATTAAGTCATTCTTTTTATCATGTACTTTTTCCTTCTCGTTTCCAATTTCAGCAATATATTCTTTCTCTTCTATGTTCTCATAATCAAGATTTACTTGAGTTTTATTGTCATCTGCAAGTATTTCTTTTTCAGCTGCAGTTTCAGCATCATCTGTATTTTCTGATTTGGTTATTGGCTTCATTTGAGTTTCACTTTCATTGACAGTTTCTTTTTCAACTGGGATTTCAGTCTCACCCATAAATTCGTTTTTACTTTCAGGTGGAATAATTTCTACATCTGTTATTTTGCTGTCAATTAACTTTTCCTCTTTGAGTTCATCTTCTGTTTCTACCCTCTTAGTTTCTCCTGTTATAATTTCTTCCTTCTGTGCTTCCTGTTCAACAATTTTATCTTCTATCATTTCTGTTTTCTCCATTTCTGTAAAGGGCAGTTCTTTACAACTTCCACAGAATTTTTTAACATCTTGCTTAATAGTAGGCCAAAAGAATGAGTACTTGATTCGCTGAATTGTCTTTTTCTCACCGAGGTGGCCGGCAAGAGGGATTTCATGTGCCATTCTTAGGACTTCCCTTCTTTTTTCTAAAGGTAACACAACTTGCTTAATGTTTTCACCACAGATATATTCGGAATGAAGTAAGATGCCATCATCGAAAGTATAAGTTTCGTCTTGTTCTTGATGTGTCTTGAATTCTAGTCTTACCCTGTTCGTTGTTTTCAGAGACTCTATGTTTTCTTGGGAAATCTGATTAACAACAGCCAAATTTGTAGTATTATCTTCAACTGGTGAGGGTTTATCATTTTAAAACCAATTTATTTGAAAACTAGCATCTTCGCTGCGAGCCTTCGTCTGGCTTTTAAATGTACCGGAAAAAATGGTCGAATTCCAAAAACAAAACTCCGGAAAAAATGGGGAACTCCAAACGTTAAAGTTAAAAACTGCGTAGGATTTTACTCTGCAGAACAACTTCATAAAAAAAGTTATTACGTATAACAAAATTACAATGAAATAAGCAATATCCCTTAATACAAATATTAATTATCCTAATAAATAAATTAACCAAATTCCCTTTGCAAAATCTTAAGAACTCAAATGGTATAAAGGAGGTTTTGTTTCCTAAAAAAAATCAGTCAAAACCTTTCAATATCTTAAAAACAGTGAAATGAGCAATAAATAAAATAAAGGAATGCAAAAAAACAAAAAATTCTGAAAAGCAAAGTATAATTAATGATATTTTATCTTATGTTTTCAAGGGAAAAAATACAATGAAATAAGCTATATCTCTTAATACAAATATTAATTATCCTAATTAAAAATTAACCAAATTTCCGTAGACAAAAATCATGCAAAACCTTTCAATATCTTATAAACAGGGAAATAAGCAAAAAATAACATGAAAACAACTCAAAAGACATAAAATTCCGCGCAGAATTTTACTCCGAAGAACAACTTTATCAAACAAAAAACAAAAAAACAAAAAAAAAATATTATATTTATATAAAAATGGAAATGAAATATACCAATCTCTTAAAAACAGTGACATAAGAAATACGATGAAAAATTGTTGCCAAACCCATATTTCTAAAAGAATGAAACTATTCAAAATGATGCGATTTCATCAAAAATCTATCAACAACAATAAGACAGGAAAATTGTTGCCAAAATCACATTTTTAAAGATGTGAGAGGTGAGAAGTGTACTCGGAAGCTTCATTTAAAAAATCTTTTAAAAATACAAAATATTATCATTTTTCCAAAATTCTTTTTGTAAAAGCATTCGCAAGGATAAAAGTTTAACGTGTCCAAAAAAAAAAAAAAAATAAAAAAAAAATTAATAAATAAATAAATAAATAAATAAATAAATAAATAAATAAATGAATAAAATAAAATAAACTGTACAATTTTAAAAATAAACTTTTTTAGAAAAAATCCCATTGAAAAAGTGTTAAGCTCCCTTTGTTAAATAAATTCGTATTTAATCGATTTATTGAAACACGAAATTTATTTTAAGTTCGTAAAATAGCTAAGTGCCTACGTTTCATGACGATGTAAAAATGGAGTGTGTAGAGTAAAATCTCGCTTTCCTATAGCCCTTTATGTTTCAAAATGACACGATTTCGTCACAAAACATGAAATAAAAAAAAATTCGAATTCGAATTTCGAAAAAATCGCTTCGAAGTGCACTGGCTCTTGTGTAGATGTACCTATGTACGAAATTTCGTAGCCGTGGGTCTATTAGCTTACGCGCAGCGCGAACGAAAGTCACACACACAAACAGACTCTTTCTTTTATTATATGTAGAGAAGATATGTAGAGATAAGATTGTTTAAGGGAAGGAAACTTTTAAGTTTCGCAGCTGTATCCTGACCCTTAAGACGGTCATCACGGAAAGTCTAGCCTTTTGCAATTCTCTTGAGAGCTCACATCTACCGAACAATATCTAGTGTAATCAATCTCACTTAGCGGAATCATTGAAGTAAAATTCTGGGAGGGATGGAGTAAAGATCCTTTCCTTATTTCAATACAATGAATATTGAATCTTGTAGGAAGAATAAAGCTAATTTTCAGAATAAACAAAATACTTTTATTTAAATTTTAAAACTGAACCAAAAAAATAAATACTGCAGCTCTAAACTATCAAAATTTTAAACTCTTAACTACTGCAGTTAAAACTCTTACAACTATTAAAATATTCCTCATCTTAAACTCTCTAAAACAAAAAAATATAAAAAATCTATCGAGTCCTCTTCTTGTTGCCACACCGTAAAAAAACAAGTTCTTGTCCTATTTATATTTCACGTTCTCTTTAAGTCACGATCTTCACAAGTCATGATCTTTACAAGTCACGATCTTTACAAGTCCCCCCACAAGAAGCACATTCGTCACCGTAGAGACAATGTTGCTCAGAGTTCATTGAGAGAGAAAGAGTTAACAGCTACCTTGACAAAGCATCAGCATTCCCATGTGAACTTCCTTTGCGGTATGTCACAGTCATGTTATACCGTTGTAACGTTAAGGCCCAACGAGACAGTTTAGCACCATGAGGGGCGCTTTGGGTCAAGTAGGTGAGGGGATTGTGATCAGACACAATCTGCACTTTGGCACCGAAAATCCATGTGTCAAATTTTTTCAAGGCTTCGATGACACAAAATGCTTCTCGTTCGATGGTTGACCATCGTTGTTGACAGGGCGTTAATTTCTTGCTGAAAAATGTTATGGGCATTTCTTTTGTAAATGGCTTATGTTCATTATCATTCTCACCTATGGTAGGCAATCCTAGTAGCTGTTGTTCCTTATCATCTCTCCTCTCTTCTATCTTTCCAATGGCTTTGTCAAGTAGCTCATACTATTTATCAATTGTTTCAACTTTATCAATTTCTTCAAATATGGGATTTCTGTGCTTGGTGAAAGTCCTATAAACTAAAAAAAATCTCAGCAATTTTTTTCTTCTGCTTTTTCTAATAATTCTTCATCAACATGATGTAGATCGTCTACCTCGGACTCGGGCTCTTCTATTAATTCAGCAATTCCTTCCGTTTCTTTCTCGTCTTCCAGTTCTTCGCTTTCATCCGAATAACTTTCTGTTCAATCTTCCATGTTTTCACCTTTGAACTTGAAAGGTTTCTGTGGTTTTCAGTTTCATTGTGGATGACATTTTCCTTTTCAGTTTCAACTTTTGTTGTATAATCCACACTTTCTTTTTCATCTCCCAGTTCAACAGTATCTATGCTGTCCTTATTGTACTTTTTGTTTCTGTTATCATCCAGAATTTCTTTTTCAGTAAATTGTAATAGTTCACTGTTATCTGCAAGTTTATTTTCAGTTTCAAGATCTGCAGCTTCTGTGTGATTTACATTTTCATTTTCAGTTACTAAATCAGCTTTCATACTTTCCTTATGGATTATTAAGTCATTCTTTTTATCATGTACTTTTTCCTTCTCGTTTCCAATTTCAGCAATATATTCTTTCTCTTCTATGTTCTCATAATCAAGATTTACTTGAGTTTTATTGTCATCTGCAAGTATTTCTTTTTCAGCTGCAGTTTCAGCATCATCTGTATTTTCTGATTTGGTTATTGGCTTCATTTGAGTTTCACTTTCATTGACAGTTTCTTTTTCAACTGGGATTTCAGTCTCACCCATAAATTCGTTTTTACTTTCAGGTGGAATAATTTCTACATCTGTTATTTTGCTGTCAATTAACTTTTCCTCTTTGAGTTCATCTTCTGTTTCTACCCTCTTAGTTTCTCCTGTTATAATTTCTTCCTTCTGTGCTTCCTGTTCAACAATTTTATCTTCTATCATTTCTGTTTTCTCCATTTCTGTAAAGGGCAGTTCTTTACAACTTCCACAGAATTTTTTAACATCTTGCTTAATAGTAGGCCAAAAGAATGAGTACTTGATTCGCTGAATTGTCTTTTTCTCACCGAGGTGGCCGGCAAGAGGGATTTCATGTGCCATTCTTAGGACTTCCCTTCTTTTTTCTAAAGGTAACACAACTTGCTTAATGTTTTCACCACAGATATATTCGGAATGAAGTAATATGCCATCATCGAAAGTATAAGTTTCGTCTTGTTCTTGATGTGTCTTGAATTCTAGTCTTACCCTGTTCGTTGTTTTCAGAGACTCTATGTTTTCTTGGGAAATCTGATTAACAACAGCCAAATTTGTAGTATTATCTTCAACTGGTGAGGGTTTATCATTTTAAAACCAATTTATTTGAAAACTAGCATCTTCGCTGCGAGCCTTCGTCTGGCTTTTAAATGTACCGGAAAAAATGGTCGAATTCCAAAAACAAAACTCCGGAAAAAATGGGGAACTCCAAACGTTAAAGTTAAAAACTGCGTAGGATTTTACTCTGCAGAACAACTTCATAAAAAAGTTATTACGTATAACAAAATTACAATGAAATAAGCAATATCCCTTAATACAAATATTAATTATCCTAATAAATAAATTAACCAAATTCCCTTTGCAAAATCTTAAGAACTCAAATGGTATAAAGGAGGTTTTGTTTCCTAAAAAAAATCAGTCAAAACTTTTCAATATCTTAAAAACAGTGAAATGAGCAATAAATAAAATAAAGGAATGCAAAAAAACAAAAAATTCTGAAAAGCAAAGTATAATTAATGATATTTTATCTTATGTTTTCAAGGGAAAAAATACAATGAAATAAGCTATATCTCTTAATACAAATATTAATTATCCTAATTAAAAATTAACCAAATTTCCGTAGACAAAAATCATGCAAAACCTTTCAATATCTTATAAACAGGGAAATAAGCAAAAAATAACATGAAAACAACTCAAAAGACATAAAATTCCGCGCAGAATTTTACTCCGAAGAACAACTTTATCAAACAAAAAACAAAAAAACAAAAAAAAAATATTATATTTATATAAAAATGGAAATGAAATATACCAATCTCTTAAAAACAGTGACATAAGAAATACGATGAAAAATTGTTGCCAAACCCATATTTCTAAAAGAATGAAACTATTCAAAATGATGCGATTTCATCAAAAATCTATCAACAACAATAAGACAGGAAAATTGTTGCCAAAATCACATTTTTAAAGATGTGAGAGGTGAGAAGTGTACTCGGAAGCTTCATTTAAAAAATCTTTTAAAAATACAAAATATTATCATTTTTCCAAAATTCTTTTTGTAAAAGCATTCGCAAGGATAAAAGTTTAACGTGTCCAAAAATCAAAAAAATAAATAAATAAATAAATAAATAAATAAATAAATAAATAAATGAATGAATAAAATAAAATAAACTGTACAATTTTAAAAATAAACTTTTTTAGAAAAAATCCCATTGAAAAAGTGTTAAGCTCCCTTTGTTAAATAAATTCGTATTTAATCGATTTATTGAAACACGAAATTTATTTTAAGTTCGTAAAATAGCTAAGTGCCTACGTTTCATGACGATGTAAAAATGGTGTGTGTAGAGTAAAATCTCGCTTTCCTATAGCCCTTTATGTTTCAAAATGACACGATTTCGTCACAAAACATGAAATAAAAAAAAATTCGAATTCGAATTTCGAAAAAATCGCTTCGAAGTGCACTGGCTCTTGTGTAGATGTACCTATGTACGAAATTTCGTAGCCGTGGGTCTATTAGCTTACGCGCAGCGCGAACGAAAGTCACACACACAAACAGACTCTTTCTTTTATTATATGTAGAGAAGATATGTAGAGATAAGATTGTTTAAGGGAAGGAAACTTTTAAGTTTCGCAGCTGTATCCTGACCCTTAAGACGGTCATCACGGAAAGTCTAGCCTTTTGCAATTCTCTTGAGAGCTCACATCTACCGAACAATATCTAGTGTAATCAATCTCACTTAGCGGAATCATTGAAGTAAAATTCTGGGAGGGATGGAGTAAAGATCCTTTCCTTATTTCAATACAATGAATATTGAATCTTGTAGGAAGAATAAAGCTAATTTTCAGAATAAACAAAATACTTTTATTTAAATTTTAAAACTGAACCAAAAAAATAAATACTGCAGCTCTAAACTATCAAAATTTTAAACTCTTAACTACTGCAGTTAAAACTCTTACAACTATTAAAATATTCCTCATCTTAAACTCTCTAAAACAAAAAAATATAAAAAATCTATCGAGTCCTCTTCTTGTTGCCACACCGTAAAAAAACAAGTTCTTGTCCTATTTATATTTCACGTTCTCTTTAAGTCACGATCTTCACAAGTCATGATCTTTACAAGTCACGATCTTTACAAGTCCCCCCACAAGAAGCACATTCGTCACCGTAGAGACAATGTTGCTCAGAGTTCATTGAGAGAGAAAGAGTTAACAGCTACCTTGACAAAGCATCAGCATTCCCATGTGAACTTCCTTTGCGGTATGTCACAGTCATGTTATACCGTTGTAACGTTAAGGCCCAACGAGACAGTTTAGCACCATGAGGGGCGCTTTGGGTCAAGTAGGTGAGGGGATTGTGATCAGACACAATCTGCACTTTGGCACCGAAAATCCATGTGTCAAATTTTTTCAAGGCTTCGATGACACAAAATGCTTCTCGTTCGATGGTTGACCATCGTTGTTGACAGGGCGTTAATTTCTTGCTGAAAAATGTTATGGGCATTTCTTTTGTAAATGGCTTATGTTCATTATCATTCTCACCTATGGTAGGCAATCCTAGTAGCTGTTGTTCCTTATCATCTCTCCTCTCTTCTATCTTTCCAATGGCTTTGTCAAGTAGCTCATACTATTTATCAATTGTTTCAACTTTATCAATTTCTTCAAATATGGGATTTCTGTGCTTGGTGAAAGTCCTATAAACTAAAAAAAATCTCAGCAATTTTTTTCTTCTGCTTTTTCTAATAATTCTTCATCAACATGATGTAGATCGTCTACCTCGGACTCGGGCTCTTCTATTAATTCAGCAATTCCTTCCGTTTCTTTCTCGTCTTCCAGTTCTTCGCTTTCATCCGAATAACTTTCTGTTCAATCTTCCATGTTTTCACCCTTGAACTTGAAAGGTTTCTGTGGTTTTCAGTTTCATTGTGGATGACATTTTCCTTTTCAGTTTCAACTTTTGTTGTATAATCCACACTTTCTTTTTCATCTCCCAGTTCAACAGTATCTATGCTGTCCTTATTGTACTTTTTGTTTCTGTTATCATCCAGAATTTCTTTTTCAGTAAATTGTAATAGTTCACTGTTATCTGCAAGTTTATTTTCAGTTTCAAGATCTGCAGCTTCTGTGTGATTTACATTTTCATTTTCAGTTACTAAATCAGCTTTCATACTTTCCTTATGGATTATTAAGTCATTCTTTTTATCATGTACTTTTTCCTTCTCGTTTCCAATTTCAGCAATATATTCTTTCTCTTCTATGTTCTCATAATCAAGATTTACTTGAGTTTTATTGTCATCTGCAAGTATTTCTTTTTCAGCTGCAGTTTCAGCATCATCTGTATTTTCTGATTTGGTTATTGGCTTCATTTGAGTTTCACTTTCATTGACAGTTTCTTTTTCAACTGGGATTTCAGTCTCACCCATAAATTCGTTTTTACTTTCAGGTGGAATAATTTCTACATCTGTTATTTTGCTGTCAATTAACTTTTCCTCTTTGAGTTCATCTTCTGTTTCTACCCTCTTAGTTTCTCCTGTTATAATTTCTTCCTTCTGTGCTTCCTGTTCAACAATTTTATCTTCTATCATTTCTGTTTTCTCCATTTCTGTAAAGGGCAGTTCTTTACAACTTCCACAGAATTTTTTAACATCTTGCTTAATAGTAGGCCAAAAGAATGAGTACTTGATTCGCTGAATTGTCTTTTTCTCACCGAGGTGGCCGGCAAGAGGGATTTCATGTGCCATTCTTAGGACTTCCCTTCTTTTTTCTAAAGGTAACACAACTTGCTTAATGTTTTCACCACAGATATATTCGGAATGAAGTAATATGCCATCATCGAAAGTATAAGTTTCGTCTTGTTCTTGATGTGTCTTGAATTCTAGTCTTACCCTGTTCGTTGTTTTCAGAGACTCTATGTTTTCTTGGGAAATCTGATTAACAACAGCCAAATTTGTAGTATTATCTTCAACTGGTGAGGGTTTATCATTTTAAAACCAATTTATTTGAAAACTAGCATCTTCGCTGCGAGCCTTCGTCTGGCTTTTAAATGTACCGGAAAAAATGGTCGAATTCCAAAAACAAAACTCCGGAAAAAATGGGGAACTCCAAACGTTAAAGTTAAAAACTGCGTAGGATTTTACTCTGCAGAACAACTTCATAAAAAAAGTTATTACGTATAACAAAATTACAATGAAATAAGCAATATCCCTTAATACAAATATTAATTATCCTAATAAATAAATTAACCAAATTCCCTTTGCAAAATCTTAAGAACTCAAATGGTATAAAGGAGGTTTTGTTTCCTAAAAAAAATCAGTCAAAACTTTTCAATATCTTAAAAACAGTGAAATGAGCAATAAATAAAATAAAGGAATGCAAAAAAACAAAAAATTCTGAAAAGCAAAGTATAATTAATGATATTTTATCTTATGTTTTCAAGGGAAAAAATACAATGAAATAAGCTATATCTCTTAATACAAATATTAATTATCCTAATTAAAAATTAACCAAATTTCCGTAGACAAAAATCATGCAAAACCTTTCAATATCTTATAAACAGGGAAATAAGCAAAAAATAACATGAAAACAACTCAAAAGACATAAAATTCCGCGCAGAATTTTACTCCGAAGAACAACTTTATCAAACAAAAAACAAAAAAACAAAAAAAAAATATTATATTTATATAAAAATGGAAATGAAATATACCAATCTCTTAAAAACAGTGACATAAGAAATACGATGAAAAATTGTTGCCAAACCCATATTTCTAAAAGAATGAAACTATTCAAAATGATGCGATTTCATCAAAAATCTATCAACAACAATAAGACAGGAAAATTGTTGCCAAAATCACATTTTTAAAGATGTGAGAGGTGAGAAGTGTACTCGGAAGCTTCATTTAAAAAATCTTTTAAAAATACAAAATATTATCATTTTTCCAAAATTCTTTTTGTAAAAGCATTCGCAAGGATAAAAGTTTAACGTGTCCAAAAATCAAAAAAATAAATAAATAAATAAATAAATAAATAAATAAATAAATAAATAAATGAATAAAATAAAATAAACTGTACAATTTTAAAAATAAACTTTTTTAGAAAAAATCCCATTGAAAAAGTGTTAAGCTCCCTTTGTTAAATAAATTCGTATTTAATCGATTTATTGAAACACGAAATTTATTTTAAGTTCGTAAAATAGCTAAGTGCCTACGTTTCATGACGATGTAAAAATGGAGTGTGTAGAGTAAAATCTCGCTTTCCTATAGCCCTTTATGTTTCAAAATGACACGATTTCGTCACAAAACATGAAATAAAAAAAAATTCGAATTCGAATTTCGAAAAAATCGCTTCGAAGTGCACTGGCTCTTGTGTAGATGTACCTATGTACGAAATTTCGTAGCCGTGGGTCTATTAGCTTACGCGCAGCGCGAACGAAAGTCACACACACAAACAGACTCTTTCTTTTATTATATGTAGAGAAGATATGTAGAGATAAGATTGTTTAAGGGAAGGAAACTTTTAAGTTTCGCAGCTGTATCCTGACCCTTAAGACGGTCATCACGGAAAGTCTAGCCTTTTGCAATTCTCTTGAGAGCTCACATCTACCGAACAATATCTAGTGTAATCAATCTCACTTAGCGGAATCATTGAAGTAAAATTCTGGGAGGGATGGAGTAAAGATCCTTTCCTTATTTCAATACAATGAATATTGAATCTTGTAGGAAGAATAAAGCTAATTTTCAGAATAAACAAAATACTTTTATTTAAATTTTAAAACTGAACCAAAAAAATAAATACTGCAGCTCTAAACTATCAAAATTTTAAACTCTTAACTACTGCAGTTAAAACTCTTACAACTATTAAAATATTCCTCATCTTAAACTCTCTAAAACAAAAAAATATAAAAAATCTATCGAGTCCTCTTCTTGTTGCCACACCGTAAAAAAACAAGTTCTTGTCCTATTTATATTTCACGTTCTCTTTAAGTCACGATCTTCACAAGTCATGATCTTTACAAGTCACGATCTTTACAAGTCCCCCCACAAGAAGCACATTCGTCACCGTAGAGACAATGTTGCTCAGAGTTCATTGAGAGAGAAAGAGTTAACAGCTACCTTGACAAAGCATCAGCATTCCCATGTGAACTTCCTTTGCGGTATGTCACAGTCATGTTATACCGTTGTAACGTTAAGGCCCAACGAGACAGTTTAGCACCATGAGGGGCGCTTTGGGTCAAGTAGGTGAGGGGATTGTGATCAGACACAATCTGCACTTTGGCACCGAAAATCCATGTGTCAAATTTTTTCAAGGCTTCGATGACACAAAATGCTTCTCGTTCGATGGTTGACCATCGTTGTTGACAGGGCGTTAATTTCTTGCTGAAAAATGTTATGGGCATTTCTTTTGTAAATGGCTTATGTTCATTATCATTCTCACCTATGGTAGGCAATCCTAGTAGCTGTTGTTCCTTATCATCTCTCCTCTCTTCTATCTTTCCA
This sequence comes from Stegodyphus dumicola, assembly GCF_044657685.1. Lineage (NCBI taxonomy): Eukaryota > Metazoa > Arthropoda > Arachnida > Araneae > Eresidae > Stegodyphus > Stegodyphus dumicola. Next base: position 206,058,129 of record NC_140771.1, read on the forward strand.
ATGGCTTTGTCAAGTAGCTCATACTATTTATCAATTGTTTCAACTTTATCAATTTCTTCAAATATGGGATTTCTGTGCTTGGTGAAAGTCCTATAAACTAAAAAAAATCTCAGCAATTTTTTTCTTCTGCTTTTTCTAATAATTCTTCATCAACATGATGTAGATCGTCTACCTCGGACTCGGGCTCTTCTATTAATTCAGCAATTCCTTCCGTTTCTTTCTCGTCTTCCAGTTCTTCGCTTTCATCCGAATAACTTTCTGTTCAATCTTCCATGTTTTCACCCTTGAACTTGAAAGGTTTCTGTGGTTTTCAGTTTCATTGTGGATGACATTTTCCTTTTCAGTTTCAACTTTTGTTGTATAATCCACACTTTCTTTTTCATCTCCCAGTTCAACAGTATCTATGCTGTCCTTATTGTACTTTTTGTTTCTGTTATCATCCAGAATTTCTTTTTCAGTAAATTGTAATAGTTCACTGTTATCTGCAAGTTTATTTTCAGTTTCAAGATCTGCAGCTTCTGTGTGATTTACATTTTCATTTTCAGTTACTAAATCAGCTTTCATACTTTCCTTATGGATTATTAAGTCATTCTTTTTATCATGTACTTTTTCCTTCTCGTTTCCAATTTCAGCAATATATTCTTTCTCTTCTATGTTCTCATAATCAAGATTTACTTGAGTTTTATTGTCATCTGCAAGTATTTCTTTTTCAGCTGCAGTTTCAGCATCATCTGTATTTTCTGATTTGGTTATTGGCTTCATTTGAGTTTCACTTTCATTGACAGTTTCTTTTTCAACTGGGATTTCAGTCTCACCCATAAATTCGTTTTTACTTTCAGGTGGAATAATTTCTACATCTGTTATTTTGCTGTCAATTAACTTTTCCTCTTTGAGTTCATCTTCTGTTTCTACCCTCTTAGTTTCTCCTGTTATAATTTCTTCCTTCTGTGCTTCCTGTTCAACAATTTTATCTTCTATCATTTCTGTTTTCTCCATTTCTGTAAAGGGCAGTTCTTTACAACTTCCACAGAATTTTTTAACATCTTGCTTAATAGTAGGCCAAAAGAATGAGTACTTGATTCGCTGAATTGTCTTTTTCTCACCGAGGTGGCCGGCAAGAGGGATTTCATGTGCCATTCTTAGGACTTCCCTTCTTTTTTCTAAAGGTAACACAACTTGCTTAATGTTTTCACCACAGATATATTCGGAATGAAGTAATATGCCATCATCGAAAGTATAAGTTTCGTCTTGTTCTTGATGTGTCTTGAATTCTAGTCTTACCCTGTTCGTTGTTTTCAGAGACTCTATGTTTTCTTGGGAAATCTGATTAACAACAGCCAAATTTGTAGTATTATCTTCAACTGGTGAGGGTTTATCATTTTAAAACCAATTTATTTGAAAACTAGCATCTTCGCTGCGAGCCTTCGTCTGGCTTTTAAATGTACCGGAAAAAATGGTCGAATTCCAAAAACAAAACTCCGGAAAAAATGGGGAACTCCAAACGTTAAAGTTAAAAACTGCGTAGGATTTTACTCTGCAGAACAACTTCATAAAAAAAGTTATTACGTATAACAAAATTACAATGAAATAAGCAATATCCCTTAATACAAATATTAATTATCCTAATAAATAAATTAACCAAATTCCCTTTGCAAAATCTTAAGAACTCAAATGGTATAAAGGAGGTTTTGTTTCCTAAAAAAAATCAGTCAAAACTTTTCAATATCTTAAAAACAGTGAAATGAGCAATAAATAAAATAAAGGAATGCAAAAAAACAAAAAATTCTGAAAAGCAAAGTATAATTAATGATATTTTATCTTATGTTTTCAAGGGAAAAAATACAATGAAATAAGCTATATCTCTTAATACAAATATTAATTATCCTAATTAAAAATTAACCAAATTTCCGTAGACAAAAATCATGCAAAACCTTTCAATATCTTATAAACAGGGAAATAAGCAAAAAATAACATGAAAACAACTCAAAAGACATAAAATTCCGCGCAGAATTTTACTCCGAAGAACAACTTTATCAAACAAAAAACAAAAAAACAAAAAAAAAATATTATATTTATATAAAAATGGAAATGAAATATACCAATCTCTTAAAAACAGTGACATAAGAAATACGATGAAAAATTGTTGCCAAACCCATATTTCTAAAAGAATGAAACTATTCAAAATGATGCGATTTCATCAAAAATCTATCAACAACAATAAGACAGGAAAATTGTTGCCAAAATCACATTTTTAAAGATGTGAGAGGTGAGAAGTGTACTCGGAAGCTTCATTTAAAAAATCTTTTAAAAATACAAAATATTATCATTTTTCCAAAATTCTTTTTGTAAAAGCATTCGCAAGGATAAAAGTTTAACGTGTCCAAAAAAAAAAAAAAAATAAAAAAAAAATTAATAAATAAATAAATAAATAAATAAATAAATAAATAAATAAATAAATGAATAAAATAAAATAAACTGTACAATTTTAAAAATAAACTTTTTTAGAAAAAATCCCATTGAAAAAGTGTTAAGCTCCCTTTGTTAAATAAATTCGTATTTAATCGATTTATTGAAACACGAAATTTATTTTAAGTTCGTAAAATAGCTAAGTGCCTACGTTTCATGACGATGTAAAAATGGAGTGTGTAGAGTAAAATCTCGCTTTCCTATAGCCCTTTATGTTTCAAAATGACACGATTTCGTCACAAAACATGAAATAAAAAAAAATTCGAATTCGAATTTCGAAAAAATCGCTTCGAAGTGCACTGGCTCTTGTGTAGATGTACCTATGTAGGAAATTTCGTAGCCGTGGGTCTATTAGCTTACGCGCAGCGCGAACGAAAGTCACACACACAAACAGACTCTTTCTTTTATTATATGTAGAGAAGATATGTAGAGATAAGGTTGTTTAAGGGAAGGAAACTTTTAAGTTTCGCAGCTGTATCCTGACCCTTAAGACGGTCATCACGGAAAGTCTAGCCTTTTGCAATTCTCTTGAGAGCTCACATCTACCGAACAATATCTAGTGTAATCAATCTCACTTAGCGGAATCATTGAAGTAAAATTCTGGGAGGGGTGGAGTAAAGATCCTTTCCTTATTTCAATACAATGAATATTGAATCTTGTAGGAAGAATAAAGCTAATTTTCAGAATAAACAAAATACTTTTATTTAAATTTTAAAACTGAACCAAAAAAATAAATACTGCAGCTCTAAACTATCAAAATTTTAAACTCTTAACTACTGCACTTAAAACTCTTACAACTATTAAAATATTCCTCATCTTAAACTCTCTAAAACAAAAAAATATAAAAAATCTACCGAATCCTCTTCTTGTTGCCACACCGTAAAAAACAAGTTCTTGTCCTATTTATATTTCACGTTCTCTTTAAGTCACGATCTTCACAAGTCATGATCTTTACAAGTCACGATCTTTACAAGTCCCCCCACAAGAAGCACATTCGTCACCGTAGAGACAATGTTGCTCAGAGTTCATTGAGAGAGAAAGAGTTAACAGCTAGCCTTGACAAAGCATCAGCATTCCCATGTGAACTTCCTTTGCGGTATGTCACAGTCATGTTATACCGTTGTAACGTTAAGGCCCAACGAGACAGTTTAGCACCATGAGGGGCGCTTTGTGTCAAGTAGGTGAGGGGATTGTGATCAGACACAATCTGCACTTTGGCACCGAAAATCCATGTGTCAAATTTTTTCAAGGCTTCGATGACACAAAATGCTTCTCGTTCGATGGTTGACCATCGTTGTTGACAGGGCGTTAATTTCTTGCTGAAAAATGTTATGGGCATTTCTTTTGTAAATGGCTTATGTTCATTATCATTCTCACCTATGGTAGGCAATCCTAGTAGCTGTTGTTCCTTATCATCTCTCCTCTCTTCTATCTTTCCAATGGCTTTGTCAAGTAGCTCATACCATTTATCAATTGTTTCAACTTTATCAATTTCTTCAAATATGGGATTTCTGTGCTTGGTGAAAGTCCTATAAACTAAAAAAAATCTCAGCAATTTTTTTCTTCTGCTTTTTCTAATAATTCTTCATCAACATGATGTAGATCGTCTACCTCGGACTCGGGCTCTTCTATTAATTCAGCAATTCCTTCCGTTTCTTTCTCGTCTTCCAGTTCTTCGCTTTCATCCGAATAACTTTCTGTTCAATCTTCCATGTTTTCACCCTTGAACTTGAAAGGTTTCTGTGGTTTTCAGTTTCATTGTGGATGACATTTTCCTTTTCAGTTTCAACTTTTGTTGTATAATCCACACTTTCTTTTTCATCTCCCAGTTCAACAGTATCTATGCTGTCCTTATTGTACTTTTTGTTTCTGTTATCATCCAGAATTTCTTTTTCAGTAAATTGTAATAGTTCACTGTTATCTGCAAGTTTATTTTCAGTTTCAAGATCTGCAGCTTCTGTGTGATTTACATTTTCATTTTCAGTTACTAAATCAGCTTTCATACTTTCCTTATGGATTATTAAGTCATTCTTTTTATCATCTACTTTTTCCTTCTCGTTTCCAATTTCAGCAATATATTCTTTCTCTTCTATGTTCTCATAATCAAGATTTACTTGAGTTTTATTGTCATCTGCAAGTATTTCTTTTTCAGCTGCAGTTTCAGCATCATCTGTATTTTCTGATTTGGTTATTGGCTTCATTTGAGTTTCACTTTCATTGACAGTTTCTTTTTCAACTGGGATTTCAGTCTCACCCATAAATTCGTTTTTACTTTCAGGTGGAATAATTTCTACATCTGTTATTTTGCTGTCAATTAACTTTTCCTCTTTGAGTTCATCTTCTGTTTCTACCCTCTTAGTTTCTCCTGTTATAATTTCTTCCTTCTGTGCTTCCTGTTCAACAATTTTATCTTCTATCATTTCTGTTTTCTCCATTTCTGTAAAGGGCAGTTCTTTACAACTTCCACAGAATTTTTTAACATCTTGCTTAATAGTAGGCCAAAAGAATGAGTACTTGATTCGCTGAATTGTCTTTTTCTCACCGAGGTGGCCGGCAAGAGGGATTTCATGTGCCATTCTTAGGACTTCCCTTCTTTTTTCTAAAGGTAACACAACTTGCTTAATGTTTTCACCACAGATATATTCGGAATGAAGTAATATGCCATCATCGAAAGTATAAGTTTCGTCTTGTTCTTGATGTGTCTTGAATTCTAGTCTTACCCTGTTCGTTGTTTTCAGAGACTCTATGTTTTCTTGGGAAATCTGATTAACAACAGCCAAATTTGTAGTATTATCTTCAACTGGTGAGGGTTTATCATTTTAAAACCAATTTATTTGAAAACTAGCATCTTCGCTGCGAGCCTTCGTCTGGCTTTTAAATGTACCGGAAAAAATGGTCGAATTCCAAAAACAAAACTCCGGAAAAAATGGGGAACTCCAAACGTTAAAGTTAAAAACTGCGTAGGATTTTACTCTGCAGAACAACTTCATAAAAAAGTTATTACGTATAACAAAATTACAATGAAATAAGCAATATCCCTTAATACAAATATTAATTATCCTAATAAATAAATTAACCAAATTCCCTTTGCAAAATCTTAAGAACTCAAATGGTATAAAGGAGGTTTTGTTTCCTAAAAAAAATCAGTCAAAACTTTTCAATATCTTAAAAACAGTGAAATGAGCAATAAATAAAATAAAGGAATGCAAAAAAACAAAAAATTCTGAAAAGCAAAGTATAATTAATGATATTTTATCTTATGTTTTCAAGGGAAAAAATACAATGAAATAAGCTATATCTCTTAATACAAATATTAATTATCCTAATTAAAAATTAACCAAATTTCCGTAGACAAAAATCATGCAAAACCTTTCAATATCTTATAAACAGGGAAATAAGCAAAAAATAACATGAAAACAACTCAAAAGACATAAAATTCCGCGCAGAATTTTACTCCGAAGAACAACTTTATCAAACAAAAAACAAAAAAAAAAAAAAATATTATATTTATATAAAAATGGAAATGAAATATACCAATCTCTTAAAAACAGCGACATAAGAAATACGATGAAAAATTGTTGCCAAACCCATATTTCTAAAAGAATGAAACTATTCAAAATGATGCGATTTCATCAAAAATCTATCAACAACAATAAGACAGGAAAATTGTTGCCAAAATCACATTTTTAAAGATGTGAGAGGTGAGAAGTGTACTCGGAAGCTTCATTTAAAAAATCTTTTAAAAATACAAAATATTATCATTTTTCCAAAATTCTTTTTGTAAAAGCATTCGCAAGGATAAAAGTTTAACGTGTCCAAAAATCAAAAAAATAAATAAATAAATAAATAAATAAATAAATAAATAAATAAATAAATGAATAAAATAAAATAAACTGTACAATTTTAAAAATAAACTTTTTTAGAAAAAATCCCATTGAAAAAGTGTTAAGCTCCCTTTGTTAAATAAATTCGTATTTAATCGATTTATTGAAACACGAAATTTATTTTAAGTTCGTAAAATAGCTAAGTGCCTACGTTTCATGACGATGTAAAAATGGAGTGTGTAGAGTAAAATCTCGCTTTCCTATAGCCCTTTATGTTTCAAAATGACACGATTTCGTCACAAAACATGAAATAAAAAAAATTCGAATTCGAATTTCGAAAAAATCGCTTCGAAGTGCACTGGCTCTTGTGTAGATGTACCTATGTACGAAATTTCGTAGCCGTGGGTCTATTAGCTTACGCGCAGCGCGAACGAAAGTCACACACACAAACAGACTCTTTCTTTTATTATATGTAGAGAAGATATGTAGAGATAAGATTGTTTAAGGGAAGGAAACTTTTAAGTTTCGCAGCTGTATCCTGACCCTTAAGACGGTCATCACGGAAAGTCTAGCCTTTTGCAATTCTCTTGAGAGCTCACATCTACCGAACAATATCTAGTGTAATCAATCTCACTTAGCGGAATCATTGAAGTAAAATTCTGGGAGGGATGGAGTAAAGATCCTTTCCTTATTTCAATACAATGAATATTGAATCTTGTAGGAAGAATAAAGCTAATTTTCAGAATAAACAAAATACTTTTATTTAAATTTTAAAACTGAACCAAAAAAATAAATACTGCAGCTCTAAACTATCAAAATTTTAAACTCTTAACTACTGCACTTAAAACTCTTACAACTATTAAAATATTCCTCATCTTAAACTCTCTAAAACAAAAAAATATAAAAAATCTACCGAATCTTCTTCTTGTTGCCACACCGTAAAAAAACAAGTTCTTGTCCTATTTATATTTCACGTTCTCTTTAAGTCACGATCTTCACAAGTCATGATCTTTACAAGTCACGATCTTTACAAGTCCCCCCACAAGAAGCACATTCGTCACCGTAGAGACAATGTTGCTCAGAGTTCATTGAGAGAGAAAGAGTTAACAGCTAGCCTTGACAAAGCATCAGCATTCCCATGTGAACTTCCTTTGCGGTATGTCACAGTCATGTTATACCGTTGTAACGTTAAGGCCCAACGAGACAGTTTAGCACCATGAGGGGCGCTTTGGGTCAAGTAGGTGAGGGGATTGTGATCAGACACAATCTGCACTTTGGCACCGAAAATCCATGTGTCAAATTTTTTCAAGGCTTCGATGACACAAAATGCTTCTCGTTCGATGGTTGACCATCGTTGTTGACAGGGCGTTAATTTCTTGCTGAAAAATGTTATGGGCATTTCTTTTGTAAATGGCTTATGTTCATTATCATTCTCACCTATGGTAGGCAATCCTAGTAGCTGTTGTTCCTTATCATCTCTCCTCTCTTCTATCTTTCCAATGGCTTTGTCAAGTAGCTCATACCATTTATCAATTGTTTCAACTTTATCAATTTCTTCAAATATGGGATTTCTGTGCTTGGTGAAAGTCCTATAAACTAAAAAAAATCTCAGCAATTTTTTTCTTCTGCTTTTTCTAATAATTCTTCATCAACATGATGTAGATCGTCTACCTCGGACTCGGGCTCTTCTATTAATTCAGCAATTCCTTCCGTTTCTTTCTCGTCTTCCAGTTCTTCGCTTTCATCCGAATAACTTTCTGTTCAATCTTCCATGTTTTCACCCTTGAACTTGAAAGGTTTCTGTGGTTTTCAGTTTCATTGTGGATGACATTTTCCTTTTCAGTTTCAACTTTTGTTGTATAATCCACACTTTCTTTTTCATCTCCCAGTTCAACAGTATCTATGCTGTCCTTATTGTACTTTTTGTTTCTGTTATCATCCAGAATTTCTTTTTCAGTAAATTGTAATAGTTCACTGTTATCTGCAAGTTTATTTTCAGTTTCAAGATCTGCAGCTTCTGTGTGATTTACATTTTCATTTTCAGTTACTAAATCAGCTTTCATACTTTCCTTATGGATTATTAAGTCATTCTTTTTATCATCTACTTTTTCCTTCTCGTTTCCAATTTCAGCAATATATTCTTTCTCTTCTATGTTCTCATAATCAAGATTTACTTGAGTTTTATTGTCATCTGCAAGTATTTCTTTTTCAGCTGCAGTTTCAGCATCATCTGTATTTTCTGATTTGGTTATTGGCTTCATTTGAGTTTCACTTTCATTGACAGTTTCTTTTTCAACTGGGATTTCAGTCTCACCCATAAATTCGTTTTTACTTTCAGGTGGAATAATTTCTACATCTGTTATTTTGCTGTCAATTAACTTTTCCTCTTTGAGTTCATCTTCTGTTTCTACCCTCTTAGTTTCTCCTGTTATAATTTCTTCCTTCTGTGCTTCCTGTTCAACAATTTTATCTTCTATCATTTCTGTTTTCTCCATTTCTGTAAAGGGCAGTTCTTTACAACTTCCACAGAATTTTTTAACATCTTGCTTAATAGTAGGCCAAAAGAATGAGTACTTGATTCGCTGAATTGTCTTTTTCTCACCGAGGTGGCCGGCAAGAGGGATTTCATGTGCCATTCTTAGGACTTCCCTTCTTTTTTCTAAAGGTAACACAACTTGCTTAATGTTTTCACCACAGATATATTCGGAATGAAGTAATATGCCATCATCGAAAGTATAAGTTTCGTCTTGTTCTTGATGTGTCTTGAATTCTAGTCTTACCCTGTTCGTTGTTTTCAGAGACTCTATGTTTTCTTGGGAAATCTGATTAACAACAGCCAAATTTGTAGTATTATCTTCAACTGGTGAGGGTTTATCATTTTAAAACCAATTTATTTGAAAACTAGCATCTTCGCTGCGAGCCTTCGTCTGGCTTTTAAATGTACCGGAAAAAATGGTCGAATTCCAAAAACAAAACTCCGGAAAAAATGGGGAACTCCAAACGTTAAAGTTAAAAACTGCGTAGGATTTTACTCTGCAGAACAACTTCATAAAAAAAGTTATTACGTATAACAAAATTACAATGAAATAAGCAATATCCCTTAATACAAATATTAATTATCCTAATAAATAAATTAACCAAATTCCCTTTGCAAAATCTTAAGAACTCAAATGGTATAAAGGAAGTTTTGTTTCCTAAAAAAAATCAGTCAAAACTTTTCAATATCTTAAAAACAGTGAAATGAGCAATAAATAAAATAAAGGAATGCAAAAAAACAAAAAATTCTGAAAAGCAAAGTATAATTAATGATATTTTATCTTATGTTTTCAAGGGAAAAAATACAATGAAATAAGCTATATCTCTTAATACAAATATTAATTATCCTAATTAAAAATTAACCAAATTTCCGTAGACAAAAATCATGCAAAACCTTTCAATATCTTATAAACAGGGAAATAAGCAAAAAATAACATGAAAACAACTCAAAAGACATAAAATTCCGCGCAGAATTTTACTCCGAAGAACAACTTTATCAAACAAAAAACAAAAAAACAAAAAAAAAAATATTATATTTATATAAAAATGGAAATGAAATATACCAATCTCTTAAAAACAGTGACATAAGAAATACGATGAAAAATTGTTGCCAAACCCATATTTCTAAAAGAATGAAACTATTCAAAATGATGCGATTTCATCAAAAATCTATCAACAACAATAAGACAGGAAAATTGTTGCCAAAATCACATTTTTAAAGATGTGAGAGGTGAGAAGTGTACTCGGAAGCTTCATTTAAAAAATCTTTTAAAAATACAAAATATTATCATTTTTCCAAAATTCTTTTTGTAAAAGCATTCGCAAGGATAAAAGTTTAACGTGTCCAAAAATCAAAAAAATAAATAAATAAATAAATAAATAAATAAATAAATAAATGAATGAATGAATAAAATAAAATAAACTGTACAATTTTAAAAATAAACTTTTTTAGAAAAAATCCCATTGAAAAAGTGTTAAGCTCCCTTTGTTAAATAAATTCGTATTTAATCGATTTATTGAAACACGAAATTTATTTTAAGTTCGTAAAATAGCTAAGTGCCTACGTTTCATGACGATGTAAAAATGGAGTGTGTAGAGTAAAATCTCGCTTTCCTATAGCCCTTTATGTTTCAAAATGACACGATTTCGTCACAAAACATGAAATAAAAAAAAATTCGAATTCGAATTTCGAAAAAATCGCTTCGAAGTGCACTGGCTCTTGTGTAGATGTACCTATGTACGAAATTTCGTAGCCGTGGGTCTATTAGCTTACGCGCAGCGCGAACGAAAGTCACACACACAAACAGACTCTTTCTTTTATTATATGTAGAGAAGATATGTAGAGATAAGATTGTTTAAGGGAAGGAAACTTTTAAGTTTCGCAGCTGTATCCTGACCCTTAAGACGGTCATCACGGAAAGTCTAGCCTTTTGCAATTCTCTTGAGAGCTCACATCTACCGAACAATATCTAGTGTAATCAATCTCACTTAGCGGAATCATTGAAGTAAAATTCTGAGAGGGATGGAGTAAAGATCCTTTCCTTATTTCAATACAATGAATATTGAATCTTGTAGGAAGAATAAAGCTAATTTTCAGAATAAACAAAATACTTTTATTTAAATTTTAAAACTGAACCAAAAAAATAAATACTGCAGCTCTAAACTATCAAAATTTTAAACTCTTAACTACTGCAGTTAAAACTCTTACAACTATTAAAATATTCCTCATCTTAAACTCTCTAAAACAAAAAAATATAAAAAATCTATCGAGTCCTCTTCTTGTTGCCACACCGTAAAAAAACAAGTTCTTGTCCTATTTATATTTCACGTTCTCTTTAAGTCACGATCTTCACAAGTCATGATCTTTACAAGTCACGATCTTTACAAGTCCCCCCACAAGAAGCACATTCGTCACCGTAGAGACAATGTTGCTCAGAGTTCATTGAGAGAGAAAGAGTTAACAGCTACCTTGACAAAGCATCAGCATTCCCATGTGAACTTCCTTTGCGGTATGTCACAGTCATGTTATACCGTTGTAACGTTAAGGCCCAACGAGACAGTTTAGCACCATGAGGGGCGCTTTGGGTCAAGTAGGTGAGGGGATTGTGATCAGACACAATCTGCACTTTGGCACCGAAAATCCATGTGTCAAATTTTTTCAAGGCTTCGATGACACAAAATGCTTCTCGTTCGATGGTTGACCATCGTTGTTGACAGGGCGTTAATTTCTTGCTGAAAAATGTTATGGGCATTTCTTTTGTAAATGGCTTATGTTCATTATCATTCTCACCTATGGTAGGCAATCCTAGTAGCTGTTGTTCCTTATCATCTCTCCTCTCTTCTATCTTTCCAATGGCTTTGTCAAGTAGCTCATACCATTTATCAATTGTTTCAACTTTATCAATTTCTTCAAATATGGGATTTCTGTGCTTGGTGAAAGTCCTATAAACTAAAAAAAATCTCAGCAATTTTTTTCTTCTGCTTTTTCTAATAATTCTTCATCAACATGATGTAGATCGTCTACCTCGGACTCGGGCTCTTCTATTAATTCAGCAATTCCTTCCGTTTCTTTCTCGTCTTCCAGTTCTTCGCTTTCATCCGAATAACTTTCTGTTCAATCTTCCATGTTTTCACCCTTGAACTTGAAAGGTTTCTGTGGTTTTCAGTTTCATTGTGGATGACATTTTCCTTTTCAGTTTCAACTTTTGTTGTATAATCCACACTTTCTTTTTCATCTCCCAGTTCAACAGTATCTATGCTGTCCTTATTGTACTTTTTGTTTCTGTTATCATCCAGAATTTCTTTTTCAGTAAATTGTAATAGTTCACTGTTATCTGCAAGTTTATTTTCAGTTTCAAGATCTGCAGCTTCTGTGTGATTTACATTTTCATTTTCAGTTACTAAATCAGCTTTCATACTTTCCTTATGGATTATTAAGTCATTCTTTTTATCATGTACTTTTTCCTTCTCGTTTCCAATTTCAGCAATATATTCTTTCTCTTCTATGTTCTCATAATCAAGATTTACTTGAGTTTTATTGTCATCTGCAAGTATTTCTTTTTCAGCTGCAGTTTCAGCATCATCTGTATTTTCTGATTTGGTTATTGGCTTCATTTGAGTTTCACTTTCATTGACAGTTTCTTTTTCAACTGGGATTTCAGTCTCACCCATAAATTCGTTTTTACTTTCAGGTGGAATAATTTCTACATCTGTTATTTTGCTGTCAATTAACTTTTCCTCTTTGAGTTCATCTTCTGTTTCTACCCTCTTAGTTTCTCCTGTTATAATTTCTTCCTTCTGTGCTTCCTGTTCAACAATTTTATCTTCTATCATTTCTGTTTTCTCCATTTCTGTAAAGGGCAGTTCTTTACAACTTCCACAGAATTTTTTAACATCTTGCTTAATAGTAGGCCAAAAGAATGAGTACTTGATTCGCTGAATTGTCTTTTTCTCACCGAGGTGGCCGGCAAGAGGGATTTCATGTGCCATTCTTAGGACTTCCCTTCTTTTTTCTAAAGGTAACACAACTTGCTTAATGTTTTCACCACAGATATATTCGGAATGAAGTAATATGCCATCATCGAAAGTATAAGTTTCGTCTTGTTCTTGATGTGTCTTGAATTCTAGTCTTACCCTGTTCGTTGTTTTCAGAGACTCTATGTTTTCTTGGGAAATCTGATTAACAACAGCCAAATTTGTAGTATTATCTTCAACTGGTGAGGGTTTATCATTTTAAAACCAATTTATTTGAAAACTAGCATCTTCGCTGCGAGCCTTCGTCTGGCTTTTAAATGTACCGGAAAAAATGGTCGAATTCCAAAAACAAAACTCCGGAAAAAATGGGGAACTCCAAACGTTAAAGTTAAAAACTGCGTAGGATTTTACTCTGCAGAACAACTTCATAAAAAAAGTTATTACGTATAACAAAATTACAATGAAATAAGCAATATCCCTTAATACAAATATTAATTATCCTAATAAATAAATTAACCAAATTCCCTTTGCAAAATCTTAAGAACTCAAATGGTATAAAGGAGGTTTTGTTTCCTAAAAAAAATCAGTCAAAACTTTTCAATATCTTAAAAACAGTGAAATGAGCAATAAATAAAATAAAGGAATGCAAAAAATCAAAAAAATTTTGAAAAGGAAAGTATAATTAATGATATTTTATCTTATGTTTTCAAGGGAAAAAATACAATGAAATAAGCTATATCTCTTAATACAAATATTAATTATCCTAATTAAAAATTAACCAAATTTCCGTAGACAAAAATCATGCAAAACCTTTCAATATCTTATAAACAGGGAAATAAGCAAAAAATAACATGAAAACAACTCAAAAGACATAAAATTCCGCGCAGAATTTTACTCCGAAGAACAACTTTATCAAACAAAAAACAAAAAAACAAAAAAAAAATATTATATTTATATAAAAATGGAAATGAAATATACCAATCTCTTAAAAACAGTGACATAAGAAATACGATGAAAAATTGTTGCCAAACCCATATTTCTAAAAGAATGAAACTATTCAAAATGATGCGATTTCATCAAAAATCTATCAACAACAATAAGACAGGAAAATTGTTGCCAAAATCACATTTTTAAAGATGTGAGAGGTGAGAAGTGTACTCGGAAGCTTCATTTAAAAAATCTTTTAAAAATACAAAATATTATCATTTTTCCAAAATTCTTTTTGTAAAAGCATTCGCAAGGATAAAAGTTTAACGTGTCCAAAAATCAAAAAAAAAAAAAAAAAATAAATAAATAAATAAATAAATAAATAAATGAATAAAATAAAATAAACTGTACAATTTTAAAAATAAACTTTTTTAGAAAAAATCCCATTGAAAAAGTGTTAAGCTCCCTTTGTTAAATAAATTCGTATTTAATCGATTTATTGAAACACGAAATTTATTTTAAGTTCGTAAAATAGCTAAGTGCCTACGTTTCATGACGATGTAAAAATGGAGTGTGTAGAGTAAAATCTCGCTTTCCTATAGCCCTTTATGTTTCAAAATGACACGATTTCGTCACAAAACATGAAATAAAAAAAAATTCGAATTCGAATTTCGAAAAAATCGCTTCGAAGTGCACTGGCTCTTGTGTAGATGTACCTATGTACGAAATTTCGTAGCCGTGGGTCTATTAGCTTACGCGCAGCGCGAACGAAAGTCACACACACAAACAGACTCTTTCTTTTATTATATGTAGAGAAGATATGTAGAGATAAGATTGTTTAAGGGAAGGAAACTTTTAAGTTTCGCAGCTGTATCCTGACCCTTAAGACGGTCATCACGGAAAGTCTAGCCTTTTGCAATTCTCTTGAGAGCTCACATCTACCGAACAATATCTAGTGTAATCAATCTCACTTAGCGGAATCATTGAAGTAAAATTCTGGGAGGGATGGAGTAAAGATCCTTTCCTTATTTCAATACAATGAATATTGAATCTTGTAGGAAGAATAAAGCTAATTTTCAGAATAAACAAAATACTTTTATTTAAATTTTAAAACTGAACCAAAAAAATAAATACTGCAGCTCTAAACTATCAAAATTTTAAACTCTTAACTACTGCACTTAAAACTCTTACAACTATTAAAATATTCCTCATCTTAAACTCTCTAAAACAAAAAAATATAAAAAATCTACCGAATCTTCTTCTTGTTGCCACACCGTAAAAAAACAAGTTCTTGTCCTATTTATATTTCACGTTCTCTTTAAGTCACGATCTTCACAAGTCATGATCTTTACAAGTCACGATCTTTACAAGTCCCCCCACAAGAAGCACATTCGTCACCGTAGAGACAATGTTGCTCAGAGTTCATTGAGAGAGAAAGAGTTAACAGCTAGCCTTGACAAAGCATCAGCATTCCCATGTGAACTTCCTTTGCGGTATGTCACAGTCATGTTATACCGTTGTAACGTTAAGGCCCAACGAGACAGTTTAGCACCATGAGGGGCGCTTTGGGTCAAGTAGGTGAGGGGATTGTGATCAGACACAATCTGCACTTTGGCACCGAAAATCCATGTGTCAAATTTTTTCAAGGCTTCGATGACACAAAATGCTTCTCGTTCGATGGTTGACCATCGTTGTTGACAGGGCGTTAATTTCTTGCTGAAAAATGTTATGGGCATTTCTTTTGTAAATGGCTTATGTTCATTATCATTCTCACCTATGGTAGGCAATCCTAGTAGCTGTTGTTCCTTATCATCTCTCCTCTCTTCTATCTTTCCAATGGCTTTGTCAAGTAGCTCATACTATTTATCAATTGTTTCAACTTTATCAATTTCTTCAAATATGGGATTTCTGTGCTTGGTGAAAGTCCTATAAACTAAAAAAAATCTCAGCAATTTTTTTCTTCTGCTTTTTCTAATAATTCTTCATCAACATGATGTAGATCGTCTACCTCGGACTCGGGCTCTTCTATTAATTCAGCAATTCCTTCCGTTTCTTTCTCGTCTTCCAGTTCTTCGCTTTCATCCGAATAACTTTCTGTTCAATCTTCCATGTTTTCACCCTTGAACTTGAAAGGTTTCTGTGGTTTTCAGTTTCATTGTGGATGACATTTTCCTTTTCAGTTTCAACTTTTGTTGTATAATCCACATTTTCTTTTTCATCTCCCAGTTCAACAGTATCTATGCTGTCCTTATTGTACTTTTTGTTTCTGTTATCATCCAGAATTTCTTTTTCAGTAAATTGTAATAGTTCACTGTTATCTGCAAGTTTATTTTCAGTTTCAAGATCTGCAGCTTCTGTGTGATTTACATTTTCATTTTCAGTTACTAAATCAGCTTTCATACTTTCCTTATGGATTATTAAGTCATTCTTTTTATCATCTACTTTTTCCTTCTCGTTTCCAATTTCAGCAATATATTCTTTCTCTTCTATGTTCTCATAATCAAGATTTACTTGAGTTTTATTGTCATCTGCAAGTATTTCTTTTTCAGCTGCAGTTTCAGCATCATCTGTATTTTCTGATTTGGTTATTGGCTTCATTTGAGTTTCACTTTCATTGACAGTTTCTTTTTCAACTGGGATTTCAGTCTCACCCATAAATTCGTTTTTACTTTCAGGTGGAATAATTTCTACATCTGTTATTTTGCTGTCAATTAACTTTTCCTCTTTGAGTTCATCTTCTGTTTCTACCCTCTTAGTTTCTCCTGTTATAATTTCTTCCTTCTGTGCTTCCTGTTCAACAATTTTATCTTCTATCATTTCTGTTTTCTCCATTTCTGTAAAGGGCAGTTCTTTACAGCTTCCACAGAATTTTTTAACATCTTGCTTAATAGTAGGCCAAAAGAATGAGTACTTGATTCGCTGAATTGTCTTTTTCTCACCGAGGTGGCCGGCAAGAGGGATTTCATGTGCCATTCTTAGGACTTCCCTTCTTTTTTCTAAAGGTAACACAACTTGCTTAATGTTTTCACCACAGATATATTCGGAATGAAGTAATATGCCATCATCGAAAGTATAAGTTTCGTCTTGTTCTTGATGTGTCTTGAATTCTAGTCTTACCCTGTTCGTTGTTTTCAGAGACTCTATGTTTTCTTGGGAAATCTGATTAACAACAGCCAAATTTGTAGTATTATCTTCAACTGGTGAGGGTTTATCATTTTAAAACCAATTTATTTGAAAACTAGCATCTTCGCTGCGAGCCTTCGTCTGGCTTTTAAATGTACCGGAAAAAATGGTCGAATTCCAAAAACAAAACTCCGGAAAAAATGGGGAACTCCAAACGTTAAAGTTAAAAACTGCGTAGGATTTTACTCTGCAGAACAACTTCATAAAAAAAGTTATTACGTATAACAAAATTACAATGAAATAAGCAATATCCCTTAATACAAATATTAATTATCCTAATAAATAAATTAACCAAATTCCCTTTGCAAAATCTTAAGAACTCAAATGGTATAAAGGAGGTTTTGTTTCCTAAAAAAAATCAGTCAAAACTTTTCAATATCTTAAAAACAGTGAAATGAGCAATAAATAAAATAAAGGAATGCAAAAAAACAAAAAATTCTGAAAAGCAAAGTATAATTAATGATATTTTATCTTATGTTTTCAAGGGAAAAAATACAATGAAATAAGCTATATCTCTTAATACAAATATTAATTATCCTAATTAAAAATTAACCAAATTTCCGTAGACAAAAATCATGCAAAACCTTTCAATATCTTATAAACAGGGAAATAAGCAAAAAATAACATGAAAACAACTCAAAAGACATAAAATTCCGCGCAGAATTTTACTCCGAAGAACAACTTTATCAAAAAAAAACAAAAAAACAAAAAAAAAAAAAATATTATATTTATATAAAAATGGAAATGAAATATACCAATCTCTTAAAAACAGTGACATAAGAAATACGATGAAAAATTGTTGCCAAACCCATATTTCTAAAAGAATGAAACTATTCAAAATGATGCGATTTCATCAAAAATCTATCAACAACAATAAGACAGGAAAATTGTTGCCAAAATCACATTTTTAAAGATGTGAGAGGTGAGAAGTGTACTCGGAAGCTTCATTTAAAAAATCTTTTAAAAATACAAAATATTATCATTTTTCCAAAATTCTTTTTGTAAAAGCATTCGCAAGGATAAAAGTTTAACGTGTCCAAAAATCAAAAAAAAAAATAAAAAATAAATAAATAAATAAATAAATAAATAAATAAATAAATGAATGAATAAAATAAAATAAACTGTACAATTTTAAAAATAAACTTTTTTAGAAAAAATCCCATTGAAAAAGTGTTAAGCTCCCTTTGTTAAATAAATTCGTATTTAATCGGTTTATTGAAACACGAAATTTATTTTAAGTTCGTAAAATAGCTAAGTGCCTACGTTTCATGACGATGTAAAAATGGAGTGTGTAGAGTAAAATCTCGCTTTCCTATAGCCCTTTATGTTTCAAAATGACACGATTTCGTCACAAAACATGAAATAAAAAAAAATTCGAATTCGAATTTCGAAAAAATCGCTTCGAAGTGCACTGGCTCTTGTGTAGATGTACCTATGTACGAAATTTCGTAGCCGTGGGTCTATTAGCTTACGCGCAGCGCGAACGAAAGTCACACACACAAACAGACTCTTTCTTTTATTATATGTAGAGAAGATATGTAGAGATAAGGTTGTTTAAGGGAAGGAAACTTTTAAGTTTCGCAGCTGTATCCTGACCCTTAAGACGGTCATCACGGAAAGTCTAGCCTTTTGCAATTCTCTTGAGAGCTCACATCTACCGAACAATATCTAGTGTAATCAATCTCACTTAGCGGAATCATTGAAGTAAAATTCTGGGAGGGGTGGAGTAAAGATCCTTTCCTTATTTCAATACAATGAATATTGAATCTTGTAGGAAGAATAAAGCTAATTTTCAGAATAAACAAAATACTTTTATTTAAATTTTAAAACTGAACCAAAAAAATAAATACTGCAGCTCTAAACTATCAAAATTTTAAACTCTTAACTACTGCACTTAAAACTCTTACAACTATTAAAATATTCCTCATCTTAAACTCTCTAAAACAAAAAAATATAAAAAATCTACCGAATCCTCTTCTTGTTGCCACACCGTAAAAAACAAGTTCTTGTCCTATTTATATTTCACGTTCTCTTTAAGTCACGATCTTCACAAGTCATGATCTTTACAAGTCACGATCTTTACAAGTCCCCCCACAAGAAGCACATTCGTCACCGTAGAGACAATGTTGCTCAGAGTTCATTGAGAGAGAAAGAGTTAACAGCTAGCCTTGACAAAGCATCAGCATTCCCATGTGAACTTCCTTTGCGGTATGTCACAGTCATGTTATACCGTTGTAACGTTAAGGCCCAACGAGACAGTTTAGCACCATGAGGGGCGCTCTGTGTCAAGTAGGTGAGGGGATTGTGATCAGACACAATCTGCACTTTGGCACCGAAAATCCATGTGTCAAATTTTTTCAAGGCTTCGATGACACAAAATGCTTCTCGTTCGATGGTTGACCATCGTTGTTGACAGGGCGTTAATTTCTTGCTGAAAAATGTTATGGGCATTTCTTTTGTAAATGGCTTATGTTCATTATCATTCTCACCTATGGTAGGCAATCCTAGTAGCTGTTGTTCCTTATCATCTCTCCTCTCTTCTATCTTTCCAATGGCTTTGTCAAGTAGCTCATACCATTTATCAATTGTTTCAACTTTATCAATTTCTTCAAATATGGGATTTCTGTGCTTGGTGAAAGTCCTATAAACTAAAAAAAATCTCAGCAATTTTTTTCTTCTGCTTTTTCTAATAATTCTTCATCAACATGATGTAGATCGTCTACCTCGGACTCGGGCTCTTCTATTAATTCAGCAATTCCTTCCGTTTCTTTCTCGTCTTCCAGTTCTTCGCTTTCATCCGAATAACTTTCTGTTCAATCTTCCATGTTTTCACCCTTGAACTTGAAAGGTTTCTGTGGTTTTCAGTTTCATTGTGGATGACATTTTCCTTTTCAGTTTCAACTTTTGTTGTATAATCCACACTTTCTTTTTCATCTCCCAGTTCAACAGTATCTATGCTGTCCTTATTGTACTTTTTGTTTCTGTTATCATCCAGAATTTCTTTTTCAGTAAATTGTAATAGTTCACTGTTATCTGCAAGTTTATTTTCAGTTTCAAGATCTGCAGCTTCTGTGTGATTTACATTTTCATTTTCAGTTACTAAATCAGCTTTCATACTTTCCTTATGGATTATTAAGTCATTCTTTTTATCATGTACTTTTTCCTTCTCGTTTCCAATTTCAGCAATATATTCTTTCTCTTCTATGTTCTCATAATCAAGATTTACTTGAGTTTTATTGTCATCTGCAAGTATTTCTTTTTCAGCTGCAGTTTCAGCATCATCTGTATTTTCTGATTTGGTTATTGGCTTCATTTGAGTTTCACTTTCATTGACAGTTTCTTTTTCAACTGGGATTTCAGTCTCACCCATAAATTCGTTTTTACTTTCAGGTGGAATAATTTCTACATCTGTTATTTTGCTGTCAATTAACTTTTCCTCTTTGAGTTCATCTTCTGTTTCTACCCTCTTAGTTTCTCCTGTTATAATTTCTTCCTTCTGTGCTTCCTGTTCAACAATTTTATCTTCTATCATTTCTGTTTTCTCCATTTCTGTAAAGGGCAGTTCTTTACAACTTCCACAGAATTTTTTAACATCTTGCTTAATAGTAGGCCAAAAGAATGAGTACTTGATTCGCTGAATTGTCTTTTTCTCACCGAGGTGGCCGGCAAGAGGGATTTCATGTGCCATTCTTAGGACTTCCCTTCTTTTTTCTAAAGGTAACACAACTTGCTTAATGTTTTCACCACAGATATATTCGGAATGAAGTAATATGCCATCATCGAAAGTATAAGTTTCGTCTTGTTCTTGATGTGTCTTGAATTCTAGTCTTACCCTGTTCGTTGTTTTCAGAGACTCTATGTTTTCTTGGGAATTCTGATTAACAACAGCCAAATTTGTAGTATTATCTTCAACTGGTGAGGGTTTATCATTTTAAAACCAATTCATTTGAAAACTAGCATCTTCGCTGCGAGCCTTCGTCTGGCTTTTAAATGTACCGGAAAAAATGGTCGAATTCCAAAAACAAAACTCCGGAAAAAATGGGGAACTCCAAACGTTAAAGTTAAAAACTGCGTAGGATTTTACTCTGCAGAACAACTTCATAAAAAAAGTTATTACGTATAACAAAATTACAATGAAATAAGCAATATCCCTTAATACAAATATTAATTATCCTAATAAATAAATTAACCAAATTCCCTTTGCAAAATCTTAAGAACTCTAATGGTATAAAGGAGGTTTTGTTTCCTAAAAAAAATCAGTCAAAACTTTTCAATATCTTAAAAACAGTGAAATGAGCAATAAATAAAATAAAGGAATGCAAAAAAACAAAAAATTCTGAAAAGCAAAGTATAATTAATGATATTTAATCTTATGTTTTCAAGGGAAAAAATACAATGAAATAAGCTATATCTCTTAATACAAATATTAATTATCCTAATTAAAAATTAACCAAATTTCCGTAGACAAAAATCATGCAAAACCTTTCAATATCTTATAAACAGGGAAATAAGCAAAAAATAACATGAAAACAACTCAAAAGACATAAAATTCCGCGCAGAATTTTACTCCGAAGAACAACTTTATCAAACAAAAAACAAAAAAACAAAAAAAAAAAAATATTATATTTATATAAAAATGGAAATGAAATATACCAATCTCTTAAAAACAGTGACATAAGAAATACGATGAAAAATTGTTGCCAAACCCATATTTCTAAAAGAATGAAACTATTCAAAATGATGCGATTTCATCAAAAATCTATCAACAACAATAAGACAGGAAAATTGTTGCCAAAATCACATTTTTAAAGATGTGAGAGGTGAGAAGTGTACTCGGAAGCTTCATTTAAAAAATCTTTTAAAAATACAAAATATTATCATTTTTCCAAAATTCTTTTTGTAAAAGCATAAGCATTCGCAAGGATAAAAGTTTAACGTGTCCAAATATCAAAAATAAATAAATAAATAAATAAATAAATAAATAAATAAATAAATAAATAAAATAAAATAAAATAAACTGTACAATTTTAAAAATAAACTTTTTTAGAAAAAATCCCATTGAAAAAGTGTTAAGCTCCCTTTGTTAAATAAATTCGTATTTAATCGATTTATTGAAACACGAAATTTATTTTAAGTTCGTAAAATAGCTAAGTGCCTACGTTTCATGACGATGTAAAAATGGAGTGTGTAGAGTAAAATCTCGCTTTCCTATAGCCCTTTATGTTTCAAAATGACACGATTTCGTCACAAAACATGAAATAAAAAAAAATTCGAATTCGAATTTCGAAAAAATCGCTTCGAAGTGCACTGGCTCTTGTGTAGATGTACCTATGTACGAAATTTCGTAGCCGTGGGTCTATTAGCTTACGCGCAGCGCGAACGAAAGTCACACACACAAACAGACTCTTTCTTTTATTATATGTAGAGAAGATATGTAGAGATAAGATTGTTTAAGGGAAGGAAACTTTTAAGTTTCGCAGCTGTATCCTGACCCTTAAGACGGTCATCACGGAAAGTCTAGCCTTTTGCAATTCTCTTGAGAGCTCACATCTACCGAACAATATCTAGTGTAATCAATCTCACTTAGCGGAATCATTGAAGTAAAATTCTGGGAGGGATGGAGTAAAGATCCTTTCCTTATTTCAATACAATGAATATTGAATCTTGTAGGAAGAATAAAGCTAATTTTCAGAATAAACAAAATACTTTTATTTAAATTTTAAAACTGAACCAAAAAAATAAATACTGCAGCTGCAAACTATCTAAATTTTAAACTCTTAACTACTGCACTTAAAACTGTTACAACTATTAAAATATTCCTCATCTTAAACTCTCTAAAACAAAAAAATATATAAAATCTACCGAATCCTCTTCTTGTTGCCACACCGTAAAAAAACAAGTTCTTGTCCTATTTATATTTCACGTTCTCTTTAAGTCACGATCTTCACAAGTCATGATCTTTACAAGTCACGATCTTTACAAGTCCCCCCACAAGAAGCACATTCGTCACCGTAGAGACAATGTTGCTCAGAGTTCATTGAGTGAGAAAGAGTTAACAGCTAGCCTTGACAAAG
Organism: Stegodyphus dumicola; assembly: GCF_044657685.1. NCBI lineage: Eukaryota > Metazoa > Arthropoda > Arachnida > Araneae > Eresidae > Stegodyphus > Stegodyphus dumicola. The sequence goes on from NC_140771.1 coordinate 206,081,113, forward strand.
CATCAGCATTCCCATGTGAACTTCCTTTGCGGTATGTCACAGTCATGTTATACCGTTGTAACGTTAAGGCCCAACGAGACAGTTTAGCACCATGAGGGGCGCTTTGGGTCAAGTAGGTGAGGGGATTGTGATCAGACACAATCTGCACTTTGGCACCGAAAATCCATGTGTCAAATTTTTTCAAGGCTTCGATGACACAAAATGCTTCTCGTTCGATGGTTGACCATCGTTGTTGACAGGGCGTTAATTTCTTGCTGAAAAATGTTATGGGCATTTCTTTTGTAAATGGCTTATGTTCATTATCATTCTCACCTATGGTAGGCAATCCTAGTAGCTGTTGTTCCTTATCATCTCTCCTCTCTTCTATCTTTCCAATGGCTTTGTCAAGTAGCTCATACCATTTATCAATTGTTTCAACTTTATCAATTTCTTCAAATATGGGATTTCCGTGCTTTGTGAAAGTCCTATAAACGAAAAAAAATCTCAGCAATTTTTTTCTTCTGCTTTTTCTAATAATTCTTCATCAACATGATGTAGATCGTCTACCTCGGACTCGGGCTCTTCTATTAATTCAGCAATTCCTTCCGTTTCTTTCTCGTCTTCCAGTTCTTCGCTTTCATCCGAATAACTTTCTGTTCAATCTTCCATGTTTTCACCCTTGAACTTGAAAGGTTTCTGTGGTTTTCAGTTTCATTGTGGATGACATTTTCCTTTTCAGTTTCAACTTTTGTTGTATAATCCACACTTTCTTTTTCATCTCCCAGTTCAACAGTATCTATGCTGTCCTTATTGTACTTTTTGTTTCTGTTATCATCCAGAATTTCTTTTTCAGTAAATTGTAATAGTTCACTGTTATCTGCAAGTTTATTTTCAGTTTCAAGATCTGCAGCTTCTGTGTGATTTACATTTTCATTTTCAGTTACTAAATCAGCTTTCATACTTTCCTTATGGATTATTAAGTCAATCTTTTTATCATCTACTTTTTCCTTCTCGTTTCCAATTTCAGCAATATATTCTTTCTCTTCTATGTTCTCATAATCAAGATTTACTTGAGTTTTATTGTCATCTGCAAGTATTTCTTTTTCAGCTGCAGTTTCAGCATCATCTGTATTTTCTGTTTTGGTTATTGGCTTCATTTGAGTTTCACTTTCATTGACAGTTTCTTTTTCAACTGGGATTTCAGTCTCACCCATAAATTCGTTTTTACTTTCAGGTGGAATAATTTCTACATCTGTTATTTTGCTGTCAATTAACTTTTCCTCTTTGAGTTCATCTTCTGTTTCTACCCTCTTAGTTTCTCCTGTTATAATTTCTTCCTTCTGTGCTTCCTGTTCAACAATTTTATCTTCTATCATTTCTGTTTTCTCCATTTCTGTAAAGGGCAGTTCTTTACAACTTCCACAGAATTTTTTAATATCTTGCTTAATAGTAGGCCAAAAGAATGAGTACTTGATTCGTTGAATTGTCTTTTTCTCACCGAGGTGGCCGGCAAGAAGGATTTCATGTGCCATTCTTAGGACTTCCCTTCTTTTTTCTAAAGGTAACACAACTTGCTTAATGTTTTCACCACAGATATATTCGGAATGAAGTAATATGCTATCATCGAAAGTATATGAAATTTGATTTTTATTTGCCCATTCAAAGCATTTTTTCAGAGTTTCGTCTTGTTCTTGATGTGTCTTGAATTCTAGTCTTATCCTGTTCGTTGTTTTCAGAGGCTCTATGTTTTCTTGGGAAATCTGATTAACAACAGCCAAATTTGTAGTATTATCTTCAACTGGTGAGGGTTTATCATTTTAAAACCAATTTATTTGAAAACTAGCATCTTCGCTGCGAGCCTTCGTCTGGCTTTTAAATGTACCGGAAAAAATGGTCGAATTCCAAAAACAAAACTCCGGAAAAAATGGGGAACTCCAAACGTTAAAGTTAAAAACTGCGTAGGATTTTACTCTGCAGAACAACTTCATAAAAAAAGTTATTACGTATAACAAAATTACAATGAAATAAGCAATATCCCTTAATACAAATATTAATTATCCTAATAAATAAATTAACCAAATTCCCTTTGCAAAATCTTAAGAACTCAAATGGTATAAAGGAGGTTTTGTTTCCTAAAAAAAATCAGTCAAAACTTTTCAGTATCTTAAAAACAGTGAAATGAGCAATAAATAAAATAAAGGAATGCAAAAAAACAAAAAATTCTGAAAAGCAAAGTATAATTAATGATATTTTATCTTATGTTTTCAAGGGAAAAAATACAATGAAATAAGCTATATCTCTTAATACAAATATTAATTATCCTAATTAAAAATTAACCAAATTTCCGTAGACAAAAATCATGCAAAACCTTTCAATATCTTATAAACAGGGAAATAAGCAAAAAATAACATGAAAACAACTCAAAAGACATAAAATTCCGCTCAGAATTTTACTCCGAAGAACAACTTTATCAAACAAAAAACAAAAAAACAACAAAAAAAAAAATATTATATTTATATAAAAATGGAAATGAAATATACCAATCTCTTAAAAACAGTGACATAAGAAATACGATGAAAAATTGTTGCCAAACCCATATGTCTAAAAGAATGAAACTATTCAAAATGATGCGATTTCATCAAAAATCTATCAACAACAATAAGACAGGAAAATTGTTGCCAAAATCACATTTTTAAAGATGTGAGAGGTGAGAAGTGTACTCGGAAGCTTCATTTAAAAAATCTTTTAAAAATACAAAATATTATCATTTTTCCAAAATTCTTTTTGTAAAAGCATTCGCAAGGATAAAAGTTTAACGTGTCCAAAAATAAATAAATAAATAAATAAATGATTGAATAAAATAAAATAAACTGTACAATTTTAAAAATAAACTTTTTTAGAAAAAATCCCATTGAAAAAGTGTTAAGCTCCCTTTGTTAAATAAATTCGTATTTAATCGATTTATTGAAACACGAAATTTATTTTAAGTTCGTAAAATAGCTAAGTGCCTACGTTTCATGACGATGTAAAAATGGAGTGTGTAGAGTAAAATCTCGCTTTCCTATAGCCCTTTATGTTTCAAAATGACACGATTTCGTCACAAAACATGAAATAAAAAAAAATTCGAATTCGAATTTCGAAAAAATCGCTTCGAAGTGCACTGGCTCTTGTGTAGATGTACCTATGTACGAAATTTCGTAGCCGTGGGTCTATTAGCTTACGCGCAGCGCGAACGAAAGTCACACACACAAACAGACTCTTTCTTTTATTATATGTAGAGAAGATATGTAGAGATAAGATTGTTTAAGGGAAGGAAACTTTTAAGTTTCGCAGCTGTATCCTGACCCTTAAGACGGTCATCACGGAAAGTCTAGCCTTTTGGAATTCTCTTGAGAGCTCACATCTACCGAACAATATCTAGTGTAATCAATCTCACTTAGCGGAATCATTGAAGTAAAATTCTGGGAGGGATGGAGTAAAGATCCTTTCCTTATTTCAATACAATGAATATTGAATCTTGTAGGAAGAATAAAGCTAATTTTCAGAATAAACAAAATACTTTTATTTAAATTTTAAAACTGAACCAAAAAAATAAATACTGCAGCTCTAAACTATCAAAATTTTAAACTCTTAACTACTGCACTTAAAACTCTTACAACTATTAAAATATTCCTCATCTTAAACTCTCTAAAACAAAAAAATATAAAAAATCTACCGAATCCTCTTCTTGTTGCCACACCGTAAAAAAACAAGTTCTTGTCCTATTTATATTTCACGTTCTCTTTAAGTCACGATCTTCACAAGTCATGATCTTTACAAGTCACGATCTTTACAAGTCCCCCCACAAGAAGCACATTCGTCACCGTAGAGACAATGTTGCTCAGAGTTCATTGAGAGAGAAAGAGTTAACAGCTAGCCTTGACAAAGCATCAGCATTCCCATGTGAACTTCCTTTGCGGTAGGTCACAGTCATGTTATACCGTTGTAACGTTAAGGCCCAACGAGACAGTTTAGCACCATGAGGGGCGCTTTGGGTCAAGTAGGTGAGGGGATTGTGATCAGACACAATCTGCACTTTGGCACCGAAAATCCATGTGTCAAATTTTTTCAAGGCTTCGATGACACAAAATGCTTCTCGTTCGATGGTTGACCATCGTTCTTGACAGGGCGTTAATTTCTTGCTGAAAAATGTTATGGGCATTTCTTTTGTAAATTTCTTATGTTCATTATCATTCTCACCTATGGTAGGCAATCCTAGTAGCTGTTGTTCCTTATCATCTCTCCTCTCTTCTATCTTTCCAATGGCTTTGTCAAGTAGCTCATACCATTTATCAATTGTTTCAACTTTATCAATTTCTTCGAATATGGGATTTCTGTGCTTTGTGAAAGTCCTATAAACTAAAAAAAATCTCAGCAATTTTTTTCTTCTGCTTTTTCTAATAATTCTTCATCAACATGATGTAGATCGTCTACCTCGGACTCGGGCTCTTCTATTAATTCAGCAATTCCTTCCGTTTCTTTCTCGTCTTCCAGTTCTTCGCTTTCATCCGAATAACTTTCTGTTCAATCTTCCATGTTTTCACCCTTGAACTTGAAAGGTTTCTGTGGTTTTCAGTTTCATTGTGGATGACATTTTCCTTTTCAGTTTCAACTTTTGTTGTATAATCCACACTTTCTTTTTCATCTCCCAGTTCAACAGTATCTATGCTGTCCTTATTGTACTTTTTGTTTCTGTTATCATCCAGAATTTCTTTTTCAGTAAATTGTAATAGTTCACTGTTATCTGCAAGTTTATTTTCAGTTTCAAGATCTGCAGCTTCTGTGTGATTTACATTTTCATTTTCAGTTACTAAATCAGCTTTCATACTTTCCTTATGGATTATTAAGTCATTCTTTTTATCATCTACTTTTTCCTTCTCGTTTCCAATTTCAGCAATATATTCTTTCTCTTCTATGTTCTCATAATCAAGATTTACTTGAGTTTTATTGTCATCTGCAAGTATTTCTTTTTCAGCTGCAGTTTCAGCATCATCTGTATTTTCTGATTTGGTTATTGGCTTCATTTGAGTTTCATTTTCATTGACAGTTTCTTTTTCAACTGGGATTTCAGTCTCACCCATAAATTCGTTTTTACTTTCAGGTGGAATAATTTCTACATCTGTTATTTTGCTGTCAATTAACTTTTCCTCTTTGAGTTCATGTTCTGTTTCTACCCTCTTAGTTTCTCCTGTTATAATTTCTTCCTTCTGTGCTTCCTGTTCAACAATTTTATCTTTTATCTTTTCTGTTTTCTCCATTCCTGTAAAGGGCAGTTCTTTACAACTTCCACAGAATTTTTTAACATCTTGCTTAATAGTAGGCCAAAAGAATGAGTACTTGATTCGCTGAATTGTCTTTTTCTCACCGAGGTGGCCGGCAAGAGGGATTTCATGTGCCATTCTTAGGACTTCCCTTCTTTTTTCTAAAGGTAACACAACTTGCTTAATGTTTTCACCACAGATATATTCGGAATGAAGTAATATGCCATCATCGAAAGTATAAGTTTCGTCTTGTTCTTGATGTGTCTTGAATTCTAGTCTTACCCTGTTCGTTGTTTTCAGAGACTCTATGTTTTCTTGGGAAATCTGATTAACAACAGCCAAATTTGTAGTATTATCTTCAACTGGTGAGGGTGTATCATTTTAAAACCAATTTATTTGAAAACTAGCATCTTCGCTGCGAGCCTTCGTCTGGCTTTTAAATGTACCGCAAAATATGGTTGAACTCCAAAAACAAAACTCCGGAAAAAATGGGGAACTCCAAACGTTAAATTTAAAAACTGCGTAGGATTTTACTCTGCAGAACAACTTCATAAAAAAGTTATTACGTTTAACAAAATTACAATGAAATAAGCAATATCCCTTAATAAAAATATTAATTATCCTAATAAATAAATTAACCAAATTCCCTTTGCAAAATCTTAAGAACTCAAATGGTATAAAGGAGGTTTTGTTTCCTAAAAAAAAATCAGTCAAAACTTTTGATATCTTAAAAACAGTGAAATGAGCAATAAATAAAATAAAGGAATGCAAAAAAACAAAAAATTCTGAAAAGCAAAGTATAATTAATGATATTTTATCTTATGTTTTCAAGGGAAAAATTACAATGAAATAAGCTATATCTCTTAATACAAATATTAATTATCCTAATTAAAAATTAACCAAATTTCCGTAGACAAAAATCATGCAAAACCTTTCAATATCTTATAAACAGGGAAATAAGCAAAAAATAACATGAAAACAACTCAAAAGACATAAAATTCCGCGCAGAATTTTACTCCGAAGAACAACTTTATCAAACAAAAAACAAAACAAAAAAAAAAAATATTATATTTATATAAAAATGGAAATGAAATATACCAATCTCTTAAAAACAGTGACATAAGAAATACGATGAAAAATTGTTGCCAAACCCATATTTCTAAAAGAATGAAACTATTCAAAATGATGCGATTTCATCAAAAATCTATCAACAACAATAAGACAGGAAAATTGTTGCCAAAATCACATTTTTAAAGATGTGAGAGGTGAGAAGTGTACTCGGAAGCTTCATTTAAAAAATCTTTTAAAAATACAAAATATTATCATTTTTCCAAAATTCTTTTTGTAAAAGCATTCGCAAGGATAAAAGTTTAACGTGTCCAAAAATCAAAAAAAAAAAAAAAAATAATAAAATAAAATAAAATAAATAAATAAATGAATGAATAAAATAAAATAAACTGTACAATTTTAAAAATAAACTTTTTTAGAAAAAATCCCATTGAAAAAGTGTTAAGCTCCCTTTGTTAAATAAATTCGTATTTAATCGATTTATTGAAACACGAAATTTATTTTAAGTTCGTAAAATAGCTAAGTGCCTACGTTTCATGACGATGTAAAAATGGAGTGTGTAGAGTAAAATCTCGCTTTCCTATAGCCCTTTATGTTTCAAAATGACACGATTTCGTCACAAAACATGAAATAAAAAAAAATTCGAATTCGAATTTCGAAAAAATCGCTTCGAAGTGCTCTGGCTCTTGTGTAGATGTACCTATGTACGAAATTTCGTAGCTGTGGGTCTATTAGCTTACGCGCAGCGCGAACGAAAGTCACACACACAAACAGACTCTTTCTTTTATTATATGTAGAGAAGATATGTAGAGATAAGATTGTTTAAGGGAAGGAAACTTTTAAGTTTCGCAGCTGTATCCTGACCCTTAAGACAGTCATCACGGAAAGTCTAGCCTTTTGCAATTCTCTTGAGAGCTCACATCTACCGAACAATATCTAGTGTAATCAATCTCACTTAGCGGAATCATTGAAGTAAAATTCTGGGAGGGATGGAGTAAAGATCCTTTCCTTATTTCAATACAATGAATATTGAATCTTGTAGGAAGAATAAAGCTAATTTTCAGAATAAACAAAATACTTTTATTTAAATTTTAAAACTGAACCAAAAAAATAAATACTGCAGCTCTAAACTATCAAAATTTTAAACTCTTAACTACTGCACTTAAAACTCTTACAACTATTAAAATATTCCTCATCTTAAACTCTCTAAAACAAAAAAATATAAAAAATCTACCGAATCCTCTTCTTGTTGCCACACCGTAAAAAAACAAGTTCTTGTCCTATTTATATTTCACGTTCTCTTTAAGTCACGATCTTCACAAGTCATGATCTTTACAAGTCACGATCTTTACAAGTCCCCCCACAAGAAGCACATTCGTCACCGTAGAGACAATGTTGCTCAGAGTTCATTGAGAGAGAAAGAGTTAACAGCTAGCCTTGACAAAGCATCAGCATTCCCATGTGAACTTCCTTTGCGGTATGTCACAGTCATGTTATACCGTTGTAACGTTAAGGCCCAACGAGACAGTTTAGCACCATGAGGGGCGCTTTGGGTCAAGTAGGTGAGGGGATTATGATCAGACACAATCTGCACTTTGGCACCGAAAATCCATGTGTCAAATTTTTTCAAGGCTTCGATGACACAAAATGCTTCTCGTTCGATGGTTGACCATCGTTGTTGACAGGGCGTTAATTACTTGCTGAAAAATGTTATGGGCATTTCTTTTGTAAATGGCTTATGTTCATTATCATTCTCACCTATGGTAGGCAATCCTAGTAGCTGTTGTTCCTTATCATCTCTCCTCTCTTCTATCTTTCCAATGGCTTTGTCAAGTAGCTCATACCATTTATCAATTGTTTCAACTTTATCAATTTCTTCAAATATGGGATTTCTGTGCTTGGTGAAAGTCCTATAAACTAAAAAAAATCTCAGCAATTTTTTTCTTCTGCTTTTTCTAATAATTCTTCATCAACATGATGTAGATCGTCTACCTCGGACTCGGGCTCTTCTATTAATTCAGCAATTCCTTCCGTTTCTTTCTCGTCTTCCAGTTCTTCGCTTTCATGCGAATAACTTTCTGTTCAATCTTCCATGTTTTCACCCTTGAACTTGAAAGGTTTCTGTGGTTTTCAGTTTCATTGTGGATGACATTTTCTTTTCAGTTTCAACTTTTGTTGTATAATCCACACTTTCTTTTTCATCTCCCAGTTCAACAGTATCTATGCTGTCCTTATTGTACTTTTTGTTTCTGTTATCATCCAGAATTTCTTTTTCAGTAAATTGTAATAGTTCACTGTTATCTGCAAGTTTATTTTCAGTTTCAATATCTGCAGCTTCTGTGTGATTTACATTTTCATTTTCAGGTACTAAATCAGCTTTCATACTTTCCTTATGGATTATTAAGTCAATCTTTTTATCATCTACTTTTTCCTTCTCGTTTCCAATTTCAGCAATATATTCTTTCTCTTCTATGTTCTCATAATCAAGATTTACTTGAGTTTTATTGTCATCTGCAAGTATTTCTTTTTCAGCTGCAGTTTCAGCATCATCTGTATTTTCTGTTTTGGTTATTGGCTTCATTTGAGTTTCACTTTCATTGACAGTTTCTTTTTCAACTGGGATTTCAGTCTCACCCATAAATTCGTTTTTACTTTCAGGTGGAATAATTTCTACATCTGTTATTTTGCTGTCAATTAACTTTTCCTCTTTGAGTTCATCTTCTGTTTCTACCCTCTTAGTTTCTCCTGTTATAATTTCTTCCTTCTGTGCTTCCTGTTCAACAATTTTATCTTCTATCATTTCTGTTTTCTCCATTTCTGTAAAGGGCAGTTCTTTACAACTTCCACAGAATTTTTTAATATCTTGCTTAATAGTAGGCCAAAAGAATGAGTACTTGATTCGTAGAATTGTCTTTTTCTCACCGAGGTGGCCGGCAAGAAGGATTTCATGTGCCATTCTTAGGACTTCCCTTCTTTTTTCTAAATGTAACACAACTTGCTTAATGTTTTCACCACTGATATATTCGGAATGAAGTAATATGCTATCATCGAAAGTATATGAAATTTGATTTTTATTTGCCCATTCAAAGCATTTTTTCAGAGTTTCGTCTTGTTCTTGATGTGTCTTGAATTCTAGTCTTATCCTGTTCGTTGTTTTCAGAGACTCTATGTTTTCTTGGGAAATCTGATTAACAACAGCCAAATTTGTAGTATTATCTTCAACTGGTGAGGGTTTATCATTTTAAAACCAATTTATTTGAAAACTAGCATCTTCGCTGCGAGCCTTCGTCTGGCTTTTAAATGTACCGGAAAAAATGGTCGAATTCCAAAATCAAAACTCCGGAAAAAATGGGGAACTCCAAACGTTAAAGTTAAAAACTGCGTAGGATTTTACTCTGCAGAACAACTTCATAAAAAAAGTTATTACGTATAACAAAATTACAATGAAATAAGCAATATCCCTTAATACAAATATTAATTATCCTAATAAATAAATTAACCAAATTCCCTTTGCAAAATCTTAAGAACTCAAATGGTATAAAGGAGGTTTTGTTTCCTAAAAAAAATCAGTCAAAACTTTCAATATCTTAAAAACAGTGAAATGAGCAATAAATAAAATAAAGGAATGCAAAAAAACAAAAAATTCTGAAAAGCAAAGTATAATTAATGATATTTTATCTTATGTTTTCAAGGGAAAAAATACAATGAAATAAGCTATATCTCTTAATACAAATATTAATTATCCTGATTAAAAATTAACCAAATTTCCGTAGACAAAAATCATGCAAAACTTTTCAATATCTTATAAACAGGGAAATAAGCAAAAAATAACATGAAAACAACTCAAAAGACATAAAATTCCGCGCAGAATTTTACTCCGAAGAACAACTTTATCAAACAAAAAACAAAAAAAAAAAAAAAAAAAAAAAAAAAAAATTATATTTATATAAAAATGAAAATGAAATATACCAATCTCTTAAAAACAATAACATAAGAAATACGATAAAAAATTGTTGCCAAACCCATATTTCTAAAAGAATGAAACTATTCAAAATGATGCGTTTTCATCAAAAATCTATCAACAACAATAAGACAGGAAAATTGTTGCCAAAATCACATTTTTAAAGATGTGAGAGGTGAGAAGTGTAGTCGGAAGCTTCATTTAAAAAATCTTTTAAAAATACAAAATATTATCATTTTTCCAAAATTCTTTTTGTAAAAGCATTCGCAAGGATAAAAGTTTAACGTGTCCAAAAATCAAAAAATAAATAAATAAATAAATAAATAAATAAATAAATAAAATAAAATAAACTGTACAATTTTAAAAATAAACTTTTTTAGAAAAAATCCCATTGAAAAAGTGTTAAGCTCCCTTTGTTAAATAAATTCGTATTTAATCGATTTATTGAAACACGAAATTTATTTTAAGTTCGTAAAATAGCTAAGTGCCTACGTTTCATGACGATGTAAAAATGGAGTGTGTAGAGTAAAATCTCGCTTTCCTATAGCCCTTTATGTTTCAAAATGACACGATTTCGTCACAAAACTTGAAATAAAAAAAAATTCGAATTCGAATTTCGAAAAAATCGCTTCGAAGTGCACTGGCTCTTGTGTAGATGTACCTATGTACGAAATTTCGTAGCCGTGGGTCTATTAGCTTACGCGCAGCGCGAACGAAAGACACACACACAAACAGACTCTTTCTTTTATTATATGTAGAGAAGATATGTAGAGATAAGATTGTTTAAGGGAAGGAAACTTTTAAGTTTCGCAGCTGTATCCTCACCCTTAAGACGGTCATCACGGAGAGTCTAGCCTTTTGCAATTCTCTTGAGAGCTCACATCTACCGAACAATATCTAGTGTAATCAATCTCACTTAGCGGAATCATTGAAGTAAAATTCTGGGAGGGATGGAGTAAAGATCCTTTCCTTATTTCAATATAATGAATATTGAATCTTGTAGGAAGAATAAAGCTAATTTTCAGAATAAACAAAATACTTTTATTTAAATTTTAAAACTGAACCAAAAAAATAAATACTGCAGCTCTAAACTATCAAAATTTTAAACTCTTAACTACTGCAGTTAAAACTCTTACAACTATTAAAATATTCCTCATCTTAAACTCTCTAAAACAAAAAAATATAAAAAATCTATCGAGTCCTCTTCTTGTTGCCACACCGTAAAAAAACAAGTTCTTGTCCTATTTATATTTCACGTTCTCTTTAAGTCACGATCTTCACAAGTCATGATCTTTACAAGTCACGATCTTTACAAGTCCCCCCACAAGAAGCACATTCGTCACCGTAGAGACAATGTTGCTCAGAGTTCATTGAGAGAGAAAGAGTTAACAGCTACCTTGACAAAGCATCAGCATTCCCATGTGAACTTCCTTTGCGGTATGTCACAGTCATGTTATACCGTTGTAACGTTAAGGCCCAACGAGACAGTTTAGCACCATGAGGGGCGCTTTGGGTCAAGTAGGTGAGGGGATTGTGATCAGACACAATCTGCACTTTGGCACCGAAAATCCATGTGTCAAATTTTTTCAAGGCTTCGATGACACAAAATGCTTCTCGTTCGATGGTTGACCATCGTTGTTGACAGGGCGTTAATTTCTTGCTGAAAAATGTTATGGGCATTTCTTTTGTAAATGGCTTATGTTCATTATCATTCTCACCTATGGTAGGCAATCCTAGTAGCTGTTGTTCCTTATCATCTCTCCTCTCTTCTATCTTTCCAATGGCTTTGTCAAGTAGCTCATACCATTTATCAATTGTTTCAAATTTATCAATTTCTTCAAATATGGGATTTCTGTGCTTGGTGAAAGTCCTATAAACTAAAAAAAATCTCAGCAATTTTTTTCTTCTGCTTTTTCTAATAATTCTTCATCAACATGATGTAGATCGTCTACCTCGGACTCGGGCTCTTCTATTAATTCAGCAATTCCTTCCGTTTCTTTCTCGTCTTCCAGTTCTTCGCTTTCATCCGAATAACTTTCTGTTCAATCTTCCATGTTTTCACCCTTGAACTTGAAAGGTTTCTGTGGTTTTCAGTTTCATTGTGGATGACATTTTCCTTTTCAGTTTCAACTTTTGTTGTATAATCCACACTTTCTTTTTCATCTCCCAGTTCAACAGTATCTATGCTGTCCTTATTGTACTTTTTGTTTCTGTTATCATCCAGAATTTCTTTTTCAGTAAATTGTAATAGTTCACTGTTATCTGCAAGTTTATTTTCAGTTTCAAGATCTGCAGCTTCTGTGTGATTTACATTTTCATTTTCACTTACTAAATCAGCTTTCATACTTTCCTTATGGATTATTAAGTCAATCTTTTTATCATCTACTTTTTCCTTCTCGTTTCCAATTTCAGCAATATATTCTTTCTCTTCTATGTTCTCATAATCAAGATTTACTTGAGTTTTATTGTCATCTGCAAGTATTTCTTTTTCAGCTGCAGTTTCAGCATCATCTGTATTTTCTGTTTTGGTTATTGGCTTCATTTGAGTTTCACTTTCATTGACAGTTTCTTTTTCAACTGGGATTTCAGTCTCACCCATAAATTCGTTTTTACTTTCAGGTGGAATAATTTCTACATCTGTTATTTTGCTGTCAATTAACTTTTCCTCTTTGAGTTCATCTTCTGTTTCTACCCTCTTAGTTTCTCCTGTTATAATTTCTTCCTTCTGTGCTTCCTGTTCAACAATTTTATCTTCTATCATTTCTGTTTTCTCCATTTCTGTAAAGGGCAGTTCTTTACAACTTCCACAGAATTTTTTAATATCTTGCTTAATAGTAGGCCAAAAGAATGAGTACTTGATTCGTAGAATTGTCTTTTTCTCACCGAGGTGGCCGGCAAGAAGGATTTCATGTGCCATTCTTAGGACTTCCCTTCTTTTTTCTAAATGTAACACAACTTGCTTAATGTTTTCACCACTGATATATTCGGAATGAAGTAATATGCTATCATCGAAAGTATATGAAATTTGATTTTTATTTGCCCATTCAAAGCATTTTTTCAGAGTTTCGTCTTGTTCTTGATGTGTCTTGAATTCTAGTCTTATCCTGTTCGTTGTTTTCAGAGACTCTATGTTTTCTTGGGAAATCTGATTAACAACAGCCAAATTTGTAGTATTATCTTCAACTGGTGAGGGTTTATCATTTTAAAACCAATTTATTTGAAAACTAGCATCTTCGCTGCGTGCCTTCGTCTGGCTTTTAAATGTACCGGAAAAAATGGTCGAATTCCAAAAACAAAACTCCGGAAAAAATGGGGAACTCCAAACGTTAAAGTTAAAAACTGCGTAGAATTTTACTCTGCAGAACAACTTCATAAAAAAAGTTATTACGTATAACAAAATTACAATGAAATAAGCAATATCCCTTAATACAAATATTAATTATCCTAATAAATAAATTAACCAAATTCCCTTTGCAAAATCTTAAGAACTCAAATGGTATAAAGGAGGTTTTGTTTCCTAAAAAAAATCAGTCAAAACTTTCAATATCTTAAAAACAGTGAAATGAGCAATAAATAAAATAAAGGAATGCAAAAAAACAAAAAATTCTGAAAAGCAAAGTATAATTAATGATATTTTATCTTATGTTTTCAAGGGAAAAAATACAATGAAATAAGCTATATCTCTTAATACAAATATTAATTATCCTGATTAAAAATTAACCAAATTTCCGTAGACAAAAATCATGCAAAACTTTTCAATATCTTATAAACAGGGAAATAAGCAAAAAATAACATGAAAACAACTCAAAAGACATAAAATTCCGCGCAGAATTTTACTCCGAAGAACAACTTTATCAAACAAAAAACAAAAAAAAAAAAAAAAAAAAAAAAAATTATATTTATATAAAAATGAAAATGAAATATACCAATCTCTTAAAAACAATAACATAAGAAATACGATAAAAAATTGTTGCCAAACCCATATTTCTAAAAGAATGAAACTATTCAAAATGATGCGTTTTCATCAAAAATCTATCAACAACAATAAGACAGGAAAATTGTTGCCAAAATCACATTTTTAAAGATGTGAGAGGTGAGAAGTGTAGTCGGAAGCTTCATTTAAAAAATCTTTTAAAAATACAAAATATTATCATTTTTCCAAAATTCTTTTTGTAAAAGCATTCGCAAGGATAAAAGTTTAACGTGTCCAAAAATCAAAAAATAAATAAATAAATAAATAAATAAATAAATAAATAAAATAAAATAAACTGTACAATTTTAAAAATAAACTTTTTTAGAAAAAATCCCATTGAAAAAGTGTTAAGCTCCCTTTGTTAAATAAATTCGTATTTAATCGATTTATTGAAACACGAAATTTATTTTAAGTTCGTAAAATAGCTAAGTGCCTACGTTTCATGACGATGTAAAAATGGAGTGTGTAGAGTAAAATCTCGCTTTCCTATAGCCCTTTATGTTTCAAAATGACACGATTTCGTCACAAAACTTGAAATAAAAAAAAATTCGAATTCGAATTTCGAAAAAATCGCTTCGAAGTGCACTGGCTCTTGTGTAGATGTACCTATGTACGAAATTTCGTAGCCGTGGGTCTATTAGCTTACGCGCAGCGCGAACGAAAGACACACACACAAACAGACTCTTTCTTTTATTATATGTAGAGAAGATATGTAGAGATAAGATTGTTTAAGGGAAGGAAACTTTTAAGTTTCGCAGCTGTATCCTCACCCTTAAGACGGTCATCACGGAGAGTCTAGCCTTTTGCAATTCTCTTGAGAGCTCACATCTACCGAACAATATCTAGTGTAATCAATCTCACTTAGCGGAATCATTGAAGTAAAATTCTGGGAGGGATGGAGTAAAGATCCTTTCCTTATTTCAATATAATGAATATTGAATCTTGTAGGAAGAATAAAGCTAATTTTCAGAATAAACAAAATACTTTTATTTAAATTTTAAAACTGAACCAAAAAAATAAATACTGCAGCTCTAAACTATCAAAATTTTAAACTCTTAACTACTGCAGTTAAAACTCTTACAACTATTAAAATATTCCTCATCTTAAACTCTCTAAAACAAAAAAATATAAAAAATCTATCGAGTCCTCTTCTTGTTGCCACACCGTAAAAAAACAAGTTCTTGTCCTATTTATATTTCACGTTCTCTTTAAGTCACGATCTTCACAAGTCATGATCTTTACAAGTCACGATCTTTACAAGTCCCCCCACAAGAAGCACATTCGTCACCGTAGAGACAATGTTGCTCAGAGTTCATTGAGAGAGAAAGAGTTAACAGCTACCTTGACAAAGCATCAGCATTCCCATGTGAACTTCCTTTGCGGTATGTCACAGTCATGTTATACCGTTGTAACGTTAAGGCCCAACGAGACAGTTTAGCACCATGAGGGGCGCTTTGGGTCAAGTAGGTGAGGGGATTGTGATCAGACACAATCTGCACTTTGGCACCGAAAATCCATGTGTCAAATTTTTTCAAGGCTTCGATGACACAAAATGCTTCTCGTTCGATGGTTGACCATCGTTGTTGACAGGGCGTTAATTTCTTGCTGAAAAATGTTATGGGCATTTCTTTTGTAAATGGCTTATGTTCATTATCATTCTCACCTATGGTAGGCAATCCTAGTAGCTGTTGTTCCTTATCATCTCTCCTCTCTTCTATCTTTCCAATGGCTTTGTCAAGTAGCTCATACCATTTATCAATTGTTTCAACTTTATCAATTTCTTCAAATATGGGATTTCTGTGCTTGGTGAAAGTCCTATAAACTAAAAAAAATCTCAGCAATTTTTTTCTTCTGCTTTTTCTAATAATTCTTCATCAACATGATGTAGATCGTCTACCTCGGACTCGGGCTCTTCTATTAATTCAGCAATTCCTTCCGTTTCTTTCTCGTCTTCCAGTTCTTCGCTTTCATCCGAATAACTTTCTGTTCAATCTTCCATGTTTTCACCCTTGAACTTGAAAGGTTTCTGTGGTTTTCAGTTTCATTGTGGATGACATTTTCCTTTTCAGTTTCAACTTTTGTTGTATAATCCACACTTTCTTTTTCATCTCCCAGTTCAACAGTATCTATGCTGTCCTTATTGTACTTTTTGTTTCTGTTATCATCCAGAATTTCTTTTTCAGTAAATTGTAATAGTTCACTGTTATCTGCAAGTTTATTTTCAGTTTCAAGATCTGCAGCTTCTGTGTGATTTACATTTTCATTTTCACTTACTAAATCAGCTTTCATACTTTCCTTATGGATTATTAAGTCAATCTTTTTATCATCTACTTTTTCCTTCTCGTTTCCAATTTCAGCAATATATTCTTTCTCTTCTATGTTCTCATAATCAAGATTTACTTGAGTTTTATTGTCATCTGCAAGTATTTCTCTTTCAGCTGCAGTTTCAGCATCATCTGTATTTTCTGTTTTGGTTATTGGCTTCATTTGAGTTTCACTTTCATTGACAGTTTCTTTTTCAACTGGGATTTCAGTCTCACCCATAAATTCGTTTTTACTTTCAGGTGGAATAATTTCTACATCTGTTATTTTGCTGTCAATTAACTTTTCCTCTTTGAGTTCATCTTCTGTTTCTACCCTCTTAGTTTCTCCTGTTATAATTTCTTCCTTCTGTGCTTCCTGTTCAACAATTTTATCTTCTATCATTTCTGTTTTCTCCATTTCTGTAAAGGGCAGTTCTTTACAACTTCCACAGAATTTTTTAATATCTTGCTTAATAGTAGGCCAAAAGAATGAGTACTTGATTCGTAGAATTGTCTTTTTCTCACCGAGGTGGCCGGCAAGAAGGATTTCATGTGCCATTCTTAGGACTTCCCTTCTTTTTTCTAAATGTAACACAACTTGCTTAATGTTTTCACCACTGATATATTCGGAATGAAGTAATATGCTATCATCGAAAGTATATGAAATTTGATTTTTATTTGCCCATTCAAAGCATTTTTTCAGAGTTTCGTCTTGTTCTTGATGTGTCTTGAATTCTAGTCTTATCCTGTTCGTTGTTTTCAGAGACTCTATGTTTTCTTGGGAAATCTGATTAACAACAGCCAAATTTGTAGTATTATCTTCAACTGGTGAGGGTTTATCATTTTAAAACCAATTTATTTGAAAACTAGCATCTTCGCTGCGAGCCTTCGTCTGGCTTTTAAATGTACCGGAAAAAATGGTCGAATTCCAAAAACAAAACTCCGGAAAAAATGGGGAACTCCAAACGTTAAAGTTAAAAACTGCGTAGGATTTTACTCTGCAGAACAACTTCATAAAAAAAGTTATTACGTATAACAAAATTACAATGAAATAAGCAATATCCCTTAATACAAATATTAATTATCCTAATAAATAAATTAACCAAATTCCCTTTGCAAAATCTTAAGAACTCAAATGGTATAAAGGAGGTTTTGTTTCCTAAAAAAAATCAGTCAAAACTTTCAATATCTTAAAAACAGTGAAATGAGCAATAAATAAAATAAAGGAATGCAAAAAAACAAAAAATTCTGAAAAGCAAAGTATAATTAATGATATTTTATCTTATGTTTTCAAGGGAAAAAATACAATGAAATAAGCTATATCTCTTAATACAAATATTAATTATCCTAATTAAAAATTAACCAAATTTCCGTAGACAAAAATTATGCAAAACTTTTCAATATCTTATAAACAGGGAAATAAGCAAAAAATAACATGAAAACAACTCAAAAGACATAAAATTCCGCGCAGAATTTTACTCCGAAGAACAACTTTATCAAACAAAAAACAAAAAACAAAAAAAAAAAAAAAAAAATATTATATTTATATAAAAATGAAAATGAAATATACCAATCTCTTAAAAACAATAACATAAGAAATACGATAAAAAATTGTTGCCAAACCCATATTTCTAAAAGAATGAAACTATTCAAAATGATGCGTTTTCATCAAAAATCTATCAACAACAATAAGACAGGAAAATTGTTGCCAAAATCACATTTTTAAAGATGTGAGAGGTGAGAAGTGTAGTCGGAAGCTTCATTTAAAAAATCTTTTAAAAATACAAAATATTATCATTTTTCCAAAATTCTTTTTGTAAAAGCATTCGCAAGGATAAAAGTTTAACGTGTCCAAAAATCAAAAAATAAATAAATAAATAAATAAATAAATAAAATAAAATAAACTGTACAATTTTAAAAATAAACTTTTTTAGAAAAAATCCCATTGAAAAAGTGTTAAGCTCCCTTTGTTAAATAAATTCGTATTTAATCGATTTATTGAAACACGAAATTTATTTTAAGTTCGTAAAATAGCTAAGTGCCTACGTTTCATGACGATGTAAAAATGGAGTGTGTAGAGTAAAATCTCGCTTTCCTATAGCCCTTTATGTTTCAAAATGACACGATTTCGTCACAAAACTTGAAATAAAAAAAAATTCGAATTCGAATTTCGAAAAAATCGCTTCGAAGTGCACTGGCTCTTGTGTAGATGTACCTATGTACGAAATTTCGTAGCCGTGGGTCTATTAGCTTACGCGCAGCGCGAACGAAAGACACACACACAAACAGACTCTTTCTTTTATTATATGTAGAGAAGATATGTAGAGATAAGATTGTTTAAGGGAAGGAAACTTTTAAGTTTCGCAGCTGTATCCTCACCCTTAAGACGGTCATCACGGAGAGTCTAGCCTTTTGCAATTCTCTTGAGAGCTCACATCTACCGAACAATATCTAGTGTAATCAATCTCACTTAGCGGAATCATTGAAGTAAAATTCTGGGAGGGATGGAGTAAAGATCCTTTCCTTATTTCAATATAATGAATATTGAATCTTGTAGGAAGAATAAAGCTAATTTTCAGAATAAACAAAATACTTTTATTTAAATTTTAAAACTGAACCAAAAAAATAAATACTGCAGCTCTAAACTATCAAAATTTTAAACTCTTAACTACTGCAGTTAAAACTCTTACAACTATTAAAATATTCCTCATCTTAAACTCTCTAAAACAAAAAAATATAAAAAATCTATCGAGTCCTCTTCTTGTTGCCACACCGTAAAAAAACAAGTTCTTGTCCTATTTATATTTCACGTTCTCTTTCAGTCACGATCTTCACAAGTCATGATCTTTACAAGTCACGATCTTTACAAGTCCCCCCACAAGAAGCACATTCGTCACCGTAGAGACAATGTTGCTCAGAGTTCATTGAGAGAGAAAGAGTTAACAGCTACCTTGACAAAGCATCAGCATTCCCATGTGAACTTCCTTTGCGGTATGTCACAGTCATGTTATACCGTTGTAACGTTAAGGCCCAACGAGACAGTTTAGCACCATGAGGGGCGCTTTGGGTCAAGTAGGTGAGGGGATTGTGATCAGACACAATCTGCACTTTGGCACCGAAAATCCATGTGTCAAATTTTTTCAAGGCTTCGATGACACAAAATGCTTCTCGTTCGATGGTTGACCATCGTTGTTGACAGGGCGTTAATTTCTTGCTGAAAAATGTTATGGGCATTTCTTTTGTAAATGGCTTATGTTCATTATCATTCTCACCTATGGTAGGCAATCCTAGTAGCTGTTGTTCCTTATCATCTCTCCTCTCTTCTATCTTTCCAATGGCTTTGTCAAGTAGCTCATACCATTTATCAATTGTTTCAACTTTATCAATTTCTTCAAATATGGGATTTCTGTGCTTGGTGAAAGTCCTATAAACTAAAAAAAATCTCAGCAATTTTTTTCTTCTGCTTTTTCTAATAATTCTTCATCAACATGATGTAGATCGTCTACCTCGGACTCGGGCTCTTCTATTAATTCAGCAATTCCTTCCGTTTCTTTCTCGTCTTCCAGTTCTTCGCTTTCATCCGAATAACTTTCTGTTCAATCTTCCATGTTTTCACCCTTGAACTTGAAAGGTTTCTGTGGTTTTCAGTTTCATTGTGGATGACATTTTCCTTTTCAGTTTCAACTTTTGTTGTATAATCCACACTTTCTTTTTCATCTCCCAGTTCAACAGTATCTATGCTGTCCTTATTGTACTTTTTGTTTCTGTTATCATCCAGAATTTCTTTTTCAGTAAATTGTAATAGTTCACTGTTATCTGCAAGTTTATTTTCAGTTTCAAGATCTGCAGCTTCTGTGTGATTTACATTTTCATTTTCACTTACTAAATCAGCTTTCATACTTTCCTTATGGATTATTAAGTCAATCTTTTTATCATCTACTTTTTCCTTCTCGTTTCCAATTTCAGCAATATATTCTTTCTCTTCTATGTTCTCATAATCAAGATTTACTTGAGTTTTATTGTCATCTGCAAGTATTTCTTTTTCAGCTGCAGTTTCAGCATCATCTGTATTTTCTGTTTTGGTTATTGGCTTCATTTGAGTTTCACTTTCATTGACAGTTTCTTTTTCAACTGGGATTTCAGTCTCACCCATAAATTCGTTTTTACTTTCAGGTGGAATAATTTCTACATCTGTTATTTTGCTGTCAATTAACTTTTCCTCTTTGAGTTCATGTTCTGTTTCTACCCTCTTAGTTTCTCCTGTTATAATTTCTTCCTTCTGTGCTTCCTGTTCAACAATTTTATCTTCTATCATTTCTGTTTTCTCCATTTCTGTAAAGGGCAGTTCTTTACAACTTCCACAGAATTTTTTAATATCTTGCTTAATAGTAGGCCAAAAGAATGAGTACTTGATTCGTTGAATTGTCTTTTTCTCACCGAGGTGGCCGGCAAGAAGGATTTCATGTGCCATTCTTAGGACTTCCCTTCTTTTTTCTAAAGGTAACACAACTTGCTTAATGTTTTCACCACAGATATATTCGGAATGAAGTAATATGCTATCATCGAAAGTATATGAAATTTGATTTTTATTTGCCCATTCAAAGCATTTTTTCAGAGTTTCGTCTTGTTCTTGATGTGTCTTGAATTCTAGTCTTATCCTGTTCGTTGTTTTCAGAGACTCTATGTTTTCTTGGGAAATCTGATTAACAACAGCCAAATTTGTAGTATTATCTTCAACTGGTGAGGGTTTATCATTTTAAAACCAATTTATTTGAAAACTAGCATCTTCGCTGCGAGCCTTCGTCTGGCTTTTAAATGTACCGGAAAAAATGGTCGAATTCCAAAAACAAAACTCCGGAAAAAATGGGGAACTCCAAACGTTAAAGTTAAAAACTGCGTAGGATTTTACTCTGCAGAACAACTTCATAAAAAAAGTTATTACGTATAACAAAATTACAATGAAATAAGCAATATCCCTTAATACAAATATTAATTATCCTAATAAATAAATTAACCAAATTCCCTTTGCAAAATCTTAAGAACTCAAATGGTATAAAGGAGGTTTTGTTTCCTAAAAAAAATCAGTCAAAACTGTTCAATATCTTAAAAACAGTGAAATGAGCAATAAATAAAATAAAGGAATGCAAAAAAACAAAAAATTCTGAAAAGCAAAGTATAATTAATGATATTTTATCTTATGTTTTCAAGGGAAAAAATACAATGAAATAAGCTATATCTCTTAATACAAATATTAATTATCCTAATTAAAAATTAACCAAATTTCCGTAGACAAAAATCATGGAAAACTTTTCAATATCTTATAAACAGGGAAATAAGCAAAAAATAACATGAAAACAACTCAAAAGACATAAAATTCCGCGCAGAATTTTACTCCGAAGAACAACTTTATCAAACAAAAAACAAAAAAAACAAAAAACAAAAAAAAAAATATTATATTTATATAAAAATGGAAATGAAATATACCAATCTCTTAAAAACAGTGACATAAGAAATACGATGAAAAATTGTTGCCAAACCCATATTTCTAAAAGAATGAAACTATTCAAAATGATGCGATTTCATCAAAAATCTATCAACAACAATAAGACAGGAGAATTGTTGCCAAAATCACATTTTTAAAGATGTGAGAGGTGAGAAGTGTACTCGGAAGCTTCATTTAAAAAATCTTTTAAAAATACAAAATATTATCATTTTTCCAAAATTCTTTTTGTAAAAGCATTCGCAAGGATAAAAGTTTAACGTGTCCAAAAATCAAAAAAAAAAATAATAAATAAATAAATAAATAAATAAAAATAAATAAATAAATAAATAAATGAATGAATAAAATAAAATAAACTGTACAATTTTAAAAATAAATTTTTTTAGAAAAAATCCCATTGAAAAAGTGTTAAGCTCCCTTTGTTAAATAAATTCGTATTTAATCGATTTATTGAAACACGAAATTTATTTTAAGTTCTTAAAATAGCTAAGTGCCTACGTTTCATGACGATGTAAAAATGGAGTGTGTAGAGTAAAATCTCGCTTTCCTATAGCCCTTTATGTTTCAAAATGACACGATTTCGTCACAAAACATGAAATAAAAAAAAATTCGAATTCGAATTTCGAAAAAATCGCTTCGAAGTGCACTGGCTCTTGTGTAGATGTACCTATGTACCAAATTTCGTAGCCGTGGGTCTATTAGCTTACGCGCAGCGCGAACGAAAGTCACACACACAAACAGACTCTTTCTTTTATTATATGTAGAGAAGATATGTAGAGATAAGATTGTTTAAGGGAAGGAAACTTTTAAGTTTCGCAGCTGTATCCTGACCCTTAAGACGGTCATCACGGAAAGTCTAGCCTTTTGCAATTCTCTTGAGAGCTCACATCTACCGAACAATATCTAGTGTAATCAATCTCACTTAGCGGAATCATTGAAGTAAAATTCTGGGAGGGATGGAGTAAAGATCCTTTCCTTATTTCAATACAATGAATATTGAATCTTGTAGGAAGAATAAAGCTAATTTTCAGAATAAACAAAATACTTTTATTTAAATTTTAAAACTGAACCAAAAAAATAAATACTGCAGCTCTAAACTATCAAAATTTTAAACTCTTAACTACTGCAGTTAAAACTCTTACAACTATTAAAATATTCCTCATCTTAAACTCTCTAAAACAAAAAAATATAAAAAATCTATCGAATCCTCTTCTTGTTGCCACACCGTAAAAAAACAAGTTCTTGTCCTATTTATATTTCACGTTTTCTTTAAGTCACGATCTTCACAAGTCATGATCTTTACAAGTCACGATCTTTACAAGTCCCCCCACAAGAAGCACATTCGTCACCGTAGAGACAATGTTGCTCAGAGTTCATTGAGAGAGAAAGAGTTAACAGCTAGCCTTGACAAAGCATCAGCATTCCCATGTGAACTTCCTTTGCGGTATGTCACAGTCATGTTATACCGTTGTAACGTTAAGGCCCAACGAGACAGTTTAGCACCATGAGGGGCGCTTTGGGTCAAGTAGGTGAGGGGATTGTGATCAGACACAATCTGCACTTTGGCACCGAAAATCCATGTGTCAAATTTTTTCAAGGCTTCGATGACACAAAATGCTTCTCGTTCGATGGTTGACCATCGTTGTTGACAGGGCGTTAATTTCTTGCTGAAAAATGTTATGGGCATTTCTTTTGTAAATGGCATATGTTCATTATCATTCTCACCTATGGTAGGCAATCCTAGTAGCTGTTGTTCCTTATCATCTCTCCTCTCTTCTATCTTTCCAATGGCTTTGTCAAGTAGCTCATACCATTTATCAATTGTTTCAACTTTATCAATTTCTTCAAATATGGGATTTCTGTGCTTGGTGAAAGTCCTATAAACTAAAAAAAATCTCAGCAATTTTTTTCTTCTGCTTTTTCTAATAATTCTTCATCAACATGATGTAGATCGTCTACCTCGGACTCGGGCTCTTCTATTAATTCAGCAATTCCTTCCGTTTCTTTCTCGTCTTCCAGTTCTTCGCTTTCATCCGAATAACTTTCTGTTCAATCTTCCATGTTTTCACCCTTGAACTTGAAAGGTTTCTGTGGTTTTCAGTTTCATTGTGGATGACATTTTCCTTTTCAGTTTCAACTTTTGTTGTATAATCCACACTTTCTTTTTCATCTCCCAGTTCAACAGTATCTATGCTGTCCTTATTGTACTTTTTGTTTCTGTTATCATCCAGAATTTCTTTTTCAGTAAATTGTAATAGTTCACTGTTATCTGCAAGTTTATTTTCAGTTTCAAGATCTGCAGTTTCTGTGTGATTTACATTTTCATTTTCAGTTACTAAATCAGCTTTCATACTTTCCTTATGGATTATTAAGTCAATCTTTTTATCATCTACTTTTTCCTTCTCGTTTCCAATTTCAGCAATATATTCTTTCTCTTCTATGTTCTCATAATCAAGATTTACTTGAGTTTTATTGTCATCTGCAAGTATTTCTTTTTCAGCTGCAGTTTCAGCATCATCTGTATTTTCTGATTTGGTTATTGGCTTCATTTGAGTTTCACTTTCATTGACAGTTTCTTTTTCAACTGGGATTTCAGTCTCACCCATAAATACGTTTTTACTTTCAGGTGGAATAATTTCTACATCTGTTATTTTGCTGTCAATTAACTTTTCCTCTTTGAGTTCATCTTCTGTTTCTACCCTCTTAGTTTCTCCTGTTATAATTTCTTCCTTCTGTGCTTCCTGTTCAGCAATTTTATCTTCTATCATTTCTGTTTTCTCCATTTCTGTAAAGGGCAGTTCTTTACAACTTCCACAGAATTTTTTAACATCTTGCTTAATAGTAGGCCAAAAGAATGAGTACTTGATTCGCTGAATTGTCTTTTTCTCACCGAGGTGGCCGGCAAGAGGGATTTCATGTGCCATTCTTAGGACTTCCCTTCTTTTTTCTAAAGGTAACACAACTTGCTTAATGTTTTCACCACAGATATATTCGGAATGAAGTAATATGCTATCATCGAAAGTATATGAAATTTGATTTTTATTTGCCCATTCAAAGCATTTTTTCAGAGTTTCGTCTTGTTCTTCATGTGTCTTGAATTCTAGTCTTATCCTGTTCGTTGTTTTCAGAGACTCTATGTTTTCTTGGGAAATCTGATTAACAACAGCCAAATTTGTAGTATTATCTTCAACTGGTGAGGGTTTATCATTTTAAAACCAATTTATTTGAAAACTAGCATCTTCGCTGCGAGCCTACGTCTGGCTTTTAAATGTACCGGAAAAAATGGTCGAATTCCAAAAACAAAACTCCGGAAAAAATGGGGAACTCCAAACGTTAAAGTTAAAAACTGCGTAGGATTTTACTCTGCAGAACAACTTCATAAAAAAAGTTATTACGTATAACAAAATTACAATGAAATAAGCAATATCCCTTAATACAAATATTAATTATCCTAATAAATAAATTAACCAAATTCCCTTTGCAAAATCTTAAGAACTCAAATGGTATAAAGGAGGTTTTGTTTCCTAAAAAAAATCAGTCAAAACTGTTCAATATCTTAAAAACAGTGAAATGAGCAATAAATAAAATAAAGGAATGCAAAAAAACAAAAAATTCTGAAAAGCAAAGTATAATTAATGATATTTTATCTTATGTTTTCAAGGAAAAAAATACAATGAAATAAGCTATATCTCTTAATACAAATATTAATTATCCTAATTAAAAATTAACCAAATTTCCGTAGACAAAAATCATGCAAAACTTTTCAATATCTTATAAACAGGGAAATAAGCAAAAAATAACATGAAAACAACTCAAAAGACATAAAATTCCGCGCAGAATTTTACTCCGAAGAACAACTTTATCAAACAAAAAACAAAAAAAAAAAAATATTATATTTATATAAAAATGAAAATGAAATATACCAATCTCTTAAAAACAGTGACATAAGAAATACGATAAAAAATTGTTGCCAAACCCATATTTCTAAAAGAATGAAACTATTCAAAATGATGCGATTTCATCAAAAATCTATCAACAACAATAAGACAGGAAAATTGTTGCCAAAATCACATTTTTAAAGATGTGAGAGGTGAGAAGTGTACTCGGAAGCTTCATTTAAAAAATCTTTTAAAAATACAAAATATTATCATTTTTCCAAAATTCTTTTTGTAAAAGCATTCGCAAGGATAAAAGTTTAACGTGTCCAAAAATAAAAAAAAAATAAATAAATAAATAAATAAATAAATGAATGAATAAAATAAAATAAACTGTACAATTTTAAAAATAAACTTTTTTAGAAAAAATCCCATTGAAAAAGTGTTAAGCTCCCTTTGTTAAATAAATTCGTATTTAATCGATTTATTGAAACACGAAATTTATTTTAAGTTCATAAAATAGCTAAGTGCCTACGTTTCATGACGATATAAAAATGGAGTGTGTAGAGTAAAATCTCGCTTTCCTATAGCCCTTTATGTTTCAAAATGACACGATTTCGTCACAAAACATGAAATAATAAAAAATTCGAATTCGAATTTCGAAAA
Organism: Stegodyphus dumicola; assembly: GCF_044657685.1. NCBI lineage: Eukaryota > Metazoa > Arthropoda > Arachnida > Araneae > Eresidae > Stegodyphus > Stegodyphus dumicola. The sequence continues at coordinate 206,107,738 of NC_140771.1, forward strand.
AATCGCTTCGAAGTGCACTGGCTCTTGTGTAGATGTACCTATGTACGAAATTTCGCAGCCGTGGGTCTATTAGTTTACGCGCAGCGCGAACGAAAGTCACACACACAAACAGACTCTTTCTTTTATTATATGTAGAGAAGATATGTAGAGATAAGATTGTTTAAGGGAAGGAAACTTTTAAGTTTCGCAGCTGTATCCTGACCCTTAAGGCGGTCATCACGGAAAGTCTAGCCTTTTGCAATTCTCTTGAGAGCTCACATCTACCGAACAATATCTAGTGTAATCAATCTCACTTAGCGGAATCATTGAAGTAAAATTCTGGGAGGGATGGAGTAAAGATCCTTTCCTTATTTCAATACAATGAATATTGAATCTTGTAGGAAGAATAAAGCTAATTTTCAGAATAAACAAAATACTTTTATTTAAATTTTAAAACTGAACCAAAAAAATAAATACTGCAGCTCTAAACTATCAAAATTTTAAACTCTTAACTACTGCACTTAAAACTCTTACAACTATTAAAATATTCCTCATCTTAAACTCTCTAAAACAAAAAAATATAAAAAATCTACCGAATCCTCTTCTTGTTGCCACACCGTAAAAAAACAAGTTCTTGTCCTATTTATATTTCACGTTCTCTTTAAGTCACGATCTTCACAAGTCATGATCTTTACAAGTCACGATCTTTACAAGTCCCCCCACAAGAAGCACATTCGTCACCGTAGAGACAATGTTGCTCAGAGTTCATTGAGAGAGAAAGAGTTAACAGCTAGCCTTGACAAAGCATCAGCATTCCCATGTGAACTTCCTTTGCGGTATGTCACAGTCATGTTATACCGTTGTAACGTTAAGGCCCAACGAGACAGTTTAGCACCATGAGGGGCGCTTTGGGTCAAGTAGGTGAGGGGATTGTGATCAGACACAATCTGCACTTTGGCACCGAAAATCCATGTGTCAAATTTTTTCAAGGCTTCGATGACACAAAATGCTTCTCGTTCGATGGTTGACCATCCTTGTTGACAGGGCGTTAATTTCTTGCTGAAAAATGTTATGGGCATTTCTTTTGTAAATGGCTTATGTTCATTATCATTCTCACCTATGGTAGGCAATCCTAGTAGCTGTTGTTCCTTATCATCTCTCCTCTCTTCTATCTTTCCAATGGCTTTGTCAAGTAGCTCATACCATTTATCAATTGTTTCAACTTTATCAATTTCTTCAAATATGGGATTTCTGTGCTTGGTGAAAGTCCTATAAACTAAAAAAAATCTCAGCAATTTTTTTCTTCTGCTTTTTCTAATAATTCTTCATCAACATGATGTAGATCGTCTACCTCGGACTCGGGCTCTTCTATTAATTCAGCAATTCCTTCCGTTTCTTTCTCGTCTTCCAGTTCTTCGCTTTCATCCGAATAACTTTCTGTTCAATCTTCCATGTTTTCACCCTTGAACTTGAAAGGTTTCTGTGGTTTTCAGTTTCATTGTGGATGACATTTTCCTTTTCAGTTTCAACTTTTGTTGTATAATCCACACTTTCTTTTTCATCTCCCAGTTCAACAGTATCTATGCTGTCCTTATTGTACTTTTTGTTTCTGTTATCATCCAGAATTTCTTTTTCAGTAAATTGTAATAGTTCACTGTTATCTGCAAGTTTATTTTCAGTTTCAAGATCTGCAGCTTCTGTGTGATTTACATTTTCATTTTCAGTTACTAAATCAGCTTTCATACTTTCCTTATGGATTATTAAGTCAATCTTTTTATCATCTACTTTTTCCTTTTCGTTTCCAATTTCAGCAATATATTCTTTCTCTTCTATGTTCTCATAATCAAGATTTACTTGAGTTTTATTGTCATCTGCAAGTATTTCTTTTTCAGCTGCAGTTTCAGCATCATCTGTATTTTCTGTTTTGGTTATTGGCTTCATTTGAGTTTCACTTTCATTGACAGTTTCTTTTTCAACTGGGATTTCAGTCTCACCCATAAATTCGTTTTTACTTTCAGGTGGAATAATTTCTACATCTGTTATTTTGCTGTCAATTAACTTTTCCTCTTTGAGTTCATCTTCTGTTTCTACCCTCTTAGTTTCTCCTGTTATAATTTCTTCCTTCTGTGCTTCCTGTTCAACAATTTTATCTTCTATCATTTCTGTTTTCTCCATTTCTGTAAAGGGCAGTTCTTTACAACTTCCACAGAATTTTTTAATATCTTGCTTAATAGTAGGCCAAAAGAATGAGTACTTGATTCGTTGAATTGTCTTTTTCTCACCGAGGTGGTCGGCAAGAAGGATTTCATGTGCCATTCTTAGGACTTCCCTTCTTTTTTCTAAAGGTAACACAACTTGCTTAATGTTTTCACCACAGATATATTCGGAATGAAGTAATATGCTATCATCGAAAGTATATGAAATTTGATTTTTATTTGCCCATTCAAAGCATTTTTTCAGAGTTTCGTCTTGTTCTTGATGTGTCTTGAATTCTAGTCTTATCCTGTTCGTTGTTTTCAGAGACTCTATGTTTCCTTGGGAAATCTGATTAACAACAGCCAAATTTGTAGTATTATCTTCAACTGGTGAGGGTTTATCATTTTAAAACCAATTTATTTGAAAACTAGCATCTTCGCTGCGAGCCTTCGTCTGGCTTTTAAATGTACCGGAAAAAATGGTCGAATTCCAAAACAAAACTCCGGAAAAAATGGGGAACTCCAAACGTTAAAGTTAAAAACTGCGTAGGATTTTACTCTGCAGAACAACTTCATAAAAAAAGTTATTACGTATAACAAAATTACAATGAAATAAGCAATATCCCTTAATACAAATATTAATTATCCTAATAAATAAATTAACCAAATTCCCTTTGCAAAATCTTAAGAACTCAAATGGTATAAAGGAGGTTTTGTTTCCTAAAAAAAAAACAGTCAAAACTTTTCAATATCTTAAAAACAGTGAAATGAGCAATAAATAAAATAAAGGAATGCAAAAAAACAAAAAATTCTGAAAAGCAAAGTATAATTAATGATATTTTATCTTATGTTTTCAAGGGAAAAAATACAATGAAATAAGCTATATCTCTTAATACAAATATTAATTATCCTAATTAAAAATTAACCAAATTTCCGTAGACAAAAATCATGCAAAACTTTTCAATATCTTATAAACAGGGAAATAAGCAAAAAATAACATGAAAACAACTCAAAAGACATAAAATTCCGCGCAGAATTTTACTCCGAAGAACAACTTTATCAAACAAAAAACAAAAAAAAAATATTATATTTATATAAAAATGAAAATGAAATATACCAATCTCTTAAAAACAGTGACATAAGAAATACGATAACAAATTGTTGCCAAACCCATATTTCTAAAAGAATGAAACTATTCAAAATGATGCGATTTCATCAAAAATCTATCAACAACAATAAGACAGGAAAATTGTTGCCAAAATCACATTTTTAAAGATGTGAGAGGTGAGAAGTGTACTCGGAAGCTTCATTTAAAAAATCTTTTAAAAATACAAAATATTATCATTTTTCCAAAATTCCTTTTGTAAAAGCATTCGCAAGGATAAAAGTTTAACGTGTCCAAAAATCAAAAAAAAAAAATAAAAATAAATAAATAAATAAATAAATAAATGAATAAAATAAAATAAACTGTACAATTTTAAAAATAAACTTTTTTAGAAAAAATCCCATTGAAAAAGTGTTAAGCTCCCTTTGTTAAATAAATTCGTATTTAATCGATTTATTGAAACACGAAATTTATTTTAAGTTCGTAAAATAGCTAAGTGCCTACGTTTCATGACGATGTAAAAATTGAGTGTGTAGAGTAAAATCTCGCTTTCCTATAGCCCTTTATGTTTCAAAATGACACGATTTCGTCACAAAATATGAAATAAAAAAAAATTCGAATTCGAATTTCGAAAAAATCGCTTCGAAGTGCACTGGCTCTTGTGTAGATGTACCTATGTACCAAATTTCGTAGCCGTGGGTCTATTAGCTTACGCGCAGCGCGAACGAAAGGCACACACACACAAACAGACTCTTTCTTTTATTATATGTAGAGAAGATATCTAGAGATAAGATTGTTTAAGGGAAGGAAACTTTTAAGTTTCGCAGCTGTATCCTGACCCTTAAGACGGTCATCACGGAGAGTCTAGCCTTTTGCAATTCTCTTGAGAGCTCACATCTACCGAACAATATCTAGTGTAATCAATCTCACTTAGTGGAATCATTGAAGTAAAATTCTGGGAGGGATGGAGTAAAGATCCTTTCCTTATTTCAATATAATGAATATTGAATCTTGTAGGAAGAATAAAGCTAATTTTGAGAATAAACAAAATACTTTTATTTAAATTTTAAAACAGAACCAAAAAAATAAATACTGCAGCTCTAAACTATCAAAATTTTAAACTCTTAACTACTGCAGTTAAAACTCTTACAACTATTAAAATATTCCTCATCTTAAACTCTCTAAAACAAAAAAATATAAAAAATCTTTCGAATCCTCTTCTTGTTGCCACACCGTAAAAAAACAAGTTCTTGTCCTATTTATATTTCACCTTCTCTTTAAGTCACGATCTTCACAAGTCATGATCTTTACAAGTCACGATCTTTACAGATGGGAAATAACAAAAGAACTGCTTGACAATTTTCAGAGGTTTAGGGTTATTTTCGCGACATTTTACTAAAAGTTCGGTCCAAAACTAGCGACAGTTTTAAAGGGATTCGCAGAAAATCACTCGACAGGCTAAGGGTTGAACAATCTTATCTCTACATATCTTCTCTACATACAATAAAATAAAGAGTCTGTCTGTGTGTGCGCGCCTTTCGTTCGCGCTGCGTGTAAGCTAGTAGACCCACGGCTACGAAATTTGGTACGTAGGTACATCTACACAAGAGCCAGTGCACTTCGAAGCGATTTTTTCGAAATTCGAATTCGAATTTTTTTTATTTCATGTTTTGTAACGAAATCGTGTCATTTTGAAACATAATGGGCTATAGGAAAGTGAGATTTTACTCTACAGACTCCATTTTCACATCGCCATGAAATGTAGGCACTTAGCTATTTTACGAACTTAAAATAAATTTCGTGTTTTAATAAATCAATTAAATACGAATTTATTTAACAAAGGGAGCTTAACACTTTTTCAATGGGATTTTTTCTAAAAAAGTTTATTTTTAAAAATGTACAGATTATTTTTCTTTGATTTTTGGTCACGTTAAACTTTCATCCTTGCGAATGCTTTTACAAAAAAAAAAAAAAAAAAAAATTTTTGGAAAAATGATAATATTTTGTATTTTTAAAAGATTTTTTAAATGAAGCTCCCGAGTACATTTCTCACATCTCACATCTTTAAAAATGTGATTTTGGCAACAATTTTCCTGTCTTATTGTTGTTGATAGATTTTTGATGAAATCGCATCATTTTGAATAGTTTCATTCTTTTAGAAATATGGGTTTGGCAACAATTTTTTATCGTATTTCTTATGTCACTGTTTTTAAGAGATTGGTATATTTCATTTTCATTTTTATATAAATATAATATTTTTTTTTTTTTTTTTTTTTTGTTTTTTGTTTGATAAAGTTGTTCTTCGGAGTAAAATTCTGCGCGGAATTTTATGTTTTTTGAGTTGCTTTCATGTCATTTTTTTGCTTATTTCCCTGTTTATAAGATATTGAAAAGTTTTGCATGATTTTTGTCTACGGAAATTTGGTTAATTTTTTAATTAGGATAATTAATATTTGTATTAAGGGATATAGCTTATTTCATTGTAATTTTTTCCCTTGAAAACATAAGATAAAATATCATTAATTATACTTTGCTTTTCAGAATTTTTGGTTTTTTGCATTCCTTTATTTTATTTATTGCTCATTTCACTGTTTTTAAGATATTGAAAAGTTTTGACTAATTTTTTTAGGAAACAAAGTTATTAACCTCCTTTATACCATTTGAGTTCTTAAGATTTTGCAAAGGGAATTTGGTTAATTTATTTATTAGGATAATTAATATTTGTATTAAGGGACATTGCTTATTTCATTGTAATTTTGTTATACGTAATAACTTTTTTTATGAAGTTGTTCTGCAGAGTAAAATCCTACGCAGTTTTTAAATTTAACGTTTGGAGTTCCCTTCAGCCATTTTTCCGGTACATTTAAAAGCCAGACGAAGGCTCGCAGCGAAGTTGATAGTTTTCAAATAAATTGGTTTTAAAATTTACCCGGTTAAATTTTAAATTATTACGCATTTTTAACCTAAGTAACCTAAATCTGTGTGTCACTGATTATCACCGGAATTTCAGTGCAGACTGATTAAACTGCTATCACTAAAATTATATTCTGACATATATCTGGTGCAATTTTCATTCCTTCAGAGATATTGCTGAAACATTTCGTATTATATCCGATTTTCTGTATTTTTGTCATTAATTAAAAATCTTTAAAACCTTCTGCATTTTCCTATATTCTTCAACTGCAGGCAACTAATAATTATTTTAAATAATTTCTTTTTTCCTTTATTATTACGTAGTTTTAAGAGAGTAATAAACGAAATATTTGGGTGTTTTTAAGGGTGGTAATATTAATATTAAATTTGCATTTTACTTTTTCATATACATTCAAGATATTCAGAAATGGAATTATAACATGAAACCGTTTTCAGTGTATCATAAATTTATGGATTCAAATTAAAAATTCTTGCTTTCCAAGAAACACTAGTAAATTTTATCTGAAATAGGAAGGAGGAGACATATTAATAACAAACAAAGCAATTAATTTGGAAGTCAAAGAACAAAAATCAGCGTTATATTTTCAAATATTCACAGGACTAGTTTCGATGGTTTTACCGAACCATCATCTTCAGCTGCAAAAGCGCAAATGAACGAGATAAGATATAATGAAAATTAGATTGTGAAAATTTGAAAATATAACGCTGATTTTTGTTGTTTGACTTCCAATTTAATGTTTGTTCGGCTTGTTATTGTATCTTAATTAAACAAAGCTATGTTGTTACTTATAAGCTTACAATATAATTTATTCAATATGGTATTTTTGTAAAGAAAGAGTGTTGCTGTACATTTGGTAAAGTATAAATAAGCATTTCATTTAATAATTATAAAAGTTATTAATTATTTAATAATTAATCATAAGAATATGAATAATTAAATATTTTTTCGGAGATATATTTTCCGGCGATATTTTTTTTCTAGGGATCCCAGCATACATTTTTGAAGCATTATGCTCTAAATAAATGTCTTGTTTAAACATAGCATTTATTGTTGACAAATCTCCAACCAAAGGAAATACCTTACTAGGAAGGATATTGAAACAAAAATTTTTATTAGAATAAATATTTTCGTTATTTTAATACTACTAATAATATACAAACATGAGTTTAAGTTCACTATAGTTGAGTGAATAAGATTGCTGGATGTTGATATTTTGTTGTTGGCAACCGAACAGTTTAGCTGCTTGTGGTATTTATGATTTTCTCGATGCGTAACGTGAATTCAAGCCAATTTTATTTAGAAAATTGCCCACGAAGGTGTTCTCTTAAAGCAGATAACCCATGACTTCTTAAAAACTGTAAAATATAATCTGTGGATATTTTCCGTTATACGATAACACGAAGAAAATGATTTCCTATACGAAACATATGATCAGCGCTGTTGTTGCCCGCCGTTTAATTAAATGCATCCATCTTATTCCTTACAATTAATTTTCCTTTTTCAAAGAAAGTTTGATTTCAGTAAAATGTACTATTTACAATGTGTCATATTATTTTGCTCGTTTTTTATGCAAATATTCAAATTCAGATAGATAGTGCATAAGTTCTCAGTAAAATGTACTTTTTACAATGTGTCATTTTATTTTGCTCGTTTTTTATGCAAATATTCAAATTCAGATAGATATTGCATAAGTTCAGAAAGCCAACTAGTCTCCAAGCGGTAAGATAGCTGAGCACCTGTAAATTCTAGCGGCTGCATGGGAGGCTTAGGGGTTTTTCATAAGTACAATTGATTGTGAATTAACAGTTTGTTAAAAAAAAAAAAAAAAAAAAAAAAAAAAAAAAAAAAATCTACTCTGAAGACTTTATTTCCCTTAGACAAATAGGTCCTGTGTGCTTTATCATAATCCAAAATCTTAAGCGTATAAATCTTTTATCATAGCCGATGATGACGATAAAATATTTTCTATCTGATGTGTCAAGTTAGCATAATTGTATATTTCTAACGAAAATTGTTTGGCTCATGTTACCCTATAATGAAAAAAAGATTCAAATCGGTTTTTAGCTTAAACAGTATTTTCATTATTAATTATATCACGAATTTTATCAATAGTATTCTTAGTATTAATTGCAGGCATGTATTCAAGAATATAATATACACAAAGCTGTGTCTAATGATTACGGCTAATTTTTATATAAAATTTTATAGTATAAAAATTTAGGTTCATAGGTCAGCCATATTTGAAAGAGTACTTGTGTATTATAAGAAAAGAGAGAGAGAAATTTAAGAATAAAAAAATTTACCACGAAGTAATATAAAAATGCAATAGAATACAAAAGAGTACAATACTATTTCATGTTTTGGGGATATACTTGAAGACAGGAACATGTTTCAGCTGTATTCGTTCATCGGAGAAAAACTTTTCATATGAAGCTATTTTTTTCAAATCTTTCACTATACAAGTAATACAAAAGCAGTTTAGGAATTTCTTTTCTTAATACCCAACCGAAGTGCTGAGGGGACGTACAATGATTAACATACAATGGGTGCCTTGAATTATTTTGCTTTACATGCAGTTTCCTTATATATGTAAAACAAAATAAATTTTCACCCATTCCAAGATTTCAAGAACTCACAGAGAGAGAGAGAGAAATATCTATAACAAATTTTATTGCTGTCTGACTTCGGTAACATCTTCCAACTCAAGCTTTCAAGCTTCAAGCTATTCAAATACGAACGCTTCTCAGAAAAGCCATTTGGAACGCATCTGCTTTGTTAAAAAAAACCCTTTGGGGGTAAAATCATCCACTTCATCGGGTTTTTCAAACAAAGCAGTCAATGGTCCTGTTACTACCTGCTGACCTAGAGAAATTTCTCAGAAACCTTTGTTCGAAAAAAACGAATTTCATATTTTTAAGAATTTCCATTCTGACAGCAAGCTTTTGTTATTTTTCATATATAGATGAAAAGAAACTAATTTGTTTTTAATAAAGAAGAAAAATTAATAAGCTTATTTAAATTTTTTACACAGCACCGAGAAAGGAGACGAAATTTAATTTTCTTTATAAATATTTTTCTCAGACAATACTTTAGTGTTTTTCAAATTACGAGAATAGCGCGTTAGTGCATGCATTTTCAAATCAGATTTATTTAATATATATGGATATGCCGAACAAGCACACTTTCGCACACATACACTGTATATTAGTACATACTAAAAAAAGAAATAAAATTTGAAAACAAGCAATTTATAAACTACTGTATTAAAAAATTATTGAAAATTTGTTTTTACCTATTTTTTTTTTCGTTATATACAATTACTTCAGTTTTTTATATGCATTTACTTAATTTATTTTCTTATATGTATTTACTTAATTTTATTTTGTTATATGCATCTGTTAGTGTTTTTGAAAAATTTTTAGATTTTTTGAGTATGGCAAAGGAAACGAGATCTATCAGCCGAAGGCAATGAATGTCTCCATGGGCGTCTTTCTAAGTAAAACGTACTCATGTTCATGTTACACATAGAGGAAATCACAAAAATCAACCAGTTCGTTTGTTTTGGTTCGAACACGAGTCGAAATAGCAATAATCAGATATCTTAGCCAGGAGGCCATTGATTGGGTTTGACAGATTTGAAAACCTAATAAATAGTATTTAATAAATATAATATTATTAAACGAATCGGATTTATATAAACCAAATAAAATTCTTATATCGAACACACTAAAACTCGATATAACTTACACTGATAAACTGATGTGTAATAACTCTGATAAATTAAAATACTAAATGGAATATACATTAATTCTACATAGATAATTTTTTGTAATTTATTTCGCTGGGAATGTGTGGCCGCAAAATCCTGATTATATATACCCTTATTTTAAGGTTATCACATATCTGATGGTTTGACTTTTACCTCAAAACACAAAGAATCCACAAATTTCAGTAAAATTAATAACTTTATTTCCATGTTGAAAATTCTCTGAATCTTTTCAAATATAAAAGCACACGCGCCAAGAAGTTTGCTTTAAATAAATATATGCAGCAACGAGAAGATGCGCTTTTGACAGCAACTCGTTTCGAAAATCGAAAATTTTTCTAAATGTAAGAGATTTGTCGCTTAAATTAATTTTTCATTAAACAAAAAAAAAAAAAAAATAGAATCGCATATTATTAAAAGAATTTTATTGATAATTCAGATTCTGAAAACAAGAACATTGTTGTTATAAAAAACAAAGAAAAACTAAACAACATATTTCATTCAACGGGGGCCAACTTTGGCCCATGAACTTTTCAACATAAAAATATTTGAAGCATGTTATGGATACAGGTTTATTTGATTATGGCAAAGTACTCGATGGTTATTTGCCTAAGGTGAAGGATGCCTTCGTTCGAGGACTGCCTAACGGAAATTAGCTTGCATACATGTTACACATATGAAAAACTAAGAATATCATCCTGGCAACCAGCTCGTTTCCCGGGATTCGAACTCCGGACAGAACCACCAGTTGTTCCGTTAGACTCCGCTCAGTCCCTGGTGGGCTGTCCGATAACGGAAAAGTTCAAAATTTCATATTAGAGGAAAAGTAGTAGCATGGTATAATTCGAAGTTATTGCCATTTCAGTAAAGTGAAGAGATTTCAAGAATGTTTAATAATTTTATTTAGCTTATGACAAAATAAAATAATTAAACATTCTTGGAATCGCTTCTCTTAACATACTGGTAGTTTGACCTGCATTCAAACCCCCGTGAACAAGCTGATTGCATTGGCGTTTTTATGGTTTTAACTTTTTGCAGTGCGAGATTGTTTCCCTTAGAAAATCTGTCACGAAAGCATACCTCCCCTTAGACAGATCGCCTTCACGTGCTTAATAATCTAACAAGCCAAACCAAACACAACCCGAGCGAGGACTCGTAGTCAAGGCACGTCATCATGAAAAGCTAAATAAATTGTCTCATATTCACATTAAACATGCGCAACAAACATTCGCTAAAACTGGTATGCAGGCAATCCATTCATCAGGATTTGAACACGCTTTAAACTATTAGTATTCAACGATTTTACCGCTACTTCGTTGGCGGCCTTTTGTAGTATCTATAAGAAAAGTAATCGCAAAGACACAATCATTGCGTACCGACGGATGAACTAAGTTCGGAATTTAAAGAATAACTTTCATTCGTGCTATTGCTGTTAGCATTGACATTTGGACAGATGTTAATTTATTTTAAATTCTTTTAACGTAATTAATTTATATCTTTAAATAATTGATCTTCTGACTGTAATTTTTTGTGCGCAGTATATCTAACCCTTCCGTACACTAACTGTTTTAATTAATTTACACTCCATTAATTTTAAGAGATTTTATATCGATAGATTTCTTTCCAAAAATGTTTCAAGGATTACATATTTTTTTCTTTAGATTTCAAAACATGTTGTATTTAAAATCTTAATAATAAAATTTTTAAAAGAAATATTTCTAGAAATTCCTTCGGCGTATTCATTTATTCCATTTAGTTGAAGTTTCGAGTAGAATATCTTCCTTTCAACATTCATATAATTTTTATATGTCAGTTCGCCATTTCTACGGAGCATAGAGCCACACATACGAGTACAAAACTCAGGCATGCTGAAAGCACAGTTTTAACATTTAAGAATGTAAAAAGAAGAATATAACATTATAATAACGCGCATTTGAAATACGAAGGCAAACAAGAAAGCTGGTTGCAACATTTTATATTGTTTCCTGACGAATCAGAAATTGTAATCATTTTTCAATACAAAAATAAAATATTTGATTCTATAACATATAGGCATAAAGGCGTGCTCCGTTACAATTCTTATTTTTTCTTGTTTCTACTAAAATTCGGGATTGTACTATAACAACGTCGGATCCTGTTTGACTTTCATTTGTATAAAGTACCACAAGGCAAACAGTTGTAAAACGATTTATCTTCTTTCGCAAACTTTTAGTCGGCACACAGATAATACATACCTGCTGTCTGACAAAGATACTTCACTCTAAGGACTTTTTTCTAAAGTGCTCTTTTGAAAGAGACTTCACACTCTATTAAGAGCTTTGTGTCAACTGACAGCCGCCTGCAGAAAGGTAGGGGAAGGAAGACCAGATCGCGTCGTCTAAACACGTCTTAAGCAATCTTCGCGAAATTCGGGCTTCGTGTATACACGTCTTAAGCATTTTTCGTGCGATTTGAAATTCGTGTAAAGACGTCTTAAGCATTTTTAAAGAAATTCCAAAAACGTTTAAACACGTCTTAAGCAGTTAAAGGGTTAAATGCACAAAGGACTATTTTCCGTGTAATACAAAAGGAATGTTACTCCAATGAAGAAACACGAAAAAATTTGAAAGGTCTTCTAATATTTGAAGATGAAGAAGGAATTTTACGATTGAAGTCCAGATTGATAAATGAGGAAGAATCGAAATATTTTATTTCTTCAATAATTCTACCATCGAAACACCTGGCAGTGAGAAGATTTATAGCCCAAGAACATATTGCTAACAAGCATGCTGGGACATTAACTCTACTTACTGTTTTACGGCAAAGATTTTGGATAGTGAAAGGGAAAAGAACTTTCCGGAGTGTTATCAAAGAATGCTTAACATGTAAAAAGCAAAAGGTAAAATATCTTGAGGTACCTTTTCCGCCTCTTCCAAAAGACCGAACAGAAGTAGCAGCAGTTTTTCAAGCATCAGGTGTAGATATAGCTGGACCTCTGCTGACTAAATCTAAACAAAAGGTGTGGATAGTACTTTTTACTTGCGCCGCATTTAGAGCTGTCCATCTTGAGCTTATACCTCCACTGAGTACCAATGACTTCATCCAAGCTATGCGTAGGTTTATAGCCAGAAGAGGACGAATTTCTGTGATGTATTCAGACAATGGTACTAATTTTACAGACTAAATAATGCTCTGAAACAATTAGATTGGACTACAATTGAAACTGAATTTAGAGTCAACGAAATTCGTTGGAAGTTTAACCCACCCTCCTCTCCATGGTGGGGAGGCTTCTGGGAACGCTTGATTGGGATTTTGAAAGATCTTTTGAGAAAAAATCTTGGACGCTCCTGTTTGTCTTACGAAGAATTGCAGACTCTCGTCTGTGAATGCCAATCTATCATGAACAGCAGACCGTTAACTTACATATCCGAGGAACAAGATCTGAAGACCTTGATGTTTCTTCAGGACATTCCATTAAATGATGTTCCTGATTTGGATCAAATTGAAAAGACTAATATTGTTTTGAGATGGAGACATATTCAAAAGGTTCGTGAAAATCTAAAACGAAGGTTTAAAAGGGAGTATCTGGGTTTCCTTCGTTCTTCAGTTAACAAAAGAGAAGATAAAATAAATGTAGGTGACATAGTGTTAATTGGTACAGATGATAAAAAAAGGCTCCATTGGCTGCTAGGGAGAGTACTGGAACTTTTTCCATGAAAAGATGGAATCATCAGACTTGTGAAACTGCGAACTGAAAAGGGAAACATATTAAGACCAATCCAACGACTGTATCCTTTGGAATTGAGGTCGTATCGGAACCTCAGAAGGTTCCGGAAGTGGTAGCTGAAAATCCTGAGCTTAATACTGACTCTAATGAAACAGTTCGCGTGTTGTCTCGCTCAGGACGAAAAATAAAACCAGTTAAAAGACTGGATTTATAAACTTCTAAACAAACTTTTGAACTTTCTGTGTTTGAACTCTAAAATATTGATTTCTATTTGCATTCTAATATTTTGAAATATTTCTATTATTATTATGTACGTTATTGTCATTTCAAAATTGAATGTATGTATTATCATTATATTACTGTTTTGAGTTTGTATCCCCAAACTCAAGGTGGGGAGAATGTCGCGCCACTATCGAACTCCATGAGAGGTAAGTTTCTCTGTTACGGAATGGCAACGAGAGAGATTGTTGTTCAAAAGATGGATGATCGAACTGTGTTGTAACGATCATTTTTGAGGATGTTGCGTACTGTAAAATGAACTTATTACACTGTGCTAAATAGTATTAAAATGCTATATATTAAAAGATCTTTCATCTGATCTAAATTTTAACAAACCGCTCATTATTTTCTCTTAAAAACTCACAATGTTCACGACAGTGTACAAAAAACTGGTATGGATGTTGGAAGTTAAGTTTTGTTTTGTTATCATTAATAAGAGAAAAATAGAGTGACAAAATAAGTTAGAAACCTAGCAAAATGTGTATTTTCAACAAGAGTATAAGAGCTCTAATATCGTGACATAAAAACTCAAATGTTTTCAGTGCCAATGCTAATCCATCATTCTAGCGCTAATTAAATGATCCGGAGATCTCCAAAGACCAGTAAAAGACTGAAGATGAGCCTGAATGACAACTCTAATGATTGTACGGACTCATACACAAACTGTGAATGGCATGCCCTAAGATATAAACTTACAAATTCAGTTATATTACTATTTCCTATTGCCGCGTAGTTAACCAGCAATATGTTATTAGTGCTTTATTTGTTCTGCACTTAGTTACTATATTATAATTTCATTAATCATTTATTATATTTTATATACTGTATTAATTATATTCAAATATTTTATGTCATATTTTATGTAAACATTTTGTGTGCCTTGAGGTAAATCTAATCAGTTTTCCTACTTACTTAATTTCCTAATAACTAAATTTTCTGCTCTCACTATCTGGACTGTCTTGGATCGACGGCCGCGACTGCAAGCCTTTTCAGATGGGGGGATAATCTGTAATGATATTTTTAAATCAATTGATTAAATTAAATTCTAATAATATTGCTTAATAATGTGTTGGCGATTCTCTACCTAAATTGCATCTATGTTCCTAAATTTTGGCGAAATCCTTTCTTTAGTATAAAATATATTAACCTGTTGGCGCCCGCCAAATCGCCAAACTCATAAATCTGTCATATTACATAAAGTCCTTAAGAACACTCCTGATGAGAAGATAGCGTCACCTCGTGATTTCAATTAATATCGCTGATTGGATGAGCCTCGTGACGCACACATATGTATAAATAGGGCTTCTGCTCAAGGTACGAAAAGAACGCTTGTGAGATGGATGCTAAAATAAACCTACCACTTTATATTCCAAAATTTGTCTCATTCCTGTTGCCCCGGCTACACAAAACAAATAATGTATGAGAAATTACATTTCATATATATATATATTTTTTACAGTTTATCATTCAAGAGAAAAGTCTGCCTGATTCATACAAAAAATTGCAGTTTATGCCAGGTTTATTAGGTTTAATTCGGTCAGGTTTATACACTTTTTGGTTACTTAAAAATATCTACATATTTTTAAACAGATCTCAGAATAGCAATTCGGTTATTTATAGTTTTCATGAACAGGAATAACTTGCAGCACAATCTGAAGATATATTCCAATAATTTATGTATAATTTGAATGACTAGTAGCAGGCTAAAAAATATATCATTTAATTATGAATTCCTAAATTGAAATGCATATTTTACATGTAAGGCAACCTTAATAATTCTGTTGTGGGTTGTTTGCTTGATTGCTAGAGACTCTGAATCTATTTGTGTTCAACAGAATGATTCATGTGTTTGGACTAAGACTCCTCTAAAGCTTAGTAGAGGAGCCTTAGTTTGGACAAAACAGAAGCAGATGTTCAAGCAATATGTTACTGAAATTTTCAAATGTGAGAAAGATGATCTTAAATGAAAACGTACTGAGGAAACAAGAAAATATTAAATGTCTTACTGTGTAACCGTTTCTTGTTTTTACTTGAACAACACGAACATCTCCATTCTCCCCTGGATACAGCTTAATTATTATTCCTAGCTGCCAATCAATCCGTTTGATATTTTCATTCCCAACCAAAACTATTTCTCCTAATTTTATTTGTTCCTTCATTTTACCGGCTTTCTTAGAATTTTTAAGTTGCCCTAAGTATTTAGCTCTGAATCTTCTTTTTCTTTTTTTCTTTTTTTGTTTTGTTTTAGCTCTGATACTGCCAACGCTTATACAGTTCTGTTTAATTTATGTGATCAAATTCAATCGTAGAACTTTTTACATTATCCCTTAAAAACAATTCTAATTTCTTCATTTTTAAATCTGTGAAATTTTTTAAAACTTTTATGCAGTACTATCATAGAGCCTTCTAAGTCACAAAAGAATTCAACTTCTTCGTCCACGCCAGACTCAATTGTGTTAGGATAGTTCAGTTAAGAATCGCGCGTTATAGTTTGTGTTGGTGTTTTTTTTTTTTTGGTCTTTGAAATTAGGTATGTATAAGTTCCTGAGTTATTATAGTAAATAACATTAAAATAATTATTATGAAGCTTATAAAATAGTTAAATATACATTTATATATTAGTTTTCACGTGCTAAATGTAATGTGTTTGTTCTTTTTTTTTATGCACGTGTTTTATGTTGCCATTATGAAGAATTTAAAATTATTTTTGATTTATTCAGTTATAGAATTCCTTTGGATTGAAAGCGCAGTCTTGTTTTTCGGTATATTAGGTATGTTTTCTGTTAACTTTGTGAAATTTTTTTGTCATTCTCAATTTCGGATAATTACTTTCATCAAAGCTGGACATTCCAATAGCAATTTCGGTCTGCATTGAACTTTGGTTTTATTGAAAATATGCGTTTCTTGAATGAACCATTTTAATTTTCTTTTAATGCTGTTGAGTTTATTCATTACTGATTATTCAGTGGAGTTAATTAATTTCTAATTAAGGCTTGATTGGTGATTCCGAAGAATATTTTGGCGACTCTGTTGTTTGTTACAAAACCAGTATCACTTAAAATCTGCATCCACCTGTTAAATACCAATGTAATTACTATTGTTTTGTTTTATTGTAAATTAAAAAAGAACGGGGTGTGGTGAAAAATAGATAGCTTTTTAGCCTCAACCAAATTCTCTGCATGTCTCAATTTTTTTTTAAAACATAAATCAGTCTTAATTTTTTGTTCGTGGATCAATAGTTTATTCTATTTGACATTCTTTTAGGAAGTTTTCGCGCTGCCATTAAAAAAAAAAACCTTGGACAATTTCTATCTGGTTATTTTCTCCGCTAAGCGTACTTAATGAACTATTGAGGAAGTATGTAATCTAATCCGTATCTTTTTTTCAGTACATAAAAGGAATATTTAATTTTTATTTGACATTTCTGGAAAGCCAAGAGTTTTGCAAAATGATGTCTTGAATTGATTTGCAATGTTAGTGAGTTAATTCTTTGGTGCTTGATATACTTTGGAAGTTCGCCAAATTTTGTTAGCATGCTATGTTTAAGATTTTTTCACTTTAAATTTAATGTGCCATTTTGGTTTTAGTGTGGAAGGAGAACTGTAAAAGAGTTGTTTTGACTGTAATTATGAGTTTTGACTGTAATTATGAAGCTAATTAGCTAAATTTAATTATATAAAATTTTGAATATGGAAAATGATGGTGGGTGGATATTTAGAAACAAATATTTGTTGCTGGTGCTCACTTGTTCATGTATGTCTCAGTGAATGCAACAGAAAAAGTGCTTTGAATCAAGTATGTAAAATAAAAGGCAGATTCTTTTTTTTTTTTTTTTTTCAAAGGGAATTAAATGATACCTTACACACTTCTCAATCCCACACATGCTTTTATTTGCATTTACAACTCCCTTAACTTTGTAAACTGAAAAAATTGTTCAAATAGAATTTTAAGTTTTCTTGTACACTCGTATAGCGAGGATATTGTTTAAGGGTTATTGCTTTAGAAAACTAACACATTTCTTTTTCTATTCTATCAGAACCGATTTCAAAGTGGCTTAAGTAATTTTGCAAGATACACATATTTTGTTTTGGCTAGTTAATAGTATTTCCTGATTTCAGTTTAAAAGTTTCAACAGTACTCTTAATTAAAAAAGGAAAGTGATTAGGATCCCATTTATTTTTCTTTGAGCTCAATTATTTCAAATGATATACCTTGAGAATGCACTACCCCTATATATTTCCTTAAAAAGAAAAGAGGGCAAAGTGCAAAATCACCCACTGCTTGACGTGTTTTAAAGAATTTCACTAACTCTGTATCCGTGTGCACATCGACCTATTTTCACATAAAACATCCCAGAATTGCACAAAAATGGCATTGTGCACTGCCTTCACATTATCCATGTACACATCGACCTATTCTCACTTAAAAAGTCAAAGAAAATTGACAAAAATCCAACTCTTCTTACTCTTGTAAAAAGCGCCAAACAAAGAAGTAGGCAATTCTGCACTTTAGCCAGAAAAGAAACACAAGAACTAAAAATCTTTTTTAAATTATGAAATTACTTACTACTTTACAAAATTTAAATGCTTTAATTTTTAAGCTACTGCTTGTCATAAATATTCATTGCTTATTTCTTAAATTATACACTTATAATTTTTATTCTTATTCTTTTACAGATTACAATTGAACACCACTGTAACGAACTTCAAGTTACCGTAAGTTTGGTTTGTTATATCCGATATGTTAATAAAATGAAATTGTCATTTGAATAAAAATTATTAGCATAAAATATACGAATTCACTTTAACTTCAAACCAATAATTTGTAAAGAATATTCTCTCCTTTTAAATCCTTAAAAGAATGTAAAACCCTCATCTGAAGGATAGAAATCAGAATTTATAAAAAAAAAAAAAAAAAAAAAAAATCATTGGCTCTAGTGTAGAATTGGGTGCCCCTTCGATTGGCAACAATTTTTTAAAAATTTTGGCGATGAAACATCACTTCTGGTTACCACGATAGTTTTAAATTTGTTTTAGCTCCCCGATTTTATTTAAATGAAAATAGATGGATGTGTACATGAACATATTTAAGGCAGTGCACAATGCCTAGTTTGTGCAATTCTAGGATTTTTTTAAAGTAAAAACAGATCGATGTGTACATGGACACAGATCTTGTGCAATTCTTTGACTTCTTATTTTGGTATTGTGTAGCGGCCATCTTGAAATTGTGCCTTCCTGGTGCCGATCTTGGCGTAAAAAAGAGTCGCCAGTAAACAAGGGGCACCTAATTATAAACTTTTACCAAATCATTTCCTTAAATCAGAGGTACCAGGGTTCGTAGCAGTCCTTACATGTGCTTTAAAAGTCCTTATATTTGAAAATAAAATATAAAAGCCCTTATAGGTGCTTACTTTTTCTCTAAAGTACTTGTTTTTTATTTTTAGTACTTATTTTTTGCTTTTAGTGCTTTTTTTTTTAACGAATGCAAATTTTTTTCCCCGTACCAAAGCCGAAACTAAATAAAAACTTTTTCTTCCTTATATGGAACGTCAGATGGTAAATCATACTTCTAGAAATAGCTTTTCGCCCCTATCTCTGCATTAACATAACCTTTGGTGTATAGACAGGTGCATGTCGTTCTAT
Organism: Stegodyphus dumicola; assembly: GCF_044657685.1. Lineage (NCBI taxonomy): Eukaryota > Metazoa > Arthropoda > Arachnida > Araneae > Eresidae > Stegodyphus > Stegodyphus dumicola. The sequence continues at coordinate 206,127,345 of NC_140771.1, forward strand.
TGGTCAGAATTATGAAAGCGGTAGAAAATTCTGGTATATTCCGTATTCGACTAATCGTTGGAATATGATAACAGGTAGTTTGGCGACATTTTGGTAAGGCTATAAAGGTTACTAGCTAGGACTTTAGCAATAATCTGAGAAGTACGCAGTTCGAATCACAGATTATTTTGTCTCAGAGAAATGAGAGATCATGAGACATGTAATTTGACATTTTCTTGACAATTCCAATCGGGATTTTAGCTAGTAAGCAGCTAGGAACAATTTCGCTGCTAAAGTGCAGAATCGCCCACTTGTTTGTTTGGCACTTTTTATAAGAGTTAGAAGAATTGGATTTTTGTCAATTTTCTTTGACTTTTTAAGTGAAAATAGTCGATGTGTACATGGATAAAGTCAATTGTGTGCGCAATGCCATTTTTGTGCAATTCTGGGATTTTTTTTTAAGTGAAAATAAGTTGACATGTACATGGATACAGTGTATATGCAATTCTTAAAAACGCAGCAAGAAGTGGGCAATTCTATACTTTCTCCCAATTTCGCACCAATCTTCGACATAATTAAGCGCTTTTGTTCCATAAAAGTTCTAGCATAAGCGTAATTCGGCGAGCAGATTGTTGAAAAAAATGTTGAGAGGGGGAAAAACTTTATTTCATTAAAACTAAATGGCGTCAAAAAAAAAAAAGCAGGTTACTGTAGCAGGGTTGGTCGCCAAAAAATCGCGATCATCAGAAGATTCAACCCGTATTCTTTTGCTCCTACCCAATACTACACGTTTGAATTTCTATTAAGATTTTAATAATTTACATTTTTGTTCCGCGTGGTCAGTTCATATTCGCATTTATTATGATCGGTATGCTTATATTATGAGCATACGTATGACTGTTTATAATAATATATTTGCAGTAACTGCTGAAGTAAACTTAAAAAATTCGTGTGTTTTGACACAGATTAGTTTTCTAAGGAATAATATTCGGAATGGCATAAATAAAGTGAAAGTAATCGAATAGTCAAAATAAATCCCCTCCCCTTTTTTTGGCCCATGCATTATACAGTACGGAAGTTGGGGGTTCTCCTCTTTCTCCGCAAAATCTCGAATATTGAAACTGTTACAGTTCTCCGCAAAGCAAGCAACTGACTTTTTTTTTTTTTTTTTTTGGTCACATACCAAGCTAGCTTGAATACGACTAAAAGTTGTTCTGTTGTCTACCAACCTAAGGGAAGAATGGAAATTTAACGCAGTCTGTTCAGAATTAGAATGAAAAACATCCCAGATTCATTAATCTTTATTAATTTGCGACGTGTTCTGCTCAATGATAAATATGCCACATGGCCATGAAAACCCCAGGAAGAAAAGATGCGTTTTCCTTTATTTAGTTATTTATTCTCATTTTTTTTTTTTTTTTTTTTTTCTCATTGTAAACTAGTTCTGTAAATTGAAAATTATGGAATTAGCAGTATGATGACATACCATCACGAAATTTAATGCACATGTTTTTTCCTTATGTATGCTGCTAAATAAATATAAAATTCCTGAATTTATTTAAAAATATTATTAAATAGATTTCGTTTTTTTCGTTTAGCTGCAAAATGTCTGCAAAAAAAGACTTTTTTTAATCCACATTGGGCAGATTCTAAACTCAATCTTCAGTGGAGAAATCAACTCCTATTATAGTTATAATGGTATTGCTTTGGGGATTTATATATACAGTACAAAGTCTGAAATCCGGACTCTTCGGGACTTCGACAATTCTGGATTAGGGGTTTTTCCGGATTATAGATCATCAGTTTAAATCTGGTAAGATGGCATGCAGGAATTATACAATTAAAAATATGAAACCGTAATTTATGAAATAAGAGCAATTATGATCTAAAAGGTATCAAAATTTACAAAAAAAAAAAAAAAAAAAGCAGCTTAATATCTATTTGTTTACTTTCTTTCAATGTAAGTTATTTAAGTTGCTTCGTTTTATGTGCTAATACTTTCTCTTTAATTCTATAAACAGACATAATTTCTTGTTCAGTTACAAAGTTTCACTGTTCAAGTCCTGTAATTGCCGTGTCGAGAATACAGACTAAATTGTCAATCGAAATTTTTTCGTTTTCAATAACCTCTCTGTCACTTTCTTCACTGTCGGAAGCACACGTGGATGTAAGTTTGTGCATGTGTAAGTTTGTGGCTTTGAGGTTCAGATTATAGATCATTCGGGATAATGGACGTCCAGATTATGGACTTTGTACTGTATTTATTTAAATAAAATATGTAATTGGTAAATTTTCGTGTTTCCGAGTAATACCATAGTTAATTTACAGCCAACGAGCATTATGCGGATAGACTGGAATTTTCTTAAAACACACCTGGAAAACCTGAAAAAGTCGGGGAATTTCATTCTCCTGTTTGAGTGGCAACCCTGTTAAAAGTACTTGGATTAAAAATGCTTTTTTTTCCTACTCAGGCTTTTCTCAATATAAAAGCATTAGAAATATACTACAAAATGAAATTAGCCAAAGAATATAAAATTTAATAATATATAATTAAGTTTTGATATTGTTCTATAAAAGTATTATAAATAGTTCAGTAACTTGAATTGTGCATTATAAAGTGAATTTATATCAGTTTGGAGTTTTTTAAAATGGTGTTGCTGAAATGGCAAAAATGTCGCAGAAACCCTTTGTTTATGTGTGAGAATGTTCCAATTTTTCATATTCCAAGGTTGGCAGTTGTGCTTTACCTGATTGGTGACAGCTTAAATCCTTTTTTGTAGGTGTGAATGAAGCTAATGATTCATGCATATGTTCTATGACAGTTATGACAGCTATACCATGGTTTGAACATTCCCTTATGTTTAGATATACTGTGTTAATTGTTGCGTTGATCTTTTGATATATTGCGCTGATTGAAAAAATGATGTTGAAAGGCATAGGGGTTAAATGAGAAATATTGTACAGAAGTTACTTATTTCCTTGACAGGTAAATAAAATTGTAACTTGTTAAATCTACAATCCCTACAACAAACACACAAACCACCTGTAGTGAATGGTTGCAAGAGCTGGTGTGCAGTTGGAGTGTCCCAACAAGCATAATAGCATTTATTTCCATGTGTGATTAGCTTCTATGCAGATAAGGTAGAAGTGACAAGGCTGTTAGGTAGGCAGTTAAATTGACTATTTTCTCAGATTAGTAAGGAGTGGTAAACTCTGGTTATGAAATTGAAGAACTACAGTAAGATGGTCATAGGTGGTAGTGAAGCCAGGGCTCTCTATATAAAATGGTTTTGTTATGGATTTGGGATCCCCAAGGAGCTCTTTTTTCAAACTACTTTCTTATAATCAGATAAACTGTGCTATGTACTTTCATTAGTTGGAACCAAAGGCAACAAGAAGTCAATTAAAAATGTCCCAGATTTGTGAGGTTTTATTTCACTGTGAGGATATTGGAATCCCTGTTTCATTAAAGGTGTAAAGAATATCAGTAGCATCTCCTGTACTCGCAATGTTCTCTGAACCTCGCAACATACGAGTACTGCTTGTGCTGATCCTTTCTCTCTATGTAAGAAAAAGTTCTCTTGAGGAGGTAAGTTTTTTGACTTCTTTGGCAGTTGCCATCCTGTTTTCACCAATGCATCAATTTTGAAAGTTTCCAGAATTATGAAGAAAAGTGTAAGATGGAAACTAGATAGTAGAATAAAAAAGCAGGCTTTCAAAATTTGGAGAAATTTGTATTTGTTGTGACTTTGGTGTATGACATTTTGGACACGTGTATCCAGTAGTAATGCATTTTAATAGTCTAAATTCATTTTAAAATGTTTTCAATTTTATGGTGTTTAGAATGTTCTGAAATCTGTTTTGACAGTAAGCAGTGCAGTGCCATTATTGTATGTCAAAGGCAGAAATAAACCAGAAAACCTAAAGCAGTTAATGAAAGTAGTATGGATGAAATCATGCCAAATATGGTTTTTGCAACAATTAATTGACTTACACATTTCATATTAAGAGAATGTGTCATTCAGCAACAACAATTGAATTGAGGCCGGTTTCCACTGCTGCATATGAACGCATTGCATCAATTGAAGATACGCCTACGGCATCCGTACCAGCCTTTCCACTGCCGTGTATACATAGACGGTCGCGGACACTTAGCTGACAGGACATTTAACCGACACGGACACTTAGTCGACAGGACATTTAGCCGACACGGACACTTAACCGACAGGTCATTTAGCCGACACAGAATTAGCCGTCAAGACATTTAGCTACGGGACTCTTAACTGTCAACACATTTAGTCCACAGGACACAAAGCCGACAGTAACGTTTAGCTGACACATACCCAATAATTATTCAAACTTACTATCAATTTCTCGACTTCTCTATAAGTTCAATATTTAAGTTATTTTTTCACTATCAGTAAAATTCATTTTTCGATTCTTAAAGATATCATATATACTTTTAATTATTGTGTTAATTTAGCATTGTTTGATATGTATCCATGGACCTTATAAGAAATAGACCAACCCAAATGGGTTTTGTCCCTTGCCTTGGCGTATTGCTGGCTGTCACCTTGCCCACATACGGAGAAGTATGCAGCGCGTATAATTTTCAAGAAAAAGCTGGGGATAGCACCTCATTTCACAAATTAGAATTTTTAGCTATTTTTATTTTTGAAACTGAGATTAATTTTTAAAAATTTAGCATGTTTATCAAGCATAATTAATGTTCTAAATAATTCTAAAGCTGTTGCATGCTTTCAGGTCTGGATATTTTTTTAGGTTTTAATATGCTGTAAGGAAATTTGTATCTCCTTCTTTTAAAAAATGATATTTTAAACTTGAACTAATAGAAAAATTCAAACAAACAATTTTCTCTTACAATTCTTATGCTTTTTATTGGTATAAATAAGTAAAAAATACTAAAATTGAAAAAATGGATTTTTGAAAGTTTTTACTTAAAATTCTTATTTGTACTGCTTTTTTAAAATTATATCTGAATATTATAGCATAATATTCTATAAAGAAGTTTTATTTCAATAATATTTCATAATACATCATAGTGATAAACATTTTAATAATTTTTATGCATTTATTATGTTAAAAATTGTATTTAACTGTAATAATTAAATGTGCTAGTATTTTATAGTGATTATTTTTTTTAATTTATGTGTGTTCGTGTGTTCAATTATCATGTGTTCAAAACATAGTTTTTGCATGTGCAAAGACCACATTTTTGCAGACATTTTAGGCTTAAAGTTCGAAATGTAGACAAAAAAATTAGATAGTAATATGGCTGCGGGAAGTTTCTCGCCAGAAATGTTTGGCGACTTGAGGGCGCATATCAGAGTAGTATATCCATATATATATATATGTAATTGGCAAATTTTTGTGTTATCAAGTGGTACCATAATTAAATACACCACCTCTTAGCACAGCCAATGTACATTATGCAGATAGACTGGAATTTTCTTAAAACGCACCTGGAAAAGTCAGGGAATTTCATTTTCCTATTTCAGTGGTAACCCTGTTATATGCATCATCAAGTAAATGAATTCTTAAAACTAAATTTTTTGGTCCTATTTCAGTATGCTATCGTCTAAAAAATTCACCAGAGTTTGTTCAGCTTCTAGGACATTTCTTACAAAAAATATATTTATAAGTGGCGTTTCGATTGAAGTTAAACAGGGTGCTAAAAATACATTTCATGTGGTTACTTTCTTGTTGGTTACTTTTAGAGTTTTCTAAAATTTCTGGAAAATGCTTTAAAAGTGTCCTTTTTATTCTGTATTTAAAAAAAATGTAACTATGGTAAACATTTTTTTAACATAAATTTTATTTTTTAGTGAAATGTCTTGGAAATATAGGCAAAAGAATTCTATTCTTAGGTGCCAAATCGCAGAATATGTGTGTTATTGTTTTTAAGGTTAATATATAGATGCATGTTACTGTTATACTAGTAGCATAAATATAAGGGACAGACCACTGGAAAAATTTTAGATATCTAGATTCTTAAAAATAGCTGAACTTGAGATATTAGAGAAGAGAGTCAGCTGTAAAAATCTATTATTCTGAACTTCTTAAAAAGTATCCTAAAATTTTGCAAAAATTTTTTTTTTTTTGTTTATGCTTTTTACCGTGAATATGTGTATAATAGCATAAGGTTTATTTTACTTATAATAATTTAAACAAATTTTTTCCAGGCGTAAGTATGAGTGATGAGGCAACTACTGGTAGAGCTCGTGGGCGAGCGCGTGGAAGAGCTCGAGGTTCGACAACTGATGCTCCTAGGAGACCAGGAATGCAAGAGCCCGAGAGACCAACTGCAGCTGTAAGTTTTACTACTCTGCATACATGAAGTAAAACTGTATGCCCTAAAAACTTCCTTTTGACACTTTTTTTGTTTGTGGTTAGTTAGTTTAAATTGTTCCAACTTATACTGTGTACTTCATCAGATCCGATTCTGTTCAACTTTAATGCCAATATAGAGAAATGTTAGTAATTTTTTATAAATGTTTCTTTTTATTAGTAGAAGATTGGTTATGTTTAAACAGAAAATAATTTTGATGCTTTCTAATTAATTAAACTCTTCTTTTCCACATTTGTTAAGAATTATTGTTCTTTATACTTTCTTGTCTGAAGTAAAAAGGAAGTACTGTAGTCTTGAAAAATTTCGGTTGTCATATTTAAAAAAAATATATCCATTTTGACCGCTATTGAATGAAATTTAACGCTGTGTTTGCATGACATCTGTACGTAACGACATAATAAAGGACTTTTTCCCCCAAACAAAATTATAAAACTGATCTAAAATGAATTCTGAAGAGAATTTTTCGTGACGTCTGTGAGTATGTACGTATGTTCGTAGCTCGCATAACTCAAAAATGAGTAGCCTCAGAACATTGAAATTTTGTATATAGGACTGCTATAACATTTAGATAAATACCTCTTGTTTTGGTTGCAATCAGCCGCACCAAAAGTATATAAATATATGTATATATATATCAGGGTTCATACGGTCCTTAAAAGTCCTTAAATTTTTTGGAATCGAATTTTGGGCCAAAATCAACAGAATGTCCATAATTTTAATCATCAGAAATATCTGTCTGTGTTTACGACTGCCATTTTGAGACAAGTGCCTGGGCCCAGCCACCACCCCAAGCTCTTATTGGACACGACTTGTGATGTCATGTAGTGGCGAAAAAAATTTTCCGCACAGCAAAAGTTTGAGCCTGAGGCCATTTTAGCGCTGAACAGCTTAAGTGATGGGTGATGATAGAATAATTTGCTATATTTGTGAAAAAGTTATAAAAATAAAAAGCAGCTTCAGAAACACATTGCTAATAAACATGGTATTAGAAAAATAGGTGCAATTCGATGTGCAGTCGATAACTGTTTAACAATATGTTTTATTATTAGATGAATATAGAAGTCATTTGGCAATAAACACTTTTCATATGATATAAAAGTTAAGAAACAAAACAATAATGCATAAAACATAACTCCAATTGACAAAGTCAAATAAACAATGTTATAAGTGCTTTAAAAATATCTTATCACTTTATCTAATTTTTACCATAAATGAAGAGAAATTAATGCCTAGAATTAGTAAAAAATTAATCTGACTATGAAGAATTTGGATTCCAAACAATCTGTTTAACAATTAATAAAAAGGAAGGTTATTAGTTAACAAAGAGTTCATTTTTATGAAGAAATAACTAGCTTTTACATTTATATCGCTTTTAAAAACACTTTAAAATAAACCGCTGGTTCATGAAAAACCACGGCAGACAAGATTATTCTACACAGTAAGATTAGTACTATTAGTTGACGTTACTGAAGAAGCAAATCTTTTAATGTCTCCTGCTGTATGAAACTATGCAATGTATTTCCTAAATATTAGTGTAGCGCTACAAATTGCACTGAATATAGATGCCAAGCCAAACGGTATTTACGCATCATAAAGTTTTATCGATTCCAATTGACATTTAACAAGTTAAATAAAAAGTGGCAACTGTTATGCTTGTTTGTTACTGTTACGTTTGTTTTAATTGCAAATGTTCTGTTACATTACACAAATTCACATTAACACAGGACTTAACCAAGGCCAAAGTAATATAAGTTCCCCTTGACATAACTCGCACAACAGATAATGGAATCTTTTCAGCCTCACATCATAAACGGCAATCAATAAGAACAGGGGTGGTGGCTGCGGCCAGGCGCTTGTCATTTTAAGTGTGAATTATCATTTTGGAGGAATATAATTGGTGATTCATAGACAAATATGGTTATCTTTTGAGTGGGTTGATGGGTTATAATTTGCTCCCATTGCTAATATAAATAATGGTGGAGTACTGGAGTTTCTAAGCAAGAAGTGAAACATAAGCATTTCGGAATTCTATTTTTTCTAATGAAGAGCTCTTTAAACAACTTTTCGCTTTAATTAAATGATTTTGAATTTGACGACTTATCAACATTTTAGCGATTTTAAGAAAGTTCAAGATCTGGGAATTCTTCAACAGATATTTTTAAAACTTTGGAACGTTGAAAAATTTCATTAAAATAATGGTAATATATTGAAATTATATTTAAAAAAACAACATTAAAATAAAACATTTTTATTTTTTTGCTGTCATAATATAGTTTCATTTTGTCAACTTATACAATATTTTGAGTTTGAAAAATAAACAAGGTATAATGTATAGAAAATATATGTATAAAGCGCAATTTACAAAACAGTGAATCTGAAAAATAAACAAGGTATAATGCTATAAAGCATAATTTATGAAACAGCTCTTAGCAAAAGCAAAATTAGCTATGTAATTTATTAAAAATGTTTTCTTTTGTTACAGTATTGGTAAGGATAATTTTTCTTTAGAATTTTAGACATTGCAGCTTGGAAAGTTTAAAAGAATTTGAAGGCAAGACTTAAAGATCCACGATTCTAGAAAATTCCAGATATATGTGGCAAAATAAAAAATATCTCCATGGTGTTAACACATACTGAATGTATTTTACAGAAAGTTTGTGATGTATTTCCTATTTTTTGGAGAATGTCTGGAAGAACAATGAAAACATAATATTTTAATGTTTTACATCTGATACTATAATCTTTTTCTTAACATGTTTATCCCTTTTTTGCATCACGCCCACTCTAGTAGCCAAAAGTTTAAATTTGTTTATTCTTCTGTAAATGCCTTAACAGATTCCATTCCTGTGTTTATTCATTCTATATTATTAGAACTTTCAACTGTCGATCATAGATGGCTATATAGCATCACTAAGTAAAGAATTGCTATTTCGAAAATGGCTGCTACTTCTGTTTCTAAGTTAGTACAATTTCTCAGAGTAAACATTATATAATATTGCTTACATTTTCTTATACTGCCATTTTTTTATTCATAATTAGTAATTTTAGACATTTTATTTTAAATGTCAGTTTGAGAAAATTGTGGAGTGGGTAGATAAAGATCTACCGAAAAGAGTGAATTGAAACCCAAATGTACTGCTTATCAAGCCAAAACACCACTGGAAATGTTTATATTTGTCAAGGAATTTCTAGAACATTTGACATTTGAATCCAATAGGTACAAGTTACAAAATTGTAGCAAAATGAATTCAATCACAATCGACGAAATGAAGGTATTTTGGGGGGGGATCTGTATGTACATGTCAGTTGTAGATTTATCATTTAGAAGATGGTAATGATCACTGCAAAGAAGGCAGGAAATGATTTCAAATGCAATGACCGTAAATCATTGGGAAGGGATTTGTATGCATGTACGTATATGCATGCTGTCCACTGTAGTGAACAAACTGTAGCAATTATTTAAAACGAAATTTGAGCAAAAAAAATTTTTATTATTATTACTGAGGTTATTTTAAGTAGAAAAATACAAACATTTTCATTTGACTTCTCTAGGTTATTTGTATGCAACAAAGGATTATCTTCCCTTTATTTTTTCTACTTTTCACTAAACACAAAGATTAAAAATGCTTGTAATCTTATAAGCATTTTTATAGACAGGAATTGTTATGCGTTATTCGAAACATAGAAGTTAAAAGATTCATCTAGTATGTCTTAATGCATCATACACCGAGCTGGCACTAGACGTTTTCCCTCCTGATGCAATCTCTGTGTGTCCTTTACGCTACCTAGTGCATTTCTAAATTCTGCTTCTAATGTCCGCTCTAAATTCTAAAAGTTTTGCCATTTCTAGATTTTGTTGCTTGGTGTGTCACTAAATTGTAAAAATTCTGCCACACCAGCTCTGTACCTGGTCCTTATCATATATCTTTCATATTCATATTTCTTCTGAATGTTAGTATTACTAAAGAAATAAAATTAGCCACTTTTTCTATACATTCTAAATACACTTTAAAAAAAAAAAAAATTATTTTAGAAGAGAAATCCTTAATTAAATCCAAAAATTCTAAAGTGGAAAGGAAACCTGTTGAAGAAAGAAACTGAATACATGAGGAAAATTATTCTTCAAAAATATGTACAATTATTATGTAAATTTACCTAGTTTTTGATTTCAGCCTTTACTATAATTTCCAGTTTCTATTTCCTCATATAATAGAGTTATCAAGCTAGCTTAAATTAAAATTAAATTGTATAATTCCAAGAAAGTGCTTTTACTATAAAAAAAAATCTTTAATGTTGAACACAAAAAACACGGCTATAAAACATATTTACAGAAAAACAGACAGTCGAAAAAAGTGACATCTTTTTTGAGACAGTTGACATCTTGGATTCCCCCCTATTATTTTTATTATTATTTTTGGATTTTTTAAACTAATTTTTTGTAAGCAATTTTAATGATGTATAATTTAAATACAAGTAGCCCTCCTATAACACGGTTTTGCTCTAACATTATAAGAAAATTGCAAAAGAAAATGAATGAGCTGCACATGAAGTTTTTCCACATTGAGCAAAGCACTAACATAGTCCACTTTGAAGATGGTGTCCGAGGTATAGACCAGCTTTGCAGTGTAAAAAACCCAAATGTCTGTCAAAAAGAGAAATTCTGACCGGATACGGGAATAATCATCATCCTACAACTTTCCCTGCCACTTGTCTGATGACCTTCGTGGCCAAGTCTGTTATCTGAAAATCAACAAAAGCGACACTAAGGTCCCAATCACATAATGTTTCGGCTATGCGGAACTCGGCGTCGAAAGAGACAATTCTCAGAACCCGCACGTTTCCGGGAAACCCATGCAGCTAGGTTACCATTTTCACTTACTACAAACAGTACTACAAAGACTTGAACGCCAAACAGTAATTGATTATCGCTCAGACTGGGATCACGTGATTCTTTTGAAGCAGAGCTTTCGTCTTATTGATTGATCTCTACCCTAGACAAAGCTCCAGCCGAGACATTTTCGGTGAGGTTGGGGAAAAAACCTGCGTAACCGCTACATCGTTTCTGCAGCTAGACGGTACTTCGCTTCCAGCGGGGCTCTTTTTTCTAGGAATCCTCCCATTTAAGCCAGCTACCAGAATCTCGTTACTCAGAAAAGTCCCGTCTAGCAGGGACTGTTGCCAGATGTGATAACCTCTTTAAGGAAAGGTTTCAAAAGAGTAGTAGTTTCACATTGAAATGACAATTGAAGGGAGTGGAAGTAACATTCTTATTTCCCGTCTTTTTAAGTAAACCTTTCTAGGCTAACACACAAGAATCTTTGTTTCGTAAGGCCTGCCAGTGGTCTTCCAAGATCCGGTTCCTGTAAGAACAAAAATCCTTTAGGTGACGAGCCACATTGTGGAGACCGACCGTTAAATTTTTAATCGGTAACAAGGAAAATTGTTTCGTTCCATGACTGTCAAAGAAGCACAATAGAAATAATACCCAGTCACAAAAGTCCACATTCACCAGATAAATAACCTTACTGTCACAGAAGATGAACGACATGAGATTACAATAAGAGCTCCGAAATGCACAACCTGAACGTTTAACTTCAAAAATTCGAATCCTCGTCTATGTGGCGTGAAAGCAAAAGCGTCTTACGCTGCTAGTCGTCAGTCTGTGTGGAGCCACGGTGTGTTAAAGAGTAACTTTTTTACATTAAGGCATTAAGTTTCAGTTCCAAAATATGTTCGATAAAGATAAAAAAACAACATTTAAGAGGAAATGTATTTCTTTAGAAGTAAAGATACAAATCTTAGATCATTTTTTAAAAGGAGGCACATTGGAAAAAGTCTTAATTTGAATGAAGCAACAGTCCGCAATATTAAGAAAAATGAAAAAGAAATAAGAAGTGCAGTTGATGTAGGATCTGCGACAAAACGTGCAGCTTGCCCCCGGGCGCTAGTAATTGAGAAGATGGAAAAGGCACTGAGCATTTGGATTGATAATAGTTGTCAGAAAAGAAACTGTCATTACAAGAGTTTTATTCTCTGGATTAACCCTCTGACTGCTCAATTTGTGGATCGAAATAGCTTCCAAAATTCTGTTTTTTTTTTTTTTTTTTTTTTTTTTTTTTTTTTTTTTTTTGCATATTTTAAATCTATATATATTGGAGAATTGAAAAATGCACTTTTTCTTTCTAGAAAATATTTTTTATATAGATTTTTATCATGAGAAACTAAGTCGCCAGAAAAAACAATGTTATCACCAAGAAAATCTTTTTAAAAATAAATTTCAGTCGAATTACAGTTAATTTTTATTTATTGCATAATATACAAAAGTTGTGTATAAAATTTAAGAAAAAGCGCTGAGGGAAAAATACCTTAGAAGTGCATTTTAGTATGATAGAGTTCAAAACAGGGTTCAAGGCAAAGTCCAACTTCAAGTCTTTGCACCAGATTCAATAAATCTAATTATTAATCTAATCAATAATTCTAATTAATAATTCAATAATTTAATTAAATAATCAAGATAATCGCTGAACGTTTTCTAGCAGATATTTCTGTAAGAAAAAAGCTGCAAAAAAAGAAATTTGAGGGCTAATACCACGTGCCTTCAAATGCAGCAATTTAGTGGACAACTAACGATATCTGTAGACCAAAACATAAACTAAACGCCTAATACTGTATATAGTTTATTTTAGTGGTTAAACGGGGAAAAAACTGGATGCGCTCCTCTCTAAAGGAAGAAAAACATATGCATGCGGAAATCGTGGGATGAGCAAATTTTGCTACATTTGAGTTGCCCGTGGAAATCATGGATGATCAGCCAGAGGGTTAACAAATTCCGTATTTGGAAAGTGTTCCAATTTTGCCCTATCTTTCGGTTTTATGAGAATGTCCTTTCCGCTAACATCCTTTGATGAGAGGCTTTGCAGAGCATCCTCTTGATGGGGGATCGTCAGGGTTCAGTGTATATGGTGCGAATCTCCAGACCTGTTAAATGATAGTCTTATTCCACTCTGTTGGCAATGATTGTCGTCCATGTACCTTTACTTTTTATTTTGTGAAGAACATCCATAGAGTATGACATAAAGTTAATGCATCTTCCATGTGCAGATCTTTCTGTATTGACTTGGCTAATCTTGCACTAGCCTTGCAAGCTAATAACTCTAACCTTGGAATTGAAGTTCCCTGTAATGGTATTTGAAAAACACAAGTAGCATAGGACAGTTTGGAGGCATTCACAAAAAACTTGTACTGATAGGTTGGCATTCTCAAGGTTGAGGCTCGAGAATCTTCGGTCAATTTTGATGTTTTCTAGATCTACAATGTGAACAAAACCTTGCTAATCAGATAGCTTCTGCTTTGTGAGTGAGAGCATTATACGTATCCAGAAACGTCGTTCTCCAGTTCTCCAATGGGCTTCGAGCTCCACTGCGTGTCAGCTGGCATATATTAGCCAATGAGGACAAAGTAAGTTGTTATTTGGATGTGCTTTAGTTATTTCTTTCATTTTGTCCAGAGTTGTGTGAGTACACGTGCCTTAGGGAAATAGTTTTAGAAATTATCATCTTTTGTTACGTCTGCGAGAAAGTGAAATACTCGTGTACGTTTCAAAAATCGTACACAGTTGACTTTCATTCCATTATTTCCTCAAAGAAATGTAATAAATTTGCGATGTGTACCGCCCGTCGTTGCGATTTTTCGATTTCGCATGGTGGAAGGGCGGATGTTCTCAAACATGTACCTACGCAAAAACACAAGGATAACATGAGTTGTTTTTAAAAAAACGGAAAATTAAATTTTTCTTCGGAAACAAAGGACCAAAAAGTTATTAATGCAGATTGTCTGTTCTCTGCCTTTTTACTGGAGCACATCCTGCCACTGAATGCATCGGATCACACTGCAGCTTTATTTAGAAAAATGTTTCCCGATAGTGAAATCGCTAAAAAATACTCAAGGTGCAAGAATCAAAACAGGATCAATTGTTAAAGAAATGGGTTTGAAAAATAAATCTTCAGTTATTGATAGCATTAAAACAGCTCCTTTCTGCCTCTCTACGGATGGAAGTAATAATACCGATTCAAAACTGTATCCAATTGTTGTTTCTTTTTTTGATCCAGTGTCTTCAAAAATTGAGTGCAGTTTACTTTATGTTCCGGCTTTAGAAGGACATTTGACAGGCTTTAATATAGCACAGCTAATTATTAAAACTTTAAAAGAAAATGCAGGCCCTCTGGATAATTGCTTAGCTCTTGGTGCCGATAATGCACCAGTATTGGTAGGCTTGGAAGACTGGTGTTGCAGGCATCTTAAGAAAAGGAAAATTCAGATTATGAGGTGCACCTGTCACCTCTTAAATTTAGCAGCTGAAAAAGGGGCAGCTTCTTTACCCATAAATGTGGATGAACACATCGTTGATATTTATTATTATCTTGAAAGGAGTTCTAAAAGGAAGGAAAAATTGAAACAATCCATCCAAGTCTTCATTCAAGTTTTCTAATTGTAACAGCTGCATAACAGCATTTTACAATTAGAAAACTTGGATGAAGTTATAAAATCAGCTAGGATTGACACCCAGTGGAGTTTAATTGGAAAAGTGAAAGGTGCTGATGGAACTGTAAAATATAGTGAACTGTCTAGAATTGTGTTACCATCTTGACAGTTCCCTATAGTAATGCAGAGTGTGAGAGGATTCTCAGTGTTGCGAAAACGAGGACTAAATTTAGATCTAATATTAGTGATGACACATTCGAAAAACTTTTATTAGCGAAAACAGGCCTACGTGGCAATTGCTGTGAACAAAATTATGAAGTTTCTTTCTTAAAGAAAGCAAAATCTGCCACTGTTTATAACATTTGTACGAAAACTAAAGTGTCTTTTTTTTTTTTTTTTTTTTTCCTTAAACGATGCAAGTAATAAAGATGTTTTTTATGTGTAAGGTATTTTTTTGTTGCTTGCATTTAAGAATTAGTTACTATTTAAAGTTAATTCATTATTAAAAATTATATTTTTATCATTTAAGAAGTCTTTAACATTGTGAAAAATCTCCTGATTTTTGAGTGTCATAGGTTGGCAAGTATGTTTTTGTAATGACCTTTCCACTCATGCCTCTTTCTCTGTATGTGACAGACAGGGAATCTTTTAAATTTCATGGAAACCTACCAGTATCTATACTTTAGATAGGTATGATTTTGATGGTTTTTTTTTTTTTTTTTTTTTCAAAACTTTGGCCACGAACCTCACTGTAATACTCACCATATAGATCACACTTTCCCATTGGTAAGTAGATCCATAAAAACTAGGTGAATTTTAGTTGTAGAATTTTCATTAAACAGTGCTTGCTTGGTGGGGCAAGCAGAAGAATTTCTGTTTTTCTACAATCATTCAGGATGACATTTTAATATAATGCCTTGATTTTCCCATTCATCAAACGCCTGTTGATAATCAGTTAGTCTTTCTACTGTTCTCGAAGATTGCTTATTGCTCTTCAGTCTTTTTTTTTCAGTTGCCAGTTTTAATGCTGTATAATTAAAATATAAAATAAAATAACATTTAAAACTTTGTACCATGTGGTAAAAACAGATTTTTCTTCTGTTGTTATTATTTGGACTTTTATTTTTGGCATTATCTGCTTCAGACAAAGTGCATCTAACTTTCAGTGTTTCCAAACCATGGCAACATCGTCAGCAGTTCTCTTTCTAAGCAAGCAGCGGTGGTGACAGTAGCCATACTTCTGTTACAATAATGTTATTATTTTCCTTCTTATTTTAACATGTACCACGACATTAAATCTGCACAAAGCTCTGGGCTGAGTGAGTATATGAAATGAGACAAAAAGAATGCAATATAAAGCTAACTTAGTAAAACCTAATATCACTAATCTTTAAAAGATATGAGACCGTTTTAAGTGTAAAATATAACTTCCTACAAAATTTTTAACTTAATGCTAATTACTTGATATATTATGAATTTGTTATTTTGAAATATTATTATTGTAAATATTAAATTATATTTTAATCATAATGTATTCTACATACAGGCATGTTTTCATTTTTACAATGGTAAAATTTTTACAAGAGTTAAGTTTGGGAGTACATAATGTATTCATTTCCCATTTACTGATAGGTCCTTATTTTTTTCATTGATGGTCTTTGAAAGCATTTAATTTCTCTGCAGAACGTGTGTGAACAGTTTTGAAATGTACTGTTTGTTTTGTACTCTTTCAATAAACACTGTCTCCTTTATTTATAATTTTGTTGTCTTTAAGTATTACTTTAAAGTTATTGGAGCAAAAAAATACTAAAATCATAACAATTTAAAGAAAAAAGCTTCCAGAAATGAATACAGAGCCATACCTGCCAACTTTTACGAATTTTTTGTAATTTTTACGAAAATGCGTTTGTCTTTATGATTTTACGATCATAATTCATTTTTTACGATTTTTTTCCTTTTTCAAGTGTTTTTAGTGATTTTTGTCGAAATTTTAGAATTTTTCGCCAATTCAGCGATTTTTGCCAATTGCATCGTGTTTTACCGCCAGCTACCGACTACTTCAAATCCAGTAACCTGCGGTTTCTCCCAACTTGCCGCTTAACCAGCCAATCCAATGCGCTGAACTTGTTTCTCCCACTCTTTTCTTTGTGGGTGCCAGATTATTTTTTTTGCGTTCGCTTCAGCAGCAAGGGAATTACTCAGCGAGTGTGGATTGTCGCATTCAGTTTTTCTTTTTGTTTGCACGTGCTACGAATTTTCTTAATACGTCGTTGTTATGAAATGAGTTTTGGCCTGCCTATAAAGCCGAATTTCCAACAATTAAAGAATCCTTCAAAGGAAATAACTATGCATTTTGCAACGTGTGCGTGTGTGACTTCATAATAAGTAACGGTGGAAGAAGCAACATTGTGAAGCATGTTAAGTCTAAAAAGCATGAAGTTAATTCTTCGGCTTCGACAATGTCAAAGAAAGTGGATGATTTTTTTTTCAAATTCAGCCACGAATTCGGATGCCGATGTCATTTTGGCAAAGTGTTTGTTTACTGCATTTCGTCATTGAACACAATGTGCCGCTAAGCGCTGCCGATCACGCCGGTCAACTTTTCAGACGGATGTTTCCCGACTCCAAGATTGCTCAGAAATATGCTTGTGCTCGCACGAAAACATCTTCTATTGTGAACGAAATTGTTTGCGATGCACAAAGTAAAACGATAGCTGCACTCCAGAATTCAGCATTTTCGGTGTCAATCGATGGCAGCAACGACAGCGATTGGAAGCTTTACCCCATCTTTGTCACATATTTCTGTGATGTTTCTAATGAAATGAAAACTCATCTTATGCGTCTTCTATTGTTAAATGGAGACGCCACAGGAAAAAATATTGCCTCCTTGGTAATTAATGAGTTGAAACAACTTAACATCCCAATATCAAACTGCATTTCATTTGGTGCAGATAATGCTCATGTCATGGTGGGTGACAAAAAGGGTGTAGCCTCTTTCCTCAAAAAAGAACAAAATGAATTAATTGTTATTGGATGCCCATGCCACTTAATTAATTTGGCAGCAGAAAAAGCTGCAGCTGCTTTACCGTTAAATATTGACCAGCTTCTGATTGATGTTTTTCTATCTGGAAAAAAGTGTAAAAAGAAAACCTAAAGAATTTCCAAGAACTGTGCTCTGGTGAAACGAGAAAAATTCTGAAACATGTATGCACGAGATGGTTATCCTTAGGCAGAGCGCTAGGAAGGTTTATTGCACAGTGGGATGCATTGCTAAAATATTTCCACGAAGAGAACAAAACGAAACCACAGATCCCATCAAATTTCTCGGCATATAAGATTCCGAAAACCAACTTTGCTTCTAATCAAAATGCTTTAAAGGGGAAAAACCAACACTCAGAATCAAACCCTTTAAAAAGCAAATGCTTAGAAGACTCCTCAAAGGTCAACTTTGTTAAAGAAGTTGAAGGGAAGAAGAAACGGTCTTCTATTAGCCGGGAGGAAAGGATTTTTCTGTCTTCTTTCTTCGGATTTGAACAAAACATATTGTAGTTTTGTTTAAGTACCATTAAGATTTTTGAAAGTGTAAATACCCTTCTACAATCAGCTTCGCGAAAATCTCCCCTGCTTATCCAAATTCTTAATGATCTTTTGAAAGAACTTTATACTAAGTTTGTAAAACCGTCTGTTGTGATAGACTAGCAAGAGTTTTATGTGCTATTCTCGTAATTCCACACAGTAATGCTGAGTGCGAGAGAGTCTTCAGTGTTGTGAAGAAAAACAAAACTGTTTCGTTCTTCAATTTCACCAAAAACTCTAGAAAACATTTTAATTGCTAAATGTTATGAGGAAACTAATTGTTATGACAGGAAATTTTCCAAAGAATTTTTGGCTAAAGCCAAAAAATGCACTCTAAATTCATTGCAATAATTTTTTTGTGTGACATTAAGTTCTTGTTTTATGTTTCCTAATAAATTTTTTAGTTACTACTTAATTGAAGTTTACTAATGTAAGTACAATTTTCTTTTTTCTATTTGTATAAATTGTTATTTTTTTTAATATCAGAGCATGATATTAATTCTTCGTGTTCTTCTGAATTTTTATCTTTAGAGGTTGCAGATATGCAGAGGAATTTTCTGAAGCTGTAGAAATAATTAGCACACACAGATTAACAGTATAAATCTGTGTGTTTGTTAAACACTGGTGACTTACATGGCTTCAAATAATACTCTTACTAATGTCCAGCTGCGTGCCCATTTGGTGATATGCCACATGAATTCTTACCGGTTAGGCCCAGAATGTTCTCGAATGCGTTCCAAAAGCTATATAAACCCTGCTGCTATGCAGAGCAGAGAGTGTCTTGTAGTTTTTTGAGTTGATTGTCAGTCTCATGTTGTTCGTCAGCTGTATCGAGAGTGTGCCTCGTTGGGGTTTTCGTGTGTATTGTTGCATGCATTGCGAGTTGTAGCGAGGAGAGGTTTGAGATTACGTTGAGTTCCGAAAACAACTGAACCGAGTCGGGAGCTGAACTCTAGTGCTGTGTGTGTAGTAATCTTTTTTACCCTTAATTTCAGCAATTACAATTCTAAAACTCTTATTACTTCATTAAGTATACATCTCATACAATTTGCTTTACAATATCTTTTTAACAAATTGCTTTCCTGTACGAACAATTCTTGCTTAAGTAGTTTTATAAACTTATTTGTCAATACGATTTCAATTTATGTTTACAATTCAATCTTAAGGTTATTATGTTTTTAGATAATATTTATAATCATTATAAATTTAAATACATTTAATAATTAGATTTCTTCACTGTAACTTTCACAGGAGTTTATGAATGAATAAATCCTTCATTTCAAATACATTTATAAATAATTTAATAAATATTTACTTATTTTGTTAAAGGCGGATACACGCTTTTTGCAAGCATATTCGTAAATACCATACATATTTCATATTTTTCATTTTCGGCTTGTACAAATCTTTAAATTTCTGTGCATTCACTATATTTTTTAAGTAAATGAATTTACAATAATTTAGCATATACCCAAAATTTAATTAAAAAAATTCTTTAAAACATTTTGACATTTGGAACATGAAATAAAAAAGTATCGAATACAACAGAAGGTAAAAAATTAAATTTTTTATCTTCTATTGTATGCATTTTCTATTTATCTTGCATTGTATTTTTATTTATGTATATTTATTGATATGTATTCTGAATGGCTTCTTTATCCCCTTTACAGCCTGCAGCTCAGCCTACACCTATGGCTGCAGCTGGTGGACGACGAACTCACAGAGGTGTTCCTAGAAGTGATACAGCTGAACGAGTTGAAGCAATTTCAGAAGCTATGTCAGGCATGTCTGTGAGTGGCGAGTTTGCTGGGCGTGGTCGAGGAAGAGAAGAATTTTCAAATGATAATACTAGACCTCCTCATGTGCAAGATAAAAGAGGTTGCTCTTGATTGAATTTTTTTAGAATTTGAGTGCTGACTATCCAGGCATGCATGTTTTAGAATTTAGGACACTTTTTAACCTGATTTTTTGAAAGAAATCTTTTTGAGTTACT
Organism: Stegodyphus dumicola; assembly: GCF_044657685.1. NCBI lineage: Eukaryota > Metazoa > Arthropoda > Arachnida > Araneae > Eresidae > Stegodyphus > Stegodyphus dumicola. The sequence goes on from NC_140771.1 coordinate 206,147,744, forward strand.
TGAAAAACAGATCTCTTCTAGTTACTCAAAAAAAGAAATCTCTTTGAGTTGTAGAAAGTTAATTGTGTACATTTATAATCCAAATGATTTTTTATCTGTTTTTATAATAATATCAATTCATTCATTTTATAATTTATGTAAGTAAGAATAATTAAAAATTATCTCATTCACAAGCCAATTCCAGCATAAAACAAAATCTGCAAATATTTAGTCTTATATAAATATAATTTTAATTCAAGAAATATTTTTATCACAATGCAAACTATTTACTCATAAATACTGGACTTTTGACATAATTTAATCGTGGTAGTGATTATTGCGAATATTTTTAAAAATTACAACCTTTTTTTTCTTCCCATTTTTAGTTTATTGTAATTTATTGTATTTTGTATTAAATGATTTAATTTTTTATTAGATATTTTATTTTTTGTTTTGTTCTCAATTGTATTCTTAGAAATTTCCTAAATAGTGAATAATTATCTTTCTTATTAATTTTCTAGGAAAGCATCTCTTCTAAGGTAAATAGTCTCGACATTTACCAAGAGGGATGCTGCCATAGAAAACACTTTTGGAGAGATTAACTCAATGTGTTTACTATGAGGAAAACTTAAAAAATTCCATTGGAAAAGTGCTAATTTGAGATATTTTATTAAATTATTTGAACAAGGTTCATACGGTCCTTAAAAGTCCTTAAATTTCTTTCTTTTTTTTTTTTTTTTTTTTTTTTTTTTTTTTTTTTTTCTTTTTGGACCAATTTTTGGCCCTTAATTGAGAAGTCCTTAATTTCGACCAAAATCGGTAGCAGGTCTGGTCCATCTGAAATTTCTGTCTTTTTATAACTGCCATTTTGAGTATGAATTAGCATTTTGGAGGAATATTTATGGTGATTCACTGACAAATATGATTATTTTTGAATGGGTTTTAATTTGTAACTATTTCTAATATATAAACAGTGGGATACTTGAGTTTCTGGGCTAGAAGTGAAACACAAGCATTTCGAAATGACTTCTAATTTTTTCTAATGAAGAACTCTTAAACAACTTTTCGCTTTTGAGGATGTGAATTGTTTTATTAAACAGTTTTAAATTTGGCTTCTTGCCAACATTATGGAGATTTTAAGTTTTTTATAGAAAATTTTTAATATGGAGATCTACGAATTTTGCTGAGATTTTTTTAAGACATTTGATAAATTTCATTAAAATAATGGTAATATATTGAAATTATAAATTAGAAATAACATTAAAATAAAGCATGTTTACTTTTTGCTGTCATATTATAAAGTGACATTACTTTTCATTTTTGCAACTTATGCAATATTTTGAATCTGAAAAATAAACATGGTACAGGGTTCGTAGCGGTCCTTACAAGTGTTTATAAGTCCTTATATTTGAAAATAAATTATAAAAGCCCTTATAGGTGCTTACTTTTTCTCTAAAGCACTTATTTTTTGTTTTGTTTTTAGTGCTTTTTTTCCCTGCATCAAAGCCACAAATAAATAAACTTTTTCTTTCTTATCTGTAGTGTAAGATGTGAATCATACTTCCAGAACTAGCTTTCTCTGTATTAACATAACCTTTGATTCCGCGAGTAGAGTAGAGACAGGTGCACGTCGTTCTATTGGTCAGAGTTGTGAAAGGGGTAGAAAATTCCGGCATATTCCGCATACTTTTCCTCCCACCCACAGACTATAGACATTTCAAATCCCACGTGGTCAGTTCATACTTGCGTTTATTACGATCGATTTATGCTTATACTATAAGCAATATGTATGAATATTTATAATATATTTGCAGTAAAGGCTGAAGTTACAAAAGACTTAAATCTTTCAAATAAATCTAATGAAATGTTAAAAACTGTTTTTGAAAAACAAACTCTCTTAAGAGATTTGGATTCAGACTTTAATGAAAAGAAAAATCAAAAATAGAAGTAATATTACTAATTAATAAGCATAAATCATTAAATTAAAATTTAATCTTTTTCTTGTTCCTTTTTTTATGTTGTAAAGTACTTTGTATGAATATAAAAATACAGTTTTATTATTTATTTTCCATAAACTGATATTTCATTGTTAAATCTTGTAATATAGTTTAGTTTTGCATAGGGTTCTTTCTCCCCCTCTCATTGTAAACTAGTTCTATAAATTGAACTGTTATTTGCAATTAAAAAATAATTGTAATTGTTTCCCATGGTTGAGTAATGCTGATTCTCTTTTTAAACACTGAATTTCTCGGATTTTGAATTACGGTTAAATCTTATTTTTATTTTAAGGTTATGCAGTTTTGTATATGTAATTAAACAGGTGCTTATTTTTCTTTCTTAAAATGTGCTTGAAAAGTGCTTATTTTTTTTTAACTAAAATGTGCTGCTGAACCCTGTGGTAATAAATAAATGAACCCTGTGGTAATAAATAAGGTACCCTGTGGTATAAAGCACAATTTACAAAACAATTCTTAGCAAAACCAAATTAATTAAAAATGTGTCCTTTTTAATTTTTCATGGTAAGGGTTTAAATTAATTAAAATGTGTCCTTTTTAATTTTTCACGGTAAGGGTTTTTCTCATGAATATTCAGAATTCTCAGAATATGCATCAGTTTTGTCTATGAAATTGATTTATGAAATAATTAAAAATTTGGAACGTTTAGAAAGATTTTAAGTCAAGTTTTATAGACTGACGATTTTAAGATTCCAAAAAAGTATGACAAAATAAAAAATATCCTCATAATATTAACACACAATGGATGTAATTTATAGAAAGTTTGTGATGAATTTCGTACTTTTAGGAGAATTTTTGGAAGAACAATGAAAACATAATATTTACATGTTTTACTTCTGATACTAGAAGTCTTTTTCTTAACATGCTAATATCCTCCCTTTATTTTTTATACTTTTCACTAGTCACAACCATGGAAAATATCAAAAATGCTTCTAATCGGTGTCCGCCGAAAAGTCACATAGAAAACAGTGCAACATGAAAACATCTTGGGAAAAAATATTGCAGTTCTAAAACATCGGGGTACAAAACATTGTCATTGAAAATAAAGTGATTCGAAAACCTCACAGTTTAAAAACGTTTTCAAAAATATCGTGGTAGAAAATAAAGTACCTACAAATCATCGCATGATGATAAAGCCACAGTCATGCATTTTTCAGGTTTTAATAACTGTAAAAGGAAACTCGCATAATAATAATTTGTGAACACAAGATGGAAAGAAGGGTAATTTTTATTTTCATATTTTTTATTAACTAATGAATATTTGCAAAAAATGTAAAATGGAAACTTAAATATAGAAAATTAATGCAACTTATAGCACTTAATAGTTTTAAACCGACATAGTTAACTAACAAATGTCATTAATAAATTTTTTAATACAGTTGTGCTGCTAATTTTTCATGAAAAGTGTAGTCTAAAAAAGAATTGAAAAAAGATCTTCAAAACTGCATGACCTTAATCTGTAAAAAATTGCCAAGTTAATTACGAGGTTATTTTCTTCACTTTTGTTAATCTGATACTCTCATAGTGAAAATTATTTCTTGTTTTGTTTAAATTTCTTGTTCTTTTTTTTTTAATATTAGTTAATAAATAATATGAAAGTAAAAAGTATCCTTCTTTCCATCTTGCGCTCAAAAATTATGCGAGTATCTTTTAACAACTATTAAAGCCTGAAAAACGCATGTTTGTGGCGTTATCGTCATGCGATGATTTGTAGGTACTTTATTTTTTACCGCGATATTTTCGACGTCGGTGTTTTTAAACTGTTTTATTTTTAAGACGTTTTCACCTTGCGTTGCCCCCCCCCCCCCCGCGATGTTTTCGGCTGTCACTTTCTAATCTTATCACTTGGACAAACATTTAAAGAAAGGAATTTTTCTATTAATAAAGAAATTAAAAACTAAGAATTTAAAAGATTCATCTTGTATGTTTCAGTGCTTCGTACAAGGGCCTGGTACTAGGCATTTTCCCACATGATGCAGTATCTGTGGATCCTAAATTCTGCTGCCTAGTGCCTTCATTAAATCTGCTCCCTGTGCCAGTCTAAAAGTTTTTCCATATATATTATTGCTCTGTGTGTCACTAAATTCTAAAAATTCTGCCACACCGTCTATGTAACTGACTCTTACCATATATCATTTCATATTTTTCTGAATGTTCATATTATGAAAGAAATACAAATTTCAGCTTTTTTGTTGTTGTTTTGGCAGCTTGTACATTCTAAATGCATTTAGTTTTACAGAATAAGTGAAATCTTTAAATCCAAAAATTCTAAATTGAAGATGAAATATATTGAAGAAACTGAATACATAAAGAGAAAGAAAATTGTTCTTTGAAGATATGTACGTTATTATTATGAAAATTAACCAGTTTATGTCTTCAGCCTGTACTCTTAATTTTCTGTTTTTTTACCAGAATGTAAATCAGTTTTTAAAATGAGGTTTTTGGATCGTAAGACGAAGTGTGTTTCTGGCATCCTCTTGCATACTGCATTAGTACCTGCAAGGTCTGATAATTTGTTGTTATTCTGCTTTGCATTATCGCTGCCGACATTTGAGTTTTTACAATGAAAGTGCTACTATGCAAGATAAGATTAAAATTCAATTTTATAGTCTTTGATTACTAGTCCACAGTTTTAGTTTGAATTTGGCTATTCCTGTTTAATTGCATCATCATGAGCTGTAATTGATTTTGTTAGCATAAGAACATGCCTTTATATTCTATGTTCTTTTTAATAAGAGGTTTATTTAAACCTTTATGTGACTCTGTAATTACTTTCAGACACGGTGATAATTTGCTTCACATCTGTCAGGGGTTTTGGACTATTTACCTTTTACCAGATCAAGTAAAATCTCATTGGTAACAATGCCGAGAGATTGACAGGCTAGGAGATAAAGCACACAGAAGCTGGTGGGAACATTGATTTATGTATTCAAACAAATTTCTAATTGTTAAAAAAGATGCTTACAGAGAAGGAAATTGGTGTAAATTAGCCAATGTATCAGTTTAGGCTTCAGATTAAGAAGACTTGTAAATATTTGGTTGCGTGTTCTTACTACAAAGCATAAATGTTGTGTAATTAACTGCTCACCCTTAAAAGTTATCTCTGCTTATTTAAAGTGAGTTATTGCCTTTCATTAACCCTGACTGTAGTCACAAAAATGTAAAATTAATGTAAATCTTATTTTTTGCATCTAGTGAGACAAAACAGCTTATCACCTCTGGTGCTTTAGTGACTTATTGGAACCTCAAATTATATTAACTGGGTTATAATCCCAGGAACTCTACATGAAGCTACACTGCTAACTGTATCAGACAGGCAAAGCAAAACTAAATTTTAAAACTTGCCAGCTGTGCCTACATCAGGCTTTCAAGGTCTGTTCAGATGAGCAGGTCTTGTGTTAGCAATCGTGCCGATTGTGATTTTGCTTCTCATTTTAACCTATGCTGTTTGACTTTTTTAGTAAATCTACCTGCTATTTACTAAACCTCTAGACTGAGCAAAAGTACGTGACAAAGTGAGACTTAAAATCAACATAAAGCTAACAGTTAGTAAGATGTAAATAAAATGTTACTAATCTTTCAAATATTTTCAACTGTCAAGTGTGAAATATTTAATGCTACTTGATAAATTTTATAAAGTTGATTTTATTCTGAAATTTGTTTTATAATTATGTTTAATAATAATGTATTCTACTTACGGATTTATTTTATTCTCAGGATGGTAGTACAAAAGTGAAGTTCAGGCATAATATCTTTAATTGAGTTTATTCAGTTCCCATTTGGCGATAGGTCCTTAATTTATTTCATCAATGGTCCTTGAAAGCTTTTAAGTAATTCAATTATTAAATTACTTAATTTACATGTGTGAAATGTGTACGAAATGTTATACTATGCTGTACGAACCCTGTTAACACATTGACTGCCATGAGGGTCGCTGGTGACCGGCACTCGACTTAGCTACAGCGCCGTGGGTGCCACCAGTGACCGGCGACGCTACCAATAGTAAAATACATAATTAGAGTAATGCTAGTGATTCAGAGGTCTGGATATTGGATATCTGGTTGCAGCCTTTGTACTGTAATTAGAACTTTTGACAAGTTAGTTTGAAGCTAAGTTTTTTTTGTTCTTAATGATATGTGCGTCCACCAGAGGCCGAGCGGTAAAGTCTCTGAACACTGGTAGTTTGGTCTGAGGTTCGAATCCCGTGAATGGGCTGGCTGCATGGGCATTTTCGTAGTTTTCCCCATGTGTAACGTGTATACGAGCCACTTTCCCTTAGAAAAACCTCCACAAAGGCATCCCTTTCCTCTTAGGCAGATGACCTTGAGGCTTTGCCATAATCACACACACACTTAATGATATGACTCCTTAAATTTTGAGATAAATATTTGACTTAGAGTAAATTTCAGATTTGGCTTCCACAAGATTAGAGAAGTGATTTTATTATTAAATGTGCTTTTATTGGCCAAGATGTTAACTACTTCTAAAGTAAGCAAAAATACTTGTCTTAGGCTGTTGGTAATAAAATGACTGATTTTAAGGATGATTGAAGAATAAATAGAATAAATTAATTCAGAATTTATTATAATGCATTCTTGATAAAGTGTGTGAAGCATATAATTTAAAAAGTGTTACCTGGATACTTGTATTTTAATAGCATTACTTATGTCATTTTTTGTGATTTAAATTATAGATTTGTGATTATTATTTATTTATAGGAACTTCTGGTGCTCCTATTGATATTGTTGCAAATTATTTTGAACTCCTGTCTAGACCTCAGTGGTGTGTATATCAGTATCATTGTGACTTTTCACCTGTGGTTGAAAGTACTCGTATGCGATGTGCTTTCATACGTGACCACAAAGAAAAAATAGGACCTGGTTTCATTTTTGATGGAATGTCAGACTTAAAAACGCTTAAGAAGTTAGATGAGGTAGGTTCCCAGTACATATCTTTCTCAATTTTCAGCTGAAATATTTATTAAAATGTCTGTATTTTACCATTAAATATGTCAAATTTTAATTTAATTGGAATTGAAGTAGATTAATAACTGTTTCCGAAAAGTGTTTAAATAAAATCTTTTTCTGCCCATTCCCAATCATAGTTAAATAATCTATCTGTACAAAAATTGTTTTACACAATAAAGACCTACCTAATTACTCCTTAAAATTTTCCATCATGTTCAGAGATATTTAGACTATACCAAACTAGCTATATTTTACAGAAATGTGCTGTTGTAGGAAAATTGGAAGGACTCGTTTCTAAGCTCATTATTTTTTTGGTGATTCTAAAATATTGCTCTTTGTGAAACAGTGGGCATAATTTAGCAGTCAGAAGTATAGGTGATGAGTGGAATCCTTTAATCCCGTATGTAGTAACAAATTTCTGTTCTGACAGAGCAGTAACAGATTTCTGTTTGGTAATTAGCTTAAGCCGTGGATTGAAGAGTATTTCTTGGGCCATGTAAGTCGTTTTTAATTAAGTATTCCGCCACTGAATGAAAGGCACTATACAGATACATATTAGTTGGGAAGTCATTATATCAAAAGCTTCCCAGAGAAAAGATAATGATCACTTTTCTCATGATGTTCACTTGCCATCATGTCCCCTGCATTCCCAATCTACAGTTTTAAAAGTATCTTAAGTTTCTCGTCATTGAACAGTCTTCCCGGGGACATGGCCATGAAGGGTATGGATGCTTATTCAAATCATTACTAGCATCACTAACCATTCAGATGGCTTGTGTCACCTCTCCTCCTATAGCATAAGCTGCCTTTTCGGATAGTAGGAAACGGGTCTACGTGTTTCATGCCCTCAGAACTAAGACTGTCAGTATAACACTAAACCAGTATATATAACACCAGGGAGTAACAGCCTGATTGGAAAATGCTTGTGACATCATGTGTCAGGTGTTAGTTGGTCTTTTCAAGAATAACTAATCATAGTTCAACAAATTCTGATCCTTATCTTTCCTATCAAGCACCCTGTTATGAAAAGCCTGTTTATCCTGCAGATCCTTTTCAGTTATATTATGGTGAAAAAAGGTAGCAAGTGCTTTTTGTGATTAACCTTTTCCCGGGGGGGGCTGGGACATAGTGTCCCGAAGTAAGTGTACAGCTACTGGGGGCTCGGGACAGTTTGTCGTTGGTGGCAGGGGTAGGAATCCTAGCGCTTGAGGCTTGATGACTATTTCATGACACCCCGTAGAGTGCGTTCTTCTGTGGCATTCCGCTAATGGATTGGGGAAAATTGTCCGTGTTTTGAATTCACATGTGCTGTTGGCAAATTTGGTATCTTCTAGGAAGTATTTTGTTAAGAGGAGAAAATAAAAAGAATAATTGATTACTTGGATTCACACGCGTTTGCCTTTTCAGGTTTTTTCCTGTGCAAATATGGCTTGAAGGTCAAATATTTAAATTTAAAAAAAAAAATTTTTTAAGTATGATATTTTTCAAAACAGCCATCTTTGTGTAGTGGAATATTGCAAAATTTACAGAGAAAGCTTTTTTTTAACAAATTTGTATTTTTTAACTATGCATTTTCTAGAAGATTTTAAAATTCAACTGCTACGCAAATATTTATAAATTTGTTTTCCGAAATTCAACAGTCTTCTGGAATGTCTAATCTGAGTATTCTTCATGTGGGTTCAGATTTAGTTTAACAATCTCTTATCCATAAAATTGTCAGAATGTGTAGGGAATTCTTGCATATAATATTTTTCCCAATTTGCAACTGTGTATACTTTATACGAATTGAACTTTATACATTATACGTTTATTCCATCCCACTCCTAAAAATGGAATAATACGAGGGTTGGAACTTTAATAGTGGCAACACAGCTGAAAAAAACGCTATGCAACAAAACCAAAGAATATCGTGTATACCACACATGAACTACATACCTACCTTACATCTCAGCAAAAATACTCGTCCTGCCTACGTCACGCGTATGCGAGTGACGCGAAGAACGAATCCTTGTATTAGCTTGCGGTCTAAAGTAAGTGTTGTCAGTATGTTTTCAAAACAAGAACAACGATGTTGATAAAAATTGAACGTGCCAGAGGTCGTACAGCACGACAGTGTCATCAAGGGCTTCATGAGGCTTGTGGGGAATCTGCATTGCCTTACAGAACCGTAGCAAGATGGGTGAAAGCATTCAATGAAGGACGACAAAACGTGGCAAACATGCTGCGGCCAGGTCGTCCGAGTGTCAGCGATGCAGACGTGCAAGCTGTTGCCGCACTAATGGACAGTGATCGCCGCTAAACGATTCGTCAGCTGGCCGGACAAACAGGATTAGCGCATACGACTGTGCTGCACATTCTGAAGGAACGCCTGTCTATCAGAAAAATTGCTTCACGGTGGGTTCTACATCAATTGACGGAAATGCAGAAATGGCTACGATACGATGCTGCACGAACCCACCTAGAGCGCTATGAGCGTGAAGGAGATGCTTTTTTACACCGCATCATTACACTGTATGAGACTTGGGCCGATCATACCAGCCAGAACTGAAACTCCAATCAAACGAATGGCGTCATCACGGGTCACCACGATGTTCGAAATTTCGTCAGAACTCCAGCAATGTGAAAGTTATGGTGATTCTCGTGTACGACTATGATGGTGTCATCCTAACGCATACCGTTCCCCCACAGCAGACCGTCACTGCGCAGTATTACTGCTCATTTTTGGAGCACAATCTCCTACCAGCTTTGATTCCTAAGATGAAGGAACCACTTCGTGGCACTCGCTTCCAAACTGTTCCTGAGATTCTTGGGGCAGTAGACTGGTCCATTAAAACTATCAACAAAATAGGTGCTGCTACAGGTATTCTGCGACTTCCACATCGTTGGAAATGGGTTGTACACAATGCTGGCGACTATATTGAAGGACTTTAAAACATGGTGACATGAATCACTTTTGTATTCCTTGTAAATAAATAGTTGCCACTATTAAAGTTCCGACCCTCGTACAATAGATATTACAGTACAAAGTCCCACTCCTAAAAATTGAATAATACAATAGATATTACAGTACAAAGTCCGAAATCTGGACGTCCATTACCTGAAATGATCTAAAATCGACTTCAAAACCACCAACGTTTTCTCGTAGGCTTTTAGGCATGCGCATTTGATTCCGCCCCTCCGCAGAATAAAAAAAACATCTGGGGAATCTCGATTCTTAATTTCACTTCACTAAGTAAAGTACCAGATTATTGAAAAAACAATTATTTTAGCATAAGTTTGTATGATCAGTAATTTGGCTCCATTGCTGTGTATTTGCTTGGCATACATCTCAAACCGAAACATTCCTCATAGATACATCGTTGATTTGATGCCAACCTGATAAATCATTATTTATTACTTTCCTTTCATCACTGCATGTTTATCAAAACATGACAACTTGAGTAGTGACTCGTGTAGCGATGCATAAACAATTTTTTTATGTAGGTAATCCTTATCCTTACTAATATTATAAATGCGAATGTGAATTTGTGTGTTTGTTACGCTTTCACGCCTTAATTACTTAACCGATCATTATGAAATTTTCAAGAAATATTTTTATAGAAAAGGTTATAGGCTGTAAAATGTCTTCGTACGACTTAAATTAGCCAGGATATTAATTAAAAACTATTTTCCATTACATTTTTCACCTATTTTGTTGTGTTTTTCCCTATTAAAGTGATTTGGCTATTTGCTAGTTTAGAATTTCACAAATATCTATATGGAATGGCAGTTAGTTTAATTTCGAGACACATATCTGCTGATTCCAAAAATTCGTCGGAATCCATCGATACCATTCTCATCTTCATACGACTTTAATCAGCTGAGATATTAATTGAAAACTCTGAAAGCGCTAATTTGAATTCGACCCAATAGCAACATTAAGGATTTTTTCTTTTTCTCGTGTGGGTCCAATAAATTGGTGATAAAAATTATAACTTTTGATCTAATTATCCAAATTTCTTGAAATTTAGAAACTTGTGTTGCTCTCTGAATGATAGGAACAATGGTGGTGAAACTGTTTTTGTCGCTTAATTATTTCCAGTTTCATCTCAGATGAAACAAAACTCCGCTTGCTATCGTTAACTCTTTGTTGACAGGCTGCAATTCAAAAGCGACAGTAACTCTTCACTTTTACTATTTGAAATTAACTTTTCACTTTTACTGCTTGAAATTAACTTTTCACTTTTACTACTTGAAATTAACTTTTTCTAACTTCTAATTAACTTTTCGACTTTTGTGATATGTTTTATTTCGTATTTTTTTAAAGATCTATTCATTCGTGTCATGTATTTCTGTTATTGTTGCTTGAAAAAATTGCATTTACATTTTATATTCTTTACATTTTACTGTGTGCGATAAATTTTGTTGTATCATTTTAAGGCGCTCGAATGTTCTTTATTTGAAATTTTACCCGGAGTGTATTTTTAAAATCCACATGGAGTTGAAACTTATTTAAGGGCATCAACACGAGCAAAGCCGCCAGTTAAGGTAATTGAATAATAAAAGAGCATGATAACTTTTTATTTTGACATTACGCTTGCCAATTATTATAGATTTAAGTTAAATGCGCTAAAAATTGTTGACGAGGAAAACTTTACAAAAAATTTCTTTCCGTATGCAAAAAATATTATTTGTTGATGATACTCTTAGACCCAAAGATTATATTTAGGGCTATTTGAATTAAGAATAACTCATTTATTCATATTAACCCAGAACCAGCGCCAGGGCTCGTATCACCGCACCGGGTCGCAGAATTTAAGACCCACAGAGTTAGGCGGTAAGATATGTAGTGCCGGCCCTCAATAAGGTATTATATAAGTATATGTGGGAGTTTATTTATTCAGAACTGTGATGTGCAAGAAATAGACGTAAGTATAATAAATAACTAAACTAATACAATTCAGGATTAATTGTCTCGGTGCGCGATAGATAGAACCAAGATAAAAGTTAATGGAGCAGCTTGTCATTAGTCGCCAAGCTCATCATGCATACCCAAATATGTATTGTTAAGGATAACTAAATTTGATGGTGATAGCGGCTAATTTTAAAGGTTTTCGGATGTTGCAAAACAAAGGTGAAATTTTCCAATTAACGGATTTTGTAAAGAAATGTGGAGAAGCAGTAATAAATGAAGATGATAATTATCAATCAATTAATGAATGGCGAAATCTGTAGTATGGTTCTAGACCATAGGTATTGTGAATAGCCTCTTATCTATTCACACCGTCGGTGCGATTAGCCACTGCGTTGCCTACATGGATGACGAAACACGAATTCAATAATTGAAGAGTTAGGTTTGGAGGCAACTTTCACGTGATAAGTCTGTCTCCTGCCTGCTCAACAATTATTCACTCATGCTTTTTTATAAATTTTTAGAATTAAAAAATTTATTGAAATTATATATTATACATTTATTATATATTCATAGATTTTGGTACTTGCACTTGATTTACATATGCTCTCAGAATTGCAAAACAAAGGTGAAATTTTGCAATTAACGTATTTTGTAAAGAAATGTGGAGAAGTGATAATAAATGAAGATGATATAAAAGAGGTTTTTCATTGTGGATGACAATGCTTCTCAATCATGAATCAATTAATGAATTCTGATACCAGTAGTATGGTTCTAGATCAAGAAAATTCCGCTACCGATAGTGAAGAAAGTTACAGAGAAGTTACTGAAAACGAGAAAATTTCAATTGACAAGTTAGTCGGAATTCTCGAAACAGCAGTTACAGGACTTAGCAATTTAACTGAACAAGAGATATTATGTCTGTCTGCAGAATTAAAGAGAAAGTATTAGTTCAAGAAACGAAGCAACTTAAACAACTTGCATTGAAAGAAATGTTTAATAAGAAACAAAGAAATATTAAAATTTTTGTAACTTTTGATACCCTTTAGATCAGTGTTTCCCAAAGTGTCACCGGGTCGCAGAAAAATTCAGCTGGGTTATGGCAAAAATTGTAAAAACACAAAAAATCTACAACATTTTGCTCTAAATTTAATATTTTTCGAAACTTTTTCACTCAATTCGTCATTCAGTGCCTTCTCTGGTACATGGGCCGTAAACTCTCGTGTGTCAAAACAAGGTTATGTTTGAATTTTTGTTACCTAATTTTTTTTGACAATAGTTATTATTACCTATTAATGGCAACTTCATATTGGTAATAAAAATACTTATAAATCATCAATAAACTAATTTTTTTTATTAAAGTATTCAACCATTTTTAAAATGGATAAATGGTTAATTAAGAAAACCACAGATTTAAATGATGATCAACCAAGCACGAGCAAAGCTGAACATCATGATCGTGAAAAAACTGTGCCTGAAGCACCTAAAGCAGATATACAGCGCCAAAATAACAAGCGTAAAGCTATTTGGACTCTCAACTATTGTGGTGAATTTACGCTTTGGGTCCATTGCCGGCGGCAGTCAAAATAATTTGCCGTTATGTGTTATTTTCAATGAGCAACTTTCAGATGAGTATGAAACCGTCAAAGTTGAAATGGCATTTAAACACACTCCATTCTGAGTACTCTTTAATTAACTTTTTTACTGAGAAGTAAAATGGATTGCTGCTTCCCCCCAAAAAAACAAAAACTCTTACTTCACCAGTCAAATGAAAACCTCACTTTGACATCTTTTGAAATTTCCAAATTAATAACTGAAACTGGGTATCCTCATAGTGCTGGAGAAAAATTAATACTTCCTGCTTTGAAAATTGTCACAAATAATTTATGCGGAATAAAGGGAAAATGTTTATTTTCGGTGATACCATTATCAAATACAGTTAAACGGAGAATTGGTGATTGCGCAAAACATTTAGAAGAAGAACTAGTTGCTTAAGTAAAAAAGAGCAAGTTTTTTTCCTTGAAAATAGAAGAAAGCACAGATATCGAGAACAATGCAAATCTAATGTGTTTTGTTAGATATATTGACGAAGACACCATACAAGAAAATTTTTTGTTTTGTAAAAGGCTACCGACAAGAATGACCTCAGATGAAATTTTTAAGGCTACCAATGATTTTATCACTAGTCACGGTATCAATTGGATGAAGTGCGTTGGGCTAAGTAGCGACAGAGCGCGTGCAAGCTGTCATAAAGGTTTGGTTAAACAAATTCAAGAATTAGCAATTTATTGTGTGTGGGTGCACTGTAGTATCCATAAACAAGCGTTGGTGGTAAAACGAATGCCTTTAAATTTAAACTAGACTTTGGAAGAATGTGTAAAATTTGGAAACTACATAGTCTCGTCCAATAAATAGCAGACTTTTTATCAAATTGTGCAAGGAAATGGGGAGTGATCATAAATACCTCCTTTTGTATTGTAATTCACGATGGCTTTCAAAAGGAAACAGTTTAAAACATCTGTTTGAGCTAAAAGACGAAGCCTTGGTATTTCTGAATGAACATCCACCATATAGAAAAGATGCTATTTTTCCTTTTGAGGATACATTCCACGATTTTGAGTGGTTAATAAAAGTAGCTTATTTGTGCGACATATTTGTAAATGTTTTCAAAGTATCGGAAAAAGTCGCTGCAATAATTTAACCCCTTTGCGCCGACTGTCACGTCTATGTGCCAGCAACGAACACACTCACTTCCCACCCGACACGCAGGCGTGCCAGAGCATTTTCCCGTTCACTACCGACTGTCATGTATTTGTGCCAGTGTCCTGGAACATTTTTCAAACTATAATTTCTGCCACAAATGGCACTGTATGTCCATATGGTTTCAGATACATGTACATTAGACCTTCTACTTGAAATGAGAGAAGCAGGACTCACATACACGTGTTTTTGATTATATAAACAAAAGGGGAAATAAATGTTTCCGAATAGCGTGATTTATGATGTCTCTTTAAATCGCACTTTATTCGCACGTGGTAGTTGTTTATTTAAGTAGAGAAGTTTTATTTGCTCTAAAGCGTTGGGTATTTCGGTTTGCAGTTCAGTTTTTAGAAAATAATTAGATCTTGTTAGACGTGAATTCTTTCTGTTTATACCGTTGCAATGTCGAAGCATCGAAAATGTTTAACAGAGCATGAAATAGCAGAAATGATGCAAAATATTTCAGATATTGATTCTGAAATTCTGATATAATAATATTTGTTCTGAAACACATTTTTCAGAAGAGACTGATAAGAAAATGAGACGACCATGCTTCGTTTGTTCACATTCCCGGAAAAATCCTCCAAAATGGCATATGAGTTATTACGAGTGCAAGGAATGTAACGTAGGACTTTGTTTAGATCCCTGTTTTCAAATTTTTCATACGAAAAGAGAGTTTTAAGTAATATATTTAGTTTTCAGATGTATAACGTTAAAAGTCATAAAATGGTGAGTAATGAAAATAAAATGTGTAAAATATGCATTTAAACAAGAAATAAGGTAATTAAAGTATATAGTATAAAAATATCTATAAAGCATAAGCCGTTTAAATACTCTATAGAGAATTATTAAACAATGCGTTGATACTTTGGAAATTTCATGGATTAGGCTTAGTAGCAAAAAAGCCCCCAGCCCTGGACAGACGCTCGCGTAAGACACTGCCGGCCTCCGCGATAAGCGCGCGTTTGCGCTACCCGGCTAGAAGGGGTTAAAAAAAATGACTCTTTGGAAACAACAACTTTCAAAAACAAATTTTAAATCTTTTGAAACATTGCATAAATTTATTGAAACCCATTCAAACTACGATAAAGATTTACATCTTGAAATACTATCAGTTTCAATTCAAGAACATCTTTCGAAGCTAATAAATAGTTTTAAAGACTACTACTTTCTGGATATTCCTTCAAATAATGTGTGGATTAAAGATCCTTTTTCTGTCGATATTGAATAGGAAGAAATGCTTAATCTTAGTGAACAAGAAGTTGATAATTTAATTGAAATTTCATACGAAACCAATCTTAAAAAAGTGTTTGAAACTGTACCACTAATTAATTTTTGGTTGCACTGTCAAAAGGAATATCCAAGCGTAAGCGAAAAGTGATGCAATTTTTAATGCCTTTTGTCACCACTTATACGTGTGAAACTGCCGTTCTCAGCCTTTGTGTACTTAAAAAATAAGTATCGAAACAGGCTCGATGTCGAATCTAATTTGAGAATAAAATTACCATTATTAAGTCCTAATTTGAAATTACTATGGGATTGAAAACAATGTCATCTTTCTGATTAAGGTCCAAAATGTGTAAAACAAAAGAATTTAAGTTTTAAATGAAGATTATGGATTGTCTTTATATTTATGTTTTTGTTAATAATTATTTTGCAGTTTTTGTGTATGAAATAAACAACTAAATAACTTGAATTTTGATTTTATTAAAAAATAAAATTTGTTTTGTAAATAAATGTTTTTTTATAAAGTGGGTCGCGAAAAAATTAAAAATCTCGTACCGGGTCGCGGTCAAAAACGTCTGGGAAACGTTGCTTTAGATCATAAATACTTCGTTATTTCATAAATCATGATTTCATATTTTTAATTTTATAATTTCTATATGCACATCTTAAATAGATTTAAACTGATCTAAAATCCGGAAAAATTCCGAATCCGAATTGCCGAAGTCCGTCGAGTCCGCATTTCGAACTTTGTACTGTAATCTGCAAAATCTATGCCTATTCACATATTTGTTATAATTTGTTTTAATCTATTCACATATTTGTTATAATTTACGATTAAATTAGGCTTTTGTATTGGGACATCTGATCTTCTTTTGGATTCTTTAAATTGTGCAGAATGTATAGTTGAGATAATATTGACATTTCTTCTACCATTATTCTGTACTTTTAACAAAATTTGATTTGTATGACATTAATGCTTGTTTGAAGTGAATGAGAAAATAACTATTTTTTCAGTTCCACATACTTGCTCTTTTTCAGAAGAATATTAGCCATATTGACACTGTTACAGATCTTGATAAATCTGGTGCCACATGTTCTTATGTTGTTCAATAACCATAAGGACAGTGTCTTCTAATTTTTTTGCCATCAACAGCATACACATGAATGTTACATACGATACATATTCTGTGACAACTCTGAATACTGGCGAGCGAGCTGGCTGCATGGCATGGGCTTTTTTTTTTTTCTTGTTTTCCCCATGTGTAATGTGCACCTTAGCCGTTTTCCTTAGAAAGTCCTCCACTGAGCCATCCCCTCCCTTTAGGCAGATAAGCTTCGTGCACTAAATAAACCAAACACAAACCACCCAAAGACAGCTGCTGACAGGGCGTGTGGGCATCTTTAAATTTTTGGTTTAAATAATCAGTGACAGGCTGGATTTTACCAAGCCTATGTGAATTGTGAGACATGTTCTCGTTTTCAAAATGCCAGCTGTATATTATTTGCTCAAATCTGTTGCTGCTCACTGCTAGTGAGAAGAATGGAGTTTCTATATTTCAATTAGTGGGCCAGTAATCATAGAGAATGTCCTTTTTTACTTGTCCCAGTAGAGCTATTAGCTCTGAAAACTTATTAATTTCCGTTACCGTTAAATCTTTTTTTGTTGTTGTTGTTGGTGAAATTTGATGGTTTCCCATGACATGATAATGATATCTATTGGATTTTCTCACCAAGTACTTGGGGGGGGGGGAAACTGCTACTAATCATCACAATTTTTGAAAAATTTGGCATAGTTTTTTTTTGTTGTTGTTGTTGTTGTTGTTGGGCTTGCCTTTGAAAGGTTAAAAAATTATTGCTTTGTCATTGTTCGACCGTATATCACTTATTTTCAATGTTATTTGAATTGTCTTTAACTTTACTCATATCTTCATCTTCTGAATTGCTATATCTTAATGGCAAAACATACCTGCCTTCTGAATCATTACATCACTTCAATCACTTTTGTCACCGCTATAACTTCTTGAATAACTGTCAGAACAATCTGATAGATCATTTAAATAAAACTCTACAATACCATTTTTTCGCAAACAATAATTTTTCAAAATAATATTAAAATGTGCGAGTTTACGGAGCAATGTAACTAGAGTTGTGCCTCAAACTAAATAACAAATGACTGTTCATCTGCATGCCTCTATAAATCTGGACATTAAAACGCAGGAATGAGAAGAGTCCTGCAGTTCAACACGTGGAGAGTGAGTGGCATTTGACTTCTGTGCACTTTCAAAGTTAAAACAAAAGTAAATATTGTAGAAACTGTTGATGTAGATGGAGAACTATGACATTTGTTCATTGTGATGAAGGAGTTTACCTAGAAGTAATGACATAGAAAAACGGATTTCTCTGTCATGTAGTAGTACTGATGGGGTAGCTAGCACATAAAATTGCATAGAAACGTAGACCGTTGAATCCATAATGAATAGGAAACTGCCAGCTGAGGAAGATTAACTATTCATCTTTATTTCAGTATATATACAAACAGGCAAAAATAGTGGCCACAAACAACTTGGCACACTACTCTTGCCTGTTTCAAAATGTTTACAATTTTGATAGATTTACAGTAAGAAAAGAGCAGCAATCCAGCTAGGCCGAATGAAGCATTGTGTTCAGAATGAAATCTTAAGTCGGAGTTATTTTTTGTTCTCAGTGCATTTTGATTGGATGATTAATAGTGCTGTTAAATTATTGCCTTTTTTAGTTCCATTTAACATCATCAATGATAGTCATTAGACATGAATTATTCTCGAAATGATACAATGAAGAGAGATTGCTATTTTTAGAATAAGAAGAATTCAATGTAAGCATTATAAAGTTATTGCAAATTTAAATTATAATTTATCTTACACATTTTTGTTACCTATTGTGTAAAATTGAAACTTTTGCTGAAAAGGCTTTTCTCTTTGCTGAGCCCTTTTTTTCTTCTTGAAGGGGAGAAATCTGTAAAGTATAAAATAAGAAAATAAGTCTCTAATAAATTACTAAATTAGCAGTAGCAAATTCTTTTTTAGGTTTTTTATATGTTCCCTTCCTGATGTCTGCAGTGCATGAAAATTTCTCTCGACTGTATCATTTCTATATTGGTCCACATATACAGCCCTTAATAATGCTGATGCACAGTTGCCAACTCTCTTGATTTAGGCGGGAGACTCCCGATTTTTGACCGCTCTCCCGCCAACCTGATTTACAATATATTTCTCCTGGCTTTTTATCTTCTTAAAATTTCACACGGTTTTTATGGAACTTGTCTTAATACTTTTATATGAACAAAAAAGAAAAAAAGTGATTTAGGACGTCTGAACGCAATTGAATTTTATCTAGATTATATCTAAACAAAACCTTGCGAATCAGGTGAGAATTTCTTTAGAAGGACATTCGACAGGCTTTAATATAGCACAGGTAATTATTAAAACTTGAAAAGATAATTGCTTAGCACTTGGTGCCGATATTGCACCAGTAATGGTAGGCTCGAAAGACTGGTGTTGCAGGCATCTTAAGAAAGGAAAATTGAGATTTGCAGATTATGAGGTGCACCTGTCACTTCTTAAATTTAGCAGCTGAAAAAGGGGCAGCTTCTTTACCAATAAATGTGGATGGAACACATTGTTGATATTTATTATCTTGAAAGGAATTCTAAAAGGAAGGGAAAATTGAAACTGTTCCAGCAGCTGCATAATACTGAAATAAGACAAATTTTAAAACATGTGTGTACATGCTGGCCATCGTTAAAGAAATGCTTATCTAGAATCCTCGATCAATGGAACCCACTTCTTGCATTTTTTAAAGAAGTAAATGCTTCGAGAGTTAAGATAAAAAGGCTCTATTGAAAGTTATAAAATACCTAAAGTAATTGGAGATGTAGCTACTACTTCCATTGTTAAAAATAGGTTTGAGAAAAATAAAGTAATTTCTGCACCATTCAGCAATTCAACTGGCAGTTCTCAAAATAATACTGTAAAATATAATCGCAAAGCTGATACAAATTTCTCTCAAAACAAAAAATTGCTCAACACACGAAACATTTTCCGATTACTGTAAGTTTATCTTGTGAAGAAGGAATACTTGTGTTTTTTTCTTCGGAACTTAACAAAGCCTTTTGCTTTTTTTTATAATTCATTTTGCCATCATTCAATGTTCTTAACAGAGTTTTACAAAGCGCAATTCCATTAATTTATGTTTTGCAATCAATAATTTATGATCTATTTAAAGACATTTTATCAAAGTTTGTAAAACCAGTCTGTGTATTGTCTTGTGTATATATGGTGTGATTTATGGTGAAATAGAATATTAGAAAAAAGATGAAGATTTGGTAATAGGAGCTGCAACTACAAAAGTTTTGTAGTGGAAGAACTTTCAGAAGAAGACAAAAATAAGTTTTATCTTCATGTTAGAAGTTACTTCTGTCGAGTATGTGATTACATACTACATAAATTTCCAGTCAACGATGAAGTGATTTTCCTTCTAAAGTTGCTGATGTTTCTGCTCTAGCAAATGCATCTTTTTCTGATATAAGGTACTTTTTGAAGAGATTTCCTGTGTTACTTTATTTAGTCATGAAAGATGATGATATTTATGTTGCCACTGATAATATTGCAGTCGCAATTTTGAAGTTTACAATTAGAAAACTTGGATGGAGAGAATCAGCTAGGATTGAGTTTAATTGGAAAACTGAAACTGAAAAGTGCTGATGGAATTATAAAATCTAGTGAACTGTCTAGAATTATGTTGGCCATCTTGACAGTTCCCCATAGTAATGCAGATTGTGAGAGGTTTTTCAGTGTTGTTGCGAAAACGAGGACTAAATTTAGATCTAATACTAGTATTGACGCATTAGAAAAACTTTTATTAGCGAAAGCAGGCCTACAAGGCAATTGTTATGAACAAAATTATGAAGTTTCTTTCTTAATGAAAGCAAAATCTTGCCACTGTTCATAACATTGTAAAAAAACTGATTAAAGTGTCTTTTTTTTTTTTTTTTTTTTTTTTTTTTTTTTTTTTTTTAATTTTGTTTGTTTTCAAGTAATAAAAATGTTTTTCTTATGTATAAGGTATTTTTATGCTGCTTGCATTTAAGAATTAGTAACTATTTAAAATTAATTTATTATTAAAAACTTTATTTTTATCATTTAAAAAGTATTTTTAACATTGTGCAAAATCTACTGATTTCTTAAAAAAATCTGATTTTTGAGTGTCATAGGTTGGGAAGTATGCGATAACAGAAGTAATGCTTAACCTAAACTGAAACTTCGCTGTTAAATAATTCAGAACTTGAATTGAAAATTTCAAGAACTGAAACCTTTCTCTTAATAGGCTACCATATCAGACAGATACGCACTTTTCCTTCTAGCTCTCTTCCATTTCTCATGCAACTACTTCACTCGCTGATGCTTAGACGTGTCACTTAGCTTCTGCTAGCTATTGTTCATTGTTTTAAAAATAAAATCTCTATAAAATTGGGGGATGCATAGTGCACCCCTAATGACGTGAAATGAAAAAGAATATATGTCTTAAGAATTAATCATAAAGGAATAAAATTATATGTGGAATGTCTGTTTTCGAACGTCATCTTTCTGACTATGCAGTGAAGCCTTTCCAAGTTATTACAATGCAAAGAACCATCACCACTCTGTTGCAGCTTTTTCTAAGTTATCCTATTACATAAATAATATGCAGCTATGGTGTGCACAGATTTTAGGAAATTTTGAAATTTTACTGGTATTTCACTTCTTTTGGGTCTTTGTAGAACTAACTGGTTCTAAATTTCTTACTTGTTATCTCTCTTTGCGTATGTATATATATATATATATATTATATAACTACTGCCATTTATGATAATGTCTACGTGAACAATTTAAATTTATGCCTGTATTATACTGGTTGCTGATATGCCTGAAAACAAATAGGTAGTAATGTGCCACCTATTTTTCCTAATTTTTCTTTCAGTATCTTAAGTAAAATACAGCTGTTCTAGTGAGAATCAAATGAATTAAAATTAGAACCATACTGTCATCAAATATTCACCTATGTCTTTATATCTTAAAAATGTCTTATATTCAAGGGGGTCTTCTTTCAATAAATACAATAAAATTTTATGTATTTTCTTTATTTTCATAAGTATTTTTTCTCCCACCAATATTTATGAAAATTAAGAAAACATGGGTACCAGCAGTTAAATGAGAAGTAACTGAATACTGGTAGCTTGTCCAGTGCTGGAATCTTGGCAAATAAGCTGGCTGCATGGGTGTTTTCATGGTTTTCTCTGCATGTAATGTGTATACAAACTGGTTTTCCATAGAAAGTTCCACGTAAGGATCCCTTCTCTTAGGCAAATAGATTTCATGTGCTTAGCAGTAATCAGATGAACCAAATCAAATCATAAATATTTGTTTGCCCCCAAAATTAGAAAAGTATTGCGAACTCAAACTGTATGAAGCTTTGTCTTGTTTGTATAGGTCACAGAATTATTCTCTAAGCGGCAAACTGATCAGGAAACAATTAGGATCACATTGAAGCGTGTTGCTGAATTGGCACCTAATCATCCAGAACTGGGTCGTTTATATAATACTCAGATGAGAAGGTAATATTTTAAAATTTTGAAAGTACTTTTAAATGAAGTTTTGAAATTTTGAAAATACATCATTATGCCTTTCAAGTGAATATTACATTTTCTTAGTTTTGTGGTTAAAAACGGAATATATTTGTTTTCTAAGCTATGAATAATTTTTCTCATGCAACTAGGGATTTGTATGTTACCTATTTTGTGCATGTCTATTGCTTCTTTCTGCTATTGTAAGAAATGGAGAAGAGAGCTGTTGAAATATTTTAAATTATTTGTAAATAAATGATGAGTGATTATTCATAATATAACAGCACAGTTTGATTCCTGCTAAAAATTGCTGTATATGGTTAGCTTTGGCAGAAATACAAGTGCATCAAAAGTGTACATAAAATTTACTAAAGTAGTATATATTGAACAAAATTCATTTATAGTATAGAGCAGCAATCAGTTTTTATAGATAAAGTGATAATAAGATCTCTCTATATATTTTAACAAAATTATACAGTTTAACCAGTAAGTGAATTTATGCAATCTTAGGTAGGCCATATAGATTATATCCTAGTTTTGAATAAGTATAGAAGAAGTTAAATATGCATGAATGGCAAAACTGAAGTAGCAGTTAGCCTCTTAATGTACTTGCACCTAACCACAGTAGTGCAGTTAATAGCATATGGTACAGATATATGCTAGTAATGAGCTGTCAGTTAAAATTCAACTGCAACCAATTCCCTCCCCTTTCTTTAATAACTGTCTCTTGAGTGTTATTTCATTTTAAACAAATTTCATATTCAGGGGAATTATCTGTATTCAGAATTTCGTGGCTCTATGTGCCACCATTTTTAGGAACTAAGAACATATATATTCTTCATTATTTAATAGAGATTACAGGCTTTGGTAATACATATATTTTTATTTTTAATATTATTCAATTGGTATTATTTTGTGTTTTTATAATATTTCTGATAAATGTCTATAAATATTACACAATTATTTTAATTAATAAAAAGTAAAATTTCTAATGCAATTTGTCATGTATCTCAGTACAGAATAATCATTTTGGTAAGATTTCTTTTAATGCATTGATGTGAAAGTAAATCAAGCAGAACAAAACCAAACACTACTTAAAAGACTGTCTATTATTTTGGTTCAATAAGTCACACACACAATATGACTTTTCGTGTACATCTTCAACATTTAAATGGAAACATGCTGCATAGTAGGTTTAACTGCTTTTGAGGTGCTGTCACACAGGCAGTCTTTCTGGACATCTGAATAACTGTACCTGACATCCAGTGCTTTTGAAACTGGAAGAAGGTTAGCTTGGGTGGCATTTTTCAGATTATAGGAACAGTGGTTTAAAAATTCAGTAGTGGTTGACCATAAACCATATGTAGAATGATTATCTTTTTCTACAGGCAAGGCCAGATTAACGCTAGGGTGAAATGATAGGAGATACTTAACTTAACAGCTAGGAGACATATTGTATGTACAGTATAACATTTGGCATGGCTTGGATGCACAGAAGCTTTTTTCACTCATTTCATTCATTGACCACTATGTGCCAGCATAATTATTCACTAAGAAATGTTTTTTTAATGACAGAAACTCAATAATTGGGCAACTCAGCAGTGGAGTTAAGCATGGATGAGAGTGGAGAAAATGCAATGCACTCAGTGTTTCAGTATTATCAAATTAAGGGGATATGGTGACATACCCACTGGCAAAATTTAACAATTTTGGGACAAAAGTTTATTAGGATATAATTTTTCTCAAAATAAGCATATGCTCTAAATTCTTTTTTAAATTTAAAAAAGCTCGTACATTGTATAAAACACATAAAACATAAATTTAAAGTTTAATGTTTTTAAAAACCAGTTGTTTAATTTCTCTAATCTTTGACAAATCTTTTATGACAGTGGTACACTTTTCTTAAAAAAAAGTACTGCATCAAATTCCTTCAAATGTTACATGATGGTTAAAAACATATTATTTAAAAAATAATAAATAGTATTTTACATTTTGCTTTAAAAAATATTTAAAATAAATTCGTAAAATGTTTTGAAAATCGTAGAAAAAATTGTATTATTTTTAATATCTCCAAAACTAACGATCATAGATTGTATATCCTGCATAGTTTCAAAGAAATAGTTAAGATAAACTGTGGAAAATTTAAGGCTGAATAGTTTTCAAGAAAAGTATACCGAAAGTTAAAAATAACACATTTTGAGAAAAACTGGGGGGGGGAGAACTCATTTCAACAGTAAAAAAAAAAAAAAAAAAAAAAAAAAAAAAAAAACATTTTAATATATTCATGCATCATAATCATCTTGAAATGGCATTTCTTCATCTAGTTGTTTTTGTTTTATTAACTTATGTTTCTTTCTAGCCATTTTAGAAAGCTTTTAGTAAGCCAGAGGGGCCTCATGAATTCTATCACAATCTATTTTCGCAAAAACTTTACCATTAAAAAAAATCCTCGTTGTATTCCTAATAATTCCATTACTTTATTGCACCTTTGTACACCATCATTAAAACATATTACCACATCTAATAAACCTAATTTGAATGTGATGACACTTGCAAAAACAATTTTTGATGTGAGTGTCCAAATGCAATTATTAAAACTTT
Source organism: Stegodyphus dumicola (assembly GCF_044657685.1). Classification (NCBI taxonomy): domain Eukaryota; kingdom Metazoa; phylum Arthropoda; class Arachnida; order Araneae; family Eresidae; genus Stegodyphus; species Stegodyphus dumicola. The sequence continues at coordinate 206,172,824 of NC_140771.1, forward strand.
CGTTCGGGGTTTTGAGTTGTTCAGTTGTCTGATGTATAGCAGTGCAAGGAGTACCTGTCGTTGGCAACAGCCTTGAGCACCTTACAGGGGGCAGTGCGATTTAGCTTACTTCCACTCCCAGTGGAGACCACTGGGGGGAAGAGTCCGAAGTCTCCCACCCTCTTTCCCTACCTAAACCTCTTGATAGCGTATTTTGAGTGCCCCTATGCCGCATGGACATTATTGGGATTCGAACCCAGGCCCTACGGCACGGCAGTCAGCGACACTAACCACTATACAGGGTTCGTACAGTCCTTAAAAGTACTTAAATTTTTTTTGAATCGATTTTTGGTCCTTAAGTCCTTAATTTTGGCCAAACTCAGTAGAAAGTCCTTAATTTTAATCATCTCAAATTTCTGTCTGTTTTTACGACTGCCGTTTTGAGTGTGAATTAGCATTCTAGAGTAATATTTTTGGCGATTCACTGCCTATATATGGTAATTCTTTTGAATGGGTTCATAAGTTATAATTTGTTTCTATTTCTAATATAAATGATAAGGATATTCGAGTTTCTAAGCAAGAAATGAAACATAAGCATTTCGAAATTCATTTTTTCTAATAAAGAGCTCTTAAACAACTTTTTGCTTTTGAGGATGTCAATTCTTTTATTAAACGGTTCTAAATTTGGTGACTTTTCAACATTTTGGTGATTTTAAAACTAGTTTCTATAGGAATTTTAAATTCAGAGATATGAGAGTTTTTCGGCGACATTTTTTTTTTAAACATTGTAACATTGATAAATTTCATTAAAATAACAGTAATATATTGAAATTATATTTAAAAAAGAATATTAAAATAAAACCTTTTTATTTTTCGATGTCATATTATAAAATTTTATTTTGAATCTGAAAAATAAACAAGGTATAATGCTATAAAGCACAATTTATGAAACAGCTCTTAGGAAAAGCAAAATTAGCTATGTAATTAATTAAAAATGTCTTGTTTTTAATTTTTTCGTAGTAAGAGTTTTTCCCATGTAATTGTCTCAGATTATAAATTCTCGGAATGGGCATCAGTTTTCTCTATATAATTAATTTCATACTTTTTCCTTTCCCCCCCCCAATATCTTTTTGTTGTTACAGAAATGGTAGGGCTAATTTTTTTTTAGGATTTTAGACATTGCAGCTTGTAAAGTTTAGAAGGATTTGAAGGCAAGATTTATAGACCTACGATTTTAGAAGATTCGAGAAATATGTGACAAATTGAAAAATGTTTCCATGGTATCAACACGTAATGGATGTATTTTACAGAAAGTTTTCAATGAATTTCATACTTTTTGGAGAACGTCTGGAAGAACAATGAAAACATAATATTTGAGTGTTTTACTTCTGATACTAGAATCTTAACATGTTTATTTTCCCTTTATTTTCTCTACTCTTCACTAGACACAAGCATTCAAAATATCAAAAATGCTTCTAATCGTATCACATGGGCAGGCATTATAGAAAGGGTTTTTTTTTTTTTTTTTTTTTTTTTTTTATTAATAAAGAAATTGAAAACTTACAATTTAAAAAATTCATCTATTATTTCTTAATGCATCATACACATAGCTGGCAATAGGCATTTTCCCACCTGATGCAATCTGTGTGGATCCTAAATTCTGCTGTTTAGTGCCTTTCTAAATCCTGCTTCCAATGCCTGCTCTAAATTTAATAGTTTTGCCATTTCTGGATTTTGTTGTTCGGTCTGTCACTAAATTCTAGAAATTCTGACACATCAGCTCTGTAACTGGCCTTTGCTATATAGTATATTTCATATTTATTCTGAATGTTCATATTACTAAAGAAATATAAAATTAGCCACTTTTACTGTGCATTCTAAATGCATTTAGTGATATTTATAATAACAGAAATCCTTAAATAAATCTGAAAATTCTAAAATGAAAAGGAAATGTTTTGAAGAAGGAAACTGAATAACTGAATACATAGAGAAAATTATTCGTCAAAGATATGTGCAGTTATTATGTAAATTACTGAATTTATGATTTCAGCCTTTACTATAATTTCCCATTTCTATTTCCTCATATGATATAGTTATTGAGCCAGATTAAATTAAAATTAAACTGTATAATCTTTGAACCACTAGTCCACATAATTAGTTTGAATTTGACTGGTCTTCTTATTTAAACCTTTGTCTGATAGTGTAGTTAATTTCAGACATAGCAGTAATATGTTTCAGACATAGCAGTAATATGTTTCACGTCTGTCGGGGTTTTTGGACTATTTAACTTTTACCAGATCAATAAAATTCTCATTACATTGTGGAGAGGTTGACAAGTTAGGAGGTAAAGCATGCAGAAACTAGCAAGAGCATTGGTTTGCATATTGAGACAAATCTGTAATTCTTAGAAAAGATGCTAGAAGAGAAGGAAATCGATATAAACTAGCCAAAATATTTGTGAAGGCTTGTAGAGACATTAGGTATTTTTGAAAGCAGGAAAGATAAAAAATTAATGCCTTCGCCAGGAATCGAACAGCGGACCTTTGGAATATCGGCCCAGTGTGCAAACCACTACCCCACGAAGGCTCGCCAAGAAGGTGGAGAAAAACCTTATAGGCTTCAAATTAAAGTGATGGATAAATATTTTGTTGAGTTTTGTTGTTACAAAGCATAAATGTCTTGTAGCTTTTAATGTGTAATTATCCTAATATCATTTATGACATGTTAAAATACATGTCATAAATGACATGTATTTTAAACTGTGAAATTTTATTAGATTTTGATAGGGCTTTTTTTAAAAAATATTGTTAAAAAATAAAATTTAATTACCTAATTTAATTATTTATAACTAACTACTTAACCTTAAAAATTATCTCTACATATTAAAGCGAGTTATTGCCTTTCATTAATACTCACTGTGGTCACAAGATAAAACACAAAAATGTAAAAATTCAAGTAAAACTTATTCTTTGCATCTATTGAGACTTAGAATAATACAGGGTGTTTTATAGATCATGGGACAAACTTTGAGGGGTGGTGGGGCATATTAAAACATGCATTTTATCATAGGAATGTAGGGTCTAAAGTGACGGGTTAAGGCAGGAACACAAAAAAATGACACGAGAGGAAAAGGTGTTTATGCACAAAATCAACACAAAGTGCTTCTTTGTAGCAATACAGTATTCACAGTAAATGTTCAAAATTGTGACCACCAGTAGTAATACATGCTTGGAACGTCGCAGAAGGGATTGACGAACATTTTGAAAAATGACAGGCATTTCGCGCACACTTGCAGCCACAATGGATAGTAGTGCAACGAGGTCCGTATTAAAACATGCATTTTATCATAGGAATGTAGGGTCTAAAGTGACGGGTTAAGGCAGGAACACAAAAAAATAACACGAGAGGAAAAGGTGTTTATGCACAAAATCAACACAAAGTGCTTCTTTGTAGCAATACAGTATTCACAGTAAATGTTCAAAATTGCGACCACCAGTAGTAACATATGCTTGGAACGTCGCAGAAGGGATTGACGAACATTTTGAAAAACAACAGGCATTTCGCGCACACTTGCAGCCACAATGGATAGTAGTGCAACAAGGTCCTCCAGTGAGTCAACGGGAGTCTCCTAAATGATGCTCTTCAGATAGCTCCATAAAAAAAATCCAAGCTGGATAAAAATGGCGAGGTGGCCGTCGGAACGGGTCCACCATGGGCAATCCATCTGCTCGGGAATATCCCATCCAAGTAATAGCAGAGCCGCACATGGTTATGGGCTGGTGCACCATCATGTTAGAACCACATGTGATCACGAGCGAGAGCCGGAACATCCTGTAGCAATTCTGGTAGAACCTCTTGCAGAAAAATATAACATAAACCATTTATACATGCAGGTAAGAGGTATGGGCTTATGAGGTAGTCGTTAACATTACCCGTCCACACATTTATGGAGAAGCGGGTTTGGAATGCATGTGGACGTGTGGATTATGAGTTGCCCACATGTGCATATTGTGGCTATTGAAGATGCCGTCCTGTGAGAAAGTTGCCTCGTCCGTGAATGCACATCCGATGGGAAATCCGCCTGCGCCACGAAGAATCAATGACAAGAAATGAACTTGAAGAGGGTAATCTGTCTCTTGCAAGGTGTGGACTCTCTGCAAATGGTATGGGTGCAAACCATTTTCATGCAATACTCTTCAAACGGTGGAATTACTCAGCTGCAGACGACGTACAATAGCTCTTGTACTTGTCTGAGGTGATTCATGCACGATGTTCAAGATGGATTCTTCAATGCGAGGTTGTCGTGCACTTCTTCTTCTCTTAGTGTCAGAGGTCTCTTCAAATGACCCGTTTTCACACAGAGACTGATGCAATCTCTTGAGCATAGTGTGCTTCGGTATAACCTGTTCGGAAACTGTTCCTGGTACAACCGTAGCGCTGCTCTGTCGTTCCCATTAGCAGATACATGAGATGCATGTCAGCTTTTTCCCTGTGCGTAAACTCGGCCATCACTCTCCACAGCGAAGTTTCGAATGATCCTCTGATGCATCGGATCGTGGTTTGTCTGGCTCACTACCGCTGCTTTGCCAACCAATCACAGCTGTAGTTCCTATTACTGTTAGTGTTCCCTTTTTTGAACATTTATTGTGAATACTGTATTGCTGTGAAGAAGCACTTTGCGTTGATTTTGTACATAAACACATTTTCCTCTCATGTCGTTTTTTTGCGTTCCTGCCTTAACCCGTCACTTTAGTCCCTACATTCCTATACAAAAAATGCATGTTTTAGTACGCTCCACCACCCCTACAAGTTTGTCCCATGATCTATGAAACACCCTGTATATACAAGATAACCAAACCTCTGGTGCTTTAATGGCTTATTGAAAGTATATTAACTGGGTTACAACCCCTGGAACTCTACACAAAGCTATGAAAGTGAGTGCATTAAGAAGAGCTTGACTAACTTTCAACACTTCCAACTGTGCCTACATCAGGCCTTTCAGGTTTGTTCTAATCAGCAGGTCTCTCTCTAGACAAGCAGCGACAAACATTCAGTCTTTTATTATGAATCATACTGATTATGAGCTTACTTCTCGTTTTAATCAATGCCGTTTGACATAAAATCTACCTGCTATTTACTAAACCGCTAGACTGACCAAGTGTATGACAAAATGAGACACAAAAAAAATCAGCATAAAGCTAACTGTTAGTAAAACGTAAATGACACTTATCTTCTTTCAAATATGACCAACGATTATAAGTGTAAAATATTTAATGCTACTTGATAAGTTGCAGAAAGTTTATTTTATTCTCAAACTTATTAATAATTATGTTAGTTAGTGTTCAGTAATAATGCATACTACTTAGGAATCTATTTTATTTTTAGGTGGTATTACAAAAGTGAAATTCAGGCATATAATAATATTTTTAATTGAATTTATTCTGTTCCCATTTGCTTATATGTCCTTAATTTTTTTCACTAATGGTCCTTAAAAGTACTTAATTTCCGTGCGCAAAAATGCGTATGAACCCTGCTATACCGGTTGCGTTTGATGTTTCGATTTTTGGAGTTTAGTTCTTAATTACTGTTTCTTTGGGCATGGCTGTGTCCTTGGATGCCATTGCGTGCTGTTGGATGAGCAGGTCCCTTTCTAAGTCATACGACCAAGATTTCTCATTTAGGTGGATTGGGAGCTTCGCTCCATAATAACACCAGTTGAGCGGTGGATTTTGACTTCTATGAATTCAATTTGGGAGTAGTTTTTTTTCAGAGAGACTTCTTAACACTTGGCTAATAAAACAGGTTCTAACAAAGAATGTTTCTAAACATGCTTTTTACCAGCTGATTGTTGCCACATCAGACATCTGTTCCTTCTAAACTGGTGGACTTGCTTAGTGCTTGTTTACATTTTCTAATAAAAGATTTCGGCCTTTTAAAATTTTGAAACTTGCATAAATTATATATTTTTGGAATCATCTCTGGCTACTTTATTCTTTAGCCCAAAATTGAAAAATTTGAAAAATTTTATGTCAAATGTTCCCTTAAGTGGATGTTTTGTTCGACAAAGTATAATGCGTGGTGATTATATGGAGCTTCATAGCTTCTAAAGAAGCTGCATAATTATATGTGGAACTTCATATTTGAGGAACTTTCCTCATATGTATCTTTTTCAAGGTGCTGCAAGTGCTGAATTTTTGTTTATAGATTATAACCAGGTTCAATGCTGGGCATTTTACCACCTGGAGGAGTCTGCATGGTTCCCAAAATTTTGCTAAAACAGAGTAACGATTAGACATTCGGAAAAGTGATTTACAGCTCTTCGAAGCATCGAGATAGAATCCACGAAGAAGTTTACGGACAACAGTCCAGATAAAAAGGAACGATAGTCTCCTGAATACAGGTCATCTTCAGTAGCATAAATTGTGCGATCATCTGGTGTTCAAGAAAAATTAGTGCAGAAGTGTGCGGACAAGCCTTGTCCGAAGATCGTCATATCTTTGTGAAGGTGCAGTGTAGTGAGGAAAAAAGTGATTCGTGTATCATAATATTTGTGCTCGAGAAAATTTAGTGTGGTGAAGTGCTGTAAAAGTTGTAGTGTGTTGTGATATAAGTGCTTGGATCTTCAGCGTCCATAAAAATCTTAAGCTATGACAACATTCTTTTTTCCAAGCATTAACCATTCAAGTCCACAATCCAGACGGGTGAGTAACTTGGATTTTTATATTGAGGCAGTAAAGTAATTTATTTCTGTAATTTAGTATATAAGTTCACAGAACTGCTTAAGTCAGTCAACTTTGTTTTCTGTAAAGCTTGAAGAAATGTGCTGTTTGGGTTTTATGTTACAATAAGAAGTGTAAATTTTAGAATTTAAATCTATGTTAGTAGATTTTTTAATATCTGAAAGGTAATGTTTTGTGCTCAAATTAAGCTTATATAATTGAATGTGCAAAGGAGAAGTATTACTGTAATTTTGAAGGTTCTAAAGATAGGTGGCATTCTGACATTCATTTCTAAGACGTCTTGAATATTATAAACAGAGTTGCCAACTCTTCCGATTTAGGTGGGAGACTCCAGATTTTCGACCGCTCTTTCGTCAACCCGATTTACAATATATTTCTCCTGACTTTTTCTTATTCTTAAAATTTCTCACGATTTTTATGGAACTTGGCTTAATACTTTGTTATATGAACAATATGAACAACAACAAAAAAAAAAAAAAAAAAAGATTTTGGACGTCTGAAAGCAATTCAATTTTCTCTAGATTATATCTAAAACAAAACCTTTTGAATTATATAACTTCTGCTTTGTGAATGAGAGCATATACGTATCCAGAAACGTCGTTCTCCAGTTCTCCAATGGGCATTGTGCTCCACTGCGTGTCACCTGGCATATATTAACCAATGAGGACAAAGCAAGCTGTTATTTGGATGTTCTTTAGTTATTTCGGTCATTTTGTCCCGAGTTGTGTGAGTACATGTGCCTTCGGAAAAAGTTTTAGAAATTATCATCTTTTGTTATGTCTGCGAGAAAGGTGAAATACTCGTGTACGTTTCAAAAATCATACACAGTTGACTTTCCTTCCATTATTTCCTCAAGGAAATGTAATAAATTTGCGATGTGTACCGCCTGTCATGATTTTTCGATTTCGCATGGTGGAAGGGCAGATGTTCTCAAACATGTGCGTACGCAAAAATACAAGGACAACATGAGTTGTTTTGAAAAAAACGAAAAATTTTTCTTTGTAAACAAAGGACCAAAAAGTTATTAATGCAGAATGTCTGTTCTCTGCCTTTTTACTGGAGCACAACCTGCCACTGAATGCATTGGATCTCTCTGCAGCTTTATTTAGAAAAGTGTTTTCCGATAGTGAAATCGCTAAGAAATACTCAAGTGCAAGAACCAAAACAGGTGCAATTGTTAAAGAAATGGATTTGGAAAAAAAAAAAATCTTCAGTTATTGATTGCATTAAAACAGCTCCGTTCTGCCTCTCTACGGATGGAAGCAATAATACCGGTTTTTTATAATTAATTTAAATGTATAAACTTATTCTATGTTTTAAATGCCAATTTTTAGTCCAAAGGGATTCAGTCCCGAAGGACTATTGCTTTCGTTTTGGCATTTTGCGTCGGACTCATAAACGTCGGTTCACTTTTCAAACTGTTGCCACAAAATGTTAGAGTCCTGCATTATATTTGAAGAAATTAAATAATGAAAAATCTGCATAAATGATTGTCTATTTCTCGCATTGTGATAAAACAATGGTACATAGAGCCATCGAATTTTGAATGACGAAATCCTACTGCGAATATGGGCATCTGAAATCCCAAATTTGGAATTTGTTTTATTATAGATTTTATATTTTGTAAAACTTTAACGAATTTTTGATTTACAAACTCAATGCTTTAAAAGCGAGAAATGGCAACGTTATATAGAAAAAAAATACTTTTATCTCCAGCTTGCGAGACTGTGTATATCGGAAATTCTAAAGATATGCTTAATTTAACATTATTTTGCGATATTGCTCTTGAACTGAATTTTATGGTTTAAGTGCAAAGAACATGATATTTAATAAATAAAGGTAACACTCAAAACGTTAAAAAAAAGCCCCTTTGGACGTAATTTAAAATCTGAAAAATTTCAGATTTTTATTTATTTATTTATTTATTTATTTTTTTCCAGTTTGCACCAAGAATAATTAAATCACTTGGTGAACTTCTTAATTTGCAGCAACCTTTTTCCTTTCCTTTTTATTTGTGTACATGAGTGGGAAAAGAGGGCTATCGTTCATGCTATCAAATAATTTTAATGAAGTGTGCAAAGCATGTTTGGCATTATTATCGCTCATAATGACTATGCCAAACTTCTAAATGTAAATTAGTGGCAGGTATATTAAGTGTTACCAACCCTTCCAATTTAGGAGGGATAATCCTGATTTCTTCCTGCCAACTCGATTTTCTCTTATTCTTAAAATTTCTCACGATTTTTATGTAGTGTGGCTTAATACTTCATTATTTGCAAAATTGTGATTTAGGGGGTGTCTGAAAGCACCTGGTTTTTCTTTAGATAGATTAGAAAAACATATTAGTTTGATCAGTGAGAACTTCTGCTTTGTGTGTGAGAGCACATGTCCGAAAACGCCATGTACAATTTCTTCAGTCAGCATCGAGTGCCACTCCGTGTCATCTGGCACATATTACCCAGTGAGCACAAACAAGATAGAGGTTGTTATTTCATTCATCTTGTCACTAACCTGTGTGAACATACGTGCTTTCTAGTAATAGTATAAGAAGTTACGACATTTCGTACTAGTTATGTTTGTGAAAAAAGTAAAATACTCATGTACATTTCAAAAATCATACACTGATGACTTTCCTTCTAATATTTCTACAACGAAATATAATGCATTTACGATGTGTACCGTTTGTCATTGTGATTTTTTTTATTTCACATGTTCGTGCACAAAAACTAAGGAACCAAATATAAGAGTTCTATTGAAAAAAAAGAAAAAAAAAATTTTTTTTCCTGTGGAAACAAAGGACCAAAACATTATTAATGCAGAATGTTCTGCTTGCATTTAAGAATTAGTAACTCAACTTGCAGATATTAAGTAATAAAAAAATTAGGTTGACAAGTATGTATTAAAAAAGCATTGATATATGCTGATTACTAAGCTTTGTTTAAAGTAATTTAAGAATATGGTGGCTAGAATATGATTACTTGAATTTCACCTTTATAAATCAAATTAATTACTTCTAATTTTATTTAACTTTATTAAATTATTTTACTTTTTAATTTTATGAGGGTTTTTAATGCATAATAAATCTGAACACACTGAATTTATTTTAGATCTGCTCTGAACACACTGAGATTTATTTTAGATTTGAATTTGAAGATAATCTCTCTCTTTTTTTTTAATACAGGAATTTAAAACATCTAAAATATCAATTACTTGGGAGACATTACTTCGATGTAGAGGCTATCTCTGAAGTACCAAAATATCGGTTAGTATTTATGTACATTTTTCGTATAAAGTTTTATGTGATTGTGTGAAAACTAAAATAACATTTTATAAAAATTTTTAGCCTGCAGATCTGGCAAGGAGTTATAACATCAATTCGTCAGCAGGAAGAGAAATTAATGATGTCTGTAGATACAGTGCATAAAGTTGTTAGAAAAGAAACAGCCTTGGAAATTATTCTAGGAATTGTGAACCGAAATAAAACTGAATTTAAGGAGATAATTGCTCAAGAACTTGTGGGAGCAATAGTCATGACAAGGTAATTTATTTATTATAAAATAGTCTACCTTTATTTGATTGTACATTTCAAACTTCTTTAAGACATAGTAATGGATGACATATTTGAAAAATGTTGTAAATCGTGAAATCTGTCGTTTTGTCAAATATTCAGAAATGTATATGGCATAATATTTTCTTTTCACTATGAAATAATTTTTTTAGGCTCCTCCATTTTTGTTTCCTTATTTCTTGTTTCATAATATTGCTTTAAGCTACAGGTTCTTGGATATTTTGCTAAATATTAAGTCCTTATAAGGAGGAAGAAACAAACAGTTAATAATACCACAACACACAATAAATAGCTAGAAATAACCCAAGGAGAACGTGAATATTTTGCCATTCCTCCTTAGCATATGAAATTTGCGGCTTTCACTCTCAGGGTAAATCCTTCACAGTTTAGCTAACCTTTAAGTCTCGCAGCTAATTATGAACCGAACTCCCTGTTCCTGTAAAATCAGACGGAATTTCGACCAAATGTAGGTCCTCAAACTCTTGAAGCAGTTTTGATTGAAAAAATAAGTATACAGGCAAATGAAGAACTGTGTTATAAAAAAAACATTCTCAAAATCATAACTTAAGCATGCTACATATAAATCTTGCATTCGTGAATTATAAGTATTTCTTTAATACTAATATGTATTACTCTTGGTTATTTAAATTTTATTTCCCTGCGAAAATCAAATCCAGAATCAAGATGTATGATTTATGGATTCTGATTTTTTCTGATTAGTAGTGATTTAAAATACTTTCTTTTTTCATATAATAGTAGATTTAGTCATATACATGTGTGAGGAGTTAAATGAAAATTTCTAATTAAATGTGCATATACTTTAGAAGTACATATAATTTTTAATTATACAGTTTTAAATGTATATGGATTTTAAATGTAACAAAATTGACTACAATTATTAATTAAAAATTAATGAATGGTTAATTGCAACATGCGTTACGCGCACATTTTCAAAGCTGTGAAAATGTCGTTCGTGCGTTGACTACTGACAAGTTCTGCTGAAGGATGGAGTCTATGCTTATCTGTCCGAGGAGAAAATATCTAAAGTTATGAATGATCCATCTAATGGATTTTTCTGACAATGACTGTGAAACTATAAATTATTGGAGTTCTGAATCTTCAGAATCTGAATTAGAAGATAATAATATACATGCATGATAATAATGTAATGTCAGTCTCTGCATTGATCCATTCTTTGAGATTTTTCATACGGCTTTAAAATATTTTTGTAATATTCTTTCGTAATGTTAAGTGTAAATATTTTTAATGTTTTTTATATTTTGTATCAACATTTAGTGTTTTAAGTACTTTTAGTTATAGTAAAATACAATATGTTTATATTTTTATTCTTAAATAGCAATTATTTTAATTAAATTTTTTTGCTATGATTGAAATTATGATATCTTTAGTCACATATATAAAAATAGTTTCATTTCTACGTAAAATGTACATTTTATCCATTATTATGTAATGCGTACTTTCCGAAATTGCGTATTAGGCTTAACGGGAGAAAATGCCCCGGCCTGTAAGCACAGTCCGCATGTAACAGCTCCCATCCTAAAGGAGCGCTATCTTCCGTGGGCTGCTGTCCTGAATGGGTTAAAGACTGCATATCTTAGTGCAATCCTCAAAACCAGGGGGAAATTAATTCTCATTACTGTAATAAGGTAGAAGTCTACCATAGTGTATTACGTTTAGGAAAAGGAATTCTTTGTATATGCACCACTGCATCATTCAATGTCTTGATCACACAGTAGGGCTCTTCCTAGGATATCTGTAGTTTGGAATAGATCCCACAACAATGCTTTGGGTTGTAGAGCCAGACTTTATCTTCTTCCATGAATTCCCTCTGTCAACTTAGTGTTGTATCTCATCTTCATCTTTTTGGTGACTATGTTGATCCTTCCTCTGGTGAGCAAATGGATGCGCTCTGTTCCGTGCCTCCAAACCTTCCTCGTGCTACTTAGGCTGAAGATAGCATGTCCAGCAGTCAAGTGAAGAACAAGCCACATTAGATGAGGATCACAGCCAAGAATCATTTTTGATGGAGAAATTCAGCACTTTCATGTATGGCACTTTTATATGCTGGTAGGTTTTTGGTACCAGTCCTGCTGGGTCTGGGATACAAATAGAGAGAGATGCTTCAAGACTGTTCAAGTGAATCAGTCTACCATGCTGTCTCACTGTATGTAAAGGGGTAGTCCGAGTTTTTTTCCTTACCGAGAATTCTGTTAGTCCTTTAACACATTCAATACCAAAGCTGATGTGTTTCTCTTCACAGACTAGAATATATGCATTTTTATGCTTTTAAATTATCTTCTGTTATTTTATTATTTAAATATTGATAGATTATGTTTAGCAGAAATTTATGAGTATACTTATACTTATCACATGAAATATATTTTTGCTTCGTGTACCAACTATGATATAACTGTAGTATCTGGCGACTATTTGGCGATCACTAAGCGCACTTGGCATGTGTAGCCTCTTATCCAAGGAGGGTTACTGTATTTTAGAAGAGCTGCATGTTAGTCTCAGAAAAGGAAGGTAGTAGATTTCGCTATGCTTGTAGGAGTGACGTACTGCTCTGAGTTTACTATTATGCTTTGAATGTTATTTTTAATAAATGTGTGTTTCGTCTTGTTAAATGGTGCCTTATTGAACCATGAAGCCATTACAACATGCTCTCAAGGGCCGTTCCCACTGGGGTTTATCTGACCTAACGTAGATAAGTGACGTAGCCGACCCATCTCCAAAACCAGTTTTTTCTCAGATTCCGTTAGAATTTTCACCTCGTAAAGGTAGACATGTACATTCTTCACTATTTGGCTTCAAAAATCTTTAACATCATACGTTCCAAGAAAAAATGCATCAGTCCTAGTATTGTCATCCATGCACGATGACAACAAAATTGATGCAGAATCAGGCAAACAGAACAAACGCGAAATGATAATGTTCTACAATATAATTAAAGGTTGTGTTGATACTGTAGATGCATTTTGTGGAACGTATTCAGTTTCAAGAAGATGCCGACGTTGGCCGCTTACGATATTTTTTTAACTAATGAATATTGCCGGGATTAATGCATTCATAATACATAACCATGAGCAAAATAATATGAAACGAAGGGATTTCTTGAAAGAATTATCACTAGCCCTTGTAAAAGTTACTGTTTTTCAGTTATTGTCTTACTGTTCATAATTTTGAAAGGGATCAAATGATAAATTGTATTATTGTACTTAATTTTCAAATGGATGAAATGATAAATTGTATTACTGTACCTAATTTTGAAAGAGATGAATTGCTAAATTGTATTATAATATAATTGAAAAATAAATGGAATAATTAAATTAAATTAAATAATAAAATCAACGGAATTAATTTTTTAGTTAAAATTTGACAGTGAATATAATTAAAAAATAATGTACGTTTATACATTTTATAGTTTTCTTTGAATATCAATGATGTGCCACACCTTAAATTAAGTCATGATATTTAAAATACATTTAAACATATTTTATTAATCTAAAATTAGAATCTCTGCTTTAAATCCAATAAACTGTGTTCGTTCATTATTTTTAAACATGAAATGTGGACAATGAAATCTTGGGGTGAAAATCGTCCCATGCGGGTACTAACGCGGCAAAAAAGAGCGTGGGTGCTGAAGGGTTAAGCACAAGAAGGTTCCATAAGAATACAAATCGGAAATACTATTGAAATTAATTGGAGAAAAAGCTTCAAATGTTCTTTTTTATATAAAGATCTTCAAAATTACGAAAAAGTGAAAACTCTTATTCTGAAAGAATACCAACCTACACCTCAAGCCTGTTTAGAAAACGTTATTCCAGCGAAACGCATATCCAGGTCGCTTCACGACTAACAGCTGCATTGGGCTGTTATTGCAAGTCAAGAGAAGTAAAAGATTTTGAAACACTCAAGGAGTTAATTATTTCGGATAAATTATTCCAAGCTCTAGATGAGGAGACAGCTGCACACGTCACAGTATCCCAAGGAAATAAATGGTTGAAGCCGTAAGAATTAGCTTAAGAATGTGATATTTATTTCATGGCCAAAGGAAAAGATTTTGACAAAGTCCGAAATGGAATTAAACGATCACAGAGATTCCTGGATACAACATGTACACAAGATAAATATATTCCACCACTCTTGAGAAGAGAATGTTCAAAATAAGAAGAAAACAATGTTATGTTTGTGGAAGCTATCTACACATCGCAGGAGAAGAAAGTAACGAACTGTAGAATGAAACTGTAATAAATAAGAAGGGAAAGGATGATCCCAAAACTCTAAAAAATTCAAATAGAACATGAAAAGAAGAAGCCATAGGAGCTAAAGTAGACTCATCCCATCTACGATCCGAATTCGCAGAACGCATCATTCAATCATTGCAAAAAGTAGATGTTTTTATTAACTTATGAGAAAATCAAAGACTCTGGAATCGTAGACCCAGGAATGCAGATAATGATAGTACATTCTTCGCTCATTCCAGATTTAGAAGACAGAGAAGGAAGTAAAATATTGCTATCACCTGCTTTCGGACAACCAATTGAAGTAAAAGTTTGCCGTGTACCTATTTATCATAAAGATCATGGAAGCAATATATTTAATTTTGTGAATACCTTAATTGCAGTGACTGATAAGTTAAATGTGCCTTGTCTAATAACTCCAGAAATACACAAACTGTTGATTAATCCTGCAGGAGAAGAATCAAGTGCAGAAAGAAATAATTACGGAGGCAAAAATGTACAAAGTTTATTCGCCAATGCACAGTCAAATGACAGCGATGAGCCCCCCTGCCAATACTTTTGGAGGAGAAAAACTAAGAGGAGGAAGGTGAGCGCTTACACAAACACAGACTTTTCATCTGTCGAGCACCTCCGCCAAGAACAAGCAAGCTGTCCTTCACTGAAAGAAGCACGGAAGCTAGCTGTAAAAAAAAGGGGGGGGGAATTATACTGCATTTTGCATGAATTTTAACTGTACTGCTGTTGGTGTATTTCTTTCTTGGAGGTCTAATAATAATGTCAAGTAACTAATATCAGCATTTATGACTGCATCTTTATTTTAGATGGCTTTATAGCAAAATGTAATTTTTTAATTGTTACTTACTGTGTTTAAGTAAATTCAAATAATTGGAGGTTTTTTTTACCATTATTTGAATGTTAATTTTAAAAAATTAATGTTTATGTCATAGGTTTTTAAACAATAATAGTTTTTTTTTTTTTTTTTTTAATCTGTTTCCCTAAAAGTTAACATTGTACTGAATGAATATTTTCACTGTGTTTTCATTGCATTTGTTTTTAAAATAACTCACATAAATGTTTATTCTAATTTTAGTAGCTTTTATCTTGTCTTTGTTTTGCAGATATAATAATCGGACTTACCGAATTGAGGATATAGATTGGTCTCAAAATCCATGCAAAACTTTTGATTCCAGAGATGGTCCTATAGCTTATATGGATTATTATAAAAAGGTACGTTCAAAGAATCAGCATCTACATGTAAATGAGTGTCATAACTGGTGAAAAAAAAGTGTGAATAAATGAAAAATAACTATAATTAGAGAATTAGATCTGCCAAACATATTAATGTTTACAAAATATGAGGACTTGTAAGAATTGAAGAAAGTTGTGCAATTTCACTGAAGTGTTTAAAAATGGACTTTGTAAATAGTCTGTTGCTTCAGAAAAGCACTCGAACCATTTCTTTTCCCTCAGAACTTTCCTGTTAACCATGGTAATAAGTGCTGAGACCATGGTAATAAGTGCCCATGTAGCATTTCAAATGGAGTCTTATTCGTAGTTTTGTTTACCATGCTGTTAAGATTTCTTTCTGTCTCTTTGATTTTTGAATCCCAATCTCTGTTGTTTATCCATCAAACTTGTCATTATCGTTCCTAAAATTGTTCTGTTGACGCGCTCTACCATACCATTGGCTTGGGGGTGTTTGGTAGAATTCAAAGTATGATGTATTCCGTTATCTGTACAATACTGCTTAAATTGGTGAGAAGTAAAACAAGATCCTCTATCACTTATTATTCGTTCCGGTAGTCCAAAATCATTAACAAAATTCCTCAAAGACTGTAAAACATTTTTAGCACTAGTTTTCTTAACTGCAAAAGTTCTCGCGAACCTAGTCATGTTATCAATTATCACTAATAGTTCTTGATTACCTCTCGAACTCTTTACGAAAAGGCCCAAGTGATCCATGTGAACAATAGCAAACGGTCTTTTACCAGGTTTTATGGGATGTAACAGTACTTGTTGCTTGCCACCTGTCGCTTTATTCATAAGGCACTCAATACATGCTGATATGTGTCTTCGTACGTATCGTTTCATGCTTGGGAACCAATATAATTCCTTAATTTTGCTAACTGTTCTATCCACAGAAAAGTGACCAAATAAATCATGGAATTTCACTACTACACTCTTCCTCATGCTTTTTGGAATCACATAGAGTAGTCTCTCCTTTCCATCCACTACGGTTTTCCAAAACAGTCTATTGTGGTCAAAATATTCTAAGATCTATAAATCGACATCAATCACTTTTAAAGTGTAACTTTTAATATGTGCAATATTTCCAGGTCATAGATCAAACATGGTGATTCAGTTGACAAATAAATCTATATGCTTTCATAATCGAAAATCGAAATCAAATAGGAACCGAAGTGTTCCTAATCAAATAGTGTGCGAACCATCAGACATCCATCTGTCGAGCTGCCGGTGGAGAGTCTATAGAAATTCAGAAGGCGCGTCGCGTTAACACGCAACGCTAGCGCCATCTATCAATTAATCAAAATAATTTCCACACACTCCCCACCTGAACTCTGTCAAGAGTTCACATCAATCTAACAAGAATCAAATTTATAGCAATAAGTATTTTAACATATAATTATAAAACAATTAATAAGTATATTAAATGAATAGAAAATATATTCAAACTATAATCACTATACTAAATTCTAAAAAAGGTATGTTATCATCAAATATAATTTGACACTCAGTAAATTTAAACGATTCTTAATCTAATCATATGAAACTAAATTATCAAAATAAACAATTGCATAAAACATATTCAATCATATTCATATTATTAAACAATAAAAAATTTTTAAAGTTCCAAAGGATATAATAATTGAACTGATTGTTTTATTATTGTTCCATCAGCAGTTTTTAGTTCACAAGAACGAACTTTATTATCACGACCACGAAAAACGTTTATCACTCTGCCACAGTTCCACAAAAGTTTGCACTTATTGTTGCCTTCAATTAAAACAAGATCATCAACTTTTAGATCATCGTAAACATTAGGATTTTTTAACTGATGAGCTGTCCCAAGATCCATCAAATATTGTTTTTTCCATTTAGTCTACAATTGCCTAACCAATAAGTCTTGATAAATCTTTCTTTTGGTCAGAGAGGACTTGGTAGAGCCATCTTTAACAATGGAATTAAAGTTGATAGGTAATGTAGAATCTTTGTTTCCAAAAATCAAAAAATTGACTGGTTTCAGTGGCAACGGTTCCTTGTGCTCATTGTATACATATGTCAAAGGACGAGAATTCGAAACAGCTTCCACTTGTGCTAAAACTGTTGACAATTCTTCAAACGTTAGTAAAGCTTTACCGAGAATTTTTCGTAAGCACTCTTTCACTGATTTTACTAATCTCTCATAGAGGCCTCCCCACCAAGCCCCTCGTTCTATTATAAACTTCCAACTGATTCTTGGAATCTTGGAATTTCTCATTCGACAATAGTTTAGAGAAATGTTCGAGTTCTTTTTTTCCCTTTTTAAAAGTTTTCGTGTTGTCTGGATAAATTACTGGACAATTGCCTCTCCTAGATGTGAATCTTTTGAATGCCATCAAGAAAGAATCTGTAGAGAGATTCGGTACAAGTTCCAGATGTATGGCTCTAGTGATAGCGCATGTAAATAATGTTACATAGGCTTTTTGACTTCCTTCGATGTATTTTACGGAAATCGGTCCAGCAAAATCTATGCCAGATACGTAGAATGGTGGTGTTTCGTTGATTCTGTCTTCTGGAAGTTGAGAAGTGGTCTGGTCAGCAGACTTCAATGAATATCTTTTACAAATAAGACACGTGTTTATTACTTTCTTGATAAATTGACATCCTTTTGGAATCCAAAAGCGACTTCGAATTTCAGCTAAGGTCGTTGCTGCTCGCTCCTCCATGCATCATTTTAACATGTGCACTTTCTACTATTAAATTCGTTAGCCAGGAGTCTTTTGAAAGAATTGCCGGATGTTTTTCATCATGTGACAAACTAGAATGTTCTAATCTTCCACCTGCTCTCAGTATCCTGTTCTGGTCTAAAAATGGGTTAAAAAGATATAAAGCTGATTTCTTTTCGACTTTATTCGCTTTCTTCAGAGACTCAACTTCTTCGGGATAAAAACGTTCTTGTTCAGATCCAATCCAATAATTTTCGGCATCTACTATTTCTTCAGTCGTTAATGGACCTGTCAAATGGTTTGCTTTCCTAATTTTACCAATGAATCGTTTCATCCAACCAGTTATTCTCAACAATTTTCTTAAATTACTATATTTTGAGATGTCTATTACCCTTTCTTCAACTGCCGTGCATACAAATTCATAAATTATCATTAATATTTTTGCGGTATTCTAATTCTTCTTCAGTGACAGGTTTCTCTTCATTCTGTCGAGGCAACAACTCAGACGACATTCTAAGCCATTCTGGTCCTTGAAACCAGATAGGATTGTTTTTCAAATCTGGAAGTTTAGCTCCTCTCGAAGCCAAATCAGCGGGATTACATTTACCGGGGCAATAATGCCAATTTTCTGGGGATGTCAAATTTTGTATTTCCTGAATACGATTTTTAACGAAAAGCTTAAATTTCTTTGCACAGTCTTTTATCCAGAAAAGTGTGATTTTCGAATCAGTCCAGAAAAAACAAGAAGGTTGTAACTTCAAAACTTTATTGATGCTAGTGCCTAATTTGGCTGACAAAAGAGCTCCCATTAGTTCCAACCTAGGTAAGGTGAGCGGTTTTAAAGGCGCTACTCTAGTCTTTGAAGCAACAAAAACTGTAAATATTTGTTCATTGCTAGAAATTATACGTAGATACGCTACTGTACCATATGCCCTTTTGCTAGCGTCAGAAAAACAATGCAGTTCAATTCTTTCCACATCACTATTACCAATTGCAGAAAAATAATATCGTGGAATACCGATTTCGTCCAAATTGGAAACTTCTTTGCACCATGTTTTCCAAACAGAACATAAATTTTCTGGTAGTTCATCATCCCAATCTAAAGCAAGTGTCCAAATTTGCTGCAATATGATTTTGACTCTAAGTACAAACGATGATAATAGACCTACAGGATCAAAAATTCGTCCTATTGCTTGTAGGACGAAACGTTTAGTATTAACTTGTTTTGAGAGAAATGTTATCAAATTTTTTACAGCAAAGTAAATTATGTCACCTTGGTTGTCCCAAGCGACTCCTAACACTTTCAATGGAGGATTTCCAGCTTCCGAAACATGACTAGATTCCTCGGATTTAGTACCTTCTTTAATCCATAATTTGCGCAGTTCTTGAGAATTGGTGTGCCATTTATGTAGAATCATACTAGCATCTCTAAAAATGCTGACGCATTCTAAACTGGTATTGAAAGCAAGTTCAACGTTTTGGTGTCCTCCAATGATGTCATCTACATAAATGTGATCATTTAGAAATTTGCAAGTGGCAGGGTAGATTTTCTCATATTGTTTCAAATGGTGCTTAATGGTTGCAGCCAGTAAAAACGGACTGCTATTTACGCCAAATAACACACGTGTGAACTGATAAGTTATAAAATTTTGTGGATCATCGAATGGGTTTTTAGTAAACAGAAAACGTGTTACATCTCTGTCTTTCTCATCTACTTCTATCTGAAGAAAAGCCTGCTTTATGTCACTTGTAAATGCTACAGGATGAAGCCTGAAGGCCAACAGAAGTTCAAGAATGTCAGGATACAAATTTGGACCAATATGCAAGCAGTCATTTAACGAGATTTCACCAGGTCCATGTGAAGATGCGTCGAATACGATACGTAGTTTACGAGTAGTTCGATCACTACGAACGATTTCTCTGTGAGGCAAATAAAATGTGATTTGAGATTCACTATCAACAGTGTCTGGAACTGGTTTAATGATGTTTTGTTGTAAATAATCTTGTAGAACTGTTTGATACGAATAAAAGAGTTCAGGGTTATTCTGAAATCGCTTTACAAGTTTCTCAAATCGTTTCAGCGCAATCGCTTTATTGTCATGTAACTCATATTTTCTATCAGACTTCCATGGCAGCCTAACCTTGTAACGAAAATTTTTGTATAAAATTTCCGATTCGAATTTTTCCATTATGGTATTGTCTAATGGGTCAGATAATTCATTTTCAGGTTTTATACCTAAACTTTCAAGCTCCCAAAATTTCTTTATCTGATCAGATATTATATCTTCCTCAACTATGATATTAAAGGCTGTGGACGTGTGTAATGTACCTTTAGTGTAACCTAGCAGAGACCAACCGAATAACGTTTCAGCAGCTACTAAATGTTTGTCTAAACGCTTAAGTTTCCCAGTTACTACATCATAATAATGATCAGCTCCTATCAAAAGAGTAATTTTTTCTTTGCAATCCCAAGAATCTGCGAGCTGTAAACCTTCTAACTGTTTGCCTAAAATGTGTCTATCCAGATTAGGAGGTGGTAAATCAGAACTTGAAATTTGTTCAGTCACGAGAGCTTCAATTTCGATTTTCAAATACGGTGTTTCCTTGTTCTGTAATTTTATCTTAACAACGTCAAATGATTTCTAATGGGTGTTTTATTTCCAAACGTAAATACGGAAAGACTCTCTGTTCGAATAACAGGAAGCTTCAATTTATCCGCGATTTCTTTTCTTAGGAAGGAACGCATACTACCTGAATCCAGTAGAGCTCTAAGTAAAACCGACTGCGTAGTTGTTTGAAGTGTTACGCAACAAGTTTGAAGTGAAATAGTTTTAATTTTGCTGCGTGAGAATGCTGAAAGAACATGCGAATCTTCTATACTTTTATTTTTTTCATTTTGTTCTTTCTCGGCGCGAAAGCATATTGAACGGTTATGTCGACCTTTGCACTTGGAGCAGACCAGATCGCTTCGACACTGCTTTAGGCGGTGGTTTAATTTCAGGCAAAGGTAACATCGGGAATGTTTACGTAATAAATTTCTCTTCTCATCAACTGTCAGTGATTCACAGTCTTCGGTAACATGTTTGGATGTATTACAAAACAGACAGCAATTAGTATTTTTGTTTTCTTTAACCGGCGCCAAGAGCTGGTAAGTGGAATGAACGATACTCCCCTTCCCACCCTTCTCTTTATAAAAAGTGCAATAACTCGTCAACATTAAAAAAGGATGACGAATCCGTTTTACGATTGAATTCTAAGGTTATATCAGACGGCAGAGTTTTCATTATGGCTGGAATCAACATATAACTGTATTTATCCGGTGTGACTTCTAATGATTTCAAGCTGCGTATTTGAGTTTCGATAGTGTCACAAAGTTTGCGAAGTTTTACAGTGTCACTGGATTTGGTTACTGGGGTAAGATTCAGGAGTTTTTGCATGTGTGAGTTTATAATTATATCTTTTCTGCCAAACCTGTTTTTAAGTATTTCGACAACTTCATCGTAATTTTGTTCCGAAATGCAAAAACCTTCTATCGCGTTTGCAGCGTTGCTGCATAAGTACGATTTTAAATAATTAAATTTTTCGATCTTTGTTAAAGATTCATTATCATGGATTGCTACCTTGAAAGAGTTCCAAAAACTTGTCCACTGGGTGTAATCTCCATAGAATTTAGCGATGGTTAATTTTGGCAGACGCGTACATTTATTGCTTTCGATTTTAGAATTAGTTTTGTTAAGAGAGTTTTTATTATCCGAATTTGTTACTTTATTCAATTCTTTCAATTTTTTATTTGCTCTGAATTGCCATAACTGAATTTTCTTTTCGTATTCGATACAAGATAAAATTTCTGTTTCAAACTCTTCTGCCTCTGATTTTAAGTCACGCTCTATCTGAGCATCTAACTCATTCAGATCTTTTGATTTCGTGATTAATTGATCTAAATTTTCTTCTAATGTACTTGTATCAATTTCTTCTTTATTCAACTCCGATTCGATTTTTTTTAGAATCTTGGACACGGTGGTCCTGATAACTTTGCGTTTCGATTTTAATTTAACAACCTACTCTTCCGCCATAGTTACTCTACAAATCAGAAAGTTTAGCCTTACCTTTTTTGCCAACTTCGCACACTTGCAACGTGCTAAATCCAATTCTTGACGGCCTAATGCACCAGCTGGGGTCAAAATATTCTAAGATCTATAAATCGACATCAATCACTTTTAATATGTACAATATTTACAGATCATAGATCAAACATGGTGATTCAGTTGGCAAATAAATCTATATGCTTTCATAATCGAAAATCGAAATCAAATAGGAACCGAAGTGTTCCTAATCAAATAGTGTGCGAACCATCAGACATCCATCTGTCGAGCTGCCGGTGGAGAGTCTATAGAAATTCAGAAGTCGCGTCGCGTTAACACGCAACGCTAGCGCCATCTATCAATTAATCAAAATAATTTCCACATCTATTCTTCTTAAACACGTAATTCATAATTACTTTTTTTCTCCTCAGCAGTTCGTT
Source organism: Stegodyphus dumicola (assembly GCF_044657685.1). Taxonomy (NCBI): domain Eukaryota; kingdom Metazoa; phylum Arthropoda; class Arachnida; order Araneae; family Eresidae; genus Stegodyphus; species Stegodyphus dumicola. The sequence goes on from NC_140771.1 coordinate 206,195,845, forward strand.
CCTCTTGTTTCTTTTTGAAAATTTCGATAATTCTTTTCAGGTCTTGGTCAGCATGTTGTATCATTAGTATTTGCTCTTCTTCGGTTAGGGACTGGCAAAGTTCAAAATGTTCAGCTATTCTCGTCATCGTATCATCAGCTTCTGATACAGGACCTCTGCTCAAAGCATCAATACGTGACAGTCTTTTACCTGACCTATGCTTTATCTCAAAATCGTATTCTTGAATCAAACTACACCCCAACAGGCTATTTGAGGATTTGTAGTGTTCTTCGCATTCATATATATTCGAGCTTGACAGTCAGTAATAATTGTAAATCTTATGCCGATTAAGAACTGTCTTAACCTGTCCAATGTCCATATGATGGCCATTAACTCCAATTTGCTGGAATGATACTTTCTGCTTCTGTTGTTTTCCTACTTACGCAATAAACAAGATGCCATTTTCGATCTTCATCATGTTGCATTAGCATTCCACTCAGACCTTCTGTACTTGCATCACAATGGACTTCAGTATCTGCATGCAGTTGGTAATGAGCTAATATGGGCTTATCAGTCAGTTGTTTCTTCAATAGTTCGAACGCCTTCTTTTGTTCTTGCTTCCACTCGAAGTCTCGATTCTTCTTTGTCAATCTGGTAAATGGTTCGCTTTTAAACGCATACTTGGCACAAATCGTCTGAAAAATCCAGTCAGGCCCAAAAATCTTCGCACTCCGTGCACATTCTTTGGTTCTGGAAATTCCGCTATGGCTTTTATTTTTCTAGATCTCGGTTTAATACCATCTTCATTTATAATAAAACCCAAGAAATCTACTTCTCTTTTCCCAAATTCACATTTAGATAATTTCAAGGTTAAATTTGCTTTTCGTAGGCATTCTAATACCTCTTTAAATTTGAAAATCACCTCTTCCCAATATTTTGCAGGAATAAGTATATCATCCATATAACACAACACCTTAGTATTCAACAAGGGGCCTAGGACATATGACATTAGGTGCTGAAACTCAGCAGTAGCATTTACTAACCCAAATATCATCCTTTCGAACTGTCCTGTTTCATTTGGAGTAATAAACGCCGTCTTCAATTTAGCTTCTTCACTTAAGGGTATTTGCAAATAGCCATGGGCTAAATCCAGAGTAGTGAAAATTTTACATCCCCCTAAACATTCTAAAAGATCATCTATTCGAGGCAAAGGGAACTTATCCTTTATCGTCTGACTATTAAGTCTGCGGTAATCAATTACCAGTCTGTATTCCTCTGTTTTTTTCTTTACTAGTAACACTCGACTAGCGTAAGGCAATCTAGTTTCGGAAACTATCCCATTATCTTCCCATTACTTAACAATTTCTTTTACTGTATTACGTTCAGCTGCATTCGTTTTGTATGGGCGAGAAGACACAGGCCTACTCCCGTCAATTTCTTTGATGTCATTTTTATTACATTCGTCCAACCTAATTCATTTACTAATTTTAAGATATCGGTTCTTTCACTATCTGTAGTTGCATCATCAAATTTTAGGTCATCTATCTATATTTGGTGAATATTTTGAGAAATGGAAAATACATGGTTTTGTTCTTCATCTTTGTTTATATTGGGAGTGTCTATTTCCTTTAATTCCCAATCTTCTGTTATATCTATTACCCTGCTGATACACTGATTTTCTTTTAATCTGATGTTATTGTGTCCTATGTTCATAACTGGGACTGTTACCTTCCCATTTGTAACCTCCATTACTGAATCCGGACTTGCATGCTTGCTTTGAAATAAAATCAGTCCATTATTTATATATGGGGCTACAGAATGCACAAAGTTTATTGTGTTACCTTTTATTTCTATTGGTTTCTCAGAATATAATTTAATGTGTTTACGCTCCGTTTCGTTTTATCAGTTGCGCGAATGGAATTTTATTAGCATACCATATATTAAACGAATCCCCTATTTTCCCATAAGCCAACATCTGATCTTTCAAAATATCTCTCCCAATAATTAGGTCATATGGCTGTACTTCATCATTTACGATAAACAAATTCGTGGTTGTTTGGATTTCGCTGATTCGAAGTGAAACATGAACTTTTCCCAAGGTCATTGTAGGTGCGTGATTTACGCTCCCGATTCCAAGCAATTTTTTTGTTTCCGGTTGCACTGGTAATCGTAATTTCGAAAAAAACGAAAATCTTAATAGACTGAAAGCGCTTCCAGTATCAATCAAACATTCGATCAGTTCACTGTCGTTAATTACTGCTTTCTTCAAATACTTTGAAACATCAGATAATCCATCATGATTCATCGTGACACTATTTTGATCTTTCATTTTGTCATTCTTCATTTCTTTGCGACTCTCTGTCTGAATCGGGAGGCATTTGGCGTCACAAATCAAGCTAGAATGTTTACGCTTACATGTTGTCGGAACTGTGCTCAGAATTATTGCAAAAAATGCAAATTTTCTGAAAAATGCTCAGTGCGGTTGCGTTAGGAATCGAATCTTGCTGCTTCCCTTTAAACTTCTGAAATCTATTCCCCTTTTCCAAAAATTTAGTAACTGACAGTTTATAGTCTACACTTTTGAGTGATTCATTATTTTCCCTTGTTTGTCGAAACAAAAATGTTCATTTTCGCGTTTCTATTTCTCTTCTAAGAAATTTTAATAATTCTGTTACATTCCAAGAATCGTCTTTTTCATGCTGTCTATAAAAATCTAGCACAGTGGAATCTGGAATAAGTTTGGTTAGTGGTGGAAACAACAAACTTCCATATGAATTCAGTTCGACACTAAGAGTTTGTAAACCCTGTACTTGGATTTCTATCGTATTGTATAACTCCCTAAACTGTTTCAAATACGAAGCTGATTTTACTGCACTTAAATTTAACAAATGGTTAATATGAGATCTTACAATGATTTCTTTTTTCCCGTATCTTTCTTTTAGCAATTCAACTGCTAAATCATAATTATTTTCCGATACCAATAGTCCTTGAATACTAATTAAGGCTGGTCCTTTCAAGAAAGCTTTAAGATAATTATATTTATCTACTTTAGATAAGCATTTGTTACTGTGAATTGCATTATCAAACTGTGACCAAAATTCCTGAAACTTCTGTAAATTATCCTCAAACGGTTCTACATGAAGTTTCGGCAAATTTATTCTTGGTTTGTCTGGTTCACTATTCGAAATAAGTGAAAAATTATTCTTCAACAAAAAATCTCCCTTATTTCTATTTGAATTCTGTAGATAATTCTTGACTTTCGATTTCGCGTAGATTGTACGTTCTCTGTATTCCTGATTATTCTCGAGTTCTGTTTCTAGATCAGATACTTCAGGAATTAAATTCTCAATTTCTAGATCTAACTTAAATATCTGATCTGCTTTTTCGTGTAGATTCATATCACATTCTTCTAATGATTTTGTATCTACAATATCCTGTTCTAATAATTCACATATTCTGTTAATTATTTGTGTTGTTAACTTTCTTAACGTTTTACGTTTCGTTTTTGCTTTATCTAAAGCTTTCTTTGTATTCTCATCCATAATATTACCTAATAATATAATTCTATACTTCTAAATTCTGTTATTCTACAGTCCGCATGCATTCAAATCTTTAAAAAAACGAAACTTGCCCCCTCTTCGACGTTCTTGGTACGCGAGTCATTCAATGCGTGCTTGCATCAATCATCCCACTTCTGAAATGTTAGCTATAATCCCCGTTATCAATTTCAGGACGGCTAGGGGTAAGTCGGGCTTTCACTTTTCATTCAATCGGGATAACTCTTGCATTTTATAAATGCTTTATTGTTACAACAATTATATACATATATACATATCATTACGGAACATTCTTTACATTAATCCTATTCTCTCGCTTCCTGATTCTCGATTGATATTGTACGCCCCCTATTGGCGGCTTTTCTACAATGCCATCTATCGGCTGATAACAAATGTAAAGCATGCTTGTGAGGTTTGGCTCGGGCCTTCAAATTCTTTCAAGGAATAATGGCCAGCAAAGTTGAAGATGAAATGAGTAATTGCCAGCTATAGCTGAAAAAAGCTCTTTCTTGAATTCAAGTATCCTGGAATTAAGTATATTGACTAATTAACATTTTGATGGGAGCCAATGAAGGAAAAGTATAAATAACTAGTTATAAATGTAAAACTTAAATTTGTTTTAAGAAATAATGTTCTGAGTTTTGAACTGTCTAATATACTTCAATGTATAAATGTCTGAATTGTAAGTTTGCCTTTTTGGGTGAAATTGCTTTGGAATTTTATATATACCATTATTTGTTTCAGCGCTTTAATGTATATTTGTTAGATTTAAGTATTTATTGTCTGTGATTGAATCTGATAGATTCGTATTTTCATTTAGCAATATGACATTAATATCAGGGACATAAAGCAACCTTTGTTGCTTTGCACATCTAAAGAAAAAGAGATAAGACAAGGGGCAAGCCAATCTAAAAAGATATATTTAATTCCCGAGCTTTGTCTCATGACAGGTAATGCTTCTGATTAAATTTGATTTTTTCCCCCCCCCCCCAATTTGATTCATGAAATTGTCACATTTTGAAATAATAAAATTGCAAAATTTTTTATTATATTTGTTTGAAAAATATCCCATTTATCCTAATTTGCAGGGTTAACTGATAAAATGAGAACTGATTTTACAATGATGAGGGAGCTTGGTAATGAAACAAGACTTAATCCAAGTCAAAGAGTTAGAAATCTGGAGACTTTTATTCAGAGAGTAAATAGGTAATATTTTTAAGATGTAATTAAATCATTTTACTTATTATATATATATATATATATATATATATATATATATTAATTTAGTTACAAAAATGGAAGTAAATACTTGTAATAAGACCCTTCTCCACGCAGGTGTGTTTATTGTTGTTTTGGTGTAACATATTTTTATTGGAATAGTAGAATTCCCTGAAAATTACATGTAGCATTGGATTTACCTGATATCAAACGTAATTTATCTGCATGTAAACTATCCTCCAGAATTAGTTCTTAATGTTAATGAAACAGTCCTATTATGGGAAGAATGCCTATTTATCTACCTTGCAGAAAAATGTGCACCAGGATTTAAAGCTGTGAAAGATCGCCTAACACTTCTCGTGGGTGTTACCCAGTGGAGACTTCAAATTAAAGCTACTTTTCGTTTCTCATTAAAAAAAGAAGAAAAAAAAAAGAAAAAAAAAATCCAAGAGTTGTGAAAGGAGTGTTAAAATCATTTATCTGTTAAATGCTATTGCAAAATAATAAAAAAAACTTGAACCGAAAGCGTTACTTTATGGATGATGCTTCAATCAACCCAATAAATTTATGTGACTTAATAACGTGCATTCCTGTGTAAGCGGTTTTCTTGCAGCCTACCACAACTGCAAACGATGGATTAAGGTGTTATATCAAATTTTAAAGCTTATTTATTACCTGTGGCAAACATTTAGAAAAATGCTTGAAAAACAGACTGAGATAATAAATTAATAAGAGATTTTGGGATCATGGATGCTCTAGAGAACAAATCTTTCTTGGAATGTCGGAATGGAATGAGGTTTGAAAGCAATGTGTAAAAACATTTAGCCAGATTTAAACAAGGACGATGATACTAGTGATTTTGTTTGTTGATATGAACAAAATAGTGAAATTGGCGGGGAAAAAAACAGGTTTAGATGAAGTTAATGTGGAAGGTCTTGGAAGAAATTTTACAATAAACAGTAAAAAGTGTTTCTGGTGATGAGCTCAGTGACTTAGTGGATTAAGAACACAAAAGTATTAAAAATAGCAATTCTGAAGAGAGAACTTTCAATGGCAGTTCTAAAAACCAGTTTATCTTCCATAACAGAAATTCCACAACAGTATTTGTAAGAAATAAGTTTTTATTTTGTATTGTTGTAAAATGGATAACAAAATAGTTGAAAAATTTTTATTATTGTATTCTTTTTTACCCTGATCCCATTATTTACGTGATGAGATGACCTCATTTAATGTTATTTTGTATAAAGCTCTACATTTGATGGAAATCTGTATTTGTTAATTAAAAAATGTATATATTAACTAAATTTTAGGAATGAAAATGTTGTCAAAGAGATGAGAGACTGGGGACTTAAATTCAGCGATACTTTAGTAAACTTTAAAGCAAGAGTTTTGCCCCCTGAAAGCGTAATACAAGGTTCAAAAAAGGTAAGTAATTTTTTATTTTCTTTACAGAAAAATTTTAATTTGCTAATTCCAAATCATAGTGATCGTGTTTGTAACACACAGGGTTTGTACGGTCCTTAAAAGTCCTTAAATTTTTTGCAATCGATTTTTAGACCTTAATTTTGGCCAAAAACAGCAGGAGGTCCTTAATTTTAATCATCTCAAATTTCTGTCTGTTTTTGTGACTGCCATTTTGAGTGTGAATTAGCATTTTGGAGAAATATTTCTGGTGATGCACTGACATATATAGTTACCTTTTGAATGGGTTCATGAGTTATAATTTGTTTCTATTTCTAATATAAATGATAGGACACACGTTTCTAAGCAAGAAATGAAACACAAGCGTTTCGAAATTTGGCGACTTGTCAACATTTTGGCGATTTTAAGATCAGTTTCTATAGAACATTTTTAATTCTGAAATCTGAAAATTTTTTGACAATTTTTTTAAAACATCATTCATAAATTTCATTAAAATAATAGTAACATATTGAAATTATATTTAAAAAATAACATTAAAATTAAATATTTATTTTTTGCTGTCATATTGTAAAGTTTCATTTTGGTAACTTACTATACAATATTTTGAATCTGAAAAGTAAACAAGGTATAATGCTATAAAGCAAATTTACGAAACAGCTCTTGGCAAAAGCAAAATTAGCTATAAATAAATAATTAAAAATGTCTTCTTTTTAATTTTTTCATAGTAAGCGTTTCCCATGTGATTGTCTCAGAATATTCAAAATTCTCAGAAAATGCATGAGTTTTCTCTATAAAATTAATTTTACACTTTTTCGTCCCCCCCCCCTTTTTCAAAATATTTCTGTCTTTTTGCTGTTACAGAATTGGTAGGGATAATTTTTCTTTAGTATTTTAGACATTCCAGCTTGGAAAAAGGCAAGATTTATAGACCCACGATTCTCGAAAATTCGAGAAATATGTGACAAAATGAAAAACATCTCCATGGTATCAACACGTAATGGATGTATTTTACAGAAAGTTTGCGATGAATTTCTTACTTTATGGAGAATGTCTGGAAGAACAATGAAAACATAATGTTTTGCTTCTGATACTATAATCTTTTTTTTAACATGTTTATCTTCCCTTTATTTTTTTCTCTACATTTCACTAGACACCAGCATGGAACATATTAAAAATGCTTCTAATCATATCTTTTGGACAGGCATTATAGAAAATGAGTTTTTTATTAATAAAGAAATTGAAAACTTACAATTTAAAAATTCATCTAGTATGTCTTAATGCATCATACACAGCTGGCACTAGGCATTTTCCCACCTGATACAATCTGTGTGGATTCTAAATTCTGCTGCCTAGTGCCTTTTTAAATTCTGCTTCCAATGCTTGCTCTAAAATCTAAAAGTTTTGCCATTTCTAGATTTTATTGTTCTGTGTGTCACTAAATTTTAAAAATTCTGCCACAGCAGCTCTGTAACTGGCCTTTATATATATTTTATATTACTAAAAAAAGAAAATTAGCTACTTTTTCTATATATTCTAAATGCAGTTAGTGCTTTTTAGAATAAGAGAAATCCTTAATTAAGTTCCAAAATTCTAGAATGAAAAGGAAACATGTCGAAGAAGAAACTGAATACGTAAAGAAAATTATTCTTCAAAGATATGTTCAGTTATTATTATGTAAATTACCCAATTGTTTATGATAGAGTTACTGAGCCAGATTAAATTAAAATTAAATTGTATAATCTTTCACCACTAGTCCACATTTCGAGTTTGAATTTGACTGCTCTTGGCAAAAGCAAAATTATATTTTGTTTATTATGTCACCGTGAGCTCTTAATTGATTTTGTTAGCATCAGAACATGCCTTTATGTTCTTTTTAAATAAGAGGCTTATTTAAACCTTTGTCTGAAATTGTAGTTACTTTCAGACGTAGCGATAAATTGCTTCATGTCTGTCTGGGACTATTTAACTTTTACCAGATCAAGTAAACTGTCATAGGTACATTATGGAGAGGTTGATAAATTATGAGATAAAGCACGTAGACACTAATGAGAGCATTGGTTTGCATATTGAGACAAATCTCTCATTGTTAGAAAAGATGCTTAAAGAGAAGGAAATCGATATAAACTAAGCCAAAATGTTTGGGAAGGCTTCAAATTAAAATGACTGATATATATATTTTGTTGAGTGTTGTTGTTACAAAACATAAAAGTTTTGCAGCTTTTAATATGTAATTATCCTAATATCATTTAAGACTCAATGTCATAAATTGCATGTATTTTAGACTGAAATTCTATTAGATTGTGATTTTTATAGGGGCCATGTAAATCCATAATGACTAAGGTTCATTAATACTCACTGTGGTCACAATATAAAACACAAAAATGTAAAAATTCAAGTAAAACTTATTCTTTGCATAGAGTGAGACTTAAAATAATACTAAACAACATATCATCTCTGGTGCTTTAATGGCTTTTTGGGACCTTAGGCCCCGTTCAGACGAGTGCGTAAAGGGCATAAGTGGTTAAAGCCGAGCTCTGTTGCCAAGGCAACCAGTCACTGCTACGTCACAGAATTTGGTTTAGTTCTCGTGGCATAGGGCTCTAAGTTTTCAACTTTACGCCGAGTTTGGGATGAGCATCGACCAATCAGAGCAAAGCTAAAACGAAGCGGCTTTCTTTAGACGATTTCGTTGTCACATCGAAGGCGACGTCTTTTTTAATATGGAACACGTATCCAAATGAGTTGTAATCGTATCCGAACAAAATAATGAGTTGTTATCGTATCCAAAGAAAATAATGAGTTGTTATCGTATCCGAACGAAATAAAGAGTTGATCTTGCAAGAAATTTACGATGATGACATGCATTTTATAATAAGTTTTTCAATTTATATTGAAAAATATGGATGAAACTCATAAAGCGAAAGTTAAGCTCAGGATTATGCACGCTGTGTTTGGTCCTGTAGATCAAGGATGTCAAACTCGCGGGCCGCATGCGGCCCACAGCAAATATTTTTGCGACCCGGCCAATATATCGGCAAATAATGATATATAATAATAACATAACATATCGACAAAGAAAAAAATTAAATGTTTACTGCTAAGTAATTAACGATAATTTATTCAGTGTTGTTAGATTACTCACAGCGAGCTGACATACATACTACTTAAATTACAAATACGTGTGAGTAGCTTGCGTTCAGCTACCTTCGGCTTTTGGGGGACACATGCACACAGAACTTGTATGCATCCCCCGATAGCCGAATGTGGCGGAACTCATGGTCTCAGTTTTCCAATCATAGTTTTGTACGATGTATTGGTGCATGCATGTGCATGCACTTTGCTTTATTATTAATTATTACTTAATTCATATTGTTACGGATTTCATAGTTATTTATTTAGTTATTTTTTTAATTTAGAATTGTAATTAGATTTGCTTCATGTTGCCTTAGCAACGCAGAAAATTTTTGAAAAGACAGCTGCGTTGGAAGTTTAAAAATACAACAGCGCGTGCATTTAATACCTAATAAATAAATATCTCGTAATTGCTGTTGCCATCCACAAAAATCCAGATATTTATAGATGTTTCCAGTGTATTCGAGAAATTAATTATAAAGCTTATAAAAGCCGAGAACAAACAACTCATCTCAGTAGTAGCTGTAGTTCTATCGAACTGTTTGTTTACTTAGTGCTGTGATTGATTTGTAGCGATTTCGCTGTGACGTATAATTAGTTTCTCTGTTTTGAATTGTTTTTTGCTAAACGTTTGACATTTTGTGATATTGTTAGAATATTTTTGAAGAAATATTTCAGCATTTTGATTTATCTCTTGTGGAAAGAATAGATTTTTGTTAACTTTTTAACGTTAACCGTGTTCATTCCAGCCCTTTGTGTTCAGTATGTCTATATCAAAACCAAGTGGTAGTAAAATTAAACAAAAAATCGCTGACGAACATAGAATATTTCAAGAAAAATGGGAATTAGAATATTTTTGCTGTGAAATAAAAGATAAAGTAATCTGCTTGATATGTAATATTACTATTAATGTACCAAAGTTATATAATATTAAACGTCATTACGAACAACACAAATCGAAATATAACAATTACGAAGGATTAATGAGAGAAGAAAAGTTGAAAGAGCTCAAGTTAGGAGTGAAAAAGCAACAGTCCATGATTAGTAAAGTATTGCAAGAAAGTGAAGCGGCGGTGCATGCAAGCTACGTCTTGTCCGAGTTGATAGCTAAACATTCGAAGCCTTTTACTGACGGTGATTTCATCAAGGAATGCCTAATGAAAGCTGGAGAAATTGTTTGTCCTGGAAATGTGAAGGCTTTTCAATCAATTTCACTGTCTCGAAATACAGTTGCAGAAAGAGTTACTGATTTAGAAGCGAATTTAAGTGATCAGATCAAAGCAAAATCATCTAGTTTCAAAAGTTTCTCCATTGCCTGTGACGAGAGCACGGACATTAGTGGCAAAGCTCAATTAACAGTGTTTCTTCGTTCTTGTGACAAGAATTTTAACATTTTTGAGGAATTAGTGGAACTAATATCGATGCCGTATACTACCAGAGGAGAAGATATATATTTACTTGTGTTTTTGGACTTCTGCAGAAATACTATCTACCTTTGGCAAAATTAAATTCTGTAGCTACAGGTGGCGCTCCATCAATGACTGGGAAAAACAAGGACTTCGTAGCATTACTAAGAAAAAAACTTAGTGAAATTCACGGTTCAAACATTCATCATATGCATTGTTCTATGCACGAAAGTAATAAATATGGAGAATATTTTGTCATATATAAAAAAAGTTATAAATTTTATAAGATCTCGAGGTTTAAATCAGCGTCAATTCACTGCTTTCTTAAGTGAGTTAGATAGTGAATATTCGGGTTTGTCCTACTATACCGAGGTATGTTGGTTATCTTGCTCCAAGATTCTCAAACAATTCTGGGATTTGAAAGAAGAAATATGTCAGTTTTTAAAAACGAAAAATCAAGACGTAAGTTTGTTTTACGATCCAATATGGATACAAGATTTATCTTTCTTGGTTGATATAACCAAACGCGTAACCGATTAAAATTTATCGTTACAAGGAAAAGATCATATCATTACGAACATGTTTGACATAATTAAAGCATTCAAATGTCAACTAGTTCTTTGGGAAAAACAACTTAAAAATGAAGATTTGACGCACTTTCCGACGTGCAACATGATCAAATCAAGTTTAGATGATACTTGTTCGTATCAAAAATACGCAGAAAAAATTGCAAACTTAACAACTGAATTTGAAATGAGGTTTAATGATTTTAGTTCCCTCAAAGACAATTTTTTTTTTTTTTTTTTTTTTTTTTTTTTTTTGTTTTCTTCGATTTTCTCAATAAGTATTGACTCAGTACCCAGCCATATGCAAATGGAGGTGATCGAGATTCAATGCTACTCAAATTTGAAAGCAAAATTCATTGAAGTGGGCGTGCCTGAATTTTACCAATATTTACCTGACAGGTTTGAAAATACTCGAAAATTCCCATATGAAATTATTTCCATGTTTGGTAGCACTTATCGGTGCGAGCAGTTATTTTCAGTCATGAAAGGTAATAAGTCTCCTATTAGAAACCGTATTAATGATGCTCACCTTGGGTCAGCATTGAAAGTTATCATTGCTAACAAAATTTCTCCCGAAATAGGAAAGATAATGGCAGACAAGAGATGTCAAGTATCAGAACGTAAACATTAAATTTTTCTTGTTCTTTTCTATATAAATAAATATATATATATATATGTTTATTATTCGAAATCTACGTTTCTATGAATATTGATTTTTTTTTTTTTTTTTTTTTTTTTTTTTTTTTGCGGGCCGCCTAAAGTTAAACCTTGTTTGTTTGGCCCAAGTGTACCTATGAGTTTGACATCCCTGCTGTAGATGATTGATCCCATCCAATATTTTTCATTTTATTATGAAAATTCTTTAAAAAATGCATGCTTGCAAAAATTTTATTTTTTCTGTGTAAATTATTGATATTACTTTCTTTCTGTGTATGATTTTTTAAAATTGTTACTATAATTTTTTTCCTGTTTAATTATTTTTGTATTTAAGAAAAAATTTATTAAAAAAGCTGCAAATATTGTATTACTATTTGCTTCAAATGCTGATTTTCTTTTCAAACAAACTTCATGAATTAATTTTACTAAAGCATCAAATCAATATCAAGAATCTGTTTTTTTTTAACAGTAAAAATATTACTTTAAAGAAAAAGCAAAAATTATTTTCACTTATTTAAGAATAGTCACAATAGTCAACTCAATGGTGTAAACTTTGTATAAGTAATAAAAGATTAATCTTTTGAGAAAATGCTCCTATGAATTCCAAGAAGGAAAAAAATGTAGTGAAATATCCTTAAAACAGTCAAGAGTCTAGACACTTTTGTCTCCTGTTGAAGTTCTGTTCTGTTTTTTAATATCGTTCTCGATGAAAGGATTTTACTTTTAATGAAACTGAATAGCACACATAATTCGTAACATGGACTATAATTTAATGAATAGTATTTATTATTATTATCCACTCTTTATTACTATCATTTGAATGGAATTTTGATCATTAAATTCGTGCTATTTCTCTGGTAGAAATTCCTGGATAAGGTACGAATGTTTATAATTTTGATGTATTTGAAGACTTGGGTACTTAAATTTGTCAATGTGAAATTACTTTTGAGATTTGGTCGTAAATAGAAATGACTGCATATGTTGAAGTTGAATTCAGGGGTGCGGCTTATACATGCAAATTATTAGAAATAGGTGTATACAAACAGCTAGCAACACAGCAAAATGTATTTAATGATTGAGCATAAAATACATTGTTGGGTGAATGTTTCCTAGTATTGTACTAGTTGTGGTTGCTGGTGATTGTGACCAGTTGTGGGATACTAGTACTAGTGATATAATTGATACTGGTAGTGTAGCAAACTACTATAGTGATCAACAGGGACAGTGAATAAGGAGTGCTAAGCACACATGTTTCACTGTCATAGAAACATGTTCCTTTTGATTGAAAATTAAAATAATAATAATGTATATGGTAAGTACTATTTTTAGCTTAACTGCTTTCACACCTGCAAAATGGAAAAATATTATATACAGGCTATCTGTTAGTTATCCTCAAGGTGTTTTTTTTAATTAGGCATATTTAGAATATTGTATTTCTCCTAAGAGAAATTATATATAAAAATTGAAGAAGGTTTTATATATACAGTCAAAAGTCGTTAATCCGGACTCGTCGGGACTTCGGCGATTCCGGATTATCGATTTTTCCAGATTCTTTCAATGTAAGTTGTTTAAGTTTTGCTTCGTTTCATGTGATAATACTTTCTCTTTAATTCTATTAAACAGACATAATTTCTTGTTCAGTTACAAAGTTCCGCCGTTCAAGTCCTATAATTACTGTGTCAAGAACACCGACTAATTTGTCAATCGAAATTTTTTTGTTTTCAATAACCTCTGTCACTTTTCTTCGCTATCGGAAGCGAATTATAATGACGAGGAACTTGTTTTAAATCATATCAAAGACGGAGCATATCGAGATGAAATACTACATTTGGTAAGGAATTATAAGCCAAATAAAATAAAAACATCTGCGCTGAAGATAAGGATAGCGTTGACAGATCAACTTCCAAGTACCTTTAAAGTATATTATTAACTGGGTTACAACCTCTGGAACTCTACATGAAGCTATGACACTAACTGAATCAAACAGAGCCTGATTAAATTTCAACACTTGCCAACCGTGCCTACATCAGGCCTTTCAGGTTTGTTCGAATCAGCATGTCTCTCTCTCTGGACAGGCAGCAGCGGTGACAACATTCACTCTTTTGTTGTGAATCATGCTGATTATGATCTTACTTCTATTTTAACCTATGCCGCTTGACATTTTACATTTTGGGGCCATTTCTGTGTCTAAAATGTTAACAGGAGAGTTTCAATAACATTAAATTAATGAGAACAGAATGAAGCAAAAGATCAAAAGCAGAAACCAAGTTTATGTCAATGGTTATACCCCAAATCCTTACGAATATTTTTGTTCATTAAGTTGAAGTGTCAAGTTACTCTTTAGGTTTGATGGATTTTCTTGTAACCTGAGAATACATATAAATTTCAGTGATCTTTTCTGATCCTCATATTTAATAACATTTACCAGAGATGTTTACCAGTGTCATACCTGCCAACTTTAACGAATTTTTCATAATTTTTACGAAAAAGCGCTTGTCTTTACGATTTTACGATCGTAATCCATTTTTTACGATTTTTTTTTCCTTTTTCAAGTGTTTTTAGTGATTTTTGTCGAAATTTTAGAATTTTTCGGCAATTTAGCGAATTTTGCCAATTGCATCGTGTTTTACTACCGACTACTTCGAATCCAGTAAGCTGCGGTTTCTCCCAACTCGACGCTTAACCAGCCAATCGAATGTGCTGAACTTGTTTCTCCCACTCTTTTCTTTGTGGGCGCCAGATTATTTTTTTCGCGTTTGCTTCAGCAGCAAGGGAATGACTCAGCAAGCGTGGATTGTCGCATTCTGTTTGTTTTTTGTTTGCACGTGCTACGCATTTTCTTAATACGTCGTTGTTACGAAATGAGTTCAAAAAAAACCATATTCTCAATATTTTTGGCCTGCCTACAAAGCCGAATTTCCAACAATTAAAGAATCCTTCAAAGGAAATATCTATGAATTTCCAAAGAATTTTTGGCTAAAGCCAAAAAATGCACTCTAAATTCATTGCAATAATTTTTTTGTGTAACATTAAGCTCTTGTTTTATGTTTCCTAATAAATTTTTTAGTTACTACTTAATTGAGATTTACTAATGTAAGTACAATTTTTTTTTCTTTTTTTATAAATTGTTATTTTGTTAATATCAAAGCATGATATTAATTCTTCGTGTTCTTCTGAATTTTGGAGAAATCTTCTGAATTTTTATCTTTAGAGGTTGGCAGGTATGCAGTGTTGACTGTTACTCATTTTGGCTGTGGTACAGATTGTCACTTTGAAACTTTTCCCCCCTTTGCTGCTGTAAACGAAGTATAGTTGTATTCTCGATTTGTATGACAGCGCCTGAAAAGGTAATAATCTTTCCAGGCCAAACATCAGTGCAAGATTTACACAGTCATTGTCCTAACTTTTATTCATTTTAATTAAATAAAAAATTTTATCATTTTGGTGAAATTTAAAGATTTATTGTGACATTCCACATCACACATCTGTGGAAATGTTCATCTACAATTTTCATGGGGGAATGAATTTACTGCAGTACAAAGTTCAGAATATGGACATCCAACATGTGTACCACCAGCCAGCGTAAAAAAAAGTAAATAAATATAATCTGGAAATGTAGAATTTTGATCAAAACACCTGCTTCCATAACAAACAGGTGTTCCATAAATGCAGTTTTTCTCCTTTTCTTTGTGACCTAGTAGTGTAAAACAAGCCTAAATATTTCCATGCCTACATGCCATTTTATACTGGCTTTAGATCGATCTAAAATCCAGAATCTGCAAAGTACTGACAATTCCGGACTTCATGCTTTGTACTGTATATTTTTATTTCATAATAGTAACATATTTTTTTTCCCCAGTCTGACTATAAACAGAGCTCTGGGGATTTTTCAAAAGAAGTACGAGGGTTACCATTGCATGCACCTATGAGTTTAGAGAATTGGCTCGTCATTTGTACTGGCTATGATGAAGGCAAGTGTAATGATTTTCTACAAACGATGGAGAGAGTTTGTAAGCCTATGGGAATGCGTGTGAGATCTCCAAATGTGTAAGTACTGTCTGCATTTTGTTTTATGTTTATTTAGATATGAAATGAAAGTTTAATTTGTAGATGCATAAATTGATGTGGGTGTTATTTTAATATTTTTGTTCTATTTATTGCAATGTCTTATTAATAATTTAGTGAGTATGGAAATTAAATGTAAAAATTCATTTGTGTAAAGCAGTTTATGTATACATGTATATAATTCAGTTCTTTGGTGTATGTATATATATATATTGGTTCACTGCATAAGTTCGTGTGAATTTAGAGTATGCGTGGAATTCATATGACGCATTTACTAAAACAATACAATTCTAAACCTGTTGAAACTTGTCATCGTTTGACTAACATATTATTCAGTTCATTGCCAACTTTCGTAAATATCGAACACATTTTAGTACTCATAGAAGATGAATATAGATAATCAGTACAAACGTGCTGGACTACATTTTTTATTTTCATGTGGTGAATCTGCCAGGTTTGCAGCAATAAAAATTAATAGTAATGCTGAACAAACATAGTATTAGTGTAAAGACTGCCCAGAAATGGTTTAAAAAATTTAAAGTTGGAAAAAGCAGCATTGATGATGAACCCCTTCAGGACGTTTTGAACTGTTAGAACAAACTCAAATGATTAATTCAGAAGTTTATAGTAAACAATTTTGCCATCTACACTCAGAATTGATCAAAAAACACCCACAATTAGTGAATATCAAGAAAGTGTTGTTTGATCATAATGCTAGACCACATACGGCTCGAAATAACACTGCAAAAAATTAGTGAATTTAATTGGGAGCTTTCGCCACATTCAGGGTTCGTACGGTCCTTAAGACTCCTTATAAGTCCTTAAGTTTTTTTGGAATCAATTTTTGGTCCTTAAAAGTCCTTAATTTTGGCCAAAATCGACAGAAGGTCCTTAATTTTAATCATCTGAAATTTCTGTCTGTTTTTATGACTGCCATTTTGGGTGTGAATTAGCATTTTGCAGGAATATATTTGGCGATTCACTGACAAATATGGCTATTTTTTTAATGGATTCATGAATTATAATTTGTCCCTGTTTGTAATATAAATAATGGTGGATAATGGTGAAACATCAGCATTTCAAAATTTCATTTTTTGTAATGAAGAGCTCTCAAACAACTTTTCGCTTTTGGTTATAAGAATTCTTTTATTGAATGGCTCTAAATTTGGCGATATTAAGATTGGTTTCTATAGAAAATTTTTAATTTTGAGATCTGGGAATTTTTAACGATTTTTTAGAACATTCTAACATTGTTAAATTTCATTAAAATAGTGGTAATATATATGAATTATATTGAAGAAATAACATTAAAGTTAAGCATTTTTATTTTTCCACTGTCATATTATAAAGTTCCATTTTGGGCACATATTATACAATTTTTTGATTCTGAAAAATAAGCAAGGAATAATGCTATAAAGCACAGTTTACAAAACAGTTTTTAGCAAAAGCAAAATAGCTATGTAATTAATTAAAAATGTTTTTTTAATTTTTTCATGGTAAGAATTTTCCCCATTTCTTAGAATGATCAGAATTCTCAGAAAATGCACCAGTTTTCTCTATAAAATTAATTTCACACTTTTTTCCTCCGATTTTTTTAAAAAACATTTCTGGCTTTTTGCTGTTACAGAATTAGTAGGGGTAATTTTTCTTTAGGATTTTAGACATTGAAGCTTGAAAAGTTTAAAAAGGTTTTAAGGCAAATTTAAAGGCCAGAAAAATGTGATAAAATGAAAAATGTCAACATGTAGTTTCCTACATTTTGGAAAACATCTGGAAGAACAATGAAGACATAATAGTTGAATGTTTTACTTTTTATTCTATAATCGCTTTCTTAACATTTTTATCTTCCCTTTATTTTCTCTACTTTTCACTAGACACAAGCATGGAAACAGAGTTGCCAACTCTCCCGCTTTTCAACCACTCTCCCACCAACCCGATTTACAATATATTTCTCTCGACTTTTTCTTATTCTTAAAATTTCTCACGATTTTTATGGAACTTGGATTAATACTTCGTTATATGGGGGGGTGAGTGATTTTGGACGTCTGAAAGCAATTGAATTTTATCTAGATTATATCTAAAAGAAAACCTTGCGAATCAGATAAGAATTTCTGCTTTGTGAGTGAGAGCATATGTATCCAGAAACGTTGTTGTCCAGTTCTCCAATGGGCATCTAGCTCCACTGCGTGTCATCTGGCATATATCGGCCAATGAGCACAAAGCTGTTAGTTGTAGTAATTGATAAACAGATTTCGGAATGGTTAGAGAAACAAAGGATATGCCTTTATCCATTTTTTGCAGGAATTTCACTTTTTGTTTGATGGACATCAAAACATACTTTTGCTTTGTAGATCCTTCGGCAGCTCCAGCATCCGAAATTCTATTTGACATAGTCAAAAGTTCAAGCTTACGTTTATAAAATTGCTCTAACAGTCTGCAAAAAATAATAAGCCGTATCCAATTTGAAGATTAAGGAACAACGCAATCTGCAACATTAACTGAAATAGATAATTAGATAATTTTAGCTTAGCTTATACCGCCCGTTATACATCAAACGCGCGTGTGCAAACGTATTATGCGCAGGCGCATGCGTGAATGCATTATGCGTTCAGAAAGTTTGTAGCTTTGAAGTCTGGATTAACGACTTTTGGCTGTACTACCTATTTTTTACTATACCTGTGACAGAATGCATCGAATCATGCTGCAGCTTTATTTAGAAAAATGTTTCCCCGGAGCAAAATGGCCAATTACTTTAAGTGCATTGGTTAGAATGGCTGCAATTAAAGAAATGAGTATGAAAAGTAAATCTTCAGTTATTTATTGCACTAAAAATGGTTCCTTTCTGCCCTTCTATGGATGGAAGCCTTGATACTGATGGAAAAATATATCCATTTGTTTCTCATTTTAATCCAGATTCTTCAGAAATTATATGTAGTTTACTTTCTGTCTGTCCTTTAGAAGGTGATTTGGCTGGTTAGCGCAGTTTGTAGGACAACATTTTAGCTAAATAATCATTAATCAATGAATAAAATTTACTTCTGTACATATAATTTTGTGCATGTTAATGTGGTTTTAAAAAATCTGAAATTGGCTGCTTGATTTTTTGCTAAATTTTGCATAAGGTTATGGTTGGCAATTTTCTCTTCCATTACTCCTATTAAATTTAAATTCTTCTATATCATTTCATGCCAAGCTTTATTCATGTGCCCGTCTGCCAAAATATTACACACACACACACACATGTATATATAGATGTAGTATTTTAACTGCGTAGAAGACACTGGTACTTTTAACAGCTTGCAGTTGTCATGGCTGAATGAAAAATACTGGAAGAAGACGTTGACGAAACTGAATTTGGCGAATTACCATCTTTATTTTTAAACGCTTCAGATCATCTCTTTGGCAGACAAATTATTCTTCAATTACCATTGAATACAATAAATTTTTATGTAAACTGGTTTAAAAGGTATGATGTAAGGTTCTTAGACAGCATAAGTAGTGTCGGAAAAAAAGAGGAGGCCATCATTGCTCGCAACCCAGTATTTATGCTATGTAGGTGCATAAGTAAAACTTAGCTTTGATTGGTTAATTTTAGTTTTAGTTACCTTTTTCAAGTAGTGTTATATAATTTGGAAAGTTCTCGAATTTGGGAGAAAGTATGATTTTTGGGGAAGGACATAAAATTTAGAATTTTAAGGTTGCCAATTATTTCTCAACACAGATGTTGCATTTTATTGTATCTTGCATATATATTTACATCTCTATGCATGTAGAGAAATGTGCTTTTATGTATAAAAAAAATAATAGAGCGTGTAACAAATAATTTGGATAGCTTTATAAGTTCTTGGTTTTTATATTGAAATTTTTTTAGTGTTGTTATTCAAGGAGACCGTGTAAACAATTATTTGCAAGCATTTCGTGATAACTATAATGCCAGAACAGAGATGGTTGTGTTTATTGTTCCTAATGATAGGAAGGAAAGATATGATGCATTAAAGAAGCACACATGTCTAGATAATGCAGGTAAGGTAAAAATGTTTTAATTTACTACCCAAAAATATTTCATAATTTTATGGAAAAATCATGCATTCCTGTACTTTGTTTTCAGTTGGTAAGATAATTTGAAATAGAAATGAAACTATTGCATTATGTATGTGATATATTAGTGCTGGGATTTTTTTTCAGTAATTGCACCAGATAATTTATGTTAAATTTTAGGCCAAATTCTGATCCAACCACTTCTTGGGCACTATCCTGGGGTCCTTATAAATACGGAATCAAGAGGTTGAGCCACGGTCAACTGGAAAACATGGCCTGGTTAGCTACAGGTTGATGTCATGGAAGGCATCTTTCCTTGATCTTCTTTGCTTAAGATTTGAATAGCAATTTTTCGTTTAATATTTAGATTCTTTTGTTTTTAATAATACATAATAATTAAATTCTTAGAGACTAATGGAACAGGGTTTGAACGGTCCTTAAGTCCTTAAATTTTTTGAGAATCGATTTTTGGTCCTGAAAAGTCCTTAATTTTCCCCAAAATCAGCACAAAGTCCTTAATTTTAATCATCTGAAATTGTTTTCTGTTTTTACAACTCCATTTTGAGTGAGAATTAGCATTTTGGAGGAATATTTTTGGCGATTCACTGACATATATGGTTATCTTTTGAATGAGTTCATGGGTTATAATTTGTTTCTATTTCTAATATAAATGATAGGATACTTGAGTTTCTAAGTGAAACGTTGTTTCATTTTTTCTAATAAAGAGATCTGAAAAAGCTTTTTGCTTTTGGAGATGTGGCTTCTTTTACTAGACCATTCTAAATTTCGCGACTTGTCAACAATTTGGCAATTTTAAAATCAGTTTCTATAGAACATTTTTAATTCAGAGATCTGAAAATTTTTTGATGATTTTTTTAAAACATCATAACATTGATAAATTTCATTAAAATAATGGTAACATATTGAAGTTATATTTAAAAAATGATGTTAAAATAAAACTTTTATTTTTTGCTGTCATATTATAAAGTTTCATTTTGGCAACTTATTATACAATATTTTGAATCTGAAAAATAAACACGGTATAATGCTATAAAGCATAATTTACGAAACAGCTCTTGGCAAAAGCAAAATTAGCTATATAATTAATTAAAAATGTCTTTTTAATTTTTTCATAGTAAGCGTTTCCCCTTGTTATTGTCTCAAAATTTCCAAAATTCTCAGAAAATGCATGAGTTTTCTCTATAAAATTAATTTTATACTTTTCCATCCCCCCCCTTTTTTTCAAAATATTCATGTCACTGGTTTACAATTTTGCTATGAATCATGCTGATTATAATCTTGCTTCTCCTTTTAACCTATGCGGTTTGACATAAAATCTCCTATTTACTAAACCTCTAAACTGATTAAGTATGTGACAAAATGGGACATAAACACACACACATACCAGGGGGTGGGGGAACCGCCAACATAAAGCTTGTAGAGACACTAGGTATTTGGAAACGCTGGAGAGATGAAAAATGAGCTACCGCCTTCGCCGGGAATCAAACCACGGACCTCTGGAATACCGGCTCAGCGAGCACAACCAATACACCACGGAGGCACAATAGGAAAGTGGGAGAAATACCTTATATAGTTCCCCTTTTAGGAGGGCAACTGGGGTTTTTAGGTGACCCAATCGCCAAATCCTGGGTGTGGAGAATCCTCATCCAGCACCCTTTTAGTTCAGGCACAACTGTAGAGACATTAGGTATTTTTTGCCTGGGTGTGGAGAATCCTCATCCAGCACCCTTTTAGTTCAGGCACAACTGTAGAGACATTAGGTATTTTTTGGAAGCAGGCAAGATGAAAAATTAGCAACCGTCTTCCCCGGGAATCGAACAACAGACCTCTGGAATACTGGCCCAGCGTGCAGAACCATTCCACCATGAAGGCACGCTAGGAAGGCGGGAGAAATACCTTATAAGCTAACTAATTTAAAAGTCAAACAAAAATCAGCATTATATTTTCAAATTTTCACAGGACTAATTTCGATGCATCAAAACTAGTTTGGTGTGTTATTGTATCTTAATTATATAAAGCTAACTGTTAGTGAAACGTAAATGTCACTTATATACTTTCAAATATGTTTTTAATGCTACTTGATAAATTGCATAAAGTTTATTTCATTCTCAAATGTATTAATAATTATGTTAATTAATTCATGTTTAGTAATAATGCATACTACTTAGGGATCTATTTTATTTTTAAGAAGGTGTTACAAAAGTGAAATTCAGGCATAGATAATATTTTTAATTGAATTTATTGTTCCCATTCGTTCATAGGTCCTTAATTTTTTCATTAATGGTCTTTAAAAGTACTTAATTTCCGTTTGCAGAAATGTGTATGAACCTGGTGGAAAAATACATATAAAAAGGTTATCTGTTTGCAGTTAAGATTAATAGCATAATGTTTTACAAAGTTTTTTAGAATTATTTTTATACTATAGATGTTTTAGGTTTGTCTGAAAAGCCAAGTTTTAAAATAAATAATTGTTTTAATTACTAGCATAAATATATCTTTAATGTTTGATTAAATAGTCTTTAACTATTCTGAAAAATGTGCTTATGAAATTTACAATTTATTTCATTCATTCATTCCAAATTTTGCGGATGCTGAGGAAAGGGGGAGCAGAAGAATGAAAAGTGTAAATAATTTACTGAAAATAATTATTTAGCAAATTAAAGCACATAAGAAAGGATTTTGTTAGTATCTTTTTACAATATAGTTACTTATTGATCATTATTGTAGTTTTAACTCTCAAGAATAACTTGAACAACCAATAATAACTATAAATATTATTAAAATTATAAATACTTCAGATTTCAAAAAGTATGGAAGTGTATTTTTCATTCATTTCAGTTGTTGTTATCTAATGAAAAGAACAGGAAAATTAAAATCTCTTGAAACCTTCTTCTTACTTGCCGACATGAACTAATTAAACTATAATTTTGCTACAACATACAGCAAGTGAATTATTACTAATGCAATGATATCTTTCTCAAAAGATTGCACAGGTGCTGCTATGTCGATATGAAGTGATATATAAATACTATTCTCAATTTTAGGTTGCAGATTAAAACTAAGCAAAAAATACAAATTCCATCTGCAGATTTTATGTAAAATTATATCTTGATCATCTGAATCTCACATCTCCGGTGCAGGGAAGATGCATGGTTCCTGCATCATGGTTCAGGTCATAATTTCGAACAGCTTCTTTGATGATAGCCATATCTTTTTGTTCTTATTTCTAGTTTCCTCTGCACTAAGCATGATAAGCATTATTCTAACTCTGTTAGCATCTTTCCTAAGCATTTTGTGTCGTCACTACTGTATCAGAAAAGCTTTTTTGATCATGCATCGCTATGTGTTTTCACATCGTCTAAGTGCACTCTCTATGGAAAGTTTGTAGCCAATATGCTGAAACACCTTGTATATTCATTGGTGCCATCGTAGTGTGATTTGCAGACTTGAATGAAACATCGTGCAGACATGATGAAGACGTATCTTAGCTCTATGTAAAAGTTGATGGCTGTATTTATCAAGAATAGTAAACAAATAAGTAAACTATTGATTTAAATTTAAAATGAAATTAGCTTAACTACTTAACTCAAATTTATCTACTAGTTAAAAAAAATACATATGAACGATGAAAAAACACCGTGCAATGTTAATGAACGTGAGAATTCTTGGCTTGCAGTGTCCACAACACAGTACAAAGGGCAAAAGTTCAGGTGCCTTTGGTGACGTCAAATCACGTGACTGTGCAGCTGACTAGGCCGTCTAAATTTCCAGCGGTCACGGTAACCCCCTGTTCCCCATATTGAACCCAAGATGGAAATCTATGAAACAAGTTCTGGCTGTTAATGTGTTAGAAACCGTAAAGATTTTGCTGGTGGGTAGTCCAGTCACCCCTGAGGCATTGTGGGTTGTCTCAAGTGTAATGCATTAAGGAAGAACTTGTTAATTTCTAAGACAATTTTTTTAAAAAAAGTCAATGTGTAAAACTGTTAAAACAATAAAAAGTCATTATTCATATCAAATTATGAATAATTGTCAGATATGTTTTGCGCATAAAAGATATAAAAAATAAATTCCTGTTATTTTCTGCTTAACATGAAAAACTACATTAAGCTTGACTGCAAATAAAATTATTTTATATTTAAAAATAATTTAATGTAGTTTCTTTTGGAATAATTATTGCTATTTTTCTGAGAGAAATTTTTATTTTAAGTAATTATATTTTTCAATTTTAGTATATTAACTATGATTATTGAAGCTTCTGATATGTTTTTCTAAACTGATAATTTAAGCATATTGAAATAAATTATTAATTTTTGTGATGCGCTACTCTATGCTTTCTAAATTATGCTTTAGTGACTTATATCTTGATATTTTTGTCATGTTAAACTGAACTAAGATTTGGAATCATCTTTTTTTGTCTAATTTATCATAATTTTATATATATATTAAAAAAAACCCTACAAAGTGCTGTTATTTTATCAGAAATATTATGTACTGAAATTGGTTGTTTTTTAAGTTTCATTTAACATATTTTAAAATATTTAACAGTTCCCAGCCAAGTAATAGTGTCAAGAACATTGAGCAAGAAACAGATGTTGATGTCTGTTGCTACTAAAATAGCTATTCAGATAAACTGCAAGTTGGGTGGAGAACCATGGGCTGTTGAAATACCAGTAAGTATTTATTAAGTATAATAAATATTTGAATAACAAATGTTACTCCAGAATCATACATGGAATATTCTAACTAAACTAACTAGCATTCCTATATTATATGTACATCATATAGGAATAAAAAATCGTGAATCTTTGAATATCATAATTTGGGATGAATTTCATGTCTTTAGCATTGCTGTACATCAATATCCTGCACTTGCATATTTTCAGGTTATAAATTTTGATAGATTTTTTTGGTGATAAATAAAAACTTTTAAGTGTGGTCAGTGTTGTATAAATAATCAAAGCGTTAATTTTTTTCTTGTATTGCTAGTAAATGGAATTCCATTCATGCAGTTCGTTGTTTTAAAATGACGTGTTCTGCTTTATGTCTTTGACATGTGTTTATTACTTTTTGTCAAGGGAAAAATTGAAGGATTTTCCAGGGAAAATTAATTTTGAAAAGAGTAGATATGTGTAATAATAATTAAAAATGTATATAAAAATAGATCAAAAATTAAGTTGTAAATACTAAGTTATAACAGCAAGTAGAAAAATGAAGCAAACTGTCTAGCAGTAGGGGAAACTTTTGCGTTAAAGGCCTAAAGATGCTACAACATATGGTCTTCATGAACCTAATGCATATTAAAAGTATTCTGATACTATAAAAAGCCACACATAATCAACAGTACTTTTGTAGTAAGCACTGTAATTCAGGACATAGCCTGTGTTCAGGACAGTTAAATTTTTGTAGATTCACCAACAAAGTAACATGTGTTTATTTTTAGTGAGTGGGTAAGTGATGTATCGCTATTTCTAATTTTAAAAGTATTTTACAGTTAAGGAATTTTATTGTTTTTGTGAAGTGTTTTTAATGTATTTGAGTAAAATAAAGTAATAATTAAATTAAATATCTCTGCATTAGTAGTGCAGAATTTTTTAGTCTTATTAAATAAATTTTAAAAATTCACTAATTTTAAAGTTTTCATGTACTATAATAAACATATCAGACATATAAACATTAGACACATTTTTTTTTTTTTTTTTTTCAAATACAGTACAAAGTCTGTAATCCGGACGTCCATAATTTGGAATGATCTATAATCTGGACCTCAAAGCTACAAACTTTATGCGCATGCACGTTTAATGTATATCGTATGGTATAAGCTAGGCTAAAATTATTTAAGGCATTTCAGTTAATGTTGCAGATTGCGTTGTTCCTTAATCTTCTAAATGGATCCGGCTTATTATTTTTTGCAGACTGTTAGAACAATTTTATAAAAATTAAGCTTGAACTTTCGATTATGTCAAAAAGAGTTTCCAATTCTGGAGCTGCCAAAGGATTTACAAAGCAAAAGCATGTTTCGATGTGCATTAAACAAAATGTGGAATTGCTGCAAAAAATGGATAAAGGTCTATCCGTCTCAAAATTATATGAGAAGTATGACATCAGAAAGTCCACTATATATGACATAAGAAAAAGGAACTTTGAATTTTTTGTGGAAGTATCTTAAACAACTTACATTGAAAGAAATGTTTAATAAAGTAAACAAATAAATATTGAGCTTTTATTTGTAAATTTTGATACCCTTTAGATCATAATTGTTCTTTATTTCATAAATGACAAATTTGTATTTTTAAATGTATAATTTCTGCATGCCATCTTACCAAATTTAAAGTGATGATCTATAATCCGGAAAAACCCCTAGTCTGGAATCGCCGAAGTGCCGGCGAGGATTATGGGCTTTGTACTGTATTATGAATACAGCCTTCTCTGTTAAACTGGGAGACTTCTCATATATATCACATTTTCTCATATCCTGAAAATCTACTTATGTACTTTTTTAGTTTATCTAGATTTAGGTTATCTCTTTCAAATGCAGTTTTCAAAGAATTATTGAATGATTGTATTAAAAGGCTCCGAGAAAAATTTTGATGACAAATTCTGGGGGAAAAGGGCAATGATGTTTTTATGTTGTTATATCTTTGTGGAACTTAGATTGTGCAAACTGTTTTTTTCCAAACCGAATCCATTTTGGAAATCTGTTGGTCATTTTATTAAAGTCTACTGATGAAGTCCACAAATATTAGTAAGTATTTGTTATGTAGGTCTGCCACTGACCTTAAAAATAAGACGTATATGAATATGCTTCAAAGGAAGTTTACAAAATTAGCTGTTGCGAATATAAATATGCTAGAAAAAAAAATGGGAGGATCCACCATGATCAAAAAGCAAACTTTCGTGAAAATTTTCAAAGAGATGTTGAACATGTTGGAGAAGTAGGGGAAAGCAGAGCTTTCTTTCATGAAAACAAGCATGGACAGAGAAGTTCATAACAACGATTTGTAGAGGGAAAGACTGTGTATCTTAAGTAATAATAGTGACATTCTACAGAGATGGAGCGAGCACCTGGATGAGTCTCTGAATTCCAACCTGTGTACATAGGATAATGAAATAAGTAGAAACTTAGGGCTATTTGATTCCCCATCTGGAAGAGGTGAATCATGTATAAAGAAATTAAAAACAATAAATCTCCTGTGTGAGAGAGTATTCCTTCAGATCTGTTAAAAGCTGCAAGACTGAATTCAACTTATTTGGGATTATGAGACACTCCAAACAGAATAAAATTTTAGTCACTAAAAGAGAGATGTGCTTGATTACACTAATTATAGAAGTCTTCTTTGTACATCTTTTAAAATTCTGTCAACTGTTCTTTCTAACAGAGTTTTTACCTTACATTGATAATACAATTTTCAAGTATCAGTGTGACTTTAGGAGGGAAACAAACTATTGAACAGTTTTTTTTCCAACATATTAAGAATTTAGGAGTGATATACTTTTTATCAATTTAGGAATTGCATATGAGTACATTAATAGGGAATTGACAAGGTGACCTAACAGAACAACTTGAGGTCAAGCATGGAGCGAGACAGCATTGGCATGCCTCTTATTTAAGGCTCGTTTCCACTACTGCGCGCGAACGCGTTGCGTGAGTTGAAGGCAAGCCTACGGCATCCGTACAAGCGTTTCCATTGCTGTGTATCCGTAGATTATTTTCATTTTCTGCCACTAGGTGCCACTGTAGTATTTTGGCGCCAAACAACCAGTTTGCCAGTTACAACGCTGAACATCTGAATTTTCCCCGTTTAAGCGAGTATTGTTTGTCTTGAATTTGATATGGATCCTAATGTAAAACGCAGAAAAGTTTTGTTTACTAAATTCCATGTTATTGGAAATTTTTATTTCTGCTTATGAACTGCAAAAGTAAAATATGCTAGCAATTTTTAGATAAGTAAGGTTATAATGCATATTATGAACATCACTAATTGCATAGAAGCTGAGGTAAATTTAAAAAATTTCTTTCCGTTTATAGAAGCCTTAAATATAATTGAAATAATATATATTATTAAAACTAAAATGTACTGTTACTGAAAAAATAAACAAATAAATAAATAAAATAAAAAAGTTAAACGAATTAAAAAATAGTTGGTACTTTAAAAAATACAGAGCAACTGTAAAGAAAGGTTCACAATATTTATGCAAAATTTGTTATGCTTGTATACCGCTTTCAGGGTCATAGCTGGATAAATTTGTTAGAAATCTCGTTTGTTTTTAAAATCCACTATGGGCAGTTATATTTTATGTATAATCCATAAAATATTATTTTTAATTCATATCTTTTTTTAGAGAAGAAGTTATAAAAATAAGCTTTTTCTCTCTATATATACACACATTAGGTAAAGAAAATGGAAATTAATTAATTCCTGTGTTTCTGCTGGAGAGGGCTGAATTTAAAAGCAATTAGTATAGTAATTTTTTGTTTAAAAAAGTTTAGGACATTAATACTGTCTGATGTTAATTGGTAATGAAAGTTTAGAGCAGTAAACATCCCAAAGTCTGAGCATATGTATGTACATTCACATAAAAGTGAAACGAAAATATATATATGTACAGGGTTTCAAAAGAATAAATAGTAAAGTTAAATTAAATTTAAATAATTCTCTTGTGCTATTGCTGCAATGAATGAAATTTGAATTTAACAAACATTTTCTATTCGTAAAAAGCAAATTTAAAGGTAATTAAATTTAAATGAAATTTAATGCAAACAAATCAATGATTAATTATTGCTGTGATATTATCTAGAATATCATTTAAATTCTGAGAGCATATGTAAATCAAGTTTGTCAAAATCCATGAATAAATATATAATTCCAAAAATTTATTTATCCTATTATTCACTTATGCATATAAATTTTTTATGATTAATAAATTTTTGGAATTGTATATTTATTCATGGATTCTGATACTTGCATTTGATTTACATATGCTCTCAGAATTCAAATGATATTGTAGATTAGTTCGCAGCAGTAATTAATTATTTATTTGTTTGCATTAAATTTAATTAACTTTAAATTTGCTTTTTACAAATAGAGAATGCTTGTTAAATTCGTATTATATAATTTTCAAAATTTTTTGCGCGGAAAATTTAAATAAATAAGAGCATAAATAAAACATATTTTATGCTTATAATAATAGAAATAAATTATAAAACACAAGTATAGATCAAATTGGGGGGAAAAAAAGCTAAGAAAGTTGCAGACAGGGTGGAAAAAGCTTATGGGATTTGAACTCACGACCCCAAAAGTTAAGCTTTGTTAACGTTAGCTTTACCACTAAGCTAGCATCAGGCGGGAATGGTACGCATATTTTGTCTTATATACATCATCAAGTAAATCAATTCTTAAAACTAAATTTTTTGGTTCTATTTCAGTGTGCTATTGTCTAAAAAATTCACCAGAGTTTGCTCTTCAGCTTCTAGTACATTTTTTACAAAAAACATTATCTTTTAAAGTGGCGTTCCGATTGAAGTTAAACGGGTTGCTAAAAATGTATTTCATGTGCTTACAAATATATGTTAGCCAAAAAGATATATTTATAAATAGAGAAATACAAATTTAACATACTCTTTAATGCAGTGGAATATTTTAAAAGGCTATCAAATTTAATTTATAATTAACATTTTTAGTTTTTACCTGTTTCAAAATAAATAAAAAATAAATCTTTTAATGCTATAGCAGTTTGATATAGTCAGACATTCATTTTCATTAAAAGTAAATTTGTATGCAGAACTAGGAAATAATTGCAGGACAAATTTTGCTATTTCATGGACTTGAAATTATAATTTTTACCGCTGATTTTTCTTGAACTGAATTTCTTGAACGCCTGATTTTATCTACAAACAAGTACTGTTATCTTATTTTTCTTATCTTTTTTTAACTAAATTCAGCTGATTGCTGACTTTTTTAGCATGCAGATTTCTCGCTGTAGTGTTAATTCAGAAATAAGTATTTTTTAGCAAAACATTCTTTCCCTAAGTGAGCGTTCATCGCTACTTCTGCCGCCATTAATTTTTGGTGACTACACCTGATTGTTCCTTTTTTACCATGTACCCCCAACACATCCGCATACATATTGATAGAAGTTGAACTCCATCCGTACATCATCCGTCATCGCACATCGACTAGATTGCAGATGTCAATCAAAGTGAATTCGCTCGCTGATTGGAGAAACGCATATGCAGCAGTGGAAACGGGCCATAATATTGCATTCAAAAAAATTGGTCTAGGGTCAGTGCTGGAGGGATTCTAAAGATCAAAAACTGGAAAACACTTGTCAAAAGTAGGGATTTCTGAAGAAGGCCAGAGCCCATGTTGGGCTGTCGACCCAAAGAAGGAAATATTTGTATTTATTACTATCATTTTATGGGTTACTATTTAATTAAATTCATTTACTTCTGTTGCAAAAAATTGGCGACACAAATCTGATATCAACTCAAGCACAAAATTCTGGACCGGATCATCAGTTGTGATGAAAAGTGGATTTACTTCAACAAGACAGGCCAAAAGGGATTGTTGGTGTGCGCCCGGTGAGCCCATCCAGAGTGTCATAAAATGCAATTTGACCAACAAAAATATCATGCTTTTTACTTGTTGGGATTGCCATTGTATTATCCACAAAGAGCATCTGGAAAAATGTAGAGACTAACACCTCACCTCGATGGTGAGATGTACAGTGAGATGCTAGTCCGTGTTGATGCTGCCATCAAGGAAAAACGTTGAACCAACGTTTTAATAAGATAACAGTACTTGAACGCAAGTTCCGGCGCAAAAAGATAATTTTCCATCAAGATAATGTTAGACCACATGTGTCTGCATTCACCAGCTGGACTCTGTACAAATTCAAATGGGATCTTTTACAACACTCACCATATAGACCCAACATTGCTCCTTCTTATTTCAGACCTTTTTTCATACCTGCAGCTACATCTTGCTGGTGCTATCTTCCATTCTGCATATGACATCTGAAATGAGGTTGATAAGGCTGAATCAGGTCTGCTTTTGGACTCAAGGCCAACAAGTTTCTTCGTTGAATCCTTTGAAAAACTACCAAAACGTTGATTACTACCCACACTAAAGGTATTGCTTTTATGTTTTTTCCCCTTGAGAAAATTTTTTGGCAGAAAGCTTTCATTACAACCTGATATTTCAATTAGCTCGGTATGTATATATCTAATTATTTGGGTAATCTGCAAACTTTCATAAACCTTTGTTATCTTCAAATGATTAAGGTTTATGAATAAAATGTACCTTGATAAATCATACTGAGTGGAAATCTATATTTAACATCGTATCTTTATTATATTTAAAATAGTATTTTTCTGAACTGAAAGCAATGATAATTTTGTGTGTAAGAGTAAAGGCTAATAGCTGGAACTCTGTTAAAGCATGAATCGGCTGATGTTGTGTATTTCGATAGTAATATATTTTTTCCCCCTTAGTTTAAATTGAAGGTAATGATTATTGGGTATGATACCTATCATGATTCCTCAAGGAAAGGACGTTCAGCTGGAGCATTTGTTGCAAGTATGAATCAGCTAATGACTCGTTGGTTCTCAAAGGTCTCATTCCACTCTGCTGGTGGATGGGAAGAGTTGTCAAATCATTTGAGAGTGAACTTAACTGGTGAGTGCTTAGATGAATAATTTGTTGATGATACATTACAACCAGAATCATTATTCTTCATTTTTTATATTTATGATTTCATTCAAGATTCATTATTTTGTTTATTGTAAAGTTGTAAAAGAATGAAACTAAATAGTTTGACATAGTGTATTTAAATTTCCTTAAAATGCAGAGGCATTCATCTGCTGAATTCCAGCTCTGCATTTTAGCTTAATGAAAAATATTCTAAGAAACGTTAAAAAAAAAAAAAGTGTAATTATTTTAAATTTAACTGCATAGTTAGTTTTGTTAATAAGATAATCTGCTGGTGGTTAAAATAGTTGGTGCATAATGATAGCTGCAATAAAAGAATTCGTTATTTTTCCTCTTAAAATAAGTTCTCGTGTCCAGTAAAAATATAAATGATACAAATTCTTTTGGACAGGGGAAACAGCTGCAAAATTTATTATTATTAAATAATATTTTTTATTTAACTCACCTCATCTAACTGAAAGTACTGTTATATATGTACAGGTTCGTAATTGATTGAATGCATGCAGACCTGATAGCCTAAAATTTATTGTCAGAAAAAAAGAATACAGTTCTGGAACTCCTTACAAAAGTACTCGTATTGCTCTTCTCATTATGGCAAAGCACATTCAGTAGTTACCATTTTAAACTGCTAACAGAACACAATGCAAGATCTGCTGCTGTCTCCAGTCTTACACAGTTTTCCTCTGTTCAGTGAGAAATTACCTGTATCTTCCATTTCTCAAAATTACTGAAAGACATATATGTTTACAGTTGTGTAAGAGGAACAGTTACATAGGCATTTTGGCCAGTTACCATTATATAGGGACTGGACCAAATTCTCACCAATTTTTGAAATCTTGCCAAATTTGGCAACCAAAAATTAGCTGCCCAAATCATCGCCAGTTTGATAATATGTCGCCAATTTAACAAGACAGCCATTTACTTCAATGCTAATGTCCCTGTAATCTTATTTTTCCCGTGGTGCTTCACTTTTTTTAAGGCATTTCTTGTTACATTATATAAATTTCATAACATTGTATTTGGTTTTGATTAAAAACCTATGACCTAAAACTTTTTGATTAGCATTTTCTAAATTCAGTTTAATTGTTTAGTGGTGAGAAACATTATTGTATTTTTGGTTATGCAGTTTTCATCTACAAAAGCTTTACTTATTACTCAGCTTTCTTTCAAAACTTAGTTTTACTGGAGAGGTCATTTTTAAAATACATTTTTGTGCTGGAGTTTTTTGGCTACATCATATTTCTTTACAGAAAACTTGTGTATAATTCAAACTTTTTGTGTTTTAATTTGTGTGCTAGCAAACGTATTGCAAGTTTTAGATATTTAAATTGTGTTTTATTACTCATCTGAACATTATTTGTGCGGTCCAGTGGATTTTTAACTTATTTTATTAATACGGTACAAAGTCCGAGATCTGGACCTCAAAGCCATCAACAAACTTTTTTTAAAAAAAGGAATTTTCTTGGGTGCTGTGCGCTTGCGCATTTCACCCCCCCCCCCCCAAATAATAAAACATATGGAGGGCATAGACTTCATCTACTATGAATACTTCGTATAATTTCTACGAAAATTCTTAATAACTGTGAGCTGCAGAAAATACCGCAAAAACTACATATTTTACTGAAAGGGGCAAGGCAAACAATATGAAATTACCGAACCGATTTATTTCTCTAAAGATTAGCACAATGCTTGTGACATCATGTTTCGCATGTTAAGTAAATAGTATTGCTGATATTTGAAGAGTTATTAAATCTTATTTCTGCAAATTCCAACTTTTGTCTGTCCAATAAGGCATCCTTCCTGGGGGGTTGACTCAGGCGAACACCTGGTAATTACTGGTTAAGATTTGTACCTAGGCAGTCTCAACCACCGGGGTTGGGTATATAATTTGATTTTACGGTACTGGAACCCAAGTATTGTACTCAGGTTGATTCAGGCTTGGCAGGGACAGTACTGGTAATGTCGTGTCTGTTCCTTCGGCTGTGGTGGAGCTAGATTGGAGATCGTCAACCAAGTCCCCGGGGGTTTAACCTCATTCCATTCTCGTGATGGGGACTGACAGAGTGGTCAGAGCGCACTTTACGACGTACGTTTAGCCGACGGAGTGGTGCCCGGAGGCAAACTGATTAAGTTCAATTGATAACTACGATTTGTTCTGCCCCAATGCTTTGTATAAAGCCGGGCAGGAGTCGCGCCCACGAGGATGAGGTCCCCTGGACCATAGATAAATTCCGTATGGGTCCACAAGTTGGACCTGGGCCCGGGGATCTATGTTTGTCTGTTGCATCTGTCCAATAAGGCAGGTGCAATGGAGGGCTTGTAAGGCCCTGTTTAATTATATTAAGATATATTATGAAATAGTGGAATATTAAGATGAGAAAACACATTTTCTAGTGAGTTGTGATTATAAACTGAATGTTTTTTGAGTTCATAAATTATGTCTCAGAGAATAAGAAGTTCAAATTATCAAGGCAAAAATTTAAATTGTTTCATTAATACTTGTGTTCTGTAGAATTGTCACGTATTAAAGCTTTTAAAGTTTTTGCAAATCGTGCATTGCATTAGTAGCAGACATTTTAGTTGCGCATGGCATCAAAAGTGACTGTAAATGGCATGCATTTCCTCATCCTCATAAAGAAAAATTAGTGCTACAAAATCAAAAGAAATATCAAGTTTCTTCTTAAAAGACTATAAAAATTATGTTATAAAAGCCAAATGATATATAATTTGTAATAGTATTGCTTTGGGAATTGTGTATATACGTGTGCGTGTCATATTTAATTGGCTAATTTTTGTGTTTTCAAGTGATATCATAATTTATTTACCCTCAGCACACAGCCAACATGCACTACACAGATAGTTTAAAATTTTCTTGAAACGTACCTGGAAAAATCTGAGAATTTTATTCTCCTCTTTTAGTGTCATCCCTGCTATTATAATAGCAATTTTATGAAAACTAAAGTTTGAACTTTGACAATATCAAAAAGATTTTTTAATTCTGGAGCTGCAACAGGATCTGCAAAGCGAAAGCATGTTTCAATGCCCGTTAAAAAAAAAAGTGGAATTACTGCAAAAATGAATGCCATCTCAAAATTTTGTGAGTAATATGGCATTGGAAAGTTAACTCTACACGACATAAACAGAAGAAGGATCTTTTTGAATTTTTTGTGAATTTCGACAACCTACTCACAATAAATAACAGAAAAATTATTCATTATGCTAAAAGTGATGATTGAACAGGTCAAACAGCGTTGCAGTGAGGACGTGCCATCGACGCGTCCAAGCCAAAATATTTCATGAAGAAATGAACTTGAAAACTGAGTGCACATAATCGACAAATTGGTTAAACCAAATTAAAAGATCTCCGTGATTTAAGGAAAGTAAAAATTTCAGGTGAAAAACTTTCAGCTACTGAATTATTTGCAGATGAATTCATTGAACACATTAGTTGTGAAAAGTTATCTTCAGAACAGATTCACAGTGCTGATGAAATTCACAGCACTGTGAACGCTGCTGATGAATTCGCAGTGGCGGTGAAAAAATTGGCGACACAAATCTGATATCAACTGGAGCACAAAATTCTGGACCCGATCGTCACTTTACAATATTGCTTTTATCTTATCCCTTTCACAATATAGCTTTTCTGGCAATATGTACTGCAAAATACCTTGGCAACTTCTAAAGGAAAGGCTCCAACTCGTGTCGAAAAATCCAAAGTGATATTAACAATTTTAGCATGCGCAAAATGGGTATGCACAAGTGTAATCAGAAAAAAATACATAGCTTTGAGCATTTAAATGAGCAAAGATTATGCATCCATATTATTCATTCCTCCAAATACAGGGTAAGTCAAAAGTAATATAGTGGTTACAAACAGCTATAAATATTTAATAGAAAAGAGTTTATTGATAAGAGTAACACAGAATGTAGACGGTATTACAAAATTTCTTTACATAAGGCGCAGGTGCAGTGAAGCGGAAGCATAAGCATGCAAGTTGAAACTTTGCATTGACAAGAAACCTGTTCATTGCTCGCGTTTCATTCGTAAAAATGGCGATTCCCGTGCAAAAAGCATTCTGTGTGTTAGAATTTTAAAATGTCATTCTGTTATAACAGTGGAGAGAAGATTTCATCATCGTTGCAAGCAAGAACCTCCAAATGTGAACAACATATGCAGATGGCATCACATGTTTAAAGAAATAGGATGTCTGTGCAAAGGGGAAAGTAGCGGAAGGCCACATGTTTCAGCAGATAACGTAGAAAGAATTTTCCGCACGTGTGAATGAAGCCCATTGAAATCGACGTACAAACGCAGTAGGGAGTTTACAAATGTTACAAAAAACAGTGTAGCGTGTTCTCGGAAAGAGGCTGCAAATAAAACCGTACATCATTCATCATGTGCAGCAATTGAAAGAGGAAGACTTTGGCAAACGTACGATTTACGCTACTTTTATGCTGGAAAGCATGGCAATGGCTGGTCTCATTTTTAGCAATGAATCAACTTTCCACATGAGTGGGAAGGTTAACCGGTACAATAGTCGAATATGGAGTAGCCTTCCACTGTAATTAAACATCAATGGGACTCGGCGAAAGTTAATGTGTTCTGTGCAATTTCATTACGTAAATTCTATGGTGTGACATCAAATACTTACCTAGACGTTCTTGAGGTATGATTACTGCCACAGCTAGACTCTTGACTCCATGGATTACATCTTTCAGCAAGATAAAGCACCCCCACGCTGAAGTACGGAGGTTCGCACATTTTTAACCTTTTAACTGTAGTACCCGAAACAATCTCAGGCACAGCACTGGTATTCCAAAATGTCACGCCCGAATACTACTTGGGCTTGCTTTTTTTTTTTTTTTTTTTCCCTGAGTGCATTGTATTGTTATACCGGAATATATATCGTGATAAGTTTATTCCGCCTTCAATTCAACAGATGGCAGCTCTTTACTGAAGGTTTCAAAGGATAAAAGTTAAAGTGCTCGGTTTTTTTTTTTTTTTTTTTTTTGTGTGTGTGTGTGTGTGTGTGTGTAAAGTATTGCAAGGCAAACATTACATTTTTTTGGAATAAAAAAAATTTATGATTTATGCACTTAAATCATCAAAATAACTTGACAGTTAAAAGGTTAAATCAACATCTTCCAAAGCGTTGGATCGATCAAAGTGAAGCTGCTGACGATGTCTTCTACTCTTGGCCACTGAGGTCTCCAAACTTGACGCCTTGCGATTTCCCCCCCCCCCTGTAGAAGACAATGTGTTTGTGCCTCCAATGCCCAAAGTAAGCATTTGTAATGCGCTTGCGTTAGTAACTGAACAAATGCTTCAGAATGTCTGGTGTGAAATGGATTATCGCCTAGATGTTCTTCGTGTGACCAAGGGAAGTCACATAGAACGTCTATGACGTATGTATACAAAATTTTGAAGTTCTCTCTACATTATGTTCGTTTCAATAAATAATTCGTTTCCAATAAATAGTTATTGCCGTTTGCAATTGCTATATTCATTTTGACTTACCCTGTAGTATAGCCATCATTCAGCCAATGCATATACGAAGTGCTCGTGTTGAGATGCAAAGTACGTAGCGTATTGGGAAACTAAGTACCGTTTCATTCTAGCGCTGTGGTAGGCGTCTCGGGCAGGCTCACTAGTCTTTCTTGTTCACTGACTTTCAATTGTCTCCATTTTGGTTGCTCTATGTTGTGTTTTCAGTTTGCTGTGCACATTCAAAATGTTTAAGACAATTAGTTCTCCTACTGACTGTAAGATTCGTGCAGTGATTAAATTTTTGAATGCGAGGAATGTTAAACCGGCCGAAATTTATCGTCAAGTGACAGAAGTTTATGGTGAATACGCGATAAGTGATGGAATGGTGAGAGAGTGGGTAAGAATGTTAAATGCAGGTCGAACAAATGTCCACGTCGAGGCTCGGAGTGGTCGGCCTTCTGTTGTCACCAATGATTTAGTAAGGAAAGTTGATGGAGCAATTCATGAGAACAGAAGCTTCACAATGACAACTCTTTCAGAGGCATTTCCAGAAATTTCACGTACTGTTTTGTTCGAAATTGTGTCTGACCGCTTGAATTATCGCAAACTGTGTTCCCAATGGGTTCCAAAAATGCTGACTGATGTTCACAAAACAAAGCGACTTGGTAGTGCCCTGACATTTCTCACGTGGTACAGCGATGAGGGAGAAAACTTTTTAAACCAAATTGTGACAGGTGATGAAACTTTGTGTCATTTCACGCCAGAATCGAAACAATTGATGGAGTGGAGACACACTCATTCTCCAAAAAAACAAAAGTTCAAAGTAACAATGTCATCACAAAAAATCATGTGCACTGTCTTCTGGGATAGGAAAGGCATTTTGCTTACTGAATTTCTTCCCAGAGGTGAAACCATTAATGCGGCACGATATTGTGAGACTTTAACAAAACTAAGGCGTGCCATTCAAAACAAACGAAGGGGAATGCTCAGTAAAGGAATTGTGTTGCTCCATGACAATGCTCGGCCCCGTACTGCTGGTGTCACTCAATTGTTAATTCGACAGTTTCGTTCGGAGCAGTTCAATCACCCGCCGTACAGCCCGGACTTGGCGCCGTCCGACTATCACTTGTTCCTGCACATGAAGCGCGAGCTTGGTGGCAAACGCTTTGGATCTGACGATGACGCGAAAAATGCTGTGGAGTCATAGTTATCGAAACTGGCGGGAAGTTTCTTTGACGATGGTATACAAAAACTGGTCACCCGCTATGACAAGTGTTTGATCATTGGCGGAAACTATGTTGAAAAATAGTTTGACGTGTTTTTCATGTAAAAAATAAAATTGGATTCGAAAAAATTGTTTTACTTTTATTTTTATTTTTTTTTTTTTTTTTTTATTTTTTTTTCTTTTTCCAAAACAGTACTTAGTTTCCAAATACGCCTCGTAGCATTTTAAAAATCTATCTTAAATTTCTTTTATAATGGCATGACTGTTCAATAATTTTTGAAATATTTTGGCATAAAATATGCTGTGTGGGAGAATTGCAATCATTGGAGGATGTGTCTCCAGATAATTTTAAAAATGCTTAGAATAATTCATGGCCAGCTACCATATTTCATGGTGAGGATGATGAAAATGATAGCCGGGAATTTTAAGATTCTCGGATATTGCAAACTAAGGTGAAATTTTCCATTTAATGGATTTTGTAAAATGTGGAGAAGATATTACAGAAGTTTTTCATTGCGAAGACAATGCCCCAATCATTAATCAATTAACGTGAGGCAAAATTTGTAGTATGGTTCTAGATCCAGAAAATACCACTACCGACAGTGAAGAAAGTAACAGAGAGCTTATTGAGAACAAAAAAAAATTTCAATTGAAGTTAGAATTATCGACGCAGCAATTACAGGACTTGACCGATGGAACTTTGTAACTGAACAAGAAATTATGTATGTTTAGAGAATTAAAGAGAAAGTGTTAACACAAAAAACGAAGCAATTTAAAACAACTTACATTG
Source organism: Stegodyphus dumicola (assembly GCF_044657685.1). Lineage (NCBI taxonomy): Eukaryota > Metazoa > Arthropoda > Arachnida > Araneae > Eresidae > Stegodyphus > Stegodyphus dumicola. Next base: position 206,235,120 of record NC_140771.1, read on the forward strand.
AAAGAAAGGTTTATTAAAGTAAACAAATATTAAGTTTTTTTGTAAATTGTAATACCCTTTAGATCAGGGTTTCTTAAACTGTGGGTCACGACCCACAAGGGGGTCTCGGGACCCGCAGCAGGGGGTTGCTAAAAATTTTAGCAGTTTTGATATTTCTTTAACTTATTATAATAATTTTACAATTACCAAATATTTTTACACAGTGTGTCTGAAAATAGATAAAGATAATACAGACAAAGAAAAAAAATTTCGACGCATCTTTTTATAATATAAACATTCATTTTCTTTGCTTTGCACATGACACTGTCATTTCGTCTGTTAGTTATTTAAAATTTTCACATTGTTCTATGTCTTAAAGTTAATGACTGAAAACTGCAATGGTATATTATTACAGTACAAGTGGGAAAATTGACAGTTTCACTCACGTGTGTGTTGGATTTGCACAACACTTATATGGTCCCACAAAATTTTTCTAAATATTATGGAATCCTAAGGGTCAGGAAAAAATTGCTTGGTGATAAAAAGGAATCATGACTGAAAAAAGTTGAAGAAACCCTGCTTTAGATTATAAGTGCCTTATTGTTTCATAAGTCATGATTTCATATTTTTAATTTTATAATTTCTATATGCCATATTACTAGATTTAAACTGATGATCTGGGGAATATCCCAAATCCGGAACTGCTGAAGTCACAATAAGTCCGAATCTCGGAATTTGTACTGTATTGATTTGTTACTGAAGTGACATATTTAGTTAAAAACTACTACTTTATATTTTCATGGAATTAATGTATATTTTGAATTTAGAGATTTATTTGACGTGTGTATTTAATGTGATACTTACCCAAGGAATTTCTTGTAGAGGCATTAAGGAAATACAAGGAGCACAATGGTTGTGTTCCTGATCGCATCATTTTCTACAGAGATGGCGTAGGGGACGGTCAGATTCGTTATGTAAAGGAATGGGAAATAAAACAGTTCGTTAGTGTTATTAACGACATGCTGGGTGACAAAGGGTATGTCGTGTTTTTGTACTGTATTAAATATATATTGAAAGAGATTGATTGAATTTATGATTTCATGTATTATATAGTTTTAAAACTGGAGTCTAAAGGTTTGATGAAAATTTTTTCAGAACACGTTATGCCTTTATTATCGTGAACAAGAAGGTAAATGCTCGCTTCTTTCACAAAACTCAAAGTGGGTACTTAAATCCACCACCAGGGACCTTGATTGACAATACTGTCACACGCTATGATCGGTAAGTATTTAACATCCTCTGATGATTAACGCATAACTAGAGATTGTACAGATATTTTATGTTAAAAATGTGCAAAAATTTAATGTAATAATCTTCATGATGTTATTTTTGTGCTATATAAAAAGTTATTTTAGATGAATGAAAAAACAAATGCCTAGCATGCTTTATTGTAATATGTAACTACAGAGCCATTGCTGATATTCTAGTTGTAAGAGTTTCTAGTAATTTAAAATTAAAGGATAACCATCATCTATATATTTAATGCCTCAGATTAGAAACCATTGAATGAGAAAGTTGTCAAAATACTATTTTAATTTTTTGGGGGATCCGAGAAAGTGGGTACCTTAAGCTACAGCTTGTGTAGCTTATACGTAAATCCTGTGCTGCCTGCTTTAGGAGAAAAATGAAATGGGCAGTTGCATAGAATAATGTAAATAAAGTTTTTGTTTAGTTGAGATATGATTTTTAATGAGTAAATTGTCTACAAAATTGATAATACCAAAACTGATAACCCTAACATAATTTTGTTGTCATTAGAAAGAAGTGATTCTCAATACTAATGTTTATTAATGTTATCAGAAATATTAGTTATCACAGAATAATCACAGCTTGAGGATTGAATTCATTGCATTCTAAAGAATATGGAAAAGAAATAATACTGATAGCTAACTCATTTGATATGAGTTTTGTGACAGTAATAAGCGTGGATGAAGTAACAAAATATATTATTTCCATTTATAGTGTAAAGCATACATACATACCTCCCTCCCCCCGAAAAAAAACTTCCTCTGAATCTCTGAAATTCTGATCAAGATGATTCCATAGCGTAGCTGCCAGCTCTCCTAGATTTTCTTCGTATCTCCTGGTAAATTGCTCAATCCCCTAGTTTTTAATTTTTAGCCTATACTTAATTGCTTGCAAGCAATAAATTACATTTAGTTATTTAATGAAACTTACAAGGCAAATAGCATACCTGCACCTCTAGTGATTTTCAGAAAAATTTTACCTATTAAATTTTATTTCATCTGAAATGTACTTTTTGCTGATCTACTTGTCTATTGTAGACATGTCGAGTTTTATAAGAAGATTCAAGCAATGTTTCATCAGTTATTTTTTTGTATTAATTTTATTTTACCTCTATATATGGTAAATATTCTTTCAAATACTACGTACATTAATGAATAATGTACTTTTTTTGATTTTCTCAAGTATAAAACTAAATAAAGAACACAAATATATATTGAAAAATATTAATTAAAATACCCAGTTAAATGCTAATATATATTAATCAGAATTTTTTACAAATAGTGTAACTTGAATTGTATGTTAAAGTCAGTTTTGAGTTAATTTGAATTAGTGTCACTGCTCAGCATGAAAACAGTCTGGTTTTCTCTCAAGTCTTTTTCCCATGTAATTGTCTTAGAATATTCAAAATTCTCAGAAAATGTATCAATTTTCTCTATAAAATTAATTTTACCCTTTTTTCCCTCTTTTTTTCCAAAATATTTGTCTTTTTGCTGTTACAGAATTGGTAGGGATATTGTTTCTTGAGCATTTTAGACATTGCAGCTTAACTAGAGATTGTACGGATTAGAAGTTTAGAAGGATTTGAAGGCAAGATTTATAGACCCATGATTCTCGAAGATTCGAGAAATATGTGACAAAATAAAAAATATCTCCATGGTATCAACATGTAATGGATGTGTTTTACAGAAAGTTTGCGATAAATTTCTTACTTTTTGGAGAGCGCCTGAAAGAACATTGAAAACATAATATTTGAATGTTTTACTCCTGATACTAGAATCTTTTTCTTAACATGTTTATCTTCCCTTTATTTTCTCTACTTTTCACTAAACACAAGCATGGAAAATATCAAAAATGCCTATAATCTTATCACTTGGGCAGACATTATAGAAAGGGATTTTTTTATTAATAGAGAAATTGAAAACTTACAATTTGAAAGATTCATCTAATATATCTTAATGCATCGTACACAGAGTGGGCACTAGGGATTTTCCCCACCTGATTGCAATCTGTGTGGATCCTAAATTCTGCTGACTGGATTCTTTTTAAATTCTGCTTCCAAATGCCGTAAAAAAAAGTTGTGTTTACTATGAGTTTCATATGAAGTTCTGTACCTACCAGATTTCTCAATATTACAAACCACAAATTTGTTTCATCTATTGTTAGGCATTTTAACTTTTTGATATTTAAAGTTTGTAAATCGAAATATTGAAACTCATTCAATACAGTGTGAAGTTCTGATTTTATGAATGGCAAATGTCTGGATATTAAATATAACAGTATAAGAAAGTGGAAAATAAGTCCTAATATTGTGTGCACTGTATTCATTCATATTTGAAATCAGGCACCGATTTCATTCATGTTTGTTTCCTTAACTGTCAACTGTACAGAAAGTTGTACATGTATTTTTCTTTGGAGCTGTTTCCTATTTCATAATTATTAATTTGTATTAACATGCAATATAATTATGTGATTATCATTAGTAAAATTTTTATATGTTTGTAGGTATGATTTTTATCTCGTATCCCAAAGTGTTAGACAAGGAACCGTAGCTCCAACTATGTACAATGTTATAGAAGACAACAGTGGTCTAAAGCCTGAACATCTTCAAAGGCTTTCTTACAAATTAACTCATTTGTACTATAACTGGCCAGTAAGTTTTTATACATATATATTTGCATTGAATTACTGCTGTTCAGATGTATAATTATGTGTCTGGAATGATTTAGATGTTCATTTATTATATCGCTATGTTATATAATGTATGTATATTAAATGTTGGTTTGTGTTTTTATTTATTAACTAAAAGTATTCATAAGTGTGCATCTGGTGAAGGAATGAATGAATAGTGAGATACTTTATATATGAAACAAAGACTTGTCTGTTAATCAGTCTTTCTAGAAAGAGAAATTAAGGGCATATGGAGAGAATGATGTAGCAGGCGTGTAAATGTATGAATTGATTTGTGGATGTCTTAATTCTGATTCTTGTTATGAGATTTTAAATTGTATATAAGAAAATTTTAACCTTAAAAGCAATTGCATTCATATTTGGAAATTTTTTAATTTCTGTCATTTTTTGCCATAACTATTGCAAATAGCAATAGCGGCTTTTTATTTATTTATTTTTATTCTATCTTTATTATTATTTAATTTTGCCTGTTGTAGTGATGCAGCTCACTTTATTTTTAAATTATTTAGGTGATTTATTTTTAATACTAATGAACTGAAAAAAATTTGTTAGATTTTTAAATAGGTCATAATTGTAACCAGTTGCATTGAGCAGAATGTAATGTATACTACTCAGATTTTTAAATACGTCATAATTGTAACACAGTTGCATTGAGCAGAATGTAATGTATACTACTCAGATTGTTGTTGTTGACTAAAGCTCACTTGCTTTGACCTATAGTCAGTCCAAGCCCTCGAAATTCCTCATGTTAAGGTGCACAAGATACACCTGTCGACTCAGGCGAGCGCAGTTCGCGAAGCGGGCTCTCGCTCGTTTTAGCGTAATCCCAGGATATTCTGTAGACTATTTTCTAGCGAGAATGTACCATAACATACAAGAGTCTATGTCGTGAGAAGTTATAGCAATTATAGCGAGTAAAAATTCTCAGGTTGTGAGATAAATTCCATAAAATAGGTCTGTGACCAAAAAAACTGCTTCTGCAGTCTGTGCTGCCACTCATTGGGGCGAAGCGTATACAGAGTGGCTGGAAGAAAGCAGCAGGGTAAAGAGCGAAGAATTACCTGGCCAAAGAAAAGTGTTGGAGGGAGTAAGCTTAAGTGAGCCAAAATAATTCTTAAACAAGGTTAAGATGGTAATTAAAGTTCATAATTATTTTACACTTTTTTTAGTTACTCTCCACAGACCATAATTTAGTTATTATTATTTAAACTATTAACTTCCTCCATTGTGAAGAATAATAAATTAGTTTTCTCCCTTATGTCCTTCACATTTTTCATTGATGAGAGATTGTTTTAAAATATTTGGGTAACATTCCGAAGTTCAGTGCCAAAAGCATTATGGAATTCAGTAAGGATTTTGATAAATTCTAATATCTGTGCGAAACTGCAGTTGTTCGTGATAGACATAACACTAAAAGCAGCATTTTTGCCATTGGTAGGAATATTATTATGGGCTGTGGAGGCAACGAGATAACTAGGGTTGGAACTGGAATTCGCAGCGGCAGGGTCAGGAGTAAATTTATTCAGAGACGAGCTTTGCAGCCTGGGCATAACTAACTCCTGTTTTCGCATTTGTAGGTTTTCTTATTTTTCTGTTAGAGGGGAATTTCTTACAACCCCTGTATGATGCGGGGTGGCTTTCTTTGCCACAGTTTGCACATTTGTAACTTCAAGTTTAGTTTTATCACAATCCTTAATTGTTTTGAAAACCCGTACACTTCACACACCTGGGGGCTACATGACAATTTTCACTGAAATGGTGCCATTTCTGACAATTAAAAAACTGAGGAATTTGAAACTTGGAGGCATATTTTTCAACTTATATCATAGTAGCATAAGTCGGTAAGTAAATAGATATCAGAAATTTCATTCTTAAAGATTTGGGCCTGAAACAGAGGCATGGGTGCTCTGGACTTAAATTTCGTCAGTTGAACAACTTTGTGAACTTTATAACCTCTTGGTTTGAGTTCGCATTTAACTTCATCTACATCTGAATCTGTGGGCAGTCCTCTTAATAAGACTTTAATGGGTCGCTCTCGTTTAAGATTAACAACAAAGTAATCAATATTATTGTCTAGAAAATATCTACCAAGTACTCTGTGATCAGTATCAGTGGTAAAACGCGCACAAATTCTCCATTTAGTCGACATAAGACTATTGTTTCAGGCAGCTTGGCTGCAAGATATTTTCTGAATTCAGAAAATTTTACGTTTTCCGGAGGCCTAACCATTATGCGAGGGGTAGCAGGCTGTGCTGTAGTAATAACCTGCTGCTGCGAGTTACTAACTATATCAGGAGCATCTGCATTTTGCGGAGCATTAACATTATTTACATTGCTTAAATTAACATTGTTATTATCATTTACGGTATATATATCACTAGTAGTATTAAAATTAGAATTAAGACAATTGGCAATAGTAACAGCAGAGGTCAAAGCATCAAATCTATTTCACATATAAGTTTTAGGTTTAGATTTAAGAGGTGTAACCATTTTAGCGGGCCTTGCTCATTATCAGAAATATCACTAATAATTCCCTTACATTTACTATTAACTACTTGGTTACCTAGAACCACGTGCTTCTTGGTTAGGCTTAAAGCCCACCGCAAGTGCACTTTCTTTACAATCAACAATATTTACCTTATTTTTAACATTAGAGGCCAGGTAGATATTGCCCTTCCCTTCGAGTATTCCAAGCTTTGAAGCTTTGTTTTCACCATTTGTAATTCTTGTATGAAAGGGTCAGTGTAGATATCAGGATCCATAGCCGCTCGTTTAGCACCAAGTTCTTGGTAGGTTTCTTTTAGTACCATATAATGATTTTTAAGATTACTAATCTGTTGGTTGCATAGTTCCAAGTAAGGTCAGTGTAGATATCAGGATCCGTAACCGCTCATTTAGCACCAAGTCCTTGGTAGGTTTCTTTAAGTACTGTATAATGATTTTTAAAATCACTAATCTGTTGGTTGCATAGTTCCAAGTCAAAGTCCTTAAATTCATCAGTTGAATCCCAATTATTCAGAATTTTGTCACGAAGTCCATTATCCATATTCATGCTAAAGTCCGAAGTATCCAAAATCGCTAGGTAACGGCGGAGGTTTGTCAGCATCCACTGCCGCACGCAAGTGCTCCATACACCAAGATACACCTGTTTTAAACAACAGCCTTGAGCACCTTAAAGGTGACAATATGTTTTAGCTCAGTTCCGTCCCAAATTTTGATGGAGAGCACTACAGGGGGAGATGTCAAGGGTCTCCCATCTCTCTTCCCATACCACCAACCTCTCAAGAGGACTTCCGATTCATCGTATGTTTAGAGTGCCCCCATGCTGAATGGACACTATACATGTACAAGCATCCATGCCTTCTCTGGGATTTAAACCTGGGCTCTTTGGCATGTCAGTCAGTGACGCTAACCACTATACTGTTTGGGTAGCTATACTGCTCAGATGATGACCCCTTATGTATAAGTTTACAATAGTACGATGAGTTACTATTATAATAAACATCAGATATATATGAACCAACATGGAGAACAGACTTTTATTTTCGCACATTATATTTAAATTCTAGTATGCCTTTTAAATATTTTAAGAGCAAAATTAAAAAAATATGAAATATTCTGGTCATAGCAAAATTTCCATTTCCAAGCCTTTTTGAATATAAACAAAAAATATCTTTGAAGTAATGGGATGGATTTATTATATGTATTCGTCTCGAAAAATATTGCATTAATGAATTAAATATGCCTTTGTGTTGTAAAAGTTTTTGAAATAATTTTGTTCATGCAAAATGCATTGTCAGATTTCAGTCTAAACCAAGTGTTCTTGCTGCAGCATGTTTTTCTGTAAAGTATCTTCTACAGCTTTGGTGGCATAATGTTAAAAAATTTAAAGCAAAATTGTTGCAAGTATATGCAGTAGACATTTGCGCGTAGTGGTATTCTGGTGTATAATATGCACATATAATTTCAAACTATATTTTATAGTTTTTAGGTATATTGATCAATCATATTGTTGCGCTTTTCTTTTCTGCTTCTGACACCAGTTGTTGCATTATTTATCTTCTTTCACATTCGTCTGGATTTGGAGTGAATAATGACAACACTTGATGAAGTATCGAAACACACTTTATTTACCAATATTAATCAGGACAGCTTCAAAACACTTTTACAGTCGTCGAAGAACTACTATAAACACGCTGACACAATCAGCAACACAGCCTTCAGGTAATCAGGCTATAACGGTGGAGACAGCTTCACTGCAAAGCACCAGAGTACAGCTCCCGACTCTGCTCTGTCGTTTTCGGTACTCTTGAGTACTTAACTTACTTCGGAACTCTTGAGTTCGGTACTCTTTTCGGTTACTTTTCGGTACTCTAAAAAGGTACTCTTGAGACTCTCCACGCTGCAACTCGCAATGCACTTGACACACAGAGCGCAGCTTCCGACTCTTCGGTTCAGTCATTCCCAGAGCTCAACCTGCTCTCTCGACAATGCACTAACCGCGATACACTAAGAGACTCCTTTGGTGAACTCGACGACTCACTCGGCACTCGCTGCCCGGCTGTCAACTCGATCAACTCTCCAGGGATTGACTCGCTAGATGAGATACCAACTCAATACTGACTCTCTCATACTCTATGTGAGGCACACACACACTGATTGACTGCGGACCAGCAGGGTTTATATAACTTTCGGCTTGTGTTTGAGAACATTCTGTGTTAAACCGGTAAGAATTCGTTCCAGAAGGTTCTCCATCTGTCCATGGCATATTGCCAATTTTGTCGCCAAATGAGCGATTTCTCGCCAAATGTGGCAACCCTGCCTTAAAACTGCTTTGCTGTGAAGCTATCTTACTACACCTGTACGTTTTGTAACAATATAAAATGCACCCTTTTCTTTGCCCCCTCAAAAAAACTGAAAGACATGTGCAATGCTCTTATCATTTGAAATTATGCATTTGGAGATTTTTCCTTGGGCTTTCCAGTAATAGTATACTGAATTGACAAACGATGAGGGGAGCAAATACGTGGGTGGAAATGCTTGAGGGAGTAAAACTCTGCAAAGAGGGTGAGCTGTATTCAATGCAAGGTGCACACAAAAAGGGTGTTCTAGAGTTTCGAGAAAAGTGGGACATAATTTTTAGTAAAAATGCACTTCTGACCCAATTGGATTCATAGAACTAAAAATTTGGCATATTAATTAATGAAATCACATTAATTAATGTGCCAAACAATAAATATGCTTTGAATAAAGAAGTAATGTTTCTTTTTCTCTTGTCATTTGATTCAAGGCTTTAGTAAATCACATTTGCTTTAGTTGAAATACAGTTTAGTATTCATTTTAGTAGTAAATGTGGTTCCTGTCAAACAAAATAAATATAATGCTGGTTTTAAATGTGAAGTCATACAGTTTGTGAAAGGAAATGGAAATTGTGCTGCCACAATGTTTGGTGAAAGCTGCATACGTGAGTGGAAGAAAAATGAAATCACATTAATTAATATACCTAGGCACATTAATTAATATAAGAATAAATATGCTCTGAATAAAAGAGTAATGAAATGACTTATTGTAGAAGAAAGTGTCGCAAACTGAGTCCTAGAAAATCGCCAGAACCGATTTTGTAACAAGAAACAGCTTTTATTTGCTTTAAAATGAGACACAAAAAAAGGGGGGGGACTTTAAAGTAGCTATGATTTGGTGTAGTCAATTTATGGGACGGAATAATTTAGTTCTCTGAGAAAAAAAAGTTTCATAAAGGCTTCTGAAAAATTTGGACAAAAAGAACAGCTTTTAATTTAGTTATGAGAATTAATGATTTGGTGTAGTCAGTGTATGGCACAGAATAATTTAGTTCTCTGAGAAAAAACAAAAGTTTCATAAAGGCTTCTGAAAAATTTGGACAACAAATTGGCAACTCTCCACAAATAGTTTATTTCCACATGTTAGAATATGAATGAATTTATGCCTAGTAATGTCTTAACATAGTAGGAAATAACCAATTGATTGATTCTTTAACCTTTCTTTTTAAGTCAAAATCGAACAATATCTGTATGTGGTGGAGATCATGTTCCTAATGTTCTTTGTAAAACTTAGAAATATGAAATAATTTGTTCTCCTATGAACTCAGAAAAGTTGCATGTTTTATTGTGATGGTTCAGAAATGTATATAAAAAAGAAATATAATTTGTGAAAGGACAAAAACAATAGGTCACGAGAAATCTCACCTTGCCATAAAGATTTATTTATTAATATTAGTGGATAAAAAAAAAATTTTTAAACTCATGGTTATTTTTGTTTGGATCTCCTCTAATGGTATTACCCACGTGACTACCACTGTCCAATCTGTGTTTCACAACAAGGATGAATTTGAGTATTTTGTTTAGCTAAACTGTTGCACTTAGTTGTGCCATTTGTCTTCATTTAGATTGCGATATTAGTTTAATTATTCCAATCTGGATAGCCTGTTTCAAAACTTGATAATTATTAATATATCCAATATTTCTCATTGCACGCGTAAGCTGCTTTGCTCGGAGTCTGAACTTGGGTGGGTGACCACCCACGTGACAGGGTCCTGCTAATCATCTCCCTCCACTCCACCTACATTTCACAAAATTTGACAAGTTTCGCCTAGTTGGCACGGCCTAAATCGCCTTAATTAAAAACTTAAGTACCAACGCCTTAGGGCAATTTACCAACAGAGACGGTTAAAGTAGCGGTTGGCTACTAATTGCCGTCTAGCCATTGACTCGATTTGGATTATAATGGTATTATCTTGAAAAGTTTGAAAGAGTGTAATACAGACATGGAAGTTATTCCAGGCAAAAGTGCCAGTAGTTTAGCTTTTAGATGTTAGAAAATGAAAAAGCATTTACAAATCGAGGCCATATGTATCATGCCAGTCTAGAAATAATGTGTGAGTGGATAAAAATTAATACTGACAAAATTCAAAAGTCATTTAACTCTTTCGCATCAGTAGAGGCCAAAATCTGTTCCCCTCAAACAACTGAAATGCCAGTATATCTGTATTTATGTTGGAATGGATTTCCTTCCCTAATGCCTGCTTAAGTAAATCTTCATATGCTTTCGCCACTTTGTGCTGTTTCTCCTTTTGATAAGATTGCAACTGAACGACAACATCAATAGCTAAAACATTGATGCTATACATAGGAGAAGGAAGGTTCATTCATTATAACAGAACTGCCTCTAATCGCTTCAGAAAGAATAATTGGCATGTCAGTTAACGATTTCCAAAAGCAATGCGCCGTGCACTAACATGACTGGGGGGAAGCACCAAGTAGAAAATGATTCAGGCAACCTGCCAATGTTTGAATTGTCTGGCATTTTTTGGGGTGACTTTGATGCGAAAGTGTTAAAAAAATGTAGTATATCTATTTAGATGGAATAGAAAATAGTTATTTATTGATTAGATTAACATCAATGGTGAAGACGAAACAGAATTCGATGATGTACCTTGGGATATAATGGAAGGCATACACGGAACTTTTCATGTGTAGCTGATAGTGAAGTTTTAAGTCCGTAAAGTATGTCATTTCCTTTAAATAAACAGCATTTAAGTGCATGTAGAATGCTCAAGTTTTTTTTAGTTTTAAGTGTTATCATTTTGATATCCAACGTAATGTGCATTTGTGAATTGCGATCTTATTTTTTTATTAAAAGTGAACATTATACACCATAACAAACAGTATGTTATGAGTAACTTTGTTTATAAGAGTTGTTTTGCCATAGTTTTATTGTGTACTATCAGAATTTTTTAGTTTTAAAGTTCTGTTGTACGGTAGAAAATTGCTGGATACTTTTCATTAGCAATCTGATTTCCAAAAATCAAGTTACGTAAAACAGTGCTTTTACTTGTGTTAATTCCTTTAGCCGAAGGTATGTGAAACATAAAAATTCTAAAAAACTAAAACTCAGTTACGCAACAGCCCTAATGGGCAAGTGGGCCAAGGCCAGCAGTGTCTCAAAATCTGCTTTCTTGACTGGGCCCTGAAGTGCAGCATATGCCCTGAACAAGTGGTCAGCTTGTTGCAGAACCCCAAGTGAACTTAGTACTCATTTTATCCACCCATGTGATGGAAAATAAGGGATGAAAGGCTGAGTGAAACTTGCCCAGCCCGGGGATCGAACCCCGGACCTGTGTGCTGCACAACCGGGCCTCATCAGAATTCTGCTATATGTTTTAATGAGGAAAAGAGTGTAATATCGATTTTAAATGAATATGAGTTTTCTGTAAAATAAGCCTGAGCAAGACTATGTTTGAAGTGTTGATCAAAATTTTAGGGTGAAATTTTGAAAAATTCTCATATGCTATATATTGAATGTTTTAAAGGTAATATATTAATTTATGGTTTATTTAATTTAGGGAACAATAAGGGTACCAGCCCCATGTCAATACGCACATAAGCTGGCGTTCCTAACTGGGCAATCCCTACATCAGGCTCCTAAAGCTGAACTCAGTGAAACACTGTTTTATTTGTGATATGGGACATTTAATCTTTGTATTTCTGAAGAAAAAATTCCATATATTTTTTACGACATTATGTAATGCCATCCATTATTTGAAAGGACACTTCCATTATTGTGTTTTACACATCTAAGTATTTTTATCTGCTTAGATAAAGCATCATAATGTGCATTTATGACATTCTTTTGTACATGATTATGTACTTCATTCATGTTTCATTTTCTTGGTGTTTTTAATTTTTGTTATTTGAACAGAAAAAATGTAAGTTTGAAGAATGTTTTTTGGAAAAAAAATTGTTTTTGTTTTCTTTCGAAGTGTTTCATGTAAAACAGTCACTGTTATCATTTTTTAATGGCTTCCAAGGTAAATAAAATTTTTTATGGAATCAGTCTGTTTATTGCCAAAACTGATGAAATATATCAGTTTTCCTTTTTTAAAATTCAGTCTTAGATTTTATTGTTAGAATTATAAATTCTGTTCATAATATTTTTAGAATTTTTAATATGTGTTCAAAATGATTTGAGATAATTTTAGAATACATATTTACTTGAAACTAACAGCCCCTGGACTATTAACCTTCTTTGTAAAGTTCTAAGAAATAAAAATAAAGTTGCACATTCGATCAGCCTAACAGTGATTGTGATTAGAATGAAAGCAAAGTTGCTTAATAAATACAATTTTTTTTTAATGAAGTAAAGGAAGTATTGTAATCATGAAAAATTCTGGGTACCCTTCATGAAAATATCTATTCTGACCACGATTTAATGCAATTTAACGAGGTTTTTGTGTGACATCTGTAAATAAGAACAGAATAAAGAACTCTTTTTCCCCAAACGAATTTATGAATTTAAAATGGATTCAGAATAGATTTTTTTGTGGCATCTGTACGTGCATACGTATCTCGCATAACTCAAAAACGAATAGCCTCAACACGTGAAATTTTGTACGTGGGGCTGCCAAAACATGTATATGTGCACCTCCCTTTGTGGTTGCAAATCAGGCGCACCAGAAATATTAAATATATGTATATATTTATCCACTCTGTTACTCGACTCGGTGAGCTCATTTTGTTTATTCTTATATGTTTGTAAATTGTGCAGTTTTTGCTTTAAAAATGTTTGAATTATGTAGTTTTTATCTAACGGTTAAGGTTCTTATGCCTTTAGTTAACCTGCATGTTATAGTTGTAAAATTATCAACAATTTAAAACTTGTTTAAGTATGGCTAATTTTTTTACCATAGCAGCCATATTTGTTTACATAGCAGAATAGTGAATTTGTTGCCAGTATAATAGAAACTAAGCTTCTCAACAACAAATTAAAGTCTTTTATTATTGCGAATTAAATTATGCTTAATCCATTCTGGAATTATCATTTAAGTTACTAAGCTATCCCATATATTGACTCAGCATTAGCATCCACACAAATTCAGTTTCTATGTCTTCAGTGTCTTTTTGCCAAGTGAAACGAAAAGTAAATTTTCAGTTTTGTGCACTGAAAAATCTGCCCACTGGCCAAATTGCTTTTTTTTCCTTTTAGAAACTGTAATTTTAATTTTTTTTAAATTGTTTTAACCGTATATATTATTTTATGCTTTTCTATATCTTTCAGTTTTTAATACAGATATTTTGAGTTTTTATATATTTTTGCCTTGAAGTGAGAACTAAATTAATTGAATGAGGAATACTGAATCGTCTGAGAGACTGTTTCTGTTTTGTTCGTTTAATTTCTTTTATGAATTGTTTTGGATTTATTATAGTATTTAAAGAGAAAATGTATCAACGATTTGATAATTCTTCAGATGATATAACTTTTATGCATTCTGAGTTTTAATACCAATAATATTACAACTGTTAAGTGAAGCTAGCTCCAGAGTGTCGCTATGGTAAACAAATTTAGTGAATTTTAAAGGATGCATTTATTCTGTTGTGGTTTATGTACTATTGACGAAGTAGATTTAGTTCAATACGGTAAGTTTAAATTAAATGCAAGAAAAATGCATATAATTTAACATTCTGTACCAGGAAGTTGTGTGGTGTACACATCAGATTTTTTTCTTATCATGAAATTTAAAATTTTCTTGAAAATTTAAAAACAGACACTTCAGATCATGTGCTCGAGATTTATTAAACAAAAAAATTAGTACAAGAAGTTGCCGATAGGTGGCGCTGCAGATCAACAAGACATTCTACAGATGTTCTATATGTGTGCTGTGGTTCTCCACACCTCTTTCCATTCGCAAAGCAGTGTGTTCCACAGCGGAATGCAGTAAGTCCACATTAATTCCACGAACATGTCGAATAATGCGTCTTTCAGGTGTGCCAAGGTTGCTGGGTGTTCTCGGTAGACCCGATCCTTTAAGAATCCCCATAACCAAAAGTCGCATGGCGTGATATCAGCCGAGCGGGGAGGCCAAGCTTTAGGGAAACAGCGGCTGATCACATGTGCATCGGTAAAAGTTGCCCATAACACCTGTTTAACGCCACGAAAAGTATGGGGAGGTGCACCATCCTGCATAAATATTGTGTCCTGAAGACGGCCACGTTGTTGCAGTTCAGGGATCACAAACGTTGTCAACATGTCCTGATACTATTTTCCTGTGACAGAGCAGGTTTTGAACCCTGTTGGAGTCACCTCTTCAAAAAAATAAGGCCCAATGACGAATGTTACATTGAAACCGCACCATACAGTAACCTTTGGAGAGTTCAAGGGCACTTGATGGATTGTGCGCGGTTTTTCACTTGACCATTCAGGTGAAAATGGGCCTCATCTGTCCAAAGGATGTTCCACGGCCAAGCAGCATCGACTTCCATTCTGACAAGGAACTGCAATGCACATGTTTCCCGAACTACAGGATCCCCGTCAGACAGCTGATGATGACTATGGAATTTGTAAGGAAAATAACCGAGGATTCGACGCATATGCACGCCAGATGGTCGTATAGGGCATATCAACAGCACAAGAAACAGTTGGCACACTGACAACACCATGTGGCGATTGGCTAGTGGGGTCCACGACCTCCAAAGCAACGTCTTCTACGCGTGCAGATTCCACAACCTGTCGTCCTCTACCTGGTAAAATTCCCAGCTGTTCCGTTCTTTCGAACTTCTTCATCATGTCTCGTAGAGTGCGTGATGTCATTGGTCCTCTGCGTAAGATCTTCAGCCGATGGAATGCTCTTATCGCAGCACAGGAGTTCTCGTCATTCTGGTAGAAAAGTTTCACTAACAGAGCTTTGTCTTTCAAAGTGTGCATCAGCGAGCTGGAAACAACTGCCTGTGCAAGGCCTGTCTTCCACTTTTGTAGGGCTCGTTTTTTGGATACGTTGCGCAGAAGCTTTATTTCTGCAAATCGCGTTGCTGCAATATACACATTACTAGTGTTACAGCGCCACCTATCGGCAACTTCTTGTACTAATGTTTTTTGTGTAATAAATCTCGAGCACATGATCTGAAGTGTCTGTTTTTAAAATTTCATCACATTATGACCCATACAGCACTCTGCACAGGCCTCTGAGTTGGGGAAGTTTAATTTGGATAACCCTGTATATGAAGAATAGAAAACTTGGCGATTCATTGTTCCTCATTTATTTTCCACAGCAAGAACACTGAGAGCTGTCCTTGCTGTGGCGGCAAAAGAGAATTTGTACTTGCAGCAGTTTGATGTAAGACTGCATTCTTGTATGGAACCCTTAAGGAGAAAGTGTTCATGACACAACCAGAAGGCTTCAATGATAATAGTGGGTGAGTCTGTAAATTGCATAAAAGTTTATATGGACTTAAACAAGCACCCCGTTGCTGGAATCAGTGTTTTGAGAATTTTTTGAAAGACCAGGAACTGGAGGTTAGTACAGCTGATCCCTGCATGTTTATCAGATACAGAACTGACAAGAATTCTTGCTGTTATCTATGTAGATGATGGCCTTGCTGCTGGGACAGACAAAGTTGAAGTGGAGGAGTTTATGAGTCAACTTGGTCATTCTTTTCAGATCACAAGGGGTTCGTTGAACCAATTTCTAGGTGTGAGCATAACAATATTGAATGATGGTTCAATTTTTGTGAATCATTGTGCCTATTTGAAAAAAGTTCTCTCAAAATTTCATATGAACTCCACCAATCCAGTGTCAACTCCAAGTGACAAAACTTTGTTTTTGATGGCACAGAAAACAAACTGATAGGGAAAGAAATCCCTTATCGCCAGGCGGTTGGCAGTCTGATGTACCTTGCAACTGCTACAAGACCTGATTTAACTTATGCTATAAGCGTTGTTTCTGAAAATCCCAGAACCTCAGATTTGTGCGCTGTAAAGCGAGTCTCTAAATATCTAAGAGGAACTGTAGATTTTGGCCTATTATATCAAGCAAAGTGAGTTTGAATGAGCTTGAAGTGCACAGCGATGCTGATTATGCAGGTGATTTAAAAACAAGATTCTCAAGAACTGGAATGGTCTCTAAATTTTCATGTGGAGCCCTCTCGTGGATGAGCCAAAAGCAGAAGAGTGTGGTGTTATCTACTACAGAGGCCGAATATGTTGCTGCGAGTGAGAGTGCTAAAGAACTAATTTGGCTGAAACATCTGCTCAGTGACATAACAAATCTCGAAACTCCCTTTCTTCGGGTAGATAATGATAGTGCTGTGAAACTTGCCAAGAATCCTGAATACCATAAACGGTCCAAGCACATAGATGTCCGTTATCACGTTGTGCGAGAAAAATTCATAGATGGTGAACTGTTCATCAAGCATGTTCTAAAATGCAGTTAGCAGACATCATGACTAAACCATTGCCTAGTGTTAGGTTCAAAGAACTGTGTACCTTGTTAGGACTGTTAATATTCTTGTTAACGAATGTTAATTTAATAAGTCACTGTTAATTTTAAATTGTGGAGGAAGTATTGTAGTAGCAACTCAACTTTCTATCAGACAAGCAACAACTCAACACTTATGCTTACTCAAGAATTCCTGACTGTAGCATGCAGTAATAAACGATTACGTTGCTTGCTCTTAGTATGCATTTTAGTTATTTATTTGTGCTTTATTAATTGCTTTTTGTTTTAGCTCATATAGATTTATCAATAACCTCAACGCAAGACAAAAAATAATCTAAATAGCATACCTTATGAAGAAACACATCAAATATACTTTCTTTTAAAGGAAAATTAAAGAATAATTGATTAAATTTTCTTTAAATCCCTTTATAAAATATTACATATAAAACAAGTTATGTTTTCAGAAAGGAAATTTAAGAGGAAAATATCGTTTTAGAATGAATATCGCACAATATTTCCCCCTTAAACTGTTTTTCTGAAAAATATTTGTGTAATATTCATTCTAAAGTAATATTTTTACTTATCTACCTGTATATACTATTGTAAGAATTTTAAGATTTACTAATGTTTATTTTGTTTCAAAACTGCTATATTTGTGTAATATTCATTCTAAAGTAATATTTTTACTTATCTACCTGTATAGACTATTGTAAGAATTTTAACTTTTACTAATGTTTATTTTGTTTCAAAACTGCTATCCTCTCTTATTTCCTATTTCCAGTCGGAATAAGCGTGAGTAGGATTGTTTATGCAAATGAGGTTGCAAACTGTATAAAAAAGATAAAATTTAACCCTTCTTACCTTTGTTGTATCTTCTACACACACACACACACGAATATAGTTTTGACAGGGTTCGTAGGGGTCCTTACAAGTGCTTGTAAGTCCTTATATTTGAAAATAAAATATAAAGGCCCTTATAGGTGCTTACTTTTTCTTTAAAGCCCTTTTTTTTTAATATATATATATATATTTAGTACTTATTTTTAATCTTTTTTTTTTTTTTTTTTTTATGAACGTGCATTTTTTTCCCGTACCTAAGCCGAAACTAAATAAACAACTTTTCTTCCTTACATGCAACGTCAGATGGTGAATCATACTCCCGGAAATTGCTTTTCCCCCTTTCTCTGCAGTGCGCGAGAGTACAGGCAGGTGCACGTCGTTCTATTGGTCAAAGAATTGCGAAAATGGTAGAAAATTCTTTTACATTCGGTATTCTTTTCCTCCCACCCAAATACTGCACACGTTTGAATTTCTATCAAGATTTTAATAATTTGCATTCTCGTTCCGCGTGGTCAGTTCATATTCGTGTTTATTATGATCGTTATGCTTATATTATGAGTATATGCATGAATATTTATAATAATATAGTTGCAGTAACTGCTGAAGTATAGATGAACTTCCAAAAATGGCTGTGTTTTTACACAGATTAGCTTTCTAGGGAATAATATTCAGAATGGCTTAAATAAAAGGAAAGTAATCGAATAGTCAAAATAATTTCTCTCTCTCTTTCCCCCCCCCTCACACTGTCCAATCTGGATTGAATAGGACAAAGTTTTTGCGGTCTACCCAACCTAAGCGAAGATTGATTCTATTCCGGAAATTTAACGCAGTCTGTTGAAACTTAGAATCAGAAACACCCCAAATTAGTAAGTCTCTTTCTTTTCCTTTATTTAGTTCTTTATTCTTCGAATACCGGCAGCTGTTGATTCCGATTGCGTAATATCACATGTGTAAGAATTACGCCGCACGTATTGCGCAATAACGTTTGCGGTATTTTGCAGAGATAATTAATTTTGATGTTTAGTCTGAGATTTGTTTATGAACACTTAAAAGAGTTTTTCTGTGCTTTCTAAGCAGAATATTTCTCAGTTCCGTTGGTCTGTTTTTATATGATGCACATATCGAAATGGCAAAATCATTTATTTAGCCGAGAAATCTAAAGAACGGCTACTATCTCCCCCACTCCTCTTTTTCCAGTTACTATCCGGAATGTTTGGCAATTTCCGAGTATGCGGGTTAGTTAAGCTTTTACTGTTAAAAGAGACTGCATGATCCCGTCTTCTGATTTCAGAAATGTGCCTCTTTTTTACTTAAATTACGTTGCTTGGAATATATGTTAAGGGAAAACTTATGCAATGAAAATTTAGAAATTGTTCAGAATTTTGATTTAAGTTAAATTATTTAAATATTAATATGAGTGGAAAAATAAATTGTATTTTTTATTAGGTGCCAAACGAATGCAATTAATATGGCTTATTATTATTTTCTATATTTTGAACTGAAATTTCATCATTAAATCTTGTAATAAAGTTTAGTTCTGCATATATATATATATATATATATTTTTTTTCTTTCCCTTCTCATTTTAAACTAATTCTGTAAATTGAACTGTCATTTAAAATTTGGAAAAAAAAATTGTTTTCCATGTTTGAAGTAATGCTCATTTTCTTAATAAATATTGCATTGCTTATATTTTAAATTACAAGTCTTAATTTTTCTTTTAAGGTTATGCAGTTTTGTGTTATGTAATTAGACAGGTGCTTATTTTTTCCTTAAAATGTGCTTGAAAAGTGCTTATAGGTGCTTATTTTTTTAACTAAAATGTGGCTATGAACCCTGTTTGAGTAAGTTCCCTGTTCCTACTCAGGACTCCAGTTTCCAAAGGCAATTAGAAAGAAAAGTAATCCTGATACTATAAGCAGGTTGTTTAGCCACAATGTAACCATTGCACAAGCTCTGTGTAAAGATCCATTTCTATCATCTATTTTCATCTATTCTATAATCCATTTTTAAATCTTCTATGATCAACTAAAATAGCATTATAATTATCCTCTTGAATATTGGAACGAGTAAAATATACAATCAAGTTAAAATTATCTGTGCTGTTACAGAAGTCGCATGATAAACTCCCTTTAAAAGATGACAAAAACACATACGTGTTTTAGGTTTGGTTTTATTTATTTGATTACGGGCAAGTAAGTAAGAGTTACCTGCCTATTGAAGGGATGCCTTTGTGGAGAACTGCCCAATATGAAATGGCTAGCATTGACATTAACACTTCAGGGAAATCACAAAAGCGTCCATGGAGTCAGCCTGTTTGCCATAACTAGACACCAGCTTAAAGTACTAGTGTTTAGAGATATTACCACTATACTATGTTACAAATATGTCATGTTAAATTTATATCTTTTCTTAAGGGAGCTTCTTGAGAAAAGAAATGCATTTTCAAGTTACAATGCAATTATTTATATACTATGTACATTATCAAAATGCTAATAGAAACCACAAAAACAAAAAATCTTTGTAGCAAAATTGTTAACGATGTTGTTTCTCCAAGACATTTACGCAGGTGTGTATTCTTTTCACGAATGATGAAAAATAAGTTAACAGTTTTCTGAGCAGATGCTCCATATTATGCACCTTTGAAGATTTAGTAATGAAAACATAAACTCTTATTTCTGATTATGTGCAATGTTCACGAGAAAAGGTGAATGAAAGAAAAATGGGTGAAATTGTGGTTAAGAAATGTTTGGCAAAAGTGTCGTGTTCCCTTAATGAATCTGTAAAGTCTATTAGTCTAGGACATATTCAGATCCCATCTAATGGACAATAGGAAAAAACTGTTGAAAGAGATATGGCACAGACGATGTCAGTTATTTCAGACAGATTAACACCATTAGTAGCATTTAGATACATGTTTAAACCATTCAAAGAAAATTAAAAACAACAGTTATTACGTGGATGTTAGAAAGATGAAAAAAACATTTATGAAAGGAGGCCAAATGTGTCATGCAAGCCTAGAAACGACAGTGTGTGCATAGTTAATAAAACCATGAAATAAAATTAATCTTGACATGGCACTAATTAAAGTTTTGTGTATTGTAACAATCTAGATGGAATGGAAAATGATTATTTATGGATTAGAGAAACAACAGTGGTGAAGATGAAATAAAATTCAATGATGTGCCTGAAGATATAAATGATGATGAATATGGGCGAACTTTTCATGTTATCCGATAACGAAAATTTTTAAGTTCATAAGATATGTCCAGTCTTTTAAGTAAACAACATTTAGGTTCATGTAGAAATCTAATTTTTATATGCTCAAGTTTTCCTTAGTTTTAAATGTATCATTTTTATACTCCATGTTTGTGTAGTTTAATGGATTCTCAGAGGGATGCATCTATGTCATAAAAGGAAGGGACGTGTAGGGATTAGTGGCCAGACTTAAAGATGCTTTTCTTCACTGAGGGAAAATTTCATATTACAGTTATTCCGGATTGAGACTACTGGGAAATGTGTAAACCTCCGTTGAAGGGAATATATTATAGGATGTTACTTTCGTTTTTATAAAATTTTGGTTTGAATTTTAAATTACACTGCAAAACTATGTGTCTTTACTAAGTGCTTACAATAATTATTTCTATCATATCTTAATGTTATGTCAAAAAAATATTTTTATTTGATTATTTGCTTGGACAATTTAAAATTTAACCAGTTTTCATCTCTTTTTTACTCTTAAATGTCCTTATAATTTTAAATTTCTTTTGGTATATATTATCAAATATAGCTTTATCTTTGAACTCTTCCATACAGGGGAAGCTATAAAAATGATTAAATGTTATCTATTAAAGCTATAGAAATGATTTAAAATTAAAGTTCAGTGGAACTGTTAAAATTATGCTCTATAGGCATAATGAAATTTTAATTTTACATAATTGTTCAAAATTTGCTTGATAACATGTTATTTAAGGAGGAAACTTTCAGCAAATTAGAATATAACTGGTTTAATTAAAAATAATTTTATTTTATTGTAGATTGTTAGTACTGCAGTGTCCATCTACATAAGTGCTACTAATTAAAATTCCGTTCTTTTCCAAAATTAGTGCATAATAAAACAGATGCTCAAAAACTGTTTTTTAGAATGTTTAAATTTGAAAAAAAAAAATTAATCATGTATCGTTTTATACTGTTTATTGAAAATTAGTAAGTGATATATTTCAAGTATTAATAATAGAATGAATTTAAGTCATTAAAAATGTCAAATTATTTAGTAAGCAAACCCATAATTCAAAACGTAAATTTCATTTGTCTAAAACTAAATTCCCAGCCTCACTAAGGAAACTCATTCACTCGGGTATCAAAATTTAGGTAATTTCTTAGTGCAGAGTTTTTCAAATTGAAGGGAAAAGTGTTTGTTATGCATAGTGTTTGCAGAAACTTTGGGACAAATTTACACGATAATTAGTTGATGTCTTCAATACAGGCATAAAAGTTTTCCACTTTTTTGAACGTCACCCGGGCTGTTTCTGAGACTGATGCAGAACCGTTGAGAAATCGCGACTGGCACATGTGGTGGTGGGTAAATGGAGGACATGCTCTCTCTCTCTTCCTCTTTGTAAAAAACATTACATCATGCCAGAGATCGTGAAATGCGTTGTTTCTCATCAAGGCGAAGTAGGTGGGGCTTGTGTGGAAAGGCGGAACTAGATGCGTACGAATATCGAATCAAAGAAGAGCAAGCAACTGTCAAACGAGAGCTGACTTCAATAATTTCAGCCATCGGTGCTGAGGCCATCTGTCGGACATACGAATACCCTACTGATGTTATCCAGAGCACGTGCGAGTTTTAGCGTGTGTAAAATGGCATACTGTAATTCGGAGCGTAGATCGTTATGTTATTTCTTTTTTGTTTGTTGCTGTAAGATTTTCAGTATAAATATCTTAAATCTGAGTCATGAGCACAACGCTCGGCATATAGATAGTAAAGAAAAAAATAGGTTCAGATTTGCGTGGCTGAAAAACATCATAAAAATTCATGTGAATGGACAAGAAATGGAAATTTTTTAATCAGGATCGAGTGAGACTGAGACAAAATAGTTATTTTTTATATTCCTCCTTTAACTATATGTTATTTTGTTTGTAACTACATTATCTCACATGACTACTTTTTCTGGTGTTACATAAAGTACTGTTTATCAAACTAAAAGTGAAGATAATTGAAAGCTATAGTAACGTTTATATATATATATATATATATTATCTCTAAAACTTGTCATTGCCTGAAAATGGGAAGTAATATATAAGATAAATATGTGTATTGGTGTGTTGTAATGTTGTGTACAGTAATAATGTATCAACTGTTAAATTAAATTACATAAAAGAGCATCTTAAAGAAGGTTAATTCATTACAATCTCCTGATGATTTACTGATTTTTTTAACAAGTAGAAGACAAAATTAATAGCAAAATATTAAGTACAAGTATTATTTTAGTTTAATTATATGTATATGTTTAATACTTTTTATATTAAAAGGTTGATATTTTATTAAAATGTTTTTTAAGGTCGCGTGCGCACATTTAGTTATTGTGTCCGTGCGTTGTTCAGCTTTTTTTGCGAACTTGCACTTTCATGCCTCTCAATACTATATTATGTTTCCAGATAATTTCAGGTACCAGTCAGCAAAATTCTCTCCTGTTTGAAATTGTCGTCGCCTGTGAATTTTTCTATTTCCTCTAATGCTTAAACCAGTTCGTTTCAACTCCAGACTGTTTTTGTAGCAGCTTTGACATCAACCATGACGGCATATTTTATATGGGGAAATTTAAATTCTACGATATATTAGCGAGTATCTTTATTTGCAGTTACTCAAAAAATCCTCATTTTCAGGTCATGCAAAATCTATACTGACACAGTTGATTTAACTGTTTTCTTCTTTTTTATTAAAAATTTGGCAGCTATTCATTGGTTTCATTATCCTCAGTCATTACGCTGTCCTATCGAAACTATTTCATAACTGAGTGCCCAAGGTATGCCCCCAGGACTTTGTCCTTGAATGTAGTTGCTGAGATGTATGTCTAATGAATGACAAAGGTATTCAATCAAAAGGTCAAGGTTCAGAAATTTCGATGGGGGGACATGTGTTGTCTTAGAACAACAAGGATTTGTGCATTATTTCAGAGCTTTTACATCCTGATTGTATTCTCGGAGCTCAACGGACAGTGGAATTTCACAAATACTACTCTAATCCATTCTGAAAATCTTACTTCAAAATTATTTGATCGTGAAATCGAGACACTGATACGGAGGTACCTTTTAAAATAACAGTACATAACATATGGAATCTAATGGCTAGAGATGACCTTTCAAACTGATTGACTAGTTTTAGTGTATTTACGATTTCCAGGTTTCAGACTGAAATTGTAAAACTACTGTTGTTTCTTTGAAACAAAATTTATATTTTTGTTCATGTGATTTGTTTGAATAACAGAACCATCACAGTAAACTACCATGTGTGAAGGTCACTTCAGCATAAACAGATATATATGGAAATAAAGACAGACAGAACTGATAAGAATGTAAGAAAAAGTGCTTCTACATGTATACAAGTACGTGGGAATTTATATTTGTTTATGGAAATGTATACCTTACATATCCATGTGGTATGTATGTCTGCATTGATATAATATGGCATAAGTGCAGATATGCACATAAAGCGGAAAGCATGCGTACCCTTAATGGAAATATACAGACACGTACATGTACACACACAGGCACATATAGTTTGCATGTGGATTTATCCATACATGTATAAACATACAGATATATGTATGTGTATATGTATCAGACCTATTTTCCTTTTCCGCATATTGCTAGAAAAAGGTCACGATAATTCCTAAAAAACTTTCGAATATGCAATATTCTAAAGCAGCGCAAGCCTCTGGTTTACAATTTGCAAACGCAGTTATCGCGAATTCTGTAGCTATGTAGCTACAAGAACTAAAAAAGAAAAATTGGGAAAGAACCGGATTCTTAACACAAAGACCTTTGAAAGGGATAAATGGTTAAAACCCCAGGGATGTCAAATTTGACATTTCACCCCACTCTTTCAGCCTGGAAAAAGGGGGGGAAAGACATGGGCACTAAAGTGGACAACAAAACAAACCGTCCTTTCAAACAGAGGACTCTATGGCCACTATAAAGGCCATCCCATCTTCAAAAGGTTAAGTAAACAGCATTTAGGTTCATGTAGAAGTCTAATTTTTATATTTTCCTCTAGTTTTCCTTAGTTTTAAATGTATCATATACTCCTCAAATAATGTGCATTTTTCAACTGTGATCTTATTTTTTGTATAAATGCATGTTATGGGTAACTTGGTCTGCTTCTAAGAGAAAATCATGCCATAGTTTTGTTGTATAATATGACAATTTTTTTTAGTTTTAAAGTTGTGTTGTACAGTAGACAGTTACTGAATACTTTTCATTAGTAATCCGATGTGTTGGAAAAGTCTCACTGTATATTGAACGTTTTAAAAATTTTAAAAGTAATATATTAATTTTTTTAATTTTTTTTATTTCAGGGAACAATCAGGGTACCAGCACCTTGCCAGTATGCGCATAAACTGGCATTCCTGACAGGGCAATCCCTACATCAGTCCCCTAAAGCTGAACTCAGTGAAACACTCTTCTATTTGTGATATGAGACTTTTAATGTTTGTATTCTGAAGAAAAAATACCATATTTTTTTAGAGCATTATATAATGTCATCCATTTTTTTGAAAAGACACTTCCATTGCTGTGTTTACACATCTAATATTTTTTTCTGTTTAGATAATGCCATCATGATGTGCGTTTATGACTTTCTTTTGTATCTGATTATTTACTTCATTCATGTTTCTTTTTTCATTTTTTTTTTTTTAGTGTTCTTAGTTTCTGTATTGTCAAAGAGAAGTATTCTTGTTATTTGAATAGAACAAGTTAAAGAATATTTTTTCTGGAAATCTCATTCTTTCTTCCTTTTTGAAGTATTTCATGTAAAACAGTCGTTGTTATCATTGTTTAATGGCTCTTTAGGTAAATAAATTTTTTAAGAAATTTGTCTTATTTATTGCCAGAACTGATGAAATATATATTAGTTCTGCTTTTGTATATTCAGTCTTGAATGTTAATGGCAGAACTATAAATTCTAGTCATAGTATTTTTAGTATGTGTTCAGCAAGTCATGATATAATTTTAGCACATATTTACTTAGCCCCTGGAATATTAATTCCAATTTAAAAATTCCATCTAGTATGTCTTAATGCATCATACACAGCTGGCACTAGGCATTTTCCCACCTGATGCAATCTGTGTGGATTCTAAATTCTGCTGCCTAGTGCCTTTTTAAATTCTGCTTCCAATGCTTGCTCTAAATTCTAAAAGTTTTGTCATTTCTAGATTTTATTGTTCTGTCTGTCACTAAATTTTAAAAATTCTGCCACAGCAGCTCTGTAACTGGCCTTTATATATATTTTATATTACTAAAAAAAGAAAATTAGCTACTTTTTCTATATATTCTAAATGCAGTTAGTGCTTTTTAGAATAAGAGAAATCCTTAATTAAATTCCAAAATTCTAAAATGAAAAGGAAACGTGAAGAAGAAACTGAATATATAAAGAAAATTATTCTTCAAAGATATGTTCATTTATTATTGTGTAAATTACCCAATTGTTTATGATAGAGTTACTGAGCCAGATTAAATTAAAATTAAATTATATAATCTTTCGCCACTAGCCCACATTTCGAGTTTGAATTTGACTGCTCTTGGCAAAAGCAAAATTATATTTTGTTTATTATGTCACCGTGAGCTCTAATTCATTTTGTTAGCATCAGAACATGCCTTTATGTTCTTTTTAAATAAGAGGCTTATTAAGAGGCTCTTTCCTTTATTTTCTCTACTTTTCACTTGGCACAAACATGGAAAACATCAAAAATGCTCCTAATCTTATCACATGGGCAGGCATTATAGAAAGGAATTTTTTTATTAATAAAGAAATTGAAAAACTTGCAATTTAAAAGATTCATCTAATATGTCTTAATACATCATACACTAGGCATTTTCCCACCTGATGC
This sequence comes from Stegodyphus dumicola, assembly GCF_044657685.1. Lineage (NCBI taxonomy): Eukaryota > Metazoa > Arthropoda > Arachnida > Araneae > Eresidae > Stegodyphus > Stegodyphus dumicola. The sequence continues at coordinate 206,262,292 of NC_140771.1, forward strand.
AATCTCTATGGATCCTAAATTCTGCTGCCTAGTGCCTTTCTAAATTGTTTCCAATGCCTGCTCTAAATTCTAAAAATTTTGAGACACCATCTCTGTAACCGGCCTTTACCATATATATTTCATATTTCTTCAGAATGTTCATATTACTAAAGAAATAAAATTAGCCACTTTTTTTATACATTCTAAATGCATTTAATGTTTTTTAGAATAATACAAATCCTTAATTAAATCTAAAAATCCTAAAATGAAAAGAAAACATGTTGTAGAAGTTCTTGAGAGAATTGGTTTGCATATTGAGATAAATCTCTAATTGTTAGAAAATATTCTTAAAGAGAAGGAAATCGATATAAACTAGCCAAAATGTTTGGGAAGGCTTCAAATAAAAATGACGGATAAATATTTTGTCGAGTTTTCTTGTTACAAAACATAAATGTTTTGTAGCTTTTAATGTTTAATCATCATAATATCGTTTAAGAATCAATGTCATAAATTACATGTATTTTAAACTGTGAAATTTGATTAGATTTTGATTTTAATAGGGCATTTCTAACAAATATTGTTAAAAAATAAAATTTAGTATTGGCCATGTAAATCCATAATGACTAAGGTTATCTAATAACCTAATTCAACTATTTATAACTAATTGCATACTCTTAAAAATTATCTCTGCATATTAAAGCGAGTTATTTATTGCCTTTCATAAATCCTCACCATGGCCACAAGATAAAACACAAAAAATTCAAGTAAAACTTTTTCTTTGCATCTAGTCAGACTTAAAATAATACAAAACAACTTACCACCTCTAGTGCTTTAGTGGCATATTGAAACCTTAAAGTATATTAACTGGGTTACAACTCCTGGAACTCTACACGAAGCTACGACACTAACTACATCAAACAAAGCCCAACCAACTCTCAAAACTTGCCAACTGTGCCTACATCAGGCCTTAAGGTTTTGTTCTAATCAGCAGGTCTCTCTCTAGACAAGCAGTAGCAATGACAACATTCAGTCTTTTGTTATAAATCGTGTTGATATTGCTTACTTCTCCTTTTAACCTTATGCCGCTTGACTTGCATCTGCTCTAACAGCCAGTCATCCTGAATCACAGCCACTCATCACCAGTAATTACAGGCATACAGAGTCAACTTTAGCACAGCAGATATAGCAGCATTCAACTAACTGCAGTCAAGGTGCACAGAGGGCAATGAGGCTGCAGACATCCTGGCAAAGGAAGCTACTGACATCCATTGAGAGAACATCCCAGTTCCGCCATCTCATCTAAAACCAATGTTGCATCAAGCAGTCCTCAGAGAGTGGCAACGTGAATGGAACACAAGTGAAACAGGTCGCCGTACCTATATCTTTCTTCCAAAAGTGTCAACGGCCTGTCTTATTGCAACCCCATAACTCATTGAGAGGACAAGATATATCACTGGACACGGCCCTTTCCTTTTATATTACTTCAGACACCATATCTCCAACACAGGCATCTGCGGCTGAGAAGGAGCACCCTATCGTTACATCTTCCACTGCCCACTGACAACCTTAACTCATATTAAGCATCCCACAACAATAACTGAATGCTACATTATCAGCACTTAGCCAAGAAAAACACAAATCTGCAAAACCTTCAATGCATTAGTCTCCATGGGCCAAGATGGGTGCCAGCCACATTAAATCCTTGCCAGCTTTCCAGTAACAAGAACACGATCTACATGAGCAACCAAAGAGTATCGACTTCAAATATTTTAGGTTCCATGAAATTGTCACAAGATACAATGCCTGCACTCCACTAATGCACAAATTGTGAAACTGCATCCTCCTGTACTACAACTGCAGCCAGCTGCAAATTCCTGTGCACGTTCGTAAACAGAGACCTGAAGCTGTAAACTATGTACAAATTATGAACAATGCATGTAAACAGCGAATTATTTGCGACTACACACATGTGCAAACTGTTTAGCTGTATGAACTACACAACTGTATGTGCAAATGTTTGTGTAATCTATGCCCTATGAACTCCTAGCACAGAACTCAACATACTGTGCACCGCATGCCACCTGTTTTAATTCTGCAACATTTTTGTTTCCTTGCCATATCTGTTCAGTCAAAGTCTCTCCAAATCTGTAAAACAAAACATGAGCGCCCTTGTTTGGCCATGTACAGCTTTTTTCATGTCTCGATAAACTCCCGAAGCAGCCTCTTGGGACTCCAGGGAGTTGTTGCCGCTAGATAAAGGAGGGCGTGGGATATACGCCCGTTTTATCTATGCTATACACTAGGCGTCCCTGTTCTCCGAAACCTTGTAATCTACACTCAAGAGCCAAAACATGACCAGCCCTACATTTTGCGATGAACGTGCCTGGATAACGTGGAAGGCACGTGATCAGGTGGAAGTGTTATTTAACTGCTGCTGGAGAGTCTGAAAAATCATTCTTTCACTTACTTCTGTGTGTGATGGAAAGGCTGCTGATCTAAGGGCAGATTGTAATGGCTCGGAACAAGTATTTCCGAAACTGCACGACTCGTAGGTTGTTCGCAATCTACAGTTGTTAGTATATATGAAAAGTGGATGAATTACGGTGAAACCAGCAGTAGACGACATGATGTTGGAAGTCCACACGCTATCAAAGAAAACGGTTGTCGGAGGATGTCTCTCATGGTGAAGCAAAACTGGAGCCAGACAGTGGCTCAGCTGACAGCCGAATACAATGCAGGGCCATGTAGAAAAGTATCGGAGCACACTGTTCAGTGGACATTTTTGGATATAGGGCTACGCAGCAAACGTTCCACTCGTGTGCCTTTGCTGACCAAGCGTCATTGCCGCCTGCGCTGGGCCCGGGAACATCGCGACTGGTCCATGGATCAGTGGGAAAGATGAATCACGGTTTGTCATTCACCATGCCGATGGCCATGTCAGGATACGCCTTCTTCCAGGCGAACAGTTGCTCCCTCAATGCGCAATAGGTTATACACAGGCCGGTGGTGGTGGTATTATGCTCTGGGACCCGTGGTTGTGGTAGAGCAGACCATATCTGAACATCATTGGGGACCAGTTGCATCCTTACATGGCCTCTGTTTTTCCAGCCGGAAATGGAATGTTCCAACAGGACAACGCCCAACCAACTTTCAAAACTTTTCAAGTCACAAGGCTACAATTGTGTTGGAGTGGTTCCAGGAACATGATGCTGATTTCAAGTTAATGTCCTTGCCACCTAACTCACCGGATCTCAATCCCATAGAACACATTTGGGATGTCATGGGACGGCAGCTCGGAGGTCAAAGACCACCAATTCGCAATATCTCGGATTTACCTGGTCGTTGCTACAACATCTGGTACAATCTGTCTCCGGCCATCTATCAAGGACTTGTGGCATCCATGCCAAGGCGTGTTGAAGCTATGTTGCACGCAAAAGATGGCCCAACTCGTTATTGACAGGTTTTGGCTCTTGAGTGTATTAGAGTGAGCTATTGTCTTTCATTAATAGTCACTGTGGTCACAAGATAAAACACAAAAACGTAAAAATTCAAGTAAATCTTACTTTTCATCTAGTGAGACTTGAATACCAAAAAAAAGTGAATACCAAAAAAAAAAAACTTATCACCTCTGGTGCCTTAATGGCTTATTGGAACTTTAAAGTGTATTAACTAGGTTACAACCCCTGGAATTCTACAGGAAGCTACGACACTAACTGCATCAAACAGAGCATAACTAACTTTTCACCACTTGGCCAACCGTGTCTACATCAGGCCTTTCAGGTTTGTTCTAATCATCAGGTCTATATCTAGACAAGCAGCAGTGGTGACAACATTCAGTCTTTTGTTACGAATCATACTGATTATGATCTTACTTCTCATTTTAACCTATGCCGCTTGACATAAAATCTACATGCTGTTTACTAAACCTCTAGACTGACCGCAAGTATGTGACAAAAGGAGACATAAAAAAAAAAAAAAAATCAGCATAAAGCTAGTAAAACGTAAATGTCACTTATCTTCTTTCAAATATGTTCAACTCGGAGTTATAAGTGTAAAATATTTAATGCTACTTGATAAATTGCATAAAGTTTATTTTATTATCTAACTTATTAATAATTATGTTAATTAATTCATGTTTAGTAATAATGTATACTACTTGTGGATCTATTTTATTTTTAGGATGGTATTACAAAAGTGAATTTCAGGCATAGATAATATTTTTAATTGAATTTATTCAGTTCCCATTTGCTCATAGGTCCTTATTTTTTTTCATTAATGGTCCTTAAAAGTACTTAATTTCCATGTGCAGAAATGTGTACGAACCCTGATACATGTGATCTCTATAGTGGGTGCAGGCGTAAGCTGAAATCAACAGCTAAACGTGGCTATTATAATTAGTTAGGGTTTTCAGCTCTGCCAAATCACAATATGGGACAGCAAAATATATTAATTTCTTTTGTCTTGTTTATCATAAATTACTAAAATGTTTTCATGGGAAAATGAAATTCAAAGATGTTGAAGTATCTCCTACAGCTAGTGATTTACTTTCTAATGCAAATAAAGTTCCTTTCTTTGCATTGTTTATTATGTGGGAAAGTTCAGATTGCTTTAAAGGTCATAATCTTGCACTAGAAGAAAAAGTATTTTAAAGAGTAATGAAGGTTGTTTTTTGTGTTTGTAGCCAGGTCATTTATCAAGAAATAGCAAAATACATAATCAGTGCGTCATTTGTGGTTAAAAAACACTGACTGATTATGTGATCTGAGGTGAAGCATAAATTGAAAGCGCAACAATGGAAAATCATAAATGTGATTCCGATTTGACGCTTTCATGTTACAGTGGTTCTGCTGAGGTTTTGCTACAGACATTGTCAGTTAGTGAATTCAACGACTGGAAAGCTTGGGTTAAAATTGTTGAGCCATCGAGGTTTTAAATCATACAGTGTTTGGGGAGTGCTACTTCGAAAAGAAATCATAAGTGCTATACAGTACAGACAAAAGGATTGAGTAGATTGATTACATTTGCAAAATAGAAGTTTTGGACCAACCAGTAATTTGTGGCGCTGTGCCGAAATTGAAAGAGGTATCTTTAAAAGAGCTTCAAGAAAATGGTATACGGTTGCATGATGTGAGAATGAATTCTTCTCAAATAGAACTGTTGCTAGGGGGCTGATTACGGAGAACGTTTTTCTGGATCAACGTATCAATACAAATGTGGATTCATTCCAATGAAGACACATTTGTGATGTTAGTAATGGGGAAAACCAGAAGAGAAATATAATGATAGTTGTGTCACATCTCAGTTAATTCGAAGTGATGATATCGCTAATTTGTGGAATCTTGAAGCGATATGTATTACAGACCCATGTGTGGGGAAGAATAAAGAAGAGTTGGCACTAATCACCTTACATCATTTTAGAGAGACTGTTCATATTAATGACTATGGAAAAAGAAATTAATCTTACATGGGTAGAAAGTAAAGTAGACCTATGAAGTAATTGAGAAGGGGCGCAACATCGTTTAAATTTTATTACTTTGAAGTTGAGAAGAAATAATAAGTTCCATGTTTATGATGGCATATTCAAAGATTGGTTGGCCGACAATATTATTGAAGAAGGTCCTAGCCATTACTTGCCTCATCATGGGGTGTTCAGAAAACATTCCACAGTAAAAGTTTATCCTGTGTTCGATGCGTCTTTCATACAAAAAGAAACTTATGAATATTTTAAATTCCTCTAATCGGGTGAAGATGGGCAGCAGAAGGTATTTCAACATTGTAGAATTCTTTGTGGTTTAAATTGCAGTGCAGTTTTAGAATTTCATTTAGAGAACGTGCTTTCCTCCCTTGACTGCCTGTATCTTTCGATAGTAAAGTTACTGAAAAGCTCAGTACTTCCTTTTGTGTGGACAACTGCATCAGCTCAGTTGAAACCAAGAAAGAATTAAAGGAATTTACAGAGATTTCAACAAAGGTTATAGATGAAGCCATATTTGACAAGGGTAGGAGTACACAGAAATCAAAAGTCTCCGACGACTTATGTGTTCTTTCAAAGATGTCTTCAGTATTAAACTTAGTGTGGAATAGGTCAACAAATAAGCTTAGATGTTGCATACCTACTATAGATAAAAATCGAGACCCTGTCGCAAGATGGAGCATAATGTTTCTAATGCAAAAAGATTTTTGATCCAGTTGGATTTTCTTGTCCAGTCACATTGTTACTGAAACTTATGCTTCAGGCAAGCTGGAATTGAGACTCAGAGGTACCTGATGATATTAAAAGAAAATTCCTAAAATAGCTTTGAAGATCTACATCTGCTGTGCTTTGTAAAAATTCCAAGACATGCTTTTCTTGCTGACATTCAGAAGTTTTTAAGTGCTTGCTGGACTTTTTATACTGCTGTTGTTTACCTAAGATGTCAATCCGTCAAAGGAATTTCTGTATAGTTATTGATCTCAAAACTGAGAGTATCGCCTTTGCAGTACCCAAGTTAGAACTTTTTATCTTGCTGTCTCTGTTCACATTTAGCGTAATTTGTGAAAATGAGCTTCAAACGTCTTCGAATATTTCTGGACCACAGCTTTATAGAGGATCACGATAGAGTCTATGAAATTTGTATATTTACGCGAGTGCGAGACTGGAAACACATTCCTGAACCATATAATCCGCTGATTTACCTTCAAGAAAATATTCAACATCAAAACTCCTTTCTTTGAGATGGTGGGAAGACCCCGTTTGGTTATGACTCGATGAAAAAGGAGTGGCAGAAATCAGAGGCGACTTTTGATGAAGGGGGAAATCGTAAAAGAAAGGATGAACTTAAGTGGTAAATGGATTTAATGTTGTTAGGTATTTATTTTTCATTTCTTTTCTGTTTTGATTTCAGTTTCCTGTCGGTATGTAATTTTTTTATGGCGTTGTATTCGAATTTAAGTGTATTTCAAAAGCAGTATTTAAGCTGTGGCTTAAGAGTTCGAAAAGAGTAGTTCCTATGTTTATTCTGCAAGTTTAAAACTAACCCTCTAGTCAGTTCAACACCTTTCATACTGATATTTTTCGGCTCACCTTTGCTGTGTGCAGCCGATTTAGCGCTAGTTAAGCTAAGGAGCCAGTCATTAGATATCTTAATTTACTAGTGAGGTGTTTCATTCTTCTTTTAATTTAAGTAATTACAATGATTTGTGAGAACGAAGTGGGTGCATCTATTTTAATTTAGTTTTAAAAAAAGGTTATTTAAACCTTTCTTATGTAGTATTTATTCTTAAAGGCATGGTGAAAATTCGCTACTTTGTCTTCAATACAGAGTTGACAGTTTATGATACCAAAGAGAACACAAAGACTATTTAGACAATGGAAACCTCTACAAGTGACCTGTCCCCATCCATGTTCACAGCACCGATAATTCATGCCAAGGCTTTGCCTACATTATCAACGCCATGAAAGCTTCAATGAGAACCTAATGTCTATTTGATGGAAAAGGTTCAGCAACAGAATTTATGGAGCAGCTAGACAACCACTTCATTTTGTACCCAGTGGACGAAATCCAAAAAGTGAAAATTTCAACTTTTCTCCGAGGACAAGGATATAACTCTTTTGCGTCGAAGTCGCCCCCAAACATTCAGACATCGGCTGGACGCCTGAATAATTTCCTACTCAGTGCTTTCCCCCATCACGTTACTGCATTACTCATTGCTTTCAGGTGTTGTTAAATCACATGTCAATCATTCTTTTGAAGCTACTAAAAGTAGCTTCCTTATTTCCTTTGTTTACTGTCAGTGTTTAGCTTTTGATGCCCGAAGTTGCAATCCCGTCCCAAGAGGGAACTTCACACATTGTCAAAGAGTCAAAGAAAGAAGTTCTCGCTTTACTTAAGTAAGGCTATTGTTAGCGCTGTAGTATTCAACTTGTCATGGGGGAAGGAAAAGCATTCCAGGAGAAATTCTTAGATACGGGCGTTTTCGATGTTTGGGGAATTGAGATTTTGCCCTCTCTCGATGCGAAAGAGTTAAAGGCATCGGCATAATTCCGAGGATATAAACGCATCGGCAAATTTTTACTTGGAGAACCAGACACGCCAACGTAATCATACCAAAACTTCCCAATCTTTAAGAATCGTGCGCAGTTAGAAGCCGAACTGTACAGCCGGTACCAAATGAACGGGGAAGATCTCAGAAGCTTCATTCTACGTAAAAATCCAAGAGATTAAACTATTGTATGGAAGAAAACCTGACAATGAAAGTAATTCAAATCATCTTGCCGAGATTACTCCAACCAGCGCAAGACTTTATAGAAATAAGAAACCCGTCAACTTTGGAAACTTAATTTAAGCTGGTCACGAAATATAAAAGCCACGGCTTTTTAAACAACAAATGCACGCAGATGTATCAGCAAGTGTACAAACATTTCCGCGTGCATAAAGCCAGACGACATTTAACCGCAAGAAGGAATTTTCCCCGAAGAGAAATGAATTCCAAAAGCAGCAGAAGAAAGAAACAGAACCCAAGTCGTTAAATTTCTGAGGGGCACTGGAAAAATGGAAGGTCAGCGGGGAAAAAGAAAATTCCTCCTAAATACATCTGAATATGGTGGTAGTCAAAAATGTAGAATTGCCAGAAGTACAAATTCTGTTAAGCAATGTACCAGCAATCGCATTAATTGGAAAAATTCTTGAGAATCGGAAGGTACATAACCAAATTACAATCTGCAATTCATCATGCTTGTGGATTAATTGAGATGGGAGTAATTTTATCGCCGACTCTTCGAGAAATGCACAGTAATATTAAATTATATCAAGTATGTTTTGCAGCTATTGAAGGTAAATGCTCAATGTTAATATCTAACTGTTATTATTTACGTAATGTGAATGTTACATCTAAGCATAAGAGGAAAAACTCAGCTAAAGATAACGTAAATAATATTAATGATGGCTTTCAAAAGCTCACTAAGACGGCCAAATGAGTTCGGCTATCTAAGCCTCAGACCATAGTACCTTTGCAAAATAACTTTGCCTGTTAATGTTAAATAACCTTGTTAATGTCAGTGTTAGTAATACTGATAACACAAATAATGGTAATGTAGCTGTTGCAAATTCTGATAATGCAAGTATGGGAATTGTATCTGATAATATAAATTCTCAAGCAGGTGCATAGCATCTGCAGTTTGACTCCCAACCCGCCCTAATTATGGTCAGGCCTAGAAAGGGTATTACCTAGTATGGTTTCCTTAACTGTCTGAAGCCGGCTGAAGTTGTATGAGGAAATGACTTTCTTTAACGCCGGCTGTGGTACAACTGTCGTACCAGCCATTCCCTCCCTATTTAAAAAAAAACGCCTATCTCTAGATCTCTGGGTGGTCCATTGTCGCTGCTCCAGAATAGCCGCTGGCTACGCATTATTTCCCTCTTCTTATCAGTTTGGCTACGTTTTGTCAAAAACCGCAGGTTTTGTCTCGCGCCAATATACTTGAAAATCAAATAGAGGCCATCTCTAATTTTTTTAGTACTGACTTTTGCTATGATTAAAACGTCAGCAATTTTGCACGCTGTTTAAGCTTACCTAATTCAATGCTTTTTAATCATAGCAAATAAGAATAGATTAATTTTTTAGATTTAATGCACTTCTAGAAAATAGTTAAAACACCTTTATCGTTTACTTCCTTTTTACACTTATGAATAATAAGATTTTATTTTGACTTTTTTGGGGGGGAGGGGGAAGTGCATAATACTCTTAAGAACTGTTAACTCTTTCAAAGTGCTTCTATTATGTAAGCAATTTTGTTTGATTTATCAGGAGATAAATAAGACAGAATTGTATACATAATAGTTTTTGTGATTTTCATTCATTCAATGATTTCTTTTAATGATTTTCATTGATTGTAAATTAAATAAAATCAATTTATCTTTAGACCCTCTTTTAGGATGAGATCTGCCAAAAAGTATCTAAATATCAGTAAAGATCATGTTACTTTTAAATTGCATCAAAACATCAGTTACATTGTATAAAATTTCGCCCAGTTTTATTTGCTGAAATTCTTATACTCTCAAGAGATAAAGGGAATTCAGACAAGTTAATAAAAACGAATATTTTTAAAAAGGTTATTTTGTCTGTAATAAGGTGTATGTCAACTTACAATTAAATGTTTGAGAATTAGGATTGGATTACGGAAAAGCATGTGAACACTATCTGCTTAAGGGGATGGATGCTTTTGTGTAAACCGTGAGAGAAAATTGCTCGCAATTACGTTCCTGGTGGAAAACTACACATGTAATCAACCCGTTCTTTGGGTTTGATTGGATTAATTTTGTTCGCTTACTGAATTACATCAAAGCACACAAGAATTACCTGTATAAGGGGGAGGGATGCCTTCGCGGAGGACTTTCTAAGGGAAGCTGGCTTGCATTTACGTTACACAAAAACCATGAATCCAACCCTTTAGCTGGGATTCAAACCCGAGCGAACTACAGGTGTTCCTTTACCGCTCTACTAAAGCGTAGAATCTACTAAAGGGCCCGAAAAACATTGATAAAGAAAAAGTATTGAAATAACCGGTTTAATTTACTAACTTATATTTCTCAATCGACAGTACATAAATTACTCATGAGGGGATTATTTGTGAATAAATAAACTGTATTGCACTTTTCTCCATTTTTTTCATATTACGATGGAATCATTGCATTTCAAAGTTATTTTTGATGAATGAATTTTGCTCCGTTCATGATTTTCAAAGAGAAAATTTCACACTTTAAATAAAAAAATACACAAGAAGAAACTTTATGCCAAATTTGGTGTAAACGGTTTTTCAATTTTGCTTTAAAAATATTCCAGGGTAATCGTTTTCATTACTGGAAGAAATATGAAAAACAGATTTACTACATTGTAAGTGTCAACACCCAGTATGTCCTTATTCTTTTGAAAACGTGAAAGATTACTCTTTCTAAAATAAATTAGAAACTATATTATGTGCAAATAGAATATTCGTTGTAAATGAAATAGACTTCAACCTTTGGATATAACGATAGTTTTAAACGAAATTTCTACCTATGAAAAAAAATTGACGTATAATTAATTCTTCATGAACATTTAAAACTGTTCTTAAAAATACTTTTGATGATTGCATGTATAGGTCAAAGATTTTTTTCCTCTGCTTACATAAACAAAAGCCAATTTTACAAAGAAAAATTCTCGTTAAAGATATACCTTCTCTGCGTGATAGTCCAATGTAATATTTGTTAAAATTTAAATTATGAAACGCAACCAATGTATCTCGGATTTTCTTTTTTATATTATAATAACAAAATTATCAAAAAAAGCAGATTTAAAGCTCTGTTATTGTTATGTAAAGCTTTATTATTGCTCTATGTTCATCTCGGAATCTAATTGTATTGAATCTCATTCTAATCATCTAATGGTAATAAATATTATTATTATTTCATTAAATTAGTCATTACCATTATTTTGTTAATGAAAATATTCTATTAAAAATCGCATTCCAGCCTGCAGACTTACAAAGCTAGTTCGTATTTATTATATTTTATAAAATTTTGTTCTCGTTTTCTAATTTGTAATACGAAAATACGCGAATATAAATGAAGAGTGAAAACAAAGTTAAAAAATTCACAAATTATTTACGAGATTGATCAGAAATAGTGAGTGAAATATAAACATTGTATACATTTTGTTCTAAATAAATTAAATAGTGCACTGGATATGCATCCAATACTGCATATTTATTTATGCACTATTTATTTAGAACTTCATTTAAATGAAAGCAAAATAATCGTCGAAAAACAACCCATCTACTATGGGACAGCGTCCGACAAACATGTAAATTACTGCATCCATGGAGGGGGCCTAACGACTTTTCTCATTAGGAAAATGTCAAAGAGGGGGCAAAACTGTTTCGGATCGCGCCGGTCTGAAGGCTATATTATGAGAATTTTGGCCGGGGTTTAGAAGGTTAAATCCTTTGCGGACGAATTACCTGATTGCAAGTTTTCTGGCAGCGTCACAGGCGAATTTTTAACCTTTTCGCGTGGGCTCGAAAAACAGTTGTGTTCCTTCACTGGGGGCTCTTGGCTCAGCGGTTATGCAAAGGGGGAAAAATTATAGAACCGGTTCTTGACGTGGTGTATTTAGTTATGGCAAAGCACACTAGGGCTATCTGCCTAAGGGAAGGGATGCCTTCGTGGAAGACTTTCTAAGGGAAACTGGCTCGTATACACGTTACACATGGGGAAAACCACGAAAATGCCCATGCAGCCAGCCCGTTCGCGGGATTCGAACCTCAGACCGAACTACCAATGTTCAGCGACTTTACCGCTCGGCCGCTGTGGGCGATTCTTGACGACTAGGCGATTAGTGCTCTTTTGTCGGGCAGGCAAAAAACTGTCATGATTTCCTTTCAATCCAGTTCCAATGCCCTAAGCGTTAGAATGCCGGATGCGCTAATCGCTTTCACGCTGCAGATAGATGAATGCACTTTTCTCAAGGGAAAAAGTATATTATTTTATCTTCTTCAGATGAAATGTATGCTACAACTATAAAATTTTGTTCTGAAAAGTGTTCTATTTTATGATTAAAATAGTTTTTTAAACTTGCACGCAGCTTACGTACTAAAAAATAAAGCTAAACAATCGGAATTAAATATATTCGCTTGTCATCGTATCGATAATTCAGTGAGTTAAAATATTCACACATTTCCTGCGAACAATATATACATTTTCATTTTTAATAGCATTATTATTCTGATGTTGAAGAGCAATTTAAATAGAGTTTATTTACTAAAAAGAAACTAAAAACTTTACTAAAAAGCATTTCCGTATTCCAAATGAGTCTTATTACTTTTACACCTCTGGTAATATTCATTTCTGGAGAAATAGAAATTGGTCATTGCGTTTGTACTTTACTAAAAATTTACAATGCATGAGCCAAGAAATTTTTTATTTATTTTTCTTCCATGTGACGTTGCAAATAGCGATCCCAGAGTTGATCTGCCTTTACATCAGGCATATAAGATGTTTAATTTTTTTTAACCGCTTCATAGTTTTTGATTTAAGAAAGAAATGCAGATGCAAACCCTGGAGCTTTAGAAAATAAAATCATTGTTGAGTCTTAATGTACAGTAGACTCCCGATTATCCGCGCCTGCCGCACAAAGGTGTTTTTTTTTTTTTTTTTTCCCAAGTGTAAAGCAAAGAAAATAAAAATGTTCACAAAACTGAGCGAAACGTTAAATTTGCTAACATCGTGCTTATTTATAGGAAAAATATCCCAGGACTTCTCGGAACCTTCCCCTCGGCCCCTCTGATGAGTAAGTGATTTCTTACTCCTCTTGCAGTGCCCGCTCCACCGCCCTTTCTCGTCTTAATCTTACTGACACGACCACTTCCTCCCACTCGCCATTGTTAGTTTAAGCCTAATAATGTTTGACCGGTCCCAGTTAATTTCTTATCTTTTTATTGTGTTCAGTGTTTCTGCTTTTTGGTTTGTGTTTTTGTTGCCCATTTAAAATGTCAGGAAAACGAAAGAAGGTTATGTTGACAATTGCGCAAAAACTAGAATTAATTTCCAAAGTAGCAAATAGCGCTACAAGGCAACAGATGGAATTGAATTACGGAATCGCGAAAACAACAGTGCGTGACGTTCTAAAGCAAAAAGACAAACTGGTGAACTTTGCATCAATGTCGGACAGTGCTCCCGTAATGAAGCCAAAAACCTTTTTTGAGTTGTTAGGCCTGAAAGAAAATTTTGATGCATCTTCTGGCTGGTTGACTCGTTTTAAGCAGCGACATGGAATTCGAGAAATTGGACTTCATGCTGAGAAACTTAGGGGTGACCAACAAGCAACCGACTATTTCCACCATGAATTTGAAGAATTTGTTTTTTAAAAAAAGAGCTATCTTTTGAACAAATTTACAATGCCGACGAATCGGGCTTTTTGTGGAAATGTCTTCCCACTCGCACTTTAGCATTTGAAAATGAAAGTAAAGCGGCGGGTCATAAAAGCAGCAAGCAAAAGATCATTATCATGTCTTGCAGTAACGCTACCCGCGGACATAAACTTAGACTTGTTGTCATTGGAAAGTCAAAAAAACCGAGATCTTTCGAAAGCACAAAGATAGAAAATTTGCCCGTTGATTACTTTAACCAAAAAAAAAAAAAAAAAAAAAAAAGGATGGATGAACCGAAACATTTTTCAAGAATGGTTCGAAAACATCTTTAGTTTGATCTTTACTATATGGTAACTGGTAGTTTGGCGACATTTTGGAGACGATAAAGGTTACTACCTGGGACTTTGGTAATAATGTGAGCAGTACTCAGTTACGATTACGCATTATTTTGCGTGAGGGAAATGAGAGATCATGGGATATGTCATGTGATATTAATGGACGAATTACGGTTCTTTAATTGGAAAAGGGGGGAAATCGGGAAAAAATCTGGAAATTTTGTATTTAGCTTTATTCTGTGTTGTGTGAAACAGTGTTGGTTAATTTTTGGATCCCATGGCCCTAACTAAAGGGAATTCGAAATGGGTATTTAGGCATTGTGATAAAGAGAAGTTTGCTTTTTATTTAGCGGAGGAAGTATGGAGGAAAAATTCGCAGAAAAAATCTTTCAATAATTTTATTGAATGAATTAGAAAAGTGTATCCGCCACGTAATCAAGATTCTGAAGAAGATTAGGTAAGTTAGTATTTTTAATTATTTGAGGATATTATTTTTATGCATTGTTCTAAATGTAAGGTGGAAAGGAATTTGGTATTATTGGGAAAATTGTTATTAGCAATGATTTAGTTTAAAGTAATTAGGATTGTAAGGTAATTTTTATTAATTTAATGTATGTGCTCATTTATATTTTAAGTAGTGTTTTTAAATTTAATTATATTTTAATGAAATGATAGTTATTTTGTGAATTTTATGTTTGTAGGAATTTGGTATACGTTTTAGTTGAAGTAAACGTGCATGGAAATAATTTAAATATCTGACACTAAGTATTTGTAATGGTTGCGGTATGAATTCGTTGGTGACGTGTATAATGTAATAGATGATTTAGAGGTAAAAGTTTTTGGATATTTTATTTATTTTATATGTGGAAATGTTCATATTTGTAAAGGGTAAATACTTTTTCGCGATCAGGTAATTTCATATATGTTCTTTTTACCGGGTTTAAAGATTGAGAAAATTGTCATGTAGTTTTGTGAAATTTTTCTAATTTATGAGAGAAAAGCAGTGTACATGGATATAGTGAAGAGTGTGCGCAATGCCATTTTTGTGCAATTCTGGGATGTTTTTTTAAGTAAAAATAAGTCGACGTGTACATGGTTTAGTGATATTTTAATTAAATGATAGTTATTTTGTGAATTTTATGTTTGTAGGAATTTGGTATACGTTTTAGTTGAAGTAAACGTGCATGGAAATAATTTAAATATCTGACACTAAGTATTTGTAATGGTTGCGGTATGAATTCGTTGGTGACGTGTATAATGTAATAGATGATTTAGAGGTAAAAGTTTTTGGATATTTTATTTATTTTATATGTGGAAATGTTCATATTTGTAAAGGGTAAATACTTTTTCGCGATCAGGTAATTTCATATATGTTCTTTTTACCGGGTTTAAAGATTGAGAAAATTGTCATGTAGTTTTGTGAAATTTTTCTAATTTATGAGAGAAAAGCAGTGTACATGGATATAGTGAAGAGTGTGCGCAATGCCATTTTTGTGCAATTCTGGGATGTTTTTTTAAGTAAAAATAAGTCGACGTGTACATGGTTTAGTGATATTTTAATTAAATGATAGTTATTTTGTGAATTTTATGTTTGTAGGAATTTGGTATACGTTTAAGTTGAAATAAACGTGCATGGAAATAATTTAAATATTTGATACTAAGTATTTGTAATGCTTGCGGTATGAATTCGTTGGTGACGTGTATAATGTAATAGATGATTTAGAGGTAAAAGTTTTTGGATATTTTATTTATTTTATATGTGGAAATGTTCATATTTGTAAAGGGTAAATACTTTTTCGCGGTCATGTAATTTCATATATGTTCTTTTTACCGGGTTTAAAGATTGAGAAAATTGTCATGTATTTTCGTGAAATTTTTCTAATTTATGAGAAAAAAGCAGTGTACATGGATATAGTGAAGAGTGTGCGCAATGCCATTTTTGTGCAATTCTGGGATGTTTTTTTAAGTAAAAATAAGTCGCCGTGTACATGGTTTATGTGTATGTGTTATTTTGAAAAACGCGTAAGGAGTATGGTATTGTGCACTTTTCCCAATTTTGCAGTGAATATTTGTCATGATTAAGCAGTTTTGTTTGATAAAATTCCTAGCATAAGTGTAATTCGGCTACTAGATTTTTGGAAGAAGTGTTCAGTAGATAAAAAGAAAAGAAACATGTCTTTACTTCGTGAAGACAAAATGGCGGCGGGGAAAAAAAAATAGAGGGTTGCTGTAGGAGAGTTGGTTGCCAAATTTTCGCCAAAAAATCGCCAAGTTACCATAATGTAAAGATCAACCCATCTTTATTCTTCAAGTACGTAAACATCTTAAATCGAAAAACCTGCCTGAAAAAAATGTGCTATTGATCGACAACGCACCTTCTCACTTAGCAACAAGCGTGCTAAAGTCTTCTGATGGGCAAAATTTTTGCAAAGTTTCTCCGCCCCCCAAACGTTACTGAGCTAATCTAACCCATGGAACAAGGAGTCATTGCAACAATGAAGAGAACATACAGAACGAAGCTGCTAATTACCAAAATTGAAGAAGGTTATGATCTGAAAGAGTTTTAGAAACACTACACAATCTTGGACAGCATCTACGATATTGCATCTGCATGGGACTCAGTGAAACCGTCAGTCCTCATAAAATCATGCCTAAAGTTGAAGCCAACAACAACCTAACTCCTTTGAGTTGTAAAGAAGAGAATGAAGATGTAGAAACTCCCACGGCAACTCTTGCCGATATGGTGAAAACAGTTCCGGGTGGTGAGAACGCCGATGCTGAAAACATTAACGAGTGGTTGGAGTGTGACGTCAACGAACCTGGCTTCGAACGCATCTTAATATCCGAGATTGCAAAAAAATGCAATTTCGGATCAAGAGAAAATGCTTCCAAAGCAAGAAGTAAACACAAATGACTGATTTCTTCAAAAAGGTGTAGTTTTACAGTTATGCTTTTGTAATTACATAATACATTATAGTATTAAAACAGTACATATGTATTAATTTTTCTGTGTATTCTTGACGCCTCTCGTAAGTATATAAAGCACTTTTCTATTTTCATTAACAAAATGCATTTTAGGTTAGTTTTGAATGATATACTAAAATATTAAGCGTTAGTTAAACATTTTCTGCTGTTTATTTTACGTTTTATTGTATATAAAACGATTTTCAAAGTTGGAATGACTGTTTTTACTTCCTTGTACGAAGTAAAAAAGAAGTATTGTAATCGCGAAAAGTTTCAGGCAGCATATTTCAACGAAAATATCCATTTTGACCGCTATCGAATGCAATTTAACGATGTTTTTGCGTGATATCTGTACGTAAAGACAGAATAAAATACTCTTTTCCTTCAAAAAAATTATAAAACTGCTTTAAAATTAATTCTGAAGAGAATTTTTCGTGGCGTATGTACGTACGTGCGTGCGTACGTACGTATCTCGTATAACTCAAAAACAAGTAGCCTCAGAACGTTGAAATTTTGTATATAGGACTGCTATAACATGTAGATGTGCACCTCGTATTTTGGTTGCAATCGGCTGCACCAAACGTATATAAATATATTTATATATATATCCACTCTGTTACCCGGCTCAGTGATCTCAGTTACTTTACTCTTATATGTTTGTAAATTGTACATTTTTTGCTTTAAAAATGATTGAATTATGTTGTTTTTATCTTCCGGTTAAGGATTTTATGCCTTTAATAAATCTGTGTGCAATATTTTTAGAATTATCAGCAATTTAAAGTTGTTTAATTGCCGCTAAGCCTGTTTTTAATGGCGACCATTGATGTTTACATTTGAAACAGGAGACTAGTGGATTTGTTGCCAATCTAGAGAAACTTAGCTTCGCAACAACAAAGATAACGCATTCATTTATTATTCCCAATTAAATCATGCTTAATTCTTTCTGGAATTTTTTCGAGGAAATAAGTGTTTGAGATTTACTTCGTAATTTTTAATATAGATATTTTGAGTTTTTATGTATTTTTGCCTTCTCGCGAAGTGAATTAATTGAATGAGAAATACTCAATCGTCTGTGTAAAATCGTTTCTTTTTTGTTTTGTTTGCTTAATTTCTTTTATGCATCATTCTAGCTTTATTATAGTATTTGAATAGAACACGTGGCAACGATTAGATAGTTCTATTCTTTAAATGATATAAATTTTGTGCATTATGAGTTATAATATGAACGAAATATATACGTTAACTGTTATATAATTTGGATTATATAACAGTTAAGTTAGTTTCCGTTATATAATTATTATATAAGTTAACTGTTATATAATTATTAATACTGTTAAGTGAATCTAGCGCCAGAGTGTCGCTATGGTAAACAAATACTAGAGTGAATTTTAAAGAATGCATTTATTCTATTGTGGTTTATGCACTGTCGGCGAAGTAGATTTAATTCAATCCAATAAGTTTAAATGAAATGCAAGAAAAAATGCATATAATTTAATATTCCAATACAAGGAAGTCATGTGGTGTACACATCAGATTTTTTTCTTTTGCTATACCTGTTTTTAGCTTTTTTTGGGGGGGGGGATTATCCGCGATTTTTGTTATCCGCGGCGGCCGCGCCACCCAATTCCGCGGATAATCGGGAGTGTACTGTATTCAGTAACAAAAATTTAGTTTTATCACTTAGCGGTATAAGATATTATTTGTATGATAGTTGTTCGATAATTTATATTGCTACACCATTTTTTCTTTGAATGCAAAATTGCATATACAGGACGCATTGATTTTTCAGAAAGTAAATATGTTTGTCGAATAGCGAAATATTTGTTCAGTTTTTTATGATCTATATTTAAGGATTGCTAAAATCACCTTTGAGGTATCAAATTGTTTTGCGAAATTTTCAGATCTCAAGCTATTTACACTTGCTTTCTTTGGTAGTAATGAAAATTCGCATTGGGGATTAAATTTAGGGAACTAAAAAGTGGTACTCGTCTGAATTCCTGTATACATGCTTAGTATTCCAATATCTAAATTTGACTCCCTCCAAAACACAATTTTCATATAAAATTAATTACTTTCTGAACACTACTAGCAACTGAGTGGTTAAGGCCGCTGAATGCTGTTAGTTCGACGTCAGTCATCGAACTGGCCGCATGGTCGGTTTTCGTTGTTTCTCCCATGTGAAACGTGAATACGAGCCAATTTCCTCTAAAAGATCTTCACGAAGGCATCTTTTTCTTTAGGTAGGCAGCCTTCGTGTACTTTTCCATATTCAATTAACCTAAACGGTGTCTAATTTCTGAACGAATTGATATAGATATGACATAGACGCAAACATATAGCAACGGATAAATTAATAAGTTTTGAAACTTTTTTTGAATTAGAAAATGTTCCATAATAATTGCTTTAGTAAAAATTTGTATTTTATTTGTCGCACAATTATAATTTATTTTGTCATCAAAATTATTCATAAAAGGAAACGCTCATAAGTTTAGCTTTCTTATTTCGAATATAATTTTATTTTTATTTGTAGGATTAAAGAAAGTGTTATCTACCTAAACAAAATGGGCTATCGTGGAGCGCCTTCAAAGAAAATTGGCTGATATACCCTAATTATATGTGAGAGAACAAGAAAAGTTCATGCAGTCAATCCATTCATCGGAATTTGAATCCAGGTTAAATTATCAGAGATAAAGAAATATTATCCGCTCTGCCGCTAGTTTTCATTTAGAACATAGCAAACTAAAATTTCACATGTATTGGATTTGGTGAAAATTAATTTTAATGCTATTTCTTAATGACATACATGGAATGTACAGTGTCTCACAAAAGTGATGGGACACTTGTGCTTTACAAAAGGAAACTGTAGTAAAATAAATTTAAAAAACATGTAAAACTTTTTTGTGGGTGTGTTTCATACTTAAATTTAGTAACAATTATTACATAACATACAATTTCTCAAAATATTAAAATATTAATTTAATAAAAATACATTTGTTTAGAACGGAGCAAAAAATGGCTCACATAAGTGATGGGACACTTACTTTTCCATCAAATATTTATCCAAAAATTTTACTTTTTAAAAGGTTTTAATATTTTGTTGGATTTCCTTTTAGTTTTAAAACATGATTTAATCTTCTTGGATGGATTCGATTAATTTTTTTGTGATTTCTGGAGTGATTTTACCCCATTCTTCTTGAAGCACCGATTTTAATTGTTGTTTTGAAGAAATGGTGTGTTTGCGAATTCTTGATTCCAATTCTTGCCAAATATTCTCTACGGAATTTAAGTTTGGAGATTGTGGTGGTGTTTTTATTATTTCAGGACAGTTATACTGCAGCCAGAGTCTAACGTTCAAAGCAGTGTGCTTGGGGGTCATTGTTCTGGTAGAATTTAAAATCGTTATGACGGTTCAATTTTCGTGCTGAAGGTTTCAAATTTTGATTTAAAATGTCAATATACTTGTACTGATCCATTATATTGTCAATAAAAACAAGATTACCAACTCCAGCGGACGACATACACCCCCATACCATAACTCCTCCTCCACTATGTTCTGTTTGCGAAATTCTTCCCTGGGTTTTCTCCACACCAAGATTCTACCGTCAGAATTATTTCTTATTACTGTATATGTTGATATTCATTTATGTAAACCACTTGGACTCTGAATCTCAGCGAGAAATAGGCAATTTCTTTTTTAATTACTTATGCCATTGCCATGCGTGCTTATCTCCGCCAAGGCTTACAGTTACTGGAGTATGTTTTTTCGGATTCACACATCGGCTCTTCTCAGTCTTTTTGTGTTATGAACTCAAATTTGTTTCTTCGAATTTTTCTCCAACTACTCGTAACCACACAGAATCGAAAATCGAAAAACTTCTACGCCGGGATAGCGTCATAACGCGGGAACCCGTATTGCGATAAACTCGTCGAGTTTGCCTGAGCTGAGGACCATAGAATCCTTAGCGAATACAGTACAATGTCCTAGATCCGGACTCGTCGGGACTTCCGCGATTCCGGATTTGGGATTTTTCCGGATATTAGATCAGCAGTTTAAATCTAGTAAGATGGCATGTAGAAATAATAAAATTAAAAATTTTAAATTGTGATTTTAGAAATAATGAAGCATTTATGATCTAAAGTATATAAAAATTTACCCAAAAAAGCTTAATCTTTATTTTTTTTACTTTATTAAAGATTTCGTTTAAGTTGCTTCGTTTTTGTATTAATATTTTCTCTTTAATTCTATAGACCAGCGGTTCTCAACCTTTTGACTAACGCGTACCATCTAAACAAAAAATTGAAAACCTTTAGTACCACCACTACAAAGTAGTACTACCGCCACCGCTCTTGAACAAAGCTCAGATAATTTAATTATTTTAATTTTAACAAAGCATAAATTTACGAGTGTTGGAGAAAACACTCCGTCAAGATGTTGGGGGTTTTAATTTTTGAATTTAATAGTTAAAAATACTTTGCTTCTTTGCGCACCACTATTTTTCTCTTGCGTACCACCGGTAGAAAAGCCCTGTTATGGACAGACATAATTTCTTATTCAGTTACAAAGTTGCATTGTTGAAGTCCTGTAACTGTTGTGTCTAGAATGCCGACTAACTTGCCAATCGAAATTTTTTCGTCTCTGTCTGTAGCGGCATTTTCTGGATTTAGAATCATCATACTACAGATTTCGCCATCCGGTAATTAATTGATGATTGAGGAGCATTCTCATCGCAGTGAAAAACTTTTTTTATAACCTCTTCATTTATTTCCGCTTCTCCACATTTTTTTACAAAATCCGCTAATTGGAAAATTTCACCTTTGGTTTGCGATATTCGAAAACCTTCACATTCGCGGCTATCATCATAAAAATTAGCTATGAGACTGGCGACTAAAGACAAGTTGTTCCAAAAAATTTCATCTTGCTTCTATCGCGCACTGAGACAGTTAAACCTGAGTTGTATTAGTTTAGTTATTTATTATACTTAGGCCTATTTCTTTCACATGCATAACGCATGTATTATGAGTCCTGAATAAATAAATATACTTAAGACTTATTAAGGGCCGGCGCCTGATGCAGTCTCTATGGCTCCTAAATTCACAATGCTACGAAGCGCTTCCCTTTGTCTTCCCTAAGTTCTGCTGCCCGGTGCTGGCATATGAACTCTGGCGCTGGTTCTGGGTTTATGTGAATAACAAATCAGTTATTCTTAATTAAATGTAACCTTTTGGCGTATGAGTATCATTAACAAAATCTACTTTTAGCATATGGAAAGAAATTTTTTTGTTTCTCAATTACTAATATAAAAAAATTGTTTAGGTATCACTCCATGACAAGGCTTAATTTCTAAGATTAGAAGTACCGGAGCCCTATGGAAGACTGTCAGCAAAGAGGAACAAGAGTAAATAAATAAATAAAATGACTATTAAACTCATTAATAATTTTAAAATTAAAGAGTTAATTATTATCAAATTAATTGATAGCTATTTAATTCATGTTTATAAATTGCTATTTAATCAATAATTATTATATAATTAATTATAATTTAATTGGTAATTATTAGATAATTAATTATTATTTATTGAAATAATTAAAGATTAAAGTAATTAAATAATTAAAATTAAATAAAATGTAAAGATATAAGTTGAAATTTAATACGCGGTTTTTAATATAATTTTATTGTTAAAATAAAATTTTCAAGATAAAATGTTTACTGAAATTATTATTCAATTACATAAAGAAGTGCCGCAGTCTTCTCATTCAGGGCTCCGGTGCGTTCCGGCTAGAATTATGATTTATTACAGAAACTAAAAAGCACCGGAGCCGAAACTCGGTGGGCTCCGGCCCAATTTAAGCTCTGGTCTTAGGTGAGGGAGTTCTTTTATCATCCCCAAAAAATTAAATATACTTAAATTATATCTGATGAAAATTCCAGAAAGAGGGTATAAGTGGGTGAAAACAAAAAATGAGAGGCATCTTGGGGAGACAGAACGTTCTCTTTGACCGGGGCTCTCTGCTGATATAATTATAGCCATCAAGCAGATGTATGTCAAGGGGTAAAATGAGTCCTGAATATGACTCCTAAGGATGAATGTAAAATTGTTGGTTACGCTTCACCCCATTAGTGGATACTGGGGGAAGACGATGTATAGGACGTGCTTGAGCAGTTTATCTCAGTATTTTACTCTTATTGTACTCGCTGTCACTTAACGCACATTTAAGAACACAAATTTTCCTTCCTGCGAGGATAACTAACTGTAAGCATCGATAACAATACACTAGATACGATGGTATGGCGAGAAGTTTACGCGTTCCTAAACAAACTCCCCCAAATTTATTGCTTTCCTTAAAGGGAAAGGTTTTCGCATGTGAGTGAGAGGACTTTGCTTGAACGTCTCATGTTCTCATGAGTTCGTATTTCTAGGGAAATAGAGTATTGCAAGGTGTGCTTTTTGTTAAACTAAAACGTTAGGAATTCTAAATTTTCCCCTTTAAATTGTGGTTCATTTTTATAAAGAGAAGTACCGGAGCTCAACTTATTTAGGGTTCCGGTGCGCTCCGGCTAAAATTGTAATTTATTTTAAAAATTGAGAATCACCGGAGCAGGGCTCAGTTGGGCTCCGGCGCAATTTAAGCACTGCTCCATGAGTCATTACTCAAGTTGTCATATATTGATAAACATGCGGTGATGAAAGCAAAATATAATAAATAAGGATTCGACAGGTTGGCGTCAGGGGTATAAAATATTAGTTGGTGTAAAACCAACGATGTAGCTGTAGAATGTTCCGGTTTGAGATGTATGACCGGCAGCTACGGAGCCAGATTATTGGTCATACAAACTTTTTCTAAAATTATTGTTTCTTCAATAACGAGGTATTTTATTTAGTGTCGAAGTTAAATTAATAATCAGGACTCTCCGCATGTTTTATTATGCGCGGGAGAAAACAAATGCGCATGCGTACAGCACACCAAAAGAAATATAATAAAATAATAAAGAAGTTGGTAGTGGTCTTTGAGGTCCGGATCTCGGACTTTGAACTGTTTTTCCTAAAAAATTCTGTTGAGCACTATGTAGTGAATCGGAAACATAAAAAGACAGTAAAAGTCTTCATTAGAGGTTTACCTATTGATGCTGAAATTACTACTATAACCGAGGCTTTGCGTATATTAAATTATAATGTAAACAAGGTAGCTCAACTGACCAGATTTAGAACCAAGGCTCCAATGCCACTATTTCAAGCCCAAATTTTTCCATTTTTAGGACTTTGATAAAACTTATCATGTTAAACATTTAATGTATTTCAATGTAACTATTGAAAGGTATATATCTAAAAACCAGGTGCCACAATGTTGCAAAAAGAGAATGGCAGAGGCACAGATTTTCCGCAGATAATACCTTGTTAAATTAATTAAATCAGCAGGTCAGGGCTCTCACACGCCAACATACACAACCCGACTGGGCCACTTCTCTTTCCCCCCTTTCACCTGAGAAAAGCTCAGTCCAGAAGCCCACTGCTAAATTAAAGAGATGCTTCACCAACATTCCGCCCTTAAACGGCCAACAAAGAAATTGCCTACACCGAAACTGAGAAAGCTGAGTCTTTAGCTGATAACTATGCTTCTCAGTTTTGCACAAACAACATATCTCACCCTCCAACACAACACATGGTCACTCGCACACTAACACAATACCTTACAAGCCCACGCACATACAACATGCCTCTTTTCAAGCCATCGGAGGTCTACGGCTACATCGAAAAACTTCAGGTCAAGAGTCCAGGCCTAGATAGAATTTCAAATAACATGATCAAAAACATGGGCATTCGCATGCTCTTGAAGCTGGTCTTCAACTCCATGCTCCGTCTGGGACACTTTCCCTCGCCTTGGAAAACTGCAGTTATCGCTCCTGTCCCAAAGCTTCGAAAACCTCCGTCTGAACCAGCATCATATAGACTAATAAGCCTGGTATCCTCGCAGTTGTTGAATATAAATACTACAGAGTAAAGTTGCTGATTATATAATACTACAGAGGAATCAGGAATTCACTGAGCAAAATAACATCATCATTCCAGAAAAACACTCCACGATGAACCAACTTTACAGGGTTACAAAGATGATATCCCAAGGACTGCAAGACCGCCGGATTACAGGTGCCATCTTCCTCGATGTAGCCAAAGCCTTAGACCCTGTTTGGCTCGAGAGCCTCATGCACAAACTCATCACTCTGGGATTTCCAGAGTACATCACATCCATTACACACTCCTATTTAAAGGATCGACACTTTATCGTTCGTGTGAACAAATCATTCTCTACCCCACGGGCTATCAAGGCTGGATTCCCGCAAGGGAACCTCCTTGGGCCCATATACACGAACGATATCCCACAAACACCACACAGCACACTGGCTATGTACGCCGACGACTATAAAAAAATGCATTTCACAGCTCAGTCATACAAACAGTACAAGATCACATCCATACACTAGAGTCTCTGCTGACTGCATGGAAAGTAAAAAACAATGTCGAAAAGTCTGAAGCAATACTATTTACCAGAATTTGGATGTGAAGACATATGCATCTTCATATTTATATATGCCCCTATCCAGTGGACTAAGCAGGCCCGTTATTTTGGTGTTACTTTAGATAGGATACTCACATGGTCTCCACACATGACACAACCAAGTTCCGTGTACATAAACGAACACTAGCCACCGATCGGAACTCCGTTTTATCTATTGATAATAAATTACTCATTTACGATACCCTTTTGCTTTTCATTCTCACCTATGCCTGTCCTGTTTGAGAATACGCCTGCAAAACTACCATTATGAAATTACAAGTTGTGCAAAATATTGTACTCAGGCAAGCGGTGATTTGTCGTTGGTTTATTAGAAATTCGGCAATTCACCGTGAGCTTGACATCCCCAAAATTCAAATTTATATTGCCAAGTTAGAAAATGTTTTGCAAATATTTCTGATGTTAGAAATTGCACCATCCCACGGCTGTATTATGACTATGAATGTGAAGAAAATGGAAAAAAGACTGCTTGCGGTCCTCAAACATCTAGATACCTAATTAATGTACAATTACTTGTACCCTTAGTCCTAAATATGTCGTTATTCCTCGTGCACCGTCCCTTAGTACTCGTATATTGTTTTTCTTATGTCTGTTCTTAGCTGCATTTAATTTGTATTGTAAGTATTATGTACATATATTGTATATATACCACTGTTTTTGGACGTACTGAGGGTGTCAGGATTGCTTCAGTTGTAATAAGGCATTTCTTTTCACTGCTGTATTTGCATACTACTGCTTGTAATTGCTTTTTATTGACTGCACACTTACCTTCGCCTTCGGCCTGCGCTTCAGGTGCTTCTTTTCATGATGATCTTCCGTGCTACAGACTATGCTAATCTTGAACTTTTATTATGATATTTTTTGTTCTCCTAATTATTCGGAACTCTCAAAGAATAGAAAATCGTCAAGCACTTACACCGGGTTTGAGATAAAACACGGGCACCCTACTTGAGAATATTTCGAGTTTGCCTGAACCGACCGTGACGAGGAATGTGGATGCTCTGATTCATTGATCACCTCTCGGTAAGTGAAGTAATTCCAATTTCACTAGTTATTCTATCTGAAGTTTTACTACAAAAGGCAAAATATTCGCTTGCTTTTTCTCACTTATTATGCGTCTACTATCTATTTTATTTGAATATAACCCCCCCCCACACACACACAAAAAAAAAGAATTAAAGAAAATTATTAATGAGTGAAAAATGTTCGTAAAAAGTGCATAAAT
Organism: Stegodyphus dumicola; assembly: GCF_044657685.1. Taxonomy (NCBI): domain Eukaryota; kingdom Metazoa; phylum Arthropoda; class Arachnida; order Araneae; family Eresidae; genus Stegodyphus; species Stegodyphus dumicola. The sequence continues at coordinate 206,289,252 of NC_140771.1, forward strand.
TGTCCTAATTTTCCTGCGGACTATCAAAGTGCTCCGTGGATCTCCACTGGTTGGCTATCGCGGATCTGGACGATATAATCGTCACTAGTAATACGATAGACGAGCACATAAACCATTTGACGAGAAATCTTTACACTTTTACAAGCTGCTGGTGTAAAAGTGAATTCTAACAAATGTAAAATTCGCGCCAAAGGAATTGAAATATTTAGGATATAAAATATCAAACTGAATATAAAGATATCAAAACCGAAGATTAAAAAATTATCATCATTAAAAACTACCCTTCTCCAGATGCCGCGAAAAAAACTTAAACTGAAAAAAATCTGTAATATGAGCACATTTCCTGCTCATATTACAGATCCTTTATAAAAATTTTTGCATATATAGTTGAGCCTCTCTTAAGATTGAAAAGAAAAAAAAGCAAAATCAATCAAAAGAAAAAAATTGGTCGTCGGAAGCCAATACTGCATTTGAACAGTTAAAAGCAGCTTTAATTTCAGCACCAGTGCTAAAGGTCCTTGACCCAGAAGGTCAGCTTGAAATATCTACAGATGCATCAGACTTTGCTATAGGAGCCGTTTTATCCCAAGGGGGTCAGCCAATAGCTTTCTTCAGTAAAATGTTGAACCATGTACAGTGACAGAATGTGAAACACTAGCTGTCTTACTGGCCGTACAAAAATTCCGTGTATACTTCAGAAAGCAACCCGTAACAGTCTACACTGACCATGTTGCTATTTTTAGAATTTTTTAGGGAAAAATCTACTCGCCACGATTGATAAGGTGGGCATTGAAACTGCAGGAATATAATTTAGTGTTGAAACATTTACCTGGTAAAGAAAATATTCTCACGGGTACTGTTTCTCGTATTAAATTAGATGGACAGGAGAATCAAGTTAAATGCACAATGTTAACTTAAAAAATCTTAAGAAAGTCGATATACTATTATCGCTGAACTAAAAGCGATCAAGAATTTAAAAACATTTATGCGTACCTACAGGATGCAGATAACTTTGAGCGTCCAGATTAAACAGCCATTAGAATCAGAGCCGCCAATTACGAAATTATCGATAACCTCGTATTTTATTCAAAAGCAACCAACGAAAATAATGAGCTAAAGGCCGTCATCCCAAACAGTTTGAGACTTAGCGTCTTACATGAGTTACATGATGCATTCATTTCTGGTCATCTCGGTATTAGAAAGAAAAACGTGTACGATAGGCGTTATTTCCAAAATTGCAAGAAATTGTTAAAGACTGTGTCAGGTTCTGCCATATCTGCCAAATAGTTAATGATGTTAATTACCGGCCGGCCGGATACCTAAATAGGATTTAGGCTACTTTCCCCAATCAACTGCTGGGGGTCAATCTCTTAGGGCCTTATTGGAAAAGTTATAAGAATAAACACCGTTATTTACTTGTAATCGTAGATCATTTTAGAAAATGAGTAGAAATAATTCTTCTGAAAAGGGCTTCCACCAAAATAGTCGCAGATTCTCCTTTTAAATAAATTTATCTTAAAATATGGCGCACCATTAAAAATAATAACAGTTATTCCATGATCTATGTGCAGGGCTTGGCATACGCCACTTGAAGAGGGGGCATAAAGGTCATAAGTGGTTAAAGCCGAGCTGCGATGCCAAGGGTTACAGCCGAAAACATAGCGGCGAAAACATCGCAGACGAAAACGTCGCGAAGAAAACAACGCAAGGCGAAAACGTCGTGCTACAAAACATCGTGGGAGAAAACATCGCAAAGAGAAAACATCGCAGTTCTAAAACATCGTGGTACAAAACATCGTCGTCGAAAATAAAGCGGTTCAAAAATTTCGTAGTTTAAAAACATCGTCGTCGAAAATATCGCGGTAAAAAATAAAGTATCTACAAATCATCGCATGACGATAACATCGTAGACACGCTTTTTTCAGGCTTTGATAACTGTAAATGGATATTCCCGTAATGATTTGTGTGGGCAAGATGGAAGGAAAGATAATATTTACTTTCATATTTTTTATTAATCAATAAATTTTTGCTGAGGAAATAAAAAAGAAACTTAAGCATAGAAAATTAATGCAACTTATAGTACTTAATAAAATTTTAAACAGACATAGTTAACTAACAAAGGCCATTAATAAATAATTTTTTATAAAGTTTTTACTGGCAATTTTTCATGAGAAGTATAATCTATAAGTTACATTTAATTTTCTATGCTTAAGTTTCCTTCTTACGTTTTCAGCAAAAAATTATTAGTTAATAAAAAAATGTGAAAGTAAAAATTATCCTTCTTTACATCTTGCGCTCACAAATCATTATGAGAATATCCATTTACAATTATTAAAACCTGAAAAAGCATGTCTGCGATGTTATCGGTAGGCGATGATTTGTAGATACTTTATTTTTTACCACGATATTTTCGACGACGATGTTTTTAAACTGCGAAGTTTTTGAACCGCTTTATTTTCGACGACGATATTTTGTACCGCGATGTTTTAGAACTGCGATGTTTTCTCTTTGCGATGTTTTCTCCCACGATGTTTTGTAGCACGACGTTTTCGCCTTAAGGCCCGTCCACACGAATACGCTCGAAACGTAGCTGACGAACGCGCTTTTACGTTACCAGCGTAAAGGCGTCCAAACGAGTACGCTTGCGAAGAGTGCGTTTAACCAATAGAATGATTTTGCGCAAAAATCACGTGACGCTGTAATATAGCGTCAACAGAGCTGTATCTTATTACTTCGCTGTTCTTCTGTATGTTTGCGTCAAGTTGTCCGAATCAGATGATCTTTTGTATAGCTGAAACTTTACTATTATGTGCAATTATTAAACAGAGGCAAAACCGCAAAAAATGGCAAGAATGAGTCCGAAAGATTTATTTAGAGCGACCTGTTCAAAGAGATTTTTTTTTTTTTTTTTTTTTTTTTTTTACTGCCTTGTTTGCGAAAGGAATATCTGGAATTATTAAATTCCTACTATTAGCTCACACTCTCCCTATATCTTGTTCAAATTTTCAGTACATAAAATGCTTTTTATACATCCACTCAAGTTCAAATACAATTTTTTAAACTTGCAGTGAATGACACCTGATGTTAATACAGCTTTTTCACATATTAAAATTTTTTTAATTTTTAATTTAAAAAAATTATGTTTATATTTTTATTTATTTATTTATGTATTTTTAATCTTTTCTTTGTGGACCTAAGTAGGAATTGACTTAATTTTTTTTTGGAGGGGGTGTATTACTTGTTTTTTAATTCCTTCAGGATGAGTATCGACTAGTTTGACAGACTTGCAGATTCTATATCGTATGAAAATTACGATTTATAAAATTGGTTTGGAATACAGTATATAAAGAGAATTAAATTACTTAATTCTCTTTATATACACCATCCACCATATAATAAAATCAACTTCATATTTTTTAACTCGCTCTCCCTTGGTCTTTTGTTTTTCTTTTTATTTATTTTTGAATTTAGAATGAGATTCAAACTTTCGACAGTTTATGAGAAATTATGTGCATGATAAAATATGCAATAAAGTAAAAATAAAGAGAGAATTTAAAGATGATATATGATAAAGAGATGCAGATATATTTTTACATAAGGATTTCTATTTGCACTGCACATTTTTAAACTAAATTAAAAACAATAATAATAATGAATAAAATAAGAAATGAAAACAATAATAATAGGCTGAATAAGAATATAATGATTGATGATTAAATATAAGAAACACGTTTCAAAACGAGAAAAGCTAACTGAATTATACCGTCTACGGATGAGGTTCGAACTCGCCACCTTTCCATTCCTTCGCCACCAAAGCAGCGCACTGACCACTCAGCTATCTGTGATAGCAGTGTTTGTGAAAAATAATGTAGCAAGTAGAAGTCGCTGCAAAGGTAATTTAATTAAACTTCAATAAATGATTGCTGTATGCACAAGTTGTAACTTTCCTCCAAAATTTCGTGATTGTATTTTATTGAATACTCTTTCACAGTCAACTGCTTTATTTTAGAAGTTATTATATTGCTGAAGTTAGTTTTTGGTGTATTTAATATTGGGATATTTATAGAGCTTTTTATTACACATGATATAGCCAATATTTATAATAATTAAGGAGAATTTTGTAAGGCAGAAACATTGATTTCGTAGAAACTGTAATTTATTTAGGTTCCTATTACTTACGGTGTTATAAATAGGTGAAGCATATGGATATACTGGTCGGATTATTGCTTTATAAGTATACAGTTTTCCCCTTCAATGAGAATTTTAAATGTATACTAATATGTACGGTTTGAGAAATCTGAAGATGGCGTGAACAGTTCTGATTATTTTATTGCTGTATACAGTTATATTTCTAAGCAAAAACTCATCTCTGTGTGGCTCTGACGCCATATTGAAACGGGTAAGCAAGAAGGTTTTCTGATTATGACACGTGATAAGAACTCGGTCGGCTATTGGTTATACGCGCGCGTCGCGGGCGAAAAAGCTGAACAGGAGCGTACTCAGTTTTACGTCTTCTGCGTCCTGCGAATTTACGCCGGCGTCAAAAAAGTTACGTCAACTACGTCGGGAGCGTCCTCGTGTGGACGGGCCTTTACGTTGTTTTCTCAGCGACGTTTCGTCCGCGATGTTATCGGCGGACACCGATGCCAAGGCAACCAGTCTGTGCTACGTCACATAATCTGGTTTAAGGCTCGTAGCACAAGATTTCAAGTTTTCAACTTTACGCCGAGTTTGGGATAAGCATCGACCAATCAGAGTGAAACTAAAACGAAGCGGCTTTCTTTAGATGATTTCGCTGTCGCATCGAAGGCGACATTTTTTATTGTATCCGAACGAAATAATGAGTTGATCTCGCAAGAAATCTACGATGATGATATGCATTTTTTAATGAGTTTTCACAATAAATTGAAAAATATGGATGAAACTCGTAAAGCGAAAGTTAAGCTTAGGATAATGAACGCTGTGTATGATCCTGTAGATGATTGATCCCATCCATTATTTTTCATTTTATGAAAATTCTTATAAAAATTTTATTTTTTCTGTGTAAATTATTATTATTACTTTTTTTCTGTTTATTATTTTTGTATAAATTATTACTATCATTTTTGTCCTGTTTAATTTTGTATTTAAGAATAAATTTATTGAAAAAGTTGGAAATATTGCATTGCTATTTGCTTCAAATGCTGATTTTCTTTCCAAGCAAACTTCATGAATTGATTTTACTAAAACATCAAATCAATATCAGAATCTGCAATTTTTTTTACAGTAAAAATATTACTTTAAAAAAAAAGAAAAATTTATTTTCACTTATTTAAGAATAGTCACAATAATCAATTCAATGGTGTAAGCTTTGTATAAGTAATAAAAAATTAATCTTTTGAGAAAATGCTCTTATGACTTCCAAAAAGGAAAAAAATTTAGTGAAATATCCTTAAAACAACAGTCAACAGTCTAGACAGTTTTGTCCTCTGTTGAGGTTCTGTTCTGTTTTTAATAAGTTCTCCATGAAAGGAATTTACTTTTAATGAAACTGAATAGCACACATAATTCATAACATGGACTATAATTTAATTAATAGTATTTGTTATTATTATCCACTCTTTATTACTATCATTTGAATGGAGTTTTGATCATTAAATTCATGCTATTTCTCTGGTAGAAATTCCTGGATAAGGTATGAATGTTTATAATTTTTTTGTATTTGAAGACTTGGGTACCTAAAATTTGTCAATGTGAAATTACTTTTGAGATATTGGTCGTAAATAGAAATGACAGCATATGTTAAAATTAACCTCTTTTTCGTGCTTTAATATGCATGCCTGCCAGTGAGTGAGGAATTGTCATAATCTGTCAGCAAATGAAAAATCATTAAAAGTAATTACTTCTGACAACAGACGTGGATGAAACTTACATCTATGATATCTCACAGCAGAGCAGAGTTTAATTTGAATTACTCATATGATGTAAACTTACCAGTTTGCAGAATTATCCAGAAAAATTCCTTAAAGTTAGTGTTTACTATGTACTGTAGTCTCTCGAGTGTAACCCCCCTTTTTTTTTCAGAAAAAGCATATGAAATTCAGGGGTGCGGCTTATACATGCAAATTATTAGAGATAGATATATACAAACAGCTAGCAACACAGCAAAATGTACTTAATGATTGAGCATAAAATACATTGTTGGATGAACGTTTCCTAGTATTGTACTAGTTGTGGTTGCTGGTTATGGTGACCAGTTATGGGATACTAGTGCAAGTGATAATTGGTACTGTTAGTGCAGCCAACTACTGTAGTGATCGACAGTGAAAGTGAATAAGGAGTGCTAAGCACATAAACATGTTTCTTTTGATTGAAAGTTAAAAAAAAAAAAAATTATGGTAAGTACTGTTTTCCGCTTAACTGCTTTTACACCAGTAGTAACCGCCTGTAACCGGCCGACGCCCGAGGCTATAGGGGGCGTGGTGTCCGCCATCTTGGATTACGTAACAACCGAAATTGACGATATCATCGCCATCTTGGATTTCTCCGAAAGGAATGCATTGGAATGACGTCATCATAGTTCCGTTTTGATTCTGTGGCAACGACCCTATTTTTGAAAGTTTTTATTTTTCTGTAGCAACGACAATACTTGTTTATGTTTATGGCAATGGCATCTTGAGCCATGTGTTTGGCATGACATCACTTTTAATTTATTATTTTTAATTATTTAACACGTGATTAATTATTTAATACGTCATTAATTTTTAATTATTTACTCTTTTTTAATAAGTATCTTAATTATTTAGTATGTCATTATTTTAATTATTACCTTTAATTAATTTTTATGGAATTTAATATTATTTTCCCTGAATTTTAAAAATAACTCCACGAGCGGAACGTTACCACACGGCTACCCGTTCGCATATTTCACAAGTGCACATCTGTGTAGCCACCGAGGGTGTGGCTTCTAGGATGGACCAATGGGCATCCAGTAATATTTCTGTCATGTCACATGAACTTTCGTCGCGTGCTTTAAGATTTAAGCAAAATGGTTGAAAATATTTCGCCACGCAATTTTCTGTACAAAATAATTAAAGCATCGTCGATTTCTTCTGAAAATTTGCAAATGTGAAGATCTCACTACCTGCTTGAAAGAATTTAAAATAAATACAAACACATTTGGGATACTCCGCAAAAATATCCGTGTGAAATATTACTTAATAAGTGGTAAATAAGATGAAGAAAGAAATATGTGATAAACATTTGAGCCCAAATGCTATCTTTACATAAAACTATGCATATGAGAAAAATATTTACACCAATTATATATGTATATAGAAATCAGCACTTTTTATTGCAGTCTATATGAAAAAATATTAAAAAAAACTATACACTTGAATTTTCTTAATCCAAGGGTGTTAAGTAAATGCATAATATTCGAGGCTAATTATAGCTTGAGTCATTTTCTCGATAAGCTCATTGGTCCAATTTCGAAACTCCTCCCTCAGTGGCTACGCTGATGTGCACTTGTGAAATATGCTACCCGTTCATCTTATCAGACTTGTTATTTGAAACCCTCTTTGTCCTTTGACTTATTTGCACCATTGATGTCATAAGGCTGAAAGTCTGCGCATGCGCTTTGACATAAAAATCGCGTCACACATTTGTTTTTATACGACGGCTAGGATTTCTTTTGGCTACTTAATCATTACATTATTCATTGCTGTTTTAAGTGTAAGATTTTCCCTCATTTTAAATTTCTCTTTTTACTTTATTGGGATATTTTTAATTGTTTTCTTTATTCTTCTCATACTTACTAATTTATTAATATATTATTTAGTTAATTTATTAATTTTTCTATGTTTCCCTTTTCGAAGCATAATTATTTTAACTTTCGTAAATTGACTCTTACAGCCTTTTGAGAACGAAATTTAATTTATCATACCTGACAAATGACTCCTACATAGTTATGATACATTACACGAAATATTGAGTAGAGTTCCAAATAATGATCTAACATAGTAATTAACATAAAAGACCTAACACAAATAATTACAGAAATTTCAAACTGACATTGCTTAATAATGAACTTTTACAGCTTTTTTGACATTTAACTTCTCATAGATAGTAAATAAAATTACACACAAATAGTTATACAAAATAGGTAATAATGACAGAAAGTCCATATAATGATCTACTATAGTCACCAACTTTAAAAATTTTAACGCATTTTTAATATGCCATAAGAAAGAACACACTTTTTTGAAAAGCATTATTTTAATTAAACAATTGGAACCAAGGAAACAATTGGAACCACACAGTCCTGCGCACATGTATAACATTTTTTATTTATCATGAGCATGATACATAATAAGTAAATAAAATTTTCACAAAGTACGAAACACATTTCTCTTTTAACAGACTATTTAATAGACTCTTAAGAAAAATGTAGTATGGAATGCTTAGAACACTCAGTGCCACTGTTCCTCATTTCCCCACGCATTGACCAAAATATACATGTACTTTAAAATCAGTTAAACGATTTCAAATGCTAGTATTCAAACAGGAATACTTCACAAATTAGATAAAAGAGAGGTACACAATGAACTTGAGTGATAAATACAGAAAAGCATGTAAGGACCGAGAAAAAGATGTATTCGTGGAGAACTTTTTAAAATAAACTTGCTCTATTTTTGCACGTGGGTTACATTTTGCATTTCAGTTTAAGGAAACATTCAAGATAATTCCTGTATAACTAGGGATTTTATTCACACTTGTTAGTAATGTAATTTATTAGAACAGTCGCAGACATATAGGACAAGCACGCCATTTCCAAGGAAAACAATTTTCCCATGACAGACGTTAATAGTGAAATATAAAATGGAATAAGAAAATGCCATATTTGCAACAAAATGCAAATATATGTATGCAAAAACATGAACAAGAAACGAATATTTTTTCTGAAAATGTTCCGAATGGTTTAAGTCAGGACTAGTTTCATGAACAGAGCATGAAAAATAATGATGAATTTTTAATTGTATTTTGTCTTTAGTACATTTACTTATGCTAAAATCTTCCATTTGGTTGACTGTACTTTACATTTAGACCTAAGTTGATAAATCAGAGTGATTTTGCGTTTTAAAGCTTCAGATTCAGAAATAATACAACTCAAAAGCAAAAAGATTAAAACGAAAAGAGAATATACTGCAAGCAAGCGAGCGTGATAAATGACTTTTTGGGCTGATTTTCATGAATTCATAGATCGGGTGCAAAATTTTAATGCACTGTATATGAACTATTTTTCAAATGTATTATGATCACTGTTTTCCAACTTTACATAGACTTTAAGTACACATTTCATGTTAATTTACCATTTTTCCTGAGATTTATCTACGTATTTACTAATTTTTTTGCATTTTGTTTATAAATATAATACCAAAAGGACATAAGAGAACATTTGTTTCAAAAAATGTCCATAATTTTACCCAACTGTTATTTCTTTCATAGCTTTTAAGTAACCTATTAAACACATAGTTATCTTGTATTGACCAGACAACCGTTGGTCTTGCCAATGTCTGAGGGAAGTCACAAAGCTAGCGAATTTAAGTAATATTTTACCAGTACGGAGAACTTCTTATGGCGTTTCTAATGAAAATTGACCGAATTTAGTAGTTCATTACTAACCTAGTCTTTAACTATTTTTTTATTCGAAAAAAACACACCAGAAATTATCATCAAGATTTTCCATACAGATATATTGTACTACCTTTCATGCCATTACATTTCCAATGAAATTTGATTCATTGTCAGATAGTTAAATGTTTATTATTTTTTCGCATACGAATGCATTTCGTGTCTCACATACGCTCATTACATATGATTTAACAAAATTACGAACAAGTTAGAAGTTAAATGAATATTTCCTGAAATACTGTACATTTCATTCCGGAAAGTTTACATGAGTATCTTCTTTTCGAAACCCCTAATGTTTCTTTTCCTTCATTCAAAGTAAATTTTGAGTATAGAATTTTCATTTTTGACAGAAGTTATTTGTGGGTGGCTGTGATGTGTTCGTGTTTTCATAAACCGTTTTTGTGAAACACCTTATTGGTAACCTTTAGAACACTTTGAATATTACCATTTTTTACCTTACTGGCACTGCTAATCATTGAATTTTCAAATATTTTCCTATTTATCGTTTACAATGCCTCTTAAAGTCTTGAGAACAAATTTTTACTAAATAGTTATATCATTCGATTTAATAATTTTGTTACACGTTTGGAAGATTTAACTTCACTATCACGCTAAACCAGAAGTTAAGAAAAGAAATGTAATTTTTATCTTAGTATTCTATGGGGATAGATTAATTTTCTCTGACATTGACGTATTCGTATGTAGATAATAGACACTTTTAACCCAGCTCATACAGACTTGGAATATTTTCTCTAAGTCATCACGATCACAGACTTGCATTGTCATAGACGTTTTTCTCGTGAAATCTATTTCTTTCTTAAATGTTTATATACTAATTTCATTAGAAACATGTCTAAGAAAATACCTCATAAGAAACATCAGATTTGATTTAAATTAATGATAAAATAAGAATCATTATTTTGTAAATATATTTCTCTTTGACTCAAAAGTTTCTTCTTTATCATATTCGAAATGAACAATTAATTGTACATAACTGATATATTGTATTGATGAACCAGAGTTATATTTTAACTTACTGCATTACATTTCAAGTGAATGTGTTTTATTGCACCTTTTAATAAAATCTTAAAGGCTTAAATGTTTCATTACAAAATTTGTACTTTCTAACTTCATTATACTGAAACGAAAACATTCATAACTTATTACGAAGAAAAATTTTTTACATATTATACTTTTTGATTAATTTTCATACCACAGTATTATCTTTGAAAATTTGTTTCCTAGTCCATTGCTAATATATTACTAATTTTCGCTCTTTCAATACATTTCGTACGTGATAAAAAAACTCAGTTTAGAAACTTTTTTCCTTAACGCCTTGTATTGCATTGCTGAACCGAGGCCATGCTTTCATTTTTATTACATATCATGCGAATATTTAAAAAAAAGCCTATTTTTTCCTTCTGTTAGCACAATTTGAACCAGCATTTTACTATTACAGAGACTTCTTTAGTAAAATTTCAAGGGTTAAATTGAACGTTTCATTACTAATTTTGAAGATTCTGGATATATCTTATTTAAAAGTTCATAACCGATTGGCAAAATAATTTATATATGTACTTTGTTGTCCTCTTGGTTAATTTTTAAAGCGTTTTTCAACTATAACACTTGATTTCTAGTGAAGTATCGAAATGATTATTTACTTTCCGCTTTTTCCAAAGAATTTCGCAGACACATATGTTTAGTACAGAATATTTTCCTAACTTAAAAAATATTATTACCAAAATAGAAAAATATGCAAAATTTTCCTAAAAATTTATATATTTGTTTTTACAAACATGTACACGAATACCCACATTTAATTACTTAATGTGTATTTTCCTATATCAGAACTAAAATTTCGAACAAAAATTTTTAAATAATGTCATATTCCATAAAATTTATGTCTTTGTGATGTCATTGTCTTTTCGCAAACGTTTTGAGAGTAGACGTTTATACATTTCGAAACTGTTTTCTCTTTGCTATTGGAAACTATTTTATCTTTGCTGTTGGTATATGCCAATGATTTCTCGATACTTTTTTCTCTTGGTTTATCTTTAGCTTATGAGTTATTTAAATACTTAAAAATATATTTGTAGATCTTTTATGTTGACACTTGTGATAGATTTTTTGGACGTTTTTGGAAAATTTATTTTATTCACGTGAATGAAACTGATGTTTTCTTAAAATTTTATTATTCAGAATATTAGTCAATTAATGATAGAATGCCGGACATATAAAGTGTAAATTTGATAAAAACAGATATAATGAAGATAATACTCTGCAAAATCTGGATGGTAATTATACAAAATAAGTTATAATGCAGTTTTTCATAAAAAGCGATTCTTGCGGAGGAAACACTCCAGCAGTCTCATAAAACTTTAAGTGAGCACCTGATCTTTTCTCTTACAAAAGCTAAGTAGAATTGTAAATTCTACGTAAGAGCGAAGATCAAATGCCCACTTAGAGTTTCAGGAGATTGCTGGAGTGTTAGGGCTTTGCATGTTTTAAAATATGGCAGAAATAATTTATCGGACATTCTGTTATTAAATATCGTATTTCAGAAAGTAGATTATGAAACGCGCAAATTTGAACTAAGCCTCAATGTTACGGAAGTTCCTACGTTTGATGAATTAATTTCGTTTTTAGAGAAAAGATGGCAATATTAGATAACATTAACCGTGATACTAATAAAGTGAAATATCCGTTAGGAAAAAATTCAAAATCAAAAAGGCTCTGATGGTTAAAACCGATAGTGTTCCGACTTGTGTGATAAATGAAAATAGTAATCATCCACTACATAAATGCGACTCATTTTTAAGATTAAATTCAAATCAAAGATTATGAAATAATCGAAATCAATAAATTGTGTTTAAACTGTCTCAGTAAAGAGCATTTAATAGCAAAATGTAATATATCATAGTTCATATATTCCGAATGCCATAAAAAAAATCATTCGTTAATCCATCGCCTGCTCAGAAATGACGCCGTCGATCAACAGTTAGAAGAAACAAAAAAGGGAACATGGAGTGACGAGATTATGAACAAGAATGTAAATAGTTCTCATAAAAATCAATCAAGTTGTCTTTTGGACACAAATAAAAAATGTGTTATTAGCGGCTGCATTAGTATATGATTGTAATTTAGAAGGAAAAAAGTATTCCAGTTCGTGCTATCCTTGATAACGAGCTATTTTCTGCGTGAAGGAGTTGAGAATTTGTTAAATATAAAAAAGGAGGAATTTATGCATCTGTACAAGGACTAAATGAGAAAGTTATAAATATTAATTATCTGCTAGATGTACGGATGTACGAATGTAACTCCATCAAAGAGTTTAAATGTGCAGTCATTAAATATTCCCACTGATATTCAAATATCGGATCCGAAGTTTGGAACTTCTCACAAAACAGACATGTTACTAGGGCCTTAAGATTTTAAAACTAAGAAAATTTCAGTTGCAGAATCAACTGTAGATATTCCAAGAAACAGTTTTTGGATATATCACGTATGGTACATGTAAGAATAACTCAGCAAATTATTGTGGCTTAGTTTTGAATAGTGAAGAAGAGCTTTACAAAATTTTGCAAAGATTTTGGGAAGTTGATTCTGTTGAAAATATCAAAGATGTTTTGAGTGAAGAAGAAAATACTCTGAAGAACATTTCAAGCTTATTCACTATAGATAAAATGATGGAAGATATGTAGTCCCAATTACCCTATTAGGGTAGGTGTAGAATTTGGAAATTAGAAAACGCTGACTGAGAAAAGATTGCATCAACTGTGGAATCGACTAGAAAGGGATTCGAATATGAAAACATTATACCTGATTCATTTTGCTTTCTACTACTTCTGTTAAGTTAGAATACAGTGGCACCTATTGTATATAGAGAGAAACTCATACTTGGCCATCTGGATTCATCTAAGCAGCATGCATACTGAATGTAGTAATTACCGTTAATAAAATGGTTAATTCTCTGTTTATACAGTCCGCTTATTAGTTTAGATGTATAGAATCACAGTACAGCTTCTTTAGCGTCTTGTTTCTTCTAGTCTCTGGCTATCTTATTAATCTTTTGAGATTTTCTTCCGTATTTGCTGTTCCTTGTGTCTTTTTCCGGGAACGTATATTTCCAACGTCAATGACACGTCTTCCTCGTTCTGCTTTGGGTTTGTCTTTTCTTCTTGCGCTTCTATGAAACATCTTTGAACATTTGCGTATCATCCCTATCAAGATAGGGCTTGACTCGATCAGTGTTTGCCTCTGTCTCTTCCCCATTTCTATTTCTGAAATAAATCACACTCCTGAATCTTTTCAATCGCATATGGTCCTTCAAATTGTGGGAAAAATTTCCCCATCACATGATAATGAATGTTTTAATTTAAGTACGTTATCTCCCACCTTGTAATTAAATTCTTGCCTTTTTCTGTTGTAGTATAACATCCAATTTCCCTTTGCAGTGTCTGAAACTTTTATATCTTCATCTGTTAACTTTGTCATATGACAAATTTTAAGTTCTGGTGCTTTCTTTTGAACAAAAAATAATTTATTCATCGGAATTTAGCAGAAAATTTTCTAATTTTCTCCCTAAAAATAATTCTGCAGGAGTCATCCTGTCATTTAAGGTTTAGCCGACCTTAAGGCAAATGCTAACTCATTGACACACAGCTATCCCAGCTTTTAGGACAGTTTTCATATAGCAAGGCATAATTTTAACTATATTCTTATTTACTCGCTCCACTATGTTAGACTGCAAGATAATGATTAAAAATTATGCTGATAAGGCACCATTTTTAAATTTCGTATGCGAAGCCTTGCGTGCAGTCCATCAAATATTTAACTAATAAACCGTTTACCATTATCTGAAATTAGTTTTAATGGAGCTCCATATTTTAGAATATATTTTATTTAGAAAATAGTCTGAAGAGATTTTAGCCGAGGCTCTTCTTAGGGAGACTATTTCTACCCACTTAGAAAAAGGATCTATAGTAACAAGTAAATATGTGTTTTTATTGATTTCACTACGAGAGGATCAGGACCTTTCAGGTAAGCATAAATGTCTTTAAATTCATATATGTTTTCGTAACATAGAACGTGCACTAAATGTGGGCATTACATAAACCAGACATTTAACGGTACAAAGACTATTAACACACAAACAAAACAAGAAGCTAACACAAAAATAGAAACTACGTTTAACATTACGCTGGCATACAGCAGGTTACTTTCATTACAGTCTTTTCTCTTCTCTAGTAAGTCACGTGAGGGAGAAGCGTTGCAGGCCGTTCGGCTAAACTGCGCATACGTAGTCATCACGTCATAACAGCTGTGTTCTTCCGTCTTCCAGTTTTCTCTTTCGGCTTACAGTCATATCTAGTTGCACAATGGATTCCTGAAAATTCAATTAAGCGCCCGCAGCTGTTAAGAAATCCATGCCGAAGATTACAGATGCTTGGAGATTTTTTACTACAAGGAATACGACCTTTTGCTGCTCATTTTTAACCTGGACGTGCAATGCTACTTTGCCTAAGCACTTGCTTGCTTTGAGGGACAATAACTTTTGCTCTCCTTAGGTCGAACAGTTGATATCTTTTAGAATATCTGCGGAAAAGAAATTCTGATAGGAAACTATAGTAAGCCTCAGTATCTAGCAACACATTTGCAGGGATATTGTTTAGCAGTACCTGCTCTGATGGCAATGCAAAATTTCTAACAATGACAGTATTTAATTGATAGAGAGATTTTCTTCTGTCCAGGATAACAGTACCCTCTTATCTTCACCACTCCTGCTTAGTTTCAGTTTTTCTTATTTCTTTCCCCCAGTTTTCTCTTTTGGCCCTCATTCTGGCGGCCGCCACTCGCAGTTGAATCTTTTTGCCTGTTTCCAAAAGGCTTATACTGGTCAAACTGTGGCCTTCACTGAGATGCAGGCCTAACACTTTGATCATTTGGCCTCTCGCCATATCCTGCCATACGTGTCCTTTCTGCCACACGGCTGCTATCGAATTTCACAGCGAACTCAAACACATTCTCCGGTGTCATTGGATTTCTTAATTCAAAGAAATCTTGTATTTGAGGCAGCAACCTAGGTAAGATTATTTGTATTATCTCATCATCCGGCCTCTCGCCGTACAACAAATTAAAAATTTGAATTTTTCCCAAGATAAAGATCATCGAATTTAAACTGATATTTGTTAATGAGTTCTGTGTCGAGCTTAGCCCTACCTTTTATAATGGGGAAAGCTTTAACTAGAGTACTTTAAATATTTCAAATGTCTAGGTGTCGCTTCCTTGGCTCGACCAACACCAATTTGCCAATGCATTTATATTAATTAAAAGCCTGTTCTCTTAGAGCGGCAGTGCTAATTGTAACTTTCTGTGCTTCTGGCACTTGATACAGTAAAAAATTGGAATTTAATTCTTTAAGAAAGTTATTGAATTTTTGCTATCAAAAATCATTGTAGGTTTCATGGCTCCCCTCATGGTGTATCTACAATAAATGCAAATCCCTCCATCGGACTAACTGGTGACGGTGGGGCTTGCGACGTTAAGGAGGGCAGACTAAATGTAGCAATTTCTTGAGACAAGGTCTTTATAGATGTTCGGGCGACAGTATAGAGTCCTACCTTTTTAACAACCATGCACTAAGTTGAGACTCTAAAAAACTATGCTAATAATGGCTATGTCTTTAATCAAACAGAGAACGTAAGAAGGGTATAAAAGACCCCTTTTATTGAGAACTCAAACAGTTAACAGAAGGCGCACCTTGTGCTTACAAAATCAGCCAGCATTTATGGTGTACCACAGAAGATTGAATTTAAGATTAAATCTAAGTTATCCAAAGGCTAGGCAGAAATGATGAAAGCTCAAGTTGGATCAAACTTATACCGGCGTAACAATGACTATCGGCGAGAATAAAGCAACGCCGAAGACAAACTGCTATCGTAAAAATTCAACTAGCCTTGTGGCTTTCAGCAGGTGGAACACGCTCTAACTAAACAATTTAAAACCTGACTTTAAATGTTATCTTTTTCTACCTCAGTTTGAACACGTGCGAACTAAAATTTGCATTCTGGCATGGTTAGATAAAATAAATAAATATTTTATAGTGCCTCCAAATATAAAAAACGAAGGCATTTGAACTGAGTTCAATCATTCTGAATAACCCTTTATCTTTTTAGTAGAACTCCTATATTTAAAAATTTATTTCTTCAGTTTCGATGTTTTATGAAGCGTTTAATAAGGCTTTTACACAAAACTTTCATTCTATATGCCAACTAAAGCGCAGTCACGTTTGTACTGAGAATTGTTTGTTGTTTACAGAATGAATTGCACTTATGCAAGGTCAGAACTATTCTTTTAAACAAACGAGCTTGATAAGATTTCCTGTGAACTTTGAACATCTTAGTGCAAAGAAAGAATGCCCCCGACAGAGAAATTGCGTATTATTATTTCAATAAAAGATACAGAGTGAGAATGATTTAATATTTTTTTTTCTTCTTTTAAACGTGAAGTTGCGTTATCTAGACGAACGGAACAGATTTATAATAAAAAATATGTAGCGGGGATTTTATACATAACAGACCGGCAAAATCGTACATTATTGCACAAATTATTTCATATAAAATAAGCAAAATCGTACAAATTATTTCATATAAAATAAGCCTAGGAATTGAATTTCGTATCTCACATGTGCAGTTCAATGACTCAACAAAATTACAAACAAGTTAGAAAATAACTGAATGTTTCCTGAAATACTTAATCCATTTAATTTCGGAAAATTTACATGAGTATCCTCATTTTTAATACTTTAACGTTTCTTTTCCCCCATCACAAGTAAATTTTCGAGCACTAAATCTTAAAATTTTCAGCTTTGACGGAAGCTGAAAATTTTAAGTAGAAGTAATTTTAAGTCAAAGTAATTTTAAGTCAGAAGTAATTACTTTTAATGATTAGCTCTTGCATAGCTGCGATGCCGTCGTGTTTTCAAAAATCTTTTTTTTTAACAAATTCTATTATTGATAACCTTTTGAATACTTTTATATATTACGTCTTTTTTCCGCTGCTGCCACTACATCGAATTTTCAGATATTTCCCTATTTATTTCTTATAATGCAACGAATTTCATTAAATAGATGTGTCGCTTGATTTAACTATTTTATTGTATGTCTGGAAGATTAATCTTCAACAACAGTCTGCCGCTGTGAACTAGAAAGTTAGAAAGAAAAGGAAATTTTATCTTAGTAATGCTACTGAGACAGATTAACTTTCTCTACACTGATGTATTCGCAGGTTGAATGGAAATTTTTAACCTTGTTCATATAGATTTTGAATCTTTTCTCTCTCGAAATAATCACAATCAGTGACTTGCATTATCATAGACTATAGGAAAAATTTTATACTAATTTCATATGAAACATGTCTAAGAAAATATCAATAATTCATTTTCATTAGAAACATCAACTTTTAGATTGCTTTGATTTGAATTACTAGGATACTAAGAATAATTATTTCGTAAAAATGTTTTCTTTCACTCAAAAATCACTTCTTCATCACATTTGAAATGAACAATTAACCACACATAATATTGTATTACATTGATGGACCAGGGTTATTTTATTACACATCAAGCGAATATTTGAAGAAAAGCATGTTTCCCTCTATCTGGGCAATTTCAGTCGAAATGTACTAATACTCGAAAGTTTTTTGCCTTTTTAGTAAAATCTTAAAGGTTGAATCTAATGTTTCATTGTAAATTTCGTACCTTTTGATTACATTCTACTAGAATGAAAACATTCGCAATTTATTACAAAGAATAATTTATATACGTATTTTGTTACACTTTTTGATTGATTTTCATATCATTTGAAATATGATTCCTAGTCTGATGCGAATATATCGCTAAATTTCGCTATTCTAATACATTTTAAATGTGACAAATACTCAGTGTAGAAAGTTCTTCTTATTTAATGCTTTGTATTGCATTGATGGATCGAGGACATACTTTAACTTTTATTACTTATCATGCAAATATTTAAAGAAATGTCATTTTTCTATTTCTTCTGAAACTGCGCTTCTGTCAGTGCAGTTTCAAATAATACTTTACAGACCTCTTTACTGTGTCTTTTGGTAAAATCATAAGTGTTTAATTGAACTTTCCATAATTAATTTTTGAAACTTATTGCCATATTCTGTTCAAAGAAAATGTTCGTAACTTTGTAAGGTTTATCTTAATTTTTCTAATAGTTAATTTTTAGTTAAAAGTTACTTTCCTATCTTTCTGAATTTCAGCTTACAACTTCCGGCCAGAAGGTATTTTCAGAATCGCATTTGAATGCAAATGAAGAGAAGAAGTATTTAACTGTGAAGTTCTACTGACTTCGTTAGAAAGACAGAGATTCTGACAAGCGCGTTTTGCCTTTTTAGGCTAAGCTTCGGCTATATCTTTTTAGTTAAGATTAGTAAGTCTTATTTCTTAGCTTCCTGATTTCAAGGCCGAGTGGAGGCTTTATTGTAACTCCAAGCAGGAGTCGTCTGTTAAACTTTATTTGGAATAATAAAGGGTTATTAACCTTTCTCGAATTTCTGTTCTCTGTCTACTGAAATAAAGCGATTATTCGCTTACCTATTCTTAAGGTTACTCAACTTTAGCTGTAGATTAAAACACAGGAATCTTACAACTTATTAGCAAAGTAATTTATACATGTACTTCGTTGTATACTTGGTTAATTTTCCAACTGCTACTTATATCTATATCATTTTGATGTCTAGTCAAATATTACTAATTTAAGTGATTACTAATTTTCTGCCTTTCCAAAGACTTTCATAATCACATGTATTCATTACAGAAAACGCTCTTAACAATACCATAATCAAAAAAAGAAAAAATGCAAGTTTCTTAAAAATTGATATATTTATTTCTTTGATAAAATATTCATGAATATCCACATTTAATCCTTCTGAGGCTCTTTGTTAATTAACTAGTTATTTTATGTTTTGGAAGTGTCGTTTTAGTACTGTCATTTCTTCCTTTTGATTTTCCCTCCAGAATGCAAATTATTTCACGTGTATTTAAGATAGATTTTTTAGATTGTAAGACGGAGCGTGTTCTAGCTCTCGTGGCTGCATTACAAGATTGCTATTTTAGATAAGAGATTCAGTATTCGGCCTTGCATTATAATTGCAGATAGTTGAATTCCACGCCGGGTTTCAGCCAACTTCCCGTTATATTGATTGTGTAGCCTTCGGCTGGTTTGTTTAAACTTAAATTTTAAATTTGACTTATTGTTAATTTAAGTTATCTGGGCGCAAATAGTTGGCTAAGCAAAAGACGTGCCGTTTGTTCTCATTCAGTTTTAAATAAAGAGTCTTTTACACACTCACCAAGTTTCAGTTATTATATAGCGATAATTTACTACCAAGAAACTGGATACTTTTCGTGATTGCAAAGACACAAAACTCTACACAATAAAGGATTAAATGTGGACATTTTCGCAAAGAAACTAATATAAAAATTTTTAGGAAACTTTTGCATATTTTCTACTGTGATATTGGTTAGAGAATTTTCTGTAATGAATACATGTGGTTACGAAATTCTCTGGAAAGATAGAAAGTTAGGAATCACTTCAAGATTTGACTAGAAATAAAAATGGTAAGATAAGTAGCAGCTGGAAAATTAACCAAGAATGCAACAAAGTACATATATACATATATACATTACTTTGCTAATAAATTATGAACATATGAGTAGAATATGGCCATAATCTTCAAAAATTAGTAATTAGAGGTTCAGTTAAACATTTACGATTTTACTAAAAAACACAGTAAAGGAGTCTGTATAACAGCAAAATACACTGAATAACAAAAGTCATGGGATAGCAATATGCAAATATACAGATGGCAGTAGTATCGCGTAGAAAATGTATAAATGCGAAGTGCTTTGGCAGGGCTTTCATTTGTGTTCAAGTTATTCATGTGAAGAGGCTTTGACGTTATTATGGCCGCACGACGAGAATTAACAGACTTTGAACGCGGAATGGTAGTTGGAGCTAGATGCATGGGTCATTCCATTTTGGATATCGTTAGGGAATTCAATATTCCGAGATCCATAGTGTCAAGAGTGTGCCGAGAGTATCTAATTTCAGGCATAACATCCCACCATGGACAGCGCAGTGGCCGACCACCTGCACTTAACGACCGAGACCAACGACGTCTGCGTAGAGTTGTCAATGTTCACAGACAAGCAACACTGCATCAAATAACCGCAGAAATCAATGTGGGACGTACGAGGGACGTGTCCGATAGGACAGTGCGGCGAAATGTGTCTTCCTTGGGCTATGCCAGCAGAAGACCGACTCGAGTGCCTTTACTGACAGCACGACATCGCCTGCAGCGACTCTCGTGGGCTCGTGAGCATATCGGTTGGTCCCTAAACGAATGGAAAACCGTGGCTTGGTCAGATGAGTCCCGATTTCAGTTGGTAAGAGCTGATGGTAAGGTTCGAGTGTGGCGCAGACCCCACGAAGCCATGGACCCAAGTTGTAACAAGGCACTGTCCAAGCTGGTGGTGGTTCCATAATGGTCTGGGCTGTTTTTACATGGCATGGACTCGGTCCTCTGGTGCAACTGAACCGATCATTGACTGGAAATGGATACCTTCAGCTACTTGGAGATCACTTACAGCCATTCATGGACTTCACGTACTCAAACAACGATGGGATTTTTATGGATGACAATGCGCCATGTCGCCGGGCCACAATTGTTCGCGATTGGTTAGAAGAACATTCTGGACAATTCCAGTGAATGATCTGGCCACCTAGATCGCCCGACATGAATCCCATCGAACATTTATGGGACATCATCGAGAGGTCAGTTTGTGCCCAAAACCCTGCACCGTCAACACTTTCACAATTATGGACGTCTATAGAGGCAGCATGGCTCAATATTCCTGCAGGGGACTTTCAACGACTTGTTGAGTCCATGCCACGTCGAGTTGCTGCACTTCGCCGGGCAAAAGGAGGACCGACAAAATATTAGGAGGTATCCCATGACTTTTGTCACTTCAGTGTATTGCTTGAAATTGTACCAACAGAAGGAAAAGAAACGTGACATTCCTTTAAACATTCGATTTGATTCTAATCATGGAATATCCCACGTCAAGCGCCGAAAGGCTGTACGGTCAACATACCAGGTAAAATTGCACTACGCGTAATAGAGCAGCAATAACGTATTATATTCGTTTTTGTATTCCATTCTTTGTAAAGGTTTTTTTGCTCCTGATGAAAAGAGGGACCTGCATCTATTTGCTCTCGAAATAGATAAAGTTTCCATTAAATCTATGCCAAACACAAGGATGTTTTTTTGCTAATTTTTACTTCTTGATTATATTGTAAAATTTTATCATTCTTTTCAGTGTTTAATTTTAATTTTTTCTCCTAATACTTGTTATTGATAACATATTTTTGGTTTCATTGGATCCTTAATATTTCGAATTCTTTTACCTCTTGTATATTTAGTATCCTTAATTTTTAAACACTTGTCATCTATATATTCTACAAACAAATTCTTTAGTTGTGACATATTTTTCATTTTTCGGATTTCCATAGTTAACTAAAATTTAATTTTCCATATCATAATTTGTGTCACTTTGTCAATATGAAGCCTCGTTCTCTCTCTCTCTCTCTCTCTCTCTTTTTTTTTTTTTTTTTTTTTTTTTTTTTTTGTAACTAAACTGATAAAAGGACATTGAGATGTCATTTATAACGAACACACTTTTTTCATTTTCCAGAAGAGGGTATGATAAAAATTTATTTAGAAACCAATTTAGTTTTACAGATTCGTCTGTATTCCAAAATAAAGTAAAACCTAAAAGAGTCGTTTGGAGCATTTCTCAGTTCACAGTGAAATTTAATATCGAAACTATTTAAACCTAAGTAGTTTTCGCTACGTGTGAAATAAAAACAAGTGTAGAATATGCTTACTAGAAACCCTGTTTCCGTGCTAATATTATCCAAACCTGCTTCTAAAAAGAACCGAATACAGTTGGTTATATATTTCTTATTATTAATTCCATTTTATTTAGCTCATTCAAAACTCTGATACTGTGTTCGGTCACTGATAACCAACAAGAAATCAAATCTAAATTATCAAATATCACACTGTATATTTTTTGTTATATTATCTTTTAACATACAGTATAATCACATAAACACTTAACACTTCATTGTCCTGTGATATGAGTCCATACGTTCCATCCCTGTCTTTTCGTTATTTTGATCTTTCAATTAAAAATTTATTCTAGTTTATTTTAAAATAATTTTGAAATTTTTAAAGATTTGTTTTGTCCTCCTAATCATTTTCTTTATAACATTAAAAATGGGAAGAAAACTGGATGTATAAAAGACGAATTTTCATCTAATTTAGTGTACGAATTTTCTGGCTTGCGTTCTAAAATGCACTCCTTCTTATCTCAAATGGGAGAGAAGAAGATGGGGCATAGGGAGTCTAACGCCACGTCATGAGAACAAAATGAGACATGAAAATTATAAGCAACATCCTTTGCAGCAACCTAGACAAGAAATTCAGTGCAGAATTGCAAGTGAGGAACACCATCTCTTGACTGTTCGTCAAAATAAATTGAATCTTTCCTCGATCGATGAGAGCAGATAAATTTTAGAGGATAGTATCTATACAATGGCATATCATAAAATATAATTTGAAAATCAAGAAATAATTTAATGCATGTTTTGAAAGTTATCTTTGGTCAATGACTTCATAGTGGAATTGTGAGAAGGGGCTGATTTCTGAGCATTACAAATACCCCACGATAGTGAAACTGTCAAAGAGAACTTCAGGTGTCAGAAAGTTGGGGCTTCCGATAAAAGCCCATGTGTGAATGATTGTATGTATGCATGTATGTGAAACTAAGTTGGTGTTAGTTGCGAAAATTTTCAAAATTCTTTTTTTTTCTTTCCAGCAGTTTCAAAAAAGGGTAAAGATGGCACTGTCTTGTTGTCATGTTAACACATGCTTAATATTGCTTGTATTATTCTGCTTATCCATTTTCAGAAGAATGAAACGACAAAGTGGAGGAATGAAGCCACAGATTCAAAACATTCTCTATAGAACTGTAATCCCCATTATTGTTAACTATGGGGCAGCAATATAGGCATCAAGGTTGAACGAAAGGAAAAAGAATTCTGTTTAACATTCAAAAGAAATTTTATCTTGAAAATTCCAAAAGCATGCAGAACGACTTCTAGCTAAGCTTTTTGCATATTTATGTGAAACCCTCCATTCTATATACAAGCACTAAAAGAAATAGCAAAATCCAGGGTTTCCAAGTTCCCATTCACAATGCGTAATCACACATTATCCCCAAACCAATAAGAAATTCTGGAATGGCCATATAGGGGACACCTTGAATTCGATATTAATATAATTGTTTCAGTGAAAAACAGAAAAAATATTGAATACGTTTCATGTTTTTCATGTACATTTCGAAAATTATTAAGTACATTTCATGTTTGAAAAAAAAAAAGAATTAAATGAGATATATACATGTTTATTGTTTTCCAAGAAATACAATTTAAAACAGTTCTACGCAACTCAATTTTAAACATTAAATAACTTCCATATGAGCTCCATTTTTGTCACGTAAAATGTCCAGTCGCTAATCAATTTCACGTCAAGTGTTTTGCAGCATTTCAGCAGGTTATTCCTCCAATTACCTTTCAGTGATTCAACGTTTTAGGTCATCGATATTCGAAACTGGAGTTACGTACACTCGGTTCTTAACATATGCCTAAAAGAAAAATCAAGGGGTGTCATATTGGAGGATCTTGGCGGGCACAGTATCGGCTCCCACGACTGACTGACAGGAGCATTTGCAACCGCCTCCTTGCACTACTCCACGGGAAGACAGGCTTCTCGGCCTTTTGGCTAAGATCAAAGTGTAGGCATATTGGCACAGGACTGATAGAGCGCACTTCCACATTCACAACTATATCACAACAAATACACTCTGTAACACAATAATCGATGTCTCTACGAACAATGATATGTCTTTTACAGTGCAATGGACAACCCTTTGGGCGTCCATTGCTTCGTTTACATTTAACTTTAAATCACAGATGTTTGCGTTTGCAAAGGTGCAGTTAACGGTGGAAACAGACATTCGAATAGCATCATTACGTTTTCGGGCAAATCACGCTTCTGCAGTACCACGATAATTGGATTTGAGCTTGGAGACAACGTGGGGAGAGACTGCTCGACTGTTGTGATATGCATCGTCATACTGGACATGCACCCGGTGTTATGGTATGGGGCGTATTGCATTCTACTCCCGTTTCTTTCAGTTTACTTACCAGCTAGCGCTATATCTCCCAGGTTGTGCAGCCTGTTCTCTTTCCTTACCTTCAGGGTTTGCCTGCTGCCACATTTCAACAGTGCTCGACCATGCGTTGCACGCAGCGTTTAAGTTTTCTTCATGGCTCACCACTCTGCATTGTCACCCTGGCCCGCCCGTTCTCGAATTATCGCTCATCGAACATATCTGCTCAATGATTGGAGAACGTCTAGCCCGGCATTCCGCACCAGCAGGTACACCATAAGAATTTTGGTTACGTGTGGAGACAGCATGGGCTGTCATTTCCTAACAACGTATTCAAACTTCATTCACTCAATGCTGCGGCGTGTAGCAGCGGTTATTGACAAACGTGGAGGGAACGCTTATTACTGATTTTCTCATCTTCCTCATGTCAAAGAAGGCTGTGTTTCAAATGAATTAACACTGTCACTATGTGTTATTTCTGAAAAGATTTGGCTTTTAATATTTCCTGCCCTTCTTTGTGTTGCATTTTGAATTGCCGGCAGTGTAATTCAGCCAATGCTTTACCAGCGGTATCGTGCTTACCGGATTTTAGCGCAAAATCGAGTTCATTTTAACACAGCTATTACAAAACTGGCGGTAATTTTTTACATTAAATTCTTGCATCAGTCCCTGAAATTTGATTAGAAAATACGACTTTTATGCTATTTATGTGCTCGACCATGCTATAATTAAAATCACTAGTTAATTGGCAAGTGCTACAGGACTTGACATGTTCAGTTATAAATATTTGTAGCTGTAGAGGAAATATGCAGTTTCCTTACTTTCTGAGCTGCTTTCCTTTTTTCGAGATGGACTGACAATTGCACATCATGCAATTCATGTAAAATACTTAATCTTAAACTTTCTGAAATAACCAGTCGCAATTCTTGGTTCTTATTTGTTTCCATCAAATAAAACATCCTTTTGTCAATCCGATGATTAAAGTCCGTTCTTCTATCTCTAATAAATCTAAGAAAAGTATAAATAAAGGGATGAATTTATCTATATATATTTTTACTAAGTTTCCACTCAAAAAATTACTTTGCATTTACGATAAACAAAATTATAGCGAAACCGGTGGGCGGTAACGAAATTTTACTGCATAGGTAAAGTAGGAGGTAGGTATAAAAAGGCTGACTACCGCTCCTTGACATGGTCAAATGGTTGGCCGAAGAACAACTGCTAGATTTCTGAAGAAAGGTCTCTCTGCCCGACAGTTCATGGAGAACAAGATGGTGTTTGTGCCTCATTCAGGCTACTCATAAAATTTTCTTCTTTCACAGTTGGACTTTTTTCTTATTTCCGCAGGTAAAAAAAGTTATCAAAGCAATTCAGTGGATAAAAAATGGTAGTTTAGTGATGTGGATGAGGTAAAAGAAAATACATTGCTTTTCTAAAATTGCGCGTCTCCACTTCAAGAGATTCACAATAGTTTTCATTTCTCAACTTTGAGAAAGACGTTTAGAAAGGTATATCAATGCAGGTGGAGGACATTTTGAAAGAGACCAAAATCAGCAAATGTAAAGTATAATATAATTGCTTAAAAATACTTGCGGTTACTTTTAGGTGCATCCTCATAGGTCTGCGGTGCAACTAATTTGTTTGCTTTAATAGGTTTACTTTTAATCATCTTAAGTAATAGGCAAATGCTTTATATTTCCCCTAAACATTTTCATTACTTGCGAATGTTGTGGTATGATAGTTCTGAATACGTTTTCAGTCTTGGGCAATAACATCTAAAGAAAGAAACACGTTTTAACTCTTCCACAATTCTCACTATTGGTAATGATACAGATTGTAGATCTTTCTAATCTCATTAATTACAGCATCTTTGCATTATGTAACAAATATATTCCCAAAACGAATGAAAGCGGATAAAATACGGCTAGGAAGACATATTGCTTAGACAGACAAAAATATTAATCTTCTGTACCAGGGGTTCCAATGCGATCGTTATTGACTCCCCGGGCATCAATGGAACTTCAAATTAGATTAATGATGGTTAAGGGGGTCAAATGAGAGACGATAGCAAAATATGCATGGGCAACTGATCGGCATAATAAAGATAAAATTGGGTACATAAACTTACTTATAAAATTGATAATTAATTGTTTATTGATATAAAACTATATCATGTATTAAGGAAGAAATAATATAAAATAAATAGACTAAAATTATTTAATATATTTTTTAAATCATTAATATCTTTTGAAAATATACACATTTTTTATGCAGTAAATGTAATGTAAAAAAGTAAAATTCAAGAACACAAGAAAACACAATATGAAAATTACGAATTACCATATTAATTAAAACCGAACTTTTAGGCAAATAGAATCTGTGATTTTGTGTTTGAAAGTAGTTTATAAAATTAAAAATACTAATGATGCAAAAATTAATTAAATATAAATCTAATAAACCATTTTTAATTTTTTACTTCCTTGTACGAAGTAAAAAGGAAGTAATGTAATCGCGAAAAGTTTCAGGCAGCATATTTCAACGAAAATATCCATTTTGACCGCTATCGAATGCAATTTAACGATGCTTTTGCGTGATATCTGTAAGTAAGGACAGAATAAAATACTCTTTTCCTTCAAAAAATTATAAAACTGCTTTAAAATTAATTCTGAAAAGAATTTTTCGTGGCGTCTGTACGAACGTATGTACGTACGTACGTGCGTGCGTACGTACGTATCTCGCATAACTCAAAAACGAGTAGCCTCAGAACGTTGAAATTTTGTAAATAGGAATGCTATAACATGTAGATGTGCACCTCGTATTTTGGTTGCAATCGGCCGCACTAAACGTATATAAATATATTTATATATATATCCACTCTGTTACCCGGCTCAGTGATCTCAGTTTCTTTACTCTTATTTGTTTGTAAATTGTACATTTTTTGCTTTAAAAATGATTGAACTATGTTGTTTTTAATCTTCCGGTTAAGGTTTTTATGCCTTTAGTAAATCTGAATGCAATATTTTTAGAATTATCAACAATTTTAAAGTTAAGTGCTGCTAAGCCTTTTTTTTATGGCGGCCATTGATTGTTTACATTTGAAACAGCAGACTAGTGAATCTGTTGCCAATCTAGAGAAACTTAACTTCGCAACAACAAAGATAACGCCTTCATTTATTATTGCCAATTAAATCATGCTTAATCCTTTCTGGAATTTTTTTCGAGGAAATAAGTGTTTAAGATTTACTTCGTAATTTTTAATATAGATATTTTGAGTTTTTATGTATTTTTGCCTTCTCGCGAAGTGAATTAATTGAATGAGAAATACTCAATCGTCTGTGAAAAACTGTTTCCTTTTTGTTTTGTTTGCTTAATTTCTTTTATACATCATTCTAGCTATATTATAGTGTTTAAATAGAACATGAGGCAACGATTAGATAATTCTATTCTTTAAATGATATAAATTTTGTGCATTATGAGTTATAATATGAACGAAATATAATACTGTTAAGTGAATCTAGCGCCAGAGTATCGCTACGGTAAACAAATACTAGAGTGAATTTTAAAGAATGCATTTATTCTATTGTGGTTTATGCGCTGTGGGCGAAGTAGATTTAATTCAATCCAATAAGTTTAAATGAAATGCAAGAAAAAATGCGTATAATTTAATATTCCGTAGAAGTCATGTGGTGTACACATCAGATTTTTTAATTCTTGGTGTAACTTGTTTAAGTACAATTATTTGTGTTATAATTTTATTTTATACTGTATATTATAGAGAAAAATGTAAAGGGTCGATGCGGAAAACTATTCCTTTAAAAGGGCAAAGAAAAGAAAAATACAATTGATGCAAAAATGCTAATAATGCAAAAATTAATTAAATATAAATCTAATAAACCATTTTCATTTCTTTCATCCCCCACCAGCGGCCGAGCAGTAAAGTCGCTGAATATTGGTAGTTTGGTCCGAGATTCTTATCCCGCGAACGAGCTGGCTGCATGGGCCTTTTCTTGGTTTACCCCATGTGTAACGTGTATATGAGCCAGTTTCCCTTAGAAAGTCTTCCACGAAGGCATCCCTTCCCTTAGGCAGATAACCCTAGTGTGCTTTGCCGTAATTAAATAAACCAAACCATTTCTTTTATTCTTGGTTTAACTTGTTTACATACAATTATTTGTATCATAATTATATTTTATACTATATATTATAGAGAAAAATGTAAAGGGTCGATGCGGAAAACCGTTCCTTTAAAAGGAAGAAGGATGTACTTTTTATGCAAAAAATGCAAGAAAATGATTCGGAATCCCTGTTCTATACCGACTTAAGTATTATTTGTAATTTGCGTATTTATCCTTAAGTAGGATTGAAGTACATCGCAAATTACTCTGTCCTATGTTTTCACATTTATTACTGACTCTTTCAACCAGATTAACAAAAACCTGTACAATTATGCAGGTTCTTATGAATTTTACCGTTTAGCTCTAAATATGGATTGTCAGTAATTTGCTTTAGAGCATTATTTTGAAGAGTTTGCTCTCAAATATTGGGGTTTCACTATATTTGCACATGCTTAGACACGACCGTAAGCAAGGGTAGGACGTAATATGATCTTGTAAATGAGTATTTACTCATTTGAACACGAAACATAGTTTCAACTGATTAAGACTTTTGCTTTCGTAAATTGAAGCTTCTAAGAAATGAATGTAATATGTTAGGCAAACTTGAGCACTGAGTCCATAATCAGATCAAGTTAGCAATAACGCCGCAATTATGATCAACACTGCCATACAAAAGAATATTTGAGACGTCTGTCCATCTTCGTCTGAAAAAAAGAATGTTTGATGATTTGATAATACGTTTTGAGTATTAAAGCTATATCTCAATTATGATATGATTTTGAAATGCTGTTGTACCGGAATTGGGATTAGCAAGTTGCAAAGGATTCACCGGGTCTTTTGTGTAAGGCAATTAAACAATGTTATTCATTTACACATGAAATAATTTGAGTCGACAAGTTGCGGAGATGGTTATGCAACAGGCAACAGGCATCATAATGTAGTCTCTCCATAGAGATTGCATTATGATGTCGGCTGAGAAACCGAGCCTAAGGCGCTTGTACCAGTGCATGTACCCAGACAATTAAAAGCTTTCGTTACATCAAGGAAGTAGAGACTGCCAAAACCGCTCCTTTAAGGGATCAAATCGGAACCGTTCGGTTACTGAAGTGAATTAGCTCTTTTTAACAATTCACCACTCAATAACAATGACCTTGATGAATGCGCTCGGAACAGGCATGGATCAAGAGCAGTGTGCAAAGATGAGGGGAAAACCAGATAGAATCGAACATGGAGTGGGATCGGTGGAACCAACTCAATCAAACCACTTTCCCTGGACTGATTTCTTTCAATTGTGCTTTAGAGATTCCCTAAAACACCTTTCTACATAGAACAACAAAAAAATTCAGGAATAAGAAAACGCTAAAAAAGTTTAAAAATAATGAAAACTAAACTCATTTTTGTTAAAGATTACATTATTTTATTACTATATTTGATAGATTAAAAATCGCACGTAAAAATGAATTTTTAGATATGAGGCGGATCCAAAGAATCGAAAATTGTCTGCTGACAATACCGACATTTTCCTTTTTCATCTAATTTGACAAAATGATACCAAGTATGGAAAAAATTATGTTTTCGATAAATATATACTAATTCTAAAGAAGATTAAAGAAAATTCACAGCTCTTGGCTAAAAGAAGTTAGTAAAATAAGTAACTAAATAAAAATAAATTCATTATTTTATATAAATATTATAACAATATCGTATAAAAATGAAATCTAATATACATAGCTATACTATGATATAGTTTTCGAAGCATCGAAAGGAAACCCAAAGCAAGAGTTCCGAGGAATCGAAAAGAGCAAATAATCAGAAATCTGCAGGAGCCAGATCTGCGGCTAGTGAAGGAATGCCGGAGCAATGGAAAGAACAAATAACCAAAGCTCCGGTTGAAGTAGATCCGCGAGTAAGATGGAGCGATGAAAAGAGCAAATATCAACGCTCTGAAGGACTCAGATCTGCGACTGGACAAGCAGCGTTGGAGCGACCACAGCTGGGAGTTCGAGAACGAAACTGAGCACCTATAATCTACGTACTTTAAACAGATCATCGCACTGCCATAGACACTTCACAAAAGACACTTCACCCATTTGCAAACAGAAGTGGTCAGTTTCGCTGAGATGCGTCGGTTTATTTAATGTTTAGTTTTTAAACTACTAAATGGAACACAAGCAAACCAAAAGCACACATATGTATCTATACACAAATTTTAAAAAAGGTCAGAGATGTTTCTGGTAAATAATAAAGGATAATGTTAATGTTTATATAAGAGGAATCAAATTTTGAGCACACATTGCAACAAGAGCTCTCCGTTAACTGTTCAAGTACTACCGCTCCGTTTTTGCTGGATCGGAGATCAGCCGCTTAGTAACGTGAATCTGTTCTTTGAATCAGTTCCGGAGGGATCGTCCATCTCTACAAGGAAGACTGCAGCAGTTTTTGTCTCCAGACTAGGTGACTAGTTCAGTGAGTTGGTGCAACTGTTGTGATACAAGAGTTTTTCACGTGTGGTTACAATGATGTAGCCATTACTGCGACAGAAACGGCATGATCTGCCGCCTATTATCAAATAGGGCATGGTTCTTGTTCTTGATTAATTTTTAAGAGTATTCTCTTCAGTAATTATTACAATTTTATTCATGTTAATGGCTCTTTTAACTTAATTTTGGAGTGCCATCGCCGTGATTCAGTATGTTTTAAATACCAAATAATTGCCTAACGAGTATGCTAGTAGACGAATAGATAAACTCGCTGATCATTTTGCATGCGTATAGAATCTGAATTCATGGAGAAAATCCTAGCTGTTTGCTGTTTTCGTGGCTTCTTCCATATGTAGCCTCAATATGTGAAAATTTTCATTAGGACTTTCTGCCTAAAGACGTCCATCCTTATAACCAAGCACATGATTATGACAAAGCACGCGTGGCTGTAAGAGACATGATTAATTAACAATCCACTTAAATTTAACGTTGTTTACTCCTACGACACTTAAAAAAAATAAGATTTCTGAGATTGTCTCCCAGTTCAAAAGTGATTCATTTTTCAAATCATATTTTTATATATTTCTCGCAGAGACTTATTTAAATTATAATAATAATTTTATGTTTTTTTCACAAAGACCTTTCTCTCCAACAAACATTTTTTTTGATAGTCTATTTTGCGAATGTTGAAATTTGCATTAGCTATCATCAACTAAAAAACGTTTTATTAGTTTTTAGGTTGAAAATAATTTTAAGAAACATAAACGGCTATTCAAATTTTATCAGTTTTCCTGTACCAGAACGAGATACGAATATTAAATGATAGTACTGAAAGCGCATCTTGGCTTCTGAACTTTTATCAATGATTTTGCGTTTATGAATGACAGTGCACGTGACATGGGCAAAGATCTGTTTCTCCTAGCAACCACTTAAATGTTACACGTGCAGCGAAATTAGGTTGTATCTTCCGATAGACTTCAGGGATTACGCTACGGGAAAACAAGAACGTTAAGAGGTATTGAACTATGTATCTGAAAATCAAGGCTGTATAGTGTTTATAAACACAGCACAGTTTCTGTGTTAGTAAACATGAAGAAAATTGTACTTAGCAAGATGAATAGTATCTGTTCAGAATATTTGCACGCAGTAATCTGTTAACGCTTTTATTTGTTGACTATTCAAGCTATGATTGATTGCACCGCAGACTGATTAATGTCATGGAAAGCCCAATAAATTGTGTTTATCCTGTTTATCCTTGGAATAAAACATAAGGCATTTTCAGTTTTGAAATAATAAATATATCTAGGAATTGCAAACAATCATATCCAACGAAAAGCTAATAGTTTTTTTATTAAATAATTAACACTTCAACCTGCTTCGATTTTGCATTTAGAGAAAAAAGTCTGATCTTGTGAAACCGCTCATTGGCGAACACCCTCCTCTACATATGAAGGTGACAACATTTCTGACAACATAAATATGTAACAGTACTGATAATTCCGAATTAAGGGACCATTTCTCAGTCATGATCTATCTGCAAAAATCTAATTTAGGTATCAAATTAACCCTTTGTTGCATACAAATAATCTAGAGAAGTTAAACAAAAATGTTTGTATTTTTTCTACTTTAAATAACCTTATTAATAATAAGAAAAATTATTTTTTATTCAAATTTCGTTTTAAATAATTGTTACAATTTGTTCACTACAGAGGACAGCATGCATATACGTACATGCATACAAATCTCTTCCCAACGATTTACGGTCATTGCATTTGAAATCATTTCCTGCCTTGTTTGCAGTGATCATTACCATCTTCTAAATAGTAAATCTACAACTGACATGTACATATAAGGCTGAGCCTTATGTACATAAAGATCCCCCAAAATACCTTCATTTCGTCGATTGTGATTGAACTCATTTTGCTACGATTTTGTAACCTGTACCTATTGGATTCAAATGTCAAATGTTCTAGAAATTCCTTGCCAAACATAAACATTCCCAGTGGTGTTTTAGCTTGATAAGCAGTACATTTGGGTTTCAATTCATTCTTTTTTGTAGATCTTTATCTACCCACTCCCAAATTTTCTCAAACTGACATTTAAAATAAAATGTCTAAAATTACTAATTATGAATAAAAAATGGCAGTATAAGAAAATGTAAGCAATATTATATAATGTTTATTATGAGAAATTGTACTAACTTGGAAACAGAAGTAGCAGCCATTTTGCAAATAACAATGCTTTACTTAGTGATGCTATACAGCCATTTATGATCGACAGTTGAAAGTTCTAATAATATAGAATGAATAAACACAGGAATGGAATCTGTTAAGCATTTACAGAAGAATAAACAAATTTAAAATTTTGTACACTAGAGTGGACATGATGAAACAAAGGGTTAAGGTGTTTTGCATACTAAGCCTATGTAATTAAATACAATAAAAATCATTATAGATTTTTCTTTACATAATTCACTTTCTTTTGAAAATAAATTTCCAATTTTTACCACGAAAGCAAACCTTCTTTCTTTCTTTTTTTCTTTTTTTTAAAATCCACAGCAGCGGTTTATCTTTTTTAAATCGTTAATTTTAACTTTTTTTTTGCCGTGGTGTAATTTATCGTCTAGGCTTGATTCTGCGTTCTTGATAAAAGTATAATTCTGCTTTTATTTATTTATCTCATTTCTGTATTCTTTATACACAGGGTTTCATTCATTCTTTATAAAATAATAACATTTAATAAACCAATGTTCAAGTGATTTCACTGGAAGATATCATTGAGAATAAATTACTTTTACGTGCTAGTATAGTAGCTTGCTAGTAAATCGCAGCCTTCGTATCCGGAAATTATCAAATCATTGAAACTTTGATTTCAGCTTCGTATCCTAAATGCTCTGAGCATTTATCGTTTCAAAAGAATATTTAGGTTAACTTTTGAACAGACTTTTGTAACGATCCCCATCCATATTAATATTACACAGATCTGAGATATCTATCATTTCAATGACTTTTTACCTTAAGGTAAGAATTAGAGGTATTAGGTTATTTCGAAGCAGGAGACGTGAAAAATGAGCATCGGGAATCGAACACAGACCTCTCGAATGCCCCCCGCCCCAACTACACCACGGAGGCATGCTGAGAAGGTGGAAAAAATACCTTATAAAGAAAAAAAATCTGACAACTTTCAGATTTTATATCTTATATATTATTATCTTATATATATATTAGCCAAAAGGGGCGTTTTTTTTAACTTTTTGTGTGTTACCTTTAATTATCAAATACCATGTTCTTCGCATCTAAACCATAAAATGCAATTCACAAAATATTTAAAACAGCATATCTTTAGAACTTCCGATACACAGTGTCGTGCACTAGATATATATTATATGTATATATATATTCCCGTACAGAGTTGCCATTGCTCGCTTTGAAATCGCTGAGTTTCTTAATCTTGGATTATTCAATTATGGCAAAGTACATGAGGGCTATCTGCCTGACGGGAGGGATGTCTTCGTGGAGGACTTTCTAAGGGAAACTGGCTCGTATACACGTTACACATGGGAAAAACCACAAAAACGCCCATGTAGCCAGCCCGATCGCGGGATTCGAACCTCGGACCGAACTACCAGTGTTCAGCGTCTTTACCGCTCGGCCGCTGGTGGGCTGAGTTTCTTAATCAAAAACTCATAAATTCTTTACAAAATCTGAAATGAATAATAAAACAAATTCCAAATTTGGGCTTCCAGATGCCCATATTGGAATGGAGAACTACATTATTCAAAATTTACGTCTCTATTTGCCGTTATTTTTTTACAATTCAAGAAAAATACATACATTCATGCAGCTTCTTCATTATTTAATTTCTTAAATATAATGCAGGGCTTTAATATTTGGTGGCAACAATTGGAAAAGTGAACCGACATTTATAGTGAATCAATGCAAAATGCCAAAAGGAAATTAATAGCGCTTCTGGGTTAGCGACCTTTGGGTTGAAAAGAAAGAAAGAGAGAAAGGAAAAAAGCAAAAGAAAAGAAAAAAAAAAAAGGTGAAGCTGCAAAATATTTAAACATTAAAAAGCGCATTCCCTTATCCTGTAATGAAATTAACGGGAGTGTAAGATGGCATGAAATTGCAAATTGCTGAAGAGTTGTATATGAGTTACAAAGGGCAGATAAGAATGAGCAAAACAGAAAAATTTTCTCCTCAACGAGATACGTAATATTGTCGGGCGAAATGTATTTATTCAACAGGTGCTAATACTACCGTAATATTATTAAGGTAACAAATTTCATTCTTTAATCCAGAAATTTCACTTGTTTTTCTCCCCGGCAACGGTGCAAGTTCTTTGGCAGATATAGTCGAATGCCTAAGTATTAAGTACTGTGGATGAGAATACTATACATTAATTGCGGGGTATATGCATATGAAAGCACAAATGATTAATTTCAGTTCTTATCAAAAAACTAAATCATAGAACTAGATCAAAAACTAAGTGCTGATATCGTTACAAATGTCGAAGAACGGCATAATGTTTCCAGTTCAAGATCTCCGGTAGAAAGTCATTTTTGAAAGTTATGTCTACTTTATTTTAAAGAAGCAGAAAAGCTAAAACTCTGCTTAATGAAAAGCATGAAAAAATCCTGGTTGCTCTATTAAAAGAAATTTTAAATTATGTAAAGAATTTAAAATAAATATCGTATTCTAAGGAAATAATAAAATAGTTGACTTAAGTTATGAAGATGAAACTGTTTTAGAAAACAAAGTGATATAAAATGAAGCAAGCAGACGTCATTCAAGAAAGATTTTGATACTTTTGCAGCTATTAACATTAATATTAAAAACGGACAAGTAGCTCCGGAACTGATTCAAAGAACCGATTCATATTACTGAGTGAATTACTACTGATTTCAGAAAACCGAGTGGTAGCTTTTTTATAGTTTACGGAGAACTCTTGTTGAAAGCATACTGGGAATAAAATTTTGTTATTTGTTTACAAACTGATTTTTTTTTCATTGAGCGAGCGAACGCCTGAATAGCGAAAAAAGAATGGAGCTCTTTTAGAGTTCACCCACTTAGCGTTCAAGGAGCCACGAACGTTCGATTCCTATTTTCGGGAAGAAAAGAATGTTTATTCTCCCATGTTAAAAGCGAATTTATTTTTATTCTCTCCAAACGTTTTGGAAAACATTTTATTCCAGAATTTTATTTTTAATTCTATGTAGGGAAGGGAGGTTTTAGGGAATCTCAAAACTACAGCTTAAAAAAAAAAAATTGATTTTTCCGATTCCATTGCTCATTCGAATATTTTCGCTCTTCGACCTAACCTCGCTATCTCTTCACGACCTCACTGCTTGTTGGATTATTTTCGCCTTTCTGCCACAATCGCTAACCACTCTTGATTCTTTCCTTGTTCTCGATGTTTTTCATCAAGGTTATTATTAGTGAGCTGTCATAACAAAGAATTGATTAAGTTCAGTGAGCAAACTGTTATGATCTCATCGCATAAAAAAGCGGGTTTTGCACATTTCTAAATAATATATAATCAAGAACCAACTATGAATCGTCAATCCTAAATCAAATAATCTTAGCAAAATTGTAATTTCATGGACTTTTGATGGAACCCATAAAAGTTGTTAGAGTTGTGCTCGAAGGAGGTCGCTTGAGATGTTGAAGAATTCACTCACTACTATTGCACTTTATTGATACACGTGATGATTACCCCCAAATCCAAACACAGTGGCGAGGAAATACAGTTTTACATCTTGTGTTATCTCTTGTTTCTACAATCAAACAAAGGACGAGGATTTGCCCACACAGTAATGGTAACATTTGAGGATGAGTGGCTGATAGAAGAAATTAATTGGGCAGTAAGTCATCCCTCAATCGTTATAATACAGTGTGTCCACAAAAAAAAAAAAAAACTCCCTGATTTGAATTGATTGTAAAATGAAAGCATTTTGCAATATGTTTGTAAATAAGGTGTCAGAAAACGTAGTATTTAAAAACATATTTTAGTTTCTTCCTTACTTGTAACATTTACCCATTTTGCCGCTAGAGGGCAGTAAATTGAAGATGGAGCTCTCCAAACAGTAATGCAGCTGATGTGTGTTAGAATTCCACACAACGAAGAGTGTTGTGTCTTTTCAGCATGCGTTCAGGCACAAATTTGATGTGAAACCACCTTCAAACAAGTCAATTTTGAAGTGCTATAAGGATTTCGTCGAAGAAGGGTGCATCTGTGATAAGCGGAAAGGGCACTCTGGCCGACAAGCAGTAAGTTGTTGATCGTGTAAAAGAAATCTTTCTCCCGAGAGGACCACATTGAGTGCCTGTAATGGACATATAACACATGAAACTTTATGAGTTGTTATACGTTTCCCCCCCCCAAAATGAAAATAAAGGTTTTCATTTTATAAATAAATAAAATCGAGGAGTGTTTTTGTGGACACGCCTATATATATATCCTACACACACACACACACACACACACACACGTACACACACATATACACACATTTATATATATATATATATACACAGCCATTATATACAATATAAAATTTGAGACAGCTAAATTTTGAACAAAACTTAGATGAAACTTTTAAATAGTAAATAAGAAGGTAAAGGAGTTTATGGAGTATAAGAGAGTATAAGAGTACATAAAGACATTTAGAACCTTTTTAGCAAATAAACTGCTGTATTTTAAATTGTACGTAAAATTGTTTTTGAATGAGATATAAAATAAATTCCATTACAACCTTTCTTGGAAATCCGAGAGCTACATTTGTTGTTACTACAATTTTGTTCATGTAAGAGCAGTTCATAAACTGCTAGCTTCAAATCTCAAAGTATGAAACGAAATCTCGTGCTATATTGTATCTCATTTTAATAAAGTAAACATTTTATGATATTCGACTAGTTATTTAGGTCTCTTTCCCTTTCTTTAAAAAAGCAGTTGAGTTGTATTGCTCTTGAATGCATCATATCTTGAAGCCAGTAATCTTAAGGAAGTATTGCAATATTTTCCGTTAAATTCCTGTTTAATCTTGAAGAGCAATGCCTTCGCCAGGACTCGAACTACGGACTTCCCGAACACCCGACGAGCATGCTGACCATTACACAATGAAGGCATGCTAAGAAGACGGGAGAAATACCCTATATACTCCCCTTTTACAGGGCGACTGGGGATTAGGGACCTAATCGCCAAATCCTGGTGGTGGAAAATCATCATCCACCACGTCTTTAGTTTCGGGCGCCATTGCAGATTTATTATGTTATTTCGAAGCAGGAGACATGAAAAATGAGCAATGCTCTCACCGGGACTCGAACCACGGACCTCTCGAATACTCGCCGAGCGTGCTCACCACTACAGTATGAAAACATGCTAAGAAGGCGGGAGAAATACACACAGACTCTTTATACAGATTTAAAACAAAGCATTTGAATTAGAGAGAGTGGACTGAGAGTAGATTAAAAAGTACTGATAATAGCCCAGATTTTCATTTATTTAGCTGTATTATGTAATTGCTTGTTTCATCAGTTAAGAAAAAGCCACTAGACTGTTTGCCTAAGGGAAAAGCTTTCTTCGTAGAGCTCTTTCTAAGGAAAACTGGTTTACATTTCTAAGGAAACTGGTTCCCAGCAACGGATAATTAGTTAACCCTCTGCAGTGATTAGAATTCTGATCGAGTTATCAGTCTTTTGCTGTCTTAACAGATCGGCGACTGGTAAGCATTACAGAAACATATCATCAGTAAAATAACGATAATGCGGCTGTCGCATTTTTATCGGTGAAGAGTCCATAACAGCCTGGACCTCATGGCTTCCTTTCTTTATAATTGAGTCATCCGAAGCCATTAACCAGCTGCTGATTTCAAACTGGGCAGAAGCAAGCCACTGCGCATCATAAAACCTACGCCAAAGTAGGGCCGCGTTCCAAACAAATGTCGTAATACATCGTATATATTGGGGGTACCTTCCTGGCCACGAAGTGGCCTCATGGTAAAAAAAAAAAAAAAAAAAAAAAAGAGTGACCCCCAAAAGAACATCACATACAAAATAAATAATACATAATACAAAATATAAATAAGATACAAATAATAAGTAGGGAAAAACATATAACAAGCACTCAAATAGGGAAAAACATATAACAAGCACTCACGAACATACAAACAAAAATTAACACAAAGGACAACATCAGATCAGAATTCTAATTACACCTCGACTTGCATTGATAAATTTAAGGACATCTTCTGCAAAAGATATAAAAGCTTTGATATCCAAATTATCATTATATATAGCATTATCAGTTTTGTAAAGCTTCCTCTGATAGGCGAAAATAGGACAGTCCTCCACAAAATGTTTCGCGTCTCCGATGGCATTCACAAAGTTCATTATTTTGTAAGTTGAATTTCTTAAAATAATAGGGAAATCTCGCATGGCCAGTAAGAATTTGGTTTAAATCAGTATTGTTAAAAATAGACATTTTGTTAGAAATTCTGATAATTTTTATGTATCCTTTATTTTTTAGTGAATTTTCCCACAGGATTTTCCATTTGTCAATGTAAAATTTCTTCATGTGTGTGATGGCCATCTGTTTAGATCCTGAAATTCAATAAAGGGGATATTCAAATCGGAGGTTGCCTCCTTGGCCAGACAGTCGGCCCTCTCGTTTCCAATATGCCCGACATGAGCTTTTATCCAGTGCAGTTTTACATTTAAATACCCGTTCAAAGTTTGTAAACAGTTCTTGATTTTCAAGATGATGGCATTGGTGTTGTCTAAGCGGGAGAGAGACTGAAGCAGCGACAAACAATGTGTGTAAATATTACTAACATTTCGAAAAGCAACGCATCTGTTAATCCAAATTAAGGCTTGATATAGAGCCTCGCACTCTGCCTGAAAAAGAGAGTTATAGTTGTTTAATCTAAATTTCATATAGTCGATTTCGACACCAAAATACAGCAAATGCTGCTCCAATCCTCCCCTCAATCCCAGACCCGTCTGTATATATATCGTATGCACAAGAATCAACAACAAATTGTCATAGAAAAAAGCCAATTCTTTTAGAGGTGTGCAAAAGTTGTATATTATAGCGCTCAAAAACATACTTTGTGATAATATAATCATTATATATTTTAAAATCAGTTCGGTTGGTACGTAATAAGAATTTGCACAAAAAAGATTCGTAGAGAATTGAAAGGGGCGGCCATCCGGCCAAGACAAACTCAGCCTCATTGGGGACTGTCTTAAAGCATCTTGTGACCGCTAAAGTCCAAGCTCTCTGTATGCTATCAAGCTTAAGCCTCAACCTGACAAGCACCCCTGCTCTAAGTCCTCAACCGCCTATGCCGTACATGATCATTGGCAAAATAACATTCTGGTAGATTAACCCCAGGTTGGAGGATTTCATTGCTAAGACGTCAGCTGAAAAAGTCCTTCTATAGTACAGTAAAATTTGATCTGTTCGCTGTTGCAGTTCTTTAAAATGTTTGACGAAATTCAATTTATTTTCAATAATAACACCCAAAAATTTTATATCTTCAACAAAACGTATTCTTTTCCCTAAAAATCTCAGTCGTGGTGTTCTCACATTCCTACCACCTCTGGAGAAAAATAAAGCATTTGTTATATCTAAATTAAATTTCAATTTTTCATTCCTCTGCAACTTTCTAAAGCGTTGCAAATATCAGTGAAAGATCTCTTAATTTTTTCCCCAATGAATCGTGTTTAATTAAAATCGTGATATCGTCAGCATAAGCGTAAATTTTAACATTCTGGAGGACCTCACATTTTAATAATTTATCAATGATAACATTCCAAAACAGGGAAGGCAGGATCCCCGTGGGCAACCTTTATATATATTAAAAACAGAATCCTTATTTTTATCACAAAACAATTAAACAAGATCTTCCTATCGATGAAATAGTTTTTAATTAGATTAAGTAAATTTTTAAGGATTTTAAGTTCTATCAAACGCTGGAGCAATGAGAACCAATCCATCGAGTCGAAGGCCGCTGAAATATCCAATGAGATCAATACCACATGTTGTTCCTTCTTATAAATTCAATAACTTCAAATAAAACATCTTTTGTAGACTTTTTAGAGACAAATCCAAATTGGCTGTCACTAAACGGAGAATTTCTGCTAATAAAATAAACTAATCTATCTGTAATCAATCTATCCAAAACTTTTCCAAGAAAATTTAAGAGCACTATGGGCCTTTGTTTTCCATTGCTTTTAGAGATCAAAATGAGTCAACCTAACTTCCAACTGCGAGGGAAAATAGACAATCTTAAACAAGCATTATATATGTCAAACGAAAAATGATGGAAATATACCAAACAGACGTTGTTTAGGTCTAAGAAAAAGTTTGGTAGAATAAGAGCGCCAACCAATAGCAAAGCGCTGATCTTATAGGATCTCTTTTTGATAAATAGAATTGACTACGAAGATGCGATAAAATGTTTTCTCTGAACCACAAACGGGGATATTAAACAGATGACACACACAATCCCCTTTGCACTCGCAGTTTCGCTTCAGGGTTTTCTCTAACTCGTCGTTATTAAGCGACTCTCCAATTCCATATATGATGATTTTGGGTCTGATAAATCGCCTGCGTCTGGAGAAAATTTTCGCAAGTTATCCTTATTTTCGATCGCATTTTTTAACCGCTCAACCTCAGTTCTCCTGCCCAATTTCAGAAGAAAGTCACCATTTTCACGTCAGATAGATTTTTTTTTAATATTGACTTTTATATCATCCGGCCTAACCATACTGTTGAGCTCATCGAAGTCGTCAATGCCGTCGGCTCAGGCAATGTGTACATTGCATGTAGGTACCCGCGCGTGGTGCACTACCCTGGTCGAATATTTAGCCTATTTTCGATTTTATAAAGTTCCGAAACATGTGCGTGGCATAACATACATGTGAGATAAGTAATATGCACGTAGATATGTAAGTATGTCTATGAGGAACAAAATAAACGAGTCCGAACGAGACTTGAAACTACGACTGTAACTGATATGCAATGTCGTGCGAAGATAAAGTGTGAGGCAGGGCAGAGTTAAAAGGAAACACCAGTGAATGCAGGAGAGTCCAAGAGTCCAAATGTGTGACACAATAGATATGATATAACGCCGTCAGACATGGGCTTCAGAATTATTTCATCCAGACCCTTTAATTTATTAGTCAAAGGAATTTTTTCATCAATGCCAGCGAGATTACCTTTATACATTTAATCAACTCTATTTGCAATGAAATTCTTAAATTCAGCACTATCTTCTCGGATACATCTAATCTCATTTCCATTCGATTTTATAATGCCTGCTTCTGCAAAATGTATACTTTGTGCAGATGCCATTTCTTGAATCTTTTTCAAACCTTCTAAGAATTTACCTGGCAATGTATTGGCAATCTTTTTTTGATTTTTAATTTTTTCAACAATTTTGTATAATTTCCTTGCCAAAGCTATAATGTTATTAGACTAATTTACAAAAGTATCAAAGTGATCATCATCGCAAGCACTCATAGCGTTCATAGCGTTGTTGTTATTCAAGTCAAATAACAAACAGTTTTATCATAAAGTACAAACACAATATTACAAAAGTTCGCTACCCTTAAAATGACCCAAACTCTACAAAATACTCATATAGAGGCCGGTTTTCAAAGGAAAACATGCAAATTTACATAATCAAATAACACAAATATGCAGAACACGAAGTACAATTAAAATACAATTTAAGTTAAAACACGTTAAAATAACACAAAATCTTTTAAAATTCAATAAAATACAGTGTAAATAAAAACAAATTAAAATGACACTAAATCTTTTTTTCTAAATTCAGTAAAACACCAAAGATTCCATAAAAAGATACAAAACTAGCATTAGAATGGCTCAGAATAAAGTTCTAAGCAAAGGCAGCAATATTAATCAACAGGCTAAAAATCATTAAGAAGTGCAAAACCGTTCATTTTTCAAGTGTAAACAACTATAGGTCAGCACAATAGATAAAAGTTAGAACGAAGAATTTTTAAAGAAAATACAAACAGCATTGGGTTCGGAATTGGCATAAAAAATATGGTCATCCTGAGCATACCGTAAAAGAATTTTCTATTAAGTGAGATGAGAATTCACCAACAAGTGGGCAATGGAAATCATTTGTCATACATGGCGTGGTTGTCGTCGTTTCGTATACTTTCAACTATGCCAAGGAACTAGCCATATGTTTCTTAGACAGCGTAACGTAGCACTTTGCAAAATGATTTCGTGGTTCTGTAGTTTCATATGCCTCGAATCTGGGTTGTTTTTGTATCTTTTCTGCTAGTGTTTGCACTTATGATCAGCTCAGCTTATTTAATAATTTTCCGCATGAGCTGCATTTCAGACGAACGTGACGTAGGCTAGCTAAGTGGCAATCACCAGTTTTTCTGGAAGGCGGCAACTTGCTTCGATAATTGTGATTATCTGCGAATCTGAAGTTCGTGTGTCTGGTCTCGTAGAAGGAAAGCTTTGAATTTTATGGTGTCATCTGCTTCTTTTAGAAAAAGGTGAAGAAGTCTGAATTTAAAACTCTTTTCCCAAGAAATAATTTCATACTTCAGTGATTGGGTATCTTTCTTTTTCCATGTTCAGTATTTATGGAAAAATTCACAAGAGCTGTTATACTCAGTGATTCCCGAACTGTTCTGTTTACTATCGTTTCAGATAAAAATCCCATATCACAGGAAATATTGGATTGTCGACATTATCTACAAAACCTGGCTTCACTTGAGAAAACTATAGTCCTCCAGTGGGTTCCTGCCCACTGTGGGATTC
Organism: Stegodyphus dumicola; assembly: GCF_044657685.1. Classification (NCBI taxonomy): domain Eukaryota; kingdom Metazoa; phylum Arthropoda; class Arachnida; order Araneae; family Eresidae; genus Stegodyphus; species Stegodyphus dumicola. Next base: position 206,333,660 of record NC_140771.1, read on the forward strand.
CAGATAACGAGAAAGCCGCCTTCTTGGCATAAAATTGGTGCTTTAATCATGCAGAATATTTCTCGTCCTTTGCCTTTCCATACTGTTAGGGATCTTATTAAAAGATCTTTCAAAGTACGTGCTCAGGAAGCTCTCTATTATCGTGTTTCTCATAAGTCTTGGAAGAATGCTATCCCGAATTTGTGTTTAATGGTCCAAGACGTAGAGCGGTCGCTGAATTCCGCCTTGCCACCGTACATGACTGCCTACAATATCATCTTCATAGATTCAAAATTGTTCCTTCTCCGATATGCACTCTGTGCAGCTCTGGAGAGGTGATAGATGCCGCACAGCTACCACACTGCTCAAGACTTTTCTCGCCGAGTGTTACTGGGAGGCAAGAGATATGTTAGATTTTCTTTTCCATTGTGTTGCTGTGTTCTATATTCTTTGTTCTTGTTTTTTTCTGTAACTGTTCCTAATCTGCCATTGGAAATTTTAAAAAAAAAAGTATTTATTGTAAGAGAGAATAGCATAAGCCAGTGGTGCCCAAGCTTTGGCCTGCCGCGAGCACATTTTGGCGTATCACGAGCACATTTGCAAAACATCAACATTTTTGTTAAAAATATTTCTAATCTTATGTGATATATCTGAAGTATTAATTTCGGCAAATAGGTTTGAGATGAATAATAATATTGGTTGAACTTTATGGAAATTAGAGAAGCGGAGTTCAAAATTTTTTTCAGTGCATTTAGGCTTTCCGGGTATTTCTCTGATTCAATTTCCTTGTGGTTATTAACTGATAAATTCTGAAAATAGGTGAATTGTTTTCCTTTCATCTGATTTATCCACACATTTAACTTTATCAGTAAAGTAGTTACAGTCCCAGTCAATTGAGAAAGGGTTTTTTTCTTCCCTGGAGATTTTCGTTCAGTTCGTTCAGTTTAGCTGTTATATCCGTGAGAAAATATAGATCAAATAACCAATTATTATCGTCCAATTCTTGATAACTTTCGTTTCCGGATTCCCAAAACTGCTTTATTGGCGAAAGAAGTTCTACAAATCGTGTAAGTTCTCTTCCCCTGCTGAGCCATCTAACTTCGGAATGAAGCAATAAGATACCATGTTCGCTATCAGGTTCATCAGTCAGCAATCTATTATTTTATAACGTCTTGCAAGATATCTCTTATGACTATAAATGCTTACCACATTTTAACAATTAAGAAGTACAAATGAGCGGTTATTTTGAAAATATTTTTTGTTCATAGTACCTAATCGCGCTGGCGAGCACATACAAAACGATCAGCGAGCACACTTGTGCTCGCGAGCACAATGTTGGGCACCGCTGCTCTAGAGAATACGATCATCTGCGATGTTTAGGGCTAATGTAAATTTATGTTCTTAAACATAGTGTAAGATTTTAGAGATGGTCGCCATAAAAGATTTCTTTGCATTTGTTATCTAAACATAAGCTGCTTTGCGCAGTTATTTCAAGTTAGGGAAGTTAGATTATTAATGTTACAGGTACAATTGTTCTGATTATGGTAAATACACTGACTACCAATAAGTATTTGGACACCTGTGATAGAAAAGAAAAAGTAACTTTATTCAAAATCAATAGTTGGTAGAGCCTCCACGAGAGGTAATTACAGCGTGGACCCTCCGGGGCATATTTTCCACAAGTCGTTGTATGACAGCTAGTGGTATTTTCTTCCACTCGGAGAAGACATAGAAGTTCCTTCACCGATTTTGCACGGGTAGTGCACCCCTGAATTCGGCGATGCAACTCGTCCGAGAGTTTCTCGATAGGGTTCAGGTCTGGACTCTGGGCAGGCCAGTCCATTCGATGAACTCCACTGGCACCATACCAAGCCTTGGTTAACGTCGAAACATGACAACTGGCATTGTCGTCCTGAAAGTAACAGGGGTCCAACCCGTAAAACTGCCACAACGTAGGAAGCACATTGTCATCCAAAATAGTACAGTAGGCATTGGAGTTGAGCTTACCATGAATGGGGACCAAGGATACCAGCCCATACCAGGAAGAGTGGACTCGTCCATTGATTGTGAAGCAGCGTTCGTTTGAGCTCCGTAGTTTTTTGGCTTTTTTAAGTGTTATTAAAAGGTGAATCAATGAAAATTTTTATTATGAAGTGTTTATGAGGTGTCCAGTTCCCTGTGGAAACGAAATTTCTTGTATTCATCTAGCTTTTGACAAGCAGTGGATATTTTAATATCTTGAGTGTCGGTAAGCACTGAGTTTCAAAATGGCAGCTTGATAAAACCGAAATTGTTCTATCGTCAAAGTACTGTATGTGCAGGAAGATGAACCCTGTGGAGCAACCACGTGATGATTGGATATGATCAAAGCTTAATGTGCTTCCGCAACTTGGTTCTACCGTGAGTAAAGCAATTGTTTAATTGCATTGGTTATCCTGGGAAATAACTTTTTTTTAATTTCCTTTCTTCTAAGTGTTAATGGCGTGGATAAATTATTCTTTTTTATTATAATTTAACTTGGCTCCCAGTTTGTTTATGAAGTATATTTCTTTTTTTTTTTTTTAACTGAATAAGATTTTGTATTCAATAATTTTTCTTTTATGATGTTTTTCATTCCATAAAATAAGATGGTTCCCTTAGTAGCAATTATATGAGACAGTCCCAGTTTTTAATTTAGTGAATATTTACTTTTAAATTATGTTTTTCCCCCTCCCATAACTGGGGTTTTGTAATACTATTGATTTCCAATTACCCTTTTTTTGTAATTTTGTTTTTTTTTTAATAGTTTAAAAAATAATAATGATAATAATAGTTTAAAATTCATTCCACTGGTTCTATTCTGCGTAACAGCAATCACTTTCCCATTGAATACTGTTTTATTGTTACTATGCTAAATTCATTCTGCTTATTGATTCTGTATTGACTGTAAACGATTTACTGCAAGGGAAGTGTTAATGCTGGTAAGCTAATTTCATTAGAAGTGTAGTGCTTTATGTATTAAGATACTTGATGTTTACATTGTTCATTGTACTTATATACATTTTTACTGTTACTGATGGCTCAAATTTCGGCTTCAGCTCCTCCATCGGTAACTTCTGAAGCTCAAAGTGTCCCACCTTGTGATCCATCTCTTACTCGCGCACATAATTTCCTAGCCCAAAGTTCAGATGTATTCAAGCTTATTGGAGCAGAGAGCTCTAAACATAGGTTAAATAAGGGAGACCAAAAAACTCTTTTCGATGCCTTTAACTTGCTTTAAATATAATTTCTGATCAGTTGCAATTAATTGCAAATCAACGTGGACAAATTGATTCTCTGCAAAAGGTGGTTGCGGTTCTGGAGCCTACAGTCCCACCAGTTAAATCCTCAGACCTGCAGACTTCGGAGGATCATTCTAAAATTGATTCAGATCCTACTCTTACCTTAGTTCAACGTAAAAAGAAAAAAGCCTCTCGTCCACAACAACTGGCTGATCACGTACTCTTACTAGCTCCAACTGACCAATCTATTACTCCAAATATTCTACAAGATAAATTGGCCTCTTCAATTAAACCTTCCAAGTTAGGTATTCCAATTAAACAAATCCGTCCAACTCGCAGTAACGAGTTGCTGATTAGGTGTGAGACAAGCGAGCATTTACTAAAACTTAAAGAGATAATTTCGAGTGAAGAAAATCTATCGCGATCAGTTAAACTGCGAGAGCCCAAACCATTTCGTGACTCGATTATATTATTTGGAGTCCCTTTGGCCTTTACTGCGGAAGATTTAATTTCGGCATTGAATTTACATCTCCCAGCCAATAGAGAAAACTCAATTAAACCAAGAACCCCTCTTTCAAGACCTGATTCCAGGAAAAATTGGATTATTAGTCTGGATCGTGATTACTTTAATAGATTGGGTTATCAAGTTAGGATTTTTCTTGGCTTCACGTCCTGTCCCTATCGGCGTTACGTACGTATAACACATTGCTATAATTGTCAGGAGATAGGTCATATTAGCCGAGAGTGCCAGAATAAACCAAAGTGTGCCCAGTGTGCTGGATCTCACGACGCTCCAATAATTGATTGCCAAAAACAACCATCTTGTGTAAATTGTCTAATTTCAAATGAGCTTAAGGGAACAACATTTGATTGCACTCACACGGCATTTTCAACAAAATGTCCGACCTATCGACAGAAATCGAAGCAGCAAATCAGCCAAATGAACCGGGAATAGAGATATTAGACCCTTTAAGTAGAAATTCGTTGAAATTTATACAATGCAATTTACAGAGATCTATAGCGGCAACGAGCAACATTCATCAAATGCAGCTTGAACTGGGGTGTACAGTGGGTCTTTGTCAGGAGCCGTATATTACGTTCCAAATTTACTAATTGGTTCTTCATCTTCTAACAAAACATTTCTTTCCTTAAACCATCTGGCTGCAATCGTGTACAATGGACCTTTGTCACCACTTTTGTGGAAAGAAACTGAGCACAGTATTTCGATTCTGATTGATACCCTTGAAGGAAAATTGCTAATTATTTCAGCTTATTTTCCGCCTAGTAAGGACATAGATGCATTATTACACGAATTAGATTATCTAAAGGAAAAGCCAATTGGAAATTTTATACTAGGTGGAGACTTTAATGCGGCCAGCTTTTTTTGGGGATATCCCTACGAAAATTCTAGATCCCTTACGCTTTTGGACTTTATAGATTCTCAAAATTTGATTCTTCTTAATAAATCAGATGCTCCTCCAACCTTCGATACTTTACATGCCAAGGGTTGACCAGATTTGACTCTTACTTCTCCTTCCATTTCTCCTTTTATAGAAGATTGGACAGTAAGTGATAGCATTACATTGAGTGATCACCGAGCTATTACTTTCAGTTTTTCTCCAACTCTAAGATCCCTAGGCAAATTAAGATTTAAAACGTTCTTTGGAAGAAAAGATAAATTTCGTAGCTGTTTTTCTCCTCACATTTCATCATTAATTTGTTCTTTTCAAGATTGTAGCTCAACTTCAGATTTGGATAACACTTACAATAAAATGACTGCACTTTGCATACAAGCTTGTAAAAATGCTTTCAAAATGAGAAGGTTTTGTCTGCGTACAGCCGCTTCCTGGTGGAATGAAGAACTTACAATTGAGCGAAGGAAGTTACGGAAATTGCGAAAACGAGCACAAGCCACCTATGAAGTTATAAATCGTGCTTCATTATTTCAAGAGTATAAGAAATCTCAGGCCTTGTACAAGAAAAAAATTAGGGAAACCAAATTATCGTCTTGGAGAACGTTTTGTACCAACACCCAACAAAAGTACGGCTCAGCTTTCCAAATTGCTTTCGATAAAGTTTTCCAGCCTTGTTCTCTTCCAATACAAATTTTTCCTTCGGCTACAAGTTCACAGCAAGTGGTAGCACATGTCTTAAGATCGCTTTTCCAAGAAGATTTACCAGAAAAAGATGATTCAACGCAGCGAGAGTTACGTTTTAAATTTAATAACCATGCTTCTTCTTTCTCTTTCCCAGAATCTCTACCAAATTTTCTGGAATTAGAACGCATTATTAATCACCTAAATTTAAAGAAGGCTCCCGGACCAGACGGCCTAGATAATGTTGTTGTTCGACTGTTGTTCAGTATTGCACCGGACTTGATCATTGCATATGTCCAAACCTGCTGGCGACTCCGATACATTCCGAAAGAAACGTAAAGAGCAGAAGTCGTACTTTTCTTAAAACAGCACAAAGATCCACTTAGACCGCAATCCTACCGGCCAATTTGTTTAATACCAGCTTTAGGTAAGCTCTTGGAGAGGGTAATTTTAGGGCGTCTGCAGTATTATTTACAGAAAAATAGTATACTACATCCATCACAATATGGATTTCAAAAAGGGCGCTCTACAGAGCATGCAATCTACGACCTGATTTCGTCACTACAATCGAATAGGAACGAGCATTTGCACTCGATTTTGATCAGCATCGATATACAAGGAGCTTTTGACTCCCTGTGGTGGCCGGATATAATAGACGCTCTGGTCACCATGGGGTGTCAAGTAGATATCATTGACCTCATTCGAAGTTACCTGCAAGATCGTCATATCCAAGTGACTTTGGATTCAGGACAATATGATCAAGAATTACAAAAAGGGTGTCCTCAGGGATCTTGTCTCGGTCCCATTTTGTGGACGATAGTAGCTGACTCTCTTTTGCGACAGTTTGATGGAAAGTCAGACTGTAAACTCATAGCTTTTGAAGATGATTTTATGCTAATTGTTAAAGGTAAATCGGGTATTTCTTCTGCGGCTCAAGCTTATCTGGATATCAAAACAAACTGGGTCGAAGGCACAAACTGATTATTTCTACCAGTAAAACTCAAGCAATGTTGATAGGGGCATCTAAACCCCTCAAACGCAAACACCTTTAAAATTGCAAGGCAAATCTAATAAATTTGTAGGAAGCTTGAGATACCTAGGTCTTATTATTGATTCCAATCTTTCTTGGACGACTCACATGAAGGCAATCAGAACAAAAGTAATGTCACTCACAATTCACATGAAACGAACAACTAGTAAGAATTGGGGAATCTCATCGCGGATTTTAAAAATATGGTACTTGACTGTAATAGAAAGAATAGTCTTATATTGTTCAGCAATATGGGCTTACTGTCTTACGACACATGAGAAACGACTCTTAATTTCTATTCAAAGATCTTTTTTTCTAATGATCAGTCGAAGTTACAGAACAACTTCCAATGATGCTTTGCAGGTCTTGTCCGGCATTCCTCCGTTGGACTTAACAGCAGAAAGGGAAGCGGTGCTGGCTCGAGTTTTGCGTCTTCATCTAGAGAGTAAACTGTGGAATATTTCATACGATCCTTTTAGTTATGAAACTAGGAGCACAGAACTTCTGTGTCATCCAGCACAAAATGACATTTCATGTGCAATAAGGACAACCTTCTCGAATGAGTCAAAAAGTCAATTCCAGATTTACACAGATGGATCTCATTCGGGACAAGGAACAGGATGTGGACTATGTGTAATTCAAAATGGCAAACCAATGCATTCATGGCGTCGAAGACTGAGGCCAGCGAACTCTATTTTTCAAGCTGAACTACTCTCATTAAAAAAAGCAGTAGATCTTTCAAGTCAATTTCCATCACAAGTGGAAATTTACAGTGATTCACTTTCTAGTCTGGAGGCCATAAAGGGGGAAAATTCAAGAAATACAATAGTAGCAGAGATAAAAATCCTTCTTCTTAACCTTCCTGCCCCTTCTATACCCTTATTGAGTTGGGTTCCCGCTCATAGGGGGATTTATGGCAATGAGTTGGCAGACCAGTTGGCAAAGGAAGCGGTAAGAGGGAATAATCTTCCTCAATATTCATTGTCTTTACCATTTTCTTATATTAAGAGATATACAAAAGAGAACTTACTCCAGCAATGTCAAAAAAAAAAAAAAAAAAAAAAAAAAAAAAAAAAAAAAAGGAACACTCTACAACGGGCAGAAGAACTTTTAAATTTTTGCCAAAGGTCTCGGAAACATTTTTGTTTTCATCTGCAGCGCAATCAACTTTTCTCACGGGACACGGCCCCTTTCCGTCGTATTTATTCCGATTTCATCTTAAGGAAGATGACACATGTCACTGTGGAAGTATTGGGTCTCCAGACTATTTTACGTTTTCTTGCCCACTTACCGCTGAATTTCATCTGCAAAGATCATCTGACTTATATTGGAGTGAATGGACTAAAACACTATTAAAACGACAAATTCTTCAGCACAGATTAACTCAAATTTTTAATATTTGCAATAAAATGTATACGTTTCCAACAACCTTCGCATAATATTTGCACTATGGGTAGCCTTTAATTTTTTCCCTTCCCATTTGACATGTTGTAATGATAGTTGTGTGTTTAACTTCAATGCATAGAATATTTAGGACTATTAAGTAATGGATATGCTCTGCACTTCCACATGGGAATTGTCTGTTTGTATGTTAATATTATAGCCTTTAATTATGATTTTTTGTTATTTTATAGTTATTATTTTGTTCTTTTTATTATTTTTTTGCCATTTTGTTATTATTGTATTATTTTTGCATTTTTGTAAGTTAATTACAATTATTCTTAGCTGGTAAACTGGAATATTCTGACTGTGTAAAAAAAAAGGAAAAAAAAAAAAAAAAGTTCATTACAGTTCTTAGAATATCTGCATTTTCAGTAAGAACAAGAATTTAGAACTGTATCTAATTATTTTCTGGATTATAATGCTTCCTTGTTATTAGAGTTATAATTAAATGTATGAAATATTTAAGTCTATCGAGTTTTGATAGCATTGGTAAATGTCTCTTCTATATTTGATAGAGAGTTCAGTGTTTTGTATTTGCATATAAGAATAAATATCTGAGGATGTTTTGTAGCTTTTTATAGGATCTGGAATTATAACAGCCTTGTACAGAACAACTTCTGTATATCATGTCCATCACAATTGGGTATACGTTTCTGTTTTCCGGTAGATTAACTATTTTAAGCATTGGGAACTATTACAGCCAATTCAACTTAGAGCGGATTTATTTTATTAGCTGGCAAATTGGAATAAACTAACTGTAATGAAAAATTGGTTGCAGTATTTGAAACATGTGCATTTATATAGTATGATGGATTGATAACTATACTAACTGTAATGAAAAAATTAGTTGCAGCATTTGAAACATGTGCATTTATATGGTATAATTGATTGGTATATTATATGTACCGAATAATTTTTGTTATTTCATGTTTGTTACAATTGGGAATTGGTTCCTGTTTTTATGTAGATGTTTTTAATTATTTGAAGAAATTGGGCACTGTTATAGCCATTTTACAAGAATGATTAGCTATATTTGAATATGTGTTCTTATGTTGTAGGAATACCTGTCAATTTGTATAGATTGAAATTGTTTATTTGTGCTTTTTATAATTGTATAATAGAAATTTATTATTTTAACTGCCATAAAAAAAAATTAGTTGCAGTTTTTTTTTTTTTTTTTTTTTTTTTTTTTTAAACATGTACATTTGTAGTATGTTTGATTGGTAAATATTTTAACTGTAATGAAAAATTAGTTGCAGCATTTGAAACATGTGTATTTTTATGGCAATATATGATTGCCATAAAAATACACATGTGATGATTGGTATATAATATGTGCTGAATAATTATGTATTTTATGTCTATTTTAATTGGGAATTAGTTCCTGTTTTCCATTAGACGTTTTATTTTAGAATATGTGCTTTATATTGTTGGAATGCCAGTCAATTTGTATTGACTGAAACTGTTTAACAAATTTGTAGTTTTGCACAATTTAGAATTATATTGAAAAATTTAAGGATTAGTTTCCTTCTTTTTTTTATCATCTGGGAGCCAAGTCATTATTTACAAAACATTTGCTTCTGTGGATAATAGTAAAATAGTGTACATAATACAATGAACTTCCCAATTGCAATTTCGGGATTGACTTGTGGTTAATTGCGACACAGCAGTGTGCAAATTGCTATGGACACACATAATGAGGTGTGCAAACTGTTAAGGACACGAAGTTATGATGTATCGAAGTGGACAAGTAGTATTTACTTGAACGATGAAGTTAACAAAAGAGAAAATAGAATAATCTACACAACATCATATACTTTGGGCTATGGAACTATCAACTGCCTGAACTGATGTGACTGGCTTACTCTGTGGATAACTGCAAAAATAATACGGACACACATCATTAGGTGTGTAACTGATAACATGAAGTTATGACGTATTGAAGAAGACATAGGTTTAAAAACTGGTTAATATATAAGTTCCACTCTCCACTACATAGATCCTATTCATGACAATGTAATTATTAATTGATCGTATATTTATTTTCATACGGATTATTATGTAACAATTATTGTATAGATGACACTGTCAATTTAGCATTGTACTATTATTATCATTGATTCAGTGAATGCCGCTGGCGGTGGATTGTAGATTCTTTTCCGTCGCATGGACATATAACTCTGATTGGTGTAGAACCTTAGGTCGGAGGTCCATGCGACTGCGTATCAGCCCATACCAGGAGAAACCATGGAGGTAGGAAGTAAGATGGAGTCGCTCTAAACAAGTTTCTCCGTACCCTGCTCTGAAGCACCGGCGATCCCTACGTGGTGACCAAAACATTGGGTCATTTACCATTGAGTTCTATGGGATTTGACGCGTTCGGATGTAAATATTTTGTAATTACGTCGCAAATATACATATAAATGTATATATTTTCTTTTTCTACAACACTGCAGAGTCCTAAGTATGTGAAAACAACATATTTTTAAACAACATTTCATTCTGAACGGAATTAAATGCTATACTTTTCACAGGACAGTTTTCTCAGAATGGTTTAATTTGAATGAAATATTTTCACAAGTTTTCGTTAATTACATTAGAAAAAAAAATTAAGGTAATTCAATTTTATTCGGTTAAGGTACAAAAATTAAGATCAAAGTTTATTGTATTATTAATATTAAAATTATGCATTATTTCTTTTCTATTTATAGAGCTTCTTCCTAAAATACTTTCTTAAATGTGACATGATTTTTTGGCTTCTTTTAAATCGAAAAATGTAAGTCAATTTATAATTAATGCTCTATTCGGTTCATTTTAAATTAGAGAATTATTAGGAATTAGCGAAATACTTTAAATAAGTATTTCGCTAATTCCTAATAATTAAATAGGTATTAAATAGTACTTGACTTTCTCTGAACATTTCTGAAAGGGAATAAAATACTCGTAAGTTTTTTTTTTCAAGTATTATTTAAAACTTGTAACTGAGTTATTATAAAATGTAAAGGGAATAATTCTTTTAATTATACTTATCAGATTTTTTTTTTTTTTTACCCTTCATTTCAACAATACATATTCCAAAACTCTTTATTACGTTCTTAAGTGCGCATCTCATAGCATTTGCTTTACAATACCTTTTAACAGATTGCTTTCCAATACGAACAATTCTTGCTTAAATAGTTTTATAACGTATTTGTCAACAGGATTTCAATTTATGTTTACAATTCAATATTAAGGTTATTATATATTTAGATAACATTTATAATCATTATAAATTAGATATATTTAATCATTAGATTTCTTCACAGTACTTTCACAGTTGTTTATAAGTGAATAAATTCTTCATTTCAAATACATTTATAAATAATTTAATGAATATTTAAGTATTTTGTCAAATGCAGATACATGCATTTTGCAAGCACATGCATAAATACTTATACATATTTCCTATTTATCATTTCCGGCATGTGCAAATCTTTAATTTCTGTGCATTCACTATATTTTTCGTGTAAAGTAATTTATACTAATTTAGCATACACCCGAAAGTTTTACATAAAAATATATATGAATATAATTTGAATGAAAATTATAAATATTATTTTTAATACCCACTCAAAGGTCAGTTTTTCTTCAAAATTCCTCCACGATGGCATCTCTCTCTTTAGGCAGATAGCCCTTGCATGCGTTACTCTATTTAATAAAAACTTAATCTGACCTATGTGCCTAATTACAAATATTTTAACATACATAATTTTATATTTACATTTAGCCATCAAGTTTCAAACTTTTCAAATCTTCTAGAAAATAAATTTTGGCAGATCTCTTTTAGCAATTTTCTTAAAATGTATATTTTTGAAGTGCAACAGCTTAGAATTTTATAAAACAAATTCATAATCAAAATCGCTGTTTTAGTTATCGAAAAATAACCAAGATGTGATTTTTGCGTAAATGTCAGTAAACTATACAAATTGCTATTATCCATCACACTATGAATGTTTCTTTCATGCGAGAGTGTCCCTTTTTCGATTTCTATGGAACTGTCGTGTGTCGAAATACTATCAGAATCTTGTCAAGCGAGCTTCTAATATAAACAAAGAACATCCCGTCTGGTGACCAAAGCTTCAAAGCAGTGCTTCACTTCTAGCGCGAAATGGCTCTCCTCCCTTTCCTACCTCCATGGGAGAAACACCCCCAGACCATAATTCCACCTCCGCCGAACTTGACTGTTGGCACAATGCATTCTGGCAGGAGACGTTCTCTAGGTAGACGCCAGACCCAGACCCTGCCATCCGAACGGTAAAGGGTGAAAATTGATTCGTCACTCCAAAGAACCCGTTTCCACTGATCTACGGTCCAATTTCGATGTGCTTTGCACCACATTAACCGAGCAGAGCGGTTGGACTTTGTGATCAAGGGCTTATGGGCAGCAGCACGACCATGAAAACCAAGCAGATGTTCTTCCTTACGGATGATATTCATTGAAACAATACTCCCGGATGCCTGTTGAAACTCCTCGCGGATAAGGGCCATTGGTTGGGTGCGGTTCTCACGAATTTCTCTGGACAGCACTCGTTGGTCTCTATCTCCTAGTTTCGTTGGTCTGCCGACTCAGGGCACATTCCGACAATCACCGCTCACCTTCCACTTCTTAATCACATAGGCCACTGTCGATTTTGGGTACTTCAGATCGCTAGATATGTCCCTTAAGGATCGGCCACATTTGTGATACCCGATAATAATACCTTTCTCGAAATCAGAGAGCTCCGAACTGCGAGGCATCTTGCATGCGACTAAAGCCGATGCTGTTTCCTACACGATATATACCGACGGAGTCCGTGATGTGCCTTAGGACCGCAGATATCGTCATTTGCATAGGTGTCCAAATACTTATTGGTAGTCAGTGTATAACGTTTCCTTTCGTTTATACATTCGGGCAATCTTTTCGCCATTGCTCTTTCTTCAATAGAAATGGAAATCCGCCGGCAGCTGATTCGCCATGGGTTGTTTCACCAAGTAGACATGAAATACGTAATAAATGTTGCTTTGATATCTCGTGCGTAACGATATATTTGTATAAAATTGTGTACAAAATCATTTCGTATTTTATTCAAAAGCTTTTAATAAGAGGAATTTGCTGAGATGTAAATGTTAACAAACCGTTTAATTCTTTAAACGACAAAAGTTTAGAAAGGGATTTTACCATACCTTTGGTACATCTTTTTCTCCGATTTGTTTAAAATTCCTGCAGGAAATCGAGTTTTCATAAAAAAAATATTTTATGAAGACGTTATCTAAAGAGTGGTCGATTTATTTTTAAATTTCAAAATAATTTCCTTTTTACTATGAATATTGCATTATATTATACCTAATTTTAATGTTATGTTTTATTTTAATATTATATATTTTTTTATTTTAATATTATATATTTTTTTATAATTATATATTTCATTTTAATTATGAATGTTTATATTTACTGATTTGAATGTAATGAAATATCTCATATCAATAATGAATTAATTATTTTAATGTATTTTAATTACTCTAGAAGCTGTATTTAATAGCAAAAGCTTTTCTCTTTTAAAATTTAAGTCAGAAGTAAGTAAACAATATAGACACACTATAGGCATAAAAAGATATAATATAGCCATTTAAATAAAAATAAGGCTTAATGACATAATGGTTTTATTGTAACCGTATCATATGCATGCAGTAAACCTAATTAAACGCAAGTAAACAGGGTAGATGGGAATAATTTAAATAAAATTTTTATCAGGATCGGAAAAGTCATTAGTTCTAGGTAATACTTTAGTAAGAAAAATATGTTTTGATTCTACAATAGGTAAGCAAAATTATTAAACTAAATAATCTTAGTATAATACGGCAAGATATAATACGAGTACAATTATGTTAAGAGAAATATGTGTTGACGGCAAATCGGCCCGACTGCAAAATGGCCACATCGAAACGGCGGCAAATTGTCCCAGATTTCCCCGCATAATAGTCGCGCCTAAACGTTCACAATAAAAAACTGGCACAAAAAGTGCGATTATTACGCAAGTAAACACGGTAGATGGGAATAATTTACTTTACAGATTATATTCAATGTAAAGTTTAAAAATTCACCTGCACCATTTTTTTAAACCTTCATTACCTATATTCAAATTATCATTTAGCTGCGTTCTACGATATATTTCTATCCCTCCCCCTCCGAAGCAGATAAACTTTATTTTTATTCCTTGTACGAAGTAAAGGAAATGTTATAATCATGAAAAACTTCGGATATCATATTTTAAAGAAAATAGTTATTTTGACTGCACTCGAATGTATTTGAAAGATGTTTTGGAGTGAAATCTGTACGTACGGAAAGTGTGTGTGTGTGTGATTATGGCAAAGCCTCGAGTGCTATCTGCCTAAGAGGAGGGATGCCTTCGTGGAGGACTTTCTAAGGGAAACTGGCTCGTATACACGTTACACATGGGGAAAGCCACGGAAACGCCCATGCAGCCAGCCCGTTCGCGGGATTCGAACCTCGGACCGAACTACCAGTGTTCAGCGACTTTACCGCTCGGCCGCTGGTGGGCCCGTACGGAAAGAATAAAGGACTGTTTTGCCCAAAACGGATACTAAAATGTATTTAAAATGAATTCAGAAGAGACTTTTGTTCTTGAAGCCTGTACGTAGGTATGTACGTATCTCGCATAACTCAAAAAAGAGTAGCCTCAGAATGTTCAAATTTTGTATGTGGGATTCCTATAACTTTCCTTTTCGGTGCACGTTCCTTTTTGGTTGCACTCGGCAGCACCAAAAGTACAACATACTGAACATTGTAAACGCAAAATAAAAAAACTCGAAATTTCGGCTGACTTTTAAGTATTTCAGAGTCCACTGTCCCCTTAACATTAAATAAAAAGTTTCACTACTATCACGTGGTTACGAAGCAGGGAAAATGCACTTCGTTCTCACAAAAAAAAAAAAAAAAAAAAAAAAAAACTATTAAAAATAATAATAATAAATGCACATCAATAAATTTTTACAGTCGAGTTTTTCATTCAGTTTAGATTAATTTTATGTAATATAATGATAAATAATTTCTTAAAACTGAATAGTTTGCATATTTGGGAAGGGATTTGCCCTAACCGGTGACGTCTCATTACTTAAGTTTAAAAGTATACGAACTAATTTTCAACTACAAACCATTTGTATATTCAGTGAAAGACTGTAGACCTTTTTCTTGTAGCTAAATACGTCGCGTTGAAAATTTTGCATTTTAAATCTCTAACATTCAAATCATTTTATTTTTTACATGTCGTATTCTATTTAATAAAGACTACACTTAAATAGAAAACTGTGTGGGTCATTGCAGCATTTCGCTTTTTAGAACAATTATAATCAAAGAGGTGATAATCTTATAATATTTTTTGATTGTCTAAATTCAAATCTACTCGAAATTCAATTATTTTTTTCATCTACCCCTTGTGCCAGTTGCAGCGAAGTGCTGCTCAGTCCCGCTTAGCAAATGTGACAAAGTACTAAGGCCAAAGTGTATGGGTGACTACCGTTCAAGTGCCAAGGCTTTTCATGTTTTTTTTTTTTTTTTCACTGTTAAAAATTAATACGAAAAGAACCCGATTGACCGACGAGCAACTAAAATACGCAATGAAGATAATTTCTAGTAATTCTTCTCCAGTGCATGGACATTATACAATTACAAACAAATATTATATTTACATACAAAATTTGTAATTATTTACATACAATGTATATTTGTAATTAATTACATACAAAGCTATGTATTTTAATTTATCTGAAGAAGAAAAATTTAATAATAAGAGAAAAAGAGTAGTTTGTCATTATTTTTTCTCAAGTTTTGTCCCCTTGGAAAGTTTTCTCTGTAAATTAAAAAAGATTTTATTCTCAGATTGGTACAGAGGAATTGACAAATTCATGTTGGGAGATTCAGGTTCGGAGACGTACAACTGGGAAAACTTGAAGACAGCGTTGTTAAAAGCATTTCCAGGCATGAAAGACCATGTGGAGCTAGAGTCAGAATTGTTTAGTAAATATCAAACGAGTTTTGATGATTTAACGGAATTTATTTTAAGAAAAATTCAAGTTTTTAATCTATTATATGGGAAGAGGCCAGATAACGAACTTATTGAAGTGATTTTTCCGCGTCTACTATCGTCAGCTCAAGATTTTTTTGTAGTCCGAAACCCGCATACATTAGAAAACCTCTTCCAGCTTGCGTTGAAGTTCCAAAGCAGAAGCGCGGAGAACGTGCGTGCAAATCAGTTTCGACAACATTCAAGGTTTCCTCCGTAGAAGAAATCGCAAGTTCAGCAGAGCGTATATCGGCAAACGGGAAAAGGTGGAAAGTCTGAGAGCAAAAGCACTGGTAAATCTAAGGCTTTCGGATACAAAAACTAGAAAATAAAGGGGAGGAAAAGCAAAAGTTAAACTAACAGCGGTGATCGAAAAGGGGGCACGCCCACCGAGTAGGAAGAAAAGTCCCTCAGAAATCCATTTGAACTCAGTGATGGTGCAAAATCTGGCCGTGCCAGAAATACATATTTTACTAAATGAGTACCGACCACTGCCCTCCTGGACACCGCAGCTCAGTATTGCTTTCTCTCACAGAATTTCATTAAAAAGCATTTTCGTCGTTACAGACTGTTTAAAACCTCGGGACAACGACACCCAAGTCAAACAGTGCGTATGTTTGGAGAAAACCGCATTGCATGTACAAATTAAAAATGAAGTGTTAAAAGTAAATTTTCTAGTGCTGAAAGACTTGCTTAACATCAATAATATTGGGGGTTGATTTCTTACGCGCAGCTAGTGACAATCTTAATTTCCGGAATTCTACGTTGCAGGTACACATGGACACCATGGAAAAAGAGGAAGGGGCTATGCCGGAAATAAGCCCAGACCACCTGAAACCCGAGGAGAAAGGAAAAAAATGAAGATTTGGTAAGAAAGTTTATTTCTTTATTCGACGAGAAGCCGGGCTTCTGTCAAGTCGTAACTCATGCTATTAATACAGGTAACGCCCCTTCATTACGGTCTAAACCATACAGATACGACAGGGTTAAAGAACACATTTTGGAACATCATATACAGAAAATGTTAAATAATAAAATCATTGTGCCGAGCACTAGTCCGTACGCAAGTCCGGTGGTCCTTTGCAGAAAAAAAAAATGGGCTACCGCCCGAGCACCTCGAATCGTACAGGTTAGCGGTTGATTATCGTACTAAACAGCGTAACGAAATATCCCACGTATCCCCTACCAATAATTGATGAAATAATCAGAAAAATTCGCTCCACTAACCTTAGACTCCTTGATAACCTTAGACTTAATGTCTGGTTATTTTCAAATCGCTGTAAAACACGAAAATGTCAAAAACACAGCTTTTATCACAGAATCGGGTATCTATGCCTTCTTAAGAATGCCGTTTGGTTTAGGAGGAGCGCCGGCTACATTTCAGGAAGCCAAGAATATAGTTTTAAGATCAGTTTTGGGTAAAAGTACAATAATTTACCTGGATGACATAATAGTCACCAGCAAAACGCCAAGGAGTTGCGATGCCTTGGGTACAAGATTTAAGAAGTCTTGAAGTTTTCTCAGTTGTACGTCTCCAAACCTGAATCCCCCAACAAGAACTTGCCAATTCCTCTGTACCAGCTGAGAGCTTCATGCTTTAGTTTCGTAGTAGATATGGTAATTTTCTGCAACTGGTTCACTGAATATAAAATAAAATGCAGCATCAGCTGCTCGAGGAAGGTCATTACTGAGCCTTTTCGGTCAAATGTTGCTGCTGGCTTCATCGCTGTTCTCATAGTTTCTACGATAAATCCGAATCCTTTCATCGAATTTGTCAATGTCTGAGGTATCTGAAAGGTCTAAGGGGTCAACGCAAATTTTCGTCTCCTAACGGCATGATCCGTTAAAATTTTTCGGGCCCCCAATGTAAGAAGATTTAAGAAGTAAGGTTACCGATACCGGCAATTCCAGGATATTAGCAATAAAAAGCTACCCTCACACAAACACGGCTAAAAATTATCTTCATTTTGGGGCTTGTGTTCCTATTATAGGGTATTCATTAAAGACATTGCGAAGATTGTCGAGTCTCTTTTAGTTCTTAAACGAAAAAAAAAAACCCAGATTTTCTTGGACAGCCGAGGCAAACAAGACTTTTGAACAATTGAAAAAACGCCTTAATTAATGCCCCAGTTCTCAAATTCCCAGAAGGGAACAAAATCTAGAGATTGCTGCGGATGCATCCGATTACGCAATTGGTGCTGTTCTTTCCCAAAAAGGGCAGCCGATAGCTTTTTGTCAAAAACTCTTAACCCAACTCAAAGTAACTACTCGACAACAGAGCTAGAAACGCTCGCTGTTTTATTAGTGGATCAGAAATTTCGCGTTTACTTCTGAAGTGCTCCGATAGCAGAATACTCGGACCATGAGGTAGATCGTCGCTTGTATTCCGGGAAAAATCTGTCGCCCCGCCTGATACGGTGGACAGTAAAATTACAAGAGTTTAATTGAATTATAAAACATATGCCTCGAAAAGAAAATTTAGTAGGCGATGCCCTTTCAAGAGTTAAGATTGATGAGGAGGGGAATAGAGACAAGTGGGCTATCATGTCAGCTAGGTAATGGAGCCCCTATTCTCTGGTTAACAGTCTATCATTGAAGAATTAAGATAGGATCCTGAATTCAAGGACATTTACGCATATCTTGAAGACTCCGAAAATTTTGAACATGTAGACTTAACAGCTATTCGCAATAGGACGACGCATTATGAATTAATTGATAAATTACTGTTTTACACAAAAGTAACAAATGAAAATCAAGAATACCGGCCAGGATCTCAGCGAGTCTACGTTTAAATATTTTAGAAGAGCTCCATAAATCCCCAATGGCAACACATCTTGGAATTCGAAAAACCGCACAGAGGGTACGCAAAGCGGTTTATTTTCCGCAGTTACAGAGGGTGGTTATGGCGTATGTCAGGTCGTGTCACTTGTGCCAATTAATAAATTATGTTAATTACAGCCCGGCCGGGTATTTAAAAAAAACATAAAGATTATTTTCCCAAATGAAATGGTTGGCATTGATTTGCTTGAACCCTACCCTAGAACAAGAATAAATAAAAATAGGTATTTGTTAACCGTAGTTGATCATTTTTCAAAATGGGTCGAAATAGTCCCCCTTAAAGTGCTCCTCAGCTAAAATAGTCGCAGATTCGTTTTTAAATAAGTGTATTTTAAAATACGGGGTCCCACTGAAAGTAATATCAGATAATGGCAAACAATTTGTTACTACTATATTAAAAAATCTTTGCACAGGACTTGGCATACGCCATCTAAAAATGGTACCATATAGACCGAAATCGAATATTGCGAAACGTGTAAATAAGAATATTGTAAAAATTATTAGGGGATACGTTAAGAATTACCACGACCGCGGGACAGCTGTGCCAATGAGTTAGTTTTTGCCTGGAGAACAGCAAAGCATAATGCTGCACAAAAGACCCTCCCCCCCCGAAAAGCTATTTTTAGGAAGAAAGATTTTAACGCCTTTAGACAAGGTGTTCTTTGTACAACAAAGGCAAGAAAAATTCAAGTTGAAGGACATACAGAAAATTATCGATGAAGCAATTAAAAACTCCGACGTAGCAAGGCAGAAACAGAAAATATGTTACGATAAAAATAGAAGGGAAATGGAATATACATTGGGGCAGAAAGTATTAAATGTAAAACATTCCTTATCATCCGCACTCGAAAACAGAGGTCGCAAATTTCGAGCCCAGGTTTGAAGGGTCGTATAATAGTGGAGATAATAAAAGAAGCCACTTTTTATTTAAAGATTGAAAATGGCCAGCAAGTAGTTGCAAGTTTTGATCAAATCAAACCAGATTGTAATCTTACTGATTTTCAAGTTTTACAGGATTTGTTGCAGAATCCTGGATGCGAACAAAGAATTCCGTCAAGTCTGAAGCAGAGCTGGAGTCTCCTAACAGCAAAAAGAAAACAGATTGAGAAGCCGGAACAATCATCGGCCAAGCAGATTCAACAGGAAAAGGTTCAGGCTCAGCGAAACGAAGGAAAACAAGGCCTACGAACGAACACGCCAAAACAGATGATTCAAGAAAAACACCAGTACCGGCAGCGAAGAGGAAAAGGCCTGCAGAGGAGGTTCCAGCGAAACAACCGATTCAACAAAGGGCGGAATTAACGAAAAGTAAGCTACGTTTTCCCGCGGCAACGACCCCTAGGGAAGTCCAAGGAGGTCCAGATTGGAGAATGAGAAGGAATAAAAGACCAGCCGAAACAACCCAACAAGTAAGAAGGTCAAAACGAGTGGAAAGACCCGGGAAACGAATGGCTTCGCCAGAAGAAGAGGAATTTGCAATTTCAAAACCTAAACAGCCGTCCGGCAAAGACCCGAAGTTCGTCGACATAGAGCAGAAGAGAAAAAGGAAAGACGGAAACGGCGCGGATCATCGAAGTCGGAGAAGTAGACTGAAATTAAGATATCCGACGTTTGAGCTGTTCTGCTTCATCAGGATGGATACAGAAAGAGAAAAGATAAATGAAATTTTTTTTGTTCCCTTATTTTACATACAAAGTTCAATTTATGTTATGTGGTTGTAAGTTTGCTAAATATTGTTGAAAGAAGATATTAAAAATGCTAAATATTGTAAAAAGATTTTTGTGTTCGCAATTTGGTGAGAATGTAGCAGTAAATAGTTTTGTTAAGAACTCGGAAGTTGCGAGAATTAAATTGTGAATATCTTTTAGTCGGCTTGAGTTCTTTGAATAGTCAATTTTGTTAATTTAAAGCTAAGATTTCATGAAAAGATGATATAAGCAACTATGACTTTTGATGTAAAGTGAATTTAAAATTTGATGTGTAAATATCTGAAAAATTTTTATGTTCAAAGTAGAAATGTTAAATGGGAGTGTTAAAGTGTCTTAAGATTAAACTTGCACAAAAGATAAATTTTGGCCAAAGTGCAAGTGAATTTATGAAACAATTGAATATTTTAGAATTTAATGTTAGGCTCTCCAGCTAACACTTTAAATTTAAGCTCTCGCTTAGTCTAATTAGGAAAGAGTTTGTGCATAGGGAGTCTTTTTGAGATCTAGTATGTCAAGTCTAACAAATGTTAGATGATGGTTAGCGGTAGTTTTTGTTCGCGGTAACACAACATGAGTACCCTAAATACATTCAGAACAATTTCTGGAGAGCATTGGGGAAAGAGAAGTTTAAGTATGAATGAAAGTTGTGTGAGAGCCAAATGATGCCAGTAAAGGAGTAATTGTAAGGAAGATGGAAATTTTTGTAAAAGAAAGAACTAATGCTATTTCCTTCCGGATAATTTGGAAGGACACAAAGCCTAAAACTCCTTGACCAAGAAGAAGTTGATGTTTGTCGAGAGACAGATGAAAATTTGTAAAATTTCTAGTTATAGTCTAGCTTTAGATTTGCTGTAAAGTTGGTCCTAAACAGAAAGTATAAAGTGAAAACTAGTTAATGAAAGAGCTAAGAAGTGTTACATTGAACTTTAAGAAGTTGTTTAGACTTTAAAATCTTAAACAGGGTCGTTTTGAGACCTTATTTTTCGAGTATTTAAAGTCTGGTCGAGAAAATTGTAAGGTTTATGGTAATTTTTCTAACATTTATTTTTTTTAGTTAAAAGTTACCTTCCTATCTTCCTGAATTTCAACTTACAGCTTCCGGCCAGAACGTATTTTCAGGAATCGCGTTTGAATGCAAATGAGGAGTAGTATTCAACTGTAAAGTTCTACTGACTTCGTGAGAAAGCCAGTGATTCTGACTAGCGCGCGTTTGCCTTTTTAGGCTATTCTCTCTCTTAAGCTATTATTACGCTCGGTCGTACTTTAGGCCCTTAATAGCTTTGCCGCTATTTAGCATTAAGGGGCTAACTCTGTTAGAATCGTGATAGCTTCGGCTATATCTTTTTAATTAGATCAGTTTAGTTCTTAGTTTCTTGAGTTCAAGCCGGAGTGGAGGCTTTATTGTGACTCCAAGAAAGGAGTCATCTGTTAAACTTTTTTGGAATAATAAAGGGTAATTTAACCTTTCTCACGTTTTGTTCTCTGTCTCACGAACTCAAGCGATTATTCGCTTATCAGTTTTTAAGGTTCATCACTTCACCTGTAACTTTAAAGCACACAGGTTGGAATCTTACATACTATTTAAAACTATGACTGATTATGAATTTCGGAAAATTAATTTATGAACAAATTCTCCTTTTTAACTACACCAGTTCATGAAATATAATAGCGTTAAAAAATACACAACTTTAAAAACCCTTTTAACATTTTTGCATTATCCTAACGAAAAATCTTCTTCCTTATACCTTTTTCTAACGTAAATTATCTTTTATCATCGAAATGAAAAGAAAAAATCAATTTTAATTCAATACTCTGAAACTGCGCGAGGAAAAGTTTATATTTTAATGAGATCTGATCACAAAAGAGATTTTAAAATATTCATTTGTATCTGGCTGTGATGTCAACTCATGGACATGCTGGCGTTTTGAAACCGGCGATGTTACAACGAAGCAACCACATCGGGCATTCAAATGAGTTTTCCTTGAAGAAGTGGAAATTTCCTCAGTAGTTTTCCTTATCCCATCTAAAGAAACTTTTTGTAGCAAATGAAATTATAAGTTATCTATAATTGCTTCTTAAATGTTCGGAATTTAGGATATTAATAATCCAATACACTGCATTTCTGCATCAATATTTTTCTTTAATTCGTGCCAAAAGCCTTGCGAAGAATATAGCCATTAACCGAAAAATCCTTTTCTCTAATGTAATCTAATCTTCACAGGAGACCAAGATCTTCTGAAACCACGGGTCGTCAACTGAGAGAGATCTCGCTACATTTATCTATCTAACATATAAAAATATTTTTATCTAAATGATTAATAAGCTCGAGTAACCCATCGGTCACAATGACTTTGTTGCCGGTTCAGACTTCCAGGCAAAGCTGAACTGAGGTCAAAAGTTTCTCACATAGTGTAGAATCTACACCCCTCCCCTCGTTTACTTTTGTTTGATGAATGGAGAAGCACGTGACGGATCAAAGGCGACATTTGTTGATGACTTTGAGCCAAAGTTCAAATTGAGATAAATATTATAGTAATGGAGATAGATACTTGCAAATCTTGCATAACTTCCGTCCTTATTTTCAACTTTAGATCTTTTTTCCTAAACCATTTGTTGAACCTAATCGATTTAATAGATTTTAACTTTCTTAATTTACATTAAATAAACGATTTCTGGATGAATGAATTCCATTCATACCGTTGAAGAAGAATGAAAATGTGCGAATTCAATGGAGTTGCCCAGAAGGAACTCTCAGTAATTTGCCAAAATTAGTCTCTCTTAAAATTGTTTAATTCGGCAATTTAAATTTAATTACTATCGTAATGTTGCTAAAGTTTTTTTTATTTAATTTATTGATTTTATTCAGTAGTAATATCTATTACATCATAATGTTTCATTATATTCGTTTTATTTAAGTACATAACAAATAATTAAAATTATCCTCGGGAATATATTGCTGGTTCAAAGTATTTACAATGGCCTCATAAAAATGATCTGATATTATTATTACCTTCTATAAAGACAACTAAATTTAATTATTAAAAGTTAAAATAACGTTTTTGCGTCAAATATTTAATTTTGTAGGTAATTTAGACTTTTGCATGCATTTTTTATGAGATGTACGGAAAACACTAATAAAGTATAAATTGATTGTAATTAGTAATGTACACGTTAAGTAAACAAATGCTAAAAAAATAAAACTCGGATTTTTTTTGTTGTTGTTGTTTTGTTTGTTGTTGTTTTTTGTAAATTCGGTTTAGAAAAAATACCTGATTTTAATACAGTTTTTCGCACACAATTCAGACAAATTTATAACTAAACTATAAACCAAAATAGCTTTTCCATCACTTCTTAGTGACATGCAGATTAAATGTTGATGATCTGAGCATTTTCCTATACACGTATGACGATATTAAGTTTGCTTAAAATTTACAGAGTATTTTGCTCATCTGACATCTGCAGCATCTCTCTTTAGTATTCAGTTGTAATCAGGTAAAGTATTCTTGTACTTCCATTGTTCTTGGTACTTTAGGAATTCCCCGCTGCATGCCAAAATAATAATAATAGTATCAAAGTATTTCCCAACTCAATGTTATCTTGCTGATAATCAGGGCAATCATTCAATAAAAGTATTTGCTTCTAATTTCATGAAAGGAAGAATATAAGTTTGATTTATTTTGCTTATGCCAAAGCGCTCGAGGGTTATTGACCGAACGGGAAGGATGCCTTCGTGAAGGAGTGGCGGTATACAAGTTACACATAGGTAAAACCATAAAAAGTGCCAATGCAGCTCGTTCATCGCGATTTGAACCCTTGACTGAACTGCCAGTATTTAATGACTTTAAAACTCAGCTGATGGAGAACAAATAAGTCTGGGAAAATGTGCATTAAATTTTCATTTGCATTCGTTTCACTCTGTTTAGGATAACTTCTAACGTAATCACAGATGAATTCTATCAAAATTCTTCTTTTCTTCAGTCATAATATGTTATTCTATTCTTCAATCATAGAGTGGGCCCACCAGCGGCCGACTGGTATTGTCGTTGAACACTGGTAGTTCGGTCCGAGGTTCGAATCCCGCGAACGGGCTGGCTGCACGGTCGCTTTCGTGGCTTTCCCCATGTGTAACGTGTATACGAACCAGTTTCCCTTAAAACGTCCTCCACGAAGGCATCCCTCCCCTTAGGCGAGATAACCCTCGAGGCTTTGCCATAATCACACACACACACACTTTTCAGTCATAGATGAATTCTATGTATGGTCTTTGCGCTTGGTATTTTGACTCTCGATACGGTTCCTAAATCTCTGCAGTTTCTAAATTCTACCGCCCAGTGCTTCCGTTAATCTTTTTAAATTTTTCCACCCCTAAATTCTGGAGCATTGGTTGCACCAGCTCTGGTGCGGGGTTTGACTCTTTGTAAAACAGAGCCGAGGCAAATCAACGGATATGAAAAATAGTTAATAAAAAGTTAAATCAGCAGATATGAGGAAAAAAGGTTAAAACTCACCTTACAGAAATTAAATAAAAGGTCACAAACTGCATTTGTCAATTATCATAGAGGAAATCCTAGTTGTAACTCTAGCACATAACATGTGTATTAGTTTGCCATATAATTTTACACTAATTTTAATGCATAAAACGATGAAACTTTCCATTTTTTATTTATTTAATATACTATTTCCATTTATTTTTTTACATGATATTTACATTGCATATTTATTTTACAGGTTACATATTTATTCTACATATTTATTCCTAGTTACAAGAAAAACATTAAAACTCTGTTATAGTTGCAAATCTGTCTTGTCTGAATCAGAACAAGTACATAAATTATTAGCGTGCCAAGGAGTACTAGATTGCGTCTGTTATTGGGCCAGAGCCTTAAACATCATACAGGTAACAGTACTACTTTGCTCAGTTCCACCCCCTGTTGTGAAGGAGAGCACACCAGGAGGGATGGGTCCGACGGTCTCCCACTGGTCTTTCCCTACCAACAACCTCTCGAGAAGACTTCCGGCTTACCGCATATTTTGAATTCCCCCATGCCGCACAGACACTATACATTTACAAGCATCCATTCTTTCTCCGGCATTCGAACCCGAGTTCTTCGGTACGCATTCAGCTTCGCTAAACACTTTTCCGTCTGTGCGCCACATTAAAACTATTTAGTACATTATTGATATATTATTCGCTATTTTTAGCAGATTTTGCTCAACTAACCTGTAGAGTCATTAAGTTTTTTTTTGAAGCAGGAGGCGTAAAAAATGTGCAGTGCTCTCGCCGGGAATCGCACCCCGGACTTCTCGAATACGCCTCGTATGCCTTCCATTTATACCACGAAGGCATGCGGAAAAGAGGAAGAAAATACCTCATGTACTTCCCCTTTTAAAGGACAACTGAGGATTAGGGGACCCAATCTCCAAATTCTAGTAGTGACGAATTATCGTCCACCACCTTTTAATTAGGGCGCCAGTTGTAAATCAATAATTCTTTATTTTGTTTAATTTTATTTATTTATTTATTTATTTATTTATTTATTTGAAGTTCAAAGGGGCTTTGTCCCAGAAGGACTATTGTTTTCATTTTGCTATTTTGTGTTGAATCACTATAAATGGCGAATCACTTTTCAAACTGTTGCCACCAGCATTATATTAGAAGAAATTGAATAATGAAAAATCTGCATAAATGTATTGTTACGTGCGGATTCGTTACGAAATGAATGCACAAGTCCGATGAAAAATGAACAAAAATTTATTATTATCACAATAAAAATGCTTAAATTTTCTCAAATTATCATGCAGTATTACAATATCTCACAGTAGTTATCTTTTAACTACTCAACTGTCCATAGAACGTAATTCAAAACAGCTAAAGAACGCTAATCCGCGAATTCGCTACAATCAACAAGAGCAGTTTTCTAAACAACAACAAACTAAGCAACTACTACAAACTGAGATGTTTTCCTCCTTTTATAAGATTTTAAAATCAGGCGCTAGAATTTTCCAGTACTTTCTCGAAATCAAAAGAGATATTTATTTATTTAACGCACGCGCTCTTGTATTTTCAATTTTCCGGCTTAGCTTTCTTTTAATATTCGTCACGCGCTGCACTGCGCGAGAAATAAAACCATTTAATTTATAATTGAACTAACATTAGCTTTTTAAATACCAAATTCGTAACAGTATGTATATTTCTCACATTATGATAAAACAACGGTACATAGAGCCATCGAATTTTGAATGACGTATTACTTCCTACAAATATGGACATGTTTAAGACCAAATTTGAAATTTGTATTTGCTTTAGTATCGATTTCATATTTTGTAAAACTTTAACTAATGTTTGAGTAACAAACTTAGTGATTTAAAAGCGAGCCATGGCAACACTCTACGAGGAAAAAAACTTTTCATCTCTAGCGCGCGGAACTGTGTATCGAAAATTCTAAAGATATGCTTGTTTTAAAATTTTTTGAGACATTGCTATTGAGCTAAATTTTATGGTTTAATTGCAAAAAACATGATATTTAATAAATAAAGGTAACATACAAAACGTTAAAAAACGACCCTTTGGATTTAAAATCTGAAACCTATCAGATTTTTTTTTTTTAAGCAGGAGACATGAAAAATGGGCAATGCCCTCGTCGGGACTCGAACCCTAGATCTCTCAAATACATGTCGAGTATGCTTCCAATTACATTACGAAGGCATTGGGAAAGGATGGAGAAAATACTCTATAAACCGTCTTGAAATACTAATAAAATCTACGGTTGATAAATACTTAATTTTATTTTATTCATTTATTTATTTATTGTATGAGAAATCATATATCAAAAAACATTGAAATTCATTTCTCATTTTAGCCTCACTATAAACTGCTGAAACTATTCCTTCAAATGTTGCTGATGAATAAAGGAGGTAAAATAGTACATCCGTAAGTGATGTCATTAAATTACAAAACATTTTTTTGTTTATAACTTCCCCCTAAAATACATTAATTCCAAAAGCATTAATGTTTTTATCTTTTACGAATACTTCCCAATTTAAAAAATTCCTATCTTCTGTCAAGCTTCCATAAACTCTTTGCTTAGGAAATTTGCAGTAGTTGGCTTTGCTTTGTGAAAACAGTTTAAATAATCAACTATTTGACAAAATCATGAAACTTTTGTACTTAAAAAAATACCACATCACAGACTGTTAAAAAAACACAGCCATTGAAAAAAGAATTCAAATTCGTATAACATAGATTATACCTCTATTGAAGTTTGAATATTAGCATTATATCACATATCCTGACAATGCCACAAAACATACTTAAATAATGAGGTCCATGCTATAAGGAGGTACTACAAGTGATCCCGTTGATGAAATTTTCCCTGTGTTTTGCATTGATGGCATAAAGATTGTCTAGAAAGACATCTGTGTGGGATTTCAATCCTCAGACCCATTTGGACCAGACATCTTTGTATGAAATGAACCAAAATTTCTTTCTCAAATCTAAGTAGTTGCGGGTTATAAGCTTACTCCCAAATTTGCACACGTCCCAATAACCTCAATGGGGATTTTTCAGTTTAGTTTAATAAGATGTTTTCTCTCCAATAAAAGTTCTAGTTTATATGCCCTCCAGAGGTTTTCATTGACTTTAGTATATTTTATCCGAAGGAAATTTTTTTTCAAAGAAAAAAATCCTGGGCTGTAAAAATAAAGTAGATCGATGTCATACAGAAATTATAATGAAATCTCTCGTAGCGACCACCAAACCACCCATTTCAGATGACTACCACTAAAAGTGACTGATATTTCTGAGAAAATAAATGGGAAAATGTAATAAATGGGAAAAGGGTATTGACCACCATTTCGTAAAGATGGCCATCTACAGAGAAAACCAAAATCGTTTGGAACTATGGATGATCTTCTTTGTGAGGGTTCACTATACTTTTTCTCATTGTCGAACATTATAAATTACTGCCCAACTAGAAATGATTCAAATAAATGAGTAGTAATAATAATAATATTAATAACTTCTCTGATGTGGTACCTGGATAGGAAAAAGAAACTTAAGCCATTGTTATTAACTTATATGGCAGTTTTTAATATTATATTCTTTAGATTTCGTCATCAAATGTTTGACAGCGTCTTCTTGTCAGCGTGTAAATATTTCGTTAGATGGTCATTTCGCTGATAAAAATTGCGCTAGAGGAAGATATTACCAAAGTAGATGACGCATTCGAAACTATAACCACATAGTAACAAGGCAAAATGACATTAGGAGCGGTTGGTGAGTTCTTCACAAGCATTTATTATGAGAAAATTAGAAAACATAAGGTGATTTTCTAATATTAAGCAAGAGAGTAAGTCATATATATCCCATATATTTTTATTTCTTATTCTGAATATTTTCAACTAATTCGTATATTTTATGTCTTGTTATTAATGTTTCAGACTAATTTATATATTTTATATGCTTTATTTCTTATTACTAATGTTTTAAATAAATTTTGTTTCGCAATTCTCTCTATCGAAATTGAGTAAATTAACTCTGAGAAAATCTAATTCGAAAAATCAGTCTGCTAGTTTAATCAAAGTTTAATCCACTTTCTTGCTGAGTTTTTAACGTCCTTTTTACATATTCCTTAAAAAAATCAATGTTAAAATCGTGTTGCTTTTAATGAGAAATTAATTATTTTTAATAAATATTATTTAAAAGAAGAAAACGTTTTAGCTTTTGTTTTCTTTTTTTTACTTTATTATTTAATAATTGCAGGAGTGCCTATCTAGAATAAACTTTTTTATTCACTTTGACGATTACGCTTATTGAATTAAGACTGTGCAATTAATTTGAGGAATTCTTTCATTCTTTGTTGTATCAATTGTATTCGTTTTATGAAAACGTTATTTAAATATATCGAAACTGTATTTGAATAGTTTTAAAAAGTCCTTTCATTAACAAATATATAAGCATAAATGTAACAATGAACTTGATGGACTTACATGTTTTACACTTTTTTTAAGCATACTCGCAAAAGCTGTTTTATGAATACTATATTTTAGTGTTTAGATATATATCAATGCAATGAAGTGATAAAAATTATTTGAACTCAGAAGATGATAAATATGATTCATCTCTGTTATGGATGGCTGTCTTTTGATACTTCGCTGATTGCAGCAATAGTTGTTAATTTTTTATTGGGACTCCCTAAGGACAGTGTAGTAGTAACTCTCAGTCCTTACTGTGCAGTTTAGTAAACACGCAGTAGTTACATTAAATACTTCGTATGCGATAATTTTCAGATCTCGGAAAAGGCTTGAGATGATTTTACTTAATTAATTTTTCTATTTATTTTATTTCATAAAAGTATAAAAAGAAAGAGTAAAAACGACCTTTAGAACCAATTAAGAAAGCAAAATGTTCTAAACCAGCGGTTCTCAACCTTTTCACTAATGCGTACCATCTAAACAATAATTGGAAACCTTTAGTACCGCCACTACATTTTATAATGATTATTTTTTAATTTCTAAATAGAAATATTACATAACAATAATAATAAAATCGGAATGCTTTCAGATTTTACATTACGCCCAAAGGAACGCTTTTTTAACCTTTTGCGTGGTACTTTGTTGAATTTTTGATTTTATTTATTAAAAACTCATGTTCTTCGCACTTAAACCATAAAATTCAATTCAACCGCAATATCGCAAAATAATTTTAAAATAAGCATATCTTTAGAATTTCCGATACACAGTCTCTCGTGCTGGAGATAAAAATCTTGTTTTTTTTTTTCTCTGTACAGTTTTACCGTTGCTCGCTTTGAAATCGTTGAGTTTGTTAATAAAAAATTCGTTGTAAATTTAGTTTCAGGTGCGACTTTCTTTATTTGAGAAATAATACCGGAATGGTTTCCTGTTAAAGCCCGAGCTCCGTCACTGCATACGACAATGCGCTTATTCGAAGAACGTTCTCAAACATAAAAATTGTCATTTACTTGGAAAATTTCACTTGCAGTTGATCTATCATGAAGAGATTCACAAAATAAATCTTCTTCAGCAATTCGTTTATCGTCTCCGAAACGTATGTCAACTAATAACTGAACAAAGTTCGTTATATCAGTACTTTCATCCATTTGCAATGCGAAATACTGACTGTTTTATTTTTTTCAATAAGTGTCTCTTTTATGGAATTTGTCATTTCATGAATTCGTCGACTTACTGTATTATTTGATAACGGAATATTATTAAGTTCATTAACCTCCTTTTCGTTGAATAATGTTAAAACGATATCTTTAACGGCTGGTAATATAAGGGTTTCTCCAACAGTGTGAGCCTGCTCAGTCTTAGCAATTCTTGGGCTTACCAGGTACCCAGCTTCCAAAGCTTTTTCCCTTGAAGTAACAAATTCTTTCATTTACTTATCTACTATTTTTGAACTCAATATTCCTCTTAAAATAACCTTCAGATTTATCCTTTCAATTGGCATGCTTAGATTCAAGATATCTTTTAAGAGACGATGGTTTTATACTTTCATTGGATAATAGTTCACCACAAACAACACACTGAGGTTGAGGGTCCATTTCATCTCCATTCCACGTAAATCCAAATGATAAATAACTTTCATTAAATTTTCTATAAACTTTTTCTTTTCTTTTCAATATTCTTAGTGCTAGTAGATTGTCCTGGATCCATCACCTGTGAATCGTCACTTTTCCGCTTAGTCAATGCTAGCCATTTTTCCATTTTGGAAATCTAAATTTGTTTTATTATTTTTTTCACAAATATTTAAATGCATAATATGTTACAAGTTCTTCAAAAACAGGTGACGATATTCACAAATCGCGTAGAAAAGTGAAAAATACAAAGCAACAAAAAGACAAAATACCTACTGTTAGAGACAACAATTGACGCAAAAATGATTTTGATTGAAAAATGGAATGAATTGAAAAATATGAGCCCGGAAATGGCGAATAAAGTGCTGACATGCTAATAAGTCGATAAACGCTAAGAGAATTAATGAGATACTATTATCTTTTTATAGGATCTTACTTTTATTTCTTATTAAATAAGCATCCATTTCTATCACTCCTTTTAAAAACATCATTTATGGCAAATTTTGTTATGTCTACGGCTAAGATAATATTTACGAAACGTACAACATGGAAGAATCACGGAAACTGCCATGCAGACACATCGTTCGCCTCTTGTTAAAGTCTATAATTGATAATATTGACCTTGAACAAAGCTCAGATCGCAAAAATTTACGAATGTTAGAGAAAAAAACTCAATCAGGGTGTTGTGGTTTTAATTTTTGAATTTAATAGTAAAAATACTTTGCTTCTTTGCGTATCATCTATTTTTCTCTTGCTACCACCGGTTCAGAAGCCCTGATCTAAACTTTATATTCTGTATTTGTTTCATGTGGTATGTGAAGCCTGAGTTCTAATATAGTATATAAATCTAACTAATATAAATGTTCAGTTATTAAAAAATAAAATTAACTCTGAGATAATTCATTCTTGCATCTTGCATAATAAATTTCAGCTGAGCAAATTTGTTTCTTTTTCTTTTCTTAGTATTTGGCTATTTAAGCATTACATTGAAATTAATTGATAACTGGTAAAGATGGTGCAGAAATCAATTCTATTCTATCTCTCTCGTTAATGATCAGACTTAAGATAGTGGGTAGGAGGCACTGTGGAATGTATTTTTTTTAATAATATATCCCTCATAATCTTCTCCAGGGGGATAATATTTTAGACGTCTAAAATGTTTCCACTCTTTTTCTATATTTATCTATTACAAGCGAAATCATCTAGTATCTGCCTCTCAACACTGCTGTTTACGCTTTATACATATCATACTAGCATAGTCTGATAGCTCTTAAAATATTGAAGATTCGTAATTAGAAATATGGTTTATACTGAATATACTACGCTTTTGTGCTATCATAAAGTAGAAAAATAGGATTATTTTTCATTTTTTATTTCTGTGATAGTACTGGTTTACCAAAATTTATATGCCAGTAGAATGAATTCTTTCTGTGAATGTGATCGCCTTACAAAACTGACACTGAATAACGACTATTAATATTCACGGTAACATGACACACTTTTAGAAGTAGCCGTCTTAGGGAAACTGTCGTTACGAGAGGTTAATTATGCATAAAACTTGAAAGACTGACCAATGGTAATAAATTTTGTTTAAGATGTGCGAATTAAATTTGTATATATGTACGACAAAGAAAAGAAATGTTGGAGAATGATACTATAGATCATCAAGTTTGTAAAACTCAGTTGCTTAAAGAATGAAACTACGTTTTACAAATTCCCAGTTCTGTTTATATTCCCCCATTCTGTCACCTGGAATTCAAGAAAAACTAAATTATAGACTTTAGTTTGAGGGGAGATAATTCCACATGAATTTACGAGGCCTGGGAGGAGGACGTATTCCTTTGATTCTATTTCTGTCCAAAGTCCATTATTTATTTAATAGAAATACGATCCTACATTTTCTTAGTAGTCATTTCACCTTTTATTTTCCTCAAATTCCATAGATTAAAACAATATTAGACAATAGGCATAGCATTCTTACAGTTTCTGCAATGTTTTATTTATACCCTGGTTATGCTTGCCTAGTTTTTATGAAGAAAAAGCATTGATGGACGGTGTGTCACGGATGGTGTGTCATCTTAGTTCGAAAACCTCTTAAAATGAATTGCAATCCGGAAATGATTGCCTTGCTACTGATAGCTAACTATAAATGAATTGAAAAAATGTACGAGAAGGTCAACCATTTTTGTACTTCGCACTAGCTTAGAGATATTTTATCTAAAGCATCCCCTTTCTTCATAAACTGATAGAAAGCGATAAAACGACCTGACCAGAGTTGATCTTTGAGCGCGGCGTCATGTGTGGCCCCACCATCGAGATGTTGGGATTCTGAGGAAATGCCTCACGTTGGGCAATTATTGGTGTGTCAGCAGAGCTTTCCCTTTCTGCCTGACAATGTGAAAATAATTTTATTCGAAATTCGAACGCATGATGTTCAAAGGATTTATTGGTGCTGTTCCTGTGGATAAGTAAGTACATTCAGTTCTACGCGAATTCGTTGTCGATAAGGAGCTCCAAGATTTTCGGTCCAGTCATTTATAAATCAAAGTCACTTTATTAGTAATTAGATTTTATTAGTTCTGATAGCATTGCCAATACATAAAAAATAGCATTGCCAATACATAAAATATGTTTGATTCATTGTCGAAACAGTCCAAGAAAAATTTTAACTTGAGACAAATTTTAGTTGACTCACAAGTAAAGAAATTCTTTTAATATATCGCCCTGCTGATTTTACCTAGTTTTCTGTATTAATATGAAAGCTATATCCGAAATTTTGGAATTTATTTATCTATTTTTGATGCATTTGACTAATTAACAGAGGAAAAAAATTAAATGAAATTTAAACAGTATGTTCCTGTATTCAAGCTTTTAAAAAAATAATTATGACCAAGTTAATTTTTTTAGTCTTTTGTTTAATTACTTAGTAGTGACCTTCTTTGACGAAGGTACATATTTGGTGCAATAGATATACAGATTTAAAATAGCGTTGTTTGTTAATAATTAACGAAGTAGAAAAGAATGCAGTCAGATATATCAAAATGTCCAGGTCATATATATTTCATCCGAAACATAAACAAATAAACTTTATTCTAATAAAGCGGAATTTGAAGAAAATAATTTCTATGAAAATTCGAATAAAAAGTAATCATATCGTTTCGAATAAAGAAATAAAACTTTCTTTGGAGCTCTTTTCAGAACCTTCGAAAGAAATACTAGTTTAAGTAAACATATGTTGAAACTTCTTGCAGTGTTGGTGATGAATTCACTTATTATAATAATTTTTATCAACTTTTTGCTGTGTCAATGAAGCTAAAATTTTTTTTCCAACTCTACCTATTAAGTTAACTAAAAACATATCTCGATCTTGTGAAAATTATAATCAGTTGTAGTTAATTAAAAGTCCTGTTCGTAGTAAGATTAATTATGCTTTGATTGTACCTACTAATTAGCAAATGAGAGACTGTCTGCTTTATAAAACAATGAAATTGTGGTTTGTGCACGCACAACACATTACAGCGAATATTTATGAATATTTTCTATCAATTTCAATCAATATAATGGAAGTTCAGAATGAATATTTTCTATTAATATAATTTGAGAATAAACCTATTTTTCGTAAAACTGAGACCAACGAATAATTTAAAATATGAGTTTAATTCTGATATTTTACTGCTTTTGATATTTTATATTTATAAACTATTTATATTAGATAACTAATTTCATTAGTAGCTCAGCATCACTAATATTGTACAATTTGCATCACTTTCAGATGCAAAAATGAGAACTCTCTGCATATGGTAAAAATTCTATAATGCGGACTTAAATTTTCCAAAATCTCATTATCTGCATCGCTTGTTGTTCTTTCTGGATCAAGTAAAATCACGCTTGTTGTTAATTTATTTACCCTTTTCTTAATTTTTCGTTAATTTAAATAATATAAAAAGATATTTAAAGAAACTTTTAAATTAATTTAGATGAATGTATGCGGCATGTAGATTGGCCATCAATATTTGCCAAATAATTGGCCTGTCAACATTAATGGAAAAGGCA
Organism: Stegodyphus dumicola; assembly: GCF_044657685.1. Lineage (NCBI taxonomy): Eukaryota > Metazoa > Arthropoda > Arachnida > Araneae > Eresidae > Stegodyphus > Stegodyphus dumicola. The sequence continues at coordinate 206,368,765 of NC_140771.1, forward strand.
ATACACATTATATAAATATCAACTATCCTTAATTAAGGAATCATTGGTTAGCTTAATAACGGTTTTTTCTTTTTATTTTCCTGTTTTATGTAAATAAAAATAAATTTTATTAATTTATTACTTTAAGAACTGAAACAAGATTCTATGTTTATAGTGGACGTAAATAAAAAACTATTTAATTTCTTTATTTTATTTGAAGTAGAATTTGATTGTGTGTTTATGTAAATAAAAAATACTTCCACCGCCTAGTTTTATCAAAAATAGTGTATTTTATTTTATCCAACGGAAACAAAAATATATTTTAATGAATCCTCCCGTGGCAACCACTTCCCTAAGAAGAGCATACATAGATCTCCACTGACTTCTGAAAATGCCATTAATTAAAGAAATTAAAAATATTTAAAAAACTGGTAACATTTAAAAAAATCATCTCTGTAGAAGATCAAAATCATCTGGAACTGAAAAAGTGGTAGTTTTAGAAAAAGATTGCTTATTTTGTGAAATAAAATGTAATAAATGAAAAAAAAAAAAAATAAAATTTCCTCGCTTGCGTTAGAGAAATCATCAACTGGATGGCAGTTAAAACACAATTACGTAGATTTTTCAAATGTTCTAATTTATTACTGTCCTGGTTATTTAGAGCTCTGCTATAATTAACAAATATTTTTAAATTCCAAATTGCAGAGGTCAGCTTAAAATTTCTATTTCAGTTCTTGAAGTCTTTCTCAATTGTAAATCCTCAGAACACTTTTATCCGATATCATAAAAGTTTACAGAATACAATATTAATTAAGCAAATTGTCGAATTTCAGTTTATTATTATTTTTTATTATAATATGGAAAGGAAATCTGTTTCTGAAATACTTGAAAAGAGTAACAGAATGTTAAAATTTAAGGGCGGGTTATGAATACTTTTAATACTATACAGTTGTTAATATTTTTTATGTATTCCCCAACAATGAGGTTTTTAAGAAAACATTTTGTACATATTTTGCATGTATTAGTCTAAAATCCGACACTTGGGTTAACTTATTTGTTTATACATTCAATATCGTTTACCTATATTTTGAATGTTAAAGTACAAATTTATACCATAGAAAATTCATGAGATATAAATTTATTCAGTTAGTGTATACAATTAAGTGTATTTAACATGTCACATTTAGAAAAATGCATCTGAGGCTGTTTGAACTTAACGGATTTCGCATTCAGCCATTGGTTTAGAAAATTACATAAACAGACAAACACATACATAGCAAAAGAAAATAGTTATTAAATTTCACAGAACAAAGGTACTAACAAATAGAAATTCTAAGATATTGAAAAGCTGATAAGACAGTTGCAAAATAATTAACATTAAGTGTGAAATTATCATTACTTTTGTGCCTGTTATCGCTGTGTAATTTAATATAATAATCATATAGCGAATTCAACGAATAGAGGACATCACGGTAGCAATAGGCTGAGAGAAAGAGACAGGGTCGAGAGTAGGAGACATGAGCATCAGTGCAGGAGGTAGATGAAAGAATCGAGGTTATTATGTGTTTGTATAGTATTTTGTTATTGTTAAAAAATTATGTTAAACAAGACACTTACTGAGATTAGATTGTGTAGGCCATTTTATTGAGATAACTGTCATTATGGTCTGAGAAAAAGTGGAAAACTGCTTATATGCATGATGCATTACATTTCTTCTCTTTCAATGATTCACAGTTTTTTTTTTTTCCATAAAATGCTAAAAAGCTAATAGCTGCTTCCGTGAAGTTCTTATTCATAATTTGAATTTCATTTTCAATTTCTGCTTAGGCTAGTTATCTGTGTCATTGAATTTGGTGATTGTACATGATAAATGAGACAATACTGCGCTTAGATGAGTCTGAAACACGAACAAAATATCTGAACGTCAAGAAATATAGACTTAACAAAAAATTCCTTGGTGGAATAGTCAGTTTTCATTTTGGGAAAGGTTTCGTAGGAAATATCTTACCGGAGAGAGATGTAATTATTTTATCAAATAGTTTACAGGTATGGAAAAGTCACATCACTTCTTTTGCCTGAGCCTGTGATCAGTTACTTAATTGCACAGATCTTTTAAAAACGTCTAAAAAGTATAAAAAAAATGTGCGGATATAGAGAGGAAGAATGACTAAATTGGCTATCTAAGTCAGCGGTCTCCAAACGTTTTAGTCCCCAGGCCATATTGGCTCTTTCACGAAGTTTCGAGGGCCAAATCCTAGTTAGTTTATCATACCATGGTGATGTAATTATGATAAACATACACATTTTTAAAAAAGACGTCGAGAATTTTGCGAATGGATCTATACCGCTATGATAACATGGAGAGACTTGGTTTTTTAGACTTCCATGCAGTTTCACCTAACATTATTTCTTAAAGTTGCTTAACTATTTACAAAAACATTCTTGTCCCACAGTAACAGAGATTTTTTCAGTTTGCAATGTAATTTTCAATTTTGCAATGTAATGTAATTTTTGCAAAATAATCTTACATTTAAGTGAATTTGCTGCCCCATTGTAACAATTTATCAGCGCATTTTGTCTACATTTTGATCATGTGCAAACTTTCGCTCTTAGGTATTTCATATTTTGGGCACGTTTTGTGTGAAACAAACATCCCCAGAATTAAAATAAATTCCAAGACATACAGAGCCAAAATTAAAATTCAAGAAAAATCGTTGCTGAAAATTTCCATGAACAAAACCTAGAATATTAGTATAAAAGTTATCTGTGTCATTGAATTTGGTGATTGTACATGATAAATGAGACAATACTGCGCTTAGATGAGTCTGAAACAAGACATAACATAACATACGAAATTTTTTTTTCGTAAAAAGTGGCATGATAAATTTTTCAGCAGAGTGTTTTTGTGTTTCACTCGTTGTAAATTTAGAAACGATTGTATAATGTTTATAATATGCTTGCTTTATAAAGAACATGTATGGCAGACAATGTATTTATAGATTGGTTGTTACATAAAATAGTTAAAGTGTATGCTTGTTTAAAAGTCGTTGCTTATTTTAAATTTTACAAAATTATTTAAGAAGATTTTGGCAGGCCAGATGGATAGTGCTCACAGGCCATAGTTTGGAGACCCCTGATCTAAAGGATGAGTTCCATGAGTTGGAAGTATGCAGACTTCTAATTCTTTGTATGAAAACACATTAAAATTAAGCGCTTTTAAACTTAATACTTTTTAAATGTTTAAGCTTGTCTTCTGAAACTGAATAATCAAAGAACTCTAAGTTTACAGTCTTAATACTTTAGTGTTGGTACTTTCAGTCTTTGAGATAATTTTGTCAGTGAGTACTCAAGTAATTTTAAAGATAAACAATGGCAACGCAAGAACTAGAATAAATGAAAGTTTCATACTAGAACAATGTAAAATGATAGCATTTCACTCATGCATGTTTGATAAAACTGGGACGAGTTTCAGCGAAACTGCATTCAACATAAACTTTTTATTAGTACTACGGATTGTAACAAATATTTACTTACACTCTCCTCATCGATTGCTATACATAAAAAAGTTCACGTTTTCCTCTAACAGAATTACCAAATATATTGACCTTTGGTATCAAATTGTAGAATTTTCATATTTTATGTGGAATTAAAGAAGCTAATGCCACTGTGAAATATTACAAAAATTTTACGCAATTAATATAAATTTTGTTTCTAATTAGATCAGGTTAATTGATTAAAGCAAAATAAAGGAACTGGAAGGCTATCTGCATATGAGGAGCGATACCTTCGTGGATGATCTTCTAAGGAAAACTGGTTCGTATCCACATTACACATAGGGAACACCACAAAACTTTGTATGCGAACAGCCCGTTAGCCAGAATTTTCCGCGCAACTCGAACTACCAGTGTTCAACTGCTTTACCACTCAGCCGCTGGTGGGCCATTTTGCTTCTGTAAGTATGCATTTAAGATAAAAAATTAAATATTTTTACTTTATAGCATCTTCATCAATTGGGTCTTGGGTCACCACAAAGCACGATTACTTAAAAAAAACATGTCACAGTTTGGAAACGTCTACAATTTTCAATAATTCCCAACTTGAAGAACAATATCTATTGCTTACAATTGATAAGCAGCATGGAACATTTGACAAGAAGTGATGGAATGCGTACGATGTTGTGAAGAAAATATGGGCAGTTTGCAGTTATGTTGTTCAGATATTTTATAAAAATTATGTAGTAGTATATATGTAAATAAACAAGGATTTCAAACTTACATTCATTTAACCTGACAATTTTTTAATAAAAGGGATTACATAAATGTATTTCTAAAATGTATTTCAAGAATTGCTAACTTGCATAATTTTTTTATTTGTCATTCATTTAACATAATATTTTTTTAAAAAAAGGAGATTTCAAACCCTTCGGTTCAGGCACGATGCAGACGTTGTGCACGGGTACCCGCGAAAATCTCCCTATCCCAATATAACAACATAAGCGATTGTCGAATGCGTGTAAGTTCATAAAAATTTGGTGTTAAGTTTGTGAACAACAGTATAATGACTGAAGCATGATATGGGAAGAGTACAATAGTTCCGAAACACATCAGAAGATGAATGGTGAACGAGAAGAGTCTTTGCTCTTTTCCTGACTGCAGAACAAGTACGGCGATGAAAACTGGAGATGCTAGTAGGTAAGGTGCGATTGTACATTATAAATACATGCCAGTTATGAGAAAACTCCATTACAAAATTTATCAGGTATAAATAAGAAATTAAGTGGGGGACTATACAGGAAAAGCAAACGTACGGGAGCAAGGGTGACATAAACATATACATTTGACATAAAAATTAACACTTGGGAGAACATTGAGAAAATGAAGTACAATACAATTACATCGTAATGAGAAAAATTTAAGAAATATGTCTTAGAAAAGCCTTCGGCCTTTTCCTATTTACACTTCAGCAGTAATCATAATTTAATGTTGGAATAGTTGCATTGTTGACATCCGGAATTTTCCTGAAAAATTTCTATACCAGCTTGGCCATATATACATTAATTTCTGGAATATTGAGTTTTCTAATAAACCAGCGGCAATTCACCTCTTCTCTTAAAACAACATTTTGTGCTATTTGCAGTTTTTGCACTGAGGTATGACAAACGTATACGGGTCAGGCGTAGGTACGTATTGGACGCAAAATGGTTTGGTAAATAAGTAACTTATTGTTAGTCGATAAGAACGCTGTTCAAAACTTTGTTGTGCATACTAATTTTAAGAATCTGTAGCACTTTTAAGTATGCTGTGATTATAATACCATCGAAGGCTGGCAAAAGCCAAAGCAGTACTTAGTGAAGAGATTTAAAGCTGGCTTCGCAAACTGCGCTTTGCGTCGTTGTTATGCTGATGTGGAAAAGTCCTTCATCACTTTGGTCACATATGATACTAATAATTCCATGTTTAATGGATTGCTAAATAGCTATTATTCAGATGCTAATTTTTATAAAATAATGTAATATTATAATGCTGTTTAGCAGTAAAGTGGACCTTCTAATGGTACCACTTCTGAAGGTCTATAAAATGTAAATAATAGTTATTAAAAATCAACTTTCTAAGGCGATCGTCTTGATATGAAACCGTGATATATATTAGTGAAGAAAAATAATCGGAAAGAATTTTGGGGTCAGAAAGTTTAAGAACCCTTGGTATAAGAGACGACTAGAGATTTCTTCTTCGAATAAACTTTTATTTAGTTTTTGTTACATAGCTTTTCAATGTTTAATTTTTATAATATCTGTAATATATTCATAAATTAATTAACTTAATCTATTTAACAGTAATTTTCTTAAGAAAAAGAGTACTTAATGATCCTTCTTTTAAGACTTTTATTTATGCAAGTTTATAATGCAAAATAAAAAGTCAAGACTGAGAAAACTTTGTTTCGAGTAAACGTAATCATACGCAGCGAGTCAGCAAATTTCAGAATTAAGTTCGTACAAAATCGGATATTAAAGCAAACAACGTTTTTAATTCTTAGCCTCCGAAATACAGTCATTCGCAGTATGTGCAGTGCTTGGCATGTTGTATACCTGCTTGATTTCATCATGGAACTCTTGGAATACGTGTTTTTTTCTGAATCTTTTCAGTGCTTTTAAAATAACTATTTTTGAGGTAAGATTTCATTTTAGGAAATCTTACCAGCAGGTGGGAAATCTAGTTAGTAAGGAAGCAGTGGAGTATTTTGACCTTTTTCTTTGGTAGAAACTGCTTAATAAGAATGGAACGACGACATATCGTGCAGAGGTAACCACTTATTCGTTTGAGTCTAGACCGTGTTAGGTCTAAAGACAGACCTAACACGGTCATTACTTAAGATTTATGAAAGTGAAATTTCTGTGTTCATGCTGAACTGTCTCCAAGCAAATGATTGATTATTTATTTCTCGATCATAAGCAAACTACAAATTTCATTTCCAATCACAATTTATTTGGCAAAATCAGGATTAGTTTTGCCATTTGGATTAAATCATGACATGCAGACATTCAGTCTTCTTTCTTTTCTGCTATCAATACGTGAGGGACAAAACGAAAACAATTTTTTTTCTTTCTTCAAGATTTTGTAATAAGAAAAATTTATTTTCATTTTGTCCTTCTTGAAAAAAGAAAAATTTATTTTCTTTTTCTACACAATCTTCTACGACATTTTTGCGAGCAGTACCTTCACTAATGTTAAGTTTATCAACTGCCGTTCGAAGAGACAAGTGACAAATTTTTCAAAAATTATGGAATTTTTCAATATTTTCATTCTTTTGAAGCTGCGAATAGTGTCAAATCCTTGATCGTGTTTGCGCTTACTGACGTATAATTTTACAGAACATTTAAAAACTTGTTCGTTGCTGGTCAACTGGTTTACAGCCAAACGTTTTTGCTATTTTTGCTCATATTTTTTAATCTATGGCATCGGTTGTTCACTGGATTAAAGCAAATGGTTAATTACAAAAAAAATTCTGTTCGTAGAAGATATTTTAGAAAACGCATCTTGAGATTTCGTAATAATAAACGATATCGATTATTGTTTGCCAACTAGAATTATGTTAAAAAAGTTAATTCTAAAGATTTATTGACATACTGTGTATAAAAAATAATAGAAAAATTACACATTACTAAATTTTCCAAAGAATCAGCTAGTCATATTGGCTCAGAATTTACATTTGACAACTTTTTTGATAATGAACAAATAAATTAAAAAAGTCTTGAGTAATAGCCATAAAAGTATTTGGGAAATAAGAAATATTTTGAGGATCAGAGCAATTTTTTAGTTTATTTACTGAGAAAAAGAAATACTTCCTTGAATATTCTTTTTTAAACTGGCAAAAATTATTTTGAAAATCCAAGAAAATAAAATCTTTAGACTAACCAGCTTAATATCGATTCGGCACTTCGAATTCAGTCTTAATAGTTTTCTTCCCTACTGGTCTCGATCTGGATATACCCTACGGATCATTTCTTTCTAACTCAGTTGGAAAAGAAGAAGGAATCAGCGTTCCTAACGAATAAGGTTTTTTTTTTTTTTTTAATGTAATTTATCTTTTCGAAATATTATTTACACATAAAAACAATATTACATAACTGTTTTGGTTTTAGTTTTATTTCGTATTATTTAATTACAAAATTTTACAGATGCCACAGTGAAATGTCTTGTTACTGTTTTTTTTTTTGTTTTTTTTAAGTGTTTACCATAAAGATTTATTTTATCATATTAAGCCGCATTAAATTCTTTGTAACCTGGTAAGGCCAAATGTAAGAAAATTCAAATACATGCATTCAAAAATCTATATTATTTTTCAGATATTTTTTATTAGGACAAAACAATACATGAATTAATTTTATTCCTTATTGAACTGAATTTCTTCTTGGTGTCTTAAACGTGCTAATAATTTTAAACATGTACTAAACTGTTACTAGAATTTATTTCTTTGGAAGTTGTTAAATAATCGCAGGAAAGAGTAATTAATACAAATCAAGTGACAATAAAAAAAAGGGGGAGTTGAAAACTCATAATCCCATTCTCCTTCATATTCATATGAAGGAGTGGGGAAACGAAAGTTAAGTTGAGAACGACAGCCAAGGGATATTTCTGGTTCAAGCCCAATTGGGAATACAATTTTCTGGATAAAGATGAGAAAGGGCTAGAGATATCACAGTTGCTGATGATTTAACTCTTCTCTAGAAGTGATGGCTTTAGAAAATATATTGTTGATGATGTTCAATACCAATATTTGGTTATACTTTCAGAAATAGTCATCCCATTCAGAACTGGTGTTTTAGGGAGGTGTTTAACATGAGAGGTTTTAACCGCATTATATATTTATGTCCATTCGTTTACATAAATATACAATGCAATAGAACCTCTCATTCATCATTCTCATAACATTATTTCATCATTATCTCCATTTATTTAAGTACAATGGACTCTCTCTTCGCGATCATCTCCTTGAGACGGCTATTTGACAAACTGACCACTACTTCTGAGAAAATAAATAAATATCTGTATTGAAATCCACCTTTCTAAGATAATCATTTGTGAAGAAAACCAAAATAATCTGATATTATGGGTAAGGTTATATTAGGATGGACTCATTGTAATTGGTATTCAGCTATATTATTCATAATATTTATAACTATCTTTACAGAGCTGATAAAATAGATAATAAAACAAATTCCAAATTCGGGCCTCCAGGTTCCCATATTCTGGTGGAGTACTACATTTTTCCAAAATTTGATGGCTCCAGGTACTGTTATTTTATTACAATGCGAGAAACGTTCACACATTCATGCAGATTATTTCATTATTTAATTTATTTAAATATAATGCAGAGCGATAATATTTGGAGGCAAAAATTTGAAAAGTGAAATCGACATTTATAGTGAACCAAAGCAAAATGCCGTTTCGAGACTAAAAGCCATTCTGGGTTAACTCCCCTTTGGGCTAAAAATGTATCAAAATTAAATTGGACATTATATGATGCTTTCTAGTTAACATTCGTTCATTGAATTTACGATAAAATCATTAAAGATATCAAAATAATGTTTTGAAAGCACAACTTTATGTGTGTATATGAAATTACTTCCATCATCGAAAGCAAGAAGCAGGATCTTGATAAGCAAAATGTGTTATTTTTCAAATGCTAATATATCTTACATACTCTTCTAATAGTCTTGCTGCGATGCAAAAAGCTGCAGTCAAGAAGCACTTTTTTTATTTGACGTATCCAAATTAAATACAACTATTTATGGTCGGGAAAAAAGTTCTTAACAGATAACTTCATCCAAACTGATAAGATATAAAAGTCGGTGTATGGCAAAAGATCCATCAACGAATAAGTGAAAGTATATTTCAGTAAATTATCAGATTTAATAAATAAAGAGCCTGAAACATTGTGGCAAGTCTGTGCAAAATGTTTAAGAACAATTGCTTACTCTTGTTTTTTACTGAAAGAATTACATTTTTGTGGGACTTCAGTATTTTTGTTGCATTATTTCAAAAGTGTGTAAAACTATGTATAATTATTGTATTTTCAATCGTCAGTAAATATGGATGTAACTAAACATAATTGTTAATGTCAGTCGAAAAGTTTTGAAGTCTTAGAATTGAAATGGCATTAAAATCTTTAAGCGATGGAAAAGTCGATCTAAATAGCGAAGTTATTTAATTTTTGGTATCCTGTTTGTAGAACTGCAGTTGTCGTCATTTAAGCAAAATCCTTGATTTATTAATCATTGAAACTAGCGAACGAAGGATTGCATCTGCTACATATTTTCCTATTAATAAACAAATGAGCAAACATCACGTACGATAGGAATTCTTATATATAAACAAAGTAAACTTAAAACAAAAACTTGAATAAACTAAGTTTTATAAAAAGTTGCTATTATAGACTGTAGTTTGTATAAACTACACTGAGAAGAAATATGGAGCATTCAATTGTGCCTTTTTTAAGGTAAGAACTGTTTCATAATAACTTTTGTGTATTACAATATTACTATAAATGAAGAATACTAGAAACGCAATCCCTTTTAATATTTTTTTTCTCTTTTGTCAGTTCAAAGGAAAATGCTGTTATCTGTTAAGTAAGTATAACCATGTAATGAATAGTTTTGTAAGTATAACCATGTAATGAATATACATGATATGGGAAGAATAATGCATGTTGCATCAGGTTCTTCTATTTATAATAAAATTAATGTAAAATTCCTTACCTGCTGCATCTTCAGTGTTCACGACGCCAGGCTTCTAATAATCACGTTTTCAGTAAGAGTTTCTATTACTGCTAACAAGCCATCTTGTCTTTTAATTATTTATTGGAATAAAAAGCTAATATACACTATTTACAAGGTAGGTGATAATTATTTTAAGACAGTACATTTTTAGTTCTGAGTCTTTACGCTCCTCAGAGCGGTTCCAATCTCGACTGTTCTCGGAACTTAATTGCAGCAAAAGTAAAGGAAGAGATGCTCGCCACCTAGTGGCAAGAATGTGACATCCTCCCACCTTTTGATTTTACATCGATAAGATGGGAAAATCAAAACAAAATTTATCAATAATCAAACAAAAATTCAAGTACAACTTTCACAAATATGAAAAGTAACTAATGCTCTAAAATTAATACTTACAAAGAAGGATTACACATCTAAACATTTTCTGCATTACATTCATATCATATCCAGATAACATGTTCCAATTGACTATTGTTAGGACAATTAAATTTCTAAAATACTGAAAAGAAACAAAAATTAGTATAGCAATTTAAAAATATGTAACAGGTTTTACAGGTTTACGTCCATATCTAGTTTGATAATTCATATCACTGTCACACTTATCGGCAGAGTTTTTTCTGTTCATGGTGAAGTCACTAAACAAGTTAGGTCTATCAAGTTCGAGAGGGTAAATACGTTTCACAGGTCTTAGGAGTTCACCCGTTGCAGTTTTCACTTTGACAACACGTACTTCGTTGTCTTTCCCAGGATATAGTTCTACAACACGACCTATTGGCCAATCTATTCTCTTCTTGTTGTCGCTGCCGACAAACACCAAGTCATTTTTGTTGATAGTCCGAGTAGATCGTTTAGATGATTTTTGCACTAGGATAGCTAAATATTCATCACGAAATCTTTTGCGAAAATGTTCTCTTAAGTTCTGCAAGAACTTGTATCTTTTTGTCAGATTGATGGTATCCAGGTAGTCTAAGTCTGGTACTCCGACGTCGTGCACATCTTGTAGAAACATGGAAGGAGTTAGTGCCGTAAGTTAGTGATCATTTGGATCTTCTGAAAGGTACGTAAGGGGTCTTGAGTTAATCACTGATTCGATATCACAAATTATAGTCAACATTTCCTCGTAAGAGACACAGGACTTTCCGAGAACATTTCTCAACATCTTCTTGACTGTTTGTACCAACCTCTCCCACCAACCGCCCCACCATGAAGCAGTTGGGGGATTAAACTTCCACTGTATTCTCATACTAGTTGAATGACATTCTATTTCTTTCCAATCTATCAATCTTAACAGATTTTCAGTTCCAACGAAATTAGTACCATTGTCGCTGTAAATAATACCTGGACGACCTCTTCTGGAAATAAATCTCCTTAATCCCAAGATGAACGCATTTGTTGATAAACTTTCTATCAGTTCAAGATGTATCGCGCGATAGACCGCGCAAGTAAAGAGCAAGATCCATGCCTTTTTTCCTTTTCTTAAATAAAGAGGACCGGCTACATCGACTCCGGTCACTTCACCAGAGCATCTCGAACTCGATCTTCAGGAAGAGGTGCTGGAACAGTCTCTATATTCTTTGCGCTATATCTTCTACAGCGAACACACTTCATAAGAACTTTACGTACTGTTTTTCTTCCTCTCAAGACCCAGAATTTCTGTCGAATATTGGCTAGTACGAATTGCACACCAGCGTGGGATAGTCGCAAATGGTAATCTAAAATTAACCTATGAACTAAGTCATGATTTGAGGGCAAAACAATTGGACAGAGAAAATTTTCTTCTTCCTCTCTTCTAGTAATCTTGGTCTTTAACCGAATAAGGCCATCTGAGTCAAAAAAGGTACAAAGGTTGCTAACTTTAAGTTCTTTGCCAAATGCTTCTATTTGTATTATCTTGCATATTTTCTTTTCTACAGTTTCTATTTCAGGGACCGTGAGTTCTCCTGATTTTTTAGAATCTGGTCTTCTGCAGTTGTTGATAAATCTGCATATCCAAGCAGTTATTCTTAACATTTTATGGTAAGATGAATATTTCTCAAAAAAATGTTCTACCCTTTGCGTATTTAGTGCAGAAATGACTGATTTCCTTTTTTCTGAATTCACTATTTCCATGTCCGGTATTTCTCTTTGTATAGGCCATTCTTCCTGATTTTTCTTCAGCCAGTCGGGGCCCTCCCACCATCTAACTGCTAAAAGTTGTTTAGCGATGCAACCTCTTGATGGGAGGTCAGCTGGATTTTTTGTTCCAGCAATATGTTTCCACGTTTTTGGATCCGTCAGTTTCCTAATCTCCCTGACTATGTTTTCCACAAAGACAGCCCAGACAATCTCTTCCCTTTGAATCCATGTCAAAACTGTTGTAGAATCCGTCCAAAAATGCGTTTCCACATTTTGCCATTGTAAACCATTTAAAACAGAAGAGCATAGTCTGGCACCTATCGTGGCAGCTATCAATTCCAGACGAGAGATCGTAATAGATTTCACGGGAGCTACCCTAGATTTCGATGCCAACAGATGAACTTCAACTCCAGAATTCGTCACAGTTCTCAAGAAAACTGCAGCAGCATACGCATTACTACTGGCATCACAGAATGTGTGAATGCTGCAGAACTTCCTATTGTCCTTGCTGGAATGTATCCAACGTAGGAGGGATATTTCTTTTAAGAGAAAAAGGCTTTTATACCAATTCACAAAATTTTGTTTTGTACTCTCGTCGACTTCAGTATCCCAAGAAATTCCTGTTTTCCATAGGTTCTGCAACAATACTTTAGGATACAAGAGAACAGGACTCACAATACCAATAGGATCAAATATTTTGTGTGTTACAGCGAGAATTGTTCTCTTCGTTATTATGCCCATTTCAAAATATTCTAGCCAATTCAGATTCAAAGTTAAATTATCTTTCTGAGAGTTCCATAACAGACCCAATACGGGTGAAATAGTTTCCTGTTTCAAGTTATCTCCGTTATGTAACCAACCTCGAAGATTAAACTTTCCTTCATACATTATTTCTCGAGATTTTTCTATAAACTGGATCATCTCGGATTCTTTGTCAAAACTGGCAACAACGTTATCTACGTAGAAGCTACGCAAGAGTTTAGTTATCATCTCCGTATCATATGAAAAATTTGTCATGTACTTTTGTAGATGGAATTCTATAACAGCTGCCAAAAGGAAAGGACTACTTTTGACCCCAAATACTACCCTAGTATGACGAAATATTTTCGTTTTCCTTTCTTCCACATCATTCCACCAGAAAAACCGAGGCCAGTCTCTATCTTGAGGCCTTACACTGATCTGTAAGAAAGCCTTTTCAATGTCTGCTATAGCAGCAAACTTGCCTTCCCGAAATCTCAACAAAAGAGATGGAATTAGTTCTATCAAATTTGGTCCACACTCCAAACACTGATTTAGAGAAGGAGACGATTGTTTCCTCGCAGACGCATCAAACACCGGTCGAATTGGTGTTGAGCTATTTTCTTTGATCACCGGTCTATGCGGTAAATAATGTCCATAGTCAACCGCAATATTTTCTTTAACTTCTTCGATCACTCCTAAGTTACACCAGTCATTAAAAACTGCAATGTATGAAGAAAATAAATTTTGAGATAAAAGTTTCTGGGTGGTAGATTGTAGACGTTTCAACGCTAAATCCTTGTGGGTGGAGAGTGGTACATGATTCTCCGCCCACGGAAGTGCGACTTCATAACGCCCTTCTTCGTTTAGAGATACAGAATTTTCGAATTGCAATTTTGATTGCAAATCCCTTTCCTCTTTAGCCTTCTTTGTAACTGGATCTTTTATTCCGATAACATCAAGCCTCCACAGTTCTGACAGAGTGGCATCAGAAATATGTAAAGATAACGAAAGCGTGGAAAAGGAATTTTCTATTTTGTAATTGTCAGTGTTCGCTTTCCCCATGACTGTCCACCCAAGTCTTGTACTTACAGCAACTAATCTTTCCCAAGGAAGAACTTCGATTTTACCTGTAAATAAATTTGCAGCAACATCTGCCCCTAACAACAAATGAATCTCTTGGGGGTTCTCTTGAAATAATCTGCTATTTCCATTTTCAAAAACATCACTGACGTAAATTCCTCTTCTTCTAAGTTCCCTAATCCAGTGTATATTTTTTATTTTAGGGACCGAAGAACATATTTTTCTTTCATCCAATACATTGATTTCGCAATTATACCGTTTATCTACGCTACCCAATTTTATTCTATAACGTTTATGTTTTTCCGAAACTTCTATGCCACCGAAAAGTCCGTGGGTTACACGTTGTTCACCTAAGCTTCTTAATTGTAACCTTTCTGCTGCATACCTGCTTATGTATGAGTTTTGACTTCCGGTGTCAATTATCGCTCGAACAAATTGGTTATTCGCTCTTCCATATATGCGAACAACTAAAGTTTGCAAATATACTTCTGAACATCCTGCTTGATTTGAAAGTACTTTATTTTCTATCTGTTCGTCTTTTTTAATTTCCGAAACCTCGACAGAAGGATTTTGTTTATTACACATAATAGTTGCATGTTGTTTTTTACAAATAGAACAAGTTATTTTTGTTCTGCAGTTTTGAGCCAAATGGTGTAATTTTAGGCATTTATAGCAAGCACATTTTCTTTTTAAAATGTCCCTTTTTTCTTGTAATGATAAGCCGGAAACGAAACTACAGTCATAAATCTTGTGGAATTGATTACAGAAGACGCAGTTCATATTTTCCTCTCTGCATTCGGATTTTGTAAACAAATCAGTAGCGGTCGGAATCTTTGGTTTATTATGTCTATTTGAGAAACCATATGCGCTTTTCGTTCCAGGGGGGGAAGAAGACTGTCGCCGATCGGATACTTTTTGCTGTTGCGAAACCGTTGACCTCGTGCGTTCACGGGATGAAAGTTCTGCGTGTAAAAATGACATTAAATCTTTTATGTTATAATCGGTGCCAACATTTTGTGTTCTATGAAATTCAAGCGTTAATTCTGAAGGCAATAACTTCAAAATCATCGGACACAGCAAAGCGCTGTAAGATTCCGATACAACATCTAACGCTTCGAGACATCTAATCTGTGTTTGTACTTTATCATACAAATTACGAAATGTTTTTATGTCATTCGCATTTTTTAATGATTCAATATTCAGCAAATTATTCATGTGCGCATTAATAAGAATGTCTCTCCTTCCAAAACGGTCGTGTAAGATTTGAATTGCTGAATCATAATGCTTTGGCGATAACGGAAGTCCTTGAACGCAGCTAGCAGCTGTTCCTCCTAAATATGCTTTCAGGTAATTAAATTTGTCTACTTTGTTCAATGATTCGTTATTATGTATTGAGGACTCAAAACTATTCCAAAAAGTAAGCCATTGACTACTGTTCCCATAAAATACGGGAATCGAAAGTTTTGGTAATTTAACATTAGGTGTATCTTTTATATTTTGCTGTGTGTTCGGTGCATTTAAGTCATGAATAAGTTCCTTAATCCGTTTCTTAAGCCTGGATTTCCATAACGTTATCTTCTCGCGATATTGTTCTGTAATTTCGAATTCATCTACACTCAGAATTGATTCAACTTCCACATCGGCATTAGATAGCGTTTCGGTTTTAGCATTAAGCTGTTCTAACAATTCTTCGAGCTCATTAATACTACCTTCAGATTTATTTAATTCACTTTCGATTTTCTTAAATAGTTTTGTAACGGCAGTTCTTAAGATACTTCTTTTCTTTTTTAATTTATCTACTTCAGCCATTATCTTTCTTAGATTCAAACATTTACAAAAAAAAAAATATACGTCTCATGAAAAACAAATATTTAACTCTTACTTAGAAAACAAAAATTATTCTTTTGCTGAATACTTCAAGAACAAGTATTAAAATCTTCAATTTTAATATTCAGCTTTTGAATTCACTTTATTAGAACTTTTCAAAATACCTGGCGTCCCTGTTCGGGCGCCATAAAAATGTTGCATCAGGTTCTTCTATTTATAATAAAATTAATGTAAAATTCCTTACCTGCTGCATCTTCAGTGTTCACGACGCCAGGCTTCTAATAATCACGTTTTCAGTAAGAGTTTCTATTACTGCTAACAAGCCATCTTGTCTTTTAATTATTTATTGGAATAAAAAGCTAATATACACTATTTACAAGGTAGGTGATAATTATTTTAAGACAGTACATTTTTAGTTCTGAGTCTTTACGCTCCTCAGAGCGGTTCCAATCTCGACTGTTCTCGGAACTTAATTGCAGCAAAAGTAAAGGAAGAGATGCTCGCCACCTAGTGGCAAGAATGTGACAATGCATAATCGCTTAACGGATTTAGATAAAAATACAAAACTTTTTATCTCAAGTTGTTTGATATATACCGTAATACAACTTTATGTTAAAAGGAAATTAGCGCTTCTGTTTCAAGAATTTAAATAAATTGATTTTGGTCTTCTGTAGAGTGGTCATCTCAGAGAACATGATTAGAATTATGATCATTGCCGATGTTTTTTTATGTTCTTATAAATAATGGCTACTTTCAGCGATAATTATGTACGGAGTGTGCTTGGCACGCAAAGTTTCACTGTATATTGTAAGTTATTCATCTCCATGACGGTATTACTATTATTACTATCGCATTATTATATGAGAATCGTTCATCTTTCTTGAAACGCACTGAACATTTTAATTAGTATTAATGCCAATCAGGGATGAAATTTGGCTCAACATTAAACATAATCACTTCGGAAAGTGATCAGTATTTTAGAGAGCATAAACATTGCCGGCTGCCATGTTCTCTAAGGTCATCATTTACGGAACATCAGAATCGGGTGAAACGGTATTATCGTCTTGGCCAGGTTATATTTAAACACCTGTATTTGTATTTAGCAGGAAGAAGTAATATTTCCTCTAAATTCTTATAAAAATATTAATTTCGTAATTTATTTTCGTTTTATTATACAGTCGAATTTCGGTACATCGAAATTAAAAGCAGTATAAAAAACGTTTGAGTAATCAAAAACTTAAATTAATGATATTTTCGACGCATTGCTATAAAAAGTGCCGTGGATTGTGCAGATAATTCATAAAATGATATTTAACTAAGACAGATATTATTGAGTATATTAATGATGAAAATTATTTCAACATGTAATATTTCAAATATTGAAATAAGATCAAAATTAATAAATTTAATTTTTTTGTGGATGAATGAAGAATTTTATGAAATGGATCTTATGAAGAATTAAACTGCACACATCTACCTGAAGGCTAAGATGAAAGTTTAGAAACATATATATGTTTAAATATGGTAATATTTCTTTTCTTTCATTATATTAATGTTACACAAAAAGCAGAGCAGTACCTATATTTTTTTTATCTGGGGCAAAAAGCTGAATACGCGTAACTACTATTTTATGTCATAATACCACAGTGCTTATATAATTACATATTTTGAATCGCAATCTTTTAAACATTTTTATTCGCACTTTTTTATATACAGAAAAGAAGAACGTAAGTTTCGAAGTTTAATATGAAAAACGCTAAGAAATAGTTGGTTTGATGACTCAGGTAAAAGAAGTAATAATAAAATTAGTATAAAATATATTGCCAATTGTTCGAGCATTTTTGTAATTTAAATTTTCTTGCTTCTAAGGAAATAAAATGATTAATACTTAATTACGCAGCATGGCATTTCTAGGTAAATTTAGTCTATACGATTAATTTTAATTCCAACTATAAATTTTTATATTTTAGAAACAAGAAAATAGGGTACACAGCTCTGTGAAAACAAAGTGCAGAGAGAATAAATTAATGTAATTAATTCAGCAATTTTTGTAACTGAAAATTCATGATATTCTCTTTTTACGGCATAAGAAATATATATTTTAGAATGACTGCGGATGAATAAAATACTTTAAGGTAATGACTCAAATTAATGAATACGAATTTAAACAACTGTCTTACTATGTTGATAAAATTCTGAAACAAAATCCTATTAATGAACTTGTATTTTTTGTACGAGGGCTATCCAGAAAGTAGATTACGTTTTGGAATAAAAAAATAAACAAAGTATAGGAAACAAATTTTATTATATACAGATGAAAGCCACACTCAAATACTACTTTTCTACATAGTCACCATACAAATTAAGGCATTTATCGTAGCGATGTACGAGCTTGGAAATTCCTTCGTCGAAAAATTCGGCCGCCTGCGCCTTCAACCACTTCGTTACCTCTTCTTGCAGCTGTGCGTCGTCATCAAAACGCATTGATTGCAATTTCGTTTCACAGTTCACATGTTTCACCCATGTTTCGTCACCAGTAACGATGCGATCGAGTAAAGAGTCACCATCCTTATGGTAAGCGTCCAAAAAGTTCAACGCTGCAGCCATTCGCTGATTTTTGTGGTCCTCTGTCAAGATTTTTGGAATCCATCTTGCACAAAACTTGTGGTAACCAAGCTTTTCGCTGATGATTTCGTGCAACAAACTTCGCGAAATTTGTGGAAAACTCAAAGAAAGTTCCGTTATTGTGAAATTTCGATTTTCACGGACTTTAGCATCGACTTTTTCGAGAAGTTCGGCGGTCACTATGCTGGGTCTCCCACTTCGATCTTCGTCGTGAACATTGGTTCGGCCATTTTGAAATCTTATGACCCACTGACGCACTCCACCTTCAGTGATAATGTTGTCCCCATACACTTCACGAAGCTGCCGATAGATTTCTATCGGTTTACAGTTTTTTGCAGTCAGAAACCTTATTACTGAGCGCACCTCGCAGCTCGCGGGATTTTCAATTAATAATTCAGCAGACATTTCAAACCGTCACAGTATCTGAACGGAGCACAGCACGAACCTCTCACTAGCACGGCTAGATGCAGACTGAGCTGCGCAACGCTCTGACCCCAAGATGGCCGCGCTAGCCCCGCCCCTAGCGGACACAGACGGAAACGTAATCTACTTCCTGGATGGCCCTCGTAGTAAATTTGGGGTCACTCCTAATCGTTTACCTGACGCAAATGCTTGTTCGGACATTGCTAAAGAATCAAAAAGAATAATTTTTAAAATATTCTCTTTTTATTTGGTAAAATATAACTAAGCTTCGAATTTTTTAAAACAAACAGATTGTTTTAAAACTTAGAATCTGAGTTCCGTTTAGGATAGTTGAATGAAATGACTGCAAACGTTTTTGTATATTTCCCTACGCGTAACGTAAATATGTTCAGTTTTCTTTAGCTTTAGGAAGTGCTCAGTGAACAAGGTATGGAAGGTATCATTCTCCTCTACCACTGTCTGCTTTGCTGTAATTTACAAATTAAATTGAAGTCTTATCGGAGTAAGGATAGATAAAATCTTTCAAAGACAGCAAGAGAAAACGGGGAGGAGGAAGCAGAAAATCATTTAAAAGTAAACTCGCACCTCTTTTTAAAGAAAAGGAGAAATTCCACGAGCTGAAAAATTCTGCAATAAACTTCTTGAAATATCATTATGTTAAAATATTTGCTGCGGGCTTAGAAGTCTCGAGATTCAAGTGACTCAGATTTCAGTAAATATCAATAAATCTCTACAAAAATATCACTTGTTTATTTTAAAGGAGAATGCTACATGTAATGAGAATGCAGTGATTTTGTTGTAGAAACAGTTTATTAATGAAAACATAACTTGAAACAGCAACGACAGCCAACTACATTTAACAAAAACTTGAAACAGCACATAACTGCACGCTAGCAGCTGCTAACAAAGCAGTCTGATTTGCTATTCAACATTTTACTTGCTTGGCTAGTTATAATAGAAATGTCTAGCAGGTTTAAACTTATATCTTATCCTCAATGAGCTGGCAAAAATCACCTGATTTGTTGAACCTAGATTTGGCAATAATGCTATCGCAAATTTAAGCGTCTATTGTGCGATCGAAGCACGTTAGTCTGAAGCCAGTTGCCGGGGAGGCATCTAAAATTTTCTTACACTGTAACAATCAGGTATTAGTTTCACTTTCTTTTCTGCAGCGGATAGTTAGCTATGTTATGTTTGTTCATAATTTAGTAATTTTATATTTAAAAAAATCTAGCAGCTATATTTCTCAAATTTTTCCTTTTCTTTCTTTTCTTTATTATTATTAGTAGTAGTGGTATTGTTAATATTATTATTTCTGTTACATCAAACTTTTAGAATGAGCGAGTCTTTTCTAAACCCTATTAAATAGCACAACTAAATTTTGGAAGTTATTACTATAATCTCTTCTTACGATTCTCTCTGTTTCAAAGCGGAATGAAAAATTTGCAACTTTTAATGAAGGTAAGTATCACGTTAAAAATAAGTAAACGTGAATATGCATTTTTACCTACTTTGCTGATATTAAATATTATTTTAAAAGAATGCATTGTGCATTTCACGAAATTATTGCACAGAAATAAATTATTTTTTTCCTAACTATTTACGCTAAAGCTGTTAACCTTTGTGAAAGACTTTTAACTGGGCTCATATTAGTATTAGAAATGGAAGAAACTTCAAAGCATTTCGCGATGCAAATCTGAAATCTGCTTTGGAGAATTGTTTGCAGTTCAATTTCTTCTAAACATTTATAAAGTATATTATTGTTTTTTTCATTTCTTTGGCAGATATATCCTTATTTCTTTGTGTCTAAATTGAGAGAAAAGACTGTGTTGGAATGATTTCTGTGATGCAACCGGACGAACGTTCCAGCCGACCGTATAACTGACAGGCCGGTGGGATTGTCGTCCGTCTGTGACACAGATTTTAATCGTCTTCATCAGTTACATTGATGGCCATGTTTGCAAATGGAAATCCAGTTCTTCAGAGCAAAGTATATAAAAATTGGTTGGCTAAGAAGCAAGCATTTTCACTGCATTTAAGCCATGTAATTTTAATTTTTTGTTTCAATAAACATAACTTTTCAACTATTATGCAGTACCAGTATAAATAGGTATGAATTCAATTTAATAAATTCTAGCAATTTACGGATATCATAAAAAAGTTTTTGCATTATTCCTCTGTTTAAAAGAAGGACCTGCAATTATCAGAATTCTAAAACGTTGTTATTCTTGGATAATTGTTACATTAGACCAGTGTTTCTCGAGTGTTTTTTATTATTATTATTATTATTTTTTAATTTAAAAAAAAATTTAAAAGTGTTTTTTATTTTGTTTGATTTTTTACCAGGAGCACTGAATGCTCAGTGCTCCTGGGAATACATATATATATTTTTTTACAAAGACATGTAAGGAATTAAGATAGTAATGATGAGATTGGAACTATCTGTATATTATCGATAGTTAAAGAATAATAGATGCACAGTCGTATTTAAATTATATTTAAAATGGGAATACGAATTAAGTTATTAACAAGAAGAGCAACGAGAAGTATGAGCCTGATGAATTATTACCAGTTTGTCGATATCTGTCTCCGTATTCATTAAGAGCATTCTCATATTTCCGCGATTACTTACTGCAGACAATTTCCTTTTATTTCTCCTTCTTCGCCCCTTTTTTAAATAATTGTAGCTATTACTACTCTGACCCCGCTTTCCACTAAAACCAAGGGAATACTGTTAAAACTTTCAGTACATTTTTTCTACAAACCAAGGTAAATTTTAGAGATTTTCTTCTGCACGTAAATTTCTGGTAACCAAATCTGAAATTAAATTACAGCTCTTTATTTGCTCTGAATTCAGTAAATATTTTTTTTTCTTCTGAGTTCGAATATACGTCCCAAACTGCGCAAGAAATTAGATACATATATTTTTAAAATATCTCGAAATCATTTTCTTAAACTTTATTTCCTAAGCTTCCAGTGTTAGTAACATTCGAATGCATCGTCGTAATATTTTTCTAGAGTTGATAAATTTGGAAAGTGGCTTGTCCGAACAACTTGTCATTCAAAGATTTAGCTCTGATAAGATATAGTGAGCTATGTAAGCTTTCATTTAAGTTTCTTAGCACTTGGTGTTGTTAGACATTAACATAGTCAATATATTTGCTTTCAACTGTGCTGTTAAGTCATTGTAACATCCTACTATCGCTAAAGCATCGTCGACAGAAAATGACATCATTTTATTCATGGGAATTCCTTTCTGATCAAAAAACTCTTTCATAGTACAAAAGAATGTTTCTCCTTTGCAAAGTCCTGTGTTACCAATTTGCCTAATTTGGAAAATTTGGGAAAAACATAGCTCTTAGCAAATTTGCTTAGGAAACACATATTAAACCTTCCGCCCTCCCCCCGCCCAAGTTAGATTCATAAAGTTGTACTCAGAAATAAGATGTTTTAAAAGTTATACAGGTACTTTCAGTCGTTTCAGCCATCTAGTCGTTTTTTCTTTGCCTTGAATGTTACTCGAAAGCGGTCCACCAACGACCAAGAGATAAAGTAGCTGAACACTGGTAATTCGTCCGGGATTCGAATCCTGGCGAACGGGCTACTAGCAAGAAAATTTAAGTTATTACAACAGCTTGGATGAAATATTAAAAAGAATTGCACATTACCATATGCAACGATACTTCTTCTTTGTAATATGACATTCTTATACCATGCTGACCAGGCCTGTAAAGTTCAAGTTTAAAAATTACTACAGTGGTTTCAAATTAAAACAGAAACCTTATCTGCGGATTAGCTCTGAATTATCAAGTTTGTTGCATTGCTTAAAGAACTGAAACTGAGTACAAAGAAATTATTTAGCACAACGAAGTAAAGTAATTTGGGTTTTCCCCATGTGTAATGTGTATGCGAGCCAGTTTTCCTTAGAACGTTCTCCACGAAGACGTTCCTCTCCTTATACAGATACCCTCGAGTGCTTTGTCATAATCAAACAAACCAACCGTTACTTAAAAGGATTTCTTCATGACCGTGGTTGGTAACTTAGCATAATCGGTCACATCACCTTTATTAAGGGTGATAGAGTCAGTTTTTTCTCAATGGAAAAGCAATATTGTAAGAAGTGTCTAAGCACCGCCATCGCCATTCCCTTGGATATTGTAAAAAAGACATTTGCCAGTGTGTGCTGTTTTACAAATTTCTCTTGAAAGGAGTCTGGAATCCTGAGTCTGGATGGATTCGTAGCTTCGTTTCAGAAAAACTTTTGGCGTATACATCGGTAACATATTATTTAAAACAAATCAAATAAAAACATATAATCAGCATTTTATTGTTGTATTTTCTCTTAGTCTTCAACGTATTAATAAACGAAATAAAACGTACTTGTATATACTTAATTCTTACCTTTGTTTTCTTTATTTGTGGTGTTTTTCTTTTAGTAAAAAACTGAAATTATTTTTGGAAGTCTGAAACTGTTCAAAGGGAAACGCTTTACAAGGAAGAATTCTTTAAATGCCCTTTTATATTTCAAATACTAGTATTTTTTCGAAGAAAACCAACCAACGTTGCCCCTAACTCTTGAGCTCTTTAAAATGGCAAAATGTTAGTTTGTGTCAAATTTATAAAATTATTATGGTATTCTTTTTGAGTTATGTTTTTGATAAATAAATTTACGTATTTTTAGGTTAAAATCAGAAGAAATATTTTAAACTGTTTATACGACAAAATGCATATAATTTTTTAATGACAAATTTAGTAATACATTTTAAAATTTAATACATTTTAAAAATTTGTATTTAATGATATTTTAAATTCCAATAAACAATTTATACAATTTTAACACTACTTTTCTTTTCTAATGTAATTGTGATTGATTTTAATATCAAGTTGAAGATTCATGAAGAATAATGCACTTCCTTTTAATCATCTCTTGGCTTCCTATCATTAAATCCTTAAAAATACATTCAGATAGTATTATTCTGTTATTAACTAACAAAATCTTTATTCAATATATACTCTGTATGTATTGTTTATTAATACCTTAATAAAAAGATATATATAAAAAACTACTGTTCACTGTTACTTTCACATTATTTCTAAACACATCACACAGTAGTGAAACTTTAATTCTGACTCTCGAATTTACATCTGAAGAAGGAACTATGTCTGAAAATACACAAATATATTATATATGAAGGTATGTATTAAACTATGATTTCTGAAGGATAGAATAGAGAATCTGAAAAGAGCAGTCTGCCGTTTCCGTTTAAAGTGAAATTAAAGTTGATTTGTAAATACTTAGGACATAATTTACAAAACATTTAAGAAAACTAACAATAAACACTTAACACATAATTTACAAAACACATTCTGCATTGTTACGAGATCATAAATAATCAAATAACCGAAAATGCAATACTAATAGAGTAAAAATCTAATAGAAAACAATACGTGAACAGATTTTTGAAGTATGAACTTGTTTATACTGGAGAATTAAAAGCACGTACATAAACTAATTTTGTAATTAAAACCGCAGGTGCTACATTTTGTGTTTAAATAGTGAGTAAATGATTCAATAATTGGCGTTGGTTAATTATTTATGTAATATATCTGCAATATAGAAAGACACTGGAGGTGCTTGACCCATGTTGGTAAGCTATGCGGTGGTCACTTATGATTTATATTTCCTGTGATCAATAAGATTACTGCTATACAGCAATGCAGAAACTTTAGCTAAACTGTTAAAAATAAATGAAATCAAGGAACGCTATTTACTATAACTGAAGGGCATCGTCAAACTGACTAAACTGATCACCAAGATTATTGGTCACTAGGTGATCTTCGGACTTTCAGTCACTACTGAAAAGCAACGTTGCTGCAAAAGCAGCAACTGACAAAGCAGTGAATGCTAGATTTTTGACATTGTATAACCTAACGCTCCAAAATATTTAGAAAATATTCTGCAAAACATTTGGAAAAAACGTTTTTAACATTCAAAATGCTACTGTTACGGCAAATGTTATAAAGGCTAATATGCCAAGGACATTCAGCATATGTCCAACGACAGTGACAGGAGCTGTGCGAAGCATACCAATTAACATAGTTAGGGCTTTCCTTATGATATTTTTTTGAGGCACTCATTGTAAAGGAATTATTTGGTAATCAATAGGCTTTAAATAATGCAGAACTGCACGTATTAAATCAGGCAGCTCGGAAGTTCCCTAAAGCATAAAATAGCGAGAGATAAAATGCTATAACCGATATCCCACATTTGATGATTTACCATTCTGCATCAAAATGATGCTCTGCAAAGTAATATGTACTCTCAATTCAGAAATCATATGCGTGGACAGCGCAGTCTTAGCCAAGTAGGTACTTCGCTTGTATTCAGAATAAACACTCAACTTGTGGCTGCGACATTGCACGTATCCAAACCGTGGATGAATGTTTTTCGAAAAAATATGGACCCAGAAAGAAGTCAGCCACCACTCCAATCCATACAGTCAAACTTGGCTTTGAGCAATAGCATCTACAAGAAGTCGTGGGAACTGGTGTCTTAGCAATCGACACATTTTTTGTTTAGCTGCCCAGTAAAGACGCAATGTGTCTTCTCTGTCTAGAGATTCGATAGAGAAAATCTTCATTCTCCATGAACTAACGTCTATTGCTGTCAGAACCTTATGACAGTGATCTTGGATAAACGAAGATTATTTGCATCATAGAAAATTATTCTGTATGGATTTCACAGTTTTGCTTCTGTGAAATTCTTATTCATTTTTTGTGAACCATCACACACACACACACACACACACAAAAAAAAAAAAAAAAAAAAAAAAAAAAACGGGGAATTACTTTCATAGTTGCTGAGAGTATATGGATTATCGCTTGACAGATGTTACAGTACTACCACCTCATATCCGAGAACCTGTACTGGTGTTCTGTGGTTGATACTGGCTGGTTGGCGTTTTACTGTTGAAAGACATTTCTCTGACATCTCTGGCTTTCATTCTGTACACATAATTCCAAAGTTTTCTACTATTTTTCATCATACAAAAAGTCGTGCTATTTTAAAATTCTGGTGTTTATCTTGGAAATTTCCGTAAAATTATAATCGTGATCCATGTGTTGTGTATCACAAGAGCTTGTCACTCGAAGCTTATCTAGTAAAAGCTCCAACAGATTCCTCCATCTCCAAACTGTCTAATTATCATTTGTTAATCAAATTATTTTATGACCACCTCGTATTTATTTGCGGAATTTTAACTTTCATGTCCTTGCTGCATGATTCGTTTTACGAATTTCCTCAAGATGGGGCTGCTTCTATATTGTGACTATTAATATTTTAATTCGTTTTAAGATT
The DNA here is from genome assembly GCF_044657685.1 of Stegodyphus dumicola. Classification (NCBI taxonomy): domain Eukaryota; kingdom Metazoa; phylum Arthropoda; class Arachnida; order Araneae; family Eresidae; genus Stegodyphus; species Stegodyphus dumicola. The sequence continues at coordinate 206,395,185 of NC_140771.1, forward strand.
TTTCCCAGAAGAGTGCTGTGGTGCCTCTAAATCATAAATATTCTGTTTAGATTTGTTTTTACGAATTTCATCAAGAGGGCTGTATGTGTCTTTATGTGTCCCATAGGAGAACCTGAATAGCTCTTTAAATGCTAAATCGAAAACAGAGCCAAATGTGAAAGTAGGTAGGAAAAAGTAATTCGTATTTTACTGTTTGTGATTTACATTAATACTTTGGATTGCATGCACATAATTGTTTTCTTTCAAATCACTTTGCAGAAAGTTGTGCATCTCGTGTTTCCAAAAATTACAAAGAATCTTCCTGAAATTGTTTGAAAGACTCTCATCTAGAAGTATGGGTAGAAAATAAAGAGGAAATCATTTTGCTTTGTCCAAAAGATCTTAACCTTCCCAATTTTTTAATATTAAATGCTGACTTATAATTTACATAGAACTCATAAAAATTTTCTTTGTTCTTAAAATAAAAGCAGAAAAGACAGGGATCATTTGGAGCATATCAGATTAGGGATCATCTGCTACATAATATTTGTATTAAGGCACTACTTAGAACGTTCTATCACTTGCACTGATAATCATAAAAAGTTATAAACTTTTACTAACCGGATAAATTTGATTAAAAAAAATTTTTAATAGAAAGTAGCTATTCAATGAATTAATTTTCCCATGCTTTAATTTAATTATTTTTAACGATTCATAACAAAATATTGGGAATAGAGACAGAAGTCCCCGCTAGCTCACTGGTTTGGCGGGTGGAATGTATTAATTAAATGAAAAAAAAAAGCTGTAATAAGCAAAAACGCATACAAATTACATTTGTCATATGAAAATGTGTTTTTCATTCTGTACTTTACTTCGAAAATAAGTTTTATTTTTTTAATTTGTTTATTCTTTAAATTTTCTCTTGTCACATTTTTATTTTACCCTTAACTTTTGAACATGGGCTGCATCCTTCGTTTCCGATTAAACAAACATTCAAAATAATTCCTGTATAACTAGAGATTGATTTTATTTACACTTAGTTTGTAACTTAAATGATTAGAACAGTCACAGACGTACAGGAGAAGTACATAATATCCATGGAAAAACGTCTTTCCAAGCCAAGCAATTTTAGGGAATATAAAATAGAATAAGAAAATGTCAGATTTACAACAAAGTATCTGAATATGCAAAATATGAACAACAAATGAATATTTTTTCTACATATGTTTCGAATGACACAAGTCCTTAACCAGATTCACAAATTGTGTATGAAACAATGGAATATGCCGTAACCAAGCGAACGGGATAAATTATTTTTCCGTTCCATTTATGAATTTTCAGAAAGGTAGTAAAATTATAATGCACTTCATTCGAACATTTTTAAAATTTATTACGAATGCTGTTTTTCATTACATAGACTTTCATGTAAATTTATGTTTTATGTTAACACTATTTCATGTTAATTTACTGTTTTTTTTTTCACAATATTTATCCATGCATTTACTAATTTTAGCATACATTTTCATCTATATAACTGAAAGAAGATAAGCGAGCATTTTGAAAAATGTGTCTATATTTTAAATCAGATGTCATTTTTCAGAATCTTTGAAGTAGCTATTTAAAAATATAGTTAATTAACAACCGCTGGTCTTGCACTTAATTTTTATTCCATGTCATTCGCATATCTGAGAGAAGTCATGTTTTGCTTTAGCTAAATAATATTTAATATTTTGCATGTAAGCCGTACATGTAAGTTTTATTACTTTTCATTGAAAGCTAATCGAATTCATTGTTTTATTATTAATTTCTTTTTGAAGTAAACAGATTCAGAAATTATAATCGAGGTATTTCCACTCTTACGCAGAATTTACAATTTTACTAATACTTTTGCATGAGAGAAGATCACGTGCTCATTTAGATTTCAAAGAGACTGCAAGCACGTTTCCTTTGCTTGAATCACCCTTTATGGAGAATTGCTGTATAATTCGTTTCGCATAATTACCGTCTACGTATTCCACAATAGTTGACTTTCGCTATTTCTATTATAAGGTATTTTCTTCCTCCTTTCAGCATGCCTTTGGGGTGTAACTGGATACATACATGCGTATTCGGAAGGTCTGGATCGAATGCCGACGATTGCACGACGATTGCACAACGAATGCACTACACAATTTTCAAGTCTCGAGCATCGCAAAAACGTAATGACTCTACAGTGGCGCCTGAACTAAAAGGCGATGGACGATAATTCGTGACCACCAGGATTTGGCGATTGGGCCCCCTCATCACCATTCGCCGTTTAAAAGAGGAAGTATATAAGGTATTTTCTCCCTCCTTTCCGCATGCCTACGCTGGAAGTATATGCCTACGCTTTCCGCATACCTGACTGGAAGTACACTCTAGGCGTATTCGGGAAATCCGGAGTTAGAATCCCGTTGAGGGCACTGCTCATTTTTCCAGCATCAGAAAAACCTAACGACTCTGTAGAGAAATTAGGTATTTTTTGGAAGCAGGACACTTGAAAAATGAGAAACGCCTTCGCTGGGAATCGAACCACTGACCTCTGGAATACGCGCCCAGCGTGTTGACCACTACACCACGAAAGCATGCTAAGAAGGCGGGAGATATACCTTATATACTCCCCTTTTTAAAGGGCGACTGGGGTTTAGGGGACACAGTCGCTAAATCGTGGGTGTGGAGAAACATCATCCACCACCCTTTTTAGTTCGGGCGCCAGTGTAGAGACATTAGGTATTTTTTGGAAGCAGGAGATTTGAAAAATGAACAATGCCTTCTCCGGGAATCGAACCACGGATGGAAATACGCGCCCAGTGTGCTGACCACTACACTACGAAGGCATGCTAAGAAGGCGGGAGAAACACCTTATAACTCTATCTGTAAATTTAGGTCTTATATGCTATGCCTTTCCAAAATAAGTTTAAAATTCCATTTGTCTTATAATTACTTATAGGAAACATGATAAATAAGTGAAAGATTTGGAATACTGAAGTGTGTATGTATGTTTAATTATGAAAACAAATGAGCCGTTTTCTTTGGAAGTGGTGCAAGTCCATTTTATATTATATGGATGTATTTAAGAGTTTGTATTTGAAGGTTTGAAAAATATGGATACATGTTAATACACTCATTTTATGGCTTTTTAAATATTAAATTGATTTAACTTTATAACGTTATAGTTTCTAAAGTATTAGTTAAAATAAATTATACTTTTGATTTACTCAAATGGATTTACATAACTTTCAAAGTTAACAAAATGTGAAGATCATACATTTATGAAATATTAAATATGGGATTTCGATTGAATCAAACCAATTTTTTATGAAATTTATATTAAATGTGTCAAAAAAACAAAATAAACTGCTTTATTTCGTTATTCGTTCAAGTAATGTCATTTAAATTACTTTAATTACAACTTTATATTAATATGTGCCATTTTAAATTTTTATCATTACCAGAAAGTTTTTGAAAATAGTCATGATGTATCTGAGCATTATGAGGTAATATAGATTCATCACATCGTTGAATTTTTTTAATATGATGGGCCTGACATGACGGCATAAAGGTGCTAGTATTATCTTATCAGGTTCAATGTTCCGTCTTACTTTCTTTGGGAACATGCAAGGACCTGACTCGGAACAGGGAGCTTACTAAAGCTATGTTCAATAACTGTGGGAAGTAGACAAGATACACAGGAAGGGTATACAAAACCCTTTATTTTTCACTCTTTACAATAATTTCCGTACTTCGGAATACAGAGACCAACTACTTGTGGTCTGAACGTAAGAATATAAAAATATAACTATAATTTAAATTTGGAATAATCAACAAGGGCCTACGTGTAAGATTGGCCGGATATTAACAGGAAGCCGTATGTAGTACAGAGAACTGTTAAAACTACAATACGTTTAAAATTATCACGAGGATTAAACCTCTGGCCTGGAAGGCAAACAGCAACAGAGTAAAACTTCTAAGGCAAACGGCCTGCTTCGACTAACTCCTTCCTCTCTCTCGCTTGGCAAAAAGCCACAACTTAAGTACTTGGCGTTCGCCAGACAAATTTTGCATAAATAAGTTAACGCTTTTAATTCTGGCCGGAAGTAGAAAATTAGAAGTGATAGTAAAGATTTAAAATAAAATAAACGTTAGTAAAACTTAAGATCCTTACATACTTCCCGCCAGAGTTAATTAGTTTGAAACTGAGGTCTAAAACGACCTTGTTGAAAACTTTTAGCTCTAGAATCTAACGCGAGGCCAATCTTTTACAAACATTTCTCACTAGAAAGTAGAAATTTAAAAAAAAATTTGTTTTTACAATAGCAGTTCCATGGACACCCAATTTTTCATCTGTACTGCATCTAAACAGGAGCTTTTATTCAAATCTGGTTCCTTCCAGAGATCTGGAAGGAAAACTAGTTTAATGAAATGTTACACAATGAAATGGCAAGTAACATGCATATTTATATTTCTCTTAACATTCTTATTTCATTCATCACTATTTTAATTATCTCTCCCCGTGCTCTCTGACATGTGTTGTAAAAGAACACCAAACACGAATGTGTTTATGTATACGTGTTCAACACTGCCTCCTACAATCAAAACACTAACGTGTTAAAATTCAACATGACAAGACCTCGTAACACACCCTATCTTCAACTCTAAACCCTGAGGTACTATTCTGAAAGTGGCTAACTCTGAAGTGTAGCGTCAGAGAGCCTAACTAAATTCATTCAACCTTTAACACATATTCACCATAATTTGGTCTTTTTACAGTCACACGAATAAAAAAATTTTTTTGGCATTACTTTCACTTTTACCATATCACAGTATTTCTTAACATTTAAAATAACAGTTCACATTGTATATAAGAACATATTAACATGCCGTTAATTTTACGCATTTTAAAACATACATTAGTAGTACATTGTTAACTTCTATTCTTTTCCAAGCAAGTGCCAATTCTTCTAAACTGAAATACTACATTTCAAAAAGTCTTTCAGACTAAAACTTCTTTCTTGCCAGAATGTTTTTAAATAAAATTTATACAAAAAAAAAAAAAAAAAAAAAAAAAAAAAAAAAAACTGAAATGTTTCAGATTTTAAATTACGTCCAAAGGGGCGTTTTTTAACATTTTGTGTGTTACCTTTCTTTATTAAATATCATGTTCCTCGCACTTAAACCATAAAATCCAGTGCAACAGCAATATCGCAAAATAGTTTTAAAACGAGCATATCTTTAGAATTTCCGATACAGAGACTCACGCGCTGGAGATAAAAATGTTTTTTCTGCACAACGTTGCCATTGCTCGCTTTGAAATCCTTGAGTTTGTTAATCAAAAATTCGTCAAAGTTTTAAAAAATAGGAAATCGATCATAAAACAGATTTCAAATTTCAAATTTGGTCTTCCACATGCTCATATTCGTTGGAGGATTACGTTATTCAAAATTCGATGACTCTATGTACCGTTATTTTATGACAATGTGAGAAATATACATACATTTACGCAGATTTTCATTATTTAATTTCTTCAAATATAATGCAGGACTCTAACATTTTATGGCAACAGTTTGAAAAGTGAACCGACATTTATCCGTCCGACGCAAAATGCCAAAAGGAAACTAATAGTCCTTCGGGATTCAAATCCCTTTGGACTAATAACTTTTACAATATTTAAGTATTTACACATTCCTATTATACATCAACTTTAGTTTTACGCGCGAGTAATTGAAAAACATAATACCAAAATCGGTAACAACTCATTTCTCGCCTTTTTGGCGATAAAGGTAGACCTCACATGAGGTAAAACTTCTTGAAATCTGCCACTTGCAGTAAGAATGAAAGATTAACTTAAGTTTGCAAAGTAACATAAAATTTTACTTATCTTTGTGATATTCGGGCATTCTTTTCTGAGTCCAGTCCTGGAAGGTAGCGAAGATTCTCGTTTGATTTATCCTCCTTCTTGTGCAGGCTCGCCCCTCAGTTTCTTCCTCTAGAAGCTTTCTTTTTCCTCCAGTTCGGTCACTCTTGAATACCTTCTTTTTCGCCTCTGCCTGTGGTCTTGGCCGTTTGATGGCAGCTGGTCTTGGCGGAACCGGGACACTTCTTTCGCGTTCCTGCTTGGACCTCGTTGCTGGCCGTTCAAATTTTCCTTCTATCTTTTCCTCCGCCGCTGGTGGCCCTTCCGCAGTTCGGCGACATTTGCTGCGGAGAGTCCTGTCCGATCTTCCGTTTGGAAGCCGGGTTATAGTTGCCGTTATTTCTCCTGGCTTTCTTTGCATTCGTCGTACTTCTCCCTTCTTCATTCTGGGGGTGTTCGTGAGCTCTCCTTTCTGGACGGTGGAACGGCTTCTTTTTCTTGTTACCTTCAATTTTCCAACGGGGAAACTTTCTTTTCAATTGCTCCTGCCTCCTAATGGCTTGCCCTTGTACTTGTCGTTGTTCCACCTCTGGAGCTTGTGCCTGCCGTGCCGGATCCTGCAAAAGATCTTTGAAAATTTGCATTTTATTACGATCATAGTAGGGTTTTATTTGATCAATGTTTGCGGAGCATGTTTCACCATTCCTGGCTTTTAACACCACTACAGCGTGAGTTAATTTTTTCATGACATATGGTCCTTCAAATCGTGGAAAAAATTTGGCAGTTTTATCTTCTGGTGCTGAAGAAAGTGAATGCTTAATTTTTAACACTTCATCCCCTACTTTATAAGTTACTCCCCGTCGTTTCATATCATAATAAAGCTTCTGTTTTCTCTGTGCTACTTCAGTATTCTTTTTTGCTTCTTTAATTAATTTTTCTATATCACCCATTTTTAATTCTGGGGCTCTTTGTTGCACATAAAATAATTTATCTAACGGCGTTATAATCTTTCTGCCTAAAAATAACTCAGCAGGAGTTTTGCCCGTTGTATCATGTTTTGCGGTCCTAAGGGCGAAAGCAAATTCATTGACATAGTTATCCCAGCTTTTATGAAAATTTTTAACATAACTACGGATAATTTTCACTATATTTCTATTGACCCGTTCCGCTATATTTGATTGCGGCCGATACGGGACCATTTTTAAATGACGTATGCCCAGTTTTTGGCACATGTCTTCAAATACATTACTTACAAATTGAGGACCATTATCCGATATAACTTTTAGGGGCGCCCCATATTTTAAAATATATTTATTTAAACTAGAATCAGTAACTAATTTCGCGGAGGCTCGTTTTAAGGGAACAATTTCGGTCCACTTACTAAAATGATCAACCATAACAAGGAGATAGCGACTTTTATTTAACTGACTTTTTGGGAAAGGGCCCAATAAATCGATGCCAATTATTTCATTTGGAAATTCGGATTTAATACTATTTAGAAACCCGGCCGGGCGGAAATTAATATGATTAACTGCTTGACATGTTGGGCAGGACTGGACATACGCCCTTGTTAACTTTTGCAGTTCAGGAAAATAGACTGCCTCGCGTACGCGTTGTATAGTTTTTCGAATACCAGCATGAGAAGCTAAAGGGCTGTCATGCAACTCCTGCAGGATATTTAATCTAAGACTAGCTGGGATAACAGGTCGAAATTCGTTGTTGGAATTCGTAGTTTTTGTATAAAATAATAGACCATCTATTAGTTCGTAATGGGCCGCCCTATTTCTTATCGCCACAATATCTTGGTGGCTAAAATTTTCAGGATCCTTTAAATACTCATAAATGCTTCCAAACTCAGGATCCTTACCCAGTTCGGTTATTACAGTTTCTCGGGAATTTATTGTACATGCTGTGAGCATTGCCACCTTTACAGTATTACCTTCTTCATCTATTTTAATTCTGGATAGGGCATCTGCTACGATATTTTCCTTTCCGGGGGTATGCTTGATTACCAGATTATATTCTTGTAGCTTGAGTGCCCATCTTATTAACCTTGGGGATAAGTTTTTCCCTGAGTACAATCTAGTTACCCCCGCATGATCAGAGTACACTGTTATTGGCGCCTTTCCAAAATAGACTCGGAACTTTTGCACTGCTAACAGAACTGCAAGTGCCTCTCTCTCGGTCGCGGAATAGTTTCTTTGTGTTTGATTTAAAGTTCGGCTAAAAATGCCACGGGCTGCTGATTTTGTGAAAGTACCGCTCCTACCGCATAATCCGAAGCATCCGCTGAAATTTCTAAATTCTCATCCTTTTCAGGAAATTTCAACACAGGGGCTTGCGTTAATGCTTGCTTTAATTTTTCGAACGCACTATTGGCTTCGGCCGTCCACGAGAATCTTGCCTTTTTCCTTTTTAATTTTAAGAATGGTTAAGCAATAGCTGCAAAACCTTTTATAAAGGACCTATAATATGAACAAAGTCCTAGAAAAGAAGAGAGCTTCTTCGCCGTGTTTGGAGTCGGATACTTTTGTACAGCAATTATTTTTGATTCGTCTGTCTCGATTCCTTTCTGAGATATTTTTTAACCTAAATATTTTAATTCAGGGGCTGCAAATTTGCACTTTTCGACATTAACTTTTAGACCGGCCTCATTTAATAAAGAAAACACCTGTCTTAAATCCTGTACATGTTGGTCGAGATTATCACTAGTAATAATGATATCGTCTAAATAGATAAATGTGGACTTTCCAAGAACAGGCCTTAACACAATGTCCATACATCGCTGAAATGTTGCCGGTGCCCCTGAAAGGCCAAACGGCATACTCAGGAATGCATAAGTGCCAGACTTGATTATAAAAGCAGTCTTAGGCACGTCCTCAGGCCTAACCCCTATTTGAAAATAACCAGTCGTTAAGTCTAAAGTCGTCATATATTTGGTCGATGTTATGTTCCTTAGAATTTCTTCAATAATAGGTAACGGATATACCGGATATTTAGTTATGGAGTTTAATTTACGGTAGTCAATCGCGAATCGCCACCTTTTTGGATGTGTCAATGGATAGTCATTATTTTTCTTACATAAAACCACCGGGCTAGCATAACTACTTGAGATGGGCGTTATGATCTTTTTACGTAGCATATCGGTGATATGCCATTATATAATTTTTTCCTTATTCTTATCATACCGGTATGCTTTGTGGCGAACTGTCATTGAATCTCCGGTGTCAATACTATGGTTAGTAACCTGAGTAAATCCTGGAATATCACTAAATAACGAAGCAAATTCACTTACCACTTGTCGGATTCTTTGTTGCTCTTCATTAGGCAGGTGGTCAAGGTTTAACATCGGCGGTTCAGCCTTTTCTTCTCGAACTGGTTTCATCGTCAGCTTCAGGGGCGCTTCATTAAAATCCAGCGTTGCTTGTGCCTCTGAAAGAAAATCTATTCCTAAGATAATATGTGCTTGCAGATTCTTTACTATGAAAAACATAACCTTTACTTGTTCGTCCTTGATACGGATGTATAGCGGTAATTTACCTATGCACTTACATCTTTCTCCTTGCGCAGCTAACACTGTCGTATTATCCGAATTATATATGTGATATTTACGAAAATACTTCCTAAAAAAATCTTCTGCCACACAGGAACATTGGGCGCCTGTATCCAGGAGTGCGGTGGCTGGGATATTATTTACCAACACTTTAATCTTCGGAAAAGTCAAATTTTTCACCATTACTGTATTTAACTTGAAGGAAGAGGGGTTTTCTTGGCCTTCGGATTTCCGCACCCTCCCGTCAGCAGAAATCCGTTTTAGTTTAAATCATTTTTCATTTCCATGCTTTCCTTCTTTTTCCACTGGCCTTGAGACTTTTTTCCTGGATTGCTATTGAACTGTCGACGTTCGCTGGCTGTTTTTGAATGCTCGGGTTTCCTTGCCCACTGATTTGCTTTGCTTCCGTAGCCGTGTGCTTGACTTTGCTGTGGTCTTGGCGCACCAAATTGGTTTCGTTGTTGATATTGGCGTCTTCTTTCAATGTCCGCCGTTCTTCTACTTTCAAACTGGATTGCTAGCTCAAATAACTTTTCCAGTGTAGTCGGATTTCTTAATTCAATAAAGTCTTGCACTTGGGGAAGTAACCTCGGCAAAATCACTTGAATTATCTCAGGATCCGGACGGTTTCCATACAAGAGTTTGAAGACGTAAATTTTTCTTAAAATAAAGCTTGAGAGATTTTCGATTCTTTGCTGATATATGCTGAAAAGTTCCGTTTCTAATTTCGCACGATCCCTTACGACAGGGAAGGCTTTTACTAGGGCAGTCTTAAAATTCTCGTAAGTATAGGTGGGACTTCCTGCTTGACCCAAGAGACTTCTGCCTATACATTTGAACCAGTTAAGCGCTTGGCCCCTCAAAGCGCTGGTAGCTAAGGTAACTTTTTGAAACTCGTGCACGGGGTAGAGCATGAAGTGGTCATCCAATTTTTCCAAAAAACTGGTTACCTGTGAGTTTCCATTAAATGTTGCTTCTGGTTTCATTGAAGCGCGCATGGTCTGGACCATGTAACCAAATCCTTCCAGGGCGGCAGCTGGCATTTCTGGATTCTGAGCCGCTTCTGCAGGCAGCACAGTGTGATGCTTCTTTGGTGATATGAAGCAAGTCCAATGATGGAACACAGCAATAACTTTTATTTAACACTAAAAAAATGGCGACATACATACAAAAAAAAATATTCTAACATTTAAAAATAAATTACATTCTTCGTGCGAGAGTCGCACGAGGCACTCGAGTCTGGTTTCAAATATTGCCATTCACATATACCTTAATGTTCATCTATTTAAATTATTTAAACTACAAGATTTTAATATTATTTAAAGCCGTTACAACCTCTCCCCCAACGGAGAGACTTTTACCGAAGGGAAAAGTTCTGTATCCCCCAACGGAGAGACTTTTACCGAAGGGAAAAGTTCTGTAAAATTTGACAATTGACAAGCTCGGCTTGCTCAATTGTTTAAAGAGAAAAGATAATTTCTCTTATAAGTTTCCAAATTTCAGGCCAAAATTTTTAAGTTTTAAACAAATATTTTTATACCACATTTAAGTAGAAAAAGATGAAAAATGATCAAATTAGTCTTCCTTTTTTCCTTGACGGCGCCTAGATCTCTTCCATGGTGGACCAGTTCCTCGGCTATAATTCACAGCAAAGCCTTTCCTCAGTTCATCTGTGCCTTTCGGATAATATTCATTTGTCATTTGCTTTCGACAATTGTTTTCTTCGTCTATTAGTAGCGGCTTTGATATTAAATCAAAAGCCGAAAGATGATGATAACGCTGCATTGCAAAATGATTCCCAATATTAATTTCTTTATCGTTTTCCAGTTTTTCGTGAACATCTTCCACGTTTAATTCCGGTGATTTTACTTCTTCAAAGACATCTCTGGATGCTTTATTTTCTTCCTTCATCGGTTCCAAGATCTTCTCTTCAGCTATTTTTCTTTTCCTTTGAGATCTAGTAGAGACGGCATTAACCTGATAAGGATGACTATCAGATTCCTTTCTTTGTTTATTCAACAGTGCAAAAGTTCGATTGCCTAATAAATACCTTCCTTTGTCGAGTTCATTTCTAATAATGGCAGCCTTAGTTATTACTCGCCCAAGATCGCAGTTTAGTTCGATCTCAGCCAATGGTAAACAGGTTGGATTCAAGTCTAATGGCTGTTGCACCCACACATTTTCACCTGTCAGCATTTCTGGCGTGATGTATTTGCGACAAACTATATCAATACTAGCACCTGAATCCCTTAATATAGGAATTTTATGACCATTTACGTAACCCATACTAGTATAAGGTAATAGAAATTTATCCTCTGGTTTTGCACTAATTCTGTTAAGATTAGCAGGAGATTCAGTACTATTCTTAAGTTTTGGACATTGGGGTCTTAAATGTTGATAGGACCCACACTGATAGCATTGTGGCGTCTTTCGTTTTTCATATTTATCATCTGGACGTGGACTTCTAGGTCTATGAAACAAGCTTTGCGTATTAAATCCTGATGACAATTTTTTTTCAATTTTATTTTTATTATCTGAACTCAATTTACCTTGAGTTAGTGCATTGTATCTTTCTTTCTGCCTATCCACTACAGGCTTTTTTGAAAGTTTCCGCAAACGTTTTCGTAGGCATCAAGTTTTTCAGCTAATTTTTTAGATGAAATCATCTCTACCCACTCATCAAGAAAATGATCACGAATTTCAGGAGGAACTCGACGTTTAAGTTGGTCAAGCACCATCAAATCTAGCAACTGATCAAAAGTCTTAACTCCTAGACCAGTCACCCATTCCTTGCAATAATTTTCTATTTCATAATTGAAATCCACCCATGTGGATTCGGAAACTCTTTTGATGTTTCATAAATTTCTGCCTAAACTTTTCCGGGCTTAGTTTAAACCGTTTTAACAATAAATTTTTCACGTGTTCATAGTCTTTAGCTTTATCGGAGGGTTCTCTAGCTATTAACTGGGTTACTTCGTAAGGAAGTAGTCCTAGTAAATGAGATACAAATTCTTCTTTATCAATTTTAGCCCATTCTGCTTGCCTTTCAAATAATAGCAAATATAGACTGATATCTCCTTTCTTGTCATCGAATTTCTGCATAAGGTGACGCAGCTCCGTTTTCGGCCGGATCTGTCCGGTATTTTGAGACTTTGTCTCTGCTTCAAGTCTTAATCTCTCTAATTCATACTGTTCGTTCCTTCTCCGCTCTTCTGCTTCTTCCTGTCTCCTACGTTCTTCTCTTTCCTCCCTTTCTTTCCGTTCTTCTCTTTCCCTTTCCTCTTTCTCTTTCCGTTCTTCTCTTTCCCTTTCCTCTTTCTCTTTCCGTTCTTCTCTTTCCTCTCTCTCTTTTTCTCTTTTCTCCCTCTTTTTCCGTTCTTCTATTATTGTGTCTAAGACTCCTTTGACGAATACTTCATCATAATCACCACTTTCAACAATTTTCTGTTTTAAATCGACTATTTTCATATCTGCAGTCACATGAACTCCCAGTTCAGCCGCGAGATTTTGCAAATCTTCCTTACGAGCTCTTCCCAAGTAGGACATTTTTTTTATGTTTAAAATTAACGAACACTGTGTTCTTTATATTTCCTCAAAATAGCTCAATTCAATTACTTTAGTTAATTAATGCAGTCAGGAATCACGAAATTAAATGCACTTTGTTAAGTACGTATACCTCAAAAATGAAATATTTAAATTATATGAATTTCATTCTCTGTACCACATTAATTGTGATTAAAATAAGAATAATAACATAGAGCAATATATATATATATCTACCGTCTGGACAACTAAAATGAATATTAAATATAATATTAAATACGGTAATAAAATAAGACAATTTATTATTAACAGGAAGTAATAATCTGGTATCACTAATATTGCGTTCAGTGATGAACTAATAACATAAAGCAATTCTATATAAACATTAAGTAATAATCTGGTATCACTAATATTATGTTCAGTGATGAACTAATAAAATAAAAATACGCACGATTATTCGATCTCGGTCAGTGCCTCCAAAATAATTAAGACTGTGATGCTTCTTTGGTGATATGAAGCAACTCCAATGATGGAACACAGCAATAACTTTTATTTAACACTAAAAAAATGGTGACATACAAATAAAAAAAAAACATATTCTAACATTTAAAAATAAATTACATTCTTCGTGCGAGAGACGCACGAGGCACTCGAGTCTGGTTTCAAATATTGCCATTCACAAATTCCTTAATGTTCATCTATTTAAATTATTTAAACTACAAGATTTTAATATTATTTAAAGCCGTTACAACAGGTTCTTCTTGAAACTCGGCCATGGTTATTCTTCTTCGTTGGGCGCCACTATCAGGTTCAATGTTCCGTCTTACTTTCTTTGGGAACATGCAAGGACCTGACTCGGAACAGGGAGCTTACTAAAGCTATGTTCAATAACTGTGGGAAGTAGACAAGATACACAGGAAGGGTATACAAAACCCTTTATTTTTCACTCTTTACAATAATTTCCGTACTTCGGAATACAGAGACCAACTACTTGTGGTCTGAACGTAAGAATATAAAAATATAACTATAATTTAAATTTGGAATAATCAACAAGGGCCTACGTGTAAGATTGGCCGGATATTAACAGGAAGCCGTGTGTAGTACAGAGAACTGTTAACACTACAATACGTTTAAAATTATCACGAGGATTAAACCTCTGGCCTGGAAGGCAAACAGCAACCGAGTAAAACTTCTAAAGCAAGCGGCCTGCTTCGACTAACTCCTTCCTCTCTCTCGCTTGGCAAAAAGACACAACTTAAGTACTTGGCGTTCGCCAGACAAATTTTGCATAAATAAGTTAACGCTTTTAATTCTGGCCGGAAGTAGAAAATAAGAAGTGATAGTAAAGATTTAAAATAAAATAAACGTTAGTAAAACTTAAGATCCTTACAATCTTTTCAAATTTTCGTGGTTGTCCTTTGAACTCCGCATTTTGATGAAATGAAGTTTTATGCACCATTGTAAATGGTTTGTTTTCTAAAACCCTTATTCGCCATCACCATAATCTTCAGACAATTCAACTCTTCACCATTAGTATCTTTTCATCTCCTTAGAATTGCATTTTTCTGGTAGTTTTTTCATTTCATGTAAAAAAAAGTTTTTTTTTTTTTTTTTTTTTTGGCTTTGTTGTATTTGTAGGAATATTCAGCAAATTTTTGTACAGTAAGCTAGTGATATGTTTGTGTTCTTGCCAGAAACTAAAAACAAAGATTACGAAAAAATTATTGCAATCTCGAAAGTATTTTGAAAGATGGTAACAACAAGACATGAGTAGTATTTAAACCTGTGACGAGATATGAGACTGAAAAGGTACTTGCAGCAAATAAAAGAATGTGCAACTGTTATTATCCCATTTCATAATTTAGCCTATTCTAACTTCTGGGTTTTTTAAATAGTTTTAATTTTTCGGGGTTTATTTATCTTATTAATTTATTTTTTTATTTTTGAGGTTTTATTTTTGAGGTTGCTGTCGAAAAATAATCATTTACAAAACCAAACTTAATAAAAGTTAACTTTACGAGTATGATCACACAAAATGCCTATAAATGCTGCATAACTAACAAATGAACTTACACAAGTTTAAAATTAATTGTTTAAAAAAAAACAAGTGAAAATTAAAAATTTCTGAAAGGTACTGTTTTTAAATTCTCAGGACAGCCTCGAAAACACCTGGCGCAGGCACTGATCGTCATTCTCTATCGTGTTGAAGAAAGACATAGTCGATGATCAAAAAAGCCCGAAGATCAATCATATCGTAGAATAGAAATCAGAGAAAATGTGGAGAGCACCTTCATCCACGATTGCAGATGACAAAACAATTTGTAAATGGAGTGAACGAGATTATAAAGCGGGATAGAAAATGTGTGACTGGTAACTATCTCTTGCGTGAGGAAGATAACTATGGGTTGTTCTTGATTTTGAGTCCATATTTCATGGGAGAATGTTTCCGAAAGCCGTCAGAGAGCTTGGACCTCTATTTTCCACCCCAATTTTGAGGAACAGTATCCCGAAGGGTGTTCCGAGTGTCTGTCTCCTGTACTTTAGGCTCGCTCTATATTTGGAATGCCTCTATGCGGTAAAGGCACTATACATTTACCAGCATTTATGCTTTCTCAGGGATTCAAGCTCGGGCCCTTCGGTACGGCAGCCAGAGTCACTCCTGTCTGAACGGCAAATAACTATCGGTACTATTGTGGAATATTTTTCAAACAGTGATCGAATGCCCTTAAAGTTCCATGAGCTTTCACAATAAAGTTTTTCAACCACTTCACCACCCTTTCAACCACTTCACCTCTTAAATTCACCATCCTTTTTCGTGTGTTTTTCCCTCCTGTGAGTTTGCTAAATTTCCCATCCCTACCCATGCATTTTAGGTGTCTTCTGAATGTGATCTATGAGTATTTACTGAAAATATTTAACAATTTTCGGGCATTTATTGAAATTCATCAAATTATTAACTCCAATTCGTTACTCAATACAGAAACACAATTAAAGACTTCTTAAAGCATTTATAATAGACAATATCATGCGAAGATTCCTACATCACCTCGCGCAGTGGTATATATTAAAAAAACACTTTTTTTCGCATACTGAATTTTATTGGATATCACATTTATGGTCATGTTTTTAGAATGTTAAACTGATAGTTTTGTTTCCGAGAACTAGAGAAATTAATCTAGAAGCAGCTTGGAACGACAATGCAAAAAAAATCGATTGATATGATTTATTAGGAAAGTGTTCAGGCAATCAAGTTTCTCAAGAGTCTCATTGCTATATGCTTTTCAATAGCCCCATAAGGCTTCTCGGTCCACTAACATTCACCTAGTTCTCTAAGTGCACAAGCCTGTCTCCAGCATTTTCGGCGCCTTACGTATTCAGAGCTGCTGGCGTCCCGTATAATTTAAACATATTAATAATTCAGAGCAAAATATGCAGCAATTTAATTGCGGCTTTTGAGAGGAATTGGTGCCCTACGAAAATCGCTGGCCTTGTCGGTTATGCTTGAAGCGGACCATTTTGGTGCTAAATGGTAGGTTCACACATGCATAGAGTAACGCTACTGTGCAAAACTATTTTTTAGGAGAAAGAAAAAGCTTTATATAATTTCTTTATTAAATAATGCAGGAAACCGTAAAATATTAGATAGAATATCTTCTTGCTACTTCCTTGGTGTCTGAGCTCGTAGTGTCTATATCCATATCTTGGGAATTACTAATTGCTCAGAAAGTATGTGTAACTATGTAAAACTTTTAGATCCGTTATACATTCGCTTCATTCAAATTTTGTATCCCTAGAAAAATGTTCTCGTAATTTAAAAATCTTTCGTATCCTTCTCCCCGAGTCGAAGACATCAGTTTAGAAATTGCAGTAAGTGCGACAAAATAAAATGGCCCAAAAGCAATAGCAAACAACAAAAAGGAATTAATATATAATTGCAAAATAATGAGCTTTAATCATAATACTCATATGTTTTAATGTTATCAATCGAAGAAAGTGTAAAAAAAGCGTATTATTTCAATAAATGACTTGTGCGCATAACACTAATCAACATTAAACAGCCGAAGATTTGTTTAGCTGCTTCGCTGTTGAAACATAAAGGAGTGGGGGGGGGATTCGGAAAAGCACCTGCATTTCCCAGAATGTAATTCAAAACACATGATTTGTTTCTAAAGTCAACCAAGAAAATGTTAGTTTCTGAGGTGTCAACGTTTTTTTCTTTAGATACTTTATTCTACATTTCATTTGTTTTCAGTAATCTGTCATGAAGAATATAAATAGTTCCAATAGTTAACTTCCGTACCTCCAATTAACTTATAAATCTGAAACCTTTCACAGCGATTGCCTTCTTGAAAAGACTTTTCAGAAAAAGATCAGTATTTCTGAGAAAATTATTTAAAACTATTCAACTAGTTTAATAACACAAATATTTTATAAAGCAGCTGATTAGCTGATTCCCCGGAAGACATAGAATCGTCTGGAATTGTTCTAGCGGGCGTATTTATGACTTTTTTGTCTTTGAACTGAAGTCAATCTAGCGTTCCTAAAATATTGTTATTTTTTATCTTGATTTATTTCTGCTAAAATCTAAGGCAATAATCAAATTGAATATAATTTCACATTAATTTATATTCATACAAATATAAACAAAATATATACGTATTTATTATTTATACTGGTGGACAACTACTAAGGAGGGATGAGAGTAGCAGCGATAGCAACTACAAAATGGAAGGTAGGGAAATGTGAAAATTAGTATAACTGTGGGACGTGTTGTGCGTATGCAAATTGTGGATTGCCGAACTTGTTCGTCACTTGATGCAATTATAAAAGAGACAAAAGATTTTAAGTTTACTGACCTTTGTTGTCCAAAAGCAAAATTTCACGGGAAGGAATCAATTGACGAATTTGCAGTTTACTGTATGTCCTTCTGACATCATTTGGATGATTTTACGCGTTGCCGTATTATTGACAACACTGAAGAAGGTCGAAAAATGCAAGATATTTCTATGGAATTTGACGTTAGCCAATGTTGTTTCAAGGCTTTGGAAATCATTTCAGACAAATGGAATGTGTAGTAAATGTCACGAGGGAGGTCGTGTTCCCAGTGAGACGCGTGCAAGAGATAGGCACATAGTGCTGTCGACAAAAGGAACCGGAGCAGCACAGCTATTGAGGTAGCAAGTAGCAAATCAGTTACTTGCTGCTATTGACAAACGAATCTTCCGAAAACCAAGCAAGACGTTTGCGTCAAGGAGGACTATACACCCGCCGATCTGTTATGTGCATTCCATTCTCCAGACAGTAACGTTTGCAATGGTATCGTGAGCTTTGTAATTGGACTCATTAGAACTGGGATTGTGTACCATTCTTAGATGAGAGTAGGTTGAGTCTGTTACCCGATTATAGACGCTAACTGGTATGTAGAGTGGTACTGTTATTCCATCAGAAAATATCCAGGGATGAACCTGTATCAGAAGTGCAGTATCATGATATGGGGCAGAACTATGATCAATGGCCATATGTGGTTGCAACTGGGCCTATGAGACCAACGATACATTAATTAGTGGTTAACACTGCAATACTAGTTACTACCTATTTCTCCATCTTCGTAACGTAACTTAGTTACTGGTGGGGGAGTAATGTAGTGGCCCAGTTATTGCATGAGAAATAATTATTTTTTTATTTCATATATTTGTTCATGTGTTTAATTATTTTATAAAACTAACTTTAATATTTTGTTAATATTCATATTTATATTTCTTTTATGCTGAATGGCAACACGTAGTTCATATTTATATTTAAATTTCTTTATGCTGAATGGCAACTAGTTCTAATTCATGATTGCTAGTTTTTGGTCTCAAAACGTTGCTGTGCTAGTAGCGTCACATTTCGATAGCTGGAAAATAAAAAGCAATAAACTTAGCTATTTGTTTATAATTCATGCTGTTCCTAATCATAAATTAATTTTGAACATTAGTAGCCAAGGCCACCAAACTTCAAAAGGATAGATCAATTGGTCGGGTCTTCGATAAAATCCTTGAGAAGTACGAATCAAACATGAACGCACATACCAATCCCTACCTTTATAAACTTCTTCTATAATTCCAATAAGCCATAAAAATTTTGATTTTGTCGACCCCTTCAGCAATACAACCTCACCCTTTTTAAGATTCCTTTCAGGAGATAGATTTAGAAAAGTATGCGCAGACCGTAATTCGAGGAGATAATTCTCCTTCCACTTTTTCCAAATTTGTTTCAAAAAGTTAGTTTGATATAGTTTTCTTCTAGTCAAAGTCTGCCTGTTTAGTGGTTCATTCCTAAAAAGGTCGGCGAAATGTACATGATAAGAAACGTTTTCTTGCCCTGAAAACAAGAAATGAGCAGGTGTGAGAGCTTCTGACTCTTTTATTTCATTGTGGACATAAGTAAGAGGTCTATGATTTAGAACTAAGTTTCTGACAGAATAGTCATCATTTCCTCAAAGTTGAGAAAAGCCTTTCCGAGAACCTTTCTCAAAGGGTCTTTGATACTTTTCATAAAGCCTTTCATAAAATCCACCCCACCAAGGCGTGTGAGGCGAAATATATTGCCAAGTTATGCCGTTTATTTATATGAAATCTTTCAATTTTGAATCTATTATAATTTTTGCAAATTCTTTAAGAATTTCATTAGTGGCTCTAAAGCTCTTAGCATTGTCGGAAATGGCAACTTTACAATTTCTTCTCCTAGCTAAAAATATCTTTAATGACAAAATAAAATGTTTTGTTGACATATTTGTGATTAATTCTATGTGCTCAGTTCTAGTCAGACTGCATGTAAATAATGGTATGTAAGCCTTTTGAGACTTTTGAGACTTATGTAATCCTTTCCTGACTTTATTAAAACTGTGCTAGTGAAATCTATGCCCGTTACAGTAAAAGGAGGGTTTTCAGTAATTCTATTTTTAGGTAGTTGACTATTTATTTGTTTAGCTGGTTTCAACTTATACTTTCGACAAATTAGGCAGTTACCTAATACTCTTTTTATAATTTGTCCACCTCGTGGAATCCAAAATCTAGACCTAATTTTGGCTAGCGTAAATGTAACTCCACCATGAAAAATTTTATTATGCTCTCTAATAATTAACTCTGCAAATTCAGACTGCTTAGGAAGAAGCATAGAGTGAGCTTCATACTTTGTAAATGCTCCTTCTTCTAATCTTCCTTTTATGCGCAATACACCACAACTATCGAGAAATTGGGCTAAATTCGAAAGTGGAGAGTCTTTAGGAATCCTCTTATCATTTTTAATGTTCTGTAATTCTAAGTTGAACTCAATGTTTTGCTCATATTTTATCCAGTCTACTTCAGTTTGAAGCAATTGTTAGGGGGCGTGCAACCGTTTGTCGTTTTTGAAGTTTATTAACAAACCGTTTAACTAGTGCAGTTACTCTTAGTACTTTTAACAAACAACTATATTTCCTCAAATATGAAATAAATTTCGAATTATCTTCCAAACACTTATTTTGCACTTGCACTTTCAAATTCTTTTTTTAGCTCTAAGTCTACGTCTGTAGATTTTAAGTTCTGTTTTCAGTAGGCCAGTATTCAGGTGATTGGTTTAGCCACGATGGACCGTGCCACCAAGCTGGTTTGTAGTTAAATTTGCTGCAGAAATTCCTCTGGACAAGATATCTGCAGGGCAATGAACCCAATTATTGGTATCTGATAAAGATTGAATTTCTTCTATTCTATTTTTACGAAAGTTTTGTATTTACTAGCTTGTCCCTTAATGCAGCATAACGTAATCATCGAGTCGGTCAAAAAATAACCAGAAGTATTAAATTTAAGACATTTACTTACTGGATGGACTAATCTTGCGGGCCATAAAGCTCCCATTAATTCCAGTCTTGGTAATGTAAGACCTTTCAGAGGAGCTAAACGATTTTTAGAACATATAAAACTGATACTTATCCTCCCATCTTCAGATATAGCTCCTAAATACAATACAGTTCCATAGGCTAAAAGAGATGAATCTGAAAAAGAATGAATTTCAAATGCAATAAATTTACAGTTCAAATTTGAAAAATAACATCTAGGAATCTGGAGATCTCCTAAGTGTTCGACTTCACTGCACAACAACTGCCACTTGTGATTCTGTGACGATGGAAGTTTGTCATCCCAGTCCATGTCATGCCTCCACAGTTCTTGTAGAATGCATTTCAGCTTTATAATGAAAAGTCCTAGAAATCCGATAGAATCATAAATACGACCCACTACTCGAAGAATAAACCTTTTCGAAGCAGTTCCGTTCTTGACAAACTCTGATAATTCTTTCACGCTGAAAGATATACTGTCCACATCTGGATCCCAAATTAGACCCAACACCTTGGATGGTGAGTGGTACTTGAGCTCTTTTCCTCATCGATGTCGAACTCAGCATCTTTCCACAGCTCACGCAGTTCCATAGAATTTGTTTTCCATTTTCGTAATATCATGCTACCTCTTTTGAGAATGTCTACGCTTTCAGCCGTAATCTTCAAAGCCGCTTGCAAGTCTTCTTCGCCTCCAATCAAATTGTCGACATAAAACCATTTTGACAGTAATTTGCAAGTATCAGGAAATTGTTTACATTTATCATAATGATATTTCAGACTTGCAGCTAATAAATATGGACTTGGTTTTAGTCCAAATAAAACTCTACTAAAGATAATTTCTTGAGATATCATCAGTCCAGAAGAATCTAGTAAATTTTCTAACCCTAGGATCGATCAAAATTTGTACATACGCTTGCTTTATATGAGCTGTGAAGGCGATTGTATTTTGTCGAAACTTTAAAATCATTTCAAATAGATTTGGATACAAGTTTATCCTTTTAATAAAAGTCATTAATCGAAAATTGTCCTCCTTCATGAGAAAAACCATCAAACACGATTCGAAGTCGACTAGTAGATTTGTTCGCGAATGCCCGCATGGTGGGGTAAGTAGAATGACTGCTCAGGATATGGCACTTCAATACCTGACGAAGAGTTCTCAATGATATCTTCCTTACGATAATCATCAATTACCTTTTCATAATCCTCATAAAAAGCTGTATCATTTCTAAATCTTCTAACCAGACCATCAAAACGTTTCCGAGCCACTTTTCTATTATTTGCTAATTTCTCCTGCATACCTGGTTTCCACGGCAACTTTACACAATACCTTACATCAACGAATCCAACAGAATTATTAAATTCATCAAGTGTCTCCTGTTCCACTAAAGTCAAACACTCCGCTTCCTTGTTTTCAATACCTAAACTTTCCAGTTCCCAGAAACGTCTGAGTTCAGCTGACACAGTGATTTGATCACCCAAAACTAAGTTCACAGCAGCCGTCTTACTCATATCACCACAATTTCCTTGCAAGGACCACCCAAGTTCTGTGTTTACAGCTACCAAGACGTATTTAACCTTTCGAAATCTTTTGTCAAATTCCAATAAAAATCTGTACCTATTAACAAGGAAATTTCATTATCATCGAACGCTTGATTATATCCCCATGTTAAAGTGAATCCCTTGGCTTCCATTTCAGCTCTTGCACTCTCATTCGGCAAATTAATCGCAGCCCTCGAAATTTCATCTGTTTCCAACGCCTGTATTACCACTTCATTTCCGTCTAAAATATTTTGCAATCTCACATTGACTCTGCGACATGTTTGCAACCAAGGATGCTTTGCTCTAAATGAATAAATCTTTAATGTTTCTGACCCTAGACATTTTAATCCCAACTTCATAGATACAGTGATTTTAATAAAATTCTTTTCACTACCATTATCGAACATTACAACTATACTATACCTGACTATATATATTGTACCGGTATTATAACTATACTTGACGATTTACGACCAACAATTTCTATCCTAACATACTGCAATAAAATCACATTCCTAACATTTACAACTGAATTCGAAATAGTAGGGTGAATTTCCATTTCCTTTGATTTTTCATTTTCCGGATTAGAATTAGATTTACACTTGCTAGAAATTTCAAATTTAAAACAAATAGCTTTGGCATGTCTACCAGAGCAGAATGAACACTGTTTAGCATTACATTTTTTTCACAAAACAGTTTGTGTTACAACAAAACAGACATCTCCTTTCCTTAATTAATTTATCCCTTTTTTGTTGCACAGTCATGTTTTCACATTCAGTCTTACAATGACCTTGACAGCAGAATAAACAAACTTGGGAAGTTTTCGCCATAAATTCTGTTACTGACGCGTGTTGATTGTTACGACTCGGAGGGAAGTTTCGTTTCTGGTTTCGAAAATTGTTTTGTTTGTGTTGGTGAAAATGAAAATGATTATATGAAGATACATTATTAGAATTAACATGGAATGCCTTTTCTCTTGCACTGATAGCATTATGTAAAAACTTCATCAATTCCTGCAAATTATGACAATTATTTATATTTTGCTTAGAAAATTCAAGAATCAATTCTTCTGGCAGATTTTTTAATATTATGTTAGTCAGTATTGTTGTGTATATTTCCGATTTGACATTTAATTCCTCTAAATATCTAATTTGAGTTTGGGCTTCAAAATAAAGGTTACGAAGATCCTGAATGTTAGAAGCATTTTTTACAGGTGCCAGATTTAATAAATTTGACAAGTGAGCATTTATTAAAATGTGTCTTTGGCCATATGCTTCAGAAATTAATTTAACAGCCTGTTTATAATTTTCTTGAGTAATTCAGAATCCTTTAATGCTAACTAGAGCTTTACCATCTAATAATGACTTTAAACAGGAAAAAAAAAAAAATCAACCTCAGTTAAATTAGAATTATTATGCACAGAATTCTCAAACTGATTCCAAAAATCTAAATATTCTGAAGGCTCTCCATAGAATCGAGGAAGCGAAAGTTTAGGAAGTTTAGTTCTGTTTTCTAAATGCAAAGTTTTATTTTCTACGTGAACATTTTCTGGATTTACTGTTTGTTCACCTGACTGATATGGAACTTTTCCAATTGATTTGATTTTAACTGGTATTATTTTTTCGTTATATTCATCTACTGTGTTAATTTCATCCTTAATTTCTTGTTCTTCTTTCAACAATTCATCAATATCGCTATATAGTAAGTTAATAATTTAAATTTTACTATTCAACTGTTTTAAATATGAATCACATCTATGTCGATATGCGATTCATTCAAATATTTGTTTATTTTTTCTACTAACTTTAAAGTTTGTTCACGATGTGTGTCACGCTTAGTTCGAAGCTTTAACAATTTAGCCATTTTTAATTCTACTCCGCAAATACTTTAACAATAAATTCTAATTCTAGAATTCTGAGAAAACAAATTGTAATTTTCCACAACCAATCACACTTCAAGCATTAACAACAAATTCTAATTCTAAGAAAACACAACATATTCTTACTTGCAAATACATTCTAATTTCTAAATATCAAAGCAAACATTCAGTAAATGCGAAAACGAAAGTTCTAAATTTTTACCAAACAAGATCAACGACTTCAAACAACTTTACTACTTCAACAATTACAAAATATTCTATTCAAACAAATTTTCAAAAGACTATTTACTCACCCCACCATACAGTGTTTCCCGCCGACATGCACCACATATTATGAAGCGATTAACGATACGAATGCGAAGTTCGAAAGGCGAGTATAACACTTAACGATTCTTGTACGAATGCTACTTTTGTTTCGACGAGTTTGCATCAGTTGTAATTTTGATCTAATTTGTAATTTGATTTGGTATACAAAAATATACATGATGACATCTTTCATTTATATTTTATGAAAACGCCAAAAAATATCACAGTAATACAGACACATCGCAACGGCGAACCAACAGTTACATAATGTGAACACAGAAGAATTCTTTTGGCGCAAGTGTGCCCTCTATACTATGAAAAGTTCTACCAATAGGGAAAACTGGTTCGTATTCACAAAACACATGCACCCCCCCCCAAAAAAAAGAAGAAGAAGAAGAAACCTGTACAGCCAGCTTGTTCACTAGTATTTGAGCTGAGAATGAACTACCAGTATTTCACAAGAACTGGAAAATATGTAGTGTAGTCAGAGCTTAAATTGTGCCGGCTCCGGTACTTTTCAGTTCATGGGATAAATGATAATTCTAGTCGGAACGCATCGGAGCCCTACATAAGAAGGCTCCGGCACTTCTTTTATGTAATTAACGGAACTACAATTTCAGTAGAAATTTAATCTCAAAAATTTTATTTTTAGCAGCAATAAAATTATATTAAAAATCCCTTATTAAATGTTAATTTACCTCTTTACAATTTATTGAATTATTTTAATAAATAATAATCAATTATTAATTCATGGTTAGATAATAATTAATAAATATTAATTGCTAATATTAATTAAATAATTATTTATTAATTTGATAATAATTAACTATTTAATTTTTAAATGATAAATGATTTTAATAGTCATTTTATTTATTTATTTACTCTTGTTCCTCTTTACTAACGGTCTTCCATAGGGTTCCGGCACTTCTAATTTTAGAAATTAAGCCCTGAGTGTAGCGATATAGAAGAAATTCAAATTAAGAATATTTATTCTGTAAAGCT
Organism: Stegodyphus dumicola; assembly: GCF_044657685.1. Taxonomy (NCBI): domain Eukaryota; kingdom Metazoa; phylum Arthropoda; class Arachnida; order Araneae; family Eresidae; genus Stegodyphus; species Stegodyphus dumicola. The sequence goes on from NC_140771.1 coordinate 206,420,713, forward strand.
GTACAAACTTGTCCCTAATGTTTGGAATCTAATTTGGCTGAAATTTAAATTAATTTTTTGCTAAATTAACTTTCGGTTCAATTATTTCTGCAGTACTTGTTTCATTTAAAAATCTTAGTTTTTTTTGTGGCTTTTTTTTTTTTTTTTTCAGATGAACTCGCATGAGCTTTTCCTGTAATATATGATTAATTTTGGATGTACTCCAACTGCGCTGATGAAAATCCCCCCCTCGTCCTGCTATAGTCCAACTGCGCCGATCAAAATTTCTTTCTCCCGTTGCCTACAGGGTTACAATTTTATTTTTCGAAGCCAACTGTAGCCAAGAGGAAAATAAAAATAAAGAAATATATTTTTTATAAATGAATAGTGGATTTGTTGCCAATCTAGAGAAACTAAGCTCCGGCAACAACAAAAATAACGTCTTCTTTTATTATTATTGCGAATTAAGTCATGCTTAATTCTTTCTGGAATTTATTCCAGGAAATAAGTGTTTAAGATTTACTTCGTAATGTTTAATATAGATATTTTGAGTTTTTATGTATTTTTGCCTTGTCGTGAAGTAAGAACTGAATTGATTGATGAGAAACACTGAATTGTCTGTGAAAAATCGTTTCTTTTTTGTTTTTTTGTTTGTTTAATTTCTTTTAAACAAGCCTAAAAAAACAAGCCTGTGAAGTTACAGAATTAAAAAAACAAGCCTGTGAAGTTAAAGAAAGGCCTTAAAACGTTTCTTTCTGGACTAAAAGAACACCCGGGAAGTATTTATAATCCATATCATCTGAGAAACATTTTTAACATACTTTGTCTCATGCAACTTGTCAGGAATTAATTTCCACTAAGCAAACAATTATCTTCAGAAGTGAAAATAATCGGGGTAAATAGGTAATGTTGCACGGAGCCTAAGGTCTGGCTTTTTATAGAGAGTTAAGGCGACTTTCTTTTCCAGAGAAATAAGATGAATGTTTAAACAAAATTTTTTATTAATTCTTCAGTCTAACAGTCTTCGCTACTTGTGGGATAAAGAAAACGCAAATACTATGACGTATTTAAAATATTATATAAACAAAATCCTTTTGTAAGGTTATGGTTGCCGCCTTCATTGGTATAGCGGATAGCGGTACTAGGTGCTGTATGACTGAATGCGGTCAAGAGCAGGAGACTGACGTTAATTACGGAAGGATAAAGTAAATGGCTGTGTCAGGGATCATAAGAGGGATATACTCGTATTTTAAAAGAAAAGTGTTTTTGTTTGTTTAATTTAGATTTACTTTTGTAATTTGCTCTGTAACACAAAAGAAATTTTCAGAGGACTTGCAGAAGGTTTCGTAATACTCTTGCAGGCAATAAATTCATCTTTGCAACAACATGTGGGCTACAAGGCATTCTTCATGAGCACAACTATTGGCTCTGACCTTTTTCACTCCTACAACCGGAAGTCAGTGTATATTCCTTAAATAGTTAAATTTTCAATCAGTTCCGAACGATTCTTTGACTATCTTGGTGAAAAATATATTTGCTTCTGTTATAAATTAAACCTTGAATTAAAATTGGCGTTATTTAAGCATATTTACCTATGATGGAGTTTATTCGCAGTCATTTATCGAGAGGAAAAATTCTCGTTCTTTTTTCAGGACATAAATTTAGGACTGTGGAAAAGCAGAGTACCAAAAATGGCGTACAAGTAAAAAATGCAAAGCAACACTTTATCTTCATAAGACAAATAACGTGTTATCAAAATTTTATCTGTGTCACAATCATGAGCGTTGCAAGACTATTTCTAGGCAAGTTGTTTCAAACGGTGTTAAACAGAAAGCATCGGAAGATACATCTCAAAAACCTCAGAAATTAATCAGGAAAGAACTGACTAGTGTTGCAGCTCATCATTCAGATATTGTTAGCAGCCATGATGTTCACTGTATTCGGAGAAATATGTACCGACAGAGAAGGAAAGTCCTACCTCCACTTCCAAAATGTATTTCTGATGTGCATTCTGCATTAAATGTAATGCAGGTGATATCTTATCGACATGAAAATCTTCTTCAGATTAATAACGATAGAAATAATATAGTTTGTTTTTCAACAGATTCAAATTTAAGGATCTTATGTGACAAGAAAAAAGTTTTTTGTTGATGGCACTTTCACATTTTGCCCAAAATTTTTCTTTCAGATGTTTACGTTTCATACAGTGGAAAATGACATCATATCAAACTTGTATTTTTTTTTTTTTTTTTTTTTTTTTTTTTTTTTTTGCTACCAGGAAAGTCTGCGGCAATATACGAAACTATGTTTCAAAAACTGAAAGAACTCTGTTCTAACTTGCATTTGAATTTTCAGCCAGAAATTGTGGTGGCAGATTTTGAATATGTAATCCATGAAGCTGTGAGCAAAATGTGGCCTGAGTGTTCTATTACAGGATGTAGATTCCACTTGACTCAAGCTTGGTGGCGAAAGCTTCAACAGTGCGGATTGCAGCAACAATATAGGAATGGTAATTCAGAAATTGGCAGATGGCTTCGACTGGTATTTGAATTACCCTTTTTGGATGCTACTGAAGTTTCGGATAGCTTCGTTGATTTCATGTCAAAGTAACCACGGGATGCAAACATCACACGCTTTACTAATTACATAACCGAGAACTACCTAGATGAAGATGCAAAATTTCCTCCGATACTTTGGGTTTGCGCTGATATTTCATCGGAAAGAACAATTAATACATGTGAAGCATTTCATTCAAAATTCAGAGCGAATTTTTATCATTCCCATCCTAATATATTTGTCTTCACAGATGTAATTCGTCAAATTCAGATAGATATATACGCTGCAATAAATGGTGTGAAGCAGCATAAAAAAATAACAAACAGGAATTACGCAAACAGGAAGGAAAGAATCGAGGATTTACTTAACAAGCGCAGGTATGGAATGATTTCACGATTAGAATTCCTAAGACGTGTTTCATGTTACCCCAAAATTGTAATTATTGCAATCCATTGTATTCAAACAAATTAATGTGAAATATCATAATAAATGTAATAATTTTAAATTACAAAAGTATTGAGAAAAATATTTAACAACAGGTTAGTATGATAAAGAATAAACTTAAAGAAAATGCTAAAGTATGAATAAAATAAATAAATAAGTATAAAATATTAAATCATGAAAACGATTTCTAGAGTAAATTTCTTAGGGGTTGAAATTTAAAAAATACAGTAGAAATGAGAAGAGAATTTAGATCTCTTTCATATCATAAGTTTATTAAGCATTATATACCCTACACGGAGCATGCATTCCTTTCCATTTTCGCAATTTTTACAATACCGATAAACGAAAATGAAGGCCTTGCAGTCTCAATAGAATGTCCCATTAATGGCGATAAACGACTTTTTGCAGCACCCAATCTTCTTGGAAAGAAATGGGGGACAGGAAACGTCGCGCAGTTCGTGGATTAAAAAAGAGGGGAACAGGGATTTTCGATCAAATTTGGCGCAGTTCGTACCCTACCATTAATTTTAATAGATTAAAAAAAAAAAAAAAAAAAAAAAAAGAAATTGCATAAAATTATAAGTCTCTAGATTCTAAAACTTGTTTGTAATTTCTTGATGCTGGTGTTGGTGTATTTAATTATGGCAAAGCACACGAGGGCTATCTGCCTAAAAATTTCTTGATGCAAAGCAGCAACAAGAAACATAAACAAATGAACTATTCCAAGCTATAACTGAAAGGAACTGTAATACTTAATCAACAGACTCTTTAAAATCAGCAGCTGTATTATGTAATTCTATATAAAAATTGAGACTTAATTTTAATTTAAATCTTAACACAAAATAACTATCATTTCATTAAAATATAATTAAATTCAAAAACACTAATTCAGAAGTCAAACAACAAAAATCAGCGTTAATTTACAAAATTTTCACAGGACTAGTTTGGATGGTTTTACCGAACCATCATCTTCAGCTGCAAAACCGCAAATGAACAAGATAGGAAATAATGTTTAGATAAGATAAGAAAGCCTAGACAAGAATCAGCAAGTGGCGCCATCTGTTGACGAAACCAGAACTAAAACATAATTTCTCTAAAAGCCGAAGGCAAATTTGGATTGGAATTAGGATCGTTAACTAGAAAAGAAAGATTTTTATGAATGTGAAATGCCTCTAGAAAATCCAGTTCTCCAATGGAAGATGTTTTTGAATAATTTTGGCAGCAGAAAAATTGAAAGTGTGATTTTCGGACCAACAATGTTGAGCAACAGAAGACTTCTGTGTTTCCTTTTTTCTAACATATGCCTCATGTTCTTTGACGCGAAATTTTAAGGCTCTCTTAGTTTGGCCAATGTAAATTAAACCGCACTGACAAGGAATCCTATAAATACCCCAGGAATTCATATCCGGAATGGGGTCCTTGAGTATAGAAGTTGGAATTTTATTGATGGGAGAGTAAACAACCCGAAAGTTAAATTTCTGCAAAATATGTGCAACTTTATAGCTAATTGATGGAAAGAAGGGAATGATAACAGAATTTTTATAATCTCCTAAAATAAGAGTGTGGCTTTTAGTGTGTTGAGATGAGAATTTTTTAACTGCTTGATTAATAATGTTGGGTGAAAAGCCCCTGTCAATAGCTATTGCTTTTAAATAATTTAGTTCTTCATCAAGGGCTAGTTTGGAGGAGCAAACTTGAAGAGCACGGAAAACATAGGAATAAAATGAAGCTAACTTTTGTTTAGTCGGATGACATGATTTAAAGTGTGGTGGAAGGCAAACCGATTACTGAAGTTGGATGTGTTACGTGTGACCAGAATGTCGAGAAACGGAAGAGAATTGCAAGTCTCAAGTTCAAAAGTGAACTGAATAGCAGGATCAATAGAATTCATTGTTGAAAGAACTCTATTTAAATCATCTTTATTACCTTCAAACAGGGTAAAAGTATCGTCTACGTAGCGGAACCATGCCGGGAAGTTTAAAGTTTCAAACAATTTTGATTCATAATAATGCATGTAGATATCAGCCAGGATGGGACTGAGGGGGCTTCCCATGGCTAATCCCTCAGTTTGCTTGTAATATTTATTTTGGAAAACAAAATGTGTTTGTTTCAAACAGAGTTGAGTGAGAGAAATTAGCTCATCAATTTCGATGCAAGAGAAATGAAATTCGCGAAGTCTGGTTTCTAGACATCTTAAAGCACCCTCCACTGGGACATTGGTGAATAATGATTTTACATCAAAAGAAACCATGAGTAAATTACGAGGAGAAATGTTTTTAACCTTTTTTACAAACTCTATTGAATTTTTTATGGTGTAAATGTTATTGTCTAATAGATTGGAAAATCTAGAAACTAAATATTTAGCTAATGGATACGAGGCAGTACCTAAATTTGATACAATAGGGCGGAAAGGAATACCACTTTTATGAATTTTGGGAAGAGCATATAATCTGGCACAATTCGCAACAGATGGGATAAGCGAATGTTTTAAGTTGCTTGAAATGATTTGCGAAGATTTGATCGCAGTTTTTATTTTGGATAAGTCCGAAGGTGAAGGATCTTTAGGGATCGGATTATATGGTCCTTCGTTTAAGAGTTTAGTGACACCATCGATGTAAGTGTTCTTATCCATGACGACTATCTGGCCACCTTTGTCGGCCTTTGAAATGACAATATCCGGGTTAGAATGAATCTCGCACATTGTAGCTCTTTCTCTCGCAGTTAGATTTGGTTTCAAAGGTTTATTATTGAATTTCACATTATGAGCGATAAGATGCCTAATCATTTCTTTCTGTGAATCTGAAACTTTACTGAACTTGAAAGCTTTTTCGATAGGAGCCAAAATCTTTGGAATCGAGGGTTTACAGGTTTGTGAGAAGTTAAAATTATATTTTAGAATTCTCTCTTGTTCTTCTGAAAGACTAACATTAGAAATATTTTACTCATTTATATTTTAATACTTTTAATACTTTTAATACTCATTTATATTTTAAGTAGTGTTTCAAAAACACTACTTAAAATATAAATGAGCACATACATTAAATTAATAAAAATTACCTTACAATCCTAATTACTTTAAACTAAATCATTGCTAATAACAATTTTCCCAATAATACCAAATTCCTTTCCACCTTACATTTAGAACAATGCATAAAAATAATATCCTCAAATAATTAAAATTACTAACTTACCTAATCTTCTTCAGAATCTTGATTACGTGGCGGATACACTTTTCTAGTTCATTCAATAAAATTATTGAAAGATTTTTTGTGCGAATTTTTCCTCCATACTTCCTCCGCTAAATAAAAAGCAAACTTCTCTTTATCACAATGCCTAAATACCCATTTCGAATTCACTTTAGTTAGGGCCATGGGATCCAAAAATTAAACAACACTGTTCCACACAACACAGAATAAAACTAAATACAAAATTTCCACATTTTTTCCCGATTTCCCCCCTTTTCCGATTAAAGAACCGTAATTCGTCCATTAATATCACATGACATATCCCATGATCTCTCATTTCCCTCACGCAAAATAATGCGTAATCGTAACTGAGTACTGCTCACATTATTACCAAAGTCCCAGGTAGTAACCTTTATCGCCTCCAAAATGTCGCCAAACTACCAGTTACCATATTGTAAAGATCAACCTGTTTTGGTATCAAAAAAGAAATATGTTTATATAATAACTTAAATATTACATTTCATTTAGCATATTCAGTTTAACCATTCTATGAATTAAAAAAAATTAGAGTTATCAGTTTAGTTGTGGAAAAATGTTATTCATACACAGATAAATGCACTCATAAAAACATTATGCAGTTTATCTTAACGTCATTTGACTGTCATCGTACTTTCTGTGAACACATGGAAAAAGGGTGGATGTTTATTTAATATGATGACCTGTGTACAAAATCCACACAGACATAATAATTACATTCGTAGATACTAGCAAAATATAATTCTGCAGGTAAATTTATATAATTAAATGCAAAAGTCAAAATTGGTACTAAATTTTAAATACTACATTCAACAAAATCTTAGTAAATATGGATCTTAATTTTATAAATAAAATTTGTATGAAATATATCATGGTGCACTGTATAGTCATGGAATGCAGATTTTAAAACTATAATAAATTTGCTTAAGTTATATTATTCATTCATAATACAAATCATAACAAATTATAAGTACAGATAGAAAATGAAATTTTATATTTTACAAGAATTTTAGCATATTTGTTTTTAAACGTTTCTATATTCTTAGATCATACATTTCCTAAATTTTGATTGCATTTAAATGCATGCTGTGTATTAAATAATTTCAAATAATATGAAAGAAAAATGCCTTAATAATTAGGAAATTAATATTGCTGAAGGAACTGCTTTACTATCTTTGCAAAATTACTGTAACTAAATTATCCAGAACTGATAGCCTTAAGTACAGCAATACAACTTAATTTGCTAACCAAATGAATTGTGGACTTCTAATATGTTGCTTTCTGTACTCTGCGGTATTGTTAGTCCTTCTTATTGCTTACATGTACCCCGTGTATTAATGACATTGTATTTCTAGCATGTACCATATTAACAGTACATGACAAGGCCATCAGCTGAACACTGGTGGTTTGACTTCAATTCCTGGAGAAAAGGCTGGTTGCATGGTCATTTTTCCATGTGTAACACGAGTTAGTTAATGCAGTGAGCTACATACACATAATTTAAAACTATTTAAGCATATTTATATGCATCTGTCACAATTCACAACAATATTCAAAACCGTTGGCATTTAAATACACCTAATAAAATGCATAGAAGTTTCTATATATATTAATGAATAAATTAATTTAAGTAACCCGAAAATTCAAAATAACTTGCATCAAATGAAAAAACACTATAAGTTTCTATACCTATGAAATAATACATTTTGCTGATTATGTTTTATTTTGCCTGCATTATTGGTGCATAATGCAATCGCGCAGTGCGTCAAATGAAAAAACACCATAGGTTTCTATACCTATGAAATAATACATTTTTCTGATTATGTTTTATTTTGCCTGCATTATTGGTGTATAATGCAATCGCGCAGTGCGTACCAACCATTATACTACATAAATTTAATTATATTTGAGAGGAAAAAAAACAAACCGAATGAGTTTCTACAGTCGCGCACAAGCTTACATTCAGCTTAAATAAATGCAAAAATCTATGTTGATCTGAGGAGAGAAAACTTCAGTGACGTCACAGCCAATAGACAGCGAGAACACATTTTCGTTTGTTTACCCCAAGTGAGCTAACCTGTTCTTTCTACAGACCTTGAGCTACCTGTCGCAATACAATAAAACAGCCAACAGAGCCCACACCCTTGGCGCGCCCACTTATATGGCGAGTATCGATGTGTACATGGACAAAGTCAAGGGAGTGTGCAATGCAAAGTTTGTACAATTCTGGGATTTTTTTTAGTGAAAATAGGCAGTACCTCCTACATATGCCTATTTTCACTACAGTATGTAGGAGGTACTGAAATAGGTCGATGCGTAGATGGATATCGAGTTTGTGAAATTTTTTGACTTGTTATTTTCAAGTTGTCGATTTTGAGAAACGCGCCAAGCATTGGGTGATTCTGCACTTTCCCAGTTTATCGCAAAGGTGTGGGCTCTCCTACAATTTTACCAAGAGATTTTTATTTCTCCTTTGTCCTTCGATTTCATGCGATCAGGACGCTATGGAACTCATATTTAAATAGGAAGTCAAAATTTGTACATTGGATTTTTCATGTAAAATCCCATGCATTACCAAATGATCCGCTTTTTAAAATTCTCTCTGCTTCAGTAATACAGCGAGAATTTACTCCTCCTTGAACAAAATCAAACATTTTGGTAAAGCTAAGCAAGTCCATTTTTGGATGTACGAAATCAGATGACATGACATTAATTGGCGTGAATTGAAATGAGTATGAGTATTTAGTCCGAAGACTTTTACTCAGCAATTATTTACCCTACGGGGGCATCATAGTGAAAAAAACTAGTTGCTTGCTAATCATCCGTGAAGTTTCTGAAGTAGTAGACATCTATTGAGTCGCCATCTATTGGTGCGAAGGAAAAGCATAATTTGAAAAACTGAGCAATAGTAATATGGCATAATCTAGGTGAAGGAAAGTGCAGAGTACAATATTTAAAGTAAAACAAGTCCTAATTAATTTGTAGAATCTTGAAAATTAATAGAAAAGAATTTTTGCAGACCGGCCAATCGTAGAGTGCAGAGAAGTCACGTGACTCGTAATCCAGATAAGTTCGTCGCAAATGGTACTAGTAATTTAAAGCAAAATCTGAACATTTGAAAAAAGAGAAATAATTTTCTTCAGCAAATTTCAACATAATTTCTGGTGTTCTGAATGCTAATAACATTTTTGTGTGGTGCTGCGTGAGCTTCGAATTTTCTGTGCTATTTCAATGAGAGTATTGATGAGTTGAAAAACTTTGGGATCTTAGATCCTTTGGGCTCAAAGATATTTTTCAAAAAATTTGAAAAATATATTTAAGCTGAATTTCTGACATTATTTTGCAGCGCTGCTCTGTAGTTAGTTTTGTAAGTCTTGAAGGATTTGTTGCTTTCTGAAGAGGTTTGGGGGTTTTGGAAAATCTTCTGCTGTGGGAGGTGGAGAGATAATTTTGGCTTCTTCTATTTTTTTTCAAATCTTTGCTTATAAATCTTACAACCATGATAAAAACTGACGTGTTCTTCCGAACAAAAAAGACACTTAGATACCTGGTTTTCTTTGAGAGTACAAGTATTGCTTCTGTGATTTCCTGCACATTTAACACATTTCACTTGTTTGAAGCAGTTAGCTTGAGAATGTCTAAATTCCTGACAGTTGAAGTATTGGATGGGACGTTTTCTGGGTGAATACTTTTTAATAATGATATTAAAATCGAATATGCTATTGAGTTTATGAATATTTTCGCCAGCTGGATTGCGGTGGAGTTCCAGAAAATAAATTGGGAGTAAAATTTTTTGGTTGGCAATTTTCTTAGAGAATTGGCGCACTTTAATGATGGGAAAACCTCTATTGGAAAGAACATCTTGTATTTCACTTTCAGTAATAGTGTTCGGCATATTTTTGAGGATTACCTTAATTGTAGATTTATTATTCATCTGGTATGTGTGGAATTGAATTTCTAATTTTTTTAGGTTTTTTTTTACATAATTTTCAAAATCAGAGAGATTTTTAGTTAGTAGATAAATAGCTCTGTTTTTCATTTCTGCTTCAAAGTTTTCTGTACAGGTATCTTTACACAGTTTATGAATTGATTTCCAATCTGTATTATTTTCGGTGATAACTATGGGTGGTATTTTATCTGGAATCCTACTTTCTTTAACTGTTTGTTCAGTATCACTGAATGTATTGAATCTATTTTTTTGTGGAATATCCATTTTCTGAGTTAAATTAAGAGTAGGTTTGCAAGTCTTAGCAGGAGTTTTCCAATCTGCCTTATCTTTTTGTATATCCTGAGTTTTTGCTGCCTTTGTGGGAGATTTTTCTGGGGAATATGCTTTCTTGGATAAGTTAGGAGTACTGCTCTCTTCTTGCGTAGCAAATATAGCTAAAAATTGTTTGTAGGTTTCGTATGCTGGAGTGTTTTGCTCAAATAGTGAAAGATTGCCGAAAAGTGATGTAACCTGCGCTACTCTTTCTTCGGGAGAGGCTTCGGGAGAGATAGGATTCTCCTTTTTTGAGTTGGAGTCTGATTAGTTTTCAGTTCTGATTGATCTGCTGTTAAGTTGCGAAAGACGTTTTTAAAATGTTCTAAATTAGCTGAATTATCCTTAGATTTCTTAATGGCTTTTTTAGTTAGCTTGCGTTTGGCGTCGGTATCATGATTATCATTTTTGGTAAAGTCCGTTCGGTTGGGTTTGCTGGAAGTCGAGTTAGTTGAGTAGACTGAATCCATTAATTCGTCGTCATCCCTATTATGCCTGTTAGCCCAAAGACAGTCTGGCGGCTCTTTGCCCGACATTGAGAAGAAAATAATACTTACGAGAAGTCAAGGAGCTTAAAAATGTCCGAGCTGTCTCTATGAGCTCAGTGCTTGAACTGTGATGTCAGAAATGAAACGAAGTCAGATCACAAATCAAAATACCGCCATTTATCCGCCACAGTAATGTGTGAAAGCGCCACCTATAGGTGAATTGAATCGCGGATAGATTCACGGACTTTAGACATTAATTTCAAGATAGCAATTATTGTTTGCCTCCAGTTTGCCATCGCTTTTATTAATTTCAGCATAATTTGTACAGAACGTTCTTTATTTTAGAGTAATTAGAAAGGGTAGCCATTGCATATTCTGAGACTTCTTAAATGACATTTTCTATATCATGATTAAAATTTTCACATCATGAAAGGCCAATCCTTTTTACTACTAATGATATAATACTATATTTATTTTATAAGTATTGAATCTGTGATTCGTTTTAAAACAGGAAAGACTATTTTTTGTAATAATTTTGGAACTCATATAAAAGGTTATAAAATCATTATGTAAAAAATTATTCCAGCATTATGCTAAAGGTTATTTACTTAAAAATGTAAGAGCATCACGATTGTCAGTAATCAATAACATTTTTATAGATTAGTCTCTCTTTACCTACTTTTTCTCCCCTTTACTTCTTTTTTTTTATTTTGAGACACATTTTGCTTTATATATAAACACTTTAGAATACATTATTAAACATTTCAGTATTAGCTGTTTTAGCTAGAATAATAAACTAATTTCCAAGTTCGAATTGTAAATTCTTATGTAGTTTAATTTAAACTGTATCTTACTATCAGAAATTTATTAATCGTACTTGAATATTATTTCTACAGGGAAAATGCATGTAGAAGAAATATTGCAGTATATTTCTGAAACTGATTTTATTGCATCAACTTATTAAATTCGTTGAAGAAAAGCTAATTGCAACACAATTGCGAAATTCATCACCACGCATAAGCACTAAGGCTCCTGTAAATTGGCAACACCGCGGCTTGTGTCTTTCTCTCTATCTTTTCAATTCAATCTCTTTATCGTCGTAGTAACACCAAAAATTTGCTGGGAACCGGTGTGAAAAATCAACCGCCAAGATGGTGAGTTTTTGGAATCCATATTCAATCTTAGTCAATCTTTATTACCTATACTTTCTTTTACGTTTTGGTTATATAATAATGAAATATTTCTTTAAATAAATTTAGTAAAATGTGACACTTTGGGGTTAGCTGTAGTGATCGCCATGTTTCAGTGCTTAACATATCTTTCATGAGCTTGAATATTTCTTATTATACACTTGATTTTATTTCAGGATATTATTTATTGCTACGCATTTTCTTAATTACGTGTATATTTTTTCTGGTTTTTAACAGCTGAAAGATTTGAAAATTTTAGATACTTGAACTATTACGTGGCAAAATTATGTAGTCTGTTAACTCTTAATATTTTTGTCTTAAAATCAGAAAAATTATAAAATTTATTAATCTTTTATCTAATTGGGTGGCCATTAATTAATAATTTTTCATTCCAACATTTTCTTTCTTGGGGCATATTTGACATTTGTTGTTTAGCTGTTCGTATAGCGAGCATTCTCAATGTTTAATATTTCAGGAATGAATAGCTAAACGATAAAAACAATATTTACATGATGTGAAACACTAAGTGTTCTTAAAATTAAAAATTTTTTAATCGTTAGAATGTTTTAATATATAATACAGCTTTATGGAAAAAGATGGGTCACCTTTTATACAAGATTATCAAAGGGAAATACATATATATATGATTTACGTGAATAACTTCGGCATAACTTTATAATTATTCTGCTGAATTGCATTTTTATTAATAGCACAACCTTGTTATAGGGCACTTTTCAGTGTATAGATTTGTGTGGTTAAAGTCGGCATAATTAATTTGTATTAATTGGTGCACGTTTTTTATTCGAATTTTATGCATATTTTAAACACTCGTGTCCCAAATTTCTGTGTATTAATGTATTCTGTATATTTGTAATATTTAGGCTTTGCATAATCCATTTCGGAATAATTCTTTTTATTTTCAAAACGTTTTATCATGTATGAAAAGTTATGTAACCTACTTTTATTACATGGTCATTTAATAGTACATATGTTCGTGAAATACTTTTTCGGATGACTAAAATTAAGATTCCATGTAACTTTAAATGTTCATATCTAGATGATTCGTATGAATTATGATATATTTGGAAATATTGTTTGACGTGTAACCACAGGGTTTGGGCCATGTGCTGTATTTTCTGCTACAGTTAGCCAAAATGGGCAATGTGTTGCACTGCAATCTTATGTTCAACTTTTTGTCTTTTTTCTTTTTTACATTATATACTTCAAATTTGTAATGTATGTTTAGCCTATTACTTTCCGACTAGCATGTTCAATGAGAGTTTTGCTGAGTACTGTGTCCTAAAGTTGAGGCTTATTGCAAAATTACTTTATTTGAACTGTGAAGGTATTTTAAGACTATATTAACTTCATGTGCTTGCAGCAGTGTAGTCTGATCTGCCCATTAACTGAAAATTATTAAATTATGCAGGTAATTTCTTTTGTAAGGTATAAATTCTTTTGTACCTTGTATAATGAGAGTTTGATTTTAATCACTTTTAAATGTTTCCGCGATTTTGCTTTTTTGTTAGTGCTGATTTAAGCTTACTTTGGGCCCTGGGTGCAGATCTATGGGCCCCCTTGTCTCTGGCGGATCCAAGGAGGAGCTCATGAATTCTCTAACAAATAAAACGAAAGTTTAATTTTTATTGTAAAAGTATATATATTATAAAAAATTGTTGGATTGAGCATGTTTGGGTGCCTGCCCCCAGGCACTCAATGGATTTAACCTGCACTTGTTAGTTATACCAGGTAGTAGTAAGTTTGAGAACCAAGACTCATTTTTAGTCTTAATCTTTGTAAGGACATACCAGTTCTTTATGCAGTTTCAAGTGGTCACAAGCATTGATGTCCCTTCTCTGCTTCTGTATGAGCCAACTCTTAAGGAGCCAGTAGTCATGTATCTTACGTTGACATTCTCTGCCAAGTATTGTATAACAAATTTATTTCTTTAGAAATTTGACAAATGGTCTTGAATGATATTCATTTATAACCTACCGCAGTTTTTCAGTGTTCTTATATTTGTTTCTTGAGCAATAGGTAATAGGACTTCAATTGATTTTTGAAAGGGAAGAATTAATGTAGGCAAACAACATCTCATAAAAAGATAACAGATTGTGTCTGTGGTAAAGATGTTGCTGCTTCCAAATTTGGGCTTCCAGATGCCTTTATTCGGGTGGAAACGTACATTGTTCAAATTTTAATGGCTCTAGGCACGGAGAAACATACACACATTTATGCAGATTCTAATTATTTATTTTGGGTTTTCATCTGCAGAGAACCCGTTAGCGCCGTTTCATTTTTACTTGCCAAGCTCGCGGTTCAGCGACGATGAGCTGAGCCATAAACGTTATATTTCGTAAACATGATTTTTAGTGCATGTAATTTTAAGTTAGCAGACAAAACAAGATATTAAGCATATGGTAGCAAAAATTCACAGATAATAAGCATGTAGATGTAAAACTAACCGGTTAAACGAAAATAAATTTGTATCAAATTCAAGTTAGCAGAGAAAGAATATATTAAGCATAAGACAATATATAAGCATTTATAACAGAAATAAAAATTCATTTAAAAAATATAAATTAGTATTAATATACTGAAATTAACCGGTTAAACGTGATAAACGAAAAAAAAAATTGTCTTAAATTCCATTTAACACAGAAAACAATATATTCCTTACACCAGCAGTGGTTTGCTGATTTTGATGACTATGGTAATGCATCAAACTATTCTGTCATCTTAGATAACCAATAATATTTTTTATTTCAATTCAATCATCAATTTATGTCACACCTGCCATCCTCTGAAAGGTTATAGTTAGAAAAGCATTAACAATATAATACCTTGTTAAAATTTTACACCATAAAAATTGATTTATTCTCATAATTTTAGATGACAATAACCAATAATAAAAATAAAAGCATTACTTAATTATTTAAAATGCACATTTTTGCGGCCTATGGAAACAAATTATTTTAGAGGTTGGAAACCTAATGGTTCTTAGAGCTGTTAATAATTAAGAACACAACGTAAACAGCCGTGTTACAAATTAGCATTCACCCCTCCCCCGTATTTTCTTCCTTTCATCCCGATCCGAGAACCGGTATCTATGAAAATATTTCTATCTATTCATTGTTAAAAAATTCAGAAAAAATAATAATAAATAAGAGAAGAATAATATAAATCTGCAAATGCGAACGACGACAGTTTTGATTGGCAACAAATTATGTTTAGTTTTGTTGATGAAACCTCATTTCTGGTTACCATGATAGTTTTAACTTTGTTTTAGGTTCCTTGATTTTTTTTAAAGTGAAAATAGATTGATGTGTACATGGACAAAGTAAAGACTCAATGCCTAGTTTGCTCTGATGTTGTTTTAGGTAAAAATAGATCAATGTGTTAATGGACACCGAGTTTGTGCAATTCTTTAACTTAATTTGGTTTTGGTTTGCCTTTGGTCTTGCCTTTGGTTTTGCCGGTCTTAATTTGGTCTTGAAATTTTGCCTTCCTGCTTACCGATCTTAGCATTGAAACAGACTTGCAAAAAAAAAAAAAAAAAAAAAAGGTACCCAAATGTAAACTTTTACCATTTTCTCCAACCAGTTTTGCCCAGACTCTGCTCTTTATAGCCCCCCCCCAAAAAAACTTCCACTAAGTAACTTGTGTCTAATCAAAAATGCTAATTTTGTTTAAAGTCTACAGCCTAAGGTGACATTATGACTTAATGAGGTTTTTATAGAGATATTCTTCCAATTTGAAATAAAATTATATGAAAAGTAAACACAATAAACATTAGGTACTTGCTTATTATCATGTCGACCGTTGGTCTAAATTTAGGCAGCAGCTGTCTGTCATTACTGTGCAATTCTAAAGGACACAGACATCTGTACTGTGTGTCTATGGTAAGAGAACAGCTCTCACCAGTTTGTCTGCAGCTGTCTGTTGCTGTAGAAACGAGCCCTGACCCATTTTTCATAGAGATGTCTTGAAGATTTACTTTACACCTTGGCACATTTAAAGCTGATTTGGTGATATTCACATTTTGTTATAGTTTCAAGTAAAATGCTCGTTGACCCTTTGCGTCGACCCCGACATCCAATTTCAGAAAATGAAAATTCGATGGTGCAGATAAAGCTTTTGCAGTCAAGAAACAGTCTTTGATTTTGCCATGTGAGGTACAAGTTGCTGAATTTGCCATCCCTCTGGATGTACAATGAGTAAAAATATATCAAAATAACTTGTAGCGAAATAAATTCAAAAATCCGTGCTCCTTTTTGAAGAAAAATTTAAATTTTTATAAAATAAAAAATGTATGATTTCCTAAAGTGTTGCTACTGCTTCCTTTCAAAGTATAGAGTTTGTTAACCATTTTGCTGTCCTCTCCTGTCCACGAAAATTTCTCCTCAGCGGCTCTGTTTTTCGCAGCATGTAATGTTGTTTTCTCTGTACATACATAACTTTTGTAGTGGATGAATGTAAATGAATATTAAGTAAAATTATAAGGAAATAAAGCGTAATGTTTTAAATTGATGAAAACAATTTTATTTCTCCAGCCCTAGTAGTATAATTTTTGGTATTCAGTTCTATATGATCAAATTTATCTATTGTAGGCATTTAAAGAATTTTTATGAAGATATAACAGAAGTTTAATTAATAATATTTGTATTTAATTTTGTTTTACACCATATAAGTTTATTTACATGCTAATGTGTATATCAACTATTAATTATATTTTTGATATTTAAGAGCACTTTTGTATTTAAGTTTTCATTCCTTATTCAGGGTTTTTCGTACTTTTATAGTTTATAAGAAAAAATTGTATAATCTAAATCTTGCACTATAAATAAGAATGAGGAATTCTTTTGAAACGGCATCACAGCAAAAGGATCCTAGTGGCTCCAGTTTTTTCATATTTAACACATTGCTGGCTGAAAATGAGAATTCTTTTCTGATCACCAGTGTGTTAAAGCTCGCAGCCTGTAGCTTTATTTTTGGTATATTACTGTCATGGGCTTCATTTTGCTACATTAAAAAGTACTTTAATTTTTTCATTAAATTTAGGAAAATTATTTAAAAATATAATTTGAAAGTAGTTTAATGGTTTATAAAGCAAATTAATTTTACACATATGAAAAGCTTGAGGTAGACATTTTTCTAAAACATTATTTTCTTTCAGGTAAATTTTACAGTGGATGAGATGGCGAATCTCATGAATCGCCCCAAAAATATTCGTAATATGTCTGTAATTGCCCACGTAGATCATGGAAAATCAACTCTCACCGATTCCCTTGTTTCCAAAGCTGGAATTATTGCTGCTGCAAAAGCTGGTGAAATGCGCTTCACTGACACTAGAAAAGATGAACAGGAACGTTGTATTACTATTAAATCTACGTAAGTATAAATTCTAGTTTATTAGAATTTAAAAATGTTGGACCTGTCTTTGATAAGGAGGTGTAATTTTTTATAAAATAATACAGGCAGTTCTCCCCCTTCATGTCTTAATAAGCATCTCCGTCAAATTTCTAATTTTATAAACGTGAGCGTGATTCTAAATCAGTCTCTAATACTGTACTGCTTACAATAAACTTTTCTCCATTATTTATTTTAAATGTTTTAGAACTTGTAATAAGGGCAAAACAAGGTTCGGGATATTGGAAGCAAAGCTGAACAAATGTGTGTGGGTTTGGCATTATAATTAACTTTCAATGTAATGCCAAAGCAAGGCATAAATGCTATAAAAGCAAGGTATAAATTAATAATTAAATGCTATAAAGCAAGGTATAAATGCTATAAAGCACAATTTACAAAACAATTATTAGAAAAAGCAAAATAGCTGTGTAATTAATTAAAAATGTCTTTAATTTTTTCATGGTAAGAGTTTTCTCATGTAATTGTCTCAGAATATGTGTCAGTTTTCTCTATAAAAATAATTTTACACTTTTTTTTTGTTTGATGTATATATATTTTCAAAATATATCTGGCTTTTAGCTGTTACCAAATTGGTAGGGGTAATTTTTCTTTAGGATTTTGGACATTGCAGCTTGGAAAGTTAGAAAGATTTAAAGGCAATATTTATAGACCCACGATTCTGGAAGATTCCAGAAAAATGTGTCCATGGTATTAATCCATAATTCCTTACTTTTCGGAGAACGTCTGAAAGAACAGTGAAAACACAATAGTTGAATGTTTTACTTCTGATACTAGAATCTTTTTCTTAACATTTTTATCTTCCCTTTATTTTCTCTTCTTTTCACTAGACACAAGCATAAAATATCAAAAATGCTTCTAATCTTATCATATGGACAGGCATTATAGAAAAGAATTTTTTTATTAATAAAGAAATTGAAAACTGACAATTTAAATGATTCATCTAACATGTTTTAATGCATCATATACAGGGCATTTTCTCATCTGATACAATCTCTGTGGATCCTAAATTCTGCTGCCTGGTGTCTTTTAAATTTTGCTTCCAATGCCAATTCTAAAAAATTGACATTTCTACATTTTGTTGCTCGATGTGTTATTAAATTCTAAAACATCTGTCACACCAGCTCTGTAACCTACATTTCATATTTCTTCTGAATGTTCATATCACTAAAGAAATAAAATTCGCAGCTTTCTCTAGACATTCCAAATGCATTTAGTGTTTTTTGAATAGCAAAAATATTTTAATTAAATCCAAAAATTTTAAAATGGAAAGGAAATGTGGAAGAAGGAAATTATTCTTCAAAGATATGTACAGATATTATTATGTAAATACTGAGTTGTTTACAATTTCAGCCTTTACTGTCATTTTCCATTTCTATTTTCTCACCAGAATGCAAATTGCTTAGTTTTTTTAACTGAGGTTTTTGGAGTGTAAGACGAGTGTATTTCTGACCTCCACTTGTTCCCTGCCAGCTCTGATAATTAGTAATTATTCGTCTTTACATTACCGCTGCCAACATTTGAATTTATGAAGATAAAGTTACTGAGCTTAAAATGAAATTAATTTGTATAGTCTTTGATAACTAGTCCATATTTTTAGTATGAATTTGATTCTTGTTTAATTACATCATCACAAGCTACAATTGATTTATTTAGCATTATAACATGCCTTTATATTCTGAGTTCTTTTTAAATAAAAAGCTTATTTAAATATTTGTAGCTGCTTTCAGACATAGCGATAATTTGCTTCACATCCGTCTGGAGGGTTTTGTACTATTTAACTTTTACCAGATCAAGTAAAACCTAAACCTAGGTACATTTTGGAGAGGCCATATTAAGGGCTAAAACACGTAGAAACTAGTGAGAACATTGTCTTGTGTATTGAGACAAAGTTCTAACTATTAGAAAATATGCTTAAAGAGAAGGAAATTGATATAAATTAGCCAAAATGTCTGTTAAGGCTTCGAATTAAAAAGACTTATAAATATTTTATTGAGTGTTGTTGCTAAAAAACATAAATATTTTGTATCTTTTAATGTATAATTATCGTAATATCTTTTAAGAGTCAGTGCCCATAAATTACATGCATTTTAAACTGAAATTTTATTTGTGATTAATAGGGCTTTTTGAACAAATATTAACTTGCAAACCGTGCTTACTTCAGGTCTTTTAGGTTTGTTCTGATTAGCAGGTCTCTCTTTAGGCAAGCTGGAGCGGCGACAACAGCCAGTCTTTTGTTTTGAATCATGCTGATTGTGATTTTGCTTCTCGCTATATGCTGCTTGACATGAAATCTACTTACTACCGTATTTATGCGAATCTAATGCACCATCGAATCTAATGCGCATCCCCATTTTAAAACTTTAAATAATAAAAAAATTGTTTGTCGGCGAATGTAATGCGCATCAATGATATGAGGAATTTATTGAATCTTATTTTATACAACAATGGATTTGTATATAAACTATCAATTAATGGTATGATAATTTTATTTAAATTTAGATACCATATTTTATACAACAATGGATTTATACATAAAGTAGCAGAACATAGATTTAACCTATTAGTGGGCTATTGTCATGTTAAACAATCATTGTTAATTAGCACCGTATATAGTATTTTGTTATTAGTACCATATATATGGTACCTATTATAAAATATGAGCATGAAATAAATCGTAACATTTCTATCTAGCTAACAGTTTCTACAATCAGTGCTTAATAGTAAATGTCTTTATTCACTAATGTTTTCATCACTGGAATCCTCGCAGCTCTCTTCGTCAGAAGCAGATTCATTTCTTCTTTCCTCCTCATCATCGTCATCCTCGGCGTTCCAGAGCACGTCATCGTCACTGCCATTCAATGAATTTGAAATGCAGCATTTCTTGAAAGATTTTACAATCAAAGATCTTCAAAAATCTACAAAGATCTTCCTTTGGGAGGGCCAGTGAATTTCTTTCTACTAGCTTTAGTTGCAAACAGTGCCAATTTCTGTTGCCGCCACAAGCGAACATTGCTCTCAGCTACGTTGAACTCTCTCCCTGCCTTTCTATTGCCATTTTTTTCAGCATAAAGAATTACTTTACGTTTGAAAGTAGCGTCATATGACATTCTTCTCTGTTTGCCCTCCATTTCGTGACTACGTACTCTGCAGTTTGTATCCTCTATGCAATAATGTGTCAACGATAAATGTAACGGTAAATGTAGTCGAGAAATTTGATTGACGTCATCGGCGAACTTTGCACTCGAATCTAATGCGCACCCCAATTTTGAATACTACATTTGGCCAAAAACGATGCGCATTAGATTCGCGTAAATACGGTATTTACTAAACCCCTAGACTGAGTATGTGACAAAGTGAGACATAAAAAATCAAAATAAAGCTAACAGTATAACCTAAATAAAATGTCACTTATCTTATTTCAAATATGTCCAGTTATTGAGTGTAAAATATTTAATGGGCTAATCTTTGAAATATGGTAACAGGTAGTTTGGCAACATTTTGGTAAGGCGATAAAGGTTACTAGCTAGGACTTTAGCAGTGTACATGGATAAAGTCAAGACTGTGCGCAATGCCATTTTTATGCAATTCTGGGATGTTTTTTTAAGTGAAAATAGGTCGACGTTACATGGATGATACCGTGTATGTGCAATTCTTAAAAACGCGGAAGCAGTTTGCGATTCTGCACTTAATCCTAATTTCACACCTAATCTTCGTCATGATTAAGCACTTTTGTTCCATGCAAAAGTTCTAGCATAAGCGTAATTCCGCTAGCAGATTGTTGGAAAAAATTGTTGAGTAAAAAAAAAAAAAATGCCTTCACTTCGTGAAAACAAAATGGCATCCAAACAAAAACTAGCAGGTTGCTGTAGCAGGGTCGATCGCCAAATTTGCGCCAAAAAATCGCCAAGTTACCATAATCCAAAGATTAAACCTTTAATGCTACTTGATAATTATTCTCAAACTTATTAATAATTATGTTAATTATGTTTAATAATAATGCATCCGACTTATGGATCTGTTTTACTTTTAGGATGGTATTACAAAAGTTCAGCATATACAGTCAAAAGTTGTTAATTCGGACACCCATAATCCGGACCTCAAAGCTAAAAACTTTCTGCGCGTGTGCCGCATTCGCACATGTGCACAGGCGTTTTACGCGTGTGCGTAAGACCTTGACTACTGCGCATATGCGTGTGCGCAAGTGCAGAGTACGTTTTCGCCTGCACGTTTAATGTATAACGGACGGTGTAAGCTAAAATTATCTAATTATCTATTTCAGTTAATGTGTTAATGATTGCGTTGTTCCTTAATCTTCGCATTGGATCCCGCTTATTTTTTGCAGACTGTAAGAGCAATTTTATAAAAGTAAATTCGATTATGTCAAATAGAATTTCCGATGCTGGAACTTCCAAAGGATCTACAAAACGAAAGTATGTTTCGATGTCCAACAAACAAAAAGTGGAATTGCTGCAAAAAATGGATAAAGACATGAATGTTACAGAGAGGTTAGTGAAAACAAAAAAAAATTTCTATTGACAAGTTAGTCGGTATTCTCGGCAGAGCAATTAACGGGACTTGAACAGCGAGACTTTGTAACTGAACAAGAAATTATGTCTGTTTATAGAATTAAAGAGAAAGTATTATCACATAAAATGAAGCAACTTAAACAACTTACATTGAAAGAAATGTTTAATAAAGTAAGCAAATATATATTATGCTTTTTTTTTGTAAATTTTGATACCCTTTACATCATAATTGTTCTTTATTTCATAAATTACGGTTTCATATTTTTAATTTTAGAATTTCTGCATGCCATCTTACGAGATTTAAACTGATGATCTATAATCCGGAAAAATCGATAATCTGGAATCGCCGAAGTCCCGACGAGTCCGGATTAACGACTTTTGACTGTATAAGATTTTTAATTGAATTTATTCAGTTTCCATTTGCTTATAGGTCCTTAAAAGTCCTGAAAAGTACTTAATTTCTGTGTGCAGAAATGTGCATGAACTCGGTTAACAGAAGTTTTTCATTGCTATGACAATGCCCCAATCATCAATTCAATGAACAGATGTTGAAATCTGTAGTATTATTCTAAATCCAGAAAATACTACCACTAGTGAAGAAAGTTGATGAAATCTAAAAAATTTCGATTGACAAGTTAGTCAGAATTCTGGACCCAGCAATTACAGTCTTGAATAGTGGAACTTTGTAATTGAACAAGAAATTATATCTGTATGTAGAATTAGAGAAAGTATTAGCACAAAAAACAAAGCTACTTAAACAACTTGCATTAAAAGAAATGTTTAATAAAGTAAACATATAAATATTAAGCTTTTTTTGTAAATTTCGATATCCTTTTGGTCATAAATGCTTCAATTTTTCGTAAATCATGATTTCATATTTTTAATTTTATAATTTCTACATGCTCATTGTACTTGATTTTAAACTAATTATCTAATATCCAATCTCAGACTTTGTACTGTGTATATATTTGTATTTTAAAAAATTTCTTTATAGTATGGTTCACCTCTTCCATAGAAAGGAGATGAATTACATGAAATTTCTACATACACCAGTAATCTTAAAAATATTTCTTCCTGAAAACTTGCATAAGGTGATAATTTAGAAAAAAAAAAAAAAAAAATTATCAATAAAGGGGTACTTGTTGGTTATAGCAGCTGTGGCAAGAAACAAAAATGGGCAGTCTCATTATCAGATTGATACCATTTCATAAGTAATTTTCAACATTGGAATTTGCTAGCAGTTTCAAGGAGTAGTAAAATTTCAGAATCAGAAAATAGCAATTGCGAATGAAACAAATGTAAAATAAATTTGCATTTAGTTTGTTTTCTGATCTTGTTTGTTAATGATTGTAAGGCACTGTGAAGTCGGGTTTGGATTGGTGTATTTGAATATGTCAAAGCATAAGAGTGCTATCTCCTTAGAGGAAGGATAACTTATAGAGGAAACTGGCTCATCCTACATTATATATGAGGAAGCAACAATAAAAAATGCACTCATTTGTCAAGATTTGAACTCTGGACTATTCTGCAGCTTTATCACTGAGCGGCTGGCGAGTCATGAAAAGTCAGTATAGTATAATGTATTTCAGTAGTGTTTTCATACTTCCTGCCAAATTCACCAAAATGGAAGCTAAATTTCAAACTTGCTGATGGTAAAGCTTAACACGTTGAGCGCCACATCAGCCATCTGTGGCTGATACTAGATTTTCCATTTAGGCTGCGTCAGCTATCCTTGGCTTATACTAGATTTTCCATTTAGGCCACGTCAGCCATCTGTGGCTGCACTAAACTTTCCGTTTAGGTCTCCACAAATGGCTGACACTAGACCTTTTCCTTTAGGCCGTGTCGACCACCACTGGCTGAAAGCCATGATATATAACTATAAAATTTACACTGTTTTATGAAATTGCACAAAATTTATTTAAAGTTTACTTAATTTTGATTCATTGAAAACGGTTCTCCATTACAGCTATTACAAAATGTGACAACACTCTTTTAGTCTTTTTTCTGGCCATTACTCTACCAGCTTATGTTGCATTTTTATCATAACATAATTTACAATATTTTCGTACTTCAGAGGCTTTTCCCGGTTTTCTTCGGAGTTTATGTTGACGTTTTCTAGATATTCTTGCATTTTTGTTTGACGGATTGTCTTCTTTTTCACAACTTGTTGCTATCTCCTATCACAATACGAATCACTGGCCCTGCAATACCAGCACTTTTAAGCGAAGCGCGTGGCCTGAATGGGATTGCCTAAAACATACGCGTGGCGCTCAATGTGTTAATGCTACGTAGTATTCTGTTTGTACTGTAAATCAATCTTTCATCCTTATATCATTCAAGTCATTTAATTGTCCTAGTGACTTTAAACTCAAATTTCTAGATGCTATTGAATGTTGTGAGGAGGAAGTCCTCACTTTTAGAAAAGGCCTGTATTATGATCTTTTTGAAGTGAAGAAGGTGCTTAAAATTTTCCCTTTTATGTGCAGGGATGATTTATTTGAAAAATGTTCTGCATTTGGTATTGCATTTGGTAATATTTAAAGGGCAATTATTACTGACAAAGTAACCCAGCAAGAAAGGACAGTTTTTAAAAAGTTATGATTCTCATTGCTAGTGTAATATTTGAATTGTAATTTTGTTTATATAATTGTAATTTTATGTTTTGTATATTGCAGTGCCATATCCATGTACTTTGAATTGTCTGACAAAGACATGTTATTTATCAAAGATGATAATCAAAGGGAAAAAGATATTAAAGGATTTTTAATCAATTTGATTGACTCTCCTGGACACGTAGATTTCTCCTCAGAAGTAACTGCTGCTTTGCGTGTAACAGATGGTGCTCTTGTTGTAGTGGATTGTGTAAGTGGTAAGTAATTTTTAATTTGAAAATTTTAAATGTGTTCATGTGCCCATACGAACTACCTAATTAAACTTTAAATTTTTTTTAAGGTGTTTGTGTTCAAACTGAAACTGTTCTCCGTCAAGCAATTGCTGAACGTATAAAGCCTGTTCTCTTCATGAATAAAATGGATTTAGCTCTTTTAACTCTACAGTTAGAAGCAGAAGATATGTACCAAGCATTTCAGAGAATTGTTGAAAATGTGAATGTAATAATTGCCACATATTCTGATGAGACAGGTCCAATGGGAGATATAAGGGTAAGCTTTCTTATTTTTTCTGTCATAATTGTTTTATTTCACGAGTAAATTGAGATGTACATTTTCATTTGAATACATTTGTATGTGAATTTTTTTAATGTTTAATTTCCAAAAATTTCTGTCCAGGTTGATCCATCTAAAGGGAATGTTGGTTTTGGCTCTGGACTCCATGGTTGGGCTTTTACGTTGAAACAGTTTGCTGAGCTTTATTCTGAAAAATTTAAAATTGATGTTGATAAACTTATGAACAGGTTGTGGGGTGAAAATTTCTATAATCCTGGAACAAAGAAGTGGTCAAAGAAAGCAGATGAAGGTTACAAGCGTGCCTTTGTTATGTTCGTTTTAGATCCAATTTATAAGGTAAGTTAATAGCTAAATTATTTCTAAATGTAACTGATTTTTAATAACCTAAAAAATTATAATTATTCACTCTAAATACAAGTTTAAAATTCTTTGTGGCTTGATGTATATGTGTAAATATCCAGGTTCAAGTGTGTTTTTTAAATTGCAGTTACATTGTTTTCATATGTATTGATAAGCACTAATGTACTGAAATACTAATTATTTACATATCTCAACCTTCCTTTCATATGATTTACGATTACAGAGTTGCCAACTCTCCCGATTTTCGACTGCTCTCCCGCCAATCCGATTTACAATATATTTCTCCTGACTTTTTCTTATTCTTAATATTTCTCATGATTTTTATGGAACTTCGCTTAATACTTTGTTATATGAACGAAAAAAATGATTTTGAACATCTGAAAGCAATTGAATTTTCTCTAGATTGTATCTAAAACAAAACCCTTACGTATCAGATGAGAATTTCTGCTTCGTGAGTGAGAGCATGCGTATCCAGAAACGTCGTTCTCCAGTTCTCCAATGAGCATTGAGCTGCACTGCGTGTCATCTGGCATATATTAGTCAATGAGCACAAAGCAAGCTGAAAGCTGTTATTTGGATGTTCTTTCATTATTTCGTTCATCTTGTCCTGAGTTGTGCGAGTACACGTGCCTTTGGAAAGCAGTTTTAGAAATTATCACCTTTTGTTATGTCTGCGAGAAAGGTGAAATACTCGTGTACGTTTCACAAATTGCACACATTTGACTTTCCTTCCATTATTTCCTCAAGGAAATGTAATAAATTTGCGTTGTGTACCATCTGTCATTGCGATTTTTCGATTTCGCATGGTGGAAGGGCAGATGTTCTCAAATATGTGGGTACGATGAAACACAAGGACATAAGTTGTTTTGAAAAAAAACGAATAGTTAAATTTTTCTTTGGAAACAAATGGAATGGGTTTGAAAAATAAATCTTATGTTATTGATTGCATTAAAACAGCTCCGTTCTGCCTCTACAGATGGAAGCAATAATACTGATTCAAAACTGTATCCAATTGTTTTTTTTTTTTTAATCCAGAGTCTTCAGAAATTGAGTGCAGTTTACTTTCTGTCTCCCACTTTAGAAGGGCATTCGACAGGTTTTAATATAGCACAACTAATTATAAAAACTTTAAAAGAAAATGCAGTCCCTCTGGATAATTGCTTAGCACTTGGTGCCAATAATGCACCAATAATTGTAGGCTTGAAGACTGGTGTTGCAGGCATCTTAAGAAAGGAAAATTCAGATTTGCAGATTATGATGTGTACCTGTCACCTACTAAATTTAACAGCTGAAAAAGGGCCAGCTTCTTTACCAATAAATGTGGATGAACACATTGTTGGTATTTATTATCTTGAAAGGAGTTCTAAAAGGAAGGGAAAATTGAAACAGTTCCAACAGCTGCATAATATTGAAATGAGACAAATTTTGAAACATGTATGTACACGCTGGCTATCTTTAACCTTTTGAAGACAGGATGGCCATTATAGTGGCCATAGAGTCCTCTCTTTGAAAAGTTGGGGTTGTCCACTTTAGTGGCCATGTCTTTTTTCCCCATTTTTCAGGCTGAAAAGTGGAGTGAAATGTCAAATTTGACTCCCTAGGGTTTTAACCATTTAGCTCTTTCAAGGGTCTTCCTTTTGCGATATAGATGCACCACTCTGTGAATCCATTAAACTACACACAAGAATCTTTGTTGCAAATAGGTGATTTCTTAAAAGGGGGAAAGCAGATTATGAGTTTTATCTAAGTTTATCTATACAATAGGTTATATATTAAAGTTATATTTGTACATTTGTACAGTTATATTTTCTTCTAAAATTTTTTCAGTATCAAAGTGTAAGAAAACTGTAAAATAAAGTTAGCCTAAGAACTAAATAAGAATATATTTTACATCAAGATCACCTAAACAGTTATATAAAGTGATTTGTGAATTTATGTGAAGTTTTTTAAAATGGCATCATAACATGTTCTTTAAAGTGGTTAATACTGTTATTTCAAATTTGTTTTATAGATACTTGATAAATTTAAGAATTTCCTGTGTTCTGTGTAACATGTATGAAATGTAATTTTATGTTCACTGCATTTTAAATATAAGCATTGAGTTGGCCTTTAATGAATTAGACTTTGAGAAGGGGTGTAAAAAATTTTGACTACAGTCAAAAGTCTTTAATCCAGACTCTTTGGGACTTCGGCGATTCTGGATTATCGATTTTTCCGGATTAAAGATCATCAAGACACAATAGCACGCCGAATAAATATTAATTCAGAAGTCAAACAAGAAAAATCAGCGTTATTTGCAAAATTTTCACAGGACTAGTTTCGATGGTTTTACCGAACCACCATCCTCAGCTGCAGAACCAAAATGCATTTGCGGTTCTGCAGCTGAGGATGGTGGTTCGGTAAAACCATCGAAACTAGTCCTGTGAAAATTTTGTAAATAACGCTGATTTTTGTTGTTTGCCTTCTGAATTAATATATATCATCAGTTTAAATCTGGTAAGATGGCATGCAGAATTTATAAAATTAAAAATATGAAACTGTCAATTATGAAATAAAGAACAATTATGATCTAAATGGTATCAAAATTAACAAAAAAAGCTTAATATTTATTTGTTTACTTTATTAAACATTTCTTTCAACGCGTGCATGCATAAAGCATACATAACGCATAGTCGAAATTAGAAAATTGCAACCAGAAAACTATTTGTGTATTCGTGATATTTATAATGAATTTGATTTAAATTATATCAAAGCCAGAGTACATCGAGATGAAATACTACGTTTAGTCATGAATTATAAGCCGAATAAAATAAAAACATCTGCCCTGAAGATAAGGATAGTGCTGACAGATCAACTTCCAGTTAGTTGCGCGCATGCCGTGACGTTCACCTTCCCTGCAGAGCAGCGTGAAATTGATAAACAGATTTCGGAATGTTTAGAGAAACAAAAGCATATGCCATTTTTTGCTGCAATTCCACTTTTTGTTTGATGGACTTCGAAACATGCTTTCGCTTTGTAGATCCTTTGGTAGCTCCAGCATCGAAAATTCTATTTCACATAATTGAAAGTTCAAGCTTAGTTTTATAAAAGTGCTCTAACAGTCTGCAAAAAATAATAAGCCGGATCCAATTCGAAGATTAAGGAACAACATACCTGCCAACTTTTACAAAGTTTTCGTAATTTTTATGAAAAAGAAAATCTTTACGATTTTATGATCGTAATCCATTTTTTACGATTTTTTTCCTTTTTCAAGTGTTTTTAGTGATTTTCGTCGAAATTTTAGAATTTATCGCCAATTCAGTGATTTTCGCCAATTGCATCGTGTTTTATCGCCAACTACCGACTACTTCGAATCCAGTAACCTGCGGTTTCTCCCAATTCGCCGCTTAACCAGCCAATCCTATGTGCTGAACTTGTTTCTCCCACTCTTCTTTGTGGGTGCCAGATTATTTTTTCAAAAAAACAGTCTTCTATTAGCCGGGAGGAAAGGATTTTCTATCTTCTTTCTTCAGATTTGAACAAAGCATATTGTAGTTTTGTGTTAAGTGCCATTAAGATTTTTGAAAGTGTAAATACCCTTCTACAATCAGCTTCGCCAAAATCTCCCCTGCTTATCCGAATTCTTAATGATCTTTTGAAAGAACTTCATACTAAGTTTGTAAAACCG
Source organism: Stegodyphus dumicola (assembly GCF_044657685.1). Classification (NCBI taxonomy): domain Eukaryota; kingdom Metazoa; phylum Arthropoda; class Arachnida; order Araneae; family Eresidae; genus Stegodyphus; species Stegodyphus dumicola. Next base: position 206,450,023 of record NC_140771.1, read on the forward strand.
TTCGTTGTGAAAAACAGTGTGTTGATTCGTGTTGCCTATAATACTTTGGCAAATCAAAAGGATGACAATGATCTTATAATTGGAAATCAAACCAGAGAACTTGTAAATTCTTTGAAAGATCATGAGAAAAAAGAATTTCCGTGTGTTAGAAAGTACTTTTCCTCAGCCTGTGATTACATTGTAAGGAAGTTTCCTTTGCAAAATGAAGTTCTTTTAAATGCTGAAGTGGCAAATTTGAAACAAATTGAAAATTCATCTTTTGAAAAGATTCGTTTTTTTATTGATAAATTTCCATTTTTGTTAACAATTAAAGAAAATGAATGCCATAATGATGCTTTAGATGAACTACAGAAGTGCTGATGGAACACCAAAATATGATAAAGAGTTTTATGTGCTGTTCTCGTAATTCCACACAGTAATGCTGAGTGCGAGAGAGTCTTCAGTGTTGTGAAGAAAAACAAAACTATGTTTTGTTCTTCAATTTCACCAAAAACTCTAGAAAACATTTTAATTGCTAAATGTTATGAGGAAACTAATTGTTATGACAGGAAATTTTCCAAAGAATTTTTGGCTAAAGCCAAAAAATGCACTCTAAGTTCATTTCAATAATTTTTTTGTGTAACATCAAGTTCTTGTTTTATGTTTCCTAATAAATTTTTTAGTTACTACTTAATTGAAATTTACTAATGTAAGTACAATTTTCTTTTTTCTATTTGTATAAATTGTTATTTTTTTAATATCAAAGCATGATATTATTAATTCTTTGTGTTCTTCTGAATTTTCGAGAAATGATCTGAATTTGGGGGAGAAATCTTCTGAATTTTTATCTTTAGAGGTTGGCAGGTATGGAACAACGCAATCTGCAACATTAACTGAAATATATAATTTTAGCTTAGCTTATACCGTCGGTTATACATTAAAAGTGCATGCATGTTTATGAGCATGCGTAAAGGTATTACGCGCATGCTTGAATGCATGAACAGAAAGTTTGTAACTTTGAGGTCTGGATTAACGACTTTTGACTGTACAAGAAAGTAATCAATATTTTGGAGTATTTTTAATTTAAATGTATCAACATTTGTTATAAAGAAGTAACTGTGATGAATTCATATAAATGTACTTATTTCAGCTCTTTGACGCTATAATGAATTACAAAAAGGAAGAAACTGCACGTCTTTTAGAGAAGCTGAATATTGTCCTGAAGGGTGATGATAAAGAAAAAGATGGGAAAAATTTATTGAAAGTTGTGATGAGAACTTGGTTGCCAGCTGGTGATACTTTACTTCAGATGATTGCTATTCATCTTCCATCACCTGTTACTGCCCAGAGGTACAGAATGGAACTTCTGTATGAAGGTCCACATGATGATGACATTGCAGTTGGTAAGGTCTTAATATATTAAGTTTAAATGTTATAATTTGTGTTCTGTAATAGGTGATGTAGAATAAAGGCTGTTTTTTTTTTTTTTTTTATTGCAGCGGTTAAAAACTGTGATCCCAATGGTCATATGATTATGTATGTTTCCAAAATGGTACCGACTAATGACAAAGGACGTTTCTATGCTTTCGGCCGTGTTTATGCGGGTACTGCATCTTCTGGTCAGAAAGTAAGGATTATGGGACCAAACTATACACCTGGCAAGAAGGATGATCTTGCAGAAAAAGCAATTCAAAGGTTGGTGTATATTTGATGCACATAAAAGTTTTGTAATTGCAATTTACTTTAGACACTTTTGTGTTATATTTATTGCTTTGCACATCTCTTATTAGAGTAGTTTGATTAAAACCATCTCATCCTAAAATTAAAAATATGTGTACATCACAACCTTCTTATATTACATTATACACATTTTTCCTGAGTTTTATCTTAATTTCCTTGAATTTCATTAGATATGTATTTCTCATTCAATTAATTTAGTTCTCTCTTTGATACAAGGCAAAGGTACATAAAACGTATTAAAAATTGAAAAATATAAATAAAATTAAAAACTGGTTTTACGAATAAAATTTGACTAACAAGCGCTCTGCCCAAATGGCAAGAAGGTAGATTTTCGTGGTGCACCAAACAGAAAATTTACTTTTGGTCCCACTCAGCAAAAAGATGCTGAAAGTGCAGAAATTGACTTTTAATTCACTATTCTGCCAAGTTTCAAATGTAAACAAATACGGCTGCACCATTAGGCTTAGTGGGACTTAAATTCTTGATAATTCTTCATCTATTGCCTGCAGATTAAATAAAGGCATAATAACCTTAACCAGAAGATAAGAATGCCATATTTCAATCATTTTTAAAGCATAAAATGCAAAATCTACTAACATATAAGAACAACAACAACAAAACAAAAATCTGAGCTCATGGAGCCAAGTAACAGAGTGGATATATATAAATATTTGTATAATTTTTGTTGCAGCCGATTGCAACCAAAAATATAGGTGCACGACTAACTACAGTGTTATAGCAGTCCTATATACAAAATTTCAAAGTTCTGAAGATACTCGTTTTTGAGTTACATACGTTGTTATTTACAGACATCATGAGAAAAATCTCTTCTGAATTCAATTTAACCTGTTTTGGAAAAGGATTCTTTATTCTGTCCTTATGTACAGATGTGCAGAAACATTGTTAAATTGCAAATTTTCTTTGAAATAAGACACTTAAAAATTTGCAATTCCAATATTTCCTTATAAGAAGTAAAAATTCCTTTTAAGGGAAGTAAAAATGCAATAGGAACTCTTAATTTTGTGTGTTGTCAATTTCACATTGCTGTATTTTGACGTTAAATATTGTTTCAGGTTTCAGTATTTTTTAATTTCGAAAACATCACATTGAGTCTACAAAAGGGAATAAAAGCTCTAATTTTGTGTGTTTCTGTGTTCTGACATTGTTTGATTTCTGTATTTTTAATTGAGAAAATATCAAGTTTTTGAGCCTACAAAAATCATTGTGTGTGTACAATAATAGCACCAAGTTGCTGAACAGAATTAACTTGAGAGAACAGTTGCTTAACATGCTAGAAAAGTAGTACAGTAGGGATTCAAAGATCTGAAATTGTCAGGTCTACTGCGATTCTAGAATCAATTTAATCTAGCAAGATATGTGGAAACGGCAAAATTAAGATGAAATATTTATGAAATGATTAAATCGTCAAGGCAGTGCGCAATGCCGAGTTTGTGCAATTCTTTGACTTGGTTTTGTGTAGCGGCCATCTTGAATTGTCTGGCCAAAAAAACAAAGGGTGCCCAATTGTAAACTTTTGCAAGTTTAACTTATTTAGGACTGGCAAAAGAAGTGCTTTTTCTGGATCGCATGCTCTGAAAATATATATGAAGCGGAATTGGGCAAATTTCCTTGTTGAGCCGAATTTAATTTAAAATCATTACTGCAGTTATATGTACTGTTATAAAATATTTGTGATATTTAAAATAATTTAGAAATTGAAAGATAATTTATTTAATAGAAAGTTTTATATGCACACACAAACACAATATTCAGAAAAGGAAATATGAGAACTGAAAATTTTTAACTACTTATACTACACAATATGTACAAATTTCATAAGACAAAATGAATGAATGAACCATTCCTATTCCGAAGGAATTATGCACTTATTTACATGTTCAAACTCCTCTGATCAAACAAAACTGTTAACTGGAAATGCATATTGTTGGGTAAAACATTATTTAAAAATATGATGGACTTTAATCATCATCTAGTGCCATTTAAAAACTAAAATAAAACATTCCAATTTAAAGTCGTGCCAGTGTGGTCCCTGTTCCTCGTATATCTTTTTAACTTTATAGACGCATAATTTCTTGTTTGGGAAAAAGTTATATAATTTTTAGTTTAGTGACTTCTTTTATTTCCATATTGAAAATTCTCGCTATAGAGTAAACTGAAATATTTTCATTCTCAACTTTATGAGTTTCTTTACAGTTTGTGGTGGCATTTTCCAGGTGAAAGATACTGAGAATACTAACCTTTTAGTAACCGGATTCGTCAAATAGGTATTGAATATTTTGATGAAACATTTTGGTCATAAAGAATGAGTAAAGAAATAATTTCTAAATTGGAACATGGATCAGAAGTTATTAAAATTCTTAAGTGATCTTAATAAGTCATTTTTCTGAAGATAAAATTAAAATAATTAAGAAAATTTAGAACTGCTGAATTTCAAGATCGATAAAATCAATTTAAATAATTAAAAGAAAATTTAGAACTGCTGAATTGCAAGATTAAAATTTTAAAGTCTGTTGATAGTTTTAGAAGTGGCTTTATAGAACTGGAAGAAATTGAAGTGCCAGAGACATGGTTGCCACTTTTCCAGGTCTCTGCAATGTTTCTAATCATTTGCTAAGGAAAAAGGAACACACCGAGTCATCGGGGAAAACATCTAAAAAATTAAATTGAGTAAAGAAAAATCACCAACTTCTACTGATCTCCTGACTTCAGTTTACAGGTGTTATCTTGTACTAGAACTTTTTATTTTCTTAAGATAATAAGATTAAACAAAATGGGCTGAATGAAATAAAAAAAAAGTGCGACTGTGGTGGATAAAGACCTAATTCTTTGTTATACCAAAAAAGGAAAACCAGCACTTTTAACTTTCCACTCAAGGGCTGGAAATGTGATTTGAATAGTTGAATCTTCATCAGATAAAACCTGCAAAATCGTTATACTACCTCAGATAATGTTTGTTTGGGGGGTGCACTTCAATTGATCTGGGCCGAAATTTATATATTTCTGTTTATAATTCAGGAGAAAGTTTGTGTCCTGATTAGAAACTTTATGTAGTATTATAATTTTTATAAAAAATTAGCTCAATTTTTCTTTTGTCTGTTTAAGGTTGAAGGTTTTATTTATTAATGTGTTGTGATATTTTTGTTAAATAATATTCTTTAGCCTAGTATTACTATATAGGTATTTGATATGTAGTTGCATTCATTTTCCTAATACTACATATCTCAGTTTAACAGAAGTCTAAAGAAAGCCAAGGATTGTCCTTTTGAGATTTATTTTTGCTTGTTTTATATTACCTTTTTATTTAAAAAGAGTTAACTGTTTAAGAAAAGAGCTGAAAAGGCAAATATTTCTTTTCATGTAAAAATGTTATTGAAAGTATATGTATTTTTAATATTCTAAAGAACTGTTTTATTTTTAGAACTGTTCTGATGATGGGTCGATACGTAGAGCCCATTGAAAGTGTTCCTTGTGGTAACATCTGTGGTCTAGTTGGAGTGGATCAGTTTTTGGTTAAAACTGGTACTATCACAACATTCAAAGAAGCACATAACATGAGAGTGATGAAGTTCTCTGTGAGTCCTGTTGTAAGAGTTGCTGTGGAGCCCATGCATCCTTCTGATCTGCCAAAATTAGTTGAAGGTCTAAAACGCTTAGCTAAATCAGATCCTATGGTCCAGGTAACTTATATTTTGAGTTATTTGAATTTTGGACCTAATCCTGTATTTAGTTATTTGAATGTATTACCTAATCCTGTATTTTAATTGGGGTGCTTAGTTGCCAACTTTCCTGATTTTATGTCAAATCTCTCTGTAGATACAGAATTTGATTTGTAGCTTGTACCATTGAAAGTACAAGTAGGTAAAGTTGGGTAAATTTCATTCTTCCATTCCTGATAATTTTCAGCATTATTTTCTTATTAAATTGTATTTAATTTTTATTTTCTTAATCTGTTGTAGAAATAAAATTTTATGTGAAGATTCAACTAATAGTAGTATTTTTGTTTTACTATTTTACTTTATAAGATGCATTACTAAGGTTACCCACATTATATGTATATAGGTTTTAGAATACTTTTATCTGCCTTCTGGGTATGAATATAGGAAATTTTCCGAAACTTTCCATAAATTGTAGTTAACTTTTAAGCTCTTTCCACCTGAACTTTCTTCTGCCTCCAGTCCAGTTCATCTCATTCTGCTGCTCTGCCCATGAACAAAACTGTATAACTTAATGCAAACAAAGTGAAGCAGTAATAGACTGCTTTTTATGCTTACTTGATTTGATACCAACACTGTTGTATAAATGTTTTGCTTTGCTGAATCGAATTTGACTTCTTGATTTTAAGGAGTGAAATTTGTATTCTTTACTGTATCAATACATTTTAGGTAATTTTGGCAAATTATCTTTATTATTCTTTCATTTTTGCACTGGACATTTAAAAGAACAGGTATAAGAAATTTTCTGATTTAAGTTTGGATTATTCTTTTACTGAGCTATTGTATTATAAATGGTATTGATCAAAATAATTTGTAAATATTCAGAAATTTTAATTAAACATTGATTACTGATTAAGATAAGCATTCTGTTTTAGCTATTTAACTGTAGAGCTTTGGTTTGCTTTCTAGTGTATAATAGAAGAATCTGGTGAGCATATTGTTGCTGGTGCTGGTGAATTGCACTTGGAAATTTGCTTGAAAGATCTGGAAGAAGATCATGCTTGCATTCCTCTCAAAAAGACCGATCCTGTTGTTTCATACAGAGAAAGTGTTGCTGAAGAATCTGGCATTATGTGTCTGTCAAAATCTCCTAATAAACACAACAGACTATACATGAAAGCTGCTCCTATGCCTGATGGGTTACCTGAAGATATTGATAAGGTACAGGGTTTTTGGTTTAATGTGTATCATTATTTTATTTAAGATATTTAAGTTTATTGCCTTAATGTGTAACATGTTAGAGCATTATGTTGCTAGTAAATAATTCCAGCTTAAACCCATTTTCTTTTATAACATGATTTGTACGTATTTATTCAAAATTCTTCTGTAGTATGCATTTTGTATTCTATATTGGTAGACGATACCTGGTTTAATGCGTAGTGTATATCTTTAAAAGTTCTAAATTTGTTAAGAAAAATTCTAAACTGGAATTGATTTTTTTTGCTGCAACAGTGCTTTTTAACAGGTATTCAAAAAAGCTATAAAACAGTAGTTTGTGTGAGTAAACAGCTGTAGTTTAATTGTAAATTCTTTTATCTTGGCATTCTTTAATGTAGCATGTTCTAATTAAGGCAGTATATAGCATTCAGATTATGTCAGATGCATGGAAATTGTATAATTAATGTAACAAATTTTAGTTTTATTAAAATTGCATAAAAATAATTAATATTGTTAATTACCTGGACCTTTTAATGCTCATTCTTAAATTTTATTTTAGGGAACTGTTAACCCTAAGGATGATTTCAAGGCTCGTGCTCGTTATCTTGTTGATAAATATGAGTGGGATGCCACTGAAGCAAGAAAAATCTGGTGTTTTGGACCAGAGGGAACTGGACCTAACTTATTGGTAGATGTAACAAAAGGTGTACAATATTTGAATGAAATCAAGGACAGTGTAATAGCTGGATTCCAGTGGGCAACCAAAGAAGTATGATTCATTACTTGGAAGTAAATGTTGATCAGAAAGTTATACTGTTATAGATTGTATTTTCTTTGTATTTTCTTACACTAATTTTTTTCAGAGTGTCCTGTGTGAAGAAAACATGCGAGGAGTACGATTTAATATATATGATGTAACTCTACATGCTGATGCTATTCACAGAGGTGGTGGGCAAATTATACCAACTGCCAGAAGATGCTTCTATGCTTCTGTATTAACAGCCCAACCCCGTATTATGGAACCAGTGTATTTAGTTGAAATTCAGGTATTTCATAAAATTGAGTTTCATTTGAATTATATTTGCACTTGCATAGTTCTAAAAATATTTTTGTTATAATTATTGTGTTAAAATATTTTAGTGTCCTGAGGCTGCTGTTGGTGGTATTTATGGTGTACTGAATAGACGTCGAGGCCACGTGTTTGAAGAGTCTCAAGTACCTGGAACACCTATGTTTGTTGTTAAGGCTTACTTACCAGTAAATGAATCTTTTGGTAAGTTTAAATGATTTTACAAGTATTCTGGTGATGTTAAATATGTGTAATGTGAATTCCATCCTTTTTTAGTACATTCAGTCTCTGATAATCAGGCTGTATTTGAATAGTGATGGGCAAATTCGGTACTTTCTTGTACCCGGTACAAAATACCTGTTACTCAAGTAACCATTACTTTGAAAAGTACCGAAAACTGATTTTAAGTACAGAGTACCCGAGTAACGGTTTGCTGTACCGGAGTACCCTAGTAATGATTTGGAGTACCGAAATATGCAGCTAGCGATTTTGCGCACTGAAGAAACTGCCATGTCACCACGTGTTTGATTTTATCTGTACGGAGTAAGATTTTGAACAGAAAACCTGTCAACTACAGAAGTATCAGAGGAGCAGGAGAGTGCGGCAGGTAGTTTCTGGTGTTGGGTTTGTGTAGATTGTCTTTGATGGCCAGTGGGGGTTGGGAGGATTGGCGCAGGAAGTGGATGGATGAAAACATTTTCGCTTTTGGTTGTGTCTTGTGTGCAGGTGCAGCAAAATCTATGGGTGCTCTATCAATTTCGTGAAAGAGGTCGTCCATAAATGATGTCACGCTTGGAGGGGGGTTAGTGAAATTGTGACAGTTTGTGACAAGACGGGGGAATCATATTTTGATTAAAATAAAAATGTTTAAAATCAGCAGATTGAATTTTGAAGTTATTTTGAAATTACCAAAATTTGAAGGTATTTCCTTAATTAGGGCAAAAGCAACTTTCATGTGTTTTTTTTTTTTTTTTTTATTTACATTCCTTTCTTTCCAAAAAAAAAAGGCTCTCAGAGTAGGTTTTAAGAATAGGGTAGCGGAAGAAATTGTAATTTTGTTGCTGTTGTGTATTAATTATGTTTTTGCTGTAAACTTTTCTCTTATTTCATACAAAATAAGTGCACGAATCATTATTATTGTTATATTTACAGATGTCATTAAAACATGTAGTTTAAATTTAAAAATAAAGTCTGAATATGATCTATAACGTAGTGCTACATTTTTGAACTGCAAGTATAAGTTTACGTAATATTGCGTGACATGTGACAAAGGGGGAAGAGGGTATGTTGAAGTGTGACACTTTGTGACAAAGAGGGGGAGGGGGGTCCAAAATGTTGCAGAAAAGTGTGACATCATTTATGGACAGCCCCAAATAAACATAGTTGCATACTTGAAAAACGTCGGAAGATTTTCTTTGTGTGATATTGAAGATTTTCTATGTTTTTTCGGCTGTGTTGTGTTGTTGGAGGTAAACAAAGGAAAAAAAATCGGAAAATAGAAATTTTGATGCAACATTATACTATGAGTAAAAATGTTGCAATAAATTTAAAATAGAAAATTAACTATAACTAGCTGTGTAGCAACCCGATAGGATGCAGTTTCCTAAGTAAATATCAGAAATTTAATGATCAATCTGTTTTAACATGATAATTTTTATTTATACGGATAAATAACACACCACAGAAGTCGTTTAATACCTACAATTCAGTAGTAAAGGGCATAGGGGTGCGTAGGGTCTAGACATTAAAATAATCACAAACCTTTATCCCACGTATAGATAAGATAATGACCTTCAGTACCACTGCAAAATAAAACTTATTCAAGCTACCAAATTTTAAAAAAGATAAATCTCTTATTCTCTACTCTTCCCTGTATATATTAAAAATTCTGAATAAAAAAGTAAGATAATTTAAACATTAAATATAACATAAATGACCTTGTTTGTTTAATTGTACGATACTGGCATAAAATAAAATTTACACATTTATTCATATACACATAGACTCCAACTACTACGGAATCTCCGTAGTTTCTACGGAAATTCATGAAAAACTACGAGCTACGAAAAGTATGGAAAAAACTACAGATTTTACAGAAACAAGAGCAGGAGAACCAGTACGCAAAACGGAACCAACTAATTCATCCGATGATTGGCTGAATACTCGTGTTATCATATATCACGTGTTGAGTGCGTTCCTAGTTTTAAAGAATTAGCCAATTGTAGATCAGTAACTCCAACCGTTAACGACTTATCAATAGTTCCACCTAATTGTCTGTCTCCCAGGTTCCTCGCTGATGCGTGTTTAGGCTGCATTCGGCTGCATTGTGTAGTTTACGGCGAGAGCTTAGCATGTGTCTTGTGAACTGTGAATCAGGTGAAAGATTTTTAATCATAATGCTGCCTCGAACGAAGAAGCCAAAATTATCAAAGCAGAAGTTTAAAGATTCATATTCTTCAGAATTTCCATGCATTAAAGCGTCCGAAATTTCTTTGAATCACGCACACTGCAGTGTATGCAACAAAGACTTCTCAGTTGCTCATGGCGGAAAAGATGACTGTAAACGGCATGTGTTTTCTCAAAAGCATATAGAACTTGGCACCGTAAAATCTAAAGAAGTAACAAATTTCTTAATAAAAGATGATGAAACAGATCCTATAAAAGCCGAATGCTATTTTGTTCGTTTTTTAATTGAACATAATCTACTGCTTTCTGTTTCGGATCATTCCAAAGAGCTTTTCAAAGCAATGTTTCCGGATTCTGCCAGTGAGAATGAAGGAAAGAGATTGCAAAACATTAAAAAAATTTTACAGTCACCGACCACCAAATTGTACTTGTTATTTTTGAAAAATACTTTGCCTTTGTTTATAACAGTAAATACTAATTTGCAGCAACAAGCTCCTTATATACATAAATTGAAAAGAGAACTTTTTGAACTTTTAATGAATTTATTTGTTAGATTCGTAAAACCATCAGTAATTTCTAAAGAAAATGAAGATGTTACTCTAACGTCTATTCCATTTCAGAAGTATAGTAAACAAAAAGAAAATGAAAATTTAGTGATTGGTGCGGAAACAAGACTATATTTAAAAAATGCCAAGTTGAATGAAAGTGAAGTGAAATCATTTTTCAATTCTGTGCGAGCTTTTTTTGTAACTGCATGTTCATATATAATTGATAAATTTCCACTGAGTGATCCATTTCTAAAACATGCAACTTGAGAACTGAAGTCTCATTTTCATCTGTTCTTTACTTGATGAATACTTTTCCATCCATTATTGATGAAAAATGTCTTAATCAAGTAGAAATTGAATTTTCCATGTATCAAGTAGATGATTTGAAAGAAATTGTAGATTTGCGTATTGATATAGCATGGGGAGAAATTGCCAAAATAAAAAATATGAATGGGTGTATTAAATACAAAGTATTGCCTTCTGTAATGCTTGCTGTCTTAATAATACCTCATTCAAATGCAGCTTGCGAAAGAATTTTTTCTATTGTTAAAAAAAATCAGACGGAATTTCGACCAAATTTAGGTCTTAACTCTTGAAGCAGTTTTGATTGAAAAAATAAATATGCAGGCAAATGAAGAACTGTGTTATAAAAAAAACATTCTCAAAATCAGAACTTAAGCTTGCTAAGCATGCTACGTATAAATCTTTGCATTCATAAATTATGCGTATTTTGTTTAATACTTATATGTATCATTCTTGGTTATTTAAATTTTATTTCCCTGTAGAAATCATATCCAGAATAAAGATATGATTTATAGCTTCTGATTTTTTTCTATGATTAGTAGTGATTTGAAGTACTTTTTATTAGTGAATGCTTGAGGAGTTAAAAGAAAATTTCTAATTAAATGTGCATATAATTTACAAGGTATATTTTTAATTATTCAGTTTTATATGTATATGGATTTTAAATGTAATAAAATTGATTACAATTAATTATTAATTTAAAATTAATGAATGGTTAATTACAACATACGCTACGCGCACATTTTCAAAGTTGTAAAAATGTCGTTCGCGCGTTGACTACTGACAAGGTTTGCTGAAGGTTGGAGTCTATGAATGGTTGAAGAGCTTTTCCACAAAAATGTTTATACTTTTCCTTTTTAAATTACATTTAGGTTTATTTTGAGTTAAATTTGTACTTTTGGACATTTGGCACCGTACAATAAATAACAAAATGATTAGAAATATTTTTAAAAACAAAAAATATGATTTTAAAAAATGCATAAACATATATATTTGATTTAAACATTTTGAATTACCAAAAGCACTAGAAAATGAGGTATGTTTTGAAAAGTGAGATAATGTAATATATTTGGATGTGCTACAGTTATAAGTAAATTTCAGCAAAATGGTTAAAAATATTTTTAAAAACGCACAATATGATTTTAAAAGGCACATTCAATATAACAATTTTGAATTGAAGATTATCAAAAAACACTAGAAAATAAGATAGCAAAGGGTTTAAAACTGTGAAAGCGTAATACCTGGATGGAGTAGCTGCTGTAAACACAAAAATGCAACAGAATGGTAAAAAATATTTTTAAAACTCAAATTACAGCCAAGGCGCATTCGACATAAGAATTTTGAGTGATACATTATTAAAAACACTAGGAAATAAGGCAGCATGTCTTTAAAACTACGAGAACGTGATATCTGGATGCTGTAACAGCAAAAAGGAACAAAAATATTTGTAAAATGGCATTATATGAATTCAATAAGTACATTCGATATAAAAATTTAAATTAAAGATGATTTAAACACTAGAAAATAAGAGAGCATGCTTTCAACTATATGAGAACTTAACATATGTGAGTACAGCTAAGTAAATAATAGAACTGTAGAACTTTATATTATATTAATGATCTAAATACAATTTCAAAATAATATTTTTTTAAGAAATTGTTATTTGAATGAAGTAATATTTCATTTAATTAAAACAAAACTTTGATAGGCTGTGAAAAAAGTTATAAAAGTATCATATTTTTTAACTTTATGGAAATTTTAGGCATTTAATTCCTTCTATTTCTTTTTATAAAGACCACTTAAAATATGTAACGAAAAATTAAGCATAAAAAATTGACTCCCAGAAACAGTTTTGAAAATAATGCAGTGAAACTAAACATTTTAAGCTGAACTTAGGTTGGAATTTTAAGGTCAACAAATGATTAAATATTATAATTGTAATGTAAGAAAATTAGTTGTTTCAACTTTTGTCCACTAAAACGGTTTCGCTGATCATTCAGTATTAATCCAGCTTTAGAGAACACCCTTTTGCATGGCACTGAAGTAGACACAAGGCCTAATTTTTTCCGTGATAATTCCTACAAATTAGGAAATACATTTTTATTCTTTTCCCACCACTCCAGTGGATCAGATTTTCTGGAAAGAATGGGCTCTTGCAGGTATCTTTTCACTTCTGCTGCAGCTTTGTCGATAGCCGCGTCTGCTGCGGGAGCTGATGAAGTTCGAGAGTCTTTAACTTTACTCTCAAACTTGAACCAAACTGATGATTCGTCTATCTCTTCATCATCCTCTTCCACATCCTCAACAAGATTATGGGTAGTTTGTGCAACTACCGATAACTCGCAGATAATATCACTTTCAATTTTTTTGGCGACATCACATTTGAGCCCCAATTTTTTTATTTGAGGGTCAAGGAAAGTGACTTGAGCAATGTCTTCTCTTAAATCAATAGTTGTAAATCTATTACCCAATTCACAATGTAGTACTAGTACCACATTTTTGTACTTTTACTGTACATTAATACTTTTACTAAGCAGATTTTCACAGATTTTTGAAGTCCGCCGATTAACACAGGCGCCATAGATGCTGACAAGTATTTTTCCGAACTCAACTCGCAAGTCACCTTTTCAAAAGGTTTCAAAACGTCACAAAGATGTTGGACACTTTCTCATTCTGGCACATCAAGAGCCTCTGGAAGTCGTTCATCAAACCCATTGTAGAACGAATAGCATCTTTCAGTTCTTCGAATAGCATCTTTCTTCAAGGAAACGTTTTACCATATAAAACGTACTATTCCAACGAGTCTTCACATCTAAAGATGACTTTTAAGTCTTTTCTTTCCTCTCTAGAGCACAAATATTTTCGCAGATTTTTTGCAGCGATATTACTTCTCCTGTAAACTATCACAATATCCCTAATTTTCGTTAGAAGGTCGTTAATAACCTCATTTAGAGAATTTGTGACAGCCAAATTGAGAGTGTGCAATGCATCCTAAATGTTTTAACTTTATTTCGCTGTCGACAACATTAATCATATTTTTGGCATTGTCAGTCACTATTAAAGACACTTTTTCCATCGGAAAGTATGGTTGGCAAATGTGTATGATATTTTCTGCAATATTTTAGGCTGAATGACGTTCATCAAAAATTGAGCAGTCAATCAGTACCGTTTTCCTTTGCATGTGTTCGTCAATAAAATGGCCTGTCACGGCCATGTAACTTTCAGCCTTTTGGTTGCTTCAACAGTCTACAGTCAAACAGATATTTTGTACAGCACTAAGAATGTTTTTTAAACTATTCTTTATTTTCTTCATAAGCAGCAGGAAGCAAGGATTTAGAAACTGTTTTCCGTGAAGGTAAAGAATAGGTTGGATTCAAAGCCTTTGATTATTCTCGGAATCCCTCATTTTCTACGATACTTATTGGTTGTAAATCCTTATATACCATTTTGATCAGTGCGAGATCAATTACTTTTTTTATTTACATCCATCTTATTTCTCTGGACAAACTGCATTATGCTGGATTGGGATTTTTGTGAAAATACACCAACAATATCACAAGCACTGTTGTCTACTGTGAGTTGTGTAGTCTGCTGGGATGTGCATGGTTGCCCAGCATCTGCAGGGCTAGTGACGACAGAACGGGCTGGAGTGGCATCAATATCATCAACATCTTGATTCGGCAAAGCGCGTTTCTCGTGCAGATTTACACAAGGATGCTTCCTTTGCAATTTTTTTTTTTTTTTTTTTTTTTAATTTCCTGTTGAACCACCTTTGTTGGATAAAAAGTCTTTTAAATGTCACACATAACTTTTTCGTCTTCATTAGTATAGGAAAAGTGCTGCCAAACCAAGCTGAATTTCCTTTTCTTACTGGACATTTTGTAATTCCAATTTTTTTTTTCCTGAGGCATAAGAAACTGATAGACTAAGCAATTCTATAACGTACCGATACTCACCAGTACAAGACAAGAATGAATCTTGTGGGAAAAGTGATGAAGTTGGGAGATGGTCATCAGCATCGTCAGATAAGCATAAAAAAATTCTATTAACGACTTCCGCTGTTCACTCCAGCTGCAAATTCTAAAATCAGCACTACGCTGTGAAAAGGGTAAGTGCAATATCGCGTAATGATTCTATTAAGCACGCATGAAAGAGCAAAAAATGCAAAGGGAAAAAGGGAGGGACATGTATGTTTACATAAACATGTTCGGATAATTTCCGTTGTTCCATTCGATAGTTTTTCCCCACTATAATAAGCTCCAGAGAGAGCGTCATCATGTCCTGGGGGGTAAAGCAGGCATTGACAATCCTGCGCTCTGGGTTTAGTTTTTGGCGAGATGAAAATCTGTTTTTAGAAGGGGGAAGAATTATCATAAGTGGGTCGGTTATCTTTTTTCTTTCTTTAGAAAAGTTTAAAATTGCGTCTGTATTTTATGTTGATTGGCTTAGTGATCCACTAGATGCTGTGACATTTTCTGAAGTAGGTACAGCGGGATAAAAAAAGGATCATATGATTTACGTTGCCCTATTAAGCAAGCAAACCAAAAATATTTTTCATGATTTATGCTAAAAATATGTTGAGGAAAAGGAAGTAATCTATTTGGTAGTTGATTCCATTTACCAATCCAACAACAGCAACTTAACCTAATCAATCATTTCAGATCCATGCAGTTTTTCCCCTACAAACGATGAAAAATTAAAACATGTGCAATTAGGATTGCAAATCATCTAGCGCTCCCCTCCCTTTCCCTTCTGACTATACTGACTCCAATCACAAGCGAGCAATGCCGGCAACAGTGACTCCAACTGCTACTATCCCCCCCCCCCCACACGCACAACGAACGGCCTTTCGAAAAATTTCCACTATTTCACACTCGTCCAATTAATTATACTACCTCAAACTCTAGTCTCCGTGACGAACGGAATGGAAATTTCCCCTTTTCACGTTTGACATTCCATGCCCTATTTCAAGGTCATTCATGGACACAAGGAGTGCATATCACCATTTCGCAAATACAACCAGATACTACTGTCCTCGTACCAAAACCAAAGTGAGCTGAACCCTCATTGATTCTCCAGTAACAAATACCGAGAAGAGACGCATATTTTCGTTACAAAGTAGCGAATACCGAAAAGTACCCGTTTCGGTACAGAAGTAACGAATACTGAAAAGTACCAATTTCGGTACTTAAGTAACGGGTACTTGGATGTACCGATTTTCAGTACCCGTTACAAAATACCCGGTTCGGTAGTATCGACTCATCACTATATTTGAAATGCTTATTCTAGAATTATTTAAAAATTACAACTATGGAAAATCTGAAATTGCATAACAGCAGCAGTGGCAGATGGTTATATTACTGGTAAAGTTTTTATCTACAGTTATATATAATTTAATTGTACATAGTGTAAAACCTTGAAGTTATTTTTTAAATCCAGTTACCCACTCATTAAAATAAGTGTACAGCCATTGTTTTACATTGACACTATTTGAAAGACGAGAAAATTGTGCACCCATTCATTGTTTAATTGATATTTTAAAGTGAACAGAAGAGTAAAGAAACATTATTTTCTTGATGCTTTATTATTAATTAAAAGCCTGGAGCTTGATGGTAAAGATTTTCTTGAAAAATGGGAAAAAGCGGAATATTTATAGAAAGCTGTTAAAAAATTGAGAAAGAACATTTTTTTGGAGATAACTTGGAAAGAAAAAGAAAGTTCCTACCTAACACATTAAATATCCCATTTTTACTGATGTTAAAGACATATGAGGATAAAGGTTCTGGCCATACACTAATGTGCGATTATCCCGGCTTGGAGTTCCTGTTTCTAATGTGTTATAAAAAGACTGTTCCAAACTGCTGTTTAGCATGTTTGAGAATGCCTTTCCTTTATAAACAGTAATGGACAGTAGTAAAAACGGTGAGTGAATGTGTTAGGAAAGGTTATGTTAATTCATTTGCAGCCAAGCCCTTTATGTGTTATCCTTAAGCATTGCATAAGCATTCCAGATTCCTGAAGGATTTCCTTTACCTCCTCTTAGTTTGTAAAGCAGGTGAATTAAATCCAAAATTTTTGGATGTCTATGTCTTAAGGAGTTTTCATTTAAAGATTAGGTTAGTCTTTATTGCGACTTCCCATTAAACGTAGTTGGCTACCATCAAAACATGTAAGTAGACATCTTGCAAAATTTACACCAATTGTTTCTGTTGATTTTTGAAATAACTGATTTGTCTTCATTTAAGCAATCAAGTACCTGCCATCAACCATTAAAATTGCCTTCCATTGAGCCATGAAAGTTAACAGAAATCTTGCGAAAGTTTCACCAATCATTCCTCCAGATTTCGGAAGGACCTGATTCCTGTTTATTTAAAAAAGAGTGTTTGATATGCTTTGTAAACAGGCTTTTGTCAGTTTTTACTGTTTTGTTATCCTCTAGAATTTTACTAGAATCTCTGTTTAGAACATTATCACACATCTCATAATTTTTCCTGTCTATTTCCATTTTGTCAGCCATATTTACGGGTGAGTATATATTGTCCACTTCACACCTTTTTTTGATGGTATATTCCATTACTTTGAAAAAATTTCACTGCTTATTATTCTGTCGTCATTAAGTCCCAAATTTTCAACCTCTCAAAATGTGAGGATAGCGGTAATAGTTAAATTATATCCTTATTCTTAAAGGCCTTAAGAAAATCAGATTTAGAGAAACCAACCGTAGATGTTACGACGTTCCATTATCCATAATTGGCATTAAATGCACTGCTTGGTGACAATTTCATGGTGGATGGGATAGTACCTTTAACATGTTAATGTGGTACTTGGGAAATTGTACGAGCAAAATTAATATTTTTACAGCAAACGTTATTTTTTTCTGTCAACGAGAATGCAATTGAAAAAAGTTTAAAATATGTTAGTAATTATTTGTGTTTGTAATTTGATTGGGCAAATATTCATGGAGAGGCAATATTTTAAAAAATTCTGTTTATCAGGTTTGGGTATTGCGCCTCCTTTATATAAAATTTAGTTACACATCAGGATATGTGAATGCATATTGAAAAGAAACTTTTAAGTGTTGATTTAATTTATACTTGGAATAGGATTATTCTCCAGATTAAACTTGTTTTAAAATACAAGTAAACTGTTAATTTCCTTCCCTTTTTTAAAATATGCTCTTTTCAACTATGAAATGAGAATGATTATGCCATAGTTTTTCTGAGATTTTTTCTGCTAATCTTACTGCTTGAAAAGGAAAAAATTCTCCGATTAGAAAGCATATATGAATTAGACATATTAATGTTTATGGCTAATCATTGCTTTAGAACTTATTGGTAGTGTATTCCATTCTACAAATGAAGACAAAATTTTGTGTAAGTTACATAATTTTAATTTATAATTAATTAAAAAATTCTAGAATATCTTACTTGAAAATTAAGGCTGTTTTCTTGTTAAAATTTTCTGAAATCATCAAATTTTAGCTACAAAAAAGCTATGAATAAATTTTGATTAGTAACAGCTTTTAATAAGGATACTTGCAATAGGTAGTTTGATAAGAAACTTAAAAAAAAAGGGGGGGAAGGTGTTTATCATATTATATAGAATAACTGCACTATTTAAATATTTCTGGGCCATGGTATTATTTACATTGTTGTAAATGGTTGCTTAATCAGAATCTGCTGCTTTCATCAGATATTTATGTATGTCTTCAGTCTATCGGAAAGTACCGGTTGTATATAGCAGTCCTATATAAAAAATTTTAACATCATGAGGCTACTCGTATTTGAGTTGTGTGAGATACGTACGTAGATGCCATGGAAAATTCTCTTCTGAACATATTCAGTCTATCAGAAAGTTATGTCCGTTTCATGACAACAATTTTCGACACATAACAACATGTTTTAGGCGTATGTTCGGCTCTCTATTGCTTAATGTATACATACTGAAGTAACAAGTTAACTAAAACAAGGTTGATTCACGTTAGTCTTCAGTGTGAAGTGATAGTGTACCCATGGCCACTGATAAAGTTATTTACGCCACTGTATTTTATACAAATTTCAACAAAAAAGAAATGCTACAGAAGCACGTAGAAATTTATTGAAAGTGTTTGGTGAAGGTACAGTTTCTGATGAGGCATGCAGAAGATTGTTCGAAAAAATTTTAAACTGGTGATTTCGAACTTTCTGATAAGCCACGTTCTGGGCGATCATCTTTGATCGGCAACGGTGTTACGACCATGTTGCAGCAAGATCCTTTTGTGACGACATCGGAGATCGCAGAAAGGCATTCATTAAACCGTTTCAAACCATATTTGGTGTGGATTAAAGATGAATGCCACATGAATTAAGTCGGAAGAATTTGGATGATCGAGTCATCATATGCACATTTCTGCTTGCTCCAAACAAAATGAAGCCCTTCTTGAACTGGATGATAACTGGCATATTGTGAACCCAGAAAACCTTGCCCTCCCACCTCTAAACCAAATTTGACCCTGAATAGGGAGAATTTTGTGTATATGGTGGGGCATTCGAGGACCAGTAACAAAAATCTCATTTCGGAAAAGTACTGTCAGCAATTAGACAATTTAAAGACAACAGTCCAAGAAAAGAAGCGGGCGATTTTCAACAGGAAGGACTTACTGCATCATGATAGCATAAATGTTATTCAAATAGGTATGGTGAAATATCACTTCAGTTTCCTGAATCGGGTGGTTTTATTTTAAGTATGAATTTTATTGTACTCTTATATATAGTGTGGGTTGCTCTCTTTATTGGTAGTAAAAGAAAAATTGTACCTAATAAAGTATTTCGTTTTTAGGTTTCACAGCTGATCTGCGTTCCAATACTGGAGGTCAAGCATTCCCACAATGTGTATTTGACCATTGGCAAATTCTACCTGGTGATCCATTAGACGGAAAGTCCAGACCTTACCAAATTATCATGGACACAAGGAAACGTAAAGGATTGAAAGAATCTTTACCAGATCTTGATCAATATCTAGATAAATTATAAAGAACTCTTTAAACAAAACAAAAAAAAAAAAAATGCTAGACAGCTGTTATTTGTAAATGTTACTGGTATTAAAACCTAATAAAATGCTGGCTAGACAATGCAATTTTTTTCTTATTTAAGATTTTCTACTCAAATTTTGATATGTTAAGCGATACAAGAAAGTCACCATTTAAGAAAGTTTATATTTTAAATTTATTGACAGATCAACTGAATAAGTTTCCAGTTATTTCTTATTATGCATTTTCTTAGGGGGGACGATAACATCCTCTTTAAATAATCATCACCTCAGAAACTTAGAAATGATCAAGCTTATTTATGTGTAGTTTTCTATTTTAAACAAAAATCAGTTTCCTGTTAGTCATCATGTTAACAAATGTTATTTGCAGTAGGGATAGTATTGGAAATAGGTCTTGATATATCCCTAAAGAAAAAGTGACTCAACATCACCATGCCGAATGGGCCATTTTACAGAATGTGTAGATGAAACTTTTGGGTGGATATTGTGTAACCAGGGCACTCACTAAACATTTCTAGCGTATTAAAAAATTCTGGCAACTTTGTTTCTTTTTTTGTACAGTGCTTTGAAATTTGGTTTATTGACATTATGTATTGCATTATTATGGTAAACTGAAAGTATTAAAACATTGGCTTAAATTCTTAATCGGTATTTCTGACAACTTCATTTCTTTAAACTTAAGAGCAACTGCAAAGAAGTTAGTTTCAGGTTCAGTGAAATGAATTAATTTGTAGTTGGCCACAAGGAATTGTTATTTCACTGGATTAGAAGTAAACTTGCATTTTAAACTTAGAGCAGATGATGGTCCATCTTTGTGTAGTCATATTTAAGAACTGCTACTATTGTTTTTTAATAGAAGACAGCATTTAAACTAAATAAGGGTGTAGTATTTTTTGTCTATAAACATTAATAAAATACTGCTTCAGATAATAAAATACTACTTTAGATAAAATGATACACTTTCGGATAACATAAAAATGGAATACTTCTTTAAGAAGACCTCAAGTGTATGTTTCTTTACATTATTTGAAAGACAGGATATAGTTAAGTAAAAATGGTATTTTTAATTCTGCCCAGTCTACATTTAAACTCATTCACATACCAAAAAAGGTCTTAAGGATAAATTTTCATTCCCTAGAAGACTAATAAACTGTATAACTCAAATTTATTAAGATTCACTGCTTCCTCTTTCCATGAATAGCAGATATTTTCTTCATAGTATCAGCCTTGGTAGAGCTGAGTGTATTGGAATTAACAAATCTACTTACAGTTCTAGTTATTGTGACATGTTTGTAATTAAAGTTTTCTTTTCCCCTCATAAAAACCCCCATTCCTTTCTGTGCCTAGTGAAAGTATTGAAAGGAATTTGGACTTTCCTCGTGTTTATCTTTTCCTCATTAAAAAGCAGAATAATGCCAAGAGTTTTTGATGCATTTCACATTTGTAAAGATTTGTTTTCCCTTCAGTAGAATTATGCTATTATTTTGCCTTTGAATTTAAATTCTGACGTTATAACCTGGAATTTAATTTAGTTAAAAATGTTTTCAAAAATAAACTCAACCCAGTGGTTGCATTACATCATAATGGTTACATACACTATATACAAAGAATGCAATATGATGCCTTAAAATTTACTGTGTCCTCATTAAAAATTGTCGCACATTTTGACTCTGACAATTCATCTGGATTTAGTAGTGTGATCTGCAGAGAAACAATATTTCAAGATTAAAATTATTTTAATATAAATTATCATATTCAGATTTTCTTGCAACATATTTAGGTTTAGTTAGAAATAAAGTGAATGTTTGAAAAGCTGTTGAAATGTACCATGTGCTTCAAGAAAATGCAAAAGTTCTCAATTCTAATTTTTTAAAACATGCAAGGTCAGTAAGAGTCGATAGCCAGATCCTTAGCTACATCAATCAAGATCCTTATGCTTAAAATTTCTAGTTAGGGAAGACCATGTGAATGCCTTCTATTTGACCATTAACACCATTGCCACTTGTTTCATATTCAGGTCTGTTCGGTAAAAGCGATAACTATTTTTTAAAAATACAGGTTGTAAATTGGCATAGATCCCATTGGACAAAAAAAAAAAAAAAAAAAAAAAAAAATATTGAAGCTAAGGATCTAGGGAGGAATCTTAAAATAATTATAAGGAAAAATATGCTAAATGTACTTTTAATATTTATTTCACTAGATAAATTGTTTACATTTAAAAGTAATACAAAAAATAACAAATTTGATAAAACATTTTTTCAAAACTTTTTTATAGTAATCTAAATTTTAAGTTATTTATGTGTGTTTGTATTACAATTGTGTTTACACTTCATAAAGAAAAATAAAGGGACTTAAAACTATTTCTGTAAAAGAAATCAATGTAAGTAAAAAAAGGCTATGAATTCCTGTTAGACAATTTCAAGAAACATTAAAGCAACTAGACTGTACTTATTTATTCACATTAAATAACTGCAAGTAAGTAATGCTGTTATTTTTCTAGTCTAAGCTGAACAGGTGCAACTGTTTAAGATAGAACAAACTAATTATGCTCAGTAAAATATGAGAACACTGCATCTTTAACTGATGAACAAAATAACTTGACTTTGGATCATGAAGTTAAATTCATGCAATGCATTGCAAAAGGGTCTTCAATTCCTATAACTGCATATGCAATTCCATATGGCAGCTTACGGATTATAACTGATTTTGGCATCACACTAGCTAACTGAGGATTTTCACTGCAGTTAATGGTACAATCTAGTAACAGTTCGTCAGTATGAGCTGAAAAGGAATAAATTCTGAAAAACCAGATCATCCAACATTATTTTCTAGTTTGAAAATCTTTTTAAGTATATATAGAAGATCACAGACGTCTTTTCAGACATGCAATACAAAAACAGTTCTGAGCATGTTGTATATAGTTAATGATAATTCTGTAGAAAAATTTTGGCATTCATTACTAAAAATCTTCCTTATGAATCCTTCAATTTCTCATCTCGGCTTAGAACCTCCTAGACCATGACCAGTCGATGCTTCTTTACTGAACACATTGCTTGCATACCTTTTTTTCAATCGGCTGATACTCGTATTAATGTTTCAGTTTATCTGACATATTGTTTACCAAATGCCCATTATTTATTTCTTGTTACGGATTTAGAAACGGGGGCTTAAGATACAGACCTTGTGGGACCAGGCTATGAACACATTTGATAGAAATCCTGAAACAGAAGGGAGCCACAGTACTTATATGTAGAATAAAACACATTGGATATATTTGAACAAGGTGATTTAAAAGTTTAACCAAATGTTAATAACAAATTGCGTCAATACATCATGCGCAGCAATCACATTAAATCGAACTTTCATGCCATTAGAATGTGCAACTTTGTTTCTGAAAACTTGTTAATGTTTGTAAAATTAAAAGTAATATCTAATAAACCATTTTTTCAAAAATTTTGATCTAATTGTTATATTTATGTGCAGTTATTTGTATTAAGATCATATAGAGAAAAGTGTAAGAGACATGAGGTTGGAGATTTTTGAGAATCTAGATTCTGGTAGCATTGGTTTAGACGAGAGGTTTCTGAGAAAAACCAGCACAGCTGGAGGTGATGTTCTGTTGACAGATGTGTCCCACATACATATCAACCAGTCAGATCAAAGTTCTGCTTCTTAAGGATCATTTATAATTTCCAATATGGCAATGGCTGTAGTTTTAACGTTGTGGAGGCTGGTTTTATTGAAGAAATACGAAAAAAACTATCCTGTGTTATAACAATCATTTTAAAAATGTTTATATACTGATTAAATTTATAATCATGGAAATTTTAGGGTAGACGGTATTTTAAGACATACTTGTACTTTTGATGATTTGTTGCAAAATTTGTTATATTTCATATTGACCCATAACACACCATGTGGAAATATGTATTAATAAAATTTGTTTTTACTAAATTTGAGGGGATCAGTTTTTTAAAATTCTGTTTATTATATGTGCAAATTAATTTTTTTACAAATTATTATTTTAATTGCGTATTTCATAATCAGCAGCATACTGTAAATAATATAAAAAGGAAAGCATAGCTTATGAAATAATGACTGATTAAATTTGTATACTATTATTTTTGTTATTAATAAAATACTTGTAAATGCTACATATTAAAACATTTAAATTTATGGATTTATTATGCATAATAAAAGAATTTGTACATACATTCATTAATATAAATCTTATTCATTGCATCTCTCTCTAAATGCATATCACTTATAATAAATCATATATTTACATATGCACGAATATAAAATTGAAGATTGCCAAGCTTATTTGATTTTTAATTCATATAATTATCATGTAGTTGATAGCAACTGTACCCGCATATACACGAAAGAGTACATTTTTGTTATTTTTCCGTTCACCGTTCGTATTGTTCAATTATTTTTCATCTTTGTATTCTATAGCTAGTATAATGTGCAAAGAAAAAAATCGTTTTGTTTTTGGGAATACATAGGATAATACATAATTATTTCCTATGTATGTATAATCATGATTAACAAGAAAGATATAACAGCTATGCATTTATGAAATATTTGATTAAAACTGTTTCCCAACCTGTGATATGTGAAAAATAATAATGGTGCACATAAAAAAAATTGGAAAGGTTTTCTCTTGTTATCAGTATCTTGAAATGGTGCCGTATTCTCGTTCACTGCATGGCTTACAGGTTATTGTATTGTCTGTTTATTTTTTTAATAAGCCATGGATCAGTGGGTAGGAACAGATAAATGCCAAAATCTCAAGCAAAACCACAGTGAAAATTCAGTTGAAATTGAGCAGTTTTCAGTTCTTCAAAGAGGCATTAAGAGAAAATATTGTGATGAATATATAAAATGTGGATTTTTGTATGAGACAAAGCTGTCCTTATTCCAACTGTGTAGTGTGTGGGGGCAATGCTTTCATTTGGATACATGATGCTTCATTTTTTCATACAAAACATATGGATAACAAAAACAAAGATGGTGATTTTTTAAAACATTGCCTGTAAATAAGGATTATTGAACGTGTAGTAGGTGTTATTGTATTAGTTACTATATTGCCAAATGTGGTTATAGTCATCAAATAGGAGAAACATTAATTTTAACTTGTATGAAGGATGCCATTGGTTGCCTTATGATTGACCAAAAATGTATCCAAAAAATTAATTGTATTCCTCTTTCAAACAATAGAATGTCCAAGGGTATCGAGGAAACAGTAATAGAGAGAATAAAAAAAAAGGAAATTTTTCTGAAGTAGATTGAGACCACAGATATAGCAAACAATGCTGTATTGCTTGTTATTGGTAGGTAAATACAATGAATTTGATAAAAAATCTTTGTCATTTTCTCTCCACACCCACAATCGCTTGAAGAAATATTTATAGGTATTGATGATTATTTTATATTGAAAGGTCAAACTATTGTGGTTACTGTACTGATGGTGTCAAGTCAATGTCATATTTATATGTTGGTCTTGGCAGACTTAAATGTAACTCATAAATGTAATTTGGAGCCATTGCTCTATCCATAGGCAAAATCTAGTAATAAAGCACTTTTGAGAATTGAATTTCATTCTCAATGATGTGGTAAAGAATGTTAATTTTACAAAGAAAAGCTTGAGTCATACAAAAATGAGATGACTATCTCTTGATAAGGTGCTATCTCGCTTATTCGAACTTAAACAAGA
Source organism: Stegodyphus dumicola (assembly GCF_044657685.1). Classification (NCBI taxonomy): domain Eukaryota; kingdom Metazoa; phylum Arthropoda; class Arachnida; order Araneae; family Eresidae; genus Stegodyphus; species Stegodyphus dumicola. Next base: position 206,475,706 of record NC_140771.1, read on the forward strand.
AAGAAGCACAGGTTTTTTTAGGACAATCCTTTTGATCTTTCTTTGAAATTGTATGATTTTAATTGATTCAGGTGCTTGCGTATTTATCTGAAACTCTTTTTTTGCAAATAAATAAATTTGACACTTTAGAACAGCTCAATAACGATCTTTAAATATTATTGATAAAATTGAAGGTATGATTAAGAAATTAGATTTTTGAAAACAATAAATCAGAATTATTCAAAACTCTACATATTTTTTGTTTGAAAATAAGGTTAAGTCTGTCTGAAGATATACGAGAAAATATAATAGTACATTTAACAGGATTAAAATTGTGTTTCGTGGAATATTTTCCAGAACACAAAAGATAATTGGATTTCTATGAATTTTTCTTCATATATATATTTTTTAAATAAGTATTGAAACTGGTTGAATGCAGCTGTAGACATATATAACAAACAAGTTTAAATTGAAAAGAATGAGCGATACAAGATACAACATAAAATTTGAAAACAAAAACGTCTCTCTCGAAATATATGGAAATCTGAAAGCACAAGCTCAGGACTATATGGTGAACATGGACAACACATAACAACCTAGCTCCAGTAATTTTTTGTGAATAACCAAAGATATGTGGGGCTTTGCATTATCATTTTGGAAAACAACACTCGTATGATTTGCCAGTTCTGTTGCTTTTCTTGTGAAATGCATTAAGTTGTTGATTCTAGACGTTTGAATCAATTGTCTTTTTCAAGTAATGTTACAAATTATTCACTTTTCACCACTAGTAATCATTTGTGTTTTAGAAGTGAGTTGTAATCTAATGCATTGAATCAAATAAATCTCCTTAAGCTGATGAGACACCCATAAATCGAGTTTCAAGTTGTTTAAAATTTTTTTTTGAACGTATATATGCCTCTCTGCAATTTCATATATTACGCTATGACAATCTGAATCAATAATGAACTCTTGATATGATGGCTCTTACGAACTTTTAACTGGATGGCCAGATTTTCCAGTTTTGAGTGAAAAATCATCAGAATGAAATCAGGCAAACCAGTTTTGATTCTGCCTGTCAACACTTTAACTTCTTCTATCCTTGTGATGCATTCCTGCCATTTCAGAATGATTGGAACACATTGGCAAAACAAAAGACCATCTATAGACAAAATCTGCAACAACTTAGTTGCTAACTCTGTAGTATTTCCCTAAAAAAATCATGAATATTCCAATTTGTACATAATAAAACTGCAGGACAGATGTAGATCAGAGATGCATAATTTTTGCATTTATTTGTAAATTAAATACAAATCATGTTTTTTTAACCTTTTGCAATCAAATATATATATATATATAAAGGCTCAATATTTTCTTCCTTTTTTATCGAATTGCAGTGTTCTAGATGCTGAAATACCTCTCAGTGCTACATTAACAGGATTATTAAGGTTTTGGTAAGCCTTCGTCACACTTTTGTGACAGAATGTTGTTGCTTTACGAACCCTTAACCCATTCGAGACTATAATCGCCCAATTCTCCCTTCACTGCACAGGACGTCTCATACATGAACAGCCTTTCCGAGACTTCAGGTGTGATTTCCAGTCGGAACATTAAGTTTTTAAACGAAACTAGATGGCAGTTAAAGTTCATTATGTTTTTGAATGATGTTCTATAGAGCAATGTTCTTCAATATATGGTTTCATTAACAAATTTTTTCCTATATCAGAGGAATTTGAACATGTAAAGAACCATATGTATTCAATGCTTTCAGGAGGTCTTCAAAAATTATTTTGTTATATTTATGAAATTTGTTCAGACATCATGTAGTTTTATTAATATATTCCAATTTTTAAAGTTTCTATTTTTTCCCAACATCGTGTATAACTTTTTAACTAAGACAAAACCAGACCTTTAAAATTCGAAATTATTTTTTTCATATATCACAAAAATTTTATTACAGTATATTCAGATACTATCAATGATAATAAACCGTAAATTGCAGTAATGATTTTAAATGAAATTACACTTAATTAAAGAAAGACTGGCTCAGTGTATATGTATACTTTCAGAGTGCTTTCACTGGTCCTGAACAGATGCAAGCCTATAGTTGTTGTTTTTTTAATTGCTTTTATTTTCAAGGTAATACAAAAAACATATATAAATTTCGTATGAATAAGAAATTAATACTACACGAGTCTGATTTTGAAAGACATGAGATAGTTTATCTCAAGTATTTAGAAAATAGTAATTATTGATATATAAAGTGTTATATTGTAGGAGGAAAGAGAGGAAGAAAAATCGGTTATATAAACTAAGAGCCAAATTAATATCATACTCAAGAAATTTTTTATAAGGAAAATAGAATAATTCTGAGACTTACAGAATTCTTGCAGTTAACTATTTAATCAAGTAAAAAGGTTTACTTTATGAACAAATGAAACTATCAGCTTCCCTGGCTGATAGTTTCTGCCAGGTAACCATTTTCAGTAAGCAAAAAATTTCTAATGTGCTGCAGAAAGAACTATTAATATGGGAGTAAAATAGCCACAGTAATGGAGAGCATAACCCATTAGTGAATCCAAATAGTGATTGTACATTTCTAAATAGATCACAGTTTAGTCAGATTCACTTCACACTCTTTTGTTGGACCCTATTCCTGGGAAAAAAAAAAAAAGAAAAATCTGAAAGCTTTCAGATTTTATACAGTACAAAGTCTTTAATCGGGACTTTGGCGATTCCGGATTACGTGTTTTTCCAGATTATAGATCATCAATTTAAATCTGGTAAGATGGCATGCAGAATTTATAAAATTAAAAATATGAAACCGTAATTTATGAAATAAAGAGCTTAATATTTATTTGTTTACTTTATTTAACATTTCTTTCAATGTAAGTTCCGTTTCAGTTACAAAGTCCTGGAATTGTTGTGCCGAGAATACTGACTAACTTGTCAATCGAAATTTTTTTGTTTTCACTAACCTCTCTGTCAGGCTTTTAGCCATTTTTTGCAGCAATTCCACTTTTTGTTTGATGGACATCGAAACATGCTTTCACTTTGTAGATCCTTTGGCAGCTCCAGAATCGGAAACTTTTTTTAACATAATCGAAAGTTCAAGCTTACTTTTTATAAAATTGCTCTAACAGTCTTCAAAAAATAATATGCCAGATCCAAGTAGAAGATTAAAGAACAATGCAATCTGCAACATTAACTGAAATAGATAATTAGATCATTTTAGCCTAGCTTATACCATCCGTTATACATTAAACGCGCATGCGTAAATGTATTACGTGCATGCACAAAGGTATTATGCGCATGCGAAATGCTATGCATGCGCAGAAAGTTTGTAGTTTTGAGGTCCGGATTAAAGACTTATTACTGTATTACGCCCTAGGTGTTTTTTTAAAAATTTTGTGTGTTACCTTTACTTATGAAATATCATGTTCTTCACACTTAAACCATAAAATTCAATTCAACAGCAATATTGCAAAATAATTAAAAAAAAGAGCATATCTTTAAAATTTCTGACACACTGTCTCACACACTTGAAGATAAAAAGGTTCTTTTAATTTTAATTGGCCTGTTTCCTTTCAAATTAAGTCATATTGGTTAAATTAGACAATCAGTCATAAAACAGTAACTGATATTCAGAATTCCTATTTTTGACTGCTTTAGTTCATGGTTATTGATGTCAAAAAAGAAAACAATACAGAATGAAAATGACATTCGTGAGAATCATTGTGCAGACTTTAGTGATAAGTGTTTTGAAAACAGTGCAGATCCTTTTCATAGTTACAATAATTTTCATCGAAAATGTTTACATAACTTTTTAGTAAAATCATATGAATATGAGTTTTCATACAAATTTCTTTCATATTTGCAAAGGAAATTATCAAGTTTTGTTATTCTATAATTTTTTAATGCATTTTAGATTAATTTTAACTTGGTACTTTGGTTTTATGTGATTTTAGAAAATTAGACAGCATATGTCAATTTTTTTAATATAAAATTAAATTGTTGTTACCAAGTTTTCTGGGGTTAACCAAGTTATCTAGCAGATAAAAAAAAAAAAAAAAAAGAGAGAAATCAGTGTATAAATTTTAGTTTTATGCGATGTATTTCTTGTTATCTGATGTTTCTTAAGCAAAATGTTTTCAAACAGAGGGAAAAATCTAAACGATAATTTAAAATTTATTCATTATAAGTAAAGGAAAGGATACATAATTAAATTTAACAAAAACACCATTTCCACAAAAAAGTTCAGATGGCATACAGTTTGAAATAGAAATATTTTCTGCAAATGAATTTAGACAAAGTAAATTATCTTTTGGCCCAGTGCTAAGCTATTGGTAATATTTGAGTAACAATGAATTTTGTTTAATAATGATTAAATATTAAAAACAAAATTACATGAAATGTTAAGAAGGGATACATTCATCATTAAAACAATTCAGTCTATTTACTATTACTCCAAAAATGGAGAATTTCATCTAAAAAAATTTGAGCTAGTTGGTATCGTCAAGGCATTAACTGGAACAATTTTAGTTCAGAAATTTGATAATTATAGAAAGCATTTTTTCCATTGTAGTGAAATGTTTAAAAAAAACATAATAATAATAATAATAAGCTTATATGCAAAAGTGAGACTTACATATCAACTTTAAAAACTGCACAGAACCTATTTTATTCATTTTTTCAGAGTCTCTTAAAATCTTTCTTCGGTATTTAAGAAATATACCACTGTCAAACAAATATTAACTTATTACTGACAATTCACTTGTTAAATATAATATAATTTCTGTGATTATGTATTTTTAAATACTCCTAGCAAATAAAATATTTCAATCACTAGCTTGATCTTAATTCAAAAACACTGATGTTAATTTGATCACAATATCAAAATCACTACCTTTGATAAAAAAGATTAGAATTTTCTCATCAAAAGTAAAATTCATTTGAGAATTTCTGGCAAAACTTTCAGAAGGAATACTTATGATTACACCAATTTTTAACAAAAATTATTCTTTTAATACAGAGCAATCTCATGCTAAAGAGAGTTAATCTGAATGGTAATATTTACAAAAGACATAATGAAATATGTATTTCAGACATGCCAGAAAAATAATTCAACAATAGATTTACATTAAAAATTCTTTATACCATAGTTAGGAATCCAAGAGCATTTGCTTTTTTTGTAAGACATTTTAAAATATTAATTTTAATAAACTATTCTAATGAAGTTTCCATTTGAATTTACCACACAGAGCTTTGCTCCATTCAACAATAATTAAAAGTAATTTTCTAGTAAATTTAGTAGGCCAACTGAATCCTCAAATTACAGAGATGAATTACCATATAGAGATTTATTTTTATAAATAAATAATAAATGTTCAAAATAATAGCCTCAAATTAACATTTTATTACTTATAGCAAGTTTTTAAATAGAAATTCATTTAAGCTCTTCACAGGATTCAAAATATATTTTGAGACATTACAGCAAATTTATTGCTTGAAATTTCTGACTTCATACTAGAAACTGCAACACTCCACACTTATAGCACTCTGAACGTGCTTTTTTCCCCTTCTTCCTTTTACGATTTCCATTTTGCAAAGTAGAGCTGTCCTTGTAAAATCTAAAGTATTGAAACATTTGAACTTCTTATGAGCTTTCAACCTGGATTCTTTGTAGAATTCCGCCATTTGGAAAAGAAGCAGCTAAGATTTTCAATGGCAACATCTGAAAATAATTTGAAGGAAAGAAACTTATTAAAGCTAAAAATTTCAGAAGCAGATTATGCATAGACTAGAAGAGAAACACGCTAATGTGACAATCAAAATCGTAAAAACAACCTTGTATTTAGCGTAAGTATTTTGAAACACTCAATCAATTTTGAGGGCAGCTAAAGGTCCATACTGAAATTAATGAGTTGGTTTCGCTTACTAAAGTCTCTCTAAGTCAAACCCACTTTGTTTTCCAAAATGCATATTTCTGTAAAGTTGAAGGATTGGCTATGGGTAATCCTCTCAGTCCGGTACTCGCTGACATTTATATGCACTATTTTGAGATGAAATTATTTGATAACTATCTTTTCGTCTTTAATAACTATCTTTTCTGATCTTATCTGATAAACTATCTTTTCGTCTTTGGATTCGGTATGTTGACGACACTTTCGCACTTTTTGATGGTTATAAAGAGGATTTATCCGAGATTCTATCTATTATGAATTCATTTGATCCAGCCATCCAATTCACTCTTGAAATTGAATCCAACAATTCCCTCCCCTTCCTTTATATTCTTATAATCCGCAATGAAACTGATTCTAGCACTACTGTGTACCGTAAACCCTTTGCAGTTTGTTTACCACCGCATGCCAAGTCATGCCACCATGTTAAGCAAACAATGGCTTCTTTTTACTATTATGTATTCCGCGCACATAAAGTTTGTTCCTCTGAATCTTTGCTTACCAATGAACTTGATTATTTGAGAGCAGTTGCGATTGACCGTGGATTTTCTCCCGTGATTATTGATAAATTTAACAAAAACACCATTTCCACAAAAAAGTTCAGATGGCATACAGTTTGAAATAGAAATATTTTCTGCAAATGAATTTAGACAAAGTAAATTATCTTTTGGCCCAGTGCTGAGCTATTGGTAATATTTGAGTAACAATGAATTTTGTTTAATAATGATTAAATACTAAAAACAAAATTACATGAAATGTTAAGAAGGGATACATTCATCATTAAAACAATTCAGTCTATTTACTATTACTCCAAAAATGGAGAATTTCATCTAAAAAAAATTTGAGCTAGTTGGTATCGTCAAGGCATTAACTGAAACAATTTTAGTTAAAAAATTTTCAGATTCCCATCAAAGAAGACATTCCACTGTTAGAAATAATATTAATGACCTTGTCGTGCTTCCATTTTATCTTCTGTTAGCTATAAAATTGCGCGGATTCTCCAGAAATTCAATTTTCAAGTCGGTTTCTCCCCTATTAATAAAATTCACCCTTATTCTTAAAGATTGCGTTTCTGTCTTGAATTCTTGGGGAATTTATAGTATATCGTGTCAATGTGGTTTAAGATATATTGCCCAAACAAAAAGAGTGTTGAAGTTTCGTATCAAGGAACATGAATCTTATGTCAGAAAAGGTGAAATTAACTAGTCTTCAATAGCGTATCATAGTTGGACATTTAACCATAATTTTGACTTTGGGTCTGCAAAAATTATCCAAAAGGCTTCTTCCATAGGTGAATTGGATTTTCTTGAGGCTTTTCATATTCAGTCTTTAGCATTTTTAGCATTTAAGATTTAGCATGTTTAGTTAATGATTTGAAGTTCAATCCAATCCTTCCTAATGCCTTTAAAATTCTACTATCTTAATTCAGTTATTTTTGCCAATAGATGGCATTACCTCCTCGCGTTTGGTACTACCAGAGTGTATAAAAATCCGTTCAGTGGTTGCTTTCCATTATTCGAAGTTCAGATTTTGAGCGTGAAGGTGCAGTTGCCCCTCGCTCCCTATTTTTAACTTTGCTAATTTTTCTTGTCCTCTGTGTTACATGTTTGATCAGATAGCCTGGCTCAGTAAAAGTAGGCTGCCAGTGTAACTCTGATTAAAAATCCGGTTATAACCGCGTGTTTCTGAGACTCCTTCCCTTTATTTTTATTCTTTCTATGTATTTCTTTCTCCTGATGAGGAGGGACCTTTCGCTGCCCTTGAAATCGATTGAGTGTTTCAATATACTTACACTAAATACAAGGTTGTTTTTACGATTTTGAGATTATGCATAGTTCTTCAGCCCAAAGATTTGATTTAATTTAATTTAAATTGAACAATATACATAATAAGGCAAACTGATTTCATTACCAATGGACTGGGCTATAGCAGTTGCATTATCTGGCAAATGATGACGAGATCCTATTAAAAGAGTGACTAGTGGGCAATCAGTTCTACCATTAGCTTGCTGTTGTACAAGGTAATTACAGCATTCTAGTATTTGGAAAAAATCCCTGCAAAAATAAGAACTAAAATTTAAATCTGAATATATTTAAAAGCAAATGCATGAAAATACTACAGGAATAACTCTCACTTCTTTAATGCTGTAGATTTTCTATATCTTTAATTCCATATAATCTTCAAATAATTAAGAATATAATATTGGATTTTAATGAAAGTTTTCCACCATCACAAATATTGTCTGTGCAAACAGTTCGCATTGGTGTGTTTAATTGTATTTTGTCAAATGATCTTTGGCATTTGAAAGAAAGAGACTTGCTTTAGAACATTGTGTTGCGAAAAACGTAAAAAAATATCGCTATCAAGTACAAGATAACAATATTTTTTTACGTTACGGTATATGAAATGGAACTATCATGCTACTAGATTAGAATCATAATTTACTTTCAGTTCTGTTGCAGAATGTCAAAGCTACAGAATGCCACCAAATCATGTGTACAGCTTTAGGTACTAATGTTGTATTATATTTTCTTTAATGCTGTAGATTTTCTATATCTTTATATAATTAATAATATAATATTGGGTTTTAATGAAAATTTCCCACAGACATATTTGTGCAGTAAGTAGCATATAAAAATGCTTACACTATATTAACTGTATTGATACAAAATTAATTTAAAATATCTACAATTCTAAATAATACACATCACTCTGCAAGTGTTGAAACTCTTTCCCTTGTCTCATTTGGAATCAACATGAAGTTATTAACAACAAAATAATTTTTAATCTTGAAGCCTCTGAATTCACTGGCATACTGAGTTTAAACAGAAAAGGAGAAAATCGTGAGAGTTCAAAAGACAAAGTAGGGGAAAAAACATGCATTATCACCCTAAGCAGTATTTACAAACAAAGAGTTTTACAATCAAAAATAGGTTTATTTAAATTTTATTCATCAAAATTATTTTCTATTGGGCCCTTAAAAATATTAAAAAAAAACATACCAAGCATCTTTATCTTTCTTCCTTGGATACTTCATTGGAACAAGACTAATTTTCTCCATTTGATGCTGTGCTCTTATGAATCTGAAATTGCAATTTTATTTAAAATATCTTATAATTCCACATTTTTTAAAAATTAATATATTTAAAAATGCAAACAGATTTAAAAAAATGTTTATTGCCTCTTACCTACATCCTTTACGCAATTCAGATTCTAACCAACGAATAGCTTCTCTAGCACCCATACTTTCTTTCTTTAATTGATCGAGATTTGCAATAACTAAAAGAAAAACAAACTTTTATATATTATTGCTGCATCTAATTCTTCTTTCACCAAAATCAAATACTTAAACTGATGTATTAATTTTTAGAGGATTTTGAGTTGAAAAAATATGAATTTATAATAAAATTTAGACATTATCTAGTTTTGAGAACCAGAATAGAAAATAATAATAAAGGTTAATTAAAATTTCACAGGTATTATGCATTTAAATGTAAGGAATAAAATAGTTATATGATCAAATGCATATAATCTAATTTCACAATGAGATGACTGCAAGGCCTTTACATAAGGCATGAAGCATTGACAACTATAGATGCAAGATATTGTTCAAAAATTACATACTGCTATGCACTATGAGTTTAAGTGGCCAGATGAAGATGAAACCTTGAATCTTTAGTACAGTTTTAAGCTAAAATAATTTTTAGAGATAAAGATGATAATCAAAAATAAGTGAAATTGTATCTAAGATAATACTGATCTCATTCTTAATGCAGGATAATTATCATAAATTCTAGAGTTCCTCACAAGCAATGGCTAACAATGACAATGAACAGCAGTTTAAATAGATTAATTAATCTGACAAATCAATTAATCTGACAGTCTTCAATTTATATCATAGGCCTAAAGAGACTATCATGTACATTTAAGGAAAAATGGTCTTTAGGTAAGGAAAATGGTCTTGTAGATGTATGCAAGTATATCTACAAGACTCTAAGACCCTCTTATAGTTTCTCCCCTGTTCTCCTCTGTTGTAGTTTGCAGAAATGCAAACTTAAAAAATATCAGGATAAAATCACCACATGTTACTAGCTTGGTCATAGAATTTGTCACTAAGGTCCAGTAGGCAATGATAATATAGGTCTCTAGTTAGTTCTTCTCATAGCATCCAACTTTTTATTTTATTAGAATTACAAGGGCATTACTTCAGAACGTTTTCAGGCCAGAAGAAATGCCTTAACATCAGTTGTGTATGTTATGTTCTTTGTACTTGGCACTGAATGTCAGGAATGCTATTTTCATAAAGCATAGAAACTGACAAATCTTAAATGCACTTCTTTGCAGTATCATATTTCATTAGATCCTTATTTGGATTTCATAAAAGCTGAATTCTTTTAACCTGCGACAATTTTGGAACATAGTAAAATTTCATATACTGTAAAAGCCCTTATTTTAGCGAGGCTTTAATTTTTGCGAGCCTATCGTAATCGCGAAAATTTAAGCCTTAAGGAATATCCCCCCCCCCGCCTCAAATAATAATAAAAAAACAGACATTTTTCATTTACCCAAAATTTAATGATTTATTGCACAGTTGCAAGGTTTTTCTTAACAACTTTCTTTCTTATAAATATTTTTTGAATAATATACAACTATATTTCTCATATATAAAACAATAAAATTAATAGAAGGCAGCTCATTCACTTACAAAATTATCTCATGTTTGGCTTCAATACCATTAAATACGCGCACAAGCCAAGAAGCGTGAATCGTTTTTAGTCGTGATATTCACAAGTCCACAGATTCTTTTTCCTCTAGAAATTGAAACTCATACCACTCAATAAACATACCACTCAATAAACTCATTCTTGAGCAAACGCCTTGAACTCGCCATTTAGACGGGAACAGGGGGATGAAATTTTCGAACGAAAGGAAGTTTCTTAAAATGCTTTATGCAAAAGATGTACTTTTGGAATTTTTCAACTTTCTCAACTTTATTTAGGTGCTTTTGAAAATTTTCAACTTTCGGATCTGTTTATATAAAATTTGTGAAATTTTCACCTCGCAGAATCACCGATATATTCATTTTCGTGAAAATAACGGCCCGTGAAAATAAGGGCCTTTACAGTATATGATAAATTATTCATACCAACATTCATTCTCACAAAAACTGCAAGATGCAACATACAGTGCTTGGTAAATAAAATGTAGTAGCACCAGTGGCGGCTCGTAATAAGCACTGTGGAACTGCAGCACCCCCCCTTTTCCACTTATTATTATTTTTAATATTTAATATAGTGGGCCTTTAGTCTTTAATTCTTTCTTTATACTTTTACAATACATAATCCTTAAGCTTAATGTCAATTGCCATCCCCTAATTTGTGAAAAAAGGACGAAATTCTTTGTTTGGAACTGCGCGCTTCACAGTTCCAGCAACGAGTTGTTTGGTTGTTCTACGTATGCGCGCACAGAAAGCAGCACCCGAGCTGGGTAGCGAGGAGAGCACTGTCGCTCTTGCAGTGCCGAAATTCTGGCATGCTGTTGGAAACGTGATTTCTTTTTAATCCGCATGTGTGGTATTCCTCCACAAAGTGGAATTTCATCGTACGGACCATAAACAGAGTTCATGAAAATTTGTAACCTTTAAAAAATTGCCTTGCTGAAATTCAATCAACATCAAATGCAGATCAAACTATTGCAAAAGCAAAAGGAATTTTAAAAAACCTATATGATGATAATTTCAAGTTTTGGTTAGAGCTTTTTTACCAGATGCCTCATGTTGAAATAATATACAACTAAATGCAATCCAGAGAAATTAGTGTGTTTAAGGTTAACGAATATATAACAAATTTTAAAATGCTATTTTAGAATTAAGAAACTCAAAGTACTGTAAGAATTTTCAAAGACACTGATGGCAGAAGCTAAGGAAATAATATGTGACTTTATACTATGAATTGATATAATGCACAGATATTTTTCCATTAAACACTTAGCAGCTGCTAAATTGTTAAACAAGAAATGCTTCGCTAGTTTTAGGCATGAACATTCTACAGAAGAAATAGTACTGACCACTGAAGCATATTTAATGATTGACAAAGAAAAATTTGAAACTGAACTAAAAGTATTCTATTGTAGGTCTGATGTCCATGAATACTGCAAATTAATTGAGCTACTGAAATTTATCTTCGAAAATAATCTAGATGATATTCTTAGTGAAATTACGAAACAGATAAAAATTCTCTTGAGAGTTCCCATGACTACACCAGAGGCAGAACGCTGCTTTTCAACATTTAAAAGAATGAAAAATTTTCTAAGAAGCACTAGGAATTCGAAAAGACTAAATTTCAATAAAGAAAAATTTTCTCAGTTGTCATCCAGAGATCAAGGAGAAAATTATTGATCTTTTCGCGCAAATTAAAACAAGAAGAATGGATTTCATTTTTAAATGACTAGACAAAGATTGAACTGTAACAATTTTGGTTAAAGTAATTAAGAAATGTTTAATTTTTTTTCTTGTAAGATTTCATGAAGTTTCAAAATAAATTTTCTATTTATGCATGTTTGTTTCCTTTTAGACAATTTTAAAACAAAGGAATGAGAGAGAGGGTTAAATTTTTTTTGGAACAGCACCCCCACTAATTTTAGCCACAAGCCGCCACTGAGTAGCACCACGCAAATAAAACAATATTATTTATAAAATAAAAGCTAAAATTTAAAAAAAAAAAAAAAAAATTACCAACTAATGGAACAATAATTATAAACCGTTTAGCACCAATCAACTGTTTTAGTGATGATAAATTATGGCATAAGACAGTAGTATCTACAACTAAATATGGAGACAGTTGAGGAGTTGAGCCACCTTCAACAAGCGTTTCTAAGTCATTTACTTCTGCCTGAAAATGAGAATGTAATTTAAAGAAAAATGTTTCAAGAGAGGAAAAAAAAGAAGGAAATAAAAGTTTTTAAAATTCATATTTTGATATTTCAATAATGTTTTCCAATTAAAAATGCATATATACCATGTCCACAAAAGTCATTATTTTGCAAAACATTGGTCGTAGACATATACTTTCAATTATAAAAATGTTTTAAATGATGGAAAGATTCATATTTTTTAATTTTTATAAAACAAGAAATCTAATTTTTTATGTTACCCTGGTTCTTATTATTATATTTAGGAAAATGTTATTATCAAAAATGAAATACAAGAAGTTTGAATCCTAGATGACAAAAACTGACTGAGATATTTATTTTCATTATCTCTGATTATTGATGTCATTTTTTTGAGTTTGCATTTAGGGATTAGTTAATAAATAAATTAGAATAATTTGTGGCTGATTTTTCCCTTTAAAGGCCACTAATGATATTCTTTTGCGATTTACTAGAGCTTTTAATGTATAATTTTCCTACATAGTATGCCAAAAAAGATTTCCACTACAAGTTTACCAAATACTAAAAATATGTTATTAGTATTTTTATGCAGTTTTATTACTTTAGAATTATTATCTAACAATTATACAAAAACAAAATTGTTAAACTGGAAATACAGTGCCTGCCGCTTAACTCATTGCTTAATATACTCAGCTACTTATTACGTTCAGACATATAACATACATTAATAGAAAAGATATAGCATACTAATCAATAAAAAAATCACAGTTTATTAAACTTCTCTTTGCCGCTTATAAAATTCAGATTGGCAAAAAACTGATATTTTAGAGCCAAAATATCCCACTAGTACCTATCAAAGCTTTTGATAGTTAACCCATTTAATGCACTGTATACTGTGGTTTTATTGTTCAGGTATAAAGTGCTTTCAATAAAACAGGCTTAACCTAAATTTTCCTATCCTCTGGTCCCTGTACCTGCAAGACAGTGTTTTCAGAGTTTTTGTCTGCACTGGACTTCACAAGAGCAGAATTAATGCTAACAAAAACAATCCTTTAAAGACACTGTAAATGAGTGAGGGATTCTCCTCGAATATCAGCTGACAGGAGGTGGAATTTTAATTGCTGTATCTAACCTCTTAAAAGTTTCCACATTTAAAATCTTCCTTTGGGATAGAGACATCATGTTTACAGACAGTTCGAAAAAGTTCATGAAATACTTTTTGGCATTATTGTACATTAACAGGCTTTGAATGGAAAGAAAGTGATAACTGTAGGGTGAAGAAAAAGTACAGAAAGCATTAGTTATTATGAAGAGGCAGACCATACAAATATACAAACGGCCACGTTTCCGCTGGCTAGAAACATTAGTTTTGAAATTTGAATAATCAGTGGAAGAATCTTTTTTTTTTATTTTTTTATTTGGGTTGTCTTTAACTTGTAACAAGTCCAAAATGTTAAGACTTAATCCTGAAATAAAAGGAAAAATTGTTAAAAAATTAATATGTCATTGGTAACCACAGCCAGAGTAAAACAGCTAAACTTGGGAGTTTTTCAAACAGCACTGTGCAATTTACATAAACAGGGAATTATAATTAATGACCAGCTAATAAAAAATGCAAGTATCTCAAAGCAGGTTACTGGGGGGAGGAACCCTGCTGAAGCTGTTTTTTTTAGAAAGATTTTAAGCTGTAAAACTAAAAAGTACTTCTAGTCCTACAGCTTTTTTTCCTAATTTGCTAAATACTAAAATATTTCGTATCAACTGAAAGATAGCTCGTATGTTGGAAAAAAAGAAATCCAATATCATCAGCAGAAACAGCATGATGAGAAGAAAGATGCAGATCATTAGGCAACTGGCAACTGGATACAATATGATTTACTTGGACTGCTCAATGAATAACATTCACATGAAATTTATAATTAGAGAAAAATGGACCACATTACAGAGAAAATTACCAGAACACACGCTAATATTTAAAATTGGAACCAGCAATTGGTTTAAAGAAAACGAAAAAATTAGTTGCAGTGCTATTAATGGGCAATATGGATCCAACCATTAAGAAGACAGCAATGGTTATGGATAAAAGGAAAAAATCTTGAAATTTGAAAGGAATCAAGAATTTACTTCCACAATAGCAACAAGAACTCATAGATGTCAAGTAATATTTTCAGATATTTCCTTTTGAAATGGGACAGCAAACTGAAAAATGAAAAGTAGCTTTACTAATTAGATAACTAACACCTCTGATCTCTTCCTGAAAAACATTAGTGTCGCTTCCTACAAATGCAGCTTCTAACATTCAGCCTTTAGTTCAGGGTATTATAAAAGCTTTTAAAAAGTGGTTAGAACAACATTAGCAGAATTGAAATTTTGTGAAAATGCAAGACTTTTGAGTTAGGTAAGCTGATATCTCTGCTAGAGGCCCTGCATGCTGCATGCAATGCAGGGGGTTAATTTCCTAAAATCAGTTAAAAACTGTTTTTGAAAATATGACTTTAGAGGAACTGCAAGCTATAGCTAAAGTTTGAGATACCAATGAGGGAATTTTTTTTTATAATATGCACCAATTCACAAATATATTGATACAATATATGCAGAAACTGACTATGTAAGTATCATTAAAAGAACTGCAGAAACTGACAATGCCAGTGACACACAAAAAAAAGTGATGATATGTTAACATCAATCAAACTTAGCAACACCAAACAGGGGTTTAGGTTCAGATGATCATATGATACTACAATAAAAAGTTTTAACTTTTCTGCCACGCATAAGAAATTTGATGAAACAAATTTTAAAAGCAATATCAAGTTAGATAAAAATTTTGGTATCATTTACTGTGCTATGCAACTGCCTCCATTCTATTTGTGGTCCACCACTGGCTGAGTGGTTAAGACTACTGAATGCTGGTAGTTTGACCTAGTCTTGGCTCAAATCCAGACAAATAGGCAGACTGCATTGTTGGTTTTTATGGTTTTTCCCATGTGTAATGTGAATACAAGCCTTGGCTTTGCCATATTCAAATAAACTAACCTTTATTTGTGCATACAGTCAGTTTCACTTAAAACCTCACTGCAGACATCCTTTGTGTGCTCTGCCTTACTCATTCACCCTGCTTGTATCTGGCTCACACTTTACAAAATATGCAAACCAGTTAACAAACTAAAAGTTCCATTATGTAAATTAAAATATTTAGAAATCAGGCATGCTTTGTGCTACAAAATTTTATCACTAAATGAAAATCCTGTTCTCCACTTCTGATGATATAACTGCTAAGCTGGCCACCCGAGCATGACAGGATTATTATTCCAACATTTTTCATGGAGCCTAAGAGAGAAAGTAACAAAATTTGTAAAAATTCCTCATAAACCCAGTAAAAAATATAGTATAATTCTGGAAAGGTACAGGAAGTTTAATATTGGGTCAACCCAAATGTTCAACAGTGTTTCAAATCAAAGCACATCCGATGTATGGAAATGTCTTACAACAGAGCAGAATATGCTTGCTTGAGTTTTGGCATCTGATTCTTTGCTGAAAAAAACAAAATAAAGAAGCTCCTTTTTTGAAACACCTCATTACTGGAGATCAGAAGTGGATTCTATTCAATAATGCTATAAGAAAGATAATGGGGTAATCCAAATAAACCTCTTTTAGCAACACAGAGAGAGGGCTTCATGCTGCCGAAAAGTGATCTGTGTTTGGTGGGAATACAAAAAAGTGCACTGCAATTGTAACCATATCAAATTATACATACATGCATGAAAAATACTGTTCCCATATTTCAATTTTAAGCATAAAAAGGTTAAAAACCACCCAGAAATGGCCTATATTTGATCTGTTGTCTTGAGCATGACAATGCTCAACCCCACATTTTGATGAATCTGAGATAAAAAAAAACTTATTGAGTATGACTAATTTTATGTATCATAACAGTTAGCAGTTTTTTATATTACTGTAGATAGGTTAACTGTACATTAACTTACCAAAAGTAGAATTTTGACACATTACTAAAAAGTGAAAAGCAGAATGATTTTTTTTTTTCTTTTTTTCTCCATTTAATTTTTGAAAGACAAGACAAAATTTATTGTTGGACAACTAATTCTGGATACACATATTTTTCTTAACACATTATCATGGGCGTGATATGCAACCCACAACTTTGTACGGCTTATCACATCTTCAGACAATGCTCAGCATACAGAGGCAAGTAACATATGCAAGCACAGCAAGAGAATGATCTGTGGTTGGATAAAAGATAGCTACAATGCTACATATTACATAAAATAGTATGATGCAGATTAATTGAGATGATGCACTTTAGATTCCTTTATTAAAAAGAGTTAGTATTTTTAAGGACAAGAAGAAGAAGTAACTGAATTAAAATGAGGAATAAAAAAGACTATTGCCAAATTAAAGTTAGTAATTTGCTTATATATATATCTGTGTGTGTGTGTGTGTATGTATATAACTATATACAGACCTTCAGCCATAAATGAGTCATGCTTCTCATTAACTGTTGTTTTTGTGTTTCAGTGTCATGATTAACCTACAAAATACAAAATATATTATGAAAGAACACAATAAACAAGATAATAAGATTACATTAATATATAAAAGTGTTTTTTGAAAAAAACTGACTGCAGGCCCGTTCCCTAAAAGTATTTATATTCTGAAGTAAATCTTAACTTAGTAGTTGTCATAAAATATCCAATTATTAACCTGCTCATAAAGTTTAATGATGGACAGCAATAAAATTACTTGAACAAGAAACTTTGAAGCATGAAAAATGGCAAAGATTTCAGTCATACATAACATCCAGATTTTAGTTATAAAGATTTCAGTCATATATACACCCAGATTTTAGTTATAAAGATTTCAGTCATATATACATCAGTAATTCTTAGTTTAATACATGCCAACAGATAGCAGCATTTTTTTTTTTTTTTTTTGGATTACAGAAACTGAATAATGCAACATTAAAATAATATACACCAAAACATAAATGATTTACTAAAATCATAAGCTCTGCCTTAATTTAACATGTTAAATTTTAAAATACAGCAAATGTTCAAAATTTTATGGATTACTTCACATTTTAATAAAAAAAAAATTCTGTCTAAAACTTGGAAGTACTGAAAGCCCTAACATAAAAATAACAAAATATTTGAAACAAGAATAATTCACACATTTCAAAACATTACATCATAAGGATTCTGGATAAGCAACTATTTTGCTACAGATACTCATGTTTAAGTATGCATAAGAGTATTACATAAAGTGTCTGCATAAAAATAAGAAATAATTTAATACTGTTCTTGTGATGAATGGCATGAAATTATACATACATATATTAATTTTTTCCCCTTCCTCTGCCCTTATGAAGAAGCAGGATCTGAAATTTAAGACAGTTTTATTCAAAATTTATGCCATTTTTTTGGGGGGGGGGGCTGATTTTACATTTTATGTTTCACTTCTAACATGATTATCTACGTATTCCAATGTCTAGAGTTTTGTTATGTCATTCATTGCCCTATACAGCCACGATTTCTAAATATTAAGGGGGGGGAAGATATAATTATGGCAGGTTCTTAATTAGACGTTAAAGATTATGAGTAGGAAACGACAATTTTGATAAAAAAATTTGAGGATTTATTTAATTTACTTAAACGCTATTTTACGCTTAATTGACTTTCTTATTGCCCTTGCTTTCAACTCGCACTTTCTTGCCAGCATGCAAATAGTCTAGCACGTGTATATTCCAATGAGGTAGAAAGAATTTAGTATTTAAGGTTAGGTTTTGGAAGGCGAAATCAGAGTGGGTTCTATCTGCCTGAAGGCCACATTGTTATCTTTGAATTTCTAGTGATTAGATTTCTGTGGCATTGATCTTCCTTGCCAATAGGTTTATTTAAACAGACTTTCTGAGTCAAAGCCAGCTTGCCCAATATTTAAAACGAGAACCTTTTAATCTAATTTAAATTCATTTAATTTTAAGTTATCATTACCTTTTGAGTTAAGCAAAAAGTTTTGGTGTTTGTATGATTATTTGCTGGTGCCATCTATGAACTTTATTTGAGTTAATAAATGGTTCTTTACACCCTTTTCCTGACTTTATCATATTTTAAACTTGGGGATTATTCTCTTTTAAATTTGGGGATTATTCTCTAATCAGTTTTCTAATGTCAAGCTTAGTTTACAATAGCAAAGCATGTGAGATGTTATAAACAGACATGGCATTTAATCCCTTAACTGCCGCAGATAACGTACAAGATTCATTTCCCAGTGCCACGGTTTTTCACACAGGCGCGTGTAGTTATACAATGTATTAGGGGAAAAATAAATGCAAGTTTTACTTTCTAAAAACTGTTTACTTTCACAAAATAAAGAATAAAAGAAAAAAACGAATGCACAAAATTTAATGTTTTGAGTACAAGTATAATAAAATGACGTAAGTATAATAAAAATTATGTTTTTATAATAAAAAAATCCCTAAAATGGAGTTTCGATCAATTCATTTTTAGACCAGTCAAGTGTAATATCAGGTTTCAGTGTTACACCTTGTGAAATCAGTATGCCTCAAAAAGCATATATCTCTTCTGAACTGGTTGAATGCACGATTTTGTTATTGATTTTTCATTTGCAAGGTGTTGGGTCATATACTCATCTACAAAACGGTTAGTTTCAGTAAAAATATGAAGCACGAGCAGTTCATCAAAAAATATAAATGGGTTTGAAACATCCATTATATCTGTCTTTATTCCCGGAACCTACTACAAAAAGTAAACGAAAACGGAGGATACAGAATTAAAAAAAATACGTTTTACTCAAACAACACCAGCGAATACCGCGCAGTCATTACTTTCACCGCTTTAGACATACCCCTCTCTCCAATTTCTCCCCACACTTCTCTGAAATAGTATCCTTCTTCGCATACTTTGTCAAGGTCATTGTGGTGTTGCATTCCAAAGCTTTGCGAATAATTTTACGGGTAGCAGTGCGAAGCAAATGACAGTATTTTTAAAGGGGCCGGGGCAGTTAACGCATTGGCTGAGCAAGGCGTATATATATGCCCGTTACAGTTAAGGGGTTAATACTTATTTGATGATTAGGATTGATTATCAGATGATTTTTACAACTATATCATTTTACAACTTTCTCATTTGTATATTTAATAATAATAATAATAAACAAAAAAAGAAAACTGTTTTTGTGTTCTTTACGATTACATAAAGTACAAGCTGAATAAAATACATTTATATTAGAATTCATAAATTAGATACGACAGTCCATTAAAAATCCACATAATATTCAATTTGTGTGACACCATATGAATACTGCTACAAGTATATCTTTTTCACATTTTTACTTTAAAATACAAATAATACTTACTGTTTTGTTATTGCTAAATTCTTTATTTGATTCCTTTACTTTACTGCATAAATTAAAATAATATTTCTTCTTTTCAACATCAAAATCAACTGATGATTCTGAAGCTCGAGTTAAACATTTCCCAAAAGACAGTAAGCACTGCAGCCTCAGGAAAATCTAGTAAATTACAAGTTATTAAAAGTGACTACGAATTGGAAGATGCTAACATAAAACATAATCTAATTATTCTGTAGCATAAACAAACAAAATTTTTTTAAAAAGAGAGAGAGAGAAAGATGACTTTTTTTTTAATTCTTTATTTTTTAGCCATTTATTTGCTATTTTATGTTGAAAAATAATAATGGAGTTTTGAGCATACTCTTCTAAATAATACAAATAACACCATTTATATATTGCCAAATGCTATTTACTCATCAACGAAAACACATATGTCCAAAAAATAAATTAAAAACAATTCTTCCATCATATGAAGCAAAAATAAAAAATAATACATGAAACCTTTCATATTTTAACAAAACAATTATTTATAAGAAAATGTGTACTTCTGGCACACAGGCTAAGAAACTAAATTTTAAAAGCATATGCTTTGGTATAAATTTACTGCATAAAAATTTTAAGAAGAAAACTACAAAAGGTATAGATTTCCAGCAGAGTTTAATTAAATAATTTTCATTATATTATGCTTAATTAAGTAATTAGTTAGAAATTTACACTAACTACATAAAACTGATGGTACATTTTTATTAATGAGGTGGCAGTTGCCAAATGTAGCACCTTGCTTACATCATATTGTGAACAGCCATGCTATGTTTAATGTACCCAATGCCAAGACTTTGTGAGATGCCAAGTTTATGCAATTCTCTGATTTTTTAAGCAGACACAGATCAATGTAACTGAACACAGTTCTCCTATGTACACAATGATCTGTTTTTGCTTGGGCAAAAATACAGAATTGGATAAATTTGGCATAGTACACATTAAAAATTATATTCCCTCGCCCCATCAACAGGCACTTAGCCGACTTAGGCTTGGCCATCACTATGGCTCGAAGTGGTGGCCACTTTACTGTGGAAGCACCTAAGTGGGCCTATGAAGGGACACCATTACCTCCCACGAATGGACACACAGTTACAGACATGCCTTATTCGGGATTTGAAACCGATATTGCAGCAGACTTCCCTAACCACTATATCGTCTGGGTGGCTTAAATATTATATGTTATATAATACTTGATTGTTACTACAAGTAATTTTTTTCCTATGAAGCTTTAAGTATCATTAAGATTGCTGCCATTTGGTTAGATTCTGCACCAACATTTATGTTTGGTACTAAGTGGCACCTTGTTAACAGAGAAGTACCAAACTGATTTAACTAGAGTGTTTATGATAAAAATCTGAAAGGTCTCACATTTTAATGGATGCTAAAAGGGGTTTGTTAAGGTTTTTGCGCTCTTTCTGAATGTGCAGCCTACCAGTCTGCTGTTGCATGACACCTGCTAACCAACCTTTCCCCCCTTTTCTTTTTTTCTTTTTCTTTTTTTTGATGGGGAAGGCCTTTTAAATTTAAATTATTAAGCATCATTTTCTTCACACTTATACAATTACCATAAAAGCAGCATAGCAGTATGCATTTAGAATTCCTAATGCAGCGTTAAGTGTTGGCATATTTTTCTGTCCTTTCTCAGTTCATCATATTTAGATTTCTAATTAAGCCGGCTTTACAAAACCTTTTTTGTCCGTTTTATTTTTAACATTTGGTATGTTTATTTTATTTATTAAATATCACATTCTTGGCACTTAGGCTACATTAGATTCGATTCAACAGCAAAATCACAAAATATTTAAAAACAGCACAACTTTAGAATTTCTGACAAACCATCTCATGCAATGGAGATAAAAATGTTTTATTCTGTACAGTGTTGCCATTCCTCGCTTTGAAATCATTGACTTTGTTAATAACAAATTCATTAAAGTTTTACAAAATATGAAACAGATAATAAAACAAATTCAAAATTTGGGCTTCCAGGTACCATGTTCAGATGGATGTTTCACGTTCAGGTCCCTGGTTCAGGTTCCACATAAAAAAAAAAAAAAAAAAAAAAAAAAAAAAAAAAAGAGGCTCTAGGTAATTTTTTTTTTTTTTTACAATGCAAGAAATATGCATACATTCATGCAGATTCATTATTTAATGTCTTTACATACAGAGTGATAATATTTGATGGCAATAATTTGAATTGTGATACGTTGTTTGTGATTCAACACAAAATACCATTCCAAGAATAATATCCCACTCATAACTAACATACCTTTTCGGTTAATATATTGTTTGAATTCTAATAAGTGATATTCATTGTTTTATCCATTAAATTTTAAGTTTTGATTGCATATAAAATTCTTCATTTTTTTAAGATTTAAGTTATAATCTTAGTAATACTATATAATCATAAAACTTAAAGTGGTTACATAGCACAATTACTGGATATACAGGCATTTACTAATAACAAGTAAATAATTTGGATGCCAATAAATCAATCGATAAATTTTTGGATGTATTAAGAAATAACAGCAAATACTGTCAAAAGTCATTAATTCGGACACCCATAATCTGGAATGATCTATAATCCGGACCTCAAAGCTACAAACTAGGCGTTTAGGCATGCAAGTAAGACCTTTACGGCTGCAAATATGTGTGTGCGCATGCGCATAATACGTTTATGCATGCGTGTTTAATGTATAACGGACAGTATAAACTAAGCTAAAATTATCTAATTCAGTTAATGTTGCAGATTGCGTTGTTCCTTAATCTTCGAATTGGATCCAGCTTATTATTTTTTGCAGACTGTTAGAGCAATTTTATAAAAGGAAGCTTGAACTTTTGATTATGTCAAATAGAATTTCCAATATAAATTTACTAATATGTAAAGGATCTACAAAGCGAAAGTATGTTTCAAAGTCCATTAAACAAAAAGTAGAATTGCTGCAAAAAATGGATAAAGGCATATCCTTTGTTTCTCTAACCATTCCGAAATCTGTTTATCAATTTCACGCGCAATGAATTGGAAGTTGATCTGTCAGCACTATCCTTATCTTCAGGGCAGATGTTTTTATTTTAGTTGGCTTATAATTCCTTACTAAACATAGTATTTCATCTCGATGTACTCCGTCTTTGATATGGTTTAAATCAAATTCCTCATCCAGGGTTTGTATACATTTCCTTACATGAAAATTAAGGACTTTTAAGGACCATCAAAGAAAAAATTAAGGACCTATCAGCAAACAAAAAAAATGAATAGAATAAAGCAATTATCCATACAACCAACTTCATGCTTGTAATTTCACTTTAAGAAACTAACAGAAGTGTGTATTATGCACTATTATTAAATTCAATTTAATACTTACCATAAAACAATTTTGAAAATTAAACTAACTCCCTACAAGTTATGAAGTAGATAACATTAAATTAGGAACATAATTTCTTGAAAAACATGTATAAGTGTATTTTACACTAATAACAGTGACTATTTTAGAGATTTACATGATTATTATTTAACTTATTTGATATTTATTTAAACACAGTCAACTACTATTATAATCACAATGTAAGAATATTTTGCAGAATAAAATAACTGATTTGTAAACATACAATTTATTTCCTTGGTTTTTTGAAAGATACTAGAATAATAAACTGTACAATAAAAGATACAAAACATTTGTGCTTTTTTAAAATCTGAAATCTTTTCAGCTATTTTAACATCTAATTTATTTATGTCTATTTCCTGTTAACTATTCTTCATTTGCTTTGATAAACAAATCAATGTTCCTGCTGGTCTCAGCTTCATCTGCTAAAGCATCTACTGCTTCATTAATATCTTTAATGTCCCTTTGAAGAAATTTTTTCTTCTGCTTCATATAATCAATTTTTTCCTCAATAATATTTCTTTTCCTCTTTGAATTTTCAGATTTAGTTAAAGATTTTTGTTCTTCTAAATAACGAACTCCACTTCTTGCAGAAGCTGCTGCTGATCTCATTTCTTTATTAATTTCAATATTAAGAACACCTCCAGAAAATTTTATGTAATCAAATACTGTGCATTGAAAAATGTATGATGAGTCACTTAAATTTTCAATTTCAATTGCTTTATTTACAGAGAAGCCCCTTTCCACAGAGGCCTGTTCATGTGACAAGATAAGAATACTTGTCACAGTGAATACTTGAATAGTGAAAATATACATTTTTTACTATATATATATATATAAAATTTATTTCCTAAACAATATTGATTAATTATTATATTATCTCCTAAGTTTAATTAAAGTAGAATTATTTTAAAAGAGTTAATCCACACAGGTAAGTTATATTTTGAAAGATGTATATATATATATATATATATATATAGTACAAAGTCCGAGATTCGGACATCCAATATCTGGAATGACCTAAAATCCGAACCTTAAAGCCATCACCAACCAAATTTTTAGGGCTTTTTTGAAGGGAAGGGGTATGCTTTACGCACGCACATTAGATTTTTTTTCCTCCTCATAAAAAAACATGCTGGAAATCCCGATTCTTAATCTCAGTTTGGCGCTAAATATCTCATTATTGAAGAAATAATTATTTTAGCATAAATTTGTGTGATTAGTAACTTGACTCCATAACTGCACATCTGCTTGGCATAATCTCAAACTGAAACATTTGTTAATTTTACACCAACTAATATTTTATATCCTTGATGCCGAAATCGTGAATCATTATTTATTGTATTTTGCTTTCATCACCACATGTTTATCAACGGATGATAAACATGCTTGATGAAGCCACAGTTTATTGAAAATGCATTTTCCAGATATCTCGTTCCTATTGGCGTCGGAAGGGTTGTGGCCTTCCAGGTTGGGATTGCTCTAATTTTGGCAAATATTTTCAGAATCCCCCCCCTTTTTTTTCTCGAGCACCTTCATCATCACTTTCGCCTCTTAAAGAACTTCCGGCTTCACGCTTTCGTCACAATCTGCCTAAATTTATGGATAATACCTGTTTCGAAAGATTGAGTGAATAGCCAATCAAACACCGGTACTTTCGTTCGGGTAGCTAATTGTTTTTTTTTTATCGTTTGCAATGCAAATCCGCCAACAGATTGGTTAAGAGCCGTGTAAATTTAATACCATATTCATGAGAAATCGTAATTCACACTTAGAAAGGCAATCATTAGAAATGATAAGAAATGTCAAATGAGCAAAATTAAGGACCGTTTATTCATTTTGGCTAAAATTAAGGACTTTTAAGGACCGTACGGAACCCTGTCGTCATTATAATTCGCTTCCGATAGTGAAGAAAGTGAGAAGTTATTGAAACGAAAAAATTCGATTGACAAATTAGTCGGTATTCTCGACACAGCAATTATAGGACTTGAACATCAGAACTTTGTAACTGAACAAGAAATTATGCCTGTTTAAAGAATTAAAGAGAAAGTATTATCACATAAAACGAAGCAACTTAAACAACTTACATTAAAAGAAATGTTTAATAAAGTAAACAAATAAATATTAAGCTATTTTTTTTAAATTTTGATACCCTTTAGATCATAATTGTTCTTTATTTCATAAATTATGGTTTCATATTTTTAATTTTATAATTTCTGCATGCCATCTTACCAGATTTAAACTGATGATCTATAATCCGGAATCGCCGAAGTCCCGACGAGTCCGGATTAACGACTTTTGACTGTATATTTTAATATTTGATTAAACTTAAATACTTACTTTATATGAAAATTAACATTTATGCTAAAAACCTGTTTATGTAAAATGCTTACATACACCAGCATGAACAGGCAAACTTATTTATGCTCTTCCCACCTACAAAAATTATGTTTGCCATTATGCCTTTCTAAAATTGTAAGCATATGAACAAAATCCTTATAACATGGAAATATGTTAAGCTAATTTGCTGTTTTTTTTTATTATTATTTATTTACCTTTTAAAACACTTTTTTACAATCAGTTATTTTTTTCCGGGGGGGGGGGGTTGTCTGATTGGTTGAACGTTCGAGGATCATGTCTCCAGCTGGAACATTTTCGGAAAAGTTTTTAAATGTTGCTCGTAGCCGGGACATGTTCCTCCTAGCTAGACAAAACATTTCTCGGAAGCCTCCCGCTTAAAGCAGTGCTACTAGAATCTTGTTTCTCGGAATTGTACCACGTAGCCACCTGCGTCCCTAGAAGTGATAGCCTCTTTATGTTATACCTCTTGCAATAGAACCAACCCCAGAAACCCCTCACAGTATTTTACTATTAAAGGTGTCGGGATATTTGTCCAACAAAAAACGTCTAGACTGTGTTGTAGACAGTGGTGCCACCATATCAATAATTTCTTCCAAAACAGCTAGACAATTGCACTTAAAAGTACAAAGAATTAGATCATTTTCAGTAACCCAAACTAAGGGACAAATAATCTTCAACAAAATATGTTGCAATTAAAATAAA
This sequence comes from Stegodyphus dumicola, assembly GCF_044657685.1. Lineage (NCBI taxonomy): Eukaryota > Metazoa > Arthropoda > Arachnida > Araneae > Eresidae > Stegodyphus > Stegodyphus dumicola. The sequence continues at coordinate 206,502,398 of NC_140771.1, forward strand.
ATTGGACAAATTAGTAACCAAATTACCTTGTTTGTTCTTGATAATAATTTGAATTATGTAATTTTAGGACTTAATGAATGCAAATTATTTGAGTTGAATATTGATTGTACTAATTTAAAAATTAAACAGAGATCTATTGTACTTAATGATGACTGCCATGTTGACAGCTGGCCCATATCTTTACACCTCCAACTTCAAGGTGTTACAACAAATGTTTATCCATGTGTTAATAATGATGATAATGTAAGAAATTTTCCAACCTGTAAATCTCTGACTACAAATCCAAAGGAATCAGTTTCTCAGTCAAACATTTATGTGAAAAATGCTGTTTCTAATACTGTCGATAACAAAGAGTATAACTTGGAGAAATTGTTAAATGATTATTCATCTGTGTTTTCTAAAAATAAGTATGATGTAGGAAAAATTAATATTGAACCTCAACGAATTAATTTAAATTCTGATTTGCCTGTATCATTAAGACCTTATAGAACATCCCCTATGGAAGAAGAGGAAATTAAGACCCAAATTGATCAATTATTACAAGCAGGTATAATTAAACAAAGTTGTAGCCCATATTCGTCCCCCGTGACTTTAGTACTTAAACGTGAGGAAGGTAAGAAAACTAGATTGTGTATAGATTATCGAAAATTGAATTCCCTGGCTAAAAACAGATACAAATCCTCTTCTTCACATTGACACTTTGTTAGACAAATTAAGTAAAGCAAAAGTATTTTCTACAATTGATTTGAGATTTGGTTTCTGGCGTATCCCTATTCACCCTGCAGATACTGAGAAATTAGCTTTTTGCACGAATTTTGGCTTAGTCGAATAGTTAAGACTCCCTTTTGGTTTCAAAAAATGCTCCTGCAATTTTTAACAGAACAATTAGATGAATATTAACAAAAAATAAAATTAATTTTGCTTGCAGTTACTTTAATGATATAATCGTTTACTCTTCCTCTGAGAAGGCACATTTAAAAATTTTATTTGAAGTGTTTAAAGAGGAGCATATTAAATTGAATCAAAACAATTGTGTGTTCACCAGAGACAAAATCACATTTCTTGGCTATGAAATAAAAAATGGTAGAATAATTTCTGATAACCATAATAGAGAAGTTATTAAGAAACTTAAAAATCCCAGTAATACCAAAGAGTTACAAAGAGTTTTGGGAAGTGTGAATGTCGAACATAGATTCATTCTGAATTATGCAACTATTAGAGCTCCATTAAATAGACTGTTGAAAAAAGATATCAAGTGGGAATGGGATGACCAATGTCAGAAAGCTTTCGACGAATTGAAAAAATTACTGATTTCCAAACCTGTTTTACAATTGCATGATTCTAGCAGGCCATGTCATATTTTTGTTCACGCTTCTCAAACTGCTGTTGGAGCTGTTTTGAAACAACCAGATGAAAATGACCTTCACCCTGTAACATATCATTCCCGAACTTTAAGAAATTATGAGAAAAATATATGATTACGGAGTTAGAGTGTTTGGCCATAGTAGATGCCCTAGACAATTTCTATTACTATCTTCATGGACAAAAATTTGTTATATATACTGACTATGTCACCCTCATTTGGCTAAAAAATTTTAAAAAATTTAAATGGTAGACTCTTCTATTGGTCACTCAAACTAAGTATGTTCAATTATGAAGTAAAATATCAAAGGAGATCTACAAATATTGAAGCTGACATGCTTTCTAGACATCCTATTTCACAGCCCCTCCAACATTGTGTACATTTACTTGATAGAAATGAAATAATCCAATAACAAAAAACTGATAATGTCTGTGGAAAAAATTACCAAGAGATAAATGATATGATGGTAATTAAGAAAAAGAATTTTTATAAAATTGTAGTACCTAAATCTTTAAGATTAAAATTGTTGAATAAAACCCATGAAAATTTTGGTCACCCGGGAGTTCAAATTATGCTTATCTTAATTATCCCTCAATATTACTGGCCTTATATTAGTGAATATTGGAAATTTTGTTAAACATTGTCATACTTGTCAACTTAATAAAAAGAAAAAACAGAAAAAATTTGGTCTTATGCGAGACGTACCCCCAACCGACAAACCTTTCGAATGTCTCTCTATTGACACTGTGGGAGGATTTAATTATTATAATTCTACAGAAAAATATTTACATATTGTTATTGACCATGCATAAAGATATGTCTGGGTTTTTCCCTCTAAAAGTATAACTTCAGAAACCTATGCCAATTGTCTAAAACACATATTTCAAATACAAGTTCCAGGAAAAATTCTGAGTGACAGGAATGCAGCCTTCACTTCCTCCAGATTCAAAAAATTTCTTAAAAAGCATAATGTTAAACAAATTTCCAGACAAATGGTAAAGTAGAAAGAGTAAATCAATCAATAGTAAGTCGACTAAAATGTAAAGTAAATTCTTCTTCTAAAAACATACCATGGACTAAAGTGCTAGAGCAAGTTGTTATCGAATATAACAACTCCCCTCATACGGTAACTAAGTTCACCCCAGCATACTTACTATTTGGTAACCTCCCTTTTGAATCTCCAGTTGATCAAAATACACACCCTTCCTTGAAGGAAGTAAGGGCTTTAGCAAAGAAAACTATAGAATACCACCAAAAGAATAAAACTAGATATGACACCAGATTTGTAGAATCTAAATTTCAAACTGGAAATTTTGTCCTTTACGAGGAATTCGAATACCGAAATACTAGAAAATTGACCTCACCCTATTCAGGTCCTTATCAGATTGTGAATCTGATAAGGGCCTGATTCTGATAATATCTGAAGTTAATTATGAAATCGACAGGGAAAATTTTCACACCAAGAAACCAATTGAGATTGTATATGCGTCAAAATTAAGGTTCTATTATCCACCCGAGAACTTTAAATTACATCATGAATAAATCAAAATTTATAAATCAATAAACTATCCATAACCCTTCTTTCTTATCCTGTCATTCCCCTTAACAGTTGACTTATCTCTCAGTGTCTGAGAAGCTTGTCTGCCCCTTTTCCTTTACTGCGGCTCCTTCAAACTCGAGTTTCAGGTTGAACGTACTTTCCCATGTGGAAAACACTCAATTGAGGCTATACTTCAAGTAGAGTACTATACTCTCACATTTCCTTCAGCTCATGTTTTCATGTTTGTGTTGTAAATTGTAGCAACAGTTGAAAAAGAAATTTCAGTTGCTAAAATTTTTGAGTTTCATTTTATGTTTCTGCAGCATCCTGTACAAAAAACTGGTATGGATGTCGGAAGTTAAATTTTGTTTTGTTATCATTAATAAGATAAAAAGCGAGTGACAAAATATGTTAAAAATCTAGCAAAATGTGTATTTTCAACAAGAGTATAAGAGCTTTAGTATCATGACATAAAAATTCAAATGTTTCCAGTGCCAATGTCAATAAATATTTCTAGTGTTAATTAAATGATCTGGAGATCTCCAAAGACCAATAAAAGACTGAAGATGAGCCTGAATGACAACTCTAATGATTGTACAGACTCATACACAAACTATGAGTGACATGCCCTAAGATATAAACTTATAATTTCAGTTATGTTACTATTTCCTATTGCCGTGTAGCTAACCAGCTATATGTTATTAGTGCTTTATTTTTTCTTCACTTAGTTACTATATTATAATTTTATTAATCATTTATTATATTTTATATACTGCATTAATTATATTTTCAAATATTTTATGTCATATCTTATGTAAAAATTTTGTGTGCCTTGAAGTAAAATCCAATCAGTTTTCCTACTCACTTAACTCAATAATAACTAAATTTTCTGCTCTCACTATCTGGAGTGTCTTGGGTCGACGGCCACGACTCCCAGCCTTTTCAGATTCGGGGGATAATCTGTAATGATATTTTTAAATCAATTGATTAAATTAAATTCTAATCATATTCCTTAATAATGTGTTGGCGATTCTCTACCTAAATTGCATCCCTGTTCCTAAATTTTGGCGAAATCCTTTCTTTATTATAAATTATATTAACCTATTGGCACCTGGCAAATCGCCAAACTCATAAATCTGTCATATTACACAAAGTCATTAAGAACACTCCTGATGAGAAGATAGCGTCACCTCATGATTTCAATTAATATCGCCGATAGGATGAGCACCATGACACACATACAGGGGTTGGACAAAAATATGGAAACACCTTTAAAAAAACATGTTTCTTTGCTTAATATGGTGTAGGAAACCCGTTGGCATCCAAAACAGCTTGCAGTCTTCTGGAATGGATAAATACAGTTCCTGTATGTTTGCCAAGGGAATATTATACCATTCTTCCTGCAAAACGGTGGCAAATTCAGATAACGATGTTGGCGGTGGATAATGCGAACGCACTTTCTGTTCCAATGTAGACCACAAAGGTTCGATAATATTCAGGTCTGGTGACTGTGGTGGCCAGGGGAGATGGGACAACTCCTCCTCGTGCTCAGAAAACCAGTCCTGGACAATGTGAGCTGTGTGAACAGGGGCTTTGTCGTCTTGAAAGACACCATCACCATCGGGAAACAAAGTTTGTACCATGGAATGAACTTGATCGGCCAAAATGTTCACATAAGTCTTGGCAGTGATGTGCCCTGACACAGTTGTCATGGGGCTAGCAGAGAACCACGATATGGCTGCCCAAACCATAACAGAACCCCCGCCATGTTTCACTCTTGGCAACAAGCAGTCTGTATTATAGGCTTGAGATGGCATTCTCCAGACATAAACTCGGCCAGAAGTGGGAAACAATGGGAAAGAAGACTCGTCAGACCATATTACTCGCTTCCACTGCTCTATAGTCCCGGCTTTATGACTTAAACACCACCTTTTCCTGTTACGGGCATTAGCATCACTGATGAGTGGCTTCTCAATTGCAGCACGGCCAGCAATTCCCTGTTAATGAAGCTCCCTTCTAATTGTTTTGGTACTCATAGGGTTCGGTAACACAACATTCATTTCAGCAGTAAGATTTGCAGCTGTGGTCTTCTTATTTTTCGTCACAATTGCTCTTAATGATCGTGTGTCACAATCACTCAGGACACGTTTTCGTCCGCGCTGTGATTTAGCAGGTGATGTTTTTCTGCTTTTCAAACATGTGGAATAAATCTTCAATACAGTACCTCTTGAAACACTAAACACCTCGGCTACCTTGCTTATGGAAGCACCTATCATACGTGCTCCAACAATTTGCGCACGTTCAAAGTCTGTTAACTCTGACATAATGCAATGACAACCTCACATAACAGTACTCCGACAACAACTGAACTGTTTAGCACATTTACGAAGTTGTATATGTGGCGTCAGTAGTCAAAAATGCCAGCGCCACCTACATATTTCATTAAAATCAATCTTTCTTTTCAAACATGCATTTCACAAGGTGTTTCCATATTTTTGTCCATCCACTGTATATCTATAAATAGGGCTTCTCCTCAAGGTACAGGAGGAATGCTTGTGAGATGGATGCAAAAATAAACGTATCACTTTATATTCCAAAATTTGTCTCATTCCTGTTGCCCCAGCTGCACAACATAAATAATGTATGAGATTGTACATTTCACATATATATATTTATAATTATATTTCTTATGCATTTTCACCATGGCTTTGCAAATCTATTGTTTTCAACATCAAGTTTACCTTCATTTATGATAAAAATTACCCCCCAACTTATAATAAAACATTTTTTAAGCAATACAGCAGACATTTGATAGTAATTATGGAAGATATTCATCTCCATCTTAATTCCTCCTTTGTCTACAAAATCCCCTTTATAGTAATTAAAAGGCAGTGTTTCAAAAGAATAATAATAATAATAATAAAAAAAACATGAAAATGTTTGCTCAATGACACTTTGTCATATATGCAATGTGGGCTTATGTAAGCCCCCCCCAAAAAAAATACCAGAACTAGATGACATAAAATCAATAATGATCATTCTAAATATGAAGGTTAACTGTAGTCAGGGTGGCCACTTAAACAGGAGAATGAAATTCCCTGACATTTCCAGGTTTTCCACGTCTGTTCTAAGAAATTTCCAGTCTGTGTACATAATGTGTGTTGGCCGTGCTGAGGCATTTTTAATTTAGATGAACTTCTCTAAATTACATATCTAATAATAATTTAAATTAAAATAAGGTTAAATTTAGGATTTTGACGCCATAACTATTCTAATAAAAGGAAGAGTAATGGACAGAGCAGCAGTCTTGTAGCAGCGATAGTAGGAAGCAAACTGACGAAAAATGGCATGAACTCTGTATTTATACTATTAGTTATATAACATGCCAGAATGTTCTCGAAAGTACTGGTCGAGCTTTTAAACATTGGATTTTTTCCACCATTAATTGTTATAAAATTATGTCACAAATGGCAGCTTCATTGTTTTAAAAAATATTAAAGATAAATTCTGGCATGGAAGGTACTGTTTACAAAATGGCAGTAGGCAACCAGTTATATCTATCCTATTAAATTATATGTAACTACCGAACAATCACCCCATTAATATTGTGACACTTTTTAAATTCTGAATGGTGAAAAAAGCAGTGTTTTTTAAGAAGTCAACAGACTTTTGATGAAAAACTTTTAAAATAAGGATATGTAATACAAATTTAATTTAATTTTTTCTTAGAATTGAAGACCTCCCCCCCCCAAAAAAAAAGATGATGACGACATTTAGAATATTTCAACAAAACATTAATAGAAAAAAATACTAATGAAAAATTAGCACAAAACTAGATTTCTCGTTTCAATTCCCGAATAATGCTCACGCCATACATAATTCGACAAGTAAGTGATCGCTTCCAGCACGGGGGGGGGGGAATTTTTTTGGAGACCGCCACATGAATTTCCCTGACTTTTCCTTGTTTTTCTGATAGCGTGGCAACATGTGTAGTGAAATATAATCCTATTTTGGATGAACAAGAGTACAAATATATTGTCAGAGATCATAAAAATTCAGTTTGCACAGAGATGCTTGAAGCTGAAAACAATACAGGGAATTCTTGTTCTGAAAGCAAATTTTCTCATACAAATGGTAATATATCAAGATTGGGGCAGCTCAGGTATGCAAGAATCTTCACAGTTAAGAATAATTTGGCATTATCTCTGCAGAATGATTAAGTTTACTGCAGACTAACCTAGAAGTCCAGTACAGACGAAGACCTTTCGTGGAAATGATAACTATAGGCATAATTACATCAAATCATCAGTACTCAGCTGAAAAAAAAAAATGCAACAGAATTTCAAACTTCTTACACAAATTATTCAGTCTTATATCCCAGCCATTTGATGTAAATAGCTGATTTCTATAATTACATTATTTTTACTCCCAGAGTAATATTTTTATTTCAAAAGGAGAACTATCCTTATAAGAAATGATAAACCCATTCTGTATAATGCATATGGAATATCTTATTTCAAAATATATACAATGAAATGGATTAAAAACTTTTTTTCAAAATAGAGTAGAATTTTTTCCCTTTCTTTTTTAACTCAACATACACATGGGTATATGCGTACTTTCTTTTCTTAGGATGCAAACTAATCTGACATTTAGTAACATAGCAGCTTCACATACAAAAGTTTTAGCAGTGCTGTTACAATAAAAACTAAAAATTGCAGCCATTCTACTATTAATTCAGATTTAATATAATTTGGTAAATATCATTAACTATTTATAAACTAGTAATCAATATATGGGGAAACCTCAACCAAAAGATACTAATGCTAAAAATAAGTAGTTGAAATGGTTTACTAACATAAATCTGAATACTTAAACCTGAATAATATAATCTGAATCTTACTAAACATAAAAAAGAATTTACATTTTCAAGAACAGAAGGAAATATTTAAAAAATATACATATTTCCCCACATATATAACTCCTTACAATATGTAATAAATTTATGTTACCTTTTTTAGACTAAATTCTTCATATCTGAAGTAAATCTATTATTGCTTTCAAAGTAACTTATGCATTATTGATGCCTACTGATCCAAACATATCAATACATACATATATATATACATATAATAGTCAAAGTATACATTACTTTTAAGATAATGAAATTAAATTTAACAAACTTTTAAATATATAAGGACAAAAAAGTTTCAAACAAACTTGTGATGTGGGAGAAAGTTCTCTTCTTCTGGAAATATCAAAAGATAAATTACGGTGAACTTCTTTCAGCGCAGGTAATTCTTGCAAAGCAGTGTCTTCAGGCAGAGGATATGTTTGTTTCCAAGATTCACCATTTTCTTCCACTTGAAACAGATGTTCTATTGCATTATGAAAGACAAAAGATTCTTTAATTATTATTTATTACAATGCATTACTTAAATTGGTTACAATCAATTTCATGGACATCTTCAGTATCAGTCATGCTGATTTAATAATGTTTGGTTTATTTGATTATGGCAAAACAATCAAGGACTATTTGCCTAAGGGGAGAGATGCCTTCACGGCAAGTTTTCTAAAGGAAACTGGCAAATATGAATGTTACACAGAGGGAAAACTATAAAAATGCCCAGGCAGCCAGCCCACTTCACTCTGATTCGAAACGTGAACCAACCTACCAGTGTTCAGCGACTTTACCACTCGGTCGTTGGTGGGCCTGATTTAAAAGAGAAAAATACATAGTTTTCTGGTTATAAATAACAAATACATAAATAACAGAACTAAAATAAAACATATTCATAACTTAATTTAAGAAAAGATTAAAAATCTTTCAAGTTACGTTTTCTGAAAAATTACTGATTAAACTGTTCATGTATTTCATATAACTGCTAATTTCATATGGGTAAAAATCATAAAAATTTTGAAAAATAATTCAGAAAAAAAAAAAGTATAAAGGCAATTTTAGAGATACAGCTACACATTCCTCAGTATTTTGAAACACATATGGGGGGATAAATATTTATTGTAAAAAATGAATAATTAGACAAATGAAACTAGTTTTAAGATATTTACAGAAGTTTTTTTGCTTTTGATAAAAAGTAATTTGGAAATTATGCTTCATGACATTTATTACCTTATTTAAATTAATAATATATATGTGTGTGTGATGATTTATTTCACTGTAGATAACTTAGTATAAGAACATCTTGATTAGGGAATGCCGCAATTCACTTTTTAATCATGGCCAAGAAAAGTGCTGCATAGATTATGTAAAAGAATAGCTACGTAGAATAACGGTACAGCTGGATGACCAGGTGGAATTTGGGAAGAAGTGCAACCAGCTCTGTAGTTAAAAATCATTTAATTTTGGATGATGAATTTTTTAGCACATATATCTCCTTAATTGGTAGAACACTAAGGGTGTTAAACACATCCCATAGTTTTAGATACACAACTAAATGACCCGGCAAACATTGTTTTGCCATATAAATTATTTCTAGGGAATATTTTGGTAGAAAAATATAACTAATTGTAAGTGTGATGATGTGGTACATGAATGAAAGAGGCATGGAGTGCTGTGAACGATGACGGAATATAAAAATAACAAAACTCCATTTATTTTTTTTTATTTATTGTAATTTATTCTTTAAAATTATATATATCACTAATTATGACAATATCACTAAAAACAATATGAGTCCCTTAATACAATAGAGTTTACAATATCTTTAAACACAAACAAACCGTGTGGTCTGCCCACTCGAAATCATGCCATGTATAATCGTCCGTGTGAAAAACATGGTGTGCTCAAATCTAAGCTACAAACAAACATTGTTTGGCCTTGAGACTTATTGATAGTCATTGCAAATGCCAATCTAATTGGAAATTGAAGACATTTACATTGAATTGGCATATCTGTGGGTATAATAGGGATTCGTGGTAGTAATATATTTTCACCTTGGAACTTGCTATTTAAAATGATGGCTTTGATAATGTTTTTCATTAATTTTTTAATGACTAATCGTGTGCCGCTGCACAGCCGTGGTGGGTTCCAATTACGCAGCAAAATAACCCGCAAATCCAAACCTTCAATGGTAAATTACGCGGTGGCATGCCTTGCAAATCCAATGAGTTTAAAAACTCTGTTGGATAATTCACAGCTTTATTGGCATCGCAAACTGCATCAATAGATTTGTATAACACCAAGTACCCTGGTAACAACTGTTGTATCTTGAGATTCAAATCGTTGACATCCACATTTTTTGCTGCTAAAATTGCTCTTTCTGGCAGCCCATGGTTAATGTATTGTGTGTGTACATCGGGAAATATCTGGTCAATGAGAGCATCTTGCAAATTAATGATTGCACAGAAATCGATCAGTAATTTTACGCATCCAGTTTCATCTATAGTACATTTTCCATCGCTAATATCTAACAGTTGTTTTGAGAATGTTTCAGCGGATGGATTTTGAAGCACTTGAACGTGCATACTTACTTTCAGTTGTACTCACACACACACACACAAAAAAAAAAAAAAAAAAAAAGGAGGTTCAGATTTTAAACTACGTCCAAAGAGACCTTTTTTTAACATTTTGTGTGTAGCCTTTATTTATTAAATATCATGTTCTCTGCACTTAAATCATAAAATTGAGTTCGACAGCAATATTGCAAAATAATTTTAAAATGAGCATATCTTTAGAATTTCCAATACACAGTTCCGCGCACTGGAGATTAAAAACGTTCCCCCACCCCCGGTAGAGTGTTGCCATTGCTCGCTTTTAAATCGTTGAGTTTATTAATTAAAACTTTGTTCAAGTTTTACAAAATATGAAATTGATATTAAAACAAATTCCGAATTTCAAATTTGGGCTTTCACATTCTCACATTCATAGGAGTATTACATCATTCAAAATTCGATGGCTCTATGTTCCGTTGTTTTATTACAATGCGAGAAATATACATACTTTATGCAGATTCTTCATTATTTAATTTCGTCAAATATAACACAGGGTGATAGTATTTGGTGGCAACAATTTGAAAAGTGATACGCCATTTATAGGGTTCTGATGCAAAATTGCAAAACGAAAACAACAGTCCTTCAGGGACGAAGCCTTTTTGCACTAAAAAAGTGTAAAATTCAGGAGAAAAGATTTTTACATAACAAGATCAGAAAACTAGGTAATTTTTTGTAAAAAGTGTGAAAAATTCATAAAAGTTGGCAACTATAATTTTATTTCTTGGAAAAAGTTAAACTGAAAACAACAAAGTAAAACTGTTTTCTCTTTAATAGTTAGATTTTTTTTTTAGTGAAAAAAAATCTTACCTATAGAACATAAAAGTTTATCTTCAATTTTCAAAAGTACATTTAATAATTCTATAAGACAGGATAAAAGAAGCTGAGAACTCTGAAATGGGAAAAAAGTACAAAAATTTTTGCATTTCAGATTATAAATAGATTATTATATTTTAGATTATAGAATATTGTATAGCTTTCAGAACAAAAATTTTGATTTTCACTTTAAAACAAATTTAAGGTACTTGCATATTATAGCAACCATCTAGATGCAGTTAGCCAAATTTTACAGAAGGAAAAAAAAAAAAAAAAAAACTCTTTTACTGCAAAAAATTATACTTTGCATACAAGCATATTACTATGTTCATATTCTATATTTCCACTATGCATTTATTCCAAAAGGCGACCAGTAAACTTAATTAAATTGCCTTTTGTTTTTGTTGTGGTGAAAATTTTGTAGCAGTTGCTTTGAGAAAGAATTGAAAGTATTATTAAAATCGACTTTAACACATAAAATAATACTAAGTTTTCTAAAGAGCCAATAAAAAGAACACACACACACACACACACACACACACAAAAAAAAAAAAAAAAAAAAAAAACATTTACGGAACCCCCCCCTGGCAACATTGGAAACTGAATAATTGTCATGGGTATGTTTGCCTGAATAACTGATATGTGCATGTTTACCAGCATTTGGTGCATTTCCAAACTGGTGATTTCTACTAACATGGTTGTCATAACGTGTAAGTACCATATTAAATATGCATCCAACAACAAGACACTCATGCTGAATTAAAATAAAGAATAAAAAAATATACCTCAACACATGCAGATAATATATCTTCATTAATTTTGAGCCAATCACATAATACTTTTAAACATGGCAAAAGAGTATTTTTCTTAACAATCTGGATAAGCATTTCAGGTGACAGTGAAGAATGTTCAAGAATCCTAAAGAAAAACAAAAATAGCACAAATTTAATTATAGTCGAAAAGTCTATGAAATATTTTAATAAACAAGAAAAACAGTACAAGGCCGTAAAGTAAATTTTAATTTGAGATGTATGACAAGGTTGCCAAACAGGAGAATGAAATTCCCTGATTTTACTAGGCATGTTTTAAGAAAATTCTAATCTATCCACATAGTGCGCATTGGCTGTGCTGAGGGTAAATTAATTATAGTAGCACTTGAACATGAACACAAAATTAATGCTAATTACATATCAATTTGAATATGTATATATAATCCCCAAAGCATTAATACATGGTAACCATAAACATTCTTGCCATTTTGGACAGTCAGAAAGAAAAATGTCATAAAACAAATAATAATCACTGCTAGTCCTCAAAGTAATCACCATCGGCATTCAGTGGCTTTTACCAACGAGTGGCTAGCTGTGCGATGCCAATCGTCCAAAACTCAGGAGTCTTGGATGCAAAGAAGTCCGTGAGGGTCTTTTTGAGGTCTGGCCATTTGTTGAAGCATTTCTCAAGAAGATGGCTGTCCAGGAAATGGAAAAGGTGGTAGTCTGTTGGTGCTGGATGGGGTAGTGTCTCCCAGCCCCGTCGCTGGATGGTGTCATTGGCCTCCCAAGCCACATGCGGGCTTGCATTGTCATGGAGAAGGAGTATACCCTTACGATTGACCAATGCTGGCTCTTTATGCAACAGTGTCTGATGCACACGCTCCAACTGTTACCAGTATGGGCCTGCCGTGATGGTTTGGCCCACTGACACAAGCTTATTAGTGCACCACTTGGTGACTAGCCCACCAGATACAGAGCATGATTTTGCATGGGTGCAGAGAAGGTCATGCAGTGTGAGGTCCCGTGATTGCAACCAATGCCTGGAACGTCTGGGCGTGTCCTACTGGACCCACTTTTCATTGCTGATGAGTACTCTATCAAATATGGGTCCACTGCGGTGCTGAGTAAAAAATGACAAACAGGCAGCAGCACACTGTTGCTTGCTTCGGACAGTGAGTGCGGTGCTCAGCTTATATGCTTTTCCTATGCAGTGCAAATGGAGTCTAATTGTTTCATCAGATACCTGGAAGTATGCAGCAAGCTCGTCACATGTTTGGCTATTGTCACTCTCTATGGCTGCTCTCAGGGCCTCATCGCCCAGCACTTGTGGCCGACTGCTGCATTGTGCATCACTAAGAGATATATCCCCTGAACTAAGAGATATATCTGAACTTCTGGAACAGTTGCCTAGCAGTTTGTTCTTTAACAGCATCATCCCCAAAAGCCTGGCAAATTCAGCGACTTGGTTCTGATGCTGACAGGTCCACTTTAAAATCATACAGCAAACAACACCGAATGAGCGCTTTTGACGCATCCATTTCAATCAGTCGCTATGAGAGTTATGCTGGGGGGTAATGTTACCCACGTCCATAATTATCCTTAAGTCACACGTGCCCCCTGGGTGGTGCTAAATGGGTAACTGTGACAAAGTCTTGTGGCATACAGGGATTTAGTGGGATGAGATTCGGTCTGATGATGAGTAATCTATCTTATGACAGCCCAACGGACAGCTCTTTCATGGGAAAACCGGCGATTGTGGGGAGGATTTGAAACTCCGAGGACCTTTGATCTGGAGAGGAGGGGTCTTGGAGGAAGCAGCCATGTAGAGGATACAGGAGAAAAGCTGAGTTTTGCGTCTCAGGCCGCCAGATAGTACAGGAGCTCAGGGCAGCCTAACCAGCATGTCCTAGCTGCTCTATCAGCTGGTATATAATCTTGCCTGCCTTGTAGTTGCAGGTGGTGCCTGGGTGGGGTCCTGCATGGCAGAGTGGGGGGCTCTTCCAAGGTCACTGCTGGCTGCTAAATCTGGGGCTAACCCCTCCAAACTGGCTCTTAGAAAATCGGAAGGAATTTTTCTCCCCCCTTTTTTCAATCAGATACCAAAATGGATGCTTGCAATATAAAATTAGAAAAAAAACGCATCTTCTGAAACCCCCACTATAACCACTGTAGCTCCTTCTGAGGAAGTGAATGCACCCTCGGGTGCGGATGCTCTTCTCTTCAGGACTACAGAAACCAGAACCGTTGGAGAAATGAAATTCCAGCTGAATATTTCAGAAACATTAAAAACACAAATTGGGACCTTTATAAGGACTCCCTTGTTTCTAATGTCATTAACCTTCAGGTTTTAGACAATAATTGTACAGTCGAGGAACTTGATACTCAAGCAAACAATCTGACAAATATCATTATTGAATCTTATCATGCATCATGCCCTCTCAAACGAAGGAAGTACTCTCCTAGCAAGAGAGTTTGGTGGACCAAGGAGCTTGAAAGCCTCCATCCAGAAGTTCGGAGAGCTCACAGGAAAGCAGTCAGAAATAAATCTGAAGTTAACTGGTCTAACTTCAAAATTCTACAAAGGAAATTTAAAAGTGAAATCAAGAAAACTAAATACAACTTATGGAGATCGTTCTGCACAGATATTCTGTCCTACCATGAGACTGCCAGAGTATATAAGATTCTTAAAAGATCTCAGGAGTCTCGACTCTCATCGGTTATGCAACCTGATGGCAGTTATACTATAAACCCTTTAGAAACACTTTTGACCATGTTGAATTTTCATCTGGGGGACACAAGTGTCCTCAGGAGTTTTGACTCTCATTGGTTATGCGACCTGATGGCAGTTATACTATAAACCCTTTGGATACACTTTCGACCATGTTGAATTTTCATCTGGGGGACACAAGTGTCACCTCTGACCCCCAAGAAAATGCATTGGAACTACTTCATAATCCATTAGATTTGGATTTTGCTAAGACAATAGTGAACTTTGAAAAGGCTAAAGTGGCCCTTCATGTATTTCTTCCCTTTAAATCTCCAGGGAACAATGGCATTTACCCAATTCTGGTTCAGAAAGGCTAGGATATTTTTGGCCACATTCTCCTGGACATATTCGAATCCAGTTTGGTTTTAGGATATGTTCCTAAGGTGTGGAGAATTTCACGAGGTGTGTTTCTTCCTAAACCAGGAAAAGATACATATGAGAAACCAAACTTATTTAGAATGATTACTCTAACATCCTTCCAGCTTAAGCTGTTGGAGAGATTGATTTTCTGGCACCTCCAGTCAGATAATAATCTGAACCATACTTTTGGCTTAGACCAACACGGTTTTAGGCCTGGCTTCTCCACTGAGTCGGCCTTACACCAACTCGTGTGGAGAATAGAAAAAACAATTATAGACGGACACTTTGCCATTGGGATTCTACTGGATATTGTAGGAGCCTTTGATAACATCGGTTTCGAGAAAATACATAAGGCCCTTACTGGAAGTCATATTCACCCTATGATTACTAGATGGGTCATCTTTATGATTAAAAACAGGAATATCTGTGTTAGTCTCACTGACTATGAAGTGAAGAGAGATATTACTAAAGGGTGCCCGCAGGGTGGTATTCTTTCTCCGTTCCTGTGGAATCTGATATTCGACTCACTCTTAGTACTTCTATGGGAGGAACCTCGCATGTCACAGGCTTATGCAGATGACCTTATTGTGTTATTACAGGGTTTCGATATCGAAACCCTACACAATCAAGCTCAGCAGATCTTGAATAAAGTTTCACACTGGGGTGAAACAAATGGCCTATCTTTCTCTGCTGAAAAATCTGAGGTCATAGTTTTCACGTAGAGAAGGAAATGGAAACTGACAGATTTATATCTGGGTAACCAGATTATCAAACGTAAGGAATGCGTTAAATACCTAGGATGTTACCTGGACAGTAAACTTACATGGATCACCCATATAAAAGAAAAGGCACAAACAGCCACAAATGTTCTAGTACTTTGTAGGTGAATCGTTGGTAAACAATGGGGCCTTAGCCATAAATCTACTCTATGGATTTATACTGCCATAGCCCGGCCAATGCTTTCTTACGGATGCGTGGTCTGGATCAATGTTATTAACAAAAGCACATATTTAAATATTTTACAAAAGGTGCAAAGACTTGCTTGCCTATGCATTAGTGGGGCTTTAAATAGTACCCCTACTGCTGCGTTAGAGTTTTTATTGCAAATTCCACCCTTGAAATTATTCTTGAGGGGAGAAGCAATTAAAGCCATGTATAGATTGAATAAAAATGGCACATGGTGCCAAAGGACAGGTTTTGGTCATAAAAGCCACCTGAAAAGCCACACTGACATATGTCTGGACTTGGGCAATGAGATCCCTATAATCTATATGCCCAAAGATGCAATTACTAAAACAATAGTTCTAGATAAACTATTCTCAACTCATATACCAAAAAGGAATGAGATAGAATCTCTAATTGACCTAATTCCAACAGGATCAATTGAATGTTACACAGATGGATCAAAATCCAACTTCACTGGAGCTGGAGCTATTATAAGAACCAAGGGATCTGAAGAAGATTTCATTAGATTTCATCTATACCTTGGTAAATTAACAACTGTTTTCCAAGCCGAGGTTCTGGCAATCAATATGGTCGCCAGGGAGCTCTTAGCTGAAAATACAGTTGATAAGTATATATATATTCTCTCTGACAGCCAATCAGCCATCCTTGCCCTGGCTAATCGTGTCAAGTTACAAAACTGTGTTTTGACCTGTACTCAAGATCTCAATTCTCTGGCTCAGGCCCATAATACCATTAGTTTAGTCTGGGTCCCAGGTCATTGTGATTTTGCTGGAAATGAACTAGTTGATAAAAGTAGCTAAAGATGCTTCGCAACTACCCATGTTTGGCCCAGAACCATTTTATCCAGTTTCATATCAAACTGTTAAAAAAAGAAATAAGAAGCTGGATAAAGAACAAACATGATGATATATGGTCTAAACTACCAGACTGGGCTCATTCTAAGTTGGTGCTCAGTACACTTAACTTATCAGGTAAACTCATACACCTCAGTAGAACTAACTTACACCAGGTAATTCAAATTGTTACCGGACATGCTTATCTGGCTAAGCATCTCCACAAATGTGGTCTTGTCGAATCTCCTCTCTGCCCAGCTTGTGGAGAAGAAGAGGAAACACCTTTTCACTTTTCTGGGACGATGTCCGGTGTTTTCTGTCCCTAGAAACAAATTCCTTGGGTTTCCCTATATTACCTTTGATCAAGCCCTTCTATACAAAGGGCTCTTTGGCATAATAGGGTTTCTGATGTATACTAAACATCTACAGGTAAGGTGAATTTGAAACCACAAGAAACAAGCATCAAGACGCCCTGTGAGTTTTTTTTTTTTTTTTTTTTGAAAAGAAACTATGCAGGAATTTCCCTCTCATAGCTTTGTTTTGGAATATAATTTGAAAATAGATATCAAATCTTTATACACTACCTGGCCATTTGGCTTGAGAAAGCACCTCTGCCTTCCTTATTTAATTTTTTTTTTTTTTTCCCCTCGCCATCACACTCTTGTTTGGTCAAGAATTTGCGTTTGGTGGTTTGGGAGGGATTGAATTGGCTCTTCATCCAATAGGGAAGTTTTCACGATTCAACCGACACCCTGAATTTAGAGATGGGATCTTTTGCTGATACTATAGATTTGGTGTCAGTTTGGGATCTTATCTATTTAATTATTACTTACCTTTCATGGGAGTTAGCATTTAAATCCCTTGATTTAAATGATCAAATGGCGGAAGAGTAATGGGCAATATTGCCTAAACTCTAAACTCTAAGAACTTTTTTGGTTACCTTGTATTATAACTATAACAAGAATTGTTTTCTTCACTGAGGATTGCGATTAGAATCTGCCCATTTTGGATTTAAAAATGTCTTTTTTTGCTGATATTTGCAGCTAAAAGACATAAAGAAATCTATTTAATGATATTTCAAAATAAATTCAAGTATTTTATGTTTATTTAAAAGCATAAATAAGTAAAAAATGTGTGCACAAAATTTCATGATGGTATGTCATCATACAGCTAGAATTAATTTCAGGAGCATGCCAGAAAAAAATTGCCCGAAATTTAAAGTATTATAAACTAATAATAAATTTGGAAGGAAGAAGCAACATTAAATGATATGAACTACATTAAGTTAATTAAAGACTAAAAATTGAATTACAATAACCATTGGTAACCATTGGTATTTTGGGTAATATAGATACATGAAATGGTTATCTTGGATGACTGATTATTATTATCTTTTTAATTTTACTGGAAAATAACAAATAAGGCATTTATTTAAAAAAAAAAAAAAAAAAAAAAAAAAGATTTAAAAGATTTTGTTTTATATGAGAATAGGAAGGGTGATTTTCTTTCATTCAACATGCATTGCACAAGCGCATGTCAGTGTCTGGATTTTTGAGGTTACTGGAAATCAAGAGATACTGGAACCTTGCTTTGCCTTTCTAACAGATAATCTGACCGGTGCTGGGAAAACTGGCTCTATGCTAGCTGCCTGAATGGCAACTGCCAATTTTGGGGAATATAGATGCATGAAATGGTTATCTTGGATGACTGATTATTATTATTTTTTAAATTTTACTGCAAAATAACAAATAAGCCATTTATGAAAAAAAAAAAAAAAAAAAATATATATATATATATATATATATATGATTTAAAAGATTTTGTTTTATATGAGAATGGGGGAGGGATTTCCTTTCATTCAACATGCATTGCACAAGCACATGTCAGTGTCTGGATTCTTGAGGTTACTGGAAATCAAAAGACAGTGGAACCTTGCTTTGCCTTTCTAAACAGACAATCTGACCTGTGCTGGGAAAAACTGCCTCTATATGCTAGCTGCCTGAATGGTAACTGCCAAAAAAGTAATTGATTCAAATGGTGTAAAAATCGCTTTTTGGGGATCGCTGTATTAAATTCCCTGCTGTTTTCAGATTTTGAATAAATATTCAAGTTTTCTAACTTTTTTGGTCAATTTTTGAATTTCCTTACTTTTCCCGGTTTTTTAGATAGTGTCGCAACCCTGGCATGAATTTTTTAGAATTTATGCCTTTTCTAAAGTTTAACCTCAAGTAAATAAAAATTTAAAGCAGTACAAACCTTCCCTTTCGCACTGCTTTACTTTTGTTACAGGAACAAATACTGCTGAAATACAAAATGAGAAAAACACAAAGCAAAAACAATATTCTCCTTTATTAGGCAGCATTTGCCCATACCATCCATCTGCAATCATGTAGTGTATCACTCATCTATAGTCATTAACTTAGTTTTAGTGAGTCAGTTCTCAAACTGTTACATGAATACTAGATCACCCAGAGAAAAGTTCAGATATGTGCACTGAGGCAAATACCTGCTTAGCCAGTAGGACTTATGCCTTCTACAGCAGAAGTCATTCTGTTTAGTTGAGCTCATTTATGTGCATTATGATGCATAATTCAAATGCAAGCCAAGTCTGTGTATGATAACCAGAAAATTAAACCAAATTCATGATTTCATTAAAATATTCATGAAGAAGTAAATAAGTTTTATTTAGTTTAAAAGATGGAATGCAAGTAAATAATTTGCATAGGTCTAGATGGGATGCTTGAGGGCCATTGTGTAGTGGCTAGCATGTTGTACAGCAGCACCACAGGTCCAGGGTTTCATCCCCGGGCTGAGCAAGGTTGACCTTTCATCCTTTGAGGGTGTCAATAAAATGAAGTATCAAATTTGCTTGGGGACTAAACACTGGGGGTCTTGTGACAACCTGAGCACTCGTCCCGGCAAAATGCACAAACACTCTGGGGCCCATGTTCTAGACAGCGGATATCAGGCCATTGCTCGCCATGGCTCAAGGGCTGTTTGTGCCGCCGAGTTCAGTTTAGTTTTTAGATGGGACTCTTACACAAACCTTCTCTCTTGATAAGAGAAAGTAGATTCAGTTTCAGGATTATCAAACATTTCACTGAAATTGGTTGAAATAACTGTAATTTTCAAATTTAAGTGTTACTGATTAACAGATCATGGTAACTGGATACAACCTCCTCTACAGCTAACTGTTTTAACACTGTGGTTTGATTTTGCTGCTCGCTAAAAAAAGTATTAAATTTAGGTACTTCCTGATTATTCACACCTTGATTTCAATATTCAATAGAGTTGTCATGTTTTTGATGTAATTTCAAGTACAAACACAGTAACAGACAACTCACTAATGCATGTACCATCCATGGATTCGAACACTTTATATTTAACCATCTCATAAATTTTCCTGCATCTTACAAACTACTTTATTATTATTAATGAACTTAACAATACCACTGAGCCATTAAAATAGGCAGGCAAACATTTTCTCTAATTGGCAAAATTACTAATATAAATAATACGGAATTTATTTCTTAAAAACCAATCTTTTACGAGGTTTTAATATCTGTAATTCGATGGGACACACTTATGCCAGTTTTAAAACCAAATTTAAAATATTATGTGAACAAAATTAAAATTCCAAGAGTCTTCCTTAATCACTTTACCGGCCCATGGTGGATTCTGGTACTAGCTCTCAAGAGAACAGGAAATCCTCTAACGCCATATGTTATGAGTTGACATAGGGGTGCAAATAATAAGAAAATACCTAAATTAATTAATTACGTATGGAAAAATAAAAAAAAAGTTCCACGAAAAAAAAAAACACAGAATAAGAAAATCTGAAAAGTTTCAGATTTTAAATTATGCTCCAAAGGGGCTTTTTTTTAACGTTTTGTGTGTTATATTAATTTATTAAATATGTTCTTTGCACTTAAATCAAATTTCAGTTCAACAGCAACGTCACAAAATAATTTTAAAACGAGCATATTTTTAGAACTTCTGATACACAGTTCCATGCACTATAGATAAAAATGTCCCCCCCCCCCTGTAGAGTGCTGCCATTACTCGCTTTTAAATCGCTCAGTTTGTTAATCAAAAATTTGTTAAAGTTGTATAAAATATGAAATCGATAATAAAACACATTCCAAATTTTAGATTTGGGCTTTCAGATGCCCATATTCACAGTAGTATTATGTCATTAAAAATTGGATGGCTCTAGTTTATCACAATGCAAAAAACGTACATACATTTATGCAGATTTTTCATTATTTAATTTCTTCAAATATAATATAAGGTGATATAGTATTTAGTGGCAAACAGCCTTTTAAAGTTTACAGCGCAAAATCACAATACGAAAGCAATAGTCCTTCAGGAACAAAACCCCTTTGCTCTAATAAGTTGTTTGTATTTCAGTATTAATTTCTATTTTGAGTACTGGAATAATAATTTTTAACTGAAAAAATATGAATGTAATAATTAGTAAAAAGATAAATGGTAAATATAATGGCAAAAATATTAAACAAAAATTAAACACTAGAAGCATAAAAGTTAAAACTTAATGCCTTGAAAAAATAATTACATTAAGAAGATATTCTAGGTACAGAAAAATTAGAGAAGAGATAGTTATTTTTTTTTAATAAGTTAGTTAAGAGGCAGCTTATTTCTTTTCAAATTATTATATCTTTAAAATATAGACTACAGAATATTTTCAAAAGGTGAGTAATCAAAATAAATGCCAGTATTTTTAATGTATTAAAAAAATTAAAATATTGAGAAAGTGGCAAAATTTATTATTAATAAAGTAATTTTTAATATTAAATTAGTATTTTTCATGTACTGATTTCAAACACTCACCTATCTACATCATCAGCAGTATATCTCTCTGTATCAGCATTGTAACTAGCTTCTTTTGCTTCACCATTA
The DNA here is from genome assembly GCF_044657685.1 of Stegodyphus dumicola. Taxonomy (NCBI): domain Eukaryota; kingdom Metazoa; phylum Arthropoda; class Arachnida; order Araneae; family Eresidae; genus Stegodyphus; species Stegodyphus dumicola. Next base: position 206,524,245 of record NC_140771.1, read on the forward strand.
CTGGTAATATCTGTAGAACCATTAGCTACAATAAAATTTTTATCTGAATTCACATCCCTTTTATGTTTTCTATAGAGAAAATGAAATATATTAAAAATTTCTACTTAAAATATTAGTTTGGAAAAAACATGAAACTTTAATTTTACATTTGAAGATTTGAATTGTGTCTGTTTACAACATTAAAATTAAGATAGAAATTATTAACCTTAATTAATTAAAAATAATTAAACAGTTAATTCTTTTTTGATGAAGTAATTTACTTTACAAGTTTCTCAACATTTACAATATCTATAAATATGCATGTTCTTGACGAAACTTTGAACTATATTATTAGTGACTTATGAAATGAAATGAACACATCTGAAAAAGAAGAGTTTTGTTAGTATGTTAGTAGTTACTATATACTACTATAGAGACTAAAAATATAATTTCAGAAATGCACATAACTTCAATTTAATATCTTTTGGTCACTATTTAATACCTCTTGGTTGTCTAATTTTTCTGTCTATGATACTGCCTTCGTTTATTACAAAGAAACATGACGTTAATTTTTCTTACAACATATAACAGTTCTGTGAAAACTCACATTGTATGCACATACAATTTAAATATTCCTTTCATTACAACTTTTGCAAAATTTCCTTTCATAAAGCTGATCCATACTACTATGAAATCTTAGTTCAATTATTAAATTTTAATATATACTTAACTCCTAATGATTTAAACATAGTATTATTTCATATTAAATAATTTTTTATTAAAATTTCACAAATTAATTGTACTAGCTTAACACTTCTCACCCCCTCCTTGTAAGATAAAACTAAAAACTAGAGAGACAAATAAACAAAAATAAATAAATAAACAGTTTTTTATGCATATAATTAATCAAATTCTAAACACAGTACACTACACAATAAAAAGAGATGATAAATTGATAAGTTAAGCGAATGTAGCTAGAATTTAAGTAAGATGTTAATTAATATATCAAACTTTAAAATAATAATAATAATAAAAAAAACTGAGAAACAAGAACTGCATTACTCTTCATTATTTATATTATTTTGTTCCAGTAATAGCTCATCTTCATTTTCACTTAAACTTTCACTACTGCAGCTTCCTGTTTGGCTGACATCAGAATTCAACAAAGCACTTTCTTCATCTGATTCAGGTAAATCAGCTATTTCTCCTTCTAAAAAATTAAATAATTAAGTGTGACAAATACATGCATACCCATTTTTAAAGCATTTTTTAAAAATAATATTATAACACAAATTTTAGAAAATAATGCAGTGCATAAAATAATATAAACAAAGCTAAAAATTTACAAGCAATTTTTGTAACTCAAATTAAAATGTATGATAGAATTGAAAGCAATATAATAAATTTAGAGTTACCAAACAAATATGTGACAAATGAAAAAAAAAATGATGTAGTTTTGTCAAAATACAAAGGGTACTTAAAAAGTTTTTTGACACATAAAGATTATAAAAAATGCTGAAGTTATTTCAGTGATAAATTTTTGAAGTATCCTTCAGATAGTTCATTATACTTTTTAAACTTAGGAATTGGAATCTGAAAGTTCTGCAATCATTCTTTAGAGGCACTCTTTATTTACTCTTTCTAATATTTTTCTGTAATATCAACTGTGATTCTAGAGCAGAAAATCATGTTTCCACTTGTATGGAACAAAAATAAAAAGTCACATGAAGCAAGGGCATGCAGATACATTCAATTGATATCCTTTAAAAAACATTCAATGATTTGAACCCTAAAATCTGTTGTACCATCATGATGCACCAGAAGTTTCAATGCTTGATTACTAATTTCTCTGTTTCCAAAACCTTTTGGTCATATACCAATACAATGTGACTTAACACTTTAGTTTCCAAATTAAAATAAGCCTCACAGTTTGCTTTAAAAACAGCTGTGTCTCGACTAACAGCTGTAGCCATCCCTCGGTGTTCTGCCTTTTTTCCATTTTGACTTTCATTTTGAAAATTTCACATGACGCACTGATGATTTATTTCTCATTTGAAACAAAAAATTCAAGTTTTATCCCTAATTAGGATTTCTGATAATGTAACATTTATTTCTTATTTTACTTCCAACAAATTCAATTCCAGATAATGAGGAATTTAAATTATTAGTCCTTCTTTAATTCAGAGCTATTTTGAAGAACACTTTTAATATCTTGCAAATTTTTGCAAAATATTTGCTTTTTAAAGAGGAACAATTGTGGAGATTTTGTTTTACTAAAATTTTTACAGGAAGCAGCATTTTCAGACATCAAACAGCCACTCTGATTAAGGGAAATACCAAAGAGGAATCTTCTATTGCCAAATTTCCATAAGTCAACTGCAAACTGATTTGACTGAGAAAAGCAGTTTTGAGATTTTAATATAAGTCATAAAATGTTGCAGACCAAAACAGCATAACTTGTATTGAGAACAGAAGTGATTGTGACCCCAATAAAAAAAACTTAAAAATTACCTAGGCTAACAATGTAACATAATTTGAAATAATTTAGGATATTAACCTTCTAAAACCGGGCCGAAATTCTCATAATATAGCCTTCAGACCGGCGCGATCCGAAACAGTTTTGACCCCTCTTTGACATTTTCCTAATGAGAAAAGTCGTTAGTTCCCCTCCATGGATGAAGTAAAATTTACATGTTTATCGGACGCTTACGTCCCATAGTAGAGGGGTTGCTAGATTTGCAATTTTTTCGATGATTATTTTGCTTTCATTTAAATGAAGTTCTAAATAAATAGTGCATAAATAAATATGCAGTACTGGATGCATATCCAGTGCACGCTTTATTCAGAACAAAATGTATGCAATGTTTATATTTCACTCACTATTTCTAATCAATCTCGTAAATAATTTGAGAATTTTTTAACTTTGTTTTCACTCTTCATTTATATTCGCATATTTTCGTATTAGAAATTAGAAAGCGAGAACAAAATTTAACAAAATATAGTAAATACGGACTAGATTTGTAAGTCTGCAGGCTGGAATGCGATTTTTAATAACATATTTTCATTAATAAAATACTGGTAATGACTAATTTAATGAAATAATAATAATAATATTTATTACCATTAGATGATTAGAATGAGATTCAATACAATTAGATTTTGAGATGAACTTACAGCAATAATAAAGCTTTACATAACAATAACAGAGATTTAAATCTGCTTTTTTCAATAATTTTGTTATTATAATATAAAAATCAAAATCCAAGATACATTGGTTGCGTTTAATCATTTAATTTAACAAATATTACATTGGATTATCAGGCAAAGAAGGTATATCTTTAACAAGAATTTTTCTTTGTAAAATTGGCTTTTGTTTATGTTAGCAGAGAAAAAAATCCGTGACCTATACATGCAATCATCAAAAGAATTTTGAGAACAGTTTTAAATGTTCATGAAGAATTAATTATGCGTCAATTTCTTTTCATAGGTAGAAATTTCGTCTAAAACCATTGTTATATCCAAAAGGTGAAGTCTACTTCATTTTCAACGAATATTCTATTTGCACATAATATATTTTCTAATTTATTTTAGAAAGAGTAATCTTTCACATTTTCAAAAGAATAAGGAAATACTGGGTGTTGACACAATGTAGTAAATCTGTTTTTCATATTTCTTCCAGTAATGAAAACGATTACCCTGGAATATTTTCAAAGCAAAATTAAGAAAACCGTTTACGCCAAATTTTGCATAAAGTATCTTCTCGTGTATTTTTTTATTTAAAGTGTGGAATTTTCTCTTTGAAAATATCAAAAATCATGAAGAGCAAAATTAATTCATGAGAAATAACTTTGAAATGCAATAATTCCATCTTAATATGAAATAGTGGAGAAAAGTGCAATACAGTTAATTTATTCACAAATAATCCCCCTCATATGCGTAATTTATGTATTGTCGATTGTAAGTTAGTAAATTAAACCGGTTATTTCAATACTTTTCCTTTATCAATATTTTTACGGGCTCTTCAGTAGAGCGATAGAGGTGGCTGAACACTTGTAGCTCACTTGGGTTTGAATCCCGGCTAAATAGTTGGATTCACGGTTTTTGTGTAACGTAAATGCAAGCCAGCTTCTCTTTGAAAGTCCTCCGCGAAGGCATAACCCCCTTATACAGGTAATTGTTGTGTGCTTTGATGTAATTCAGTAAGCGAACAAAATTAATCCAATCAATACCGAACAGCGGGTTGATTACATGTGGAGTTTTCCACCAGGAACGTAAATGCAAGCAATTTTCTCTTAAAAAGGTTTACATGAAAGCATCCATCCCCTTAAGCAGATAGCGTTTGCGTGCTTTTCCGTAATCCAATCCTAATTTTCATACATTTAATAGTAAGTTGACATACACCTTATTACAGACAAAATAACAACCTTTTTTAAAGATATTTTTTTATCAACTTGTCTGAATTCCCTTTATCTCTTGAGGAGTATAAGAATTTCAGCAAATAAAACTGGCCGAAATTTTATAAAATGTAACTGATGTTTTGATTCAATTTAGAAGTAACGTGAGCTTTACTGATATTTAAATACTTTTTGGCAGATCTCATCCTAAAAGAGGGTCTAAAGATAAATTGATTTTATTTAATTTACAATCAATGAAAATCATTGAAAGCAATCACTGAATGAATGAAAATCACAAAAACTATTATGCATACAATTGTCTTTTATTTATCTCCTGATAAATCAGACAAAATTGCCTACATAATAGAAGCCCTTTGAAAGAGTTAACAGTTCTTAAGGGTTTTATGCACTCCACAAAAAAATGTCAAAATAAAATCTTATTATTCATAAGTATGAAAAGGAAGTAAACGATAAAAGCGGTTTTACCTATTTTCTAGAAGGGCATTAAATCTAAAATATTAATCTATTCTTATTTGTTATGATTAAAAAACATTAAATATGTTAAATATGCTTAAAATATATTAAATATGTTAAATATGCTTAAAGAGCGTGCAAAATCGCTGATGTTTTAATCATAGCAAAAGTCGGTACTAAAAAAATTAGCATTAAAATTATGAGACAGATTGAGAAAGAGATGGCCTCTATTTAATTTTCAAGTATATTGGCGTGAGATGAAACCTGCGTTTTTGCCAAAATGTAGCCAAACTGATAAGAAGAGGGAAATAATGCGTAGCCAGAGGCTACTCTGAGCAGCGACAATGGACCACCCAAAGATCTACAGATAGGCAATTCTCTAAAATGGGGAAAGCATGGATGGTACGACAGTTGTACCAATGCCGGAATGTTGTGTCAATTGTGTAAAGAATGTATTGATCATTATGGATTGTTCCCTTCAACAGATTCCAGATAGAGATGCACAGAAGAGAACAATTTATACCAATGGCCCTGGCAGAACCCATTGGGACAAGGTAAGCAGTTTCGTTTTACCTTGATTAATTAGTTAGAAGTGTAAAATAACACTAATGATAGCATTAAGAGAATAAAATAATAATAACCTGTTTTATTACATCATACACAACTGGATAACCTTAAAAGAAAAATTAGACTTTTAATTTAAAATATGAGAAATTCAGTATTTATTAAGAGAGAATGAGCATTACACAACTATGCAAAACAATTACATTTTTTTTTTAAATTTTAAATAACAGTTTAATTTACAGAACTAGTTTACAATGTGAGGGGGAAAAAAACTATGCAGAACTAAATTACATTACAAGATTTAATGATGAAATTTCAGTTAAAAATAGGGAAAATAAATAATAATAAACCATATTTATTATATTCACTTGGCACCTAAAAATAAGTACAATTTATTTTTCCACTAATATTAATATTTAAATAATTTAAATCAAAATTCTGAACATTTTATAAATTTTCATTGTGTACCAGTTTTCTTTTAACAGATATTGCAAGCAAAGTAATTTAAGAAAAAATAAGTAAAAAAAAAGGAAAATTTCTGAAATCAGAGGACGGGAAATTGCTACATGCAGTCATCCTTTAACAGTAAAAACTTAGTTAACCAACATACTTGGAAATTGGCAAATATCTGAAAATTCCGAATATTCGAGCATAACTGGAAAAAGAGGCGGGCAGATTGTATCCATTCTTTAGATTTTTCAGCTAAATAATGCTTTTGACATTTCGATATGTGCATCCTATAAAAATAGCCCAACGGAACATAAAAATAACCTGCTTAGCAAGCACAGTAAAACTTTTATCTCTTCAAAATATCACAAACATTATTGCGCAACACAGGCACCTTAATTCTTCCACACGTGATATTATGCAATCGGAATCCAGATCTGCCGGTATTCGCAGAATATATAACTAAATAAAGGAAAAGAAAGAGGCTTACCAAAATGGGGGGTTTTCCATTCTAATTTTGAACAGACTGTGTTAAATTTCCGGAACAGAAATATTCTTTGCTTAGGTTGGTAGACTGCAGAAATTTTAGTCCTATTCAATCCACATTGGAAAGTGACAAAAAAAAAAGTGTTGTTTGCTTTGCTGCGAAGTGTAACGGTTTCAATATTCGAGATATTGCAGAGGAAGGGGAGGACACCCCCAACTCTGTAGTGTATAATGCATTGACCAAATATATACATATATATATATATATACATGTTACGGTGAAACACCAAAATCTGGAGATTGTCGACTTTCACCGGTGAATGTCAACATTCACATAGTCGCTTGTTGTATGTCGGAAATATTTTCCTAATACTCTTATTTCTGACTTACACCGGTGAATGTCGACATTCACCATGTACTAATGGTGAATGTTGAACATATAAGAATGTTATATTTCCTTCTCTGTAATTCATTCGCGAAAAAACGCGCTTGTGACTCAGAATAAGAACTTGAGAATATAAGAACTTAAAACACACAGTACATTCAAAATGAGAAAGGAAAAGAGCATATCTGTGATTGTCGATATACACCGGTGAGGGTCCGAATGTAAAGAAATATTCAATCTTTCACCGACGTATTTGGTGAATGTTGACATTCTCCGGTGAAAGTCGACATTCTTCAATTTCGGTCTTTCACAGTAACACATATATATATTATGACTATTTGATTATTTTCACTTTATTTAAGCCATTCCGAATATTATTCCTTACAAAGCTAATCTGTGTTAAAACACACTTACCCATTTTTTAAGTTTATCTATACTTCAGCAGTTACTGCAAATATATTATTATAAATATTCATACATATGCTCATAATATAAGCATAGTGATCATAATAAACACGGATATTAACTGACCATGTGGAACTAGAATGCAAATTATTAAAATCTTGACAGAAATTTAAACATGTGTAGTCTTGGGTGTGAGGAAAAGAATACAGAATGTACCAGAATTTTCTACCACTTTTGCAATTCTTTGACTTAAGGCTCCTCAAAAGCCTTACTTTGACCAATAGAACGTGCAAAATTTAGTGAGATATCACCAAAAGTCACCAAACTTGGCAACATTTTGCATCAGTCCATGTATAACGGTAATTGGTATTGTGACTGGAATAAATGTAATTAACCTGTATTTGTAACTATAACTGTATCTGATCCTCATATGCCTTCTAGTAATTTTGAGAAGTGAAAGGTATTAACAGATTTTTTGGTGCTGGTTAAAAACTATATAAGACTGGATGTAGCATCAGTTTTTCATCTGTTAAAAATACAGTCGATTTTGGAGTAATGAGATTATCTCCATGTGAGCTATGCAATTTGTATTGCATTGTGTTTAACATTCATGTGGGGAAAGGCAACGACCATAGTTGATAACACACATTTATTACTATTTACAAAAATAGATTACATTAGGATTACAATTAATGAAAATGGTATACGAGCGATCGAGCGACGTCTGCTCCGCTCGCCAGCTAATCCTCGTCTTCTCCCGAAGGCGGGAAACACATGCTGACGCAATGCATACGTCACACAGTAGGGGATTAGGGAATATCATGACATAACGTTTCCCACATTCGGCCATCATGACCGGACAGGCGACCTCGCCTGAAGCAACATAGTATATCATCAAATTAAAAAAAAAAAATTATTATAATATAGTAACATAGGTATGGAAAAAATAATGTGTAGATACAAAGCTGAGGATACTTACACAAATGGAGGAAAAAAATAGATTAAACACCACAGCAGTTAACTAAAAATAAAAAGAACATTAGTATGATAAAATGAATTAAAAAGTTGATATGAGGAAAAAAAATTATTAGAAAGTTCTCAGGTGTCATCTGTCCTAACTCAGGAGGACCTATGCTGACAGTTTAATAAAAATTAAGTGATACGTTCAATATTGTTGGACCAGGGTTTCATGTATTCAGCACAAGTAGATGTTTTGGATGGTCCGTCGAAAAATGCACACTTTTCCACATCATATGTGTCATTTTGTTTGAGCCTGGTGACTTTATAAGGTCCGAGAAATTTCTGTTTGAGTTTTAGACCAGGGCCAAACTGAGTTCGTTTGATAGCCACGAGGTCATGAAGTTGAAATTTTTGTGCCTGTTTTCGTCGCAAATTATAAGTACGGCGATTTTCTTCTTGCACTTTAGAGATTTGCTGTTTTGCATCCTTACGGAGATCGCCACGTTGCTGAATGAATGCAGATTTGATCTCCTCGTCGATTAGAGCAGCGATGTTTATGTCGTTTTGTGATTTCATTTTAGTCCCAAAGAGAGTAGAATTGATGCTACGTTGAAAAGTTGAATTAATAATTTGTTGCACGGCGGGAACATGGCGGTACCATTGCTCAGGGTTGGTTATGGAGAGTTTAGAAAGGACAGCAATAATAATGGAATTCAAACGCTCAACTTGACCGTTCGATCGTGGGAGGCCAGCTGTAATAAGAACGTGCTTTATTTTCTGTGTGTCACAATAGTTTGCAAATGCAGTGGATTTGAATGCAGGGCCTCGATCAGAGATAATCCGTGAAGGATTTCTGAAGACTGATCTTTGAGATTCCAGCCGACTGATAACTTCATCTGCGTCTGTAGACTTTGTCGGATAAAGCCACACGAATTTAGTAAACGAGTCTATAACTGCCAAAATATGTTTGTATTTCTTTGATGTGGTGGCAAGGGGACCTAAGTGGTCGATATGGTACGTGTGCAAGGGTGCGTTGTCTTTGTCAATGGGGTGCAGAAGTCCGTCTTGCTTGCCACGCTTTCGATTATTGAGGATGCATGGGATGCAGTTATGGATACATCGCTCAATTTTTTCTTTCAAATTTGGGATAAAATATTCGTTGTTTAAAAGTTCTTGAGTGCGGATTACGGCGATATGGCCTCGTTCGTGAGCTGTTTTAATGACATTTGCCTGCATATCCTCAGGCACCACAAGTAAGTCAATGCCATTGACGTTTTTGTACAGGAGATTGTTCTTAACGAAAAAGTTATCATACGAAGGTGTTGTTTGAAGGAGTGCTTTAATAGCCGTAATATGCTCGTCAGTTTCTTGTGCTTTGCGAAATTGGAGAAGGACACTGTCTTGGATAGTCATGCAACATGGACTGCGACTGAGGGCATCCACGTGAGCCATCTTTGAGCCGGTACGGTGCTCAATTTCATAGTCAAAATCTTGGAGATATAAAACCCATCGGGCTATTCTCGAATTGAGTTCCTTTTTATTTAAAGTTTGCACAAAAGCGTTGCAGTCAATGATAATTTTAAAATGTGCACCAAGGATGTAAATACGGAACTTTTTTAAAGCTTCAACAATTGCAAGGATTTCGAGTTCATAACTGGCGTATTTACGCTCATTGTCCGATGTTTTCTTTGACATGTAGTAGACAGGGTGAAAGTTGTTATCGTTCATAGATTTTTGTAGTAGGACTGCCCCCCAAGCCATCAATGGATGCGTCGTTATGAATTTCGATAGGACTCTTTTGATTAAAAATACTTAAAACTGGTTGTTGAGAAAGTAAATATTTTAATCTGTGAAATGCGGCTTTCTGATCAGCATGAAATTAAAAGGGGGTGTCCTTACGAAGGAGATCACTAAGGGGTTTTGCAATGCTAGAATATGAGGGGATGAATTTCCTACAATATCCCGTGAGACCGAGAAAGTGTTGGACGTCTTTCGTACTCTTAGGTTCGGGGTAGTTAATTACAGATTTTGTTTTCGAAGGGGAAGGAAAAAGTTTACCACCTTCAACGATATGTCCAAGAAATTCGATTTTTTTGTGAAGAAATTGACATTTACGAAAATTAACTTCTAGATCATATTCACTAGCAACTTTGAGTACTTGGTTGAGACGATGAATGGCCTCATTTTCATTTTTGGCGGGAATAACTACATCGTCCATGTAGGGTAAAACATAACCTTTGACAATTAAATCACAAAAAACATAATTTATAAAGTGCTGGAATACTGAAGGGCAATTTGAAAGACCAAATGGCATTCGAAGAAACTGGAATTGTCCGTTGTGAGTTACAAAAGCTGTATATGGTCTACTTTCGTCCGCTACTGGCACATGAAAAAAGCCATTACGTAGGTCAAGAGTACTAAAAATTTGTGCGTCTTGAAGTTTATTCAAAATGTCATCAATAAGAGGAAGAGGAAAATGATCCTTAATTAAAAGTCGATTAAGTTTCCTATAATCGATGCAAACACGGGGTGTACCGTCTTTTTTACGCACCACGAGAACTTGACTGGCATATGGAGATGAACAAGATTCAATAATTTTAAGTTTCAACCATTCATTTATTTGTTTGTCAACAATTTCCCGTTCAACAAAAGGAAGGCATCTAGGAGGGTGAAAAATCGGTTTATCATCGGATAGAGTGATATTAAGTTTAATATCTGTCGTCTTTGTTTTATTTGGGACATAAGAATTCAGCAAATGTTCTGCCGCAGCACGAGTTTCTTTGGAAACATTTGAACCAATATCAAAAGCTGGAACATCATCATTTATTGCAAAAATGAAAGATTCAGGAGCAGTTTCAAAGCATTGCTCAGAAGGTTTTGAAAAATATATACCGTCTGGTGTAATAGTTAATTTAGCATTTTTAATTACGTGACATCCTACAATAAGAGAAAATTGCACAGAATGACTTGGAACAACTCTAATATTAGCCGGAAAGTCCTGATTATCAATGTTGATAATGGTTTGAAAATAGCCAATAATAGGAATTTTCGAGAATCCGAAACCAGTTAACACTCCAGAATTATTTGAAAGTGGTGGGGAACCAAGTCGAATCCATGTGTTTTCGTTCAGTAATGTGACCTCACTTCCAGTGTCAATTAATCCAGAAACTGTGCTATTGAGTATAACGACAGTTTTACACATATTACCGTGAGAGGTTTGTACTGTATTTACTTCGGCAGGTGGAGTGGAAGTCTCATTTGATGTAGTGGGGCGGCAATCCATAGATTTATGTCCAAAATGACAACAAGTTAGACACTTTGGGCCAAGAGAACGATTAGGACAGGACCGTGAGAGGTGTCCGACCTCATTGCAGTTAAAACAAGTTTGTGGTTTAGTTTTAGATAGAACAGTGTTATTAAATTTGGTGACATGTTGTTGGTCTGAATTGTTTCGTCCAGTAACCCGTCTGGGGCCATTATTCATATTTTTAAAATTTGATGGATGAGAGATATTTGTATGTCTAGTCGTAACTACAGATTCATAAGTGCGTAGCTTTTCCTTGAATTGAGAATATGATTTTGCACAGTAGAGAATAATTTTATCGGCTGGGGTACCCAGTATTCCTTGAATGGTATACTGAATAGCAGAAGCCTCGTGGATAACACCGTCACTACGATTCGCAATTTCGCGCATTGTGATAAAATATTGCAAAGAGCTTTCATTTGAGCGCATTTTTCTTCTTTCGAGTTGTTTATGAATTTCAATAGACGTAATTTTATCGGAGAACTCATTAAGTAATACTGTTTTAAACATGTCATATGAATTGAGATTCCATTGTGAAAAGAAAAAAGTTTTAGCAGTACCCACAACAAGTCGTTTCGCAAAAACTAATTTTTGCTGGTCAGTAAGATTTGGGAATAATTGGAAATTATCCTCTATATCGTTGAAAAAAGCACGGACTGAATAGGAATCATTGCCTGAAAAGTTTCTGCAAGTGTTTGAAAGATCTCTCAAAATAAACCATAAGCCATGACTCATCTCGCGAATCTCCGTGTTCGCCGTCATATAAACACCGGAGCGACTCGAATTCAAATTTATTACTTCCGCGTCAGAAGAAACAACATGATTTGGGATTGGCGCCGTGGAGGGAGGGGAAGGGAGAACAGAAGAACTTAGACCTACAGGCGTCGGTGCACTGTCGGTGTTTGAAATTGAATGATCGTCATCGGATAAAAAACTAACATCTAGGGAATTGTGAAAATCCGTCAGATTAGTGAGCGCATGAAAAAATTTTTCACATAAAACATCTTTATTAGTGGAAGCTTCCAAATGCTATAAATTAGCCACTGATATAAAATCTGATAAAGAGAAATCTTTTAATAGAAGTTCTTTATGTTTTGCCAAATCGAAACTGTCCGGGAACGCGGCAAAATTTCGCATTCGCTTTCGCGAAGAATGATCAAAATCGGAATATCCGAGCATGGTATTAAATAATTTAATAACTCGTGTTGTGCCATATTTAAGAGAATTTGCTATCAGTGGGATATCACCTAATTTTAGGGCCATAGTTCTTTAAACAGTAAAATAGGACAATATGAATATTAAATAGGGTATGTATGAATGAGAATTAAACAGTAGAAACACAGCTTAAAATCGTAATACTAATAAATTATGAACGAATTAGGGAAAAATGGGCCTACCTAACTTCGGGGCAGTCCTTATAATCCAATATATATCTTGGCCAGGCCAATGTAATCCAAAATCGAATTTCGATTTAACGTCCAAAATCAGAAGAATGGACAAGTAGCATGTAACATCATTCACGTATGTCGTCCAGCTTGAAGAATATTAAATCGTCATAAAGGCACGTCTTCATTCACATACGTCCTCTCGCTTGAAGAAGAATATTAAATCGTCATAAAGGCACGTCTTGCCTTTGTTAGCTTTTTGAACGTTTTTAGTGATTGCTGGTGTCTAGGGTTCGATTATAACGCATGCACAAAAGGTACGGTCGAGCCCCCAAAATGTGGGGAAAGGCAACGACCATAGTTGATAACACACATTTATTACTATTTACAAAAATAGATTACATTAGGATTACAATTAATGAAAATGGTATACGAGCGACGTCTGCTCCGCTCGCCAGCTAATCCTCGTCTTCTCCCGAAGGCAGGAAACACATGCTGACGCAATGCATACGTCACACAGTAGGGGATTAGGGAATATCCTGACATAACGTTTCCCACATTCATGGTAGTTTGAGGTATACTAATTGTGCTCTGTGATACTAAGAACTGTCAGAATATTTCTGTGGAAAGTTCTAAACAGTGAAACATTTCTTTAGGTCCTTTTGGTATTCTGAGAAGAACTGTATAAGTGTTTTTTGGAAAGTTCTAGAACTATAAAGTGTTTCTTTTGGTAAAATAAATTTTATAAAACTATCATCGGTTCTGTGTGCATTCATTCTATATGAACTCCTATGCACACAAAATTACTTTTATTTTTGAAATGTCATATGTAATAAAAAATTCTTATTTCATGCATTCTTATAATTATTACATAATTACCTGCATTTCACACTATTTTTTGTTAAAAATTAACTAATGCTAAGTTTGACAGTTTTGCTTAAAAATGGATATTATTTTATCATAAGCAAACAACAGTACTATACTATAACACTAATAAAATTGCAGGAAAGACATAAAAAGAAACTGAAATTTATACAAGAAAAATAAATACCTTCACTCAATTCAGAATCCTCCTGACTAGTACTACTCATTTTTCGACGGCGGCGCAATGCTCGCAAGTGCCGCACAGAAATCCTTTTTAAATTCATTTGTTTCCCCGACAATTTCTAGGAGGGAAGAAAAAAACCATAAGAATTATATTTTTGTTATATAATTTTTATATTATCATTACACTTTTATGCATCAAAATATAATAAATGTACATAAAAAGAAAAATTTGAATACAAATAAAAGAGCTTTTTTAAGGTTTCTGAAACTTTAAAAATGCACTAAACTAACAGGATATTAGATCCAAAATTAAACAGTACTGTCCAAAATATCTACATTCTGTAAAAAATGCATTTTTAGAATGAACACTTGCATACTATCCATATGTTGCAGTAAAAAATGGAGATTCATTCAGTAAAGCAGCTTTCTTCAATTATCTTTCATGCCCACACACTGTACTGTTTCTGATATCAGTAATTCATATAAGCTCCACTAGTGTCCTGCAATTTTGCAAGTCCTATGCTGCATTGCTTGATGCATACGATGCCATAATACTTATTATCCTCAGTGATTTAACTTTAACATAAAATTAAAGAATAAAATTATTTAGGATATATGCTATGGTAGCTCTCTCTATGAATCAGTTTTGCTGAGCTTTCCCGTTTCCGAAACAAATATCTCCTACATGGTGGTGGTATACCATTTGCCTCCCTCCTTCTTTAGACTCCTTCCTTCGATCACTCACAATACATAATCACCCACATTCCACATATGTCATATTCATACAATACTAAAACCATTACCTTGAGACTTTGCATTCAGTATGCTGACTTAAAGTTAGTCTATCATTCAAAACTTCCATAATCTGCATTTTTAACCAAATAATGACACCAAAAAACCCCTATGAAATTATTATAATGCATCAGAAATTGTTCATTGATGCATGGAACCAATTTCTCATGCCAAAAAGCACATTAAAAGAAAAGAACTTTTTCATCAATATTTTAGTTTTGAAATGTCACAGAAAACTCACACCTAATATATATTTAAATATTAAAAAAAAATCTGAAATGTTTCAGATTTTAAATTACGTCCAAAGGGGCGTTTTTTTAACATTTTGTGTGTTACCTTTCTTTATTAAATATCATGTTCCTCGCACTTAAACCATAAGATCCAGTGCAACAGCAATATCGCAAAATAGTTTTAAAACGAGCATATCTTTAGAATTTCCGATACAGAGACTCACGCGCTGGAGATAAAAATGTTTTTTCTGCACAACGTTGCCATTGCTCGCTTTGAAATCCTTGAGTTTGTTAATCAAAAATTCGTCAAAGTTTTAAAAAATAGGAAATCGATCATAAAACAAATTTCAAATTTGGTCTTCCACATGCTCATATTTGTTGGAGGATTACGTTATTCAAAATTCAATGACTCTATGTACCATTGTTTTATCACAATACGAGAAATATACATACATTTATGCAGATTTTTCATTATTTAATTTCTTCAAATATAATGCAGGACTCTTAACATTTTGTGGCAACAGTTTGAAAAGTGAACCGACATTTATGAGTCCGACGCAAAATGCCAAAACGAAACTAATAGTCCAAAAAAAAAAAAAAAAAAAAAAAAAAAAAACTGATGTGGACTCTGGATTACTTCCTTGTGTGGACTTTTTTTTTTTCCCCCAATTTTCTTAAATTTATTTCCTCAAATTTCATTAGAGATATACTTCTTGTTGAATCAATTAAGTTCTCATTTGCAACTCACTTCGCAAAACATCTTAGTAAAAGTTATAAAATAAAATTTAAAAAAAAAAAAAAAAAAAAAAAAAACCACCTAAAACACCAAATCCAATGGACAGGAAGACAATATATTTGGGTGCACAAAACTGGAATTTAACTTTTGGTCTCACTGGACAAAAAGATACTGAAGTTGGAGCACTGACTTAATTCACTATTCTACTAAGTTTCAAATGTAAAGAAATGGCAGCCTCATTAGGCCTAACACAACTTTTAAATTGTTGATATTTCTATAGCTACTGTGTGTAGATTAATTAAAGGCATAAAATCCTTAACAGAAACATAAGAACAACTTAAACACTTTTAATATGTGTAATGTGTATACGAATCAGTTTCCCTTAGAAAGTCCTCCCCGAAGGCATCTCTCCCTATTGGAAGATAGCCTTTGAATACTTTGCCATAATCAAATAAATCATTTTTAAAGCAAATAATTCACAATTTACCAAAATATAAGGAAAAAAACACAGAATTTACCAAACCAGATAAGAGAGTGGATATATATGTTTGTTGTGGCTGACTGCAATACAGAAGGGGAGGTGCACAACATATTATGGTAGCCTCGTTTACAAAACTTCAATGTTCTATAGTTAATCATTTTTTAGTTATGTGAGAAACATATATATGTTATGTAAAAAATCACTTCTGAATCTATTTTACAATCTGTTTTTCCAAAACAGATTATTCTGTCCATACATACAGAAAATGGATATTTTTAGTGAAAAATGTTACCCGAAGCTTTCTGCGATCACAGTACATTCTTTACTTTTTACAAGTAAGTAAAAAACAACTTTGTATGTTTCAAAAATAATATTATACATGCAATACATATTCAATACATCCATTTTATTAGATATGTAACATCTTGTACAATGCATATTGCATTAGAATAATATACAATAAGAAAAACTTTCATTACATAATATTTAATAAAAATTAAGCAATTTAACTGATTTGCTGAAAAACAAGATCAGATCACATAAAATAATTAATATATATAGATTTTTAAGTAATGAATCAAATTTTGCTGAGCTAACACGCACTTCTAATACTTCGGTACCTTGAGATACGAGCACCAAACATATGAGTAGATACAAGCAGTCACTACGTCCAGTTTTTGGCCTGAGTTACAAGTCAAAAATTGAGATATGAGCTAGCATTAGTGATGTCATAGCAACTGGCATGTGAAAGACTCACAAATCTGAATCGCCAATCAGATTTGCGAATCTTGCGTGCGCGAACTGGCTGTGATGCTTAGACTGCTTAGACTAAACTGCCATTTCAATTCACCTAGACACAGAAGCATTTCTATTGTATTGTTTTAATTTTGTGTTTTTTATTGTCACAGACAGTTATTTAGATAATTTATTTATCATATAACCATAAGTTCCAAAAAGATGAGTGAAGGAAATAGAGATGGAGAAAGTGTGATATCTATAGAATTTAATTGTGAGATAACAGACATACATGAGCAAGGCGTAAAAGACTTGGCAATGCAGTACGACCATATAACTCTCATTATGTGTACTATTCTGAAGCACAAAAACTCAATAAAGGCTATAACCCCAGCTAGGAACATAAATTATCTCAAAGCTTTGTAACTCTGTCCATGAAAAATTGGATAATCTGATGTTACAGTGGCTGACAGAAGCTACAGGTTATGTGGAGGGCAAACCAAAAGGCATGGGTCAACAAGACGTTTTTTGTGGAGTGGGTCAACTTGGTGTTTGATCCTGCTGTTAAGACATGCCCCTACATCAGTGACTTACCTATGCAATCCCTTCTTGTTCCTGACAATGTGGCTTGCCACCCAGCAACAAACCTTAGAGATGACATCCTTGAGAAATTCAGTTTTAATAAAAATTCTGAACCTTCCAACAAACACCACCTCTACTCTACAGCCCATGGACAAATATATGATCTTCAATTTTTAAAAACTTTTTACCAAACATGTTTCAACACTGCTCTGAGATTACGAAGAACACAAACCTCACCCTTTGACAGTTCTGGAATAACTACTAAAATATTGCTATATTCTTCAAAATTATTTATATGGCCTGGCAAGGTGTTACAAAAAGAACCTTGACCTCTGTATAGAAAAAGATGTGGCCTGACATTATGAGTGAAAGGACTTTGAAAGATTTAGACATAAACAAGAAGTGCTGGATTGTGTACCTCGGAAAGTCCATGAGCCTGGGTGTGGATGAGGGAGATATCAAAGAGCTCATGACCACACAATCTGAGGAATTCACGATGGAAAAGTTGATGGAGCTACAGATGCAGCAACTAATGGAATTTCTGCAGGAGACTGCAGAGGAGCCAGAAGTGGAGAAAGGTATTTGTTCAAATAAGATTAAAGATGTGTTTGCAATGTGGAAAAAAAATTCTGAGTTTGCTGAAAAGAACACCCTGAAAAGGTTGCAACTTATTTTGCAGTGATGTTATTTAATGACATCTGCCTAACTCATTCAGAAACATTCTAAAAGGGAGAAAGAAACAAAGCTCTTTAGACAGGTTTCTATTGAAACCACTTTCGGATAAAAGAGGCAAAAGCATGGCGAAAGAGAAAAGAACCACTGAAGAAAAAAATAAAGCAAAAATTGGGGGGGGGGATGTTAATACATATATCATATGCTAATCTAATACATATGTATCTATTATTTATTTCTTTAAATTATCTTTTATTAGGTTTTATAAAAAATAGATTATTAGGTTTTTACTTTGTTTATATGCAATATTTGTTCATTCTAAATATTTTTGTTAGGCTGAAATCATTTAACAGAAAAATTGGAATGAATTTTTTTTTTTTGGGGGGGGGGTCTGGCACAAATTGATCACACTTCAATTAATTTTAATTAAAAAAAAATGACTTGAGATACAAGAATTTTAACTTCAGCGTTTGGTTATGGAACGAATTAAACTCATGTCTCAAAGGTACATAAATTTTGTATTTGTTGGCAAAATGAGATACAGAATATAAATTAGTACAAACAATAAGTAATATATATGAACTGATTCCTCTCTACAGACAATTATAGTAAACAGTTAAACATGATAAACAGTTATGTAATGCACAATTACATTTGATGTAGATTGAAATGAATTAATTATTTACTATTTCAAATGTTATACTTCTATAAAAGCAGTAAACTATACTATGAATTACTTTCCATCTATTATATCAGGTACTAGAGAAACAAAACTAACTTGACTTTTGTATTATACTTAGGACCAACCATCTAACTACAGTACAAAGTCCGAAATCCGGACTCGTCGGGAGTTCGACGAAACCGGATTTGGGATTTTTCTGGATAATAGATCATCAATTTAAATCTGGGAAGATGGCATGCAGAAATTATACAATTAAAAATATGAAATCGTAATTTGTGAAATAAAGAACAATTATGATCTAAAGGGTATCGAAATTCACAGAAAAAAAAAAAAAAGCTTAATATTTATTTATTTGCTTTTTTAAACATTTCTTTCAATGTAAGTTGTTTAAGTTGCTTTCAAAAAAAAAATTAAAAAGTTCCTTTTTCTTATGTCATATACAGTTGACTTTCCAATGCCATACTCCTCACATAATTTTGACAAGGATATGCCTTTATCCATTTTTTGCAGAAATTCTACTTTTTGTTTAATGGACATTGAAACATGGTAGATCCTTTCACAGCTCCAACACTGGAAACTCTTTTCGATATAATCGAAAGTTCAAGCTTAATTTTTATAAAATTGCTGTAATAACAACAGTCTGCAAAAATAAATAAGTTGGATCAAATTAGAAGATTAAGGAGCAGCACAGTCTGCTACATTAACTGAAATACCTTAGAATCAGTTCAGACAATTTTAGCTTAGCTTAATAGCGTCCGTTATACATTATTGGTGACGAAAGCCAAGTTGTTCCCGCTAAATTTTGTCTTGCTCCTATTGCATACTGAATTAAGCCTGAATTGTATTAGTTATTTACTATACCTACGTTTATTTCTTGCACATGCTTAAAACTAATCTGAGTCCTGAATAAATAAACTCCCACATATACTTAAGGCTTTATCTAGGGTCGACACTAGATACCTCCTGGCGCAGTCTCTAAATTCTGCTACAAACCACCTTCCTAAGTTCTAAATTTTTGCCACATCTAAACTTTGGAACTCAGTGCTCCCCACCAAATCATAAAAAACTTCTCATCCCTTAATTTTGACGCTCAGTGCTTCCCAAAATTTAAAAAAAAAAAAAAAAAAAAAAAAAAAAAAATTGTGCCTTTCTTAAATTCTGCCGCCGCTTCTGGATTTATGGTGTCATATCAGTTATTACATATCAGTTATTCTTAATTAAAATAGCACTAAATGTAATCTTTTGGCCTATGACTTATTAAGAAAAGCTATTTTTAGCATATGAAAAGAAATCTTTGTTGAATTTTTCCTTGTCAACATTTCTTAGAGTATTTAAAAAATCTATAATCGTCACCAAGCGTAATGTTAGCAGAAAAAGTTGCCTTACTCTTGTTATTCAATTACCAATATCAAAAAAAAGTTTACACTTCACTGCATGAGTTATTATTGAAGCTGTAATGTATTGATAAACATGTGGTGATGAAAGCAAAATATAATAAATAATGACTCGCCATGTTGGGGTCAGGGATATAAAATAGGTGAATATTTTGGTTTGAGATGTAATGCCAAACAGACACTCAGCTAACGAACCAAATTATTAATCTAACAAATTTATGCTTACGTGATTGTTTTTTCATAACAATGTCTTTTATTTACTGCCTAAGGGAAATTAAGAATCGGAATTTTTAAATGAAAATCTCCACATGTTTTATTATGGAAGGAAAAATCAAATGCATGTGTAAAGCATACCAAAAAAAAAGTTTGTGGCTTTGAGGTTTGGATTTTAGATCATTCCGGATAATGGACATCTGGATTTCGAACTTTGTATTGTATAAGTCTTCACATTAGGGAGGGGGAGCAGGAGGTGGTGAAGGCACATTTTTAAGATAAATACAAGTAGTCGCACTTGAATAAATTGTTTTAGTTTTATCAATCACTTTAGCTTCGCACCAGTTTGGAGGAAATCAAAATTAGTTTAAAAAATATTCACAAAATGCTAATAGAAAATGATAATGAAAATTACGGTGTCAAAAAAGAAGTTATTCAAATTAAATATCTACTCTTTTATTGGTTAAAAATAATTATATAGAGTTAAATTAATGCCAGGACAATTTTAAAAACATATCTGTAATTTTATTTCAATTATGCATGTGTACTTGCTAATAGGGAACTATAAATTATAATCCCCTAAACTTATTCTGAATTTCATATGGAAAAGAGCTTTTAAATTTGAGAATTTTAATTTCAACTGCATTAAACAATATAGTAAAACTACCTTAGCTACATTTTCTTTATTTTCAACTTCTGCACTAATGCCATTTAGCACTTCTTTAGCAACAGTAGCATCATTTTGATGTAGTTTTGATGAAATATTCATACTTTCTGTAAAAAAAAAAAAAAAAAAAATTAATTAATAAAATTAATTCAAAAAAGAAATTAAAAACGTATTTAGTAATGAAAAACTTGTAACTTTGGTTAATCCAACAAATACTCAGATTGCTTTCTTTTCACACTTTCTGATTATAACGCATTTGTACTGAAATTATAACACACTTTATCAACTTCATATTTAGCTTACATAATGCAGCGGCACTTTTTAAAGCATTTTGGAGCAATTTTTTTTTCAAAAAGTACAGGAGTTAATTTGGAGTAGCATAAAATGAAAATTCAATTATTTTCACTTTCTTGTATGAAGTAAAAAGGAAGTATTGTTATCGCAAAAAGCTTCAGGCAGCATATTTCAACGAAAATATCCATTTTGACCGCTATCGAATGCAATTTAACGATGTTTTTGCGTGATATCTGTACGTAAGGACAGAATAAAATATTCTTTTCCTTCAAAAAAAATTATAAAACTGCTTTAAAATTAATTCTGAAGAGAATTTTTTGCGGCGTCTGTACGAACGTATGTACGTATCTCGCATAACTCAAAAACGAGTAGCCTCAGAACGTTGAAATTTTGTATATAGGACTGCTATAACATGTAGATGTGCACCTTATATTTTGGTTGCAATCGGCCGCACCAAACGTATATAAATATATTTATATATATATATCCACTCTGTTACCCGACGCAGTGATCTCAGTTTCTTTACTCATATATGTTTGTAAATTGTACATTTTTTGCTTTAAAAATGATTGAATTATGTTGTTTTTATCTTCTGGTTAAGGATTTTATGCCTTTAGTAAATCTGTGTGCAATATTTTTAGAATTATCAGCAATTTTAAAGTTGTTTAATTGCCGCTAAGCCTTTTTTTTTTAATGGCGGCCATTGATGTTTACATTTGAAACAGGAGACTAGTGGATTTGTAGCCAATCTAGAGAAACTTAGCTTCGCAACAACAAAGATAATGCATTAATTTATTATTGCCAATTAAAGCATGCTTAATTCTTTCTGGAATTTTTTCGAGGAAATAAGTGTTTGAGATTTATTTCGTAATTTTTAATATAGATATTTTGAGTTTTTATGTATTTTTGCCTTCTCTCGAAGTGAGAACTGAATTAATTAAACGAAAAATACTCAATTGGCTGTGAAAAAACTGTTTCTTTTTTGTTTTGTTTGCTTAATTTATTTTATACATCATTCTAGCTTTATTATAGTATTTGAATAGAACATGTGGCAACGATTAGATTATTCTATTCTTTAAATGATATAAATTTTGTGCATTATGAGTTATAATATGAATGAAATATATAAGTTAACTGTTATATAATTATTGGGTTATATAACAGTTAACTTAGTTTCCGTTATATAATTATTATATAAGTTAACTGTTATATAATTATTAATACTGTTAAGTGAATCTAGCGCCAGAGTGTCGCTATGGTAAACAAATACTAGAGTGAATTTTAAAGAATGCATTTATTCTATTGTGGTTTATGTGCTGTCGGCGAAGTAGATTTAATTCAATCCAATAAGTTTAAATGAAATGCAAGAAAAAATGCGTACAATTTAATATTCCAATACAAGGAAGTCATATGGTGTACACGTCAGATTTTTAATAGACATATTCAAAATCTGGAATTGTAAAAACCATCAACTGCTATCACTACTGATTTAATATTTTGGGGTTGTATGTCTATTCTTAGCTACCAAAGCTTTTTGTATTGTTCCAGTCATATGTCTGCTCTCAGCACCACAGCAAAGAGCCATAATGATCTTATATTTAAGCTAGCAAACTTCATTATCTTACATATTATGCATTACTCTTTGTTTAACAAAAATTAATTCTGAACAACATGATACCTACATTAAAAACTTATTATGTGGGCAAAGGGTTAAAATATTACAATTACAGCAAAGGGTTAAAAGTCTTAATTTTGAGCTTTGCAATATGTATCCATGAAACAAATATCTAAATTTATCTAAGAAATATCATACATAAAGAAAATACTCTTTCAGAAAGAAAAAAGAAAAACCTAATAAAAAGAGGTTAAGAATTATTTAGCTTTTATATATAGGAAAAGTATAGAATTAAATAAATTTCTTGCATCAAGATAGGAGAGAAAAGCATTTTAATTAAAAACATCAAATTAAAGCTTAGATTTTACCATTGATGAACTTAAATTTTTATTTCTAACATTTTAATTTTAATTGTATATACTTTTAATTCTAAAAATTAAGCCAAACTAAGCTTAGGGATGGAGAATATATGATGACTAATTCTTCTTAAATTTTCTGGCGAAATATTAACATAAATTTATAAATCGAAAAATCAGTCCATTAAAATGAATTTATTGCCAACAAAAATCATTATTATTATGAAATGATTGTTTTATTATGTATAAAACAGTCAATAACAAACATTTTCTTCTTCTTCTTCTTTTTTTTTTTTTTTTTCTTTCTTTCTTCTTTTTTTTTGTTAAACACTGCATGTAGCCCCAAGTGCTGCGCATACTGCTATCAAACAATTTGTAAAGAAAATTACTTTTATTTATTAGAAAAGTAAAAAGAACACATTTTCTTCTTATTTGATGATTTATATTAGCTTAAAAAAAATCCTTTCGTAACTGTTATTTCTACATTTTCCTTTCCTCTCAAGCCTTTATACATTTCTTCCAACAGATAACTGAGGTTTTGAAAATCCAAGACAAAAAATACATTACCACTAATATCTTAATTTGTATTTTTACTATTTTAGAAAAATCCAAGGAAATAATACCGTAACCTTTATAATGTAGATGACACAAACTTAAAAAATTGTAAAAAAAAAAAAAAAAAAAAAAAAAAAAATTTTTAAAAAGGAAGGACAATGCATAACTGAACCACATAATTTTTACTGACAAGATTCCTCCATATGCTGATGAGGTGCTTGAATAGCAGAAATCACAAAATGGAACAAAATCAAGTCAAATTTTAATGAAAGTGAAAATTAGCATTTTAATTACACTACTGAAGTACTTTAAGGTGTATGTTATTATTTCTGAAAATATTTTAACTTTTAGTCCTCGTTTCATCATAAAATTTAAAGAAAAAGAAAAACAAAAATTAAAAATTGTCCCTAATCTGCTACAGAAAATATGCTTAAAACTAGTCAAAACTTTCTTTTTATAGATATCTGATAATAAGTCAGATCTGGTACAAAGTCAGCAATATACCACTTTTAGTAATACCTTACTACTCAGCTTCTAAAGTGGCTTAGCGTTTGGCCAATATCGACTTTAATAAAAATTTGACACAGCAAAAATGCAATTTTTCAGCAAACATAAGACTTCAAATGAGAAATTTCTACAAAATACAATACAGTGGAAAATAAACTTCAGAATTTGTTTTAGTTTCTAATTTTGGTATCTGGTACAAATGCATTTACTGATATCATCTGGCCTCTTTTTGTAAGAGATATCATTTAATTTTTCTTCAACAACATTACAAAGATTTTCAGTCAAGAAATAGACAGCTATTATCCTCAAAATAGAATCAGAAACAATTATTTTCCTTCACCACTTATCCTATCTCTAAACAGATTTTATTCATATAAAATATGAGATGACATTCTTCATGCTTTTTATATTGCTACTTGGTGGGAAGCCCCAAGCACATCCTGTATTTTGAATCTGATACTGTTTGGAGGTCTACAAAACTATGCTTATGACTTTATTTTAGAGCATATGTAACTAGATTCTTCAACTTCTTCAGCATCTTACAGGTTCAAAAAATTCAAACAAGCAAAAAAATAAAAGTCATGTCCTCCTTGATTTCCTGCATTAGAATTAAAATACCATGACTGGAAACTGTGACAGGAAAAGTTTTTCTGCATCACGACAAATATTCTGCAAAAGCCTGTTTTGGACCGAGTACCGTGCTATTGCTTTTGTGACAATGACCGGTTCAAGCTTGTCAGTGAATCTTAATTTTTATTTTTTTTTAAATGTTCTCCTCTTTGTTAGAAATTTCTCTACCCATATCTCTAATACCAATGTATTATAGTTTCATTTGCTAATGTTAGTTTTTGATGGAAGTTATTAACTCTTTACATCAGCAATAGATGATTCGACCAACAGTCATATATGTTACACAAATTCTTAAAATCAATTTTCAATACATACTTTCAAGTTTGTCTATATTTATAAATGTTACATTACCATAAAATACCATCTCTATTGAAATACGATATGTGATGAGAATATTTTTGGACTGTTACGCAGTATGCCAAAAAGGTGTTTCAATAGAATTTTTCATATAATTATGAGTCTTTAAGTAAATTCTACAGACTCATAACTATATGAGAAATACCTTGAATAATTATATGTACATATGTATTAGTTAGAATAACATGTCACAGATATTCTGGCAAAAGTGAACAAGTGGTCTGTGCAAGGTTTAGAAAACACATGCAAATACTAATTACTACCTGCAAAGACAAAAGTGCATAACAAGATTGACCATATAAGTTTTACACAGGGTTTAAAAAATTAACACTTTTTAAAAACCAATTACAGTGAGAAAGGATACTTAACCTATATCAGCTTTCTGAAATTCTGCCTCTTTTGGTTTTAGTTCATATATTGAAGTTAATAGGCATTTAGTTGTTTTATGTACTACATAAGAAAATAATGCTAAGCAAAATGCTGCAGCTACAGAAGCATCAGAATGATCTAAAAAAGAAAAGGAAAAATAGTTATAAAATAAAAATTAGATATATAAAAGTAATAAAAATTACGATTACTCAGTTTGAAACTCAACATCCTCCATCCTCCCCCCAAAAAGCAGCAACATTTCTTAAATCCAAGATAATTTTAATGGCTAGTGCATTTAAAAACTGAATTAATTTATATGGTTCAGCACTATTTTAAAGTGTCAATTCCTAGAACTATAAAGCCAATCATACGACTTAATATTCCATCATAACTTCTTAGTAGAGTAACCACTGTCCACAGATGAAGACTTAAAATAACCCTTTTAATTTTCAGTAGCTTGATAGTTATGCAACTTACTCAACATAAAATAAAGTCACTATTAGTGGGAAAACTCTGAACAAATGTTCTACCAAATTACACTATTGAATGCAAAGTTACATGCACCTAAATAAGTTTTGCTTAGGCCTTAATCTTTTAACTAAACAATTAGAGCTAGCAAACCTGAAAATATTTATTTGTTTACTGTCCACAGATGTCCACAGATGAAGACTTAAAATAACCCTTTTAGTTTTCAGTAGCTTGATAGTTATGCAACTTACTCAACATAAAATAAAGTCACTATTAGTGGGAAAACTCTGAACAAATGTTCCAACAAAATTAGAGTATTGAATGCAAAGTTACATGCACCTAAATAAGCTTGGCTTAGGCCTTAATCTTTTAACTAAACAATTAGAGCTAGTAAAGCTAAAAGCAACTCAAATCTATGGTTGAATTGAACTGCTGTACTGTACAGTCAAAAGTCGTTAATCCGGACTCGTCGGGACTTCGGCGATTCCGGATTATCGATTTTTCCGGATTATAGATCATCAGTTTAAATCTGGTAAGATGGCATGCAGAAATTATAAAATTAAAAATATGAAACATAATTTATGAAATAAAGAACAATTATGATCTAAAGGATATCAAAATTTACAAAAAAAAAGCTTAATATTTATTAGTTTACTTTATTAAACATTTCTTTCAATGTAAGTTGTTTAAGTTGCTTTGTTTTGTGTGATAATACTTTCTCTTTAATTCTATAAACAGACATAATTTCTTGTTCAGTTACAAAGTTCCGCTGTTCAAGTGCTATAATTGCTATGTCGAGAATACCGACTAATTTGTCAATCAAATTTTTTTCATTTTCAATAACCTCTGTGTCACTTTCTTCACTATTGGAAGTGAATTATAATGACAAGGAATTTGATTTAAATCATATCAAAGAGAGTACATTGAGATGAAATACTACATTTAGTAAGAAATTATAAGCCAAATAAAATAAAAACATCTGCCCTGAAGATAAGGATAGTGCTGACAGATCAACTTCCAATTCATTGCGCGCCGTGGTGTCCCCCCCCTCCCGCCGCGGAGCAGCGTGAAATTGATAAACAGATTTCGGAATGGTTAGAGAAACAAAGGATATGCCTTTATCCATTTTTTGCAGCAATTCCACTTTTTGTTTAATGGACTTCGAAACATACTTTCGCTTTGTAGATCCTTTACATATTAGTAAATATATATCGGAAATTATATTTGACATAATCGAAAGTTCAAGCTTAGTTTTATAAAATTGCTCTAACAATCTGCAAAAAATAATAAGCCAGATCCAATTTGAAGATTAAGGAACAATGCAATCTGCAACATTAACTGAATTAGATAATTTTAGCTTATCTTATACCGTCCGTTATATGTCAAACTCGCATGTGTAAACGTATTATGCGCACACGCATATTTGCAGCCGTAAAGGTCTTACACACATGCCTAAACGCCTATGCGCATGCGTCAACGCGCCGCATGCGCAGAAAGTTTGTAGCTTTGAGGTCCGGATTATAGATCATTCCGGATTATGGGTGTCCGAATTAACGACTTTTGACTGTAATTTGTTTTTCATTGTACACAAAAAACAAATAATTTACTGTGTACAGATAAAATTTCTCTTTTCTCATTATGTTACTAATGATTAGAACTCTATGTTCAATGCGCTGGATAATTACAAATCTTAAAAAATGATAGCATAAGATTAGTTGAACTTCTCATTACTGCAAGTTAAGATTGCTTGCTACTATGTTTGTTCCTTTTTCAGAGAGCTATTTTAATTTCTATAATAATTATGCTTTTCATTCCAGGTAATCTTCATCCAATTTATGAACTTATGGGTATTTTTGGCCCTCTGTCAGCTAACCAACTATTTAACAACTAAACAGAGTTAAATCCTCATTAAACAGCTTTTATCCAACAAATTTAGCACGGGGGGGGGACGACCACTCTTTAGTAACAAGAAGATCTAATGCTAGTTTAACAAAATAACAACAATATGCTCCAAATCTTTTCAATTCTAAATTTTTGATAGATACTCAACACAGCAGTCCCCTCCCCCTTTTTTTTAAACTACATAGAAGCAGGAATTACGTTCATTTCACATACTGATGTAAAATACTATTTTTAATTTTTCCAATAAAACTATAAACAAATATTCACAAATCTGTGTGCAAAACTTCAAACTAATATAACAATTAATAATCTTGTTGACAAACACTCCGTCAGACACTCACGGAATCAAATATTATCAAACACTATGAGTGATTTATTCTAAAACCGAAAAATTAAAGAATTGGAAACCCTCTCCAAAGGAAAACTGGATTTTTCATGAATCTACTTATCATTGACAATAGTGAAGAAATTACTGTCCAGAGTAAAGAGATGAAATTTTAAAAACCTACCAATTTTTAACATATGCATGGAATGAAGTTAATTCATCAAACTCTCAGATACAGTGTGATGATTATACACCAGCATATGGTCTTAAGATAAGTAAGTATTAGAAGGAAAAATAATAAATGATGTTCATTGATGTAATCTATAGGCAACCAAAAATTCTTACAGAAGTATGAGGTAAAAGAAGATTTAATATTTTCTGAGTAAATGATAAAAGAATTTGGAAAGTAAAGTATTTTAAATAAATACATATTCTGATATTAGCATCTTTTCCAAACAGTAATTTACAGCATAAAATCAAATTTTATGAATTCCACTACTACACTTTATACATATATATGTTATAATCAAACTTTGGTCATTGGCCAAAGTCTGAAACACATAATAATTTGCCTCTTCTTTATAAATCTGACAAAAATTATGTATATATATATATATATATATATATATATATATATATATATATATATAATTTAAGAAAAGAGACTAAACTAAAAAAGACCTGTGCGGACAAGTATTTTGTGCATTGAGCTGCAAAATTAGAAAACAAGGTAAATAGAAAATTCTTCATGCTACTGCTAACAAACATTTGTAATTGCAATTTATTTCAACTTACTGTTAAAAATTATTCACAGGAATCACAGTATCACGTTTGCTTTAAAGCAATGGCATGAAGAATTTCCTTTATATATATATATATATATATATATATATATATATATATATATATTAACAAAGATGCATTTTACAAAGATGCATTTTTAAAATCCCCATTTTTATATCAAACTATGTTCCATCATTTAACAAAAGAATGCATTCTCTCAGTTACAGAAAAGTCCAATATTATTTTACACATTTGATAAAATATTCCTGTAGCATCTTCATGAGATTAAAAAAATACTGGTAAATTATTAGAGATTTCTGATTCCTGCTGATGGCCAGATATGGATTTGGCCATAAAATACACGACAGCTTATTTGTTCATTTTATTGAAGTTTACGTACTGATGTGAAAATGCAGAAAAGTATAATACTGTATATTGACATGTCTACATTAGTTTCTTCTGATGATTTAGTGAATTTTACTCCTGGTCATCCCAAGACGTTTATTAAATTTGTATTTGACTGTATTTGATATTTTTAGGATATTTTCCCATCAATATACTTTTATAATTCTATTATTATTAATTAATAAAATAAAATTTTTAAAAACTGAATAGTTTGGAAAATTTCTCAAAGGAAATTTTTTTTCTGCTCAAGAGGTATATTGACTAACATAGTGTTTGCTTTATGACTTTGAAAAACATGATCACACTAATATGATACAAACATGCATCAATTTTTTAGGCAAACTCCATTATTTAAAAGGACTATTACTCTGAAGCAGCAGGTCACTATTTACAAAGATCAAGGTATAACAGTAACAACTCATGTAAACTTTCTATTGTAACAAAATACTCAAACAAGTATGCTTTAAACAGAGGGAGGGAAGACATATAAGCAGACTAACCAATAAAAAATTTCTAAACATTTACCCAGTATTGAAATAAAATTACAATCTACTTATAAGAAACAAAGTTTATTATGAGAAAAAAATTAAATAGGGAATATTACAATTTATTTACTAGACCTAATGTGATTATTTACAAGACATTAGACATGTTATTCTATTTCTCATTATAAATTAACAATATTTGAAAGAAATATATTTTAAAAAAGCATATGAGTGTATATATATAAAATATAAATAAGTGATATTAAAATCTTTATAAACACATTGAAGTTCTAAAAACAAATACCTATTCTAAAATATGACTACAGCCAAAACTATAAAACAATATTAAAGAAAAAAAAAAAAAAAAGAGAGAGAAAGAGAGAGAGACAGAGACAGAGAAAGAAACAACTCTACTAACTGTTCACCCTTTTCCTCCCCAGTACATGACAGATGTTTATAAAAGTCAACAATATAACTTTGGATTAAAAAAAAAAAATAATCACCTCTTTCTTGCAGCTTTGAAACACACATCATGGACATAACCACAACTTTAAAAATCATGTCATCAGACAGTTGAGCAGAAGATTCTTCTTTGCATGAATTTTTTACAGAAGAATGAGAATTAAGAGTAATATCAAATTCTTTTATTATATCTTGACAGTAAATTTCAGAACTGTAGGGAAACAAAAAAGAGAAAATAGTGAAGAAGCAAAATCTGAATACATTTTTAAAGGAAGTTTTAATGGCCTCATTTACTATAATTACACAATTATACCACAAATTTCATATTATTATAAAGGAAAATTGTTTCAAACATCATTGCAATATTAAACATAAAATATATTTTATAATATATTACTGTGCTTTTCTGTTATAAATATATATCTAGACCAGTGGTATGAAGTTAGCCCCGAAAACAATTTTACGTGGTCCACAAATCCATTTCCCACAGTTATTTCAGCCAATGGATTCCAATTACTTTTAATCTGCATTTCAATACATTTCTTGCATTATCAAGAAATGGGCAATCAAAAAGCAGGTGGAAAACACTTTGCTGGATGCCAAGCTTGCAGTAACACAAATTGGAAGATGTCAGCTTAATTTGTTTGTGATAAACTTTAAACTTATCATGCCCAGACAAAAATTGCATAGCTTTAAAATTGAGCAGTAAATCCTTACTTTTCAGTCTTTCAAAAATAGTTGGGAAGAATATCTTTATAACAGTTCCCTTATTAGAAGAGATATAATCACAATTCCATTGCTCAATCATTTTAGCTTTGAATGATTTTTTAAAATAAGATTTTGGCATATTTACATCAACATTAATATCATTTTTAGTTGCATTCTTAACAAGCCAATCAGCTCTCTAGTTTCCATAATTACCTGAGAGACCACGGACAAATGTAAAAAACACTGAAATACCCTTCTTCAGATCTCTGAGAGATTGCTGTATATTATCAATAATATCATTAGATAATGAGGTGTTTTTAACCCTTTGAGGGGCGGTATATAAAATAAATTAAACTGTCGTAAAATTTTGCATGAACTATAACTTATGGACCCTAAGGATACAAAATTAAGACTTAAAAAAAATCTAGAGCGAAATCCTGAACTTTGAGAGCCGGTATATATTTTATACCGGCGCCCCTCTAGGACATTTTTTTCCAGGTAGCTGCCAACTGTTAATCTTTGTTTTTAAAATTAATTTTGGGTACTTTTGATGTGCGTCTGTAGTGATGAGTGCTTGAATATAGTTATGTAAGTCTAAAGACAATTTTTTTTTTTTAATTTTGGCAGAAATTTAAAATTTTAAAAATAAAATTTATGTTATTTTTATGCACTTTGATGACGCAACCCAGCTGAACATACTTATGTAAAATATGGGTAAAAAGCTTTTCAACTTGATTTAAATTCAATATTATTTTATAGAAAAATTTAGCAAATATAACACTGCATGTGTAAATCGTATCGTGCTGTAACTGGACTAATATAATATTACAAGCAGATGTAACTCAGCCGAAAATTAAAAAAATTGAAATATGAAGCACTACGACCGACTCAGATGAGAAAGTATGTTGCATTTTTGAAGTTGTATTTTATACTTTAGATAATATGTGAAAAAACAACCATGCTTCATACTATGATATGAAGAATCCCCCCCCTCCACGCACACACACTTTAGATTATCAAGGACCGTAAGAGTCCCTTTTTTATTTTTTGTAAATATAGGTTGTAACGTATCTTTTTGTTCAGGAAGAAACGCCGTTAAACAATTTTATTATTTGATACACCTCAAAGCTCTTATTCTGATTTTCAACCCATTTGGCTGCATAGGGGCTCCTTTTCAACTTTTGGATAAATTTTAGTTTGCCTCTAAAACGGGCCTTAGAAATATTTTTCCTCCTTTCACCAACTGTGAGAATTTATTTCGGAAACAACCTATTTGTATCAACGAGAGCGCAGATTTCTCTTGTGTTTTTTAGTCTTTCATCTGAAATTAACAAAGAATTTCCCTAAAGAATAAAAGCATGCTTTCAAACCAGCAGTTTTTGTGAAGGAAGAGCGACGGAGAGCTCACGACTTCGGGTGAGATGGACCTTAAGTACATTTCCATTTTAAGTGAGCTTTCCCTTTGTGTGATCTTATCACACCTCACAAAGGAAAGAAGGCGTGACTCCCGAATGACAAATTAGTTGTCAATCACCTCTTTTATTTTCCTTGCACTCTAGAATTTTGGAAAACACGAAGCAACGGGTGTCTTTTGGGAGTTAACATGCCACATTTAACCCCCACAATTGTGTTTTGATGGCAAGTTTTGACCCCAGATGGCAATTTTGAAATCGATGAGTCTTTCTCTTGGGAAAGAGATAAGTGCTGAAATAAAAATTTTAGCTAAACACAGACGAATGAAACTCGAGCTGAGTACACAAAGAATAAATGAAACTAATATACTTGTATTCAGTCCTAACGCAGAGTCAATAAACTCCCCATTCCTCCATGAACATAATACTGAATCCTAAACGACTTATAAATTAATCATGAAAAATTATTACATCATAAACTGTTATAATAATAAAGAAATTCTGTCATGTCACAGAGTATAGATGGAGAAGACTGGTGCTGCCATCTATTGGCGTGGTACCCTCAGTGTGGGCGCCGGTATATATTATATACCGGTTTTAAAATCGTATAAATAATCTTCTGTTAATTATCATTTCTGACAAAAATGAAGTAAATATATAAGATTCAGCATGTGTACATTATATATTTGCAGGTTTTGGCCCTTCAAAGGGTTAAGGGACTCCAGTGAAGAATCTGCACAAATTAAGTAGCTGTTAGCACGCCCATCCTGGCTAAGTATCCGCTTAATTCCAAAATTAATACACAGACTCTCAGAGATATATACAGAACATTCATTTCTAATGCAAAAGTGGTGGTACTCAATTTCAACATCATCCTCAAAAACAACATAAGCAAAACTAACTTTATCATCCCTACTACCATCAGGAATATATTTTATTTATTACACTGATGTTATTATTAAGCACACACAAAGACAAAAAAAAAAAGCACTTTTTTATATTAAAAAGCAATGCATTTTTATAACACTGTGAATTTTCAATTGAGAACAACGTGCTTTTATGTATTTTATCTTTATTTACACTATACAGGACTTTACAACTATCGAAACTAATAGCCTTTTCTAATATGTTAATAAATTAATAACACTGCTGCATAACAAATATATGTATATTATAAAAAATAAAAGTTAGAAATAATGATGTAGGAAAATTGAGATGCAGAAATACTGATTAGGCAGCATGCATATAGGATAGATAGATAGTAGTAGATCCATATTAAGAACGAGTATAAGAACGAATCCATATTATAACGAGAAGAATTCCGATTGTGTAGAATGCTAAAATGTTGAATTTGTAATAACTAAACTTGGCTCGAGGCAGATTAATTTCCATTTTTATTTAAATTAACATTTGTGGCCACAATTCACTTAGCACTCTGATTGTGCCTACTGAAGAACATTTAGAATTTCGATACTGTTGAGATAGGTGGAAAGCATCTAAGTGGCAGCAGAAGTAGAAGTGTGCATTTATTCAGTACAGCAGAGAAAGGTTTTGATTTAGTTTAGAAAAGTTTCAGTTCTCAGAGTTTAGGTTCCAAATTAATTACGTCATCATTGTTATGCAAGCAATGTGACATAGATTAATCAAAGAATGGCACAGTCCAGAAAAGTTATTATTTTTAGATAGAGAGAAGAAATATCCAAATTAAAAATGAGGAATTAAAAGCCTATTGCTAAATTTAATTACAAAGCTCATTTACACATGTTTTTATCTTATATATATACATACATATAATTTATTTGCTACTATATTACTGAATTATAACTCCTTACACAGAAAGTAATAAGTTAGAATTCTATAGTAATAAATTTACTCATTATCGTATTTAAAACTGAATTAGGTAAAACAAAAATACTGAAAAATTTAAATAGGAAAGTACAACCAACAAACTAAATAATTATTGTTATTGATAGGAAATTAGTTGACTTTTCAAAGGGAACAAACTAGCTGTTCAGTAAGATTGAGTTTAAATTATACAAATTGCTAATAAGAAACAGTAAGAATAGTGCAGAGAAATTAACTGGTTGTCCTGTTTTACTTGAATTACAATCTGAGAATTGGAGCTTATAATTAAATTAGAGTAAGTTGGATATTCTTAGAATTAGAGTAAGTTAAATATCCTTCCTAACGAAAATTGCTCCCTGAAACTTTCGCCTTTGATAATAATATTAAAACTATGCAAAAACTATGTTACAACAATTTAAAACAATGAAGAACTACATTATATAGTTGTATTTTTGTATATAATATACAAAAATACATTCTCGTAAGACTAAGAAATATTAAAAATTTTTTAAAATTTTAAAAGTTATGAAATTAAGAAAATTTATGTAATTAATGCACATTACAGGCTAGAAGTGAATTTAATTAACTTAGGTGTTTGCTAACAGTGAATCGTAGACAAAATGTCTGCTACTCTCTTCGTACTCAGAATGGAATTTGGAATGCGAACTGGGATATAGAATGGAGGGGGAAAGAGACAGAACATAGGTGGTGATGTATTGGATGCTATTTTTGGAAGGCAGGAAAAACACTTGCCGTGTGTTTTATCATAAAGTTGGCGAGTGAAAAAGTGTACTGGTAAATTTTATTTTTAAATTGACCAAACAAAAGAAAGTACAAAAGAAAGAAAGTAATTTTTTACTGCTCAAGAGCTTCTAAGTAGTTTTAGAAATTTAAAATAGGCTCATTTTGTTAGTAAACCAAAAAGAAAGAAAGAAATGCCACAATAAACTATCTTTATATTACATGCACTAAGTACAATAATTACAATGTTTACAAACCCTTTAACTGATAGTCATTTAACAGATTCTGCTTTTGAAGATTTAGGAATAAATTATCATATCATAACCCTATCAGCCTAATGATTTAGATTAAGTAAAGAATTTATACATAGGAAGAAAAAGATTACATTTTCATTAATAAATTCTATACCAAAAATATTATACAACACTACATTAGAAAAACATAGTATCCTAATTTTATTCATTTTTTCACAATCCAATATTAAGGTAAAAATATTTCATGATAAAATTTTTTGATAAATTCCCTTTGTATAACTTACATATAAAAAGGGGTAACTGTTTCATTCAACCAATCTTTTTTTTATTTATCTCAAAACATCAGTTATAATTTCTCTATTACCTCACAGTAAATTTTAAGAAACCTAAAAAATGCATAGCATTAAACCTAATTAGAGGAGTTCCTATGTTTGAAAAAAAAAATATATATATATATATAGCTTCATGAGAATCAGTTCTTTGAGTAACAACTATTCGCGGAAATATTTGGCCTGACTAGAATTGCCGGTTTGGCTTTAACTTATAACTCGAGTAAAGACGAAACACTTTCATATTTACGTATTTTTATCAATTATTGATCATTGAACGGGAGTTGGTTTGTTCCCCTTGAAAAGTCAACTAATTTCCGATCAATGACAATAATTACATGTTTTAATTTTTACTTTTACAATTGTAATATTATTCCTCGTGATGATTTAACTCCAGTCCCCGTTAAAACATTATTAACATTTTGCTTTCAAATTACTTCAAAACATCTTTCAAAATATAACTTACCAGTATGGATGCACACTTTTAAAATAATTCTACTTTAATTAAACTTAGGAGATAATATAATCAATTAATCAATACTGTTTAGGAAATAAATTATATATATATATATATATATATTAAACTATTATGTGAAATATGTGTTATGAATATGTTATTTTTGTTTAAAACCATGGAGGGATAGTTATAATTAGTCAAAACCCATCATTTAACCCTGATTTTGACTTCAGTTCTGTTCTGGTTGGTGAACTGCAGCTCTTTTCACATTCACAAAAAATTTATTTTCTTTAGTTAACAATATACACTCATGGACAAAAAAATTAGTGCACCAAGGAGTCCTCAAAATGAAACAAAATTTTACATATGTAATGAATACTTTGATATACGAGTAAGTAAATTATAAGAAAATCAAAGAAAAAGGATAATTTATTTCAGAGAAAAAG
Source organism: Stegodyphus dumicola (assembly GCF_044657685.1). Taxonomy (NCBI): domain Eukaryota; kingdom Metazoa; phylum Arthropoda; class Arachnida; order Araneae; family Eresidae; genus Stegodyphus; species Stegodyphus dumicola. Next base: position 206,560,964 of record NC_140771.1, read on the forward strand.
GGAAAAGAATGGAGGAGTTAATACTCCGTTCGACCCCCCTCTAGCATGAATGCACGATGCGATACAATTGGGCATTGAGTCATACAAGTTCTGTATGATGTCTTGAGACATTTCGTTCCATATTTGCTGTAACCTTGCCTCTAGTTCGTTCAAACTCGTGGGATGCCCCACTCGTTGTCCCAAATGATCCCAAATATGCTGGATTGGAGACAAATCTGGGGATCGGGCAGGCCAAGGAAGGGTAGTAACAATGCGGAGACAGTCTTGTGACACCCTTGAAGTATGAGGCCAAGCATTGTCTTGTTGAAAAATGGCTCCTGGGAGCCGCTGCATGAGTGGCAACACATGTGGTTGCAGAATTTCATGAACATACCGCTGGGCTGTCATGGTGCCACGGAACAATACTAGGGATGACCGTGTATTGTAGGCAATGGCACTCCATACATCACACCAGCTGTGAGAGTGATGTGTCGCTGTACAGCAAAGGCAGGATTGAGGCGTTCACCACGGGCTCTACACACACGAACACGATTGTCATCACTGCCGAGACTGAATCTGGATTCGTAGCTAAAGACGACCTGGTTCCATTCCGCTGCAATCCAGTTTCCTCGTGCTCGACACCACTCCAAACGGAGACGTCGACAGGTGGGCATCAAGACAGCACATGTAATGGGCGCCGCAATACCAACTGTCCTTCAGCCGCTTTCGTATGGTTCAAGACACAGGGACTCCTAGTGAAGATGCTACCTGTGCCTGGATGGTGGCCAATGAAGCAGTTGGCTGTACGCATGCATTTCTTACGATGTGGCGGTCTTCTCGACAATTGGTCTGTCGAGGGCGTCCTGAGCCTGGTCTTCATGTACATTACATCTCTCGGGTCCACTGGTCCCAACACTTCCTCACAACACCTAATTGATGAGTTACTCGCCTAGCTGACCACCCAGCTTTCATCATCCCGACGATTCTCCCCATCTCAAACTGCGACAACTGCTCATATTGTCTTTGAACACAGCATAATGGCATGTCTACCTCAGCTCTTCCTTTGTAAATGATTCAGCACACTCAAACAAGCTTTGGTTACCTGTTTTATACTCCACAGAGTACGACATTCAATGCCCTCTACCGGCTATACGTAATGCGCAATCACGCAGCATTTTTAATCATTTGCATATCTCCCCGACATGTACCTTCATTGCAAGTTTCGTTACGATCCCGGAATTATTTCTTGGTGTGCTAATTTTTTTGTCCATGAATGCATATATATTTAAACTCTACCCATCGATTTTGCTATAAACATAGCTGCTGCTCTTTAAAGTTTTGAAAACACTTTTTTGGTTTTGAAGAAGACGGATCTAATACCTAATCACCTTCAAAATCAATATATTCAAAATCTATTTTTTTCAAATTAATTTGAGTTGAAATTACTTTTAAAATAAGTTTGAGTTTTATTAAAAATCTTTACCAATTTAAACTTTTTCTTTTGTCTCATTTTAAATGTGTAACACTAAAATTTAGTTCACATTTATGGCTATTTTTCAACCAAAATTAAAAACTTATTACAGACTGAATTTCGAGAACAAATACTATTTAACTACATAAATCTTCAATATTAAAAATGTGTATTTGTTGTTTCTTTAAATTATGTTTTAAATGTAATTAAAATGTGTTTTAAAATATAAGTTTTTATGGAAAAAAAATTTGGTATGAAATCAAAAATACTAATATCAACTTAATTAAGACACAATAACACGCTGGATAAATACTAATTCAGAAGTCAAACAACAAAAATCAGCGTTAAATTTACAAAATTAAATTTTTTTTATTTAAATTAAAAATTTTAAAATTTTGTAAATATAACGCTGATTTTTGTTGTTTGACTTCTGAATTAGTAATATCAACTTTTCATAAGATAGGTTTGAAGAACATGGATATATTAAAAGTTTGATTATATAATACTGAGAAAAGGTAAAATGCTGAGATTTATATTTCGAGCAATTATCAGTTACAAGCTATTTACTATCTTCACTTAAATTCTCAATATAATTACAAATTTCAAGCAATGTCATACACAAAAGTTTTCTGCACAACTTCAGGACTTACTTTTCTCCTGTAGAGAAATAAAATATTTGGCACAATTTTAAAAACCTTGACAAAAACCTCGAGCACTTGAGGGATCTGAAATTTAAAATAAAGTACATTAAATAATAAATTATTTACAATGCAACACAGCATTTACTATAAAAATCAATAAATACAGTATACAGTCAAAAGTCGTTAATCCGGACTCATCAGGACTTCAGCGATTCCGGATTATAGATCATCAGTTTAAATCTGGTAAGATGGCATGCAGAAATTATAAAATTAAAAATATGAAACCATAATTTATGAAATAAAGAACAATTATGATCTAAACGGTATCAAAATTTACAAAAACAAAAGGCTTAATATTTATTTGTTTACTTTATTTAACATTTCTTTCAATGTAAGTTGTTTAAGTTGTTTCATTTTATGTGATAATACTTTCTCTTTAATTCTATAAACAGACATAATTTCTTGTTCAGTTACAAACTTCCGCTGTTCAAGTCCTATAATTGCTGTGTCGAGAATACCGACTAATTTGTCAATCGAATTTTTTTCGTTTTTAATAACCTCTGTGTCACTTTCTTTACTATCGGAAGCGAATTATGATGACGAGGAATATGATTTAAATCATATCAAAGACGGAGTACATCGAGATGAAATACTACATTTAGTGAGGAATTATAAACCAAATAAAATAAAAACATCTGCCCTGAAGATAAGGATAGTGCTGACAGATCAACTTCCGATTCCTTGCGCGCCGCAGCGTTCCCCCGCCACAGAGCAGCGTGAAATTGATAAACAGATTTTGGAATGGTTAGAGAAACAAAGGATATGCCTTTATCCAGTTTTTGCAGCAATTCCACTTTTTGTTTGATGGACATCGAAACATACTTTCCCTTTGTAAATCCTTTGGGAGCTCCAGCATCGGAAATTCTATTTGACATAATCGAAAGTTCAAGCTTAATTTTATAAAATTGCTCTAACAGTCTGCAAAAAATAATAAGCCGGATCCAATTCGAAGATTAAGGAACAACGCAATCTGCAACATTAACTAAAATAGATAATTAGATAATTTTAGCTTATACCATCCGTTATACATTAAACGTGCATGCGTAAACATATTATGCGCATGCACACACGCATATTGATGCAAAAGCAAAGTTTAGAGTCGTAAAATTAAACTTTTAGCAAAAGTAGCAATAGAAGCTCCCTAAGGTTATATACTGTGCAGACACTGAAGACAAAAGTTTTAAACTTAACCAATTTATTAACAATATATAAAAATAAAAACACAATGAATAAATTTAATCAATATCAGAAACTTAAAGAGTATAACATAATCATTATAAAAAAAAAATACACTTAGTTGATCATCTATTAACCCCAAGGATTTTTTCTTTAAAGAATGTTACACTATTAAAGTCACAGTAAATATTTTACCTGATCTTCAAACACCGGCATTCAATACGCTAAAAACATATCACTGAACAGATATTACGCGGTTATAATGAAATTCGCTGGAACCACGGCACTTATCACTGGATGGCATGCATCTCAGTATCGTCTTCCAATGGGGGCTCAAACGGCACACCATGGAGCAAAGAAACAGGAACCAGAAGGAATGAACCAGAGCGACGCAAGATACTTATACCTGAAGTAGACATGACATCATCTCATGGCAATCAATCAGCTATCGGCACGACTCAGCTTTCCAGATGACGTAACATCAAGTTTCGTTTTTGCATCTTAATTAGGCTGGAACAGTCCGCTCTTAATACAAACAGTGGCAGTGAAAAATGAAGTAGAAGTAATTACTATATCTCTTTAAAATAAGAACTAAACCTTATGTAAAAGTTAGAAATATTTCAAGGAGGAGAGATAATGCAGAAAAAGGGTCACAATAGGTCATATTTTCCAACACATATGAGCAGCCGTAAAGGTCTTACGTGCATGCGTAAACACCTATGTGCATGCGTCGCGCAGAAATTTTGTAGCTTTGAGGTCTGGATTATGGGTGTCCGAATTAACGACTTTTGACTGTATATAGATCTATAAAAAATACAAAGGATTAAAAAAAAAAATCCATAAAAGAACTAGGGAAAATCTAACATATACAACAAAAACTTACAAATTTACCTTTCTCATCCTTTATCAACTATTTTTAAAATATGTTTATCTATATTTTATTCATCTTATTTATTAATATTCACTATGATTGAAAGAACTTAAAAAATTTTCCTGAAAAGCTAAAATCAATAAAGACTCAAATATACTATTCTATCAAAAACTGCATACATATTTCTGAGCAAATACATTTTAATCATTAGAATCCAAAAATTACTTCTATTTACTTCGAGTCTAATAAGGAACTTGAATACCTGAACATTTATTAGAGCTTGATGAATTTTAAGCCAAAAAGGGGAAAAAAAAAAAAAAAAAACTGAAATGTTTCAGATTTTAAATTACGTCCAAAGGGGCGTTTTTTAACATTTTGTGTGTTACCTTTCTTTATTAAATATCATGTTCCTCGCACTTAAACCATAAGATCCAGTGCAACAGCAATATCGCAAAATAGTTTTAAAACGAGCATATCTTTAGAATTTCCGATACAGAGACTCACGCGCTGGAGATAAAAATGTTTTTTCTGCACAACGTTGCCATTGCTCGCTTTGAAATCCTTGAGTTTGTTAATCAAAAATTCGTCAAAGTTTTAAAAAATAGGAAATCGATCATAAAACAAATTTCAAATTTGGTCTTCCACATGCTCATATTCGTTGGAGGATTACGTTATTCAAAATTCGATGACTCTATGTACCGTTATTTTATGACAATGTGAGAAATATACATACATTTACGCAAATTTTCATTATTTAATTTCTTCAAATATAATGCAGGACTCTAACATTTTATGGCAACAGTTTGAAAAGTGAACCGACATTTATCCATCCGACGGAAAATGCCAAAACGAAACTAATAGTCCTTTGGGATTCAAATCCCTTTGGACTAAAAATGTTTCTGAATATTATTGAGAAATATTCTATACAATAACTTATATTTCTACCATAGAAATTAAATACTGGACATTAAGTTATTTGAAATTACTACACTTAAATTCTAAACCATTTGGTGGCAACTATTTCTAGCTATTATTAGAAGATTTCTGCTTTCACGTTCATTCCAAAGAAAAAATTTTAATATTATTTTTATATATTTACGGCAGGTTATTAACTGATAAGCTAGGAATGATACTCAAACATGTCTTGATTTCTGAATCAAGATATAGAAATACTGAAATAAAAAATACCATAACAGTAATAAGACAAAAAGAATCAAAATGCATCCTTATTAATCAAACATTCCTGAACAAACCTTATCTAAATCATCTAAATGCACATTACTCAATATTGCACACACATCTGACAGATTGCTGGATATATTAGAGGATTTAAGTCTCTTGATGAAAAAGCAATCCCTAGAAATTAATGACTAATCCATATTTTATCCTAAAATGTGTATTTACAAACCTACCCAGCACGTGCTCAAAAAATGACAAATAATGAATATCATAATTTCAAGAATATTTGTAAATAATCAACAACATGTGCATATCATTTAGTATGTACAACTACAATGAATCTAATAGTGGGGAAAGAAATATGACCCAAATCCATTATTAGAGGTAAATTTATATTTGGAAATATCGAAATTTAAATCTTAATAACAACAGCTACTTGCATGGCCAAACAGCAAAAGATTTTGAAGAGTAACAATAGATTTTTTTTTTAACATCAATGAATTTTCAGAATTTGAAATATGAATATCTTATGCATTGAAAAGTGGCAACACACAGCTTTTAATTCACTGAGATTTTAATCATAAGTTCCTTTAATTCCTACAAAATATTAAATGAATGAAAAACAGATGCAATTCAAAATTTGTGTTTCAAGATGCATGTGTTTGGGTGGATGACCATGTCTGTTCTAAATTTAGTAGTTCTAGATGATGATGTTTTTATACAATGTGAGGAATATACATACACATAGGTTCTTCATTATTTAATAATACAAATAAATAAATGTCTTAAACCTTAATTAATATTATTCAAAATGCAAGAAAAAACAGAATCTTTTATTAAATGAACATAGAACTTCAGTTAAACACAGGACTTTCAGTTAAATGGGGGTTACTAAACCAATTCAAATACTGGTTTATTAGCAAATCTGAATAAAATATTACATTATTCTCATTCTTTACCGAGAAATTTTTCATATTTCTTCTTTCCATGAGGTCTCCCCCAAATAAAACAGTTTACTATCTATCCTCTTCTTTTATGGGGAAAGAAAAAAAAAAAAAAAAAATTATTTTTCATACTTACTCCTTATTACAACAATCTGGAGAGTACAATTGTTGCATAACTTCATCATTTTTTTCAAACACCCGCATCAGATTATTCTCTGTACCATCAAATTTATCATGGCATGCTAAGCTGGGGGGAGGAATAAATGAAATGATGAGAAACAGTCTAAGAAAGCATAATAGAATATTAGCATAATGCATATCACAAGGTAAAAAAATAAAAATGTTTTATTTTTATATTAAAAAACTGTAGTTATGATAGAATATAACTAAGCTTCTGTAAGTAAAATGCAATACTGGAAAAACTTCACTCTCAATACAACATGAAAAAGTTTCTTATTAAGATATTGTAAATTTTTCTTATTTTAAGATATTCTAAATTCATTAGCATTAATTTGATCAAAAATGACTGTTGTGCATCTTAATTTAAATTTTTATAAAAATTCTTACCCTCCTCTCTTTTAGCAGGAATGCATTAATGAATGAATGAATACAAGAAGACTGGATATTACTTCTTGAAAGGAAAAATTAACTGATCATAAATTAAAGCAAAACATTGAATGCTAGATTGTCTAGGATGGATGGCTTTAGCACACGTTTTCCAGAGAAAATAACTCTACATGGTAAACTCTTTATTTCAAGTAATATTATGCCATTTTAATATTGTTTCTGGATAATGCAATAGAAGAAAATCACAGCATATAAAATAGATAAGGACTTTACAGGAATTAATAAAAAACTACAGGCCATATCAGAAATATCAAAACTTTTATTCATTCAATGATTAGACTAGATACAGGTAAAACAGTCACTCTTAAAATTATAAACCCACTCTCAATACGTGGCATTATGTTTGAGTTTAATTATGAAAGTTTTATTTAGTTTACATCTTTCCTTTTGGCTCACATCACTCAAAATATAATGATTCCAGAATTTGTGCAGACTTGAGAGCAAGTAGTTTTACTATTAAATTAGAGGAATGGCACACTGCTGGTGTGTGAGGACTCTGGTGTTAATGCTGACCGACTGTCTCAGAATTTGTCTCTTGATGAGTAAGCGCAATCTCACATTAGACTGAAAGTCAGTTTGGTAAGCTTACAATTTTGAGTCACTTTGGGGGTAACAGGTAAATCTTGTAGCCTCTAGTTAAAATGGACTAGGTATTATAGTTCAAAAGAGTTGAAGGACAGTTTGTGTTTATAGTCAGGTCCAAGTGAATGGTACTTCTGTGTTGCACTATGTTTAGTTCAAGCCTCACAAATAGCAAGGTAGAATAAATTTTAAAGTATGTTTGTGTCTGTTTGTTTGAAGTTCAATTATTCTAGAAATGAAAATTTACCCACAGAGTACAAAAAACCCCTTGTTACATTTGCAAGTGAAGCCTCAAATATTTATTACAAATAACAGTAACTTTGAACATTAAATGTGGCATATCTGAAAAATATTTATTCATCAATTAACGGCCTATGAATATCACAAAGAAAATTTAATTACTTTACATTAAAATTAGCATTGTATTATAGCTAGACAGATGAATGCTTGGTTCGGGCTGAGACATTGACTTATTTAAATAAACTCATTGACAATTAATGAATTCTCTTTTTATCATACAAGTTAAATAATAGTAAAGTTATTATTAAGTTCTAAGCAAACTTACATTAATCTGTTTCAGGTATGGCCAAACTGAGCTCATAAGCCTGATGCAGCTCTTTGGCCTGCTCAAATGTGGTTCATATTGTTACAAATAATAGTATTATTGAAGTAAGAATTAAAATTTGAGACAAAAACCTTGTATGACAGCCTTATTCAGGAACCAATAATTGAAATTTTTACAATGCATTATGAACACAACATTTTTTTAATAATTTTGAATTATGTATTATACGCTTATTCATCAAAATAATAAAAAATGGTAATATATCTACTTTCCCAAATACAGTTCAGGCAGTACTGTTTTTATAATGAATCTTACTGAATGACACCAATTATATGAGCAATTATACTGAAAACAAAATTAATATATCTGATGATTCATTTTGCACTTAAGGAATTAAATAATCTTCTCATGCCATATTTACTTGCACATTCTCCCTTTTCCTACTAATTTTACCACTTGAAAATTGAGGGGGGGGGAAGCATATGCAGTGTATCATATTTCCAAAGAGATGATTTAAATTATAAACATAGCACTTAAAAGCACACATAAAGAGACACTAATATTATACAGTACAAAGTCTTTAATCTGGACTCGTTGGGACTTCGGCGATTCTGGATTATGGGTTTTTCCGGATTATAGATCATCAATTTTAATCTGGTAAGACGGCATGCAGAAATTATAAAATTAAAAATATGAAACCATAATTTACGAAATAAAGAGCAATTACGATCTAAAGGGTATCAAAATTTACACAAAAAAGCTTAATATTTATTTGTTTACTTTATTAAACAGTTCTTTCAATATAAGTTGTTTAAGTTACTTCGGGTTTTGTGCTAATAATTTCTCTTTAATTTTATAAACAGACATACTTTCTTGTTCAGTTCCACTGTTCAAGTCCTGTAATTGCTGTATCGAGAATACCGACTTACTTGTGAATAGAAATTTTTTCGTTTTCAATAACCTCTCTGTCACTTTCTTGACTATCGGAAGCGGTACATCGAAACATGCTTTCACTTTGTAGATGCTTTGGCAGCTCCAGAATCGGAAACTCTTTTTGACATAATCGAAAGTTCAAGCTTATTTTTTATAAAATTGCTCTAACAATCTGCAAAAAATAATAAGCCAGATCCAATTAGAAGATTAAGGAAAAATGCAATCTGCAACATTAACTGAAATAGATAATTAGATAATTTTAGCCTAGCTTATACCGTCCGTTATACATTAAACGCGCATGTGTAACGCATAATGCGTTAAAGCATGCGCAGAAAGTTTGTAGCTTTGAGGTCCGGATTATAGATTATTCCGGATTAAAGACTTTGTACTGTATTATGAATTTCAAAGAACTTATTAATTTCATTATTCTTTTTTATATATAAAAAAGTTATTTGCTTGCATACTTTTTTCAATAGTTTCTTCAGCATTATAAGGGGGTCGTTTTGGATTGGGTCAAAAAACAGTCCTTTATCGTGTAACAAATATTTATTAACAAGTTTAAGTTATACACAGACATATGCAGACGCATGGTACATCCCTAAGGGTTCTGATGGTTTATAAAGGCTTGAAATGACATAGGAAGTAAATGATGTCTATGTCATTACCATAACTTTGAAGTATTTTTGTTTTTGGCATTACTAACGTGATGTAAATTTATAAGGTATTTTCTCCCGCTTTCCTAGAGTGCCTTTGTGGTGTAGTGGTTCTGCACGCTGGGACGGTATTTCAGAGGTCCGTGGTTCAATTCCCGGCGAAGGCTATTGCTCATTTACCTCTCCGGCTTTTCCAATTAACCTAATGTCTCTATAAATTGACCCACACTCTATCACCTGGTGAATAAAACATTTGTCGTCTTCCTTTGTCATACTGCTTTTTGTGTTTATCTTGCTTCATTTCGATACGTTCTCGAATGTCTTTTGTAACAGTTGCGAATCATTTAAGATAAGGGGTGATTTCAGGAACAAATTATCATTTTTGACCACAGCTTTGAAATCACGGACAACATCGTTGACGGTCCTCAGCTTTTTTCCAAACATTAGGAATGCTGATGTATGTATGGCCTGCAGTGTCACAGACGGCCGCATTCATAGCAAAGCGAATAACTGGGTGTTTTGAATGCCAGTCCTCATGTGCATCTCCTACAAGGATTACAAGAAGAGGTTTTATGCCTCTATTTTTCCATTCCACAGGATTTGATTGAGGAAAGTAAAATGATATCAAGTTTTGAATGATATTTAATGTGCAGCAAACTTGTTGCATGACAGCACTGATAAATTGGGTTCCATTAGTGCTGATGATTCTTTGTATACCAGGGCTGCATGAACACTTCTTCGATGAGGGTTATAGTGCAGTCGCATGAGCATATGATTCAACTCATCTCATAGCACAGTCTTCAACAATGAAGATCCACTGTTTTCCAGTGTCAGTTTTAGGCAGTAATCCACATAAAGATAATCTAAAAAAGTTGAGATTAGACAAGGGTTCTTAGCAGTCCAGCTGGCTTTTGATTGGTAGCCTTGTAGCAGTTGTATTCAGGATAGCTTTTTACATAGTTGGATATGTACTCTTTATACCAGTCCAACAATACACTCTGGCAATTCTTTGGAATGTTCCTTTCTCTCCATAATGTTTAACCATTGGGTCATCATGGTGTTTCATATGATGGATTCATGCTCAGCAGTTGGAATGACTAACTGGGCCTCTTCTAAATCAGAAACAGGGATGTATCGGTAGAGAATACCTTGATTCATTAAGAATCCCCGTTCAGACCAGTTGGCACATTCTTCAGTTTTCTGAGTGGATTCGAAACTATATATAATCTTTTTAAAATTTTCAACTTTAAGTTGAGAATCCCATACGTCTTTTGGAAGAAATGATTGGAAAATGTTGATATCCATTGGGAAAAAATAATCACAAAAAGTTTCACGTATTTAACCTAAATGTAATAATTCATGTAAATGTAGCAAGAAAAGGTGTGGTAAAAGCAAGTGCGGGACTAGTGCAGGATAATACCTTTTATTTTAGTGCCCCCTATAACCTATGTTAGGGTTAACCTGTATAACCTACAAGGGTCGCCAGTTTTGAGGAGATATCTAGGTAGTCGTCATAGTATGTAAGTACCTAATAATCGATCATAATTTAGTCCAAATTTATCTGCAGGGTGAATCAATTCCAGGCATTCTTCAAAGGCATCACTTTTTAACTTTATATTAGAGATTTCCAATCATGTAATATATTTGTTTTTCCATTAAAAATTTGTTATAGAAAAGCCATATTGATATGATAGGGGGCCACACCAGCAAGCGCAAGCCACCTCCGTTAAAATGGTCCAAAAAGCATGCGTAGCCGCAAGCATCCAGCCTTTGTATTGTATCTAATTTCTGTCTAATTCTCCCAAGTTCTCCTGCCCTGCAGTCACATGCACCAATGCCATACTTAACAATTAGAATTGCTACATTTTAAAAAATAAACAACAAGATAGAGCTCTTCTTTGCAAGAGTTTCTGCAGTAAAAGTATTGCGATAATATTTTTAAATACCATCAGTTCTCTTTTATACATTCTTAAAATGATCCAAACAATTTAATTTTGTATCGATAATAACGCCAAGGTATTTCAGTGACATTCATGACAGATTCATTGACAGATCTCAGGATTCTCGTCATGGACGAAGAAAGTGATGGACGCAAGAGCTGCGAGCTCCTGCACGATGATAACACTAATACGGCGCCGCCAGCTAATATTTCTATTGCTGCCTCTCCTCAACTACGGATAAATACGGACATGGATACTACCGCTCCTCCACCTGCTTCACCTTCAGCGATGGAATTATCAAAAAGTGCCATCCAAATATATGCTCTGAAAAATAGGCACACGGACTTGCTCTTCGATATTCAAAGACTCCAACGCTCTGATAATCCAGCAAAGGAAATGATGATCAAACAGATGACGGATGAGGGTGAGAGAATTTTATTTTCACTCCACACTCTTTGTACTAACCTAGGAGTTAACTTATTTACCCTCCCTGCCACCGAAGACGAATTCTTTAAAGAATGTCAATCTAAATCCTCAAAACCTGATGTTTCGGAACCCATCAATCAAAATTCTAATAAAAACACCCCTACTGAAAACCCTAAAATCACACCTGAAACTCTAAAGCCTGACAATAAAAAATGTACTCGCCCTACTGATGCTGAAGGGTTCGTTATACCACCCAAACACCTAATCGCTAAAAAATCACAAACCAAAAATATCTCTACTGAAATTAATTCTAACATTAATACTACAAACTCTTTCAATGCTATTCAGACAAATACTGATAATACAGAACATACTACTCAGCAGCCGGCAGACACCCAAAAACCAAAAGTACAGGCACCTCCACCAATTTTTATCAAGCCTCGTGCTGATTGGTACTTTCTTTTAAACCAACTTAATCGTCACGCACCGACAGTCCAATCAAAACAGGACATAGACTTTCTCAAACTCAACACTTTAAATGAAACAGACTACCGGACTGTCATTAGATTTTTAACAGACAATAATATAGAATTTAAATCCCACACTCTTAAATCTGACAGACCACTTAAAATAGTTATTAGGGGATTACCCTCAAACACATCACTCAGTGTTGTGCAGACTGCGGTGGAAGTTCTCGGTTTTAAAATCCATAAAATCTCACAACTAAAAAGATGGAAAACTAAGATGCCGATGCCCCTGTTCTATCTACAGATATACAATAGTCTAAAAGCAGCTAAAATCTACAATATCACCGAACTACTGGGAACCAAAGTTGCTATGGAGCACTTCAAAGGCCAGAAAAGCCCTTCACAGTGCTGGCGCTGTCAAGGGTTCTTTCACTCGCCGAGGTGTGCACGCTCCCAAGACGCTGTGTAAAATGTGCTGGTCCACATCAAGCCAAAGACTGCCCGAAACCGTTTGAAGAGCCAAACAAGTGCGCCAACTGCTCCGGGAACCATGCCGCTAACTGGCGCTCCTGCCCAAGATTTCCTGGTTCAAGAAATAGACAAAACCCGAAACCGAGCACCAAACCCAGCCTGACCACTGAAAAAACCAACGCAAACAATATTAATCTCAAAAACAACATACAATTTCCAACACTGTCAGCTGCACCCACACCCAGTGCAAATAATATTCGCCCTGGAGTTTCATTCTCCGCAGCCCTTACGGCTATGCAACAGACTGCACCCCAAATTATTCCAAATTTATCGGTCCCTTTAGGAGCTAATTCGACGCTAAATTGCACCGAAATCCTTTTGGCAATTATTCAAATTTCAAACCAGCCTGGTATTGACCAGAGCAGACTTCTTTTGGCATTCAAAAACGCCTTACCGCAGCTCAGAGTGGCTCCATCTGGTGCTGACGCGGCATACTACATCTTTGAGAGTTATATTACTCTCCAATTCTCTGATATCCCCAGACAGTAAAATTCAATAATTTGAAAGGATTGAAAAACTTAAAACTATGCACCTGGAATGCTAATGGTATCCTATCCAAATTCCATGAGTTTAGAGACTATGTAAAAGAGAAAGATTTTGATATTATTTTTGTCCAAGAGACCAAACTCCAGCCAGGGAGAGCTCCCAAGCTTGCAAATTATGCATTATATAAAAATGACAGACAAGCTTCTAGTACTCGTGATGTTTATCATGGTGGCACTTGTGTCTATATTAAAAATTCAATACCACACAAAAGAATTGACACTCCGAGTATGAGTAAACTCGAGGCAACAATCATTGAAATTTTCATTCAAAATTCGCCCTCCCTTGTAATGATCTCTGCCTATCTTCCACCAGGTGGAAATTTACCTGTGGTTGATTTTAACAAATTGCTCACCTTATCCAACAATCTAATCATAGCTGGTGATTTAAATTGTCACCATCAGCATTGGCGTTGTTACAGATCAAACCCTGCTGGTCGTGGCCTTCTAAAATGGGCTCAGTGCGCCCAAATTAAAATTATTGCGCCGGATTCCCCCACTAGATATGGTTCACGGGGTGCCCCTTCATTCATTAATTTAGCACTCTTTCGAAACATCCCTTTTGGATATCATGTGACTGTTGAAAACTGTTTATCTTCAGATCACAACCCCGTGATCATAGACCTTAACTGTACTATTTTTAATCAAAATTCTCCGGCACTCGTCTCTACAAACTGGGACAATTTTTGTTTCAAACTTAAAAGTAAAAATTTGCCCTCCCTTGAAATTAAATCCAGCCATGATATAGACTCGGCAGTTGATCAATTAACGACCATTTTAACAGATACTTATAAGGAAGTATCAAAACCCACCCTTCGACCCAATTTTCGTAAATTACCACAAGAAATTAAACTCAAAATTAAAGAAAAGAATAAAGTACGGAGACTTTGGCAAAGAATTAGAAATCCTGGATTAAAAATTCAACTCCGTACTCTCCAAAATGAGATCAAGGCATCATGTGACCAGTTCTTCCAATCACAATACACGAATTACATTCAGTCCCTAATGACCAATGATAACAGTCTTTGGCGCGCATCAGCCCACCTACGCAAACACAAATCTAACATTCCGTCCTTAGCTACGGACGCAGCGGTGGCTCACACAGACGCTGAGAAATCCGAATTAATTGCGGATTCTCTTCAAACTCAATTTACACCACATAATGAAGGAATTTTTGCGAACAACGCAAGTTCTTTCCCACAAGATGTTGAACGTTTCCTCTCCTCGCCTTTCACGAGAGAAATACAGTATACATCCATGAGCGAGGTAAGTGAATACATTACCAAGCTCAAACCCAAAAAAGCCCCTGGTATGGACTCTATTTCTAATCGTATGATTAAAAATTTACCCACCAGTTATCTATTTTTCTTAGTAATGCTTATAAATTTTATGATTCAGCATTGCTATTTTCCTCAAAGCTGGAAACAAGCACTTATTGTGCCTATTCCAAAACCAGGCCAAAGCCTTTCAAACCCTCAAAATTATAGACCTATCAGCCTCCTATGATCGTTATCAAAGATATACGAATTTGTGTTACTTAAACGCCTGAATGATTTTCTTCGAAATCACAACGTTCTGATTGATGAACAATTTGGATTTCGAGCAAAACACTGCACTACGCACCAGCTGCTGAGGACAGTGGAGTTCATTCACGAAGGGTTTCGTAACAAAATGCTTACTGGCGCTTTATTTCTTGACATAGCCAAAGCATTTGATAGGACTTGGCATATAGGAATCATTATCAAGCTCATACGACTTGACGTTTCGGCCCATTTAATTCATATAATTAATTCGTACCTCACTAATAGATCTTTTCCTGTACGAGTTAATTCTTTCATTTCGGCACCCCGTCCTATACTAAGCGGCGTCCCCCAAGGGTCACTTTTAGGCCCAATTTTGTTCAACATTTTCATAAATGACATACCAAAATCACCTAGTATCACTCTTGCACTTTATGCAGATGATACGGCCATCCTAGCCCAACACAAACGCCTTGAAAACTTGGTCCAAATCATTCAGAGATATCTCTCTAGCCTTGAGCACTGGCTCATCACTTGGAAAATAAAAATTAATGTTGCTAAATGTGCTGCTATGATCTTCAAACGTAGCCCCCTCCCGTACCCTTCCATTAATATTAAATTCTTTAATGACTATGTTCCCTGGTCAAATTCTTACAAGTACCTAGGAGTTGTACTTGATTCAAAATTACTCTGGCGCCTTCACATTGAAAATGTTCTCAACAAAGCAAAAGGTGCTAGAGCCCAACTTTACCCATTTTTAGCTTGAAAGAGCAATCTGTCAATTAAAAACAAAATTCTTCTCTATACATCAATTATAAGACCTGTCTTTACGTATGCATGTACAATCTGGGGTACTGCTGCAAAAACTCATGTAAAAAAACTTCAATCTTTTCAAAGTAAAACTTTACGTATGGCCCTAAACGCAGCCTGGTACGTCCGTACAGATGTGATTCATTCGGACCTTAACATTAAACCTGTTGATTACCTTATCAAAAAACATAGTCAAAATTTATTCCTTAAAATTGAACAGATTGATAATCGAGCACTTCAACAGATGCCAGCATACGATCCTGCTATTCGCAGCTCACAGAAGAGACCGAGAGCCGTGATTGGCCGAGAGTTCGACATCTACCCACCATCCAAAAGGGCTAGACACGCCCTCTCAACCTCAGTTCCAGCCCCCGCGCCATGAAGGAAGGACGTCTCTTCAGCGAGCTGCCATATAATTGCTTTATCATCATCAATACCTGCAATCAAGATCTTCTAGCAAAGTTATCAATCTGTTCGCATAGAATCACATCTCCCGCAGATTTTAAAATCTGCCTATGAATATTTTCATCGCGTTCCCTTTTTATTATTTGCACTATCCTACACAAGCCACATGCCAATGAGCCTATTAATCGTAAACTCTTTCCTATCTGCTTTTTGCTTTAGTGTTTGTATTGTGTATAAAAAATTATAAAAACAAAAAAAAAAAAAAAAAAGTATAAAATATAAAATACAAAAAAATTATAAAAACCTAAAAACTTATAAAAAAATATTATGATACTTAAGTTTTTATTTTCTCATCTCTATCCTTAAACTTTCTCGAGCCTGTGGCTCCCTCTATTGAGCATCAAGTAAATCACTTATGCCAAATTTTTCCTATTTCTGTTCACTTTTAGTAATTCTGATATGGAGGTAAAATGGTTTTGAACCATAGGCACTCCGAAATTTTCAAATCATTGGCATTGGCATTGGTATTTCATTTTCTCAACAAACTTTAATCATTTAGCATTATATTTCAACCCAGGAGGTAAATAGTTCTACCATTCTGCGGGAAAAACACTGCATAGGTCTTTTCTAAATTAAATTCCATTTCTTCTTGAGAGCTCCAATTTTCCAATAGCTCCACCAAGTCACTAAGCATATTTTACAATTTCTCAAGCGATTTTTCATATAATAGAAATAAAAAATCATCAGCAAAACAAACAAAATCTACATTTTTCAAGTCAATATTGTATATTAACTTATTGGCAATTAGGCCCCAGATCAGGTATGCAGAACATGAGCCTTGCGGGCATCCCTTGAACAATTGGCGTTTAGTAAGTACCTGTACATTTTCATCCGTAACTAGGATCCATCTATTTTTAAAATAATTTCTTATTACTGCAAGTAGATTATCAGGTATTTTCAAATCGTCTAATGTCCCAAGAAAGGAGTTCCATATAACTGAATCAAAAGATACCTCGAACACCAAATAAGACCAGGGTCACATGATATTCTTAAACACTTGATCTGTTGATCTATCCCTAGTAAATCTATAGCGATTATCAGGTACATTCCCAGTCATTTGTTGATAAAACATCAGTCTTATTGTAATTAGTTTATCATAGATCTTCCCCAAATCTTCAGCAAACATATCAGCCTCAAAGATCCATTTTCTTTTGTAATGAAAGCTATCCTTGTGATTTTCTATGTTTCCGAGAAGAAGGCATAGTGTAAACATTGTCTGCTAAGAGATGCTTTGATGGAGGATGTTTTAAGGAAAATTAGCTTGCATGAATGCTACAAAGGCAAAACCATAAAAATTCCTAAGCAAGCAACCCCTGTGCCAGAATTTGAGCATGAGTCAAACTACCAGTGTTCAGTGACTTTACTGTTCAGCCACTGGTGGGCCCTGAATAATACCAAAAACATTCAGAGAATAGTAAATTCAGAAATTAAAACACACACATACATATATATAATTAGAAAATCATTTTTTAATTACAACAGATAAATACTTACCACCTCATATAATGGTATGCTGAATCAAATCTATTGTTATACAGAGAACCTAACTGGTTGTGAGGAGTACCATTTTGGCTATTAAGGCAGAATGCTTGCTGATAATAACGTTCTGCAAGGTGATTGCTATCAGGTTCTCGTAATTCAGCTATATAACGTTCTAAAATCAAATTTAAAAAAAAAAAAAAAATTATCAAAATACTTCTTTAAAAAAGTTTTTTAAATTATGAAAACAAAAAACGCTATAATTTATTATTATTACTCTTAAATCAGAAGCAATATAGAACACACTAAACATTACCTTGCGATTTCATACATATAGTACACAAGTATTAGTGGTATTTTCATTAAAAAGTGCATTTAATGAGAATACGTAATTATCAAAAATTAAGCAAAACCTCCCAATGATAGCTTTATAGTATATATTTAAATATATAAAAGGCAAGAAGCCAAAATCTGAAGTTTAAACAAGTAAATATTCAGAAGGCATAAGAGCAGAAATAATTCACAACTCTGATTGAAAAAATTTATGGCATTTTTAAAATTCTAAAATTAATGTTTCAAAAATTATTTGTACAACAACAAATTATAAAAAAAGTAAGTAATATGCATACATTTAAACTTACCCAAGTCTCCAAGATATATTAAGATTCTATGACTAGCCTGATTTGCCCAAGTTCGTACAGCTCCATCACTTGCAGCTGATTGTTGATACTTTTTCCATCGCTCTATTGGGGATAAATATATTCTTACTCGCATGTTGTTTTTTTATATTATTGCAAATATATCTGATTAATTAAGATTTAAAAATTAAGAAATAATTGTCAAGCTGGTATGAATATTAAAGAGGCATCAAATAGTTATGTAGTATTTCATATGCAGTAAATAAGTACTGATAAATAAATTTTAAAGCGCCACAGTAACAGCACACACCATTAACAGCAGAAAGTGAAGAAACATTAAGAGATGCAATATATTAAATTCATTCAACAGCATATTTAAAATAAACAATAAATAAATTCATCATAAACTTAACAACAAAAGGCCAAAAATATATATTTTCTCTAAGGTTACAAACTATTCTTTTCTGTTTATATCCTACTAAAAATTGTGACCCCCCTTCATCTTAATTTGAACATCAAATTTAATTACTCATCTTTCAAATTTGATCAACAAAATCAGTTTTTAGATGCAACGTGTTGCCCCTGTCGGAAATAAAATTCTTTGATCTCCTAAGTGGCAGTGTGCAGCCATTCGACAAGCATAATACGTTCAAATTATTGGGTTGGCAACTAAGTAATTGTGGATTTCACTCATAGATGGCTTCAGTTGAATTTTTAGGGTTGCAGACGTAGTACAAATGTAAAACACATTTTGTTATTTGATAGTTGGCAATTCAGCTGTCAATCAGTAAAAAAAGTTTTTTGATCGGTTGCATAGCTTTCGTTTGGCGTTCGTTGAAAAATGGAAAATCAAAAGGAACATTTTTGTTATATTTTGCTTTTTTATTTCCGCAAAGTGAAAAACGCATCGCAAGCTCATAAAAAGTTCTGTGCTCTTTATGGTGACAAAGCCTTAAAAGAACGGCAGTGTCAAAATTGGTTTGCCAAATTTCGTTCTGGTGATTTTTCACTCAAAGATGAAAAACGCTCTGGTCGTCCAGTTGAAGTTGATGACGACCGAATCAAAGCAATAATCGATTCAGATCATCACAGTACAACACGTGAGATTGCAGAGAAGCTTCATGTATCACATACATGCATTGAAAATCACTTAAAACAACTTGGCTATGTTCAAAAACTCGATACATGGGTTCCTCACGAACTGAAAGAAACGCATTTATCGCAATGTATTAACAGCTGCGATTTGCTAAAGAAACGTAATGAAAATGATCCATTTTTAAAACGACTGATAACTGGTGATGAAAAATGGGTTGTTTACAACAATATCAAGTGGAAAAGATTGTTGAGCAGACCAGGTGAACCAACTCAAACAACATCAAAAGCTGATATTCATCAAAAGAAGGTTTTGTTATCAGTTTGGTGGGATTACAAAGGAATTGTCTACTTTGAACTCTTACCTCCCAACCGAACAATCAATTCTGATGTCTACATTGAACAACTAACGAAATTAAACAATGCAGTTGAAGAAAAGCAGCCTGAATTGACAAATTGAAAAGGTGTTGTATTCCATCATGACAATTCAAGGCCACACACATCTTTGGTCACTCGGCAAAAATTATTGGTTGGGATGCTTGGTTGAGCTTGGTTGGGATGTTTTGCCACATCCACCATATAGTCCTGACCTTGTACCATCTGATTACTTTTTGTTTCGATCTTTACAAAACTCCTTGAATGGTAAAAATTTCAATAATGATGATGATGTCAAATCGTACCTGATTCAGTTTTTTGCTAATAAAAACCAGAAGTTTTATGAACGTGGGATTATGATGCTGCCTGAAAGATGGCAAAAGGTCATTGATCAAAATGGGCAATACATTACAGAATAAAGTTATTTAGTTCCATGAAAAAAATTGTCTTTGATTTTCTAAAAAAAATCTGCAATTACTTAGTTGCCAACCCAATACATGTTTAATCTTTTATAAAGAAACACGTGTAAATGCAACACATTGATTTTATTTTAAATATATTTTCCCCGAGTGGCAATGAGAGAGCATTTTGCTGGAAGCCAATTTGAATGGTAATATTTATGAAGTGAACACAGTAATTTTGCATTTTTAGTCGTACCATCTCACTGATATATAACTAATGCCAGGATAAAGATTTATTTGCATAAGTGAAGGATGTTTCTTAATGAGGAAAGTAAACTAACAATTCAGAAGCGGGATTAACAAGAATTATTACCAAGGATTTAAAAACATATTATCTTAATGTACATTAAGCCTAAATTGAATGCGGAAGCTCGCCAAAACTGACAGTAGTATGTGCATTTATAAACTATTAATATTATGTCTAACTATTAAACAGAAAGAATTAAAAATTATTATTGTATTACTATTTGAAAATTGAAGTCTAGATGGCTTATTTGGCAAAGGGCAAGAAATGTGACTTAAAAAAACTTGCCTAGGAACTTGATATAGATATTCCTTCTGATATTAAAATTGTAAGCTTAAGAGATATGATTTTGAATAGTAAGAACTATAACAAAGAATTTACTAAACAAATGCTAGATAGAATTACAAATGATCGTTTAGACAGGGAAAAGTTACAGATTTTAGGAAAAGATAAAGAACATCTGAACTTGAAAAATTGAAAACAGAAGTGAAAATCAAAAGTAGTAATGTAAATGATCCTGCTCCTTCTAATGTTAGTAAAAGTAATTTTTGTGATATGAATAAATTAATGCATAAGTATGATTTGAATGAAGGTGATATAAGTTTTTATTTAGTCTTATTTGAGAGACAGGCATGATATATTGAGTTAGAAGAACAAAATTGGGTTTCTCAGCTGTTGGGTCTATTGCTTTATGAAATAACTCAATTAATTGCCTGTGAATCAGAAGAAAACACTAACGACTATAAGCACATTAAACAACTGCTAATGAGAAAATTTAAGTTAAGCCCTGAACAGTTTCGGCAAAAGTTTGTTGATCATATTAAAACATTGCCTAATCCGCAGAAGGACTTCACATTTGAATTAAAAAATTATTTTGAAGAGTGGCTTGCTGGATTAAATGTAACAGATTTTGACTCTTTAAAACAACTTATTACGGATCAATTAAAGAAAACAGTTACCGCTGATAATAAGACCTAATGTGGAGGAATTGCTTGCCTTTGGAAACCAGACTAAATCAGCTGCTAGAACACTGGGAAAAGTAAATGTAAATTTACAGATTGATAATGTGGAAGGAAAGGACATTACAGTTCTAATTGTAGAAGACGAAACACAGCCATGCTACTTATTAGTTGGTCGAACATGGATCGATTTAGCACATACTGCATACACCAAGATAGGTAATACCTTGCACATACATATACTATGCTAATTAATGAATGTCCATTTTCACAGTTGCAAAATCGCATAAACACTCCTCAAATTAAATTGAAGGCCTCCCAAGAAACTGAAATCGAAAGTAATATGGTTAATTTCGTGAAAGTTAAAACTGATGAAATAAATAACGGTTAGGTTTTAATAAGTGGATCGGAAGATGAGTTGGGGTCATTATTGGAAGTAATACAGGGAGAAACAGTGATACCAGTCATAACTACGGTGATTGAAAATTAATTCTGAATGAGAATCAGTGTATCGGTAGAGTGAAAGTAGCAGAGTTAGTTGAATCAAGTACAGATCACAAAACTGAAAATTCAAATCAAAAGGAAATAATGATAATAAATGAAATTAAAAAGTTTAAGAGATTGATTACTTTAAAAAAAATAGAGTAAATAACAATATTATGCCAGACAGAAAACAGAAAGTTTTAGATTTGATAAATGAGTATCGAGATTGTTTTGCATTAAATATGGAGGAATTAGGGTGTACAAACTTAACAAAAATGAATATTAAAGAAATTGAAGGGAGTAAGCCTATTTGCATGAAGTCTTATAAAACCAGTGCCAAGAAACATGCTTCTATAACGAAGATAATAAATGAATGGAAGAAATATGGAATTGTTACTGAAACAAGATCTCCGTATGCCAGTCCAGCTTTACTCAAAGGAAAAAGACAGGTGAACCACGATTAGTGGTAGATTATATAGAAAGTTGAATGTGCAAACTGTTAAAGATAAATTTCCACTCTCTAGGATAGATAATCTTCTTGAATGTCTTAGTGAGTGTAAAGGTTTCACTACATTGGACTTAGCTCATGGATATTTACAGATTCCTTTAACTGAAGAAGCGAAACTGAAAACAGCTTTCATCACTCCAGATCAGTGGTTCTTAACCGGGGGTGCGTATTTTTGGGGGTGCAGGAGAAGCCCCTACCTAATAAAAATTGGTAGCACCTAGCTCACTTATCGGCAAAAGACACAGGAAAGAGCCTGGGCGTATACACTACGCTACGAAAAGGCATGAAATGCTACAAACGAACACGAACAGGCAGCTAGGTGATGGAGAAAAGAAAAAAACTTTGTGGGAATACAAGCGGAGAACATTATCCCAGCTTGTGCATGCACTGAGTTCAATATGTACTACTCCAATGGAATCTACAGATTCACAGATTTGTATCTGCATCTACTGCGCCTGTGTTACGTTGAGTCAACTATTGTGTTTGCGACATGTGTATTGTGTATTCTGACTTGTCCAGAAACATCTTGAGACTAGACTAATATATTCTTAATTGCCCATTTAAGACGAATATGATTCAGTGATATTACAAACGTAAGAACATTATATATATTATATTACATTATTTCTAAATAATTAAATCGATTATAGTGAGCCCCATTATGTCTAAAAAACAACAATGGAACGATAAGTATGCCGGTTATGGATTTACCTGCACAACCAAAAAAGATGGCACGCAACGACTGCAATGCATCTTGTGTTCCAAGATATTTTCAAACAGCAATCTCAAAACATCAAAGTTATTAGAGCATTTCAACAATCTGCATGGTTGCGAAAAAGTGCATAGCATGAACAGCTTGAAGTCAAAGAAGGCTCGGTTTGATACCAGTGGAACTATCCTAAAATTGTGCAGACCAGCAATTCAAAAACCTTTATTAGAAGCGTGGCATATTTATGTGCCAAAAAAAAAAAAAAAAAAAGAAAAGAAAAGAAAAGAAAAGAAAAAAGAAACCTCACACGATCACTGAAGAGTTGATTAAACCTTCTGCTTTAATTATTGCTAAAACAGTTTTAGATTCAGAAGCACATAAAAAAATCCAACAGATTCCATTATCGAATGATATTATACGATCGCAAATACAAGATCTCAGTGAACATATTTTAATGCAAGTAATTGAAGACATAAAAATCAGTCCACTAAAAATAAGCATGCAACTGGATGAGTCAACTGATGTTGATAATTGTAGCCGACTTTTGGTATTTGTCAGGTATGTGAAGGAAAAAGAGGTGATCGAAGAATTTCTATTTTGTGAGCCACTGGAGGTGAATACGAGAGGAATTGATGATTTCAATCGCATTAAAGATATTTTTACTAAATATCAATTACCAATACATGTGATTGACTCAGTATGCACTGATAGAGCCCCAGCAATGTTAGGCAAAAATTCAAGATTTTTTTCACACATGAAAAGAGAATTACCAGAAGTTATAATAACGCACTGCATGTTGCATCGTCATGCACTTGCATCAAGAGCATTGCCATAAAGTTTAAAACAACATCTAACTACAGCAGTAAATGTAATAAAATACATCCAAGGGCGAGCGCTTAATCATTGCAATTTTGTGCATTTTGCGAAGAAATTGGTGCTTATCATACCGTGCTTCTTTATCACACCGAAATACGATGGTTATCTAAGGGTCGCATGCTTAACAGAGTTTTTGAATTGCGTGAGGAAATTATTCAATTACTGACTAGTCAAAATTGTTATTTAGTAAAAGATTTTGAGAGTAATGATGCAATGCTGAGGCTGGCCTCTTAGCAGACATATTTAGCCATTTAAATGAATTGAATCTATCAATGCAAGGATTTGATATAAATATAATAATATCTAGTGAAAAATTATCTTCATTTATCACAAAATTAGAAATTTGGATACATTGAGTAGAAAAGGGAAAATTTTCAAACTTTCCCTTGCTTGATTCTATTATTGCAAAAAAAAAAAAAAAAAAAAAAAAAAAATGAAAAGAATACAATTATACTCGACATTGTAATACATTTGAGACGATTGAGCGAGGTATTCAATGGATATTTTTCAACCAGAAATATTATCAAAACTCAGAGATGGATACTGGATTCATTTCTATTTGACTTAAATTTGATGGATGATAGTGATCTGAAAACAGATCAACTTATTGAAATGCGAAATTCAAAGGGAACATGTTCAAAGGGAATTCGAACAATTAGAATTGCAACAATTCTGGTGTTCACAGTTACAATGTTATCCAGAGTTGGCGAACGGAGCACTGCAGTTACTCTTACCCTTTGCTACTAAGGATTTAGTTTAATTTTTCAGGTGCCTTGTTGACCACAAAGCATGGACTTATTGATAGTGAAGCGAATTTCATAATAACCGCGTAGTTTCTGTTCAGTGATAAGTTTTTCGCGTATTGAATGCCAGTATTTAAAGATCAGGTAAAATATTTACTGTGTCTTTAATAGTGTAATATTCTTTGAAGGAAAAACCCTTGGGGTTAATGGATGATCAACTAAGTGTAATTTTTTTGATAATGATTATGTTATACTCTTTAAGTTTCTGATATTGATTAAATTTATTCATTGTGTTTTTATTTTATATATTGTTAATAAATTGGTTAAGTTTAAAACTTTCGTCTTCAATGTCTGCACAGTATATAACCTTAGGAAGCTTCTATTGCTACTTCTGCTAAATGTTTTTTTACAACTTTAAACTTTGCTTTCGCATCATTTTGGTTATGGACCCAGCCCTTGAGTTATCTTTAGTGCAGACTTTTGAAGTTTAAAAATAATTTAGGACTTAAAAGCCTGGGGATGCGTTTTTTGTTGAAATTCAAATATGGCTACTGTTAATGTTATGCATAGTATTGCTAAACTTGATGCATATAACTACTTTACATGGTCTAAAGACATGAAGTTTGTCTTAAATGAGAAAAATGTATGGCTTTTGGTTAAAGGTATTGAAAAATATCCTGATTTAAATGATGTTAAGAAGGGTATTACAAAAGAAATTGTTGTCGACTATCAAAATAGAAGTCGTTTGGCATTATCATTGATTTATATGAATGTAAGCCCTGAATATAGGAACTTAATACGTGAAATAGATGATCTGGTAGTTGCATGGAATACGCTTGCCAAATTTTTTCAGCCAGATTATCGATCTAGACATATGTCCGTGTTTTCAGAGTTCTTAAATTGTAAAATTAAGCCAAATGAAAGTATTAGTTTCTTTTCTTTTAGATTAAAATGGATAACTGAACAATTGGCTGATATTAATCAGGCTGTAGTACGAGATGTATATATATGTTTTCAGTTTCTTAGGTTTCTTCCAGAAAAATATGATCAGGTAGTTCAGAACCTTTTCAGGTGGTCAGATGAAAAGTTCATATTTAAAAATGTTGAACTGGAAATACTTGCAGAAGAAACACGTCTTAATTTAAGGGAGACAGATAGGAACAATTCTAACAAGACTATAGAAGTTCAATTTAAGCAGATTAAAGGGTTCAAGTGTTATAAATGTGGCCGTCCAGGTCATATTCAAAAGTACTGTAGAATGAAAGGTAATTTTTTCAGATCACCCTCGCCTGCTTCTTCTGTTTCCTCAGCTGTATCTAGTAGTAATAAAACATCCCCTAAGTATAAGAATAAACCCAAGTTGTGTAAAGGTAAAAATAATTCCCATGCTCAGCCCCTTTTCATAGCTCAAGCTAATATTAACAGCTTGGAGGAAAATGATGATAGTTGGATTTTTAATACTGCTGTATCTCATCATTTTTGTAAAAATCGTGAATTGTACGATCCCTTTTCTCCTGTGAAGAATAACAATATGCTAGTAGCTGTTGATGGGGCAACTTTTCCAATTCATGGGAAAGGTACTGTTAAAATGAAATTTGGGAATAGAATTATTTTGTTTAAAGATGTTTTATACTCACCAGAACTGAGACGAAATTTAATATCTGGACCTAAGGTGGATATCAATAAAGCGAGAATTTATGGTAAAAATGGGCAAATTAAAATTACTAATGATGAAAATGAAACTATTTTCAAGGCTAAGTTGATAGGAAGTAACTATCGTGTATTCCCGAAAATAGTGAAAGAGGGGGGCAAATCTGTGAAATTTGAAGCATCCATAGTTCAGCATAACAATAGTGAATTATGGCATGGTCGGTTTGGTCATATAAATTATGGTGCTATTGTCAGGACTAGTAAGAGACATTCAGTTCGAGGTCTTCCTATGTTAAAGAACTCGCCTAATTTGTTTTGTGAACATTGCCAAATCAATAAGCAAAGACGAATCTCCTATAGACCTGTAGAAGGTATTCAAGTGAAGAGACCGCTTGAAAGGTTTTTTTTCTGATATATGGGGACCTATTAACATTCCAGGTAGGAATAGTGAATGTTATTTTGTTTCCTTTATTAACGAATATTCTCATTATGTGGTAGTGTACCCCATTGTAGCTGTTTGAAGAATTTGAAAGGCATATAGCACGTGCTGACAGATCTCTGAACCTTAAGTTGAAATACTTTAGAACTGACAACGGACGAGAATAACAATAAACAATTCAGGTCATATTTAATAAAAATGGAGTAAAGCACAAATTTACAGATATATATACTCCAGAACAAAATGGAGTTTGTGAGAGATTCAATCAGACAGCTCTCAACAATGTACGAGCAATTTTACATGATAGTGGAATGAGTTCCGAATTTTGGTCAGATGCAGTGATGTATTTTGCATATTCATTTAATAGAATTTGTCATAAAGGCCAAGATAGAACCCCATTCGAATTGTATACTAAGTGGAAACCATTAGTGCGTCACCTCAAGGCATTTGGAACGATTGCCTACATGGGAATTCCAAAGGCTAAAAGAAATTCTAAGCTTGATCCAAAGGCAACGAAGGGACGATTGATTGGATACAGTGTACAAACAAAAGGATATAAGATTTGGTTGGAAAATGAACAAAAGGTAGTAGAAACTCTAAATGCTACTTTTAAAGAATCAACTGGAATGTAGAGAAGTTGCAGTGGAGCTGCACTGGGCACCCTTCCTGATCTGGAATCTGAAGAGAGGGTCAAGTTCCAATCTACTGATACTCCAGTTGGCTATTTTCCTGAAATAGAGGAAAGAATTGATACCAATGTACCCTCTTCTATACCTAGCACTGACACTCAATCTACATTGAGACACGTAACTTGGCTTCGTAAACCTGTTCCAAGGCCAGACGGCACTCGTACGGATGTGTACTACTTTGAGAATGGGTCTAATCAAAGACTATGATCACCAAATGATGTAGAAAAGTATTGCACTGAGCATAATATTCAGTATGATACTACTTTGTTTGATTTCAAGGGAAGCAATACTTATAGTGGTGAAATCGACCCAACTGGCACTCCTTCAACGTCATATAGACAAGACAGCTGACTAGAGGTTTCAATTTCAAACACTTATAACCAGACAATGAAATCCACAGAAAAGGATAAATGGATAGAGGCGATGGAAGAGGAAATGGCCAACATGTGAAAGTATAAGGTATGGCATCTTGTTCCACTTCCTAAAGACAAGACTCCACTAGGTTGCAGGTGGATTCTCAATATTAAACGTGACGAATTTGGAAATATTGCTCGTTTAGTGGCTCAGGGTTATCGGCAAATTAAATACGATACCCTATGATGAAACCTACTCACCTGTAGTCAACTTTTCAGTAATAAGGCTTTTTTTCTCTCTCTTAGTTGCACACCTTGGATGGACAAACATACAGTGCGACGTAAGAAGTGCTTATATCTACGCTCCTTTATCTGAGGAAATTTATATGTCCCAACCTCAGGGTTTTGTAGAGCGAGATAAAGAAACTTTTGTGTGTCGTTTAAATAGAGCCTTGTATGGTCTGCATAAGAGCGGGCGATTATGGTACTAAGAGTTAGATAGAACGCTATGTAACCTAGGGTTTACCAAGTTTGAGTGGTGTAATTGTGTCTATCGTTTTACAGATTTTGTCATTCTGTTGGTTTATGTTGATGATATTGTTGTGTTTGGAAAAAGTGAAGTTCAAGCTAAAAGGATATTAAAAGTCCTGAATTCACATTTTGATTTGAAAATTTTGGGTAAAACAAAAAGGTGTGGAATTTGAATATGAGAACAATATTGTCCTGATTCATCAGCAATTATATATAGAAGACATAGTTGATCGATTCATGTCTTTTAAAATACAAATTACTTCCCTTCCAATAGTTAAAGGTGTGAAATACTCAAAGTCTCAAGGTCCCAGTACAAAAGAAGAAACGATGAGATGATGAATTATCCTTATAGAAATGTTTTAGGATGCCTCTCATTTCTTTGCAATCGTACTCGTCCGGCTATGGGTGGCATCCTGTTTCTACGGTTCGGCGGCGATGTTTTTCCAAGCTGTGATTTCTCGTGTGTAACTACAGTGAGCGGCTTTTTGCCGGTTTAAGTGCTTTCAAGGATTTAGTTTAATTTTTCAGGTGCCTTCTTGACCACAAAGCATGGACTTATTGATAGTGAAGCGAATTTCATAATAACTGCGTAGTTTCTGTTCAGTGATAAGTTTTTCGCGTATTGAATGCCAGTATTTAAAGATCAGGTAAAATATTTACTGTGTCTTTAATAGTGTAATATTCTTTCAAGGAAAAACCCTTGAGGTTAATGGATGATCAACTAAGTGTAATTTTTTTTATAATGATTATGTCATACTCTTTAAGTTTCTGATATTGATTAAATTTATTCATTGTGTTTTTATTTTTATATATTGTTAATAAATTAAGTTTAAAACTTTTGTCTTTAATGTCTGCACAGTACATAACCTTAGGGAGCTTCTATTGCTACTTCTGCTAAATGTTTTTTTACAACTTTAAACTTTGCTTTTGCTTCACATTGTAATTTTTTTCTCTTGAAAATATAAGATAAAATATCATTAATTATACTTTGCTTTGCAGAATATATATATTTTTGGGTATTCTTTTATGTTATTTATTGCTCATTTCACTGTTTTTAAGATATTGAAAAGTTTTGAGTGATTTTTTTTTTTTTTTTTAGAAAACAAAGTTCTTGACCTCCTTTATACCATTTGAGTTCTTATGATTTTGCAAAGGGAAGTTGGTTAATTTACTTATTAGGATAATTAATATTTGTATTAAGGGGTATTGCTTATTTCGTTGTAATTTTGTTATACGTAATAACTTTTTTTTTTAATGAAGTTGTTCTGCAGAGTAAAATTCCACGCAGTTTTTAAATTTAACGTTTGGTGTTCCCTCCAGCCATTTTTTCGGTACATTTAAAAGCCAGACAAAGGCTGGCAGCGAAGCTGCTAGTAAACAATAAGTTTCGCAAAAAATTCATTTTTCTAGACTAAAAAAATTAAGACACATTTTTCAATGGGTGCGGAGATATATTTTCAGATTCAATGGGGTGCGACTCGCTAGGAAGGTTAAGAAACACTGCTCTAGATGATACTGGTCAATTTGAACGTATGATCTTTGGGTTAGCTATTCAGAGACTTATGAATCAAGTTTTAGGTCCATTGCTTCATAAAAATGTATTATGCATGCCTGCCAACCTCTAAAGATAAAAATTCAGAAGATTTCTCCAAAATTCAGAAGAACACGAAGAATTAATATCATGCTTTGATATTAAAAAAAAAATAACAATTTATACAAATAGAAAAAAGAAAATTGTACTTACATTAGTAAATCTCAATTAAGTAGTAACTAAAAAATTTATTAGGAAACATAAAACAAGAACTTAATGTTACACAAAAAAAATTATTGCAATGAATTTAGAGTGCATTTTTTGGCTTTAGCCAAAAATTCTTTGGAAAATTTTCCTGTCATAACAATTAGTTTCCTCATAACATTTAGCAATTAAAATGTTTTCTAGAGTTTTTGGTGAAATTGAAGAACGAAACATAGTTTTGTTTTTCTTCACAACACTAAAGACTCTCTCGCACTCAGCATTACTATGTGGAATTACGAGAATAGCACATAAAACTCTTGCTAGTCTATCATATTTTGGTGTTCCATCAGCTCTTTTTATTCTTTTTAAGGTACCAATGAGGACATCAAGTCTATCTTCTCCAGAACTGGCAAAGTCTTCAAACTGTGCGACAGAAAATTGGTTCTGTAGTTCATCTAAAGCATCATTATGGCATTAATTTTCTTTAATTGTTAACAAAAATGGAAATTTATCATTAAAAAACGAATCTTTTCAAAAGATAAATTTTCAATTTGTTTCAAATTTGCCACTTCAGCATTTAAAAAAACTTCATTTTGCAAAGGAAACTTCCTTACAATGTAATCACAGGCTGAGGAAAAGTACTTTCTAACACATTGAAAAGAAGCAAAGTTGGTTTTTGGAATCTTATATGCTGACAAATTTGATGGGATCTGTGGTTTCGTTTTAGTCTCTTCGTGGAAATATTTTAGCAATGCATCCCCCTGTTCAATAAACCTTCCTAGCGCTCTGTCTAAGGATAACCATCTCGTGCATACATGTTTCAGAATTTTTCTCATTTCACCAGAGCACAGTTCTTGGAAATTTTTAGGTTTTCTTTCCTTTTTACACTTTTTTCCAGACAGAAAAACACATCAATCAGAAGCTGGTCAATATTTAATGATAAAGTAGCTGCAGCTTTTTGTGCTGCCAAATTAATTGAGTGGCATGGGCATCCAATAACAATTAATTCATTTTGTTCTTTTTTGAGGAAAGAGGCTACACCCTTTTTGTCACCTAACATGACATGAGCATTATCTGCACCAAATGAAATGCAGTTTGATATTGGGATGTTAAGTTGTTTTAACTCATTAATTACCAAGGAGGCAATATTTTCCCCCGTAACATCTCCATTTAACAATGGAAGACGCAAAAGATGAGTTTTCATTTCATTAGAAACATCACAGAAATATGTGACAACGATGGGGTAAAGCTTCCAATCGCTGTCGTTGCTGCCATCGATTGACACCTAAAATGTTGAATTCTGAAGTGCAGCTATCGTTTTACTTTGTGCATCGCAAGCAATTTCGTTCACAATAGAAGATGTTTTCGTGCGAGCATAAGCATATTTCTGAGCAATCTTGGAGTCGGGAAACATCCGTCTGAAAAGTTGACCGGCGTGATCGGCAGCGCTTAGCGGCACGTTGTGTTCGATGAGGAATGCAGTAAACAAACACTCTGCCAAAATGACATCGGCATTCGAATTTGAAAAAATATCATCCACTTTCTTTGACGTTGTCGAAGCCGAAGCATTAACTTCATGCTTTTTAGACTTAACATGCTTCACAATGTCGCTTCTTCCACCGTGACTTATTATGAAGTCGCACACGTTGCAAAATGCATAGTTATTTCCTTTGAAGGATTCTTTAATTGTTGGAAATTCGGCTTTGTAGGCTGGCCGAAAATATTGAGAGTACGGTTTTTTTGAACTCATTTCGTAACAACGACGTATTAAGAAAATTCCTAGCACGTGCAAACAAACAAACAAAAAAAAAAAAAAAAAAAAGAATGCGACAATCCACGCTCGCTGAGTAATTCCCTTGCTGCTGAAGCGAATGCGAAAAAAATAATCTGGCGCCCACAAAGAAAAGAGTGGGAGAAACAAGTTCAGCGCATTGGATTGGCTGGTTAAGCGGCGAGTTGGAAAAAACCGCAGGTTATTGGATTCGAAGTAGTCGGTAGTTGGCGGTAAAACACGATGCAATTGGCGAAAATCGCTGAATTGGTGAAAAATTCTAAAATTTTGACAATAATCACTAAAAACACTTGAAAAAGGAAAAAAATCGTAAAAAATGGATTACGATCGTAAAATCGTAAAGACAAAGGCATTTTCGTAAAAATTACGAAAAATTCGTAAAAGTTGGCAGGTACGATTACGCTATTTGGACAACATATTAATTCTGGCTAAATCTTGGAAAGAAATGATGGAAAAACTTTGAAAAGTGTTTGATAGATTGAGAGAAGGAAAGCTGACACTGAAACTGACAAAATGCAAATTTGGAAAAGATGAAGTTGAGTATTTGGGATTTCTAATAAAATCGAATGGTATGCAACCTGGACCAAGAAAAGTATGAGTCATATTAAACTTTCCTAAACTAACCAATGAAGTTAAACCATTTTTAGGTCTTAGAAGTTTCTTTAGAAGGTTTGTATCGAAATATGCAGAGAAAGTTGAGCCGTTAACCAGACTGACAAGGAAGGATGGACATTTCATTGGAACAAAGATCAGCAAGAAACATTCAGTATTCTAAATGACCATTTCATTAATGAACCAGTACTAGTGTTATATAATCCGGAAGCAGAAACTGAAGTGCACATAGACGCGAGTAGCAAAGGGCTGGTAGGAATGCTGCTGCAAAAAGGTGAAGATAAAAAGTGGCATTTAGTTTATTGTGTAAGTGAAGGAACAACAGAAACAGAAAAGAATTATCATTCAAGCAAATTCGGCTGTAGTTTGGACTTTGACAATTTTTTATTGGAATCTGATTTACGATAATTACAGACTGACAGGCTTTAGTTTATTTAAACACAAAGTAAACTTTAAATCCTCATAGATGATTACGTAGATGCATTGAGCTGATTGCCAGTTGATCAACCAGAAGAAACTTTACACCAGAAGATAATTGAGAACAACTTGCAAGTTTGTTTACTGCTAACGATAGATGAACAAATTCTTATGATTTAGCATTCAGATCCAGAATTATGCAAATTAATACACATTTTAAAGAAAAAGATAAATGATAGAACGAATGCAGAGAAATATGCAACTGAAAATTACGTCTTGAAGAATAATCGATTGTTTCGTAAAGATCGGGAGAAGGAGAAATTGTTATATGTCATACCCAAGTCGATGAGAAAAGGTATTGTAGTAAGTTTCACAATCTTTTGGGACACTTTTCAGCAGATAGAACTGTTGCCAAAATCAAGGAGTCATACTGGTTTAAAGGAATGAAACGATATGTTATGCGTCACATTTCGATGTGTTTTGAATCTTAGTAAATAAAGTGCCTAGTCGTAAGAAACAAGGAGTAATGTATCCAATTAGACCTGGTAGAAGACCTTTTGCATTCACACATGTAGTTCATTTAGGACCATTCGTAAAAAGTTCAAGAAGAAATACAGAATTATTTGTAATAATTGATAACTTTACAAGATTTACACGCTTATATCCTATAAAGTACTGCAACCAAGTATGAGTTAGTTGCATTGATGAGTTTAGTAGATGATTTTGGGTTACCAGAAAAAATTATCAGCGATAGAGACGAACATGTTTCCCAGCGAAGGAATTTCGAGAGTACTATGAAAACGACGGAATCAGTCATACGCTTAATTCAACTCAACATCCAAGTGATAATGGAATAGTGGAAAAAGCAAATCGAACAATTTTGGCTACAATTAAAAACGAATATGAAAAATCCAAATAATAGGGACTGGGACAAAAAGATTAAGGAATGCAAAAGAAATTTAAACAATATGACAAATAAGACTACAAATAAAACTCTTTTCAAAATGCTTCACTGTTATTCACCAAAATTTAACGACAGATTGATGAGGATGATTAAAGACGAAGATGCAAATGAATATGAGAATCCAGTAATCTTACAGAATGAAACTACAAAGAAATTAAGATATGCAGATAAAAATTAAAGCAAATTATGACAAGAAGAAAAGCAAATTTTTAACGTTCAAATGAGGAGAAATATTAGTTATGAGAAGAGTACCTAAATCAACCAAAATATCTAGGACCTTTGGTAGTTACAAAAGTTTTACCAAGTGATACCTATAGAGTGAGTCAATTAGAAGATAAGATCAAAGGACATTTCTTTAGAATGGCAACTCATGTGAGCCAATTGAAATCATGGCAGTGTCAGGCTGAATTAGAGAAAGATGATGATGATAGTGATGGACATTAGTGATGTTGATAACGATAACAACACACCATATATTACTAAGACACGGAAAAAGAATAGGAAAGGACGGTGAATCTATATGCCACTTAAAGGCTTTCAAACTATAAATTTTAATATTATAGATTTAATTTTTTTTTAAGTATTAGTTCTTAACCAGGCGGAAGTTGCACCAAGAAAAGTTACTAGAGTGGGCGTGTGGGGTATCACATACCCCAGTATTTAAAATACAATAAAAATAGTTTTATTTTGTTTTAAAGCTGTTTTTCTTATTCTCGTGTATCATAAATACGTGAATAATAATTGGGTTTCAAAAAATTAATTTACAAAATAATCTTAAGAGTTAAAATTAAGATAAATGAAAATAATAAAAAAAATAAACACCATGCCTCTAAGTTTCATTGCATCTCTAATACACAATGCTTATTTTATTTCATTACACTTTGAACGAAATACATTCATGTGTTTTTGGTACAGAATGTTTTCACATTTTAAACATTGCATTCACGTTCTTCTGTCCTTAGTGCGAGGGCAATTTATCACATCTTTCAGACTTGTTGTTTCAAATTTCATGTATTTGTTTTAATTCTTCGTCGAAACTTTTGCATTTGTTTTGCATGCAGTACATCAATTTCTTGGTAAAGTATTAATCTCTGATCTTTGTTCAATACTTTTTTTCATTAATTGTAATGCTAAGTCCTTCAAAAACAGACTTCTGTTTCTGGTTGGTGGATTAGCACTTGAATGTAATATAATTCAAGCATTTATTACAGCAATATTCAGTGCAGGAAAGAAAATTACCATTGGCTACCTCCTTGTTATACTGGCAATTGAATAACTGTCTGACATTTCATTCCCCATATCCACTGCTCCTTTAGTCATATTATAAAAACATATAATTCCTGATGTTTTATTTTCTCCAATCGTATCAGCTATAGTACGATCGTTATATAATGTTTAATGCATAAGAACAGTTTTTCCTTTTTTAGGAACATTAGGAATTAATGTTTTACCTTTTGCGAAACAAAAACAGTGTAGAAAATATTCCTAGCTTCATCTTCAGTTTCTGAAATGCAATCTTTATCACTTTCAAATATTTCTAATAAATCTCACAGGCCAACTCCAATTCATAGGGAGTCATTCTTTCTACCATAATGCAGTTAGAAATTTTTAAGAATTTAATGTCAAGTACTTTAAAATCACTTGCAAGTAGAAATATTTACTGTTACACTCTAGAAATAAATTTCTGAACTAAATATTTAGTCAGAAAAACACTTACGCTGACAGGCGCAACCCCAGTTCCTGGGTTGTGACCCAGAACTGGGGTGTGTCATACCCCAGTTCCAATAAAATACCGATAAATCTTTTTCTGAAACACACAGTCAAAGAAAAAGCAATTCTGAAAGTCAACCACAACTAGAAACACAGCTACGGATTGCAGCACAGAATTTTAGTTTCACAAGTTAGGAATATTCCACTTTTATGTAGTTGTGGGGGTATGATATACCCCCCACGCTTTCCTGCGGGTTAATGTTTCGAAGTCGTAACTGAATCAGGATGCCCAAATGTATGTGCAACACATTGATTTTATTTTAAATATATTTTTCCCAAGAGGCAACGAGAGAGCATTTTCATGGAAGATGATTTGAATGGTAATATTTATGAAGTGGGCATAGTAATTTTGTATTTTTAGTTATACCGCCTCAGTGTTATATAAGTAATGCATGAAAAAAGATTTATTTGCATAAGTGAAGAATGTTTCTTAATGAGGAAAGTAAACTAACACATGGTTCTTAAAAAACTAACACATGGATAATAATATTTTTATCTGATTAAATTAAACAAAAATGCATTTTAATTCATGATATATCCAAATAAAAACACTGAACCTTTTTATGAAATTACACAAATTCTAGTATAATAATTATAAAATTATTATGTTTAATAACTCTTTTAAATATTAAGCATATTAAATTTAAATATTAGCATAATAAATTTTCTTGGCACACTTTTTAAAGGCTAGGATATGCATATAGAATACATATGGTTTCAAAATGGCATATTTTACAGAAAAACTTGTTTCCTATTTAGCCTAACTTAGGTTGGAAAACTTGATGAAAAATTCTTAAATTCTCTTTTAAGTACAGGCGTATATTACGAGATTAACAACGTGTTGTTCATATCATTTTGTCTCTTCTTTTTTATCTAAAATTCAGTAATTATAAAATATAATAACAAATTATATAATAGAACATTTTTAAAACACACTGTTAATAAAATAAAGTGTCTTGTATCAAAGTGCAGTATAAAAAAATTAATGCATTAAAGTGGCTTACGCATGTAAATATAATTAGTTTCTTTTAACATCCACAGACATCTACTTTTAAGGAAAGAGCTTGTGAGAAGATTAATGCTTTGAATGATATTAAGGCACTTTCTGATTATCTGCATCCACAGTTTCAACATATCGTAAATTTGCCATTTTGGGTATATTTTCTTGTATACTGATGCCAACAGCTAACTCATGCATACACATATCTCTCATGTGTTTGTGTGCATGTGAAATTATATGTGTTATATTTAGCCATGATTTGCTTGAACAGTATTCACTTGCTGTAAAGATGATGTAAGTATCAGCCACACGTGATTGTTTTTTTGCACGAAATTTCTTGATTAGAAAATGTTTCTTTTTATAATGTTTTATAAACTGAGCAATACCTATATGTGTTATACAGTCAAAAGTCGTTAATCCGGACTCGTCAGGACTTCGGCGATTCCGGATTATCGATTTTTCCGGATTATAGATCATCAGTTTAAATCTGGTAAACTGGCATGCAGAAATTATAAAATTAAAAATATGAAACCGTAATTTATGAAATAAAGAACAATTATGATCTAAAGGGTATCAAAATTTACAAAAAAAAAAAAAAAAAAAAAGCTTAATATTTATTTGTTTCCTTTATTAAACATTTCTTTTAATGTAAGTTGTTTAAGTTGCTTCGTATTTTATGTGATAATATATTCTCTTTAATTCTATAAACAGACATAATTTCTTGTTCAGTAACAAAGTTCCGCTGTTCAAGTCCTATAATTGCAGTGTCGAGAATACCGACTAATTTGTCAATCGAAATTTTTTTGTTTTCAATAACCTCTGTCACTTTAGACGGAGTACATCGAGATGAAATACTACATTGAGTAAGCAATTATAAGCCAAATAAAATAAAAACATCTGCCCTTAAGATAAGGATAGTGCTGACAGATCAACTTCCAATTCATTGCACGCCGCTGTGCGTTAAAGATAAACAAACGTTAAAGTTTAGATAAACAAAGGATATGGCTTTATCCATTTTTTGCAGCAATTCCACTTTTTGTTTAATGGACTCCGAAAGATACTTTCGCTTTGTATATCCTTTACATATCGATTACATTACGTAAATATAATATTACATTACGTAAATATATATCGGAAATTCTATTTGACATAATCGAAAGTTCAAGCTTACTTTTATAAAATTGCTCTAACTGTCTGCAAAAAATAATAATCCGGATCCAATTCGAAGATCAAGGAACAACGCAATCTGCTACATTAACTGAAATAGATAATTAAATAATTTTAGCTTAGCTTATCCCGTCCGTTATACGTTAAACGCGCTTTCGTAAACGTATTTTGCGCACGCGCACACGCAAATTCGCAGCAGTAAAGGGTCTTACGCGCATGCGTCAGCGCGACGCATGCGCAGAAAGTTTGTAGCTTTGAGGTCCGGATTATGGGTGTCCGAATTAACGACTTTTGACTGTATTTAGCCATGACTTGCTTGAACAGTATTCACTTGCTGTAAAGATGATGTATCAGCCACACGTGATTGTTTTTTTGCACGAAATTTCTTGATTAGAAAATGTTTCTTTTTATTATGTTTTATAAACTGAGCAATACCTATAAACCATGAAAGATAAACAAATATTTTTCACCAATTTATATCATTGTCAATAAGTTGACAACTTTTTGTGGGGGTGTGAATAATCAGAAAATACTGATACTAAATTTCATATGATGCAAGCAGAATCAACTAGCATCCTAATATCTGCTGTTCTCTCTCTCTCTCTCTCTCTCTTTTTTTTTTTTTTAAACAATGAATCCCCAATGGTACTCTTCTTTTCCCAGATTTTTAATGATACACAAAATATTATCACAGATTTCTATGCATATTAATCACTTTCACATAATGCACAAATCATTACCCCAGAATTCTGCATCTTGCAAATAAATCTACGATAAATGAGAAGATTAAATCAGGAGGAGCATTTTTAATTCTGAATCAATACAGATTTTTAACTGCGATGTAGTGAAACAATATTGTAATTTAATAAATGCATTTTTAACTACCTTTCTTTACCCCTTTCAAATGCCAGAGAAATGGAGCATCAACTTTTCCTTCCAAATCAATGTGGAATTCAGTCTGTATTCGTAGAAGCATATGATGATAAAACCCAATTCCAGCTAGCAAATGACTTATAACAGCATTTCGATAGTATTCTGATTCCAGCAATTTCTAGAAAAGGAATATCATTTAAAACAGTAAAAGAAAAACTGCAATAAATATAATAGATGTGCTCCAAAAAATTATTTAGAATATTTATTACTTACTTTAAAAAACTTGCAGTAATAATATTTTATACACGTAAACCAATTTTTTCATTTAAAATTAATTTTAAAATTCTATGAATTAATTTGTGATCATGTGATATGCAATCTACCATTTTTAGTTAGTTTAGGTACTTTTGGTGATCAAATAGTATGCAATCTACCACTTTTAGTTGGTTACTTTTAGTTGGTTTTCTGTTATGCACCTGTCAAACATTTTGGTATGTTTTATAATTGTAATCAATTTCTGTTTATAAGAATAGTTTATGGATGGCAAACACATACATATAGCATGGCAGGTAATGCCACTTGCCTTGTCATCACCAAACAAATCATCACCTAACATGTGCCAAAATGCATGGCACATGCATAACCAAGTACCATTATTTACTTTTTACATGATGCCATCAAAACTATTATTATTAATATTATTAAATTTCAATTTGAATATGCGATTAGCAGGAGAAAATGCTTAAAATAAAAATAAATTTTAGTGATGTAATCTAAAAAATAAATAACTAAAAACAGTTGGTCACATACATGATTATCACATTTAATATGTGATAAGGCTTGCATTTATCATTATGCTGGTGTGAGTCACCTTGAGAAAACCCATATGATTTTACTGGTCCAAATAATTCAAGAATTTTTTGTTTGCAAAGTTCAATAAAATTATTCAGATAGGTTCCTGAAATCAAATATTATAAAAATTTACGTATTTTCTTATTATCTGCACTTTCAACAAAAAGTCATGAAAAAGTATTCATAAGGTAAAGCAGTGTGCAGCCAAATTAGTTCTGTGGCAACCCTCAATGTTGCCAAAAAGTATTTATGTGGCAAAAAGGGAATATGCATAGGACACGTCTATTTTGGTCTATTTGCAATGCTAATGCAGTGTTGCCAGATTGTGCGATTTTTCGCAAATTTGCGACTTTTGACAAACTTGTGCTACTAAAATTTTAGTATTTGTGATTTTGCAATTTCCATCATTTCCTTACACTACTTCTTGCAACTTCAAAGATTATTTTTAATATATCGTGAAATGCTTACATGTTAAAATAATGTATTAATTAAAAATAAATTACATTTAAAATAAAAATAGTTTGTTTAGGCTAAAACAGACGTTGGCATCTGGCAATCCTGTTTACATGTGGGCTTTGCTTTTCAAAGCTGCACAGCCTGATGCCGGTATAACGAGGACGAGGAGGAAAAAGTGGGAAAGAAAGAAAAAAAAAAAAAAAAAAAAAAAAACTTCAGGACCTCTCACTTTCCTCCCTCGGCTCCCATGTGTTTTGTTTTTAAGTCAGTTCACCATTCGAGTTCTATGATGATTACGAATCGAACAAAAGAACTTGCGGATTGGGTACCCAAACAGAAATGAAACATATACTGTGCACCCAAACAGAGAAAGAAATGAAATTCATTCTTCTGATTATAATATTGCTGAGAACTAAGCAATGGAAATGACGAAAACCAAAGCATTTTTCTAAATAACAACACAAATAAATTCAACAAGTGAAAGAACAAGGCTTTCTTAAGTGATCAGAATCTGAAATAAGCCTCACTGAAAAACATTCATCAGTTAAAATGTTCACAATTAAGTAAAAAAAGCAATAAATTAAAGAAATTAACTGCCAACTAAAAAAATTTAGCACAAAAGCGCTAACAATCTAAACGTGAGGAATGTCTTAAGAACGGTCATACAAAAATTAATTTAAAAATGGAACCTAAATTAAACAAGAATTAATTAAAAAAGAAATGGATATTTAAACAATTGAAAATGAACAATTATAGTTTTAAAAGTTTCATTAAAGCTAAGATATGTAATTAAAAAGACTAAGAGTCGAATATAGTCTATAACTTACGGAACCAAGAGACAGTAAATTTGTGATGATGTCAGAGGTCATGTAAGCTTTTGCTACTTTAGTTGAAAATTTTCTGGTAACACTGTGCTGAAGTTGTATAGATGAAAAATTTGCATAATTCTTCCATGTTCTTTATGAAAAACAGACTTCTATGTACACGAGAAGACAGCACAAAAAAATTACAAGATTTCCCCCAAAATGTAAGAGTTTTAGTACTGATGTTTCTTGCATTTTTAATTAATCATAAACTTAAAATTATAAATTTTGCCTATAACTTTTTAATTTGCCTTCTTTATTGTTTGGGTGTTTGCTTACTCATATGCCTCTTTACTGCTTCAGTGCTTGTTCGCTACAGTATTAATTAAAACATGATACAATATTACAACATATAATTTAAAAAAAAAAATATGAAAGTCTTCAGATTTTACATTATGCATAAAGGGGCATTTTTTTAATGTTTTATGTTACCTTTATTTATTAAATATCATGTTCTCCGCACCTAAACCTTAAAATTCAATTCAACAGCAATATCACAAAATAATTTAAAAACAGCATATCTTTAGAATTTCTGATACACAGTCTCGTGTGCTGGAGATAAAAAAAAAGTTTCTTTTTTTTTTTCCTTTCCGTACAGTGTTGCCATTGCTCACTTTGAAATTGTTGAGTTTGTTAATCAAAAATTTGTTAAATTTTTGCAAAATATGAAATAAATAATAAAATGAATTCCAAATTAGGTCTTCCAGATGCCCATATTTGGGTGCAGGATTACATTATTCAAAATTTGATGTATCATTGAGATACCATTGTGTTATCACAATGCGAGAAACATACATATACTTATGCAGCTTCTTCATTATTTAATTTCTTTAAACATAACGAAGGGCTCTAATATTTGATGGCAACAATATGAAAAGTGAACCACCATTTATAGTGATTCCATGCAAAATGCCAAAATTAAATTAATAGCCCAAGGGTTAATAACTAATCCCAAAGCTACTTCAAGTTTGGGGGGGGGAATTATATTACTTATTTGGTGCCTTTTCCTAATAGTTGACACAGTGGTGCCCAATCTTTAATTTGACCCAAGCCAATTTAGAATTTAAAAAAAATTTGACGAATCACAATTATACGAGGGCCATCCAGGAAGTAGATTACGTTTCCGTCTGTGTCCGCTAGGGGCGGGGCTAGCGCGGCCATCTTGGGGTCAGAGCGTTGCGCAGCTCAGTCTGCATCTAGCCGTGCTAGTGAGAGGTTCGTGCTGTGCTCCGTTCAGATACTGTGACGGTTTGAAATGTCTGCGTTAATTGAAAATCCCGCGAGCTGCGAGGTGTGCTCAGTAATAAGCTTTCTGACTGCAAAAAACTGTAAACCGATAGAAATCTATCGGCAGCTTCGTGAAGTGTATGGGGACAACATTATCACTGAAGGTGGAGTGCGTCAGTGGGTCATAAGATTTCAAAATGGCCGAACCAATGTTCACGACGAAGATCGAAGTGGGAGACCCAGCATAGTGACCGCCGAACTTCTCGAAAAAGTCAATGCTAAAGTCCGTGAAAATCGAAATTTCACAATAACGGAACTTTCTTTGAGTTTTCCATAAATTTCGCGAAGTTTGTTGCACGAAATCATCAGCGAAAAGCTTGGTTACCACAAGTTTTGTGCAAGATGGATTCCAAAAATCTTGACAGAGGACCACAAAAATCAGCGAATGGCTGCAGCGTTGAACTTTTTGGACGCTTACCATAAGGATGGTGACTCTTTACTCGATCGCATCGTTACTGGTGACGAAACATGGGTGAAACATGTGAACTGTGAAACGAAATTGCAATCAATGCAGTGGGGGCACACAAGTTCTCCCCAAAAACCCAAGAAATGCATGCAAACAATGTCGGCAAGGAAGATGATGGCGACTGTTTTTTGGGACAGAAAAGGTGTAATTTTGGTGGACTTCCTGGAAAGAGGCACTACAATAAACTCTCAAAGGTATTGCCAAACTCTCCAAAAACTCAGAAGAGCAATTCAAAACAAGCACAGAGGAATGTTGAGCTCTAAGATCTTGTTGATTCACGACAACGCCCGGCCCCACACGGCAAATGTCACTCGTAAAGTTCTTGAATCTTTTAAGTGGGAGTTGTTTCCTCATCCGCCGTACAGTCCCGACCTGGCACCGAGCGACTTCCACCTATTCCCAGCAATGAAGAAGTGGCTGGCTATGCAGCGTTTTGATGACGACGCACAGCTGCAAGAAGAGGTAACGAAGTGGTTGAAGGCGCAGGCGGCCGAATTTTTCGACGAAGGAATTTCCAAGCTCGTACATCGCTACGATAAATGCCTTAATTTGTATGGTGACTATGTAGAAAAGTAGTATTTGAGTGTGGCTTTCATCTGTATATAATAAAATTTGTTTCCTATACTTTGTTTATTTTTTTATTCCAAAACGTAATCTACTTTCTGGATAGCCCTCATACATTGCACTTTTAATATTTCAATTATAAATGTATATAATGTACAAATACAAAAAATTGTGGTGCAATATGTTAAAGAAAAAAGGCAATTACGTACTCTTTAAAGTACTATTTATTAAAAATCCAATAAGATGAAAATTAAATACAGGAAAAGGATATTTTAATGTGAAACAAGATACTGTTTGTCCTTTGCAAGTTTATCATACTCTGTCATATGTTACGTTATGGCTAAATTCATGCAAAGTTCATTTGTTATCCTGAATCTGAACTTTACAAGTTCATTGCTGAAAAAGCACTTTTGTAAATGTAAATTCAAAACAACAGGAACTTAATTTTTGAAAATTTTCTGTTAAGAGTGGATATTTTTTCTCATGAGTGTCCTAAATTCTGTTTGTAATATTCTTGTTTTGATTTGCAAATCACACTGAAAATTACAATCTGCAGTAATATTTTAGAAATATTACTATTAACAAATGGATTTGAAATAAATAAAGCAATGGGTTGAAGTTGATGAAAATCAGAAAATTTAATTTCAAAATTATTAATCTAAAAAAGATACAAGATTTTTAGAATACTTAACTGTCACAAGTTTCTCCCATTTCTTGATGTAGTTCTAAAACTTTATGAAGCAGCAAAAGCTGTATTCCTTTATTTGGGATAAGCACAAATTTAATTTTGACTCAAATGTGTTTGTACTCTCTATTAACTCAATAATAGACTCTCTGCCTTGATGTTTAAGATTTTATTTATACATTTTGGTTATTATGTATGTAAGAAAAGTTGAATCAAACAACCAGCTATGCTCATTAACATCTTTATAAGTTTCATTTCTGGATTCTAAAAGCTATTTTATTTACATACTTGCCAACCTATGACACTCAAAAATCAGGAGAATTTTTAAAGAAATCGGGAGATTTTTCACAATGTTAAAAAGACTTTTTAAATGATGAAAATATAGTTTTTAATAATGAATTAACTTTAAATAGTAACTAATTCTTAAATGCAAGCAACACAAAAATACCTTACACATAAAAAACATTTTTACTATTTGCATCGTTTAAGAAAACACGGAAAAAAAAAAAAAAAAAAACTTTAATCAGTTTTCGTACAAATGTTATAAACAGTGGCAGATTTTGCTCTCTTTAACAAAGAAACTTCATAATTTTGTTTATAGCAATTGCCACGTAGGCCTGCTTTCGCGAATAAAAGTTTTCCTAATGTGTCATCACTAATTTTAGATCTAAATTTAGTCCTCGTTTTCGCAACAACACTAAAAATCCTCTCACACTCTGCATTAATATATGGAACTGTCAAGATGGCCAACATAATTCTATACAGTTCA
Source organism: Stegodyphus dumicola (assembly GCF_044657685.1). Taxonomy (NCBI): domain Eukaryota; kingdom Metazoa; phylum Arthropoda; class Arachnida; order Araneae; family Eresidae; genus Stegodyphus; species Stegodyphus dumicola. The sequence continues at coordinate 206,605,847 of NC_140771.1, forward strand.
ATATATTTTAAAATTCCATCAGCATCTTTCAGTTTTCCAATTAAACTCCACTGGGTGTCAATCCTAGCTGATTTTATAACTTCATTCAAGTTTTCTAATTGTAAACTGCTGTTATGCAGCTGTTGAAAATGTTTCAATTTTCCCTTCCTTTTAGAACTCCTTTCAAGATAATAGTAAATATCAACAATGTGTTCATCCACATTTATTGGTAAAGAAGCTGCCCCTTTTTCAGCTGCTAAATTTAAAAGGTGACAGGTGCAACTCATAATCTGCAAATCTGAATTTTCCTTTCTTAAGATGCCTGCAACACCAGTCTTCAAGCCTACCAATACTGGTGCATTATCGGCACTAAGTGCTAAGCAATTATCCAGAGGAACAACATTTTCTTTTAAAGTTTTAATAATTAGCTGTGCTATAGTAAAGCCTGTCAAATGCTTTTCTAAAGTGGGGACAGAAAGTAAACTGCACTCATTTTCTGAAGACTCTGGATTAAAAAAAGAAACACTAATTGGATACAGTTTTGAATCAGTATTATTGCTTCCATCTGTAGAGAGGCAGAACGGAGCTGTTTTAATGCAATCAATAACTGAAGATTTATTTTTCAAATCCATTTCTTTAACAATTGCACCTGTTTTGGTTCTTGCACTTGAGTATTTCTTAGCGATTTCACTATCAGGAAACATTTTTCTAAATAAAGCTGCAGCGAGATCCGATGCATTCAGTGGCACGTTGTGCTCCAGTAAAAAGGCAGAGAACAGACATTCTGCATTAATAACTTTTTGGTCCTTTGCTTCCCAATAAAAATTTAATTTTTCGTTTTTTTCAAAACAACTCATGTTGTCCTTGTATTTTTGTGTACGCACATGTTTGAGAACATCCGCCCTTCCACCATGCGAAATCGAAAAATCGCAATGAAGGCGGTACACATTGCAAATTTATTACATTTCCTTGAGGAAATAATGCAAGGAAAGTCAACTGTGTATGATTTTTGAAACGTACACGAGTATTTCACCTTTCTCACAGGACATAAGAAAAGATGATAATTTCTAAAACTATTTTCCGAAGGCATGTGTACTCACAAAACTCAGGACAAAATGACCGAAATAATTAAAGAACATCCAAATAACAGCTTGCTTTGTCCTCATTGGTTAATATATGCCAGGTGACATGCAGTGGAGCACGATGCCCATTGGAGAACTGGAGAACGACGTTTCTGGATGCGTATATGCTCTCACTCACAAAGCAGAAGTTATCTAACTCGCAAGGTTTTGTTTTAGATATAATCTAGAGAAAAATTAATTGCTTTCAGACGTCCAAAATCACTTTTTTTTTGTTCATATAACAAAGTATTAATCCAAGTTCCATAAAAATCGTAAGAAATTTTAAGAATAAGAAAAAGTCAGGAGAAATATATTGTAAATCGGGTTGGCGGGAGAGCGGTCGAAAATCGGGAGAGTTGGCAACTTTGTATTTATAGAAGAAGCTCTAAGAATCATTACAGGACTTTTCACTTACTAAGCCATCTAATTTCCGAATGTAACATTAAAATTCCATAATCAGCATCAAGTTCATCAATCACTTTGAACAATCTATTCTGAAGTGGTCTGGCATGAGCATTTCAGGAAAAAAAATTCATCATAATGTAAAACTTTTTTACAAAGTGCCTGCCAATGTATGATGCAGTGCTAGAAAAAAAAAAAAAAAAAAAAAAAAAAAAAAAAAATTGAAATTCAGCATCTGCAGGCGTGCCATCTGTTATTACAAGTTTTTGAACCAGAAAATTAATTTGGTTTCTAATGGTTATATGGTTTCTAATACCCTGGCATATGTCCACCTCTCACGTATTGCCTATTAATGGTAAAACAGACATTATATCTTTCTTTACTGAGCAAAGAACATCCATATAAAAATATTTACTTGATCTACATTACAGATATCTGTTACAGATACCTGTTAATTTATCACATCATAAACTTAAGAAAATGTATTTTTGTAAATGATTTTATTGACATAATTTAATTCCTATTTTTAGCTTCTTAAAAAAATATTCTCTGATACAGCAAGCATTTCTTCTTTAACCCTTTGATGGTTATAAACGAGTTCAGCTCACATCGTGCTTCATAATGCGCGCAAACGAGTTCCGCTGAGAAGCAAGATTTTGACCGAAATGATTAGAAATTAGCACTACTCGTGTAGTGAAATTTTTCCCCAATGCGCGCTGACGAGCTGAGCTCGTTCGCAATTATTATTCTGCATTGATTATGTTACAAAGGAATCCTATTCACAAAATTTAGTTAGTTTTACTGTCTACAGATGGCAGTACGGGTTCCATGAATTTCTTTTCATAATGGAGAGGGAATTTTTCTTTTTACCTTGTTCTTTTTATGCGTATTTTGGCACATTTTTTTAGGGTGTTTGTAAAGTAAAATGGCTCAAAAGCAAAAGTTAGATAATTATAATGGTGATTATGATTGTGATACAGATAGCTTATCAAGTTTTGAGTCTGATGAAGGCTTTGTTCACAGTATATCAAGCTCAAAAGTCGATTCAAGCAATGAGGAAGATTTTTCGAGTGTTCGACAGTGGTGTAAAATTGATTCAAGTTCTCATGCTCCTAGCCGATTTAGTTTTACTGGTTAGTTTAGTTTACGATTTAGTTTTAAAGTATATCACACACAAAAAGATTTTTAGGTAATTACTGTATTTAAATGCTTCATAAAGTTTTACATTAATTGTATTTATTTAGTCCTTTCAGTTTAATATTTGTCTTATATTTATAATTAACTATTATTATTTATATAATTGATTATAATCATTTATAATTTACTATTTAATAATAATCATTTATTAATTATTTTAAAGTACGTAAAAACTTATTTATGTACTACAAGAAATATTTACAATACAAGAAATTTTTAAAACGATATTTAGCAATACACAACATCTAGTGAAAAACAGCATACTGGCTGCACCTTTCAGTGTATGGCATAACTGGAATTCGACATTTCCTTTCCTCTCTTGGCACTTGACTTCACAAGCCTGAGAAGAGAAAAGACATACAATGTGGTCAAATCAAACCACATCAAAATGCTGCAAGAACCACATGTAGCTCATTAGCTACAAGTTGGGCATCCTTGGGTTAACATATTGTCATGATACTCTCTTATACAGATGAAATTTCAGCTACAGTAAGAAATTTGAATTTAGTTAGCTTCGAAGAATTGTAACACTAAACTTTAAATGAACTAACCCTCTGAAAATTTCAGTTTGCTGTGCACATTATTTTTTAAACCATTAATCAGTAATGAAGCAGTATGTGATCTACTGGTTTTAGTAAGTTAATTATTTATTAGATGGCACTATTAAAATGCTTTTTTTACTGTATAAAAATAAATACAAATAATTCAGAATACATAAATGAAAATGATTCCATTAATTAATTTAATAATCCATTATTTTCTTAATTCCATTAGATTTAAATTCTTCCTAATTTTACAAAATGAGATAAACTAACAAGAAGCATAAAAAAGGCCCATAAAAGGGTCATTTTTATGAGTCATTTTGTATATATGTTATGAATGTTATGCAGCATGGCCAAAAAAATCCACGGCTTTTATTAATAAATCTCTACTATACTTCTGTGCAATAACATCAAAGTATTTGCAGTATGCATGTTGTTTATAATATTTGGTTTTAAAATCCTCCAGCAATATTCCATTGTTTGAGTGTTAATATTGCCTGCAGGATTGGTAATGTTCTTTTGGTGGGTTACGGTTTGATAATCATATCCTCATCAGCGCACCCCTAATAAGGAGTTATATCCTTCATGATAATTGTGCCAGGTAGTAATAATAGCTTCAGAATAATAAAAAATTCAGTAGCTTTCATATGCTAATGTGCAATAAAATAGCAGGAAAAAGAAATAACTAAAACAACAATAAATTTCAGTGATACTATCTAATAGATAAATAAATAAATAAATACAAGCAGTACACTGCATACTCTATCATTATCTGTTAGTCTATAATGCAGAAAAGGAAGTATCTGGAATGAATAGGATCTTACCTTTCTGTTCTGTTTACATCGATAAAAAAAGTCATAAAAAACTTTTCGCCAAAGAAGATCTTCAGCTTTTTTCCCATACTCTACAGGATCAGCGAATATCAATCTCTCACAGTAATCTTTCAACCTAAAAAATTCATTTTTGAATGGAAAAAGAAAAAAATTATTATTTTTTTATGAAAAAAGAAAAATAACATATTTAGACCAAATAGACTCAAGACTCTATAATCAAATAAAAATTTGCTTACAACTATACTTTACAATACTGTTTCTAGTAATGCTATATCACAAAACTAGCTTTCGAAAACTTTAAAAGATTAAAACCTACAATACACAAAATGTAATTTTTAATACCTCATTCTCAGATCTGTTACTTCTGCAGAGAACAATTCAGTGAAACTGGATATGAGGGCCAAATGCTGTTCCAGTTTTTTTGCAGCATCAGCTGCTCCTCTGAAATAAAATATAAAAATTAATAACTGAATATAAATATAAAATCATGCTAAGATAAAACTTGAAAATACACAAAAAATTTCAAGCATAAAGATGGTTTTATATATAATTAATATCAACTCACAGAGCATAATCTAAGAATGATAACTACTCATTAAACTATAAAATAAATACTCATGTAACTGGGTACTTATGGAAAATCCCGTCGACCATTTTTGCCTATTAAAGAAAAGATGCCAAACTATGCGATTTTTCACCAAAAATGGAAAAGTCTTCTTCAAACACGCTGGGTTTAGTGTAACCTTGATTAAACGTGTTAGTTAATATTCTTGAGTAAAGACTTCTTTTTTCCCCTCTATCACACACTTTTGAATAAAAAAAAAGATTAAAATTTGGGACTTGACTATTACACAAGAGCATGCTGTTGAATATTCCCAAAGTCATGGAATATTACCTGCCTAAAAAAAAAATGTGTTAATGGCCATGAAATAGCGCCTAGCCAAAAGCCTAGTGAAAATAATTGCTTTTACAGTGTATCTCCTTAATAAAAAATAATGGAAATTTTTACTGAAAAATTAAATATAAATAAATGATAATATGATAAATTTGAAAGAAAAATGAGAATAGAACATTTCTTATTTTTTTGTATTTAGTAATTTTTTTTTTTTTTTTTTTTTCCCCACGATTGGCGCCATCTCTTGTGGTCGACGGGACTTTTCGAAAGTACCTGTAACTGTTACTACACTGAAAGTTTATTTTAATTAACTGCTAATGGAATACTACAAGATTATCAAATTTTGATGAAAAGAATTTTAGTTTGCAAAAAATTTTATTGAAAATCAACCAAATCATTAACAGAGACCTATTAAAACCTTTTAGATATGAAATACTTTTCTCAACAAAAAAAATTTAGTTATAGCTGAACTTGCAAGACAGTATTTTATGATGAATTCTGCAGTATATAATATGATTTTTACATTTCATGCAATTCTGTGATGTTTCTTAAGTGAAAACAGATCACTGTGTTCATGAGAACAACAATAATGCATCATATAATATTACAATGTTTAACATATCACATAATTCTTATTTTAATAATTAAAATTTGAATTTTAAATTACTAAAATGTTTTCTTTTGACATGCTGATAATGTTTGGTGATTTTGATAAATATTAACAGTATGGCAACCTTTTAAAAAAGTTGCCAAAATCCACCAACTTGCACAATTTAATTCATTTTGGTACTTAGGTATTAGCACAACCCCCTTGCCACAATTTGGCAATTTTTCACAAAGCAAAATGATGACCTGTAATTCCAAAAACTATTTACTTGCATATACATATATTAACTACACACTTACCTTATTTTATTTTAACCAATTATTTTTAGTTTGACTTTCTTTTCCCACCTGATTTCAGTTTTTTGAAAGAATGTAAATTTTAATGGTGGAGTATGCAAAATCTAAGAGTGTTCAGAAGCAGTATTTATGCTGTGGTTTCAAGAGTTTGTAAGAAGTAGTAGCGGAGTTAGTTCTCAGTTTATGCTACGTGTTTGAATTGGCTCCTTAGTTGGTGTTAGACACCTTTCAGATTATATTGATATTCTAGGCTCGGCTTTGCTGTATGCAGCCAATTTAGCAGTTTAAATAACTAAGGAGCTAGTCATTTAGCCATCCAAATTTATTGTGATTTTACATTTGATTTTCTGTTCAACTGAGTTTAGCCACAAGTGGTGGTGAATTGTGAGCACCGACAGCATCTTGTTAGTCGAGTTCAAACAAAAAGGTTATTTAAATCTTCTTCGGTAGTATCTGTTCTTCATGACTTAGAGAGAATTCGCTATGCAGTCTTTTACATAGGGTCAAGTGTGAATGCACCCAAAAAGGCATAAACTCTACAACTGGTGCCCGAAACAATTTAGAACCATGGAAAACGCTACAGTTGACCTGGCCCCATCCACTTTCCTAGCGCCCGTGACTCAAGCCAACCTTATGGATTTGGTTATATTGTTACCGTCATGAGAGCTTTGATGAGGCCCCAGTGCCTATTTGATGGATAAGATTCAGCAGCAGCATTCATGAACCACTTCATTTTGTACCCAGTGGGCAAAATCCAAAAAGTGGCAATTTCAACTTCAGTTCTCCAAGAACAAGTCTTGAGTTGGTATAAAAGCATCGACAAATTCCTACTTGGAGAACCAGGCAAAGACAACATACATGTATCAAAACTTCCAAAACCACCCTCCTGAAAGCCTTTCCAATCATAAAGAATTTATAGAAATGTGAAACCCGCCAACCTTGAAAACTCTATTTGAGCTGCTCACAAATTACAAAAGCTGCCGCATTTCCAATAATACCCGCACACAGAGGTAAGGGCAAGAGTACAGAAATTTCTGCATGCCTAAGCCAGATGAACAACGGCAAGCAAAATTCAAGTGCAAGAAAGATTTTTTGCCGAAAAGAAACGATCACCAAAAGAGAGATAAACAGTGGAAGGAAGAAACGAAACCAAAGCTGAAGCTAATAAAGTTTTGAGGGACGATGGAAAGAAGAGAAAACTTCCTCCCAAATACATACAGTGGTGGTAAAAAATTTAGAGTTATCAAAAATACAAATTCTTTTAAACAATGTGCCAACAATCCCATTAATTGACACAGGAGGACAGAGTAGTTTGAGGGGGGGGAATTTTTAGACAAAATTTCAGATGCTATGGGTTATACAACACCTAAGGCCTAAGGGATGATTGCAGCCTAATGGATACGGTGTGCTTGTATTGGAAAAGTGCCACTATATGTGCAGGTAAAAGGTGAGCAATGTTTTTTTTTTTTTTTTTTTTTTTTTTTTTTGTATTTAAAAATTTGCAAGCTAATGTTATTTCAGATATGGACTTCTTCAAGTCAGCGCAAACAATATTATAAAATCTGGCATTTACGCATTTTTATGTATGCCATTTGGTTTACGTGGTGGCACCACTACTTTTGCATGAGCCATAGACATTTCAGATGCTATGGGTTATACAACACCTAAGGCCTAAGGGATGATTGCAGCCTAATGGATACGGTGTGCTTGTATTGGAAAAGTGCCACTATATGTGCAGGTAAAAGGTGAGACTATATGTGTGGTAAAAGTGCCACTATATGTGTGGTAAAAGGTTCTTTGACCAGTGCTCAGAAATTCCCCTTTTATCTATTTAGATGACATTATTGTTACCAGTAACACAACAGATGAGCATATTTAACAATAGTAGTAATACAATAGACGAGCATATTATTGTTACCAGTAATACAATAGACGAGCCTTTTTCTTCAAATGTTTTATATCATTTCTATATTTTTACAAGATCTTAACAGTTTTACAAGATGCTGGTTTTAAAGTGAATTCTAACAAGTGTAAATTCGCAGCAAGAGAATTAAAATATTTAGCATATAAAATTTCCGCTAAAGATATCGAAACTGAAGATTCAAAGATTATTGCTATAAAAAACTAACCTCAGCCAAATACTGTAAAAGAACTTGCATTATTTCTCGGAATGTGCTCATATTACAAGTCCTTTATTAAAAATTTCACACATATTGCTGAGCCTCTCTTAACACTAAAAAGAAAAATTTGTTTCTCAACAGAAGCCAATACGGCATTTGAACAGTTAAAAACATCAATTTCAGCACCAGTGCTAAGGATTCCAGAAGGTCAGCTTGAAATATCTGCAGATTTATCAGATTTTGCTGTAGGAGCTTTCTTATCTCAAGTGGGGTAGCCAGTAGCCTTCTTCAGTAAGACATTAAACCCTACCCAGAGGAATTATATGACTACGGAAGGAACACTGTCTTACTGGCTGTACAAAAATTCCGAGTGTACTTCAGGAAGCTATTCGTAACAGTTTACACTAACCACGTAGCTATTCTTAGTCTTTACTCAGGTAAAAACATGTCACCTTGATTGATTAGGTGAGCATTAAAGCTGCAGAAATATAATTTAGTATTGAAACATTCACCTGGTAAAGACAATTTTATTGCTGATGCTCTTTCTCGCATTATATTAGATGAAGATTCTCGAGATACTATGCTGAACTAAAAACGGATCCAGTATTTAAAAACATTTATTCATATCTACAGCATCCAGATTTAACAGTCATTAGAAACACAAGCACCCGTTATGAAATCATCAATAATCTCTTATTTTTCGCAAAAGCTACGAATGAAAATAATGAGCTAAAGCAACACCCCCTAGAACTAACTCAAGGCCACGGCACGCAGTTTGTGATGTCACTGCAATAGGGATACTTTCGTCGTCTCGCTAACTTTAAGGATGCCTTCTTAAATGTCCACTTGACAGGCTTATAATTAAACTGAACTTAAATTTTTATATTTAATTCTCATCATTATAAATCTAAAAAATACCTTGCTTTCATTAGAATGTTAAGAACTGAGATTTTTATTTTTAGAATATTTTCGATATGAATAACTAGAATTTTTAATTCCATTAAAAGTTATTACTGATTTTATAAAATTTCATCGCTGAGAAACTCTTGTTAATGAAAGAAACTTCACACTTAATGAATCGGAATTTTATTTGTATGCAATAATTAAACAGAAAGACGATTTAAGACATGAAGGCAGGTTATAGATCCTAAGAAATTAAGATAAATCCTAACTGATTTAAATTAGGAAGCTATTTTACCTGGAATTATGTAGCAACATAAAATAATTAGTTGAAAACAAATATAATTAATCAGAGATGTTTATTGGTCAAGGCTGGTAGTAATTATACTTACCACGATTTATGCCTTGACTAATAAACATCTTTGATAAATATAAGTAATAGATCTTATTTTTGACATATGTTGCCAAATAATAATAATAAATACTCAATAAATAAATAATAATAATAAATACTCAATTTGAAAAAATAACGCTAAGCTTGCAACGATTTAAATAAGTTTTTATAATTATGAGATATTAGTTCCACAGAGATAATTATATATTATTTTGCATTCTAAATGGCAAATATCAAACCTCTGATAGATGTCTGATATAGATCTAAATAGTAAACCTCTGATCTCTACAGGGAAATTTTATAACATGATTTAGCAATATTATGTGGAATGCAAATGTAACAAATCCTAAACTGGGATATTGAACACAACAAATGAAAAAGCTAATTATCATTGCATTATTAGTATCGAATGAAACCACTAACATATACCCTTAGGATGCACTAAATTATACATTACAGCTGTAAACAATTAATACAGAAATACTTTAGATAATATATACATGCTTATTTTCAATTCAGTCAACTCAAGAGGAAGGATTCCTCCAAACAGAGGAAAAGAAGAGAAAGAAGAAAATCATCAAAATTGTCTTTGCAGTCAATTCAGAATTATTCAAAACTGTCTATAAACAGCGAATGATAAATATTACTTTTTTATCATATACTGCATTTCATCAAATAAAAATGTATGGCATGATATTTCATAAAGACTACAATTTAAATTCTTTCTAAAGATATGTGTAAATTTAATGTAAAGTGCCATCTTTAGAAAGAATTTAAATTGTAGTCTTTATGAAATTATCATGCCATACATTTTTATTTACATATATATGCATGCGTATATGTATGACAATATATTCGATTTCTTTGCAAAAAAAAAAAAATTGCTTCGACATACTGCTATACAAAACATGAAATTGAAAATAATATATTTGGGGTGAAGAAATAGAATTTTAGAATTTTTAACGTATATGAATTAATTAAATTAAAAAATTAAAACATAATAAAAAATTTCATGAGCTTTAACATATACACATCTAAGAGTTGCATTGATATTGCACTATACATGTAAATGAAGGAGGAATACATAATGAATACCTTTGATAAAAAAGAAACGAAACTCAGAATTTCGTAAATTTTGATGCGTGTAGATACATAGAAATACATGCATTCTCTAAAGCCGGTAAAAATTCAAATTTTACTTTGAACAGTTTGTATTTTGCGCCTTTTAACTACATGCTTAGGTACATTATTCATTTTTTGCAATAATTATTTAATAAAGTATTTATTGCCACCATTACTAAATATTTTACTATCATATCAGCCGAATGACCGACTTCACATGCATTTATAAATACATCAAAGTCTTTCAAATTGTGTAAAGTTAATTTCACTGCTATTTTTCTCTGAATTTTGCTTTGTAAAAATTTTTGCTCCTTGTCCACTGACAGTAGTTTTTTAACTGCTACGTAATTATACATAATTATGCGTTATCGTTATTACATAAATGATATATTTATTATTGTCAAAACACTTGCATGCAAAGATTTTTATAATCGAATTTAATTATCTAAGCTAGAATTAAATACAACATTTTGTAAAATTTCATTTTTAATGCTTTACGTTATATTAAGTGAATTTTAAGAATCTCAGACATGAACTCATAAAAATTTAAATAGCATATTTTTTCAAATTAATATTAGAAACAAAATTGTCATTAGGTACAGAGATATTATCAAGGTTTTCAGATTTTAATAAATGCACTGTTTCTGTGACAAATGTATCGAGATATTTAAATGCAAGCACTCGGCAACATACAAAATGTACTTAAAATTAAAAATTTTTATTAGTCCTACATTTAATCTAATCCTAACTTTAGGTTACACATTTCTTTAATTTTCTTGGTAATGGCATTTACTACAAATTAAGTGACTAGCATGATGATAAATAATGCCATCTGCTATAGATTGAACGATTAGCGTGATGATAAACAATACTATCTGTTATAAATTAAATTAATAGTATGATTAAGTCATCATATTCATATAATGACTATTATACTTACGATAAGATTAAACTAACAGCAGCACAAGATCGACAGGATTTTATTAGCAAACATCCCTGACAACCTTCACCTTCAAAATATTTGCCTTTTCTTCCTCATCTAGTGTTTTATTGTCCTAACAGAAGTGATACAAAATGGTTGAATTTCTATAGAGACAAACAGATTATTCTGCTTCATTTGTTTACTTTATTCCAACAGCTCTAATGAAAGTACTTTTGTTAATGGAAGAATGAGAGATTGATAGAATTAATATTCACACTCAAAAGCATTGCTTCTAATGATACACAAAGTGCCCAGATACGACAAATGGCAAAATATGGTCTGGACAAAATATCTAGTTTTAGAATAATTTTGTCTCCTCACGTATATTTGACAATATTTCAATATACTGAGCCAGTAATGAAATATTTGCAGACTAAATGGTTAGATTACATTATAAGGTATTTTCTGCCTTCTTTCCGCATGCCTTTGTGGTGTAAAGGTTAGTACACTCGGTATTCGACAGGTCCAGGTTAGAGTCCAGGAAAGGCATTGTTAATTTTTCATGTCTTCTGCTTAAAAATAACCTATTGTCTCTACAGTGACGTCTGAACTATAAGGTGGTGGATGTTAATTCTTAGCCACCAGGATTTGGCAATTAAGTCCCCTAATCCTCAGTCGGCCTTTAAAAGGGATTTTCTCCCTCGTTTCTAGATGCCTTCGTGGTGTAACGGTTAACACACTCGGCGCATATTCGAGAGGTCCAGGTTCGTGTCCCGGTGATAGCATTGCTTATTTTACATGTCTTCTGCTTCAAAATAATATAATAGCTCTACAATATCCTGGCATATATTATGGTTAGGGAAGCTACAAGCTATTTAAAAGCCATCTCTAGAAACTTTAATATTTAACACATGAAAATCATTTGCAATGGATTGCAATAATAAACTAGAAAGGCTCAGTTATGATATAATTATGGAAGTAGAACTTACCTGCTAGAAGATGCCGAAAAGAGAAGCAAATGGACGACGAAAATTGTTCAACTATAATTTCAATTGCCTTCTCAAACAATTTGAAGTTACTGTAATTTTATAATGGATAACACCATTTCATTGATGGAAAGTGGCTTAAAGGGAACAGGAAGTTTTATGAATACAGTACCTCTTCTCAATCCCCAAAACCTTTCGAACACATTGTCGCCGAACTCTTTCAACTATTTATCTATATTATTAGGTACTCCGAACCTAGTAAGTAAACGAGAACTACTTAAAACTTCAATTAAAAATCATTATTTTGAATCTGATCCCGAGTCAGAAGAAGAGAGTGCTCTATATATTAATGAGCATTCATCCAAAACTAAATGCAATTTTTACAATAATTGCGTCTTGTGTGCATATAAATTACTCTTGAAATATAATTTATACAGCAATGCAAAGGCCAATATCTTTGCTTATAAGTTTATACTCATCCTAAAGTTGAATGAGAAAGAGTTTTTTCAAAATTAAAATTTGTAAAAAGTAGATTAAGGAGTACTATGAAGCAAGCTAATTTGGAGTCATTGCTATTGATAAACATAGAGAAGGCTATTTTGGCTACAGTAAAAACTGAAGATATAATGGAGGAAATATTTGCCCAGGCACCTAGAATTAAAAAATATTTAAATGGCTGATTACGAATCAACTGCTGTTTTGTATATTATTATTGGTCACTGTTATTTATTGTAGTTTATTTCTATACACACACACACATACATATGAATAAAGTGTTACATTTCTGCAAAGGTATATTTTTAGCCCAAAAGGACAATTTGCCCAGAAGGGATATTAATTTTGCTCTGCCAATTTACGTTGATTCACTATAAATGGCGAATCACTTTTTAAATTGTTGCCACCAAATATTATTACCCTGTATTATATTTAAAGAAATTAAACAATGACGAATCTGCATAAATGTATGTTTCTTGCATTGTGATAAAACAATGGTACCTAGAGCTATCAAAATTTGAATAACGTAATCTTCCATAGAATATGGGCATCTGGAAGCCCGAATTTGGAATTTGTCTTATTATCTATTTCATATTTTGTAAAGCATTTATGAGTTTTTGATTAAGAAACTCAACAATTTCAAAGTGAGCAATGGCAACATTGCACGGGAAAGAAAAACATTTTTATTTCCAGTGTGCGAGACTGTGTATAGGAAATCTAAAGATATGCTCTTTTAAATATTTTGTGATATTGCTTTTGATTTGAATCTTATGGTTTAAGCACGAAGAACCTGATATTAAATAAATAAAGTTAACACACAAACCGTCAAAAAAAGCCCCTGTGGGTGTAGTATAAAATCTGAAATTTTTCAGATTTCTTTTTTATTATTTTATAAAATTATTTTTATGATGATAATAACAACGATAACTTAAATATATAATGGCATTTCATATGGGGCTTTAGGGTCGGCATAATGCTTCCTGCCAGGGCTGATTTCTTTAGCCAATCTGCCACTGATAATATGTAAGTATCATGAAAACATTACAAGGACATTGTTTTATCTAGATGAAATTAAGTATGCAAATACTGAGGTTACTTATGTATCAATGCAACGAACTTTGCATTATTCAGTGACTTTTTACACATGAAAAAGAATGGTGTAATAAGGTATCAATAAGTTCAGTTACTGACTTACATTTACTTTTTACCTTCATTAATATTATTATCCACTTGGATGTTTATCTAAAAAAAAAAAAAAAAAAAAAAAAAAAAAACAAGAAATAAACCTACTTACAAACTGGTTTTTATCCCTTTTCATCTGAGAGACACTTAATATCAATCACTCTAATAGAAGAGTCAAAACAACTGTTCTTTTAGAAAATTTTGTAGCACAAAATAAATATTTTGCAAAATTTTGTGCTGCTATTTTGTTCGTACTGAAATTTTAATGCAATTTCGGCTAATCTTTAGAATATGGTAACAGGTAGTTTGGCGATATTTTGGTAAGGCGATAAAGGTTACTAGCTAAGACTTTACCAATAATCTGAGAAGTACACAGTTCGAATCGCAGATTATTTTGTCTCAGAGAAATGAGAGATGATGAGACATGTAATGTGACATTTTCCGGAAAATTCCGATCGTGATCTTAGCTAATAAGCACTTAACAAACAATTTCGCTGCTAAAGTGCAGTTTCGCCCATTTATTTGTTTGGCGCTTTTTACAAGAGTAAGAAGAATTGAATTTTTGTCAATTTTCTTTGACTTTTTAAGTGAAAATAGGTCGATGTGTACATAGATAAATTCAAGAGTGTGCGCAATGCAATTTATGTGCAATTCTGGGATTTTTTTTTAAGTGAAAATAGGTTGACGTGTACATGGATACCGTGTATGTGCAATTCTTAAAAACGCGGCAAGCAGTTTGCGATTCTGCACTTTCTCCCAATTTCGCACCTAATCTTCGTCATGATTAAGGATTTTTGTTCCATAAAAGTTCTAGTATAAACGTGATTTGGCTAGCAGATTGTTGGAAAAAATGTTGAGTAAAAAAAAGCCTTTACTTAGTGAAAACAAAATGGCGTCCAAAACAAAACTAGCAGGTTGCTGTAGCAGGGTTGGTCGCCAAATTTTTGCCAAAAAATCGCCAAGTTACCATAATGTAAAGATTCATCGCAATTTCTTTGACTGCAGGCAAAGTTTACAACTGAATACTTTAAAATTGAATTTGAAGCTAAAAATATTATGATTTGGCCCTTGGATCTTGGAATGCAACAAAAAGAAAGCATACAAAAATGGTGATGTTGCTTCACTGAACTGTTATGAGTATGACGGTTAATCTTTGGATTATGGTAACTTGGTGATTTTTTTGGCGACCAACCCTGCTAGTTTTTTTTTTTTTTTTTTTTTTTTTGACACCATTTTGTTTTTACGAAGTAAAGGCATGTTTTTTCTTTTTTTTTAACTCATCATTTTTTTCCAACAATCTGCTAGCCGAATTACGCTTATGCTAGAACTTTTATGGAACAAAAGTACTTAATCATGACAAAGATTAGATGCGAAATTGGGAGAAAGTGCAGAATCATCAGTTAATCTTTGGATTATGGTAACTTGGTGATTTTTTCACGAAAATTTGCCGACCAACCCTGCTACAGCAACCTGCTAGTTTTTGTTTGGACACCATTTTTTTTTTTTCACAAAGTAAAGGCATGTTTTTTTTTTTTTTTTTTTTTTTTTTACTCACATTTTTTCCCAACAATCTGCTAGCCGAATTACACTTATGCTAGAACTTTTATGGAACAAAAGTGCTTAATCATGACGAAGATTAGGTGCGAAATTGGGAGAAAGTGCAGAACTGCCCACTGCTTGCAGCGTTTTTAAGCACTGTACATACACGGTATCATCCATGTACACATTGACCTATTTTCACTTTAAAAAAATTCCAGAATTGCACAAAAATGGCATTGCGCACACTCTTGACTTTATCCATGTATACTGCTAGAGTCCAGCTAGTAACCTTTATCGCCTTACAAAAATGTCGCCAAACTACCTGTTACCATATTCCAAAGATTAGCCATTATGAATGCCTGAAAAACTTATACATATTATTGGCAGAATTCAGACAGTTCCGAAAATATGACAACTTTTACTAAGCTATACCTAAGCACCTACTTAAGACACACTAAACAGATAATTAAAAATTCACAGTCCCTAAAATGATCCTGTTATGACACAATGACACAGTACACAGAAAAAAAAAAAAAAGAGCATGTCAAGAGTGAAGGGTTCTCTTCTGTTATTGGGGGGGATGGATTCAGAAATGTATGTATGTATGCAAGTAGATGTGGATATATATGTACATACACATACATACATACCTATATTTCTGAATCTGGTCCTGATAACAGAAAAGTTCTGAGTGAAGATTCTAGCACCAATTACAGATAACGTCACAACACACTTATAAGATGTTCATCTTACTTTTATGAATTTCAATTAATCCTCAACAAGCAAGCTTATTTGTTAATTGTCTATCTGGGTTTTCATCCGCAGAGAACCCGTTGGCGCTTCGGGAAAGAACCCGTTGGCACCGTTGCATTTTTACTCGTCAAGCTCGCCATTCATCAACGATGAGCCGAGCCATAAACGTGATTATTAGTGCATGTAAATTCAAATTAGCAGACAAAACAATATATTAAGCATATGGTAGTAAAAATTCACAGATGATAAGCATGTAGATGTAAAACTAACTGGTTAAACGTGATATACGAAAATAAATTTGTATTAAATTCAAGTTAGCACAGAAAAAAATATATTAAGCATAAGACAATATATAAGGATTTATAACGGAAATAAAAATTCATTTAAAAAATATAAATTAGTATTAATATACTGAAATTAACCAGTTAAGCATGATATACGAAAAATGTTGTCTTAAATTCCAGTTAACACAGAAAACAATATATTCCTTACACCAGCAGTGGTTTGCCAATTTTGATGACCATGGTGATGCATCGAACTATTCTGTCATCTTAGATAATCAATAGTATTTTTTATTTCAATTTAATCATCTATTTATGTCACACCTGCCATCCTCTGAAAGGTTATTGTTAGAAAAGCATTAACAATATATTACCGTGTTAAAATTTTACGCCATAAAAATTGATTTATTCTCATAATTTTAGATGACAATAACCAATAATAAAAATAAAAGCAGCTGATCTTTAGAATATGGTAACTGGTAGTTTGGCGACGATAAAGGTTACTACCTGGGACTTTGGTAATAATGTGAGCAGTACACAGTTCCGATTACGCATTATTTTGTGAGAGGGAAATGAGAGATCATGGGATATGTCATGTGATATTAATGGACGAATTACGGTTCTTTAATCGGAAAAGGGGGGAAATCGGGAAAAAATCTGGAAACTTTGTATTTGGCTTTATTCTGTGTTGCGTGAAACAGTGTTCGTTAATTTTTGGATCCCATGGCCCTAACAAAAGTGAATTCGAAATGGGTATTTAATGGGATTGAAAGGGGTAGTAATAAGTGTTTCTTTAAGGTTGTGCGAGATAGAAGTAAAGATGTTTTATTAAGTTATTTATTTTACCTGGTACCTTGCCGTGAACTATAAGTATGATTTTAAAGATCCTGAAACAGAAATAAGAAAAGTTTATTGGACACATAATCAAGATTTTGAAGAAGATTAGGTAAGTTATTATTTTTAATTATTTGAGAATATTATTTTTATGCATTGTTTTAAATGTAATATGGAAGTAAAGTAATTTGGTATTATTGGGAAAATTGTTATTAGCAATGATTTAGTTTAAAGTAATTAGGATTGTAAGCTAATTTTTATTAATTTAATGTATGTGCTTATTTATATTTTAAGTAGTTTTTTTTTTAAATTTAATTATATTTTAATTAAATGATAGTTATTTTGTGAATTTTATGTTTGTAGGAATTTGGTATACGTTTTAGTTGAAGTAAACGTGCATGGAAATAATTTAAATATTTGACACGAAGTATATGTAATGTTTGCGGTATGAATTCGTTGGTGACGTTTATAATATAATAGTTAATTTAGAGGTAAAAGTTTTTGGATATTTTATTTATTTTATACGTGGAAATGTTCATATTTGGAAAGGGTATATACTTTTTCGTTATTAGGTTATTTCATATATGTTCTTTTTAACGGGTTTAAAGATTCAGAAAATTGTCATGCATTTTCGTGAAATTTTTCTAATTTATGAGAAAAAAGGAATGTACATGGATATAGTTAAGAGTGTGCGCAATGCCATTTTTGTGCAATTCTGGGATTTTTTTTTTTTTTTTTTTAAGTAAAAATAAGTCGACATGTGCATGGCTTAGTGATATTTTAATTAAATGATAGTTATTTTGTGAATTTTATGTTTGTAGGAATTTGGTATATGTTTTAGTTGAAGTAAACGTGCATGGAAATAATTTAAATATTTGACACTAAGTATTTGTAATGTTTGCGGTATGAATTTGTTGGTGACATTTATAATATAATAGATGATTTAGAGGTAAAAGTTTTTGGATATTTTATTTATATGTGGAAATGTTCATATTTGGAAAGAGTATAAACTTTTTCGTTATTAGGTAATTTCATATATGTTCTTTTTAATGGGTTTAAAGATTCAGAAAATTGTCATGCATTTTCGTGAAATTTTTCTAATTTAAGAGAAAAAAGGAGTGTACGTGGATATGGTGAAGAGTGTGAGCAATGCCATTTTTGTGCAATTCTGGGATTTTTTTTAAGTAAAAATAAGTCGACGTGTACATGGTTTAGTGATATTTTAATTAAATGATAGTTATTTTGTGAATTTTATGTTTGTAGGAATTTGGTATACGTTTTAGTTGAAGTAAACGTGCATGGAAATAATTTAAATATTTGACACTAAGTATTTGTAATGCTTGCGGTATGAATTCGTTGGTGACGTTTATAATATAATACATGATTTAGAGGTAAACGTTTTTGGATATTTTATTTATTTTATATGTGGAAATGTTCATATTTGGAAAGGGTATATACTTTTTTGCGATCAGGTAATTTCATATATGTTCTTTCTACCGGGTTTAAAGATTCAGAAAATTGTCATGTATTTTCGTGAAATTTTTCTACTTTATGAGAAAAAAGCAGTGTATATGGATATAGTGAAGAGTGTGCGCAATGCCATTTTTGTGTAATTCTGGGATGTTTTTTTAAGTAAAAAGAAGTCGACGTGTACATGGTTTATATGTATGTGTTATTTTGAAAAACGCGTAAGGAGTATGGTATTGTGCACTTTTTCCCAATTTTGCAGTGAATATTTGTCATGATTAAGCAGTTTTGTTAGATAAAATTTCTAATTCGGTTAGTAGATTGTTGGAAGAAATGTTCAGTAGATAAAAAGAAAAGAAACATGTCTTTACTTCGTGAAGACAAAATGGCGGCGGGAAAAAAAAAATAGAGGGTTGCTGTAGGAGAGTTGGGTTGCCAAATTTTCGCCAAAAAATCGCCAAGTTACCATAATGTAAAGATCAACCATAAAAGCATTTCTAAATTATTTAAAATGCACATGGACATTTTTGCGGCCAACGAAAAATTATTTTAGAGGTTGGAAACCTCATGGTTCCTAAAGCTGTTAATAATAAAAAACACAACGTGAACAGCCGAGTTACAAATTAACATTCACCCCTCCCGCCGCATTTTCTTCCTTTCATCACGAACCGAGAACCGGCATATATCTACGGAAATATTTCTATCTATTCGTTGTTAAAAAATTCAGAAAAATAATAATAAGAGAAAAATAATATAAATCTGCAAATGTGAATGACGACAGTGATAATTCAACAAAATGAACACATGAGGAATGGTTGCAACCTTCTAACAAGCGAATAGGATAAATCCGATGGGTTACCAGGTTTGAACTATTATCGCCAAAGTTGGCGATGTTTACATTTACAGGGTTCTCTGCGGAAGTGCTTCCGTCTTCCTTAATAAAGAGCACAGTTCTACTAATATTACAAAGTTTAAGCTCATATTTTAGCTTTTTATATGTTGCTTACATCTTATGTTACAATTTATAACTGTTGATTTTACAACTTAATAAAAAGTTATCTAGGAACAGCTTTAGTATTGGTCCTTTTGGCGATTTTTTTATTTGGCGACAAACTTTGGTCGCCACGGTAGACCCGGTTTTGAAGATCGGAAAAAAATGGCGGATTGTCAACAAAACCCGATCTAGAATAAATAACAATCCTAAAAAATAAGCTCTTAATCAGAATAAACAGTCTTTCTCTAATTTTCAATATTTCAAGTACTGCTATGATAAATTCTTGAAACACTACTGTAAATGAATTTATGACAATTATTATGTTATGAGTAATGAAATTTACAAAATGTTAATATTTTTAATTACAAAATATAATGTATTAAACATTAATATTTTAAGTAGTTAGTTCATATTTATATTTTATTATATTAGTACTTAGCTAATATTTTAAATTTACAAAAGGTTAATTTTTATGTTTATGAATAATGAAATTTACAAAAGGTTAAAAAATGCATTTCAAACTAGTATATGTTACTTTAGTTTCTTAGATGCTGTTATTAAAAGAAAATAAAAAAATATTTCAAACTGAAGGAAATCAAATTCAATTATAATGGGCAAGTTTTGTACTAGTGTTAGAAATATTTTTTATGATTAAATTTTGTAAATGGTAAAAATATTAAGAAGTGTGTATTTTTTAATCCCTCAATTTATTACAAGTAATTTATGATTATAATTTAAAAGCTAAAATTAAATTATCATAATGAGTAAATTTTGTACCAATGGTAATAATACAACAATCATCGTAAATGATAATTTCTGTGAAAAATTCGAACAGTCATTGGAATCCACTAGTGGTGGAGTGATAGCCACTGAACAGTGGTAGTTGAGGCTGGCTATATGGGAGTTTTAGTAGATTTCCGTAGATGTAATATGAATCTGAGCCAGTTTGTCTTAAAAAGTACTTTATGAAGGCATCCTTCTTCTGCTAGCCAGCATATGTATTTATTTTCTATTCATAATTCTCTCTTATTTTCTTATTTCTTAATTCTAAATCTTACTTCTGAAGAGAAAAAGTGTTGCATCTATAGGTCGAAAAATATGGTCAATATGTTTGCAAAATCCTGTCAGTTTTGGAAAGCATTTAAATAAATACAAAAATGCATTACACTATTTCGTGTACTGAATAATTAATCAGGGAACAAAGTATATTGTAACGTTCCTTTATTTTGTAACCAGAGTTATTTTATGCTTGGAATCTTTACTGTCAATTTCTTCCATCCGTTTTCTCACCAGAATCCAAATGAAGTTTTTATTTTGTAAAACAAACCGTGTTTTGTCTTTTGAGGCCACATTAATAGGTTGCTAGATAAGAAAAGATTTGTAGTCTTCAGCCTTGCATTATAATTGCTGATAGTTGAATTCCATGCCAGTTAAGTTTTTAACCAACTTTGCATTAAATTGATTTGTGCAGCCTTTGGGCTACAAATTTATTTGAATTTAAATTTTACATTTGAACTTAATTGTTATCATGCCACAAGTGGTTGACTGAGTCGTAAACACAAAGTGTGCCTTCTGTTCTGTACATCTAAACTTTATAATAGAATAAAAGTGTATCTTAACTTAATAAGAATATATCTAAACTTTATGATAATAACATTTAAAGACATTGAAATCAGTATCTAAGTGCTTCCCATGTAGTCAAATTTTTATATATAAATTGTACTCTTACTTTTATTATAGAGTTTTTATTACAAAAAATTCAGATTTCTGTTAGATAAAATGTTTAAGTAATGTAGAAAATTTGCATAAAATTTAAAATAAAAAGTCAACTGTTATGTCAACATACTATTAATAAAAGTAATAATACTCAGTGAAGGTTATTCACATACAGCTGTTAGGTTGTAAGATTTACAAAATTTGAGAACTCTAAATTATAAGCAATATATTCCATAATCTAAGCAACATTATATTTTTTATAGTCAGACAAATTATGAAAATGTTATAAAAGCAATAATGAAACCTGATTTTGGTCTTGATTTGAACCTATGAATTCATGCAATTACACTTTCCTTTAGTTCTAATATGAGGTAAATAAGTATTTTTGGTTGATCTTTACATTATGGTAACTTGGTGTTTTTTTGGCGAAAATTTGGCGACCAACTCTCCTACAGCAACCCTCTATTTTTTTTAAAGACATGTTTCTTTTCTTTTTATCTACTGAACACTTCTTCCAACAATCTACTAGCCGAATTACACTTATGCTAGAAATTTTATCTAACAAAACTGCTTAATCATGACAAATATTCACTGCAAAATTGGGAAAAAGTGCAAAATACCATACTCCTTACGCGTTTTTCAAAATAACACATACACATAAACCATGTACACGCCGACTTATTTTTACTTAAAGAAACATCTCAGAATTGCACAAAAATGGCATTGCGCACACTCTTCACTATATCCATGTACACTGCTTTTTTCTCATAAATTAGAAAAATTACACGAAAATACATGACAATTTTCTCAATCTTTAAACCCGGTAAAAAGAACATATCAAATTACCTGATCGCGAAAAAGTATTTACCCTTTCCAAATATGAACATTTCCACATATAAAATAAATAAAGTATCCAAAAACTTTTACCTCTAAATCATCTATTACATTATACACGTCACCAACGAATTCATACCGCAACCATTACAAATACTTAGTGTCAGATATTTAAATTATTTCCATCCACGTTTACTTCAACTAAAACGTATACCAAATTCCTACAAACATAAAATTCACAAAATAACTATCATTTAATTAAAATATAATTAAATTCAAAAACACTACTTAAAATATAAAGAGCACATACATTAAATTAATACCTACATAAATACCCATTTCGAATTCACTTTAGTTACAGCCATGGGATCCAAAAATTCACGAACACTGTTTCACACAACACAGAATAAAGCCAAATACAAAATTTCCAGATTTTTTCCCGATTTCCCCCTTTTTCCGAATAAAGAACCGTAATTCGTCCATTAATATCACATGATCTCTCATTTCCCTCACACAAAATAATGCGTAATCGGAACTGAGTACTGCTCACATTATTACCAAAGTCCCAGGTAGTAACTTTATCACCTCCAAAATGTCGCCAAACTACCAGTTACCATATTGTAAAGATCAACCGTATTTTTAGACCATGATAATTTTGATCTCCTTAGCAAAGGAAACACCAAGAGTTTACCTCATGCTACTGAAAATGTGTTTTTTTTTCCTTGGGGGGGGGGGTGGAGTTTATTAGAATATGCAGAGTTGACATATGAAAAAATGTCAAGACTCATGTGATGTAATATTAAAAGCACCAGTTTTAACTATCAAATATTTGGCTTTTTAAAAAAAAATTTAAATGCTGTGCTTTCCTAACACAAAAGTAACTTTAAGAAAAACACACAATTTATCTTTCTTGCCATCAAAGCTCTGATACCTATCAAATTCGTTAAAGTTACGTGGACAGAAATGGCGGCATGTTTGAAGCTCAGTATTTAGGGTTACCAAGGTTACCATAATTTTTCATTTATCGCTCCAAAATGTCGCCAAACAAATTTCTCGCCAAAAAGGACTAATACTAAAGCTGTGCCGTTATCTATTTCTTAAAACTTCAGTCAGAATGTTTGGGAAGAAGTCTGTAACTTTGAAAGTTGATGGAGCAATATGTAAATACCAAATTTATTTTCTTTAAAAGTAAATAAAGATTTCTTTTTCTTTGAAAAATAGATAGGAAATAAGTATTCTTACAACGATACATAATAAATAATAACATAATATTCGAAGAATTTTGAAAACAGATATCTAGGTAAATCTATATATAGTTCATGAATATTTAAGTATCAGATTTGCGATGAAATATCATTATAACCGAATCAGAAAATCAACTGATTTGTTCATACGCGATTATCGTGTTTAGCAACAATTTCATTATATACAAAACTGATAACAGTTTAAATCTGTGGAAAAGATAGAAATTCTGAAATCTTCAGCATATTCACAAATTTAAAGAGCTTAAACTGAAAACAATATTTAATAAGGAAGTACCTGTTTCTTAATTTTAATCCATAAATAAAGATAAAAATGAAATTTTTGGAAAGAAAATGTTAGCGAGCTGTTTATTATAGATAGGGAAAATGTAGATTACTAGAATTTCGTAATCAAAGTCACGTAGCACGTGTAATTATTTAAAAAGCATACCTAGAAAGAACGGCAGATAGATACTTAAGTCTAAAACGCTACCTGTATAGTCTTCGGGATGCTTCGTTCCCAAATCTTCCAATTTGCCTAGAAACTGAGCTTTTCATCCCTTACATATAGAATTTCTAGTCATAAGTAACACTCAGAAAAACATTACAAATTTGCAACAATCACTACCGTCAACAGATACAGACAGACAGACAATGAAAAAAGAGAAATGCCTTGTTTTGCAGCCGTCGAGTCTTTGTAAACGCTTGTTAAAAAATCAACCTTAGCTGTGAAGAGACTCCCCAGATGATAAACACCTTACAGCTTAAATTTCTGTACATAAATATTAAGATATTTTAATTTCAATTTAAAAGAGTTAAAGATTTTTAATTTAAAGCTTTTCAATACTATTATATATAAATAATTATAAAATAAAAATTAAAAAAAAAAAAACAGTGATTTAGTTTTATTTTTATATATTTCCTAGAATAGACTTTTAAACAAAATGAAAATGTACTTTTCCTTTTTGGGGCATTTCTATCATAAGATTTTAAATAAATAAAAATGTTAATTAATTTACATTTCAAAACATCTACCTCGTGTTATACAAAAGCAGAAGTTGAACTTTCAAAGTAACGTCATTCTGCGAGTGTAAGCGTAGGTTTTCTGTGAAAGAGTAAAATTAATGATGGAGTGTGGGGATGTTTTTGAGTTAGAACCATCGTTGAAAAATATATTAGACCAAAAATCTTTGAAATGGGTTTTTGTTGGCGGCAAAGGAGGTGTTGGAAAAACGACATGTAGCTCGTGTTTGGCTGTTCAGCTGGCTAAAGTACGTGAATCTGTTTTGATTATATCTACAGATCCGGCTCATAACATATCGGATGCATTTGATCAAAAATTTTCAAAAGTTCCAACACTTGTGAAGGGCTTTTCCAACTTATATGCTATGGAAATTGACCCAAATCTTGGAGCTACTCAACTACCAGAAGAATATTTCTCTGACGATGATCCCATGAGACTTGGAAAAAATATACAGGAATTGCTTGGAGCTTTTCCGGGTATTGATGAAGCAGTAAGTTATGCAGAAGTGATGAAATTGGTAAAGAGCATGAATTTCTCAGTTGTTGTATTTGACACTGCTCCAACAGGTCATACGTTACGATTATTATCATTTCCTCAAGTTGTGGAAAAAGGTCTGGGGAAGTTACTTAGATTGAAATCACAGTTAAGTCCTTTCGTATCACAGATAGTTTCTCTTCTTGGAATACAAGAATTCACTGCTGATATAATGTCAACAAAAATCGAAGAAATATTGCCCATAATTCGGCAAGTGAATGAGCAATTTCGGGATCCAGATCAAACTACATTTGTTTGTGTCTGTATTGCTGAATTTTTATCTCTGTATGAAACAGAACGATTAGTTCAAGAACTTACAAAATGTGGTATAGATACACATAATATTGTGGTTAACCAGTTATTGTTTCCAAATGCAACAGAGAAACCATGCTGTATGTGTGCAGCTCGTTTCAAACTTCAAGAAAAGTATTTAGATCAGATCTTGGATTTATATGAAGATTTTCATGTCACAAAGTTGCCTCTTTTAGATCATGAAGTTCGTGGTGTCAATCATATTGTATCATTTTCTTCTAATTTGATTGTGCCATATGAAGCTAAACTGAAAACCTAAATTCTATTTAATTAAATTCTATTATTAACTGAAAAGTTAAATTCTATTTTAGTAGTTTATTAATTAAATAATAAATGTGAATTTAACTTAATGTGTTTATTGGAAAATTTGTTTTTGTATTATATTTAACATAAATATAAATGAAATAATTGAATTGTTATTAATTTTCAGTGTTTTTCTTTTCACATGATATATTTTCATAAAATATTGTATGGGCTCAAATATGAAATGGTATTGCATTTATGAAGGTTTTCACAGGACAGAGGGTTTTACATCTTGAAAATGTTTTAAAAAAATGAAATGCCTAAAATATCATATTTTGAAGAAGAATTAAGTGCCTGTATCTCTGTTTAATGTAAAAGTTAAGGTGAAAAATTGTTTTACTATATTTTGAAATGCTTGTATGTGCATATAAGATTATGTTTACAGAAATGCATTTTAAAGGGAATAAACATGTATTTAGGCATACATTATATCTGTTTTAATAAGTGAATTTACTGCCTTTGGTATATTTGTTAATATGAAGGAAAATATGTATATAAAGGTACTTTTATAAATGCATTTTAAATTGAAGGAGTGAATTTTTAGTTTAGTGTCCTGCCATTTTTGTGTATTGTCCATATTTTGCAGGACTTACAATTCAGTTTTAGTACTTTCTGATTATCTGTATCTTGGTTTCAACATGAAGTAAAACTGTCAATTTTTTTTTTTTTGGGGGGGGGCTTTATTTTAATGTATGCATAGACAGTAGTCAACTGATGCATGGATGTAACTTGCATATGCTAAGAGCACATGAATTTATGTACTTTGTATTTAACTCATTTTGCCGAGTAATATTTATTAGTTCTTAATGTCAATCACGTGAATTTTTGTTTTTTATATTAAAATTTCCTGTTGCTCAGGAAATGTTTCTTTTTATTATTATTTATGAATAGAACAGTACTTTTAAGCTGTAAAGATAACCAAAAAATTTTTTACTCGTATCGTCAGTCATGAAGAAGTTGCTGTACCAACAGTCATGAAGATATGGATAATCAGAAAGTATCTTTTTTTTTTTTTTTTTTTTTTTTTTTTGTTGTTAAAGCTGAATCTGACCTAAGTGATGTATATAAGTAGTATTTTTTATGGTATTATACCACATTTTATTTTTATATTAATGTATTTGATTCTGACAAAACACTTGAGGTCTATTCACCTATGGGGAGGGATTCCCTTGTGGAAGATTTTTTAAGGCAAACTGGCTCATATGCACATTATGCAAGAGGAAAGCCACAAAATGCTGATATAACTAGCCCATTTGCTGCAATTTGAACCACGGACTGAACCTTTAGGTTGGCAAGAAAGTAATTGAATTTTATCTTTTTGAGATTTTCAAGCTGATACTTTTAAAGGTACTATTCGGTTTCGAGGGCCGTAAAAAATCGCCAAACTATTGTTGATGCCAATGCTGCCAAAATTAATTGCGGCAACCCTAATAACTGCGGCAAGAAAGGAAGTATAATAGTAAATAACTATCTAAGATGGATGTTTTAATTTAGATGAAAGGTTAATTTCATATAATACTTTTTTATTATTATAATTTATATAAAAATTGCTAAACATAACTGAATGGATGCCTGCATCGCTATTTCGCTACCGACTTATCGCTAAAGCATAATTTCATCTCGTTGGTTGTTGAAACGTAATTTTCTATAATGAAACATGCTTTTTCTTTGAAAATATTTTCGGTAAAGTGCAGAATCGCTGACTTATTTGTTTGCCGCTTTTTACAAGGGTAAAAACAATTGGATTTTTTTCAATTTTCTCTTATTTTTTAAGTGAAAATAGGTCGATGTGTACATAGATAAAGTCAAGGCTGTGCGCAGTGCCATTTTTGTGCAATTCTGGGATTTTTTTTTAAGTGAAAATAAGTCGATGTGCACATGGATACCGAGTATGTGCAATTCTAAGAAACGCGTCAAGCAATGGGTGATTCTGCACTTTACCCAAAATTCTATTGCCGACTTTTCGTCATGGGCAATTCCCAAATTGTTAAATCCATAGGATATCAAAAAAGGATTTAAAATCAAAAAAAGGATTTAAAAATTAAACTAGTATTTCAATGTCGTCTTAAGAAATATAGAACCATACAAACTTACGCAATCTGAAATCAACGCGTATGCTAGATTTGGCACGTTGTTAAATGGGCGCGTTTGCTAGATTTGGCGCTTTTGCGCATAC
The DNA here is from genome assembly GCF_044657685.1 of Stegodyphus dumicola. Lineage (NCBI taxonomy): Eukaryota > Metazoa > Arthropoda > Arachnida > Araneae > Eresidae > Stegodyphus > Stegodyphus dumicola. The sequence continues at coordinate 206,633,848 of NC_140771.1, forward strand.
ATTTTCGCTGCAATTTTTTTACGGCCCTCAAAATGGAATGGTACCCTTTTAAATTGCTATGGAAACAAATTCCGGTTGATCTTTACAATATGGTAACTGGTAGTTTGGCGACATTTTGGAGGCGATAAAGGTAACCTGGGACTTTGGTAATAATGTGAGCAGTACTCAGTTCCGATTACGCATTATTTTGTGTGAGGGAAATGAGAGATCATGGGATATGTCATGTGATATTAATGGATGAATTACGGTTCTTTAATTGGAAAAGGGGGGAAATCTGGAAATTTTGTATTTGGCTTTATTCTGTGTGGTGTGAAACAGTGTTCGTGAATTTTTGGATCCCATGGCCCTAACTAAAGTGAATTCGAAATGGGTATTTAGTGGTATTGAAAAGGGTAGTAATAAATGTTTTTTTAAGGTTCTATACCTTGCTGTGAAATATAAGTATGATTTTAAAGATCCTGAAACAGAAAGAAGAAAAGTTTATCGGACACGTAATCAAGATTCTGAAGAAGATTAGGTAAGTTAGTATTTTTAATTATTTGAGGATGTTATTTTTATGCATTGTTCTAAATGTAAGGTGGAAGTAAAGGAATTTGGTATTATTGGGAAAATTGTTATTAGCAATGATTTAGTTTAAAGTAATTAGGATTGTAAGGTAATTTTTATTAATTTAATGTATGTGCTCATTTATATTTTAAGTAGTGTTTTTGAATTTAATTATATTTTAATTAAATGATAGTTATTTTGTGAATTTTATGTTTGTAGGAATTTGGTATACGTTTTAGTTGAAGTAAACGTGCATGGAAATAATTTAAATATCTGACACTAAGTATTTGTAATGGTTGCGGTATGAATTCGTTGGTGACGTGTATAATGTAATAGATGATTTAGAGGTAAAAGTTTTTGGATACTTTATTTATTTTATATGTGGAAATGTTCATATTTGGAAAGGGTAAATACTTTTTCGCGATCAGGTAATTTGATATGTTCTTTTTACCGGGTTTAAAGATTGAGAAAATTGTCATGTATTTTCGTGTAATTTTTCTAATTTATGAGAAAAAAGCAGTGTACATGGATATAGTGAAGAGTGTGTGCAATGCCATTTTTGTGCAATTCTGGGATGTTTTTTTAAGTAAAAATAAGTCGGCGTGTACATGGTTTATATGTATGTGTTATTTTGAAAAACGCGTAAGGAGTATGGTATTGTGCACTTTTTCCCAATTTTGCAGTGAATATTTGTCATGATTAAGCAGTTTTGTCAGATAAAATTTCTAGCTGTGCACTTTTTCCCAATTTTGCAGTGAATATTTGTCATGATTAAGCAGTTTTGTTAGATAAAATTTCTAGCATAAGTGTAATTCGGCTAGTAGATTGTTGGAAGAAGTGTTCAGTAGATAAAAAGAAAAGAAACATGTCTTTACTTTGTGAAGACAAAATGGCGGCGGAAAAAAAAATAGAGGGTTGCTGTAGGAGAGTTGGTCGCCAAAAAAATGCCAAGTTACCATAATGTAAAGATCAACCCAAATTCCATGTATTTTTGTTTAAAGCATGGCCAATTTTAACATGGGATGCATAAATAAACATTTTAGACATATTTTACGTTTTTTCTTTTCATAAAGAGAAGAAAGCAACTGGGGCTGACAAAAAGGTAGGTGATGTTTATGGTGTGGATTGCTTAACCCTCTGACTGCTCAATTTGTGGACCGAAATCGCTTCCAAAATTGTGTGTTGTTGTTGTTTTTGCATATTTTAAATCTATATATATTAGAGAATTGAGAAATGCACTTTTTCTTTCTAGAAAATATTTTTTATATACATTTTAATCATGTGAAACTAAGTTGCCAGAAAAACCAATTTCAGATGTTATCACCAAAAAATTCTTTTTTAAAATAAATTTCAGTCGAATTACAGTTAATTTCTATTTATTGCATAATCAGGGTTCATACGGTCCTTAAAAGTCCTTAATTTTGGCCAAAATCAGTAGAAGGTCCTTAATTTTAATCATCTGAAATTTCTGTCTGTTTTTACGACTGCCATTTTAAGTGTGAATTAGCATTTTGGAGGAATATTTTTGGCTATTCACTGACATATATGGTTATCTCTTAAATCGGTTCATGGGTATTAATTTGTTTCTATTTCTAATATAAATGATGGGATATTCGAGTTTCTAAGCAAGAAGTGAAACATAAGCATTTCGAAATTCATTTTTTGTATTAAAGAGCTCTTAAACAATTTTCGCTTTTGGGGATGTGAATTCTTTTTATTAAACGGTTCTAAATTTGGCAATTTGTCAACATTTTGGTGATTTTAAGGTCAGTTTCTATATAAAATTTTTAATTCCGAAATCTGAGAATTTTTCGACGATTTTTTTTAAAACATCATAACTTTTAATAAATTTCATTAAAATAATGGTAATATATTGTAATTATATTTAAAAAATAGCATTAAAACATTTTTATTTTTCGTTGTCATATTACAAAGTTTCATTTTGTCAACATATTATACAATATTTTGAATCTGAAAAATAAACAAGATATAATGCTATAAACTGTAATTTACAAACAAAAAAATTAACTATGTAATTAATTAAAAATATCATGTTTTTAATTTTTTCATAGTAAGCATATTTCTCATGTAATTGTCTCAGAATATGCATCAGTTTTCTCTATAAAATTAATTTAACACTTTTTCCTCTCCCCCCTCTTTTTTTTTTCCAAAATATTTCTGGCTTTTTGCTGTTACATTGGTTGGGATAATTTTTCTGTAGTATTTTTGACATTGCAATTTGGAAAATTTAGAAAGATTTGAAGGCAAGATTTATAGACCCACGATTCTAGAAGATTCGATAAATATGTGACAAAATGAAAAATGTCTCCATGGTATCAATGCATAATAGATGTCTTTTACAGAAAGTTTGCGATGAATTTCTTACTTTTTAAAGAACGTTTGGAAGAACAATGAAAACATAATATTTGAATGTTTTACTTCTGATACTAGAATCTTAACATGTTTATCTTCCCTTTATTTTCTCTACTTTTCACTAGACACAAGCATTAAAAATATCAAAAATGCTTCTAATCGTATCACATGGGCAGGCATTATAGAAAGGGTTTTTTTTATTAATAAAGAAATTGAAAACTTACAATTTAAAAAATTCATCTAATGTGTCTTAATGCATCATACACAGAGCTGGCACTAGGCATTTTCCCATCTGATACAATCTCTGTGGATCCTAAATTCAACTGCATAGTGCCTTTCTAAATTCTGCTTTCAGTGCCTGCCCTAAATTCCAACAGTTTTGCCGTTTCTAGATTTTGTTGCTTGGTGTGTTACTAAATTCTAAAAATTCTGCCACACCAGCTTTGTAACCATCTCTTACCATATATACTTCATATTTCTTCTGAATGTTTTTATTACAAAAGAAATAAAATTAACAGCTTTTTCTATACATTTTAAAATGCATTTAGTGTTTTTAGAATAACAGAAATCTTTAATTGAATCCAAAAATTTTTAAATGAAAAGGAAACTTGCTGAAGAAAGAGACTGAATACATAAAGGGAAAGAAAATTATTCTTCAAAAATATGTACTGTTATTATTACGTAAGTTACCCAGTTGTTTATAATTTCAGCCTTTACTATAATTTCCTATTTCTATTTTATCACCAGAATGCAAATCATGTAGACAAATTTTGTACTGAGGTGTCTGAAGTGTAAGATAGGGTGTGTTTCTGATCTCCACTTGCTCGCTGCATTAGTTCCTGTTAGCTCTGATAATTTGTAATTATTCGTCTTTGCATTATCACTTCTGACATTTGAATTTATTATGATAGAGTTACTGAGCTAAATTTTTAGTTTGAATTTGACTCTTCTTTTTTAATTGTAATAGTAATTAATTTTGTTAGCATAAGAACATGCCTTTATGTTTTAAGTCTTTTTTAAATAAGAGACTTATTTAAACCTTTGTCTGACTTTAACACTTAGTGATAATTTGCTTCACGTCTGTCTGGGATTTTGAACTATTTAACTTTTATCAGATCAAGTAAACCCTCATAGGTACATTGTGCAGAGGTTTATAGGTTAGGAGCTAAAGCATGCAGAAACTAGGGAGAACATTGGTTGTGCATATTGGAAACAAATTTCTTGTTAGAAAAGCTACTTAAAGAGAAGGAATTTGATATAAATTAGCCAGAATGTCTGCAAAGGCTTCAAATTAAAAACACACATAAATATTGAGTACTTTTACTACATATATTTTGTAGCTTTTAATGTGAAATTATCCTAATATCGTTTAAGAATCAATGTCATAAATTGCAGGTATTTTAAACTGTGACATGTTAATAGACCGTGATTTTAATAGTGCTTAATAACAAATATTTTTAAAAGATAAATTTTATAGTGGCCATATAAATCTATAATGAGTAAGGGTATCTAACCACCTAATTTAGCTATTTATAACTAACTGCGTACCCTTTAAAATTATGTCTGCGTATTAAAGCAAATTATTGCCTTTCATTAATCCTTACTGTGGTCATAAGGTAAAACACAAAAATGTAAAACTTGATTTTCGCATCTAGCGAGACTTAAAATAATACAAAACAACTTATCACCTCTTGATGGTGCTTTATTGGAACCTTGAGGTATATTAACTGGGTTACAACCTTTTGAACTCTATGCGAAGCTACGACACTAACTGCATCAGACAGAGCCCTACTAGCTTTGCAAAGTTGCCAGCCATGCCTACATTAGGCCTTTCAGGTTTGTTCTGATCAGCATGTCTGTCTTTCTAGGCAATCAGCAGCGGTGACAACAGCCAATCTTTTATTATGAATCTTGCTTCTCAATTTAACCTATGCCGCTTTACATAAAATCTACCTGATATTTACTAAACCACTAGATTGAGCAAGTATATGACAAAATGAGACGGAAGTAAAACTCAACATAAAGCTAACTGTTAGTAAAACGTAAATAAAATGTCACTTACCTTCCTTCTAATATTTTCATTTATTATAAGTGTAAAATATTTAATTATACTTGATAAATTTCATAAAGTTATATTTTATTCTATAACATATTAATAATTATGTTAATTAAGTTATGTTTAATAGTATTTCTTACTACTTATTACTTTCTTCTACTTATGGATCTATTTATTTTTAGAACGGTATTACAAAAGTGAAGTTCAGGCAGAGATAGTATTTTTAATTGAATTTACTCAGTTCTCATTTGCTCGTAGGTCCTTAATTTTTTTCATTAATGGTCCTTAAAAGTACTTAAGTTCTGTGTGTAGAAGTGTGTACGAACCCCCCTTACAGTGTCTGTGAATAAACGAGTGTGTAGGATTAATGCTTTCACTACTTATACCCTCTGTGTTTGATTTTGAAGCATTGTTTACTGTTGTAGCTAATTGGAGCTCATCTATAAAAATGTATAATTTCAATCATTTAATGATTGAAAATCGTATTTCTCCCTTTCTGAAGGAGATATACCATTATTGGACTAGTTAGAGTCACGTCTGCCCCCCATGTTCTACTAAAGGTAGGCGGCGCATCCGGGCTATTAATTATTACTAGATGGTTTGCTGTTGCAAAATTCTGAACAGCTATTACTCTGTTGTCTTTAATACTGGCTGACCGAAAAAAAAAATTATTGCATTAAAATCCTCTGCTAGAACATAGTAAGAGGAAAACTGTAAAACCCGTTGACTCAAGTGGGGCATTTGACTGTATATATTCCCACTTGGCCGAAAGTAAACTGATGTTATTACCAGTTTTGTGTCTTTAGTGTGTAATTTAATTAATAATTAATTGTTACAGCATATCTGTACTTTCCATTAAAATTGGGAAAGAAGCCCATTGTATACAATAGCTGTTAATTTGAAAATTGAAATGTTAGTATTGCAAGTTAAGGGGATTCCTGGTATACACTCATTTTTAATGTAAGTTTCCTGAATCAAAGTTACATCTCCTCTTGTTCCGAACACACAGGGTTTGTTCGGAAAGTAGTTGGACTGAATTTTTTTTAAAATTAAATCACAATTTTGATACATCGATTTAATAAAATATGCCTTTTTGCATCAACATAGAGTTTCCAGTGACTCTGCCAATCATTAAAGGCTCCCTAGAACGCAGAAACTGGAATGCTCTTCAGCTCCCTTGTTACAGTCCTTTGAATGGTCTGGACCGAGCTATGGTGCCGTAGCTTCATGACCGTTTCCAGTCGAGGGAAGAGGAAGAAGTGTTTTCTGGGCTGTGGAAATTATGTGGTGCCATGTTTGGTCAAGTAAATCCATGACAGCAGAGGCGGTGTGGATCGGTGCATTCTCGTGATGGAGCCTCCATGATTGCTAAATGGACGCAGGCGACTCGTTTCCTAAGTCTTTCAACTACTTCCACCTAGAATGCAGCATTCAAGTGTGACCAAGTGATACAAACTCTGTGTAAGCCACTCCTTTGCAGTCAAAAAAGATGATCAATTTCATCTTGAACTTGCTTTTTTCCCTCCCAAAACAATTTGTGCCACTTATACTTGATTGACCATGGCATCACTCCCATAAGCAGTCTTGATCATGTCATGGGTCTCATTCGCAGTTTTACCCAGTTTGACTCTAACTAACGATTCATTGTGGAGATGACAAGGCACGTTGAAAAGGGTTCACGTTAAACTCGATCTACGCTTCGTTAAGGCTTGGAGATGACTGTCGACTGGTGCGCTGATAGTTAAGACTGTTGGAAAATATAACTTATTGTAAACCTTTTACTGCATCATCTCTCCTCCTTGAAATGTTTATTTAGTTTAGTTCTTATTTTAATGTGTTATAATACTTACTTCTACTTCTTTTTCTTACTGCCACTGTTTGCGTTGAGAACGAATTGTTTCAACCTAATTGAGATGCAAAAACGAAACTTGATGTTACGTCATCTGGAAAGCCGATTCGTGCCGATGGCTGATTGGTTGCCGTGAGATGACGTCATGCCTACTTCTGCTATAAGTATCTCGCGTCGCTCTGGCTTAACCCTTCTAGTTCCTGCTTTCCTGGCACTTGGATGTGCAGTTTCCAGTCCCTTCAGAAGGATGCATGCAGTCCGGTGAATAAAGTTCCTTGGTTCCTATCCACAAGATGACTGTTCCTGAATAAAGTTCCTTGGTTCATATCCACAAGATGATTGTTCCATAATAAGTTCCTTGGTTCCAGAAGCTACCATGTGAGTGACTGCCGTGGGCGGCATCCATGTTCTTCAATGAAGGCGGCATTTAAAATACGTGAGCGGCGATTCCTCGTGTTCAACTAATGCAAACAGAGTTAGGCCGGTTTTGAGTGCTTTCAAGAACTTGATTTAAATTTCAGGTGTTTTCTCCACCATTGATCATGGACTTTTTGAATGTGTAGCCAACTTCATTTTTAGGCCGCATAATTACTGTTTAGGACATTTTTGTTTGTATAGAATGCCAGTGTTTTTGGAGACCAGGTAAAAATATTATTTTATGAATGATTGTTATATTATATTTTTCCTAAGACTCTGATATTGTTTAAATTTATTTTCTGTGTTTTTATTCTTTATTATATTGTTAATAAATTGGTTAAGTTCGAAACTTTTTATTGTCTTCAATGTCTGCACAACATATTATCTCAGGGAGCTTTTATTGCTACTATTGCTAAATGTTTAATTTTTTTAAACTTTAAACTTTGCTTTAGCATCATTTTGGTTATGGGCCCAGCCCCTGAGTTATTTTTAGTGCAGACTTTTGAAGTTTAAAGTTAATTTAGGACTTAAGAGATTGGGGGGGGGGGGTGGTTTTTGTTAAAATTCAAATATGGCTACTGTTAGTGTCATGCATAATATTGCTAAACTTGATGCATGTAATTATTTTACATGGTCTAAAGATATGAATTAAGACACAATAACACGCCGAATAAATACTAATTCAGAAGTCAAACAACAAAAATCAGCGTTATATTCACAAAATTTTCACAGGACTAGTTTCGATGGTTTTACCGAACCATCATCTTCAGCTGCAAAACTGCAAATGAACAAGATAGGAAATAATGATTAGATAAGATAAGAAAGCCTGGACAAGAATAAGCAAGTGGCGCCATCTGTTGGCGAAACCAGAACTAAAACATAATTTCTCTAAAAGCCGAAGGCAAATTTGGATTGGAATTAGGATCGTTAACTAGAACAGAAAGATTTTTATGAATGTGAAATGCCTCTAGAAAATCCAGTTCTCCAATGGAAGATGTTTTTTGAATAATTTTGGCAGCAGAAAAATTGAAAGTGTGATTTTCGGACCAACAATGTTGAGCAACAGAAGACTTCTGTGTTTCCTTTTTTCTAACATATGCCTCATGTTCTTTGACGCGAAATTTTAAGGCTCTCTTAGTTTGACCAATGTAAATTAAACCACACTGGCAAGGAGTCCTATAAATACCCCAGGAATTCATATCCGGAATGGGGTCCTTGAGTATAGAAGTTGGAATTTTATTGATGGGAGAATAAACAACCCGAAAGTTAAATTTCTGCAAAATATGTGCAACTTTATAGCTAATTGATGGAAAGAAGGGAATGACAACAGAATTTTTATAATCTCCTAAAATAAGAGTGTGGCTTTTAGTGTGTTGAGATGACAATTTTTTAACTGCTTGATTAATAATGTTGGGTGAAAAGCCCCTGTCAATAGCTATTGCTTTTAAATAATTTAGTTCTTCATCAAGGGCTAGTTTGGAGGAGCAAACTTGAAGAGCACGGAAAACATAGGAATAAAATGAAGCTAACTTTTGTTTAATCGGATGACATGATTTAAAGTGTGGTGGAAGACAAACCGATGAAGGTTTACAGTAAACTGTAGTACTGAAGTTGGATGTGTTACGTGTGACCAGAATATTGAGAAACGGAAGAGAATTGCAAGTCTCAAGTTCAAAAGTGAACTGAATAGCAGGATCAATAGAATTCATTGTTGAAAGAACTTTATTTAAATCATCTTTATTACCTTCAAACAGGGTAAAAGTATCGTCTACGTAGTGGAACCATGCCAGGAAGTTTAAAGTTTCAAACAATTTTGATTCATAATAATGCATGTAGATATCAGCCAGGATGGGACTGAGGGGGCTTCCCATGGCTAATCCCTCAGTTTGCTTGTAATATTTATTTTGGAAAACAAAATGTGTTTGTTTCAAACATAGTTGAGTGAGAGAAATTAGCTCATCAATTTCGATGCAAGAGAAATGAAATTCGCGAAGTCTGGTTTCTAGACATCTTAATGCACCCTCCACTGGGACATTGGTGAATAATGATTTTACATCAAAAGAAACCATGAGTAAATTACTAGGAGAAATGTTTTTAACCTTTTTTACAAACTCTATTGAATTTTTTATGGTGTAAATGTTATTGTCTAATAGAGTGGAAAATCTAGAAACTAAATATTTAGCTAATGGATACGAGGCAGTACCTAAATTTGATACAATAGGGCGGAAAGGAATACCACTTTTATGAATTTTGGGAAGAGCATATAATCTGGCACAATTCGCAACAGATGGGATAAGCGAATGTTTTAAGTTGCTTAAAATGATTTGCGAAGATTTGATCGCAGTTTTTATTTTGGATAAGTCCGAAGGTGAAGGATCTTTAGGGATCGGATTATATGGTCCTTCGTTTAAGAGTTTAGTGACACCATCGATGTAAGTGTTCTTATCCATGACCACTATCTGGCCACCTTTGTTGGCCTTTGAAATGATAATATCCGCTTTAGAATGAATTTCGCGCATTGTAGCTCTTTCTCTCGCAGTTAGATTTGGTTTCAAAGGTTCATAATTGAATTTCACATTATGAGCGATAAGATGCCTAATCATTTCTTTCTGTGAATCTGAAACTGTTACTGAACTTGAAAGCTTTTTCGATAGGAGCCAAAATCTTTGGAATCGAGGGTTTACAGGTTTGTGAGAAGTTAAAATTATATTTTAGAATTCTCTCTTGTTCTTCTGAAAGACTAACATTAGAAATATTAACTATTGGCTTGATGTTTACAATGGGAAGATTTTTTGAGCTACTTGAACTGGAAGACTGTAAAAGAAGTTTTTCGAATTTAACTGCAAGGGTGTTTTTATGACGGATAACTGCATTCTCCGTTCTAGACCAAGACTTTTGTTCAAGGGCAGTGAATTTTGGATATGATTTAGCGAGTTCCAGATGAAGCTTATAGAGTTCATGTTCAATTTTGGACAATTGTTGACGTGTATCCCATATCACGGACCGAAGTAAGGCAAGCTTGCAATTTAACAGAATTCTTGAAACGCGACTCGAAGGTTTTTGATTAGATTTGATTTGAATAAAATTGGGGATCAATTTTTTACATTTACATTTAAGTAAAAAGTCAAGATGATTCAGGAATTTTTGCCGTTTCAGGCGTAATTTAGTGAAACGATTAACGGATCGTTTCACTAAATTACGGATTTTAGTTCTGGTTTCGCCAACAGATGGCGCCACTTGCTTATTCTTGTCCAGGCTTTCTTATCTAATCATTATTTCCTATCGTGTTCATTTGCGGTTTTGCAGCTGAAGATGATGGTTCGGTAAAACCATCGAAACTAGTCCTGTGAAAATTTTGTGAATATAACGCTGATTTTTGTTGTTTGACTTCTAAAGATATGAAGTTTGTATTAAATGAGAAAAATGCATGGCTTTTGATTAAAGGTATTGAAAAATGTTCTGATTTAAATGATGTTAAGGGTATTACAAAAGAAATTATTGCCGACTATCAAAATAGAAGTCGATTGGCATTATCGTTAATTTATATGAATGTAAGCCCTGAATATAGAAGCTTGATAAGTGAAATTGATGACCCGGTAGTGGCATGGAATACGCTTGCCAAATACTTTCAGCCAGATTATCGATCAAGACATATGTCCCTGTTTTCAGAGTTCTTAAATTGTAAAATTAAGCCAAATGAAAGTATTAGTTTCTTTTCTTCTAGATTAAAATGTGTAACTGAACAGTTAGCTGATATTAATCAGGCTGTAAGAGACGTATATATATGTTTCCAGTTTCTTAGGTTCCTTCCAGATAAATTTGATCAAGTAGTTCAGAATGTTTTGAGGTGGCCAGATGAAAAGTTCATTTTTAAAAATGTTGAACTTGAAATACTAGCAGAGGAAACGTGTCTTGGTTTAAGAGAGATAGATAGGGAAAATTCCAATAAGACTAGAAGTCCATAGTACCAACTGTGAACACAAATTTAAGCAGATTAAAGGGCTCAAGTGTTATAAATGTGGCCGTCCAGGTCTCATTCAAAAATACTGTAGAATGAAAAGTAATTTTTCCAGATCACCCTCGCCTGCTTCTTCTGTTTCCTCAGCTGTATCTAGTAGTAATAAAACATCTCCTAAGTGTAAGAATAAACCCAAGTTGAGTAAAGGTAAAAATGATTCCCATGCTCAGTCCCATTTTATAGCTCAAGCTAATGTTAACAATTTGGAGGAAAATTATGATGGTTGGATATTTGATACTGCTGCATCTCATCATTTTTGTAAAAATCGTGAATTGTTTCATACTTTTTCTCCTGTGAAAAATGAGAATATTGTAAAGGGTGGCCCAAAAGTCACTTTACATTTTGAAAATTAAATAACTTTTTCTTAAATGAGTGTATTTAATTAATTATTTTATATTACAAAGCTTAGAGTGTGTAAGTTAGTTCTGACTTAGTGACGAAAGATAATGTCTCTTAAATAGCCTCCATTCTCGTCTTCACAAAGTCGAGCTCTTTCTAAGCTATTCTCCATGACACTTCTTAACATCTGAGGTTGTAGGGAAAATGTTTGCCTTAAGTTCTTGAATAGTTCGGGGCTTATTTGCATACACTTTGTCTTTAAGATATCCCCAAAGCCAAAAGTCCGGAGCTGTCAAATCAGGAGAACGTGGAGGCCATTCAAAATCGGATTTAAGAGAGATTATCCGATCCTGAAACATTGCAGTTAACAACTGCATTGTGGCTCTAGCAGTATGTGCAGTTGCTCCATCTTGTTGCCACCCCCATAACACAAGACATCCTCAGGATATCCTATTTAAGTCGCAATCTCCCGGGAAGCAGTTAGGATATCCTGAGGACTTCTTAAGTCAACATCCTGAGGATATCCTATTAAAGTCTCAATGTCCCGGGATATATGAAGATCTCCTCAGGATGTTGATTTTCAGATATCCTGAGGACATCGTAAATCAACATCTTAAGGATGTCCTGTTCAAGTCGTAATGTCCCGGGATATATGAAGATTTCCTGAGAATGTTGTTTCTCAGATATCTTCAGTACTTACTTTTTATGGAAGCTCATATCTGAAAATATTAAAGTAACCTTGTATCACACGCAAGTCATGTTATAAGAATCGAAATCTTACTCTATGGATTACCTATTCTGCATATGAAAATTTAATTGTTATTCTTACACTGGATTTCGTCTTGTATATGTTGGCTGTAAATATTAAGTAATAATATTTTCAAATTTTTGTTGTTGTTTCACAGTTGATCAGAGAACTTTCTTACAAGTTATAGGCACGTGTTTTCATCCGTTTTTGAGTTTCATATTGAAAATGTGTTTACGATTAAATTCTAATTGCTACATAATATATTTTGTAAACATTATTTTAGATACTTTTCTAATATCTTTGAACACAAATATTATGTACATTACAGGTTAACTCAGAAAATCTTTTACGAAGACATTTATTCTATGAACAGATGGGCATGATGTGCATCCATGCCTTATATGGCATTCGAACTTGAGCCCTTCTGCACGGCAATCAGTCAATATAATCACTTACCCGTCTCTGAGGCACTAATCAGAAATATCAAGTTATAAAAGTATTCTATTAAATTCATCGATAGTTCTTAGCATAGAAATAACTATACTTTGAAACTGCAAAAGAAAAAAAATACTTTTTGATCTGTTACACTATTATATTAGTAATGAATGATGTTTAGTGCTGTGCAGTAATAAGTAACAATATTTTTTTTTAAAACAAACGAAATTTTAGTTTACAGACGCAGTTAAAAACTAGTCTGTACGAGGTTTAACTTGCTTTAATTTGAATTTATAAACAGAAGAATAATTTTATTGGGCTAAAAAATTCATTGCAGTTTCTTCGTTCATTTTCTGGTAAGTTCTATAATAATGAGAATTAGTTTTTCAAAACGACTGAGGTAAGAAGTAACTTATTTTTTACCTCTCTGTAATAGGAAAATAAGGTTTGAGAATGGGAAGAACTAACATTAAGTTCTTACTTTCCTCAAACCTCACTTTGCTACCTCTTTAACCATACAAATATTCGGTCTCTGCTAAACAAAGCGCGAAAAAAATATATCCAGCGTTCTGCAGTCTTATACGTTATGCCGACAATGCTACATGACTCCTCATAATTAATAATTGCTGCTTTATTAATTTATTTGTGACATCCAGAAAATGCAGTAAACACGTTTCTTCAAGGTATATAACACAAAGTTAAATGTTGTTATGAAAACTCAAAATTAGGTAACGGATTAAATAGATGTTCAAACTTTAAATTAAAATGATTTAATTTTTAAATTAAACGCGTTCTTTAAACTCAGCAGTTTTATTACTTTATTTTATACTATAAATAACAATTGAAGTTGAAAATCTTAAAGTTTTGATCATCATTATCATTGGTCGTAAAACTGCTTCTCAAATTTTCTTTGCTTTTGAAAAACCGAGCTCCGCTCAGAATGTAACACCTCTGAGCACTTTTTCTGTAGCCGATGCCCCACGTGGCAGATTTATGTGTCAGATCTTCTCTTCTTTTGTATCCCCCTAAGAGGGAAACATCCCTTCACATCCCTTCCCCCTTCACAACAAAGTCGCAAAACGCCCCCAACAGTTTTAATTGTTTCGTAATAGTGATATCCTTGAAGAACCCCACAAAGTGGAAAGTATACGTACTTACTTTCTGATTTCCAGAATTCAGCTATTCTGCTAAACGTTAATAGCCGTCGTTCCAAATTCTCTTTCAGTTACGAACTGACTTGCTGACGCTTGCAAGCGTTATATTGACAGAGTGTGAAAAGTAAGTTTCTAAATGTTTCCTTTATTCTACAAAAATGATCAGAACTAAAAAAAATTATCTCAGATATTTAAAAGACGGATTTACAGCAGAATAAATCAACGTATATTATCGGATTCGTCAGAAGATGAAGTAGTATTTAATTATGAAAAAGGACTGTGTCGAATTTTCGCGCTAGCAAATATTCTTTAAGTTCCATTTCAAACTGTGATTCGAAATACGAGGGCTATCCAGAAAGTAGATTACGTTTTGGAATAAAAAAATAAACAAAGTATAGGAAACAAATTTTATTATATACAGATGAAAGCCACACTCAAATACTACTTTTCTACATAGTCACCATACAAATTAAGGCATTTATCGTAGCGATGTACGAGCTTGGAAATTCCTTCGTCGAAAAATTCGGCCGCCTGCGCCTTCAACCACTTCGTTACCTCTTCTTGCAGCTGTGTGTCGTCATCAAAACGCTGCATAGCCAGCCACTTCTTCATTGCTGGGAATAGGTGGAAGTCGCTCGGTGCCAGGTCGGGACTGTACGGCGGATGAGGAAACAACTCCCACTTAAAAGATTCAAGAACTTTACGAGTGACATTTGCCGTGTGGGGCCGGGCGTTGTCGTGAATCAACAAGATCTTAGAGCTCAACATTCCTCTGCGCTTGTTTTGAATTGCTCTTCTGAGTTTTTGGAGAGTTTGGCAATACCTTTGAGAGTTTATTGTAGTGCCTCTTTCCAGGAAGTCCACCAAAATTACACCTTTTCTGTCCCAAAAAACAGTCGCCATCATCTTCCTTGCCGACATTGTTTGCATGCATTTCTTGGGTTTTTGGGGAGAACTTGTGTGCCCCCACTGCATTGATTGCAATTTCGTTTCACAGTTCACATGTTTCACCCATGTTTCGTCACCAGTAACGATGCGATCGAGTAAAGAGTCACCATCCTTATGGTAAGCGTCCAAAAAGTTCAACGCTGCAGCCATTCGCTGATTTTTGTGGTCCTCTGTCAAGATTTTTGGAATCCATCTTGCACAAAACTTGTGGTAACCAAGCTTTTCGCTGATGATTTCGTGCAACAAACTTCGCGAAATTTGTGGAAAACTCAAAGAAAGTTCCGTTATTGTGAAATTTCGATTTTCACGGACTTTAGCATCGACTTTTTCGAGAAGTTCGGCGGTCACTATGCTGGGTCTCCCACTTCGATCTTCGTCGTGAACATTGGTTCGGCCATTTTGAAATCTTATGACCCACTGACGCACTCCACCTTCAGTGATAATGTTGTCCCCATACACTTCACGAAGCTGCCGATAGATTTCTATCGGTTTACAGTTTTTTGCAGTCAGAAACCTTATTACTGAGCGCACCTCGCAGCTCGCGGGATTTTCAATTAACGCAGACATTTCAAACCGTCACAGTATCTGAACGGAGCACAGCACGAACCTCTCACTAGCACGGCTAGATGCAGACTGAGCTGCGCAACGCTCTGACCCCAATATGGCCGCGCTAGCCCCGCCCCTAGCGGACACAGACGGAAACGTAATCTACTTCCTGGATGGCCCTCGTATGAACTTTTATGTCTCAAAAAGAACTGACTGACGACGATTACCAAAACGATTATCCCATTTTAAGGAATATTCCAAATATAGGACTAATAAATATTCCGTTAGACTTTATGTCCCTTCTGTGCTTAGGAGTAGTACAAAAAATGATTACTATTAGGATAGGCGGAGGCACCTTACAAGCACGATTACCACATAAAAATGTTGAACTAATTTTTTTTTTTTTTTTTTTTTTTTAAATGACCAGTTTTTAAAGCCTTATGTACCAATTGAATTTGCAAGAAAACCAAGGAACTAACTCTAAAAGAATTGAAACACTGGAAAGCTACAGAATACCGTCAATTTTTACTGTACACTAGCCCACTTATTTATTTATTTATTTATTTATTTTTTAAATTTAACAAAAAGCTACATGATCATTTTTTACTACTTCATATTTCGATTAGACTCTTATGTAAAATACAGAATCAGACGGCAATTGATGAATACGCACAGTCTCTATTAAAACTCTTCGTAGTAAATTTTGGGCTTTATTATGAAAAACAGTATATTGCTCATAATGTTCACGGCCTACTGCATATTTGCGAAGATGTAAAAATGTTTGGGCCGTTAGATAATTACAGTGCATTTAAATTTGAAAGCTATATATCTTCTATTAAAAAATTGATTAGAAAATCTTCCGCTCCATTACAGCAAATAGCAAGACGAACTCATGAACTGTTTAATGATATTGTAGCCATGAATAATGATTCAATCAACATAACCGACTTAAGTTCAGAATTTCAAAATTTACACACATCTGGTCCGCTACTTAAAGGTTATTAAATGCTTAATTTTATTATTGAATTTTGAATACAAATTAACTGAAGTCAGAACTGAATTTGTAGAATAATTTAATTATGAATATATCGAAGAATTCAGTTTTGGGCTATTGAATGGTTAAAAATGATCGAAAGATTTTTAATACTTTAAAGCAAAATTTTCTCTTATAATATTTTGTATTAATAATTCATTTCAAGTCTCTTGCTCAGTTTTATATATATTTACAAATTATTAAATAAATTGAAATTCAAATTAGAAAATAAATTGTATAAATATTCTTAACATTTCTTATTTTTCCATAGTAACCACAGATGGAGTACCTGAGACTGTCTGTGGAAAATAAGCAAGTTTCAGGTTATCACAACACCTTCACACACTTTCACTGGAATATAAAGAAGATTTCTGGGGATATACTGGGATGTAACATTAAGCAGTTGAGAGTATGTATTTAAGAGGTTAAAGGGATATTGTAACTAGTATTTCAAATCCTGATAACATCCCATACGCTGTCGGTGGGATCTAGATAGGATGTCCTAAGGATATACTGGGATGTGACATTAAGCACTAGGGAGGATGAGTTTAGGAGGAAACTGGGTTATTACGGGATGTCCTGAGGATGTAGTAAGTAGGACTTTAAATCCTAATAACATCCCATACGCTGTCGATGGGACATAGATAGGATGTTTTTAGGATATAATGGGATGTGTTTAGGAGGTTAGTGGGATATCCCGGGATGTCCTGAGGATGTAGTAAGCAGGAGTTCATATCCTAATAACATCCCGCACGCTGTCAATGGGACTTAGTTAGGATGTCCTGAGGATATCCCGGGATGTGACATTAAGCACTCGGGAGGAGGTGTTTAGGAGGTTCGCGGGATATTCCGGGATGTCCTGAGGATGTGCGCATATCCCGCGAGCAACATCCTCGGGATATCCCAAGGATGTTTTTGTGCTATGTGGGCACCAATACCCTGACATGTTTACTAACTGAGGTTGAACAAAATTCGCTAGCATGTCTCGATATTTCTCAGCAGTAAAATTCAATTATCTTCACTCGTTGTTCTGTTGTAAACTTATCCATGCCAAAAATTTCCAGGGATTATATTTTTTAATTCTGAAAAGAGAAAAAGAAATATATTAATAGAAAAAAAGTTATTTAATTTTCAAAATGTAAAGTGACTTCTGGGCCACCCTATAGTAGCTATTGATGGGGTAACTTTTTCAATTCATGGGAAGGGTACTGTTAAAATGAAATTTGGGGATACGGTTATTTTGCTTAAAGATGTGTTATACTCACCTGAAATGAGACGAAATTTAATTTCTGGACCTAGGGTGGATATCAATGGAGCAAGATTTTATGATAAAAATGGGCAAATTAAAGTTATTGATGATGAAAATGAAACTTTGTACAAGGCTAAGTTGATAGGAAGTAACTATCATGTATTCCCGAAAATAGTGAAAAAGGGGGGAAATCTGTAAAATTTGAGGCATCCACAGTTCAGCATAACAATAGTGAATTATAGCATGGTCGGCTTGGTCATATAAATTATGGTGCTATTGTCAGGACTAGTAAGAGACATCCAGTTTGAGGTCTTCCTGTGTTAAAGCACTCACCTAATTTGTTTTGTGAACATTGCCAAATCAATAAGCAAAGACGAATCTTCTATAGACCCTTAGAAGGTATTCATGTAAAGAGGCCGCTTGAAAGGGTTTTTTTTTTTTTTTTTCTCTGATGTATTGGAACCTATTAACATTCCAGGTAGGAATAGTGAACGTTATTTCGTTTCCTTTATTGACGAATATTCTCGATATGTGGTAGTGTACTCCATTGTGGAGAAACGTCAGGTGTTTAAAGTATTTGAAAGGCATATAGCACGTGCGGAAAGATCTTTGAACCTTAGGTTGAAATACTTTAGGACTGACAATGGGCGAGAATATGATAATGATCAATTCAGGTCATATTGTAATAAAAATGGTGTATACACTCCAGAACAGAATGGAGTTTGTGAGAGATTTAATCAGACAGCTCTCAACAATGTACGTGCAATCTTACATGATAGTGGAATGAGTTCCGAATTTTGGTCAGATGCAGTAATATATTTTGCATATTCATTTAATAGAATTTGTCATAAGGGCCAAGATAGAACCCCATTCGAATTGTACACTAAGTGGAAACCATCAGTACATCACCTTAAGGCATTTGGAACGATTGCCTATGTGGGAATTCCAAAGGCTAAAGAAAATTTTAGCTTGGCTAAAAGAAATTTTAAGCTTGATCCAAAGGCAACGAAGGGCCGATTGATTGGGTACAGTGTACGAACAAAAGGATACAAGATTTGGTTGGAAAATGAGCAAAAGGTAGTAGAAACCCTAAATGCTACTTTTAAAAGGTCAATTGGAATGCAGAAAAGTGGCAGTGGAGCTGCACTGGGCACCCTTCCTGATTTGGAATCTGAAGAAAAGGTAGAGTTCCAATCTACTGATACTCCAGTTGGCTATTTTCCTGAAATAGAGGAAAGAACCGATACCAATGTACCTTCTTCTACAATTGGCACTGACACTCAATCTACATTGAGACAAATAACTTGGCTTCGTAAACCTGTTCCAAGGCCAGACGGCACTCGTACGGATGTGTATTGTTTTGAGAGGGGGTCTAATCAAAGACTACGATCGCCAAATGATGTAGAAAGGTGACTAGGAGATGTAGGAGGCACTGAACATAATATTCAGTATGATCCTACCTTGTTTGATTTCAAGAGAAGCAATACTTATAAAGGTGAAATCGACCCAACTGGCACTCCTTCAACGTCATATACCCGAGATAGCTGACTAGAGATTTCAATTCCAAACACTTATAACCAGACAATGAAATCCACAGAAAAGGATAAATGGATAGAGGCGATGGAAGAGGAAATGGCCAACATGTGAAAGTATTATCAGGTTCAGCATTTCTCCTTACTTGCTTCGGGAACATTACATGACCCGACTCGGAACAGGGAGCTTACTAAAGCTATGTTCAATAAATGTGGGAAGTAGACAAGATACACAGGAAGGGTATACGAAACCCTTTATTTTTCTCTCTTTACAATGATTTCCGGACTTCGGAATACAGAGACCAACCACTTGTTGTCTGAACGTAAGAATATAAAAATATTAACTAAACTCTAACTAGACTTAAATTTGATTAATAAACAAGTGGCTACTTGAAGATTGGCCGTATATTAACAGAAAGGCCGTATGTAGTACAGAGAACTGTTAACACTACGATATGTTTAAAATTATCAAGAAGATTAAACCTCTGGCCTTGAAGGCAACCAGCAACCGAGTAAAACTGCTAAGGCAAGCGGCCTGCTTCTACTAACTCCTTCCTCTCCCTTGCTTGGCAAAAAGCCACAACTTAAGTACTTGCCGTTCGCCAGACAAATTTGCATAAATAAGTTAAAGCTTTTAATTCTGGCCGGAAGTAGAAAATAAGAAGTGATAGTAAAGATTTAAAATAAAATAAACGTTAGTAAAACTTAAGATCCTTACACTCTTCCCGCCAGAGTTAATTAGTTTGAAACTGAGGTCTAAAACGACCTTGTTGAAAACTTTTAGCTCTAGAATCTAACGCGAGGCCAATCTTTTACAAACAGTTCTCACTGGAAACTAGAAATTAAAAAAAAAAAAAAAAAAAAAAAAATCGTTTTTTTTACATTATCAGCTCCATGGACAATTAATTTTCATCTGTACTGCATCTAAACAGGAGACCCATGCTTCAAAATCCACTGAGACTATGTCCACTGAGTGTTGGGACGATGAACGGACGACCCATGCTCCAAAATCCACTGAGACTATGTCCACTGAGTGTTGGGACAATGAACGGACGACCCATGCTCCAAAATCCACTGAGTGTTGGGACAATGAACGGACGACCCATGCTCCAAAATCCACTGAGACTAAGTTAGAGTGTTGGGACAATGAACTGACGACCCATGCTCCAAAATCTACTGAGACTAAGTTAGAATGTTGTGACAATGAAACCGAAAAGACGACAGAGAATTGGGATGACCGTTCTCAAAAGTATTTGAGTGTGTGTGTGTGTATTTAATTATGGCAAAGCACACGAGGGCTATCTGCCTGAAGGGAGGAATGACGTTCGTGGAGGACTTTCTAAGGGAAACTGGCTCGTATACACGTTACACATGGGGAAAACCACGAAAACGCCCATGCAGCCAGCCCGTTCGCGGGATTCGAACCTCAGACCGAACTACCAGTGTTCAGCGTCTTTACCGCTCGGCCGCTGGTGGGCTCCAAAAGTATTTGAATTGATATATATAAACTCAGGAGAATAAAGAAAAGATTTTTAGAAATAAGTAGGGAAAGGTTCTCCGCTTTGCCTATATTTATGGAAATGGACTAAGAAGACAGAGAGACGAATCAGGAGACCAAAAAAATGGGTCTTGGAAGGAATGAGTGCAAATGCATTCGATTCCTTCCGAGACCCATTTTTTTGGGTCCCTCTCTCATCCAATCTTGGAAAAGAACTTTGTCCTATTTTTCTAGGTCAGTTCAAAAAAATAAATAAATAAATAAATAAATAAATCTATCCATAAATTTTCTTAAAAAAAAAAAAAAAAGAAAAAATCCTTTACCTCTTGACGGTCCAAAGTCGGGAATCTTGGAAAATGTCATCCACTCTCCATCCAGTCAAGCTTCTCTCTAGAAAATCTAGTAGGTGCATCTGCATTCTTGAACACCGGGCAGTTATTATTGGACGCGAAACGTCGAATGCTGAAATAGTTAACAGTGAGCCCATTCTTAAACAAACGGGGATGTTTTATTCATCCAGTCGAGTGGGAAAAAATTTCTGCTGAGAGCCGGAAAAAAATTTCTCAGGCTGAAAAAAAAAAAAAAAAAAAAAAACTTTTTGTTAATTTTTATCATGTCTTATAGACATGATAAAAATTAATGACCCCCTTTTTGTCTGGGAATGATGTCTCACCCTTTCGAAAAACAAACCGTGAGTCATACTTGAAATAATAGCAAGTAGAAAGAAGAAATCGATCATGGAAACTCCATTCTTAAAAACTGAGTCTTCTCTATTAGATAGACTGTAGAAGAAAAAAAAAAAAAACTTTTTAGTCTGAAAATTGATGTCTCAAATTTTTGAAAAATTGAAGACATCAATTTCGGACGAAAAGAAGGGGTTTTTTTTCCCCCCACATTGTGTCAACATTTTTCATCTTGGAATATCGTCAATATTCTAGATGTGACTTGTAAGCGACCCGTTTAATTACAGGATGCAACTAGAGAGTGACTGTAAAATTTTCCGAATATCCTTTACCATTTCATTTATACTTCTGTGTGCACCAACAAGGTAAACATTTTTTTCTTTAAGTAAAGTTTTTTATATTGATTTTCTAATTTGGTGAGATATTCTAATGTAATATTACGTTCCTCGGATTTATTTCTCACCTTTATTCGTTTGTATGCCTCCAAGCTATCGATTTGTAAATAAATATAATAATCCACATCGTACGTCAGGGATTTATATAACTCATCGTAAATGTCCATGGTCGGTTTATCAAATATCAATTCGCTAAAAACGTGTCTCGATGTCCAGGGACAACGTTCAACAATGATAAGACCAGGTATATCTTCAAACTTTTCTTTCTGATCAAACTGAGATAATAAAACTTGAAATTGAAAAGCCTTCTGGTATTTTTGAGGTTCATCATAGAAATGAGATAAAAGCGTAAATTTTTCAATGGGTTCTTCAAAACAGGGATAGTTGTTTTTTAAACGTTTCATGATACTGGATTTACCAGCTCCAATTAAACCATCTATACATACAATCCTCTGCTTCATATTTTGATTTTTTGGGGAGTACGGGTAAATCTCATGAAAAGCGAGATTACCCTTCTTGCTACTAAATGTAGAAGTTTGGTTGACCTATTCCAATAGTAGGTTTAAATAGGCAGACGAGAGTCCATTCTAGAAAGAATTAAATCCTATCTTGTCCATCGAGTTGGCTGGGAAAAAACTCTGAGGGCCGGAAGAAAATTTCCAGAAAAAAAAATTACCCCCCCCCCTTTTCTTCCGAAATTGATGTCTTCAATTTTTGAAAAATTGAAGACATCAATTTCGGAAGAAAAGGGGGGTAATTTATTTTTCTAATTTTCTAATTGCACCCAATGTAAGACATAAAAAAAATTACCCCCCTTTTCTTCCGAAATTGATGTCTTCAATTCGAAAAGGGGGGTAATTTATTTTTCTAATTGCATCCAATGTAAGATAGAGTCACGGTTTGTGTTTTCAAAAAATTTGACACATCAATTTTCAGACTAAAAGGTTTTTTTTTTTTTTTTTTTTTTTTTTTCATATCTAATTTTGAGCCACAGAAATTTTTTTCCGGCTCTCAGAAATTTTTCCCAGCCGACTCGATGTGAATAAAACTTTACTGTTTTTTAAGAATGTTAATTAATGGATCGATTTCAACCTATCGAGTTTCGCTTGAGTTCCGGCCGTGCTGTGGGCCCACCTGGATACAAGTTTTCCCCTTTTGGAATAGAATTTTCGTCAAGGTAGGCTCCTTTTCCCCTTTTTTCATTTTTCATGTCATTTGTATTGCAATATACTGAAAACGGGCGTTCGAACTGATTTCTAGGCTATTTCTACACAAATGGAGCTCGATCCAAGAAAAAAATGATGTCTTTTTTTTATTTTATGGACTGCCAATTTGTATTGGAATATACTGAAAACAGGCGTTCACGTCGGTTTTCAGTATATTCTAATACAAATGGAGCTCGATCCAAGAAAAAAATGATGTCTTTTTTTTTATTTTGTGGACAACCAATTTTGCATTGGAATATACTAAAAACGGGCGTTCACGTCGGTTTTCAGTATATTCTAATACAAATGGAGCTCCATCCAAGAAAAAAATGATGTCTTTTTTTATTTTGTGCACAGCCAATTTTGCATTGGAATATACTGAAAACGGGCGTTCGAGTCGGTTTTCAGTATATTCTAATACAAATGGAGCTCCATCCAAGAAAAAAAATGATGTTTTTTTTATTTTGTGCACAGCCAATTTTGTAT
The DNA here is from genome assembly GCF_044657685.1 of Stegodyphus dumicola. Taxonomy (NCBI): domain Eukaryota; kingdom Metazoa; phylum Arthropoda; class Arachnida; order Araneae; family Eresidae; genus Stegodyphus; species Stegodyphus dumicola. Next base: position 206,657,358 of record NC_140771.1, read on the forward strand.
TGGAATATACTGAAAACGGGCGTTCGAGTCGTTTTTCAAACTGTTTCTGTACACATTCCACTATATCAAAATGACGTCATCGTTGAGTCCATGTCGTCCTTTGACGTCATCGTTGAGTCCATCGTTGAGTTGTATACCGAATTTGTATAGAAATATACTGAAAATGGACTTGAGGGCCGCTTTCTAGTATATTCCTATATACGTTCGGTTGCATTCAGAAACAAAAAGAATGTCTTTTTGAATGGACAGGATGACTATGGAAACCGGATCTCTCTCTCTCCCAAGATTGGATGAGAGAGCGGCCCCTATTTGTATTGCAGTATACTGAAAAATGGGCGTTCGACTCAGTTTCTGGACTATTTCTATACAAATGGAGCTCTATTTACGAATAAAATGATGTCTTTTTTATTGTGTGGGCAGCCCTATTTGTATTGCAATATACTGAAAACAGGCGTTCGAGTCGGTTTCTAGACTCTTCCTATACAAATTCCACCATCTATATAGAAATGATGTCATCGTTGAGTCCAAACAAAGTCGTCCCCGGACCATCTTGATGACGGAATATGTATAGTGTGAAAATGGGCTTGAGGGCCGGTTTCTGGACGATTCCTCTACAAATTCGGCCGAAACCAGAAAAACAAAAATACAAAATTTCTTTTTGGGGGGACAGGAGATGATAAATTTCTTTTCTCTCTCTGTCCCAAGATTGGAGGAGAGAGTGGCCCAAAAAAATGGGTCTCGGAAGGAATTGAATGCATCTAAAATGCACTCATTCCTTCCAAGACCCATTTTTTGGTCTCCTGATTCAACTCTCCAGCCTATGGAATAGGGAAAGCGGAGAACGTTTTTTCCCTTCCTTAAGCGACTGGAGACCATAGCGCATCATCATCATCATCCTCTTTTTCATACTTTTCAACTAAGGCTTGTTGCCTCTGGATGATTTTGGGGAGATGATGGATCCCGAATTGAGTGATGAAAAAGAGAGGACTCTTTTTCCTTTCTTGTTCGTCTTGCACAGTCTCTCGGAGGGTGATATACATTTCCCCGTCCTCCTCGATTTTCGTCAGAGGTCTCATGAATATTTTACACATCCAAGGGAAGAGCGACTTGTTATGCAGGGATTTCGAAGCGACGAAGGCCGCTTCATTCGAAGTGAGGACAATCTGGTTCGGATGACCCCATTCTTTGGAGTAGTTGTCCAAATCGCCTAGTCGAAGAAAATGGTGTCGATTGGGGGAAAAGACTTGGAGAACACTCGTCGTATGCGAGACGTTCATAGGCAAAAGAGTCAAGATATTTTTGGCATTCCAGTACAGGAATCCTAGATCCACATACGCGTGCACGTAATAGTCATCGTTATATTCCAGTTTGAGCAGCATGGCTTTTGTTTTTTCGGTTCTCAAGGCGAAACACTCGTCTGATATGAACAAGAGCTCGCTGGCGATCCGTTTATATAGACTCCTCAGAGAGAGAGGGAGAGGGGAGGAGGAACAAGGTTGATGAATCCTAAAATAAAAAAAATGATAAAACATGAGTGTTTGTGAAGGTCATAGAGAGATGATTATAAAGTTTCTATTTTTTATTTCCTCAAAAGAAAAAACCAAAAGGGTCCCATTCCATACGACATGGCCTTTGAGAAGGTGACGGGGTCATGTGTCTACAAAGTTGATAAACTCTAGAATAAAAAAAAAAGCTGTCATCACGTAGCTTTCGAGAAGAAGATGACAGGGGTCTCTAGGAGAAGGTCATAGGTAGTATACAAAGGATGGTTGTTTTTTTCGTTCCTCTCAATCCCATGACCTTTGAAAAGGTGACGGGGTGTCCTTTAGGAAAAAAAAAATAGAAGGTCATAGAGAGAGAGGTAGACAAAGTTGATTTTTTTTCTAGAAGTCAACCGTCACGTCTCCCATCACGTGGTCTTCTCGTATATATAGAGAGGCGAGTGGAAGACAGACTCTATTTCCCAGAGAGAGAGACTGCTGTGCGTATCCATATTTCTACTCAAGATGATGATCCGCGTCTTATATAATGAGTTTGTGAGCATTCGCTGTTATGTGGATGACGGAAGATTGTTTTGGAACGCTACGGACATTTTGCCTCTGATTCATACTTCCAGTAAAAGAACCTGGGACATTCTCTCCGTGTTTTTCGACGAACACCACGTCTTCAGGAAAATAAAAGATCTTGAGAGTCTCGGCAGTTCTCAAGAGGGATATGTCCTCTCCAGCGAAGAAATGTTACATCTGGCCGAAAATAATCCGAAAAATAATCAGCTTCTGGCCTGGGTGTATAGCATTTTAACTCAGCCGCTGGTTCGAGTTGTACCCAATCAACCCGTTTACCGACTGCTCTATCCGGGGGAGAAATTTCCCTTCATTACCCTCTTTAATCTGGGAGTGCGCTACATACCGCCGCATCCAGGCATGACAGACTCTTCTACTTACCCTAAACAATATGCCAGCGCTTATTGCCAGACAGACCCCCGTCAAGAAAAGGTCGCCGAGACTCAAACGGATCCTCTGGTGGTCTCTTTAAATGTCACTAAAGTCATCACCTTCTAAAAAAAACAACCACCACCACCACCAAAAAAAAATTTGCTCCTCCTCCAAATTTTTTTATCTTCTCGAAAGAAAAAAAAAGAAACTTTTCCATCTAGCCTCCTTCTTTCAATCCCTCTTAAGAGAGAGAGGGAGGAGAAAAGAAAGAGAGTTCTGAGGAGGCAAAAGAAATGGATCTGGAAGGAAACGGATGCATTGCGAGAAAAAGAGGGTCCTCTTTTCTTTTCTCGAAATGCACTCTTTTCCTTCCAGACCCATTTTTTTTTATCACTTCTTCAAACCAATCTTGGAAAGGTGGGGATACAATAAATTGTGCGTAAAGTCCATTTCGATCAAGACTGGATTTTTTTTTTTGAAAAGAAAACATAATATTATATATAGATAGCTAAATCTTTAAGAATCCAAATTTCCTACACAAAATCTTTTGGATAGATCCCCAACCCCCATGAAAAGCGAACTGAGGGGCAATGACTTGAGAAATGAATCATTTACCAACTTTTTCCACAACACAGAGGGATTTGAAGCGAAACTTGAAGGGTTTAAATGGGCAAGCGAGAGTCCATTCTAGAAAGAATTGAATCCTATCTTGTCCATCGAATTGGCTGGGAAAAAATTCTGAGGGCCGGAAGAAAGATCTCCAGATCAGATTTAAAAAAAATCGGTACCTGTACGAATATTTAGCGTCAATTCCAGGTGGTCCCATTTTCCCCAAAACACGCATGACATATCTGTCCCAATTAAAACGAAAATTGAATTACATTTTTCCTAATCGAAATTTAAATCCTTCTTATACTATGATTAAGAGATCCATGAAAATTACATCTTACCGAAAGAATACATAAAAAGGTTTTGTCTAAAAATGATGTATTCAAATTTAAGTTTTTTTTTTTAATAATCAAGATATATATAGCAAAAATATGGAATCGTATATTATTCTTAATTACGAAGGTTTTGAAATTGAAAATGAAAAATCTCTCAAATATTTGCACGTCTTGCAGCAATGAGCTTCCCAAATACATAATAAAAGAACTGGCTTATATAACAAGTGACCAGTCGAAAGGAATCATTTATGTAGAACCACCTATACCATGGACACAATTATCTTCTACTCAAAAATGTTTCACTTCCATTTACTTACCTTTAGCTGACAGCATGCATGGCTTTTCGTGGAACGAAGGACATTTACCATATGATGAAGTACAAGCATTCCTTATTTCATTAACTAAAGGATATAAAACCATTTATTGTCCTGATTATTGGAAGATTAATCTTTTATCTGAGACTCTCGCTCGTCCAGTTATAGTGAATTTTCGATCAGAGAGGGAAAATTTATCTCATTCAAAGGAAAATTTATGCGATTTAACGAGTGTATCTTGTACAGATACACACACATCGTTTTGTTCTAAACATTTAGGCTGAACAAAATATTGTGCTTTTCGGGAAGCTTTGGTTTATTTTCATCGTTTACAAGAATATAAATCAGAAATTCCCGAGTTTGTAATAGTAGATAAAGGTAAGGATGGGAAGACAAACGAAAAAGATACAAAATAGTAAAAGAGTTGTTTAAAAATTGATGTTTCAGTGTTACTAATTAATAAAAAACCCTTTTCGTCTGAAATCGATGTCTTCAATCACTCTCTCATCCAATCTTGGGAGAGAGAGAGATCCGGTTTCCATAGTCATCCTGTCCATTCAAAAAGACATTCTTTTTGTTTCTGAATGCAACCGAATGTATATAGGAATATACTAGAAAGCGGCCCTCAAGCCCAATTCAGTATATTTCTATACAAATTCGGTATAAAATTGTCCGGGGACGACTTTGTCCGGAGACGACTCTGTCCGGGGACGACTCTGTTTGGAATCAACGATGACGTCATTTTGATATAGTGGAATGTGTATAGAAATAGTCTGAAAAACGACTCGAACGCCCGTTTTCAGTATATTCCAATACAAAATTGGCTGTGCACAAAATAAAAAAAACATCATTTTTTTTTTTCTTGGATGGAGCTCCATTTGTATTAGAATATACTGAAAACCGACTCGAACACCCGTTTTCAGTATATTCCAATACAAATAGGGCATTTCACAAAATAAAAAAAAAAGACATCATTTTTTTCTTGGATCGAGCTCCATTTGTATTAGAATATACTGAAAACCGACGTGAACGCCCGTTTTCAGTATATTCCAATACAAAATTGGTTGTCCACAAAATAAAAAAAAAAGACATCATTTCTTTCTTGGATCGAGCTCCATTTGTATTGGAATACGTATACTGAAAACCGACTCGAACACCCGTTTTCAATATATTCCAATACAAATTGGCAGTCCACAAAATAAAAAAAAGACATCATTTTTTTCTTGGATCGAGCTCCATTTGTGTAGAAATAGCCTAGAAATCAGTTCGAACGCCCGTTTTCAGTATATTGCAATACAAATGACATGAAAAATGAAAAAAGGGGAAAAGGAGCCTACCTTGACGGAAATTCTATTCCAAAAGGGGAAAACTTGTATCCAGGTGGGCCCACAGCACGGCCGGAACTCAAGCGAAACTCAATAGGTTGAAATCGATCCATTAAATAACATTTTTAAAAAACAGTAAAGTTTTATTCACATCGAGTTGGCTGGGAAAAATTTCTGAGAGCCGGAAAAAAATTTCTGTGGCTCAAAGTTAGATATGAAAAAAAAAAAAAAAAAAAAAAAAAAAAAACCTTTTAGTCTGAAAATTGATGTCTCAAATTTTTTGAAAACACAAACCGTGACTCTATCTTACATTGGATGCAATTAGAAAAAAAAAATTGAAGACATTAATTTCGGAAGAAAAGGGGGGGTAATTTTTTTTTATATCTTACATTGGGTGCAATTAGAAAATTAGAAAAATAAAAATTGAAGACATCAATTTCGAAAGAAAAGGGGGGGTAATTTTTTTTTTTTTTATTTTTATTAGGTAATTTTTTTCCGGCCCTCAGAGTTTTTTCCCAGCCAACTCGATGGACAAGATAGGATTTAATTCTTTCTAGAATGGACTCTCGTCTGCCTATTTAAACCTACTATTGGAATAGGTCAGCCAAACTTCTACATTTAGTAGCAAGAAGGGTACTCTCGCTTTTCATGAGATTTACCCGTACTCCCCAAAAAATCAAAATATGAAGCAGAGGATTGTATGTATAGATGGTTTAATTGGAGCTGGTAAATCCAGTATCATGAAACGTTTAAAAAACAACTATCCCTGTTTTGAAGAACCCATTGAAAAATTTACGCTTTTATCTCATTTCTATGATGAACCTCAAAAATACCAGAAGGCTTTTCAATTTCAAGTTTTATTATCTCAGTTTGATCAGAAAGAAAAGTTTGAAGATATACCTGGTCTTATCATTGTTGAACGTTGTCCCTGGACATCGAGACACGTTTTTAGCGAATTGATATTTGATAAACCGACCATGGACATTTACGATGAGTTATATAAATCCCTGACGTACGATGTGGATTATTATATTTATTTACAAATCGATAGCTTGGAGGCATACAAACGAATAAAGGTGAGAAATAAATCCGAGGAACGTAATATTACATTAGAATATCTCACCAAATTAGAAAATCAATATAAAAAACTTTACTTAAAGAAAAAAATGTTTACCTTGTTGGTGCACACAGAAGTATAAATGAAATGGTAAAGGATATTCGGAAAATTTTACAGTCACTCTCTAGTTCCATCCTGTAATTAAACGGGTCGTCTACAAGTCACATCTAGAATATTGACGATATTCCAAGATGAAAAATGTTGACACATTGTGGGGGAAAAAAACCCCTTCTTTTCGTCCGAAATTGATGTCTTCAATTTTTCAAAAATTTGAGACATCAATTTTCAGACTAAAAAGTTTTTTTTTTTTTTCTTCTACAGTCTATCCACAAGAGAAGACTCAGTTTTTAAGAATGGAGTTTCCTTGATCGATTTCTTTCTTTCTACTTGCTATTATTTCAAGAATGACTCACGATTTGTTTTTCGAAAGGGTGAGACATCATTCCCAGACAAAAAGGGGGGTCATTAATTTTTATCATGTCTATAAGACATGATAAAAATTAACAAAAAGTTTTTTTTTTTTTTTTTTTTTTTTTTTTTTTTTTCAGCCTGAGAAATTTTTTTCCGGCTCTCAGAAATTTTTTCCCACTCGACTGGATGAATAAAACATCCCCGTTTGTTTAAGAATGGGCTCACTGTTAACTATTTCAGCATTCGACGTTTCGCGTCCAATAATAACTGCCCGGTGTTCAAGAATGCAGATGCACCTACTAGATTTTCTACAGAGAAGCTTGACTGGATGGAGAGTGGATGACATTTTCCAAGATTCCCGACTTTGGACCGTCAAGAGGTAAAGGATTTTTTCTTTTTTTTTTTTTAAGAAAATTTATGGATAGATTTTTTTTTTTTTTTTGAACGGACCTAGAAAAATAGGACAAAGTTCTTTTCCAAGATTGGATGAGAGAGGGACCCAAAAAAAATGGGTCTCGGAAGGAATCGAATGCCTTTGCACTCATTCCTTCCAAGACCCATTTTTTTGGTCTCCTGATTCGTCTCTCCCTCTTCTTAGTCCATTTCCATAAATATAGGCAAAGCGGAGAACCTTTCCCTACTTATTTCTAAAAATCTTTTCTTTTTTTTTTCCTGAGTTTATATACTCGTATATCAATTCAAATACTTTTGAGAACGGTCATCCCAATTCTCTGTCGTCTTTTCGGTTTCATCGTCCCGACACTCTTACTTAGTCTCAATAGATTTTGGAGCATGGGTCGTCAGTTCGTTGTCCCAACACTCTAACTTAGTCTCAGTAGATTTTGGAGCATGGGTCGTCAGTTCATTGTCCCAACACTCTGACATAGTCTCAGTGGATTTTGGAGCATGGGTCGTCCGTTCATTGTCCCAACACTCAGTGGACATAGTCTCAGTGGATTTTGGAGCATGGGTCGTCCGTTCATCGTCCCAACACTCAGTGAACATAGTCTCAGTGAATTTTGGAGCATGGGTCGTCCGTTCATCGTCCCAACACTCAGTGGACATAGTCTCAGTGGATTTTGTCTTTGGATCCTCTGAAGATATTTAGGGGGTCTCAGGAGATTCTTTCTCAGGAGGTTCGTCGCAACAGGCTGCTGGATCGTAATGGGGAATATTTTCAGGTACGTCTCCCCAACCCTCCGTCTTCCTCGAGCTATTGGAGGAATTCGACGACAAAGAAGAAGAAGAAGAGCCCATCAAGTGGAAAGGCGTATGCTCATCCGGATGTTCCATCACTTGGAAACAGGACAGATTATCTCATTTCTGGAGGAGGTCATCATACGCTTTCGGGGACGGATCCTTCTCTAACTGATCGTAGGCCTTATCAAAAGCTTGCAGAGGATTGTCTGCTTCCTCCTGGATCCTCTCCTCTTTCTCCGTTCCGTCTATATAGACGTGATTGATATGAAAATCTCCTTCCGTAATGTGCCACCGATAGTTGCGCACTTTGTTTTCGGCACAATGGAAATATTTCCTCCTTTGATGATGTCACATTTTCCCCGATACTTCCAAATGATTCCATCTGGCACATAAATTTCCGTCACGGGTTTCTGATAATCCAAGGCTTTAGCAAAGAATTTAGCTTTCTGGCATCCCACCACATAAATCGTGGAGAAGCTGTGAGTGAGCGATTGGAGAATGCGTCCTAAATGGTTGTAGGGAATATGGCCCTCGTTCCAACGAAGCCCATGCCGGTTTCTCGTCAGCCAGGCATTCGTCTTTTGGTTTTTGTCACTCAGTTGGTGGAAGGGTTGAGGAGGAGTAAACGTCAACGATCCCACGGTCAAAAAATCTTTTGTCGCATAGCCCAATTCTTTTAAAACGTAGGTAAATTCACCCTTCTTGTGGTTGTAGGACTGGAAACCCTCTAGATCGAGCACGATAAAGTTTTCTGAACATGCCATGGCGATGAATACGGTGATGACTCCCACAAACAGGAAAAAAAAAAAGAATCGAAAAAGTATATATGTATAACACAGAAGAACTAGAAACAAAAAAAAAACAATAAAACGTTTTAGAGTCATCGTCTTGAAAGAGACATTTTCTTTTAAAAGGGTTAAGAAGAGAGTTCTTTTTAAATGAACTTATTATTATGATTATTAAAAAAAAACAAAAAATCAAATCGATTTTATATATAACCATATTCATAGGACCAAAGGGACTTACCAGCTCAGTTCACGTCTTCTTCTGTTCTCTGAAGAAATCTCGCGGAGGACACACACTTTTATACTCGCGCGACATCTGCCGGGATCGCAACCCCATCTAAATGTCAAGGTCATTCCAACCTCTTTCTTAAAAGGATCGGGATGAAAGAAACACTTTGATAAAAAATATATTTATGAAAAGATATCTGAGGGTCGTGAGAACGTTTTCTCTCCCCCCCGCCTATTTAAAAAAAAATAAATAAAAAGTCTTTCTTGGATCGCGTCAAGATTACAAAACAACTCACAGGACTTGTTTATCTCGATCTCGTCAGGGTCACCGTTTCACATAAGAAGATGGATGGACCCTGAACTTTAGACATGATAAAAATTAACTCTACCCGCCTTTTGTCTGGAAATGGGGTCTCACCGTTTCTAAAAATAGACCAGATCCCATTCTTGGAATTCTATTCTTTAGGAAAGGATGAGTGATGGTCTATTTTTAGAAAGTGTGAGACAACATTCCCAGACAAAAGGGGGTAGAGTTAATTTTTATCATGTCTTAGACATGATAAAAATTAACAAAAAGTTTTTTTTTTTTTTTTTTTTTTTTTTTTTTTTTTTTTAAGGCTGGAAAATTTTTCTGAGAGAGCTCAGAAAGATTTTTCCTCCCAATCTTTTTCGACGATGGAAAGGGAAAAACTACTGATCCGCTTTCCCTACGCTTTAGGGAAAAAAACAAAAAAATACTTATGAAATATTCATGTGTTGAAATTGGCTATTCAAATAAGTGACGTTTTGTTTCTCATTGGAACTGTTCAACGGCGAGTCCACTCGTCTCGTTCTTTGGGGTAGGGGATGAAAATACAGCGGTATGTTGAAATCGATGATAGATTCCTCTTTAGTCGGCGGAACTGTAAATCTATCCCGTCTTAACTCTTCTAATCTCTTTGAAAGTCTTTCCACTTTCTCTGCTAAGGTTTCCTCGGTACTCATGATCTCTCTTAGTTTAAGGAAGTCTTGACGTTGGCTAGAGAACAGAGGGTCTCTCTCTATATATATATCATGTGGGAGAGTGTGATTCATAAATCGTTGTGAAATCTATCTACGTCTTGTGTAACTTGGAAGATTCTTCTTCTTCTTCTCGTCGATTGGGGTGGAGTTATGGAAAAGAAATGGGATGGGAAAGAAAGCAAAACATTACAAAAAAAGGAACTTTTTTTTTATTTTTTTCTCTAGGGATTTACATAGCATTCCATTCATGAACATTCAAGGGATCTCTCCAAGACCAAATTTTAGAAGAGGACCACAAAGAGTACACTTGAGGATCCTCTTCTATGTGAGATAAGGGTTGAGACCAATATTCTTGGGTCTCTAAAGCGTCCCAACTTAAACATTTATCATTATTATTAGAAAGTTCATCGTCCTCCTCCTCATCGTCGCACGAGTTCTCCTGGGGAGATTCTTCCGCCTCCTTTTCGTCTTCGACGGCTTTGCTCTCGGAGGGGTAACAATGTAGTTTCCGGAAAACGTAACTACCCTCCATCAAATGGTATCGAAAATTTCTCACCTTGTTCTCGGCACAATCTTTTGGAAAAATTGGTGTCGCGTGCATTTCGACTTGTACCGCCACTCGGTTTTCCCCGGGATGTAAAACTCGTAAACGGATTGCTGGCAGAGCTTGCTGAGAAATTCGGCTTTATCGTATCCATTGACGTAGATCGCCTCCACATTTTCGGTCAGCATTTTCAGGATCGTAGGAAGATGCTCGTAGGAAAGACGACCCTCGGTCCATTGCAGGCAGTGTCGGTTATTTGTAGTCTGGTTGACCACAGCTTGATTGCGGGAGGATAAGTCATCGTAATGGACAGGAGGGAGAAAAATCATGGATCCGCATAAGGTTAAATCGCAAGTGATGTAGCCCAGTTTTTTCAAGATGAAACATATATCTCCCGTCTTTGGATCATGACAATGAAAGTATTCCATGTCCAGAACAATGTAGGAATCTTTGAGAGGTTTGGCACTCAAAATGTCCATCTTCTTCAACTGAGAAAAAAAAACAAAATTCTGTCTCTCGCTGTGTGTTCCTGAAGGAAAAAATGGATAGCGTTCTCTCGCCATCTCCTCTTTTATATAGAGAGAGAGAAGGTTGCACGTGACAGGTCGAATGAATTCTGGGAAAGGTCACATTCGTATATATATATATATTTTTGAATAATATCATGCGCATCTCAATACACATCCATCATAATAATAAAGGTCACCTTGGAAAGAAAAAGAAATAAAAAACATGGAACTCGTGCCTGACTTTGAAGGTTTCTACGATTCTCAAGGAGCCTTTATTGTGAAAGAATTGGCTTACGTCACATTGGACGGTACTTCTCGAGGGGTATTTGTTTTTAAACCCCCGTTTCCATGGAAAATGCTCACCGAAAAAGAAAAACGAACCGCTGTGTGGGCGAGTGATTATTATCACGGCTTGTCGTGGTACGAAGGAGAAATTCCGTACAGTTATTTTCCATGGGTGTTAACGATGTTGACGGAACCCTTTTCCGTGATTTGGGTGCGAGGAGAAACGAAATGGCGGTTTTTAGAGAAATGGTTGCAAAGATCCATTTATTGCATTTCGGGATCGACGCAAGAGATTCTCAAATACAATTCGATCGAACGCATGAATTGTCCTAACCATACAAAAGGTTTTTTCCATTGCGCTCTACAAAAAGCGGTTCGGTATCATTATTATTTAAAGACACAGAGAAGAAATTCGCAATGTCGATCCTGCACAATTCAATCTTGACAGAACTCATTAAAAAAATACATATATCACGTTACTTCTTCAACAGCACAGATGGTTCTGAAGCGAAACTTGGAATTCTGAAATAATAGATCAGGGAGAAATATTTCTTAAAAAAAATGCTAAAGTCTCGAGTCGGCTGGGATAAAAAAAAATTCTCAGAGCTGAGATAAAATTCTCTAACTCTAGAAAAAAAAAACTTTTGGTTAATTTTTATCATGTCTTGTAAGGATCTTAAGTTTTACTAACGTTTATTTTATTTTAAATCTTTACTATCACTTCTTATTTTCTACTTCCGGCCAGAATTATAAGCGTGAAGGAGTTTATGCAAAGTTGTCTGGCGAACGCCAAGTATTTAAGTGTGGCCTTTTTGCCAAGCAGAAGAGAGGAAGCCGTGAGTTCGAAGCAGGCCGCTTACCTTAGAAGTTACGCAGTTGCTACTTTGCCTTCCAGGCCAGAGGTTTTAATCCTCTTGATAAATTAAACGTATTGTAGTGTTCACAGTCTCTGTGCTACATACGCTTCCTGTTATTATAAGGCCAATCTTATTCTAAAGTTAAATTAGAGTTTAGTTTTATTTTGATATCTTTTAAGTTAGACCCCGAGTGGAGGGTCATTGTATTCCGAAGTACGGAAGTCATTGTATATAAAGAAAAAATAAAGGGTTTTGTATACCCTTCGTCTGTATCCTGTCTACTTACTACAATTAGTGAACATAGCTTTAGTAAGCTCTCTGTTCTAGTCAGGTCATTGTATGTTTCCGAAGAAGGATAGAAGAAACATTGAACCTGATAGTGGCGCCCGACGAAGAATAACCATGGCCGAGTTTCAAGAAGAACCTGTGCTGCCTGCAGAAACAGCTCAGAATCCAGAAATGCCAGCTGCCGCCCTGGAAGGATTTGGGTATATTGTCCAGACCATGCGGGCTTCGATGAAACCAGAAGCAACGTTTAATGGAAACTCACAGGTAACCAGTTTTTTGGAAAAATTGGATGACCACTTCATGCTCTACCCCGTGCACGAGTTTCAAAAAGTTACCTTAGCTACCAGCGCTTTGAGGGGCCAAGCGCTTAACTGGTTCAAATGTATCGGCAGAAGTCTCTTGGGTCAAGCAGGAAGTCCCACCTATACTTACGAAAATTTCAAGACTGCCCTACTAAAAGCCTTCCCTGTTGTAAGGGATCGTGCGAAATTAGAAACAGAACTTTTCAGTATATATCAACAAAGAATGGAAAACATCTCGAGTTTTATTTTAAGAAAAATTCACGTTTTCAAGCTCTTGTATGGAAACCGTCCGGATCCTGAAATAATTCAAGTGATTTTGCCGAGGTTACTACCCCAAGTGCAAGACTTTATTGAATTGAGAAATCCGACTACACTGGAAAAATTATTTGAGCTAGCAATCCAGTTTGAAAGTAGAAGAACGGCGGACGTCGAAAGAAGACGCCAATATCAACAGCGAAACCAATTTGGTACGCCAAGACTACAGCAAACTCAAGCACATGGCTACGGAGAAAAAGCGAATCAGTGGGCAAGGAAACCCGAGCATTCAAAAACAGCCGGCGAACGTCGACAGTTCAATAGCAACCCAGGAAAAAAGTCTCAAGGCCAGTGGAGAAAGAAGGAAAGCACCGAAAGAAAAAATAATTTAAACTAAAACGGATTTCTGCTGACGAGAGGGTGCGGAAATCCGAAGGCCACGAAAACCCCTCTTCCTACAAGTTAAATACAGTAATGGTGAAAAATTTAACTCTTCCGAAGATTGAAGTCTTGGTAAATAATATCCCGGCCACCGCACTCCTGGATACCGGCGCGCAGTGTTCCTGTGTGGCAGAAGTCTTTTTTAGAAAGTATTTTCGCAAATACCGCATATATAATGCGGATAATACAACAGTATTAGCGGCGCAAGGAGAACAATGTAAGTGCGTAGGTAAAGTACCTTTGTACATCCGTATCAAGGACGAACAAGTAAAGGTGATGTTTTTTATAGTAAAGAATTTGCAAGCACACTTAATACTAGGAATAGACTTTCTTTCAGACGCACAAGCTACACTGGATTTTAATGAAGCGTCTCTTAAGCTGACGATGAAACCAGTGCGTGTAGAAAAGGTTGAACCGCCGAGGTTAAATCTTGACCACCTGCCTAATGACGAGCAAGATAGAATCCAACAAGTGGTAAGTGAATTTGCTTCCTTATTTAGTGATATTCCAGGATTTACCCAGGTTACTAACCATAGTATTGACACCGGAGATGCATTGCCGGTTCGTCAAAAACCATACCGGTATGATAAGAATAAGGAAAAAATTATAGAATGGCATATTACCGATATGCTACGTAAAAAGATCGTAACGCCTATCTCAAGTAGTTATGCTAGTCCGGTGGTTTTATGTAAGAAAAATAATGATTATCCTTTGGAGCATCCAAAAAGGTGGAGATTCGCTATTGATTACCGTAAATTAAATTCCATAACGAAATATCCGGTATATCCGTTACCGATTATAGAAGAAATTTTAAGGAACATAAAATCAACCAAATTTATGACAACTTTAGACTTAACGAATGGTTATTTTCAAATAGGGATCAGGCCTGAGGACGTGCCTAAGACTGCTTTTATAACCAAGTCTGGCACTTATGCATTTTTGCGAATGCCGTTTGGCCTTTCAGGCGCCCCAGCAACATTTCAGCGATGCATGGACATTGTATTAAGACCTGTTCTCGGAAAGTCCACATTTATCTATTTAGACGATATCATTATTACTAGTGATAATCTAGACCAACATGTACAGGATTTAAGACAGGTGTTTTCTTTATTAAATGAGGCCGGTCTAAAAGTTAATGTCGAAAAGTGCAAATTTGCAGCCCCTGAATTAAAATATTTAGGTTACAAAATATCGCAAAAAGGGATCGAGACAGATGAATCAAAAATAATCGCTGTACAAAAGTATCCGACTCCAAACACGGCAAAGAAGCTCTCTTCTTTTCTAGGACTTTGTTCATATTATAGGTCCTTTATAAAAGATTTTGCGGCTATCGCTGAGCCGTTGTTAAAATTAAAAAGGAAAAAGGCAAGATTCTCGTGGACGGCCGAAGCCAATAGTGCTTTCGAAAACTTAAAACAAGCATTAACGCAAGCCCCTGTGTTGAAATTTCCTGAAAAGGATGAAAATTTAGAAATTTCAGCGGATGCTTCGGATTATGCGGTAGGAGCGGTACTTTCGCAAAATCAGCAGCCAGTAGCATTTTTTAGCCGAACTTTAAATCAAACACAAAGAAACTATTCCGCGACCGAGAGAGAGGCACTTGTAGTTCTGTTAGCAGTGCAAAAGTTCCGAGTCTATTTTGGAAAGGCGCCGATAACAGTATATTCTGATCATGCGGCGGTAACTAGATTGTACTCTGGAAAAAATTTATCCCCAAGGTTAATAAGATGGGCACTCAAGCTGCAAGAATATAATCTGGTAATCAAGCATACCCCCGGAAAGGAAAATATCGTAGCAGATGCCCTGTCACGAATTAAATTAGACGAACAGGGTAATACCGTAAAAGTTGCAATGCTGACAGCGTGTACAATAAATTCCCGAGAAACTGTAATAACCGAACTGGGTAAGGATCCTGAGTTTGGAAGTATTTATGAGTATTTGAAGGATCCTGAAAATTTTAGCCACCAAGATATTGTGGCGATAAGAAATAGGGCGGCCCATTACGAACTAATAGATGGTCTATTATTTTATACAAAAACTACGAATTCCAACAACGAATTTCGACCTGTTATCCCAGCTAGTCTTAGATTAAATATCCTGCAAGAGCTCCATGACAGCCCTTTAGCTTCTCATGCTGGTATTCGTAAAACTACTCAACGCGTACGCGAGGCAGTCTACTTTCCTGAACTGCAAAAGTTAACAAGGGCGTATGTCCAGTCCTGCCCAACATGTCAAGCCGTTAATTATATTAATTTCCGCCCGGCCGGGTTTCTAAATAGTATTAAATCCGAATTTCCAAATGAAATAATCGGCATCGATTTATTGGGCCCTTTCCCAAAAAGTCAGTTAAACAAAAGTCGCTATCTCCTTGTTATAGTTGATCATTTTAGTAAATGGACCGAAATTGTTCCCTTAAAACGAGCCTCCGCGAAATTAGTTACCGATTCTATTTTAAATAAATATATTTTAAAATACGGGGCGCCCCTAAAAGTTATATCGGATAATGGTCCTCAATTTGTAAGTAATATATTTGAAGACATGTGCCAAAAACTGGGCATACGTCATTTAAAAATGGTCCCGTATCGGCCGCAATCAAATATAGCGGAACGGGTCAACAGAAATATAGTGAAAATTATCCGTAGTTATGTTAAAAATTTTCATAAAAGCTGGGATAACTATGTCAATGAATTTGCTTTCGCCCTTAGGACCGCAAAACATGATACAACGGGCAAAACTCCTGCTGAGTTATTTCTAGGCAGAAAGGTTATAACACCGTTAGATAAACTATTTTATGTGCAACAAAGAGCCCCAGAATTTAAAATGGGTGATATAGAAAAACTAATAAAAGAAGCAAAAAAGAATACGGAAGTAGCACAAAGAAAACAAAAATTGTATTATGACTTGAAACGACGGGGAGTAACTTATAAAGTAGGGGATGAAGTACTAAAAATTAAGCATTCACTTTCTTCAGCACCAGAAGATAAAACTGCCAAATTTTTTCCACGCTTTGAAGGACCATATGTTATAGAAAAAATAACTCACGCTGTTGTAGTGTTAAAGGCAAGAAATGGTGAAACCTGTTCCGCAAACATTGACCAGATAAAACCATTCTATGACCGTAATAAAATGCAAATCTTTTCAGATCTTTTGCAGGATCCGGTACGGCAGACACCGCAGGTACAAGTTCCAGAGGTGGGAAAACGACAAGTACAAGGGCAAGCCAATGAGAGACAGAAGCAAGTGAAAAGAAAATTGCCCCGCGGAAAAATTGAAGGTACAAAGAAAAAGAAGCCGTTCCACCGTCAAAAAAACAGAGTTCACGAACACCCCCAGAATGAAGAAGGGAGAAGGACGACGTATGTGGAAAAGACCGGGAGAAAGGACGGCAACTATAACCCGGCTGTGAAACGGAAGATTGACTCATCCGACAGAACTCTCCGCAGCAAAAGTCGTTGAACTGCGGAAGGGCCATCAGCGGCGGAGGAAAAAGTACAAGAAAAATTTGAACGGCCAACAACGAGGTCCAAGCAGGATCACGACAGAAGTTTCCCGGTTCCACCAAGACCAGCTGCCTTCAAACGGCCAAGACCACAAGCAGAGGACAGAAGGAAGATGTTCAAGGGTGGCCGTAGTGGTGAAAAACGGAAGCTTCCAGAGGAAAGCACTGAAGGGCGAGCCCGTACAAGAAGGAGGATCAACCAAGCTACGGTCTGCAGCACCTTTAAAGACTGGGCCCAGAAAAGGATGTCTGAATATTACAAAGATAAGTAAAATTTTATGTTACTTTACAAACTTAAGTTAATCTTTCATTCTTACTGCAAGTGGCAGATTTCAAGAAGTTTTACCTCATGCGAGGTCTACCTTTATCGCCAAAAGGGCGAGAAATGAGTTGTGACCGATTTTCTTATTATGTTTTTCAATTACTCGCGCGTAAAACTAAAGTTGATGTATAATAGCGTTGTATAAAGACTTAAATATTGTAAAAAGTTATTGTATAAATTTTATTTAAAACATTCTAACAAGAAAGAAGTTTTAGTCTGAAAGACTTTTTGAAATGTAGTATTATTTCAATGTAGAAAGAATTGGCACTTGCTTTGAAAAGAATAGAAGTTAACAATGTACTACTAATGTATGTTTTCAAATGTGTAAAATTAACGGCATCTTGATACGTTCTTGTATACATGTGAACTGTTATTTTGAATGTTAAGAAATACCGTGATATGGTAAAAGTGAAAGTAATGTTAAAAATTTGTTATTCGTGTGACTGTAAAGATTAAATCATGGTGAATAGGTGTTAAAGGTTGAATGATGTAGTTAGGCTCTCTGACGCTACACTTTAGAGTTAGCCACTTTCAGAATAGTACCTCAGGGTCTAGAGTTGAAATTAGGGTGTGTTAAGAGGTCTCGTATGTTGAATTTTAACACATTAGTGTTTTGATTGTAGGAGGAAGTGTTGAACACATAGACAGAAACACATTCGTGTTTGGTGTTTTTACAACACATGTCAGAGAGCACGGGGAGAGATAATTAAAATAGTCATGAACGAAATAAGAATGTTAAGAAAAGTATATTCTATATGTTATTTGCAATGTCATTCTGTAACATTTCATTAAACTAGTTTTCCTTCCAGATCTCTGGAAGGAACCAGAATTGAATAAAGCTCCTGTTTTGATGCAGTACAGATGAAAAAGAAAAAAGATTGTTGTATATTCCGGGAGCTGCTATTGTAACAAATTTCTTTCTTTTAAAATTTTCTAGTTTCTAGCTAAGTTATGACTGTAAAAGGTTGGCCTCGCGTTAGTTTCTAGAGCTAAAAGTTTTCAACAAGGTCGTTTTAGACCTCAGTTTCAAACTAATTAACTCTGGCGGGAAGTATGTAAGGATCTTAAGTTTTACTAACGTTTATTTTATTTTAAATCTTTACTATCACTTCTTATTTTCTACTTCCGGCCAGAATTATAAGCGTGAAGGAGTTTATGCAAAGTTGTCTGGCGAACGCCAAGTATTTAAGTGTGGCCTTTTTGCCAAGCAGAAGAGAGGAAGCCGTGAGTTCGAAGCAGGCCGCTTACCTTAGAAGTTACGCAGTTGCTACTTTGCCTTCCAGGCCAGAGGTTTTAATCCTCTTGATAAATTAAACGTATTGTAGTGTTCACAGTCTCTGTGCTACATACGCTTCCTGTTATTATAAGGCCAATCTTATTCTAAAGTTAAATTAGAGTTTAGTTTTATTTTGATATCTTTTAAGTTAGACCCCGAGTGGAGGGTCATTGTATTCCGAAGTACGGAAGTCATTGTATATAAAGAAAAAATAAAGGGTTTTGTATACCCTTCGTCTGTATCCTGTCTACTTACTACAATTAGTGAACATAGCTTTAGTAAGCTCTCTGTTCTAGTCAGGTCATTGTATGTTTCCGAAGAAGGATAGAAGAAACATTGAACCTGATAGTCTTTAGACATGATAAAAATTAATGACCCTCCCTTTTTGTCTGGAAAGGATGTCTCACCCTTTCTAAAAATAGACCATGACTCATCCTTTCTCTAATGGCAATCATTCCAAGAATGAATCACGATTTGTTTTTCAAAAGAGTGAGACAACATTCCCAGACGAAAAGGGAAGGGGGTCGTTAATTTTTATCATGTCTATAACATGATAAAAATTAACAAAAGGTTTTTTTTTTTTTTTTTGAGTTGGAGAATTTTTTCTCAGCTCTGAAAATTTTTTTCCAGCCGACTCGAGACTTTACCATTTATATATACGAATGGTCTTTGAATTATTTATTTATTTTCTTTTAAAAAGAAAAATTCTGAGCTAGACCTATCTATTGGCTTAACATTCTGGTCATAGAAACAGTCTAGAATCTCATTTTTTCGAGGCTAATGCACGGGTTCTCCAATCAAAAGGGTTACTATAAAGGAATTGGTTTGAATGCATTTGTCTGCAAATGTTGTAGGATTCTGTTGTTGAGAGGGGTGGGTATATTTTTATTATTATTATTATTATGATGATGATGATTGTGGCAGATTCGATTTCTACATGGAAGTCTAGTCTCCTCCGAAGATCTTTTCTGAGGATTGTCGATAGATGGTTTTTCAATAGGAATGGTTTCCCTCGGATCCTCAAAGGTAGAGGGGGGGTCCTGTCTTGAGACATGGAGCGGTCTCTCCTCCTCCTCCTCGAGAAGTCTTGAGAAAGGGAGAGGAGTTTCGGTTCCCTTATCCTCGAGGGGTCTTGACAAATTGAGAGGTCCCTCCTCTTCGAAAGGGAGAGATCTCTGCTCTTCGAGGAGTCTTGAGAAAGAGAGAGGAGTTTCGGTTTCCTTATCCTCGAGGGGTCTTGACAAATCGAGAGGTCCCTCATTTTCGAGGGGTCTTGATAAATGGAGAGGTTTTTCATCTTCGAGGAGGTTTGATAAAGGGTGAGGTCCCTCCTTCTCGAGGGGTCTTGAGAAAGGGAGAGGTTTTTCATCTTCGAGGAGGTTTGACAATGGGAGAGATCTCTCCTTCTCGAGGGGTCTCTCTTCCTCGAGGGGTCTTGAGAAAGGGAGAGGTTTTTCATCCTCGACGGGTTTTGACAAACGGAGAGGAATCTGAACAGGCTTCGCCTCATCCCCATCATTATCGAGGAGGATGAGGATAGGCTTTTGGAAAGGTTTCTTCTTTTTCTTCTGAACAGGCTCCTCCTGATGCTCGGGGAGAGGGAGGGGGTAGTTGTTCCACCATTCTATTTGTTCTTGCTCGAGGATTTTTTCAAAAGTCGTGGCCTCCTTAAGATGAGACGAAGGAGGAGAGTCCTCGAGAAGAATATAATAGGCATTCTTTCCAGTCTTCTCGATCGAGAGAGGTTCATGCAGACATTTGTGCAACCATTCACTAAAATGAGCGAGAACCCCTTTTGTCTTCTCAAGACGATCCATAATCCTATTCATTTGCGAGACGGTTAGAAAGTGGGAAGTGTAAAAATATTTGGCTCGTTTCATTAACAAAATTTGTGCATCCAAAGGTGGAATGTCACGAGCCATCAACACGTTTTCGTCGGACAAAAATTCGTCCCGCATCTTTTGACCACTCCCCACGGTATGATAACCCGCACATTTTGAAAAATTGGAGGCTTTCAGGTAAACGACTCCTTGGATGATATAAAAGGAAAGATCAACATATTTATATCTGAAAGGAATACACGTAGTGAGCTGGGGATGCCTCCTCATGATCCACTTGGACAAAAATACTACTTTGGGGCTCTCCCCTTTTATTTATAGAGAGAAAGAGAGTGTGACCTTCCCTTCCCTCCTCCTCTCCCTGCTTCCTCTATCTCTGGACGTCCTTGAGATGGAAAGGGTGACTAAAAAGAAGAAGAAGGTCATGGTTGGTTAGTTTTTTGTTTATTAAATTATTACTGTCACTTTCTCATTCCCACACACTCATCTTTTAAAAAAAAGAAAAAGAGATCATGGAGATAAGATTTCTTGGAAAGAAGAGAGAGAGAAATAAAAAAAAACAGATAAAACGGACGTCATAGAGCCTCTATGTGTGTCTGTGTGTGTCTATATATAAAAAGGCGAGAGTACTGGGCGAAATCATTTCTTTTCCATTGGGAGCCATGTCGCTATTAGATGTTTTTCCAACTCAACGGATTTCGAACGGGGAGGATTTGAAGACGCTAAAGCAAATCGCCAACTTGAAAATCTTTGTGGCGTGTCATTGTGCGACATTTATTCCGCATTTACCACCTCATCAAGCGATCGTTTCTTTCAACCAAGCTGTCGAATCCTCCAACCTGCTCGTTCAGAATATATACAGAAATTTATTCAAATCGCAACAAACGAAAGAGGAATCTCCCTTCTCTTGAAAACGGATGGATCGAGCTTTGAGACGGCCCATTCAAATAGACCGGCGATATACGGATCCGCGCACGAGTTTTCGGTGGAAGAATATTTTTCTCACGAAACGATATTTTACGTTTGGAGTGAGAACGACGGCTGAGGACGAAGTTCATATTGTTCAGACCACAGCCGCTCCTCTCGCCTATTACGAATCATCGTTCCCCAATCTGAAGGAAAGAAGTTTTAAAGTCACCGACAGAAATATAAGAAATATATCCTAAGACCTTTTCAAAACTATGTCGTTACCCCGAAAACGCAATATCTCATCGTCACGACCCAGAAGAGTCTCTTTCTCGTCGATCGGTGCTCGTGATCGCTTTGGAAACAATTGAAAAAGGAGATTTCTTTCCAATCGCCGATGGTGTTTCAAGAAAAAGAAGAGGAGAACCCACCGCCACCTTTACCCATCCCTTCCTTAGATGATAAGAGGAGCTGGACCAAACCGTCATGGCCCGAAACAAAATCGACCCGGCAACGGAATGAAATTGAAGTCATCACGATTGAAGATGAGGAGGAAGAAAAAAAATTACCTCTTAAAAAACGGTCGACTTACCGGAACCTACCTGGCGTGCAACATCCGCTTCAGAACCCAGAAGCTTCTTCTTATTCTTCCCCGACTTGTTCAGATAGGCAGCCTCTTTCGGACTCCTCACAGACAGAACCTCTTCCAGTATCCTCTTCTTCTTCTCCTCCAACCTGTCAGGACATCGTAGAGGTAGAATGTCAGATGGGTCCACAAGCTTCAACGAGTTCCGACATCGTAGAGGTAGAATGTCAGCCGGGTCCACAAGTTCCAACGGGTCCAGAAATCATGGAGGTAGAATCACAGCCCGGTCCACAAGTTCCAACGGGTCCAGAAATCATGGAGGCAGAATCACAGCCGGGTCCACAAGTTCCAACGGGTCCAGAAATCACGGAGGCAGAATCACAGCCGGGTCCACAAGTTCCAACAGGTCCAGAAATCGTAGAGGTAGAATGTCAGGCGGGTCCACAAGTTCCAACGGGTCCAGAAATCATGGAGGCAGAATCACAGCCGTGTCCAGACATTCTAGATCCCTCCACTCATCCCAAAGAGACTCCAAGTGTTTCAAGACAGCCTTGTGAGGATCTAGCCCTTCCCGTATGGAATGATTATATGGACTTACAAAATTTGATGGAACAGGAAGAAGAAAATAATCATACGGATGGGTGGGTCAAAGACTGTTTAGATCAGTTATCCTCGAATGAAATTGAACTGTTATGGAATTGCATTTCTGAAATCACATCGGAAATGGGATAAAAAACCAAAACAAAAAAAAAATTTTCAACAAATGGGAGGAGGGTCATGATATCAATAAAAAATATTATATAGAGTCCAATCTTGGTGGTTCACTTCAGTTTTCCAGCATGAAGTGCTCCACGTTTCCCGAAATATGGATCCCATTCCAAGAGAGATTGTGTAGAGCCTTCACTTCAGTTCTTTTTTTCTACCAAGAGGAGAGGGTCCCCAAAGGGCTACCCATGTCCAAAGAGAGAGAGTGTAGAGCGTTCATTTCAGTTTTTTTCCAAGTTTAGGGGGAGGGAGGTCTCAAAATGGCACCTCCCCCCATTTTCAAAGAGAGATGGTGTAGAGCGTTCATTTCTGTTTTTTCCAAAGTTAGGGAGTTTTCAAATGGCTACCCATTTCAGAGAGAGAGAGAGAGAAGGTGTAGAGCGTTCATTTCAGTTTTCCAGAGTTAGGATGGTGGTGAAGAATCCTCCAAAATGGCTACTCATCTCAAAGAGAGAGAGAAAGAAAAAAGGCGTAGAGCGTTCATTTCAGTTTTCCAACATTAGAAGGTCCCAAAATACCTTCTGAATTCAAAGAGAGATCGTGTAGAGCGTTCATTTCCAGTTCTCCAAGATCAGAAGAAGAGGATCCGCTTTTCCCAAAATGGCTTTCCGCATTCAGAGACAGCGGGGTGCAGACTTCAGTTTTCTCCCTCCCCAAGAATAGAGGGTCCCAAAATGGCTTTCCATTTCAAAGAGAGAGGGAGAGGCGTTCATTTCCGTTCTACAAGATAGGGTCGTCTGCTTTTTCCCAAAATGGCTTCCCAATTCAAAGAGAGAGAGAGAGAAAGGGTGTGTAGAGCGGTCATGTTCATTCTCCAAGACGGGGTCGTCTGCTTTTCCTCAAAATGGCATCCCCCCATTGAAAAAGAGATCGTGACTATTTTTTTCCAGTTTTTTCCAAGATGAGGGGGAGAAGAAAACCTAGAATGGAATAACACCACACACAGAGAGAAAGAGAAAAAAACGCCATCTTGTCATTTTCTGATAGGGTACCGGTGTTCGAATACTTTTGTGACCGACTGTACATGTTGTTCCAGAATGACGTCCCGATAGATTTGGCTTGTCATTGTTCCAGTTTGAACATGCAGGTCAGTTCTGGAACCCAGAATAATTCCACCCCAAACGAGCACTCCTGCACCACCGTAACGGTGTCGTTCAATGATGTTTTCTTGGTGGTAACGGGTACCTAGAGCTCTCTATATGAAAGTCCGGCGAGAATCAGACTGCAAGCTAAACCTGGACTCGTCGGAAAACATCACACAAGACCACTGTTGCGGTGTCCACAATGAATGCTTTCTACTCCAGGCTAACCGCAGGAGACAATGAGTTGCAGTAAGTGGAACGCATCTGACAGGTCTACGAGCATATAGACCAATCTGCCCCATGCATCTGTACACGGTCTGCCTTGAAATTGTCGTACCAGTGGCTGAAGAGAGCTGACGAGACGGGTCTGAAGCTGTGATCCGTCTGTTTCTTTTGGCAGTAACTGCCAAGTACCGGTCCTCATTCGGCGTTGTAACTCTGAGGCGACCTGTGCTGTAACGTCTACTCACATTACCATCATCTTGGAATCGTTGCCAAAGCCTGGAGATGAAACTCTGGGCAATTCCAAGTTCGTCTGATATTTCCAGTTGGGTACGCCCACATTTCAGACGGCCGATAATTCTACTCGTAAAAATCATCCAAATGCTTCTTTTGTGTCATAACTATTCGGTTATTGCACTGAAATGTTTATAAAGCGCCTGCGAACAATTTTACTTCTTTGCCTGTATTCCTTATATATCACTCTCTTACACTCTCGTCATTGTGGCGTACCATCGGTGTCATCTGGTTACTTCCTGAAATTTGCATATAATTCTTGAAGATGTGTGTAGTGATTTTACAGGTGATATATTTATTTTAGAGTTCGATTTCCGCGTGACTCCGAATTATCCTTAATTTATGGACATGAGTGTACCTAAAATACATTAATTATACCAACTCTAGAAATAAGGTGTGCACATCATGAGTTTGTTTTATGTGATTACGGCAAAGTCTCGAGGGATATCTGCCTAATAGGAGTGATCCCTTTGTAGAAGATTTTTTTAAACTGGCTCTACCAGTTACAAATGGGGAGAACCAAGAAAACGCCCATGTAGCCAGCCCGTTCGGGGCATTCTAACTTGAGACAGAACTACCAGTGTTCAACGATGCTTCGGCCAC
Source organism: Stegodyphus dumicola (assembly GCF_044657685.1). Taxonomy (NCBI): domain Eukaryota; kingdom Metazoa; phylum Arthropoda; class Arachnida; order Araneae; family Eresidae; genus Stegodyphus; species Stegodyphus dumicola. The sequence continues at coordinate 206,681,993 of NC_140771.1, forward strand.
TAGTAGGCCAGTGCACTTAATTGAAAAGTACAATTCATTATGTAAACAGATATGAAGGTGATAATCAGTTGTACACTGTTTTAAGTAATCAAATGTTATAAATGCACAGCTGTTACATTTCTTATTATTTATTAGTCATGTTTATATTACGTAGATCATACATATGATATAATTATGAATTAACCCAATAACAAAATGTGTACACTCTTTAGTACTCAAATGCTCATCAATATTTTTCAACTGATTATTACATATACATAATAATTTGCAAAGAACTGATGACTACAGTTGCTGCCAATTATATGATCGTTCTATGAATTAAAAGTAACTTCAAATAAACTTTTTGGCAATGTTCATTTTTGTACTCATACATACATATATACAATATATACACATCTAATTAGTCATATATTTACATACAGATAGAGAGATGCGATGGTTTAGAAGTTGTTAATATATATTTATTAGTATTAATGTAATGAATAAGATTTATATTAATGAATGTATATACAAATGTTTTTCATCATGCATAATAATAAATCCATAAATTTCCAATGTTTCAATATGTAGCATTTACAATAAAAGTATAGTTTCTAATGTATTTATAATCCAAAAAGTATTTCATTAATAACATGAAAATAATAGACAAATTTAATGAGTATTCTCATTATTACATAAGCTGTGACTAGAGTTGCTGCCAATTATATGATCGTTCTATGAATTAAAAGTAACTTCAAATAAACGGGTAGAGTAGACTTTAAGGCACCCCTTGTAATTATGGCGAAATTGTTGTTTGATATTTATCGCTTAGTTGCTGTTTCATTTATGGTAGCCTGAGTAGTTGAATGTAATGGAAACCCTATTGTGACGTAATCGGGTGCATGATTCTGGGAAATTTTGAATCATGGGATGTTTCGTAAGCGTTTTTGTGGTGTGTGTTGGTTTGATTCTTTAGACGGTAGAATGGCCGAATGTAGTAAGATCAATTTGAAGTTTCTGTACGATTTGGAGCGAAAGAGGAAAAGAGCTTTATTTGACTGGTGTGTAAATGAAGGTTTACTTAGTAGCCATTATAAGTGTCCTGTATGTATTCTCATTATTACATAAGCTATGCTTTTCTTTTTTTATGCATCTTTTATGCTGTTTAAAATGTGTCACTAATTATGCAATTAACAATTTAAAAGATAAGTAATTAGGAGAAAAGCCGCGCATATACAAACGGATTTAAAAAAATTATTCAACTTAAATTGAAGAAATAAAATTCTATTATATAACAGTGATGAAATACCATCAGCACGAAATAAGACACATTTGGCAAACTTTTGGCGACGAACAATTTGTAAACAAATCCGAACTGCAAGAACATCGTAAAATACTGTCAACTCTGAAATTTCCACGATTATTTATTTAATGAATATATTTAAACATTTAAAAAATAACTCAGGCAGTTATATTACAACAAAACAGCAATAATTAAATCGGCCTCTATTTCCACCGTCCATGACTTCAGAGCCATCGCCATATTGAAAGGTACCCGTAATCTTTCAAAAGCAGAACTTTCGTCTGATTGGTTGAACATTCGAGGAACACGTCTCCAGCCGGAATATTTTCGGAAAAGTTTTAAAATGTTGCTCGTAGCCGGGAGATGTTCCTCGGCTCAGGCAAACTCGATGAGTTTATCGCAATATGGGTCCCCGCGTTATGTCGCTATCCCGGTATAATGATTTTCGATTTTCGATTTTATGGAGCTGCGAATAGTTGATGAAAAATACGAAAACAAATGCAAAGTTCAGAACCGGGGAAAGCTCTAGCTAGACGAAACATTTCTCGAAAGCCTCCCGCTTAAAGCAGTGCTACTAGAATCTCGTTTCTCGGAATTGCCCCGCGTAGCCGTGCGCGTCCCTAGAAGTGATAGCCTCTTTAGACGTTTCCAATTTTTGTGCATAATTTGTAGAGTCATTGGGTTTTTTGAGATGCTGGAGACATGTAAAATAAGTAACGCCCAGGCCGGAACTCCATCCGTTTTTGCTACCGTTACACTATGAAGGCATGCTGAAAGGAAGAAGAAAATACCTTATGTACTCTGCCTTTTAAATGGCGACTGGGGATTGTGGGACCCAATTGCCAAATCCTGGTGGTGATGAATTATTCTACACCACCTTTTAATTCAGGTGCCACTGTAGAGTCATTAGGTTTATTTATTTATTTATTTATTTATTTATTTTTGAGATGCTGGAAACTTTAAAAATGAGCAATGCATGCAAAGTGAGCAATGAAAATTGAGCAACGTCGTCCCGTTTTGACGGTATGCTAGGAATTTGCATACATATATACAAACCCCTATCTACCTACCTATATACATATATACAGATTCTTCGTTATTTAATAACAGAAGTTAAGAAATACTAACCAGTTAAAAATGTTTTCTTAAATTAATTAAAAATAGTTTTCTCTTTAACGCCATATTTATCTTCTATCTTCATTAGTTAATTTATATATATTGTTTCATAAGAATAAATAGTAAAGTTAAATTAAACTTAAATAATTCTCTTGCGCCATTGCTGCAAGGAATGAAATTTGAATTTAACAAACATTCTTTATTCGTAAGAAGCAAATTTAAAGATAATTAAAAATTAAATTTTAATTATGAAATTTTAATTGTAAACAAATAAATGATTAATTATTGCTGCGAACTAATCTACAATATCATTTAAATTCTGAGAGTATATGTAAAGAAGGGCAGGTATCAAAATCCATGAATAAATACAATATTCCAAAAAAACAAAATTATCCTAAAAAATTAAAAAATGCATAAGTGAATAATTGTTGAGCAGGCAGGAGACAGGTTTATCAAGGTGAACTTGCCTCCAAATCTATCTCTCCAATTACTCAATTCGTGTTTCGTCATTCATACAGGCAAGGGTAAAAGTAAAAGTAAATTCAAAACCAAAAGTAAAATCAAATGTTGTGAATTACTTAAAAAAAAAAAAAAAAAAAAAAAAAAAATTAAACAAGTGGAATTTTGAGAAATTAGCAAGTAAATGACTAGAGTAAAATTAATTAAAGTCAATTAAGAGTAGAAAACCAAAGTAATGTAATTTAAAAACTCTTGTTTACAGAAAACTTCCCCGACACGAATTATGCATGTAAGTCAAAAATAACCTATCTACAGTTTAAAATATACATAAATAATACTAAAAATGCAAGTAAATAGTAAGTTTTAAATTAACTTATCAAATTATATTACTATTGGAGAGTGGAGCAGCATTTGTCAAGCAAAGTGATGTTAAGTAGTGTGTTTCTGATAACTTTATAAATAGAGGGCGCTAATGTAAGGTAAATTTGAGTGTTAAGATGACCTGTTGTACCTGTGAAATCTATTTAAAAAAAAATATTTTGTAAACTCTTAAGTAATGTAAAATATGTGTTCTGTTTGCAAAAATGTTGCTAATTGTATTGTAAAAATGTGTAAAAATTGAAAAAAAAAAAGTACGAAAAAAAGTTCTTTCAAGTATAATTAATTCATTATAAGTTTGAAAAATTTTTCAATTTTTTTTTCAAAGAAAATTTTTGTAATTTATTAAAACTGAATTTCAACAGGTTTAATCAAAACTTTACTAAATATTGGCTAAAAGCTAGGAAAATAAGAAAAAGATAAAAATCTTCACTCAATTCGAGCTATAATTGAAACTTTTGAAAAGAGATGGCCCTTCATTAGTAAAAGGAAAGAATCCAGTATTGATTAAATATACATTTTTACAAATTAATTAATATTTACAAGATAATCCTTCAACTCTTCAAAATTCTCCATTACCCTCCAGTTAAGGTTTAAAGTAATATTATCGTACCATTAAAGAGTAAAAAAATTAAAGAGAAAAGTTAATGCATGCCTTTTTTATATATAAATTCATAAATTGTGTTGGGACTTGGTTATTAACTTGAACATTAATTAGCTTTATTATTTCTTCCTTTAACTCTTCTATTTCAGTACAAATATATTTTATTCTGATTATTTGGCTGTAAAAAGTGTTACCTATTACTTTTCTAGAGATATTACGGTTGCAATTAATAAGTTTAATAGTATAGTATTAAACTGGAAATTTCTCCTTTTATTATATAATTTATTTTTGCTGTGTTTAATCATGAGCAGATCTAGGTATTCAATAGTATCTTGATTCGTATTAGTTCTATTAAGTATTAAACTATTTGGGTAAATTTTGAATTATTCAAAAGCAGAATTATTATTGAAAGTTATAATATCATCAATGTAACTAAATGTATTTGCAAATAACTTAAATTCATTCTTATTCAAATTTAGTTGGAATTTATATTCATGAACAAAAAGAAAATGGTTACAAATTTGTGTAAAACTGTTTGCTCCCATTGGAATTCCTCTTACCTGCTGAAAGATCTTATTATTTAATTTAATGTAGTTATTAAATAATGCACAATTCAGGTAAGTTGTCCATCTTTCAATTCAAAGAATGTTAAGCATGTCAAGAAAAAGTTGTGGGAGTTGCATTAGACTAGTCAAAATTTCTTCCAATGATAGAGAAGTATAAAGGTTTTCAAAGCCATAGCAGTTAATGTTCTTGATTTCTAAACTTTTAAATTTGTTGAGAACTGGGGTGTTATTATAAATAATCCAACTATAGTTGTGTTGCTTGTTAACTAGTTGATGAATTAAAAAACCGATTTTTTTAAAAAGTTTAATTGCAAATGTAACCTACATTCTTTTTACATTTATTTGTACCATTAGCTATAAATCTAAATTTGAGTGGGGATTTATGGAATATTAGGAAGAGCATATAGATTTGCTAATCTATTGTAGTTAGATGGTTGTAAAATTTGTAGTTTCTTAAGACTAGCATTAAGCTTTTTTGCAATGGCATTTCCTTGTGTATTGGTAAGTTTGTAAGAAATGGAATTATTCAGTTCAGTATTTATTAGTGAGATATAAAATTTTTTTTCAAATAATGCTGAAATTATTACTGGCTTTGTAAATTTTGGTGATTACGAATTTTTGTTTCAAATCTTGCAATAGAGGTTTGAGAAAATTCCATGGTAAATTGCTGTTAAATTCAACACTTCGAATTCTTTCCTTCAGTTCTTTTAACCCTTCATGTTTCCAAGCCATAAAGGCAGAATTTAGAATATTTAATTTATAACTAGTTTTAACTATGAACTCGTAGAGATTTTTTTGAAAACTTCTAAAACTGTGATTTTTACCAATTTTCGGTACTGGTCTAAATTTAGTGCTTTTTTCCATTAAATTTCTTAAAAGCTGGTTTTGAACTATTGTTAAATTACCAGTAGCAATATGTTTATGAAATTCGTCTACGTAGTCTTTGTATTGAAGCTTTTTGCAATATCAATGGGCTGTAGAAGCTAGATCATGGTGGTCAATTAGCAATTTGCGAAGAGGATTTTGATATTTGAAAGCTGATGAGATTTGTACTTTAATAGCTGGAAATTGCTGCTGACATTTTCTGAAAATTATGCTGAATTGAATATTGTCATAGTTTGTATGTAGGAAGTTAATTTTGCAGTAATATTTATTATACATGTTATTGGTAGAGAATTTTAAATTGCATAAATCTATAACAAGGTCTTTGATTATATTGTGTCCGGTAAAATGCTGTTTAGCAAAATTTATAAGTTTCATTAAGAATTTGTGCTTACAAGTATGCAACCAAGTAATGATATTTTTGGTGAAATTTTCTGTAAGAAAGTAATTATTAATACACTGCTGGTCACCGTAAATGCAACACCCTGAAGGAAGCATGCAAATAACAGGAAATTTACAACGTGCATTAGCGGAGGTGAGATATGCAAATGATTAGAATTTCAGCGCAGACGCACATCACGCGTGCCTGTAGCGCCACTTCAAAACGCTATTTAAAGCTTGGAATTTTCGACGATTTCAAGTTCGGCAATTGTGTTTTTCTTGTGTTTTTTTTTTTTTTTCCAAGGGAAAAAAAAAAAAAAAAAAAAAAACCACGACCAGTTATGCCTCGTAGTAAACAGCGATCATCTTTCGATCAAGTATCCGAGTTCGACAGAGGAACGATAGCGGCCTACCGAGAACGTAGATTATCTTTCAGGGAAATCGGTAGTCGTGTTGAACGAAACCAAACAACTGTAATGCGGATATGTGACCGTTGGATACAGGAGGGTACTACGGACCGACGTGTTCGGTCGCATCCACCTCAGTGCACCACTTCACTTGATGACAGGAACATTGTGCGCATGGCAGTGAAGGATCTCTCAGTCACATCACGAACCATAGCACAGCACATTCAGTCTGTAACGCAAAATCCCGAGTCTGCGCGTACCATTCGACGCTGTTTACAGCTGAGTGGTCTGTCCGCAAGACGTCCATTGCTTCGTCTATCCTTGACGCAGAACCACAGACGTCTCCGCCGCCAATGGTTCGATGAAAGAAGGATGTGGACGGCAGAATGGAAGGAAATTGTCTTTACTGACGAGTCGCGCTTCTGTCTGCAACACCACGATGGTTTGATTCGAGTCTGGAGACACCGGGGAGAGAGGATGCTGAACAGCTGCGTTATGCACCGGGTATTGTGGTATGGGGCGGTATTGGATATCACTTTTGCCCTCCTCTAGTACGCATCGCCGATACTTTAAACAGCCAGCGCTACATCTCCGAGGTGTTGGAGGCAGTTGTCCTTCCTTACCTTCAGGGCTTGCCCACAGCCATATTTCAACAGGATAATGCGCGACCACACGTGGCACGCATTGTCCAAGGGTTCATCGTCAATCGTCAGATTGAATTGCTTCCCTGGCCGGCTCGCTCTCCGGATCTTTCGCCGATAGAAAACATGTGGTCCATGGTTGCTGAACGATTGACCCAGATTACATCACAAGCTGCCACACCACATGAACTTTTGCAACACGTGGAAGCTGCTTGGTCTGCTGTACCCCAAGAACACATCCAAAGTCTCTTTGAATAAATGCCGAGGCGTGTGGCAGCGGTGATCTCCAACAATGGCGGCTACTGTGGCTACTGATTCTGGAAGGAACCACTTATCACAGAAGTCTCTAAATTTAATCATTTGATACTTGGTCAACATGTTATCTACTAAATAAATTTTGTTGTGATATCTCTTGTCTTTCTTGGTGTTGCAATTTGGGTGGCCAGCAGTGTATTATTGTTTAACTTTACTGTATCTATTGTAGAAAAAAAAATTATTTTTCTGTCTATTACCTGCTCTGGTTCCTCGTAATGTGTTTTTACTGAATAATTTAAAATGGCTGAAAGTTGGAATTTCAGAATTTAATTTAATGTATTGGTTGAGTATATTTAGCCCCATATAGGTAAAGTGTTTTGAATTTAAGCATGTAGAATGATTCTTGAAATAACCTTTATTTGTATTCAGGCACAATGTCCAAAATTTGAATACTAATTTTGCTGAAATCATATATTTGAAAATGTTTTAATTCTGCTGTATTAGGCGAGTTAAAATTAGTAGTAGCGAATTTTTTAATATATGCTCTGTGGTTGTTAATTCTAATATTAAGACTATTTTTGCTTTGTCCTACATATTTAAGGTTGCAAGTGTTACAGGAGATAAGATAAATGCAATTATATGTGTTTCAAAAGGGGAGTTGTTTTGTGGCTGTGATATTAAAAGGCATAGTGCTAACAAGTAAGTCATTTGCTAGAATGACATTTATAGAAATTTATGTGATTGAGACGACCCATTATAAAAGTAAATAGGGAACTAACCTACAATACAGTGAATATTTAAAGTAAAAATTCTTAACTCAATTTTTGGACAGGAAAATTTTAAAAAACTGGGAATTTAAATGGTATTGCTAATTTAATTCACTAAAATTTGAAAATTTAAAATGATATCTTTAAATTTGCTTTTTACGAATAAAGAATGTTTATTAATATATATATAATTTTAAAAAATTGACATTTAAATTTTAACAAACACGTATAAAAGTAAAAATGTAAATTTAAAGCCAAAATTAAAAAAAGCAAATTTAAAGCCAAAAAAAAAATTTTAATTATTGGTATTTCTTTTTGGACATTCACTTTTTCACTAATATTGGTTTTTTGTAAATAGTTATTTTTTTTTTTTAGTCCAAAGGGATTTGAATCCCGAAGAACTATTAGTTTCGTTTTGGCATTTTGCGTCGGACTCATAAATGTCGGTTCACTTTTCAAACTGTTGCACAAAATGTTAGAGTCCTGCATTATATTTGAAGAAATTAAATAATGAAAAATCTGCATAAATGTATGTATATTTCTCGTATTGTGATAAAACAACGGTACATAGAGTCATCGAATTTTGAATAACGTAATCCTCCAACGAATATGAGCATGTGGAAGACCAAATTTGAAATTTGAAATTTGTTTTATGATCGATTTCCTATTTTTTAAAACTTTGACGAATTTTTGATTAACAAACTCAAGGATTTCAAAGCGAGCAATGGCAACGTTGTGCAGAAAAAACATTTTTATCTTCAGCGCGTGAGTCTCTGTATCGGAAATTCTAAAGATATGCTCGTTTTAAAACTATTTTGCGATATTGCTGTTGCACTGGATCTTATGGTTTAAGTGCGAGGAACATGATATTTAATAAAGAAAGGTAACACACAAAATGTTAAAAAACGCCCCTTTGGACGAAATTTAAAATCTGAAACATTTCAGATTTTTTTTTTTTTTTTTTTTTTTTTTTTTTTTTTTTTTTTTTTTGTAATTTGCTCCAGGAAAAAAAATCGCTAATTTTTTTAATAATATCAAACATATAGCATATTTTTTTGCTCTTTACCTTTTGTTTAATAAATAAGCTTTACAAATAAGTCAAATTTGTTTTGCTTCTAAATCTTCCTTTGCCTGATTTTGCATTATCCTTAATTTATGGAAATGAGTATAGTTAGCATGCAATAGTTGTAAAAATATCAACAATTTTAAAGTTCTACTAAGGCTAACGACGACGGCATTTGTTTACATTTGAAACTTAGTACCATGGAGTATAAATGGGTATCCTCCGTGCTTAGTACTCCGATTCTTATCAGTGAGCCGGCAACAGTACATAGTGATAGCCCGGCGATACCTGCATTGATTGATTGATTAGTATTCCGTGCTTAGTAGTATAGCGAATTAAATCAGTTTCTGCACCAACTTCAGTGTCTTTTCACCGAGTTTGGCCAAAAGTTTTGCGCATCCAAAAATTTGTATTTCTTCCAATTTTAATTAAACTCTAATTTTAATTGTAAAAATTGTTTTGTTCACGGTTTTTAACTCTGTTTGGTATTTTAGGTTTTTCTGCATTTTACAATTTTTAATGAAGATGTTTTGAGTTTTCATGTATTTTTTTCCTTGCCGCGAAGTGAGAACTAACTGAATTGATTGAATGAAAAATATATGTCTAATGAAATTCGGAGGAATAAGTTTAAATGAAATATAGCAAAAAATGAGCATAATTTACTAGAACAAGGAAGTCATCATGTGATGGCCACATCATTTTTTTTTTTTTTTTCTTACCTTTCGTCCGGTTTCTGTAGAAGTCAGACAAGGTCCAAAAGACAGTTGTTGTCCTGATTTTTTAATTAGAAGATGTGAATGTGGAAATATAATTCTCTTTTCAATTCTCTGCGATATTTTACTTAAATAATTTCAAAAAACATTACATATAATGTTAGGATAATAGGCAAAAATTATTAATATCATGACTAACTATACAAAATAGAACATAATATTTAAAAAATACGTAGGATAATGTAGAAATTATGTATGATTTCATAAGTATTTTATACATTATTTTTACTTTCCTCCCCTTTTTTGGGAGGGGGAGGGTTGTTAAGGGAATGCTGCGCCACTTAACTTTTATATACAGTCCTAAAAAAACCGGAGAAGTAAAACTAAATTTTTAAAAAGTTATATAATTAATAGTTTTGACTTGCCATTTGATATCAAATACGTAATTAATAAGTATGACTGTTTGATATCTCGTTTTAGAAGAGGCTGATGACATTTAGAGACTTTTTAAAGTAAATTACGGCTTTTTTTACGAATTCATTATTTCTTTTTTCAGTGATTATTTTAATCACATTTTACGTTGCGAAGTTTTGCGTTTCATGATTAATCTGTTTAGTTTTATTAAAGTAAACTAAATGTCTGCTTTTAGAGTGCGATTTCTGAAGCGAAATTATTCAGATTTGCGATTTCCATGGAATAAATCATAAAAAATTTTCTGCGTCTTCCAAGTCTACCATTTTTCTATAATTTAATAATAATAATAGTAATAATAAATGCTAGATTTCAGCAATTTTATTAGAATTTAAATTATTTCAAGCAGTAGCCTGAGATAACTTGTTATAACTTGAATGTCATTATAAAATCGATGTTACTGGTACAATAACAATAGATTACAATCTGTTTTACTATTTACCATTAATCGTAAGATCGTACTATTAATTAGCGAAACTTTTCTATTATCGAAACTGAACACATAAATGTATGTATGTGTTTGTGCACACACCTACATACCTACATACATGCATACAAGCACACATGCATGCATACATACATTTCTGAATCCGGTCCCGATAACAGAAAATAACCTAATTTCCTTTGTGTATAAAAGTATGTATGTTACATACATCATTTTCCCTTTTTAAGTTTAATTAGATACACCAGGATATAGTTTTGTAGCAACAAAGTTTTAGGATAAATATTTTAAAGAATATTTGCAATAGCATAGTATTTGATGAGTATTTAAACAGGAAACTTGTAGCAAGAACTGCTTGTACATTTTTCTCAGGCATGGTTTCCTCGAAATAGTATATACAGCTAGATCGCAATATATATATATATATATATATATATAATACGATGCTTAATTAATATTGTGTTTATTCAAACTCTCGTGCAATAAAACTGATTTTCTTCTAATGAGCAAATTAATGCTTTATATCAAATTTTTACTAAGAATTTCGAAAAGACTTTTTGTTGAATACAATAGTGATCTGGTACATTTGAATGACTTAGTTTTTTGACAAGAGATTTGCTTTGTGTAGAAGATATTTGCATTTGTCAGAATTGTAGTTTTATGTTCAGCAAATTCTAAACTTTAATCTTGTAAAACCTATTTCGAAGAAAAATGCTGTAAATGCCATAATATGGCCTGCACCAAGCAGAATAAAAGCTCCATAAATGTCTTCCAACTTAAGCGTAAATTTCTCCTTTACAGTATTCTTTTTGAAATTAGACTTGAAGTGCATTTTAAAGATTTCAAAGTTCAGTATCTGTTTATATAATCCAGCGGCAGTTATTCTATGTATACATTTGTTCAGCTTTTGAAGGCAACAAAAGTTTTCTTTCACTGGTATTGCTATAAGTGTAATGTAGAATAAATCAGGAGATACAAAATACTTGTGAATATCTTCATCTAAATAGTTGAATTGCATTATACTTTTAGATCCAATAAGAACTGTTCTTGAATTTGGGATATAAGATGAAATTTCCCCACCGTGTTTGACAAGATTATTTTTACTTTTAACGTGATCTCCAATTATTTTAATTGGACCAGACGTGGCACTATAAAATGCATCTTGGTCTGATGTGCCTTTGAATATGTAGCATTCATACTGACCACTGGAAACGGCTTTAGCAAGTTGGTTTACTTGTCGCACTGATGGAGAAATCAGTGGAATAGTCAAGAAAGAAAGCAAAACGCCACAATAACTTAATCCAATTATCTTGGTATAAAACAGCCACGAAATGTACCAAATTCTTTCACTGTTGTTGTCTGTTGTTATGTTTAGAGGCTGACCAAGAAAACTTCCACACACTTCAAGAAGAAATCGTGAATTTCTGTAACGTCTCCGGAAAATCTCTATGAAAACAAATGGAGCAATTACCAATGCTAACGCCACACTTAACCAAACAATTCTATCGAAAGGGTAAAAGAATGACAAACCTTTCGGCAAAAGTGAAGGAGCTTGAGTAATGAAGGTTGAACCATCAATGTTATATGGATAGCTGTAATGAACGGCTTCCCTTCTTGCTGCAGTTAATGCTATCATATTTATAGCAAAGTCAATCTCACCTCTCTTAATCATTCCAATTATTCCAGTCCAAGTTCCATTCTCCAGCTTTCTTCCAAACTCTCCGTCAATTGGTTTCACAATTGTGTAATTACAACTTAGGCAGTACGCAATCAGACTGAGAAACTGAAATTCTACACCATTCGTTGGTTTAAGTTCACCATTTGAAGAAAGACTGCCTTCGTAAAGATGTCTCGAAGGGAAAGCAGCAAGTCTGAAAATGCGTTTAAGTAACATTTTAATAATATTTTAAAACAAACCATTGATAAGCGAAATGAAAAACTAAAACTTCACCGAGGAAAACAGTAACAGTGTGTATGCATCGGAATAAAATACTGAAATACTCCTAGTGCCAATGTTGACTAAAATGTTGACAATTTATTGCATCTTTACAACTGACAGAGTGCTAAAAAATTATAGTAATTAGAAGATAAACTTAAAATACTAGAGTAAATTTATCTAATAATTGAGTATTACAGTTTAATCAAAAATAGTGTTGTTTTGATGGCATGGTATAAGTAATATAATATAATTGGCCGTAGGAATCAATAATTTTTATTTTTCTTCATGTTGATGTATCACAAATAGAATAAGAAAACTCATGATCTAAATTACAGTATATTTTATTAATGTTGCCATTTTAGGGTAACATTCGATTTTAGATCGATTAACATACAGCAAGCATTTAATGTTAATGTGATAAACAACAATTGCATGCTCAATTGGTAGGTTGCAGATAGCTTCTGAAATCAATATTGTCAGACAAATATTCATATCGTACAGCATACACAGAATTTGTATTGTTCGGATCACTGTTATGATATATATTTTCTTAAACAGAATGCTGTTGCTTAGTTATATAAATATCGGGATAGCGGATAATATTCAGTTATTGGAATGTGAAATTGCTTAGCTTCTTATTTTCATAATTTTACTAAAGTTTGAAAATATAAATTAGCTCTTATCTTTTAACTGAAACTCGTAATACTCTTGTTTTAACATAAAAAAGAAAAAGAAAAAAGAAAAAAGAAAAAAAAAGAAAGGGGTCATTAAGAGAAAAACCAATATTTAACATTTTCTTCTAAAATCCTCTAATGCTATAGATGCATGATTTTGTCCTACACGAATATAGTTCAGTAAACTAATAATTTTCAAATTCAGATATATTCTTGGAACGTTAATGCTTCTGATATTGCATGTTTACTTGCGTTTAGGGGAAATTATGCTGAGAAGATACATAGAATTGTTTAAAGTTTCTTTTCTTTTTGCGCATAAATATCGGTGCATTAACATGAAGCATTTAATAATGCAGCTATTTTTATATTAATTCACGGCTGCTTTAATATTAATATGATGCTTTAATTATTAAAAATTTTTTGAATTCATTTTACACTTTAAGAGCAAATTATATTTGAAATAATTTCTTGCATTTCATACTTATGTTGGATTAGTTGTTCCTGCAGAAAAGAAAATGTAAAATGCATAAAAAACAAGATTTTAATTAAATGTTTTAAAAGAATAAAACTATTTTTATTCATCATCACATTTTTGGAAACATGTGACTTGAAATAAAATCGTACAGCCGCAAATAAAGGTTGATTTTAAACTAAATTTATAATAAGCAAATTTAAACGAACAAAATGTAAACATTTGTATGTAAGTACCTTCTATATTATTACTTTCGTTGTTATTAAACACTTTTTAATTTAATTCTGCTAATACAGTTCTTTATGAGTATCAATTATTTTATGTTTAGGAACACATGGAAAAGAATATTCGAATAGCTAAAAAATTACTTTTTACACTTCTTAAAATAATATAATTTAAAAGACTTTTATGTATTTTATTCAGCATGATTAGTTTACCGAAGGAATAAAAGCAGAAAAGAAAGGAAAGTCTGGCCTGTGATAAGTAAGAAAAATTTTTCCTCTAATTAGCATAAGAAAGAAGTACGTGACTTTGTACGAATCTACACAGCACACTTTAAATGCCAACTTCCTAGAACCACATTAACAGACGACTTATCGTACAGTCGTGCCTTCTAAATATAGTAAATACAAACTGAGATGAAGGTTTCAAATAAACTTATTTAATAACGCATCAAACTGACGGTTACACAAACTGTACGACAACAGGTATTTAATTGCCAATATTTGAGGGAAACGGAAAAAATATATATCCCAGTCAAATTATACTATTAATTACAAATTAACCCGCGTTGAAATAAACTTTGACTCGGTTCTAAGTATTCACAAAGCAAATGCGGCTAAAGAAAAGCCTATGAATCAGTTCAGTAGCAGAAAGGTGGATCACAGTAACCGATTATTGATGTTTGGCAAAGGTTCTCTGATAAATTCAAGAAATCTACGCTCATGTACATTAACTAATTTGCATTATGGTGACAGCTGACGAAAGCAGAAGGGATAGCGTAAGTAAAATAATAAGATAACTATATATATTATCATCATAAAACTATACAGTCTCACTTTTCTTTCAAGGTCTTCCGATCAACGGTGTAAACTGCATTTTACTTTCTCTTTGACAATTTTTATTTAAAAATATTTTACTGTTGGCAATGCATCGATAAATAAATTTTGAAAAGATTACGAAAATTAAATTATGCTAATTTAAATTAATTAAATTATGTTAAAGGCTCTTTACTGTTGGCAATGCATCGATAAATAAATTTTGAAAAGATTACGAAAATTAAATTATGCTAATTTAAATTAATTAAATTATGTTAAAGGCTCTTTACTAGCTACAGAAGATTTTTTTTTTTTTTTTTTTTTTTTGTGTGTGTGTGTGTGTGTGTGGGAACAAAGATACAAATTCTAGGACAAATAGTTTGATCGTTAAGCAAGGATACGTTTGAAAACTTAACATTAAATTAAAAAAAGTATCGAATTTTGAAGAGGCTGTGCGTGTTGCTGTAAAATATTATACTGTCATGGAAATAACATTTGTGTGTGAAATTTCAAGAAAACAAATAAATAAATAAATAAATAAAAATAAATTTCGTAAAAGAGGGATCCGAACTGATTTCAAGATTTGACCCCCCCCCCATACACACACACAAACAAGTAGAAATGTTAAGCTAAAGGAAACCATGTAATTATAGACTTGATCAGTTGAAAGATTAATAAATGAAATCGCAAAGCTATCAAAAAGTCAGTTTTGGTATGTTTTCCCTTCTGAGCATGAAAACGTGATTTTAACTGGCTACATACATCTAGTACTTATCTAGAAATCTAACTTACTTAGAAACGAATATACTTATCTCAAGGGAAAAACCTAATTTTTCATGCAGCTATTTAAAACATTAGTGCGTATTTATATTTATAATAGCAATGATAAACCGTTCCAGCTTCTTTTGCATTCTCAAAGCGTCTCACAGGCAATTTTCAAATGACATGACACCAGCCAGGTTTATCTTGAACTAACAGTAATGTGTGCAAGTGCTATATTGGACTACTCAAATCTTGATTTTCCGCCAAATGAGCAATTGTGACACGATTCTGCATCGGTTGAATTCGTCTCTTACGCGAAACAAAGATGAACTGTCAGGTCACATCAACAAAGCGTGGTGTATGCTACCTCAGGAATGATTCGAGCATTTATTAGTTCGATGCAATGGCGTTTCAAAACCATATTGCTCGAAAGGGACCTCAACATTAGCGGCCGTTTGCAACCAAAATGGGAGGTACACATCTACATATTATAGCAGTCTTATATACAGAATTTCAACATTCTGAGGCTACTCGTTTTTAGAAACGTACGTACAAACGCCACAAAAGAAAACATAATCTCTTTAGAACTCATTTTAAATCAGTTTCGTATTTTTTTTTTCGGGGGAAGAGTCCTTTATTCTGTCCGTACGTACAGATGCCACGCAGAAATATGGTTAAATTGCATTCGATAGCGGTCAAAATGGATATTTTCGTTGAAATATGATACCCGAAATTTTTTGGGATTACAGTACTTCCTTTTTACGTCGTACAAGGAAGTAATAACACTCCGAACGAACATTAAATAAGAATTTAAACAACAAAAATCAGCATTATATTTGCAAATTTCCACAGGACTAGTTTCCATGGTTTTGCCGAACCATCGCCATCAGCTGCCAAAGCGATATTTTTACCCTGTTTATAGGTAATAAAGATGATTTAAATAAAGTTCTTTCAACAAATGAACGAGATAAGATATAGTGATTAGATAAGCTAAGATAAGAGTGACTGGATAGGAGTTAAGCTACTGGCACCATCTATTGATGGAAAGAGAAATAAAACATAATTTCTTTAGAGGCAAAGATGGAATGGAATTAGGGTCGTTAATAGAACAATAAGATTTTTTTTAATGTGGAATGCCTCTAGAAAATCTAATTCACCAATGGAAGATGTTTTTTGAATAATTTTGGCTGAGGAAAAATAACGTGGTTCATAAACGTGGTATTCCTTTCCGCCCTATTGCATCAAATTTAGGGACTGCCTCGTACCCATTAGCTAAATATTTAGTTTCTAGATTTTCAACTCTATTAGGTAATAACATTTACGCCATAAAACATTCAATAGAGTTTGTAAAAAAGGTTAAAAGCATATCTCCTAGAAATTTGCCCATGGTTTCTTTTGATGTAAAATCATTATTCACTAATGTTCCAGTGGAAGGTGCATTAAGATGTCTAGAAACCAGACTTCGTGAATTTCATTTCTCTTGCATCGAAATTGATGAGCTAATTTCCCTCACTCAACTCTGTTTGAAACTAACGCATTTTGTTTTCCAAAATAAATATTGCAAGCAAACTGAGGGATTAGCCATGAGAAGCCCCCTCAGTCCTATCCTATCTGATATCTACATGCATTATTGTGAATCAAAATTGTTTGAAACTTTAAACTTCCCGGTATGGTTCCGCTACGTAGACGATACTTTTACCCTGTTTATAGGTAATAAAGATGATTTAAATAAAGTTCTTTCAACAATGAATTCCATTGATCCTGCTATTCAGTTCACTTTTGAACTCGAGACATGCAATTCTCTTCCGCTCCTCAACATTCTGGTCAGACGTAATACATCCAACTTCAATACTACGATTTACCTTAAACCTTCATCGGTTTGCCTTCCAGCACACTTCAAATCATGTCATCCGACTAAACAAAAGTTACCTTCATTTTATTACTATGTTTTCCATGCACTTCAAGTTTCGTCTTCCAAACTGCCTCTTGATGAAGAACTAAATTATTTAAAAGCAGTAGCTATTGACAGGGGCTTTTCACCCAACATTATTAATCAAGCAGTTAAAAATTCTTATCTCAACACACCAAAAGGCACACTCTTGTTTTAGGAGATTATAAGAATTATTTTGTCATTCCTTTCTTTCCATCAATTAGCTATAAAATTATACGTATTTTACAGAAATTTGACTTTCGAATCATTTATTCTCCTATCAATAAAATTCCGAGTTCCATACTCAAGGACCCCCATTCCGGATATGAATTCCTGGGTATTTACAGTAAGTAGTCTTTGCCGTGTTATTTAATTTACATTGGTCAAACTAAGACAGCCTTAAAATTTCTCGCTAAGGAACATGAGGCATACGTTAGAAAAAAGGAAACACAGAGTCCTCTGTTGCCTAGCACTGTTGGTGAGAAAATCACACTTTCAATTTTTTTGCAGCCAAAATTATTCAAAAAACATCTTCCATTGGTGAACTGGATTTTCTAGAGGCATTTCCCATTCAAAAAAAAAAAAAAAACTTTCTGTTCTAGTTAACGACCCTAATTCCATTCCGTCTTTGCCTTCAGCCTTTAAGGAAATTATGTTTTAGTTCTCATTTCATCAATAGATGGCGCCAGTAGCTTAACTCCTGTCCAGCCATTCTTATCTTATCTAATCACGCTATCTCATCTGGTTCATTTGCGTTTTGGCAGCTAAGGATTATGGTTCCGTAAAACCATCGAAACTAGTCCTGTAAAAATTGCCAAATATACCGCTGATTTTTGTTGTTTAACTTCTAATTTACTTTAAGAGCTGTTTAATTGCGGCTAAGCCTATTTTACTTTACCATAGCAATAGCAGCCATATATGTTTACATTTGAAACTTAGCAGAATAGTGGATTTGTTGACAATCTAGAGAAACTAAGCTTCACAACAACAAAGCGACGTCTTCTTTTATGATTGCGAATTAAATTATGTTTAATCCATTCTCGAATTATCATTTAAGTTATCAAATTATCCCATATATTCCCTCAGCCTAGCTTCCACAACAAATTAAATCAGTTTCTGTGCCTTTTCAATGTCTTTTTGCAGAGTGTGACCAAGAGTAAACTTTCGGTTTTGTGCACCGAAAAATCGGTCTTCTTGCTTGTTTTTGCGTAGAAATTGTAATTTTAATTGCAGAATTAAAAAAAAAAAACTGTATTTTGGTGTTTTATCTTTTTCTATAACCTTAAATGTTTAATGTAGATATTTTGTGTTTTTACTATTTTTGCCATGCCGCGAAAAACATGTGGCAACGATTAGATAACTCTTCGGATAATATATTTTTTTTTTCATTCTGAGTCATAAAATGAATGAGATGTAACGGTGTTAAGCTAACCTAGTGCCAGAGTATCGCTATGGTAAATAAATATAGGAAATTTTAAAAAGCGCATTTATTCTATTGTGGTTTAAGAGCTATCGACGAAGTAGATTTAATTCAATTCAATAAGTTAAAAGGAAATGCTGGAAAAAGTGCGTATAATATAATATTCCTTATTAGGAAGTCATATAGTGTATAGACATCAGATTTTTTATTTTTTATTTTATGGGGGTTTTTCTCTGTCAGGCAAAGTTATATGTTATAGCAGTATTGTTTCTATAGAACCATAACTTCTACTTGATATTTGTCGGCAAAGGCCAACACTGAATTAAGTTTGAGCCAAGTGGCCTTGTATACGTAATATATTGATACTGCATTGAAGAATATTGAGAACCATGAGAAAAATTACCCAGAAAAGGAAAACTAGACTCCAGAGTTTTAAAGTTTATCTCAAACAGAGATTGGTAGAAGAGAAGAGATGTTGTAATACTACGAATAACTTAAGTAGATTTATTTATTCCATTCTAGAATACGGACCATGGATTTAAAAAAGTCTATAGTTTCAGCTACGTATATGGGAAGATCTATACTGACACATTGGAAGCTTGAGCGCTGACTTTATGTGCTAAGGAAGCTTTGGGGGTTTTTAAGAGAAGGATTTTGCGTCGCATACTTGGTGAGGTGCACGTTAATTGATCGTGGAGAAGAAAATCAGAGTTATACAAGACCTACAGGCAATCTGATATAGTAAAATTCTCGTATCTACAGAGACATAAATGGGCTGGTCATCTGACCAGAATGCATGAAGATGGTGTTGTAAGAAAACCTTTACGGCAAAGCCCATAGGAACCAGACCTCTGAGTAGCCTCCCGATGAGATAAATCGATTGCGTTGAAATGAACTTAAGCATTTTAAAGGTCAAGCGGAGATGCCAGGAGAAGGCCAAGGCCCACCCTGCGCTGTAACGCCAACGAAGAAGAAAAGTAGAGTACGTATACGAAATTTATCAGGCTAAAAATCAGCAAAAAAATTTCGGGGAGCAATTACAAGGTTTCGGGAAAGTTGATATTCAGCCTATGTCAAACGTAATCAAATGAACTTATTTAAAAACTTTAACTAACAAATTAATTATGGGCACTACAACAGAGCTTCGGATTTCTTTCTTTCTAACTGGTATAGTAATTAGAGAATGGTAAGAGACATTTTCACTTAGTCTAATATGGAAGTAAGGAATACTGAATTCTAATGTTAAACCAATATTTCTTTTAGATGCATGACACATATCATATCTTTTGATCATGTTACTTTTAACGGTTATTTGACTATGAGTGAACCCAAGTGAAGTAAAAATTTTAATCTATTGAGACAGAGGGCTCTGGAGGTCATCAACGATATCCGGCCAAGCCCTTGTAAGCTCTACTGATGATGGTAAACTGGATTTTGAAGAAATGAGCAGCAGTGTCTTCACCAAATCAGCAGTAGAGCTATTAGACGTAGCCTCAGAAACCCAGATTACTGCACAGTGTACAGATAAGCAATAAAAGATGACTCATAGCAATGAAAAATGCACCAGACATCGCTTTCGAATATGCAAAAGAATCTGTTTTGATTCTGAACAGCAGAACAGTACTTGAAGAAATGGTCTCAGGTTATAGACAAGGTATAGTTGCCAAATTATAATTATAGGTGAAGAGGATTCTATATGCTTCCAGTGGATTCCATCTCACGTTCGCGAGTAAGCCAAATTGTTCATTTGCTTACTAGAGAAGAATGTAATCTTCCTGCTCCTTTTTCACCTGAACTGTGGCCTTCCAAGATCTACTCCATTAAAACATAGAGTGAATGCTAATTGCCAAGCTCACCTAATCACAGTTGGTATGCGAAACAACGTACAGGGCTTTCGTTACAGTGGGAAAGCCGCAGCCATCGCAAGATTTAGAAGTGAGAGTTTAAAAAGCATGTGTTTCACCGATGGTGTCTTACTCGGTTTTTCCTTGCTTCTCTCCTGCATCTCCTGAATACCTTATAATTAGCATGAACGCCTCTAAAAGCAAATTTTTGAATTCGCAGGAAATCATCATTGAGTTTCTTATTTTCTCCCTCCTTTCTGCAGCCTTCGTGGTATAACGGTAGCACACTCGGCGCCTATTCGAGAGGTTTAGGTTCGAGTCCCGGCGATGGAATTGCTCATTTTTCATGTCTCCTGCTTCAGACTAACTTAATGACTCTGCAATGGCCCCCGGGCAAATACATATAATCCAAGGAATTTAAAACGTAAGTGAAATTATAAAACTTTGTTGAAATGACTTGATTAAAACTCACAAGAAGCAGTTAAAAAGTTCGAGCATTTTCATTAGAACACAGTGGATTAATTAAGTCTTTTCACTAACGTTTTATAATTTCACTTAAATTCAAAATTACATGCTATTTGTTTAAAGGTAAAGTTTTGATTTGAATTTTTCACTGAAGTATTTTATTATTTTACTAAACGCATTCTGTCTTTAAGTAGAAATCTCTTTATGTAAGATACAATATTCTAATTAGAATTTACTTTTTCCCTATGCTTTGAGAAGAGGCCAGAATGTTTGGGTGAACTATTATAATTAAAATGCATTGAAATGGTTCATAGTAATTAGAGAATATAATTACTATGTTCATAATAATTAGAGAATAGGATACAGAAAAGCAAGGATTTTTGTGAAAGAGAAATTTCAGTTGATGTCAGTGTTCCCCCTCTTGACGAAGTGGCATTGAAGTTGATTGAATTCCTCTTCTATTATGCTCATTTTTAAAAATTTCTTTAATTTTTTTAATTCGAATATTGCTTTTTTGAAAAGTTTTGGTTTTAACATTTTTAAATTCTTAATTGCGTTTATAGGATTATTTGAAATTTATTAATTATGAATTTCCATTTTTGGTTTTTGTGAAAAATCAATTCTAAATTTCTTACTTTATGTGGTTACTAATAATTTTTCAGCAGCTTAATGCGCGAAAATACTAGGCATGTTTATATTTTATTTCTAAAAAAATTGTTTTGTAATTATATATATATGTATATGTGATATTTTAGAAATCGTGGTGAAGCTTGGCATCAAAGTTCAGGAACTGCTTTTGCAAAGTGGTAAAGCAGAATCCAAAAGACGAGACAAGTTGATTTAGCTTTTAACTGCACATTTTTATTCAATTCAATTAGCAGATCATTTTCCTTTTAGATGAAACTCTCTAAATTACATATCCATAGTGATTTTTAACTAAGTATGATTGAATTTAAACTTTCTGCGTCATCATTATTTCTAACAAAGGAGGGAAAGATGGACAAAGCAGCGCAAAGTCTTGTAGCAGCGATATTAGGAAGCAGTCTGACTGAAAAATGGCGCGTACTCAGTATTTATAGTAGCGGTAACGTAATATGCTAGAATGTTCTAGAAGGTACTGGTCTAGGAGGAAGATCCTAAATTGCGGAAAGTTAACTGGAGGTTGCGTGTTCGTGTAGAGCAAAGCCATCGTATTTTTTTATATATATCGTATTTTATTTTACATATATATATATCTATATCTATATATATGTATATATCTATATATATGCATATATATATATACTATATAAACCAGCCTATCAATTATTGGATTTGAGAGAAAGGTCAACAGAGAGGAATTCTCTGCATCAATACTTTAATTAACAAAAACATTTCTAGCCCATTTTTATGTACTTTTTATCGAATAATAGTTTGCACGCCACTTAACTATGTTATATTTTCAGTCTAGTTCAGATTTTTGAACTACGAGGCGTATTCGGAAACTAAGTACCGTTTTGAAAAAAAAAAGTAAAACAATTTTTTCGAATCCAATTTTATTTTTACGTGAAAATACATGTCTTAAACTATTTTTCAACATAGTTTCCGCCAATGATCAAACACTTGTCATAGCGGGTGACCAGTTTTTGTATACCATCGTCAAAGAAACTTCCCGCCAGTTTCGATAACCACGACTCCACAGCATTTTTCGTGTCATCGTCAGATACAAAGCGCTTGCCACCAAGCTCGCGCTTCATGTGCAGGAACAAGTGACAGTCGGACGGCGCCAAGTCCGGGCTGTACGGCGGGTGATCGAACTGCTCCCAATGAAACTGTCGAATTAACGATTGAGTGACATCAGCAGTATGGGGCCGAGCATTGTCATGGAACAACACAATGCCTTTGTTAGTCTCACAATATCGTGCCGCATTAATGGTTTCACCTCTGGGAAGAAATTCAGTAAGCAAAACGCCTTTCCTATCCCAGAAGACAGTGCACATGATTTTTGTCATGACATTGTCACTTTGAACTTTTGTTTTTTCGGAGAATGAGTGTGTCTCCACTCCATCGATTGTTGTTTCGATTCTGGTGCGAAATGACACACTCAAGTTCATCACCTGTCACAATTTGGTTTAAAAAGTTTTCTCCCTCATCACTGTACCGCGTGAGAAATGTCAGGGCACTACTAAGTCGCTTTGTTTTGTGAACATCAGTGAGCATTTTTGGAACCCATCGGGAACACAGTTTGCGATAATTCAAGCGGTCAGACACAATTTCGAACAAAACAGTACATGAAATTTGTGGAAATGCCTCTGAAAGAGTTGTCATGCGTCTGATCTCATGAATTGCTTCATCAACTTTACTTACCAAATCATCGGTGACAACAGAAGGCCGACCACTTCGAGCCTCGGCGTAGACATTTGTTCGACCTGCATTAAACATTCTTACCCACTTTCTCACCCTTCCATCACTTATCGCGTATTCACCGTAAACTTCTGTCACTTGACGATAAATTTCAGCCGGTTTAACATTCCTCGCGTACAAAAATTTAATCACGGCACGAATCTCACAGTCGGCGGGAGAACTAATTGTCCTAAACATTCTGATTGTGCACAGCAAACTGAAAACACAACATAGAGCAACCAAAATGGCGACAATTGAAAGTCAGTGAACAAGAAAGACTAGTGCGCATGCACGGGACGCCTACCACAGCGCTGCGACGGCGCTAGAATGAAACGGTACTTGGTTTCCGAATACGCTACGTATTATTTCGAAAGAAAGATGCCAAATTAAAAATAACTTTAACTGATATAATTTGTAAGAAATCGAACGCTTCAAGATTATCTAATTAATAATACTGAAAACGTTTGCCCTGTTATGATAAATAATGAAAGATGTTTTTAATGTTTACCAGCATCTTTTATACTTATTATTAATTCTTACGATTTATACTATTATTCCAGTTGTTAGTCTGCTCTCTAGTTATTGTGTTACTTCTATTTTCTTTATTTCTTCTTGTGTTTAGTAATTCTATTTCTCTTTTTCTTTTTCTATTTTACGCACTTTAGCTGATATAAGACTTCGAAATTTAAAATTTACTAGTAACCCATCAACTTTTTGAAAGGGTTAAACTTTGTTATATGTTATTTTCGCAACGTCTGAAGATACTTGTGATGTCTGAAGGGAAGGAAAACTTTTTTCTTGCAGTTCGCTTTACGAAGTTATAAGATTCAACGTGCACATGGAAAATTTTCATCCTGGTTCGTGAAGATGGGTATGCCTACTCGCTGTACGAGCGCCATTTGCCCACAAGGAAATCTTCCAGTTGAGATCTCTCTTTTGCATCAACAGTTGGACGACATGGTAGAGAGATTTAACCGTTTAATACTGGACCACCTCTCTGTATTTGTATTTCGGAATAACTAGAACAGGGACCATTGCGAGTAGAACATGAAACAGGAAACTGCCATTATTCCTGCTAGCTTAGAGAAGTAAGAGCAGTGGATTCTGTCCATCGCAAATAAATTTTGGGCCTGGTGTTCGCCTGCCGTGTAACCTGCCCCGCCTTCTTCACATGAGCCGACCTAGAAGATCTTCAAGTGCTTAAACGGTCTACAAGACTAGTCAGTTCTGCAGAGGATGAAGACAAAGTACTTTCCCAAGGGAATGGAGAGAGTATTCAAAAAAGGAAATCAAGTCTGGCTGCACATTCCCTGATCGTCGTCGAAGGATCTCATCCAAAACTAAGACTTTTTAGGAGGAGGCCTTCCATTTCATCAAGTAATGAATGATATCGTTACGAAATGTACAGGCGCGGTAAAATGGCTTTCGCGCAAAGCAGCTTTAGGGTTGCCATAAAATGGCAAGGGAAGGTCGGGTTGCCACATTTGGCGAGAAATCGCCCCTTCGCGAATTAGTGCATCGTCGAGTTTTGTCTTAGACTGTGCTGAGTCGAGAGCTATACTCTTTTCTATCGTCGAGTGCATCGCCTTGAGAGTCTCGAGAATACGTGGATTTCCGAAAACGACCAAGCAGAGTTAAGAGCTCTACTCAGGTACTTTGCAGTGAAGCTGTCTCCGCCGTTATTGCCTGACAGTGTGAAGGCTGTGTCGCTGAACGTTCAGCGTGTTTATAATAGTTCGACGACTGTAAAAGTGATTTTGAAGCTATCTGATTAATATTCGCAAATAAAGTGTGTTTCCATACTTCATCAAGTATCGTCGTTATTCACTACAAATCTACAAACCCCGTACGAACGTGAAGAAAGAAAATAACGTAACAACTGGTGTCAGGAATGGGGTTTGCGAGTGAATGCCAGTGATTCGCCTGCAGGTGAAAACCATGGCGGTAGAATCGAAGACTTTGATGGACTTCTTAGCCGAGATCAGAGACGGACAGAAGGAGTTGAAGGCCGGATATGCTGAGATAAAAGCCGGATGTGCTAAGATAAAAGCTGGACAGGAAGAGGTGAAAGATGAAACGAAGCTGAAGATTTCAAGGTTCCCCAGTGTACTCTCATACGGTAATCAAACCAAGCACGTACGATGGAAAATCATCATGGAGTGTATATATGACCCAGTTTTCTATCGTAGCGGAAAATAACAAGTGGAACTCCCACATGAAGGCTTCGCAGTTGGCTGCATCACTCCGAAGAGATGCTGCAGACATCTTAGGGGTCCTCTCCGAAGACCAGATTTCAAACTTCAACGCTCTCTCGAATGTGCTGGAAATGAGATTCGGTGAAAAGTGCGCAAAGGACTCTAACCGTCTGCAGTTGAAATCCCGCCTACAAAAAAATCACGGAAAGCCTTCAAGAACTTGCATCTGACATCGAGAGGTTGGTGCATCAAGCATATCCGGACTGTCCACCTGATGTCCGAGAAAATCTGGCCTTGATGCATTTCGTCGATGCTGTTAAGGATGCGGAAATTCAGAAAGCTCTCAGAATGCCGGATCTGAAAGACCTGAAATCTGCCTTGGTCTACGCTATGAAGTTCGCGTCGGCTCGACAAGTGACTCGAAGAGATCGCCGTTCTATTAAAGCGGCTCAAATAGAAGATCCAAATTTTGATATCTCGAAACTAATAAAAGGAATAAGAGAAATTCGGGAGGCGTTAAGAAGACCTACTAAAAACAATACAGGGAAGGGCTGAAACTGCGGATTGGAAGGACATCTCAACTGGAACTGTCACGTGAATCAAGACTGGGAGAGATCTCCCGTGGAACAAAACCAGGGAAACTAAAGTGTGGAAATCTCACGGGGCTGAGGTTTCCAGGCAAAGAAGCAGCCCCTCTTAAAGTTCTTCAAATCTCTTCAATGAGCGGCGGAGATAACGGACTGTTCGTCAAACGTGATACGTGAATAAGCATCCTCGTAAAATGATCATAGATGCGGGAGCAAATGTAACCATCGCGAGAACAGATGTAGCTCGAAAATTGAGCGAAACGTTGCGCTGGACTTCGCCCTGTGTGACTTTACAAACACTGACAGGTGATAAGATTCCCATTGAAGGTAAAATTAACATCACCATTACCTTCGGAAATGAGACTTACCAGCACTTAGCTTTCGTTGCTAACATCGCGGACGAATTAATACTCGGATTGGACTTTTTGCGGAAGTACGACTTTACTTTGGACTTTAAACGTAACGAAATGCGCTCTGCAAAGGAAGATATAACTGTGTTTGAAATGAAGAGCGGCATTCCCTCAGCTCACCAAGTAACAACAAAAACAGACGTCACCATATCTCCGATGACAGAATTATTAATAGCCGACTCCATGGAAAAGAATAATATCAGATTTTAACTAATTGAATACCCTCAAAACAGCTCGTGAGGTATTAGTGGCCTCTTCATTAGTTGACCTTTCGAAAGATTTCATCCCTGTGAGAGTGGCGAATGTTAGCCATAGACCGAGAAATATCCAAAAGGGTGAAGTGCTAGCAGCATGCACTGAAGTTACTTGCATTTACAAAGTCCCACTTGAAATTCCGACTGAGGCAACTAGTAAATTAATGGAAGAACTTCTGCAGAGTGCAAACTTAACCCCCGAACAAAGACGTGCGGCAGAGAAAAGAATTAAAGAATTCGAAGATCTATTTTCTAAGACATCCAGAGATGTTGGCCGCACAAAACTGACTCACCATCGTATTGATACGGGGGATCACTCTCCGATAAAGCAGCATCCCAGACGTCTACCATTTGCAAAATAGGAAGAAGTTGGAAATCTGCTGAAGGAGATGCAAGAAAATGATATCATCGAACCATCCACAAGTCCATGGGCATCTCCTATAGTTCTCGTCCGGAAGAAAGATGACTCTACAAGATTTTGTGTCGACTACCGGAGACTAAATAATGTCACTAAGAAAGACAGTTACCCTCTTCCCAGGATTGAAGATACTCTAGACATCTTATCAGGACACAAATGGTTTTCCACTCTGGACCTCAAGAGTGGATGCTGGCAAGAGGAATCTCATCGCGATGATAGAGCGAAAACTGCGTTCACTACCGGTCAAGGACTCTGGTAGTTTAAAGTAATGCCTTTTGGACTCTGTAACGTACCTGCAACATTTGAACACCTGATGGAGACAGTGCTTCGTCGTCTATCTTACGAATCCTGTCTGGTCTACCTAGACGACATCATTATAGTGGGACGTACTTTCGAGGAACATCTAGAAAATATCAGGCGGGTGTTCCAGAAATTGAGAGATGTCAACCTTAAACTGAGTCCTTCGAAATGCAAGTTGTTCCGCAGTGAAGTTACCTATCTCGGGCACGTCATCTCTGGCGAATGTGTTCGCCCAGATCCAGAAAAGGTGTCGTCAGTTAAGGACTGGGAACGTCCTGTGGATATTCATAAACTACGGAGCTTCCTGGGACTCTGTACTTATTACAGAAGATTCGTGAAGGGGTTCTCCAACATCGCAAGGCCTCTGCATAAACTAACAGAAAGTAAACAAAAATTCGTGTGGACTGAGGAGTGCGAGAAGTCCTTTAATCAGTTGAAGGCGGCATTAACATCTACGCCCATGCTCGCGTATCTCTAGACCGATAATCAATTTATATTAGACACAGATGCAAGCAACGAAAGTGTGGGAGCTGTCCTTTCTCAAATGCTTAATAGTCAAGAGCGAGTAATAGCCTATTATAGTAAATGCTTGTCCAAACCGGAAAGGAATTATTGCGTCACCCGTAAAGAATTGCTTGCTATCGTAAAAGCCATAGAACATTTCCATCATTATCTCTATGGCAGAAAATTCTTATTGCGAGCCGACCATGCTTCTCTAACATGGCTACTGAATTTCAAAAATCCCGAAGGTCAAATAGCCAGATGGATTCAAAGACTGCAGGAATATGACTTTGAGATAAAACATCGTAAAGTCTCCTCCCACGGAAATGCGGATGCTCTAACCAGGAAGCCTTGTCCTGCACACTGCAGCCATTGTTCAAGAGCCGAGGCTAAGTACGGGTTGGCGAATCCAAGTATCCGGCAAGTAACATCTTCAACATACACTGATCCAGATCCGTGGAGGGATGAAAAAGTTAGAGAAGACCAATCAGCGGATACTGATATTAGGCCAATAATAGAACTGAAGGAATCATCTAGTGCAAAACCCAAGTGGCAGGACATTTCCATTTTTCTAAAAGATATTGGGCTCTCTGGGATTCACTCCACTTCCGAAATAGTCTTATATCGACTATGGGAAAGCGACGATGGAACTAATAAGAGATGGCAGCTGCTGCTTCCTCGAAACCGAATACCTGATATTCTGAAGGAAATACACAGCAGCTCAACAGAAGGGCATTTCGGCTGTATGAAGACACTAAACAAGGTCCGAGAGCGCTTCTCCTGGAGTTCGGCGAAAAATGATGTTGAGAAGTGGCGCTGATCTTGTGATGCTTGCGCAGCCAGGAAAGGACCGAAGGGCCGTAGCCGAGGAAGGCTGCAGCGATATAATGTAGGAGCGCCTTTCGAGCGAACTGCCCTCGACATATTTGGACCTTTTCCTCGGACCACGAGTGGCAACAAATACATCCTCGTTGTTATGGACTGTCATGGACTGTCATGTCATTACGAAGTGGCCCGAAGCTTACCCAGTTCCAGATTAAGAGGCTGTCACGACAGCTGAAGTTCTGTTACAGAATTGGGTGACCAGATTTGGGACCCCCCCCCCTCCAGATTCATTCCGATCACGGCAGGAACTTCACTTCGGCTTCGGCTGCGTTTTAGGGACTCTGCAACTTGTTGGAAATCAAGAAAACGCAGACGACCCCGTTACATCCGCAGTCTGATGGCATGGTGGAGAGGTTTAACCGTACAATCCTGAACCACCTTTCGCTCATGGTTTCCAAAAACCAAGAAGACTGGGATCGCAAGCTGCCCCTGTTTCCTGCGAGTGAATGCCAGTTACCCTCCTGCAGAGGAAAGCCATGCCGGAGGAAACGAAGACTTGATGGTCTTCTTAGCCAAGATGAGGGCTGAGATGAAAGCCGGGAAGGAGGAGATAAAGGCTGAAATCAAAGCCAGATTGAAAGAGATAAAAGCCAGATTGGAAGAGAAGAAAGTCCGACGTGAAGAAATAAATGTCAGACAAGAAAAGGTCCGAGAGCAAATCCAACAGGTGAAAGTCGAGTTTCCAGAAAAAACTGGAGCCATAAAAGACGATGTGGAAATGCGAGAAGTGGCATCTGAAGAATCAAACGATGAAGAAACGAAGGAAGTAGCTAATGAACTGTCTGACAAAGATCAAGAAATGAAAGATGAAACATCTAACGGGAATTAAAGAGAAAGAACGAAAACATGAAGAAGTAAAATACGCGAAAGAAGCTTTTTATTCTCAAGGTGCCTGAAGTAGAAGTGGAAGAAAGTGGAAATGCGACTGTTAAGTTTGTCAAAACTGTTGGAAATATAGTAAAGTTACGAAATCGCGGGCAGTAAGTGTTGAACCATCTAAAAGTGCATATGATGCAGAGATGAGAGAAGCTGATGTACAGCTGAAGCAATGTGCTCCAGTATTGCAAGAAAATTCACCCACCTCACTAACTATGTGTGCGTCTCATAGTGCTGATTGTGCAGATAAGGACTTAATTCTAAACCTGGATACTTGTGTTTGTGAAGAATTGGGTTGCGTTCATGACTCTGATGCAAAATTTGAAACTGACTTTCAGGAAATAGAGGTAAATAAGCATGAACCATTTGCTAAAAGTATCAAGGTGAACTGTACACATGATGCGAACAAACTTCAGAGTGGTGAACAAACTGTCTCAGATCTTCCTCTTCCTGTGGATGACAAGTCTGAAAGGACTGAATCTTCATACTGTGATATGCAAATAAATATATCTGAGAACTGCAATGGAAAAGTATTTGATCCGGGTATATTTTAATGAAAATACTGAGACTGAAATTCATTCAGAACTTTAATTTGTATAATTTGAAATTCTTATGTGTTTAATTTGTGTATATAACTTGTATATAGTGTAAATATTTGTTTCTTTAGTTATGTTATTTGTTTATTTTATTATGTTTTGTTTGTATCGAATTTGGCTTCTGACCAAGGGTTGTATTGCCCGGGACGCGTAATGGCAAACCGCACTTTGAGTTGATCAAGGTTAACGAATTTCGCTTACTGCGCATGCTCAATGGTGTACCGTTGACGTGGGAGGAAATATTGGTGACTAAAGCATAAGCAACTCTACACAAGTCTGTTCGTCGTGTAGGTCTTGTCGACTGTTTACAATTGCAATACTACCCAAATTGTTTTGTGCTTAATGCATTTACTTCTGTTTCATTTCCTTTTGGTTTATTTTGTTCATAAACGTTATATTTAATATCAGTTCTTTATGATAATTTCCTTTAATTAAGTAATTTAAACTGGATTTATTCTTTAATTTGTTAAAGTATATATGAATGGAACGTATGATATTTACGCAATTGGCTTTTATTCCTCACAAGTATAATCAATAAAGATTCAGCTAATGTATCTTGTTATGTCTTCTGTTTTATAATTGTTCTTAAACGAAAATTTGAGTAAGTTAAAATCGATATTTACATTATAAGTAATGAAGCAACTTTCAACCTAAAAGGTTTTAAAATCCTGAACTGTTTACGCCCCAGATAACAGAATATCAACCATAAGCCGTATTTATCTTCTTTTAAAATTGTACCAAAGTAGTAATTGCGCTAAATTGTTTTCTGGGTATGCGCAGTATGCGAAATTCGTTTAACATTGATCAATTGAATGTGCAGTTTGCCATTACGCGCCCGGGACATGCAGTTCTTGGGAGGGGGCAGTGTTATGAAATGTACAGGCGCGGTAAAATGGCTTCCCCGCAAAGCAGTTTTAGGGTTGCCATAAAATGGCAAGAGAAGGCAAAGTTGCCATACTTGGCGAAAAATCGCCCACTTAGCGATATTTGGCGACAGAATTGGCGATATGCCATGGACGGATGGACAACCTTCTGGAACGAATTCTTACCGGTTTAGCCCAGCATGTTCTCGAAGACAAGCCGAAAGCTATATAAACCCTGCTGGTCCGCAGTCAGTCAGTGTGCTTCATCGAGAAGGCGAGTGAGTGTGCCTCGTCTACTCAGTATCGAGTGTGTGTGTCTCGTCTAGCGAGCTGATAGTCAGTCATTGAGCGAATGTCTCGAAGTCTAGCGCCGAGTTGGTCGTCGAGTGCATCGAGAGAGTCTTTTAGTGCATTGCGAATTAGTGCATCGTCGAGTTTCGTCTTAGACTGTGCTGAGTCGAGAGCTATACTCTTGTGTATCGTCGAGTGCATCGCGTGGAGAGTCTCGAGAGTACGTGGAGTTTCAAGAACTACCAAGCAGAGTTGGGAGCTGTACTCGGGTGTTTTGTAGTGAAGCTGTCTCCACCGTTATTGCCTGACAGTATGAAGGCTGTGTCGCTGAACGTGTCAGCGTGTTTATAACAATTCGACGACTGTTAAAGTGATTTTGAAGCTATCTGATTAATATTGGTAAATAAAGTGTGTTTCCATACTTCATCAAGTGTCGTCGTTATTCACTCCAAATCAACGAACCCCGTACGGACGTGAAGGAAGAAAATAACGTAACAATATAGTATACAAAAACTCATAAACCAAAAGTAATGTACCACAATAGACTTGTACTTTATTATGGCAATGTTGGTTAAGTTTTCCTTGTCTTGGGGATTGTATTTCGAGGGATGGGCACTACTTAAGTGGGTGTGATGTTGTATTATATATCTGTAAATACTTTAATCCTTCTTATTACATTGTTGTAATATTGCGAGTGCTTTGTTTATTTTTTGCTTTTAGAGTTTGTTTTGTATTTCTTTCCCCGTATGCAAGTGTTTTATTTTTATATGAAATCGTTGATCCTTCGGTTCTCAGTATAGCAACATTTAAACTGTAGCTCAAGTAAAACAAGGGATGTGAAAATATACGCTCCTCAGCTTCCAGAAGCTCGCGATACATCACACCTTGCACTTGTTACACTACATAAGTAAGGCTTTGAGAACTCGGATGAAATGTGTATATCGTTTATGCCATAGACTTTGCCATGTGAGTACGATGTAAACTGCCTCACCGCTTGATACGCGGATGATTCAACCCTTCTCTCGGAATCTCTAAACTCTAACTAAAACTGAATCTGGCCATGTTATTGCTTGGCTCCAGAATGGAATGCACGAGATAGAGGATTGGTGCTCAAACTCGAGAATGCTTTGAAATAAAAATCTTACTAATCCGTAGACACAAGAGAAGAAAGTAAGTTTTTATACGTGTTTTGCTTCAATGTTTCAAGCACTAAACAAACTGCTTGCAGCTGTACTTAATCTACTTTATTTATTAATTTCTACTTTATTCAAATTAATTTACTACAGGTTCCCGATTTTTGCTAATAGACGAATTTCTTCAGCTCCCTCCTACTGCTTCTTTTTAAAAAGCATTTTCATGACAAAATGAATTTCAACTGTGCGGCAAATGAAATACGAATTTTTATTAATGCAATTAGTGTACAGCCTTTTATAATTCATTAATTTATCCGCTGTTGAAATAATAATAGGATCCATAATATAACTCCTGTATTAATTATTTCAGAAAATAAGTACTTTAGTTTAATTAAATATGACAAAGCTAATGAGGGCTATCTGCCTAAGGGAAAGGATGGCCTTCGTGGAGAACGTTTAAGCTAAACTGGCTAGTATTCCCGTTTAACATGGGAAAAAAACGAAAACCAACCATGTAGCCAGCCCGATCGCCTGGGGTCGAACTACCAATATTCAGCGGTTTTAACCCCTCGGTCACTGATAGTGACATGAAAAAAATTAATTAATTTTTAAAATGTTTAGAAAGTAATTAATTTTTTTCATGAGAATTGTGTTTTGGAGGGAATCAAACAAGGTAAATCATGTGTACAATAATTCAGTTGTATAACCGTTTTTTCAGTTCCCTAAATTCGATCCTCAGCACGAATCTAACAATTGTATGTCGAGATAGTCGACATGCCCTCTTCATTACTCCTAAAGAATGCAATAATAAAAAGCTTAAAATCTCCAAGTTTTGTATAACTATCTGATATCTTCGAAGCGGTTGAAAATGCGAACACCCTTGCTAAAATGGCGGCGTTTGGGGATGGGACCCATAATTTTGATATCCAAGATTCAAGAAATAAGACCATTAATGAAATGGAAAACTTGATTCATACACAATGGAACTTTTGCTGGGAGTCGTCTAATAAGAAAAAAAGAGTTAATGAAAAATATAAAGTTAAAGAAGAAGATTAATATTATAAATAATGTTGATATAAATCAGGTACTGACTAATCATGGGCGTTTCTCGGCTTATTTCACCATCTACAGAATAATGATAAATGCTTAATATATGACAAGTTTAGAGACGCCAGGCATTTCTTCGATGAATGTACGCTTACCCGGAGTGCAAGAGAGAAATACAGAAGGAATTTTAAGGAAGACTTTAAAAGGAACTATTCAAATTTGAAAGATTTTGCAGAGACAATAATGAATATTATAAATACGAACAAAAATACAATTGGAATTCGGCAATGAGACTCAGATTTTGGACTTTTTTTTATTTTTTCCTTTTTTTTTTTCTTGTCAGTCCCATTTTTTTATCATACGGGCGACTTTTGCCGGCTAGGAGGATCGGGCTGTGCCCATGTAATAATAACAATAATAATAATAATGATATTAATAATAATAATAATAATGATATTATTAATAATAATAATCTTCGAAGGGGATTTTAGTATTCAAAAAATGTAGATCATAAAAAATTGAACTAATATTTCGCCATTTGGCTAACATCCTTTTTTTTTTTTTTTTTTTTTTTTTAAATTTTTTAAGGCGTACCAGAATTTGCAAGATACATTAAAACTCAGCTCAACAAGAATTTTATTGTATAAAGCTCCTGCATTTGCTTCTGAAATTTTTTTAAACAAAAAACAATGAAGAAATTTAAAACAATTAAAGATCTTATAGTCATTGGTATAAAGACAGATCAAGCCTGGGGACCAATATTTCCAACGTCACATGAAGATAAATAAATAAAAAAGTATCTTGCCTCGTGCATTGAGAAGTTTTTACTAGGGCAGGATTTGTTAAATTTTCTCATGGGGTTTATATCAAGTAACAGAGAGATTAAACTAATTAAGATGTGTTCCTTTTTATAGTGTTGATAAATCCTAAAGTACTCCTGCCAGCGTAATTTCTCTAATTTTATTCTTGCTCGCAGGTCTGTCAAAATTGCACATACCTGCTATAAATACTGAAACGTATCACGCCTCCTTCCACTCCTTCCATTCAGTATTTTGTATAGTCTAGCACTTTTTTTTTTTTTTTTTTAGTATCGCGACCTACGAGCTGCCTCGAAACGAAAAAATTACTCCTAAGAATTCTCTAAAAAACGTTGGTTTGTAGAAAAGAGAAAGAAGAAATCCGGAAGAAAATAATGATGTAGTGAATAAGTAATAAATGAATGTGAAGACTACCAGCAATCAATTAAATCAACTAATAATTATATTTCAATTTGAAAGCTTAAATCAATATACATAATTGTAAAACAAACAAACATCAAATATCTTTTCATGCTTCAATTAAAATTATTTCGCGACCCATGTAACGAAAATTACTGCTGTAGTCTATTCAGTGTTTGAAATCTGCGCTTTCAGAAAACAAGCCTGCTATTTTTATAAAATAAATTAAATGACTTAAAAAAAATTGATGGGCCCCAAACACTTTCTGTAAAGTAAAAAATCTGATGTGTGCGCCCATGACTTCCTTGTATGGAATATAAAACTGTATGCCTTTTTTGTTGCATTTCATTTAAACTTATTGGATTGAATTAAATCTACTTCGTCGATAGCGCATAAACCACAAAAGAATAAATGCAGTCTTTAAAATTCACTATATTTGTTTACCATAGTGACACTCTGGCCCTAGGTTCACTTAACAGCATTACATTTCTTTCATATTATAACTCAGAATGCATATAAATTTATATCATTTGAAAAATTATCAAATTGTCACAACATGTTCTATTCAAATACTATAATAAATCTAAAATGATGTATAAAAGAAATTAAGCAAACAAAACAAAAAAGAAGCAGTTTTTCACAGACGATTCAGTATTTCTCATTCAATTAATTCACTTTTCACTTCCCGACAAGGCAAAAATACATAAAAAGTCAAAAAAGCTATATTAAAAATTACGAAGTAAATCTTAAACATTTATTTCCTCGAATAAATTCCAGAAGGGATTAAACATGATTTAATTCGCAATAATAAAAGAAGGCGTTATCTTTGTTGTTGCGAAGCTTAGTTTCTCTAGATTGGCAACAAATCCGCTATTTTGCCGAGTTTTAAATGTAAACAAACATGTCCGCCATCGCAAAAATACTTAGGCTTAGCTGCATTTAAACAACTTTTAATTTGTTGTAACTCCACAAATATTGCATGCAGATTTACTAAAGGCATAAAACCCTTAACCGAAAGATAAGAAGAACATAATTCAATCATTTTTAAAGTAAAAAATGCACAACTTACAAACATATAAGAGTAAAGAAACTGAGATCACTGAGCCGGTTAACAGAGTGGATATATATATATATATATACATATATTTATATATGTTTGGGGCGGCCGATTGTAACCAAAATACGAGGTGCCCATCTACATGTTGCAGCAATCCTATATACAAAATTTCAACGTTCTCAGGCTACTAGTTTCTGAGTTATGCGAAATACGTACGTACAAACGCTACGAAAAATTCTCTTCAGAATTCATTTTAAATCAGTTTTGTAACTTTCTTTTGGGGGGAAAGAGACTTAGAAAAGAAATAAATATACATTCTGGCCTTATGTACAGATGTCACGCAAAAACATCGTTAAATTGCATTTGATAGCGGGCAAAATGGATATTTTCGTTGAAATATGATGGCTGAAACTTTTCGCGATTACAATACTTTTTTTTTTACTTCGTACAAGGAAGTAAAAAGTGTGACAGTTTTTCATGGGAAGGTGTGGGAGATTTTAATAGCAAAAATAAGGAAAATAAATAAACTTAAATTACTTTTATAGATGAATGAATATTCCGCATTTGTTAAAGGGAAAAAATTCTTTGTGAATTTGGTTTGTTTCTAGAGATTGTTTTCAGTATACTTTACAATATACCTTACTAATTATTATCATTATTATTATTATTATTTTCAAAATCAGTCCTTTTAATGAAAACGTTGCTTGAGTTTAAGCTTTGTACATAAGCTTTTTAACTTACAACAATACATTGTGATTTCATTAATTCATTATTTTAAATAACTTTTATGCTATAAATAAATCAAAATTATTAGTAAGTTTAGGCATACTTTAAATACTTTTTTGTTTTGTATAGTTATTGTATTACCTACAGAAATGAAGAAAGTCATATCTAAAATTTTCAAACCATGATTTTATTGTACTTCATCTTTTACTAATATATGAAATAATCTTGTTCTCTCTCTTATTTTTGTTGTTTAAGAAAGCCCTTGCAAATACTTATAGTATGTTCTGCGCTTTTTCTAAGAATTTGTAACACTGTCATCGTAACTTTCGTCTTTATTTCAGCAAACTAGAAGGTGGGTCAAGGATAATTCTCTGATAGATTATTAAACTAAGATAATGTTAAATTTAGTGTAAAATTGCAGCGATCCTTCTTTGTTAAAGAGGCCGTCGCTAACCCTTCATCGAAGTTTGGCGACTTTTAAAATTAACGTATGGAAAATACGAAAAACACAATGGCAGGCTACAAAAAATATAAAACTGCTATGTATAGAGACTGTTCGCATATTTTTAGACGAGGTTGTTTTGCTATAAAAAAATCGCCTGCTTGGAAAAAAAAATTTAATTGCAATCACAATTCTGAAATTATAACTTATCTGCTACTTGCCAATTTTCTTTTCATGTAAAATGGTGCTTTTAAAGGAGCAGTGTTGTGAAGAAAATTATTCATATTTAGTCATTAAAAAATTTTGTGAAAGCCATGGTTTTTCGGTATCTAAAGCAACGATAGATAATATTATCAATAAGAAAGGGAAAAAAATCTTCAAAGTTTGGCTTCAGGGGGAAAAATTGTTCAAATTATATATCCAACGAAAAAACGGAAAATTTCGAATGTTGCAAAGGCAAGAACTTCAGTTTTAAAGACAATCTGCGAAGTCAAAGGATAGTTGCAATAACCATTAAAATGTTCAGTGCCAACTGCAAACAAAAAAGATTAATGTTGATTTGAATCTTAAAAAGGCGAAAAACGTCACGTCGTGGAGAACCACGACATATCTCCAAAAGGAGAGCGCGCTGCAGAATTCTTCTTTATGAGAAACAATTAGTTGGACAAAGATAGAATAAATGTCGTTCCAATAGATGAACCTTGGATATATTTAAATGACCGCAAAAACAAGGGATCCGTTTATTATCATCAAAGAGAAGAAAAAAATCGTATAACATGGTTCAAAGAATCTAAAGAAAGTTTTTCAAAGGGATTTATGATTGTTCCTGGTTTTTGATATAACGACAAATAAAAATTAAAGAGAGTGCAGAAAACTGTTAAGATCATTTCTACAAATTATCAGGAATATATTTTATACCCAATTTTCAAATATGAAGTACCTTCCCTTTACCCACAATCCCATCAATCAGTAGAACTGCATGAAGACAAAGCAAGCAGCCGCACTTCAAAAATCCACTATTAATATCCTGGGAAAAATGTAACAAGAAACGTGTATCAAGGCCATAGCTTTCATTCAAATCGCTACTCTATCTCCTGATGTATCATCCGCGGAGTTTTGCGCTTTTCGAACTTTGCGCTTTCGAAGAAAGCGAATTATCTAAACGTCAGCTTTCAGCCCTCCTTGGACTTTGAAAAGCTGTTCAAGGGAAATGGGATAAAATAACTTTTTCGATATTAGAAAGGCTTTATTGTCTTCAAAATTACGGTGCAGAAAAATAGGTAAAAATAAGGGTAAAACACAAAAAGTTCAGGTGAAGTATTTCTGTAATTACAATGAACATCGTCTAAAAATGTGCGAACAAACTCATTTATTTAAAATTACACTTATAGTTATTTATCTTTACAGAGGTCATAATTCGGCAGCTGCTCTTATTATAGAAACATATATTGGTACTTTCTGATGTTACCCATATTAACTCTCTGTAGCACCATTTGATTAAAATTAGTTCTTCAGTCCAACAGTATGAAACAAACGTCCCCAAATACCTTACGTCCCAATAAATTGGCAGCCATTTTTGCAGTATCCAAAATTCTTTTCTCTTGAAGAAAACGTCAATTTTTGTAATGAATCTAATATACTTGCCTTTCGCATATTAATATTACCATCACTTCAATATCAATATCTTCAAGGACACTTAAGATTACTTGAAATTGTTCATACATAGTTTGAAATTTTTTTTGGTTTGTAAATGAGTGACACTCAGCAATTTACCAATAGTATTTAAATGTGTTGCTAAAATTTCCCATTCCTTTTTCTTACATATAGGAAACTAAATAACATAAGAACATTACAGCATTCTGTTTTGTTTACAGTACTGTTGGAAACAACTGCATATACTTTTGAAAACAGGATCATAAATCAATAAACTAAAAGCAAGGCACGTGGTTTGCATTATGATTTAAAATAATTGTTCCAGATTTCAGACCTTCTTGGTTATACTTCATTTATCTCCTGATGTCGCATATGTTTTCTTGCAGTTCGTTATACCTAAAGCAATCTAGCAATCTAAGTTAATCCGTTGTTAATTTTAGAAAGTTTCCTATGAAATCAACCCTCTCTTGCTTTGCTGTAATGCATCAAACAACAAATACTTGTCTGTTCTGCTGATAACTTAGTAATATAGATTAAATGATTAAGCAATGATTAGTTTCTTGTTTTAAATATATTTTTACGTTAATTTCTTCCTTCACGTTCGTACGGATTCGTATGGATTTGGAGTGAATAACGACGACACTTGATGAAGTATTGAAAACACACTTTATTTGCCAGTATTGTCAGGATAGCTCCAAAACACGTTTTACAGTCGTCGATGAACTACTATAAACACGATCAGCGACACAGCCTTCAGGTTATCAGGCTATCACGGTAGAGACAGCTTCACTGCAATGCACCAGAGTACAGCTCCTGACTCTGCTCGGTCGTTCTCGGAACTCCACGTACTCTCGAGACTCTCCACGCTACAACTCGCGATGCACACGATGACACACAGAGCACGATTCCCGACTCTTCGGTTTAATAGTTCCCGGAGCTCAACACGCTCTCTTGAAGATGCACTAACCGCGATACACTAAGAGACGCCTTCGGTGAACTCGACGACCCACTCGGCACTCGTTGCCCGGCTGTCAACTCGATCGATACCGCACAGACTGACTCGCTAAACGAGACACCAACTAACTCGTAACTAACTCTCCGCGTACCAGCAGGGTTTATATAGCTTTTGACTGGTGTTCGAAAACATTCTGGGCTAGACCGGTACGAATTCGTTCCAGAAGGGTTCTCCAACCGTCCATGATATATCGCCAATTTTGTCGCCAAATCTGCGATTTCTCACCAAATACGGCAACCCTGCCTTCCATTTGCCATTTTATGGCAACCCTAAAACTGCTTTGCGGGGAAGCCATTTTACCGCGCCTGTACATTTCGTAACAATATGAAGGATTTGCTTATTATTGTGTGCGAAATGTAAGAATAAAATCTGCTTAGATCCTTCAGTACATAAGTAGTTTTGTATCAGGTAAATGTTATTAAGCACTTCATGATGTAAAGCCATATTAAATTCCCATTGTATCCATAGACAAATGTTCTACAATTCATGTATTCAAATTTTATATTCTGTTGACATAATCCATTAATTAACACAGGGTCATACTTCTTTAACTCTTTGATTAAATTCAACGAATTCCCATTATTTCGCTTTGTTTATTTATTTTTGGAGTCTTCTTTAATTAAAAATTATTTTATGATATGAATAAAAACACACATACAGATCTTTTGAGTTTTTAACACAGAAAACGAATGTACTTATGGAATTCCCTCCATGATTTTTTACTCGATAATTCAAAAATCAGTATATGAAATTTAATGAAATCAAACTCTAAAAATGTCTTTAGAGATACCTTGTCAGGGAATACAAAATACAATTGTATCAAATCGTATTGAATCAAAATTGTAAGAAAAACGATATTACTCTTGATGAGCGTTTTTTCATTGAAATTGAATAATAACACTTGAAAAAGTTTTATCTGAGATGAAATAAGATAAATATTGTCAAAGTAAAATTTTAAGATGTGTATTATTTTTTCTCCCTGTTTGATTTTTATGTATTCCATTTATCTATAGTTTATTATTTCACTTGCAACTTGAATACAAGTGAATTATTTACCATGTTTTTAAGTTAATAATGTATTACTGTAATTAATAACTATTCATTCTTTTTTTGTTCTAGATTTATGAGTTGAAGATAATTTTAATTTTTAATGGCATATGATAAAACTTTAAATTTTCTCCTTCTCCTAGTAGTTTAATTCATTTTTTAAAAAATATTTCGGGTGATAAAGGTCATCCATTGGAACTTTGGCTTTTAACATATTATATGAATTTATCTTCTCACATGAAAAATAAAACATAAACAGCAGGCATTAACAAGGAACTGCAGAGATGTAATGATGTCTTGATGTTACGGTTTCCTTGCTTGTATTATTGTAGAATCTTGACCTTACAATCCAACAAAAGCTTCACATGTCATCAATGCTTGTGTTGTGCTTGGCAACTTGTGTATCGAGAGAAGAATACCATACGAATTTAATGAAAACTGTAATGAAAATAATGATAATGATCATAAAAATTATCTGCAGCAACCCTTAGTTCTTCCCTATTAATAACAATTTTAATATTAACAAAGTTTAATATTCTGACAGTCACAGTTGCTCAATACAGTAGAACAACTTTTGATACAGATACATGCTGCTTTTAATATAATAATAATAAAACTAATTTAATTTGTATAATAAGCCGTTTTGAACAATAATAAATAATACTTAGCTGGACAAGCAACTATGATAACAAAAACCAATCGTTAATAATATCAGTCTTTTTGGTATCTATCTTAACAATAGAATAAACATTATATTGTTTTTTGTTGCTATGAGTTACCAGACTGGCAGCGTTGAGTTGTAGTAGGCAGGTCGTCACAGTACTCCCCCTCCAGTGCTAACGGTACCTTACAAATACTTTGGGTTGATGAGAACTCGACAACCCGAGCGTGTTCTTGTCGTGAAATATGTTGACTCGCCGGAATGCGGTACAACGCTTGAAATCACAAGTGAAATGTCTTACTTGCATCTCATCGCAGTGGATAACTTATTGTTGCTCAGAATTTTGACATGTGAACTACATATTCGTGCAACATTGCAGGTTGCTATTCGTAATCACATCCGGGTCACCAATTATGGTAGTACATTTTTTGAGACAGATAATTACATGCTACTTTTAATATAATAATAATAATTTAATTTGTATAATAATCCGTTTCAAACAATAATAAATAAAGCGTAGCTGGACAAGCAACTATGATAACAAAAAAATATCATTAATAATTTCAATTTTTTTTGGGTATCTATCTTAACAACAGAATAAACATTATTTATCGTTGCTATGAGTTACCAGACTGGCAGCGTTGAGTTGTAGTAGGTAGATCGCCCCACTCAACATTGAGCAATCTAGTAGTCTGAAGCGTATTTTCAAACCCTAGCCCACTTTTCGAATTTTTGACCTCCCGGAAATATCGACTTGTTTCACCTAGAGCTACTAGCTTTATAGTAGCCTTAGGGTAGGGTTTGGAAATACGCTAGCCTGAAGTATGCTTCGATATCTTTCTTTCTCCTCTCCTTTTCAGAAAATAAGCATTTTTGGGCTTCACAATTTATATCTCAGTTGTGTGGCGACTATTAAGATTAACGACACTGAACTTGCCACCCTCCTTTTTTTTCGCCGCCACTAGTGCGGACCTCACTTTCTTTTTTCCGCCTCCCACACTTCCTTCCACCCTACTCTTTCTCCTCCCACCCGATCCTTATCAGAAGTCGAGTAAAAAGATGTTTCTACATCTTGACACTCGAGAATAAAATACGATCTGTGTGTGTGTGAAATACTGAAATTATATTACCTGTAAATTACTTAATAAAATTATCCACATTTGTGTTTAAAACACTGAATCTATTTTAAATATTATTATTTATTATCTTATTACTGATCAAATATTGTGACTGCGTTCGTTGACCCAGTTTTTTTGTGTCGCCAGTGGATTTTATTACCTGATCTAGGTCCTTTTTGCGTATAATACAAGAACCAAGAAGTAGAAGCGTGTACAAACTTTAAAAATATTGGCAACTAGTTACAAAAAAGTGAACTTGTTTTTAAAACGGAGGTATTATCGGTAAAATTTTTCTTTTAATTTCGAAGTTATTTGATTGCCAGACATCATTTTCGCATAAATAAACTGATAGACAAAGACAGACAGATGTCTTGTTTTGCACTCGCTAAGTCTTTCTGCACCGATGGGCGAAAAATCAAGCATAGGTGCGAAGGAAAGGTATATAGAAAGAGGGACAATTTCGTATTTGAGAAGAGTAAAAAGGAACTTCGTACATTTTGTACGAGTTCGAAAAGCCAGGAAGAAAAGACGGCACAAAATCAAATTTAAAATAAATGGTTCCAAAACATAAATAAACTGCAGATGCATTTAATTTAATAATAATGACGGTTAAAATACGTCGAAGATAATTTTACATGCATTTACCTGTATTAAAGAAAATTAATGTACCAACAACTTTAAAAAATATTGAAAAATTAAAAGAAATGAATCGTCGGCTCATGATTGAATGTAAGACCATGAAAGAATTGAAGCAAAAAACTGCTGCAGATTTCGGCTTTGGTTACAAATTGACTTTCGCAATTTTTTAAACTGATTGATTATAAATTGGGAATGTCCTTGGATAACTTTTCTGAGACTGCGGTAATAATTTTCTATTCGAGGATCTGGCAACATCTTACATTTTTTCCTTAATTTGTGGGAATGAGAGAATTATTAATGGCAACGCATGTTTGTTAATACTGTGTGTTAAAGAAAGTATTAAGGGTTTA
The DNA here is from genome assembly GCF_044657685.1 of Stegodyphus dumicola. Lineage (NCBI taxonomy): Eukaryota > Metazoa > Arthropoda > Arachnida > Araneae > Eresidae > Stegodyphus > Stegodyphus dumicola. The sequence goes on from NC_140771.1 coordinate 206,725,626, forward strand.
TGAAAATTTTACAATATCTGAAAACATCGTCTTGGTAAGTTCTCCAATTTCTGTAATTACGCAAGAACTATCGCTGTGTAACTATTTTTTAATTAAATAGCATTGTTTTGAACTAGTTTTTAATTTATGTCTCTCTCTGTAGGTAATATAACATCTGCTAGCATAATGGTAAGTTCTAATTGTGTATAACTTTCGTGTTTTTGCGTATTTCAATTAATATTGTACATACTAAAAGGAATTTGTAAAATCCAAAAGAAATGCGTTTTATTTTTTGTAACTGTAATTTATTAACACTTTTAATAGTTAAGTAATAATTAGCAGTAACTTCGATTTATTTTTACAATAGCCTCGACAAATAATGGAAATCAAGGAGTTCCTTCTCACTGCCCGAAGGAAAGATGCAAAATGTAAGTTCACAAAGAATTAAAATTTTCATTTGCTTCTCTTTCTTGCTATTCTTGTCTCTTTCCCATAATATTTTAAAGCTTCTTTTAAATTATGTTTTTAATTAGTCAGATTATGTAATGAGTTCTCTAATAATGTTATAAGTTTTAATTTATGATGCTCATTGTTTGTTATATTTGAACGTTTAAGTTTAAACGAAGTAATTATCGTATAATAGTTATATCTTTGGCTTTGATATTATGTAGAATAATATTTGTTAAGGTAAACATAATTTTAAGAGAAAACAACGCTACTTTATATTAAAGTTTTTTTTTTTACTAAATCGTACAGTTCATGCAGCGTTAGGTTAAGAGTATCTCCTCCCCTCCAAAAAGTGAAAAGATAATGTAAGGTGCAGGATCATAAGGATATACATCAAATGGCTGCGGACAATAATTAATGCAACTGACTGTTACAGAATTATGTTAGTTCTGATATTAAATACTATTTAATTTTAAATGTGATAGTAGTAGTAATAAAAGTTTTCAAAATGCTTTAGTCGAAGAATGGTACTTTTCTGTTAAGAAGACTGGATTTAAAAATGTTATATATATATATATATATATGTGTGTGTGTGCATGTGTGTATATATATATATATGTGCACACACACACACACACACATATATATATATATATATATATATAGCACACACATAAGTACAGTTAGTCAATAAAGTCTATGTACATCAAGAAAAGTAATATCAAATCCAAATTTTAAGGTGCGAAAAGGGTAGTTTGTTAAAGTTTTATTTTTTAAATATTTAGTTTCAATAAGGGACTTAGAAATTATTTAACTGTAATATTTTCATATCTAATAATTTATGCACACTAATTTTTAAAAGATAAGTGGCCAGAAATCAAAGCCAATAAAGTTGTGTACAACGGGAAGGAGGCGCGGGATTTCTTATCTAACTTTTAAACTTCAAACTTGAGAATGCAAAGAAGGTTACACTTTCAAGGTCATTGGCTTCTGAAGCAAATTTCACGTTGACTGAAAGTTGCTATTTCTATTTTCTTTGACGAAAATGACAACCAATAAAGAAATTCCTTTAGTTACGAGACAACTAATTATCAAATTGAGAGATGAAGGTAAAACTCTTCGTTATATTGGTAAAACCATTGGAAAAACATTTTCTAGTGTGTAAAGAGTTATTCAAAACTATCTTGACACTGGTAGTCTTGCTGTAAAACCAAAATGTGGGAGACCGAAAAAGCTAACACAGAGAGGAGAAAGAAAAATTCTTTTACGAATTTAACAAAATCCTAAACTTTTCTGCTGCAAGCATTGCAAAAGACTTTTTTTTAACTAGCAACAAGGAAATTTCTCCTGAAACTATACGAAAAGTGCTGCGAAAGTCCGATTATCATGGACGCAAACCTAGGTCTAAGCCATACATTTCCGAGACAAATAGAAAGAAAATAATTGCTTTTGCCAAAACATATTTAAACTTTTCGCAGGACTTCTGGAACAATGTAATTTAGTTAGATGAAAGTAAATTTACAATATTTAAAGTTAATGGCCATACTATTGTATGGAGAAAACCAGGAACAGAACTGAATCTGAGAAATTTAAATCCAACTGTCAAACATGGAGTTGGCGGTCTGATGGTATATGGGTGTATGTCGTCAAAAGGAGTTGGAAATTTTCACATTATTGATAAAGTCATGGATAAATATGTTTATCTGGATATTCTGAAGAAAAATCTACGAGACAGTGCCAGAAATTTAAACCTTTCTAATAGCTTTATTTTCCAACAAGACAACGACCCGAAATGTACAGCTAAAATTGTGAAGGAATATCTTCTCTATCACACTCCAAGACAATTGTGTACTCCTCCACAGTCACCAGACCTCAATCCAATCGAACATTTGTGGGCAAAATTGGAGAAACGAATTCGAAAACACAATATTACATCGCGAAATAAGCTAATTAGTAAATTGCAGGAAAAATGGACAAAATTTACGTCGGATGACACTGAAAAACTAGTTCAGTCAATGCCCAGACGTCTGCAAGCTGTTTTGAAGAATAAAAAGAATAAAGGATATCCTACAAAGTATTGAAGTAATGTAAAAAACTTATGTTTTGCTTTTTTTTTTTTTTTTTTTTTGAAAGTGTACGCAGACTTATTGAAGGGAATTTCTGAGTTTTTTTAACGAAATATATTTTTAAAAAATTGTAAAAAGTATTACACTGATATTATTTACTTTTTATTTTAGCTAATAGAAGAAAAAAATGCAATGATTAAAATACATTTTTCTATGCTTTGTTTTTTTAATTTAAAATTTAGTCTGTATGCAGACTTTTGTGACTAACTGTATGTACATATAAGCAGACATGCATACATATATACATTTCTGAATCTGGGACCAATAATGAAAAAATACTGACTTTTGCATGTGTGATTACAAAAAATGTAATTTTCATCAGCTTTTGAAAGAAAGTTAATCACTTCGTTATTCCAGAGGCTTAATAGGTTAATCTTCGAATTATGGTAACTGCGATTTTTTGGAGAAAATTTGGTTACCAACCTTGCTACAGCAACGTGCTAGTTTTCTTTTTGGATGCCATTTTGTTGCTACAGAAAATTTGTGGAACATTAATCTGCAAGTTTAAAATTCATTTGACCCTTAATTTTGTTGAATTTATGATACAGGATGTGTAAACATTCTTTTCAATTTGTTGTTTTACAAAGTTGCTAGTGCGCCCTAATTTTAAAAATTGTTTTGTCCTTCATGCCATTCACTTGGCGAAATTTTGTACTGTTTCCAGTTAATAATAGCCTGTTGTGGAAAGAATGCCTTTTCACAAAGCGTTTTATGTTAATTTCTGTTAGCATATGAAAATAAGTATGTTTATGTTGAAATTAGTAATAGTAAATGAAAATAGTACCAGCTTGAGGTAATTTTTCTTATTTAAGATATTAATTAATGAATGTATAAAAATTGAAGCAGTGATTATTTTTCTTTTTCACAGCTGTTAAAATTAAGAAGAACAGAGAAAATGTGAAATTTAAAGTCCGCTGCAGTCGATTCCTTTACACATTTGTTATTACAGACAGAGAAAAGGCAGAAAAATTGAAGCAGTCATTACCACCTGGTATGCAAACCATATAGAACCTTGTTTATCCCTTTGACGTGTGGTGGTTGCATCTTGAAACCATCAATTTTCAAATTTTTTTTCTCCTCTTTCCGAAATCTTTGAGTGAAAATCAATTGATTACTGATCTTTTTACCTCTAAATAACACAAAATGACTGCAGAATTGTACATGCTTTAAGTCTTAGTATTTCAAATTGGATGCCTTTTAAAATTCGTTTTCAATGAGACAAAATAACTTCCTTTTATTAATGTAAACAACTTTAAATTTCAAAAGTAATTTATCACACGTCATGATTTCTATCATGAACAATAAAAAATTGCAGTAATTAAACTGTATATATATATAAAATCTGTATTTATGGCATTTGCTTTGTGGTTTCAGGGCACGACCACTGCATTAGAGCATCGTGTCACAATCCTCTAGAGGGTCGGTGGTCGCGCCTTGAAACCACTGCTTTTCACAATGGCGTTTGCTTGCTTTTTCAATGTTTATTTTTACTTGGATATAGATAAGGGGCTTTAAAGCCACAGTTATTTTATTTCTAAACGATACATGCACCTTCTCAGTTAAAAGGTCTTTCTTTTCCAGAGATTTTTCTCAGAGCTCAACACACTTGTTTCCCAAGCTAGTATTGTGATTGATTTTATAAATTATGTGATGTGGTTTAAATTTAATATAAATATATTTTGCTATAATTAAAAATAGAAATCTCATGAAAGTTTTATTTAAAATATTTTGGGACAAAATATGCATAAAATAAATATGAATGGGGAAACAAATGATCCATACCAAAGCTAAAAAGACCAAGCCTTCCCCCATTAACATAAAAAAAGCACAAATTTCATGTGCCAGATAAAAAGAAACTAAATAACGCTGGACGTATACCAGGGAAATTTAGAAGATCCAGGCAGAGTGTTTTGTAGCACAAAGAAACATAATAGAACAAGATACATATGCGAAATGTACAATGTAGGTCTATGCATGTACTAAAAAGACAAAATGCGCTTTGAGCAGTGTCACAAAAAATGTGTTGAAATTTAAAAAAAACGAGTTTTTTTATCTATTTATCCAAACGTCCGTATTATGTAGGTACTTACATTTTCACTGCTGTAGAAAAATGACATAAATGTTTATTTTAAAATTTTTTCTGACTGTTTACTTTGTAAAATAATGTAAAAAATTTACATATAATGCAATTCTCACATACATTTTTTTTTAAATTCGTAAATTGTCATTTATTGGAAACACGCACTGAAAGAGGTAAGTTTTTTTCTCTACTACCTCAGTAAGTTGCAAAGTCCTAGACACGCACTGGTTTCACAGTGCGACCACCACGCACAGAACAATGGGCAAGAGTAGATTTTTTTTTTCATATATTACATGTGTCTAGGATCATAATATTCAATTTCTAGAGTTTTTAGTTAAAAAAAATTATGAAATATTGCGCATGTCAAAGGGTTTTTACATTTGTAACTGAAGGAACTTAAAAAAAAAAATTTTTATCTTAAATGTTAAAATTTTTATCATAGCTGAGTGATCAAGCTACTCAAATACTTATGTTTTAAAATTTTTGTACTTAGTCTTGCACAGCTAAACCTCCTGAGATGATGCTTAATCATCTAGTCTTCTGTGGAAAAATTTTGGTAATCTTTTAGAGTTGGCTATAATACTGTCATTAATTGCTGAACTATTAAAATAATAGAAATGTTATGTGTTGAAACATTTGGTTTGTATAGGTTTTGCAGTAACCTGTAAAAATATATTTTATGTACTCATGGGAACTTGTGATTTGGATATAACCAGATTTTCTGAAATCTGGATTAAATTGTGTGTACTGTGTCATCTGAAAGACTGTCCATCAACATGGACAGTAGGTAATGACAGTAGATGAAGATTAATATCAGTATTAGGAACTTTGAAAAGAAGGAATGGATTAGGATTCATTAGAAAAGGAACTTAAATGTACTTTGAAAGAGTGTTTTATGCAAGAAAGCTACTTTAAAAGAACACATGTACATCAGATGATTAATTACATGACACTTATGTCTGGTAAATAAACTACTTCCCTTGATTTGGAAATGTTATTTAGATGGGGAAAAGTTTGTTGGACCAAAATGTCAAACTTATCAAATAGAAAGCCAGTCTTACATGGGAAAAGTAGGGCAAAAAAGAAGATGGGGGGGAAACGATTTGTAAACTTGTGGTGTGAATTCGGAAAAGAAATACCCACTATTAATTAAAACTTTTAAATTTCAGCCATGGTCCTTTTTAAAATATATTTAATTGTATGGTTGATATGACAGACTAGACTTGATATTAGCCTGGATGCTGTGCAGAATTTTAAATATTTTTTTTTCTATTAAAAAATACATGCAATACTTTGGCTTTTAAAATACCTTTTAAGGATCCTGTTGGTAGAAATTTTAATTGTAATCTATTGAATAGCTGGAAAGCTTCTCAAAGATCTTCATTTTCCACTAATTGCTGCTACTAGTAGTTCCTTGTCTTCAACACTTGTTATTGTTAATTAGCATTTTTCTGGGTCTAATCTAGAAGGTTAAAGTGAAATAAAGTCAAAAATCATTGTAAATGGAAGTATCTTGCTCTTCAGACCAAATTTATACTTAGTGAAGAAAGTTACAAATGTAGCATTTTCCAGAATTCAACTCCGCTCACCCTAAAAAAAGCAAGCTAAATGTAAATTAATATTTAATACCTTGAAAAATTATACATTTTGCTTTGCTAATGAAAATTGTTTAAAAATATGTATATGTGCCTGTGTATATTATGTATCTATCGCATTAATAGTCAATGTTGTCTGATTTTAACTCCACAGTTTTCAGAATTTTTTAAGTGGGGTTGCATTCATCCTTGTTCTGTACTGAAGGTTTTGTTAAACTGCAAATTTCAGTATGATTTTTTTCAAATAGAAAGTACATGCTACTGTGGTTAAAAACACTTTCCACATATGTCCTTTTTGTTTCAAAGATGTTGGCACATATTTTTGTGGCCTAAAATTGTCACCTTTTCTGGGGGGGGATTCCTTTGTTTCCTTGTAATAACTGAAGTTTCTGGTTTAGCAAAATGCAGTTTTTCTCTGAACTGCCACTAAATTATCAGTTATGTTTTGGTATTTTTTGTGATTTGTTCTAATTTTTGTTAAAAATATTCTGATGTATTTGGAATAAGGTTTAAACAAATGCATGTTTTTGTTTTAAATAAAATCATTCTTTTGGCAATATCTGCTAATTTTGATTTTTCATTTTTGGTAATGTGTTTCCTTTCATTGACTTTTTTTGGGCTTGAGCTTGCTTTGGAGCAGATTTTTATGTGGAATAATAATTTGATTTGTAAATACAGTCAAAAGTCGTTAATCCGGACTCGTCGGGACTTCGGCGATTCCGGATTATCGATTTTTCTGGATTATAGATCATCAGTTTAAATCTGGTAAGATGGCATGCAGAAATTACAAAATTAAAAATATGAAACCGTAATTTATGAAATAAAGAACAATTATGATCTAAAGGGTATCAAAATTTACAAAAAGAAAAGCTTAATATTTATTTGTTTACTTTATTAAACATTTCCTTCAATGTAAGTTGCTTCGTTTCATGTGATAATACTTTCTCTTTAATTGTATTAAACAGACATAATTTCTTGTTTAGTTACAAAGTTCGCTGTTCAAGTCCTATAATTGCTGTGTTGAGAATACAGACTAATTTGTCAATCGAAATGTTTTCGTTTTCAATAACCTCTGGGTCACTTTCTTCACTATCCGAAGGGAATTATAACCAGGAGGAACTTGATTTAAATCATATCAAAGACGGAGATGAAATACTACACTTAGTACCAAATTATAAACCAAATAAAAGAAAAACATCTGCTCTGAAGATAAGGATAGTGCTGACAAATCAACTTCCAGTCCACAGCCTGAAATTGATAAACAGATTTCGGATTTCAAAACATACTTTCGCTTTGTAGATACAAATTACATATTAGTAAATATATATCCGAAATTCTATTTGACATAATCTTTCTAATCTATCATAATCTAATAATGACGTTTCTGCCCCCCCCTTCTGCGGCAGAGCAGGGTGAAATTGATAAACAGATTTCGGATTTCAAAACATACTTTCGCTTTGTAGTAAATATATATCGGAAATTCTATTTGACATAATCGAAAGTTCAAGCTTACTTTTATAAAATTGCTCTAACAGTCTGCAAAAAATAATAAGCCGGATCCAATTCGAAGATTAAGGAACAACGCAATCTGCAACATTAACTGAATTAGATAACTTTAGCTTAGCGTATAACTCCGTTACACATTAAACGCGCATGCGCACAAACATATTCGCAGCTGTAAGGGTCTTATGCACTCTCCTAAACGCCTGTGCGCATGCGTGAACGCGACGCATGCGCAGAAAGTTTGTAGCTTTGAGGTCCGGATTATAGATCATTCCAGATTATGGGTGTCCGAATTAACGACTTTTGACTGTATTGATGTTCTAGAAATTTCCTTTAAAATTTTTCAGAACTAAAATTGGGGGGGGGAGAAGCAGTAAATCATGTGAAATTGTGGATTGTTTGCTATGATTCTTACATGATCATTTCTCTTCTTTTTCTTTTATTACAATCTGTTTAAATTTTTGTTTTGTTCTTTTTCCTCTTGTTATATTTTTCTTCTAAGCATGCTAGTCATCAAGGATTAAAAAAAAAAAAATATTCTTGCAGTTGTTCTTTTCAGCAAAGATATATTTTCTAATCCTATTAGGCTTTGAGAGTAGAAAATGGCAGTCATTTTAAGACACTTCTCTCTTTAAATGGTTGTCGTCAAACATAAAAATTAATTATTCTTGTGCTATTGAAGGTATAGCTTAGAGATTTTTCCAATATTAAGGTTGCAATTAAAATTTAAGCAATTTAAGAAAATGTTGCAATTAAAATTTAAGCCAGTAAAAGAAATGACCCTTTTTTGGTAGTATCTTTTTAATTGATTTTTAGATGTTGTAAGTAGTAAGAAAATGCTTCCTATTTTAAAACCGTTCAGTTATAGCTGAAATCCATTTTTTTGTCTACTCTGCTTGATAATAATAATCTTGATTATAATATTGTGATTCTTCATATTACTCTCTATACTCATGATTTTATCTTTTTTTTCCTTATTATTTTAAACCTAACAGAAAGAAATGTTGACTTAGATTTGCATAAAATTAATTTTAAAGGAAATTAGGAGGATTAAATTTTAAAGGAAAGCATTAGCTTAAAAAAATTTGTAACAGATTTATCTGGGCTATGGATGCACACAGTAAATCTGAAATTTGGCATAGTCCAGTTTCAGATTCTCAAAGTGTTAAACTTTGTGAATTTTTAAGTATGAACAATCTGTTCATTATCATTGAAGAACTGTGGTCCTACTTTCTATAGTACTCAAGGTTCAAGCTATATTGGCATTACGATTGTGGGTGCTGATCTTCTTGGGAATATTTTGCATCGGTGCCAACCAGATTATAAATCTCTTTCTGATCATTGAACGATTGAGTTTGAACTATATGTATAGCTTCTAATAACACTCTGACAGAAAAACAGCAAGATTGTCTTCAGTGTTAAAGCTAACTGGAGTATTTTTTACTGTACATGAAAGTATTCGATTGATGAGTTTAGAAGTTTATTGAGTGCTTAAACTCTTGACTAAAAAATTTTGTCTTGATTCTCTATAATGCATCCAAGGCTTCCATGCCTGTAAAAAAGCTGCGTTCATAAGGTAACTTGATGAACTACTGAAATCAAATAAAATAGAAAGCAGGTTAATGCTGCTAGACTTAGGTTTCAACGAAATCGTAACCCTACTCTCAGAGAGAGTAGGTTACGTTGTCGTACTCTGCATAAACAAAAATATCTTCACTTAAGACATAGTTACAGCTTAAAGGCTCCAGGTTAAAGGTAAAAAATATATACGAATGGTATAAAGCAAAATTTTATTAAAAGAATTGAAGTCAGTGGAATTTGAATTTGTCTCCCATCAGGTAATTGTACAAAGTCGTTAGAAGAAACAATTAATGAGGTTCTTAACAGAAACTTTCTAATGGACCCTTTTAGCATGGATAATTAGTTTCATAGAATGATTAGGGCTGAAGCTTCAATAAATTATGTTGCTAATTCAGATCCTCCATTCACTATGTCAAATTAATAGTGTTATAGAAAACCTTAAATGCAATAAATCTCCTGATCGTGATTCTATTTCAGACGAAGTTTTGAAACAAGTTCCTAGAATGTTTCCATATTTATTCTTCAAAATCTTCAGTACTTGTCTGAAGCTTTATTCATTTCCTCGTTGCTGAAAAAGAGCGAGTGTCCTTTTAATCCCTAAGAATAGTGGTCCTCACATCCCACATTTAAATAACTTGAGATGGTATAGTCTTCCCAGTTTAGGAAAATGCCTAGAAAAGCTGTTTGTTAATAGAATTTCCTGGTTCTTGCATAATAAAAAACTTAAAACAAAGCACAGTTTGGTTTTACCCCTCATAAGAGTTATGAAGATGCTTTTTTGTACTTAAAAGATAGTGGATGAAGGTAAGAAGAGAAATTTACACACAGTTTTAGTGTTCCTTGATAGGAAAAGTGCTTTTGACCATGCGAGGTGGCCTGGGATACTTTTTTTTTTTTTAAAGGAAAGCTGGTATTCCATGTAATATTTTCCTCATTATTAAAGATTTTCTGCATGACATCTGCATTGCTCTCCCTTAGCCATGTTTCTTCCTGCACTTTGCGAAGAGGTTGCTGCCCCCAAAGCTCGGTTTCTAAACCTTTACTCTGGAATTTAATTATGAATGATCTACTCAGTAGACTCTCACATTGTCCAAGTTATAAAACAGTTGCTTTTTCTGATGATCTACTTATTTGTTTTCAAGAGAAGTGCCTGAATACTCTCTTTAATACAGCTCAGAACACTCTTAATATTATTTCCAATTGGTCCAAAGAACAGAAATTAGAATTCAATCCTAATAAATCTAAAATTATGATAATGAAAAGAAAGCATGTCAGCTATACAAACCAGCAATTGTACTTGGATAATATCTTACTCGAAACGAAGAATGAAATTAAATATTTAGGCATTATTCTTAAAGTTTTTTTGGAAAAATCATATTATGTATTTATCCAATAAGTGTAAAAATATATTTAGAGGACTTAATCATATCTCTTGCAATACATTTTGGTTTAAAATGTAAATCATATCTCTTGCAATACATTTTGGTTTAAAATGTAATGTTATTTATATGATTTATAAGTAGAGTTATATAGTCTCCTTTATTTGCTATGCTTCTAGAGTGTGTGGAACGACTTTAGAAAAGGCGATTAATTCCCATATATTTTGCAGAATTCAAAGAAGACTAAGAGTTGTACGGGGCTATGGAACAATTAGCTATGAAGCCTGTTTCGCAATTTCAGAGTTTCCTGTGATTGATCTTCATGTTTTAAATGACCAAAAAGTTTAAAGATACTGTCAGCAAATTTGTGTTCGATACCAAGATGTTGTTTGAAACCAGATCTCCTCCAAGGTGTTGTTTGATTATCCTCATCCTGCCGATCGTTTGCCAGTTCAAAACTTATCATTTATGACAATTCCATTGATGATAATTTCCCTGTTGTGTGTTATACAGATGGCAATAAAATTAATAAACAAGTTGGATTAGCTTATGTAGTTTTTCATCATGTTTCTGAACTTGAATACAAACTCTGTAGAATTGCCAATGAATGCAGTGTTTTCTAAGCCGAATTACTGTGCATTAATGAGTCAATTAAGTGGATATCTAGCACCTGCTCGTCAAGTGCTAAATTTCTTATTCACACTGATTCTCTTTCATCCTTATATTCTCTCAGGAATATCTTCTCATGTTATAAATTGTCACTTCTCATGCCCTTCTTAAGGACCTTAATAATAAAGGTGTTTATGTCATCTTTTCTCATGTACGTGGTCACACTGGCAATGTAGGAAAAGAAAGGGTTTATAGGTTGGGGCAAAACAAGCTCCAAATCTTCAAAGTAAATACTCCAATGATGCTGTCTAATGCCTTCTTGACTAAATTATTTTTTCTTACCATTCCTCACAGACTGAATAATAAACATTTTTTCTACAATTTTGAAATTACTAAATTTAACTGGACATGGTAGTTTCAATTCATATCTGAAGAGATTTAGATTATCTAGTATAGGCTTGTGTTTGTGCAGCTTTGGAGGAGTGCAATATGTCGAACATTTGTTGTTCTATTGTTCAAAGCTCATGGAAGGATGAAAAGAACTCATTTTTAGGTTAAATCGTATTTCCTCCCCTTTTTCACATATTTGTCCAAGATAAATTGGCTTTCTCTTTCTTTTATAAATTTATTTATTACCATCTGTGAATTTGTAAGTTTATTTTATTTTGTGGTGGTGTATTTGTTTTTTACTTATTTCTGTAAGCCTTGTGTGATTCTATGTGGTGCATAAGGAATTTAAAATTTTCAATTAAAGTTAAACAAAGCTCATCCAGAAATTAAGTACCAGTTTTGTATTAAAAAAGATTAGCAGTTTGTTTTCATTTGTATTTTATTACAGAAAAATCAACACACCTTTAACACGTTGATGCCGGCGTGACCCACCGTGGGTCATGCTTGATTGTTACGAGGGGCAGCATGGCTCACCGAAGTCACACTTGTATATAAAAGAATACATAGTACAAAATTTTATTTTAATTATTCAACAGTATACATTAACATTTTAACATTAATCAAATATTTAATACAAAACAGATAACTTAAAATAGTGGGTATTACCATGCAAGAATTGAACAGTATAATTTGGTGCTGTTCCGCCCCATGAAACGGACAGCTAATTCAAGCGCTGCCGCATGAAAAGAACAATGAATATCTGCGCCACCGTCAACATGTTAAACTACTTTTCAGCATATTCACCATCCGGAATAAGGCATATGCCATATCTTGGCAGTAATTGTTGATGACAGAGGATGAGAGTCCTTGTCGTGTACCAGAGGCAAACGGGTGTGTGTGCTCCTCATCCTCCACTATGCACCAATGTTTATTGATGAATTTAGGTAAGTTACATGGCAATACAAGTGCTAAATGGTGATAAAATGGTTACTTTTTTGGAGACAGGATGCAAGATATATATTGTGATGTCAGAATTTAAAACAGCATGAAATAAAAAATGCAAGTAAAATGCCCATAAAATGTAAATTATTGAACAAAAATATAAAAACACTCCTTATATCTCTTTATGAGATGCACAAACAATTCTAAGCAACTGTGCACTGAAGACCAAAGCTTAAGCTGATATTAAATCCAGGATCTTGCAAATTTTGGTGATTGCTGCCTGATTTGTAAGCGTTTGTTTAGGTTGATTCGAGATGGTCATAGATGTAGAGATGCTAAGAGGACAATTGTACATGTAATGGTCGTGGCTGCCCTCTTGGCCATACGTAGATATCAGTATTGGTGATACCATACTTTTTGAAATCAGCCAGAAAAGGGTGATCAGCCTGGTGATAAAATGCATGAGCTGAGGGTTGGAAATATAGAGGATCAGTGGAAATGTTTGAAGGCGTGAGCGTGACTTCCTGTGTCACTGTTATTCCGTTCTTGCTGCCAGAGGATTAATGCTTCACAATGAAGAATGCGTTAAGGGGAGAGGAATGTGCTGAAATGTGGCACTACCTTGGATCAATGTCGTATGCCCCATCTTTGTGTAGATGGTTCAGCCGTTTCATTGCATTAGACTCCATATATGCTTTAACCCATACAGGTCGGCTGTCATTGTATATTTGTTCTTGAATGGCTTTTATGAGAGGAGAGTTGTGGCGGAGATTTAGAATGGCCAGAAGAGATGATTTTTGATGTCAGAGTAGATAACTATATATGGAATGTTTTCTTTTGTAGTTTGCTTGCCTTTAAGATGACTAGTGCCTCTGCCTGGAAGATGCTGTTGATGAATTATAAGTTTTCTTTCCAGATATTTGATCTTTATATTGAGCATAGGCACAGCCAACTCCTTCCGCGATGTTTGAGCCATCAGTGTAGAATAACTGAACATTCCCATGCTATGAGGTGGGAGGTCTTGTGCTATTGATACCGATACGTATTTCTTGCCCCTTGTAACCTGGGTGCGGTTTATTAAGCACTAATGGCAATAAACTTCCTTCGTATAATTCAGCTGCTTGCAACCTGAAGTTCTCCACGTCTACCTTAATCTCTACATAACTGGCAAAGTGCTGTCCAACAAGATATTCCTTGAGATGAGAAAACAAATGAAAGTTTGATGGAGCTAGGTGTAGATTGTGAGAAGGGTGAAAGAATTATTCCCAGTTAAAGGAATCAAGCAGCGTCATTGTTACATGCGCAGTATGTTGACGATAGTTTTCATGCTGCAAACACCATACCCGAAGTTGGTAGTCAATTCCTTTCGTCTGTGAATAAAATTCATCGATAGTTCCAAAACATAGTGCCACAGTTTCATGTAGTGCAAACAGTTCCACGTGACTTAGATCATGCAGTGTTTTGAAAATGTGTCAACAAATCAGAAATCGTGATTTGCCTATTTGAACAAATGTTTTCATCTATGCAGTGAACAATTCTTCAGTGATTAGCGGTAGGTATCCTCTGCGCTCTTTCTTGGATATTTTCCCATCCTTTGCTAAACATCCTAACCCATTTTCGCATCATACCTTCACTCATCACGTTCTCTTTATAAGTTTTACTCATCTGACTATAATTTAATGAGGTCGAACATTTCTCTCATTCAGAAACCTGGTAGCAGCTCTTATTTCACAGCTGGTGGACAAATCTATTGTTTCAAACACTATTAACAATCCCCCCCCCCAAATATAAGCAAACAAAATATCGAGGGTAATACCTTCTCGGGTTCAAAAATGTAACTATGCATATGTAATGTTTGCTATCAATGAGAGATGAGTGCAAACGGCACTTACTTTTTGGATTAGCTTGGTATACTAATCTTTTGTGTTTATTGTAATGTATAGTTTAATGGGGACTGGCAGTAGTATTTTAATGTTTGTTGTATTAATCTAAAATGTAACCATGTAAGAATAAAAAGTTATTTTTTTTTAAATAGTATTTTTTAATGGAAACCTCCTTATCTTGGCACTCCATTACTTCTGTGGTGATGACGTGAATGCTTAGGGGAGGAACATTAATCAAGGACTATGCCTTCGGTGTCAAAACTAGAGTTTTGGTTCCATCCTTGATGTCCTGTACATAAATTGTCTTCCTTTATTTTGGAAATAATGCATTTTTGTTTTCAGCAATTTAATATTAGATTGTGAAATGTAAATATTTTCCTTTCTCTGTTATTAATTATAAAGTTTTGCTGTTATGCATTTATAAATCTTAATGTGGGGTATAAGTTATTACAGATGCTATATTTATAAAATTCTTGCAGTAGCTTCATTGTTTCAGAAATATATTTTTGTTGTAGCAATTAAATATTAGATTGTGAAATGTAGATAATATTTTCCTTTCTCTGTTAAGATTTTATTAATTTTAAGGTTTTGCTTTTGTGCATTTAGAAAGCTTAATGTGGATTGTTAGTGGTTACAGATGGCACATTTATAAAATTCTTGCTAAGCACTCTGTCACCTCTGTGGTGATGTCGTGAATGCTTCGGGGAGGGACATTAATCAAGGAATATGCCTTCAGTGTCAAAACTAGTGTTTTGGTTGCATCCTCGAAGTCCTGTACATAGCTTATTTTAGGTCTTCCTGTATAGTGGGAAATTGCATAACAGTGTAGAATAAATTAGTAGCTTCTTTGTTTAAAAAGTAATGCATTTTTGTTTTAGCAATTTAATATTAGATTGTGAAATGTAGGTTATCATTTTCCTTTCTCTGGTAAGATTTTATTAATTTTAAGGTTTTGCTTTTGTGCATTTAGAAAGCTTAATGTGGGTTATTAGTTGTTACAGATACCACATTTATAAAATTCTTCCTAATATGAACCTCCTTACATTGGCACTCTGTCACCTCTGTGGTGATGACGTGAATGCTTGGGGGAGGGACATTAATTGAGGAATATGCCTTCGGTGTCAAAACTAGTGTTTTGGTTCCATCCTCAAAGTCCTGTACATAACTTACCCTCTTCCTTTGTGCTAGAAAATTGCATAACAGGAATAAATTAGCTATGGAATTAATTAGTAGCTTCATTGTTTCAGAAATGTTACATTTTTGTTTTAGCAATTTAATATTAAATTGTGAAATGTAGGTAATATTTTCCTTTCTCTGTTAAGATTTTATTAATTTTAATGTTTTGCTTTTGTGCATTTAGAAAGCTTAATGTGGGTTATTAGTTGTTACAGATGGCACATTTATAAAATTCTTCCTAAAATGAACCTCCTTACGTTGGCACTCTGTCACCTCTGTGGTGATGATGTGAATGCTTTGGGGAGGAAAATTAATCGAGGAATATGCCTTCGGTGTCAAAACTAGTGTTTTGGTTCCATCCTCAAAGTCCTGTATATAACTTACCGTCTTCCTTTGTGCTGGAAAATTTCATAACATGAATAAATTAGCTATGGAATTAATTAGTAGCTTCATTGTTTCAGAAATATTACATTTTTGTTTTAGCAATTTAATATTAAATTGTAAAATATAGGTAATATTTTTCTTTCTCTGTTAAGATTTTATTAATTTTAAGGTTTTGCATTTAGAAAGCTTAATGTGGATTGTTAGTGGTTACAGATGGCACATTTATAAAATTCTTCCTAATATGAACCTCCTTACGTTGGCACTCTGTCACCTCTGTGGTGATGATGTGAATGTTTCGAGGAGGGACATTAATCGAAAAATATTCCTTCGGTGTCAAAACTAGTGTTTTGGTTCCATCCTCAAAGTCCTGTATATAACTTACCATCTTCCTTTGTGCTAGAAAATAGCGTAACAGGAATAAATTAGCTGTGGAATTAATTAGTAGCTTCATTGTTTCAGAAATATTACATTTTTGTTGTAGCAATTAAGTATTAGATTGTGAAATGTAGATAATATTTTCCTTTCTCTGTTAAGATTTTATTAATTTTAAGATTTTCCTTTTGTGCATTTAGAGGGGTTTATTAGTTGTTGCAGATGGCCACATTTATAAAATTCTTGTTAATATGAACCTCCTTATGTTGGCACTCTGTCACCTCTGTGGTGATGACGTGAATGCTTTGGGGAGGGACATTAATTGAGGAATATGCCTTCGGTGTCAAAACTAGTGTTTTGGTTCCATCCTCAAAGTCCTGTACATAACTTATTGTCTTTGTGCGAGAAAATTGCGTAATAGGAATAAATTAGTAGCTTCATTGTTTTTTTGTTTTAGCAATTTAATATTAGATTGTGAAGTGTAGGTAATATTTTCCTTTCTCTGTTAAGATTTTATTAATTTTAAGGTTTTGCTGTTATGCCTTTAGAAAATGCAGTGTAGGTTATTATTTGTCACAGATGGCACATTAATAAAATAGAGTGAACCTCCTTATCTTAGCACTCTGTCACCTGTGGTAATGATGTGAATGCTTTTAAGGGAAGGGGCATTAATGCAGGTCTATGCCTTTAAATTCAAAACTAGAGTTTTGGTGCCATCCTTGATAAATGAACCAATCTGCACTGTACATAATTCATTGCCTTATGTTTTTGTTGGAAAATTATGTACGAGTGTAGAATAAATTAGTAGGCTCATTGTTTCATAAATAATGCAGGTTTGATTTAAGCTATGTATATATTTTCGTTTCTCTGTTAAAATTTTATTATTTTTGAAGTTTTTACTGTCACTTAAAAAGTACTTTTTCTTTTGCGAAAACTTTCGTAAGATTTTTGCTGTTAGGAGGCTTTTTATCTTGGGACTCTGTCACCTTTGTGGTGCTTAGGGGAGGGACATTAATGTAGGACTGTGTGTTCAGTGTTAAAACTAGTGTTTTGATTCCATCCTTGTTGTCTTGAACATAATTTGCCCATCGTGTATTTTAAAAAACTATATTCAGAATAAAACAAATAACTTTGAGGGCATCTGTCTACCTACCCTGTATGTGGTGAATGCAAGTGCCACAAATATGGATGAATTTTATGTAACTAATCCCAACAATTTAAAGTACAAGTAAATACTTCTTGTTTTTAAAATTTTGTGGTGTGCTTATTGAAGTACAGTATTCAGTGTACGCAGTTGTCACAACAGTATTCTAGATAGCGAGTGACAACACACGTAGGTAATGTTGTTTTTCCAGCCTGGTTTATAATGAATATTTTTTCAGTCATTTTTGTATTTAATTACAAGTTATGAAAATTTGTTTACCACTTTGTGTTTTAATTAAAAACTATTCTATATGCAGCATTGCAAAGAAACTTGTAAAATATATTATTATATGTAAAATATATATTGCAAAGAAACTTGTAAAAAATTTACTAATGCTACAATAGATTTTTTTCCTTCACTCTCATATTTATTCATAAATTTAAAGGTAATAACAAACAAAACTTGCATTTAATGAATGACATGAGTAGTTTTTTATGCAATGAAAAAATAAAATCTTTTATAGAGTTGTTTGGTTTAACTGTAATGGTTTTTTTTTAGGTATTAACTGTAGTAAAATTCCTCTAAGCCTTCACATCCTTGCACTCTGTCATCTTTGTGTGGTAATAATGTGAATGCTTTAAGATATTGATCAGGATTATTATTATTGATCATTAGGTGTCAAAATTGGGGTTTTGGGTTTCATCCTTCATAATTTGAACATACTTTCTTATTCTTGAATTTAAGATAATTATACATCAAAGATGAATAATATAAAATGAATGGATATCAAAATTAATGTCTGTTAATTTTTTTATCTGAGCATTTTTATACATAGTAAAATCTTGATTGAATTTTTTTGTTCCTTGTCTGTTTATTAAGCATGCCAAAAACAGTATTTATTTGCTAAGTATGTTAGATCACAAATGTGTTTATATATAGCTATATGGTGCTTTTTTAGTATTAAAAACAGATTCTTTGTATTGGAGACCTCCTCATCTAACACTCTGTCACTTCTGTGGCAACATTGAGGATGGCTTTAAGGGAGGGACATTCATTCAAGACTGTACCATCGGTACCAGAACTAAATGTCTTTTGATCCCATCTTTGATATATTTTGAAAAAGTTTTCTGAAAATGGTGAATATAAATAAACTTTCTAAATTTCATTGCTTTAAATTAACGAGTTTTATATTGCATTTTTCAAACTTTTAGTAAAATGAAGAATTGTTGAATCAGATTCAGCCTTTGTTGGGGTTAGCAGTTTAGTTGAACTAACATTGCAAACTGACTGTACTTAAATTTATCACATAATCGAATATTACCATTGCAAATTGATTTTACTGTATATAAGAATATAGTGAAATATTTTATGTATTAATTGCATTTATTTTATTTTTTGCAGGTCTTCAAGTGAAAGAATTGAAGTAAATCTTGTGTAAAATGTGTGTAATAAACTATTAAATAAAATTTTTGTTTGCTTTTGTAATAATCAATAATCAGACATGTATTTTATGTAACATTTGTATATCAGAAGTTAATGCTTTTAATGTGAATCATAAATTTATTTCTAAAAGGAGGTTAATTCAGTAACATGATATTCCAGCTGTGTTTATAATCTTCTGTACAATTCAGAAAATACTTTCCGACACTAGAGAAATGTAAATAGTATTTTATTTTAATAAAGCTGCAGGGGAAAAACATTTGCATGATTTTTATGAATGCTCACATATATGTTTATGTAGGGAACATGTAGTTTAAATGTCTTAAATGCAGGGCATGTACAATCTCTATATGTCTGTATTTATGCAACTGTATTAACATAATTATAAAATAGCATCTGTGCTGCAACTTTGGCTTCTTGGGACATCAGTGGCTATTGAGTACGAGAAGTACCAGTATGGTAACTAAAGCTGGTTCAACTGCTTGCAGCATAATAGTTAAAGAACTAGATGAACCTGTTAAAATATTATATAAATATTTAATTGAATAAATTAAATAGTAGAAATGTTCAATACACTACATTCACACAAGTTAATAACTTCCATTTTGCATTTTTATTCCACATACTTCTGAAATTATCATTGCTATTTCTTGCTGAGGTTTTAAGAAATATATAATAAATTAAGTTTTTGAGTAAATGTAACTTTATTTTTTAACAACAAAACTTCTAATTAAACTCCAGTTAGATCAAAATATATTTTCCTTAATTTTTTTTCATGCACTGAAGTGTTACGCTTTTAAAATATGTTTTTATGTTGAAGTTCCTTGTCATTATTAGTAACTTGATTATATACTAATCATCACACTGCATAAAAAAAGGGGGGCAGTTCTATATCTCCCATTCTACTAGGCTGATTGACGAAAATCAAATTGCATTTTTCATATCTCAAAAGCACAACTTAAGATATGTATTAGATCTCTATCTATATAGCATTGTTCTAATATAGGTATTTTGACACAAAATCGGACTTTTTCTGAGTGACATGCCAGTGTTTTTCCACATTTCGATTCTACGACTCAAATTATGCCTAAATACTAAATTTTGTAAAATTAAGTGCGAAATTTATGGAGAAATTCAAAAATTAAACTTGGCTTCTTTTTTTTTTTTTAAAGTTTGCCAAGAATAATACACTTGGCGAACTTCTTAATTTATAGCAACCTATTTTCCTTTTTTCATTGCAGAGGAGCTGAAACAAATCTTTGTTCATACCTTGAAATAATTTTAACAAACTGTGTAAACCATATTTGGTGTTATTATCACTTCTAACAAATATGCTAAAATTCAAAATGGGTCTATATGTAAATTCATGTATATCTTAGAAAATTTTGAATACAAAACTAATCTTTTGCTGGTGTGCCTAGAAATACGTCAACTTTTTAAGATGATGTTACAAATTTTATAAGTTATAATTCAAAAGTTTTTGAAAAATTTAAAAATTATTTAAAAAATACAAATGTTAAAAATAAATTATAAAAGATAGGCGAATCTTATTTAGAATGAACCTAAATTTTGAAACGTGAAAGGAAGAATAAGTTTAATAAAAAAAAAGAGATATTAATAAATATATATTAAATTCAATTAACATTGAGGGGCTAAAATTTTGCAAGCTTATTTTTTAAAAACTACTCGTGCGTTTTTTAAAAAAAATCTGGCAGTTTGGCAGAATTTGAGTCGCAGGTTCGAAATATGGAAAAATTAGCATGCCACTTCAGAAAAAGTCAGATTTTGTGTCAAAATAACTGTATTAGAACAATACTATATATAAATTTAATACATATCTTAAGTCGCACTAAAAAGGCATTGAATTTCGTCAATCAGCCCATTAGAACTGTGCCCCCATTTTTGCACAGTGTAAATTTCTTTCCGTAGTAATTTCATCAGATTTGATTTTTCAAGTCACATTCTTGAGGTTTTTACAAATTATTAAATGCCGAAAGTCTACATTGCAATATTGATATCAGTTCGCATTGAGAAATATGTACACTTCTCAAAAAAAAAGGGACAGTGTTATATCTCCTGTTCTACTGGGCCGATTCACGAAATTCAAATTGCGTTCTTCATGTCTCCAAAGCGTGACTTGGGATATATATTAGACTTATATATAGCACTATTCTAACATAGGTATTCTGACAAAATCAGACTTTATCTGAAATAACACCAATTTTTTTACATATTTCGATTCTACGACTCAAAGTGTGCTTAAATTTTGTAAAATTTGGTGCAAAATTTATGGAGAAATTCAACATTTTATGTTGGTGCTTTTTATTCAGTTTGCGCCAAAATTAGTTCACTTGGCAAACCTCTTAATATGTGGCAACCTATTTTCATTTCCATTTTTACATAGTCGTGAGAGGAAAAAAAAAGACTTAATCGTTCCTTCTTTCAAATAATGTTCTTTATATTAGATTTTTAATTATAATTGTTATTAATTTTAAGAAATTTTTTTTTTCGAATTTCATTTTAATTGTTTATGTTGCAGAGTTTATTTTTAATAACTGTTTTAAAAATTACAATTTACTCATTCGAACTGCGTAGTTTAAATCAAAGGGGCATCGTTTATTTATTTTCAAATAGTTTTCTTTATATTATATTTTTAGTCATAATTTTAGGTAAATTTTAGACTTTTATCTTAATTGTTAGTGTTGCATTGTCTCTTCAGATAATTCTTTTAAAATTTTCTATTTATTCATTTGAACTGAGCATTTTAAATATATTTATTAATATAAATTTTCCAGAATTTGATTTTATTTATTTGAATTCCGTTTCTTTCAGAAGAATACTTTGTGACTCAGACTACGAAGCATTTAAAAACTGCACATATTAAAAGAGAAAATACAGTAAAGCACAGTTAACATGCCTTTTAGTGTTCCGTTCAGAAAAGATATATGAATACGAAAGATGTATAACCGACATTTTAACTTGGATGACATTGCACAGGGTTCGTAGCGGTCCTTACAAGTGCTTAGTAGTTCTTATATTTGAAAATAAAATATAAAGGCCCTTATAGATGCTTACTTTTTCTTTAAAGCCTTTTTTTTTTTTTTTTTTTTTAGTGCTTATTTTTAATCTTTTTTTTTTTAATGAACGTGCATTTTTTTCCCGTACCCAGAGTTGCCAACTCTCCCGATTTAGGCGGGAGACTCCCGATTTTCGACCGCTCTCCAGCCAACCCGATTTACAATATATTTCTCCCGACTTTTTCTTATTCTTAATATTTCTCACGATTTTTATGGAACTTGGCTTAATACTTCTTTATATGAACAAAAAAAAAAAAGTGGTTTTGGACGTCTGAAAGCAACTGAATTTTCTCTTGATTATATCTAAAATGAAACCTTGCGAATCAGATGAGAATTTCTGCTTTGTGATCGACAGCATACGTATCCAGAAACTTCGTTCTCCAGTTGTCCAATGGGCATCGAGCTCCACTGCGTGTCATCGGGCATATATTAGCCAATGAGCACAAAGCAAGCTCAAGGCCGTTGGCCGTTCTTTGGATGTTCTTTCGCTATTTCGTTCATCTTGTCCTGAGTTGTGTGAATACACGTGCCTTTAGGAAATAGTTTTAGAAATTATCGTCTTTTGATATGTCTGCGAGAAAGGTGAAATACTCGTGCACGTTTCAAAAATCGTACACAGTTGTCTTTCCTTCCATTATTTCTTCAAGGAAATGTAATAAATTTGCGAGGTGTACCATCTGTCGTTGCGATTTTTCGATTTCGCTTGGTGGAAGGGCAGATGTTCTCAAACATGTGCGTACACAAAAACACAAGGACAACATGAGTTGTTTTGAAAAAACGAAAAATTAATTTTTTCTTCGGAAACAAAAGACCAAAAAGTGATTAATGCAGAATGTCTGTTCTCTGCCTTTTTACTGGAGCACAACCTGCCACTGAATGCATCGGATCACGCTGCAGCTTTATTTAGAAAAATGTTTCCCGATAGTGAAATCGCTAAAAAATACTCAAGGTGCAAGAATCAAAACAGGTGCAGTTGTTAAAGAAATGGGTTTGAAAAATAAATCTTCAGTTATTGATTGCATTAAAACAGCTCTGTTCTGCCTCTCTACGGATGGAAGCAATAATACCAATTCAAAACTGTATCCAATTGTTTCTTTTTTTAATCCAGAGTCTTCAGAAATTGAGTGCAGTTTACTTTCTGTCCCCGCTTTAGAAGGACATTCGACAGGCCTTAATATAGCACAGCTAATTATTAAAACTTTAAAATAAAATGCAGTCCCTCTGGATAATTGCTTAGCGCTTGGTGCCGATAATGCACCAGTAATGGTAGGCTTGAAGGCTGGTGTTGCAGGCATCTTAAGAAAGGCAAATTCAGATTTGCAGATTATGAGGTGCACCTGTCACCTCTTAAATTTAGCAGCTGAAAAAGGGGCAGCTTCTTTACCATTAAATGTGGATGAACACATTGTTGATATTTATTATTATCTTGAAAGGAGTTCTAAAAGAAAGGAAAAATTGAAACAGTTCCAACAGCTGCATAATACTGAAATGAGAAAAATTTTGATTTTTTGTAATTTCTGCATCATTCAGCAATTCAACTGGCAGTTCTCAAAATAATACTGCAAAATATAAGCGTAAAGCTGATACAAATTTCTCTCAAAATAAAAGAAAAAATTGCTCAACACACGAAACATTTTCCGATTACTGTAAGTTTATCTTGTGAAGAACGAATATTTATGTTTTTTTCTTCGGACCTTAACAAAGCTTTTTGCTTTTTTTTTACAATTCATTTTGCCATCATTCGATGTTCTGAACACAATTCTACAAAGCAGAATTCCATTAATTCATGTTTTGCAATCAATGATTTATGATCTGTTTAAAGACATTTTATCAAAGTTTGTAAAACCAGTCTGTGTTTTGTCTTGTAATTCTATATATGATGTGATTTATGGTGAAACAGAAAATCAGAAGGAAGATGAAGATTTGGTAATAGGAGCTGCAACTACAAAAGTAGTGGAAGAACTTTCAGAAGAAAAAAAAAAAAAAGAAGACAAAATCTTCATGTTAGAAGTTACTTCTGTCGAGTATGTGATTACTTCCAGTCAACGATGAAGTGATTTTGCATGCTAAAGTTGCTGATGTTTCTGCTCTAGCAAATGCATCTTTTTTTTATACAAGGTACTTTTTGAATAGATTTGCTGTGTTACTTCGTTTAGTCATGAAAGATGATGATATTGATGTTGCTACTGATATACTGCAGTCGCAATTTTGCAGTTTACAATTAGAAAACTTGGATGAAGTTATAAAATCAGCTAGGATTGACACCCAGTGGAGGTTAACTGGAAAATTGAAAGGTGCTGATGGAATTTTAAAATATAGTGAACTCTCTAGAATTATGTTGGCCATCTTGACAGATCCCCATAGTAATGCAGAGTGTGAGAGAATTTTCTGTGTTGTTGCGAAAACGAGGACTAAATTTAGATCTAATATTAGTGATGACACATTAGAAAAACTTTTATTAGCGAAAGCAGGCCTACGTGGCAATTGCTATGAACAAAATTATGAAGTTTCTTTCTTAACGAGAGCAAAATCTGCCACTGTCCATAATATTTGTATGAAAACTGTTTAAAGTGCCTTTTTTTTTTTTTTTTTTTTAACGATGAAAGTAATAAAAATGTTTTTTATGTTTAAGGTATTTTTGTTTTGCTTGCATTTAAGACTTAGTAACTATTTAAAGTTAATTCATTATTAAAAACTATATTTTTATCATTTAAAAAGTCTTTTTAACATTGTGAAAAATCTCCTGATTTTTGAGTGTCATAGGTTGGCAAGTATGCGTACCAAAGCCGAAACTAAATAAGCAACTTTTCTTCCTTATATGCAACGTCAGATGGTGAATCATACTCCCGGAAATTGCTTTTTCCCCCTTTCTCTGCATTACCGTAACCTATAACCTATGGTGTGCGCGAGAGTACAGGCAGGTGCACGTCGTTCTATTGGTCAAAGAATTGCGAAAATGGTAGAAAATTCTTTTACATTCGGTATTCTTTTCCTCCCACCCTAATACTACACACGTTTGAATTTCTATCAAGATTTTAATAATATGCATTCTCGTTCGCGTGGTCAGTTCATATTCGTGTTTATTATGATCGTTATGCTTATATTATGAGTATATGCATGAATATTTATAATAATATAGTTGCAGTAACTGCTGAAGTATAGATGAACTTCCAAAAATGGGTGTGTTTTTACACAGATTAGCTTTCTAGGGAATAATATTCAGAATGGCTTAAATAAAAGGAAAGTAATCGAATAGTCAAAATAATTTCTCTCCCCCCCCTCACACTGTCCAATCTGGATTGAATAGGACAAAGTTTTTGCGGTCTACCCAACCTAAGCGAAGATTGATTCTATTCCGGAAATTTAACGCAGTCTGTTGAAACTTAGAATCAGAAACACCCCAAATTAGTAAGTCTCTTTCTTTTCCTTTATTTAGTTCTTTATTCTTCGAATACCAGCAGCTGTTGATTCCGATTGCGTAATATCACATGTGTAAGAATTACGCCGCACGTATTGCGCAATAACGTTGGCGGTATTTTGCAGAGATAATTAATTTTAATGTTTAGTCTGAGATTTGTTTATGAACACTTAAGAGTTTTTCTGTGCTTCTAAGCAGAATATTTCTCAGTTCCGTTGGTCTGTTTTTATATGATGCACATATCGAAATGTCAAAATCATTTAGCCGAGAAATCTAAAGAACGGCTACTATCTCCCCCACTCCTCTTTTTCCAGTTACTATCCGGAATATTTGGCAATTTCCGAGTATGCGGGTTAGTTAAGCTTTTACTGTTAAAGGAGACTGCATGATCCGTCTTCTGATTTCAGAAATGTGCCTCTTTTTTTACTTAAATTACTTTGCTTGGAATATATGTTAAGGGAAAACTTATGCAATGAAAATTTAGAAATTGTTCAGAATTTTGATTTAAGTTAAATTATTTAAATATTAATATGAGTGGAAAAATAAATTGTATTTTTTATTAGGTGCCAAACGAATGCAATTAATATGGCTTATTATTATTTTCTATATTTTGAACTGAAATTTCATCATTAAATCTTGTAATAAAGTTTAGTTCTGCATAGTTTTTTTTTCTTCTCATTTTAAACTAATTCTGTAAATTGAACTGTCATTTAAAATTTGGAAAAAAAAAAAATTGTTTTCCATGTTTGAAGTAATGCTCATTTTCTTAATAAATATTGCATTGCTTATATTTTAAATTACAAGTCTTAATTTTTCTTTTAAGGTTATGCAGTTGTGTATAATGTAATTAGACAGGTGCTTATTTTTTCGTTAAAATGTGCTTGAAAAGTGCTTATAGGTGCTTATTTTTTTAACTAAAATGTGGCTATGAACCCTGTTGCATACACTGCTTTAAACAGTTTTTCTTCAGGCATTCTGCTTTATTCTTGCTTTATTTCTTCAGACATTCTGCAAGTATATTAAAAAGCATCCAACTTTTCGAAACATCTTGGTATTTCTGACGATCATTTTTAATAATGTTATCGCTTTCCATTTCATAAAGGCCCACAAATGGCCAAGTGGTAAAGTCGCTGAACACTGGTAGTTTACTCCGGGGTTCGAATCTAGGTAAACGGGCTGGTTGTATGGCTGTTTTCATTGATTTTCTCATGTGTAACGTGTATACCAGCTGGTTTCCCTTAGAAAGTTCTTTACGAAGGCATCCTTCCTTTTAGGCAGATAGCCCTGCTTTGCCGTAACGTAACAATACAATTCAATCCATTTCATCAGTATTTTTAAGTCAGAGCCTTTATCAATCTTTAGAGGTTAGCATTTTGAAGGTATGAGATGAAAGGGAAAACTGGTTTCATCAAAAGGTTTTCGTTTATTTAATTATGGTAAAGCACACCAGGGCTATCTACCTAAGGGGAAGGATGCCTTCGTGGAGGACTATCTAAGGGAAACTGGTTCGTATACACGTTACACATGGGGAAAACCACCGAAACGCCCATGCAGCCAGCCCGTTCGCGGGATTCAAACCTCGGACCGAACTACCAGTCGCTCTTCACTTTAATCTGCAATGATATCATTTTTGTATTTTCTGTTAACACAAGCTGAATTAATGGTATTTGCTGATGTACACGTCCAAGTGTTTTCTGTTTGAACACCTAAATTATTATGAAGTATCCTGAAAGTATATTCAAAAGCGTTCCACTTTTTTAAACATCTTGGTATGTCTGCCAGCCAAATTTCCGTTCAAATTTTTGCTTACTTTTCTCCCTAATTTACTTCTTTTCTTGTAGTTATTTTCAGTGCTCACACAAAAATTAAGATTTTTCGATTGCTAGACTTCCATAAATTTTGCATTCTTGCAAATTTTTTTAAAATATGAATTGCATCAACTGCGTTTCAGTTGAAGACAGCTTTTCATTTTCTAGACATTTTAACTATAAACAAAGTATAGAGCAAAGTGCAAAGGATAAATATTTTAATTAAAATATTTTTTGCTAAATGACAAAGAAATAAAACAGTCCAGCAGTGTTTATTCTGTACCACCGAGTGACCCGATCCTTATATCGGCTGAAACAATCTAAATCATATTAAAGATCATGTTTTTTTATACAATGTAATGCGAGAGAAAAATTAGCTTCTTAAAACATTCTTTTTAAGAGGATTAATATAAAAATTTATATATATATATTTTTAAAGCTGTGACTTGAACCAAACTGTCAAGTTTAATTTACATGGTGGTTATAATTAAAGTTCCACTTTGAAATGGTCATAAAAGGAAAACTACCGGACCAAATGTTATCAAACTTGGGAATCGTGTAAAGGAGGTTATAGGAATTTATTTTCCGCCGGGAAAAAAAAAGAGTTCAAAAACTCACCACCAGGGAAAAAATGGCACTGTATGCGATATACTTACATGAAAATATCGGTTTAAAATGTGTTTAATCGTTTCCGAAACGTGTTACAAAGCATGTTCAATGTAGCGTCCAGCATTTTCTGAAAGTAAGTTTAATCCTGTTACTGCATTCTCAACAGCAGCTCTTAGCATATCAGGAGGAATGTTACGGACATGTCAGTGTATCACATTTTTCATTTCTGCCAAATTGTTTAGATTATCACCATAGCTAAATGTCACAGAGGTTGAGGACTGGTGGGAAGAGGAGAAGTGTTGGCCTATATAAGACGTTCATTCGTGAAATGTTGCCTAAGTAACTGTGCGACACACGTGAGGTGGGGCCCAGCACTGCATAAAAATCGTAGTATTTAAAATGCCACATTACTGCATTTCATGTATCACGAAACATTTTAACATTGACAAGTGAGCTGCAATCACAGTGGTCCGGTTGTCGACTGCTCTTCAAAGAAAAATTTTTCAGTTATGAAAGTACCTGTCATTCCACACCAAACGGTGAAGAATGCTATGGAACTAAACATGAGGGATTTCCTTGGCCCAAATCGATTAAAAGCGTTTTGAATCAGTATCTTCATGTTTTAGGGCCGAATTCAGGCTTAAAAAATTACAAATTAGCGATCTGTAAGAAAACGATTTCCAGATTGTACGCAGTTGTGCGAGTGATTTGCGATCTCACATTTTCTAATCGCTAATTCGTGGTTTTCACGGACGAATTTCTCCCTTGCACGGATGACGCACTCGACTTTTATCGTATTTAACGCCTTTAAATGGTAATTTGCTTACTTCAAAGTTTCTTAAGGGTATACAACATATTAAACCCGTGTAACAAAAGGTTAAGTTATATTCCGACCTATATTTCGTGTAAAAATATTGCATACGGCGCCATTTCCCCCGTGGTGGTGAGGTTTCGAACTTTATTTTTTTCGCGGAAAATAAATTCCCATGACCTCCTTTACACGGTTATCAAGTTTGATAACATTTGATTCTGTAGTTTTCCTTTTATGACCGTTTCAAAGTGGAACTTTTAATTATAACCACCCTGTATATTATTAAATTTTCATTTGAAGCTATGCGTTATATGTATACCATGCGTAAGATTTTGGCTTTTATGGAAAAAAATTAAGAATCGAAGCAAATATACTTAGGGTAATGAACCAAAACTGAAAAAATTTCCCCTCCCTCCGAAAATAAAATATTGAAACTTCGACCTTGAATTTATAGGATTATCCAAAATATTCAATTTGACTTATCTTCTAAGTCCTAGTTCCGACAAGAATTCCGAATTACTGAAGTAAAAGGTTTAGTATGTATTCACTGTATGTTAATAAAGTAATCAGAGTGTAATAAAAATAGATTATAGAATTTACTCTGATGCAACTTTTTGTCTGAATGCACAGCATGTAATGGAAGAGAAGGCTTGTAGAGATATGTTTTTGACATGCCTCTAAAAGTGGATGTCATACTCCTTTTGTCTCTTCAATGTCAAAAAGCTTTGAGAGGCAACTTTAGTTTTTGGGAAAGAAAAAAAATCACAAGAAGTAAAATTTGAAGAACATGCAGGACGATTGAGTACACATACTTATTTTCGGAACACAAGCGGTTCTCCGATTGGTTATTGAATAATGAAAAGATGCATTGTCATGCAATACAAAACATTTGGAATACGTTTTCTGACTGAAAACGTAAGATTAAAAGTCATCTGCTTAATTCACAGCCATTTACAAGTCAACTACTCGGGCAACTGCAGAATCGTTTTCGATTTAAACACTTCTTTAGTCTTCCGAGAACATTCCTTCTTTAGCTCATATTGCAAGAATATTAAGTGAATACAATTATTGCAAAAGAAATTGAATATTCATTTGCACTACGGCTTGGTAGTTTACTAACGAGTTAACAAAACTTAAATTCTGCCTTTTGTGTCTAAGAATACAACAATATTTTAAATATTTACAAATAAAATATTTAATTGGAGCCTCACCAGTTGCCTAGCATTTGAAGATTATTAAATACTAATTGTTAGTTGCGAAGACTAACCCATGCTGCATGGTTGGTTTTCGTAGTTTTTTAAGTTCTTCTATGAAAGCATCTTAACCATATAGCTCTCATGTTCTTTCTATGTTCAAATAACCAACTAACGTAGTTTAAGCGCGATTTCCAACTGAAGTTACTAGCAAAACCCGAATACTCATTAAAAATCATTTAGCTTGCCAATCGGGAGTAACATGAAAGATACGGCGCCAATAATTGAATTGCTGTTTTTAAACTTATAAGGTCATTCCTTAAAAAATCGCCAAACTATCGTTGATGCCAGTGCTGCCAAAAATAATTGCGGCAACCCTAACTTAAGAAAGAAGTATAATAGTAAATAACTATTTAAAGATTATTGTTTTAATTTAGATAAAAGGTTAATTTCATATAATACTTTTTTATTATTATAATTTATATGAAAAAGGCTAAACCTGACTGATGGAAGCATAAGAGTAAATAACTATTTCAAATCATTTTTATAATTTATATAAAAAAAAAGCTAAACATAACTGAACGGATTCCTGCATCGCTATTTCGCTACCGAGTTATCGCTAAAGCATAATTTCATCTTGTTGGTTGTTCAAACATAATTTTCTATAATGAATGATGCCTTTTCTTTGAAAACATTCTTGGTAAAGTGCAGAATCGCCCACTTATTTGTTTGGCAATTTTTACAAGGTTAAAAACAATTGAATTTTTATCAATTTTCTTTTACTTTTTAAGTGAAAATAGGCCGATGTGTACATAGATAAGGTCAAGGGTGTGCGTAGTGCCATTTTTGTGAATTTTTTTTAAAGTGAAAATAGGTCGATGTGTACATGGATTGCAGACTTTTCGTCATGGGCAGTTCCAAAATTGTTAAATCTATAGGATATCAAAAAAGGATTTGAAATCAAAAAGGATTTAAAAATTAAACTAGTGTTTCAATGCCGTCTTAAGAAATATAGAACTATCTAAAATTACGCAATTTGAAATCAGTGCGTACGCTAGATTTGACGCGCTGTTAAATGGGCGCGTTTGCTAGATTTGGCGCTTTTGCGCATACATTTTCGCTGCAATTTTTTACGGTCCTCAAAATGGAATAGTACCTATATTACTGATGATTAGAATTCATTTCTAAACAATTACATTCTAAAGTAGAATTTTAAGGATATAATGAAAGTACGCTACGCATAAAAATACATTTTAGGATAAAAAATGAGTGGATTTTTTATGCTTAAAAACTTCTTAAACACATTTAATAAACGTACCCTCGCTGTTTATTGAATTCAGAATGTTGAGTGTCGTTATATAATTATTGTTACTTGTCCACAGAACTTGGTGACTTATCCAGCCATAAAGCAGCTGCAGATCATTTCTACATAACCATTGAACTTCCATTAATTCGGTCTCTAGAGGGTTGTATGTTTATATTATAATTTGACTTTTATAAAAATTATTAATTCTAAACCTTATCTTTCTATAAAAATATACTGTGCTTTAAAAATATGGATGATAGTATCAGCCGCTCTTTCAGCCACTTCATAAGCAACAGCTTGTTTAGAAATAAATTATGCAGTTAATGTCATGAAATATTTTCATATTCAAATAAACATAAAACGAAAGTTATCAGTTTTAGACAATTCGATTTAAAAGATGTTAAAGTAAAATAGCAGACGATAAAACGCGGAAGATAAAAATTTACTCTTACAAATATTTCTTTAAAAAAAGGAAAAAAAAGAGAGAAATTAAAAAAAAAAAAAAAATAGTTAAAAATTTGAATAATATCATCTATAATTAAAAAAAAATAGCTTTTCATATAGTATTAATAAATATTTATTACGCATCATTGAGGGAAAAAATTTCATATAATTAATTCTCCGTAAAATTTTATTTGAAATTTAAGGTTAAAAATAGCTGTGGCAATTCACTGTAACAAAAATCCATAAACTACATTTGGCGTTATTATCGCTCAAAAAAAGATGCCAAATTTCAAAACGCGAAAATATAAAAGTCTAATTTTTTGCAGGTATGCTTAGAAATACACCTACTTTAAGATGACGGTAAAAATTTTATAGGTTATAATTGAAAATTTTTTTCGAAAAATTTATAAAAATTATTTAAAAACAGAAATTTAAAAAATAAAACACAAAAATGGGTAAATTTTATTTGGAATGAACCTAAATTACGAAATGTGAAAGGAAAAATTAAAAAAGTTTAATAAAAAAGGAGATAATTATGAATATTTGCCAAATTCAATTAACATTGAGAAGCTAATATTTTAAAAACTACTCTTACGATTTTTACAAAACTTGGCAGTCTGGCATAATTTGAGTCGTAGAATCGAAATATGGAAAAAAAATTGGTATGTTATTTCAAAAAAAGTCCCGATTTTGTGTCAAAATACCTATGTTAGAATAGTGCTATATATAAAGCTAATATATATCCTAAGTCACGCTTTCGAGACATGAAAAACGCAGTTTGAATTTTGTCAATCGGCCCAGTAGAACAGGAGATATAGCCACTGTCCCCCCCCTTTTTTTTTTTTCTTTTTGAGCAGTGTACATCCAGATAAGATCCATTGCAATGATTTAGCAGCTACTATGTTTGATTATAGATTTTTAAATCTGTAAATTTCTTGTTATTTGATTATTTAACTTTAACAAATATTACTTTGCGTTATTGGGGCAATGTATATTGTTTACGTTAGGGAAAAAAATTCTCCGAATACCTATATATTCAATTCATTTTATACCTTGTAACAGCTTAATATTGTTATTAAAATATTGTAATTTAAAATAAATAAGTTGTAATGTATGTGTTAACGCAAATGTTTAATGAAGGCTCAAGAGCCACGTATGGCTCTCGCACGAAGAATTTTTTTTGGGGAGGGGGTTAATGTTAGATAATCTGATTTGTATGTCGCTATTTTGTGTGTTAAATAAAAATATTTTTTCTGTGTTTCATCAATGGAGTTTGCTTCATATTGCGAAAGAAGTATCAGTCTTAATTATTTTGGAGGCACCGGCCGAGATCGAATAATCGTGTGTATTCTTATTTTATTGGAATAATCGTGTGTATTCTTATTATAGTCATTAGTTCCTGACTGAACGTAATATTACTGATACTAGTTTATTACTTCCTATTAATATTGAATTGCCTTATTCTATTAGTTCATCACTGAATGTAATATTAGTGATACCAGGTTATTACTACTTCCTGTTGATACTGAATCGCCTTACTTTATTAGTTCATCCCTGAACGTAGTGATACCAGATTAGTACTTTCTGTTAATATTGAATTGTCTTATTTTATTACCATATTGGATATTATTATTAATATTCATTTTAGTTGTCTAAATTAAAGTATTTGATTTGAGTTATTCTGAGGAAGTATAAAGAACACAGTGTTCGTTAATTTTAAATATAGAAACAATGTCTTACTTAGAAAGAGGTCGTAAGGAAGATTTGCAAAATCTCACGGCTGAACTGGGAGTTCATGTAACTGCAGATTTGAAAATAGTCGATTTAAAACAGAAAATTCTCGAAAACAGAGATTATGATGAAGTATTCGTCAAAGGAGTCTTAGACACAATAATACAAAAACGAAAAGAGAGAGGAAAGAGAAGAACGGAAGGGAAAGAGAGGGAGGATGAAGCAGAAGAGCGGAGAAGGAAAGAACAGTATGAATAGCGAGATTAAGACTTGAAGCAGAGAGCAAGGTCTCAAACCACCGAACAGGTCCAGCTGAAAACGGAGCTGCGTCACCTTATGTAGAAATTCGATGACAAGAAAGGAGATAGCAGTCTATATTTGCTATTGTTTGAAAGGCAAGCAGAATGGACTCAAATTGATAAAGAAGAATTTCTATCTCATTTAATAGGACTACTTCCTTACAAAGTAACACAGTTAATGGCTAGAGAAACCTCCGATAGCTTTATCGGAGGGTTCTCTAGCCAGGACTATGAACACGTGGTTTAAGCTAAACCCGGAAAAGTTTAGGCAGAAATTTATGTAACATCACAAGAATACCGAATCCACATGGGTGGATTTCAACTATGAAATAGAAAATTATTGCAAAGAATGGGTAACTGGTCTAGGAGTTGAGACTTTTGATCAGTTGCTGGATTTGATGGTGATTGACCAACTTAAACGTCAAGTTCCTCCTGAAATTCGAGATAGTTTCCTTGATGAGTGGGTAGAGATGATTTCATTTAAAAAATTAGCTGAAAAACTTGATGCCTATGAAAACGTTCGTGGAAACTTTCAAAAAAGGCCTGTAGTGGATCGGCAGAAAGAAAAATACAATGCACTAACTCAAAGTAAAGTAAGTTCAGATAATAAAAATAAAACTGGAAAAAAAAATTGGCATCAGGATTTAATTTGCAAAGCTGGTTACCTAGACCTAGAATTCCACATCCAGATGATTAATATGAAACACTGAAGACGCCACAATGTTATCAGTGTGCAGTCTATCAACATTTAAGACAACAATGTCTAAAACTTAAGAATAGTACTGAATCTCCTGCTAATCTTAACAGAATTAGTGCAAAACCAGAGGATAAATTTCTATGAGCTTATACCAGTATGGATTACGTAAATGGTCATAAAATTCCTATATTAAGGGATTCAGGTGCTAGTATTGATATAGTTTGTCGCAAATACATCACGCCGGAAATGCTGACAGGTGAAAATGTGTGGGTGCAACAACTATTAGATTTGAATCCAACCTGTTTACCATTGGCTGAGATCGAACTAAATTGCGATCTTGGCCGAGTAATAACTAAGGCTGCCATTATTAGAAATGAACTAGACAAAGGAAGATATTTATTAGGCAATCGAACTTTTGCACTGTTGAATAAACAAGGAAAGGAGCCTGATAGTTGTCCTCACCAAGTTAATGCTGTCTCTACTAGAGCTCAAAGGAAAAGAGAAATAACTGAAGAGAAGATCTTGGAACCGATGAAGGAAGAAAATAAAGCATCCAGAGATGTCTTTGAAGAAGTTAAATTACCGGAACTAAATACGGAAGATGAAGCTCTCATGAAATTGGTAACCATTGACTCAAAAGAAGTTGCACAACTTCAGCTTACTGATAAGGAACTGTCTAAAATCATCCAAGAAGATAATGCAAAAATGAGAACTATAGTCTGACAAGAAAAGAGCTTTTAGTTAAAAAACGATGAATAAAATGGGCTTGAAAGACACCTTGTTATACATGGAAAAATTCAAGCCGTCAATTATAAAGATGTGCCACGAAGGAACTTCTGGTCATTTGGGTGTTAAAAACACCAAAAACAGTCCTGCTGAGGTTAAAAGAAGTATTTTTGATGAATTGAGTTGTTCGATTGTTCGTCAAAAAGCACATTCCGTTGACAGTTTTATGAAACTTTTGACATCAGTTAAAGAAAATTGTAATGCTAGAAAATCTCAGTGAGCCATTACACTCTACTAAAGTCAGTGATGAACCCAATGCTTTGCAAATCCAGCCCACACATCCTAACTTTCTTCAAGGAGTTTTAAATGCCGAAGAAGGGGCCCATACAAATAAAACTGGGAAAAAAATTGGCATCAGAAATCAGAAAACACTAATCCTGACATATCAAATTCAATTTTGTTAAATAATTTAGACCCTAGCTCTAAAGGAAGTAAGGATTGTATAAGGAAGCATATAAGAAGAAATTCCTATACTTTAGAATATCCATATACAGCTTTAATTATAGCCAATGCTGGTTGTGAGTGTAATCTTGATCCCAGTAAATGTGAATACCTTCGTTGTGCTTCAGTGAATCAAAAAGAACTTGAGCCAAATCCTGCGTTTAAAAAAGAGAAAGTTACCAAACGGTAAAGTCTTCCTTATTTCAAGCACTGAAACAATCTCTGCAGGAAATAATGTCGTTGAGACTACAGCTCCATGCTCAAAGAAGTATTTTCAAATTTAGAAGAAAGTGCTAAGATATTTGTCAGTCCAGTTCATGAATCCAGCCATTCTTAGATAATGAAGACTTTCAAGGTGATACTTTTACTTAAATAATCATGATTCACAGCTAGTTGATGTAGAAATGATTTACATGTAGTTGATTTGCAACCCTAAGTTGAAAAGCAACCTTCCGATTCACCTGATTTAAAAAGTAATGCAAGCAAAGAAATTTTAGTAAAAATATATCAGGAACTGCAAGAAAGCCACGAAATGAGGGTAAAGGAGTTACTAGAAGAGCAAAAGAGACAATAGCTAAAGTTTCAAAACGAATTTAAATTGCAAGAAAAGATGCTGACTGAAAAACTTAATAATCTTGAACTTTCAGATGCTGTTGCTGAAGGTTTTAGTGCATTATCTGATATTGTTTCTTTTGATGATGAACAACGTGAGCATGCTATCTTGTATATAAGCAAAAAAAATTACTAAATTTGGAAAGAATTGTTGTACTTCTGAAAAGGAGTGCACTGCCATCATCTATGCTATCAAGGAACTGCATTTTTATCTGGATGGTCAGCAAGAATTGATTCAAACTGATCATAACCCTTTAGTCTGGCTACAATCCAACGCCAAATGTAACTCTAGGTTGATGCGTTGGGTACTTTCATTACAACCTTATAATTTTAAGGTCATTCATCGCAAAGGATCTTTGCAGAAGAACGTAGATGTTCTGAGTAGAATTAACTTTGTATGTAACCAAATTTAAAATTTATTTTATTATTTAAATGTATTTGAACGTTTTCCATTTTCTTTCTATTTAAATGTGGTGTAAAAGTATTTGTTTTAAACTTAAAATTTTTCGCCTGAAGTTTGGAAACTTTTGAGAAAAGTTACCTTTTCTCTTTAAGCTCAAAAACTTTCGAATTTTACAGAACTTTTCCCTTCGATAAAAGTATATCCGTTGGGGAAGAGGTTGTAACGGCTTAATATTGTTAGTAAAATATTGTAATTTAAAAAAAAATAAACTTTAATGTGTATGTTAACGGAAATGTTTGTAACGCAGGCTCGAGAGCCATGTATGGCTCTCGCACGAAGAATGTATTTTTTTTTTTTTTTTTTTTAATGTTAGATGATCGTTTTCTCTTTTCTCTCTGGTTTGTATGTCGCTATTTTGAGTGTTAAATAAAAATATTTTTTCTGTGTTCCATCAATGCAGTTTGCTTCATACTGCGAAAGAAATATCATAACCTGCAGTGAAGTCTGATAATTTCTTAAATCTTTGCATTTTCGTGGTGTCCGTAGAGAGATAGATAACTTTGAGGCTTTTTAATATTTGCTGAAGAGAATTTTAATCTATGATTTAAATTTTTAAAAAATATAAATTTATCAAAAATATTTTTCAGAACAGTTTTAAAAATGCTTATAAAGAAGTCTACGTAAATTTTCTTTCACAGGAGGATTTCTTTCAAAACCATCGTTATATGATTAATCTTTCATGCTTTCAAAATAATAAGGGCATACAGGGTGTTGACATTTACATTGTGGGAAATATGTTTTTTAGGTGCTACTTAGGTAGACGGTTACACGGATTTTTGGCGATTTACTTTGGCGCTGTTTTTACAATCGCCAGCCATCTTGAAAACGCTGTTTGTACGTATTTTACGCATAGTAAAGTATTCGAAACTTTAAAAAAATAATGCATTAAATTTTTTGTTGAAAACGTCATTTTTTAAGATGGCAGGCAAATGTAAATAAATACATTTACTACGAGTATAAAATACTAACATAAGGTTAAATTATTACTTTCATATAGAAAAAAAAAAAAAAAAAAAAAAAAAAAAAGAATAAAAACATTGCGCCAACGTTTAATTGAATTAAAATATTTCCAATAACAACATTTCATCTTTGAAAGGGACATAACCGTTCGCTATGAAATCTAAGGAATTCGAAAAGATCTATAATAAAATTTTAAAATGGCGCGGTAATGCACAAATATTCAGTAACCAATCATACCTGTTTACAGCTCGTTAATGCACAAATATTCTGCAATCAATCAGGAAGCTGATTACATCACGCATAGAATTAAAATTATTTAAATAATCATACATAATAAAATCATTTTTCAAAAAAATGCAAAATGAAACTATTTTAATATTTGGCAGTCATAAATGTTTAAAACATTAGATTAAATTTATAGATATTAAAAACCAATTCATTTTAAAGTAAGGTGACGTCATTAATTATATCATCCACAACATAAAATTACATAAAATATCATAAAATTTTTATTTAAAATAAAAATTCACAATTAAAGTGATTTTTAATATTCAGAAGCCGTAAATAATATTTAAATTTTATAATAAAACGTATTATTTTTAAAATAAAGTGACAACGAAGTATCGGTTACCATAAATAATTTGTCCAGCAATAGGTTTACCATAAGTCGTATCGCTCGCCGAAAAAAAATCGCCAAAATCCGTGCAACCGTCTACCAAAGTAGCACTGTTTTTCATATTTCTTTCAGTGATCAAAACGATTAGCCAGGAATATTTTCAAAGCAAAATTAAGAAAATTGTTTATAACAAGTTTTTCATAAAGTATCCTTTTATGTGTGAAACATTATGTGAAAAATTGGTGTGTCAATGAAATTGCCTGTGGACCAGTAATCTCGAATGCTGTCTTTTTCAGTATGTCCCATGAGTAACACTAATTCAAAAAATTTCTGAAGCTCATCAGATATAATTGGCGTCCAGTCGCTTTCATGCTTTCTTTTTTCCCTTATACTCGTATTTGGCCTCAACTCTAAGATTTGAGAAGCATATCGATAGTTTCTCAGGTTAAAATTTTACACTATTCATCTGGAAATTAAAAAGAAGTAACAGCAAGATGAGAGTTTCCGAAAATTTAGTCCTTATACCAGGATTACCAATAAAGATCAGTATGTTAGCTTTGCCATGTTCATTTGGCTGTCTCCATTCAAATAAATCATTAGCGTTGCTTTTGAAGTCATCTGCAACTTTATCTTCATTAAAAGATTGATTAAAACATATTTCTTCTGTATCTGAACAGTGTGAATCTGTGTCAACAAAAGTTTTCCCTTCTGAATCTCTAAGCAACTTATTAATTTCGTTCTGACTGAGACCTTTGAAACGAGGTACCATAATAGGAACTAAATAAGAGCATGAAAAAAGTTACACTGAAATCACGAGAAAATGCTCTAATGTTTGACAGAGAGATAGCATCTGTTTTATTTTCAAGTACTACATTGGCGGAAGACGTCTTCGCCAAAACGTAGCCAATCAGATAAGAAACGGAACACAGTGCCTAGTCAGGGGCTTCTCTGAACAGGAAACTGGACCACCTAGAGGATCTAAAGATAAGCGATTACTCTAAAAGGGAGAGAGAAACGCTGGTACGACATGTTGTAACATAGCCGGCTTAAAAGCAACTAAATTTCACGGTACAACAGTTGTACCGCCGGTCAACTTTCAAACTTTTGACTCAAAACATATTTTTGCATATATTCATTATAAAATTCAAATTTTGTAGTAAATATATTTTGGCAGAGCATTCAGTATCTCTAAGCCTTAACCATAGGTACCTTAAGGCATTTATCATACATAACACAAATATTTTGCTGAAATCGCTTTTTGTTGTCCAGTTGCTTAGAATTTTATAAAAAAATTCATAATTAAAATCGACGTTGCAAGTTAATGAAAAATAATTACGATGTGATTTTTGTGTAAATGTCACTAAATATACAAATTGTATTACCCATCCAATATTGCGTGTTTCTTTTATGCGCAAGTGTGCCTGCTATTTGATATGTGTGGAAGTACTACCAAACAACTGTTAACATGCTCTCTGGATGTGTAAAAAAAACAAACAAACAAAAAAAAAAAAAAAAAAAACGCTTTTTGAGACGAGAGCTTGGTAGCACTGTGTCAGACGTGATGCAAGAATATGATGTCTCTTTTTATTCTTACCTCCATGTGTTGCGTGTGGATGGAGTAGCATTTCTCTGACCTAAACCATAAGTGAAATTTTAGACAGTTATTTGGAATGGTATGTTGGTTTTCTTTTGTTGGTATGAGAGTAGAAGAATTATTGGTATTGGAGAAAGAATTAAGATTCTGAGGAAGTTCAGTTAACAGCATAGCAGATTCACAGTTTCGTAACTTTCTCATTTGAAATGGCTTTTTATTTATTTATTTGTGTGTATTAATAATCTTATCAAAATTATTTTAGTAAATGATAGCATTTCTACTTTTGCCCAGTTTCTCAATCATTCAATGGATATCAAAATTGTATGCCAGCTGAAATGTAGATGTAAAATAGCTTTTTTAAAAACTGACCATCCAAGAAATTCTAGAAATATTTTAATATAAAATCTGATCTATTGAGCATTCAAAGACCAAGAAAAGACATGTATTTCAAGTATTTAAAAAATTCTGACATAATGTACAGTCAACTATCAAATTTTGTGATGATGAAAGCTACAAATGCTAAGTTTTCAGATATCCAGTAAAAAGTGACATTTTCTAATCATTGGAACTTAAGAAATGCTAAATTAAGATGATATGACAAAAGTCTTGCATTGCACTGACAACACTTCAATCAGTCACAACAGGACAATCTGTAGCATGGTTTTAAATGCAGAAAATATAGTATATGTTTTGGCATTTCGAAGCTTTGAATTACTTTGTAATTCGGAAGTATTGTATTCAGAACTCTTTATGCAAAACGCATCATAAAAAGAAATATATATATAAAGAATATTCATATAATTTTTATAAGTCATGTTATCTGATGATTCAGAATCGCTGAATTCTTGACAGTTGGCGATCTCAAACTACCTACTGCACTACCTTATTATTTAAAGTATTTTCTTTCGTGATTTAAATATTTTGATGAAAGTTTACAAAAACAGACACTAAGATAACTACCGATTTAGCTAATAAATGCTGTTGAAATACAGTTGTTCATAAGTGGATCCAAAAAATCATACTCCTCAGAGGGTTAAATAATCTTAACACTTTGAAGTAAGTCATGTCATAAGATTTCACATGTGGTTATTGCAGAACTGTTCTAAAACTGCACAGGTGTGGATTTGAGCCAAACAAGAAACATACAGAATTCATAAGGGAAGCAAATACTGTTTAATTAAATGGGTAAAGGATGTTTTTAAAGCTCGTTGCAGATTTTTGTACCTATAGTTTTTACGACGATATATTATGGTCATGTACTTAAAATGTTTTTAAGAGTAATTTATGTCTAAATGTTAGATTTAAATACTTCGTTTAGATTACTTTAAAGCATCTTTTTAATTAAAGTTAGTATTTCTCAAATGAGGAACACATTTTAGAAGCATTTGCTCCAGAGAGGTTTTAAATTTGTAAAGAATGGTAGTACTTTAATAATATATTTGAATACAATTAATGCTACAGCCGGAATGTATCAAATATAACAGCATTGTGCTTTGCATTACTTTGATTCCTCAGTTTCCATAAAATATTACTATTGTAATCCTACCAGTATTGATTTTGTATGCAAGTTGTATGAGTAGAAAGTAATAAAAATGTTACTTTGTGTTTTTGCAAAGACTAAAGATGTTAATCCTTTATATATTATATATAAATTAAATATAATATGAAAGTAGAAAGGTAACATGAACAAGAGACCTTAGTGGTAAAAAATTTTGCGCATTGAGCTGCAAAATTGAAAAAAAATATTTGCAAAGAAGAGGAATGTTTGAAAGCTATTGCCAAAAAGTACATTTGACACTGTAGTTCCTGTGTAAAATAGTTACATCATGTAAAACAGCTAACACTACTAAAGAAGCCTTAAGTTATCGCATAAAATTTTAACGTAAAAATTACAAAACGATATAACTTCAAAATCAAAAAGGTTTAATCCGGAATCGCGGAAGTCCCGACGAGTCCGGATTAACGACTTTTGACTGTAGTCTGTTTTTCAGCAAACAGCCATTTTTAATCCCAAGATTTGTGTTTCTAAAATTTTTTTTTTAGTCCTTTTAATATACAAAAATTTCTACCTATTTTATCTTTAGTGCTGCTTGCTGTGCAGTAGAAGCAAGCAGGTGCAATTTTTTTAAGCCCTTTTGATATACAAAAATTTCTACTTGTTTCATCTTTTCGTACTGCTTGCTGTGCAGTAGAGCACTAAGCGTATGAATGTTTTGCAATAAAAACTGTTCTATCGTGGATATTTTATAAAATCTGATCTCAAAATAAAAACTACCATTCGTAGAAGCAAATTTAACCAATATTTTTTTTTTTTAACTTTAAAGAGTTGTGAAAGTGCACAAGCATATAATTTTCAGCATAAAGAGCTGATATTAACTACTATATAAATTCTGGGATATGGAAGTTTTTATTGACGTACTGATATTTTTTTAGAATAATTTTAATAAAATTAAAACAATTTTCTCTACATTCACAGGTATATCATTTATTAATATATATGGTATTATCATAATTGAAACTTGAGTACCTGTGCTATGTCCAACACTGATTTCTGTTTCCTCTTCTTGAAGAGAAAGGTTGTCATGAATTCCAGGATTTCCCATAGTTTCCACCTCTATTTCTATGTATAGTTAATTTCTTTAATAGCAAAAATCATTACACAAAATGTTAAAAAGCACATTACATAAATTATGAAGATATTGAGCTTTGTTTTTGTTTTGAAATGTTAATAGTTTTGAATTTGTTTCGTTATTAGGCTTTATTATTGATTTGTAAAACTGAATACTGTGTTGCTAATAAAATGTATCTTAATAAAGAATTTTCCATCTAAAATCTGTTCATAAGGTAATGAACAAAAAAAAGTCATTGCAGTTGTTTCTTCAAATAATGAAAGAAGCTTTATAATTAAAATCCCTTTTCTTATGGGAATGTGCTCCAAATAATCCTTAAATTGAAACTATGGCAGAAAATATGGGTTTTTTCCTGTCACAAAAATGTGTTAGTAAATTTCAAATATAATGTTGGATCACAATTTCCTGTTTTAATAATTTTCTGTAAAACCTAAATAAATTTATTTAAAAAATAATTAATGTGTAATTTTCAATTATGTGTAAATTTTTTATTCAGACACAGTATGTATAAGCATGCAGTCTTACTTTTATCAGTTTGAAATATAGTTTAATACAGAAGTCAATTTATATATCTTAACATGTATATTGCGACAGACTTAACAAATGCTGCTATAAGATATGTTATATGCCTTTGTATATTGCGACAGACTTAACAAATGCTGCTATAAGATATGTTATATGCCTTAAGTCATATAAAGCACTCTACAGGGAAATACTAACTAATTAGAAATCATATACTACATTTTGGGCAGCATACAAGATGTAAAACACTTACCTGCTACTTTGTACACAGTTTGATCAGAAGTTGGGGATGTTAAGGGAATGTTTCTGTTAAAAGCACTGGTTGCTTTAATTTCTGAAAGGGAACAAATTATTAATATGAGTGTTATCTTTTTTCAATTTTGACAACAGATTTCTAACTAAATGAATAGAGAAATTTCTGAAGTTGCTGCTTATTAAGATCCTGTGTCCGTATAGCCGCATAATAATTGCTGAGAAAACTACAAAATTTGTATAGTCGCATTTAAAATATTTGCGCTTCTCTCCGATGATGAAAGAAGCTGGAATCGGGTATGATTTTCTTTGCATCTTTTTTCTTACTCTAGGTATATACTTGTTCACAAGATTTTAATTGTCAGATACTTTTATTTAATTATTTTGCGGGAAATTAAATTAGGTTCTGGCAACCATTGTTCCATGTTATATAGACAAGACAACAACAACGGCAAATTAAATAAAATTCCATTGATAATCTTGAACTGGCAGCATGATTAGTGTTAAGAACATTTCTACTACACCTGCCATACTGGGATTACAAGGA
Source organism: Stegodyphus dumicola (assembly GCF_044657685.1). NCBI lineage: Eukaryota > Metazoa > Arthropoda > Arachnida > Araneae > Eresidae > Stegodyphus > Stegodyphus dumicola. The sequence goes on from NC_140771.1 coordinate 206,769,472, forward strand.
ATGTTTCAAAGTTCTATGCGTTTAAATCATTTTTTTAAAATTTCATCAGTATTGCAATTCACTTTTTTTTTCAAATAACATTTTATTAAATACTATTATTCCAATGAAAAAAAAATTGTTTTAGGCGTACTCATTTTTTTTTTTTCCCTCCCCCATCCGCTTATTTATGGCATGGCTACATTCGCAAATTGGGTGGTTATGCCATAGTTAAACAGTTTTTTTTTTTTTTTTAAATGTGGGAACAGAATACCTTTCGACAATTTCTGGAGTTTTCACATCCTCTTTTTACATAATCTCCCGCCCAGACTGAAAAGTGGTAAGCGACGCTGACTGCGTTACCAAAGGGCCTGGAGAAGGTATGGATACTTGAGAATGTATAGTATCTGTGCAGCATGGTGGGACTCAAAACATGTGGCGAGCCGAAAGTCCTTTGAAGAGGTTGGTGGTAAGGTAAGAGAGAGAGGGGGGGTAGGAGACCCTCGGATCCAGCCCCAGGTTGCTTTCTTCAAAATTCAGGCTGAACTGAGCATAAAGTTGGGCTGTCACCCTTATGATGCTCAAGGCTGTGGACAATGACAGACGCATTCTTATACTTCTTGTCACGGTAATAATTCATGAGCTTGTTCTGATGACATCAAATAAGTGAGATAGTAATAACAGCAACATAAATAATCTGATTGCAGTTAGCATCTTCCATATTTGCGAAAACAGTCCTACGACAATGATTGTATCAATCAAACAACTGAATCGGACCAAACAATATCGCACGGGATAGCTGCATAAACATTGAAGACATATTTCTGGCTGATAGCTCTGCTTGGAAATTTCTAGGAACTGAGCTTCAGAAACACCCTACATTTTTGCAAGTGGTTAGTATCCGTTATCTATATGTTACCCAGCAAACTTTGAAATCCGGCATTCTATGGAATGCCTAGGCATTGTATATAATGCCTAAAACTAGCCGGCAATGTATGAAACGATTTAGATTTCACACATTTCCCTAAAATGTGAAAATGGCAAAGTATAAAATACATCTCCGATTCGTTTCGAATATGGCAAGGCACGTGACTTTTAACGCGCACCTCAAGCTCAGAATTTGTCAGTTGCACTTTGCGGTTTGTACGGGAGTGTCAAAATACGCAATTTTAATTAAATTTGTTCAACGGAAATTAGTTTTTTTACTGTGCTACATGAAAATGGAGGAGCAAGCTGTAGTATTAGAAAAGGAGTCATGGTCTATAGACAGGAAACAACGATTCGACGATGAACTGTGAAAAAATAGAGTTAACGCTGCAAAATATACTGTTTTCTTAACCGAAACTACTTACCAAAAGTTAATAAATCATGTACAAAAAGCCAAAATGACTACTAAGAAGGATACCTGGGACTATTGGTTGTTGGATAGTTACGATGTGATGATTGTGGAAAACAAAAGTGAACTCATTTATCCTGCTAAAGAAGGTTTTAGTATTACGTCATGGATTCTGAGTTATTTTACATACTTCAAGAAGCTCATTGTCTATTGGACACGGAGGACGTGATAGAATGTTGAAAGAACTTTCAACCAAATACAAAAACATACACGTCATGATATTGAACTGTACATCCACCTTTGTGAACCTTGCCCAGAAAGGTATTAAACAGGGCATTGCTGCGAATCCTATGTTTTTTTTATTTTTTTTTTTTATTGAATTTAATTCCCGTTGTCAGATGGATCTTATTGACTTTCAGTCTCAGCCAGGTACAGAATACAAATTTATTATGGTGTACCAAGATCATCTCACAAAATTTGTGATTCTCAAATCTTTAACTGATCTTTAACTTGAGCTGAAGCTCTTTTTGTCTAGTGGACATATTCTCGTTGCTTAGAGCGCCATCTATATTATAGTCTGACAATGGTAGGGAATTTGCCAATAATGTGGTGACCTGCTTGAAGGAGTTTTGGCCAGCACTGAAGATCGTCCATGGGAAGCCTTGCCATTCACAAAGGCAAGGTAGTATGGAAACAGCTAATCAAGATATCGAAAATATGCTTTGTACTAGGATGCAAGATAATAAATCTGACTGCTGGAATGAAGGACTGCGTTTCGTACAATTTAAGAAAAATAGAGCTTGTTATTCTGGGATCAAAAGAACACCATACGAAGCTCTTTTTGGCTGCAAACCTAAATTAGGGCTTACTACGTCTTTTCTACTCGAAGATGTTTTAAAAGACATAAATACAGAGAAGCAGGTAGAAAAAGTAACAGAAAGCGTCCAAACAATGGGAAAAGGCGAAACTAATCAGATGATGCAAGAAAAAGAGCCTGTTTCAAAAAACATGTATAAGATTATAGTCGATAATGGACTAAACCAACATAATGAAGGCATGCTTACCGAAGAGATTTTCGTTTCTAATACATGTTGAGTGTGTTTAAAGGAAACAAGTGATGCACTTGCATGCAAAATGTGTCGTCAAAAAATTCATACCTTCTGTGGCCATGCAGTAAACATGATGAAATGGATATTTTGTGGAATATTTGTTTCAAAACTGAAAATGCTAAAATAAACTCTAAAATAAATCTCGAGATACGAGCCATAAAAAATGGAAATGAATTCGGAAGAAACATTTCCCACTGCTTTTTTTGAAAGCTACTGTGCGCGTTCCTATTCCTGACGTCGACAAGGGGCGACGTAATTCGCGCAATATATTGACAGCTGTAATGAGTATGACAGAGGATCGTTTCTATCGACTTGGAACTTCTGAAGGAATTTTAAAACAAGTATATGTGAGATCACAATTCACTTTATGCCCTAAGCACTTGCTTAGAATTGAAGATATTCTTGACCACGAAATTCCTCTCCGGTCAGTTGCAATTGCTTGCAGTCAGTTGCAATTGGTCAGTCCAGTGGCAGCGGCCAAGGATTCGTCAAATGTATATGTAAAACAAAGTGCCAAAATATGAAATGTCTTTGCTTGAAAAATGTAATGAAATGTAACTCAAAATGTCATTCAAGCCTGCCATGCTGTAACAAATAGGTTAATTTCTTATTTTTTATATAAAAATTTTGTTTCCCAATAAAGAAAGCATAAATTATGTTTTGTACAACTTTCATTTTTCTTTACGCATTTTGAATATTTTTTTTTAATGGCACTCTCATTATGTTTTCAGAATAACATTTATATTTTTGATAAATGCACATCATTTACATAATAACCTCATCAGGACATTTTTTTTCATACTTTGCCTAAACAGCATTTGTCATTCTATAGAATTCCTAGGTATTATATACAGTGCCTAGGTAATGTATGTAATACTTCTCATATTTCATACTTTGCCTAAAAACGTCCGGCATTGTATACAATGTGTAGGCATTTTATAGAATGCCGATGTTTCATACTTTACCCTACTGAAGAATAAATTATAAATTAGGATATATGCACTAAGAAATAAGAAACCTTCATACAGTTTTATTAAAAACGATTTGGATATAAACTTTTATCATGATTTAAAAACATTCATTACTTTTCCATCTTACAAAAAATTAACCAAAGAAGGTTTATTACTTGTGAAAAGGGCATAAAATATTGCTACAAATATGCACTGCGTTTGGAGAAATTTTTAAAAAAATTAATTTTTGTTAACAAAATAGTTCAATTTTATCTTTCCTTCCTTTAAATCAAATTTCAACATGAACAGCTGCTTTAAAACATTGAGTTTGTTAAAAACCTTCAATACTGTCTGAAATGTTTGGTGTAAGCAGTTTACAATGCCAGAAATAAAACAGTAAGATCAATTAAATAGAAATATAATTTAATTTTTTAAAAATAAACTTAGATGAAATGCGGCTTAAATATTTCGGAAATATGTTTAAATCTCGTAGTCCAAGAAAACTTTATTACTACTAATATACTTTAATTCTAAACTATTTTTCTTTTTCTTTTTTTACAATATGCATATCTTCAAGCATTACGATCACAGGAAAAAGAACAAAATGAGTCCACGACAGATTTAAAAAGTGAAGAAGTGACGCCAGAATGGTTATAGACAACAAATTCAAATGTATCAAATGGTTATAGACTACAAATGTAAGACAAAATGGTTATAGACAACAAATGTGAACAAAATGTAACAGACAAAATGGTTATAGACAACAAATGTAAACAAAATGTAACGCGCGCGTTGCTAGGTATGATAGCCCGCAAAGAGGCTATCATATGGAGATCTGAAGCTACACCATTGGTTCTTATCCTGTTTTGCCTATGTAACCCCGTTTCACCATTGCTAGATCATAACCTTCCCTCTCTTTCCAAAACTAGAAAAATACATATACATTTATTTAGATTATTTTTTAACGGCACACCCGGAAGAAGACGGAGTCAGAGTGACCACGCTTCCCTCTCTGAAAACTATGAGATACACTCCTAGCAGGCAATTGTATCTTGGTTGAGAGCCTTTGATTTACGCGATCAGATAAATTCGATTTATCTTGCTATGAGAAAAAATTTAGCACATTAAATGGAGTCCAAATAAACGAAACAAATTATCATGTGCTGTTCTATATTACACATGCTGAGTAATGTTAATATAATCGCTTTAAATTAGAGATGTCTTATATGTGATTGTTTTAATTTGTGAATATAAATACTTGCACATTTATTATTTTAAACCGAAAGCTTTATATTGAATTCAGAAAGAGTACTTACTGTACAAATTTACAGAACCCGCTGTTTCTCCAAGAGCATTTTTAGACACGCATCTGTAAACACCATAATCATCCTTATTGAGATTTTTTATGACTAATTTCATATGCACTTTATATCCATTTGCTATCAGGTATGTTTCATATTTGTCATCTGATGTGCCTACCACATGATCGCTTCTAACCCAAAAATTAGTCGCCGCCGGATGAGCTTCTGTGTGGCATTCTAATGCTATATCATCCCCTTCCGGAGCACCAACAAGCTGGTTGGGGATCCAGATCATAGGAGGAACTGGAAAAGAAAAGGCTTTCTAAATCACAAATAAACTTTCAGTTTAAACCTCAAATAGATTTATTTATTTATCAGTTTGCTTAGCTGACAAGAATTGTAATTATGTCTGAGAAATATATAATATATGTTAGATTCTGCAACAGAGCTTGTTAAAGTTTTTAGATTTTGTACCACATAAATAAAAATATAAAAATGTATGCATCAAAAGGGATTCAATTTTACATTCATTCTGAATATCAATTTAAATATTTTTTCAGAAAAATATACTTACAAATATAATGTAGTGCACCCATAATTTGAGGAACTCTGTTTTATAAATAATTTACGCATGTAGATAATGACGCATAAGGAAGAGACATAAATGTACTTTTTGATTAATCTGAGTTAAGTTAAAAAAATATTAGTTGATGTAAGAAATTGTTTTAAGTATTATTATGCATTAATTTACTGAAATTTTTATAACCTACTTAAAATAATTTTAGATTTGTATGCATAGCAATGTACAATAATTTTGCACACAAGTGTATAGCTATTCATACACCACATATAAATACTGATTTATCAACTGTTGAACAAAACTTAATGAATTTATTTGGGGGAATACATAGTGTCCTAACATATAAAGCCGGCCAGCGGTCGTACGGTAAAATCGCTGAACACTGATAGTTCCGATTCAGGCGAACGGACTGGCTGTAAGGTCATTTTCGTGGGTTTTCCCTGTATGTAACGTGTCTACGAGGCAGTTTCCGTTAGAAAGTCCTCCACAAAGTATCCCTCCCCTTAGCAGATATCCCTAATAAGCTTAACCATTATAAACTAAACCAAACCATAGCACGTAAATGCAAACTGTAAAATTAAATATCAATGCCTATAGCAGAAAACCATACATGAAATGAATCTAATTGAAATTATACATGGCAATGGAATATTATAAAAAAGTGATTGCCTGAGGAAGGAGAAGGTTTCATATTAACAGGAAAAGTGATATCCACTAACCTGTGCACCAACTCAGTATGTTTTCATGTTCTGTGTAAGTGTGGGTAATTAAAGTTTCTGAGAAAAATGTTTCTCCATCTGTCTTCGAGGTACTGAAATTCAGCATGCAATAACTGTTTCAGGGATGAGCCATAAGTTCTGGTTTTCTTTAACCTTCTCTGTTATGATTTTTACTAGTACATTGATAAAAAATAATGGAGAATAAGACACTAATTTTAAAAACAAATCCCATGATTTTTCTTTTAAGTCATAATTTCTTCTCTGGAAAGAATAAAATATGTGATATAGGACAGCACGCGTTGAAACGGCTATTCGAGAAAGTAAAATTTTTGAAAAATAATCCGTCGCTTTTGGGCAGTCCTGAGCAGCAAAAAATTCATGCTGCAGACATAAAAAAAAAGGGGGGGAGTGTCTGAAAGGTTTCAGATTAAAACGGTTGCCCAAAAGGATTTGCTAAGGTTTTCTACGTTCTCGTGGAGTTCGTAAACTACCAGTATGCTGTTCCACTAACTCTTGCTAACCCCTTGTTTTTTTTTTTTTTTTTTTGTATTTTTAGTTTTATTATAGGCAGAGCTTAAACTGCGCCAGAGCCCGGCTCCGGTACTTCCCAGTTTTGAGATATTTTAGCTGGAGCTCATTGGGGCCCTAAATAAAAGGGTTCCAGCACTTCTTTTATGTAAGTCAGCCACAATTTCAGCAGTCAAATTTTATTTTAATAGTGAATATATGCCGATTCTAACTTTTAAATGTTGTCTTGTCTTTCGCTCGGACTTAAACCTTGGACAGAAGTCGAGACTTTTAGGGAACGAAAAGCTTTCTCCCACATATTAAAGGCTTATTTTCCAGGATGTGCAATGAATTCATAAGAAGGGCTAGATTTCTCGTTCCTGAAGGTACTAAAAGTAATCATCCTGGTTGTGACCGTGCCAGTTCTAATGACTCCTACTGCAGAGCTCCTGTAGACTTTTTGAAGGACCAAACGCGTGAGCTACTACTACTACTCTAAAAGAGCCATACGTCTAATTCTCACTTTGTTATCGAATTGTATTCAGGGAAAATTTCCGTTTGATGGCTAGAATTATATAATCAAGGCATCGTGATCAGAAAATCTTGGAATTTTCCCTGTTTAAAGCTACGCTTTTCCTTTACAGTTTCATTCCATATCCTCATACTGTTTCTAAAATTCTCACAATTCTCCTTAGTGCCACTTTAATCGTTTTATACTTTTCCATTGGTGTGCTGCAAAAAATGAATGGAGAGAGAGAGAGATTCTATTCTAAGTTACCTGCTATCTTTTGAGTTAAGACAAAAGCAGTGCTGTAAATAAGGGCATGCAAGGAATACCGTCGCATAGGGGCCTGAAAGCTTAGGAGACCCTTGAATGTTCTGCTGAGCTAGTACATTTATACGTTTAAATTTAAAAGAAGACGGTATATGTTATAGAATATACATACATGATGCAGAATGTATATTCTTGAAAGCAGAGCACTGAATACAAAACAGAAAACTGTATGCTTTTGTTTTGATTCCCGACTAGAAGATAGCTTTCAAGACATTAGCTATAACCGCGGCTAGACTGTTACTCGGTTTTATTGTGAGAACAAGTTCGTAATTTCTTGAAGCCAGTCCGTGACAAAGGCGGCAAAAATTAAGATACAGGAAGTCAGCCCCCCTTGAAGTTCACTAGAATTCCCAGAAATTCCAGTTTTAGGAAAAGATTTCATATTGCAGTCTTCTGGGGCATTGCAGATTTACAAGTTCTTGTTTTACAACTTGAGCATAGAATTAATTTATTTACATATACAGTACAAAGTCCGAAATCCGGACTCGTCGGGACTTCGATTCCGGATTTGGGATTTTTCCGGATATTAAGATCATCAGTTTAAATCTAGGAAGATGGCATGTAGAAATTATAAAATTAAAAATATGAAATCGTGATTTATGAAATAATGAAGTATTTATGATCTAAAGGGTATCAAAATTTACAAAAAGAAAGCTTAATATTTATTTATTTACCTTATTAAACATTACTTTCAGTGTAAGTTGTTTAAATTGCTTTTTTCGTGCTAATACTTTCTCTTTAACTCTGCAGACAGACATAATCTCTTGTTTAGTTACATTGTTGAAGTCCTCTAACTGCTATTTCGAAAATTCCGACTAACTTGTCAATCGAAATTTTCTCGTTTTCAGTAACTTCTCTGTCACTTTCTTCACTATCGGCAGCGATATTTTCTGGATCTTGAGCCATAGTACAGAATTCGCCATTCATTAATTGATTGATGATTGAGAAGCATTGTGATCACAATGAAAAACTTCTTTTATATCATCTTCATTTATTACCGCTTCTCCACATTTCTTTACTAAATCCATTAGTTGGAAAATTTCACCTTTGTTTTGCGATATCCGAAAACCTTTAAAATTACCGGTTATCATCATTAAATTTATCCTTCACTATACTTATTTGGCTATGCATCATGAGCTTGGCGACTAACGACAAGTTGTTTTCTTAAATTTTATCTTGCTTCTGTCGCGCACCGAGACAATTAAGCCTGAATTGTATTAGTTATTTATTATACTTATGTCTATTTCTTGTACATGCTTAAGGCTTATCCGAGTTCTCAATAAATAAATTCTCACATAAACTTAAGCCTTATTTGAGGGCCGGCGCCTGATATCTTACCGCCTGATGCAGTCTCTGTGGGTCCTAAATTCTGCGATTCGGTTCTGGTGAATAACAAATCAGTTATTCTTAATTCAAATAGCCCTAAATGTAATCTTTGAATCTATGAGTATCATTAACAAAATTTATTTTTAGCATATGGAAAGAAATTTTGGGTAAATGTTTCCTCGTCAACACTTTTTAGCGCATTTAACTTGAATCTGTAATCATCGCCAAGCGTAATTTCAACATAAAAGGTTACCATACTCCTTTATTATTCAATTGCTAACATAAAAAAAAAAAAAAAATTCTTTAGGCATCGCTACATGAGTCATTATTCAAGTTGTCATGTTTTGATAAACATGCGGTGATGAAAGGAAGGCATAATAAATAATAATTCGCCAAGTTGGCGTCAGATCAACGATGTATCTATGTGGAATGTTTCGGTTTGAGATGTGTGCAAAGCAGATACGCAGCAATGAAGCCAAATTACTGATCGTACAAATTTATGCTAAAATGATTGTTTCTTCAATAACAATGTACTTTTATTTAGTGTCGAAGTGAAATTAAGAATCGGGACTCCCCAGATGTTTTATTATGCGCGGAGGGAGAAATCAAATGCGCATGCGTAAAGCCTACGAGGAAGACGTTGTTGTTGGTTTTAGGGTCTGGATTTTAGATCATTTCGGATAATGGACGTCCGGATTTCGGACTTTGTACTGTATCTCATGATAATGGTTCATTCCAGAAGAAAATTTAAAAAAAGATTAAAATTTCTCTTCTTTCTTTCTATTCACGTTTCCTACTCTTACAGTTTTTTTCCATTTTTTTTTTTTTTTTTATTCAGTGGTCATACTTGAGTACTTTATAACTCTTCTGACGCACGTTAATTTCCCTACTAGTTTTTGTATGCACAATTTTGGAAAAAAATATCTAAGCCTCTTTGCTTAATTATTTTTTAAATAATAATTAAATCTTATTCAATATGATTCATAAGTAAATATATTTGAACTTCTAATATCACACAGAAGAAAACATACGTTATAACGAATGACAGTTATTGCGAAAATTGATCTATTTTAGACTCTCATCAACTGTAGGCTTTTCATACTGGTCATTGTAATAAAGCGGCCATTATAACAAGAGTCGATTCTGTTAACATTTCTAGTATGTTTTTCTTAAAATCGAACTATTTGGATATTCACCTTCCAAAACAGAGAAATTATAAAGGGGACAGACAACAATCAGCTGTTTTACATAAACAATTAATGTTTTCGCAGAAGATGAAAAGATCCAATGGAAGCTTTTCATAATCATATAGACCAAATAAGAATATTACTTCAAAGCTTCTTATAAAGCTTTTCCCAGAAATTTTCCATAAACGTTTTGTCTTAAGACCTTTTTGTTCGTATTTGTATTTGTTATGTTTTATGTATGCATACGTCTAATCAGAGACGAGCCGAGGTTTCGCTGAATAACTTGTCTTCAGAAATGAGAGGAGCGAAATTAAATTACAACAAATTTAAGAAGCTAAGGACATTTATCAACAAGAGAATTCTAAATACCAAGGTTACTTAGATTCTAAAACGTATTCGTTAGCTACTGAATCTGCAAAGTTTGCATGGAATTTTTTTTTAATAATTAAAATATAATGAATGATTCATTAATAAGAAATTTGCCTCCATGAGATCCGTATCATGCGGAAGTCGTTTTCATAATATTGTAGGGTTTATATTTATTTTAACTAACATTTATTTTAAGTTTAAACTATCTTTCCTGTCAAGCCTTACTCTTCCCTGGAATTGCCAATGCCAGAGTATGTAAATTTTAGTAGAACGCGCAAAGTATTCAAAATTGTCAGCGGAAGTAATCTGAGTTAAATAGAAGGGAAACGAGTTCGAAAGTGTGCTTTCTTGCTTCACGAGCGTGGAGGTGGCTAGGTAGAAATTGAAGAACCACGCGTTTCGGCCTGTGTGCTTGCCTCGGCAGATAGTTAAATCTTTCAACGCAATATTCAGAAGTTTGCTGAATTATCAGCGGTACTTTAGAACGCGGTTAGGTTAGTTACGTTTAGAGAGCCTCGTAGGTAGTCACTTGTTATTATTCATTTTTAGTTTCTTATTTTTATTTTACCGCCGGGTCGGCGTAGTTTGTGAGCGTCAAGAGCATGCATCTGTGATTTCTAAAGTTGAATAAAAAGGGATTTAAACCCTTCTCAAGACTTTGTATACTTTCCAGTTCATAGCAGTCACCACTATTGTTGCGTGCAGGTTGGAAGCGCGCAACATTACAATATTATGTAATTTATTTTATTAGATGTATACGCACAGACTCAAACTGTAATAAAATAAACCTGCAGATACCTTTTCGAACATTCTCTGTTATACAGTAAACAAATTAAAACCTGTCGGCTTTCCAAATTTTGTGAGAAAACTCTTCAGTGAATTCAAAAGAGATATTCAGTCTGCTCTCGGTGTTGACAATTTTGACAAAAGAACTTTGTTCATATTTTTTAAACAATTGGTTTTATTTATGTTGCATACGATGAAAATAAATATTCCCTTCAGAATCAAACTCAGGATGTAACTAGGAATTTTCAGCAACATCACTTTTTCGGCAATTAGTTATTATGCTTCTAGAAGTATATAAGCTGTTTGAGCAAGAGACGCATAAAACATTTAATTTTAATATGCAGTAATAAGTTTTCAATACACATGAAATAAATAAACCTGTATGACTTTTAATAGAATAAAATCACAACTACAAAAAACTGATATCGTTAACGATAGACCTTATAAAAAATTACATTAATCATTTTACTTAGCTAAAAGGAAGACCAATCAAGTTACAGCTACATGATGATTAAATTACAATTACAATTACAAGATGCCTGAAAACAGGTATAATAATTTTTTACTATGCCGGTATCACACTCCTGCTCAAATAATAAGCAACACAAGGAATAAACATAGCGAACACATCACCACACATAACGAACACTAAAAGACATAGAAAATATATATACTGTTACCATCAAATCGCGAAAGACCAAATCGGTTGGAAGATAGTACAATAGAAATATCACTAATAACGAGTGTGATACCTTCTAGCTGAAATGCATGTTTGACAACGGCAAGGAAAGTTGGCAACAGTGTTGATCGCTTGTTACGGCAGTAGCGCCCATTACTGTAGTAATGCATGTTGTGGAGGGTGCCAGGTGGCAACCTCCACGAGTTGCTACCCGTTGTCTCAACGGATAGCACCTGCTATCCGTTGTCTCAACATGTCCCACACATGTTCTATGGAATTCAGATCCGGTGATATAGAAGGCCACGGCTGGTGTGGAATGGTTTCACTCTCCAGATAACTCCGCACCACCTCAAGCTCTATGCGGGAGGACGTTATCGTCCATAAATGGTGTCCGCCGAAAACGTCGCGGAGAAAACAAAGCAAGGAAAAAAGTCGTGGTGCAAAACATCGCGGGAGAAAACATCGCAAAGACAAAACATCGCAGTTTTAAAATATCGTGGTCGAAAATAAAGCGGCTCAAAAACTTCGTCTACAAATCATCACATGACGATAACATCGCACACATGCGTTTTCAGGTTTTGAAAAATGTAAATGCATGTTCGTATAAAGATCGTTGAGCGCAAGAAAGAAAAAGGGATTCTTTTACTTCCTATATTTCCTATATTTGAACGAACTAAAATAAATTTTTGCTGAAAAAATAAGAAGGAAACTTAAGGATTTAAAAATTGAAAATTAGTAGAGCATTCATGCAACTTAAAAAGCTTAATAGAATTTTAAATTTATATAGTTAATTAACAAAGGTCATTAATAAATTAAGCTTTTTTTTATAAAGTTTAACTGATAATTTTTCACGAAAACTACAGTCAAAAAATGCTTAAGAAAAGGAAGATATGTAACTGCATGAGGTTACCTCTATAAAAATTGCTTAGTTAATGATCAAATTATTTTCTTTCACATTTGTTAATCTGATATTGTTTTAATGAAAATTACATTTGCTTTGTTTCCGCCTATTTCTTAAAGTGTCGTTAACATTTTCATGTATAGCGTGCAATCAATTTTTTTGGATGTCGATTTGTTAATGACGAACGTCAGTTACATAATATGTAACTATGCGATTTGAAAAACGCATGTATGCAATGTAATCGTCATGCGATGATTTGTAGGTACTTTTTTTTTTTTTACCACGATATTTTCGGCGACAATGTTTTTAAACTGCGAAGTTTTTGAAGCGCTTTATTTTCGACCACGATATTTTGTACCATGATATTAGAGCTGCGATGTTTTCTCCCATAATGTTTTGTACCGCGACGTTTTCTCCTTTCGTTGTTTTCTCCGCGACGTTTTCGTCGGCGATGTTATTGTTCGCGGTGTTTTTGGCTGTGACCCCATAAATATCTCGTCGGTATACATTGCAGTGATAAAAGGATGCACAAGAGGGTGTAGCATTTCATCGCGATATTGAACGGCTATGACAGAACTACTAGGAATCACGTAGAGGTCGGTGCGGCCTTTCGTTAGTATCCCAGACAATACAAGTAACCCTCCTTCGACAATGCTTGATGCTTGATGGCGTGTTCCTGGCTCTCGCCATAACATTGCCCTTCGGGAATCGTTTTGGATGTTAAACTGAGACTCGTCGGTAAACATTATGTGGCCCCACTGCTCTGGTGTCCAACAGCGATGTTCACTGGGCCCAATTCAACAGCATTCTGACATGCGATGGCGACAAAGGAGCACAAACCACAGGTCGTCGAGCGTACAGTCTACCTTTACGCAGTCGACGCGACACAGTTTGGCGTGATATGAACTGTCCTGCAGCAGTAGAGATGCGACGCTAGCTGTTGTGCTGTTAGTGATCTAAGAAGTCTTGCACATAGCAACAGGAAGCAATTGTCTGTTGTTGTGGTAATCCTCTGGCGTCCAGACTCACGTCTCTTAGAGGCAATCTGATCCGTTTAGTAACGATTTCACAGCCTACAGATGACACTACGATGCAAATTCAGCTCTCTTGCCACAGCGGCTCGTCTTGCACCGGCACGTCAGCCCTCCAGCGCATTTCATCATGCAAATGCGATCTCCGGTACATGCTTTCCTCTTTGGCTATCTCGGATTACACAGAACTATTGCTACAAACAAACTGACGTATAGGTCCGGCATGTCCTTTTTTTAAGGCATTGTGGTGTGACTACGGGATTGCTAATTTTGGTTGCGTATTAGTATTCGACGATGCAACCCGTATCTCATATGTAAATTGTATGTTTTAATTACCTTTCTTACATTCATACCTTTTCTTTTAGCGTTTGTTGCTTATTTTTTGAGCATGTGTGTATTTTACTTTTATGTAATTATTATGTTTCTATATTTTTCGTTATTATGATCAAATAATCGCCAAGCTGGCGATGGTTTTGACAACAGGTTTTAGTCGCCAAATTTGGAGAGAAATTGCCAAAAGTCGCCAAACTGTCATTTTAGTCTGGTTCCTGTATAACTGAATGGGTATTGTAATTGAATAACTGTAATTGATTCAGTTACGCAGTTGTAACCGTTAGATGTAACTTCAACCGCATATGCCTTCCAGTAATTTCGAAAAATAGTATTCACCAGAGATTTCTCGGCGACCGGCTGAAAACTGTATGAGACAGGAGAGAGCATCTGCTTTCAGTAGCTGTTTAGTTCAGCGTTAGTTCCGAGTATTGAGATAACTCCATGTTATCTTCGCTCTTTAGATGCACTTTGCTTTGCGTTGTGTTTGAAGTTCTTAGTAGTTTTAAGTGTAACTACTGATTGTACTCTGTGATAATGTGAAGATCTATACGAATACTTTTGTGAAAAGTTCCAGAATTGTGAAATATTTCTTTTGATAAAATAAGTTTTATCAAGGTATCATCACTTTTGTGTGCATTCAATCTATTACGAATCCATATTCACACAACAGTTCGTATTTTAGTCCGGAAATAAAGGTTTTATGCTTTTAACTTCCCAGTCCTGATTTTCGTGATAATCTGTGATTTTACAGTATCTCGAAAAATTCTGTCTTAGATTTGTTTAAATGTCTTGAATCGTTGTTGGCTGGATACAACGAATACCAGCATATTTTCCTTGACAGCATTGTAAGCAATGTCAGAGTAATAAACATTTTTTATTTCCACAATTTTCTGATTTTCAAATTTTAGCACTTACAGTTAATGTTTAAATAAAATTTCTGCTTACATGTTATGTCAACATGCATTCTTCTACTGATGGCCGGCGGAACGCCATTGGACGCTATGCATAAATAAGCTCCCATACTCTGCCGAGACACTTTGAACAGATTCAGCTCTTCTCCATCATAGAGATCCACTAAAAGTCATTCAAAAGAAGAAAAAGTTTCACTCAATTAAAAGCATAATAAAACTGTGAATGCATTTCTATGCAAATTTAAGGTTCACAATAATTGAATATTAAAAAGTCTTATTATACATATAAAATGCAAAGCTAAATTTCAAAATGCATTTCTCTGCTATTTGAAACTGAAATTATATACAGGCTTCTATAAAGCGCTCTATTGATATTTGTATTGTGTATCAAGAACTGTTTGAGGATTGGTAATGGTAGAAGAAATAACAGTTGCTTTTGCATTTCGTTTAAGAAGATTGTATTCTAAAGACGTTTAAGCCGAACTACAATGAAAATTTTGAAAAACTATATAAAAAAGGCTGTATTCGGTTAATTGCTAATAAATTTCTGAGACAAGTAACATGGCAGATGGAAAATATTCTGGTAGAAAAACAGCATTTTTAGGCACTGTATAAAGTATTCGGTAATTAAAATGAAAGTATATTCTGTCAGCAACTGTTAGCCGAATAGAAGTAAATTTTACACACAACTATGTGCAAAGCATTACATTTTATCTCAGATAAACATGGTTAGGTTGCAAAATATTAAATTACTCTACGCGCTTCGCGACCTGTAACAATATACAACTTTTTTCAAATAATTTAGTCTAACAGGAAACAGATTAAGACCTTAATAGATGTCCTGTATTGAAAGAATAGAATTTTCTTCCCAGAAAAAGATATATGAAATATAAGAAAGCCTCTGAGAAATAATTTTGTAATTTTACTTCGCTAATAAAAATCTTCACTCTTCTATGTGATCTTTTGAGAGAATTTAATTTAGAAAATACCTTTTTTAACAGCAAGTATAAATTATAATATTAATTATTTTTGTTTAGGTTTATTCATTAAACACGAGCCGGTATCCATGCAACAGGAACTATGCGATTTTAAATCATTTTTTTAAAATGTATGTATATTAAATTAATTTTTCGAAGCATTATTGCTTTTTATGCTGTGAGATATTGAAGCAAATACTTTACCGTAATGGGAGAGATTCGCATAAAAGAAGACAGTATCAAATAATTGGAGTAGACTTTAAACTGCTTTTATAACTAACAAGCTAAGCTTGATGTAAAATTTCTGGGAAGTAATACATCGCAGTGTGGAAGACTATTTCAGTATTTACAGCAAGATTTGCTAGGTCATAAAAGAGTCCAGAACTTCATAATGAATTTTTGTTTTTTTAGATCTGTAACCCCCCCCTTCCTAATCCAGTGGCCTGAAAAGTAAATCATGAGTTTTGGAAAAAAGGAAAATTTGATTCACTTAGAAAAATGTTTATTATTATCTATTTATATTAAAATCTATTTATTTATAAATGAATGTTTTAGTCTCTTATGATTTTCTTGGTGATAACAAAACATTCGACTTTTTATAGAGGTATGAAGCATTCAATTAAATAAAAATGTGCTTCATACACAAATGTTTCCTTTCTCGAAATTAATTTATTTACAAACTCGAAGATGATAGCATTAAAATAAGCGCTTATCGAGAAATTTACAGTTGTCACTTCGAAAGAAAATCAGTTCAGTGATACTAACCGTTACTTATCCGCCTTTTAAAATAAATGAAATACAATGGCTACTAAAAGCAATAAAATAAATAGTGACTTATTATAAGTCATTATGTATTTCATTTCTTTTAATATACGTTTTTGGTGAAAAACTTTTGGAAAAGTCGTTTTGGCCTTATAATTATGGATTGCACAAAATTATTAGATTTTAATACGTAAACACTTACTAAATTAATTAAACATGAGATGTCATCATTTGTCTACTATATCACTGCGAATTATATGCAAATTAAAATTCATTAGTTTGCAAATATCTTCTGCATTTAATGAAATACATAGATGAAAATATTATACTTACGTACTTTTCCACTGACCATTTTCGAAAAATCTAAACTGTTGCCAAACAGTATGGCTGAATGACAATAATGGACAAATGAGATGTTACAGCACACTCATAAGATATCTTTTGATTCAATATGATTCCGATTAATTCTCGATAATCCAGTTTAATTTTTATAATGGATTTTTATAATTAATTGCCATTTCTTTGAGGGGAAATTTCACTTATGGGGGGATGGGTAAGATTAACCTTTGGAACTTGCCTTGGAAGAGCTTGCAGTAAAATATTTTTAAAGGGATCCTGGCATAAAAAAGGAATGTGTGTTTATCGACACATTTCGAAGGGATAAACAATTTTAAAAGGGATAAACAATGGCGATTTATATTCTTTTTACCGAAATGTTTGAGACAGGTTTACAATTAATTTAACAAAATAAACAAAAAATTTAAATATGTAACAAGTTCATATTTAATTTTTTTGTACGCCATATCCGTAATTTGTATTTATTAGTTATTTAACTTAATATAGAGCGATTGGTTCCTTCGAACTTTTGCCGAAATTTTTGATGCGTGTCTGGCGGGAATTTTGCCAGTTTCAGGGTAAACTAAGTCCTAAATACTGGAAATGTTAATACATTTTACTCATAATGTATTGACCTACATTTTGTATTGACCTACATTCAAGCGTCATAGAGAAGTTTATTGAATAATTCGAATTTAAGGGTTTCGAATTCATGAAATAAATTTTAAAAAAGACTGATTTTTATACACGAAATAGAAAAAAATCTTAAGTATGTGCCTTAATATTTATAGAAAAATAGCTGATATTTCCAAATTCAATAATGAATCGAAATAAAATGAGATCGACGCATCTAACTGTGCATATGGTAATATTCTATTTCAATGGATACACAAGATAGCTTAAAAAGGAATTTATTACAAATGCAACAAACAGATATAATCCAGAACCTAATACATAGCATTGAATTGACAGTAAATCACAAAATCTTGTACAGTTTGCATTTGTTACTTTTATGGACAAGTTGAATGCGATTTTTATATAATCTTATTATCCCTCTTTTTTCATTTAATATTGATTCGTGAGCTCAAGTCACTCTAATCACAGAGGATAACAAAACAGTTGTATAATAGGTAATTGTAATAAAGGTACCTAAAATGGATTAAAAAGCATATTCTTACATTGCCATTCAGTGAAGTGAAAAATGTTTATTTTTATCGGAAGAGTATCTGTTTCTGTGTTCCAAATATTTTACTAGTAACGCTTTTGAAAAATATTTACCTTTCTGTTGACCTACTAAAATAGGGTGTCCATCCTCCCTTCTCCATTTGATCTTGGGAATTGGATTGCCCGTTGCTCTGCAGGATAGCGTGATGTTAGCATTTTCAGCTACGGATATATTCCGATTTACGACATCGTTGACGAACTCCGGAGGAACTACAAAAGGGATGAAATAGTTTTAACTGTCACCCAGTAACATATTTCTTCGTACAGTGTTTGTCAAAATAAGAAATCCATCGACAGTCTCCGATATAATCAAGAAATAACACTAAAATATCTTGCTATTTTTCTTGTAAGAATTATTAATTTCTTAAACATTATGTAGATGGATTTAGCGCATCATGTGAAACGTTTTAGGATGTAATTAATCTGTCTTACAGCCCAAGATATGATAATGATAATCTGTCTTATTTTGTAGAATAGATCAATCTATTTGATATTTTTAATATAAATTTCAATGATTCTTTGAATATTAATGGACTTATCTCTTTCAGTGAACATAATTTTATCATTTATTTGTAATTTTCTTATCTTTAGATTATTCGATGAAAATTTTTGTTTTTATAAATCGAAAGCTTTCTCATAATAATTTTAAAACCAGAATTATATTAAGAGAAATTAAACATATTTACAACCTGTATACTTTTAGCCTGTGCATTCCTTTAATGTATTTTTTTTCTATAGTTATAGCTCTTGTTCTTAACAAAAAACGATGCGGTAATTAATAATATGCGATAATATGCGATGAGGTAATTAATAAACGGCGATGATATCCCAATGTGAGTAGCAGGTGCCTTTAAGATGGGACGTAACTCGATTTGGATATGAAGGTTACACAGATGCCTTATACACAGATGCCTTATCACCAAACAATATGAAGGTTTGCCCTTTTTTCAGATTTATATTTATTCTGCCTGAATATATATATATATATATTATTTACTAAATAATATTGATTAATTGATGATATTATACCTTTTAAGTTTAGTTAAAGTAGAATGATCTTAAAAGAGTGAATCCATACTAGTAAGTTATATTTTGAAAGATGTTTTGAAGTAACTTGAAAGTGAAATGTTAATAATGTTTTAACGGGGACTGGAATTAAATCATCATGAAGAACAAAATTTCAATTGTAAAAGGAATAAATTAAAGGCAAGAATTAAATTAAATGCATGTAATCATTGTCATTGATAGGAAATTAGTTGACTTTTCAAGGGGAACAAACCAACTCCCGTTCAATGAACAATAATTAATAAATAAATACGAAGGTGTTTCGTCTTTACTCGAGCTATAAGGCTAAGCCAAACCGGCAATTCAAGTCAGGCCAAATATTTCCGTGAATAGAAGGGATTATGAACCAATGCTGATATTCAAAGAGCTTATTCCTATGAAGCATTTTAGCCAATTCAATTTTGAGTGAAAAGCAATTTCTGCAGTGAATTTCGAAAAACTCGAGTAACTGTCCCCCGACACCCTCGTGTTTATGCATTTGAGTTCAATATTATTTGTAAAAATTAAACATTGGAAATTGTCATTATGAAATAGAATTCAAAGTATAAAGTTGAAATAAACATTAGAAGATTACAAAATATAAGATAAATAATGCAAACTTTGTAAAAACAAATCAAAAATAATAAAAAAATTAAAAATATAATTAGAAAAGTGAATGTACATGAAGATATAAAGGCAAGAAAAAGTATTAATTAACTTACGTTCTTTCTAGTGGGGAATCGGCAAAGTGTTCTCTTCGCGTCTGACTCAGAAGTGTAGTGTTTCCGAAAAATTCTTAGCGGCAGCGGGGGCTTTGAATAATATCAGTCGGTAAGACTTGGGTGAAGTAATTTATGGTAGTGGGTGGGACTCGGAATTCTTGAGGGATGTATTCTGTGGAGTTCTTATTTGAGTGAAACCGTCTGTTAAAATTTTTTTTGAAAATACTAGTGAATGGAAATTAATTAATTTCTGGCTAATTGTCGTGTCGAAACAATTAGGAATTTAAGAAAGGAAAAAAAGGAATTTTCACTGTCAAAGAGCTATTTGACAGACTAAATATTATGAAATAGGCCCATTTTTTTAGTAACAGCACAGTAACAGCATAAGTCTGAAGACAATTAGCTTTTAATTTAAATTTTATTCTGAAAAGAACTTCCTCCTACTGTTTCAGGGTCACAGTATTTTGATGATATCCAAAAAAGTTGTCAAGGCACGGATATCAGATATGAGGGAAAGACAACTGCAGATCATTCTTAACAGGATACAGAAATGGTCAAATAGGCTTGAATCTGTATTTTCAAAACATTGCAGAGTCATTAGGTTTATTCGGAGAAGAAAACGTGAATAATGAGAAACGTCTTTTTATCAGGATTAGAACTCTGAACTTCCCCATTGTTACACGCATGTGCTTCCAATTACACCACGATGACATGGAAGGAGATAAAGAAGGAGGAAATGCCTTAAACAATCCCTATTTCAAAGGCGAATGAATAGTTGGGACACAATGGCCAAATTCTGGTTGGAACGAATTACCGTCCACAATACACTGGTGTGCAAAAATTAAGGACGAGACGGTTTTGTCAATATAACCTTGTACAAAAGGTTTCCAAATATACACATTTAATACCGTAAGATCCCCAATACGTAAGGACATGAGTAATGTAAGCAACACTTAAAGAGAAATCAGAGGGATAAAAAGAAGCTTTATTGAAAAAGTAGCATGGAGCGCAATGCGACTGAAGGCCGAAACATCCCTGTGATGGGTGTCCAGCAAGAAACATCCGGTCTTTAATAGGGTTTTAACTGCTATACGGCGTGCAATCTCTTTGCCAGAAATACTGATCTTACACCGACAACATGCTTTATACTACACAGACACTCCCCCATTACGTCTACCTGCATATCTGCGCATGTGCTACCATACATCACCTTACTTAATCTCCTGATTGGTCTTTCTGTCCGCTCTGCCTCTTCGTTCAGCTGATATGCTAATTTTTAGACTTCGTCCTTAATTTTTGCACACCAGTGTATTTTAGTTCAAGTCTTGAACCATATTGGATAAATGCGCCACTTTCAGCTTGAACTTCTGTGTTACTTGGTCGCTGTTTCGTTGTGCTCGCTTTCTACTGCAATAATATAAAAAATGTAAATGTTCTTGAATAGGTACGACTGGAGTGCTAAGTGATCTATGGCCACAAATGTCTATTGCAAATAAAAATGAAATTGGAAACTGCCTCGACGGGCAAATTTCTTAGATATTAAGAAGTCAACATATTAGCATCCTACGCAATTAGAATTCTGCCTCTTCAATATGGATCTACGATCTGTCCTATCTAAGTATTACGCATCAACACTGCTCCTTCTTTTTCTCGTTTCCATTGCATATATATACAGAAAGGAATGTACTCGCTGTGTTGGCGCATCAAGTCCTTTTAAATAAATGCAAAATAATCCCCAGTTTACATTTACAGTCACATGTTTACACAACCTTATTTCTACATACTTAGTTGAACCACCCTGTATGTACACAGCGCGTAACCCTTTCCTTCAGTTGATTAAATACTACATGATTCTTGTACAATTTAAATAAAAGAGAAGTTTAGTTCAGAGTAAATCGAAAGAACACATTTATTGTTAGGCATAAATCTGAGAAATAAAGGTGCAACCGCAACTTTAATAGAGAGACCTTTTAAAAGCTTCTGACAAAAAGTTTTAGTAATCTTTTTTTATGATTGCTTTCTAAGACTATTTAAAGTGCCAACATTTTATTTTATAGACAATTTAAGAATGACAAGAAGTTTCTTAGGCAAAGGTGATTCAATTTGATGCCTTTTTTCCCCTTTACAAATCTGCTATTTACAGCCTGCTTTCATGCATACTTGAATCTACGAATATGTAAATGTAAACGTCACTACTTTTGTCTCATTTTCTTCCTTTTTAATAATACAAAATAGAACCTGATAACATTTGGAAAGCTAGTATATCAGATTTGAAATGATGTATTATAGGATTTCTAATAAGTCGAACTATTCATTAAAATATTAAGTACGTGGTATTTTTTATTTCTTTAGTTGATGACAGAATGATATACAGCCGGCAGATTTATGGTATTGTTACGAAATGTACAGGCGAGGTAAGATGGATTCCCCGCAAAGCAGTTTTAGGGTTTCCATAAAATGGCAAGGGAAAGCAGGGTTGCCACATTTGGCGAGAAATTGCCCCTTGGCGATATACCATTGACGGATGGAGAACTTTCTGGAACGAATTCTTAGTGGCTTAGCCCAGGATGTTCTCGAACACAAGCGGAAAGCTATATAAACCCTGCTGGTCCGCAGTCAGTGTGTGTGTGTGACTCGTCTAGCGAGCTGATAGTCAGTATTGAGAGTTTGCCTCGTCTAGAGTGCGTCTCGAGTTAGTCCGTGAGGAGTTGACGGGAAGAAAATCTTCAAGTGCTGAAATTGCGGATTGAAAGGACATCTCAACTGGAACTGACACGTGAATCAAGACTGGGAGAGAGCTCCCGCGGAACAAAACCAGGGAAACTAAAGTGTGGCAATTTCACGGGGCGGAGGTTGCCAGGCAAAGATGCAGCCCCTCTGAAAGTTCTTCAAATCTCTTCAATGAGCGGCGGAGATAACGGACTGTTCGTCGAAGGATACGTGAATAAGCATCCTTGTAAAAAGATCATAGATACGGGAGCAAATGTAACCATCGTGAGAACAGATGTAGCTCGAAAATTGAGCGAAACGTTGCGCTGGACTCCGCCCTGTGTGACTTTACAAACAGCGACAGGTGATAAGATTCCCATTGAAGGTAAAATTAACATCATCATTACCTTCGGAAATGAGACCTACCAGCACTTAACTTTCGTTGCTAACATCGCGGACGAATTAATACTCGGACTGGACTTTTTGCGGAAGTACGACTTTACGTTGGACTTTAAACGTAACGAAATGCTCTCTGCAAAGGAAGATATAACTGTGTTTGAAATGAAGAGCGGCATTCCCTCAGCTCACCAAGTAACAACAAAAACAGATTTCACCATTCCTCGGATGACAGAATTATTAATAACCGGCTCCATAGAAAATAATAGCTTCAGATTTGGACTAATTGAATACCCTGAAAATAGTCCAAGAGAGGTATTAGTGGCTTCCTCATTAGTAGACCTTTCGAAAGCTTTCATCCCTGTGTGAGTGGCGAATGTTAGCCACAGACCGAGAAACATCCAAAAGGGTGAAGTGCTAGCAGCATGCACTCCAATTACTTGCGTTTACAAAGTCCCATTTGAAATTCCGACTGAGGCAATTAGTAAATTAATGGAAGAACTTCTGCAGAGTGCAAATTTAACACATGAACAAAGACGTGCGACAGAGAAAACAACTAAAAAATTTGTAAGATCTATTTTCTAGGTCATCCAAAGATGTTGGCAGCACAAAACTAACGCAATATTGAATTGATACGGGGGATCACTCTCCGATAAAGCAGCATCGCAGGCGTTTACCATTTGAAAAACAGAAATGCATCTGAGAACTGCAATGGAAAAGTATTTGACCCGGGTATATTTTAAATAGACTGAGACTGAAATTCATTCTTAACTTTAATTTGTATAATTTAAAATTGTCATGTGTTTAATTTGTGTATGTAACTTGTACATAGTGTAAATATCTGTTTCTTTAGTTATGTTATTTATTTATATCTTATGTTTGTTTCATTACGTTTTGTTTGTATCGAATTAGGCTTCTAACCAAGGGTAGTACTGCCCGAGACGGGCAAACCTTGGGAGGGGCAGTGTTACGAAATGTACAGGCGAGGTTAGATGGCTTCCCCTCAAAGCTGTTTTAGGGTTGCCATAAAATGGCAAGGGAAGGAAGGGTTGCCAATTTTGTCACCAAATGTCGCCAAAATGGGCGATTTCTCACAAAATGTGGCAACCCTGCCTTTCCTTGCCATTTTATGGCCACCCTAAAACAGCTTTGAGGGGAAGCCATCTTACCTCGCCTGTACATTTCGTAACACTGCCCCCTCCCAAGGTTTGCACGTCCCGGGCAATACAACCCTTGGTTAGAAGCCTAATTCGATACAAACAAAACGTAATGAAACATAAGATATAATAAATAACATAACTAAAGAAACATATATTTACACTATGTACAAGTTACATACACAAATTAAACACATCACAATTTTAAATTACACAAATTAAAATTAAGAATGAATTTCAGTCTCAGTCTACTTAATATATACCCGGGTCAAATACTTTTCCACTGCAGTTCTCAGATGCATTTCTGTTTTGCATATCACAGTATAAAGATTCAGACTTTTCATCCACAGGAAGATGTGAAACAGTTTGTTCATTACTCTGTAGTTCATTCCCCTCATGTATACAGTTCGGTATTTTTAGCCGCTGGTACATGCCCATTCACCTTCATTTCCTGGGAATCAGTTCCGATGTTTGCACCAAGGTCGCGAATAGAATCCGATCCTTTACGAGCAGAAGTATCCGAGTTTAGAATCAAGTCCTTGTCTACAAAATCTGCACTATGAGACGCACACCCACAGTTTTCGAAGTGGTTGAATTTTCTTGCAGTACTGGAGCGCACTGCTTAAGCTGCACATTAGCTTCTCCCATCTCCGCATCACATGCACTTTCAGATGGTTCAACACCTGCTGCCTGCGACTTCGTAAATTCACTATCAGTTTTGACGAACTTAACAGTCGCATTTTCATTTTCTTCCACTTCAGGCACTTGAGAATCAACAGCTTCTTTACTGTCTTTTATTTCTTCATGTTTTCGTTCTTTTTCTTTAATCCCGTTAGATGTTTCATCCTTGATTTCTTGATATTTCTCAGACAATTCATTAGCCACTTCCTTCTTTTCTTCATCCATTGATTCTTCAGATGCTACTTCTCTCATTTCCACATCGTCTTTTATGCCTCCAGTTTCTTCTGTAAGTTCCACTTTCAGCTGGTGGAGTTGCCCTCGTACATTTTCTTGGCCACCATTTATCTCTTCTCGTCGGCCTTTTTTCTCTTCTAGTCCGACTTTGATCTCAGCTGTCATCTCTTTTTATATCCAGCTTTTATCTCTTTATATCCAGCTTTTATCTCAGCACATCCGGCTTGTATCTCATATCCGGCTTGTATCTCAGCATATCCGGCTTTCAACTTCTCCTTTCCGGCTTCCATCTTTCCTTGGAATTCTGCAAAGGCAGTCACGAGCTGTCTTAATAGATCTTCCATTGGTCTTGTCACTGGCATTCACCCTCAAATCCCACTTCTGACACCAGCTGTTGCGTTTTTCTTTTCTGACACCAGTTGTTACGTTATTTTCTTCCTTTACGTTCATACGGGGTTTGTGTGGATTTGGAGTGAATAACGACGGCAGCACTTGATGAAATATCGAAACACACTTTATTTACCAATATTAATCAAGACAGCTCCAAAACACTTACAGTCGTCGAAGATCTACAATAAACACGCCGGAACAATCAGCGACACAGCCTTCCCACTTTCAGGCAATAACGATGGAGACAGCTTCACTGCAAAACACAAGAGTACAGCTCCCGACTCTGCTCTGTCGTTCTCGGAACTCCACGTACTCTCGAGACTCTCCACGCTACAACTCGCGATGCACTCGACGACAAACAGAGCACAGCTCCCGACTCTTCGGTTCAGTCGTTCCCGGAGCTCAACACGCTCTCTCGAAGATGCACTAAACGCGATGTACTAAGAGACTCCTACGGTGCACTCGACGACCCAATCAGCACTCGCGGACCGGCTGTCAACTGGATCGAGTTCGCACGGACTAACTCGATACGCACTCTAGACGAGGCACACTCTCAGAACTGATTGTCAGCTCGCTAGACGAGGCACACACACACTGACTGTGGACCAGCAGGGTTTATATAGCTTTCGGCTTGTGTTCGAGAACATTTTGGGCTAAACCAGTAAGAATTCGTTCCAGAAGGTTCTCCATCCGTCCATGGTATATCGCCTATTTTGTCGCCAAATGTGGCAACCCTGCCTGTACATTTCGTAACAGTATCATAGATATATAATATTCTGCAATGTGCTAAATTAAAAAAAAATCAAAACCTTTATTTCATTATGATGGGAATTAAAGAGAAAATATTTGATTTATCTTCGTCATTTTGCATTTCTTGATACACAATTATAATGTAGTGTATTTTCATACACATTTCGGGAAATAATGCTTTATAATGTATAGAAAGTGATATTTATGTTGAAGATAAGAAGCAATGCTTTCGAAGGCTTTGAAAAGGATCTTCTTGCTATTTTGCATTTTATCCACTCAATTTGAAACAAAAATATTCATAGGATTTTGTAAATCGATAACACTTTAGTTCTATCAAGTTAAAGAGATTTATTGTTGCTCAAAAATAATACAAAAAAGTATTGGAGATTAATGTGCATTTTGTATTAGGTACCTTCATCGAAAATATGTAAATTATTCATAGGCAATTTTCATCTGTTGTTAAGCACGTTTCTTCTCATTTGTGGCGAATTTGAATCATATTTTTAGGTAAATTCTTTTAATTTTTAGGCCTGTCTTCCCTTATTCTTTGTTCATGAATGCTCTAAATCCCATTATTTGTCAGCATGTATTCTCATTGGATTATATGAAAATGTTTAGAATGGTGAACGAAGTATGTTTTCTATATATGTTTTCTATACGATAAATTTATGAATACTTATTGAACAGAATTTTTTTTTCGGGGGGGGGGTAGTATATAGTCAGCAGATATCCTGATTCTATGTGATTTATTTGTTTTCATTTCCGGATCATAGAAGTATAAAAGTATTTATTAAAGGAGTGATGAATCCTAATTTTTTCTTGAATCCAAATCTTTCGAAATTCGAATCTTTTTTGTGAATAACAGCGAGGGAAAAGGTATTTTTACTAATAAAAGGAATTTTAAATTAAAGCAGAAAACTCTTAAACCTACGCTTAATCAAAAACAAATTTAAGAATAAAAAAGAAATCTGTGTTTTTTATATTACATTAAAATTTAATAAATGAAATACGTAATTAAAACTCTTGAACCTAGACGTTATATTCTCACATAATAATTTAAAAGTTGTTGACCCAGCAAAGAACGTGTTTTACGGAACAATAGATTTTGGCATATAAATGATATTAGCAGTCATAGCGAATGATTTAACGTTCATTTATTTAACTCTTGAGAAGTACATTCTTAACACGAATTATGCAATATGATGTGCAAAATCTCCACTCCTGTTTTTGATCTCATTTGTGCCTTTTCTATAATTTTGTAAAAACTAATTTTCCATGGAGGAAAGGGCGAGTTGAAAGCAGAGAAGCAAGCAAAAAAGAAAGAATGCGACGTTATGATAAGATTGATTTAGATTTCTTTATTCTAATTTTAAGTTTCCGTTCTCAAAGTTCCAATGATTACTGGATGAAGCGTTTAAGCATTTGCGTCATTATTGTTATCTGACAACCGTACAACAACAATTAAGTTTAAAATGATTCACTTTAGAAAGGTTTATTGTAATTAGTTAATACTGTTGCATTATTTCTTCGGACACCACTTGTTACGTTATTTCCTTCCTTAAAGTTCGTACGGTATTCGTGTGGATTTGGGGTGAATAACGACGACACTTGATGAAGTATCGAAACACACTTTATTTAGACAATATTAATCCGGACAGCTATAAAGTCACGTTTTACAGTCGTCGAAGATCTACTATACACTCGCTGGAACAATCAGCGACACAGCCTTCACACTGTCAGCACCAGTCTACAGCTCCCAACTCGGTCGTTCTCGGAACTCCACGTACTCTCGAGACTCTCCACGCTACGACTCGCGATGCACTCGACGACACACAGAGCACAGCTCCTGACTCTTCGGTTCAATCGTTCCCGGAGCTTAACACACTCTCTCGACGATGCACTAACCGCGATGTACTAAAAGACTTTTCGATGCACTCGACTACCAACTCGGCCCTGGACTTCGAGACACTCGCTCACTAGCTATCAGCTCACTAGACGAGGCACATACTAATTGACTGCGGGCCAGCAGATTTTATAGAGCTTTCGGTTTGTGTTCGAGAACATTCTGGGCTAAACCGGTAAGTTTGCTTTATGCAGCCCCGGCCTGGGCCACGGCGTTAAAGACTGAACGAAGGAAAGTTAACCTACTGCAAAATAAAATACTAAGAGCGATGGTTAATGCGCCTTGGTATGTTAGAAACACGATCATTTATGAAGATTTAAAAATTAAACCAATACCGGAGCAGATCCTAATGGATGCTCACAACGTTTTTGAGAAAATGGAGAATTCGCCAGTCAATACTTTGAGAGAACTTAATAACTATGATCCCACTGTGGAAAGCGTCGTGAAACGACCTAGATCAATTCACCACAATGTAAAGTGGTAGCTGTAAATATGTATATAGTTTTATCCAACTTATCTCATTTTATTGAAGTATTTCATTAAGCATTTAATCCTAGTATTTATCCAAGTATCTAATCAAGATTTATTTCATGTTTGTGAATTGTGTTTGTGTTTACTACTAAGAATATGGACTTAGTGCCAGGACAGGCAAAGACTTTTAGTGTTATTTGTACAAAGTGTAAATAAATGAACTCACCACGCCTACCACTGTGGATCCAACCGCATTGGCTAGTACCGGTCACGTGATACTCATACGCTGAATTCTCAAGAACTAGATATTATTATCTCGAATCTCTCACTAAGCAGTTTTTATGTTCTCCAGTCAGGACTCAGATGATTTTCATGACTGAAATTTTATTATGTTAGTGTACGCCACCTTGACATGCCACCTTAAAGCTCTAATTGTCTGATCTCTCAGACTCTTATTTTCGCCTTCGGGCGAGTGGCGTGATAGCACCCTAAATATTTTTCTACAACCGTGAATGGCTTTTATGAATATGCAAGTTAGAATGATCAGGTTTAAGCTCTAAGAAGTTGATGCCTGTAGTGAACGTAAAGCATAAGCATAAGCTAAACCGGTAAGAATTCGTTCCAGAAGGTTCTCCATCCGTCAATAGTATATCGCCAATTTTGTCGCCAAATGGACGATTGCTCGTCAAATGTGACAACCCTGCCTTACATTGCTATTTATGGCAACCTTAAACCTGCTTTGCGGTAAAGCTATCTCGCCGCGCCTCTACATTTCGTAACAATACTTTTAGGGCAAAAGGAAGAAATAAATATCTTTAATAGAGACTTAAGGGGTAAAGCTTAAAGGGGTAAAGACTTAAGAGTTAAATTAAAGCTGGTATTTTATTTCTCCTATTTTTTACCTTACACGCGCACACATACACACATATATATTTGAGCATATAAAAATGAGAATTTTATGCAATATTTCAGATTCTATTCCAGTCAAAACAAGTGTAGGGGGTAGGAGAAGGATTATTTCAAGCATTAGCATATATAAACACAGAAATCGGAATGAATTTGAAATGCAGAACCAAATGCTGTTCAGAAAATTAAGTATAATCAAGAATTTGTTTATTTTAAGAGTTCATGAAAGCATACTTACTGTATAACTACTGGCCATCACGAGTCGATATTTATGATCCCAAATACCATTGTAATTGCCATAATCAAGTTCCTTTTTAATGAAATCTTGAAGTTTTGAGTTAAATTGTTTAACGCCTTTTTAGTTAGGATTCGAAAGTTTTGATTGACGAAAATAACGCGCTAGTTTCCGAGTTGTGGAGTTTTGAATTCATTTCAAAATTGTGGGATTCGAACGTCGCATCCTTAGTGTTCTCGTCATGTTCAAATCCATTTTGCTGTTTGCTGATTATATCTAACTATATCATCGTATATTGTCTATTTGTTTTTTCTTTGCTTGCATAAACGGCAATATAAACGTGCTTCATTGAAGTGCTCAAGATTTCGTGAAAACTGAAACAGACATTCCTTTTGCGACGTAATCTCATAAGAACATGTTATATTATCACCCCCCTTAATTTTCTTCTTAATATCGGATTCAGGTGTCATTTTCATGCTGGAATAATCGTAAAGTTTTTATTTTGAAATATAACTAGAGTTTCAAAAAGAAGAAGTAGGTTTGACTTGCTTCAAATAATGGAGAAAAATTTCGCACATCATTAATAAAGAAAATATGAAAACTTATGATAGATTTCCGTACAAACATTTCTCAAGTCGATATATATCACACTGATAGTCAATTTCAGACCCTATTCGTTTCAGCTGCGGAGTTGTTTTGGAACGTCTTATTACAGTTCTTTGTTAAAATTCTGGTTATGTGATGGATTGGAGTGATTTATAAATTATATGTCTGCTGAATTCCAAAAGAAAAATACCAGAGAGAGGTCAGGTCAGAGAAGTTGAGTAACAAGAAAACGCCTAATCAATTTGCTCATTTTCGACTATCCAATACCAAGAAGAGTTCTACTTAAATAACGAATGAAACTGAGAATGGGAACCGAATAAAATATTTCTTCCTCTTTAAAAAAAATATCTTCCTTATGATTATTATGATTTATGAATCAACTGCTACTGATTCTACTCTGTCCTTTCCGATTTCAAATGCAAAAACACTTACTGTAGCAGATGACGCAAAATAGATGAAGAAAAAGAGAAACTGCGAATGGCTTTTAAAGAATGTGTTGCATAATAACCAAGGATAATTTGATATGGCTGGACGATAATGATTGATCAAGATCAAGTTTAGTAGTGAATGTCTGTGTGCCCATTGACTTAAAGAAATCTAAAATAATAAATGTTTAATTATTTATCTGTGTAGCTTTTATTCTGAGTGAAATTAGTCAGAGATTGTTACCGGGCGTAAATAACTCCTGAAAAAGTAGTTATGTTACAATGTTTATATAATATAATTTATTATTATATAAACAACAAAATAATTTATTATTGCTTTCTTAGGAGCAATTTATTTCTTCAATTTAGCTTGTAGCTGAAATTATTTTTGATTTTATCTAAATTTTGTATTGCTGTACCTACAAAATTTGCTGATTATTTATGATACGCACATCAGCGAGGAGTATGCTGCTCCCATATTTCTGCTCGCAAATCTGTTCAGTTCCCGCATTAAAAAAAACGGGTGTTCTATTTCAGAGTTTAACCATTCCATAAGTAGGTGGATTGAGGAAACACCAAAATCGTTTTGGAGGGGAGTTTAAAAAATAGTTTTCGTTAGGATAAGTGCATTCAATTAAATGGGAATTGTGTTGAGAAACTGCAGTGAAGTATTGATGGCAATTAACGACATAAAAAATTATATCCACATTCCCAGAACTTTAGAAACATTCGTCGTTAGAGAGCTAACTTTTATTAGTACTTTAATTTGTTATATTATTAGGTTGTGAAATTACTATAATTAGGCGTGTCACTATTATTAGACTATGAAGAAGTAAATTGGCAGTCTGGGGTAGAAAATACATATTTTATAACAATATAAGAACAAATATTCATACTAAATCTATTTTGAATTTTATATTCTTTTACATGATCGGTTGTTTAAATTTTCTGTCGTTTTCCCTGGCAGATGTTATGGACAGATTTTTCAGTATGCAAATATATACAATAATATGTTATCCCTGCTAAACATGCTCCGCAGAAACCCATAAAATGTTTTTATGGGGAATTGGCCTACAGGTCCCCGTAAAAACCCACAGACGGAAACCCATACGACTGTACGGGCATCCGTACGCCAAATCCCCGTAAAATCCCAAAGAAAGAAACCCGTACAGCTGTACAGGTACCTGTTGTCCAATCCCCCCTAAAAACTCATAGAAAGAAACCCTCACCAGCTGTACGGGTACCCGTAGACCAAATCCCCGTAAAAACCATTAAACAGAAACCCGTAAAACTGTACGGATATGAGTAGGCCGAATCTCCATAAAAACCCATAGAAACCTTCAGAACTGTACGGGCACCATAAACGAAATACCAGTAAAAACCCGTAGCTAGAAATCAGAACTTTATGCGTATCCATAGGTCAAATCTCCTTAAAAAAATGGATATTCCGTAGGTCTGTTCCTCATAAAAACCAGTAGACAAAAACCTGTACACCTATATAGGTATCCATAGGCTAAACAGTAGACAAAAGCCCATAAACAAAACCAATAGAATTATACCGTAGCGGAGTATCCATACATAGAATCATGCATAGAACGGGTATCCATATACGAAATCCCTATAAAAAAATAAAAATAAAATACACAAAAATAGAACTGTAGATCAAATTTCCATAAAAGCTAATAATTAAAATCATAAACCAGCAGAAGTACATAATTAGCACTGATGAAGTGTACAGAACTAAATGGCAGAGAAAGCATGTAATTTTAAATGAAATTCAATGAGAATAAACTTAATAAAATTTTAAAATATCTAGAATCCTACAAGCCCCTGTCCTTCTCAATGCATGTCAGCACCTATAAACATATTACAAAATATTTGTATAAATTCTGTTTGCAAAATTTTAAACTCCATTTATACAATTTTGAAAATAAAATTAATAGAAAGATAATAATCAAAGTCATGATTCATAACCATCGAATGATATATGTACATATATATATGTAAGAAAAATAAAGATTATTTAAATGATTAAATTAGCAGAGTAAAATTAATGTTCTGTATCTATTCTCAAAATAGTAATCTCTTTGCACTGCTTCGTTTCGAGATTAATCCATGTCACATGACTCTTACAAAATTCTAATGTTGTAAATGGAACTAAAACTCAAACAGCCAATAGTAATTTTGCAGCAGTATTAATTATCAAATCAAAATGCATTGAAAACCAAAACTAACTCAATCTGAATTAGGATTTCACTCTCAACATAACGCAATTGCTTTCTACGCTTTGGCCTAGCTGGACTGCAGTCTGTCTGCTCCTTCTTTCTTACTACAAATTTATCAAAAATGTAAATTTTTGGAATAGGCATAAATAATGTACCAACTTGTTTGTGGCTGCAACATATTTGCTGAAATAAAAAGTTGAATTAAATCCACCTCGACTGCCAAATTACTTATTCATTGTAGACTGGAGTTTCAACATCTTTAAGCCATCAAATTTCTTTCTGTTCAATACGGATTCAACCGCCTGCATTCGATTACAGAATCTATCACAAACACACACGCGTATATATATATCATTTGATGGTTGAAAATCATGACTTTGATTATATATATATTATTGATTTGATTTGATAGTACTGTATCTCATTGCATATATTTGTATTTCAGGTTTTTAATTGGAAAATTAAACAATGGCATTTAATCGCATCAGCTTGTTTAACAATTTGATATCTAATGATAAATGCATTGCCAAGGGATGGTACTTTCTAGCATCTGCTTAAATTTTAAATTACCTACAGTGCGCTAAACCAAATTTAAACAAAACTAGACAAAAACCTAATTTTCAGGAAGAGAAACACTGTTACAAATAAAAATATTAGATAAACAAGCAAGCAAAAAGAATACGGGACTTAAAAATTAGAAATTTAACAAAGAGTTCAAATTTAGCATACTTGCTATCCCCTTAAAACTTGCTTACCACTGATAGCAATACCCTGCAGCTTATTATGACACGCATACACATAGATGTTGTGCGGGGAAGAAAGGATGGATCCTAGAGTATAATGTAATGAAGAAATAATAATACACAAACACTTTGTCGACCACCTCTTTACAATACTTAGAATGTTACCTGTATCTCTAAGAATATAAATGAAACATCAATATAAAATTGTAATAAACTTAATAATACTCCCAGAACTTTAGAAACATTCCTCGTAGGTAGCTAACTTTTATTAGTACTTATCTGTTATATTATTAGGCTGTTATATTATTAGTTATATTATTATATTATTAGGCTGTTATATTAATCTGTTATATTATTAGGCTATGATATTACTATAATTAGGCGTGTTACTATTATTAGGCTGTGAAGAAGTAAACTAACAGTCTTGGGTAGAGGATACATATTTTATAATAATATAAGAACAATTATTCATAGTGAAACTATTTTGAATTTTATTTCCTATGCATGATCGATTGTTTAAATTTTCTGTCATTTTCCATGACAGTTTTTATGGGCAGATTTTTTAGTATGCAAATATATACAATAATATGCTATGTGACTTTTTAAAAATAAACAAGGAGGAAACATGAAAGCATTTACCAGAGATTTTAATGAAAGATAAAGAAACAGAATTAATAAATTATTAGACATGCAGTTTTAAAAATACGCACAAAGGTTAATTTAATTTTCAAACTAATTTAGTTTTAAGAAGATTGAATCTCACAGCAAAGATTACTGCTCGCGTACATGACTTTACAAAAAATAATGTGGTTCTATGCATAATGTTCTTCTGGAGCCTTTTAGAATTTTCTATGAGCGTTTCTACGAATGAAAAATGTAATTATGAGAAAAACTGTGGATCCCTAAAATCATAAAATACACGAATTGTTATATTAAAGAAACTAAAAATGTGCAGCAAGAATCGGCATTGACAACAGTAACTTTACATAGCCGATTCCACGTGTTTATTATAGTTAACACTTTGATATGTTAAAGTTCTTTTAAGTTCTTTGATATGTTTTTGCCCGTAACTTCTAACTAGTTGGGCTATATAGCACTCATAACTTATACGTAAGGAAAAATTAAATTAGCGACTTTTGTTAGCCTTATTTTAAATTTAAAATTAAATATTATATTATTAAAATTAATAAAAATTATAAGCAATTTTAAACAAGAAATTAACTAAATATTTGATACTCGGCTCTTCTCTCTGAAACATCCAAATTTTCCATTTTTCATATTTGTGTAACTAAAATTTCGAAATATCCATTTTCAGCATAAAGGCATCTCACTGATATGATTTATACGTCTTCATGGGTTTTATATTGCCAGGAAGAACAATCTACAATAGTCGCAAAAATGAAGGCTCTATCATCTATCTGCGCACTCACTGGGCCAGATTTTCTTGCGCCATCCTGTAACTTAAGCAATATACAAGAAATAATATTGTAACAAGACATATTTACCAACTATTTCTAAGTATCCAACTTGGCTTATCATTGGTTGAGTATTCACTTGGCACATGTAGTAACCGCTATCTTCTTGCTGAACGT
Organism: Stegodyphus dumicola; assembly: GCF_044657685.1. Classification (NCBI taxonomy): domain Eukaryota; kingdom Metazoa; phylum Arthropoda; class Arachnida; order Araneae; family Eresidae; genus Stegodyphus; species Stegodyphus dumicola. Next base: position 206,804,796 of record NC_140771.1, read on the forward strand.
TCTTTAAATGAAGCAGCCAGGTTCTGAAATTGTGATGGGACACGGAGACTCTTTTATTCCGGGTTATCACGTGAGTGTGTATTGTCAGTAGCGTTTGCTTGTCCACGTGCACCCAAGCCACCTACTAGACAAGATGTTTCCTGTGAATGTAGCATCTTTTGTTAATGAAATAAGAGCAAATAATTATTTCTTCCAAAATTGAGCAACCCATTACTTGAACCTAAATAAGTACCTCATCACACGTAAGTAAGTGGCAAACAGCAATGCAACTAGAATTATTGTATTACGTAAGAAAATACTTTCTTCATTTGCATAAGTCTATTGTTGTAAACTGGTATATGCATCTGTAAAGTAATGACGGCAAAAGGGTTTTTAGAAATCCACTGACTGCAATTGAAAAGAAACTGCTTATTTCGATTTTGTTTACATAATCACATTTTTGTAAAACCTACTGGTGCTAAAATGGTTATTCATTTGTGACTGTTTCTGTTGCTAGTAAATTTCTTTATCTGTTTTGGCGTGGGAATAATTGTTCTTTTTCCAATTTTTTATGGTAATAGAAAATTTTAATATTTTTAATGGACTTTCCATTCAAAAAAATTCGATGAACATGAAATCATTTAAGATTTCAAATTAAGTACAAATGATTAACATTGCTCGTTATATAAAAAATGTAGTCCGAATAAGCAATTTAACACAACTTTTAGAACACATTTTTTTAGAACAACCATTTTTTTAATATTGTAACAATAACAATGGTAAAGAAAAAACTGGTAACCATGGTAACACTTTGCGACTGCTCAGATAGTCTCGCAGACGATGTGCTAGCGTCGCAGAACAAATACAAAAATTTTAAACACACCCCACCTGTACTCTGTTAAGAGTACATTAAATTAATATTTAATAGATTAACATTTAATATTTAATTAACATTAATATTTAATAGATTAACTTTAAATTAATATTTAATATATTAAGAAGAGATCAAATACAACATAAATTAATAGGTATAACACAAATACAATTATAATAATACCAATAGTACTACATGATCATACACTGTACTTAATGAAATTTGTTATGCATAAGACAATATTAAAGGAGAAATGTCAGGTTATTTCAAGTGAATAAATGAACTGGATTGGTCTTTTATGTTGTCCCTTGTCAGTTCGAATAACACACGAACGTACGTGTCCATCACGACCAGCAATACCAAGTGGCCAAAGAAATTTTGATTTAGCGGCCTTTTCAAGCAAATCTGCATCTCCTCTTTTAAGATCCTTTCCTGGTGATGGATTTAAAAAATTATGTGCATTTCTCAATTGCATCAAATAATTATCTTTCCATTTCATCCATAGTTGACATAAAAGTTTAGTCTGATATAATTTTCGACGAATCAGAGTTTTCTTTGTAGAAGCTTGACTGCCGAAAATTTCAACAAAATATATAAGATAACTAACATTCTCTTGACTAGGATACAAAACATGGGCTGGAGTAAGAGATTTGGGTTCATTTAATTCATTGCTTACGTAAGTAAGGAGTTTATGATTTAATACCAATTCGATTTCCGCTAGAATGGTCGTCATTTCCTCGAAGCTAAGGCAAGCCTTTCCTTAAAGGGTCCTTTATGTTTCTCATGAGTCTCTCATAGAAACCACCCCACCATGGGGCATGGGAGACAATAAACTGCCATGTTATTTCATGTAGAGCAACGAAATGTTTTAAGTTCGAATCAACCAAAATTTAGGCGAAACCTTTCAAAATGTTGTCTGTGGTCTTAAAACTCTTAGCATTATCAGAAATTACAATTCTCCCTTCTTGACAAAAAACGTCTTAAGGACAAAATAAAACTTTTCGTCGACATATCAGTAATTAATTCGATCGGAAGTGCTCTAGTAACTCCACATGTGAATAAGGCCATGTATGATCTTTGTTGAGTGTCCTTTCTGGAACGAAGAAAGACTGGACCTGTAAAATCAACTCCAGATACAATAAATGGAGGATTTCCCAATACTCGATCCTTTGGCAATTGAGCTGTTATATGTTTAGCAAATTTTACAGAATACCTGCTGCAAATCAGACAATTCTTTAAAACCTTTTTTACAACTTGTCTAACCTTTGGAATCCAAAACCTATTTCTAATTTTAGCAAGAGTCGCAGATGCTCCACCATGGTAAATTTTGTTATGTTCCCTTAAAATTAATAACTTAGTGAATGACTGTTTGGGTAATGTAACTGGATTGCTTTCATCACTGGCAAAAACACTTTGCTCAAGCCTACTTCTTACGTGCAAGTACCGTTTTCATCTAAAAATGCGGCTAGCTTATAAAGAGACGATTGCTTAAAAATTTGGGTACCATATTTGAGGCATTCTAATTCAGAAGAGTACACAAGTCCTTGTTCATACTTTATCTAGTCCTGTTTTGCCTTTAAGAGTTCAACTGCAGTGTAAGGTCCCATTTTTAAGTATTCTTTTCTAAGTTTACCAAATAATCTTTTAATTAATACCGTAAATTTCAGTAGCTTAGTTAGGTTACTACAGTTATTCAAATCTAAAATAAATTGAGAATTCCCGAATGCACATTTATTTTGTGTTATAGTTTCAAATTCCTTTCTCAATTCTAAATCCTCAGTAAGATTCTCAATTTTAATCTTATAAGGCCAAAACTCATAAGGTTGACCAAACCAAGGTGGTCCATGCCACCACAAAGCATCTCCAGCCAAGTTCGAGGCTAGAATACCATTAGAAAGGATATCCGCGGGATTTTCCTTTCCAGGGCAAAGATACCATTTGTTAGGATCGGTCAAATTTTGAATTTCTCCTACTCTGTTCTTAACAAAGGATTTGTATTTAAAAGCCTTACCCTTTACCCAAAACAGACATATTTTGGAATCAGCCCAGAAGTAGCAATTTACATCAAATTTCAAACATTTACTTAATTGTTTAGCAAGCCTAGAAGATAAAAAACATGCTAACAGTTCCAAACGTGGGAGTATGATAGATTTGTAAGGGGCGACTCTATTCTTAGAACGTATAAAATTAGTAATAACTCTAGCGCCTCGAGCGACCGCTCTTAAATATACCACTGTCCCGTATGCCGCCATAGATGCATCTGAAAAAGAATGAATATTAAATTAAACAAAATCGCATAAATTGAATTCAGAAAGATAATATCTAGGAACTGCGATGTTATTCAAATGTTCAACTTCGCTGCACCACAACTGCCACTTCTAGTCCAGTGAAGAGGGAAGTCCATCATCCCAGACCACGCCAGCTGTCCATAGCTCTTGAAGTAGTAGCTTACGTCGAACGATGAAAGTCCGATGAATCCAAATGGGTTAAAGATACGATCTAATATTTGCAAGACGAAGCGCTTTGTACTGGATCTGTTGGAAAGAATATTCATCAAATTTTAATGTCGAAAAAAATCACGTCCTTGTCTGTATTTTAGGCCACTCCTAGAACTTTCGACGGCGTACTATATCCAGTGATGGCTTCTTCGGTAGTAATAGCTTCTATACCATCTTTCTTCCATAGGTTGCGAAGTTCCACAGAATTAGTCTGCCATTTCCTGCTTTCGAGAATGGTTTTCAGAGCAGTCTCTACTTCGTCAGCTCCAGCAACAAAATCATCAGCTTAGAAGGAATTTAGTAGCAATTCACAGGTTTCTGGATACAAGTTTCTATAATTTTCAAAATGAAATTTCGGTGTAGCTGCCAGTAGGTAAGGACTTGATGTAAGTCCAAACAGAACTCGAGTAAAATTCAGTACAATAAATTCGCTTGAACTTAGATCATAATTCCAGAAAAATTTAGTATACCGACGATCTTCTGGGTCGATTTAAATTTGCAGGAAGGCTTGCTGTATGTCCGATGTATAAGCTATAGAATTTTGTCTAATTTTTAATAGCAGTTCAAATAAATTAGGGTACAAGTTCGCACTAGTGTGGAGACAGTCATTTAGTGAAAGTTCTTCTCCATGAGCTGCACCATCAAATACAATTCGCAGACGGCTGCTGACTTGAATAACTTTTTGAATGATGGGGTAAGTAAAAGAATAATTCATCCCCTAACAAATGAGAAGATATTTCAACTATTCCTTCTTTAAGATAACTATCAACAATCTCCCGATATTGCTTATATAACGACAGAACTCTCTTGAACTTCCTAACTAAACTATTAAAACATTTCAGTGTGACCTCCCTATTATTTCCCAATTTCTCCCACATACCTGCTACCCACGGGAACTTTACACAGTACCTGCTATTTATAAACTGAATCGATTCGTTAAACTCATTCAGAACTTCCCTTTCTTCGACACCGGAAATACCTGTTTCGTCACTTCTAACCCTCAAACTCTCCAATTCCCAAAAGCTCCTTAGCTCAGCGGAGACCAAATCTCTTTTATTGAGAACGAAATTAATCGACGTGGAATTACTTAAATCATCATATTTTCCTTGGAGTTACCATCCAAAGGCAGTTTCTATAGCTACTAATGACGTGTTCAACCGCTCAAATCTCTTTATCAAATTGCAGTAATAATCTGCTCCTATCAACAATGAAATTTCACAATTGTTAGATAACTCCTTAAAATCAAATGTTAAGGGAAATCCTCTGGACTTCATTTCTGCACAAGTAACTCGATCTGGAACATTTATTGCAGCTTTCGATATTTCATCAATTTCTAATGCTTCAATAAGGACTTCATTTCCATTCAAAATATTTCTCAACTGCAGTTCCACCCTTCGGCAAATCTGCCCTTTTGGAGTCTTTGCGCCAAAGCTATAAATATTAAATTTTTCTGAACCAGCAAACTTTAATCCCAACCTTTCAGAAACTTCTTTCTTTACAAATGTTCGCTCAGATCCATTATCAGATAAACAAAAAATAAAATCTGATGACTCTTTTCAAATAATTTCTACCTTTACACATTGCAACAAAATTCCCCTTCTGTTATTCAGCATATAATTCATGTTTCATTAGATTTTACTTCCGAACCACGTTCAATCCTTTGATTTTTAGAATTTTCTAATTTAAAGCATATTGCGCGGGCGTTTTTACCGTTGCAAAAGGAGCAGTTTGCCCCTTTACACAGCAATTTATATTATAACACGATTTCTCGTAAAAGCTTCTCTCTTTTTTTGACAGTTCAAATTTTTACACAAATGACTCATATGCTGCTGAATGCAAAATATACAAGTATCTGAAGTAGCACAGGTCAGGAATTCATCAGCAGAGTAACGAAATTTAATGCGATTAGGGGCTCCAAAATTTCTATGGTTAAATTGTTTATACTGGTTACATGTTTCGTACGAAGAAGGAGAGTGTATATGAAATGTTCTCTCTCTTGGAACGATGTAAAAAATCCATCAACTCCTTCAAATTATGATTAGTGCTCGAAATTTGATTTTTGCTAAATTTCAAAAAAAGGTCGCTGGGAAAAAGTTTCAAAATTACAGCGCAAAATATTACGCTATAATTTTCTGCTTTTTTACCTAAACTCTTAAGAGAACGAATTTGGGTTTGGCACTTAAAATACAGGTTTCTCAACTCTTGTAAATTCGAAATGTTCTTTAACGGTGTCATATTCAACAGCTTAGACATATGGGCATTGATTAACACATCTTTCTAGCCAAAGGTATCTGGATTAATTTAAGAGCCGACTTACAGTTGTCTGAGGTAATAGCGAAACCTTTAATACAAGAAAGAGCTTCACTTCCAAGGCAACTAAACAAATAAGAAAATTTTTCGACGTCTGAAAGGGAAGGATTTTTGTCAATAGACTTTTCGAATTGATTCCAGAAATTTAAATACTCAGATGGGTCCCCGTAATACGTATGAATAATCAGTTTAGGTAACTTCGCATTTGTATTTGGTCTACTTTGGTTTGTTATGGGTTGCACACATGCGGGTTCTTCTACAGATGAGGATTGCAACTATTTTATTTTTTAGTTTTACCGAGTTAAATATAATTACTTCATTACATTCGTCAATACTCTCTATTTCCTATTGCATTTCTGCATCATTTAAAAGATCTCCGATTTTATTAACAAAGGACTTCTGTTCGTCTTTGATTTGTAACTGAACTAAAAGGCTTTCTAATTCATCTACTTATATATGTGGTTCAGACATACGATTTTCTAGTTTTTATATTAATTTAGTTACCTGTCTTCTATGGTAGGTACGTTGCTTCTCAAGTCTATCTAACTCTTTAGCCATTATAATAACAATACTACAACAAAACAATTCTATTCTGCCGAACGAAACTGTAAACAAACTACTACTACACAATGCAATTTCACTTAAATTCTTCGAAACTCAAACAGACTATTATCAAAAAATTCTCTAACTAAATACTATTACCTACCCCACCTTCGAAGTGTTCCAACGATTTACGAAACGAGATATTTTACACCAGGTGGTTCATACAGTTTCTCAGAACGATGCACCAATATATAAAAAATGTAGTCCGAATAAGCAATTAAACACAACTTCAATCTTTAAAACTTTTTTTTTAGAACAACAACTTTTTTTATATTGTAACAATAACAACGATACAGAAAAAACTGGTAACCATGGTAACACTCTGCGACTGCGCAAATAGTCTCGCAGACGATTCTCACAATGTGCTAGCGTCGCAAAACAAATACAAAAATTTTAAACACTCGTAAAAGAATATCAGACCAAATGAAGTGCTTAATGAGAAATTAAAATGTTCTTGTCTTGTTCAAGAATGTGATCTTGTCCAATAAATTTATTTTGTAGTACTTTAGAATGAAAGTTCCCTGGATTTGAGACCGGTTGTGATGTATACAGACAGCGCTCAATATGTTGTTCATCTGAATGCGAATTTTTTGCATAATCCACGTATTCTTTTGATTCCATGCTTTTGCATATATAGGAACACAATTCATCATGCTTTTGGAAGAGTTCATTGTAGAACATAAGCATTCATAGTACATGGTTGCTTAGCTGTGGCAGGCACACTTTTATAATAAAATTTAAAGGCTTGGCAATGTATTCAGTGCTAAAATTTCTTGTAAAGGGAGAGAAGAAGCCAAAGAAAAATCTGTCAAAGGATGTTTACCCGATGTGGTTATCATACTTTCGTATTACTAATATTACTAAGAAAAGTTCTAAACTGAGCAATTTAAGGGCGACAGATAGTTCACTGAAGATGATATTCGCGCAAGCTATCCAGTGGAGATTTCTTCAATAGAAATATGCGAAACATTGGACGGCATGATAACGAAAGATCATCGTGTGAATGTGTAACATGAACTAAGCATTACACTTTGTATAACTTCTTTAGTCATATACGAGTAGTTGATAGTTTCGAAGGTGAGTTATCTGTGACTACCCAAAATGTTGACGAGAAGAAAATCAGATGCTGTTTCGCTTCCATGTCTGTGAAGAGAATCTAGAGCATTTTATGTCAAATTCAGGTGCTTTTTTCACTTGGATTATGATTAGTAAGGAGACATATGTTCTTTACTATGATCCAAACATTAAACAAGAGTGACTATGGAATGGAAACCTAAAGGATCCTTAATACTCAAGAATTTTTTTTTTGCAACAATAAGCTGAAAGGATAATAAATTTTTTGAAACACGGATGGTGCTTTGCTTGTTGACTTACTGAATTCATGTCAGCTAGGTTTATCATTACTAGAAAGTACTGCGCTAACGGCATGAACTCACTGCAGAATGTCATTAAAAAAGCAAACTTCTATCTGATACGTTTCTTCGTGATAAACATATGATGAGCATGCGCACAAATATCGTACGGAGAAGGTTCAAGAATGTGATTTTGAAGAGCTTAATCAACCTCAGTAGAGTCCAAACTGCGCTAGTGACTGTTTCCTATTTCAAAATTTGTGCGCGGACAACTGTTTCCTGCCGATGATGATCTCAAGCCAGCAGTAAATTACTGGCGGCTTGATAACCAAGATGTTCTTTATGTTGAAGGAATTGTTTAATCAAATCAAAGCGAAAGAACGTTGAGATCGTGACAGATACAATGAACAATTAGAAAACAAATTTCACTTTTAAGTTCTTGTTTTCATGTTTAGATTATTGGAAACAGCCCTAGTTTGAATCCAGCAAAGTGAAAATTAAATCCTCTAATGTCAGATAGTTCTTTTATCTTTACAGTAGCATAATTAATTATTATTAGTAGAAAATAATGTTATTAGTAGAAAATAATGTTGAATAGTTCCCTATTCAACATTATATGATTAATTTCATCGGTAACTTGAAATATACTATCAGAAATATATTTTATTTAGAACCTCAACTCAAGCAAATGTCTTTTACATCACTTCGAAAGTACCTGCTCTTAAGGGTAATTTTGTTAAAGGTTTAAGCTTCAGAACTGAGTTACGCCATTAAATGAAAAATATCTGAAGTTTTATTTCACATGGAAATCAAGAAGGATTACAGAAAATTATAATTAGACATAAAAAAATCAACAGCTTCAAGCAGGAAAGTAAGGCTAATGGTATATTACCCTGTAACTGCCAAGATTGTCGACGACACATTTCAGCGTTGCGTCTCGTCCTTTGGCCACTGTTAGACTGGACACTGGTCCCGCAAATGTAGGCATGGATGGCTGGCCTTTAACTGAAAGTAAACTACATGGATAATAATAATAATATTTTATGACTTTTAAAATGTAAGTAATTGTGAGCTCTGATGTCGCTTATATATAAGTATATCAGAAGAATTTAGAGATAAAAATGGATTGGAATTGTATTATAAACAAATTAACAAATTCGGAAATATAATTGACCTAACATAGTGTAGGGTTAGGTGCGCTGAACTTGGCCTCTTGGAAAATCTACTTACAGATTTCGACTCCCGAAAATTTAATTAACGGTAGCTTTTCTTGACTGATCAAGGTTTATCAGTAAAACAATTCTCGTTGCTCATTGATCTTGCTCTATATTCAGGACAATATGTTGTCCATAAATTATATGCAATTTTTTAATTTTTGTGAAATATACTTAAACGCAACCTTTCTCTCTCTTTTTCAGGGAAACACGCATTCTTTTCTGGTTTTCAAATTGTTCTGCTTATAATTATCAATTTACTCTAAAAGCAATAAACTGAAAACGAAAGAAGGCGTTTTGATCTTTACAAAAGGCCAAAAAGTTTTCCGTTTCTATGAAGAATAACCTAGTAATTTGTAGAATATACTAGCAACTTTCAGCACATCTGCACTTCATTGGAGATAATGAATCAAATAAATAAGAAATAAAACTGCAGAGGAATTGCTATTCAAGATATGAAAACTACAGCGAACTCTCTCTAGAATGACCTCTTAAGGCTCCAAAGAATACTGGTCTTCTGTGGATGTAGTTGTTTTAGAGAAATTGACAGGCAATGATGTCGATTGTCGATTTGCTCAATAGATTCATTCTATTCAAACATACTGGAATTTGTTCGTAAAGAATTTTCTCCTGTGACTCATACGTTTTTCGGTGCGATGCATACATTTGTATTATTGTTATTTATTCCTGTGTTACATAAAAGTTTTAATTGTATTCTTATTTCATTTTAGTTTTAGGTGAACATGCCTACTCATATTTCTTAATTTCTTATTAACCTGTAATAACCATTTACTTTTTTATTCTTAACCTACCAGTTACCTTTAGACTTGAATGAAACAAAGTTTCAGTACAACTAAAGTATAATTTGTCTTTTATGATTTAAGTTGTTTCTTTTAATAGTTCCTGAATATCGTTATACTAAAAAATTATACATTGATCGCGAAGCTAAGCATCGAATAATGTACAGGAAAAAATTTACCCTAAACTTAATTTTCTGAAAAACTTTGCTAATTAATGCGATTAATATTTAAAACACGAAAGCTACAGAAATTTTACATAATTTTGTTCAGGAATTTCAGAGACACTCAGTCATATTTATTAAAATGCTCATCTAGTGAAGTCTGCCTACTGAATCTTTCTTCGCTTTTTGTTAGTACCATGATTTTCTAAACAGTTTAAATTTCTTAAGAGTATTAAATTATCAGGTTTATTTTACAACAGGAAACACGAAAAGTCAGCAATTTCCTAACTAGTATTGAAAACATGGACCTTCTGAATGGTAGCCGGACGTACTTCCCATTACATCATGAAAGGACGCAGTATGAAAGAAGTGAATACCTTACGGTTAAATCATTCATTTTATTAATTACAACCATCTATCGTATTCATCTACCAACTTAATTTTTAACAGACAACCAACAGTATCAATTTCAATAATTTTTAATTGTCTTCCTAAATTTAATGCCTTTAGTTTTTGTAGACATTCTTAATCTCAGATTAATTACTCAAAATTTACGAAATTTAAAATATAAAAACGCAAAAATACATGCTTGAGCTGTGAACACTGAAATAAACACTGAAGTATAAAGATGAAATAAAGCTGTAATAAAGCTGTAATGAAAGAAATGAATTACACTTGAATATTGATTGTTACACACTGCCAACTGCATAAACAGGAAATGGGAAAATTAGTGTAGACAAAGAATGCAATGAATCGTTTCAAACGCATTATATCATAAAAGAGGCTATAAAATAAATTAAGTCACGTTTGGATAAGATAAAATTTATGATTTAGAAATGAAAATAAAGAGGTAAAAAATGTTTTATCAAACGACGTAGTGGCCATTTTGGTAACGGCCAGGCAGATGAATTAGCCAAAGAAGCAGCTCTTAATCAAGATGGTACTGAAATTATACTACTTTCAAGGCCTCGTTTAAATTTCAAATACCAACTAAAACAATGTCATTCAAAATTTTGGCAAGATTTATGGAATAATGCTTCACAGGGAAGACGAACATTTAATTTGATTCCCAATGTAAGCTTCGCATCTCTGTACGCGAATCCTTCATCAGATTACTATATAACAGAACAAAGATCCTTCCCCGCATTTCTATACAAGAAATTTGGCAAGCTCTTGCATAGACATCTGTATATGCGGGGAGCAGGGAACTCCTGATAATTACACCTTCTCAGGCCCCTTAACTAAGAATAATCGCATAAAGTCCCTACAAACTAATCTCCTGACAACAGTTTTTAATGAAAGATAAACACGAATATCCTAAGTTTAAAAACATTATGCAACGATTTTCTTCCTAGGGCCTAAATCATTATCTTTATGCGGTCATAAGCTTCCCCTGCTGCATAATGAACTTTCACATCCTGTGGATATGTTCAAAAGGATTCGACTTGCGAACTTTATAAACTATTCCACCATACCGTTTTATGTAACTTTTCTAAAATTGTGTTGGTTTTTTGCCAAAATTAACTTTGTATTCTCAAATCTCCGATGCCTCAGATTCTAACTCAACGGTGTTTTTTGATATTATTTTCAAACGTGGTGGACATTACTTTAGTATTATTAGTACAGTTAATTATAAACATTGTGTTCCCAGTACTTATTATATTTATCTCGTTATGTTTGTATGTTAGTTGTTATGTTTATCTATTATTTTTATTACATAAAAACAGATGTTCTCCATTTAATTTGCGAATTTCAAATTGAAATTATATTGTTATCTCTTTATGTCCTAAATATTTAGTTTTAGTAAATACTGGAGGCGAAGTGTACGATTAGATTGCACGATATACCATAAAAAGTAATTCTAAATCCTTTGGAAAAGTTCAGTTGCTCTTTTTCTCAATTATTCTTTGTAAAATCTTATAAATTTTGAATTTTTTTTTTTTATTAGTTAGTATGGAAAGGCATTACCAATTGATCCATAGTACATCTCTGGTGTCGCCCGTACTTTTACCTGTACCTGTTAGAGCCATTTATTATTCCTATAAGTATACATCCATGTATTAGTTATTATTTTTGTTGCATTTATATATCCATTTTTTATTCATTTATTCTGTCATACGGAACTTGAAAGATTTTAGCTTGACACCAAAAATAAGTTTTTGCGGTCGTGAATAAATGAAATATTTCACGATCTGTTCAGAGTTCAGAAGACCACCCAACCTCAAAAATAGAATACTGTAATCACCAATAATGATGTTTTTTATGATCTTAAAAGTATTCGTCAGTTTCAGAGGTTAATCTCCATGAAGTTATAGTATATATTATCTAAATATGGCAAAGCACACGAGAGCGCTCTGTCTAAAGAGAAGGATGACTTTCTAAAGGAAACTGGCTGGTATTTATGTTACACATGGGGAAAACCAAGGTCATACAAGGTTAGGCTCTTCGCAACACTGATTCACTCCCACAACTAGAAGAACCGAAGACGCAAAGGGAGTAGTTGCTTTTGAGCAGACTAACAGTCAGAGATGTGGTCCAAGAGCAAATTTTGTAATTACAGTAACATTGGCGAAAATTTATGAAAACCAACCATGCAGCCAGCTCGTTCTTCTAGGATTGAACACGGGTCGAATTCCCAGTTTCAAGAGACTTAACCAATCGATCACTGGTGGGGCGTTATCGCCACTGTATTTTAAGTGAATTTGTTAATTTAGTAGAATTTATTTATATAAACAAAATAGCTTAGGGTCACTCATCTAGAACGGGAGAGCCAATGTACGGAGATCAAACTTAACTTATTTAATTAATTTTTTTTAAACGCGGAACAGATCATCATATATGTTTTTTTAATGTAAGTTCCTATTATGTATACAAATCCAATTCACTATTTGTGGAATGTTTTAATAAGATGCTCCCCATCAATAGCTAAGCGAATAAACACTGTTAAATACTGGTAGTTCATGCCAGATTTGAATCCAGGTGAACGAGCTGGCTACATGGGTGTTTCTTCTTACCCATATGAAAGTAAACACGAGCCATTTTCTCTTATAAAGTGTTTTCTGAAGCAATCCGTTCTCTTAGGATTCAACTCCCTTTTTTTCTTGGGTCGATGTTATTTTACAGATTTTTTTTTGGTATGGGGAATCAGCCTATGCAAATTACTTCAATAGCATACATCAAGCGAAATTCTCAGCCATAAAAGTTGCCATCAGCATTGCGTTAATAAACAACTTGTCCAAAATATTCATTAACTCGGACAGCCAAATAGCTATGACGAAATAGCCAAATAACTCTCCATTCGAAATCCAGAAAACCTTTCTTCCCTGACTCGTGAAATTGATCCTATCTCTAAAGATTTCTAATACTAAAATAACCATAACTTGGATCAAAGGACACAGCGCACTGCGTCGGCAATGACACTGTCGACAATCCTGCAAAAGAAGCAGGCAGCTCTTTCCTAAGAAGACAAATTCTTCAACGTTAAGCTTCCTAAACTGCAGCTACGACAACTCCTAAACAAACATCTAAGCCACAAATGACAAGAAGAGTAGAGCAACTCCACAACAAGCCAGCGAATCTGTCAGTTTTTCAACAAGAAACAACACAGAAATCAGAAGCTCCAAATCTTTCTTAAAATATTACTTCACCGGTCGTGGCCCACATCCAGATTATTTTCTTAAAAAGAATTTCTCGAATAGTGACATTTGCATTTCCAAAATCAAAGGAGGTGCAGACCATTTTTACAAGTGACCTGCATCTTCAAAAACTCACCAGTCTAGACTCAACTTCAAAAGACTAGTGATGCCTCAACGTCAAAATAAGGAAAATACACGAAAAGCTGAGTGCTCTAGGACTGGACCTATATTACGTCACAATTTAGGACCGAAAACGGAAAAGCGAAAAGAATAAAGACTAGACTAAAACTCAGTAGCTTCTGAGCAGATTTCCGAACAACATCAACAATCTCACAATTCTTCAAAACACCAAACTGAACTGAGCCCATGAACTTGATTTATGAACTTTGATCCATATGGCTGAGAAAAGCTCAGTACAGCCTTATTTATAACAAATATCCTTACGTAACAACAACTAAACATTCTATTATAGTAGTAAATTTGTAAAGACATTAGGATTTTTTGGAAGCAGGCAAGATGGAAAAATAGCAACGCCTTCGCCGGAAATCGACCCACGGGTCTCTCAAGTATTGACCCTAAGCGCTGAGCGTGTAGATCACCACACCGCAAAGGCATGCCAACAAGGCAGGAGAAATACCTTATAAAATCAAACCCTATATGTTTATCTACGTATGTAAAAATTTCAGTGTAACGATCTTCAAAGAATCAGCTTACAGAGTCATTAGGTTATTTTGCAGTAGGAGACGTGAAAAATGTGCAATGCATTCGCCGGGACTCGAACGTGGACCTCTCGAATATGTGCCGATTGTGCTACCGTTACGTCTTGAAGGCATGCTGAAAGGAGGCATAAAATACCTTATAAATTCTGTTGTATACACGTAATCTAATATTGCAATGAGTGTACTTAACAGTTTGTGTTACGTAACTTTGCCTAATTTTATGTGAATATTTATTTATGTTTAAATGTAACAGCTCCAATTTAGAACCCTAGTATTTCTTAAAAGGAAGAGCATACAGCCTGTTTAAATTATTTAATTATTTCGATCAGAAGTTTCACCAAACCTTTGGAATAGCCAAGGACCTGCTTAGTCTCATCAGATTTATTAACAGCCGAATAACATACATCACCACATAACATCATGCGACTTCATGTTGGTGCCAAATTCTAGCTAGTTACTGTATTGGGGCAGTACCTGTTTGACTGTGTAAGTAGTCTTTGGTACCCCACGCGCTTTTAACTGTTTACCTTCTCTTATCACTGGCTTCTTAGATAGACATTGTATGCTTGGCAAAAACAAAATTATTTGTCTGCTGTTTTCTACTTTTACGAGTACAGTTTGAATTTGTTTGAATTATTACACATAAAATTTTAAAAAAATGAAATGAGTAATTGTTCAAAAAGGTTGTCTTAGCACTATTTCTCTTTAAAATTACGACGTATTCAAGCCCTTTTTCCGCCAAATTTGGCATGATCACTCACTGCGAACGCCAAAGAAAGCGTCACTTCAGAAACTGAAACTCTGCTGGAAGCGCCATATCGTTGGTGCAGATTTCCAGCATTCCGGCTGGATGGATTAAATTTAAGGCAGGTCATGCATCAATAGTACACAGTCTGGTCATTAAATGTATATAACGATCATTGTTTCTTTGCTTAACATTTATTAACAATAAATTCAACAATAACATAAGCTTTAACATGGTTAAAAGAATCTCCGACGATTCAGAATAGCTGTACCAACAATATATGGTGTTTACCAGCAGGGTTCCAATTTCTAAAGTGACGCTTTCCGCACGCAATGCGATAGACAGATCGAAATTTGGCATTTAATGCAAAATTAAAGCGGGGTTTGAACATTAATCAAAGTCTGCACAATTTTAGGAAAATAGAAAAGGTACAAGAAGAAGAAATTGTTTGCGAAGAACACTGGTTGATCTTTAGATTATGGTAACTTGGCGATTTTTTGGCGAAAATTTCGCGACCAACTCTCCTACAGCAACCCTCTATTTTTTTTCCCCCGCCGCCATTTTGTCTTCACGAAGTAAAGACATGTTTCTTTTTTTTATCTACTGAACACTTCTTCCAACAATCTACTAGCCGAATTACACTTATGCTAGAAATTTTATCTAACAAAACTGCTTAATCATGACAAATATTCACTGCAAAATTGGGAAAAAGTACACAATACCATACTCCTTACGCGTTTTTCAAAGTAACACATACACATAACCATGTACACGTCGACTTATTTTTACTTAAAAAAACATCCCAGAATTACACAAAAATGGCATTGCGCACACTCTTCACTATATCCATGTACACTGCTTTTTTCTCATAAATTAGAAAAATTCCACGAAAATACATGACAATTCTCTGAATCTTTAAACCCGGTAGAAAGAACATATATGAAATTACCTGATCGCGAAAAAGTATATACCCTTTCCAAATATGAACATTTCCACATATAAAATAAATAAAATATCCAAAAACTTTTACCTCTAAATCATCTATTATATTATAAACGTCACCAACGAATTCATACCGCAAGCATTACAAATACTTAGTGTCAAATATTTAAATTATTTCCATGCACGTTTACTTCAACTAAAACGTATACCAAATCCCTACAAACATAAAATTCACAAAATAACTATCATTTAATTAAAATATCACTAAACCATGTACACGTCGACTTATTTTTACTTAAAAAAAATCCCAGAATTGCACAAAAATGGCATTGCGCACACTCTTCACCATATCCATGTACACTGCTTTTTTCTCATAAATTAGAAAAATTTCACGAAAATGCATGACAATTTTCTGAATCTTTAAACCCGTTAAAAAGAACATATATGAAATTACCTAATAACGAAAAAGTATATACCCTTTCCAAATATGAACATTTCCACGTATAAAATAAATAAAATATCCAAAAACTTTTACCTTTAAATTATCTATTATATTATAAACGTCACCAACGAATTCATACCGCAAACATTACAAATACTTAGTGTCAAATATTTAAATTATTTCCATTCACGTTTACTATAACTAAAACGTATACCAAATTCCTACAAACATAAAATTCACAAAATAACTATCATTTAATTAAAATATAATTAAATTTAAAAACACTACTTAAAATATAAATAAGCACATACATTAAATTAATAAAAATTAGCTTACAATCCTAATTACTTTAAACTAAATCATTGCTAATAACAATTTTCCCAATAATACCAAATTACTTTACTTCCACCTTACATTTAGAACAATGCATAAAAATAATATCCTCAAATAATTAAAAATACTAGGTGGATACACTTTTATTATGCATTCAATAAAATTATTGAACGATTTTTTCTGCGAATTTTTCCTCCACACTTCCTCCGCTAAATAAAAAGCAAAATTCTCTTTATCACATATAGAATTCACTTTAGACAGCGCCATACAATCCCAACATTATTCAACCCTACTTCACACAACACACAATGAAGCTTAATACAAAATAATATACAGCTACAGATATTTTTCCAAATTCCTCCCTTTTCCGATTAAAGAACCGTAATTCGCCCATTAATATCACATGACATATCCCATGATCTCTCATTTCCCTCACACAAAATAATGCGTAATCGGAACTGAGTACTGCTCACATTATTACCAAAGTCCCAGGTAGTAACCTTTATCGCCTCCAAAATGTCGCCAAACTACCAGTTACCATATTCTAAATATCAGCCAGAACACTTTCTAAAGACACAGACTAGAATAAAACCAGGAAGATATATAGTTATCATACCTGCAAAACGTAATATTGTTGAACCGTTAGATGATTCGAAGCAACAAGCAGTTAGACGACTTAATGCTTTACTAAAGCGTCTCGACCGTAAAGCTAAATATGCCAGAATTACATAAAGGCGCATAAAATACCTCGCTTTAGCTAACTGTATCGAGGGGTAAGAAAAAAATTGAAATTCGCCTAACCGGTGTAACCGGTTAATATTTTTATTATTATTATTTTTGTTTTGATAAAATAGAAAGATAGTTGTTTAATGAAAATTCATAGTTGAAAAGTAATTTATTAAATTCTGATTTGTAGTGGCTAACTTGTTGATTTCCTGAGTTAGTATGTGAATATGGAATTGTTTCTCAAAATTGATCTTGCTGTAATTTCATTCATTCCGGTGACACCCGGCTGCTTTAATTTTCTTACTTTGCCTTATTCTGACAGATTTGGTACTGAAAATATGAGAATCAGAATAATTATATGTCCCCGGTGTCTACCGATCTATCTGGTTTACTAAAGGGTATTAATTAGAATGTTATGTTACAGAACATATCGGCTCAAGTAATATTTTGATGCGCTAAAAAGTCTTAGTGGTGGGACGGATCCTTCCATTCTATTTATATGAAAACTAAAAGTATGTTTTATAGTTTCTTCTGTACTAAATTTTAGTCCGACCACCAGCTAAAGTTGTAACCAAAGTTTTGTAAACTCCATTTATGTTTTCTTACGAAATAAGTGTTTGATATTTATCTTAATTAAATCAGGTTGTTCCTTTAATAGTTAGTTTACACCCATTGGACTATTTGAAAGGTTATGCATTATTTTTTAAACCCAACTCAATACGCTTCTTTATATGTTACACCCCTCTGTAGTTTACCATGTTACCATGTATATTGTCTGAAGTGTTGAAACGCCCAAACTAGATGTTAACATAATATATTATGTGCTCTAACATATACAAAATGTTAATAAGGCATTTTGTCCTTTTAGTAGTGCTCACAAATTTTGAAATTTGTAAGTGCATTGTATTTGCTAAATAATGCAAATGTTGAATGCGAAATACATTCACTTTGGGGCGGAATATTCGAGCCTGATTTTCACTTGGCATTAGACGCAAAATTTGGCGCGAAGTAGCTCACTGAGTGCAACAAGGAAAGCGTCACTTTAGGAACTGAAACTTTGCTGAAAACACCATACCGTTGGTGCAGCCGTCGAGCACTCCGAAACGTCGAAGATTCTTAGATGTTAAATCTTTGTTAAAAAATGTCGATTTAAAAAAAATTGATTGTTTATAAGGCAATATATATAGGGTTGCCTTTGAATCATCAAATTGTGGTCTCTTGGTACATAACGCACCTATAATGCTAATTCAAAAATAAAACTGTAGTAACAGCTTTAGGTAGCATTAACGGGAACAAAAGCGACGTAATCTAGCCATGCTTATTATAGATGTTTTACGCCATGAGATCCATGTGAATGGTAAAGTTTCGGAACAAACCATGGAGAATTTGATATTTTAACAGTAGTATAGATGTTTTTGTCGACCGTTAGTTACGACAGTTAAAACTGGTGTTGCGTAGATTAACATGATTTTAATAATCGAAATTAAACTTTCCGTTGAAATCAGGTGATAAAGTTACGTTTTACAAAGTTTCACAAGTTGTTATATTAGCAAGATACCGTGAGTATTATTTCTTACTCAGGAAAATAACTCTAGGACTAAGCTATGCGCCTGTAGATGAATTTTCTCAACACAGGCATTGCATTGGAGGAAAAGGCAGATTTATTTATTGCATATTTTATTGGTTACTAAACAATTTAAGGATTACTGCTAGAATGTGTTCATTTTGGAAGTAAGGGTAAATACTATGAGTTTATCCAATTTTTCTCAGCATACCTCGATTTAGCAGTGCAAGTGATTGTATAAAATATAGAATTTACAAGGAGAAAATATTTCCTGCGAAGAAATACTTGTGAAACTAAAATAGATATCAACCTACGTTTAAACATTTTGGACTGAATCCTTTCTATTGACAGTGACATATTTTAACTCTTTTGCCGTGAGAATATAGAGGTATGAATGCTCGTACTCACCAATAGGCGACATATGTTTCCTCGAGACTTGTCGAATTGCAAGAAGATGAGATTTAATATCCGGATTCTATTCGCATTTTCAATAGTCCGAGTTCAAAATAAGGAATTGGATACCGTAAAGGATATTCAAGTAATTCAGTTTTGATATCATATTCTTTTTCTTTTTCGTCCCCCCTTTTTAATAAGCAAGAGCAATTTTCGCATTTTATGGTAACATCATATTACTGGAAATTTTAGTTTTTATCAACATTTGAATTTATAGACTATTACATCATGATCATAAATAAATAATTACTTGTTTTTTTAAGTTATATAGTATGAGAACGCGTGCTATTTAACTCAAAACTATTTTAAACTTCTTAAATTGAATATAATGAATAACATAACATAATGAATAACAATTGCTGCTTTTCAGAATTCATAAAACTTTTTTTAATTACCAAACCGAATTAATTTTCTCCACTCATCCTCAAAGAAATATATTCCGAATAAATATTCGTTTTCAGATATCTAAATCAACATTCACTAAAGAGAACTTTGTAGGGATTTATATTTATTTTAAATAACCCATTTAATTTAAGTTTACGTTCTTTCCTATAAGCCTTTTCTTTCCTCTAATTGTCAATGCCAGAATATTTAAATTTGGTAGCGCGCGTAAAGTAATGCACATTCTACCTTGAGAAAAAAAGGTTTAACACTAGAAAGACTGAAACTTAGTACTATATTGCCCCAAAGAAGTCAAAATGAATGCATTGTGAAGAATAACTAATGTGAATTAAAAGAAATTTGAATAAAAGAAATTTGTTTAAAATTAATTTTTAATATTT
Source organism: Stegodyphus dumicola (assembly GCF_044657685.1). Lineage (NCBI taxonomy): Eukaryota > Metazoa > Arthropoda > Arachnida > Araneae > Eresidae > Stegodyphus > Stegodyphus dumicola. The sequence continues at coordinate 206,824,928 of NC_140771.1, forward strand.
TATATTATTTACAGTTATATAACAAGTTATTAGTAAATATTAACAATAAAAAAATTTACTTTACTTGAAAAAAAATTATGCATTATTATTTGTACATGCCTTGCAAATGAATTGGAAATCTTTTTTTTATATAGTATATCTTCCGCAAACATACTTTTGACATTTCTCACATACATTATTTTTGTTGTTGTGGCAAAGTCGTACTTGACAAATTTTGCGTTTGCAGCTCTGTATTCGGTGGAGAGCTGTTCTGCTAGTTGAAACAAAAACTCTTTTCGTTGTATTTGTATTTCTGTCGTTTCTTCGTAAAGTATCCAAGCATTTATAGCAGCCAAATCTAAAATATTGAAAAATATTTGGAGGGGCCATCTACGAGGATTAGCTTTTTACTGTACATTTTCTGGTCATTTGATCCGTTATACCAACTGCAAATTTTGTGCTGTTATAAAATTGAATAGATTCCGGTAACATTTTTTTATTACTTTTATCAATTTTCACAAATTTATGCTTAGAACTTAGATCAGCTACTCTTTTATTTGGTTTGCTTTCATATATTCTATGAAGACAATTCTCTGATTTATATAGCAGAGTGGAAAAACGAGGCATGTTATCCTTCGTTCATTTGGCTGATTTGGGTAGTTCTCTTTTGTTTCCTCTAATAGTTCCATCTAGAGTTGTTTTTTTGGACAATAATTTTGTCGCGAGTGACATGCTACTGGAAACGTTACCGGTCGAGATATTTCTTACACAGCTTGTATATGGCTCGACAAGTTTCGGAATAACGTGTTCACTGAAATTCGAATAACAAGTACTACTTTAGCTTTTTGAGAAACTGCAACTTATCAAGTATACGCCCAAATCATCGACAATTTATCATGTACTTGTAAGTTATCATGTGACGGTAATCGAAAAAAATTGAAACCTGTTATTTCAATACAGAGCTGAACTGGTCATATAAGAAATTTACTCAATTCAATAATAAGAGTCATGATTATTTAAAATTTCCCAAGCAGTCAAAGTGACTGCTTTCGAGCAATATAGGTATAACAAACACACATACAGACACACCCACATATATATATGTACCGGAAATGAAAGAGGGAAAGGTAACGGAAATTATTAATAAACGCATTTATATGTACAAAAAGTCACAAAATTCTAAGAAATTGTGTCATTGTATACGCAACTGTTTTTTTTAATTGAAATTGAAAAGCACTCAAAATGACTTCCTTGGGCAGTCTAGTGTTAAATACTGAGTGCTAGAAGTGAGAGAGTTTGGGCAATGGCTGTGACCTCTGTAGAGTGAGCATCTATTTCTGCAGTTATTGCTGGTTTACGTGGCGTAACAGCTATTACTTTGAGGGCACTAGATTTCGACTTAGTTTTAGGTAACGGGAGTTTCTGAGCCCTGTAGCGTAATTTCTACTACTTGTTAATATCTTCGAATTTTAGTTTAGTTCCTGTTATTTGAGTTACCGCCATAGTGAAACGTAGTGTGTTAACGTCAAGTCGACGCACTGTTAATTTTAAAGAGTTTAATAAAGGGTAATTTTAACCCTTCTCCTGTGTGGTTTCTACACATTCTGCAGCTGTCACCTTAGTAGACAGACAAGTGATTCTTACAACTTTATTACTGAAACTTCTAATTAGAAATAAAACAAACTGAAATAGAAATGAAATTACATTTCAGAAAATCAGATTTATGGACCAAATTGACAATTATTAACAATTAATTTGCCATTAAATAAATCTAGTATGACGAACTATTTGTTTATAATCAAGAGTATTGAATTGAATTATGGATATGAATAAAGTTTCACTTTAAGAAACCGTTAGTATGTGACATTTAAATATTGAATGCTATCTAGCTACTACCTTTTCGCCTTTAAGATCCCATGTTTCCATCACAGTCGCGATCACAAGCCTAAACAGCGTACTCAATTAAAATAGATTAAGTACCAAAATTAAAGTGAATGATTTGCACCATAAGATAAGGTCTATAGTAGAATTTTCCTGCTTTCTTAATTCCTTATAAAAACAAAAATTATTCAACAACATTCGGTAACAATCATCATCACCATAATACCCCTCGCTGCACACCTCATTAAATCAACTATCAACATAAATCACCTGACATACATCATTTCTTACTGAATATGTCTGATTTGATTCCACAAAATGCCATCGAGGGTTATGAGACCCAAGGTAAAACCGCATATCAAGTTATTCATCGTTGGGTAGAGGATAGTTCGGTTGCAAAGGTTTCTATAGATCTCGAAATTAATTTGAAAAATGCAATAAATATTTTGAAGCACTAATAAATTTAAAGTCTCAAATGACACTAATGATTTCTTTTGGTTTCCTAAAAAAATTACTCAGAAAGTTAAATTATCACGGATGCTGCTAACAATGGAACTACGAGCATTGATTCATTTTTCTTGATTAAGAAAAAAACTCGAGACGGTTAACATGTTATCACAGTGATTCTAATAGAGATTTAATACCTTAAATGTTTTTATGTATATTGAATGACTTAAATTAGCTAGTTTTCGTTTCAGGAATAAAGGTGATGTCTGTGTTTGAAAAATAGAGAGTCTTAACTGAATGGCGATTCATTTGAATGAAGAAGCACTGTAAAATTTACCTTAAAATGTAAATCGATTGTATTTTTATATAATGTGTAAGCACTTGGGAATATGTCTATATATGCGTATGTGATGTTGCAGTTTGTCGGAAGATGAAACCAATTCGCTTTTCATTCATGGCCGAAATGACTTTGCAGGTGATAGTTGTATTGGATTGGCAGTGGTAGAGTAGATGTAACTTCGGACGTGTTCACTGCGTAGATGGAATAATAGACTTGCAGACAGACAGGGCTGAAGTTAAAGTACTTTTATTAGTGGATAAAGTATTTCTGAAGACACAATATTTGCTTCCACAGCCTTATGGGTGCAGTATACACCCCACAATTTCGAAAAGTTAGCCTATATTCAAACAATGGGTGATACAGGGAACCGAGTGTTGCGTGCAAGCTAGAGCAAAGGCATAGAGGCAAAAGAGCGTTCGTTACTCCAACTACACCGACTCCAACTTATCCGACATTATCGAGTATTTTAGCCGACATATACCGGCTCAGGAAAATAATGCCCCCATGGGCCCCTAATCAGGGTGTCCCGTTGGGTGAGGAACTGGACTTCTCGAATACGAGATGAGCCTGATAACCTTACACCACGAAGGCATGCTGGAAGAAGGGAGAAAATACTTTATAAGTATTTCTTCCACCTCCTTGGCGTGCCTTCGTGGTGTAGTGGTTCTGCACGCTGGCCCGGTATTCCAGAGGTCCGTGGTTCGATTCCCGGCGAAGGCGTTTGCTAAATTTTCATCATGCCTGCTTCCAAAAAATACCTAATGTCTCTACAACCTTATAATGCAAAGTTAGACATTGAGCCATGGTCCGCCACTGATACGTGCAATGACATAAATGAAATATCATGTAATAAATTCTACCATTGTAAGGAACGAAATTTTTTTGTTTCACGAAAATTTGTTAATTATTTAACAAGTAGTAAAAAATTTTCAATAAGATTATTCAATAATTATATATAGAGAGAGATACACATGTATATATATGTACATAATTTATTTACTAAATAATATTGATTAATTGATTATATTTTTTCAGCAATTGCGCAAGTAGTAGTAACTTGTTTTCGCGCTAAGTGAATTTAAGATCATACAATTATATATATATATATATATATATATATATATGTGTGTGTGTGTGTGTATGTATGTGTGTGTGTTTGTGTGAATATTTCTGTAGATGTCTTGCGTATTAGAAGATAGCTTAGATTCATAAGATGACATAACAACGGGGAAAAGAAACTTGTAGACGCTGGCGTAGCTAACAAGATATAATTAATAAAATTGTATCTTGGTAACTAATTTTAAGGACACATATTGTCGTTTACATATCACCATGGGTGAGACAAGCACCCTACAGTATTTCGTAGCATATTGCATTTTTCCAGACAATTTTCCTTTATAATTTTCAACAGTATACATATGTGAACAAAGTTTCTCTTCTATGCTCATTATCAAGAATTTAAAGAGATCACCTTTGAGAAATTTTGATCACAAATTGCGTGTGGCTCTTTCAACAACAGACTCAAATATAAAAATCGTTGTATTTACAGAAATCAAAAAGTGATTACTACAGTGAGAAAAGTATCTCACTGTAGTAAGAAGTTAATATATATGTTAACCATGGCAAAAAATTGCAGGTATTTGCATTAATACTTAAAATATTTATTTTTTCATTAAATTATTATTATTAAAATATTTATATCCAGTAATTAATTCTTTCCGTATAATTAAGTTCACATTTTGCATCATAATTTTGTAAAAATAATTGTTTTAAAATTTACTTATTATTTTAGTCAGGCAAACCTGACAGTTTAGTTCATAGATGTGATATAAAATCTCTGCTCATCAGTCACTGAGGACAACAATAATATAATTTCTGAGTTCACTGTAAAATGTTGTTCTTCATGTAAATAATCTGCGGTATACTTTTTAAATTTGTAGTACGAGACTGTCTTTGATCTTAATTACTGTTTTAATCTGTGCAAATTGGCAGATTACCAATAAAAGTCTTGATTACTGACGAAGTTTTAAACTGCTTTTACCCTTTACCCAGCTGTCAACCAACTCTAACTCGCAGTTGCCAATGATAGTTTAACTAGAGTATATGATTTCAAGAAACAGAAATATAAAAGGTCCTCTATATTATGAAGAGTTAAAGTTCCCTCCACTCGGGAAAGAGATAAGACTCGAAATTTTCCTAATTTTATAGAATACAGAAAAAGGGAAACAGAATTGAAGTTACTCAAAATTTTAAAACTACGTAAAGACAGCGTTTACAAGCAAAAAATGAAAATTATTTCCAATTTCAGCAACATTCTTTTACTTTAAAACACGTAACATTTACCTTTCAGCAATAAATACTTGTATATTCAAAGATTATATATTTTTCATGCTAAGGAATAAGGAAATAGCTTTAAAAATAAATAAAATAAAGAAGAACACGTGAATTGTGCAAGAATCGTGAAGCCAATTCATTTTGCACCAAAAACAGCTAGAAAGCTACGAAAACGTATTCTACATTTGATTCAAAATTCACATCGAATTCTCTCTCTCTTTTTTTTATGCCAAAATCGCTATTAGAAATTCACGGCCTTTATGTAAGGATTCTATCGATACTCGTGGAGGGTGGCTGGTTGGGGAAATAGAGTGTATAGCACCCTGAAAACAAAAGAGTATTTTAAATTTTGTCTGACCTCAGCAGAAACGCGCGCACAAGAGATAAAGACGGGAAAAAAAGTCATCTTTCTCTCCTTTCTATTTTTCTTTTATATCTAGATGTAACAAATACGAGATGTATATAACTACCAGGAGAGATCTCCTCACATTGGCACCACCGCAAAGTTATTTTACTTTTTTCCTCTTTTTCTCTCCTCCCTCTATACATTATAAGGCATTATTATTATTATTATTATTTTCCTTTCTCACTCTCCGCTTATTCCACAAGATGGCCACACTCAATATTTCATGCCATTCACGATGCTCCATTTCTCGGGGAGCAGTTTCTATTTGGCCAAAAACGAATCCTTGGGGAATCGAGCTCCTTCTGCCGCCGCCTTTCGCCAAGAATATTGTGTTACCATTTTCAACTACTGCTTCCACTCCTCGTATAGCTAGCTGGCCATGGAAGAAATTTTTGGCGTCGAAAAAGATATGTTGTGCGAGAACACATGCAGTTTTGTGGCCCCAGGCTAGCTAAAAGGGATGGGGGGGGCAGTTCGATGGGAGGGCGGGATTTCTGGATCGAAAAGCGACGTGAAATATAGTCCTTCATAATGGAATTATATCATCCTTTACTTCTTGCTTATCTTTTTATTTTTTCTATTACTCGATGACGAGCTATTACAGCGCGGTGTTAGCTTTTTATCGCTCGGAGTATCATGCAGGTATAGTTTCTGATGCATGCCTAAATAACAAAAATTTCTTTGATTCATAGTAAATACGACTTAATATTATTCCATTGCCACTTAATGCATTTTGGAAGATTTTGCTTAAAATATTTGTTGACCATTTCGTTGATCAGTTGCTTCAACCGAAGTTCTAAATGCTGTAAACCGTCTCCCTTTCATAAATTATATATGCAGTGGGATCCCAAATTATCAGAGATAACGTGAATTGATACTTGGAATATTGAAAACTCAGGTTGGAAAAAATGCCTCCGACTTTCCAGTGTAATAATAAATATTACAAATTTCAGAGATTTATGAATGACTTCTAAACTCCTTTCCTTACACTGACGAATTTAAAACTATATATTACTGTTTAAGGCTGTGTATTATTCCACCAACATCGGCAAGTATTTATGAGAAAATAAATATCTTAGAACTCTTCAAAAAAACACAGGCAAAGATCTGAGAAGTAACTCTTTTATTGTTTTTTATTCTTCGAAATTCTTCCATGCATAACTCTTTTCGCTCTCGCGAGAATTTATAGAAAGGCATCAAATAAAAACTCCTCTGAGAAGAATATTGAGTATTTTTTGGAAATAAAATTGTTTGACGATGCTGGTTGCTATGTCGTTGGTCTCGAGTTTGAGTCCCGGAGAAGGTATAGATGTGAGTATAGACAGGAGTATAATGGTCGCTGTGCATAGGCACTTAAAATAATAGCAAGCCAAATTTTTATTTATTTATTTATTTTTATTTTGGTAGTAAGAGGGTGGGAGATATTCAGATCTATCCCCTTGGCTCGCTCCGTTGAAACTTGTCAGAAAAAAACATTACAACTGGTGTCAGAAAAAAAACGTAACAACTAGTGTGAGGAGTGGGGTTCGAACCCACGCTTTCTCTGTGTTCAAGGGACTCTGTGACTTGTTTTAAATCAAGAATAAAAGTATGAATAATAAATCTTCCAAGTGGAGCACAACTATTGTGAACAATGGGATCACGTTATCGCATTATTAGCACTGCCTTCTAGATTAACATCATATTCGTGTATTCCGACCATTAGCTGTTCCAAAAGTAACATAACCAGAATAGTAATTAAGAAAACGCAGACGACCCCGTTACATCCGCAGTCTGATAGAGAGGTTTAGTCGCACAATCCTGAACCACCTCTCGCTCATGATTTCCCAAAACCAAGAAGACTGGGATCGCAAGCTGCCCCTGCTCCTGCTTGCTTACCGTAGAACGTCCACGAAAGCACCGGTTATTCTCCATCACACATGCTCTTCGGTCGCGATCTCCGTCTGCCAAGTGACCTGCTCTTAGGCCGAATGTACATTCCTCGCCTGAGGAGTACATGCAAGACCTCCAGGCCCGGTTGGAAACAGTACACAGGTTTGCTCGAGAGCGGATCAACATCTCGACGGACAGGATGAAGAAGAGATACGACGCAAGAGCCACCGAACATCAATTCCAGGAAAACGACAAGGTTTGGCTGTGGAATCCAAGTCGTCGTAAGGCTGTTTCTCCCAAACTGCAGTCGCATTGGGAGGGTTCCTATACAGTCCCCAACGACGTTATAGTGATATTCATTCAAGGCCATTATTCAGCTGTCATCCATTTGGCGATCAATGAGCTAGAAGCTGAATGATTATCAATTGCATAATGATAGGTAGTACAGATCATAGTAAACATTCAAAACCACCGTTGGCAAATTTTAACTAGGTTGAGGATCTTTTAAACTATTGTATATAAGGGAGTATATATGGTATTTCTCCCGCTTTCTTAGCATGCCTTCGTAATGTAATGGTCAGCACATTCGGCGCGTATTCGAGAGGTCCGAGGTTCGACTCTCGGCGAGGGCACTGTACATTTTTCACGTCATCTACTTCCAAAATATCCTAATGTCTCTACGCATTTAATGAAAGACCTTAACATTTAATTGAAATTCATATTAACAATAAATTGAAATTCTGTTGATAAATATATTTATAAAACTATTGAAAGGAGAATTGTTCAAACTGGAAAACAGTCTACTAAAAGGTGTTGTAAAACACAGTTTATGAGATGCGTGCTTAAAGTAGAATTTTTAAAATATGCATTGTTGAAGTCAAGGATAAAAAGATGAAGCAAACAGTGTATTAATTATACACTGACTATAAATTTTGATTTAAAAGATTTTTCAGAAGCTGAAAATCATCTCAGATATGAAAAAGTATTTCAGAAAAACCTTTGTAAACAGAAAAGAAATAATGCATAATTTAATATTAATAATACAATAAACTTGGATTTTAATTTTTGTAATCTTTAATCGACTATAATCGAATCACATTAAAAGATTATTATAATGTAATTAGCGAAATGCTGTGAAAACATTTTACTCAAATTAAAACTGTTGTCAGCATAGAAAACGTACAGTATTTGATTCCATTCAGAATAAAATATTGTTTAAAAGCGTATTCTTTCTTCTACTTAAAACTCTGAAATATTGTAGAGAATGTGTACATTTATACTTATATTTACGAAATAATTACACCTCCGAACATATCAAAAACTATTGATCTTAATGGAAAGTCTTAATGAAAATTTTGGTGAGCAAGATGGGTATGTCACTGTTTCAAGGGAGTTACGGGGAAAACTAAGTTCGGCTCTTAACTTAAAACTAGTTCAATAAGCCAAACTGATGCAGAGCCAGCAGTATTTTTGATGGACTCTCTACTGGTGACGGGCTGTAAATGATGGAGCCTGAGTATGCGTATTTGACCGATATTTTTAGCTAAAGGGAAAAAAATGAATTTATCATTGCCCCCCCCCCAATAATGCTGCAGTTTTTAGAGGCAAATTGCTGTCATCTATTAAGAGTAAATGATGTGTTTCATTACGCACTGTTTAACGTGATCACATTTGTCCAGGGCTATTTTGATAGCATTCATCGAATGATAACATTACGCGATGAGAAAACTATCCTTCTAAATGCCAATAGAATTTCGTCGATTTAAGGCAAATATAACTAACATCCGTAGAGCAAACCTTATCCCAGCATTTGTAGGAAATTCAGAAATTCGTAATTTTCTTCTTCAGAAAATTTATCACTTGATAATCTTGAATTTGTGTCAGAAAACGATTTCTTCTGTCACTGATGCTGCAACTTGAAGAATTTGTTCAGATATTTCAGCGAAAAATATACTTTTTTTGGGAATTTTGGTGTGAAAATAGAAGATCGTTTAGAATTCCGCTTCGTTATTCTCTTCTGATTAATCCAGTCGATCTTTCTAAAGCCTTGCACATGGTGTTGGAAACCAAAAATCTTCAAAATATGGTGATTTCGGATTTTTGCATTTTCAAATTCTCTACACATTTAGCTTTCTAAAAATACCATTCTTTATCAGAACTGTAAAAGTCTAGTGTCATCGAGTGCTTTGATAAATGCGAATTTTTACATAAAAATGCGTTTTTCTTCAAATGTAATTTTTTTATATTCGATGTACCTTTTCGCAGGAACTACTGCTCACAGGTATCTAAAATTTTTATGGCTTATTTATTATGCTTCCTAATATTTACTGAAATGAGCTTTTTGTGAGAAACTAAGAAAAAAAGATTAAAAACTTTTTGTGTGAGAAAAATGCTAAATTTTACTATGCCTAACAAAATATTCTGTAAATTACTCTAAAATTCAAAATGTTTCAAAACCTCATTTCAGTATAATTAGATAGGTATACTTTAATTATACAAAAATTTTCAAGCGCGTATCTACATCAGATTTTGAGAAAAGGTATATGGCCAATTTAACATTGTCGGTAAAGGGATTTACAACACCCGTTAAAGAAAAATCAAGCTGCTTGGAGATTTTAAAACCTTACTTGGTGCATGTCTCTGCCATTTGACAATTTCTGTTCTCAATTTCAATTTTATTTGGCGATTTCATGTTTGATTTCGCGATTTTACTTCAGTTTAAATAATTCACAAAATTTCGATAACATTAACCGAACAGTCGATCACAATAAGCGATATATTTTGCATATTTTCGTATACAAATGGGTAGGACTTCAATTCGATAATAATATCCGAATTAAGTGCAAATTAACTACAGTAAGCGATGCCTACTGCAATTAGGAGTGAAAAAGGAAGATACTCAAAGGTCGCTCTTACAAAAAGGTTCTTGAATGAAAACAGTAACGTAAAAATTTAAGCAAAAATACAGAAAATTATTCACGGGCATCTCGAAGATTTGAAAAACTGGTTTGACTGTTATTTTCCAATAGCTCAAGAAAAGGCGTCTGGTGATTTTAAATGGGTCTTGTAAGTGTTCAGCGGGAATTAAAAGAAATAAATAAAGGCACTTTTAAATTTATATACGAGGTTTTTGTGCATTTGACATTTCATAAAGAACTAAAGATCGCGCTAAAAAGCCAGTCTCCTGGATTTTTGGCTACATATACAAGATAAAGATAAATTCAAAAAATTGTGTGCGAATGAAAATTAGTACTATTGCCATTACGAACTACATATCTATGGGAACCGAGATTCTTTGTCTTTGCAAGTACCAGAACGACCATACAAAACAAATGAAGAACCGAAATTCCCCTGCAATTATAATCGACCAAACGCAAAATAAGAAAACTGTGCCAAACATTGTAGCCACTCATTTAACATCTATGTGTTATTTTATGTTACATCTTAATTTAGGCCTAATGTTGCACTACAATTTAGTCTAGTTAGTATAATTAAATTGAAATTATTTTCTCTCTAAGGAGTAATAAAAGTTTTGGATAATGAAATTCGAATAATGACAGAACTTTTATTTAATAATTGGATACAGGCGATCAAACTGAAGAAGCTGTGTTTATTGTATAAATGTTTTTTTATTATTGCTCTCCCCCCAATAACAGGTTGTAAAGGAAAGGTTTAATTTATTAAAATTTAATTTTTTTGGAGGGTGTAACGTTTTGACAAAATCACTGGCACTGGTTGGTAATTGAGAATGAAACGAGGTATATTACGAAATATTATAACGTATTTTCTCTCTCATTTTCTGCATGCCTTCGTGGTGCAACGGTAGCACACTCGGCGCGTATTCGAGAAATCCAGGTTCGAGTCCCGGTGAGGGAATTGCGCATTTTTCACATTTCCTGCTTCAAAGTAACCTAATGACTCTACAGTGGCGTCCGAACTAAAAGAGAGTGGATGATGATTCTTAACCCCCAGGATTTGGCGATTGGGTCTCCTAATTCCCAGTCGCCTTTGAAAAGGGGGAGTATATAATTTATTTTCTCCGTCATTTTCTGCATGCCTTTGCGGTGTAACAGTAGCACACTCCCCGCGTATTCGAGAGGTCCAATTTCGATCCCGGCAAAGCCATTGCACATTTTTCACATATTACTTCGTAACTTTTTCTTACTGAAAAATTGACGAAGAGTTTAAAGAAACCTTTTAAAGGTGTTCATGAACCCAACAAGAAAATAACCTTCCGCTTGGTAAATTATTGCTAGAAATTGTAAGTGTTCAGCATAAGACTCGAACAGCCGCTCGTCTCTCTTGCATTCGGACAAGATGGACGAAGTTTGGAATAAAGTGTCGCAATCACTTACAAAGAGTGTGAAAAAGATTGCATCGCAATTAAATTCATATGTTGCGAAACAATGCTCAATCATAAAAATTTGTTCTGCTTGAAAAAATTCATCTCCATCTTGCATTAAACAAACAGTTTTTAAAGCTAACAGCGTAAATTGCAACCGAAATTTCAAGCGACATATTACTTGTACAGTATAGGGTATCATCAATTGAAACAGTTTGCCGTTAATTTTGGTATTTCTCACAATTTAAACCACACCATTTTCGTTTTTCAACCAGTTTATTTTGAAAGTTTGATGTGAGCCCCTTCTTAAGCTATGTTGACTTAGCTTTTATTGAATCTGAAACTTGGGTATAACCAGTGAAGCTGATTTACCTTGAATCACATCTGAAGTGAGCATGGCAAGACGCTACAAATTAACAAGTTCCGTTAGAAATTTAATTATTCTTCATTTTAAAGATACTAAAAGTATCCGAAATATTGAAATAATGGTTGATGTAAAGTGTTAAACTACCTTTGATGTTGTAAAATTGGTTGGAACTGTTGAAAATACACAGAACTGTGGACCACATTCAAAATTTCAAATTTCTCCATATTCTATGTATTTAAATACTGTCGAATACATACGGATTGAGTTGGAGAAAAGAATAAGTAAATGTGATATTTCTTCAAAAGCCTTTATTGAAAGCAATTCTTACTGAGAAGTAGAACAAACAGAAGACTCTTACACAGAAAAATCAATTGAATCCATGCTAAAGCGCATGAAAAGTATAGTTTTAACTAAAGGATATCCAATGAAATACTGAATGTCCGGTTATTTTCGTGTTTCATTAAATAAAACTATTTATTTAAAGTGTCCGTGTATATGAGTTCATTTTTAGAACTTTTTGAATAAATAAAATTTTTGCCAAAAACATTTTGAATACTTTTCAAAACAAGCAGGTTTCTAAAAATGATGATCTATAACTGAAAGAAAACTAGTTTTCTTTCAGTTATAGATAATCTTTTTTATCATTTTTTTATCATCTTTTATCATCTTTTTTATCATAAGTCATTTTACTAATGTTTAGTAGCTGATATCTATAAACTGTAGAATCATTAGCAGTTTGTCGAATCAGTGAAAAGTGTGCAATGCCCTCGCTGGGACTCGAAGTTGGACCTCTCGAATACGCTCCGAGTGTGCTACGGTTACACCACGAAAGCATGCAGAAAGGAAGGAGAGAATACCTTATATACTCCCCCTTTTAACTGGGGATTAGGGAAGCCAATCGCCAAATCCTGGTAGTTAAAAATCATCATACATCACCTTTTAGTTCGGGGGCCACTGTAGAGTCATTAGGTTACTTTGAAGCAGGAAATGTGAAAAATGTGCAATTCCCTCACCGGGACTCGAACCTGGACCTCTACAATACGTGCCAAGTGTGCTACCGTTATACCACGAAGGTATGCAGAAAGGAGAGAGAAAATACCTTAGAAAATTAAAACTGAAAAACTTAAGTGTCCTAAAACAAATGTGAGGCACTGTAAATACATATCAGAAACAGTTGAAAGTATTATTGGAAACGAGATTATTTATCTTTTTATACTGGAATTAGAATTTTGTGAAATGAAAGATTTGCCATAAAATGAAGGATGGATTGGCATGATTGTTTGCCCATAAATACATTGATGATAATACAAATCTTAGTATAAAGTACAGGGTGGAAATGCACAATTACTGCTGTATGAGACCATTCAATCGACATCACAGACACTGCAGCGATTCTTGGCCTGAGCTTAACTTTCCAGCCTTAGTGATTTTAAAACGCTCAGCCTAGTTATCAGTCTTAATGTCTTCCGTTGTTTATTTATATGTGTCCGCAGATGAATGCAATCTATCTATCCTTCTAGTTATCACAAAAAAACAACGGAAGGTTTTTCCAAAGTAAGGATCAGTATCACGCTTTCCATAGTGTTGGATACATCATTCAATATTCTTCTTCGTCCCAGACCATGGCCGAATCCATCCTTTTTAAGCGCCACGCACTGAATTATGGAACAGTCATTCCAACAATGAGTTTACAGAACTTTTTTTTTCGTTTCCTCCTTCCTTTGCACCTCTGAGCGGCACGCATAATTGCTAACCACGCTAATTGCTTTCTATAATCATCTCGATTGAATCACGCTCTGCTGCGGAGAAGCTTCCTTCTCTCCCAAGGATAGAAATGTGATGTGCAGAGTTCCAGATGCCTTCGTTCTCTGAAGTATATCTCACTGGCCTTTCGTCAAAGAATTCTCATTTCTTAAAAGAAAGTTTTTATTCTTATTAAAGTCAAATTTCGGAGCAAGAATTAGTAGAAAATATTGAATGTTATTAGAATTATTTCACACTTGGTGACATAAAATTGTTTTCGATCGTTTAAAGAATAAATAGCGGATTAATTTGATCTGAGCGAAGGTTTTTGATGAAGTAATTAAAAAAATTACAAAATTCAGATTATAATGTAATATTTAAAAAATAATTTAGAATTAAAGCATTAAAAATGAATTATATAGAAAAATATTAAAATTAAAAAAAAAAAAAAAAAAAAAAAACGTATAATGATTCTCTTTTCTTATGAAATAAAAATTGAACCTACTGTTGCCAATTCATTAACCTAAATCATTATGATTAAATGATAAAAAAAACTCAACTCAAAGCGAATTTTAAATTTTAAATATTCTGGCTTTTATTCCTGAATTTCTTGTTTGAATATTAAACGGCATAAAAATATCATAATATTACAAAAGATGAACACCTTTTAAGCAAGATAAAAAAAAAGAAATATATAAAGAGACTTACGAACTATTAGTATTTTATTAATAAAATTTCATCATGATCAGTTCGAATTGAGCATGTGTACTGTTTTGAATGGCAAGGTACTTTTTCAAACATTACCTGGACTCTCCATCGTTTTGATAAATGTATAAATTTTGTTCTGCTGTTTTTAATAAAGGCTACAGATATGCGTGTTTACTAGTCAGTCGTAAATTATTGTTTATAACCTGTAACCATACATCAGAAATCTATACATGTTTCATAAGTTTCGTTCTTATTTTTTCCCTCAAAAAAAAAAAAAAAAAAAAAATGTCATGTTGCTATAGAGCAAGTTTGCCAATGATGGATCAACGAATGATCAACGAATCTATTTGGGGTCGATACACGAATATGCATCGGCAACTGATCGACATAATACAGATTCCATTGATTACAAAAAAAGGTGTTAATAAAATTGATAATTATTTGTTTATTGATTTAAAGCTCTACTATGTAGTATAAAGAAATCATAGAAAATAAATATAAGAAAAATTGTTTAATATATTTTTAAATCAATAATACTTTCTTAAATATATAAATTTTAAGCAATAAATCCATTATAAAGAATAAAACCCTTGAACACAAAAAATACAATAAAAAAACAAGAACGCATAACTTATGAACTACAGCAAAATCTAAGCCTATTCTTTCACGCGTGCTGACCGTTGAAACTTGTTAACAAAAATTATGCTCAAAATTGGAATTACTTCATCAATATGTAAGTGTATTCTTTACATTTGACAGGAACAATGCAACAGCTGTTTTGCCTTCTCTGCCACAGGAGGAGAAATCTTTGTATCGTATTATCACACTCATTGTGGAGAAACAAACAAAAGATTACCAGCCATCACAGAATACCGATCTAGTCATATTCAAGCTGCAATTGTAGCTCTCTTACTGTACGAGCTTTCATGCTGTTTTTTTTTAAATTTTTATTTAATTAAGTTTTTTTTTTAAAGTCAATTTTAAAGTCAATTTTAATACTTAAATTTTTTAATTTCGAGGCTTGAATTTATGTTTTCTCAGAAATTAACGATGCTTTATGAAAAAAGTAAATGCATACACTATTCTAAGGAATATCGGTAAACGCAACATACCGTCGAGATAAAACTTTTCTCGACGATGCAGTGGAACCTTCAAAAATGAAAGCTCACTTTTATGATAATGTATGCAGATAAAAAGAAAACAGTTTGGAATATATTAAAAATCTCAAAGACAAATATTTAATTCGCTCAAAGAGAGGAATTGCAGCATTTTCGACACCATCGAAATCTAAGAATGATGAAGAAGGACTCGAAGCTTCATAACAAAGACATTTTTACGTAGTTTCAAAAGGAGGATATCCGCATACAATTGGTGAAAATGTTTTATTGCCAGTATTTCTAGAAGTAATAACTATAGTTATGAAAATGAATCCGAATCCAGTTTTATAAATTTTGCCGCTCAGTAACAATGCATTTTATCAGCTATAGATGAAATAGCCACTATTTAACAACTGATCTCTGAATCTAAAATTAATATATTCCCCATATAGCTGGATAAATCAACATTGCAAGGAACAGTGTTTTAATGATTATGTGCGTTATTATAGCAATACTAAAGAAGAAATAATAGAAGAGTTTCTTTTTGAGCGAAGATTCTCGTAGCATACACCAGGGGAAACAACATATTTCACTATGTTGAAAAAATTTTCTATCAGCATTCAACATTCTTCTGTTCATTCAGCTTCACGTGAAGGTGCATCAGCGACAATTAGAAAATATTTTGGCTTTTTAGCATATTTCAAAAGCAAATTCATTAACATTTGGAATAGTGCAAAAAATATTCGGGAAAAGGTTCAGACTGTTTTAAACTATATATTAAAAAGTACTATAAAAGCTAAAGCTTCGAATAACCGTCTTTTTGCACAACTGAGTGACCACAATGATGAAAGCTGTAACAATTTATTTCATGCCGAGGTACGTTTCCTCATCAACGATAACTGCTTGCAGTGTGTTATAGACATTTAAATACAGTGATTGACTTTTTTTGCAGCTGACAAACACATGGTGAGACAATTAAAAAAATCCATAAACATATATTCGACTTGGCTGGTATACCTTCATTGCTCAACGCCATATAAAACAACCCTAAGTTCTGGAATTCAAAAGTCATCCGAGAGAAAGATACTAAAATAAAAGTTGTTACTAAACCGACATTATTGACTTTTCCCTCTTCATACGTAGTGGGAGAGACTTCAATCAACGAATATCTTAACTATATGACACAAGAAGCATGTTAGCTATTTTTGAACTAGATTAAGAATCAAGTTAAGCAGTTATGTGCCAAATATTTAAAAGAAATTGCTTCAATACATTAAGTGCACCTATCACATTAATTAAAATTAAAGTTTTGACATTTTGTGCATATAAAGTCTGTGATTTTGCTTCTGAAAACTTATTTATAATTGTAAAATTAATAATAATAATGCAAAAAAATACTGAAATACAAATCTAATAAAATATTTTTCAAAACTTTTGTTCATGTTCTTAGTTTTACTGCTAACTTTAAGTTCTTTAAGTGCAATTAGTTCTATAATGATTATGTTGTATGTTCTGTATTCTAGAAAAAAATTTAAAAGGTCGATGAGGAAAAACCATTCTTTTGAAGGAAGTTGATGCCAAAATAGTGTGGGAATTTCTGCTATAGAGCTTCGAAGATCAATTCTTGAAATTTCGACTTCATTTCCAACAGATCAAGTGTCTACATTTCAAATAAATATTTCATAATTGAAAAAGAAAATATTTCACTTACAGATATAAATATCATAAACAGTTTGGAGTTTAGAAAGGTTTTTTGCTACTGAGGTAAAGAAAAATAACCTATAGTGTTAGTAGATTGAGGAGAAACTTAAAAGGTTGAGTTTTTGAGCTCGATGAGAATTTCTATGAAATCAGTTTAAATATATTAATAAGTCCGAGTATAGTCTAGAAAATGATGAGAAGTTAGACGGGTTCTTCTGAAGAAGACCTCTAAATCGGAACCCAAAAGTGCAGGACATCTTGACTGAAGGACTCATCACACTCAGCAAAAGACAGAAAAATCGTGCATTCGATTAATAGATCCTCAAAAATCTATAATATCGCGGCATCTAAAACCATGGAATAATCAAAACATTCTTTTGTATCACGGTATGTATAACTTTTCTGAAATGAACGAAAGACGCCTAGATTTTCAAGACTTCTTAATTCCATAGAATTCATTCCTTTTTCTTCTAGAATGTTTTGCATTTGTTGAAATGATATTTTCTGCTACAAACAATGCGTAGTTAAAGTACTGAGAAGATAAAACCTGGGCTAATTGTGAAATAGAACTTCGTCGTGGAACATGTTAGGTTTTATGAAAAGATGGTAAAAGGCCGAAATTCACTATCCAACATATTTTCATCGCAGAAATGTTCATGGTAAGATTTTAGTGAAATAAAGTCCACCTCTAAGTTATACATTAAATTTTAATTGACTCTGCTACTGAAGAATAGTGTAAGCTCAGTATGTTGTAAGATTCCAAACCTAGAAGTTCCTGCAATGTGTCTGGAAAGTTGAGAACTGTTGAGCGAATAATGGCTTAGTTCAGAGAGATAGAAAGGTAAACGTACGAAGGGTTAATTACCCTTTATTATTCAAAATAAATTTAACAGACGATTCCTTCTTGGAGTTACAATGAAGCCTTCATTTTGGGCTTAAACTCAGGAATTATAAGCAATAAAACTTAACTAAACTAAAAAGATATAGGCGAAGCTATCATGGGCTTAAAGTACGGCCGAGCGCAATAATAGCTTAAGAGAGAGAATAGCTTAAAAGGCGAACGCGCGCTAATAAAAAACTCTGAGGCTCTCTAACTCAATAGAACTTCGCAGTTAAATACTTCTCCTCATTTGCATTTGACCGTGATTCTGAAAATACGTTCTGGCCAGAAGTTGAAAGCTGAAATTCAGAGAGGACAGGAAAGTCACTTTTAACTAAAAATTACCTGTTAGATAAATTAAGATAAACCTTACAATGTTATAGATAGATTAAGATAAACCTTACACTGTTACAGATAGATTAAGATAAACCTTACAATGTTACAAAAGTTCTTTTAACGTCTCTTTAACATCTTCTAAATTGTTATAACTAGCGTCCTATTTCAGCCATTCCAATATCTCATTTTTAAAACAGAAATATGCACATTTTCGACTCACAGACTGTGTTCGGTATACTATCCGCAGATTTTATTTTTAATGTAGATGACTATGTACACAAAAAGCAAAATAAGAAATCTAAAAGTCAAACTATCAGAGAAACACAGAAGCCAATTTTATTTACGATACTAATAGCATAAAATAAAATTTATTGTAAAATGTTATTATCAAGATAAAATGACCATATAAATGATTAAATAAATGCTGTAGTCAGGAAAACCTTCTACAGATAAAATCTTCAGATGGCAATATTGTTTATTTTAATAGAACAAGGTTTCACCTTAACTGAAAATAATAGCAGCTCCTAAAGGTGTTACGACAAGAGGGAAAAACAAATTATATTCTTTTATAAAGAATTTTATTTCTTGGACAGAAACAAAATCTTACGAAGAATATTTTCAGAATATTTTAAAATAAACTGTGATTATCAAGTTCAAAAATCTAATTGTTATTCCCACAGTTTTGAAAATAATCTTGTACAGCTCAGCCGTCGTAGAATGATTTGGTCTTTGCTGAGGGGGTAGAGCAGATCTGACGATTTGAAGCCTGATTGCACACGCACACACACACACACACACACACACACACACACACACAAAAAAAAAAAAAAAAAAACGTATATTTATTTAAAGGTTTTTCAAAATATTTTATTCGCTTTTAACTTGTTTCATCCTTAACCCCGAACTCACGAAATCTATATATTATCTGAAATTTTGTGAAACACAAGCAACAGTTTACAATAAGCTACAATTCTAAAAGCTTTAAATGAACTATTTACCTAAAAATCTGTTTTCTAGCACGTCATTTCTTAAATCAGCCGAAGTATAATTTGTTTATTTTAATTCTAATAAAATATAACACTTTCTTATATAAAGCAGTACTATTTCTCCGTTTTGTTGAAGTTGAGACAAAATATCCAAAGTAAATCTCATTTAATGCATTTCTACATGAAAGGGAGTTTACTCCTGAATTTAACATTTCAATGAAGTAGACTTCACATATAAGTAATCTCTACATATAAATAAAAGAAAGAGTCTGTGTGTCTTTTCGTTCATGATGCCCGTAAGCTAATAGACCCAAGGCTACGAAATTTGGTATATAGATGCATCTAGACAAGAGCCAGTGCAGCTCGAAGCGATTTTTTTCAAAATTCGAATCAGATTTTTTTTTTTAATTTTATCTTTCCAATTTTATCGCATCATTTTGAAAAGTTTCATTCTTTTAGAAATGTGGTTTTGGCAACAGTTTTTCATTCAGTTGTATACTGGACTTCTGACTGTTGAAAATCAGCACTGTTGCCACTTGGAAAAATGAGGGCGGTAATTTTGTGCAGTTTTTAAATTTCATGTTTCTTTTGGATACCAGACATTTGTTGAGAGAAGGCAACGGGAAGTTGGTTAGTTTATTCATTAGGATAACTAATATTTATATTAAGGGATATTGCTTATTTCACTGTAATTTTGTTATATGTAATATATTTTTTTAAAAAATTTGTTGTGTTTGTTTTTAATGAAGTTCTGCAGAGTAAAATTCTGCGCAGTTTTTAAATCCCATTTTCCCTTGCTTATTATCTGATAAAATGAGTACTGTTGCCATCAACAACTTTATTACACATTGAATTTGGTGCAACACATTAAACTGTGTGCGGGACCTGTAGCAGGGGATCGCCAAAAGTTTTAGCAGTTTTGATATTTCTTAAACTTATTATAATAATTTTACAATTACCAAATATTTTCACTTAATGTATCTGGAAATAGATAAAGATAAGACAATGCAGAAAATGAAGAAACGTAAACGTAAAGAAAAACGTAAACGTTTCGATGCATTTTTTTTTACAACAGAAACGTTCATTTTACTTTGAAAATTAAACTTAATGACCTAAAATTGCAATAGTATATTACATTACAAGTGAAACAGTTTCACTCCCGTGTGTGTCGGATTTACGCAATGCTTATGGGGTCCCCAAATTTTCGTAAATATTATGGGGTCCCCACACCAAAAAATGTGAGATACGCTGGCCTAGAACATATTCCCAAGCTACGAAACGGCCCTCGGACCCAGACAACCTTCAAGGATGTGGAAAAACTGAACTATTCCGAAAAGAGTACAGAAAAGGAAAATTCAACCAGGGGGGGGGGGAAACTCAGCCCCGGAGAATAATTAGAGTGCGGCAGCTTTTATCCTTCATGGGGGGACTTTGTGAACAAGCAAACGGAGAAATATCAAAGAACCCAAAGATAAGTGAATTTTTTTTTCATAGATCTAGTTTTTATTTAATGTCGAACGTGCAATATTTGATATTTATTTTGCCTCAAGTGAGGTCATTTCAGTTTTTCGTGAGTTACAAGAAACTCTGGATTTAAATATGCACTAATTCACACTGATTTTGAGTTAGTCTAGAAAGAAACATTCTGAAAAGAGATTCTTGATGTTGAGGAGAATTTGGCGAAATTGTAAAATAACTTTAAACAACTTATGTACATATGATATAAAGTTTAAGCTGAACTTTCTTAATATATTGTAAATGTTTCATGTAGTATGGTTTCGTATTACAAACGTTAAAAGTTCTGTAAATGTATGTGTTAAAACGAAGTAAATACTTGCATAGTGGTAAGAATTGAACGTTTAAGTATATATATATATTAAGTTATTTTAATACATATGATTTTCTACTCTTTTTTTTTTTTTTTTTTCAAGTATGTCCCATTTGAGGTAAAATGGTCACTTTGAAAAAGAATTTAGCACCCAAAGATCCATTTAGGGAAGAAATCCATTCAATGTGTGGAGTCGTGAAATGCCATTCATTTTATAAGGTATTTCTCCCGCTTTCCTAGCGTGCCTTTGTGGTGTAATGGTTCTGCACGCTGGATCGTTATTCCAGAGGTCCGTGGTTCGATTCCCGCGAAAGTGATTGCTCATTTTTCATCTCTCCGGTCTCCAAAAAAATCCTAATGTCTCTACAGTGGCGCCCGAACTAAAAGGGTGTTGGATGAGGATTCTCCACACCCAGGATTTGGCGATTGTGTTCCCTAAAAACCCCAGTCGCCCTTTAAAAAAGTCGAATATATAAGGTATTTCTTCCGCTTTCCTAACGTGCCTTTGTGGTGTAGTGGTTCTGCACGCTGGGCTGGTATTCCAGAAGACCGTGGTTCGATTCCCGGCTAAGGCGGTTGCTAATTTTTCAATTCTCCTGTTTCCCCAAAATACCTAATATCTCTGCAATTTGCCATAGTGCTTTGAAAAGATACATAAAAATTCATACTGAATAACAATCTCTTCAATGCAGTATGTGTTCCATGCGGTTCACTCACATTGATAAGTTAAGAGTTCAGGAAGCGGTTCATCTCAGATACTTTTATATATTAATGTAAGATATGTTTATAAGATTTCCCCCAAACAAGTGCCATATTTATTAAGATGCATATATTTACAAGTTTTCCCCAAAACAAGTGATTTGAATAGACATCTGAAATCTCATGAAAGGACTTACAGATGTAACGTATGTCGTAAAAAATTTAATAAAATTTAATAATATGGAGCTTCATGAAACATTTTATCTTAGAAATTATGCTGAGTGTTCGAAAGCTTTTATGAGTCAAACAAATTTAAGGAGACATATAAAAATACATGAAGTTGTTTTCAAATGAAGTAGGTACTCAAAGCGTTTCAACAGCGAAGATGTTTTGATACAGCATGAAGCTTTTCATGTTAGAAACTTCACCCACTGCTGACAAGTGATTAAAAGAAAAAGTGATCTTTAACATCACGTTCGAGTGAAGCATGACCTGGTGCGAAGCTTGGAAAAGTGAAGAAATTGATGGCGCTGTCAATGCACATAGACCTATTAAAATTACAAGTCTCAAAGACATGTTCTCAACCGGAAGTCTCGTAGATATTTTCTCGAATGTAGAGAATGATCAAAACTTACGTGTGTTTCTTGAGTATATAAAGTCGCAACTTGCAGAAAAGCTGAGTGATAATATAGCTACGTCTGAAATGGTATGCTGTTGCTACCATTAAAATAAGTCGTGAGTATGATAAAGGAGAAACTGACATAAACCCACATTTTCGTAGCAACTGTTTGCTATTACCTGAAGGGTATGATATAGAAAGATAAATTAAAGAAGCTTTCGGAAAAATAAAAAGAGCTATGACGAATTTATTGAACATGGCTCAGGGAGGATTTTGGAAAACATTATTAAATGTAAATTCAATATTATCAGATACGCAGCCCTTATAACAGTTAATTATTCAGCTATAGTATAGAAGTAGGAATATTAGCTTGAAAAATAAATTGAAGAAAATTAAATAATTAATACTAAATAAAAGGAAAATAAAATATATGCAAATATTTAATGATGAGAATATATTGATTAATGTAAATAACTGATGATGCATGTATTAACCATAGTGAATGCTGACTTTTATGGAGGCCTGAGCATTACTGAAAATATCATTTATAAAACATTTAATTAATTTTATGTGATACATTTCCAAATTTAATAGTATCTCGTAAGTTTTCCGTAGTAAAAGGCTTATTCTAAAAGCGTTAGTGTTTAGTTATTTCATCAGATTATAAGGTATTTCTCCCGCCTTCTTAGCATACCTTCGTGGTGTAGTGGTCAGCACGCTCGACGCGTATTCGAAAGGTCCGCGGTTCGAGTCCCGGCGAGGGCATTGCTCATTTTTCATATCTCCTCCTTCGAAATAATCTAGTGTCTCTACAAGATATGTAATGCAAACAAGTGCTTTTTTCTAAACAAGTTATACTGATATATTCCTAATTATTTAGCGTATGAAAGGGTAGTAAGATAAAAATAGTATAAATAATATATTCTTACGCAACGTAATTTACATCATCTTAATGCAACATTCTTTTCTGACACCGAATATACATAAATTGAGTTATAATAAATAATGATGGGCATATGTCCCTAAATTTCTTATCTTCAGAGTTTGAAGCAAACTATTATAGATAGTTAATGAAAACCTTATATCATCTGAGATAATTTTAGAAAAGAGAAACACAGAGGAATATAAATATACTGGATTACAATATTGCATTCATTCTCCCACTTTCATATGGTTTTTAATCATTACCGCAATATCATTTGTAAATAAACAGCCATTCGTTCAAAACACAAAGTGATCACTACCGTGAAACATGGCGCCACTACTATAATTCATCCTCTACTAGTTCATTTCATGAAAGTGTTGAGATTTCACATTATTTATGCATCATCAGAGGTCATCATCTCATTCCTTCTCTACAGGTATAACACTGGAGTAAATAACTTGATGACGGTTGTGTAGCTGACCTTACATGAAGAAAAGAGATATTACTGCGAGGGGATCGGGGAAAAGGGAGATGAAAGCTGAAGCTCCCAGATGCACGCGTAAACATACTGAGTGAGAAGACCAGCGACGAGCAAATGCGTAGTAAATTATAAACGAAGAAGCCCCTCCATCTAATATTAACGCGTTTTCGCCTCGGAAGGAAACTCGGGTCCAAGGAAAATCAACATAACTCGTGGCAATGTCATTACGAGCCAAGGAGTCCATCAGAATGGGTAATGGTCTCACGTACGGCCCGAGGTTCGTAAGTGGTCAGTTTCTCGCAGCAAGCGCTGTGATGTAGCGGGAACGTAAGCACATACATCAACCGTTCTTTTTATAAATCGCGAGGTAAAAAAGGTGTTTCACGAAAATCCGTTCAATTTGAGCTGTCAAGGGATTAGAATAAGTCTTTGATCTCATTGGAAATTTAAATCATTGACAGTTATTTACTCTTTCATACTACTTTCCTTTGAAAAATCCTGATGTAGCCAGATCATAACCTGCCATTAAGACAGCAGTTTTGCTATTAATTCCCGTTCAATCTTGTCGGGAATTCCCGTTGAACTCCATGTTAAGACATGTAATTTGAGAAATGGCAACGAGCTTTAAGTAAACTATTGCTTGCAAATACAATCTAATTTTTCGAGGTTAATTTTAAACCCTACTCATTTTTTATTATTCCTTTCCGTTCTCAAAAACAAATATACGTGCTCATGTACACATCCGTTCTCATGCTTTCATTTGGAAATATCGCATCGATCGTATTATACCCTCTGGTCACTTCGGATTCACAAATCGATAACTTAACGATCACAAAATTTTTAAAAGTAGCATATCTTTAGAATTCCTGATAGAATGTCAAGTGTTGCATACATTCCTTTTTCAATCTTTTCTCAATTTATGATATCAGTGTTCACTTTCCTTGACAAGACGACCAACCTTTTTTAGTCCTCAGTTTGGTTTTATTTATGAAACATCACTTTCTTTGCACTTACTCCACTTGATATTCGACAACAAAATCGCAAATTCCTCAAATTTTGTACATTTTTTTAATATTCGCTATATTATTTATATGTGCTATATTATTTCTTTAAAAATAATACATAGGAATAACATTTGGCAGAAGCATCTTTTTGGCTCGAAAAATGAGTCGACACAAAAGTGAAGCGAACACAAAAGTGAGGATTGAGGTTAATACATTTTAATTGCTTCATAATGAGAGTTCGTCTTTACAATAACTCACACGTCACATTTTAATCACTTATTCTCTTTGCATATTTCATAATTCCAACAACATCTTTAATGAGTTTGAATGTAATATATCCTCAGTAAGATACCTATTTTATATACCAAATGTGTAAATAGTTTAGATTATTTCATAATATATATTTTATGAAAGTCTGTTCAGAGCTTCATGTTGAGCATCTCTTCTCGTTTATCATTTTCAGCCAAAATCTAAAATGTTATTCCTATTGTTATAAAAGTCTCTTAAATATTAAAACTGAAAAGGTTTGGACTATATTTTAATAGTTTTTCATTAAAAATTGTTATGGGCATCAAGTAAAGTATAACTCCTGATTGTCCATCACAGAATGTTATGGACTTCCTGTAAAGTACCACTTCCGGTTGTCCAGTTTTACATAAAATCTAATTAACTCTTTATATGAACATAGAAAGTTTGAATACGGAAAATATAAATATTTAGATGTTTCAAATAAGAATCATTACGAACGAAACAATCGTTATACACAGGCAGACCTCATTATAAAAATAGTAAACACGCATTGTGCAGATCGCAATTCGTGCTTATTCATTGAAAAATCACTATCGAATTTTGGACATTACCCCGATTACCCATTTGTTGGCGGGAGGTAATAAAATAGTGAATGCCCTTTTTCCCTTTAGCAGAGCTATCAAGTTTGGGCACTTTCTTGAACTCGAAGTCCCGCTAGTGTAATCAGGCCTTTAAGAGTAAAGTAAAGTAATTTACAGTTGTTACTTTCAAGTAAAGTAATTTTCCAGTTGTTCAGTTTTACCCCAAATCTAGTCAACTCTTTAAATGTAAGAAGAAGTATTAAATACGGAAAATGGTAGTTTTTTAAAGTTTGATATGAGTTATCGTGGATGAAAAATCATCATACACATACAGACATACAGACTTCATCGTAGGCGTCATAAAAGTGTGTTTTGGAGACGCTAATTCGAGCTTGTTCACTGAAAACTCACTACAAAACTTTTGGACAGAAATCTTCTTTATCTGTGTATACAGATTGGCGGGAGGTTAAAAAGAATTTACTGAAAAATAGTTTAGATCCTTCGAATTTATTCAAAGAAATTTCGTAAAAGAAAGGCAAATAAAAAAGAACATAATATATTTTTAAAATATGTGCTGTATGCTTACTATTAAGTTGATTATTTCGCTGAGATTTAAAAAAATTTTGTTTTTGCTTTTGCCATCAAACTGTAGAGACACTAGGGTTTTTTGAAGCAGGAGACGTGAAAAAAATGTGCAGTGCCCTCCCTCAACGGCATTCGAACACTGGACCTCTCGAATGTGAGTTGGGTATGCTTCCAATTACACAACGAAGGCACTCGGATTTATTGGATTGGATTATTTAATTATGGCAAAGCACACGAGGACTATCAGAATAAAGGGAGGAATGCCTTCGTGGAGGACTTTCTAAGGGAAACTGGCTCGTATACACGTTACACATGGGGAAAACCACGAAAACGCCCATGCAGCCAGCCCGTTCGCGGGATTCGAACCTCGGACCGAACTACCAGTGTTCAGTGTCTTCACCGCTCGGCCGCTGGTGGGCTGAAGGCACTCGGGAAGGAGGGAGAAAATACTTTGTGAAACAAACAGCAAGTAAATGCTAGCATCTGTTTACAGATGATTCAATATTACAATGCTGAAGAAAATTTCTGAATACCTGGATAAAAGTATGACAGCATATCGTCTCCAAAGATTATTCATTATTTTCTTAACCACTATATAGCATGTTCAAAGCCATCTCACGGGCTTTGCCATGTTTAAGTAATTAAACCTAATTCCATTCAAAAATTAATAACTTCTTTTTATACATTTAATTTAGAGACAGTTGATGTTCGGACAATATCATACATTTCATGTAGGCATAAAGTGCTGACAGCCTTAATAAAATTATCAAACAATTTTGGTTTTTATAAAAATCACATTGTTTTGCAACGTGATTTCAATTCATTAGATTCTTTCCTCCTATCAGGAAGCTATAAGAATGATTTTTAAGAACACTCATATTTTACTTTATCGTTTCTATTTTTTTCCGTAACTAAACGTAAACTTCCTAATGTTTCTGATTCAAACCAATGCATTTTTCTTTCATTGGTTTATGAAAGCTTCAAAACAACTTTAACATTTTGGATGTAGGTTTTAAACAGTTTGTTTCCTAGTACAATTTTAGGTTACTCGAAGCTGGAAGCACGAAAAATCAGCGATGCTCTCGCCGGGATTCGAGCTCCAGATCTTCCACTTCGCACGAAGGCACGCAGCAGGCAAAGGCGGAAATTCTTTACAGCCTTATATCTGAGAAGTGAAACCTTCAACATTAAAAGCTAGTTCTCTGTATTAACGATCAACAACGGATAAGAAGGCCAATTTCATATCATGATTTCAGGACATTCTTTTGAGAAAGCTGGCATTTTCTTTTCATTCTTGATGCATTTTGCCTTTATAGATTTCATTCTTAGCTATTTAAGATAGCATTTGACTTCTTTAACATCCGAGCCAAAAGGAGTAAACCCGTTGCTAAGAATAATAGGTATTAATAGCAAGGAAATTTAATAGATAATCATAATAATTCCCACAAGGGTAGTACTGTGTTTCAGACAGGTACAACATTCAAGAAAAATTATTTCCATTTCTGTGTTTGTATTAAACATTTATATTATAAAACTTTACCCTGTATTTTTGATTTTTATTCAACAGTTTCACAAATAATACTTATAATTCCTTCAGCAAATGCTTCGGGAGAAAGCATCAGGTGGAACATTTTTCCAGAAGACTTAGGAGAGACAAGCCTCAGGATCTTAATGATAGCGTTGTCGTCTGCAAGAATTCGAGTTCAAATCGAAGTCCTATGTCTATGTAACATTCTCATAAATGATCGACATTCATTTTAAATTTCTAATTTCTATTAAAATCTTGGAAATTTTTTATGTTATATAAATTGATTTGTTTTACAGATACAACCATGTTCTTAAACAAATGTATAAATAAAAATCTTATATTTAGCCAGGAGCCGTGTGGTTCCTCATAGAAATCTCCATAAAAATACATACTCTGACACTAAACGGATGCAACATTTAGATATACTTCGATTTCTTACTAGCCCAAAGGAGCGTTAGCTCAGAAGGGCTATTCATTTCGTTTTGGCATTTTGCCTCGATTCACTTTCTGCGTTGATTCACTTTTCAAACTGTTGTCACCAAATATTACAACCTTGTATTATATTTAAAGAAATTAAATAATGAAGAATCTGCATAAATGTATGCATGTTTCTCGCATCGTGAAAAAACAACGGTATCGTGATAAACAACGGGCCATCAAATTTTGAATGACGTAATCCTCCACCGAATATAGGCATCTGGAAGCTCTAATTTGGAATTTGTTTTATTATTAATTTCATATTTTGTAACACTTTAACAAATTTTTGATTAACAAATTCAACGATTTCAAAGCGAGGAATGACCACACTGTATGAAAAAAACATTTTTACCTCCAGCGCGCGAGACTGTGTATCGAAAATTTTAAAGATATACTCATTTTAAAATTATTTTGCGATATTTCTGTTGAATTAAATTTTATGGTTTAAGTGCGAAGAACATGATATTTAATAAATAAGGGTAACACACGAAACGTTAAAAAAAGCCTTTTTGAGTGTAAAGTAAAATCTGAAATTTTTCAGATTTTTATTTTTAATTGAATTTATTTATTTATTTATTTTTCCCGTAAGGGTTTTTTTTTTTTTTTTAGAAAATCCTACTTAAAATAGAACCTACTTAACTGAAGAGGATTAATTTAGCCTTTGCTCAAGTAAAATATTACATATCATTAATATATCATTATGGTTAAGTATAGCCTTATGAAAGCATTTTAATTCCTAAGCTGTTTTCCAGTTTCATAAAATTTCAGAAACAGTAGATAGCAAAAGACTGACGACAGCCAAACAAAGTGAAGAATTTAACTAAAATCTATACGTTACTCAAAAAAAGTTCGCTATTGAAGCTATTACAAGTTTTGTTTCAAGAGATTTAATTATCGTACATCACTGCAGTCACCAGATTAAACGTAGTGCTAGAAATTTTGAATTTTCAAGTTATTTCTTAAAATTAGATGCTAAAATAGACCAAATAAACAGCTTCGCGTGCCATCAGTTCTACATGCTGAAATCTAATATTTATATATCTTGTTAGAACATCACTGTGGCTAACTAACTCATGTATTTGTTTCCAAAACAAATGTTAAGTCATATTCTACTGTGGTCTTAACCCATCAAAGATTCATCTCCGTCTTACAAATGGGAAAGTCTACGAAGAGATGTCCAAACAGCTGCTTTCTTTGCTTGTAGCAAGGAAGGCATCATTGACGTGTCTTCTTGTTTCGCAGGCATTAACAATAATGGAAGAAATTTAATGGAGTATGGGAGGTAGTTTCACCCTACATCATTTATCACTGCTGTTCAGTCACGCAACGCGTATGTCTTTAAGGCTTGTTTGGCCGAAGAAAAAACGGTATACTCATCTTCTTCTGGTTTTCGAATGAAATGACTCAGTTTCTAATAGTCTGATTATCTACTATCACTATCAAACAGATGTATACTCAAGTAAAATAATAAACGCATAATTTAAAAAATCTCTAGTAATACATTTAGGATCTTGCTAGGATGCAACTATGTTTGATTTCTATTTCAAGAGCATTTTCAAACGACAAAGATATACTAGATCACTCTTTATTTCAAAAGATACGTTGTTCTCTCAACACCAAAAAAGAAAAAAATTAAAATTTTTATGAGGATAATTTATCTGTCTATTGTATACTAGCGGAAGTATAAATTCATATCTAAATGTATGTTTCCATATCATATTGTAACACAATAAAATTATTGCTGTAATTACTGTTATTTGGTAGTCTCTACAATGTATCTTTCACTAAAATATAGCGTACAATTTTGTATTTTATTACATACTTTGCAACAATGTACTTCTTCTCGTCTTATTTAATTTCACAGTGTATTTAATTGCAGTTCTGCATCCTCACCAACGGCCTCATTCATCTTTTACTTATGTATATGCATCATCATAGAGTAGCTAAGTTATATATTTTAACTTGTAATCAATAATACGATATGTTCTGTCTTTTGTATTTAATAATGCCATATTATCTGCTTTTTACATTCAATAATGCCGTATGCTGTGTCTTTTTTATTCAATAATGCTGTATGATATACCTTCCCCAGACCTTGGTAAATTACGTGGCAGACACTTTGCAGAAAGCTTCCAGTTTACAAGTTGTCAGTCCAGAGATATATTACTGTTGTTAACTTGACAGAAATCACCAAATATTAATTAAAGAGACCGGTGAGATATCTAATTTTGGTTTAAGCTAAAGTATTTTATGCACTTCAAAATTCAAAAAATTGATAAGGTGTACAATTTTTAGTTCCATTTGTAGCAGCCACACTGTATAGTTCGGCTATTACAATTTTTAGCATTTGTAGATACAACGATAGCAGTTTACTGTGGCTAACATAGTGATGATGGTAAGGCTGGAATAAAAATTTCTCTCATGATGATGAAGGAAACTTTAAGTCATTTTAGAAAGACGGTGCGAAAGAACTGAAGATAAAGAGCTCTAGTCAAAAAAAAAAAAAAAAAAAAAACCACTGTGCATAGTGCTGTAGAGGCATAGCTGTGACATTAGTATAAAGTTTACTATTCGGGACTCATTTTTGAAAGTTTTGTCTGAAGAGCCAGATATCAGAAAGCTGTGTCAACAAAGCAAACATACGCTACCTAATTCCAAAATTACAATACCATCACAAATTGAAGTTGGTAGTTAATGAAATTGTTAATTAAAAAATTGCATGCGAAATTTATTTTAAATCTCAGCTTTTGAATAAATTTTTAATATAGTGAAACCTCTCTTGGCGAGCATCTTCTGTAGTGGACTAACTTTTGAAAGTGACCAGTATTTTTAACACCATAAATAAACAACTCTGTTTAACATCACCTCTCTTATATGGTCAAACTTACAGAAGACAGAGGAATTCTCTGGAAAGTATCCTAGCAAGAACAGTCTTTTCTTCGATCGGCAGGGCAGCGGCAGCAGGCCAACTCACACACTTACTATTTTGTAAAGTTCCACACTTTTAGAGCCAAACTGCTTCCCACTCAAAATTTACATAAATTTTGGAATGAGAGAACCCGCGGCGAAAAGAAACATAAATGCCTCACGTTTTACGATTTGTAAGGGAGTTGAGCTAAAATAATAATAATTAAAAAAAAAAATCTGAAATGTTTCAAATTTTAAATTACGTCCAAAGGGGCGTTTTTTAACATTTTGTGTGTTACCTTTCTTTATTAAATATTATGTTCCT
Source organism: Stegodyphus dumicola (assembly GCF_044657685.1). NCBI lineage: Eukaryota > Metazoa > Arthropoda > Arachnida > Araneae > Eresidae > Stegodyphus > Stegodyphus dumicola. Next base: position 206,856,555 of record NC_140771.1, read on the forward strand.
CGCACTTAAACCATAAGATCCAGTGCAACAGCAATATCGCAAAATAGTTTTAAAACGAGCATATCTTTAGAATTTCCGATACAGAGACTCACGCGCTGGAGATAAAAATGTTTTTTCTGCACAACGTTGCCATTGCTCGCTTTGAAATCCTTGAGTTTGTTAATCAAAAATTCGTCAAAGTTTTAAAAAATAGGAAATCGATTATAAAACAAATTTCAAATTTCAAATTTGGTCTTCCACATGCTCATATTCGTTGGAGGATTACGTTATTCAAAATTCGATGACTCTATGTACCGTTGTTTTATCACAATACGAGAAATATACATACATTTATGCAGATTTTTCATTATTTAATTTCTTCAAATATAATGCAGGACTCTAACATTTTGTGGCAACAGTTTGAAAAGTGAACCGACATTTATGAGTCCGACGCAAAATGCCAAAACGAAACTAATAGTCCTTCGGGATTCAAATCCCTTTGGACTAATAATTGAGCCACTAGTTTAAATGTGAAACTACTTGCCCTAATGTTGCTGATTCAGATGAATAATTAAGTTATGTTATTAATACATCTTTGAAATTAAGCAGAGTATTTCATTACACATAGAGAGTCTAAGATAATTCTATGTCTTCTAAATAACTTTTCAGACTTACATAGCAACCATGGTTATCTTCTAAAATAACTATTCGTCGAATCATTTCGTGTTGCTTATCCCAAATTCCAACCTCATCCATAAGGATAGGCTTAACATATTGGTGATGGATGAATGGATTTATTTTTGTCTTTGGTCATGCACCCTGAGCAGCAGTAGTGAAAATACGATGTCGGTTTCCTCTACTCCAGTTTTAATCGAAAACATTTTGGGTATGAAATTTGAGGGTCTCTTACGCTTTTTTGCCTAACACCAGCTTTTAGAAATTACATTCGTACATAAAAGTTATTATTCCAGCAAAAATGCTACAGTTCCAGAAAGTCCATGTCCGAACTCGAACTCTTTGGCACGGCATAGCAGAGCTTCATCTGACCACCGCATTTAAAAACATTATCAATAGTAAAAATATATAATTCTAAATGTAATTTGAAATAAACTATCGTTATTAATTATCTAGGAAATGAAGCATTTTAAAACTGAAAAGAATTTTTGTTAGAATGCTTATAGATTGTAAAATATACAGAGCAAGTCCACTGAGTAAACAGGATAAAATACAGAATAAATTTCAGTAAAAGTTCAAGAAGTAGAAGTGTTTCCTTTATAATGTTGATCCTTGGATATAAAGTTAGTACCCAAATGAGGAATTCTTTATAAGTAACCTAGAAAGCAGTTGGATCGCCTTCGTAAATTGGGATTTCAGATCAGGTACTCGACATCCATCGCAATCAGATGACCCAAATAAAATCGTTCCTGATTAAGACAAAAGTGCAATATCCGACTCACGTCATAGGTACCGAAAAAAAAAAAAAAAAAAAAAAAAAGAGGGCGACAGGAATTAAGGAATGGATGCCTTCGGTATCGCATTCAACGTCCGCATCACGTCCTGAGTTTGACCGAGTATTATTGACACGAACGTACTGTAGAGGAGGGGAAAAGGCTGGAACAGGCTATGTATTTCCAAGTCCCATCTAGCGGAATTCATAGAACACGAGATACTAAGATCCTTACCTCCTTTAAAAACAAAAGTATTAGAGAACACGATAATCGTCGAATTTATCTTCAAACACGACCGTGACAGGAGAAGGGAAAGAAGGGTGGGAGGAAAAAAAAGAGAAGTGGTAATAAGGTATTTAAGCTGTGTGACGTGATGGAGTTTTGGCTGATACCATAATCTTGTGGTGATGTTTTTTCTCTTTTATTCTTTGATGCTCTTGGCTTTTGTTTTAATTTTTATCTTCCGGAGAACGTAGTTTTGAATCATACAAAAGTTTCGATGAAACTTACGAAAGAATGAGACTACAACTTTCATTAAGAATTTTCTTTCCCTTCCCTTTTTTCTAAATATAATCTACAGTAGTTTTCTGAAAATATCCAATTTCCCAATTTCCTCCCCCCCCCTTTGTTCGCTGCACCTGATTGCATAAAATGTATAAAAAAGGTATGAATATATGGGAATTAATATTCTTCATGGACTTCAAAACAAAATTAAAATTTGGAGAGTAACTGAGAGTAATTAAGAATGATCAGCTAAGTACAATAAATAGAAATTACATGAGCAAGTCAAGCCTGTTGGCAATTTATAATTAAGAAAACTAAACTGATTTAAGCTACAATGTAATAAGTTTCAAAATTCAAAGATTATTTTAATTCCAGACAGAAAACTGAATGGTTTATTATAGTACTCTGATTGCAAGATTTCAATTTTAAGTTGGTTTAATTAATATTAAATAAAAATTTTATATTCATTTTTGGGGTGGCATCATTTTCCCCAAAAATACGAAAATTGAAGTATTATAAAAGAAAGTGATGCAATGTAATTAAACAACAGGGGCGAGCTTAAAGCTGTGTTTACCTTGTACTCGATGAACCTTGAACAGTTGTCCCAGTATGGAGTTAATTCTGAACGAGATTTTATGGTAAATTGCTGAATTTGGTTGTAAATAAAATTTATTTTACTCTTGTACATGATATTGTTGGCCTAGACATGTTATTGTTCGCCTAGAATTCATTAAGTTAATTAGGATTAATTAAATTAATTACCCCTTAAACAAGAAACCACGTCTTTATATTCAACAAACATAGAATGTTTATCATCAGTAGCTTCAAAAAAAAAAAAAAAAAAAAAAGGGGGGGGAATTCAGTTTTTTATTTAATTCCAGAGTATTTATTTAAACACATTTAGCATAAAATATGTCAGTGTAATTAAGAATATCTTTTGATTTTTCTTCATACGTTTTAACTTTTGTACAGAAAGAATTAATTTATCGAAACGACTTTTGATTTCGACACGACATTTTAATGTTTAAGTTTCGTTGTCACACATAAATTCAAGTTGACAAACGTCATTCAAATTGTTCCAACTCAGATTTTATGATTGATCAATTCCATAGGTCGCCTTCTGTGTGAAAGGGTCAAACAATGAATGATGAAAGTGATGGAGCCCCAGAATCCAGCGACAAGAATTATTAAATTCTCCCTACATTTTCTTCTGACACAAAAAGAGTATTGCCCTTTTTTTTTTGTGTCAGAAGAAATCGAAGAATCAGTATTTATTATGAGTTGGTCTAAATGCCAAGATTGCCTTTAAAAATAATAAAAAAAATATTGAAAAAGAGTTTGATAAGGATAAAAATTAGTCCCCATTAAAGATGAATAAACTTTAAACTGCCACATAAACTACCATCAGTAAAAGATTAAATTTGCGTCAAATTATGGCATTAATTTTATCATGACAATTTTCTTAAAATATTCTTAAGAGAAACTGTTCTTTCGGAGATAAAAAATTCATATTAAGAATTTTTTCAACTGAGAAAGAAAGCCCTGTTCTAAAAATTCAAGAGACAAATTAGAAAGCTTACAAACATATCCATAGACATTAAATCGTGGTACTAACAAGACTTAAATTTAATGTAGCAATAGGCAAATGAAGAAATTTTATAAATATTTCATAGAAATACAACAGCTGTTCTAAAATAATTCTAATTACATTTGGGTACTACAGATTTGAATTCTTATGTCTTCAACTGAAAGTAAAGTTTGTAAGGTAAGATCTCATTAAGCATCTGAAGAGCTCTTTTTAAGAGATAAATTTATTTCCTCACAATTTAATTTTAATGTCAAATTGTTACATTTTGCACTAAACATATGATGAAGGGGTGGGTAAAACGTCACTACTGTCATCAAAGAAAAACTCATCAATGAGTTTGTTTTTAGTTCTTACGTCTAGGATCTAGAAGAAAATATTTGTAGCAAGCTTCGTGTGCAAACGATTCTGTTAAATAAATACAAGTGAAATCTTCCTTTATTTAATATGGGCAGAGATATTCATGCTACTTTATTTTATAATGAAATGATGTCATAGCACTTTTTCCCTATCCCTTGACTCTGTCATTTTGAACAGCCCGATTTAAATGTAAATTTTTATGTTCTTTAATTTCTAGCGGACTAGCTTTAAAATTAGTAGGTTATTGTAACTGAGCTTAAATTTGTTTCAGCTGTTAAGCTGAAATCTGCTTATAAAGAGCCAGTGACAATTTTTTAAATTTTTAATCTTGTGATTTTAACATATTTTAATTGAAGATTTTTTTTTTAACTTCTTGAATCTAATGATAAATTTTACGAGATGCTAGATTGCAATTTAAAGATTTGAGATTACTTTTAGATTCGAATGATAAGGCAAAATATTAGAAATCATCAACAACAACGTATATTAATAGTTATTACATATTTAATAAGGTGAGAGAAATTATGTGTTATAAATATGTATCTTCATATTTTCGTTCATGATTTAAAACTAAATTTGTTTTATTTGATTCGACTTAACTACTACAAACTACATTTTAACTAAAAAACATTTAGGTATAACGCCGTATATTGCGCATAAACTTGAAAGGCTGTCCGCCGATAACATCGCGGCAAAAACATCGCGGACGAAAACGTCGCAGAGAAAACAACGCAAGGCGAAAACGTCGCGCTTCAAAACATCGTGGGAGAAAACATCGCAAAGAGAAAACATCGCAGTTCTAAAACATCGTGGTACAAAACATCGTCGTCGAAAATAAAGCGGTTCAAAAACTTCGCAGTTTAAAAACATCGTCGTCGAAAATATCGTGGTAAAAAATAAAGTATCTACAAATCATCGCGTGACGATAATATCGCAGACATGTTTTTTTCAGGCTTTAATAATTGTAAATAGATATTTCCATAATAATTTGTGAGCGCAAGATAGAAATAAGGATAATTTGTTTTTCATATTTTATATTAACTAATAAATTTTTGCTGAGAAAATAAGAAGGAAACTTAAGCATAGAAAATTACTATGCTTAAGTAATGCAACTTATAGCACTTAATAGAATTTTAAACCGACATAGTTAACCAACAAAGACCATTAATAAATCATTTTTTATAAAGTTTTTACTGGTAATTTTTCATAAAAATTATAATCTATAAGTTGCATTTAATTTTCTATGCTTATGCTTCCTTCTTACTTTTTCAGCAAAAATTTATTAGTTAATAAAAAAATGTGAAAGTAAAAATTATCCTTCTTTACATCTAGCGCTCACAAATTATTATGGGAATATCTATTTACAGTTATTAAAGCCTGATAAAAGAAGTCTGCGATGTTATCGTCATGCGATGATTTGTAGATACTTTATTTTTTGCCACGATATTTTCGACGACGATGTTTTCAAACTGCGAAGTTTTTGAACCGCTTTATTTTCGACGACGATGTTTTGTACCACGATGTTTTAGAACTGCGATGTTTCCTCCCACGATGTCTTGTGGCACGACGTTTTCGCCTTGCGTTGTTTTCTCTGCGACGTTTTCGTCCGCGATGTTTTTGCCGCGATCTTTTCGGCTGTAACCACCTGAAAGATACATATGCGATGCTGTTATCTTTTGAAGCAATTCATTCGAAGGTTTTTTGCTGGCTTTCGAACAATGGTATACTGAACTGACAATGATAAGGGGGACAATATATGTGTATATAAGGGAAGGGAAATGCTTGAGGGAGTAAATAATTCTGCAAAGAGGGTGGGCTGTATTCAATGCAAGTGTGTGCAAGAATGTTATTCTAGAGTTTCGAGGAAAGAAGAAATAATTTGGTATACGAATGTACTTCCGACGAGAACGAATTCGCGGAATTCGCGGAATATTGTTTTAACTAAAAATAGTTGAGCTAGTGCTCCTTTTAGAAGTAAATATGGCTCCTGTCAAACGACATATAGTGCTGGCTTCAAACGCAAAGTCATTCAGTTTGCGAAAGAAAATGGAAATCATGCTGCAGCAAGGGTGTTGGGCAGTGGTGAAAGCTTCATATGTCAGGGAAAAAATAATATCACAGTAATGAATATGCCAAAGAACGAAATTTCTTTGTGGAAAGGAATAACGAAGTAGCCTGTTGTAAAAAAGAATGTCGTTAACTGGGTCCTAAAAAACCTCAGAATCGGCAGTAAAGGTATTTAGGTACATGTAAGAAATGAAATTTTTATATGCTCATTTTTTCTTTATTTTTAAATATATCATTTTTTTCCGATCCTTTTTGGGGGGGGGTATTAAACGTGCACGTTATATACCGGAATGTACGGTAATTAGTAATTTTTTTATCTTTCACATTTAATTAATATTTAAACACAGAAAAAGATTAGAGTCGCGCCAAGGTCCTCAAAATGCGGGTCCTCAAATGTGAGTCTGAAGTCGGGGAACCTTTTTACCTAAGCTTTTGCTTAGATAAAAGCTATTGCTAAGCTTTTGCTTAGGAAACAAATGGGTTCCCTCACTTCACAAATACGCTACTCTTGTTATTGCTTACCAAACTACAAGTGATTTTGCTTACCAAACTATAAGCGATTTAAATGCAAATGGACTTCTTTACGATTAAATTTTTTTATTAGTTTAATAACATATGTCATTGATATATATATGAAAATTCTTTAATTTAAAAAATATCTAATTAATTATTTTTATGAACATTTGAAGCATTATTGTAATTAATAAGGTATAGATATAAAACATATATTTTACGTAATTAGTGCAGAATCATTTGCTTTTATTTTTTTCTTTTTATCCATGTTGGAGAAACACATCATCCTAATTTTCATCATAATTTTTTATTATTTATTACTTTTTATTATTTCTAGTAAATATTGTATATTGTTTTAAAATAGTACTATAGGTTTCTAAGTTTATGAGAGATTTCCATAATTATGTGCAAATGATTTGGAATGTACAGTATACCAGAGAAGAGAATTCTCTTTCAATTGAGTAAGTAGACTTTCTAGAATTTCTAATCATAACAAATTGCATCGATAAGAGTTTGGAGAAATATCTGTTTAGGGATGAAAAGCGAAAAGAAATGTCTCCCAGCGTTTTATTTGAAACGTTCTCCTAACCTAATGTGAGAAGCGAGATCCAAAACAAGATGCATAAATTATGACTATCGCGAAATTTCTTTTCGTGTTCTTGAAAGAACTATCTAAGGAAGTGAGTCCTAGGTATAAAATTTTTAGTTCAAGCTTCCATCGATTTTATGAAGAAGGCGGGTGAAATATTTTATGTAACACACTTGATATGAGAATGGAATTTTCCGAGATTCTTTCAAGAACAATATTTCGCATATTATACACTTTTAACGTAAACTGTATTCCTTTCATGGAACACTGAGAAATCAGCTTAGAATCTATTCGACTAATTACATAGCATCGACTATTTACATTTAGTTATCTCGAATTAACTTTGTAGAGACAAGGTATTTTTGGAAGCAGGCCAGATGAAAAATTAGCATCGCTTTCGCCGGGAATCGAACCACGGACCCCTGGAATATGCGCCCAGCGTGCAGAGGACTACACCACGAAGGCACGCTAAGAAGGCGGGAGAAATGCGTTATATACTCCTTCTTTTAAAGAGCGACTTGGTTTTTTTTTAGGGGACCCAATCGCCAAAGCCTAGGTGTGATGAAGCATCATCCGCCACCCTTTTAGTTCGGTCGCCACTGTAGAGACATTAATTATTTTTGGAAGCAGGCTAGATGAAAAATGAACATCGCCTTCGCGGAGAATCGAACCACGGACCATTGGAATACGCGGCCAGCGTGCAGACCACTATACCTTGAAGGTACGCTAAGAAGGTGGGAGAAATACCTTCTAACTTCATCTCCTAAGTTTTCGAATTTGTAGTTTGGTCAAAAGCACTGAACTACACAGAGTTACTTTTCTTGCTTTTGCTGTAGAACGAATCATATTAGGATCCGCCTACCAAAGTGATTACATTTACCGCAGCTCCTTTGATAACATTAAGTTAAGCGGAAAAATATCCTTTAAAAGAACAACGGAATTTATCTAATTTAATACAGGGCTAGCACAAATGATTCGTGCATTTTGAAAAGTTATATTTTCAAAAGTATTACGCGATAAAAAATATATGAAAAGAACCACAAACTCATTGAGCTTTTTTTCACTATTTCACCAAGTTTTTCGGATAAGTGGAACGCTGCTTTATCGCTGAATATCAACTTTTGGTGGGGAAATCTTCATCTTCCAATGCTTCCTGCATGTTGACGCAAAAATAAGTCGATGGGCGTAATCCTACGGCTTTAATTGTTGCAGAAGCTACACATGGTACGGTTTGAAATACAACCGTTGATGCAAAATCTTCCACACAGTTTTTTATTTTTTTTATTTTTATTTTTTTTTTTTTTGAGGTATTCCGAACATCTGGTCAAATTGTCAGGACGAACATCTGGACAGCAGTGCTACAAAATGTATGAAATGAACTCGATTATCGTCTGGACGTGTGTCGTGTCACCAAAGGGACACATAGTGAATATTTGTAGAGGGTGTATAAACTTGGTGAGTTTGTGGTTTTTTTCATATATCTTTCGTGTGTGTACGTGAAATACATTTGAAAATATAGCCTTTTCAAAACGAGTGAATCGTTTATACCCTGTATAAATACAAGGAAACCTATAAATAAGTACTTTCAGAGAAATTTTGTCAGGAAAATACAAAAATTTGTTTGTGATGTGTTTATAATGTCTTTAACGCACTAGTTTGTTAATGAATTGTTCGTAACTTCTCTAAGAGGTTTTCAGACCGATGCTATACCCTTAATTTTAATAATCGGACGGCATCTCTCATTCACTGGAAGAGAACATGCAAATGTAAAATTTAAAATTAAGTAAAAAAGTAACTTTAGTTTGGTGTAGATGTTACCAGGGAAAACATCTCTTACCAAGGAATGTATATTATTACCTGGTTATATATATTGTTCTCTGTTTACCAGGGAATATATATTCTTATATACCAAGAAATATACTATATAAGAATCAGATGGGAGGGGAATCTGCAGAATGTTTTTCCTTCCTGAAGAAAAGGAACTTATATTTGATCCTCCTCATCGATTGAGTTACTCAAAATTTAAAGTTGCTTTTTTGCTTAGATTTAAATGATTGACTAAAATTGAAAATAAGCTGTTTGGGACACAATCCCTTAATTGGAGACATTTTTTATTATATCTCGATAATTTTTGTAAACCGTCTTAAAATTATTGGCGAATTTATTCACTAAAAAATATTTTCTTTAATACTTTTGTAAAGTTGCGCGCTTCCAACCTGCACGCAACAATAGTGGTGACTGCTGAGAACTGGAAAGGAGACCAAAGTCTTGAGAAGGGTTTAAATCCCTTTTTATTCAACTTTAGAAATTACAAATGCGTGCTCTTGACGCTCACAAACTACGCCGACCCGGCGGTAAAATAAAAATAAGAAACTAAGAAAAGAATAGTAACAAGTGACTAACTACGAGGCTCTCTAAACGTAACTAACCTCACCGCGTTCTAAAATACCGCTGATAATTCAGCAACTTCTGAATATTACGTTGAATGATTAACAAACTGCCGAGGTAAGCACACAGGCCGAAACGCGTGGTTCTTCAATTTCTAACTAGCCACCTCCACGCTCGTGAAGTAAGAAAGCACACTTTCGAACTCGTTTCCTTTCTATTTAACTCAGATACTTCCGCTGACAATTTGAATCCTTGCGCGTTCTACTAAAATTTACATACTCTGGCATTGGCAATTCCAGGGGAAAGTAAGGCTTGACAGGAAAGATAGTTTAAACTTAAAATAAATGTTAGTTAAAATAAATATAAACCCTACACTTTGATAATACTAATCGAATTGTTGATCACAACAAACGATGAACACTGCGAAAAAAAGGGGGGGCAGTTCTATATCTCCCGTTCTACTGGGCCGATTGACAAAATTCAAATTGTGTTTTTCATGTCTCGAAAGCTCGACTTAGGATATATATTAGATTTATATAAAGCATTATTCTAACATAGTTATTTTGACACAAAATTGGACTTTTCTGAAATAACATACTAATATTTTTACATATTTCGATTCTACGATTCAAATTATGCCTAAATATTAAATTTTGTAAAATTTGGTGCGAAATTTACGGAGAAATTCAAAAATGTATCTTGGCAAAATTTTTTAAATTTAGCCAAGAATAATTCATTTGGCGAACTTCTTAATATATGGCAACCAATTTTCTTTTCCTTTCCATTATGTCGGATGTTATTTCAGAAAAAGTCCGATTTTATATACCTAGAAAATTACCAGTACCAAATTAGACCAAATACCAAACTAGAACAATGCTATATATAAATCTAATACATATCCTAAGTCGAGCTTTCGAGACATGAAAAACGCAAGTTGAATTTCGTGAATCTGCCCAGTAGAAGGAGAGATATAGAACTTCTTCCCCCCCCCGCAGTGTACTTTCCATATTTTCGTGTACATATGTACGGGACTTCGGCACAATCCATAAAAATATCCGAAAGATAACATTAATCACTGTATTATTAATTTCTGTGCATTAATTTAATGTTAATATAATTCTTTATGTGTTTTAATTTCAGCGTCTTCAGTATTATTAATTTCCTTATGTACGGGATTTATCAAGATCGAATTTTTCACTTTGTTTTGTATTTATATGAGCTTAAATACTACAGAATGATATGACTTATGCGCCAATAAACAATAGTCATTCGTCATTCGCTATCTCTTTGCTAGCAGCTATTCCTTTTCTGGAGTTGGAAGAGGAAATTATCCCATCTCAAGTATCAAATTTTAGCTAGCTTAGTTTGAGAAGGAATTTGTTTGTTGTTTTATTTATATAACTCTTTACAGTTTTCGATTTAATTGTGTTCTATTTTCAAAATTTTATATTTAAGAAATATCCATTTGTGATTGTTATGTGTTATTCAGGAATAATTAAAGATAATTTAATATTGAAAATTAATGTTTTCTCTTCCTTTGGAGCTTTATGAACGTAGGTTGTAAACTACTGTTGAATTTTTTAAACAAATAGTTATTACATAAAGTCCACTATTTTAAAGGAAAAGGCATTCAATTTAATTAAAAAATTGATAAAAATCTGATTAAAAAGGGTTAGTTAATAAATGTTCCGACGTCAGATACACAGGGATTGCGATCGCAAGAACAATAAGAACGCAGTTATTTTTCCGATATTTTGTAGAACCAAATAGTAAAGCTAAGAAAAAAAAAGTTGTTTTCAGAGATTATCGATTTTATTGTTCCAATTAAATATCTTTACCATTCGAAAAACGTATTACTTTCATGCTATCAAAATTAACATTAGATGGAACAATGTAATGGGATCTGCTAACATAAAATGTGTTAATGGATTCCATTTCTTGCCACGCGAGTTTTATTTAAAGGAAAGGGTTTCAAATGTGTCTTTTTAACACAAATTTAACATACTGTGTACGTTAATAATTTAGGTTTAATAAAAGTATTTTAGCTTATTCTATTATAGTTGATAGAGAATTTTTTAATTTAAAGAAAAAATTTTGTGTTTATATCGCATATAAGAAAAATGTTTATCTTAATTAATTGATAGCGCTTTACACATCATGGAAATTGAGTTATCTGTCGACAAGAGAAATATCAAAGTATCATTTACATCATTAAGATTTACTAGTATTCAAAGAATGTACTATCTGCCATGATGCATATATTCAAATGGCAATTGGTAATATAACAATTCCATGCTTACATTTCGGACCGCTTTCTGAATTTAAAGTCTACCAGACCTATAAGGTATTTCTCCCGCTTTCCTAGTTTGCCTTCGTGGTATAGTGGTTCTGCACGCTGGGCCGGTATTCCAGAGGTCCGTGGTTCGATTCCCCGCAAAGGCGTTTGCTCATTTTTCAAGTCTCCTGCTTCCAAAAAAATACCTAATGTCTCTACAGACCAATATAGCTCATAGGTAATGTCTTTGATATATGCCATTAGAAGGAAATCGCAAAATATAATTTCAGGTGAATTTAATGTCCAAAACGTTTTAATGACTAAATCATTGACAAGGACGAAGCAGATATTTATTCAGGTACATCAGCAGCCAACTTTTTTCTATTTATGATAACTAATTCTCTGTTGCTTTGGCATGAACAAACTTACTTTTTAAGACATATGCAAAGCAATATCGTTCATTTATTATCCACTACATGTTGAAATTTTTCTCCATGAGAAAGTGCTTTTTTGGTATTATATTATCTTCTATATGAACATTAAAAATTTCATCACTATGTTTTGTGGCAAAGAAAGAAGATGAAAATAAGTTCTGTAACTCAGGTACGGAGTTCGAAATTGATGTACAAGAATTATTTAACAATATCTTTTATCAAAATCTTTGGTAATGACGTATATTAGACTTTCTAATTGAAGTAATAATATCTTTCATTACAAAAAAAAAAAAAAAATTTAGTTTAAAAAATCACTCGCACGCCCTTGACTATTGATTGATCGCAAAATCGCAATTTAAAAGGCCTCCTTATAGATGAATAAATTCTTGGAATTCAGAAATAAATTATTATGAAAGTTATAGCGTTGTTTCAAAATGGGTTGTTGGGTTTCTAGTTTCTAGAGAGCTAGAATATGGAGGAGAAAGAAAATATTTTGTTTTTCTATACTTATTCATTCAGTTGAATTTCAGAAAATACTTAAAATAAAATAAAAATCTTCGTTATGGCATTTACTAAAATTAAAATAAAAAGTTTTCAATGTCGGAGAGGGAATAAAGTGTTTTCCGTTAAGTTCGATGTATTTGTCTACATTCATTATTTATAGCCATATTAATTCGTAAATACAATATTTTAAGCAGTTACTGTAATTTTTATTGAATCACTTTTGCGATGGTTAAACTTAGAAGAAAATGTCTAGAAGTAAGGTAGAAATGGCTCTGTAGAGTACGCAATTTCTATCTCATATGCTGTGCCTTCCATTTTTGTATTGTTATGTAGCAATTATATTATTACTAATGAAATCAGTCTAAATATCATTGATAATCTCTGGGCTCTATGGAATATGAAGTTACCTGACGTATTAAAGACAGAATCGATAACTGTATATAAAACATTAATTCCAATTATATGAATCATTGTTACTTTGCTCAGAGTTAGAGAAGATGAAATAATTCATTTTGATTTAATTCTAAATGCTCTTGTTCTTCTATATAGCAGAGCGTTCGTGAAATGTTTGTGCTTGCACGTCTAAATACCTGAGGTTTTATATGTCATATATAAATCATCTACTTACAAAAATTCAACTACAGAATTAATTTCAAGCGTTAAGATCGAGGATGTATATATATCACGAGTTCAAGATAGGACACTTACGGAATCTAACTTAGAAAAATGTGTGCAAATCATTTAGATGAGAAAACTATCTCTTATAACCTGTAACATTTCCTGACTTAAGATTCCAAACATTTGACAAACCTTAGACTTCAGATTGAAAAGACAGAATTATGTATTTTGCCAGGTAGACAGATAGCAAGAGGTCCTTTACTTCTTGCTTGATTTCATTTTATTAGAAAAATTTGTTACTTCATTGCAGTGTTAAAATTTATAGAATAGGTACTGATTTTTTATTAAACATTGTGACCTATTTTAATTTAAAATTAATTTTTGTATAAATTCAAGATACTTAGATTTACTTTTAAGATTATATTTTCATTTTCAGTACCATGCTAATTTAGACATTTTGCTCCGTAATTTGAAAATAAAACTGTGTGGCATTTAAAAAATATATCGTATTTAATTTAAACGAAGTTTTGCTAACTAATAGTTATAGATAAAAAAAAAGTATTGAAACCTTTTGTCTAATTTTGGCAATATGATAAATTTTAATGGAACGATAAATTTTATTACAATTAATTTTATTAATGGAACATTTATGGAACAATGAATAATAATTCATTATCACTGTCCTGATAACTTACCATTAATTTATATTTCAAACGTTTGTTATACATTATTTTAGAGTTTTTTACAAAAAAGAGATTCGTCACAAATAGTCACATACGTTATGTAGTGTACAACCCTGTTATGCATTTTATTTTACAACATTTAGAAAGTCTAAATTTAAGTAATAATTAATTTATTATATTCATTAGTAAAACTAAACTAATTTTTTTGTTAGAAATATTAGAAGAATTTGATAGATAAGAAACTATAAGAAGTCTCAAATCACACTGGAGATGTACTCGTACTTTCGCTGGAAATGGTGTAAAAAACTATTTTTATTTTACCTTTCTTCATTTTCCGTTTTTAAAATCCTTGAAGAAAGTGTTGTTTCTTCATTATGCAAATTTCATGTTATGACAAAAATTTTACCACTTCTTTTTCAGAGGTTATTTGTTACGAGTCTCGTAAGCAAGTAACCCAATGCGGAAAAAAAGCAGTCTACGTCTTGAAGTAATTTTTTTAAATATTAAATAAATAAAAAATCCTTATGTTATTTTAATAACGACGGAATAATATCACAGCAAGCTTATATTTATAAAGTATGGCACTGTTATTTTGAATGGATCTTTTCATTTTTTTTAAAATTTTTTGTTCTGTGCTTTTTCTGTTGATTAATTCCCAAACTAGTACGCCTATCGTAGCTCTTCGGTTATTATTTTAATTATTTTTGGCCCTTTTTCTCATGAACGACATTATGAACACGTGAAAAAATGTTCAATGTATACTGAAGGATTTGCCTGATATGTGTATGCGCGGGTGTATACTCGAAGAAATGCGAAGAACGCAGTAATTTTACCAAATATTCAAACCGGGAGCGGATAATCAGAAAGCTCTTAACGTTTTGAATTTTTTAAAATTCTTAAAGATTAATTCTTTATGTTTGTAGATTATTATCAGAAGTTTCTGATTTCAGTTATATTATCAGAAGTTTCTGATTTCAGTTATATTATCAGAAGTTTCTGATTTCAGTTACTTTGAACAATTAAGACATTTTATTTTTCACACAAATTTTGCAATGCTTCTCTACTGTCTTTATAGCCATTTATTAAAAACTTTTTTTAGAAGATGGGAGGGGGGGACTGAAATCTAAAGCATATTTCCTATTCCACTCTTAACCGTAGTGGAAGTGAAGAAAGGGAAGACAATATTTGAATGGATTTTGATAGCTGTAACTTGAATGCATTTTGATAATTGCAGAAATCTGCATTCTAAAATTTACACGAGTAGCTATTGTTAGCAAAGTTCCCTAAAGTTTTATTAATGGCATCTTGGGAAAGTTTTATCGTATGAAGGTAATTCTTTTTTGCTTAATTCTACCATGAGAAATATGCTTTTCATTGAAATTTGTTCTCTATGAAGCGAGCATAAAAATATGGCTCAAAGTCTAAAAACCTTTCTAATTTAATTTTTTCTTAATCGGAAATCAGTCTTAATCTGTAAGCCTATTTTATGTGACTCAGTTTTAATTAAAGACAATGGATCTATAATCATTTGCTCAAATTATTTAGTCTGTAATCTTTTTCAAATACATTAATACTTTTCCCTGAAAGGTTCTTTCCTGTAAATTCTCATATTCACTATATTCCTCACAGATGAGGTAAATATCATTTCCAATTAATACATTTTATTTAGGGCCAATAAAAAGAAATTCGAGATTGGATCTTTTCTCTTAAAGTGATCGCTGTTATCTATTTTATAGATACTTTAAGTCGTTTTCGAAAGGAAAAGTCTTATTTGTTAGCTGTCAAAGGAAGTCAGCTGAAGAATTTTACCAAAGCCCCGAGGTTTGAAACATTGTAATAGAAGAAAGAAGTCCAACTCCTGTGGCTTTTTTGAACGAACACAATTCTATCTCTTTCCTCTCTAATAGAGAACTGTAAAGAATTTTTCTGTCAATCATACTGAAACTACAGTTTCTAAATCGAATTTTGTACTAAAATGCTTTTTACGTTATAATACGTTAATTATTTTCGCATATTAGTTTTCAATATAATTTTTAAGTACTTTGTACATTTAAATATTCCGTGTACAAAATTCATTAGTAAAAATAGTCTGTTTCTTTATACTTAAAAAGACAATACTAGATTTTAAGGAAACTGTAACAAATGCAATCGAACCACCATAGCTTATAAAAAACAAGCATCAAATTTCGAAACATATTATAGCACGCTACAATACTTTTCGATTCGGGTTCGTAATAGATTCAATGCACAAAGAACCGTTGATAGCTTGATAAAATTTATTTTTCGAAAAGAAACACTTTACCAGTCCTGGAACTTTCCACAAAAGTACTCGTGCGGCTCTCAGAATAACAGACCATATTCAGTAGTTACCACTTGAAACTCCTGAGATCGTTAAACATAAGGCAATGCAATGTGGATCCAAAGAGCGAACTTCGTGCGGAGATATATGCTGTATTCGGTCTTAAACAGTCTTCCCCGGCCCACGGGAAATCTCTAGTACCTTCCACTTCTCGAAATCACTAGAAGGCATATACTGTTAAAGTTACATATAAGGGCCGAATATGGTTATAGTCACATATAGGGATCAATTACAGTACCAATTATAGTTATACAGGAATCGGATCCAAATGGTCGTCAAGTTTGGCGACTTTTGGCGATTTATCACCAAATTAGTAAAAAAAAAAAAAATTAGTCGCCGAAACCATCGCCAGCTTGATGATATCTCGCCATTTTAGAGAGATAGCCAATTACCTGAATAATAAATTAATTTACCCCTGTAATCTTATTTTTCCGGCACAGCTTCGCTTTTTTCAGACTTTTCGTGTTGCATTATACAAAAGCAACTATAATTTCACAAACAATTTCGCAAAAATTATTTACATATGTACAAAATTCGCTTATTATAAGTGATATATACAGCAATTTACGTTACTGGAAGTAATGATTAATTCATTTTAAAAGAATCATTTCAGAAAAATAAAGGCTGCTTATATTGATAATACGAGTATGAATATTATTTTAAAATAGTCACATAAAATTTTTTAATGACTAAACCACGAATTGTAACCACAATTAAAAAAGTTAACAGCATAAGTTTCTTATTCATTCTTCCTTACGGAAATGAATACACTTGATTCGACTTCAGAGCTATAGGTATTCAGATTATTATTTGCCGCAGCGAGTCACGGTTCTTACTTAGCTAAGCATTTGCACAATATTAAAAAGTACGTAATGAGTATAATTTTTATATTCTAATCGCTGTTATTTTATTTACGTTTTATTCAAGTCAAAAGACATGTACCGACAACAGCAACATTGAAAAAACTAAATCCTAATTTTTTAAAGTGCACGTAAAAATAAATTATTTGTAAACATGTTTTCTATTTTTGGTAGTAATTTGTTTGAATTAATCTAAACCACCGTTTTTTTTTTCCGTATTTTCTGCAAATGTTCTGAAGAAATTTCTTAGTAAATGCAAATTTTTGAGTTCAAAGAAATCTGGAATGGCTGGCTAATATAATGTTGTCTTCATCCTTCCCATTTTTCCCCTTCCAATGTTCCAATACTTCCAATGTTCTTTGGAGCACTACTTCATTACCATTCACTCTACGTTTTTCAAAATTAAAACTGAGTAATTTATTTTAGTCTATTAATGTGAGATACCTCTAAAAGTTTTAGAAGTTGTGGACTTTACCAACTTTCACAGTTGCAAAAGCTTTGTAAAATTACTTTTCAGTAACTTACAAATTTGCATTATGCATAGTCAAAAAGTTTCCTAAAATATTTTCATTTGCCATTTAAATGTTAAATCAACAGTTATTAACCTATTTGGACCACAAATAAACTAAGGAAAAAAATAAAACTTTAGCTTAGGGTAGATTGTATAACAGGAGTCATCAACCTTTTTTGCTTGTGGGTCAAAATCAACCAAAATGTGTGTATTAAAAAGACGTTTCGGGTCAGTTGGTCAGAGGTATTTTCATTTTAGAAGAGCCTTTGTTTGTGAATAATAAAATAAATTTTATTGAGAAAATAACTGCAATACGCTTTAAACTTTCAACGTAAAAAGTATTCCGGTTATTATAAAAACAAATGCGGATGAATTTTATTTTTCTCTTCAGTATCAATGACTTTCCTAATACTGAATTTATGACGTCAATTTAGTCAAGTCTGGCGCTTATAGTTAGTCATGTTAGGTTTTTAAGATGAACTAAAGCATCGGAATTTTCGGTAGTTAAGATACTCTTATTCTTACTTGAATAAATTTCATGTGTGAAAATATTTGCTCTCATTTAGAAGTTGAACCGAATGCGGACAAAATGGTAAAGATACCTTTTTTGGAATTATAGATGATGGATCGGTGTTGCCAACTGCTTGAACTTATGTCACAGTTTTTATTTTTTTAAATAATTAAATACGCTTTAATTAATTAAATTTTAATGCAATTAAATTGCTTATCAATTTAATAATGAAGTATAAGGATAAAATTGTAAAAAATCAGTTTCTTTCGTCAAAGAAAACATTTCATGTGATATTTTCTTCTATTTTGCCTGAGAAACTTGCAATCCCTGCATTAACAATATAAAAAATGTACAATAAGATAACTATATCGCTTGTCAATAAAAGTGAGAGATTTGATTTTTGAGAAAGACATGAAAAGCTAATACAAATTGGAAAACTGTTTAATGTTTCTACTTTCAAAACTTAGCATTGATAATCCGTATGTGTATATAATACTTAAAGATAATAAGGTCATCCTGGCCGGTTAAACAATTTTTTTCTAAATTTTTATTTATTTTATTTATTTTTTTTTTTTTAGCTCAAAGGAGCGTCAGCCCAGAAACGTTATTAGTCTCTAAATGGGATTTTGCATTGAATCACTATAAAAGTCTGAACCACTTTACAAATTGTTGCCACCAAATATTATCGCCCTGCATTATATTTAAAGAAATTAAATAATGAAGAATTTACATGAATGTGTGTTGTTCGCATTGTGAAAAACAGCGGTACCTAAAGCCATCAAATTCTGAATAACGTTTTCCTCAACCCGAAAATGAATACCTGGACGCCTGAGTTTTGAATTTCGAATTTATTTTATTGTGTATTTCATATTTTGTTAAAGCAATGACAACACTGTACGGGGGAGGATATTTTTATCTCCAGCGCGTGAGACTGTCTATCGGAAACTCTAAATATAGGCTGTTTTTAAATATTTTTTTTAGTCCAAAGGAATATTAGCCCAAATGCTCTCGAAACGTATGTGTATGTAAATGAAGAAAACCCCTCTTTGGGTGAGCATAATGTAAAATCTGAAAACTTTCAGATTTTTTTATTATTATTATTTTCTTGACATTGGATTTTTGATGCAAGCACAGCTAAATCCGTACAGTTTGAGCAACCGCTCTTCATCAAATGTGTGCCTTTTCTTTACATCGTTGTAAAAATTTCGATAGAAGAAAGACAAAAAACGATTAAGTGGAGATATGTTCGCATAGCAGCAATCCAGAGAAGAATAACCAGATTCCTATTTGAAAGGCGAGTTAAGAATGATATAATTAAGATTTCACTTTATTCGTATTGACTAATTAATTGATTGTGCAAATTTTATTATTATTGCTAAAGTTTTATGTAAGTACATGCGTTATTAGAATTACATAAGAATCACGGGAAAATAATTAGTTTTAAAAATGACGCAGTTTAGAAAGAGTTAAAGCACATTACTGTTTCTACGCTGAATAGACTTAATGGGCTGTAACAAATAAAAGTTAGAACTTTGTTTTGCATAGCTTTTAATTTTTAGACGCACACTCACACACACGAATATAATATGTACACACGAAATAAACAAAAAAATTAATGTAAACAACGATGGAAAGCTACCTAGTATAGAGCGGCCCACCAGCGACCGAGCGGTAAGTCGCTGAACACTGGTAGTTCGGTCCGAGGTTCGAATTCTGCGAACGGGCTAGCTGCATCGGCATTTTCGTGGTTTTCCCCATGTGTAACGTGTATACGAGCCAGTTTCCCTTAGATAGTCCTCCACGAAGGCATCCCTTTCCTTAGGCAGATAGCCCTCGAGGCTTTGTCATAATCACAAACACACACACACCTAGTATAGAGCAGGCAAACATAATAATGCACATACATAAATCCTAAAATTAAATGGGAAATTAAAAAAGCATTAAGTTGATAAACTTTTTGATCTTTTTCAGGAAGTAGACAAGAGTATTATCAACAGAGCTCTTTTTCTGAATTATATCTGGATAAAATGCAGACCAGTAGAAAACAGCTTTAACTTAAAAGAATTTAAAAAAAAATAACTAAAAAGATCGGAGTTTAAAATTTAATTTACTTAATTTTACATTTAATTCAAGATTTCATTCCTAGTTCGTGTGTTATGATGTTTGCCTTCTCTACATTAAGTAATTCAGTATCATTGTTTAGAAAATTTTTTAAATTTTTTTCTCATTAATTTCGTAACAGTTTGCGCGACTTTAATAGAATTTAATTCAGTCTTATTTTTATTTACTTCTTTCTTTTTTCTTCTTTACTTCTATCTTGATTTCTTTCCTTTACTTTACTTCTTTCCTTTAGATTTTTAAGAACAGACACGCAGACCGATATAACACTCGCTAATTAAACTTGTTGTAAATCTAAATTATCGTAATATCATAACAGATGCTCACCTTATTATTTTCTACAAAAGCAAAATCACATGTCTAGTGCAGCATAGTTGTAAGGTATTTTCTTTCTCCCTTCCGCATGTCTTTGTGGTGTAACTGAAAGCAAACTTGACGTCCAGAGCTAGAATCCCGGAGAGGGCAACTGTGAATTTCTTCATTATTACCCGACATCTCATAGAAAATTCTAAAAGACTCTACAAATGGCTCCCGAACTAAAAGGTGGCGGATGATAATTCGTCATTACCAAGATTTGGAGACTACTTTCCCTCATCCCCAGTCGTTCTTTAAAAGGGGGAGTATATAAGGTATTTTCTCCCTCCTTTCCGCATGCCTTTGTAATATAACTGGAAGCAATCTAGACATGTGTTCGGGAGACCCAAAGTTCGAATCCCAGCGAAAAGACGGGAAAAATGCACAGTGCCCTCACTCGGAACGGGAAAAATATGCAGTGCTCATTCCGATCAAATATCGTAAAGACTCTATATAATCCTTTAGCATTGGATCGTTAAAAATAAAAAAAAACAAATAAAAATTAAATAAATAATAAATAAATCTGAAAGGATCCCGATTCGCACCAGAAGATGTGTTAAAATTTCTTATGCTTTCGTCCAACTTTACCCCCACATGAATTCACTTCTGCTGACCTAACTTTTTTTTTGTCTTTTTACTTATTATTTTAACTTCACCACTTTCTTCGCCATTACGCCACATAAAATTCAACAGCAAAATAAGATTTGTAAAAAAAAAAAATTTTTATTTAAAAAAAAAAAAAAAAAAAAAAAAAAAAGGAATGTCCCTAAAATTCCTGATACAGTGTTAGGTGTTGCTATACGTGTTTAAGAAAGAATATTATTCTCGAATCCCTTTTGTTGTTGTTTAACTGTTCAAATAACAAGCCGCCGGTGCGGTCAAACGCTTAAAATAGATATTATAATATATATATATATATATAATGCTTTTGTAAATTCAGGTAGTCTAATTTCATGGATAGAGCTGGCTAGATGGATTGTATGCAAGTAGAATTCTCATTTGCGTGCCGTAAGTGGTACTGTTGCATGTTTAATCGTAGTCCCAATAATTAACTAATTTATTAGCTAATTAATTCATTTAGTTTATCCGTTTCAAGTACCCTGACTTTTGTTGTTATATTACCTTACTCATAGGTATTTTATATATATTTTGATACGTGACTACAAAATGTACATTCTCTGAACCTTTCATAATTTGTCATTAGTGTCTTGTATTACTTTGCGGTTATCTCATTTGTTTCGCTTCTCAGTACAATTAACAATAACTGGTGTATTTATACAACTAGAAAGCCTGGCGGTCATACGAAATGACCGCTGTTCTAGATATTATAAATTGTAATTAAAATGATTTGTGCAAAGGTGTCCTAATTCAAACTGAATTAGTTTATTTACTGCACGAAATGAATTTTTGTTTAAAATGCAAAGTGTAAATACTCGATCCCACTTTGTAAGAATACTAAATAACAAATATTCTCATGAACAGATTCCGTGCAATAAAGATATAATTACAGTTGTAAACCATTTCAAAAACGGATGATTGCCAATGCAAACAAATGTTCACGTTTCCCCTGACAGATCAATTTGCGTTCAGCTGAAAATTCAGTTTAAAATACAAAAACAGATTTAATAATTTTAAAGGAAAATGCATTTATTGACAACATTGTATTTCATATCTAGTTTTATTAAGAATAAAAGAAAATTCTGAACTTGGATTTGAAAACCAAATGTATGAGAAACCATTGGCTAGTACAGTTACGCAAGCAACCAATAAACTATGGGCAACAAACACTTAAGGCTCATATATATAAGATTAGCAGTTTATAATTCAGTGAATATACCATACTAGAAAGCCCGGCGGTCACACAAAATTACAGCTGCTCTAGATATTATAAATTGTAATTAAAATGATTTGTGTAAAGGTGTCTGCTAATCCACACTGAATTACCCAGGGCAGGCGGCGAGGACGACCCTTTGCTTACTGCCCCACGAGGTCTCCCCCTTCTACTTGCTTCATTGCTTAACGTAGAGTGCAATGAAGGAAACCACTGGCGGTGCATTTCTTAAAAGCCCCCCCCCTAGATCAATAAATAAAGGTGATTTAAATAATAAAATGTTAATTCACATGTTAAAGATCTCTTTGTACACAACATTTCTTGTGCTTGTCAGTTTTAAGCTCGCCTTGCAGAGGACCATCCATTATTTTTAATTTTACGTCCGTTCTTTCACGAACTCTTGAACAGGCAACATAAAGTTGACCGTGTCCAAATGCAGGCTCAGGGTAAAAAAATGTCAACACGCTTAAGCGTTTGGCCCTGAGACTTACTGATGGTTATAGCAAAGGCAAGTTTTACAGGAAATTATCTATGTCTCAATTGAAACGGCAACCCTGTGCAATGGCACCTTCACCCCATTGGATAGTACAGTTACGCAAGCAACCAATAAACTATCGGCGACAAACAGACACTTAAGCCAATAAACTTTAATAAATATAATAAAGATATTTATTTATTTCATTTTATTTGTTTTTTCATGCCGGTTTTTGCCGGTTGTATGTTTCCGAATTCTATTATATATAGACGTTAAATTTATTTATTAAATGTTAAATGCACGTGCTCTTGTATTTTTAAATTTTCCGGCTTAGCTTTCTCATAATATTCGTCACGCGCTGCACTGCACGGGGAATGAAACAATTTACAGTTACGCAAGCAAACTATCAGCGACAAACAGATGTTAAATGTATTTATTAAATGTTAAATGCACGTGCTCTTGTATTTTTAATTTTTCCGGCTTAGCTTTCTCATAATATTCGTCACGCGCTGCACTGCGTGGGGAATAAAACAATTTACAGTTACGCAAGCAACCAATAAACTATTGGCGACAAACACTTAAGCCGCTTATATATATAGATAAGATTAGTAACCATATTTTATTGAGTTCTGTGAATATTATTTGTATGCACCGGTTTCCAAGCAACACGTGATTACTGGCCTTAATTAAGGCACTTATCCTTCTAAATTCTCTTATTTTGGTCTATCTCAGTATAATTAACAATAATTAGTGCAATTATTCAGTTATTAGTTTATAATTCAGCGATTATACCATATTAATGACCATATATTGTTCAATTATATAATTCTTGTATCTGTACATCTGCATCCAAACAGTACACCATTTTTGAACTCATTTATTCACTCATTTTCAGTTCATTAAGTCTGCAAAAAAATGAGAAGTTTCACAGGGTTTATATTTTGAGAGTGGACATAAAAAATAAAAACAAGCACAACTAATAATTGCTTTCCCTAAATAATATTTACATTAAGGATCGCTCTGGGACATTTTAAACTACGAGCATCATGTATATCATAGGCATAGTACTTTCATTATTAATTAAAGAAGATATTTCAAGAAATTTCTTGGCTGCCTTATAGTATTAAGATGCTCAATATTTGATTCTTCATGTATTTTATTGTTACGAATATACCAAGGTGCATTGTATATTTATCAAAGAAATTTTATATAAGATATTCTTAGAATTCCCTGTAAAGTGTTAAATGCTGCCCTATATTCTTTTAATATTCGCTATTTTATTTCTTAAAAAGCAATACATAGAGATTACATTTTATGGCAACATCCTTTCATTTGTGTTGCAATATGTTTTTTATATTCGTTATATTAATTTTTTTTAAATACTACCTGGCGATAATATTTGGTGGCAACATTTGAAAAGTGATATACATTAGTGACACGAACAAAAATATGAGTTTTAAGAGTAATAGCACTTCTGGTGCTAATAAAATAAAAAATAAACCAGAACTAAAAGGGGAAAGAACAGAAAACTGAAAGTTCGTTAATGGATATTTTCATCCTGAAGCTCTTCCATCATCGTCTTGTTGGTATGCTTTATTTAAGCAGTAGGAAAGAAAGTTTGACAGCGCAGAAGATGTCTAAGTTCTACCAACTTATGATATTGCCCTTAGGTTCGTACACTTGTAAACAAGAAGTACCATACGCCAGTTTTTCAAACACTGATGTCTAAAGCATTAGTAACAAACATCTCAAACCGGAGAGCCTCTGTTTTAGTGATAGTAAATGTTATGGCTAATCCTTGAGTTAATCATTCTTCTGCTGAAAGGTTTCTCTCCACACTGCGTTAAAAAAATTATAAATGCAGTTATGAACCTCTAATTTGCTGATGTACAGTTTTTCCACCATATTTTTTCTCCTCATTATAATATCTATTATAAAAAGGGCAGATTCATGTCTATAGGTATAACACATAAACATCGAATTAATAAACTTATAAGGTATTTCTGCCACCTTCCTAGCGTGCCTTCGTGGTGTAGCGGTCTGCGCGCTGCGTCGGTATTCCAGAGGTCCGTAGTTCGATTCCCGGCGAAGACGGTTGCTTATTTTCCTCTCTCCAGCTTTTCCAATTAATCCAATGTCCCTACAACTTTGATATCTGAGACTGAACTTTTCCCCTCATAAGTGATTATAACTTCTCAAATAAATACTGTTTCAGCTGAATAATGCAAAGAAGAAAACGAAAATTTTGCAGAAAAGCAAATTTTAACATACTTTTTTATCCTGAAGCAAAAGAAAATTAACTGCTCGCTTTTATATCATTTTAAAATAAAAATCAAACTGTGTAAATATCTCAGTACTTTGGTTTAAATAGCAACTATAAATTTTTAATTTTTTTTTCAGTATTTGTGAAATATATGGGTCCGTATTCACAGTAATAGCAAGTAAGTTTTATGAGGATAAATGTTTAGGTAAAATGTATTGAAAATATGATGTGGAACGAAGTTGTTCGTTAGTACATACCTTAAAATAAAGCTAATCAATTTACCGATAAACCATTCATAGAGTATTGAAAATCATATTATGATGTTGCAAGGTTATTAATAATGATTTAATTGTTAGGCTTTGCCCACCAGCGGCCGAGCGGTAAAGTCGCTGAACACTGGTAGTTCGGTCCGAGGTTCGAATCCCGCGAACGGGCTGGCTGCATGGGCGTTTTCGTGGTTTTCGCCATGTGTAACGTGTATACGAGCCAGTTTCCCTAAGAAAGTCCTCCATGAAGGCGTCCCTCCTCTTAGGCAGATAGCCCTCGAGGCTTTGCCATAATCACACACACATCAATTGTTAGGTTTTTTTTTTTTGCAAACATTTCGTGTTTACAATCAAGCAATTCAAGCACTTTTAATATTAGAAATGCATATTAATCTTTGATACGATGAACTTATTAAACTTAAATTATATCATGGTGAAAGGGTAGTACAAAATGTAACAAATTTCTATAATTCATCCGAAAATCGATTACTTTAGACTTACGGAAAATTATTCATTAAGAGGGAAAAATTCTTATTTTTTACTACACCTAAGAAAATTTTTACCAAGTATTGTTTTTTCGTACTTTTCAATGCCTTTAAGAGATCATGACTCTTGTTGCTCATTTTTAATTTTTACATCTGCTTTAAAGAGTTCTCTCTCTCTTTGTTTAAGGTCCTCGTTAATATTGATCAATGCATGAAAACTTAAACAGGACATCAAATTCTGTCTAATAGAACTAAACAGGATATCAAATTCAGTCTAATATAACTGATCCTTGAACAAGGGTGGTTTGAATTTTTTCGACTTCGTTTATAATGCTGCTTTGTTTTATTAAATGCATCAGAAAAAATTTTAGGCACTTGTGAAAATTCGAAACCTTTCAGACAAATATAAAAATTGTAAAATATAAAAAAATAAATAAATATAAAAAATATTTAAAAAAATTGAGAATATAATGCGTAAAATATAAATAAAAAGACATCATTTAGCAACAGAATTAAGTGTAACTGCAGAAATTCGAAAGGCCATTCATTTAAACTTTCGAAATTATAGTACTGCAAATTTATGCATACTATGCTGATTTTGTTGCTAATTAGCCTCTTCAACATTTGTTCTTCGCGTGTTCGTTTTGTTATAATAAGAAAATATTGTCTACTTTTATCGTTTACCCTCATGAAAAGTACTTATATCTGCCACAAAAGAGTTTTTTGTTTTTGATGTCTAGCGCTAATAACACACATTACCTCCAAAGCTTAGGTTCAGCCAAAGCCTTGTTTCGGAATTTTAAAGAAAATTTTAAGAAATTTTTAATTTCAGCGAAAACGCACCAGGGGGGAAATGGGACAGATTTGGTGATATTTCCCACGAAATATTTGAATAAGAAAGATACTGCATAGTCTTAACAGAAATACCGTTAGAACTATTTATTTTTCTTTAATTTTGGGTCTAAATATAATTAATTTTCTCATAAAGAATTTGTTTTAATTTCATTTATGTTTGCTTTTACCATTTATTTTGTTTATTATTTGTTAACAAATTTAAGTGTTATTAAATCCTTTTCCTTTAATTTCATAGTAATTATTTTCAGTTATCATTTATTTTTATGCTCTATATATTTAAAATTCCTCCTCATTTATTTATTTTTGTTCACTGCTCTTGATAGCTTTCGGATATGGCTTTAGCGCTTTTAATTTTAAAATTAAAGCTCTCGTTAACATCTACTGCGTGTAAGGCAACACTGATGTTGGTAATGGCAGACAGATGATTCATTTTTTAAGAGAGCATAAAAACGCATTTTTCTTCCTAATGATGTTCTTAATCTATTATAAATCTTTCTTTAGCTTACTTTACTCGGTACTTACGTATTATCTCGCCGATCGGGAAACTGTCGCCAATTTATCGCAGCGCAAATTAGTGCTAGTTATGATAAGCGTCGCGTAACAACACGCTCGTAACATCTGCGCTTTCGTTTGCTGTAACTCCGATTGATTTTCCATAAGCCACGTTTTTTTTTACAAATAAGAATATAAATTAATTATTACTGCTGTAATTTTTCTTTTGCATTTTGAAAAAAAAAAATTATAAAATTTTAGGATCTGATTCCTGCAGAACAGTAAGCAAAGTATTTTCAAAGTTACGTGAGCCTACCATAAAAAATAGTGTATGTTAATGAACACGATATGATAAGCTGAATATGGCGACGAAACTGCAATAGATTGAAACAGTTACCTGCTGGAAGTTTATATTCATAGCGTTCTATCAGAACTTCCGGTAAAACCGGAGGACCTAACAAAATAGCAAAAACCAAAGAAAGCTATTTTACGAAGCACGAAAACGAAGAGGATCGAATGTTGATTGTTTATTAAATAAAGAGGAGTCAATTCCTTGAGAACTACTTAGGAACGACTGGCGCAACTCTGAGGGGATCTCCACCAAATTTCGTGATACTATGGCAGTCAACTTGTAGAGACATTAGGATTTTTTCAAAGCAAGAAAGGTGAAAAATGAGCAAGGCCTTCGCCGGGAATCGAACCACGGACCAATTACGCGCTGAACGTGCAGACCACCACACTACGAAGGCACGCTAAGAAGGCGGGAGAAATACCTTATAAACTTTCACAATCGTTGCAATAATACGTAAGTACCCTTTATTGTAGCATTGTAAAGCCTAATGATACAAACATAAATTCATCCACAGTGTATCTACCAGCAAAACTTCTGGTAGTTTCTGAAGATACGTAAAAATTTTATACGCGGATATTTTACAGAACGGGAGTTCAGCACCCTTGAAAGTGCTATTGCGCAACCCCTATTTCAGACAAGCATTTTGTTTCGAATAATTTTTCTACCGGACTTATCACTTAAAAAAATACGAACGATTTGTTTTCTTCCTACCGCAAAATGCTGAAAATTGTTTGCATTTCAACCAATCAGTTATCACTATCAAAACTTTATGTTTGCTTCTAATTATGGAGCTAGTAATTATCTTTCTTTACATTAATAGATCTAGTGATTCGCAGTGGTTGGCTCTTATACATTATATGCCAAAACGAAAAATTTCCACTAAAGAATTATTTTTGCATAATAGTTTCAGTTTAACATAAAACGTTTTCCAAGCGCCAGTTGCAGTTGCTAAATTATACCTATGATTCTCATGAAAAATTGCACTTTTAAAAATTTAATGTAGGTACCTGATTTTGATACTTATAGTATGAATTGTTCAAGCTTCCAATTTCTATAAATTAATCACAAAATTACTAACAAAGAGCTATACCTACATCTATTAACTGTATGTGTAGCAGCTTTTGTCTTCCGTGCCCTTTTAGACATTGATATCTACACTTACTTTTTATTAATTTACATAAGCGTAAACCTTTCAAGCCAGTTTTTTAATAGTCTATTCAGTGCTTGTTATATATTTTATTTATTACCACTTCCTCAAAAATGACAAATTTATCGGGTTTTAACGAAAGTTTCCCGCCACCGCAAGTATCGTCTGCGCAAACAGTTCGCGTTGGCATGTTTAATCATATTTGTCAAAAGATTTTTAGCATTTGAAAGAAAGAGACTTGCTTTAGAACACTAGATTTTCAAATTTCTAAAAAGGTATCGTTTTAAGTACAAGGTGCCTGGAATGAAACTATACCAGATTAGAACCATAATTTACTTCCAGTTCTGTTGCAAAACGTCAGCTACAGAATGTTACCAAATCATGTGTTCTGCTTTGGGTACTAATCTTGTATCATATGACACTGTGAAGGTTTAGTACCTAAAGTTCAAAATCAAGGACTATGACATTCAAGAAGCAGAGCGCTCTGGCCGGCCTACTGATGTTGATGAGGTCCGCCTGCGAGAACTTGTGGAAGAAGATCAGTATGCAACCACTTGAGAGCTTGCTAAGGAGTTAGACATTAGTGTCATGCCCATTAGTCGCGCTGTACATCGCATAAACTTGACGTACAAATTCAATCGCTCAGTGTTACATGAGTTGACTCAAGCAGATAAGAAATGACGTGTTCGGGCCCGCACTAATTTGCTCGAAAATCAACGCAAGGACAAAATTCTCGACCGGCTCGTCACTTGTGATGAAAAGTGGATTTGCTTAAACAACACAGGCCGAAATGGGGGTTGGTCTGCTCCCGGTGAGCCCCTCGGCAGCATTTCAAAGCGCAATTTGACTAACATAAAGATTATGCTTTGTATCTGGTGGGATTGCCGTGGAAAAGTCCGTAGAAAAATGGTAAAACCCTCGATAGAGAATTGTACAGTGAGATGTTAGTCCTTGTTGACGCTGCTATTAAGGAAAAACGTCGAACTGACTTCCGTAGCAAAAAGGTAATGTTCTATCAAGATAATGGAAGACCATATGTGTCTGCATTCACCAGCTGGATTCTGTAACGGACTCGATTGGGATTTTTTGCCACCTCCACCATATGGCCCCGACATCCCTCCTTCGGACTTCTACCTTTTTTTCACACCTGCAGTTACATCTTACTGGTACTATCTTCAATTCTGCACTAAATGTACTGCTTTCATGTTTTTTTTTTCCCTAACTTTATTAAAAACGCTTTTTGGCGGAAAACTTTCGTTATAACCAGATATTAAAATTGTTGTTAATCTGAAGGAAAATTTACTTTACTCTGATATATGGAAATGTTGATGTAATGTAACAATAATTCAGCATGATTGTTTAAAACTTCCAATCATTAACATAGTATTATTTTTATATTTTAATTCATTTAATTATTATTATTATTTTGTTGTTGTTGTTAACTTTAATTTTATATCTCTTCCTATTTGAAGTGTACATGAGGCTTACAACAGTAGTACCAAAATAAATAAACAAAAGTACAAAACACAAAAACGACAATAACAACAAAAAAAGAATGGAAAACAATGTTATACACAATGTAAGTTTACATTTCATGCAAACACTTTCGTACGTTATGCCCTAAAATATACAACTACGTTTTAATGATTTATAAGTGAATTTTAATATATTATAGTTTTTACCCACAGAATTTTCAAAATTTCTGCGTATTTTAATTCCTTATAAAACAGATAGAAAGCATTGACTAATATTTAGTAAGTACATGGAGTAGTAACTCATATTTCCTATTTAGTCTACCAGACTTAAACTTAAGGCTTAGACTAATATTTACTTTCTCTTATTCTTATATTTAGGAAAAAACTTTATAATAGGTAATTTTAATTTAAGGATATTGTCAAACATAATTGCCTAAGATAATGGTAAGTCTGCTAAGTACAACATTTTGTTCATTTCCCATAGGATGCTTGCTGCATTATCAAAAAATAACTGTTTAATAGGTAAATATTATCCGAATTCGTGTTTAAAACCCTCCTTTTAGAAATAAACAAATATATACTGCAATTTTAAGCTCAAAATTTGTTTTCTGTTACATTGTATTCCAAGCGTTAAACTGAACAAAGTGAATAATCGCGAAAATCGGCTAAGTAGTTCTAAATTCTTGAAATTTGGATATGTTACAAATAAAAGTATGTTGCATTGAGAAGCATTATTAATTTTGCAAAAGAGTGGTACTGCCTTCGCCGTGCTTATTAAATACGGTGCAACTTAAAAACCAGCTGGAGAAGGGGGAATCACTACTCAATGAAGACGGTATATTAAACAGTTTCGAGATAGCCATGTGTAAAAATGAGTTCAAGAAGACATTTCCCAGCAGATTTGCGTTATAGAGGCCTAGGCCGATTAGAAGCAAGTCAGTGACCACTTGACGTTGTCACGGAACGGTAGACATTTAGTCAACCGTTCCGTGGTAAACTGGTTGTGAAATAAATTTCTAACCACTGGTTCAGTCTCTCGAAGACCTACCGAAGGCAAGCAGAGAGTTACCACTCCTGTAGATGAATGGTGCTTGCGATTTAGTATTACATTGTTATAAGACTACCACTCCATCTCAGCTTATATCTGCGCTTATTTCTGCTACAGGAAGGACAGTATTAGGCAAGACAGTATGCAGAAGGCTGGATGAAAAAAGTTCTGTATGCTAAGCAATCGGTATTGTGCTTTCCGCCACCGGGGGCAGCGTTTGAATTGTACACGTAAACTTGGAATGAAAATCAGAGGAAGACTGTTATATTCATTGTTGAGTGTCGCTTTGCTTTACAGAATTATTCTCGACGTGTGATGGATATTCAGATGTCGTTCTCAGAAGTACTTTTGGAACAATAACTGAATAATTTTACAGCTTTTCATCAGATTTACTCGTTAGAATAAGTTCAGAAAAGTTTCGGGTCAATATCAGGTCATAAGTTTGCAAGCTAATCATGAGGATTTAACGTTCGTTTTAAAAGGAAAATTGTAGTTATAAAAGAAGTGAGAACTGCCCTTTTAAGCATCTTGATAAGAACTCAATGAAAAAACTTATAAAGAACTATCGCCTTCCCGGTGTGTGTTTTCGTGTTGTAACTCCCAAGTCCTACTAGCATCGGAAGGTCCATGTTTCAAGTCCCAGAAAGAGTATAATTGATTTATTAGAATCCTTGCGTTGGAGGGAAAAACTTTTAGATCTATAAACTTTCTTTAAATAACAGAATATTTATTAGTCCGTTTTCAAAACATTAATTCGTTGATGATTTTCAAAAGATACCATTCCTTCACACAAAGTGCGGTTTATTCTGAAGTGTAGTTTATTCTGAAGTGTAGTGCGGTTTATTCTGAAGTTATTTTAGTACTTATGGATGTAATTTCATAATTCGAAATTCATTTTATTTTGCATGTTATGTTACAGTTTCACACAATCATCACTTTGATATAATTCGTTAATAATAACCCAGAATGCAGCTTCCTCGAACCTTATCCTTCTCCGAGAAAGAGATGAGCGGTTGGATGATTCTGTACGGAGGAATGACTGGTTTATCAAGTTTTGCAGGAGCGCGGAATGCGAGTTTTTGTATCAGACTTTACTTAATTGATTAAACTCTAAGATTTTACACTTTAAAACTAAAGAAGCGGCCTCTGATTATTTTTAAAACTGAAATATTCATTTGACAAAAATATTGAATGATTTTAGAACTGATTATCTTTTCAAACTTTTACAGCAAAGGCCTGTATTACGAGTACTTTATATTATATGCGTCTCGTAAGCTGCTCTATAAAAGTGCACAGACAAATAAGGTGCTTAATGAAGATACTTCCTAAGAGCAAATTTCGCTAGTTTTTCATTGTTATAAAATTAAATGTTAAAAGTGATGCACTCTTTTCTTTCCATTTAATTTATGTTCCGTTAATACTCTCCTTTGACTTAGCAGAACAAATGTCAAACAACTGATCCTCATTATAGCGTCCTGATTATGTATGTTATTATAGCGTTCTGATTCTATATTATTATTATTCCATTATAGCGTCTTATTGAGTAATCGTTATAAAGAAAGTGGATCAGTTGGAACTTTTTATTCTAATACTAGAAATAGAACGGTCTTTACAATAAACATCGTTATAACGAGCATCAGCTGTTAATGCTACATTGAAACATGTTACCGCTTGTATATTTTAAGGGAAGCCAAACTATAGAGCACAGCAAGCTACAATAAGTTATTGTTTCTCGAAGTAGCGTGATTTAGTTCATCTAACTTTCCATTCCTACCATAAAAGGAACTTGAAAAAATATTACTGCATTCACAAACAGCCATCGTTAGGTAAGACATTAAATTACATATATTAGATGAAAAAAATTGCATTTATTATGAACGAAAATTTTAAAATTAATCATTTTCAAACATTAATTTTAAACAGATTAAAAAAATATTTAATCAGTTAAAAAGTTAAAGTATACAAAAAAATTACTAATAAATATGCGTTATAATTTCTTACCATGCTGAAAGAACGCTGCTCCGTATATGACCACAGCCCATCGAATGACACAGCCCGCTAACATTCCGCCTTCCGGACTAAAAACTTTTCGGGAATATCAAGAATAGTCAGAACGCCGATGATTAAGACAAAAATATAAAAAGCTGTCAAAGAAGACGGGAGAAAGAAATGAAGAGCAGTTGTAAATTATAACAGGCGGGTTTGGAGCCTTTTTCTTCACCACCGAAACATTTCATACCTCGAGCTGTTCATCCTAATAGCCGTTTTGAGTGTCTGAGAAAAAGTTTATGGGCGGTGTGAAGGATCTTCTCCGCCGTTCGCGGGCATCTTTCATTGGTCCGGGCCATAACGCGCGCTTTCACGCAAGCGCGGGCTCATCGCAAACGCACGTGTTAAGAAGTACTTAAATAACCATTGACGATAATTACTGTTAAATAAAAATGTAATGTGTATTAACTTGTGGCTGCATTAGCAATGAATAAATAACGAACAGATAAATCCTTCACATATAAACTGGCACTAATTTTAAAAATTACTCTTATCTGAAATTCTAAGGACATTAAAACATCGTATTGAACATAAATGTGTATTTTGTGAATAAAATGATTAAATTCGATATTATACATGAAGTTCAAAGCGTGTGGGCAGAGTGATAGATGTTTGTTAATTTGTTATTGTGTGCACAATTATCTCCTGACAATGTTTTTCAAAATTGTTCTCATATAACTGTTTTTTTTTTCTAAAATTAAATATTAAATCTATTTAAAATTTTATCTTTAATTGACAAATAAAAATAAAATGTTTAGTTCTCGAGCACATAATATTAATTTCAATAAAAATTTTAGAATAATTAAAGAATTTATCGATAAAATACAATTCCTTGGAGATAGGTCTTTATTCTAATTAAAATTTAGATTATTTGTTATTACTACTTTGGGATATTAACATTCAGTATTTTATTTTAGTTAGCATTGATTTGTCATAATACTATCATAAGGTATTGCCACTAATAAACAGTCTCTAAAAATCACCTTATTCTATTTGCATTTCTTTGATAATTAAAAAATTTTATTCCAACAGTTGAAACTTTGGGTTTACTACCACAGCGGTTCTAAAGTAAAATACATTTTGCTGTCGCGATGTTATATTCTTCGTATTGGAAATCTCAAACTGAACTTTATATTAGAAATGATGCAGTTTCTCAGTCCCTGTTGCAGTCGGTTTAACTCATATAACAACGCTGTTTTCAGGTGCTAGAAATTTCTGAGATGGATTAGACGTGTTTAAGTTGCCCATTGAAGAACGTCACAAACATATTCCATAGGATTTAGGTCTGGAGATCAGGCTGGCCAATCCATCCGTCTAATAACCCTCATTGCCCAAAAACATCACACACTAGATGTCGATAAGCTTATGTAGATAAGCCTAGTTGTTCATAGAAATTATCTGAGGGCAAATTGCATCCCTGAAAGGGCGAATACATGACTCTAAACATTTCGTTTATTTACAAGAAAGTCTGCTACATGCATCTCGCTCACTTATGCGTATCAAAGAGTCCGTTTAGCATGGTGCAAGACAACATCGACTTTACACTAAGCATCAATGAGGAACTGTTCTCTTCACAGATGAATCTCAGTTCAGTCTAACCACTAAATCTCGACATTCTTTTATCTCAAGGAGAGCAAACTTATGGCACGCGACATGTATTTTGGTGGTACGCCACAGGTACATATAAAAGTACTTTTATTAATATTTATTGTAACCAGCACTAAAAAAATTCTCCAAGACTAGCGGCCATCAAAGGCGGATTCAGAAACGAACATGGGCGCCATTATGACATTTTCCAGAATGGAATGTGACTAGTGATCCTCCCAATCCACCGTAGGGAAGACTGACTGTTTCTTAGAGAAGCACGTGAGTAAGATGGGTTGTAAAAGGAGAATCCAAAATAAATAAAAATTGCAAATAGTGACACATTTTTGGTTTTTGTTTCTTATATTTGAATATAAAGGTGTTATACAATTAAACTGACGTTTAGACATACAGCGGAATGATTTTTTTGGAAATGAGAACACCTATGAACGTTATCCTTTCCTTGATTTAAAAATTAGATTTTCTAAATACAAAAATTTGAAAAAGTGACAAAATAGCCATAAATAAAAAAATTAAATCACAAACAAACTATATCGCAAACAAAAATTGAATTTTTAAATAAATGTCACATAAAACCTTTATATTGGAAAAGTATTTCTCACACTGTCTCAAGGAGACAAAGAATAATTTTGAAAATTAAATACTTTTACGTACATTCGATGCTCAGCGGGAAAGAACGAAAGCTAGCTCTGTATTGCTTGTGCTCTGTAACGTTAGTATCTCATATATTTATTGTAAAGCGTCATTTCGAGACGAATCATAAAAATAATTGATCTATGCAAAATGAAAAAAGAAGTGAGTTCATTGGACAAAAAGTAAAGCAATAAGCCAAAGTATAATATCACTGAAGCGAGTTTTCATGTCTCGCTGCGTAGCACAGCACGAGAAATCGCCTTCTGATGGTGCATTTCTGAAGACTGGTTTCCTAGTCTCATCCGACAAATTATTTGAAGATTTTCCTAAAAGCAATAAATAATCAGTAGAATTAAAGAATTGTCTACCAGCAGGAATAATGTGAAGCTAGTATAATAAAAATGAGCGAAATGTCAAAATAAATAAGTCTAACTTCGAAGTAAATGAGCAAATAAAGTAATTTAGGTAACATCTAGATGTTTACAATATGCCTTGATGAAAGCACTGATGTGATTTGACAAGTAATGTTAGCTGTTTTCGTTCGATTTGCTTGAATGTTATGAGAAAGGAATAAGTTGCATTGCTGAGTTATTACCGTCCACGACCATACGCAAAGACAGAGTGAATGAAATAAAGCAAGAACTTGCAGTAAAAATGGGGTTGGAATATGGTGTGTGTAACAGCTGATGGTGTTCCAAACCTGTTAGGAATACATAATGGATTTGTGAAATTTCTGCCTGAAGAAGTTTAGTACCTTATTACTTCATTGCATTTTGCATCAACAAACATTATGTGAAAAACCTAGTATGGAGTAATTTCAGAATATTCCATCTGTAGTAACTGAAATTATGAACTTCATACCTGCACATGCTCTAAGTAATCGACAGTTCCCGAAGTTGTTACAGGAAGTAGAATCTCAATATGGACTTCTTATGTATAATAACGTTCGCTGGCTGAGTCATGGACAAGTGCTGCACAAATTTGTTGAGTTTTTGGATGAAATTCGAATTTTTGTAACAGAAAATAAGCAAGAATTTCCAGAACTCATGGATCTTATTTGGCTGTGTTATTTAATATTTTTCAACAACTTTAGAGACTATATAATGATGTAAATAAGAAAAGGCTAGGAGAGCAAAATGCAAATATACTGTTTGAGATGAGAAGATCCGTAGAGCGCAAACTTAACGTGTGCTTAAAAGATATTGAAACAAACAAGTTTAAATATTTCCATTCGCTTAAAAGACACTTAGAATTAATGTCGAGTTTTACAGATAAATTATCTTACAAAGAAAGAAAACAAATATTTAAAAACTATTTGGGTATTTTAGAAAATTCAAAGAAAATAGTATCAGTACGATTTTATCAGTTTAAGAACTTGGAGAAAACGTTGCAGTTTATTTCAAGACATCACTTTGTTAAAATGTATGATCTTAAAATGATATTTTTTAGTGATTGGAATACTGACAATTTGAAAAAGGAACTGGGAGAATTTAAATAAAATTCTACGCGGGTGAACGAATTTGTCAAACTTAATTGAAAAATTAGAAGTAGTGGAGCGCGCGGATTCCAAATACTACATTCGAAAGTAGAAAACTTTCGAACTTCGAAAGTAGAAAAGTGAAAAGTGTGGCAATAGAAATGCAGAGGAAGAAGGGAGAGAGTCAAAATGTTTTGGTTTAAAATTACTTTGATTGGAAAGGAGATTATCTGCATTAAACTTT
Organism: Stegodyphus dumicola; assembly: GCF_044657685.1. Taxonomy (NCBI): domain Eukaryota; kingdom Metazoa; phylum Arthropoda; class Arachnida; order Araneae; family Eresidae; genus Stegodyphus; species Stegodyphus dumicola. The sequence goes on from NC_140771.1 coordinate 206,893,912, forward strand.
ACGTAACATAGAAAGATCTCGAATCTGGAAGAACAGATGAATTTAGGGGGAGAGCACCAAATCTAGAATGTTAATTTTGAGGGCGCCAATTTTTTTTTTTTTAAAGCAGCTATCGTATTTGTTATATCTTGCATATATATTTATATATTTATATTGTATTATATCAGTTTATGTCCATACTAAATTTCATTTAAATATATCCGTTAGTTCTGTAGATAATCGACTAAATGTGAAAATTCTCCTGATTTTTAACGCTATTGCAAATAGTTGGAATTCTGCAACTTAAAATTTAACTACTTAAGAAATTAAAATAATTATCATTAATTTCTTTTTTACTTTTGATATGTACATTTATCAGAATTGCAATAACCTTTGAAAATACATCTGCATAAGTTTGTCTTCCAGAAATCGATGGAATTCTTTCATGTTATTTCAGAAAATTTTCTGCACTTGGTACTTCTTCAAAGCAGTAAGATTTTCCTTACAGTATTTTAAATACAGGAATAATTATTAGAACAAAGATAAAATACCAAAAATACCGAAATGCTATGCACAGTACCCAGTCAAAATGAAATACTAAAAAACATGAGCCAATATTGATTATTCTCTCTTAGGGTTCAGGAGGTTCTTAACATTATGTATAATTAATTACAATTAATCATAATTATTAATCAAAACTCCATAATATAAACAGCCTAGCAAAGGAAACAGCATTCCGTTTTGCTATTTGCTTAAAATATAATCTCCTTTTTCCTCGGCACTCTTTTGAATAAAGATGTAGCCTGCCGTTTTATCAATCACTGCTCAGAGTAGAATAGTGACGCGATTTTGTCCATGATGTTGAATGAGGCATGATGCTGAAAGTCTTTAGAGGCATTTTGAAGGCATGATATAAAAGAAAAGACTAATTTCGTGAACACTGAAAACACTTTTAGCTGATATCCCGTATACGTTTCTGGATAAATTCATGAATCCTCAGTAAATTCGGATGAGACATCTTTGAATTTTCCGTTTACGATATGACATGAGTTCAATGGGGTAATTTAAATTTACACAGTCCTTCAGTGGAAAAAAAAGTCTTTTTTCACGATGTTATTTCTTCTGTCTTTTTCATTGGTATAGGCCAATTCGCTAGAACATTTGATGCACTGCATTGAGTGAGAACCTCAGTAAAATAGGATTTGAACCTCCGGACATTTCTCCTTGAATACGCACTTTCTCTGACGTGGTTTTCAAGAAACTGATGTTTTTTCTTTTCTAATTCATTTCTTTCAGAAGCATTTGTTTTCAATATTGCCACAAGAATGTTCAGTATTTTTCGTCAGTTATAGCTCCATAAATTTTGTAATGCTTTAAACTTTGTAATGCTTAATACTTCTTTAAAAACTTTAGTTTTTAAAGTCATTTAGTTGTGTCTTAGATTGTTTTTCGTTTCCTAGATATTTCAACTGAAAATTAAGCTTAAACTAAAACTGACATTTAAAAAAAATCATTCCAGTGCATTTAATAAAAACCACGTAACTTAGGAAGTCTTTTATTTATTTATTTACTTTAAAAGTTACCTCAGTTTTATATTTTAAACATTGGTCAAAAAGTGATATTAATCTTCCATTTACAATTAGACTCATAGTTTAGAAGCTTCATGCTTTTCTGAGATAAGCCATTTATTGTAAGGAAGCTAAATTCACGTAGACAAGACAAAATTAAATCCATGTCTTTAGTTTCTAGTACAACCAAAATTTTTCGTATTACGAAGACTGAGTTAGATGAATTTATTTTAGGGAGTTTCACATCGCAGTCAAAAATATACTGTAATTGTTAGTTCTAATATTTAACAATTTGGAAATTCTTCTCCATCTTTCGGAACACTGCTTATCTGAAGCGAAGGTGTATTTGAATGGGCCATTCTGTCATAACATCTGAAAAGTTGTTCTTCAGTTTAAATAGCATCGAAGGGAGATCTCACAATTATCGACTCTGCTTTGAACATTATAACCAGCAGCACTTCAATGAAATAATACAACAGAGAGCATGTGTCCTTTACTACCGTGAAGCTTTTTCTAAGTGACGAATGGTTGTTCGCACCTGCGTTATTTCCTTTTACAGGGGACCAACGTAAGTAGAAAAGCAAACTGCAGTTTTGAGATGACAAAAGAGCTACAGCGAATCTCTCTGTCCCTCCCCCTGCAAACATAGAATTAAGGGGTTTTCGAAGAACATTTAATGATTTACGAAAGTTTTCAACACCGAGCGACGAATTATTTTAGTATTTTTTCCTTCGCTCTTCCTAGAAATTGGAAGTTAGCATTGAAGGTTTTTCTTCGGCAGTTTATGTCATTCAAAAAAAAAATTCCCAATACTGCTAAAATTTTGCCAAATATTTCCTGACTTTCTTACGCCTAAGAACAATTACTTAATATTTTCATTAAAAGAATGATTGTTACAGGAATATATACACACAGGTTTTTAAATAATGACTCTTAAGTTTTTCATAATTTAAGGAAGTACTAACTTCATTTTAATTCTCACTAGAGAGGAATTGTTTCCTATGAGAATTCGATGGAATGAGACTGTGAAATAAAATATAAGAAATGGTTTTAATTTATGGAGAATAGCCAAATTATGAAATAAAGTATTTCATTGTTGAGTCTTCACATTCATCATAAAGCCGATGGTTTCAAAAATTAATTTTGATTCTATTATTCGCATTAACGAAACAGGGCAATTATTTAAAACTTAAAATAATAAAAAAAAGGAAGTGTCTCTTTAAAAAAATGTAAAGAATTTTCCAAACAATTAGAAGGAAATTCCACCATCGTAACTGGAAAACCTGCAATTAAAATAGCTTATTCGGAGAAAGCATCAGCATATACTTTAACCCAGACCTTGCCAACCATATGGTTTCACGGGCCGCTTTGATTATAAAAAACGTTACAGCGAGGCGCATTTTAGGTAAACATGCTTTTAAAGCATCTCATGCATCTCATTGAATCATAGTATAACAATAAAATTTTATTCAAGGAAAAAATGAATGATATTTTAATGCTATACTATGATTCATATAAATGTACTTTCAATTCTTATTAATGAAATATTTGTTCATCTTTTCCTTCAGTTAATTTTAGTAACTCTATATTTATGTTCGACGTTGCACATTGTAGTTGATTTTCTAAACTGACATCAGTTAATATTGTAAGGTTTATCCTAAGTTTTTAACAGTTAATTTTGAGTTAAAGCCACTTTCCTATCCTTCTTAATTTCAGCTTACAATTTCCTGCCAGAACGTGTTTTCAGAATCGCGGTTAAATGCAAATAAAGGAAGAGTAAGTATTTAAAGTTGAAGTTCTACTGACTTCATTAGAGAGTCAGAGATTCTGCTAGCGAGCGTTCGCCTTTTAGGCTATTCCCTCTCTAAGCTCGGCAGTATTTCAGGCCCTTGATAGCTTCGCCGTTAGCGTTAAGGGGCCAACTCCTGTAGATTTGTGATAGCTTCGGCTATATCTCTTTAGTTTAGTTAAGTTTTATTTCTTGCCATTCTTGAGTTCAAGCCCAAGTAGAAGCTTTTCTGTACGTCCTGAGAGAGGACCATCTGTTAAATTTATTTTGAATAATAAAGGTAATTAACACTTCGTGAGTTTACGTTTCTGTCTTTCTGAACTAAGCGATTATTCGCTTATCAGTTCTCAAGGTTCCACACATTTAGCTGTAAATTCTAGGTTGGAACATTACAATGTTAACATAGGATGAATTCTTTGTAAATTTCATCTTGGAAAAAAATTTTCACAAATATATGTGGATCCAAAAGCACTTACAATGCATTGTACCAACTATCTTAGGTTGGAATAACTCTCAGATGTAACATAAGTATTATAAAAATTAATTTTTGACGTAGATGCAAAATTTCGTTTCATCTCATTGTTGCACTGTAACTCAATTAACTCCATTTGCATATTTTCAGGAACATTATTAACGTCAACTTAAAATGGGCATTAAAATAAATGCTATACTAAGTCTAAAGCTAAAATACTATGCTAAGTTTTAAATTCTAAGTCTCTTTATTTATTTAATATATTTCGAGAAATTCTTAAGTTTGCTTTTTGTGAAGATATTTAACAGCGGAAAATATTGAACACTATTATTTCTAAGTTAGCACTCAAATAATAATAATTTCTTATTAAAAAGTTTGATTAGATTACAAGCATCGATTATTAAATTATCTTGCCCTTGCAAGTTCTCATTTAGCTGATTAAGTGTTTCTGTTACATTCATTAAAAACATAAGTCTAATAACCAATCATCATTACTTAGTTCAGGAACAAATTCTTATTTCTTGTTCATAAACATATCTATTTCATCCCATAAATTAAATAAAATCTTTTTAAACATTTTCCACGACTAACATTTCCACCTAACACTGGTAAAATATACAATAGCACCATATTCAGAAAATAATTCACTAAGGAATTCTTTGAATTGCCGATGCTGAAGCGCAGTTGAACGAATGTAATTTACTATTCGTATAACTACTTTCATAACGTGATTCATAAATAATACCAAAGCACATAAATTTCGTTGATGTATCATATACAATGAATAATAAAAATATCATTGTTTTAATGCCTCTACAGTCTAGTTTATCCATAAGTAATTTTATGATTTGTATCTGTAATTATAATAATACCTACAGTAATTTGTACTTATTTGTACCTACAAAAGCAGGTTCTCCATCTGTTGTTAATCCGGAAAGAACCTCAAAATTTAAGCTATCCACGGTTAAAATTTTTTTCAGTCTCCTGGAAAACAGCTTCTCCTCTAGTTGTATCTTTTAAAGGTAAAAGATTTAACATTTCTTTCTGTCACCTGAAATGAATCATTCACGCCGTAAATAAATATCACAAGTTGAGATGTGTCTGAGATATCTGCACTTTCATCAAATGCCAAAAAATATGCTTTAAATCGGCTAGTTTTACCTCCCAGAGTTACTACGATTTCAACTGAAATTTCATAAATGCGACGGCATATAGTTTGGTATCAAAGAACGAAGCTTGAAAATAATTTGCTTTTATCTGGCAAAACATCTTCTATAAATGCTTCAAAATAATTCTACCTAAAAATGGTTTCATTCTTTAGCAACCAACATGGCAACAGAATAACTTGCTTTGACAATGGTAGATGGGTGTTGTAATAATGAATCAAACATTTTTTGCTGAGTATTCAGATGCAATTTAAGCGCAGTTAAACTTAAAACGTTTTACTTTTTTTATGAATTTGCGTACTTAGTACGTTTTGTCCCATGATGCCTTTTAACTTTATGTTCTTTAAACACAATGACCGTCTCCCTAGAAATTAAACACATTAATTTTGAGTTCTGCATTGTGAAAAAATAATCTTTTTTCAACGATCATTAAATTTCCTGTTTTCATCAACAACCTGTCTTTTCTCAGAATTGATCCTTTCGGTTTTCATTCAGATCCTGTTCGAAGCCGGCAAAAATACTTTAATAACTTAATAACTTTAATAATTAATAACTTTTTAAACTTAATCCAAATAGTGATCACTTGATACTTGCAAATTTATAATAGCTTTTATAAATTTAGCATTTTATTATATTCTTACTAATATTTAAATTTACTTGCGTTAGTAAAAATACCCTCGCTTCAATAATTTTCAAACTTTTTTTGGATGTCTTCAAATGTCCCTTTTATTCAACTATCAACACTGCACACACAAAAAAACTTGACAAATATGACATGACAAACATGACTTTCTGGTATGGATGAATATTGTGATCAAATACAGAAGGATAAAATAGAGCTTAAATCAAAACTAAATGCAATTAAATCTTCATCTTCCAACCCCCCTGGCTGTATGCAAATTTCCAAGAGCATTTTAGCTGAGGCAATAACTAAGAGTACATGCATTTTAAAATGTGTCCAAATAACAAGAATCTTGACTATAAGTGAAAGAGTCCAGGAATATAATTTTGGAATTATGATGACGAAAAAACTTATTGTTGTGTGACATTTTGGGGTACTTTGGGCTTATCGGAGCCAAACCTTAGTACAACTGGAATGTTTTAAAATGATTGTCGAAATGGCTCGTGTTATTTTTTACTTTTTTTTTTTTTTTTTCCGTCATTTTAGAACTTAACAATATTTTCTAACAATAATCTACGTTACACTATACTATAAATTTCCCCATTTAGCAAGCCTCAGCTTTTATTCCACGGTATTGTTTCATCGCAGATGCAATTAATTACCAGCTGTGATCACAACACAGATAGCCCTTGGCCGCTCCTCTCTTCATTTAGCGTGTAATACGAGCTTGAAGTGCAGAACTCAGTTGGCTTCCTCGGGCAACAGTTATTTCCGTAGGCAGTGGCATCAGTGCAAAACAAAGCATTCAATCGGCTCGCGTAGCTTTGAATTGCACTCGAAAAGTAATCGATTCGTAAACGCTTTGATGTAATCGCTTTCGGCTTTTACGCGAAACGATTATTCTCCGCTGATCTGTTTATTCTTCTCCATTTCGCTGATACATCGAAAAGTCTTTGATCTAAGATTGAAATTTTCTTAAAACTAATACCCTTTCCTTTTCAGTATTACACAGTAGCGTAAACATGCGTAAAAGTTTTTATCGTTGGGTTTCAATTCTTCAAAATATATATGTGTTTTTTTTTTAGGAACTGAACTTATATTTCTCGTTTTTTCTTCTTTAATGTCTTTTTTAGGAGTAATTTTTTATTAATACATATAATTCTATTATTATATATTTACTTGACCCTCATTAGTCAGGTTTGTCACTTGCTAATGTATACATCAATTTTTGTACAATACTGAGTTCGAAAAATGTGTGTTTAAATTTAAAAGCAATTTCGTAAACAATGAATATACCTCGTTTTATTGCGTTTCGCGATATTGCGCATTTTTATTCAGTTAAAGATTTAAGAAAATAAATTCTTCATCGAGAAATCGATTGGCATCGTATAGTTGATCACATTTGCTTGCTTCGTCATTGCGTCACATTCTGTAATGGATTTTTTTTTTTTTTTTAACTAGATCGCGTATGCATAGAGCTTGGGCATGTGAATTTCCGCAAGTTAAATTGCAATAATTTCTGTTCTGCCAAGGTACAAGCAACATTTGACTTTTAAGTGTAAAAAAAAAAAGGCCCAGCGTTCAAGAGAGTATTTGAACATGCGATCTTCTGATTCGAAGTTAGCCATTAGGCCACGCGGACCCACGGTGCTAATCATATGCCAGCTTAAAATTGGAAATCTGTTATAAATTTTATCTTCACAACATAGAATAAAGTGGGTCGCTCAAAATACCGACTTTGAAACTAGGATGGAATAGCTACTACTATTCGTATATGCTTTTACACGAAACTCTTTAAAATAATATAGAACAAGTTCCTCACACCCATATTGTAAGCCAGCAATTCCTAATCCTTTATTTATTTATTTTTACTTACTACTTTATTTAATTATTTATTTTATTTTATTACACCGACTCTTCATCGACCCCTCCCAATTTTCTGTAAAATATACAACATACAACACAATCATAATGCGAATAACTTACGGATAACAATTAGATAAAGGATGTGAACGAAAGTTTAAAAAAAAAAAAAAAGGTTTATTAGATATATGTGTTATTATTTTTTATATTATTAATATTGTTGCGTTGTACGGTTTCGTGGACTTAGAGTGATTGATGACAAAACTTGATGAAGAAACAAAACAGAATTTATTCGTCAGTATTAGGACAGTTCCAAAAACGCGTTACAGTCGTCGAAAAGCTACAACAAACAAGCTGAAGCAATCAACAAGACAGCCTTCAGGCTACATTGGTGAAGATAACTTCACGGCAAAGCACTAAAGTACAGCTCCCGACTAGGTTGTTCGCTCTCAAGCTAATCTCAGAACACTCAAAATAAAATTAAACGTACTCTGTATACTCTTCAGGATAAACTCAAGATAACTCGACAATACACCGCTACCCCGCTTACAAGCAGGATTTATATAGCTTTTGACCTGCCTTCGAGAACATTCTGGGCCAAAGCGGTAAGCATTCGTTCCAGAATGTTCTCCATCCGTCTATGGCATACCTCCAATTTTGTGGCCAAATATCTCCAAATGGGCGATTTCGCGCGAAATATGGTAACCCTGTCTTTCTTTTTCATTTTCTGGTAGCCCTAAACCTGCTTTGAGGGGAAGCTTGTAAGGATCTTAAGTTTTACTAACGTTTATTTTATTTTAAATCTTTACTATCACTTCTTATTTTCTACTTCCGGCCAGAATTAAAAGCTTTAACTTATTTATGCAAAATTTGTCTGGCGAACGCCAAGTACTTAAGTTGTGGCTTTTTGCCAAGCGAGAGAGAGGAAGGAGTTAGTCGAAGCAGGCCGCTTGCCTTAGCAGTTTTACTCGGTTGTTGGTTGCCTTCCAGGCCAGAGGTTTAATCCTCGTGATAATTTTAAACGTATTGTAGTGTTAACAGTTCTCTGTACTACATACGGCTTCCTGTTAATATACGGCCAATCTTCCACGTAGGCCCTTGTTTATTATTCCAAAGTTAAGTTAGAGTTTAGTTAAATATTTTTATATTCTTACGTTCAGACCACAAGTAGTTGGTCTCTGTATTCCGAAGTACGGAAATTATTGTAGAGAGTGAAAAATAAAGGGTTTCGTATACCCTTCCTGTGTATCTTGTCTACTTCCCACATTTATTGAACATAGCTTTAGTAAGCTCCCTGTTCCGAGTCAGGGTCTTTGCATGTTCCCAAAGAAAGTAAGGCGGAACACAGAACCTGATAGCTGTCTTACCGCGGCTGAGTATTTCGTAAAAATATTTTTAATTTAAAAAATAAACAGGTTTTCAGAAACAAAATTAGAGATACTTATAGCATAAAAGTTCCATTTTAATTCGCATAAAAGTTCGATTTTAATTGCATAAAATTTCGATTTTATTTGGGATAGCTGCGATTAATGAACTGATGCAGTTTTGTTTAATATTTAGCATAAAATTTCTTAACTTAATTCTTAAATAAGCTAATCTCATTCAAAAATGCTTAACCTGTTTCTTGTTTCTCGTAATAAGTTATTAAGTTGACTAAAGCCTGTTTCTACTTAGTAAGAAGAAAGAAAAGTCAATAATGTGGCTCGGTAACAACTTCATTTTGGAATATTTTTCTCGGATATTTTTAAATTCCAAAACGTAGCGTACACATGTCTGTTTTGAATAAAACTGAAGCTTAAACAATCTCCATCAACGTGTGTGTGTAATTATAGCAAAGCTTCGAGGGCTATCTGCCTAAAGGGATGGATGCCTTCGTGGAGGACTTTCTAAGGGAAACTGGCTCGTATGCACGTTACACATGGGGAAAACCACGAAAACGCCCATGCAGCCAGCCCGTTCGCGGGATTCAAACCTCGGACCGAACTACCAGTGTTCAGCTACTTTACCGCTCGGCCGCTGGTGGGCCCCTCAAAAAAGTGAGCACAAAAAAGTGAATTTATATTCTAAATTCTGTTTAGGTAAAAACGTTAATTTAAAGCCTTTCTCTGACTTTGTATTTACTTTCAGACCTAGCAGTTATTCGCTTCACGTCTGTTAGGGGTTTTAAACTAACTAAATTAATTTTTACCAATTCAAAGTAAAACGTCATAGTTATCCTGTTTAAATATTTTTCCTAGACCTGTTGCATGCATATGAAATACTTGTACAGACATAACAGATACATTTAATTCTAATTACAGACACATTTACGTTATTCGCTTTGTAATTTGCAATATATATATATGTAAGATAAAATTATATGATTCAAAATTATAGTTTAAACTATAAACATTAATTCTTCCTCTTTATTCTAAAATCGCAATAACTTCTCTGCACTGCGTCATTTCTTGGAAGCTCTGCCTTTCCAGACGCTATAAAAGGACTCGCAAAGGAATATCGGGGTCTTTTCCTTAATGTAACGATGCAGTAAACTTCATACAAAAAGTTATTAGTAGTTCTTTTTTATTTAATCCGGAGATCTGATTCTGCTATTTCTCCTGAATAATAATAAATGGATAATTTTTTTTTTTTTTTTTTTTTTTTTTTTTTTTTTTTTTTTTACATTTGCTAGTGCTTTAACTCTTTCTCTTTAAAAAGGCTTCTCTGTCGCTACGCCTTTTTCTTTTTGAAGGGGGGGGGAATATGTAAGATAAAATTATATGAATCAAAATTATAGTTTAAACTATAAACATTAATTCTTCCTCTTTATTCTAAAATCGCAATAACTTCTCTGCATTGCGTCATTTCTAGATCACTCTATGGCCCGCGCAGCTCTGATGACGTAATAATTGGGAACTGAAACTGCCAAATTGCAAACCAAAGCTTTTCTCTTCGCGTGCTTCCATCTTGCATAACTACGCACTTCAGCTTTTGCTCTCTACCGTGCTAAAATGTAATTTCGCTGGCTTGCTTTCTATCCCAACAATATCAAAAATGTAAATCTTCTGTGAAAAGGCACGACTAGAGTGCCAAGTGATTGTGGCCACAAATATCAATTGGAAATAAAAATGGAATTAAAATCGCTTCTACTGTCAAGTTTTATTTACGAAGTCAACACATTAGCTTACGACGCAATCAGATTACTTCCTCTTCAATATAGGATAACTACGCATCTACAGTGCTCCGTCATTTCCTTTGCTTTTATTATGACATATATATATATATATAATTAAAGAAAAGAGAACAAACTAAAAAAGACCTTTGAGGTGAACAACTTTGTGCATTAAGCTGCAAAATTTGGAAAACAAGTTAAAAGAAAATTCTTAGTGCTTACGCTAAAAAGTAGCTTAGATACTGTGGTTCCGGTAACAATTTTAACATAAGTAAATTAAGTGCAATGAAAAGTAGTGTGACGTAAGACTGAAACAAAAATACAAAAACAAAAAAGCGGTAAATGGTAGATTGGCCCAATTCGAATCTCATTACCAACTCTTCAGGGGAAATTTTATAATGATTTTTGAATTCAGCTAATTCCATATCGCGTTTCGCCGAAACAGAAAACTGAAACTGAATACGAAACTCTTTTTGAATATTAATTGAAAAAACTTAATCATAAGTTTTAGCCTCAATTTCCTGTTCCATTTCCCGACGCGTCCGCTTGAAAAAACACATTAAGCGATAAATAGCGATTTACTAGTAGTCAAAATTACAAGATTTTAAGGGAGGACCTACTAGCTTATAGAGTTTAAACTTTGTTAACGTAGCTAAAAAAATATTTTAATTTTAAAATTATACAATGCGAAGAAGACTAGAAAAATATTAAAATTATTTTTATTAAAAGGACTTGCTAGGACCAAAAATCATAACATATGAAAGAAAAATATTTTTTAAAACAGACCTGGAACTTCGATGTCTTCTTTCTGGAGCCATGCTAACTCAAAAGGGGGAGTGAAAGCCTCCTCGAGGAAGGAAGTTGCCAACCAACTAGGCAGAATGACGTGAAATGGGAAGAGACGTCATGATGAAAGAGATTTTTCAAGATGGCGTCTTGCTCGACGAGTTTTAAGGAAATTGGGTGTAGGCGAAAGAAAAAATGACTAATCCTACAAAATGTTAAAATATGGCCACAAAAGTAAGAATAATTAGAAAAATAGTAAATTGTTAATTAAAGTCATAATTCTTCAAGCTAGAGGGCTTTCAAGCTACCAGAAATGAAATGGCCCATAAAATCAATAACAGGATAGATATGGCCAGAAAAAGCTTAAAATCTATTTAGGAATAGACTTAGAAGAACTGTGCCAAATTTTAAGATTAAAAATGAAGCTGTGAGAGGAAGTACTTTTACATTTATACATTAGATTCTCTGAATCAGCCATCTACTTTACACCGTCCCATAGGGCTTAAACATAAAATTTCATTATCTAACTCAAAAAATCTAAAAGAAAAAGTTAATGCCAACTTTTTTTAAAGCATTTTTAATGACTTTTGTAGGAATTAGGTTGTTCTGCAAGATAGTTACAAAGTAGAGTACTTCTTCTTGGAGGTGCTTTGTAATATTACAGATTCTTTTAATTCTAAGCAGCTGTGCGTTAACTGTATTCATGATGACTCTTTTTGAAATATTGGAATTCCAGTTAGTTAATTTAAGTGTAGGAAAGTTGATCGTTTATCGTAGATTTTCAAAAAATTGTAATTTTAGAATATGCAAATCAAGGTAAACTATATGATTTTGCACAGTATTTGTAGTATTAAGTTGTAGGCAAGAGGGGTAGATATTAGCTTTTTCTATTTTGTTGAAGTTGTTGAAGGCAGTTACATCATCTATATACCGAAAGATGTGTTGGTAATATTTTTTATCTTCAATATTTAGTGAACGTACAAAAGTAAATTCTTGTGTGAAAAGGAATAATTCACAGATTGCTGTTGAAAAGTTGCCGCCCATAAGTATTCCCTCATATATATATATTCATAATTAATAAATCCTTTAAAATGTGCTTCAAACAGTCGTCAAAATGATACTTTAAAATGATTTTTTATAAATAGATTTATCATCGCTTTTAGATTCACGAAAAAAATTTTCCTCTTTATTGAGACTCACTGTATTCAAGTCAATTATACCAATGAGTGGAATGATCAGCTTCGTAATTCATTCCCGAGTGAATGGACTGGATGTGTAAGCTGGAATGAGCTATGGAAATTTTAGCAAAGGGCTCGTAATTTATCTATTAAAAAAAACTAAATATCAGAGTCTAATTAAATGATCGGTAAAGTTGCTGAACGCTGGTAGTTCGACCAGGGATCGAATTCCGGCGAATGAGTTGGCTGCATGGTTTGTTTCCCACATGTGTAGCTAGCACAGATAAGAGCCACTTTCTTTAAGAAAGTCCTCTACAAAAATATATCTTCTTATAAACAGAAAGCCCTCGAGTTGTTTAATCAGTTAACCTAAACCTAATTAAATATTTTACTTCTTAGAAAAACAGAAAATACAAATAATTGTGTTGTGTATAAAAAAATTTCTTAAAAAAATTTTAATAAAATTTAAATTTACAAAATTATAAGCAATACAAAATATTGCAGAAATTTCATAAAATAGCCAATAAATGTTTTCGGCACAAGCTGCCACATACTTTTTCTTGCACTTTAATTGATCTTGTAGGAGGATCTAAGCAAAGCGATGATTTTTCAAAAACTCTTTTTACATAAGATTTAGGATTAAATTTCTTAAAATTTTCCATTTAAGGATAGTGCCGCTAAATCTAAAACAGGTTGTATAATCAGAAAGCTCTTCTTGTCACAGTATAAGGTATTTTCTCCCTCCTTTCCCAATGTCTTCGTGGTGTAACTGGAAGCACAGTCGACGCGCATACAGGAGGTTTCGGAGTTCGAATAGCGGTGAGGACATTGCATATTTTTCACGTCTACAGCCTTAAAGAAAACCTAATGACTCTACATTGGTGCTCGAACCAAAAGGTGGTGGACACTAATTCGTCACCCCCAGGATTTGGCGACTGGGTTCCCTCATCCTTATTCGCCCTTTAAAAGGGGGAGTGTAAGAGATATTTTCTCCCTCTCTATCCGCATGCCTTGGTGGTGTAACTGGAAGCACGCTCGACGCGTATTCAGCAGCTCCGGTGTTCGAATCCTGAAAACGGCATTGCATATTTTTTTTACGTCTTAAGTTTTTTTTTTTTTCAAGCTAATGACTCTACAACGTAAATATTGTTCTTTCATTCTCGGGGTCGTTCAGACTAATAGGCGAAGTTATTTCACTGAGTGCAAACATAAGTGATTTGAGTAACATAAGTGAGTTGCAAACAAACAAACAAACAAAACAAAAAAAGGAGGCTTAGAAATTAGAGGCAAATTTAACAAATTTAGAGGTAAATTTAAGGAATCTCAAGAGTTCCTCTACAGCTTACCACTGTGTAAGCATTTTAGTGTTTTTCCTTAAGTGTAATGTAAATACATATGAACCTACACTAGAAGAGAAACACGCTAATGTGTCAATCAAAATCGTAAAAACAACCTTGTATTTAGCGTAGGTATAATGAAACACTCAATCGATTTCGAGGGCAGCTAAAGGTCCCTCCTCATCAGGAGAAAGAAATACCTAGAAAGAAGAAAATAAAGGAGAAGGAGTCACAGAAACACGTGGTCCTTATCAGCACTGCACGTGGTTATAACTAGATTTTTAATCAGAGTTGCACTGACCGCCTACTTTTACTGAGCCAGGCTATCTGATCAAGCATAAAGGACAAGAAAAATTAGCGAAGTTAAAATAGGGAGCGAGGGGCAAATGCACCTTACGCTCAACATCTGAACTTCAAATAATAGAAAGCAACCACTGAACGGATTTTTATACCCTCTGGTAGTACCAAACGCGAGGAGGTAACGCCATCTATCGGCAAAAATAACTGAATTAAAATAGTAGAATTTTATAGGTCCAATCCAGTTACGCCTTTAAAATTCTACTATCTTAATTCAGTTATTTTTGCCGATAGATGGCGCTACCTCCTCGCGTTTGGTACTACCAGAGGGTATAAAAATTCGTTCAGTGGTTGCTTGATGTCCTATCGCTCATCACGTGACATTGGTCACACCCCCTGCATCTGCTATCCTGTCTCCACGAGAACTACGTTCGGCATTTCCTTACCTGCAGCGCTCCTAGAAGCACCAAAGTTCGATAGCCGGAACACAACCTGCAATTTCGCAGGTTAATCGCGGCAAATAAAGCAAGTTGGAGTTGGAGCTTTCCATTATTTGAAGTTCAGATGTTGAGCGTAAGGTGCATTTGCCCCTCGCTCCCTATTTTAACTTCGCTAATTTTTTCTTGTCCTTTATGCTTGATCAGATAGCCTGGTTCAGTAAAAGTAGGCGGCCAGTGCAACTCTGATTAAAAATCTAGTTATAACCACGCGCAGTGCTGATAAGGACCACGTGTTTCTGTGACTCCTTCTCCTTTATTTTCTTCTTTCTAGGTATTTCTTTCTCCTGATGAGGAGGGACCTCTAGCTGCGCTCGAAATCGATTGAGTGTTTCATTATACCTACGCTAAATACAAGATTGTTTTTACGATTTTAATTGACATATGAACCTATTTTTCCTAGAAAATTATCCACGAAACAATGCCTTTGTCAACCAGCCCTCATGTGCTTTATCATATTCAACTAAATAAACACACCAAATCTCCTTATTAAGATGATTAATTAATTAATTTCATGTTAGATGGTACGAAGCCTTTTAAAAACTAAAATATTTTTCATCAAAATTACAATGTTAATTAGTGCTGTTCATTTGAAATTGGACCTGTTACGGAGGTTTGATTATGAAATAGTGGACTGAAGTTTAAAATAAGAATTTAATATCAATGCACAGTTTGCATTGGACGAAGTGTTACACTCCGCTAGTTGCTGGAGCTCGAGCAGATACAGAGATGCTATTGATCCATCCACCCCGCTAGAGGGCGCACCAAGTTAATAGTGGTGGCGCTACGACATACATTACGTAACAGCCTCCCGCGTTGAAATTTTGAAAATTTCAAAATACATATAATAGGGTGACATATGAACATATTAAACAAAAATAACATATTACAAAAATAACAATTAGAGAAATATTACATAAATTGAAAAAGTCTCTTAAGATATATACCAGATTTATAATTATCATAACAAGACTAATTATCATTTATGGGTAACAAACAAATTTGAGTAATTTCTCGTTTTACTACTCCATTACCTGTTCTGATGTACACAACTCTAACAGCGTTGTCTGCATCTTTAACAAGACTTTCAACTCGACCAAGTTTTCATTTGTATGGGGGCAAATCTTTATCCTTAAGAAAACCATGTCATTGGGTTTAACATTATTTTTTAGAAACATCCATTTGTTTCGCAAGTTTAAATGTTTGAGGTAATCAAGTGACCATCGTTTCCAAATACATTGAACAAATTTTGTTGTTCTTTGCCACCTTGTTAAATAATTGTCTGGTTTATCAATTATTGTTCGTTCTGCAATAAAATTTAATGGACGACCAATTAGAAAATGACCTGGGGTCAATGCAGTTAAATCACTGGGCTCTGCTGACATTGGACTGATTGGTCTGCTATTTAAGATCCCTTCTATTTGTGTAACAACTGTCAATAGTTCTTCAAATGTTAATTTAGATGAAACAGTTACTCGTAAGTGGTATTTGAAGGATTTAACTCCTGATTTCCATAACCCACCAAAGTTTGGAGATCTGGGAGGGATAGATTTCCATTTAAAACCTTCGGATGTTAAATAGTTCGCTAAATCTCCCTCTGGATTATTCATAAGTCTTTAGATCTGAATTTGCCCCAATGAAATTCTTAGCATTGTCAGAGAATATACATGAACATTTTCCTCTTCTTGAGAAGAAACGTTTTAATGTTGCTATAAGAGCCTTTGATGTTAAATCAGTGATAAGTTCTAAATGGATTGCCTTGGTGGCAAAACATATGAATATTGCTGCATATACCCTTTGAGAGGTTCCTTTACGTTGACCCTTATAACTTATAAGAAAAGAACCGCAGAAGTCAATCCCACAGTTAAAAAAGGTTGGGATTGGATTGACTCGCTCCATTGGTAAATTTCCCATTAGCTGATTTGAATTGATTGGTTTATTTTTGAAACAAATCACACAAGCATTTACAATCTTTCTAGCCAGATTTCTGCCTCCGATGGGCTGTCTGACAAAATGCAAAAGTGACTGTGGACCCACATGCAAATTTTTCTTATGAAAATATTCCATAATAATTTCAGTGAATCTATGCCTAGCCGTTAATAGCTTTGGGTGTTTTGAATCCCTACTCATTTGAGAATTTTGTAATCGACCTCCAACTCTTAAGAAGTTCATTTTGATCTAAAAAAGGCCATAAATTTCTTACCTGATTCAGCTTCAAGTCCTTGTTATGTTTTAAACAATTAATTTCATGGTTAAAAGTTGCATGTTGAACTAATTTAACTAAATGATTAGATGACCTTATTAGTTTTTCTGTTGTTAACTTACCTACTTGCTGATTCTTAGGACATTTGATATTATTTACAAATCTGCAAATATAACTAAAAACATGTACAAGTTTAGTAAAACTGTTACTAATATTTAAAAAATCATTGATGATGTTATTAGTAGTGTTAGAAACTAAAACAGGATTATAATTAGTCTTTAGTTCATTAGAATAATCATTATCAGTCATGTTAATAGGTTCTTTTGAAGATGGAATGTTCGAGTTTAAAAATGAAGGGCCAGTCCATCACATAAGAGTTCTGCAGAAGATTGGTCGCACTGGTTCCTCTAGATATGAAGTCAGCAGGATTGCTTTCAGAAGAAACATGTCTCGAATCATAGTCAGGCCATAGCTCGCTGATTAGTTTAACTCGATTGGACACAAAGGGTTTAAGTCTTTCATGAGGAGTTTTTATCCATGCCAACGTTATCATAGAGTCCGACCACAGGTACACATGATGAAACTCAACGAATAATGAATATGACCTTTGAAGTTACTCGAGCTAGTCGCAACGCCGCACATAATTCCAGCCTGGGTATTGTTAAAATTTTCATCGGAGATACTCTAGATTTGGAACATAACAATGTTGTTTTCCACTGTCCTTGGCTATTTTTTGAGCTTATGTAGATTGCTGCACCATAGGCACGTTCCGACGCATCGCTGAATCCATGTAATTCAATCATTATGGGATTTGTAATAATCACATGCCTAGGAACCTTTACTTGATTTAAAGCAGGAAATTGGGTTAAGAAATTTAACCATTCCTTCATATCATTGGGAGGAATTGGATCAGACCATTTAAATTTTTGTCTCCACAGATTTTGTAAAAAAATCTTTGCCCTTGTAATCACTGGACCAATTAGTCCGAAAGGATCAAACAGACTTGCTATGGTAGATAGAATATCCATTTTTGTGAAACTTGCCTTTGAATCTGTATTAACCTTAAAGGTTAAATTATCGGAATTACATGCCCAAAGCATGCCGAGAGTTTTCACAAGATGGCATTCTGAAAAAAAGTTATATTCAGTAGCCTTTTTGTCGTTAAACAAGTCTGGATGGTTTGAAACCCATTTATGTAATTGCATGCCACCATTGTTCAATAGATTTATTAATTCAAATTGCAAAGAATTGTGTCTTCTAAATTTTCTGAACCTGATAAAATATCATCCACGTAGACGTCGGTAAGTAAAACTGCGGAAGCATGGAGAAAACACCCTTGCTCAGCTAAAGCTTTTAAAGTTCTAGTGGCCAAATACGGGGCACATGTTGTACCATATGTAATTGTTCTCTAAGGATTTGAGACTTACTCCATTTGCGCACTTAGCTGATACCTCAAACACGACGCGAAGAGGGGTAGAAATGCTTTCTGGCCGGAACACTGCGTGATGTGAGATGCAATAATTTTCACTACAGTTCTCGCAGTTTGAAGTAACCGTTTCCATGTGATTTACGCAAGATATTCATCCATGAATGCTGTATATAAAGTGGACATAGTTTGATTTTTGTCCAATTTGTTCCAGAGTAAATTTAGACGTCTTTCCGCCATTGATTTAGATTCTCCTTAACTAGAACGTTTGCCTTCCTTAATGAGTAATCTAACATTAAAACTTCCAGTGTCATTTTGCTTGTAAATGGCCATAAAATGTTGCTCACAATATTCTCTTTCAAATGTTTGAAAATCGTCATTTGTATTATCTCCTGGAAAGGATTCAACTTCAAAGAATTTTTTAATAGAACGTTCTAAAGAATCCTCTTCAGAAATACAAGTAAAGCCAGTAAAATTGTAAGAAATTGTATTTTTTACAGTCCCCGTGACCAAATACCCAAATACACTGTTCTGAAAAATTATTGTCATATGATTTGAATTTTTCTTCCTTGAGTAATTCAAAAAATACCTCACAACCTATAAGTAAATTGATTATTTTACTTGGAATGTAAAATGTCGGGTCAGCTAATTTTTAATTCGCGAGGTATTAGAAATGTTGATTTTCTTCGCAGGTGTTAATTCTGTGATTTAAGGTAGCACAAGAAATGATAATGTTTTTGACAAGTTACCTTCATCGTTAGAAATTATTGCTATTACTTTATTCTTAATAAAATATTCTCCTTCGTTAATTCCTGAAACAGAGGAATTAAATTTTTCTTTCTTTAATCCCAAAATATGAGCCACTTCTTGTGTGCATATAGAAACAGAACATCCGGTATCTAAAATTTCTTTTACTTTTATTTTTTCGCCAAATGAATTCTCAATAAATAACATCGCAGTGCATAGAAGTCTGCTTGATGGTAGACAACACTTATCCACATCCGTGATTAATGAGGCGCATGTAACATTTTAATTTTGATTGATTGGTGACATGTAATGACATGAAATGTGATGAGTCATCATTATGAGCAGGAACTATCTTCGAGTTATTTATAGCGTTAGAAAACGGAATGTTTCCACTACCTTGAATTGAATACATCGAGGTACTTTTATTTATTGACGAGGGAGAATAATTTTGAAGCAGTGAATGGTGATTCGATTTTTTACAAACAATACAAACTCTCTTTTGACTTACGAGTACAATCATAAACAGAATGGCGCTTACTTAAGCAGTTATTACAGAGTTTACTAGTTTTAACCAAATCTAATCTATCTGTTAATTTCATTTCTTTAAATTTATCACAGTAATATAATGGATGATTAGTTTAGGTTTTACAAGCTACACATATTTTAAATGAATCATTAGAATTGACGATTGTTAAAACCCAGCCTCAGTTGTTATTTTTCTTTTCATAGTTTGTCACTGTAAGAATGGCAACCATCTGATTTTTGTTGTAGTTTCTTGTAGTTCTATGGATTTTGAAAATAAATATGACGCTGTAGAATTTTATATGTAAAGTTATTTTATTTTAAGTTTATTAGGAGAAAGGAGAACGGTTAGTTCTTGCAAATCTCGAACAATTTTGGTGACCCGGAAGTGATCGGTAAAACAAGTCAAGGTAATTTTGTTAGTTTTATCGAATTTAATTCTATTTGACTTTATTGAATTTATTTTTATTGAAATGGAATCGTTAATTGAGAAACGGAAACCTATCAGAGCGTCTTTTACGAGAACAATTAATGCAATTTTGCAAGAATTAGAAAAGGAAATTCCTGATGCAAAATCTGTAAAAACGAAACTTGTTACTTTAGAACGTTTATCTGTTGAACTTAATGCATTTGATACTCAAATATTAAATTTGGAATTTTCTTCAAATGTTAAGTTTGAAAAAGAATGGGCGAAAATTGAAGAATACAAAGAAAAATTAGATTTAATACGAGTAGAAACGAAATTATTCTTCGATCGCTAAACGACACTAACCATAAGCAGTGTTCCGCCGAATTCGAACAAACGGAAACTGAAATTACCTAAAATTAAGTTAAAACAATTCGGTGTCGAAATTTAAGATTGGTTACCGTTTTGGGGGCAATTTCGGCGAATACATGAAGATAAAGAAATTCAAAACGAGGATAAGATGCATTATCTCGTTCAAGCGACCGTACCCGGTACGAGACCACGGGATATTGTAAACAGCTTCCCTGCAACTGCCGAAAATTATGAAAAAGTTATAGAAAGCTTAAAAAATAGATTCGGCAGGGAAGAATTGTTGGTAGAATTCTATATTCGGGAATTATTAGGTTTGATTATTAAAAATGTCACTGATCAAAAGGGAAAATGCAGTATATCAGAATTGTATGACAAGTTAGAGTCGTATTTACGTTCGTTGGAGTCAATAGGAATGACAAGCGATAAATACGCTGCAATGCTGTTTCCGCTCGTGGAATCTTGCATTCCCGAGGAAATTTTACGAGTTTGGCTTAGAAATTATGCATAATTACAGCAGAAAATTCTCACTCTGATAAATTGAAACAATTATTATTGTTTTTAAAGAATGAAGTGGAAGGAGAGCAGAGAATTTTTTTTTGGCAAAAGCTGGATTTAAATTAATTGATTCGGGTGCCAAGAGAGAAAGTAGAAGAGATAAAAGGTACCAGAGTGAACATTTCGTGCCTACAGCAAATGATTTATTCTCAGGTCATAATAAAGCAACCAATTATAGTGAGAAGAATTCTTGCATATTTTGTGAAAAATTTCATGAAAATCGAGATTGCTTTGTTGCTCAGAAGATGCCTCTGAGTCTAAAGAATAATGAAATTAAGAAGAAGAAGGGTTGCTTCTTCTGCCTCAAAATTGGACACAGGACCAAGCAATGTAAGACAAATGTACGATGTATGATATGCTCGAAAAGACATTGGGGTGTCATGTGTCCGGATTTGCCCACCAATCAAAAGAGCAATGATGTTGAAAAGAATAAAGAAGAGGAAACACAAAACGTATCACTTGCAAGCACTAATTTCCTAGATGAAGTATTTCTTCAAACACTATTAATTAATATAGACGCAAACAAAAAGCAGAAGACAGTAAGAGCACTTATCGATACAGGATCGCAACGTTCATACATATTAAAGGAGACTGCTGTAGACATAGGGTGCTACGTATTTGGATCTGAATCTTTAATCCATGCACTTTTTGGAGGAGCAACAACAAAGAGAGAAATTCACAAACGCTATGAAGTGAACGTTTGAAGCCTAAGAGGTGATTTTTCTAGACGACTAATCTTGTTGGAACAGTCGAAGATTTGTGGATCAGTAGTCATGGATAGAACCATGGATGGAAGAACTAAGCCTGGACCATGGATAGAAGAACTAAGACAGAAGAACATCCATGCATCTGATGTAAGAAAAAAGGATTTGAGCTGACGTCGCAGGTGTTCTGTTAACCGGAAGAATTCATAAATTAGAAAATGGGCTGATTGCTGTGGAATCACTACTTGGATGGACAATCATGGGAAAGATAAAAGATAACGTTTCAGAAAGAAACTCCTTGTCCATGTCTTCAACCATAACGTCGATATTGACTCACAGCAGTGACATAGAAAACTTGTGGAAGCTAGAAGCACTGGGAATTACAGATGCCAAAGAAAGTAAAACTGACTCAGAGTTAAAAGAAGCAGTGTGGGATCACTTTCACAAGACTCTGAAGAGGGTGGATGATCGCTATGAAGTCAGTTTACCTTGGATCAACGATAAAGAAGCTTTACCAAGTAACAGAGAACTTGCTGAAAAGCGATTGATTTCCACGACAAAGAAGCTCATGTTGAAAGATAAATTTGAAACATACAATGCAGTGTTCGAAGAATGGCTCGAATCTGGAGTAATAGAAGAAGTAACAGAAGAAGAGGAACGAGTTAACAATCATTATCTTCTCCACAGACCGGTCTTCAGAGATAACTGTACAACAGCAGTAAGGCCTGTATTTGATGCTTCGTGAAAGCAAAAAGATTTTCTGTCACTTGATGACTGTTTAACAAAAGGTCAAAATTTAATTGAATTAATACCTAGATTGCTTCTTGAATTTAGGCAAGGAAAAATAGGGATTATCTCAGATATTAAAAGAGCTTTTCTTCAAATATCTGTTCAAAGATCTGATCGTGATTTCTTAAGATTCCTATGGTGGAAAAACTCGGAAGAAAAGGAAATAAGAAAATTTCGCCATTGCAGAGTAGTCTTCGGACTAAAATGCAGTCCGTTTCTTTTAGGAGTGGCTTTCTTTGAACTTTCTTTGAAGGAAGTGGCTACAAAATTGAAAAATTCATTCTATGTTGACAACTGTGTCACTTCAGTGAATTCGAATGAGGAAGCACAATACTTTATTGCAAAATCAACTCAGTTAATGGCAAGTGCTAACTTTGACTTAAGAGGGTGGGAGCAAACAGAACTGAACAGTGGAAAATCTACAATGAGCGAACCACTGAAAGTACTTGGTCTTCTGTGGCATAAATATGAAGATTCTTTGTTTTGTGACATCCCTAATATCAACTTGATTGATCTCTCAGTGACAAGACGAAACGTTCTATCGATTGTACAGAGAGTTTTTGACCCAATAAGTTTCACATGCCCTTTTACACTCCTTCCAAAGTTATACTTGCAAAAGAGCTGGGAAACTAAATTGAGCTGGGATGCAGAGCTACCTGAAGATATTAAAAGAAAATTCTTGAAGTGGGTCAAAGAATTGCCCTTGTTATCCTCTGTGAAGATTCCCAGACTACTTTCATTGACAGAAGGACAATCCTTTAGTTTGCATACGTTTGCCGATGTTTCACAGGGATCTTATGCAAGTGCAGTATATTTGAGAAGTCAAAGTGACCCTAGTGCAAGCCAAAGCACGAGTGGCTCCCTTGAAAAAAATAAGTATACCACGACTTAAATTGCTTGCTTGTCTTATTGGGGTGCGATTAGCATCATTTGTCAAGAAGAACCTTAAGGTCGAAATTTCAAAGGAATATTACTGGACCGATTCGTCAACAGCACTGTTCTGGATAAAGAACGTAGAACTTTGGAGCACTTTTGTGAATAACAGAGTTTCAGAAATTAGAATCCTATCGGATCGTGAAAATTGACATCATGTACCAGGTGCGGAAAACCCAGCCGATATGCCATCAAGAGGATGCTCTGTGAAGAAACTCATTGAATGAAGATGGTGGGAGGGCCCACCTTGGTTGGCACTGCCGGAAGAAGAATGGCCTCGTTCTATCTCAATCGATAATAAAGAAGAGGTTAATACTGAAAAACGTAAAGCAGTTATAGTTTCGTTAAGCAATGTTAGCGATATGTCTTCACAATTCTTTGGCTATTTTTCAAAGTATAAGAAAATACTTAGAATGATTGGGTGGATGCACAGATTTATAGGAAATACCCGAAAGAGGAAAGAAGAAAGAGAATCAGGAGAGTTAAAAGTTTATGAATTGATAAGGGCTGAGAAATCTATCGTGAAGATTATTCAACATGATTCTTTTTCATCTGATGATATTAAGAAGCTGAAGTCAATAAGTGTGTTCAAAGATGACGAAGGCATTTTACGTGTAAGGTCTAGGTTGACTGAAAGGAAAGACCATGAAAATTTTATTTATCCGATGTTACTTCCGAAGAATCATAAGATTGTGGAGAAAGTGATAATTGATAAACATCTCTCTATGTCTCATGCAGGAATTCACGTACTGATGTCAACACTTAGAGAGACGTTTTGGATCCTGAAAAGTAGAGAGCTACGATTCGAAAAGCTTTATATGCATGTGTCAGGTGCAGGAGACATGGAGGTAAACGACTACAGACTGTGCCTGCTACTCTACCAGAAAACAGAGTTAGAGAGGCTCGTGTTTTCGAGATTGTCGGCGTTGATTTAGCTGGCCTATTAATTATGAAGGATAAAAGAAAAGCTTGGATTTTACTTTTCACATGTGCTGTTTTCAGGACGGTCCATTTGGAACTGATTTTGTCTCTTTCAACTCAAGGATTTTTACTTGGTCTTAGAAGATTTATTGCCCGTAGAGGGAGGCCATCGATAATTTATAGCGATAAGGGAAGCAATTTTGTCGGATCCAATAATCTCTCGAGATCGATTAATTAGAATACCATTGAGATAGAAGCCGCCACAAACAAGATCGACTGGAAGTTCAGTCCACCCGCAGCACCATGGTGGGGTGGCTTTTGGGAACGACTTGTTCAAATGATTAAGAAGCTTTTGCGTCGAGTCCTAGGCCAGTCATGTCTGAATTATGTCATGATGAGTGTGCTGTGCGACTGCGAAGCAACTGTGAATGCCAGACCACTCACTTATGTGTCAGAGGACTCTGATGATCTCATCCCTTTGACACCGTCCTTGTTTTTAGATGAAATTCCAGTCTTTGAAGTTCTTGACTTGGATCATCTTGATAAAATTGATTTCAACAAGAGACTGAAACATTTGCAGAATTTACGAGAGCTCTTGAGAAAGAGATTTAGAAATGAATATCTCGACTTGCTAGTGCAACGTCCATCTGCAGTGCCGATTTCTCAACAGATAAAAATCGGGGATATAGTTCTTATCGAATGTGATGATAAACGCAAGATGTTGTGACCTCTAGCAAAAGTAATTGAACTATATCCCGGAAAAGACGGCAACATTCGAGTAGTTCGTGTCAAAACCATGTCTGGAGAATTAGTTCGACCAATCCAGAGAATATTCCCTCTCGAAATACCTTCATCTTTCGAGTCAGATGAGGCAAATGAAACTGAGACGCAGGGTGAAGACAGTTTAGTCTCAAAATTACCAAAGAATAATTCAGCTGCAGATTTATCAAAGGACTGTCGTGACTAGAAGTGGACGACAAATTAAAATTCCATCTAGATTTCTAACTTGAACACTACTTGAGTTATTTTAGAGTATTTAGAGCATTTTAGAGCAGAAATTTAAAAACTTAATTTTTTTCTTTTGTTTATTATTTAGCCTTAATATTTGTGTGGACAGTATTTTGTATTATATTTTGTTTTCATTGATTAAGTATATGTCATCAATCAAAAGGTGGGAGTATTGTTAGAACCCAGCCTCAGTTGTTATTTTTCTTTTCATAGTTTGTCACTGTAAGAATGGCAACCATCTGATTTTTGTTGTAGTTTCTTGTAGTTCTATGGATTTTGAAAATAAATATGACGCTGTAGAATTTTATATGTAAAGTTATTTTATTTTAAGTTTATTAGGAGAAAGGAGAACGGTTAGTTCTTGAAAATCTCGAAAAACGATAAAGGTTTTCGACCGTCCGCAAATGTGCTTAGATGGAGTGTTGGTGTTAACACTACTTAGAACTTGACACCCTCTTTCTAAGAATTGTAAAAAGTTATCAAAATCTGGGACTTCATTATCCTTTAACGTGAATTCAAACTGTTTTCGTGTTTCTATGTCTATTTTTTCGAGAGCAACATTTAATAACAAGGCATTAGAAAATTTGTCTCTTTCGAAATCTAAAATTTTCAGCGATCTAAGATTTTTATTTATATTATCTAGAAAGTTTCGAAGTTATTTGGCTGACTCATGTTTAATAGCTTGAAGATTGAGAATGTTTTTAATGTGACAGTCAACAATAATTCTTTTGTTTTCGTACCTTTGCTTTATAGCTTTGAATAAGAAATTGTAACTATCATCTGAAGTCTCTATAATTTTTGCTTCTCCTTTTAGTGACCCACTTAGATAATGAAGCTTTTCGTTTTCAGAAAGCTCTGAAATTTCTTCAATTAGACCAACAAATTGACTTTTAAACAAGTTCTACTCCTCAAATTTTCCAGTGAAAATAGGAAGACGGATTTTTGGAAGTTTTATTGACATTAGCTTCAACTGATCGTTATTGCTCGAATTCAAATAAGTAGAACTGTCAGTGTTTTGATTTAGATAAGCAGAATTATTTTCACTAATTTTAAGCTTATTAATCAAAGTTTTTAGACTTACCTCTGAATTTTGCAAGTCTTCATCTATCTGCAACAGAGTTTTCTCAGTTTCTTCAAAATCTTTTTCGCTGACGATTTTGTAATATTCTTCCTTTAAAACATCGAATTTTTCTTGAAGTTTCGAAGTCACATCCAACTGACCTTGCAACTCAGAGATATTTTTATTATCCTCACCTATCGTAATTTTCTTTAACTGTCCTTTTATATTCTCGCGTTTGCGATTCAGCATTGTAATGGCTGATTCAGTCGCCATTGTTCTTACGATTTGAAATCTTTAACTTAATGCACTGGTAAGACCTCCGCGTCGCTAGGACCAAATGTTACGGAGGTTTGATTATGAAATAGTGAACTGTAGTTTAAAATAAGAATTTGGGTAAAATCCTAGTATACGGTGCAGCCTTGGCTCAATTTTGAAAATTATCGCGTACACCAAAAATGACCCAAAGAACGTCTATGTATATACTATACACAATATAACTATCACTACATACATAGTATATACTATGTATAACTATATATATTCTTTGAATGACCTGTTTACTACTCATCGTATATGTCCCGTTTTTACTGCTCATCATAAAGTCGCCAAAAGTAGCCAAATCCCGTGTGCACCGAATACTAGGATTAAAGCAAAATTTGTTATCAATGCACACTTTGCATTGGACAAAGTGTTACACTCCGCTAGTTGCTGGAGTTCGAGCAGATACAGAGATGCTATTGATCCATCCACCCCGCTAGAGGGCGCATTTAGTTAATAGTGGTGGCGCTACGATATACATTACGTAACAGGACCGGATTATTTGTTTATAGCAGTGTTTCCCAGGCCTTTCAGCCTCGTGACTTAACATGTTTTTATTGTTCAGGGAAAAGAAAAAGGAAGTGCCTAAACAAAAATGATGTAATAATGAAATGTTAAACAAGTAGATATAATCAATAAAATCATGAAATGTTAAACAAATAGATATAATCAATAAAATCATGAAATGTTAAACAATTAGATATAATCAATAAAATCATGAAATGTTAAACAATTACATATAATCAATAAAATCATCTGATAATTATAATTTAAATCGCAATTATAGATATGAAAATAAAAGAGCATTTCAAAACTTTTTGCAGTTATATAATTTGTTTTCGTTTTGGTACCATGTACATCCAATTATATATTTTGGTAACTACTGAACGGAAGAGAGCTCTCTCTCTCTGTAGTTCCATTATTGTTTTTTTAATTCCTTATATGTTGACCGAACGAGACCTAAAAACAATTTTCTTTATTAATAGAATCTCTCCTTATGATCTCTAACACAACCGCTTACGTTCCTCTTTATAATTAACGTCATTATCTCCTTCTTGATCGCATGTGCGACAACTCCGAATTTATGACCAGAGAGCAAATAATAACCTGTATCGAAGACAAAAGAATTATGTTTACAAAGGAATGAAATTAAAACTCAACTGAAAATGTATTTCAATTATAAAAAGACGGTTATTTATTTTTGTCTTCTCTTCAACGTTAAATTATATAAATAAAAAATGTATCAGATTATTACTAAAAAGTACCTTCGCGCAATTTGGCGGGCACTCGATACTTCACTTTAGCCAATGAAAAATAATAATGACGTATGTCATCATTCAAGACAATAGAAAAAATTTGCTTACATAAATATTACATACATATTTTTTACATATATATATATATAATAAATATTACATATATATTTCTTACATTCGAATTAGATATTTATCCCGAAAAATCTATCAGTGAACCTACATACAAACTGGTTTTTATTTTATTTTATTTATTTTTATTTGTTTATATATTTTGGTTCTGGTGAAAATTTCGTAGCGATCTTTTTAATAACAGATTCAAAACACGAGCGGTAAAGTCGCTGAACACTGGTAGTTCGCTCCGAGATTCGAATCCCGCGAACGGGTTGGCTGCATGGGCGTTTTCGTGGTTTTCCCCATGTGTAACGTGTATACAAGCCAGTTTCCCTTAGAAAGTCCTCCATGAAGGCATCCCTCTCCTTAGGCAGATAGCCCTCAAGGGTCTGCCATAATCACACACACACCCTTAAGCGATTTTGCGGCAAGATATTGTATTTCTGCAGAAAGTTTACCATAGTTTCTTCCCTTACTGGAATATTCCACAAGCGTATATTTTAAAATTTAGTTTAAGGAAAAAAAAATCAATCTTTATCAATAAAACCGTTACAGCTTAGAATATAGTTAAATCAACACATACGAAAATGGCAGAAGGATTGTTATGAACATGGTTGTCTAAAGAATAGACATGCGCATGGTTGCTAGAGTTTGATACATTCTTAAAATTTGGTGACTTTTACTAAAGTAGTTACGATAATACGTAAGTACCGATTTCATTTAGATGTAGACGATAGTGCACACAAAAAGAGCTATGGCGGTAGAGGGGTTGGAGAATGGAGTACGTCATGTAGCAAGGTCGATGCTCAAATGAACGAGTGTAGGGTTTCAGCGACGTAGAAAGGCGAAGTCATGTGACGAGAAGAACTCAGGTCATTGGCTGTTTGCAGAAGAGGTAGAGTACCAAAATATATAAATTTTCTTAGGGGTAAAAAGAGAGGAGTTACAGTTTTAAACTCTAGATGGTAGCACATTTGCTGCATATAGATACAAAAAATAAGATATAAAATACAAAGTAATGTTAAATACAAATAATTGCAAATAAGTATTAATCGATCATGGAGACAACATAGGGAGGGTACTTTTTATTCCCATACATAATTTTGAAAAAGGAAGACCGACGGATGGGGGTTAATAATTAGAACAATAGTTAGATTATCTTATGTTCTTTAACAACTGCTGCAGGATGTCATCTGTTTCTATCATCATTTGGATCATAGTCTAACACTGGAAATGAATTGTTTTCTACAAAGTTTATATTGTTATAAAATTTCTTGGCAAGTTTGGCCATATAAGTTGCGATCAATTTGATACGAAGCTCTTCATAGATTTTTCGCATTTCCGTAGAACCATCGCGCCCGTACTATTTGGCGGAAGGTAATATTTTGAATGACTCATAATTAGGTAATATTTTGAAGTTTTTTTCATATTAATGTGGCATACAAACTCCCAGACGGTACAGGCATATGTGATAATAGGACGGAGCATGGTCTTATAGATGAGCACTTTATTTTCTAAGGAACGAACGGACATTTGGCGAATTAAGGGGTGAAGTATAGACGGCCCAAGGAATAAGAATATAGTAGAGGCTGATGCTGATCCGGATATTTCTTCTTTTTATGACCATAGCAACTACACCGCTTTGTCCACGTCATTTTCCCCAGGTGAGCGGTCTTCTTTTTCTCTCGTGTTTGGTAATCAATGTGATGGAGTTCGCACCCGGCTGTTGCTGTAATATGAGGCTGCAGTTGTCTTGCGGTGCCATCTATTAGCAGACATAAGTTCACTGCAGTGAGGACTCAGTATACTTGAGGGTAATAAATGACTTTTTGGTAGAACTGGGGTCTGTTCCGTAGACTCCAAACATCTTACTGCAACCAAGAGCGCACTTCTGCTGTCTTATACAGGTCTGTAGATCTGTTTCCTAGCGCGACTGCAAAATTTGTCATCGGGGCCTCCACAATGCATCAGTCATTAATTTAACTTAATTTGTTAATTCTGTATTTATCTCTTTAAATATTATATTAAATGTAATTATTAACTACTTATTAGTTTTCTTTCGCTTTTTTTTTTTAGGTCTTTCATAGGCCATTAAGAAAGAATTCCTTTTCCGTTACTTCTAATTTAGAAATAAAGCCCTGAATCTTCTACTAATAGGAGAAGTGCTTCCATTTTTAAGTACTGTAATAAATTCAGGAAGGAAAATTGTTTCAGAGCTCATCTGTTAATTAGCTGTATGTTGGAAAAATATACTTATGTTAAATAAATAAATTACTTACGATATGTTGTGTTGTAATCAGTCCATGAATAAGAATCAGGCAGTAGAACATAATTTACATAATAAAAATGCATAATATGTTCGAAAAACATGACAACTGTTTTTATTTCCTAAAATAGTAGTCCTATACATGAACTCTCTTTCACAATTTTTTTAGAATTTTATGAGACCTCTGTGAAAATGATTTCATTATTGTGGGGGTAGAGTCTTCTGTAAATAAAAAGTAACGTTTTACATTATTTTCTTAGAGTAAAATCTCCAGTAATTAAAACATTTTTTATACACTAAACAGATAAAAAATAAACATATTAACGATCCGACTACTAAAGGACACTTAAAAGTCTTTTATTTTAGTTTTATCGAAATGTTGTAATATTTTATTTCATAAGTTTAAAACCAAAAATTAAAATTTTCCTCCTCATAGTTGAGGTTGTAAATAGCTTTGCATTTTATGAGATTATTGCAGAGTTATTTCTCTGTAAAACGAAATGCCACATAATTAATGCTTTTTGCAGACAGAGCAAGGGAAACTATTTTTCATAACTTTCATTGCATTAGCAAGCGCACACTCTCTTCATCACTTCAAGCGGCCTAACTTCATCAGACAAGGCGACCTCTGGTGACGTTTATTACAGCGATAAATGGAGATTGGGTACATGATGAAGGTTCTGGTTCGTCTCAAACAGGATAGCTCTTTTAAGCATAGGCACACATCGTTAAAATCAAACAACGATGCTACTTTTCCTTTGATGTAGATCAGATGGCAGATTAGACGGCGATCAGCATTTGTTACCGTTAATGCAGTACTTACAGAATTTGCTGTTTACGAGTTTAATAATGAGTGAACAAAAAGATAAAATAAAGAGTAATTAAGCATCATATTCGAAGTGAATCTCCACCAAGAAACTAATAGGTATCGACATTCCTGATTCTGCATTGCTCACTTCTATTCTAAATCTGTCGTAAATGATTTTAATTCTTTCTGCAGTGGAATATATCTCAACTAAACAAGCAGTCTGTATCCTGGGAAATGAATCAGTATCAGTCGTTTCGTGATATTACGCTAAAATCAGTGATCAAACTCAGAAGTAGATTTATGGGACCGCGCGAGTCTCAGTCATGTGGAGTACTGTATTTAAAGCAGCCTCCAATCTTAGGCTAATTATTTGATAATAATAGAATAAATTATTTGATAATAATATAATAAACACATGACGGGCGCTAAGATGTTCCGTGGCCACTTGTGGATTAAAAAAAAAAAAAAAATCTGAAAGGCTTCAGATTTTACATTGCATCTAAACAGGCGTATTTTTAAAAACATTTTGTGTGTTACCTTTATTTATTAAACAAAATCTGAAAGGTCTCAGATTTTACATTGCATCCAAAGGGGTGCATTTTTAAACAAACATTTTGTGTGTTACCTTTATTTATTAAATATCATGTTCTAATTACTCAAACTATAAAATTTAGTTCAACAACAATACCGCAAATCAATTTTAAAATGAGCATATCTTTAGAATTTCCGCTTGCGCGCTGGAGATAGATTTTTTTTTCGTACAGTGTTGCCATTGTTCGCTTTAAAATCCTTTAGTTTTTTAATCAAAAATTCGTTGAAGTGTTACAGAATATGAAATCGATAATAAAACAAATTTCAGATTCAAATTAGGGCTTCAACATGCCCATATTCTATGGAAGATTACGTTACTCAAATTTTGATGGTTCTAGGTACCGTTGTTTTATCACAATGCGAGAAACATACATAGTACATTTATGCAGATTCTTCATTGTTTAATATCTTTAAATATAGGACAGGGCGATAATATATGGCGGCAACTATTTGAAAAGTGACACAGCCTTTTAAAATTTTCGACGCAAAAAACGAAATTAGTCCTTCAGGGCAAATTGCCCCTTTGGACTGAAAAAAGCGGCTCTCACGATTAGCTTTTTTATTTTCGTAAGAATAATAGAAAATTCCGAAGAAATAAAGAAACAAAAACAATTTTTAAACAATTAAATTGTATTTTAATCAAAAATGTATAATTTCAAAATTAATTAAACTGTTCTATATAAAAATTTAATTATACAATTAGTAAAATAATTTTTTACATCTGAGCTTTTTCTTTTTGCACTTTTTAGACGAAGAAAGTATAAATTATTTCTTTTACGTTTAATTGGGTACATGCATATAATTGCTATTAATGCAGTTTTGCAAATATTTCTTGAAAGCCAATTATAATTTTAAAAAATGGACATGTCTAGAAAAGATAAAATGCTAATTAAAAGCACTTATCTTTATATTTCTTAAGATATAAAAAGCACTTAAGCACTTATCTTTTAAGTTTTCTTAAGTTTCCTTAAGCACTTATTTTTATCTTTATATTTTTTCTAAATTCTTACAGCTTTTCCGTAGATATTCTACATTAGTTTCGAATAAATTGTGTAGAAAACTAAAAATGCTATTGTGCTATTTTAGTAGCTCAAACAGTTTATTTAAGGATGTATACGCAATACATAAAAAAATAATGAAATAGATAATTCTAAATTTGTCGTCAGGTGTTTCCAATCATTCATCTTGATAGTCATAATAAAATTCACTTGTTTTTTTTGTCTTCATCGTATTTTAATTGGAAATTTAAATTCAAATTCCCCACTTATATCTTCACTCAGATTTTTAATAATTTTAAGTGCATTGTTGTGATTAGAACATGATGTGTAATCTAATAAAAACGCTTTATTTTCCTTAAATGGATTCTAAAACAAGTATATTATTCATAGCATGTTTGTCGATAGGATTAAAAAAACTGGCCCAAATTATCGTAGAAGAAGTAAATTAAAAATTCTTTAATAATAACGAACAAATTTCTTGCTTCATATTATTTATATTGCTTTATTCGTGTTATAATGCTATAAAAGTTTTGGTGTTCGTTATTTTATAAAATGCGTCGTAAATTCCCCACGGGTGATATGTTTGAATTTACTTTCTCACTTGGTATCTGATGGCTGCTTGAACGTTAAACTAGATATCGAAGTTTGGTTAAAAACAATTGCTCAGGTTTTTGACGAAAAAGCAAAGAATGAACGTTTGGTTTAAGACATGGCTGAAAAATTCTTAAATTGGAAACAGCACAGTGAAATATCAGTCATACAGTTTGATGAAACTCTGGAAGGGAATAAAATCCAGCACAGGTAGATGTAGATGAAATTAAACCCTTTTTTAATAAATGTAGAGAGTATTAGTCGAACTAACAATTGTTTTAAACTAACAGAACAACAGACAGAAGAAACAGAAGCCGTTATATCCTTGAGGGTATAGTAGGCTATATTACTATAACTCTCAGGGATATACCAGAATTTTAAGGCTTGCAACTTCATCGGTAAAAGCACTTTTGTTCCGTAACCCGTCAAAAAGTTCCAAGACAAAATTGCTCTCGACAACACAGCCCATGACAAAATACTCATAACAAAATAGCTCAAATATAACTATAAATATCTTCAATTTCAGTTCTAAACACACTGTAAGTGAATATGGACTTTTTATATCATTTGACAAAATTCACATCCAACTTTAGTATCTAAAAATTTTTCTATACTTTATATACTTTTTCAAATAAAATCAAGGCATGTAAAACTAGTAAACATAACAAAATCGGTGTTTATTAACTATCATTTTTCAAGATTATGGGATACTTAAATATATTTTGTGCAAAATAAGTAAATTATATAACAATTATAATTTAAAACATAGGCCAGAGGATACCATTCTTGTCCGCCGAGGTAACCTATATGTGGATATTATTATTACGACATTCTACATGACAAATGGTTGCGAAACATGTTTTAATAAGATACGTCTATCGGCCAGCGTATGTGAATATGTGTGCAATATCAAAGTCGAACGTGCGTATTTTTTATAATGCATTTGCGTGCAAGACATGATTTCTGATTTATGCATGTGTATTGGCGTTCCGTTATATTGCCTGCATATATATTTAGATACTAAAAAATTTAAAATTTTTTCTCGGAACCTGGTTCAGAAGCCTTTGATTTAGGTTTCTCATAGGCTGTTTTCTCATAAGCTATTTTGTCGGGGCTATGTTGTCAGAGCTGTTTTGTCGTGGGTTATTTTGGTAGGGTACCCTTTTGCTCATAATGATTTAACCATTATTAACGTTGGAAAAAGTAATAGAATTTAGATCACAAATTTCAGACGAGACTGTTTTAAATTTTAGATTGGGATTAGAACGAGTTTTTTATTGGTTGATTTATAATTGTAGTTACTTCATTACTAGTATTTGCCACCTAGAGGATTTTCACCCAGAGAGTCAAATTTTTCGAATAGTCTGCCACCTGCTTGTTTGACAGAGCGACTGTCCGGTTTTTCAAAGATTTCTCTCAGAAATTTGATAAAATAGTCAGTTTGATTAACTATTAGGTTTCATATAATATTTATAAATAAAAACCTTCATAAATAACTTGAATTTTAATCATTCATTATATTTAAGTAATTACTTGTCTTACATCAGAAATTACATTAGCTTTGCTTAATCGAAATCCAACTTAACTGGATGGTGGGGAAAATAGCATTGACTCACAATCGTGTCCATCATCTTTTTGCAAAAAATTTGACTGAGCGCGTAAACAATAAACTGTGAAATAAATCTTTTCGGGAGATACTTTCTTAAAAAAAATATTTTATTCAACAAAATGTCCCACGATTGTTAAACTCTTGTCGAGTCAAACCTCAGACTATCGCCTGCGAGACGTGATCTCAAGTGCAGAACTATTGCTCATGCAAATGGCCGAAACAGATGAAGCAATATCCAGAGAGCAAGGCGGATGAGGTGAAACTTCCTACACAAGGATGTAGATCATTTCCTAAGTCGCTTTAGATGTATGAAGCCTGGCTGTGTCTTGAAAAAGCATTACTTCTTTCCTCTTGACTGGTGCAGTCTGCTTCTAATTCAGTGCAACTGCGACCTTTTGTAAATGGGATAATTACATCCTGGCAGTAATGGTTTTGCCTCTCTCTAGGAATTCAAAGTAAACAATACCAGGGCTGGTCCAGCAAACAGAGAGCAGTACTTCTTGTTATTATTCTGGAGGTATTCATCTCCCATCGCAACTGACTGAATCACTTTCGCATCGTATGCTAGTCACTGCTGCCTCTCCAAACTCGAAACAGATTTTTCAAGCAACTTCGGCAGCCTTACTGCCCAATTTCAAATCATAAAACAAACAAGGCCGTAACACATCCTTTGAACCTAACATGTTCATTTCAGGATTGTACTTTCCACAGAACTGTTTCCGACATGTCCGACATACTTCACAACTCTGCAGTGACTGATATCATCTCGGCAGGGTTACCAACACCTGCCGTTTGCATTTCCTGTGTCGCCTCAACTGCACGAACCTTTTGGATATCTGGTATTTTTAAATGTCTTTGTCAGATTATGCCAATTCGAATTTGCGTTGCGTTAAACAAACTAGAATTTGCACCAAATCAGAAACATCAATGGCACAAATTATATCTGAAAAATTTTATACGACACCTTAAGTGGATTTTGGTATTCTATTAGGAAATTTGTCAGTGGCATATCACTGAAGTTGACAACATACTGGACTACCGATTTTATATATGCGAATTATCTCTAGTGCGGTCTAGCCCCGCACTGTCGCACGGAAATTTCTCCAGCTTGTTCTGGGGGGAGAGGAACATATTTGACTTTCTGAAAGAAATTCATAGTTTGGTACTATAAGTTTCAGTGCTAAGCTTGGGATGAATTAAGTTTAATGCTAATTTATGGCTATTTTCTATCATAAAGCAGAATTGCCAACATTGAGGCAATAATATGGGGCCTCTGAAGTTATTTCTGAAGTCCAAAAGCTTGAAATTGTAAAGAAAGGAAGCAGAAGAAGTGCGGATGGGAAAAAAATAAGTACGATAATGACTGTAGCATTTCATAAGACCAAGGCCTGTTTAGTAGCAGAGACTCAATAGAAGCCTAATGAAGACGAAAAGGA
This sequence comes from Stegodyphus dumicola, assembly GCF_044657685.1. NCBI lineage: Eukaryota > Metazoa > Arthropoda > Arachnida > Araneae > Eresidae > Stegodyphus > Stegodyphus dumicola. Next base: position 206,930,247 of record NC_140771.1, read on the forward strand.
CTAAGTACGTAAAGATGAAAATAACAAAGATAACCATGATGGGGCACTAGAATCTGTATATGAGTTCTTAGAATACACGGATGAACAAACTAAGCTTGAATTTAAAGCCTTTATAGCATTGCACAGAGCTGCCATATAGATTCACGAACATGACTGCTAGAAAGAAATATTGCAGATACTTTCACAAATAAATATAGGCCCACCAGCGGCCGAGCGGTAAAGTCGCTGAACACTGGTAGTTAGGCCCGAGGTTCGAATCCCGCGAACGGGCTGGCTGCATGGGTGTTTTCGTGGTTTTCCCTGTGTGTAAAGTGAATACGAGCCAGTTTCCCCTTAGAAAGTCCTCCACGAAGGCATCCCTCCCCTTAGGCAGATAGCCCTAGTGTGCTTTGCCATAATTAAATACACCACCACAAAGAAATATTGAAAATATACAAAAGACTAAAGCCACTCTTTCTGCCATCCAGGGCCTATAAAATAGTCTCGCTTCTAAATTTTGCTCCTCTCCGGTACTGTCAGAACGGCTCATACACTGACCATAAATATACGTAAGTTTTATTATTTAATTTCATTCAAAATATTTTATATTACACGTTTGTATTGAAAACAATTTCTATCACTACACATTTTCCTATCTTAATTATTTTCCGGTTATTTTTTATAAACACATAATTATTAATAAATATTCATGTGGTTAATTACTGTCAGAGAAGCTTCTGTTGGAGCCCTTTTTTGAACGGCGCCAGCCTGCAGTACAGGCTTTACTGGCCGCTTCCTTCGGTCCTGCTAAACACTCTGCGTCTTTAGATGACGGGCTGTAAACTAATTTGAAGTAGATTGCTTTTATGAGAATTTACTAAGGGGTTACCCCCTCTTAATAACACTCTGCGTCTTTAGATGACGGGCTGTAAACTAATTTGAAGTAGATTGCTTTTATGAGAATTTACTAAGGGGTTACCCCCTCTTAATAACACTCTGCGTCTTTAGATGACGGGCTGTAAACTAATTTGAAGTAGATTGCTTTTATGAGAATTTACTAAGGGGTTACCCCCTCTTAATAACACTCTGCGTCTTTAGATGACGGGCTGTAAACTAATTTGAAGTAGATTGCTTTTATGAGAATTTACTAAGGGGTTACCCCCTCTTAATAACACTCTGCGTCTTTAGATGACGGGCTGTAAACTAATTTGAAGTAGATTGCTTTTATGAGAATTTACTAAGGGGTTACCCCCTCTTAATAACACTCTGCGTCTTTAGATGACGGGCTGTAAACTAATTTGAAGTAGATTGCTTTTATGAGAATTTACTAAGGGGTTACCCCCTCTTAATAACACTCTGCGTCTTTAGATGACGGGCTGTAAACTAATTTGAAGTAGATTGCTTTTATGAGAATTTACTAAGGGGTTACCCCCTCTTAATAAATTCACCACTGATCAAACTATCATATCTTTTGCATAAATGCATTAAGAAGGAATTTGTCGAAGAATTAAGTAGCTTTATATTTTTTAGGAAATTTGATACATTCATAACGAGTATTTTGCCTTTACCTCTTGTATGAAATAACCAACAAATAAAAGAGATTCGCCCTTCTATCATTAAATGCATTCATATTTTACATTTCCTTTCCTAGGATATAATCATAAATAGCAAATTAATAATCAAATTTACATTTTAAATCTTAGCAGAAGTAGCACTAGATTTTCATTTTCAAAGTCCATTTATGCCTTTAATTTTTGCTTCTTTACTCTTTGAGGTAATTTAATTACAGCTATATGCGTTATTCGCTTTCTTATAAAAGGATTTTAAACATTTAGATTATCACCGAAGAAAAATGTTTTTGAGTTTTTCTGTAAAAACTTGACTGTATTGAAGGTTAGCTCCCTTTCTACTTTTATAATTTGTTCATATTATACACATCGAAATTCATAAGCAACCACTTAAATTCAGATTTATAGAGAATGGTATCAAAACTTATAAGAAATATATTGACTACTTATTTGCGATTATTTTCATTTCAGATAACCAAAATCACAATTTCTGCTGGTTTATCAACTATAGAGTCTCGTTCTTTTTGGTATCATAAACTAACGAGCTCTAAAAGACTGCATGAGGAATTATCCCAAAATCCTAATAGAAACAGAAAGTCAGAAGAAGGGTGTCATTTGTTCAATCAATTTAAATTCTATTAATTGAATTCAATCTAGTTGTACAGATGGCTTCACTTGGGCTTACATATAGCTAACACTTCTGACTTGACTAAAACAGGTAACGTTGAACTTGAAGCAAAATATATTAAATTTATCCTAATGGCTCACAGGACAAGTCGACACGCAGAAAAAAGGCTCTGACTCGTAGAATTCGGCGAAAATCAAGCCTAATGGCTAGAAACACTCAACGCCGCAGCAATCTAATCACTAGTAACTCAAAATAGCAACATAGCCTTCAAGCAGACTTAACATGCTGTAAAATCACCTTCAAAAAATCTTTCCTTAAATAACACTTCTTTCTACCTCATTTGAATACACGCGCGCATTCTGGCAGGCGCGCTTTCTGGCATACGTATTAACATTCTGGCAGGAAAACGTAGGTGAAAACGAGACTGAATGGAAAGTTGCTTTAGCTAAAAATTAATTGTTAGTAAAACTAAATACAATAACTCACACCACAATAACCTCCTTATTATTTCAGCATTAAAAAATTTCGAAATTCAAGAAACTAGCAGTTGTGATTTTGAAAACCTCTATACTACTGTTTCTTTTGAAAGAAATTTACAGTGGTTTACTACTTATTCCAGATTTACTTCCAGAAATGCTTACAATATTAGCGAAAGACAAATGGAAAGATTTCATCCGCTGCGCGCATTTTCAGAACTATATTAAATTTAATGACACTATTTTTAAACAAATCGACAGGATTATTATGGGCACTAATTTCTCTTCACAAATCTACAGTTCATATTTATTTACAAAAGAATATCAATTTCAGAATTCGTTGGATAATACCAATTTAAAACTATTTGCCAGTACCTATAAGTACATAGATTATATTATTACTTTCAATAATTTTGGATCTATTGAGAAATTTCATATATACCCTTTTTGCTTAACACTTACTAAAACTAATACAAATCAACAACAAATAGATTTTCTTGATCTGCAGATTATTCAATACAATAAAATTAAACTGTTTGATAAAGGAAGAGAATTTAATTGCTACTGTTAAACTAATTAACTGACATATCACCTTATCAGAAAAAGTTATTAGTAACACAATAATCAATCGAATTAATTGAATTAAAAATATCCATACAGAAACAGACTACTTAAAAGAAGGACTAATTTTACTCACAAAAGTTCTTGTAGGCAATCAGATTCCTTCCTTTTTATTCATTATTCACTAAATAAAGCAGGCATTAACTTTCAAATTTAATCTTTAAACTAATAAGTTATGGTTTATCTTTAGCCGTCCACTGAAGGATTTGTCCGAATGTTTTGTTAGCTTTGAAGATTTGTATATTCTGTATTATATTATAAATTACTTTAATGTAAACAGCTATGGCTACTTTCCTTTCTTTAACAAAAAGTCATTTAGTTTCTATATACCCAAATAGCACTAATTCTGTGTGAAGACTTTTATTCTTTTTATTTTCTATTTCCTTGACTTTCAGACAGAATAATGATATAGTGTTTTAATTTTGATTTATTTGTTTAAAGGAATTGCAATTTTCCATAATAGCCAAAACAGATTAAAGCGTTTGCCTTTCACCCTCACACTTAACATTTAGATTTTCTTGGTCTATAACCAACCAGTGGATCTTAATTCGAACGCCTTTCTCGCCATTCCTTTTTATATCTGTATATACTATTTTAAAACTTTCTTCTACCTCTTTGAATGGTAAACGTTGGCGTCTGTTAAGGGTCGGTTGCTATCTCATTTAAAATGTAAGTTAAGATTTAAATCACGTATTTTTTGCCCTACATTTTTATGTATGCATGTAATTAAGACATTTTAATTATATAGTAGTTAAAATTGTATAGTATTCTTACACTGTTTTTATATGCAGTGATACTTCTAAATTTGATATCAGTTTTTATAACAAATATACAGTTTTTATAAATATACTTTTTTTAATCGCATCGGGGAATTACCTTCACGTGTGAAAATTATTAATTATTCATTTAAATACAATTTTATATATTAGCTTTTCGCTATTAAAGCAGTTCATTCAAACATACGAAGGAGACGAAATGCGGTCATACCTAAATTATTGCGGACTTTTTGCGGAAGATAAGATTTCCCTTGTTAAGCCAACCCTCTTCGGGAAATCAGAAATAATTTACTTACTTTTTTATGTATGTACTGTCCTACCCTATTTGCATATATATAACGTTCTTTTTCTTTTTTATAATGTACAATTTTAATGCATACCATTAAAAATATTAAATTTATTACAAGTTTTTAATAATTTTAACACAGTCCTCTTAAATATTAACAATTACTAATTTCAATTCGAGGTAGTTTTACATTTTTTTACTAAGAGATAATCATAAATAGAAAATTATTAATTAAATGCATATTTATATATAATTTCAATCGTGCATTTTTTCACGTATAAAACTCGCTGAAATTGAAATGATTCTTAGAATCACACATTTTTCCGAATTGCTAACTATTCCTGAAGTTTCAGGTTTTCCAAATTATTAATTGAAATCGGAATATTATTGTTGTGAATTGGTTAAAATGATTACTAGGTGTATTTTAGTATTTTGTTACATTCACTTTACTTTATAAGAATCAAAGCATTTTTTTCGTGGAACTCATTGATATTGAATATCGCTTTTCTATAGCACCCACAGAAGACCAATATGATACAGAACCGTTGGGTGGTCGTCTTATACAGAATTTACTTTCTTTCTTTATTTATTTATTTTAATATTAGGCTTCGTGTATAAAAGAGGCAAGGTTTTTTCTGAAATCTATTATAAGTGAGAAATAGTTATAAATATTTTGACCCAGCACGATATTTCTGTTGTGAAACCTTTAAAATAATAAGTACTGTGTAATAATATAAACAATATATAACACTCTCCATGACCAGCATCCACGGTTCTAGATGATTTAATCTAATATATAAGTGACTAAGAGAAGCGGTGTTTAGATTTATGTTAAGGAAAGCATACAGAAAAGTTTATGTTTGAAGGAGCATTTCTATGTAATATTATAGTAATTATTATTAATAATAGTAATATTTGCTTTGATTTTTAAGACAATTTTTTTTCGGTACTTTCTTTTTTTCTTCTTCTTATTCCCCAGCTTAAATAATTGATTGGATCTAGCAGATGCATTAGGTTGCGATGAAAAATCTTCGTTTGCGTGAGAAAACAGTCTCTCGCCATCTTATTCACACCCCCAGTAACAATGCTTCATACTTCATCTTTCATCATCTTTCACCAGCCCCAGTAACCATACTTCATGCTTCGCCTCAGCGTAAAACTAATACTCTCAATGGATGGTCAAAAATTTGTATTACCATTCTTAGTCTTAATAAATAAGAAGAATAAATAACAATTTATTATTCTATAACAATTCATGTTTTATTATAACAATTCATGTTTGTCTACAAAGGCAAATGCACAATATTTATGTAGTTACAGAATACAGCTAAATGTATATTAGGAACAGTGTAGTACACAACAGATAAGTAATAAACAATAACAAATTACTTAAAAAAAAAGTAATTTAGTTTATTACAAATGCAGTTGCACAATCACACGAAAACAATAGAAGCAATGAAAAACGAATAAATTTGCACGGTATGCAGTGTGTGTGATTATAATATACATACTGCACATTGAGTCCGAACAAGCTAAAACAAAGAATAATACTGTTATACACATAGCCGTCAACAACAAACGAAATAATAAATATGGAAGACTGAAATTAAACGACACAAGTTTCGCTATGTTTAGTAAATAAAAGTTAGACATTATAACATTAATATTATCCTAAGTTTAAAATAAGCACATACAAAGAATGTTACTAAATATATTATGGAAAGCTAACTAAATTATGCGTAAACTATAGTAATATGGTAAAAATACAATATAAAATCTTAGTGGGTGGTAAAAAGGATTAGAGGTTTGGACAGATATTTGGAAATTTTTTATAGTAGGAAACACGCAAAATGAGCAATGCCCTCGCCGAGATTCGGGCCTGGACCTCTCGAATACGCGCTGAGTATGCTACCGTTTCACCACGATGGCATGAAAAAAGGAGGGAGACAATACCTTATATACTCCCCCTTTTAAAGGGCGACTGGGGATTAGGGGACCTAATCGCCAAATCCTGCGGGGTGAAGAATCATCATTCACCACCTTTTACGTTTGAGCGCCACTGTAGACTAATTGGGTTGTTTCGAAGCAGTAGACTTGAAAAATGAGCAGTGCCCTCGCCAGGACTCGAACCTGGACCTCTCGAATACGCACTGAATGTGCTACCACTAGACCATGAAGGAATGTAAAAAGGAGGGAGAAATAACTTATGTACTCTCCGTTTCAAAGGCGACTGGAGATTAGGGGACCCAATCACCAAATCCTGGTTTTTGAAGAATCATCATCCACTACCTTTTAGCTCGGCGTAGAGACATTAGGAATTTTTTGATAGGAAACAAGAAAAATGAGCAATGTCCTCGCTGAGACTTGAAACCTGGACATCTCGAATACACGCCGTAGTTACTACTTTGAGTATGGCAGAACACAAGACGGCCTAAGGGCAGAGATGCTTTCATGTGTTACTTTATAAAGCACACTGACTCGTATCCATGTTACACACGCAAAAAAAATACGAAAAATAACCATACAACTAGCCCGCTCGCCTGGCTTCGAATCTGGGTCAAACTACCAGTATTCAGCTGCCTTAGCCACAGAGCCAGATTTAGACTTGATAAGGCTCTAAGCTATTTGAGATATGAGGCCCTTTATAAGTCTGTCATACTATATTTTAATACTATATTTATATTATATTTTAATTTTTTGGTGCTCCCAAGAAAGTGGGGGCCCTATGCTATAGCTTGTATGTAAATCCTGCACTGCTTTGCGACTAGGCCACCGGTGCAGCCTTCGTGATATAAAAAAAAATCGAAAAATATATAGAATAATAATCAACATTCATTCCGTGTATAATACAAACTGGGCACGCCCTGCCCAAAACATGACTACTCTGGAGAAAAATTCGCTTGACATATACATTTGCACGTATAGTGAAAATGACATAATTTAAATAATACAAAAAGAGGCTGCGGGCTGTTTTGTGTATAGTGTGTGGCATTTATATTTACGTTTTGCTAATGAAATGTTATTTAATTTAATCTTTCCATTCAACCTCTTTGAGAATCGCTCTTCCAGAATTTATGTAGTAGATTAGAGGGACAAGCACTTTTACTGTAAAGTTTAGAATTTTACGGGTAAAAAGTGGGACAGTTTAACCTGTTCTCCGCTGACTTGCTATTCTAATAAAGTCTGCTGGCGACTCTAAAGCTGGTCTGGCTATGAATACCGTAGATTGAGGTTAGATCCCGTTTGAATTAAGTGTGTGTCTGAAATTCCGTCGCGGTCTAGGCAATCTGAATTGATATACATTTTAAACGGTTATGTTGAAAGCAGGTCTGGTAATCACTCGCAAGTGTATAGTTATGGTAGAATAAACTTAAAATATCTTAATTCTGTGTCTGTTTGTTTGACGGTTAGATATTCTGGTGGTGATTATTTGCCTCATAGAAGATACGTAACACCGCACTTAGATTGTAATTTTCTTAGCTACGTAACTGGAAGTAATTTTCTTAGCTACTTAATTGGAGCAAAAACATGTGTTACAAGCGCCATACCTCTTTTTCTCAACCGCTGATATCTCTAGAGGAATTTCGAATCTATAAATTTCAAATGCCTCCATTTTGCAATGATACTACAGTCTCAAACGACAATGTCTTGTTAGGGATTGGAATCTGATCCTAGCAGTATTAGCAGTCAGCCTCTTATTAACCACTACACTGTCCAGAAGTGATGGAGGAAATTATTTGAATTTCTCATTTTTGCTACCTATAATTTTTCTCGTTTTCAAACAATACTTTTCACTTAGAGCAAATAAAGGAAATAGTGTAAAATAACGTAATTTAAGAACTATATTAACTGGACTCAGTATCACCTGCCAAATTAATTGCGAGTTAATACTGTTGTTCTGAATCTTGCAATAGCTTAGAAGGAGGGCTTTCGGAGGAATTTGGCCCAAAGGTTCTTAAGCAGTGAGTGAAGAGATTAATTGATTAAAGTTCAAGAAAGTGAAAACAATGCTGACATTATCACTGTTTACTTGCTGACGTTAATTTTAGTCTCATTGATACGTGTTACTACTTAAGTTTCAGCTGTTAAGTTGCTAAATTTTTATTGATTATTTCCAAGAAAGGAAAAACTTTATATCAAAACTTATCAGCAAAATACAGAATTTTAAAACGTTTAGTATTATTTAACATTTATATAGTTTCTTGAGAGTAATTAATTGAACATAGAGTGCAGAACACAACTTTATTTTGTGATGTATATATTATACTAAAGTCAGATTTTATAATGGCGCGTTTTCTTTTAAGTGTGTGTGTAATTATGGCATAAGTCTCGAGAGCTATCTGTCTAAGGGAAGGGATGCCTTCGTGGAGGACTTTCTAAGGGAAACTGGCTCGTATACACGTTACACATAGGGAAAATCACAAAAACGCCAATGCAGCTAGCCCGTTCGCGGGATTCGAACCTCGGACCGAACTACCAGTGTTCAGCGACTTTAACGCTCGGCCGCTGGTGGGCTCCGTTTTCTTTTAAGAAGTCTAATTTCAAATTAAGTTTACGTTGGATGCATATGAATATTAATATAAAAGTCGGTTTGTTTACTCATTAAACAACAAAAAATATTTTGTCTGCAATAAATACAGAAAAGGCAGTATACTTCAAAAGAAACATATGTAAATTTTAATACTAAGCAGTGCAACAATATTCATAATAAAACTAATTACACAGTAAAACCAATTAAGGGTGGAAATTCTAATAATGTACTTTTGTAATCTTCGCCATCTATATTAACTTTCCTTTAATATAAATACCAGAGGATTATGCTTGAAATAATAGGAAGAATTTAGGAAATCCACCGGGATAAAACTTTAAATTAGGATACTTCAAGGTGGATATTATAACACGGCGAAGAAAAGGAAACTTGATGTAGGTAATTAACAACTACCTCTAATTTTAAACTGTAAATATTAAATCAAAGATAATTGCTGCTAGCTGAGAATGATCAATGAAAAAGTAACTATCATTTTACTGTGCTATTCTGCAGTGGAAAAATAAGGAAAATAAATTCACAACTCACAGCAAAACGTATAACTTAAAGGTACACAGTAAACAAACTAAATGCTTTGTGAAGGATTAGACTTCTTTCTTGAAAAATGTATTGCTAAATACTGAATATAATTGCTAAATATCTCTGAGCTTTTAGAAAACCCGAATTCCGTACTCTAAGGCATACTGCCTTGATCGAAATAATGGTCAGCAGAGCCAACTGCTATATCGTTGATTTCAAATGGGAATGCCAGTGAAGGAATATTTGTTTGTAAATGCTTAGTAGCTTCGTAGCTCATAAATTTCTTGAAAAACTACAGAGCCTAAAACTGTCGAGCCTTCTAAAGGTTAGTGTTTTGACACTGAATTTCTTCCTTGAGTCGAGGAGGACTTCAGAATTTTCGGATGAGCGCTGTTATAATTAAAAAAACTTTAGAATAGTTCATCAGCTAATTTTGAATACAGAAACACAAGGGTTTCCAGATGGAATAGGGATTGTAATTGAGTCAGATGTATCCTCCTCTTGATAACGCTACATCAGATTTAATTGAATTCCTCTTCTTTATTTATTTTTCTGATCATGGTATATTTTTTCAAGTATTTATAATATTTAGGTTTTAGTTTCACATTTCTTTAACTCTTATTTTTAAATTTATTGGTATTGAATTTCACTTTTTGTGTGGGGGGGAAGGGTTGTGTAAAATGGGTGTCAAATTTCTTACTTTTTTGTCTATACGGATCAATTTCCAACAGCATATTGCGCAAAAATACTTAAATAATTATGTTCTTAATAAAAACGTTTTTTGTTTGATATACGTATATGTAAGAAAAATAAGTAATATATAAAAGATTAAATTAGCAGTGTAAATTAATTTTCCTTCCCTATTCTAAAAATATTAACAAAACGTCTGCCTCTTGTTCTAGAAAAACAATGACAGAGATATTTAATTTAAAGTGTGAGATCATGTTCAAGGGTCGTACACAAAATGAAGAGCGATAGATTTGCATTTGTACATAGATAAAAATAAAATTTCCCTTTAGGAAAAAAAGTGTCTGATGCTAATAGATTAACATATGATTATTACTTTGCGTATTGTCATGAAAAGTATTGACCGATATGAATGCGTCAAAAAAAAAGTCGTCTTATTCATAGAATTTTATAGCTTTTATGTTCTAGAAAACAATGGCAAGCTTCAGCATTGGCAAATAGCCAGCTCATAACGTTACTTACATAAATAACAAAATGAAAATATTTCTAGTTTAATTAATTTTTATACAGTTATTAGATTATTATTCTACAGTAATAAAACAGGATGAGATCACAAACAAGTGAAAATTCTTTCGGCGTGCTATATGTAACAAAATTACAAATTAATGAACTCTACATAAAAACAGATATAAAAGAACATCATTGAATTACATAATAAAGGGTAAATTCGACCTCGAATGATTCTAAGTTATTTTTTAACCAACTCGTTGAAGCCAGTCGAAAGAAATGCAAAAATCTAATAATTTGAAATTTAAATATCTCGGTTAACTTTTGTCGTTTGTATTTTGTTTTTATAATGCGAATAAACATTTACTAAATATAGCAACAGGGACCTAGAGCACTAAAAAAAGTTAGATTTCGTAATTTTTACAAAATTAATTTTTAAATTTGAAAATGCTAAAACATGAATATCTGCCTCATGTAAAAATATTTTGCATGCCTACGCAAAAAAAAAAAAAAAAAAAAAAAAAAAAAAAAAAAAAAAAGACCCCGTAAGAGCTTTAATTGACACCGTAACGTATGCCTGCAAGTAATATCGATTCAAAATTAAATTAAAGTAGAAGAACAAAAAAGAAGTTTATAATAGAGTAATAGTTGTAAAAAAGAAATCACAAGATCAGACAGAAAAAAAAAAATTGACTTACACTACACCATTTCTGGTAATCTCACGTTTTGAAACATGAAAAATCGCCGCTGCATACTACATAACTTAATATCTCTCAGAAAATTAAATATTTTTCAATTTAAAAAACATTATTTATAAATATTTAACCAAAATCATATTAATAATTTCACCTAATGTTACTATTATCATTGGTAATAAGGGGAAGCACTTAACCTGCGAATTTTTGTCTAGTTAGAGCGACAAATTGGAGCACTACTTCATTATACTAAATGACGAAAAGAATGCGTTTGCATAAATTATGAATTAACTTTCATTTTTCACAGAAGATCATCAGACCTAAATGCTCAAGTACTAACATGCTCACTAAACATGGTAGCTCACTGTTAGCTCAGTAAAGACAAAGACTAATGATGTACATTCATAAACAATTCTTTCCCGACAGCTGTTTTCACTGTTTCATAGTGTTCACTAGAAACTTTTCGCATCCCATTTAATAAACACTTCTGCTCCTCTCTTCCATTTTGAAAATCATATAATACGCGAGAAAATATTTTGCTTTTCACCAATCTCTGTTTATCCTACTTTCTACCCAAATTTAACTTTTAAAAGAATGTTCCGTTTAGTATAATAACAGCGAGCCGACCATATCTCTAAAACCTAATATGTACTTCATATTATTCATAATTGTTCTATACATACGGCTCATTCACGATATGCTTCTCTTATGGCTACTAATAAGTCACAGTTCTGATAAGAACAATCCTACATAAAGATCTCAGCAGTCCATTCCAACTATCCACGTATATTAGTCGCCCATGCTAGTTTTAATATGTTTGTATTCGGTATTCAATTAAGCCAGTCTGGGGACCAAAGAACAGCGTTCTTTAAAGAGATTTAATGCCCAATTTATTATTATTATTATAATTTTCATGTGAGAAAAATTACATAACCCTATATCAGAAAAGGCCAAGAGAAAAAAATTGGTGCGATTGTGTAGAAAACACTCAGCTGATTTTACAAGGTTAAAAGGAAAAACTTCTTTCCTTCTGGCTTCCTACAACGTGAAACAGCGGCCAAATTCTTCTCTATCTGAATGAGGTGTACTTATCGCATCACGTGGGAAATGTATTAGTTAGCATTAAATTTAGAGCCATTTATTATTACGTTTCAGGCATTCTTATGTATTAAGAAGGAATACATAAGAATAAGAATAAGAATCGGGACTTGCTAGTGAAGAAATAAATGGTAATTTCGGGCTTTCATAAAGTCTGCGGGATTAAATGGAAATCAGGCATGAATTATAAATTTGAATTTTAATGCATATTTTCTATATTGCATTAAAAAAATAAGATAAAATAAAGACGGTTTCTTCTGTGAGAAAATAAACTTCAGTCTTTAAAAGACTAGATAATGGTGATTCGACGGAAATTGTTGCTTTTGATTTGGGCCTTGCATGGGCAATTTTACTGATTGGAAAGCCCTCCGAAAAGAAAGGGGGGGGAGAGAAAACTAGGGAAAAGTTCCCGTGGTACTTTTCTATAGTTCAAACTATTGGGAAGACTTCAGGAGAAAAAACGCATTGAAAAAGTTTGAGAATGTGAAAATGGGTTAAATATCGTTTGTAATTTTTTAGAAAAGCATGCACAAACCGCTTCATCTTGCAACAAAAAGCGTTGTTTTTCCTATGAAGACTTAAATGATGATAGTCTGACAAACTACGAAGTGAGGCAGTTTGATATTTGTGGTGAACTTACTGATGTTTTCAAAGGTAATCTTTGTTTCCTAGTCTCATTAACGAAAAATCATTAAGCGAGAAAACTGGCCTTTAATAACACTTATAAAGCCACATTGTAGAGACATTAGATACTTTTTGGAAGCGGGCAAGATGAAAAATTAGCAACGCCTTCGCCAGGAATTGAACCACGGACCTCTGGAATACCGGGCCAGCGTGCAAGAACCACTACACCACGAAGGCACACTAAGAAAGCGGGAGAACCTTATAACCTTATAATATTAACTAGTGTTTCTGCAAAATACATCTTTAAATTTCGTTATATATATATATGTATATATGTGTGATAAAACCTGTTCCATTAGATGACAAGTAAAAACCATTATTGTGATAAGACTGCTCGATTAGATGTAATAAAACTGCGTTATCCTTGAAATAAGACTGTATTATTGAACAAGATGATATATGACTTGGTGAGAGTTGCAACGGATTGGTGTTGGAGAGACTGCGACTTAACTTTACATACTCTCTGCATAGTTAGAAGGGTAACACTCAAAGAACACACATAAAATTTTTATCTTGGATAATTCACACTATCACTGTGGGTGCGCTATGCACCCTCGAATTTTGTACAGATTACATCTTCTTAAAGGATGAAAATTAGAAACGTTACCTCTGCATGGATAGAAGACGCCAAGGCAACACAAGCGTCTGGAAGCAGAAGGGAGGAACGAAGACAGAGATTTACTGCGATATACGATGTTTATTCTGAGGTTCTATCGCCTGAGCGATACTTCCCAGATAAATGAGTTTTCTGCGGAGACTTACATTGAAAAATTTCCCTGACTTATCTCCATGGAAGGATGTAGATAATTCTAGAAATAATTACTGGCACCATTGCCATGTGAATCTAGCGTTAGAACCTGCAATCTTGTAATGACTGGTAAAGCTGGAGGAGGCGGGGTCAGTCCAGAGAAGGAGCCAATCAGCGGTTGTGATAGATGATGCGAAGTATGTCGTGAAGTTGAGAGAGAGTTGCGACGCAGTTGACCTTTTTATACCGAATTCCATTTCAGATCACATGCCAGTTTAATATAGATATATTGGGTTCAAAGCGATTAGCGCGCAATACAGATTAAATGACGTATCTTTTTCGTTTAGAAAATTTATTGCTCTTATTTTTAGAATGAATACAGGAGTTAAAAGGCTATTAATTTATTATTTGAAAGCTAGATTTTATATTTTACATATTATATTATAACAATTTTTTTCTGTTGTAAAATTTCATACAATGCATTGTATACCGTAATTGTAACAAGCGCATCTTTATTTTTCATTAAAATACTTTATTATTACAGTTAAAAATAAAATGATTATATGATCAGACGGCGTGATTAACGGTCGTCTGAATTCTTTCCCGGCAGGAGTTGCGTAAATATAAACAAATCTTTAGAATTCTATGTAACGTATTTGTCTTGGCTTACTAGGCTAGTTTTTTATGTCCAAAAATTTCATGTCTCAGTCTCAGATTAATTACTCTTGGATTTTTCAGTCTAATATGTTTTTCTGTCTGATGTGAATAAAAATAAGAAAAACCTAGACAACATGTTCTTCATTCAAGAATCCTAGACAGCCACAAAAGAAGTAAGTTTACAGACATCATATTCTTAGATAGTAAGTACCGATAGTACAGATTTGGGTGTTCAAGCCGCGATGAGCCTAGGACGAATCATGATGAATATTACAAAAGAAAAGAAGTATGTTTTGTTTCGATTATTTCCACATAGTTACTTCAAAAAATAGTGTTTTATGATACTGTGAATTAAGATGACTACCTTAAATTCTATTCCTAGAATTTCAAATTTTTTAAAGACTGGGTATACTAAATCAATTAAACTTTTGCATCAAATTGTGTTTGGAACTTTGGATGATCGAAAAAATAGAGCGAGATTGCGTAACTTTTGTGATTTTCCATCTGATTTTAATATTGAAGAAACAAAACAAAAATTACTTAAATCTCTTACTGCAAGTGATTTTATTTTTGTGTGTAATTTGTTACATCTTAATTATGATTCAAATCCTGATAAAAACTGCGATTTAATATTGAATAGTCTTTGTGATTTTAAGCTTCTAAAATCCGAAAGTGATGACGATCATGAGTTATCTGAAAACGAAAGTGTTTATGATTCTGATAAAAATGATGATGTTAATTTTGTTCTGTCAGAATCACCTTCCATAAATATTACTCAGTGGATGAAAACATTATAATGCCTAGCAATATTTCCCTACATTTTCGTGATATCTTAGAAACTGTTTCTGAATTTAATGGCACTGATACATATCTAGTTGAATCCTTCATTGGTGACTTAGAAGAATCTTTTAAATTATTCGGAATTACAGAAAATTGTGTTTGCTAAAAAATTGCTTACTGGTTCTGCTAAAGTATTTATTAGGTCTTTGAAAGGTATAATGTCATGGGACAAATTAAAAGAAAATCTTTTATCTGAATTTGGTTCTAAAATAAACAGTGCACAACTTCATAATTTATTACAGAAACGACACTTAAAACCTGGTGAATCTCTTTCCGAATATTTAAGTGCCATGCGTGAAATAGCCACTCGCGGTTCTGTTGATGATTCATAAATTCTTGATTATGTAATCAATGGGTATACCAGATCAGAGCAGTAACAAAATTGTTTTGTATGAGTGTAAAACTATTTCTGAATTCAAAGAGAAATTAAAAATCTATAAGAAAATTCGCGTTCCAGATACGAAAAATAAGAGTTATTCAAGTACTAACACACAAAATAAAACACGCGCTATACCTAGTAAGATTAAAGAGCCAAGGTGTTATAATTGTGGAAGTTTAGGTCATAAATCTAATTCGTGTAACAATAAGAGTAAAGGCTTTAAGTGTTTTAAATGCGATTTGTCTGTACACAAAGCCTTAGATTGTTCCAAAACATCTTCTAAAAATACCCATGAGGCCAAAGCTGTAACTCCAATAACTCAGACTTGTCAGAAAGTTTGAAAATTGATACTTTAATAGAAACTGGTAGTCAAGTAACGCTAATCCGAGAAGATATATATAAGAAGATAGGTTCTCCTGAACTTAAGTCAGCAGATCTACAGTTAACGGGGTTTGGTAATGAGAAAATTAAACCTATAGGAGAATTTGATGGTGAATTCGAAATCGGTGGTTCTTCATTTCGATCAAATATTTGTGTTATCGCAGAAAACGAAATGTTTTTACAAGCGATCATTGGTACTGATATTATAAGGCAAGGGGAATTAACAGTAAATGAAAAAGGAGTCGAAATTAGAAAATTGCAATCAGAAAACTATTTGATGTGCATTCGTGATATTTATAATGACGAGGAAATTGATTTAAATCATATCAAAGACGGAGTACATCGAGACGAAATACTACACTTAGTAAGGAATTATAAGCGGAATAATGTAAAAACATCTGCCCTGAAGATGCGAATACTGCTGACAGATCAACTTCCGGTTTATTGCTCGCCGCGAGGCTTTCCCCCCGCTGAGCAGCGTGAAATTGATAAACAGATTTCGGAGTGGTTAGAGTAACAAATCATTAAACCAAGCTGTTCTGATTACGCAAGTAATCAGAATAGCTTGTAATATTGTGCTAAGGAGAAAAAAATGTGGCTCATCTAGACTTTGCCTAAATTTTCGGCGCCTGAATAAAAAAATAATTTGCGATCGTTTTCCTCTGTCATTAATTGATTATGTTATTGATAAATTACAAGCAGCAATGGTATTTACAACACTAGATTTAAAGAACGATTTTTTTTCATGTTCAAGTGGACGAAGAAAGTAGAAAATACACATCTTTCGTAACACAAAACGGACAGTATGAATTTTGAAAGTCCCGTTTGGTCTAGCTAACAGCCCAAATGTTTTCCAAAGAAACATCTACGATATATTTCGTGATCTTTTAAAGGACAATATTGTTGTAATCTATATGGACGACATCATTATTCCTTCCGAAAATGAAGATCAGGGAATTCAAAAATTGAAACGCGTATTACAGACTGCATCGGAATATGGACTAGAACTAAACATTAAGAAATGTCAATTTTTGAAGCACGAAATCGAATTTTTAGGACACAAAATTAAAGATGGGAAATTATATCATTCTTCTAAAACGAAAGCAGTAATTAACTTTCCAGAACCTAAATGTGTAAAAGATGTTCAAAGTTATTTAGGTTTAACTGATTACTTCAGAAAATTTATACCTAATTATTCATTAATTGCAAAACCGCTTAGTGATTTACTGAAGAAAGATTCTAAATTTAAATTCGAAACTAAAGAACTTTATGCTTTTAACGAATTGAAACGCATCTTGACATCTGAACCTGTTTTGTGTATTTATAATCCGAAAGCAGAAACCGAAATACACACTGATGCTAGTGCTGGCGGTTATGGTGCGGTTCTGTTACAGAAATCCTTAATTGATAATCAGATGCATCCGGTTTATTATATGAGTAGGAAGACGACAGACATTGAACGTAAATATTCGAGCTACGAATTAGAGGTTAAAGCAGTCGTAGAAGTTCTTAAAAAATTCAGGGTGTACGTATTAGGCATACCGTTTAAAATCGTGACAAATTGTAATGCATTCAAACAAACTATGAGCAAGAAAGACATTTGTACTAAAATATCTAGATGGGCATTAATGTTACAAGATTATGATTACACAATCGAACACAGGTTTGGCACCCGTATGAGACATGTGGATGCTCTTAGTCGAAATCCTGTGTGTATGGTAATTCAAGATGGTATAACATTTAAGATAATTCAAGCTCAAGAAACTGATGAAAATATAAAAGTTATAAAAGTTTTGAAGTCTAAGCCATGTGAAGATTATTGTTTGCGGAATGGCGTGCTTTAAAAATGGTGAATGGAATTGAAGCACTAGTAGAACCTGAGATTATACAAATTGAAGTAATTAAAGACGCATATGAACGAGGTCATTTTGCTGCCAAACGTACTGAAGAACGTGTGAGACAACATTTTTATATCCCTAAATTGAAAGAGAAAATTAAAAAATGTATCGCAAATTGTATTACCTGTATACTGGCCAACCGGAAATCTGGAAAGAAGGAATGATTATTACATCTTTTACGTAAGAAGATATACCTCTTACCACATAGACCATTTAAGACCTTTAGAAAGTTCTAACAAGAATTATAAATACATTTTCGCGGTTATTGATTCGTTTACAAAATTTGTTGGGTTATATCCAACTAAAACCACCTATAGTAAAGAAGTAATAGCTAAACTTTAAATTCAAAAATCATTGTTTGGAAATCCCTGCAATATAGTAACTGACAGAGGTACTGCATTTACTTCTCAAAATTTGCTGATTATTGTACTAAGGAAAATATTCATCTATCCTTAATCACAACAGGACTACCAAGAGCCAATGGACAAGTAGAACGGTTGAATTCCACTATCATATCGATCATTTCTAAGTTGGCTATAGATGACCCTTCGAAATGGTACAAACATGTAAATGACGTCCAACAAATAATTAGTTCGACTTTTCAGAGGAGTATCAATTCGTCACCTTTCTAGCTTTTGTTTGGTACGAAGATAAAGACGAATAATGACAGGAAGATCAAAGAACTGATAGAAGCTGAAATCCAGAAGGACTTTATCGAATCTAGAGTAAATCTACGTAAAGAGGCGAAAAGGCAGATTCAGAAGATCCAGAAAAATAATCGAAAGACTTACAATCGAAGTCGAAAATTCCCTCGTAAATACAAGATCAATGATATGGTAGCTATTAAACGCACTCAACTAGAGCCTGGTATAAAGATAAAATCCAAGTTTTTAGTACCTGTGCTGAATACCTGAAACCATGGACAGACGATCTTTTATAATGAAATACCGATTTTGATGATTCCTGATTTAGACTTTTCCTGACTTGACTAATTTTTCCCTATTTGACTGATGAACTAAAGAATGAAGAGTATGAAAGATGACGGCTTCAAGAAGATGGTATCTAAGACGACGCATTCAGAAGACGTAACTACGAAGACGAATCCAGACGAATTGTTCCAGACAACATGAAAGGAAGACGTGTTTGGGAAATACATGCATTCAAATAGACTATTAAAGATGAACGAACGTTGAAGAAGAGCTAAAGCCGTCATTTTTTAACATGTTAAGATGATGAGGGAAGATGGCTGAAATAAACCATTTAAGACGACTTTTCCCTCAATACTAAATTTATATATATATATTTATTTTATTTATTTATATATTTATTTATTTTTTTTATTTTTCAGATCTCTAGATGTTGATGGTCTTACTGCGAGAATGCGAGGCCGCATTCTGTCAGAATAGGCCGAGCAGTTGTGGGATGGCATCTTTCATTATAATCGGATGACGCGACAAGCTGTGAGAATAAATCTTTCTTTTCCGACGATAGAAGTCAGACGATGCGGCCATTAAGACGATGATGCGACTGAAAGATGTTTACATGTAAAAGACGGTCGATTCTCTTTATCTGTAAATATCTATGTAAATTCATCCTTCTACACATGTAATCATTTGTAGTTTGTAGCAACTATTCATGTTTCCATTAAATATTCAGTTATTTGTAAATCGGATTAGTTTATTAGCCCCTAGACAGCCACAAAAGAAGTAAGTTTACAGACATCATATTCCTAGACAGTAAGTACCGATTCTACATGTTTTTTCAGTTACAGATATGAGAAGACTAAAATTGATGAATAGTGCAGTAGTAATTATAATATGCTGTAATTAGATGCCTTTCCTTGCATCAAGCAGTAATAAAACATTGTTTTCCAGGATGTCTGTTCTAATAGTCAGTTTCGTATTATTCAACATTCCCACTTATGATGGAGACCCATTGCTTTCGTGCTGTATCGAATTTAAATGCCCAATCAGAAAAGGATAGGAGCAAAAAAAATTTTAAAACATCAAAATAATAAACTGCAGAGATCCGGCTCTTTATAAATGAAAATACACGCATGTACAAAATAAGAGAATCAGCAAATTTTTTTTACGAAAAGTATTGAACAGAAGGTACTAATTATACAGGCAAATACTTAAGTAATTATCCAGAGTTGAATTAGCAAGAGTGCACGTGGGTATTTGCAGATTCGTGATTGTGAAGGAAATATAAGCGCAGAAAGGGTTTTCAGCGATTTGTGTGCTGGTACTCCTACACACTATTCACAGTGTTTCTTGACAGATTTGGGTACATTTTATAAAGTATCACGTAAAATGAGTAGCCACGAACGTATGGATGTGGGAATGAGATGGAGAATTGTCGATCGTTATTTGACACTTTTAGCGTAGCGACACAGATCTCACGTGAGCTATATGCTGCCACTAGAACTCGAGTTTAACGGTCCACAGTTGCCCGAAGGCTTCGGAGATAGAACTGTATGCCAGGAGACCCACTGTTTGCGTCCTACTCAATGCAGCACACAGGATAGCGCGTTTAGCTTGGTGAAAACAACATGCATCTTGGATAAGACTTCAGCGGAGCACCGAGCTTTTTACAGACGAGTCAAGATTCAGCCTGGACACTGATATCTGTACCTGGACGCTTATTCTAGGATCACTGGATCTGTCTACAACTTGAGCGAACAATATTGACTCAAAAAACCGGTATGGACAGCCATCACAACCTATCGGAGAAAGCCATTCTGTGGTCCTCAGTTGGTGGGCGGGTGGGTCCATTTACTTTACTAAAAGGGGACAATGCTTCAAGGAGCTTTAGGCCAATCGGCAGTACAGACGAGTGACGAAATTTATAGCGCGCGCTGGCTGAAGTTCTAAGAATATTTTCCCATTACAGTAAGACCCCGCTTAACGCTGTTTCGTTTAGCGCTGTTTCGGTTTAGCGCTCTTTTATTTCAACCCGGGGATTCCCCGAAATTGTGCGCAGCGCTAAGTTTCCAAATAACATATCCGAAACAGTGTAGTTGTGTTTCTTGCTTTGTGGACGCATTTTTATCATTTGAAACATTTGTTGACATTATTGTAAGTTTAAATTTGTATAATACTATAACGATTAATACCGTGACAAATATTATGATCTTTAGTTTTTATCATGAGTGATAATAAAAAACAAGAAAAGAAAGCAACCAGAAAAAGCATTTCACTGGAAACTCAAATGCAAGTGATTAGAAGATTAGATTCTGGTGAACGTCAATCTCAAATTAGTGCTGCATTGATTTTGGCAACTTCAACAATAAGGACAATTCTTAAGAATAAAGAAAAAATACTGTCATCGGCAACTGCAACTACGTCAAGCTCTGCAACTAGAATTACCCGTTCTAGAAATAACATTATAGAGGAAATGGAAAAACGACTGTCTATATGGATTGACGACGAAATTGAACGCAATATGCCATTAAGCCAATCTATCATAATGCCTTCTTGACAAAAAGGCAGAAAATTGGAAACCCAGAATAGATTGAATGATCTGACTGAGAATTTTATTTGTTTTTAAAAGTATATGCGTTTATATTGTTTTTATTTTTGTAAGAAATAAATGTTTGATTTTATTTTTATTAAAAAAACATTATTAAATTTAATGCCTAAACATTTTTTATCCGTCTTCCCCTAACCCCATTATTTACATGTTAAGATAGCCTCGCTTAGCGCTGTTTCGCATTACGCTCTACTTCGATGGAACGTATCCCCCGCGTTAAGCGGGGTCTTACTGTATTTCACTAACTCACACACTGCATTTGTAGTTCGAAAAAAATGGCACAAAACAGTATTATGACCAACACGCAGCACAATATGCTCCTGTGTTATGCGAAGGAAAATCCCGTTTTTTAAGGGGAAAGTTAACGCAAGAATTTAGGGCTAAGAAATAAAAAGTGGTGTGAGATACAATGAAAGCAACGGTAAATAGATAAGAGTAAATGAATTAAGCTTACTTCAAATCTTTTTAGAAATAAATAATTTTAATCATTTAAATTTATAATATGAATATTATGCACTACAATCTAATACCAAACTAAGTGTTTTCCCCCCTTCATGTTTACATTAAAACTGTTTTCACGTAATTAATTTTACAGTTAATATTAAAAAAATATTTCTTTAAGTCAGAAATTAGAAAGGAAATATCTCTTTCTTAATATTTCTTCCTTGTACGAGGTAAAAAGGAAGTATTGTAATCGCGAAAAGTTTCAGGCAGCATATTTCAACGAAAATATCCCATTTTGACCTCTTTTTGATCCATTTTGACAGAATAAAACACTCTTCTCCTCTAAAAAAAAAAAATTATAAAACTGCTTTAAAACGAATTCTGAAGAGAATTTTTCGTGGCGTCTGTACGAACGTATGTACGTACGTACCTCGCATAACTCAAAAACGAGTAGCCTCAGAACGTTGAAATTTTGTATATAGGACTGCTATAACATGCAGATGTGCACCTCGTATTTTATTTGCAATCGGCCGCACCAAACGTATATAAATATATTTATATATAGTATATCCACTCTGTTACCCGGCTCAGTGATCTCAGTTTCTTTATTCTTATATGTTTGTAAATTGTACATTTTTTGCTTTAAAAATGATTGAATTATGTTGTTCATATCTTCCGGTTAAGGGTTTTATGCCTTTAGTAAATCTGTATGCAATATTTTTAGAATTATCAACAATTTTAATATTGTTTAAGTGGCGCTAAGCCTAATAATGTTTTTGATGGCGGCCATTGCTCTTGTTTACATTTGAAACAGCAGGATAGCGGATTTGTTGCCAATCTAGAGAAATTTAGCTTCGCAACAACAAAGATAACGCCTTCATTTATTATTTAAATCATGCTTAATCCTTTCTGGATTTTTTTCGAGGAAATAAGCGTTTAAGATTTACTTTGTAATTTTTAATACAGATATTTTGAGTTTTTATGTATTTTTGGCTTGTCGCGAAGTGAAAACTGAATTAATTGAATGAGAAATACTCAATCGTCTGTGAAAAACTGTTTCTTTTTTGTTTTGTTTGCTTAATTTCTTTTATAAATCGTTCTAGCTTTGTTATAGTTTTTGAATAGAACATGTAGCAACGATTAGATAACTCTTTAAATGATATAAATTTTGCGCATTCTGAGTTATAATATGAACGAAATATAATACTGTTAAGTAAACCTAGCGCCAGAGTGTCGGTATGGTAAACAAAGTGAATTTTAAAGAATGCATTTATTCTATTGTGGTTTATGCGCTGTCGGCGAAGTAGGTTTAATTCAATCTAATAAGTTTAAATGAAATGCAAGAAAAAATGCGTGTAATTTAATATTCCGTACAAGGAAGTCATGTGGTGTACACATCAGATTTTTTTACTTCCTTGTACGAAGTAAAAAGGTAGTATTGTAATCGCGAAAAGTTTCAGGCAGCATATTTCAATGAAAATATCCATTTTGACCGCCATCGAAAGCAATTTAACGGTGTTTTTCCGTGATATCTGTACGTAAGGACAGAATAAAATACTCTTTTCCTTCAAAAAAAAAAAAAAAAAAAAAAAAAAAACTATAAAACTGCTTTAAAATTATATTCTGAAGAGAATTTTTCGTGGCGTCTGTACGAACGTACGTACGTATCTGGCATAATTCAAAAACGAGTAGCCTCAGAACGTTGAAATTTTGTATATAGGACTGCTATAACATGTAGACGTGCACCTCGTATTTTGGTTGCAATCGGCCGCACGAAACGTATATAAATATATTTATATATATATATATCCACTCTGTTAGCAGGCTCAGTGATCTCAGTTTCTTTACTCTTATATGTTTGTAAATTGTACATTTTTTGCTTTAAAAATGATTGAATTATGTTGTTCTTATCTTCCGGTTAAGGTTTTTATGCCTTTAGTAAATCTGTATGCAATATTTTTAGAATTATCAACAATTTTAAAGTTGTCTAAGTACCGCTAAGCCTTTTTTAATGGCGGCCATTGATGTTTACATTTGAAACAGGAGACTAGTGGATTTGTTGCCAATCTAGAGAAACTTAGCTTCGCAACAACAAAAATAACTCATTCATTTATTATTGCCAATTAAATCATGCTTAATTCTTTCTGGAATTTTTTTTAGGAAATAAGTGTTTAAGATTTACTTCGTAATTTTTAATATAGATATTTTGAGTTTTTATGTATTTTTGCCTTCTCGCGAAGTGAGAACTGAATTAATTAAATGAGAAATACTCAATCGTCTGTGAAAAACTGTTTCTTTTTTGTTTTGTTTGCTTAATTTCTTTTATACATCATTCTAGCTTTATTATAGTATTTGAATAGAACATGTGGAACGATTAGATAATTCTATTCTTTAAATGATATAAATTTTGTGCATTATGAGTTATAATATGAACGAAATATATAAGTTAACTGTTATATAATTATTGGATTATATAACAGTTAACTTAGTTTCCTTTATATAATTATTATATAAGTTAACTGTTATATAACTATTACTACTGTTAAGTGAATCTAGCGCCAGAGTGTCGCTATGGTAAACAAATACTAGAGTGAATTTTAAAGAATGTATTTATTCTAGTGTGGTTTATGCGCTGTCGGTGAAGTAGATTTAAATCCATCCAATAAGTTTAAATGAAATGCAAGAAAAAGTGCGTATAATTTAATATTCCGTACAAGGAAGTTATGTGGTGTACACATCAGATTTTTTTAATTAGTTTTTCTATGAAAATTATTTCTTTCAGGAAAAGAAATAAAATTCATTCACTCTTACATTGCTGCTGCATTTACATTGCTTACATTGCTGCTGCATTCAGCCATCACACACGCATCCAAATGTTTTATTTTAAATAATTTATTCTATAATTAACATGAAAGAAAATATTTTTTCAGTATAAAATATATAACTAAAATTATACTAATCTGTCCTGTATGTGTGATTAATTCATATTGCAGTTTTTGTCACACAATTACTAATACTTTTTTTTAACATTACATTGCTGTTATTTTAAGTTCTTATATATATAAGAACAATAATAAGCAGTTCTTATGTGTTCTTATATACATAAGAACTTATATACATAAGATACATAAGTTATGTGTTCTTATATACATAAGAACTGCTTATTTTAAAAATTCTTTCTTCTCAAAAGATTTTATTCTGTGAAAATAATTAAAAGATAGTAATATTACTTTAACAATGCAAGTACTAAAATAAAAATAATCAGCGTAGGTTTCCTGCAGTTAAAGTCCTTGTCAAACCAGCATTTCGACACATTAAATAGAAAACTAATAACAATCAATACCTCTTTTACAACATAAAAATGAGAACTTTGCTAAGAACGTTTTTTTTTTTTTTTTTTTTTTTTTAAGTTTGCAAAGAAACAATGATTTTTTAATACTAATGGATTACAAAAGTACTATTCCATGAACAAACCCTCAGTCTTATAGCATTGTTACTTTATAGCATAATACAATAATAATGCAGTATAATTCTACTAATAAGCTCACCAGCGGCCGAGCGGTAGAGTCGCTGAACGCAGGTAGTTTGTTCAAAGGTTCGAATCCCGCGAATGAGCTGGCCGCATAGGTGTTTTCGTGGCTTTCCCCATGTTAACGAGTATACGCGCGTGTTTCCCTCAGAACCAGGACGGTTATTCTACGCTACGAGAGTCAACAGCAAGTTGTGGGCCGCCAGATGTCGCTGCTAGTAAAAAAAAGGTCTGTTCAACATCCTATATTCTCTGAGTACGGAAGTTGTCGAAAGAGCGCAAAAAAGTGTTGCCGTGTCGTCAATCAGGGTTGTGCAGTTCATGTGCTGTACACAATGGCTTCGTATGTGTTTTCGCCGCTGATTTTTTTCATATTTAAACGAAGAATAGGGTCGTAGATCTCTGAATCGGTGGCGAATTTATAGAAAATATGTTGATGCTTTTGCTCTGCCAGAAGCTGTTTTCATTGCGTATTTCAGATTGCCAAAATTTATAGTTATTTTAATTTGCGATAAACTGAGAGAATATATGGAGCCACATTCAGAAAACAAGAACGCAATTTCTACTGAAAGAAAGGTTATTTATACTATTCCTGAAATTATATATATAAATTGTAATTATATGCTTTAAAAATTTAGAAGATAATAAGTTTATAAAGCACATAAACCTTTTTAATACAAATATAGACATCCGATAAGCTCCTACTCGATTTATGTACAGCAAGAATTACGTTTATTTAAAATCTAACAGTTAGATACCTATCGAACAATACTGTGAACACAAAAAGGAATGTCGTTCATTATTACGCGAAATTCACACTACTGTAAAATAATAATAATAATAATAACAATAATAAATTATAAAACTATAAAATAGCTTTATAATATTTTTTTCAGTAGCAGTAGTTCAACTAGTGTGATACTTTTAAAAATGAGTTTTAGCCAGAAGGACTATTAATTTCGTTTCGCCATTTTGTGGCGTTTCACTTTTCAAATCGTTTCCATCAAATATTATCGCACTGTATTATATTTAAAGAAATTAAATAATGAGGAATCTGCATAAATGTATGAATGTTTCTTGCACTGTGATACAACAACGCTACCTAGAGCCATGAAATTTTTAATAACGTAATCCTCCATCCTAATATAGGCATCTGGAGAGCCAAATTTGGAACTGGGAATTTGTTTTATTATGTTTCATATTTTGTAAAGCATTTATGAGTGTTTGATTAAGAGTTTTGATTATGAGTGTTAGAAACTCAACGATTTCAAAGCGAGCAATGGCAACATTGTACGAAAAAAAAAGAGGAAAAAAACATTTTCATCTCTAGTGCGAGAGACTATGAATCGGAAATCCTAAAGATATGCTCTTTTTAAATTATATGACATTGTTGTTGAATTACGTTAAACAACAAAACGTTAAAAAACGGCCCTTTAGGAATAATATAAAATATGAAGGCTTTCAGATTTATTTATTTATTTATTTATTTTTGGTGCGTGTGTGATTTTATTACGTTTTAAGTCTGGAATACGATACTATCTCGCCCTCTTCAGAATGGCGGTGTGTTTAATTATGGCAAAGCACACTAGGGCTATCTGCCTAAGGGGAGGGAGGACTTACTAAGGGAAAGTGGTTAGTATACACGTTGCACATGGGGGAAAACCACGAAAACACCCATGAAGCCAGTCCGCTCGCGGGATTCGAACCTCGGACCGAACTACCAGTATTCAGCGACTTTACCGCTCGGCCGCTGGTGGGCCCCTTTTCAGGAAAAAGGATCATTATGGTGGTGGAGGTATAGTGGTTTGGGTAGGCATTATGTAGGACGGTCGCATAGCCGTTTATAATTATTAAAGTATTAAATTTTATTTATTTTTAAAAAATATTTGTTGAAAAGCACTATGTTATGGAAAATTCTTATGTATGTTTTGTTGTGTATAATTTTTGCGTATTATTTTACTGTGTTTCATGAATTTGTATTGAGCTTATTTTAAATTAATGTATAATATTTAATATTAAACTTTACGGCAAAGCTCCCTTAAGTTTGGCAGAATATGTGTTACAGTTAAAAGGGCGCGGGTGTATTTCCGTTCCTCACGAGTCAGCTTCTTTGGAGGTTAGAGGTCAGACTGTCCAGCTGCATTTTCCTCTTTTCGCGGGGGTTGAAAACAAGTGTTTTGCTCGTTCGGAGGCCAATAGTTCTAAGTAGCGGCGATTTTTTTAGCAGAGTTATAGGTTGGAAACATTCTTCTGATGGGTGCGAAAGAAAGGGTCTGTCATCTTGTAGAAAGTTCTGAATTTCTGAGAATTTTAAAGGCTATTTATTACCTTTTTCTAGTTGGCTAGAGGGAGTCCAAGTTTCCTTAAGATTGATCAAATTTTTAATTTTATTGTTGTTTGAGCCAATAGTGATTTTGAGGCGTTTCTTGGTGAGTGTCAACCGAGTTTTCTTAAGCCGTTGCACGGGAGGCAGGAGAGATTTTTTTTGACTGAAAAAAGAGATTTTTAGAGAAGACTTTTTAGCAGATTTTTTTGGAGCCTTAGCGGGTTTGCTTCTTTAACGGCGGTCAGTGAGGTGCTGGGATGGAGCGGAGGAAAAACGTGGCGGTTCTTCGGGGGTCGACCGCGGTTTACAGTTAAGCTGTTTATTCGAGATTTTGGTTACGGACTCGTGTCCGAGATTGTGCGGGTGACGTGTTGGATGGATACACCATATGGAGTTTCTCGAAAAGAGGACCTTGTTTTGCTGGACAGGCGAGCAAGGAAAGGTTCTACAGCGTATTTTATGGAGGGGGAAATATTCGTTGGGTTAGAAGCTCTACATGGTCGACTGGGACCTCGAGCGAGGCTAGTTTATTCCCCTCCTTGTTTTCGTCTGCGGAGCACGTTGACACATTTGGTGTGGCCTTGGAAGCTGAAATATGTATGGCGATAACTGGCTCTTCTGGTAGTCGGGAAACCCCATCCCGTGAAGATTTCTCTGTTTGGGTTGCTGGATTTGGCTTCCTGCTGATCACTTTCTACGCCAAATTTTCAAAAAACGCGCCAGCTATTAAAGTGGATGCGCAGTGTTTTCAAGGGAGATTTCAGGATCTACTTGATTTACGATTAATGCCAGGTTCCCTCGGGATCTCTTTCATGCTACTGGGAAGTACTGCCCCAGTGCAGTAGAAGCCCAGTATCATACAAATTAAGTATCTAAGTATCAAGGGAGACGAGGAAACCATTTTGAATGATACGCTACCTTTTGAAGGGACCAAGGAGATTTTTTCGTATGACTTCTAAGATGCAGAGCGGAGACCAGCAGTCGGTGTTTCTGAGAAGATGAAAGATTAAACAACCTATCCAGAAGGAAGGCTTAGTAGCACCAGACTTTCAGAATTGGCAGCGTTTCGGGGATGACCGGAGTCCTGCCGGTTGGAAGCGGCTGTGGGGTGGAGAGCGTGGCCTCCGAAAGTGTTGCACATTATTAATTCTAAATTGTTTTTTTTTTTTTTCCTTTTACAGAAATCTCTACCGACGAAAATCTCTACTGATTGTTATTTCCAGTTCGCGTCGCCTGTAGCAAGTACCCAAAATATTGTTTGATGCCTCCCCAAAAAGGTGAAATTGTTAAATTTGTAAGCAGGTATGTCTTTTCAGTTGTTTCTTCAGATTTAAGGCTGACCTGCCGCCACCCTTGTTAAAAATGTAAATTATTCATACTATTTGCTCATTAATAAACGTTAGATGGATTTTACCTACTTAGCCTTGTAATTATTGTAGTTAATTCCTTACACTCGACCTTAGTCATAGAATGAGTTTAGCCTACACAACGCAATTTCCTGAAATTTAGAATTGTTTGCATATTTTGTTTTTATGTTACACTATGATAACTACTCATCTCCTATGTTATGTGATTGATACAATATTGGTTGAAATGTTCTGTTATGTTACCCATATAAATACAATTACCTACCTCATAATCTGGTATGAACATTGGTAATAGTAATTACACAGTAATGATGTTCAGTAGTAAATAATACGTATGAAATTATATTATGCAATAATGATATAACAACTATTAAAATCATAATCAAATCATATTTCTCAGTTTAAAACACACGTAATTTATGACATTTATTCTTAATTGATATTAGGATAATTACAATTAAAAGCTACAAAACATTGTTCCCACTAGTTTCTGCTTTCTTTATCTAATAACTTGTCAGTCAGATAAAAGTTTAAATCAAGCTCTTTATTTAAACAGAACTTGGAACATGAGGGCACGTTCTTATGCTAACAAAATTAACTGCAGCTCGTGGTGTTGGAAATAAACAGGAGCAATCAAATTTAAACTAAAAATGTGGACTAGTAGTCAAAGACTACACCTTTACCTTTACCTTCACTTCATGAACTTTATAAGAAATAGACTAACCCAGTGGGCGGGGCGCGCGTCACCGACATGTCCGCAAGAAAGAGTAGGGACGATCTGGTTTACTTTAACACTGAAACCTATGGCTTTTGTATCACATAACTGTTTTTAATTATTAAATGTGATACGTTGTATAGTGATGAGATTATGAAAGTCACAGTTTTTTCCAAATAAGATTTAATATAGCTCATTAAAGCACTTTGTACAGCATTTCGCGCATTTTTTTCACGCGTAATTCTTGTACGAACATCTTTACTATGGTAAAACGGTAAAAGCTCTAAGCACAAAATTTATGAACTTAATTGTGAGTACAAATAAAGTAAAATTAAATAAGATTGATAGTACGTGATGCTTTGAAATAAATAAAGTAAAATTGAACAAGATCTGATAATTTTTTTTTAATTTAATGAACATTTTCTGGCAGCGATTTTCCAAACTATAATAACATTACAAAACGATTATTTATTTGATTATATGATTATTAACATTAAAGTGGACAATTTATTTTAATAATTTATAAAATTCGGAGCATAAAATTTTCTGAGTGTAATGAAGGGGAAAAAAAAAAAAAGATAAAATCTAGAAGCACTCAGATTTTATATTACGCCCGAAAGGGATCTTTTTAACGTTTTGTGTGTTACCTATACTTATTGAATATCATGTTCTTCGCCCGTAAACCACATAAAATTCAATTCAACAGCAATATCACAAAATATTTGAAAACATCATATCTTTAGAATTTCCGCGCTGGAGATAAAAATGTTATTTTTCGTACAGCGTTACCACTGCTCGCTTTGAACTCGTTGAGTTTGTTAATCAAAAATTCGTTAAAGTTTTACAAAATATGAAATAGATTAAAACAAATTCGAAAGATACATGTATTCATGCAGATTCTTCATTATTTAATTTCTTTAAATATAATACAGGGCGATAATATTTGGTAACAACAATTTGCAAGGAGACACGGACATTTAAAGTGAAACAGCGCAAAATACCGCTTCGAAACTAACAGCCTGTCTAGGATACCGCCCCTTTGAGCTAATAAATTAAATTAACAGTAAATAAAAAAAAAAAAATTAAAAAAAAAATCTTATGCAGAACTAAAAATAAATTAAAAAAATAATCACTATAAAATACAATCAAATTAATTATTACGGTTAAATACAATTTTAATATTAGAATTAAATGTATAAAAATTATTAAGGAGTAAAAAGTGTTTATCACTATGATGTATTATGAAATATAATTGAAATAAAATTCCTTTATAGAAATTGTGCTACAATACTCATCTATAATTTTAAAAAAGCAGCACAATTTAGAATTTTAAACAAAACTTTCAAAAATTAGTTTTAAAATATTTTAGTACTTTTACTTATTTATAACAATAAAAAGCATAAAACATGCAAAGAAAATTACTTGTTTGAAATTTTCTATTAGTTCAGATTTCAAATATTATTTTCTAAAAGAAGTAGTTACAAATTTTCTTATAGCATAAGAAAAGCTAAAAAAATATCCAGCCCTAAAAGCATGCAACTGCTTTATAATTATTTGGAACGTTAATTATGCTTGATAAATATGCTAATTTTTTTTAAATCAATCTCAGTTTCAAAAATAAAAATATGTAGAAATTCTAATTTGTGAAATGAGGCGCTACAACCAATTTTTTCTTGACAATTATGCACAGTGCAATAGCCAACCATTGTAAGTTTCTGCAAGTTGTCCCTACTCCTCCAGATGTGATCAATGTGACAGCTGGTAATGCGTCAGAAAAGGGAGAAAGGCCATTTGGGTTGGTCTATTTCTTATAAGGTCCATGCTTCACTCGCATTTGGTACCAACTACAGTGAGTTATCACCAATAGATCAAGTATGCCTTAGGCCTTCCACGTTTGTATCAAAAAGAAGATGTACTACTGGTACATTTATCACCCAGAGGCGTAGAATGCATTCAAAAACTCTAAGGTTTGGAGTAATTTGGTCGTGGAGAAGCAAAAGTTTCCATAGATCTTAAGTTGTAAAGCAATCTTTTACAAATGGTCGCATTCAGTCTCTGCTAGATATTAATTCGGAGTTATTTAAGAAGAAGCATTCTGAATTGGGAGCACTTTATCACAGGATAGGAAAACAGTTTAAGTCTGCGTTCAATTAATCAGTAATGTCCTTAACATGCACCGAAACGTCAAAGTTCAATCAGACTTTGGTCAAAAACACAGAGTTCATGAAAATTAGTAGAATCTGCATTCACACACAATTGTCTTTGGTAAAAAACACATATTTACAGTTACCAAGATACGTTATGGTGTATTGTGTGGAGTCTTTTTACCACGCTTTCAATTGTAGGATCGTAGTCACACAAACTTCGGAGAGAGGCTTATCTTGAGTTACTTAAACTTTCGAAGAAATTATGAGACAAGATTAATATCTGTTCGTGCATGGCTTTTACGTTAAGGTTGAGCTGAATATCCGCATTTTTCACATACCAGGGAGCTTTCACTATGGAACGTAGAATTTTATTATGGAGAATATCAATTTTAGCGCTTTGTTTTAATGGCGGTTACCCAAACCGGCACGGCATAACGCATGATAGGCCTTATTAAAGTGATATAGAGAGTTCTTTTGATTTTGAGTGATAATTTAGAGTTCTTGCCTATTAGGCTGTAAAGTGCACAAAAAGCCGCATTTGCTTTATCTGCCACTGCTTTCACGATATGCGAAGAAGACTACGCAATTTAATCTTTCTTTATATATATAAGCGGCTTAAGTGTGTGTCGCCGATAGTTTATTGTTGCCACTCGAAAACATGAGCGCGGAAATTAATGTTTCCGCAGTTTTTAATTAATATCTCGGCCGATTAAAGTCGTACGAAAGTGAGAACGGTATCGATGAATTCGGAAAATTTTTTGGAAACCGAGGATACACATCTCGAATTTCACCTCGGCGCCGTTCCGTAGATATTCGAGAAAAAAGAATTTGGCATGTAGCCAAATCCCTCGAATAGGGAAAACCCAAGAAAGAAAATGGAAAATGTAGGGAAAATTAGTTTTTAATTAATATCTCGGCTAATTAAAGTCCCACGAAGACACGAATGGTCAAAATGTCGTGTCACGGACCTGCGGAATCCAACGGTGTGCTTCCCAAAGCCCGGGAGCCAGCCGTTTCCGAGGAGATGATGTTACTTCACCCCATATATATATATATGCGGCTTAAGTGTCTGTCGCCGATATTTTATTGGTTGCTTGCGTAATTGTATTAGCCAATGGGGTGAAGTTACCACGGCACAGGGTTGCCGTTTCAATTGACACGTAGACAATATCCTGTAAAACTTGCGTTTGCTATGAACATCAATAAGTCTCAGGGCCAAACGCTTAAGCGTGTTGGCATTTTTTTACCTGAGCCTGCATTTGGAGATGGTCAACTTTATGTTGCCTGTTCAAGAGTTCGTGAAAGAACGGACGTAAAATTAAAAATAATGGATGGTCCTCTGCAAGGCGAGCTTAAAAATGATGGAAAGATCTACACAAGAAATATTGTGTACAAAGAGATCTTTGACATGTGAATTAACATTTTATTATTTAAATCACCTTTATTTATTGAGCTAGCGATGGCTCTTAAGAAATATACCGCCAGCGGTTTCGTTCATTGCACTTTACTTTAAGCAATTAAGCAAGTAGAAGGGGAGAACCCCGTAGGGCAGTAAGCAAAGGGGCGTCCTCGCCGCCTGCCCTGGGTAAATCAGTTTGAATTAGCAGACACCTTTGCACAAATCATTTTAATTACAATTTATAATACCTAGAACAGCGGTCATTTCGTATGACCGCCGGGCTTTCTAGTTTTAATATAAGCTGGCTCAATAAGTGTATCATCGTAACAAATTCAAATGGCGGCAGCGATAACGCAAACATGAATAATTACAAATTATCAGAACTAATGCAGCATGCATCTTACAATCCTAAAAACTCAGTTTAAATACTATCTAATTAATTAGCATTCTGGTGAGGAAACGAAAAGAAATAAAAGTAACGGCTGAAATTATACACTGGTTAATTCGCCTACAGCACCTATTTATTTAAAATGCTAACAATAACGAAAAATGTTCGACAAACAGCGACGTCATATGCAATTGCATGCTTTCTTCAACGTCAGAATATGATCGTATATTTTTAATGTACTTTTATTTCATATTTTGAAAAATTTACAATTTTTTCTTTTATTAGAAACTGTACGATTTGAAAGCGAGCAGTTGCAACAATTTTCGAAATAAAACAGATTTTTATCTCCAGCGAGCGAGACTTTTGCCACTTGGAAAAACGAGCTTCATCATTTGGAATGCCCATCTACTGCAATACCACACACACACACATATATGCAATAAAAAAGCAAAATTTAGAAGTACTGAGATGAGAACACTGAGACGTAGAAACGCAGAAATACTGATGGCGTAGATACTTGATATTTAGAACGCAGAATTCGTAATGACTAATAAACTTGGCAGTCGAGGTGGCTTTAATTCCATTGTTATTTAAATTCACATTTAGAGTCACAGTTCACTTGGCATTCTTAATCGTGCCTACTTTCAGAACATTTACATTTTTGAATACAGTTGCGGCAGGAACAGAGCACAGCGAAATGACGTCTAAGCAGCAACAGGAGTTACAAGCGAAGTAAGAATTTATCCAATATGGCAGCTCACCTAAGAGGAAGGTTATGGTTTTGCAGAGGTTTCAATTCTCAGAGTTTAAGTTCCAAAATAATTACGTCATAAGCATTACGTAAGCTTTGTGGCATAGATTAATCTAGAAATGAAGCAGTCCAGAAATATTATTATTATTAAAATGAAGAGGAAA
Organism: Stegodyphus dumicola; assembly: GCF_044657685.1. Lineage (NCBI taxonomy): Eukaryota > Metazoa > Arthropoda > Arachnida > Araneae > Eresidae > Stegodyphus > Stegodyphus dumicola. The sequence goes on from NC_140771.1 coordinate 206,964,981, forward strand.
TAACCAAATGAAAAAAAGAGCAATTAAAAGGCTATTACTAAATTAAATTATTAAGCTGATTTACATATTTTTTATGGAAATAAAATACAAACAATAAATAACAGAACTAAATAATTATATACACTAAAAAGCGGCTGATTCATAATTAGCCATTTAAATATATTTTAATTCCATGCGCCTGGGCAAATATTTCCTCCATTATACCTTCAAATTTTGATTTAGCCAAAATTTCCTTCTCTATGTTCATCAATAGCAATGACTCCAAATTAGCTTGCTTCGTAGTACTCCGTAATCTACTTTTTACAATTTTCAATTTTGAAAAAGCTCTTTCGTATTCAGCGTGCGTTTTAGATAGGGTGAGTACAGTCTTATAAGCAAAAAAGACATTGGCCTACGCGTTACTATATAAATTATATTTCAAGAGTAATTTATATACACACAAGATGCAATTTTTGCAAAAACTATATTTAGCTTTAAATGAATGCTCATTAATAGATAGAGGACTCTCTCCTTCTGACTCTATCAGATTCAAAATAATGATTTTCAACTGAGTTTTTCAGTATTTTCCATTTATTTACCAGGTCTTGATATTCATCCTTAAGATTATCAATTGTTACACATGCATAATGACCTAATAATATAGATAAATAGTCGAAAATGGCTTCGAAATGTTTTGGGGATCGAGAAGAGATGTCTTCATAAAACTCCCTACGCCCTTTAAACCTACCTTCCATCGGTGAAATGGTGTTATCCATTATACAATTAAAGACAGTAACTTCGAATTGTTTGACAGGGCAATTGAAATTATAGTCGGATCATGCTTCGTCGTCCATCTGCTTCATTTTACTGCATCTTCTTCTTCTATAATTAACCCTTTCTAGTGTATTACTGTAATCCGTTTCAAACGATTTTGATTCGTTAAATATTAAATGTTTCTAGAAATGGCTTTTAAAGAACTTGTAGCCTCCATAACCATATTATATGCTAGGATATAATTTAATCCTTTAGTCTGTAAATATTTTAATATTGGCTCAGTATATTAAAATATTTTCAAAAATTCGTGAGCAGATACAATTATTTTAAAAGTTTATATTTTGCCCAGAATAGATTTTGCGATATGTCGTATCTGCGTATTTTGTATATCATTGGAAGCAATACCTTTGAGTGCAAGTATTAACTATACGTATAAACAATTGAATGTGCCAAAAATTTGTTTTAGGGCGTAGTATTTCGAACTCCATCTAGTTTCACCCATTAGATGAAGGTTTTATTATCGATTCCTCGCTACACATCCATTCCTTGATAGGATTCTTTAAGAATTTGCCACACTGATTTATTAGAGGAAAAAAGAAAAGTTCCTTCTAAAACGTTATTCGCAGAATCGACTAATACTAAACTTAGAGCATGGGAATAATACCAAACGTAAGTTTGGTGAGGTGCTTTTTCACTCAAGCATTTAGTAAAAGAATTGTACACACCGCGCATATTTGATGTACACTGTACTGGGCCGATTGACAAAATTCAAACTGCGTTTTGCATGTCTCGAAAGCGCGACTTAGGATATATATTAGTTATTTATACATAGCACTATTCTAAAATAGGTATTTTGCCACAAAATCGGACTTTTTCTGAAATAACATACCAATTTTTTTCCATATTTCGATTGTACGACTCAAATTATGCCAGAATACCAAGTTTTGTAAAAATCGTACGAGTAGTTTTTAAAATATTAGCTCCTCAATGTTAACTGAATTTGGCAAATATTTATTAATATCTCTTTTTTTATTAAACTTTTTTGATTTTTTCTCTCACATTTCGAAATTTAGGTTCATTTCAAATAAAATTTACCCATTTTTTGTGTTTTATTTTTTAAATTTCTATTTTTAAATAATTGTTATAAATTTTTCGAAAAAAATTTTGAATTATAACCTATAAAATTTTTACCATCATCATAAAGTAGGTGTATTTTTAAGCATATCTGCAAAAAATTAGACTTTTTTATTCAAAATTTTCTAAGATATACACGAATTTACATATTTTCGTGTTTTGAAATTTGGCATCTTTTTTTTTTTGAGCGATAATAACGCCAAATGTGGTTTATGGATTTTTGTTACACTGAATTGCCACAGCTATTTTTAACCTTAAATTTCAAGTAAAATTTTACGGAGAATTAATTATATGAAATTTTTTCCCTCAATAAGGCGTAATAAATATTTATTAATACTATATGAAAATCTATTTTTTTAAATTATAGATGATATTATTCAAATTTTTAACAATTTTTTTAAATTTCTCTCTTTCTTCCTTTTTTTAAAAAAAATAAGAGTACATTTTTCTAAGAGTAAATTTTTACCTTCGGCGTTTTATCGTCTGCTACTTTAGTTCGTTTAAATCGAATTGTCTAAAACTGAGAATTTTCGTTTAATGTTTATTTGAATTTTATGAAAATATTTTATGACATGAACTGCATAATTTATTTCTAAACAAACTGTTGCTTTTGAAGTGGCTGAAAGAGCGGCAGATACTATCATCCATATTTTTAAAGCACAGTATATTTTTATAGAAACTTAAGATTCAGAATAATCATTTATATAAGTCAAATTATGATATAAACATACAACCCTCTAGAGACTGAATTAGTGGAAGTTCAATGGTTATGTAGAAATGATCTGCAGCTACTTAATGGCTGGATAAGTCAGCAGCTTCTGTGGACAAGTAAGAATAATTATATAAACGACACACAACATTCTGGATTCAATTAACAACGAGGATACGATGTTTATTAAATGAATTTAAGAAGTTTTAACACATAAAAAATCAACTCATTTTTTATCTTAAATGTATTTTTGTGCGTAGCGTATTTTCATTATATCCTTAAAATTCTAATTTAGAATGTAATTGTCAAGAACTGAATCCTAATCATCAGTAATATAATAAGTAATTATTACGGTTATTAATAAATCCTTCTTATAAAGTAATTGCAAATATTTCAAAAAAACTTTGTCTGAATGCAAATATTTTTCTATGCAAAATTTTTAATTTTATATTAATCAAGATTGCACACGATATTATTTATTTGCACTTCAATTTTTACCGTCAGCTCTAGTAGAAGTTACAAATCAATTATATTCAATTAAGGATTGGATTGGATTGGATTATTTAATTATGGCAAAGCACTCGAGGGCTATCTGCCTAAAGGGAGGGTTGCCTTCGTGGAGGACTTTCTAAGGTAAACTAGCTCGTATACACGTTACACATGAGGAAAACCACGAAAACGCCCATGCAGCCAGCCCGTTCGCGGGATTTGAACTTCAGACCGAACTACCAGTGCTCAGCGTCTTTACCGCTCGGCCGCTGGTGTGGTATTTAATTAAGGAATGACCATCTAAATTTAGAAACAGCGATCGTAATTCTATTATTTACCGTAACAGCAATTCAATTATTGGCGCCGTATCTTTCATGTTACTCCCGATTGGCAAGCTACATGATTTTTAATGAGTATTCGTGTTTTGCTAGTAAGTTCATTTGGAAATCGCGCTTAAACTAGGTTAGTTGTTTGTTTGAACATAGAAAGAACATGGGAGCTATTTGGTCAAGATACTTTCATAGAGAACCTTTGTAAAGAGAACCTAGAAAACTACGAAAACCAACCATGCAGCCTGGGTTAGACTTCGCAACAAACAATTAGTATTTAACAATCTTCAAATGCTAGGCAACTGGTGAGGCTCCAATTTAATATTTTATTTGTAAATATTTAAAATATTGTTGTACACTTAGACACAAAAAGCAGAATTTAAGTTCTGTTAACTCATTAGTAAACTACCAAGCCGTAGTGCAAATGAATATTCAATTTCTTTTGCAATAATTGTATTCACTTAATATTCTTGGAATATGAGCTAAAGAAGGAACGTTCTTGGAAGATTAAAGAAGTGTTTAAATCCAGTGATATAAGGTTTGTCTTTGAAGCTCAGGATCAAAACGTTTCTGCAATTGCCCCAGTAGTTGACTTGTAAATGGCTGTGAATTAAGCAGATGACTTTTAATCTTACGTTTTTCAGTCAGACAACGTATTCCAAATGTTTTGTATTGCATGATAATGCATCTTTTCATTATTCAATAACCAGTCGGAGAACCGTTTGTGTTCCGAAAATAAGTATGTGTACTCAATCGTCCTGCATGTTTTTCAAATTTGTCTTCTTGTGATTTTTTTCTTTCCCAAAAACTAAAGTTGCCTCTCAAAGGGAAGTTTTTTGATATTGAAGAGACAAAAGGAGTATGACATCTACTTTTAGAGGCATTTCAAAAACAGATCTCTACAAGCCTTCTCTTCCATTACATGTTGTGCAGTCAGACAAAAAGTTGCATCAGCGTAAATTCTATAATCTATTTTTATTACACTCTGATTACTTTACTAACGTACAGTGAATATATACTAAGTCTTTTACTTCAGCTTAAGTAATTCGGAATTCTTGACGGAATTGTTGTCGGAACTAGGACTTAGAAGATAAGTCAAATTAAATATTTCGATAACCCAATAAATTCAAGGTCGAATTTCAATATTTTATTTTCGAAGGGAGGGGAAATGTTTTCAGTTTTGGTCCATTATCCTAAGTATATTTGCTTCGATTCTTTATTTTTCCATAAAAGCGAAAAATTTACGTATGGTATACATATAACGCATAGCTTCAAATGAAAATTTAATAATATACGGAGTGGTTATAATTAAAGTTCCACATTGAAACAGTCATAAAATGAAAACTACTGGATCAAATGTTATCAAACCTGGTAATCGTGTAAAGGAGGTCATAGGAATTTATTTTCCGCGAAAAAAAGGAAGTTCCAAACCTCACCACCAGGGGGAAATGGCGCTGTATGCAATATTTTTAAACGAAATATGGGCCGGAATCTAACTTAACCTTTTGTTACACGGGTTTAATATATTGTATACCCTTAAATTTTGAAGTAAGCAAATTACCATTTAAAGGCGTTAAATTCGATAAACGTTGAGTGCGCCATCCGTGTAAGTGAGAAATTCGTCCGTGAAAACCACGAATTAGCGATTAGAAAATGTGAGATCGCAAATCACTCGCACAAGTGCGTACAATCTGGAAATCGTTTTCTTATAGATCGCTAATTTGTAATTTTTGAAGCCTCAATTCGGCCCTAAAACATGAAGATAGCGATTCAAAACGTTTTTAATCGATTTGGGCCAAAGAAATCCCTCATGTTATCTAGTTCCATTGCATTTTCTTAGTGCATTCGATTGCATAGCATTCCACACCGTTTAGTGTTGAATGACAGCTAGTTTTATAACTGAACCATTTTTCTCTGAAGAGCAGTAGACAGCAGACCACTGTGATTGCAGCTCACACAGAGTCAATGTTAAAATGTTTCGTGATACATGAACTGCAGTAACGTGGCATTTTAGATACTACGATTTTTATGCAGTGCTGGGCCCCACCTCACGTGTGTCGCACAGTTACTTAGGCAACATTTCACGAATGAACGTCTTTTATAGGCCAACACTTCTCCTCTTCCCACCAGTCCTCAACCTCTGTGACTTTTAGCTATGGGGTTTTCTCAAAAGCACTGTTTATGATGATAATCTAAACAATTTGGCAGAAATGAAAAATGTGATACACTGACATGTCCGTAACATTCCTCCTGATATGCTAAGAGCTGCTGTTGAGAATGCAGTAACAGGATTTAACTTGCTTTCGGAAAATGCTGGACGCTACATTGAACATGCTTTGTAACACGTTTCGGAAAATATTAAACACATTTTAAACAGATGTTTTCGTGTCTTATTTCATTTATCAATCTTGTATACAGCGCCATTTTTCCCCTGGTGGTGAGTTTTTGAACTCTTTTTTTTTTCCCGCGGAAAATAATTTCCCATAACCTCCTTTACACGATTCCCAAGTTTGATAACATTTGGTATGGTAATTTTCCTTTTATGACCATTTCAAATTGGAACTTTAATTATAACCACCATGTAAATTAAACTTTAAAAATTTGACAGTTTGGTTCAAGTCCCAGCTTTAAAAAAAATATATATAAATATAATCTTTTATATTAATCCTCTTAGAAAAATTGTTTTAAGAAGCTAATTTTTCTCTCGCGTTATAGATTGTATAAACAAACATGATCTTTAATATGATTTAGATTGTTTCAGCCAATATAAGAATCGGGTCACTCGGTGGTACAGAATAAACCCTGCTGGACTATTTTATTTCTTTGTCATTTAGCAAAAATCTTTTAATTAAAATATTTATCCTTTAGACTTTGCTTTAAACTTCATTTATAGTTAAAATGACTAGAAAATGAAAAGCTGTCTTCAGCTGAAAAGCAATTCATGTAATGGATATTTTAAAAAATTGACAAGAATGCAAAATTTATGGAAGTCTAGCAATCGAAAAATCGTAATTTTCTTGTGTGTGCACTGAAAATATCTGTAGAAGGAAAGAAGAAAATTAGGGAGAAAAGTAAGCAAAAATTTGCAGGGAAATTTGGCTGTCAGACATACCAAAATGTTTCAAAAAGTTGGACGCTTTTGAATATACTTTCAGGATATTTCAAAGAATTTAGGTGTTCTAAGAAAAAACACTTGGACGTGTACACCAGCAAATATCATCAATTGAGCTTGTGGTTAACAGAAAAGACAAAAACGATATCATTGCAGATTAAAGTGAAGAGCGACTGGTTTTAGACTATATGGTTGTATAAATTTAAATTACATTATAGAACATCATATCGTATCATAAATGGAGAATCCCATGATTTTCTCATTCGAATTATTTGAAGATTCAGGAGTTTATCCAGTGATGTATGTGGATGTCACCTAAAGATTCTTTTTTTTTCCTCCTGATGAAACAGCGGCCGAGCGGTAAAGTCGCTGAACGCTGGTAGATCTGTCCGAGGTCCGAATCCCGCGAACGGGCTGGCTGCATGGGCATGGTTTTCCCCATGTGTAACGTGTATGCGAGCCAGTTTCCCTTAGAAGGTCCTCCCCGAAGGCATCCCTCCCTTTAGGCAGATAGCCGTAGTGTGCTTTGTCATCATTAAATAAACCAAAACCTCTTGATGAAACCAGTCTTTCCTTTCATCTCATACCTTCAAAGTGTTTAGCCTCTAAAGACTGATAAAGGCTCTGACCAAATATTAATGAAATGGATTGAATTGGATTATTAAGTTACGTCAAAGCAAGGCTATCTGCCTAAAAGGAAGGATGCCTTTGTGAAGAACATTCTAAGGAAAAATCAGCTGGCATACACGGTACACATGAGAAAATACACGAAAACGCCCATGCAACCAGCCCGTTTAGCGGGATTCGAACCCCGGAGTGAACTACCAGTGTTCAGCGACTTACCGCTCGGCCGTTTGTGGGCCTTTATGAAATGGAAGGCGATAACTTTATTTAAAATGATTGTCAGAAATATTAAGATATTTCGAAAATTTGGGTGCTTTTTAATATACTTGCGGAATGCCTAAAGAAAAAGAGCAAGAATAAAGTAGAATGCCTGAAGAAAAAGAGAAGAAAAAATAAATTTTTTTTGGGTAAAATTTAATATCTGTATTTTTTTTTTTTTTTTTTTTTTAAATTTAAAACTTTTTAATCTTATGATATTTGATTCTTACGATTTCAAAAATAAAATATCTGACTAAAATATGAATAACATTTAAGAAGCAAATGTAGGATAAAATTGTGTAAAGCAATGGGCACAATGATAAAACTGTTTAAAGCAGTGTATGCAAGTCATCCTAAGTTAAAATGTCGCAATCCTAAGTTAAATGTCTCTCTTATTTATGTATATATCTTTTCTGAACGGAACATTGAAAGGCGTGTTAACTGTGTTTTACTGTATTTTCTCTTTTAATATATGCAGTTTTCAAGCGCATCGTAGTCTGGGTTACAAAGTATTCCTCAGAAGGAAACGCAATTCAAATAAATAAAATCAAATTCTGGAAAATTTATATTAATAAATATATTAAAAATGCTCAATTCGAAGGAATAAATAGAAAATTTTAAAACAATTATCTGAAGAGACTATGCAACACAAACAATTAAAATAAAATTATTATAAGAATTTAAAAATTACCTAAAATAATAACTATGACAAAAATATATATAAAGAAAACTATTTGAAAAAAAAAAAAAAAAAACGCTGCACCTTTATTTACGCAGTTGTTCGAATAGGTAAATAGAAAATTTTAAAACAGTTATTCGAAAAAAACCATGCAACTTAAACAATTAAAATGAAATTCGAAAAAAAAATTACTTAAAATAATAAGTTATAATTAAAAATATAATATAAAGAATATTATTTGGAAAAAAGGAACGATGGTGACTTTTTTTTCCTCTCACGGGAAAGGAAACTAGGTTGCCATATATTAAGAAGTTCGCTAAGTGAACTATTCTTGGCGCAAACTGACAAAAAAGTGCCAACATAAATTTGTGAATTTCTCCGTAAATTTCGCTCCAAAATTTCATATTTAGGCGTAATTTGAGTAGTAGAATCCAAATATGTAAAAAAATTGGTATGTTATTTCAGAAAAAGTCCGATTTTATGTCAAAATACCTATGTTAGAATAGTGCTATATATAAATCTAATATATATCAACTTACATTAAGTAGCGCTTGCGAGACATGAAGAACGCAATTTGAATCTTGTCAATCGGCCCAGTAGATCGGGAGATATAGGACTGTCCCATTTTTTTTTTTTTTTTTTTTTTTTTGAGCAGTGTACCATCTGTAAAATTGCCAGTATGTTTTCTGACATCAACTTCCATGCTCTCTAAGTAGTTGTTGATCATATTGCATATACCGAGTTCAGTAGAATCTGTACAAGATAAAGTATCTATCACTCTTTCGTATATGTTTTCTTTATAACAACTGAATATTGGTCCATTTTATTTATCTCAGTAGTAGCATCAATTTGAAGTGAGTAAAAATTCGCTTTTCAAATTTCACTTAACATTAACCGTCTCATGACATTTTTTTTGCTAGTTATGATGTAATCTACCATCATTTTGGTTAACAATATTTCGCTACTCCCTCTACGATGACAATCAGCATGTTTCGTTATAACACTTATATGCCTCTGAAGAACAGATTCGTATTTTGAAAATAATAAGGAACGTTTCCATGATCAACATTAACATGTGTTAAGCTTCGCGCATTTTCATTTCTATGACTTCGGAAAGCAATTCCCCTTTTTCTGATAAAATGAACAACACCAATAATTACTTCTAACACTCCCTTTCGTTATATTGTACGTTTTCGACGAATCATCGACGCTTCTGAGAACAAAGTACTATATATATCTTTACCTTTTACATTCATACTATGTGTTTCTGTACATTTATTACGAATTTTGCTCGCTTCATGTTCATTCACGCGTTAGAACTGTCGGAATAAAATAAACAAATAAAGCAGAATAATCCGTTTGTCTCTTTACAGACACTCAACAATTTCTACTACTTCCGTCACAACGATAGAACTCTAGATGAGGAAGAAAACTATGTATGTCTTTTCTTTTTACATTCATAATATGTGCTTCTGCACATTTACTATGAATTTTACTCGCTTTATGTTCATTAAGTTGTATTACGTGGCGCTAATCTCTCATTCCTCCATTAACAAAAGTACTTTCGTAAAAAATGTCGGAATAAAGTAAACAAATAAAGCATAATAATCCGTTTGTCTCTTTATAGAAACTCAACCATTTTCTATTACTTCAGTTAGGACCTTAGAATACTAGATGAGGAATACAAGGCCGAGGATGAGGAAATGTTTTGAAGTCGAAGGTTGGCAGGGATGTTTGCTAATAAAATCCTGTCGATCTTGAGCTGCTGTCGGTCGTGCAGGTAATATTTTCAACATTGGCTGTATCAATTGTTAGCAGCACCGAATTGCCCCCTCAATTTTTCAGCTTCAAATGTTTTTGAAGTGGTGGCCTCCTCTTCTTGTATTTGCGCAGTAACTGTCGTGGGAGAAGGTGCTGGTTTTGAAAATACAGGATACATATCCGTGATTTTTTAGCAATGTTTTGCAGAAGCCTTCATTAGTTTTTGTCTCTTTTCTCGAAGTTTCGGTGCAATTCCTTTGATTTTTCGTTTATTCATTCTACGTACCTAAAAAGTAATGTAAAAAAATTCAACTGCAATATTTTTTGTCAACTTATATTATTCAATGACACAGTAGCATTCGCTAGAGAGTCCTTTTTTAATTACAGTTACAATGTAATATTTTCAATTTCACATTTAAATGAGAACGTGACTGTATATTTTCATAAATCTACTTTACAACTGTTGACTTACAACTGTTGAAGGCTGTACTCTATCCCTACACTACAGCTACCGTATCTCATGTGAGTTTGAGTGCGATATGCGGTCCGTGCATTATGTCTCCCTTACGCGCAGGGCTGTCACGCTGAGTCACTGTGTCGATTCGATCGTTCTAGTTTCTTGATCGGACCGAAATCGCTCTGGCCCACCAGGCATCTGACCGGTCGCCCGCCGGCTTTGACTGAGCTCTTACGAGGAAAAAAAAATAAAAAGGAGATATTTTTCATTAAATACATAGCTATTTTGCTTTTACTAAGACATCGTGCTTTATAGCATGTATTACCTTGTTTTTTTTAGATTTAAAATATTGTATAATAAGTCGCCAAAATGGAAAGCAATGTCACTTTATAATATGCCATGGAAAGAAAATGTTTTATTTTAATGTTATTTCTTAAATATAATTTCAATACATTATCATTACTTTAATGAAATTTATCAATGTCATAATGTTTTACAAAATTCGCCGAAAAATTCACAAATCGAACTAAAGATTTTTTATAGAAATTGATTTTAAAATCGCCCAAATAGTGAGAAGTCGCAAAATTTAGAACCGTTTAATAAAAGAATTCACATCCCGAAAAGCGGAAAGTTGTTTAAGAGCTCTTCATTAGAAAAAATGAAATAATTTCGAAATGCTTATGTTTCACTTCTTGCCTAGAAACTCGAGTATCGCACCATTTATGTTAGAAATAGAAACAAATTATAATCCATGACACATTCAAAAGATAACCATATTTGTCAGTGAATCACCAAAAATATTCATCAGTTGTAAAAACAGACAGAAATTTCAGATGATTAAAATGAAGAACATTCTGCCGATTTTGGCCAAAATTAACGACCAAAAATCGATTCTGAAAACCTAAGGACCGTACGAACCCTGTGTAACTACCACAAAGGGTAATTAGACATTTTGGAAAATATCTTGTAAAATGAAACATATTAACAAGATTCTAGCTTTGAACATTAATGGGAGAGTTATAATATGATACGAAAAATAACAAATAAAACTGATATAAAGAATAACATGTAAAAGACTATTTTGCCTCAAAACACTTTGTTCCTCACTTTACAATTTGATCTTTTTTAACCGACAATTTTAGCCTTGATTTTTTTAATTTTGGTCATTTATAATTTGATAATTTACTGATTCGTAATAGCATCCCAAATTTTGTTCAGGTCTTTTTTTATCATTATTTTCCTCGTTTAAATCTAAGCAGTATTAGTGCGCTTTGGATTACTATTTTTCTATAATTTTTCGGAATTACTCCTATATCAATAACTAAATTAAAAAAAAAAAAAAAAAAAATCTTTTATACCAATTACGAAGTTTACGAATCATTTCACCTAAATGGTATAGCTACATAAAATAGCGCTTGTGACAAGACTTTAAAACTGTGCCCCTTTAAAATTATATTAATATCTTTTTGATTTGTTTTCATGAACAGGAATGCACCAAAAGGCGCCCCCTGCCAGCGACGCCAATGGTAGACGACCCTAGATAACCACAGACCCTACGGAGTATCAATTCTTGTTAGTTCTCTATAACTTTACACAAGTTTTCTAATTGTAAATTGCAAAATCGTAATTGCAGTTTTATTATCAGTTGCAACATCAATATCTTCGTCTTTGAAAACTAAGCGAAGTAAAAGAGAAAATATGTTACACCAAAAAACGTTTCATCTGCTGAAGTAGAAAATCTGCAACCTAAGCATGTAAAATTATTTCATTTTTAATTAGAAATTTATATAATATTATAATATGCAATCATATATTCAACACAAGTAACTTTTAACATGCAAATAAAATTTCTTTTTACCTTGCTGCAAAACCTTTTATTATTTTGATTATTATTTGTTAGCGGCAGCCCTGGCTAACAAATCTGCACTATTATTATTTTTTTATTCTTCAGTTTACTATAATCTAAAGGAGAACCAGAAGAAAATGCAAATGTTCACTTTACAAACTCTGATAAAATGTCTTTAAAACAAATCGCTATCCTTGAATGCGAAACGTGAATTACAGGAAATATTTGCAGCAAAACTGTGTTTAAGAAACATTGAATGATGACAAAATGGAGCACATGAAAAATGAAAAGTTTCGTCAAGGTCGGTAAAAAAAAATCATAATCATTCATCACAAGTGATAAATATTTTCCTTAACAAGCTTTTTTTTTTTTAATTCATATATTTTAAGAGACTTCGCTTTCAACTTTGTACTTATTTTTGGCTATACTTTTCCAAGAACTGTCATTTAAGTTGTTCATTATTAAAGAAGTTACCTTATATTTTAACGGTGGAAGGTGATGATATTTAAGTATTTTATAACTTTCAACAAAGCCTTCTTAGTTTTTCTTTTAAGAATGTAAGCTATGGGTTCTATTAATTCATGGTTCCAGATAAACATTTCTCTAATGATGTACGCATAAGAGTTACACATTTTTTTCTTTATGCAGTCATGAAAATTGCTTCAATTTTGCTTTCCTTTTAGAACTCTTTTCAAGACAGTAATAAAATCAACAAAGAGTTCATTAACATTTATTGGTAAAGAAGCTGCTCCTTTTTCAGCTGCTAAATTTTAGAGGTACACTCCAGAATATGAAAATACGAGTTTTCTTTTTCTCGAGATCACTGCACTTATAAAACCTACCAATACTGGTGTTTATCTGCACTAAAAGTCACACAATTATCCAAAAGAACTCCTTTCCTTAGAGTTAGACTAAAAATATAGTATCCCCTTTGAAAATGGGAACAAAAAGTAAACTACACTCAACAGGTCCCACTCTATTGTTGAGCCTAAGTGATCAGTATAGTTATATTCTAAGCAATCAGGATAACTGGCACCCTGTATAAATAAATATTTTTATCAATTCAAAGCAAAGTATACTTTTATTTCGATTCCACTCTCTGAAAATCAAAACTTTAAGTGGCTGCCTATGTCATCTATGCTTAAGAGCTGACAGTCAATACCTGAAACCATCGGATTAAAAAAGTAGCAATAGACAGTTTCGAATTGGTATTATTTCTCCCATCTGTAGAAAAGGTATCAAATGAAATCAACAACTGGAGACTTATTTTTACTTACCCATGTTCTCGAACAAGTGCAGTCATTTTTGTTCTTGCCCATGAGCATTTATTAGCTATTTTGCTACTGAGAAATACTTCTAAATATAAGTAACATTCAGTGACAGATTGTGGTCAAGCAAAGTGGCAGCAAATAGGCATTCTGCATCGATTCTTCCACCAAGCAAAATAAAAAAACTGCAGTGAAAACCGTACACATCACACACGCATTACAATTTCTTGATGAAATAATACAAAGAAAGTCATGTACACGTTTTTTAAAAGTACATGAGTTTTTTGTCCCCCTTCCTGAGACATAAGACAAAAATCGCAAATCCATAAATAACTTCAGCACCAGAAACTCACCACCATTTAGCAAAGTCAGAAATGCAGAACTGCTTCTGTCCTACTTTGTGCGCAACTAGTTTGATGCCCATTGGAGAATGACATTTGATCATAATGTTTTTTGACACATCTATTCCACATGCATATCAATAAGGATTAGTGAATTTTTTTTTTAAATAATGGATAATTAAACTTCAGAATTTGCATTTTTGGTGATAATAACTAAATATTTAGCCAAACTAAATAAAACTGTGAGAAATTTTAGGAATAAAATAATGTCCAGAGAAATATGTGCTAACTGGGTTGGTGCGAATTGTGGTACTGATTTAGTATATGGGGCAAAATCAGCAGTATTCTGGCTTTCTGTAGCCATATATTTCTGGATGCAATCTGAAGCAAATGATGCAGCAATGACAATATGGTATTTCATCTGATGGATTCAACAACTTACATATGGATAATGCTCAACAGAATTTTTCATTTTTCTTTTCCTGCTTTAAGAATGCTGTATCTAGGATGGTAACAATTAACTCTCAGCCTTTTTATATAGCACAATAACAATCCTCAATTCCAAAATTTATTTTCACCTATACAAACACTCATATTTAATATTTATTATGAGTAACTCAAAATCTCCATTTCATTTTGCTAGAATTTATTCTTAATTTAGGTTTTGAATATACTTTATATTCTAGATATCCACTTTCTATAAGACTGCAGTATTAAAAACTTCTAGAGCATGGGTTCTCATCTGGGGAAAAATTCACAGCTTCAGGAGGGAATACAGTCAGCCTTTTATTTAGCTGTTAAGTATTTCAATTTAATCAAAATCGTAAAAACAACCTTTTATTCAGCGTAGGTATAATGAAACACTCGGGCAGCTAAAGGTCCCTCCTCATCAGGAGAAAGAAATACCTAGAAAGAAGAAAATAAAGGAGAACGAGTCTCAGAAACACATGGTCCTTATCATCACTGCACATGGTTATAACTGGATTTTTAATCAGAGTTTGCACTGGCCGCCTACTTTTACTGAGCCAGGCTATCTGATCAAGCATAAAGGACAAGAAAAATCAGCGAAGTTAAAATAGGGAGCGAGGGGGGCAAATGCACCTTCAGACTCAAAATTTGAACTTCAAATAATGGAAAGCAACAACTGAACAGATTTTTATACCCTCTAGTAGTACCAAACGCGAGGAGGTAACGCCATCTATCGGCAAAAATAACTGAATGAAGATAGTAGAATTCTAAAGGCATTAGGAAGGACTGGATAGGACTTCAAATCATTAACTAAACCTGCTAAATCTTTGTGAATGTGAAAAGCCTCCAGAAAATCTAATTCACCTATGGAAGAAGCCTTTTGGATAATTTTTGCAGACCCAAAGTCAAAAAACTTATTTTAACTTCGCTGACTTTTCTTGTCCTTTATGCTTAATCAGATAGCCTGGCTCAGTAAAAGTAGGCGGCCAGTGCAAACTCTGATTAAAAATCCAGTTATAACCACGTGCCGTGCTGATAAGGACCACGTGTTTCTGAGAATCCTTCTCCTTTATTTTCTTCTTTCTAGGTATTTCTTTCTCCTGATGAGGAGGAACCTTTAGCTGCCCTCGAAATCGATTGAGTGTTTCATTATACGTACGCTAAATACAAGATTGTTTTTACGATTTTGATTGTCACATTAGCGTGTTTCTCTTCTAGTCTATTTCAATTTAGTTTATGAATATAAAAAAGTTTAAGTTTTGTTATTTAGTAATATTTCCTGTAACTTTTATTGTTTACTTTTAAAAACACATAAAAAACAATATAAATGTATACATATTTTTTTAGTTTTGGAAAGCAACAGTAAAAGGGATGCATAAGGCAAGACAGGTTGAAAACCACTGCTCCAGTGCAACTGACTGTAGGCAGACAATTCTGAATAAGGGAAATTATTAAATAAGATAAACCTTCAGACAAGAAAAATCTTGATTTTCATATCACAAGAATATACAAAATTTAAATTTTGGAGGGATATATTGCATTTTCACAGCCAAATTCTATACTTTGATTCCCCCTGTTCCTCCAGTGCACTTTCCAGAACATTGAAAAAATTCCAGAAATAACTTTTCTTATCCAAGCATTTTATTAAACAATTAATTATTGATTAATTTTGATATTCTAAAGTAACAAGGTTTTCCCCTCTTTCCATTTACTTACAGTTTCTCAATCTTTAAACACAGTTAAAAATATAAAAAAACAGGTAATTTGAAACAATATATATATATATATATTAAAAGGAATATGAACACTTCTACATGACATAACTTACTAAATTTTACACTAAAAAACTTACACTGTGTATATAAATGTAATTTTTATTTCAATTCCTCACTTTTCATACAATCTTATTCA
The DNA here is from genome assembly GCF_044657685.1 of Stegodyphus dumicola. Taxonomy (NCBI): domain Eukaryota; kingdom Metazoa; phylum Arthropoda; class Arachnida; order Araneae; family Eresidae; genus Stegodyphus; species Stegodyphus dumicola. The sequence continues at coordinate 206,981,120 of NC_140771.1, forward strand.
TGCATTCATTATTTACAGTTCATTCTATCTCACATGCATAAGAACATTTCAAATGAATAACACATTTTCTCAGTTTTCAAGGTATTCTCGAAGTTGTTGCATAGTTTCAACATCAACAGTGGACATGAGGTCTTGGAATTTTGTAGCTCCTACAGACTGCTGAAGTGCCATAACTTGATTGTAAAGATAGTCTCTTAACACAACTGTATATACTGGATCTATCCTAGAAAGCTGAAATAAAACAAATTTAATGTTGCATCCCTAAATGTTTGTTTGAGTATGTTTACATCTCTTTCAATAACACATCAGAGCCATTCCTTTTTACACTACTGTTTTTCAGTTCAAGACAAACACTTCTTAATTTTTTGCACCACTTTTCTCCCCATATACGCAGTGAATTTATTTAAAAGGGGGGGGAATCAGAGCACGGCATAAACTTGGCACTAAAATCCTAAAATGAGAAGGAAAAAGGAAGTGTATTGCCTCTAACTCAAACACATTACAGTTTATGCATGCAAAAAAGCTAGGTCCAAGATTTTGCCAACAAGGTGAAAATTGCAGGTGAAAAACAAGGTGAAAATTGCAGTCCACAACAATACTAAACTGCTGAAATTTTTATGGGAGGAATCATAATCTGCAGTCACTCTAGTAAAATGTCTAGAGAAATGGAAAGCCATCTGAGGGTGATGCTATGCACCTACCAGTGTTGTCACATAAAGACGTTTTGGTGACATAATAAACACCTTTGATGCATTATATCAGTACATTTTTATAGCTTTTTGGTGGAGATGACAATAATCAAAAAGTAACCTCCTCTTTCTATAAAAGAATGAAACCTTAATTTACAAACATAAAGTGAAATTTTATATTTATTACTTAAATGACACCTGAGTTAAAGTGCTTATTTCAGAAAAAAAGTGAACACTGCTCCCACACTCTTACATACTATTTGTTACTCATATTATAGATAATTAACTGACTAACAATTTTAAATGTTTTCTAAAATTCTTACTGACATATGCACATATGAGGTAAATGTATTAATATCAACATTACATTAATATTTAAGCTGCTTATAATTTGAGAAAATTTTAAAGCTGCAACACATGCTACACATTTTTAACTAATTAAATATAATTCATACCATTATTAATTTTTGAGAAAATTAATTAAGAATAATCTGAAATTAAAATTATAAAAAGAATCCAATTATCTGTATGAGATTGAAAAGATACAAATTAAATTAATAAATAATATAGAGATGTTCAATATACCTCTCGTTTCCTCTTATCGTGCTCGGTTTCGATATCTTCATCAGCTGTATCAAATTCATCAGGCCTCATTACTAATAGGCTACATTAAATAGAGCAAGTCAGTAAGAATGTTTACTATAAGAATTAAAATACAATTCATAAGGCTATTTATAAACATTTAATTTCTTTTTCTTCAGTGAGGTAAGCTGATAATTTGGATTGTAATTCACATAATTCAGAAAATAGCTCAGTTTCAGCTTTCAAAAAGTCGCATTCAGTTATTATGACACTTATTATTTTCTCCCAGACAAATTGAGATATAATACAATACTGTAGAATACATTAAATATTTTGGTGATGTTTAAAAAAGATATGATAATTTTGTTTCATATGTTATTTTTGATGCAATAGAGATAGCCACTTACTCAACAAACATTTACCTCTTCTAATTGAAAAATTCCATATGGAAGAGGAGAATTATTAACATAGTTCGTACTACAGGTAAAGGCAAGTGTCTACATATGGAATTATTTTGTGAAATATTTCCCAAATTAAGTAATTTGTAATATATAAACTTGATAAACAATAGGCTTATAAACATTATCTAAACAATAGGCTTATAAACATTATCACACAAATATCACGTACATTTTAAACAAGAATTTCATTCATTCCTGAATACATATTAAGTTGTGCATAATGAATAGTAAGCAATATAGCAGACTGGATTAGATAATTTGACTACAGAATAGATATCTATTGGAATCTATATCTAATGGGAAGGTTATCATCGCTGTTTTTTTTTTTTCCCCCTAATGGAAATTTGTTAGGATATTACACATCCAGATTAGTGAAAAGTTAATTCAACAGCAATATTACCAGGAAGTTAGATTACTGAATAATATTAATTAACCAATGGAAAGTAGATTGTTAAATAATACAACCACACTAGTAGGAAATACTCTATCTGGCCAGAAGTGTTTGGACAACCCCCCCCCCCAGAGAAGAGAATCTGACAGATATGTAATTTAATGCATATCCGAAAGCTATAAAACTGTTGGTAGTGGTTTCTCAGGTCTTATTTCATCAGACAACGAGCAAATCGAAGGAGCTTAGCGCTTAGAGACTTTGATCATGGCAGTATAGTAGGATGCCACCTTTGAGGGAGATCAGTTTGTGAAATTTTGTTCATTCTACAGAAGTCTAAATTCACTGTGAAGGATGCAATTGTTAAATGGATACATGAAAGCAGTGAAACTGCAGAAAAACGAAGTGGCGGGCCAAATAAATTAATGAATGCAGCTGTAGAACTTTGGAAAGGGCAGTGAAACAAAATCGCAAGTCCTCGTTGGTTGAAATCACTCAGGAGTTCATCATATGTTAGTGGTACCAGCAGGACTATTTGCCAAAAGTTGGGGGGGGGGAACTGAGATTGGTCTATATGGTCATGCAGCCACTCACAAGATGAACATCCCTACCCAGAATATGAAGTGTGGATTGCAATGATGCAAAGCTCACCATCATTGGACTGTGGTCATGTGGAAAAATTTTCCTTGCAGTGACGAATTTCACTTTACAATCTGGCAATCTGATGGATGCATTTAGGTTTGGCAGACGACCAGCGAGTGCCCCTTAAGTGACTGCATTGTGCCAACTGTAAAGTTTGGTGCGGGCAGGCAGCATCATGGTGTGGGGTGTTTTTCATCGTTTGGCCTGGCTCCCTTAGTTCCATTATTTGGAAATATGGGTAGAAGATGTATATGGACATTCTGGACAAAGCTGCCCTCCCAACTTCACGGCAATATTTCAGGGAAGGCCCATTTCTCTTCCAGCAGGATAACTGCTCCATTCACCTATTGAAACTAGCACAGCCATGGTTTGACGAAATGGGTGTTCAAAAACCTGACTGGCTTTCTCACAGTCCCGATATAAATCCCAAAGAACACAATGAGGACAAATTAGAATGCAGATTGCGTAACCAGCCAAACCGACTGTCATCACTCACTTCAGATGTGATGGACACCTGGAAGTCAAATCCTATGGGCACCTATCGAAAACTAGAGGAAAGTCTCCCCACATGTGGGCAGGATGTCATCAATGCAAAAAGAGAGACTGATACCATATTAATATATGCCTTAGGATTCTCCAAGTCCATACCACTTGGTGCCAGATACTTTTGGGCAGATAGTGTAGATTATTAAACAATACAAAGAGACTACCACTTTGTATTAACTGCTAATTTTGTATATACTGATTATTATTCTTACAGCACTGTATATTGCATAGAGGCAAGGGCTTCAAATTTTTCTACTTACATCTGCAGTTTCCCAAATGGATCACTTCACTTACATTCAGCATCTGATATCCCCTTATTAGGGTCACCTGAGGTGCAAGTAACAGCAGGAAGAACATTCAAGCTGAAACTTGCATTGGATTTTCAGGTTTGGAGTAGTGCTTCTTCAGTTACATTTCAATCACGGAAGAAATTTTATTTTAGTTGTAATTAAAGAACTCTGTAAACATGTCAGCTCTGATAGAACCTAAAACACACCTTTACATCCACAGTCAGATGGCATGGTAGAGAGGTTTAATTGAACCATCCTTAATAATCTCTCCCTCCTTTTGGTTTTCAGAAACCATAAGGACTGGGACAGAAGCTACCTCTGTTTTTATAGGACTTTTGTATTGTGTCTTCAAAACAACCTCCTATTCCCTATCCCAGATGCTCTTCAGCTGTGATCTTCATCTGCCTTGCAATGTGTTTGTTGTTTGGTCATTGGTCATCCTCTGGATGTGTCTTCATCACCTGAGAAGTATATTCAGGTTTTCCAGGCATGGTTTGAAGTGAGGCACAGTTTTACATGATAGCAAGTCAACTTGGAGACAGAGAAGATGAAGACCCGATATGACACGAAAGCTACAGGATATCAATTCGACAAAGGAGATGAGGTGTGGTTGTGGGATTCGAGGAAAGGACTTTCTCCTAAACTACCATCACCCTGAGACAGTCCTAAACAGGTTAAGCAATATCACAGTTCAGATCCATAACTCATCAAATTCTAAGTTTAAAGTTGTTCACTATGACAAGCTAGCCCCTTACCATGGTCATAGTAATAAATATCTTTCCCATTATAATGTGCAACTTTGAAAAAGATACTACACTTCCACGTTTTTATGGCTGACTGCAGATTAAAGATGAGCATGAAATAAATATATAAAAATAAACATTCATTTAAAAATAAGTAGCAATACTGTTAATATGCAAATTGCTTTTTGAAAATTTGATAGTTACTTCTCATCTGTAATAAATACAGAAAGAATATAAAGAGGAAAAGTCCACTCACTTTGATAATTCAGCAGTAATTCCTTGATATTTAATAAAAATGAAAGACAAATACAATGGAGAGAGATTGTTGTTAGCAAAACTTGCCTGCACTATTCTTCCCATAATTAGCTCCAGGAGATAAAAAAATAAGAATTGCCTACATACCATGATAAATTCAAAAGATATCATTTTCAAACATATACAGCAAAAAGCATTAGCAGGCTGCAAATGATATATTAAATTATCTAATCCATAGAATGCCACATAACTTTTCCATCAGTAACTTTATGATGATGTTTCAACATTTGGGGATCAGCTTTCATATATATAAGCCAAAGAAAATTACCATAAATTTGTTTTGCTTGCTGTTACTATTTTTTCTAGACAACAGCTAATTAGACTAGAATTCCATTTTAAAGTATACTTTGCTATATTTAAAAAATTAGAGCAGTACATGCATTTAAGACAAACATTCAAGAATAAAATTTAGCCCATTTTTTGAAATTCTGCATTTAGAAAAAGTATCAGAAAATATCTGGAAGCAATCAGAAACTAAAACTGCTTAAAGTTTCAATTTCAGTCCCTACAGTGTATCTACTATAACAAGAATACTAAGACCATTGTCCTATGTGTGTATAAATTTGTAAATTCATGCCTTTATTTATTGATTTAGTATTTTATTAGTTGTATGCAATTTACTGAAATTATTTTAGTATTGCATTTAGTATCCAATTATTGATTTTCCTTAGTTTTAAGTATAACTTCCAGTTTAGGATGTGCAGTCCTTGAGAAGGGGGCAATGTTACAAACATTTTGGTGAAATCAGAAACTAAAAACTGATAAAGTTTTAATTTCAGTTTTAAAAACATTGATTTAGATTTACTATATTAATTGACAGCTTTATGGCATAAAATAAAATTTTCAACTTAGAAGAAAAACGAGTGAGAAACAATATGATATACTGAATAAATATAAAATATTTTATTACTTACTGAATTCAACTTAACTTTTTTCCCGAATTCCAGATGCCCGAGTTTCATTTCTTATATATTTCTTTTAAATGTTAGTTGGATATTTATCTATTTTAAACACATGATTTAGTACAGTAGGTGTCACTTAATGCGATTGCGGTTAATGCTACCATTCAAATACTGTTATTGATTTGTTGAAGTCCAGGCGTATGTATACTAAAGGACTAGAAAATACACAGCTCATTGTGATCAACGAGTTGATTATGTTAACCAAATACAATAAACTTTATAAACTGAAGTAAAATTATCACATAATGTTAAAATAACATACAGATATTGCCCAATGACAGAGCTGTGTCACCAAGAACTTAATTTTCATTTAAGGCAACTTTGTACAACTTTGTTCGTTTGTATTATAGATTTGAGAAAGATCAACTGGACTGAATTGTTTAACAGAGCAAAACTATAGATCACCTTGTTTTTTGGCACCTAAATATCGCTGCTTATTTTGAGTTTTACTCTTTCATGAATATCTTGTTTGTTACACCAATTATTTTATTTGGTTTAGTCATTTTTAACATGGAGTCACACAAAAGGCATAATGATCTAAATCTGAAAAATAAAGTCAACTTGTTAAATTTTTATGGTTAAACTTCTAAAAATGAGTAAACAGAATACTGCTCTTAAGTTCAGTATTCAACCCTTCTTATGCAATATTTTGAAGAATTAATAAGACGTTTTCTGCAAAACAGAGCAAAATCGAAATGAAAGAATAAAATGGATGCATATCAAGGTGGATCACAGTGTTGAGAAAGAAAATGGTTTATAAATGTTCAACTAAAGAAATGACACTCAGTTATTTACTGATGTGGCAGAAAGCTGAAAAATTAACCAAAAATACTGAGAAAAATTATTTTATAGATGGCTGGTCCAGCTGAAAAAAGAAAGCAGAAAACATGCTTTACAAATGCATTTATGGTGAAACAGAAGATGGTGATATATCTACTGCAGAATTAATGGTAGTAAAACGAACAGCCTAAATTGTCTATTACTGAACTTAAAACATAATGTCGATGAAACAGGTCTGTACTATTGCATATTAAAGAGTAAAATATTGAAAGATCTTGTGACCATTTTATGCTGCATAAGTATGTGTTCACAAAAAAAGAAAATTATTAGTAATCGGGAAAAGAAAAATATCCCTGATATTTCAAAGGAATGAAAACTACTAGTGGACTATAAATATAATTCAAATACATAGAATACATTACAATTTTTAATGAATGGCTTCTGAAATTGGATAACAAAAACTGAAGAATGGTATCCTTTTTCTTACTGACAAATCCACAACTCATAATATAAATATCACTCTTAATACAATCAAGGGAATAACACAGTGATTTAAGAACATTATCTCCATAAATGAGTCCTTTACAGCACAGACCATATGGACAGAAATACAAGAAAACTAGCTTTCTTGATGTTCTGCATTTTCTGAACAGGTCTTCACAACTCAGAAAAAACAAGTTATAAGCAAACCAATCTTTTAATAAGTGATGAAATAGAGAAAGTTGAAAAACATGAACTTCATGGAATTTAGCTCAAGTGTACATACATTTAAATAAATAAATAAATAAAAGTTGCTAAACAAGTCCAAGCACATCATGCAATAAATTTTCTGAACATCATCAAATTGGTGAATTTCCTACAAATGTTCAGATGACAGATGTCCTAGAAGTATTAGCTGTATAATATTGATCAAATAATTTGTACAAATATTACAAACAATTCATATGTTAATTATATTTATATTAAATTAGTTAAATTAAATTGATATTTTGAAGGATATTTTTCTCATTGCTTAATGTTATCAAAATAATCATGGTCAAATGTTATCACATTAAGTAGTGCTTACTGTATCACTGCTTTCATACTTTAGAATAAGTACATAATTTAATGACATTATTTTTACATAAAATTTAAAAAATATCAAATTTTTGCAGCAAATTTTGGTTTGGGCTCAATGTTTAGAATGCAATCAGCAGTGGTTTTGCAGCAATTTTTTTATCAAATATTTTGTTATATGAAAGACTTCAGCTTTCAATATTATTCTTGGCTTAGCTAAGATTTAAACTTAGCAACTGCAAAATCAGAATTAACATTTCATAAGTGGATTTCATAACAAATATTATATTTAGGCTTACCATACATTCTGGTTTACCCCAGAGAGTTCTGGTTTTTTAGTGTTGTCCAGGGTTGCAAAAATGTCCAGGATTTAAGAAGTTAATGACTGGTGAGATGTTAAAAAAAATTTTAGACCTATATGTTTGATATCGTGTTTTTAAAATTCTCTTACCGCCATGCATTTCTCAGCCGACCTTGGGGCAAGCACTGTCGATTTTGATGGAGGCATGGCTAACATCCTGCCACCTTTTACTTAGTTATTTGGCAACATAACAGGGGCAAGGTGTTTATGTTGTTTTCATGTATGAAATAACTCACTTAAATGGCTTTGATAATTTTATCTCTATTCCTTTTTTTGTCTCATCATAACAATGGACAAAAGAAAATGTGTATTTAATGTTAACCTTTAACAGGAATACACATTTTTTTTAAATTATGTAATGACAGTAGCAATGAACGTGTTTATTGCACACTATGTACTGGAGAATTTTCTGTTGGACATAAAGGAAAGGGTGATATTGAAGACCATGTGAAAACAGCTAAACATACGAGGAGTGCTATTAATGCTACTACTTCAGCAAACATAATAGATTTTTTTAAAGCCAAAGATAGTTATAACAATCACAATGATCTTGAGTGTGCTGCTAAAGAAGCTTCATTTTCATACCATACTGCTAGACATGTACTCAGTTTCAAAACATCAGACTGCACATCTAAACTGGTTAAAAAGTTATATGACCCAAAATTTTCCTCTGCTAGAACAAAAACAGACGCAATTATTGTCAAAGTTATTTCACCATATGTATTTGATAATGTATTGCGTTCTTTGGAAAATGTTAATTATGTAACAGTAACGATGGATAGCTCAAACAGAAGTGAAGTAAAACTTGTTCCGATTGTTGTAAGATATTTCAACCTGCAGGAGGGAATTCAAGTTAAGCTATTAAATTTCAATGAAGTGTCAGATGAAACTGCTAAAATTTTGACTCAGTATCTTTTGCAGTGCTTGAAAAAATATAAACTTGAAGAAAAGTTGGTTTGTTATACTGCTGATAACACTAACAGTAATGTTGGTGGTGTGAAGAGAAAGGGGAATGAAAAATGTGCTCAGAAAAGTTCAAAAAGATTAAGATAAACTTATTTTAGGAATTGGTTGTTTAGCCCACATTGTACATAATTTAGTATAAATAGCATATGATTCTCTAACCTTGAACATAGAAGTTATTGTTATAAAAAATTACAAATATTTTCACATATATACAGAGTAAGAGTAACGAAACTTAAAAGAGTTCTGTGAATTTGTGGAAACAGATTACAAAAAGGTATTATCTCATAGCACAAGGTTTCTTAGTTTGTTACCTGCAATAGATATAATTCTTTCCATTTTTGATGGCCTAAAATCATACTTTCTATCTTGTGACAAATGCCCAAAATTATTATTATTTGATTTTTTTTTTAAATCTAGAAAGTGAACTGTATTTGAAATTTTTATATGGTACTCTACAGTTATTTAATGATATAGTTCTGAAACTGGAAGCTAATTCTATCACAGCAACAGAAGCATTTCAGACATATTCTGAATTACATTGGTTATCATAAATTAAGGAAAAATCACAAAAATAGCGATAACTCCCTCAAAAATAAGGCAAACCGTGTAAAATTTGAATATGTTGCCAAGTAAGAGTAGCTGAGTAAAACTGCGATATGCAAATTAGTGGTGCTGCTTTCGGAATACGTCATCTGCGAGGACCATAAAAGTCCACGTTTGAGAGCAAGCCCACATATTTCACTGTGACCGAGACATCAGAAATCTGAGATAGCCAATTCGTAACAATGACCTCCAGGCATCATTTGCCTGCAGAACTGCGATGAAGAGCCATTGGGAGACTAGAAGTAGGACAAAGTCAAACAGAAGTGGCCATATGGCTAAATGTTAGTCCTTCTGTGGTTCATAGACTTGAGGCAATTTCAAATTACAGATTCGGCATCTAGGAGGTTCAGCCGAGGACAGCCAACAGCTACAACGAGCGCTGATGACCGATATTTGATATTATGCACACTCAGGAATAGAACCGCTACTCCGACTCTTCTGAGATCCTCCCTTGCTGCAGCCACCGGAAGGTTCGTGTCAATGTCAACTGTGTGTGGAAGGCTTCATGAAGGTGGTCTGTATGCGAGGCGACCAGCCATTTGTGTGCCACTCATGTCACGGCATAGGAGGGACCATTTTCAGTGGGTCCGACAACACGTCCACTGGACGCCTGATCAATGGAGGGCAGTTCTCTTTATGGATGAGTCCAGGTTTAGTCTAGAAAGCGGTAGTAGGCGTTATTTGATATGGAGAGAACTTAGAACCCATTATAATCCGTCAAACATTCGTGAAAGAGATGCATACAGAAGGGGCAGTGTCTGTGTTTGGGGTAGCATCTCATAGGGTGGACGTACAGACCTCCATGTCTTTCCAAGGGGAACCGTGAATGCTCAGATTTACAGAGATGACATCCTTGATGTTTATGTGCACCCATACGCTGGGGCAATAGGTGATGCTTTCCTGTTACAGGAGGACAACGCAAGACTACACAAGGCTCGCATCGTAGATGATTATCTTCAACAGGAAACAATTATGCGCATGGAGAGGCCAGCTCAATCCCTGGACTTAAATCCTATCGAGCACGTTTGGGATGCTTTAGGAAGACGTCTAGCTGCTCTCTCAAACCCTTGTTGTGCTTGAAACTGCTTTACAAGAGCAATGGCTCTTGCTTCGTATGGCACTGATAGACCGCATAATTGAAAGCATCACACATCGCTGTATGTGCTGTATTGCTTCTAGAGGCGATCATATTCTATATTGAAGGTACTTTTCCTATAGCAAACTGACACCTTCGATTTGTTTATTTTATACATGTGCTAATTTCTATACTACCACATTTGTGAAAGAGATGCAAAGAGATTTGTTTGGTAATTTCTTTTTATGTTATTTCATACCTTACTATATGTTGTATATTGTGGGTAAGTTTCATTATATTCTACATGTAACTTTTTCAGTAATCGTGATTTTTGTGATTTTTCCTTAATTTATGATAACCAGTGTAATTTGTCAACTTCAGAAAAGAAAAAATCACAAATTTATACCATCTTGTGGCAAAGAATTGCTACGCACTCTAAAAGAAAATAATGATGTTCAGGAACAAAAATTCTTCTCAAGCGTAGACAATTTTTATAATTCTAGTATTCGATACTTTGAAATGTGGAGAACCAGTTTTGATAAAGTTAGTAAGTTTCAATGGATAAATTTATGAACTGAAATTACCTGGTCTGATTTAAAAGAGAGTGCACAGGTTGTTAATGAAATTATAAAAGATTCTATAAATATTGATGACTTATTTGATGAATGTACATTGTTGAACCATATAATTCAAAACCAAAGAGTAGGTTGTAGATCAGACTCTGAAAAAGCATCAGATACTTCTGAAGAGAAGTGGAAAATAATTTTTAAAGCATTTCCAAAGACATATTTCAAGTTGCAATATTTTTTAAATGGCGAGTATGCAAAGTCTTTGCCTAGGACGTCTTCTTCAAATGAGAGAGTTTTTTTCAATTATGAGGAATATTTGGCTTGTAGAAAGGGGTAGGTTTTCAGTATCTACTGTTAAACATCTGCTAAATGTTAAAATTAATTCAGAACTTTCTTGTTGTGGATTTTATGATGTAATTAAAACAAACAAACCATTCTGAAAAAAGACATGTCTAGTAAAAATTACTATTGAATAAAAAAGTTTAATATTTCAGTAAACTGCTAAGCCTTTTAAATAATTTCAAAAATATATTCTGGGTTATATGTCCTGAGTTAATGGTTCCAACCCAGGACATATTTTTTTGGACCTTAAAAAATATGGTAAGCCTAATTATATTATTATTATTATTATTATTCATCACATTTAGATAAATCCAGATATCTGAAACATTTTCAATTTATAACTGAATTGGGGGGGGGAAGTTATTTCAACAATGATGAAAGTATTTCTGATTGAGACAATAAAAAAAATCACTTACTCTGCTGAAGTATCACTGTCACATTTAGTTATATCATTCAAAACTTCAATAACAGCTAAAAGTATCCCGCATATTCGATCAAGGACAACGCTAAAAAAAAAAAAGTAGTTTTATACATTTCTTTAAATTTTAAAAGGTGAAAAAATTTCAAAAATTAAAGAAGAAAAGACATAAGATCAAGAAAGGCAATTAATCACGTGCTAAACCATTTTAACTATTTAATTATTAATAACTATTTAATTCATAAAATATAGCCTTGTTCATATTTTTTTAAAAAAAGTAGTACTTATCAATTTTACCAGCAAATAAAGCAACAAGAGGAAAATGCCACCAAATTTAGACATCATAATACATGCACACACAAACAACAACAACAACAAAAACTGAAAGGATTCAAATCTTATTTTTTTATCAATTTTTTTTATGTTGTCGCTGAGCTCGCAGTCTACTAGTAAGCTCTTGTGCTGATTCCTGCTAATCCATTCCTTTTTGACTTTTTAGCTTTATTGTTAAGCATCAGTTTCTTCGCTCATAAGCAGCACAGAAACTTATGCTAAGAATTTCTGATGCAGTGTTAAGTGCTGGCATACATTTTTATGTACACTTTTTTCCAGTCTTTTCTCAGTTCATCAAATCAAAATTCAGTTTTCTTTTTAAAATGGCTTGTTTAAAAGCGGGGAAAAAACGGTAAAAAAATAAAAACCATTTCCCCCCTCTTTATTGTTAACATTTCATGACTTAAATTTGCTAACTAAATATCATATTCATCATGTATCTTTAGAAATCCTCATGTATATCATCATGCATCTTTAGAAATACATGATGACAGCATTCAGTGGCAATACCCTTTTATTTGTGTTGCCATACATGTTTTTATATGCACTAGATAATTTTTTTAAAAAAGTAATGCATGGTGATCGCATTTAGTGGCAACATTCTTTCACTTGAAAAGTGATATGGACAAAAATGTGAAGATCGAGACTAACAGGGCTCTAAAAAAGAATATTCTTATTGCAATATATATATATAATAATAATAAAATTAACAAGCAAGGTAGTTAGTACAATACCGTAAGACCAATTTGGTCTAAATAATTTTTTTGCGCAATATGCTGCAAAATTAAAGATATGAGAAATTGTAGAAAGCTCGCCAAAAAGTTACCAGGAGCTGTGGCTCCAAGAAAAGTTCAACACATTTTTTAAAAAACAATGTCATTGAAGGGTGAAAAAATATGCTACACGTTAAATTAAACACAGTAAAATACTAATCTTTGGAAACTATTAACGGCAAAAAATACAGTAAATACCTATCGATGTGACAAGTGTAAAGTCAAAACATAGAAAAACCAATCGATGGAACAAGTTAAAACATAAAACAAACATAAGCATATAAAAATATAAAGTGGAAAATGGTAAATTAGCTCAACCTGGCTTTTCAAGGGAAATTTCTAGCTGAACGTCGAATTAAGCTAACTCCATTACGCGTTTCACCGAGACAGACAATTGAAACTTTTGCATTACAAATTTTAATTAAATAGATGAATTGTCTTAGAAAATTTATTAGTCTCAATTCTCTGTTCCAATTTCCCAACAGTCCGCACAAAATGACACATGAAGGTGTTAAAAGATGTAAAAACAATTCCGATGTACAAGAATTAAGATAAAAATAAAATAAATAGCAGTCTGCTATTAATCAAAAATATATATATATACAAAATAAAAAAATAAAAATCTGAAAGGTTTCAGATTTTAAATTACGCCCAAACGGGCTTTTTTTAACATTTTGTCTGTTACCTTTATTTATTAAATATCATGTTCTTATTCAGTTAGAGAACAAAATCGCAAAATAGTTTTAAATTGAGCACATCTTTTGAATTTCTGATACAAAGTCTCACACGCTGGAGATAAAAATGTGTTTTTCTGTACAACGTTGCCACTGCTCGCTTTGAAATCCTTGAGTTTGTTAATCAAAAATTCGTTAAAGATTTACAAAATATGAAATTGATAACAAAACAAATTCGATAATAAATCCAAATGGGAGGTTTTTAACGTTTTGTGTGCTACCTTTATTTATTAAATATCATGATCTACGTACTCAAACCATAAAATTCAGTTCAACAGCAATATCGCAGAATAATGTTAAAATGAGCATATAGAATTTCTAATACAGAGTTTCACGAGCTGAAGATAAAAATGTTTTTTTCCGTACAGTGTTGCCACTGTTTGCTTTGAAATCGTTGAGTTTCTTAATAAAAACTCATAAATGCTTTACAAAATATGAAATTAATAATAAAACAAATTCCAAATTTGGGCTTCCGCACGCCCATATTCACAGTAAGATTATGCCATTCAAAATTTGATGGCTCTATGTACTGCTGTTTTATCATAATGCAAGAAATATACATACATTTATGCATATTTTTCACTATTTAATTTCTTCAAATATAATACAGGACTCTAACTTTTGGTGACAACAGTTTGAAAAGTGAAACGGACATTTATAGTGAACCAATGCAAAATCGCAAAATGAAAACAATATTCCTTCAGAAACAAAGCCCCTTTGTACTAAAAATTCCTCCACTAGAAAAATTCATTAATTTTTGTGGTAGCTATAAATCGACAACAGCTTGGCTATCAGAAACTAGATTTTTAAAGAAGCAAACCAATTGCTGATGCAAAGCCTTTCTTTTTTAATTTTTCACACTGTATCATTAGTGGCATATAACTTCCACTTGCTTTGCAAATTTAGGTGCAGATCAAACTACCATTATCTTGGAAGAATGTAGCAGCTTCATTTCCACTTGATAAAGTTATAATAATCTTATTCAGAATAAAAATAATAATAATAAAAAGAGAAAGAGAAATTTTTTACAAATTTAAAAAAAAAAAAAAAAAAAAAAAAAAAAAAAGATTTTACAATTCTTACTGCTTGGGCTTCATTATGGTTTTGCTATATTGTTCAGCAATCATCACCACCAAACTTGATAATTAATTACTAGTTACTAGTGAAATTCCCAAGCAGCAAAAATGGTCTTCTATTTTAAATCAAGATCTATATTCATTTTAAATATTTTTCACGAAATTTAAAATATATTAAATCAAATAAAAATACACAAGTTCTCCCTTATATTTACTATCCCCTTTTCTTAATACGTTTTGAAAGCAAAAAATTACTCACTCAGAATTAGAAGTTAAAAGGCATGTCAAGGCTAAGCCCAAAAGCTTCCTTCGCTGTATTGGGTTCATTAAAGGCATTTTCTCGAGCCACAAATCAAGAAGTTCACCTAGGACACTTCCAACCTTTGAAATAAATTGAGATAATTAGATATTTTTTATCTAATATAGGGAGAGAAAATTGCTTTTATTTAATATGTAGTAAAAATATACAGTTATGTAAAACAAAATGTCTTTAACTTAACAGTTTATTTTCTTTAAAGTGACATATAGAGAAAAAAACATTAACTCCCCAAAAATCAACAACAAAAGAATAAAAAGCAAATGTTTAAAAAATAGGTTAAAAAATCCTATTTATTTAAACTAAAGCAAAAGAAACCATTTCAAAATAATATTCTTTCATATAACCTAACCAGCTTTTCTTTTTTTATATATTTTTTTAAACAAAAAATGGAAATGGTTCGTTTATATAAAATACATTTAAGAATTTCGCTTTTAAGCTTTGTAATTTTAGATGAATCACGTAAAGGAGGTAACATCTGTAATTTAGAAGAGGAAAGTCATTTAATTTTTTTATTTAAATTTATTAAACCATAAATGAATTAAATTACTAGACCATGAGATGAAAATAAACTGACGATTAATCAACCTTAAATTTAAACGTATCAGCACGAAAGGGGGGACAACTAATAAAAAACACAAAAATAAAGAAGTTCACAAAAATCTCAAAAATAAAAAAATAAATCTTTTGGTTTCAAATATCCTGTCTTAAAACATTGTCATCATTTGTGAGCTAGCAGTAGTAATCAACGGAAAAATTTCTTCGAAATCATGCTAAAAATTCCTTTGATTACAATTTATGAGGATCACATGCTGTATATCTTTCTACATTCTTTTCTACAACTCGAACAAAGAAAACAAAATAAAGAACCTTAAAGTATATTCAAATTTTAATTTTTATAATTGCTTTGCTTCTTTCTTTTGAATACATGCTTGCTTTTCAATCAATTCATTTGTCCTATCAAGTAGCAAACACAGTCCTGGTGAGATAAGGCTATTAGACAGGCTACAAAAAAATGCTGACGTAATGTAGATAGATCTGGAAGTACGGAATTGGGTAGTCATGTGTTTATGAAAAATGGCATGGAGATACTGCCCAGACGCAAATTCCATTCACTAGGTTACCTGCCTACATATATATAAACAAAGGCTACTGAGTATGTCTCATCACTGAGAATTCAACAGTTTGACATCATCTCATAATGATCAAGGCAGTTTGCTACTGCAAATGGTGCTCATGATACTAACTGTCAATTGGAGGTGAAAATAAGTCTTTCTGAAATGCAATGTGCTGTTCCAACAATTAAATTTTTTCTGTAACAATTAATATGGACCCATACATACTACCAGGTAATATCATACAGCCATAGATGATGGAAAGCAATGAGTGGTACTTTTCACAAGAGCTCAAACATGACATTCTCCTGCCAGTCCAATAAGTATTTATTACTGGAGTCAGCCTTCTATAAATCACTAACATCAACACCATTTAATTGCCACATCCCTATGAGTAATCTTTTGGCCATTAAATTGAATCAGAGGACTACTTTTGACCTAACAATAAATCTTCTGTTGTCTGCACATACTGCTCTAATCAATTAAATCAAAGGACTACTTTTGACCCAAAAATAAATCTTCTGTCATTTGAATATACTGCTTTAATCAATTAAATCAGAGGACTACTTTTGACCCAACAATAAGTGTTCTGTCGTCTGCACATACTGCCCTAATAAATTAAATCAGAGGACTACTTTTGACCCAACAATAAATCTTCTGTTGTCTGAACATACTGCTCTAATTTTATACCAAGCAAACCCAACAACCCTTAGGAATTCACATTCTTTAATACACTGCCAGAACAGTTTTTACATTTGAGCTTTGAACTTTATACCCTCTTCACATGCTTACCTTGCGCCGTGGTAGTTATCATTCAATATTTGTATGTGGAATTGCATTTCAATCAAATGATAGCACCAAGATATAATTGGGGGTGGAAGAAGAAAAAAGAAATTGAGTATATTTTACCAGAAGTCTTTACATGCTAAAAATTTCTGGACACCCCAAGACATATTTAGAAATTTTTCTTATGGTTATTTTCTGAAATACGAATATATTAAATAATATTTGTTTGAGCTGCAATATATCATTATAAAGCCACATATTAAATTTTGAATACTGGAAAAATACAGATGTACCCTGATTCAGCATCCATTAGTTCACTTATCTGCATTTCGATATTGCAGACAAAAAAAAAAAAAAAAAAAAAAAAAAAAAAAACTGTTGTAAGTTTTAAAATTAAGCCAAGTGACAACAGTTCATAACATAGCTGAAATACAGCAGTTCAGACATTCTCAGTGCTATTTCCAATGCATTGACACATTCATTTCTGGTCAATATAACTAAATACAGTAATGATAATGGTTGTTAATGAACCTCACAAGCATGCTGAGTTGTCTTCAAATTCTGAGCTCACATCCCACCTTAATGATCATAAATGTACTGATGAGTAACTTACTAAAAGATTTATGACCGGACAGCGAGTTTTTCGCTTGTTTCTGAACCCATACTACTATTTAAATTTGCTTCAACTCTTGCTTTTTGTATTCACCTTCTTCTCAATATTATCATACTATCATAGCTCTTCTGCTTTTTAAATTCTGTTAAATCTCAATAAGGATTCTATACCCTAAGAGTAGTACTACAAGTGCTCAAACACTGCTAATGAGCTAAAAGTGTTAGTGCAACCCATGAATATATTTTAGTTATGTATTTATTGTAAATATTGTGCCAAAAGTTGGCATAAGTATATGATTTACTGAAACAATAACTAAAACAGTAAACTTCATCTGTAGATGAGATTTGAATCCTCAAGTTTGTTACACAGCTTGAAGAAATTCAAAGTAAATAAAACGAAACTATTTAATATAATGAGGCAAAACATTTATATTGAGAAGCTGCATAAAAACACTTTTGATTTAATAAATGAAGTCAAAATTTTCATGGCATAAAACTAACTAAATAAAACCATCAACAAGCTAATGGATTAACACGGATAATCAATTTAGAATTTCTTGTTTACTTAAACTGACACTTAAATATTCTCAAGAGAGCTGCAAGGAAAGATTCAACTTTTCACTGGCACGCATGCTTGTATTAAACTTTCTAAACTGCAGTTATGGGAACCATGGCTTAAATAAAAGTATTTCATACATTTCCTAGATCTTAAATCTTGCCATATTATTTCAAATGAAAAATGTCAAAAATATGCAAGCAAATTAGCATTATTACAACACTAATTTGAAGAAAGATATAGTGACTTTAATGATTTGCATACAATTTAAAATTATTTTCATTATTATTAAAACAACCATGAATAACATACCATAAAATCTACAAATGGAGCTAATTAATTACCAGTGTCATATAAATCTTATTCAAGGATTGGAGGATTTATTCATACTTGTCAAAAGATACAGGTGGTTATCAAAATAATGGAAACACTTTAGATTTATTAAGAATTCTTTATTAATATGGCACAGGACTGCCTTTGGCATGTAATACAGCTTGGATTCGCCTGGGAATCGAATAATAGAAGTGCTGAATAGTGTGTAGAGAAATACTGTACCATTCTTCACGGAGATATTGAGAAAGTTCTGGGAGAGATGCTGGTGGAGGATATGGATTCCGGATCGAATGCTCTAAAACAGACCATAACGGCTCCATTATATTGAGGTCGGGAGAATGTGCGGGCCAAGGTAAATGTTTCACTTCATCCTATATTCATCAAACCATGATCAGATATATCTCCCTGCATGAATAGGAGCATTCTCATCCTGAAAAATTCCATCTCCTACAGGAAATAAAGTTTGCATTATAGGATAGACCTGGTCAGATAAAACTTCTTTATACTTCTCCCCAGTGATCCTTCCTTGCAAGGTTATGATTGGGCCAGCAGAAAACCATGACACGGCTTCCTATACCATGATGGATCCACCTCCATCATGGTATAGGATATCACCTCCATCATATATAATCCATAAACGTTTAACAGTTGGAAGGAAACTATCATGATTATACACTTGTGCAAGTGTCCTTCAAATGTGCACCTGTCCTGTGTAGGGAAAAGCATGAAAGATGATTCATCTGACCATATAACTGTCTTCCACTTATCAATCAACCAGGTTTTGCGGTTATGGCACCATGTTAAACAATGTTGGCATTAAACATGCATGACAAGTGGTTTGGGAATTGCTGCTCTGCCATAAATATTCTGTTTATGAAGGTGCTCCTAACTGTAATTATTAAGATTGGAGAATCCAGATGCTGATTGAGCTCTGCAGTCACTTTAGCTGCAACTGTTTTCTTTTTAGACATTAGAATCCACTTCAATACCCATTCGTCTCTTTCCCTCAGCTTCCCCTTCTGTCCACCAGTTGCTTTGCCAAGTTTGTCTTGCCATGCTGAATGTATGCTGTCATGACTTTAGACACCATACCTCTAGAAATGCCTAATAGCTCAGATATTTCAGTCACAGTTGCTCCAGCTAGTCGAGCTCTTACAATATGGCCTCTTTGAAACTCTGTGAGGTCTGGCATTTTTCACTTCTGACAGAAATCCAGGACGTATAAAACTTCAATATACGAAATGTTTTTCATGAACGATATCATGTCATGTGTCATTAACTCATATATATATATATTGGTAGCTAGGATTATATTTTATTGCTTACAAAACACATTCTTAAATGTCACAGAACATACTTTTATTCACAGGTGTTTCCATTATTTAGATAACCACCTACAAATATCCTCAGTTATGAATTTTTGCAATAAGAATAATCACTTTGCTTGGGAATACATTCATACATGAACAAGTGAAGTTAATAAATTTGTAAACAGAGCTCAACAGACTGATGAGCATCTACAATCAATGATGACACTTTCTAGTAATTTTTCTGCAAAGCTACAAACTTTACCAGAATCAAGTAACAAATTCTAGTAAGCAAATGCAGCAGTTTTGAATGTCTCAGAGAAAAATTTAATAAATAAAAGAATAAAGGTCATTATTTAGTCTAATGTTAGGTTTGAAATGCTTAATGTAATGAGAGAAATTTCTTTCAGGTAAAAAAATTTAGATTTCAGATATAAAATAGTTTTTTTTTTTTTTTTCTTCTTTGCGTTATTATTATCGCTGTTTGTTATGTTTTGATAAATATCTGTAAAGTTTAGGCACATAAAAAAGGTGCAAAGAATCTCATAATTTTAGCCAGAAAGAGAAGGAAATAATTAAAACTTTAATAAAAATTTTAAAGAACACCACTGTAAAAAATACAGTTAAATATATACAAAATAAATTTTTAATTAAACTGGGTTTGAGGCAAATTAAATTTTAAACTATAATTTCCAAACATATTAGAAATTTACACACAACATATTAACATCAGGTTATAAAGAAATCATATCCATAACATAGAAGCACAAATACCCCCTCAACCCCTTTTTTTTGGCAAGGCAAAAAATTGGTTTATTTTATTAGCAATAATCTTTTGCTTGGTTTTTAGTTCTAATTGACTATATGCTTAATAGTCAAATTAAATTTTTTTTTGTTTTATTTTTGGCTTGTTTTATAGATTTGATTGGCCATGTTCTTAATTGAATTTTCTTACTTGCACTTTTCTGGCTTGTGATTCTTGTAAATATAGGAGATGAAACATAATAACTTAAATTGATTAATTATTGTTATTTGAACAGAAACAGTTTGTTTTCCTTGAAAAGTCAATTGGTCTTCATTCAATGACAATAATTGATTTTTTTTTGCCTTTTACAATTTAATTTGATTTTTATGTTTTTTCACATGTGCTTTCCTTTGTTTATGAATTTAAAATTAAAAAAGAAAAAATATTTTGCTTACATTTAAGATTACAATTTCTTTTTCAATAAGGTAATTTTTCTTATTAATATATATAAATTCACTATAATTTTGCTAACAAAGTTTAGCCTGTCAGCTGCTTTCCAGATTGTGCATTCAGTCCACATGCAATATGAATTTGAGATTACTGTTCTAATATACAATATATTTTAGATTACTTGGTTTAGAAATACATTTAATGCACTGTATTATTCATAAAACTTTATTAATAATTTATTAATTATTTCAGTTAAAGTTCGTGATTGATTTAGTTTATTATTATTTATCAATGATTAATTTAATTTAATAATGATAGCAATTTTTTAATGCTTTTCATAATTTATTTATTAAACTTAACCATAACTATACATAATATACAAATATACTGTTTCACTATTATCCACATCTTCAGACATATTACTTACAGACATGGGGAGACTACAGCAATTGTTTCTATTACTAAATGCAAATTGTGGTTTTATACTATTAACAGAGAGACACTCACATTTTTTTGGGATTCATTAGCTTTTTCTTGTAATATGTGTCCAAAACAATTTTGATTATGCAATATGACACGTGACAATACTGAAAAATACACAGTCAAGGAGATGGGAAGTTCCTGAAAGAGATATAATCTGACATATAATATTCATTTAAAAACATGAATATAAAGCATAGACTCTTACACTAATTAAAAAAGTGATTAATATTCAAATTAAAACTGAAAAGTAATATAAGTTTATACTCTCAGGAACTATTTTTGGGAAAAATAATATAAAGCTTCCCAGTTTCAACATCATTAAATTTCAACTTCAGTTTAAGATAATAAACATATCCTCTGTAATAAATTACAGTATTTAGTTTATGCAATCTAAACAATTCAATAAAATGAAAAATGTCAAAAAGTTACATATTACATATGAGCTCCAAGATTTTCCAGTTTAAGTTTCAGCTAGTATAAATTAAGTTTTAAGTTTAGAAATTTTAAACATTCTGTATATTCAGTGGTATTAAAATTATACCACATTATAAAAATTATAGCAATCATTATATTAACAAGTGTTTTCCTTGAATCACTAATATCCATTTACTTCTCATTTCCAAAAATTTTGATACTGGAAGAAAGAATGGATACTTTTGAACCAGCCACACAATAAGAATATAAGGGGGGAAAAATCAATAACATCACTCATTATGAAACATGCAAGTAACAAAAACCATAAGTAATGCATATTAGAAAATTACAAAATACAGCAATAAATAGTGATTACCATTTGAAACAAGAAAAAATACAAGAAGCATTCCTGTCAATTTTACTAACACTTTTGCATAAATGGCGCAAATTACCAAATGTGCAAAAAGCATCAAATCTGGTAGCCTATTTAAACTGTATTCATGAACAGCTCTACAATGATAATACATATGGTAGTCCAAAATCCAGTCTTAAAATATCCAGAATGATATAATAGCCATCTAATATCCTAATATCCAGAATGATTCAATATCACTGGACTACCAGCTAGAAAAATAGATTAAACAAAATAAAATAACACACACACACACACACAAAAAAAAAAAAAAAAAAAAAAAAAAAAAAAAACTTCCCTTACAAAGCCTAGGAATAGAGAGTAAAATACTCATAAAAAAGGAAAGTTAGTGCCATAAATGCAACGTCACTTTCAAACACTTGCTGGCTAGGTAATGGCACTGTCACAAATGACAACACACTAACTGACATACTGATGCTGGCCAAAATCATACTTTCGATAATTTTTCTATCCGACTTAAACAATAAGTGAAGCCCCAATGTTGCCATGTCTACACATCTTACTAAATTTAAACTGATGATTTAAAATATGGAAAGTTCTAAAATCTGGAATCGAAGTCCCAACAATTCCAGATCATGGACTTCATACTTTATTATGTTTAATGTGTGCAATGGCAAATTTGTTTGTGAAGCTTGATTTGCACAACTTTCCAAATTTTTTTAAAGCAAAAAAAAAAAAGAAAAAAAAAGATGACAGTGTACCTAGATATAACAACAGTTTTGTTATCCCCATATGCAAAATGATGTGTTTTGGTTTAAAAATAATCAGAGAATTGCACAAATTCGGCATTAATATTACATAAATTACATATATTATACTCATTATATAAAAAACAGCTATTTTCATGAAGCTTTATATATGGGTACGGTTGCCACCATGTAGTTAAATTCTGTACCAGTATATATGTTTAGCCCTAAGCTGTACCCTGTGAACAGAAAAGTACCATTCAATCTTTACTATTTCAACAGAACATTATAAAGGTCAAGAGGCATTTAGATGAGAGAAGCACTCAAAATTGTGCTCTTGGCTGGAGCCAAACCAAGGATCTTTGGTATACCAGATTAATATGCTAATCTCTGATCACAAAAGCAGATAGGAAGAATTTTTTTTTTTATAATACTTTTCATCTAAAGGGTTCTAGGGCAATGCATAGTCCCAACTTACAAATGTCCAGCTGGTGATGAATTACTGTCCATCATTTTTTGTTCAGACACTGGATGAAAAGACTAGGAGAAATACAGGAGTAAGGAATACTTGAAAATAAACATCCTGCTGGAGTCAAACACATGATCTTTGATGAGCTATTATTTTGATGTGCCACAAGAGCACACCATAGGTATGCCTTTAAATTCCTTATATGCCTCATTATTTAGCATGAAAATACCTACATGCATACATAATTCCCTCCTGAGCTCAATGTTTCTTCTCAATGGAAAATCTTAAATAGCTTTCTGTTAGTATTACAGGAAGCAAAGAATTAATATTACTTGAAACATAATTTAAAATTTGGTAACTGAACCCATTTAAAAAATTCTTCATGAAACTGGGGGGGGGGGAAATCCTTCAAGAGGTAAGCTTTTTGATTGTGAGAATGACATCAAAGAAAATGGATTTTTAAAGGAAAAATTTCATAAGCACTTAAAGAATTAGTAAACTATTAACAATTAAAATTATAGCACATATATCACACTAGCTTGGAACAAATTATATCTCTCAAAACAGCTTTAAATATAGGTTTTAAATAATATCTCAATAATGTATTGCATCATGTCCAAAGCTAATTGAAGCAAAAACATCAGTCTTTATTCCTTATCTCAGATATTCTCTCACATTCCTTTAAATAATAACTAAGAGATTAAGTACCACCAGAGAGAAAAATTTAGAATCTATCAGTAAACATAACTAAATGAATTAAAAGGAATTATCTCTGTAAATGTCTTCAATCTTGTAATATTACTTTAAAAACAAAACAGAGATACGTAGTATATATATATTATTATTAAACACAATCTAATATTTAACACAAAATAAGTTTGAGGGTAAAACTACTTCATAAAAACTTCAAAAGCTAACATTAAATTATGAAAGAACCATTTAAAATGGTCATATACACTTTAAAAAGTAACATGGTTGCTATAAAAAAATTCTTTTATTTTTTCAAAAACATTCATTTATGAAAGCATTATTAAAATCCCAAACTACAGAAATTTTGCAGTTTAAAATAAGGGATAAAAGCACATATAATTTATGACACTGATTTAAAAAAGATAACAGAGTAATTATCTATTAAAAGATGCAAACATTTATAAGATTACAAAACATTTGTGTCTTTTTTTAAATGAAAAATTTTTTTGGATATATGTACCTATATTCTTCTCTTTTCTAAATTCATTTGCTTTAACAAACAAATCAATGTTCCTACTAGTATCTGCATCACCTGTTAAATTGTCTTCTAATTTGTTAATATATCTTTGAAAAAGAATTTTCCTTTGCTCTATGTAATCATTTCCTTTCTCAATAATTTTTCTCTTCATCTTTGAACTTTCAAATTTATATTTCAAATTTTTTATTGTTTTAAGAAACTGCATTTCTTCAGAACATACAGAAGTTGGTTGTAGAGATTTTGAGAAGGGTTATCAATAATACTTAACTGATTTATGATCATGACATTCACATGTTCTGTAGAATTGAGGGGAAGCTATTCAACATCATAAAAGGCATATTATTTATAATTTTATTTAAGAAACAAAAGATTAAAAGGAAAAATGTTTGACTTCAAAATCATAATAGATTTACAGCTAGAACTAAACAAATACTTTTATTTTTCTAGGAAGCCTAAGAAACAATAGCAAATTTAGTACTGTGCCAACTAACACTGATTAGCTATAAGGACCTTCTACAGTTTACGATTTGCAGCCAAATATTTGTAACTTAGCCTATTACATGTAAATGAAAATGAATCATGTAAATAAAGGATTTAAATTTGATTTGTATATTAAAAAAATAAAATCTGAAAGCTTTCGGATTTTCCAATATACCCAAAGGGGTGTTTTTTTAGCATTTTGTGTGCTACCTTTATTTATTAAATATCATGTTCTTCACACTTAAACCATAAAACTCAATTCAATAGTAATATCACAAAATAATTTTAAAATGAGCATATCTTTAGAATTCCCGATACACATTCTCGTGTGCTGCAGATAAAAATGTGTTTTTTTCCCATACAGTGTTGCCATTGCTCACTTTGAAGTCATTGAGTTTGTTAAACAAAAATTCGTTAAAGTGTTATAAAATATGAAATCGAAAATAAGCACATTTTAAGAGAAAAAATAAGCACCTGTCTAATTACATTATACACAACTGCATAACCTTAAAAGAAAAATTAGACTTACAATTTAAAATATGAGCAATGCAATATTTATTAAGAGAATGAGCATTACCTCAACCATGGAAAACAATTAATTTTTTTTTTTTAAATTTAAATGACAGTTCAATTAACAGAATTAGTTTACAATGAGAGAAAAAAAACTATGCAGAACTAAACTATATTACAAGATTTAATGATGAAATTTCAGTTCAAAATATAGAAAATAAATAATAATAAGCCATACTAATTGTATTCGCTTGGCACCTAATAATAAATACAATTTATTTTTCCACTCATATTAATATTTAAATAATTTAACTTAAATCAAAATTCTGAACATTTTCTAAATTTTCATTGCATAACAGTTTTCCCTTAACATATATTCCAAGCAAAGTAATTTAAGTAAAAAAGAGGAACATTTCTGAAATCAGGAAACGGGAAATTCCTTCATGCAGTCATTCTTTAACAGTAAAAGCTTAACTAACCCGCGTACTCGGAAACTGCCGAATATTCCGTATAGTCGAACTAACTGGAAAAAGAGGAGGAGGGGAGGGGGGGGATTGTAGCCGTTCTTTAGATTTCTCGGCTAAATAAAAGATTTTGACATTTCGATATGTGCATCATATAAAAATAGACCAACGGAACTGAGAAACATTCTGCTTAGAAAGAACAGTAAAACTCTTTTAAGTGTTCATAAATAAATCTCAGACTGAACATCAAAATTAATTATCTCTGCAAAATACCGCAAACGTTATTGCGCAATACGTACGGCGTAATTCTTCCATACGTGATATAACGCAATCGGAATCTGAATTAACAGCTGCCGGTATTCCGAGAATAAAGAACTAAATAAAGGAAAAGAAAGAGACTTACTAATCTGGGGTTGGACAGCGCTGCTTCAATATTAGAGATTTTGCAGAGAAAGGGGAGAACCTCCCAACCTCCATACTGTATAACATATTGGGGAGAAAAAAAAAAAAAAAAAAAAAAAAAAAAAAAAAAAAAAAAAAATTAAATTATTTTGACTATTCGATTACTTTCCTTTTATTTAAGCCATTCCGAATATTATTCCTTAGAAAGCTAATCTGTGTAAAAATAAACCCATTTTTGGAAGTTTATCTACACTTCAGCAGCTACTGCAACTATATTATTATAAATATTCATACATATGCTCATAATATAAGCATAACGATCATAATAAACACGAATATGAACTGACCACGTGGAATGAGAATGCAAATTATTAAAATCTTGATAGAAATTCAAACGTGTGTAGTATTAGGGTGGGAGGAAAAGAATACCGAATGTAAAAGAATTTTCTACCATTTTCGCAATTCTTTGACCAATAGAACGACGTGCACCTGTGTCTACTCTCGCGTGCACCATAGGTTACGTTAATGCAGAGAAAGGGGGAAAAGCTATTTCCGGGAGTATGATTCACCATCTGACGTTCCATATAAGGAAGAAAAGTTGTTTTAGTTTCGGCTTTGGTACGGGGGAAAATGCGCGTTCATTAAAAAAAGCACTAAAAGCAAAAAATAAGCACTAAAAACAAAAAATAAGGGCTTTAAAGAAAAAGTAAGCACCTATAAGGGCCTTTATATTTTATTTTCAAATATAAGGACTTATAAGCACTTGTAAGGACCGCTACGAACCCTGTGTAGTAGATGACACAGACAGCAGTTTTAGCAGCATTGAATGATTTTAACCTAGGGAGCAGCAGTGGACAACAGTGAGAGCAGATGAGTCAAGATACAAAGAAATAGAAATGAAGACATCATGTAGTCTAATGTCATAGCTGCCAACCTTGAAATCTTTAATTCCGGGAAATTTTTGCGAGAAAACCAGCAGAAATCAAGAGGTTTATACTGCTCGGCATTTCAAATGAATTCCAAGTTGACTTTAACTCACTTTATGATGCATGGTTCAAGTTACTGAGCTATATGTCATTCAATTCAAATGTAAAATACAGCATTTAATTAGACATTCTAAATTTTTTGTTCCTTGGCTAATTTCCCCTTGTAATTTTCTTACACTTTTACACTAAGAAAATCCCAAGTAAGGAAGGAAAACTTTTATTTGTTGAAGTCTTTTTAAATACGATGCAAATAAAATTAATAATTAAAGTACATAGTATTTGTATGAATAAAATTTAGTAATGTACCATTTATTGAAGTAAAAATAATTAAATAAAAATATTAACTAATTAAACACTCCTTGAATCTTATAAAAATCTACAGCTGTCAACATTAGATTAAGACAACTCAGATCAAATAAAGAATTGAAATCAAATAAGAAAACAACAAAGACATTCAGCTCAAATATTCAAAATTCAGATCATGAACAAAAAATTTAATAAAATCAATAAAATGTAATAAGAAAAAATAGAATTCAGATGAAATAAAATTTAACAAGAAAAATTATTCTGAAAATCATTAGAGGTAGGCTAATGGAATTTGCCAAATTTAAGTTTCAATAATTCAATAAATTACATTTATTCCTGGGAATCATTTCACTTAATAAGGGCTAAAAATCAAAAATTGGGAAATTAGGTGATCTACCGGGAAACTGAAAGATAAGGTGCAGAACTCGCAGAATATAGGTTTCTTTTAAATAAATAATACTGTGATGGTTACTGGTAGTTTATTTATCCATAAATACTTTTCATTTGTAAAGTCTTCACTGCAAACTCATTAGTAACATAATTTTTTCCCTCTTGGTTTTTACACAATAAAATTATAAAGTAAAGGAAAGAAAAGTATGCGAGTAAATATGATATATATCACTGGGCTGTATAATAGGGAAAACAATTAACAATGGCCTTTTATTTCTCCCAAATTACTATATATCATTACTTAAAACTCTATTTAAACAATTTCATAGAAACAACTTGCAACTAGTGCATTCATTTAGAAACACTCTAACCTTCTATTCTAACTTCCTTCACACAGCATAATGCTCAAAGCTACTTGCAGCTTATAAGCTTAAAAATGGCAGCATGTGACTGCCCTCTCTTATGGAGGTTCTACTCTAGTGTATACTGATCCATAGAATTCAGTTTTTCAAAATGTAAAGGAAAAATAGATAAATAGCAGTCAATTCATGTGCTTCTTCCAAAAATAAAGCCGGCCCATAGAAAATTCATCAAATTGTATAAAACCAAGGCAAAGATCTTATAACTGTGTTGCGACATCAAGCTTATCTATTATCGGACTAAATCATGTTATTTGGTGACAGTGTCTTAAACATGCTTTATGATGATTTCACAAGTAACTCATCTGCTTAATTTTGAAGAGAAAAAATATAGAATATAGATATGCCAGATAATCACACTTCCTACTGAATAAAAATACAAAAATCATAAGGAATTTTGTTCACACCACACTAATCATTTCATACAGACATTTTTTTCAAAACATATTTATAAACTTTGAAGGATTATAAAATGTGAATTTTCACTACTCAAAAATAAAGTTTATTTGCAATAGTTTGCACAATACAAATATGTAAACAGTTGCATGAGTCAATTTATGTACAGAATGAAAGCACAGAATGCATTATTTTTAGAAAATACATCAATAAACCACATCTTATAATTACCCATAAGTGATTTAGACAAAAACTAATAAAAAGTATGTCTTATGAACAACTGCATAAAAATGTAAATATATCATACACATTTAACAATGCAACTTACACTTTCTTGTAAAGCTAATGATAACACAAATGGTAACAGAGGTTGAAATAAAACTGGACCATCTTCAGGAAACACAATAAATGCTGTTTCAACAACCTGCAACATATCATGCAAATTACTTTTTCATTAAAAAAGAACTTCCTTTAATATCTACTAAAAGTAGACAGCACTTTTAAATTTTAAACCTTTAAACAGTTCAAATTTGGATAAAAGAAAGAGGAAACAACTGCAAGCATAATATTGAATAGCATACCTTTAAAACCATATTTATCCCTTCAGACTTCATGTCTGTGACAGCGGAAAGGAATGTCTGTACCAAAGTCCGACCAAACCTCTGCAATATACATTTAATTTATGCATTTATACATGTACATATACATAATGAAGCAAACTTAGATGCAAATGATGTAGAAATATTGATTAAGTAGATACTCTTTTATATTTTCTTTTGTAATGCTGTAGAAACATTCATAATGTAGAATGTCAATCCATAATGAAGAGCAATTTGTCAGCCAAGGCAGATTAAATATTCATTTTTATTTCAGTAAATATGCTGCAGCTGCAAACAACTTGGCAATCTAATTTGTGCCTATTTCAAAAACATTTACATTTTATATAGCTTTGTGGTAAGAAGAGAAGAAGCAAGCAGCAGCCTTATCCAAGCCGAGATGCAAAAAGCAAGTGCCTTTTGCATGATCTGAATAGGAAATCTTAATTCAATCCTATTCAATCTAATATGATAAAATCTTAATTCAGAATTAGTTAGCTTTGATTTTCAATGCATTTGAATATACAATTAATAATGCTGCAAAATTATTATTAGCTGCTTGAATTCCATTTACATCACTAGCATTATGTAAGAGCCATATGAACAGGAATTAGTCTCAAAATGATGCAGTGCACAAAAATGTGACTATTTTAAAACAGAGAGGGGAAATAAACAAATTGAAATTAGACATTAAAGGGCTATTGTTAATTTAAATTCTAATTTATATTTACATATTTGTTTACCTTTCTTGCATATAGTACATACATATATGTTTAAGTAGTTTTAATACTGAAGACATTGAGTAATAGGGATATTTTTATACTAAAAAAATTTTAATACAATATGCAAACAGTTTTTAAACCGGATAGACAACTGAAAAAGTACAATTCATAATTAGCAAAATATGCTTACATAAGGGCATGTAAATCCAAACTTTGATGTATAATGTTGTGCATTAGTGTAAACTTACAAATATTTGAAAACAAAATTAGTTGAGAGCATATATAGTAAAATGTGAATTCTGATTCAGCAGTTTCACCTAATTAGATTTTTCCATTCAGTCTTTACATAACTGAATATGAGATTTAGGTAATTTCTGATTATTTGTACTCCTCTCGAAAAAATTGTCAACTTGTTTTCACAAAGCTAATATGCAAAAGGCAACAGCCAATTTAGAAATGTCTACGCACTACGAAGTCTGCAAAATAACAATGAATCAATAACATTAGAAAAGTAAGAAACATCCATAAAAAAACACATTATCGTTCTCTTCATGTGCAAAGCAATCTGTTTTTGCTTGAAAATATTAAAGAAGTGCACTAATTCGCCAATGTACACAAATTTCAATACATAAAATTTGATTATTTAAGAAACACAACTTCGCAGAATGCAAATTTTTGTGTTCTTTACTGCTGAACACAATGACATGTTTCTGCAGAAATGCAGCACTTCCCCCCCCCATCAGCAGGTAAACTCCACAATTCCATTGCGACTCCTTCCACTACAGCACTTATAAAATTATCATACCTGCATGTCTTTAACAAAATGTTTAAAAAAGTTATTCAAATTTTTCAGTGCAGATTTTTTTAATTGAATATTTAACAAAAGATTTTTTCAAATGTTTCTCACTGAAACAATGAAAGCTAAAGAAATTACATCACTGCAAGCATGAAAATCACGTAGTTTCAATTATTCTAAAACAAAACATTCATTTAACACTTATATGTTGTTTACATTTTGAATGGAAAAATGTAGTTCATAAAATAAAAGATCCATTTCATAAACAAATTTAAAGATAGTCTGTTTTATTAATTTATTGCTTCTAGAAAAGTATGTTCTGGTTAGATGAATTGATTACTTCATTTATACAGAACCAGCTAGTTAATAAATAAAAATAACCAATGGATTGGGGGGGGGAATTCTGCCCCACATTTTTTCCTTCTTCCAAATTTATTTTGGAATTGTTACTTTACTTCAAGAAACAAACCAGTGCAAATTATTTCAATCTTTTTTCCTTAAAACTACAATAAAACATGCTATGCTTTACTAATCACTATATTATAATAATGCAGTTAAATCAAAATGAATAGGATAAGTTTCAGATTCAATAAATATCACACATTTAATTTTCAGTAGTGACACTGTAGTCAGTAAGTAGCATTGTGTCAGAAAATGTATTTTTTACATATCAAAAATTTTTATTTCCATTCCATATTCACCATAAAGTTCTCACAGTATTATTTGAAACTATACTGTTTTTATTAGCCAAATGAATATGAATAGAAGCATGCACAGATTTAAGATAAATGTAAAATCAGCTCACCTTCAAAAAATTTTCTGGGCACAAAATTATGTAGGCTTCTGTAATCTGAAGGCAAACCCGAAGATTTTCAGTATTACAATCTGGATAAAAAATTAAGTTTCAGAACTACCATGGAAAACTGAAGTACAAAGGTACAAAAAAAAATTTACGTGTTTTTCTGTAGACCATGATATTTGTGGTTATCACTACCGCAGAGGTTTGGAGGAACTGATTAGTTTTATTGAGTTAGATAATTAACATGTAAAAGTTATAGATATGGTAAATAAAAATAAAAAAAAAAAAAAAAAAAAAAAAAAAATGAGCTCAAACTTGATCTTTCCCATGAGGAAGGAACATCCTTCCATGCCTGCACGGGAAAGATCAAGTTTGAGCTCAATTTTTTTAATTTACTATATCTATAACTTTTACGTGTTAATTATCTAACTCAATAAGGCTAATCAGTTCCTCCAAACCTCTGCGGTAGTGATAACTACTAATTGTAGAAATAACATATTAAAAAATCATTAGGATTACACAAAACCAATGTCTCATGAGTGTGCTGTGAAGTCTTGCTAATTAATCCCTCACCGATACAAATTCGCACTGTTCAGTAACAGTTTTTATTTGCTGAAAATAGTCAATGGGAAAATACATGTATACCATTACTAATAAACCATACCATTACTAATAAATCATACTTCTTATAAGTTTTGGTTCTAAAGGACTCTTAATAAAGTCAATGTACATCAAAATTTTATACATTTACACTCATGCACACAGGATCGGATTTAGAATTTGATGAAATCCTAAGCTATTTGAAATATGGGGCCCTTTATGAGGAATATGAGTAAATTTTTTTTATATGAGATATGGTATAAATTTTGGGGATGGCCCCAAGAAAGTGGGGGGCTGTAAGCTATAGTTTGTGCAGCTTATACGTAAGTTGGCACTGTACAGACACATTTATTCATTAAATGCATTTGAAAAATGCTTTTAAGAAACTATTAAATTTTACATTTAATTATAAAATTCTGTTCTAAAAAGAATAATTTGGTTTTGTTTACCTAATAAAGGCATCATATTGGTGGCTAAGTTTAACAATTCTGGACTGCATGTGGATGTGTTGTCCAGCACAGCCCACCACAAATCCAAACCATCCTCTAATAAATAAACATGAGGAGGCTGAGAAACATCTGTGCTGAATGCTATCATAGGAAGGAGGAATGGATGCAAGGATTCACTCAAAGTGCCAAGACCCTGAAGGAAAAAATACAGATATAGGTATTAAGAAGTTTTTTTTTTTTTTTTCATGAAAGCAGCAATAATGATATTTATTCAATTCCAAATTTTCAAAATCTATGAACATTGAACGATAAGAATAAACATACCTGCATCAAATGGACAAAACATGAAATAACTGCACATCGCAACATATTATGATCACCACAATTTTCCCATAACTGTGGTAAATATTGCGTAAGAGATTCTGCATAGGGGCGTACTTCAGATCCCATTCGTTCAACAATGAAAGACAACACATGTAAAACTGACATCTAAAAAATAAAAAAGAAGAATTAAGCATTCAAGATAAATATACAGGGGAAAAAACCACATATTTACAAATTTACCAGGATTTAAGACCAATATGTCAAGCTATAAAAAAATTATCATACGACTGAATAAGTAATAGAGTCTATAAATACTGTCATTATGATATACTGAAACTCATATTAAAACAGAAACTAATGAAAATTTTAACCATATTTACTTATTAATAAATGCATTTAACCCATGAAGTGGCAGTTGTCATAAGCAACTAAAATGTGAATGATTATATTTACAGTATTAAATGGTAATTCCAACCTCAGAATGAATTTTAATAATATATAACTAAACATATAGTTTTTTGCTGTTGGTCACGGCAGAGAAAATATAAATGGGGGTATTTTATTAATTGGGAATTTCATTTGGAGCCAAATATAATTGGCTCCAACTGAATAATGTTGCTACAACCAATAACTCCTTCCTACTGTAACCAATAATATACGATTGCAGAAAGAAGGCAGATAAAAACAGTATCTGCCTTCCTGCTGCAACTATTTCCTGCCTTCTTTTGAAAATATGCTCAGTCTGTTTGTGATAGTGATTGCAGTAACATTCTTTTAACCACATGCTTAATTTTGAGGCATTTTATATTTGTTATTTTGTTAATAGGTCTCAGAGATTTGTCCAATAATGAAATTGAAAGCTATCCTGCTATCTCAGAAGGTATGGTTTGAAGAAAGCTGAATCACATTCACATGTCATACCAGTCACTGTCCTTATAGGTATTCTCGAGTATTCGCATAGATTACCATGGTTATATCAGTCAGGTTTCGCAAAGAAGTAATAGATATGAAGAAAAAAAAAAGTGATAAAAACTGGAACAACTATCTTCAGTCTGCATTATGAAATAAAGAAAGAAAGAAAGGTCCTGAGGCCAAATCACAATTCAAGCTGCTTAGACATTAAGCCATAATTCTCAGTTGGTTAATACATTAGAATCAAAATTTCTAACTTTTCCCAAGAAGTAAGGTGGTTAATTTATTTGCTATCTAGTTAGCTTACCTTTTAATTACTTCATATGTATGTCCTATTTACAATTTTTACAGCCCACTTATTCTTATTTTTACTAACTTTTTATTTTCTCTAACTTAGAATTTATAATATTAAAGAATAATACAATAAACAAAATATCACATGCATGAAATTAAACTAATACAGGAACTAAAGTATTAAATTCTAGTGAAGAAGTAAACGAAATCAAAAAATTTGCAACTGCTATTGTAATATCATTATTGCATTTTTGAGTTTTAGTGCTCCATGAATAATGACTCAAATGTACACAAAAACTATAGACGCCAGAATTTTCACAGCAAATATTTAGATTTTTATATAACAATATTTTTAATACAATGATATAAAAATATACCTTTAAATCACATTCCTTTACTTCTTTCAAAAGCATAAAAACAGCAGAAATACTTTTTTCTAAAAACTGTAAAAAAATTATATTAATTGAAAGGACTTTCTGATACAAAACATTGCGAGTTTTAATGAATATAATGTTACCACTCTTAGAAATATCAATTTTTAAATTTATGGGAGAAGAAAAAACGTGGAAACTAATAGAATTTCAAATCTTGTTCAACTAACTTAAAACATGCCATTAAAAAAGTAATCTGCATTTTTAATTTTAAAACAATATATTGGCAATTCAAATGAGTTTTTAAACAATTGAAAACGTTACTAGTTTAATATAGAAATTCAGCTGTATTACATAAAACAAGACAATATGTAATTTAGTACTTAAGAAAAAAGAGAGATAAAAATAAAATATATATTTACTGGAAGAAACTGCTCTGTGCTGAATTCAAAATCATCTACAGGTAATGCTAGTTAAAGAGCATACTTTCTCTAATTACACTGATATAGTTTAATAAATAACGAGTGAACTTGTAACACACTGTTGCAAATACAGAATTTATAATTATAAATGCACGATTTTAATAACTTCACCTTTCAAAAGAAAATTTTGCCCAATTATAGTTTCTCTTTATTTGGTACAATGATGCAGTAGCCTTAATTATCCAAATAGTTAACTATCCACATAACTAATTATTAGAACTCAATGTAATTTGTAAACCAAAGACTTTTTAAAATTATCATTCTTTAAACATGATTAAATTACTCATGTAACTCAGTTCAGATAATTGAGGTTCAGTAGTATACTTGCATATATTATTTACAATATTCAAATGAACAACAAACTATTTCACTGTTGTTCATTAACAATATGAAGCAATTTATCTATTTATTAATTAACAGCAATTACTGAAAATTAAAATGATTACTAATTTATTAGTAAACTTTAATTACAATCAAAATATACATAATTTAACACAAAAGAAAAATCACAGCTATTAATTATAAAATGTTCGAATGGAAAAGTGCCACAGTAATAAAACAGAAATATCATGAATGATAATATACATTTGCAAAAATTATGTATCCATATAATTTTAATGTAAATAGTCAAAATGTGAGAACACTCAATAATAACCTTGTTGTGCTTCCATTTCATTCGAAGCATAACAATGCGTACTTCTTGATCCCTAAAGATCACATTCATATTGCTTAATTTCTAAAGATTGATCAGTATGATGAAGGAAAATGAAATTCCTTAGTCATACTGATTAATTTCATACTGCTTGATCCCTAAAGATCCTTCAACTTCTGATTTCTCAAAAGTTAAAACAGCTGTTAAATCTTCTAATATAAGTCAGTATTAAAAAAAGGAAAAAAAAAAAAAAAAAAAAAAAAAAAAAAATTCATACCAATTATTGCCAACTGTGTTAGGTTTCATGCTCTCCCCAAAATCGATGAAAATGGAATTTCTTTCCGACCTATAGTTTTTAACTTATGAACAACATCATCCTTTGGCCAACAAATATTTAGTTTCTGTATCTTCTCTCTTACTTTCTAACTATATTTATGCTGTAAAAAATTCTTTTGAAATCGTTGATAAACTTATAGATATTTCTTTCCTGTACTCCATTATGTTTTTCTTTGATATTAACACCAGTGTTTACTTATGTTCCAGTCGAAGCAGTACTAAAATGTCTAAAAACTAAACTTTCAGAATTCCATTTCACACATTTAGAAATTGAAGACTTAATTTCTCTTACTAACATTTCTTTCACTCAAACCAATTTTATTTTCAAAAATGAATATTATTGCCACATGGAAGGATTAACTATAGGTAATCCTATCAGTTCTGTAAGATGACACTTTCACACTTTTTGCTGATATTAAAGAAGATCCATTCCAGACTTTATTTGATATAAATATGACTGATCCAACCATCTAGTTCACTTTTGAAACAAAATCTCTTTCTTGATATTCTCCTCTTCTCTTTCTTGATATTCTCATAATCTGCAATGAATCTGATTTCAGCACTAATGTTTACTATAAATACTTTTCTGTTTGTCTGCCTCCTCATGCTAAGTCATGTCACCTAGCTGAG
Source organism: Stegodyphus dumicola (assembly GCF_044657685.1). Taxonomy (NCBI): domain Eukaryota; kingdom Metazoa; phylum Arthropoda; class Arachnida; order Araneae; family Eresidae; genus Stegodyphus; species Stegodyphus dumicola. The sequence continues at coordinate 207,018,073 of NC_140771.1, forward strand.
GAGGGAAAAGAAGGCTTTTCTTTTCATTATGTATTTCGTACTTTCAAAGTTTGTTTCTCAGAAGGTGAAGCATTAATAATGCACATTGTTCAACCATTAGCTCAATAATGAATCAGTTATTTAAAATCAGTTGCCATTGACTGAGGATTGTTTCCCATGGTAAAGCCATAGGAAACAACATTGATAAAGCCTTTAAAAAATATTAAATATTCTTCTTGCCAACAAAGACATTCTGCTGTTTAAAATAACATTAATAACCTTGACATGCTTACATTTCATTCTTCTATCAGTTACAAAATCGCATGGGTCCTCCACAAAGTTAAATTTTCAAGTCATTTCTTACCTATCAATAAAATCCATGGCTTGATTCTTAAGATTCCATTTCTGACTTTTATTCTTGGGGAATTTATAGCACATTTTGTCACCGTGATTTGAAATATATTGGCCAAACTGAAAGAATATTAAAGTTCTACATCAAGGAACATGAATCTCATGTCCAAAAAGGTGAAATTAACAAGTCTTTGATAGCTAATCATAGTTAGAAATCTAATCATAATTTTGATTTTGGATCTGCAAAAACTATTCAAAGAGCTTTTTCTATTAGTGAACTGGATTTTCTTGAAGTTTTTCATATTCACAAAGATTTATCTTGTTTCAAATCTTAATGTTTACCTTAATTCAATTCCAGTTCTTCCTAACACTTTTAAAATTCTATTAACTTGATTTTTCTTTGCTACAATTTCTGCCAAAAGACAATGCTACCTTCTTGTTCGTTTTACTTCTTTTGAGTATAAACACAACTATGGCTTTCATTTTGCAGTAGATTTCTTTGTTCCTTATGAAGGGAACCTGTACCTGTCTGCCCTCAAAATTGACGAAGCCTTGACTTAATCTATGCTAAATCCAAGATTGTTGCTTCACCTAATTTTATGTAAGAACATTGTTCTGTATCAGCATAATTCACTGCATTGAGCAAAAGTGCAAAATAAGTATAAATGTATCTTAATTATGCTTAACCCTTTGACGCGCGGTGGTTGTGCCTTGAAATCTCCATTTTCCGAATTTCTTTTCTCTCCTCTTTTTTCTGAAATTTTTGAGTGAAAATGAATTGATTACTGATCTTTTACATCTAAATAACACAAAATGACTGTAGAATCATATATGTTTTAGGTATTAATACTTCAGATCGGATGCCTTTTAAAATTCGTTTTCGGTGAGACAAAATAACTTCCTTTTATTAATATAAACAACTTTAAATTTCAAAAGTTAGTCATCGCACATCATGATTTCCATCATAAACAATAAAAAATTGCAGTAATTAAACTGCATACATAAAAAAACCCTCTATATGTACGGCATTTGCTATGTGGTTTCAGGGCGCAACCACTGCACCACTAGAGTTGTCACAATGCTTACAATCCGTGGCCCCGGGGAGCGTAAATAATGCCCTGAACAAGTGGTCAGCTTGTCGCAGAAACCCCAGTGTTTAGTCCCCAAGTAAACTTGGTACTCATTTTATCATCCCAAAGGATGGAAATCAAGAGATGAAAGGCTGAGTGGACCTTGCCCATCCAGGGGATTGATCCCTGGACCTGTGGTCCTGCTGCGCAATGTGCTAGCCACTGCGCCACCGGGCCTCCTTATCATGAAAATGTCAATAAAAATATCACATGCAAAAGTGTTGGCACAATGCAAGGAATAATATGTATTCTTTTATATAATACTCCAAATGTGTCAAATAAATATTACAATGATATTTTAACTTATATATCAGAAGGATATCAACTTTAAGAGCATTTGCAGCAGCAAGCCGAACAACAAGGTTCTCCTCATTGTTCAGCAATTCTAAGATCACTTCATAGAGTAAAGGCCTCATTTCAGGTGACATTTTTATGCTGACCCACTGTCCAATAAGCCAAATAACCCGTCGTCTAATTACATAATAACTAAAAAAACAAACAAACAAACAAACAAAAAACATAAAAAAGGATAATTTTATAATACTGGAGCATAACATAGAAATTTTACAAAAGAATTCAGCAAATTATAAAATTTTTTTCAGTCATTCACAGCAATGTACAGTAGTTAATATTACATTTTAAGAAATTCTATTTATCCTCTTATATACAAGTGTTTAGATGGAACATATCAAAGAAGGAAAAAAAAGCTTTTTTTTTTTTCTAAATTATTCATAGAAAATTAATTTCATTTTAAAGTAAGCAAAACATGTTTCAATTCAAACTTCTGTTTCATGCTTCAATTTTAAATATTATTTTGAAGATTACAAAACTGTAAGTTGGTTTGATGTACTGAATCTATATCAAAAAGGAGTTATTCTGTAAAATTTTCAACCTAAGCTGTCTCGAAATATTGCAGCTGTTTCACAGTAATGAACAAATATATAAATCATGATTTTATCATGAAAGCAGCACTGAGTAATGCTTCTTCATGATTCACAGCTTATTACAAAAAATCTTGCATCCAAAAATTTACCAGAATTGTTTGAAAAGCAATTAATTTAACATTTATTTGACACTTTTCTGTTTATAGGGTGCCAATTGCCAAATGCGCATCAAAGCGCTAAATGTAGTAGCCTTCTTATGCAGCATCATAAACAGCCATCCAATGATGCTGCAAATAAGCAGAATGAATGAATGTCAATATAGGAATTTTCAATTTTCTAGATTTTAAGTTGCTTAAGTAGATGAACAAGCAGCTACCTAATATGAAAACTTGCAAATTAACCACAAATGTAAGATAATTGATCCTGATACAAGATGACAAGCTGATGAAATAATGATGAAATAAACACCAGCATGGCACTGGCCACCAACCATCTGTATTTTTACCTCATCGAATTCAAGTGATGTTGATTACATGAAAAGATATACTTGTTTTCAGCTATGTACATAAAATCGGCAGTGTTATGCCTCTTATGTAATCTGAAATTAATCAGGTAAAATCTATTTTATATTTTTGCATTTGTCTATAGTTTTAGTATTTACTTTAGATTTAATACAAAGATCATTCTTATCATGAAATTTTGCATCAATTTAACAGAAAATGTGGAATATTCTATGGAAAATTTATTTCTAAGGACTTAAATTAGCAATGCATAAAATAAAGCACAGATTTAAAGTAATTTAACTAAGACAATCAGTTCTTTAAAACATTTATTAAGCCTTTGTTTTTGAAAATAATAATTAAGTACTTTTCAAAACATATAAACCATACATTTGATAATTTATTATGATGGTTTTTAATGTAGTAGTTTTCACTTTTACTTACAGACATGAATTAACAACTTTTTAAAGTTGAAGAGAAAATCATTACTAATTATACTCTTTTGATAGTTACACTTTTTAGTAACTTATATTTTTCATTTTATATCTTTTAAATTTGCCAATGGTCAAAGTCTCAACACAACCACTTCATATAATTCATAGTATGTATAGTAGATAATTTTGCAAACTTCTGCACTGACATATAATCCCAATGAGATGGGAAAGTATAAGTAAGACTAAGTATATATGCAAAGTAGCAAGCCTTAAACATGAAAAACATTAATTTTTAAAATTTACATTAAAATCAATAGCAGCAGAAATAAAATTACATAAAAAGTTGAAAAGTTGCTGGCTGTGGAAATATTATACATATGTAAAAAAATCAAGAAAAATTCTTTGTGAAAAAAATTGCATCCAAGATTAGATTCTAAATTTTTCTTTCTGGAAAAATGGGCAGATGGTAGTTCTCTGATTGTAGCAAAAAAATTAAAGTTTGCAAGTTGCCTATTCTGTAACCACTTTTTCAAAAAATACTGTTTAATAATACTGTTATTTACTGTTTACAAAAATACTGAATTTAGTATTTGTGTAAATAAATTTAGTGGAATTTTATGTAAAGTGTAGTATCTCTTGTATAATGCAACATGAACAGCCTCAAGAATGTTCAGCTTCGCTGAGAAAGTGGTTCGAAAAAATCTTTGCTCTTCAAGTGTGTAAACGTCTTAAATCGAAAAACCTGCCTGAAAAAGCTGTGCTATTGATCGACAATGCACCTTCTCACCTAGCAACAAGCGTGCTAAAGTCTTCTGATGGACAAATTTTTGCAAAGTTTCTCCCCCCCAAACGTTACTGCGATAATCCAACCCATGGACCAAGGAGTCATTGCAACAATGAAGAGAACATACCAAACCAAGCTGCTAATGACCAAAATTGAAGAAGGTTATGATTTGAAAGAGTTTTGGAAACACTACACAATCTTGGACAGCATCTACGATATTGCATCTGCATGGGACTCGGTGAAACCGTCAACCCTCATAAAATCATGGAGAAAACTCATGCCTAATATTGAAGCCAACAACAACCTAACCCCTTCGAGGTGTGAAGAAGAGAATGAAGATGTAGACACACCCACGGTAGCTCTTGCCAATATCGTGAAAACAGTTCCGGCTGGTGAGAACACCAATGCTGAAAACATTAACGAGTGGTTGGAGTGTGATGTCAACGAACCTGGCTTCGAAAGGTTGCAGATGACGAAATTGTGAAGAAAGCAAGGGGAGAGACTGAAAATGAAGGACAGCAAAGATAAGGCGAAGAAGAGCCCACTGTGCAGATGCAGAAGACTCACGAAGCGGCTTTGCAACAAGTCGACGGACTGCTGAGCTATTTGGAAGAACAAGACGACGCGGAGTTGGCCGAGAAACTTATGCTACGAAAAATGAAATCTTGGATCAAGAGAAAATGCAAAACAAGAAGCAAACACAAATGACTGATTTCTTCAAAAAGGTGTAGTTTTACAATTAATGCTTTTATAATTACATAATACATTACAGTATTAAAATATTACATATGTATTAATTTTTCTGTATATCCTTTGACGCCTCTCGTAAGTACAAAGCACTTTTTTAATTAACAAAATGCATTTTAGGTTAGTTTTGTGTGATATACTAAAATATTAAGTGTTAGTTAAACATTTCCTGCTGTTTATTTTACGTTTTATTGTACATAAAATGATTTTTCATAGTTTCATAGTTCACTGTTTTCTCTTTTGCTATACCTGTTTTTAGCTTTTTTCGGATTATCCGCGATTTTTGTTATCCGCGGCGGCCGCGCCACCCAATTCCGTGGATAATCGGGAGTGTACTGTAAATAGCTATCTTGCCAAATTGCCATCATAGCTGGTAATGAATTTGATGATGTTGCCATGTCGCCAAATTTGAGAGGAAATCGCCAAATTTAGCGACCATTTGGTGATATTTTGGTTCCATACTTATGTAACTGGTCCAATCCTTCTAATGGTAATCCCCTATGTGGCTGTAACTGTATATGCCTTCCAGCAATTTAAAAAAATCGAAGGTATTTGAAATTTCTCGCCCGATGGGGGAAAATTACATAAGACAGGAGAGAGCATCAATTTAGTTCTGAATTTAGCTCAGAGTAATGAGAGATCACTGTGTCAGCTTATGCACTGGGGCTTTTCATACTGTTTCATGTTTAATGTTCTTAGTAGTTTGAAGTGGTAACTACTGATTGTGCTCTGTCATACTGAGGTTGGTTTGGTTTATTGAGATTATTGCAAATCACACTAGGGCTAAACGCCCGAGGGAAGAGATGCATTTGTGGAAGACTTTCTAAGGGAAACTGGCTCATAGACACATTGGGAAAGCCACAAAAATGCCCTTGCAGCCAGCTCGTTCGTGAGATTTGAGCCTCAGACCAAACTACCAGTGTTCAGCGCCTTTACCGCTCGGCTGCAAGTGGGCCCTGTCATACTGAGAAAAGCTGTACTAGTACTTTTGTGAAAAGTTCTAGAACTGTAAAGAGCCTCTTTTTGGAAAATAAATTTTATCAACCTATCATTGATTCTATGATCATTCAATCCATTAAAAAACCGTACACATACAGCAATTTATGGTGCCTGGCATGGGATTGAATGCCAGTAACAAAAGTGATGGAGCAGCAACTAAGATGGCTGGTGAGTCTTTGCTGCATTCCACGAAAAGACAGAAGGTGAATCAAGTCCATTTAAAGAAGAGATGAAAGCAGGACAAAAATCCATTACTAATTTAAATCATTACAAGCCTGTACACACATAACAATATATATTTGAAAGAATAAAATTATGAGTCAAAAATCAAATCAGCAATACAACCTATCTTTTAAATGTTTAATAATTAAGTAGAAATAAATTTTTGTAGGATTCCTTATTCATTCAGGTTATTTAATTTTAATGAAGTTCAATATGCAGAATAGATATAAATTTGCTTTACATCCTTTATTAATCGTTTAATTAAATACTTGCCAAGTCATTTAAAGCATTTAAATAATTAGTGTTTAAGTATTTAAATAACTTGGTTTACGCAGGCCATCTACAATAGCTCAAGAAACTCCTAAAGGTGAAGCTAATCTTTTCCACACAAAAGATTCAAATGTTTAACTTCATACAGGGTTGCCACTCAAAAAAGAAAAAGAAATTCCCTGACTTTTCTAGATGCATTTCGGGAAAATTCCAGGCCATACACGTAGTGTGCATTAGCTGTGCAGAGGATAAATTAATAATGGCACCACTTGAAAACATAAATAGTTGCCAATTACATGACTTTAATAATATACATATATTAGTAATGCTTTGGGGATTATTGGGATTTGAAAATGTCTTTTTTAGACATTTTGCAGTGCATACATAAGTAAAAAATATTCACACTAAATTTCTTGATAGTATGTCATATTACTGCTAGAATTAGTTTCACAAGTATTCAAGAGAAAATTGCCTGAAATTTGAAAGTATTATTAATTAATAATAAATACATTTAGAAGAAAGAAGGCACATTAAATGATATAAACAACTTTAAAATAAAGTTAACTACTTATGGATTAAAAACTTAATTACAAAAATCGATGGTATTTTGGCGAATATAAATATATTAAATGGTTAGCCTAGATGACTGATTATTATTATTATTATTATTATTATTTTTACTGCAAAATGACAAATAAGGCATTTATCAAAGAAGAAAAGGTTTAAAAGATTTTGTTTTATACAAGAATGGGGGAGGGGGATTTACTTTCATTCAACATGCACTGCACATGCGCATGTGAAGTTCATTCAACATGCACTGCACATGCACGTGTGAATCTTTGGATACTCGAGGTTACTGGAAACTTTCTTTGCCTTTCTAAAAGACTATCTGATTGGTGCTGTGGAAATTGGCTCTATGCCAGTTATGTGAATGACGCTTACCTGATGCTCAGGCAATACACGATTCACCAAGAAAGTGATTGCGTGACATTTTGGTCAATTTTCGAATTCCCTGACTTTTTCGGGTTTTTCAGGTAGCATGGCAAAACCTTGTTCATATGAAATATATATATATTTAATACATATATTTAAATTGTTACATAATTTTATATAATTACATAAAGGAAAAATACACATACCCAGTTACTTTAACTTTGAGTTCATGAAGAAGAACACTTGTGAACCAATTGTCAAAATCAATTTCATCATATAAATCAAAAGCTGCTAATCCAACAGCATTGTAAACTAGAAAAGGTAAAAATTACATTTCATACAAAAATGCTTAGGTAAACTTAAAATTAGAGATAAATTCCAAAAGCAGTGATCATTGTGAATTCCAAAAGTAGAGGTCAAAAACCTCTGTACAAAGATGGTTTACACATTTTTAAATGAATTTACAGCACTTGTAATAAAATTTTTAAATAAAATATTTACTGCTCAAATGTTCTATCTCAAGGAAAACTCGCAAACCTCGACTCATTTTTCTGTGGGCCTAAGTTCACTCGAGAAAATAATAAAAAATATATATATAAAACATACTGACAAAGAATTAGAATTCTACACAATATTATGATGCAGATAAAACCTAAGGTGCTGAAAAGGACTCTTGAGACAGTCTCTTAACAGAAATATTTTCTCAACAAGTGTTGAGAATTGCCAGCCTATTTACATATAGAATAAATTTAGTCTTACTGAACTTTAAAACAAAAATTCAACGAAGAAAGTATTCAGAAATTTCCCAACTATTTCCCACAGCAACTTCCAGAAAGCTACAAATCTGCATCACACATGACTTCCATGCTTTGATAATAGCTAGGGTGAGCAGCATGTCACAAAATATCCGAAAGCTGGTTGCAGCAAAAGATGCCAGGTATTGGGAAACAACAGGTATTGATCTAGTCATGTTCCTTCTATTTTTTAAGGATTCATAGTATTACATAAACTTTGATATATTTGCTCACTTTTTAAATACATTATTAAGTATGATTTTTCCCTCCTTGTGGGCCACACTATTGAATACTGATGACTATTTGGTCCACTTGAAGTACTGAGTTTGATATACCTATTCTACCTGAAAGTTCTTCTGGTTTCTCTATTTAAATATTATCTTCCAATATAAGAAGGAACTTTAAATATTTAGTAGTAATACTTTGCACTAATTACCTTTTACTACTTTTCACAGTCCACCCAGTATTTTAGATTTCCAATTAGTAAATACTCCTCTACAGACACACTAATTCACTGGTGGCATATCAGAAGACTTCAAGAGAATTGGGGAAAAAAGATATATGCAGTAGGATGAAACTATTCAAAAACCTGGAATACTTTTTTTTTTTTTCTGTGAATAATTCAAAATATCAGCAAATAACTAGCTTCAAAATAATACATTCTTATGCAATCATACACTTTTGCTAGTGCTTATATAGCTCGTGAAAGCATTAGTATAGGCTATTTCCCCCCCCCCCAACCATTTATGCTGTCAAAGTTGCTTTTTGAAACAACAGCATCATTTACATACAATGCTCTTTAATGCAGCTGTCAACAGAAACAGGTGAAAAAGAAGTCTTGAAGTACTTTCGTTTTGGCACCTGTTCTGAAGTATGTTGGCTTCTATTCTTCTATTTATAGGCCACTATGTATAATATCACAAATGTGAATCTAAGTGGTGAATTTCAAAGATTGTTTAGCAATGATTTGGTTTACTATTACTATAGACACTGCATCAACTTAGTAGAGATTTTAATCATGCTTTATCTGAGAGGTGTGGTTTTAAGACACTGATAAACTCTAGTAGAGAGGATACTATTCTCTCCCACATTCTCACATTTTTGGTTGTTTCAGATAGATGGAACTCCTGCAAATGATACAATATGTTCAGGTAATTCTCATTGTGACCTCAGAAAGAAGGACTAAATTCTGAATTAACAATGTGTTAAAACAAAAAAGAATTTCCAATATGGCCTAGAATCCCCCCCCCCCGCCCAAACGGACAATTTGCCTACAAGGGCTATTAATTTCATTTTGGCAATTTGCATCATCCACTATAAAATGTTTCACTTTTCAAATAGTTGTCACCAAATATTAGAGCCCTGCATTATATTTAAAGAAATTAAATAATGAAGAACTTGCATGAATGTGTGTATGTTTCTCAGATTGTGAAAAAACAACGATATCTAGAGACATCAAATTCTGAATAACATAGTCCTCCACTCGAATATGGGCATCTGGAAGCCCAAATTTGGAATTTGTTTTATTATCTATTTCATATTTTGTGAAACTTTAATGAATTTTTGTTAACAAAATTAACGATTTTAAAGTGAGCAATGGCAACACTGTCCGGGAAAAAAAAGCATTTTTATCACCAGCATGCAAGACTGCATATCAGAAAGTCTAAAGATGAGCTCTTTTTAAGTATTTTGAGATATTGCTATTGAGTTGAATTTCATGGTTTAAGTGCGAAGAACGTGATACTTAATAAATACACGCAACACACAAAACATTAAAAAAATGCCCTTTTGGGCATAATATAAAATCTGAAAGCTTTCAGCTTTTTATTTTATTGTTATACAAACTCTGGTAAATACAAAAGTAGCAAACTCTGGCTGAATATCAAACAAGTAACGCTAATTTCTATCATTTCAGATGATTTTATCCATAAGTATTGGATTATCATTAAAACTGCCAATTAACTTGCTCAATACATACTTCCATTCCTCCTGTTCAAAGAACTAAAGTCTTTGGACAATATACTGGTAGGTGCAGTGCAAGTTTAAATCTTCCATCAAAATCAAGTGGTTTACAATAAGTAAATAGCCCTAAAAATACCCTGTCATGATGAATGAAATCAATGTTTTGCTCACTTTGTGCTGTCACAATTCAACCAGAAGGCTTACTTGTGATGGATTTTTTATCTTTTTTAAAGTGTGAATACCTTTCATATTGCTACTATACATCTTCATGAGCGTTTCTAAAGCCTGAGCAGTTGTTTTACCCAAATACAACATTTAATGTTAATATGTTGCCCTTTAAAATCTGTATTTCTTAAATTGTAGAATAAAGATTATAACACGATTCATTCGTGTAAGCAGTTTAGTTACTCCCCTAGTACAAACCACTTACTAATTTGCTTCCCTTCTTTAAATCTTTACTTTTTCTAGTATGTGCAACAGTGCCTTTTTTGTAATTATTTTTACACATAGATCAAACTGTGAATCTCTGCTGTTTTTTAAAATTAATTTTGAGTTTATTTGGTAATTATGTATAGAGAATTTATTTGTCCCCTCTTTTCCATGCCATCAGTTCAACTGGTTTGTTTACAATATATGCAATGCAGATACAAATGGATTCTTAAGCGTACTATTTCTTGGGATTTTCTGGCATACAAAACAGAAAAACAGAAAAAAAAAAAAAAAAAAAAAGAGGGCAAATGATGTGGAAATTTTTTTAATACACCCAAAATTTCAATTCTGTCATCTTTAATTCCTAACAGAACACATGCCTAAAACATAATGCATAAGGATTCATTTTAGGAAAGGCTTCAGTGATGGGTTTTTAGACAACAGTATTATTTTTGCTTTAATTTTAAAAAGCAAATAAATTTTTGAAAGAAATTTCATTAGTGGATAATCAGGTTTATTTATGTTGAATGTTTTTATAAAAAAAGCTAATTCATTCTTTAAAAAAAAAAAAAAAAAAAAAAAAAAAAAAAAAAAAAAAAAAAACCCTGTCATTTATCACTTTTGTCTTTACTATGTTTTTCCCTTTGCACTCACACAACTTCTATCTTGGGTTTGAACTATATCATCATAGCTTCTATCTTGGGCATTAACAAAACGAACATGTGTTTCCTCCCCCACTTTTAAGTTTTATGCCTATGAAAACTGAATTATTTTATTCTCAAGTTTCTTGCAAAAACTTCTCATAAATGATCATTCACTTTGCGACTACCAGTACATTTTACTGAAACTGAAAAGGACACTGCAGATTTTCAGTTTTGAGTTATATGAAAAAGTAAAAGCAGTAGAATTCCCCCTCCACACACACGCACCAGAAAAAAAATGGAGATTTAGAATTGTCTTATTTTTTAGGAGAAGAAGATGTTTTAGAATGAATTAGGCTCTAATAACAATACAGTTGAGAAAACTATTTCAAGCATATTAAGCTTTGTCAATGACAATTTAGATACCGAGTCTGATAACAAGAAAGCAAAAATTACTTTCAATGAAAGTTTAGCATTAGGCTAACAGTATTTAAACTTTCTAGAGAAGCAAAATTTTCTAACATGCAGGAAATAATGATAATATGTAGACTTTAGGAAAAACATAATGAAACAGAGAGTGGTAAAATAAGTAATAACAGAAATGATGTTCCAAAGCATTCATAGCATTTATATAATTATAATAATTACATTAAAATATTAATGACCTTGTATTAAGAAAATCCTGTAAGAATTCTTAATGTATGCAATTGCTTAATTATTTACAGGCAAATAATCCAAAGGTACTGTAAAATTTAGAAAGATAAAAATATACACAAAACTCAGAGATACATGACTCATAATACACAAAAGTCACCAATCTCCATAACCCTTACTGTGTGTGGATTAAATGAATTCATCTATATACCTATATATTCTTCTATATATCAACATAAAAAGTGACTACATACTACACAAGTATAACCATACTTAGGTATGGAGCTTTGACACAAAAAAGACAAAAATATATGCAGCATAAAAAAAAAGGTTTTTGTTTTTAAAAACTACATATAAAATCTACCTATGATGTCTTATACTTTGTTTTCATAACATCTTTGTTCTTTCATCTCGTTTCACAACCTAAGGATTAAAACTAAACATGCGGTAGTGAGGCATGGACTACCTTCACATTTATTTTTGAATAACATTAATTACTTAAATTATCATTTTACAGCACATATTCACAAAATAAACTTACTTGCTTCTTTCTTTAAAATATCTATAAAATCTCTTGAGCCATTATTCTGTACATTTTTGGTCATTTCAACAACAAGGGGAGTCAACAAATTTCGGAATTCATGAAACAAGGACAAAAAGAAAACTTCTGTACAAGGCTACAAATAAAAATAAAGCCAGTTAATATACCAAAATATTATGAAAACTCAAAGGCTGAAATTTTTCAATAATGGAAATTACTGATTTAAAAAAAAAAGGTGGGGACAAAGTACAGTACAAAGATGGTAATCTGGATCTCTGGATCACCAGCAACAACCTTTTCTTTTAGAAATTTGTTTTTAAGCTATACATTTGTGCACTTTTTTATAATAAAACATAGAGAGTCCTGATTCTTAATTTTACATTGGCACTAACTTCAACCTGGTGAATCATTTATTTATTTATTTTTTTTTCTTTCATCACTGCTTGACTATCAACACACTGAGGTTTAAGAACTGACTCACTAAGCATCCAATTTTTTTTTTAAATATTAGTAATTGATTATCAAACAGCATGGTAACCTTTAATATTGATATTATGCTTGGCGATGATTACAAATTTCAGCTAAATCTAGCCTTGCCATAATTGCCAAGCACTGATACCAGACATTTAAGTATTAAATAAATAAAACATGAGAAAAGTGGGTAGGTAATGCTTTTATTTATCGTGATTAAAAAGCAATACAATTTAAGCAATCTAATAAAATGAACACATAGAATAACAAAAAACATAAAATAATAAAGAAGATGTGAAGCTAATCCTTTTCAGCTGTCATATTTTAAAGCTGATTTTACGTTCTGAAATATAAAACTGAGGGGATGTCATTTGAAAATTATTATGACAAATCAAAAATGCTTCAGTCGCCTCTACTGACAACCTGTTTCTTTGCTCTGACCATTGAGCTGAAAGGAAAAATATTCTCTCCATACTTGCATTGTGGACTGGAATGGCAAGTTCAGCTTTATTAGGCATGACTTCTAATCAATATACTTTGTATCACCATACTCCGGCTGTCTCATGTAAGGACAAATAGTAATATAAGTCTGAGTAGTAAAATATGGTTACAGTCCTGTATATATGGGATGTATGGAAACCTAACTAATTGCACTGCTAAATGTAGAGTATGCTGACAAAAGGAACTTTAATAAAAAATTTCTTTCCATATGCAAGGAATAAAAAATATGCAAGCATATGCAAGCACAGACCAAAAGATTACATTTAGTGTTGCTTGATTTCAAAACAACTAGTTTACTATTCAGATAAGCCCAGGACTGGTGTCAGCGCAGTTGCGACTGCACCAGGAGGTAGAATTTAAGGCAGTCAAATGTTTATAATTTAGAGAAGTGGTAATAACAAAATAAGAAATAGCAAAATCTCTAGAATTTACCAAAAGCACTCAGATGCAAAACTTAGGGACAGAAAAAATTTAGAATTTAGAGAGACACGTGACAGCAGAATTTTGGGCCTGCAGAGACTGCATGTGGCTGCAAAATGCTTAGTATTAGCACTGGATTAGACTTAAGTATATGTGGAAATTTATTTATTCAGGACTCAGCTAAACCTTAAACATGTGGGGAAAACAGAGAGTATAATAAATAACTAATATAATTCAGGCTTAACTTTGTAAGTATATGATAAAAGAAAGGCAAAATTTCATGTAACAGCACGTCTTTAACCATTTGCGCTATGACTAAACTTCATGGTTGCAGTGCCGTTCGCTACAATATAACAAGCGGTAAAGTGTCTCATTTAAGTCGCTCCGCGTCTGCGAGTGCAATCCAGAGCTGTAACTCGAGAAATAAACAATCTCATTGTTAAGCGACGTGTGCACCACGTTAGTTTCATTTTTGCGATAAATAGCTATCGACATGGTGTTCACGTTGCTCGCGGTTTGAGGCAAAAGCATCTCGACGTGTGGGCACGTCTTTTTAGCGCAAGTGGTTAATTGCCAATCTCATGATACACCGCCAATAATGTATAGCAGACAGTAACTAAGTTTTATGATGATTGGTGTGAATTTGAAGGAGTTCAGATATTGCAAACTAAAAGTCAAATTTTCCAATTAATGGAATTTTTGAAGAAATGTGGAGAATTGGTAATAAATAAAGATGATATTACTGGAGTTATTCATTGTGATGACAATGCTACAATCATCAATCAACTAACAGACAGTGAAATCTGTAGTATGGTTCTAAATCCAGAAAATATCACTACTAATAATGAGGAAAGTGACAGAAAGGTTTCAGAAAAAGAAAAACTTTGACTGTCGATTCTGTGGGAATTGTTGACAAGTCAATTACAGGATTTAGAATTTTGTAACTGGGCAAAAAATTATGTCTATCTATAAAATTGAAGAGAAAGTATTAGCAGGAAAAAATGAAGCAAATTAAACTTACATTGAAAGAATGTTTAATAAGCAAATGTTCAAAGTAAACAAATCAATAATGAGAATTTTGGGGGAAGGGGGTCATAAATGCTTCATTATTTTATATTTTTAATTTTATAATTTCTACAAGTCATCTTACTAGATTTAAAAGAATGATCTAATATCCAGAAAAACACCAAATCAAGAATTGCCAAAGTCCCGACAAGTCTGGATCTTGGACTGCACACTGTACTGATTTGCACATATCATTTTCAAAAAAGCAAAACAGTATACAGTCAAAAGTCGTTAATTCGGACACCCATAATCCGGACCTCAAAGCTAAAAACTTTCTGCGCATGCGTCACGTTGACACATGCGCATAGGCGTTTACGCGTGCGTGTAAGACCTTTACGACTGCGCATATGCGTGTGCGCAACTCTTTTTATAACTTGTATTTGGATGTCCCACAATATAAGTTTGTAGTGTTGTCTTTGTAAAGTGTACTATTTTAAGAATGTTCTGTTGAAAAGCATCTGTTGAAAGTAATCTGTTGTAAAGTATTTAAAATAATGCATTTTTTTTTTTTTTTCCAATAGCAGATTGTGAACTGTTACAGTGTAACACAGTTAATCTATACAAGGCCAGATGTGGCCTTGTATAGATTATATTATATAGTATAGACTCTTTATTATGGAGGCACCTAAGAGGTGGGACACCATCGCCTCCTATGAAGGGACGGACAGTTTACAATCATGCTTTCTCTGGGATTTGAACCCAAGCCCTTCGGTATCGCAGTCAGGCTTCCCTAACCACTATACCGTTTGGGCGGCTTATAATGTAATAATTATATAATCATGTCCCGAGTCAGAATGGCAACAATATCTTACTCGAAGTACGTGAGGATGCGAGACAATATCACCTACCCCTTGGTAAAATAATGGTGTATGTACCCTGCCAGATGGCAACATTAGCTGCAGAATTAAAAGAATTTTATTACCTGCAGTACATTTTCATATTATAACCTCATTTTCAGGTAGCTTATCACCATCTTGCAGTTATTTACTCACACAAACTACATAATTATTCATTCATATATGACTTATGCATGCTGTTACTTCTTTCCACATAATTTGAAGGTATTTACTTTCAGTAAAGAGCATTTTCAGGTTTAAAATTACTTTCAATAAATCAAGTACATAAAACTTTTTAATTACTTTTTCTTTTTTTCTTTTTTTTTTTTTATCTTCACAAAACTATAACAACACACTATTAAATATACATTATTTTCTTAACTACATGAAATTTTATGCCTTTAATAAAATTCATCACACATGTGGGAAAATATTTTTTATATCTGTAATTTATAAGAAAAGCATTAAAATATACAATTTCCACTCATCTGAAAATTTTTATATATAAATACTAAAAAGGCTGGTCTTTTTAAATTAAAAACATACTACCTTTTGCATGCAATGTAAATTTAAAGATTAAAAAAAAAAAAAAAAAAAAAAAAGGAGAAAAAGCAGGGAAAAAGTAAGAAAAAGGAATATATATACACACACACACACACTAATAATCTTTTAGATGCAAAAACTTACACGTAAACTAAATTTCCATGATTCACCACCTTCATCAGAGGCTAAAAAACAAAGATATCACAATTTTGTTTAAAACATCTCAGATATTAAAAAATTTTTCATACAATCATTCAACACTTATTCATATACATTTATATACTGCAGAACACACATATATGCTGTAAAATATTTTAAGTTTGATATTCAATATTTAACACATAGAAATTAGCTACTAGATAAAAATTCCTAAATAAATATTCAGCACCCATGCCCTCCCAGTTGTATATCATTAAATGTAAACAAAATACTGAAAAAGTATAAATTTTGTAAATATATCTCGTATCTTGCCATATAAAATTAAACTACCTAAAGAATTTCGTTATAAAAGTACATTATTGAAAAGAGGGCACTGTGACATAGGGGTAAATACGCTGTTTTTTGGCTCTTGTTATAATTATTTATTTGCATTTATATTTTGTTATTTTGGAGTATTTTATGATTTTGCAAGTGGAACTCGGATCACTGCCTTAAGTAGTCTCAGTTTTTAAGGTATGTTCACTTTTTTTTATGCTTTATAGGGGATAATAATAAACATTACTGCTAAGCCTAGCTTATTGGCGACACTGCCATTATCACAGCAGTTGAAGAGGATGCTTTTATAATGCATTTGAGAAATATTGCAGTCACTGGACATTGCATTAAATGCAAAAAGTAACCTAAATGTCAGGTGAGAGAGGAAGTAAAAAATGCTCTTGGCGAATTAAAACTTTTCATTGTGAAGAAGTTTGAAAGCTTCACGGTTAAAAATTGCTGCCAGACTTGCCGAAATGCATTACCTGATAGCTGTATTAAACTTTATTCCGAGATTGTGGTACCACCCGCTGGCCAGTTTGAAAGTAAAACTTTTGAATTTAATATTCGTCAACTGACTCTAGGTGCTCAACTGAAGAGGTTAAAAACCAATCAAGGTTGAAATCGATCTAAGAAAAGCAAGGTTGGTATCAAAAAAATGAAATGTAGTGGTAAAAAAGAGCTTGTAAAGTACTCTTCACAAGATGATAAGAAATGGTTTCAACCTAATTTCTGCTTCTACTAAAGGCAGAAACCTGATGCTTCTTCTACAAAATGTTCCAAATAATATCAGTGAAGCAGAATTAGTAAATGCATTGAAAAAGCAGAATCCTGAATTAGATGAGTTAGATAAAGTATTGGTTCAAACAAAAGTGAGATTTGTGTTGAAGAAATTTAGAGATGGAAGGCATATTGTAATTGAAACAAATGCAGCTTGTTGCAAGAAATTCTGAAGATTTAAGTCCTTCAGACTGAACTGGAATTTGTAAAACAGAAGATTTTGTTGTCTTAAATCATCGTTTTAAACGTTTAACATAAAATCATAAGGCATCTAACTGGAAAAATTCACTAACCTGCTTTAGTTGTATGGGAGAGCATAAAAGTTCAGAATGTGATCAGGATATTCAGATATATACTAACTGTGTCCGATTTAATAAAAGAATTAAGAATGCTAGGAAAAACGTTGATGCCAATCATAAACCCTTTCCAAATTGCTGTAATACATTACATATTGAGTTTTCTAGAAATATGATTGTTTCTCAAACTTACTTTGACTAATATTCCTTTTCTTTCCCTACATGTTGTTCAATTCAAGAACCTCATTGTTTCAAAGGAATACTTCCCGAATATCCACAAACTTGTAGAGTTTTCTTCAATTCGACTTCTGAAATTAGCAAGGCGCCCTTTATTATTCATTCAAGTTCTATATCTGCTTTCCTTGATTTAGAAAATATTGATCATAACATGGTTACAGTTGATATTTCAGTTGCGAACTTTGATTTTGTCTGGTTTTCCTATTATTGTGAACCATGTACACACACTAATGCTGATCTTACAAAAATCACTTAATTGTTTCGAGAAAAAGGATACATTTTATCTGGGATATAGATTCAAAGAATAAACCATATATTTGGTTTAGTCACTTCACTAACTCCAGAAGTTTAAAGTTTTGTGTGTTTCTGAGCACTTGGCATCTTTTTGTTGTTAATGAAAACTGTAGACCTCTTTTTTTTTTTTTTTTTTTTTTTTTTTTTGTGGCACATGGAGATCTAATTATATTGATGTAAGAGTTGTTGAATGAAGTCTTCTTCAGAATATCCCAAACTGGTGTAGTCCTAATGTCGAATCTCTGTCTGATTATAAGATTTTTTTTTTTTTGTTTTTTAATTTCTATGCCTTATGTATGAAACAGTTTAAGAAGTGCCTCAAAAAGTGTTCTTTTTAACATTAAAAGAGCAAACTGGAGTTATTTTCAAAGTTTCTTCATAAATGATAAGGTAGAGTTATTTAACTCTTTGTAAAATTGTACTTCCCCAGTTATCTTATGTAAAATAATTGTAAAGGTGCACAATTTAATTATTTCTGCTGCAGAACACACTATCCCACTGAAGAAATCTCGTTTACATAATGTTCCACTGTGGACAATTAAGATTGACTGGATGCACAGACAGTTAATAACAATAAGGGCGCTTCCTTCTTATGAAAAGAAGGAAAAGAGTTTAGGCAAAATTGCCCATTACTCTTGCACAGACAGTTAAATGCAGCTAGGAGGAGATATCAAAGAACCAAAAATGCAACTTTAAAAGATATTTACATGAACTTTTATTTGCAAGGCTAAATTTTAAGTTAGAGGAAAGTAAACTTAATTCTTATAAAGAGTTTCTCACGGATATTACAATGCAAAATGTCTGTGAGAAGATTTATTCTTTAGGCGTTAAGATGAATTTTTCTAAAAATATTGAAATTTCTGGAAATAAACTGTCATCAGGGAAAGTTACTTCCTCTTTTGAGGCTACAAAAGTTTCTATTTTACAACAATCATTATCAGATGATGATGATGATGATCCATAGCTGAAGTTGATAATGCTATTAAGAGTTTAAAATTAGGTCAAACTCCTAGACCAAACAGAATCACAAATGAAATGGTTTAGAATCTTCATGACATTTGTGAATCTATCTCATGTAAATTATTTAATGCCTGTCTAGATCAGATACACTTTTCTTCATTACGTGGTGTGGAAGAAAGCTAGAATTTGGACTATTCCTAAAAATACTAAAATTAAGCAGCATTCTGCCATGCTTAAGAAAATGTCTCCAGACTGAATTGGCACTCAAGGAGCAGAAATACACTGGATGAAGATTAACAGGGCATCTCAGCATTCAACTAAAGATGAGTAACTTTGCTTATTTGACATAGCGAGGGAAGGTAAAAGGAAAAACTATGATATGATATTGATGTTTCTGGGTACAAAAGGAACTTCTGACAATACCTGGTGGGCAGTAATGATAAATTTACTGAAATGTGCTATTGTACAAAGAAACAACTTCTACCTGATTAAGGATTTTTTGCATACTTGCACTGGAGAACTTTCTTTAGAAGAATATAGTTTGGAAAAGGGCTGTCCTCAAGGATCAGTGTCTGGACCCTTTTTGTGTAATCTTATAATCCATGATTTTTGTGTGAATTATCTGCTTTTCAAAACTGTTTAAAAATTTTTGCAGATGATCTTCTGCATTTAACTCTTCAATGCAAAATTTTGTCGATGCTTATTCTTTGTCTCAAGACCTACTTGATACTGCTTTTCGGAGGTCTAAACTTTAAACTGAAATTCAATCCACTTAAGCAATGTTACGATAGTACATAAAAAAATGAATGCATGAAGTAAAAAAGTGAATACTGACTGCAGAGAAAGTTTTGTGAAAAGGTACTCTCAGGTTTATTTAAAATTTCTAAAAACACTCATGGAGTCAAAACAGATGTTCTTAAATTGATCTATAGGCAAGGAATAGTACTGGTATTTTCTATGCATCACAGGTTTGGGGTAGTTCTTTACTGAAAAAAGTCAAATGCACGCTTCTAAGAAAAATTCAAAGATTTCTTTTAAGAATGGTTCGTAGCTATAAGACTATTAGTTATGAGGCACTTTTTACTCCTTGGCATTCCACGCATAGATTTTAAAGTTTTGACCAATATTGCAATGAAGGAAAGCATTTGCAGGCAATACTCAGCATATTTTCTTGAGGCAATTTTCTAGTTTCTTCTCTGCAGCATCCTTTTAACAGGAATCCAATACCAGTTATTGACTATTTCCAATGCTGCTCTTAAAGAGTACAAATTAATTTGTTTTACAGGCAGAAGTAAGATGAATAAGGTTGGCCTTGCTTTTGTTGTTTATGAAGAAGATAAAAAAGAAAGAAATTTCAAACAAGACAGAATTAATGATAAGTGTTCTGTTTTTCAGGTTGAGCTGCTTTGCTTAAACCCTGCTGTGAAATGGATTCAAAATTCTAGTACTGGTTTGAAACCAATGTGCATTTTAATATGTAGTGATTCTCTTTCTTCACTACAATTATTACATAAAATTAGTGTTTCAGAGACTTTCTATTGAAATTCAGGTTACTATTAAGTTCTTGCAAGATCTTGATATTGACATTCATTTTGCTTACCTTCATGGACACTGTTTCAATTTTGGAAATGAGAGAGCTGATGCTCTAGCAAAATAGATCACATTGATTTAAATCTCCATGTTCGTGCTTCTTACTGGAAGCATTTTTTATAGAAATGATGCTATCTGTATTTGGAACAGAGAATATCTGGCCTCACCAAAAAGCAAAATGGATCAAAAACTTTTTTCTACAATTTTCCACAGAACAAAAGTTATTCAGTTTTCAACAGATTTTAATTTTTGATTGGAGACTCAATGGCTCAATTTTTGATTGGAGAAGGAAATTTTAAGAGCTATTTAAAGTGATTTGGACTTACTTCAAGTGTTTTGTGCAGCTGTGGTAATGGCAATGAAGATGTAAAGCATATTATTCTTGAGTATGTTTATCATGTCTAACAGAGGAAGATATTTCAAGGCAACTTTGATGCGCCTGTCTATATCTTGGCCAAAAATTTTTTTTTGAACGTTTTCGGACTAAAGAGACAATTTCTGCTTTTCAGAATTTTATTTTCAATTTAGATTATTTAATTCTTTTTATTTTATTATTTTTTGTTTTACTTATTTTATATATATTTATCATTTTTATTTATTTTTTAAATAATTTTTTATATATTTGTTTCATTATTTTGCTAGTGCTGTAATTTACTTGTGTAAGACTCATGGTGTACTTTGTGGATCACAGGACGTTAAAATTAGAGTTAACCAAAAAAAAAAAAAAAAAAAAAAAAATTACATATACATAAAGCAAAATTTGCTAAAAGAACTGTCTCCCCCCCCCCAAAAAAAAGAAGCCAGACATGCACAAGAACAAATTTAAATTATGAATTTTAAAGTTCAAGCATCCATAGATTCCAACATATTACAAAACCTGTCAGCAGTCAATACGGATGTCATTTTTACAACTTTAAAAATATGCACATAGGGCATACCTTTTTTAATTAACTAACCTACATTTAACTTAAAACTGATAAATAAAAAAATTAAAAATACTTCTTATAAGTTACATGCATATTTAATTAGAAATTTTCATTTTATTACTCAAACAGAACTATTACTAAATCTACTAACTTATTTTTGAAGCGAATCAAAAATAATCATATGAAGGAAAATCAGAATCCATAAAGCATACACACTTACTGAGGTTTGGGATTTTGATTTCCTTAAAGAAATTACTTTTTCAACGAGAACCACTTTTAACAGGATAGATGAATACTGTGTGCCAACATGTGGCATATGGATAACGCAAGATGAGATAACATGTGATAATTTGGCATGACTGATTCTGTGTCATATCTTTCAGATCTACTTGGCATTACATCCAATGGCAGATATTTGACTACAAGTCAATATATTGCTTCATAAAAGATACAGTTTACACTGGAATCTCTCACTCTAAAGGACTCCTATTGCAATTCTTCTGTCTAATAGCTACATCCATATCAATAATCATTGCATCATAATGCCACACTACAATGAAGAGAACTACTGCTACAGTCACAGTGGATGATAACATGACGCTATATAGCTTTGGCTTCTACATGAGATTAAACAGAATTGCATTTCTCACCATTTTCAACATTGAGCAGATGCAAAGAGGAATGCAAATTTCCAACATATTTGAATTTGGTATTATTAAATCTGGAAATATCACAACAGGCAGTACTTTGCATTCAATATACCAAATTTATATCTTTTAATTTTGCACACTATATTTAATATGCCAAGTTTTTCACTTCTTTTAAATTACCTATTTGATATAAAGAAAATTCAATTTCTACTTGAACATATTTTTCATCAGGAAAAAAAAAAGGGGGGGGGGACGGAAGAGAATTCACCGTTAAATGAATGGACTAAAGAGGAAAAAAAAAAAAAAAACTTTAGCTTCCAGTTTAATGTTAGCAACTTCAGCATGTTTTCAAAATGGATGATTTAAAGTAAATTTTATACATGAGTGTGCACTTAGAAAAGAGCCCATAATAAATTTAAAATACTTTCATTTCACTTTTGTTCAAGTGAGCATTTTAAACTTAAAAAGTGAGCATTTTAAACTTTCTTGTTTTTACCTCCAATCATTAAATTTTCCTTTTCTTTTTGTTATTTGTGTTCTCTTGACAGGCTGATGGTAGGGAAAGAGGGGTGGGAGACCCTTGGACCAATCCCCCTCGGGATGCTCTCTTTCAAAATTGGGGGCAGAGCTGGGCAAAGTCATACTGTCCACCTATATGGTGTTCAAGGCTCTTGCCAACGACAGGCAGAATCTTGCAGTCCTTGAAATGATGAATTTTGTGAGCTTGTTCTGATGTTACTGACAGACAAGTGAGAAAGGTCACAAAAACATAATTTTGAAACAGAACAGATATCAGATTGACTTCAAAATCTTCTTCAGAAATTACTGATTATTTTACAAATCTAACAATTTCACTAAAAGTTCAATAAGCTCCCTTCTTAATTTATGCATATAATAAGCTTGGTTCTACAAATATTTACTGTTACAAACAAAGGTAAAGCATTCTTCAAAAATAAAAACATAATCTGGTGGTATGTGACAATAACATTTTCTTGAATGTTTTGCGATCTTCTTCCTTCATTACAATTATTATTTGATTGAGAATGAAAATAATTCATCACAGCATGCCACTATTCCAAAAAACTGCAAGTATGAAGCTATATTTCCTTTTTGAACTTTTCTCTAAATAAAAATAACATATCTATCTCATTATATATCTCTTAATAACACTTCTACTTCTGAACCAATTAATTTTTCAGCAGCATTACTTTACAGCTACATTCAACAGGCAGCATGGAAAATCTTAGATGCATTTTAATAAAATTCCAAACATATTTAAAATAACATAAAACGTAGCATATACCTTTAAATTTCCCACAACTATTCCTAGCATTATCTGATGAAAAAAAAAAAAAAAAAAAAAAGATACACAATTTTTCCATTCTAAACCTTTGCATATATTGATTTGCACAATTTAAAATAGCTTCTCTGGTATTATTTACACATTCTAAAATAGAAATCAATAAGCTAATTATTACTCCTATTCTTTGCTGTAACATATCACAATGAAAGGGTACAATTTACTAAAATTTCCATCAGTACTTGAAACAAATGATGTATTGTGCACTGATTCTGCAATATTAGTAACAGTATTTCTGCACTCATGTGCCTATAGCTAAAGTTTTTTGTTATAGCAGAATCTGGAAACATTGCATTAAAAAATTGTTTTGAATGGTTCAAAACTGAAATGGAAAGGTTTTGCTCAATTAGAAATTGAACAAAATAGCATTTGGCTTTTATAACATCCATTTCAATATCTTTTTCAAAGAAATTTGATATTTCTGTTGATTTTATTGAATTCATTTCTTTACGTCTTTGAGAAAACACATGCCACTGATAATCATAACTTCTGTCATGTGCAACTGAAAGTCTCTGTCACATACAATGCAATGTGAATTATTCACGGAAATTTTACAGGCTTTCATGCATGAAAATTTTGAAGAATATGAGTCTTTTAAATTTCTGGCTCCACAATTTTAACCACTTATAGACGGCTTAATTAGCAAACTTAAAACTTCCAGTTTAATAATAACTCGCAATAAAAAATGCTGTACATCTTGTTACAATTTTAATGAATTGAGCCAAATCATATGCACAGTAAACAAGTCCTTCATTGCAGAGTGCTTGATTTTAAAGATTAATGATCAGTATTTGCAGATATATGATTAGCTATACTTTAAAACTAACAAGATTCTCAATTTACCACATTATCATAATATTATTCATTATGTATAAAGGCAATTTACCACATTATTATAATTCATCCAATGATTGGCAAAATAATGGTCAATGTGACCATCATTTCACCAATCATTGGACGACTAAGTTAGTTCTGTTTTGCATACTATTTCTCTTGCTCCCTTGTAGTTTTTATCCATACTTACCACAGTTCATGGTTTTTATGAAATTTCTTGTAGAAACTATGGGGAATCCATAGTAATTGGAGTCTGTGTATCTCAAGATGAAAAACACAAAATTTATTGCATAATAATCTAAATAAGTAATAAAAATTTATCTCTTCATGAAATAATAAATTTATTTATTTCTGCAAAATTTTACAAATAAATGTTACTTTTTTTTTACATTATTACTTGTATATCTATCTATATTACTTACTTCTATAACTAGAATCTACTTTCTATAACAATAAAATTTTAAAAAGTCTTAGGAGACAAACAATTATTAGTAATTTATGAACTGAAAATAAATATTATGTTTACAATTTAGAAATTTATAATATTTATACTGTTACATAATTAAAAGAAATAACAAACTCACCAAACTCCTCTGGATTGTTTTCCCAACTAGCAATATCATATTCAGATAATAAAAAATATCTAGACAATAACTGATGGCAAATCTCACTAAGCACAGGATAAGTAAAGAATTCCATTTTTATTTTATGAGCTTCCAGAGTTAAAGGATTTTTTGTATCTAAAGTGAAAAATCAAAAACAATCAACTATGCAATATTAACCTATTAAAAAAAATAGCAACTAATTTGTAAAACTTCAAAATAATTAAGGCATTTTATTTGTGAAAATGATATAAATCAGATGCAAATACAATATTTTTTAGTACAAGAGAGTATTTCAAAATTTTTTAAGATAAGTGAGTAATTCAAAATCTGTAAATATGCTTTAGCATTCACCTAATTTCTGCATATTAGCTTAGCCAATTCTAGACAGTTTACTGTAATTAATAAGTAACAAATATAAAGTTTTATTTACATAACATTTATGGACATGTTGAATTTTATCAACTGATGTTAAAAAATACATAAATGCACATAAATAAATCCCTTCAAAAAGACTTATTTTATTTCATTTTATTAATCAAAACATCTTTAAATACTTTAATACAAGACAGAAACAGAAGAGAAATTATTATTTTAAATATTAATAATGTTATTAGTTAAAAATAGGAATAGAACAGGCATTATTATTATTATCATTTAAAATCTACAAAAATAACAGTTTCTTTCCAAGTGAATTTCATTAGAAAATTTAATTGTCATTTATGTAGATCTACCTTCATTTTTTATGATGTAAGTTTTATTTTACAAGAATACAATTTATAAAACTTTTAACAGCATATGACAGTGCTAATAATAATTGAGTACACAGTGAAATGAATTTTGCAGTATTATTAGTGGTGCTTATTTTCTAACATACACCCATACAGGCAACATCAGTTCCAGTACGTAACAAATGAAAGCACTTTATACCGGGTGATCAAAAAGTCAGTATAAATTTGAAAACTTAATAAATCACGGAATAATGTAGATAGAGAGGTAAAAATTGACACACATACTTAGAATAACATGGGGTTTTATTAGAACCAAAAAAAAGTTTACTGTTATTGGGCCTTTTTTCTTCGAGGAAATGCGTGATTCTGGTTTTGTAACTGCTACCATGACGGGTGAGAGGTACGCCGATATGTTACAGAATCGCATCATCCCCAGCCTGGCTGATAAACACCTGCTGGAACGTACGAATTTTATGCAGGATGGCGCTCCACCCCATATTGCTAGACGCGTGAAAGATCTCTTGCGCACATCGTTTGGTGATGATCATGAGCTCAGCCACCACTTTCGTCATGCTTGGCCTCCCAGGTCCCCAGACCTCAGTTCGTGCGATTACTGACTTTGGGGTTACCTGAAGTCGCAAGTGTATCGTGATCGACCGACATCTCTAGGGATGCTGAAAGACAACATCCGACGCCAATGCCTCTCCATAACTCCGGACATGCTTTACAGTGCTGTTCACGACATTATTCCTTGACTACAACTATTGTTGAGGAATGATGGTGAACATATTCAGCATTTCCAGTAAAGAACATCATCTTTGCTTTGTCTTAATTTGTTATGCTAATTATTGCTTTTCTGATCAGATTATTGCTTTTCTAATAAAACCCCATGTCATTCTAAGTATGTGTGTCCATTTTTACCTCTCTATCTACATTATTCCGTGATTTATTAAGTTTTCAAATTTATACTGACTTTTTGATCACCCGGTAGATAATAAGGTACACTGTGGTTATAAGAGAAAAGCTGACAATAATTATCTGAAATTGGAGTTAAAAAATGCTATGAACAACAAAATTATTCCATTCCAAAATTTCAGAATTATATTATTTAATGCTTTGGCAAATTTGGAAATTAATAATAAAAAATAAAAGAATGTTGTAAAAAGTACCTCTTTTAAAAATAAATGACTTTTAGGGGAATGGATAAAAGAGCAGTTTACAGAGATTCAATTCTTAAGAAATCAAAATTTTAAGAAAATCAAATAAAACACCTAAAAATGAACATCAGTTTATCTAATGAACTAAGTTAAGATTTTCATTTCTAAGACAGTCAAAAATTATCTTGTATTCCATGGCTGTATCATACAGCTATAAAGGGAAGATTGTTTTAAGATAGATTTGAAATACTGCTCCTTCTCACGAAAAATTTAAGACTAAATTAAGAAGACTAGTATGATTGAAGCACAAAATGCCTAGTATAATTGAAGAAGTGGTTTCTTAAGAAAAATGAGGTATTAGAAAAATAACAACTCCTAGCAAGAAAAGTTAACACTGTATTTATTAAACTTTTGATGGTCATGAATGAGCTCAGCTTGCATTCCAACTATGCACTACAGTGGGAGCAAACAAGCCAACTCGCATTACAAATTAGCGACTCACAGATATTCATATCTAGGAAGAAAGAATTGCTTTATCTCGCAAATGCTCAAGGGTTAAATATATTCACTAACTCACAGTAAATCCCACAAAAAAATTATTGCATTTTTACAAAGCATAACTTCAAAAAGCATGCATCACCAAAATCAAGGACTTTTCACAATTTTATACAGCAGTCACATTTAAACATTTACAGAGAAAAATAAATTGTGAGTAGTCAAATACGAAGAGAAAATATTCCTTAAAATTTTTTATGCTTTATTAATAATTACATATGGCAGATAAAGAATACAGAATGAAAATGTACAAAATATGAAATAACATATTTTTAAAAATTTACCGCTAGAAACTTTTGAGCCACTACAGAGATAATTTTCAAAGTTTATACGTAAATCAAATGGTAGCTGTACATACAAACCCACTCTTAGAGAACAAAGATATTTTAGAATGCCAGGAAAATATTCCATGCACACTACAGCTACAAGAATTAAAATCTGCTATTGTTTTTAAAACACAACACACAGCTTTCAACAAAAGGCAAACTGAAGAATGACGATTTGAGAAGTCTGCTACTAAGAAATCTCCTGAATAATGACAGATATCTCACAGAACTTTACGATTCACCAAATTTAATGCCCCTACATTATTTCCTGAGAGCTGTATTAAAAAAACTTGCTTAGACTTCAAGTTCAATAACATATTCAGTATTTAAAAGTCCATAGCATATGGACAGCATATAATGAGCACTGTAATGACAATTATGCTGAATCAATGTGGAATTGTTAATTGTCGATAGATGTTTCTTTTGCCTAAAACTGAGATAATTTTAATACTATTTATACTATATTTTACTTTTGGGGGGGCCCAAGAAAGTGGAGGCCCTAAGCTATAGCTTGTGTAGCTTATACATGGAATCCAGCCTTGATAGTGGTAAGGAAAAAACATTAACGAACTAGAAATACCTATCGTAAATATTTATAATTATATAATTTTGTTATTTTGGATACCTTTCATGAAACATAAAATATTTTGTTATATACAATAATTTTTAGTTTGTTGCAATAAATTAAAACACACAAACTATATCAGAGGATAAAGGATTGTATTCATAACAGAAAGTACTTTTTAAATGCTTTAAAAGAAAACAGATAAAGTTTAAAAGGAAACAAATTTGTTTAGAATTTACAGAAAACTTTCCCAGCTATAGATTCTAAATTATTAGAATTACTATCTGCCTACATACAGTTTGAATATGAAATCAATAATCACCATTTATATATCTCAGGGGGGAAATAGGTTATAATATACTTAAGGGTGCCCCTTGGATTATCACTAAGCTGTTGTTTCATTTATGGTAACCTGAATAGTTGAATATTATGGAAACCATATTATGACGTTATTGGTTGCGGTGAACTTAACTAATGGGAAAATACTTACTGGATGTCAGTTATGAGTACATCACGTATTGTGTGCTTTGCATCGGAAAATGGCTGCAGGTGGTAAAATGGGTGTTTGATGGTGTAGAACAAAAGAGAGTGGAAGTGGTTGAGGACAGATGAAAAGAAACTTTCTTGGATGTAATTCAACAGAATTAAAAGTGTTCTGTTTGTACGAAGGAAATTTGTATTGTCGAACGTCAGAGGATACCGGCACTACGGAGGATATTTTTGACTCTTACTTTTGTGAATTTATGTGGCGACGCCAGTCTACAGATTCTAGTTCAGATAATTCTGAGAAGTTTTTTGATGCTGTTAAGGAATTTTATTTGATTGAAGACACGGAAATTTCTAAATAAGGTAAGTGGATATTTCCTTTGTGTAATGCTAAGAAGAATTTCCTTTTTTATGTTATTTCATTGTTTGATTTAAAATATAGTTTAATGAGATTATATATTTTTTGTTTGGCTCTAGTGTAGAACTGGCTGCTCCTTTGACTTTTTAAGTGAAAATAGATCGTTGTGTACATGGACAAAGTCAAGGAAGTGCACAATTGGAAGTTTGTGCAATTCTCTGATTTTTTTTTTTTTAGTGAAAATAGGTCGATGTGTACATGGATAGAGTTTGCAATTCTCTGACTTGTTATTTTGGCTTTGTGTGGTGGTGGTTTTTATAGCAAAAATCGGTGCTTCACAAAGCCAAAATAACAAGCCAAAGAATTGCACAAACTTAGTGACCATATACGCCCAAAACAGCCAAGGGCCACCCGTAAATATATTCTTACCAAAAAATGCATGCTCTTTTTTTTAATTTAGAATAAACTTTTAATATATTTACCCTCAACGAGTTTTGCTGGTTTGTACTCTTGACAAAGAAGAACACCTTTTATTAAATTTAAAAACTGCACAATGAGACGTTCAAAAAGGCGACCTGTAAAAAAAAAAATAAACACACTTTATCTGCATTTAAAATTAAATATGAAATACAAAATAAAATATTTTTATATCTTACTATTTAAAAGTACATCTGAAACACATAATTGTACTTAGTGTTTCTATCATTATTTCAAACATACATAATGTATATTTAAAATAATATTTTAAATTATTATTATTGGTTATTTACTATTTAAAATAATATTTTAAATATACATAATGTATATTTAAAATAGATTAATAAAGCTGATGAAAAGATATAACATCAAAATCTTTTTAAAAACTAGGAAATAAACACAGAATGAATGTGCCACCTGCTCAGTGTTTGAAGAGGTCACAGATATTAAAAAAAAAAAAAAAAAAAAAAAAAAAAACCCACACAAATAATTTTAAATGTATTAGAAAAGAATTTTAATTTAGAAATTTCATTGTTAATATGACTTTTTGCCATTTAGTTATCTTCCTCCCCTTATTTAATGAGTTACTTTAGTTCATATAATTAAATATTTGTAATAGTAAAATCATTAATCACCTTGTTGGGCTAAATTATAACAAACTTTATAAAGGCTCAAATGGGATTTAAAAGATTAGCTAGTAATAATATACTATTTAGCAGTACAGTAGCACTTTTAGAAATTTTCTTTTTTTAAATTAGTTTTGGTTTTTTACATGTAAAATAGAAAAGCAAACTTAAAAATGCTAAACAATGATAGAGAATAAATTTGTACCTTCAAATTCCTTGCTGAAACAAAATGTAACACTGCATTCTAATGTTGGTCTAATAAACTGAACAAATGCAAATGGCTGAAGCTCCAACACATCACGCAGCTAAAATAAAAAAAAAAGGAATTTAAAAATAACAAATTTTAAAAATATATACAATAATAAATATTAACATTTTAAACAAAGTTTCAATACATTCTCTCGTCCCTTCAAATTTCTTAAAAAATCAGTAAGAAACGCTGAACTATTAAGGTGGTCAAAGTGCTTAATCTACTTCATAAACATTTAATTAAATACAGAAAGAAGAATTCAGTAGCTCAGCAGTCTCTGATAGATCCCCAGATTCCAAAAGCTCAGCCAATTTACAAAATAAGGTTATTTCCATCTAAATTAAAGAGATGTCCAAATATAAAAATATTAATTTTCTTCAGTCAATGCTGCTACTTAAAACACTAACCAAAGAAAAAATTTAATCCTTCACATGAAAGTTTGAATGTCCTTCATATGAAATTACTTCTTTCCAGTTAGAAGACATTTCGCCTGCCACAAAAAAAGAAAAAAAGTTAAAGAAGGAAGAACATCTCAAAAATTTAACTCTATTTAACAAACTCAGGATTTTGTGTTTAAATTTGGCTCATACTAAAGCAAAGCCTTCATTACTCAGAACCGTAGCAAATCGAAACTCTGTCATTTAGCATTAAATAGTTGTCTTTAAAGCAAACTGCAATATTTCAATTAAAAAAGATAACATATGTTTAAAAGAAGCCTGAAAAATCTGAAAAATAAAAAAAATTAATGCAAAGCCAATAACTAATTACATGTAACAAAATGTTCTGTGACAAATTTGCTATAAATTGACAGAAATACCACATTTACACATGCATGCACATGCACACACACAAAGGGTTTAATTGGTGACTCCCACACCATAAAATTGTATACACAAATACAATTACTATGGCCACACAGAATAAAGTACATTTAACAGCACACGGTATCAATATTTGCATTAGCATTTTTATCATTATTTTAAAAATTTTCTTGGCCAATTTAAACAAAAGCTTTAAAAGAATTTTTGAATGTCACTCTACCTTATTTTTTTTTTTTTTCTGAAAACTAAAGTTTAAAATTTAAAATATATTACTTATATTAAAAATAAAACTCCAAAAATGGAAAAGAAAAAGTCAATTATATACCACTAATTTTTACATTTTAAACAAATTCTTGTTCTTTTTTTCATAATAAATTACATTTAAAACTACAAGTAATTTTTAAACCATACAATTTGCAATTATCTATTCCGATTTGTATTATTTCATTTGAATAATTTCGGAGTTCATTCCTATAGAACATTTGAAAGTAAAATCCAAATCAAATATATTTAAATTTGATAATGTTCTTTGACACAAAACCTAAGCTCATTTAATAATATATTTTTATTTTCTTTAATTGCATAGTAAAAATCACATGAACTTTCAATGATGAAAACTATTAGTCACATTGAATTATATCCTCCCCTCAAATAAATAAATAAAATAAAATAACCTTCACTTTTAAGTAATACTTGTTATTGATACACTCTCAACCATATTCAATTTTTTAAAATAACTTTAAAATAGGCATACCATCAAAAAGCAAACAAAAGTCATAACAAAATCATAGTAAATTATTTCTTGTATAAAATGCTGCAAATAGTTTATAAAATGTTGAGAAGTAGACAAGAATAAGTATGTGTAACAAACAAATAAAAAAAAAAGGCTGGGAGTAAGAAAGTGCAGAATAGGTAATAAGAAATATGAATAAAATATGAACAAAAAATAATTGTTTTTTAGAAGTAATATAATAAAGATATAATATATAATATAGAATTAATATAATATAAATATAATATAGAAGTAATATAATAGAGATATAATATAGAAGTAATATAATATAATAATTTAGAAGTAATATAAGAATGTGGCAACATTTTAATCATAGTTCCCAACATATGTAAATTTGTAGTGCATTACTTCAATTTATTCACACTTTTTATTCAGATTTTTAAGATCCTTCCAATAACTAAGTCTTTGCATTATACTCTACACATGTGCTATGATTATACAGTATTTTGACTGTTTTGACGTTCTAAAGTCCTACTAGCTGTAAATTTGAAAGTGACTATTTTTTATTATTTTTTCCCATTTTAAAAGTCTTATTGTGACTTAGATTGACTCAAAATAATAGTATTTACAGAGAATAAAATACATAAAAAAATTAAATTAAAAAAAAAGAAAGAAACATTATTATAAAACATTATTTTTTAATTAATCCAACTAATATGAAACATGCAAGTTTAATAAACCATAAAGCATTACTTTTAATAAGACAATACATGAGAAAAGTGGAACTTTGAATTATTATATATACTTACAACTTTTATTAATAGAACCAAATATTTTTCACATGTTTCTAACAACTGCTCTCTATTTTGTAAATATGCTCCTGAAAAAATTTCAAAAAAGTAAAATTACACAAGAATACATACAAAACATAATTTTTTATTTTAAAAAAGAAAGGAAAAGTGCTTTCCAGCCAAATCATGCAAAATTATTTGGCCTCCTAAAAATACAATGCACCAAATACATTAAGACTTTTCTGACTTTGTAAAGTATCGTATGTTAACTAATTGCTATCATTTTGATCTTCTCTAACTTCTTCCTTCTGCATTCCTTCCTCATCAGAATGCAAATAAGCTTTGAGAGTATTTAAACAGAGGATTTCGAATCTTAATTGAAAAGAGCTTCTGGCACTCACATCTGTAGTTTATTTTTTCCCATCAACTCAGCTAAAAGTGATGTTCCAGCTTTTGCATTCTTGATAGCCTATGCTTTAATCTTTGGCCAAAAGTAAAATAAATACGCCAGTTTATTCTAATGAATGTGCAGTCTCAGAGTACTTTATCAGCATTTTAATTGAACTGTCTGTCTACCAGGAGTAGTGGTGATTTGTCTGTAGCACAAGTTACACCTTATGTTCAGTTCATATTAAAATAAAAAGGTTATTTTAAACCTTTTTAGTATTTTGTGAGTTATTAAAATGTGGCAATAATTTGCTATCTTGTGCTTCTGCTTTACTTTTTATCAATTACAGTAAGGCATAATATAAAATGTAGCAATAATTAATGTGAGAACTTTCTACAGCTACGGTTTCAATATATATATGTTAACATAATGCTGATATGCATTTTCTCTGATTAGTTTGACAATGATAATAAAAAAACTTAAAATAATAATAATAATAATAAAAACTACTGCATTTTCAATTTCTAAAAAAAAATAAATAAAATAAAGCAGGAGAAAGAAAAGAAGAATTTTGTATACTGACGTATCTAACACCCAATTAAATACAGTACCAATAAAAAATTTGTCCCTCCCAATTATCTGAACTGTTAAGTGGCATATCTTCAGATGCGCAAAGTACACAGAGGCACAAAGTAGTTTTTGGGCAGAAAAATGCTAGGAGATATCGATTATTTGATGCAGCGAAAAGTAAAGTGATAGTGGTATAGGGAAAACATTGTGAATGTGTGGGCTGAGTGACTTTAAATATGCAGGCTAGAAATAAATTATATATATATATATTTGGTCTCTCTCTCTGTGTGGGAAAGAGAAACTTAAAAGAATATGTAATATTAGAGTTGAACTTCTTTAAACTTACTGAAAATTAATTTTCAAGAGGATATGATACAGTTAGATATAAACAAGCTGGAAGAAAAAGAAATCAGTCTTGGGCCTTAAGGAACTAAATCCAGAAGAGAAAATGAAGTTTGTCCAGTCAGTAAGAAAAATTTCAATTTTATTTGATAATACTGCAGGGTTGACACATGTGGTCAGTCACTTGATTGGAACAGGAAATAACTTTGCAAAATCCTTACTGCTATGACAATGTTAAAGTGGAAATCATAAAAAAAGCATACTATGGACATGCTGAAAAAAAATTATCCCCATTATGTTATCCCCATTAATTATCCCATTACAAAAAGTAATTTCCTACAAACTGATTTTAAAACATGGCATTTTACTACTGACTACAGAAAACTAAACAGCATAACAAAATACCTGGTTTACCCCTTACCAATAACTGAGGAATTAATGTGAAAAATTAAATCTACTAAATACATGGCAATGCTGAAACTCATGCCTGAATGATTTCAGATAGGTGTGAAACCAGAAGACATGAACAAAAATCGCATTTATTACCAAATCAGGTATTGATGCCTTCCTTAGAATGCCATTTGGCCTATGTGGAGCCTCTGCTACATTTCAAAGAGCTATAGGCATTATCTTAAGACTTGTCTCTGCAAAATCAACATTCATATATTCAGATGACCTAACAGTCACAAGCAGCACAATTGACAACGTTCTCTCCCTTCTAAAAAAAAGCAGTTTTACATGCAAATGCAGTAAAATGTAAATTTGCAGCCAAAGAACTTCGATACCTGAGTTATTAGATATCTGAGCAAGGAAAATGAATGGAAAATTCCGAAACTGCAGTAATCCAAAAATTATCCACTATCTAACACAGCAAAAAACTGGCATTATTTTTGTGTATTATAGAAGACTTATTTTACTTAAGTAGCAGAGCCTTATAAAATTAAAAAAGAAAAAAAGGCTAGATTCACTTGATAAGAGAAGAAAACATGCCTTTTAAAAAACTTAACGTAGCATTAATCCATGCTCAGCCAATTACAGTATATACAAACCATGCATCCATTGTATGACTGTATACGAATATGATTAAATTACTAGAATACAATTTAATAATTAAATGCACTCCAGGGAAACAAAATGTTGCAACAGATGCCCTACCATAAATTAAACTCTAGATGATACATGAAAGAAATTAAAATGTGCCATGCTAACTCCTAACATTTTAGATTCACAAGAAACAATTATTTCAAAGCTGCCAGTGCACATAGAATTTTAAATTATCTATACTTATTTGAAACACCCCTATCATTTTGAACATAATGAGAATTAGAAACAAGGATGCAAATTATGAAATTATACATAACCTTTTGTTTATGCTAACATAAAGAAATAATAATGCTATGCATTTTTATATATGAAAATAATTTTAGTGAAACTACACGTAAATTGTAGCATCTTGTGCATAATGTAGCATCAAAAGTCTCAAGAATGTGAAGCTTTGCTGGAAAAATAAGAATACAGGGGCAAGTTCACTTAAACTGAGGGCAATGGTTTTGGCAAACAAACTTTTGTCCCCAACTGTCGGCAAATTTAAAGACCATTTGGCGACACTTTGGAACAATCACTACATAACTACGACTGTATAAGCCTTCCAACAATTTTATGAAACCAGAGATACTCGAAATTTCACAGGGGACATGTGGAAACAATGTAGGACAGAAGAAAGCATCAGTTCTCAGTCTATTTCTGAGTTCAGAGTTTAGCTCAAAGCACCGAGAGATCACCGTGGGAAGTTATGCATTTGAGGCTTTTTATACAGTCTTGTGCTTAACGTTCTTAATAATACAGGCGCATAGCCAGGCTCTGGGCTCCCGAGCACCCTCCTGCTTCACCACTACCTTCGAAGGTTAGGGAACACTTTCAAGTCGTAAAGCTTTTGTTCTATTACAGCTTTGAATATCCCTCCATCTCTGGTCCCACTTTGCCTCTAGCTATCAAGCATAATGTCACTAAAGAAGAAAAAGCCCTTTTGTTTCAGACCAAGCATCTGAAAGCATAATATTTAACAGAAAATAAGTATTTACAAAAAAAATAAGTTGGGTTATTTAATTTTGAGATTTGCTACTTATTATCTTAATATTGCACAAAAGAGGGAAGGAAACACAGTAAAATAATTTTGAGTAATTGTTTTTTACATTAATTTTGAATTTCACTTAAGTCAATAAATATAACTTTTTTTTTTTGAATAATGTAGAGAGCATGGCAACTTCGATGCTTTCAATGCAATGAATTTTATTTTCTTAGTCATATAGCAATTTAAATTATTGCCGTTTAAAATGATCTAATAGGGTAGTTGTTAAATACACAGATAAAAAAATTCATTCACTGCCAAGTAATTTATTTTATTTTATTATTAGCCTGAAGAGGCAAATTGTCCAGAAGGGATATTAATTTTGTTTTGGAATTTTGCGACATTTCACTTACTCAATATAGGCATCTGGAAGCCCAAATTTGGAGTTTAGAATTTGCTTTATTATCTATTTCATATTTTCTAAAACTTTAACGAAATTTTGATTAACAAACTCATTAATTTCAAAACAAGCAATGGCAACACTGTACGAAAAGAAAACATTTTTATCTCCAGCGCGTGAGACTGTATCAGAAATTCTACAGATATTCTCTTTTTAGTTTATTTTGCGGTACTGCTGTTGAATTGAATTTTATGGTTTAAATGCGAAGAACACGATATTTAATAAATAAAGGTAACACTAAAAACGTTAAAAAATGCCCCTTTAAGCGTAATATAAAAACTGAAAACTTTTAGATTTATTTATTTTGTGCGTGTCTGTATTTGGGAACAAATAATCAAATAAATACCAATTAAAAGAAGTATAAATTAAGAGATTTTAAAAAGAATGAAAAAAGCCCATAACCTAGTACTAGTGGGCAGAATGGATAAGATTGATGAATGGCGCTAGTTCGACACAGGTTAGAATATCCGGGAACGAGTTGAACGAGTGTTTATAGTTTTCCTTGCATATACAGTAAACAGACAAGTTTCCCTTTGAAAGTCCTTCACGGCATCCCTTCCTATAGACAGACAACCTTTGTTTGCTTTTCCATACTGATTTAAACAAGCAGTAGCAAGCATATATGAAATAATAATTATAATGATAAAAATTTGATGATGCAATTGTAAGATCATCGTCGAAATCATGCCGAAACCATAAATCAACAACATCCCTTTTCGAAGAAAATAACTTTATTGGCATGGTCTTTGTTTTGCAAAAAAAAAGATGTTCTACACTATAGTTTTAACATGTTTATCAGAAACAAATGCATTTTACTTTTTGATCATAATGCAAAACAGAAAAATAATATTAAAAAATTCAGTACTAATATTGTACCATAATAGTACCCTTGTCATCGGTAGGGGAATGTGAAAATATTGTTAATTTTTCCTGGTTCATTATAACAGGTTAGACTCATGGCCTAAAATTTTAAAATATAAATATTTTTTTCATTTTTCAATTCTATAGAGTAGAACATTGATTTTTTCAAAATTCTTAAAGTTGCTTTTTTTCAGTTTTAAAGCTTCTTTCTCCTTTTTAAGGAAAAAAGTAAGCATCTAAATAACAAAGGCGTATCTATGAATAGAACCAAGGCATTTTACTTAACTGCAGGAATCACTATAGAAGGTCTAATT
This sequence comes from Stegodyphus dumicola, assembly GCF_044657685.1. NCBI lineage: Eukaryota > Metazoa > Arthropoda > Arachnida > Araneae > Eresidae > Stegodyphus > Stegodyphus dumicola. The sequence goes on from NC_140771.1 coordinate 207,056,045, forward strand.
AGCCCTTAGGGATAAAATATGAGGGATCCGGGCAATTTGATTATGAGAAAGTGAAAAGTAACGGATCCAATCTAAAGTCTTCGAAAGTTACTGTTTATTTTTCTTACAAATTTTGCTGTGTATTGTGTTACAAGAAATAATCCTTTAACTTGTATTGGGTTAATATAAATCACTTAATATGGGACACCCTGAAAAAAGAAAGCATAAATTAGAAAAAAAGTGTAAATAAATTGATGTTATTTTCTCCAAAAACATGTACATTTTCTAAGGAAGTGAACTCTACCAGAAGCATTTCTGTTGTGAAAAAAGGCAACCAGTCTCTTTCTCCTCATTTGAAAATTCTGATTATTATATTATAATAATAGGTATTATAATATAATAATCAGAATAATAATAGGTATTATAATAATAGGTATAATAATAACAGACTATTATAATAATAGGTATAATTATAATAAATAAAATTTTTCAATGCATTCAAAATTCATTCATATATTTATCTAAACTGAAAATTTTGGTAAGTGGTAAAATTTTTCAATTTTTAATTACCTGTGTTTATGAATTGTATCTGAAACATTAGTTTCATTTGGAATAATCTTAATTTTATTTAACTATACTGTTCAGAGATATCATACAGATAGTTAATGCTTCCATTGTGCGCAGTTAGAAGAAATAATTTTCATAACAAAATTATCTCTTTAATGTATGATATTAATGAGGGGACAGTTATTTTATTTCTTATTTGAAGTTTTTCTTCAAAGAGCAACACCAATCACAAAGGAATGGCTAGATTAAAATTTGCTAATAATGTCTCAACTTCGCTGATTTTATAGAGCTGCAGCAAATCCAAAACCATATCCAAAAATTGAATTGTTTAATCTCTTATGTTCTATTAAAAATTCTAAGAAATGTGAGAATCGTTGAATTAGTGGTGGGAGAAAAAGTACAAAGCCTTTTTCTAACTCTTTTACATTGAAAAATCAACTGCAAATAACTTCTTAACCTGTGCTGCTTCTGTTAATTAAAAACACTGAATCGATATGTAATTTGACTTATTGCTTATGAAATTATAAAAAAGTTTAAATGTGATCGATCATATCTAAAGTGCTAAAGAAGTTTTCATAAAATTCTAATCCATAAACTCAGAATCAAAATAAAAGTTTAAAAATAATTTTATACTTAAATGATAATCCCAATGACATTTTTCTGTGAGATATCATTATTATTTCCAGCTATGTATCCACATATTCGAATATTTTTTATCAAGGGGAAAATATATGTTTCCTTTTCTGTTTTAGAAATAAATTAAATACAAGGAATCCTCTTATGGTGACCATCTTCCTTAGAAGGTAATCTATAAAAGTGATTGGCATTTCTGAGAACGGTGACTATTTACTTAGCAGATCAAAATTGTCTGCAATAAAGGACTTTCGTTTAAAAAAAAAAAAAAAAAAAAAAAAAAAAAAAAAAAAAAAAAGACTTGCAGTATTTAACGCATTCAAATTTCACACAGATAAAATAGTTGAATAATACAGATAAAATAATAAATTTTGTATTCAAATAATAAATTCTGATAAACCGTTTAAAATGAAAATAATAACAGGTAAATGAATTTGTATTCTTTTCTATGAAAACTTGTAAATCCCTAGAGATCATACATACTTTAACGTAAAAGGCGCAAAATCGCTTTCAGTAGCTTAAGAGTCGTTAGCTCTTATCTCGCAGATAAAGAACTGCCTGAAATCCATCTTTATTTAAATTCAAATTATTGTTTTAAATTAAAAGTATTATTACTTATTTTGAGATAAAAATTGTGAAATGAATCTATCATACAAAATATCATTTTAAACAGTGTTTTTAGTATTATTCTTATTCTGTTATGAATATATTTGTTCTTTTGTGTAATGTTATTAAATGACTAAGTTTAAATATAAGTCTATTTGCACTTTATATAGTCTTACATTTTGGTGGCTAATAAATTTGCATTTTGGGTTACATTAAACCCATGTGGTCGAGTCTCCTCATATGATTTAGGTCGACAAAAATAATATTAGACCTTTGCCGGACAAGATGGACCATGCAATATAAGGCGTACTAGCATTTTTATTAAGCTTTTTCGATAAAATTGAAGCTCTAGGGTACATTGTGTGCCTCAACTAAACTAGATGCTTACATGCATAATCAATGGAGTGCGCAAAGTAAGCCAGATGCTATGGTTCTGGAGTTCAATCATTTCATTTACTTTCATTGTAACATTCATAACAGCATATCATTATGTATCTCATTTAGAAAGAAGTACAGTTAAACTTGAGAGACAACCTAGAGTTTTGAGAGTATATGTGATCATGATGGGCAAATGTGTAAAAAATTAGATGTACAGTTTAAACTGCTACACATCATTTGAAAACAACTCTATTGAAATAATGCTCATTGTGATTCTGTGCTTAATTATCATAAAACTATTTTAGCAATCCCTTTACTTGACCATCTCATTTTCCATTTAAAATCTCAATTTTCAAATTTAAAAAAGACTGCATCATCCCCTGTATGGCATACAACCATCAGTTTGCGCTGATCATGTAAGTAAATTTGCTGTAAATAGGTTGAACGTGATATATAAAGATGATTTACCCTCTCCGGAATTTCTAAATGAACAGACGAAACGTCGGCGACGGCATTTTATATCTATTTCCAAAGCAAAGCTCACAGACACATCAGTTTTGGCTTTAAAAGCTTCAAATAAAATCTTTTTACCAAATACTGATGTGCTTTTGCACATAGCAGCTACACTGCCGATAACATCTTGCGAATGTGAATGTTCCACAAGTGCTTTGAAACGGTTAGAAAATTATAATAGAGCTACTATAATGGAAGAGCACAGAAATTCTTTGCCATTAATGCACATTCATTATACCACAGAAATAGCAATTGACAAAATTATTGATATATTTGCCAGTTTACAGCTAGGGAAAATGGAATACGGGAATATCTTAATTGCCGAACCAAAATGAAAGGCCAGAAAAATGTTTGCCTTAAAAAAAAAAAAAAAAAAAAATTATTTGCAGTTTAATTTCATGTCCAAAATAAATTATGTGTTTACAACTTTTATGCATTTAATTCAATATCTTTATTATATAATTATATACAACAGAAATAGGATTTTAGATATTTATCTTTATGGTCATATAATGAAACCAAAGAAAGATGAATTTTAAAGTTCTGTTAATATTTTAATAATAATTTTTAATTAATTTTAAAACAAAAATATTGAATAACGCATTTAGTATGTTTGTAAGGTAGTAATTATAAATACGATAATGAAATGCAATATATCCATTATTATGTTACATAATTTTACTATTAATAAAACTCACAATATAATTATTATTTATATTAAGATAACTGCCATTAATATAATATATTTGTCACGTAATAATTACCTGTATACTTGAAGATGCTGTAATAATAGGTAGAATAGTATAGCCATAGGAGTCATGATGGACATTGGGAAAATAAGTTTTATCACGCTATCATCAGTTCTATGTGCATTCAATCCATTATCAGCCCATACACAGATAACAATTTTTGGTGTTACAGGTGAAATTACATGCCGCAGACATCAGCGATAGATGCGCAACTAAGACAACTGGCGACTGCCTTAGCTGCATTCTAAGAAAAGATGGAATGGGCAGTCAGGTCCATGAAAAGTAGGCCAAGAAAAGATGGAAGGGGTTTCAAGTAAGTTCAAGAAAAGACTGAAGCAGGTCAAGTGGGAATGAAAAGAGAAATTACTGCCATAATAGAAAACAAATTTGAAGCTATGGAAGGCAGAATAGACAGCAAGGAGATGGAAAACTAATAAATGGCCATCTTTCAGGATCGAGGTTGCATCCACTTGGTATCTTTTCACTCTCAGGATCGAGGTTGCATCAGATTATCCACTTTAACCCCTTGCCAGTGACTCCCGAACTACACAAATGCGCCAATTTTGGAATGCCCAACCTGAGTTCAGGCAAGAGAAAAATCAGTGTTTCAATACCTTGAAGCCCAAACTCAGTTCGTTCAATGCATAACATGCAATTTAGCATTCTCCCAATAGATCACAATACTTTCCCGTAAAATATTCGACAGTTTTGTGCCATTTGCCGGATTTTTCTAATTTTGTATTTCTTCCGAAACAGCCACATTATGTTCATAATGTCAGAATCAGACAATGATTAAAAATACTTGTGTGGCTCTTCATGCTCAGATACCAGTATTTAAGTGGAAAAGTATGAGTATTCCAAAAGTGACGATGAAAGTGAAACTCTTTGATGACGAACCTGGATGCTGCTACATTTTAATAACTTTCCTCCAGCTGCTCTAAGATTCCCATACCAACAACCACAAGTGGGTGCAACAATTGACAATTGTACTTAAAAAAAAAAAATATTTTGAACTATTTTTTGATGACAATTTAATTCACACCATTATGGAAGAGACTAATAGATATGCACAGCAATGCATTGAAAGACAACATCCGAAGCCAAAGAGCTGATCAAAAATGTGAGTGCCTACAAATGACCATGAAATGAAAATATTTCTGTTGCTCCATGTTTTACCGATATTATTCAGAAACCCGATGTCTCAATGATTTGTTAACCCCTTCGCGCTGACTGTCGACTGTCACGTCTACGTGCCAGCAATGAACACACTCACTTCCCGGCTGACACGCAGGCATGCCAAAGCATTTTCTCGTTCACTACCGACTGTCACGTATTTGTGCCAGTGTCCTGGAACGTTTTTAAAAAGTATAATTTCTGCCACAAGATGGCACTGTATGTCCATATGGTTTCAGATACATGTACATTAGACCTTCTACTCGAAATGAGAGAAGCATGACTCACATACACACATTTTTGATTATATAAACAAAAGGGGAAATAAATGTTTCCGAATGGCGTGATTTATGACGTCTCTTTAAATCGCACTTTATTCGCACGTGGTAGTTGTTTATTTAAGTAGAGAAGTTTTATTTGTGCTAAAGCGTTGGGTATTTCGGTTTGCAGTTCAGTTTTTAGAAAATAATTAGATCTTGTTAGACGTGAATTCTTTCTGTTTTTACCGTTGCAATGTCGAAGCGTTGAAAATGTTTAACAGAGCATGAAATAGCAGAAATGATGCAAAATATTTCAGATATTGATTCTGAAAGTCTGATATTGATTCTGAAAGACATTTTCCAAAACTTTGTTCAGAAGAGACTGATAAGAAAATGAGACGACGATGCTTCGTTTTCTCACATTCCCGGAAAAATCCTCCAAAACGGCAAATGAATTATTACGAGTGCAAGGAATGTAATGTAGGACTGTGTGTAGATACCTGTTTTCAAATTTTTCACACGAAAAGAGAATTTTAAGTAATATATTTAGTTTTCAGATGTATAATGTTAAAAGTCATAAAATGGTGAGTAATGAAAATAAAATGTGTAAAATATGCATTTAAACAAGAAATAAGGTAATTAAAGTATATAGTATAAAAATATCTATAAATCATTAGCCGTTTAAATACTCTATAGAGCATTATTAAACAATGTGTTGATACTTCGGAAATTCATGGATTTAGGCTTAGTAGCAAAAAGCCACAGGCCCTGTACAGACGCTCGCGTAAGACACTGCCGGCCTCCGCGATAAGCGTGCGTTTGCGCTACCCGGCTCGAAGGGGTTAAAAAACGACATGTCTTGAAATTCCATTCTTTCACAAAGTTGTGTGCTAGGACAGATTTTAAATGATAGGAAAATCTTTATATTTTATAAACAATAAAGAAATCGACCTTGAAACACATTCTACTGCAAAACTGTACAAAATTTGGCGCATTCATGTAAAAATCCACTGTAAAAATATGAGAACATGAAAATAATGACAGTTGATATAATTAATAATATTGTTGTATGACTAATTAATAGTTAAATGTTGTTGAAAGAAAATAATGTTGTATAGTACGAAGTCCGTAATCCGGATGTCCATTATCCAGAACTCAAAGCCACTTTTTTTTTTTTTTTTTTTTTTTGTATGCTTTACGCATGCGCGTAATGCGTTAACTCGCAGTATAAGCTAGACTAAAATTATATAAGGCATTTCAGTTAATGTTGCAGATTGCGCTGTTCCTTAATCTTATAATTGGATCTGACTTATTATTTTTTTGCAGACTGTTACAGCAATTTTATCAAAATTATGCTTGAACTTTCAAGCTGCCAAAGGATCTACAAAGCAAAAGCATGTTTCAATGTCTATCAAACAAAAAGTGGAATTCCTGCAAAAAATGGATAAAGGCATAACTGTCTCAAAATTATGCGAGGAGTTTGACATTGGAAAGTCAACTGTATCTGACACAAGCAAAAAGAAACTTTGAATTTTTCATGGATTCCAACACCCCGCTTGCAATGAATAACAGAAAAAGTGTTTGTTATGCTAAAAGTGACGATCATGGCAAAGTGATGACAGCATCACAGCAAGGGCATGCCATTAATGGGTCCAATGCTAATGGCTCAAACCAAACTATTTCATGAAGAAACGAACTTAAACACTTAGTGCACATATACAAGAGGTTGGTTAACCAAATTTAAAAATCGTCATGGTATAAGATAATTAAAAATTTCAGGTGAAAAAGCTTCAGCTGATACTGAAGCTGCTGAACAATTTGCAGATGAATTCATTGAAGTCATTACTAGTGAACAGTTATCTCCAGAACAAATTTACAACGCTGATGAAACTGGTCTTTTCTGACAATATGTACCACAAAATACCCTGACAACCTCTACAGAAAAGGCTCCAACTGGTTGCAAAGATTCCAAAGAGAGACTAACAATTTTAGCATGCACAAATGCTGCAGGAACGCACAAGCGCAAACTTTTTGTAATTGGAAAAAATGCACGACCTCAAGCATTTAAAGGAGTAACGATTTCCCCCTTTATATATCGTGCAAATAAAAGAGTATGGATGACACAAGCATTGCTGAATGATTGGTTTGAAAAATCATTCCATAACCGAGGCTCGGCGACATTTGAATTTGGTTGGTTTACCTGATGTCTCAGAAATAGTCCTGATTGTTGACAACTGTTCGGCACATACTTCACTTGAAGTTTTAGTGAAAGATAATGTATCCGTATTATTCTTCCTTCCAAATTGTACATCTATCATTCAGCCTATGGATATGGGAATAATGCATGCGCTGAAATGCAAATATGAATGAATGCGATTTCCAGTGCATTTGAACTGGGCATCCAGCATATGTATATAAAGAGCTGTTCTTGAACTGTTGTTAAAAATTTCTGTTGCACTGCAATTTAGGATACCTTTCAACGACTGAAAAAAATGGCACACCGCAGGATTTGAGCTCATTACGAGCGACTGGCAGAGTTTGAAAGAAGTCGTATCATTGGATTGAAAGAGGCAGGTCGGGCAAATCAGAGAATCGCTAGTCATATGAGTCGAAGCGATGCGGCGATTAGACAATGGCGGCAAGAATGGGTGAACAATGGCAAATTTCAGCATCATGATGGTAGCAGTTGACTTAGGGCCCCAACAAATCAGGAAGACAGAGTAATTGTCAGATCAGTTGTCACAGAATCTGACTCATCGCTATCGATCATCAAATGTGCGACTCGCACACAAGTGTCCACCACGACCATTCACAGATGGCTGATAGACTGAAATCTACGCTTGTACCGATTGCTAAGCCACCTGCCACTCATGCCTGCACACTGTCGAGCCAGATTACAGTGGTGCTTGGCTCACTCAGGTTGGAACTATGCTGACTGGGAACATATAATCTTTAGCGACGAATCCCGCTTCCAAATGTGTCATGATGATCATCGAAAATGTGTCTGGAGATGCCCAGAGCAACGTGCTGATCCTGCTTTCACTATTGCATGCCACAACAGGACCTCAACCAGGAGTTAAGGTCTGGGGTGCCATTCTTCTTGATAGCCGGATGCCTTTGGTCATCATTACAGTCACACTTACAGCACAGTCGTACATAGACGACACTCTGAGACCTGTTTTGTTGCCGTTCCTTTTGCAGTATCCTGGCCTTATTCTTCAGCAAGATATCGCCAGACTACATTCGGCACGTGTTGCAATGGACTGTCTTGCAGCTTGTCAAACACTTCCTTGGCCAGCCAGATCACCAGATCTCTCTCCCATCGAGCATATTTCGGATATAATATGAACGTTACTGCATCTACAGGGAATTTTGATGACCTAGCCCAACAACTGGAGCAAATTTTGGCAAGAAATATCACAAGAAACAAACTGGGAGCTTTTATCAGTCTATGCAAAGTTGTGTGGATGTTAACGATTTGAAAAGCACTCTAGTGTACGCCATGAAATTCGAGGCAGCCCAGCAAGCAACTCGTAGAGATCACTATCCAGTCAGAGCTGTGAGATTCCACGAGCCAGTGGATCAATTGATGGCTCGTTTAGATGATTTAACAAGACAAGCTGATGCTTTGATATGGGAAAGGAATGGGAAGAAACTAGCTCTAAAGTGTTGGAAATGTGGTACTGAAGGCCACATACGATGGGACTGCAGAATGCTCAAGAGTATGAAAAATAAAACAGATGATTTTACAAGAACAGTCAGTGCCTTGAGATGGAATAAGAGTGAAAAGATACCAATCCTAAAATGCTGAAACTGCGGTGTTAAAAGCCACATACGAAGGAACTGCAGAACACCCCAAAGCATGGAAAATAAGACAGACAAATTGAAGAGAGAATTAAATGGCATGAGACAACGAAGGAGTGACCAGAAACAAAAGTGCTGGAACTGCGGAGCTGCAGGCCATGTACGAAGAAACTGCAGATGATAGTGAAAAACCCCGTTTTAAAGCGCTCAAGATTTCAGCGGTGAGTAACAACAGTAACGGACTGTCCGTCAATGGATATATTGATGGGGTTGCTTGCAAATATGATCATTGACACAGGAGCTAATGTCACCATCATTCGGAAAGATTTAGCTCAATAGTTTAAAGATAAACTCATTTGGACACCATCCTGTGTTACGCTCCAGACTGCATCTGGCGATGAGATCGCCATAGCTGGGAAGTTAAACGTGAATATCATGCTTGGAAGTGTGGCCTACCATCACACGGCATATGTGGCAGATATTACAGATTCTTGTATACTCGGATTGGACTTTTTAAGGAAATACAATTTTTCCTTGGACTTCAAAACCAACAAACTCCTTTCAGCATCTGAGGGCATGACTATCCATCCTCAGAAGGGATCCTCACTGGAAATGCCGACATCTTGTCTGAAAGACCCTGTTCAGAAAGCTGTTGAAATCATACTAGGGTAGAAGAGAAACACCAGACTACTGGCTATTCTCCATTCCAGATGCTCTTCGGTCGTGACCTTCGTCTGCCTTGTGATCTCCTATTACGTCGTCCTACGGATGCGCCTTCACCGCCTAAGGAATGCATCTAAGATGTCTAGGCCTGGTTTGAAGTGATGCACCATTCTGCACGGCAGCGAGTCAACTTGGCGACGGAAAAGATAAACACCCAATATGACACAAGAGCTGCTGGACATCGATTCAATGAAGAAGACAAGGTGTGGTTGTGGAACTCGATTCAAAGAAAAGGACTCAGTCTGAAACTACAGTCGCCTTGGCATGGTCCTTGTACAGCCCTAAACAGATTGAACGACGTCGTGGTTCTAATTCGTAAGTCATCGAACTCTAAAGTCATTCATTACTACAGGTTAGCTCATTACTATGGCCACAGTACGTAGTGTAAATAATTGTAAATAGTGTAAGACCATGATCCTTTTTGTTTCTAACTATGCATTTGATTTCACTTGTATTTAGTATTTGATTTGTATTTAGTATTTGATAGCATTTGATTTGTTTAAGTTAGTTATTGCATTTATGCCTCAGTTGTAAGTTTGGCTTCCTGTCCAGGCATCATACTGCCTGGGACGTGCAATCCTTGGGAAGGGGGCAGTGTTATGGATTTGTTATTTAAATAGCTAATATTAGTAGAATTATAAATTAAATTGTTTTATTCCCATGCATTGCGTGATGAATATTAATAGAAAGCTAAGTTGAAAAATTAGAAATACACGAGCACGTGCATTTAACATTTAATAAATAAATATCTCTTTTTTTATTTCGAAAAATTGCTAGAATAATCTCATGTGGCCGATTTAAAAAGCTATAAAAGCCAGAGAAAGAACACCTCAGCCCACTTTTGTTTAGAAAACTGCTGTTGTTTACTGTAGCGAATCAGATTAGCTTTATCTACATTTCTCTATTTTGAATTAATTCTGTTGAACGTTTTGTAGTAGTTTAAAAGATAACTACTGTGAGGTATTGGGTTATTGTAGGAATATCTGATGAAATTTAAGCAGTTTTGTTTTATTTGTTGTGATAATAATAAATTTTATTAATTTTCCATTGGGCTTGTGCATTCAATTCATAATGAACTCGTACACATGCAACATTAATAAGTAACCAGTTATTTATGATTTAAGTCATTACTACAACTTCTCCTTTTTGTATTCTTCACCAAAATGCAAATTAGGATGTTGTGTATTTAAGCTGAAGGTTTTGAATCCTTAGTTTAGAGCTTCTGGCAACTGTGTTTTGCTGTCAGTATTTTTAACAGCTCTGCATAAAAATTATACCGTGGCTTTAAGCATCTCACTAGCAGATGTTTTAAATACGTGCTGATAAATTATCTGAGCCAGCTTACTCTAGTCTATTCTATGTGTCATCTTAGAAAATATTATTAACATTTAATTATTTGTTATGTTAATTTAAGTATCTGCAAATAATGGAAGTTTTATCTGTAGCACAACCTGTCCCTGTTTTGTTACTTTAAGACTAAATAAAGACTTTAAGACTAAATAAAAATGTTATTTCAACCTTCTGTATTTTACAAGTTGTTTAAGACATAGTAATTATTCGCTGTTTATCTAGTAGAGTCTGCAGGACATAATCTCTAGCTTCCAGTTACAACAGAAACCCAACCTACTAACATGTTTGGATATACTAATTGTACAACAAAACACCAACATAAACTTTAAAAATGCTCAAATTTAAATTTTAGTTCAGTGTAGGTTTTAAATGAAGATTAGGCATTTTAAGAGAAGATTTGACATAAAACTTTCTTCACTGGAACTATATAAGATCATAAGCAGCAACAATTCAACTGTAAAAGTGTTAAATAAGCATAAAACACCCCTGTACCGTAAGTAAACTTCCAAGATGGAAAATAATCAGATGAGTTGTCTTAAACAAAGATTTCTGGGTTAAATAACAGTAAATCATCAGTACAGCTACAAAATGAACAGACAAAACTTCTGCATAATGCAGATCACACAATCACTTGGCCAGACTTATACCTACAGCATCATTTAGATAAAAGCCGCTTCCTTTCCTTTTACATTTTCATCGCAAGAAAACCCCACAAAGTGGGAGTGTCCTTAACGAGTTTCCTTTGTTGATTACTTTCTGATCATTCAGTGGACCCATGGAGTTGTTCCCATAAGAACAGGAATTTAAACCTTATTTAAATTAACCTCTAATTTAAACCTTACGTTTCTTCAAACCTGAGGATCATTACAACCCCAACTAAGCAAAATCCAAAGAAAGAAATAAAAAGATTAAAAAGAAATTTATATAGTACAGAAATGTTAGTGAGAATAAAAAGATATTTATGAATTAAGGAAAGGCTCTAAGAATAAAAAGAAATTTATGCACTATGTTAAAAATTATTGATTTTTGGAAAAAGATGATAACCACTATAAAATCATTAATTCACATTTATTATATGATTAACGCATCAAGAAAGTATAATTCACCTACCAAAGAGGATATTCTAGTAGAAAAATAAAATGGAAAAAAAAAGTTGAAAGACTGATTAGCAACAAAAGTAATGCTAGCTTCTTTGTGCAATTAAATCTGCGTTACTTAAAGTGAAATTTCAGAGTTTACTCATTCAGTACGTCAAACCTTAATAACAATTTGTAATTGTTCTTCTATAAACATAAACATTGCTTGACCTAAAAGTATTTATTAACAGAGCACAGAAAGAGTAACAAATATATATATACACCAAAAGAGAACAAACCCATAGATCCCATTTGAAATTTAATGTTGAAGTTGCAGAAACATAATACTGCAGAACTTAATCTTCATTGCAGCTGGAGGTCGACTGCTGTTAAGTTGTTCTCGTCACCACTAGATGGCATTCGATTAAACAGTTTGGTTATATGCAAATAGTTCTGTTAGAAGGTAACATTATAATTCTCTAAAAATTCTAATCTGTTATATTCAGAGCCAGATTAAGACACTTAAAGGCCCTAAGTATTTAAGAGATTTTGGTGCCTCACATCATTGTCTTTTACCCATTCCTTCTTTCTAGGTCATTTGAGCTACATCATACATCCCATTGTAAAAGTAACAATGGAAATTTTTTTTTTTAAGTACTTCCTTTTCTTGATATTCTTTAAGCGTGTGTTTAGTTTGTTTAATGATTAATCAGGCTTTCACTATAAAGTATTCCAGAAGTAAATCACTAACTTCATTGACAGAAGAAAAAATAATATGAACGTTAAAGCCACAGAGAATAAATCTACAGTGAAGGACAGAAACTTCTATGATAAAAGAAATGAGAGAACAAATTATCACAATTTACTGCCCAGTGGCATATATAAGAATAAAATGATCTATTTCATATATTTAGGACTCTTACTTAAGTTAAAAAAATACATTCAATTAACAATAAAAAATTCCCAAAGTAAACGAATACAACTAATTTTACTCACCCCCCTAAATTAATGCTCACATACCAAAACCATATTGTACGCTAAATAACTAAAATGCCAAAACGAAATTATGTCCAAAGCATAATTCAGCATAGTGATAAAAATAGCAAATTTTTTCAATTTTCAGTTAAAAATTAGATTTATATAAATTGTACTGCACAGAAAGTGATGTCATAAATATTCAAGTATTATAAATGAAAACTAATATTTAGAAATTGTTAGTTGCAAAATTATGCTATTTTTATTGTAAAGTAAATTTTAGAGGTTTTATTTTTATTGCAGGTAGTCAGTTTCAGAGTTAGCCAATTCATCATTGCATTTTCACTGATAAGATAAATAATTTTACTATATTTTGAAACTTTTACTGTGATTTTTTTAATGGCTATACATTACAAGAAAAAAAAAAAAAAAAAAAACCAGCCCACAATACTTTGTTTTACATATATATTATTTGTTATGCTCCATTTCATTCATGCATACATTAAACATGTTAATACTTTTAGCAAATTATTAAAGAGAGAATGATACTTACATTAAAAATCATTCAGTAATAATGACTCATACAGTCAAATAGTTAATTTTGGAAACAACTACAGATTTGGTCAATGCTCATTATAGCAACTGATTTATGTTAAAATTTCTCAATCGACAAGCTTAACTTTCTTTGCATCTATTTACAACCTTATTTTTTTTTAGAATACTAGTAGTAGTTATAATAGTACTTAAAAATATTATTACAAGCACCTTAGCAGAAGTCGTCAAATTTTCAGAATATGCCAAACTTTGGCAACCATGCACATTACCATTTTTCAAGTATGCATGCTCTTAACAATCCTTCAGTCAAGCAAAATTGCCCATTTCCTATGTGTTTTTTTTGTTGTCTTACAAATTCCAATGATTTATAGACAAATCATGATATTTTTTGCCTTAAACTCTTATTTTAAAATATGCAGTTGTAGAATTTGTCAGGTGGCTTGCATTGACTAATCGGTATCATCCAGGTATAAAAAGAGAATACATTTGAATTATGGTGGTGCATGGGGATGGATTTAATTACAAACAAAACTGATACATTAACTACTATGGTGCATAATGCCAGAGTTGTGCATGATGCTGAGTTTGTGTAATTGTAAATTTTTTTTAAAGTGAAAACTACTCACGGCACAGAAAAAAATACAGAAGGATTTTGTGAAAAATGTGTTTTATTATTTTAATGTAATATATAATCCTTATTTACTAATTTAAGATTTTTATTTTAAATTGATAAAGTATGTTTCCTTTTGATATATTGATAAAGTTCAGGAACTTCCATGATAAATTGACAATTTCTTCAAAAAGGAAAAAGTTCCAAAATCGCCAACTTGTCCACAATAAGTATGTTTAATATTTTCATTTGTAACAAATTCTCATACTATCCATGGTGACAGCATTAATATGTAACTACTGTAGAGCATCAACTTCATACTGAGTATACCCTTTCATATAAAAAAAAATTATTATTATTAGAAAAAATAAAACTCACTGCATTCTACGAAAGGTCCAATTTGTTGAAATATGAGAGATAAAAAATTAACAGCATCATTTTCTTTGGAGCAATCTTTGAACCCATTTACAACAAGTTTCCTTAAAACTGCAAGATAAGAAAATTACAAAATCTGATGTCAAATTGACAATTCAAGCAAGAGGCTTTTACTTCACAAAAGCAGAGACAATGAAAAACAACATAGAATAACTAAAATGAATAAAATTTTCTTTTCACTTTATTTCATTTAGAGATGTAGTTCTTACTTTTATTTTACACTTACTTTTAAGGGTTAAAAAGGAACTTTCTAACAATTCTTTCAGTTTGCAAGAACCAGTTTGTACTTCATGTAGAAATAATTTGCTTCTGTCAATCCACAAATGAAGTATGTTAGCAAATATACTATGAGTTAACTAAAAAAAAAAAAAAAAAAAAAAAAAAAAAAAATTCCAGGAATTACTTTTACATGAAATTACAGCAAATATAATACTAAAAACTATTTTTGATTACATATATATTTCGTTAATTGTGAGTTACCTTTTCTACACAAAATTTCAAACATTTCTCATACTTGTGACAAATGAATGCTTCAAGCTTAACTGAGGTAAACAAAAAAATTAATAACTTGACATACTACTTACTCAAAAGAATTATCACACAAATAAGCAATAAAACAGAAAAATGAAGATAAATAAAATATTGCACTGTATTCCATTTGAATGAATGGGAAAAAAATGGATGTAATTCATAACATAGATGCTTTCACTTCTTACATTACAAATAGCAGAGGCTTTTGTTGACAATTTCATATCATTACAACAATTTTTGGCTTCAGACACCTTATAACTACCACACAATATAACTAAGGATTTATTAGAACTAAATATTAAATTTTCTCAAGAAAGAAAAACTTTATGAATATTTTATCATTCTATGAAAAGAAATACAGGGTGTCACGTAATTTTTTAAACATTTAGAAAATATGTTTAAGTATTAGTAAACAAAACTCAGTTCATACATTCAAATCATACAATTCCGTAATAAACTATGCTTTTTTTCATAGCACATCATCACATTGTATAATCATTGTTCATCTTCTGCGACATTCATTAAAGCTCACCTTACACCTTTTTCTCATGTAGCTTAACATTTGGCAAGAGCTGGTGAAGTCATAGCACCTTCAATATACAGTTATTTAACACACTTTTCATGCATTGTCTATGCATTAGTGGACTGTTTCCTTATACAATGGAACACTTTATCCTCACTTAATAAGCATAATGTATTCCTGAATCATACTTGCAATGAAAATCAATTTTTTATGGGAATCAATGCGAAATAGGACAATGCACCCCATTTCGAAAAAAATACTCAAATTTACAGCAATGTAATTTATTATTTATGATACATCCTTTTTTACAAGAAAGTTATCTAAAGACATTTGTTCTTGCCTTACACTTCAAAATTTGGCAAAAATCAGACACAGCATTATTGTTAAATAAATTTTAATGCACATAGCCATTGCCTTATTAGGCTTGCTTATCAATGTACGATGCAACAGTTTCTCATGCAACAGCTTCTCCGTTATTTTCAATGGAAAGTTGTTGCTTTGCTGAGGCTGTTACCTCCTTCTCCACAACTTTTTGCTGTGGCATAGAATGCAGTTCCATAAGCTCTTCGTTGGTCACCTCCTGGCTATGCTCTTCCACTAGCTCACCAATGTCATTGTTATACACCTCCAGCTATTTCCTATGCTATCCTCTCATTAACCTTAACTAGAGACACTATATCTTTGATTACTGTATTTGACGGCATATAAGACACACTTTTTTTCCTAAATTTGGTCTCAAAAAAGTTACCTGCGTCTTATACGTGAAGGACACAGGTTAACTTTTCAATACTGAATGCTATTTTTAGCTCGGATAAATGTCTAGACACACATAACTTTTTCTACATCTGCCATAATTATTTTGCACATGCGTGAAATATCTGTCGCCCAAAAGCGCCAAAGCTCGAAGCTGATGTCGAAGTTTGAACAGGTTCGACGGTCACATTTACGTCTATGTAGCCTTTCCTTCTTTACATAGACTTTCTTTGACTCAGCTGACACACGTGTTGGTATCGGTGCTACTCTGTATAAACGTGTCGGCATCGATGCTTAAAACTATTTGTTAAAAAAAAAATACCCAGGGAAATATGACTACAGAAAACAAGAGATTAAGCTATACAATTCAGAATAAACTAGGAGTGTTAAACTACGCCAAAGTGCATGGAAACAGAGCAGCATCATAATTAAATGCATAAACCTTAGAATTCACATGTTTCTTAAACATGACGATAAAGTTCTCAATTACCCTTATGTCTCAGCTTGCTGCTTCTCGGTACCTCACAATGCTGTGGATGACAGTTCTTTTCTTAAATTTTTTTTAATCACATACAGCTGTCTTGAACGCTTCTTCATGAATAAATAATCTTGGCGTCTTCTTAATGTGGTCGGCAAAATTTAATTTTGCCCTTCACAATTCTTTAATTTTGCCCTTTTGCTAATATTAAAATAATAAGACAAATTACATTTGCATTATCTATTTGCCTGCCATTTGCTTCTCATTGATCCATATGATAAGTATCTTTCAACATCATCGAGAACACATGACCACTGTGTACAAATTTTTGTGACACACTTTGAAGCATCAATCTCCTTAATCTTATCGTTGTTTTTGAGGATACTGCAAACTGTTCCTTATACTCCATTTATATGTGTGTGTTAAGTCAGCCACATTCGCACCTTGCTCTTGCTTCTCAATGACTTGGTGTTTGACTTCTAAGCATGCTTTGCACATAAAAAATAATACTGTATTTATTCGCGTAATACAGTCTAAAGTCTTTAATCCGGACGTCCATAATCCAGAATGATCTATAATCCGGACCTCAAAGCTACAAACTTTCTGTGCATGCGTAAACGCATTATGCATTTACGCATGTGCATAATACCTTTACGCATGTGCGTTTAATATATATTGGATGGTATAAGCTAAGCTACAATTATCTAATTATCTATTTCAGTTAATGTTGCAGATTGCGTTGTTCCTTAATCTTCTAATTGGATCCGGCTTATTATTTTTTGCAGACTGTTAGAGCAATTTAATAAAAGTAAGCTTGAACTTTTGATACCCTTTAGATCATAATTGGGGTTTCATATTTTTAATTTTATAATTTCTGCATGCCATCTTACCAGATTTAAACTGATGATCTATAATCTGAAAAAAAAAAAAACGATAATCTGGAATCGCCGAAGTCCCGACGAGTCCGGATTAAAGACTTTTGACTGTAGATGTCGCATAATAATGGTACCCCCATCTTGAAGCAAAATAATAATAATAATAATAATAATAATAATAAATCGACAAAAGAGTACAATATTTTGTAGTAGATTTCCCTGCATAATAGTCCCACCTAAACTTTCACAATAAAAAATTAGCACAAAAAGTGCGACTATTACACAAGTAAACACGGTAATGTGTCTAAATAAACAACTTTCCCAAGTAACAGTGAGATGCTAGCTGAATGAGTGCTAAACACAGACTGATACCCGAGTTGCATGCAGGATCCTAAATGTGACATCGAGATGTCTCCACATCACTCATTCTGTGAAACATAGCTCATCAAGGGAGTCAATTTTATGTATTTTGTTTTGCTTGTTATATGAATCACTAATTATGGGAGGTGCTCGTTAAGTGAGGTTTTACTATACTGTATAATTGTGAAAACAAAACAGAAACAAGTTTCTGATAAATCATGGTTCATCACACAAACTTCCTATTTGTTCAAAGCATTGCGACAGGAATAACAGCTTGGCAGGAATCATTAGACTTTTACCTTTCATTTTCTATAACCAAAATTTAAGTAAAATTTATCAAGCAGTTTATTGCTCAGTTAAAAAAGCTTTGCCAATACTAAGACATCAACATAACAGTGAAAAACTTACACCTGCAGCAGTAAGTGGTAAACTAAGAAAACAACTGTTAGTCATGTAGCCTAAATTTACAAGATTTTCATTTGCACATTTACTATGTTTGAATGCATGAAATGGCAATTTTTAACAAATATTTGATTTAAAATAGTTTTCTTTATCTTAAAAAAAGAAGAAGAAGAAGAAGAAGATGGAAGAGAGAAAAAGAATAATTTTTTCACAAAATGCATTTAATTATATCAATTCCTTCCCTTTTTGCAAATCTATGAGACACCCTATGATTGACCTATTAACACAAAAATAATAACCCTGTAAAGAAAGCTCCTGAACTCTCTACTAGAAAGACCTATGATGCTCTCGACTAGAGAGAACGTTGTTAGCAAACTCCTCACACTATGAGTACTATAATTCATTTTTAACACCTATTTTAAAGAACTGTGAAACGCAACGACTTAACTGAGTAATATGCATGCGTAAAGAGATGAGCATTCTGGTCAGACGCCTGTCAGAGAGAGGGTTTGGGAAGCTCCGCCAGTGAGCTGAGGTGTGGAGACTAAATTCGTCCAGTGATGACGAGTGCTATCTTCGTTAACGTCTCTGATCGTGTCACCAACTCGGATATGTACTCAAATTTTCTAAATGTATTAATTAAATGTTGTATCTGTGGTATGTGCTGTGAATAAAGTGATGCATCACCAATATCAGTGTTGATTCCATTCCTACTGAAGCATCCACGACGTCACAACCCCATAATCAATTAAGACAAAATTTACTTCAAAACACATGGATAAGTAATAAGAATATTAGTACATTTTAATGCATTACAAAATTAAAAGAATAGAAAACTATTTTTATAAGTGATATAATTTAAATTTAATATATAATAAAAATGATCTGAATATGCATTAAAGATGAGAATAACATCCTAGAAATTAAAACATTGAAAAAGTAAAATTATATAATTTAGTCTTCTGTAAGTGATGTACAGATACTAGTAAAATAAAAAAATACAGCTCAGAAAGGGAAGTAATAGTTAGAATCTTTTAGTTACCATAAAAGTAACAAATAACAGCAAATATTTATTATTTATTAGTTATTTTAATGTTTTTAATTGTATGAGCATGGCTAAAAAGCTTCACAACTGATTTATAGTTTATTTCATGTATTCCTTCATGCCGAGCACTATTTTAAAAACTGATGTAATACATTTGGATATACATTGCTGTTTTATTCCGAGTATTGCTTAACAAGCATATACCCATCCACATACCATATTAGTTCTTAGCGTTTTTTTTTTTTTTTTTTTTAATCTTCCTTCAGTTTTGAAAGGATTCAAAATATAAAACCAGGTGATGATTGTTAGCAATACAATTATTTATGTGTGTGCATGTATATTCCTCAAAGGGCAGCACCAAGAACCACAAAATTTTGAGCCACTCGAATACGTATACCCTGAAGTCAAAAATTCTAATTTTTTAAAAATTTATTTCATATTTTGTGCTCATTTAACAATTTTTTTTTTAATTAACAAGCTTCGCGATATAAAAGCAATTGACAATGCATGAGATATTTCAAATTTAATCAGAAAACTGAAAGATTTAACACAAACACAAACATATCAAAAAAAGAAAAAGTTTTTGTTTTAGGACACTATCATTTTTTATTAACATATCATAAATGCTCCCTGAAGTATTTAATATTTTTGCAAAACATATTATATTAATATCTGTTTTTCAGACCTCAATTAGATTGTATTCATTTCGATACATGAAGTCTATGAGGCCAAAAATTTTATTTTGTCCACCAAAGTTTTATGTATTTCTGGAGCACCTAAAACCATTACTTAATCATACATAGAGTTTGCTTTCTTTAAAATACAGAGGGCCAAATCTGAATGCACGATATTGTTACGTTATTTTCTGACACCAGTTGTTATGTTATTTTCTTCCTTTACGTTCGTACGGGGTTTGTGTGGATTTGGAGTGAATAACGATGACAGCACTTGATGGAATACCGAAACACACTTTATTTGCCAATATTAATCAGGACAGCTCCAAAACACTTTTACAGTGTGTCAAAGATCTACTATAAACACGCTGGAACAATCAGTGACACAGCCTTCACACTTTCAGGCAATAACGATGGAGATAGCTTCACTGCAAAGCACCAGAGTACAGCTCCCGACTCTGTTCTGTCGTTCTCGGAACTCCATGTACTCTCGAGACTCTCCAAGCTACAACTCGCAATGCACTCAATGACATACAGAGCACAGCTCCTGACTCTTCGGTTCAGTCGTTCCCGGAGCTCAACACGCTCTCTCGAAGATGCACTAAGAGACTCCTACGGTGCACTCGACGACCCACTCGGCACTCGCTGCCCGGCTGTCAACTGGATCGAGTCCACACAGACAAACTTGAGATGCACTCTAGACGAGGCACACTCTCAGTGCCGACTATTAGCTATCCTTACCTTCAGGGCAGATGTTTTCACTTTATTTGGCTTATAATTCCTTACTAAATGTAGTATTTCATCTCGATGTACTCCGTCTTTGATATTATTTAAATCAAATTCCTCGTCATTATAATTCGCTTCCGATAGTGAAGAAAGTGACACAGAGGTTATTGAAAACTAAAAAATTTCGATTGACAAATTAGTCGGTATTCTCGACACAGCAATTATAGGACTTGAACAGCGGAACTTTGTAACTGAAGAAGAAATTATGTCTGTTTATAGAATTAAAGAGAAAGTATTATCACATAAAACGAAGCAACTTAAACAACTTACATTAAAAGAAATGTTTAATAAAGTAAACAAATAAATATTAAGCTCTTTTTTTTTTTTGCAAATTTTGATACCCTTTAGATCATAATTGTTCTTTATTTCATAAATTACGGTTTCATATTTTTAATTTTATAATTTCTGCATGCCATCTTACCAGATTTAAACTGATGACCTATAATCTGGAAAAAATCGATAATCTGGAATCGCTGAAGTCCCAACGAGTCCGGATTAACGACTTTTGAATGTACTAAGAGACTTTTCGATGCACTTGACGACCAACTCGCTCAATGACTGACTATCAGCTCGCTAGACGAGGCACACCAACTGACTGCGGACCAGCAGGGTTTATATAGCTTTCGGCTTATGTTCGAGAACATTTTAGGCTAAACCGGTAAAAATTTGTTCCAGAAGATTCTCCATCCGTCCATGGCATATTGCCAATTCTGTCGCCAAATGAGGGATTTCTAGACAAATGTGGCAACCCTAAACTTGTTTGCAGGGAAGCTATCCTACCGTGCCTTGACATTTCGTAACAATATAATATATAAACTACTACAAGTCACCAGTTAGGCTAATATAAGTTGCGTCTGGATGAATGCACTTAATGTGTTTAAAAAAATGCGTTGCTGCTGCAAAATAAAATATTTTTATCTTTCACATTAACAATTTTAAATATTGCCAATTTCAAACAAATTATAAAATATGTTCATTAATTAATGCATTCTGTTTAAATATCAAAATACGAGGAATAAAATTATACAACAACCTAACAAACATAAGCATTTTTTTCATATATCAACATTTTTTAAAATTATTTTTAATATGTGAAATTTTCCTAGTAAAATGAAATTATAAAATGTATTACTACACACTACTTGCAATTTTTTCTTTGCGTCTGAATAGCTTAGCTTCAAAGAAATTGCATCGATTTATATGTAATTTTGTATAGAAAGAAATATTGGTATTTACATATTAATACATAATAATTTACATATTAATAAATATATTACATATTAATATAACCACCTTGGCCCAATTTGGTGATTTTTCACAGATGAAAAGGTAAAAGTTACTTATCGGGTACAAAATAGTGATTTTCACAACATTTTTTTAAATGATTCCCTATCAATATTTATTTAAGTTGACAAACATTATCTACATATGAGAAATCAACATATCTTAGCAATTTTTTTAAAAAAAATTTAGTTATTAAATAAGGATTTCATGATGCATTAAAAAATAAAACATTTACATTCATCTCCACATCCTTCTGTAATTTTTTTACGATATTCTTTTCCCCAAGTACACAGTGATATATTTTTGCCTTAAAAAAATCACATAATTACAGAGACTCACTGTGCAAACCTCGACAAAACTGGTTATCTACCAAACACATCTCTTTATTGTGGCAAAATTCTAAATTACTGCAGAAATTTTACCAGTGTCTTTCATTGCTGTCAATTCCACAAGTGCATATTTTAAAACGATAAAAGTTTACAATTGGGTGCCTCTTGTTTTTTAGCGATTCTTTTTTTACGCCAAGATCGGCACCAGGAAGGCACAATTTCAAGATGGCCGCTACACACAACCAAAATAAATAACCACAACCAAAATAAATAACCACAATAAAGTCAAGGCATTGCACAAACTCTGTGTCCATATACACATCAATCTGTTTTCACTTAAAAAAAACATCCTAGAATTGCACAAACTAGGCATTATGCACTGCCTTAAGTTTGTTCATGTACACATCAATCTATTTTCATATAAATAAAATCAGGAAGCTAAAACAAAGTTAAAACTATCATGGTAACCAGAAGTGAGGTTTCATCGCTAAAACTTAAAAAAAATTGTTGCTAATCGAAGGGGCACCCAATTCTACACTAGAGCCTTTAAAACTAAGGCAAAACATATCACGGTTTGATTATAAAAATCGCTAAACTTAGAACACAACAAAAGAATGCATTTGAAAATGATGCTGCTGCTTGACTGAAGAAATGGTTGCCTAAGAGTGGTTATGCAAATAGCTGACAGAGTTTATTTACATTCTAAAAATTTGGCAACTTCTATTAAGGTGGTTGCAATAACACAACAAAAATATTTAATTCAAAAGGTTTGATCAAGCATTTTTTCCCCCCTTCGAGAAAAAGAAAACGGAAAAAAAGGGAAAGAAAATATGTTCTTCTTTTAAAATAAATAAATAACTAAAAATAAAAACATATAACAAATCTGAAAAGTTTCAGATTTTAAATTACGTCTAAAAGGGGCATTTTTAAAACTTTTTCTGTGTTACCTTTATTTATTAAATATTATGTTCTTTGCACTTAACCATAAGATTCAGTTCAACAGCAATATCGCAAAATAACTTTTAAATGAGCATATCTACAGAATTTCTGATACACAATTCCACGCGCTGGAGATAAAAAGGCTTTCCTCCCCTCCCATAGTGTTGCCATTGCTTGCTTTTAAATCATTGAGTTTGTTAATCCAAAATTTGTTAAAGTTTTACAAAATATGAAATAGGTAATAAAACAAATTCCAAATTTGGGCTTTCAGATGGCTATATTCGGGTGGAAACAAACATTATTCTAAATTGGATGGCTCTAGGTACAGTTGTTTTATCACAGTGCGAGAAACATACATACATACATTTATGCAGATTCTTCTTTATTTAATTTCTTTAAATATAATACAGGGAGACAATATTTGGTGGTAACAATTTGAAAAGTGAATCGGACATTTATAGTGAACCAATGCAAAATGCCAAAATTAAAATAATAGTCCTTCAGGGCAAATTGCCCCTTTGGAGTAATAATTTTCAAAGCATGACATTTTACAACAAATATTCATTTCTACCTTAAAACTTGAATTACATAAAAGTACAGCTGCAAATTATAAACAGAAAAAGATTTTCATAAAATACCTGCTGAAAAATTCGTCTGTCTCCAATCAAACGTTTTGAAGCTAAAGACTTTACAACATGATGCATAGTTAATAAGGCTCTCAACTGCTGCAATTCTTCCACAGATTGCACTCCAAATAAAAGAGTAGGAAATAATTCAGGCCATTCTTTAGGAAAATCAAACCGTGCTATTTTAGAAATTATTACAGAAAACTGCAGAGCTATCTATAAAGAAAAATACGTATATAGTAGAAATTAAGTCTTAAAAATCAGTTTGCTTCATATACTTGTAGTATATTAAAATTTTTTGAGAAATTTGAATTAACTATCCACCCAGATTTAATGCATATGAGCATGAATATGATCTCGTAACACTACCGCTGTAATTATTAAAAACCCATTCCCCACCCCCACCCCCCAAAAATTAGAACAAATGAATTTTTATAGTTTCAGATATTATTCTTAATATAAAATTTTTAATATAAATTCTCTGACATTTTGCATCATAAGAGGTGAAAAATCAGGATTTCACTTTTATTTTATTCTTAAATACATCAAATTAAATGGCGTAGTGCTTTATTATTCTGGCTCTCATTATTTAAACACTGGAAAAAATATTGCTAAGTTTTACTTAAGACTTTTCATAACAAATGCTTACTTCTTGCACACAGTTTGCAGCTGCCATACTTTCATGATTGCTATTAATATAATAGAAAGCATTTTCTCATCCAAACAACATTCAGCCTTACAACCTTAAAACTTAACCTTTAAACCCATCATCTTTCGTGTTAATGGATTAAGCCAAAGCTGCACTTTTACTTGGAGCTTCTCTTTTCTGAGAATGGAAGGATTATAAGTGACCACGCTTAGGACTACTAAGCATTTAGCGAACAGCTTGTAACATATAATGATGGTATTTAACCCTCTGACCCTGGGAAACCATGAAAAGTGTATTCGCAAATGTTTTCGTGAACATGATCACTGTGACACCATAACCTTCAACAGAACATAAAAGTAATTATCTTTTTCATATTTTAAGAAAAATTGTCATTTAAATTATAGGTATTGAGAAGACATTCACAGGTGATTAATTCAAAAGGGGAAAAAAGGAATGTAATTTTTTGGTCAAATGTATTTGGTATCCACAGTCAAAGGGTTTAATAACAGAAGTAATAATAATAAAAAAGTAAGATTAAGTTGATTAGTTAAACATGGAAAGACTACATAAGGGAAAACTGACTTAAAAAATTTTAAATAAAATATTGCATTTATGTCCCAAATGGGGGAGGGAAAAAAAAAAAAAAAAAAAAGAAAAGAAAAAACTTAATGCAGCCAGCTTGTTTATCAGGATTTAACCTGGATCAATGTTCCAGCTTTCAGATGTCTAAGCCACTTGGCTACTGGTTGGCTGACAATAAGGAAGCACCTTGAATATACATACAATCAAATCTCATTACAGGTCACCTACTTATTAATTAGATCTTTCTGTTTGCTAGTTGGTCCCAAACAATTCCAATTTAATTCCCATATATTGTACACCAGTTACCTTTTGAATCCAGCTATCAGGTTGCATTAGAATCTTGACTGTATGAATAAAATTATATGTTCATACATTTTGGCCATTTACTACAGCAGTCCATGACATCTAGGATGTACTTGTTACCCTTAGTTGAACGAGGTAAAGGTCTGAGAATATCCACAACAGTCCTTTCAAATAGCACTCCTACATTATAATCTTTCTTGAGTATGTCCTTGCAGTCCTTTTTAGCCTCTGTATGACACACATGATCTGCACGTTTTTCTACATCTGCTTTAACCTTTTCCCAGAAGAAACATTCACAAGCTTAGAGTGTCTTTGTTATACCAAAATGACCTCCAGTAGTGCTACTGTGAAGTCCCGATGAGCTGACATCTAAAAACTCTTTCTAAGACTCTGTATTTTTTTTTTTTTTTTTCCAAATGTTCTCCATATGAATGTCTTATTGTAATAATGTCAATAACATACTTGCCAACCTACGATACTCAAAAACGAATAGAATTGTTTTATTTTCAATGATAAAAATATATTTTTAACAATGAATTAACTTCAAATTGTTACTAATTAATATCTGAAAGTTCAGCTTCTAATTCTTAAATGCAAACAGAACATTCTGCATTAATAACTTTTTGGTCCTTTGTAGCCACAGAAAAAATTAACTTTTCTTTTTGTCAATAGAACTCATGTTGTCCTTGTGTTTTTCCAGCACAAACATGTTTGAGAACGTCAGCTCTCCCACTGTGCAAAATCAAAAAATTGCAGTGACAAACGGTACACATTGCAAATGCATTACATTTCCTTGAGGAAATATTAAAAAGAAAGTCATCTGTGTACGAATTTTGAAAAGTACACAAGTATTTTACCTTTTTCACAGACATAACTAATACTAAATATTGTAATTTCTTAAACTATTTTTCAAAAGCACCTTTTTTAACACAAGCCACAAGATGAATAAAATAATAACCTCAATCCTGCTTTGCACTCATTGGCTAATATGTGCCAGATGACATGCAGTGGCACTCATGCTTATTGGAGAAACAGAACACAACGTTTTCGGACACATGCTCTCACTCACAAAGCAGAAGCATGCCATAAATTCTCACTCATGAAACTGCTTTGGTTTTCTATGCAGGCTAGAGAAAAACTAGGCACTTTCAGACACCCCAAATCACTTTTTGGGAGATGCAAATAACGAAGCCAAACTACATAAAAATCATGAGAAATTTTTAGAATAAGAAAAAGTCGGAAGAAATATGTTGTAAATCGGGAGTCTCCCGCCTAAATCGGAAAAGTTGGCAAATCTGCAATAAGATATGCAAGAAGGGCCTTGGTCAGTAGTAAATGCAGTCTTTTCTCAATCGTTATAACTAATTTCCACTCGTCAGACGCTGCTCTTCATATCTGCAATGCAAAATAATTGTTTTCTGCTAGCACATCTACGGTATTGTTAGTTCTAGGCAAAGGTTAACTGTTTTTCTTTTTAATGTCATTTGGATGTATGCAATCGATACAAAATCGTGTGAAGCCATATTTCTTCCTAAGACAAAAGGTGATACCCAAGGACTCGATGAAGGCTTGATAATGTTCTTGCATCTCCTTCTGAACTTCCCCAACTTCCTCTTGTTTTGCAAAAGAAAGATGCCCAGGATTTTGCTTGATAAGTAGATGGCTTCCAGTGACAATCTGATGCTGCATGTGACTAACATCACTAGAACGAAGTTAAAAATACATCCTTAAACTCCTCTATTATATGATATGCAGTTTTGTGAAGAGGGTCGTTTTAGATAGGGTCATAGAAGAGTCCTGTATAGTGTAACAAGTATTTATTAACAGGTTTAAGTTACACACAGACATTACATTTAACTTTAAGAAAAATTACAGAGCAAGAGTCTGGTAGGCAGTGGGACACTTGGCTTTTACTGAAGTACTTCTCTGGTTACTCACCAGAGAGCAGCCTTGTTGTCACAGTTAGTCCAACAGAACCACAAGTTCTTGATTATTTTGGGAATGCAAAGTAACTTTTGGCAGTCTACCTCTCTTCCTGAGCGGAAGAATGGGAGAAGTGGACAAGTCTTCGAAAGGTGTTAGTACCGATATATGGTACGTTCCTAACAGTTCTGATGGTTTAGGAAGGCTTGAAATGACATAGGAAGTAGGTGATTTTTGTGTCATTACCAAGTATGGACCGTCACTCTTTGATATGAACTTTTGAAGTCTTTTTGTTTTTTGGACTGCTAACGGGATGCAAATTGACCCACACCTTATCAGCTGGTGAATAAAACATTTGTCACCTTCCTTTATCACATTGCTTTTTACGTTGATCTCACTTTATTTCGATACGCTCTCGTATGTCCTTTGTAATAGTTACAAATCGTTTAAGATAAGGGGTGATATTTCAGGAACAAAGTTATCATTTTCAACCACAGCTCTGAAATCGTGAACAACGTCGTCGACAGTCCTCAGCTCTTTTTCCAAACATTAGGAATGCTGGTGTATGGCCTGTAGTGTCACAGATGACCGTATTCATAGCTGGGAGTTTCGAATGCCAGTTGTTATGCTCATCTCCTACTAGTATTGCAAGACGAGGTTTTAAGTCTCTATTTTTCCATTCCACAGGATCTGATTGAAAAAAGTAAACTAGTATGAAGTTTTGATTGATATTTAATGTGCAACAAACTTGTTGCATGACTGCACTGATAAACTGTTGTTTTCCAGTGTCAGTTTTTGGCAGTGGCCCAAACAAATCAATAGATATGATCTCAAAACATTGAGAATAGACAGTGGTTCTTAGCAGTCCAGCTGGCTTTTGGTTGGTAGCTTGTAGCGGTTACATTCAGGGCAGCTTTTCACATAGTCAGATATATACTTTTTCATACCAGTCCAATAATAACGTCTGGCAATTTGTTGGAATATTCCTTCCTCTCCATAATGTCCAGCCATTGGGTCATCATGGTGCTTTCGCATGATGGATTTGTGCTCGGCAGTTGGAATTACTAACTGGGGCTCTTCTGAATCGGAGTCAGGGACATATCGGTAGAGAACACCTTGATTCATTAAGAATCCCCGTTCAGTCCCGTTAGCACATTTTTCAGTTTTCTGAGTGGATTCAAAACTTTATATAATCTTTTTAAGTTTTCATCTTTAAGTTGAGATTCTCACATGTCTTTTGGACTTCTTCTGGGCATGTCTACTACAGATATATTTGAAATCTCGCAAGGTGAAATTTCATGTTCGGAGCTTGAATGGGACAGCATGTCAGCGATGATGTTTGCCTTTCTAGGAATGTATTGTACTTTCATGTTGAAAGACTGAATTTCAAGCGCCCATCTAGCAAGTCTTCCGGTTGGAGATTTGAGGTTCAAAAGCCATTTTAAAGGTTGATGATCGGATGTTATAGTTACTTTTGATACTTCAACGTAACCACGAATTTTTTCAGGGCCCACACTACAGCGAGGGCTTCTCGTTCAGTCGCGAATAGTTTCGCTCAGCCAGAGAAAGCAGTCGGCTGGCATATTCGATAGGGTGCTCTTTAGACCCTTCCCCTTGAAGTAAAACGGCTCCAAGAGCATAACTGCTTGCATCTGTTCTAAGAATATACGGTTGAGTTCCATTTGCTTGCTTTCAACACAGGAGGTGTTATGAGGCAGTTTTTTAGAGTTTCAAATGCTTTTTGCTGGTTGAAACCCCATTCCCATTGCACTTTCTTTTTCATCACATCACTAAAAGGTATATATTTCCGCAAAGTTTTGTATGTATCGTCTAAACCAAGAACACGTTTGAAGGAAGAATTGGAGTTCCTTGATGTTTTTGGGAGGTGGAATTCTCTGGATAGTGAAAACTTTTTCTGAATCAACTTCAATTCCTTTTGGTGTGATCTAAAATCCCAAATATTTCACATGAGAAGAAGCGAAGTGGCACTTCTCTCTGTTTGCGTGCAGTTTGAAGAACAAAAGCCTTTCGAAAACAGCTTTGAGATCGGAAAGGTGTTTCTCGAATGATTCTGACAACATGATTATGCCATCCAGATAGGTGAGGGTTAGGATGTCCTCAAGTCCATTGTGAAAACGGTCTATCAATCTCTGGAATGTTGCTGGAACATTCCGAAGACCACAGGGAATTCGCAAGAAACGATATGTTCTGAAGGAACACATAAATGCGGTCTTGTCTTCAGTATGAACCTTCACTTAGTGATAGCCTGCACGAAGATCAAGGGTCGACATGAAAGGAGTAGGTTTTGCCTCATGTAACAGGTCATCCATTCTCGGAAGTGTGTAGGAATCTTGAACTGTAATCACGTTCAATTTCCGGTAATCTATGCAGAGGCGTACTGTTCCATTACGTTACGGTATTAAAACAACAGGGGATGCATAGGGGATTTGCATTCTTCAATTATTCTTTCAGATAAGAGCTCGTCAATTTCTTGCTTTAAGATTTCCTATCTTAGCAGGGTTTATTCTGTATGGTGGCACAGCTACTGGGGGATGGTTTCCATTTTTAATTCGATGTTCTATGAAAGGTGTTGCTTCTCCCCCTGGTTAGAACATAGTTGAATATTGACTTAATAATTCATTTAATTGTGATCTTTGATGAGCCGGTAGATATTGTAATTCACATTCTCTTAACACTACAGTGTCAACTTCCGACATACATTTGGTTCGATCACTGGGTTTAGAATCATCATCAATCAACTTAAACTTTTGTTGCAGATTATCGTGGTAAAACCACCAATGATTTTGCAGATCAAAAACAATTCCAGTGCTTCTAAGAAAATCTGATCCTAAAAGTGTCCTGTTACCCTTTGCTGAGGGAAGTGTAAATAAAGTTACGCGGAATGATCTTCCTTCAATGTGAATGTCTACCTGGGTCATGTGGACCTCTTCTTCCCTTTGAATACCATTGGCAAGAGTGATCTTTATAGTAGTTTTCTTAAATTCTGATCCTTGTTCTTTCAAGAGATTATATAATGTATCTCCTGCTATAGTGCGAGTAGTGCCAGTATCAGCACAGCCAGTTCCCATAAATCTGTTAATTTTTACTCTTAAAAGAGTCACGTGAGGTGTCTCTAAAGACAATGCATGTACGTTTATTGCTTTGAAGTCGGCTGATTCTTTACTTAAAGGAGGAGAGCAGGTTGGACACTTAGCCTTAATGACGCCCGATTTTCCACAGCCTTAACAACTAACAGTTGGTCGATCTTTTCTCATGCTAGAATTCCTTGTTGCTGAGTTTTTAACAAGTCGAGGGTTATTTTTATAATTTTTAGGACCACTACGTTGAGACGGCTTTCGTGTGTTATTACTGACGTTTTTACTCCTGATGTTTTTAGCTTCTTCATATAAATCTAATATATCGGCCAGTTGAAGCGGATCAGTCCACTCGGACCAATAATCTACAAAATGTTCTCTATACTCAGAAGGGGACCGTCTTTTAATTTGGTCTGATATCATCAAATCATTTAACTTCTCAAAAGTATTGACTTTTAATTCACCAATTTCTCAAATCGAAGTAAAAATCTCGCCAAGTACTATCAGGACTTTTGCAATGTTGCGAAAATAACTGTCAAAATTTTTCAGCGCTTAATTTAAAAGGCTTTAAGAGAATTTGTTTGATGTTGTCATAATCTTGTGCATCACCAGCAGATTCTTTTGCAATCAGTTTTGAAACGTCATTAGGTAACAAACCTACAAGATACACTACCCATTTCCCTTGAGGTATGTTCAAAATTGTTAGTTGCCTTTCAAACAAAGTTAGAAAACGGCTCATGTCATCACTTTTTGGATAAAAGTGAGAAATTAAAGTTTGTAATTGTAACTTAAGGATATCTGTGTCAGTGGGTTTCAAAGCAGGTACGGAATCATGACTAGCACCTGAACTAGCTACTTGTATTTTCAATTTCTCAAGCTCGTGCTTGCATTCTTCTATCTCTTTACTTTCGTTATATTCGTGTTCCTCACGCTGTTTTCTTTTGTTAAATTCAAGTTCCTCTATTTCTTTTTGTTCCGCAATAATGCTGAAAAAAAGATCTTTAGTGAACTCATTATATCCCATACTTGTTCAAATGGCATCCTTAATATCAACTATTGTCATTTGTTCCGTAACATTCCCACCAAGTTCGTTTGGTTCGTTTGCTAGAACACACATATCTTGCTTATGTCCTTTAGCAAAAAACAACATGATGACGTGTTTCACTTAAAATAAATTCTTCGATGAAAAAAAAAAAAAACACTTTATTGTGGCACTAACTAGAAGGTTGTAATGAGGTCACCTTACCCAGAAACGATTTGTAGTAATTTTACTATAGAAAAGCACTATACTAAAGTTAATTGTATCAAAAATAACACAGTGTCAAAATAATATATAAAAAAGACTCTCTTCCTTAAAAGAAAACCTTTTACAGGGCTTAGAAATAGCACAGTTTAAATAACATTAATAAAATCCTTTTCCGTTAATTATTTCTATTCTCAAAGAACAAAATAAAACATTCATGGATAGCAATACACTTATAAAACTAAAATAATTACACACATCTGAAACATATATCAATCAGTATAAAAAAAATAACATTTTACCAGAAAGAATCTTATGCTTCTTTAAATCAAATATAAACAATTTTCAGCAATGTAACCGGAAATGCATGAAAAAAATATCAATAAATAAAACGGCTATGGAGGCACCAGGGTAATAAACATTTCATTGAGCCACTGGTTCATTAAGATAAGCTCAAATCGAAACTATGTTTATAAGATTGAATACATTCAGCATATTATAATAACAATTTCTAATATAGAATTTTACTCTTAAAATGCATCACTTTGAATATATTACACCTTTTTATGTTTTACCACATTTACCACTTCGAAACAAAACTGAATATTATGATTATGCAGTTCTAGAGGATCATGTGTAAGCAAAATGAAAGAATTTCTTAATCAACTCAAAATGACACAATATTCATAAAAGATATACATATATATACTTTAAGAACACAGTAAAGTATTTTCATGTTTTCAGCATTAAGGGTTAACACATTATAGAACATTAGTGTTTAAATGCAAAACAACTCATAACATTAACGACAACTATTTGTTGCTGATAGGTCATCGGAATGGCACACACAAAAAAAATTCATACCTGACGGGCGAGGTATCTCTTTTCCTAAAGTTTTAGGAGTTAGATCCAGCAGGTATGCCTGCAAGTACTATTTCTGAAGAAGAAAGTGAGCAAAAGCCAAGGAAAATTCTTAAAGGTAAGCATTAACAATGGGCGCCACTTGTGAAGGTCGTTTTAGGTTGGGTCATAAAAGAGTCCTGTATAGTGTAACAAGTTACACACGGACATTACATTTAACTTTAAGAAAAATTACAGAGCAAGAGTCTGGTACAACCTATCAAGTGGGACACTTGGCTTTTACTGAAGTACTTCTCTGGCTACTTACCAGAGGGCAGCCTTGTTGTCACTGTTAGTCCAACAGTTTATGTTAAGGAATTGGTTACAGTTTGATATTTAGCTTTTAGTTTTCTGTTTTCAAACATCTTTAATTCAAGTGAAATGGATTTCTGATCGATGGAACTTCACACGATTCCTATCACGAAGCAATTTACCCTCCTTTTGTAAACATACAACACTTATGTTGGCAACTATATGACTGATGTATTTTTTTCTGTCCTCCAGAGCAGCACCAACTAAAAGGTCCTTTCAAATGCTTATTTTCTTTAGAAAAATCAGTAAATCCTAAGCACAGCTTCTTCAAGAGTTTTTACTGTATTATTGATGATGCACTCAGTTTTAGAAAGAATAGTAACATTCTCATGAGCAAATTATCCTATAGCAACTCATGTCATTTTTATCAACATTATTAACATTCAATATTTCTACATAAGAAGTCCACAATTAATTATTTTTTATATCTAGATAAAATGCATATTTCTTTAAAAAGTCATGTCTGAGGATGAATGGATCTGGTATATTAGCCCCATAGACTGTGTGCTCACATGCACAGGATGTGGAAGTGCACATTCATTTTTCCATGCACTGGCATTTCCTCTCTGTACACTGTTTGTAGAATCAAAGACGTAGCTGTATACAGTAAGTTTCTATCTCCTTGCCAAACATCAGCTTACAGAATATTTATGTAGCATTGGGGTATATAAGCAGGAATATCCATTTATTCCTTCTTCAACACATAGTCTGTTGTTTCCTCCATGAGCTGATGATGTCTGTAAAACACTGATAGCTGAATTTTCTGCTTTCAGCAATTTCTGACCTTCGCATGGTTTTTACATATTCCTTTACACATAGGACAATGCCTCCATAAATGGTCTTCACTGCCACAGTTCCCCCACTTTATTATTACTGCTGCTTTGAATCTTGACTGCTAATACCACCTCGTCTCTTTCAGCACCTTGTCTTCTGAGCTGTTAACACTTCTTACAGGACAAATATCTCTTCTGCTAGATTTTTGTGCAACCTCCATTTTCATGGCATAGGTAAGAGACATCTGATCCACTAATCAGAGTGTCTGTTGTATATAAGAATCCCTAATAGTATCCATATAATAATAGACTCAGTGTGTCTTTAATTTCAACTGTAATCTAGAAAGGATAACCTAAAAATAAGTGGCTAGTTGTTAAAGACACTCCTTTTTAGTACTGGATCTTAAGCTACAGTCAGTGATAATACAGCTCTAATGCATTAACAAAAGCATCAACTTTTGAATGCTTTTCAGCTGCGAGCATCTATACCACTGTAGTTGCTACCACTCATAAATAGACAGGCAGATTGTGCTTTGTGACAATATTCTACTGATTTTTCTGAGAAATCATTTCAAATTTTGCTTTGAATACATTCCATGATGACTTTCTGTCATATGAAGATAGCTTAACTTAGATAACTGAACTAAGATGTAATTATTCATAACAGGATGAGCTATAGATTCAATTATGAAAGGAAAAGCTGGGCTGTTTTCATAGATCTACAGTTCATAGTTCTATAAATTGTGTTTTTAATCTTAGGAATCCCCCCCTCAAGTCTCTTTTTCACTGTGGAAATTTCCTTGATGAAGTTGCTGATTTTATGATTTACGATCTTTATCTCAAGTTTTTATTCTATGATTGCTAATTTCTCATTTACAGAATTTACAATTCCTTCTTTAAAAGTAACTATACTCTTCTTTATTTCACAATTTGCTGCTATTTGTTCTTCATTTCAAAGAGGGCGATGAAATACTTTCTTTCATTTCTGGTGCTTCCTTCTTCATCACACAAGGCATTTGCTTTGACCTGGCATTTGCTTTCCTAACTGACAGTTATAATTTCTATAATGGCTTTCAACTGCTCTTCCATCTTTCTGGTTATAGCTATTTAAAAATATCGAGCATGCTCATACTAATTGTTGCAAATTACAGGTTTATTGATATAACTTTACAGTAGCTCATATTTGTTTTTGGACACCTGGTGTTTTCCAGTTTTATTTGCAAATATCAGTTACTAAATTCTGGCAAAATTACTTTTATTCCTGTATACTATTGATTACTTTTTTTTAATTTGCTTGTTTTAAAAAAAGTTATTCAAAAAATTTTTTGTTAAAAAAAATAACAAAATAAAATAAAAATAATTTATTCAAAAACTTCTGAAAATGAGCTTCCATTAACTATTTGGGCATTCTGAAGAAACACTTTTACAAAAATAATGTGATATTCCATATTTTGTTAGATATCTTTTAGCTAAAATTACACTTTACAAGCACTCTGGCATAGATTCACCTAATTTTTTTTTTTTTCATGTAAGATTCTTTTATTTTACTCTACTCCTCTATAAAATTGCTTTTAAGATATTTTGAAGAAATATCATGTTCCCTATTTTCTCTCTAACTCAATCCGTATACGTTTGACAGAATCTGGAGAACAGAGAAGACTTTTGATTACTTCAGGAGAACTGTATAATAAGCACAAGTGAAAATTTAGGGTTGTATGTTTAGGATTATTATCCTGATAGAACTTGAATGTATTTTGCATTCCAAGTTTTCTCGCAGATGCTTTCAAGATTTTCATTAAAACTATTTATACTTATACATATTATGTTCCATAAAAACTATATTTCCCAGCTCAGAGGAATGAAAACATCTTCAAACCGTTATGCCTCCACCCTTATTCTTAAGAGTAGGGAATTCATTTTAGCGATTCAGTGTTTTATTCAGCTTCTGCCACATAGCAATTCATCCATTGGACTTATTTGTATTAAACTGGGACTTGTTTTCAAACATAACATTGTTTTAATATGACAAATCTTTGCTTGTCATAAGTTTTGCAAATACCAGGCATACGTTCCTTGTTGACTATAGTTTCCTTCTTGCTGATCGCCCATTGCATTATGAGCTCTAATGATTCTTCTAACATTTCAGAGTGAACTTTTATTGCAAACTTCACTAAATTCACTGTAAGTGTTACGGTACTAATACACTGAAGTGCCATTGAATTAGGGATACCTACCTAGTAATGAGTTGGGCTTCCTCTGGCCTTGATAACAGCTGCCACACGACGAGGTATAGACTCAACAAGTTTCTGGAAATGTTCCATGGGAATAGCTTGCCAAATATTGGCTAGAGCTGTCCACAATTCAGTAAGGATCGTTGGTGCTGTGTGATGGCCTTTCATGCCTTGTTCCAAAACATTTCAAAGATGCTCAATAGGATTTAAATCTGGTCTTCTAGGTAGCCAATTTATGACAGAAAAGTCAGAAGAATGCTCATCTAACCAGCCAGTTGCCAACCGGGATTTGTGAGAGGTACAGTTGTCTTGCTGGAAAACTCCATTACCGTGCAGATAACAGAACAGCATAAACGGATGGAGGTGAACACCCAATAACTCTACGTACCAAATTGCATTGAGGAAGGTTGGTACACGTACCAAAGATCCCAAACAGTGCCACAAAAAAAAAAAAAAAAAAAAAAAAAAAAAAAAACATTCTAGACCAGTGTTTCCCAACCTTTTTTGTGCTATGCCCCACCTAATCCTCTCTAAAATTTTTAAGCTCCCCCTAGCATATACATAATTATTAATATTTAAAAATTGAAATGTTCATGAAAGAAACTTCATGAAAAAATATGAATGATAGCTTTT
The DNA here is from genome assembly GCF_044657685.1 of Stegodyphus dumicola. Taxonomy (NCBI): domain Eukaryota; kingdom Metazoa; phylum Arthropoda; class Arachnida; order Araneae; family Eresidae; genus Stegodyphus; species Stegodyphus dumicola. Next base: position 207,092,680 of record NC_140771.1, read on the forward strand.
AGGAAGAAATGACTATGAAATGTTGTGAGCAAACACAGTAAGTGAACTTTAAAAACATGGAGAACTGAAATTAAAAAAAAAAAAAAAAACTCAATTTAGTGAAAGTTTTTCATTTTAAGTATTAGCAAGTTTTATTATTTAAATTTAGCGAGTTCCTTGCGCTTGATACTTGCTGCAAAGAAATTTTATGTCAGGTTCCAATTTAGATAACTTGAGTCTCAAGTTTCCCGGTTTCATTATATCCAACCGGTTTTTTTTTTTTTTTTAGCAGCAAATCATTTATGGCACTAAATCTACATTCAACAAAATATGAAGATGGAAACGGTAATAGTTCTCTTGCAAATTTTGTTGCATTTGGATATCTGATTCTGGTTTCCTCACAAAGCTATGTCATCGCTCCTTTTATATTAAATAAAGTTTTAATTGACTCATAATTTTGCATTTCTGTGAATTCTTCTTTTTAATGCATATTTGAAATATCAGCCAAATCCACTAGCATTGGCTGCATCATCCAAGTTGGGAAATCAATTTGTTTTAAGTTACAAAATCTTTTAAATCAGCCAATAAAATTTTCAGATGATCGACAATAACAAGTATAGCGGTAGTCACGTCACATTTTTGGAGCCAATGAGACTTTTCAAAATTTTTGTAGTAAATAGTATATGCCTGACATAATTCAACAAAGATAATGAAACCAAATATCTTCCTTTTGCATCGACATAAGTTTTATTTGCTCTTTGAAGTTGTTTATTTAATATATTTAATTTTTCAAAGATATCGGCTAAATAACCCACAATTGCCTTGTTATCATCCGTTAACGGATTTTTCATCTCAGGTTTGTCGCTTATAAAATAACTAAGAGTATCAAATAGTTCCATAAATCCTTCCAAGCAGTTCCTTTTCGACAGCCTTACTTCAGTGTGAAGTACAAGTCTCGTATAGTCTTCATTTTGTTCTTCATAAAATAACTTGAAAAGACGTTCACATTTGGCCCTAGCTTTAATAGCATTGATACACTTTATAACTGAATTTAGTACTTCATTTAAAACAGGCGAATTGTTTTTAGCTACCAGGTTTTTCTCTATGAATATCACAATGCACAAGAAACATTTCTGGATTCTCATCTTTTATCAATTTTAAGCAACCCTTTTTCTTATTCCCTGCTTTATTTTATTTTTAGGAGCACCATCTTCAGTACAAGATGTATTATATTTTTTATTGGTATATTTTTTATATGTAAGTAATTTTGTAGCTTACTATAAAATCTTTGGAGGTAGTGATGCTTTCTAATGATTTACAGAAGAACATTTCTTCGGCAAAATCTCCTTTATGAATATATCTTACATAAGTTACAAGTACGGCCTCACTGTCTTCATCCATTTGCACCGAAAAATTTTTTTTCAGCTTTTCAACAAATTGTATTTCAATATCCTCATTTAATCTTTTTTCTGAGTATTGTTATTTAGTGACATAGCTTTAACGTCACTGTCATCTTTTTCTAGAGCAGTTTTAAATGCTGATATTGATGGTTTGATTCAATTCTCCCCTATAGTACGGCTTTTCCCAGATTAAGCGACGAGTAATGAAATTTGATAAATAGCCTCAAGAGCACGATTAACAGTTGCATTATGAGCAGTAAACAGACACTTTAATATCACTCTTTTTTCAAAAATTTTCCTTAAAGTGTGAAAATAATTCAAATCTGAATTAATATCAGCATTATGTTTCGCCTTCAAATGTGCCTCAAGACGACCTAGTTTCATCGATTCGTTGGTCAGGCATTATTAGCATAAAAGACAAAAGTTGACCGTTTAATGGACCGGGTATGAAACGAAATTTTAAATATGCCTCCGAATACCGTCAAACGTTTTTTTCTTGCTTGCACCCCTCATTTCACTAAGGGCTGAAAGAAACAAATATAAGATCAATATAAACAAAGCTGAAAGCAGCTGCTGTTGCTATTCAAGGGAAGAATAATATACCGGTTGCCATTCCTACAGTAAAAAATAAAATAAATTCGTTGTCTGAAATGTGCGAGAAATGTCTGGAAAGCATAATGTATCAGTTATTTAAATGCCTTTAAAAGCATTTAAATGTCCATGTCTACAGTGAATTCTTTATAAAATATTTAAAATGCACCACAATTTAAAAACTTTTTTACGTATACATCACTTACATTTTCTTTATTTTGGGGAATAAAAAATTAAATTTCGAAAAATTTTGACTTCATGAAACATATTTAGAATGTCCTTTGTCTTCTTAAACTCTGGACGAGTCCATTTTCAAATTGCCCCCTTGTGGGCCGTGGGAAACACGGCCCTAGACCACGACTAAGCCACCATGCCCTTGTACAGTTCCAACCTGGCATGCAGGATCCATGGCTTCATGAGCCTGACGCCATATTCTCAGCCTTCCATCGGCATTACGTAGTTGGAATCAAAGACTCAACACTCCATGCTACTCGTTTCCAGTCCTCCAGTCTGTGTTTTCTCTTGTCCAGGCAAGACATGCAGCCTGATGGCGAGCATTGAGCAATGGTACTCTCATAGGTCGATGGCTCCTGAAACCCATAAAGCGAAGTGACCATTGCACAGTCTGTTTACTGAGTGTACGACTAGCACCATCATTCCACTGGGTGGTAATTTGAGCTAATGTTTGGCTTCGCTGGCTACGTACAATACACCTGAGCCGTCTCTCACCATGCACTGTCAAGGCCAATTGCCCTTTGCAGTTTGCCCGATCGCTAGTTTTTTGTGCACCATCTATGTATTCTTCGTATACTCTTGACACTATCGACCTTGAAAATCCTAGAAGTCTGCTGATTTCGGAAATTGAATGGCTCATGCGTCACGCACCTACGATTTGTCCGCGATCGAAGGTGTCTAAATCAGGCAGTTTACCCATACTGGTGATTCCAACAACTAATTCAAAAGAACCACAGTATGTGCTATATATCAGTTACCACAGCGCATAAACGACATGCGCGTAAATAACTTGCACATAAATAATGCGTAGCACTACATAATTTGCATAACCCTGGCTATCCCTAATTCAGCGGTACTTCAGTGTATTTAGGTTTTGTTCGATTTTGGGTAAGATTAATCTCCAACTCCTTTGTGTTAGCCTGGAAATGTAGTCCAAATTTCAGTGCATATTCTACAGTTCCATGGAATTGCTATCATTTTATAACACTAAAAAAATAAATGCTTTACATTAAGGAATCTTTTTGGCATCTCAAACACTTTCACTAACTTTAAAAATGATGAATACTTAAATTTCTAACATAGCATAATTTAGTTTATAGCATCTTGCTATGGTCACATAGATATGGAACTGTTAATATAAGCTTAATAAGTAATAATTTCCAAATGTTAATCCCTAATAATTCTTTCGATACATTTTTATTTAAAACAAAAAATTATGACAAGAAATTCAAAATATATCAACAGAATATTTTAGTATCCAAATTATAACATGAGTTACCAACTAATATGCTTAGAATTAATTATTTTATTACAAGGAGTATTTTGATGATATCTATATCTTATAGCAAGCCAAGCTTAAAACAGAGAGATTATTATTAATGGCTTTCACTGAATCGCCAAGAATACTTTTGGGGTAAGCTACCATGTTAAGAAACTGATATATAAGCAGTGTATTGTACCTTTCATTTCTTACGGCTGTCGTGCTTGAGAACATGTTCTTGCAAAGAAAGTTAACAAAAGAAATTTGAGAAAAATTCAACGGAGAATTCTTCTTCGTTATTAGTGGTTATAGAACCTTAAGCTGTGAGGCTACTTCTGTTCTCGCAGAAGTTTCGCCTATTGATTTTGATATTGCATATAAGAATAACATTTGAGTCATTGGTAACTGATACCTTGGAAGACTGCATAAATAGAACTGTCTCCTTCACTGATTTTTCTCATTCCGCTACTTTAGAGCCCATAAAGTAGCGGAAAGTTTCTGCAATTATAAAGAGACAACTGAAATGAGTTTTCCTATGGTTTTCTTTACTGATTGCAGCAAGATGAATAACAAGGTTGGCCTTGCATTTGTTCTTTTTGAAGGCCATTGCAAGGTTTGTTATTTTAGACACCATACACAGAATGAATTCACAGTTCTTCAAGCAGAACTTCTGTGTATTTATTTTGTCGTCAAATGGATCAAAGGTAATAGAACAACATCCTCAAGGTACCTTATTTGTTCTGTATATACCTTATGTATATTACATGAATATCATTTAGATAAAGTATTCAGTATTATGAATGGTTACATGAAATCAAAGTATACTTTTTATTACCCACGGATAAACTGAGCTTAAAACTGTGAATTTTAAATACTTCTAAAATAAATTACTTACTTGATAAATGGGCTCATTAAAAGAGGTGAGTAATCTTTGTCTGAAAATATTTTTCTCATCATTGGCGATTGAACTAAAATATAAAATACTAATTAATGAATCTATAAGAAAAACTTTCAGCCACTGAGATTATTATAGTTCATACTTACTTTTGAGCTGTTTTCCTCCAGTAACGATCAACACCATTTTTTATACATAAAACTGAAAGCCATCGGATATTTACATCTAACGATTTGTCACATGCAATGATCTAAAAGAAAAATCAATTTTATTAATTTTAAAGAATTTACTAAAATAATGAAAAATAAATAAAACTACACACCATGAAAATCATAAAAACATCAAAATTATTAGACTAAAAAATTTCAGAGCAGATGTTGATATGAACATCACATTTTAATTTGTAAAATTTTTCCTTATCAACACCCACTTTCCTTTGATTGAAATCCTTTTATTTTTATATAGGTGATTGCAACTAGTGGGTGAAAATTCTACTAGCCAAAAAACTTTTTTTTCTTCTGCGAAACTTAATCAACTCTTTCGACTAAAAGCTTTCAAAAGAAGCTCTCATCAAATTGCTCTTCATATTCCCAGCAATTCATGTTCATTGAAAGATGCCAACTTTCAAATTTCACAGTTAATTCATATAGTTGTTCTAACATACCTGGACTTCTCAGGTCTGTGAAGTCTGATAGATCTGATACTCCTTGATATATGTACTAACAGCCTAGGCATTATTATTTGAATAATTTCTGCATTGGATTTCTCCCTATATAACAGTTTTACAGCCTGAACCTTTCTCAGAATAAATGCAGTTAATTCATTCCCATTTATCTTATATGTATCATACACTTCTGATTCTAATTTTGCCCTATCCTTGATCTCAAGAACTGCTCATAACAGTGCAGTTTTAAATACATCCAATTTCTAATTCCCATTTCCCAACCTACCTAGCAGATACTTTCCAATATCTTTGGGACCACTTCAATGCTTGAACTTCCTGTGGCATGGCATCAAACATTTAATAGCACCACTCTGAAATTCTCCAACTGGGGATAACAGAAAATGAGTTTCTAAACTTTCAATGAAAGTCAAGATTGAATTTCTAAAAACAAAGCTACTAATTAGTTTCATAAATACCTAGATGGTATATAAAATAAATGCAAACACTTTACATAGGCTTTGCCGAAGTTGTAAAAACCTGGAGACTTAAGAAAGCCAGGCTAAGTGTTGTGCCATTCCCAGGAACAGATCTTGACAGTTACAGAGTCCTAATTGTGTTATATGAAGTAAAGTCTAACTCAGATCCTATTAGACTGACAAGCAAGTTATCACTGTGTGTGTGAATACAAAAAAGCCCTCTGTGGGTACCACTTGTCTGTTAGACGAGTTTATTCTGAAAAGTAAATAGATGAATTTACTCAGGCCCAGTGCTAGACTTTTTGCCGCTCAGTGCAATCTCAGCGAGTTGCAAATTCTGCTGCCCAGTGCTCCTCCAAATTCCAAAAATTTTGCTGGCTTTTGTGGCCACATCCATTGCAACAGATATGGCAATGGCTGTAAATTTACTTTGAGTTTGTTATGAAAATTAAAAATGAAGAGTCTTCAAGAAGCAACCAATCTAGGAGTGCTAGGCCCCTTTCACTAGAACTCTGCTCTGAAAGGAATATACAGAGTGTTAACCATAGCATGAAGTAAAATGACCAATTTTTTTTAATGATTATTCTGGCTTGTGTCAAAAACCTAAGACTTCATTGAAATAAACTTTTAAATATTTTATGTTAGGGAATAGTTTATTACTCTGTGTGTCTTTGCAGACTATTGGCTTAGCTTTTAATTATGTATTGTTAGTATTATATTTGTTTATGTATTGTTAGTATATATATGTTGAGTATTTGTATTTTTTGTCTTAATGATTTCCATTCTTATGAACTTGTACAGAAGATACTGTTGTAAAAATTTAAATAAATAATCAAGGAATCGATTAATCAATTTTATATTAATTCTCCAGTTAATTTTGGTTTACGAACATTTCAAGTAACGAACACAAATAGGGAATGAATTATATTTGTGAACAGAAGTTTCACTTTACACGGGTTTGTAATATGGGGTGCTGATGCCCATAAATTATATTTAACTCAAAAATTAACTGCAGTCACATTTAACTTAATAGCTTGGTGCCTACAAAAATGCATTGAATTGTTGATAACATTTAAGAATAGTGCAATAATGCTTAGATTTAAACTATTCAGATTTTTAAATAAAATACAAAATGTTCAAAATGCATATCTTTTCAGATATAATAATTAGTAAATATCAATTTTTAAAAAATATAAGATGCATAATTCCTTTTATTTATTATAACCAGTTAATTACTTAAATCATAACCATTTCATCTTTGTTGGATTGATATAATTTCATTTGTATAAAGCAAAGGTTCTCAACCTTCTTGCTCCCTGCATCCCTTTCACCACTCCTCGAAGATTATCCCTCCCTCCTTTCCCAAACTTGAAAAATATGCTTATTTCTATTTAGATAATTTGGTTATAGTAGAGAGAAGGGTACCCCTTGTATTATCGTGAAGTTGTTGTTTCATTTATTGCCAAGTGGTGGTTTATTTATGGTAGCCCAAGTAGTTGAATGTTATGGAAACTTTATTATGACGTAATTGGTTGCATAATTGCAGTGAATTTGTAAGGGCTTGTCATGTGGGTTGGTTAGGAAGTACATTGCTTGTTTTCTGGTTTATATGGTAAAATAGCTGAACGTGGTAAGATTAATTTGAAGTTTCTGTATGATTTGGAAAGAAAGGGGAAAAGAGCATTACTTGACCTGGTATGTAAATGAAGGTTTACTTAGTAGCCATTATTAGTGTCCTGTTTGTAGGAAGGAAATGCGTATGGCAACACCAGTATACGGATTCTAGTTGAGATAATTTTAGGAAGTTTTTGGACGTTCTTAAGGAATTTTATTTGACTGATTACGTGTTAATTCGTAAATAAGGTAGTGCAACGATGGGTAAAAGTATATTTAAGGGTACCCCTTGGTGATTTTTGGCGGTACATGGATACTGAGTCTATGCAATTCTTTGACTTGATATTTTGGCTTGTGTAGCTGCGTTTTTTGTGCCATCAAAAATCGCCGCTACACAAGACAAAGAATTGCACAAACTCCGTATCTATGTACCGTCTTTTTCCAAAAATAAGAGACTATCTTACTTTCTTTTTTGGTCCAAAATACGCGCTAGGGCTTATTTTCGGGGGAGGGCAAAAATAAAAGTATATTTATATATTTTTATTTAATATTTATTTTACACAGAATACAGAAATTTAAATTTATTCAATTACACTCACGTCATCTTCTGGAACATCGGCATAAATAAAATTCTGAATTATATTCTGATTTTCTTCCAAATCCATTTCCTGTTGAATTGTTGGTCCGAATCTCTCATGTCTTGCGATATAGCTATCATTAAATGAATACTTCTTGTCTAAGTAGCCTGTTCGTAGTGCATTGGAAACATCACTATCAGTTATTTTGTCCCATGAATCTTTTACCCAATTCACAACTGGTTTTATAAAATTACCTCAATGATTTCTCACCATTCTGTTTTCAATATATTCATTGATTTCCATCCGCAAATGATCCTTGAATGGCTTGTTTATTGCAATGTCAAGTGTCTGGAGGTAACCAGTCATTCCTGCCGGAATCATTATTTGATCAATCTTCCTCTCAGCAAGAAAGTTTTTCATGTCTTTAGCGCAGCGAGTACTGGCTGAATCCCAAACTAGTAAACTTCTATTCTGACCCCTCAACAGTGGTGACAGCATAAAATCAACCCACTTTCTTATAACTGCTTGGGTGCACCAGGCTTTTTCACTTTCAATGACATAAATTCCTGAAACACGTTGAATCTGGTCTTTTTTACCTTTAGTGATTAAAAATGGCGATACTTTCTTGCCATCTAGACGAATCGCCAAAATACAGGTAACACGTGCACTATCGTAACCGGTAGAAGGAACGTAAATTGACGAGGAAGCCTTGTGGTGAACTGTTGTTTGAGCTCCTTGGACTAGGAATACCGCCAAGGAGTCATATTTTGGTCTCATCCATAGCAATTATGTTGGAGAGTTGGTATTTCAAAAAATCGATGCCATTAACAAAAATCTTAAATGCAAGTGCATGCTTAACAACTTCATTGTCTTCCAGCTTAAACAATGTTGTTGATCTCCTTAGAGACAGTTCATATCGTTTAAGGAAGTTGTCCAACCAGTGTGACGATGCTTTAAATTCTTTTGTGGATATATCAAATTCAATTGCTGTTTCAAGGGCAAATTTTTGAATATCAGCCCTGCACACAACCAAAGCCATTGCTCTACTGCCTGCAATCCATTCCCAGATGCAATCTTCAAACTCAGAAAATAACGGCTGCCGACCTGATCCAACTCTGCGTTTTTTCTCATTTCCTTGGTCCACCAGTTGACACAGGCAATCGTAGTCTGCACGCCATTTACGAACCATACGGAGATCCAGCATCTTCTCTTTACAGAATGCTACAAGATTTACACCCCTGGAGTCTTCCACGGTTCCCTTTTTGTACTCGACGGAATAGCTCTTTCATTTTGTACTCATTTTAACTGGTGTTAAAAATTATTCACTTTATTTTTAAATAAAATTACATAAATGAGGAAATAATCAGACTTACAAGACTGAAATGAATGAACGTTGTATACCTGCACTGTCGCTCAATGCAGACTGCTGCCTTATGTTGTATTTTTAACCAGTTCGCCATTAGGAAAATCGCAAACATTTCGTGCCATTTTTCGCATCCAAAGGTAAACTTTTTGTGTCTAAAACTGGGCTCACAGTATTTCTTTTCCCCTTTCACCACATGTGAAAGCCTATTTAGAAGTTCTGTTCAAATCAGATTGAACAGCATACCTGTCACACTGAAGGATGGTGAATAACGACCCCTTTGGGGCAACATAAAACACAAAAGACTGGTGTAGTCGTTAGAGCAGATATTTTTCCTTTTGCACCCAACCCTAAATCTATTGCAACCTATTACAATGTAAATGTAATTTTTAATTGTCAAGAAAAAGCTTTATATAAAGTAAAAATAACGGCATTAGCTAGCATTTGAAATGTCCTTGAATTTTGTTTTATTATTTTCTTGATGGCCTGTAACAAAAGAAGAATTGAATCGTTAAGAATTGAAAAGATAGCATTCAAATCCCTTTGTTCGTTAATAGAAAGGGAGAAAGCTGTTGGGGATCTCGTATGATATGTTGAGGGGTTAGCTATTCGAAAAAAGTGTCCCAATCCTTTACTTTCCTGAAACAGTCCCGCTGTGATCCTAATGCAACATGCTGAGAAGATAAGTAACCCATCAATCACCCCTTTCGATTTTCGACTCATTCTGTGGGGGTTGGGAAAAGGTCGCTGCATCGTATGTGTCTCGGGGATTACAGTTCAGCCCAAATTTCACCCTGACGAGAGTCTGCCGACGCTAACGGATGACGATGCCTTTCCTGTGAACGTATCTCTCTCGGGGCAAATGGTGAACTGGTTAAGATAAATTCCAAGAATTAATTTGAAACGAACTGTAGAGGTAAACAATTAATTTCTCGGAATATTTTGTTTCAAACATTTCTCTAAAATACGAGTATTAGGAAAGCTAAACATATTATTACTTATAGTACTTAATAAATCAACAGCATTTTCTAACGAATTCTTTTTGTCACATTATTTTAACTAGGGATTATTTTCGGGGGATGTCTTATTTTACAAAAAGTTCCGAAAATCACGATAGGGCATATTTTCGGAGGATGTCTTATTTTACAAAAAGTTCCAAAAATCACGATAAGGCTTATTTTTGGAGGATGTCTTATTTTCAGAAAAAGACGGTACACATCGACCTACTTTCACTTAAAAAAAGATCCCAGAATTGCACAAAAATAACACTGTGCACTCCCTTGACTTTATCCATGTACACATCGACCTATTTTCACTTTAAAAAAATCACAGAATTGCACAAAAATGCATTGCGCACTCCCTTGAGTTTGTCCATGTACACATCAATATATTTTCATTTTAAAAGTCAAAAGAGCACCCAATTCTACAGTAAATATACTTTTACCGATAATATTTTAATATGTTTTTATAAATTAAACAATAAAAGAGTATAGAAAATGTTCATACATACCAAAACTTAAGTTTTTTATATTTATAAACTAAAACTAAATAATTAACACGTAAATAAAAAGCTAACCATGTTCCCACACACTTATACTATGAAATTTCCCCTGGTATAAAGCATATGCATGGCTGGAAAAGCATCAAGTTATTTTTTGTTTAAGAGCTCACCAATCTTAAATGCTACCATACATTCACATTATATTTTCGTTTAAAATAAAATACAAATAATATCGAAGATAATCTTCATTTTGTGATAGGGTTAGATGGTTTGGATTATTTCATTATGGCAAAGCGTTCAAAGTTTATCTGCCTAGGGGGAGGACTTTCTAAGGGATAGTACAGTATAAAGTCTGTAATCTGGACATCCATTATCCGGAATGATCTATAATCCGGACCTCAAAGCCACAAACTTACGAATGCATGTAAAGCCAGTAAAACGTTTACCTATGCGCACTTCTGATAGTGAAGAAAGTAACAGAGAAAACGAAAAAATTTCGATTGACTAGTCGGTATTCTTGACATAGTAATTACAGGACTTGAACAGCGGAACTTTGTAACTGAACAAGAAATTATGTCTGTTTATAGAATTAAAGAGAAAGTATTAGCACAAAAAACGAAGCAAATTAAACAACTTACATTGGAAGAAATGTTTAATAAAGTAAACAAATATTAGGTTTTTTTTTTTTTTTTTTTTTTTTTTTTTTTGTAAATTTTGATACCCTTTAGATCATAATTGCTCTTTATTTCATACATTATGGTTTCATATTTTTAATTGTATAATTTCTGCATGCCATCTTACCAGATTTAAATTGATGATCTATAATCCGGAAAAAACCCTAACCCGGAATTGCAAAGTCCCGACGAGTCCGGATTACAAACATTGTACTGTATATACATTACACATGAGGAAAACCACGAAAATGTCCATGCAGCCAGTCCGATCATTTGGATTCCAACCTTGATATGGTTAGATGAATTTAGAGTTTTATGGCCAAACTTCAGTCATAAAACTCTCAACACACAGTTCTAAGTTTTAACTATTTTATAAAATTACTATAATTCTACTCTGCAACTTTTCAAGAACATTGTTAAATAATTTCTATTTTATACAATTTAGTTTTGATAACAGCAAAGACTGCAATTTATAATACAAATTCTCATAGTAACACAACACCAAAAAAGAATAATTTTTCTCCATATCAATTATTTAGTAATCTTCCTAAACATACTGACTTTATAGCAACACATAAAAAATAAATTATTACAATTTTCTTTAACATTACCTAGAATGGGTACAGTAGACTTTAAGGTACCCCTTGTATTATGGCAAAGTTGTTTCATTTATGGTAGCCTGAGTAGTTGAATGTTACGGAAATCCTATTGTGACGTAATCGGGTGCATGATTCTGGGAAATTTTGAATCATGGAATGTTTTGTAAGCATTTTTGTGGTGCGTGTTGGTTTGATTCTTTAGATGGTAGAATGGCCGAATGTAGTACGATTAATTTGTGATTTGAAGTTTCTGTACAATTTGGAGCGAAAGGGGAAAAGATCTTTAATTGACTGGTGTGTAAATTAAGGTTTACTTAGTAGCCATTATAAGTGTCCTGTATGTAGGAAGGATATACATCTAGTCGTAAAAACCATTTAGATGGATTTGAATGGGTTTGTACGAAGAAAGGTTCAGATGGTCACTATGTGAAGCATTCGATCAGAAAGAGTACCTGGTTTGAAAAAAGTCATTTGAGTATGATTGATATTTTGATTTTTACGTGGCTCTGGGTGTACGAAGCGAACTCGAAAATCATGGTAAGTGAATATTTGCTTTTGGTAGTGCTTAAATGCATAACATGTTTTTCCTTTTTTATGTTATTTTATTGTTTGGTTTAAAATGTATTTTATTGAGATTATGTCTTTTGTTTGCCTATATTGTAGGATTTGGTGCTCCTCTGACTTTTTAAGTGAAAATATATCGATGTGTACATGGACAAAGTAAAGGGAGTGCTGCGCAAAACAAGTTTGTGCAATTCTGGGAATTTTTTTTTTAAAAGTAAAAATAGGTCGACGTGTACATGGATAAAGTTAAAAGAGTGTGCAATGCCATTTTTGTGCCATTCGAGGATTTTTTTTAAGTGAAAATAGGTCTACGTGTACATGGATAAAGTCAATATCATTTTTGTGCAATTCAGGGATTTTTTTTTTTTTTTTTTTAAGTGAAAATGAGTCGATGTGTACATGGATACCGAGTTTGTGCAATTGTTCGTCTTGTTATTTTGGCTTAACAAAAATCGCCGCTTCGCGAGCCAAAATGAGTCAAAGAATTGCACAAAATCGGTATCCAAGTACCGCCCAAAATTGCCAAGTTTCGCCAAGGGGTATTCTAAACTATACTTTTACCCCTAGAACTCGCATTAGATGAAAACTGCAGTTTTATTTAATATAAGCAGTTGTGATTATCATGTTTAAATCTTTATCAACTCTCAATAACTTAAACATATATATATATATTGTTTCAATCATTTTAAAACCAGTACACAAAATATCTGATTACATAATAAATTATGGAACTTTGAATTTCACTAAAAAAAAAAAAAATACAATGACTATTAAAAAGTTTAAAAGAGGAAAACTCCTTGTCTCAGTTACTTGTATCAACTACTCCATAAAGAATATAATATTACTCCATTAACATCAATTTATACTGAGCATTTGTTTTGATGAATATGTGATTATTTTTATTTTCTATGATCTTCACCAGGAAAAGTGGTAGGAAAGGAAATATTTCGTAACTCTTAAAGAATATACTTACATTACACATTATAGCATGACAAATCATAATTTGTTTATAATTCACAACAGGTAATAAAACAAAATACAGGCAAGTATCAAACATCTAAAACAGAATGAAATCATTATTTCGCAGATTTCTTACCAGAAGAGTAGAATAAAAGCCTCTTTCCGTTTCCCACGATTTTAGCTGACGTTCAGCAATTTTTAGAAGCTCTGCATTTTGACTAGAAGCTTTAGTTAAAGCATCTAAAACGACCGGATAATGATTATTCATGTTAGAAAGGGAAAATGTAAACAAATATTTAGCAGCATAAGGTGCGTAATAAAATAATTTAAATACTATGGAATATGAGCACAGCTCTCCACTATAAAAATATAAATATATTTTTTACTAGTTCCTAATTTTACAAAATTCAAAATTATGTGAGTCATCGGTGAAAATAATATACAACTAAATGTTTGAGTACATCATGCTATCGTCACATGTAACACCGCTTTCATACACGAAAGTCGCTGTTAGCAGAAGATCTTCACGAGGGAAAGTGGTAAGAATAGGAAGATCTCTGGGCAGTGGGAATCAAATCTACCAATAACTTTCTCGCCAAGTTATTATTATTTGCCAAGCTTTCGTCGTAATTTCAGCATAAAAAGGATACGGTATAGGTTCAGATACTCCGTAAGTTCAGGTTATGTCTTCACTTTGCATCCTGTCCTCCGGACACACTCATGCATTTGCTATACCTGCAGTGTACTTATTAATTTATGACAGCCGGTAAACAGCTTGCTATCTGCAAGCTACACACAGCAATAGTGGAAAAGAGTCAGGTTATGTTGTCTTCGACATGTTGAGTGTATAGACTTTGTTATTTTTCATTGATTAATTTTAATGCTTTCTTTTTTACATTTATACATTGCTATTCATTCATTCATATGAATTTATTTAAATTCCTTTGCTCTCCATCATGCATGCTTTTGAATAAATATGAAAATTAATTCTCATACTTTTTTTTTTTTTTTCTTTTTTTTTTACATGGCGGTAAATTTTAGGAAAACCAGATTGTCAGTAAATGCCTCATTTAGTTGGTTTAAAAACTCATTGCTGTTCGGTGTGTTTTGCAAGAATCTGAATTTCATTCATTCAGTCGGTTGTCCACTAAAAAACACAAAAAAGGAATAAGTAATTAAAATAAAAAAGGCAACTCACCTCAGTACGAAAACATGGCTATTCCAGATTTCATTTTGATAGTCTAAACTTAAAAATATAGTGTTGCTAAACCATAAAAAAACAGCTTTAAAAGAAATTACTTTTACACAACCCTTGAGTTGCTTGCAACATTTCCCACCTTTTGATTTTTGATGGATGGAACATAAATCAAAATGCAATATCCAAACAAGGAGACTAAATAAAAGTATCCTGTTAGGTTAAGGAAAAAAAAAAAGTCATGACATGAAGGTTTTACAGTTGCCCTACCACATTTAACTCTCATATCAGGAAACTTAATGTTTTTATTTGCATGAATATTAATTTTTTTTGTTTGTTTAGATAAAAACAAGCTTTCATCGTCTATATCTTCTAAAGGATACAACATTGCTTAGGATGGATCCATTCACCTGCAGCTGTTTTCACCTTCACAACTTTATCTTGATTCTGAAACAGTTCAGTAACTTGGACCAGATGGTCTGCCCAACCTAAGTAATCAGAATAAAGTTTACAGCAGGTAGGCAACCTAAGTTATCAAATAAAACAGGCAATCCACCTCAGTAAAAAAATCTTTTTTCACAACTTGATGATCGGAAGGTTAAAAATATAGGACGCTTGAAATGATAATAGATGAAGCAGTTAAAAGTTCAGACAGGGCAAGAGTGACCACATGTCCCGATTTTGGCAGGACAGTCGCGCTTTTTAGAGGACTGTCCCACTTTTTTTTTTAAATGTCCCACTTTTTAGAAAACATCTGCATTTCTTATTTTAAATGTAGGGTAAAAATATATTGCCTATTATTTATTAATTATTCTAGTAAATATAAAGAAATAAAAATACATAAATTTAAAAAACACATAAAATGTATGCAGAGTAAACTAAATTAGGCGATGTAACGAGTTAGATTTACTCGGTGGTGTTCTATCATTTTCGTTACGTCTTTTCAAGGAACATGTATTGTTAACGGAGGAACAGCTAGCATTAGCTGAAGGGTTATTTGCTTTCCACACCCCAAACCACAATCAAAGTTTCAGATCAATTGATTGTACATCGCAAATAATCAAAACATTGTACGATAAAAGATTTGCATGTGCAAGGACAAAAGTGGAAGCAATTATTTGTAATGTTTTTTCACTATATTCGTTTTCACAATTGCAGAAAGAATTAGATGTATATTTTTATCCATATATTATGATGGTTCCAAGTATAAGGATTTAAAATTATTTTCCATAATTGTTAGACATTTTGATCCAGAAACAGGAATTAAAATTAGAATACAGTCAAAAGTCATTAATTCGGACACCCATAATCCGGAATGATCTTTAATCCGGACCTCAAAGCTACAAACTTTGACGCATGCGCGTAAGACCTTTACGGCTGCGAATATGCGTGTGCGCAAAATACGCTTACGAATGCGCGTTTAATGTATAATGGACGGTATAAGCTAAGCTAAAATTATCTAATTCAGTTAATGTTGCAGATTGCGTTGTTCCTTAATCTTCAAATTGGATTTGGCTTATTATTTTTTGCAGACAGTTAGAGCAATTTTATAAAAGTAAGCTTGAACTTTCGATTATGTCAAATAGAATTTCTGATATATATTTACTAATATGTAAAGGATCTACAAAGCGAAAGTATGTTTTGAAGTCTATTAAACAAAAAGTGGAATTGCTGCAAAAAATGGATAAAGGCATATCCTTGGTTTATCTAAACTTTAACGTTTGTTTATCTTTAACGCGGCGGCGCGCAATGAATTGGAAGTTGATCTGTCAGCACTATCCTTATCGGCTGATCTTTAGAATATGGTAACTGGTAGTTTGGCGACATTTTGGAGGCGATAAAGGTTACTACCTGGGACTTTGTTAATAATGTGAGCAGTACTCAGTTCCGATTACGCATTATTTTGTGTGAGGGAAATGAGAGATCATGGGATATGTCATGTGATATTAATGGACGAATTACGGTTCTTTAATCGGAAAAGGGGGGAAATCGGGAAAAAATCTGGAAATTTTGTATTTGGCTTTATTCTGTGTTGTGTGAAACAGTGTTCGTTAATTTTTGGATCCCATGGCCCTAACTAAAGTGAATTCGAAATGGGTATTTAGTGAGATTGAAAGGGGTAGTAATAAGTGTTTCTTTAAGGTTGTGCGAGATAGAAGTAAAGATGTTTTATTAAGTTATTTATTTTACCTGGTACCTTGCCATGAACTATAAGTATGATTTTAAAGATCCTGAAACAGAAATAAGAAAAGTTTATCGGACACGTAATCAAGATTCTGAAGAAGATTAGGTAAGTTAGTATTTTTAATTATTTGGGGATATTATTTTTATGCATTGTTCTAAATGTAAGGTGGAAGTAAAGTAATTTGGTATTATTGGGAAAATTGTTATTAGCAATGATTTAGTTTAAAGTAATTAGGATTGTAAGCTAATTTTTATTAATTTAATGTATGTGCTTATTTATATTTTAAGTAGTGTTTTTGAATTTAATTATATTTTAATTAAATGATAGTTATTTTGTGAATTTTATGTTTGTAGGAATTTGGTATACGTTTTAGTTGAAGTAAACGTGCATGGAAATAATTTAAATATTTGACACTAAGTATTTGTAATGTTTGCGGTATGAATTCGTTGGTGACGTTTATAATATAATAGATAAATTAGAGGTAAAAGTTTTTGGATATTTTATTTATTTTATACGTGGAAATGTTCATATTTGGAAAGGGTATATACTTTTTCGTTATTAGGTAATTTCATATATGTTCTTTTTAACAGATTTAAAGATTCAGAAAATTGTCATGCATTTTCGTGAAATTTTTCTAATTTATGAGAAAAAAGGAGTGTACATGGATATGGTGAAGAGTGTGCGCAATGCCATTTTTGTGTAATTCTGGGATGTTTTTTTTAAGTAACAATAAGTCGACGTGACATGGTTTATGTGTATGTGTTATTTTGAAAAATGCGTAAGGAGTATGGTATTGTGCACTTTTTCCCAATTTTGCAGTGAATATTTGTCATGATTAAGCAGTTTTGTTAGATAAAATTTCTAGCATAAGTGTAATTCGGCTAGTAGATTGTTGGAAGAAGTGTTCAGTAGATAAAAAGAAAAGAAACATGTCTTTACTTCGTGAAGACAAAATGGCGGTGGGAAAATAAAATAGAGGGTTACTGTAGGAGAGTTGGTCGCCAAAAAATCGCCAAGTTACCATAATGTAAAGATCAACCTCCTTGTATGCTGTATTTTTCTTTTTTTCTATTTTATATTCACAAATTATTCTATCAATTAGATTTGCCTCTTAAAGAAATCAGTTATGTTCTTAAACCTAAATGACAGGAATGTTCTACATGACAGTTCATCACTAGAAGTGACAACCACATATCTGCTACCAATTGTTGATTATTTTTAAGCAGCATCTACTTCAAGAAGAAACACTGAAAATGAATACATAAAAAAAACTTTATTAAGAACATTTTATAACAAGCACAACCACATTCTCTACTGATGCTACATACATTAACTCAATTTTTTGCAGTCAAAAAAAGCGTTAATGTTGTGAAATATTAAGACTTAAAATTATATTTTTATAAACAAGTTCTATCATCAAAAGATACAGCAATTTTTTTAATTTGCTTCAAGTAGGCATTTACTAAGATAGTGTTTTAAATTGGATTTAATTCTTTTGGGGATAATTTGCTTGAATATTATAGCCATAAAAAAAGCTGGCTTTAGTACAGCACAACCAGGAATTATTTTATTGAAAACTAGGTATCAAAGCTATTAGACATTAATATTACTGCTTTCCTACCTTATGTTTGTTCAGAATAATGTGCGTCTCTTTGGCTTTTTGAGTATGAATTCCATTAGGGGATGTGAATTGCTACTGTATTTAAGATTTGTCTTTTTCATTAATACGTGTTAACATACAGTCCTGTATCAGAAAGTGAAGTATTTGTCTATCTATTGAAATTGTGATAATGAAAAGTTATTTTTAAATTTTAGTTTTCCACTGTTGATGACTCATACAAGATTGACAAAATTTGTGTATCTGTTACTTAAATACAGTCAAAAGTCGTTAATCCGGACTCGTCGGGACTTCGGTGATTCCAGATTATCGATTTTTCCGGATTACAGATCATCAGTTTAAATCTCGTAAGATGGCATGCACAAATTCTAAAATTAAAAATATGAAACTGTAATTTATGAAATAAAGAACAATTATGATCTAAAGGGTATCAAAATTTACAAAAAAAGAAGCTTAATATTTATTTGTTAGTTTATTAAACATTTTTTTCAATGTAAGTTGTTTCGTTTTATGTGATAATACTTTCTCTTTAATTCTATAAACAGACATAATTTCTTGTTCAGTTACAAGTTCCGTAATTGCTGTGCCGAGAATACCGACTAACTTGTCAATCGAAATTTTTTCGTTTTCACTAACCTCTCTGTCACCTTCTTCATGTCTTTATCCATTTTTTGCAGCAATTCCACTTTTTGTTTGACGGACATCAAGACATACTTTCGTTTTCTAGATCCTTTGGGAGCTCCAGAATCGGAAATTGACATAATCGAAAGTTCAAGTTTACTTTTATAAAATTGCTCTTACAGTCTGCAAAAAATAATAAGCCGCATCCAGTTCGAAGATTAAGGAACAACGCAATCATCAACATTAACTGAAATAGATAATTATATAATTTTAGCTTGCACCGTCCGTTATACATTAAACGCGCACGCGAAAACGTATTCTGCACTTGCGTACACGCATATGCGCGTGCGCGTAAAGGTCTTACGCTCACGCGTAAATGCCTATATGCATGTGTCAACGCGGCGCATGTGCAGAAAGTGTTTAGCTTTGAGGTGCGGATTATAGATCATTCCAGATTATGGGTGTCCGAATTAACGACTTTTGACTGTATTCTGTTTTGAGGGCTGTAAGAAAATTGCAGCGAAAATGTATGCGCGAAAGCGCCAAATCGGGCAAACGTGCCCGTTTAACTGCGTGCCAAATCTAGCGTACACGTTGATTTCAGATTGCATAAGTTTATATAGTTCTATAATTCTTACGACGCCATTGAAATACTAGTTTCATTTTTAAATCCTTTTTTGATATCCTATGGATTTAACAATTTGGGAATTGCCCATAACAAAAAGTCAGCAATAGAATTTTGGGTAAAGTGCAGAATCACTCACTGCTTGACGCGTTTTTAAGAATTGCACATACTCGGTATCCATGTGCACATCGATCTATTTTCACTTAAAAAAGAATCCTAGAATTGCACAAAAATGGCACTGCGCACACCTTTGACTTAATCTTGACAATAATAAGATAAAGAGATTGACACCTTTATCTCTATGTACACATCGACCTATTTTCACTTAAAAAGTAAAAGAAAATTGACAAAAATCCAATTGTTTTTACCCTTTTAAAAGCGGCAAACAAATAAATGAGCAATTCTGCACCTTACCAAGAATATTTTCAAAGAAAAGGCATCATTCATTATAGAAAATGACGTTTGAACAACCAACGAGATGAAATTATGCTTTAGTGATATGTCGGTAGCGAAATAGCGATGCAGGCATCCATTCAGTTATGTTTAGCAATTTTTATATAAATTATAATATAATAATGATTTGAAATAGTTATTTACTCTTATGCTACCATTCAGTCATGTTTAGCCTTTTTCATATAAATTATAATAATAAAAAAGTATTATATGAAATTAACTTTTCATCTAAATTAAAACATCAATCTTAGATAGTTATTTACTATTATACTTCCTTTCTTGCCGCAATTCTTTTTGGCAGCATTGGCATCAACGATAATTTGGCGATTTTGTACGGCCCTCAAAACCGAATAGTACCTAATTTCCGATTATTTAAAAACATTATATTCTGTATTGTGTCCTAAGATACATACTCTTCCAGTCATGCTCAGACAATCACTCTCCTACAGTCCTATCTTTTGTATTACTGTTTAAAATAAAAATACTGGAAACTGAGATCTACGGATTACAGTCTAACGACTAATAAGTTTACCATTAAAAATTTCAAGATATTAGAAAAATATTAAAAACTTTAACATTGTAAAACAAACATAAAAATTAAGACATAAATGATCTTATACCAATTAGTTCGTACCAATCAGGTAAAAAAATAACACTAGAAATGTCTTTTGTTAGTTATAACAAAGCACAAATGTTCATATGAACTAGAAAATTATAAAAAAATTAAACTGTAATGTAATGACTGTAAGCTGTGCATTGGATTATCTCAGTGTATTATATAAAAGAATTTCTTTACCCTTATAAAGTCTCCATGAAGACATCTCATCCTTTAGACAGAAATCCTTGTTCCTTCTGCAGTTAACTTATAATTGATCAGTAGTTCCATATTGGTTAGGCTAAGTGATTTGAATATGGCAAAGCACACAGGAGCTAAGAGGTAAGATATATTCGTGGAGGACTTTCTAAAGAAAAAAGGCTCATATTCATGTTATACATGGGAAAAACCATGAAAACTTACCATGAATCCAGCCTGTTCGCTTGGGTTCGAAGAATGTCAAATTACCAGTATTCAGCAATCTTAAACACTCGGCTACTGGTGGGATACTTTCATATTATATTTTCTAATGGATGTTAGCTTGTATTTATAGTGTTATTTAAAACTGTTTATATCTCTGCCTGTTTTTAAGTTTGTGGCCTTGAAAATGGCCCTTGTATTTTTAATTTGTGGCCCTGAAAAGGGCCTTTTTTTAACTGAGGTATTCAATCCCGCTAAGATTATCGTTTGAAGAATCTGGGCTATCCGACTCATCAATATTAAACTGCACGCACTCAACGGTGTTCTCCACCAGACAATCTAATTTCCACATTTTCTTTTCCTCTTCTATTACATGCTTCACGGGTTTAGCCCATTGCATAGGAGTCACCAAATCAATTCCTTTCTCAATCAATTAACAGACTTCGTCCTTTTTAAAAGTTCTGTTTTCAGATGCTACATATCCTTTCACACTACTCTATATGCATTCAATTGGATTCAGTTCACAATGATATGGTGGTAAACGCAAAACAGTATGTCCGGCTTCAACAGCTACAGCATCTGTACGATGGAATTCAAATTGTTTTCGGAACTAAGAAACAAGAGCTAAAAGTTCCGCTTTTAACATATCAGCTTCCCAAGGAATATTTTTTTTTCTGTTAACCAGAGCTGAATGTTTGCTTTCCTTGTACTTGAAGAAGGAATGTTTTCAGACAAAACGCTGTGATAAGACACATTATCCAACACAATTACACTGTTTGGATGCAAGTTAGGCAGTAATTTTTTTTTCAAACCAGTTTTCATAATATTCTGAATTCATTTCCCCATGGTAATTTCCTTTCTTTTTCTTAGCTACGAATATATCACATGCTTCAGGAATAAATCCGTTTTCATTACCAGCGTGAACAACTATACATCGAGAGCCTTTTCCTGAGGGAGCAATTAAACCTGTTGAAAGGCCGCTCAAAAAGGCTCTCTTAGCACTTTTTATGCTTGTATCCTCAAAAATTTTGGTTTTAGAATGCCCAAAATTTACCCAAGTTTCATCGGTGTAATAAATTGTCCTGCCCTGTGAACGATATTTTTTTATATCTCTTAGATATCTATGCCTTCAGCATTGAATATCATCACGTTCAATCAAAATTGACTGGCGTTTTTGTTTTCTGTACGCAAATCCTAAATCATTTATAATGTGTCCTACTGTGCGAATGGACATATTTGGCAAATCAGCTTCATCATTTATAACTTTAGCCACTTTTTGCACAGAGGGAATTTCATTCCGTAAAAAAGAAACCATGACCTTTCCTTCATATTGTTGCTAAAGTTAACTCATTATATCGTTTGATTCGGGTTTGTGTACTGACTTTCAGAGGTCGTATCCTACCTGGAATAGAAAATCCTCCATTTTCTTTCAATTCGGATTTCATGCAATTTATTATTACAGAAACGCCAATCAAATCAACAGCAAAAGTTACAATATCGTTATTGGATTTATTAGGAAAATGCTCCCATTATTTGACAAAAACATTCATAACGATAATCTTAGCGGCACTGCGCAATGGTTTTCCAGCTTTATGAGGCTGAAAATTAAACCCATATGTCGAAGATGATGCAGATGCCATGACAATTGCTTTTTTTCTCCTCCCAGTCAGTGAATGAATGTATGCTTTAATTGCTTTTCTCATTGAGAGTGGAGTGAAGTCAGGGTTTCCGGAATTTGCAGTTTCGAAAATAATGCCAAAAAAGGGGGATGTCTTCCTGCTGGTCATCGAATGATTGACATGATTTAGCAAATTTTTAATTAAAAAGCTGGACGCAAAGTAATCTATTGTTTTACACATTTTTTTCCCTTACGTTCTCCTTGTTCAGCAGTATTCATATTTCACAGCGTAATTTTTACAATATTACTTCTCGAAATGGTAGAACTATATTCTTCGGCGGACGTATACACTTTCTAGTATATCCAGTGTTCTCAACTTAAGTTGACTGTAGTATAGCTCTTTTACCAGCTGTCGAAAATATTAAACCATTAAAATATTACTTTTTATCACAAGATAAATGTCCAAGAATATCGCAGCTGTTTTTTGAAAATGACACTTCACAAATTTGTCTTCGGTTCATCCACAACCAAGCTACATTATTTCACAATGTTTTGAAAATTATTGAAGGGGACAAAATTTCAATTATGGAAGTGTCAAATGAAATCAATTTAAAAACAAAATTGTGAGAAAGAATTGATAACGATTACATTTAGTTATTTGAAAGGACATCATTAGGTTGGAAGAACAAGGTGCCATATTAAGCAACTTGATTTTCTGAAAGAAGTCAGGAGTTTTTATTATAATTGCTTGAAATATCTTGAACGGACAGTTCAATTCGAGGATATTAAAAACTTTCATTGGGTGACATTAAAAAAGGAGAGATTTTATGGGAATATGTGGAAAAATCTTTTTAATATATTAGTAACCATTTTCCAAAAAATAATATTTGTGAAAATGTTCTTTTTGATGAGGTGTCACTGATGAAAAGATGCATTACTGATGAAAAAATTAAATGTTGGTTGTCTGCAAATATGGAAACAGACAAAAAATGGATGGAAATATTCCTTCATTTTAAACAGAATAATATTCCCTATGAAAATATTTTAAAAATTGTAGAGCATGTGCCCTCCCTTCCAGGAACAAATGCAGCATTAGAATGTGTTTTTTATAGTATCAATAAAATATGGACTATTGAAAAAACGCAGTTGAACATTAAAACTTTCAAATGTATATTAAGCATAGAATATAATTTGACCAATTCATATGAGAAATTTCATGACATTTTAATAAATGATTTGAATCTATTGCAAAGTATTCACTAGGATAAAAAATCTGACTGTGAAAGAAAATCATAATTTTTTTAATAAAATTTTAAATTAAAAAACAAAATATTCAAATTATAGTTTCTACAAATATTTTTATACTTGCCAATAGTTAATAATTAATAAATTTTTGTATATTTATAGACAAATATATGAATGTATACAAGAAAATATTTTTTTTTGAATTGCTAGTCTGCTTTCATAATTAAATTACAGTATTCATTTCATTCCATTTGTCCCACTTTGTATCAATGAAAATGTAGTCACTTTAGACAAGAGAGAAATGAATATTATATTATGATAGAAATCACAAGGAAGCTAATTATAAAAGAGATAAGGTGCTAAAAATTAAGCTTTCATTATCATCGGCAGGCAACAAGCAAAATGCCGAATTGTGTCAAAAATTCCAAAGCCCATACATCATCGAAAGAATTAGAGAAGCTGTAGTATACTTGAAAAGTAAAAAAGAGGAACAAGTAGTAGCAAATGTAGATCAAATTAAGTCTTGGCTTTAGTGTAGAATTGGATGCCCCTTCGATTAGCTGCAAATTTTGTTCTTTTTTTGCAATGAAACCCCATTTCTGGTTAAGCATGATAGTTTTAACTTTGTTTTAACTTTCTTTTTTTAAGTGAAAATAGATCACTGTATGCATGGACAAAGTCAGGGCTGCACACAATGCCTAGTTTGTGAGATTCTCTGATATTTTTTAAGTGAAAATAGATCGATGTGTACATGGGTACCGAGTTTGTGCAACTGTTTGACTTCTTATTTTGGTTTTGTGTAGTGGCCACCTTATAATTGTGCCTTCCTGGCACTGATCTTAGTGTCAAAAAAGAATCGTCAAAGAAACTAGGGGCACCCAATTGTAAACTTTTACCCTAGCTTTATTTTAACAGAAATGAAATGCAAATATTTATAGGTAAATAAAGGCAAAAATGCAAATGCCAATGGCGTGGGGGGGGGGAAATTCGAAGGCAACAGCAGACTCAAAATACAGAGAATCCAATGTCGAGACAGCTAAAAAACAAACATCCAGGTGAATAAGCTGCAGAGGCACCTAAGAAATTCCAGCATGCCTGAGTGCCTAAATGATGGAAGGGAAAACCAGCAGGTAGTTCAATAAAGTGAAACCAAGCCCTGACTCAGCTGATAGACCTCAGTGCCAGACAAAAGTTCCAAAGTTCCTGGAAGGAGCAGCGAAGAGGAAGTTCAACGGAGATTAGGAAAACTGCCAACGACTGAGAGTTCACCAAATAGAAGCTTTGTCCAGCTGAAATGAATTAAGAGACATACCACAAATCGAAAAGATAAGTTCAATTTTATTTTCACCATAG
Source organism: Stegodyphus dumicola (assembly GCF_044657685.1). NCBI lineage: Eukaryota > Metazoa > Arthropoda > Arachnida > Araneae > Eresidae > Stegodyphus > Stegodyphus dumicola. The sequence goes on from NC_140771.1 coordinate 207,117,961, forward strand.
TAAAGTATAGTAGTTTTATTTTATATCCAGAAGGACTAATTGCTAAATTTATTTAAGTTACTTCGAATGATGTTATTTTAGTTCATTTAAGTTTTACATCAAGTGAGGTATTTTAGTCCATTTAAAAAGCAACAATGGCTTGGAAGTTAAATTGTAACTATCTGTGTTTATTTTGATGTTACTCGAGAAATGAGAATGCAATTTTAGTTTTGGAGAGTGCTACTAGAAGATGCCACTGTAAATGTTAAAAATTCCAAAGCAACTCGTATACATATCTCGATGTAACGTACATGCTGAATTCTATTGCAAGTAGTTTATTCAGCATATATTTTATGTTTTCTTGTAAAAAGTATTCACAAATATACATGTTTTATAATATATATGTTTTATAAGAATTTAATTATATTGTATGACTGATATGTTGATGTGCAAACTAGCAAAATTGAGAAAAATTAAGTTAAAAGTAAAGTTAATTGTGTGCATGAGTTAAGTTTGGCTTTCCAGTCAACACTCAAGTTTACATTATGCTGTTGTTAAGACATTAAGTGCAGTTTTGAAAATAAGGTGTCTTTGAGGTTTCGAGTGTCAAGTAGTATTATTATCACATAGATTTTTGGTTAGTTGGTACTGTCTGTAAATACACAAAAGACACTGTCTCGCTGTTACACTCCAGTTCTTCTGGAGAGTAATCAGGAAAAAGATTTAATTTTGGAATAAATGTGTGGTATGAAAGTGTAGAGAAAATTAAATGAAATGTTTTTCTGAAAATTATATAGTATCAGGTTTGTAAAGTCCTTTTCCTTCTGCTGACAAATTGTACATGTGATGGAGAATGAAGTTTATATAAAACAAATTTTCTTTTTACATTTAATTAGACTTAACAATCTAATATTAACACATATAACAATCTTCTAATATATAACAATCTTATAAGACAGGGCTGTCCAATTGCCGGGCCGTATACGACTGCCAAATTATTTTTACGGCCCGCGAGTACATTTTACTATGAATAAATTTATGTTACTAAATTATTATTATTAATATTAAAATTATTTTACTATGTGAAATTTAAATCTAATTTTGAATTTAAAGTAGGTACTACTATTTAGTTTGCGTAACTTCACTTAAACTGGCTGAATACAGCAGCAATCCGTTTAAAGTCTGATGATGGTTGGCTCAACATTGCCACCACATATTTATATTTGTAGTTGGTTGTTGTTTATCTATGGTTGGCGCACGTGATGTGCACACTACCCTGCACTATTTAATTGATTAATGCAATTGTGCGAGTGCAGTCTTGTCTAGAATTTGTTGAGGGGTGACTGTGTTATAATATTATTAACTTAATGTCATATTTATTTATTAATTAAAATAATTATTGAATATGAGTGCTACTAATAAAAGAAAAATAGACCTCGAAAATCGAGAATTTCAAGATCGCGGGGAGATAGATTATTTATTTATTTATTCTGAACAAGAATGGTTAACCAGTGTTTGGAATGTTTACAAATCATAGCTGTGTGTAAAGAATATAACTTGAAGCGCCATTATCTTCCCATGCATGAAAAAAGTATCATTCGTACATGCGAGACATGAAAATACAACTAGTGAAAAAAATTAAAAAGCAGCTGGATCATCAAACGATTTATTTTAATCAAGAACCAAAATTTCAAGAAGCATCTGTAGCTGCATCGTTTGAAGTTTGTTTAGAAATAGTAAAGGCAAAGAAGCCATTTTTGGATGGAGAATTCATTAAAAAGTGTGATTTATTTTGTGATACAATTAATATTGATATCAACTCTTGATCTTGATCTATCAACTCCTGATTGATATAACTCCGTTGATCTTAAATATCACATAGAATTATGTGACCTGTAGTCTGACCTTTTTTTACATCTCGTGGAGTAACTGGAATAGAAATATTCAAATTTTTAGATAAAGAGAAATATCCAAAATTGAGAGATTTTGGACTTCAAATTGTATCAATGTTCGGAAGTATATATATCTGCGAGCGTGCATACTCCGATATGAAATATGTAAAGTCAAAATATAGAAACAGTTTGAAAGATTCCACTCTTGAAGATATAATTAGACTTGTCACAACAAATATTGATGTGGACATAAAAGATATTGTTGCTAAATAATTTTAGCCACAATGATCTCATTAATATATTACGAATACAGTCAAAAGTCGTTAATTCGGACACCAGTAATCCGGAATGATTTATAATCCGGACCTCAAAGCTAAAAACTTTCTGCGCATGCGGCGCGTTGACACATGCGCATAGGCATTTACGCATGAGCGTAAGACCTTTACGCGCACGCGCATATGCGTGTGCGCAAGTGCAGAATACGTTTTTTCATGCGCGTTTAATGTATAACGGACGGTGCAAGCTAAAATTATATAATTATCTATTTCAGTTAATGTTGATGATTGCATTGTTCCTTAATCTGCGAATTGGATGCGGCTTATTATTTTTTGCAGACTGTAAGAGCAATTTTATAAAAGTAAACTTGAACTTTCGATTATGTCAATTTCCGATTCTGGAGCTCCCAAAGGATCTACAAAACGAAAGTATGTCTTGATGTCCATCAAACAAAAAGCGGAATTACTGCAAAAAATGGATAAAGACATGAAGAAGGTGACAGAGAAGTTAGTGAAAACGAAAAAATTTCGATTGACAAGTTAGTCGGTATTCTCGGCACAGCAATTACGGGACTTGTAACTGAACAAGAAATTATGTCTGTTTATGGAATTAAAGAGAAAGTATTATCACATAAAACGAAACAACTTACATTGAAAGAAATGTTTAATAAAGTATACAAATAAATATTAAGCTTCTTTTTTTGTAAATTTTGATACCCTTTAGATCATAATTGTTCTTTATTTCATAAATTACGGTTTCATATTTTTAATTTTAGAATTTGTGCATGCCATCTTACGAGATTTAAACTGATGATCTATAATCCGGAATCGCCGAAGTCCCGACGAGTCCGGATTAACGACTTTTGACTGTATTTTAAAGTTTTCTTTTTAGTATAAATAAAATATTTTTTTAATTAACATAAACTGACTTTTCATTTATCAACCTTCTTGGCCCCTGAAATGTTTGGTGAAGAAAATATGGCTCGCGGGCTGTGATAAGTTGGATAGTGCGGTTATAAAAGATTGTCTCTCGAAAAGGTTAGGTAGTTCAGATGTTAGAATTTAAGTTCTTAATGAGGTCATTAAGGACCTCTTTTTCATGTACTTAAATTCTGGCAGGGAAAGATGCGAGGAACTATCTATTTATGATTGACTAGTAGTTAATTTTGAGTTAAGTAACTTTTCTGTCACTCTCTTTTTCACCCATGCTTTTCATGCCAGAATGTAAATTAGATGGCGAGTGTTTATTCAGATTGAGGGAGAAAGAAGTGCTATTTAAGCAAAGGTTTCACAAGTTGATTTTAGATTGTGTTCTGCGTACTTGAGGCCATGTTGTTACCGTGACTAATAGCGATTACATTCTGTGGCACTGAGTGCTTCTAGCCATCTGGCTTAATTTGCCGGTTTTCTACAAACCAGAACCTTCCTGTGTGTTACTTTATCCTGTTAGTCGTTAAGTTGTCTCTCACTACATTTGATTTTAGTTCATTATTTATTTATGTTAAGTGTTGGCTTATGTAAACCCAAGTGGGGCCATGTGTGAAGATCTGTGTTTGAATAAAAGGGTCTTAACACCCTTCTTGTGACTTGTGTTTATATCATAAGACTTGAAGGTAATTTTTTTGCAGTCTTTATAGAGATCATCAGTGTATGCTTCCTAAGCATACTAGACTCTGTCTACTAACAGTGAAAGGTAAGTCTGGCCTTGTATGTTGCTAAGTATGAATAATGTCAATGAATAGTCAGTGAATCTAGTGCTTCTTGGTATTTTGTTTTTGATGCTGGTGAAAATGATATTACATCATCAAGATGTTCATCCAGTATTCCACGAGTCTTGACAAGTTTACATTCATTCATTTCAAAGTTATTTAAAATCTTAATTATGTAGTGTTTTTGGTTGTTGCAGATTTTTACCTGATGTTTAGTCCTAAAAATTTATGTATTTTAGTAATGCAAATAATTTAGAAAGTTGAGAGATGAAATCATCTGTTTCAGAATGTTTATCCAAATATTCATTTAAATAATCAGTTTCCATATAAAAATAATCATCTTATCTTGTAGTTTTTGTAAACTGTAATCAATAACGGTGCTCTATAGGCTTCTGACTCCAGACTGATCTTTATAACTCTGTTTCTTTAAATAATTTTAACTTGAAAATAATCTTTATTAAAGTTCTTAGCAACTACTGTAAACAATTCGTAGAAGTTTATAGTCTTTCGAAAACAATTCGTAGAAACAAAATTGAATAATCTTTTTATTGCCATTCTAAAAATAACAAAAAACAAATAAAATGATATTAATCATTATTTAAAATTTCTGCATAAGTTCAAGCCACAACAGTACTCCCTTCCCAGTAACTTTAAAACACACTATTTACAAGAAATGTTATAGATATATGTAAATGCTAATTCTGAAATCGTTTCAGGGGGTTTTATTCTCCGTCCTATATGTGACTGTTTTGCAGGAAGCTTTTTAATTTTAGGAGGTAAGTTTGTTGGAGGTTTGACAAGTTGTCTTATTGACGTTATTGATTGCTTCATAATAACATCTGGCTTTAAACCACAAATAGCTCTTTCCTTAAGATTTGAAATCAAGAGACACATCAGACAACAATTAAAGAATTTTTTTTAATTAAAATTTGCTTTAAAATATTCTTGTAAAAAAGGCCTTACTTATTCAAGATTGTAACTGAAATAAGGTATAATTTTTTTTTTTACATAATTGCATACAGAAATTTGCATTCTTATGATTTTAAAAATATTAAATTTCTACCATCATTCTTAAGATACTTATTATAAAAATGGTACTTTTCCATTTTGCCAGTGCAAATCTTGCCAAGCAGACTGTATTGGGGACAACATACAGTATACACATAAAAAATTTTAACAAATGTTACTTCTAAGAATATTTTATTTTGAAGGCATAAACATTTTAATATGGTTTAAGATTTTGTAATAAACCAATAAATAAAGACAATATATTTGTAAAAAGACATTAATTCAAGAATTTACTATGCTTTTGTGATTCAACATCCTGATTCGCCGCTTCATATCACGTGACCCCCAAGTTATCTCATCTCACGTAAACTAGGCTACAAAAATCTAATCCTCTCAGTAATTATCTACATTAATTTCAAGTTAAATCTTAATTTGGAATGTAAGTTTAAATGCAAGAATTATTTCAATTCGTACGAATAGCTTACTCGGAAGTTATGTAAAACCGCAGTGCTTACTTTGCTAGGGCATTCTCATTAGAATTGATGAATTTAACCCTTGACTTTGCCTTTTCTATATTTTCGCCTTTGGGTGAGCGGTCTGTTTGCATCCTAATTGACTTAATTACCCCAAATGGCCTTGGGGCATAAAATTAAACTAAAAAAAAAAAAAAAAAATTATACGTAATTGTATGCCAGTATTGAAAGAAACAATCAATTTGATAAGAAATAATTGCAATTTGTTTTGAAAATGAAGCGTAAAAGGTTACCAGTGAGGATATTCCGTTTGGCATTGGATGTACCATTATTGGCGACTTTATCACCTGCGCCGGCAAAACGGAAAAGTACCATAAAAATTTGTGTAAAATATTAATTTTAATTTTTATAACATAATTAATATTTTAAACAAATTGAAAGTAGATAATAAAATTGTGTAATGTCATAGTAGGTTAGTAGTATATAAAATGTGCAGCTAATATGCATATGTTTCACATTGTCACATAAAATTTTATTTGTACATCGTTTGTTAATGGTCCCTTGAAATACATGTAAACAATGCTCCACTGTAGTCTATAAGGTGTAAACTTTTTGTCATTTTTGTGACTTCTGTTATTCACATGTAGAACTAATTTGATACTTTCACTGGTAATTCTGCATCAATCAAAATAGTTCTAGTAGTTTCGATTAAAACGTTCTACTTTTCCATTTTTCTCTGGGAGTGTAAGGCATTGTAAGTTCATGCTTAATTCCAATTTTTCCAAAAATTCTTTTATACTGTTAGCTAAGAATTCACTGCCATTAGGAATTCTTTTTAATTTCATTCTCATTTGTATTTCTTCTTGTGTTATAAACATTATTAAAGATCCTGCAATTTCATTCTTTTTCTCAGTTGTAATCATAAACCTCAATTTACTGCAATCATCTATCACTGTAAGAGAAAAACAGCTTCCATCTGTTGATTTCTCAATTGCTCCAACTATATGTCATAATTCTAAAATATTTTCAGATTGCTTGAATTTTATGTTCATGTCATTTTTCCTAATTCAAGATTCGCAGTTATTTTAGGAAATTTTTACATTTTCTAATCCAGTGATTGAACAGTTTTTCTTCATTTCTTACATCTTTACTTTACATCTTTTGTAGTTTATATGACCTAGTCTCTGTCAAAGTATAGCATTAACATTATTAATTTTAGCTTCTTCTATTATATTTCCTTCAATTTATTTCCATTTCTGCTAGCTATGTACAGAATGTTTCCATGTTTATTGATCACTTCTGCTGTAGTTTTGGTAAAAATTACTTGTAAATCATGATCTACAATTTTTGGTACTGACAGTAAATTAATATTCTCATTTCTATGAGTTTGCATTTTAATATTAACAGTACCAACTGATTTGACCTTAGCTGCTGTTTCAGCTGTCATTATTACTTGCTGTTCATCCTTAAAATTGGTAAATATTTCTTTTCTTGTTTCTATGTGAGATGTAGCTCCTGAATTTTTAATTTTTCTATTGTCTTGCTCTTTATTTCATTCTCTTCATCATCATTTCTGTCTCCGTTAAAAAATTAAATTTCTTCTATTTTCTTAAAATACTTCGCATAAACGTGTAGTTGATTCATATTGGCTTTCCTTCTTTACCAATCTGAGAGTTTTATATGTTAAATTTCTCAATTTTCTATGTTCTTATTTGGTTTTCATTCATTCAGTTGATTTGTGGCCTAATTTTCCACAACTGAAACATTTTATAGTATTATGATATTCTTTTAATAAATGTCCTAATTTTCCACAGTTCAACCATCATCTTGAATGATATTTTGTTTTTGTTTAGTTTTCTTTTGCTTTAGAACCTACTTCTATTTCTTTTTGTCTCTGTTCATTTTTTCTTGTTTCCTTTAATGCAACCTTTTCACTGTTTTTAATGATTTTGACTTCAAATTCATTCTGAACTCCTTCCAATAGGGGCTCACCAGTGGCCGAGCGGTAAAGTCGCTGAACACTGGTAGTTCGGTCCGAGGTTCGAATCCCGCGAATGGGCTGGCTACATGGGTGTTTTCGTGGTTTTGTATACAAGCTAGTTTCCCTTAGAAAGTCCTCCATGAAGGCATACCTCCTGTTAGGCAGATAGCCCTCGAGTGCTTTGCCATAATCTAATAAACCAAACCAAAACCTTCCAATAGGAAATAAATTAATTCTTTATTTTTTATTTCATCCCCCACTTGAATACTTTTACTTTTCTGAACTAGAGCTGTATTCATGTAATCATCTACAGATTCATCTTATTTCATTTTCAGTTGAGCTAATTCTGTTTTGCATTTGATTTGAATATCTTTTGTTTTTCCAGCCATCTCATTTTTTTTATTTTCTTGCATAACTTCTTGCATTCTTCCATTTGTCTATCATAATGCTTGTGAAGCCAAGGGTGTAGCTAGAGAGGGTGCAAACGACCATCGAGTGGGTGCCAAGCTGATATTACGAATTTTTTAAAATGTTTTCCACCGTTAGCAAACAGAAGGAGTGCGAGATCTTCAGTTGTCCCCGGGCACTAAAAACCCTAGCTACAGGTCTTGTGTGAAGCTGTCATAGTTTGATTCAGTATAGTTCTTGCTACTACATCATCATCATATCATATCTCTCAAATTTTCATTTCGATTTCATAATTGCCATTGTCTCTTTTATATGGTTTTGGTGATTCATCAGTTCCTATGACACTTATACATACTTCCAGATTTCTTAATTCACTTTCAATTCTGTTTGCCCATGCGAGTCAAATTTATCATGTTGTATGCTGTATTTTTCTTCTTTTCTATTTTATATTCACAAATTATTATATCAATTAGATTTGCCTCTTAAAGAAATCAGTTATGTTCTTAAACCTAAATGACAGCAATGTTCTACATGACAGTTCATCACTAGAAGTGACAACCACATATCTGCTACCAATTGTTGATTATTTTTAAGCAGCATCTACTTCAAAAAGAAACACTGAAAATGAATACATAAAAAAACTTTATTAAGAACATTTTATCATAACAAGCACAACCACATTCTCTACTGATGCTACATACATTAACTCAATTTTTTACAGTCAAGAAAAGCGTTAATGTTGTGAAATATTAAGACTTAAAATTATATTTTTATAAACAAGATCATCAAAAGATGCAGCAATTTTTTTAATTTGCTTCAAGTAGGCATTTATTAAGATAGTGTTTTAAATTGGATTTAATTCTTTTGGGGATAATTTGCTTGAATATTATAGACATAAAAAAAGCTGGCTTTTGTACAGCACAACCAGGAATTGTTTTATTGAAAATTAGGTATCAAAGCTATTAGACATATTTACTGCTTTCCTACCTTATGTTTGTTCAGAATAATGTGCGTCTCTTTGGCTTTTTGAGTATGAATTCCGTTAGGGGATGTGAATAGATCTGCTACTGTATTTAAGATTTGTCTTTTTCATTAATACATGTTAACATACAGTCCTGTATCAGAAAGTGAAGTATTTGTGTATCTATTGAAATTGTGATAATGAAAAGTTATTTTTAAATTTTAGTTTTCCACTGTTGATGACTCATACAAGATTGACAAAATTTGTGTATCTCTTACTTAAATAGAGTCAAAAGTCGTTAATCCGGACCCGTCGGGACTTCGGCGATTCCGGATTATAGATCATCAGTTTAAATCTCGTAAAATGGCATGCACAAATTCTAAAATTAAAAATATGAAACCGTAATTTATGAAATAAAGAACAATTATGATCTAAAGGGTATCAAAATTTACAAAAAAAGAAGCTTAATATTTATTTGTTTACTTTATTAAACATTTCTTTCAATGTAAGTTGTTTCGTTTTATGTGATAATACTTTCTCTTTAATTCTATAAACAGACGTAATTTCTTGTTCAGTTACAAGTCCTGTAATTGCTGTGCCGAGAATACCGACTAACTTGTCAATCGAAATTTTTTCGTTTTCACTAACCTCTCTGTCACCTTCTTCATGTCTTTATCCATTTTTTCAGCAATTCCACTTTTTGTTTGACGGACATCGAGACATACTTTCGTTTTGTAGATCCTTTGGGAGCTCCAGAATCGGAAATTGACATAATCGAAAGTTCAAGTTTACTTTTATAAAATTGCTCTTACAGTCTGCAAAAAATAATAAGCCGCATCCAATTCAAAAATTAAGGAACAACGCAGTCATCAACATTAACTGAAATAGATAATTATATAATTTTAGCTTGCACCGTCCGTTATACATTAAACGCGCTCGCGAAAACGTATTCTGCACATGCGCACACGCATATGCACGTGCGCGTAAAGGTCTTACGCTCACGCGTAAACGCCTATATGCATGTGTCAACGCGGCGCATGTGCAGAAAGTGTTTAGCTTTGAGGTCCGGATTATAAATCATTCCGCATTATGGGTGTCCGAATTAACGACTTTTGACTGTACATCTCTTTTACAGGGTTATGCACCTGCCATGCATTTGTATGTGTGTGAATCAACAAATAGTTTTATCAGATGATGGCACTATAGTTTGAACTCGGTGTGGGTTTGGATTCTCTTTCACAGGTGCGAAAAATTATGGCAGCTGCATAATGGAAAAGTACCACATTTTTTAACTCTTTGAATTTCAGTGTTATGTCCTTTATGAATTTTGTTATAAAATTAATGAAACAGGGTGATGGCTAAATGAATTTCAGACTTTAATAAAGGAAAAACGTAAAGAAACTTTACGTTCTCTTATTGTTTACATAAAAACTTTAGAATGACAGAAATAACAGTGATGCCAGATGCATAAAACATAATAATACAACAGAACAATGATGCCACTAAAACTGCACATAACATCAATTAAATGCTCAATTCTCAACAGCCTCCTTCGAGCATGAAAATAGTCATTGTTCATATAGATTAAACTTTATTTTTTGACTGTTTTTAAACCAGTCAACTTCTTCTGAAAATGAAACTGAGGTGGTGAAAGTGCCTTCGTCAGAATGTCTGCTCATTGTTCATCACTTCTGACATATCCTAATTGAAAATGTCCCATCGAGAACTCATCTTGCACAAACTTGTACCTTTGGTCAATGTCCTTTATGTGTGCGTGGAACATTGGATTTTTTATGTACTTGATAGTACTCTGATTATCAATTTGTAAAATAGGCAATGAGACATTATTAGCTATCTCATTGAAAAAGCCCTTCAATCATATCAGGTCTTTCGTGGCATCAGCTGCTTTCATGAACTCTGCCTCTGTTGTCGAATTGAATATGGCCTCCTGTAGCTTGCTTTGCCACATAATTGCACCTCCACCATAGAAAGAAATAACATCTGTTTGAGACCAGTGTATTTCTGCACAGCAGTTGTTATCTGCATTGCTAAACAACATCAAACTTTTATCTTCTTCATTGTTGTACACAATGCCATGATCAGTGGCTCTACGAAGATATCCTATCACCGAGTACAGCAAACTACCAACTACTGATCAGTATGAAATGTCACTGCTGAGAGGCTTCACCTACTTGATCTTGATCATGCCGTCATCATTTGGTTGACCATAGTCAACATTAAGACTTGACTTCTTTACTGGGATGTGTGATGTCGTAGCATCTCCAAATTGCTCTAATATCTTTCTTGTAAATGCTTATTAGTGCAGGAAGAGTGAGCCGTTCTTCAAACGTTCAACTTGTGACCAAGAAAACAATTTAACGTCGTTATTCAAATGTTAAAATATTGCTTGAGCTCGTACATAAATGTGAAGAATGCTGCTTTATCCTGAACAGCGACAATGCCATCATCAACATAAATTGCCATCAGCATCTTATGTCCATAATCATTTCATATGAACAGGCAGTTGTCGGGTGTACTTTGGATTATGCCATGTTTCTTTAGCATGTCAGTAAACTTGGCATTCCAACACCCTCCAGCTTGTTTTAAGCCATATAAAGGTCGGAGCATTTTGCATACATGCTTACTTCCATCGTCATAGTCTTCGGATTGATGCATGTAGACCTCCTCAGTTAGGTCACCATAAAGGAATGCCGTCTCCACATCAATTTGATATAACTTGAGATTCTTCTTGAATGCCGTTGCAATTAGGGCTTGAACAAGGGGTCATAGCGACACACAAGGCTAAATGTGCCTTTGTAGTTGATATTCACTGTCTGTGTGTACCCTTTTCCTACTAAACGGGCCTTGAATCTCTCAATTGAGCCATCGGGACTTGCCTTCACTCTGTAAACCCAGCGATTGTCAAGGATTTTACGTCCATTAGGTGGCTTAACAAGTTGCCATGTTCGGCATGCAAAGCCATTTCTTCATCCATTGCTCATTTCCATTTGGCATATTCAGAAGACTTCATTGCTTCGTCATACTTCAGAATGCTGGTTGTACACTTCGTAGTCATTAAATCTGACAGGCCGTTGGATAGTTGAACGGTCTCGCCGTGTATGCTCGGTCATCTGTGTTGGTTCGTCTTCATCAATGCACAGATCACCAGCCCCCTGTGTGTCTGCATCATCGTGTGTATCCTCCAAAATAAACTTCATACCTCTTCATAGACCATTATTGGATGCTGTTTCTGAAGGTTGGGAAGTAGGGCCGTTTTGCTGTTCATTGAACACTACATCATTGGCACCTTTTATCATATCATTCCTTGATGGTGTGAAAATGCGATACCTATCGTCATCACAATAGCCAACCAAACAGCCCTTTATAGCCTTGTCATCTAATTTACCTCTGTTGACATTTGGTACATGTACTAATGCAGCTGATCCAAAAACTTGAATTCTGTTGATTGCCGAGTTGGATCCAAACCATTTCTCAAACAGAGATGTTTCCGTGGTCTTACTTAGTCCAGTTCGATTGAGAACATATACAGCTGTAGATGCTACTTCTGCCCAAAGGAACTGTGTCCTTTGGCAGAGGGCCTGAATCCTTGATCATAGTGCGTTTGCTTGTCAAGATGATTGTGGCCAAAATGTGTGGCTTAAAGATGATGTAGCTACAGCACACATTTCAAATTCAGCTGAGTATTTCAAGACATACCGTCACTTTAACAAACAATCAGAAATCACAGTTGGTAACAAAACAAACGGACAATACCAACATATGGCTGTGAGAACATTGACATGTGCGCGACGGTTAGAAACATACAAAAATCTATTGAGCTCACTGATGTACTGTACACACCAGAAATTGGCAAAAATTTGTTATCAGCTTCAAAGGCGAAAGGCGTAGTGGAAACATGCTGGGCCCATAACCTGTTATAAAATTAATGAAACAGAGTGATGGCTAAATGAATTTTGTACTTTAATAAGCAAAAAAACGTAAAGAAACTTTACATACGTCTTATTGTTTACATAAAAACTTTAGAATGACAGAAATAACAGTGATGCCAGATGCATAAAACATAATTATACAACAAAACAATGATGCCACTAAAACTGCACATAACATCAACTAAATGCTCGATTCTTAACAAATGGGATCTAATGTAGATTTCACTATTTTATACTATATAAAATAGCTGACTTTGATATAGCATCTCTATCCCACACACATCAAAAAGTGCTATATCAAAGTGTTTAATTTTATGCCAAGAAAAACCTATTTTTTGTAAAGGTTGATCTATTAATTATTTGTTATAAATAGCCAGCTAGAATGTCTCTGGAGCAGTATTTTGAATTTTATTTCCTGTTCCTGGGACAGACTTGCTAGTTCTTGTTAATAATTGTTTTTTGATCTCTTGATAAACAACATATGTATCAAAATATTATAGTATGAGTTACACAGAATGTTTTTACCATAAGTTTAGATAAATTATTGTAGTTTATAATATACAAATTTGTGTGTTATGTGAAGCATGAAGTTAAGCATAGTCAGAAACTGAATGTACTGGAAGCTTATTCTGTCTAAGAAAAGAAATATTTATAAATCTATTAATGTTGGAAAGGGAATAATTGATACAGTATTTATTATGTTCTTAAATATTTTGTGATTATGTAAATATTGCTGGTTTTATATAAAGCATAACTTTTAAAGAAAATATATAAGTAATTATCTGATACTGGTTTCATAAAATAGAAATACAGGCTCAGTATGGAAGAGCTATAATAAAAACAATAAATATGATATCATAAATATAGCTCATTAAATATTATTTAATTTCTAAAATTTAATTTTAGAAAAAAATAATATAGAGCATTTTGGTGCAGCCACATACTTTCTTAGCAAAAATTATTGAACATGAATAGTGTTAATAATTAATGCCTGTCAGCATTTCTCAATCTGTGATCCTTGAATCCTGCCTTTGTGATCCTCCTAGATTTACAAAAAAATGAAATTTATATTAACTGCTTGCACCAAACTATAGCTGAAAATATGTAATGAAAATATATAAAAGTTTAGAAATTACACATGGCAATCTATAATTCTTTCTTCCAAGATTAACATTTTATGAAGTTTATTACTAGTTATCTTACTTCTTAGCAAAAAAAATCATAATTTAAAGCACTGTGACTAGTACATATCTCCAAATGTAGCCCAGCTATGCAAGAACTGGCAAGCTCATTCATCTCATTGATTTGAGTACCAACATTTATTTAATTTTTACTTAATGTGTAAAGATAATCTCAGGTTTAATTATTAAAAGCAAATATAAATTTCTTTCCATTAATTTAGTTATTTAATACCAATATAAAATTAACTGCATTTTAAAATTTTAGTATACTGGATTAAAGTATGCTAAAAAAGTGCTTTCCAAGGGGACAAGATTAAATTGTGAACATTTTAATTTATAAAGGTGGTCTCCTTTTGAAAGTTTAAGAAACACTGGCTTAGGTTATCTTAAAAAATAATACAGTCAAAAGTCGTTAATCCGGACTCGTCAGGACTTCGGCGATTCCGGATTATCGATTTTTCCGGATTATAGATCATCAGTTTAAATCTCGTAAGATGGCATGCAGAAATTCTAAAATTAAAAATATGAAACCGTAATTTATGAAATAAAGAACAATTATGATCTAAAGGGTATCAAAATTTGCAAAAAGCAAAAGCTTAATATTTATTTGTTTACTTTATTAAACATTTCTTTCAATGTAAGTTGTTTAAGTTTTGCTTCGTTTCATGTGATAATACTTTCTCTTTAATTCTATTAAACAGACATAATTTCTTGTTCAGTTACAAAGTTCAAGTCCTATAATTGCTGTGTCGGGAACACCGACTAATTTGTCAATCGAAATTTTTTCGTTTTCAATAACCTCTGTCACTTTCTTCGCTATCGGAAGCGAATTATAATGACGAGGAACTTGTTTTAAATCATATCAAAGACGGAGCATATCGAGATGAAATACTACATTTGGTAAGGAATTATAAGCCAATTAAAATAAAAACATCTGCGCTGAAGATAAGGATAGTGCTGACAGATCAACTTCAAATTCATTACGCGCCCGCCGCGGCGTTCCCCCCGCCGAGCAGCGTGAAATTGATAAACAGATTTCGGATTTCAAAACATACTTTCGCTTTAGATCCTTTACATATTAACAAATATATATCGGATATTCTATTTGATATAATCGAAAGTTCAAGCTTACTTTTATAAAATTGCTCTTACAGTCTGCAAAAAATAATAAGCCGGATCCAATTCGAAAATTAAGGAACAACGCAATCATCAACATTAACTGAAATAGATAATTAGATAATTTTAGCTTATACGTCCATTATACATAAAACGCGCACGCGAAAACATATTCTGCACTTGCGCACACTCATATGCGCAGTCGTCTTACGCGCACGCGACGCGTAAACGCCTATGCGCATGTGTCAACGCGGCGCATGCGCAGAAAGTTTTTAGTTTTGAGGTCCGGATTATAGATCATTCCGAATTATGGATGTCCGAATTAACGACTTTTGACTGTAATAATGATTTGTTTAAATGGGTTGAGTAAGTGTTTGGATGAGGTACAGACCACCTTACCAAAAGTTGAAATATGAACGTTTGAGTGCAAATCATTTAGTCTTAAAAAAGTTAAAATAATTTATGTACACATTTTATGAATCATAGCTTTTAAACTATTAGTATTTTAAACTCATTTTGAAAATGTATGCTATTAAGGCTATCCTTTAATCCCTTGTTTTTCCAGTTTCAGGATTTTATTAATGAAGTTAAAATAAATGTACTTTTTTTTTAAGTTATAAAACTATTACTATGAAAAATTAAGAAAATAATTTCAGTATGTGCTAGACATATGTTGCAATGTAGTTTAACATGCAGTGAAAATCATGAAACTCCCATATAAAATAATCAGGGAAAAGATACCTACCATACATCAAATTAGTCCTTAAGGCTGACAAATAAAGACCTTATTTTTATATTATATTGTTTAATTGCAGTAGTTAATTTGTATGAAATATTTTGAATTAAAATACAGTCATGTCATTAAGATTTAGTGAAAAATTTCTGATTTCTAGGAAAGTGACATATTTCTGAAAACATAAATAAACATTAGTTTTAAGAATTGTATTATTTGTTAAGACAGGTGCTTCTTAGTAATAAAATATTGCTTTTAAATTTCGAATTACAGAAGAAATATTTAGTTTCAATTTGAAAGATAAATTAAAGAATTTGTGGCATCATTTGAAAGCTGCCATTTTATCTGGCAGTGTGGACCCTCATAGTGTAAGGTAATGAAAATTCAAATTTTGACATGTTATAGATACCTTTAAATTTGAAATTAATTTTTGAGAGCAAATTAAAGTGATTTTGTAATTAATAAGCCATGATGTGAGTATAATCTGCAGAGAGTGTGCTTTACTGTGGTATGACGAATTACCCTGTGTATTGATTAATATTTACGGTTACGTTTTTTTCTTTCGTTAGAACTTTTACATCATTCTATTTCATCATGTGACAGTTTGACATGGAAATATGGCAGTAGTATGAAATGATGGGTTCAGGGTCAGGATCTTAAACTGGCAGGCACAGTGTGCTATAAGCCTGCAAGCAGAGGTGCAGCTAACTGATAAGCAAGTTTTATTGTTCTTAATTTAGTTGATAAGATGACATCGAGAGTGGTTGGATATGTTTTGAGTTTAAACGTGACAATATATGAGCCAATTTTATTAGCTCTAAAAACACATTAAGAACACGAGTACTATCTGAAAATCTTTTTATTGGAAGTAGAGAATTCTTCTCATAAACAAAAGAACTCCCACAGATTCTAGTAACTTTTCCATATCAGATTAGATAATGTCAATTTTACTAGCTGAATTTCTTGCTTTCAGCTTCGACTTAGGCTGTAATTCAGCTCATTGTTTTATCTTTCTTCAATTCCTTGCTTTGTTGTCATTATATTTCCAGACCGGTAGATGTTATGAAGTCTGCTCAAACTTGGCTTTTCACTGAAACTTATAAACCTTCTTTTTCTTTGGCTTTCAAACTTTTATGCACATACTGTTCTCAAACTGCATTAGAATTACTGTGCAGAGATTCCTTGTGATGTCGAATTATGATATTAGATACCATATCGTGCGGCTCCTATATCCATCTGGATACTTGATGTGATAGATTTTTTTTAAATAAATTATCATTTCAGCAGATATTTTCTGTGTGCAATAGGAATAAGGACATTTCTAATAATGTTGAAACTAATCAGCTGTCTTGACAATTCGTTTCTGGCGATAAAATCAGGGTTTGAAAGATTGTTACAGAAATAATAAGCAGTAACAGATAATTGTGACAAAACTGCATCATAGGCTGGTTGACTCCACATCGAAGAACGTCCATTTCAAACAGAATGATAGATAAAAAGAGAGTGAATGTCAAAATGTCCTATGTTGCTTTAAATAACTGACAGAAAAAAGGCATATTCCTTTTATTTTATTCAGTTTATCATATGGATCGAACTGTCAGAAATTTTGTTTATGTTTGCGAAATGCCTGTTATATCACATATGTCCAAGCTGAGAGAAGGATATGACCAAAATTAGTATCTTCCCGATGAAACAAAGCATTTCTTGAAGGACTGAACTTGAAATTAGCTTTAAGGTTTTCAAGCCTTTTCTGATTTTCTTTAAAGACATATTTCCGAAATCCGTCAATTGTTATAATGTTATCATTTATCCAAAGATAGCATCGCATAATTATCCTCCCAAAGTTATCTTCATTAGTCATTAGAATGGAACTTTATATTGCCAGAATTATAATATTATGAACATATAGTCTTTGCCTTATACAGGGTTCATACAGTCCTTAAAATTCCTTAGGTTTTTGGAATCAATTTTTGGTCATCCTTAATTTTAGTCATCTGAAATTTCTGTCTATTTTTATGAGAGCCATCCTGAGTGTGAATTAACAATTTGGAGGAATATTTTTTTTTTTTTTTTTTTTTTTTTTTTTTTTTGGATTTGCTGACAAATATAGTAGTTATCTTTTGAATTGGTCCGTGTGTTATAATTTGTTCCTATAGAAAAAGGAATATAAGCGGTGAGATACTCGAGTTTCTGGGCAAGAAGTGAAACATACGCATTTTGAAATTATTCAATTTTTTCTAATGAAGAGCTCTTTTTACTTTAGGGGATGTGAATTCTTTTATTAATCTCTTTTTAATTTAATTTTCTTTTATAATTCTTGTTCTAAATTTGGCAACGTTTTTGGTGATTTTAGGATCAGTTTCTATATAGAACATTTTTAATTCGGAGATCAGGAAATTTCTCAATGATTTTTTACTTCCTTGTACGAAGTAAAAAGGAAGTATTGTAATCGTGAAAAGTTTCAGGCAGCATATTTCAACGAAAATATCCATTTTGACTGCTTTCGAATGCAATTTAACGATGTTTTTGCGTGATATCTATACGTAAGGACAGAATTAAAGACTCTTTTCCTCCAAAAAAATTACAAAACTGCTTTAAAATGAATTCTGAAGAGAATTTTTCGTGGTGTCTGTACGAACGTATGTACGTATCTCGCATAACTCAAAAACTAGTAGCCTCAGAACGTTGAAATTTTGTATATAGGACTAGTATAACATGTAGATGTGCACCTCGTATTTTGGTTGCAATTGGCCATCCACTCTGTTACCCGGCTCAGTGATCTCAGTTTCTTTACTCTTATATGTTTGTAAATTGTACATTTTTTGCTTTAAAATGGTTGAATTATGTTGTTCTTATCTTCCGGTTAAGGTTTTTATGCCTTTAGTAAATCTGTATGCAATATTTTTAGAATTATCAACAATTTTAAAGTTAAAAATTAAATGTCATAATTACGACGATAGAGTTGTTAAGCCAGCTTAGATTAAAATTAAATTGTGTTGTGGGGACTGTGGGTTACCACTGTGTTGAGTGGCAGCAGGTGTGACGAACCTGCATTTATCCATGGCGGCCCGTAGAGCAATCACAAAACATCCGATGGTTCAGTTTTCTAATGCTATTTATTATTCGTTATATTTACATATTTACAACTGTCCTATTGTTAGGTGGACTACCTTCACAGAAATCATGTTGCCTAATCAAACGACATTTCGTTTCTACTTACATGCGTTGCGCTACTGCCAAGCAGCGCCCTCTACTTCTTTCTTTACAACACTCCCCACCTGTGAACTCAACCGAGTTCACACAAACCGAATACAAAATAAACCAGTATTTCTAAATCAAACACAACATTTGAATACTCTACAAACTACATCAAATTACAAATAACAATTAAGTAATGTTTAAACACGTTAAATCAACTTATAAAGTAATTACTAAATAAGAAACATTATACTAAATCAAAATTCGCAAGAATTATATAAACTAAACTACATTTAGCAACAATCAATAAAGATACTCAGAAGATGATATATGTGCAAACAACAAATTAGATTCTTACACTGTAACTCTTTACTACTAATTATGCACTTCAAGGCTGTACAGCAATTGTACTGGTCTCTTCAGATTACCTGTTTGAGTTTTTATGAGACAAGAGCGAATTTGACCATCTCTGCCAGGATAAGTTTCTATTATCTTACCTAGTGTCCACAAATTCCTAGGTAAACGGTCGTCATGTACAAGGACTACGTCATTAACATTAAACTGACTAGACACTTTAGTAGGTGGACATAAATTCACAGATCTTAAAGAAAGCAAGTAATCCTTCCTCCACCTATTCCAAAAGTGGTTTAACAAGGTTTGTTGATGTTTATACCTTTTGATCAAGGAATGTCTAGACCCAATCAAGTCTTCTCTGCACACTCTTGTAACTGGAAGAGAAAGTAAACGTTTACCAATTAAGAAATGAGCAGGAGTTAGCGGTGAGGGTTCTGAAGGGTCATTGTAGACATAGGTTATGGGTCTTGAATTAATTATGGCTTCGATTTCTACGAAGACTGTTTGTAGCTCATTCAAAGAGAGACTAGAACGTCCAACTATTTTCCTTAAACAAGTTTTGATCGTTCTAAAATGCCTTTCCCAGAACCCTCCCCACCATGCTCCTTTTTCCACAATAAACTTCCATGTTATACCGTGGGAAGAAAACAAATTTTGTACAGATGGATGTTGAATACACTTCCAAATTTTTCGCAACTCGAGATCAGCACATTTGAATGTCTTGGCATTGTCAGAATATATCGTTGAGCACAATCCACGACGAGAAATAAACCTGCGAAACGCAAGCATGAAATTCTCCACGCTCATAGAAGGGACAAGTTCTAGATGTAAAGCTCGAGTTGTAGCACATGTAAACAAAAGCAGATAATGTTTATTCTTGCTGTCCTTTGTAAAAAAGGGACCAGCATAATCCAGCCCTGTTACAGAAAATGGAGATGATTGAAGAACACGATCAGGTGGTAAAGGAGCGGTTTCCTGTGTACCGGCACGCACCTTGTATCGTTTACACAAAAAGCACTTACTTAACGTGGACTTGACGAATTGGCGTCCTTTTATGATCCAAAACTTTTCTCTAATATCGGCCAAGGTAGCTTCGACTCCAGCATGAAACAATTTGTTATGAGACTCAAAAATTACTAGTTCACTGTATCTATCTCTATACGGTAACAGCCATGGGTGTTTTTCTTCGAAAGAAAAGTCTGAGAATTGAAGTCTGCCCTTTAAACGCAGAAGACCCTGGGTATCCAATTTTGGGTTAAGTGAATAAATCGACGATGTCTTTTCTAAGCATTTTCCACTTGATAGATCTAGAATCTCTTTCGCAAAGTATTTTCGCTGTGTAACTTTTACCCAATAGAACTCAGCTCGTGAAATCTCAACAGAGCTTAATGGACCTTTGACTTTCACTGAATTTCGTTTTGTATTGTTGGTAAACCGCATAACATAAGCCGTAATTCGATACACCTTCAGCAGCCTGCTAAATCGCGTTAACTGTAGTAATGCCGAAGATTCTATGTCTTGAACAGAAACATGAAGAGATGATTGCACCCTTGCTTCGTTCTGAACGCTCTCCTCGTCGATGTTGGTCTGTTGATTTACTGGCCAAACACTTTCAGGTTGAGACAGCCAGTTAGGTCCCTGTAACCAAAGGGAACTTCTCACAAGATTAAAGGCATTTTCTCCTCGAGATAAAAGGTCAGCAGGGTTTTCACTCCCACTGCAGTGAAACCAGCATTCAGGATCCGTGAGTGACTGAATATCAGAAACTCGGTTTGATACAAAGGGTTTCCAGTTTCTTGCACATCCCTTTATCCAGTAGATAGTTATTTGGCTATCACTCCAAAGAAACTTTTGATGACACAGTTCAGGAAACAGCTTTGTCAAATACATAGACAATTTGGCGGCTACTAAAGCAGCCATCAACTCCAAACGAGGTAAAGTCATAGTCTTGAGTGGAGCTACGCGACCCTTTGCGGTAATGAAACTGGTGCAAATAATGTTTTCTGAATCAAGGTATCTAAAGTATGCTACTGCGCCGTACGCTTTAGGGCTAGCGTCAGCAAATACATGAAGACTAACATTAGATTTTTCACTACTATCAAAATATTTTCTCGGAAGAGAAAACTCCTCCAACACCTTTAATTCAGCTTGCCAGCGACTCCAGTCCTTAACTATTTCTAATGGAAGGGTATCATCCCAGTCCACATCTAATGTCCAAATTTTTTGTAACAGAATTTTCATTTTCATCACAAAGGGTTGAAACACACCAATTGGATCGTAAACTTTGGCCACCCTTTGGAGAATAGTCCTTTTTGTGGCCTCAGCACTGTCATGGGATAAATTTCCTAAAAATTCGCAATTCAACTTGATCTTATCTGCTTCAGAGTTCCAGATCATGCCCAAAAATTTTGACTCTTTAGCTGGTTCTATGTTATAACCTTTTCCAATCCACCAGGAATTAAGTTCCTCGGAATTTGACCTTAATTTTCTCAAATTCATCTCAGCGTCTTTAAAAATCTGAACCGCGTCTGAGGATAATCGACATGCATCTTCAATAGTGTCTGCACCGTAGTATAAATCGTCTACATATAACGAGGAATCTAACATATCATAACTTTCTGGATTTGTGCTTTTATATTTTTTAATGTGGAATTTTATCGTCATCGCTAAAATTGCTGGACTGCAGCAAAGTCCGAATGGAAGACGTTTAAACCTTAAAACTTTATATTTTTCCTCACTATTCCCGAACCAAAGAAATTTTAAATATTCCCTATCCTTTTCTAAGATTCCTATCATTAAAAAGGCCTTAGCTAAATCTCCGCTGAAAGCAATTTCATGTTTCCGAAATTTTAAAATTATGCCCAAAACCACGGGGATCAAACTAGGTCCAATGTCTAAAAAATCATTTAAGGACTTTACACCTTTAGTTCTAGAAGAGCTCGCGTCGTAAACAATCCTACAACTTGTGGTTTCCTTAGGTTTTATTATTTCCCTGTGCGGCATAAAATACGATGCCTCCGTTATTTCCTGTGAACGCTTCTCAACTATACCCTCCTTCATTTGCTCTTCAATTACGGATTTATACTGCTGATAAATCTCAGGATTTCTAATAAGTCTATTTTTAAGACTTTCAAATCGTCTTAATGCTACTCCGAAATTATTTTCTAATTGCCCTGCTTCCGATTTCCATAATAAACTGACATAGTACCTATTACCTTCTACCCGTATTTCCTTTTCAAAGCTTTGAATCATTTCTCTCACCTCGTTAGAAATCGCTGAGTCATCGGTAAGGCCCATCAAATCTAAAGTCCATAACGATCTCAATGAATCAGTTACGCAAGAAGAAAGGTTTACTATTGCCGTGTTTTGAGATACTATTTCGCTCTCTTTATCTTGAAGGCCAACTGGGACCCATCCAAACATAGTAGAAATCGCATAAATTTCCTTTCCTAATTGAATCTTTTCCCCCCTTACCATCTTCCAGTAATAATCCACACCTATTAGAATTCCAACGCTTCTTTTACATAAACAAGCGATTCGCAATCCGCACTCATACATCATTTTTAGTGTTTGTTTTGACGGCGTGGTCATATGCGCAGCCGTAATGGCGTCAGTGACGAGACAGCTGATTTTTATTTTGTTCTTTTGCTTCGCATCTGAAACACAGAATTCGACAACGTTATATGTTTTAGGTACTGCGTATTTCATTCCGAAAGAATAAATAGACAATGTTTCTTCTCCAACAAATTTTAAATTTAATTTCTTAACTACACTAATATGAACAAAACTTCGTGTAGCACCACAATCGAAAATTAAATTAGTTAACTCTGACTTTCCGTCATAATGAGATAACACTGAACAGGTTTGCAATAAAGCATTTTTATTCAATGATTCATCACATGGAACAACAGAAAGCGTGTGTTCTTTCGGGGAGTTCTGTGTTTCATCTACTGAATTGTCTCGCGAGCTTTCGCACAATTCTTTTATGTTTTGATTTGAAGCCGTTCGCGCTTTGTTACGATTTGAACTACTCGTACATAGTGACTCATGATGCGACTTAAACCCGCATTTTAAGCAGTTAGTTTTATTTCTGCACGATTTCCAAATGTGATATTTTCGAAAACAAATAAAGCATCTATTTTCAGTACGTAACTTACACAATTTTTCTTTAATGCTTTTATCACAAGAAAATGAATTATGGGACTTTTCGCAGAAGATGCATGCACGATTATCAACAGCATTGAAACTGGCAGCCGTAGGTACATTTCTGTGAATTTTATTATAATCAGACTTAGCATGTTCGAAACGTGGAGGCAAGGTATTTCTTTTATCTCGCGTCAATAAACTCGACGCTTCACGACATTCAATTTCCCGCTTTATGAAGTCCAACAAGTCTGAAACATTAATTTCTTCATTTGGGTTTTTCCTTCGATTAAATTCCAGAACGAACTCTTCTGGAATAGCTTTTAACAACACAAGTATTAATAACTGACCAAATGAACCTTTCGTAACTCCTTGCGCTTCCAAATTCCGAACTGCAATTTCGATTTCATCGTATAACCTACGTAAAGCTTTAATATTATTTGAATTCCTTACTGGTTCTAAATTTAACAGTTTGTTCATGAATTGACTAATTATTATTTCTTTTTTCCCGAATCTATCCTTTAAAGATTTTATACTCTCATCGTAATTTTTTCCATTTAATTCTAATGAAGATACTACATTACTCGCGGCACCTGTAAGTAATGTTTTCAAGTATGCGAATTTTTCTATCTTACTAAGACTTTCGTTTTTGTCTATAGTGCTTTCGTAACTGTTCCAAAACTCCATAAATTTTTCAGGATCACCTGAATATTTCTCTAAAATTAGTTTTGATGTTTTACCGTACTTTGTACATTTTGCAGTCTAACCAAGTTTTGTTCAGGATCTTTAATACTTATTTTATCCTCTTCCAACATTCGATTAATTCGTTTAATAGCTCGAGAACATTTTTCCTGATATTCCTCAGAACTAACTACATCCGCTTCTAGAGAATCTATCTCAATTACGGAATGAATTGCCTCGTCTAATTCTTTCAAATTACTTTTCTTTTCTATTAATAATTCAAGCACTTCGCATAATTCATCTGTATCTTTCTTTGCTAAGCTATCCTCGACTTTCTTTAATAGTTTAGATACTACCGTTCTCAATGCGGTTCTCTTTCGTTTTAATCTATCTAGTTCTGCCATTATTACGCGTTAATACACAAATGTACCCAAGACTGCAAATTATCAAAATTCAAATCAAACAAGTTCAAAATTTAATAATAATCATGCTCTTACCTAGGGCATGGTCTGGACACATACTTCCTCGTGAAGTTCACTTTAACAAATCCAAACATTGCCGTACGATGCACCATTGTGACGAACCTGCATTTATCCATGGCGGCCCGTAGAGCAATCACAAAACATCCGATGGTTCAGTTTTCTAATGCTATTTATTATTCGTTATATTTACATATTTACAACTGTCCTATTGTTAGGTGGACTACCTTCACAGAAATCATGTTGCCTAATCAAACGACATTTCGTTTCTACTTACATGCGTTGCGCTACTGCCAAGCAGCGCCCTCTACTTCTTTCTTTACAACAGCAGGTATCGCATCTGACTCCGTGTAATGATTGGTATTTAAAGTAATGCAATATAAATGCAAAAATGTCTAATAAAAATGCATGGGTAACATATATGTTTTGTATTATGAATAAGGGATATAGGATGTCTAACGCAAAGCAATGTATATATTGGAATGTCTATTTCATGTACTGGAAAATTATGCAATAAGTACCCAAATAACATGTAATCTAAGTAATCTGTAAGACTATTATGTTTGTAAATATTTGTATCTAAAAAATTAATCAGAATGTATCTGCATGTATCTGTATGCAACTGCAAGTATATGTAACCTAAGGTTAAGCAGTGTAGGTAAAATTAAGTAATATGTGAAGCAGGCGTGCCTGACTATGTATGTATATAAAAATAATGTAACGTAAGGCACATGTAATATTGGCATATGAAACTGTACATGCAAACTGTATTTATATGCAATCTACAAGTAATGCAGGTATATTTATTGAAATGTTCAGCTAAAGACTGTAACTGTACACAAAAGTAATCCAACGCAATGTAAGATTAATGTAATTCAGGTAATGCATATGCATTGTATGCCGGAAATGAGAGACAAAGTCAGTACTTAACTCTGTAAATCACGTTATCCATAGAATATGTTTGTAGGGTTTATATTTATTTTAACTAACATTTATTTTAAGTTTAAACTATCTTTCCTGTCAAGCCTTACTTTTCCCTGGAACTGCCAATGCCAGAATATGTAAATTTGAGTAGAACGCGCAAGCATTCAAATTATCAGCGAAAGTAGTATGATTTAAATAGAAGGAAACGAGTTCGGTGAGAGAGTTATTCTTACTTAGCGAGCGCGGAGGTAGAAATCGAGAATTGAAGAACCCCGCGTTGCGGCCTATGTGCTTGGCGGGAAGTAGTTGCAATTGTTCCAGTGAGCTTCAAGTCTGCTGAATTAGCTGCGGCTTTTGTAAAACGCGGTGAGTTAGTTATTTTCCTCGTAGTTAGAATATTGTCTTTACTTTCTTTTCAGGTTCTTATTTTTATTTTGACTGCCGAGTTGGCACCGTTTGTAAGCGTCAAGAGAACGCAATTGTAATCCATTACGTTGAATAAAAAGGGACTTAAACCCTTTACAAGACTCTGTGGTTTATACAAGCTTTCACAGTCACCCTTGGTTGCGTGCAAGTTGTAGGCGCGCAACGTTATATTGGCGCCCGAACACTTATCGAACTGAAATGGCCGAAAACTGGATGGAAGCCGCTGGACAACACCAAGAAATGACAACGCAGTTAGAAGGATTTGGCTACCTGGTCCAGACTTTGAGAGCATCAATCAAGCCAAACGTCTATTTCGACGGAAAAAATTCGGTGTCCGTATTTTTAGAAGGTATAGAAAACCACTTTCAGCTCTACCCGGTGCCTGAAAGACAAAAAGTTGCCATCGCCACATCAGCACTAAGAGGACAGGCCGCGCTATGGTGGAAAAATATAGGCAAATTTCTTCTAGGTGAATTTGGAAGCCCGACGTATACATTTGAAAATTTCAAAAAATCGTTAGTAAAGGCCTTCCCCATAGTGAAAGATCGCGCACGGCTGGAAGCCGAGCTATATAGTTTCTATCAACGGGATACAGCACAATTGACGGACTTTATTTTACGAAAAATCAAACTAACGGATATGTTGTATGGGAAAAAACCCGATGCGGAGATAATTGAAATAATATTACCAAGATTGTTACCCGCTGTCCAAGACTACTTTGAAATTAGAAACCCAACCACATTGCAGGAACTTTTCGAATTGGCGGTGAAATTTCAAAATCGCAGAATAGCGGAAAGAGCGAGAGGGGAAACATATTCTCAAAGTACCAGAAGGAAGGAGGAAACCAGAAATGGAAATCGCTCATATGGGGGAAAGAACTATCAAGCTAACGCATCGAAACTCGAAGGTCAAAGCCCAAAAAGAAAATTTGAAAATAAGCATCCGCGTACCCAGAAGACACAGATTGAAAGGAAAGCTTTAAACGACTAGAGGGGCCTGTGAAAGGGAGGGTCCAGACCCCGGAAGTTTTAGAAAAACCCTCAAATAGACATCTAAATACGGTCATCGTAAAAAACTCACAGCTACCAATTATACAAGTCCTGGTTGGCGACATACCAGTAGAAGCCCTCATCGATACAGGGGCAGAAGGCAATTTCATGAGTGAAAAGTTCTTCAAAAAGAATTTTTATAGGATACGACTATTCAAAACCAGAAATACGGAAATTATAGCGGCGCAAGGAAAAACATGTCACTGCATCGGGAAAGTATCATTAAACTTACAGATAAAAGAGGAAAATCTCAAAGTATTAATTTTTGTGGTGAAACACCTCCAACACTCTCTTATTTTAGGTATGGACTTTTTAAGGGCCGCGAGGGCCAAATTAAATTTTCAAGATAGTTCCGTGGTGCTGGAGATGGACCAGAGGGTGGTGGAACCTGCAGAGACACCTGAATTGGACCTTAGCCATCTGAATGACCAGGAAAGTAAAGCAATACAGCAAGTGGTGAGTAATTTTTCTCATTTGTTTTCAGAAAAACCGGGAAACTGTCAGATCGTGACTCACAAGATTCAATTAAATGCCGAAAAACCGTGTAGGACTAAACCTTACCGCTATGACAAACAAAAAGACTTAATCATCGAAGAACATATTCAGGAGATGTTAAAGAATAAAATAATAACGCCCATAAATACTGAGTACGCGAGTCCAGTAGTACTATGTAGGAAAAAGAACGAGTTTCCTCCTTCGGATAAAAGGGCTTGGAGGTTTGCTATCGATTATAGAAAACTAAATAGCATAACTAAATTTCCAGTTTACCCTTTGCCGGTTATAGACGAGATCATTAGACAGATCAAATCGACGAGATATATGTCTACTTTGGACTTAACGTCTGGCTACTATCAAATAGCTATGAGACCCGAAGATGTACATAAAACCGCGTTTATAACAAAATCGGGCACTTATGCATTTTTACGCATGCCTTTTGGGTTGTGTGGAGCCCCATCAACATTCCAGAGAGCTATGGACATTGTTCTAAAGCCTGTCCTAGGAAAATCAACTTTAATTTATCTAGATGATATAATTATAACGAGTAGTACGTTGGAACAACACGTTAATGACCTCGAACAAGTTTTTAAATTATTAAAAGAGGCCGGTCTTACAATTAACGCCTCAAAATGCAAGTTCGCAACTAAAGAACTTAAATATCTCGGTTATAAGACTTCGCAAAAGGGTATAGAAACGCAAGATTCAAAAATAAAAGCTATTAAGAATTTCCCACCGCCCAACACCGCCAAGAAACTTTCGTCTTTCCTTGGACTATGTTCTTACTATCGATCTTTCATAAAAGATTTCGCTAATATTGTTGAACCACTCTTAGTAATCAAAAGAAAAAAGAGTAAATTTACGTGGACAGCTGAAGCTAACACAGCTTTTGAAAGATTAAAAGAAGCGCTTATTAATGCCCCTGTTTTAAAATTCCCTGAGGGGGACGAAAACCTGGAAATTGCGGCAGATGCATCAGACTATGCGGTGGGTTCGGTTCTTATGCAAAATAACCATCCGCTGGCATTTTTTAGTAAAACATTGAATCAAACACAAAGGAATTATACAGCTACAGAAAGAGAAACATTAGCCGTATTAATGGCTGTACACAAATTTCGAGTTTATTTCGGCAAATCGCCAGTAACAGTCTTTTCGGATCATGCGGCTGTTGGTAGACTTTACTCGGGAAAAAACCTAACGCCCAGGTTAATAAGATGGGCTTTAAAACTCCAAGAATATAATATCACAATAATATATAAACCGGGTAAGGAAAACAATGCAGCTGACGCACTTTCTCGTATAAAACTGGACGATGAAGGTAATGAACTTAAATGCGCTGTGTTGACTTCAAAAATTTTAGATTCTAGAGATACGGTTATTACTGAACTCAAAGCTGATCCTGAATTTGGAAATATCTATGCTTATTTGAAAGACCCCGAAAGCTTTGAGCACACAGATATCGATGCGATAAGAAAGAGCAAAAAACTATGAAATAATAGATAATTTATTATTCTATACGAAAACAACAAACGAAAATCTTGAGTATAAGCCAGTCATCCCAGCCTCGCTTCGATTAAGCATTTTGAAGGAGTTGCACGAAAAAGAAACAGCGGGCCACCTCGGGGTCAGAAAGACTTTAAAAAGGGTACGCGAGGCGGTATATTTCCCGCAATTATACAAAATAGTAACGGCGTATGTCAGGTCCTGCAATCAATGTCAGTTAATAAATGATATTAATTACAGCCCGGCCGGGTACTTAAATAGCATTCGCGCTACATTTCCGAATGAAATTTTAGGCATAGATCTCCTTGGTCCCTTCCCCCAGAGCGAGTTAAATAAAAATCGTTTTCTTTTAGTAATAGTAGATCATTTTTCAAAATGGATAGAAATTGTTCCACTTAAACGCGCGTCAGCCAAAACAGTCGCAGATGCATTCTTACACAGATACATTTTAAAATACGGTGCACCGATAAAAGTCATTAGCGATAACGGAAAACAATTCATTAGTCAAATATTTGAAAACATATGCAATGGATTTGATATATGCCATATCAAAATGGTTCCGTATAGACCACAGGCTAACATAGCAGAAAGAGTTAATAAAAACATTGTAAAAATAATTCGCAGTTACGTTAGCACACATCACAAGCGCTGGGATGGCTACATAAATGAATTAGCTTATGCTTTAAGAACGGCACATCATGATACTACGGGAAAAACTCCAGCAGAATTATTTTTAGGCAAAAAGTTAATTACGCCTTTAGATAAATTATTCTTTGTGCAACAAAGAGAGCAGGAATTTAGACAAAAGGACGTGCAAAAGCTAATTGATCAGGCGCTTAAAACCTCGGATACAACAAGAAATAGGCAGAAAATTTATTATGATAGAAAACGCCGTGAAGCAGATTTTAAAGTTGGGGATAAAGTATTGAAACGGAAATTTTCTTTATCAAGTGCCCCAGACAATTTTATGGCAAAGCTAGCTCCAAAGTTTGAAGGCCCCTATGTAATTCAGGAAGTCAAAGGAGTAGTCTTATATCTTAAAAACGAGAGAGGGGAAATCTGTAAAGCAAGTCCCGACCAGGTGAAAAAATACTATAATCCAAATGATTTTGAAATCCTTAAAAGTTTCTTGCAGGACTCAAGTCTAAACGAAATAGAAGGGCCAGAGACTGCAACAACTATTCCACCATCCAAGAAACGGAGAACTGAAGAGAGACCTAGCACTTCTACAACCCGGACGTCGGTATCAAAAAGAAAAAATGAGTTTCAAACTCCGGCGTTTAAGAAAAACAAAAATACAGATGAACCGGGTAAAGAAACCGTGGTAAAGACGAAAACACCACCTACAAAAGATGGCAGGAGAAATTACACATCAAGGAGAACGCGCACACGGCCACAGAGTCAGGTGCCAGCAAGGCCGCCGTTCCGGAAACTGAAACGCCAACAGGAGGCACAGAAGTACGAGGAACAGAAGAAATTCAAGGACTCCAGACCGGAGGACGTCAAGACCAGCCGTCCCAGGCAGAAACGCAAAGGCCAACAACCAGACGATTACTCCGTCAAGAGGCCAGCATCTAGAGGACGCAAAAGAAAGATCAACGGGGACGACACGCGGAGATCAATAAGGAGAAGATTGACATCCATGACACCTCTAACTTGGGATCAATTTTGTCAAAAACGGATGACGGAGTTTCAAGCATCGAAAACTCAAAGATAAGTTAAAACCTTCTATAATTTTTTTTTTCTCTTTTGTTCCGAAATGTTATGCATAAGTACGAAGTTCTATGTTTTGACGAAAGTCAATATGTCTCGGTTGAGACTTAGTTTTGTTTTACTTTATTTAGCTAAGGCAAAAGTATTATTTTCTTTAAGTGTAAAAGCTAAAAACAAGCATTTTCTGTTGGTCGAAAGACTAATTCTGTTATGTTAAAGCCAAAATTTGGCCGGAGATAAAAATAACTTCGTATTCTTGTACTAATAAGAATTTTAGTTTCAGTGCCGCCAGCTTGGCGAAGAATGAGTAAAGTAAAAATTTATTTTCTCTTATTCATTTTATGGTAAATTGTAAAAAGCATATGTATTAAACTTTTGTAAATGTATGTAAATACTTGCATGTTATGTAAAAGTAGAATTTAGTCTAGAAGCATACAATTGTAGATGCTAAAAGTGAATGCTTAAAAGCAGTGAAGTCAAAATTTAAGTATTAAACTGTAAAGTCATGCTTTAGAGCGAAAGCCTGCATGTTTAAAGATGAATGAGGGGGAAGTTAGAATGAATGTGTTTTGTAGGGTTCTCAATCTACATTTGAATTTTTAAGAATATTAAAGTAGCTCATTGAGTTGTAGAATGTCGAGTAAGGTGTGTCTATTTGGTCGTTGAATTCTAACAAATCATGGTGGTTAGGGGAAGTGTTGTAAGACTAAAACACGAATATTCCCGTTTGACACCACACACGGTGGAGAGCCAGGGTAAAGTTAAATTAATGCTTGAAAAATTGAATGAATGTGAAGTAAGCAATAACTAAGAAAAACGAATCGTTAAAAACAAAAATTTATTGTGTCAAGAAAGTGTAAATTATAATGTATGTAGAAAGATACTGATACTTATTCCTTCCAGATGCTGGAAGGAAAGACCAAGATTGATTGATGAAGTCCAGGAAAAGTTGCTGTAAGAAGAAAGCTTTGTAACGAATAACAGAATTTTAATATAGAATTGATTACATAAGATTTTTTTTGTGTAAACGAGGCTTTCGCCAGTTAGTTCAGAATTAGAGAAACTTACAACAGGTCGTTTGTAGGACCTGCTTCCAAGTTTTCCAAATTCTGGCAGCGGCAAATGTAGGGTTTATATTTATTTTAACTAACATTTATTTTAAGTTTAAACTATCTTTCCTGTCAAGCCTTACTTTCCCCTGGAACTGCCAATGCCAGAATATGTAAATTTGAGTAGAACGCGCAAGCATTCAAATTATCAGCGAAAGTAGTATGATTTAAATAGAAGGAAACGAGTTCGGTGAGAGAGTTATTCTTACTTAGCGAGCGCGGAGGTAGAAATCGAGAATTTAAGAACCCCGCGTTGCGGCCTATGTGCTTGGCGGGAAGTAGTTGCAATTGTTCCAGTGAGCTTCAAGTCTGCTGAATTAGCTGCGGCTTTTGTAAAACGCGGTGAGTTAGTTATTTTCCTCGTAGTTAGAATATTGTCTTTACTTTCTTTTCAGGTTCTTATTTTTATTTTGACTGCCGAGTTGGCACCGTTTGTAAGCGTCAAGAGAACGCAATTGTAATTCATTACGTTAAATAAAAAGGGACTTAAACCCTTTACAAGACTCTGTGGTTTATACAAGCTTTCACAGTCACCCTTGGTTGCGTGCAAGTTGTAGGCGCGCAACGTTATATGTTAACCAGCAAACAAGAATGTAATACTAAATATTAACGGCCTTGTATGGCCATGTAATTGCTCTTTTGAAAGACTCAAGGTTCAACTCTAGACATTGGTGGACGTGGCGCTACACCAATTAACCGACGGTAAAGGGGTGGTGCCCACGTCCCCCGTCGCATGTCGCATGTAATGATTGGTACATATGTGAGGGTACGTAATACTTACTGCATTTTAAACTCAAAACATATTTATTACATTTACGAGAAGCTCTTTACTAGTGTATGTAATTCATAGATAGCAGAAAAAAGTTATTGAAGTTCTCGGATTTATAGTCCTCGTGATGTGAGGAGTCTGCTAACGAGGGTTTCTCTGGTCGAGAGTCCAAGAGCATTCTAGGTCTGTCTAGGCAAGAGTTCAGGAACTTTCTGACTTGTTGTTAAGATAGAACAAATATTCAGACTAAATTAGCCGCACCTCCTGAATTTTTCAGTAATATTTTACATCCTTTGATTCGTTATATGTGGAACGATATCAGAGAAAAAACATGATCATTGGTTCGCCATCCCTCGTGAAATCAAGAGGCTTTGACAACAAAGTGCAGAACGCTAAAATCTCTTAACACTGGTCGTGAAGTTATATCTTTTGTACTAGCGAATTATTGCGTCTGAGACGTCAGACCATGTCGTAAACTCAGGCAAACACAATGAAGAGGTTTGCAGAAGGGGGTGCCCGCGTTTTAACGCTAATCCGGATTAATGTTTGACGATTTTCGATTCCATGAGATGTGCGAATTCTTGGAGACAAAAATATCACTGAAGTCCAACGGGGGAAAATACATTAATCACGGTAAACCATTGTAGATGAGTCCGAACGCATACTCCAGTGGCAGCAGCCGAGGCGATGGTAAGTGCGCAATAAGTAAACCATTGTACATAAGCAAGTATTGTGACAAAGTGTAAAGAGAAATGCCTAATATTGTCCTAAATTGTGAGAATCCTATCAACTTCAAGTATAAGTAGATGTAGGGTATATACAATTATATTTACAAAAATGCATGCTATAGATACGTGACATACAAACATTTACATTGTATTTACAAAAAATATATACATGCAGCTAAGGACATACCTGAGAAGAGACGATACGTGAAGGGATGATTCACGGGTAATAATGAAGCATAATTGCAAGGCATAAGTTACATTAATTAATTTGCATTTACAAAGTTAATCATTGAGATATCTAAGGACCGCAAGCGGCCTTTTGCGGTTAATATTAGATTCATAATCATAAGAGAGCACCAGAATGGTGCTGTTACAAACATCTGGGATCTTTTCAAAGAATTTCTCCGCAAGTTTCACAATATAGTATATTGAATCTCAGGAATTTCAAGCTCACGGTGAATTGCCTAGTTTCGAATGAACCAACAACAATTCACCGCTTGCTTGAGTACAACATTTTGTATTACTTGCAATTTTACAATGTGACTTTACTTGCCTATCCCCAAACAGGGCAGGCCTAGGTGAGAATGGGACGCAAAAGGGTGTAAGTTGCCATGTCATCTGGCACGTCATAAAAGCTTGAAAGCAGTTTCTTGCGAGGATAGCACACACGATTTTCTCATCTCTGTGTGGTCCGCCTTAGTGTAGTCTTTGACTGCTAGTCCACATTTTAATTTTAATTTGACTGTCCCTATTTAATTACATCGCCATGAGATGTAATTGATTTTGCTAGCGTAAGAACGTCCCTTTATGCTTTAAGTTCTTTTTAAATCAGAGGTTTATTTAAACCTTTATCTGATTTTGTAGTTACTTTCAGACATATTGATAATTTGCTTCACGTTTGTTAAGGGTTTTGGGCTGTTTAACTTTCAACAGATAAAGTAAAACCTCATAGGTACATAATCGAGAGACTGACAAGCTAGGAAATAAAGCACACAAAAACTATGGGGAACATTGCTTTGTCTATTGAAACAACTTTTCTAATTGTTAGAAAAGATTCTTAAAGAGAAGGAACTTGATATAAATTATCAAAAATATCTGGGAAGGCTTCAAATTAAAAAGACACATGAATATTATTTTGTTGAGTGTTGTTGCCATAGTTGTTTTGTAGCTTTTAATGTGTAATTAT
The DNA here is from genome assembly GCF_044657685.1 of Stegodyphus dumicola. NCBI lineage: Eukaryota > Metazoa > Arthropoda > Arachnida > Araneae > Eresidae > Stegodyphus > Stegodyphus dumicola. The sequence goes on from NC_140771.1 coordinate 207,152,384, forward strand.
CCTAATATCCTTTAAGAATCAGTGTCATAAATTACATGTATTTTAAACTGTGATATTTTATTAGATTGTGATTTTAATAAGGTTTTTTTAGAAATATTTTTAAAAATAAATAAAACTTAATAGTGGTCATGTAAAGCTATAATGACTACGGGTTACTACCTAATTTAATTATTTACTAACTGCTCAACCCTTAAAAGTTATCTCTGCATATTAAAGCAAGTTATTGCCTTTCATTAATCCTTACTGTGGTAACAAGGTACAGCACAAAAATTTAAAAATTCATGAAAAACTTATTCTTTGCATCTTTGATTTAAAATAATACAAAACAACTTATCACCTCTGATACTTAAGTGGCTTATTGGAAACTTAAAGTATATTAACTGGGTTACACCCCAGGAAGTCTACATGAAGCTATGACGCTAACTGCGTCAGACAGAGCACAACTAACTTTGAAAAATTTCCCAACTGTGCCTACATCAGGCTTTCATATTTGTTCTGATCAGCAGGTTTCTCTCTAGACAAGCAGCAGTGGTATCAACAGCCAATCTTCTGTAATGAATCATGCTTATGATTTTACTTTACTTACATGATTATGATTTTGCTTCTTATTTTAACCTATGCTACTTGACATAAAACCTACCTCATATTTATTAGACTTCTAGATTGAGCAAGTACCTGACAAAATGAGACATAAAAGAAAAATCAACGTAAAGTTAACTGCTAGTTAAACGTAAATAAAATATCACTAATCTTCTTTCAAATATGTCCAACTATTTTAAGTGTGTAAAATATTTAATGCTACTTGATAAATTTTATAAAGTTGATTTTATTCTCAATTGGTAAATTATGTTTATTAAGTTATGCTTAATAATAATGCATCCTATTAACGGATTTATTTTATTCTTAGGATGGTATAATAAAGTGAAGTTCTGGCATAGATGATATCTTTAATTGAGTTTGTTGTTCCCATTAGCTGATAGATCCTAAAATTTTTTAATTAATGGTCCTTAAATGTGCTTAATTTCCGTGTGCAGATATGTGTACGAACACTGCTTATATTTCCCAAGTCATGCCAAAGGTTTTGTTAGGATTGAGGTTTAGGTAATACCCTGGTATTAGTGCTTCATGTCTACTCTGTATTCAGGAGCATTATCATTCACTAGACAAAAATTCCGACTTACTACTGAAGCATAAAAGTCTTATGAAGGGTTAGGATTTCATCCAAATAAATTTCTACTACCATAGTACCTTTCTGAATATATACAGAACAGCATTCACACACACCAACGAAAATCTAACCTCTAGAACCACATTACCACAAATAAAAGCCTGGTTTTAGGTTGTATATTCTTTATATTTTCTTAATACACTTGTTGTTTTCGAAACAATTAAGCAACAAATTGAAAAATCATGATAAATGGGCTAATAATAGATCGAAATTCTTGAAATTTCGATACGTTGCAAAGAATTATACAAAGTAGTGGCACTGCCATCGCTTTACGTAATTACCACACAACCTAAAACCAGCTCTTTAGGAGGAAACTGCTGTTCAATAAACGAAGGGGTATTAAAAAAAATTGAGATAGCAAAAAAAAAAAAGAGTTCGAGGCTACATTAGCCAGCAAAATCGCATCATAGAGCCAGAGGCCAATTCGAAGCAAGTTATTGACAGTCTCACGCAGAAAGATGGCTAAACGTTGTCCCTTCTGTGGTAAACCGGTTGTGAAACCAATTTCTTACTACTGGTTCATCCTCTCAAAAATTTACTGAAGGTAGTCCAAGAGTTACAACTTCTGAAGATGCCTGATGTTCACGACTTCGAACACACTGCAACAGGACTACAGCTTAAATCCGTCCATGCTTATTTCTACCACAGGAATGACAGTATCAGCCACGACACTACGCAGAAGGCTTCATGAATAAAGTGTGTATGCTAGGCGAACAGCATTGTCAAGTCAAGTTTACCTCATGCCACTGGAGAGAGCATTTGAATTGGGAATATAGTCATATAAATTAAAAATGAGTGGAGGTATCTTCTGTCACTTTGCTTACCAAGTGATTTTTGACGTGTTTACATATGGAGATAAATCTCTGTCTTGATCTTGATATCTTCTGTCTAACGTATGGGAAAGAGATACTTATGCAGAAGATAATGTTCTTGTATGGAAAAATGTATCTTTAGGTGAGCACACAGACCTGTAATGCCACATGGAACTCTCAATACTTAGAAATACAGAGATGATACATTGTGTCCTATTGTTCGTCTGTATGTTACCAGTTGGCGATACCTTCACATTTTGCAAGGAAATGAGGCCTGCTTTCGCAGTGGTTGCCTCATTCACTAGTTTTTTGAAGAAGAAAATAGAATGGCAAGTATGCTTTCTGGACCTTAATCCCACTAAGCATGTGTGAGATGTTCTCAGGAGACGTACTGCTTGCCTTCAACCTCCTCCCCAAACCATAACTAGGCTTAGAACTGCTTTACATGATCAATGAATATTGCTACTGTTAGCAATTAATTAGTTCCTTTATTAAAAACACATTCCGTCAAACATTAATTGTTAGTTACTTGCTTTATTCAGAAACATTACCGTCAACATTACTGCTCAAAAAACATTACAGTTCAAATTATTATCGTTCTGAAAAAAAAAACTGTTGTTGCCAATCGTGAAAATACATTTTAATTAAAATTAATACGTTGCGTTTACATTCGGGCATCCTGACTTAGTTACGACCTCGGAACATTAAGAACTTATATTTAAAAAAATTAAATCTGTAATATTAATGTTTATAGTTCGAAAGTCTTTAGCTGTCATATAGATTCAGCGTCGTTTTCTATTCTTTTTCCGTGTCCTAGTTTTAGTAATATGCGGCGTGTTGTTATCGTTATCCCCAGTAACACTAATGTCATCACCATCATCATCGTCTTCTTCTGATTCAGCTTGACACTGCCATGACTTTAATTGGCTCACATGAGCTGTCGTACTAAAGAAATGTCCTTTCACCTTCTCTTCTAATTGAGTCACTCTATAGGTATCACTTGGTAAAACTTCTGTATCTACCAAAGGTCCTCGATACTTTTGTTGTGTTTTGGTTGATTCTCCAGTTGATTTAGGTACTCTTCTCATAATTACTATTTCTCCTCGTTCGAATGTTAAAGAATTACTTTTCTTCTTGTCATAATTTGCTTTCATTTTCATCTGCATATCTTCAATTCTCTTTCTAGCTTCATTCTGTAAGATTACTGGATTCTCCCATTCATCTGCGTCTTCATCTGTAATCATCCTCATCAATCCGTCGTTAAATTTTGGTGAATAACCGTGAAACATTTCGAAAGGAGTTTTATTTGTAGTCGTATTTATCATATTGTTTAAATTTCTTTCGCATTCCTTAATCTTTTTGTCCCAGTCTCTCTGATTCGGATTTTCCATACTCGTTTTAATCGTAGCCAAAATTGTTTGATTTGCTCTTTCCACCATTCCATTACCACTTGGATGTTGAGTTGAATTGAGTGTATGACTGATTTCATTATTTTGACAGTACTCTCGAAATTTCTTCGCTGTGAAACATGGTCCTCTATCGCTGATAATTTTTTCTGGTAACCCAAAATCATCTACAAAACTCTTCAATGCAACTAACACATACTTGGTTGCAGTACTTTTCATAGGATATAAGCGTGTAAATCTCGTAAAATTATCAATTATTACAAATAATTCTGTATTTCCTCTTGAACGTTTTACGAATGGTCCTAAATGATCTATATGTATAATTGCAAAAGGTCTTCTACCAGGTCTAATTGGATGCAGTACTCCTTGTTTCTTACCACTAGGCATTTTATTTACTAGGCATTCGAAACACATCGAAATGTGACGCATAACATATCGTTTCATTCCTTTAAACCAGTATGATTCCTTGATTTTGGCAACAGTTCTGTCTGCTGAAAAATGTCCCAAAAGATCGTGAAATTTTACTACGATACTTTTTTTCATCGATTTAGGTATGACATATAACAATTTCTCCTTTTCCTGATCTTTCACTTTACGAAACAATCGATTATTCTTCAAGACGTAATTTTCAGTTACATATTTCTCTGCATTCGTTCTATCATTTATCTTTTTCTTTAAAATGTCTATTAATTTGCGTAATTCTGGATCTGAATGCTGAATCATAAGAATTTGTTCATCTATCGTTAGCGTTAAACAAACTTCCAAGTTGTTTTCAATTATAGAGTCTTCTGGCTGATCAACTGGCGATCGGCTCAATGCATCTATGTGATTCATTCTTTTGCCTTGCCTGTGCTTTATTTCAAGATTGTATTCCTGGATCAGATTACTCCACCTTGCTATCTGAGGATTTGAAGATTTCTTCGCGTTTAAATAAACTAAAGCTTGGCAGTCTGTAATTACCGTAAATCGGATTCCAATTAAAAATTGTCGAAGTCGTGTCAAAGTCCAAACTATAGCCATTAATTCTAATTTGCTTGAATGATAATTCTTTTCTGTTTCTGTTGTTCCTTTACTTACACAATAAACTAAATGCCACTTTCTATCTTCACCTTTTTGCAATAGCTTTCCTGCCAGCCCTTTGTTGCTCGCGTCTGTGTTCACTTCAGTCTCTGCTTCGGGATTATATAATGCTAGTATTGGTTCATTAGTTAAATGATCTTTTAAAGTACTGAATGCTTCTTGCTGATCTTCGTTCCAACAAAATGTTTCATCCTTTCTCGTCAGTCTCGTTAGCGGCTCAGCTTTCTCTGCGTATTTCGGTACAAACTTTCTAAAGAAACTTGTAAGACCTAAAAATTGTTTAACTTCATGTTCATTGATTGGTTTAGGAAAGTTTAATATGGCTCGTACTTTTCTTGGTCCAGGTTGCATACCATTTGATTTTATTAGAAATCCCAAATACTCAACTTCATCTTTTCCAAATTCGCATTTTGTCAGTTTCAATGTCAGCATTGCTTCTCTCAATCTATCAAACACTTTCCTGTTTTCAGTTTCGCTTCTTCAGTTAAAGGAATCTGCAAATATCGATGAGCTAAGTCCAATGTAGTGAAAACTTTACACTCACTAAGACATTCAAGGAGATCATCTATCCTAGGGAGTGGAAATTTATCTTTAACAGTTTGCGAATTCAACTTTCTATAATCTATCACTAATCGTAATTCACCTGTTTTTTTCTTTACGAGTAAAACTGGACTAGCATACGGAGATCTTGTTTCAGTAACAAGTCCATATTTCTTCCATTAATTTATTATCTTCTTTATAGAAGCATGCTCTTCGGCATTGGTTTTATACGACTTCATGCAAATAGGCTTACTCCCTTCAATTTCTTTAATATCCATTTTTGTTAAGTTTGTACACCCTAATTCCTCCATATTTAATGCAAAACAATCTCGATACTCATTTATCAAATGTAAAACTTCCTGTTTTCTTTCTGGCGTAGTATTGTTATTAACTTTAATTTCTTGTAAAGTATTCGGTCTCCTAAACTTCTTAATTTCATTTATTATCAGTATTTCCTTTTGACTTGAATTTTCAGTTTTCTGATCTGAACTTGGTTCAACTAATTCTGCTACTTCCGCTCTACCGATACATTGACTCTCTTTCAAAATTAGTTTTCGATCGCTGTAGTTAGTGACTGGTATCACTGTTTCTCCCTGTAATACTTCCAATAATGAGCCCAACTCATCTTCCGATCCACTTATTAAAACATAACCGTTATTTATTTCATCAGTTTTAACTTTCACGAAATTAACCGTATTACTTTCGATTTGAGTTTCTTGGGAAGCCTTCAGTTTAATTCGCGGAGTGTTGCTATCATTTTGCAACTGTGAAAATGGGCAGTCATTAGCATAGCGTATGTGCAAGGTATTTCCTATCTTGGCGTATGCAATATGCGGTAAATCAATCGATGTTCGACCAACTAATAAGTCGCATGGTTGCGTTTCATCTCCTACAATTAGAACTGTAATGTCCTTTCCTTCCACATTATCAATCTCTAAGTTAACAGTTACTTTTCCCAATGTTCTAGCGGCTGGTTTATTCTGGTTCCCAAAGCCAAACAATTCCTCCACATCAGGTTTTACAATAAGATTCAGTCTCTTAGCCGCAGACTGTTTCAATAAACACGAACTAGAACCCGTATCTATGATTGCAGTAATTTCTTCTCCATTATTGATGCGAGCATACTTTAAATATACAGCTGGTGAAACACCTGAATTCTGGTCCACGGATAAATTATTTTTAACATTTGTCAAGTCTGGATTCTTAGACGTACACTTTTTAAAAGTACGACCCTTTTCATTACATTTCCTGCAAATAATTTCTTTTTTAGGCTGAGGACAATCCGTCGCTATATGTCCATAATCATCACAATTGAAGCGTTTCGGCTCACCCTTTTCATTGCGGATGCCAGAATTATATTCCCTTTTCCTTTCGTCTGTTTTATAAAACTTATCTCTCAGATTGTATTTATTATCAAAACTGTTTTTAAAACCCACTTTGAAATTATCATCTGTCTGCATGGAATCGTTAACATTTCTTTGTCTTGAATACTGATTATAGGATCCTTCATAAAATTTAGAACCAGATTTGGGCTTAGAATTATGCCTAAAAGTTTTATTTTCTACTTGAAGTACTTTTATCCCTGCCCGAATATTTTCATATTCATCTAGTTTTTCAGCTAACTCTTCAGGATTAATGAATTTAGACAAATCATCAATGAAATGGTCTCAGATAGCAGCGGGGACCCTTTTCTTTAATTGATCAGTAATAATAAGTTGTTTTAAGGAGTCAAAATCTGTTACATTTAATCCAGCAAGCCACTTTTCAAAATAATTTTTTAATTCAAACGTGAAGTTCTTCCACGTATTACGCAATGTTTTAATATGATCAACGAACTTTTGCCGAAACTGTTCAGGGCTTAACTTAAATTTTCTCAGTAGCAGTTGCTTAACGTGCTTATAGTCGTTAGCTTTCTCTTCTGATTCACAGGCAAGTTGAGTTATTTCATAAGGCAATAGACCCAACAGCTGAGAAACCCAGTTTTGTTCTTCTAACCCAATACGTCGTGCCTGTCTCTCAAATAAAACTAGATAAAAACTTATATCACCTTCATTCAAATCATACTTATGCATTAATTTACTCATATCACAAATATTACTTCTACTAACATTAGAAGGAACAGAATCATTTACATTACTACTTCTGATTTCCGCTTCTATTTTCAATTTTTCAAGCTCAAAAGTTCTTTGCTTATCTTTTTCTATAATTTCCATTTCAAATGCTCTTTGCTTATCTTTTTCTAAAATTTCTAACTTTTCCCTGTCTAAACGATCATTTATAATTCTATCTAGCATTTGTTTAGTAAAGTCTTCGTTATAATTCTTACTATTCAAAATCATATCTCTTAAGCCTACAATTTTAATATCAGAAGGGACATCTACATCAAGTTCCAAAGCAAGTTCTTTTAAGTCACATTTCTTGCCTCTTGCCAAATAAGCCATCTTAGACTTCAACTTTCAAATAATAATACAATAATTATACTTAAGTTCTTTCCGTTTAATACTTAGACATAACATAAACAGTTTATAAATTCACGTACCTTTCTACTTTCAGTTTTGGCGAGCTTCCGCATTCAGTTTAGGCTTAGCGTACGTTAAGGCAATACGTTGTTAAATCTAGATAATAATTCTAGCTTATCCCACTTCTGAAATGTTAGCAATTAATTAGTTCCTTTATCAGGGTCAATGTTCCTTCTTACCTTCTTCGGGAACATAGAAGGACCTGACTCGGAACAGAGAGCTTACTAAAGCTATGTTCACTAATTGTGGTAAGTAGACAGGATACAGACGAAGGGTATACAAAACCCTTTATTTTTCTCTATATACAATAACTTCCGTACTTCGGAATACACTGACCCGCCACTTGGGGTCTAACGTAAAAGTATAAAAAATAAGACTAAACTCTAATTTAACTTTAGAATAATAAACGTGGAAGATTGGCCTTATATTAACAGGAAGGCGTATGTAGTACAGATAACTGAGAACACTACAATACGTTTAAAAGTTATCAAGAGGACTAAAACCTCTGGCCTGGAAGGCAACAAGCAACTGCGTAACTTCTAAGGTAAGCGGCCTGCTTCGAACTCACTGCTTCCTCTCTCTCGCTTGGCAAAAGGCCACAACTTAAATACTTGGCGTTCGCCAGACAAACTTTGCATAAAAACCTTAACGCTTATAATTCTGGCCGGAAGTAGAAAATAAGAAGTGATAGTAAAGATTTAAAATAAAATAAACGTTAGTAAAACTTAAGATCCTTACATACTTCCCGCCAGAGTTAATTAGTTTGAAACTGAGGTCTAAAACGACCTTGTTGAAAACTTTTAGCTCTAGAATCTAACGCGAGGCCAATCTTTCACAAATATTTCTTCGCTAGAAACTAGAAATTTAAAAGAAAAAAATTTGTTTTTTTTTACAATAGCAGCTCCCAGGATATACAACAATTTTTTTTCATCTGTACTGCATCTAAACAGGAGCTTTTATTCAATTCTGGTTCCTTCCAGAGATCTGGAAGGAAAACTAGTTTAATGAAATGTTACACAATGAAATGGCAAGTAACATATAAAATTATACTTCTCTTAACATTCTTATTTCATTCATGACTATTTTAATTATCTCTCCCCGTGCTCTCTGACATGTGTTGTAAAAGAACACCAAACACGAATGTGTTTCTGTCTACGTGTTCCACACTTCCTCCTACAATCAAAACACTAACGTGTTAAAATTCAACATAACAAGACCTCTTAACACACCCTAATTTCAACTCTAAACCCTGAGGTACTATTCTAAAAGTGGCTAACTCTAAAGTGTAGCGTCAGAGAGCCTAACTACACCATTCAACCTTTAACACATATTCGCCATGCTTTAGTCTTTTTACAGTCAGACGAATAAAAAAAATTTTAACATTCACTTTTACCATATCACGGTATTTCTTAACATTTAAAATAACAGTTCACATGTATATAAGAACATATCAACATGCCGTTAATTTTACACATTTGAAAACATACATTAGTAGTACATTGTTAACTTCTATTCTTTTCAAAGCAAGTGCCAATTCTTTCTACATTGAAATAATACATTTCAAAAAGTCTTTCAGACTAAAATTCTTTCCCGCTAGAGTGCTTTAAATAAAATTTATACAATAACTTTTTACAATATTTAAGTCTTTACACAACGCTATTATACATCAACTTTAGTTTTACGCGCGAGTAATTTAAAAACATAATACGAAAATCGGTAACAACTCATTTCTCGCCCTTTTGGCGATAAAGGTAGACCTCGCGTGAGGTAAAACTTCTTGAAATCTGCCACTTGCAGTAAGAATGAAAGATTAACTTAAGTTTGCAAAGTAACATAAAATTTTACTTATCTTTGTGATATTCGGACATCCTTTTCTGGGCCCAGTCTTTAAAGGTATTGCAGATAGTAGTTTGATTTATCCTCCTTCTTGTACGGGCTCGCCCTTCAGTGCATTCCTCTGGAAGCTTCCTTTTTTCACCAGTTCGGCCACCCTTGAATACCTTCTTTTTCTCCTCTGCTTGTCGTCTTGGCCGTTTGATGGCAGCTGGTCTTGGCGGAACCGGGAAACTTCTTTCGTGTTCTTGCTTGGACCTCGTTGCTGGCCGTTCAAATTTTCCTTGTACTTTTTCCTCCGCCGCTGATGGCCCTTCCGCAGTTCGGCTACATTTACTGCGGAGAGTCCTGTCGGATGAGTCGATCTTCCGTTTTAGAGCCGGGTATTAGTTGCCGTCATTTCTCCTGGTTCTCTTCACATACGTCGTCCTTCTCCCTTCTTCATTTTGGGGGTGTTCGTGAACTCTCTTTTCTGGACGGTGGAACGGCTTCTTTTTCTTGCTACCTTCAATTTTTCCGCGGGGCAATTTTCTTTTCACTTGCTCCTGCCTCTTATTGGCTTGCCCTTGTACTTGTCGTTTTTCCACCTCTGGAGCTTGTGCCTGCGGTGTCTGCCGTGCCGGATTCTGCAAAAGATCTGAAAATATTTGCATTTTATTACGATCGAAGTAGGGTTTGATTTGATCAATGTTTGCGGAACAGGTTTCACCATTTCTGGCTTTTAACACTACTACAGCGTGAGTTATTTTTTCTATAACATATGGTCCTTCAAATCGTGGAAAAAATTTGGCAGTTTTATCTTCTGGTGCTGAAGAAAGTGAATGCTTAATTTTTAAAACTTCATCCCCTACTTTATAAGTTACTCCCCGTCGTTTCAAATCATAATAGAGCTTCTGTTTTCTTTGTGCTACTTCCGTATTCTTCTTTGCTTCCTTAATTAGTTTTTCTATATCACCCATTTTAAATTCTGGGGCTCTTTGTTGCACATAAAATAATTTATCTAACGGTGTTATAATCTTTCTGCCTAGAAATAACTCAGCAGGAGTTTCGCCCGTTGTATCATGTTTTGCGGTCCTAAGGGCGAAAGCAAATTCATTGACATAGTTATCCCAGCTTTTATGAAAATTTTTAACATAACTACGGATAATTTTCACTATATTTCTATTGATCCGTTCCGCTATATTTGATTGCGTCCGATACGGGACCATTTTTAAATGACGTATGCCCAGTTTTTGGCACATGTCTTCAAATATATTACTTACAAATTGAGGACCATTATCCGATATAACTTTTAGGGGCGCCCCGTATTTTAAAATATATTTATTTAAAATAGAATCAGTAACTAATTTCGCGGAGGCTCGTTTTAAGGGAACAATTTCGGTCCATTTAGTAAAATGATCAACCATAACAAGGAGATAGCGACTTTTATTTAACTGACTTTTTGGGAAAGGGCCCAATAAATCGATGCCAATTATTTCATTTGGAAATTCGGATTTAATACTATTTAGAAACCCGGCCGGGCGGAAATTAATATAATTAACTGGTTGACATGTTGGACAGGACTGGGCATACGCCCTTGTTAACTTTTGCAGTTCAGGAAAGTAGACTGCCTCGCGTACAGTCGGTCACAAAAGTATTCGAACACCGGTACCCTATCAGAAAATGACAAGATGGCGTTTTTTTTTCTCTTTCTCTCTGTGTGTCGTGTTATTCCATCCTAGGTTTTCTTCTTCCCCCCCCATCTTGGAAAAAACTGGAAAAAATTGGTTACGATCTCTTTTTGAATGGGGAGATGCCATTTTGAGAAAAAGCTGACGACCCTATCTTGGAGAATGAACATGACCGCTCTACACACCCTTTTACTCTCTCTCTCTGTTTTTGAATTGGGAAGCCATTTTGGGAAAAAGCAGACGACCCTATCTTGGAGAATGGAAATGAACGCCTCTCCCTCTCTCTTTGAAATGGAAAGCCATTTTGGGACCCTCTATTCTTGGGGAGGGAGAAAACTGAAGTCTGAACTTCGCTGTCTCTGAAAAGCGGACCCTCTTCTTCTGATCTTGAAGAACTGAAAATGAACGCTCTACACGATCTCTCTTTGAATTCAGAAGGTATTTTGGGACCTTCTAATGTTGGAAAACTGAAATGAACGCTCTACGCATTTTCTCTCTCTCTCTCTCTCTTTGAGATGAGTAGCCATTTTGGAGGATTCTCCACCACCATCCTAACCTTGGAAAACTGAAATGAACGCTCTACACCTTCTCTCTCTCTCTCTCTCTCTGAAATGGGTAGCCATTTGAAAACTCCCTAACTTTGGAAAAAACAGAAATGAACGCTATACACCATCTCTCTTTGAAAACGGGGGGTGTTATTTTGAGACCTCCCTCCCCTAAACTTGAAAAAAAAACTGAAATGAACGCTCTACACTTTCTCTCTTTGGACATGGGTAGCCCTTTGGGGACCCTCTCCTCTTGGTAGGAAAAAAAAAGAACTGAAGTGAAGGCTCTACACAATCTCTCTTGGAATGGGATCCATATTTCGGGAAACGTGGATCACCTCATGCTGGAAAACTGAAGTGAACCACCAAGATTGGACTCTATATAATATTTTTTTTAATTGACATCATGACCCTCCTCCAATTTGTTATTTAAAAAATTGTTTTTTTTTTTGGTTTTTATCCCATTTCCGATGTGATTTCAAAAATGCAATTCCATAACAGTTCAATTTCATTCGAGGTTAAATGATCTAAACAGTCTTTGATCCACCCATCCGTATGATTATTTTCTTCTCCTTCCTGTTGCACCAAATTTTGTAAGTCCATATAATCATTCCATACGGGAAGGGCTGGATCCTCACAAGGCTGTCTTGAAACACTTGGAGTCACTTTGGGATGAGTGGAGGGATCTAGGATGTCTGGACCCGGCTGCGATTCTACCTCCATGATTTCTGGACCCGTTGGAACTTGTTTACCGGCTGAAATTCTACCTCTACGATTTCTGGACCCGTTGGAACTTGTGAACCCGGCTGTGATTCTGCCTCCATGATTTCTGGACCTGTTGGAACTTGTGGACCCGGCTGACATTCTACCTCTACGATGTCGGGACTTTTTGAAGCTTGTGGACCCGTCTGACATTCTACCTCTACGATGTCGGGACAGGTTGGAGGAGAAGAAGAAGAAGAAGAGGATACTAGAAGAGGTTCTGTCTGTGAGGAGTCCGAAAGAGGTTGCCTGTTTGAAAAAGTCGGGGAAGAAGAAGAAGAAGCTTCTGGATTCTGAAGCGGATCTAGCACGCCAGGTAGGTTCCGGTAAGTCGACCGTTTTTTAAGCGGTAATTTTTTTTCTTCATCCTCATCTTCAATTGTGATGACTTCAATTTCATTCCGTTGCCGGGTCGATTTTGTTTCGGGAAATAACGGTTTGGTCCAGCTCCTCTTATCATCTAAGGAAGGGATGGGTAAAGGTGACGGAGGGTTTTCTTCTTCTTTTTCTTGAAACATCATCGGCGATTGGAAAGAAATCTCCTCTTTCAATTGTTTCCAAAGCGAGTACGAGCACCGATCGACGAGAAAGAGACTCTTCTGGGTTGTGACGATGAGATATTGCGTTTTCGGGGGAACGACATAGTTTTGAAAAGGTCTTAGAATATATTTCTTATATTTCATCCTGTCGCTGACTTTAAAACTTCTTTCCTTCAGATTGGGGGACGATGATTCGTAATAGGCGAGAGGAGCGGCTGTGGTCTGAACAATATGAACTTCGTCCTCAGCCGTCGTTCTCACTCCAAACGTAAAATATCGTTTCGTGAGAAAAATATTCTTCCACCGAAAACTCGTGCGCGGATCCGTATATCGCCGGTCTGTTTGAATGGGCCGTCTCAAAGCTCGATCCATCCGATTCGAAGAGAAGGGAGATTCCTCTTTCGTTTGTTGCGATTCGAATAAATTTCTGTATATATTCTGAACGAGCAGGTTGGAGGATTCGACATCTTGGTTGAAAGAAACGATCGCTTGTTGAGGTGGTAAATGCGGAATAAATGTCGCACAATGACACGCCAAAAAAATTTTCAAGTTGGAGATTTGCTTTAGCGTCTTCAAATCCTCCCCGTTCGAAATCCGTTGAGTTGGAAAAACGTCTAATAGCGACATGGCTCCCAATGGAAAAGAAATGATCTCGCCCAGTACTCTCGCCTTTTTATATATCTATATAGACACACACAGACACACATAGAGGCTCTATGACGTCCGTTTTATTTGTTTTTTTTTGTTTCTCTCTCTCTCTTCTTTCCAAGAAATCTTATCTCCATGACCTCTTTTTCTTTTCTTAAAAAGATGAATGTGTGTGGGAATGAGGAAGTGAAAGTAATAATTTAATAAACAAAAAATTATCCAACCATGACCTTCTTTTTTTTTCAAAGTCACCATTTCCAATCCAAGGACGTCCAGAGATAGAGGAAGCAGGGAGAGAGGAGGAGGGAAGGGAAGGTCACACTCTCTTTCTCTCTATAAATAAAAGGGGAGAGCCCCAAAGTCGTATTTTTGTCCAAGTGGATCATGAGGAGGCATCCCCAGCTCACTACGTGTATTCCTTTCAAATATAAATATGTTGATCTTTCCTTTTATATCATGCAAGGTGTCGTTTACCTGAAAGCCTCCGATTTTTCAAAATGTGCGGGTTATTATACCGTGGGGAGTTATCAAAAGATGCGGGACGAATTTTTGTCCGACGAAAACGTGTTGATGGCTCGTGACATTCCACCTTTGGATGCACAAATTTTGTTAATGAAACGAGCCAAATATTTTTACACGTCCCACTTTCTAATCGTCTCGCAAATGAATAGGATTATGGATCGTCTTGAGAAGACAAAAGGGATTCTCGTTCATTTTAGTGAATGGTTGCATAAATGTTTGCACGAACCTCTCTCGATCGAGAAGACTGGGAAGAATACCTATTATATTCTTCTCGAGGACTCTCCTCGTTCGTCTCATCTTAGAGAAGCTACGACTTTTGAAAAAATCCTCGAGCAAGAAAAAATAGAATGGTGGAACAACTACCCCATCCCTCTCCCCGAGCATCAAGAGGAGCCTGTTCAGAAGAAAAAGAAAAAACCTTTCCAAAAGCCTATCCTCATCCTCCTCGATAATGATGGGGATGAGGAGAAGCCTGTTCAGATTCCTCTCCGTTTGTCAAAACCCGTCGAGGATGAAAAACCTCTCCCTTCCTCAAAACCCCTTGAGGAAGAGAGACCCCTCGAGAAGGAGAAATCTCTCCCATTGTTAAACCTCCTCGAAGATGAAAAACCTCTCCATTTATCAAGACCCCTCGAGAAGGAGGGACCTCTTCCTTTATCAAACCCCCTCGAAGATGAAAAACCTCTCCATTTATCAAGACCCCTCGAAAATGAGGGACCTCTCGATTTGTCAAAACCCCTCGAGGATAAGGGAACCAAAACTTCTCTCTCTTTCGAAGAGGAGGGACCTCTCAATTTGTCAAGACCCCTCGAGAATAAGGGAACCAAAACTTCTCTCTCTTTCGAAGAGGAGGGACCTCTCAATTTGTCAAGACCCCTCAAGAATAAGGGAACCGAAAATCCTCTCCCGTTCTCAAGACTTCTCGAGGAGGAGGAGGAGGAGGAGGAGAGACCGCTCCATGTCTCAAGACAGGACCCCCCTCTATCTCTTGAGGATCCGAGAGAAACGATTCCTATTGAAAACCATCTATCGACAATCCCCAGAAAAGGTCTTCGGAGGAGATTAGACTTCCATGTAGAAAACGAATCTGCCACAATCATCATCATCATAATAATAATAATAATAATAATAATATACCCCCTTCTCAACAACAGAATCCTACAACATTTGCAGATAAATGCATTCAAACCAATCCCTTTATAGTAACCCTTTTGATTTGATTGGAGAACCCGTGCATTAGCCTCGAAAAATAAAATGAGATTCTAGACTGTTTCTATGACCAGAATGTTAAGCCAATAGATAGGTCTAGCTCAGAATTTTTCTTTTTAAAAGAAAATAAATAAATAATCCAAAGACTATTCGTAAATATAAATGGTAAAGTCTCGAGTCGGCTGGAAAAAAATTTTCAGAGCTGAGAAAAATTCTCCAACTCAAAAAAAAAAAAAAAAAAAACACTTTTTGTTAATTTTTATCATGTCTTGGACATGATAAAAATTAACGACCCTCTTCCCTTTTCGTCTGGAAATGTTGTCTCACTCTTTTGAAAAACAAATCGTGATTCATTCATGGAATGATTGCCATTAGAGAAAGGATGAGTCATGATCTATTTTTAGAAAGGGTGAGACATCCTTCCCAGACACAAAGGGAGGGTCATTAATTTTTATCATGTCTAAAGACATGATAAAAATTAACCAAAAGTTGTTTTTTTTTTCATTAGAGAATTTTTATCTCAGCTCTGAGAAATTTTTTTTTCTCCCAGCCGATTCGAGACTTTACCATTTTATTAAGAATGATTTCTCCCTGATCTATTATTTCAAAATTCCAAGTTTCGCTTCAGAACCATCTGTGCTGTTGAAGAAGTAACATGATATATGTATTTTTTTAATGAGTTCTGTCAAGATTGAATTGTGCAGGATCGACCTTGCGAATTTTTTCTCTGTGTCTTTAAATAATAATGATACCGAACCGCTTTTTGTAGAGCGCAATGGAAAAAACCTTTTGTATGGTTAGGACAATTGATGTGTTCGATCCCATTGTATTTGAGAATCTCTTGCGTCGATCCCGAAATGCAATAAATGGATCTTTGCAACCATTTCTCTAAAAACTGCCGTTTCATTTCTCCTCGCACCCAAATCATGGAAAAAGGTTCCGTCAACATCGTTAACACCCATGGAAAATAACTGTACGGAATTTCTCCTTCGTACCACGACAAGCCGTGATAATAATCACTCGCCCACACAGCGGTTCGTTTTTCTTTCTCGGTGAGCATTTGCCATGGAAACGGGGGTTTAAAAACAAATACCCCTCGAGAAGTAACGTCCAATGTGACGTAAGCCAATTCTTTCACAATAAAGGCTCCTTGAGAATCGTAGAAACCTTCAAAGTCGAGCACGAGTTCCATGTTTTTTATTTCTTTTTCTTTCCAAGGTGACCTTTATTATTATGATGATGGATGTGTATTGAAATACGCACGATATTATTCAAAAAACAAATATATATATACGAATGTGACCTTTCCCAGAATTCATACGACCTGTCACGTGCAACCTTCTCTCTCTCTCTCTATAAAAGAGGAGACGGCGAGAGAACGCTATCCATTTTTTCTTCAGGACACACAGCGAGAGAGAGAGAGAGAGAATTTTGTTTTCTTTTTTTCCTCAATTGAAGAAGATGGACATTTTGAGTACCAAACCTCTCAAAGATTTCTACATTGTTCTGGACATGGAATACTTTCACTGTTATGATCCAAAGACGGGAGATATATGTTTCATCTTGAAAGAACTGGGCTACATCACTTGCGATTTAACCTTATGCGGATCCACGATTTTTCTCCCTCCTGTCCATTACGATGACTTATCGTCCCGCAATCAAGCTGTGGTCAACCAGACTACAAATAACCGACACGGCCTGCAATGGATCGAGGGTCGTCTTTCCTACGAGCATCTTCCTACGATCCTGAAAATACTGACCGAAAATGTGGAGGTGATCTACGTCAATGGATACGATAAAGCCGAATTTTTCAGCAAGCTTTGCCAGCGATCCGTTTACGAGTTTTATATCCCAGGGAAAACCGAGTGGCGGAACAAGTCGAAATGCACGCGACACCAATATTTTCAAAAGATGATTCATTGTGCCGAGAATAAGGTGAGAAATTTTCGATACCATTTGATGGAGGGTAGTTACGTTTTCCGGAAATTACATTGTTACCCCTTCGAGAGCAAAGCTGTCGAAGAGGAGGCGGAAGAATCTCCCCAGGAGAACTCGTGCGACGATGAGGAGGAGGAGGAGGAGGAGGATGAACTTTCTAATAATAATAATAATAAATGTCTAAGTTGGGATGCTTTAGAGACCCAAGAATATTGGTCTCAACCCTTATCTCACCTAGACCTGAAAGAGGATCCTCAAGTGTACTCTTTGTGGTCCTCTTCTAAAATTTGGTCTTGGAGAGAACCCTTGAATGTTCATGAATGAAATGGTATGTAAATCCCTAGAGAAAAAAAATAGAAAAAAAAGTTCCTTTTTTTTGTAATATGTTGATTTCTTTCCAATCCCATTTCTTTTCTATAACTCCAGCCCAATCGACGAGAAGAAGACGAATTTTCCAAGTTACACAAGACGTAGAAAGATTTCACAAGGATTTATAAATCACACGCTCCCACATGATATATGTATAGAGAGAAAAAGACCCTCTGTTCTCTAGCCAATACGTCAAGACTTCCCTAAACTAAGAGAGATCATGTGTACCGAGGAAACCTTAGCAGAGCAAGTGGAAAGACTTTCAAAGAGATTAGAAGAGTTAAGACGGGATAGATTTACAGTTCCGCCGACTAAAGAGGAAACTATCATCGATTTCAACAAACCGCTGTACTTTCATCCCCTACCCCAAAGAATGAGACGAGTGGACTCGCCGTTGAACAGTTCCAATGAGAAACAAAATGTCACTTATTTGAATAGTCAATTTCAACACATGAATATTTCATAAGTATTTTTTTCCCTAAAGCGTAGGGAGATAGGATCAGTAGTTTTTCCCTTTTCATCGTCGAAAAAGATTGGCAGGAAAAATCTTTCTCAGCTCTCTCAGAAAAATTTTTTAGCCTTAAAAAAAAAAAAAACTTTTTGTTAATTTTTATCATGTCTTAGACATGATAAAAATTAACTCTACCCCCCCCCTTTTGTCTGGAAAAGTTGTCTCACACTTTCTAAAAATAGACCATCACTCCTCCTTTCCTAAAGAATAGAATTCCAAGAATGGGATCTGGTCTATTTTTAGAAACGGTGAGACCCTATTCCCAGACAAAAGGCGGGTAGAGTTAATTTTTATCATGTCTAAAGTTCAGGGTCCATCCATCTTCTTATGTGAAACGGTGACCCTGACGAGATCGAGATAAACAAGTCCTGTGAGTTGTTTTGTAATCTTGACGCGATCCAAGAAAGACTTTTTATTTTTTTTTTGAAATAGGCGGGGGGTGGGGAGAGAAAATATTCTCACGACCCTCAGATATCTTTTCATAAATATATTTTTTATCAAAGTGTTTCTTTCATTCCGATCCTTTTAAGAGGTTGGAATGACCCTGACATTTAGATGGGGTCGCGATCCCGACAGATGTCGCGCGAGTATAAAAGTGTGTATCCTTCGCGAGATTTCTTCAGAGAACAGAAGAAGACGTGAACTGAGCTGGTAAGTCCCTTTGATCCTATGAATATGGTTATCTATAAACTCGATTTGATTCTTTGTTTCTTTTTTTAATAATCATAATAATCATAACTTCATTTAAAAAGAACTCTCTTCTTAACCCTTTGAAAAGAAAAATGTCTCTTTCAAGACGACGACTCTAAAACGTTTTATTGTTTCCCCCCCCCCTTTCTAGATCTTCCCTGTGATACATATATACCTTTTCGATTCTCTTTTTTGCTCCTGTTTGTGGAAGACATCACCGTATTCATCGCCATGGCATGTTCAGAAAACTTTATCGTGCTCGATCTAGAGGGTTTCCAGTCCTACAACCACAAGAAGGGTGAATTTACCTACGTTTTAAAAGAATTGGGCTATGCGACAAAAGATTTTTTGACCGTGGGATCGTTGACGTTTACTCCTCCTCACCCCTCCCACCAACTGAGTGAAAAAAACCAAAAGACGAATGCCTGGCTGACAAGAAACCGGCACGGACTTCGTTGGAACGAGGGTCATATTCCCCTACAACCATTTAGGACGCATTCTCCAATCGCTCACTCACATCTTCTCCACGATTTATGTGGTGGGATTGCAGAAAGCTAAATTCTTTGCTAAAGCCCTGGATTATCAAAAACCCGTGACGGAAATTTATGTGCCAGATGGAATCATTTGGAAGTATCGGGAAAAATGTGCCCGACATCATCAAAGGATGAAATATTTCCATTGTGCCGAAAACAAAGTGCGCAACTATCGATGGCATATTATGGAAGGAGATTTTCATATCAATCACGTCTATCCAGATGGAACGGAGAAAGAGGAGAGGATTCAGGAGGAAGCAGACAATCCTCTGCAAGCTTTTGATAAGGCCTACGATCAGTTAGAGAAGGATCCGTCCCCAAAAGCGTACGATAACCTCATCCAGAAATGGGATAATCTGTCCTGTTTCCAAGTGATGGAACATCCTGATGAGCATACGCCTTTAAACTTGATGGGCTCTTCTACTTCTTCTTCTTTGTCGTCAACTTCCTCCAATAACTCGAGGAAGACGGAGGGTTGGGGAGACATACCTGAAAATATTCCCCATTACGATCCGGCAGCCTGTTGGGACGAACCTTCCAAAGAATCTCATGAGACCCCCAAAATATCTTCAGAGGATCCAAAGACAAAATCCACTGAGTGTTGGGACGATGAACGGACGACTCATGCTCCAAAATCCACTAAGACTATATCCGCTGAGTGTTGGGACAATGAACGGACGACCCATGCTCCAAAATCCACTGAGACTATGTCCACTGAGTGTTGGGACGATGAACAGACGACTCATGCTCCAAAATCTACTGAGACTATGTCCACTGAATGTTGGGACGATGAAACCGAAAAGACGACAGAGAATTGGGATGACCGTTCTCAAAAGTATTTGAATTGATATATACATAAACTCAGGAGAAAAAAAATAAAGAAAAGATTTTTAGAAATAAGTAGGGAAAGGTTCTCCGCTTTCCCTATATTTATGGAAATGGACTGAGAAGAGAGAGAGACGAATCAGGAGACCAAAAAAAATGGGTCTTGGAAGGAATGAGTGCAAATGCATTCGATTCCTTCCAAGACCCATTTTTTTTTGGGTCCCTCTCTCATCCAATCTTGGAAAAGAACTTTGTCCTATTTTTCTAGGTCCATTCAAAAAGAAATGAATCTATCCATAAATTTTCTTAAAAGAAAAAAAAAAAAAAAAAAAAAAAGATCCTTTACCTCTTGACGGTCCAAAGTCGAGAATCTTGGAAAAAGTCATCCACTCTCTCCATCCAGTCAAGCTTCTCTGTAGAAAATCTAGTAGGTGCATCTCCATTCTTGAACACCTGGCAGTTATTATTGGACGCGAAACGTCGAATGCTGAAATAGTTAACAGTGAGCCCATTCTTAAAGAAACGGGGATGTTTTATTCATCCAGTCGAGTGCGGAAAAATTTCTGAGAGCCGGAGAAAAACTTCTCTGGCTGAAAAAAAAAAAAAAAAAAAAAAATACCCCCCTTTTAGTCTGAAAATTGATGTCTTCAATTTTTCAATTTTCAAATTTTCAGACTAAAAAGGAGGGTAATTTATTTTTCAGAAACTTTTCCCAGCCGACTCGATGTGAATAAAACTTTACTTTTTTTTTAAGAATGTTATTTAATGGATCGATTTCAACCTATTGAGTTTCACTTGAGTTCCGGCCGTGCTGTGGGCCCACCTGGATACACGTTTTACCCTTTTGGAATAGAATAAAACTTTACTGTTTTTTAAGAATGTTATTTAATGGATCGATTTCAACCTATCGAGTTTCGCTTGAGTTTTAGATGTGAATAAAACTTTACTGTTTTTTAAGAATGTTATTTAATGGATCGATTTCAACCTATCGAGTTTCGCTTGAGTTCCGGCCGTGCTATGGGCAAACCTAGATACAAGTTTTCCCCTTTTGGAACAGAATTTCCGTCAAGGTAGGCTACTTTTCCTCTTTTTGCATTTTTCATGTCATTTCATTTGTATTACAATATACTGAAAACGCGCGTTCGAACTGATTTCTAGGCTATTTTTATACAAATGGAGCTCGATCCAAGAAAGAAATGATGTCTTTTTTTTATTTTGTGGACTGCCAATTTGTATTGGAATATACTGAAAACGGGTGTTTGAGTCGGTTTTCAGTATATTTCAATACAAATAGAGCTCGGTCCAAGAAAGAAATGATGTCTTTTTTTTTATTTTGTGAACTGCCAATTTGTATTGGAATATACTGAAAACGGGTGTTTGAGTCGGTTTTCAGTATATTTCAATACAAATAGAGCTCGATCCAAGAAAGAAATGATGTCTTTTTTTTATTTTGTGGACTGCCAATTTGTATTGGAATATACTGAAAACGGGTGTTTGAGTCGGTTTTCAGTATATTTCAATACAAATAGAGCTCGATCCAAGAAAGAAATGATGTCTTTTTTTTATTTTGAGAACTGCCAATTTGTATTGGAATATACTGAAAACGGGTGTTTGAGTCGGTTTTCAGTATATTTCAATACAAATGGAGCTCGATCCAAGAAAAAAATCATGTCTTTTTTTTATGTTGTGGACAGCCAATTTTGTATTGGAATATACTGAAAACGGGCGTTCACGTTGGTTTTCAGTATATTACAATACAAGTGGAGCTGGATCCAAGAAAAAAATGATGTCTTTTTTTTTATTTTGTGGACTGCCAATTTTGTATTGGAATATACTGAAAACGGGCGTTCACGTCCGTTTTCGGTATATTCCAATACAAATGGAGCTGGATCCAAGAAAAAAAATGATGTCTTTTTTTTATTTTGTGGACTGCCAATTTTGTATTGGAATATACTCAAAACGGGCGTTTACGTCGGTTTTCAGTATATTACAATACAAGTGGAGCTCGAGCCATGAAAAAAATGAAGTCTTTTTTTTATTTTGTGGACAGCCAATTTTGTATTGGAATATACTGAAAACGGGCGTTCACGTTGGTTTTCAGTATATTTCAATACAAATGGAGCTCGATCCAAGAAAAAAAATGATGTCTTTTTTTATGTTGTGGACAGCCAATTTTGTATTGGAATATACTGAAAACGGGCGTTCACGTTGGTTTTCAGTATATTACAATACAAGTGGAGCTCGATCCAAGAAAAAAATGATGTCTTTTTTTTATTTTGTGGACTGCCAATTTTGTATTGGAATATACTGAAAACGGGCGTTTACGTCGGTTTTCAGTATATTACAATACAAGTGGAGCTCGATCCATGAAAAAAATGATGTCTTTTTTTTATTTTGTGGACAGCCAATTTTGTATTGGAATATACTGAAAACGGGCGTTCACGTTGGTTTTCAGTATATTTCAATACAAATGGAGCTCGATCCAAGAAAAAAATGATGTCTTTTTTTTATTTTGTGGACAACCAATTTTGTATTGGAATATACTGAAAACGGGCATTCACTTCGGTTTTCAGTATATTACAATACAAATGGAGCTCGATCCAAGAAAAAAAATGATGTCTTTTTTTTATGTTGTGGACAGCCAATTTTGTATTGGAATATACTGAAAACGGGCGTTCACGTTGGTTTTCAGTATATTTCAATACAAATGGAGCTCCATCCAAGAAAAAAATGATGTCTTTTTTTTATTTTGTGGACAGCTAATTTTGTATTGGAATATACTGAAAACGGGCGTTCACGTCGGTTTTCAGTATATTTCAATACAAATGGACCTCCATCCAAGAAAAAAAATGATGTCTTTTTTTTATGTTGTGGACTGCCCTATTTTGTATTGGAATATACTGAAAACGGGGATTTCGAGTCGGTTTTCAGTATATTCTAATACAAATGGAGCTCTATCCAAGAAAAAAATGATGTCTTTTTTATGTTGTGGACAATCAATTTTGTATTGGAATATACTGAAAACGGGCGTTCGAGTCCTTTTTCCGACTATTTCTACACACATTCCACTATATTAAAATGACGTCATGGTTGAGTCCAAACAGAGTCGTCCCCGGACAGAGTCGTCTCCGGACAAAGTCGTCCCCGGACAATTTTATACCGAATTTGTATAGAGATATACTTAAAATTGGCTTGGAGGGGAGGGCGCTTTCTAGTATATTCCTATATACATTCGGTTGCATTCAGAAACAAAAAGAATGTCTTTTTGATGGACAAAAAACTTTTTGTTAATTTTTATCATGTCTTCTAGACATGATAAAAATTAACTCATCCCCCTTTTGTCTGGGTATGTTGTCTCACCGTTTCTAAAAATAGACCAGAACCCAGGCTTTTCTTGGAATTCTATTCTTTAAAAGGATGAGTCATGGTCTATTTTTAGAAAGTGGGAGACAACATTCCCAGACAAAAGGGGGGTGAGTTCATTTTTATCATGTCTAGAAGACATGATAAAAATTAACAAAAAGGTTTTTTTTTTTTTTTTTTTTTTTTTTTTTTTTTTTACATCTCAGAATTATTTTTTTCTGAGCTCTGAAAAATTTTTCCTAGCCGATCCCATTTCGTTTTTCGACTTTCACTTTCAACTCTTCACTTTTCCTATTCACTGTCGTTGGAATTGTGTTCAGTGGAGGCTATTTCTTTTTTTTTGCAATCTCGCTTTTAGTTTTCTCTGAGATTCTTTAGAAATGGCTATACAAATTTCACCATCTATATAGAGATGATGTCCAAACAAAGTCGTCCCCGGACCATCTTGATGACCGAATATGTATAGAAATAGTCTGAAAATGGGCTTGAGGGCCGGTTTCTGGACGATTCATCTACAAATTCGGCCGCATCCAGAAAAACAAAAATACATAATTTCTTTTTGGGTGGACAGGAGATGATAAATTTCTTTTCTCTCTCTCTCTCTCCCAATATTGGAGGAGAGAGTGGCCCAAAAAAAATGGGTCTCGGAAGGAATCGAATGCATTTTGAAATGCACTCATTCCTTCCAAGACCCATTTTTTTGGTCTCCTGATTCAACTCTCCAGTCTATGGAATAGGGAAAGCGGAGAACGTTTCCCCTTCTTTAAGCGACTGGAGACCATATCGCATCATCATCATCATCATCATCACCATCACCATCGTCCTCTTTCTGATACTTTTCAACGAAGGCTTGATGTCTCTGGATGATTTTGGGGAGATGATGGATCCCGAATTGAGTGATGAAAAAGAGAGGACTCTTTTTCCTTTCTTATTCGTCTTGCACAGTCTCTCGGAGGGTGATATACGTTTCCCCGTCCTCCTCAATTTTCGTCAGAGGTCTCATGAATATTTTACACATCCAAGGGAAGAGCGACTTGTTATGCAGGGATTTCGAAGCGACGAAGGCCGCTTCATTCGAAGTGAGGACAATCTGGTTCGGTTGACCCCATTCTTTGGAGTAGTTGTCCAAATCGCCTAGTCGAAGAAAATGGTGTCGATTAGGAAAAAAGACTTGGAGAACACTCGTCGTATGCGAGACGTTCGTAGGCAAGAGAGTCAAGATATCTTTGGCATTCCAGTACAGGAATCCTAGATCCACATACGCGTGCACGTAATAGTCATCGTTATATTCCAGTTTGAGCAGCATGGCTTTTGTATTTTTTTTTCCGTTCTCAAGGCGAAACACTCGTCTGATATGAACAAGAGCTCGCTGGCGATCCGTTTATATAGACTCCTCAGAGAGAGTGAGAGAGAGGGAGAGGGGAGGAGGAACAAGGTTGATGAATTCTAAAATAAAAAAAAATGATAACGAAATGAGTGTTTGTGAAGGTCATAGAGAGATGATTATAGAGTTGTTTTATTTTTTATTTTCTCAAAAGAAAAAACCAAAAGGGTCCCATTCCATACGACATGGCCTTTGAGAAGGTGACGGGGTCATGTGTCTACAAAGTTGATAAACTTTAGAATAAAAAAAAGCTTTCATCACGTAGCTCTCGAGAAGAAAATGACAGGGGTCTCTAGGAGAAGGTCATAGGTAGTATACAAAGGATGGTTTTTTTTTTCGCTCCTCTCAATCCCATGACCTTTGAAAAGGTGACGGGGTGTTCTTTAGGAAAAAAATAGAAGGTCATAGAGAGAGAGAGATAGACAAAGTTGATTTTTTTTTCTAGAAGTCAACCGTCACGTCGCCCATCACGTGGTCTTCTCGTATATATAGAGAGGCGAGTGGAAGACAGACTCTGTTTCCCAGAGAGAGAGACTGCTGTGCGTATCCATATTTCTACTCAAGATGATGATCCGCGTCTTATATAATGAGTTTGTGAGCATTCGCTGTTATGTGGATGACGGAAGATTGTTTTGGAACGCTACGGACATTTTGCCTCTGATTCATACTTCCAGTAAAAGAACCTGGGACATTCTCTCCGTGTTTTTCGACGAACACCACGTCTTCAGGAAAATAAAAGATCTTGAGAGTCTCGGCAGTTCTCAAGAGGGATATGTCCTCTCCAGCAAAGAAATGTTACATCTGGCCGAAAATAATCCGAAAAATAATAAGCTTCTGGCCTGGGTGTATAGCATTTTACGCTTTCGGGGACGGATCCTTCTCTAACTGATCGTAGGCCTTATCAAAAGCTTGCAGAGGATTGTCTGCTTCCTCCTGAATCCTCTCCTCTTTCTCCGTTCCATCTGGATAGACGTGATTGATATGAAAATCTCCTTCCATAATATGCCATCGATAGTTGCGCACTTTGTTTTCGGCACAATGGAAATATTTCATCCTTTGATGATGTCGGGCACATTTTTCCCGATACTTCCAAATGATTCCATCTGGCACATAAATTTCCGTCACGGGTTTTGATAATCCAAGGCTTTAGCAAAGAATTTAGCTTTCTGCAATCCCACCACATAAATCGTGGAGAAGATGTGAGTGAGCGATTGGATAATGCGTCCTAAATGGTTGTAGGGAATATGACCCTCGTTCCAACGAAGTCCGTGCCGGTTTCTTGTCAGCCAGGCATTCGTCTTTTGGTTTTTTTCACTCAGTTGGTGGGAGGGGTGAGGAGGAGTAAACGTCAACGATCCCACGGTCAAAAAATCTTTTGTCGCATAGCCCAATTCTTTTAAAACGTAGGTAAATTCACCCTTCTTGTGGTTGTAGGACTGGAAACCCTCTAGATCGAGCACGATAAAGTTTTCTGAACATGCCATGGCGATGAATACGGTGATGTCTTCCACAAACAGGAGCAAAAAAGAGAATCGAAAAGGTATATATGTATAACAGGGAAGATCTAGAAAGGGGGGGGGGGAAACAATAAAACGTTTTAGAGTCGTCGTCTTGAAAGAGACATTTTTCTTTTCAAAGGGTTAAGAAGAGAGTTCTTTTTAAATGAAGTTATGATTATTATGATTATTAAAAAAAGAAACAAAGAATCAAATCGAGTTTATAGATAACCATATTCATAGGATCAAAAGGACTTACCAGCTCAGTTCACGTCTTCTTCTGTTCTCTGAAGAAATCTCGCGAAGGATACACACTTTTATACTCGCGCGACATCTGTCGGGATCGCGACCCCATCTAAATGTCAGGGTCATTCCAACCTCTTAAAAGGATCGGAATGAAAGAAATACTTTGATAAAAAATATATTTATGAAAAGATATCTGAGGGTCGTGAGAATATTTTCTCTCCCCACCCCCCGCCTATTTCAAAAAAAAATAAAAAGTCTTTCTTGGATCGCGTCAAGATTACAAAACAACTCACAGGACTTGTTTATCTCGATCTCGTCAGGGTCACCGTTTCACATAAGAAGATGGATGGACCCTGAACTTTAGACATGATAAAAATTAACTCTACCCGCCTTTTGTCTGGGAATAGGGTCTCACCGTTTCTAAAAATAGACCAGATCCCATTCTTGGAATTCTATTCTTTAGGAAAGGAGGAGTGATGGTCTATTTTTAGAAAGTGTGAGACAACATTCCCAGACAAAAAGGGTGGCGTAGAGTAACTAAAAATTTAAAGGCTAAAAAATTTTTTTGAGAGAGCTGAGAAAGATTTTTCCTCCCAATCTTTTTCGACGATGAAAAGGGAAAAACTACTGATCCGATCTCCCTACGCTTTAGGGAAAAAAATACTTATGAAATATTCATGTGTTGAAATTGACTATTCAAATAAGTGACATTTTGTTTCTCATTGGAACTGTTCAACGGCGAGTCCACTCGTCTCATTCTTTGGGGTAGGGGATGAAAGTACAGCGGTTTGTTGAAATCGATGATAGTTTCCTCTTTAGTCGGCGGAACTGTAAATCTATCCCGTCTTAACTCTTCTAATCTCTGAAAGTCTTTCCACTTGCTCTGCTAAGGTTTCCTCGGTACTCATGATCTCTCTTAGTTTAGGGAAGTCTTGACGTATTGGCTAGAGAACAGAGGGTCTTTTTCTCTCTATACATATATCATGTGGGAGCGTGTGATTTATAAATCCTTGTGAAATCTTTCTACGTCTTGTGTAACTTGGAAGATTCGTCTTGTGTAACTTGGAAAATTCGTCTTCTTCTCGTCGATTGGGCTGGAGTTATAGAAAAGAAATGGGATTGGAAAGAAATCAACATATTACAAAAAAAAAGTAACTTTTTTTTCTATTTTTTTTCTCTAGGGATTTACATACCATTTCATTCATGAACATTCAAGGGTTCTCTCCAAGACCAAATTTTAGAAGAGGACCACAAAGAGTACACTTGAGGATCCTCCTTCAGGTCTAGGTGAGATAAGGGTTGAGACCAATATTCTTGGGTCTCTAAAGCATCCCAACTTAGACATTTATTATTATTATTATTAGAAAGTTCATCCTCCTCCTCCTCATCGTCGCACGAGTTCTCCTGGGGAGATTCTTCCGCCTCCTCTTCGACAGCTTTGCTCTCGAAGGGGTAACAATGTAATTTCCGGAAAACGTAACTACCCTCCATCAAATGGTATCGAAAATTTCTCACCTTATTCTCGGCACAATGAATCATCTTTTGAAAATATTGGTGTCGCGTGCATTTCGACTTGTTCCGCCACTCGGTTTTCCCTGGGATATAAAACTCGTAAACGGATCGCTGGCAGAGCTTGCTGAAAAATTCGGCTTTATCGTATCCATTGACGTAGATCACCTCCACATTTTCGGTCAGTATTTTCAGGATCGTAGGAAGATGCTCGTAGGAAAGACGACCCTCGATCCATTGCAGGCCGTGTCGGTTATTTGTAGTCTGGTTGACCACAGCTTGATTGCGGGACGATAAGTCATCGTAATGGACAGGAGGGAGAAAAATCATGGATCCGCATAAGGTTAAATCGCAAGTGATGTAGCCCAGTTCTTTCAAGATGAAACATATATCTCCCGTCTTTGGATCATAACAGTGAAAGTATTCCATGTCCAGAACAATGTAGAAATCTTTGAGAGGTTTGGTACTCAAAATGTCCATCTTCTTCAATTGAGGAAAAAAAGAAAACAAAATTCTCTCTCTCTCTCTCTCTCGCTGTGTGTCCTGAAGAAAAAATGGATAGCGTTCTCTCGCCGTCTCCTCTTTTATAGAGAGAGAGAGAGAAGGTTGCACGTGACAGGTCGTATGAATTCTGGGAAAGGTCACATTCGTATATATATATTTGTTTTTTGAATAATATCGTGCGTATTTCAATACACATCCATCATCATAATAATAAAGGTCACCTTGGAAAGAAAAAGAAATAAAAAACATGGAACTCGTGCTCGACTTTGAAGGTTTCTACGATTCTCAAGGAGCCTTTATTGTGAAAGAATTGGCTTACGTCACATTGGACGTTACTTCTCGAGGGTATTTGTTTTTAAACCCCCGTTTCCATGGCAAATGCTCACCGAGAAAGAAAAACGAACCGCTGTGTGGGCGAGTGATTATTATCACGGCTTGTCGTAGTACGAAGGAGAAATTCCGTACAGTTATTTTCCACGGGTGTTAACGATGTTGACGGAACCTTTTTCCATGATTTGGGTGCGAGGAGAAATGAAACGGCAGTTTTTAGAGAAATGGTTGCAAAGATCCATTTATTGCATTTCGGGATCGACGCAAGAGATTCTCAAATACAATGGGATCGAACACATGAATTGTCCTAACCATACAAAAGGTTTTTTCCATTGCGCTCTACAAAAAGCGGTTCGGTATCATTATTATTTAAAGACACAGAGAAAAAATTCGCAAGGTCGATCCTGCACAATTCAATCTTGACAGAACTCATTAAAAAAATACATATATCATGTTACTTCTTCAACAGCACAGATGGTTCTGAAGCGAAACTTGGAATTTTGAAATAATAGATCAGGGAGAAATCATTCTTAATAAAATGGTAAAGTCTCGAATCGGCTAGGAGAAAAAAAAATTTCTCAGAGCTGAGATAAAAATTCTCTAATGAAAAAAAAAAAAAAAACTTTTGGTTAATTTTTATCATGTCTTTAGACATGATAAAAATTAATGACCCTCCCTTTTTGTCTGGGAAGGATGTCTTACCCTTTCTAAAAATAGATCATGACTCATCCTTTCTCTAATGGCAATCATTCCATGAATGAATCACGATTTGTTTTTCAAAAGAGAGAGATCTTTTGGTAACTCCCCACGTTAATTTTTATCATGTCTAAGACATGATAAAAATTAACAAAAAGTTTTTTTTTTTTTTTTTTTTTTTTTTTGAGTTGGAGAATTTTTCTCAGCTCTGAAAATTTTTTTCCAGCCGACTCGAGACTTTACCATTTATATTTACGAATAGTCTTTGGATTATTTATTTATTTTCTTTTAAAAAGAAAAATTCTGAGCTAGACCTATCTATTGGCTTAACATTCTGGTCATAGAAACAGTCTAGAATCTCATTTTATTTTTCGAGGCTAATGCACGGGTTCTCCAATCAAATCAAAAGGGTTACTATAAAGGGATTGGTTTGAATGCATTTATCTGCAAATGTTGTAGGATTCTGTTGTTGAGAAGGGGGTATATTATTATTATTATTATTATTATTATGATGATGATGATTGTGGCAGATTCGTTTTCTACATGGAAGTCTAATCTCCTCCGAAGACCTTTTCTGGGGATTGTCGATAGATGGTTTTCAATAGGAATCGTTTCTCTCGGATCCTCAAGAGATAGAGGGGGGTCCTGTCTTAAGACATGGAGCGGTCTCTCCTCCTCCTCCTCCTCCTCGAGAAGTCTTGAGAACGGGAGAGGATTTTCGGTTCCCTTATTCTTGAGGGGTCTTGACAAATTGAGAGGTCCCTCCTCTTCGAAAGAGAGAGAAGTTTTGGTTCCCTTATTCTCGAGGGGTCTTGACAAATTGAGAGGTCCCTCCTCTTCGAAAGAGAGAGAAGTTTTGGTTCCCTTATCCTCGAGGGGTTTTGACAAATCGAGAGGTCCCTCATTTTCGAGGGGTCTTGATAAATGGAGAGGTTTTTCATCTTCGAGGGGGTTTGATAAAGGAAGAGGTCCCTCCTTCTCGAGGGGTCTTGATAAATGGAGAGGTTTTTCATCTTCGAGGAGGTTTAACAATGGGAGAGATTTCTCCTTCTCGAGGGGTCTCTCTTCCTCAAGGGGTTTTGAGGAAGGGAGAGGTTTTTCATCCTCGACGGGTTTTGACAAACGGAGAGGAATCTGAACAGGCTTCTCCTCATCCCCATCATTATCGAGGAGGATGAGGATAGGCTTTTGGAAAGGGTTTTTCTTTTTCTTCTGAACAGGCTCCTCTTGATGCTCGGGGAGAGGGATGGGGTAGTTGTTCCACCATTCTATTTTTTCTTGCTCGAGGATTTTTTCAAAAGTCGTAGCTTCTCTAAGATGAGACGAACGAGGAGAGTCCTCGAGAAGAATATAATAGGTATTCTTCCCAGTCTTCTCGATCGAGAGAGGTTCGTGCAAACATTTATGCAACCATTCACTAAAATGAACGAGAATCCCTTTTGTCTTCTCAAGACGATCCATAATCCTATTCATTTGCGAGACGATTAGAAAGTGGGACGTGTAAAAATATTTGGCTCGTTTCATTAACAAAATTTGTGCATCCAAAGGTGGAATGTCACGAGCCATCAACACGTTTTCGTCGGACAAAAATTCGTCCCGCATCTTTTGATAACTCCCCACGGTATAATAACCCGCACATTTGAAAAATTGGAGGCTTTCAGGTAAACGACTCCTTGGATGATATAAAAGGAAAGATCAACATATTTATATTTGAAAGGAATACACGTAGTGAGCTGGGGATGCCTCCTCATGATCCACTTGGACAAAAATACGACTTTGGGGCTCTCCCCTTTTATTTATAGAGAGAAAGAGAGTGTGACCTTCCCTTCCCTCCTCCTCTCTCCCTGCTTCCTGTATCTCTGGACGTCCTTGGATTGGAAAGTGTGACTTTGAAAAAAAAGAAGGTCATGGTTGGATAATTTTTTGTTTATTAAATTATTACTTTCACTTCCTCATTCCCACACACATTCATCTTTTTAAGAAAGAAAAAGAGGTCATGGAGATAAGATTTCTTGGAAAGAAGAGAGAGAGAGAAACAAAAAAAAAACAAATAAAACGGACGTCATAGAGCCTCTATGTGTGTCTGTGTGTGTCTATATAGATATATAAAAAGGCGAGAGTACTGGGCGAGATCATTTCTTTTCCATTGGGAGCCATGTCGCCTATTAGACGTTTTTCCAACTCAACGGATTTCAAACGGGGAGGATTTGAAGACGCTAAAGCAAATCTCCAACTTGAAAATTTTTTTGGCGTGTCATTGTGCGACATTTATTCCGCATTTACCACCTCATCAAGCGATAGTTTCTTTCAACCAAGATGTCGAATCCTCCAACCTGCTCTTTCAGAATATATACAGAAATTTATTCGAATCGCAACCAACGAAAGAGGAATCTCCCTTCTCTTGGAATCGGATGCATCGAGCTTTGAGACGGCCCATTCAAAACAGACCGGCGATATACGGATCCGCGCACGAGTTTTCGGTGGAAGAATATTTTTCTCACGAAACGATATTTTACGTTTGGAGTGAGAACGACGGCTGAGGACAAAGTTCATATTGTTCAGACCACAGCCGCTCCTCTCGCCTGTTACGAATCATCGTCCCCCAATCTGAAGGAAAGAAGTTTTAAAGTCAGCGACAGGATGAAATATAAGAAATATATTCTAAGACCTTTTCAAAACTATGTCGTTCCCCCGAAAACGCAATATCTCATCGTCACAACCCAGAAGAGTCTCTTTCTCGTCGACCGGTGCTCGTACTCGCTTTGGAAACAATTGAAAGAGGAGATTTCTTTCCAATCGCCGATGATGTTTCAAGAAAAAGAAGAAGAAAACCCTCCGCCACCTTTACCCATCCCTTCCTTAGATGATAAGAGGAGCTGGTCCAAACCGTTATTTCCCGAAACAAAATCGACCCGGCAACGGAATGAAATTGAAGTCATCACAATTGAAGATGAGGATGAAGAAAAAAAATTACCGCTTAAAAAACGGTCGACTTACCGGAACCTACCTGGCGTGCTAGATCCGCTTCAGAATCCAGAAGCTTCTTCTTCTTCTTCCCCGACTTTTTCAAACAGGCAACCTCTTTCGGACTCCTCACAGACAGAACCTCTTCTAGTATCCTCTTCTTCTTCTTCTTCTCCTCCAACCTGTCCCGACATCGTAGAGGTAGAATGTCAGACGGGTCCACAAGCTTCAAAAAGTCCCGACATCGTAGAGGTAGAATGTCAGCCGGGTCCACAAGTTCCAACAGGTCCAGAAATCATGGAGGCAGAATCACAGCCGGGTTCACAAGTTCCAACGGGTCCAAAAATCGTAGAGGTAGAATTTCAGCCGGGTAAACAAGTTCCAACGGGTCCAGAAATCATGGAGGTAGAATCGCAGCCGGGTCCAGACATCCTAGATCCCTCCACTCATCCCAAAGAGACTCCAAGTGTTTCAAGACAGCCTTGTGAGGATCCAGCCCTTCCCGTATGGAATGATTATATGGACTTACAAAATTTGGTGTAACAGGAAGGAGAAGAAAATAATCATACGGATGGGTGGGTCAAAGACTGTTTAGATCATTTAACCTCGAATGAAATTGAACTGTTATGGAATTGCATTTCTGAAATCACATCGGAAATGGGATAAAAACCAAAACAAAAAAAACAATTTTTTTAATAACAAATTGGAGGAGGGTCATGATGTCAATTAAAAAAAAAATATTATATAGAGTCCAATCTTGGTGGTTCACTTCAGTTTGCCAGCATGAGGTGATCCACGTTTCCCGAAATATGGATCCCATTCCAAGAGAGATTGTGTAGAGCCTTCACTTCAGTTCTTTTTTTTTCCTACCAAGAGGAGAGGGTCCCCAAAGGGCTACCCATGTCCAAAGAGAGAAAGTGTAGAGCGTTCATTTCAGTTTTTTTTTCAAGTTTAGGGGAGGGAGGTCTCAAAATAACACCCCCCATTTTCAAAGAGAGATGGTGTAGAGCGTTCATTTCTGTTTTTTCCAAAGTTAGGGAGTTTCCAAATGGCTACCCATTTCAGAGAGAGAGAGAAGGTGTAGAGCGTTCATTTCAGTTTTCCAAGGTTAGGATGGTGGTGGAGAATCCTCCAAAATGGCTACTCATCTCAAAAAGAGAGAGAGAGAGAGAGAAAATGCGTAGAGCGTTCATTTCAGTTTTCCAACATTAGAAGGTCCCAAAATACCTTCTGAATTCAAAGAGAGATCGTGTAGAGCGTTCATTTTCAGTTCTTCAAGATCAGAAAAAGAGGGTCCGCTTTTCAGAGACAGCGAAGTGCAGACTTCAGTTTTCTCCCTCCCCAAGAATAGAGGGTCCCAAAATGGCTTTCCATTTCAAAGAGAGAGGGAGAGGCGTTCATTTCCATTCTCCAAGATAGGGTCGTCTGCTTTTTCCCAAAATGGCTTCCCAATTCAAAAAGAGAGAGAGAGAGAGAGAGAGTAAAAGTGTGTGTAGAGCGGTCATGTTCATTCTCCAAGATAGGGTCGTCAGCTTTTTCTCAAAATGGCATCTCCCCATTCAAAAAGAGATCGTAACCAATTTTTTCCAGTTTTTTCCAAGATGGGGGGGAAGAAGAAAACCTAGGATGGAATAACACGACACACAGAGAGAAAGAGAAAAAAAAACGCCATCTTGTCATTTTCTGATAGGGTACCGGTGTTCGAATACTTTGGTGACCGACTGTCTGATTATACTGGGAGAACCATAAAATCGGAAAAGCGATGGGTTTCACAGTTAACGAGGCAATCGAAGAGAGACTGGGAAAGACAGATCCTTTTTTTTTTAGTTGAGAAGCAGACTGCCCTGGAAATCTTTGATTCTGACCATATAATTTCTCCATAGACTCTTTGAACGGTATTCAGGAGACATCCTCCATGAGGGAAAAAAATCTCCCCTTCCCCTTCTAAATCGACTGGAAAGAGAATGAGGTGGAAGAGATCCATCCACGAGAGATCATACTCTTGAACGTCAGACAAATATGAAGTCGAATAGCTTAAACAAAAAGTGCTTGAAAAGTCATCGAGTCTCGAAAATCTAGGCCTCTCTCTCTCTCTGAAGGAAATGAGAAAATGGGAATCTGCGTTTTTCTTCCTAAACGGCTAACATTCATCTGAAGTCACACTCGAAATGCTTAAATAGATAAACGAGGGTCCATTCTTAAAAAAAAATGGCGCTATGTCGTCAATTGGAGAATCGAGTCGGCTGGGAAAATATTTTGAGAGCCAGGAAAATCATGTCTATAAGACATGATAAAAATTAACCAAAAGTTTTTTTTTTTCAGAGCGCTGAGAAATTTTTCCCATTCGACTCACTCATCCAAACAAGACATCTAAAATTGTTTCTAGAAGGAGCTCTTATTTTTTCTATTTAAGAAACTCGAGTTTCGGCTTCCCATCAGTCTGTACTCTGCATTCAACCTGGATACCCATTTTTTGGAGATAGAGGGGGAAACTTTCGCAGTTTTTTTTCCTGAAACCCTCTATGGATCAGAGAATCTCACACATATCCTCCTCCGTGGATCGAAATGGACTGACCGCCACATCTGTTTTAGATAATAGTTTTGAATTTTCCACCTCCTCCCCAAGATTAGACTATCTCAATATTTTTTTTAAAAGAAAAACAAAATTATTTTTTATGATTATTCTACAATTTTTAGTTTCCCCCCACACTCTTTAAGAAGAATAAAAACATAAAGCACATTGAAACAGTTCCGATAAATTTTGAAACTGAAAATCCATCACCTTGTTCTCCACGGGACTAAAATAAGTTTCCCCGGTCTGAGAATCTTCTTGGATTTGAAGAGGTTCTCTCATCACACTCTGAAGCCAGGTCGAAAAGAGGAGAGCGTCTGGACCCAAATCGTTGAGCAGTCTTTCCAGGGAATTGAAGGTGATAAAAGGGGTATAGCGGAGAATCCGGCTGGGGCGGTCCGACGTATCGATCCAGAGATCCGTCGTTAAGGATCGGTAAGGGCGAAAAGGGGCTCGAGAGATCCATTGCTGAATAGTCCGTTGACTTTTCGGACTCATCCAAGTCCCTTGCTGGGAAAGGCAAGTCACGAGTTCCGATCCTCGAAAATAGAGCGTGCCCGACCCCAAGTAAAACGTGAGGGGAATTGTCTTGGCGAAACGGAAATGAATCGCGAGGGAAAAAGACTCTCGCCGTAACCACTCCATGGCGTTTGGTTTTCTCTCTCTTTCTCCTGAGGACGAGATGGAAAAAAAAGAAAAGACAACTTTTCTCTCGGTTTCTTTTATATATAGGAAGAGAGAGGGGGGGATTGTTCTCGGAAAGACTCATGGGAAATTTCTTCTTCTTCTTTTTGGGGTAGGTGGGAGGAACTTGTTTTTTTTTGGCGGAGAGAATGCGTCGGATGACATCCCTAGACATTTAAAAAAAGAATAGATAGGATGGATTCTTCAAATGAGAAATGCGGGGTGGCTAAGGGATCTTATTCCATTTTTTTTACTTTTCTAAATAACAAATAGAATCGGGTGGATTCCATTTATCTCCTTCTAAAAAATATAGCAACACTTGATCCTTCCCGTCCTTTTTCATTTCCTGTTGACGTGTTAGATACTTTAGAGCCTCTTCGATTTTAATTAAGTAACCCCGATAGACCATCCGATCATCAATACTCCCGATATTGCGTTCGAGAGCCATTCTATAAGCAGCTTGAGATTGGAAAGGAGAATAATTATCAAAGTAGGTATTACGGCGTAAATGTTTAGGATGTTCGACTATAAAAAAATATTCTGTATAAATGCATTGATCTAATCCCGTAAATTCTAGTTTGATTAAGGGATACTGAGCCACGTCCGAGGGTTGGTAGGCGAATCGGTAGCCGGACTCTTCTTCAAATTCCTGATACGCGACTCTGAACCATTTGAATCGAAAGTCGTCGTCTTTCTTGAAGCGTCTTTTATCCATTTGTCCATGCGGAAAATCCCATTCATCTTCATAAGCTAATTTAGCCTTGTACCGATCATAATCGTCTTGTAAATTGGGATGGAGAGTCGGATAAATATGGTTTTCAAATTCATCTTGAAGCACCGATATTTTTTCCAAATCGAAGGGTGGTTCGATACGTTTATTTTTTAAAAGCTGAATTAAATAATTTTGAAAACAGTATGGCATTTTTCGATGAATCATCACCACCTGTCCTGATGAGGTCTTTACCACTAAACCATATGAAGTAGAGTATTTGTTTCTCTGGATCATCTGAAAAAAGGAAAAAGAGAGAAAAATTCCTTGATTACCTATCCACTCAATGAATACATTTATGAACAG
Organism: Stegodyphus dumicola; assembly: GCF_044657685.1. Lineage (NCBI taxonomy): Eukaryota > Metazoa > Arthropoda > Arachnida > Araneae > Eresidae > Stegodyphus > Stegodyphus dumicola. The sequence continues at coordinate 207,189,386 of NC_140771.1, forward strand.
CAAATTTCACTAATTGTTGGAGCGCTAGCATGGCCATAAATCGATGACAAGATTTCGATCGACAAGATGGACATTGCTGTGGCTGACGATGTTGAGGTTTGTAAATAACAGTCCATAAAAACTTGAGATGTACCTTTTGATGAATTTTTTCTCGAGTGGGTTCATTCGCCACGTAGAGGTTTTCAATATGAAGTCGTTCCAGATCCGCATTCAATTGCTGAATAAATTCCTTCGTATGTGTTTTCAGGTCTCTGGCTATAAACCGGACGCAGTTCGTAAGAGTATATCCATCAGAGGTGACAGCCAACACACCAACAATTTTTTGGTGGAGCTTGGTCTGTGAGGACTTCTTCTTTCTAGAGCACTGATGAGTGGATAACGAGGGAGGAGAAGACAGTATTTCCAAAGAATGAGTTGGAGAAGGAGAAGACGTTTTCGGTACTCTAAAAACGGGTGAAAATGGTCCATAAAAAGTGGGTTCCGTATCTGGAATATCCTCAAAGGGATCTTCTTCACATGAAATGACTAAGTTATCCGTTGCCATGTGTTCGCTATCTTTTTACGAAACAGAATGAACCCCGATTTCTTTTTCAACCATTTATATACTAAGAGAGGGAGAGGGGGGAAATAAAAGTAGGTAGAGGTATTGAGACATCGTAAATATTTTTGATAGCTGGGAGAAAAAATTCTTTAGCCTTAAAAAAAAAAAAAAACTTTTTGTTAATTTTTATCATGTCTTTTAGACATGATAAAAATTAACTCTACCCTCCTTTTCGTTTTGAATGATGTCAATATGTTGTCTACACATGTTTGTAAACAATAGACTTTGAGGAAAGTATGATTCATTCTTAGAAATCTATTTTTAGGAAAGGTGAGACATCATTCAAAACAAAAAGGAGGGTAGAGTTAATTTTTATCATGTCTAAAGACATGATAAAAATTAACAAAAAGTTTTTTTTTTTTTTTTTAAGCTATTAGAATTTTTTCCACCTGATTCGATTGACAAGACATCCCAGTTTTTTTTTAAGAATGGAATTTCTCTTCTATATATTTCAGCATTTCAAGTTTTGATTCAGATCCCTCTGTGCTGTTGAAAAAGCCTGCACTTCAACTCTCCTGGAAACAGTTTAAGCCATGTCTTCTCTCAAGATTCTCTTTAGATCCAGCAAAGATGTGGATTGAGTCTCGTGAAAACAGTTCATTGTTCAAGAAATTCATAGAAGGATGGGGAGGTCTTTTTAAATGTATTATTTCTTTTTATTAACTCTTTTCTTATGTTTACGACCTTGACAACTTGTTGCTTTCTCAACTTCAGGTTCTTTGGTCGGCTGTCTAAAATCAGCTCTTACCTCAGTGGACGATGCATCAAATTCCATTGTACTGAATTCTCCATTTCCCGAAAAGACTTCTTTCAACATGTGGATAGCTTCTTTGGTCAATTCTAATGTTTTATCTATCGTCTTATTCTTTTCATTTTCTCTACGTTGGAGGATAGCGGGAGTTAAAAAAGGATTTTGACAACAGGGTTCAAATTCTTTCGTTTTGTCTTTGCGATTATGACGATGTATTTCTATAATCTTGTCATCCGTATCATCGGGGTTTATCCATATTTCCAAATCTAACTCTTTACCTTCAGAATTTTTGGGAGATAGATGAATAAGTACAGGATCCATCGCCATGGTTAAATTATTGCTTCTTCCTTTTTTATTACTCTTCTCCCTCTTCATTTTTTTTCAAAGTTTTTCTTATATAATTCACTCTTCAAGTCGCATATTCAACGAATATATTTCTGACTTTCTTTAAAAGCTTGCAATAGCCACTGAAATCGGTATCGTATCAAGTAGGCCAGAGCTCCAAAGTAAAATAATAGAATTAAACAGACGACATAATAATGAATCTTCAATACGTTGCCCAGTAAAGCGAAAAGAATCGTAGGACCTGCCGTTACCAGTAGTAAATGAATGGCGAACGTTTGTCTCTTCGACCATCCTTCCTCTTTGGGGCTTTCGTCTTCCTTTTCAAACCGACTCAATTCTTGGTCCGTTTGAAAATTTTTCTCGATTCGTTTGAAATGAGATGTCATTCTTGACCTCTCGAAATTTTAGGAACACTTGTTCCATGTACAATGACATAATCGTATGCTGTGTTACCTCGCAAGACCCGTTTTGTGAACCGTAAAACCGACTGATTCTCTGGACAATAAATCGGTCGGAATTCAACAGATTGATCGGTCATACATTCTCGTTTTCCCGTTAACCTATGCTTTTCGTCTATGTGTGTATATTCCAAAACACAGGGGGAAGATAGATCGCCCAGAACTCGATGCACGTAGGGTCCACATTCACAGACGTGTCGTTCGGCGTCCCATCCTAGTCCGGGCACGTTCCACAAATCTCGAACGCAGTCATCGACAGAACAGACCCACGGAGATGTTTGAATCATTCGATTACCTCGTCGATCTAAAGAATGGCATTGACATTGGTATCGGAACGATCCATCTTCTAACGTTTCGTAATAATCGGCTACTTCTTTAGCGGGTTGTTGGGTTCGACGATCTATTAAAACATTGAGAGAAGGATCACGGGCTTCTGGATGTTGACAGGGATGGGTGAAAGAGGAATGAGGAGCACAGAGCCATCCCGAGGCCGAAAAAATGGGAATTTCCGAGGAAGAAAGACAAGCGGTCCGGATTCCTTGGGGAATACAATAAGTACCCGGTTCGAGATGATTCCATGTTTTATCAGAAAGAGTGAGTTTTTCGTAAAACGTGGGATTTGTTTCACAGAGCTGAGAACAATCGCAATGGCTATCGGGACACTGAAAGATTTGGAAAGGGCAATACGTCTCGGTTGAAATTTCTGGTAAGGCTAATGATGATGAGGGAGGAATAGAAGGCATCCGGAGATCGGGTTTATAAAAAAGATTCAAAAGAGTCACTAGAAATACAATGCATAGAATGATCGCGCTCGGGTGTATCATTTTTCTTTCTTTCCTCCTTTATAAATTAGAACCGGTTCCGATCCCTACGAGTTCTCATTATACTGTGATTCGACACTTTTCCAAGGACAAGTCGCTTCTGCAACTGTTTCCTCAAGACGTTTACGTGTTCGTCGATCAAGGTATTTGTTATTTGTACGAGAAAATCAACGAAGAAAAAACCTATATTTCAGCTATCCGGCTCGATACGCTGAGACGGCACGATCTTTTACATTATAAATACATGCTAAAATGGCCTCATACAATTGAAATCGTGTCGTATCCGAATCATCTCACCCATCCGATGGATATTTTAAATTACAGAGCTTGAGGTTCAGTTTTGATGAAAGGAGCCGTATTCTTCACGGCAATATCGTTTTTATTCTCCGTAGTATACCAATGAGCATCGACCTCCCAAATATTTTGAATAGCCTTGCGTTGTGTTTCATAGAAGGGATCGTCGAGCGATTTGAGAGGTAATAACGCGTTCGGTTGTAACCGTTGTTCGGCATTCAAACCTTGGTGAACGATCCGTTTCAACATAAACGTAAGAAACAAGCGACGTTTTCCAAAGAAAACCAGCGACTCTTCTGTATGGGTATCCATAGCCGGATGAAAAAGTGTGAAATGGCGTCCTTTTTGGGGATCCATCACGTATTGGATGACGATATGATGATACCAATCGCGTTGCCGCATTTGCGAGAGGAAGTGAAGCCGTTGCAATTGACGAAAATAACGTCGGGTTAGACGATATGAATCCATTCTGACTTACTTTTTTATCGCGCCAAGATCTTTCTTTTTTGTTGACAGGATAAACATTCACGATACAGAGCCGGCATTTCATCCAACGCGCGATATTGTTTTAAAAAATGTCGATAATTCGGTTTGGAACAACACGCTGCTGCGTCCTTTTTCGGAATTTTTTGCTCTTTCCATAATTGGCACATCTCGTTTATGAATAAAGGCTGGATGCTCGCCATACTTTTATTCGTTTTGGGTTTATACTACTGCTACTTGTATTTCTATAATTTTTCGGTCCCGTCCCCGAAAGTTCCTTCTTCTCCTCGGACGACAATGACGCGTTTCCAATATCAGATCGAGACCTCAAACGACAACGAGGTTTCCTTTCACACCTCCACGGGAAAAACATGGACGTTTCCTCTCCCACCCGAATATTATTTCGCGGAAGGACGGATTTGGGAAAAAGATGAATGTTTTGGACAGCCCGATGATACTCAGCTCCCCGCAACGGGGAAAAACCTCTACCTGTTTTTATTACGATCGCAGAGTTTTGTACCCCGCGAAAAGTCCATGATGTATTATTATTATCGATGTCGGCACGGTCGTGTTCTAGACGTGCTCATGTGTCAAGAAGAACATTCTCCTTCTACCTGCATTCCTGTCAATCCCTGCATCGATCAGCATGACGGATCGGTTTTACCTGATCCAACCAATCGACGTTTTTATTACGAATGCCAGAACGAACAACCGATTCGAATCGCCTGTCCGCCCAAGACATTTTTCTACTACGACGCTTGCACTTTGCGAAAACATTTCGTATCTTACTGTGAAGACGGTCAACATTTTCCGATTGACGAGGTGACGTATATCGAGTGTCGTGGCCATCGACCGAAAATGATTCGATGTTCGCCCGGAGAAAAATATTCGACACATTATCGGCGATGTGTGTCTGATCTCTGCGACGGATTTCCGGATAATACGCAACGACCTCTCCCCATCGTCCAAAAAGGATCTTTTCTGTACTCTCCGGGTTACGCGATTTGTGAAAACGGAATGGTTCGAGACACTATATCCTGTCCTCTTTCCTGGGACACATGGACCGGCGATGCCTTATTCCATTTACCGATGGTGTACGACGAAACGTCCCAAACATGTCAACCGCCTCTTTTCTGTGAAAATGTTCAACCGAGCTCAAAAGAAATTGTCGTTCCCGCTCACGAGTATACGAAACATCTCCCGTCCTATCAATTTTCAACATCTTTGGATCGAGCTGTAGCTTACACGTGTGATCCAACCCGAAAACGTACGGTTCTAGAACCAGGCTATCGAGTGTCGGATCAATATACGGTTGAATGGGCTTGTGAGGATAAGTCGTCGAAACTCGCGATAGGCGATACGAGCGATCAATATTTTGATTGCGCTCGGAGGGAAATTCAAACGTGTCCTCCTCAAACATTTTTTGACGGAAATGAATGTCGACCGCGCATCCCCGGCGCGTTTCAGTATCGGCATCTCGATGTGTTTAAATTCGATCATTTATCGATCGTTGCGAATTGGATTCGGCCCTGGACGACTCTTGATCATGAACCTCGTGCCTCTTGTGACGAAACCAACGAAGAAGTTTATATTCCCGGCTATAATATTTGTTCTCATCCCGACTGCACGCCGTACCCATTCCTCAAACAATTGAAAACGGCTATTTATTTACCCACTTCTCCTCACATGTGTCTTTTCGAAAAGGGAAAAATTCGAAAGAAACGCGTTCGACGGCAAGGTTTGAAATTTTGGTCGCAGCGATTCGTGAAACAGGCTTCGACTTATAGCGTTCCCGAAACGTGTCGTGAAGGCCATCGCATACGATCGGGACGGTTTATTCCCGATTCCGTATTATACGCCACTTGTAATTGGCGTCAACCTTTTGTCTTTTGTCCTTCTTCCTCCACAGAAGGAATTCGAGCCACTCCATACGGGTATCACGTATGCGTACCCAAAGAAGAAGCCTATGAAGGGATTTTACCGGCTGGATTAACCCTTCGACTTGAAGTTGAAGAGCTGAGTCGTATTATACCGGAACATGGAGCGCGATATAAAATAGATGGACGAGAAGCTGTTTTTGATGCGACGCAGCATCCCGAAGGTATTCCCCTCCTCACTTCAGTCTATGAAATTTGGACCGAGCGCGACATGAAATTGTTTTTTAGAATTCTCGTCACGCATCCTCGTTCAGCTTACTGGGAAGACCGAAAATTAAAAGCCCTCCCCGATCCTGACATGACGTTGTTGTACACGGGTGAAATGACCGAAAAGCCCGTCACGACCGATGACTATCCGGTCTCGGCCGACTCATTGATTCAAATGGAATAAAGTAGAAAAAAAATGGATCGTTATTTAGGTCAAGGCATATTGTTTTACTCTACGGTTTATATCAGCATCATCCTAGTCGCAGTCACCCTCTTAACGAACCGGCTCATCTTTTTATTTTTATTAGTCCTCACGTTTGGTCTAGCCGCTTACATGGCTTATTTGACCGTTCATAATTCCGAACATCTCAAAACGACGGGCCAATCGATTGAAGACTGGATTCGAAAGATGTATCAAAAGATAACTGGATAATCGGAGGTGACTCATGTAAATATCAAGATCGGTAAAGGAAAAAAACATGGTTTCGGTTTACACCATAGATGAATTTGGAAAAGAACGATATCCAAAAGATCCTAAAAAACCTAAACAGGAGCTGTATTATTTCGATAATGACAATCGACCTATTTTTGCCAAAGACGAGCATGGAAATGAATATTACGCTGTGGAATATCGGGGTCATGAATATATAGCGCTTCCTCGTCGGTACGCCAAATCCAATTCCGGAGACGAATTTTATCCTAAATTAAACAATGGAGGAGAATACCCGTTAAATTCATTGGATGTAAATGTGAAAACGTATGCTGTCAATGCGAGGGGAGGAGAGATTTATCCTAAATCCAGCATTGGAAAAGAATATTATATACAGGATAGAATTTCGGGAAAAACCAGAGACGAATTACATCCGATATGCACGAGACGAAAATGGAAATGAGTATTACCCGAAAGATCATAAAAACGAGGAATTTCTCTATATCTATCTAAGTTATGCTAAAAAAGCGAATGGTGATGAATTTTATCCGAGAAAGTGGTATTATTGAAAGATCTTCAGGAGAACAGTATCCGCAGCACGGACTCATCTGAAACGAAACTTAGAAAGCTTAAATAGGTAAACGAGAGTCCATTCTTAAAAAATGGTATCTTGTCCATCGAGTCGGCTGGGAAAAAATTTTTTTACAACTGAAAAAAAAAAAAAAAAAAAAAAAACTTTTGGTTAATTTTTATCATGTCTTCTAGACATGATAAAAATTAACTAGTTCCCCCTTTTGTCTGGGAATGTTGTCTCACCGTTTCTAAAAATAGACCAGAACCCATTCTTGGAATTCTATTCTTTAGAAAGGATGAGTGATGGTCTATTTTTAGAAAGTATTAGACAACATTCCCAGACAAAAAGGGGAGGTAGTTAATTTTTATCATGTCTAAAGACATGATAAAAATTAACCAAAAGTTTTTTTTTTTTTTTTAATCTCTAAATTTTTCTTAGCTCTTAGAGTTTTTTCCCAGCCGACTTGATCCACAAAACCAGACATGTCAAAATTGTTTCTGGAAGAGACTCTTGCTTATCTATTTAAACTTCAAGTTTCACTTCAGATCACTCTGTGCTGTGAAAGAAGAAACATCTTCTTGTAATTTGTAAGTACTAACTGATTTTTAGTTTATTCACTGGTTAGTTACTCCCCCTCCAAGTCATTCGTTTTTTTTCCCCTCCAAAAATCTTCAGCTTTTATTTAGAATGACGATAAAAATAAAACACAAATAGGAAAAAGATGGCCACGCATAAGTAATGCATGTAGGGTTGAAATAGGAAGGTGAATCCTGTTAACAAATAAACAATTATCGTGAAATAAATCCAATTTTTCGGGGTTCTTTCGTCTGTTCGTGATTTTTGGAGAAATGACATTCGCGTTTGGGGTCGATCGGTCATGGGCACTTTATGGATAGCATCTAAATATTCTTGCACTTTCTCGGCAAAGAAGAGGTATCGATCGCTCGCATCTTCTTCTAACACGTCCCATAGAAGACCGGGTGTGATTTCTAGAACATGGTCCGTTTCCGATTGATAAAACTGAACGTCTAATCGCCAGTCGATATCGTAAAGAGTTCGAGCGGTCAGCACTTTATTGAAATGAAACGGATCTAATATATCGAGTACGGCGGTCAGAATACTTATACCCGTCAGCACATTGGAAGTAATCGAGAATCCTATCGCGGCGATTCTGGAAAGTGTTGCGAGCGTACTTAATTGGGTCCGAACGACGGCTTGAAGGATGGCCGATTGAATGGGAAGAGACTGCATACTCAATTTGGTTAAGAGTTTAGGCATCCGTTTTTCAAGGATTTTTTGCGCGGCTTCTAATCCGATATCGATCCCTACATCAATCGCCAATTCATGAACGAAGGACCGTTTCACATGTTTCTTGGGCCAGTTTTGTACAAAGTCGGGAAGATGAGGAGGATATGGTGGTAACGTATAATTTTTTTGCAGAGTGGAAATAGATCGATAGATACTGCTTCCCAAGAACAATTCGCCAATATCTTGCCCCGTCGTCGTCACACAATCAGACCCGTTGAAAACAAGACCGTACGCTTCACAATAAGGCTGGTTGAGTCGTAAATGACCCTCGACGAGATTGAGGCCGGCATGATGACGAGGAAGAGAAGGATGATTCGATTGAAAGAAAACTTGTTCGGGCAAGAGAGCTAATAATTTCTTGGCGAGATTTACGGCTACACATTTTCCATTTCGATATTCCGTGTCCATACTCTGCTGCGTGTTGGAATATAAACGATCGCAGGCGGGTTGGCAAGCTAAACTGAAACCCGTTCCGAATCGAATCCATCGCGGTTCATCTTCCGGGAAACACGATTCTAAATTTTCTTGGAAAGGGAAGCAGGCAATCATGTCACATCCCGTTTGCGTAAAAACAAATTTTTCGACGACGTGACATTGTTCCGGATCGAGGGTTTTAGGTATGTAGTAATCCCGTTTAGAGTCGGCTTTTCTTATTTGGAAGGTGGTATGTTTAAAAATAAAAGCGTACCGACTTTGAAGAGCTTGTTCGTAAATATAGAGTTGAGTCGCTTCTTGAGCATACCGTGTAAGGATCTTAAGTTTTACTAACGTTTATTTTATTTTAAATCTTTACTATCACTTCTTATTTTCTACTTCCGGCCAGAATTATAAGCGTGAAGGATTTTATGCAAAGTTGTCTGGCGAACGCCAAGTATTTAAGTGTGGCCTTTTTGCCAAGCAGGAGAGAGGAAGCAGTGAGTTCGAAGCAGGCCGCTTACCTTAGAAGTTACGCAGTTGCTATTTGCCTTCCAGGCCAGATGTTTTAATCCTCTTGATAAATTAAACGTATTGTAGTGTTCACAGTCTCTGTGCTACATACGCTTCCTGTTATTATAAGGCCAATCTTATTCTAAAGTTAAATTAGAGTTTAGTTTTATTTTTATACCTTTTACGTTAGACCCCGAGTGGAGGGTCATTGTATTCCGAAGTACGGAAGTCATTGTATATAAAGAAAAATAAAGGGTCTTTTATACCCTTCGTCTGTATCCTGTCTACTTACTACAATTAGTGAACATAGCTTTAGTAAGCTCTCTGTTCCTAGTCAGGTCATTGTATGTTTCCGAAGAAGGTTAGAAGAAGCATTGAACCTGATAGTGGCGCCCGACGAAGAATAACCATGGCCGAATTTCAAGAAGAACCTGTGCTGCCTGCAGAAACGGCTCAGAATCCAGAAATGCCAGCTGCCGCTCTGGAAGGATTTGGGTACATCGTCCAGACCATGCGCGCTTCGATGAAACCAGAAGCAACGTTTAATGGAAACTCACAGGTAACCAGTTTTTTGGAAAAAGTGAATGACCACTTCATGCTCTACCCCGTGCACGAGTTTCAAAAAGTTACCTTAGCTACCAGCGCTTTGAGGGGCCAAGCGCTTAACTGGTTAAAATGTATCGGCAGAAGTCTCTTGGGTCAAGCAGGAAGTCCCACCTATACTTACGAAAATTTCAAGACTGCCCTACTAAAAGCCTTCCCTGTTGTAAGGGATCGTGCGAAATTAGAAACAGAACTCTTCAGTATATATCAACAAAGAATGGAAAACCTCTCGAGCTTTATTTTAAGAAAAATTCACGTTTTCAAGCTCTTGTATGGAAACCGTCCGGATCCTGAAATAATTCAAGTGATTTTGCCGAGGTTACTACCCCAAGTGCAAGACTTTATTGAATTACGAAATCCGACTACACTGGAAAAGTTATTTGAGCTAGCAATGCAGTTTGAAAGTAGAAGAACGGCGGACGTCGAAAGAAGACGCCAATATCAACAGCGAAACCAATTTGGTACGCCAAGACTACAGCAAACTCAAGCACATGGCTCCGGAGAAAAAGCGAATCAGTGGGCAAGGAAACCCGAGCATTCAAAAACAGCCGGCGAACGTCGACAGTTCAATAGCAACCCAGGAAAAAAGTCTCAAGGCCAGTGGAGAAAGAAGGAAAGCACCGAAAGGAAAAATAATTTAAACTAAAACGGATTTCTGCTGACGAGAGGGTGCGGAAATCTGAAGGCTACGAAAACCCCTCTTCCTACAAGTTAAATACAGTAATGGTGAAAAATTTAACTCTTCCGAAGATTGAAGTCTTGGTAAATAATATCCCGGCCACCGCACTCCTGGATACCGGCGCGCAGTGTTCCTGTGTGGCAGAAGTCTTTTTTAGAAAGTATTTTCGCAAATACCGCATATATAATGCGGATAATACAACAGTATTAGCGGCGCAAGGAGAACAATGTAAGTGCGTAGGTAAAGTACCTTTGTACATCCGTATCAAGGACGAACAAGTAAAGGTGATGTTTTTTATAGTAAAGAATTTGCAAGCAAATTTAATCCTAGGAATAGACTTTCTTTCAGACGCACAAGCTACACTGGATTTTAATGCAGCGTCCCTTAAGCTGACGATGAAACCAGTGCGTGTAGAAAAGGTTGAACCGCCAAGGTTAAATCTTGACCACCTGCCTAATGACGAGCAAGATAGAGTCCGACAAGTGGTAAGTGAATTTGCTTCCTTATTTAGTGATATTCCAGGATTTACTCAGGTTACTAACCATAGTATTGACACCGGAGATGCATTGCCGGTTCGTCAAAAACCATACCGGTATGATAAGAATAAGGATAAAATTATAGAATGGCATATTACCGATATGCTACGTAAAAAGATCATAACGCCTATCTCAAGTAGTTATGCTAGTCCGGTGGTTTTATGTAAGAAAAATAATGATTATCCTTTGGAGCATCCAAAAAGGTGGAGATTCGCTATTGATTACCGTAAATTAAATTCCATAACGAAATATCCGGTATATCCGTTACCGATCATAGAAGAAATTTTAAGGAACATAAAATCAACCAAATTTATGACGACTTTAGAGTTAACGAATGGTTATTTTCAAATAGGGGTCAGGCCTGAGGACGTGCCTAAGACTGCTTTTATAACCAAGTCTGGCACTTATGCATTTTTGCGTATGCCGTTTGGCCTTTCAGGCGCCCCAGCAACATTTCAGCGATGCATGGACATTGTGTTAAGACCTGTTCTTGGAAAGTCCACATTTATCTATTTAGACGATATCATTATTACTAGTGATAATCTCGACCAACATATACAGGATTTAAGACAGGTGTTTTCTTTATTAAATGAGGCCGGTCTAAAAGTTAATGTCGAAAAGTGCAAATTTGCAGCCCCTGAATTAAAATATTTAGGTTACAAAATATCGCAAAAAGGGATCGAGACAGATGAATCAAAAATAATCGCTGTACAAAAGTATCCGACTCCAAAAACGGCAAAGAAGCTCTCTTCTTTTCTAGGACTTTGTTCATATTATAGGTCCTTTATAAAAGATTTTGCGGCTATCGCTGAGCCATTGTTAAAATTAAAAAGGAAAAAGGCAAGATTCTCGTGGACGGCTGAAGCCAATAGTGCTTTCGAAAAATTAAAACAAGCATTAACGCAAGCCCCTGTGTTGAAATTTCCTGAAAAGGATGAAAATTTAGAAATTTCAGCGGATGCTTCGGATTATGCGGTAGGAGCGGTACTTTCGCAAAATCAGCAGCCCGTGGCATTTTTTAGCCGAACTTTAAATCAAACACAAAGAAACTATTCCGCGACCGAGAGAGAGGCACTTGCAGTTCTGTTAGCAGTGCAAAAGTTCCGAGTCTATTTTGGAAAGGCGCCGATAACAGTATATTCTGATCATGCGGCGGTAACTAGATTGTACTCAGGGAAAAATTTATCCCCAAGGTTAATAAGATGGGCACTCAAGCTGCAAGAATATAATCTGGTAATCAAGCATACCCCCGGAAAGGAAAATATCGTAGCAGATGCCCTATCACGAATTAAATTAGACGAACAGGGTAATACCGTAAAAGTTGCAATGCTGACAGCGTGTACAATAAATTCCCGAGAAACTGTAATAACCGAACTGGGTAAGGATCCTGAGGGATCCTGGTTAATAAGATGGGCACTCAAGCTGCAAGAAAAAAATGTGGTAATCAAGCATACCCCCGGAAAGGAAAATATCGTAGCAGATGCCCTATCACGAATTAAATTAGACGAACAGGGTAATACCGTAAAAGTTGCAATGCTGACAGCGTGTACAATAAATTCCCGAGAAACTGTAATAACCGAACTGGGTAAGGATCCTGAGTTTGGAAGTATTTATGAGTATTTGAAGGATCCTGAAAATTTTAGCCACCAAGATATTGTGGCGATAAGAAATAGGGCGGCCCATTACGAACTAATAGATGGTCTATTATTCTACACAAAAACTACGAATTCCAACAACGAATTTCGACCTGTTATCCCAGCTAGTCTTAGATTAAATATCCTGCAAGAGCTCCATGACAGCCCTTTAGCTTCTCATGCTGGTATTCGAAAAACTATCCAACGCGTACGCGAGGCAGTCTACTTTCCTGAACTGCAAAAGTTAACAAGGGCGTATGTCCAGTCCTGCCCAACATGTCAAGCCGTTAATTATATTAATTTCCGCCCGGCCGGGTTTCTAAATAGTATTAAATCCGAATTTCCAAATGAAATAATCGGCATCGATTTATTGGGCCCTTTCCCAAAAAGTCAGTTAAACAAAAGTCGCTATTTCCTTGTTATGGTTGATCATTTTAGTAAATGGACCGAAATTGTTCCCTTAAAACGAGCCTCCGCGAAATTAGTTACTGATTCTATTTTAAATAAATATATTTTAAAATACGGGGCGCCCCTAAAAGTTATATCGGATAATGGTCCTCAATTTGTAAGTAATATATTTGAAGACATGTGCCAAAAACTGGGCATACGTCATTTAAAAATGGTCCCGTATCGGCCGCAATCAAATATAGCGGAACGGGTCAACAGAAATATAGTGAAAATTATCCGTAGTTATGTTAAAAATTTTCATAAAAGCTGGGATAACTATGTCAATGGATTTGCTTTCGCCCTTAGGACCGCAAAACATGATACAACGGGCAAAACTCCTGCTGAGTTATTTCTAGGCAGAAAGGTTATAACACCGTTAGATAAACTATTTTATGTGCAACAAAGAGCCCCAGAATTTAAAATGGGTGATATAGAAAAACTAATAAAAGAAGCAAAAAAGAATACGGAAGTAGCACAAAGAAAACAGAAGTTATACTATGATCTGAAACGACGGGGAGTAACTTATAAAGTAGGGGATGAAGTTTTAAAAATCAAGCATTCACTTTCTTCAGCACCAGAAGATAAAACTGCCAAATTTTTTCCACGCTTTGAAGGACCATATGTTATAGAAAAAATAACTCACGCTGTTGTAGTGTTAAAGGCAAGAAATGGTGAAACCTGTTCCGCAAATATTGATCAAATTAAACCCTACTTCGATCGTAATAAAATGAAAATCTTTTCAGATCTTTTGCAGGATCCGGTACGGCAGACACCGCAGGTACAAGTTCCAGAGGTGGGAAAACGACAAGTACAAGGGCAAGCCAATGAGAGACAGAAGCAAGTGAAAAGAAAATTGCCCCGCGGAAAAACTGAAGGTAAAAAGAAAAAGAAGCCGTTCCACCGTCCAGAAAACAGAGTGCACGAACACCCCCAGAATGAAGAAGGGAGAAGGACGACGTATGTGGAAAGGACCGGGAGAAAGGACGGCAACTATAACCCGGCTGTGAAACGGAAGATTGACTCATCCGACAGAACTTTCCGCAGCAAAAGTCGCTGAACTGCGGAAGGGCCATCAGCGGCGGAGGAAAAGTACAAGAAAAATTTGAACGGCCAACAACGAGGTCCAAGCAGGATCACGACAGAAGTTTCCCGGTTCCACCAACACCAGCTGCCTTCAAACGGCCAAGACCACAAGCAGAGCACAAAAGGAAGGTGTTCAAGGGTGGCCGTACTGGTGAAAAACGGAAGCTTCCAGAGGAAAGCACTGAAGGGCGAGCCCGTACAAGAAGGAGGATCAACCAAGCTACTATCAGCTATACCTTTAAAGACTGGGCCCAGAAAAGGATGTCTGAATATTACAAAGATAAGTAAAATTTTATGTTACTTTACAAACTTAAGTTAATCTTTCATTCTTACTGCAAGTGGCAGATTTCAAGAAGTTTTACCTCATGCGAGGTCTACCTTTATCGCCAAAAGGGCGAGAAATGAGTTGTGACCGATTTTCTTATTATGTTTTTCAATTACTCGCGCGTAAAACTAAATTTGATGTATAATAGCGTTGTGTAAAGACTTAAATATTGTAAAAAGTTATTGTATAAATTTTATTTAAAACATTCTAGCAAGAAAGAAGTTTTAGTCTGAAAGACTTTTTGAAATGTAGTATTATTTCAATGTAGAAAGAATTGGCACTTGCTTTGAAAAGAATAGAAGTTAACAATGTACTACTAATGTATGTTTTCAAATGTGTAAAATTAACGGCATGTTGATATGTTCTTGTATACATGTGAACTGTTATTTTGAATGTTAAGAAATACCGTGATATGGTAAAAGTGAAAGTAATGTTAAAAATTTGTTATTCGTGTGACTGTAAAGATTAAATCATGGTGAATATGTGTTAAAGGTTGAATGATTTAGTTAGGCTCTCTGACGCTACACTTTAGAGTTAGCCACTTTCAGAATAGTACCTCAGGGTTTAGAGTTGAAAGTAGGGTGTGTCAAGAGGTCTCGTATGTTGAATTTTAACACGTTAGTGTTTTGATTGTAGGAGGAAGTGTGGCACACGTAGACAGAAACACATACGTGTTTGGTGTTCTTTTACAACACATGTCAGAGAGCACGGGGAGAGATAATTAAAATAGTCATGAATGAAATAAGAATGTTAAGAGAAGTATATTCTATATGTTAATTGCAATGTCATTCTGTAACATTTCATTAAACTAGTTTTCCTTCCAGATCTCTGGAAGGAACCAGAATTGAATAAAGCTCCTGTTTAGATGCAGTACAGATGAAAAAAAAAAAAAAAAAAAAAAAAAGATTGTTGTATATCCCGGGAGCTGCTATTGTAACAAATTTCTTTCTTTTAAATTTTCTAGTTTCTAGCTAAGTTATGATTGTAAAAGGTTGGCCTCGCGTTAGTTTTTAGAGCTAAAAGTTTTCAACAAGGTCGTTTTAGACCTCAGTTTCAAACAAATTAACTCTGGCGGGAAGTATGTAAGGATCTTAAGTTTTACTAACGTTTATTTTATTTTAAATCTTTACTATCACTTCTTATTTTCTACTTCCGGCCAGAATTATAATCGTGAAGGATTTTATGCAAAGTTGTCTGGCGAACGCCAAGTATTTAAGTGTGGCCTTTTTGCCAAGCAGGAGAGAGGAAGCTGTGAGTTCGAAGCAGGCCGCTTACCTTAGAAGTTACGCAGTTGCTATTTGCCTTCCAGGCCAGAGGTTTTAATCCTCTTGATAAATTAAACGTATTGTAGTGTTCACAGTCTCTGTGCTACATACGCTTCCTGTTATTATAAGGCCAATCTTATTCTAAAGTTAAATTAGAGTTTAGTTTTATTTTTATACCTTTTACGTTAGACCCCGAGTGGAGGGTCATTGTATTCCGAAGTACGGAAGTCATTGTATATAAAGAAAAATAAAGGGTCTTGTATACCCTTCGTCTGTATCCTGTCTACTTACTACAGTTAGTGAACATAGCTTTAGTAAGCTCTCTGTTCCTAGTCAGGTCATTGTATGTTTCCGAAGAAGGTTAAAAGAAGCATTGAACCTGATAACCGAATAGCGTGATCGAGATCGTAAGAAGTGACAGTATATTCATTTCTATTTTGAAACGAATCCCATTTCATCTTGAAGGAGGGCTTTGTTCCTATATATCGAAAAAATGTTCGATGTTGTTGCTTTTTTAACAACAAAAATAAAAGGATTTTTTTTTATATAGTAACAAGTATAAAATGAGATTCAATTCAGTATTTACAGTTGCGTATGGAACATATACAAAAACCAGTTCCAAAAAAAAATTTTTTTTAATTAAAAAATAAATTGTCTCAACTATAAAATCCTATAAATTTTAGTTTTTACAGTTGCGTATGGAATAGCGATAAAAACCAGTTCTCAAAATTTTTTTTAATGAACTATCTTATCTATAAAATCTTGTCAAAATCAGTTTTTACAGTTGAGGATGGAACCTGATGAAAAAATATTTTGGAAAGGATGCTATTCGAAAAACATTTTATCATGGTTAGTAGTTCTTCTTGTAAAGGACAAAAACAAGTTCATTTCGTCTAATATTTGTGCATCTAAAGTATTTAAATCTATTCCAAAATATATATATATATAGTCTCCCACATACCTTCAATGTATTATTGGACTGTCCACTCTTTATATTCCATTAAAGAGCCATGGAAAAAATGTTCCGAGTCTCTAGGGGTTCATTTTGCCTTGTTCACTACTTGTAGTTTCTACATTTTCGTCTTCACACTCTACTCTTTCGAAGGAAGCTTCTACAGGATCTTCTCCTCCCCTTTCCGATGGAGGTGGACTCTCGGGAGAAATAGGATCTTCTTCCCCCTTTTCCGATGGAGGTGGACTCTTGGGAGAAGGATAACGAACAGGTTGCAAATCGACAATCGAAGGGTCGAAATAATCACTCGAAGCTAAAGTAGGGTCCGACATATTATTTCTGTTTTTCTTCTTGATTCTAGGATCCTCTCTCACATTCTTTCTCTTTTGAGAATTATTTTCTTGTTGATTCTTTTTCGCCTGGTATTGTTCCAATTCTTTCGTCTTCCAGACTTTAATTTCGTAAAATATATTTGAAAATAGATCCTCTCCAAGATACTTTAAATACAATGCACCCCATTCGCTTACTTCATCACTGGTAGAAGGTGTAGTGTTTATTATTTCTTCTATAGTACGTCGAATCACATCCACGTAGAGAAGAGATTCCGATCGTTTGGAAACTTCGTGATATAAACAACGGACGATTCGAGCATGAACTGCTTTAAAATCTAGAACTTCTTGTTCGTTTAAAGGTGTTTTTTCATCTCCTCCGTACTGTAGATTAAAAACATACTTTTGCAGATCCTCGCCCAGCAATCCGTCTACGGCAAATAATTTATACACTTCTATCTTAGGTATTTCCTGTCGTTTGAATAAGATGTTGGAAAGTCTTATTAGATCGGTCGATCTAGAATAGTCTTTAGATAAAACTTTCTCGATCATATTCCATTCATCTGGCGTGGAGATGGTTTTATTTTGTACCAACTGCTGTTGCACATCCATCCATAAACGCCAAATGGTATTTAAACAGTATCGATGGACGGGTACAAGAGGTTTCAAATCTTGAATCAAGGTCCACGGAAACATCATCATATTAGCTATTCTTTTTAAAACTCTCAACTGAACGGTGGTTTTAGTCGTAAACAAATTAGATTGATTAAATTCTTCCAGCACGACTTCATCCAACACGTACTTGAGACGATCCTTCAAGGGTAATGTCAAAGGCTCCAGGGTTACAGTGTTTTCCTGATCCATCTTGTCCTCAGTATGAAATGAGAAAATCGTCTCAGCTCCAGCTGTTTATATACTGTGAAACGAAAGGGGGGGAGGTAGAAAGGAGAAGCAAAAGTTGGGTAGTAGGAAAAAATTTAGCTTCGGAAAAAAAAAAAAAAAAAAAAAAGAAAGAAAAAAAAGAAAAAAAAACTTTTTGTTAATTTTAATCATGTCTTCAGACATGATTAAAATTAACTATCCCCCTTTTGTTCAAATGATGTTAATCTGTTGTCTCGATATGTTTCTAAAAATAGAACATGACTCATTTCTATCTTGGAAATTTATTTTTAGAAATATGTTCGAAAAGATGAGACATCATTCCCAGACAAAAAGAAGAGAGAGTTAATTTTTATCATGTCTAAAGACATGATAAAAATTAACAAAAAGTTTTTTTTTTTTTTTTTTTTTTTTTTTTTTTTTTTTTTTAAATACGGCTCTGGAAATTTTTCCCAGTTGGTTCGATCGATAAAACCAGAAAAAGGATTTCCACTTAACTATTTAAATTACTCGAGTTTCGGTTTCAGATCAGTTTGTGCTTTGGATACCAGCCTCGAAAGATCTTCAGTTACAGTCTATTATATACACATTTTGGTAAGTGAACTTTATTATTTTGTTGAATTGTTTTTTGGCTTTTGTGAATTGCTTGGATATTGTTTCTTTTTCAACTCGTTGTGTTTAAGCTCTTTTCTTTCTCAAAACAATACGAGCTTGTCGTGGCAATCGATCTCGAGCTGTTGGATGCCGTCGTGAGCAATGACTTAATAGATATCGACAAGCTTTATTGGGAATTTTCTTATTTCGTATGTGGGCCCCACCTTCGGTCACAAACGTAATGGAATGGTTACCATCTTTATGAAGCAATCGATTAGGACCCACACGAACGGTTCGAGATCCAAGAACGTATCCTCGACGTCTTCTCATAGGTCTTCTACGAATGGGTCTTTGTGTTCCTCTACGATTGATATTGGAAGGAGAGGAAGAAGAAGATGCAGACGATGAAAAGGAAGCCGAACGACTTCTTCTTACAGGACTTCTTCTTCTAGAATGACGTATTTCTAAACTACGACTACGATTTCTCTGACTTTTTCTTCTTCTTGGACTTGGACTTCTGCTCCTACTTAGACTTGGACTTCTGCTCCTTCTTGGACTCGGACTGCGTTTTCTTGGACTTCTTCTTGAACTTGGACTCGAACTTCGAGAAGAAGGAGAAACGGACGGTCGAATAATGTAAGGGCTAGTGGTTACATCGGATTTGGCATACGTGTGGAGAGGAAATTGAAGTTCGAAATCGTCGGGAAGGTCGACTTGGTTTTGAATTTGTGAAGGTAGAATATCGTCATAATAAATAACTTCGGGTGTTCCAAGAGGTGGAATTTCCTTCGAAACATCATCCTCGTTAGGATCATTCATTCTGACTTTATTTCAAACGAAACACGGATCCGACGACAGGATCTAAGTTATATCGCATAGAAGCTCGATACGCATCTTGAACCGATGTGCAAAGAATATATTCCAAAGGTCCGAATCGTTTCTTTTCTAAAATAATGGGAAGATCGACCGTCCCTGCTCGATAAAAAGGCGTGAGGGAGAGAATTTCATTCAATTGTAACACGTTCCCGTGCTGGAATTCCCTACAACAGAGATAATCAATCCATTTCTGAACGAGTTTCTTATAAGCACGAGCTTCCGCGGACGTTTTAAAACACAATTGCCAGCCTTCAATGCGATCGATATGATTCAGCATGTAATCAAAAGCTGTCCAAAAATGAAATAACAGTGACGACGTATTCCGGAAGGACGTGAGATCGATTAAAATCCATGACATGTTTTCTAAGGGAGTCGGATCGGGATTCTTGGGACTGATCCATCGATCCAGGGTAGGACTAGGACCGATCGAAAGAGCTTTCATGGACTCTTTAACTTCGGGTAGATCCGTTTTGTAAAGGAACGTCTGTTCCAAATCCATCAGCTGTTTGGTTTTTTCCATATACCTTTCTAAACTTCCCGGGAAATGAAAATAGGATAAATAGGAACACGTATGGTATCGATCGATAAAAATCATGTGGCTCGTTAAAATGACGAGGTGTTGAGCCGTTTTAATGTCGTGGTGTAAAACGGCATGCGGAAAAGGTTCAATGTAGAATAATAAATCGCACGTGTTCGTGCTCAATTCTTCCGGTTTAATCACACGCACATGAGGGGAAGACGGGTACGTATAAAAGGGACAAATGACAAAAATGGTGAGGTGGGATAAATGTTTGGAAATGTAATCGTTGATCACATAGGGTAATCGACTCAGGTTCCCAAACACAATTGTTTTCTTGTGTTGGAGAAGGTACTGAAACAATTCGTCTAAATGATTCATTCTTTGCTCTTCTTTTTCTTTTTCTGAAATAAATGAAAAAAAATATTTAAAAATAAGGAACCATGAATTCAGAAACGATTATGAAACAAACTGTAGCTTGCATTTCTTGGTTTTTGAATGAAACGTTCGGTCCCTCGATTGCCGATCGGTTCAACCAAGAAATTCAATGTTGGCCCGAGACGTGGAACCGGTTACGCGAATGGTTAGTTCATACGCCGATAAATAACCCCAAAGACTGTATTTTATCGTTTGCTCAAACTCTGCCTCAGTACGAAACGTTCCAGGCCTCTTTAGAAAATTCGCTCGCTATTCACGAAGAATTTTGGAATAAAGTATTTACTAACTTGAGAGTTGCCCAGTCGCTTTTAGGATCCCCATGAATATTTCGAAGCTAGAACCGTTCGGTATCTTTGCTTTAGCGGGCGGATTACTCTATTCCATTTGCGTGTTGATTGTGCATGAGGAAGAAACTCACTTTAAATTTCATTTCACGGTCTTAACGCTCGTCATTTTTCTAGCGCTCATGGCCATCACATCTTTCAAATATTTAAAATACCGCTATCAATGTGAGAGAATGGAAGATATAATGTCCGCTTTGAAAATTCAATAATAATAATAAGAAGAAAAAAGCACTTCCATCATGAATTTTGTCGAACAGTTATACGAAATGACGTTGGATGAAATGGCCACTTATTTAAGTGAGAAAGATCCTATTTTCCGGAAATTGTTCACTGAATATGTGGAGTATGCCAATTTATTACCCGAAGAACAAACTCAAGCCGAAACGCTTTACCGACAATATTTTCCAGAATCGGAGGATACTCTCGACGCGTTTATTGACAATTGGCGACGGTTTAAATTACAGTATCGTTCCGACAATGGCCGACAGGTCGAAGAAGATGTCGAACCGGACGAGGTGGAAGTTCGTTCTCAAAAAGGTGGACCTTGTCCGGGTTTCGTCTTTGATCCGAAGGGGAAACGACTTTACAGTCCGAGAGTCCTGAAACCGTTCAAATCAGATCGCCGGCCAAATGAATTTGATGTGTTCAAGTTTCTCATGGACAAAGAACGCAATCATGAAGTGTATCACCTAAATATTGAACCGAACGCCAATGAGCTGTATTTAGATATGTCTTATGAAGATAGACGCAACATGGACACTCGAGCAGATCAAGCGCTACGGAAAATGGTGACCATCTTAAATCAAAATTGCCATTATAAGATATTGGATCTCTATAGCGAAAGACGAATCACATAAACTAAACGCGAAAAGCCAAAGAAACAAAAAATATATTATTAACATACCTGAACAGAAGCT
The DNA here is from genome assembly GCF_044657685.1 of Stegodyphus dumicola. NCBI lineage: Eukaryota > Metazoa > Arthropoda > Arachnida > Araneae > Eresidae > Stegodyphus > Stegodyphus dumicola. Next base: position 207,210,940 of record NC_140771.1, read on the forward strand.
TGTATTCAGGTCATAGCACAGACTGATTTGAAGTGAAACTGGGATGGTTTAAATAAATAAGTGAAAGTTCATTATTGTAAGAAAATGGTGATGTCTGGTCAATTGAGTTGGCTGGGAAAATTTCTGAGAGCTGAGAAAAATATTCTCTAGTAGTAAAAAAAAAAAAAAAAAAAAAAAAAAAAAAAAAAAAAAAAAAAAAAAAACTTTTTGTTAATTTTTATCATGTCTAGAAGACATGATAAAAATTAACTCTACCCTCCTTTTCGTTTTGAATGATGTCAACATGTGTCTAAAAATAGATTTCCAAGAAAAGTATGATTCATTCTTAGAGATCTATTTTTAGAAACATGTTGACATCATTCAAAACGAAAAGGAGGGTAGAGTGAATTTTTATCATGTCTAGAAAACATGATAAAAATTAACAAAAAGTTTTTTTTTTTTTTTTCTTTTTTTTTTTTTTAAGCTCTTGAGAAATTTTTCTAGCTGACTCTGATCATTCTTGTTCTTCCTTCTTGAGTGGGCAAGATGTCAATAAAAGCAGTTGTTGGTATATTTCTTCTTGGATTGAAGTTACGCCCGTCCATCACCTTGAACGTGTTTATGAATACGAGTGACTCATCGTTATCTATGAAAGTATTTCTCTGAAAGATTTTGGATTCATCTTGGGTAGGTCTTGTCATATTTTTTTTAATTAAATCATTACTTTTTCATAAAAATGCCTCCACCTAGCATCAGAGCAATAATATGTAGCATTATATTTCCGTAAAACATCCAGTTGCGTTGATTAAAATGTTCGGCTCCTGTTTTGGGTGTCGCATCACTGTAAATAGCTGTTGCCAGGTAGCCGAAATTGAGTAACGAGACAAATACAATTCCTAATAAGATAATTACCATGATAGCCTTTGTATCCATCGTGATGTATTTTTGAATCTAGTCTTTATTCTCTTTTCGGTTACACGTAAAGTAATAAACCGACCATTAGTATATTGATCACATTGACAACCGTTGGAGGAATGAGCAACATTTTATTGTTGGTCCAGAAATCGCTCGCTGTCGTTCCTTTGGTCGTTACTTTATTCGGATCAGCAGCATCGTAAACGAAAGCCACACTGCCGTAGGAGAGACGATATACGATGAGGGCCATGATGACCAGTGTTGTCACCAGACATATTAAAATGGTTATGGCGAGAGTCGAACGAAGATTAAAACCAAACATTGTTTTATCCACTAATGATTCCTTTATTATGTGATTTCTTGATGGACTTGTCGATACCATTGAAGAAGATTGAAATGTAAAGGGATCGATTGTCCCGAATAATAGACGAGTAAATTTCGGTACATGAAGCATTGGAATAGGTAAAGAAGGAAAAAACAGAGTAGATGAAATAATATCATGATGGAAACGATTCTTGATCGTTCATCAGCTTGGATTCCTTATCAGGAAGAATTTCTAAGAAGTCAATTGTTATTGACGTATCCCAAAAATATTATTTTTACAGCTCAACTCTTAGACGCGCATTTACGATATGTAACGGAACATGTTTATCCCAATTACACCTCGGCAGAAAAATTCAACGTGGATTCTTTAAATGAGGTGGATTGGGCTCATTCCGTGATTCTGGTGAATCAAGACAGACAATTATTAATCGCTCCTGAACCGGTTAAACAGCTCGTCAACCTTGATCGGCGTTTACGGTATCATGAAGCGGCCGAATATTTCATGGATTTCATTTCTTTCCTAAACTCTTCTATATATTTCAGTTTCGATGGATCGTGTTTCTGGTGTTGGTTGCGTGGTTTATCGAATGGAGAATAGACATTCAAAAAAAGAAATTCTTTTAAGAATATGGACCCAAATAAGAAGGTTTTTTCCTATGATGGAGTATAAGCTTGGATCCAGTCCACAGCACTGACTGACGATTTAAATAGTTAAGTGAAAGTTTATTCCGGTTAAAAAAGGGTAACTTCTTGTCCACATCGAATTAACTATTAAAAAAAAAAAAAACTTTTTAATTTTTATCATGTCTTTAGACATGATAAAAATTAACTTTACTACCCCTCACCCCTTATTTTGGTTTGAATCAGGTGTCAACATGTTTCTAAAATAAATTTCCAAGAACGATATGACTCATTCTTTTGCTTAGAAATCTAGTTTTAGAAAGTGTGAGACATCATTCACAACAAAAAAGAAAAAGGGGGTTAAAGTTAAGTTAATTTTTATCATGTCTAAAGACATGATAAAAATTAACAAAAAGTTTTTTTTTTTTTTTTTTTTTTTTTTTTTTTTTTTTTTTTTCTTCAGCTCTTAGAAAATTTTTCCAACTGACATTGTCATGTTTTGCTACTAATGGACTTTCGTATTCCTAAGCTTTTTTTTTCATTGGTTATTTTTCTCCTTTTCTAGGTGTTCCGATCATTTCAAAGTCAGGCGTAGATGCAGTTGCATGATTCGCTGCGATCGCCATTAATATACTTGTCACGTATTTACTGACGGCATACATTTGCTGCGTGAAACGATTATACGAGGATCCTCGTACAAAGGATCCTCGTACAAAGGATTGGGGACTTTGAGAGGTTCCTTCTTTGACAATTCGTCTTGAATCAAAAACGAAACGCAATGAAGTTCCGTGGATACGTTCGTATCGTCTGCTTGCAGAGTTTCTTGGAATACGGCAAAAGCCCGATTCAAATCGTGATCGCTGACGAGTTTCGTTAAATATGGAGCGATATATTTATCGTGAATGACTTTCCCGATCACGCCATTCAACATGTCAAAGATGGAATTAACCGCCATCAATTTTTTTAACTGAATTTCCGAATGGACGCATGTTTTAGCGATACTGTACATTTTTAAAAATCCTTCGTAGCCTACTGGAATTTCGGTCGTTGAATCTAGAACGTGTTTACTCATGGGCAGTTTTTCAATGACTTTCCGTAGATAAGAAACGAGATATTTTTCGCGAGCCGTTTCCAATTCTCGATTCATTTGCTGACCGGGATCTGTGTGTTTATTTTGAAGCTCTAATAATAGAGACACGTCCGACTGTTTAATTCGTTTATGGGTAGGTTCTTCTTCCTCCTTCTCCCCCTCTTCATGGTCCATTTCCTTTTCGGATTCTTCATGAGCGCGTTTCATTTTTATTTTGATTATATGTCTCCCTTTCTTTTATTTTGATTTTCTCTCTCTTTCTCTTTAAAAGAAATGACCTTTTTCCAACGCTTTCGTGGGTTCTCCTTTAATATCGGGAAAGACGGCTGGATCTAACGTCGCCGCATATGTTTCTACATAAGGAGCTCGAGCAAACGTGACGTGCCACATGCCTTCCTCATTCGGTTTCATCTGAATACCGTTCGATCGAAGAAGGTTTGGGAGGGCTTTCAACAGTAAATGGAAAGGATTGAGAACGACATGGCCTTGATAAATTTCGGGAACGCGTCGATCCTCCTCTGAAAAAAGACATACGGGATATCGATACAAGAGCGTGTAGGCGTTCGCGTGTTGACTTAATTTTCCATCCAGTTCTTGCTCGATCAACTGGCAACGTGTGAGCTGGTTTTGTCGAATAATGGTTTCGTAGCACGTTTTAACATGAAAAATAGGATCTTCGTGGCAGTGACGCGTATGCACCGTAAAAGGAAGGTACTTAAAAACATATTGCATGTAGTCAAAAGGCCACGTTCCTTCGATTTGTAGATGGTGTTTCTTGGATTGGACCACGTAATAATTGAAACGATAGGATAATTGAGTCGGGTCTAAATTCTCAAATTCGATGAACGCGACGGGCGAATAATCAAACGTGTAGAAATAGGCAAACAGTTTCACATGATGGATCGGGGAATCGGGTTCGCTTTTAAAAATATTCGCGCAAGCATTATAGCCCTTATCGTTATTTTTCAAATAATAGGGATGATCGAGTCGCACCCCGATATTCCCATACCTCGGATCGCACACACAACTTCCAAATTCTGCATGATAAAAAGTATGTTTTAAAGGCTGACCTGTAAAAGCATCGAAGGAACAGGGCTGCTGGAAGTAACCGGGTTTTTGGAAAGACGCGAGATACTTTTCGGAAAATACGGTCGGATCCCATACGTTGTTTTTTTCTTCTTCCTTCGAAAACGCTAATCGTTCATGAGCGGTCATTTCTTCACACCCGAAACCTTGCAAAAGCGGCTTGTATCCAAAATCGCAAACACATTTACCTTCTTTCAAAGGATCTTTGTCTAAACTTTTTAATCGGCCGTGAGGTCCGCAAGCAATGTCCACGTCACAATTCCCCCCGCGTTCTTTTTGCGTGACGAGATGAGGATATTTACAAAAACAGGTCGCGAATTTCAATCCTTTTTGATTCACCAGAACCCACTCTCCCGTAGCTGAAGAACAAGTAGCATGGGGAAGGAGTTTGGGAAGACATTCACCCCGAAAACATATTTGATCGTCGTCACAATCGGTTGCGTGAATACAAGTCGAATAAAGCGTCGTCCGCTGAGGAGGGTGGTAGGAAATGGATTGCCAAGGAGGGGTTGTAGTCGTTTGGGACTCGTTTCGAAACAGGTAGATCATGATCAGGTAAAGATAAAAGACGAGAAGAAATATCCAAAGCGTCATCTTCTTTTTTCAATAGAGGTTCACAACTTTTATTTTATCGCCTCGATCTTCATGCACCAGACCGGCATTATCTCGTTGGGCCCCTATTTGTTCAAAATATTGCAAAAATTTATATTTGGTTTGTAGATTCTGGATCGATAATAAATACTTTCGAACACTGTAGACCATATCGTTTCGTTGAACCTTCACCATTTTGACAGGGTCGTCCATTATTTTTTAAATTACTTGTTTACGCCAAACATTTGATTCAGTGCATCCTCCGTGGAGGTTCCTGGACCCCCCTTAATAACACTTACTTTCCTAGCATTTGGATCCTCTATTGGGTCTTTAGGAAGTCCTCTTGTGTCCATCGGTAATTCTTTCTGTTCCGTTTTCACCTTTTCCGCGATCGAGGTGGCTATTAACTGAAGGAGGAGAGGTTGATTAAAATTGCGGCAAGGAACGATTTTGTTCAAATATTGACTGTACTGAGGATCAATATTATCTTTTCGGTGTATAATGCTGGAAAGCATATGATCGGTAATCACAAAACTGTTACTCAACAGCGATTCCGATAAACCTCGATGAATAAACATATTATGAGGGGTGAGATAGGGAAGTTGATCCATTTCTTTTTGAGCCATCTTGGCAAAAAATCGGTAACGTCGTTTGGATAATAAATGTCGACGATGGATTTTCCATAAATCCATTTCTAAATGCTTTCTTCTTATTTAAAAATGAGTAACGGGTTTGAAGTAATTGGGAATGCCGATAATTTCGGGACACTTCTCTTCCCCTTCTTCCATCTCTTCGACTACAGGGAGGGAAAGAGGAGTTTCGATATCCAGATCGGTCGAGAACAGGACAGATTCTTTAAATAAGATAAATTCGCGAACTAAACCTCCTACCTTGTACGAATTTTCTCCGAAAGTGTACCGGTTAGAAATTTGAAGGTTTAGAATACCTAGAAAAGAAGTCGTCGTACCAAACATATTTTCAATCGAACACTGAAAAGTATTTTTTAAACCCTCTCCATTAAAGATCCGACTCTTTCGTATACACCACATATTTCTATGAATTTGAAATTTATCTTGGGCTCCTTTACAAGCAGAGCAGAACGCGGGATCGCACCGGTCCATGAAAAAACGACAATTCTCCGCAAATTTGTGTTGCGGATTCTCTTTCATGCTTTCGCCAATTTTAGTTAAAGGAGCACACAGTCGAGTCATGAACGAAGTTCCTGTTTTATTATTCTCGCCCGGTTTCAAATACCAATAACCAGCCACGAGAACATTATAGCAATTTTGTAAACCAATAATGTTTCGGATGTGAACAGTATCTTTTCGAGTTCCTTTGGAAAATTGAACTTTTTGTTGACAATGTGTCTCGTACAGCGGATCGTGATTTAAAACATCTTCCCAGTCGGGACATATTAAGTTGAGAGCACCTTGACGTTCTTTTAATTCGTCGATAGCTTTCTCAAGGATGGGAGAAGAAAGAATATTCTTGATAATCAACGAATAATCCATTCTTACTCAATAGATTTCTTTTTTTCGAACAAAGTAGAATGTAGTATCTTGGTTATTAGACTACTGGCCTTAGGAGATGTTACCTCTTCAGCAGCACAAACTGATTTGAAGCGAAAATGGGATGACTTAAATAGATAAGCGAGAATTCATTCTAGAAAGAATTTTGCAATGTCTTGTTTGGTTGATGAAGTCGAGTGGAAAAAAAAATTTTGTGAGAGCTGGAAGAAAAATATCTGAAGAAGAAAAAAAAAAAAAGAAAAAAAAAACTTTTTCTTAATTTTTATCATGTCTTTAGACATGATAAAAATTAACACTACCACCCTTTTGTCTCTGAATGATGTCTTACCATTTCTAAAAATAAACTATGACTCATTCTTTTGTTGGAATTTTATTTTTAGAAATGGTGAGTCATGGTGTATTTTAGAAACATGATGCTGAGACATCATTGAAAACAAAAAAGGGGGGTCATTAATTTTTATCATGTCTAGAAGACATGATAAAAATTAACAAAAAGTTTTTTTTTTTTTTTTTTTTTTATTTTTTTTTTTTTAATGGTTGTAAATTTTCCTGACATATTTTTTCCAGCCAGATTTTCAACCGACCTTTTCCCAATCATCATTTTTTAAAACTGGCTTACTATTGGTTTGTTTAAAAATGACGTCATTGCTTCAAGAACTATATACACATAACTTTCTCGTACTCACTTCTCTATACGGAATGGGGTTCCCAGCTGACATAGCAAAAACCCTATCTCGCTTCATCTACAACTCTCGTTGATGATCTATACAAAATTGGGTAATTTTTTCCACGACTTTATACAGTTCTTGATCACGGGGATCTATCTGCTTGTACGGTTTCACGTGAATTCTTAAATCATAGCGCTCGTCCATATTTTCATTGACGTTATCATCGACCCCAATTAAAAGAATGTCGTAATCGTACAAGACTCTGATATGTTCCGAACATTTTGAAATATTATACTTTCGGCACGACTTTTCACATTGCGTGCGGCCAAATATCCGATACGCATATCGTGCAATATCGTGCAATGAACTGTTGATCACTCGCTCGACATAATCATCCGAACCTTTACTCCACAAAATGATATCGATATTGCAAAGACGTAAAAACTGGATCAGGAAATTGGTTTTGGGTCGAATTTGAAATGTTTCTCCTTCAAAGTATCGAAGCATCTCATCCATATCTAAGACACAGACCACCACCATCTTTCTTTTTTAAAGAAAGAAGAAGATGAGTCGATCCACCACTCATACTATTATTGAACACGTGAAAGAAATAGTTTATTATGCTCCTTCCAAATGTCCTTGGCATTTTGATTATGCCTGTTTTCTCATTTTAAATAATTTCAATCAAAGACGATTCCACTGCCTGTTTACTTCCCACTCGATGCAGTGGAGATCTTACAGTGCCAGCAGCTCTTGTGACTTGCCCGAACATTTTTTCGATTTGATCCTTCTTCATCGACAATTGAGTTCGGAGTATGTGTTGCCTTTTGCAACGCATTTCCGAGAACGTTCGGGATATACAATAGGTCTCTTTGAAATGAATCCTGGACTTTATAGTGCTCGCATTCTTCAACCGGAATATTTAGCAGAAACGTTTTACACGTTCATTGTTTTCTTGTGTAGTATTTGTTATCGACTCGGAGGAACGGCTCCCGTTTTAAAATTATGTTCTTTTGTGTACACGGACCATCATCCCGTGCTCGTGGATATTGGAGCTCTGAATGTGGAAAAGAGAGAACGCATCGGTCATCGAGAATTTTTAAACGAGAAGAAATGGCATCGGTTCTTCAAACGACGAACGACTCGAGACATTATTCGGTACGTGAAACTCATGCATCCGGATTATTTTAAGAAGAAATGTCGCGGTCAATGCATTCTCTCCGAGAAAGTCGTCTTCAACGATGTAACGCATCAACTGATTTGTAAAAGTCGACAACGCAGTCTGGCCGATGTTTTAGATACTTTTCAAGAACTCATGCCCCATGAGCCTATTCGTCAACTCATTCGAACGTGGCTTTCTGTGAGATAAACAAGAAGATGGATTATAAACAACTCGTCCTCGATTTATTGAAACAGAAAAAATATCCCATTTTATTGGGTTATGTGGTCATGGATATTTATTACAAAGAGGTTTATAAATCAGACGGGAAAGTAAAACGATTTGACTCCCCATGTTTCGAGTTGAATCAAAGATATTTAGAAGAACCCAATCCATATAAACTGGAATTTATCACTTCGGACGAGAGTAGTAAATTGGTTATTCGACGACAAATCGATCCTAAAGATTTTAATATAAATCAATATCCGGAAAAATGTTTTCGTGTTAAACTGTCCAGTCACCATCTTGCTGAATTTGATATGTTTAAATACAAGATGTTCGAAGAACAAATTTATAATTTCATAATGTATCTGAATAGTAACATTCCTGCCATTCGAGAATTTTTGAACTTAACTCACGACGAAAGTACTCGATATTTACCCCAGTCCATACGACTATGGGTGTATAACTATAAAACGGCCAAGATCACTCATCAAATTATGGATCCCGAATATTTTGGACCCCGTTCATCTCTTTTACTGGAAACACGCATGATTCAAGGTTTATTGTCACCGTGCACTTCTAAATCAGTATTATTGTCCCTTCGAGATGATTATGCTTGGAAGAATCATACCGATAAAGCCATTTTACCGTCTTATGTATATGATTACGATCCTTATAATTTATATTATTCGGATCACTGGAAGGCTCTTGTCCCGCTGGCTTTTAATCCGTTAGAAAATCCCATCATTTGTTAATATTCCAGTTGCAGCACGTACTCATCGTCTTCACTCCCGTCACGAACAAAATTGATGTAACGTTTCGTTTGAGGATCCTTGTAGCGACAGACTTGGCGAATACCCCGACAAATAGATCCCGGCAAATTTAAATCTCGATCCATTCCTCGAGTCGGTTTTAGAATCAGACCCGATTCGTTTGTCTCGAGGGCTTTTATAAACTTTTGATCGTAGCCAACACGAGCTTTGAGTTTGGACTTTCTCTTTCTCCCTCTTTTTTTGGGTAGAGGAGCCAAGTAATGCCGAATGGGTATATCTATACTCGAAGAGCGACTTCGGGATCGATTTCGGACTCTTGTTGGACTTGGAGATCGACTTCGGACTCTTGTTGGACTTTGAGATCGTGTTCGGACTCTCGTTGGACTTTGAGATCGACTTCTCGATCGACTTCTAGAACGTTGACGTTGAGATCGACGCCGCATATTTGGATTTATTTCTACTTTATTACGGTTTAAGAAACGTTTTACATAGTCTTGGACACGAGGTTCTTCACTCATAGCGTCATACCAGTAATTTCCCGGAATGATTATAAATTTATCGTCTCGAAACTTTATAAACTCTTCTGGACTATAGCGGGGAAAAAATTTTTGTAAATGAGACAAGTCGAATAAAACGTGCCCCAACGAACATGTCCCTGTCAATTCAGAACGACGCACGTTTCGATTTAATTTCTCTTCTAACACTTTTTGAACATACTCAATAGGAACTTTGGAAGGATAAGACTTTTTTTTTTTTTTTTTTTTTTTTGCTTTATATATCCCAAATGACTTGTCCATAGAAATATAATCGGAAGAAAACTGAATCTCGAACGTGCTGGTGTGTATCATAATAAGCGTGATCGTATAAATCAAACACATCTAAATGAGCCAAGGCATGTAAAGTAAAAATGAATAATAATTGCCATGTCGTTTCATTACGATAAAATCGAGTTTGATCTACATTGACCTGATTAGCATAATAGGTGTTCATATTGATCGTGCCCCTGTTTTGATCTACCAGCATCTTGTTCGAAGTGGAATAGTTTAAGCAGTAATTGCGATGAATTTTAATAAACTCGAAAAGATTAAAAATAACGTAGACGGGAATTTTTCCTTCCTCGGTTTCGGTTTCATTAATATATAACTGAATAACCTCTTTGGGTCCTCCTGGCTCTTCACAATAATACATGGACATTTCGTAACGGTCCAATCGACGAATTGGATTTTCCAAGATACGATTGAGAATCGAGACCCATCGTTCAAATATGAAATGGAATTTTTTAAAATCGATCGTGGCCCAATCATCCATGATTTTAAAGCATGCCGTACAAGCATCTCGCCAAGTATTAATTTTAGACTGAAGAGCCGTTCGACGACAAGATCGACGTTCTTCGTGTTGATCAACTCGTCTTTCCATATCCTTATCTTTTGTTTTTTGTCCAAAGAAAAAAAAAAGATGGCTGAAATGTATATATTCTTGATGATGTTTGGTCTCTTTCTATTTTTCTTTCCTACTTCTGTCATAGAATCGGATTCCATCCCCATGAACGAATCTATACCGCTTAAAGATTGTCGACGAGAAAAAGTCTGGTGTGTGGATACATGTGATTTTCTTTGCACAAACGGGGAAGAAATGCAATGTGTTCGAGGACTCTGCATGCCCAAACTGAATCCTTACCCGTGTCAAACTGAAAAAGGGGGTTTGATTATTCTTACCGAAAAAAATGGATTCTATCAGTGGTCGTGTTACTGTACGGATCCAGCTTTTTACAATGGACCGGATTGTGGAGAATTGGCGAAAGACGTTTGTCAAAATGGTACATTTATCTATAGGGGGTTCAATCAGCATGAATGCATGTGTCAATTTCCACAAGTAAAGGCTATGATTCAAGGAAAACCTCAGTGTGTGCATAGGAATATAGCTCGGTTTTATCGGGATCCGTAATGAACTGGATCATTAAAAAATGTACGTCTGAAAATGTCTCAAATTTTTTGAAAAAACAAACCGTGACTCTATCTTACATTGGGTGCAATTAGAAATTACCCCTCTTTTCGTCCGAAAATGATGTCTCACAATTTCGAAAAATTGAAGACATCAATTTCGGACGAAAAGAGAGAATTTTTTTTTTTTTTTTTTTTTTTTTACCCAATTTAATCGACTTGATCCTTATGGTTTTTTAATTATCCAGACTCTCACTTATCTATTTAAACAATCCGACATTCCCTACAGATCAGTCTGTACTGCTGAAGAGGTAACATCTTTCAACGCAGCTTCTACGTTATGACAAATGCTTCAATAAAGGTAAGAGATTTTTCCTTCTTAATTATTTCTCGTTTTACTAGAAAGAAATGATTATCCTATTTTTTTGAACCTATCTAAGTGTTTTGAGTTCTACTTCAGATTACGAAGTGCTTTTGAAGATCCAATCTGGTTATCTTTTTCAATCCATAAAAGCAATGATCCCTATATTTTTTGAAAGTTTTTTAAAGAATAGACTCTTGTGTTACTGATTCCATCTCTTTTTTAGCTTCTTCTCGTATATATTTACGATATTTTGCAATTTTCATGGAACGTTTAATGATAGTATAGGAAGGATTAAAGGGTCGATACGGAAAATACTTTCGAAAGAATCTTTTTAATTTTCTTAAGCAACCACCTAATGATCGAGGGAAAAGTGGGCCGGCAATAACCCAAGCCAAAAATTCATACAAAAACCGATTACGTTGATCCCATATATTGGACGATGCCAATTTCTTTTCTGCATAATGTCGTCGAAGATCTGTTTCGTTCAGAAGTTTTAAAATTTCGTTTGCTTTTAAGTCAGTTTCAAGAATGACAAGAATAAATAAAGCCATCTCTTCATATTCATAGCGATCTATAACTATTTTTCTAAGTTTTTTGAGATCATTTAATGTAAGAAGAGGACCTTGACATCTTTTAATATGAATTTGGTTCGAGCGCTCCCTTTTTTCACCGAGCAAACGGTATAAAAACACGATTTTATTTTTTATTTTATTATACGATTTCCTCTTTTCCTCAGTCAGATACTTTTCATATATCTCTAGTGCTCTTTTATAATGATATTTTATACCGTCACCATGTTTTTGATACCAATCATAGAATTCATTAAAATAAAATTCATACTTAGCTCGTGTTCCTTCCGAAATATTCATACGTTTAATAATATTTTGACATTCCTCCATCGACGGACATTGTTTGAATACTGTATTGTCAGGCTTATGTCTATGTTTAGGAAGAGCGTTATCCCAACATTTCCATCGTCTCATTCGTTGGTATTCTTTTTCTTTGAATCGAACGTTTGGATCTTTTCGCCTTTCTCGTTTTCTCCATCGATTTGCTTCTTTTACTCGTTCCAGTGACCAATAATGTTTCAAATATGCTTTTCTTTTTCTTTTCCTTTCAGATAAAGTTGTAGGTTCCTCAGTATCCATCTTGATTCCTATCCTTCATTATTAATTATTATCCATTATTTTTCACTTCGTCTTATATTTTTTAATCTAATCCTTTTTTGGTACCTAAAAAGTAAATTGATTAAAAAAAATATAAGGATTCCATAAAACTTTTAAATTTTCCTTGACCGTAAAATAACAAAGATCCTAAAATCCTTACCTTTTAAATGTAGTGTGTCCCATAGGACAAACCGGTTTGTCCTATGGGACACACTAGATTTAAAAGGTAAGGATTTTAGGATCTTTTTTATTTTACTAAAAATTTGATAAAAAGGTTTATACTAGAAGGTTTCAAAATTTTATTAATGATATTAAATTATTATTAATGATTTTTTGAATGGGTGCCAGGATCTGACGCTATTGATAAAGAAATAACTTAATCCATAATATATATGTCTGAAAAACAAATATCATGAAGGGGGAACATAGTTTTCCTAATATTTATCTTGCTGTGTTTCATAAATCATGTAGATGGTCAGACAAATTACTAATGTAATGACAAATAAACAGTAAAGCTGAATAGTATGAATAAAAGGCATAAATGTCTTATAATTAGATCCAAAAACGGATCGGAGAAATGATTCATAACTCATTTTATCTTGTTCATTCCTTTCTCTCTAATTACATACAAGTTCTATCAATATCCTTAATGGATCCAAGATTCTACTTCAACTATAAAATTGACTCATTGTAAGATTTTTTTACTTGCAGATACTCAAGGCAGTTTGGTCTGTTTATTAGAATTCCAAATACATTTCCCGCATCTGTTCTAACCAATGGATTCTGGATTTACAACGAGCGGTTTTTATCAGAAGCATAAAAGATTTTCCCATCTATTCTCTAGCCATGGATTTTAGATTTTATTAGACCCCTTAGCGAATGTCAGTTCGGATACTACGCCAACTATAAAATCGGCTCATCGTAAGCTTTTCCACTTGCGGATACTTTCTCAGATGTCTATTTTCTTCTTTTTTTAATCCGACCCTCTCAAAAACAAAGGATAATGAATATTCATAAATACGCTACACTTTACAGCCAATTTCATGGCTTGCATTTAGGAGGATTCAATGTGATTCAAGATACGATTTTTTTTCCCTTAGTCCAAATACGGCTTCAACCTTCTGTGATTCGAAAACTCGCTCATTTCGATAAAGTCGTCCCGAGTCAGAAACCACTCGTTCTCGCCCTAGCCGCCTATTGTAAAATGTCGGACTTGTCGTGTACCGTTTTTCTTCAACGCAATGCATCATGGATCCTTCTTTTAGAAAACGAACGGGTCATTTTCCCCACGATCCCGAATTCATCGGAATCCTCCCACAATCTTTTCAAACTTTTCGCCACACCATTTTTTGTGAAAGATCCTAAAACGATCGAACGGTATTTACAAAATCCCGTGTTCGAAAACGTGTACCGCTCCCAAAATAATCATACAATTCTATATTTAGACGAATGGGATATACCGTATCCAGGAGGACATTACTTTGATGATGATAACGGGCCCAGATTACATTTACCAGAAGATGACGGAGGGAAAAGGTATCGTCTTTGTTTTTTGTCCAACCAGGTCCATCACGAGAATGACCTCGTCCATAATTTCATCAACGAATGGAAAGATCGACCGGACGTTTATTACGATCCTCTGAAAACGCGAACGGCTTTTCCGTCTTCCTTTATTGAATTTTTACCGTCCGTGAATCCTGAGAAACCCATCCCGTTTCCCATTGAGTACAGTAAGAGTACGGCGCTCATTCAAAAACAATGGACGTATCAGCACCATCCTCAATATATTGTCCAAGATATTTTGAATACGTACGATCAGAGAAATTCGCTTGAGAAGGTCGGACTCTTGATCGAATACCCGTTTCAAATCGGGTTCGAAAATGCTACTCGATCGAATCCTAACGGGAAATGCATTGGACTCGTCGTCAACGGCTCTGAACCGGAAACGATTTTATATGTTCGATCACCGTATCAGCGGTACATGGAATATCAAGCCATTCCCACGACCGTGCACTGGATTCCTATTCTTTACGAACCAGAAACCACGTATCCACTTCAACCGGTCGTACTCTGTTCGACGATCATCGGGTTTGAATACAAAAAGGCTTTCTTATGTTTAAGTTATGTCATGCTCGAATCTCATCCGAAACAACCTGCTAATAGAAACACGGCGTGTCTGTTCCATCCCGTCACAGATGTGAGCGAATTGACGTTTCTCGAGAGTTACGAATACGATTGTCAGTATGCGCTTCACCGAGTTCGATATGCTTCCATTCCTCATGATTTATGGTGTCTGACCAAAATTGAAGAAGAAAAACCAGTTCCACTTGCTAAACCCTATGCTCATCTACCTTACCTGGTTCAATGATGGCTGGAGTTTTATCATCAGAATCGTTCCACGGATCCAGAAATCAGGTACGGCAATCTGAAACTCTTTCAATTTGCTCTAACTTTGGCTCGACATAAAATATGCTTTTCGGCCGAAACGGTCGAAACCGAAGAAGAAGAAGGTATCATTGTACCAAGAAATTCATCGTCCCCGATCGTCATTCGCCTAAGTCGGGAAGCTCGAAAATTTCTCGATATTGTCCGGTTAAGAATTGAATTTATGGAACGACCAGTTTCCTCTCCATGTGTTCTGTTGTAAAGAGAAAAAAAACGAAACAAATATCTGTAGATTGAGAAAAGGTGATTCCCTTAGCTCAGCTAGGAACTCAACTCACAAGAAGTGCGAAAGTTCGAAAGTTATCCACTGATATACACAATTCTTGAAACGATGACGTCATCTTGAAATGTCTTGTGAATCGAGTCGGCTGGAAAAAATTTCTGAGAGCTAAAAAAAAAAAAAAAAAAACTTTTTGTTAATTTTTATCATGTTTTTAAGACATGATAAAAATTAACTCTCTCTTCTTTTTGGCTGGGAAGGATGTCTCACCGTTTCGAAAAACAAACCGTGACTCATTCTTGCAATGATTGCCATGAGAAAGGATGAGTTATGATTTGTTTTTTTCAAACGGTGAGACATCCTTCCCAGACAAAAAGAAGAGAGAGTTAATTTTTATCATGTCTTAAGACATGATAAAAATTAACAAAAAGTTTTTTTTTTTTTTTTTTTTTTTTCATCTACAGAAATTTTTCTGGGCTCTCAGAAATTTTTCCTAGCCGACTCGATTGGCAAGACATCTCAAAATTCTTTCTAGAATGGACTCTCGCTTATCTATTTAAACATTTCAAGTTTTACTTCAGATCGCTCAGGAGGGTTGAAGAAGAAGCATTTCGTAACTTGGAGATCATATTGTATTCTTTTCCATTTCGGAATTGGTCAAGATTCGATTAGGAGCAGCAATCAAGTAATCATACATCTAATTACATCGTAGCAAATAATCGACCGTGATCCAATTGAGTTGAATATTCACAATCAACACTAAAAAATAGAGTATTTCAACGCGAGTTATTTCGTACGTCATATCTCCCCGTTGAGCGAACTGGTCGGCTATCTGATCTATTTCCGTAATGATAGTAAAAACGTTCAATGGATCCACGACCAATTCTGTATTCCATTGAATTGTAAATGGAAGTACGAGGTTTTGTTCACTAAAAAAATACAAATAGCCGTATTTCTCTTTTTCTCGAAACAGCGTTTGAATATAGTCTCGCACCGCTTCCCGTACTTCTGGATCGCGCACCAGTTCGAGCGTGACGAGGCTCGTGAAGGGCGGAAATTTATGAAATTTGATATATTGAGGTACCACGGTATTCAGTCGAGGACGATATTTATGATGAAGAAGGTGATCAATAGGAGTTTTTAAGGATTGAAGTGTAACGATATCCATCTTTTCTTATACGAATTTCCAAATAATAAGGCCGATGATGACAAGAACGATTCCCAACAAGATTGGTTTTAGGTACGGTATATTACCCAAAACATCTAAAATACCACTCGTGATGGAACCCGTCACGTCTTGACTGAAATGCGTTAAAGCTTCTCCGATTGTGGGTCGACGGCATTTCAATTCTTGCGTCGGTGTACAATCGTGATATTGACAATCACATAATCGACAACACGTATCCTCTTTCTCGTTGTCGTACCCTTCACACGCATTCCATTGCTGAATAGGAAATCCCGTGAACAGGTTCGGGTTGACAACAACTCAATTCTTTAAGTTTACAAACCATGTCCCCTCCGTTGTAGAGAAAACAGCCCGAATTGTCCCGAATGTATTGGTTGACATATTGAGAACCGAGCGCGATGGCCGTCACCCCTCCTGCGGTCAGAAGAGCTTTCTTACTAAACACTTTATCAAAAGCTTTTTGAAGGGGTTTATTCTTCGCGACGATTTTAGCGACCTCCCCTGCTCGTTTGACAGGAATGTCGAATTGTTTAAATTGTTTAGCGACTTTGCCTCCAGACTTGTTAAAAAATCGCATGTCTCTTGACCCTTGCCGGATTTTCAGAAACCAAGACAATGAACGAATCCAATTGTATTTTTAGTAATCGAAAAATTCCTTGTGGGTCGGACAATATTTCGGCGTTTCGGAATATTCTCTGCCTGAACCATCTTCGAAATCCTTATGGATTACAAATTTATTATCATCGAATGGAATCGGAATCGCATACCAAAGTCGTTGGACCTTTCCTGATTGTGAAGGAAAATTTCTCGTTTCCGAAAAATACTGTCATTTTACCGACACGCGAGTTCCTGGATAAACATTTCCGACCCGATTTACACGACGTCCAGTTGGACGATCTCACGTTTAAACTCAACCCGTGCATCGAGCACTATATCAACCACCTGTATTCTCAAGACCCGACCGACTTGAAACGCAATAACGCCATGGATGTGTTTGATCGGCGTTTCCATTACGAACTGCTACGGAATTTAAGTGTTGGCAACACGAACGAAATTGGTTTAGGCGTGAACAATACCACGAAGATGCAAGAAGAAATGATGGTGCATTTCAAGAGCACGCTTCAGCAACATCTTTGCGGTTTATATCACTATATTAATAATTCAAATGTAGCGACGCTTTTTGACAAGATAAAGGTATGCGACATGGCGAATGGAGGTCTCTTTGTCGACCCTAAAACGGAATTCTCTCCTTTTTACAATTTCCTGCTGGCGCATTGTTTATTCGATTTTCATAAACTACCCAATTTAGACCTCGTTCTAGAAACCGTCATTTCGAATGTCGCGTACAAGAAAGGGGTTGGGTTTTATACGTTAGAAGATATTTGTCACCCTGAACCGATTGTTGTGATGGGAGAAGAAACAGGATCTTCGTATCTCTATCAATCCAAATGCATCACGTATCCCAAAGAAACGGCTTTAAATAAACAATTGACGAGAAAGGATTTGCCCGATAATCTCATTATGAAAAATGCCATGCAGTTTTCTGATACGCGGTTCCTAACTTGCTAAATGCGAAAAGGTTTGGAGAAATAAATTGATTTGGTTGGGGGGGGGTTAAAAAGTCAGTACAGAAAAATTTCTATTATGTAAAAAGGAAAAAAAAACAAAATGGTAATATACCTTGACACAGAATCTGTTTTCATCATGTAGAAGCTTGTACACAAACCACAGCATTAAACGATCTGAAATGAAACTTGAATGGCTTAAATAGATAAGTGAGAACAGATTCTTGAAAAAAATGATGGTCTTGTTGATCGAGTCGGCTGGAAAAAATTTTTGAGATCTAAAAAAAAAAAAAAAAAAAACTTTTTGTTAATTTTTATCATGTCTAAAGACATGATAAAAATTAACAACCCCCTTCCCTTTTTGTCTGGGAATGTTGTCTCACACTTTCTAAAAATAGACCATAACTCATCCTTTCTAATGGCAATCATTCCAAGAATGAGTCACGGTTTATTTTTCGAAAGAGTGAGACAACATTCCCAGACAAAAAGGGGAGGGTAGTTAATTTTTATCATGTCTAAAGACATGATAAAAATTAACAAAATTTTTTTTTTTTTTTTTTTTACTACTAATCCAGATCATCCAGATCACGACGAGACCTGAGAGCGTACGGTTTATACGCAAATTTACTAAACTTGTTCTTCATAGAACTGGCAGAAACCTCACCTAAATAGACTGGATCCTCATTGCCTTTTACATCCTCAGCCTCCTTCTTAGACTTCTCTTTCTTGAATGGTTTGCACAGATCTGGATTGATCTTGCTTTTGATGGGAACCTGGTCTGGATCCACCTTTTCAGTTTTGATTTTCTCTTTATCGAAGGTAGTGGAAATGGTTTCGTTAATAATATTTCTCGAAGAAGGTTCTAAAATATTTAACTGAAACACGGGTTTTTCGATCATATTCAGAGCATCTTCTTGAAAGAGAATCATATCTCTACAAATGCCTCCTACTCTACAATACAAAGCGTCCGTTTCGTAAAAGTACCGCG
This sequence comes from Stegodyphus dumicola, assembly GCF_044657685.1. NCBI lineage: Eukaryota > Metazoa > Arthropoda > Arachnida > Araneae > Eresidae > Stegodyphus > Stegodyphus dumicola. The sequence continues at coordinate 207,229,771 of NC_140771.1, forward strand.
AATTAATTTTAATATTTAAAATACCAATAAACATATCGTTATTCACAAATTCTTGGTCCAGGGTTTCTTGAAACACGTTTAAAAGGGTCGTTCCATCAAACACTTTGGTTTTGCGTAAACACCATTGATTTTGAGACATCTGAGAATTCAGATCATTTCGTTGACTCATTTGCCGACACGCTTTACAGAGAGAAGGTCTACATTTTTCAATGAAGAACCGACATTGTTCTGAAATCAGCATTTGGGAATGATCGGCAGCCACGGCTTTGGTAATGTCCACCAGAGGAGGACAGAGTTTACATATGAAAGAATGGGCATTCAGATTCCTCTTATAATTAGTAGCGCAGAGAACCCAATACCCCGCTACGAGAATATTATAATGATGATTGAAATCTTTAATATTTTCAATCTGACTATAACCTTTTTCTACGGGATGCTGGAACGGGATCGCTTTAGCTTGAAAATCTTGAAACTGAGGATTGTTGGCTAATATATTTTTCCATTCCCGGCTCACGAGGTTTAACGTTCTCGGGTTATTTTCAACGATTTCGTCAATCCCCGCTTTTAAAATCGGGTGCGCAAGAATACGATCGATTAACTCTGAATATTCCATAGTTCCCCTTTATTATTATTTTATGGACTTCTAAACATCTCGGTCTGTTTCCTCAATTCTTTAGCGTACCGGTCAATGATTTCAATCGTTTGATTCATGCAATAGGTTAAGAATTCATCTTTAATGTAGGCTGTATGCGACCCCTGCCAATCTAACCCTCCTGTCAGAGTTTGTACGTCCCACTTGATGTATTGCAATAAAACATCGGTCCATTCTTTCACAGTCATATTGGATCGAATGCTTCGATCCACGAAATCCAATTTATTCAGCACGGATCTAATATATTCCTCCGACGAAAAAACGGTTTTTCCGTACACGACATCAAATCGTAATCGAAAATAGGACACGTATAATTGATAAAACAGGTCGCTGAGCATTTTGAAATCGGACGATACGGAGGGAGAAGGGGTTGGTTCGGTTTTAATGTGTTCCAATTCCTTTTGCAAGTGGGCTTTTTCGTCCAGACATCGATCTAAAGCGTGTTTGGCATCTTGTAAATCCAATGACAGACCTCTTACATAGTCTTCGTCGACCGTCGATACGTGCTTTCGTTTATATTTCGAAGTATCGGACATTTCTACATCCTGCGGAGCTACGAGAGGTTTAGCCAGTTGGTTTTCTAAAGTTTGGTTTCGAGACCGAGACACTTCCAGTTGGTTTTGTAAATCTTTCACTTCCCGCTGTAATTCCTCCACTTGATCCGTAGGATACGTAATAGCCGGTACAGTAGTGGGTTCTTTCACTTCGGTGATGTGAGGACGTTCCTCCATCTGCCGTCGGTATAGGTCTCGTTCCTGCTCGAAATATAAAATCACCGAATTCGCCAATTCTTCAATGGGATCCGGTATGTTCGGAAACTGGGCTCGAAGCGTGACAATTTGTTTATAAACGAGATCTTGAAATTGTCGATGCTCGTGAATTACGTTTTGGAGTTGATGGACAACAGCTTGCGGCCAATCTTCTCTTTGATCACTAGGGTCATTCTGAAGGATCGTTTTTAGGAACGTGGTTAATTTCGTTTTGGCGTAGAGAAGGTACTCATTACATTTCGTATAATTACTTTCGACTTGATCGAGTTTCTGTTTCAATTCGAAAAGTTGTTCTTTGGTTTTACGGAGCTCGACTTCACAATCGTTGTGATTCTCGACCTGTCGAGCCCATTCGATCATGCTCGACGCCAAATTATCGAATTGAACGACCGGTATTTCGGGAAAATGACCTTTCAGTTGCGCCAATTGCGTTTCGAGGGTCCTCTCTAGATTTTCTTTGAAATGGAATACTTTTTCGAGTTCCGAGAGAATCTGATCGTAATCCGTGGCCCCAAAATACGCATTCCATTTAGTCCGTATCAGAGTTACCAAATTCGTTTTCAGGACCTCCAGTTTCTTTTCCAAAGCGACGCGTTGCCGTTTTTCATGTTCTAGACTTTGCTGTAATTTTTTATGTTCTTGGCTACGATCCCGATGGAGTTGAGCTTGGATTTGTTGTAGGACCTCCTTCGCTTCGTTCTGGTTCTCAATCGATTGTTGAAGATCGTGCAGTCGTTGCAAGAGGGTCGTGTCTTCCATCATGCTTTTAGAGGAAGAAGGGAGACTGTGAAGAATGGTATGAGCTAAATTGTCGGGCGTTAGCGATTGATTTAAAGCATTCCCGAGAAGTGTTAATTGGTTCAAAAGCTGGGTTTGCCAATTTTGTAAATACTGGATATACGTTTGAATTTGCTGGAAGAAAAACGTTTTCCAATCTTGGTTCGCACCTAAAGGTTTCCAAAATGAGGGGGGAAGGATCGTCTGTAAAAACGTCATAAACTGCGTTTCGTGGAACTCCTTCATTTGTTTAGCCATTTCGTCTCGAAGAATCGTCTCGATATGAGGATTTTTCTTTTGCAGCGTGTCAAGAACGCGTTGAATACCTTCCTGGAAATGTGTTTCGGACTCGATTTTCCATTTTTGCAGGAGGTCGGTTCGTTCTTTCTGACCCTGCTCCAACTGCTTTTCCAATATCCGTTTTTCGTTTTGATAAAGGGTCAATTGTCCTTTCAGTTCCTCGTTCAATTGCTGGACGTGCTGTTTTTGTTCCGATTGATACGATGTTAAAAACTGGTCGAGGGTTTCTTGTAATTGCTCTAATTTAGATCGCGACGACTCGATCATGAGCTGCTGAGAAGGAGGCGATTCGAGCGGTAAAGTTTCAATGACCGTAGTTGTAGAAGAAGGAGGAAGTTTCAGTTGCTGGATCGTTTCTTGTAAAGCCATTTGCAAAGGGCGGATTAAACTTTCCGTTCGTTGCATCCATTCTTCAAGTCCCGTTTCGTAGCGTTGGTGGAGCATTTGCCATTCGTTCATCAAACGGTTTGGAAACTCGATATTATTATTATTATTATTATTATTATTATTATTCAATTGTTGTTGTTGTTGTTGTTGTTGTTCTACTATTTGCCTCTGCCATTGTATTTTTTCAGACTCGTGCGTTCGAATTTGTGTCTGTAAGGTTTCGTGATCTCGTTTCAATTGCTCCCACTGAGTTTGTAAGGTTTCGTGATTCCGTTTCAGCTGCTCCAACTCAGTCTGCAGGGTTTCTTTCTCCCATGTAAGGCGTTCCAATTGTCGTTGCAAATCCACGACTGAATGCTCTTTTCCGAATCGAGCGGTATTCACATATTGTTCTTTTTCTGCTAGAAAATAACGCATTTCGTTCCGGTGCTCTTGTTGGAGCGTCTCGATTTGTTTCTCAAAAGCTTTCCGATCTGCCTCCAATTGAGTTTCCAAAGAAGCGATTTTGTTTTCCAGGTCCTGCGATTCCATCGGAACAATCTCTTCCAAATGCAAGCCCGAAATGCGAAACAAGAAATCGATGATGCTCGAACTCTTTTTATACAGTTGAGGATAGAGATGGAGTAAAGGTCGACTCAGGAGAAAAGCATCGATCACGTCGTCTCGAAGATTTTGTTTGAGACCATCAACGACATTTAAAGATATAAAAGTGGGGTCGGACTGGTATTGAATAAGACATCGAACCAGTTCTCGTAACATTCTTTTCTTTTTGCTTTTTTTTAAATCATTAAAAGGTAGGCTACTTTGTTCAAATCGAGCAACATATATTGATATTTTTCTTCGGAGCGGGACGATAACCAAATCATGACTTCTTTCAAGTAGCGACGATTCTTTCTAAAGTGGGAAACGTATATTTTAAATCCTTCTCGGGTCCATAATTCATTATTTCGGTAAAACGGTAGCCAATAATTACATTGTTCACGATTCACGTCGAGGAACGTTTCATGATGGAATGACGCAATCATGGGCGAAACATACATCACTAAAGACATATTCAAAACGACAAACCAAACACCGGTTAATTTCGTGTCGTCAAAAGTAATTTCACAAGTATAAAAGTCCGATGGAATAGAATCCGTATGCAGGTAAGGTGGAAGGGAGCGTTTCCACAATTTATGAAGTTTGGTAGCCAATTGAGCACTCGCAGCTTGTCCCGTTAAATGTATGAAGTGGAGGATGAGCATGGGATGTAAATAGTGATACCAGTTGGACCACGATTCCCAGACGTGCGTATTTCGTTTGAAAAATCGGAGGCGCATGCAATGCTCTAACTGGAAAGGTTCTCTTTTTATGTAGGTCATCGTCAGATCGCTTAAGGCGCGAAAAGCCATATTGCGAGGAAGTACTTTCCAGAACAAGGAAAACGGATTGATGGTCGAACAAACAAATAAGGTATTATTTTCATAGGAGACCTTGATAAAATCTCGAGAGGGAAATAAACTTTGTAAAAACTGATCGGTCGTATCTCTAGAGACGTTAATCCAACGAGGATCCTCTTTTGTTCCATGCACGCAAAAGACTAAAGACCCATGAGGAAACGGATAGTCTTTGTCTAAATTTTCTCCTTGGAAAATGAGTCGATTTTCACTGACCACGAGAATGCAAGGTGCTCGAACAAGACCCGGGCTAAAATGTTTCAAAGTATCGACATGGGAGATGGGTAGTTTGAAACGAACAGCTATAAAATAATATTGTCTATAAACATTTCCATACGCTTCCACATAATCCGAAACATTGTAATACTTTTCATTATCCATGACAGAGCTTACTTTATCTCGCCTTCTTCCTCGCAAGGAATAAGTCTACAGAGCCAACTTACACGCTTTATATATACAGGAGAGATGACGTCATTCAAGGACATAAACAAGGACGTTTATGTCTAGAAAAGTAAAAGCTGGCTGGGAAAAATTTCTCAGATAATCTGAAATGCATATTAAAAAAAAAAAAAAAAAAAAAAAAACTTTTTGTTAATTTTTATCATGTCTTTTAGACATGATAAAAATTAACTGTCCCCTCTTTTTGTCAGGGAAGGATGTCTCACTCTCTAAAAAATATACCTTGACCCATTCTTTTATTGGAGTTCTATTTTTAGAAAGGATGAGTCATGTTCTATTTTCCGAAAGTGTGAGACAACATTCCCAGACAAAAGGGGAAGGTAGTTAATTTTTATCATGTCTAAAGACATGATAAAAATTAACAAAAAGTTTTTTTTTTTTTTTTTTTTTTTTTTTTTTTAATATCTACTTTAGAATTTTTTTCTGAGTTCTGGCTAGAAAGAACTCTGGTTTATCTATTTAAGACGTGCGAAACGAATTTCACTTTAAATCATTCTGTGCCGTGAATTCAACAGTATATAGGAACAGACTTTATAAAGGTAAAAGTGCTCAGTTTATTTATTCTTTAGAGGAGCACGTGGAGATTTTATAGGATATTTACTTACAAAGCATTGCTTGTATTTTTTTAAGAAATATTAATCAAGTTAAAGATATATAATCATGTCGCAGAGCCTCCATTATTTAACAAGGATTAATTCGGTTGGAGATGCGCCCAACGATGCTTACATTTTCTACCAGATGTCGGGAGGAATCTTTTACTGTAACCGAAAAGACTACGCACAATTTTCTCGATTTTATACTCGAACGTCTGCCGAAAATCTTTTTTTAACGATGGATCTTTGCTCGACGACCCATCATTCCCTTATCCTAGATATTGATATTAAAACCGAATGCGATGCATCCCTTCCTTCATCTATGCTCTACGATTATGTAGATTCTGTTATTCTCTCAACCTTAAAATTTTACTTTTTATCCCTTAAGCATTTTACTTTTATTGTGGCTGTTCGTCCAGGAGGTGGTATTCATGTCCATTTGCCGGAAATCTCGATCGCTCATGATGATTATATTCAATTCTGCAGCCAACTTCAACCCCGGTTCTATTACGAAACATCTGAATTTATTTTCCAGTTGGACATTTTAGCGAATGCGACGCTTGTGAATTCCTCCAAGCCCTATACGAATAAATACGAACCCATGCTGATTATTTATGTAGACGAACAAACCACCTGGCGTTTAGATTTGGCCAATCCCAATGCTTTCAGCATGCGATTGTTAGGCATTCAATCAAAATTTAAACGTCGCAAGGATAATACCAATTCCTTTTTTCGTAAACTGCTCCACCTCCAGCCAATGGATATTCAAAAACAACTTTATGAATATATGATGCCTGTGGTGACACTGTACGATCCTTTGTATCGAGTATCGTATCCCACGCTTATTAGCAAAGATGAGGAAGCTGGACCCGACGATGAAAAAGTGGCTACGTTTGTGTATAAACTAAAAACCCCGATGTATATTTACAAAGGGAAGGATTTTGGAACCGAAGGTCATCATTGGTTAAAAACGTTTTACTTTATCAAGTTTAACGGGTTTGTGATTTCAGACTTTGAATCGAATAACCGGGCTCTAAAACGATGGTACCGGGAAAGTCAAAATTCTATCGTCATCGAAAACGATGTATTCCAGCCGGTGAATCAAGCTCTCAAGTTAGACAATCCTAGTTTGCATTCCGATCCCAATCCCCTTCGTACGATTATGCAGTACAATCAAGGTTACTATTTTTTACCTGTCTTTTGTGCCTTGTGTCAACATTTACGAATGTCCTCCCATACACTCGCATCCCATTTGCGTACGATATTAGAATCTCATGAACTCATAGATTCTGTAGAAAAAATCAACAGTAAAATTATAGATATCATTTCCCAAGATTTTACTCTCGACACGATCCTCTTTTGTGGTTCGAATCTCAATCCTAAAATTTACAAATTTAAAGATAAACTGGAAGCTATTATCAAAACCATGAAAGGCGTTATTTTATATTCGGTGTCTGGAGATCAGCTCGTGGAACAAATTCATCGAATTCAAGAGCGATATTTTCCGATTCTCGTCATTACCATGCACAATTCCTGCAAGAAACCTCAACGCTATATGTGGAATAATATCCACGAGTACTGGCAAGAAGTGCCCCACCAGATAGAAATTCTAAACCTGATGAATGCCATCTGGTCCTCCATTCAGGCCTATGCTCGGAATCAGTTTGCCGATAAAACTAAAAACATGTGTCCTTTCACAGACATTATGAAACAGGTCAACATTAATTATGTGGTCTCGTCCATTCTGAGTCGAACCAACATTGATCGTAAAATCATTCAAATGGATCGACATAAATGGCATATTCGAACCCACGATGGGGTTCTGAATCTCTTGACGGGTCATGTAGGAGGGACGGTTCCGGAATTTTACCTATCAGATCGACGTCTGGGCATCAATTTTAGTCGACACGAGTTGATACAATTTCGTCACGATCCGGATTTGATAGCCATCTATCGTTTATTAACCGACCGGAAATTTTTTCTACAATACCTGAAAAGCTGTTTTCTCGACCTCACGGACGATTTACTGGATACGCTGCGGGAAAAAGTGCGCGAGTTTCATGACAAACTAGAAACCAACCCGCTCATTCAAAGCATGCTTCATTTTTATGTGCACATGTGTAAATATACGTGTTTCGAATACGATTTGTTCATGTACCTTTTAGATGTCCTGGCCAGTCTACTCATTGCGACCAATTACGGTCGCAAATTTTTTATTTTGAAAGGCAACACGCGCAATGGAAAAAGTAAATTCTTTCAAATGATTTCGAAGGTCTTTGGAGGCTATAGTCATGGTATTCGAGCCGTCAATTTACAAACGACGAGTGGTCAAGGACTATCAGCCCAACCCGAACTGGCCTCTTCGTTATTTTGTTGTCGGGTAGTGATTCTTGAAGAAATGTCGGAAAAATTAAATGAAAACCTCGTGAAAGAAATCACGGGTAATTCGACCACCAGTTTTCGGAATTTGTACGAGCAAAATGTAGGAGCGATTCCCAGTGCCAAACTCATGGCTTCTACCAATACGTTCCCAGTGTGTACGGCCACAGAGGCATTTAATGATCGCGTGGTAGCAATTCCTTTTGACGCCGTGTTTACGAAAAATGCTCCATCCCTCACCTCAGAACAAGTGATGCAGGATCAATATTTACTCGAAACCAAAGATTCTATCGTCGAAGATTCCTATAAAGGTTTCTTTTTAATGATTTATCTGCATCTGGCCCACAATATTAACATGGAGGACGGCATGATCCGTTACCGTTCCGAACCTGAAATATTAGTAGAATTCAAAAAAGAATTTTTATCTTCGACCGATATTTTTACACAATTCAAACAGTATGCCGATGTACAAATCATTCCCGGTTCTGTTACGACCTTTAACGAACTGAAATCGGCCATTCGACAATTTTTGAAAACGATGCGCGACACCTCCATCCACGAAACGGAACTCATTATGCGTTTCAATGATGAATTTGGACATTTGAAACGAACCGAAATGGATTTCAGTTCCTTTTCAGCCGAAAATAATATTTCCTCGTCTTTGGATATAGTAGAACCCCTTCAGTTTGAAAATGCCGAATTGAATTCGTCTCTCAAACGAAAGCATGACGACGAAGAGGGAGAACACTCAACCACGAAACATTTAAAAGTGGACGATGAACCCATTGATCTGCCTCAGCATAAAAGACAAGTTATTTATTACGATAATGTTATCATCAAAAATCTGAAAAAAGACAAGAATTACTAACCTTTTTACATATGCATGAGGTAGGTTCCCAACATTTCATTGTGTAATGACTTGGAAAAAACAAAAGTTGACTGAAGAAAGCCAGATTTCAAGATGTTTCTTCTTCAAAAACACAGAATCATGTGAAGTGAAACTCGCAATGCTGAAATATATAAGTGAGAGTCCATTCTTAAAACATGGTGATGTCCGGTCGATCGAGTCGGGTTGGAAAAATTTCTTAACAGCTGAGAAAAAATTCTAAAGATTTAAAAAAAAAAAAAAAAAAAACTTTTTGTTAATTTTTATCATGTCTTTAGACATGATAAAAATTAACTTTACCACCCCTCACCCCTATTTTGGTTTGAATCAGGTGTCAACATGTTTCTAAAATAAATTTCCAAGAACGATATGACTCATTCTTTTGTTTAGAAATCTAGTTTTAGAAAGGGTGAGACATCATTCACAACAAAAAGAAAAAAGGGGGGTAGAGTTAATTTTTATTATGTCTAAAGACATGATAAAAATTAACAAAAAGTTTTTTTTTTTTTTTTTTTAATAGAATTTTTTCTCAGCCAGCTTCGAGTCATTCTTTCTCTTCTCACTGACTATATATAAGAACGTTGTTCTTACAGTCCTGGTATTGACATTAACGTAGCTGCTAGAATAAAAGCCATTGTAGGTATTTCAGCTAAGCACAAACAGAGGCATGGAAACAACTTTTTAAGAATTTCTTCAACGGGTACCGTGGATTGATAAACGCAGTTTCCTGCAGCATCGCATGTGCGTTTATAATGTTCTGAGAGAAGATACTTGTACTGTTCAAAATAATTCCAGGGAATGAGGACTTTTCCACTACATGTTTTAGCAAAGTAGATTTCACCTTGGGCATCTTTCAGGACGTAAGGTTCTTCATTTTTCACTAAATAATATTCGTTCCCTCGGAAATCCACCGGGTATCGTTCTTTTCCGTCCGCGTATTTGGCCAGAACGAATTCGTTTTGAATTTGAATAACGAGGGATTTTTTACGTTGTAGAGGATATTTTTCATTTCCTTTCCGATCTTTGGCATAATATGGAAGGCCGTCTCGAGTTTTAGCGAAAGGATCACCTTTGTCGGGATAGATTTCCCCCTTTTGGGAGTGAATGGCATACCTTTCATGACCATATTCACTTTTCACAAAGACTGGATCTTTTTTTCGATATTTGTAATATTCGCTACCATATCGATTCGGATAAAATTCCATTATATTGCTTTATCTTTTCAAAAATAAATTTCTCGTCTAATGATTTTATTTTTACTTTTCTTCATGAGCATGTTTAGCTAATAAATATTGATGATATTTATTGCCGTGCATTAAATAATCCATTGTGATCCAAGTATATTTCGGATTCGCGAGTAGTGCGTAAAAATATAAGAGATAGATGCAAGTGACATGGTAATGAGCAGAATCTTTAGGAAAAAACTGACTGGCCATTTTGCGAATAGGGTCTAAGATTTCTTCATTCGATAAAATAAATTCTTCATCATTCCATTCCAGGGCATTAAACAGGGGCTGCTGATCGATTAAAAGATATAGGTGTCCATATTGCGACATATTATCTAACACGTGACGGATATGAGCAACGGCCTGTGATTGAAAATCTCGAACGAGTCGAGGCGTAATCTCAAAAAATAAATTCAGAAACCGGTACGTCGCTTGATAGTTTTCAAGTTGAGGATTTTGCCCAATCACGAATCGGATGAGTCGATCAATCGGTAATTGAATAGTTTTCAAAACAGAAATATCGTAATACTCTGCCATGCTTGTTTAATCCTTCGAACCGAAGAAGAAAAAAAAATTAAATTAAATTGAAAAAAAAATGAATCATTCAACCTTTCTTCCATGGCGAATCACCGAACGGTTCAATCGACAAATAGGTCCCTCCTTTCGATATATTGTTCTTATTTCCCATACTGCCACGTTTAATTTGGAAAGAGATTTAAAATCGACCTTGGGTCTTCAATCTTGGTCCTTAATACAATTTCTACAAAAGTTTCGTCAACATCGAGTGGGTATAGAATATATAACTCTGTTCACTCGCAAGGATAAGATACGTCTAGGACCTATTGCAGTACAAGTATCAGAGCGGATTTGTTTCCAACAATTAAAGAAAAAATATGGAACTCAATCCATCCACTTAGTTGGAGCCACCTATCTAAAAGGCAAATTGAGAGATTTTCATGTGATAACCGTAGAGGATTTTAGATTCAATGTTCTCCTGAAACAAGATGACCGATAAAAATAAAACATGGAATCCTATATCGTTCTCAATTTCGAAGGTTTCGAATTGAATGGTGATCCTCTCGCCAAAGAACTTAATCTTTCTTATAATGATGACTTTTCCGACTATATTATTAAAGAAGTGGCTTATATCACCCATGATCGTTCCCAAGGCATTATCTACGTGGAACCACCCATACCGTGGTCTGAATTATCCTATTCCGCCAAACAAAGTGTATCGAGTGTTCATTTACCGTTAGCGGATATAACGCATGGCTTTTCATGGAATGAGGGTCATTTGCCGTACGATCAATTAAAACCGTTTCTCGTAGCTCTAACGGCAGGATATAAAAACATTTACTGCCCTCATTATTGGAAAATTAATGTTTTGTACCAGATACTGGCCCGTCCTATTTATTTCAATTTCGTCTCCAAGAACAAGGAGGCGTTTCATACTGCGCCCATACCAATGAACTATGAATATTCATCGTTTTGTCCGAAACATATAGGTCGGACCAAATATTGTGCTTTCCAAGAAGCTTTATTTTATTTTCATCGCCTTCAAGAGTACAAGAAAGAAACCTTCCCGTTTGTCATTCATAAATCTTTAGAAAAAAATGAAAAAGAAAGAGACTTACCTCCAACATTATCCAACACGTTATAGAATACTTTTTTTTTCCTTCCCCATGAATGAGTCAACTAGGATCTAGGTGGGTCCCTCTTCAACAGCACGTACACATTTGAAGCGAAACTCGAAATGCTTAAATAGATAAGGAAGAGTTCATTCCTAAAAAAAATGGTGATAACTTGTGAATCCAGTCGGCTGGAAAAAATTTCTCAGAGCTAAGAAAAAATTCTGTAATGAAAAAAAAAAAAAAAAAAAAAAAAAAAAAAAAAACTTTTTGTTAATTTTTATTATGTTTTCTAGACATGATAAAAATTAACTAACCCCTTTTGTTTTCAATGATGTCTCACCATGTTTCTAAAAATACACCATGACTCATTTATTTCTTGGAATTTTATTTTTAGAAAGGGTGAGTCATGGTCTAATTTTCGAAAGGGTGAGACATCATTCCTAGACAAAAAGAGTAGATAGTTAATTTTTATCATGTCTAGAAGACATGATAAAAATTAACAAAAAGTGTTTTTTTTTTTTTTTTTTTTTTTTTTTCAGCTCTGAAAATTTTTTTCCAACCGACTGGATTGAAAAGACATCCCAATCTTTTTAAGAATGGATTGTTTCAGATATTTTTCTTTCTCTCACGACTTTAGTTTTTAAACAGTATATTAATGCAGATTAGGAACGCAAGTATGACCAAGATACCTATCATAGAAAGAATGATTTTTGTCCAGTTGGTGGTGGATTGATGATTATTTTCGTCAGACTGTATCGGGTTGGCATATATTTTCTTCTTTCTTTTCTTCTTTTTCTCTTCCTCTTCCACTGGATCTTCTTGTCCTGGAAGACCGCTTTCCACTTTCTCGACCACTTTACCCTCCGAGTTATTATATATAACTTTATAGGGTTGGAATCCGTGTCGAGAAGCGCGTTTAGATCTCAAATTGGTCAAATAATCCATCGGTTTCGAATGCGATCGGTACAAGTAGCCTATCAAATTTTCGGGTTCAATTCTAGGGTCTCGTATAAACGCAGGCGTCCAGGGCTTGTCATTTAAATTGGGAACAATGATGATTTGATCACACGTGATGGGGTATCCACTCGCAAAGATTTGTTCCTTACTCACTTTCTTGAACTGGACAATGTACTCGTTATTATATCGATCGACCGGGTAGTAATATTCACCCAATTTATTTTGAGCGTACCAGTTTCCTAAAGGTTTTTGGGTAATGCGCTTATCGGCATGAATAATTTCCGGATAGATTTCATTATTGTCTGCATCTTTCGCGTATCGTTTCACGGCCGGATCTTTCATCAATTGATCGTACGATCCTTTGTCCGTCACTAAATATCGTTCGTTGCCGTGTTGATCAACCGGGTAAATAATGACCCCGTTCTTATCATGAGCATAAAAGAATTCTTTCAGCCTCGTCATGGCGAATTGACCGCTGTCCGGGTAAATTTCGCCTCCATCCGCTTTCCGCGCATACACTTGGTTCTGATCGGTATCTCTTCCAAAGATGACTTGCTGAGTGAAAGGGTGAAGGATTTGATAAAATTCATCGCCTGTAGCATTTTTAGGATAGATGGGTTTACCCTGAGAATTGATAGGATAGAACGGAATACCGTTTTTATCGAGGGCGTAAGACATGTATTCGGGCTTGTGTTCCGTATCGTCGGCCAACAAGGGATATTTTTCATTTCCTGTCTCATCTTTAGCATAATAATACCGCCCGTCGGCATCTCGAGCAATCATGTCGTTCCCAAACAAATCACAAATCTTTGGGATACATCTCGGCCCCGGAATGCTCTTTGGCATAAATTTCTCGACCCTGGTACTTTAGAAAGACGGGCAAGTTATTGATTTTTCCATAATACTCCTCAAATTTTTTTTCTCCACCGATATACACGGGTTTTTTAGCATAATGGGGAACTTTATATTTGTCTAGGGCATACAGTAGACTGGGATCGTCAGTGGTAATATATGTTTCAAATTCCCTTCGATCCTTTCTATATCGTTGATTTCCAAGATTGTCGACTGCATAATACTCATCTTTTGCCATCGAAGATCCTTTGGTAATCGTTTTGCTTTATTCGTCATTGTCGTCGTGGTAAATTCTCGGATAATATTCGTCCAAGTTTTCATCTTTCGCATAAATGCCTCCTCCTAAAGCATCTAAGGCCGGTTCGTCCCTATTTCCAATTCGAATATACGTTTCGAGACCGTTGAGTTGCTTGGGATAGTATTCGTCCCCACTCGCTCTCTTAGCGTAATAAGGGGTTCCATCGATGTACCTAGCCGGCATTTCATTGTGCAAACGATCTCGAGCGTAAATTTCATCGTTGAATTCGTTGACGGGATAATATTCACCTAGCGTATTGTTTCGGAAATACATTTCGTCCTGATCCGGAGAGAGTTCAAACAGCGGTCGTTTTGTGACGAGATTAAACGGGTATTGGAATTTATTGTTCTCTAAGGGAATATAGATCCGTTGACCGTTGGAATCGAGAGGGGCATATTCGATAGGGAATTGATTGACATCAAGTTTTCGAGCATAGTAAGGCTTTTGATGCTCGTCTTTGGCAAAATAGGGTCGATGGTGCTCGTCTAAAGCATAGATTTGTTCTTTGGTCTGAGGATTTTCCGGATACCATTCTTTTCCTCCGTAGAACAGATACACCATTTTTCCGTTTTCCATGGGAAACATGGGTTCCCCATCACTATCAAATCCATACACGGGACGGTTTTGAGCGTCGACGGGTAAAATAGAACGGTTCAGATGATCGACGGCATAGACAGGGGTTATTTTACCGGTGATGGGAGAGATTTGTTTTGCAAACACAATATTTCCATCGGGATCCAGCATATAAAATTCATCTCCTTGTCGATTCTTAGCATAAATCTCATTTCCGTCAGCCAATTTGGCATAGCGCTTATCTGATTTCATTCGATCGGGGTAGTATTCTTCGTAATTGAGGAGATCTCGCCTATGCCGACGAATTATTTCCTCATCCACGTCCATGGGAATATTGCCTACATTATCATTATTAGGAGGATTGTCATGGATTGGAGGAGGATGGTTAGATGGATTGCTTGGAGGGTGATTGTTAAGGGGGTTGTCAACGACTGGGTCTCCTACATGATTAGGAGGAGCTGCTTCCATTCGAAGCAATTTTCGTTCCGCTTTATCAGATTTGGATTTATCCTTTCGAACCATTTTTTTAATTAATATGAGTTACTTTATTATTATCTCTTCTCTTCTGACTCAAAACAAAGAAAACAAAAATATGGTATCGATCCTTTTATGGATTTTATTATTTCTCTTTATCCACCATCCCGTTTATAATGCTTACCAGAATATTACGTATCGGACCCTTTATTACGAGACATTAGGTCAAGAATAGAGAAGAAGAAGAAAACAAAACAAATGGATTCCTTAACATTAGGAACGCTTTTAGTCGCTGGAGCGTATACGTCCTTCGTGATCCTGTTTTGTCTCATTTTAACACAAAGCTGGTTCTTTCTCCTTTTCCTCCTCATCAACGGACTCATTTTTCTCTTTCTGGCTTTTGGATACATTCGCAAGCTGACGATTTTTACAACTTTCGGGGAATTTCTCGGCAGTTTGGTGCAAAATAAAGACGTGGGAGATTGGTATTGCCGTTTTCGTCAATGGTGGTTTAAGTAAAGAGAATGGATGCTCAAACCTTTAAACGTTTAAAACGAACTTATTTAGAAGATGAACCGATCGTTTCGAACGAACTCCAAGAAAGCCAGGCTCGTGTTTCACCGTTCGTGGCTCATAAAATTCATGAACTTTTACACTTCAAAACCCCTTCTTCTCCACCTCCTCCTCCGGGTATTGACGTCACCCACTTTACGACCGCTTTCCGAGAAGAAGAGCCCCAACAACGATTAGATGAAGTCGTCGTCACCTATTTATTATTCATGGCCAATTTAATGAACCAAGATAAATGGGGACGGACATTTCTACGACCTGGAGCTTGGGTAGGCGAATACAGTTGGATTCAACTCTTTAAATTGACTACGTACTGCGTCTTAACGCTCCTGTACCGTATTCGATGGAAGAGCGAATACTTTTTCTTTTTAGACGAAGCGGTGATTGAATTACTCCAGGGGAAAAGTCAGGCGATTCGAGACTTGATGACCCGGATCGGCATTTCCGTATCCCCACAACCTTTTTTAGCCGAAGATTATTTTCATCACATCAATTACCACAACACGTTGGTCTTTGGTCCTTATTACTGGCGGCTTTTACATTGGATGGCCGAAGCGTTTTCAGTTCAGGACGAGCAGGACGAGGATATTCGTCTCGCGAAAACTCTTTGGAGAGACTTTGTGACAGAATCTTTATATCGAACTCTCCGATGCGGGATTTGTGTGTATCATTACTTATCCAAACTCAAAACGTATAAAGAACGGTTTTTAGGCGAACACTTTGCCCACGTCTGGTTTCAATTCCATAATGAAGTGAATGCCAGTCTTCAAAAGCCACCTTATCCTGAATCGGAATTCCAGAAAGATCAAGAATATATGCGAGCTGCGTTAAAAAAATAAAGAAGCATGGGATCTTTTCTGACTCGTCTCGGGAATCAAGTATGCGGAACAACCAGCATGGGTTCCATTCAAGATCTTTTCAAGAAATGTCAAGACGCACCCGTGACCGTTGTATTAGGTAATTTAGGAAGGCATCCTTCCCTCTTATCCTATCATTTGGAAACCCTTTTTGTTCGACATCATAAAACGGTCCATATTCTTCTCGACGATTCCAACGATTGGTTCGTCAGCGGGTTAGATCCGTCTTACGAATGCGACGGCACGCATTGCGATCTTCTCATCTGGATCGAACCGAATTTTGGAGACTCGGTGGTCAAACCAGCCTATGCCGATCGTCTCATTGTTTTCACGAGCCATCTTCATCTCAATTTATCTAATTGTCAGTTACTGAATTATCATTTAGGCAATCCCTACGACCTTCCTTCCAGTACCATGAAACCGTGGATCGAAGATGAGGCTGAAATATATCCACACAATGAAGTGCTGTACCCAAGGAAATATCAAACTGGGAGATGGTGGAAGGAAGTCGAGAATGAAATGGATGTTGTCTTTCATTTGAAACTGTATCGTACAGCTCAAGAATGCTATCTCAGCATGTTAAACGCTCTCGAGATTGTTGGAAAGTATCGTCCCAAAACCTGGCGATTCCTTCTTTCCGAATATATGAAAATGTCATTGGCTTTAAATCTTCGGATGGGATTAAAGAAATGGGATGAATATCAGTCCCAATCCATTCCATCGGTTCGAGTCCAATCCCTACATCCGTCATCGGCTAATTTACTCAAACCCATCTATGGTCTCAATTCCTTTTTCCAGTCTCAATTAGTTTCCTCACTCTGGTTTTCTTCCTCAGGTTCGATTGATTCTGTTTCCTCCTCCTCTTCCTCCTCAGAAGTTTCCCAAGGTCCCAATAATTCATACATGAGTAAATCATCTAAATCAGCCTCATCGTCTGAAAACCTGATGCGGTTTTCATAATCGTAAATTACATCATATAAAAAAGAACGTCGCAAAGGGAGAAACATAGAAATTAATTTCTGCAGGGCATCTTCAAACGGTTCTCGGCAGACAGGACACGTCAATGCTTTTTCTCTCCAAATGTCAATACATTTCGTGTGGAACTGATGTTGACACGTTAAAGTAGAAATGGTTTCTACATCTTCGGCAATGAGTTCGTCTAAGCAAATTGGACAACATTCGGCCATTTTGTTTCTACTGTTTCTTCTTATTATTATAAATATTTTTTTTGATTCAAAAACCTATTAAAAAAATTATAAATAAGTAAGAGTTCTTCATTATACCAAAAATAAAAGAAGCATCATGTCTCCCTCAAAAACTAGTAAATTAGTCTACTCTATTTATGAAAATCAATATGAAACTTTGGTGTTTACAAATGCATAAAGATCTAAATCATACCGAAACACTTCAAGAATATCACCAATATCTTATCGATCAAAAACAACGTTCCGCGAAATATATTTCAAATGCTTTAAATGCTATTCGACGAAAATGGTTCTTACCTTCTGCAGATGAGGTGGTGGTCAAGAAACCTCGTCGTCGAAAACACCAACTTTTTACAGCAGAGCAGATGAATCAAATCCGTAATCACTGTCTCTCCAATTATGAAACAGATGAACTGTCGCTGATAGTCTTATTACTTTTAGAAACGGAATTGAGGATGATTCATATCTTGGGCTATCTAAACGATGATCCAGAGAAACGAAAAGCGTTTGCGTCTAAATCTTTAGAAGTCTATAAGGATCCAAATCAGATAAAGTTATTCCAGTTTCTTTTCAATGCTCCTCCATCCAAACTATTTGGAAAAACTCATTACCAGTATTTATTTAATCTAAAGCGACGATTGAAGAAACAGTATAACATCAAAGGAGCTTCCTTCGAAATGCTGAAGCGGTCTCGATATCTCGTGAAAGCAAAGGCGAAAACGAATGAATCAGAACCCAGTGAGTGAAACTTATATATCGACTTATATATCGTTATCAACATCTCCAAAAAAAGAAAGTAAAACCGACCGACTGGTGGAAAATATTTCTCAAAAAAATCTAATGTGATATTTAAAAAAAAAAAAAAAAAAAAAAACTTTTTGTTAATTTTTATCATGTCTTAGACATGATAAAAATTAACTCTACCCTCCTTTTTGTTTGGAATGATGTCAACATGTTGTCTAGACATGTTTCTAAGTATAAATTTCCAAGAAAAGCATGATTCATTCTTAGAAATCTATTTTTAGAAAAGGTGACATCATTCAAAATAAAAAAGAAGGTACAGTTAATTTTTATCATGTCTAAAAGACATGATAAAAATTAACAAAAAGTGGTTTTTTTTTTTTTTTTTTTTTTTTTTTTTTTTTTTTTTTTTACTATCAAATTTTTTTGAGAAATATTTTTCAACAGTCGGTCGGTTTTACTTTTCCATTTGGAAATAGATCTGTTGATATAACAATGTATAGGAGATGGATCTGTTGATAACAAAATATTATACACCAGTCGTGAGTCTTACTTTTCCATTTTTGCGTACTGTATTTATTTTTATTTTAAGAATCATCTAATTCCTTCTACTTCGTCTTTGTCGTCTCATTTTTCTCCAAAATGCATTCGGTCGACCAAAATAAGGGTTGACTTCCCGTTCTTCATCATCTGAGGTAGGTGAACTTTGTCTAGGTGTATCCATATAAGCATAATCTCCCACTAAATCTTCTCTTCTCTGTCTTCTGGGTCTCGTTTGACTGGTACTAGGCCCTGAAAAAATGAGACCATGGCCTCCCAGATCGACTAATTCTTCTTCGGGTCTTCGTCTTCGTCGTTGCCTTGGCGGTTCTTCCACCTCTGGTTCTTCCTCCTCCTCCTCTTCATCCGAATCTATTCTTAAATGTTCCATTTGCAATGTTCCGCTGGTAAAATACAGCATATCATCCTGGCTGATACGAGTCCGACAGGTCGGGCATTTCTTTTTACCATACTCTCGAATCCATTTCTTTATACATTTAATATGAAAGGAATGCTCACAATCGAGATTGTAGACTTTATGGCGTTTCGTTTCTTTGAAGGCCTTCAAGCAAATTCCACAGATTTCTTCCTCTGCGTCTGCCATTTTTCCCAATTATTTACTTGATTATGACATATCCATCTCTTCGCCATCTTCGTTTCTTCTTCCTCCTCCTCCTTGACATATTTCTTGACGAGAGGGAACTTGAGATTCCTTCGTCGCTACATTGAGTAACATTCTCAATTCTTTTTCCATATACCCGTCGGAACATAAGAACAGTTTCACCATTTCCATCGTCCAGAAAATTTCTTCGTCAGATTTTTCAAATTCGCGTATTTTCAAGGCCACTTTCTGTACAAGACGGTAAAATTTCTTACCCGTCGCGATCGAACCTTTCACTAATCCTTTACCTTTGAGCTTGGAAATAATAAACCCGGTCCCGAAAAGATATCCGAGGTACTCATCAATTTGGGTGGCTTTTTTCGTCGTCTCTTCGTCTTCTTTCGGAATAAACAGAACGTAGGGGAAATTTTGTTTGAACGCAAACTGCTTTATTCGATCATCCGCTTTTCCTAGGAACACTTTCGCTAAAAAGGTTTCGATTCGACTCATTTTTTCAATAAATTCTAGTGATAAGGCATCGCACGTGCCGCCTTGTTGAATCTCTCGAAGGAGGTAGTAGAATTCTGTATTCCGATGGTACGTAATTTGAGAAGTGACCAGTTTTCGCAATTGCTGGGTCAAGAACGATTCTTTGAAGAAGAAGGGGCGACGACAAATGCGAACTCCAAACTCAAACACGAAATTCGCCACCACGTTGAGTTCGTTCCGGCATAAATTGCAATAAATCATGACGTGCACAAGATCAAATAGGGTCGTGTAAGGAGAATAACGAGCCCGAATTTGATTCGAGGCTTTCATTTCCAAACATAATTGATAAGCGGGATCCTTTTCAACATCCTTGGAAGTAGGAGGTAGAAGGAACGAAGCATCGTCGCCGTCACATAGTTTTACGTAGGGAGCTAGGACTTTGTGATAATAACTTAAGAAATTGAAAGGTTGGTCCTCGTCTTGATGGACATTTTCCATGAGCGATTTCATGTTAGTGAAAAGAGCGTGCAGAGCCGCTTTATCGACTTGGGAGTGATTCTCTTCGTTGGCGATTTTTTCAATATGCTGGGCGTATTCGTCCATGTATTCGATCATGAACCGTTCGAGCGATTCATACGATTCAAAAGGTTCGGCCTGGGATCGAAAAGGGGCATTCACGCATTGTAATAATCGAATCCCGTTTAATAAAATACGTAACGTGACGGAAACATTACGGATCGGTAAAATACCAGGAATCCCTATGAGAGGAAATGTGCAGGGTACGTTCAAATCTCCCGTCCAATTCGCATATTCTCGAGCTAGACGAGCTGATAAGAACGGATCACTGTCATCAGGAAAGGACGCTTGTAAAATAAAAGCATACGCATCTTGAATTTGATCACATTCCGTGCACTGCAATTGACCATTGACACCTGCTACGATTTTATCGGGACCGTGACACGTTGAAATGAAATCAAGGAACATGGTAACCAAGATCCTACTTGTATTATTCTTATCATGCCGTATACACCTATTGAAATAAGACGGGAAATTCGTCGTTCGTATTATGAACGAGGGCAAACGGTTCGTCAAATTGCTCGACACTTGAATGTCGCTCCTTCCACAGTTCAATATTGGATCTCCCGCTCCTCGGAAAATGAGGAGAACTATCAAACCAAACACAAATCCGGCCGACCTCGAGCCACGACCCAAGAAATGGATCAACGTATTTTTGAAATGTCGACGGGTGATCCCTTTTTACCCGCGACGGATATTGGTCGTCGATTACAAGTGCCTTGCACCGCTCAAACGGTTCGTCGACGATTAAAAGAAAAAGGATTAGTGTCGCGCATCCCCGTCCGAAAAGATTATTTGCGGGAGATGCATCGTCAACGACGCTACGACTTTGCTTCTCAGCGTGCGGAATGGACGGTCGATGATTAGTCCCGGATTATATTTTCCGACGAGAAAGTATTCAGTTCGATCGGGTACGGTCCTATTCGCGTATGGCGGCCTCGACAGGTCCTGCGTTATCAAGACGAACGTTATTTTTCTTCTGCGTTAGAAGGCCGTCAACGTTCCGGTCGTTTTAATCTCAGTGTCTGGATGTGCATGAGCGGAAAATTTCCCAACCAAATCCGTCGAATCGGGATCCAGCATTTAAATGCCGACTATTACCTCTCTAATATTTTAGAGCCGGTACTTCTCGATCATAGTCAACCTCCCGATGTTTCTTTAAACCCTTTGATCACCGAACACCGTCTCTTGTTCATGCACGATCTCTCTCCGATCCATACGAGTTTACGCGTCACACAATGGATTCGAGAACATGAAATTCCTATGGTCGAAGACTGGCCTCCTAAAGGAGCTGATTTGAATCCCGTCGAAAATGTTTGGGCGGAATTAGAACGTCGATTAGCGAATCGGGTAGCTCGAAACCGATTGGAATTATGGGACTTGGTCCGCGATGCTTTTTATAGTTTGGAAGAAACTTATTTTGAAACATTAATCGCGTCCATGCCTCGACGAATTGCATCTGTCATAGAACACAGAGGAGGTTGGACAAAATACTAATCATCATCTATAAAAAAAAGACACTTCATTTGGTTCTTCAATGAATATATTTATTGACACCATATTTCACTATTTGTTGCAGGGCGATCATAGCCATAAATCGATGACAATATTTCGTTCCACAATACTCACATTTCTGTGGACGACGAGAAGGTTTATAGCTTACTGTCCATACAGATTCAACACGGAGCAATTGATAAATTTTTTTTCGACAATGTTCTTTCGCGACATACAGTCTTTGAATATGAAGTTTTCGCAGATCCTCATTCAATTGCTGAATCCATTTGGTATGCGGTCGATACGTTTTCATGTCTCTAGAGGCAAACCGGACACTGTTTGTCAGAGTGTATCCATCAGACGTGATGGCCAGCACACCTATGACACTCGGATGAATTTCAGTTCGATATTTCTTTTTTTTAGTAGAAGAAGTAGAATGAGATGAGGAGGGAAGATCTTCGATTGTAGAACGCATGTGTGGTGGAGAGGATTGGTCCATTATTTCTGAATAATGAGAGGAAGAAGACGAAATGGGCGATAACGGTGGATTGAAATTCAGAGAAGGAGTATCACGAATTGGATTAGGTTTCTTCTTTTTGATCCTACGGCGGACAGGTAGAGGAGAAGGAGTTGGCGATATATCAGACCACGACGTGATATACTCATTCTCCGAAGAAACACATTCATATAAAGGCGAAGAAGGTTGCAAGTCCAAACAGGGTTAATTATCGTCTTCACACGTCATGATTAAGTCTCCCGTAGCCATCTGTTCTAGACCTATCTGCTCAAGAAAATGAGCCGCGATTCCTTCTGCAATCGTTTATATAGAGAAAGAGTGAGAGGGGGGGAATGAAAGTAGGTAAGAGTAAAAAAGATAAGTCGTTGGGAAAAATATTTCTCTCAGAAAAATTTTTAACCTTAAAAAAAAAAAAAAAAAAAAAAAAAAACTTTTTGTTAATTTTTATCATGTCTTTAGACATGATAAAAATTAACTATACCCTCTTTTTCAAATGATGTTGATAACCTATTGTCTCAATATGCTTCTAAAAATAGAACATGACTCATTTCTTTCTTGGAAATTTATTTTTAGAAACATATTCGAAAGGATGAGACATCATTCTCAGACAAAAGGAAGAGACAGTTAATTTTTATCATGTCTTAAGACATGATAAAAATTAACCAAAAGTTTTTTTTTTTTTTTTTTTTTTTTTTTTTTTAAGGTTTAGAAATTTTTTTTCTTGGCTTTCAGAAATTTTTCCCAGCCAACTCGATGGACAAAACCATCCAATTTTTTAAGAACGGACTATCGCTCATCAATTTAAGCATTCCGAGTTTCGCTTTAGTTCAATCCGTGTTTCCTTTTAGAATGAGTGTGTGCTCTCCAACATGGTTCTACCCTCTCTTCTCAAGAACCCCGTCCAGTGAAGAATTTAAGGATATCTCCTACCTATCTATCAAAGAAGCTACGCGTAAATTTAATAGAGTTGAATTCAATATGAGTTTTTCTAACAGTTTTCATCAATAGATATTCACAAAATTAATAATAAACGCGGAACCACCCGTTTTTTATGAACACAGATTAACGAAAAGAAATGCTTTACACTTCGCTATTTTGTTCTCAATGGATGATATCGTTCGGCAACTGATTCTTCTTAGATGCGACATGAACAAACATGATATTTTTGGTTTTACCCCTTTACACTATGCCTGTCAATTACGATGCAAACTCATCGTGGATATGTTGTTGCTTGCTGATGCGAATGTCCGGTGTTGCGATCCCAAAACCGTTTTAGAACGCTGGCGAAAAAATGGAAAATTGGAAGAGGAAAATATGCGGTTACTCAATTATGCTGTTGAACCACGTATTCTTAGCCAGGAAAATTTATGTTACGTAACTATTAGGAAACATATGAGGCATGTCAAAAGGAATGCTCATCATCTCGGATTACCTGACTTAATGGTAAGACGTCTCACCCTCGAAGAATGGTAATAATATTCTTTAAAATAAGATCCCTTAGCCACCCCGCATTTCTCATTTGAAGAATCCATCCTATCTATTCTTTTTTTAAATGTCTCGGGATGTCATCCGACGCATTCTCTCCACCAAAAGAAAACGAGTTCCTCCCACCTACCCCAAAAAGAAGAAGAAGAAATTTCCCATGAGTCTTTTCGAGAACACTC
Organism: Stegodyphus dumicola; assembly: GCF_044657685.1. Lineage (NCBI taxonomy): Eukaryota > Metazoa > Arthropoda > Arachnida > Araneae > Eresidae > Stegodyphus > Stegodyphus dumicola. Next base: position 207,253,675 of record NC_140771.1, read on the forward strand.
CTTCCCCTCTCTCTTCCTATATATAAAAGAAACCGAGAGAAAAGTTGTCTTTTCTTTTTTTTTTCCATCTCATCCTCAGGAGAAAGAGAGAGAGAGAAAAAACCAAACGCCATGGAGTGGTTACGGCGAGAGTCTTTTTCCCTCGCGATTCATTTCCGTTTCGCCAAGACAATTCCCCTCACGTTTTACTTGGGGTCGGGCACGCTCTATTTTCGAGGATCGGAACTCGTGACTTGCCTTTCCCAGCAAGGGACTTGGATGAGTCCGAAAAGTCAACGGACTATTCAGCAATGGATCTCTCGAGCCCCTTTTCGCCCTTACCGATCCTTAACGACGGATCTCTGGATCGATACGTCGGACCGCCCCAGCCGGATTCTCCGCTATACCCCTTTTATCACCTTCAATTCCCTGGAAAGACTGCTCAACGATTTGGGTCCAGACGCTCTCCTCTTTTCGACCTGGCTTCAGAGTGTGATGAGAGAACCTCTTCAAATCCAAGAAGATTCTCAGACCGGGGAAACTTATTTTAGTCCCGTGGAGAACAAGGTGATGGATTTTCAGTTTCAAAATTTATCGGAACTGTTTCAATGTGCTTTATGTTTTTATTCTTCTTAAAGAGTGTGGGGGGAAACTAAAAATTGTAGAATAATCATAAAAAATAATTTTGTTTTTCTTTTAAAAAAAATATTGAGATAGTCTAATATTGGGGAGGAGGTGGAAAATTCAAAACTATTATCTAAAACAGATGTGGCGGTCAGTCCATTTCGATCCACGGAGGAGGATATGTGTGAGATTCTCTGATCCATAGAGGGTTTCAGGAAAAAAAAACTGCGAAAGTTTCCCCCTCTATCTCCAAAAAATGGGTATCCAGGTTGAATGCAGAGTACAGACTGATGGGAAGCCGAAACTCGAGTTTCTTAAATAGAAAAAATAAGAGCTCCTTCTAGAAACAATTTTAGATGTCTTGTTTGGATGAGTGAGTCGACTGGGAAAAATTTCTCAGCGCTCTGAAAAAAAAAAAAAAAAAAAAACTTTTGGTTAATTTTTATCATGTCTATAAGACATGATAAAAATTAACTCTCTCTTCTTTTTGTCTGGGAATGATGTCTCACCGTTTCGAAAAATAGAACATATCCCATTCTTGAAATTCTATTATTTTAGAAAGGATGATGAGTGATGGTCTATTTTTCGAAACGGTGAGACATCATTCCCAGACAAAAAGAAGAGAGAGTTAATTTTTATCATGTCTATAAGACATGATAAAAATTAACAAAAAGTTTTTTTTTTTTTTTTTTTTTTTTTTTTTTTTTTTTTTTTTTCAATTCAGAAATTTTTCTCTGAGCTTTGCCAATTTTTTTTCCCAGCCAGCTCCATCCATAAAACAACACCTCTCAAAATCTTTTCTCACTTATCTATTTAAACCACTCGAATTTTTTTGCTTCCAATGAGTCCACGCATCTTGGCCTTTCTTCCACTCTGCTCTGAGAAAGATAAGGTAGATTGTTTTCGGTGGACCGTCCTGTTGACGCTTCCGATTTATATAGAGAGCTATATATAGATAGGGTCCCTCCTAACTCCCTCTATTATGACTATTAGTCTTTTTCTTTTTTTTCCCAAGAAATATACAAAGAATGATCCACAGTTTTTTTTTCCGTTAATGAAAAAACAAATATGCTTCTACCTTCCAACTTCTTTTTTAGTACCTCTTTAGGTGTCTCCTCCTTCTGGATCTTTTCCTTCTCCTCTCTTCCTCGCGAGCAGGGAATTGGAAATGCTGTTCAGGATGCAACGCTCGTAAAGACTCCATTTTCTTCCTGGAGAGGGCGTCTACGGCAAACACCGTCTTGTCATGAAATTGGAGTTGGTAGTAAAGAGGTCCGTGAATAATGTACACGGAGCGAGCTCGCAGTCGATAGGGAATCATACGATACCCGTCGGCTTCTGATTCCATTTCCCATCCATAAAGACGGATAGAAGCTTCTCCGGTTTGAAGAATATGGACCCACTCGGGTGAAACGTAAAACAGTTTTAAAAAAGTTCCAGCATCGACGGCGATCACATTTTCCCATCGCAGATAAGCGTGTAAGCGAAAGGTTCCTGCCTCCATCATCGATTGGAAAGCAAAATGCTTGAAAACTTCGATGGACGAAAAATAATGCAGGATTTTTCCATCGTAACAGGATAAATAGTACATGGTTTCTTGGACTATGTGTTCCATACGCTCCGGGTCCCGAAACCATTCTTCGAAACGGGAGAGCGGTTCCCATTGATCAGCTACATCGAGATGACAAACGGGCGTGATTTCCACCAGGGTAGGTAGAACTGCAACGGCATCGGTCGACATTTTAGTTTTGCTCGGTTGAGAAGGAAGAACGAGAATGAACCCTGTAAGCAGAAAAACTCGGATCTATATAAATACTAGAGGAAAAAAGGCGGGGGAAGGGAAGTTCTTCCTTCCTCCCAAAGAATAAGAAAAGTGGGTGGAAAGAAAAAAATCATTTCACTCTCAGGAAAAAAAAAAGAATTTTTTTCTTGTCAACATGTTGTCTAGACATGTTTCTAAAAATAGATTTCCAACAAAGGTTCATTCTTTTCTTAGAAATCTATTTTTAGAAAAGAATTGACATATCCTTCAAAACAAATTTCTTTTTCCCCCCCTCCCTCCAGCAGCCAACTGGATGGGCAAGCGTTTCGGGTCAGATCAGTCCGTGCTGACATTATTTTTTTTAAATACAATGGAATTAGTATAGGAATGTACTAGAAACTGACCCAAGGTTGAAAAGAAAATATCAAAATCAATACTCACTTCTTGACGATTTCTTTTTTCCAAAAACCTGTTGAAGAATTCTTGATGGGTTATCCAATCTCTAGACCTGTCTGAAGGGAATCCAATCTAAGGTGAGCGCGCATTTACCTGACGCGAAACTCGGAATATCTGCATAAATAACAAAACGTCCATTCTTAAAAACTCATCGTCTAGTCCATTGAGTTGGTTGGAGGGGGAGAAAAAATTTCTGAGCAATAAAAAAAAAAAAAAACTTTTTGTTAATTTTTATCATGTCTTATAGACATGATAAAAATTAACTGTCCCCTCTTTTTGTCAAGGAAGGATGTCTCACCGTTTCGAAAACGAAACCAAAACTCATCCTTCTCATGGCAATTATTCCAAGAATGAGTCACGGTTTGTTTTTCGAAACGGTGAGACATCCTTCCCAGACAAAAAGAAGAGAGAGTTAATTTTTATCATGTCTAGAAGACATGATAAAAATTAACAAAAAGTTTTTTTTTTTATATCACTCAGAAATTTTTTCTAAAGCTCTGAGAATTTTTTCCCAGCCGACTCGATGATCCAAACAAGACAGATCCAAATTGTTTCTAGAAGGAGCTCTCCCTTCTCTATTTAAACCACTCGTGTTTCCAACTTCAGTTCAGTCTGTGATGTGAATTCGACCTGGATACACACTTCTCCCTCCTGGAAAGAATTTCTGTGAAGGTATGCGAACATTTTTCTCAGCTCTTAGAAAAATTTTACCAGCTGACTTGATCGACGAGAGACATCTCGAACATTCTGTTATCTGCGGAAGCCGTTTCATTTTCGTGCAGTCCATGCTGTGGACTCACCTGAATATCCATTGCTCCCTCCCCCTTCTGGAAAGGGTCGTAGCTTTTTTAGATCCTCGTCGCTCTTTTTACGTTTCGTTGGATATCTAGGACGAACTTTTTTACCTTATTCCTTTCAAACTCTAATATTGAGGTTGGAGAGCCGTCATGGAAAATCAGCCATGATCCTGACGAATCTAAACCGACTCCTTGAAAGCAGAGCTATGTCATGTTTTTTTTTTTTTTTTTTTTTTTTTTTTTTTTGATGACAGATTTCCAAGCTCCGAGTGATGAGAAATTTAGAAATTTTGCAGTGTTAACGGAAAGGAGGAGACAGAAACCTGGAGAATGGAAATGAAGCTGAGAAAAAATGCTAAGAGCTCAGGAAAAAAAAAGGCTCTTTCCAGGAGGGAGGAGAAGCGCAATTCTAGGTTGAGTGCACAGCACACACGGATCTGAAGTTGGAAACGCGAGGGGTTTAAATAGAGAAGCGAGAGTTTCTTCTAGAAACAATTTTGGATGTCTTGTTGTTTGGATCATCGAGTCGACTGGGAAAAAAATTCTCAGAGCTCTGCAAAGTATTTTTTAAGTGATGAAAAAAAAAAAACTTTTGGTTAATTTTTATCATGTCTTCTAGACATGATAAAAATTAACTGTCCCTCCTTTTCGTCTAGGAAGGTTGTCTCACCGTTTCTAAAAATAGATCATGACTCATTCTTGGAATAATTGCCTTGAAAAAGGGTGAGTGATGGTCTATTTTTAGAAAGGGTGAGACATCCTTCCCAGACAAAAAAGAAGAGAGAGTTAATTTTTATCATGTCTTACAGACATGATAAAAATTAACCAAAAGTTTTTTTTTTTTCAATCTCATCTAGAGAATTTTTTCTAGCCGACTCGATCGACAAGACATGACATGACCATTGTTTCTTTTTTTTTACTTTCAACCCTCCGAATTTGGCTTTGGATCCGTGTCCTTGCTTCCACATTCAGAGCTCTTTTCTTCAACATTTCGTTGCAGGGGAAGAATCAATTCTCTCACGACGTTTAGATATTCTTTCAGAATGCTAGAAAACTCGTTCAAAGAAGAAGTATCTAAGGGTGGAGTTGCCGGTTGAGGAAAATTCACGAGTCTTGGAACCGGATTATGCGAATCCGTCTGTATGCCAAACTGTAAAGGTGAACCACCCGCTTTAGGAGAGCAGATAACAGTAAGATCCATCTTTTTCCAATTTTTGATTTGAATATACTTGTTTCTTCTTACTCGGAACATTTTCCTTTTTCTTCCTCCTCATCCAGGAACTGAATTCCAGGTGGAACGGAAGCATTTGTAATAAACTGTTGTTTCTTGGTTCCACACGCCTGACATTTTCCCGTGACCATCGGCCGTCGATTTTTCGACATGCGATAGTGGACGTCGACCGTATCGGTCTTGGTTCGGCATTTCACACACCAAATGGAATAAGAAACAGGTTCCGCGTCAGAATGCTCCATTGCAGTAACACACTCTTTATTATTTTCTTCTCTTTTGAGAGAGAGAGAGATCTTAACCAGAAGTGTAGATATAAAATTTAGGATACGTTTCGGATCCGTCCGCTCTTTTCGCATACCCCACTTCTTCACAGAGGTATTCCGTTTGCTGATCCGCTCTTCGAGGATAAAACTCGTTTCCCCAAGCATCGCGAGCATAACGAATTCGATCGCCGGTCGTTAAACAATATTCGACTCCATCCGCCTTTTTAGGATACATTTCATGCCCCGATTCGTCTTTGGCATAAGGGAATAAAACAGACGTATAAAGCGAATACTCGTCCCCATTTTGAAATTTCGGGTAGTATTCTCGTCCAAAAGCCGTTCGGGCATACCGTCGAGGAGCTAAAATGTATTGGTTTCCGTTTAAATCTACCGCGTAATACTCATGACCGTTTTTGTCTCGAGCCAAGATAGGATTTCCTTCAGGATCCGTAACGTATAATTCGTAGTGAGGATGTTGGGGGTCGGTCGGGTATCGTTCTTTCCCCGATGCGTCTACTCGATAAACAGACATGCTTAGTTCTCGTCGTCTGCTCCTTCCTTCCTCCCACTCGAGACCCGTTGAGATGAGGGTATGAGGTTGATATCTATAAAATGGGTTGACCCTTTCAAACTATTCTATTGTTTAAAGACGGGTGGGTTAGGAAAAAGAAATATTAATAAAAGCAAATATCTGAACGGTTTAACACAATGGGTGAATGGAAAAAGGAATAGTTCTCTCTCTCCAGTCACAGGATGGTTTCTTCTTCTAGAACGGCTCACACTCAACTGAAGCGAAACTCGGAACTCGAAATGTTTAAATAGATCATAGAGTCCATTCCAGAAAGAATCCAGAGATGTCTTGTCCATCCAAGTCGACTGGGAAAAAATTCTCAGAGCTCTGAAAAAAATTCTCAGAGTTAAAAAAAAAAAAAAAACTTTTGGTTAATTTTTATCATGTCTTATAGACATGATAAAAATTAACTGTCCCCTCTTTTTGTCTGGGAAGGATGTCTCACCCATTCGAAAAAAACAAACCATGACTCATTCTTGGAATTGTTGCTATTAGAAAGGGTGAGTGATGGTCTATTTTTAAAAAGAGTGAGACATCCTTCCCAGACAAAAAGGGGGTTCATTAATTTTTATCATGTCTAGAAAACATGATAAAAATTAACCAAAAGTTTTTTTTTTTTTTTTTTTTTTTCCAGAGTTACAGAAATTTTTTCCAGCCGGCTCGATCGACAAGACGTCCCCATTTTTTATTTAAGAATGGATTCTTGTTTATTTGTGTAAGCATTCCGAGTTTCGTTTTAGATGAGTCTATGTTATTGAAGAGGAAACATGGGTACCCTCATTTTTTTTTCCTATCTGATTTCTAAGATGAATTCAGTGAGTTCACCTTGACCTTTTCAAATTTTGTTTGTTTACATTTAGCCCAGAGGTCGACGGATAAATCATTCTGATTTTTTATATATTTTTTTTTGTGTCGCTCTCTCTCTTTATAAGAAACCTATCTCGTTCCAAGTCTTCTCGAAGTGCTATTGGTTCGTTTCGAGACGAGGTCATTTCACATCCCCCCCTCCTCAAAAAGTATATGTATATAAATTAAAGGAAGTGATTTTCTATACACACACTTCACCTTTTTGAGTGGTGTCACGATGAGCCTATCCAGTAGAGAACGTCTTAGGGAAAGAATGCGTGAACAGAAACGACGCTGGCGAAGCAATTCAGCTAATCGAGAGCGAGAACGAATACTTCAAAGGGAACGTTATGCTGTTCTTAAAAAGAACTCCCGACCTCGAAAGAAACATCTTCCTCCCAAGCAGTGGGAAAGCTATACGAATTTGCAGTATAAGGATATGTGGTCCGAAGAAGCCTATCAAAAATGTATTCGACAATGTAATAAAGAGCAATACAATTTCCTGATCTACGTTCTCGTCCGTTTGTACACCTATTAAGCGTTACCTGAATCGAAACGTCCCCCTCCTCTGGATATTATTGTGCAAGGATCTGCCGGAACGGGTAAATCTTTCCTGGTCCAAGCTTTATACCAAACTCTGATTCGAACGCCTCTTTTTAGCGAAGCGTGCTCGGTTCTCAAACTCGCACTTAGTGCTCAAGGAGCGGTCTACATTACGGGAGATACTTTGCATCATGCCCTGCGTCTTCAAATGAACGGGACTTTTGTTCGACCTCTGACCCAAAAGACTTTAGACTCTTACAGACCCCTGTATGCTCCTTTACGGATGGTGATTTTGGATGACGTTTCCACGATCGGATCCAATTTATTTTCGCGCCTCGACCAGCAACTTCGACAATTGTGTCATGTGCCGGATAAGCCGTTTGGGAATGTGCATATGATTAAATTCGGAGATTTGCAGCAGCTCCAACCGATTCGCGACATGCCCATTTTTTATTCTGAAGGGTGGTGGACGCCTCAACCCACGCTCTACTATGAACTAGTCGAATGTATGCGATTCTCTCTGGATTACGAGGAGAGACTCGATCGTTTAACGAGAAATCACTTTTTAGAACCGGACGATGTGGCATTTTTTCAGTCCCGCGTTCGCAGTTTCGACGAAATTCCTCGCGAAGCTATTATTCTCTGTTTTTCGAGCAAGGATGCAGAGAAATATAATATGAAACGTCTCCAATCCCGAGGGACGTACTGTTCGTGTCTGGCTCGAGACGTGATTTATTCCGAGAGCGAAAAATTGCGGAAGAGGATGATGAAACGGAGTCAACATTTACATCGATCTCAGATGGCGAATCTCGAATCCGTCCTCCATTTACAAAGAGGAGCGCGATATCAATTGACTAAAACGCTCGACAGATCCAAAGGATGGATGAATGGAGCAATTGGAACACTACACCAAATAGACCAGGATGAAGACGGAGTTGTGACGCGTGTCTGGCTGCAATTTTCGAATAGTCTAGCTCCTATCGATCGCGTCTCCATTCGTATTGACACCTGTTCGACGAAAACACTCGCATTTTATCGCGAACAGTTTCCTTTGATGTTAGCCGAAGCGATTACGGCTCATAAAGCCCAAGGAGCCACCTTTCCGTCGATCGCAATTTACATGCACGGACCTTTTAATCGATTTCAACAATATGTCGCTTTTTCTCGAGTGACTCAACCCCAGGGATTGTACATTCTGGACCAGTTTCGTCCCCGCATGAAATTGGCGAGCAAGCAAAAATACGAGGAGGAACTGGAGCGATTGCAAAACATGTCCCGGATTCCGTATGATATTTCGGCTCGAGAAGAGAACCAAGATCCGTACGAGTTTCTCATGAACCTTCTTCAATGTGGGAATCGTCTTTCCTTCCATCTTTCCAATAGAAACATCTCCCAAGAAAAAGAAATCGTCAAACTAGAAGAAAAACCTTCTTTCCATGTAAAACCTGTTATAAAATGTCAATCTTAAATCTTTTTTTAAAAATTCAATAAAAAGAAATATTCTCCATCAAAACCCCTCCATTCTTTCAAAGCTTCACAAAACGCTCAACAATGTCCACACAATGGGAAGAGAAAAATCGATCTCAACGGTCCACACAACATGTTGACTCCTCAAAATATGTCTCTCCCAAGTGACAGGATGCTTTTTCTTCAATGGCTGACACTCATCTAAAGCCAAACTGGGAATGCTTAAATAGATAAGCGAGAGTTTATTCTTAAAAAAATGGCACTGTCTTGTCAATGGAGAATCGAGTCGGCTGGGAAAAAATTTTGAGAGCCTGAAAAAAATTTCTAAATCTGAAAAAAAAAAAAAAAAAAAAAAACTTTTGGTTAATTTTTATCATGTCTTCTAGACATGATAAAAATTAACTCTACCCTCCTTTTGTCTGGGAATGTTGTCTCTCCGTTTCTAAAAATAGACCAGAACCCATTCTTGGAATTTTATTCTTTTTAGAAAGGATGAGTGATGGTCTATTTTTAGAAACGGTGAGACAACATTCCCAGACAAAAGGGGAAGGTAGTTAATTTTTATCATGTCTAAAGACATGATAAAAATTAACAATAAGTTTTTTTTTTTATATATAGAGTTAGAAAATTTTTTTTCCTGGCTCTCAAAATATTTTCCCAGCCGACTCGATTCTCCAATTGACGACATAGCGCCATTTTTTTTTAAGAATGGACTCTCGTTTATCTATTTAAGCATTTCGAGTGTGACTTCAGATGAATGTTAGCCGTTTAGGAAGAAAAACGCAGATTCCCATTTTCTCATTTCCTTCAGAGAGAGAGAGAGGCCTAGATTTTCGAGACTCGATGACTTTTCAAGCACTTTTTGTTTAAGATATTCGACTTCATATTTGTCTGACGTTCAAGAGTATGATCTCTCGTGGATGGATCTCTTCCACCTCATTCTCTTTCCAGTCGATTTAGAAGGGGAAGGGGAGATTTTTTTTCCCTCATGGAGGATGTCTCCTGAATACCGTTCAAAGAGTCTATGGAGAAATTATATGGTCAGAATCACGGATTTCCAGGGCAATCTGCTTCTCAACTAAAAAAAAAAAGGATCTCTCTTTCCCAGTCTGTCTTCGATTGCCTCGTTAACTGTGAAACCCATCGCTTTTCCGATTTTATGGTTCTCCCAGTATAATCAGACAGTCGGTCACAAAAGTATTCGAACACCGGTACCCTATCAGAAAATGACAAGATGGAATTTTTTTTCTCTTTCTCTCTGTGTGTCGTGTTATTCCATCCTAGGTTTTCTTCTTCCCCCCCCATCTTGGAAAAAACTGGAAAAAATTGGTTACGATCTCTTTTTGAATGGGGAGATGCCATTTTGAGAAAAAGCTGACGACCCTATCTTGGAGAATGAACATGACCGCTCTACACACCCTTTTACTCTCTCTCTCACTCTCTTTTTGAATTGGGAAGCCATTTTGGGAAAAAGCAGACGACCCTATCTTGGAGAATGGAAATGAACGCCTCTCCCTCTCTCTTTGAAATGGAAAGCCATTTTGGGACCCTCTATTCTTGGGGAGGGAGAAAACTGAAGTCTGCACTTCGCTGTCTCTGAAAAGCGGACCCTCTTCTTCTGATCTTGAAGAACTGAAAATGAACGCTCTACACGATCTCTCTTTGAATTCAGAAGGTATTTTGGGACCTTCTAATGTTGGAAAACTGAAATGAACGCTCTACGCATTTTCTCTCTCTCTCTCTCTTTGAGATGAGTAGCCATTTTGGAGGATTCTCCACCACCATCCTAACCTTGGAAAACTGAAATGAACGCTCTACACCTTCTCTCTCTCTCTCTCTCTGAAATGGGTAGCCATTTGAAAACTCCCTAACTTTGGAAAAAACAGAAATGAACGCTCTACACCATCTCTCTTTGAAAATTGGGGGTGTTATTTTGAGACCTCCCTCCCCTAAACTTGAAAAAAAAAACTGAAATGAACGCTCTACACTTTCTCTCTTTGGACATGGGTAGCCCTTTGGGGACCCTCTCCTCTTGGTAGGAAAAAAAAAGAACTGAAGTGAAGGCTCTACACAATCTCTCTTGGAATGGGATCCATATTTCGGGAAACGTGGATCACCTCATGCTGGAAAACTGAAGTGAACCACCAAGATTGGACTCTATGTAATATTTTTTTTTAATTGACATCATGACCCTTCTCCAATTTGTTATTAAAAAATTGTTTTTTTTTTGTTTTGGTTTTTATCCCATTTCCGATGTGATTTCAGAAATGCAATTCCATAACAGTTCAATTTCATTCGAGGTTAAATGATCTAAACAGTCTTTGACCCACCCATCCGTATGATTATTTTCTTCTCCTTCCTGTTGCACCAAATTTTGTAAGTCCATATAATCATTCCATACGGGAAGGGCTGGATCCTCACAAGGCTGTCTTGAAACACTTGGAGTCTCTTTGGGATGAGTGGAGGGATCTAGGATGTCTGGACCCGGCTGCGATTCTACCTCCATGATTTCTGGACCCGTTGGAACTTGTTTACCCGGCTGAAATTCTACCTCTACGATTTCTGGACCCGTTGGAACTTGTGAACCCGGCTGTGATTCTGCCTCCATGATTTCTGGACCTGTTGGAACTTGTGGACCCGGCTGACATTCTACCTCTACGATGTCGGGACTTTTTGAAGCTTGTGGACCCGTCTGACATTCTACCTCTACGATGTCGGGACAGGTTGGAGGAGAAGAAGAAGAAGAAGAGGATACTAGAAGAGGTTCTGTCTGTGAGGAGTCCGAAAGAGGTTGCCTGTTTGAACAAGTCGGGGAAGAAGAAGAAGAAGAAGAAGAAGCTTCTGGATTCTGAAGCGGATCTAGCACGCCAGGTAGGTTCCGGTAAGTCGACCGTTTTTTAAGAGGTAATTTTTTTTCTTCCTCCTCATCTTCAATTGTGATGACTTCAATTTCATTCCGTTGCCGGGTCGATTTTGTTTCGGGAAATAACGGTTTGGTCCAGCTCCTCTTATCATCTAAGGAAGGGATGGGTAAAGGTGGCGGAGGGTTTTCTTCTTCTTTTTCTTGAAACATCATCGGCGATTGGAAAGAAATCTCCTCTTTCAATTGTTTCCAAAGCGAGTACGAGCACCGATCGACGAGAAAGAGACTCTTTTGGGTTGTGACGATGAGATATTGCGTTTTCGGGGGAACGACATAGTTTTGAAAAGGTCTTAGAATATATTTCTTATATTTCATCCTGTCGCTGACTTTAAAACTTCTTTCCTTCAGATTGGGGGACGATGATTCGTAATAGGCGAGAGGAGCGGCTGTGGTCTGAACAATATGAACTTCGTCCTCAGCCGTCGTTCTCACTCCAAACGTAAAATATCGTTTCGTGAGAAAAATATTCTTCCACCGAAAACTCGTGCGCGGATCCGTATATCGCCGGTCTGTTTGAATGGGCCGTCTCAAAGCTCGATCCATCCGATTCCAAGAGAAGGGAGATTCCTCTTTCGTTTGTTGCGATTCGAATAAATTTCTGTATATATTCTGAACGAGCAGGTTGGAGGATTCGACTTCTTGGTTGAAAGAAACGATCGCTTGATGAGGTGGTAAATGCGGAATAAATGTCGCACAATGACACGCCAAAAAAAATTTCAAGTTGGAGATTTGCTTTAGCGTCTTCAAATCCTCCCCGTTCGAAATCCGTTGAGTTGGAAAAACGTCTAATAGCGACATGGCTCCCAATGGAAAAGAAATGATCTCGCCCAGTACTCTCGCCTTTTTATATATCTATATAGACACACACAGACACACATAGAGGCTCTATGACATCCGTTTTATTTGTTTTTTTTTTTGTTTCTCTCTCTCTCTTCTTTCCGAGAAATCTTATCTCCATGACCTCTTTTTCTTTTCTTAAAAAGATGAATGTGTGTGGGAATGAGGAAGTGAAAGTAATAATTTAATAAACAAAAAATTATCCAACCATGACCTTCTTTTTTTTTCAAAGTCACCCTTTCCAATCCAAGGACGTCCAGAGATAGAGGAAGCACGGAGAGAGGAGGAGGGAAGGGAAGGTCACACTCTCTTTCTCTCTATAAATAAAAGGGGAGAGCCCCAAAGTCGTATTTTTGTCCAAGTGGATCATGAGGAGGCATCCCCAGCTCACTACGTGTATTCCTTTCAAATATAAATATGTTGATCTTTCCTTTTATATCATCCAAGGAGTCGTTTACCTGAAAGCCTCCGATTTTTCAAAATGTGCGGGTTATTATATCGTGGGGAGTTATCAAAAGATGCGGGACGAATTTTTGTCCGACGAAAACGTGTTGATGGCTCGTGACATTCCACCATTGGATGCACAAATTTTGTTAATGAAACGAACGAATTTTACACGTCCCACTTTCTAACCGTCTCGCAAATGAATAGGATTATGGATCGTCTTGAGAAGACAAAAGGGATTCTCGTTCATTTTAGTGAATGGTTGCATAAATGTTTGCACGAACCTCTCTCGATCGAGAAGACTGGGAAGAATACCTATTATATTCTTCTCGAGGACTCTCCTCGTTCGTCTCATCTTAGAGAAGCTACGACTTTTGAAAAAATCCTCGAGCAAGAAAAAATAGAATGGTTGAACAACTACCCCATCCCTCTCCCCGAGCATCAAGAAGAGCCTGTTCAGAAGAAAAAGAAAAACCTTTCCAAAAGCCTATCCTCATCCTCCTCGATAATGATGGGGATGAGGAGAAGCCTGTTCAGATTCCTCTCCGTTTGTCAAAACCCTTCGAGGATGAAAAACCTCTCCCTTCCTCAAAACCCCTTGAGGAAGAGAGACCCCTCGAGAAGGAGAAACCTCTCCCATTGTTAAACCTCCTCGAAGATGAAAAACCTCTCCATTTATCAAGACCCCTCGAGAAGGAGGGACCTCTTCCTTTATCAAACCTCCTCGAAGATGAAAAACCTCTCCATTTATCAAGACCCTTCGAAAATGAGGGACCTCTCGATTTGTCAAAACCCCTCGAGGATAAGGGAACCAAAACTTCTCTCTCTTTCGAAGAGGAGGGACCTCTCAATTTGTCAAGACCCCTCGAGAATAAGGGAACCAAAACTTCTCTCTCTTTCGAAGAGGAGGGACCTCTCAATTTGTCAAGACCCCTCAAGAATAAGGGAACCGAAAATCCTCTCCCTTTCTCAAGACTTCTCGAGGAGGAGGAGGAGGAGAGACCGCTCCATGTCTCAAGACAGGACCCCCCTCTATCTCTTGAGGATCCGAGAGAAACGATTCCTATTGAAAAACCATCTATCGACAATCCCCAGAAAAGGTCTTCGGAGGAGATTAGACTTCCATGTAGAAAACGAATCTGCCACAATCATCATCATCATCATCATAATAATAATAATAATAATATACCCCCTTCTCAACAACAGAATCCTACAACATTTATAATACAGATAAATGCATTCAAACCAATCCCTCTATAGTAACCCTTTTGATTGGAGAACCCGTGCATTAGCCTCGAAAAATAAAATGAGATTCTAGACTGTTTCTATGACCAGAATGTTAAGCCAATAGATAGGTCTAGCTCAGAAATTTTCTTTTTAAAAGAAAATAAATAAATAATCCAAAGACTATTCGTAAATATAAATGGTAAAGTCTCGAGTCGGCTGGAAAAAAATTTTCAGAGCTGAGAAAAATTCTCCAACTCAAAAAAAAAAAAAAAAAAAAAAACTTTTTGTTAATTTTTATCATGTCTTAGACATGATAAAAATTAACGACCCTCTTCCCTTTTCGTCTGGGAATGTTGTCTCACTCTTTTGAAAAACAAATCGTGATTCATTCATGGAATGATTGCCATTAGAGAAAGGATGAGTCATGATCTATTTTTAGAAAGGGTGAGACATCCTTCCCAGACAAAAAGGGAGGGTCATTAATTTTTATCATGTCCAAAGACATGATAAAAAAATTTTTTTTCTTCATTAGAGAGTTTTTATCTCAGCTCTGAGAAATTTTTTTTTCTCCCAGCCGATTCGAGACTTTACCATTTTATTAAGAATGATTTCTCCCTGATCTATTATTTCAAAATTCCAAGTTTCGCTTCAGAACCATCTGTGCTGTTGAAGAAGTAACATGATATATGTATTTTTTTTAATGAGTTCTGTCAAGATTGAATTGTGCAGGATCGACCTTGCGAATTTTTTCTCTGTGTCTTTAAATAATAATGATACCGAACCGCTTTTTGTAGAGCGCAATGGAAAAAACCTTTTGTATGGTTAGGACAATTCATGTGTTCGATCCCATTGTATTTGAGAATCTCTTGCGTCGATCCCGAAATGCAAGAAATGGATCTTTGCAACCATTTCTCTAAAAACTGCCGTTTCATGTCTCCTCGCACCCAAATCATGGAAAAAGGTTCCGTCAACATCGTTAACACCCATGGAAAATAACTGTACGGAATTTTTCCTTCGTACCACGACAAGCCGTGATAATAATCACTCGCCCACACAGCGGTTCGTTTTTCTTTCTCGGTGAGCATTTGCCATGGAAACGGGGGTTTAAAAACAAATACCCCTCGAGAAGTACCGTCCAATGTGACGTAAGCCAATTCTTTCACAATAAAGGCTCCTTGAGAATCGTAGAAACCTTCAAAGTCGAGCACGAGTTCCATGTTTTTTATTTCTTTTTCTTTCCAAGGTGACCTTTATTATTATGATGATGGATGTGTATTGAAATACGCACGATATTATTCAAAAAACAAATATATATATACGAATGTGACCTTTCCCAGAATTCATACGACCTGTCACGTGCAACCTTCTCTCTCTCTCTCTCTATAAAAGTGGAGACGGCGAGAGAACGCTATCCATTTTTTCCTCCAGGACACACAGCGAGAGAGAGAGAGATAGAATTTTGTTTTCTTTTTTTCCTCAATTGAAGAAGATGGACATTTTGAGTACCAAACCTCTCAAAGATTCCTACATTGTTCTGGACATGGAATACTTTCACTGTTATGATCCAAAGACGGGAGATATATGTTTCATATTGAAAGAACTGGGCTACATCACTTGCGATTTAACCTTATGCGGATCCATGATTTTTCTCCCTCCTGTCCATTACGATGACTTATCGTCCCGCAATCAAGCTGTGGTCAACCAGACTACAAATAACCGACACGGCCTGCAATGGATCGAGGGTCGTCTTTCCTACGAGCATCTTCCTACGATCCTGAAAATACTGACAGAAAATGTGGAGGTGATCTACGTCAATGGATACGATAAAGCCGAATTTTTCAGCAAGCTCTGCCAGCGATCCGTTTACGAGTTTTATATCCCAGGGAAAACCGAGTGGCGGAACAAGTCGAAATGCACGCGACACCAATATTTTCAAAAGATGATTCATTGTGCCGAGAATAAGGTGAGAAATTTTCGATACCATTTGATGGAGGGTAGTTACGTTTTCCGGAAATTACATTGTTACCCCTTCGAGAGCAAAGCTGTCGAAGAGGAGGCGGAAGAATCTCCCCAGGAGAACTCGTGCGACGATGAGGAGGAGGAGGAGGAGGAGGATGAACTTTCTAATAATAATAATAATAAATGTCTAAGTTGGGATGCTTTAGAGACCCAAGAATATTGGTCTCAACCCTTATCTCACCTAGACCTGAAAGAGGATCCTCAAGTGTACTCTTTGTGGTCCTCTTCTAAAATTTGGTTTTGGAGAGAACCCTTGAACGTTCATGAATGAAATGGTATGTAAATCCCTAGAGAAAAAAAATAGAAAAAAAAAGTTCCTTTTTTTTGTAATATGTTGATTTCTTTCCAATCCCATTTCTTTTCTATAACTCCACCCCAATCGACGAGAAGAAGACGAATTTTCCAAGTTACACAAGACGAATCTTCCAAGTTACACAAGACGTAGAAAGATTTCACAAGGATTTATAAATCACACGCTCCCACATGATATATGTATAGAGAGAAAAAGACCCTCTGTTCTCTAGCCAATACGTCAAGACTTCCCTAAACTAAGAGAGATCATGAGTACCGAGGAAACCTTAGCAGAGCAAGTGGAAAGACTTTCAAAGAGATTAGAAGAGTTAAGACGGGATAGATTTACAGTTCCGCCGACTAAAGAGGAAACTATCATCGATTTCAACAAACCGCTGTACTTTCATCCCCTACCCCAAAGAATGAGACGAGTGGACTCGCCGTTGAACAGTTCCAATGAGAAACAAAATGTCACTTATTTGAATAGTCAATTTCAACACATGAATATTTCATAAGTATTTTTTTCCCTAAAGCGTAGGGAGATCGGATCAGTAGTTTTTCCCTTTTCATCGTCGAAAAAGATTGGGAGGAAAAATCTTTCTCAGCTCTCTCAGAAAAATCTTTTAGCCTTTAAAAAAAAAAAAAAAAAAAAAAAAAAAAAAAAAAAAAACCTTTTTGTTAATTTTTATCATGTCTTAGACATGATAAAAATTAACTCTACGCCCCCCCCCCCTTTTGTCTGGGAATGTTGTCTCACACTTTCTAAAAGTAGACCATCACTCCTCCTTTCCTAAAGAATAGAATTCCAAGAATGGGATCTGGTCTATTTTTAGAAACGGTGAGACCCTATTCCCAGACAAAAGGCGGGTAGAGTTAATTTTTATCATGTCTAAAGTTCAGGATCCATCCGTCTTCTTATGTGAAACGGTGACCCTGACGAGATCGAGATAAACAAGTCCTGTGAGTTGTTTTGTAATCTTGACGCGATCCAAGAAAGACTTTTTATTTTTTTTTTTTTGAAATAGGCGGGGGGTGGGGAGAGAAAATATTCTCACGACCCTCAGATATCTTTTCATAAATATATTTTTTATCAAAGTGTTTCTTTCATTCCGATCCTTTTAAGAGGTTGGAATGACCCTGACATTTAGATGGGGTCGCGATCCCGACAGATGTCGCGCGAGTATAAAAGTGTGTATCCTTCGCGAGATTTCTTCAGAGAACAGAAGAAGACGTGAACTGAGCTGGTAAGTCCCTTTGATCCTATGAATATGGTTATCTATAAACTCGATTTGATTCTTTGTTTCTTTTTTTAATAATCATAATAATCATAACTTCATTTAAAAAGAACTCTCTTCTTAACCCTTTGAAAAGAAAAATGTCTCTTTCAAGACGACGACTCTAAAACGTTTTATTGTTTCCCCCCCCCCTTTCTAGATCTTCCCTGTTATACATATATACCTTTTCGATTCTCTTTTTTGCTCCTGTTTGTGGAAGACATCACCGTATTCATCGCCATGGCATGTTCAGAAAACTTTATCGTGCTCGATCTAGAGGGTTTCCAGTCCTACAACCACAAGAAGGGTGAATTTACCTACGTTTTAAAAGAATTGGGCTATGCGACAAAAGATTTTTTGACCGTGGGATCGTTGACGTTTACTCCTCCTCACCCCTTCCACCAACTGAGTGAAAAAAACCAAAAGACGAATGCCTGGCTGACAAGAAACCGGCACGGACTTCGTTGGAACGAGGGTCATATTCCCTACAACCATTTAGGACGCATTCTCCAATCGCGCACTCACAGCTTCTCCACGATTTATGTGGTGGGATGCCAGAAAGCTAAATTCTTTGCTAAAGCCTTGGATTATCAAAAACCCGTGACGGAAATTTATGTGCCAGATGGAATCTTTTGGAAGTATCGGGAAAAATGTGCACGACATCATCAAAGGATGAAATATTTCCATTGTGCCGAAAACAAAGTGCGCAACTATCGATGGCATATTATGGAAGGATATTTTCATATCAATTACGTCTATCCAGATGGAACGGAGAAAGAGGAGAGGATTCAGGAGGAAGCAGACAATCCTCTGCAAGCTTTTGATAAGGCCTACGATCAGTTAGAGAAGGATCCGTCCCCAAAAGCGTACGATAACCTCATCCAGAAATGGGATAATCTGTCCTGTTTCCAAGTGATGGAACATCCTGATGAGCATACGCCTTTAAACTTGATGGGCTCTTCTACTTCTTCTTCTTTGTCGTCAACTTGCTCCAATAACTCGAGGAAGACGGAGGGTTGGGGAGACATACCTGAAAATATTCCCCATTACGATCCAGCAGCCTGTTGGGACGAACCTTCCAAAGAATCTCATGAGACCCCCAAAATATCTTCAGAGGATCCAAAGACAAAATCCACTGAGTGTTGGGACGATGAACGGACGACTCATGCTCCAAAATCCACTAAGACTATATCCACTGAGTGTTGGGACGATGAACAGACGACTCATGCTCCAAAATCTACTGAGACTATGTCCACTGAATGTTGGGACGATGAAACTGAAAAGACGACAGAGAATTGGGATGACCGTTCTCAAAAGTATTTGAATTGATATATACATAAACTCAGCAGAAAAAAAATAAAGAAAAGATTTTTAGAAATAAGTAGGGAAAGGTTCTCCGCTTTCCCTATATTTATGGAAATGGACTGAGAAGAGAGAGAGACGAATCAGGAGACCAAAAAAATGGGTCTTGGAAGGAATGAGTGCAAATGCATTCGATTCCTTCCAAGACCCATTTTTTTTGGGTCCCTCTGTCATCCAATCTTGGAAAAGAACTTTGTCCTATTTTTCTAGGTCCATTCAAAAAGAAATGAATCTATCCATAAATTTTCTTAAAAGAAAAAAAAAAACAAAAAGATCCTTTACCTCTTGACGGTCCAAAGTCGAGAATCTTGGAAAAAGTCATCCACTCTCTCCATCCAGTCAAGCTTCTCTGTAGAAACTCTAGTAGGTGCATCTCCATTCTTGAACACCTGGCAGTTATTATTGGACGCGAAACGTCGAATGCTGAAATAGTTAACAGTGAGCCCATTCTTAAAGAAACGGGGATGTTTTATTCATCCAGTCGAGTGCGGAAAAATTTCTGAGAGCCGGAGAAAAACTTCTCTGGCTGAAAAAAAAAAAAAAAAAAAAAAAAATACCCCCCTTTTAGTCTGAAAATTGATGTCTTCAATTTTTCAATTTTCAAATTTTCAGACTAAAAAGGGGGGTAATTTATTTTTCAGAAACTTTTCCCAGCCGACTGAATAAAACTTTACTTTTTTTTTAAGAATGTTATTTAATGGATCGATTTTAACCTATTGAGTTTCACTTGAGTTCCGGCCGTGCTGTGGGCCCACCGGGATACAAGTTTTCCCGTTTTGGAATAGAATAAAACTTTACTGTTTTTTAAGAATGTTATTTAATGGATCGATTTCAACCTATCGAGTTTCGCTTGAGTTTTAGATGTGAATAAAACTTTACTGTTTTTTAAGAATGTTATTTAATGGATCGATTTCAACCTATCGAGTTTCGCTTGAGTTCCGGCCGTGCTACGGGCAAACCTGGATACAAGTTTTTCCCTTTTGGAATAGAATTTCCGTCAAGGTAGGCTACTTTTCCTCTTTTTGCATTTTTCATTTCATTTCATTTGTATTACAATATACTGAAAACGGGCGTTCGAACTGATTTCTAGGCTATTTCTATACAAATGGAGCTCGATCCAAGAAAGAAATGATATCTTTTTTTTATTTTGTGGACTGCCAATTTGTATTGAAATATACTGAAAACGGGTGTTTGAGTCGGTTTTCAGTATATTTCAATACAAATAGAGCTCGGTCCAAGAAAGAAATGATGTCTTTTTTTTTATTTTGTGAACTGCCAATTTGTATTGGAATATACTGAAAACGGGTGTTTGAGTCGGTTTTCAGTATATTTCAATACAAATAGAGCTCGATCCAAAAAAGAAATGATGTCTTTTTTTTATTTTGTGGACTGCCAATTTGTATTGGAATATACTGAAAACGGGTGTTTGAGTCGGTTTTCAGTATATTTCAATACAAATAGAGCTCGATCCAAGAAAGAAATGATGTCTTTTTTTTTATTTTGAGAACTGCCAATTTGTATTGGAATATACTCAAAACGGGTGTTTGAGTCGGTTTTCAGTATATTTCAATACAAATGGAGCTCGATCCAAGAAAAAAATGATGTCTTTTTTTTATGTTGTGGACAGCCAATTTTGTATTGGAATATACTGAAAACCGGCGTTCACGTTGGTTTTCAATATATTACAATACAAGTGGAGCTGGATCCAAGATAAAAATGATGTCTTTTTTTTTTATTTTGTGGACTGCCAATTTTGTATTGGAATATACTGAAAACGGGCGTTCACGTCGGTTTTCAGTATATTCCAATACAAATGGAGCTGGATCCAAGAAAAAAAATGATGTCTTTTTTTTATGTTGTGGACAGCCAATTTTGTATTGGAATATACTGAAAACGGGCGTTCACGTTGGTTTTCAGTATATTACAATACAAGTGGAGCTCGATCCAAGAAAAAAATGATGTCTTTTTTTTATTTTGTCGACTGACAATTTTGTATTGGAATATACTGAAAACGGGCGTTTACGTCGGTTTTCAGTATATTACAATACAAATGCAGCTCGATCCAAGAAAAAAAATGATGTCTTTTTTTTGTGTTGTGGACAGCCAATTTTGTATTGGAATATACTGAAAACGGGCGTTCACGTTGGTTTTCAGTATATTTCAATACAAATGGAGCTCCATCCAAGAAAAAAATGATGTCTTTTTTTTATTTTGTGGACAGCTAATTTTGTATTGGAATATACTGAAAACGGGCGTTCACGTCGGTTTTCAGTATATTTCAATACAAATGGAGCTCCATCCAAGAAAAAAAATGATGTCTTTTCTTTATGTTGTGGACTGCCCTATTTTGTATTGGAATATACTGAAAACGGGCGTTCGAGTCGGTTTTCAGTATATTCTAATACAAATGGAGCTCTATCCAAGAAAAAAATGATGTCTTTTTTTATATTGTGGACAATCAGTTTTGTATTGGAATATACTGAAAACGGGCGTTCGAGTCCTTTTTCCGACTATTTCTACACACATTCCACTATATTAAAATGACGTCATGGTTGAGTCCAAACAGAGTCGTCTCCGGACAAAGTCGTCCCCGGACAATTTTATACCGAATTTGTATAGAGATATACTTAAAATTGGCTTGGAGGGGAGGGCGCTTTCTAGTATATTCCTATATACATTCGGTTGCATTCAGAAACAAAAAGAATGTCTTTTTGATGGACAAAAAACTTTTTGTTAATTTTTATCATGTCTTCTAGACATGATAAAAATTAACTCATCCCCCTTTTGTCTGAGTATGTTGTCTCACCGTTTCTAAAAATAGACCAGAACCCAGTCTTTTCTTGGAATTCTATTCTTTAAGAGGATGAGTCATGGTCTATTTTTAGAAAGTGGGAGACAACATTCCCAGACAAAAGGGGGGTGAGTTCATTTTAATCATGTCTAGAAGACATGATAAAAATTAACAAAAAGGTTTTTTTTTTTTTTTTTTACATCTCAGAATTTTTTTCTGAGCTCTGAAAAATTTTTCCTAGCCCATCCCATTTCGTTTTTCGACTTTCACTTTCAACTCTTCACTTTTCCTATCCACTGTCGTTGGAATTGTGTTCACTGGAGGCTATTTCTTTTTTTTTTTTTTGCAATCTCGCTTTTAGTTTTCTCTGAGATTCTTTAGAAATGGCTATACAAATTTCACCATCTATATAGAGATGATGTCCAAACAAAGTCGTCCCCGGACCATCTTGATGACCGAATATGTATAGAAATAGTCTGAAAATGGGCTTGAGGGCCGGTTTCTGGACGATTCATCTACAAATTCGGCCGCATCCAGAAAAACAAAAGTACATAATTTCTTTTTGGGTGGACAGGAGATGATAAATTTCTTTTCTCTCTCTCTCTCTCCCAATATTGGAGGAGAGAGTGGCCAAAAAAATGGGTCTCGGAAGGAATCGAATGCATTTTGAAATGCACTCATTCCTTCCAAGACCCATTTTTTTGGTCTCCTGATTCAACTCTCCAGTCTATGGAATAGGGAAAGCGGAGAACGTCTCCCCTTCTTTAAGCGACTGGAGACCATATCGCATCATCATCATCATCATCATCACCATCACCATCGTCCTCTTTCTGATACTTTTCAACGAAGGCTTGATGTCTCTGGATGATTTTGGGGAGATGATGGATCCCGAATTGAGTGATGAAAAAGAGAGGACTCTTTTTCCTTTCTTGTTCGTCTTGCACAGTCTCTCGGAGGGTGATATACGTTTCCCCGTCCTCCTCAATTTTCGTCAGAGGTCTCATGAATATTTTACACATCCAAGGGAAGAGCGACTTGTTATGCAGGGATTTCGAAGCGACGAAGGCCGCTTCATTCGAAGTGAGGACAATCTGGTTCGGTTGACCCCATTCTTTGGAGTAGTTGTCCAAATCGCCTAGTCGAAGAAAATGGTGTCGATTAGGAAAAAAGACTTGGAGAACACTCGTCGTATGCGAGACGTTCGTAGGCAAGAGAGTCAAGATATCTTTGGCATTCCAGTACAGGAATCCTAGATCCACATACGCGTGCACGTAATAGTCATCGTTATATTCCAGTTTGAGCAGCATGGCTTTTGTATTTTTTTTTCCGTTCTCAAGGCGAAACACTCGTCTGATATGAACAAGAGCTCGCTGGCGATCCGTTTATATAGACTCCTCAGAGAGAGAGAGAGAGAGAGAGAGGGGAGGAGGAACAAGGTTGATGAATTCTAAAATAAAAAAAAATGATAACGAAATGAGTGTTTGTGAAGGTCATAGAGAGATGATTATAGAGTTGTTTTATTTTTTATTTTCTCAAAAGAAAAAACCAAAAGGGTCCCATTCCATACGACATGGCCTTTGAGAAGGTGACGGGGTCATGTGTCTACAAAGTTGATAAACTTTAGAATAAAAAAAAAGCTTTCATCACGTAGCTCTCGAGAAGAAAATGACAGGGGTCTCTAGGAGAAGGTCATAGGTAGTATACAAAGGATGGTTTTTTTTTTCGTTCCTCTCAATCCCATGATCTTTGAAAAGGTGACGGGGTGTTCTTTAGGAAAAAAATAGAAGGTCATAGAGAGAGAGAGATAGACAAAGTTGATTTTTTTTTCTAGAAGTCAACCGTCACGTCGCCCATCACGTGGTCTTCTCGTATATATAGAGAGGCGAGTGGAAGACAGACTCTATTTCCCAGAGAGAGAGACTGCTGTGCGTATCCATATTTCTACTCAAGATGATGATCCGCGTCTTATATAATGAGTTTGTGAGCATTCGCTGTTATG
The DNA here is from genome assembly GCF_044657685.1 of Stegodyphus dumicola. NCBI lineage: Eukaryota > Metazoa > Arthropoda > Arachnida > Araneae > Eresidae > Stegodyphus > Stegodyphus dumicola. The sequence continues at coordinate 207,277,381 of NC_140771.1, forward strand.
TGGATGACGGAAGATTGTTTTGGAACGCTACGGACATTTTGCCTCTGATTCATACTTCCAGTAAAAGAACCTGGGACATTCTCTCCGTGTTTTTCGACGAAAACCACGTCTTCAGGAAAATAAAAGATCTTGAGAGTCTCGGCAGTTCTCAAGAGGGATATGTCCTCTCCAGCGAAGAAATGTTACATCTGGCCGAAAATAATCCGAAAAATAATCAGCTTCTGGCCTGGGTGTATAGCATTTTAACTCAGCCGCTGGTTCGAGTTGTACCCAATCAAACCGTTTACCGACTGCTCTATCCGGGGGAGAAATTTCCCTTCATCACCCTCTTTAATCTGGGAGTGCGCTACATACCGCCTCATCCAGGCATGACGGATTCTTCTACTTACCCTAAACAATATGCCAGCGCTTATTGCCAGACAGACCCCCGTCAAGAAAAGGTCGTCGAGACTCAAACGGATCCTCTGGTGGTCTCTTTAAATGTCTTAAATGTCACTAAAGTTATCACCTTCTTAAAAAAAAACCACCACCACCCAAAAAAATATTTGCTCCTCCTCCAAATTTTTTTTTATCTTCTCGAAAGAAAAAAAAAAGAAACTTTTCCATCTAGCCTCTTTCTTTCAATCCCTCTTAAGAGAGAGAGGGAGGAGAAAAGAAAGAGAGTTCTGAGGAGGCAAAAGAAATGGGTCTGGAAGGAAACGGGTGCATTGCGAGAAAAAGAGGGTCCTCTTTTCTTTTCTCGAAATGCACTCTTTTCCTTCCAGACCCATTTTTTTTTATCACTTCTTCAAACCAATCTTGGAAAGGTGGGGATACAATAAATTGTGCTTAAAGTCCATTTCGATCAAGACTGGATTTTTTTTGAAAAGAAAACATAATGTTATATATAGATAGCTAAATCTTTATCATGATATTCTTTAAGAATTTCTTAGCCATTTGTCAAAGAAGGGACTATAATTGAAGAATTTATGAATTTGGGAACATGTCACCCATGACAAATCTAAAATCTTGGAAGTGGATACTGGAAAGCCCCGCTCTGATTATAATTGTGAGTTCTAGCATGGGACATTTTTTAGATCAATAAGCTAAACTATTTTTCTAGTCTCATATTCTCTCGTGACTAGGGTTTCAGATTTGGGTAGAGAGAGACACGGTTCTGAACAGAAACGTGGAATGCTTTTATAGAAAAGTGAAGAGTTGAAAGTGAAAGTCGAAAAACGAAATGAAATCGGCTAGGAAAAATTTCTCAGAGCTCAGAAAAAAATTCTGAAATGTAAAAAAAAAAAAAAAAAAAAAAAAAACTTTTTGTTAATTTTTATCATGTCTTCTAGACATGATAAAAATTAACTCACCCCCCTTTTGTCTGGGAATGTTGTCTCCCACTTTCTAAAAATAGACCATGACTCATCCTTTTAAAGAATAGAATCCAAGACTGGGTTCTGGTCTATTTTTAGAAACGGTGAGACAGCATACCCAGACAAAAGGGGGGTGACTTAATTTTTATCATGTCTAGAAGACATGATAAAAATTAACAAAAAGTTTTTTTTTTACATCTCAGAATTTTTTTCTGAGCTCTGAAAATATTTTGCCAGCCGATCTCATTTCGTTATCATTTTTTTTAATTTTAGAATTCATCAACCTTGTTCCTCCTCCTCCCCTCTCCCTCTCTCTCTCTGAGGAGTCTATATAAACGGATCGCCAGCGAGCTCTTGTTCATATCAGACGAGTGTTTCGCCTTGAGAACGGAAAAAAAAATACAAAAGCCATGCTGCTCAAACTGGAATATAACGATGACTATTACGTGCACGCGTATGTGGATCTAGGATTCCTGTACTGGAATGCCAAAGATATCTTGACTCTCTTGCCTACGAACGTATCGCATACGACGAGTGTTCTCCAAGTCTTTTTTCCTAATCGACACCATTTTCTTCGACTAGGCGATTTGGACAACTACTCCAAAGAATAGGGAAAAAAAAAAACTTTTTGTTAATTTTTATCATGTCTTCTAGACATGATAAAAATTAACTCACCCCCCTTTTGTCTGGGAATGTTGTCTCCCACTTTCTAAAAATAGACCATGACTCATCCTTTTAAAGAATAGAATTCCAAGAAAAGACTGGGTTCTGGTCTATTTTTAGAAACGGTGAGACAACATACCCAGACAAAATTTTTATCATGTCTAGAAGACATGATAAAAATTAACAAAAAGTTTTTTGTCCATCAAAAAGACATTCTTTTTGTTTCTGAATGCAACCGAATGTATATAGGAATATACTAGAAAGCGCCCTCCCCTCCAAGCCAATTTTAAGTATATCTCTATACAAATTCGGTATAAAATTGTCCGGGGACGACTTTGTCCGGAGACGACTCTGTTTGGACTCAACCATGACGTCATTTTAATATAGTGGAATGTGTGTAGAAATAGTCGGAAAAAGTACTCGAACGCCCGTTTTCAGTATATTCCAATACAAAATTGATTGTCCACAACATAAAAAAAGACATCATTTTTTTCTTGGATGGAGCTCCATTTGTATTAGAATATACTGAAAACCGACTCGAACGCCCGTTTTCAGTATATTCCAATACAAAATAGGGCAGTCCACAACATAAAGAAAAGACATCATTTTTTTTCTTGGATGGAGCTCCATTTGTATTGAAATATACTGAAAACCGACGTGAACGCCCGTTTTCAGTATATTCCAATACAAAATTAGCTGTCCACAAAATAAAAAAAAGACATCATTTTTTTCTTGGATGGAGCTCCATTTGTATTGAAATATACTGAAAACCAACGTGAACGCCCGTTTTCAGTATATTCCAATACAAAATTGGCTGTCCACAACACAAAAAAAAAGACATCATTTTTTTTCTTGGATCGAGCTGCATTTGTATTGTAATATACTGAAAACCGACGTGAATGCCCGTAAAGACATCATTTTTTTCTTGGATCGAGCTCCATTTGTATTGAAATATACTGAAAACCAACGTGAACGCCCGTTTTCAGTATATTCCAATACAAAATTGGCTATCCACAAAATAAAAAAAAGACATCATTTTTTTCTTGGATCGAGCTCCACTTGTATTGTAATATACTGAAAACCGACGTAAACGCCCGTTTTCAGTATATTCCAATACAAAATTGGCAGTCCACAAAATAAAAAAAGACATCATTTTTTTCTTGGATCGAGCTCCACTTGTATTGTAATATACTGAAAACCAACGTGAACGCCCGTTTTCAGTATATTCCAATACAAAATTGGCTGTCCACAACATAAAAAAAGACATCATTTTTTTTCTTGGATCCAGCTCCATTTGTATTGGAATATACTGAAAACCGACGTGAACGCCCGTTTTCAGTATATTCCAATACAAAATTGGCAGTCCACAAAATAAAAAAAAAGACATCATTTTTTTCTTGGATCCCGCTCCTCTTGTATTGTAATATACTGAAAACCAACGTGAACGCCCGTTTTCAGTATATTCCAATACAAAATTGGCTGTCCACAACATAAAAAAAAAAGACATCATTTTTTTCTTGGATCGAGCTCCATTTGTATTGAAATATACTGAAAACCGACTCAAACACCCGTTTTCAGTATATTCCAATACAAATTGGCAGTTCTCAAAATAAAAAAAAAGACATCATTTCTTTCTTGGATCGAGCTCTATTTGTATTGAAATATACTGAAAACCGACTCAAACACCCGTTTTCAGTATATTCCAATACAAATTGGCAGTCCACAAAATAAAAAAAAAGACATCATTTCTTTCTTGGATCGAGCTCCATTTGTATAAAAATAGCCTAGAAATCAGTTCGAACGCGCGTTTTCAGTATATTGTAATACAAATGAAATGACATGAAAAATGCAAAAAGAGGAAAAGTAGCCTACCTTGACGGAAATTCTGTTCCAAAAGGGGAAAACTTGTATCCAGGTTTCCCCATAGCACGGCCGGAACTCAAGCGAAACTCGATAGGTTGAAATCGATCCATTAAATAACATTCTTAAAAAACAGTAAAGTTTTATTCACATCTAAAACTCAAGCGAAACTCGATAAGTTGAAATCGATCCATTAAATAACATTCTTAAAAAACAGTAAAGTTTTATTCTATTCCAAAAGGGTAAAACTTGTATCCAGGTGGGCCCACAGCACGGCCGGAACTCAAGTGAAACTCAATAGGTTGAAATCGATCCATTAAATAACATTCTTAAAAAAAAAGTAAAGTTTTATTCACATCGAGTCGGCTGGGAAAAGTTTCTGAAAAATAAATTACCCCCCTTTTTAGTCTGAAAATTTGAAAATTGAAAAATTGAAGACATCAATTTTCAGACTAAAAGGGGGGTATTTTTTTTTTTTTTTTTTTTTTCAGCCAGAGAAGTTTTTCTCCGGCTCTCAGAAATTTTTCCGCACTCGACTGGATGAATAAAACATCCCCGTTTCTTTAAGAATGGGCTCACTGTTAACTATTTCAGCATTCGACGTTTCGCGTCCAATAATAACTGCCAGGTGTTCAAGAATGGAGATGCACCTACTAGAGTTTCTACAGAGAAGCTTGACTGGATGGAGAGAGTGGATGACTTTTTCCAAGATTCTCGACTTTGGACCGTCAAGAGGTAAAGGATCTTTTTGTTTTTTGTTTTTTTTTTTCTTTTAAGAAAATTTATGGATAGATTCATTTCTTTTTGAATGGACCTAGAAAAATAGGACAAAGTTCTTTTCCAAGATTGGATGACAGAGGGACCCAAAAAAAATGGGTCTTGGAAGGAATCGAATGCATTTGCAATCATTCCTTCCAAGACCCATTTTTTTGGTCTCCTGATTCGTCTCTCTCTCTTCTCAGTCCATTTCCATAAATATAGGGAAAGCGGAGAACCTTTCCCTACTTATTTCTAAAAATCTTTTCTTTATTTTTTTTCTCCTGAGTTTATGTATATATCAATTCAAATACTTTTGAGAACGGTCATCCCAATTCTCTGTCGTCTTTTCAGTTTCATCGTCCCAACATTCAGTGGACATAGTCTCAGTAGATTTTGGAGCATGAGTCGTCTGTTCATCGTCCCAACACTCAGTGGACATAGTCTCAGTGGATTTTGGAGCATGGGTCGTCCGTTCATTGTCCCAACACTCAGTGGATATAGTCTTAGTGGATTTTGGAGCATGAGTCGTTCGTTCATCGTCCCAACACTCAGTGGATTTTGTCTTTGGATCCTCTGAAGATATTTTGGGGGTCTCATGAGATTCTTTGGAAGGTTCGTCCCAACAGGCTGCTGGATCGTAATGGGGAATATTTTCAGGTATGTCTCCCCAACCCTCCGTCTTCCTCGAGTTATTGGAGCAAGTTGACGACAAAGAAGAAGAAGTAGAAGAGCCCATCAAGTTTAAAGGCGTATGCTCATCAGGATGTTCCATCACTTGGAAACAGGACAGATTATCCCATTTCTGGATGAGGTTATCGTACGCTTTTGGGGACGGATCCTTCTCTAACTGATCGTAGGCCTTATCAAAAGCTTGCAGAGGATTGTCTGCTTCCTCCTGAATCCTCTCCTCTTTCTCCGTTCCATCTGGATAGACGTAATTGATATGAAAATATCCTTCCATAATATGCCATCGATAGTTGCGCACTTTGTTTTCGGCACAATGGAAATATTTCATCCTTTGATGATGTCGTGCACATTTTTCCCGATACTTCCAAATGATTCCATCTGGCACATAAATTTCCGTCACGGGTTTTTGATAATCCAAGGCTTTAGCAAAGAATTTAGCTTTCTGGCATCCCACCACATAAATCGTGGAGAAGCTGTGAGTGAGCGATTGGAGAATGCGTCCTAAATGGTTGTAGGGAATATGACCCTCGTTCCAACGAAGTCCGTGCCGGTTTCTTGTCAGCCAGGCATTCGTCTTTTGGTTTTTTTCACTCAGTTGGTGGAAGGGGTGAGGAGGAGTAAACGTCAACGATCCCACGGTCAAAAAATCTTTTGTCGCATAGCCCAATTCTTTTAAAACGTAGGTAAATTCACCCTTCTTGTGGTTGTAGGACTGGAAACCCTCTAGATCGAGCACGATAAAGTTTTCTGAACATGCCATGGCGATGAATACGGTGATGTCTTCCACAAACAGGAGCAAAAAAGAGAATCGAAAAGGTATATATGTATAACAGGGAAGATCTAGAAAGGGGGGGGAAACAATAAAACGTTTTAGAGTCGTCGTCTTGAAAGAGACATTTTTCTTTTCAAAGGGTTAAGAAGAGAGTTCTTTTTAAATGAAGTTATGATTATTATGATTATTAAAAAAAGAAACAAAGAATCAAATCGAGTTTATAGATAACCATATTCATAGGATCAAAGGGACTTACCAGCTCAGTTCACGTCTTCTTCTGTTCTCTGAAGAAATCTCGCGAAGGATACACACTTTTATACTCGCGCGACATCTGTCGGGATCGCGACCCCATCTAAATGTCAGGGTCATTCCAACCTCTTAAAAGGATCGGAATGAAAGAAACACTTTGATAAAAAATATATTTATGAAAAGATATCTGAGGGTCGTGAGAATATTTTCTCTCCCCACCCCCCGCCTATTTCAAAAAAAAAATAAAAAGTCTTTCTTGGATCGCGTCAAGATTACAGAACAACTCACAGGACTTGTTTATCTCGATCTCGTCAGGGTCACCGTTTCACATAAGAAAATGGATGGACCCTGAACTTTAGACATGATAAAAATTAACTCTACCCGCCTTTTGTCTGGGAATAGGGTCTCACCGTTTCTAAAAATAGACCAGATGCCATTCTTGGAATTCTATTCTTTAGGAAAGGAGGAGTGATGGTCTATTTTTAGAAAATGTGAGACAACATTCGCAGACAAAAGGGGGGCGTAGAGTTAATTTTTATCATGTCTAAGACATGATAAAAATTAACAAAAAGTTTTTTTTTTTTTTTTTTTTTTAAAGGCTAAAAAATTTTTCTGAGAGAGCTGAGAAAGATTTTTCCTCCCAATCTTTTTCGACGATGAAAAGGGAAAAACTACTGATCCGATCTCCCTACGCTTTAGGGAAAAAAATACTTATGAAATATTCATGTGTTGAAATTGACTATTCAAATAAGTGACATTTTGTTTCTCATTGGAACTGTTCAACGGCGAGTCCACTCGTCTCATTCTTTGGGGTAGGGGATGAAAGTACAGCGGTTTGTTGAAATCGATGATAGTTTCCTCTTTAGTCGGCGGAACTGTAAATCTATCCCGTCTTAACTCTTCTAATCTCTTTGAAAGTCTTTCCACTTGCTCTGCTAAGGTTTCCTCGGTACTCATGATCTCTCTTAGTTTAGGGAAGTCTTGACGTATTGGCTAGAGAACAGAGGGTCTTTTTCTCTCTATACATATATCATGTGGGAGCGTGTGATTTATAAATCCTTGTGAAATCTTTCTACGTCTTGTGTAACTTGGAAGATTCGTCTTGTGTAACTTGGAAAATTCGTCTTCTTCTCGTCGATTGGGCTGGAGTTATAGAAAAGAAATGGGATTGGAAAGAAATCAACATATTACAAAAAAAAGGAACTTTTTTTTTCTATTTTTTTTCTCTAGGGATTTACATACCATTTCATTCATGAACGTTCAAGGGTTCTCTCCAAGACCAAATTTTAGAAGAGGACCACAAAGAGTACACTTGAGGATCCTCTTTCAGGTCTAGGTGAGATAAGGGTTGAGACCAATATTCTTGGGTCTCTAAAGCATCCCAACTTAGACATTTATTATTATTATTATTAGAAAGTTCATCCTCCTCCTCCTCATCGTCGCACGAGTTCTCCTGGGGAGATTCTTCCGCCTCCTCTTCGACAGCTTTGCTCTCGAAGGGGTAACAATGTAATTTCCGGAAAACGTAACTACCCTTCATCAAATGGTATCGAAAATTTCTCACCTTATTCTCGGCACAATGAATCATCTTTTGAAAATATTGGTGTCGCGTGCATTTCGACTTGTTCCGCCACTCGGTTTTCCCTGGGATATAAAACTCGTAAACGGATCGCTGGCAGAGCTTGCTGAAAAATTCGGCTTTATCGTATCCATTGACGTAGATCACCTCCACATTTTCTGTCAGTATTTTCAGGATCGTAGGAAGATGCTCGTAGGAAAGACGACCCTCGATCCATTGCAGGCCGTGTCGGTTATTTATAGTCTGGTTGACCACAGCTTGATTGCGGGACGATAAGTCATCGTAATGGACAGGAGGGAGAAAAATCATGGATCCGCATAAGGTTAAATCGCAAGTGATGTAGCCCAGTTCTTTCAATATGAAACATATATCTCCCGTCTTTGGATCATAACAGTGAAAGTATTCCATGTCCAGAACAATGTAGGAATCTTTGAGAGGTTTGGTACTCAAAATGTCCATCTTCTTCAATTGAGGAAAAAAAGAAAACAAAATTCTCTCTCTCTCTCTCGCTGTGTGTCCTGAAGGAAAAAATGGATAGCGTTCTCTCGCCGTCTCCTCTTTTATAGAGAGAGAGAGAGAAGGTTGCACGTGACAGGTCGTATGAATTCTGGGAAAGGTCACATTCGTATATATATATTTGTTTTTTGAATAATATCGTGCGTATTTCAATACACATCCATCATCATAATAATAAAGGTCACCTTGGAAAGAAAAAGAAATAAAAAACATGGAACTCGTGCTCGACTTTGAAGGTTTCTACGATTCTCAAGGAGCCTTTATTGTGAAAGAATTGGCTTACGTCACATTGGACGTTACTTCTCGAGGGGTATTTGTTTTTAAACCCCCGTTTCCATGGCAAATGCTCACCGAGAAAGAAAAACGAACCGCTGTGTGGGCGAGTGATTATTATCACGGCTTGTCGTGGTACGAAGGAAAAATTCCGTACAGTTATTTTCCATGGGTGTTAACGATGTTGACGGAACCTTTTTCCATGATTTGGGTGCGAGGAGAAATGAAACGGCAGTTTTTAGAGAAATGGTTGCAAAGATCCATTTATTGCATTTCGGGATCGACGCAAGAGATTCTCAAATACAATGGGATAGAACACATCAATTGTCCTAACCATACAAAAGGTTTTTTCCATTGCGCTCTACAAAAAGCGGTTCGGTATCATTATTATTTAAAGACACAGAGAAAAAATTCGCAAGGTCGATCCTGCACAATTCAATCTTGACAGAACTCGTTAAAAAAAATACATATATCATGTTACTTCTTCAACAGCACAGATGGTTCTGAAGCGAAACTTGGAATTTTGAAATAATAGATCAGGGAGAAATCATTCTTAATAAAATGGTAAAGTCTCGAATCGGGTGGGAGAAAAAAAAATTTCTCAGAGCTGAGATAAAAATTCTCTAATGAAAAAAAAAAAAAAAAAAACTTTTGGTTAATTTTTATCATGTCTTTGGACATGATAAAAATTAATGACCCTCCCTTTTTGTCTGGGAAGGATGTCTCACCCTTTCTAAAAATAGATCATGACTCATCCTTTCTCTAATGGCAATCATTCCATGAATGAATCACGATTTGTTTTTCAAAAGAGTGAGACAACATTTCCAGACGAAAAGGGAAGAGGGTCGTTAATTTTTATCATGTCTAAAACATGATAAAAATCCCCATCATTATCGAGGAGGATGAGGATAGGCTTTTGGAAAGGTTTTTCTTTTTCTTCTGAACAGGCTCCTCTTGATGCTCGGGGAGAGGGATGGGGTAGTTGTTCCACCATTCTATTTTTTCTTGCTCGAGGATTTTTTCAAAAGTCGTAGCTTCTCTAAGATGAGACGAACGAGGAGAGTCCTCGAGAAGAATATAATAGGTATTCTTCCCAGTCTTCTCGATCGAGAGAGGTTCGTGCAAACATTTATGCAACCATTCACTAAAATGAACGAGAATCCCTTTTGTCTTCTCAAGACGATCCATAATCCTATTCATTTGCGAGACGATTAGAAAGTGGGACGTGTAAAAATATTTGGCTCGTTTCATTAACAAAATTTGTGCATCCAAAGGTGGAATGTCACGAGCCATCAACACGTTTTCGTCGGACAAAAATTCGTCCCGCATCTTTTGATAACTCCCCACGGTATAATAACCCGCACATTTTGAAAAATCGGAGGCTTTCAGGTAAACGACACCTTGCATGATATAAAAGGAAAGATCAACATATTTATATTTGAAAGGAATACACGTAGTGAGCTGGGGATGCCTCCTCATGATCCACTTGGACAAAAATACGACTTTGGGGCTCTCCCCTTTTATTTATAGAGAGAAAGAGAGTGTGACCTTCCCTTCCCTCCTCCTCTCTCCCTGCTTCCTCTATCTCTGGACGTCCTTGGATTGGAAATGGTGACTTTGAAAAAAAAAGAAGGTCATGGTTGGATAATTTTTTGTTTATTAAATTATTACTTTCACTTCCTCATTCCCACACACATTCATCTTTTTAAGAAAAGAAAAAGAGGTCATGGAGATAAGATTTCTTGGAAAGAAGAGAGAGAGAGAAACAAAAAAAAAAACAAATAAAACGGACGTCATAGAGCCTCTATGTGTGTCTGTGTGTGTCTATATAGATATATAAAAAGGCGAGAGTACTGGGCGAGATCATTTCTTTTCCATTGGGAGCCATGTCGCTATTAGACGTTTTTCCAACTCAACGGATTTCGAACGGGGAGGATTTGAAGACGCTAAAGCAAATCTCCAACTTGAAAATTTTTTTGGCGTGTCATTGTGCGACATTTATTCCGCATTTACCACCTCAACAAGCGATCGTTTCTTTCAACCAAGATGTCGAATCCTCCAACCTGCTCGTTCAGAATATATACAGAAATTTATTCGAATCGCAACAAACGAAAGAGGAATCTCCCTTCTCTTGGAATCGGATGGATCGAGCTTTGAGACGGCCCATTCAAACAGACCGGCGATATACGGATCCGCGCACGAGTTTTCGGTGGAAGAATATTTTTCTCACGAAACGATATTTTACGTTTGGAGTGAGAACGACGGCTGAGGACGAAGTTCATATTGTTCAGACCACAGCCGCTCCTCTCGCCTATTACGAATCATCGTCCCCCAATCTGAAGGAAAGAAGTTTTAAAGTCAGCGACAGGATGAAATATAAGAAATATATTCTAAGACCTTTTCAAAACTATGTCGTTCCCCCGAAAACGCAATATCTCATCGTCACAACCCAGAAGAGTCTCTTTCTCGTCGATCGGTGCTCGTACTCGCTTTGGAAACAATTGAAAGAGGAGATTTCTTTCCAATCGCCGATGATGTTTCAAGAAAAAGAAGAAGAAAACCCTCCGCCACCTTTACCCATCCCTTCCTTAGATGATAAGAGGAGCTGGACCAAACCGTTATTTCCCGAAACAAAATCGACCCGGCAACGGAATGAAATTGAAGTCATCACAATTGAAGATGAGGAGGAAGAAAAAAAATTACCTCTTAAAAAACGGTCGACTTACCGGAACCTACCTGGCGTGCTAGATCCGCTTCAGAATCCAGAAGCTTCTTCTTCTTCTTCTTCTTCTTCCCCGACTTGTTCAAACAGGCAACCTCTTTCGGACTCCTCACAGACAGAACCTCTTCTAGTATCCTCTTCTTCTTCTTCTTCTCCTCCAACCTGTCCCGACATCGTAGAGGTAGAATGTCAGACGGGTCCACAAGCTTCAAAAAGTCCCGACATCGTAGAGGTAGAATGTCAGCCGGGTCCACAAGTTCCAACAGGTCCAGAAATCATGGAGGCAGAATCACAGCCGGGTTCACAAGTTCCAACGGGTCCAGAAATCGTAGAGGTAGAATTTCAGCCGGGTAAACAAGTTCCAACGGGTCCAGAAATCATGGAGGTAGAATCGCAGCCGGGTCCAGACATCCTAGATCCCTCCACTCATCCCAAAGAGACTCCAAGTGTTTCAAGACAGCCTTGTGAGGATCCAGCCCTTCCCGTATGGAATGATTATATGGACTTACAAAATTTGGTGCAACAAGATGGAGAAGAAAATAATCATACGGATGGGTGGGTCAAAGACTGTTTAGATCATTTAACCTCGAATGAAATTGAACTGTTATGGAATTGCATTTCTGAAATCACATCGGAAATGGGATAAAAACCAAAACAAAAAAAAACAATTTTTTTAATAACAAATTGGAGGTGGGTCATGATGTCAATTAAAAAAAAATATTATATAGAGTCCAATCTTGGTGGTTCACTTCAGTTTTCCAGCATGAGGTGATCCACGTTTCCCGAAATATGGATCCCATTCCAAGAGAGATTGTGTAGAGCCTTCACTTCAGTTCTTTTTTTTTCCTACCAAGAGGAGAGGGTCCCCAAAGGGCTACCCATGTCCAAAGAGAGAAAGTGTAGAGCGTTCATTTCAGTTTTTTTTTCAAGTTTAGGGGAGGGAGGTCTCAAAATAACACCCCCCATTTTCAAAGAGAGATGGTGTAGAGCGTTCATTTCTGTTTTTTCCAAAGTTAGGGAGTTTTCAAATGGCTACCCATTTCAGAGAGAGAGAGAGAGAGAAGGTGTAGAGCGTTCATTTCAGTTTTCCAAGGTTAGGATGGTGGTGGAGAATCCTCCAAAATGGCTACTCATCTCAAAGAGAGAGAGAGAGAGAAAATGCGTAGAGCGTTCATTTCAGTTTTCCAACATTAGAAGGTCCCAAAATACCTTCTGAATTCAAAGAGAGATCGTGTAGAGCGTTCATTTTCAGTTCTTCAAGATCAGAAGAAGAGGGTCCGCTTTTCAGAGACATCGAAGTGCAGACTTCAGTTTTCTCCCTCCCCAAGAATAGAGGGTCCCACAATGGCTTTCCATTTCAAAGAGAGAGGGAGAGGCGTTCATTTCCATTCTCCAAGAGAGGGTCGTCTGCTTTTTCCCAAAATGGCTTCCCAATTCAAAAAGAGAGAGAGAGAGAGTAAAAGGGTGTGTAGAGCGGTCATGTTCATTCTCCAAGATAGGGTCGTCAGCTTTTTCTCAAAATGGCATCTCCCCATTCAAAAAGAGATCGTAACCAATTTTTTCCAGTTTTTTCCAAGATGGGGGGGAAGAAGAAAACCTAGGATGGAATAACACGACACACAGAGAGAAAGAGAAAAAAAAACGCCATCTTGTCATTTTCTGATAGGGTACCGGTGTTCGAATACTTTTGTGACCGACTGTACGCGTTGGATAGTTTTTCGAATACCAGCATGAGAAGCTACAGGGCTGTCATGGAGCTCCTGCAGGATATTTAATCTAAGACTAGCTGGGATAACAGGTCGAAATTCGTTGTTGGAATTCGTAGTTTTTGTATAGAATAATAGACAATCTATTAGTTCGTAATGGGCCGCCCTATTTCTTATCGCCACAATATCTTGGTGGCTAAAATTTTCAGGATCCTTCAAATACTCATAAATGCTTCCAAACTCAGGATCCTTACCCAGTTCAGTTATTACAGTTTCTCGGGAATTTATTGTACATGCTGTAAGCATTGCCACCTTTACGGTATTTCCTTGTTCGTCTATTTTAATTCTTGATAGGGCATCTGCTACGATATTTTCCTTTCCAGGGGTATGCTTGATTACCAGATTATATTCTTGCAGCTTGAGTGCCCATCTTATTAACCTGGGGGATAAATTTTTCCCTGAGTACAATCTAGTTACCGCCGCATGATCAGAGTCCACTGTTATCGGCGCCTTTCCAAAATAGACTCGGAACTTTTGCACTGCTAACAGAACTGCAAGTGCCTCTCTCTCGGTCGCGGAATAGTTTCTTTGTGTTTGATTTAAAGTTCGGCTAAAAATGCCACGGGCTGCTGATTTTGCGAAAGTACCGCTCCTACCGCATAATCCGAAGCATCCGCTGAAATTTCTAAATTCTCATCCTTTTCAGGAAATTTCAACACAGGGGCTTGCGTTAATGCTTGTTTTAATTTTTCGAAAGCACTGTTGGCTTCGGCCGTCCACGAGAATCTTGCCTTTTTCCTTTTTAATTTTAACAATGGCTCAGCGATAGCCGCAAAATCTTTTATAAAGGACCTATAATATGAACAAAGTTCTAGAAAAGAAGAGACCTTCTTTGCCGTGTTTGGAGTCGGATACTTTTGTACAGCGATTATTTTTGATTCATCTGTCTCGATCCCTTTTTGAGATATTTTGTAACCTAAATATTTTAATTCAGGGGCTGCAAATTTGCACTTTTCGACATTAACTTTTAGACCGGCCTCATTTAATAAAGAAAACACCTGTCTTAAATCCTGTGCATGTTGGTCGAGATTATCACTAGTAATAATGATATCGTCTAAATAGATAAATGTGGACTTTCCAAGAACAGGTCTTAACACAATGTCCATGCATCGCTGAAATGTTGCCGGGGCCCCTGAAAGGCCAAACGGCATACGCAAAAATGCATAAGTGCCAGACTTGGTTATAAAAGCAGTCTTAGGCACGTCCTCAGGCCTCACCCCTATTTGAAAATAACCAGTCGTTAAGTCTAAAGTCGTCATAAATTTGGTTGATTTTATGTTCCTTAGAATTTCTTCTATAATCGGTAACGGATATACCGGATATTTAGTTATGGAGTTTAATTTACGGTAATCAATAGCGAATCTCCATTTTTTTGGATGCGTCAAAGGATAGTCATTATTTTTCTTACATAAAACCACCGGGCTAGCATAACTACTTGAGATGGGCGTTATGATCGTTTTACGTAGCATATCGGTAATATGCCATTCTATAATTTTTTCCTTATTCTTATCATACCGGTATGGTTTTTGACGAACTGGCATTGCATCTCCGGTGTCAATACTATGGTTAGTAACCTGAGTAAATCCTGGAATATCACTAAATAACGAAGCAAATTCACTTACCACTTGTCGGATTCTTCCTTGCTCGTCATTAGGGAGGTGGTCAAGTTTTAACATCGGCGGTTCAGCGTTTTCTGTACGAACTGGTTTCATTGTCAGCTTAAGGGACGCTTCATTAAAATCCAGCGTAGCTTGTGCTTCTGAAAGAAAATCTATTCCTAAAATTAAATGTGCTTGCAGATTCTTTACTATAAAAAACATCACCTTTACTTGTTCGTCCTTGATACGGATATACAAAGGTACTTTACCTACGCACTTACATTTTTCTCCTTGCGCCGCTAACACTGTCGTATTATCCGCATTATATATGCGGTATTTGCGAAAATACTTACTAAAAAAATCTTCTGCCACACAGGAACACTGCGCGCCGGTATCCAGGAGTGCGGTGGTTGGGATATTATTCACCGAGACTTCAATCTTCGGAAGAGTCAAATTTTTCACCATTACTGTATTTAACTTGTAGGAAGAGGGGTTTTCGTGGCCTTCGGATTTCCGCACCCTCTCGTCAGCAGAAATCCGTTTTAGTTTAAATTATTTTTCCTTTCCGTGCTTTCCTTCTTTTTCCACTGGCCTTGAGACTTTTTTCCTGGGTTGCTATTGAACTGTCGACGTTCGCCGGCTGTTTTTGAATGCTCGGGTTTCCTTGCCCACTGATTCGCTTTTTCTCCGTAGCCGTGTGCTTGAGTTTGCTGTAGTCTTGGCGTACCAAATTGGTTTCGCTGTTGATATTGGCGTCTTCTTTCGACGTCCGCCGTTCTTCTACTTTCAAACTGGATTGCTAGCTCAAATAACTTTTCCAGTGTAGTCGGATTTCTCAATTCAATAAAGTCTTGCACTTGGGGTAGTAACCTCGGCAAAATCACTTGAATTATTTCAGGATCCGGACGTTTTCCATACAAGAGCTTGAAAACGTGAATTTTTTTTAAAATAAAGCTCGAGAGGTTTTCGATTCTTTGTTGATATATACTGAAAAGTTCCGTTTCTAATTTCGCACGATCCCTTACAACAGGGAAGGCTCTTAGTAGGGCAGTCTTGAAATTTTCGTAAGTATAGGTGGGACTTCCTGCTTGACCCAAGAGACTTCTGCCTATACATTTGAACCAGTTAAGCGCTTGGCCCCTCAAAGCGCTGGTAGCTAAGGTAACTTTTTGAAACTCGTGCACGGGGTAGAGCATGAAGTGGTCATCCAATTTTTCCAAAAAACTGGTTACCGGTGAGTTTCCACTAAATGTTGCTTCTGGTTTCATCGAAGCGCGCATGGTCTGGACGATGTAACCAAACCCTTCCAGGGCGGCAACTGGCATTTCTGGATTCTGAGCCGTTTCTGCAGGCAGCACAGGTTCTTCTTGAAACTCGGCCATGGTTATTCTTCTTCGTTGGGCGCCACTACCAGGGTCAATGTTCCTTCTTACCTTCTTCGGGAACATAGAAGGACCTGACTGGGAACAGAGAGCTTACTAAAGCTATGTTCACTAATTGTGGTAAGTAGACAGGATACAGACGAAGGGTATACAAAACCCTTTATTTTTCTCTATATACAATAACTTCCGTACTTCGGAATACACTGACCCGCCACTTGGGGTCTAACGTAAAAGTATTAAAAATAAGACTAAACTCTAATTTAACTTTAGAATAATAAACGTGGAAGATTGGCCTTATATTAACAGGAAGGCGTATGTAGTACAGATAACTGAGAACACTACAATACGTTTAAAAGTTATCAAAAGGATTAAAACCTCTGGCCTGGAAGGCAACAAGCAACTGCGTAACTTCTAAGGTAAGCGGCCTGCTTCGAACTCACTGCTTCCTCTCTCTCGCTTGGCAAAAGGCCACAACTTAAATACTTGGCGTTCGCCAGACAAACTTTGCATAAAAACCGTAACGTTTATAATTCTGGCCGGAAGTAGAAAATAAGAAGTGATAGTAAAGATTTAAAATAAAATAAACGTTAGTAAAACTTAAGATCCTTACACCTTTATTAAAAACACATTCCGTCAAACATTAATTGTTAGTTACTTGCTTTATTCAGAAACATTACCGTCAACATTACTGCTCAAAAAACATTACAGTTCAAATTATTATCGTTCTGAAAAAAAAAACTGTTGTTGCCAATTGTGAAAATACATTTTAAATAAAATTAATACGCTGCGTTTACAGCTACCCATTCAGTTTATTGACAACAGCTTAAACTGCATGAAACATCGCTGCGAGATCTTTTTTGCGGTTTGAGGTGACCATACTCATTATTGAGTTTTTGTATTTAACTTTTAGGGCCGAATTTAGAAGAGTATTCTTTTGTTGATAACATAAACTGTAACTATTATTTATAACATTTTATTGCATTTTTAATTTATAAATGACATAATAAATATTATCCCCACATTTTGTCTAATATTCTTGCATACTTTTTGAGTGGTCGCCCAACCGGCATAGTGGTTAGTGTAGCTGATTGCTGCGCCGGAGGGCTCGGATTCGAATCCCGGAGAAGGCATGGGGACAGGTTGGTAGTAGAGGAAGAGGGGTGGAAGACCCTCGGACCCATGCCCTCGGACAAGCATTAACTTGCGCTCCTTGCCACGAGGAATATCGTGGGCTTGAGCTCACTATAGGTCAGACAATTGAGCATTAGCAACAACAACAACTTGAGTTATCATGAGTTTTTCGTTAGTTGCTTAAATTTTGGAAACCAGTGTACTTTAAATTTTTATTATGTGGTTATGAGCAGGGCCAGCGTTAGGCTTTATGCTGCCCGTTGCAAACTCTGAGACTCCTAAAGTGTGCCTCTTTGTGCAGTTGCAACAGTTGGGCGCCGGCCCTGCTTTTGAACTAAGTTAAGGATTGCATCATCCTTAAAATCACTGATTCAATCCATTATCAATAAAATTCACCATCCTTAAAATCATTGCATCAATCCATTATCAATAAAATCCACCATCCTTAAAATCACTGCATCAATCCATTATCAATAAAGTTCACCATCCTTAAAATCATTGCATCAATCCATTATCAATAAAATCCACCATCCTTAAAATCACTGCATCAATCCATTATCAATAAAGTTCACCATCCTTAAAATCATTGCAAAAACCCTTATTCTTTAAGGACTGCATCATCCTTAAAGAATTGCTTAAGCAGATTTATAGATTATACTGTGGACTATTTAGACGTATGGTGGAAACTTCACCTTAGCAGTTTTTCTCTGATCTTAATACGCAAAAATAACCCACTCATGGTTAATCATCATAGAGTCTTTTTACATTTAGCTTTCTATTTAAATTGCTGTGATATACTGACGAAAGATTTTTTTTTCTAATGGCAGATTACATAGACATCTGTAGACAGAACAAGCAAAGATGAAAGAGAACAGCAAAACTAAAAAAAGAGTCCACATTATAGTCTATAAATCTACTTAGTGGCTCCTCGCAGTATCTTTCCCAGAGTGATCCAGTGTTAAGTGCAGGCCACATCAATTTCCTCATGAAGTCTGCACAATTTACAAATTGGGATTTGGATAATGTTCATTCGATGCAGATGTTTTAAAAGGCAATCATGGCCAGTAACAAAACGAAAGACAGTAACAGATTTCTTTCTAGGCTATAAAGGAATGTCAAAATTCTTTTAATCCATATTTTATGACTGTTCCTTTCGGTAACGTCTTTCCAGAAAGCTTCTCTGCAGTAATTTTTTATTACCCTGTAGAGTCTTGTTCTCTAGTTCCACATAAACTAGATTAGACCCTATAATGACCTGGCGAATTCTCGCACAGACGTGAATAAAACTATTGACTCAGACGAAGTGTAAAAATAATCATTTATTAATTCAAAATAGTTAACAGAAAGGCACGGTCTTGTGCGTTACAAAAAGCACCATCAACTTACGGTGAAAACTAAAACGTAGAATATAAATTAAGTCGAAGTCATTATAGGGTCTAATCTAGTTTATGTGGAACAAGAGAGCAAGACTCTATAACCTTTTTGGCAATGCAACAATGGATGTAGTTGTCTAATATTTGGAGAATATCGGCTCCTTTCTTTGCCAACTATTTTGCCTTATCAATTCCATGAAGGCTACAGTGTGATGGTATGCATTGCATGGTAACTTCTTTGCCCTCCTAAGTTATTCAGAAACTGCTGAGAATACCCAAGTTCTTCCGTAGAATGTGTTTTCCTTTTTTTTCGGGGGGGGGTATGTCGCGTTATTCCCAAAAGATCTTCCGGCCCCTCTCACTGTATAACTTTCTAATTGGTCCTAATGAATATCGGTCTCTAATTGGTCCTAATGTCTATCAATCGCGTATAACGTTCGAATGATAATTTTCTTCTGGGTTACTAGTATTTTATTTTAGTAATGAAGATCAGCTCAAATATCGCCAATTTCTTGTGAATTAACCTTCGCAGATGTTCTCTGCTCCTTACAAATTCTTTATTAATGGTTTCTTGTAATACACTGCAAAATTAAGTAAATTTTCACATTATGACGAATTTTTGAAAAACTAGTGGACAGATTTTAATGAAATTTGTTATCAGTATACATTCATAATAGAGAAAGAGGTGCACTATTCAAAAGTTATTTTAAACTCACAGTGCAAGAATGTCCAAAAGCGGCGTTGTAATATAGAACTGAAAATGAGTCTAATATTAGATATGGTCCCATTTCAGAGCCAAGCAGATTGCACAGCATGACGGCATGCTGTATGAGGCAGCTGAGGAGTTCCTGTGGCACTCGATCCTGAAGAGTTACGTTAGTTGATTGCATTTTAATGAAGCAGCGTGGAACAGCATTAAGTATAAAAATATATGATTTATTCCACTTACAGAAATGTAATTCCTGATTAGGAACGATCCCCTGATTAGGAAGGAACGTTTTGTCTAGGTTCTCTCCAGATAAAGGTACGCTGAGAATCAGTATCCAAGCTGAATCTCGATTCATCTTTAAAACATACGGTGCTTCACTGAAATTTGGTTCAAGGGGCCTATTATCAGCGCCATGCTAAACGTGCTGCCTTGTGTGCTGTTTTGAGTGTGACGTAAACAGCGGGTCTTCTGACTTACAGCCCTATGTCATGAAGCTTTCGAACAACTGTAGTCCATGAAACCGGGTTCCAGTGGCAGTATACAGCTCAAGCGAGAATTGTAAAGCTGTAGTAGCTCTGTGTCGCCGAGTTCAAAATAACAAATAAGATCCTCATTCCTCGTTGTGTATCTTGGTACCTTGTCAGTCTTCTCGATATGGATCCAGTGTTCTGAAATTCTTTTCACAAATCGCAGACGCCACTGGGCGTTGCATTGAGCACTGGCCGCCTGCGCCTGTGATTGGCCTACCGACAATTCTCCATCTCATTCTGCCATCCATATGCTTGTGGCTGCTGATTTTACCTGATACTTTACAAAATTTACCCAACTCTTGAGAGAAACACGGCGTATGTCTTGAGTACGAGCAGATAAATTGCCAAAAAAAAACCTCGTGCACTTATATCCCCTCCATAACCACAGCTCCTCAGACACCCACCTTTACGCTTACATATTCGACTCTGAATATTTATGTAATTCTTCGGCGGCATAATTACTTACTTCGGTTCAATACTTTTCGTAAAAGTAAAATATTTTGCAAAATCTGTTAATTTTGCACACGAGTGTACAAAGTTCTCTGTGAGCTAGTCACTAATTTTAACGCTTTTGATATTATTTTCTATTTTGTGAGAAGAAGCATTTAGAAGCGTGATGAGACATATTTTTTTAATCCTCTTATCCTATTACGATAATTCGTCGTAATACTATATTTATTCAGTAATTCGGTGATTAGATTTTTAGCAATACGGTTGCGTGCGTACGGATTTGTTATAGGTTGAGTGCACACAGGTCTGATGATAGGTTAATAAATTTTATTTTATCAAAATAACCACTTCAAAGTTCAGTAATTTTCCGGAGAAACACTCGTACAGGAATTCATAGTATCACAGAGTACAATCAATAGTTACGCATCAAACTACTAAGAATGTTAAACACAACGCAATGCAAAGCGCATCTAAAGAGAAAGCTAACTCGGAAGTATCTCATCTCACGCTGAACTAATAAGTCGCAGCAATAACAATAGCAGCGACTGAGAGCAGATGCTTTCTCCGGCTTTATATAGTTTTCAGCCGGCCGACGAGATATTTCTAGTACTTTCTGCTTCTCAAAATTACTGAAGAGCAACATGAGAGTCGAATAACGGTTTTAGCTAATATAGTGATCAATTAAATTTATTCAATTACAATATCTGACCAAAATGTCGCCAAGTTTGGCAACTTATCTATTATTTTTAATTAATAAATAAGTATTATTAACTTTTTAAACGTTATAAATACGTATCTATAGTAATAACATCTTCTCTTCTAAATGAAATCTACTTTTTCGTATTCATGGAATCTAGCTTAAAAATGCGATTTTCGTTTGGCAACACTGAATAAAATAAATATTTACAAATTCAAAAAAAAAAAAAAAATTCTCGTCTGCAGTATTGTTTACTCGACTTTTCACTCTTTCGTTCCTTCGTTTTTGTACGACCACGGAATTCAAAAGTAAGTTTTTAGAAAAACTATTTTAACAGTACTATATTGAATATACAGTGGCTGCATTTTGTTTTCAGACACCTGTATTTTTAAAATTTATTTGCTTAGATCTTGAACTAAATATTGAAACAGAGACTCCAAACATTTTCTTAACATATTATTTTTTCTCTATTTTAATTCTTGCTTGTTACAAAATAAATATGATCAAAATATTCTTTTCAATAAAACTGCAAAAGTGTTAATCGGTAACTCACACATTAATTCGGACAAAGTTTTGTTGAGATGTTTTGAAAGCTAATGTTTTTATCATATTTATTTTTTAAATAAAAATGCATCATAAGAATTATTTTCTGTATTTGGAAAATTATTACTTACTTATCAAAATATCAACAGGGAACATACAGTGTCTCACAAAAGTGATGGGACACTTGTGCTTTACAAAAGGAAACTGTAGTAAAATAAATTAAGAAAACATGTAAAAATTGTTTGTGGGTGTGTTTCATACTTAAATTTAGTAACAATTATTACATAACATACGTTTTCTCAAAATCTTAAAATATTCATTTAATAAAAATATAATTGCTTAGAACGGAGCAAAAAAATGGCTCACATAAGTGATGGGACACTTACTTTTCCATCAAATATTTATCCAAAAATTGTACTTTTTAAAAGGTTTTAATATTTTGTTGGATTTCCTTTTACTTTTAAAACATGATTTAATCTTCTTGGAATGGATTCGACTAATTTTTTTTTTTTTTTTTTTGTGTGATTTCTGGAGTGATTTTACCCCATTCTTCTTGAAGCACCGATTTTAATTATTGTTTTGAAGAAATGGTGTGTTTGCGAATTCTTGATTTCAATTCTTGCCAAATATTCTGTATGGGATTTAAGTATGGAGATTGTGGTGGTGTTTTTATTAGGTCAGGATAGTTATACAGCAGCCAGAGTCTAACGTTCAAAGCAATGTGCTTGGGGGTCATTGTGCTGGTACAATTTAAAATCGTTATGAAAATTCAATTTCGTGCTGAAAATTTCAAATTTTGATTTAAAATGTCAATATACTTGTACCGATCCATTATACTGTCAATAAAAACAAGATTACAAACTCTAGTGGACGACATACACCCCCATACCATAACTCCTCATCCACCATGTTTTACTGTTGGCACCAAGTTCTGTTTGCGAAATTCTTCCCTGGGTTTTCTCCACACCAAGATTCTACCGTCAGAACCAAATATATTAAATTTACTCTCATCAGCAAATATAACTTCATTCCAGTAATCAGAATTCTTATTTAATGTTGGATTTTGCGAAAGCCAGTCTGAGTTTTCTATTCTTTTCACTTACGAAGAATTTTTTCCCGGCTGCTCTACCGTGATATCCAGCAGATCGAATTACTCTTCTAATAGTCTCAGGATTAACAATTACTCCATATAATGCTTGTAAATCAGCAGCAACTTTAGGAGCACTCATTCTTGGATTTTTTTTTTTTTTTTTTTTTTTTTTTTTTTTAATATTTCGAACGATCATTTGCTTTATTCCATTGGATAGCTTTGATGGTCGGCCAGGTCTTCTTTTATCCTGAATCATATGATTCTTTTTATATCGTTTAATAATATTGAAAACTGTTGAATGACTCATGTTAACTGTTTCAGCAGTTTTTCTAATAGATTTTCCACGTTCAATATGCAAATTAATAACTAATTTTCGAACTTCAGGCAAAGTTTCTTTTCGCTTAGCATTCATGGCTGCACAGAGCTAAAAAATCACAAAAATTCCAAAACAAACTGGAGAGAAATACTACAGACGATTTTATAAATTATTGCCAATTGTTTTGAGTAAAAATAAAAACCCCAAAAAATATTTTTATTGTAGTACGTAGTAGTATCTTGTAACGTTGCGCGCCGCCAACTTGCACGCAACCAAGGGGTGACTGTGAAAACAGGATAAAACACAGAGTCTTGTAAAGGGTTTAAGTCCCTTTTTATTCAACGTAATAAATTACAATTGCGTGCTCTTGACGCTTACAGACGGCGCCAACTCGGCGGTCAAATAAAAATAATAACCTGAAAAGAACTTAAAGACAAGACTCTAACTACGAGGCTCTCTAAAATAACTAACTCACCGCGTTTTACAACACCGCTGCTAATTCAGCAGACTTGAAGCTCACTTGAACGATTAACACTACTTCCCGCCAAGCACATAGGCCGAAACGCGGGGTTCTTCAATTTCTCGCTAACTACCTCCGCGCTCGTGAAGTAAGAATATCACACATTTAATATCCTTCCTATTTAAATCATAATACTTCCGCTGATAATTTGAATCCTTGCGCGTTCTACTAAAATTTACATATTCTGGCATTGGCAGTTCCAGGGGAAAGTAAGGCTTGACAGGAAAGATAGTTTAAACTTAAAATAAATGTTAGTTAAAATAAATATAAACCCTACATTTGCCGCTGCCAGAATTTGGAAAACTTGGAAGCAGGTCCTACAAACGACCTGTTGTAAGTTTCTCTAATTCTGAACTAACTGGCGAGAACCTCGTTTACACAAAAAAATCTTATGTAACAATTGTATACTAAAATTCTGTTGCTCGTTATAAAGCTCTCTTCTTACAGCAACTTTTCCTGGACTTCATCAATCAATCTTGGTCTTTCCTTCCAGCATCTGGAAGGAATAAGTATCAGTATCTTTCTACATACATTATAATTTACACTTTCTTGACACAATAAATTTTTGTTTTTAACGATTCGTTTTTCTTAGTTATTGCTTACTTCACATTCATTCAATTTTTTCAAGCATTAATTTAACTTTACCCTGGCTCTCCACCGTGTGTGGTGTCAAACGGGAATATTCGTGTTTTAGTCTTACAACACTTCCCCTAACCACCATGATTTGTTAGAATTCAACGACCAAATAGACACACCTTACTCGACATTCTACAACTCAATGAGCTACTTTAATATTCTTAAAAATTCAAATGTAGGTGGAGAACCCTACAAAACACATTCATTCTAACTTCCCCCTCATTCATCTTTAAACATGCAGGCTTTCGCTCTAAAGCATGACTTTACAGTTTAATACTTAAATTTTGACTTCATTGCTTTTAAGCATTCACTTTTAGCATCTACAATTTTATGCTTCTAGACTAAATTCTACTTTTACATAACATTCAAGTATTTACATACATTTACAAAATTTTAATACATATGATTTTTACAATTTACCATAAAATGAATAAGAGAAAATAAATTTTTACTTTACTCATTCTTCGCCAAGCTGGCGGCACTGAAACTAAAATTCTTATTAATACAAGAATACGAAGTTATTTTTATCTTCGGCCAAATTTTGGCTTTAACATAACAGAATTAGTCTTTCGACCAACAGAAAATGCTCGTTTTTAGCTTTTACACTTAAAGAAAATAATACTTTTGCCTTAGCTAAATGAAGTAAAACAAAACTAAGTCTCAACCGAGACATATTGACTTTCGTCAAAACATAGAACTTCGTACTTATGCATAACATTTCGGAACAAAAGAGAAAAAAATTTATAGAAGGTTTTAACTTATCTTTGAGTTTTCGATGCTTGAAACTCCGTCATTCGTTTTTGGCAAAATTGTTCCCAAGTTAGAGGTTTCATGGATGTCAATCTTCTCCTTATTGATCTCCGCGTGTCGTCCCCGTTGATCTTTCTTTTGCGTCCTCTAGATGCTGGCCTCTTGACGGAGTAATCGTCTGGTTGTTGGCCTTTGCGTTTCTGCCTGGGACGGCTGGTCTTGACGTCCTCCGGTCTGGAGTCCTTGAATTTCTTCTGTTCCTCGTACTTCTGTGCCTCCTGTTGGCGTTTCAGTTTCCGGAACGGCGGCCTTGCTGGCACCTGACTCTGTGGCCGTGTGCGCGTTCTCCTTGATGTGTAATTTCTCCTGCCATCTTTTGTAGGTGGTGTTTTCGTCTTTACCACGGTTTCTTTACCCGGTTCATCTGTATTTTTGTTTTTCTTAAACGCCGGAGTTTGAAACTCATTTTTTCTTTTTGATACCGACGTCCGGGTTGTAGAAGTGCTAGGTCTCTCTTCAGTTCTCTGTTTCTTGGGTGGTGGAATAGTTGTTGTCTCTGGACCTTCTATTTCGTTTTGACTTGAGTCCTGCAAGAAACTTTTAAGGATTTCAAAATCATTTGGATTATAGTATTTTTTCACCTGGTCGGGACTTGCTTTACAGATTTCCCCTCTCTCGTTCTTAAGATATAAGACTACTCCTTTGATTTCGTGAATTACATAGGGGCCTTCAAACTTTGGAGCTACACTCTAAATTCGAAAGAGTCCTATCCGACTCTAAAGGAGTGATATCCCACCTCCCTCTAATGCCAAAATGGCACCAACCTCGAAGGAGCGATATTTCACTCTAGTAAAAAGCGGTCCCTTTTCACAAAAAAACAGGAGTGACTCTTCCTTCGTTCGCTCTTCTTCGATAGTCAGATATCGCCCGATATTCGGGTGAAACCACACACATTACAAGGAGTTATAATAATAGTCTGCTCACTCCTTGATGGTGCGATTTTTATATAATTATTTTATAGGCAAACTAAAAATTGGTATTTGCTATGTAAACTTTATAGCTGATGTATTGTTTTAGATATCTGGTTAATATTATCTCTTGAAAAAAATATTTTACACTACTTTTTAATATACTATTGTGATTTTAATTATCTGATATATACATCTGTTTCAGATTTGCTACCTATGTACTTACTTAAACATTTATTGGTGATGAGATTTCTTTCCAGATCTAACGAAATATACATATAAAAAAATTACATCCATATTAAAATATTGGAAATTCGGTGTAGTTAACATTCTGAAATACTTAACAGTATCACTTTCTCGCAGAATATATTTTATTTTACAGAAACATGGCTTTTACCTTTATGTGTAGTAAGCAATAAAAATAAGAACGTCAATGCAACTTATATATAAAAACTTGATTATGAATCAAAGTAGACCATCACTGGAATAAAAAAACACAGTTTACAGACAATCATATCTTCATTGTTTAGACACAGTTTTTCTTTCCAAATCTAACGAAATATACATATAAAAAAATTACATCCATATTAAAATATTGGAAATTCGGTGTAGTTAACATTCTGAAATACTTAACACTATCACTTTCTCACAGTACTTCTGATGTGAAATTACTTTGCACTCACAGAATATATTTTATTTTACAGAAACATGGCTTTTACCTTTATGTGTAGTAAGCAATAAAAATAAGAACGTCAATGCAACTTATATATAAAAACTGGAATAGCAAGATATTCGCAATGAAGAACTTAGTTTTTGAATAAAAAATGAGGTTTTTCAGGTACTTAAAACTTTGAATAAATATTTCAGATATTTTCAAAATTTGATTTGAGAAATAAAAAAATGCTTAGTTTCATAAAAGAAATTTTAAAAAAAACATTTTAGATGAATCATATATATATATAGTGATATACATTCTAAATTTTGTATACATATTTTAATTTAAAAAAGCAAATTATGCTTATTCACAAGATTTGGGCACGTAATCATGTAAATTGTAAGCTAAATTTTCCATTAAATAATCATACTAGTTGGAAAAGTAATTTATTAAAAATAGTTCTTGACAAATTTTATAATGAAAATTTGAATGTGTTAGAACAGCTGATCATATATATATGTGTCAGTAAACCTGTATCATAATCTGATAGATTTAACTTCTTAAAATGCTACTTATAAGTGAATATATTAATACAATTTGTGAATTGATGTTACTAGTAGTTTGTCTACTTGAGCATAATATGCATAAAAAATCGAATAATAAATTTTAATATACATTGAAGTAAGAAACAAATGCGAATTTAATTTCCCTTACATGAAAACTATTCAGCTTTATTTTCAATAAATGAGATTCAGAAAATAAGTAACCATAAAATACTCTCATGCTATTGTTTTTAGCTTCATATATTGCACAAAATATTGCAAAAGAAATGTTTCTATTTCTTATTACATAATTATGAAGAGCTTAAAATTAATTATTACCCCAAATTATGAATAAAGTCTAAAATCTTCAGTTAGCTTGTTACGCTTTCTATTTTTGAGAAGTTATATGCATACAAATTTCTATACATTAATCATTACAGGTGAATAAATGCTTACATATACTTTTAGACTATAACTTATTTTTATATATGCTAATTCCAAGTCTCATTTGGGAAAAATAAAGTAAATTTTAAAGTGAAATAATATGGATTATAGCTCACATGTGTAAGCTAAAAATTCATTTTTCATAATTCTACTGAAAATTATTATGTATTTCATTTATTGATTAAATCCGAATAGGAATCATTACCATAACTGCAGAATTATAACAATTTCAATGAACGAAGTATTTTAAATATAAGTGAAAACAAGTAAATGCATGGAAAAACTCTTTATTAGGAAATTTATGTACATATACATACATATATAAAAATGGAAAACATGACAATAAAATGACATTAAAAATATGAAATGTAATGGATGTACAGAATGCAATAAATTCATACTAAAACGTGTATTTAAAAGAGTCCACACAAGCTCTAGGAGTGCTGACATTATACAAAAGGCTTGCCACAAAATTATAAAAATTTGTTGATGTATGTGCATATTGAACGCTAAATACAAAATTAGTTTTAAATAGAATGTCAAATACCTTCATGGCATGATTTGGGCATGCTATTAAGTGATTTACTGCTTTAATATAGAATGAACTTGTAATACACACTATCATGGGCTGTTTATTCTGAGCTGGTCCAAGAGATTCCATGTCTTCTATTCCCTGAAAATAAATTTCTTTATTAAGAATACATCCATTACCTATCTATTAGGGCAAGTCAAATACCAATGAGCCATACTAGAAAGTTTATCTTTCCAATTAAAAAATATCGCCAGAAAAGTTTTTTTTCTTTAAAAAATAAGTAATTCCATTCACATAGAGGTCTTTTGCTTTTAGTTTCTGTAAAAAATGCAGTATAAATACATATAGGAATATGTAAATATTATATTGATGCAAATATAGAATAGGATAGTAATGCATACTGCTATTTGTGCATTGCTTCTTAATGAAAAATGTAATAAATAATGTACACAAAAATGTAAAAAGAACAAACTATATGGAGAATTAGTCTGTCTTTTCCTTATGAAAACAAGTATTATCCCTTCATAATAAACTATTGTTGTTCATAATAAACTATTGTTATTGTAAAGATGTTTGTTCTTGATTTCATGATCGCTATAGTCTGGCTGGAAGTGTATCTTTTGAATTTCACCTTGAAGCAATTTTTCCATCACTTTACAAGTTTAAAAAAAAAAAATATATGTTCACTGTATATACATGCATATATATGATTAGTGTCATGCTTTAGATTTAGATCATATAAAGGCATCACACATATTACAAACCATCTTATTCTCTCGAAATATTTGCTAGTATGTAGGTGACATTCAAATCAATGCAATTCCAATTCTACAGAAATTAGCTAAATGACCATGCATCATCTGTGGGTACAATAGTCGAAAGCAGCCTGAGAAGATGAATTTTAGCCACATGAGGCCAAATACATTCACTGTTGTAAAATGGCTATTTTAATATAATCTGCCCTCTTAAAATGAAAGTTAGTGCAAAGCATATCAAAATTCCTCAATACTTACATTTAGCAAATATTAGAAGTGCAGAATTTGGATTTTTTTTTTTTTTTTTTTTTTTTTTTTTTTTTTTCCAAAAACAGCCTGATGCTAAAATACTTGCTTTGCCTTTACCCTAGAAAAATAAAAATAAAAGTATATATAAAAGACATATACTGGATAAAAATTGCATGTGAAATGTAATAATTAATTGAAACAATATAAATATCACACATGAACCTTTCAAGATAGAATATGTAGCAAATTTCAAAGGATATGCAGCTCAACTCACTTACATATAGTATCAATAGCTTATTTACATATACATACACTGCAAACTAAAAATATTATCCTATGAAAAGAATTTTATAGCTAAGCATATGAAATTATTTTTTATGCATAGACTTATGCCAAATATTTATTCATTAATAATGAATAAAACCTTTTTCCCTCTTTCTTTCCAATAATTTTAGCTGTGCAAAAGTTCTGTGAGCAAAACTAATGCTTTTAGGTCATCTATACATATATATATATATATATATATATATAAATACACATGTTTATTACATAATGATTACAAAAATATCATTAAAAAGGCCTTTGGCACTAGAGGCACATGCATTTACAGCTTACCTTTACGAGCCAGAAGAAAAGAACTATAAGCCATTTAAGAATAAAGACCAATGTGAGTAATAGATGCAAAATTACTTTACTCTAGGTAATTAAAACAATAAACAAAGAAAAGTTTTAAAGTATTCTATCATTTATAATACTAATTAAATTTTATCATTTATAATCCTAGTTAAATTTTTAAAGATTTTTACCACTGAAATCAGCAATACTTGGTAACAGAAGATCAGGGCGTTTTGTTTCCACATATTTCAAAATTCTTGGGACATAAAAAGATGAAAACTGTTTTTTAAATGTCTATCATTAGAAATTGTTTCAGTTTCGATACAATTTCTTACATGGCTATTAGACAAAACCATTTCAATTGTTTTTATGACTGAAACATACTGAAATGTTTCTTTTACAATTTTGGTTTCAAATTGACCTGTTTTTGTATTCAGAGCTTGATCCAATCTACTGCCAAGCATAATTTCGACAGGTTCGATAAAATTATGACAGCTTTTCAAAGCCTTTATTTGTGCTTTAGTTGCTGACATGCCATCAAAAATCTGCCTAATGGGAAGGATGCCTCCGTGGAGGTCTTTGTAAGGCAAACTGGTTTGTATACACGTTACACATGGAGAAAACCACAAAAAAGTCCATGCAGCCAGCTCCTTCATGCGATTCAAACTCTGGACCGAACTACCAGTGCTCAGCGACTTTGCCGCTGGTGGGAAATATTTAGCGGATGTGCATTAATGTTCGGAGAAAAAGCATGATATTAAGCATTTGTAAGTAAACAGCCTGTTAAACATGGTATTTAGGGCATATAAATTAAAATGAGCGAAAATGAATTAAAAATTAAATTTTATGCTTGGTCTTTGATTGAAAATGAATTCTCATTAAATAGTTATCTGCATGAATTACCTGGAATATTTAATAATACAATAGTTTTCAGTTTGTCATCAGAAAATCAAAACTTATTATTTTTTTTAAATAGCTGGGGTTTTTTTTAGTCCAAAGGGGCAATTCTCCCAGAAGGACTGTTAATTTCGTTTTGGCATTTTGCACCGATTCCCGATATGTTTCATTTCAAATTGCTGCCACCAAACATTATATTTAAAGAAATTAAATAATGAAGAATCTGCATGAATGTATGTATGTTTCTCGCATTGTAATAAAACAACAGTACCTAGAGCCAACAAAATTTGAATAAGGTAATCTTCCATAGAATATGGGCATGTGGAAGCCCTAATTTGAATTTGGTTTTATTATTTGCTTTATTATTTAATATTTTGTAATACTTCAACGAATTTTTAATTAACAAAGTAAACGATTTCAAAGCGAGCAATGGCAAGACTGTACGAGTAAAAAAAAAAAATATATATATATATATATATATATATCTTCAGCTAGCGAGACTCTATATTGGAAATTCTAAAGATATGTTCATTTTAAAATTATTTTGCGATATTGCTGTTGAATGTTTTTATGGTTTAAGTGCGAAGAACATGATATTTAATAAATAAAGGTAACACACAAAATGTTAAAAAAACGCCCCTTTGGACATAATTTAAAATCTGAAGCTTTCAGTCTTTTTTAAAGAATGCAAGATTTTTTTTAAATCGTAAACGGAAAGCCGTCTTAGCAGCTTTATTGGCCTCCCGGACTTCTGAATGTTCAAGAGGCCTTAGCTACACCTACACTCTCGAGAATAACAACATATTTGCAAAAACTTAAGTTTTAGAGTGCTGATATGACCCAGGTAGTGCTAGTGTTTATATTTTGGAAAAATTCAGCTTTGCAACAGTAAGTGAATTTTATTGTCACAAACTATAAGCAGAATTTATAAAAAATGAAAGTTAAAAATCTATTAAAAACTACTAGAAGCTGAAAACGATATGACTTCAATAGGAAATTCAGTAAAGTATACGGTTTTTATTTCTTCGAATACTACCAAATAATTTACACACTTGTGTTATAAAAAAAATCAAAACTTTAGTATGCATTTTTTTTTTCCACCGCTGTTCTTCCTATTTGAAATAGGAATGCATGCAAAACTAAATTTAAATAATTAAATTCGATAGCTTTGTGTAAATTGTTCAAAAATAAAAATAATGTTAAGAATTATTTACAAAAGTACCATCCATGCGTACAGCTTTCATTGTGTTAGCAGTACGTAATAAATAAAACTACGTTACAGCATTACACTCTTAAAGCAAATTTACAGACACCTAAAAAAAAAAAAAAAGAGCAAACTAAAACTACTTTTTATTACATACTTAAATTTTGACACATAAATCTAACTATAATTTATAATAATTAAGATATTTATATTAAGAAATAATTGTATATATATTTTAAAAGCTAACTTACTTTTGGCAAAGGAGCTGTATCCATTGTTACGACTGTCCTCGCTTGAAATGGCGCTTAGCCAAAGAACGTTCTTTGGCTTAGCAAACTTGTTTGGTCAGTCTGGGTGGACGATGACAAGACAGGGGGTCGTCCTGCTCCTTCAATTCACTCCCTTCCCCAAGGTTATTATTGCAAGTGGGAAACATGTTCTGCTACCAAGACAGTAAAATTGCGTTGTTTGACACGAAAAGGAGCGAAAACTGCTGTCACCCTCCAAATCCCACTCTGCGAGATTTAGAGTGTAGCTTTGCCGTAAAATTGTCTGGGGCACTTGATAAAGAAAATTTCCGCTTCAATACTTTATCCCCAACTTTAAAATCTGCTTCACGGCGTTTTCTATCGTAATATAGTTTCTGCCTATTTCTTGCCGTATCCGAGGTTTTAAGCGCCTGATCAATCAACTTTTGCACAAGAATGCATCTGCGACTGTTTTGGCTGACGCGCGTTTAAGTGGAACAATTTCTGTCCATTTTGAAAAATGATCTACTATTACTAAAAGAAAACGATTTTTATTCAACTCGCTCTGGGGGAAGGGACCAAGAAGATCTATGCCTAAAACTTCATTCGGAAATGTAGCGCGAATGCTATTTAAGTACCCGGCCGGGCTGTAATTAATATCATTTATTAACTGACATTGATTGCAGGACCTGACATACGCCGTTACTATTTTGTATAATTGCGGGAAATATACCGCCTCGCGTACCCTTTTTAAAGTCTTTCTGACCCCTAGGTGGCCCGCTGTTTTTGCTTCGTGCAACTCCTTCAAAATGCTTAATCGAAGCGAGGCTGGGATGACTGGTTTATACTCAAGATTTTCGTTTGTTGTTTTCGTATAAAATAATAAATTATCTATTATTTCATAGTTTTTTGCTCTATTTCTTATCGCATTGATATCTGTGTGCTCGAAGCTTTCGGGGTCTTTCAAATAAGCATAGATATTTCCAAATTCAGGATCAGCTTTCAGTTCAGTAATAACCGTATCTCTAGAATCTAAAATTTTTGAAGTCAACACAGCGCATTTAAGTTCATTTCCTTCATCGTCCAGTTTTATACGAGAAAGTGCGTCAGCTATATTGTTTTCCTTACCCGGTTTATATTTTATTGTGATATTATATTCTTGGAGTTTTAAACCCATCTTATTAACCTGGGCGTTAGGTTTTTCCCCGAGTAAAGTCTACCAACAGCCGCATGATCCGAAAAGACTGTTACTGGCGATTTGCCGAAATAAACTCGAAATTTGTGTACAGCCATTAATACGGCTAATGTTTCTCTTTCTGTAGCTGTATAATTCCTTTGTGTCTGATTCAACGTTTTACTAAAAAATGCCAGAGGATGGTTATTTTGCATAAGAACCGAACCCACCGCATAGTCTGACGCATCTGCCGCAATTTCCAGGTTTTCGTCACCCTCAGGGAATTTTAAAACAGGGGCATTAATAAGCGCTTCTTTTAATCTTTCAAAAGCTGTGTTAGCTTCCGCTGTCCACGTAAATTTAGCCCTTTTTCTTTTGATTACTAAGAGTGGTTCAACAATATTAGCGAAATCTTTTATGAAAGATCGATAGTAAGAACATAACCCAAGGAAGGAAGAAAGTTTCTTGGCGGTGTTGGGCGGTGGGAAATTCTTAATAGCTTTTATTTTTGAATCTTGCGTTTCTATACCCTTTTGCGAAATTTTATAACCGAGATATTTAAGTTCCTTAGTTGCGAACTTGCATTTTGAGGCGTTAATTGTAAGACCGGCCTCTTTTAATAATTTAAAAACTTGTTCTAGATCATTAATATGTTGTTCCAACGTACTACTAGTTATAATTATATCATCTAGATAAATTAAAGTTGACTTTCCTAGGACAGGCTTTAGAACAATGTCCATAGCTCTCTGGAATGTTGATGGGGCCCCACACAACCCAAAAGGCATGCGTAAAAATGCATAAGTGCTCGATTTTGTTATAAACGCAGTTTTATGTATATCTTCGGGTCTCATAGCTATTTGATAGTAGCCAGACGTTAAGTCCAAAGTAGACATATATCTTGTCGATTTGATCTGTCTAATGATCTCGTCTATAACCGGCAAAGGGTAAACTGGAAATTTGGTAATACTATTTAGTTTTCTGTAATCAATAGCAAACCTCCAAGCCCTTTTATCCGAAGTAGGAAACTCGTTCTTTTTCCTACATAGTACGACTGGACTCGCGTACTCACTATTTATGGGCGTTATTATTTTATTCTTTAACATCTCCTGAATATGTTCCTCGATGATTACGTCTTTTTGTTTGTCATAGCGATAAGGTTTAGTCCTACAAGGTTTTTCGGCATTTAATTGAATCTTATGCGTTACTATTTGGCAGTTTCCTGGTTTTTCTGAAAACAAATGAGAAAAATTACTCACCACTTGCTCTATTGCTTTACTTTCATGGTCATTCAGATGGCTAAGGTCCAATTGCGGTGTCTCCACAGGTTCCACCACCCTCTGGTCCATCTCCAACACCACGGAACTATCTTGAAAATTTAATTTGGCCCTCGCGGCCCTTAAAAACTCCATACCTAAAATAAGAGAATGTTGCAGATCTTTCACCACAAAAATTAATACTTTGAGACTTTCCTCTTTTACCTGTAAGTTTAATGATAATTTCCCGATGCAGTGACATGTTTTTCCTTGCGCCGCTATAATTTCCGTATTTTTGGTTTTAAATAATCGTACCCTATAAAAATTCTTTTTGAAGAAATTTTCACTCATAAAATTTCCTTCTGCTCCTGTATCGATGAGGGCTTCTACTGGTACATCGCCAACCAGGACTTGTATAATTGGTAGTTGTGAGATTTTTACGATGACCGTATTTAAATGTCTATTTGAGGGTTTTTTTAAAACTTCCGGGGTCTGGACCCTCCCTTTCACAGGCCCCTCTACTCGTTTAAAGCTTTCCTTTCAATCTGTGTCTTCTGGGTACGCGGATGCTTATTTTCAAATTTTCTTTTTGGGCCTTGACCTTCGAGTTTCGATGCGTTAGCTTGATAGTTCTTTCCCCCATAAGAGCGATTTCCATTTCTGGTTTCCTCATCTGAAGATTTCCTTCGGGTACTTTGAGAATATGTTTCCCCTCTCGCTTTTTCCGCTATTCTGCGATTTTGAAATTTCACCGCCAATTCGAAGAGTTCCTGCAATGTGCTTGGGTTTCTAATTTCAAAGTAGTCTTGAACAGCGGGTAACAATCTTGGTAATATTATTTCAATAATCTCCGCGTCGGGTTTCTTCCCATGCAGCATATCCGTTAGTTTGATTTTTCGTAGAATAAAGTCCGTCAATTCTGCTGTATCCTGTTGATAGAAACTATATAGTTCGGCTTCCAGCCGTGCGCGATCTTTCACTATGGGGAAGGCCTTTACTAACGATTTTTTGAAATTTTCAAATATATATGTCTGGCTTCCAAATTCCCCTAATAAAAATTTGCCTATGTTTTTCCACCATAGCGCGGCCTGTCCTCTTAGTGCTGATGTGGCGATGGCAACTTTTTGTCTTTCGGGAACAAGGTAGAGCTGAAAGTGGTTTTCTAGACCTTCTAGAAATACCGCCACCGAATTTTTTCCGTCGAAATGGACGTTTGGCTTGTTTGACGCTCTCAAAATCTGGACCAGGTATCCAAATCCTTCTAACTGAGTTGTCATTTCTTGGTGTTGCCAGCGGCTTCCATCCAGTTTTCGGCCATTT
This sequence comes from Stegodyphus dumicola, assembly GCF_044657685.1. NCBI lineage: Eukaryota > Metazoa > Arthropoda > Arachnida > Araneae > Eresidae > Stegodyphus > Stegodyphus dumicola. The sequence goes on from NC_140771.1 coordinate 207,313,163, forward strand.
CAGTTCGATAAGTGTTCGGGCGCCAATGTAACGTTGCGCGCCTCCAACTTGCACGCAACCAAGGGGTGACTGTGAAAACAGGATAAAACACAGAGTCTTGTAAAGGGTTTAAGTCCCTTTTTATTCAACGTAATAAATTACAATTGCGTGCTCTTGATGCTTACAGACGGCGCCAACTCGGCGGTCAAATAAAAATAATAACCTGAAAGGAACTTAAAGACAAGACTCTAACTACGAGGCTCTCTAAAATAACTAACTCACCGCGTTTTACAACACCGCTGCTAATTCAGCAGACTTGAAGCTCACTTGAACGATTAACACTACTTCCCGCCAAGCACATAGGCCGAAACGCGGGGTTCTTCAATTTCTCGCTAACTACCTCCGCGCTCGTGAAGTAAGAATATCACACACCGAGCTCGTTTCCTTCCTATTTAAATCATAATACTTCCGCTGATAATTTGAATCCTTGCGCGTTCTACTAAAATTTACATATTCTGGCATTGGCAGTTCCAGGGGAAAGTAAGGCTTGACAGAAAAGATAGTTTAAACTTAAAATAAATGTTAGTTAAAATAAATATAAACCCTACAATCTAATGGTGTCCCATCACTTATGTGAGCTATTTTTTGCTCCGTTCTAAACAATTCTATTTTTATTAAATTAATATTTTAATATTTTGAGAAAATGTATGTTATGTAATAATTGTTACTAAATTTAAGAATGAAACACACCCACAAAAAATGTTTACATGTTTTTTTTAATTTATTTTATTACAGTTTCTTTTTGTAAAGCACAAGTGTCCCATCACTTTTGTGAGACACTGTAGCAAGACGCTACAAATTAATGTCAATTGTGTTCGAAATTTAACTATTAACGGTTTAAAGATGATAAAGTATTAAAAAAATACTTGATGCAAAGAAAGCGTTTAATTCTTTCCATGAAATTCCATGTATTCAAACCATGAAAATTTCTTGGAACTCTAAATGAACTGATAATGTACTGAAGTTTGAAACACATTTTAAGCTAACAGGAAGGAATCGGAGCTTAATCTTATGGAAAATCAAATAAAACGCAAAAATAAGTGCTGTAAGTCTTGCAGCAGATTTAGAAGAATGGCTTACAACAAAAATTAATTCTGAAACTTTTAGAACAATCCTTAAGGCATATGGATACGATGGGTGATCAATAAAAAAGAAAATTCTTCGTGAACAAGAAAACAATGATAATACGTCTGGCGCAAACATGGCAAGCAAAGATTTATAATATTGAAATAATGTAATATATGCAGAAGAGTAAAAAATTAAAATATATTTGGTTCCGATGGGCGAATTTTGGGGAAGTAAAACCGAAATAAAGAATTTGATCCGAAAAATCTAATTGCCTATCGTTAGCACTGAAACTGAAAGCATAATGGTCTGTACATGTTTCGCTGCCTCTGAGATGAGAAATTTACTTTTTTGTAGAAAATAATATAAATAAACAGAAATATATAAATATTCTTAATAAAATCTTGAAAGACTCTGGCAGAAAAATTAAATGCAAAATAACTCAAATTCCATCAGGATAATCCTAAACATACAACCCTAAATGTTCGCTTGTGATTATTATACAGTCAAAAGTCGTTAATCCGGACTCGTCGGGACTTCGGCGATTCCGGATTATCGATTTTTCCGGATTATAGATCATCAGTTTAAATCTCGTAAGATGGCATGCAGAAATTCTAAAATTAAAAATATGAAACCGTAATTTATGAAATAAAGAACAATTATGATCTAAAGGGTATCAAAATTTGCAAAAAGCAAAAGCTTAATATTTATTTGTTTACTTTATTAAACATTTCTTTCAATGTAAGTTGTTTAAGTTTTGCTTCGTTTCATGTGGTAATACTTTCTTTTTAATTCTATTAAACAGACATAATTTCTTGTTCAGTTACAAAGTTCAAGTCCTATAATTGCTGTGTCGAGAACACCGACTAATTTGTCAATCGAAATTTTTTCGTTTTCAATAACCTCTGTCACTTTCTTCGCTATCGGAAGCGAATTATAATGACGAGGAACTTGTTTTAAATCATATCAAAGACGGAGCATATCGAGATGAAATACTACATTTGGTAAGGAATTATAAGCCAAATAAAATAAAAACATCTGCGCTGAAGATAAGGATAGTGCTGACAGATCAACTTCAAATTCATTACGCGCCCGCCGCGGCGTTCCCACCACCGAGCAGCGTGAAATTGATAAACAGATTTCGGATTTCAAAACATACTTTCGCTTTAGATCCTTTACATATTAACAAATATATATCGGATATTCTATTTGATATAATCGAAAGTTCAAGCTTACTTTTATAAAATTGCTCTTACAGTCTGCAAAAAATAATAAGCCGGATCCAATTCGAAAATTAAGGAAAAACGCAATCATCAACATTAACTGAAATAGATAATTAGATAATTTTAGCTTATACGTCCATTATACATAAAACGCGCACGCGAAAACGTATTCTGCACTTGCGCACACTCATATGCGCAGTCGTCTTACGCGCACGCGACGCGTAAACGCCTATGCGCATGTGTCATCGCGGCGCATGCGCAGAAAGTTTTTAGTTTTGAGGTCCGGATTATAGATCATTCCGAATTATGGGTGTCCGAATTAACGACTTTTGACTGTACAACTTTTCTGAAGTTATCAAACCACATCCATATCTTCGAACTTTAATCTTATCGAACATGTATGGAGTGAAAAAAGAAAAGAATTTCCAAAATGCAGATGTTAATTTTTGTGAAGTATTTGTATTAATATATACATAGTTTATTTTCTAATAGATCATTTAGTATGTTATCTCCTTTGACAAATGTAGTTAGAATTCTATTGAAATAAAGTAACTCATTAGCATATTTAAAAACTGAATCTTGAATAAATTTAAAATGAAAATTAAAAAGATATAATTAAAAGTGAAAATGTAATCAATAAACAAAGTAATTATCGTAATTGATCGCAAATTAGTTGACTTTTTAAGGAGAACAAATTAACTTCTGGTAAACTAATAATAATTAATAAATACGAAAGTGCTTCGTCTTTTTCTCAAGAATTATTATGACAAAAAAGCTTTTTAGTAAGATGTGTTAAAATTAAGTGGTGAATCTTCGGATTATGGTAACTTGGCGAAGCTTTGGCGATCAACTCTGCTACAGCAACCTGCTAGTTTTTTTTTTTTTTGGACGCCATTTTGTTTTCACAAAGTAAAGGCTTTTTTTTTTTTAACTCAAAATTTTTTCCAAAAGATTAGGTGCGAAATTGGAAGAAAGTGTAGAATCGCCCACTGCTTGCCGCGTTTTTAAGAATTGCATATACCTGGTATCCATGTTCACGTCGAGTTATTTTCACTTTAAAAAAAATTCCAGAATTGCACAAAAATGGCATTGCGCACACTCTTGACTTTATCCATGTACACATCGGCCTATTTTCACTTAAAACGTCAAGGAAAATTGACAAAAATCCAATTCTTCTTACTCTTGTGAAAAGCGCCAAACAGATAAGTGGGCGATTCTGCACTTTAGCAGCGAAATTGTTTCTAAGTGCTTATTAGCTAAAATCCAGATTGGAATTTTCTGGAAAATGTCACATTACATGTCTCATGATATCTCATTTCTCTGAGACAAAACAATCTGTGATTCGAACTGTGTATTTCTCAGCTTATTGCTAAAGTCCTAGCTAGTAACCTTTATCGCCTTACCAAAATGTCGCCAAATTCCAAAGATTAGCCAATTAAGTGAGATGAGTTGAAGTAAAATTGCTAATTAAAATTCAGTAAGATATTGGCTGTACAGTAAGGTGACCAGATTTTAACATTGGTAAAACGGGACACCATTTAACGGGAGGGAGGATTCTTGATTAAAAATTTGGTCTATATGGAGCAACACAAATTTCATACAACGCAAAAATAGTATTGTAATATATATTTTTAATTTCAACATAAATACAATTTACAAATATTTAATACATTAAAAAATTACGTATTATTTTATTCTTTGGCATATTTCTCATTTGAGCGAATTCTTTTAGTAGATTGGTGTCGTTTTTTGTTGAACAACTTGTGATGTATAAGATCTGAACGAATGATTGTGATTAGCATGAAAAGACATAATTCCTTCTGCTAATGCTAATTTCTTTTCTTCGTCTCCATAAATTGTTTTCCGAAAAAATTCCTGCATTTTGGAGGAAGATGCAGTAATATTTAAATATCTTTTATGTTTCTGTGTCCCCTACTGCTTTGAATTATCATTCTTCCAGCCCAGCGAAATAAAAAATTCACCATTACATTTCTCACATTTTACCATGTAATCGCTTTTGGTTTTTTTAAGAAAAGGAAATTTACTTCTTAGATCATCTTTGAATTTCCATCCTCTGTTCTTACTCATTATGTTAAAAATCTAAAGAAGTAATTTAAAAAATAATTTATATTATAAATTTTTATTTATATATGTTGCTTAAAAACACAGTAAGTAGGTACACTGCGCAAAAAAAGGGGGGGACAGTTCTATATCTCTCGTTCTACTGGGCCGATTAACGAAATTCAAATTGCGTTCTTCGTGTCTCGAAAGCGCGACTTAGGCTATATATTAGATTTATATAAAGCACTATTCTAACATAGGTATTTTGACTCAAAATCGGACTTTTTTTGAAATAACATGCCATTTTTTTTACATATTTCGATTCTACGGCTCAAATTATGCCAGAATCACAAGTTTTGTAAAAATCGTACGAGTAGTTTTTAAAAAATTAGCTCTCAAAATTTTAGCTCCTCAATGATAATTGAATTTGGTATATATTTATTAATATCTCTAACTTTTTTAATTTTTCCTTTCACATTTCAAAATTTAGGTTAATTCCAAATAAAATTCACCCATTTTTTGTGTTTTAATTTTTAAAACTTGTATTTTAAAATAATTTTCATAAATTTTTCGAAAAATATTTTTAATTATAATGTACAATATTTTTACCATCATCTTAAAGTAGATGTATTTGTAAGCATACCTGCATAAAATTAGAGTTTTTTATTCAAAACTTCCTATGATATACGTAAATTTACATATTTATTATGAAATATGGCATATTTGTTATAAGCGATAATAACGCCAAATATGGTTTACCTACTTTATTAAAATTATTTGAAAATATGAACAATGACTTTTTCCGCTCGTGTACAATGACAAAAAGGAATGGGAAATAGGCTGCAATAAATTAAGAAGTTCTCCAAGTGAATTATTCTTGGCGCAAACTGAAAAAAATGTGCCAAGATGCATTTTAAAATTTCTCCAAAAATTACAAAATTTAATTTCTAGGCATAATTTGAGTCAAATCAAAGAAATTAAATTCAAGTCATGTAAATTCATGTAAGTCAAGTAATGGTGAGTCAAGTCAAAGAATCGAAATATGGAAATAGAATAGTTTTTAGAATGCGGGAGAGAAGTGATCTTGTAACTTTGGTAGAATTTTGAGAGTAAGACGCATCTGTTGAAATTTTGATTTTAAACTGATCAAACAAAAGAAATTAATTAATTTCTGGCTAATTGTCGTAGTGGAAAGAGGAGAAAAGTACAAGGAATCTTCACTGCTCAAGAGCTGTTAAGCTGTTAAGCTTAGAAAAATCGAAATAAGCCCATTTTTGTAGCAACAGCAGTAAAGAAAATGCCAGAAATAATGATTTTTACATTATATGAAATAACTACAGTAATTACACTATTTAAAAATCCTTTAACTGATAGTCATCCAATGTATACCGCCTTTTAATCTTTGGCAATCAGGTATATGAAATTTACCATATATGAGCCAAATGATTTAGATTAAGTATATTTAACGCCCGCTCTTTTTAAGATTAATAAAATTATTTGGCACTTGATTATTTTTAAGAATTTTAGTTTATCCATGTTATGTTAATTTCCTTTTCATACATTTTTATTATTTCCTTTTATTCTTATGGAAATATATTTTTATTCACATTTTCTTCCTTGTTTAGTTGATTTTACGGCTAAAGTGCAGAATCGCCCACTTATTTGATTGCCGCTTGTTTGGCGCTTTTTACAAGAGTAAGAAGAATTGGATTTTTGTCAATTTTCTTCGACGTTTTAAGTGAAAATAGTTCAATGTGTACATGGTCAAGGGAGTCAAGGGAGTGCGCAATGCCATTTTTGTGCAATTCTGGGATTTTTTTTAAGTGAAAATAGGTCGATGTGTACATGGATACTGAGTATGTGCAATTCTTAAAAACGCGCCAAGCAGTGGGCGATTCTGCATTTTTCCCGATTTTACAAAGATTTCATTGTGTTCATTATTTTTACAAAGTTAGCATTAATATCATTAAAGGCGAAAGGGTCACTATACAATTTCCTCAAGTAAGAAAATAAAACACTTATGAGAATAGTGTTGCGTGCGTAAGGGTTCATTATGAATTGAATGCATAAGTTCGATGAAAAATGAATAAAATTTATTGTTATCACGACAAACGAAACAAAATGCTTAAACTTCCTCAGATATTCGTACAATATCCCAATGTCTCACAGTAATTATCTTTTAAACTACTAAAAACATTCAACAGAACAAACTCAAACTAAAGAAAGCTAGTCCGATATCACCGCGAATTCTCTACAGTAGACAACAACAGTTTTCTAAACGAACAGATAAAACAACTGCTGAATTGAGATGTTTACCTCCTTCGTTCAACAGAACTAATTCAAAATAGAGAAAGCTAATCCGCTTTCAGCGTGAATTCGTTACAGTAAACCACAGCAGATTTCCAAACAAACTCATAAAACAACTACGAATCGAAAGGTTTTCCTCCTTTTATAAGCTTTTTAAATCACGCAAGAGCACATTCTAGTATTTTCTCGAAAAGCAAAAGCGTACAATTACGCTTTACACCAATGCATCCAACGCTTTACACTCTAGAGAGTGTGTTCGGCTTGTAAGCGGCTTGTAAGCTGCACGACGATGGAATCCCAGGCTTTGTAATTCTCGACAAACAGCTAGCACTAACCAAGGTTTCTAAAATATCCTAAGAAAGTATTTTACTGATCTTGAGCACTAACTGCTGTTAACACTAACAACTAAGACACTCTGGAAATCTTGTGTGATTTGGATGAACGAGGACCTGTGATTTGGTTTTGTTACTCTTCTCGGAGTTCTACGGCTGCGTTCTCTAATTTTTTTTTCGGTCTGTCATTTCGTTTTTCTGCAGTTTCACTGCCTCGACGTCTCCATTTTACAATTACATCACTCACAGAGGATTTCAGTTTCTGTAGACTGTCCAAAAATTTCACGAAATGATTTCCCACAGTTGGTATCCTACTATACTGCCACATGGTAATTTTTTTAATTATGGTGCAATCGCACCATACATCCGGAGGCGGCGCTGTTATTTTGGCAACTCAAAGTACATTTCCTGCTTTGTTAGGAGAAATAAAAATGAAAAAAAAAAAAAATTCTATATACATATATGCAGATTTAACTACCACCAGCGTAAGTTGTGCCGAATCGTTCTAGGTCTTTTAACATTGGTTCAGCTGTTGGATCATAGTTTACAATTTCTTAAATGGCTCTATAAGGAGAATTTTGCGTTCTTTAAAAGAAATTATATGCTGTGATTAGCATTTCGTCATGGATGCATTTTATCTTTAATTCTTCATGGATGTGAAAATTTCGAACAAACCACACAGCATTTACGATGACTCTAAGTATTTTGTTTTTTAGGACGTTGATCTTTATTCTTTTTGTTTTCAAAGCGGTTGCCCAACACGGGACGGCATAGAGCATGAAAGAGCGATTTAAAGTTAAATAAAGGTTTCTTTTCACGTGGATGCTTAATTTATATTTTCTTCCTATAAAGCAAATATATAGCCATAAATGTCACATTTGCCTTATTTATTGTAACAGTAACATATTCTTTGAAGGTTAGGGGTTGATCAATAATAACCCATCCTTCTTACAAGTATCTACCAAACTGATAGAATTCATTAATTTTGACTCCAATATTGACTCTAACATATTGTTACGGATTTCGTATTTAAATAGCTAATGTTAGTTGAATTACAAATTAAATTGTTTTATTCCCCGTGCAGTGCAGCGCGTGACGAATATTAAAAGAAAGCTAAGCCGGAAAATTGAAAACACAAGAGCGCGTGCATTTAACATTTAATAAATATCTCTTTCGAGAAAGTTCCAGATAGTTCTCGCGCGCGATTTTAAAAATCTTATAAAAGGAAGAAAACCTCTCAATTCGTTGTGATTAGTTATATTTAGTTAGTTTGTTGTTGTTTTTAAGAGTTTTGTTTAGAAAACTGCTCTTGTTGACTGTAGCGAATTCGCGGATTAGCTTTCTTTAGCTGTTTTGAATTAAGTTCTCTTGAACGTTTGAGTAGTTAAAAGATAACTACTGTGAGATATTGTAATACTGCACGAATATCTGAGGAAATTTAAGCATTTCATGGCAGCCTTTGCTGCATTTAAAGAAGAGATAAAAGACTCAGTTAAAGAAGAGATTAGATCCCTTAAAACCCTCTAAGCGGCATGGCCGTATATATACGGCCTAGAATAAATTATTGTGATATCTGTAAGAACGTATATACACGTGCATATTAAAATATGTTAACGAAATTAAGGCAATATATCGAAAGAAAACAAATCCAGGTATGAAATACCAGTAGAGTTTTTACATTAAAATCAAAAAAATAATTTGTCTTCATAGAAGTTTTGGGAAATTTATGCTTTCTTAGCGAATTTCTTCTTTAACCCTCTGGGCGGCCAGAGGGTTAAAGAAGAAATGAAATTCGGCCAAGATTCCGTCAAAGACGATATGAAAGCAGGTCAGGCAAAGATTGAAGCAGGACAGGAAGAGATGAAAAAGGAAATTACCTACATAATAGAAAATAAATTTGAGGCTATGGAAGGCAGAATAGACGCGGTTGAAAACAATGTTGGGCAAATTGAAGAAAACGTTTCTTCTGTCAAACAACAAATAGAACACAGAGTTTCGGCCGTAGAAGAACAAATCGATTATAGAGTTTCTTCAGTGAAAGATCAAATAGAAGAAAGAGTTTCCGCTGTGGAGCAACGGATAGAAGGAAGAGTTTCTGCCGTCCAATAACAGATTGATGACAGGGTTTCTGCAGTTGCCAGAGAAGTTGATAATTTAACGAAACTCGTAGCGATGACAGGGAGCACTTCGGATGGTTTAAAATTTCTACCTATGCCTGCTCGTCCCTCTCTGAAGCTATCGACATATGATGGGAAGATCTCCTGGCAGGTTTATAAGACACAATTTTCTATCGTGGTTGATGCGAATGGATGGGATTCCCAAGCTAAGGTCTGTCATCTCGCCGCTTCTTTAAGAACGGATATCCTTCAGACTCTTCCCGAAAACAAAAGGTTAGATTTCGAGGCTCTGTCCGGCGCGTTGGAGCTACGCTTTTGGGAGAAGTGTTTAAAAGACTACAGCAGGCTCCAATTAAAATCTCACCAACAGAAGCCCACGGAAAGACTCCAGGAATTCGCAACAGATGTTGAAAGGCTATCCTATTTTGCCTTTTCAGAGTGACCGAGAAAAACGAGGGAAATCCTGTCTTTGCAATACTTCATAGATGGCATCCGGGACCCTGAAATACAGAAATCTGTACGAATGGCGGATGTTAAAGACATAAAAAGCGCTCTGTTGTACGCCATAAAATTCGAGGCAGCTGAACAAGTAATTGGTAGAAGCCGCTACCTAGTCAGAGCTGTGCGGTTCCACGAGCCAGTGGATCAATTGATGGCTCGTTTAGATGATTTAGCCAGAGAATTCAATGCTTTGATACGGAGTAGGAGTGAGAACAAAATGTCTCTAAGTTGTTGGAAATGTGGTATTGAAGGGCACATCCGACGGCATTGCAGAACACCCCAGGGCACGAATAATAAAACGGATGATTTGATAAGAGCATTGAATGCCTTGAGACGGAATATTGGTGAGAAGAGAGCAACCCTAAAATGCTGGAACTGCGGTGTTGAAGGCCGCATACGAAGGAAATGAAGAACACCCCAGAGCATGTAAAATAAAAGAGGCGGTTTAAACAGACAATTAAATGCCAGGGGACGAAACGAATTGACAAGAAAACAAAGTGCTGGAACTGTGGAACTGAAGGCGACGTACGAAAGAATCGTAGAATACCCCAGGGTTCGGCAAATAAGATCATTTCTGAGCAACCACACAAGAAACAAATTAATGGCCATATCGAGGAACGGAGGTTGCCAGGTAATGAAAAACCCTGTTTTAAAGCGCTTAAGGTTTCTACAGTGAGTGGCAACAGTAACGGACTGTCCATTAATGAGAATATCGATGGAGTTCCTTGCAATATGATCATTGATACAGGAGCTAATCTTACCATCATTCGGAAGGATTTAGCTCAACAGTTTAAAGATAAACTTATTTGGACGCCATCCTGTGTTACTCTTCAGACTGCGTCTGGTGATAAGATCGACATAGCTGGAAAGTTAAACGTGAACATCACGTTTGGAAGTGCTGCCTACTATCACACGACTTATGTGGCGCATATTACAGATCCATGCATTCTCGGATTGGGCTTTTCAAGGAAATACAATTTTTTCTTAGACTTCAAAAATAACAAACTGCTTTCAGCATCTGATGACATGACTATCCATCCTCAGAAGGGATTCTCACCTGGAAATGCCGATGCTTCGTCCGAAAGACCCAGCTCGGGAAGCTGCCGAAATTATACTAGGGTCGAAAACAAACGCAAGACTACCAGCTATTCTCCATCCCAGATGATCTTCGGTCGAGACCTTCGTCTGCCTTGTGACCGCCTGTCTGGTCGCCCTACGGATGCGCCTTCATCGCCTGAGGAATACATCCAAGATGTCCAGGCCCAGTTTGAAGTTATGTACCGTTCTGCAGGAAAGAGAGTCAACTTGGTGACGGAAAAACCAAAAACCAGATACGACACAACAGCTACTGAACATCAATTCCACGAAGGAGACAAGGTGTGGTTGTGGATTCTGACTCGACGGAAGGGACTCTGTCCGATATTACAGTCTCCTTGGGATGGTCCGTACACAGTCCTAAACAGGCTGAATGACGTCGTGGTTTGGATCCGTAAGTCCTCGAACTCTAAACCTAAAGTCTTTCATTACGACAGGTTAGCTCATTATTATGACCATAGTACGTAATGTAAATAGTTGTGAATAGTGTAAGACCATGGTCCTTTTTGTTTCTAAATGTGTATTTGATTTGACTTGTATTTAGCATTTGCTTTGTTTAACTTAGTTATTGAATTTATTGTTCATGTTGTTTGTTATAAAAATGTAATGTTTATTATTGCACTTATGCCTTAGTTGTAAGTTTGGCTTCCCGTCCAGGGATTGTACTGCCCGGGACGTGCAGTCCTTGGGAAGGGGGCAGTGTTACGGATTTAGTATTTAAATAGCTAATGTTAGTTGAATTGGTGCTACTTTGGTAGACGGTTGCACGGATTTTGGCGATTTTTTTGGCGATATTCTTTTGGCAAGTAATACAACTTATGGTAAGCCCACTGCGAGATAAGTTATTTATGGTAACCGATACTTTGTTGTCATTTTATTTAAAAAATAATGTGTTTTATTGTGCATAAATTCCGTGTTTTAAATATTATTTATGGCTTCTAAATATTAAAAATCAATTTAATTTTGCATTTTTATTTGAAATAAAATTTTTTTTGTTTATCATATTCTATGAAATTTTATGTTGTGGATGATGTAATCAATGACGTCACTTTACTTTAAAAGTAATTGGTTTTAATATGTATAAATTTAATCTAATGTTTTAAACATATTTATGGCTGTTAAATATTAAAATACAATTTAATTTTGCATTTTTTTAAAAATGATTTTATTATGTATGAATTTATAAACAAATTTAATTCTAGGCGTGATGTAATAAGCTCTCTGATTGGTTATAGAATATTTGTGCATTAACGAGCTGTAATCAGCTCCCTGATTGGTTACTGAAAATTTGTGCATTTCCGCACCATTTTAAAATTTAATTCATTTCTTGGAATTCCTTCAAAGATGTCTCTCTCTAAGATGAATGTTGTTTTTGGTAAGTACCAAGAATTATTGGTATCGGAATCAAAAAATTGTCCTTTGAGACCTTATTTTGGCCAGCCTGGCTTTCCTAATCAAAGATTTGTTTACAAATTGTTACAAGGATCAGAGGAAATTTATTTTAAGTTTTTGGAAGAAACCTCGCTAATTGCCTCTTCAATGAAGTGCGAGAAATGTGGATCACAGATGAAGATGATTAAAAGAGCCGATTCCGAGGATGGCCGTATATGATATTGTGGTCACGGTGGAAGAAATAATCGCTGTAACGGTAAAAAAAGTATTAGACATTCCTCCTTTTTTACCGGCAGTAAGCTTCCAATTGCTGTCATTTTAGCTCTAGTGTACAAAATATTCATGGGTTCTTCGTACGATAGAATTCAATGTGAGCTCGGTATTTTTTCAGAAGCTGTAGCCGACTGGCGCAGTTATGTAACCGACGTTTTAATTAATTTTGTAGAAACTAAAACGGAGAAGATCGGAGGGCCAGGGAAAATCGTGGAGATTGATGAGTCTAAAATCGGAAAACGATAGTTTAACAAGGGTCGATTCGTTGAAGGGCAGTGGGTTTTTGGGGGAATAGAGCGCGAATCAGGTCGCTGTTTTTTAGTTGCTGTGCCAGACAGAACAGCGGATACTCTTCTCGCTTTAATTAAGGAATGGATCGAACCGGGAACCCAGATTATTTCGGACTGCTGGAAAGCTTATGACCGTTTGAGCGAAGAAGGTTTTAATCACTTGCAAGTTAACCATTCGCTCCATTTCGTAGATCCTGAAACCGGAGCTCATACTAACACAGTTGAAAGACAATGGCGTGACTTCAAAAATTCTTTGCCGGTTTACAATCGTGGAGGAGATTTTGAAGGATACATAGCCTGGTATTTGTTTAGGAAAATTTGCTCTGCATTGAATGAGCATCCATATGTTAAATTTCTTGAAATTATTAGAGACATAGACTGGGAAGATTGGCATGTACTTCAGGTAGGGGCGGTTAAAGGATCTTCGAAATCTTAAAAACAATACCTATTATTGGATTTTTTTTTCAAATTTTTTTGTTATTTTTAATCTTCATGATCCATTAATTTGGCTCTAAATTGCTTTATCTATTTATAATTTTTTTTTAATTTTTTTATTCCTGCCCTTGATATTACATTTTTCAAATTTTTTTCATTGATATCTAAATTATGATTCCGATTTTTTGTGGTACTTATCAATAAACAACAGATTAAATGATTCAAGAAAAATGTAAGTACATATTTTTCTTTTCTTTTATAATTGTATACTTCAATTTTTGTTAAAAAAATTCATACACTATTTTTAAAAATTGCTGAGATAATTATTGTCACATATGTTTTAATGTTAATTATATTCTATACAATGTATTTTAAAGTATTTGAATTTAATAATATTCTAATTCTTTTAAATGTTGGATGGTGGTTTTTAATTCGATATTCAATTTCAGTAATAATTTAATCTAATTAAACGTTGGCACAATGTTTTTATAGCGGTGTTTTTATTCTCTTCCTTGCTATATGAAAGTAATAACCAAACCAAAACCGAAAGTAATAACCTTACTTTAGTATTTTATACTCATAGTAAATGTATTTATTTACACTTGCCTGCCATCTTAAAAAACGGCATTTTCAACAAAAAATTAATCCATTACTTCTAACGATATTTATTTTTTTTAAAGTTTCGAATACTTTACTATGCATGAAAACAGCGTTTTTCAAGATGGCTGACGTTTGTAAAAATCGCGCCAACATATGCGCCAACGTAAATCGCCAAAAATCCGTGCAACCGTCTAACAAAGTAGCACCGTTGAATTATAAATTAAATTGTTTTATTCCCCGTGCAGTGCAGCGCGTGACGAATATTAAAAGAAATCTAAGCCGGAAAATTGAAAATACAAGAGCGCGTCCATTTAACCTTTAATAAATATCTCCTTCGAGAAAGTTACAGAAAGTTCTCGTACGCGATTTTAAAAATCTTATAAAAGGAGGAAAACCTTTCAATTCGTTGTGATTAGCTAATTTAGTTAGTTTGTTGTTGTTTTTAAGAGTTTTGGGTACTTTTCCGTTTCGCCGGCGCAAATCTCGCCGAGCAGACTTTATTGGCGACAACATACAGTATGCACATAAAAAATATTAAAAAAGAATGTTAGTTCTAAGAATTCTTTTTTTTGAAGGCATAAACATTTTAATATCGCTTACAATTTTATAAAAAGCCAATAAATGAAGGCAATAAATTTGCAAAAAGACATTAAATTAAGAATTTACTATGGTTCAACATCCTGATTCGCCGGTTAATATCACGTGACCCCAAGCGATCTCATCTCACGTAAACTACTCTACAAAAATCTAATGCTCTCAGTAATTATCTACATTAATTTGAAGTTAAATCTTAATTTGGAACACAAGTTTAAATGCAAGAAATAATTCAGTTCGTACGAATAACTTACTCAGAAATTATGTAAAAATGCAGTACTTTACTTCGCTAATGCATTCTCATTAGAGTCGAGGAATTTAACCTTTGACTTTACCTTTTCTATATTTTCGGCTTCGGGCAAGCGCTGTGATTGCATCCTAACTGACTTAATTACCGAAAATGGCCTTAGACATAAAACTGAACTATCTGATAAAAATTCTATGTAATTATATGCCAGTAATGAAAGAAACAATCAATCTGATAAGAAAAAGCTGCGACTTGTTTTGAAAATGAGCCGTAAAAGGTTACCAGCGCGAATATTCCGTTTGGCATCGGTTGTACCATTATTGGCGACTTTATCGCTTGCGCCGGCAAAACGGAAAAGTACCGAGTTTTGTTTAGAAAACTGCTCTTGTTGACTGTAGCGAATTTGCGGATTAGCTTTCTTTAGCTGTTTTGAATTAAGTTCTCTTGAACGTTTGAGTAGTTAAATGATAACTACTGTGAGATATTGTTATACTGCACGAATATCTAAGGAAATTTAAGCATTTTTGTTGTGATAATAATAAATTTTGTTCATTTTTGAACCGACTTGTGCATTCATTTCATAACAAACCCGTACGCACGCAACAATATCTTTTGTATCTTCTATAAAGAATGACTGAGCGTTTGGAGATGTCGAGTTTTATCCGCCAGAATTAACACCGTTTAGTAACTGTATTAACGTGAAGTTGAAGACTGTCAATGGCCAATTGAGGGTGCACAGATTTCAAAAGTATAACGGTATCATCTGCATATTTAAGTATTTCAGAATTTAACGGGTTAGGTACATCGTTAGAAATTGAAAAGTTTTGAACCGAAAATTGACACTGCGGTACACCACTGTAAATAATCATTTTATCAGAAAGGGAGTCTTAACATCTGACTTGCAAAGATCTTCTTTCCAGATAAAAAATAATTAGCTTTATGAAGCTGTTCAGTAGCAGGAAGTTAGAGAGCTTATGTATTAATCCTTCGTACCATACGCGGTTGATTGAGAAAGCATGCCATAACTCCAGATTTTTGAGTGAATGCACGGGCTATGAATTCGACTAGATTTAAAATTTGCTGCGTGGTGCAGTATCCTTTCTAAATCCAAACTGAGAGACTTCAATTAGTTAAAGTCGCTCCAGATGTTCAGTTAGTCTGTTATTTAGGATATTCTCAAAAACTTTTTCTATGGTGGGTAGTAAACTTATTGGGCGATAGCTTGAAGTAAGATTTGAGTTTTCCCTGAGCTTGAGAATTGTGATTATGATGGAGAATTGTGTTTCCATTGAGATAGAAAATAACATAACCTAATGCATGCGTTAAAAATATTTATCAATAACACGATGCATTGGTGTGGAAGTGCTTTCAGTTCATGTTTGCTAAACCTAGGGATGCAGCCGAAATGAAGTTAGTATTATTTCTTAACGAAGAAGGTTTGGTTTGAAATAATCAGCGAATTCATTTCCCATGATATTTGCAATCTCCTTTTCTGAGTGGACCGTGCGACCGATGTAATTCATAGGGGAAACTATTGGTTATGTCTTTTCTGATGGAGTTTGCAATTTTCGAGATAGCTGTTTGGTTCGACATCAATATTTTCAAGGACAGTATCCTATCTTTCTGATCGGTAATTAGTGATTTCATTTTTATTTTTATTTTCAGATAATTAATTCTGCTTTTTGTAACTGGGTCCCTGGTTATTTTCCAATATTTTTTGAGCTGATTTCTTTCCATAATAATGTCCGTGATATGAGTAGGGAGTTTAAAACAGTAATTAACTTGAGTAGTAGTAGCAACGATTTTTAAAGCATCCTGAATTTTAGTAGATAGTCTATAGATTTCATTTTCAGAGTCTTCGCAGTGTTAAATGTTAAAATTTCAGGATATGGTAGTTAGCTGTTCGGTAAATTTAACCCACCTATTAACTACCCGAATTAATTTTAACCCACATCCTTTTAGGGGAAGGATAGAAACCATAGAAGTCAAAATTTACTGGTAAGTGACCATTTAAAACTTCCTCTTAAACATTAAGGTAGGGAAAGTGCGTAAGGTGCTTGAATAGAAGACTGTCGAGAATATCCCCTGTGCCGTTTGGATTATATCTTGTTGCTTGGGGCAACAATTTTGATGTTATTATTAACTTGATAGTTATAGAGGTCTCATCCTTTTTCATTTGTGCTCCTGCAGTTCCAAGAGTGATGTTTGGCATTATGGTCGCCTGAAATTATTGTAGGTAAGCTAGAAGAGGTTAAAATATACAAATCTTGCGTAGAAAGTATTCTTCCAGGGAGACTATACACGGCGATGAATAAGAACACTTCATTAATAGCACTGTAGGTGACTATTGCAGTGTGTTCAATATGCGAAGTGCTTGGAAATTGATAGACAGCATGCTTAATATGGTTATTAATAATGGCCGCACTACCGCCACCTCTGTCGTGTTGTCTGTCGTTTCTGATGATTGTGCAGCTTTGAATTTTAATTCTGTCGCACTGACGAAGGTGAGTCTCATTCACTAACACTAACATGAAATCAATGTAATGCTTTTGAAGAAAATCTGTGACTTCGTGCTGTTGATTTCGGATTAGTATTGGCATTATAATACGAGATTTTTAAGAAGCTACTAATACCTTCGATTAAGTTAGTATATATTGCAGTGATGTGTTCAAATTCATAATTGATGCTTGTAAAATAATCAAAAGCTGCCATGCCTATTTCAGTCTTCTGCATAATTGATTTCGCAGATTTAAATTTTGTAAAGAGTTCTTTAGCTTAGATAGGTGCATTTTCAGCCAATCAAAAAATGAGAGTTACTGTGGGGGAGCTTCGGGAGCGGTGCAAACTGAATTTACTTTAAGAGTTTCCTCTGTTCTGGAGCCTGGTAACGATGGGAAATGTTCTTTGTTGAAATCATTTTGATTTTTCTGTTCTTTCTTCCAGTTTTTTTGGTATTTGCTGCATTCTTTATATGAAGAAAAGTGGTGTCCGTTCCAAAGGGCACAAACGGCTGTTTTTTCGCTTTTATTTCGAGCGCCCTTGTAAGTTTCATAATAATTACGAACATGCTTTCGGTTACGCATAAAATTCTGTCACCGGCCAGATCCACTTCTTTGGGGGTGGTGCGTATACTTTTGCCCAGATAGTGTACCACAATTCATTCATTTGCTTGTCAAAATCTCTTTGTGTATGTATAATTATTTAATTTTTAATTACTTGCATAAAATTAAACAAATAATTGCCAAAATAATCGAATAATTTAATTATAACAATTAACGATGATCAATTAATTGACAAAATAATGAATTCAAATTTGTAGATGATCTCAGAATAAGCAAAATTTAATCAGTTCTTTTTCACGATAAATTATCTACACTGCTGGCCACTGTAAATGCACCTGAAAGTGTAAGGATCCTAAGTTTTACTAACGCTTATTTTATTTTAAAACTGTACTATCACTTCTTATTTTCTACTTCTGGCCAGTATTAAATGCTTTAACTTGTTTATGCAAATTGTCTTGTTAACGCCCAAGTATTTAAGTTGTAGCTTTTTGCCAAGAGTTGGAGAAAGAAGGAGATTTAGGAAGCAAGCCGCTTGCCACTGCAGTTTTACGAGTTTTCACTCGGTTGCTGGTTGCCTTTAAGACCAGAGGTTTAGCCTTCTTGATATTTGAAAACGTATTGTAGTTTCAGCAGCTCGGCGTACTACATACGTACCCTTTTAAATAAAGGCCAGTCTTAGTGCTAGGCATTTGTATACTAATTCAAAGTTAGCTTTTAGTTAGAGTTTTAGTTAGTAGTTTTATATTCTTACGTTCAGACCACAAGTGGTTGGTCTCTGTATTCCGAAGTTCGGGAGTACCTGTAAAATATAGAAAATAAAGGGTTTCGTATACCCTTCCTGCTTGTGTCGTCTATTCCACACAATCTGGAACAGAACTTTAGTAAGTTAACTGTTCTTATTCAGGACACAGTATGCTCTCGAAACAACTGAGAAGACATACGTCTCCTGACAAAGGAAGCATGCAAATAACATGAAATTTACAACAAGCATTAGCGGAGGTGAGATATGTAAATGATTAGAATTTCAGAGCAGACGCACATCACGCGCGCCTGTGGCGCCACTTCAAAGCGCTATTTAAGGCTTGGAGTTTTCGACGTTTTAAAGTTCGGCAATTGTGTTTTTCTTGTGGTTTTTTTTTTTTTTTTTTTTTTTTTTAAACCGATCAATTATGCCTCGTAGTGAACAGCGATCATCGTTTGATCAAGTATCCGAGTTCGACAGAGGAAGGATAGTGGACTACCGAGAGTGTGGATTATCTTTCAGGGTAATTGGTAATCGTGTTGGATGAAACCAAACAACTGTAATGCGGATATGTGACTGTTTGATGCAGGAGGGTACGATGGACCGACGTGTTCGATCGCATCCACTTCAGTGCACCACTTCACGTGATGACAGGAACACTGTGCGCATGGCAGTGACGGATCGCTCAGTCACATCACGAACTATACCACAGCACATTCGGTCTGTAACACATCATCCATTGTCTGCGCGTACTATTCGAATTCGATGCCGTTTACAGCAGAGTGGTCTGTCTGCAAGACGTCCATTGCTTCGTCTACCCTTGACGCAGAACCACAGACGTTTCCGCCGCCAATGGTGCGAAGAAAGAAGGATGTGGACGGCAGAATGGAATGAAATTGTCTTTACTGATGAGTCACGCTCCTGTCTGCAACACGATGGTCGGATTCCAGTCTGGAGACATATGCACCGCCACATTGGTCCTGCACCGGGTATCATGGTATGGAGCGGTACTGGATATCACTCTCGCACTCCTCTAGTACGCATTGCCGGTAAACAGCCAGCGCTACATCTCCGAGGTGTTGGAGCCAGTTGTCCTTCCTTACCTTCAGGGCTTGCCCACCAGCCATATCTCAACAGAATAATGCGCGACCACACATCGCACGCATTGTCCAAGGGTTCTTCGTCAATCGTTAGATTGAATTGCTTCCCTGGCCGGCTCGCTTTTCGGATCTTCCGACGATAGAACACATGTGGTCCATGGTTGCTGAACGATTGGCTCAGATTACATCCCAAGCTCAACTTTGGCAACTTTGGCAACCAGATCACCAGATCAACTTTGGCAACGTATGGAAGCTGCTTGGTCTGCTGTACCCCAAAAACACATCCAAAGTCTCTTTGAATCAATGCCGAGGGGTATGGCAGCGGTGATCTCCAACAATGGCGGCTACTCTGGCTACTGATTCTGGAAGGAACCACACTTCACAGAAGTCTATCAATAATTTGATACTTGGTCAACGTGTTATCTACTAAATAAATTTTGTTCTGATATCTCTTGTCTTTCTTGGTGTTTCAATTTGGGTGGCCAGCAGTGTAATTTAGCTGGAAAGCGACTGTTGAGTGAACTTGGCATTCTTTAGAAGACTTGGATTCGAAGTTTATTAAGTTGTTGTATTGCATTTAATGGTGCGAAATGTTTCCTGAAACTGTTGCAATTCACTTTCGTGTATTCGTATGTTAGTTATCGATTTACGTTAACCAAGATCGGTAAACTGTTATTATACTCATTCCATCTCAACTCGAAGTGTTAACGAGATAAAACTCTTCATGATGCGAGTTGAAAAATTCCTGCTTTAACTGCCGAATCTACATTGAATTCTAATTCCTATCTAATGACGGTTATTTCATCGACGACTGACTAATTTGGCTTAACATTACATAATTAACTATGCGATGGGGCAAAATATCAGTACAGATTCTCGTATTTCTTGATATCACTTTTACTGCCAGAGATAATTTTTAAAATTAGAAGTGCTGGAGGCAGGAATGGATATGGAGAGCTGTCAATGTAGGTGAGCACACATAAATAAAAATAAATGTAATTAATAATTTAAATTTAAAAATGTATAATAATTGAATATTAATAAATCAAATTAAATTAACGATAAATAATTAAATAGTAAATTAAAAGACCGGAGCTCATCTTATTTGTGGCTCTGGGTGGAAACAGTTTCATTCCAAAACTGAGATGTAGCGGTATTAGACTCCCTTGAGATTAAGCCTTATTTACAACTCTCAAATACATTCAGTTCTGCTTTCACATGAATTTATTTTTAATAAAATTTTAACTGAGCATGGAACTTTTTTTTAAAGTATTTCGCCTGATTTAAAACGCTTTAAAAAGATATTTTTTTAAATTCCATTTGAATTTAATTCTTGATTAGAATTTTGAATTTGATTCGCAAAATTTACCTTTATAAAAGCTCATTTAGGTCACCTTTCTTGAAGTAACTTGGAAACTAGAAAGCCGTAATAGCTTCTTAAATATTCTTCAATGAATTGAATAAAACCCTCTTTAATTTTACCTAAAACACACACATTCGTCTCGCTTTCTTATTTTATGCTTAAAATTTATTAAATTTTGCCGATAAATAATTCACAATTTTTGCATAGTCTGGCTTTAAATAATTAAGAGTAAATTCAATTCAGATGTTTTCCATAATCCTTATTCTACGTCAGATTTAAATGATACAAAAGCAGAAAAGCTAATCTGTATGTGTGGCTATTAAAGATACAAATTTTAGATCGCCTTTCAGGCCTGAGAATGTTCAATAGTCGCAGTAAATTTTCTGGCTACTTTATGTATGCACAAATAATTTATTATTAAAAGTTTATGAAACAAAAAAATATATTTGATAGAAATAAAAAGAATCCCATCAGGATTTAATTAAAGATTTTTATGTACGATTTGTTTGAAAATAAGTTACTATTTATACGCGGGTTTTCAAGTCAGTACGATCCTCTATCTTTTCAACACATCATACTTTTTTAATGACTTCCCTTTGCGTGTAGAATTCAGAGCATTTTCAGCTGCACTTTTATACTGAATTTCTTTCAGAATTCAACTAGGGAAATTCAGTTATCACAGTTTGGTGCTTGTTCAAAAATGAATTTTAAATAAGTTGCTGCTGTATCTAATTGTCGTACGTTGGTATAGTAGCGAGTGTAATCCTCATTATCTTTCAGCGTTTATTCAGGTACTATAAAGTAAAACCTGAAAATGCTAAAGATCATATTTAGTGAAATTTGCTATAAGTTTACTAAAAATAAATTATAAATAATAAACCATATTAACTCGATAAATATGCTGAATGAAACCTGTTAAATGACAGTTCCCTCTATCATAAATAATAAACCATATTAACTCGATAAGTATGCTGAATGAAACCTGCCTCTATCATAAAAATGTTTTAAATCTGGAACTATGAATATTTGAATGTATAATGACAATGATTACGTTAATCCTTCTAGGGATAAAGAAACATCGACTTTAACCATGGCAGAAGACAATTCGTCTCACAAAGAAAGCTCACAGCAGAACAATTCAATTTATGTAAGTAATACTTGACATAAATTTTATTTTAAAAATAAGAAATTAAGATTTTAAAGACCATTAGTTAGTTAGGAATTTCAAAATTAGTTAATATTAGAAAAATATGACCATCTTAGTAGTCTTCACTAAAGGTTCAGGTCACTGACCGAGTGAGTTCTCTTTACTCTTCATCAACAGATATTTTTTTAAGAAGGCATGACGTGTGAAAATTTCTACATTAAACTCAGTATTTATGTCATTTACAAAGACGGAAAAAAATCTCATGAAATAGGCACATCCATGAAACTTCGATAAAACTACTAGCTTAGTACTACTTTAGCTATTGGCAGGCTTTTAGAGCGATGGAAGTTAAGCTATAAGAAACTAGAACTCTTAAACATAATTTTACAGAAAGCAAAGACAATCCTTAAGAGGAACGATAATTTCTGCAAAGCCTTAAAATAAAAAAAAAATATTTGCATATTATTTTAAAATTTAAATTCAGATCTCGCTGCAAAATATATTTGGAATTTGGAGTAATGCAAGAAAGAGCATAAAAAATATAAAATTTGCTCCTGAACAGAATAGGCACATATAGTATAGAAAACACTTTTTTTTTTTTTTTTTTTTTTTTTTTTTTTTTTTTTTTTAAATGGAAAACCAATTTTAACACACCTTGTTCCATCAGTTGCCATGCAATAAAGTCACTAAACATTGGTAGTTCGACCTGGTTTCAATTCCAGGCGAAGAGGCCGGCTGCATTGGCATTTCATAGTTGTACCCATGTGTAACGTCGATACGAGCCAGTTTCCCTTAGAAAGTACTCCACTAAGGCATCCCTTTCCTTGGGCAGATAGCCCTTGCGTGTTTTGCCGTGATCAAATAAACATAGTTACAACTACTTTCAATGAAGGTGCCAAGGGGAAAAAATTCCCCGACTGCGAAGCCATTGATGCACCGCTCTTTTTTA
The DNA here is from genome assembly GCF_044657685.1 of Stegodyphus dumicola. Taxonomy (NCBI): domain Eukaryota; kingdom Metazoa; phylum Arthropoda; class Arachnida; order Araneae; family Eresidae; genus Stegodyphus; species Stegodyphus dumicola. Next base: position 207,336,097 of record NC_140771.1, read on the forward strand.
TTGCTGCTAGTTTTGTGTCCCTGATGTTTCTAAATCATCAATCCAAATGTGTTCGCAGCCTGGAATTCTCTTAAGTAAGTCAACTATTTTATAATTTTCTGTCTCTTCTTTGCTTTCGTACAATTAATTCTTTTCCTGAATGGTCTAGCAACTTGCTCCAGCAACGAATGAGGCTTATCTGCTCGATTTCACTCCAAGAATGAGCTATCCATCAAACAAGATCTAACATATCTATTTTCTTCAGTTTCTCGATAATATCACGTTCTTCCTCCATGGCTAGGACAAGAGATGAAAGAATTTTACGTCTATATTGTTCCTTCATTGCCTTATCGCCTTCAAAACACCCTGGTTTATCAGCTGACATACTGAAGTTAGGAGACAGAAACATAGCTCTTATATCTTCGTCTCGTAACTATTCTGCATCAGGACGGGATCAGCCATTATTAAGAATGAGAATCACCTTCTGATTTTAAAAACTTTTCCACCGATGACACGAACTGCTGATGAAACCAATCATTAAATATTGCTTCAATTATATACGCGTTTGAGCGATTCCAGAATCAAACTGGAAGATCATAGTTGGTTTCGGTTCCAAACAGCCGCAGATTTACAAATTTATATATAAAGAGGCCCATAATCTTTGTCTACCATTCACATTATATCCGATGGCAACGACGAACTATGGCCATAGTAAGGGGCTAGACTCTCGTAATGAGCAGTTTTAGGCTCAGAATTTGATGACTTACTGATCTGAACTACGACGTCGTTTAGTACTGTGTAAGGACCATCCCAGGCTGATTGTAATTTAGGAAAGTCCTTTCCATAACCTTGTAACCTTCGTTAAATCAATGTACTGTGTCTCTCGTGTGGTATTGGATATTCATTTTCTTCATTACCAAGTTGACTCGTTCTGGTACAAAATTATGCATCACTTGAAATCCTGTTTGGAGATTCTGAATTTACTCCTCAGGCGACGAAGGTGACAAAACAACAGATCACAAGGCAAACGAGAGATCCCGACTGAAGAGCACCTGTGTTAGAGAGTAGACGGTAGTATCGTGGACAGCATTGCCATAGGCCAGTACGAATAAAGGTAACTTCTGGTCCCTGTCCTGTTGGTTTCTGAACCATCAGCGAGAGGTTATTATGGATGGTTCGAGTAAACCTCTCTATCATGCCATCTGACTCTGGATGTAAAGGTGTCATTTGAGTTTTTGTCTGAGTAGTTTACAGAATTCTTCGCTAAAATAATACTGCAGATGAAATTTCTACCTTAATCGAAATGTAACTCGACAGGCACTCAAAGTCTGGAAATCCAGTACTGTGTTATTACCTCTGCTACCGTGGCAATCTCTTGTCAAGGATAGGATACGTTTAAGGTTACTTTGTAAAGTACCTATTGACAAGCAGGCTGTATTTCTTGCTATCAGCAGTTCGTGGCAAAAGCTTCAGAATTTTGAAGGCAATGCGTTCAAAAGGCGCCCCTATATTCTAACATTTTTGCTTCCTTTGGCTACGTTTCTACGGTTCTTGCCGACCCACTCAGGCAAAGCATGATTGGTACCACATTTGCACGTCAGCCCTTGCATTACTCCAGCAGAAGCGCTTTCGAGCTCTATGAAATTTTTTCATTATTCCGAAGTGACCGCACTGCTATGTGGTTCTTTAAAGATATCCGAGATCTTGGAAGTATCAGCTGCCATCAGAATGCCTTTCCCTTATCCGATTGGAACTTCCGGTACAAGACGCTATTTCGAATATAGAATGAGTCCGAGAGGGTCAAATATTGTTTTGTCGCAGGATTATAGATCGAAATATCCATCAACGTAGGTTTCCTATTTCAAGACTCCTTTAAAAAAATTATGGTTTTAATGTCTCTGTCTTCCAACTGGTCTTTTGGACCACCAGCGGCCGAGCGGTAAAGTCGCTGAATACTGATAGTTCGGTCCGTGGTTCGAATCCTGCAAACAGGCCTGCTGAATGGGCGTTTTCGTGGTTTTCCTCATATGTAACGCGTATACGAGCCAGTTTCCCTCAGAAAGTCCTCCTTAAAGGCATCCTTACCCTTAGGCAGATAGCCCTTGAGAGCTTTGTCGTTATTAAATAAACCAAACTAAAACATCCAACTGATCTTTCCTAACTTCTTCACTCCATGGGTTTCGATCAGACGATGCTAAATTTGTAACTTGACGTACGACCAGATAATGAGGTCATATTTCGCTTCGACTCTGGAACAAATTTGGCAGCTTTCTGGGTAGGCTCTTCTAGCCAGGCTGTCGGTGTTTCCGTGTGACAGTCCTTTCCTGTGACACATAGTCATGTTCTATTCCTGTCGGCTGGTTGACCTTCGGGATTCTCGAAATTTAATAGCCAGGTAACGATACGTGATCTGTGAGTAGGAATGTTCTGCCGTAGAGCTAATAGTGGAAATGTTCTACTGCTTTCACTATGGCGAGTAACTCTTTCCTAGTGACAAAGTAATCCTTCTCCGCTTCAGATAGAAACTCGCTTCAGTATGCCACGACATGTTCTTGACCGTTTATTTCTTGGGACTAAACGGCACCGACAATCTTATTGCTCGCATCCGTGTCAAGAATAAACTGTTTGTTGAGTTAAGGATACGTCATTGTCGCAGATGTTAAAGGCCTTCTTCAGGTTGTTAAATGCAGCCTTACTTTTTTTGTCCCCTAGAACTAGAGAAATACCCTTCACAAATCCAATACGGTGCATGCAAAGCCCGAGTAAATTTCTCAGCTGATAAACATTTTCGGGAAGTTTTCAAACTTTTATTGAAGCTTTTTCTTCATAAATTTGTCAACATTAGGCAGAGATCACATGTCCGAGGTCAGTCACTTCGTCTCTGAACAATTTACATTTGGTAGCTTTAGGTTGGTTTCTTTCAGTTTCTGAAGGTACCTTCATGTTTTACAAACGTTCTATATAAATTTCCCGACGATGATGACGCCATCCAAGTATATAAGACAGGCTTCGGAGGAAAGAACTCTCACCACGCTCTCAGTGAGGCGTTCGAATGTTGAATGTTGTTCGAAATAATATCACTTTGAACTGCCAAAGTGCTTGTCCAGTAGTAAATGCCGTCTTTTCTCGGTTTTCAGGATGTATTTCTATCTGCCAATATTCACTTTTTAAATCAACCGTCGAAAGCCACTTGCTTCCAGAAAGTGTCCAGAATGTCGTCAATTCTGAGAAGAGGACAGCTGTCTCTCTTCGTAATCTTGTTCAATGGGCAATCTCGTACATGCAAAATCTAGTTGACCCGTCTTTCTTTCTGATACGACGATGCGAGAGGTCCAAAGACTTGCTGAAGGCTCGATAACGTCGCTTTCTTCCATGTCCTTTAGAAGGCTTCTTGCCTCCTCCCGTTTAGCAATCGGTAGACGTGTTGGACGTTACTTGATTGGTGGATAATTTCCTGTATCCCAATTCTATGCTGAGTCAAATTGGTTCGACCTACGTTAGAAGATGAGCGAGAGAAAACATCTTGATATTCTTGAATGAAACATTCTGCAGCATTTCTCTCTTCATCGCTTAGTTGTACATTCTGCATTAACTTCGAAGACACATTCTGGAAAGTTACTGCTTGATTTAACGCAGGTAACTGTATTTATATTCTGCAAACACTTTACCTTTCCTAATGACTTTCCCCTCATCAGTAAAATTGGCAACTCTCACCGGGATAAGGGTCCTAGATATGTCAACGAGTTCCGAGACTACTAGTACTTGTTTCAGGCTGTTACAAATGTTGGGATATTCCATGATGCCGCATCGGAAATTTCTATTTTCAGCTACAGATCCAGGATGTAAAAAATTTGTTCTTGCTGGTACTGTGATATCGTCTTCAGCTACGATTTGGAGAATGAACTTCACTCTCAACTTTAATTCCAAACAGGGTTACGTTCTCAAAGCTAGAGTGCAGTTCCTTATTTTTTAAAGTCCAGGAAAAAATTCTATTTCCTTAAAAAGTCTAATCCGATTATGCAAAGGTCGGTAATATTCGATACATACGCCGTGTAATGGCAGGCGGCACTCGCAAACATGATATTAACGCATAACTTTCCATCAGTTTCGATTTTATCACTGTACACAGTTTGGAGGGCAACGCAAGGTGGCGTCCAGCTGAGTTTACCTTCCAGCTGTTGAGCTAAATCTTTCCGTATTTAGGTAACATTGGCTCTAGTAATGATGTAATGGTAATCATATTGCAAAGTACTTCATTGATATGACCCATGGTGAAGTGTTCATTACTACCACCAATCATTGCAGAAATCTGAAGCGTTTTTAAAATGGGCTTCTCATTATCTGACAACCTCCGCTCCGCGAGATGGCGACTAATTAGTTTCTCTCCTTCTTGCTAGAAGTGGTCTTAGCTTCCGTGTCTTGGGGTGTTCCCCAGTTCCTTCGTACGTGTCCGCAGTTCTAGCACCTTAGGATCGGTTTGTTGCTACTTCTGTTCCGCGTTAAGGTATTGAGTTATTTGGTTAAATCGTCTAGATGAGCAGTCAGTTGATCCACTGCCATTTGGATATGATCAGCTCTGATTGGTGAAGGTCTCTACGAGTTGCCTCGAATTTCATGGAGTACAGTAAAGTGTTTTTTAGATCCTTGACATCCACTATTCGCAGGCCTTTCTGTATTTGAGAATTCCGGATGTAGGGACAGAATTTCTCTTGTTTCTGATGGGCAGTCCGAAAAGGCACCCTGTCAACATCCGTACAGAGCTCATGGAGTGTTTCCGTGTGCTTCTGTTGGTGAGATTTTAACTGAAGCCTGCTATAGTCTTTTAAACCCTTCTCGCAAATGCGCAACTATACATGCAGGATAGGACTTTGATGCAATAGACGTTTTAGCAAATGACTCTGTAAAAGTGTTATTTATATCATCAATCTCCAAACTTTTCTCCGTAAGAAAAAACGTTGTTCCTCAAATAATATTATACTTACATGTGCGCATGCACTTTAAAGATGGTCTATTTATGAAGTTGAATTTCCCAGACGCTAATGAAACCAGACATAGCGATTTTTGCAAGTGTTCGTGAGCCTACTTCTTTGGCGTACCATCAAGTATCACTTTGCTTACCCATTAGGATACGTGTGCCCCATTTTGGAAACCAACGGTTAAATATTTTTGGAAGTCTAGTTTTCGGGCGGGGTTTCAAGAATATCCGCTGCGATTGCTATCAGAGAAACGGCCGGCAGACTTTAGCTTCAGAATACCATCCATTTTTCAATGCCCAACAGCGGCCCAGCGGTAAAGTCGCTAAACACTGGTATTCACGACTTTCATTCGATTCCAGGCGAACGGGCTGGTGGCATGGACGCTTTCCCTCATGTGTAACGGGTATACGAGCGAGTTTCCCTAAGATGGTACTACTCCAAGAAGACATCTCTCACCTCAGGCAGATAGCCATCGCAAGCTTAATTAGCCATAATTAAATGAAACCAAACCAAACCTATCCATTTCGTTTGCCACTACAGAGAACTCAGTTTTGTACACTTAACAAGGGGTCTTTCCAACATATGTGGATTACATTTCTCCAACTTTATTTAACCTTGCGTATTCCATAGCCCCCAATTTGCCTTCTAGTATGCCGTTCTCTTTTAATTTTATCTTGACCTGCTTTAATCTTTTCTTGACCTGGTTTAATCTCTTCTATAAGGACTCGATGGTCCCTTCTATCTTTTCTTTCTGCCAATAGTAATTTCAACCTTATTTACTCCGCTATCGCTCCTGCCACCGGCATTCAATCCTACTTCTGACAACAAAAATTATTACGTGCGTAAAGATTCGTAACGGACTGAATGCTCAGAGAACCGGTAATAGCTTGATAAATTTATTTTCCCAAAAGAAACAATTGACAGTCCTGGAACTTTCCGAAAAAGTACTCGTACAACTCTTCTCAGTACGATAGAGCACAACCAGTAGTTACCACTTCAAACTAATCAGAACGTTAAACACAACGCAATGCAAAGCGACGCTAAAAAGGATGCTCGCACGAAGATGTCTAAATACTTCGAAGTCAACTCTGAGCTAATAACTAAGAACTGATGCTCTCTGTGGTCTTGCATAGTTTTGCCCCGGCCGCCGAGGAATTTCTGGTAACCTTCGATTTCTCGATAGATAAAGTTACATATAAGGGGCGGATGCGGTTATAGTTACATACAGAAATCAATTACAGTTATAAACACGGATCTTACCAAAATGTCGCCGGTTTCTTGCCAAATCTGGCGATAAAAATTAGTCACCAAAACCATCGCTAGCTTGAAGGTATCTCGCCAACCTAGCGAGATAGACATTTACCTCTATGGTAAATAGACTTAACCCTGTACTTATCTTTCCGGCATAGATTCACTCTTGAGACATTTCATGTTACATTATGCAAGAGATATTACAATTTTATAGAGTATATGATTGCGCATTATTTTGGCGAAGCAATTCTAGATAATCTAGAATCCAGTTCTAGTATCTAAAAAATTATCTTCAACATCTGCAATATATATTCAAAGGAAAAGAATTTTAATAAGATGTTAATTCATCTAATACAATGTATTCCACATGATTCAACAGGCACAGACCCCAATACAAAATTACAATTGAAGAATAAATTCACAGTAACACTTTTAAAAAATCTTTAATTTTAATGTATGATATTAAAATCCCACTGGACATACACTTGATTTATTTTTTAAGAAATTATGTCTTAATTTTTGTAGGATAATTTCGATTACGCAAAAATTTGTGATGATATGGATACCATAACTAGTGACCTGGAGCAACTGTCAAAAGAGTTAGTGAGGATGAGAGGTAATATTTTTTCTTACAGCACGATATGTATCCACACAAATTATGTTGTTGTTGTATTGTTCATATTATATGGAACAATAGTTGCCACAGCCTACTCCGAAGAGAGGTTGGACTTCTGTTTCCACCCCCCCCCCAGTTTGAGGGAGAGCACCATGGAGGTAGGAAGTCCTTTCTTACCTCTATGGAGAGCACCCCGGAGGGGATCGAGGGTTCTCCCATCCCTCTCCCTTTCCACCAATCCACACGAGAGGACTTTTGGCTCACCGCATATTTAAAGTGCGCCATGCCGCCAACGACACACTATCATGGACCTTATAAGAGATAGACTAACCCAGTAGGCGGGGCGCGCGTCACCGACATGTCGGCAAGAAACAGTAGGGACGATCTGGTTTACTTTAACACTGAAACCTATGGCGTTTGTATCACATAACTCTTTTTAATTATTAAATGTGATACGCTGTATAGTGATGAGATTATGAAAGCCACAGTTTTTTCCAAATAGGATTTAATATATCTCATTAAAGCACTTTTTACTGCATTTCGCGCATTTTTTTCACGCGTATTTCTTGTACAAACATTTTTACTTTGGTAAAACGGTAAAAACTCTACGCACAAAATTTATGAACTTAATTTTGCGTAAAAATAAAGTAAAATTAAATAAGATTGTTAGTACGTGATGCTTTAATTTTACCTTATTTATAAGGTAAAATTAAACAAGATCTGATAATTTTTTTAAAAAATTTAATGAACATATTCAGGCAGTGATTTTCCAAGCTATAATAACATTACAAAACAATCATATTCATTTGATTATATGATAATTAAATTCTTAACATTGAAGTGGATTAGTTATTTTAATAATTCATAAATTTCGGAGTATAAAATTTTCTAAGCGTAATGAAGGGAAAGAAAAAAGATAAAAAAAAATCTAGAAGCACTCAGATTTTATATTACGCCCAAAAGGAACCTTTTTTTAAAGTTTTGTGTGTTACCTATATTTATTGAATACCATGTCCTTCGCCCGTAAACCACATACATTTGAAAACAGCATATCTTTAGAATTTCCGCACTGGAGATAAAACTGTTATTTTCTGTACAGTGCTCGCTCTGAACTCGTTGAGTTTGTTAATCAAAAATTCGTTTTCAAATTCAAAGTTAAAAAATTCAAAGTTTTACAAAATATGAAATAGATTAAAACAAATTCGAAATTCGGCCGTCCAGATGCCCATGTCCGGGTGGAGGATTATATTATTCGAAATTTGATGGCTCTAGATACTGTCGTTTTTGTCACAGTGCGAGAAGCATACATGTATTTATGCAGATTCTCCGGTATTTAATTTCTTTACATATAATACAGGGCAATAATATTTGATAACAACAATTTGCAAGGAGACACGGACATATAGTAAAACAGCGGAAAATGCGCAAAATGCCGCTTCGAAACTAACAGCCTTTCTAGGCTACCGCCGCTTTGGGCTAATAAAATAAATTAACAGTAAATAAAAAAAAAAATCTTATGCAGAACTAAAAATAAATTTAAAAAATAATCACTATAAAATTCAAGCAAAATTAATTATTACGGTTAAATACAATTTTAATATTAGAATTAAATGTATAAAAATTTTTAAGGAGTCAAAAGTGTTTATCACTATGATTTACTATGAAATATAATTGAAATAAAATTCCTTTATAGAAATTGTTCTATAATACTTATCTATCATTTTAAAAAAGCAGTGCAATTTAGAATTTTAAACAAAACTTTCAGAAGTTCGTTTTTAAATATTTTAGTATTTTTTACTTATTTACACCAATAAAAAGCATAATAATTGCAAGAGAAAATGGCTTCTTTGAAATTTTCTGTTAGTTCAGATTTAAAATATTATTATCTAAAAGAAGTAGTTACAAATTTCCTTACAGCATAGGAAAAGCTAAAAAAATATCCAGCTCTGAAAGAATGCAATAGCTTTATAATTATTTGGAAAGTTAATTATGCTTGATAAATATGCTAAATTTTTAAAAATCAATCCCAATTTCAAAAATAAAAATATGTAGAAATTCTAATTTGTGAAATGAGGCGCTACAACCAGCTTTTTCTTGACAATTATACACGCTGCAATAGGCAACCAATGTTAAATTTCTGCAGGGTGTCCCTACTCCTCCGGATGGGATCAAGGTGACAGCCGGCAACGCCTCAGACGAGCGAGAAAACCCTTTGGGTTAGTCTATTTCTTATAAGGTCCATGCACACTATACATTTACAAATATCCATGTTTTCTCCGGGATTTGAAACCGGGCCCTTCGGTACCGTAGTAGGCTCCCCTAACCACTATATCGTCTGGCCGACCACACAAATTATAAATATGTTATATAACAAATAAGACTAGATTACAGTCTAGGTCTCTAAAACCTGAGCATAGGATGCCATACTTTTTAAAAGGCTCTCAAATTCAAACGTTATAGTACATTTCTGTTTAAAGCATGAGATATGTAATTGGGTTAACCAATTTAAAACATTCTACGTCCCAAAAGTATTACTTATGCAAGCGTATAACAAATGTATCCTGGATTTAACTTTTAGAATACAAATTAAGTTCTTAGCTACATTACCTAACTGTGCAACGCTAGAAACATCAGAAAAAGCAAGGATTTCGTTTTGCACGTAAATAGAAATGACTTCTTAAAAGACAGTAGCACATTCATTCAGTAACAGTAAGCATTCTCTTTAAGTCCACTTTTTACCAAGGTGAATTTGTGCACTTTTTATCAATTAAGGAACATAACGGAAATAAAAGTGTGAAACTTCTGTAAGAATATTTAAAAGTGAACTGCAAAAATTAAAAATTGTTTGCAGAGAGAAGGGGTAAAAAGCATTTAGAAAAAATAATCAGATCAAATCAAAATTTGATACGGAGATTTCTCTTTCCGCAATATGCAAATGTTAACAATTCCGTGACAACCGAATGTTAAATTCAATCACTTATTCATGTACATTCTGTGAGATTACTTGAAAAATGTAATCTTGAGCACAATTTGAGTTTGGAGGAATTCTGGTTACAATAAAATGCACAAATAATAAGACTGTGTGAGAATAAACTGCTACCCAATGTTATTAACATCAAAATGAACAACTTTAATAATCAGCACTTAAGTTCAAATTTGAAAGGCTTTAAAATACCAGCATTTTTTAAAGCTGATAGATCACTGACACTTATTTATTTTATATTTTGTGAAACTTTAATGGATTTTTGATTAACAAACTCAATTATTTGAAAATCAGCAATGGCAACACTGTACAGAATAAAATATTTCTCTCTCCAGGATGCGAGATTATCTATCCGGAATTCTAAAGATATGCTGTTTTTAAATATTTAGAGATTTTGTTGTTGAATCGAATTTTATGTGGCGTAAGTGAAAAAAAAAAGTGTCATAAATAAAGTTAAAACTCAAATAATAAAAAGACAAAATTATTTTTGTTTTGTTAACCATCTTACTAAAACTCAACATTGATATAATAAAATGAGAAAGACTGAAATAATATATAAACGTATGCAAACACTTAACAATGCATTAGGGATTTTAAATACATGCTACTATGCAGCTTTAAAAATTTTTGTTGAATTGTATGTGCGAAGAAAACAATGCTTAAGTTAAAAAGACGAAAAGAAAATGGCTTAGCAGAAGTGAATGCAAGGATCAGACTAGAAGACAGTGATCTCAGTGGGAGCATAAAAAATATTAACTAACCTTTTGAGCAGGCGTTAAAACTTGAAACCTTTTAGAACTTTTTTAATTTAATTTTTTTATTGTGATATGATCCATTTTTATGCTTTGTATGAATTTTAAGGTGAGCATATTACACATCAATAGCTCTTCATCTTTCTACTCAAAAAATAATTTTTTCTTCACCCTACCTCTCGTTGGTGAGACCTATGGCATACTCCTGCTTATGTTATGAGTAGAACCATTTCATGTACATGTCAACATCGAATTAAAATATGCTAAAAAATAAAAGCAGCAATGCTACTTCTTTAAAATATATTGTTGAATTGATGTTACTCACTCTGGAATATTTACATAGTAATACTTTATGATTTAAAGTAATGATTGAGAAAAGTATGATTAAAGCAATTAAATACCTCTAAAACAGGGCTGTCTACTGGCGGCCCGCGGGCCGTATAAGGCCCGCCAAATTATTTTTACGGTCCACGAGTACACTTTACTATGAATAAATTTATGTTAATAAATTATTATTATTAATATTAAAATTATTTTACTATGTGAAAATTTAAATCTAATTTGAATTTAAAGTAGGTACTATTAAGTTTGCGTAACTTCACTTAACCGATCCGTTTAACGTCTGATGATGGTTGGCTCAACTTTGGCGCCACATATTATATTTGTGGCTGGTTGTTGTTTACCTATGGTTGGCGCACACTATACCCTGCGCTGTTTGGTTGATTCATGCAATCGTTGTCTAGAATTTGTTGAGGGGTGACTGTGTTATAATATTATTAATTTAATTTCATATTTATTTATTAATTAAAATAATGATTGAATATGAGTGCTACTAATAAAAGAAAAATAGACCTCGAAAATCGAGAATTTCAAAACGCTAGGAGATAGATTATTTATTTATTCTGAACAAGAATGGTTAACCAGTGTTTGGAATGTTTACAAATCATAGCTGTGTGTAAAGAATATAACTTGAAGCGCCATTATCTTCCCATGCATGAAAAAAGTATCATTCGTACATGCGAGACATGAAAATACAACTAGTGAAAAAAATTAAAAAGCAGCTGGATCATCAAACGATTTATTTTAATCAAGAACCAAAATTTCAAGAAGCATCTATAGCTGCATCGTTTGAAGTTTGTTTAGAAATAGTAAAGGCAAAGAAGCCATTTTTGGATGGAGAATTCATTAAAAAGTGTGATTTATTTTGTGATACAATTAATATTGATATCAACTCTTGATCTTGATCTATCAACTCCTGATTGATATAACTCCGTTGATCTTAAATATCACATAGAATTATGTGACCTGTAGTCTGACCTTTTTTACATCTCGTGGAGTAACTGGAATAGAAATATTCAAATTTTTAGATAAAGAGAAATATCCAAAATTGAGAGATTTTGGACTTCAAATTGTATCAATGTTCGGAAGTATATATATCTGCGAGCGTGCATACTCCGATATGAAATATATAAAGTCAAAATATAGAAACAGTTTGAAAGATTCCACTCTTGAAGATATAATTAGACTTGCCACAACAAATATTGATGTAGACATAAAAAATATTGTTGCTAAACAATTACGGCCACAATGTTCTCATTAATATATTACGAATATTTTAGTTTTCTTTTTAGTATAAATAAAATATTTTTTTAATTAATATAAACTGACTTTTCATTAATAAACCTTCTTGGCCCCCAAAATGTTTGGTGAAGAAAATATGGCCCGCGGGATATGATAAGTTGGACAGCGCTGCTCTAAAAGACGAAACCTCGCGTAGAATCAAGATAACTATATACCCAATCTTGAAAGAGAAAAGATATATGCCATAATATCTAAAAAAATACTTGATAAATTGAACAAAATTTTGTCGAGAGAAAATATATGCATGATATATCAATAGCAATATAAAAAATAACTTTTCGAAAATGCAAATTAACATATGTAACCTCACCTGCCTAAACATAATGTAGCAATCCTTCCAGAACGAAAAGGCTAATAAGAAATCTGCTACAGGACAGCTATACAACTCTCACATTGAATATTTATGTTAGTGCCAAGATTGTTAAGAAGTACTCTTCCAATATAGCAGAGTTAAATTACGAACCAAGTATGCAACATTTCATATACATTTCAAGAATTCAATACTAGAGACCTATGAAAGCATTATATCTGTCACGTATTTTCCTATTGGATTAGCAATTAAATTTTTTTGCTAGATCAGTGTGCATACGGATCATGTTGAATCTTCTATTAAAAAGACACAGCATTCTGGCTGTGGGAAAAAAAAAAATATATATATATATATACATGAACTATGGAGTCAATTAACTATGATATATTGCAATGACAGAAACTACAACGCAGCTGCTCTGCAATCACTTTTACTGTCAATAATTTAGTTGGATGGGTATCACTGGGTTTTAGATGCAACCTTTACACAGTTTTCATTGTGAAACCTATCCAAAATTCCAATACAGAAGAAATAGAAAACTCATCAGCTATGCTTCTTATATTTCACCCTTCTTCCAGTTTTCTAAGAATTCTGTCTGGCAGAAAACTGTCTAAGTAATTTCTGATAATCATATTATATTTTATAGTACAGAATAAAATTCACAGAAGTTATGTAAGAATCAGGTTCACTGCTGAGAAATTTGTAGAGAATTCCTGATTTTCTGCTTTTATCATTACAGCCTGATAATGATAAAACATAAATATATAGCAGCTTTCTGATGACGTAAAAGCTTATAAATGTCATTACCTGTTAGTTCATTTAACAATAGTTTTCAGTTAATGAAGAGTTAGTTGCTGCAAAATACTAAATATTATTTCCTATAATATATATCTCATCGATACAATCAAATCAAAGAATGAATACTGGTTTATGAAATTCTGCTGGAGGATTTTCAGTTGTTTTTCTGTTACATGTTCTTCCCTCTGCCAAAGGAAAATATCAGTATAGATTACAGAATTTAGCAGTATAAAATAGCGAAATAAAAATCAGAACATAAAATATTCATTTCATTTTGCTTCTTCGATTGTAAGCTTTATTAATAAAGTATCTGACTCTTATCACTACTTATATAAACTCTTTTGCAAAAAAATCATGAAGGAAGGAAGGAAGTGGTTCTTTTTGATGAAACTGAATATGTGTATAGCTCATACACAGATAATAAAATGATTAAAAAATCAAGATTATAGTACCTGTTCACGGCTCAACAATCACTGAGTGTTCAAATTAGTAATTCGTCGAACTGCCTCTGGCGGCAATGCATGCTTGAATTCGTCGAGGCAAGAAGTGGTAGAGGTTCCTAATGCCATCCTGCGACACATTATGCTAAGCATTCATCAGTTATCGCTCCAGATCTGCGATATTTTGTGGTGCCGAATCTGGCGGCCTACCACGTCACAGACATGCTCGATTGGTGAAAGGTCTGGTGACCTTTCTGGCCAAGGAAGAGCCTGGCATTATCTTTTTGGAAAATGGCCCCGGGATGGCGTGCCATGAAGGCAACCGACCACAGGATGGTATCTACATATCGTTTAGCTGTTAAAGATGTACGGAGGATCACTAAAGATGACCTGCTGTCATAACAAATAGCGCCCCACACCATCACACCAGGGTTTATGACTGATTGGGACCGCTGGCCTCGTCCTCTCCAGACACAAACACGGTGGTCATCTGCTTCAAGAGTGAAGCGGGATTCATCGCTGAACACTATACGATACCAATCTGATGGCAGTTATGATGATGGGCTGCGACACCACTCCAGACGACTCCGCTGATGTTGTGGGGTCAAAGGCAAACATCTTAAAGGCCTCTGTGAACGTAACCCGGTCTCAGACAAGCGCCGTGAGATGGAGGATAGTACTACGAGAGGTATAGACGTAGCTGTAGTGCATTGAATAGTCGACAATGATATCGTTGGGGCGGTTCGGGCTTGGCGAACAATCATCCTATCTTGCCTCGCATTTGTGCTCCTTGGCCTTCATTTCGTCGGCAATTTCCTTGTAGCAATCATTGCTGCCAACATCTTTGCACAGCAGTGTTTGTGCATTGCAGGTGGCGGCCTATTGCTCGGTATGACCACCCAGCTTCACGCAACCCTATAATGCGACCACGTTCGAAGTCGTTTCGTTGTCTGTAAGATCTTCGATATCCTCATAATGGCATCTTTAGGGAACAGCAACAAAAGATAAATTTTCCACCTCTGTTACTGGTTTTATACTCTGCGAATTGCGCACTATGATCACAATTCCTGTTCATTTGCCTTGAAACTTTAATCATTTGCATGTTCGATCAAGATGTTTTTGCATACCAAATTTCGTCATGACTGCAAAAGTCCTTCTTGGTGCTTCGATTTTTTTACAGTGTATATTGTATTGTATGGGCTCGCGGATTTGGAGTATACGACTGTAATACTTGATGAAGAATAAAAACACAATTTGTTCACCAATATTACCCAAGAGAGTTCCAAAAGGCACGTTTACAGTCATCTAAAAACTACAATGAATATGCTGGAGCAATCAGCAACACAGCCTTCAGGCTACAATGGTGAAGAGAGCTTCATAGCTAAGCACTAAAGTACAGTTCCCGACTCAGTTCGGTTTCTCTCAAGCTTATTTCTGAACTTAATATACTCTTCTTTGTGTACAAGCAGGGTTAACCTATCTTTAAAAACATTCTCGAAGAAAGCCGCTAAGAATGCATTCTAGAATGTCCTCGCTCCGTCTATGGCATATTGCCAATTTTCAAGCCAAATCTGGCAACCATGCCTTTCCCTGCGAATCTTTGGCAACCCTAACCACACTATGCAGGGAAGCTACCTTACCACATCTAGGCATTCCGTAACAATATATATATATATATATATATGTATGTATGTGTGAGTGTTTGTGTGATGAAAATCTGTTTCGATGCAGATAATTTGATATTAGATGAGTGCTTGACTAGGGAAGAAAACAATTATTTTGCAGTCGTGAGAGGACTGAAGTTAGAAGATCACTGAAATATCAATTTAATAGTAGATGATGGGAACTTTTGAAGAATTACAAAATCACTTGTCAATCCAAATATATTACTTGTTGATTATTCTATTCAGATGCATTTTACAACATGACGCAACATAATGGGGACATTCTGCACCCAGCAGTTCTAATTATGACATATTACATTTTTAAAAATGAACAGAAGCAGCCAAGCAAAAGACACTCTTTTAGCAACCAGCATAGGCAGCCAAAAGCATGTAACTCATGCACAGTGACTGGGTAAAAATCTAAAGAAATGCAGACGTGTTGAAAGGGGTTATGTTTTAATTAATGATTAACAATAATAATAAAAGAAATCTGAAAGCTTTCAGATTTTATATTATGCCCAAAATAGCATTTTCCTAGCATTTTGTGTGTTATCTTTATTTATTAAATACCATGTGCTTTGCTATTAAACCGCATAAAATTCAACTCAACAGCAATATTATGAAATATTTTAAAACAACATATCTTTAGAACTTGCAACAAACAATTTCGCGAGTCAAGATAAAAACGTTTTCTTTTTTCCATACAGTGTTGACTTTGCTCGCTTTGAAATCATTTAGTTTGTTAGTAAAAAATTTGTTAAAAGTTCTGCAAAATATGAAATAGATAATAAAAGAAATTTGAAATTCAAAACGTGTGTGGGTGGAGAATTACGTTATTCAAAATTTGATGGCCATCGTTTTTTCACAAAGCTAAAAATATCCATGCATTCATGCAAATTCTTCTTTATTTTATTTCTTTAAATATAGTACAGGGCAATAATATTGGTGGCAACAATTTAAAAAGTGATTTGCCATTTATAATGAAATGCCACAAAAGTGCCATTTTGAGAGCCCTTCTGGGCTAAAAATTTAAAGGTCTATTGTCAGTTTTTTCCAATCAAGTTAACAATCATATTTCATATTACTTTTTTTCTCTTTTTCCTGATACCAGTTGTTGCGTTATTTTCTTCCTTCACGTTCGTAGATTTGGAGTGAATAACGACGGCACTGATGAAGCATCGAAACACACTTTATTTAGCCAATATTAATCAGGACAGTTCCAAAACACTTTTACGGTCGTCGAAGAACTACTATTAACACGCTGACACAATCAGCGACACAGCCTTCATACTATCAGGCTATAACGGTCGAGACAGCTACACTGCAAAGCACCAGAGTACAGCTCCGGACTATGCTTGGTCGTTCTCGGAACTCCACGTACTCTCGAGACTCTCCACGCTACAACTCGCGATGCACTCGATGATACAGAAGAGTATAGCTCTCGACTCAGCACAGTCTAAGACAAAACTCGACGATGCACTAATTCGTGATACACTAAAAGACTCTCTCGATCTACTCGGCGCTAGACTTCGAGACACTCGCTCAATGACTGACTATCAGCTCGCTAGACGAGGTACACACTAACTGACAGCGGACCAACACAGTTTATATAGCTTTCGGCTTGTGTTCGAGAACATTCTGGGCTAAACCGGTAAGAATTTGTTCCAGGTTCTCCAACCTTCCATGGCATATCGCCAATTCTGTCACCAAATGTTTGCAAATGAGCGATTTCTCTCCAAATGTGGCAACCCTGCCTTCCCTATCCATTTTATGGCAAACCTAAACCTGTTTTGTGGGGAAGCTATCCTACCACACCAGTACTTTTCGTAACACTGCCCCTCCCAAGGACTGCACTTCCCGGGCAGTACAACCCTTGGTCAGAAGCCTAATTCGATACAAACAAAACGTAATGAAACAAACATAAGGTATAACTAAAGAAACAAATATTTACACTATGTACAAATTAAACACATAACAATTTCAAATTACACAAATTAAAATTCTAAATGAATTTCAGTCTCAGTCTTTTCATTAAGTTATACCCGTGTCAAATATTTTTCCTCTGCAGTTCTCAGATGCATTTCTGTATTGCATATCACAATCTGAAGATATAGTTCTTTTAGACTTTTCATCCACAGGAAGATGTGAAACAGTTTGTTCACCACTCTGTAGTTCATTCGCAGCATGCATACAATTCACCTCGGTATTTTTAGCAGCTGCTACATACTCGTTTTCCCTTGTTTCCTGGGAACCAGCTTTAAATTCTGCATCAGAGTCATGAACGGAACCCGATTCTTTACAAACAGAAGCATCCTGGTTTAGAATCAAGTCCTTGTCTGCACTATGAGGCACACACCTAGTTTGTGAAGTGAATGAATTTTACTGCAATACTGGAGTGCACTGCTTAAGCTGCACATCAGCTTCTCCCATCTCTGCTTCACATGCACTTTCAGATGGTTCAACGCATACTGCCTGAGACTTTGTAACTTCACTATCAGTTTTGACAAACTTCACAGTCGTATTTTCACTTCCACTTCAGGCACTTGAGAATCAAAAGCTTCCTTCGCGTCTTTTATTTCTTAATGCTTTCGTTCGTTTTCTTTAATCCCGTTAGATGTTTTATCCTTGATTTCTTGATCTTTCTCAGACAGTTCATTAGCTACTTCCTTCATTTCTTCATCCTTTGATTCTTCAGATGCCATTTCTCTCATTTCCACATCGTCTTTTATGACTCCAGTTTCTTCTGGAAGCTCGACTTTCACCCGTTGGAGTTAACATAACATAACATTAGTGGCGCTTCCTTCTGATGAAAAGAAGGAAAAGAGTTTAGGCAATGTTGCCCATTGTTCTTCCGCTATATGATCATTTAAGTCAAATGTTTTAAATGGTAATTCCTGTGAAAGGTAAATAATAAATAAGATCTCAAACTGACACCAAATATATAGTATCAGCAAAAGATCCCATCTCTAAATTCAGGATGTCAGTTAAATCGTTAAAACTTGCCAACTGGATGAAGAGCTGATTCAATCCCTCCCAAACTACCCGTTGGAGTTGCTCTCAGACCTTTTCTTGGCCAACATTTATTTCTTCTCGTCGGGCTTTCTTCTCTTCCAGTCTGGCTTTCATCTCTTTCAGTCCAGCTTTGATTTCAGCCTTTATCTCCTCCTGCCCGGCTTTCATCTCAGCAAGCAGTCCATCAAAGTCTTCGTTTCCTCTGCCACGACTTTTCTCTGCGCGCGGGTCACTGGCATTCACTCGCAAATCCCACTTCTGACACCAGTTGTTGCGTTATTTTCTTCCTTCACGTTTGTAGATTTGGAGTGAATAACAACGGCACTTGATGAAGTATCGAAACACACTTTATATAGCCAATATTAATCAGGACAGCTCAAAAACACTTTTAGAGTCTTAGACTATGCTGAGTCGAGAGCGTGTTTATAGTAGACTGTGTTGAGTCTACAGCGTGTTTATAGTAGTCGAAGGACTACTATAAACACGCTGACACAATCAGCGATACAACCTTCACACTATCAGGCTATAATGGTCGTCGACACAGCTTCACTGCAAAGCACCAGAGTACAGCTCCCAACTCTGCTTGGTCGTTCTCGGAACTCCACGTACTCTCGAGACCCTCCACACTACAACTCGCGATGCACTCGACAATA
Organism: Stegodyphus dumicola; assembly: GCF_044657685.1. Classification (NCBI taxonomy): domain Eukaryota; kingdom Metazoa; phylum Arthropoda; class Arachnida; order Araneae; family Eresidae; genus Stegodyphus; species Stegodyphus dumicola. Next base: position 207,355,172 of record NC_140771.1, read on the forward strand.
CACAAGAGTACAGCTCTCGACTCAGCACAGTCTAAGACAAAACGATGCACTCGACGACCAACTCGGCGCTAGACTTCGAGACACTCGCTCAGTGACTGACTATCAGGTCGCTAGACGAGGCACACTAACTGACTGCGGACCAGCAGGGTTTATATAGCTTTCGGCTTGAGAACATTCTAGGCTAAACTGGTAAGAATTTGTTCCAGAAGATTCTCCATCCGTCCATGGCATATTGCCAATTCTGTCGCCAAATGAGCGATTTCTCGCCAAATGTGGCAACCCCGCCTTGCATAGCCATTTTATGGCAACCCTAAACTTGCTTTGCGGGGAAGCTATCCTACCGCGCCTGTACATTTCGCAACGCATGCATGAGTGTGTGTCTGTGCATATGATAAGAAATATGAAAGAAAATTACTAACTAAATTTAGCTACAGCCTTTTTAATTCCCGATTTTAATTTGGATACAATCCCCTCCAAGGAATCTGTACTGCACCATTTTATCACCTTTAACGCGAAAGCTCTTATCTAATTACCATTTAAAACTGAAAATTGGAGCCAAGCTTATAAATACTCCAGTTGCTTTACATTCAGCTTTCTTCCTGTATGTGCACCTGCACATCTCTCACTTACCTGTATCTTCTATTATTTAAGATGTGATCAGTATATATAAAATTGCTGAGTGCTTAAAGCACCACTCCCGCATGTCTGCCACTTTTATCACCCCTATGGCCATGACTACAGAATTATTTGGTTTTATCATCTGCAAATATATATATTGAGAGTGAGAGATATACACACATACATACACATGCAAACACCTCCAAAAATCGAAACCTTTTAGTTTGATTCAGGAATCAAATTTGCCATTCACAAATTTACATATAAGCCAACCTAGGAATAATATTTTAAAAAATAAAGCCAGCAGCCACTACTTATAACACCCATGTAATTAAAATTTTAGATAAGTATAGCATTTTATAGTTTATGCAGAGTTAAAAAAAACTAGAATTTTCACTTCATTTTCCATAGTACAAGAAAAAATATCCAATGCACAAAATTTTAAAAACTTTATTATACATATTTAAAACATTGAGATTTTAAAAAATTTGCTCCATTATGAAGCATACATCTAGATTCAGTCAGCTGATTTATAATATATTTTAAACTGATTTGAAAATCAAATTAAATTAGTGTATACTAAGAGTTCAGAATGATTTACATATATGTATCACTTAATTAAGAGTTTGATTAACTGATGAAGTAAAAAATTTAATATTTTCATATCATATGTCATCTTTTAATTAAATACACATCCATATTATTCTGAAAAAATATTAAAAGCATAGTACATGTAGCATAATTTTTAAAATTTTGAATTCCTTTATTATCTAATTCTACATAACATGATATTAATCTAATTCTACATAATTTGCTACATGCATAATAACTACATGATCTTAATCTAATTCTACATAATTTGCTAGCTTTAAAGCTTGAATCTCAATGATGGCATCATTAATTTCTCATATTTCCCAGTTCAAATAAATACCTATTTAGTCCACAAAGTCAGATTTTATACATTATAATACATATTAATAGACTTTATTAGACATGGCTATATTTACTCTCTGATATATATATATATATACAGACTTACCTGTATCTACAGAAATTAATAAAATACACTTTGTTAAAAAAAGAGCACCTTCAAAATATTGAGCCAAAAATACGAAAGATGCCATGCATATGTGGTTTGTGTAAAATGATTAAACTCACAGCACCAATCAGCACTGTGGAGCGATACAATGAGCATCTGAAGTGTGCAGCTGGTAGAATGTAGAAGGGCACTTGCGCTGGGTAACCAGCATTTACAATTGCGCTGATGGCTTAGATACACAACATTATAATGAAAGATGCCTTTAAGACGTCTCGATGGTGTTATGAACAGTGGTCAGATATTGCTAAATGAGGGCAGTTGGTCGAGCAGGTAGATCAGCCAGCTTATTGGTTGAAACAACATGGTCGTTGTCCATTGCTACAATCAGTGGCTCAGCGAAAGCCTATAGTCAGCTGCCATAGAGGCTCGAGATGTCTACAGGCCACCATTTTCGTGCAATTAGAAGAGATGCCATTGTCTGCACCAACAGTTACACTATCATCGATTCAACGCCATTTGCTAACATGCAGGGATCCCAGGATATGATTCACAGAAGACTATGTGACTAAACATCTAATTAAGACATTTGCTATTCACACTCCACAATAAGCAGTGTCGTTTTACATGGTGTTGCTCTCACTCAAGTTGATGCAGTATGTGATTGGATAAATGCAATCTTCAGCAATCAATCATGTTTTTCTCTCAATGGTGATGACGGCCGCAAAAGTGTCTGTAGACAGAGCGATGTGCAGTCCAGTCCAACGTACCATTTATTACTGAGTGGCACACATCCAGAACACAAGGTGTGCAGTCTGGGGAACGAGCAGCTGAGACAGCCATTCATTTAGTCGTGCTGCAAGGTACTTTGACTGTTTATAGGTATGCTGACAATATTTCGCAGCTGATTATACTGCTTAGCAAGTCGTCTAGGTTGCTGAATGTGGCTAAGTTTGTCCTGCTGTTTTCCAGCAGGACAACACCTAGCCACATTCAGCACCACTTTTCAAACAATATCTTTGACGTGTTAATGCCATCGACTGGCCTGTCAGGTCTCCAGATCCGTCACCTATCGAAAATGTTAGGACATGTTGGACAAGCAAATTCAGCCATGTACAAACTGTCCCAACTCGCTGATCAGTTGCCTCATTTGTGGCACAATCTACAGCATAGGGACATCGGTAACTGAATTGATTCCATATTCAACTGAGTATCTGCTTGTATAGCTGCCAGGTGTGGCTTTACCACCTACTGATTTTCACATTCTTTGTTTTGCTACTCATAAATAAAATGCTTTTTTCACCCAGTTTTAGATCTTTGTTTATCTACTCGAACGCTATACTACTGTCAAGTTTCATAGTTGTGGCTCAATTCTTTCTGGGCGCACACATTTTTTTGCAATAGAGTGCATAACCATTTCTTGAAGAAAGAGAAATTTTAATCTGCCAGACAAAGAGAAAACATCTTAATGTTTTTTAAAAATTCACTGATACACAGAACTGAGTTCAACTGCCTGACAAGCAAAGGTAGCTTCTGCATTCTAAATTTCATAGTTATGTCAGAAACCATACATTTAAATATATTAATTTTGCAGGAAATGTAATTTTAAATTTTTATATATTGCCACTGCCCTGAATGATGTGGAGACTGTGGATGCTGACAGCAAGCATGAAATCAAGGGCATAGGTTTAATTGTACATATATTGCCTTTTCCCCATCTTGCAGGTGTTAATATTGGTCACCCTTTGTGGCAACATTATCATTGATGAAGCAGTAAAGTGAAAATGGATTTAGCCATAATTCGCAACAAATGTTTAACCAGAAAGTGTCTGCCTACTGGGAGGGGGGAGAGAGAAAGATTTAGCGCAGTATGTATCATCCAGGAAACAATTTTCAAAATTTTTATTGAAAATAAACATAAAACGTACTCATTTGCAGTGACAACAGTAGACCAACATCTCACTAAAACACAATTGTAGTTTTCAGATACATTAATAACTATTGATGAAAAAATTTCAATTAGTTAAATTTTTTATAGCATTTAAAGAACAAATGAAATGTATGCTTTTCAAACAAAAAATAAACCAATAAAATCATAGTAAAAATTTATTCTATAAGAATTTGAAATCCACTATATTATGTAGATCAGCAAAGGATGGAAAAATGATGTATAATTAAAAATTCACTTCTGTTGAAATTTGTCTTTAATAATGCATAGAGACTTTAATTTTGGCTTTAAATGAAGATATATTACTTTTCGTGTTCCTGCCACCCAGATGGTATAGAGGTTGGGGAAGCCGACTATGACACCAAAGGACACGGGTTCGAATCCCGGAGGAGATATCGCTGTAACTGTCCATCCCTTCATAGGAGGCAAAAGTGGTCCACCTATTAAGTGCCTCCATAATAAAGTGACCACTACTTCTGACCTTAGTAGTGGCTAAGCCAAAGTCGGCTGAGGGCCCGCCACTAGTTAAAAAAAAATTGTGTTCCTATTAAAATAGATTTTTTATCATACATTATCACTTCATATTAAAAAAAGATTAATAAAATTATGATTTAAAATTTTGTTGTTTCATTTAATATAACTAACATTAGAGGCCAAACAGTCATAATCACTCATTAGTGGTGGCTGTTAAATTAATATTTGATGCAAAACAGGTCAACCATCTGAGTGTTATTAAACTACAACTGAAGTAACTTGTCATGTTACCAATTTGATAAAAAACAGTTTCAGATATTGCTATGCAGAATTTTACCCATCTAGATAATATAATAGTAGTTGCATCTTGCAGCTTTTACCTCCTTTTTTTAAAAACAAAATCTCCCATTTTCATCGAAATAAGATGTTTGTACTAATTTAATAGCAGATGCTTAACAGCATTTTCAATGTTTTACTAATGTATAAGTATTTGGACACCTGTGATATAAAAGAAAAACAAAATTTGCTCAAATTCAAAAGTTGGTAGAGCCACCTTGAGAGCCAATTAAGTTTCGATCCTCCGGGGTATGCTTTTTACAAGTCCTTGTATGATGGCTATTGGAATTTTCTTCCACTTGGCTTGGAGAAGACATGTCAGTTCCTTCACCGATACTGGATGGTTGTTGCAACCCTTAAATCAGCAATCCAACTCATCCTACAGGTTCTCGATAGCATTTAGGTCTTGGCTTTCAGGTCAGTTCATTTGGTCAACCCACTGTCATCATACCTATCCATGGTAGGAAGCTGGCGATGTCATCCTGAAAGTAACATGAGTCCAACCGTGAAACTGCTAAAATGTAGGAAGTACACTGTCATCCAAAATAGTGCAGTAGGCATAGGTGTTCACTTTACCATGAGTTTGGACCAAGGATTCTGGCCTTTACCAGGTAAACATCAGATCATAATTCACATTTTACCAGGTAAACATCAGATCATAACTCTACCGCTGCCAAACTTTACTGTACGCACAATGCATTCTGGCTAGAGGCATTGTCCAGGCAGACACTAGACCCAGACCCTGCATCCAAACAATAGAAGGTGAATCTTGATTCACTGCTCCAGAGAACTCGTTTCCACTGATCAATGGTCCACGACACGTTTTGCACCATATTAACAGAGCAGTGGAGTTGTACTTTTTGATCAAAGGCTTCTAAGTAGCAGCACGGCAATGAAAAGAAGCAGATGTGCTTTTTTATGGATGGTATTGATCAAAACAACACTCTTGGTTGCCTGTTGAAACTCCTGAACTATGTGGGTCATCGGATAGGTGCGGTTCTTCTGAATTTCTCTGGACAGCACTCATCATTGCCTATCTCCGTTTCATGGGTCTGCCAACTCAAAGCAGATTCTAAAAATTGCCACTCACCTTCCACTTCTGAATCACATAGGCCACTGTCAAATTTGGGTAATTCAGCTCACTAGATATGCCCTTTAAGGATCCACCATTTTTGTGATAGCTGATGATTACACCTTTCTTGAAATCAGATAACTCTGCAGTTTGTGGCATATTGCATGCCACTAATGCCAATGTTGTTTACATGATATTTAATGGTGGAGGACATGAAGTGTATCAGGACCGCAGATATCAGCATTTGCATGGGTGTCCAAATACTTATTGGCAGATAGTGAATAAAATAAGTCAATTTTAATTTTAGAAAGCCTTGCTGCACCAGGGAATGAGCTCTGTGTACTTTATCATTAAAAATTACTTATCTAAATCTTATATTTCTTGCCTATAATTTGTAGAGTCTCCCTTTTATGAAGGAAGCTTTCTATACTAAAGAATATTGTATTAATAATTATGTGGTCGAAACATTAAATAAATGTTTTCCATGTTTATATTTTAAGAATGCATTTCATTCAGAAACTTCACTTATCTGATGGTTAAGAAGGAATACCACCAGGCAGGATAACTGGGCTTCAGAAGCTATGAAATAACCTCATTTGAAATATTTTACCTAATATACTACAAATCAAAAACAATTTCAGTTCAATAGAACTTATGCTTTTTATTAAAATTTCAAAAACCATACCATTTGGATACCGCATGAGTGTTTTTATTTTCAGCACTGAATATCATGAATATATATATATAGGCCCGGTGGTGCAGTGGCTAGTGCGTCGCACAGCAGCACCACAGGTCCGGGGTTCGATCCTCGGGCTGGGCAGGGTCGACTCTGCCTTTTATCCCTTGATTTCCATCTTTTGGATCGATAAAATGAGTACCAAGTTCATTTGGGGACTAAACACTGGGGGTCCTGCAACCAAGCTGACCACTTGTTCAGGCCATATGCTTATGCACCCCGGGGCCCACGGTCAAGAAAGCAGATTTCGGAGCACTGCAGGCGTTGGCCCACTAGGGCTGTTACGCTACTGACTTTAGTTTATCTATATAGCATAGTCAGAACCTAATTTAGACTTGATAAGGCCCTAAGCTATTTGAAATATGGGGCCCTTTATAAGTCTGTTATACTATATTTTAATTATCTGGGGCCCCCCAAGAAAGTGGGGGCCCTAAACTATAGCTTGTATAGCTTATACATAAGTCTTGCACTGAGTATAGTACAGTAAAAGATTGACTATCCAGAATGTTTGGGAAATTCGGAATTCTGGATAAGTGAAATTGACTGATAACCGACTGATATGATTGATTGATAACCATAAAACACAATTAAATACGGGAATCCTTAAATTTTAATTTAAAGTTATTGCATAGAACAGTAAAAGCTTGACTATTCAGAATCCTCAGGAAATTCTGAATTCCATACACGAAATTTATGGATACCTGAGCGTATATAAAACGCAATTCATGGTAGGAAAGTCATGTAAATGGAGAAAGAAATTTCCAGTCTAAAATAATAAAAACAGCCATCTTCTTTGTTATCAGTCAGTATAAAAAGCCTACATTTAAAATTTATAAAATTTTTAAAAAAATGTATTCCAAACATAAAATCTGGCATATTGCTGAAGGCTGATAAGCCTTCAACATAAGAAATTAAAGCATCTTATTCGATTATATAAAAGACTATCAATCATAAATGTTAGCAAAGGTGCCACAAAACATGCTCAAAGAAGCTTAAAGATTAAACATCATTCTTTATTTAATTAGAATCATAAGATTCAAGTCATGGACATAGCATTTAAAAGTCTTAAATTGCATATCATAGTTCATGTTGCAACACCATTGTTTATTCGTTTTCAAATAAGGTGGCTTATTATTCCCATTTAAATACACTTTTTTTGGTGCAAAGGTTCTATAACTTTGAAAATACTCCATGTTGTTGAAAGAAGGCAGATCCCAAATTGTAACCATTTTTCAAACTGTGGGGAAAAGCAGATAAATAACAGTTGACTTATATTTTCTTTACAAAAACTAAACTGGCTTATCAAGAATTAATCCAATTTATATAAAATTAAGGTGAAGATCTTATGACTATGTGACATTGTGCTTTTACGTTATTGGTTGGAAATCACATTATCTGGTGACAGTTGTTGAAAATGGTCAATGGGAAAGTATGTTAATATCAAATTTGTTAAATAATTATAATACTTTGGAATGCATTTAGCAGAACTGAGAAGGTTTGTTACTCTAATGCTCCTTCCACATAGTTAAAATACTGGCAAATATAGTGATCACAACAGACAAAATAAAGCCTATTGTGAACATAGGAATTTCTCATATGCTCCAATGCCATAGTAAGAAAAAGCTTCTACATGGAGTTCACATTAGAAGTTTCTTGATAGTAACTTCCTATTTTTCTTTGTGCAAGGTGTATCCTGTTCCAAAGATGAATTCTTGGATCAATAAGTTGATTACAATGGTAGGGAGGAAAGTGTGCCTTCTGAAAGACAGCCATGCAATTAATTCTATTCACAAGTTATCAGCATGATTTCAAAACCCGTGCTTTTTGATGGCTTAACACATCTCCAATTTGCTTAATTTTGTAAAGGAATGTTTAAAAAAAACTGGAACTATAAAAATTTTTTAGTTACTTGAGCTTTCCAGTTAGCTGAATACCATATGGTTGGGCTTTTACTGTAAATGAAATAGTTGTTACTTTAAAATTACTGCAGAGTATATGAAACCTTAATTTTCTACACTAAGAAGTAAAAACTAAGCGTTATCTTTCAAAAATAAAAAAAAGGTCATTATAATGTGTTTATTAAAGATGTAAGAAAATTACTGAGAATAGTCTACATTATATTTTCATCACTGACTTGCAACTTTTGGATAATGGTGAAACTTCATTTCTTTATCTACCTTAAAAAATGTTATTCTTAGAGTTGCAGTTACAATAAATTTATCAATAAAGAGTCTGAGGTTAAAAGCTGCAATTTAAAAATAGTGTAAAAGTTTGAAACTGCAAATGAGAAAATGGTTAAATGGTCACAGAACATAAAAAATAGCCAAAGGTCCTCTTTTTAAGAATTCTCATATTTAAGCTCATTCCACAGAGGAAAAATTAAGTGATATTAGGAATTAATGAAGAGAATTGAATAATATCAGATGTTTAAATGATTATGATTTTTTCTTTTTATTTCAGTAGAATGTTCTTTTGCAAACATTGAGCTAGCAAGCAAAATTGATAGCATGGATGTAAAAAACAAGATCCAAGAACTAGAGAAAGCATATGAAACTTGTTTAAACTCCATCAAGAATAATAATGAAACGGAAACTACAATGACGAAATAATTATGTTATCCTAAAATATGCTTCAAAATAAAATTTAACTTTTCCTGTGTATAGTTTTCCTATTAATATTAATGTGGGGATGGGGAAAATGCAATACTATTCATGCTATAGGAAAGTTAAAATCAAAATACATATCTTCACTTTTCCTAAAAAGTGGTTCTTCCCCTCTCCCATCCCAACAACTTTCAGATAATTTACAAATATCTGATAAATGATCGGATAATATAACCTCTTAAAAATAATTGATATTTTAAAATGAAGCAATTTAAATACAACATTCTTGTAAATAATTAACATAAAAATAGAAGAAAAGTGCTATAAGTTAACATGGCAGGAAACCCACATTTTTTTAAATAAAAAATGCTATTTAATTCCTATAAGTATCATGACATCGTTTTAAGTGAAAATGTTTATATACAGAATGCTCTATTTTCTCATATTTATATAAAGAATTCTAATTTTTCATATTCAGTCTTCACTATAGGTAAGTGATTTGAAAGTTCTTGAGGATTTGAAAGCAGAGCTGGAAGAACCTAAAAAATATGAAAATTAAGTACAGAAAAAGTTGCCAGATAAAATTTATTTCAGTGTACAGACTTTAAAAACACAAGGCTAGTAATACATTAAAAATAAGTTTACACATATATTAGACTTGCTGAATTATATTCACACAATATTTGCTAAAATAAATTTTTTGAACCTTTAATTATTACAGTTATTTCTAGCCTCTTACATAAATATATAAAAATATTTTTTTTAAATAAGATAGTTATTTTTTCTATTTTTCAGCAAGTAATCAATGAATGTTTTTTTTCAAAAGGTTTTCATTCTATTAATTGATATTTTAAGATTTGCTAATGTAATGTAACTTAATCAAAAATTAAAAAAATAATAATAAACTATACTTGATAAAAAATGGTTATTAGATTAAACTGAATCACTTTTCAAAAATATAATTTTTGTTTTTATATGAAATTTTTAAGCAACACTTTTTGCATTCTATTAAAACTTTAAAAACTTGTAGTTGACTAAAACTATTAAAACTTTAAACTATTAAAACTATTAAAACTTTAAAACTATTTAAAAAATAACAGAGAGAATAAAAAATCATAAATACACTCATGCTAAAAAATAAGCAACAATCGCAAAACACAGAATAAAACAAAAACTATTTAATGGATATACGTGAAATTGATCCAAGAGGTTGGTGTAGCATTACTAGACCACATAGCAAAAAATAAAGCATACAAAAACATATGTATTATGACCATCTCATCACAAAAAAGCAAACAGGTCGGAAGAATGTGCAAGGGAAATATCATGCTAATAACAGGCATGGAGGCCTATAGCTGAGTTGGGTTACAGCCAAAAACATCGCAAATGAAAATGCTGTGGAGAAAACAACGCAAGGCAAAAACATCGTGGTACAAAACATTGTAGGAGAAAAGAAAGCAAAAAGAAAACATTGCAGTTCTAAAACAACGTGGTACAAAATATTATCGTCAAAAATAAAGCGGTTAAAACATTTTGCAGTTTAAAAACATCATTGCTGAAAATATTGTGGTAAAAAACAAGGCACCTACAAATAATTGCATGACAATAACATCACACACATGCATTTTTCAGATTTTAAAAGTTGTAAATGCATATTCGCATAAAGATTTGGAAGCGCAAGAAATGTCAACGACACTTTAAGAATAAACAGAAACAAAACAAGATTTAATTTCCACCAAAGCAATATCAGATTAATGAACGTGAAAGAATGTAATTTAATAATTAACTAAGCCATTTTTATAGAGGTGACCTCATGCAGTTATTTATCTTCCTTTTTCTAAACATTTTTAGGCTGTATTTTTCATGAAAAATTATGAATAAAACTTTATAGAAAATATAAATTTATTAATGAATTTTAATAAACAACTACATAAATTTAAAATTCTATTAAGTGCTATAAGTTGCATTAATTTTCTACTCATTTTCAATTGCTTAAGTTTCCTTCTTACTTTTTCAGCAAAAAAATTATTAGTTCATTCAAAAATATGAAAGTAAAAATATTCCTCTTTCCTTCTTGTGCTCCCAAATCATTATGCAAAAATGTATTTACAGCTTTTAAAACCTGAAAAATGCATGTATGCAATGTTATTGTGATGTGATGATTTGTAGGTGCTTTATTTTTTACCATGATATTTTCGATGATGTTTTTAAACTGTGAAGTTTTTTAACCGCTTTATTTTCACTGACGATATTTTGTACCATGATGTTTTATAACAACGATGTTTTCTCTTTGCTTTCTTTTCTCTCACGATATTTTGTACCACAACGTTTTCACCTTGCAATGTTTTCATCAGCGATGTTATCGGCGGACACTGCTGAATTGCATGTTTGACAATGTGGCAAGCTGGCAATAGTGTGGTTAATTGCTTGTTGTTACAATAAGCAATTAACCACACTATTGCCATTCCTGTAGTAATTTACATTGGAGCTTGTGGAAAGGGCCTGATGGCAGAATGCGACCTGCTGTTTATTGCCCCAATATGTCCTCATGGGATCCTCTGGTGATCTAGCAAGCCATGGTTGATTTGGAATTATTTCACTCTCTAGATAACACCGCACCACTTGAGCTGAATGCGGGTGGAAATTATCATCAATAAATATTGAGTTGGTACCCATTGCAGCAATAAGAGGATGCATAAGAGGATGCATAAGAGGATGCACAAGAGGATGCAACGTCGATGCAGCTGTTCATTGCTATCCCAGCCCATACAAGTAAGCTTATGCAGTGGTCTCTTTTGGTGAAGTTCGGCACTTGATAACTTATCTCTTGCTCTCGTCATAACATTGCCGGGAAGCTTAAACTTTTATCTTATCTAAATAACTTCGGGAATCATTCTCCATGTTAAATCGACTCATCCATAAACAATATGTGGCCCCAATGCTCTGGTATCCAACTGCGATGTTCATAAGCCCAATTTAACCATGTTCTGATATGCTATAAGGACAAAGGAACACAAAGCACAGTTCGTTGGGCATACAATCCATTTTCATGCAGTCAACATGACAAAATTTGGTGGGATACAGGCTGTCCAACAGCAGAAGAGAGATATAACGCCAACTGTCATGCTGTTAGTGATCTATGGCATCTTGGACATTGCAATAGGAAGCGATCATCTGCCGCTGTGGTAATCCTCCAGTGTCCAGACCATCTTTTACAGAGGTTTCAAAGCCCTTTGGTAATGATTTCACAGCCTGTTGATGAAACTATGATGCACATTCAGCTCTCTCGCAAAAGCGGTTTGTCTTGCATCAGCCCGCAACATCCCGACAACCCTCTAATATATTTCATCGTGTAAACGGTGTCTTCAGGTTATGCTTTCCGCTTTGACTATCTTGGATTACATGGAACTATTGCTGCTTGTGAACTGACACACGAGTCTGACATGCCAATTTTTAATTTTGTTGTGGTGTGACTACCCAGGTTATGCTAATTTTGGTTGCCTATTTACATTTGGCGATGCAACCTCTACCTTATATACAAATTGTATGTTTTTATTCCCCTTTTCACATTTGTTGCTTATGTCTTGAGCACAAGTGCATTAAAATATTCTGATTTTTCAAAAACTTTAAAGTAATATTAAATTTGTGCACACAGAAGTTGCAATTTGTAATTACATTGTTTACAATTACAATCTGCCAATTAAATGAATTTTACAGTTAGAATATTACTACAGTAAATTTCTGAATACAGATCTTTAATGTAACCATGCACACAATAATTTTGCTTTAACTCTCCAAGTGTTAAAGCCATATGTATACAACCTAACATATTTTGTGTGTCATCTTGAAATACATCCAAGGAATTAAGGCAATATATTAATAGTAATCTGGGTAAAAGGACCAAGCAGTCATTAAATCATTGGGATTAAAATCAAGAAAATAGCTCTTTCTCATGGCATTTTGGGAAAGATAGGCCTTCTTAGTGAAATCCTATGCCAGTCTGAGAGTTACATGCATTTTTTTTTTTTTTTTTCATTATAACAACTACATGCTAATCTAGTTTTACTTTACCTTTAGATTTTCAAGCTTGCTTTCTTTTGTCATATGTTCCCTCAGAACGTAAGAATTACCTTTCTAGGTAAATAAAACAGAATAATTAGATACAGTACTTGTAATTTATTACAAAATTTATAATATGAAGTATGTAGAATCAAATGCAATCTTAATGGTTTCAAATACGAGTCGCTTAAATGTTCAATTAATCACTTTCATTAAGTTAAGCTTAATTTTTTAAAGAAATCTAGATAAATATTAGGGATCCTTTGTTTAAGTTCTTTTAAAAATTAAGTGCAAATTTGATGCATTTTTTGGCCTCCATCAATTAAACAAGAAATGATTCGCAAAGAAAATGTGACAACTTACAGAGAAAATATAATAATTTAACACATAAGTCATATATGCAATATATGAGCCTCCAGTGGTGAGCTGTAGAGGACTCATACGTGCTCTTTGTGAATTTTATCTCTATTTTGCAAGCCCCTTGCTCTTTTATTTTATTTTATATTATTGTACATACCAGTAAATATTTAAATGCTTTTTATGGCTTTTCTGTATTTCTGAAATATTGTACATTAATTTATTTAGTTAGTTGTTATTCAACTGTGAGTTTTAACATTTGCTGAATTACGATTTAAAATTTACTTCACAAGTACTTTTGGCAAAGTGGTGCTTACTATGTATAAAATTTATACACTTTTGGCAAATGACAACATTTCTTGTGCTTTAAGGAAGAACGTGTTTAACATCCATGTTCTAGAGCTATTTGCTGTAATATATTATGCCCTGTATATTTAATTTTTATAATAAATTTTTTCCTGTTTACATGCAATGATAGTTTAGTAAGATATTAAAACCCATAGTCAGCCACAACTAGTGTCAATAAAGAAGTTTCTTTGAATGCTGATATCAAGGAAGATAGAAGAGCAGCTGAAAGTCATTATCAAAATGATTGCTGTCAGCCATGAAGAAGTAGCAGCTAAGGCCAAAGTGAATTCTGCTGAAATGAAGTCTATTGTAATGAATGCTGCTAAAATAAAGGAGAAAATGGTCATTTTTGAAGACAAAACCATGAATACTGTGAACAAAACAGTGGTTACCGTAAAATAGAAGCTTGAGAAAAAGTTAGGGACTATAAACAAAGAAGTTAAAAATGTAAAAGTCTCCTTAAATAAAGAAATTTGTGTAATGAATAGATTAGAAGAGAAATTTCTAGAATGAGTTTCATCTGTAAATAACGTCCTGGATCAGCATATTTTGAACACACCAGCTCATCCTGCTTTGAACACCATACCACATTAGTTATCATATCTCCGAATAAAATGATGGGAAGAAATAAATGATCCCAAATAATGGGAAGTCATACAAAACACAATTTGACATGATTATGCAGGCAAATCAGTGGCATCCCAACACCAAAGTTTTAAAATTTGGCTGCCTGTTTATCATAAGAGATTGCTGAGATCTTGCACACAATTTTACCTGAACCACTTATGGATATTGATGTCATTGTTAATGAATTAGAAATGCAGTTTGGAGAAAGATTTCTCAAAGACTATCACCAATCATTATTTAAGACCTGAGAGCAGAAAGCAGGAGAGGCCCTACAGGAACTGGCAACTGATAAAAAAAAGTAATTCCAGTGTATTTCCAGATTGTGGCTGAGAAATTAAAGGTACAAATGCAGCCATCAATTTCCAGGACTTAATAATTCCAGAAAATATTATATGAAATACATACCTATTTAATATATTTTAGAATAACTCCCACCTACATAATACACTTCTGTGCTCAGCAGTGTAAGTTTTGAAACAACTTTTAAAGTCCTCTTCTAGAATGATCTTTAATGTAGATGTCAAAAACCGCATTAAACAGTTCTTGACATCCACATTAAAGATCAAAGAAAGGTAATGCAATGTAAGGCTGGGCACTGTCATGCAAAAGTAGTCAACTCCCATTCTGTTGAAAACAATGCCTTACTCTGCAAACTCTTTGTTGAAGGCTGGCATGAACATAAGCATAATACAGTACAAAGTCTTTAATCCGGACGTCCATAATCCGGAATGATCTATAATCCGGACCATAAAGCTACAAACTTTATGCAGTGTTTATGCATGCACATAATACATTTATGCACACATGTTTAATGTATAACCAACGGTATAAGCTAAGCTAAAATTATCTAATTATTTCTTTCAGTTAATGTTGCAGATTGCATTGTTCCTTAATATTCTAATTGGATCCGGCTTATTATTTTTTGCAGACTGTTAGAGCAATTTTATAAAAAGTAAGCTTGAACTTTCAATTATGTCAAAAACAGTTTCCGATTCTGGAGTTGCCAAAGGATCTACAAAGCGAAAGCATGTTTCAATGTCCATCAAACAAAAAGTGCAATTGCTGCAAAAAATGGATAAAGGCATGAAGAAAGTGACAGAGAGGTTAGTGAAAACGAAAAAATTTCTATTAACAAGTTAGTCGGTATTCTTGGAACAGCAATTACAGGACTTGAGCAGTGAAACTTTGTAACTGAACAAGAACTTATGTCTGTTTATAGAATTAAAGAGAAAGTATTATCCCATAAAACGAAGCAACTTATACAACTTACATTGAAAGAAATGTTTAATAAAGTAAACAAATAAATATTAAGCTTTTTTTTTTTTTTTTGTAAATTTTGATACCCTTTAGATCATAATTGCTCTTTATTTCATAAATTATGGTTTCATATTTTTAATTTTACAATTTCTTCATGCCATTTTACCAGATTTAAATTGATGATCTATAATCCAGGAAAACCCCTAATCCAGTATCACCAAAGTCCCGACGAGTCCGAATTAAAGACTTTGTACTGTACTATTACGCAGATGTCAGAGGGAACAGATTTATGATGAATTAGTCCTTTGCTATCAAATAAGGGATTAATATTACCTTGATTTTGGACTTTCGAAATAAAATTTTTCCGGTCTTGGTGAGCTTGGACACTGTCAGTCAGAACTATCATTTGCTTTCAGAGTCACATTAGTAACACCAAGACTTATATCTTGTTACTACTGAAGCGAGGAATGCAGGACCGGCATTGCCACTGTCAATGAATTCACGGCACAAGTCCATTCTAAATTGCTTTTGTCCCTCTAATAAACGGTGAGGAACAAATCTTGCTTTCCTCTAAGCCTTGCTTCAAAATTTGCTGAATTACCTCCTTTGAAATGTTTAGTTTAATGGCATGTACTTCAAGAGTTAATCAGCAATCCGAAGTTACAAGCTCACAAACTTTCTTAATTGTATTTGGTGTGTGCACAGAATTCAGCCATCCAGAGTGTCCATCATCTTCCGATATTTTTGTGGCTGTCCCAAAAAATGGCTAAACCATTATGAATGGGACAATGTTTCCTCTCCAGACACTTGTTTCAATGCATCATGGGTTTCTGAGCAATTTTGCCCAATTTGAAGCAGAATTTAATGTTGATTTCCAGCTCCATACCAACTTCGACAACGAAAATTTAACAGCTATGTTTTAATGTGTGTTTGAAGGGCAACCGTTTGCTTCTGAATAGCAGCAACTTCACTGGATATGTGCAGATAAACGACCTGCCAAATACAAACATTACCATGTTCTGTTGATTTATGATTCTCAAAGGGTTACATGAGTTTTGGAGATAAATGGGCGCAGCTTGTACATTGAGCCTCCAATATTTTGTGGATAATATTACAGATTCGATGTGCAATTAGCATTCTAGATAGCTTATAATAAAAAATCCGAAGAATGCTTTGTAATGCATGCAATATAGTGCATGTAACGAAAGTGGAAAAATACCAGCTGCATACAGAAACTGACAAGCTGTATGCACCTGGTATTTTTGAGTGAGTCAACAGTATGGAGGTCATAAGGCTGAAAACAGTTATGGAGCTGACGAAAATAGTGAAAAGGCTGTGAGTGTCTAGTGCATAAAAGACTAGGTAAAAATCTTATGAAGGAGCAGAAATTAGGAAAAGCAGAAAACTCAGCTGTTGGTGTTCTGTAGATATTGTAAGTTTGCAATCAAAATCATGGCCCCTGCATTGAAAGAAAAATAAATATATCTCCTTGCTACATGACTAGATACTGATGTCAAAATAAATATATTGCAAGCTGATATGGCCCAGCATTTGAATAAGTACAACTTCTGTATACAGCTCCATCCTAACATGTATAAACTGTTAATGGAGAGAATATGTTAAGTATTTCAGTGTATAGAAAAATGAATGTGTCCATCAAGTTCACATTCTGTGTATATGAGCACACAATCTTTGTGGCTTATAATCATGCATATCTGGACCTTTTTTAAAAAATATAGATTTGGTTTTGATGTGAAAAATAATGAAACACACACCACTAATGAAGAAATACTGATGATTTGGAGTGGATGAAAATTAAATGAGCTGCTGTAGAACAATTGCTCATCATACATTATTCTACCTTCTAGAACGGAATGCACCATTAGCATACAACATAATCTCACAAGAAACTGAATGTAAGAGTTGCTGATTTTCCTAAAGAAAATACATATTTGAAAGGACTTTCAGTTGGGACTGCCATAGTGGATGTAACAAAAGATAATGTGCCAAACATCGCCCATGTAACTGACAGGTTACACACTTTTACAAAAGAAAGAACATAACTTTATGCTCCCCTGTGACAAGTATTGTGTGAAGTTCAGTCAATTAGAAGCAGAGTCTCCCTTAATTAAAAAATTTAACTGCAATTACATAATTAAATGGCAATCAAATTAAAGTTGCAAGTCATTTAATTAAAAAAAAATAAAGACGTCTCCTCAACTTCATCTAGTAACATTGGTCGCATGAATGTGACACAACAGTGGATTGTCACTGAAAGCTATTCACCTATCAGATAACATCTTTGGTGTCTTTCTTTTGCAAAACAAGAGAAAGTTAGAAAACTTCTAGAGTAGATGCAGGACAATGGAATTATTGAGTCTTGACTTTGGCCTTGATCTATCACCTTAACTTGGGAGAAAGATAGCTTCATGTTTTTTTTTTTTTTTTTTAATAGATAGATGCCTAAATAACATTACATAGAAAGACAGTTACTTTTTGCCTAGAATCAATGATACCTTAGACATACTAGCACGAAACAAACAGTTTTCCACTCTGGATTTGGAGAGTGGTTACTGGCGAGTGGAAACAGACTTTAAGGATAAGGAGAAGACTGCATATACTACCAGTTAAAAACTCTGGGAGTTTAAAGTAATGCTTGTGGGATTATGCAATGTTTCAGTGACATTCAAACACATAATGGAGGCAGTTTTGGAAAAATCTCATATGAAGTTTGTCGTCCTCTATACCTTGATGATATTTTTATATTCAGACACACTTTTGAGCAACATTTGAAAAATACCCAGAAAGTGCTACAAAAACTCCAAAAGGTAAACTTAAAGTTCAGCTCAAAATTTGAATTATTTGAGAAAGTACATTATCTTAGTCACATTATCCCTACTGAAAGCGTATGCTCAGATCCAGAGAAAGTCAAGGCTGTGTAGTGAAATCATTTAAAGAAAGTTCACCATTTGGGTCAAAAATCAAATATTTTTATTCAAACTTGCAAAAACTAAAACATTTCCAGCATGGGGATCTTCAAGCAAGAGGACCTTTTACATTTCTCACTCGATATTTAGTTTGGTAGAGTAGCAATGCAAAGACGTTACAGTCTTAAATTCCTTCCCTCACAAGGATCTTTTCGAAGAAAAGCTTTATTTTCTTAATGAAAAAATTTATTAATAAATCATTTTTTAGGAGTATATTATTTTGCTCTTTTTGAATTATATCACATGCAGGCAACCTTTTATCAGATACAGCAAATCTTTTGTCTCCTATAGGCAGCTCAAAATGTCCCTTCTATTAGAAGAATGATTTCTCGAGAAATCATTCTTCTAATAGAAGGCAAAAAAATAGAGGCGCAAATTCTTTAGTTGTCGAGCGCTGGAGACTCTAGCTACGCCCCTGCACAAAAGTCTAATTTTTAAGAAATTATTTTCTTGGGACACAGGATATTATTTGCAGATCTTTCTGATGCTCCCATAGGTTGCATTTTAACATCTAGCAGTGTATTGTTGTTTATACCTAAAGATACAAATGGAGGAGAGATAGAAGTTTTCAAAGCATTTTTATTATTTTTAGTTTTAAATGTATTAGTTAGAGAACTAGCTTTAGTCAGTTCCATATCTTGTTAGGGCAAAATTGTATTATTTAAAACAGTAAGTTCACATGTTCTTATAAGAAAACAATGAAATCATGGTTTATAAACAGCTTCTGTTCATAAAATGCAGATAAAATATAAGTATCATTTCTGTCTACTACATTGGATTTTGGTATTTCTAGATGAGGTATTATATAAGTAATTTTACAAGGTTTTCTTTTAGCTTCTTCAATTTTGCTTTAATTTAATGTAATTTGCTTCAATTTAATGTTTCCTTTTTGTTGTTATAAAAGGAGAGGCCTTTGTAAGATGTAATATTTAACATTCATATTCCCCAATAGGCAAAATTTAATTTTCAGTCAGTATGTCTTAGTCCTTATGTTCAATTTCAGAATTTAACTCATCTGTCAAGCCTAGATTTTCCTTTCTTCTAGAAGTCAGAGTTAGGCACAAGTTTGAAAGGTGTTTATTATATGAATTTGAATTTCATCTTGTTTTGCTTTTTTGAGTAATAAGGCTATTTTTTTACCTAAAAGTTACATTCATTGATCTAATGAATCTCTTAATACTGCCGCCTAAAAGTGCTGCATGCATACGGGTTCATAATAGATTAAATACACATAGGCTCAATGATAGGCTAATAAAATTTATTTTATGAAAGGAAGCACTTCAAAGTCCTGAAATGTTCCACAGAAATATCCGTACAGGTGTTCACAGTATAACAGGGTATGAACAGTAGTTACACTTCAAACTACTAATAACGTTAAACACAAAACAATGTAAAGCACATCTAAAGAGAAAGCTAACCAGGAAATATCTCAGTTCATGCTGAACTAACAACTAACTAACTGAGAGCAGATGCTCTCTCTCTCCAGCCAATCAAATAACACAACCATACCTTGTCTCTTTTGTTAAATCGATGTCCTGTAGCTCTTGTGTCATATCAGGTCTTCATCTTCTCCGTTGGCAAGCTGACTCGCTCTTGTGCAAAATTGCGCATCATTTCAAACCGTGCCTGGAGATCTTTGATGTATTCCTCTGGCAATGAAGGCACATCTGGAGGGAGAACAAACAAGAGACCACAAGGCAGATCATAATCGAATAGCACATGGGCTGGCGAATAGCGGATAGTCACCTTTACATGTCTGGGAATGTAAAGGTGTCATTTGGATTTTGTCATTGCCAAGTAGCAGAGTTCTTTAATTACAGCCAATATAAATTTCTTCCTTGATCAGAATGTAAAGGAAGAGGCACTCCAAAACCTGGAAATCCAGTGCTGTATCATTACCACTGCTACTACAATAACCTCTTGATCAGAAATAGGATATGCTTCAGGCCACTTGGTGAAGTAATCAATGACAACCAGGATGTATTTGTTGCCAATGTCAGTGATAAAGTGAAAATCATTAGGAAAGGTTAACTGGTTGCAGCATGTACTCCAATGACCAGCATTAAATGAAACAGTAACCCTCCAGAATCTGTGTCTTCAGAAAGCATTACAACGGCATTATTGCAGAATACACAATCAAGTGATGAAAAGAAGAGTGCTGTCAAACGTGTTATTCATCTTCTGATGTGGGTCGAACAGTTTATAACTGGACAGAATCGATACCAGGAATCATCCACCAATCAAGCAACATCCAAGATGTCTACTGTTTGCTAAACAGGAAAAGGTAGGAAAACTTTTAAAGGACATGCAAGAAAGAGATGTCATTGAGCCTTCAGCAAGCTCATGGACATCTCCCATCATTCTGGTCAGAAAGAAAGATAGTTGAACTAGATTTTGCATTGACTATCACCATGGTTGAATGAGGTTATGAAGGAAAGACAGCTACCCTCTCCCTAGAACTGACGACATTCTGGACACATTTTCTGGAAGCAAGTGGTTTTAGATGCTTGACTTAAAAAGTGGATATTGATAAGCAGAGATACACACTGATGATTGAGAAAAGAGGGCATTTACTAGCAGTCAAGGACTTTGGCAGTTCAAGGTGGGACATAAGTTAATGTTTCTATATAATTATTAAGATTTCCTAAGTGGCAACATGATGTAATCTTTTGAATAGTTATCAAGATTTGCCGTGTGGCAACAACGAGTCAAGCTAAAAATGTTGTTACTCGGAGTGTTCCTTGATAAGCACTGCATAAGCTTTATTTCTTAAAGATCAGTAACATGTAGCAAACAAGAATGGAAATTGTAAAAATAAATATGCTGTTTCTTTTAAGACCAAAATAAGCATTTATTTCACTTATGAAATGCTCTGGCTGATCAGTTTCGATTTTGCTTATTCATCAAATCCACAATGCCGTTTGAAGTATGTAATGTGCCAGCAACATTCATACGCCTCATGGAGACTGTGTTGAGAGGTTTTACCTACAAAGCCTGTCTGATATACCTGGATGATATCATCATCGTCGCGTAGTCTTGAAGAACATCTAGAAAATCTTAGAAAAGTGCTTCAGAAACTTAAAGAAGCCAATCTAAAATTAAGTCCCACCAAATATAAATTATTCAGACAGGAAGTGACTTACCTCAGGCATGTTATCTCTGCTGAACGTGTGTGTACAGATTCAGGAAATGTGTCAGTAGTTAAAGCCTGGAGATGCCCCAAAAATGTCCATCAGCTGAGAACTTTCCAAGGGTTTTACACATACTATAGGAGATTTGTGCAGGACTTTTCTTCCATCCAAGACCCATTCACAAGCTGACAGAGAGCAACCAAAAGTTCTTGTGGAAAAAGAATGCGAGGAAGCTTTAACATCTGCTCCCAATCCTGACGTATCCTCAGCTCGACAGACTATTTATTCTTGACACAAATATGAGCAATGAGAGTGTCTGTGCTATTTTGTCCCAGGAAATAAATGGTCAAGAATGTGTCATAGCATACTGGATTAAGTTTCTATCGAAATTGGTGAGGGATTAGTGTGTCACCAGGAAAGAGTTGCTCATCATAGTTAAAGCCGTAGAATATTTCCATCATTATCTCTGTAACAGAAAATTCTTGCAGTGCACATATCACACATCTTTGACCTGGCTTTTAAACTTCAAGAAGCTTGAAGGCCAAATGGCCAGGTGGATACAGAGACTCCAGGGATACGACATCACTTATTCGTTTGTTAATATATGACCAAATTCACATTCAAGCTCTACGCCAGCCAAAAGTAAGCACCCTGGATGTTCTTCCAGAGGTGTTCATATCCACATGATTTCACTCATATGCATGGCATGCCTTACATACTTTTTAGAAAATTAAGCCCAGAGTTCCGTCAGTACTTCTAAGTATAGGTATTTTATAGCCATTTACGTTATCTAGACTAGTATATGGAGCAATTATATTTTCAAAACTGTTTCAGAAATTTCCATTTGAGGCTACAGTTTCCACATTCCTCTTGAGTTTATTACACCTAGGTAAATTAGGTTGGAGATGTGAGTCGGATCTGCATTCATAACAACACACGGTCGTCTCCATTTTTGAAATTTTTTTTTTTTTTTTTTTTTTTTTTAAATTTTATTAGTAAATTTTGTCTTAACTATAGGCTTAGTATTAAAATATTTCACGATTTGTTTAGGACTGTATCTACTGTGATAACTACCTTGCATTCTGTTCCCATTTTGATGACCCTCTTAAATTCTTTATGCTTGTTATGATTTTTCTTAAAGCTTTGTTTATACTCTCATACTCATCTGTTAGGACATATGGAGTTTTTAACTTCATCCAGGTGTCAAGAAAATGCTCTCTTACATAGATTGAAATCCAATATTTTATTTACTCGATAACTATCAAGTCTTTCAGATTCTCAAATGTTTTAATTTCTAAATCCTCAATTCACTCAAAAAATTAACTGTAAAATTCATGAGTATAACTTCTCCAAGACTTTTTAGGAGTCTTTTGATATAGGTAGAAATACTGTTTTAACTTTTCCTATTAAGTTTATACCTTTTTCAAATTACATTTTTCACACAATCATAGTTAGGTGCATTTTCAGATGTTGTCTGGCTAACTGGTTTGAGATTTTGGCAGTTAAACACCCAAAAGATAAGCTATTGAATCTTTCTTACAGATCTTAGCCATTTCAGCTCTCTTCTCAAAATTTATCATATATAGTTCCACTTCATGATTTTTTTCATAAAACATTAGAATAATTTGTGCCAACTGGATTTTATTGCATGATTCTACTATACCTGATAGTGATTCTCTAGTTCACATTTCTTGATTTTGCAATTCATTATATTTCTAATTTATGTGCCCTTGCTTACTCAGCCAGGTGTTCTTGATCGACAATTAATCGATTTAGAATTAACTTCTTCCTCATCATAAAATTGACTTACAGTGATTACTCTTTTCATTTCTGGGACCGTACTAATAAGCAGCACATCCTAACCTAATTCTTTGACTAATAAATGTTGTTTTCTACCTTTGGCAAGAAAACACATTCTTGAAAGAGAATTTCTTGTTACTTTTTTTGTTATATTTTTGTTATAACAAAATTAATTAAAAAAAGATTTAGCCAATATTCAAATCAACTCGTGCAATCTAGCAGTTTATTTATTTATTTTTTGTTTTAAAATAGAAATTCAAATGGGATACAAATTATTTTATTTCAAAGGAAACACTTAATACAATAAAAATATACACTTTCTGTTCAACAAAATTTTCCAAGATTGTTCTTAACACAGGAATACTAGAGTAAATAAAAAATATCAAGCCTTTAACTTCATTCATATAACAAAATTCTTGATTTGGGATTTAACAAAAGAGCTCAAATTTGAAAATAGAAATTTTCTAATATTTTGTAATACAACTGCCACTCTAATACAAAAGCTCAAATTTATTCATGCAACAAAATTCTTTTTAATAAGGGACTCTAATCCAAAAGCTCAAATTTAAAATGGAAATGTTCCAATATTATGTCAAAACTTTGCCACTCTAATACAGCAGCTCAGATTTAAAAAAGAACATTTTAATCTTACTCAATTTGACATTTTAATACAAAAGCTCATATATAAAATATCATACTATTATTTGAATTCAGTAAAGAGATGAGACATTTTTACAGAAAATGCCACAGTATTCATAAAAAAGTCAGTATTCATGCATCCTGCATTCCTTTCGCAACTGGTTTCAATTTTTGATCCCACCCTGTCACCAAATATCCTTATAAACTGTAGCGAAATGTTTTTAAAGGAAATCCGCCATTTTTATAGAACATCAACTCCCCCCCTTTTTTTTTCAAATTTACAAAAAGTAAAGCCTTTCCAGCACGAAGAGCTTCAAGACATCTTTTTAAACATGAGGACTTTTAAAATTTTCACTTGATATTTAGTTTTCCAACATAGCAATGCCAAAACGTTACAACTGTTCATGAATGGTGTTGCTCTCCAGCAGTTAAAAAACTTTCTCAGTCTCTGCAGATACTATCAAAAACTTGTTAAAGATTTTTCTAAAACCACAGTTGCCTAACAGACACAGAGCATTTTATTTATTAACTGATGGCTGGAAAGCAATATTTAAAGTCCTGAATAACACTCTGACTTCTGCTCCTGTGTTTATTCTTAACTAGAATATGACTCTATTCTCAATACAGATGTCAGCAATGATGGGATTGGAGCTACTCTTTAACAAGAAATTGAGGTCAAGAGAATGTTCTTGTCTACTTTAATAAAAGCTTCTCTAAAGAAATTAGCATCATCAGAAAAGATCTGTTAACCATCATGAAAGCAATAAAATATTTCAATCACTATGGCCAGAAATTCCTGTTGCAAGTTGACTGCTTAGTTTAAAAAATACAGAGGGTAAATGGTTAGATGGCTATATGAGTTAAAAGGAAAAAAAAAAAAAAAAAAAACATCGCAAAGGAACTTCGCATAGGGATGCTGAATCAAGAGAATGTTGATGCACTTTCAAGAGCAATTTTATGCACTTGTGCACAGTGAAGAAAAGTGCAAATACAGTTCAAAAGCCAAAGAAAAATACGGCTTTAAAGTCTCAGTAGTCAGACGAATTAACACCTTCTTAACGAGAGACTGAGCCATGAAGCAGCAAAAACCTTAGACCCAAATGTAAGATCTTGAATTGAAACCATTAATGCAATTAATAGAAAATGGGAGTGAAAAACCCAGCTAAGGAAAGGCATCTTTTAGTCCAGAGATGGGAAAATGTTCAGCTTTATGCGATTCCCTTTACCTGCAAGATGAGTTCTCTACAGAAAATGAGAAGCTGATGATAGTAAGACTTTTAGGTAGCAGACCATCTTACTGAGATATTATGTCCCTAGTGTTCTGTCAGAGTTCCATTGTAGCAATATGTCATAAAGATACTTCATAAAGTTTATAAACGTTTCAGGGGCAAGGCGAAAGCAGATGTTGAGAAGGGCAAATGCAGTCTTACAACTAAAGGCAACAAGTACATTTTATTAGTTATGGACTATTTTATTGATCATAAGCAAATGCCATCCTTGATTAAGAAGCTTCAGCTATCACAGAAAGTCAAAAACTGAATTTCATGATTTGGAGAGCCTCTTCTTATTCACTCTGTTGCAAGGAACAAACTTCACATCTGCCATATTTAAAGAACCAGAATTCTTGGCATGAAATTTATGATATGGAAAGATTCAGACAACCCTTTTACATTTCCAGTTGGATGACATAGTGGAGAGATTTTATCAAACGATATTGGACCATCTATTTATATCCTGCAGCCAGCATGACTGCAGCAAAAATTGTCATTGTTCATGACTGCACACAGAAGTGCCATTGATGAAAGCAATGGATCTTTTTCATTCAAAATAGCTTTGACTTTGAATGATCTTCATCTGCCATATAACCTGCTCTTCAGATGTCTGTCAAACATGCCTTCTTCACCTCAGCAGTATTTGGAGGATCTGCAGGTGTTGTGTAGGTATACCAGATTGTTGAATAATTAATCATAAAACTCTCACACACAATATTTTTAATCTTACTTCCTAATGAATATTTTGAAAGGTGAGTACAGATGCAAATTAATAATCCATGTTCAATTAACATAACAAAATTAACAATTCTTTGACTGTACTGTCATGGAGAGAAAAGATAATCTTAGCTATAAAAAGTAATCATTTTCTAGACATGTCCTTATAAGTAACGCATTAATATATTATGGTCAGAGCCAACCTACATAAGTAACATATAAACATATTAAAGCCTTAATCAACATACAAATAAAGGCTTTATCCTAAATTCCTGACTAAATATTTACATTCAAAAATTCAGATTTAAAGAATACCCTCTACAATTAAGAGGAGCTGAAGGACACTTATTTGGAATCTAAAACAAGCTTACGCAATACTGAAGGGTAACAGTGGAGGCCAGACTGCAAACAAATTAATGTAACCTGTCCTAACACAATCATTTACAGTTTTTAATACTGTTTGTTATTGTTCATAGAGTGGACCCATTTTTTCCATCATGTTAACCTTCTGGCGTGTGCGCTTGGCAACTTTCCATAAGCATGCACGTTTTGTACTTTTTATGACATCTGTTATTTTACTGTTTTTGGCACAAAAAATTACAGAAATAAGTGAATATTGATAATACATTTGTTAACATTTTAAAACCCAAGCTAGTTTTAATATTCATCAAAGGCAAGTATAAACGAATAAAAAAGGAAAATACACTCGGTATGAAAAAAAATGTAAGTTTAGCATTACTTACTTTTGCAAGGAAATTTTCTCGTTACAAAAACTAATTTTAAAATAACTTTAATTTTAATATTTTTATTTATTTCTAAAAAATAGAAATAAAAGAAAATAAAGAATAGTAATAATAAAAATAGAATAGGGTAATAATAGAAAAACAGAATTCTAAAGATATTTCTGAATATTTGAAGTTCACATGGCATCCCATGGAAATAATTTCGGTAATATCTAGAATGATGTTTGTCATGCGTATCTAAGGCATGCCTTGCATTTCATAGATGCTGATGATCTCTCTTTCTCTGAAATGCTAAGATTTTGGCATGCAAATGAAGTTGCTCTTTCATAATACTAATAGAAAAATTCTTCAGGAAGATCCTTCGGCATGGTGCTGTGTTAATTGGCTATGCAAGCATGAGCAAAACCTGGGTATTTATCCCAGCAATATTCAGCAGACTGAAAAAGCTAGCACAAGACCATCTCCTTATGATTCTCGAAACTGAATAGGTTGCATACAAAGTATTCAATTTCTATACAGGTCCTTATAAGTAATGTCCATATTTATCAATGGTATCCACTCCTCGTTTGGTAACATTATGATCCATGATTATTTCAGGTTTAATTGTGGTTGTATCATTGCTAGCATCATCATGCGAAAGAAGAAGAAAGAAGTAGAAAGAAGAATTGCAGCTTTGTTTTTTTGTTTGCAAAGAAAACAAGCACTGAATTTGCCCAAGTGCAAACCAAATACTGCTGTTTGCACCATCCGTCTCTTATTTGGCAAAAATTTCTGTGGCACTTCCCTCTTATTATTTTTCTTTTCATTGTTCCAACAACAGTATGTTTCTTTTGCAGTAAATAATCTGCAAGTGGGATACTTGTGTAGTAATTATCTGTTGTAATATTTCTGCATGAGTTTTCAAGTGGAGAGACCAACCTTCTCACAACATCTAAAGAACTATTTGAAACATCGTAACAACTACTAGGTTATGCTCCACAGTAAATCTCGAGGCCAGATGTATAAAATGTTTTTGAATTGCACTAAGCACACATTTTTATTCCATACTTCGATAGTTTATTAAGCATGTACTGAATCTATTGACGGCGACCTCGAAAGGGATGCAGCATCTCATCAATAGTGGCGAATTCACCCAAAGTGTAGCAATCATAACAATTTTTTAGAAATGATTCAAAGATATTCCAGACAGCTGCCAATTTGTCCATTTTATGTCTCTCCTGTCTTGTTAATTTCTTATTGAATTGAAAACAACATGTGAAAAATAAAAATCTCTTGCAGCCCATCACAACTCTTGTTATTTAAATTCCAGTGTCACCATTTGAGAATAATTCTTTTACATTTACATGGTGTCCTTTTTTATTCCTGTTATATATAACAATCAAAGTATGCCATCATTTCCCCTCTCGAGGTAATAATGCAGTCTCAGTCTGAGTATTTGCCTTTTAGCAAACCTACATATTTATTTGTACATTCCAAAATTTCATCAAGCATATTTATATAAATTATTTTCAAAAATTAGTTTCAAAAATTAATTATAGAGGATGAAAAAGTTTTCAAAAAGTAGTTATAGGAGGACGAATACATCCTTGGCATGATATTTTAGGCCAGGTAACAACTTTCACGATATTCTTCTTTTTTGTCTTCGGGCAGTTTGCATACCATTTAGAAGATTTGTCTACTTAGAAGGTTTTCATCACTTTGAAAATTTGTCCTTACCAACATATCATCATCATTTCTGTTTTCTATACATCATAATCTGAAATACATTATTCAAATTTCACTGCTGATATTATTTATTTCTATATTTTCTTCAAATTGCTATTGTTCTCACATCCAAAGGTTTCTTTATCTTCTTTTTCTTCATCAGATAATTCTTGAAGAATGCGAGCAAAATCAACTGGTTGCACATATTTTTTTGCCATGGAAACCGATATAAAATTATAGAGTTGAATTTATACAAATCAAAATAATACACATAAATTAATAATGCAGAATTACAAAATACTTGAAAAAATTATTTTCTGAATTTTCACCCACACATGTGTCGTAACTTTTACGAAGAAGCTGCCACACAGCACAAAAGTTCAGTAAAAAAAAAGTCATATGACTTCCTGTTGGCACATTCCATGATGTGGTTGAAAGGAAGAATAGAAATGACCCTCAGACGTCTCAGCTGCAATATGCAAAAAATGTGCATTAAAAACAGAATTTGTCGTAAACTTTGCGCATGATGTGTGTGTTGAAAGATTAAATATGATTAAATATGTTTGTATTACACTTCATAGACAGGAACATTTAACCAGATCCTTACATATCGTCAGCAGGAAACCGATATTCTAAGGTACTAGCTAGTATCTGTCCTGAGGAGTTTCTTTACAATGCTTCGCAAAGAGAAACACTACGTCTGAATTATCGCACATCATCAGTCAGTACTAGAAGGCAACATTCTAAATTGCTAAATCAGGCATTTGAATGCTCATGCACCTTTTTCTTCTTTCACTCATTAAAGAACAGTCCCAAAGACAAAAATTTTGTGGATCATCACTTTTGGAGTCATAAATTCAGTATTTCTTTGTATTACGCGCTTCATAACAAGTACACCACACAGATAATCACATTTTCTTCTCAAGGGATTTTTCTTTCTCATCCTTCGCCTTCAACAATTCTAAATCATTCAATACAATTGACCATCTTTCACAAGGCCAATAAATTTTCGTGATTTCTTCTTCATCTCACACATGCTCTAGAATCATCACTATATTACTCTCATCTCTCTCCCCCATTTTCATACTGTTCAATTAGTTACCATCCACAAATTTCATTCCCCTTTTTTTTTCTTTTCTCCTTCAGATTGCTAAAATCTCATCTACTCAAAACAAAAGCTAGAAGTTCAAAAACCCTAAAAAGACCTTTTTTCCAACAAATCTTTTCTATTTAATTCTATACTTAGTTATTAATGAAAAGTCATCTTCTAATGGAAACATGATTATCTTGCACTTAACTGGTCAACTGCAGTTCGCCCCAATTTTTTCCAAACCAATTATAACAACACAGCAATTAAAATTAAGCGATGCACATATTTTTCTATATTGCCCCAAGAAAAGGAAACGGGTTATTTTTTTCATCTTTATCGCCATGGGAATTCTGCAAGATAACTTCATGCACCAACAAAACATCTCTCAAGAAAGTAATACCTTTGTCTAACCTTCTGTTTGCTTAGTAGTACAAGGACAATATAAACAATAAATGGCACCATGCTCTGAGGCAATGCAGCAATATATTGTGCTGTGGTACAGTTCATTTTTATAATGTATTTAATACATTGTTAATTTCTTCTTGCTATCCAGAGTCATCACTTAGCATTATCAAGAAACCCATAACCATATTGAAATATACATATATCTATCTTGTGTATTATAATTATATTTTTACAAGCATTTAATTCTATTTCAAAAAATGTAATAAAAATAAATGACTTGTTTAAGATTTTGTTGAGATGGCTTTTCTTGAGAAACTGCATAACAAAATTCCTAATATTATAAAAGAGAAAGCTGAAGTCACTATGGAGATTATTGTCGTTGGCAATGTTGAAGCTTAGCAAAGTTTCAGTTTAATGAACAACATTTCCTCAAGAAGATCTTACGCTGTACAGCATATTTCAGATTTACCTAAAATTCTTTAAAGTGGAAACCTTTATGAAAATTTAATCCTGAACTTTAAAAATCAATTTTGGAAAAACATTGCTTGGCCTTAAAATCTTCTAAAAGATCACAGAAGTGGGAAAAGAAGAAACGAATGTGCAATGACTTCTGATGTAAATTGCATCATATGATTCAAATTATTCATAATTTTATGTAATTTAGCAAAAATATATGTGAAAGTTTAGTTTATAAGGTTTTAGAAATATAAGAAACAATAATTACAGCTAGTTGCAACATTCTATAGGTATGCATTTTAAACTATTTTAAAAAGTAATGCCAATTCTAAGTATAACACATCCTAATGAAGACAATTTCATAAGGTATATTATATTATTCAGATATATATTTTTCAGATTTAAAATAATGACACTTTGATAGCTTAACCTTTTGAGTGGCATGGTATTTTGTATCTACTAATGAAGAGCTGCATTTAAATTGCACTTATTAGTTATTACATAGTCACTTATTTTACTTATTGCTTTCATAATATTTCATCTATTAGGATAACTTGGATAATTATAAAAAAGATAGGGGATTTTTTTAACATTTTGTGTGTTAAATTTATTTATTAAATATCATGTTCTTCGCACCTAAACTATAAAATTTAATTCAACAGAAATATCACAAAATAATTTTAAAATGAACCTATCTTTAGAATTTCTGATACACAATATCGCATGCTCGAGATAAAAATTTTTTCTCCCCCGTACAGTGTTGCCATTGCTCACTTTTAAATCATTGAGTTTGTTAATCAAGAATTCGATGAAGTGTTACAATATGAAATCTTTAATAAAACTAATTTCAGATTAAAAATTTGGGCTTCCAGTTGCCCATATTTGGGTGGAAACGTACATTATTCAAAAGTGATAGCTCTAGGTACCATCATTTTATTACAATGTGAGAAACATACATACATTTATGCAGATTCTTCATTATTTAATTTTTTTAAATATAACATAGGGCTCTAAAAGCTGAATACTTTTTGATTTTGTTGTCAGCATGCTACAGAAAAGAAGCTATAAAGCTAACATAACTTGTGAAATACCACAAAAATTAACATCAGTCAATATTAAATGCATTTATATACAAAGAATTAATACTGAATTTAAAAGCTCCCTTTTAACCTTTTCGTGACCTTTGTTTAAGACGCTCGTGCGGGATGGAAGGGAATTGAAGGCAGTCACCGTACAGGACGGAGGTTTTGCATTGTTAAGCCTAATTTTATAAAAAAAATTTCACTTCTAGCATCGTAAGTTTTGGTATCATTTTAGATTATTACTTGAGCTCTTATATATGTTAAATTTAGCACACAATAACATTTTTTTCTTTATTTTACATGAAAATATGCTTAAAAATTTCCTTATCTTGTCAAATAATTTTCGGAAGCACTATTGAAATTATTCCAAAGTTTTAATTGATAAAATCCATCAATAAAGTTTAAAATAAATAAAACAACACAATAAAGACTATTTACAGTAAAAAGTAACAAAATTAAAAATGAAGACTGTGGTAAATCTCGAGGCACCGGGAAGTATCACTTTCTAACTGTTAGAAAAAGTATCTTTCTAACTCTTTAGTAAAATATCATCACTCTCATCTGCATTAGTAAATGGTTTTCATTAACCATATGAGGGTATTCTTCCTCTGATAAATAGCACCTTCCTGCCATAATAGACTAGAGGTGAGGCTTTTTGAAATAAAAAGAGAAGAAACAGGAATATATCTGAAGGCAAGGCAAAACGTAACAGTTTTGCATTGCACATAGTAACCCTAAAAGACCGTCTATAGTAGAGGGGGAAAATAGAATAAAAAAGGAATCGGATATAAATCAGACATGCGAATATTTATGTTAGCATGCGGCGATTTAAAGAGCCCACCTCTGTTTATGCTTTCCCTCCCCCCAATCCTCCCAACAGTTGATGAGTAAAATATCAAAGTCAGACAAAATATATCAAACTCAAGATCAGAAACCTAAAACTGTCTTCATTCCAAAAGTAATGGACATAGGATGTCATCTAGTGGCCTTCAGAAAAACGTTCCCGCTTAAAATGCATATATGCATCACCCGTCTTCTGAATGCAATCTCTAGATATGCGTGGATGGGACGCCCGGCTGTAAGAGACATTCTAAGTGAATGCATATACGGGACGCCCATCCTGAAAGGTTAAAAATACCCTTAATTTAATCTTTTGGGTACATTTCCTTCATGTTACCTAAAAGATTTTTTCAGGGCACATCAGCAGATATTTTTTTGTTCAAAAGTGTTGAGAACTGAATATATTGCAATATAAATTTGTATAGAAACAATATGGATATTATATACTAGGCAAATATATCTCCACTTAACATTTTATGAAAGTAGCATATTCCTGTAAAATCTTTGATAAGCTGAAATGCATAAAATGAAGAATCAAATATACAGTAAACCTTCTCAGTATTCTTCTAGCGTATTTCAGGATCTTATCTAATTTGATCTTCTAAAGGGGTAACTGTCTTAAAAAGGTGATATTAATAGGGCCTTTTGTTTAATGTCCTCAAAAATAGTCACAGAAAGATCAAAATGGTTTCTGAGTTTTTCAAGAAAATCCATTTAAGAGTCTGAACATTTTTTTTTTTTAAATTTATGTTACTAAACACAATAAAATTAATTAAAAAATTCTAAAGCAGAAATAATGTTTTCAAGCCTCTAACCCAGAATTTATATATATATATATATATATATATAAAAGCAAATTTTGTTTGAAAATATATATAAAAATAGGCCATTTTAAAATAAGAAATTCAGAAATAATATTTAGCTTCAGAATAAACACATCTAATCAACTGATACTTCACTATAAAAAGCAAAAATCTTTAATAAGTGAAACAAATGTTTCATATTTACTAAACATTTTTCTAAGTTCGTTACACTGAAAATATTAAGCAGTAATTTAAAATATAATTTAAATCACAGTTTTTAAAAATTTAAAAGAAATATTAAAACCATACCTGAAGATACACATTTTATTGCATGAAATTTCAGGTAATTTTAAAGTGAGAAATGTATAAGGCCCATTTTCAAATTTTGCCCCAGAAGAAAAGAAAGAAAATTCGAGATAAATTAATATTTAAAGTTTAATTTGAGCAATGCATTGCATAAAGATGATTATAAATATATTTTTACAATTTAAAATATAAAAAAATCGATTTTTTTAGATATAAATCTTTAAAAATGTAATCGTAGGCAAATATGCCTCTACCTTTCAAGTTTTATGTTATTAAACCTCTTTGTTTTGAAACCATTTTTTTTAAATAAAGAAGATTAATTATTTTAAATATGAACTATTAGAGTTATATTGATGATAAAAAATAATTACAGTTTTTTTTTAAGCAAATCAATAAAAAAAAAATGTTGTCTTCCATTTCATGTCAAGTCCATAACCTTGAGATTTTTTTACCCACAGTTAATTTGTAAATCTGCCTAAAAGGGGCAGTACATGTTCAGTGACATAGATAAATTACCCAAGCTACGTTTGACTAGTTTGAATATGTGCTGCTCTATTGCTCCATTTAGGCAGATTTACAAGCTAATTGTGGGTAAAAGAATCTCAAGGTAACGAACTTGACGTGAAGTGGAAGACAAATTATTTTTACTGATAAGCTAAATTTATATCTAAAAATTTTCAATTTTCTTTATATATATATATATATTAAATTGTAGAAACATATTTATATAATTTAAATCACAGTGAATGATTAATTTGAGCAATGCATTTCATAAAGCACTGTTAAATCACAGTGCTTTATGCAATGCATTGCTCAAACTATACTTTAAATATTAATTCATCTTCAATTTTCTTTCTTTTCTTCTGGGACAGCATATGTAAGCAAAATTTGAAAATGGGCCATAAAGTATATAATAAAAAATCATTTGATGCACTTTTGAATAAGAGAAGAATAGTAAAAAAATGCACATAATATTAAAAAACACAGAGAAAACTTACCTCATAATAAATTCGAGTATCAATTATTCTTGCCAATAAATTGTCAACACGCAAAAAGAACCTCATAAGTACAAAAAAACTATCAGGCATAATTCTCTGTAGAAATAAACAATAATAAAGATATATAAATTAGACAAATCAGAAAAAAAGAAGAGTAATATATATTTTATATAAAGTATTTTTGATAATTGTTAATCATTATGACCCCAATTATTTAAATGAAATAAATGTATTTTGCAAATCGTCATTAATTGTTAGCAATCCAAACCATGATCACTTATAGTCTGCCTATCACAAAACAGCTCTAAACTGGATTGCCACTTTGATACATGTATAACCTAAAGGAATAATAGGTTTAAAGTAATAAGTTAAGAAGTTGCATGACCAAAGACTTAGAACTAGAAAATGCTTTTCTGCTATATTAAAAACAGTCATGGAAATATGGCAGACATAAATTGTATGCAAGAAGTAAATATAATTAATATAATTGCTATGTAAGTTCTTAACTTCATCTCAATTAAAACTGGATAATCTTGTCATGTTGGTCTCATTTAAATAATGGAGGCTGCAACAGTAAGGAAGTACCATACTTATTCATAAAATTTGTGTATGAAAAAATATCAGTTATTTTTTATTACTTATATTACATTACAAATAATGGGCAACCACACCTAAAACTTAATGGGTATCAAGCAAAATTATCACTTGACAAATCAACTTGCCACAATTTGCTTGCTTATTTAAAATAAGTATAATAAAAAATCTATGAAATACACATATTCCTAATTTTTGGGTTTAGGAGTCATGCAGCTACTGGAAACCAGGTAAAAAGGAAATTAGCACTAGCAATGAACTTCACTTTGCAAACTCTGAATGTGAAAAAATACATCCACATGCATAAAATTTTAATCATGCCTAAAAGATATTAATTCAATGATTTGTTTTACGTACAGAAAGATAAATGCTAGAAGAAGGAATTCAATCACCGAAACTACTACAGAATGAGGGAATGCATTATGTCTCCTTTAGTTCAAGGAATTACATTTTATGTCATTCTTAAGAATGGCAACATGGAACTCACTTGCTTACAGACAAAATGGCATACACTGAAAAAGCAATGTGCTTTCTCTGGCTAAGGGAAACATTTCTGAAGGCATGAACTTAATAAACCTTCGCCAAAGGAACAATCACTTAAAGATGATTAAAACAGCTTTCAGAGAGTTGACATGTATTACATAAAGGAAGTGCAAGTAGACTACAAGTTAGTAATGAAAATGTTTTCGCCATTCGAGATCTATTTGTGAGCAGTCCCAGTAAATCTGCTGGCCATGCCAGCCAGCAAACAGGAATTCTCGGTTCGACTGTTGATAACTGAATGATTGCAACTGACTTCATATAAACTGCGGATTTGTCAATAAATAAAACCTAATGGTTCAGTCATAAGGAATTTTCTGTACACATTCTTGACTATATCAGTAATGACAATCAATTTCTTCAGAAAATCATATTCAGTGACGAAGCATCATTTCATGTTTCAAGAGAAGGTTAATCAGCTTGCTGCAGGGATTTTAGAATCAGAAAAATTTGATTGTATACTGGAAATTCAACAAGACAGCTCTAAAATTATCATTTGGTGTGTACTGACTCGTAACAAAATGATTGGTCCTTATCCCCCTCCGAGTCATCAATTAATCTGGATATACTGAGACTGTTTGCTGTTCCGCAATTAGAAGAAATGTAGCCAAGCATTTTTTCCAACAGGTTGGGAACCATGTCCATAAGACTACACATGTGCATGATTTTCTTAATGAAACTTCCAGATTGTTAGATTGGTAGAGAAGGACCAATTTCATGGCCATGCTGTTTTCAGGATGTCACACAACTTGACTTTTTTTCCTGGAGATACCTGAAGAACCAAGTTTATGCTGCACAGAATCGCTGCATCAAAGAATAAAAAATCAAATCGCTATTGTGCCACTGCTTTACACGTATCGCACCTTACTTTTAGTTTCTTAAAATATTATTCATATTTTAGACAAATATTTTATTTTTAAAATCGCAAGAATCAAATAGCATAAGATTAAAAAAAGGTTAATTTAAAATTTAAAAAAATACTAAATTTTATGCAAAAATATTATTTTTTCTTCTTAATGCCTTGTCATTTTTCTTCAGGTGTTCTCCAAATATATTTAAAATCATTCCCCTTTTTTGTTCGTTATATACCACAAACATTTTTTAAACATCTTGGTATTTCTGGGATTCATAAGAGAAAAGGTATTATCTTTTTCTTTATCAGTATTTGGTCAGAGAAAAATAGGGAAGAGACTTCTACCATGGTACTGAAAATCTTTAGGGGTTAGGTATTTTGAAAGCATGAGTTGAAAGGAAAGACTGGCTTCATCAACAGGGAAAATGTCTTTAGATAATATCCAAATATATGCTTTGAAAAAGGACTGGACCAAAATATCCCCAAATGGCTGCCAAGTCTGGTGACTTTTGGCGATTTCTCACCAAATTACAAAGATACCTATTTTCTCAATGTTAAACAGACTTGACCCTGTATTCTTACTTTTTTGGCATAGCTTGTCTCTCTAGATTTATGTTACATTACACATAAAATTCAACAATTTCACATCTAATTGCACTAAAATCATCTATGTACAAAATTCATAACAATATTTCTGACATATTGTTTGACGCACTTAGAAATACTGAATGCATATATGATGCACAATTCTGAAATCTGCGAAACAGATTCTGTTGCTTATAAAATGAAGTAAAGTAGCAGACATTAACACGGCGATGGTTAAAATTTACCGTTAGACATTAATTTTAAAAAAAGCTTTTCATGTAGTGTTAAGAAAGATTTATTGTGCATCATTAATAAAACTGAGAAAAAAATTCCATATGATTTAATTCTCTGTAAAAATTTATTTGGAATGTAGCAATATATTAAAGATTAAGCTACATTTGGCATTATTATTGCTTAAAACAAAGATGCCAAATTTTAAAACACCAAAATACAAATTCATGCATATCTTCATGTACAAATTCACGAAATTTTGAATAAAAAAACAAATTTTTTATGGGTATGTCTAAAAATACATCTATTTAAGCTGATGGAAAAAAATTACAACACAAAATGTTTTTGAAAAATTTTCAAAAATTACTAAAAAATACAAATTTTAAAAATAAATCAGAAAAAAAAATGTATGAATTTTATTTGAATTGAACCTAAATTTCAAACTATCAAAGAAGGAAACAATTAAATTTAATAAAAAAAGTGATATTAATAAATACAGTCAAAAGTCGTTAATTCAGACACCCATAATCCGGAATGATCTATAATCCAGACCTCAAAGCTAAAAACTTTCTGTGCATGCGCCACGTTGACACATGCGCATAGGCATTTACGCGTGCGTGTAAGACCTTTTACATCTGTGCATATGCGTGTGCACAAGCGCAGAATATGTTTTCGCGTGCGCGTTGTATGTATAACGGACGGTATATGCTAAAATTATCTAATTATCTATTTCAGTTAATGTTGATGATTGCGTTGTTCCTTAATTTTTGAATTGGATCCGGCTTATTATTTTTTGCAGACTGTAAGAGCAATACTATAAAAGTAAACTTGAACTTTCGATTATGTCAAATAGAATTTCCGATTCTGGAGCTCCCAAAGGATCGTACAAAATGAAAGTATGTTTCCATGTCCCTCAAACAAAAAGTGGAATTGCTGCAAAAAATGGATAAAGACATGAAGAATGTGACAGAGAGGTTAGTGAAAACGAAAAAATTTCGATTGACAAGTTAGTCGGTATTCTCGGCACAGCAATTAACGGGACTTGAACAGCGGAACTTTGTAACTGAAAAAGAAATTATGTCTGTTTATAGAATTAAAGAGAAAGTATTATCCCATAAAACGAAGCAACTTAAACAACTTACATTGAAAGAAATGTTTAATAAAGTAAACAAATAAATATTAAGCTTTTTTTTTTTTTTTTTTTTTGTAAATTTTGATACCCTTTAGATCATAATTGTTCTTTATTTCATAAATTACGGTGTCATATTTTTAATTTTAGAATTTCTGCATGCCATCTTACGAGATTTAAACTGATGATCTATAATCCGGAATCGCCGAAGTCCCGATGAGTCCGGATTAACGACTTTTGACTGTATACACTCAATGAAGACTGAGAAGCTAAAAATTTTGAGAGCTAACTTTTTAAATACTACATATGAGTTTTTACAATGGCACTTAGACATATGATCAAACAGTATATTATTTAAAAAAATTTTCTGATTTTG
The DNA here is from genome assembly GCF_044657685.1 of Stegodyphus dumicola. NCBI lineage: Eukaryota > Metazoa > Arthropoda > Arachnida > Araneae > Eresidae > Stegodyphus > Stegodyphus dumicola. The sequence continues at coordinate 207,393,923 of NC_140771.1, forward strand.
TGATAAAATACCTATGTTAGAAAGAATGCTAAATATAAATCTAACATATTAATCTAAGTTGTGCTTTTGAAATGAAAAGACAAGTTGAATTTTGTCATTCGCCAATCAGCAGAAGAGAGTTTTTTTTTTTTTTTTTTTTTTTTTTTTTTTTTTTTTTTTTGGAGTGGCTGTACATGTAAGTGTCAATCATCCTTAAGTTCTGGAGACATGTGTAGGCATAAAATAAAATAAGCTGCATGTTTCCACTCAATTACTTCAAACATAAAGTTTCAACTTAAGACTAAAAATCTATCAACTTGGAACCTGAACTTATGCATGCTTTAGAATATTGCAGATTTTATGTCATGGGTGAAAAGTCATAGATTTAGACTTAAAGGCAAAATAAATAAATTCATAAAAACACAAAAGTTTTTTCAAACTTTTAAAGAGAAATACATATTAAACTTACAATAATTTCATATGAAAAGAAAATCATGATTAAAAACCACATAAAAATTCATTTTCTTTTGCATCTTTCAAACAACTGTTTACAGTACTTTGTTTAAAAACTTTAAGATATTCTTATGTATATCAGAGTCTTCTTCTTCCAAATTATAAAATCCGTACTAGTAACTTTAGCAATTCACAACATTTGGTTTTACTTTTGGTTTTGAATTTTCCTTTTACCCTTGCCTACATGGATGACGAAACATGAATTGAATAATTGAAGAGTTAGGCATGGAGGCAACTTCTCCTTGATAAATCTGTCTCCTGCCTGATCAACAATTATTCACTTATGCATTTTTATAAACTTTTAGGATTAAAAAAATTATTGGAATTATATACTATACATTTATTATACAGTACAAAGTCTTTAATCCGAACTCATCGGGACTTTGGCGATTCCGGATTAAAGGTTTTTTCCAGATTATAGATCATCAATTTAAATCTGGTAAGATGGCATGCAGAAAATATAAAATTAATATGAAACCATAATTTATGAAATAAAGAGCAATTATGATCTAAAGGGTATCAAAATTTACAAAAAAAAAAAAGCTTAATAGTTATTTGTTTACTTTATTTAACACTTCTTTCAATGTAAGTTGTTTAAGTTGCTTTGTTTTATGTGCTAATACTTTTTTTTAATTCTATAAACAGACATAATTTCTTGTTCAGTTACAAAGTTCCACTGTTCAAGTCCTGTAATTGCTGTGCCGAGAATACTGACTAATTTGTCTATCGAAATTTTTTCGTTTTCACTAACCTCTCTGTCACTTTCTTCATGCCTTTTTTGCAGCAATTGCACTTTTTGTTTGATGGACACTGAAACATGCTTTCACTTTACTTTGTAGATCTTTTGGCAGCTCCAGAATTGGAAACTTTTTGACATAATCGAAAGTTCAAGCTTACTTTTTATAAAATTGCTCTAACAGTCTACAAAAAATAATAAGCCAGATCCAATTAGAAGATTAAGGAACAATGCAATCTGCAACATTAACTGAAATAGATAATTAGATAATTTTAGCCTAGCTTATACCATCTGTTATGCATTAAACGTGCATGCAAAAACGTATTATGCGCATGCGTAAATACATATGCACAAGCATAAAGGTATTATGCGCATGCATAAATGCTATGCATGCACAGAAAATTTGTAGCCTTGAGGTCCGAATTATAGATCATTCCGGATTATGGATGTCCGGATTAAAGACCATGTACTGTATATTCATAGATTTTGATACTTGCACTTGATTTAATATGCTCTCAGAATTTAAACGATATTGTAGATTAGTTTGCAGCAATAATTAATCATTTATTTATAATTCAACTTCATTTAAAATTTAATTAACTTTAAATTTGCTTTTTACGAATAGAGAATGTTTGTTAAATTCAAATTTCATTCCTTGCAGCAATGGCACAAGAGAATTATTTAAATTTTATTTAACTTTACTATATTCTTTTGAAACAAATATGTGTATATATGTATATATATATATATATATGTAAACAGTATAAAGTCTGAGATCCGGACGTTCTATATCAGGAATGATCTAAAATCCAGACCTCAAATCCACCACCAACCCTCTGTTTTTTAATGCATGTACTATTAATTTATAAACAGACATAATTTCTGTCTCAGTGTGCAATAGAACCCAGACAAAATTTAGAGGAACATCTTGTCTTTCCTCGCCAATCTCATGATACACAGCCAATAATGTACAGCCAACACTAAGCTAATTAGCTTAATTAAATTAAGCTAGGCTAAAATTATACTTCACTGATTCCAAGGAATTTCAGAATATAGCTGTTTCTTAACTTTCTGATTTGATCCAGCTTATTATTTTTTGCAGGCTGTTATATTACAGCAGGTTTATTAAAATTAAAGTTTGAACTATTGATTTTTCCCCCACTTAATAAATCTTGTGGAGAGTACGATTCTTAATTTTACTTCAGCACTAAATAAAATATCTCGTTACTGAAAAAACAATCATTTTAGCATACATTTGTGTCACCAATAATTTGGTTCCATAGCTGAGTACCTGCTTGGTCTAAAACTGAAACATTCTAAATAGAAACATCACTGATTTTACACCAACTAATATTTTATATCCACGATGATACCTGGCAAATCATTATTTACATTTTGCTTTCATCATTGCATGTTTATTAACACATCACAACTGGAGTTGTGATTCCTGTAGCGATGTCTAAACCATTTGTTTTTTAAATATTAGCTATTGAATAACAAAGTGTATGGTAAATTTTTATGTTCACATTATGCTTGGCGATGATTAAAGATTTAAGTTAAATACGCTAAGAAATGTTGATGAGGAAAAATTTAACAAAAATTACTTTCCATATGGTAAAAATAGATTTTGTTAACAATAATCATAAGCCAAAAGATTACATTTAGTGCAATTTGAATTAAGAATAATTGGTTTGTTATTCACATAAATCCAGAATCGGCGCCACAGCTCGTATGGCCACATCAGGTGGTAGAATTTAGAGAAGACAATTTTTTTTTTTTTTTTTTTTTTTTTTTTTTTTTTTTTTTTAGAATTTAGAGAAGCACTTAGCAACACAATTAGAGGATGACAAAAATTTTAAGAATTTAGGGAAAGCACTGAGACCCATAATTTAGGGGTGGTGAAAATTCAGAACTCAGGGAGGCACTTGGTAGAAGAATTTAGGACTCACAGAGACTGAATCAGGAGGTAAGATATCTAGCGCTGGCGCTCGATAAGCCTTAGGTATATGTGATTATTAATTTATTCAGGACTTAACTAAGCCTTAAGCATGTGTAAGAAACAAATGTAATTATAATAAATAACTAAACTAATACAATTCAGGCTTAACTGTCTCAGTGTGCAATAGAACCCAGACAAAATTTAGAGGAACATCTTGTCTTTCCTCGCCAATCTCATGATACACAGCCAATAATGTACAGCCAACACTAAGCTAATTAGCTTAATTAAATTAAGCTAGGCTAAAATTATACTTCACTGATTCCAAGGAATTTCAGAATATAGCTGTTTCTTAACTTTCTGATTTGATCCAGCTTATTATTTTTTGCAGGCTGTTATATTACAGCAGGTTTATTAAAATTAAAGTTTGAACTTTTGATTATGTCGAAAAGAGTTTCTATTTCTGGAGCTAAAAGAAAGCATGTTTCGATGTCCATTAAACAAAAAGTATATAAAGGTATAACCCGTCTCAAAGTCAACCGAGGATTATGGCATTTGAAATTCAAATGTCAAGAGGAGAAAAAAAAAAAAAAAAAGGCTTTTTGAATTTAACTCCCAATTCACAATGAATAACAGAAAAATTATTTGTTATGCTAAAAGTGATGACTGAATGGGTCACACAGCGTCACAGTGAGGGCATGCCATCGACAGGTCCAATACTAATGGCTCAAGCCAAAATATTTCATGAAGAAATAAACTTAGAAACTGAGTGCATATATTTGACTGGTTAGTTGAACAAATTAAAAAATCACCATGGTTTAATGCATTCAAAAATTTCCAGTATGAAAGCTTCAACTGGTACTGAAGATGCTGAACTATTTTCAGATGAACTCATTAATAGTGAAAAGAATCTCCAGAACAAATTTGCAACGCTGATGAAACTGGTCTTTTCTGGAATATGTACCGCAAAACACCTTGACGACTCTACAGAAAAGGCTCCAACTGATGTCAAAAATTCCAAAGTGAGACTATTTAGCATGCGTAAGTGCTGCAGGAATGCACAAGTATAAACTTTTCATAATCGGAAAAAAATACACAACCCCAAGCATTTGAAGGAGTAAAGATTTTTCCTGTTATATATCAGACAAATAAAAGAGCATGGATGACACAAGCATTAATGAATGATTGGTTTGAAAATCATTTCATACCCAAGGGCTTGGCAACATTTGAATTCGGTTACTTTACCTGATGATGCAAAAATTGTTGTGACTGTTGACGACTATTCGCCTCATATTTCACTTAAAGTTTTAGTGAATTAAATTTCTTGAATAATGGGAAGACTATTCGAGAATTGTTGAAATATTTTAGCATAAAATCTGCTTGTGTGAAGCATCAGAAGATATTGGGAGTATGTGTCTCTAGATACTTTAAAAAATGCTCGGCATAATTTATGGCCAGCTACAATATTTCATGGTGAGGATGATGAAGATGATAGATACAAATTTGAAGATTTTCGTAATTCGCAAACCAAGGGCGAAATTTTCAAATTAATGCATTATGTGAAGAAATATGGAGAAGTGATGATAAATGAAGGTGATATAACAGAAGTTTTTTATTGTGATGACAATGCCCCAGTCATCAATAAATTAACGAATGGTGAAATCTGTAGTATGGTTCTAGATCTAGAAAATACTGCTGCCAATAGTGGAGAAAGTGACAGGCAGGTTACTGAAAATGAAAATGTTTCAATTGACAAGTTAGTCGCAATTCTCGACACAACAATTACAGGACTTTAACAATGGAACTTTGTAAGTGAACAAGAAATTATGTTCCCCTTGAATTAAAGAGAAAATAGCACAAAAAATGAAGCAACTTAAACAACTTACATTGAAAGACATGTTTAATAAAGTAAACAAATAAATATTAACCCTCTGGCTGCTTATCCCGCGATTTCCACGGGCAACTCAAATGTAGCAAAATCTGCTCATCCCGTGGGCATGTGTTTTTCTTCCTGAGCGCATCCCGTTTTTTTCCCGTTTGACCACTGAAACAGTATTAGACGTTTAGTTTACGTTTTGGACAACAAATATCGTTAGTCGTCCGCTAAATTGGGGCATTTGAAGCACATGGCATTACCGCTCAAACACGACATTTTGCCGCTTTTTTCGTACAGAAATGGCCGCTCGAAAACATTTAGCGATTATCTTGATTATTTAATTAAATTATTGAATTATTAATTAAATTTTTTATTAGATTAATAATTAAATTGATTATTAATTAGATTTATTGAATATCGTGCAAAAACTGTGAAGTTGGACTTTGCCTTGAACCCCGTTTTGAACTCTATCATACTAAACTGCATTTTTAATGTATTTTTCCCTCAGTGCTTTATATTTTCTTAAATTTTATAATTCTATCTTTTATATTATGCAATAAATATAAATTAACTGTAATTTGACTGAAATTTATTAAAAAAAATTTTTTTGGGTGATTACATTTAAAAATTGGTATTTCTGGCAACTTAGTTTCTCATGCTAAAAATCTATATAAAAAATATTTTCTAGAAAGAAAAAATGTATTTTTCAATTCTCCAATATATATAGATTTAAAATTTTCAAAAAAAAATTACACAATTTTTGAAGCAATTTTGGTCCACAAATTGAGCAGTCAGAGGGTTAAGCTATTTTTTTTTGTAAATTTTTATACCTTTTAGATCATAAAAGCTTCAACATTTCATAAATCACTATTTCATATTTTTAATTTCTATATGCCACCTTACTAGATTTAAATTGATGATCTAATTAAGACACAATAACACACTAAATAAATACTAATTCAGAAGTCAAACAACAAAAATCAGCGTTTTATTTTCAAAATTTTCACAGGACTAGTTTTGATAGTTTTACCGAACCACCATCCTCAGCTGTAAAACCGCAAATAACAAGATAGGAAATAATGATTAGGTAAGATAAGAAAGCCTAGGCAAGAATAAGGAAGTGGCGCCATCTGTTGGTGAAACCAGAACTAAAACATAATTTCTTTAAAGGCCAAAGGCAAAGATAGATTGGAATTAGGATTGTTAACTAGAAAGATTTTTTTAGATAACTAGAAAGATTTTTTTAGATTTTTTTCGATAGATTAGATAGAAAGATTTTTTTGAATGTGAAATGCCTCTAGAAAATCCAGTTCTCTAATTGAAGATGTTTTTTGAATAATTTTGGCAGCAGAAAAATTGAAAGTGTGATTTTCGGACCAACAATGTTGAGCAACAGAAGACTTCTGTGTTTCCTTTTTTCTAACATATGCCTCATGTTCCTTGAAGCGAAATTTTAATGCTCTCCTAGTTTAGCTAATGTAAATTAAACCACACTGGCAAGGAATCCTATAAATACCCCAAGAATTCATATCCGGAATGGGGTCCTTGAGTATGGAACTCGGAATTTTATTGATGGGAGAATAAACAATCCGAAAGTTGAATTTCTGCAAAATATGTGCAACTTTATAGCTAATTGATGGAAAGAAGGGAATGAAAACAGAATTTTTATAATCTCATAAAACAAGAGTGTGCCTTTTAGTGTGTTGAGATGAGAATTTTTTAACTGCTTGATTAATAATATTGGGTGAAAAGCCCTGTTCTGTTTATCAATTTAAAAGCAATAAACAGAAAAGCCCTGTTTATCAATTTAAAAGCAATAAACAGAGCTTTTCTGTTATTTTAACATATATATTATAAGCTTTTAAATAATTTAGTTCTTCGTCAAGGGCTAGTTTGGAGGAGCAAACTTGAAGAGCATGGAAAACATAGGAATAAAATGAAGCTAACTTTTGCTTAGCCGGATGACATGATTTAAAGTTTGGTGGAAGGCAAACCGATGAAAGTTTATGGTAAACTATAGTACTGAAGTTGGATGTTTTACGTGTGACCAGAATGTCGAGAAATGGAAGAGAATTGCAAGTCTCAAGTTCAAAAGTGAACCGAATAGCAGGATCAATAGAATTCATTGTTGAAAAAACTTTATTTAAATCATCTTTATTACCTTCAAACAGGGTAAAAGTATCGTCTACGTAGCGGAACCATGCCGGGAAGTTTAAAGTTTCAAACAATTTTGATTCATAATAATGCATGTAGATATCAGCCAGGATGGCACTGAGGGGGCTTCTCATGGCAAATCCCTCAGTTTGCTTGTAATATTTATTTTGGAAAACAAAATGTGTTTGTTTTAAACAGAGTTGAGTGAGAGAAATTAGCTCATCAATTTCGATGCAAGAGAAATGAAATTCGCGAAGTCTGGTTTCTAGACATCTTAATGCACCCTCCACTGGAACATTGGTGAATAATGATTTTACATCAAAAGAAACCATGAGTAAATTTCTAGGAGAAATGTTTTTAACCTTTTTTACAAACTCTATTGAATTTTTTATGGTGTAAATGTTATTGTCTAATAGAGTTGAAAATCTAGAAACTAAATATTTAGCTAAAGGATACAATATAATACCTAAAATTGATACAATAGGGCATAAAGGAATACCACTTTTATGAATTTTGGGAAGAGCATATAATCTGGCACAATTCGCAACAAATGGGATAAGCGAATGTTTTAAGTTGCTTGAAATGATTTGTCAAGATTTAATCGCAGTTTTTATTTTTGGTAAGTCCGAAGGTGAACGATCTTTAGGGATCGGATTATACGGTCCTTTGTTTAAGAGTTTACTGACACCATTGATGTAAGTGTTCTTATCCATGACGATTATCTGGCCACCTTTGTCGGCTTTTGAAATAATATACGGATTAGAATGAATTTCGCGCATTGTAGCTCTTTCTCTTGCAGGTAGATTTGGTTTCAAATGTTTATTATTGAATTTCACATTATGAGCAATAAAATGCCTAATCATTTCTTTCTGTGAATCTGAAACCTTACTGAACTTGAAAGCTTTTTCGATTGGAGCCAAAATCTTTGGAATCGAGGGTTTACAGGTTTGTGGTGTGGTGTGGTGTATTTAATTATGGCGAAGCACACTAGGGCTATCTGCCTAAGGGGAGAGATGCCTTTCGTGGAGGACTTTCTAAGGGAAACTGGCTCGTATACACGTTACACATGGGGAAAACCACGAAACCGCCCATGCAGCCAGCCCGTTCGCGGGATTTGAACCTCGGACCGAACTACCAGAGTTCAGCTACTTTACCGCTCGGCCGCTGGTGGGCCTTTACAGGTTTGTGAGAAGTTAAAATTATATTTTAGAATTCTCTCTTGCTCTTCTGAAAGACTAACATTAGAAATATTAACTATTGGCTTGATGTTTACAATGGGAAGACTTTTTGAACTACTTGAACTGGAAGACTGTAAAAGAAGTTTTTCGAATTTAACTGCAAGGTGTTTTTATGACGGTTAACTGCATTCTCCGTTCTAGACCAAGACTTTTCTTTAAGGGAAGTGAATTTTGGATATGAATTAGCTAGTTCCAGATGAAGTTTACAGAGTTCATGTTAAATTTTGGACAATTGTTGATGTGTATCCCTTATGATGGACCGAAGTAAGGCAAGCTTGCAATTTAACAGAATTCTTGAAATGCGACTGGAAGGTTTTTGATTAGATTTGATTTGAATAAAATTGGGGATCAATTTTTTACATTTAGATTTAAGTAAAAAGTCAAGATAATTCAGAAATTTTTGCTGTTTCAGGCGTAATGTGATGATCTAATATCCAGAATCATCGAAGTCCTGACTGGTCCAGATATTTGTATGATATATATATGTGTGTGTAAGATATAAAATATGAAAACAAGTTTCTAACTTTAGTTTGGCAATGTCCTTTTGTTCCTCATTTTGATTTGATTACTTTCCCTTCTTGTCCTAAAATTACTGAATCTAATTGCTCTTGCTAATGCATCACTTTCCTCTCTGTTTTATCCATTGTCTAAGATGTAAATTTCAAAGAATGTTATGATGATTGGATACATATTGTACAAAATGATAGTGTGATCATGCTTTGTACTAAATGATAATGCCCCCTGATTATGCTTTTTAAGGCTTGCTTTATCAAGAAATAAAATTATGTGATATATTTACAGTCATGTCTATCTGCAAGGCCTTGTTTTTTATTACGTATCATTCAAATTATGCAGTAAAACAACTGCCTAAATTCATTACAGCTATCGGCCAATCATCAAGATATTTAATTGACAAATGTCGACTGATGGAGATTTAAAGTTCTCACACAACATCTTAAATAAATACAGATCGATGACCTTGACCATGATGCTGAAGCAATGATTATTTCAGCAATTTTTCATCTCTAAAGTGAACTAACTAGCTTCAAGCTGCGATCGTAATATCGCCCTTCAATTCACTCATTAAAACTTTGGATCTTTATATACTTTTCACTAATATGTAAATAACTCGATGATTGGAATTTATAAATAACCAGTAAAATAACTGCCGTACTGGATTTAGGCAGTTATTTTACGGGCTATTTGAATGATACATAATGAAAGAGAGATTTGCAGATAGATGTGGCAGTTTAATCACATATTTATATTTCTTGGTAAAGCAAGCCTTGAGAAGCATAATCAGGCTCACACATTATCATCGGTGCAATATGCACTCAATTTTCTTAACATTCTTTGAAATTTACATCTTAGACAATGGATGAAGCGGAGAGGTAAGCAATGTGTGTTAGCAAGAGCAAGGACAAAGCGGAAAGTACACATTTAGCAGCATTGAGAGATACAGGGTCTTTGTTGAAATTTTGATCTGTGAATGGATAAAAGATATCCACATTATTACATGTTACATAAGATGGCATAATGTGGATTAATTTTGAAATGACGCACTTTTAGAAGCTTGATTTCATATTTTATACTTTACACACACATACATATATATTTTTCTTATAATTATTCATGGTTTTCATAGACTTTCTGTTCCTTGGAGATCATATATAAAAACTTTTCTAATTATATATATATATCGCTTAGCTGCTTGGAAGGTTTATAGTGAAAATCTTTTCGGTAGCATAAATATTGATGTGCAGTAATCTAAAAATATACAAGAGCAAGCACATATAGATCAGTACATGTAGTACAACATAACCATAGAGGTATGTAAACAAATTATCAGCATTATATTGATTTAAAATATGATAAATGTTCCTTTTTAATAATTAATAAAAATTCTGTATGTCACCGAATACTGACATTAGATCATATTTTATAAATACGGGTGCCTTAAACAAACTGTCGGCTATTACTAACAGCAATAATTGTGCATACTAAAAAAATTATCCTGCTTTTTAAATGCATAAATACTGCATGTAACTACAGAATATAAATTAATTGCATATTTTTAGTTGTATAAAATGTAGTAAAGAAAAAATAGGTCAACAATTTTACTTTCATCAGTCGTTTTGATAATATTATCTACAAATTGTGGCTATTAATTTTCAGGACTGCTCTAATAACACCAAAACGGATGATGTGAAAAACGTAACTTTTTAATATGTTTCGAAGTAATCCGCATCTGCCATAATACACTTCTGTGCTCAGCTGTATAAGTTGTGGAAACAACTTTTAAAGTCCTGGAAATTAATAGCCACATCTTTTATATTCTTTTTGAGTTAAACTCTCAAAGTTTTGAAGCAATTAATAGTTTTCTGAAATATATCCACTCCTCAAAAGGACCATTGCATTTCATAGTCATATATTAAAACATAAAATAAATTATTGAAAGCAGTTCATTATCTTAAAATGGAAAGAAAATTCAAAATTATGTAAGCATTGATAGAGAATTTAAGTTTGCAATTAACTACACAAGTATTTTAAAAATGTGACTTACTATTTTTACAGACAACTGAGCAATCCCATTATCAGCCAATTCATCTTCAAACAGGATAACATCTTCATAAAATAAAATTTTCGCTTTAATTTTTAATTTCTCTATATTAATCCTTTCTTCTGTTGAAGTTACCTAATAAAATACCCTGTTTTTTTATATGGCACAAATCAAATTAAATACATCCACTTAAAAATAAAGTTAAATAAAAAAAGGTCTGAAGCTTTTTGATGATAATTAATTACATTTTTACACATACTAACTTTATATGAGCTTTCAGAACCAAATAAAGTTCCTTTATATTCAGTAGTAAAAGTCCAATCAAATGGTTTAATCACTTCTTTTATTTTAGCATTGTCCAACCTGAAAAGAATTACATTAGTGCTTTTAATAAATATTCTATATTTAACATAATTAAAAGATGACTTCTTCAAAACTACAGATTTTCTACACTCTCCAAATAAAAGAATAACAATAAAACTAAAATTAATTACTTCTACAATTTAATAATAATAAAAGTAGCATACACCAAATATTTCATAATTGCCTAGTTTTTAAACTGAGAAAAGTTGAGCAGAAAAAGAATAAATTTATGAATTAGAAAACATAAGTATATGAAAAATAAAATTATTATACTTTGTCAAAAGGGAATGGATGGAAATATTAATTACATAAATTGAGAAATGAATAATATATTTTTGCATTTGCATATATAAACGCAGAAGAACTGAACTGATTCCTTATGAAGAATATCTAAAACTTATGAAGTGCATGAAAAAATAATCAAATTTATCAGAAAAATGTAGGCAGCAAATATTACAGTTGTGAGTTGAAAAATTTTAACAGAGTTTCTCAAACTATAATATAGTACAGCATTACTAATCACATTACTTTTGCTGGTACAATTTTTACACAAAAGATTGAAATGTATGTTCAAAATGATTGCACATACATTGGTACATAATGGCAGTTATATTTTTTATTCTTAATTACATGTGGTATAGAATTAAAAAAAAAAAAAAAAAGTACGTATAAGTGGAATCACCTTGGAGCAGATATGTGTTTTTTTACAGAATGTGAGAACATAAAATTCTCATGCCATTCAGCTTATCTTCATCGCTACTGTAATCGTAATCGCTGGACTGCCACGTGCACTGCATACATAAAAACTGGATAGACTGGTTTTTCGATCTCTTTCTGCTGATGATGTTTCAACCGAGTGTGTGGGGCCTTTTGGCCTAACACATCACGTCCTCGTATTATGGAGCATCACTCACGTGTCTCTGCTATTTTGTTTTTCCCTGAGTTGGATAAGAAGATATGTTCTATTTTCTAAAAAGTAGACGGTACTCGTGACATGCATGTTTCACATATCAGTTTTGTGTTTCTAAGATCTTCATGATGATTTTTGTATTATGTGTTGTATATGAATATTCAAGAGAAGTTTTTTTTTTATGAAATAAATGTGTGATTAAATGATTCTACAAGTCTCATGCATGGGGGTTATTTGGGTAAGTCAACAATTTTTTTATCCCTATTATTAAATTGTCAATGCAATGTACTCCACTAATTTTCAGGCTAGCAAATTTTATGCAGACATGATTTATATTTGATACTCCTAGTATCACACCAGATTATTAAGTCGCTTTTTCAACACCACACAGAAGAAAAAGCTTATTCAGTGAACTTTCAGATTGCAACTTAATGTATTTCATTACCTAAAGAAATGTTATGAGCATGGTTGTCAGAGTTTGGTGACTTCTACAAATACATTGTGATAATATGGAAGCTCTAAATTCTAAAAAGGCTCAGAATTCTTACTCTAGGAGGTTATGAGGTTGAGTGCGATTTTTCAAAAATGTTTTCACAAAAAGTTTAAGATAAAATTCTCTTAAAGATTTCTCTTTTAATGGAATTGTCATTAAATTTAAAATATGTTGCACAGTCAAAGATCCTCCTGTGGAAATACTATTCATTGAACTGAAAGGTTGTTCACCTTTAACATTACTAACAGCAATAATCTCCATAATGAATTTAGCTTTTTTTACACTAAAAAGCTAAAGGGTTTTGTACACGTTTCTCCACACAGAAATTAAGTATTTTTAAGGACTTCTAGTGAGCAAAATTAAGAACCTATCAGCAAAAGGAACTGAATAAACTAAAGCAATTATCTGTAAACAAAATCCACTTTTATAACATCATTCTAAGAATAAAATACATCTGTAAGTAGGATATATTATTATGAAGCATAATGTAGTACTTAACATAACTATGAAACAAACTCAAGGATAAAATCAACTTTATAAAGTTTATCAGTAATTAGCATAAAATTACAAAAGTCATCCAAAATTTACACTTATTTATATTTTAAATAATATCACTTATAATAGTCTCACATATTTCAAAGAACATCAGTGATATTTAAGTTTTACTAACAATTGTGTTGATTTTTTTCTTTTATGCCTCATTTAGTCACATACTCACTCAGCCTAGAGAATTATGTGAATTTTATGTACAGTGGCATCTGTTAAAATTGGAAGTACAATCTCAACCAGTATTATTTGTAACAGAAGCTTGGCTGTTGCTTTATAACACAGAGAGAGATACTGATTTGAATGAACATGAACAATGGAAATTGGCAAGCTTGGTATGTGTAGGTGTGTTTTGTCTGTCTGACCCAGTTAGTGTCGTAGCTTCGTACGGACTTGCTGGAGAGAAAATTCCACTGAAGCACCAGAGGTGATAAGTTATTTTATAGTCTCTAATTATCATTATCTGTATGGAATAAAGTTTAAGGTTAATTCTTACGTTTTTGTGTTGTATCAGTAAGGATAAAGGACAATAACTCCATGTAACACATACAGTTGAGCAATTATTTACAAATACTTATTATACATAATTGGATACCTTGAGTCATTACAAATTTACATGGTCAGTATTATTATTTTTTTTTTTTAATTCTAAAAAAATATCTGTTAAAAAAGCCCAATTCAAATCATAGTATAAGACACTTTAACAGTTTAAAATACAGATAATCAGGCATGTAATTCATAATATCAAATCTAAAATGATATTAGGATAATTATGTCTACAAAATGTGTGTTTCACAGTAACACACATTTTGTAGCTGTAATTTCGTGGTAACAACATACAACAGAATATTCATGCATCTTTTTAATTTGAAAATTTTAAATATATTTTAGCTAATTTGTATCAATTTTCATCTCTTTAACATCTTTATTGTTTCAATAATTAAAAAAAATCCACCTCTAATTTGTTAATGTTTTAACAAATGTTTTGAGGAATAATTTTCTTTAAGTAATCAGTTTCTTTTTCTTAAGTTTTAAATTCTGAAGTTTCTTCAGAATTTTAATATTCAAGAAATATTTTAGAATTTCAGATTTAATTGAAGATTTACATTTTTCTAAATAACTGCATGGATTTAGAATGTATAGATGATGTTAATTTTATTTCTTTAATAATATGAGTATTGAGGATAAGTATGAAATGATATAAGGTCAGTGCCAGAACAACAGAATTTTTAGAAGTTAGTGAATCTTAAGCAACAAAATTTAGGATTGGCAAATTTTTTAGAATTTAGGACAAACACTGGGCAGTAGAATTCAGGACCCACAGAGTTTGCACCAGGTGGAAAAGTGTTCTGTGTATGGAGCAGTGAGACATAATCTTTTATATTGTCAGATCTTGACAAGAATCTTTTATTTCTCAATGATGAATCTTTTATATTGTCAGTTTTCAATTATTTTTATTAATAGAAAAATTCCTTTCTACAGATACCTGTGCAAGTGACAAGATTAAAACTATTTTTGCAATTTTCCATGCCTGTGTCCAGTGAACAAGATGAGAAAATAAAGGGAAGATAAACATGTTAACAGACATTTATGATTGACAGCAGAAAATTCAAATAACTTTGTTTTCACTTTTCTCCCAAAAATTTTCTATAAAATAAGAAATTTATCACAAATTTCTTATAACACACATTCATTACATTTAACCCTTTGAGGGGCGGTACTATATAAAATAATTTAAATTGTAGTAAAATTTTGCATGAACTACAACTTATGAACCTTAAGGACACAAAATTGAGATTTTAAAAAAATCTACAACAAAATCCTGAATTTTGAGAGCCGGTATATATTTTATACCGGCGCCCCTCTAAGACAATTTTTTCCAGGTAGCTGCCAACTGCTAATTTCTGTTTTTTAAATTAATTTTGCGCACTTTTGATGTGCTACTGTAGTGATGAGTGCTTGAATATAGTTATGTAAGTCTGAAGACAAAAAATTTTAAAATTTCGGTAGAAATTGAAAATTTTAGAAATAAAAATTTTTGTTTTTATGCACTTTGAGGATGCAACCAGGCTGAACATACTTACGTAAAATATGGGTAAAAAGCTTTTCAAAATGATTTAAATGCAATATTATTATTTTATAAAAAAAAATAAATATATATATATATATATATAATGCTGCATGCGTAAATCGTATCATGCTGTAACTGAACTAGTATAATATTACAAGCAGATGTAACTCAGCCGAAAATTTAAAAAATTGAAAAATGAAACGCTATGACTCAGCTGAGAAAGTATGCTGCATTTTTGAAGTTGTATTTTATGCTTTAGATAATATGTGGAAAAAACCACGCTTCATACTATGATATGAAGAATCCCCCCCTTGACGCGTGTACACTTTAGATGATTAAGGACCGTAAGCGTCCTTTTTTATTTTTTGTAAATATAGGTTGTAATATATCTTTTTGTTCAGGAAGAAACGCCGTTAAACAATTGTATTATTTGATACACCTCAAAGCTCTTATTCTGATTTTCAACCCCTTTGGCTTCCTAGGGGCTCCTTTTCAACTTTTGGATAAAGATGGCATCTAAAACGGGCCTTAGAAATATTTTCCCTCCTTTCGACAACTATGAAAATTTATTTCGGAAACAACCTATTTGTATCAACCAGAGGGCAAATTTCTCGTCTTTCATCTGAAATTAACAAAGAATTAAAAAGAATTTCCCTAAAGAATAAAAGCATTCCTTCAAACCAGCAGTTTTTGTGATTACACTATGAGATGAACTTAAGTACATTTCCATTTCATGCGAGCTTTCCCTTTGTGTGATCTTATCACACCTCACAAAGGGAAGAAGGCGTGACTTCCAAATGACAAATTGGTTGTCAGTCACCTCTTTTCATTTTCCTTGATTCTAGGATTTTCCATTCCATTGACGGAAGACGCGAGCACTGTACCTTTACCATATTACCATATTCTAGGATTTTAGAGAACATGAAGCAACGGGTGTCTTTTGGGGGCTAGAATGCCACATTTAACCCCCATAATTGTGTAAAGTTTTTACCCAAGACGGCAATTTTGAAATCGATGAGTCTTTCTCTTGGGAAAGGGATAAGTGCTGAAATAAAAATTTTAGCTAAACGCAGACTGATGAAACTTGAGCTGAGTACACAAAGAATAAATGAAGCTATTATACTTGTATTCAGTCCTAGCGCAGAGTCAGTAAACTCCTCATTCCTTCATGAACATAATATCATAATATTTAATCCTAAACGACTTATAAATTAAACATGAAAAATTATTACACCATAAACTGTTATAATAATAAAGAAATTCTGTCATGTCATAGAGTAGAAAAGGAGAAGACTGGTGCTGCCATCTATTGGCGTGGTACCCTCAGTGTGGACGCCGGTATATATATTATATACCGGTTTCAAAATAGTATAAATAATCTTTTGTTAATTATCACTTCTGACTGAAATGAAGTAAATACATAAGATACAGCATGTGTACGTCATATAATTGCAGATTTTGAATTTTTTCTTTCCCTCTAATAGAATTTATCAATCTTCCAACATGATACCTTGGAACGAGGTATATTAATTTCATAACTGAAAAATACTGAGCATTCATAGGGTGATGTTGCCATTTAGAATCAAAAGCAAACACTAGACACTTACGATTATAGCTTTTGGTGTAGAAAAATTAGCCTTTTTTCGGAGGTTAAAAAATTGACAAACAACCGGTATATATTATATACCAGTGCCCTTCAAAGGGTTAATACCATAAAACCATCTTTTATCTGAATATATTTTTCTGGAGTCATAGATATATAAATCTTGCTTTCAAATCTTTCTAAAACTTGTGAGGTGCAAGCTCTAAAAAATATCTCTGCCAACTCTGCAAGAGCAAAACGTCAGAAGATTTTTGAATAAAAAATTCAGAAAAGAAAAGTGTAAAGTGAATTTTTACATTTAAAAATTCTGAAACAACTAACTACATGTGGTGGTGGGGGAACTTTAATAAAAATTATAAAAGAAAAAAATTAATTAATTAAAAAATTATTAAAATAGTACTAAATGCTTTGGAAACTGTATTTCATTGCATTTATTATCTTATTTATTTTTCAGAATAAAAATATTTCCAAGTCACCAAAATGGAAAGCAATGTCATTTTAAAATATGACATGGGAAAATCAAAATGTTTTATTTCAATGCCATTCCTTAGTTACAATTTTAATATATTATCATTATTTTAATAATAAGTATCAATCTATAAAAAATTGTCGTAAAATTCACAACTATTCAGATTAAATTTTTTTTTATGTAAAGAGATCTTGAAATCGCAAAAATGTTGATAAACTGCCAAATTTAATATTACATACATATATCTCAAAAAGGGAAAGGATGTTTCTGAAATAATATTTTATGAACCCTTCATTCTTAAAAAAGAAATAATTTGAAGTGT
This sequence comes from Stegodyphus dumicola, assembly GCF_044657685.1. Classification (NCBI taxonomy): domain Eukaryota; kingdom Metazoa; phylum Arthropoda; class Arachnida; order Araneae; family Eresidae; genus Stegodyphus; species Stegodyphus dumicola. The sequence goes on from NC_140771.1 coordinate 207,411,692, forward strand.
TTCAATAGAGGCACGACCTTGTGCCCCTATGAAGTAGTAGGAAAGAATTCAAATGATAACCCATCAAATACTTATCAATGAATCAAAAAATATTCCTCCAAAATATTACTTTGCATTCAAAATGGCAGTTATAAAAAACACACTTAAATGGCAGAAATGTCAGATGAGTAAAATTAAAGAACTTTTGACAGTTTGGAATGAAAGAGGCATTTTAAGGACCAAAAACTGTTTCCAAAAATAGCTAAGAACTTTTAAGTAATTCTAAGAAACATACAAACCCCGTATTAGGAATTTCATCATGCAGTTTCCATATAAAAGAAATCTCAATGAAATCTGTAAAATATTTCCTTTTATCTCATGAATTATGGCACACAAAACACACAACAAATATAAAAGAACAAGAGGCTTACAATTTAATGAAGGGCTCATGTCATATCCAAAAGCTCACCACTGAATATTGCAGTTGATAAATGGCATAACGTTTAAAGTTTTAATATGAACAAGGCTATTTTAATATGGAATTAAACAAGGTTACATATTACAAGCATCACTACTTATTACTGTTATGTGCCATAATGTGAAAAAGCTATTAAATAAACAAAGTGAAATGAGATGGAATTTTGGAAACATACCTGAAAATGTAAATAATGCAGGTGATATTGTGTTACCTTCACAAAATTTGATGACATGCAGAAAAAACTGCTTTATAAGGACCAATGAAGATGTCTGTCTGAAGATGAATGGGGAAAAAAAAAAAAAAACTATGATAATTAAAACTAAATGTATAAAATTCAACAAATTTAAGAATAAATGAAAAATGTGAATTCTTTCAATCATTTAAAAGCTAATGTAAGTAATACATGAGAAACTCGTGGAGATATGTAAATAATCAAAGAGACTTAAAATATCTCCAAAATGCTATATAAATCAGGAAATGCAACAACTTTTGTCTTAAAATTTAAATATTCATTTTTTAATTAATATTAAAAATTAGCTTTGTTACATGGATCAGAAACTTCAAAATTAGCATATGTTTCAGAAAACCTCCATACAATAAAAAAAAAAATAAAAAAAAAATCCTACTACATGTTTTTGTTTTCTTTCCCCCCCCCATTATGTTTGAAAAAAATTAAACTTTATGCAAAATTGACACAACAATAGCGGAGAGGCTACATATAAAGGATACGAGGAATAGAGTATTCAACATTGGCTCTGATTATGGCTGCCATTGGAAAACCGAGTGACAGATATTGAAACTGACTACACTCTGACTAGAAAACGCATTTCAAGGCCACTTTTTCGACTTCAGGCTTGCTTTGTAATGATGGAAACAACTGCTGCAAAAGATGGCCGGATCCTCTAATTTGCTAAAATCATCTCAGTATGGTAATGGCAACACATAATATGAATGTAAATGAGAAAAGGGTCATTAGAACTTTGAAAATGGCTATTTTAGTAACAGACTTACTATTTTAGTAACAGATTAGTAACAGACTGCAGTAGAAAATGATTTAAAGTAGAATGGAGAACCTGCAGAAAAACAAAATTAAGTGGAAGATTAATATTTTAATACTTGTGGTGGCAGAAGAGTGTAACTGTAATAATCTACTAAAATCAAAATAATTTGAAAAATGTGAACAATTTATTTAAACAAATTAACAACAAACTAATTTAACCACGAAAAGAAATTTTTGGTAGAATTAAATTTTATAACATTAAAAAGAAAAAAATTGTTCTAATCAGTGTTCTTTTTGGGGGGCATTGATGCTATCCTAAATCTAATGCGAGAAAGTAAAAAATTTTAAATATTGGAATTCCTGCTAAAAGAACCCTTAATGTGTTATGGATATTTATATGATTAAGCTTTATACAGCACATGTTGACAACAAAGATGTTTAATTATACCAAACTTATTAGTCAAAGTTTTGCAGTTAATTTTACATTTTGTTTTAAAAGCAGGGTGTCTAAAAACGTTTACCCAGATTATAAACATTTAAAACAATTATACTGATGGTGCTATAGGGCATTTTTTGTTGATGGTGCACATATGTTGTTGGGTTTTTGGTGTTGTTGAGAGTAATTTGTAGCAGAAAACATGGTTGCCTGCGACAGAAGCATAGTTGATGTAAATGAAAGTTTTAATGGTCTTTTCTTCAGCTTTACAAAATTGATGAACACAGTACACCAGCCAATGATATGTGAGAAAGATAGATAACAATGATTAAGTTGACTAGTATAAACTGCATTATGTCAGTAGAATCTACATGGCAATTTATATAGGCCAGCAGGTATTTGGCTGCAATAGATTTCTACTCCCGTTTTAGTCTTCAACAGTTATATTCCATGTTAAGGTTTTATGCATCAAATTCTTGCACCATGTTGGAGAGAAACACGGCTACTGGCTATGTTAATAAACAGGATGACACTCAGTCTTCACGCAGTATTGGCTTCTACTGCTGGATGATATACAGTTCATCTCTTCAGCACTGTGCAAAGGCAAGAGGCAATCAAATTTCCCAACAACATGAAATTTATAAAATTCCTCTACAGTTGTGTCAAGTGTTATGCATACCACTTTTGATGCTAGCAGCACTATACAAGTTGTATCGTCAAAATAGTTTTCATGCAAGAAAAGCCACAATATGTTGCATGACTTGCAGAAACAAAATCACCAATAACTGCACAGCAAATGTTTAATCACATTATGGAAAGACACCAGCTGACAAGAAGTTAAAACATGGATGTCCAACTTTTTTAGAGCTTATGCATTTGAGGTTCCATGTGTGTTTCGTTACCTGATAATCATTTTAAACACTTACGGCCCCCCCTTTATAATTAACTCTTCTTGTGTACATACATATCTATTATAAGCACTAATTTTTTCATGCACAGAGGTAAGGATAGGGCATAAATATCCAAGACACTGGCCCTAGGGCATCTTTGCAATATGCTGTTGCAAATAATCTTTTCAGAATAAACGTTATGCATAACTGAATCAAAAATTTTCTAGAATAGCTATGTGCTATGCTAACAAATAGCAGCAGAAGATTCGTTAGCAGTTACAGTGACCTCCAATCATGATAAAGCAGTGTGCCATGAAACATAGCTATATTGACACTGAGAGTTGTTATAGTAGTTTTTTCCCCTTAATTCACCCATATGATTACAAAAAAAGCTACAATTATATATATGTGGATAGTCTGTGATTACATCATAAACAGAAGTGGAACAATAAGTTAACATAAAATTCTTTGCTAAACTGGACAACTGACGACAAAGGCATAGAATAATGCTTAATGAGTAGTACATAATATTTTGAGTTGCACACCTGCCTGAAAGGTAAAAGAACATCCTTTAAAGACAAGAAGTGACATGGAAGACCTTTTACGAACCATCATCCCCAAAATGAGGAACGAATTCAGAACACTTAAATGCAAAATATTGAAGAACAATCTGCGAAACTGCAGACACAATCAGTCAACAATCTGCGAAACTTGTATTGTATGAGTTAGTCCTATATTTTGAACAGGCAGAATGTGCATTAATCTGCAATCACAATTCTTCATCATGAAGCATTTAATGTTCATGAGTTTCTTGCTAACAACATCACACAATCACTTCCACATTTGCTCCGTGTCCCAAATTTAGTCAACCTCTTCTTTCCCCTGCCTCAAGATGCAAATGAAAAGTAGCTATTTCAGGCTTACCACTCAAACAGGAACATGGAATTTCCTGACTTTTCCAGGTATGTTTTAAGAAAATCCCAGTCCAGCCGTTCAGTGTGCATTGGCTTTGGTTAGGGTAAATTAATGGTATCACTTGTAAGGTTAATCTTCCATAAGTGGCATGAGTGCGAAACTTGGCAAGAGTTTTTATTTGGTGCGATTTCGATTTGGTTGCGGTTTCCGGCTGTATGTTCTGTGTTATTTTTTATTTAGTTAATGTTTCTCCGGTCAGTTAATAATTTTTTTTTAGTTTTGTTTCTTGTACATAGCAACCAAGAGATGTGGAACGTTTAAAGTGTTGAGCAAATGTAGTGCAGTGTGTTGAATTCCACAATGATAGTAACTTGTATATTTTAACATTATAGTAACTTGTATATAATAACTATGGATTTAATATGGAAAAACTGATTATTTTAATAATAAGTATCAATTATTACTAATATTTTACTGAGTTTATGATGCATCCATTGTTAGTGAATTTGAATATATTTACTTTGTTGACAAATTTTTGATGCGAGTGAAGAGACATTTAGTATGTATTATTTTTGTAGTTAATTATTTTTGTAATTTTTAGTTTCGTGTTTGTGACTTGAATTTTTTGTAGTTTATTTTAAATTTATGTTTTAGTTTGTAGTAATTTATGCTTGTGTTGTATTTAGCATCATTTTCGTTTACCGATGTTAGATTTTATATCGCCGTTGTTTGAGTAAGACCAACTACAACTCTACTCTATTTTAAGTTTTATGTTTTGAAAATAAGTTCTATCATTTCTGTAAGAATAACTGCTTCTAAAATTTTTATAAATATCTGCAATTAAAGTGTTTTTCCATATTAAATCCATAGTTATTTTCGAATCCTTTAAAATATTGGCGTCCATGGAACAAGACTATGGAAAATTTAAAACGGGAAAGAACACAATTACGGCGATATTTCACAACTTCTATGAAAGAAGTGGACACTGTTCTAAAAGATGAAGCAGTAAGTAAGATTGATTTGATATCTGTATTTAATATATTTAATGATAAAGCTGACAGACTATTTCAGTTAGATGAAAAAGTTAAAGTAAAATGGCTAGAAATGGAAAATTTTAATGAAGATGAATTTTCTAATGATATGGAGTTAACGGAAAGCTATCGAAATCAGTGGTTTTCTATGAAAACGAAAGTTGATTTAATGTTATTTGATACTGGTGCTCAGAGATCTTTCATACGAAAAGATATTGCGGAGAAACTACGTTTGAAACCTGTAGATCAAGAAATGATGAGTCATGGACTATTGGAGGACAGTGAAACTAAACAAGAGTCCCATAATGTCTACAATATAACATTACAAAGCTTGTGTTCAAATTTCAAGTACACTATTTCAGTTTTGGACGAAAAAAGATATGTGGTGCGATTCCACATGTAGAGGGTGAGTGAGTGATTATGGCGCAAAACCAGAGATGATTATGACGCGCCAAACAAAAGATAAGATGATTACAATTGATGACATTAAAATTCAATAAATAAAAACAAGTAGATAAATGTACCAAATCCAGAGGATGAAGTCATATAAACACAGGTTAAAAGCACATATTAAAATTCAAGAGACAGTCTTCAAAACAAATTACATTTGGTAATAAAAGCCAATATCTTTTAAATAATAAAATAAATTAGAATTGACCTCTCTTCCGATTAAACGGTCGAGAGGTAAGTCACAGCTATTAAAATATTTCTGGCGAAGACTATTAAAACATGGACACTCAATTAAAATATGACGAACAGATAAACAAACATTACAGTTAAAACAAACAGGCTCATTTTCAGCTTTTAAAAGGTAGTTATGTGTCACTCTAGTGTGACCAATTCTGAGGCGAGTCAAAAGAACTTCCTCCTTACGATTTTTGGTTAATTCCCAGTGCTCAATTCTAGGTTTTACATGTCTTAATTTATTTTGAAGCTGAACATCCCAAAGTTGTTGCCATTTTTTTCGGATCTTTTGTTTCACAACACAACAAATGTCTGCAAAAGGGATGAGACGACTGGACAGTTCAACAGCACATTTTGCTGTGATATCTGCCAGCTCATTCCCTTTTATTCCCACATGCCCGGGAACCCAGCAGTACAGGATATCATACCCACGATTCATTAAGTTTATATGTATTTTGAGAATATCCACTATTACTGGATTTTGAGTATTAGGAAAAGCTTCTATTGATTTAAGAGCACTATACGAATCTGTATAAATTATAAACTTTTTGTAGCAGAGCCTTGAGATGTATAAAAGACTATAATATATCGCAGTTAATTCGGATGTTAAGACAGAGAAAGCATTGTGCAAGCGTCTGCCCTCCATGTGGTCTTTAATTACATATGCCATCCCCACATGATCTTTTGACTTGGACCCATCTGTATAAACTGGAAGATAACTGCTATATTTGTTCCTGTGCTCAGCGAAGAGTTGTCTGTATATAATCTCGTTAGTGCTTGCCTTCACATGATACTTAAAAACATCAAGAAGCTGAATCCGTGCATTTTCCCAAGGTGGGATTTCAAAATTCTGTACTGCTTGGGGGTGCATATCAGAGAGGGAAAGTTCCTCAATGACAGGGCGAACTCTTAAAAGAAATGTAGGAACACAAGATGGACGTGTTTCAAATAACGCGTTACTCACATCATCAAGTAAGCACAGCTTATTGGGATGTTCAGGTTGGGATAGTATATTAAAATATTGCAAAAGGGACAATTGTTCACGCCTCAGATAAAGTGATGGTTCATTACAGTCAACATACAGGCTCTGGACAGGAGAAGTCCTGAAGGCTCCTGAACATATCCTCAAACCTTGATGGTGAACAGGATCCAGTTTTAACAAAACAGATGACCGAGCGGATCCATAAACAACTGAGCCATAGTCCAGTCTAGAGCGGATAAGCGCTCTGTAAATGCGAAGCATGGAGCAACGCTCTGCACCCCAGGAGGTGTTCGCCAACACTTTTAACATATTTAGTGTTTTGAGACACTTCTTTCTCAGGTTTAAAACATGAGAAAGGAAAGTCAATTTCTGGTCGAACGTTACTCCTAAAAATTTTACTTCGGGCGCAACTGGAATAATTGTACCATTTAGATATAACTCAGGTTCAGGATGGAGACCTCGCTTCCTACAAAAGTGCACGCACACAGTTTTCTGTTTCGAAAAAGTAAATCCCTGTTTGTCTGACCATTCTTGGATCTTATTCAGAGCCATCTGCAATTGCCTCTCTATGTATCTCATGTCTGCTCCTCGACAGCTAATCTGTAAATCATCTACATATAGTGATCCTAAGATGGTGTGAGGAAGTTCTTTTAATACAGAATTTATTTTTAAACTGAACAGCGTTACACTAAGCACACAGCCTTGAGGCACACCCTCTTCCTGTTGAAAAACATCCGAAAAAACAGAGCCAATCCTTACTTGAAAAGTTCTAGCGTTCAAGAAATTCTGTATGAAAATTGGTAGGTTGCCGCGCAAGCCACTCTCGTGAAGATCCCGGAGTATACCGTATCTCCATGCCTTATCATAAGCTTTCTCAATGTCGAAGAATATTGAGACAAGGTGACTTCTTCTGACAAAGGCTTTCCGAATAGATGTCTCTAATAGAAGCATATTGTCTACGGTCGTTCTCCCCTGTCGAAAACCGCTCTGATAAGGCGATATAATATTATTCTTTTCCAAGAAGTATACTAGGCGGCTGTTTACCATCTTTTCAAACAGTTTGCAAACACAACTGGTAAGGGCAATTGGCCGATAGTTCGAGGGATTCCTCGGGTCTTTCCCTGGCTTCGCAATAGGAATGACAACAGCTCTCCTCCATGCACTGGGAAATGTACGCTCCTTCCACACTCTATTGTAAAGTGTGAGAAGGGCACTCAGTGACTTATAGGACAGATGCTTTAGCATTTCATAATACACGCCATCCAGACCCGGACAAGACCTATGTGTCTGCAACAAAGCTCTCTTTAATTCAACCATAGTAAAGTCTCTATTGTACGGCTCAAAGTTGGAAGAGTTGAAAGCGATGGGATTTTTCTCAGAGCGTTGCTTGATAGAAAGAAATGCAGGTGAGTAATTTCGGCTGGAAGAAACGGCAGCAAATGTCTCACTAATTGTATTTGCAATTTCTTCTATGGAGCTAATCACTCGGCCATCTTTTTCCAAAAAGGAAAGTGAGTGGTCTTTATATATGCCGCATGCTTTTCGAACTCTTTCCCAAACCCGCTTACTAGGCGTAGAGGATGTTATTGAGGACACATATGAAATCCAGGAATCCCTCTGGCTCTGCCTTCTTACTTTCCGTGCATTTGCTTTGGATCTTTTAAAAGCTATGAGGTTTCGCAGAGTAGGATATCTTCGAAAAATACCCCATGCTTTTTTCTGTTTTTTCAGTGCTTCATGACAGTCGCGATTCCACCATGGTTTTGAATATTTTAGTAGTTTTCTTGATGTTCTAGGAATGGAGAGCATAGCTGCCTGAATAATAGTATTAGTAACAGCTTCAACAGCGTCATCGATATGCGCATCTTCTACCATTTCATCTGTGAGCTCTGCAATGGAAGAGAATAGTTCCCAGTCTGCCCTGTCCAGTATGAATCGAGGGGATCTCGACATGGGGTTTGCTCCTCTTCGTGCAAGAGACACAAAAATAGGATAATGATCGCTGTTGTACAGGTCATTTCCGACACTAAAAGTGCAAAATGGCAACAGAGATGGTGAACAGATGGCAAGATCGAGAGCGTGGAATGTCCTTGAAGGCTCATGGAAGTATGTATCTTGCCCATTATTTAGGAGACAAAGGCTGTGATCTTCGATCATCTGCTCAATTTGTCTTCCTCGGCAATTTGTATCTTTGCTACCCCAGAGTGGACTATGGCCGTTAAAATCTCCTATTATAATATAATGCTCAGGCAGCTGCTCTATTAGATTATTTAAATCTTGCTGATAAATGTGCTCATTTGGAGGCAAATACAAAGAAACAAATGAAACAACAATATCAAAATTTATTTGAGTAGCGACAACTTGGAGGGATGTCGTCAAAGGAAGTACATTTGAGGGATAATCCAGTGAGGAGAGGAGACCTACTCCTCCACTGGCACGCTCACCTGCAAGGTTATCCTTCCTGACGAAAGAAAACCTCCAAAGTTTTGCATGGTGTTCTGGTTTCAGATTTGTTTCCTGTATTGCGAAGCACACAGGATGGTACACATTTATTATAGATTTGATGTCAAGCAAATTTCGGTGGAAACCGCGACAGTTCCATGACACGAGGGTGGCCATTATGAATGGTTTTTGTTTTTCCTGTGCTGTTCTTTTGTTTTTCGTGGAAGTAGATGCCTGGGAAATTCCAGACCCTCTTCCACTTCCATAAAGTCTGAATCCGCAGATTCAGAAATCATGTCATCAAGAGAGCTATTGCTGCGACTTCTATTTTTATTTGATATTTTTTGTGTGGCAGTTTTCGGCTTACTTTGAATAATTGTTTCTTTCTTTTGTACTATATGAGTTGCATTTTCTTTTTTCTTGTTGGATGTAGACGGTTGGGTTTTATTTGGTAGGGTCTGTGTGCCTATTGATGTTTGGGTGGCGACTGTACGATATGATTTAACAGCACTGGCGTATGATGAATTTGGTCGAAGCTGTGTGCTCTGGACTAGTCTTCTGGCTTCGGCGTAAGAGATGTTCCTAGTAACTTTTGCAGTCTGGATTTCTTTTTCCGATTTCCATTTTGGGCACAAGCGAGAAAATGCTGGGTGGTCACCCTTGCAATTTATACATAAAGGCGCAGCGGTACAATTATCAGAATCGTGGCCAATCTGTGAGCATCGGGCGCATGTGAGGCTGCCACGACAAGACGTCTTAGAATGGCCGAAGCGCTGGCATTGGAAACATCGCATAGGGTTTGGAATATAAGGTCTTACAGGAATATTTAGATATCCGGCCTTAATATTCTTAGGCAGATCAGGCGTGTTGAAGGTAAGGATCACGTGTTTCGTGTCTATCAACTTACCTTCTTTACGCATCTTGATCCGCCTTACACCGCAGACATTTTGTTCGGATAACTCAGAAGCGATCTCTTCTTCAGAAACATACAGAAGGTCGAATTCTGAGATTACACCACGACAATAGTTCAGTGACTTATGGGGTGTTACAGTGACATTCGCTTGCCCAAGTTCAGTAATCTGAAGTAAAGAAGCAGACTGGGTGGCTGAGTGTGTATCAATAAGCAAGTCTCCGGAGCGGAGACGCTTTATGTTTCTCGGCTCACCAATACAAGACTGGATGTATTTGTTTATTACGAAAGGAGACATCTTATGCATTTCGCCAGAAGGACTAGAGATTACTAGGAAACGGGGACTATTGTTATGATTTTTTTTATTTGCATCTGTCCGTAATTTTTTTGCAGAATTTTCAGAACTAGGTTGAGCGACAGGTTGAGTGACTGGTTTAGTAGGAGACGTTTCAGAACTAGGTTGAATGATTGGTTTATTAGTAGATGTTTCAGAACTAGGTTGAGTGACTGGTTTAGTAGGAGATGTTTCAGAACTAGGTTGAATGATTGGTTTAGTAGTAGATGTTTCAGAACTAGGTTGAGAGACTGGAGTGACTTCAAAGTTTTTTAATAAAAAAATATGTGTATTTGCCATATTGAAAATAGAAAAGATTCGGGTCCGACGGCCCCGCCCACCACGGAGCCCAACAAGGGAACACAGATTCCTGTGTTAGGGCTAGCCGGACCTATACGCAAACTGAAGCCCCACAGTCGGCTTTCCCGAAAGCAGGTACTCCCGAGAGCTTGACCCCAAGCCACTGACACAAGGACTAGTGACCAGCCGATTGACACCCGTGAGGACGACTAAGGTGCCTCTCGTTTAGCTGAAGCAGAGGCCAAAGCAGTGTGTTGGGGACAGTACCTCGCCCCTCAACTACCAGGACCCTCCTTTCCAGCGACACGGGTCTCCACGCACGGCAAACACGTGGGCAGTTTTCTCGCCACTTGAAAACTAGAAACAAGGTCTGTTCTAGCCTCTCGTGACGAGCCCCAAACTCCGTAGAGAGAAACCACAAGGGAGAAGGGAAGGGAAAAAGATCCAGCCAAGAGGAGAGGAGACGGAAAAAAGGATAGATCACTGGGGCTCCAGGATCGTGACACCCGTCTCACCAAGAAGATGATCCCCTGAAGGGCTAGGGTACCTCGGGATTGCCACACCCGTACTCACAAAAGTGAGCCCCCTGAGGGACCACATGTAGAGGATCCTGATATTTATCCAATTCTGAAAAAGAAAAATATACACTTAAGTGATACAGGAGAATATGTGCCTGAAATGGGTTTATTAATAGGAGCTGATTATCTTGGCGCATTATTGACTGGGAGAATTGAGTCCATTGATAATAATTTGGTAGCTCTTAAAACAAAACTTGGATGGACGCTTCAAGGTAAACAAAGAAACTACTCAAAATCTTTGGAGAGTATTGTATATGCTAATAATTTGGATTTGACGGAATTACGGAGCCTAAATGTCATCGGTATAAGACGTCCTGCCGAGGTAAAGTCAAGGCAGGTAACCAACGAAGAAACAGTAGATTTTTTCCGAAAAACTATTAAAAGAAACGAAGACAAAAGATATGAAGTATGTTTGCCATGGAAAAGTGGACGTCCAGAATTAGAAATGAATACGGAATTAGCCACGAAACGGCTAATGTCAACTACCAAAAATCTCATATGATCTCAACATTTAAGAGAACACAATGATGTGTTTAATGAGTGGGTTCGGGATGGAATTATTGAAATTGTAGATAAAGACGAGAAAAAGGGACACTATTTACCACATCATCCTGTGATAAAAACTGGTGTAACAACAACAAAAATTCGTCTGGTTTTTGATGCGTCGACGAAAGATTCCAAAGGAAATTCCTTGAATAATTGTTTAGAAAAGGGGGCAAATTTATTAGAATTGGTACCCAAATTGATAATGCATTTTTGGTAAAAAGCAACTGGCGTAACGTCAGACATCAAAAAAGCATTTTTACAAATTGGTTTGAATCCAGAGGATAGGGAGTATTTTAAATTTCTGTGGTGGAAGGACTTATCAAGACAAGAAGAAATAATCACTCTCTGGCATTGTAGAGTGGTATTTGGTGCTTCTCCTAGTCCATTTTTACTAGAAGCAACTATAGCTTACCATCTAGAAAACACTCCGGATGAAAGGAAGTACACAGCTTGTCAACTCAAAGAATCTTTTTATGTGGACAACTGTATTACGAGTTAAGAAACTAACGAAGAGGCAGAAAAATTTATTTCTGAAGCTAAGGAGATGATGTCTTCAGCACAATTTGAACTACGAGGCTGGGTTACTTCTGAAAAATTATAGAAGAGACACATGATAAATTCATTTCAATTCTAGGTCTCTCTTGGAACACTGAAACCGATGAACTTTTTTGCGGCAGTATGGTTGAAATTCCAGAAAAGAGGATTACTAAAAGAGTTGTGTTATCGGCTGCCCAAAGATTATTTGACCCTATTGGGATAACATGTCCCGTTTCATTGATACCAAAAATATTGCTTCAAAACATTTGGAAGAGGAAAATTAATTGGGACGACGTACTTCCAACAGATATATCAAATAGATTTTTAGCCTGGGTCAAGGAACTATCTTTACTGAAAGAATGTAAGATTCCACGGAGACTCGTCTCAGGTCCATTTGAAGACTGCTGAATAACTCTACATTGTTTCTGTGATGCCAGTGAAGTTTCCTATGCTGCTTGTATTTTCTTACGCTCTGAATTTAATGAGAAGATTTCAGTCAACTTAGTAACGAGTAAGTCAACAGTGGCACCTACCAAAGAGATTACAATTCCTAGATTAGAACTCTTGGGAGCTTTGATCTTATCAAGATTACATGGTCAAGTCGTAGACGGACTGGAATTGAAAGACAATACAGTCAAAAGTCGTTAATCCGAACTCGTCGGGACTTCGGCGATTCCGGATTATCAATCAACAGTTTAAATCTCGTAAGATGGCATGCAGAAATTATAAAATTAAAAATATGAAACCGTAATTTATGAAATAAAGAATTATGATCTAAAGGGTATCAAAAGTTAAAAAAAAAGCTTAATATTTATTTGTTTACTTTATTAAACATTTCTTTCCATGTAAGTTGTTTAAGCTGCTTCATTTTATGTGATAATACTTTCTCTTTAATTCTATAAACAGACATAATTTCTTGTTCAGTTACAAAGTTTCGCTGTTCAAGTCCCGTAATTGCTGTGCCGAGAATACCGACTAACTTGTCAATCGAAATTATTTCGTTTTCATTAACCTTTCTGTCACCTTCTTCATGTCTTTATCCATTTTTTGCAGCAATTCCACTTTTTGTTTGATGGACATCGAAACATACTTTCATTTTGTAGATCCTTTCGGAGCTCCAGCATTGGAAATTCTATTTGACATAATCAAAAGTTCAAGTTTACTTTTATAAAATTGCTCTTACAGTCTGCAAAAAATAATAAGCCGGATCCAATTCGAAGATTAAGGAACAACGCAATCATTAACATTAACTGAAATAGATAATTATAGTTTATACCGTCCGTTATACATAAAATGCGCACGGGAAAACGTATTCTGCACTTGCGCAGACGCTTAAGCGCAGTCGTAAAGGTCTTACGCGCACGCGTAAACGCCTATGCGCATGTGTCAACGCGATGCATGCGCAGAAAGTTTTTAGCTTTGAGGTTCGGATTATAGATCATTCCGGATTATGGGTGCCCGAATTAACGACTTTTGACTGTACAGTGTATTTTTGGACTGATTCAACTGTTGCTTTAACTTGGATCAAAAGAGAGAGTTCTTGGAATGCGTTTGTAGGAAACAGAGTCACAGAAATAAGAAAGAATACAAACTCGAATGACTGGCATTTTGTGCCAGGGCATATGAACCCAGCAGATTTGCCTTCAAGAGGTTGTGATGCTAAGAATTTATTGAAAAGCAAATGGTGGGAAGGTCCAGAATGGTAATGGAAGTCACAAGAATTTTGGCCATTAAGTGAAAAACAAGTCATTGATGAAAATTTGGTTAGATCGGAAGAGAGAAAAATGATAATCAGTAATGTTGAGCATGGATCAGTTAACTTCACTGACAATTTACTTTATTTCTCGAAATATACGAAGTTTCTTAGAATGCTTGCCTGGATACTTCGTTTCATTAAAAACTGCCAACAAAAAGAAAACTGAGTTGACTTATAAAGAAGTTCAATCACTGTTTGTTAAAATTAATTCAGCAGGAAAGTTTTGCCGGAAGAAAAATGAAAATCTTGAAGAACATGCAAACATTCAGAGACGAAAATAATATTGTTCGACTCAGAACAAAGCTTCTCTTGGGAGATGAAGAGGAAAATTTCAAGTGCACCATATTGTTGCCCGGAAGCCACGAGATTATTCATTGACTGGTAAGGCAAAAGCATTATGAACTACAACATGCAGGACTTCGAACTCCGATTGCCAATGTAAGAGAAGATTACTGGATTATTTCGATCAATAGATTAGCGAAACAAGTTAGCTCTAGTTGTATTTCATGTAAAAGATTCAAAGCCAAACCTGCAGAACCACCTTTTGCACCTCTTCCTAAGAACAGAATAAAGACTGCTGTAGTTTTTGAAGTTTCAGGAATTGATCTCACAGGCCCTTTGCATTTGCGTTCTGGCGAAAAGACATGGGTTGTACTTTTTACCCGTGCCATTTATGGGGCTGCCAATCTTGAATTAGTCAATTCCCTGTCTACAGAAGTTTTTATTATGGCTTTAAGAAGATTCTTTGCTCGAAGATGTAGAGTAAATATAATTTACACTGACAATGGTACAAACTTCATTGGTTCAAGCAATGCTTTAAGAAATTTAGATTGGGAGAAGATCATGTCGTTTTCCACTATCAAGAAAATAAAATTGAATTTTAACCCTCTAACAGTCGCCTGGTGGGGAGGATGGTGGGAGCGCATGGTTAGAATGTTGAAAGAGATGCTAAGAAGAATTTTGGGCAGGAAAAGTCTTGACTATGAAGAGTTGGAAACTATTCTATTTGACTGCGAAGCTACAATAAACTCTAGGCCACTTACATATATTGAAGACAATTCTGAAGGTCTGAAGTCATTAACTCCCGCTTGTTTCTTACAAAGTATTCCTAGCAGTGAAACAACTGATTTAGACAAAATTGACAGTAAAAGTTTAAATATAAGATTGCGTTTTGTGCAAAAATTAAGGCAGGATTTAAGAATGAGATTTCAGAATGAGTATTTAGCAATGTTGATTCATAAAAATAAGAGTCGGGAAGAATCTTTAACAGTTGGAGAGGTCGTTCTTTTAGAAACTGATGGCAAGCGTATCAACTGGCCTTTAGGAATCGACATTGAAGTCTTTTCTGGAGCAGATGGGCACTCAAGAGTTGCCAGAGTGAGAACAGCTGATGGAGAGACGTTGAGACCATTCCAAAGACTTTATCCATTCGAATTCAACAGTTCGGAAAAGTTACCATTCGTTGCCCAAGATGCTCGAAGTGATGAAAGTGCCTCTACCAATATGCCTCTACGCCCTGCAGCTGATGATTCAGATTCCAGCGAAGATGATGATTTCTCACCCAAAGTCCAAGATTTTGTTACTAGAGCTGGCCAACGTGTTAAAATTCCCAATAGACTTGATTTGTAAATTTTGTTGCAATTTATAGGTATCCTACAAATTGCAGGGTGGGAGGTTGTTTGAGTAAGACAAGCTACAATTCAACTCTGTTTTAAGTTTTATGTTTTGAAAATAAGTTCTATCGTTTCTGTAAGAATAACTGCTGCTAAAATTTTTGTAAATATCTGCAATTAAAGTGTTTTTCCATATTATATCCATATTATATATAGTTTTTCCACATTATATATAGTTATTTTCGAATCCTTTAAAAGCCGTTTCTTTTTGCAATTGGCAATTGCAAAATGATTGTGAAGTTTGACATGTCAAACAAAAAGAGTTGGGCGCCAACTTACTCAGCTTATGGAAGATTAGCCACTTGAAAACATGAAAATTTGTTATTACATATGATTTTGATTAACAAAAAACTTACTTTCGAGTCTCCAAAGCATTCTGATTATAACTATAAGAGGAGTTGTTCTCCTCGATAACTTTCAAATTATTTTTTTGCCAAACTAAGAAAAACTGCTGTATATTATTTACAGACTAAACCAACATTCTCCTCAGCAATCAACTGTATCACAAAATTAGTTAAGTCCAAATAAATTTCCTTTTTAATTGCATGAAAAGAGTATATAATACCAGATGTGTTTGTTAGTGAAATTGAAATACTTTCAGTCACTGATATATTTATATGGGTTATGGCTCGTTGTATATCCTTCATATTCTATGACATATTCTCTTCATATCACATCCGGATCACCAATTTATGGTGGGTGAGGGTTATGGCTTGGTGTATATTCTTCAAAGACAAGACTCCTCTTTGCTAAACATAAATTTATTCACACACACCATATTTTAACACAATTATCATAACATAACAGGAAACCTCTACGCAAAAATTCATATATTTTACACTCGAGCTAAAGGCAAAGTGGGCGAGTTCACCATCGTGCTGGTAGTTTTTACGTACACAACAAGGCGTGGTCTGGTGGCGCACGCAGCCGAACATCAGACTGCCATAAATACTTACAATTCCTTCCATTTAAGTAATAAACAATATCAGAAATGAAATTCAGTGAGTTTTTTAATGCTATATATAAACTTATAGAAGTTACTGTTCATAAATTGGCAATGGCAAAGCAGTTATATCTATCCTATTAAATAATATATAATTGCCAAATAATCACATCTGTAATATTATGATTAAAGGTCAAAAAAAGGTCGAAAGGTCAAAAAAGCAGTTTTTTCTTAAGAAGTCAACAGACTTTTGATGAAAAACTTTTAATATAAGCATATATAATACAAATTAAATGTAATTTTTGATTAGAATTGAAGATCCCCCCCAAAAAAATCAGAATATTTAAACAAAACATTAATAGAAAAAATGCTAATAAAAAATTAGTACGAAACAAGATTTATTGTTTTAATTCTGCATTTGGAGAGTAAACTGAAGAAACACCTCTGCTCAACTTTTTTGATTGATTCCAAAATTTGAATCTGTACTTGTGCTTTCCTTTCGTAAAATATAATTTTTTCTTTATCTTCACTATCACATAGCTATTTGTTTTTGTGCTGTATGATATGCTAGATGTGCATCATAATATATCAAGAGTTATATTAATATTTATCACAACTCCATTTACTTTTATGGCATCATAAACTGTTTGCATTGCTATTACAGAATTTCCTGAAGGTTTTCCACTAACATATCATTATTAACTTAGAATTCACTTTCTATTGTGGTATTGCCATGTCATAAAATTAGAACTAGTTTTACAACACTCTATAAGTTCTTCAAAATCTGAATTATAAATCAAATCCTTACAAAAAAAGTCCCATTGAAGTATAACAAAAGTTTCTTTCCAAACAGCATTCTGGACAACAATTCTTTAAACTGTACTTTTAATTTATCTCCAACTGCCGAATTTATCCTTTCATTTTTTCATACAGTACCTGCAATAATCCTTCCATCCTTTTCTCATATAAAACTTCATTAGACTGTAAAGTCATTAGGTTATTTAGATGCAGGAGACATGAAAAATATGCAATGCCCTTGCTGGGATTTGAACCTGGACTTCTTGAATATGTCGCGAGTGTGCTACCATTACACCATGAAGGCATGCAGAAATAAGGGAGAAAATATTTTATACATCCCCTTTTAAAGAGCAGCTGTAAATTAAAAGTGAGCGCCACTGCAGAGTCATTAGGTTTTTTAAGCAGGAGATATGAAAAATATGCAGTGTCCTCACTGGGACTCGAACCTGAATCTCTCAAATACACACTGAATGTGCTACTATTAAACCACAAAAGCATGTGAAAAAGAGGGAGAAAATACTTTATAAGATGTAATGAACTTAGGATATAATGATGAAATGTATTTGACCGAGCTATATTTAAATGGGCTTCTTTCAGCTATTTTTTATGCAAGCTTAAGCACTGGGTTCCAAATTCTTTTGTCTTTAGATCAGACATTTATATTAATAGCTCAGAGAAGCAGTAATTAATATCAATAGCTCTCTCAGCAACAGGTACTTTTTTACACCATCTTCCTTCATACAATGTTAATAAAAAATTGGCATGTCTTTAAATAACACATTTAGATTCCAGTCAGGAGCTCATGCCCATCTCTAACAGCAAGATAAATTACATGCAGACCACAGGACCCAATATCTAATGCATGACAGTCATTATTATTTGCTAAACTTTCTTTCAAATCCCTTAAAAATTTGAGACTGACCTTTTGGTCCATCCAATGATATTTGATACTTGGAGCAATTTCTTTTTATCTAGTTCTGAGGTTCCCTCCCCAAAAAAATAAATAAATATAAATAAATAAATAAATAAATAAATAATAGTAATAATAATAAAAACCACTTTTCAGAGGGTCATTAGCAACAGCATGCTCCCAAAAATTTATGTGAGGTATCTTGATGCCTTACATTGTCCCAAAATCAAACATTTTTTTTTAATATATATATATATATATGGAGCTAAACTAAATGACATTAAATATGATATTTATGCATATTCCAGGGTCATTGCTTTAGCTTTCTTGCTGTCATTAATCATTTTCTGGAACAGAAAAACAGCATCATCAAATGCATCAAAAGGTATAAAACAAACAAGATATGAACAAACAAGTTTCAGAGCACACAGTAATTTTTACAGCTAACACTTTGTCCTTAGTTATGAAGGAGTTTAAATTTGATGATTCAGCAACAGCAATTAGCATTGGAGATTGTTGTGCTACAGAACTGTTTTTATCTATAAAAAAAAAGTTTTTTTTTTTTTTTTTTTTCCTGAGTTTATCTTTACAAAAATAATTTTTATATGCTTTATGCTATTTGTGAGGCTTGTGATTGGTTTCCTTGTCTTTTTTGCAGACATTTTACAACTACAGGAAAGAAAGAAAGAAATTTCAGAATATTTTAAAATAAATTCAAATATTTGATATTTATTTAGCAATATATACAAGTAAAAAATATTTGCACTAAATTTCATGATGGTATGTCATATTACTGCTAGAATTAGTTTCCCGTGTATGCCAGAGAAAATTACCTAAAATTTGAAAGTATTATTAACTAATAATAAATAAATTTAGAAGGAAGAAGCTATATCAAATGATATGAATAACATTAATATTAAATTATTTACCCTACGAATGAAAAAGATTAAAAGTCCAATTGCAATAATATATATATTTTTAATTGTTACTGTAAAATGACAAATAAGTAAATAGGAAAAAAAATTTTTGCTTTGTACAAGAATGGTGTTGGTGTATTTAATTATGGCAAAGCACACTAGGGCTATCTGCCTAAGGGGAGGAATGCCTTCGTGGAGGACTTTCTAAGGAAAACTGGCTAGTATACACGTTACACATGGGGAAAACCACGAAAACACCCATGCAGCCAGCCCGTTCGCGGGATTCAAACCTCGGACCGAACTACCAGTGTTCAGCGACTTTACCACTCGGCCGCTGGTGGGCCTCCTTTGTACAAGAATGAAGGGGGAGGGCTGAACGAAATCAGAACTTTGGAAGGGGGAGAAAGATTGATTATTTATTTTTATTTCATGTGAAAAAAAAAAAATGGCGGGAAAACATTATTATATTTCATACTTCTGATTTCGGCCCTGAGCTCCACTGCCATTCATTTCTTGAAAATTAAATTTTAAATGTGGATTGTCTAAAAATCAAGTTCAGATAATATATACATTTTGGCATTTTAAAAATCTGTTAATTATGATATATCCCACACCACCAATGATATTGAAGCACTTAACAGTTCAATTTGATTTTTTTAATAATGCACAATAATATGATTCTGAAAGTGTCAATAGTTTTCTGTTAAATTTAAAAATGCACTGCATGAATTCTTATTATTAGCATGTAAATAGATAGAATGTTAAATAAACAGACATTTTACAAAAAATATTTAATAATGTGTAAAAAGTTTCACTTACCAGATTTTTTTTAATGGAGATGACAACAGAAAAAACAAGCTGTCTAAACCAAGAGGCAGAAATTTCTTTCGTTCAACACACATAGATTTCTTGTTCTTCACAAGAACATACAAGTCATGCCCTCTGGATTCTGGAAACTTGCTGTACCTTTCTGAAAGACAATCTATTTGGCGCTATGAAACTGGCTCTATGCCAGTTGCCGTAAAGATGCTCAGGCGATACATAAATGAAATTCCCTGACATTTCAAGATTTTGTCTAATATATTTAAATTCCCTAATAGTTTCTGACTTTTTCTGATTTTCCAGGTAGTGTGGCAACTCTGATATTTCCAAACCTTTAATAAGATCTATGATGTAGTCACAGACAACTGTATACAAAAACACCACTATAAACAACTCCTAAAATTTCTTAGTACAGTGCTTATATAGAGGTTAAAAATCACTATAGAGTTCAAATTAGGTTCCAGAGGTATCACTTATAGAGGTTGAAAATCACTATAACTGCTAGTACAATATTATACTGTTAGTTTCTGATGGGGCAATTCCAAGAACTTTTTGATCAAACCGTGTATATAAATCCTACAAACTGCAGCATAAAAGACTATGAGTTTGTTAGAATAAAGTGAAAAAAGCTGCACTTCTGCAGAAACTGAAGTGAATAAATAGTAACAACACTTTTTTATGAAATATGAGAAGTCCACTTAAATACACAGTGATTTTACTATAAACATTCAGAAAGTTTGTAGAAAATTTGGAAAATTTAAACTATAAAATGATTCATAAAATTAGCAAAGCAACAACCTCATGTTTTGCAGAGATTCAGTCAATTACAAAATAATAACAATCGATTTCAAGGGCAAACAGGTATAAGTCCCACCACTTGGACAGGGGCAGAACACTGATTTGTGAAATGACAGTTAAATATAATACAGTCCAACATATAATACAGTCAAAAGTCGTTAATTCGGACACCCATAATCAGGAATGATCTATAATCCGGACCTCAAAGCTAAAATCTTTCTGCGCATAGGCGTTTTACGCGTACACGCAAGACATTTACGACTGCGCATATGTGTCTGCGCAAGCACAGAATACATTTTCGCGTGCGCATTTAATGTAAAACGAACGGTATAAGCTAAAATTATCTAATTATCTATTTCAGTTAATGTTGATGATTGCGTTGTTCCTTAATCTTCGAATTGGATCCGGCTTATTATTTTTTGCAGACTGTAAGAGCAATTTTATAAAAGTAAGCTTGAAATTTAATCTTGAAATAAGCAATTTTATAAAGTAAGCTATTATGTCAAATAGAAATTCCGATGCTGGAGCTCCCAAAGGATCTAGAAAACAAAAGTATGCTTCGATGTCCATCAAACAAAAAACGAATTGCTATAAAAAATGGATAAAGGCATATCCTTTGTTTATCTAACGGTTCCGAAATCTGTTTATCAATTTCACGCTGCTCTGCGCGTGGGAGGGGGGACGTCGCGGCACGCAATGAACTGGAAATTGATCTGTCAGCACTATCGTTATCTTTAGGGCAGATGTTTTTATTTTATTCGGCTTATAATTCCTTACTAAATGTAGTATTTAATCTCTATGTACTCCGTCTTTGATATGATTTAAATCAAATTCCTCGTCATTATAAATATCACGAATACAAATCAAAGTTTTCTGGTTGCAATTTTCTAATTTCGGCTATGCGTAAGGTATGCTTTACGCATGCGCGCGCTGAAAGAAATGTTTAATAAAGTAAACAAATAAATATTAAGCTTCTTTTTTTGTAAATTTTGATACCCTTTAGATCATAATTGCTCATTATTTTATAAATTACAGTTTCATATTTTTAATTTTATAATTTCTGCATGCCATTTTACCAGATTTAAACTGATGATCTATAATCCAGAAAAATCGATAATCCGGAATCGCTGAAGTCCTGACGAGTCCGGATTAAAGACTTTTGACTGTAGTACATGTCTTTTTTGGCTACTGTTACATATACATGAAAATATGCCAAAACCATGGCAGTTTTATTACATGTTGAATGTGATGAAGCAGATAATCAGAAAGTATCCACGGAATTAATCTCAAATGTACACAATCAAGGAAAAAGAAAATGCAAAACAAATTTTCTTAAAATAAAAAGAGAAATGAAAACTTGAACAACAAACCTTGATTCTTGCCAAGAGTCAGCTACTGCAACTTTTATGACATCGTTTTTGCTATCAACCATTTTCAAAGCATCCAGAGCATTGAACTCAATTCCAGATGCATTATCATTTTCCAGTCTTAATAAATTGCTGGCAAATGTCATTTCAGGTAATTGTGGAAGATCCAGTTCTCTCTCATACCTATGTAATTATCATAAATTAGTAAATTACGACAGATAAATGCACTGTTAATCCAAACATTTAATATAATGACAATATTTGGCGATCAGTTAATCTGTTATATGTAATACGACAGATATGTTTATCTATTAGGGAAAATTAAAGCTCACTGAGGGACAAAAAGAAATTTTTTAACTCTGTAAACTACCAACTATATATATGTGTGTGTGTGTTGAAAATAATTGTCAAGATACCTTTAAATACACAGACATGCATCTTGAAATATGTCCAAACAACTAAGCTAATACAGTACAAAGTCCGAAATCTGAAATTGTTGGTACTTTGGCGATTCCAAATTTTGGAAAGTTCTGGATTTTAGATCAGTTTAAATCTAATAAGATGACATTTAAACATGGCAGTAAAAATATTTTTACAGGTGCCCCTTGGCAAAAGTTAATGATTTTTGGCGGTACATGGATACCAAGTTTGTGCAATTCTTTGAGTTGTTTGGCTTTATGTAGCGACGATTTGTGCCCCAAAAATCAAAAACAAAATAGCAAGACACAAAGACGAAATAAAAAGTGAAAGACTTGTACAGACTTGGTATCCATGTGTACATCGACCTATTTTCACTTAAAAACAAAATCGGAAAATTGCACAAACTAGGCATTGTGCAGTTCCTTTGTCCATGCACACATTAATCTATTTTCACTTAAAAAGTCAAAGATAAGAAAATTTGTAAATAAGGTAAATGGGTATTTCCTTTGTCTAGTGATAAGATATATTTCCTTTTTATGTTATTGTTTGATTTAACATGTAGTTTATTGAGATTATATATATATATATATATTTTTTTGGCTGCTCCTTTGACTTTTTAAATGAATATAGATTGATGTGTACATGGAGAAAGACAAGGGACTGCACAATGCCTAGTTTGTGCAATTCTCTGATGTTCTTTTAAGTGAAAATAGGTCGATGCGTACATGGAAACCGAGTTTGTACGATCTTTTAACTTGTTATTTTTTATTTGTGTAGCGGCGATTTTTGTGCAAAAATTCTCCAATTATCGCCAAGAAGCACAAAAATATATTTCAGCTGAGAACGATTTAATGTCAGAGTACTCACACACAAATAAAGTCATCCTGTCAACAATACACTTTGTAAATCCACAGACGACATTTTGATTGAAGTTTTAAAGTACAAATAAGCAATTCCTACTGAGTCGAGGTAATAATTTAGAAAAGTTGGTAGTATGTTGATGGCATAGTAGATGCATAAATGAGCAGTTCATAGCCAATTTAAACATCCATTTTTATTCTACTTGATATTTGAATCTACAAATAACTTTGTACAAAAGTCACATCTGTTCCTGAATCACTTTTGTAAAATTTTTAGCAGTAATTTTGATGACAGATGAAGTAGCAATTTAACTAGCAAAGGAAGCAGAAAGCGAACTTTAATGTGTTCTCAGGTAAAAGTTGGGTTCCAAGTAATTTGGATATTGGTTTAGAATGTTAATTTCAGTTTGCTTTATCTCGACTGGATAATGTTTAAGCTAAAAATTTATTACTGGCTGAAGTAATCTGTGTCACAAGAATTTTATGACAGAGATTACCATATTTGACGGCATATAAGATGCACCCTTATTTAAAAGGCCACACACATGTAGATGTAGAAAAAGTCAGCGCCGGATCTTTGATTTTTCTGATGTGGGGCAAAAGCTAAAACTGCCGCCCTCTCCCATTATCTTTTAAGTTTCTCTAACAAGTTTTAATTTGTTTAATAAATACAGAAATAGATAGGATTTGAGGTAAAAACTTAAGCTCCATTTTACACTAAATTCTTTACTTGCCTTTTTTTTTTTAAGTTATAAAGAGAAAATACGTACCTAAGTTACAAAATTAGAAAATCGTCCGCTCCTAGGAGAATCGCCTTTCTGGTGAGCTTACTTTCAGATTCAATCCTAATCCTAACTCTAATCCTGAAGTGCTTCTAACCCTCCAGTCCTCGCCACCACTTGTTTTTCCGCTCTAGGGCGAACGGGCATTTCCTAAGCTTCTCCCTATTCTGTATTATGGCATACTATTTAAATTAGGTTAGATTATATGAATATGGCAAAGACAGGAGGGCTATCTGATTAGAGGAGAGGTACTTTCGTGGAGGAACTTTGTAAAGGAAACTGGCTCCTATTCACATTACACATGAGGAAATCGACAAAAACAAACCATGCAGCCAAACTATTTGCCTGGGTTTCAATCCTGGCAAGGTTGCACTACCAGTATTCAGCGGTCATAAACACACGGCCACTGCTGAGGATATTTGTCTGATTATTTACACTGCTGGCCACCCAAATTGCAACACCAAGAAAGACAAGAGATATCAGAACAAAATTTCTTTAGTAGATAACTTGTTGACCAAGTATCAAATGATTAAATTTATAGACTTTTGTGAAGTGTGGTTCCTTCCAGAATCAGTAACCAGAGTAGCCACTATTGTTGGAGATCACCGCTGCCACATGCCTCGCCATTGATTCTAAAAGACTTTGGATGTGTTCTTGGGGTACAGCAGACCAAGCAGCTTTAACACGTTGCCAAAGTTGATCTGGTTTGGCAGCTTGGGATGTAATCTGGGTTAATCGTTCAGCAACCATGGACCACGTTTTCTATTGGCGAAAGATCTGGAGAGCGAGCCGGCCAGGGAAGCATTTCAATCCTGAGGTTGGCGAAGAACCCTTGGACAATGCGTGCTATGTGTGGTCGCGCATTATCCTGTTGAAATATGGCTGTGGGCAAGCCCTGAAGGTAAGGAAGGACAACTGGCTCCAACACTTCGGAGATGTAGCGCTGGCTGTTTAAAGTATCGGCAATGCATATTAGAGGAGTGCGAGAGTGATATCCAATACCGCCCCATACCATAATACCCGGTGCAGGACCAGTGTGGCGGTGCATAACGCAGCTGTTCAGCATCCTCTCTCAACGGTGTCTCCAGACTCGAATCCCACCATCGTGGTGTTGCAGACAGAAGCGTGACTCGTCTGTAAAGAAAATTTCATTCCATTCTACAGTCCACATCCTTCTTTCATAGCAACATTGGCGGTGGAGACGTCTGTGGTTCTGCATCAAGGGTATACGAAGTAATGGACGTCTTGCGGACAGACCACTCTGCTGCAAACAGCGTCGAATGATACGCGCAGATACTGGATGATGGGTGACAGACTGAATGTACTGTGCTATACTTTGTGATATGACTAAGCGATCCGTCACTGCCATGCGCACAATGTTCCTGTCATCAAGTGAAGTGGTGCACTTGTTGGCTTTAGTTTTCCACATGCAAATTTTGATCGGAGGTCGATCGACGGTAAGCTAACGTGGTTGCCGCTGATTGGCCGATGACGTCAAGATCGGCGGGTTGGCCGAGTATATATGTACGATGGTATCGGCAAATCTTGTTTTTTTCTTGTTCTCTTGTGTCATTATGAGTTAGCATAATGCTAGTTTGCTTTCAATCAAATGATTTTAAATGTAAAGGCTACAGTGTTAGCTCTTTTATTTTATTTATGGAATAAAGCAAGAATTTTATTTAGTTTACTCTTAGATTTAATTAAGGGAAGCAAAACATGCTTTGCCTTTATCACCACTGCCAACAGGGTTATGGGCCCAGCGACAACAGCTAATCAGTCATCCAGTTCAACTCAGCATTGAAGGAATGTAGGTGAAGAGGGCCGTTATCCACGAAAAGAAGCTGACCTGTCTTAGAAGTTTGTTCAAATCGTTGTGCTCAGACTTAATTGAAGATGTCATTACTACCTGAAGGTTTTGAGTTGTTAAACCATGACAACTGGATCGATGGAAAGTCGACATGAAAATGCTGTTACTGGATAGAAATTGTTGGAGCTTCATAGAGGACAAAGAAGAAGAATTAGATAAAAATGCAATAAAGCGTGAAAAGCAGGAGTTCACACTGAGGGAGAACAGAGCCTTCACTACATTAGATTACGGAATTAAAGCTGAGTTCAGGCCGCTGATACAAGAATGTTCAAGTGGTAAAGAAGCGTGGGAAGTTCTACACAAGCAATTCGAACCCAAAACAAGAGCAAGGATAATTCAGTTACTGGATGAATTTTTTAGTATTAGATATACGCCAAATGGAGAAATAGGATTATTCATCGCAAGAATAAGAATGACTGCAAAGAAGTTGGCTGAAGTTGGTCACAACTTGGCAGATCTTTTTAAAGGATTCCAGGCAATAAGGAGATTACCCCAGGAATACTCCGGCATTGTACAATTGATCTATAGGTGGAAGGACGAAGATTTTACGCTGGAAAGAATTGCTGAAGAGCTGGTAAGGGAAGAAAGCCGACTTCGCCAGGCAATTGCCGATTTAGAAGACAGCAAGGTAAGCGTGTTTAATACTATTAGTTTAAACGCAGGGAAAGATAAAGTTGAAAATAAAACTAAATCTAAGAAAAAAATAGGGAATATGAGAATAGGACCTTGTTTCAGATGTCATAAATTTGGGCCCTTAATTGCTCAATGTAAAGAAAATGTAAGTAAAAATCAGAAGTTTAAAATAGATGATAAAAATGGACAGTTTAAAGATAAAGAATTAATGTTAGTAGAAAATTATGTAACAACTACAGATAAAGGAGGTAACGCAGATAAATTTAATTGGGTCATAGATACTGCAGCTACAACTCATTTCTGTAATAACAGAAATTTAATGACAAATTTCGAAGAAATAAACAATATACGTATGTCTTTAGCTGTAGGAAATTGTGAAAGTTAAGTACTAGGAAAGGGTACTGTCAAATTTGCAGTAAAAGTAGGCAATCGAATGAATTGGATTGAGTTAGATAATGTGTTATATAATCCAAATCTAAGAAGAAATTTATTATCGGGAGCAAGGTTAGAAAAGGCTGGTGCTCATTTTGTGATTTCAAAAGGGAAGATGTGGATATACTTTAATAATTGGGATAGATTATGCTACGCTAAACAATATGACGGACTTTATCAAGTAAAACCATTTAGATATGCAACAGGTAAAAGGGAAACTGGTTACGGTACAGAAATTGGAAAGTTAAATAAAGTAGACGATGCAATGCTATGGAATCGGAGATTTAGCCACGTAAATTTTGATTATATTAAGAAAACTAGTAAGAATCAAAGCATGAAGGGGTTACCAGAAATTGAAAAACCAATAGAGAGGTGTAAATCGTGTATTATTGCTAAATCCAGTAGAATAACTTTTAAATCTGTTCCGAAGAGATCGGATAAACCATTGCAGTTGGTTTATTTAGACGTTTGTGGCCCACTACCAGTTCCATCTAAGGGTGGGAGTAAATATTTTCTTGCTATTGTAGATGACTATAGTGGATTAGTAACAGTGTATTGTATGAAAAATAAAAACGAATCGTTCTACAACTTTAAGAATTATCATAGGCAAATGGAAAGACTGATGAATAGAAAATTAATAAGTATACGCACCGATAATGGTGGGGAATTCTGTAATAGACAATTCGAAGGGTACTTAGCTGAAAATGGAATTAGTGTTGAACGCACGAACGCGTACACCCCAGAAGAGAACGGTGTGTATGAACGTTTTAACCGAACGGCATTAGACGCAGTTAAAGCTATGCTTAATGATGGTAAAATGGGAAAAGAATGGTGGGCAGAAGCTCTTGGCTGTTTCGTACATACATGGAACAGAGTATGTCATAAAAGCAACCAAACCCCTTATGAAATGTTCCTAAATAGAAAACCCAGTGTTGTTTATTTTAAAGTATTTGGTTGTAAAGCCTATGTTGGCGTGCCAAAACAGATTAGGAATAAATTAGAAATGAGGTGCAAAGAAGGAATCATGGTAGGATATGCGAAGGAAACTAGGGGTTATAGGATATGGCTGCCAGAAGAACGCAAATTAATAGAAACCTGTAATGTGAAGTTCGATGAAAAACTGTATGCAGGAAATGGCATCCTGGAACAGAAATCAAAACCTAAATTTAAAAGACTAGAGGAATCTGAGCAATTAGCAGAATCAGATGAAGAACAGGAAATTTCTAGAGAAGAAATAAAGTTGTCAGATGACAAATCTACTCCGAAAGAAGTATCAGACTTAAACTGGCAAAGAAAAGCAGTTAAAAGGCCAGATGGAACACGTACAGACATATATTATTATGTAGAGGGAACCGACACCCGTTTTAGATCCTATAATGATATTGAAAAGTATTGTGAGGCAAGAAATATTAAATATGAAAAAGATAAGTTCGATTTTAGTGGAAAAAACGAACACTCGGGGAAAATTAATTTCGTAGAACAGGAGACTAGCTCTGTGTCTGAAGAGGCAAATTCCGTAGAAATAGTTATCCCACAAAATTTTAAAGAAGCACGAAAATCAGTAAATGCCGAAGAATGGGATAAGGCAATGAAAGAAGAAATCGACACAATAAAGAAAAGAAAGGTTTGGGAATTAGTCGAAAAGCCAGAAAATAAAACTATAATAGGAAACAAATGGGTCTATACGCTAAAAAGAAATGAAAAGAATCAAGTGGTTAGATACAAAGCACGCTTAGTAGCACAGGGATTCAGGCAGAAAAGAGGTGAAGATTTTGATGATGTTTACAGTCCTGTAGTAAATTTTTCAATCATAAGAATATTTTTCACTATACTGGTATGTTTATATGGATGGACTAATTGTCAGTTAGATGTAAAGAACGCATATTTATATGCAAACCTAAATGAGAAAATATATATGACCCAACCAGAGGGATTTATCGAAGAGAAAAATAAAGTGTGTTTATTACACAAGGCCATTTACGGTCTACATCAAAGCGGCCGTGAATGGTTTTGTGAATTTGAAAGTACTTTAGAAAATCTACATTTTAAGAAAACACAATGGTGTAATTGTGTTTATAAGGGTTCAAATGTAATGTAGATGATATTGTGATTTTTAGTAAAGATCAATATAGTATAGATAAAGTAATTTTACACCTGAGTAAGTTTTTTGATCTTAAAGTATTAGACAAAACTAAAACGTTACTTGGAATTGAATTCTTAGAGAATGAGAATGGGGTTTTTATACATCAGCAAAAATATATCGAAGAAATTTTTGAAAAATTTAAACATTTCCAGATACCAATAACTTCACTTCCCATAGCTAAGGGCACTATTCTTACAAAATTAGATTGTCCATCTACAAGTGCAGAAGTTGCGGAAATGCATACATTACCCTTTAGAAATCTGTTAGGATGTTTAGTTTTTGTAGCTAACAGGACAAGGCCTGATATTACATATGCAGTGAATATCTTATCACAATTTCAGGAGAATCCTGGAATTAGGCATTGGGAAGCATTGTTGAAATTGCTTGGTTATCTCAATAGTACTAAATTATATAAGTTAAACTTATCGAAAATTAAACATCTAAATTTATATTGTTATTCAGATGCTGATTATGCAAGTAATAGAGATGACCGCGTGTCCGTGGGAGGATTTATATTATATTTAGATGAAGTACCGGTAATCTGGAAAACTGTTAAACAAAAATGTGTAAGTTTATCAACCATGGAAGCGGTATATATCGCCTTATCTGAAGCAGCGAAGGAATTAATGTGGACGAAAAATGTCTTGCAAGATGAAATTTTAAAGTTTAATTTAAGAGAGTGTAAACTATTTTGTGATAACAAGTCTGCCATTGATTTTTCTAGATCGCCAATAGAAAATCGCCAAACTAAGCACATAGACGTAAAATATCACTTTGTTAGAAGACTAGTAAATGATGGAGTGTTTGACCTTGAATTTATCACCAGTAAATTAAATACTGCCGACTTATTTACAAAAGCAGCGACTGCTGTTAATTTAAGAAAGTTTTGTTTAGATGTTTTCAGTGTTTAAAGACAATAAGTGTTTTCGTATAATAGAATTGAACTATGAACTTCTGTGAAAGTTTTGTTTTTGTCTTTGCATGAGGAAAAGAGGGCCGTTTGTTGGCTTTAGTTTTCCATATGCAAATTTTGATCAGAGGTAAGCTAACGTGGTTGCCGCTGATTGGCCGATGACGTCAAGATCGGCGGGTTGGCCGAGTATATATGTACGCCGGTATCGGCGAATCTTGTTTTTTTCTTGTTCTCTTGTGTCATTATGAGTTAGCATAATGCTAGTTTGCTTTCAATCAAATGATTTTAAATGTAAAGGCTACAGTGTTAGCTCTTTTATTTTATTTACGGAATAAAGCAAGAATTTTATTTAGTTTAGTCTTAGCTTTATTTAAGGGAAGCAAAACATGCTTTGCCTTTATCACCACTGCCAACAGCACTGAGGTGGATGCGATCGAATACGTCGATCCGTCGTACCCTCCTGCATCCAACAGTCGCATATCCGCATTACAGTTGTTTGGTTTTGTCCAACATGACTACCGATTTCCCTCAAAGATAATCCACACTCTCGGTAGCCCACTATCCTTCCTCTGTCGAACTCGGATACTTGATCAAACAATGATCGCTGTTTACTACGAGGCATGATTGATCATTTTTTTTTAAAAAAACGAAAAGAAAAACACAATTGCCGAACTTGAAATCGTCAAAAACTCCAAGCCTTAAATGTGCTTTGAAGTGGCGCCACAGGCGCGCGTGATGTGCGTCTTCGCTGAAATTCTAATCATTTGCATATCTCACTTCTGCTAATGCATGTTGTAAATTTAATGTTATTTGCATGCTTCCTTCAGGCTGTTGCATTTACGGTGGCCAGCAGTGTACTGTGTGTTTTGCCATTAGACACTGCATGGAAAAGGAGGAATGTCCCGTGGAAAAACATTTGTAAGGGAAGCTAGCTCGTATCTATGTTACAGACGGGGAAAATCACGGAAATGCTCATACAACCAGCACATTCACATATACTTAACCCTCGAACCGAACTACTAGTGCTCAACGGCATTTATTGCTCAGCCACTAATGGGGCCATTGCATACAAAATATTGGTTATTGCTGAAAGGAAATATTCTGAAAGGGTTATACAGAATATGAGCTATTACTGAGAATATTCGTGCTTCCTGTCTGGTTTTTCATACTTCCTATTTCAAAAGTAATTTTAAATTCGGTACAACTCTAATATACGCCCTAATTTCACCAAATGTGGCGATATGTGTTCTGCGCTGGTTTTTGGCACGATTGCGTGTTCTATGGCAACCTGTTCACGTTGAAAAATCTTTCGCTGGAGCTCGTTGGTTCGCCTCTGTGTCTGAGAAGATAGGAGGGAAAGATAAAATGGTAGTTGTTGAATTGAAGTTCGGCAAAAGGAAATATGATTGTGGCTATCCTGTTGAGGGGTAGTGGGTATTTGGAAGTGTGGAAAGAGGGTCTGGGAGATTATTTTTAATGGCAGTGCATGATAGAAGTAGGGATTTGTGATTTTATTTTTTTGTGAACTATAGTATAAATTTTCTGGATAGTGTGTCTGGCTGTCATGTAAATACGATAGTGATTACGTGGCAGCATGTTAAAGGCGATATGAAATTTATATTTCTGCTATTCGAAAACGCATTAATTCATGGTAAGTGCATTTTATTTTATCCTTGTTCTTATTTTGTAGAATGTTATGTTCATTGGTTCTTTAGTATGAATTTCTGTCGTTATTGTTTTTTTTTTAAAATTGTTTGAAATTTATTTTAGTTTATTTTGTTGTTTAGTGTCTAGACTGTACAATTCGTAGATGTTTTTTAAAGTTGAAACAGAACGCTGTGCACATGGTATTATTTGAAATTTATTGTTGTTATGTTATTTTATTAAAGCGAGGAGTGCGTAGATCGTAGATTCCTTCCTTGCCTAAATTGTGCAATTCGTAGAATTTTTTTAAAGTTTAAACAGGATGCTGTGTACATGGTATTCTTTGAAATTTATTGTTGTTATGTTAATTTATTAAAGCGAGGTCTGCGTAGTTTGTAGATTCGTTCGTTGCCTACAATGTGCAATTCATAGATTTTTTTTAAGTTAAAACATGTCGCTGTGTACATGGATTCTTGTCAAATATTTTTGGTTAGAGACTTTACGTTTTTGCTATCTAAATTTTTTGTTTTTGTTTCGGATTTTTAGCTAAATTGTGTGTTCAAAACGTAGTTTTTGCATGTGCGAAAACCGCGATTTTGGAGACATTTTAAGCTAAAAGTTCAAAATGTAGACAAAAAATTTAGATAGTAATATGGCAGCGTGAAGTTTCTCGCCAAAAATATTTGGCGACTTGAGGGTGCATATCAGAGTAGTTCCTTAAATTCTTACCTGCCTTAACGCTATTAAAATATCATGGAATTAGAAACAAAAATTAAAATTTTACTCTGTAAGCCTTTTATTCTGCTAATAAGTTCATGGAATCGTCATAATTTGATCTGCGGTTTGCCAGAATTGCAAAACTTGATAAACGCCCCTGGCTCACCGATGACCGTAGATATTTTTTAATATGTTTTAATTTGCTGTTACTTCGATATGAACAGGTTGAAGTGTTCATGATTCGTCCTCAAACAGTTCATCAGATTGCTTGAGCTTTGGAATTCTTTCTTTGTCAGAATAGACTCAACTGCAATTTTTTCGGCTACTGTTTTAGACTCTTGTATCAATATTCCATAGGATTTTTCTCTCATTTTTTTTTTTTTTTTTTTTTTTATAATTCCTCAGTTTTGGTCAGTTCTTTCATTAACTACACAGAACGCCGAAGATGAATTCCTTTTGAATTTCTATACTTACTGGATTGAATTCTGGGAAAATATTAGCTCGAATTTTTAGGTTGATAGTAAATTCAAAATTTTTCACAGCATGTACCAGATGTCCTACCTCGTGCTTTGATTTCGCATCAAGAGAAATATCTTTAATTTCTTTTAAATATTTTATACATCCGGTAAATTCATTAAAAGGATTTTCACAGCCACATATTTTGCCGATCATCTCGTCTGGCTGCTTCCTTTTAAGTTGTATTTTGTACATTTTTTCATAATATACGATCGAGTAGTGCATCCGACAAAAAAAGCCAAGTACTTTCTGAGTTATTCCAAACAGATTAACTGCTTTCGGGCACGAAGGAGGAGAATGCACATCGACAAGATACGAGGAGTGAGCTAAACAGGGTAAAGATTCCTCCAGCTTATTCATTTCTGTAATTCTAGCTTGTACTGTTTTAGAAATGCCAGCCATATTAGACTCGTTGTCGTAAGACTGACACCGACATTGTCCAATGTCTAAACCATCAAGTGTCAATTAAGACACTAATTTTCTACAATGAGTTCAGAAATACATTCTCCCCTCTTTCCACCAACTTCTATGAAATCAATTAAATTTTCCTTTATCTCATACACATCGCCACACATTTTTACATATTGAATGACCTGGTTCATTTTTATCTGTATGAGATACATATGGAATGCAATCAAGCATTATTGTTTAGTATTTGGCTTCTTTAATATCGTTTAAAATGCTACTTCAGACTGTTTTGCCTTTAAGTTAATAACTTCATTTTGAATCATCTTTGATAAATATGATTCCTTTCCCTTTGTTCGGTGCTTTGACTGATACTTAACAGTTGAATTATGTTTGGGAAGCGGAGATATTAAATTAGAAAATTTCCTTCGCTAGGTCGAGGACACTTTGTGAACAGGATACTTGAGATTTCATTAGATCCAAGAAAAGAACGACAGTTTGTTGAAAGATACAGTGCCGCATCTATGACTATATAGAAACTCTCTCCATTTTTCTTTCTCTGTGTGAATCGCTCAGTGTCGGGATCGATCCTTGGCACGATTTCATTTGTTGTACTCGAATTTTCAGCTTAATTATGCATCTCTGTGGATTCCAGACGATTCGTGCTCAGTTAATCTTGCTAAAACTTTTTTCCAATTAATGAAGCCTGTAGTATGGTGTAGCGGCAGCACCATATGTTTCTGATAAATCTTGCAGGGTGTACAAAAAATTACATTCTTGTTTTTAGAATATGTAAACCAAGATTTTTCTAAGCTTTTCATTATATACTAATGTTCTGCATCACATGTCAAATGTCTGCCATCACGTTCAATAGGACTGAGGTTTACGTTTTCTGGATGTTTACAGGCTAATACTACTGATTGACTGTTTAAGAAAGATTGTTGGTGATCGTTCATTTTTTTCTATGACCAGCCAACTGCATGGATCCAACAAATCAAAAATTTTTAGGTTTCGTCTTTCTGCTGCCCGCCCCCAGTATAAATGAAGAGATCTTTATATCATGGTTTCATGTCCTTCAGCTATTCGTGTGATGTCGATGAAGAAAGTTGTTCTTTTAAATGCTGATTTGTAGATTGTTTGGGGATGATATATGCAGTCATGTTTGATCGTGCAAATTGCAAGAAATATTAATACCGTCTAGAATCTCAACATAATCGAAATTGCGGCAGGGTCTTATGGTTTACTTCTTCCGTGAAGTTATTTTTTCATCTTAGTTGAAATTTATTTTCTCTGTTTGGCCTTATCTTTGGCTCGCTTTCTATATTCTGCTTTTCTCCCCCTCGGCACGCAGATGGTTTCATTTAATCTAAATGAAATTGACTATGAATTACCTTAATAAGAATAACTAAGAATTGATGAAATTACACTGAACAGTCCTAAATAAATGGTCGCGTCTCGCTAAATATAGTACAGTCAAAAGTCGTTAATTCGGACACCCATAATCCGGACTTCAAAGCTGAAAACTTTCTGCGCATGCGCCGCGTTGGCACATGCACAGAGGCGTTTTACGCGTGAGCATAAGACCTTGACTACTGCGCATATGCGTGTGCGCAAGCGCAGAATACGTTTCCGCCTGCGCGTTTAATGTATAATGGATGGTGTAAGCTAAAATTATCTAATTTTCTATTTCAGTTAATGTTAATGATTGCGTTGTTCCTTAATCTTCGAATTGGATCCCGCTTATTATTTTTTGCAGACTGTAAGAGCAATTTTATAAAAGTAAACTTAAACTTTCGATTATGTCAAATAGAATTTCCGATGCTGGAACTTCCAAAGGATCTACAAAACGAAAGTATGTTTCGATGTCCAACAAACAAAAAGTGGAATTGCTGCAAAAAATGGATAAATACATGAAGAATGTGACAGAGAGGTTAGTGAAAACGAAAAAATTTCGATTGACAAGTTAGTCGGTATTCTTGGCACAGCAATTAACGGGACTTGAACAGCGGAACTTTGTAACTGAATAAGAAATTATGTCTGTTTATAGAATTAAAGAGAAAGTATTATCACATAAAATGATGCAACTTAAACAAATTAGATTGAAAGAAATGTTTAATAAAGTAAACAAATAAATATTAAGCTTTTTTTTTTTTTTTTTTTTTTGTAAATTTTGATACCCTTTAAATCATAATTGTTCTTTATTTCATAAATTACGGTTTCATATTTTTAATTTTAGAATTTCTGCATGCCATTTTACGAGATTTAAACTGATGATCCATAATCCGGAATCGCCGAAGTCCCGACGAGTCCGGATTAACGACTTTTGACTGTACGAGCTATTAAAAGCAAGCATATCTAAAAAAAAAAAAAAACACGAAAAAAAAAGTACAGAAGAGACCTGAAAAGTATTTAAAAAAAGATAATAAAAGTAGCTTTAAAATCCAAAATGCGCTCCACTATTCCAATTGAAACCTAAGGTGAGCCTAAGTTGCCGACTGGCTGCAAAAAAAATCTAAATGCCCTGCTTCGTCTAGAAGACATAATGACGGTGTCTTGTATATGCTTGGCAAATATTAATTTTAATTATTTCATTTGTCCAGGATGGCCCAGGGTTAATTTTTTTGGGTTAGCTCTTAGAAAATAGTTACAATGCTTCTCCATTTCCCAGCAAACGTTGCTATGAAAACCAGGCAACTTCTTCAACAAGCTATCGTTCTATTTCTCATTTGAATACACCCGCCCAGACAGGAAACAATAGAGGGACTCCAGACGTTACTAATAGGGTCAGTCTGATTCTATCAGTGATGCCTGGAGTCCCTCTATTGGCCTCTTTCTGATCTGATATTTATAGTTGTAATTGATTGTTCTTTATTTTAATTCACATTCCTTTAAAAGAGTTCTTAGTATTTAATTATAAATCTTCTTAAAAGAGGTTTCAAACTTGGCCTTAAAACTATTAACATTGTACTAAAATTAGAGAGCCCTTCTACTGAACAACATACCAAATATGATCCAGTGTTATATTTGAATTCGCTGCCCGGGGCAAGAACCCCGGCTTGCCCCCCGCTAGATCCGGGACTGGAAATAAGTTATGTGTGTCTAGACCTTTATACGGGCTTAAAATAGCATTCAATATTGAAAGTTAACCTGTGTCCTTCGCGTATAAGATGCAGGTAACTTTTTTGGAGACCAAATTTAGGAAAAAAAGTGTGTCTTATATGGCGTCAAGGTTGATCTTTACATTATGGTAACTTGGCGTTTTTTTGTCGAAAATTTGGCGACCAACTCTCCTACAGCAACCCTCTATTTTTTTTTTCCTGCTGCCATTTTGTCTTCACGAAGTAAAGACATGTTTCTTTTCTTTTTAACAATTTCCAACACACTTCTTCCAACAATCTACTAGCCGAATTACACTTATGCTAGAAATTTTATCTAACAAAACTGCTTAATCATGACAAATATTCACTGCAAAATTGGGAAAAAGTGCACAATACCATACTCCTTAC
The DNA here is from genome assembly GCF_044657685.1 of Stegodyphus dumicola. Lineage (NCBI taxonomy): Eukaryota > Metazoa > Arthropoda > Arachnida > Araneae > Eresidae > Stegodyphus > Stegodyphus dumicola. The sequence continues at coordinate 207,448,556 of NC_140771.1, forward strand.
ACGTTTTTCAAAATAACACATACACATAAACCATGTACACGCCGACTTATTTTTACTTAAAAAAAAATCCCAGAATTGCACAAAAATGGCATTGCGCACACTCTTCACTATATCCATGTACACTGCTTTTTTCTCATAAATTAGAAAAATTTCACGAAAATACATGACAATTTTCTCAATCTTTAAACCCGGTAAAAAGAACATATATGAAATTACCTGATCGCGAAAAAGTATTTACCCTTTCCAAATATGAACATTTCCACATATAAAATAAATAAAATATCCAAAAACTTTTACCTCTAAATCATCTATTACATTATACACGTCACCAGCGAATTCATACCGCAAGCGTTACAAATACTTAGTATCAAATATTTAAATTATTTCCATGCACGTTTACTTCAACTTAAACGTATACCAAATTTGTACAAACATAAAATTCACAAAATAACTATCATTTAATTAAAATATCACTAAACCATGTACACATCGACTTATTTTTACTTAAAAAAACATCCCAGAATTACACAAAAATGGCATTGCGCACACTCTTCACCATATCCATGTACACTGCTTTTTTCTCATCAATTAGAAAAATTTCACGAAAATACATGACAATTTTCTCAATCTTTAAACCCGGTAAAAAGAACATATATGAAATTACCTGATCGCGAAAAAGTATTTACCCTTTCCAAATATGAACATTTCCACATATAAAATAAATAAAATATCCAAAAACTTTTACCTCTAAATCATCTATTACATTATACACGTCACCAACGAATTCATACCGCAAGCATTACAAATACTTAGTATCAAATATTTCAATTATTTCCATGCACGTTTACTTAAACATATACCAAATTCCTACAAACATAAAATTCACAAAATAACTATCATTTAATTAAAATATAATTAAATTCAAAAACACTACTTAAAATATAAATGAGCACATACATTAAATTAATAAAAATTACCTTACAATCCTAATTACCTTAAACTAAATCATTGCTAATAACAATTTTCCCAATAATACCAAATTCCTTTACTTCCACCTTACATTTAGAACAATGCATAAAAATAATATCCTCAAATAATTAAAAATACTAACTTACCTAATCTTCTTCAGAATCTTGATTACGTGTCCGATAAACTTTTCTTTAGTTACGGCCATGGGATCCAAAAATTCACGAACACTGTTTCACACAACACAGAATAAACCAAATACAAAATTTCCAGATTTTTTCCCGATTTCCCCCCTTTTCCGATTAAAGAACCGTAATTCGTCCATTAATATCACATGACATATCCCATGATCTCTCATTTCCCTCACACAAAATAATGCGTAATCGGAACTGAGTACTGCTCACATTATTACCAAAGTCCCAGGTAGTAACCTTTATCGCCTCCAAAATGTCGCCAAACTACCAGTTCCCATATTGTAAAGATCAACCGCCGTCAAATATGGTAATAAGATTTATAGTAAACAGTTACTATTTTTAGAGCAGAAAGTAGAAATAGCTAAATTTAAGTAATGACTTAAAGGACCATTACTAATTAAAGTTAGAATTTTGATTTCCATATTTTTTATCTTACAAATGCACATACACACATATATTTAATAGCCACGAATATTCCAATCGGGACTTTAAACAAACTCTTCAAAATATACAACATATGCACTACAGTTTAATTTAAGTAATTCTTAGTGCCCGGCGTTTTATGCACGAACCTGTATTTTTGTAGAGAATGTAGATTTTATCAAAGTATAAAAAAAAAATTAACATGTTTCCAAAGATTACTAAGAGTGGTACTTTCTGTTATGCATCTGCCATGCATTTTGGCAAATAACTGAATTTTAAAAAATTTCTTCACATTACAAGAATGGTTTATAGACAGATATACATACACAACAATGGGTTTCAGCATGTTTGGCTTCTCTTTCACAGATGCCAAAAAATGTGGCAGGTGCATAATGGAAAAGTACCTTTAAAGCCATCTTTAATAAAAGATTAAAAATTTTTAAAAAATATCTGTTATATCTCTTGTGTGCCTTAGTTTTGAAATACAGTGAGAGAAATTAAATACTCTTTTCAAATAAGTTTGAAATTTGTTTTTAATGAAGGTGTTTCAGTGTGATTTACATCATTATTCCTCTGCTTAAAAATTACTACTTCAGGGGAGGAGAGAATCATGCCTTTTAAATTCACAGAATGAGATTCAAAATTTAAAATGAAAATTGCCTAATTTTCTATAATACTTATATTTTTTACATATACAGTATTTAAAACTGATTACGGCTTCATATACATATTTTTATAACTCATAAAAGAAACATATACCAGGAGGAAATTCAAAAGTAGACAAAATACAACCCTAGATTGATGCTTTTCTTGAAACTTCAATTAAAATATAACCCATCTTAGTAAAAGCACATAGCTGCAGTTTCAGACAGCTCAGTTATTCCGGGGTATATAATAATTTTTTGAAAATGTAAAAAATGAACACCAACCATTGTAAACCTTGAAATAAAATCAAAAACAAGATTAAAGAGGATAAAAATAACCAAATTCAAACTGATGAGAAAAGTACTTTATACACTACTAAAAATTTTTCTAGAATTTTAGGTCTTTCTAAGATTTTCTCTAGAAAATCAATTCAGAAAAAAATTTATTCAATAGTTATCATTAAAGATTTATGAGTCTATATATCCATAATATTTTGAAGCTTTAGCCCATTGAACAGTGGCTTTGATATAGCAAAATTTCATCACCCAGCGTTATAACTCGAAAATTAGCTTTGACAAGAAAACATTTCGGATTAAATGTATTAACTTCTTCGAAAGTTACAGATTAATGCATTCATTTTAACTGTATATCATGAAATACTGGCCGACACATATTAGGCATAAATATAATGAAAAGCAAAGTGATTTAGAATGAAAAGAAACAGATTTACAGGATTGCGAAGTCGCAATCAAGAAATCCGGTGGGGTAGAGTAGACTTTAAAGTACTCCTTGTATTATGGCGAAGTTGTTGTTTCATTTATCGCCAAGCTGTTGTTTCATTTATCGCCAAGCTGTTGTTTCATTTATGGTAGCCTGAGTAGTCAACAACAACAACGGAGGAGGAGGGAAAAGAGAGAGATATCTCTCTCAACAACAACAACGGAGGAGGAGGAAAAGAGAGAGATTTTGATTCTTTAGATGGTAGAATGGCCGAATGTAGTAAGATTAATTTGTAATTTGAAGTTTCTGTACAATTTGGAGCGAAAGGTAAAACGAGCGCTTTAATTGACTGGTGTGTAAATGAAGGTTTACTTAGTAACCATTATAAGTGTCCTGTATGTAGGAAGGATATGCATCTAGTCGACCGTAAAAACCGTTTAGATGGATTTGAATGGGTTTGTAGGAAGAAAGTTTTAGATGGTCACTATGTGAAGCATTCAATCAGAAAGAATACCTGGTTTGAATAAAAGTCATTTGAGTATGATTGATATTTTGATTTTTACGTGGCTCTGAGTGTACGAACGCAAGCCAAAATAACGAGTCAAATTGCACAAAATCAGTATCCATGTATCGACAAGGGGTAACCTAAACTATAATTTTACCAATCTGGTGTGTTTCGAAGAGCCCCAATTATTAACTCTTTCCAAAGGGTCTTTGGAATAATGCACATTATAAACTAATACACTGAAAACATTTTTTCAATAATTAAAGAATTCAACAAAAATATATACATATAAGTTAAAAAAATATATAGCTGTCTAGTAAAGATAATGAAAGTTAAAATATTTGTTCAGTAACATAATCACCTGCAGAAATCACATAGCTCAACATCACTGCATGTAGAGTCAACTTTCGTCGATTCACATACAGACGAATTTGTGCATCTAGATTGCAAAATATGACTTTTTTTAACAAGAACATTCCAACTATCAAATTTGAATGTTACCGCATTCACATTACTAGTAAAAGGTATATTTTGGGCCATTTTAACTAAGGTAGTGGTTATATAAATAAAAACTTATTGCTACTATTCTTTAGACATATATTTAACACAGAAGTATTTGCTTAGACTGATTGTTAAAAAATTCTGTATAAGGGACTATACAGAAACACCGCCAACGTTAGTAAAAAAATGCCTAATCCCAACCAGATCCTTTTGATCTTTGCCGCCTGGTAAAGTCCACTTCAGACAGCGGGTGTGGAAGGTTCATCGTGGCGAGGGGAAACCGGCAGAGAGTGTGGTATTCATTCTTGCTCTTGACTGTTGCGGTGTGCGCTTCGAAAGTAAAGCACTTTTGCTCTGCTTATTTTTGTAGCTCTTATTTAATATTTTACAATATTCTTTTAGCTGTTATTTAAAATTTTACACTTTTCTTTTCAGAATTTACGAGTTATTTTTTTCAGGTTTGACAAGTTAATTTTTTTTTCAGATTTTGCGGTGTGCGCTTCAAGTAAAGCTTTTTTTCTCTGCTTATTTTTGTAGCTCTTATTTAATATTTTACAATATTCTTTTAGCTGTTATTTAAAATTTTACAATATTCTTTTCAGAATTTACGAGTTATTTTTTACAGGTTTGACAAGTTAATTTTTTTTCAGGTTTTCCTTTCAGATTTTACAAGTTATTATTTTTTTCAAATTTACAAGTTATTTACTATATCTTTTGCTTATCTGGGAGCTAATTTAAGATTTTACAATATTCTTTTCAGGTTTTCCTTTCAGATTTTGCAAGTTAATTTTCTGTTTATTATCGTGCTTAACTTGATTATTATTTCAGAAGTAATAAGGCATATATATTCAGCACTGTTTTTATCCTTAATTAATTACTGGGCGTTATTAAAGTTTGATTTTTTACTTTTTGGGTAACAAACATTTCCATTAATTAACTTTTTTTCTATGTAAAAACTCTGGTTTGGGAATACTTACTTCGAGTACCAATTTTTATTTTTCATAGGTACAGAAGAAACTGAAAAGTATTTTTTTTTTTTTTTTTTTTTTTTTTTTTTTTTTTCAAAACTGTTTCTTATGCTTGGTTGATTTTAAATACAGCATTATTGATATATATTTCCATACAATAATTTTGGTTTTTTGTTATGAATATTATGCGCTAAGTTATACAGCTGCTATTTACAGCATATTTATATATACACACCATGATAATGACTCTGTGTATTGATGCAATTTAAAAATCATCTAAATATTACTGTTTTTTCAAGTGTTCCTATTTAGATTGCCATTTGTATTTTTCTGATAACTACAGAGTTCTTATGTTGTTAAACTAATAACACTAAGAATATTTTATATACTAATATGTCATCGATAAGTTCTAGGTTTTGTTGTGCTTCTTGTGACTGCTCATTTTCTGTTAAAAGTAATTTATATAGACACATAAGAAATTTTCATTCTGAACATAAGTTGGAAACTTATAATGAAAGAGATTGTACTCTGTGTAATGAAAGGTTTACTTCTATGAAAGAGTTGCATGACCACATAGATTCTGTCCATACAGATATAAGGTTAAATTTTCAGGAACTTATTTTTCATTCTAAATCTGAATTCGAAAATTGGAAAGAAGATGTTGAAAAAAGTAGTCAGTCCTTTTTTGCCAAACGAACGACTAAACGTTTGGCAGATGGGACAATTCGTAGTTATTTCTTATGTAATAGAAGTGGTTCATGTAAAATAAAAACTGACAGAATACGTCACATGAAATGTGGAGGTTCAATTAAAATAGGGAAAACATGTCCTGCTGAAATAAAAGTGTCAGAGAAAGAGATCGGGGATATTTTTGAAATTAAAGTTAGTTACCAATCAGTGCATGTTGGTCATAGGCATGAAGTTGGGAAATTGCCACTCTCAAAAACTGAAAAATCTAAATTAGCAGGTATGATGCAGCAAGGTATTCCAAAAGAAAAGATTTTAATGTCCATTCAAAGTAGTTATTCACCAACAAAAAGAATTGGTGTTACTCACTTAAAAGATTTACAAAATATTTCTAGAGGTATTCAGGTAAATAATGAAATTGTTTTTGACACTAATGATGCAGTATCGGTGGACTTAAAAGTCCAGAAAATGAAAGCTGAATCTGGTTGTCCAATTTTGTTGTACAAGAAAGTTGGTGACGAACTGCCAGCTTTTCAAGGTGTATCAAGGGATGATTTCCTTTTAGGGGTTATGAATGGTGCCCAACTTAGGTTGCTGGAATTAAACAGCAGCTGTATTATGATAGACTCTACTCATGGTATGAATCAGTATGGATTTCAATTAACTTCTGTACTTCTCAATGATGATAATCATGAAGGTTTTCCTGTTGCTATTTTGTATTCATCAAAAATAACAACACAAACTTTTATACTATTTTTTTCAGCTATTAAAGATAGAGTTCCTAATCTTAAACCTAAGGTTTTCATGTCAGAGGATGCTCCGGCATTTTATAATGCATGGTGTCAAGTTTTTGGTTAAGTTGATAAGTGTCTTTTGTGTAGCTGGCATGTTCGCAGAGCATGGAATAAAAACTTATCTAAAATAAAAAACAGTGACTTAAGGTTAAAAATTGCAAATGAGTTAGTGCAAATAATGCACGAAATTGACATAGTGTCTTTCAAAAGAATTTCGGATATCTTTGTCACCAGCTGTTTGTCTAATGAAGAAACAAAAGCTTTTGGAGAATATTTCTACAAAAATTATATGTCTCAGCCTGAGAAATGGGCCTATTGCTATCGAATTGGATTAGGGGTTAATACAAATATGAAAGTTGAAAGGTGGCACAAGCAGCTTAAGTATGAACATGGTAACGCAAAGGTGATAAAGAGACTAGATTATTCTTTATCTTTGGTGTTAAATGCTATTGCAAGGAAACTGATGAATCGTGCAATATCTTTTGAACATCATAAATTGACAACTAGGGTCACAGAAATTCGTAAGCGACACAGACAGAGTATGAGTATGCCTGAATATCAGGTAATTGAAATCGAGCCTAAGAAACAGTGGTCAGTTTCGAAGGCTGTTATTTCAAGAGAAATTACATTTTATGATGTTCGGATTCATGATCCTTGTGCATGTAGCATAAGGTGTGATGACTGTAATATTTGTATTCATGCATTCTCCTGTACTTGTATTGATTATAGTATCCGTTTCAGTATTTGTAAGCATATTCATCACGTATGTCAAAACCAGGTAACTGAAGTTCAGAGATCTGGTGTGACAGAAAATGATGAGTTTCATTCAGATAATTTGGTAATTGATGTGACTGAGAGGGATTCCAAGCATGCCAAAGAACGTTCGGCGATAGTTAATGAAATAACGAGTGAACAAAATGCTGAAAGTTGCGAAAGTATTAGACAGGAAACAATGAAATTGTTTGAGAATTTATCAAAGAATGTTGCAACTATTGAAGGTCTTAGAGCATTAAGGTGTGATGTGTTGTCGTTATATGCTAAATATCAGTCAAATTACTTTATTCCTGTATCCTCTACTAATAATCGAAATATAAACCCACAAAGGAGATTTTAGAAGATATGTGTGTTTTACGTTGAATAACTTCTGTATTTTATGTAATATGTATTACTTTTTCCTAGGTTATGACTATACAAATTTCAATTTCTTTGTTTGATGTTGTATGTGTTACTTTCTCCTAGGCTATGAGTATATTATTATGGTATTTTTTTCTTGTTTGTAATATATAGAAATATAGCATATTTTCCAGTATAAAATTTCAGTTAACTTTTACTTAATAGTATGGGAAAGCAGATTTGTTTCATGCGTGATTCTTATAATACTTGAAAATGAATGAATTTTAATCTGTAAACAATTTTTTTTTTTTTTTTTTTTTTTTTTTTTTTTTTGTTAATATTGAAATATAGCTTTGTTTTTCTTTTAGATACACTTTTAGGCACATGTGTGATCATATCAGATGACATGCAGTAGAAAAAAGTATGCATAAATTTTCCCATAATATTATTCCATATTGCTTTATTTGAAGAACTGGGTCATTGTGCTGCTTCAGTGAGCATTCATAAATATGCATTTGAAATTTGACTATTCAGTGCAGGAAGTGGAGTTATACTTTAAAAAATCATGTTCCTTAATTTCAAAAAAACTAGTAATTTTCATTGTCATACTACATGTTATATCTCAGTGTAAAGGGTAACGGACAAAATAAGTTATTATGTGTATCTGTTTTTTAAGGATAATAGTTTTGTTCATTTTAGTAGTACATGAATAAAAGATGGTATGTGTTACTTCAATTTATCTAAATTTTTCATTGTTATACTGCATGTTATTTCTCAGTGTAATGCTTGAATGAAAGATGGTATGTGCATTCCTTCATTTTAAGAAAACTTCAAAAATAGTATTTTTCACCATGTTTAAAAAATAGTATTTTTCACCATGACATATAGTTTTTCCCCCTTGTTACGTTTTACATTGAGAAATACTGTTTGTTATTTCTCAATGTAAAATGTAACAAGGGGGAAAAACTGGTATGTGCATCTGGTTTTTAAGCATGGTAATTATTTCTTTAGTGATCCACATATAGAAGGTGTTTGGTCAAGTTAAAACAAATCTAATTTTACTAGACCTCTCCCCCCCTCCAGGTGTAGAAAAGTTTCAAGTGCCGAAAGTTTTTTTGCAAAATTAATTCACTTCTGATAAACTTATTATCATTAATTTTTACACATTTTACTACTGTGTAATTAAACTGTATTTATGGCAAAAAATGTACTATAATTTTGCATCTGGTGAGTAATATCATATGCTTCTTCTAAGAATATTACTTTAACTTTTGCCATAATTTGTGTATTTAAGGTATACAGAACTGTTATTCTGATATACTTAAAAGTGTTTAACTCGATCAATTAATGGATACAGATATTTGACAGTTATTTTTCGAAGGTATTTGTCATGTTGGTTCTAATTATTCTTCTAATAAAAGTATGTTAAAATGTAGTGAATCATGAGACTAAATGATTTTTATTGTTATGATTTGCCCAGGCTGAAGAACGTACTTTCCGCCCGGTGGAAATTGTCAGCAAACTGTCCTGAACAGGCTTTTTGTTGATAATGACTTCCAGGCTTATCAGTACCTCCTTTTGAGTGGAGGGTATGCAATTGTAGTACCCGATTTAAATTACATTGTAATTGTATTATGGTATTAATAAGTTATTGTAATTGCATTGTAATTATATTGTATTTGTGAACTCTAATTTCATTACTTTATGCGATTATGCTGTAAGTGCATAATCTAATTGCAATGATATAATCTAATCACAATTACGAATTAATTATAATTCCAGTTACACCTTAATTTGAGGCCATTTTAATACTTTTAAATTTTTGTGAAAAAAATTCCCATTAAGGTTCATTTGAAGGAAACTATGCACAAATACTAAAAAAGAAATGCTACATTTACATATTTTGTACAGTTACTTCAGCAAACATGTTGAGGCCACAAACAAGTTGGCACATTAATTGTGCCTAATCCGAAAAGCTTACATTTTTTATAACTTTGCATCAAGAAGGAAGCAGCAGTCTGGCTAGGCCGAAGCGTTTAACCTCCCAGCACGCGCGCTTGACAATTTTACACGAGCACGCGCACGTCGTATTTTTCACGAAAACTGTTACTATACCATTTTTGGCACGAAAAATGACAGAAATGAGTGAATGTTGGTAATAAATTTGTTAAAACATAATATATTAACTTTATTATTGTAAACTACAAATGATGTCACATTTAAATGATAGTAAATTATTTTTAAATGCTTATATTAGTCAGGTGGAAAAGAAATGATGTATTTTATTATAGAAATTTAAAACTTTATTATTTAATAACTATATTTTAAAATCCAAGTTAGTTTTAATGTTCATCTGTCCTGTTGATTTATCATCGAATCGAAGATAACTTGTCAGAAATTAAAATCTCTTGTAGCTCATCACAGCTCTCGTTATTTCAATTCCAGTGCCATCACTTGAGAACAATTCTTTCGCATTTGCATGGTGTCCTTTTTTTATTCCTATGGTATATAACAATCCAAAGTAGGCCATCATTTCTACTCAGTGAGGTCTCTATCTCTTGAGTATTTTACCTTTTAGTAAACTTGTATATTTATTTGACATTCCAAAATTTCATCAAGCATATTTATATCAACTATTTTCAAAAATGTTCCTATTTCATCCTTTATATCCTTAGCATGGTGTTGTAAGCCAGGTTAATGCTCACAATATTCGTCTTTGAGCAGTTTGTATACTTCTGATTTTGCCACTTAGAAGATTTATCTTTACTAACATAGAATATATCATCATCCTTCCATTTTTCTATATCATTATTACTATCATCATCTGAAATATAATGTTCAGATTTACTGCTGATATTATTTATCTCGATATTTTCCTCACACAGATCGCTATTATTCTGGCATCCAAAGGTTTCCTAGTCTTCTTTTTCTTCATCAAATAATTCTTAAATAATGCGAGCAAAATCAGCTAGTTGCACATATTTTGTTGCCATGAAAAACTGATATAAAAATTATAGAGTCAAATTTATACAAATTTAAATAATACACATCAATTATTAGAACAAAATTACAAAATATTTGAGAAAAAATTACTTTCCGAATTTTCACCTACGACCATGCGCGTGTCGTAACTTTTACGAAGAAGCTGCCACGTAACGCAAAACCCCAGTTAAAAAAAAAAAAAAAAAACTCATATAACTTCCTGTTGGCACATTACATGATGTGGGGAAGGGTTGAGAGGAAGAATAGAAATGGCATTCAGACGTCTCAGCTGTGATATGCGAGAAGTGTGCATTAAAAACCGAATTTGTCTTAAACTTTGCGCACAGCGCGCGTGTTGGAAGGTTAAAGCAAGTGCGTTATGTTCAGGTTGACATCTTAATTCAAACTGTGTATGACTGAATTAGTTTTGGTTCTCAATGCATTTTGATTGGATAGTTAATACTTCTGTAAAATTATTATCAGCTGCAGAGTTTTAGTTCCATTTACATCACCAGAATTATGTATGTCAAATGACGTATATTTTTCTCGAAATGACGCAGTGCAAATACAGGTTACTATTTTTATAATACAGGTTACTATTTTTATAATACAGGAGGGAATTAATTTTTGCTGCTAATTTAATCTTTTACATATTCTCGATTTTTCTTACATACATATACGCTACTAACATTGTAACAGGTACTTTCTTGTCACAATGCTGCTCAAACTGTAGCATTTTCTGATAGAATGCGTGTGTTGCCTAAAACCGAATGTAATCACCATTTTCAGAATAATTTCCTATAACAATAAATTGTAACTTTTAAAGCATTAATCTAATTAGTTGATTTTATTGATGATAAAATTTGCTGATATTGAAAAGCTAAAATATGTTTTGAATTATAATGAATGCTGCGAGACTTTGGCAGACCTAATAGCTCTAGTAGAATTCAGGATCATGGTTATTTAAAGGAAAGCGATATAGGAATTGAATACCAGTGTGAAAAGAGAATGCTTTCATGATGAAACATGGGATACATGTAGATAAAGTGTTAATAGTATATAGTAGAAAACATTGAGGACTAATTTAAACACATCACACCTATATGTAATGTTCTTCACATTATCTGAATCAATATTAATTTAAGTCTCAAAAATAATGTAAAAAAAAAATTGTTGTCTGAAAACTTATAGCATAATACCTCGATGAAAACGCTACTATTAAAAGATTTTAAAATTAGAATATCGAAAATAATTTTAAAAGTTAGAAAACCATAATGTTATTCCACCTTTTAAATGAAATAACATTAACTGTGTCCACATCCTAAAATTAAATTTGCATTGCTATTTAGTTATTTTAACACATAAATCAACTCAAAACGAATGATATGTCTACAATAGACAATTATAAGTAATATAAAAGAAAAAGAGAGAGATGAGACTAGTCGGAGTAAAAATATTCACGTTGAATTAAAATGGAAAGAGTTTAAAAATAATACAGCAGTTCGGTTTAAATTATTCCATAGCAAGAAGAAATGCCTCATATGAGCATACAAAATGTCAGAATGGTAAAAGCATGCAGTATCATTTTTTTTATTATTTGAACACTTTTAAAGATTTGATTGATGAATCCACATCAGTCAAATACTTTATTACTTACTCACCTTTGTCTATCTATATTTATATGTGTACTGCCAAGTACACGTATAAATATCTCACCAAAAGAAAAGAAAAAAAAAAAAAAACTGAAGAAAGTTGCTAATGATCCCACCAGAGAAATCAAAAATAGGCTACACATGGGGAAAACCACGAAAACGCCCATGCAGCCAGCCCGATCCCGGGATTTGAACCTCGGAATGAACTACCAGTGTTCAGTGACTTTACCGTTCTTTCTTCAAAGAAGGAGGGTAAAACTTTACCATACATATTTCCAAAAAACTTATATGTTGGATTGGCGCAGATTTTATATAGAAATTCGAAATATACTTGCATGTAAAACCTACTGGATTTTATTTAAAAATCTCTGCAAATCTAAACTTTCTTCCTCCCCCTTTTTTTAAACACAGTAAATTTATTGGGGAGCGGGGGATCCGGAAATCTTTTTGCACAGGGGACCGAGAGTTCTAGCTACGCCACTGACCTCGAACTATTATTAATTCGGCGGCCAAACTGTAAGGATAGATATTTTTATTATGCATTTTTAACATCAAAATGGCGATTCAATTATTCGACAAATTGTTAAGAATTGAAGAGATAGACAATATTTAGATTTTATTGCTATACTAGCAAGCTGCGGACGAAACAAAATTTATAATTATGTTTCACATTTGTACCCTTATTCTTTTCCAGCAGCAATCAATTCGTAACTAATTTATTGTTGCCAAACCAGGAAAAAAAACTTTTGACACTTCAACAAGTTAACAAGCACGACGTCATGATTTAAATTTAATGAAATATAACAACTTTTTCTCAGTGTCAATAAAACAACTAATGTGGCAGTCAGTTATCCTAACCTGAAGCAAAAAAGGGCTAAAGTGCAGAATCGCCCACTTATTTGCTTGGCGCAAAATCGCCCACTTATTTGTTTGGCGCTTTTTACAAGAGCAAGAATTGGATTTTACAAGAGCAAGAATTGGCGCTTTTTACAAGAGAATTGGATTTTTGTCAATTTTCTTTGACTTTTTAAGTGAAAATAGGTCGATGTGTACATGGGTAAAGTCAAGGGAGTACACAATGCCATTTTTCTGCAATTCTGGGACGTATTTTTAATTGAAAATAGGTCGATGTGTACATGGATACAAAGTATGTGCAATTCTTAAAATCGCGGCAAGCAGTGAGCGATTCTGCACTTTCACCCAAAAAGTTGCCAACAGCAGCTCTTTATTTAAAATCTCTTTCATCCGCCTTCCTCACTCCTTTCACCCTTCTCTTTCTCCCCCCACCCGATCTTTATCAGAAGTCGAGTAAAAAGATGTTTCTACATCTTGACACTCGAGAATAAAATACGATCTGTGTGTGTGTGTGTGTGTTTATTTAAAATGCTGACATTCACGAAACATTTTCGACATACAATGACGTCACATGCAATAATGTGTTTTCTTCACCCACAGAATATGACTTTATATAATATTAATATATTTAATGTTTGGCAATGCTATTTTTAGTTCATATTTTGTAAAACTAACATTTTTTTTTTTATTATTATTATTATTAAAAGACTCTAATATAGAAAGCGAAGAGTGGCATCATTTTTCGAAATATAAAATCTACAGCGCGCGAGACTGTTGCCACTCGAAAAAATGAATGCGAAAATTTGAGTTTTCGGAGATTGTAATTAATATTTCGGCTGATGAACGTTGTGCGATGATGAAAATGGTCCAAATGGCTTTCCACGAGTTTTTGGAATACAAGGGAACGAAACTCAACTCTCCGCCGTTCCGGAGGATATGATGTCACAAAAATACAAACAGACAGACGCGCACAAATTTCAATAGAATAGATTGTTTGGAATTTGCAATAAAATAGGTTCTCGGTTTTATATTTTACTTACTGTTGTGTTGTTCAAAGGTAATATCTTCATTAATGCACACAGAACCGATGAAAGCTTGATAAAATTTCTTTTACCAAAAGAAAGACCTTACAGTTCTGGAACTTTCCACAAACATACTCGTACAGCTTTTCGCAGTATCATACAGCGCAATCAGTAGTTAAAATTTCAAACTACTAAGAAAGTTAACGCCATGCAAAGCGTATCGAAACGGCGAAGCTCTGTCAAATGTCTAAATACTCCGAATTCAGCTCTAGACTAAAATCGAGAAAATGACGCTCTCTCTGTTCTCGACAGTTTTACGCCGGGCACTGAGAAATCTCTAGTACCTTCCACTTCTCGAAATTACTGGAAGGTATATAAGAGCTGGATACGGTTGCGTGATGACCACTACACCACAAAAGCATGCTAAGAGGGCGGTCTGTTCCCAGGTATCACTTGAAAGCTCCTGTTGTTGTTACTTATGCTCAGTTGCCGTAACATCAACCCAAGCGCACGAAATACCTCGTGGCAAGGAACGGTCCGCCCCAAATTTTGATGGAGAGCACACCGGGGGAACGGGTCCGAGGGTCTCCTACCCTCTCTCTTTCCACCAAACTACACGAGAGGACTTTCGGCTTGCCGGATAATTAGACTGCCGCCATGCCGCACCGACACTATACATTTACAAACTGCCATGCCTTCCAATCTCCGGGATTAGAACCCGGGACATTCGGCAGTCAGCGACGCTAACCACTAGACCATTTCTTCCATGTTGTACTTGAAAAATAAATACAGAACAAAATTAAAATTGGATCCTAATTTATGGTTAAAACTAATCGAACTGAGACCAGACGTAACGAAATTGATCTATCTCAAACAGGGCCAAATCTCACACTAAATTTTAGAATTAAAGTATTATAACTTAAATTTTGCTAATTAAAATGGCAACCAATTTTTAATCTAATATTTTTTGTGTGCATATTTAATACAAATATCCAATAGGTTGTGCAAATGGCAAATATAGATTAGATTTTTTTAAAATATTTCTATTGAGATATAGAAAAAAAAATCATTTCTTGATTATGCTTATTTTCAAAATATTTTGATTCTTAGAGCAGACGTATGAAAATAATTTAAATACTTCCGCCATAAGAACAGGACCGAAACAGTCTTGATCCGAAAGAAATATTGACCTTGGGTGAATAACTTAAAAGCACGCTAAATTATGTATTGCAAAGGGGAAATTATCATACGCGACAAAATTATTTAAATCTGAATTAATTAACTCGCGTTATTGTCTGCCCAGATAAATATTTTATACACGTTTTGTAACAATTAAGTTTTGTTTAATCACGTTTTCATTCCCGATTAGTCCGAAAAGTGTAAAATCCCGATTAGCCCAGATAATGTGGATTGCCTTGTATGAGTGAAAATACATATAAAGAAGCATCTATAATTATTTCGTAAAATTTATTGTGAAGAAAATTTTCGGTCTTAATTGCATTATTAATTATTGTGTTATTACGTTATTAATAACAGTGTTTGAGAAAGAAGGTCCTTTCGATACACAGTCTCGCGCTCTGGAAACAAAAAGTTTTTTTTTTTCCCCTTAAATCCTTCCTAGAGTGTTACCATTGCTAGCTTTTAAATCGTTTAGTTTTTTTAATCAAAAATTCGTTGACGTGTTGCAAAATATGAAATCGATAACAAAACAAATTTCAAATTCAAATTAGGGCTTCCACATGCCCATATTCTACGGAACATTACGTTATTGAAATTTTTATGGCTCTAGGTACCATTGTTTTATCACAATGCGAGAAACATACGTACCTTTATGCAGATTCTTCATTATTTAATTTCTTTAAATATAATACAGGGAAATAATATGTGGTGGCAACGATTTAAAAAGTGATACAGCCTTTTAAAGTTTTCGACGCAAAATTCCAAAACAAAATTAATAGTCCTTGTGAGCAAATTACTCCTTTGGACTAAAAAAAAAAAATAAATAAAAGAACAGGGGCATGAAAAAGACAGGAGATCAAATTTTTAAAGTTGTTTTGCAGATTATTTATTTTTTTATTTAATTACTCATTTCGTGCTCCGTCGTTAGATACTTCAAGGCAAGGATTAATGCCCGTGAGGTACATTCTAAAGGAAACTGGCTAGTATCCACGTTACAGATGGGAAAACTACGAAAATAATGCGTAGCCAATACGTTCGAGGTGCTCGAATCTGGAACGAGTTACCAGTTTGCAGCGGTTTTTACAGCTGGGCCGCTCGCTGTATTTTCCCAACTTAAAACATAATTTGCAATGCTTTCTTAACGATTAAAAGGTGTATTTAATATGGTGTATTTAATTATGGCAAAGCACACGAGGGCTATCTGCCTAAGGGGAGGGATGCCTTTGTGGAGGACTTTCTAAGAGAAACTGGCTCATATACACGTTACGCATGGGGAAAACCACGAAAACGCCCATGCAGCCAGCCCGTTCGCGGGATTTGAACCTCGGACCGAGCTACCAGTGTTCAGCGAATTTCCTTTACTTGCATACACACACACACACACACAAAAAAAAAAAAAAAAAAAAATACCTAATTTCAAATGATCTTTTGATCAATCGGAAAAGTCACTAAACATTGGTAGTTCGACCCGAGTTTCTAATCCAAGAAATTCCCCCAGCTCTTTCTTTCTTTACACTCATTTACTTTGTAAAAATGCATCGTAAAAGTTTCAATTCATGAAGCAAAAATATATTTTTAATTTATTCTTTAAAAATATTGGAAAAATTTTCACCTTTACCCTAGCATATCTTTTTACAAATCCCTTTAATAAGAAAAAATAACGAAAGAAATTGACTCATATTCGATGATTGATACCTCGGTCCAAATTTATTGTAACCTTTTCCAAAAGCATATAAGGTATTTCTCCCGCTTTCCTAGCGTGCCTTCGTGGTGTAGTGGTCAGCACACTGAGCCTGTATTTCAGAGCTCCGTGGTTCAATTCCCGGCGAAGGGTTTGCTTCATCTTGCCTGCTTCCAATTAATTCTAATGTCTCTACAGTGGCGCCCGAACTAAAAGGATTCTACACACCCAGGATTTCGCGATTGGGTCCCCTTAAAAACCCCAGTCGCCCTTTAAAAAGGGGAGTATATAAGGTATTTATCCCGCTTTCCTAACGTGCCTTCGTGGTGTAGTGCTCAGCACACTGAGCCGGTATTTCAGAGATCCGTGGTTCGATTCCCGGCAAAGGCGTTGCTTATTTTTCATCTTTCCTGGTTCAAAAAAATCCTAATGTCTCTACAAGCATAGAGTTTATATGGATATCAATAAATTAAGGATTATTTCTCCATCTAATTTTCTTAACATGTTTATTCCAGAATATTCTTTCCACACTGTAGCGCTTAACTTTATGAGTTCTCCATAATCATTCAATTTCTGTAGCTATGATAACTTTGCATACCTTCTGACAAGGAGTTATATTTTTAACCACTGTACTTTAATTCCTGTTGACCATCAGTATATTATTCACTTGTTTCACAAGTGCAGATATTTATTTTTTACGCAAATCTACGTAAAATAGCAATAAAACTTCAGTTATGCGGTGCTCCTGATCGATTGCTTGTTTCAGATAGAATGAAATTAAGCTTAATGTTACTGTTAATTAGCTTGTTATTAATTTAATTGTACGTTTCTAATTAATTATATGTTCAGATATTTCCAAGTATATTTTTGCAATATTTGTAAACTTTTGCATCCCACTTTTTAGTTTTTGGTTAAAAAAATAAGCTTTTATTTACTGAGAGGCCTGATTAATTACATTAGTTTGCAGTACTGTTATCTTAATTCTTTCCTTCTAGATAAATTTTAGAAAAAACTTCTTAGCATAATAATTTAAATTTTTTTACAATTCATACGTCAGTGTTCCAAACGCATAGTAATGTTGTTATAATAGATTTCATGCTAAGCTTTTTTTTAATTTAACTATTAATTTCTGCAAACATTTACATGATTACTTTAATTAACCAAAAATATTTCTAGCACACTTTAACACACTTTCATTCGGAATAATCTTTTGCACGGCAGTGAACTATATTCAATTTTCCAGTCTAGTTCAGACATCTTGACTATTATTGATGCAATTTATAAAAAATATAATTGGTATGCTTTATAATTATTTAATTCATAATACTATTATAATACTCTTTGCTCTAATATTGTAGTTAAAGAAATGTTTGTAATGCTGATATGTATTTTACCAATACCTTTAATTTTCTTTGTTAGCTCTTTAATTTATTACTGTTATTCAAGTAATTAGCGTGTTTGTTAGATATTCTTTACTTGTTCTTCTGATTGTAGATATAAATTGTATTCCTTTATTTTTATTTTCCTCTTGGCTACAATTGGCTTCGAAAAGACTTCAGACTTAAAAAAAAGAAAGAACAGGCGAATGGACTTTGGTCGGAGAACTGAAAACAAAGGGGGATCAATGAAACAGATTTCGAATCTTGTTTAAGCATCGAAATCATTTTTTTATAGTACTTACATTTTTTACTTCTTGATTTTTACATGCGTATTTTATTACTAAGTTTTATTCTTTAAATGCATTGAATCAAAAAGGAAAATTTTTATGATATTCATTAGACCATTTAACAAATCTTAAAATATGTGACAATTTAAATTTTGTGCCATTGTATATTCTTATTTTTTCCTGTTCTTAGGAATTATTTACTGAAACATTTCGAAAACAACTGCACCTGTAGTTCCAAGAAATTTTGCTGTCCCATAAAAGGGAGCGCAGAATTAGCCATGTTCACCATGACCTGTTTATTTGTTCGTTTTCCAAGAAACCCGGAAATGGAGGCTGTGAAAAGTTTCTAAGCTTTTTGTTTAAAACGCTTTTTCTGACAACTATGGATGGGCCATTAAGCTTCAAAGCTCTTGACTTCAAAGACTTCTTTATTTCTCTAACTAAATTTGCCGCTGCTGTACACAAAGGGTCATCAATGACTGTTATAAATGATATCAATCTCTGCCATGGGGATGCAATGTTAAGCATTTTAAAGAATGTTTGGTCTATTCAGTATTCAACGTGTGTATTCAAATGTGTATTAAATTATTTATTACACTTCAGCACTATTTGCGAACCGATATTTCAAAGATATACTAAATACTCTTTCGGGAGCGCCAGAAGTTTTTCCGCGAGGCCTTTGTAGATAAAAAGATACCGATTTTCCACAAAATCAAGACAGCAGGCAGCAGGTCATTTTCTAATGTTCATTATACAATGATTAATAATTTCGTTTTGAGACAGATTTTGCACTATTAATTAATGGAATATTAATTATTACAATTACAATTAATGCAGCTGTAATTGCAGTTGCATGCAAAGTTGATGCTTTAAAAATGTCAAGATTTATAGGACGAAACAATAAAAGAATCAGTCTTAAAAATCAAATTTTGGCCTTTTTACGACTGACATTTTAACAGTTCTGTTTTTATATTTGTGCTTTTTTTCACAAATGTAACTTCTATATCAAAATTAGAATTTACAGAAGATTAGACCAGAGTTTATCAAACAATTCTGGATCCCTGTTTGGTTTCCGTATTTTTATAAAGACATCTGCCTCTTTCATATATGTATTCATATTAATTAAAAAGTACGATTTAATTAGTTTTAATGTAATTAATTAAATTAACATTTTATTTTCGTTTTAAATTCGTTTATAAATCGTTGCAACCATATATTATCCCCTGTATTATATTTAAAGAAATTAAATATTGAAGAATCTGCATAAATGTATGGAGTGGACACCAACTGGGCGAATGAAAATCCTCCCCGTTCTGCTATAGTCCAATTGCGCGAATCAAAATTTATTTCCTCCCTTTGCCTACAGGGTTACAATTTAACTTTTCAAAGCCAATTGTAGCCAAGAGGAAAATAAAAATAAAGGAATACAATTTATATCTACAATCAGAAGAACAAGTAAAGAATATCTAACAAGCACGCTAATTACTTGAATAACAGTAATAAATTAAAGAGCTAACAAAGAAAATTAAAGGTATTGGTAAAATACATATCAGCATTACAAACATTTCTTTAACTACAATATTAGAGCAAAGAGTATTATAATAGTATTATGAATTAAATAATTATAAAGCATACCAGTTATATTTTTTATAAATTGCATCAATAATAGTCAAGATGTCTGAACTAGACTGGAAAATTGAATATAGTTCACTGCCGTGCAAAAGATTATTCCGAATGAAAGTGTGTTAAAGTGTGCTAGAAATATTTTTGGTTAATTAAAGTAATCATGTAAATGTTTGCAGAAATTAATAGTTAAATTTAAAAAAAGGCTTAGCATGAAATCTATTATAACAACATTACTATGCGTTTGGAACACTGACGTATGAATTGTAAAAAAATTTAAATTATTATGCTAAGAAGTTTTTTCTAAAATTTATCTAGAAGGAAAGAATTAAGATAACAGTACTGCAAACTAATGTAATTAATCAGGCCTCTCAGTAAATAAAAGCTTATTTTTTTAACCAAAAACTAAAAATTCGGATGCAAAAGTTTGTGTAATATACTTGGAAATATCTGAACATATAATTAATTAGAAACGTACAATTAAATTAATAACAAGCTAATTAACAGTAACATTAAGCTTAATTTCATTCTATCTGAAACAAGCAATCGATCAGGAGCACCGCATAACTGAAGTTTTATTGCTATTTTACGTAGATTTGCGTAAAAAATAAATATCTGCACTTGTGAAACAAGTGAATAATATACTGATGGTCAACAGGAATTAAAATACAGTGGTTAAAAATATAACTCCTTGTCAGAAGGTATGCAAAGTTATCATAGCTACAGAAATTGAATGATTATGGAAAACTCATAAAGTTAAGCGCTACAGTGTGGAAAGAATATTCTGGAATAAACATGTTAAGAAAATTAGATGGAGAAATAATCCTTAATTTATTGATATCCATATAAACTCTATGCTTGTAGAGACATTAGGATTTTTTTGAAGCAGGAAAGATGAAAAATAAGCAACGCCTTTGCCGGGAATCGAACCACGGATCTCTGAAATACCGGCTCAGTGTGCTGAGCACTACACCACGAAGGCACGTTAGGAAAGCGGGATAAATACCTTATATACTCCCCTTTTTAAAGGGCGACTGGGGTTTTTAAGGTGACCCAATCGCGAAATCCTGGGTGTGTAGAATCCTTTTAGTTCGGGCGCCACTGTAGAGACATTAGAATTAATTGGAAGCAGGCAAGATGAAGCAAACCCTTCGCCGGGAATTGAACCACTGAGCTCTGAAATACAGACTCAGTGTGCTGACCACTACACCACGAAGGCACGCTAGGAAAGCGGGAGAAATACCTTATATGCTTTTGGAAAAGGTTACAATAAATTTGGACCGAGGTATCAATCATCGAATATGAGTTAATTTCTTTCGTTATTTTTTCTTATTAAAGGGATTTGTAAAAAGATATGCTAGGGTAAAGGTGAAAATTTTTCCAATATTTTTAAAGAATAAATTAAAAATATATTTTTGCTTCATGAATTGAAACTTTTACGATGCATTTTTACAAAGTAAATGAGTGTAAAAAAAGAAAGAGCTGGGGGAATTTCTTGGATTAGAAACTCGGGTCGAACTACCAATGTTTAGTGACTTTTCCGATTGATCAAAAGATCATTTGAAATTAGGTATTTTTTTTTTTTTTTTTTTTTTTTTTTTTTTTTGTGTGTGTGTGTGTATGCAAGTAAAGGAAATTCGCTGAACACTGGTAGTTCGGTCCGAGGTTCAAATCCCGCGAACGGGCTGGCTGCATGGGCGTTTTCGTGGTTTTCCCCATGCGTAACGTGTATACGAGCCAGTTTCCCTTAGAAAGTCCTCCACAAAGGCATCCCTCCCCTTAGGCAGATAGCCCTCGTGTGCTTTGCCATAATTAAATACACCATATTAAATACACCTTTTAATCGTTAAGAAAGCATTGCAAATTATGTTTTAAGTTGGGAAAATACAGCGAGCGGCCCAGCTGTAAAAACCGCTGCAAACTGGTAACTCGTTCCAGATTCGAGCACCTCGAACGTATTGGCTACGCATTATTTTCGTAGTTTTCCCATCTGTAACGTGGATACTAGCCAGTTTCCTTTAGAATGTACCTCACGGGCATTAATCCTTGCCTTGAAGTATCTAACGACGGAGCACGAAATGAGTAATTAAATAAAAAAATAAATAATCTGCAAAACAACTTTAAAAATTTGATCTCCTGTCTGTGATGAAAGTTCATGCCCCTGTTCTTTTATTTATTTTTTTTTTTTAGTCCAAAGGAGTAATTTGCTCACAAGGACTATTAATTTTGTTTTGGAATTTTGCGTCGAAAACTTTAAAAGGCTGTATCACTTTTTAAATCGTTGCCACCACATATTATTTCCCTGTATTATATTTAAAGAAATTAAATAATGAAGAATCTGCATAAAGGTACGTATGTTTCTCGCATTGTGATAAAACAATGGTACCTAGAGCCATAAAAATTTCAATAACGTAATGTTCCGTAGAATATGGGCATGTGGAAGCCCTAATTTGAATTTGAAATTTGTTTTGTTATCGATTTCATATTTTGCAACACGTCAACGAATTTTTGATTAAAAAAACTAAACGATTTAAAAGCTAGCAATGGTAACACTCTAGGAAGGATTTAAGGGAAAAAAAAAAAACTTTTTGTTTCCAGAGCGCGAGACTGTGTATCGAAAGGACCTTCTTTCTCAAACACTGTTATTAATAACGTAATAACACAATAATTAATAATGCAATTAAGACCGAAAATTTTCTTCACAATAAATTTTACGAAATAATTATAGATGCTTCTTTATATGTATTTTCACTCATACAAGGCAATCCACATTATCTGGGCTAATCGGGATTTTACACTTTTCGGACTAATCGGGAATGAAAACGTGATTAAACAAAACTTAATTGTTACAAAACGTGTATAAAATATTTATCTGGGCAGACAATAACGCGAGTTAATTAATTCAGATTTAAATAATTTTGTCGCGTATGATAATTTCCCCTTTGCAATACATAATTTAGCGTGCTTTTAAGTTATTCACCCAAGGTCAATATTTCTTTCGGATCAAGACTGTTTCGGTCCTGTTCTTATGGCGGAAGTATTTAAATTATTTTCATACGTCTGCTCTAAGAATCAAAATATTTTGAAAATAAGCATAATCAAGAAATGATTTTTTTTTCTATATCTCAATAGAAATATTTTAAAAAAATCTAATCTATATTTGCCATTTGCACAACCTATTGGATATTTGTATTAAATATGCACACAAAAAATATTAGATTAAAAATTGGTTGCCATTTTAATTAGCAAAATTTAAGTTATAATACTTTAATTCTAAAATTTAGTGTGAGATTTGGCCCTGTTTGAGATAGATCAATTTCGTTACGTCTGGTCTCAGTTCGATTAGTTTTAACCATAAATTAGGATCCAATTTTAATTTTGTTCTGTATTTATTTTTCAAGTACAACATGGAAGAAATGGTCTAGTGGTTAGCGTCGCTGACTGCCGAATGTCCCGGGTTCTAATCCCGGAGATTGGAAGGCATGGCAGTTTGTAAATGTATAGTGTCGGTGCGGCATGGCGGCAGTCTAATTATCCGGCAAGCCGAAAGTCCTCTCGTGTAGTTTGGTGGAAAGAGAGAGGGTAGGAGACCCTCGGACCCGTTCCCCCGGTGTGCTCTCCATCAAAATTTGGGGCGGACCGTTCCTTGCCACGAGGTATTTCGTGCGCTTGGGTTGATGTTACGGCAACTGAGCATAAGTAACAACAACAGGAGCTTTCAAGTGATACCTGGGAACAGACCGCCCTCTTAGCATGCTTTTGTGGTGTAGTGGTCATCACGCAACCGTATCCAGCTCTTATATACCTTCCAGTAATTTCGAGAAGTGGAAGGTACTAGAGATTTCTCAGTGCCCGGCGTAAAACTGTCGAGAACAGAGAGAGCGTCATTTTCTCGATTTTAGTCTAGAGCTGAATTCGGAGTATTTAGACATTTGACAGAGCTTCGCCGTTTCGATACGCTTTGCATGGCGTTAACTTTCTTAGTAGTTTGAAATTTTAACTACTGATTGCGCTGTATGATACTGCGAAAAGCTGTACGAGTATGTTTGTGGAAAGTTCCAGAACTGTAAGGTCTTTCTTTTGGTAAAAGAAATTTTATCAAGCTTTCATCGGTTCTGTGTGCATTAATGAAGATATTACCTTTGAACAACACAACAGTAAGTAAAATATAAAACCGAGAACCTATTTTATTGCAAATTCCAAACAATCTATTCTATTGAAATTTGTGCGCGTCTGTCTGTTTGTATTTTTGTGACATCATATCCTCCGGAACGGCGGAGAGTTGAGTTTCGTTCCCTTGTATTCCAAAAACTCGTGGAAAGCCATTTGGACCATTTTCATCATCGCACAACGTTCATCAGCCGAAATATTAATTACAATCTCCGAAAACTCAAATTTTCGCATTCATTTTTTCGAGTGGCAACAGTCTCGCGCGCTGTAGATTTTATATTTCGAAAAATGATGCCACTCTTCGCTTTCTATATTAGAGTCTTTTAATAATAATAATAATAAAAAAAAAAAATTTTAGTTTTACAAAATATGAACTAAAAATAGCATTGCCAAACATTAAATATATTAATATTATATAAAGTCATATTCTGTGGGTGAAGAAAACACATTATTGCATGTGACGTCATTGTATGTCGAAAATGTTTCGTGAATGTCAGCATTTTAAATAAACACACACACACACACACAGATCGTATTTTATTCTCGAGTGTCAAGATGTAGAAACATCTTTTTACTCGACTTCTGATAAAGATCGGGTGGGGGGAGAAAGAGAAGGGTGAAAGGAGTGAGGAAGGCGGATGAAAGAGATTTTAAATAAAGAGCTGCTGTTGGCAACTTTTTGGGTGAAAGTGCAGAATCGCTCACTGCTTGCCGCGATTTTAAGAATTGCACATACTTTGTATCCATGTACACATCGACCTATTTTCAATTAAAAATACGTCCCAGAATTGCAGAAAAATGGCATTGTGTACTCCCTTGACTTTACCCATGTACACATCGACCTATTTTCACTTAAAAAGTCAAAGAAAATTGACAAAAATCCAATTCTCTTGTAAAAAGCGCCAATTCTTGCTCTTGTAAAATCCAATTCTTGCTCTTGTAAAAAGCGCCAAACAAATAAGTGGGCGATTTTGCGCCAAGCAAATAAGTGGGCGATTCTGCACTTTAGCCCTTTTTTGCTTCAGGTTAGGATAACTGACTGCCACATTAGTTGTTTTATTGACACTGAGAAAAAGTTGTTATATTTCATTAAATTTAAATCATGACGTCGTGCTTGTTAACTTGTTGAAGTGTCAAAAGTTTTTTTTCCTGGTTTGGCAACAATAAATTAGTTACGAATTGATTGCTGCTTGAAAAGAATAAGGGTACAAATGTGAAACATAATTATAAATTTTGTTTCGTCCGCAGCTTGCTAGTATAGCAATAAAATCTAAATATTGTCTATCTCTTCAATTCTTAACAATTTGTCGAATAATTGAATCGCCATTTTGATGTTAAAAAATGCATAATAAAAATATCTATCCTTACAGTTTGGCCGCCGAATTAATAATAGTTCGAGGTCAGTGGCGTAGCTAGAACTCTCGGTCCCCTGTGCAAAAAGATTTCCGGATCCCCCGCTCCCCAATAAATTTACTGTGTTTAAAAAAAGGGGGAGGAAGAAAGTTTAGATTTGCAGAGATTTTTAAATAAAATCCAGTAGGTTTTACATGCAAGTATATTTCGAATTTCTATATAAAATCTGCGCCAATCCAACATATAAGTTTTTTGGAAATATGTATGGTAAAGTTTTACCCTCCTTCTTTGAAGAAAGAACGGTAAAGTCACTGAACACTGGTAGTTCATTCCGAGGTTCAAATCCCGGGATCGGGCTGGCTGCATGGGCGTTTTCGTGGTTTTCCCCATGTGTAGCCTATTTTTGATTTCTCTGGTGGGATCATTAGCAACTTTCTTCAGTTTTTTTTTTTTTTTTCTTTTCTTTTGGTGAGATATTTATACGTGTACTTGGCAGTACACATATAAATATAGATAGACAAAGGTGAGTAAGTAATAAAGTATTTGACTGATGTGGATTCATCAATCAAATCTTTAAAAGTGTTCAAATAATAAAAAAAATGATACTGCATGCTTTTACCATTCTGACATTTTGTATGCTCATATGAGGCATTTCTTCTTGCTATGGAATAATTTAAACCGAACTGCTGTATTATTTTTAAACTCTTTCCATTTTAATTCAACGTGAATATTTTTACTCCGACTAGTCTCATCTCTCTCTTTTTCTTTTATATTACTTATAATTGTCTATTGTAGACATATCATTCGTTTTGAGTTGATTTATGTGTTAAAATAACTAAATAGCAATGCAAATTTAATTTTAGGATGTGGACACAGTTAATGTTATTTCATTTAAAAGGTGGAATAACATTATGGTTTTCTAACTTTTAAAATTATTTTCGATATTCTAATTTTAAAATCTTTTAATAGTAGCGTTTTCATCGAGGTATTATGCTATAAGTTTTCAGACAACAATTTTTTTTTTACATTATTTTTGAGACTTAAATTAATATTGATTCAGATAATGTGAAGAACATTACATATAGGTGTGATGTGTTTAAATTAGTCCTCAATGTTTTCTACTATATACTATTAACACTTTATCTACATGTATCCCATGTTTCATCATGAAAGCATTCTCTTTTCACACTGGTATTCAATTCCTATATCGCTTTCCTTTAAATAACCATGATCCTGAATTCTACTAGAGCTATTAGGTCTGCCAAAGTCTCGCAGCATTCATTATAATTCAAAACATATTTTAGCTTTTCAATATCAGCAAATTTTATCATCAATAAAATCAACTAATTAGATTAATGCTTTAAAAGTTACAATTTATTGTTATAGGAAATTATTCTGAAAATGGTGATTACATTCGGTTTTAGGCAACACACGCATTCTATCAGAAAATGCTACAGTTTGAGCAGCATTGTGACAAGAAAGTACCTGTTACAATGTTAGTAGCGTATATGTACGTAAGAAAAATCGAGAATATGTAAAAGATTAAATTAGCAGCAAAAATTAATTCCCTCCTGTATTATAAAAATAGTAACCTGTATTATAAAAATAGTAACCTGTATTTGCACTGCGTCATTTCGAGAAAAATATACGTCATTTGACATACATAATTCTGGTGATGTAAATGGAACTAAAACTCTGCAGCTGATAATAATTTTACAGAAGTATTAACTATCCAATCAAAATGCATTGAGAACCAAAACTAATTCAGTCATACACAGTTTGAATTAAGATGTCAACCTGAACATAACGCACTTGCTTTAACCTTCCAACACGCGCGCTGTGCGCAAAGTTTAAGACAAATTCGGTTTTTAATGCACACTTCTCGCATATCACAGCTGAGACGTCTGAATGCCATTTCTATTCTTCCTCTCAACCCTTCCCCACATCATGTAATGTGCCAACAGGAAGTTATATGAGTTTTTTTTTTTTTTTTTTAACTGGGGTTTTGCGTTACGTGGCAGCTTCTTCGTAAAAGTTACGACACGCGCATGGTCGTAGGTGAAAATTCGGAAAGTAATTTTTTCTCAAATATTTTGTAATTTTGTTCTAATAATTGATGTGTATTATTTAAATTTGTATAAATTTGACTCTATAATTTTTATATCAGTTTTTCATGGCAACAAAATATGTGCAACTAGCTGATTTTGCTCGCATTATTTAAGAATTATTTGATGAAGAAAAAGAAGACTAGGAAACCTTTGGATGCCAGAATAATAGCGATCTGTGTGAGGAAAATATCGAGATAAATAATATCAGCAGTAAATCTGAACATTATATTTCAGATGATGATAGTAATAATGATATAGAAAAATGGAAGGATGATGATATATTCTATGTTAGTAAAGATAAATCTTCTAAGTGGCAAAATCAGAAGTATACAAACTGCTCAAAGACGAATATTGTGAGCATTAACCTGGCTTACAACACCATGCTAAGGATATAAAGGATGAAATAGGAACATTTTTGAAAATAGTTGATATAAATATGCTTGATGAAATTTTGGAATGTCAAATAAATATACAAGTTTACTAAAAGGTAAAATACTCAAGAGATAGAGACCTCACTGAGTAGAAATGATGGCCTACTTTGGATTGTTATATACCATAGGAATAAAAAAAGGACACCATGCAAATGCGAAAGAATTGTTCTCAAGTGATGGCACTGGAATTGAAATAACGAGAGCTGTGATGAGCTACAAGAGATTTTAATTTCTGACAAGTTATCTTCGATTCGATGATAAATCAACAGGACAGATGAACATTAAAACTAACTTGGATTTTAAAATATAGTTATTAAATAATAAAGTTTTAAATTTCTATAATAAAATACATCATTTCTTTTCCACCTGACTAATATAAGCATTTAAAAATAATTTACTATCATTTAAATGTGACATCATTTGTAGTTTACAATAATAAAGTTAATATATTATGTTTTAACAAATTTATTACCAACATTCACTCATTTCTGTCATTTTTCGTGCCAAAAATGGTATAGTAACAGTTTTCGTGAAAAATACGACGTGCGCGTGCTCGTGTAAAATTGTCAAGCGCGCGTGCTGGGAGGTTAAACGCTTCGGCCTAGCCAGACTGCTGCTTCCTTCTTGATGCAAAGTTATAAAAAATGTAAGCTTTTCGGATTAGGCACAATTAATGTGCCAACTTGTTTGTGGCCTCAACATGTTTGCTGAAGTAACTGTACAAAATATGTAAATGTAGCATTTCTTTTTTAGTATTTGTGCATAGTTTCCTTCAAATGAACCTTAATGGGAATTTTTTTCACAAAAATTTAAAAGTATTAAAATGGCCTCAAATTAAGGTGTAACTGGAATTATAATTAATTCGTAATTGTGATTAGATTATATCATTGCAATTAGATTATGCACTTACAGCATAATCGCATAAAGTAATGAAATTAGAGTTCACAAATACAATATAATTACAATAACTTATTAATACCATAATACAATTACAATGTAATTTAAATCGGGTACTACAATTGCATACCCTCCACTCAAAAGGAGGTACTGATAAGCCTGGAAGTCATTATCAACAAAAAGCCTGTTCAGGACAGTTTGCTGACAATTTCCACCGGGCAGAAAGTACGTTCTTCAGCCTGGGCAAATCATAACAATAAAAATCATTTAGTCTCATGATTCACTACATTTTAACATACTTTTATTAGAAGAATAATTAGAACCAACATGACAAATACCTTCGAAAAATAACTGTCAAATATCTGTATCCATTAATTGATCGAGTTAAACACTTTTAAGTATATCAGAATAACAGTTCTGTATACCTTAAATACACAAATTATGGCAAAAGTTAAAGTAATATTCTTAGAAGAAGCATATGATATTACTCACCAGATGCAAAATTATAGTACATTTTTTGCCATAAATACAGTTTAATTACACAGTAGTAAAATGTGTAAAAATTAATGATAATAAGTTTATCAGAAGTGAATTAATTTTGCAAAAAAACTTTCGGCACTTGAAACTTTTCTACACCTGGAGGGGGGGAGAGGTCTAGTAAAATTAGATTTGTTTTAACTTGACCAAACACCTTCTATATGTGGATCACTAAAGAAATAATTACCATGCTTAAAAACCAGATGCACATACCAGTTTTTCCCCCTTGTTACATTTTACATTGAGAAATAACAAACAGTATTTCTCAATGTAAAACGTAACAAGGGGGAAAAACTATATGTCATGGTGAAAAATACTATTTTTTAAACATGGTGAAAAATACTATTTTTGAAGTTTTCTTAAAATGAAGGAATGCACATACCATCTTTCATTCAAGCATTACACTGAGAAATAACATGCAGTATAACAATGAAAAATTTAGATAAATTGAAGTAACACATACCATCTTTTATTCATGTACTACTAAAATGAACAAAACTATTATCCTTAAAAAACAGATACACATAATAACTTATTTTGTCCGTTACCCTTTACACTGAGATATAACATGTAGTATGACAATGAAAATTACTAGTTTTTTTGAAATTAAGGAACATGATTTTTTAAAGTATAACTCCACTTCCTGCACTGAATAGTCAAATTTCAAATGCATATTTATGAATGCTCACTGAAGCAGCACAATGACCCAGTTCTTCAAATAAAGCAATATGGAATAATATTATGGGAAAATTTATGCATACTTTTTTCTACTGCATGTCATCTGATATGATCACACATGTGCCTAAAAGTGTATCTAAAAGAAAAACAAAGCTATATTTCAATATTAACAAAAAAAAAAAAAAAAAAAAAAAAAAAAAAAAAAAAAAAAAAAAAATTGTTTACAGATTAAAATTCATTCATTTTCAAGTATTATAAGAATCACGCATGAAACAAATCTGCTTTCCCATACTATTAAGTAAAAGTTAACTGAAATTTTATACTGGAAAATATGCTATATTTCTATATATTACAAACAAGAAAAAAATACCATAATAATATACTCATAGCCTAGGAGAAAGTAACACATACAACATCAAACAAAGAAATTGAAATTTGTATAGTCATAACCTAGGAAAAAGTAATACATATTACATAAAATACAGAAGTTATTCAACGTAAAACACACATATCTTCTAAAATCTCCTTTGTGGGTTTATATTTCGATTATTAGTAGAGGATACAGGAATAAAGTAATTTGACTGATATTTAGCATATAACGACAACACATCACACCTTAATGCTCTAAGACCTTCAATAGTTGCAACATTCTTTGATAAATTCTCAAACAATTTCATTGTTTCCTGTCTAATACTTTCGCAACTTTCAGCATTTTGTTCACTCGTTATTTCATTAACTATCGCCGAACGTTCTTTGGCATGCTTGGAATCCCTCTCAGTCACATCAATTACCAAATTATCTGAATGAAACTCATCATTTTCTGTCACACCAGATCTCTGAACTTCAGTTACCTGGTTTTGACATACGTGATGAATATGCTTACAAATACTGAAACGGATACTATAATCAATACAAGTACAGGAGAATGCATGAATACAAATATTACAGTCATCACACCTTATGCTACATGCACAAGGATCATGAATCCGAACATCATAAAATGTAATTTCTCTTGAAATAACAGCCTTCGAAACTGACCACTGTTTCTTAGGCTCGATTTCAATTACCTGATATTCAGGCATACTCATACTCTGTCTGTGTCGCTTACGAATTTCTGTGACCCTAGTTGTCA
This sequence comes from Stegodyphus dumicola, assembly GCF_044657685.1. Taxonomy (NCBI): domain Eukaryota; kingdom Metazoa; phylum Arthropoda; class Arachnida; order Araneae; family Eresidae; genus Stegodyphus; species Stegodyphus dumicola. The sequence goes on from NC_140771.1 coordinate 207,480,038, forward strand.
ATTTATGATGTTCAAAAGATATTGCACGATTCATCAGTTTCCTTGCAATAGCATTTAACACCAAAGATAAAGAATAATCTAGTCTCTTTATCACCTTTGCGTTACCATGTTCATACTTAAGCTGCTTGTGCCACCTTTCAACTTTCATATTTGTATTAACCCCTAATCCAATTCGATAGCAATAGGCCCATTTCTCAGGCTGAGACATATAATTTTTGTAGAAATATTCTCCAAAAGCTTTTGTTTCTTCATTAGACAAACAGCTGGTGACAAAGATATCCGAAATTCTTTTGAAAGACACTATGTCAATTTCGTGCATTATTTGCACTAACTCATTTGCAATTTTTAACCTTAAGTCACTGTTTTTTATTTTAGATAAGTTTTTATTCCATGCTCTGCGAACATGCCAGCTACACAAAAGACACTTATCAACTTAACCAAAAACTTGACACCATGCATTATAAAATGCCGGAGCATCCTCTGACATGAAAACCTTAGGTTTAAGATTAGGAACTCTATCTTTAATAGCTGAAAAAAATAGTATAAAAGTTTGTGTTGTTATTTTTGATGAATACAAAATAGCAACAGGAAAACCTTCATGATTATCATCATTGAGAAGTACAGAAGTTAATTGAAATCCATACTGATTCATACCATGAGTAGAGTCTATCATAATACAGCTGCTGTTTAATTCCAGCAACCTAAGTTGGGCACCATTCATAACCCCTAAAAGGAAATCATCCCTTGATACACCTTGAAAAGCTGGCAGTTCGTCACCAACTTTCTTGTACAACAAAATTGGACAACCAGATTCAGCTTTCATTTTCTGGACTTTTAAGTCCACCGATACTGCATCATTAGTGTCAAAAACAATTTCATTATTTACCTGAATACCTCTAGAAATATTTTGTAAATCTTTTAAGTGAGTAACACCAATTCTTTTTGTTGGTGAATAACTACTTTGAATGGACATTAAAATCTTTTCTTTTGGAATACCTTGCTGCATCATACCTGCTAATTTAGATTTTTCAGTTTTTGAGAGTGGCAATTTCCCAACTTCATGCCTATGACCAACATGCACTGATTGGTAACTAACTTTAATTTCAAAAATATCCCCGATCTCTTTCTCTGACACTTTTATTTCAGCAGGACATGTTTTCCCTATTTTAATTGAACCTCCACATTTCATGTGACGTATTCTGTCAGTTTTTATTTTACATGAACCACTTCTATTACATAAGAAATAACTACGAATTGTCCCATCTGCCAAACGTTTAGTCGTTCGTTTGGCAAAAAAGGACTGACTACTTTTTTCAACATCTTCTTTCCAATTTTCGAATTCAGATTTAGAATGAAAAATAAGTTCCTGAAAATTTAACCTTATATCTGTATGGACAGAATCTATGTGGTCATGCAACTCTTTCATAGAAGTAAACCTTTCATTACACAGAGTACAATCTCTTTCATTATAAGTTTCCAACTTATGTTCAGAATGAAAATTTCTTATGTGTCTATATAAATTACTTTTAACAGAAAATGAGCAGTCACAAGAAGCACAACAAAACCTAGAACTTATCGATGACATATTAGTATATAAAATATTCTTAGTGTTATTAGTTTAACAACATAAGAACTCTGTAGTTATCAGAAAAATACAAATGGCAATCTAAATAGGAACACTTGAAAAAACAGTAATATTTAGATGATTTTTAAATTGCATCAATACACAGAGTCATTATCATGGTGTGTATATATAAATATGCTGTAAATAGCAGCTGTATAACTTAGCGCATAATATTCATAACAAAAAACCAAAATTATTGTACGGAAATATATATCAATAATGCTGTATTTAAAATCAACCAAGCATAAGAAACAGTTTTGAAAAAAAAAAAAAAAAATAACTTTTCAGTTTCTTCTGTACCTATGAAAAATAAAAATTGGTACTCGAAGTAAGTATTCCCAAACCAGAGTTTTTACATAGAAAAAAAGTTAATTAATGGAAATGTTTGTTACCCAAAAAGTAAAAAATCAAACTTTAATAACGCCCAGTAATTAATTAAGGATAAAAACAGTGCTGAATATATATGCCTTATTACTTCTGAAATAATAATCAAGTTAAGCACGATAATAAACAGAAAATTAACTTGCAAAATCTGAAAGGAAAACCTGAAAAGAATATTGTAAAATCTTAAATTAGCTCCCAGATAAGCAAAAGATATAGTAAATAACTTGTAAATTTGAAAAAAATAATAACTTGTAAAATCTGAAAGGAAAACCTGAAAAAAAATTAACTTGTCAAACCTGTAAAAAATAACTCGTAAATTCTGAAAAGAATATTGTTAAATTTTAAATAACAGCTAAAAGAATATTGTAAAATATTAAATAAGAGCTACAAAAATAAGCAGAGCAAAAGTGCTTTACTTTCGAAGCGCACACCGCAACAGTCAAGAGCAAGAATGAATACCACACTCTCTGCCGGTTTCCCCTCGCCACGATGAACCTTCCACACCCGCTGTTTGAAGTGGACTTTACCAGGCGGCAAAGATCAGAAGGATCTGGTTGGGATTTGAGATTGTAGTAAAGCTTAACCAAAATGGAAGTAGAAGTTACATTACTTACATAAAAAAAACTGTCTATTTACTGCTGCCTAAAAATTTAGAAAATATTTTAATAGAAGGGATTTCTTCTCTCCGGATTACGTTTCAGCTCTTATATTTTAAAGTATATTAATAGTAGATAATAAAGTAAGTATAAAGAAAACCGAATTATACGTGGTACATACTCCTAGTTTAACAATTCAATTATCTGTCTCAAATCATAACGCTTCTCATTGTTTAAAGCTGAAATTACGTGGCTAGACATTACACAACTGTAACTGCGGCTCTATGGCGTGGCCTCGAATTACCCTGTCAGCTGTCACGGAGCCCTAATGTTAGACGTAAGTACGTAATTTCCGTCTATTTAGTTGCAAATTGTAAAACTTTTAACTCTTCGTATGTATTTCTGAGTATAATGATAACTGTACTTCTTTTTATGAAACTTAATCAGATTCCTTATGTGTTAGTAAGCTTAAGTATTGGTATAAATGCCCATCTTATTAGTTTTGCTTATCTCTTTAACCTTTCATTTTATCATTTTTCTGTGAGCTTTTAATTACTTAAATATACATGAATTATTGTAGATGTCATTTTATTAACATTTCCATTTAAGCAGAAGCTATACTTTGTGTTTCAATCTATTTAAATTTAATAGATATTTCACAGTTGTATTTTTTAAACGTTTTTACCGCCTGAATTTGAAAAGATTCCCTTTTTAACTTACCATCTTTCTTAATTAAAATTTCTGTGGCAGATGTTGCAGAAGTAGTAAAAATGTGCATTTATTTTTTATTTTATGAGTTATTTTATTAGAATGAAACATCTATTATTAATTTAGAACTTTTTGCAGTTTTCGTTATATATTAGATTTAATATTTATGAATATATTTAAAAATTAATTTTATTTTATAAATTAATTGAATTTAGTTATATATTTACTTATTTAACTAAATTTGTTTATTGAACAGTTTGAATTTGAACATCTATTTATTACTTGCTTGAAATCAGTTTGATAATTTTATTGATTTAGTATTTGATAGAAATATGATAATTGTTAGATTAATGTTAACTCTTCACAGAGCTCAAGTGAGGTGTATGTGGAAATTGTTTTGATTATTAGTAGATGTGCGTCGGGTGAAACATGACATCTCTTTTTCTAGTTTATAGACTCCTCATTACACCTCCTCTTTAAAGTTACATTAATTTTAGACCCCATTTGAATAGGATCAGTTAAGTTACTCTTAAATGATACAATTATTTGATTATTAGAATATTATGTAACTATTAGTTTCTTTTTTAAATTATTTTATGTTGATCTTCGTAATTTGAAGCCGATTTAAGTATTTATACTATAAACCTTTACGTATTTTTGTGTGGATCAGTAGTTTATTCTAAATTAGATTTTTATATTAATAAATGCATGATTCTTGTAGTCAATCATATATTTTAATTTTGAAGTTTGATTTAATAATTTCAGCTTTAAAGTCTGATCTAGAGGTATCTAAATAATGGCGGTGAATTCATATGGTGGAGGTGGCACAGATGAAGGTTATGCTCAACTGGACTTAAGTGGCAAGCTTATAATTAAAGCACAGTTAGGAGATGATATTAGACGAATTCCAATTCATAATGAAGACATCACATATGATGAACTTGTACTTATGATGCAAAGAGTGTTTAGGGGGAAATTAGATGCAAATGATGAAGTTTTGATCAAATATAGAGATGAAGGTAGGCTGTATTTTTTTTTATTAATTTTTAAGTTAACGTGTATGAAGTTATGTAATTGTATTTGGCAGTTTCCGATTATCTGCCATCTCTTCAAAAATCTGGCAACTTATAAGCAACTTTTTTTTTTTTTGGCAAGCTAATACAGGAAAAGCAGCAGCCATTTATGGCAGCATGCTAAGAATTCCATAAAAGAGCAATGAGTCAATAAATTAAAAAAAAAAGCAAGTAAAGTCCGTACTAAAAAGCTTACCATTTTGAAAAAATTCTTACATAATTTTTTTTTTTAAATAAGGTATTAGAGAAATGCGCTAATTTGGCATCCCACACAAATTTTAGTCCATAAAATTCAATCATTTAAGAAGCACAACTTCATAAAATGTGAATTTTTGCATTCTGTACTGTTGATGAAAATGTCATATTTCTGAAGAAATGCAATATTTCTGTTTTTGTCGTTCAGCAAATTTCATGGTCCCATTATGAGGAAAGAAAAAAGCACTCGATGAAAAAACACACACTAATGGGAAAAGTGATTGTCAAATTTGAAAGTGGAAATTCGCACTTGTAGGTGTCGGGTTTTTATACCTGTGTTGTCAATAAATACATTTTGGCAATGCTGCGAGTTGTCTATTTTAGAAGTATAGTACAAAGTCTGTAATCCGAATGTCCATTATCTGGAATGATCTATAATCCAGACCTCAAAGCCACAAACTTGTATTTTTTTGTATGCTTTATGCATGTGAGCTTAGTGTGAAAAACGAAGCAACTTACATTGAAAGAAATGTGTAAACAAATATTAAGTTTTTTTTTTGTAAATTTTGATAACCTTTAGATCATAATTGCTCTTTATTTCATAAATTAGGTTTCATATTTTTAATTGTATAATTTCTGCATGCCATCTTACAAGATTTAAATTGATAATCTATAAGCTGGAATCGCCGAAGTCCCAAAGTATACAGTACAAAGTCCGTAATCCGTACTCTGATTACGGACATTGTACTGTATATAGCATTGCCTTTTAAATATTTATCAGAACAATGCAGATAATTAGAAAGAATCTAATATCTTTTTATATAATTTTCTTTATTTTCAGAATTATATCTAGATTTTTATGAAAGAAATAAATTCAGTTTTAAAATGTTTTGTATATAAATTTGAAAAGGGTTTATAGTTTCTAAAAATATGTCGGTAAAAGTATATTTTAGGGTACCCCTAGGCGAAACTTGGCGATTTTTGGCGGTACATGAATACCGAGTTTGTGCAATTCTTTGACTTGTTATTTTGGCTTGTGTAGTGGCGATTTTTGAGTCAAAATTCGCCATTACACAAAGCCAAAATAATAAGAGAAAGAAATGCACAAACTCGGTATCCATGTACATATCGACCTATTTTCATTTTAAAAAAAAATCCCAGAATTGTGCACTCTCTTGGCTTTATCCATGTACACATCGACCTATTTTCACTTAAAATCGGAGAAATTCACAAAATAGGCTTTGCTCACTCCTTTGACTTTGTCCATGTACACTTCAAACTATGTTCACTTAAAAAGTCAAAGGAGCAGCCAAAATATATATATATATATATATATAATTTGAATAAAAACTACATTTTAAATCAAAGAATGAAATAACGCAAAAAAGGAAATTCATCTTAGCACTACACGAAGGAAATATCCACTTACCTTATTTACGACTTTACGCGTCTTCAGTCAAACACAATTCCTTAACAGCATCCAAACACTTCCTAAAATTATCTGTATACTAACGTAGCCACATAAAGTCGCAAAAATAAGAATAAAAAATATCCGATGTTCGACCATACGCATTTTCTTCCTCCAAACAGGACACTTAATAATGGCTACTAATTAAACCTTCATTTGCACCCCAGTCAATTAATGCTTTTTTTCCTTTCGTTCCAAATTCTACAGAAACTTCAAATTAATCTTACCACATTCAGCCAATTTATCGTGTAAACCACAAAATAACAACATACTAATCCATCACACACAAGCCCTTATCCAAAATCTGACACACACTTTCCAAATTTTTTCCCATAATTCAAATTCACCACAAGCAATTATGTCATAATAGGGTTTCCATAGCATTCAACTACTCGGGTTGTCATAAATGAGACAACAACTTGGCGATAAATGAAACAATTTTGCGATAATACAAGGGGTCAATTCTAACTAATATGTCAAATATATTTTCAAAAATTATTGGGTGGACTTCTGAGATATGAATATGCATGCACTTGTCTACGTTCTGCATTCAATAAGTGGGAAAGTTTTCTACATTTGTTATATATATATATATATATATATATATATATATATATAATTATATAATATATATATATATATATATTATATATAATTATATAAGTTATATTTGTTATATATAATTGTATAAATTGTAGAGAAAAATCTCCACCTTCATTCCCTAAAATTTTTTGTATTTCCTGCTCTGATTTCATGATAATGGTATGTCACATGAGGCAGCATTTGAACTCAATTATAAACCTATAATCAGTATTGAGAGAAATATAGCATAGGTATTTTAGTGGTATCACATGAGTCATCTTGTATCATTTCAACCATTTATTATTAGCATATGAATTATGTGACTTGTTTAGGCTCATTATTCTTCTGTAAAATTTGAGTTGCATTTATGCAGTGACAACTTATTGTTTTGTATTAATAAAGTAATAAACTTAGTGAGCATGAAATAGATTTTAAAATTTAGCACTAAGAAATTTTCAGTTTATTCCTACATTTTTCAATATGTAGGATTGGGATAAAATTTACAGGTTTTGTGCTTTGAAATTTGTTTTAAGTCAATTGAATCTGGGAAATAAATCTTGTTAAAGATGCTTACTTTTGAGACGCTTGCGTATTATCCAGGCATCCATGAAAGGTGATTACCATCAAATCCTGAAAGTTGGAGATCCCACTAGATTTGTGCCCTTTTGTTTCTGTGGAATTCTGAGCTGCACTTCAGTATGCAACTCTTAGAATAAAATATTCATTAATCTTTTCTGCATATTCCACCAAATAGCCACTGCTGCAGAAATATGTGACCTGCTTAATTTTTGCACTTCTTAAAAAGGAGTAATGGATTATGTTAATAATAATTTTGCATCCTACATACATTGTTTTATTATTGGAATGGTATTATATGAGTGAATTTTAGGTTGATCTTTGGATTATGGTAACTTGGCGATTTTTTGGCGAAAATTTGGCAACCAACTCTGCTACAGCAACCCTCTATTTTTTTTTTTTTTTTTTCTGCCGCCATTTTGTCTTCACGAAGTAAAGACATGTTTCTTTTCTTTTTATTTACTGAACACTTTTTCCAACAATCTACTAGACGAATTACACTTATTTTTATGTAACAAACTTAATCATGACAAATATTAACTGCAAAATTGGGAAAAAGTGCACAATCGCAAACTCCTTGCGCGTTTTTCAGAATAGCACATACACGTAAAGCATTTACACGTCGACTTATTTTTACTTAAAAAAACATCCCAGAATTGCACTAAAATGGCATTGCACACAACTTTATCCATCTCCACTGCTATTTTCTCATAAATTTGCACGAAAATGCAAAAAAATTCTGTGAATCTTTAAACTCGGTAAAAAGCACATATATGAAATTACCTGATCGGTAAAAAGTATATACCCTTTCTAAGGATGAACATTTCCACGTATAAAATAAATAAAATATCCAAAAACTTTTACCTCTAAATTATCTATTATATTATAAACGTCACCAACAAATTCATACCGCAAACATTACAAATGGTTACAAATACTTAGTGTCAAATATTTAAATTATTTCCATGCATGTTTACTTCAACTGAAACGTATACCAAATTCCTACAAACATAAAATTCACAAAATAACTATCATTTAATTAAAATATCAGTAAACCATGTACACGTCGACTTATTTTTACTTAAAACAAAATCCCAGAATTGCACAAAAATGACATTGCGCACACTCTTCACTATATCCATGTACACTGCTTTTTTCTCATAAATTAGAAAAATTTCACGAAAATGCATGAAAATTTTGTGAATCTTTAAATTCGGTAAAAAGAACATATATGAAATTACCTGATCGCCAAAAAGTATATACCCTTTCCTAAGATGAACATTTCCACGTATAAAATAAATAAAATATCCAAAAACTTTCATCTCTAAATTATCTATTATATTATAAACGTCACCAACGAATTTATACCGCAAACTTTACAAATGGTTACAAATACTTAGTGTCAAATATTTAAATTATTTCCATGCACGTTTACTTCCACTGAAACGTATACCAAATTCCTACAACATATAATTCACAAAATAACTATCATTTAATTAAAATATAATTAAATTCAAAAACACTACTTAAAATATAAATAAGCACGTACAATGAATTAATAAAAATTAGCTTACAATCCTAATTAATTTAAACTAAATCATTGCTAATAACAATTTTCCAATAATACCATATAATTTTATTTACTTCTTACATTTAGAACAATGCATAAAATTAATATCCTCAAATAATTAAAAATACTAATCTTCTTCAGAATCTTGATTACGTGGCCGACAAACTTTTCTTATTTCATCCACTAAATAAAAAGCAAGCGTATGTGCGCCTGTTTCAGCATCTTTAAAATCATACTTATAGTTCACAGCAAGGTACCAGGTAAAATAAATAACTTAATAAAGCATCTTTACTTCTATCTCGCACAACCTTAAAAAAACACTTATTACTACCCCTTTCAATCTCATTAAATACCCATTTTGAATTCACTTTAGTTAGGGCCATGGGATCCAAAAATTAACCAACATTGTTTCACGCAACACAGAATAAAGCTAAATACAAAATTGCCAGATTTTTTTCCAGATTTCCCCCCTTTTCCGATTAAAGAACTGTAATGCGTCCATTAATGTCACATGACATATCTCATGATCTCTCATTTCCCTCACACAAAATAATGCGTAATCGGAACTCGGTACTTCTCACATTATTACAAAAGTCCTAGGTAGTAACCTTTATCGCCTCCAAAATGTCGCCAAACTACCAGTTACCATATTCCAAAGATCAGCCGAATTTTATTAAGTTAAATAAGTGTGTTAAGTTATTCATTTCCCACATGCTGATTGGTTCTCAGTCCCCCCCTGATAAATTGTCAGTTTTTTTCATTAATGGTCCTTAAAAGCAAATAATTTTTACATACAAAAAAGTGTGAGAGTCTTGCTATACATGAAATTATATATAGTTTGTAAGATTTTGTTGTGGAAATCATTACATTGATTAGTGCAGGTAAATTATAAAAATAAAAGGACAAAATTAATATAAAAGAGATAAATTGCATTCATAGTTGTGAAGTGATTTATTTGCTTTTCATGCCTGTGTAGCTATAGTAGACACTATTTAATATAATCATTGGATATTATTATTATTGAAATTTCTGCCAATTTGTATACAAAAACATGGAAAATGCATCTTGTATTATTATCAGTTTCTAAATATGATCAAACTGTTGTATAATAATTTTGGAACTACTCTGATATGCGCCCTCAAGTCGCCAAATTTCTCGCCAAATATTTTTGGCGAGAAACTTCACGCTGCCATATTACTATCTAAATTTTTTGTCTACATTTTGAACTTTTAGCCTAAAATGTCTCCAAAAACCAAGGAGGTTAGAATAGAAGGAGGGAGGGTTCGCAATTTCCTCCACTATCGGGGAATGAAACTTCACCGGAATGAAACTTCACCGAAGCGGCGTCCATGTTTGTAACTTCAAAATATTGCATTACGGCAGTGAAACATACGTGTTTTTAAGCTGTTCCGTGCATGTATTTTCCACTAAAAATATGTAAAATTTATAATGAGATCGCTATTGTTAGTTTTTTGTTTTAAAGTTATGAAGATGATATCAGTAATTTACTACGTACAGAACATCATTAAGAAATAGTTCGAAATCTAAATGCATATGCATAACATTAAAGCCTTTAAAAATAATGTTTCTGCATATTTCAAGAATTTGTTTAGGTTTTATTAGCAGCCTGTTGGATGTACTTTCCAACTTTTCCTTTAAGAAGTGGTATTTCTGATTTATTCACAATATTGTAATTTATTAAAGAATCATTTAAAATAATTTTAACCTAAAATTAATAGCAGATAAATATCTAAAAAAATAGTCACAAGTTGCATTTTTTACAAATGAAATAGATTCTTTTCACAACCAACAACCTTCTAACAACAAGAAAATAAATATTAATAAAATAGATTTATGTGAATTCAGTGATTTCAGTTTATGCACGTTTCATATTTATGAATCTCAAAGAAATTGCCTTGAATTAAGCTGAATTACAGAAATATACCTATATTTTTGGATACATCTTTCCACATGTTCAGTTGAGTAAATATTTTACTTACTTTTATCGCTATACTGGTCACAAATTTGTATATTTATGCAAAAAAAAAAAAAAAAATTTTTTAACAACAGAAAAGTTAGTTTATCTTGATCAAATGCACAAATTATATTCCTAACAGTTCACAAAACTTAAAAATGAATAATAATTAATACATAAAGAAAAGCGTTACTTTGTTTAAAACCTTTACAATTCATAAAAATAGTAACAATTGGTGTCTTACTTTTTATGAAAATTATCAAACGAATTACCTAAAACGTTCAAATTATGTAGTTTAAATTCTAGCATACATCATTGTATGGTAAGGAACAAAGGTGCCAGCTATAAACAGAAACATTAAAATGTATTTATTTAACATATTTTGATTATTATTAAGTCCTTTTTTTCACATCTGGAAAGAAAACAACATGACATTGTGATATTTTTTACCTAACTTGTCAAATTACATAAAAAAAAAAAAAAAAAAAAAAAAATCAATACTTACGCGGAAAAGTAATCCCTTTTTCGAAAATCTGTTTGTGCATTCATGTACAACACAAGCTGACATGCTTAAAAAAGAAAAGAAGAAAAAATATTGTAATTACGGACTTCCTTGCACAAGTCACAGCGATAACAGTAACATGGCTGCCAAGCTTCACCGTTTGAGTTGAACCTTCCCTCCTTCTATTCTAATCTCCTTGCCAAAAACGCGGTTTTCGCACATGCAAAAACTACGTTTTGAACACACAATTTAGCTAAAAATCCGAAACAAAAACAAAAAATTTAGATAGCAAAAACGTAAGGTTTCTAACCAAAAATATTTGACAAGAATCCATGTACACAGCGACATGTTTTAACTTAAAAAAAAATCTACGAATTGCACAATGTAGGCAACAAACGAATCTACAAACTACGCACACCTCGCTTTAATAAATTAACATAACAATAAATTTCAAAGAATACCATGTACACAGCGTTCTGTTTAAACTTAAAAAAAATTCTACGAATTGCACAATTTAGGCAAGGAAGGAATCTACGATCTACGCACTCCTCGCTTTAATGAAATAACATAACAACAACAAATTTCAAATAATACCATGTGCACAGGGTTCAGTTTCAACTTTAAAAAACATCTACGAATTGTACAGTCTAGACACTAAACAACAAAATAAACTAAAATAAATTTCAAACAATTTAAAAAAACAACAATAACGACAAATTCATACTAAAGAACCAATGAACATAACATTCTACAAAATAAGAACAAGGATAAAATAAAATGCACTTACCATGAATTAATGCGTTTTCGAATAGCAGAAATATAAATTTCATACCGCCTTTAACATGCCGCCACGTAATCACTATCGTATTTACACGACAGCCAAACACACTATCCAGAAAATTTATACTATGGTTCACAAATAAATAAAATCACAAATCCCTACTTCTATCATGCACTGCCATTAAAAATAATCTCCCAGACCCTCTTTCCACACTTCCAAATACCCACTACCCCTCAACAGGATAGCCACAATCATATTTCCTTTTGCCGAACTTCAATTCAACAACTACCATTTTATCTTTCCCTCCTATCTTCTCAGACACAGAGGCGAACCAACGAGCTCCAGCAAAAGATTTTTCAACGTGAACAGGTTGCCATAGAACACGCAATCGCGCCAAATACCAGCGCAGAACACATATCGCCACATTTGGTGAAATTAGGGCGTATATTAGAGCTGTACCATATATTTTTTTTTTTTTTAACTGGAAGTAAAGCTACCAGATAAGGTCATAATAGATTGTGGAAACTGCCGAGTAACAGAAATATCGCCAAGAAAGATTGAGTTATCAAACAGCTTGGTGTTGATTTTAATCAACTATTTAAAATTCAGCAAAAAGTAGCCTTAGTTTGACATAGATTTGAATGACTGTCGATTTTGATAGTGATCAGATACAGATCCTTCTTCAGGGGCATCCTGAGGAGGGTGGAAAGGTTTTAGGAAACATCTATTCCAAACTAAGGTTGCTTTTTTTGCTTAATTTTACATTGGCATGTTCTCTTTCAGTAAGGGATGCCTTCCAAGTATTATTATTAGCAATACAGCATAGGTCAATTTCCAGAAATGTTATAAAAAGTTGGTAAATGAACTTTTGCATTTAAGAATTATAAACAGTGCACAAACAAATTTGACCTTTTTATAATTAAAAAGCTGTAAAAGGACTATTTATAGATTATTCTGCTTATATTTATATTAAATTAGTTAAATCTGTTTTACTGTTTTTTCCCCCCTCATAGTTAACATTGTCAAAATAGCTGTGGGAAATGTAATCACATTAAATGGCACATACTGTATGTAAATGTGAAATAGATGTTGGCACATTATTAGCAATGACTTAGTTGAAGTGGTTAGTTTATGTGAAAAAAACAATAGAAAAAATTAGATTTGAATAATTTACCACGTAATAAAAAAAGTTTTTTTTGATGTGATCCACATGCCTCTTAACAGGTGCATATCCGAATTTAAGTTCTTTCAGGTGTTTCCACTCTAATTTAACTAGTTTTGATGTTATGTTTGCTGAAATAAAGCTAACGTATAATTCTTTTTTTTTTTTTTTTTTTTTTTTTTCAGATGGTGATCTGATATCAATTTTTGATAGTTCTGATTTATCATTTGCTATTCAGTGTAGCAGAATATTAAAATTAACAATATTTGGTAAGTTTTTATTCTTTAGAAGAATAATTACATTGTATCTTTTAATTTGTGTAGTTAATCATGAAATTAAGATATATTGTGTAATATTTCAGAATTTTTTAGCAAATTACATTAATCAACATTACCAAGAAAAATTCTATTAATTTATGTTTTAAATTCTACTTTTCATGTTGTAGCATATTATGTTTCTTCAAAAAAAAAAAAAAAAATTAACAAAGATACCTTTATTAATTTCCAGTCTTTTTTTAAATCTAAAATCCTTTATATAAAGTATTAAACATATTATTGAATATATGTTGCTGAGCCAAAACATCAGAACCATCTCCACATTTTTTATTGAACTAATCTGGATGATATGGAGTGCACGTGATTAAGTGGGGATGGTATTTAACTGCTGCTGGAGGAGGTAAGGAATTGTTCTTGCACTTCCTTTTACGAGTGATGGGAAAGGCTGCTGATGTAAGCAAATTTGATAGAGGGCAGATTGTAATGGTCCGAAGACTCAGAATGGGTATCTCCGAAACTGCACAACTAATAGGTTGTTTACAATCTGCCATTGCTAGTATTTATGCAGAGTGGATAAATGACAGTGAAACCAACAGTAGACGCCAAGGTATGTGAGGTCCATGCGTCATGAGGGGGGAAAGGATGTCGAAGACTGGTAAAGCAAAATTGCTTGGACTGCTTGGTACAGCAAAATTGGTGCCAAACAGCCGACAGCCCGATATGGTGCTGGTCCAAGTGCAAGTATTCCAGAACGTACAGTTTAATGGACACTGTTTGATATGGGATTGCGCAGCAAACGTTCTACTCGTATGCCTCTGTTGACCAAGCCTCATTGTCAACTATGGCTACAGTGAGTCCCGGAACATCGAGATTGGACCGTGGATAAGTGGAAGACAGATTGGATGAATCAGGATTTCTCATTCATCACATGAATGATTGTGTCAAGGCACTATGTCTTCCAGGTGAACAGCTGCTTCCCTCCCTTGTATAGAAGTCATACACAAGCTGGTGGTGGTTGTATTATCCTTTGAGGGCATTCTCATGGGTGACTCTGAGGCCTGTATTTATGTTAGAACAGTCCATGAAAGATCATTTACACCAGTAGATGCATGTGTCTTCCTAACTGGAAATGGAATCTTCCAGCAGGAGAATGCCCCACTTCACAAGTTTCAAATTGCTTTGTATTGGTTCGAGAAACTAAGGATGAATTTCAGTTAATGCCCTGGCCACCTAGTTCACTGAATCTTAACCCGATAGAGCACATTTGGGATGTCATGGAATGGCAGCTCAGAGCTCAAACACCACCATGTCGAAATATCTCGACTTTGTGCGACTGCTGCTTAGACATCTGTTGTAGCGGTTACAGCTGAAAACATCGCGGCAAAAACATCGCAGACGAAAATGTTGCGGAGAAAACAACGCAAGGCGAAAACGTCGTGCTACAAAACATCGCAAAGAGAAAACATCGCAGTTCTAAAACATCGTGGTACAAAACATCGTCGTCGAAAATAAAGCGGTTCAAAAACATCGCAGTTTAAAAACATCATCGTCGAAAATATCGTGGTAAAAAATAAAGTATCCACAAATCATCGCATGACGATAACATCGCAGACATGCTTTTTTCAGGCATGCTTTAATAAGTGTAAATGGATATTCCCATAATGATTTGTGAGCGCAAGATGGAAAGAAGGATAATTTTTACTTTCGTATTTTTTATTAATTAATAAATTTTTGCTGAGAAAATAAAAAGGAAACTTAAGCATAAAAAATTAATGCAACTTATAGCACTTAATAGAATTTTAAACCGACATAGTTAACTAACAAAGGCCATTAATAAATCATTTTTATAAAGTTTTTACTGGTAATATTTCATGAAAAGTATAATCTATAAGTTACATTTAATTTTCTATGCTTAAGTTTCCTTCTTACGTTTTCAGCAAAAATTTATTAGTTAATAAAATATGTGAAAGTAAAATTTATCCTTCTTTACACCTTGCGCTCACAAATCGTTATGGGAATATCCATTTACAATTATTAAAACCTGAAAAAAGCATGTCTGCGATGTTATCGTCATGCGATGATTTGTAGATACTTTATTTTTTACCACGATATTTTCGACGACGATGTTTTTAAACTGCGATGTTTTTGAACCACTTTATTTTCGACGATGATGTTTTGTACCACGATGTTTTAGAACTGTGCTGTTTTCTCTTTGCGATGTTTTCTCCCACAATGTTTTGTAGCACGACGTTTTCACCTTGCGTTGTTTTCTCCGCGACGTTTTCATCCACGATGTTTTTGCCGCGATGTTATCGGCGGACACCGTTGTAGCCTGTCTCCAGTCATCTACTAAGAACTTAAGAAATCCATGCTAAGGCGAATTGCAGCAGTTTTGCAGGCCAAATGTCATGCAGCACATTATTGAGTAGGTGATCATAATGTTTTGGCTTTTCAGTGTAATTCTTATGCAGTTAGACTCCATACATTGACATCTTTATTGTCAAAGTTATTTGGGGGGATATTCCTATAAATCTTTATATTAAGCATATAATCATATAAAAATATTTAGTCATGTCTGTTAGCTAATAAATTTCAATAATTTTAACTGTATTTATCATCTAGAAGTAGCTCTAATTGTATTTATCATCTCTACTAGGCCTGTGTTCAGAAATGTTCCGTATCATTTAACTGAAAACTTTGCAGAATATGTTGTATTCTTTAAAACATAGCCAGCACAAGTAACATTGCTCGACAGTTGTGATCATCATATTAACAGTGAGCTTCAGTCACGTCGATAATGAGCTTCATTCAACAAATGCAATTCTGTGTTCATATATGTTGATGCTTTTCTTATTTTTTAAAAGTTAGTTAATACAACTGATGTTAAATCTTCAATAATTCTTATAATAATCATTAGTTAATCATTGGTTCCTTTTGAACCGATATCAGAATCTGATTCTTCTAAGATATTGGTAATTGCATTTGAAGCATTATCTGTGTCTATTTCATATTTATTCTCAGTCAGCAGTCTTTATCTGCGTTATCATATCAACTTCTAAGTGAGACTTGATAAGAGTAATTGATAATAGCTTTGCACAAAAATAATGGAATTGTGTCAAAATGTTAATCTACAGCTTTATTTCCATGTTTTTTTGTACACATAAGTTTTTATTTCATTGCTGCTTTATATTGCAATCTTTTGACAGTGATTTGATGGGGAAAAAAAATTGAAATGGTTGAAATACTGTAATTTAACTCTTCATATGCTTAAAGACACAAGGCAAATTTAATTGTCTAACTGTATTAAAATACCAATGGCTTCATACTTGGAAGTATAGGAAAATGCACTTCATTTTATTCTGTAGTTAGATTAGAAAATACCTCAACGAGAAAACTAAAGCTGGTACCCACATAAAAAGGAACCTTGAAAAATATGGGGCATTTTAAAACATCTGTACATGGTGAGGAAATATCTCATTTTTAAAGATTTTTATTAAGGGTAAAAGTATGTTTTGAAAATCAAAGACTTTAATTATTTTTGACAACTTTGCTGTTGCTGAACTGTTCAAAAAATTTCATGCAATTTTTGCATATTTTATGGTTAGGAATTTTTTGAAATTTTTATTTGACATTCTTGTATTTTTTATGTATTCATTTCTGGCTTTTATTTATTTATTTATTTATTTAAAATACTGTATGTAAATATTTTTGGTCAGAGAGTTGAAACACATTTACCCAATATCTGGTAGTGTATTTTATTTTAATGATTTGTGTGGATTATAACTGAAGTAAAGGTATGTAAAAAATTACTAAAACTTATTTCATAATTTGATAGTAAATGGCCATCCTGCTCCTCTGCAAGCTGATGAAGTGAAGCATATTCGAACTGAATTGGCAAAAATTAGAAATCAAGTAAATCAATTAATTGACCAACTTGAACCTAGACAAGAAATGCCTGGAGCAAGATCAGAAAATGAGAAAGGTATATGTAATTAAGGGTTTGGCCATGCTTTTTTTTAATCTATCATGTTTTTTAAGTGCATTGCTTCAGTACAAAGAAACTGAAATAATTAAAATTATTGCCTTGGAATTTTTCATTTAGTTAAAGTAATTAGGAATTTTCTTTTATTTAGATATAACATTTAAAAATATTCTCTGAAATCATTTCTTGAAACATTCTGGAAAATTTTTTCCTTTTAAAAGTATAATATTCATTTTAAGAAAACACGAATATAAAAAGTTCTTAAAACTAAGTTTTTAGAAAATTGCTTGTATATTTTACTTCTTTAGCAGCTAGAAAGGGTATTGCAATCTTATCTTTTTAAAAAAGTAAACAAATAAATAAATCTATGTTTCGAAGGGCAAATCTTGATATTTCACAAAGTACATGCTCCTTATCACCAAATTTAAAAAATATATATATATTAATGTGCATAGGTTAATAATTAAATTTTTGAATTTGACAGTGCTATTTTTCATGTCTACTTAATACACGATAAAAGATTAAAATTCATCAGTTTTAAAGATTGAAAGGGAAATCTGTAAAATTTTTTAATTAGTTAAGACTGCTAAGCAATTTATATTGTAGTCACAATTCAGTTTTTCCTGGTTTTATGTAGACTGTGTTATAGGATACTTCTAGGTATATTCAATTTGTCAAGTTTCTTATTCAGTTATTGATGTATCATAGTACTGGAAAAGGTTGCTGTACTTAGTTGATTGTTATTTCATTATGCACGTATCTGATCCCACATTTTTTGATATTTCCTTGAGTTTTTGCATTTCTTCTTGGATGTATTTTAATTTCATAATACATGTCCCTAATTTCAGATTTTTCAATGCACATTCAGTTCTTTTAGGGGGGGAATGTCATTTTAGTATTATACACTAGTTGATCATGCTTTTTGGTAGAAAAAAACACAGAAATTGCTGTTTCTTTTCTATGGTATTCATGCAGATTTATTTCAATTTGAACAATAAGAAATATTCATAGACAGCTCTGCTAATGTTTACTTCTCTTATTTAAATTTAGCCTGCTTTGTCAAATAGATCTTAAATAATGTTAAAATTCATTAGTTTGTTATTGAAGATTTTGGACCATTGTATGATGCTTGCATCTTGACAGCTGCTTTAACTGATGTTCCCCCCCCTCCCATGTGTCAAGATTTTAACTGAAGTTTTGACTAAGAATAAGATTCTATTATTAGTAGTTCCAGAGTTGCCAACTCTCCTGATTTTCGACCGCTCTCCCGCCAGCTTGATTTACAATATATTTCTGCCAACTTTTTCTTATTCTTAAAATTTCTCACGATTTTTATGGAACTTGGCTTAATACTTCGTTATATGAACAAAAAAAAAAAAAAAAAAAAAAGTGATTTTGGACATCTGAAAGCAATTGAATTTTCTCTAGATTATATCTAAAACAAAACCTTGCGAATCAGATGAGAATTTCTGCTTTGTGAGTGAGAGCATACGTATCCAGAAACGTCTTTCTCCAGTTCTCCAATGGGCATCAAGCTCCATTGCGGGTTATCTGGCATATATTAGCCAATGAGCACAAAGCAAGTTCAAGACTGCTATTTGGATGTTCTTTCGTTCATCTTGTCCTGAGTTGTGCGAGTACACGGGCCTTCGGGAAATAGTTTTAGAAATTATCGTCTTTTGTTATGTCTGCAAGAAAGGTGAAATACTCGTGGACGTTTCAAAAATCGTACACTGTTGACTTTTCTTTCATTATTTCCTCAAGGAAATGTAATAAATTTGCGATGTGTACCGTCTGTCGTTGCGATTTTTCGATTTCGCTTGGTGGAAGGGCGGATGTTCTCAAACATGTGCATACACAAAAACACAAGGACAACGTGAGTTGTTTTGAAAAAATGAAAAATTAAATTTTTCTTTGGAAACAAAGTACCAAAAAGTGATTAATGCAGAATGTCAGTTCTCTGCCTTTTTACTGGAGCACAACCTGCCACTGAATGCATCAAATCACGCTGCAGCTTTATTTAGAAAAATGTTTCCTGATAGTGAAATCACTAAGAAATACTCAAGTGCAATGACCAAAAAGGTGCAATTGTTAAAGAAATAGGTTTGAAAAATAAATCTTCATTTATTGATTGCTTTAAAACAGCTCCGTTCTGCCTCTCTACGGATGGAAGTAATAATACCGATTCAAAACTGTATCCAATTGTTGTTTCTTTTTTTAATCCAGAGTCTTCAGAAATTGAGTGCAGTTTACTTTCTGTCCCCACTTTAGAAGGACATTCAACAGGCTTTAATAAAGCACAGCTAATTATTAAAACTTTAAAAGAAAATGCAGTCCCTCTGGATAATTGCTTAGCACTTGGTGCCGATAGTGCACCAGTAATGATATTTATTATTATCTTGAAAGGAGTTCTGAAAGGAAGGAAAAATTTTGAAACGTGTGTACATGCTGGCTGTCTTTAAAGAAATGCTTATCTAGAATCCTTAATCAATGGAACCCACTTCTTGCATTTTTTAAAGAAGTAAATGCTTCGAGAGTTAAGATAAAAGGCTCTATTGAAAGTTATAAAATACCTAAAGAAATGGAGATGTAGTTACTACTTACATTGTTAAAAATAGATTTGAGAAAAATAAAGTAATTTCTGCTCCATTCAGCAATTCAACTGGCAGTTCTCAAAATAATACTGCAAAAATATAAGCGTAAAGCTGATACAAATTTCTCTCAAAATTAAAAAATTGCTCAACACAAGAAACATTTTCCAATTACTGTAAGTTTATCTTGTGAAGAATGAATATGTATGTGTTTTCCTTCAGACCTTAACAAAGCTTTTTGCTTTTTTTTTTACAATTCATTTTGCCATCATTCAATGTTCTTAATGCAGTTTTACAAAGCATTAATTCATGTTTTGAAATCAATAATTTATGATCTGTTTAAAGACATTTTATCAAGGTTTGTAAAACCAGTCTGTGTTTTGTCTTATAATTCTATATATGATGTGATTTGTGGTGAAATAGAAAATCAGAAGAAAGATGAAGATTTGGTAATAGGAGCTGCAACTACAAAAGTAGTGAGTAATTTTGCATGCTAAAGTCGCTGATGTTTCTGCTCTAGAAAATGCATCTTTTTCTGATATAAGGTACTTTTTGAACAGATTTCCTGTGTTACTTCATTTAGTCATGAAAGATGATATTGATGTTGCAACTGCAGTCGCAATTGTGCAGTTAGAAAACTTAAATGAAGTTATAAAATCAGCTAGGATTGACACCCAGTGGAGTTTAATTGGAAAACTGAAAGTTGCTGATGGAATTTTAAAATATAGTGAACTTTCTAGAATTATGTTGGCCATCTTGACAGTTCCCCATTGTAATGCAGAGTGCGAGAGGATTTTCAGTGTTGTTGCTAAAACGAGGACTAAATTTAGATCTAATATTAGTGATGACACATTACCAAAAACTTTGATTAGCAAAAGCAGGTCTATGTGGCAATTGCTATGAACAAAATTATGAAGTTTCTTTCTTAACTAAAGCAAAATTTGCCAGTGTTCATAACATTTAAAAACTGATTAAAGTTTTTTTTTTTTTTTTTTTTTTTCCTTAAACGATGCAAGTAATAAAAATGTTTTCATGTTTAAGGTATTTTTGTGTTGCTTGCATTTAAGAATTAGTAACTATTTAAAGTTAATTCATTATTAAAAACTATATTTTTATCATTTAAAATGTCTTTTTAACATTGTGATAAATCTCCCGATTTTTGAGTGTCATAGGTTGGCAAGTATATAGTTCTGACCTCCACTTCCTAATCATCTGTAACTTTTATTGTATTAGAAATTAAGATGTAAACCATAATGGCATTTTGTTCAGGCAACAAAAGCTCTATGTCTCAAAAGTATTTAAGTTGACCACTGTAAAACATGTTTCCAATAGCTGAAGAAATCATAAGATGCCATATTTCAACTGTTGTTTGAGTATTTTGAAGAGAATTAAATTACACACATGTGAAGAGTATTTTAAAAATGTATACAGACCCTTTCCAAACAGGGGGTATTATTAACTTATTGTGCATACAGCAAAACTGTATTAAAGGATTTCTGTTAATGCTTAATAAGTAGGTACATGAGACAATTATTATTTTAATAATTGGTGATTTTTTTTTGGACAAAGTTCATTAAATACTTTACAGTAAGAAGTGCAAAGTTTTTCATTACCTCTCATAAAGTGTCCTCTTTTTACTTCCTTGTACGAAGTAAAAAGGAAGTATTGTAATCGCGAAAAGTTTCAGGCAGCATATTTCAGCGAATATAGCCATTTTGACCGCTTTCGAATGTAATTTAATGACATTTTCGTGTGATATCTGTACATAAGGACAGAATAAAAGACTCTTTTCCTCCAAGAAAGTTATAAAACTGCTTTTAAATGAATTCTGAAGATAATTTTTCGTGGCGTCTGTACAAACATATGTATGTACGTATCTCTCATAACTCAAAAACGAGTAGCCTCAGAACATTGAAATTTTGTATATAGTACTACTATAACATTTAGATGTGCACCTCATATTTTAATTGCAATTGGTCCCGCCAAACATATATAAATATATTTATATATATATCCACTCTGTTACCCGGTTCAGTGATCTCAGTTTCTTTACCCTTATATGTTTGTAATTTGTACATTTTTTGCTTTAAAAATGATTGAATTATGATGTTCTTATCTTCCGGTTAAGGTTTTTATGCCTTTAGTAAATCTGTATGTAATATTTTCAGAATTATCAACAATTTTAAAATTGTTTAAGAGCCGCTAAGCCTAATAATTTGTTTGATGGCGGCCATTGGTTGTTTACATTTTTCAAGTTTTATTTGTAAATATCCCTTATTAAATATTAGCTAATTACTTGGAATATTATTTACTCAAAATATTTTGATATTTATTTTGTAATAAGTAAGGCTTAAAATAGAAAAAAATGCCTTTAGTAAATCTGTATGCAATATTTTTAGAATTATCAGCAATTTTAAAGTTGTTTAAGTGCCGCTAAGCCTTTTTTATGGCGGCCATTGATTGTTTACATTTGAAACAGCAGACTAGTGGATTTGTTGCCAATTTAGAGAAACGCAGTTTTGCAACAACAAAGATAATGCCTTCACTTATTATTGCGAATTAAACCATGCTTAATCCCTTCTGGAATTTTTTCGAGGAAATAAGTGTTTAAGATTAACTTAATTTTTAATAATTAGTAATTTTTAATACAGGTATTTTGAGTTTTTATGTATTTTTGCCTTGTCGTGAAGTGAGAACTGAATTAATTGAATGAGAAATACTCAATCGTCTGTGAAAAACTGTTTCTTTTTTGTTTTGTTTGCGTAATTTCTTTTATGCATCCTTCTAACTTTATTATAGTATTTGAATAGAACATGTGGCAACGATTAGGTAATTCTTTAAATGATATAAATTTATTGCATTCTGAGTTATAATATGAATGAAATATAATACTGTTAAGTGAACCTAGTGCCAGAGTGTCGGTATGGTAAACAAATACAGTGACTTTTTAAGAATGCATTTATTCTATTGTGATTTATGCGCTGTCACCGAAGTAGATTTAATTCAATCCAATAAGTTTAAACAAAATGCAAGAAAAAATGCGTATGATTTAATATTCTGTACAAGGAAGTCGTGGTGTACATAACAGATTTTTTTTCATTTGGGTCAATTTCCACTACAAAATCAAATGCTTCCCATACCTTTTTTAATAATTCATTTAACTTCTCATAACTCTAAAGGTTCTTTATCCTTTTTCACTATCGTTGCTTTCACCATTGTCTGGTGCTACAAGATCATCCACTTCTTCATTTGTCATTTCACAGTCATCTCTCAACTAATTTTTAAATTCTCCCTTCTTCTGTATTTGAAAATTTTTCACTGCCTATTGCTTTTACAATTTTTTCATTCTCCTTTGTCTCATTTTCAAGTCAATGAGAATCTTTTAAAATTGCTGACAATTTTTATCCAGCGCTGATGCCAGTAAGCAAACAACACGCTTCCAAAGTGCCATTAGTGTGTCATGCTTTTTTTGTCTAGTGCTTTATTTGAAGAGTTGTAAGCATGCCTTGCATAACAGGCTTTGAATATTTTTGATTCCTTCATCCATTGGTTAGATTAAAGAAGGCTTGTTCGATGAAAGGATTAAAACTTCTAAATTTGGTTGTAATGTTGTGAGGACTTCATACCATATCTTTGAGAATTTAAGCAGAAATTTAAAGCTCGGGTTTTGCTGTTCTAAGTAATGTCGGATTTCTGCATTGAGTGAATTTTCAAATCACTCATTAAAGAGGACTATCGCAGTGTGGCTGAAAGGTGGCCAATGAGAGCAGCCACTTCTACACCAGCAACGTGGCTAGCATCAATTCGATGTCATTTATCACCTTCCAGGCATCCTGTGGTATCACAGGATGTTCAGTTTTACGCAGGATGTTCAGTTTTCTTACTGAGATGGGTTTGCAAAACTTTTTTTTTCTTTTTATTATTAATGTTTTACTGTTCTTAGCACTCCTGATATATAAAATTTGATTCAACAGCAAAATCAAAAAATATTTAAAAACATATCTTTAAAATTTTTTATAGACAGTCTCGCGCACTGGAGATAAAAATGCCCCTCCCCGGTACAATGTTACCACAGCTTGCTTTGTAATCATTGAGTTGCTTAATTAAAAATTCATTAAAGTTTTACGAAATATGAAATAGAAACAAATTCAAAATTCAAGCTTCCAGGTGCCTATGTTCAGGTGGAGGATTATGTTATTCAAAATTTGATGGCTCTAGGTATGGTTATTTCTTCGCAATTACAAAAACATGCATACATTCATGCAGATTCTTCATTATTTAATTTCTTTTAGTACAGGGTGATAATATTTGGAGGCGACAATTTGAAAAGTATACCCCGGTTTAACGCAAAATGCCATTTCGAGACTAATATCCGATTCGTGACTAACAATCCTTTCGGGCCAAAAATTAATCAAGAAAATGGAAAATTACTGAAAATGAAAATATACGTTTAAAACATATATACCAAAGCACAATAAGTGCGTTAATGAAACAAAAGCGAATTAAATTGTCTTCAGATGGCATTTCAGAGAGCATTGTAATTAGTTCATTATCTGTAAAATCATAGGTAGATACGAACCATTTTTCTTAAAAAGTCTCCACGGAGATTGAAGAAAATTTTTGAAAATGTATGGGAGCAATTAAAAATCATATTTCTAAATTTGAAAAACATTTTCCCTCTGTCAATAAGAATATAATTCCTTTATTTTGCTGCTTAACTTTTATAAGAGTGGTACTTGAATTGGAAAGCATCCCTTGTGTCAGCAAGAAAAGCTAACCAGAAAATAGGTAAATGGAGATAAATCACGTAAACTTATTCATTTTATAGTATTAAAAATAATATTTTAAATAATTTTTTGGTTTATTGTTCATGTAATGTGTTATGTGATTTATTTTATGCCCTTTTTAGGTATTTATAACTATGCAATATCATGAAATCTTTTTAGGTATTTATAATCATGAAATTCTGCATAGAGATAAATTGTCATTAGAATACATGCTTTTAAAATATAAGAATACACGAGTATACATAAGAAAGTATATAAACATCAATTTAAAATATTTTTATTATTTTATGAGCAATAGACACTGCATAGTGATCCTGATGACTCATAATAATGCTCTCATAATATTCATTGACAAGGCTTACAAAAATCTGATTAACTCATTTCCAGTGCTAGTTGAAATGCAAAATTTAATGAAACGAAATTTGTTTGGATTTAGTGTGTTATGAAATTTATTGTTAGCATTAATTAACTTTTAATCAGATGGGTTTGTAAGGATGTATTCTGAAAATATGTTTGCATAATTTTGATATTTCTGTAACACAATTTGTAACATTATGTGTGATATTTTAACTCCGAAAGAACTCTACGTAAATATAGAAATTTATCAATGTTTTTTGTCGATGGATTACTATTTACGTACATTTCAAAAAAATATTGTGGATAAAATTAACCTTGGTTAATATATATTCGACTTTTAATGCTTATGTTTTACTCATAATGTAGTTTGATTAAATGTACCATAGCTACATTACTAGGTCAGATATAAAAGCATATATATTGTAATTTGAGATAAAAATCTCTCGCTCATATTATTTACCAAACAATTCTTTAAGCCTTTTGATTTTCAAGCAAATGCTCACAAAACCGCAGGTGGAATAAGACACTTTCAAAGCAGCAAGTGAACCGAACTACGTCGTCAGTCTCTTCTTTCAGTTTCAATGCTGCTCCCGTTCATTCAGATGTCTACCACTGAGCGATGAATCCTGATTAAGTATCGGTGCTGATGACCAACGCACGCACATGTGGAGGTGGCTAGGCTTGCAGATTATCTCATGTAACTCAAATTCATGCATTAGACAAATTAAATGGAAACAGTTAAGATAACACCTATACCAAAATCATGTTCTACAAGTCTTCATTCTGCAAGGATTTACTGTATTTTAAATAACTAGAAATTTGAATCATTTCTTGTATGTATGTCTTGTGACTTCAAGTCTCTGAGAAAAATACTAGAAATATACTTTGCTTAATTGTTAATTTTATTTTATAGAAATTGTTCGAACTCAGTAATTTGAATTTAAATTTCTTGTGTGCAATGTAAATTTTTTAATGATACATTTTACTTATGCATAAAATTTTTGTAGGTGGATCTAATGCTCAAGTGAGTAATGCTCCTAATGCTGCTGCACCGAAAGAATTTGATCCCTTGTCATCCAAAGAAGGTGGTGAAGGGGGACGTGGCAAGGTAGCTACTTCATTTGGACTGCAAGAAGGTAAGGAATATCTAAAAGTAATAAATGATAATAAAAATGTAAGGAATAAAGTCATGAAAATGTTAGATTACAGACACTCTTTGTCGGAGTATAAAAATTATATAAGGGTTTGCTGGCAACTGTTATGTATAGCTGGGGTTGGCAAGCGTTTTTCAGAAAGGGTCAGATTATGAAAAATTTCAGACTTGGCAAGCCAAGGGAAAAATTCAAACTTTTTTAAACTACTGTTCTTTTTATATTATGTTTAAACCAAGGTTGCCACACTACCTGGAAAACCGGAAAAAGTCAGGGAATTCGGAAATTGACCAAAAAATTCAGGGAAAAGTCAGGGAATTTAAGTGTTTTAGACAAAATCTGGAAAAGTCAGGGAATTTCATACAACGATCCCGCCAAAAAAGGCGAGTTTTGCGCCGACGTCAGAAGAGATCACTTTTTTGGCGAATTGTGTATCATACGAGTGTCATTCGGGCAGCTGGCATAGAGCCAATTTTCGCAGCTCCAATTTGATTTTCTTTTAGAAAAGCAAAGCAAGTTTCCCGCAACTTTTGGTTTCCAGTAACCTCGAGAATCGCATGTGCAGTGCATGAACTAAAGAAAGTACCTGTTCTCATATAAAACAAAATGGATTTAATCCTAGTATACGGTACTATGAAGGTTAGAATCAAAGAATATGTATTGAAAAGAAGGAAAACCTCTCTGCAACAGAGGGGGCTCCGTTCCATCGTAGAGGGAAACAGCTGTGCATGCGTGATATATCTGTCATCGAAGTTCGAAGGTCACATTATCAAGAGTTCATAAAATGAATACCGTTTAAAAGTTCTTTAAACTCTAAAGGAAAATAAAGTATTTTTTGGCGCAAGTAAATTAATTCATGGATTAGTTATTTTGAAGGAGGGGGGGAAAAAAAAAACTACGAAAATCCGTTTTTAAAATTATTGCGAAAAATCCAAGAAAAAACGTTCTTTGATAAAACGTTTCTTCTTGGATTTTTCACAATAATTTAAAAACGGATTTTCGTAGTTTTCTTTTTGTCAAAGAGCGTTTCTTCTTAACACGTGTTTCTCAATTTCCTGTCCACATCGCAGAGGGGAAAATTCTGGCCACCAGGTTCTGTCGCCAAATCCCTTTGAAAATTTTCCCTCCGCTTTCTAGCGGCGTAAAAGCATTTTTGTGTATGGAACCTTTTCTTCTTTACATAGACGTTCTTTGGTTAGAATAATCTCCATGTATGGTACAGCGGGATTTGACGACATGATGATGAGTAGTAAACGGGTCATTTTGTTCTTGGCGACAATTTTCAAAATCGTGCAAAAGCCGTACCGTATACTAGGATTTTACCGCAAAATGTTTTTAAACCTTTTTTTTTTTCTTTTCTTTTTAATAAATACCTTGTCATTTTGCAGTAAAATAAAAAAAAATAGTAATTAGTCATCTAGGCTAACCATGTAATATAACTATATTCGCTAAAATATCATTGATTATTCTAATTAAATTTTTAAGTAATTATCTTTATTTTTATGTTATTCATATAATTTAATTTTGCTTCTTCCCTCTAAATTTATTTATCATTAGTAAATAATATTTCCAAATGTCAGGAAATTTTCTCTGGCATAATCCTGAAATTAATTCTAGCAGTATGATGACATACCATCACGAAATTTAATGCACATACTTTTTCCTTATGTATGCTGTGAAATAAATATAAAATACCTCAGTTTATTAAAAAAATATCATTAAATACCTCAATTTATTAAAAAATATCATTAAATAGATTTCTTTCTTTCGTTTAGCTGCAGAATGTCTGCAAAAAAAGCCTTATTTTATTCCAGATTAGGCAGATTCTAATCTCAATCTTCAGTGGAGAAAACAACTCCTATTATAATTATATTTGTGTTTTCAAGTGTTAAGGTGCCTTTTAAGAAGACACCTCTCACAAATTAAATTTACCTAACTATTTAGCATTGCGTTTGATTTATAAAAACCGGATTAGCCTCGTGTTGAACTGGTGATGATCATGAGTAATAAATAAAACGTACAATTGTTATCCAATGTATATATCTTAAATTTTATTAAGTTTCTTAAGTGGAAAAGTAAACAAAGTGTACCAAGAATAATTAAGAATAAATGTCCTCTGGGATTTATTGAATAATTAAGTGAATTTGCTACACAATACAAGTAATAACAAGTAGTACCTCTTAGCAAAGCCAACGTACATTACGCGGATAGACTGAAATTTTCTCGAAACATACCTGGAAAACCTGGAAAAGTCAGAGAATTTCATTCTCCTGTTTGAGTGGCAACCCTGTTAAAACACTTTGCTGACATGTAGCAAAAAATTGAAGGGGGGATTAAATACATTCTGTCACAAAAAAGTATATGCCCCAGAAGAAATCAAGCCACAATCATGAAACTTGGCAGGAATGTAGTCTGGTAAGAGATGCACAAATGATTTAAATTTCAGTGCCCATGTGAGATGCACAGCTGGGAGAGTTTAAAAGCATGATTGCTCATGCCATAATGCTATTCAGAAGAATATGTTGACTTGGATGAACAGTATTTATGATGTCTCTGAGAAGTAACTGGCAGCAGTACAAACAATTGTTGGACTTTGAGAAGGAGTGTAAAGTAGGCAGTGGAGTAGTAAGCATAACTGGCGCACCCCTTCCCCCCCCAAAAAAAAACACAGTGATATGATGAAAATCTTGTTTGGAGACCATTTGGCACTTCTCTGCTAGTGCCGCCTGGGGCATCATACACTCCCATGCTGCCACCTTGGTCAGAATGCTATGGTAGTTGCTTGCTGTTGGGGACAGTGGATCGTGGAAGGGATGGTCTACCATAACAGATGGTCAGGGCATCCCAAGAACACAAATTAGTGCAAGGATTGCACAATCATTAGAGCGGCCACTTCCACATAAAAAATGTGGCTACCATCAATTTGATGCCAGGTATTTGGTGGTATCAAGGAAAACCATTCAGAGATGGGGTGGCTGGTGCTGGTATGTGCTGCAGACGTCCATTAGGATGCCTGCTACTGACCCCACTGTGTCGATTGTATTTTTGCCGAACTTAGGCGAGCTGGAGCATGACCGACCAGAGACCTGTGATCTTCAGCGATTATCCCGATTCAGTCTCAGTGCTGATGACCGATGCACGGACACATGGAGGTGGGTAGGTCAGCCGTCTGATCTGGTATTTGCTGTCAAGTGACATACATTAATTATACAAGGTGTAACAGTTATGTGGACAACATTTTAATGCCGGTTGTACTGCCTAAAGTTGCTCAATTGCCATTTTTCAGCAAGGCAACACCCGTCCACGTACTGCATGACTCTCCCAACAATGTCTTCAAGGATTTGATGTGCTTCCATGCCTGCCAGGCCATCAGCAGGTTGCTTTTTGCCAATAGAGCATATTTGGGACATGCTGGGAAGGCAGACAGAGTCGTCCTGGAATATTGGTGACTTAACTGCCCAGTTTGCAAAGATTATGGCATGATCTTCCACGAGGTGTTATAGGTGACCTTCTTGATTTGATGCCATGCCGTGTTTCACCTTGTATAGCTGCCAGGGGTGGCTATACTACTTTCTAATTTGGTGACCTTTTTTCATGCCATAACTTCTTAATAAAATGATGCTTTGTTCTTAATTTGTAATCATTTATTTATCTCGTACTACATACATGTTATGTTTTGTGACAGTCATTTCCTTTTGGCTACTTTTTATTTTATTTTATTTATTTATTTGTATTTTTTTTGTGACAGAGTGTACATCTGTTTATTAATAAATGTAGTGTAGAAAAAGTTAAATTGTGTACCATGAATGTTAATGTAATTTTTTTTTTTTTTCTAATACAATATTTCATCATACTGGAGTTTGAAATTAGTACTTTCTATAATTAATTTTGTTTGCAAATGGTCATCTGTTAATAATGATATGTACTGCAACTTTCATTTTGGAAAATATTTTTTTCATATTGTTAATCACTTCCAAATACAGATAAATACTTATATGTAATTTTAATTGACTGTATTTATCTTCCAAAATGGGTTTGTAGAACTGAATTAGATCCATTTCTTTACACAGCATTTTTTGCATATGCTATCTGGCCAAAATATGCAAACACCCCTCTAAAAAGTGGATCTGGCAGATGATGTAATTTGGTGCATAACCAAAAGCTATAAAAATGTTAGTAGTGGTTTGTCAGGTCATGCTTATGGATTTCTGAGATAGTGAATGAGTCAAAGGAGCTTAGTGACTTTGATCATGGCAGTATAGTAGGATGCCACCTTTGTCGGAAGTCAGTTCCTGAAATTTCGGACATTCTTCAGAAGCCAAAATCCACTGTGAGTGATGTGATTGCGAAGTGGAAACGTCAAGAGAGTGAAACTGGGTGGGGGGACGAAGTGGCAGGCCGAAAAAATTGGTGAATGCAGCGGGAGAACTCTGAAAAGGGTAATGAAACAAAATTGCAAATTCTCATAAGTTCAATTCACTGAGGAGTTCCAAAGTTCATCAGGCTTTAGTGCTACCAGCAGGACAGCCAAGAATTAAAAACTTGTGATTCCATAATCGTGTAACCTCTCACAAGTTGAATATCATTCCCCAAAGTTCAAAGTGTTGATTGCATTGTTGCAAAGCTAACTGCTGTTGAGACTGTGGACATGTGAAAAGTATTCTTTGCTGAACTTCGCTTTACAATCTGGTAGTCCAATGGACACGTCTGGGTTTGGCGGATGCCAGGTAAGCTGTTTTTAAGTGAATGCATTATGTTGTCTGTAAAGTTTGATGGTGGCAGCATGTTTGGCCTAAGTCCCTCAATTCCTGTGGTTGAAAACATGAACTCTGAGATGTATGTGGGCATTTTGGATAATGCTGCTCTCCCAACTGTATGACAATATTTCATGGAAGGCCCATTTCTCTTCCAGCAGGATAACTGTTCTAGTCACACAATGAGATTTGCGCAACCATGGTATGTTGAAATAGATGTTTAAATTTTGTAGAACACTTTTGGGATGAATTAGAATGCAGATTAGGTAGCCAGCCAATCCTCACTTCAGCTCTGATGGACGCCTGGAAGTCAGTTCCTATGGCCACATATCCAGAAACTTGTGGAAAGTCTCCCCAAATGTGTGTAGGCTGTCATTGATGCAAAAGGGGGACAACATCATATTAACATATCCCTCAGAACTCTCCAGGACCATACCACTGGGTGTCCAGATACTTTTGGCCAGATAGTGTATCATTATTTTGCAGATTAATCACTTCTAATTGAACCTCTGATAAAAGTTGCTCATTTGTACATTAACTGTAATTTAAGTTTAAAAAAATATATATCTGCTGCAAATTGTTTTGGAAATGAGGATTTCATCAATATTTACGAAGTTCCACAGCAAGAAAAAGGATCAAACTTGTTTAATGTGATTTGTGTTTCAAACAATGCAAATTTTCAGCAATATGACTGTACAATGTTTCACGTATAAGCATTGTTTTTTCATGTAATTTTAAGTTAAATTCTTTAAGATATACCACGATGTCTGTAACAAATGCTAATTTCTATAGCCCTTTGTTTTTTGATGATAATGATTATAAGCAGAGCATTTTTTATTATTTCTCTTCAGTTAAAAAAATTTCACTAAAAGTTTTCTGTTACTGACCCATCAAACTGCTGCGTAATAGTTGAAGTCGTGATATTTGCTTTTGATCACTAATAAAAGATCACAAAACTGATTATAGTTAAGTCCGCAAGAGAACAAAATTAACTGCTGACATAGTCAGTTCTTAGAAGTGAATTTTTCAGTCACCTCAATCTCATATTGACCCTTCAAATAAACAGCAGCAGTTGGGCAGTATTGGTGATGTGTGTTGACTTATCACAGCCGATGAAAACCAACTGATTTTTTTTTTACTCTTGATGAGTCTCCTGATGTCCTTAACTTTTCCTAATCGGCTGTTCTTGCCGAAAGACTGACAGATTGAAGTAAATCTGTTTCCTTTGGCACATTTCTTCAGGTACCACAAACAAATTAATTCATTATTGGTAAATGGTTTCCTTATCATGGATAAGTAATGAGCTGTTCATAAACCGACTTTAGCTATTGCTTCATTATCATTTTCTACTCTTAAGGATAAATTGCGCTGTGATGAAATATTTTAAACTTTCCAATTTCAGCAATTGTCCATTTTTTGTGAATTTTGAATATTATGTTTAGTTTGGTAATGCTGATGGGTATGGCACTCTTTTTACTCATCTATTATGCCATTATATAATAAACACAATACTTTGTCATTTAATTATATAATCAAATACACACTCCATTCTGCTTTAAAATGTGACTCTTGAAAAGGAAAAGCTGTAATTTTGTTCAAAGGTTCACATCTACCTGATGCAGAGTGCTTTGAAAATCCAGGAAGACAAAAATCATTCCAAAAACATTAAAATACTGTATTGAAGCACATGAAGTACATAATCAAGGACAGAAACAGAACCAAAATATTCCTTCAGTTTAAAATTACATTAAAGTGACCACACGTCCCGATTTTGGCGGGACAGTCCCGCTTTTTAGAAAACATCTGCATTTCTTATTTTAAATGTACTGTAAAAATATATTACCTATTATTTATTAATTATTATAGTGATTATAAAGAAATAAAAAAACACATAAAATGCATGCAGAGTAAACTAAATTAGGCGATGTAATGAGTTAGATTTACTCGGTGGTGTTCGAACATTGTCGTTACGTCTCGTCAAGGAATATGTATTGTTAATGGAGGAACAGCCCTTCAGCTGTTCCTCCATTAACAATACATATTAGCTGAAGGGCTATTTGCTTTCCATGCCATAAACCACAATCAAAGATTCAGATCGATTGTACATCATGCAAATGATCAAAACATTGTACAATAAAAAATTTGTGCATGCAAGGTCAAAAACTGAAGCAATTATTCGTAATGTTTCTCACCATATTCGTTTTCATGCTTACAGAAAGAATTAGATAAATGCACATTTTATATCCATATATTATGATCCAAACAATTTATTTCCAACCACAAATATTTAAAATTATTTCTCTCAATTGTTAGACTTTTTGGTCCAGAAACAGGAATTAAAATTAGAACATTGGATTTTGTTTCATTGCCAGGTGAAACTTTTTTTTTCCCAATGGCAGATTGTGAACAGTTACAGTTTTGTAACAGAGCCTATTAATGTATGCTAAGGCCAGATGGGGTGGTCTCTTTATTATGGAGGCACCTAATAGGTGGGCCACCATTGCCTCCTATGAAGGGAGAGTCAGTTACAACCAAGCCTTCTCCGCGATTCGAACCCAGGCCCTTCAGTATTGCAGTCAGGCTCCCCTAACCACTATACCGTCTGGGCGGCTGCCGGATGAAACATCATAAATAATTTTTGAATCAATAAACACTATTTTAAAAAAGAATAATTTGAACAATAAAATTATTTCCTATTGCGAGGACAATTTTCTTGTTGACACTAACGCAAATTTTGGTGGAGAAGCTAGAAGAGTCATCAATAACGTTTTTACGAAATTTAACGAACATTTGAACCAAAAAATTATTTGAGTAGGTTGTGCAGCACACATTCTACACAGTACTATTCAAATAGCATCTGACTTACTTCCAGTGGATGTGAAAAATATTATTTAAAAAATTTATTCGTATATATATTTGACTAATAGCATATCGCTATTTATTTTATTCTGTACATCGGCATTTCCATTCCATTATTTATTATCCTTATTACAACTTAATGTGTTTCTTCAAGCGGACGCGTAGGGAAATTGGAACACAGAATTGAGACTCAAGATTCTGAGAAAGTTTATTTAATTAATTGAAAAATGTGTCGCGTACAGTTTCGGTTGTCTGTTTCGGCAAAATACGTGATGGAGTTGGCTTAGTTTGAAATTCATTAAAAAAATTTTTGCCCTGACGTGCCTTAATGAACTTCAAATTGGGCTAATCGACCATTTACCGCTTCTTAATTTTTATTTTTAACTCGAATAATTAGTTTATACTTTTACTATGTTTTAAATGTACCTTAATTAGTTTAGCATATTGCTTACTGTTAGTATTGATGTTGACTTGTAAATAATCAAATGCTATATTTTTCTCTTTTGACACATTTCATTACAACTTATTTTGCTCATGTTAAAGTTTTCATGGAACCACAGTATTAAGCGGCTTTTTAGCGTTCGTACTAGAATTTATCTTTTAATTTTTTAATTTTGCATCACAATGCGCAAAGTTTTTGACCACATAGGTCTTTTATCGTTTGTTCTTTCTACTTTACTTTAAATTATATGTATACATATGCTGTGTGTGTCTAAAGTTTGAAGGATTTTTGTGAAAGCGCAGAAATCGAATATAAAAGAATTATTAGTTCCAGCAAAACACGATTGCTAGCTCTTTAACCAGCTGTAGAAAATATTTTAAAGTATACCAACCAGTAAAATCATACTTTTTATCACTAGATAAATGTCCAAGAATATTGCAGCTGTTTTTTAAAAATGACACTTCACAAATTTGTTTTCAGTTCATCCACAACCAAGCTACATTATTTCACAATGTTAGGAAAATTAGTGAAGGGGACAAAATTTCAATTACGGAAATGTCAAATAAAATCAATAATTTAAAAACAAAATTGCAAGAAAGAATTGATAACGATTACGTTCCTTTAGTTATTTGAAAGGACATTACTAGGTTGGAAGAACAAGGTTCCATATTAAATGACTTGATTTTCTGAAAGAAGTCAGGAGTTTTTATAATAATTGCTTGAAATATCTTGAACGGACAGTTCAATTCGAGGATGTTAAAAACTTTCATTGGGTGACATTAAAAAAGGAGATTTTATGGGAATATGTGAAAAAATCTTTTTAATATATTAGTAACCATTTTCCAAAAAATAATATTTGCGAACATATTCTTTTTGATGAGGTGTCATTGGTAAAAAGATGCGTTACTGATGAAAAAATTAAATGTTGGTTGCCTGCAAATGTGGAAACGGACAAAAAATGGACGGAGTTATTCCTTCATTTTAAACAGAATAATATTCCTTGTGAAAATATTTTTTTAATTGTAAAACACGCTCTCTTCCCTCCAGGAACAAATGCAGCAACAGAACGTGTTTTTTTATAGTATCAATAAAATATGGACAATTTAAAAAAACACAGTTGAACATTAAAATTGTAAAATCTGTATTAAGCCTAAAATATAATTTGATCAATTTATGTGAGAAATTTCATGACATTTTAATAAATGATCCGAATCTATTGCAAAGTATTCACTCGGATAAAAAATATAACTGTGAAAAAACCATAATTTTTTAATAAAATATTAAATTAATTAAACATAATATTCAAATTATTGTTTTTACAAATATTTTTATAGTTACCAATTGTTAATAATAAATATATTTTTGTATATTTATAGACAAGTATATGAATGTATATAATAAAATATATTTTTTTTGAATTACTGGTCTGCTTTTATAACTAAATTATAATTCTCATTTTCATTTCTCCCGCTTTGTCTTAATGAAAATGTGGTCATTTTACATTAAAGACTAATTCTGATTCTTATACGTTCTAGAAGCTAACACCACATCTCTTCAGTTTGCAACATCCTTTCTCCATAAAAATTTGGGAAAACTTTCAAACTTACAATAAATCTAGTCATTTAAGCTCATTTATGCACCTACCAGAAGAGGTATCTTCACTATTCAGGAGACAAACTAGTCTTTAGTTTTTGATAATTAGATTTCTCCTCTTTTCTTATTTTTAGTTAACACTGTTTCAATAGCTTATAGCTCTAAAGGGGAGAACTCTTTAGAGCAGTCGCAAAACTCTTCTGTGTTCTTCCTAACATTATGGACTTTCATATCTCAATCAGAAAGTTCAGTAATTTTTGCTAGAGGCCAAAATAAACATTTTTTATCATCACCAGTTAGAACGATGTCATCAGTTTTTGTGTGTGTGTGTTTGTTTTATGTTTGTATGGTTGTTTGTTTACACGATGACATGGCAATTTTGAATACAAGCTGACTGAGATATTGCTTTCTAAAACATTTTCTTTAATTGTTAAATAGTTTTGTTGGTATCTTAACATTTAAATCAATTTTTTTTTTTTAATCCAGTTCGTCTATGTCCCTAACACTGGAGCAGTGGTTTTTGATAAGAAGCATAGCGAGTGTAAGAGGAATAAATTTCTATTCTTCTGATTTCTTCTGATACATATGTTAATGGTCTACAATTAATAATTGATTCGAAGTTACAGATTACAGTACTCAATTCTTCCAGACTCGATACAAATTTACCCATGGTATGTTTTAATAATTCTTTTACAATGTGACCCAACCTTTCCCACCAGCCTCTCCACCAAGCTGTGGTGGGTGGTATGAAAGTATTTTACATCTAAAGCTCTAGAAATTTTAAACCAGTCTAATTTAGAAAGATCCTTAATGCTTTTCTAAAATTGGTTCCGTTATCACTTGCTTGGCATTCCTCATTGAGTGATAAAGTACCTTAAAACACATCTGATAATAAAGAATTTGCCATTTCCAGATGAATGGCTCAAAACACAGTATAAGTTAAATCAACTATTTATAAAATTTCAAGTTCCCATAATGCGCTCGAGGGAATATTTTTAATATACTAACAAAAGTTAAAATGTTATCACCCATGCTTGAATTCTGTTCCCAATTACCAACCATCCCAGTTTAGCTTTCACAGCTCTTAGCCCTAAATCTAGCTCAACTAAACTTCCATTCAACAGTTTTCCGAAAACATCAGCTCCAATCAAAAGGTCAGTCTCATTTTCCTCACAGAAAAAAGTCTGTTAAATCTGTTTCATTCCAGATCGTTTAGAATTTTACTGTCGTTAATTTTCGGAATAAATCCAAATATCTTATCCTCAAAAGAACTTCTGAACTATATATATATATATATGACTTTCATTAAATCACTGGCCCCGATAGAAAATACTTATATTCCTTCGGTTTGTTTGATTTTAAATGTCAATTTTATTATTCGTAGGTATTTCGATTATTTTGATAACCACCTGAATGTTTGGCATTATTTTAAAAGTATAATAAGAATAAAGAGCCTACTCACAGACATATCACTTGCTTTTCATTCTTGATGATGGTTTTTACAAATAACATTACTTGCTTGGAATTTTGAAATATTCATACACATTTAATTGTTTGTAAGAGAGACCCATAAAACTTTAGAAATAGGTTTGTTCACTTCCACGCCTATCGAATTAATTTCTACTTTTTGTTGCCCTGCGTCTGCAACAGGCTTTTGAGATTTGTCGTTTGTAGAATTTGTTCGCTAAAAACGTAGCTGACCTGTAACGGTTGTAATTCTTATTTTAAAGCTTATCTGTATTGCTGAATTATTACTAAATGTTTACGTATGAATGTTTTATTATTAAATATATTCAGTTTAGTTTAAATAGACCAAGAGTGGTTGAATTTATTAAGGATATTTAAAATTGAAACTACATCATCCATTTCGGCGCAAAATGTAAGTAAAGAACTGCTTCTATAGGTAAATTCCTCTAGTTTAGGATTTTTCCGGGAGTTCTTGATTTTAGCTTCATATGAAGCAAGTTGTATCACATGTTTGAAAGTCTTAACTCCAAACTTACCTAACAAAATATCTTAGATGCTCGTGGTGGATCTCCCGATAGCATTTCCAGTTTGGGGTCTTCAGCTAGCCAAAAGCAGCCTCAGCAGATGGCTCAAGCTGGTCCACCTCCCAGCAGTATGTATCAAAATCAACATCAGCAGGTTTATGCACCCTCTCAAAATCCACAGCATCCTCAGGGAGTCCCACAGCATCCTCATTACTTCCAAGGTAGTGATTTAATTCGTAATTAAATGCATGTTCTGATTTTAATATATGATTTTTTTAAAATTTAGAAGAAGTATACAAATTCGGAGTTTTTAGTCTTTTATTGATTACAGTTTTGATTCTAAGAGGCTAAACTGTTTTATCATTTGATTAATGTTTTCATATTAATCCATTAAAAAAATGGATAAGACTTGCTGTTTTATTTTTTGACTCAGTTGTTTATTTGATTTAGGTGCTAAAGAAACATAGAAATAATTATTAAGCAAGTTTCATGAGAAAGCTTTTATTAAAAAAAATATTGTGGTAGTTTATTTGTGTAACTTCTAGAGCAGTGGTTCTCAACCTTTTGACTAACGCGTACCATCTAAACGAAACTTGAAAACCTTTAGTACCACCACCACTCTTGAAGAAAGCTCAGATCACATAAATTTATGAGTTTTAGAGAAAAAACTCAATCAGGATGTTGAGGTTCTAATTTTTGAATTTAATGGTTAAAAATACTTTGCTTCTTTTTGTACCACCTATTTTTCTCTTGCGTACCACTGGTTGAGAACTCTTGTTCTAGAGTATAATAATAATTTATCTAATTTTTACCTCCTGCCAACCTATAGATGGGTAATGATAAGGGAAGTAATGGCTTCGCTGCAAAAATTTTATTGTAAATTTTCAGTGAGTAAGCACGAGTTAATCTCTGTACAACGTTTTTATTATTTTTACAGTAATGTCTGTGTGTGTATGTTTGATGATGATTTTTCATCAGTCATAACTCTTATATCAAACTCTAAAAAGTTCCATTTTCCATATTTAAGCTTCCTGCATTCATAAAAGGAATTAAATTGGATAACCGGAAGTGATACTTTACTTGAAGCCCATAGACTCTAGCAGGACTTTGAGCTCAAGAAATGTTCATAAACTTAATGGCTCCATTAGTGAGAAAAATAGGTCATGCTGTTTCTACCTCTTGCCAACTACGTGAGATAATGCTTTTGGTGCAAAAATTCAAAAGGGAGTTTTCAGTGAATAAGCATGAATTAAGGTCCCCACAACACATTTTTACTGTTTTTATAATGGTGTTTGTGTACCTGTACATGCATGGCAATTTTTTTGTCTACATCAAGTCTTGTATCAAACTTCCAAAAATTTTCGGTTTTCCGTATTTAAGCTTTCTACATTCATATAAAGAGTTGATTAGAGTTAGGGTAAAAGTGGATAACTGAAATTTTAAGCATATACTAGTCTTTAATGGAGAAGTGGTGCTTTTCTTGAAGCCTGTAATAGTTTTTAATGAAAAACTATATTAAGTTTCTTTAATTTAGTATTTGAGGCTTTTATATCAATGTGAACAACATAATCAGATATTAGTAAATTATTATAATTATTTTTTATTACTTTAGGACTATTTGCTATTATTGTTTTGGTGCCGTTATTTTGCACAATTTAGTGCAGTTAATATGAGTATCAGTTGTAAAGTAATTTAGTACAATTAGCATAAGTGTAATTTAAATGCAATTAATTATGACTATTTATGCTTTTGAAGCTTTTAACAAAATTTGGTTGAAATCTGCATAAGGGAAACTAAAAAATTATGTTCTTAGGCCATCAACAGCCCCATTCACCTGCTTCAAGTGTTGGTAGTGGGTTTGCTCCTCCTCCATCTGGCTATGTTTCATCCCAACCTGGACCAGGGTATGGCAGCTTCCAGCAAAATCCTCAGATGCAACAAGCTCAGTATAGTCAACAACAGCAGCAACCAACTCAAACACAGCCTCAACAACAACCACAACAAATGACACAGCAAGTGTATGTAATGTTGTTTTATTTTTTAACATATTGTGAAAGTGCTGATAGATAAAAGCATACTGTCCGACATTCACCAAACCAGAAAGCTCAAGTAACTGGAATATTTTAAAATCTTTATATATATATATGTATAACTAAGCAGATTTATAACTCTGCTTGCTATAAGACAGAAATAGGACTCTGATTCAAACAGAGAAAATTGTCACCAGTGCGATTTAGCACCAATATGGGATAAGCATGACATAACACTTTGTATTTATATAAACCCAATTAATTCTTGATGAGTCAGTTTAATATTTGTAAAAACAATATAAGTTAACTTTTATCAGTTTTCAGTCACATTTGGAAAAAATTATAAAATTTTGGATTTGTCTGCAACAGAACAGCTGCAATGGAGTATTTTCAAAATTATGGGATCCTAGCATTTTCAGTGTGACTTATCTGAAAATAAGTAAGCATTGCTTGTGCAATGTGAAAAATTATGAAAAATGATTTAAGGTTTAACAGGGTTCGTAGCAGTCCGTACAAGTGCTTATAAGTCCTTATATTTGAAAATAAAATATAAAGGCTCTTATAGGTGCTTACTTTTTCTTTAAAGCCCTTATTTTTTGTTTTTAGTGCCTATTTTTTGCTTCTAGTGCTTTTTTTTTAATCATTTGTTTTTAATGAATGTGCATTTTTTCCCCGTACCAAAGCCGAAACTAAATAAACAACTTTTCTTTCTTATATGCAATGTCAGATGGTGAATCATACTCCCGAAAATTGCTTTTCCCACCTTTCCTCTGCATTAACGTAACCTATGGTCAGGGATAAATAGAAAGGGCTAGCTCATTTCTTTGTTCGACTCCTCGTCGACGCGAGCCTAATGGGGAAAATTAACAGGCAGTAATCTGACGTCACTGTGATGCCACCTGTTCTGATTTCCCGCGTTTAAAACTGTAGTTTCATTCAGCTGCGAGACGATTTTCTAGAGGTTGCATATCCCAAATTAATTTTAATCATATATATATCTGTGTTCTAATAATGTATATATTTAAAATAATTTATATATATGTAATTTTAGTCAGTTTTTATTTTAAATTCTATATTGTAAAGTACCATTTACGTAATATGGCATTTTGCGCTGTAGTAACTTGCTGTAGCACTTACAGAAGTACGAAAGGATGAGATATTTTATTTCATGGGACCAAAGGATCCAAATGAGGTTTTGCTTTTGACGAAAGAATGGATACACAATGTCAAAGACAAGATTCTATTAATGCAAAGAGCGGAAAAATCTGCAGCGAACATTTTCTATGCAGTGTTTATGAATATGATATGAAAAATCGCTTGTTTGGATAGCCACAAAAAGAAACTTTTGAAATGGAAAGCTGTGCCGAAAGTAAATTATGATGACAATAATAAATCGAAATTGATGATGACAATAGTAAATCAGATTTTAATGATTTTGAAATAAAACTCACAAATGAAAATATAGATATTCCTGAATGCCTTAAGTTTAAGGATAAACAAGAATGCATTGATAATTTGAAGAACAAAATAATATCCTTAGAAAATTG
Source organism: Stegodyphus dumicola (assembly GCF_044657685.1). Classification (NCBI taxonomy): domain Eukaryota; kingdom Metazoa; phylum Arthropoda; class Arachnida; order Araneae; family Eresidae; genus Stegodyphus; species Stegodyphus dumicola. Next base: position 207,521,593 of record NC_140771.1, read on the forward strand.
TATTAAAGTATTGAAAAATAGAGAAAAGAAAATTTTAGAATGTTTGTTCAGCGGCAACGAAGGTGGACGACATCTAGACAGAAATTGGTATCAGAAATTAAAATCTCAAATAGCGAAATTTTTTTGGGGGGGGGAAGCACAAATCGGAGAATTTGAAAAAAAGTCTAAAGCCTATTTTTATAAAGACGCAGATTAATGTATTACTGAAAAAGAAGGAAAAAATCAGGTGGACTAGTAAAGATATTTCACGTTGCATTGTCATAAGAGCTCTGTCATCTTAAAGCTATGATTTTTGGAAAGAAAAAAAATTAAGAAAAAAACTGGAATATCTTTATTTAGTATTAGCAAATTAAAGAAATGGTGTGCTAAATTTTAGTGTAGTCCAAGAATTCAAAGTGATGTTCTTACTCTGAAGAAGGAAAGAGGCGAATACTTGTATTCTGTAGAAAAAATATGCATTCTCAGTTTCGACGAAATGAATATAGATTGAAAACTCTGCTATGACTCTAAACTGGATTAAGTTCTCGGTTTTAATCAGAGGTCTCATTTCGCGCTCTGCCTCAAATTACTGAGAAACCACATTTTAGATAAAGGATTTGTTTTAGAAGATGGAACTGTTTTAAATTTTGTTATTATTAAAGAGGTTTTAAATAGAGATTGAGAAGAAATCAAATTATGTCACAAACTAAAACCGAATTATTTAATGGCCAAGGGAAACGAGAGACAAAAAGTCGCTCCAGAGAAAACATTGTTTTCAAAAAGTACCGCAAAAAGTATACTCCACCCCACAGGAAATCAAAAAGCATCTGACTTCTATGAGTTAATCGATAATATCTTCGGTATTATGAATAACGATTGTGTTTTTTTTATCCATCGGCCACATCTACATAAATAATGTCAAAAATAATATAGATTATTTAAAATTAAAACACATACATGTGAGTTTATATTTAAAAAAAATCAAATCAACGCGAGAAAATACGGTATTCATGTTATTCCATTCTTGTATAGTTTTAGTTTTAATAACTCGTTATCCTAAAACGTGCAGACGATCATACTTCTACATAAATTGATTTATTTTACTTTAGAGAATTCAACTTTAAATTCACGTGCATTTAGAAGCATATTTTAACAGTAAATGAAAACTTTTACAAGCTTAATTAGTTAGAATATTCACATATCTAAAATTTTAATTTCATTCAATAAACTAAATCTCGTTGACATCGCATTTTACATGCAAAAGATTAAACCGACAAACTTCGCAAATTTTCACTGGAGGAGCTTTTGTTTGCATTTTCTTGATAATTTTCGCTGAGAGATAATTTTTCAAATAAAGAGTACATGCTATGTTCTACTTTCTCGAGAAATCCGAGCGTCGATAAGTGATGAAAATGCTTGCTGTCAAACAGATATTTTTAATTTAGTTTCTCTCACAATTTTCGATTGCTCGATTGCAGCTAAGTTAAATAGGCTGCATTTACAAGAATAACAAGTATACTTGTTAAAGTTATTCTTATTGTATCCTTTGTAACTAATTATTGATTAGATTTTGTGCTAAATTAGCATTCTAGATAAAATATAATAGTATAAAACATTAAAGTAATTGGCATAAAAAGACTTGCTTCCTTTACTCACACTTTTGAAAAAATAAATAACTGTATTAGGTACTCTGAGTAAAGCTATTTTGTCAAAATTAAGGTAACAATCTTACATACATTTATTTAATTGTAATATAGATGTAAGTATAAATTACAAAATTATTTAAAAAAATTATTATATTGAATCGGAAGAGAATTATAACAATGTAAAATTTACAATTAATCAAAAAATCAAACGTAGGTTAGCAGAAATGTTGCCATATATGTCATATATGTTTAAAACTATGTCAATGTAAAATTGTTTTTTGAGTAAATTTAAATAGCTGCTATTATAGTTATCTTAGAAGCAGTATAAAAATTCTCTCAGTTCACATGCAGATAAAGAAATGATTAGAAATAAACATTCATTAAATAAAAAACCTGCAAATAAAAATTGAAAAAAACCCACGGAACTTTATGTTAAAAGAGTAGCACATTTTATCTATTATTTTAAAATTGAGTAAGTATTAATAAATTTTTTAATGGTTCAGTCTAAAATGCATAAAGCAGTAACATTGTCTCTTCCAAATTATAGCTATCTTTCACACACAGCTCATTTCAAACGGTGGTTCAAAATCGCTAATTTTCAAGCTATGAATTGCATCTGCGCGCTCAGTGTCATCATGACTACGTCATCACTTCTCACTTTCTGCTTCAGGGGAAAAAGCTCTATGAGCTAGCCCTTCTCTTCTAAGTCCTGACCTATTGTGCACGCGAGAGTACAGACAGGTGCACATCGTTCTATTGGCCAAAGAATTGCGAAAACGTAGAAAATTCCGGTACATTCGGTATTCTTTTCCTCCCTCCCAAATACTACACACGTTTGAATTTCTATCAAGATTTTAATAATTTGCATTCTCGTTCCGCGTGGTCAGTTCATATTCGTGTTTATTATGATCATTATGCTTATATTATGAGCATATGTATGAATATTTATAATCATATAGTTGCAGTAACTGCTGAAGTATAAACTTCCCAAAATGGGTGTGTTTTTACGCAGATTGGCTTTCTAAGGAATAATATTCGGAATGGCTTAAATAAAAGGAAAGTAATCAAATAGTTAAAATAATTTCATTTTCTTTGCCAATACATTATACAGAACGGAGGTTGGGAGTTTCTCCGCAAAATCTCTAATATTGAAGCAGCGGACTTTTTTTTGTCACTGTCCAATTTGGATTGTATAGGACTAAAAGTTTTTGCGGTTTACCCAACCCAAGCGAAGATTGATTCTATTCCGGAAATTTAATACAGTCTGTTGAAAATTATAATCAGAAACATCCCAGATTAGTAAGTTTCTTTCTTCTCCTTTATTTAGTTCTTTTTTCTCCGAATACCGGCGTTGATTCCGATTGCGTAATATCACATATGGAAGAATTACGCCGCACGTATTGCGCAATAACGTTTGCAGTATTTTGCATTGATAATTAATTTTGATGTTCAGTCTGAGATTTGTTTATGCACACTTAAAAGAGTTTTACTGTGCTTTCTAAGCAGAATATTTCTTAGTTACGTTGGTTTTTATATGATGCACATATCGAAATGTCAAAATCATTTATTTAGCCTAAATTTAAATCTAAAGAACAGCTACTATCTCCCCCACTCCTCTTTTTCCAGTTACTATCCGGAATATTCGGGAATTTCCGAGTATGCGGGTTAGTTAAGCTTTTACTGCTAAAGGATGACTGAATGAAGCAATTTCCGTCTTCTGATTTCAGAAATGTGCCTTTTTTTCTTACTTAAATTACTTTGCTTGGGATATACACTCATGTCCATAAATTAAGGATAATTCGGAGTCACGCGGAAATCGAACTCTAAAATAAATATATCACCTGTAAAATCACTACACACATCCTCAAGAATCATATGCAAATTTCAGGAAGTAACCAGATGACACTGATGGTACGTCACAATGACGAGAGTGTAAGAGAGTGATATATAAGGAATACAGGCAAAGAAGTAAAATTGTTCGCAGGCGCTTTATAAGCATTTCAGTGCAATAACCGAATAGTTATGACACAAAGGACGTATTTGGATGATTTTTTACGTGGTAGAATTATCGGCCGTCTGGAATGGGGGCGTACCCAACTGGAAGTATTAGACGAACTTGGAATTGCCCAGAGTGTCATCTCCAGGCATTGGCAATGATTCCAAGATGATGGTAATGTGAGTAGACGTTACAGCACAGGTCGCCCCAGAGTCACAACGCAGAATGAGGACCGGTATTTGGCAGTTACTGCTAAAAGAAACAGGCGGAGCACAGCCTCAGACCTGTCTCTTCAGCCACTGGTACGACAATTTCAAGGCAGATCTTGTACAGACGCTTAGGGCAGATTGGTCTATATGCTCGTAGACCTGTCAGATGCGTTCCACTTACTGCAACTCACTGTCGCCTGCGGTTAGCCTGGAGTAGAGAGCATGCATTGTGGACATTGGAACAGTGGGTTTATGCAATGTTTTCCGACGAGTCCAGGTTTAGCTTGCAGTCTGATTCTCGCCGGACTTTCATATGGAGAGCCCCAGGTACCCGTTACCACCAAGAAAACATCATTGAATGACACTGTTACGGTGGTGCAGGAATGCTCGTTTGGGGTGGAATTATTCTGGGTTCCAGAACTGACCTGTACGTTCAAATTGGAACGATGACAAGCCAAATCTATCGGGACGTCATTCTGGAACAATATGCACGTTTGTTTCGGGGCACCATGGGTGCACAATTTGTGTTTATGGATGACAACGCCCGCCCTGATCTTGCAAACATCGTAAGCGAATGCCTTCAATTGGAGGATATCACCCGTATGGACTGGCCAGCATTCTCACCGGACTTGAATCCAGTAGAGCATGTGTGAGACATGCTTGGCCGACGAGTTGCAGCCCGTCAACCTCCTCCTACATGTCTAACGGAACTTCAGAGAGCATTCCTTTTGAGTGGTGTAATATCCCCCAAGATCAGATCGATAATTTGATACTCAGCATCCCTAGGCGTTATACGGACTGTATTGCATCGTCTGGGAGACATACAATGTATTAACAATCATACCAACCATGTAATATTGGTTTTTTGTAAATAGTTTTTTTTTTTTTTTTTTTTTTTTTTTTTGTAATTTGCTCCAGGGAGAAAAAAATCGCTAATTTTTTTAATAATATCAAACATATAGCATCTTTTTTTGCTCTTTACCTTTTGTTTAATAAATAAGCTTTACAAATAAGTCAAATTTGTTTTGCTTCTAACTCTTCCTTTGCCTGATTTTGCATTATCCTTAATTTATGGACATGAGTGTATGTTAAGGGAAAACTGTTATGCAATGAAAATTTAGAAAATGTTCAGAATTTTGATTTAAGTTAAATTATTTAAATATTAATATGAGTGGAAAAATAAATTGTATTTATTATTAGGTGCCAAACGAATACAATTAATATGGCTTATTATTATTTATTTTCTATATTTTCAACTGAAATATCATCATTAAATTTTGTAATATAGTTTAGTTCTGCATAGTTTTTTTTTCTCTCATTGTAAACTAATTCTGTAAATTGAACTGTCATTTAAATTAAAAAAAAAAAAAGTTAATTGTTTTCCATTGTCGAAATATTGCATTGCTCATATTTTAAATTACAAGTCTAATTTTTCTTTTAAGGTTATGCAGTTGTGTATAATGTAATTAGACAGGGGCTTATTCTTTCCTTAAAATGTGCTTGAAAAGTGCTTATAGGTGCTTATTTTTTTAACTAAAATGTGGCTATGAACCCTGTTTAATGTATTATCTGCATAAGTTGTATACGTTGATTATCTAACTAAATAATGAGTAAGTAATCCGTTCCTTCAAATACCTGCCGGAATGACAAGCACAAATTGGGTGGACTCTTCATCAGTTTTTCATGGTTGATGGAGTTTCATAATGGAATATGATGTTTTACTTTGATGCTTATGCTTGAAATGCCTTTTTTTCTTCTCAAAATTTCGCATAAAATGTAAGTGTTTGATATTCAAGTTGGTGACAGTTAAATTTACTTAATGAACTTGAAAATAATTTTAGCCTAGGAATTTCTTACATTCATTTAACTTTTCTACTCTTATTTACATTTTTTAGAACCGTTATCTAGAATTTTCACATATCTGAAATTCAACATTTCCTGAGCTTACATAAATTCCACAAATAAATGCCTTTTTTTAATGTAAAGGAAGCATTTATCCAGAGAAATATCAAGTGCTGCCATTTTTCTGCTGTAGAGAAGTCAAGGATAACTAGTAAAAAATTTTCTAATGTTTTCTATGAAATGATAATTTTTTTAAAACTTTTTTGTAACTTTAAAAAAAAAATTGATATTTTGAATCTAGAACATTGATATTTTGTTAGTCTAGAACAATGTTCCTCAACTGGATTTACTCCAAGGACTGGTAAAATATTTCGGTACGTTCTCGCAGACCGGTAAGTTTAATAATTCAACCCATTGGCACAATTTTTTCACATGAATAAATCATGAAGACAAAAATAATTGGCAAATATTTCTTGCGGACTGGCGGTTGAGAAAAACACTGGTCTAGAAAACACTGAAAGGCCAAAATGATACTACATAAATTAGCAAGAAATGTATAGCACAGTGAATAAGAATTGATTGGAATGATTTTTTAAAACAAGTCATATTTGCTTTTTCAGCACTTTGTTGAGCATTTTCATATATTTTTTCTTAGAGATTAAGAATATAAAATTTTTATGGTGTTAAAATGGTACTTTATCCGGTTGCTTTCCTACTTGAAAATTATAATTTAATAGAAAATTTTAACTGACAATCACTTTCACTTTACCTTTTTCAGTACTTTCAGAAATTTCTAAAATGTATAATTCTCAACAAATCATAAAATCTTTGCATTAAAAATATGCAAAACACAGAGATATCAGGAAACTTGCAGAAACATAACATTATAGATCATAGTTCATTAAATTTCATCAGTACATAAACCTTAAAAATCCATATTTAGAGATAAACACATTTTAATATTCTAACTGAATTTCTTTTAAACATTTTGGATTAAAATTTAATGAAATCTTGATTTTCAAGAATAATCCTTTATTTCTTGTTCATAAAAAGTGTCTTTGGGTTTTTTTTTTTTTTTTTTTTTTTTTTTTTTTTTTTTCCAATTTTATTCTTTTATCAGGTCATTTTATGGTATAACCGTTAGTTAGTACTGTCCATAGATAAAGCATTCCTAATCAAATTTCTTGAGTGTATGTTCACAAAGTGGGAGTCTTGTTTAATCCCAATTTTAAAATATGATTCTTAATTACATTTCCATCATTAATGAAGAAAACTACATCGAACACTCTGAAGTTTTAAGTCTTAATGAATGCAAACACAGTTTTCGGTGTGTAGATATGGTTCACTGGGCTGTTGCGCCACTGAGTAGTAGTAATAGTAATTCATTGGGATTTTGAGTTTTTCCAGGTATATGTTTTTTTAGAGATTTAACCGACACCCTGAATTTAGAGGTGAAATCTTTTGCTGATACTATATATTTGGTGTCATTTTGGGATCTTATCTACTTATTTATTATTTACCTTGCACGAGAGTTACCATTTAAAACCTTTGACTTAAATGATCAAATGGCGGAAGAGCAATGGGCAATGGGCGGAAGAGCATTGCCTAAGCTCTTTTCCTTCTTTTCATAAGAAGGAAGTGCCCTAATGTTATGTTATATATTTTTTAATTATTCTGGATTAACAAAGTTTCTGAATGGGCATAATTGCATCTTTAAAAAGCATTACAATGCATTTGCTTGTATTGGTCATAAATTTCTCCTTTAGAAAGTTCATTTTGAAATCTGCATCAGCTTCCATTTCCAATTAGATGAAGTCCATGATTCAAATTTAAATTCTTTTATAGCAATTGAAAATATTCTGTGCATATAGTTAGATACATATTTTGAACCAGCATTTTTTCTAATTTCTAAATCTTAATGTTTTTGCATTTTCAAAAGCATTAGTCAGTTTATTTTTCCCTCTTAATGGTTTTCCATCACTACGTTTTTCACCAATGCTTTTCCCCACACACACCAGTTTATGCTGGCAGCATCTTGTTCTTTCTTTAATGTAGCCTATGCAGTGTGATTTTTCAGTCCGTGTTTCTATGTACACTCCTTCCCAAAAGTTAAGCACGGAGAGGAAAATGCTAATTTCTGGAAGCCAATCAGAATTGAAGACGATGCAATTCGTTGCAGAGGTAGATGGAAGTATGCAAATATGTTAGGTAACAGCCAATCATGCTTTCATGTCAAGAAATATGTAAAAAAGGCAGTCTTATATGAAGCCAGCTTTATGAAGAGTGACAGAAATTGATTGTAAGTGCTGATAGAAGGTGTTTAAAACTTTTGTACAATTTGTTTTCAAGACATACGTGTTTCTATGGCTTCCAGAAGACGAATGGAAGATTCTGAGCGCTGGCGTGCTGTGGGGCTTGTTGAAGCAGGACAGTCGATCACAGATGTTGCTCTTTTCATCGGCGTTCATCATTCTGTAATTTCACATTTATGGAAACAATTCCAAACGATACAGACAGTTATCTGAAGGCCTGTAGCCGTTCGCCCAAGGGTTACAACCCCTGCGGAAGATCGATATATTGCTATTGTAGCCAAGCGGAATCGCAGAGCAACCTCCACACATGTGACATCTATGGTTACAGCATCCAGCCAAAGATTACATATGAATGGACTGTACGCTCGTGTACCTCGAGTTCGTGTTCCTCTGTCCGTCCAATCAAAAGGGGCACGATTACAGTGGTGCTGGGAACATGTCAGTTGGAATGTGTCTGACTGGGGCAATGTCATGTTTACTGATGAGTCAAGATTTGCTCTGAAGCCAGATGACAAGCGTATAAAGATATGACATGAACAACTAACACACAGTCAGTCCCAAAACATCACGCATTGAAGCGGAAGCATTATGGTGTGGGCAGGGATTTCATTAGGATACCGTACTGACCTGCACATCTTTAAACGGGGTTCTTTGATGGCTCTCCGGTATCGAAATGAAGTCCTAGAACCCATTATGAGATTGTACACTGCAGCAGTTGGCTCTACTTTTGTTTTAATGGATGATAACGCACATCCCCTTAGAGCTGACATCGTTGATGACTACCTGGAGAGTGAAGGGATTGCGCAAATGGCATGGCCAGCATATTTGCCCGACCTTAATATCATTGAAAATCTTTGGGATGCTCTCGGCCGTGCTGCATCTTCACGTTTCCCACCTCCAGCCACTCTTATTGAGCTGGAAACTGCTCTACAAGAAGAATGGCAATTGCTTAATTCTGTGGTGGTTGACAACCTAATTGAAGGCATGTTCACAAGGTGTAAACTTTGTATACAGATGGAGGGGGGGATCACATACCCTATTAATGTCCCCCCCTTTTTTTTCTCCATTTTATGCTGTTTATTTTCACTTTATACATAATTCTGTTTGTCTCCAGTATGCCATTATCTGATAACTTTAATATTGTTTTCATTTCTGTGTATAATTATTTATTTTGTTTTATGCATAAATATATATGCTTCTTTCCTGCCGAATATTTGTGTAAATCAAAGCAGTATTTGTTGATTTTTTTGCATTTTACATCTTCGTGCTTAGCTTTTGGAAGTGAGTGTATTTTTAAAGATACTGTAGCTTTATAAGTCTTCAAATCTCCATAAATCAGATATTTCACATCACGTTCATCATACAGTTTGCAGTTTGCATAAAATTTCTCTCACAGAAGTAACTTTCATATCTCATCTTACTCTATTATAGTTAGCAATGCATGTATCAATATACATATTTTATATTTCTTTGGGGACATCTGCAAAACGTAAATATCCAAACAATGTGAATTTATTTTTCCTATGTCAGACTTGTTGCTGTCATAGACAATAGTGACAAATGGCCATGCTTCTTCTGTGTACCTTCAAATGTGGCCCACGTATTTCTGCTATCATAGATCAGAAATATACATTCTTTAGCATATTTTTCTTATCAGCAAATATGCTCTGATTTTGAATGCGTAACACTGAGTTGTGGAGCAAATTTTGTCAGTGATCAGAGTAAATTCATAACTGGCCAAAATATTTGCCCTGATGTTTTAACTTTTGCATGCAGAACATACAGCATAAACCATTCCGGGATTTAAATCAAGATTCAGCACTTTTAATCTTTTCTGTATTTCTAAAATGAACTTTGTTTTTACAGTTATTACAAACTATTTATATTGTAGATGGAAGATATATATATCCTTTTTCACATGTATAATCTGTAAAGGAAAGAATAAAATTTCCTTTACAGATTCTACATTCTGCTACATTGCTAGAAATACTGAATACTGTAATAAAAGATGGGTTTGTTAATTTTTTTCTGGTGAGGGAAACAACACTGTGATTAATGTTTATATTGTATTAGACATATTTGAAGGTGGTGAAGGAGAAAGAGGTGTAATGTAAGCTGTAATAAATGTTTCTAAAGGAATATTTGAACTTTTGGGAAGTACTTTATATGTTATGATATGATAAATCAATATATTAATGATAAAAGCTTTGGTTTTCACATTATCATAGTACTTTTATAATGCTTTTAAAAATGCAAAGGTATTTTCTCAAGTTAATGCTCAATACTTAGGATGAATCAATTGAACTTTTCTTTGTATGTATTTTTTATGTAATTATTATAATTTGAAGGCACAACTTTTATAAAATATCTAATTTTATTTAATTATTCTAAAATTCTAGTCGTGGAAGCCCATACTCAGGACCACCTACTGGAACTCCAAACCAAGGACAGCCTGGTGCTCCAAATACCTATGCTGGTCCACCTACATCTCAGACTTACCAGGGGCAAGTGCAACAATATCCAGCTGGTTACTCACCTGGACCAGCAGGGGGACCTGTCCCTCCTACAAGTGGAGGACCAGCTGGAACTAATCCATATTCTCGTGGACCTTCTTCTGGCTATCCCCGTCCTGCTCTTAACTACCAACCAGGATATTGATGTTAAATTGTCAAAATTAAATATTAAATAGTCTTTTCATTCATGTGGCTTGTTTTTGGCCGGCCATCAACAGTCTGCATGTTTGTGCTGGTTCTTTTAGGTATTTTAAATAAATGCTGTATACATTCTTTCATCCATTTATTAATGTTTCTTATTAGATATATAATAATTTTGACTTTTTCATTTCTTGGCACTTTTTTATTTTATTTTTTATATTATATAACTAAATGATAATTTTGCTTATTTTCTGTATGGAAAATTTTGATTGCTGAAATCCATCTGAGATAGGAAAACATATTTATTTTGTGCAATGTATTATTGTAATAGCATTTTAATTTTAAAATTTCGAAATAGATATTCAGTAAAACTCTAGGATTTTATGTCATTTGTTAGTTGTGATTTTTAAATACAATCATAAAAATAATATAAAGAAAAAAAAAACTTTTAGAGTTGACCACTTTTGAATTGAACTTTCATGTATCTATGTATCAAATTTAAATCATGATTTTTAATGAGAATATTAATCAAAGTAATACATTTGATTCTGTGTGATGCTAAATGTGCAGCTGTTCTTGTTTATAAGTGAAAGAATAATCATTGCTGTTTTATAAGATGCCAGCATATGCCTTTATAGCGTTTGTTTTGTATGTAGTTTTCTGTTCTAATATGTCTTAAAACTGTAAATTGAATTTAATTTTTTTGTTGTCCCCCATTACTTTCAACTGCTGTGTTTGTTAAATGCAGTTCAAAGAAACTTTAAAATTCTGATTAGTCTGGGGAGAGGATTAAATAAAAAGTATATTTTCTGTAGTGTTGCCTGAGTTTTAATGTAATAAATATGTACATTTGAAACTGGATTTTCATTTTTTGGCCATATAAATCAGTTACATGAAATTTTCAATATTTTCCCTTAATTTCTTTTTTAAACTCTGATGTGCTTTAGAATTTCAAAAAGTAATTCTAAAATTAAAGGAAAAAATATTTGATTTTGAGCATCGTCTTTATCGACTGTATTTGTCAATGAGGACAATGGGTCTGCTATTATGCTTAAGATATTGTTGTGTAATCTCTGCAGCAGGAAATCTATTAGTTGTGCATCACAACCAAGATACTGGAAATTGTAAATTCAATCCTGCTAACATACTCGAAAGCTGGACAGGTGACGAGTTACATGGGTATACTAGGCCCTTGAAGTAAATACATTGAGAACCTACATTGCTACAAGTGAGCAGTGGTTTATTATTGAATAATGGAATGGAGGGTGTCGATTTAATGCTAAAAACATAGAAATTCTTTTATATTTAAAACAGTGACAGTTTTTTTTTTTTTTTTTTTTTTTTTTTTTACAAGCATATGAAAGCTTTAAAAAATGTGAAATTTCTTTCTATTAAGGAGAAAAATGGAATTCTCAGTGATGAAATTGTTTCATAATTTTTTTTTAGAAGTGACTGAAAATTGTTTGATAAAAGTAATATAATAGATAAATATAACATAAAGCCCCATTCCATAGGTCCCAGTCTGTGAACAGGAACTTGGGACTCTGGTAATGTATCTGCATTGAATTACTTCCTTCTAAACAATCACACATGCACTGCAGCTAGAGAAAAAAATTATCTTTTAAGTTAATTGCCTATTGTCTAGAAATTACTCTTACAGAATACATTTTTCCATGTTGGTTAAAACACCCACACACTTTGTTGCAATTTATGTTGTTGAGAATTGGAAATCGTATCGGTAGGTTGTTTTATTTGAATGTAAAGAAATCAGTGTCAGGATACTTTTATCTAATATTTCTTCAAATATGGTCAATATGTGACCATTTTCTTATATCACTCAATGTGTGCAAGACAGTTCCAGAACATTTTGCTAGAAGTGAATACTTCTCTTCTGAAATTATTCATTGAAATAGCTGAGTTTGTTTCTATAGGTTTTAAATTCTTTGTTTGTATTAGAAAAGCAAGGAAATTGTTAATGCCGATATTGTAAACTTGATAATATATGTGAAGGACCTTCCTTTTTTGATGCAGCTTAACTTTACTAATAATAAAAATCAGTTTATATGTATTTTAACAAACTGCTCTTAAATATATCGTCTTGGAAAAAGCACACTGGAAAAAGATTTTTCAGAATCTTCCCTACTCATCACAGTATTAGTTAATGTAGGTGGATACAGTGTTTAAAAAAAAAAATTTTGTTTATGCATATTTTATCGTATTATAACAAAGATTATTTAGGATAAATAACATACTTTCATATGTTCTTAGCCATATATTAAAACAACAATCAAATTAACTACAGTCATAATTCTAGATATAAATGTCTCTAAACTCAAGCCTAAAGTATATTTCTTCTAAAATCTCATGTGCTGTACTTTTGGGTAATTTTAGGAAAAGTCATGGAATTTCGACTTTAAAATTAAAATCCTGTGGAAGGGATAAAGATGCAATCTTTGGCAGTGGTTATTTTGACCACTGCAGCAGCTGTAGTGCTGGTCATTTAAATTTTTTCTATTTCTGAAATTGGTAATATTTTAAAACAAAAGTGCAAATTTTGTAGCAGTAAGTTTACGAAGGTCTGAATTTTAAAAATAAAAATGAGATAAATTAGGTATTATTTTCTTTGGGAAGGGAGAGCAGAATTTTTTTATATTCATAATGAAGGTAAGAGTGAAGTTGTGTGATATTAAATAAGCCGTGTAATTTCCAATTTCTGAGATGATTGATTCATGGAAAATTACCGTGATTTCAACTTAAAAAACATAGCACAAGATTAAAACTAACAGATTGGCAACCAAGATGATAATTTCGGTTTTGCCAAAATTTCAAAAATGGGCTTGCACGTTTGAGAATTAGATTTCAAACATTAATATTTTGAGAACAACATGATTCCTTAATGCAATTTTTTTAATGCTAAAAGTCAAAAATTGTTTTCTAGGCTAATATTAGTGAAGAATCTTTTCACTGCATAAATAATCATTATATATTAAGAAGTCTTAAAATTATTCATAATCTATCATGTGAAAAGAATAATTTGTTGAATTTTTAAGTAATAATTTTATATGTTTTCTGCTATGTAATTTAAATAATGTGCATAAGGATCATCTCCTGAGATCCCGCAGGAAAAGTTCAGAATGGCATATCTCACTGGCAGTGGATAGATTTAATATCTGCTAAGATTACTTTTGTGAATAAATCACTCTTATGTTAGATTCATCTACAACATAAAAAATATTACATGCCAACTTATTTCTGGAAACAGAAAATTTGCTGAAGATTGTATAATTTTATTTATATGCAGTGTTAAAAATTGATAGACATTATTAAAGTACTGGAACTGCGGTGCTGAAGGAAGGTACGAAGTAGTGTGGTGTGGTACAAAGGAACTACAGAACACCGCAAGGCAGGGAAGCTAAGACCGCTTCTTAAATAACTACATAACAGCCCTACAGGAAGCCACTTTGGGATAATGAAGAATTAACATAGATTTCAAGAGCTCTTCATCTCGAGTAATGAAAGGGCTTATGTGCAAAAATGGTGCCAATCGTGTGCACATCGGAAAGAACCAAAGAAACACAGCTGAGGGAAGCTGCAACATTGCAATGTAGGATTGCCTCTTGAACACATAGCCTTTAATATAATGAGACCTCTGTCACAAACTCCTGACGTCAAGAAATGCAGCCTCGTTGTCACTGATTACTTCACAAAATGTCTTGAAGCTTGTACTATCACTGATCAAAAGGTTGTCACTACAGCAGAGGTAATTATACAACATTTGATTTTCAGGTTCGGAGTACCCTCTTCAGTTACATTCCGATCAAAGAAGGAATTTTATCTCGGCTTTAATTAAATAACTCTGCAAGCTACTCGGCATCGACAAAAGTCAAATGACACCTTTACATCCCCAGTCAGACTGCATGGTGAAGAGGTTTAATTGAACCATCCTTGATAACCTCTCACTTGTGGTTCCCATACCAACAAGACTGGGAAAACAAGTTATCTCTATTTTTACTTCTCTAGTTCTGTCCACAAGACTATCGGCTATTTCCCATCTCATAATTGACTTCATGGATTCTTCAAATAGGAAACTTACCTGGCAGGACATTTCAATCTCTAGTCCTATAAACAATATTGGGACTGTAACAGCTTTTAATAGTATTAAAATCTTGTAGTTTAAATAATTTAAGTAGATGAACATTAAGGTATTTGTGAATGGCAATATTTGAAACCAAACTCGAGTGCCTCGTGCGACTCTCACACGAAGAATGTAATTTATTTTTAAATGTTAGAATATGTTTTCTCTTCTTGTTTGTACGTCGCCATTTTGAGTGCTAAATAAAGTTTTTTCTGTGTTCCATCATTGGAGTTGCTTCATATTGCCAAAGAAGTATTACAGTCCTAATTATTTTGGAGGCACCGACCGAGATCGAATAATCGTGCATATTTTTATTTTATTAGTTCATCACTGAACATAATATTAGTGATACCAGATTATTACTTCCTGTTCATATAGGATTGCTTTATGTTATTAGTTCATCACTGAACGCAATATTAGTGATACCAGATTATTACTTCCTGTTAATAATAAATTGTCTTATTTTGTTACTGTATTTGATATTATATTTAATATTCATTTTAGTTGTCCAGACGGTAGATATATATATTGCTCTATGTTATTATTCTTATTTTAATCACAATTAATGTTGTAAAGAGAATGAACTTGATATAATTTAAATATTTCATTTTTGAGGTATACGTACTTAACAAAGTGCATTTAATTTTGTGATTCCTGACTGCATTAATTAATTAAAGTAATTGAATTGAGCTATTTTGAAGAAATATAAAGAACACAGTGTTCGTTAATTTTAAACATAAAAAAAAATGTCTTACTTGGGAAGAGCTCGTAAGGAAGATTTGCAAAATCTCGCAGCTGAACTGGGAGTTCATGTGACTGCAGATTTGAAAATAGTTGATTTAAAACAGAAAATTGTTGAAAGTAGAGATTATGATGAAGTATTCGTCAAAGGAGTCTTAGACACAATAATAGAAGAACGGAAAGAGAAGAACGTAGGAGACAGAAAGAAGCAGAATAGCGGAGAAGGAACGAACAGTATGAATTAAATTAAGACTTGAAGCAGAGAGAAAGTCTCAAAATACCGGACAGATCCGGCCGAAAACGGAGCTGCATCACCTTATGCAGAAATTTGATGGTAAGAAAGGAGATATCATTCTATATTTGCTATTGTTTGAGAGGCAAGCAGAATGGGCTAAAATTGATAAAGAAGAATATTTATCTCATTTACTAGGACTACTTCCTTACGAAGTAACCCAGTTAATAGCTAGAGAACCCTCTGATAAAGCTAAAGACTATGAACACGTGAAAAATTTATTGTTAAGACGGTTTAAACTAAGCCCGGAAAAGTTTAGGCAGAAATTTATGAAACATCAAAGGAGTACCGAATCCACATGGGTGGATTTCAGTTATGAAATAGAAAATTATTGCAAGGAATGGGTTACTGGTCTAGGAGTTAAGACTTTTGATCAGTTGCTAGATTTGATGGTGATTGACCAACTTAAATGTCGAGTTCCTCCTGAAATTCGAGATCATTTTCTTGATGAGTGGGTAGAGATGATTTCATCTAAAAAATCAGCTGAAAAACTTGATGCCTATGAAAACGTTTGCGGAAACTTTCAAAAAAGGCCTGTAGTGGATCGGCAGAAAGAAAGATACAATGCACTAACTCAAGGTAAATTGAGTTCAGATAATAAAAATAAAACTGAAAAAAAAAATGTTATCAGGATTTAATTCGCAAAGCTGGTTTCATAGACCTAGAAGTCCACGTCCAGATGATAAATATGAAAAATGTAAAACGCCACAATGCTATCAGTGTAGGTCCTATCAACATTTAAGACCCCAATGTCCAGAACTTAAGAATAGTACTGAATCTCCTGCTAATCTTAACAGAATTAGTGCAAAATGAGAGGATAAATTTCTATTACCTTATACTAGTATGGATTACATAAATGGTCATACAATTCCTATATTAAGGGATTCAGGTGCTAGTATTGATGTAGTTTGTCGCAAATACATCACACCGGAAATGCTGACAGGTGAAAATGTGTGGGTGCAACAGCCATTAGATTTGAATCCAACCTGTTTACCATTGGCTGAGATCAAACTAAATTGCGATCTTGAGCGAGTAATAACTAAGGCTGCCATTATTAGAAATGAACTCGACAAAGGAAGGTATTTATTAGGCAATCGAACTTTTGCACTGTTGAATAAACAAGGAAAGGAACCTGATAGTTGTCCTCACCAGGTTAATGCTGTCTCTACTAGAGCTCAAAAGAAAAGAGAAATAGCTGAAGAGAAGATCTTGGAACCGATGAAGGGAAAAAATAAAGCATCCAGAGATGTTTTTGAAGAAGAAGATAATTTACCGGAACTAAATTCGGAAGATGAAACTCTCATGAAACTGGTAAACATTGACTCAGAAGAAATTGCACAACTTCAGCTTGCTGATGAGGAACTGTCTAAAATCATCCAAGAAATTAAAGAAGGTACTCAAAAATGAGAACTGTAGTCTGACAAGAAAAGAGCTTTTAGTTAAAAAAACGACGGATAAAATGGGCTTTGAAAGACAGCTTGTCGTTATACCTGAAAAACTCAAGCCGTCAATTATAAAGATGTGCCACGAAGGAACTTCTGGTCATTTGGGTGTCAAAAGGACCAAAGACAGACTTGCTAGATATTTTTACTGGACGAGGTGTTACAAAGAAACTGAAGATTTTGTAAGAACCTGTGATGCTTGTCAGCACGTTGGAAAAGGAAATGACAAAAAGAAGGCTCCAATGACATTAGTACCAGTAATTTCCAAAATATTCACTAAAATAAATGTCGATGCCGTTGGTCCGCTACCTATTTCAAAGACTGGAAAAAAATATATTATTACAGCTCTGTGTATGTCGTCCAAATATCCAGATGCTGTTGCGGTGACAGACATTTCTTCGCCATCTGTGATTGATGCTTTCTTACAGATTTTCAGTCATATGGGTTTCCCAAAAGTGATCCAAACAGATCAGGGGACCTCTTTCGTCAGTGCTTTGACGGAGGAATTTTTGGAGCGTTTCGGCATTAAACATGTAAGAAGCTCTGTGTATCATCCGCAGAGTAATCCCATTGAGCGATTCCATAGAACGCTAAAAAGGGTGTTAAAGAGTCGTATGTATAGGAGCGACTTCGGATTGGGAGAATTATCTACCATCAGTTCTTTTTGCTCTCAGAACAGTCACACACGAAAGCGCTGGTTTTACACCAGCAGAATTAGTTCATGGCAAAAACCTACGAACGCCAGTCACTTTACTTTATGAGCAATGGCTAGAACCGATTGAAGAAAGTAATAATGTTGTCAGTTACGTTTTCGAACTTATTAATCGAATGAAGAAATGCCAAGAACTTGCCGTGGAAAACATGAAAGAAGCTCAACAACGGAGGAAAACATGGTACGATCGAAACGCAGCGAAAAGAGAATTTGCTAGAGGAGATTTAGTTCTTGTTTTATCAACGAATCGTCGAAATAAACTAGAAGTACAGTGGAAAGGACCTGGAAAAATAGAGCAGAAAATTTCAGAAACCAATTATATTGTAAGTTTCGAGGAAGAAAATGAGCCAAATCAAGTATATCACATTAGCATGCTTAAACCATATTACAAAAGACCAGAAATGATAACTGAAGTGGAAGGAGACTTAGAAATGGACATTCCTCATTTACCTTCCAATCCAAATATATTAAATTTCTCGGACATCATAGAGGAGAATGAACTCGAGAAAAGGTTGAAATCCGAGCAAATAGAAGATTTACGACAGATTTTATGGAAATATTCTGGTTGTTTTTCAAATAATCCTGGACTAACAAACTTAGTTTGTCACGATATTGAGCTATTAAATCACGAACCAATACAAATAAAGCCATACAGACTGAAATTCTCAAAAGGGAAATCCAGGAAATGCTCGATCTTAAAATTATAGAGCCGGGAGAATCGGACTATACATCTCCCATGATTTTGATAGAATCTTCATCAAAGGATTCTCGGCCTTGTATTGATTATCGTAAACTCAATGCTGTTACTAAAACTGAATACTATCCTTTGCCTAATATTGAAGAACGTATCGAAACTGTAGCAAAAGCAAAATATATTACCCTATTAGATTTATCTAGAGGCTACTGGCAAATTCCGTTAACAGAAAGAGCCCAAAGATACGCAACATTTGTAACTAGTTTTGGAAGTTTCAGGCCTCTATGTTTACCCTTTGGATTAAAAAATGCCCCATATTTTTTAGCAAAGTTATGACTAAAGTCCTGGCTGGATGCGAAGGTTTCGCTGTACCATACCTGGATGACATTGCCATTTACTCAGAAAACTGGGAAGAGCACCTTAAAAACTTAACTTCTCTTCTAGAGAGAATACAGAAAGCAAATTTACGACTAAAACCATCAAAATGTAAATTTGCACAAGATCAAGTGAGATACCTAGGCCATGTTGTGGGACAAGGACAACGAACCCCGGATGAAGTAAAGATCCTGGCTGTAAAGGAGTATCCTACACCTAAAACCAAAACAGAAGTGCGTGCTTTCTTAGGACTGGTAGGGTATTATCGCCAGTACATACCGAGATTTACGCTTTGAAGGGGGTAACAAAAAAAGGAAATATACAATGGTCTGAAATATGTGACAAAGCTTTTAAAAATTTCAAAGAGTTGCTATGCAAGAAACCAATTCTGTATGCTCCCGACTTTGATAAAAGGTTTATTATACAAACTGATGCCTCAGACAATGGCATGGGTATAGTACCATGCCAATTAGATGATGAACAACGTGAACATCCTATCTTGTATATAAGCAAAAAATTTACTAAGTTTGAAAAGAATTATTGTACTACTGAAAAGGAGTGCGCTGCTATCATATACGCTATCAAGAAACTGCATTTTTATCTGGATGGTCAGCAAGAATTCTTGATTCAAACTGATCATAATCCTTTGGTCTGGCTACAATCCAATGCCAAATGTAACTCTAGATTGATGCGCTGGGCACTCTCATTACAACCTTATAATTTTAAGATCATTCATCGCAAAGGATCTTTGCACAAGAACGTAGATGTTCTGAGTAGAATTAAGTAATGTAATAACTTAGTGTATGTAACCACGTTCAGAATTAATTTTATTATTTAATGTATGCTCAACTGATGTATTTGAACGTTCTTCATTTTTTTTCTTTCTAAATGTGGTGTAAAAGTATTTGTTTAAAACTTTAAATTTTTGACCTGAACTTTGGAAACTTATGAGAGAAGTTACCTTTTCTCTTTAAGCAAATGAGCAAGCCGAGCTTATTAAACTGTCAAATTTTACAGAACTTTTCCCTCCGTCGGGGGAGAGGTTGTAACAGCTTTAAATAGTATTAAAATCTTGTAGTTTAAATAATTTAAATAGATGAACATTAAGGTATTTGTGATGGCAATATTTGAAACCAGACTCGAGTGCCTCGTGCGATTCTCGCACGAAGAATGTAATTTATTTTTAAATGTTAGAATATGTTTTCTCTTCTTGTTTGTACGTCGCCATTTTGAGTGCTAAATAAAGTTTTTTCTGTGTTCCATCATTGGAATTGCTTCATATTGCCAAAGAAGTATTACAAGACTCCCTGCATATTCGAAAAAGTTTGAATCAGATGATGGAAAGGCATTCCAGTGGCTGCTTTTAATTCCAAAATCCCCGATCCCGGACGTTCTTAAAGAACTACAAGCCCACTTCGGAATAAGGAAGATTTTGCAGAGTTCAAAGCCACTTCTGCTGGAGTTATGCAAAGGCTGACGTGCAGAAGTGATGTCAATATCGCGATGTCTGTGTGGGTTGGAAAGGACCGAAGCTGCAGCGTTACATTGTAGAAGCGCCTTTTGAATGCATTGCCTCTGACATCCTGGGACATTTCACAGGAACTGCTGATGGCAACAAATACATCCTCGTTCTTATTGATTACTTCACCTAGTGGCCTGAAGAATATTCTATTCCTGATCAAGAGGCTGTCATGATAGCAAAGGTATTGATACAGCACTGGATTTCCAGGCTCAGAGGGCCTTTTCAGTTACATTACGATCAAGAAAGGGATTTCATCTCGCCTGTAATTAAAGTGAACTAATCGGTATAGACAAAAGCCAAACGACACCTTTACAATTCTATTTTACACCTTTTGTAATCAGACGGGAAGATAAAAAGGTTTAATCAAACAATCCTTAATAACCTCTCAGCATATGGTTTCCAGAAACCAACAAGACTTTAACCGATCTTACCTCTGTTCTTACTGGTTTGATGCAGTGCTGTTTACAAACTACTAGCCGTTTCCCATCCCAGATGCTCTTCAGTCATAACTTATATTCAAGATCTCCATTCACGGCTGATGCACAGTTTTGCTTAAGAGCGAATTAACTTGGCCGCTGGAGAAGATGAAGATCCGATACAACATGAGCTACAGAACATTGATTTAACAAATTTGACAAGGTGTAGTTATGGAATCTGATTCGATAAAAAGCACTTTCTCCTGAATTACAGTCACCTTAGGACAGTTCGAACACAGTCCTAAACAGACTGAAATGACATCGTAGTTCGGATCCATAAGTCATCAAATTTTAAGTTTAAAGTCATTCATTACGACAAGCTAGGCCCTTAGTTATGGCCATAATACATAGTCCCTATAGTATATGTATTGTAAATGGTCTTATTTCTATATAAAATTGTTAAATTTATGCGTTTATTTGTTGTTTTAATATTTGATTTATTTTTATATTACTTGCTGAAGTTATTGAATTAAAACTGATTTTCTTTAGTTGTAATTATAGTTCCTGGTTCAGAGATTGTACTGAATTGATCTTATACGTAACTGTAACCGTACCGGCCCTCATATGCCTTCCATTAATTTGGAGAAGTAAGTAATACAGTAATTTATCAGTGGCCAGTGAAACACTAGAGAACATCAGTTTCTCAGATGTTAGTTCAGATCTGAATTCAGAGAATTGAGATATCCATGAGAGTTTCGCCTTTTAGATGTGCTTTGCATTGTGTTTTATTTAATTTTCTTAGTATTTTGAAGTGTAACTACTAATTGTACTCTGTGAAGAGCTCTGCGACTATTTTTGTGGAAAGTTCCAGAACTGTGAAGTGTTTCCTTTGGCAAAATAAATTTTATCAAGCTATCATTGGTTCTGTTTGCATTCAATCCATTACAAACCCGTACAATATTAAGTTCAGATATACATTTTACTTGTAGTCAATTCTTGTTATGAAAGAATTGATTTCTTCCTTATATTGCTGGTGGAAAGGGGGAGATGTTGAAATCCAATACTGTTTCTTGTGAGCATAATTTTGAAGTTTAGAGATAGTTACTTAAAACACTGTAAATGCTTGGTATTTTGAAGTTGTACATTTATGTTTAACTGCATTTTCATGAAATGTGAAGTTATTATACTTGGGCTATGTATTCTGCATACAACTTTGCTCCCTTATGAAATACGAACATTCTCCAAATATTCTATCAGTTATGTGGAATATGTACTGCTAACAGCAAAATTTCTTTGTAGTTAAACCTAAAAGCAAACCATACATGACTAAGAAAGCCCTCCTACGAAAAAAAGTTGAGATTTTTACCATTCATTTAAAAAGTGCATTGTGGCATTTTTTTTTTTTTTTTTTTTTTTTAAACTTCGGTGAGCAAATTTGTCTTTTAAGTGGAAAATGCTTTATGGAAGTAGGCTTAGTTAGAAAAATTTACTCTTCAACTTTCAAATTACTTATTCATACATTATAATGGAGTAATTAAAGGAGAAAAATAAAAGGCCTTCAAAAAGGAACTTGTGCTGGTCATGTATTGTGAAATATCTCTTTTAACAGAATTTTATCAGCTAATTGACCAGATTATGCTACTGTGATAGCTTACTTAGATGATACAGTATTTATTGTTAATGATACCAACAGGAGAAGAGGTAGAAAACCCCTGCAAAATTATATAATTAACTCCTTTGATCTACTGTATTCTAAACACAGATTGGTCATGACAAAGCCATAAGAAGGTTAAAATAACTTTTTTTTATTCAACTCTTTAAATTAATAAAGGGTACTACTTCTGCTACTGATGAATCTCTGCTACTTATAGGTATTTAAAGTAGCATAAGTTGAAGTTAAATTTAAACGCATGTAAAGTAACCGAAGACTATGCACAAAAAAGACTACTTAAGCTAGCTCAAATAAAATTAATGATGCGTATTTAAACGTCTGCTAGCAAAATGGCTAAAGCCGGATTACAATTTGGACAGATTTGGCGACAGTACGTAACTACAACTCGTGGCTGCCAGAAAATATAATTCAGAAACATTAAAAAGCTCTTCTTAAATGCACAATAACTAATTTGTATTCTGGTGAGGTCTACGGAAAGAAGTTAAAAGGTCAAATCATAATAATTGGTAAATTAACATAAAATCCTACAAAGTTCTTTGTTCTCCAATAAAAATGGACTCCCAGTGACCTTGCAATGATCACCAACCACTTCTTTAAACAAGTTTATATGTTCAAACAGAAATATTTTTTATTACATTTGGCAAAAGACAGCTCGGAGGACTTGACATAAGACCAAGTAATGAAGATGAATCCAACGGCAGAGCTGACTAGGACAATACGGAAGAAGTGGACCGGGCAACCAAAATTTTACCCAGGTATGTTCTTACCGCACTAACTGTACAGCTCCATCCCAGATTTGATGGTGAGCGAAAGTCATTAATGTGCACGTTACCTAGCTAATATATGCAGATTAATTTATTTGCTCCGTTAAAGAGTTTTTCGCATTTTACATAGGTAATGTGTACTTCCGTATCGTTAAAGTTTAAAAGTTTCTCTTATTTCCTTTTTCACACCGTTTGCTTTGCACATTACCTACCAAGCACTAGCTAATCTGCACATTGCCTACTAGGCACTTGTTAATCTAAAAATAAGATCTTTGCTGGAACAACAGCAACGTTTTTGTACGCTTAAATTAACATAATGTTATTTATTTATTTTTCGATATCTAAAAAATGAGGTTAATACAATCAACAAATTAGCTTATAGAATCAATCATAAATTAATTTTAAAAAGTTTAACAGATCAAATAGTTAAAAATATTATTACAATTAAGAATGTATTTGCAAAACATATAATTATGCTCACTTATTAGTGCAATCTAAAGATTGGTGACACTTTGAATTACATAGGAACTGGATTTTGCATTTTAAGTGCACCTATTTGTTGTGCATTTAGATTTGCAGTAATATTTTCTGAAACCCTGCTCGATCAAAAATTAAAACGTGTAAATGGTGGCTGTTTTAAGCATACAGAAACATTACTGTTGTTCCAGCAAAGATCTTATTTTCACTTTAATGAATGCCTAGTCTGCCAAATTTATTTTCACTTTAATGAGTGCTTAATCTGCCAAATTACCTAGCAGATTATCTAGGTAATTTGAGAAATGAAACAATTTTCTATACTTAGCGGATCACTCTAAGTTAATCATCTGGGGGCAGAATAACTGATTGCTGCACTTTAGAAGTAACAGTCAAGAGTAAATATTTTTTTAAATTTTATATACTGCGATAGAAAGTAAAGATTAACTAGTGACTGCATGGAAACTTAATCTGGATTTATCTGTAGCAAGTTCAAAAGTGATATATATAAGCATTATTGCATCACTGTTGCATTCTTTGCTTTGGCTTCATTGCACTCTGGTAGTATACTGCTTGCTTCTAGATATCTGTCTGAATGTAGCCATATTGACACTCTAGCTGAAGATCAGGAAATGGTCTGCAATAACTCTTATCAAAAAGACAAATGAAACAACCAATTATCGGTTTTAGGAGAGAAGAAAAAAGCGTTCCCATGGCAACTACGTAATTTTCAATAGTTGTCTGCTGAGGAACAGAACATTTCATTAAAGTGTGAGGCTAATAGTTTGTGATGATCACTTTCAATTTTCTTATGCTGATAGATGAAACTAGAACTCTTTAATATGGCTACTGCGAAAAGGATTTTTTCTCTCTGGAGAATCTGGAGAATTTCGTTGTTGTGATGTTAACAGGTATTGCATTAACAAAATTCAAGATTTCCTAACTTATTTATCATTGTTATTAAAGGATTACTAAAATATTTTAAGTGTAATGATCTAAAATGGGTTCATAGGATAAACGAACTTTGTGGAATTGGTAATTGATTTTCTTTGGGATGTTTTGGGCTGTTATGTGAAAATACGCGATGGGAATACTTTCTCGAAGTACAGGGTACAATATAAATTTTTGCACTTTTGAAAAATGAAATAAAAAAGTGGAAACCACTTTTCTCACTCTTGTAAACCCATAAGCACGGTTCGAATAAGTTTTGGTAACTCTTTTTTTTCGCATCCGTTCGTTTAACAGCTTTAGGCGCCTTTTGATTTTCTAGAATATAAGTTTACGGAAATAGTAAGTTTTCATATTTTTTCACAATCATTGTTCCAGCATTAAATTTTACTTGAATCACATTTTAACAATTATATTTTTTCACAAATAAGAAAAAAAAAAAATTATGTAAAATTGAGCCAGCCCTTCATTTTGTACCTGTGACATCGACTGTGAGCAACTTCATCATTTTTCAAGTTTTAGAAGCTTTTTGCTTCTTTATTTCTTATTTTAGACTTTTTATTCTTTTAGATTTAATTTACTATTTGATTATTTCGTTTGTCTATTTTACATAACTTCATAAGTTTGAGCTACTTTTAAGCATTTCTAATTTGTTTTAGTACGAATGCATGTAGGGGTAAGATCCGAGCAGTTGAGACTCGTTTGAAATTTTCGTTTTAAAATTTATGATTAAAGTATTGAAAAAGCTGTCTAAATGGTTCAGAGGAACGAAATATGTATTCGGAATTCATTAATCAACTTGGCTTAAGGCTTCAAAACACTTTTTCCTTGGCAAGTTCTATTTGAAGAGTTAAACAGAGCAAATTACTTTTTATGGCAATTTTATTGCAATTCGTATTTTCACAGTCTCACGTCCTGTTGTTTTTAAGATTTTCTTTAAGCATTTTCGTTTTTACTTTGAACCCTTTATTCGCGTTTACTCGGTTTTTGTAACCATTTCCTAGAGATAAAAATAGGTACACCTTTATAATGTTTGGAACTAAATTTATAAAATTTAATTTCCGCTCCAACCTTTAACTTCATTATCAATTTATTATGATCTTGCAGCTTCAGCGCAGATTCGTGTCTTTTCTTTTTTATTTTGTTACTACTTCAATTATGAATTCTTTACATATATATATATATATGTGTGTGTGTGTGTGTGTGTAAGATATAACAGAATACGATGACTGCTTTAAGAATAGTTAGCGAACTTAAAATTAACGATTCTAGATTTTATTTTCTCTCCATAAATTCATCTGTTCTCCCAAATTCGAGGATCTTTCCATGCTACATAACGCCGCTTGAAAAAAGTAACTAAAACTAAAATTAGCGAATCATAGCTTAGAATACTGCATCTAAAATCTATTATAAATAACTACTAACTGCGTAGTCTCTCTCTCTTTTAGCTCTTCCCATGCCTGCTGACAGCATGTCGTTCAGCATCTGCAAGCTGTTCGCCATAAATTAAAATGTAATTGCATATTTAAAATTATGGGGCGCTTTTAGCACTCCTAGTCTTCTAACAGTTATGTGTTAAGAAATTCGTCATTCAAGAATAAATGATGTTTTAACTATCAAGCTGGTCGTGCTTCTTAAATTCCATCTGATTGCCTTGCTTTGGACTCCAATTTATTTTTGACTTTGATTCTTTAAGTTTATATATATATTATATGTGTATATATAAATATACTAATACTGTTACCCGTGTCAGTGAGCTTAGATTTTACTCTTATATGTTAGTAAATTGTGCATTTTGTGCTTTAGAAGTGATTGAATTACGTTCCGGTTAAGATTTTGAGGCCTTTAATTAATCTACATGCAAAAGTTGTAAAATTGTCAAATTAAGGTAAAATTACATTTGAAACTCGTAGTAGAACAGCGAATTCAGTCCAATTGGTGTACCAACTTCAGCGTCTTTTTGCCCAGTAGGACCAAAAACTAACTTTCAGTTTTGTACACCGAAAATTTTGTCTTCGCGTTCGAATTGCTTCTTTTGTCGTAGAAACTCTAATTTTAATCATACAAAATTGTTTTTAATTGTTTTTAACTGTATTTGGTGTTCCGATTTTCTGCATTTTATAATATTTAATGTAGATGTTTTGTGCTTTTATGCATTTTTGCCTTTCCGCAAAGTGAGAACTGAATTGACTGAATGAGACATATATCTCAAATGAAATTCGAGGAAATAAGTTTAAATGAAATGCAGCAAAAAATGTGTATAATTTAATAGGCCGCATAAGGAAGTCATGTGGTGGTTCACATCAGATATTTATTATTGTTTTCCTTTATTTTACTTGTTTATTTTTAACAAAAAGGCTTTAGAAATATCTGTTTTATTGCAAAACCATTTCGTTTCAAATAAAATTAAATGAACTTGGGGTGGAATTAATTTGTCATAAATCAGATTAAGAACAAAAATTTACCTAGTAAATGTACAGAAATTTTCATATTTGTTAAAAAGTTTTGATTTTAGTTATCTTATAAATTCATCAAGTTAGATTGTGCATTGCTAGGATTATTATTCATGTAAACCTTGCACAAAAACAGATAAATAAATACATCTGAAAGCTTTCAGATTTTATACTACGCCCAAAGGGTAGTTTTTTAACGTTTTGTGAGTTAATTTATTTATTAAGTATCATGTTCTTCTCACTTAAACCATAAAATTCAATGCAACAGCAATGTCACAAAATATTTAAAAACAGCATATCTTTATAATTTCCAATACAGAAGTCTGGAGATAAAAATTTCTTTTCTTTTCTCCCCCCCCCTTCCGTACAGTGCTACTATTTCTCGCTTTGTAATTCGTTAAGTTTGTTAATCAAAATTTCGTTAAAGTTTTCCAAAAGGAATAGATAATAAAACAAATTTCAAATTTGGGCTTCCAGATACCCATTTTCAAAATTTGATGTCCCTAGGTACCGTTGTTTTTTTCACAATGCGACAAACACGCATACATTCATGCATATTCTTCATTATTTATTTCTTTAAATATAATGCAGAGCCCTAATATGTGATGAGAACAATTTGAAAAATTAAACGCCATTTTATAGTGGACGACGCAAAATGCCAAAACGAAATTTATAGCCCTTTAGAACAAATTGGCCCTTTGGGCTGAAAAAGACAGTTCTATATGACGGAATTGCTGGATAATTAGACATCTTGGATAGCTAGCATAATTTCATTCTTAGTGTTTCATTTCTACGGTGCAATTAGTATGATCGCCAGAGCATAGTAGAAAAGAATTTGTCTAAACATTTGTTTCTATAGTTCTATGAGGACCTTCCTATGAGCTAGGGGAGATTTAAAAAAAGTGCTATTAATCGTGAATACACTTTGTGACTGTTGGTACTTCTAGCCAATCTAACACACACGATGAAAAATTGCTTCCAAGTTTGCATTTCGGCTAAGGCTGAACAGCAACGCTGAAAGGAAGATATATTCAATTTTATCTAATTCTGTTGCAAAACTTAATTTAGAAATAGGTATCATAATGCCAGATAGAGCTGCATTTTACTTGGGAGAGAAACACACGAAGGTAAAATTTCAAATTATGCAAAATAGTAATTTTATGTTCACATAAAAATGCATTCGATTTCGAAGTACGATCAGACATGGGTCTTATTTTTCCGACATCAAACAATTGTTGTTCTTAGAGAAACTCAAGAAAAAATATTCAGAACTTCTCTTAAAACCTTTTTTTTTTTTTTCCTTTTTTCTTCTTTTTCTTTACTTTTTCTACTTTTTTTGCTCCTTTTATTTCTATGTTTATTTTATTAATAACAGACAGATTAAATCTGAAAGAAAATTTAAATATCTTACTATCTCCCGTTCTACTGAGCCGATTGAGGAAATTTAGCTTGCATTTTTCACGTCTCGAAAGCTCGACTTAGGATATATATTAGATTTATATATAGCTTTGTTCTAACATAGATATTTGGACACAATCGGATTTTTTCTGAAATGCCATACTAATTTTTTTTCATATTTTAATTTCTGCGACTCAAATTATGCCAAAATGCCAACTTTTGTAAAAATCGCACAACCTTTAGAAAAAAAAAAGTTTCTTTTTCTAAGTATCTTAAAAAACTATTTTTAAGTAGTTTTATTAAGAAAGAAATGTTTTCTTCTTCAGAAAGCGTACAGGTTCAGACCTGTTGTAAAACTCAGACCTTTCGGCATCTGTTGTTGGATATATTATAATTCCATAACATGCGTATCTGATTTCAAATTTTTCAATGCACAATCTGTTCTTATAGAAAAAATATCCTTTTACTATTGAGTAGTATCTTAGTATGCTTTTCGACTGAAACAAAAATAGAAATGACTGTTTCGTTTCTATGGTAGTCGTACAAATTTGGGAACTGCAATGTATAATATCATTTTGAACAATAAAAAATATTCGCGGAAAACTCTGCATATGTTTTTTCTGTTATTTATATTTAGAAATTTAATGTAATTTTGCCTGTTTGTGGTAACAGCAAACTGATCAAAATTTCTTCTGTTTTTTAAAGAAATGTTATAACTTGCCAGTCGATTTAAAATTTCGTTACTTTGATTCCTGCATCTTCGCATGTATTTTCATTTGTAGACTCAAATGAAGTTCTGTTCTAGATCGCTCTTGTATGGAAAGCTCTAGACATTTTCTAATATAATAGCGATATTTATCATGTTTTAAAATAGATATTTATAGCAAAATGAAGATGCTAAATGCATCCTTAGTGTCAGACTTACTGGGTCATTATCGAACAACTGAAAGGTAGGAAAAACATAAACTAATAAACTGCTGATTAAAAAAATGTTTTTTGCATATGAAAAATGTCTTTTGCTCCCATCTTCATCTTTGCTGCACATAAAGCCAAATCTGTCATTTGTAATATTTTGTTTTTCAAAGAAATCTCAAAGGTTAAAATATCTGCTGTACTCTATAAAAGCAACTCAGTTTTATTTCGAGTCGCACTTCAAGTCTCTAAAAAAAAAAGTACTTAATTCTACCTATAGAATACACTGGTGTGCAAAAATTAAGGACGAAGTCGAAAAATTAGCATATCATAGCTGAACGAAGAGGCAGAGCGGACAGAAAGACCAATCCGGAGATTAAGTAAGGTGATGTACGGTAGCACATGCGCAGATATGCAGGTAGACGTAATGGGGGAGTGTCTGAGTAGTATAAAGCATGTTGTCGGTGTAAGATCAGTATTTCTGGCAAAGAGATTGCACGCCGTATAGCAGTTAAAATCACACCGAGTTGCTGCCTCAGCGAGAAATGGCGAATAATCAATCTGTTAGACGACATCTGGATGCTTTTACCCGAGGTCGAATCATTGGGAAGTTGGAGGAAGGCCGCAGTGTGACAAGTGTGCAGAGTTCGGAATTGCTCACAGCATCGTTCAGAAGAAACAGGCGGCAGACAGCGGGAGAAATCGCTAGAAACACGACACAGGCGACTGGAAGACCGATATCGCGTGT
Source organism: Stegodyphus dumicola (assembly GCF_044657685.1). NCBI lineage: Eukaryota > Metazoa > Arthropoda > Arachnida > Araneae > Eresidae > Stegodyphus > Stegodyphus dumicola. The sequence goes on from NC_140771.1 coordinate 207,551,929, forward strand.
TACCGTGGCCAGAAGACTGCACGGCGGTCTGTTTGCACGACGCCCTGTACGGTGTGTACCTCTAACGCCTGCCCATCGGAGAAGGCGTTCTCTATGGTGCCGGGAACACCGGAATTGGAGAGACAATGAATGGGGACGAGTACTCTTTACAGATGAAGCAGATTCAGTCTGAGTAGCGATTCTCATCGCATACTCATCTGGAGAGAGCGGGGAAGCCGCAATCATCCCTCGAACATCATTAAAAGGGACAGGTATGGAGGTGGCGGTGTTCTCGTTTGGGGAGGCATCATGCTTGGGAGTCGTACAGACCTTCACATCTTCGACGCAGGTTCAGTCAACGGAACCGTTATTGTAACGAGATTCTTCTTCCATATGTGCGTCTTTTTAGAGGCGCTATGAGTCAGCAGTTCCTTTTCATGGACGACAATGCACCATGTCATCGCACAGTAGCTGCCGAACAGCTCTCTTAGAGAGTGACGATATTGAACGTATGGATTGGCCGGCACGATCTCCGGATCTCAATCCCATCGACCATGTATGGGATTTTCTAGGCAGACGCTTGGCAGCTCGTACCTTACCACCAGTAACGATTCCGGAGCTTCGATTGGCGCTGCGAGAAGAATGGGCAGCAATGCCTCAACAACTCATTGACACCCTCATTCTCAGCATGGGCAGACGCTGTGAAACCTGCCTAGCAGTCAGGGGAGATCATATCCCCTATTAAAGACCGGACGTTTCTTGCTGGACACCCATCGCAGAGATGTTTCGGCCTTCAGTCGCATTGCGCTCCATGCTACTTTTTCAATAAAGCTTCTTTTTATCCCTCTGATTTCTCTTTTAGTAAGTGTTGCTTACATTACTCATGTCCTTACGTATTGGGGATCTTACGGTATTAAATGTGTTGATTTGGAAAGCTTTTGTACAAAGTTATATTGAAAAATCCGTCTCGTTCTTAATTTTTGCACACCAGTGTACTCTGTGATATGAAACTTTGAAAGACTTTCAAAAAAAGATTAATCAGCCTTCATGAAAGCCTCACTTCACGAGCAGTTCGATTCATGATAAATTATTTGAACAAAAAATGCCTCGTATGGCGAACAGTGTCTCGACGTTTGAACATTCAAGTCGGTAACGTATGATTTTTAAGATGTTGTAAGGATTATCTTAATTTATCTAACAGTTAAATTTTTAATTAAAGTTACTTTCCCAACTCTTCTTAATTTCAAGCTTACAACTTCCGGTCAGAACGTATGTTTAGAATCGCGTTTGAATGCAAATGAGGAGTAGTATTTAACTGTGAAGTTCTACTGACTTTGATAGAGAGCCAGAGTTTCTGACTAGCTCGCGTTCGCCTTTTCAGGCTACTCTCTCTCTCTCTCTCTCTCTTGAGCTATTACTACGCTCGGCCGTACTTTAGGCCCTTGATAGCTTCGCCGTTAATTAGCGTTAAGGGGCCAACTCTGTTAGAATCTTGAAAACTTAGGCTATATCTATCTTAGAATCTTGAAACTTAGGCTAAAAAAGTTAAGGTGTGGTGTATTTAATTACGGCAAAGCACACTAGGGCTATCTGCCTAAGGGGAGGGATGCCTTTGTGGAGGACTTTCTAAGGGAAACTGGCTCGTATACACGTTACACATGGGGAAAACCACGAAAACGCCAATGCAGCCAGCCCGTTCGCGGGATTCGAACCTCGGACCGAACTACCAGTGTTCAGCTACTTTACCGCTCGGCCGCTGGTGAGCCCTTTTTAGTTAAGATTAGTTAAGTTTTAGTTCTTAGTTTCCTAAGTTCAAGCCCGAGTGGAGTTCCAAGAAAAGAGACGTCTGTGAAACTTTATTGGAATAATAAAGGGTAATTTCACCCGTCTTACGTTTTGTTCTCTGTTTCACAAACTCAAGCGATTATTCTCTTAGCAGTTCTTAAAATTCCTTAACTTTAGATTAAAACACCTAGGAATCTTACAGTGTTTTGAAGTAACTTATGCCAAATGCAGTGGTACCTCAGTATACGTCATTAACCCTTTCCAGATATTTGGATGTGTGCAAAACCTGACGTATATCAAACGAACTTTTCCAGTAAGAAATAAATGGGGAAATATTTAATACGTTCTTAGAAAAAATCTTGTTGTTATTATTATAATAGCACAGTTTAATGCCAAAATACAACTGGAGTGTATGAAATATATGCTGTGCATAAATGAAATGCTGCTCATATTACTGTGCATAAATGAAATACCATACATAAATGTTTTTCTGCTATCCAGAACCAAAGCAATTTCTCAACATACTCTAATGACTCTGATCTTTATTTGGTAATCGATTTCGCCTTTTTCGCAATGTTAACCGATTTAATAGCGTTTATATTTTTCACACCGTAAATACCAATGTTCTAGGCATGTGGTATGTAGCTGCACAATTACTAGAAACGCATGCAATCTTTATACTCTTCAACAATTTCTTTTCCGTCTCCATGATGATTCTAACTATTTTCTTCGTTGCTTGACTCTTTTCATAAACTTGGGTTTCACGCTTTTATCTAACAGCTAAACGGGGAGGAACCTAGTGAATAATCGCTTTAGTTCAGGAACAGAGACGTAAACTCGAGAAGGGTTAATTACCCTTTATTTCTCAAAATAAGAATTAAACAGACGATCTCTTTCTCAGGGCACACACCAAAGCTTCCACTTGGGGTTGAACTCAAAGTAATAAGAAATAAGACTTAACTAAAAAGATATAGCCGAAGCTATCAAAATTCTAAGTAGCTGGCCCCTAAATATCGAATAAGCTAGCGAAGCTATCAAAGGGCCAGTAATACGGCGGAGCGAAGTAACAGCTTGGAGAGACTTAGGCAAAAGGCGAACACGCGCTAGTCAGAAACTCTGAGTCTGGAACTGCGACTTAAATACTACTCTTACTCATTTGCATTAAATTAGATTCTTAAAAAAAAAAAAAAAAAAAAAAACATTCTGGTAGGAAATTGTAAGCTGAAATTAGGAAGGACAGGAAAGTAGCTTGAACTAAAATTAACTATTAGAAGCTTAGGATAAACCGTACAAACGCGTTGTTAAAATACATTTTTAAAACTCATTAATGAATTAAATTGTTAATATACTTGTTAAAACTCATTGTTAATATACATAGAAAATATATTCGCGATAAAACACAAAATTACGTGAACATTTAGAGTTATAGCGCGAGTTGTTGAGTAGTAGCAACAGGAGTACTGACGCTCAAGTGCAGTCATAGCATTATATCGAAAGAGGTTAACGCGAAGGTAAAGTGCGCCGTCATGACTCATCGAATTCGAGCCGTATTCCAGACAAATATTGTACACCAAATAAAAGTTTTCGCATCCAAATAGGACTTTTATCAAGATGGACGTATTTCAAAGTGGATATATACTGAGGTTTCGCTGTAGTTAGCACTCAGGGACATGGAAAATCAGTTGCCATTGCTTAACAAAGCTTGGCAGTAAGTGACTTACAGGACCATAAATTCGGCCTGGAAGAAAATATGACTAGATTGGATTTTAGGCACTCATTTTGAGCGCGTAGGATACTTAGAAGTCATTTTTTTTCCTCCATGAACTTGTGTTTTTAGGCAAAACCATGAGCTAGGAAGTTAGCAATAAAGATATGGAGAAGTTACTAGAGGAACATAAAAATCAGCTCAATACGGTAACAAAAGGAGATTGTGGAATTAAGTTCTGGCCTATATATATATCTCTTTAATATTGCGTTTATATTTTTTATACAGAGTAAATCTGCACAGGTGGGAAAAACTTTAGGGGGGTGATAGAAGGCAGCTATATGAGCAGTATTCGTCATAACTCGACAGGCATGCAATTTACCGAGTCTCTGGCACTGTGGGAGGGAAGAAGAGGAAGGTAGAAGTCCTCTCTTGCTGTTTCGTCAATTGAAGGCAGTTACAGATTAAACGCAATTAATACAAATGTTACTATATGAATGAGTTGAAAACTAATTATTTTCTTTTTCTAATTTTAAATTTATAAGCACCGCGTGCCGTGTGTATCGCATGCGCTGAGATGACACCAAGGGTAATTATGATAAATTCTAGTTTTTCCGGCAAAAATGTAAAGTTTTGATTTTTGTTTTAACTGAGCATAGCAGTGTAAAAGTGTATTACATATATATATATATATATATATATATATATGTAATAATAAAATTCCATAGTCAAGAATGCATTTAAAATTCTAACTGTATGTTCTTTTCATTTCTAATGGCGACGGTCTCTTATTTGAAAGTACGTGGAATTAAATCACAACCCCGTAGTCAAGTTGTTTTTCCCGCCTTTTCTACACGTACAGTTATAGAATGTTCTGGAAATATATAAAGCGAACTGGATTGGCTGACGAGGCTGACGTCATTTCTTGGAAGCTCCGCCTACTCAGAGGCTATAAAAGAACTCGTAAAAGAATATCGGGGCTTTTTCTTAAATGTAACTATGCAGTAAACTTCATACAAAAAGTTATTAGTAATTCTTTTTATTTACTCCGGATATCTGATTTTGTAACTGCTATTTCTCCTGAATAATAATAAATGGATCCTGTTTTTTAAACTTATCGTCTGATAATTTAAGCTACGACTACATTTATGATTCTTCACCAATCTATTTATTCCTGACAAAAGCTGGTACATCACAAGGAGTCGGCAGGATGGGTGTACCCAAAAGGAAAATAATTCCAATGGAAGAGAAAGAATTTTTTAAGTGCAAGTTGCGTCTGTTTTTTACAACTGAAGATTTGTGAATTGTGATACCGCTTTGTCTTCGAATCTTGAGCGCGTCTCATAGTTAGAACCGCATGATTTGAATATCGTCTGCTGGAAAGAAGTGAAGAATTTCAATCATTTATGCTGCGTTTTTTTTTTTTTTTTTTCCAATTGAAGAATTGTGATACAGCTTTGTTATCGCATTTTGAGCGCGTCTCATAGTTAGGATCGCATGATTTGGATATCGTCTGCTGGAAAAAAGCTGAAGAATTTCAATTTTTTATCCTTTTTTTTTTTTTTTTTTTTTTTTTTTTTAACAGCACACAAACGAGCAGGATTAATTAGTGTACTCAACAGCCAAGTAAGAACATATTTTAAGAAATTAGACGACAAATTGATCAATTATTAAAAAATGGAATTATTAAAGAAAGTAGTATTCCTTATGCATCCTCAGTAACTTTAGTATTAAAACGCGATGAGGGCAAAAAAACCAGAATGTGTATTGATTATCGTAAGTTGAATGCTTTAGCAAAGACTGATGTTCATCCCCTGCCCCGGATAGACTTTTTATTAGACAAGTTAAGTAATGCAAATGTTTTTTCTACAATAGATCTAAGATCAGGGTTTTGGCACATTCCTATTCAGCCTGATGACACCGAAAAATTGGCTTTTATTACAAATTTTGGACTGTATGAATGGCTAAGACTCTCTATTGGCTTCAAAAATGCACCGGCTATCTTTAACAGAGTTATTAAACGCATTCTCACTAAAAATGAAACCCAATTTGCTTGTAGTTATTTTGATGACATAATTGTTTACTCTTCTTCCAAAGAACAACATCTAAAGCATTTGAGTGAATTATTTGAAATATTTATTCAAGAAGGTATTAAATTGAACCAGAGTAAATGTGTCTTTGCCAAAGATAAAATCAATTTTCTAGGTTATGAAATTAGAAAGGGTAAAGTTACCCCAGATAACCAAAATATTGAAAGTACGTGGAATTAAATCCACAGCCCCGTAGTCAAGTTGTTTTTCCCGCCTTTTCTACGCGTACAGTTATAGAATGTTCTGGAAATATTTAAAGCGAACTGGATTGGCTGACGAGGCTGACGTCATTTCTTGGAAGCTCCGCCTTTCCAGAGGCTATAAAAGAACTCGTAAAAGAATATCGGGGCTTTTCCTTAAATGTAACTATGCAGTAAACTTCATACAAAACGTTATTAGTTATTCTTTTTATTTACTCCGGATATCTGATTTTGTAACTGCTATTTCTCCTGAATAATAATAAATGGATCCTGTTTTTTAAACTTATCGTCTGATAATTTAAGCTACGACTACGTTTATGATTCTTCACCAATCTATTTATTCCTGACAAAAGCTGGTACATCACATATATATATATATGTATATATGGCTAACAGAAGGGATGTCTTCATACAGAGCATTTAATACAAAACGTAAGTTAATTATTCTCTTCCAGTTGTTTTAATACCTTTATAAAACGTCTTAAAGGTATTCAAACAACTGGAAGAGAATAATTAACTGAAAATTTAAGAATGTGTTATCTTCTACTAAACTACTTTCATGCAAAATGAGAAAGAATTTTTAAAAATTTTTAATTTTTATATGAAATTAGAAATTCTAATGACAGATCAATTTTACATGCGTTATGTTTCCTAAAAAACTACTTCTTGAGGTAAATAGATAAGCAGTATAAGAGATTAAGGTTTGGTTGTGCATGTAATAATTTGCTATTACAAATATCTTAACTTTTATTTATTATAAAAAATTTAAAGCTTAAAAATTTTGAAATCGTTTTAGATTTAAAAAATGATAAAGTTTAGCAGTGTTTTCAATTCTAAGGATGATATTTCCCAGTATTCCGTCTTATTTATTTTTAGTTTTCCAAAATATTGTAAATTGAAAACAAAATAATTAGTTTGCGATCCAGATCTTTTTAATACCTCTACAAATTTAAATCTCCACAATCCTCAGTCTATTTTTAGGAATAATACTTGGAATATCAGTTTCCTTATAGTAAAAATGATATTAAATTTTGAATTCCATCAATATCAAGTTTGATTTACTCATTCTATTTTTACCAAACCCATTAAACCGTTCTTTCCAATAAAAAATTCGCAAATAACCATAAATCTTAACAAGAAGCATATGGTCCGTTAGAACTATTTTATCAATCTTATATTTCTACATTATCAATTCCAATCTTACTTCCTGTATCATTTATATTTATCTTTATTATAATAATTTGATAAATTATAAATAGCTTATATAGAGCATTTTACTGAAGATGAAAAGAACTATATCTTCATTGAGAAATAATGACATGATATTTTATTACTTAATCCATCACTGAAGTCGAAATTAAAATTATCCAAAGCTCTTCAATTTATAGTAGCTCAATCCCTAATAAGAAGTTAGCAGCCCTTGTTTCAACTATTCAAGATGTAAATACTTCATAACAGTTGTATTAAAATAAATCTATCAACCGTCCTTTTCCAAACCATTCATATTAATATACCAGAACGCTCCAACACAATCGTGTGTTTTTCGCTTTGGGGAATCCTCAAAGTCAAGCATTCTTATCATAGCTCAAGCACTATTTATACTAACTCCAATGCAGTTTCCCTATTTCAAACAATTATTTTTGAAAAAAAATATTTTGATGATGTATGTCTTTCTTTAGCTTATGTGCCCTTCCAAAGGGGGATGAAAAGTAACTCTCAATTATGGGGCATCTTTTTTTTTTTTTTTCCATAACACATCTCATATAAAATAACAGCTGCGATGTTAGACATATCAGCCGTTTCATTCAATCGAACAGCAAATTTTAGGCTACCTTAAAGACTGCTAATAAGATGCTGGAGATGGTTCATTACTAATTTCAGAATACTTTATAAAAAAAAAACAAAAAAACATTATTTTAGACAAGGACTGTGAATTTCAACTCTGTATGTTTTCCCTCTAACTACAAATTTCCAGCGGGTTTAATTTCCCACTAACTACGTTACATATTTTTAGAAATATTTCGATAAAGAAGTAAACAAACAGATGTTTCGAAATAATTTCTCGCAGCAGTTTATTATTATTGAAGTGAGAAATATCGTCTGCTACTTTTAAATTCACTCTTTTGTCAAAATGATGTCGCGTGTAAATAAGTTGCGCATTTAAGAATATATTTTTGCACTTTTAGAAGAGAGATATTTCTAGCCTAGTGATTCTCAACCACTGTGCCTTGGCACTTTTGTGTGCCGCCAAATTCTTAAAGTGTGCTGCCAAATTTTAAGAATGTATACAGTAAAAATTATAATGACTTTAATCCTAGTATTACGGTACACATGGGAATTAGCGAAATTCGTCTTTTAAGGTATTAATAAGTGCGCCAATTGTGGTATCCAAGCCGATTTTGGTGCAGAAGACTTCTGTATTTGAACTAACTTTGAACGAAGAGGAAGAACTAATTTGGCTTTCTAATAAGCGAAATTTAATTTTAAATTATTCGAAAGAATCAATTAATTCAATCTGGATTAACATTAGATGCGATTATCCCATGATGGTCAAGAAAGCTTTAAAAATATTATTACAGTTTTCTACATCTTATCTACATCTTTACATCTTATTTGTGTGAATTTGGATTTTCAATATTAACCATCTTAAAAAAAAAAAAAAAAAAAAAAAAAAAAAGATCGAGACTGTTAAATGCAGTTTTTACGACTAAATATAAATGGAATAATCAATAACATCAAACTCAAATTTCTCATTAAAAGTATTCCTATTATAAACTTGTAATTAATCCCTTAATAAACATACTGCTGTTTTTGCAGTCCATATTATTTTATTTTACATTCAAAATTATTATCACAAACTATTTTACCCAGTGTATTATAGGTAAGTAAACAACTTTTAAACTTATTTTTTTGTGTGTGTGCCGCCAAATTTTGAAATCGTTAAAAGAGTGCCGTGACAAAAAAAGGTTGAGATTCACTGTTCTAGCCCATAACTCAACGATTATGCTTCCAATTACAGCACGAAGGCATGGGGAAAGGATGGAGAAAATACTTCATAAAATAATATTATAAGTAATGTAAATAATCAGAGTATAAGGACATTTTGTCAGTTTTCCTGGGATTATGTACTTTTTGCTTGTGTAATATTTTTGCATTATACGAGATATAATTATTTTAAGCTTTGTTTATGCTTATATAAAGTGTGAATCGAGCTGGATCAATTAATCATGGTATAGTATATGAGAAATATCTACTAAGATACTTTGTATGGGAAGTTAATCTGTATTTATTTTACACATAAAATATAAACCCCGTATAGCTAGCCTATTCAGTGGCCAAGTGTAAAACATTGCGCGGAACGACCAGTGTTTTGTGGCTTTTTTATGTGGAGCTTATTTATGTGGAGCCGATGCGCGTTTTAAATGTTATAAAATAGTAACATTCATATTTGTAAAGATATAGCGACCATTTTAGTATAATTTCTAAATAAAGCATTTGTATGTGCAGCAGTTTATAATTTATGAGCTTCCTTATTGATAAATACTTAATGCTTCGATTTCCGGAAAGTATATAAATGATTTTTCAAGATTTCCAATCTTAAAAAAAAACTTAATAGTTTCTAAAGTGGCGCCATAACTAAATTGTAGGGAACAATTTGTAGCATATTGAATTCGGTCGATTATACTCATCATTCACCCCACTTGTTTTTTAAGGAGAAAGGAGAAATATAATGATAATTATGTTATAACTGAATTAACTGCGATTATAACAATAATGTAATATATTTATTAATAAACTATGGGATATTAATTATTAATCAGTTGTACTGTAACTGCAATAGCAGTTATATACATTTCCGAATTACAGTCTAATTGCAGTCTTTTATACTGTAGCTTGCTTAACTGCAATTTGCAATTATATTTTGAATTAACTGCGTCGCAAGAGCATATCAAGAACTTTAATTTCAATTGTGTTATAATTGACTTAATTACCTGTTACTGAAAGAGCATTGTAATTTTGTTATTAATGAATAACATAACATTAGTTATTAACCAATTATATTTAACTGATAAATGCCCCACTGTGTTTATGGCATTATAAAAGGGCTATAATATAAAAAATGAAATTTTGACTCTCAAAAGAAAGAAATTACTTTATATGCTCTTATTTTTAAATCACATTTTATCATAAAACACATCTAGGACGAAAATTTTACAAAGATATTTTCTTGAAAGTTCATAAAAAAATGATAAATTCTATTCGAATGGAGATTAAAAAATGAAAATAGCTTCGCTTTTCGGAACAACTCAGAAATTCAAATTCCTTTTTTTATTACACCCGAAACTGACTAAAGATCCACGGTGTTGTATATTGACGGGATACAGCCGCTTTAATTAGCTGATCAAACAGAGAGATCCGATACAATCTCAACATCCTTTCATAAAACGGAATTTAATACAAGTTTCTGTGCAGCCTTAAGGCTAAGATCGGCGCCATTCACTAGTTCCTTCAAATTTTACCTTTTGCAATGGGTACTATGAAAAGAGGTTAATATTATTTTCCCTCTGGCTTTTGTTGAACGTATGAAGGCTTAGCAAAAGCTGAAAAAACAGCGTTCCATGGAATACAGACTGAACATACTAGCAATTTAGTTTTTCGATAACTGCGATGTATCAAGTATTAATAATGGATTTTCGCTTTGATATTATGGATGCCAGAAGATAGGACGTTGCTGTTTCTCAAACACCGTTACCTGAATTTGCATATTTTCTATGACATGTCGAAATTGGTTCAGAAAATGGATTGTGCCCTTTTACATGTTTCTAAAATATGCATGTTTATGTTTATGGGTTTCACAATAACTGCGAATATGTGTTTCAACAAACCTTGCATTTAAAATGTGAGCAAATTAAAAGTTTTATCCTATTACTCAATAGCCTTGCTATTAAATTTTAAGTCTTTGGGATATTTTGATGTCAGGTATGTTTTGGAAAAATATTTCGAAATATCCCTTTTTAGTCGTCTGAACGATACGTTAATGCTCAATATATCACCTCAAAGACAGTTTCCAGAATATTTCATTTGAGTGACTAAACGTCCAAAATCTAAAATTTCTCTGTTTAGTATTTTCTTGTGTGAACTATTTTAATTTCAAATGCCTATATAATCTTGAAACAAAAGTATATGTATTTATGGCATCAAAAAAAGACATAATTCATAATTTATGTCCAATACAGCATTCCTTTTAATTTTTACACTTCGCAATCAACTTGATTCCAAGTTAATATAAAGTTGTTTGAAGCTTACAAAAAGTAGAAATATTTACAAAAAGTGATAATAGTTTGCAGTTTAATTGAATATATGTGAAAAAAGTGTAAAGAATTTAATTATAATTAACTTCAAATGGCAGTCTACAATATTTTTCAAAGTGAAAAATTTGAACTTTTTTTTTTTTTTTTTTTTTTTTTTTTTTTACTTAAAGTCATCGAAAGAAAATAATTTGTTCTTAAAGCTCGATGAATTCTGAAAGAAAGTTTGCCTTATGTGATTAAAATCTTCATTCTCCCCCTTTTGCTTCATATATCTAGGAATTTTTAAAATATATACAGCATTTAATTTTAACTCATAACTTTCTCTTTGGATGTTTAAAATCAAGTGCATTTTTTGTCATGAATGCTTCATCAGTGACCGAATTAACCATTCGAACCGTTAAATACTGAGTGTTCAACCTGGGTTTTATCTTAGTCGAACGGGCTGGCTGCATGGTTGGTTTTCGTGGTTTTTCCTATGTGTAAAGTGATTGCGAGTCAATTTTCTTAGAAACTTCTCATCGAAGACATCTACCGCTTAGGCACATAGCCCTCGTGGACTTTGCCGTATTCAAATAATGTAATATTTTTCTCACGAATTAAGTTCAAGTTGTAGAGACATTAGGATTTTTTAGGAAGCAGGAGTTGTGAAAAATGAGCAATGCCCTCGAACTCCGTCCTCTCAAATACGCGTCGAGCGTGCTGACCCCTACACCAGGAAGGCATGCTAAGAAGGCGCGAGAAATACCTTATATACTCCTTCTTTTAAAGGGCGACTGGGGGTTAAGGAACCCAATCGCCAAATCCTGGTGGAGAATCACCATCCACCACCCTTTTAGTTCGGGCGCCACTGTAGAGTCATTAGGATTTTTTGGAAGCAGGAGATGTGAAAAATTAAGCAATGACCTCGCCGGAACTCGAACCATGTACCTCTCGAATTCGCGTTGAGAGTGCTGACCACTTCATCACGAAAGCATGCTAAGGAAGCGAGAGAAATACTTTATAAAATAGTATAGATTATAGTTTTGTTGAAAAAATTAAAAAGCCTTTACTCTCCCTAATTTTAGAATCAAGATTCAGTTTGCTAATTTTAGAATTAGAAGCTTATCCATAAGAATTATTGGAAACAAAGCAATGCACAGAAAATTTAAATGCTTTTATCGATTTAGTTGAATATGTGTTTAAATGTTAAAAAAAAAGAAGTAACCGGTAATTTGAGGCAAATAAGAAATTGAAAATATGCAGGTCTAATTTTATTTGTCGATGCAGCGATATTTAGGAGATGCTGAGGAAATTTTAAAATTCTGCCAAATTTCGTCAGAAAGTTCGCTGCTCGAGATCTCAGACTTCATGTTTAATATTTTTGTATTATTATTATTTATAGAATGTTCGTAACTAATTTGGTTTCAAGTCTTTTTATTTCGAAAGAATAAAGAAAGATTGACATTATTAGTCCAAAGGGGCTTTGTCCTTGAAGGACTGTTGTTTTCGATTTGCGATTTTGCGTTGAATCACTATACACTTTTCAAACTGTTGCCCCAAAATGTTAGAGTCTTGCATTATATTTGAAGAAATTAAATAATGAAAAGTCTGCATAAATGTATGTATATTTCTCGCATTGTGATAAAACAACGGTACACATAGCCATCGAATTTTGAATGACGTAATCTTCCTGCGAACATGGGCATGTATGGCAACACTCTACGGGGGGGGGGAACCTTTTTATCTCCTATGGAGGTAGGAAAGGGAGGAGGGGCCAAACAGCGCTAAAAGTGAAGCACTGCTTTGAAGCTAAAAGTGAAGCACTGCTTTGAAGCTTGGGTCACCAGATGGGGTGTTTTTTGTTTACATTCAGAAGCTCTCTTGACAAGATTCTGATAGTATTTCGACACACGACAGTTCCATAGAAATCGAAAAAGGGACACTTTCGCATGAAAGAAACATTCATAGTGTGATGGATAATAGCAATTTGTATAGTTTAGTGATATTTACGCAAAAATCACATCGTGGTTATTTTTCGATAACTAACAACAGCGATTTTGATTATGAATTTGTTTTATAAAATTCTAAGCTGTTGCTCTACAAAAATATACATTTTAAGAAAAATGTTATGCTTAAAGAATGAAAAATACCTTACGGTACATTTAAAATTGTATACGTCTTTCGATACCCTTGATAGAGTATTCGCTACTTTTATTTTATTTTCCAAACGTCAAAATGTTTTAAATACAACAAATTTTTTTCACATCCATATATTATTGTAACATGTACCTTTTAAAATTTTTTAGAGGAGAGGCTTTACTGCTGCTCATTTTAAACCCATCGTTTTAATTTTATATATCTGAAAAATAATTACTTTGGGCTTACACGTTTTATAAATATAAAATTATGTGTGTTAAAATATTTGTTATTAGGCACATAGGTCAGATTAAGTTTTTATTAAATAGAGTAACGCATGCAAGGGCTATCTGCCTAAAGAGAGAGATGCCATCGTGGAGGAATTTTGAAGAAAAACTTACCTTTGAGTGGGTATTAAAAATAATACTTATAATTTTCATTCAAATTATATTCATATATATTTTTTATGTAAAACTTTCGGGTGTATGCTAAATTAGTGTAAATTACTTTACACGAAAAATATAGTGAATGCACAGAAATTGAAGATTTGCACATGCCGGAAATAAAAAATAGGAAATATGTATGGGTATTTATGCATGTGCTTGCAAAAAGCATGTATCTGCCTTTGACAAAATACTTAAATATTCATTAAATTATTTATAAATGTATTTGAAATGAAGAATTTATTCACTTATAAACAACTGTGAAAGTGCTGTGAAGAAATCTAATTATTAAATGTATCTAATTTATAATGATTATAAATGTTATCTAAATACAGTCAAAAGTCGTTAATTCGGACACCCATAATCCGGAATGATCTATAATCCGGACCTCAAAGCTAAAAACTTTCCGCGCATGCGCCACGTTGGCACATGCGCACAGGCGTTTTACGCGTGCGCATAAGACCTTGACTACTGCGCATATGCGTGTGCGCAAGTGCAGAATACGTTTTCGCCTGCGCGTTTAATGTATAACGGACGGTGTAAGCTCTAATTATCTATTTCAGTTAATGTTAATGATTGCGTTGTTCCTCGATCTTCGAATTGGATCCCGCTTATTATTTTTTGCAGACTGTAAGAGCAATTTTATAAAAGTAAACTTGAACTTTCAATTATGTCAAATAGAATTTCCGATGCTGGAACTTCCAAAGGATCTACAAAACGAAAGTATGTTTCGATGTCCAACAAACAAAAAATGGATAAAGACATGAAGAATGTGACAGAGAGGTTAGTGAAAACGAAAAAATTTCGATTGACAAGTTAGTCGGTATTCTCGGCACAGCAATTAACGGGACTTGAACAGCGGAACTTTGTAACTGAACAAGAAATTATGTCTGTTTATAGAATTAAAGAGAAAGTATTATCGCATAAAACGAAGCAACTTACATTGAAAGAAATGTTTAATAAAGTAAACAAATAAATATTAAGCCTTTTTTTTTTTTGTAAAATTTGATACTTTTTAGATCATAATTGTTCTTTATTTCATAAATTACGGTTTCATATTTTTAATTTTAGAATTTCTGCATGCCATCTTACGAGATTTAAACTGATGATCTATAATCCGGAAAAATCGATAATCCGGAATCGCCGAAGTCCCGACGAGTCCGGATTAACGACTTTTAACTGTATATAATAACCTTAATATTGAATTGTAAACATAAATTGAAATCCTGTTGACAAATACGTTATAAAACTATTTAAACAAGAATTGTTCGTATTGGAAAGCAATCTGTTGAAAGGTATTGTAAAGCAAATGCTATGAGATGCGCACTTAAGAACGTAATAAAGAGTTTTGGAATATGTATTGTTGAAATGAAGGGTAAAAAAATCTGATAAGTATAATTAAAAGAATTATTCCCCTTACATTTTATAATAACCCAGTTACAAGTTTTAAATAATACTTAAAAAAACTTATTTTATTCCCTTTCAGAAATGTTCAGAGAAAGTACTATTTAATACCTATTTAATTATTAGGAATTAGCAAAATACTTATTTAAAGTATTTCGCTAATTCCTAATAATTCTCTAATTTAAACTGAACCGAATAGAGCATTAATTATAAATTGACTTACATTTTTCGATTTAAGGTATCCGACCTCGTTCGGGTACCATTTTTTAAGAAATGGTTTTTATTTTAACTATAAACGTATTAATTTGAAGATAAGCATACTAATAAGTGAAAACAGCTTAAAAAGTAATGCTAAGTAATTTTAATTTTGAAAAATAATGAAAAAAAAGGATAATTTTTGCTTAAATTTTGTCATTACGGCAACAACCACGGTGAACAATGTATACATAAATATACAGTTTTTTTAATTTGTATTTATGTTTACACTTATTTTGTATGCAATGAAGCAAAATAATTAAGAAATATTTATATGTTTTTGAGATATGTCAAAATATATAGTATTAACTGCATATTTTCCTATTATTGCATCCAAAATCTAAGAATAAAAAGTAACAATTCAACTTCTAATTAATATTTCTAAAATCTTCTGCTTCAGAGCATGCATCAGATTATATGAAACATGCATAGAAAGTATCATTTAGTTTTATTCATAAAATTGGGAGTTATGGTTGTTACCATTGCGATATTTACTGAAAAACACATTTTTCAGAAAACAAGTTTAAAGTTTTCATAAAACAATTTCTTAGTGAAAAATGTATCCCTGATAATTAAAATCCCCTTCTTTTTAATTGACACCTTGTTTGTATTTTCACAAACATTGCGCTTTTCTTTCGAACAAAGCGTAATTTTTTCCTTTGGATTTTTGTAAAACTTGCGGAATGGCGCCAAGAGTCATGATTTTGCACTTTATCAAGTTTTAGAATTCTCTGCTCAGTGTAAAATTCAGAACACACAGCTAACCTTGAAAATGCTTCAAGCAAACCTATAAATCACTATACATTAAATAACAGCACTTGTTATTTAATGTTATTTAATGATTGCTCCAAACATTAATGTTCGCGAGGAACAATTTGCAATAAAATGCCATTAAAACGTTCTTTGATATTTTGAGTTTTGCCATGTATGCACTTTTTTAATAACTCTTGTTTATGTAGTAAACTCCGTATATGTGTAGGTTTAATTAAATTTAAAATATATGTTGATATACCAGAGGGTTTTGGCTGATTTTTTTCTTTTCTGCAATCGCACATTGATAGTTGCACCAACTCGTTGATTGAGGAGGACATTGGCTTCGAAGAAGAGCTACAATGGAACAAGCAGCTAGTACAGCCTGCTGCATCTCAATTAAGTTTCCAACATTACTTCTAATTGCAATCCCTAATTCTGTAGTTTATCAATAAAAGAACCAATCAGTTTACCTTTCCCTTTCAATCCAGGAGTGGAGTTTTTTATTTTTCGTAGTACACTACTAACCCTTTTCTGTAAATGTCCAATGCATTCCAGTTTCTTGACCGAATCTTTACCATATATATTTTTCACAATTAAAAATCCCTTAGAATCTCCATCCTCATAATACTCCGTGTACTTCAGCTTTCGTAATTTAATAGATCATTTAAAAAGCGAATAAACACCAACTGCTTCCACACCCGAAGCTGCTTATAATTTGCAGAATAATTATGTTACGCTATATATATTATGAACTATATGTCGTGCTGAAGATTGCATTCCATTTTGTTTAGTTTGTTGCAAATGATGCAAAAATGTGACATAGCCTTCAAATCAAGACTCGACAAAGCAGTAACACATCGTAATCGCATATTTGCAGTAAAAGATTTATATTTTATGTGCGGCTATAACTGATTTTTGAAACAGTGAAAATTTACGAAGCTCACGACTCTCAAATTAGAGCGGATGCTGAATTATTAACTTCTTGTATAATAAAAAGGGCTTCTTTAATACGAACTGCTTAATTTCATCAGTCCCTTAAATAAAAAGTTATAATAAATAAGCACTGACATACATTCATTTTGTAGAGGCAGTCTTATAAATACAATATAAATTAATGAAACTGACTAACTCCTTTAGATACCACAAAAGAATAAGTGAAAATCAACTTGCGTAAAATCCTGAAATCAGGGGCGCATCCTGAGTTTTCATAAAGGATATGCTGCTGAACCCCAAATCAAAAAAAAAAAAAAAAAAAAAAAAAAAAGTATGAATGGAAGTTAGAATTGCGTGTATTCGAAAGTTGGCTATATTATTTGCCTATTAATATATTGATAAATATTGCACAGCATGTAAAATAATGAAATACACACAAACAATTTTTTAATTAATCAGGTTTAAGGTCTGAAATACTGAAATCGAAATTTTTCCACATAAAATTTGAGAATAGTTTGTAAGGATCCTAAGTTTTACTAACGTTTATTTTATTTTAAATCTTTACTATCATTTCTTATTTTCTACTTCCGGCCAGAATTAAACGCTTTAACTTATTTATGCAAATTGTCTTGCTAACGCCAAGTACTTTAAGTTGTGGCTTTTTGCCAAGCAAGAGAGAGGAAGGAGTTATTGGAAGCAAGCCGCTTGCCATTGTAGTTTTACGAGTTTTCACTCGGTTGCTGGTTGCCTTCAAGGCCAGAGGTTTAGTTCTCTTGATAATTGCAAACGTATCGTAGTTTTAGCAGCTCGGCGTACTACATACGGACCTTTGTTAAAAAAAGGCCAATCTTAATGCTAGACACTTATATACTAATTCAAAGTTAGTTTTAGTTAGTAGTTTTTATATAAGGTCTGAAATACTGAAATGGAAATTTTTCCAGATAAAATTTGAGAACAGTTTGTAAGGATCCTAAGTTTTACTAACGTTTATTTTATTTTAAATCTTTACTATCATTTCTTATTTTCTACTTCCAGCCAGAATTAAACGCTTTAACTTATTTATGCAAATTGTCTTGCTAACGCCAAGTACTTTAAGTTGTGGCTTTTTGCCAAGCAAGAGAGAGGAAGGAGTTATTCGAAGCAAGCCGCTTGCCATTGTAGTTTCACGAGTTTTCACTCGGTTGCTGGTTGCCTTCAAGGCCAGAGGTTTAGTTCTCTTGATAATTGCAAACGTATCGTAGTTTTAGCAGCTCGGCGTACTACATACGGACCTTTGTTAAAATAAAGGCCAATCTTAATGCTAGACACTTATATACTAATTCAAAGTTAGTTTTAGTTAGTAGTTTTTATATAAGGTCTGAAATACTGAAATGGAAATTTTTCCAGATAAAATTTGAGAACAGTTTGTAAGGATCCTAAGTTTTACTAACGTTTATTTTATTTTAAATCTTTACTATCATTTCTTATTTTCTACTTCCGGCCAGAATTAAACGCTTTAACTTATTTATGCAAATTGTCTTGCTAAAGCCAAGTACTTTAAGTTGTGGCTTTTTGCCAAGCAAGAGAGAGGAAGGAGTTATTGGAAGCAAGCCGCTTGCCATTGTAGTTTCACGAGTTTTCACTCGGTTGCTGGTTGCCTTCAAGGCCAGATGTTTAGTCCTCTTGATAATTGCAAACGTATCGTAGTTTTAATAGCTCGGAGTACTACATACGGACCTTTGTTAAAATAAAGGCTAATCTTAATGCTAGGCACTTGTATACTAATTCAAAATTAGTTTTAGTTAGTAGTTTTTATATTCTTACGTTCAGACCACAAGTGGTTGGTTTCTGTATTCCGAAGTTTCGGAAATTCCTGTAAAGATAGAAAATAAAGGGTTTCGTATACCCTTCCTGCTTGTATTGTCTACTTCACAATTTCTTGAACATAGCTTGAGTAAGCTCCCTGTTCCAAGTCAGGAACATTTATGTCTTTTGCAAAAAGAAGGAATAACATGTCGTATGTTACACTGTATTATCCATCAGGAGGCATTATGTGGTTTATCCCTACAACTAAAATGGACAAGGTTTGCAAAATTACTAATTTAATTCGCGGCAGAAATCGTTCTCTTGCACACCGAAAATTTAAAACATTTTTGGATGAATTGGAAACTGATTATGGAGATTTTCTTTCACATCGTTCGTTGGTCAAGTGCTGGAAAGTGCTTGAGGAGGTTCTTTACACTTCGAAAAGAAGTTCATCTTTTTCTCATAGAATTTCCCGTCAATGAAAATTTGACAGCAAATTTAGTTGATAAAAATTTTATTTATTCACTTGCTTTCCTAATGGTGTAAGGATCCTAAGTTTTACTAACGTTTATTTTATTTTAAATCTTTACTATCACTTCTTTTTTTCTACTTCCGGCCAGAATTAAAAACTTTTAACTTATTTATGCAAATTTGTCTTGTTAACGCCAAGTACTTAAGTTGTGGCTTTTTGCCAAGCAAGAGAGAGGAAGGAGTTATTAGAAGCAGGCCGCTTGCGATAGTAGTTTTACTCGTAGTAGCAACATTCAATGGAAACTCACCGGTAACCAGTTTTTTGGAAAAATTGGATGACCACTTCATGCTGTACCCAGTCCATGAATTCCAGAAAGTCACCTTAGCTACCAGCGCTTTGAGGGGCCAAGCGCCTAATTGGTTCAAATGTATAGGCAGAAGCCTCTTGGGTCAAGCGGGAAGTCCCACCTATACTTACGAAAATTTCAAGACTGTCTTAGTAAAAGCCTTCCCTGTCGTAAGAAATCGTTCCAAATTAGAAGCGGAACTCTTCAGCATATACCAGAAACGAATTGAAAATCTCTCAAGCTTTATTTTAAGAAAATTTCACGCCT
This sequence comes from Stegodyphus dumicola, assembly GCF_044657685.1. Lineage (NCBI taxonomy): Eukaryota > Metazoa > Arthropoda > Arachnida > Araneae > Eresidae > Stegodyphus > Stegodyphus dumicola. Next base: position 207,571,773 of record NC_140771.1, read on the forward strand.
TTAAACTCTTGTATAGAAGCCGTCCGGATCCTGAGATAATCCAAGTGATTTTGCCGAGGTTACTTTCCCAAGTACAAGACTTTATTGAATTAAGGAATCCGACTACACTGGAAAAGTTATTTGAGCTAGCAATCCAGTTTGAAAGTAGAAGAACGGCAGACATTGAAAGAAGACGCCAGTATGAGCAACGAAGCCAGTTTGGTGCGCCAAGACCACAGCAAAGGCAAGAACACGGCTACGGAAGCAAAGTGAATCAGTGGGCAAGGAAACCGGAGTATCCAAAAACAACCGGCGAACGTCGACAGTTCAATAGTAAGCCAGAAAAAAAGTCTGAAGGCCAGCGGAAAAAGAAGGAAGGCATGGAAAAGAAGAAACAAAATTTAAACTAAAACGGATTTCTGCTGACGGGAGGGTGCGGAAATCTGAAGGCCAAGAAAACCCCTCATCCTTCAAGTTAAATACAGTTATGGTGAAAAATTTGACTCTTCCAAAGATTGAAGTTTTGGTGAATAACATCCCAGCCACCGCACTCCTGGATACAGGCGCGCAGTGTTCCTGTGTGGCACAAGAATTTTTTAGGAAGTATTTCCGTAGATACCGCATATATAATTCGGATAATACGACAGTGTTAGCTGCGCAGGGAGAAAGATGCAAATGCATAGGTAAAATACCCTTATATATTCGTATCAAGGACGAGCAAGTAAAGATCATGTTTTTTATCGTAAAAAATTTACAAACACATGTCATTTTAGGGATAGATTTTCTTTCAGAGGCGGAAGCAACGCTGGATTTTAACGAAGCGTCCCTTAAGCTGACGATGAAACCAGTTCGAGAAGAAAAAAGAGAACCACCGACGTTAAATCTCAACCACCTGCCTACGGGAGAGCAACAAAAATTCGACAAGTGGTAAGTGAATTTGCTTCGTTATTTAGTGATATTCCCGGATTTACTCAAGTTACTAACCATAGTAGCGACACCGGAGATTCACTGCCAGTTCGCCACAAACCATATCGGTATGATAAGAATAAAGAAAAAATTATAGAGTGGCACATTCGAGATATGTTACGTAAAAAGATCATAACGCCCATCTCAAGTAGTTATGCTAGCCCGGTTGTGTTATGTAAGAAAAATAATGACTATCCGGTAACACATCCAAAAAGGTGGCGTTTTGCAATTGACTATCGTAAATTAAACTCCATGACTAAATATCCGGTATATCCGTTACTATTATTGAAGAAATTCTAAGGAATATAACTTCTACCAAATATATGACTACCTTAGACTTAACGAATGGTTATTTTCAAATAGGGATTAAACCGGAAGATGTGCCTAAGACTGCTTTTATAACCAAGTCTGGCACTTATGCATTCCTGCGTATGCCGTTTGGCCTTTCAGGGGCACTCGCAAAATTTCAGCGATGTATGGACATTGTGCTAAGGCACAATGAACCAGATTTCAACTAAGAAACTCCTGTTTAGATGCAGTACAGATGAAAAATCTTGTCCATGGAGTTGATAATGTAAAAACGACTTTTTTAATTTCTAGTTTCTAGTGAGAAATGTTTGTAAAAAATTGGCCTTGCGTTAGATTCTAGAGCTAAAAGTTTTCAACAAGGTCGTTTTAGAACTCAGTTTCAAACTAATTAACTCTGGCGGGAAGTATGTAAGGATCCTAAGTTTTACTAACGTTTATTTTATTTTAAATCTTTACTATCACTTCTTATTTTCTACTTCCGGCCAGAATTAAAAGCTTTTAACTTATTTATGCAAATTTGTCTTGCTAACGCCAAGTACTTAAGTTGTGGCTTTTTGCCAAGCAAGAGAGAGGAAGGAGTTATTAGAAGCAGGCCGCTTGCCATAGTAGTTTTACTCGTTTGCTGGTTGCCTTCAAGGCCAGAGGTTTAATCCTCTTGATAATTTTAAACGTATCGTAGTTTTAGCAGCTCTCTGTACTGCATACGGCTTTTGTTAATTAACGGCCAATCTTAAAGTAGGCACTTGTATCTTAATCCAAACTTAGTTTAGTTAGAGTTTTAGTTAATATTTTTATATTCTTACGTTCAGACCACAAGTAGTTGGTCTCTGTATTCCGAAGACCGGAAATCTCTCTAAAGATAGAAAAATAAAGGGTTTCGTATACCCTTCCTATGTGTATTGTCTACTTCACAATTTATTGAACATAGCTTTAGTAAGCTCCCTGTTTCGAGTCAGGACAGTTCATGTTTCCAAGGCAAGTAAAGAGGAATACCAGTCCTGATAACGGATATTACAAATTATTTAAATATTTTGAATAAATCCTTGCAAGGACAAGATCAAAATGTGTGTTGCCTTTATAAATATTTTACTGGATTTAGAAACAAATTAAAATTGTTAAGGTTTAATTTGGAGCAAAATAATTTATTTCATTTTGAATCTTGCAAAGAGATCTATGAAGAAATGAAGAAATGTAATATAGAAGCGAATTTTAAAATATTTCTACCAAAATTGGATATGCTAATTACAGATTTCAAGGAAAGATTTTCTCAATTTGATGATCTTAAACCGTCTATTGATTTATTTTGTGATCCAATTAATATTGATATCAACTCCGTTGATCTTAAATATCAAATAGAATTATGCGACCTGCAGGCTGACCCATTTTTTACATCTCGTGGAGTAACTGGAATAGAAATATTCAAATTTTTAGATAAAGAGAAATATTCAAAATTGAGAGATTTTGGACTTCAAATTGTATCAATTTCGGAAGTACATATATCTGCGAGCGTGTGCATACTCCGATATGAAATATATAAAGTAAAAATATAGAAACAGTTTGAAAGATTCCACTCTTGATGATATAGTTAGACTTGCTACAACAAATATTGATGTGGACATAAAAGATATTGTTGCTAAACAATTACTGCCACAATGTTCTCATTAATATATTACGAATATTTTAAAGTTTTCTTTTCAGTATAAATAAAATACTTTTTTTAATTAACATAAACTGACTTTTCATTAATCAACCTTCTTGGCCCCCGAAATGTTTGGTGAAGAAAATATGGCCCGTGGGCTATGATAAGTTGGACAGCGCTGTCTATACCTAACACGATGTTAAAACTTCTACACGGGCAAGTAGCGCCACCTATTGTAAAGTCAACCGTAAATTATACAAACGTAATATATCATTTAATCGAATATGATATTTGTAACCTTTTACCTAATTCATTCTCATATAATTCATATCAATGTTTTTAAAGATAGTGATCAAATCTATTTTCTCAGTTCGAAATTTTAGTACGATAACAGAAAAGTAATCAAATCGATTACGAGATTGTTTCTCTGCTGATAGACTAAATTAAACTCTGTGCAAAAGAGAAATACAAGAGCTAGGAAATATATTTTACACTTTCTTTCACTGTATAATTGATTATTTATCTTATCCATAAATTGAGTTAGTGATCATGATAAGATATTTAAAAGCTTCTAATTCTACCAACTTAATGTTGATCTTATATGATTATTTTTTTTTAAATCCCGAACAATTTAGACAAGTATTATTTCATAACCGTAGAAAATATTTGCATATTTGGTGTAGACAGGGAGTTAGCCTAAGTCTTCTAACGTCATTACTTATCATAGGAATAATTAAATGATTCGTTTTTTTCCCTTATTCATATTGTGTGCGTCGATGAGAAAATACTGACTCTACGCGTCTCTTTTTGAATCTGAAAAAATTAACATCAACATCTAAGAATGAACATACGATTGTTTCAGCGTTTTCCAAGTGAATAACTTTAAATATCATTATTTGTCTTTAAATAACTTGTGCGCCATCCAGCTTTCCACCCTCCCTCGCATTTCCTAACTTTTCTGGTTTTGGACTTATTCCAGTTCTAAATGTTTTTGTCAGAAGTCATTCGGCCTTCGAACTTTCAAAATCGGTGCCAGAGAAGTTAATTTACGGTGCCTTTTGTTGCTTTTAAATTCTTTAGTCGAAGGTGGTGTCTTAGAATGTATTATAAGTCAGTTACATTTCTTTATTTTCGCCCTGAAGCACAGGCAGAATCCGAATCTTAATTTATTGATTTCCGTATTTGAATGCTAACGCTATCAATAACAAATTAAACGAACTTCAAGAGAAAAAAAGAAATCTTTCTTCAACCATTATGCAACGTGACAACCACTAAGTACAAGGTTGTTAATTGTTCGAAATCCTCCTAACAAGGACAAAAAGCAATTTTTAAAAGAATAAATTCTTCTTGGTTTTTGAACAAGATTACTTGACAAGAAATTTTAATAAGATTTCAAATGCTGCATAATCTTATTTCTTGACTATATGTGGGTAGAATTATAAATTATATATATATATGTAAGATAAAAATGTATGAATCAGAATTATGATATAACTATAAACATTAATTCTTCCTCTCTATTCTAAAATCGTAATAACTTATCTGCATTGCGTCATTCAAATTAATCATGCGATCTTACGTAACCGTTAATACCAGATGCCTCTTGACGACCAATCACCGAATTGTAAACCAAAACTTTTCTCTTCGCGTGCTTCCATCTTTCATAACTACGCGCTTCAGCTTCTGTCTCTGCTCTTCCTATTGCAATAATATCAATAATGTAATGGTACGAACAGGCACGATTAGGGTGCCAAGTGATCTGTGGCCACATAATGTCAATAGGAAATAAAAATGGAATTAAAATCGCCTGGACTGCCAAGTTTTATTTACGAAGTCAACACATTAGCTTACGACGCAATCGGAATGCTTCCTCTTCAACATAGCATAACTACGCATCAACAGTGCTCCGTCTTTTTCCATGCTTTTATAATGTCAAACTTCCTCTTCAACATAGCATAACTACGCATAAACAGGGCTCCGTCTTTTCCTTTGCTTTTATTATGACAATATGACAATTAGCCGGCAGGATAGTTTCCTGCAGCCTGAAACCTCAATGGAAAATTTAGTTCAGCTCTTCAAATCATCATTTTGTGTAAATCCAAGATACTGTGAAAGAAGTGAATCATCAAATTTGTTTTTTTCAGTGTTTAAAAAATAACAAATCATTCTTCTGCTGTGGTGTTTTGCAAGTGCTTCAAAAAATAATCACGCGTAGTGTTTACAGATTGAAAGTAATCTCTCGATAAATTGAGAAGTTCGAATGCCTAGTGAAAAGGAAAATTTAGAAAAAAAGTGCTTTAAATCATCAGTGAATTACCGTTTAGGAATTCAGCATTACGGTGGGTTCAAGGTCGATCTGAGTTAAGTGTTTGCAAGTATGTGCGACAGAAAATTATATGCGCTTCTGCTTTTTCAACAGCTCAAAAATTGTTACATTCGTGTGAATCTAACTCAGGAACTAAATCATTTAATATGCTGCGAATTCTATAGTTTTCATTTCAACTTTGGTTAAAATTTCTGCAATTTGTTTTGAGAAAATCTGAAATTCTTGTTCATTAATTTTTCATAGTTATGTGTGAGCAAATTAAGTAACGAATTTTAAGCTATTTAAATTATTCATAGGGAAGGATATAAAGAGAAGTTTTTATGTTTTTGAAATTTTGTTGAGAATTTTGAATACGAATTTTATAATTATTCTAAAAATGAAGTAGGTGTAAAAAATAAGTGAAATTATTGCAGATACGTAATATGAAATTATGGTAAATGCAAGTTAAATTTATGGGTGATTGTGTCTTAAGTATAGTATGATGAGGGTGTACTCGTTACTTCAACAGAGGCCTGTAATTACCTCTGTACAGTTGTTCCTTTTACCCTCTTAATGCAAGATAATGTTGGAGGCTCTCATTTTATGAGTGTGTGTAATTTTTTTATATTATTAGTATATTTTTTTATTATGGAATGAATTAGAGCAGTTCGAAAAGGCCAGTTACCTTAATGCAAGGAACGGAGGCCTTTTCAAGTAACTGTCTAGGCACCCTGGGCCACCAGTGCAGAGAAACACACTGGTTAGCTCAAGAGGACCAATAAAGAGGACCAATAAACTCAAGAGCCATATTGATGGATATGTTTGTTTAGAAGTATTGCGAGTCTTCCAGTTTGGTAAAATCAGGAATTGTAAATGAAAGATGATAACGGTGAAACCATAAATTCTGAAAATCTTAATCCTATTATTTATGATGTTAAATTATAATTGATTAGTATAGAAATAAGTATCATAAATATTTATGTGCATTACATTTAATTATAAGTAATGATTATGTAAAAGTTTATTTTTTGATATTCTGTAATAACAGGAACCTTCCCTGAAGAATTATGATTATGTGAACTCTCTCAAACAAAAAGACTTTTGGACTCAAATGCTGAAAAATTCAATAGGACTCTAAAAATTAAAAAAAATTATTTAAAAAAATTTATAAATGATACTTTACAGGACAAAAATTTTATGATTTATATATTTTTTTTTACATTTGCTAGTGCTGTAACTCTTTCTCTTTAAAAAGGCTTCTCTGTCGCTACGCCTTTTTCTTTTTGAAGGGGGGAAATATGTAAGATAAAAATGTATGAATCAGAATTAAACATTAATTCTTCCTCTCTATTCTAAAATCGTAATAAATTATCTGCATTGCGTCATTCAAATTAATCATGCGATCTTACGTAACCGTTAATACCAGATCCCTCTTGACGACCAATCACCGAATTGTAAACCAAAACTTTTCTCTTCGCGTGCTTCCATCTTTCATAACAACGAGTTTCAGCTTGTGTCTGTGCTGTGCTTCCTATTGCAATAATATTAATAATGTAATGATACGAACAGGCACGATTAGGGTACCAAGTGATCTGTGGCCACATAATGTCAATAGGAAACAAAAATGGAATTAAAATCGCCTCGACTGCCAAGTTTTATTTACGAAGTCAACAAACACATTAGCTTACGACGCAATCGGAATGCTTCCTCTTCAGTATAGCATAACTACGCATCAACAGTGCTCCGTCTTTCCCCATGATTTTATAATGTCAAACTTTAGAAAACTCAAAACATGATCAAAACTATTATATAAAATATCTCAAAACTGTTTCATTGATTCAGGTAAAACTATAAAGTTCGCATGTATTTTAGCTACCTGTAAGATTAATACGTTTGCGTTTGATTTGAAATTAATCATTTATTAAATATGGATCAAACGAGATTATCGAATGCAATCTAAGTTTCTGTAGTGAATTTATATAGCAGGGTGAACGTAATACACTATCTACCAATAAGTATTTGGACATTTGTGATAGAAAAGATAACAAAATTTATTCAAATTCAGTAGTCGGTAGAGCCTCTATGAGCGGCAGTTACAGCCTTAACCCTCCGGAGCATGCTTTCTTAAAGTTTTTGTATGACCGGCTATTGGAATTTTCTTCCACTTGGCTCCGAGAAGACGTGTATGTTCCGTCACCGATATTGAACAGTTGTTACACCCCTTTGTCGAACCAACTCGTCCTAGAAATTTTTCAATAGCTTTCAGGTGTGGGTTTTGGATAGGTCAGCGTGATTCTAAAAGTAACATGGGTCCAACCCGTAAAACTGCCATTACTTGGGGAGCACACTTTCATCCAAAATAGTGCAGTTAGGCGTCGGCATTGAGCTTAGCATGCATCTGAACCAAGGTTTCCATCCATACCATGAGAAACACTCCCAAATCATTATTCCACCTCCGTCGAACTTTACTGTGGATTTTGGCAGGAGGCGTTATCGAGGTAGACGCCAGATCCAGACCCTGCCATCCGATCAGGCGAAGATGAATCTTGATTTGAAGCTCCAGAGAACTCATTTCCGCTGATCAACAGTCTACTGTCGACGTGCTTTGAATCACATTAACCGAGCAGTGCAGTTGGACAAACGCTTATGGGCGACAGTACGACCATAAAAACCAAGCAGATGTGCTTTCTTACGAATGGTATTTATTGAAACAATACTTCCGGCTGCCTGTTGAAACTCCTGGGAATTCCTCTGGACAGCAGTCGTCTGTCTCTGTCTCCCAGTATCGCGGGTCTGCCGACTAGGGGCACATTCCGGCAATCACTGCTAACCTTCTGAATCAAACTGTCGAATTTGGATAATTCAGCTCAATAGATATGCCCCTTAAGGATAGGCCATTTTTGTGATACCAGACGATTACACCTTTCTCGAAATCATATAACACACCACTTCATGTCATCTTGGATGCGACTAATGCCAATGTTGTTTTCTACACGATATTTAATTGCGGAGTTCGTGACGTATATTAGGACCGCAGATATTGGCGTTTACATGGGTATCCAAATACTTATTGGTAGATAGTGCATAACCTTTGCCACATACTGGAGATGACCTGGCTTTCTAACCATAAGATCCAGGAGTTTACAGGACAACTGTCCAGAGAAAAGATCTCTATTTACTTCGATTCTAGTGCCATGCGTGATAAGACATTAACCTGCCTTATGAAAGAAGAAATACAGTTTAGCACTTTCATAAGTAAAGTACACTTCTCCATCAAAGCAGTTATCTGAGGTCTTCCTGCTATCCTGCTGGAGCTTAAAGAACAGGGCTTTCCAGTGTTAAAAATTAAGCAATTCACTAAGAGTAGAAAATTCCCGTGAAAGAAGAGAAGCTACCTATTTTCTTCTTGTCGTTAATCTTCAAGGGATGAGGGTAGGAAAATCTGCTCTCTAAAATGTATTCAGAGACTGCAAGTGAAGATAAGACGATACCGCCAGGGTAATCGTCCTATTATGTATTTCAGATGTCAACGTTACGGACATGATCAAATGTTTTGTAACGATAAACCTAGGTGATTTAAGTGTGGTGAAGATCATTTAACGCACACTTGTCAGCTATCTAAAGACAAAAAGCCGACTTGTGTGAGATGCAAATCACAACACATTGCTTCTTCCAAAGATCGTGTGTTTTTCAATAAATGCCAAAATTGTCATCTTCGAAGAAATTAAGTCTTATTAAGACTGAAGAAACCTCCTGTGCTGTTCCCTCACCGCCGCAGAAAGCACCCTCTTCGTTCCATGCAAAGAACGCTTTAGGTGATACAGATTTCAGGCAAAAATTTGCTGAATTAGGTTCTAAATTTAGAACTTTGACATCTCCTTTGCAGAAGTTGAAATTAGCTCTCTCGCTATTGGAGATATTTGATACAGAGAAAAATTAGTTTTCCACGAATCATGAAGCAACGTGCACACTGTACGTGATGCAGCCCAATCACGCACTGACGCCTTCTTAGATCCCCCTTTCTTCGCAGAATCTATCGACTCACCTACGCTGTCGCAAGGACTTTCATTTCGTCTTTCCGAAAGCAAAGTGCTTTCTATTCGTCTTTCTCCGAATAAGTATCTTCTCACATGAAGAATTTCCTTCAGGTTTTCTTCAAAAGTCAGACCCTTTAAGGGACTCCATCAGTGAACTGGTAAGAGCAGGAAAAATCATCTCTGCTGAACACCAGTATACCACGCAAAGTATCAAACTAAGTGTATAACCTGTCAAAAAAGAAAGAAATATTTTCTGAATATGAGAGAGATGTTATTAAATAATAAATTACTTAATGTCAAACATAACCGCTTTTATTATTAAAAAGCTTAATATTGTCAGCAACCCTTTGATGACCCGATTAATTAAGATGGCAAGATAGTGCACAGCACGATGCTGAGGCTTGCAAAGTAAGTGTAAAAACTTCTCTGTTTGGACTAAGAAACTTGAAATATGGTTTTACCAAAAGGGAGCGCAATTTGTAATAAGTAGAATAAATTCTAAAAAATGTGAAATTCAATTATTTTGTGTCACAGTTAGAAACCATCGAAAATATAAGGGACATTATCAGTGATTCAAATCAACCCTAGTATTCATTAGCTAAAGGAAGATTGTTAAATATGTTTAAAGAAAACGGAAATAAATGCATCAAAAACGTTGTTATTAGATTCGAAATCAGTGATAAAAGACAACTTCAATGATCTATCGTAGAATATGGGCAAAACATTTGTGTTAGAGAAACTCCCCAGCTCGATCAAGAATATTTTGTTGGTAATCTTAAGAAAAATTTGCAATTATAGCGCATAAAATTGTAGAAATGAATCTGAAGACTGAATAGCATTCTATCAATCATAAACCTTCAAATATTATGGAAGAACTGCATTTAAATGTATCTTCTTTGCGACAGCAAATTTCGTAAGTGTATAAGACAGTATCGACCTAATAAACTCTGTTCACCATCACCAAAGATGTAGAAGTTCAACGTGAAATCGAAAACGATTTAATCCTCTAGGTAAGTACTGCTATTATCATTTCTCCTGAAAAGTGCAAATCTCCATGTACCAGGGAACAGTCGGAAAACTCGCCTTGTTGCCGAAATGAATAGGTGTTGCCCTGTCGCTCTATTCTAGGTAAAACGTCGCCTTGTCGCCGAAAATTTTTAAGATTTGCTACAATTCACTATTATTTGTAACTGACAAAAACAACCCACACACCCGAAAAGATTGCGATTTTAAATATATAGTGCAGCGGACATTAGTTTAATATCTGTTGTTAATTCTGACAAGAAAACCGTGTGTGTGTGTGTGTGATTATGGCAAAGCCTCGAGGGCTATCTGCCTAAGGGGAGGGATGCCTTCGTGGAGGACTTTCTAAGGGAAACTGGCTCGTATACAGGTTACACATGGGGAAAACCACGAAAACGCCCATGCAGCCAGCCCGTTCGCGGGATTCGAACCTCGGACCGAACTACCAGTGTTCAGCGACTTTACCGCTCGGCCGCTGGTGGGCCTCTTACTGCAGATTAGCCAATACGTATAAGCATAAGAATATAAGCGCTGAAATTAACAGCAAACAAGATGCTGCAATGGCATTCCGTTTTATTTCTTATTTTTATATTACTCGAAAAGAAGATATAAAATACTTTTATAAGTAATAACATAATTTATTCCTAAATTTGAAATTAATCTGCACATAGAAAATATCAAAGATGGATTCTTCAACAAATTTATTAATTTGCTATTACTTTTTGAATATTCAAAAATTAAAAAAATGCGTCTTTAAAACGCATGGGCCATTAGGCATTACCTAACCTTGCCTATCTATATATACCTTGTATATAACCCAGTCCCCCTTAAACAACTTAATGGCCCCTATCCAACAGTTATATTCGCAATATTTTGTCGTAGACATATACTTCCAATTACAGAATTGTTTTAAATGACGGAAATATTTATGTTTTGGCAATTTTAAATTAAAAAAATAATTTTTGACAGATACTAAATGCGGCCTTCCAATATCTATGCTTATATTTGGGAAAATGCTACACTCGTTACGAAAAAATAACGACAAAAATTAACCGGGATATTAAATTTCTAAATTTGCAGGGATTTTTTTTTTGGGGGGGAGAGGGGTCATTTTCAGCTTGTTTTGAGGGATCGGTTAATTTAGTTAGAGTAATTCGAGGAAATAATTTAAAGGAAGTGCAGCACAATATGTGTATAATTTAATAAGCGTATGAGCAGGTCATGTGATGCTCATATCATATTTTTTAATATACCAAGTAATTCTTATTTGGTAATTAAAATTTGTATTTCAGTTTGCTAAAATATGTTTTCTTTTCATGCATTGATAATGCTTGCCAGTTTAATATAAACACCGAGAGTTTGGGAGTCTTTTTAAAAATAGAAGTGAAAACAATCAACTTGCACCAGATCGCAAGCATTTTGCTCTAAAGCAGGGTTTCTTAAACTTTTTCAGTCGCGACCCCTTTTTATCACTGAGATTTTTTCGCGACCCCCAGGACCCCATAATATTTAAACAAATTTTGTGGGACCCCATAAGTATTGCGAAAATCCGACACACGCGTGAGTGAAACTGTCAAGTTTTTGCTTTTACTATTGTGGTTTTAGGTCATTAACTTTAATTTCTAATTTTAAGACTTAGAACAATGAGAAAATTTTAAATAAGTAATAGGGCGAAATGACAGCGTCATGTGCAAAGCAAGGAAAATGAACGTTTATATCATAAAAAGAAATACATCGAAACGTTTTCGTTTTTTACTTTGTATTGGCTTGTCTTTATATATTCAGACTTCGAGTTTAAAAGTTCAAAACTTAAAACGCACCCTTCAGATTACGGGAAAGGTGTTGTGACTCACTTCGCCCCTGAATTAGCACCATCCATAGAGGGTCCGGGCTTCATGATTTACACGGATGGGTCGAAGATGGACAATGCAGTCGGCAGCGCATATACAGTTTTCCATAATGGCACTGAAGTGCAAACCTGGAAGTGCCATATGTCTCCGCACAATTTGGTCTTCCAGGCGGAAGCCCTTGCTTTGCTTAAAGCAACAGAATGGGCACAAACTACCACAGCAGAAGATTTTACAATCTATACTGATAGCCTATCGGTACTGTACGCCATCAACGACCCACGCCACACCTCCCCACTCGTGTCTCAAATTCAGGAGACACTAAGAAATACGAGTCCGGTCCAAAAAATTGAAATCTCTTGGGTAAAAGCGCACGTTGGTGCCCAGGGCAACGAACGCGCAGATACCCTGGCAAAAGAGGCAGCACTGGGACCGGGATGCGGTGCAAATAGACCCACCTTTACCAAAGTCACTTCTCAAGCGGCAGACTTGGCAGTCAGCTCTGTCGCAGTGGCAGCAGAAATGGAACACGTCGCCACAGAGTCGGCGAACTTTCGAATTCATACGAAAAGTGGACACGGAACGACTCATATTTGCGCCCTTCTTAACAAGATTCATCACAGGACATGAGCTGTTTCCGACCTACTTCGCAGAGAGAAATATAACCTCCACAGACCTATGTGTCTGCGGAAAAATCGGGTCAGCCGACCACTACCTGACGGAGTGTCAACTCACCACACAATGGCACGTTAAACTCCCGTCGAATAATGTGGCCGCCTTTAAAAGATTCGTGCTGAAACAACCACGACTTATGGACAAAATCAAAAAGAGCATGGATCACTTAGAAGTACTGGGGCAGGAGCTCTGCAGCCCTGCATAGGTGCCGCACATGCCAGTTTCTGTAACATACGTGGCAAAGTGAGTACCTCGCTAGCATATATGCTCAGCGTGCCACAGACGCATTTACAACGTACCTCACCATGCACTGTACCCATCGTACACGCACCAAGAGAATAATGCATAGACAAGTGTATAGTGCAATCTAGAATTCTCTTACAGTTTATGTACGCCTGTTTCTTATGTACATCTCTACCAGTGTAAATTTCTAATATCATGTTGTCAAGTTTTTAAGAAGCTCAGCCCCTGTAGTAGGCATGTATTAAATATTCACATTAATGTGCACTTCATAATATGTCGAATCCACGTAGTATTTAGTGTTCTCATATGCGTATGTGCCTGCATATTTCAGTGTATTGCATTCACGTGTATGTAACAGTAGTATAGTGTAATTGTTTAACCTTATTTACGTGTACTGTATTTACGTATTATCAGTGTATTGTATCCACGTGTATGTTACAGTAGTATAATTGAATAGTTGTATAATCTAATTCACGTGTATTTTTGTGTACATGGTACTTACGTATCAGTGTCAATGTATATCAGTGTAAAGTATATTAGTGTGTCGCATTAATGTGCATAGTGTATAGTATATTGGTGTGAAACATTTATGTATATTGACGCATCGTGTCATTGTTTTATTATGTCTATAAATATATTCTAGGATCATGTTGTCATGTTTCAAGATCTAAGAACATACAGAGTAACACCTGTAGTAGTACTGTGTATTATTAATATTTACATAAAAGTGTATTTTAAAATATATAGAATTTACGCAGTATCTATGTGTATCAATACTTAACTTTTTTATATATTGTAACTTAGCGTAAGTTTCTACCTATCTCAGTGTATTGTATCCACGTGTATGTTACAGTAGTATAATAGAATAATTGTATTATCTTACCTATGTGTATTTTTGTGTATATGGTACTTATGTATTAGTGTCAATGTATACTAGTGTGTCGCATTTATGCGCACTGGTGTATTGTGTCTATCTTTTAGTGTATAGTATATTAGTGAATTATTGTATAGTATACTGGTGTATAGTATATTAGTGTATAGAATACTGGTGTATAGCGTATTAGTGTGTCACAATTATGTGTATTGGTGTATTGTGTCTATCTTTGAGTTTACAGTATCTTAGTGTGTTGCATTATGTACATTGACGCATTGTGCGATTACACGATCAAGTCTATTTGTAAACTACTATATTTATGTCTATTTAAAGTTTCAGCTACAGATAGTTGCATGGTCCGGACAGCACCCGAGTAGTCATTGTAAGCCGTCCAGGTGTCCGATCCTGCTGTCACCTGTCACCTGTCTTTATATATTTTTATTATAAGTTAAAGACATATCAAAACTGCTAAAATTTTTGGCGACCCTCAGTTTAAGAAACCCTGCTCTAAAGAATAAGTTAATTTTGCAACGTAAATTAAATCAGTATTCAAAGCAAAAAAGTAATTTTTGCATTATTCCGGGATAAACAAACCTCTTTTTTTTTTTTTTTTTTTTTTAGCCCAAAGGAAGTTAGCCCAGAAAGGCTATTAATTTTGTTTTGGCATTTTGCGTTGAAAACTTTAAATGTCGGTTCACTTTTCAAACTGTTACCACCAAATATTGTAAGGATCCTAAGTTTTACTAACGTTTATTTTATTTTAAAACTGTACTATCACTTCTTATTTTCTACTTCCGGCCAGAATTAAATGCTTTAACTTGTTTATGCAAATTGTCTTGCTAACGCCCAAGTACTTAAGTTGTTGCTTTTTCCAAGAGAGAGAGAGAGAGAAGGAGTTTTAGGAAGCAAGCCGCTTGCCACTGTAGTTTTACGAGTTTTCACTCGGTTGCTGGTTGCCTTTAAGGCCAGAGGTTTAGCCCTCTTGATATTTGCAAACGTATTGTAGTTTCAGAAGTTCGGCGTACTACATACGTACCCCCTTTAAATAAAGGCCAATCTTAGAGCTAGGCATTTGTATACTAACTCAAAGTTAGCTTTTAGTTAGAGTTTTAGTAGTTTTATATTCTTACGTTCAGACCACAAGTGGTTGGTCTCTGTATTCCGAAGTTCGGAAGTACCTGTAAAGTATTGAAAATAAAGGGTTTCGTATACTCTTCCTGCTTGTGTTGTCTACTTCACACATTCTTGAACATAGCTTGAGTAAGCTCCCTGTTCTTATCCGGGGCATTACATGTTTCCAAAGCAAATCAAGAGAAACCCAAGTCCTGACAATATTACAGAACTCTATTATATTTCAAGAAATTAAATAATGAAGAATCTGCATAAATGTATGTATATTTACCGCATTGTGATAAAACGACGGTATCTATAGCCATCAAATTTTGAATAACGTACGTTTCCACCCGCATATGGGCAACTACTGGACGCCCGAATTTTGGAATTTGTTTTATTACCGATTTCATATTTTGTAACATTTTAACGAATTTTTGATTAACAAACTCAACGATTTCAAAGCAAGCAATGGCAACAGTGTAAAAAAAAAAAAAAAAAAAAAAATTAATCTCTAGCGCGCGAGAGTGTGTATCTGAAATTCTAAAGATATGCTCATTTAAAAATTATTTTGCGATATTGCTGTTGAATTGAATTTTATGGTTTAAGTGCGAAGAACATGATATTTAATAAATAAAGATAACCCACAAAACTTTAAAAAAAACGTCCCTTTGGTAGTTAATGTAAAATTTGAAAAGTTTCCAGATTTTATTTTATTTATTTATTTATTTATTTTCAAAGATAGAACTTGCTTAATTCCTTCCCTAATAATAGGGAGTTCACTATATGGTACTAACATTCTGGTTTTTTGGGAAATACGTGTGGCTACGGGAAATCCCTTTGTGGCTGCGCTGAGCAGAAAAACGTGAAGTTCATAATCCCGCAGTAGAGTCTACAACCGATGTAGGTGAAGAGTGTGTGTCCTTCCGATGTGCCATATCGACGCGGCAAACAGTTGTGAATCATTCCAGCGGGTTGTGGTGATTTCAAGGCGTGGAAACCTGCAGTGGAATATAGATATACAAGACTAGATTGCAACAGGAATGTTGCATAATATCTCGGATAATTTACTATGCCGCCAAGTACCTGCCTAACCAAATGAACTGTTAAGAAGACTCATGCTTGTACCATTCAAGCACATTCATCTGTTATTCATCATATGGTTTTACTAACGTGTCATAGTCTGACGTGATATATTCATCTGATTTGTTAAACTCAGGGAAAGCACTCATTAAATCTTATGTTTTCAACTTAAGCAAGTGTACTCCTTTGGTAGGGAACTTGATTTTACAATACTCCGTACCATGGGTATTACCAGGTTGCTCAATAGATTATTATTATTATTATTTATGTTATCCGCGTTAAGGCACGACACGGAAGGGAGTGAGCCTTCGTGGAGAATTTTGTAAGGGAAACTGGCTCGTATTAACGCTTAACACATGGGCCCATGCAGCCAGCCCGTTCGAGGGATTCGACCCTCAGATTCAGCTACCAGTGTTCAGAAATCCGCTACTGGCGGGCCTCAACTCACTAGATGTGTGTGTATGTGTTTAGCTGATATACCTATCAAACCAGTTTGTTGCTTAATAAGTAACTTATAGGTTCAAATATCTGAGCCGACACTTTTTTAAAAAACCAACATTTATTTTTCACGCCATTTCTTATTCTACAAAATCTTAAATGCAGCTATTTATTATCAAAAAGAAAATAATACGTAGACGTAATGCATCTGCGCACGTGATCCTCACGACAGACGAATTCATTAGTGTTGCCATACAGCTTGTTTTGACTGATTTCCACTAGGATCACACGATATGCATAACGTGAAAAAACTTATCTTATGTACAGAATATTATAAATATTAAATTCAGTACCTACGTCCAGTCTTTTCGGACTCATTTTTTTATTTGTAATAAGAATTTCTAGAATGACATAAACGAACCCTTCAATTTGAAATGCAAAAGTTAAGAAACTGATTGATAAAAAGAAGTTTGAATATTCAACCTTTAATATCACTTCAGTCACTACGTACTCAGCAAGCGAAAAATGTTTACAAGAATTGCTCTCGAAGCGTATCTATATATACAAGCCCATTTTCCTTCGAGCGGCTTGAGAGAGAGCTCTCTCTCATCGATCAAAAAACGCGAGCCAAGAGTTAAAAACGACGGTGAAGAACAAGTCTCAAGAGGTAGCATCAGAAAAAGAATGCCGGGAATAGTGTTGTCAGCGAACATATATTAAAAAAAAACTTAAATAACAAAAAATTACATTTAAGCATAGGTGATTCATCGTAATCGCATTATCACTTTTTTTTCAAATGGTGTCACGCATTATATTAAATATGCTTTTATTTATTTATTATTCTTGTTTTGTAGTACACCATCTAAGCCTATAAGCTTGACTGTTTTATGTGATGTCAGGGGGGGTAAAAATATACTGTTTTGTTCAGTATTTCTTGCGCAAAAAATAATGTTTGAATTAAATTGTCATATAAATAGCTGCAATAATATCACTGAGTTTTTATATCGCAATAATAACATTCCTTTGTAATGCTTAGAACTGTGCCAAGCTAAAAAAAAAAAAAAAGTTTAAGTCGATATCAAATATTATAGCGAAACGAAAAGCAAACTTCAGCTTGCCAATTCTAGTGCATATTTTACTATTAAATTAATTCAATGATGTGTAAAAAGAAAAAAAATAATGCATTTTATGCGTCGTTCAGATAGGTTTAAAATTATTTTTTAAAAAATTCTGAAAGCTTTCAGATTTTACATTACGCCCAAAGGGGATTTTTTTTTAACATTTTGTGTGTTACTTTTATTTATTAAATATCATGCTCTTCTCACTTAAACAACAAAATTCAGTTTAACAGCGATATGGCAAAATAATTTTAAAATGAACATATCTTTAGAATTTACGATACACAGTTTCGCACGCTGGAGATAAAAAGGTTTTTTTTACCCCCCGTAGAGTGTTCCCATTGCTCGCTTTCAAATCGTTGAGTTTGTTATTCAAAAATTCGTTAAAGTTTTACAAAATATGAAATTTATTATAAAACAAATTCCAAATCTCAAATTTGATCTTCTACATATTCATATTCGTAAGAGGATTACGTCATTCAAAATTTGATGGCTCTATGTACCGTTGTTTTATCACAATGCGAGGAACATTTATGCAGATTCTTTATTATTTAATTTTTTTAAATATAATACAGGGCGATAATAGTTTGTGGCAAAAGTTTGAAAAGTGATACGGACATTTACAGTGAATCGACGCAAAATGCCAAAACAGAAATTAATAGCCTATCTGAGCTAACATTCCTTTGGGCTAAAAGAAAAAAGTAAAATGTATTTTTGAAAATAAGATTATTGTGATTGTATTTTATGTTCAGCTAAAGGATTGAATGACAATTTCAGTAGAATCAGAAAACTGTTCATCAAACAGTAAATTAAAAAAATTCTGCAATAATAAAATTAGAATATTTGGTAAATAAATTTGGTAGAGATATTTTGAGCGAAAAAGTTTAAAGCCCGCTTCTTTTTCAGTTGAAGAGTTTTAGAAAAATGAATTGTTTGTATACAGATCTATAAAATCAAGCTTAGTTTTACGGATCATTGTTTAAAATCTCAATAGAAATCTTGTGTACTATGAATAGACAGAAGCTTTCTTGACTCTTTGGTGGGAATTCACTGAGCCACAAACTGATGAGAAAGTGCTCTATGTTTAAAACTCTGGTATTCGTTTCTTAGGTAAATTTGCTTAAAGAAATAAAAAACACAAAATCATTATCATTAATCTTTTTCTTTCCATCTGAGTTTCTATTAAATTTTGTTAAGATTACTTTAATTTGGCATAATCGTTAAAGATCACATTTCTTTCCAGAATTAAACTGACCGAAAATCAAAACTTTCTGTTTTCTCAAAAAACGATTTTGATATCTGGGCTGAATTTAAATGACTTTGATTCAACTCGACTACCAAACCACCAAACTGAATCTAAATAATTTTTAAAGGAAACAAAAGAGGATAACTTTAATTTAAATCTTCAAATAATTCAATTAAAGTAATGTTAGTTGCTACTGGAACATTTAAATTGCATATACCAGATTTTGTATACACATATATACATAAATTGTATATATATGTGTGTGTGTGTGTGTTTACATATATACATATATATACCAGATTATATAACAGCTTGCTATCCGAAGCTTAAATTTGTCTCTTTGAATGAGCTACACAGAGGCTTTTTCAAGCAAAGAGAAATTGGAAATGTAGAAACTAGAAACAAGCCAGTTTGAAACTGAAGTAGGAAGACGGGCTTAGACGGGCTTGTTTATATAGTAAATAAGTGAATTTAAACGCAGCATTTCTCCATTCTTCAGAAAAAGTCCAGAAAACATGAACGATAACGAGAAAGGCAGGCAAGTGAGGCCCAGCTAAGAGCCAAATATCGATCAGGTCATTATTTGGTAGCATTGGTCATTAATATTAGCAATTCACTGTATCAATCCGGCAAAACGTTTTGGAACTTTCGTCGATTTTGAGAAAGCAATTTTCAAAGACTCAGCAAGGCAGATATGTATGCAATAAAGCCAGTGAACTGCGGCCATTAACCATTTTTCTCAGAAGCATCCATTTGAATTGCGACATACAACATCAAGTTTGAATCTAAGATCAATCGGCTAGGAACTCATCAGTGACGTAGATACATTCAAAGTAAATTCTAAAACATGTCCACATCTAGAAAAAGCCAAGCAGCCGAAATTTACTCTATATTTTCTTAAAGATTTTGATTACTATGATGATAGTAAAGTCACGAGAATGAGAGTATCATAAAAATTGTTCCAAGAGTTCCTATATAATTAATTCCTTAATTATCCTAAGACACAAAAATGAGATCTTAGATGATAAAATAAGATCTTATGCAAGGCATACGAAAATAGATTTTGCCCTGCAATTTTCTCCACGCACGATATCCGAGACAGAGTATGTTCATCAACGAATGCCTTGTAAATACGCATATACATTCTTTGTCGCTAAAACTCAGTACTAAATTATAAAGAAACTTCGCTTACGTCAGATGCATTCTCGCCTTTTGTCATTTTCTCTAGATTTTATTTGACGACACAATAAATACATTTACAATAAATGGAGCACATATAAACTTTAGTTAGTGTTTCGCGTTCGTGTTACATCTTTCTCAGTCATCAAGGTTCTGCACTAGTCCAAGGAATCCAAGCGCACACAGCGCAGTCTGGTGCAATACAGTTTCTACAGACTGCCCCCGAATGACCAGGGGTTCATTCAAACACTTACATTAATACAAATTTAACAAAAGAAACTCTTACAATGTAAAGTTCAATCAATTCGCATATTAAAGAAACTACACTTATTTACTATATAAACAAATCATTCATCTTTAAACAATTTGTAAAGTTACCTGCAATAAAGTATAATAAAGATAATAAGCTGGCAACTTAACACCAGTACATACATTAAAACTTTAATCACATATCTGGAATAGTCCTGTAACAATAATACAGATTAATAAACATATAATAAATAATTAAATTTATTCATTTATTTCAAGATTATATAAAAGCTGCACAGGTCTTTTAATAACTGATGTACCTGTTTTAATTTCACAAGACCTTACTTTTCCATCTCTTCCAGGAAATACTGTTACAACTCTTTCTAATTTCCAAAAATGTCTAGGTAGCTTTTCATCATGAATTAATACAATATCATTAACTTTAAATTCAGTAATTTTACCTGAAGGTTTAACACAATGAACAGATCTCAGCATTAATAGGTATTCATTTTTCCATTTATTCCAAAACATACTTACCAATCTTTCTCGATAATTAAATCTTTTAATTAGCATTTTCCTATTAACTAAATTAGAATCAAAATGAAGCCTGGCAGGAGGCAAACTACTCACTCTGCGCCCCAATAGCATATGAGCTGGAGTTAGAGGCATAGGTTCCTGTAATTCAGAATAAACATAAGTTAAAGGACGAGAGTTAAGAACACCTTCAATTTCAATAATTAGAGTTTCTAACTCGTCTCGAGATAAAGTAGTTTTTTAGTTTTTTTCGTAAAGCAAGTTTTACAGATTCAATTAGTCTTTCATAGAAGCCACCTCACCACGCAGCTTTCTCAGCGATGTAGCGCCACTGGATTTTGCGGGAGGCGTAAAAGTCTTTTAATGTTGGATGACTAATGACAGTCCACAAACTTTTAAGTTCAAGCTCTGATCGTTATAAAGTTTTGGCATTGTCCGTCAAAACCTGAGAACATAGACCTCGACGAGCAATGAATCGTAGAAAAGCAAGAAGAAATGTTTATGTGGTCATGCTGCCAACAAACTCTAAATGAAGAGCTCGCATTACTCCACAAGTAAACAACACGATGTAGTTTTTCTCATCACTGCCTTTGGTATAAAGTGGTCCACCGAAATCTATACCTACTACAGAAAAAGGAGGTAATTCTTCTGTTCTATTTACTGGTAAAGGAGCAGTAACTTGCACACCAGAAGAAGAATTAAATCGTTTACACAGAGTACATTTTCTTAAGATATTTTTAACAGTTTGTCTTCCTTTAATTATCCAGTATCTTTCGCGTATTTCTATCAAAGTTTCAGAAATTCCACCGTGAAACACTTTGCTGTGTGCATCCCACACTAATAAATTCACAAATTGATGTTTTGAGGGAATAATAATTGGGTGTCTTTGAAGTTAAGAAAGTCTTGACTTCTGAAGTCTTACACCAACATGCATTATCCCGTCACTATTAAGAAAGGGATTCAGTTCTAGAATAGAGGAAGTCTTAGAAATTGTTTTACCCTGTCTCAAAGAGGTCAGCTCTTCCGCAAAAGCTTCACTTTGAACAGTTTTTGTCCAGATAATTTCAGCCTCGTTAAATTCTTCAGTGCTTAGTTCACCCCATCGTTTAGTTTTAAATTTAAGGTTGTATATTAAATCGTAGTATTCAACTTGCAACATGGTATAATTTTCTTAAACTACTATATCTATTCAAATCCATTAAATGTATCAAATTCGATTGCACTTCGCACACAAAAGATGATACTTCTTCCAGTTTACTTCTTTTTTCGCAATATACTTCTGGAGAAATCTCTAGACGAATTTCATAATTAGAGCCTTTTGGCCAATCCCCTTTCTTCAATCGAACCCATTCTGGACCTTGCATCTAAATCGAACTGGACATACAAACGTTTCCACGGTAGCTCCTCGAGATATGAAATCTGCAGGATTATCCTGCCCACTACAGTGATTCCAATCAGCAGGATCAATTCTAGACTGGATTTCGGATACACGGATCGATACAAAAGATTTCCATTTTGAAGCTTTCTCTTTAATCCAATGAAGAGCGACTAAGGAATGTCTCCACATATATACCCTACATACAGGAAATGTAAAATTTGTTTTCAAATATTGGAAAAGTCTAGAAGCAATAACAGCTCCCATAAGTTCAAGCCTCGGTAATGTCAACCTTTTAAGCGGTGCGATTCTAGATTTCGCAGTGGTAAAACTTGTATAAATACAATCATCACTTGACACGTAACGGAAGTACGCATCTGCTTTGAAAGCTTTAGGACAAGCGTCAGAAAATATATGTAGTTCTTATTCTTTCCCCAACTTCCATGGTATGGAGAAATATTTTCTTTCTATTGTCAAATCTTTCAACAGATAAATCTGAGAGCACCAATTATCATTTTTTCTTCAAGTCAGTCTATAGCTCATCATCCCATCCTAAACCAAGTTCCCATATTTCTTGCATTAATAATTTTATGAGAACAACAAAAGGTAATGCAATTCCCATTGGATCAAATAACTTCGAAGCTGTCTGAAGTGCATTACGTTTTGAATTCATGTCCAGTAGAGGTTTTGCATCTAACTTAAAAGTATCTTCTTCGGTGTTCCATATTATGCCTAAAACCTTCTTTAGTTTCTGTCACATCAGACAAACCTCGTTCACTCCATAAATTTCTCAACTCATACGAATTAGTATTCAATTTTCTTAAATTCATGTTCGCATCTTTAAGCCCTCTGTGAAAGTTCTAAAGTTTTTCTCTATTGTATTTGCTCCGTAAAAAAGATCATCTATGTAAAGTGCCGAGTCAAGCATTTGACAAGTTTCGCTTTGTTCAAGTTTATATATTCTAATGTGGTATTTAATAATCGCAGCAAGGATAAATGGGCTTGATGTCACTCCAAAGGGAACGCGAGTCGTTCGTAAAATCTTGTAAGTTTTTGAATCACTTCCATCTGGAAACCAGAAAAAACGTAAATAGTCTCTATCCTCTTCCGCTATTCCTATGGTCAAAAATGCTCCCTGAATATCACAGGTCAATGCATATTCATATTCGCGAAATCGCAAGATTACATTCAAAATTCTGGAATTCAACGGTGGCCCAGGATTCATGCATTCATTAAGAGATTTGCACCCATTACCTTTTGACGATGCATCGAAAACCAATCTGACTTTCGTAGAGTCCCTATCCGATCTTACTACAGCTGAATGAGGCATATAAAAAGAATTCTCTTCTAAGCCGGAAGGACATTCTTCAACGATATTCAGTTTAATTGCTCCTTAACTATATTCTTATATTCATTATAAACCCAATCATTTTCTTTCATTTTTACACTTAAGTTACGAAATCTTCGTTTTGCTACCGCGAAGTTGTTAGACAAATTTTCTGGTTTACTGTCCCAGAATAATTTAGTTGTATACATTCCTTTTTCATATTTTAAATTACTTTCAAATTGAGAAATAAATTCCTCTTTAAATTTGAAATCTCCACTGTGAGTATGATTTATCCCCATTGAATCTAACTGCCAAATCTGCGTGAGTTTTTCATTTAATGAGGCGCAACATTCAATTTTCATAATAGAAGTATCCTGATTCGCATTTAAATCTGATGGAGGAATTCGATCTTGAACAACCCTTCCAAACAGAGTATCAATCAAATACAAAGATTTGTTTAATCGCTGTTTTTTTCCTGTATGAATATCCTAAAAATACTGTACTTCAATAAGCAGAGATAATTCATTTCCTGACGATTTACTTAAGTTTGACAATTGAATGTTCTTCCTCGGAAGTATTTGCATTAATTTGTTATGTGATACTTTAAACTGCGATCCAGAAATACAGTCAATCAAAAGTGCTTCAATCGTTATTTTCTTGTCCGAATCACATAAATTACAAAGTGTAAACCGAACTACGTCATACGTTTTTTGTATTGGCACTCTAGAGTCGAAAGTGTAAACAGCTAGACTTTCTTGTCTAATAACGGGTAGTTTCATTTCTACGGCTAATTCTTTTTTCAAAAAACATCTCTGTCACGCATTATCTAACAAAATATTAATCTCTTTGCTTTTATTATTGTCTATTAATACTGCCGAGCAAGTTTCAAGTAGTATGTCGCAATCATCTGATTCATTCACACATGCTACGAAAACACAACATTTAATTTATTCGCGTGGACGTTCTGACGAGACTCCAGAGCGGGGAAAGAAGAATAAACATTGGGTTGATCGCAAATCAATTAGTGATGCATAAAACGTTTACAAAGTCCACAAATACATTTTGTTTTACACTGCTTTTGTACGTGCCCCTTCAAAAGACATCCATAACATATACCACACTGCTTTTGTACGTGCCCCATCAAAAGACAGCCATAACATATACCATATTTTCTAACAGCTAATTTTCTCTGTTCTACCGATAAGGGACAAGAGGTAAAATCGTGCGCTATTTTCGGTTTTGTACAAATATACATTTTTTCACATCAACAATTTTTTTTTAAATGTAGAAGTAGTAGGAATGTTCGAATTTATTTTTCTCACTATAATCAACTTTGGTTTTATTGAATCTCCCATACTTTTGATTAGGTTTTTGTAAAGCATTAAATTTAGTTTCCAATCGCGAATCTGAAGTGTTTAAATTAAATTCTCTACTTAAGTACTCGTTACGTTCACGACACTGAATTTCAATCTTTAAAAATTCCAATAAATCAGATATTTTGTTTTCATCTTCCGAATGTGTTTTTACGAGAAAATTCTAAGGACAAATCTTTGGGTATCGAATTTAATAACACTGGATACAATAGACAACTGTAGCTATTAGGATTAATTCCGTTATTTTCTAATCCTCGATTATGTGTTTCGCATTCTGAGTAAAGTGTACGCAACGCTACAATGTCATATGATTTTCGTACTGGACTTAAATTTAAAAGTCTTGCCATATGCGCATCTATAATAATATATTTTCGATCAAAGCGTTCTTTTAATATGTTCAAGGCAATTTCATAGTTTTCAGAACTTAATGCTAAACGACGTAGAGCTACCTCAGCTTCGCCTGTTAAGTACGATTTTAAATAACTAAACTTCCCTACGTTACTAAGATTCTCATTTTTATGGATAACTACTTCAAATTGAAAATAAAATTCCTTAAACCTTAATATATTGCCATCGTATTGAGGTATCTGCAAGTAAGGAAGTTTTACTGATGTATTCCGCTGCTCACTTCTGGTTTCTACAACATTCGTTCTTTCAGTTTCGCGAACAACTTCGCTTTCTTTCGTTTTCAGGATTCTATTCGCGCGAATTTTCCAAGTAATGATATTATCTGTATATTCTTGCTGTTTTTCAATTTCCTTTTCTATTTCTTCCGTTTTGCACAGTTTTAGAATTTCCTCATTAAGATAGTTTAAATTAGCTTCCTTAGCTAGTTTCGCTAAAAGTTCATCAATTAAATCAACTGATCCTTCCTGTTTGTTTATTTCAGTTTCTAACAATTTCATAGAGTCAGTTGCCGCGCGTCTGACAGGTGCTCTAATTTTTTTTAAAGCTTCAATATCCATTACAACAGTTTAAATTATTCAATTCGCTAAATACGTTTTTCAGTATTCAGTTCGCAATATACTTTATCTAAAGGTCCCTGGTTTGTAAATACGCATATACATTCTTTGTCGCTAAAACTCAATAATAAATTATAAGGAAACTTCGCTTACCTGTCAGACGCATTCTCGCCTTCTGTCATTTTCTCTAGATTTTATTTGACGACACAATAAATACATTTACAATAAATGGAAGCACATATAAACTTTAGTTAGTGTTTCGCGTTCGTGTTATATCTCACTCAATCATCAAGATTCTGCGCTAGTCCAAGGAATTCAAGCGCACACCGCCATCTAGTGCAATACAGTTTCTACATGCCTTTTAAGTGAGGGTATTAAATTCATATCCTGATATTGAGTAGAGGATCTGAGTGAAAGGAAATGCGTTAATGTGAAATTAGGTCCCAAAATTAAACTGGAATAGATTTTAAATAAAATTATATCGATATCGTGAGCGATTGATGTAAACCCCTTTTATTCAGCAAGAAGGCCAAAAATTGCAGTTAAACAGCTAAAATATGTATCGAGATTAATAATTGGAGCAATTATCTAGCAAACGACAAATCAAAAGCGGAAAAAACTGAGATATTATAATAGTCAAAGTACTGGGAAAGTTGGATTAGAATTAATGCCATTAACTATGTAACTATATGGTGTGAAATTAACTGAAAAGTGCTATTCAACTTGTCACTTAAAACCTAGAGTTTCCTTAACCTGCTGTCGAGTTATCGCCCTTAACAACTATTTAACTGTCAACATAAAACGCAAGCCAAATTAAAATTTAGATAAAACCTATCTATTACGTCATTCTTCTCAGTTAGCAACAAAATATTAGAACAAAAATAAAAAGTTGTTCAAATTTGCATAATTTTCTGGTCTGAGCAAATAATTTTCACATAAGCCATAAATGAAAGATGATAAGACTAAGGGTTTGTCTCTAAAACTAACCATTTATAAAATTTAAGGATATTTGCTACAACTTAAGAATAATATCTTAAATTCAAGAATAATATTAAGTAGTTAGTTATTTATATTATAGTTGTAGAGACATTAGGTATTTTTTTTGGAAGCAGGCAAGATGAAAAATATGCAACGCCTTTGCCTTGAATCGAACCGCGGACCTCTCAATTACGCGCTGAGCGACAAGACCACTACACTTCGAAGGCTTGCTAAGAAGGTGGGAGAAATACTTTATATAGTTATAGTTAGTTATTTATATATAACTAATTTAGTTATAGAAAGTTATTTATGAATATGAAAAAGCTTCTAGGAATTATAATATTGCAACAGAGGCCCAATGTGTAACAAATAAACTTTCTGCATCATTAGTTTATATTAGACTGATACGGAAATTAGAATATTCTTACTATTAATGTAAACGCTGCGAATAACATATTCATAATTTGCGGAACTATTATATGTGCTAACTCTTTTGATAATTATTGAAATTTTGTCACTTTTATAATGGGATTTTCAAATGCTTCTAAGAATTCGGCAACGCAAGATATCTGGTGTGTTGTAATAAAAGGGAGAAAGCTTATTGCCATCTACACATGACTGACTTGCTTTCTATAGCCAATGTCTGAGATGCCATCTACATTTCGAAGAAAGGAAGTCATGAGTTTTGAATTTATCAAATAATTATTGGAAAATATTGTCTAATTATGGAAGTGTAAAACAAACGAATACTTAGCGATAATAAGTCGTTTTGAAGTACTCGAACTGTTATTGATCTATATTTGTATAGTTATTGAAACTGCAGAAGTTTCCAGACATTTCACCGGGGGGGGGGAGGAATTCAATTTACAATTATATTCCACGGTTTGTGTTTTCTTCGGGTATTAATCATTTGATGCAGTTAAGAAAAGATTGTTATTGTTCGTCAAGAGGAATAGTATCATTTTTCAATTGAAATTTGTAATTAAAATTATATAAAATATTTAAATACTAACAGTTAAATAAATAAAAATAGTGGAATACTTTCGATCTTCCATTTTACATTTCTCAAAGTACGCTTTTTTTAACTCATACCTGAAAATTTTATAATTTTAACAACCTCAAAAGTATGCAGTAAAATCTGCATCTGCAGTGAAATCTCAATGAATTAAGAACTTAAATGGCTTATCTATGGATTACAATGCAGTTTAATGTTTATTAGTGTGCCAAATTTTTAAAACTAAATCATATGTTTTCGGCATATTATTAACAAGCTTCTGTAACTTTTCATTTTTGATGGCGTAATGCCATATTGCAGGTTTAGTCTATTCTGGTTTTTATTGATAGTTGCTTGGCATTCCTTTTTTTGAAAAACTACACTGGTTTACACTACAGTGTCATAAAGCCATTGTTCCACTAGTCACTGAAGTCGCTTGATCATATTCACTGAAGGTTCATGTATCTCTACACTATGTTTCATGTATCTCTACACTATGTAATTATAATATTCAGTTTATTAAAAATAAATGTGAGTCCTAGCTTATTGTTTTTGCACCCACGAAAAAGCTCAGCATTTGACATACTAAAATTCCAGGTCGGTCACCTGGTATTTTAGTATGTCAGATGCTGAGCTTTCATATCTGCTTAACTCCGTCCCAGTTTTGAAAATGAACAATTTCGGGTGACAGATTCGAGATTCTTTTAGCCTTTCTATTCCCTACTACCATCCTCCCGAGAAGACTTTCGGATTGACAGTATTTTAAGTGCCTCCATATCACAAAGACACTATACACTTATCAGTATGTATACTTTTTGTGAGACTCGGTCCAAAGTTATAATAACAGGCTACTTTACCAGCATGCCAACAAGATTATTGTCATTATTATTAGATGGCTCAAGTGATCTTTACGCGAAGGGAAACTAAAAGAACAGTAAGAAAATCAAAAACAATTTTAAAAATGGTATCTGAAGTCTGCAAACGCTATTTTTAAAATGGCTTGTGATTTAAGCCGCCTATGATTTCCTTTTCTCAACTCGCTTATAAAGTATTAAATTATTTCTTCTACAAAAATGAATTAATAACAAATTACGTTTCATACACTTTGTATCTGAATACGAAGTATAATACTGTTTAAGTTGAACTAACGTGAAAAATATCTGATTACCACATTAAACAGGATTACCGGATGCGGCTGCAGTGATTTTAAGCAATCAAATCGTAAGCTATTAACTAAATGAAAAAATTAATCTGTGTATATAAAAGGAAGAGTTTGTCTGCATATGTCTTTCGTTCGTGCTGCGCGTAAGCTAATAGGCCCAGGGGTATTTCAAATATCAAATGAGATCTTTTTTATTTTGTGTTTTGTGATGAAATCGCATCAAATCGATAATTCTCTCTCATTATATCAGCAACAATGGCACGCAGCCATTGTTTTCCGAGTGGCATAGCTGCCACTCGGAAAAATGAAAGCAATAATTCTGTGCAGTTTTTTACTGCCTTGTACGAAGTAAAAAGGAAGTATTGTAATCGCGAAAAGATTCAGACAACAAAATTCAACGAAAATATCCATTTTGGCCGCTATCGAATGCAATTTAACGATGTTTTTGCGTGATATCTGTACGTAATGACAGAATAAAAGACTCTTTTCTTTGAAAAAAAAAATATAAAACTGCCTTAAAATTAATTCTGAAGAGAATTTTTCGTGGCGTCTGTACGAACGTATGTACGTACGTATCTCGCATAACTCAAAAACGAGTAGCCTCAGAACGTTGAAATATTGTATATAGGACTGCTATAACATGTAGATGTGCACCTCGTATTTTGGTTGCAATCGGCCGCACCAAACGTATATAAATATATTTATATATATATCCACTCTGTTACCCGGCTCAGTAATCTCAGTTTCTTTACTCTTATACTCAGTTTCTTGTACATTGGACATTTTTTGTTTTAAAAATGATTGAATTATGTTGTTTTTATCTTCCGGTTAAGATTTTTATGCCTTTGGTAATTCTGGAAGCAATATTTGTACAATTATCAACAATTTAAAAGCTGTTTAAGTGCGGTTAAGTTTTAAATAACATGGCGGACATATTTGTTTACATTTGAAACAGCAGAATTGTACATTTGTTGCCAATCTAGAGAGACTAAGCTTCGCAACACAAAAATAACGCCTTCATTTATTATTGCGAATTAAATCATGCTTAATCCTTTCTGGAATTTTTTCGAGGAAATAAGTGTTTAAGATTTACTTCGTAATTTTTAATGCGGATATTTTGAGTTTTTATGTATTTTTGCCTTGTCGCGAAGTGAGAACTGAATTAATTGAATAAAAAATACTGAATCGTCTGTGAAAAACTGTTTCTTTTCTCTTTTGTTTGCTTAATTTCTTTCATACATCGTTTTAGCTTTATTATAGTATTTGAATAGAACATGTGGCAACGATAATTCTTCAAATGATATAAATTTTGTACATTCAGAGTGTCATTATAGTAAACAAATATAGCGAATTTTAAAGAGTGCATTTATTCTAGTGTGGTTTATGCGCTGTCGATGAAGTAGATTTAATTCAATCCAATCAATTTAAATGAAATTCAAGAAAAAAATGCGTATAATTTAATATTCCGTACAAGGAAGTCATGTGGTGTACAAATCAGATTTTTTAATTAAATGTTTCTCTTGGAAACTTCCAGTTTGTCAACAGAAGGCAACGGGAAGTTAGTTAATTTATTTATTAGGATAATTAATATTTGTATTAAGGGGTATTGTTTATTTTATTGTAATATTTTTATATGTAATAAATTTTTATAGAATTTTGTTTTTAGTCCAAAGAGGCAATTTTCCCAGAAGGACTATTAATTTGGTTTTGGCATTTTGCTTCGATTCACGATAAGCGTTGTTTCACTTTTCAAATTGTTGCCACCAAAAGTTTTAGCCCTGTATTATATTTAAAGAAATCAAATAATGAAGAATCTGCATAAAACAACGGTACCTAGAGCTATCCAATTTTGAATAATGTAATCCTCCTGCGAATATTGACATCTGGAAGCCCGAATTGGAAATTTGGAGTTTGTTTTATTATCGATTTCATATTTTGTAAAACTTTAACGAATTTTTGGTTAGTAGATTCAAGGATTTCAAAGTGAGCAATGGCAACGTTGTACAGAAAAAACATTTTTATCTCCAGCACTCGAGACTGTGTATAGGAAATTCTAAAGGCATCAAAGGCTCTAAAGCATTCTAAAGGCTCATCATTTAAAAATTATTTTGCGATATTGCTCTTGAACTGAATTTTATGGTTTAAGAGCGAAGAACATGATATTTAATAAAGGTAACACGCAAAATGTAAAAAAGCGCTTCTTTGGACATGTCAGAAGAGTAAAATTCTGTGCAGTTTTTAAATTTAATATTTGGTGTTCCCTTTAAGTATTTTCTCGGTACATTTAAAAGGCAGATGAAGGCTGGCCGCGTAGCGGCTGATCTCTACATATAATAAAAGAAAGAGTCTGTGTGTATTTCGTTGGTGCTAATAGTAAACTAATAGACCCAGGACTACGAAATTTGGTATATAGGTGCATTTAGACAAGAGCCAGTGCACCTCGAAGAAATTTTTTTCAAAATTCGAATCAGATTTCTTTTATTTTATATTTTCGATTTTATCGCATCATTTTGAATAGTTTCATTTTTTTTCATTTAATTGTACATTGGACTGCTGATTGATGAAAATCAGCCCTGTTGCCACTTGGAAAACGTTTGTTGAGAGAAGGCAGCGGGAAGTTGGTTAATTTATTAATTAGGATAATTAATATTTGTATTAAGGGGTATTGCTTATTTCATTGTAATTTTGTTATATATAATAATTTTTTTTAAATTTGTGGTTTTTTTGGGGGGATGAAATTGTTCTGCAGAGTAAAATTCTGCACAGTTTATAAATTTAACATTGATGGCTGGCAGCGTAGCTGCTAGTAAGTAATAAAACTCATATTATCTGAGTCTTCTTTCTAAGAATTTTAACCTCAACCGTGTTTATAATTTTCTTCTGCCTGAAACTGTTATTTTGTATAATGTATATTCTCATTTTAATCTATCAACAACAATTTAATTTTCTTTCTTAACTGAAGTTTTAAATGGAAAGCATTATATTCCTTATATTTTTAGAATCAATTTTTTCTTCTAGAATAATTATGTATAATTTTCATCGCAATCAACGATTGCAAAATTTTCAATATTCTTTAAACATTTCAGTCACGGTGAGCTTCTGATATATTAGGTATTGCGATAAACAAGTTAATTTTCGAAGCTAAACAGGTATCACGTGCAAACAGTATTTTCACTAACACAAATAACCTTGAAGTAACCTTCTTTGTCATTGCACTGAATTGGATCTTTTTTGCCTTAAATCAACCAAACAAATTATTTTTACTCTTATCATTTACATAGACCTGAAAGAAAGTATTATTGTTTCCATTATACGGAAAAAAAAAAAGCAAACTTTCCATCCTGTCAACATAAGATGTGTTGCCAAACCACTTTTCATAACATCTTCTACAATATGATAGTATTAATAAACGGAAGTTCTTAAACTAACCGATTATCAGCTGGTTTATAATAATGTTTATCTTGCATACTAAGATGCCATCGATTTTAAGACACACTCCATAATTTAAGTACTGCTGTTGAGAAATGGACACTGATGTTAAGAAATTAAATAAAATGCTAAAGCAGATTGAGTGAATACTGCTTTTAATAATCAACTTAGAATTATTAACAACTATGGTATTCATTTTAAAATTAATAAAACTCGAAAAATTTATTGGTTTAGAATAATCAGTAATTTGCAAAATGCTAAAAATTCTAGGATGCCACCGTACCTCTATTACAGCTAGTTTTTTAAAGGTTCCACTACCGAACGATGTGGAGATAATTGAAATTATTTTGCAAAGGTACTCCGTAGTCAAAACGCCATGGTCCTTCGTCCGACGGGCTAAGACCACTTGATACTGGTAGTTCGACCAAGGTTCGAACCCAAGCGAACGGGATGGTTGTAAGGTTGGTTATCGTGGTTTTCATTCCGTTAAACATGAATGTCAGCCATGCTCTCTTAAAAGATCCTTCACAAAGTCATCCCTCTTCTTAGGTAAATATCTCTTATGTGCTTTGCCAGATTCAGATTACCTAACCTAAATCTCATTTTTAGACTTAAAAATAAAAAATAAAAAATAAAATAAAATAAAATATTCTGATGGCATGACCCTCTGGTATTACCCGACAGCTTCATTCTTGCTAGTTCGGATAAAATGGGATTCTGTATTTATGCTTATATCAAATACTTGTCGATAAAGCCGTGCTTTTTAAAATCTAGGTAAGGTGTTGCATATTTTTTTATTAATTTATGTCTACTGAAGCTTATTTCACCTAATAATAATGATTGAAAAGTTTGTAACTTGTTATTAACATGATTTTCGAATTCGCATAGGCATTTTGGTGCCCCACCCCGAGGCAAGTGCCTCTCTGTTGCCTCACTCTTCTCCCGGGTCTCCCTGTCGATGTTATATTAAGCATACTAATTTCAACAAAACTCAAAATATAGTTACGTGCATTGTTGTTGTTATATAGTAAGCAATGCATTCTTGTAGGTACAGTTTCAGAATGGACATCTTACACGAAAAGTAAATCTAGTTTTGTATTTGAAAAAGATTTACTGTGGGCAAAGCACAGTTCAGTTAGCGGCGACGTGAGAAAACTTTTATGTATCCCTTGAAGAGCCTAGTGCTGAATATAAAGCACTTTCTGACATCAATTTACCGGTTCATGAAACCTAATAACATTGCCTGTTTCTGCCACATACACAGGATACGAAAATAAAGATCTTATCTATGTGATCTATCTTAGATTAAGGCATATATCTTATGTTAAGGCCAAAAGGATGGAGTTAAAACGAGCCATGTAATAAATATGGATTAGGCATTAGGCGCTTTGAATTCGATGGCGATAAGTCAGAAATGTGGTTAGGATTATTATTATTTTTTTTTTTTTCATTCACAAAAATTTGGCACTTTGATTAATGACAACTGTCAAATTTGAGTTGGACATGATATATTAATTTACAGTATCTTTTCGATGATGTCAGCGTGACTTATTTTTAGAATGATAAACCCTGGTCATGGTCATTTTATTTCATATCCATGAGTCCAAGTTTTTAAGGAAGAAAGAAAAATTGGAAAACGCTTATTTTAGTATATAAAGCCTTTTTTAATTTCAAGCTTAAAACAACTTTCATCTTTCTCTCTCTCTTTTTAATATGTTGTAATAATATTTGGATGATGTTCTTCATATTTCTAAAATTATGCTTCATTCAAAACTACTGCATTTCTTCGATTCTCAGACGCATCGTTTATTTCTCATGTAAGCATCACTGAAAACGTGCTTTAGCTAACGATAGCTTCTTTCAATCAGATTATTACTGCTAATTTCTCCAAATTTATGAATCTTCTAAATTAAAACCCAAAAACTAAACTCATTGCGCTATAGTCCTTAGAGAACCATGGCCGGTAGTGCCGTGATATCTGCTTTCTAGGCTGTGGGCTCCGGGGCTGCATGAGCATCTAGGCTGGACAAGTGATCAGCTTGTCGCAGTACCCCTGGTGTTTGGTCCCCAAGCGAACTTGGTCCTCATTTTATCGACCCACTCACGGTATGAAAGGCTGAATCAACCTCGCCTAGCCCGGGGATCGAACCCCGGACCTGTGGTGCTGCTGCGAGACGCGCTAGCCACTGCGCCACCGGCCTTATTCTTCTAAATTGCTAATTTAAAAACAAATATTATTGCTGTTAATATACCAAAGTGAATTATTAAAATGATATATGATATACATATTTTTGAATTTTATTTCATTTATTCTTAATTTTCTTAAGATCAAACATTTTATTCGTGACGTTATTGTTAAAGGGGTCATCTTACAAAACGATTGCATCCTAAAAGCGAAGGAATGTAGTAACTTAACAAATGGACAATGGTCTGATTGTCAGAAAAGTACCACAAAAAATGATGATTTCACCAGTGAAAAATGACGGGTTTTTAATTTCGAGATTCCTGCGATGAAAAACTGTAAGGTTTATTATACATAACACGTTATTTTTATGTTAGCTCGCGAATGAATAATTTACAGAGAAAGAGAGAGAACTCTGGTACGCACCAGCAAGTAGTTTATTTCGTGAGCCATTTACCTGCATACCGATCTAGTTTTAATTGAGTGTATAATATCACGAAAATCAGGACTGATGAGTTAAAGGTTATTAAAACCTTTATTTTCGGATTAAAATGCAAGGAAAATTATTCAAAATAAAAACCATCAAAGAAACATCTTAACACCCTGTCGGCAGTTCGTCAGGAACCCGTTTTTGGCTAGACGAAGAACAGTTATCTCCCAGGGATAAATAGAGGGATCCCAGGGATCTCTTCTAAGTCCTGGTTATCTCGAGTAGCCAAATTCCCCTTTGTTCGGTCAGCATGCCCCTTTATACTCGCGCACAATGGAATGCCTCACCTTGTGGCATTAAAAGACTCAGCTGGAGTGAATATTATTGAACGTTCACGATATATATATATTTTTTAAAAGCCACTTGGAAGTTCCAAGTCTAACTGCTTACTTTCATATATATATAGAGCATGAGAATTAGCTGTATTTACAGCACTTCCCCAGCAAGATCAGTTTTTAGGGAAAAAAAGCGTCCTTTGGAACACTTAGGCTTAATCAAGCGGCGAACACTTATCGACTACTTATAACAATACAATGTCCTAGAGTCCTGCTGCTTAACAGCCTTGAGGCAAGAATTTAAAAATAATTATTTCTACTCCAATTAATTAACAATTTTAACTCACCCTGACTTAGAAATTAAGAATTTTCAAAAGCTACTTCATCTCACTCAAGTAGTAATTACACATTTCTAAATTCAACTTATGTACAGAGTAATTCGGAAATTTTAGGAAATACGCATTTTATAATAGGTACTACCTTCACAATACTGCAACAAATTTTAAGATTTAAAACTGTGCTAACATATTTACTTATCACATTAAACATTTTACATAATACAATAAAATTGTTTAACATTTCATTAAACTGATTAAGTCTGTTGAGTTCCCAGAAATGATTCAGTTTCTGACTACCTCTGTGCGGTTAGTGCATCCGTATTTTCATTTTCGGTTCCTGGTCTAGGAGAGATCTTGTAGTCAACCGGTTGGATATATAGAGATCACCTAGAATCTTCTAAGATGCTCTTACCATTTTTACAGGGTGTTTTTCACCATTGGTTCGTTGCAGAACAACACCTAAAGCCACGTCCGATGCATCACATTGCACTATTAATTCTTTCTCAAACTCAGGCGCATTGAGAGAGATCGAAAATCACACGACCGCGCACAGCAGCCAAAGTATGTCTATATCAATACATATTCTTTTCAGCAGCGATTTACGGTGAGCGGTGAGTAAGCGCCTTACGGATGAGTCGTGGCTTCATGTCGGCGTGTCGAGAGCATGCGCCCTCATTTTCAATCCATTTAGCCTTTTCCCGTGGGCTATAGGGGCCAATTTCGAACGTATTTTGGCCATTTAGTCACTTATTTTAAATGAAAGGAACAGAAAAACAAATCGACAGGATCTTGCTCTTCCTAATCCATATTAAGGAGTAAATTTTAAATCTCCATAGTTTACTGAAATTTCTTGAGACACATTTAAAGTAGTGAAAGTGCGGGACATATATGTCACAGCCCCCGGGAAAAGGTTAGTCTGCAGTTAGCTAGCTATCTACGAACATGTGCGTATTTTGAAATTATTTAAATGCTTTCATAATAATGTCTAGTGGAAAAAAAAATATTCTGATTCTGCAAGTGAACAAGTGCCACAAAAGAAGACAAAATATTCGACGTCGTTTCAAAACGAGTGGTTAACTCAATTTGAGTGGCTTATGAAGAGAGACAACTTTAACGGAGAATGTAAATTATATCGGAAAACGGTTAAGGGATGTTAGAGCTATAGCTGTACATTCCCAAAGCAAGAAGCACCAATCGTTAATATAGAATAGGTATTCTTTGCAATCGGTATCGAACATTTTCGTGAAGAAATCTTAAAAGAAGAGCGTAATATATCAGCAACTGAAATTACATAATTCTATCACGGGATTAAGCATCATAGTTTTAATAGCCAGGACTGCACAAACAAATTGTTATAACACTTTATTTTCAGATTCTTCTTTGGCAAAAAAGATTTCTTGTGGTAGAACAAAATATTCAAGTATTTGCGAGAGTGTGCGCTTGCTCCTGCAGCTCAAGAAATACTTTTAAATAATATTAAGGAGACGGAGGTTTTTTTTTTTTTTTTTTTTCAGTTGCGACTTAAAAAAACACCTTTTTCCTTCTGCCAGAAACTTTTTTTTTTCCTCTCCCGGATTTTGATAGTCAAGAGGTGGTAACAATACTTGGAAGGTGTTTGTTAGGGGAGCGTAATCATGGAGTAATCTTTCACATAGCAGCTATAATAACCTGTGAGACCCAGGAACGTACGCATTTGGGTCTTTCTCATGAATTTCCGGAAGTTCTGGATGCAACTCACTTTAGTGTCTGACGGGGATCTAATTCTACTCTCAGATTTGTGTCCGAGATACCGCATGGTATCTAAAGTGAACGTACTGAAAGCTCTATTTTTAGTAATTATGTAATTTATTCAAAAATTTATCCGTTAATTTGCATTCTAAAAATAGCCTTCTGTTATCATTTTTGAATTTTTGAAAACGTTCTTCTCGAATACGCGCCGAGCGTGCTGACCACTACACCTGCTAAGAAGGTAGAAGAACACCTGCTAAGAAGGCGGGAGAAATACCTTATATACTCCACATTTTAAAGAGCGACTGGGGATTAGGGGACACACTAGCCAAATCCTGGTGGTGGAGAATCTTCATCCATCACCTTTTTTAGCTCGGGTTCCACTGTAGAGACATTAGGTTATTTCGAAGCAGGAGAAATGAAAAATGAGCAATTCCCTCGCCGGGACTCGAACCACTGGCCTTTCGAATACGCGCCAGCGTGTTGACCACTACACCACGAAGGCATGCTAAAAAAACGGGAGAAATACCTTATAATCACTATTCCTCGAGTTTCAGGTACATAGCAATTACCACGAGAAAGGACGCTTTTTTGTTTTCTTAGATCTTGATTGGGGCATCTTATAATAATTGAAATAAAGCAACATCAAAGGAAAATATATGCACGAAAAAAGAAGTTTGAAGCAAACATATAAAAAAAATCTGAAAGGCTTCAGTTTTTTACGTCCAAAGGGGCGTATTTTTTTAACGTTTTGTGTGTTACCTTTATTTATTAAATATCATGCTTGCACTAAACCATAAAATTCAGTTCAATAGCAATGTCGCAAAATAATTTTAAAATGAGCATATCTTTAGAATTTCCGATTTAAACAAATTTAAATTTAAATTTAAACAAACACGTATAAAAGTAAAAAAGCAAATTTAAAGTCAAAATTAAATTTAAAGCCAAAAAAGTTTTTAAAAAATATATAAAAAAATGTGCAAACATATAAAAGAATTAATTCTAGAAATAATATACAATTATCATTTAAATTCAGAAGTATAAGTAAATCAAGTGCAAAAACAATCCATGAAAATAAATTCAATAATTTAGCAAATTAAAATTAATTCAAACAATTTTTTTAAAAATGCATAAGTGAATGACTGTTGAGCAGGCAGGAGACAGATTTATCAAGGGGAAGTTGCCTCCAAACATAACTCTCCAATCATTCAATTCGTGTTTCGTCATTCATGTAGGCAAGGGTAAAAGTCAAAACCAAAAGTAAAATGTGAAGAATGTTCAAAAAATACCAATAAAGTGGTACACTTATAAATTAGCATTTAAGAATTAAAGTTCTAAAAAGAAAAATACTAATGAAGTCTTTTGATAAATAAGCAAGTAAAGTCAAGTATTAAATTAAACTTTTTTTTTTAAATTAAATTTTTTTTAAATTAATTTTTTATTTTTTATAAAAATAATTTAGAAAACCAATATATTTTAGAATCCCTTGTCTACAGAAACCTTCCCGACACGAATATGCATATCAATAAAAAGAAACTAAAAAAGAACTAGACATAATCCATATAAACTAATAAGAAACAAAAAGAACTAATTCACAATTTTTAAAAAACAAATATATACTTAAAAAATAATTTCATATCTAGAAAATACTTAAATACTACATAAAAAATTTTTTTAAAAAATACTTAAAGCAAGTAAATAGAAAGTTTTAATTCTAACTTACGTACTATATGAGCGTTGTGGTCTGCAAAAGTGTTTTTAAAGAGAAGTAAGTGTGTTCTTCAAATTAATTATATAGATGGCGCTTATGTGGGTAAAGTTGAGTGCCAAGCTGCTATCTTTGTTATATTAAAAAAATTTTTACAAACATTAAAATAAATAAAAATAAATAAATCTAGAAAAAATTAAATTAAATTAAATTAAAAATTAAAAATCCTAAAGGTATGCAATTCAAGTTTTAATTTAAACGATCAGTTATTTAGGGAGTTAAGCCAATCAAGAGATGTAAGTTTGTTTGAAGTAAAAAGTTCCGCGCGCTGTAGATAAAAAGGTTTTTTCTCCTCGTAGAGTGTTGCCATTGCTCGCTTTTAAATCTTTGAGTTTGTTACTCAAAAATTCGTTAAAGTTTTACAAAATAGGAAATCGATCATAAAACAAATTCCAAATTTCGAATTTGGTCTTCCACATGCCCATATCCGTAGGAGGATTACGTCATTCAAAATTCGATGGCTCAATGTACCGTTGTTTTATCACAATGCAAGAAATATCTATACATATACGCAGATTTTTCATTATTTAATTTCTTCAAATATAGTGCAGGACTCTAACATTTGGCGGCAACAGTTTGAAAAGTGAAACGGACATTTATAGTGATTCAACACGAAATCGCAAAACGAAAACAATAGTCCTTCAGGGACAAAGTTCCTTTGGACTAACAAGCGTAGAAGAAATGTAAACAGGAATCACAATATTGTAATCCCAGTTAGCAAAATTAAGCCACATAATTATTTTCAGAAACAAGAAAAATAATCTAGTATTAAAATAAAAAGGTTTAGTCGAATTTCTACGCAAATAGGTATAAAAAAAAAATATCTACGCAAAACACCCATGTTTACCTTTAAATTCAACATTTTTAAATGCTACTTCGACCTTTCAG
The DNA here is from genome assembly GCF_044657685.1 of Stegodyphus dumicola. NCBI lineage: Eukaryota > Metazoa > Arthropoda > Arachnida > Araneae > Eresidae > Stegodyphus > Stegodyphus dumicola. The sequence continues at coordinate 207,611,896 of NC_140771.1, forward strand.
ATTTCGCTACCGGTGCAGTAAATTGGTTTTACCTGCACTTCTAATAACCATAAGCACACATATGAGCCATTTTTTTTGGAATCCTAGGAAACTATTCTTTCAAATAAGACAATAAAAAAATTAAATTTTTATAGCTATTTTAACGTAGGCAGTAGATACTTTGAAATACATTTTCCTTCAATCTGCACAATAAAATGACATATTGCAAACTATGTTAACACATTATTCTACGATGTTTTATCATCGCATTAAATTACTTATGCAAAAAAAAAAGTGCTTCTACCATATCATGTATATTTGCAAAAATTTGTTTGCACATTATTAATTTTTAAGTGATGCTCATTTGGTTGGAATGGGAATCTGAATTTTCAATTATCCGAAATGCCATCGGTCCACATTTCCGGGGAATAATCAGGATTCCACAGCATTTAACAGTATTTAGTTCCCTGGCAAAAATCCAATAAATAGATGTTTATCAGATGGAATGTGTCAGTGATGATTAATATGAGGGGAGGGAAAGGACAAATGTGGCGAGGTCATGCGTTTGCTCTATGAAAAGTAAATATTACGCCATATTACGTAACAGGAAAATGGCATTGCTCCAAAAATCTGTGTTGTGTTGACGTTCTCCCGCTGCGCATTTGAAAACGATCAACTTCCTGGTGAGGTTAAAAAATAGTTTGTTTATGACGAGCACTGCCTTAGCGCGTATGCTTAGTAGTTAAGCAGATAACTAACTCCACCCTTACGACTGCATTCCCGAATGTTATGTTCATGCTTATCTATTGGTAATTCAGATTTACAAGATCTATTTAAACAAAAAAAATTTTTAGTTCCTTATTTCATCTCGCTTGGGTTGACTTCGTTTACTCAGTCAGCAATTGAAAATAATCGTCACTAAAAATTTTAGTTGCAAATTTCAAACTAGTGCATTTAGTCATATATTTGAATCTGATATAATCACGTGAAATTACCTTTAATCAAGTAATATAAAAGCTTTTTTTTTTCACCTTTAGGTACAAAAGTCATGTAACATAATTCTATAAAGAATATATCGAATGCGAATGGTAAAGGATAAAAATCATGAGTTTATTTCAGGTTGCATATGCGGTAAAATTTAATGATGAAATTTTTAAAATTTATGTAGTTTATTATATTCTCTAAGATAAATACAAGTTTTTAATGCAATTTCTGCTGCTTAAGAGGAAAGAGATGAATTTGTTGACAGTTTGACACAAATCTACTAGTGCCGGTTTCAATTACAGCGTTGATATAATATAAATAATAATGTAAGTGGGGATTTATCAGACAAAAGGGTACAGGACGTAAGTTTCTTTTAGTTCTATAATTCTATTGATTGGATTCATTGATGAGCTCATTATCTTTGAAACATCCGAAGACTTTTTAACTATTTCAATTCGCAAACTAAGTATATACATAATTAACATAATATACAAGGTAGCGCAGGACTACCTTTCAGAACTTCTAGCAGGAACTTCTAGTAGGGTGCACTTCGGTGATTCGGAATCACATAGCAATGCAGGGTCGGAAATGCTTTCCTGATGCGCTGGTGTACACCGAAACATCAGAAATTAAAAGCCGTCAGGTAAGTTAAAAATCATTTTAAGAATAAATTTATATGAACAAAAGTCAAAGATAGTGTTCGAAGTTTCGTCCACCGACTTCAGTGCACGCCTACTGTCTGTCTACAAGAACAGCCCGCCACAGTGTCTGGCGGGTGGTGGTCTCTATAGCAACAGGGCTAGTATATTTCAAATAGGGGAGAACCAAGGGTTGCCAATTCATCTTTAAATGCGCCAAGATGGCAAACTGAAAAGTACATCTTCAAGAAACCCCTACGAAAAATGGGTCAAGGCTCGTTTCTACGGCAACAGACAGCTGCAGACTAACTGCCGAGAGTTTTTCTTATGATAGACAGACTGTACATATCTACGTCATATGGAATTCTGAATATTCTCGAATATTCCACGCATATCTCGAATTTCCCCGGAAGCTACTGCTATTCGTGCAACCAGCTCCTCGGCGTTGTCAACGGGGTTGTCATAAATCAGTGTCTTCATGCGCCCCCATGAAAAGAAATCAAGACATTATAGTACGGTGATTGAAAGGCCAACGCACCGAACTAACACGTCCGATTCATTGTTGGCCAAATCTGACGTCTAGGTGGGTACGAACATTATGCCTGAAATGGGCAGGGGGGCCCCATCGTGTTGGAATCACATTGTTTGTTGCATCGATGCAGAAATCTGCTCGTCATCTAAAAGTTGTCACATGACTTGCTGCAGAGGGATCAAGTAGTTACAACCGGTTAGACGAAAAGGTAACAGGTAAAATCTAATGAGGTGATCCCCCACAATGCCTGCCCAAATATTAACCAAAAACCGTCTCTGCGCTGCACGCCGTTGTGTTGCATGAGGGTTCTCTACCGCCCAGAGATGGACGTTAAGTGCGTTGAATATTCTTTCTCTTGCGAAGGATGTCACATTGGTGAACAACACATTAACAGGAAACGGAAATCTATAGCACACTTTTCAAGATGTCATTGTGCAAAAGCAATACGACGTGCATAATCTCCCGGTTGAGGTGCCTGGGTACGCTGTATACGATGCGGATGCATTTTGTTTTTTCTGAGAATCCTCCAGATGCTGGAACGGGAAACCGCGACTACGTGCGCTCCGCTCCGCATATTCAAACTTGGAGTACCTGATGTAGTGCATTCTCTTCGATATCCAGAGTTTGTGCTGATTAGGCCCGATTCATGGCAGCTCTTTGAAAGAAATCTGCTTCAGCTAAACTTTCGATGCCTTGCAAAGAAATTATGGCTGGGTGTATGCCTCATATAATATCGTTCCGCGTACAAGCGCTATGCGGCTGGCTGGCTACAATCTGCAACCCCATATGCCAAATTCATATAGGCTAATTCCGCTGTGTCCTTGTGCGAAATGATGATTCCCTGCAAGAATTCTCAGAACTTCCGCGCAACGCCATCTACCGCGTCAGAAAGGCATTTCGGACCCTATATTGATATATGATTGAGTCGCTGGAGTGCACCCTACCTCTCCTAGAAGTTCTGAAAAGTGGAACTGAGACACCATGTGTAACAATTTTTTTTATTATTAATTACACTTTGAGATTGCTCTTTTGGTTTTTTACTCGTTCTAGAGTTCTAAGGGGATTCTCAGCTAACAGCAAAATTAAAAACACCCGCATATATTTGAGTTAATGATCCCTTAATAGCGTATGTCATCTATTAGTTAAATATGTTTCTTCCACTTCTAACCTTTGATTTCATGGAAGTAACTCGAATTTCAAGATACAGTCAGTATTTCACATGTTCGGTATTTTGTCATTCTGAGAGGTTTCCCTACTCTGAGAGGTTCCTTTCTGAGATTTATTATTAAGTTTCCCTCGAAGAACATGATCATATTTTTCTGATGTTTATAGAAAGTTAGATAGTGTACTGGAGTTTTATTCCTTTTTTTTTCCAGTAACCGTCGAATTGAGAGAAAAATAGTCCCTGCTTTAGTTTTACTATTTGCCACTCTTTTATATCATCTCTGCTTCTAAAAATTTCTTTCCTTTGGCCATTGGGCAATTGAGTTTCATCTGGCTCTCCCTACTCGCCAATACAGCAATTCAAGTCTTAATTTATATCTTCTACTCTTTGTGCTAACTGGCGTAGATATTCCTTGCAGAAGCGACTTCACAATTCTTCAAGCAATTTCTAACAATAAAAATAGCTTTGATATATTAGATCACAAAATGTGATCTAATATACCAAAGATGCACCAAAATCTGCTGCTCAGTTTCCTTCAATTCGTATAAGAAAACACTAGGCCTTCAAAGGCATCAGATCTCCCGAGTCTTCAGTGTTACAGGTTGTTAATTATTGGCTTCACAGCACATGAGACAGTACAGAAATTACTTACAGTTAAGAGAAGAAAGCCCTAAAAGTTATTCTAAACTAAAAGAGTCTTGAAGAGGCAAATTATAAGCTGCTAAGCAGTTGTGGATAGGAAGAATCTACAACTGGTGAGTTTCAAGTTTCCAACTGATAAGATAGTTACTTTCGATGGCTACTAGGCAACGTTACTTATGAGCATTTCTGATACAAATATATAAATCGAGAAACAAAAACTAAAATAATAGTGTCGTGGCCGATTTGGTAGTGGTCTGGTAATCCATGCAAGAAGGAGGCTTTTCACAAAAGACGTACATTAATTATTTTCCTGTATGATTTCCAGAGGTTGCTAGCCCGAAACTTTGCTTAGCCATCAGTAACATCTGCTTCTAGTTTCAAAATTCCATCAATCTGAGAGTAGAGATTTGTTGTCGAATAGAGAGTAGTCTCTTTAATTGACAGAAAGCTTCGCTGTCATCTCTGTCAAGGCTGGATTCCACCATAGGATAAAGCCAGGCGGTGTTAACTTCTGAGTCTACTCCCATGGATTCTAGAGCTCTGAGATAAACCAACATCTTATCAAAAATGTTAAATAATAATACTTAGCGTTCATATACCAGGAGTTAATAGCTTTTGCAAATCTCAAATGTGTACTAATAAATAGTTTTTTTCTACAGCGATACCCTCATGCAGAAACTGCCTTTCTGTAATTTTCTAAAGTTTGTTGATAACTTTGAACATTCTTTTTTTGCAAGTTTACTTACCTTCACATATCGCACAAGGCACTGAAACTTGTCGTTCACGTGCAAACGCTCATCTTCGTATATCCTCTTAAACTGCGTTCAAAATCAAGCCAGTTTATCAGTTCTTTATCAAAATTTTAAATTTCTATTCATGGAAGTTTGCTTCAAAATTAATCATCTCCTCGGAATTTCTTACTGAATTATTTTCTTTTGAACCACACCTGTTAATTGGTCCTCTACTTAACATATCTTTCTAATACGCTTGTCATAACATTTTCTAAGCCATTCATTTCTAGCGTTTATTCTACATTTCCTATATCCGAATTTAATAACGCAATTGCAGTTTTTTGATAAGGATGTGTCAAGTCTCCATACAATGTTTCCGCTTTAGTGAACTTAGTTTGAAGTGTGCCAAAATTAAATACTTCAACTTAAATTTTGATATAAATTTAAGGATGTATGACGTCTACTGAACAAATAAAGATTTCCATTAGAAATGGCCATTATACCAGCCCAGTAATCTAAAGACCCGATTTAGTTCCAGGCAAAGTTGATCTCGGAGGGTATATAAGAGTTAGCGGAGGTTGACTGCAAGACCAAAAGATGGTTTCTACTATTTTTGGTTTCCACTCGATACCTACCCCTTTCTCCAAAAGATAGTTTCTACCTACCTACCTCTTTCTCCAAAACATAGTTTCTAACCGATTTGGTTCCAGGCAAAGTTGCTGTTGGAGGGTGTATAAGGGTTAGCGGAGGCTGATTGCAAGACTAAAAGATGGTTTCTACTGTTTTTGGTTTCTACCCGATACCTACTTTTTTCTCCAAAAGATAGTTTCTACCCAATACCTATCTCTTTCTCCAAAAGATAGTTTCTACGCGATTTGGTTCCAGGCAAAGTTGCTTTTGTAGGGTGTATAAGGGTTAGCGGATGTTCACTGCAAGACCAAAGATAGTTTATACTATTTTTGGTTTATACCCGATAGTTACCTCTTTCTCCAAAAGATAGTTTCTACCCGATTTAGTTCCAGGCAAAGTTGCTCTTGGAGGGTGTATAAGGATTAGCGGAGGTTGACTGCAAGACCAAAAGATAATTTCTATTATGGCTTAAGCCTTGGCTGTATATATGTATCTTTTCTTCCTAATCGGGGAGTTAACATCGCTTGCCTTTTGTAGTGCAGCCTGAAAATATTCTTGGTTACGGTTAATTGTCAGTGAGACGGTTAACTGTCAACGGTTAATTGTCAGTGGAGAAGGTTAACTGTCAATGAGTTCGGCCAACTACGACGAATGCTTTCGAATAAGTGTACGGGCATCGAAAAAACAAAATTCCAGGAAAGAGAACAAACACAAAGAACGTTTTCAAAGAAAATACGGCTAAAAAATGTGTCAGCAGATTTTCTCACCAGGGGTCGAGTTGTTAAAATCTGTGAAACTGGTCTTTCGACCCGGGTTCGAATCCCTGTGAATTGGCTGTCTGCGTCGCTGTATTTTATGATTTGTTTCCCATATGTATTGTAAATACATGCCACTTTTCCTTAACAATTTCTCTACAAAAGTATCTTCACTTTAAGGTAGGTCCCTTTTTTGATCGTATTCAAACTAACAACAGCCAAACCTGTCTTTCTGCATGCACTGTAAACATTTTGCGTATTAGATGAAAATTACTGTTACACTTTATTTGCTTTACCTCGTTTTATTCGTGATCGAATTATGAGGTATTTCTCCTGCCTTTCTAGCATGCCTTCGTGGTGTAGTGATCAGCACGCTCGACGCGAATTCGAGAGGCATTGCTCATTTTTTATATCTCCTGCCTCGAAATAACCCAGATGTCTCTACAGATTCTCTCTACAGAATAAGACAGATTAAAGTCTATTTACGAATGACTCTTAAAAAGCAGCATTGACTATATAAAACGTATGATAAACATTTGACTAGATTCATTGAAACAAGTTTTAAAATATCAAATTCATTGTCAGCAGAAAGTAGTACACGAAATAGGCTACAGTTTCCTTCTCTTTGTGCTGTCGAATGTACCATTAAAATCATTTCGTATATCATTTGAAAATTATAAGGAAAAAGAAGGGGCGAAACGAAAAAAAGAATATTCTTTCAATTCACCATCCGTCAACATACTTGACATACTTGTTAATTTGCTACCTTCTCTGATTTTAGTTTTCGCCCGAGAATTCAATAAAACTACCAACTACAAACCCTAGCTTGAAACATTTCGCAGTTTTTCCTGGTGTTTCCAAATAGATTGGTTAGTATAAATACTTCCCCCCCCTTCTCAAAGCTATTTTTCTTTCAAGTGTTAAGCTTTGCATATTTATTTGCTAATACTTAGTGCTTAACATTTATTCTGAAATTTTTATTCAGGAGCTGATTGCTTTCATGACACATGTATTTTGAAATTTATATTTCTGTTACTAAGACCTATTTTAAAAAATCTGATATGATATATTCGAAACACCATATGACTTCCTTGTACGGAATATTAAACTATACGTATTTTTTCCTGCACTTCATTCAAACTTATTGAATTCAATTAACTCTACTTCGTCGATAGCCCACAAACCACAATAGAATAAATGCCCTCTTTAAAATTCACTGTATTTATTTACCATAGCGACACTCTGGCGCTAGATTCACTTACACAGCGTTACATCTAATTCATTTTATAACTCAGAATGTACAAAAATGATATCATCTGAAGAATTTTCTAATCATTGCCACATGTTATATTCAAATATTATAATATATATATAACGATGTATAAAAGAAATTAAACAAATAATAAAAAAAAAAATAAAAAAAACAGTTTCTCACAGACGATTCAACGCCGCTTACCTAATGAGCATGCCCTACTCTTAAACATTCTCCTCTGTCCGAAACAGACTGGCGACATTAGTTGCTGCTAATACGAAACACTTATTTACTCGAATTTCATTAGAGATATATTTCTCATTTAATTAATTCTGTCCTCAGTTCGCGGTAAGGCAAAAATACGTAAAAATTCAAAATATCTTCATTAACAATTGAAAGATATAGAAAAACATAAAACACCAAATACAGTTAAAACAATAATAAAAAAAGACCCGTATCACAGGTCTCCCATTCAGCTTGCCTGCACAAGTTACCAACACAACATATAAGAATAAAAAAAGTAACTAAACTCACGGAGTTAAGTAACATAGTAGGTGTATATACATATATACTTTTGGTGCGGCCGATTGCAATCAAAAAGGGAGGTGCACAACTACATATTATAGCTGTCCTATATTTCAATGTTCTGAGGTTACTTGTTTTTGAGTTATGCGAGATACATACATACAAACGTACATGCGTATAGACGCCACAAAAAAAAAAAAAAAAAAAAAAAAAAAAAAAAAAAAAAAAAAATCTCTTCAGAATGCCTTTTAAATCAGTTTTATAATTCGTTTGGAGAAAAAGAGACCTTTATTCTGTCCTTACGTACAAATGTCAAGCAGAAACATCGTTAAATTGTACTCGACAGCGGTTAAAATGGATGTTTTCTTTAAAATATGGTTCCCGGAATTTTTCGGGTTACAATACTTACTTTACTTGGTTTAAGGAAGAAAAACAATAAGATACAGTTGTGTGAATATTTTTCCGCATCACTGAGAAATGGATGTTGAATGGATTATAAATACTTTTATGCATATTGTCTGGTTATGATATAAAAAGTATTACTTTCCTTTTAATATTACAATAGGCGCTGCTTAATTGTGCTCACATTTGTTCACAGCTATTTTGATAGCATTAGCCAAATGATAAAATTGAACGATGTAAAAAATATCGTTCAGAATAGCAATGAAATTTAAGTAATATAACAAGAAACATAAAAATACGCATTTTCACAGTATCTTAATTAGGAAAGTCCTAAAGTTTGTTTATGAACTGTTAATAATATATTTAACGCAAAATTTCAAATCTAAATACTTAAAAGCATCTTTCATTGGAAGAGAATTTGCCATTTTAAAATACTTCATTTTTACTTCGTACAAGGAAGTAATTAGGCAAAAGAGCGATCTTAGTTTGGCGTAGATGTTTTCGGGATTTTTTTTTTTTTTCTGAGGAAAAACTTCTGAATCTAATAAGAAATCTCCAACCATCTTTAAAAGAAATTTATTCAATGGATTTTGAGATCGATTTTGAGGTGCTAAAATTCGATAGAGTTGTTGAAAATCAACGTCCATCTGAGATTATTTTTTAGTAATTTTAAATGATTGACAAAAATCGAGAAGAAGCTGTTTTCCACTTAATCCTTTACTTGGTTGCATTTTTCTGTCCCTTGGCAGTTTAAAAAAATCTATTTTTAACTTAATTGGAAGATTTATTTCAGTTTAAAAGGTTACCGTATAATATTTTGATCATATTATATATAGTATTTTGATTATATATCAACCGAACTGTTATTATAATAAGTGATATGTTTGTTTTCTTTGCTTTGGTATACAGACGGGTGGAACTTCGGTTGTTCGACATTTTCGCTAAAGACCGCTTCCAAATCATTTAATTAACAAAATTATTTTAATAGCATCTGTAAAAATATTTATTTTAATTGCACGAAGATGCTGTAAGACGCAAATTACGCTGCATTAGAATCTGTCAAAGTATCTTGGAAGACATGCAAGACGTTTTTAAACACACACATTATAAAGAATATAAATTACATAATCACACAAACATGATGCATTGACAGACATGAAATCCAGCCGTCATTTCGTTTGATTTGAAAATTATTGAAAGACATAATAGTGTGTGTACCATAAAATATTTCATAATAATGTGAATAAATTAAGCGAATTAGAAAGGAAAAAGTGTTTAACGTTAAACATAACTTCTGCTCTCTCTTCGACAAAAGAGGGAAAAAAGAAAAATGAAAATTGGAAAAAAAATTGACAATATACTTTGCTTGACTTACTTATTGTAATAAATTCGTGATTCATATTACTTTAACATTCTTCAAATCACTTTTCGTTCACATTAATTTTTAACGATTAATTCCAATTATGCAAAATTTGATATCTTACTTAAAGATTATATTGCTGGCTTTCACGAAGAAACATTTATTTCCAACGCATGGTTTTTATATAATTATTTTTGGCAGACGCTAAGAATGGTAAAATGCTTCCATCGATGTAAAAATGGTTGTCGAAATTTAATTAAAATTCCTTCCGTTTCAAGAAATAAATTCTATCGCATGCCGTTTTTTATTCGTAAGATTTTTTGGAATTTTTCAGCTGCAGATGTAATTGTTGAAGGTTATGTAAGCAAGAAGACTAAAAATGGAATGCACTTTTTCTCATTATTTTTTCAAGAGTTCTGATTAAAATGCTTTGCAATGTCTTATTTCTAATTCACAATTAAGAAACGCGTCGTCGAGAAAAAAAATTGCCTTCGTTTCTTAATGTGCTCGATCTTAACTTATTATTATGGATTTTTTTACATCTTTTATTTTTCTTTTAATACTGCAAATGGAATTTTAAAACTGTTATTGAATTTCTTATTTTCTTAAAAGGACATCCGCAAAATTTAAATTTTTTAAAAAGCTTCTAATCAGTTTTTCTTCAGTATTCGAATCCGAATGTCGTAATCTGATCTCTGAATTCATTTATCTGATTTATTACCGACTCAGTAGCTCAAAGAAGATGACTTTTTGATCCCGATGAATAATGCAACAGACTTTAGCTTTTTAAAAACCCCGACCAGCTTGTTTTTTTGATAGTTCTCCATTCTTTCTTCTTTGTATTTGTTTAATACACGTATTAGTTCCTCGCTTTTGTAAGTCAAATAGATGTTTTAAACACAGTGATTTACAAAACTCGACAAAATAGACGAAACGAGTCCATTCTTGCAAATTTCGGTGCAAAGGTTCTGCTCGGTGGATTTCCCTAAAATCCCAGTCTTCCCTAAAATCCATATACAGTTAGATAAGTAAGTAGATCCAAACATGTCCTTCCTGATGTGCTTTTAAGAAAAAAAAGAAAATTTCAATATTCATTTTTCTAAGATAATCTCCTTATACTTCGAATGTTTAATGAGCAACGCTATGACAGTGAAAAAGTAATTTGAAGGTTTGTCCTCAGAATGTTTCCAAAGGCTCTTTTTATCCCATCATAATCATCAAATTTCTTTCCATGAATCTCACATTTGGGCAATATATAATAATCACTTGCAGCTAAATATGATCTATAAGAGACTTGGGCAAGCTCCCGAAACTCGTATTTCTTTACTGCTTTTTCAGCAAAGACAGAAGTTAGACGGCGTGGTTAATGGAGAAGGTGAACTCCGAGGTTCAGCGTTTCCCAGCTTTTCGCTTCATTGCGTAATTTATGCAAAAGACTTGTATAATATTTACCATTAATAATTGCGTTTCTTTCATTAAAGTTTATTAGGAAGATCCTTTAAGAATTCTCTAAAAATAATAATTACCATTTTTTTCCGTTCATTGGTGCATTTTTGCTTTTCTTCATGGCGTTTCACTCGGTTTTTTCCATGTAACTCTTCGATACAGGATCTTAGTATAGGACCTACACAATCTAAGACAGACTGTAAAATGTTTCTAATTTGCACTGTTACTCTGAAACTGCTCGCAGGAAATTATACGTTTTGTTTCTGAATTGCTGAAAGAAGTCGAGGTACCCATCCTGCGCAGATTTTGTTCGTGTGAAGGTGTTCATGTATAGGATGCACGAAACTGTAGTTTTAAATAGCTCCAATCTATTTACTATCTCTTTGACTTCTTACAATCATTCGATACATCTTTCTGGACTCGGGCAAGATTTTATGTGATGCCAATGCTTCCATGATCGATCTTTACGAGAATCATCTTCTATAAATTCTCGTACCATGATAAATTGTTTTGTCCACTCTTTCACTGCAAAATAGTTAAAGTTCAACTTTATAATAAAACTTGAGGTAAAATATTTTTCTGGTTAGCAGCATAAATCCACATTTGTACTCCCCGTTTTAAGCTACTTTGTTGACTGAATATTTTCTTACGATTTCTGAAAGGGATTATCCTGCCTTCTTTATTTGGAAAATAGAATATTGACATCTTAAATGCTTTTTAATATAAAGAATCATGCCATACACAAAGTACTCAACAGAGTAATATATTATGTTTATAACTATATCATGCATAGTACTAAAATCACAATGTTTGAAAAATCCACTGAACACGTTTTAAAATTCATGCTTCTTGAAGCCATTAAACAAGTTATGAGGTTTTTATTCGCGGCCATTTGATAAGCGACGCATTTAAGTATGCAAATTTACCATTTTTATCTAATCGCCAGCATTCTAGCCAAGGCCATCAGTGGTGTGTGGAACAGGCAAAGATTCTGTTCGTAATACGGTTGAAAGAATTCCAGTTGTTAAATGCATTCGAATTTAATTTTAGTTACAGATGGCATTAAAAGTGGAAGGAAAATAAATGGATATGAATTTCTTATCTCGAATAAAATACAGAATGAACAAAATACCAAACGGTGTTACTTTTAATGTAAGATATATCTTTAATGGAATCTTACAGGTCGTCATTTTGCATTAGACTGTGCTATTATGGTATTTATCACCTACGCTACTTAGAAAATGTTACTGTTATTTTAAATTTAAAATCTCTATCTTCTATGAGCAGCGGGAAACAATTAGTTTTCAGAACGCTGCTATTCGGCGTAATCTAAGTCTTTAACTTTCAGATTTAGGGAATTTCTTAATGAATTGATTTAAAAGCATTAATACCCTTTTCAACAGTTTAAATCATAATTTTATTCTTGAATATTTTATTCATATGATATAAAAATTTTCAACACATCCAAATAACAAGTTGTGTTAATATTTTTAGTATATCTGCAAATAACAGAAGTTGTTTCTAGTTGTTCTGCTATTATATATGTAGGAATAGAAATATACTTTTATTCTTCCCTATTTCATTTCTTTTTTTTAATATTACTTAACTCAAATATTTACTTCGTTTGTTTATCCTGCGAAGAGTTTTGAATCCTGGACGCATTTGTTGAGAAATTTTTCCAGTATTACTTGAAGTTTACCGCCACAGTTTACCCCCGCATCGTTTCAGTTGCATTAAAAATTGTAAAATCTAATTATTGTCGAATAAAATTCTTCCTCACTTTATGATATCTTGCTTCTAGAGTGTAGGTTTTTGGGGCTAATTGTTTTTGTTGAGCATTCTGCTGATCGAAATCCTCTCCATGTCTGCATCAGTAACGTGCATGCATCAGAGTCATCCTTATTCACAGTTTTTCAATCTCCGGATCACTGCTATTATTTTCTTAATATGGGAGCCAATATTAGATACTTTACTTACTTTTAGTTTCACTGTCTATTTTAATCCAACCCCCTGACACTTTTCTCGATATATGCTTCCTTCAGGATTCTAATCCGGGATGAGTTATACGGCAGCAAGTATCACTAACCACTAAACCGAAAAATGTGACATTTTACCAATTTGGGAGCTTTCTTCTTGAAAACGAAGAGCGTCTCCATTACTATTCTTGAAGTTAACTTCATACAGCTTTTGACAAAAGATAGTTTGTTATGAATTGGAATAACTATAATTAAATAAGCTACATGTTATATTTTTAATTCTCTAGTCTTAAGATTTCTAACCTATACATGTCAAAAGTACTAAGTTGTAGGCCAAAGAGAATAGCTATTACTTTCAGACGTCCACAAATATGTTATGTTTATTTATCTTAATTTATCTGCTGAATAAAAATTTTGCAATTACATATTATTATTTCATATGTGCAGCAGAAGTAAATGGCACTAACATATAGTCATCTCCATTGTGACACAAAGCTGCTTAGTCTGATGTTTGAAAAGTCTATAAACAACTTTCATGCTTCAGAGTTATGTTGCTTTCCAAAAATTAATAAAGACGTTAATAAAGACGCTGCAACATACTAAATCATTCACTTTTGGAAAACGAATGTTTTAAAATTTGCTGTCTGTGAAGGAAACTATACATCTTTGAATTTTTTAAGACATTTTAAATCTTGCCGTCAGTACCTCCATGATTTTTTTAAAATTACGATCGTTAAAAAGATTACTTAAGCTCGATTGACTGGAGAAAATGTACCATGTCGATTTTGAGAAAGGCAGGCAAAATGACTTCTGACATAGCACAATGGCATCAACCGAAATTTCTGCTATAAAAATTTCGGGCTCAAATAACAAACTCAGACTTCATGATCAAAACCACTAATATAACTCATTGTTAAGTGCGTATGGGTTCGTAAAGAATTGAATGTGCACAGAACCCATGATAGATTGACAACATTTATTTTTCTAAAAGAAACAATTTACAGTCCTGGAACTTTTTTCAAAAATATTCAAAGAGTACTCAGTATGGTGGAGCACAAACAGCAGTTACCACTTTAAACTAGTAAGAATGCTAAACACAAAACCATATAAAAATCCTGAATGCGTAAGCTCACACAGTGTTCTGTGAATACTCTAATTACACTGAGATAACCTCTGAATCAAACTGAGAACTGTCTAGTCTAGTCTGTCAAATATGGCCTAGAATATCGCAGAGCGACGTGTTCGGCTTCATTAAATAATGCCATATAGGCCATTCATATGTATAAATCTTCAGTTATTCTTTCTGGAACGAAAATGTAAAGCATAGGAAAAAGGTTTATTTAATTAGAATATATATTAAACAAATAATAGTCCATCATCTGGTGTAAGACCGGTTAATAAATCCTGCGAACCTTGCGGTATATGCAGAGATTAATGGAACTTTTATTTAGGATAAATTCATCCACCATACTGTACCCTCCACTGGCCGAAAGATCCATTGTCATCGCCAACAAATATCCTTTATTAATCAAAATCAAAAATACAATTCATAAAATTTACGTATTTACATAAACTTTTTACATAACAATGTCCTTTTTAGGATTACAACATTTATAAACAATCATTTATACAACTTGTATTTCATACATAAAATAAATCATTTATACAATTTGTATTTCATAAAATAATTAGATCATTCTCTTTTAGTAACAAAATTATTTAATAATTAGAACAGAGACTGAAATTCTTTGCTTGCAATCTCAATAAACAAACTATTAATCTCATAAATAACTTATTACATTTTCAAACAAAAATACAAGTCCTTTGCATATTTTCATTTAATAGAATTATTAACCATAATCAGTTCCTCTAATCAAAAAGTCATATTGTCTTTAAACACTCACAATTTTTTAAATCTAGACTAGAATGTCTAGAATCCGACTTAAGTTTATATATTTTTTTATTTCTTAAAAGCCATAATTTGTCCTTCTAATTAATAAATCATATTGTCTCTTTAAACATGAACAATCTTTATCCAAACTTGAATGCCGCACGTCTAACCTCATTTTATACTTATTATTCACATTTGTACAGTTTATACATACTGGACCATTTTTACAATCCCAGTGATTATGTCCTTTTTGTGCACAATTAGCACATATTAAATCTTTAGTACATCCTTTGTGAAAATGCCCAAATTCCTGACATTTGTAGCATCTCACTACATTCAAATATTCTTTAACATTTATGCGAAACCAATTAAAATTAATCTTTCCTTGATTAATAATGTTTCTAAATTTATTAGGTTGGATCTCTGCCACCCAATGAGCCTTATTATTCTTTCCTTTTATCCGAAAAAATGGAATAAAACCACCATCTTCAAATATAAGATTTTGTTTAATAACAGCTTCCTTTAGTTCCTCTTTTCCAACTTCCAGATCAATATTATATAATATAATTTTTGGATTTTTCTTGATCGGAGCTCTAACTTCAATATCTTCTTTTAACAATTCATTTGTTTTAATTTCCTCTTCTAATTTATCAATTTATTCATGATTTAAACACTCAATTACAATTCCACCATTATTTATTTCTCTAACATTTCTAATCCCTATTTTTAAATTTGCAGGATCAATAGCTTCGACAACTTTCATCTTCACTTCCTCTGAAGACACTCCTTTCACTTTAGGATAAATAAGAGCCACATGTTCATCTTTCCTCTTAATTTTATCTTTCTTTGATACAACTTTTTTCTCCATCTTCTGTTCTTTAATAATATCTGCAAATGACTTCTCTATCTGTGGTTTCTGAACTTCATCCAGTCTTCCCTTTAAATTTTCAATTTCCAACGCTTGAGAAACTATAAAGTTAAATAGCGCTTCTTGCGCTTTAAAAACTTTCTTTCTTAGAGGAACTGTTACTCCAGTTGCCTCTACTAAACAAGTTTCAATATCACTAATTAATAATCTAGCTTCTTCAATCAATTCATTTTGAGGAACAGTCTCTGTCTGTACATATTTATCCATTTTTGATCTAAATCAATTGGGACCCTGGGGTTTCCCCAATTGAATCTCTTTGGAGTTTGGATTTCGACCTCCTCCCTTAGGAGGAGGAGCCCTCAGACCACGACAAGGTACCAAACTCCTGGGAAGTTTTTCTTATTGGCTTTCCAAAAATAACTTTTATCTCAAATACAATACTTTTTCAATTTTTCACAATCGAGCACTAATTATAGCCAATAGCTTCCCCTGAGGGATCATCTGGTGTAAAAACACGGAAAAGCCGCCTCAGGAAGAAATAAAATGCACGTTGTCATTGGGATTCGAACTCTCAATCTCTTGGTCCTACTGATGGCAGCAGTGGTGACGGCGGTATCTCGGGTAGCGGAATATTTATTAAGCAGGGGAATGGAATTAAGATTTCTAAGTGAAAACCTGACTAATGCTCCGTTTTCCGCGCAGAACTCATTGCTATTGAGGCGGTCTTGAGTTATTGTGTCAATGTGAGAGTCAATACTGACATGTGCATTCTGAGCGATATCCGGAGTTCTACACAGCACTTAACTGCGTGGTTAAAACATGGAGACAGAACTACTTTGAATATTATCCAGAATTTGTGTTGCTTGTCTCTAATAAGATATTTTTTTCAATGGGTGTCTTCACCTGTGGAGGTTCTTTGTAATGAGACAGTAGTCCTGATGGTGACCGTCTTTCTTTCTCGGAACTTGCTTCGCAAGGCAGGTTAGAAATCAACTCCTTTTGGAGAAAGCCCCCGACACATGAGTGGTACGTTTGTAATCACCCTGGCGCTGCTCTGACAGAGGCGAGCTATAGATTTGAACAAACGGCTCTAGCAAGGCTGCGCACTGGCTATCTGCGCACTCTACGTTTTATTGCCAGGCATTAAAGTCTATCCCTTTTGCCCGAAATGCAAGCTGATCCAAGTCACTCCTGTGCATATCTTGTCTTGCATTGGTCTCCTGAGAAGCCAACTGTTCTTCTGTCCTGGAGTTGTTTTCCCGGGTTTTTGAAATCCATGGGTTCATGGCTCTGAACTGATTTTGCGGTTTATTGGGTGGGATAAGCCACAAACAAACAACAAATCTGTTGGTCTAGAACCGCGTACTAACCACTGAGCTACTTCCGTCACGTACAATTTGTATTAAAACGGGTTCAACTTCGGTCATCAGATGGGATGTTCCTTTAAATTAAGACCATGATATGCTATTCAAAGTCCGGATGTAAATATAACATAACAGATAAAATGAAATAGAGAATTAAAAAATTATACAATATACAGTATGCAATGATTAAAAAATATAGTATTTACAGTGCACATCCGTGGGATTATGTTGGAAAATCCTCATTACTGATGAGAGGAACGATATAAGGACGAAAAGAAGAATTTTCTTGCAAAAATTCATACTTGAAAAAGTGACGGAAGTGCTCGCACTGAGTTGCCATAAAAGGTTTTGTTGATTCTATTTAGGAAGTTTTGAATAGACTCAATATCTAAGTCTTCGTTTAGTCTTTGGTTTCGAACAAAATTGTGTATATTGGTTATGATTCTTAAATAACGTTTTGTAGCCTTTTCTGTTTAAGAATATCCTTTTTAGTTGCTATTGTCCAAACAGGAGAGGCATAGTTTAGGTTAATTTAGGTTATAGAAGCATGGCTTAGCGTGAGGTGAATAATAAACGTGTACAACAGTTTCTATTTTTGTAGATCTATTTTAAAATATTATCCTGCAATAGGTAAGAAACAGCTTTACTTCTCGGATGGCTTTACTGCAAATATTTGTAATATCAGTCCAACTGAGTCTATAATTGATCTCCTGGCCTTTTTCACCATTGGTACTTCCTCGTTAAAGAGTGTTAGGTGCTGTCTGATGGGATGTTTTTTTTTTTTTTTTAATTTCTTCCTTCGAATTTATGTATTTAGGGCGATACGCCAATCTTCATCGTACTCAGAACTCACATTGTTTTATAATATATAACTTATATAATTTTCTCCTGTCGGCCGATTTCTCGAAATCGCTGGAAGGTATATACACTTACAGCTACTTAGGGTCAGATACACTTACAGCTACATAGGGAAGAACCAAAATGTTGCCAAATAGTCGCCAAGTTTAGCAACTTTTAGCGATTTCTCACAAAACTTGGCAACACAAATTAGTCGTCAAAACCGTCGACAGTTTGATGCTATCACGCCGATTTGGTAATTGGAACCAATTTGGCCAGTTACCTTAAGTTAACCAAATAAAAATAATATAAGTTAAATGGACTTGTCCCTGTAACCTTATTTTTCCGACGAAGCATAATTCTCTTGAGGACTATCATCTTATTATACAAGAGATGCTACAGTTTCAATATTATTTCCCTTCAGTTATTCACATATATAAAAAATTCGTAACAATATATAAGAACCGACTTTATATATTATTTACAACTTTAAAGGGTGATTGTGCATTGAAAAAATAACAATTTTCATAATGCAACGCCCGAAGGTTGTTGGAATGTGAAATATATGTATACACTGCAAGCACAAAAGACATGGAAAATGAAAAGTCGTATCAGATAGATATTTACAAGAAACAGTGTTCTAAGACCTTATCAAGTTCAGCAGTTGCAGTACATGGATCACAATGACTATGAAATGACTGAAAGGCGATTTTCAAGCTTTTAGTGGTAAACTAACGAAGTGTTAGATTGTAATCGAAAGTTAATTGGAAAAGTTGCTGATTTCCGCTCATACTCGCCTTTTATTTATCTCGTTCTATTCCACTGGTAATTTACTGCAAAGACATTTTAATCACAGTCATAACTGCTGAAATGTATCGTTTTGATTTTAACTACTCATATTCATTACCATACATTTTAGTAACTGTTTCGACCGCAAATTAGCATGGAAACCACATGTAGAGGACTTGTCCAACCATGCTACGAAGATACTCAGTGTCTTTAAACGCCTTGCTAGGGCAAGGTGGGGTTGTACTAGACAAACCCTGCTCCAAACTTATATTCGTTTTGCCGTCAGAAGTCTGTAGCTACATCAAAAATCTGAAGAAAAATAAAAGTCATGGATATGACAAAATTACGAACTAGATGATCAAGAACTTTCCTAGGAAGATTATACTGCGTTTCACCAAGATTATCAATATCATTATCGAATGGCAGCATTTTCCTGAATGCTGGAAGGTTGTAGTGATCACACCTATTCTCAAGCCTCAAAAACCTGCGAATGTTCCAGAATCCTATAGACTTATTAGTCTTCTGTCTTCATTAAGCAAGATAGTGGAGGCCGTTATCCTTACAAGACTGAAGCAGCATATTGAAAGCAACGATATACTCATTCCGTATCAATTTGGATTCCGAAGTCACCACTCAACGACCCATCAACTGTATAGAGTTGTGGAACGAATTAGTGAAGGCTAGGAATAGTTTTTGCAACGGGAAAAGGTCACAAGTGGTCTTTTCCTCGACATAGCTAAGGCTTTCGACCGTGTCTTACAAGTTACACACTCTGGGGCTCCCAGAGTACATTACACACATAATTAAATCCTACATGGCGGGTAGACACTTTGTCGTTCGCGTCACAGGAACACGTTCTGCACCTAGGCCTATCCTTGCAGGTGTCCTGCAGGGGAGTCTTCTGGGACTCTCACTTTTTAATATATACGTGAACGATATACCCACTCTAAACAACACAACACTCGCAATGTATGCTGATGACACTGCGATCCTTACGCAAAGTGCATTTGTAAGTCCACTTATACAACGGCTACAAAACCACATACATGCATTAGAGACTTGGCTCATCAGATGGAAAATTAAGGTTAATGTGGAAAAAACTCAGGCAATCCTGTTCACAAAGAAGAAATTCAACAGAAACCTGCAGTTCTACGGAGTGTCAACTCCCTGGTCCAGGCAAGTCCTTTATCTTGGGGTGATCGTCAGTAAAACTCTCTCATGGGCCCCACATAGTACATCTATTATCAGAAAGTTTTGAGTACGTAAACATACACTATTCCCCTTAATAGCTCGAAACAGCGTTCTTTCTTTCTTTCTATAGACAACAAGTTACTCATTTACAAGTCCCTTTTACGTCCATTATTGTGTTATGCTTGCCTTGTGTGGGCTTATTCTAGTAGATCCTTAAGGAAAAGGCTGCAACCACACAGAATGGGGTTTTGAGACAAATTACTAATGCCCCGTGGTATGTTCGAAATCGCAGACTGCACTGAACTGAAAATCGACCATATTAGAAGCTTTTACTATCGCCTCGCCAAGAAATTCCATGAAGACCTGGAGTCCATTAATAACTCTGCAATTAAAATTTACGATTATGACGTAAATGATCAATGTAACATCAAAAGGCCTATGGCCATTTTTATTGACACTGTTGATTAAGTTCAACTATACCTTGATTACCTTCTGAATGGTATGTTTTGTATTGTGTGTTAATGTTACTCCTAACTTGTACTGAGTATGTAAACTATTGTAAAATTGTATTCATATGTTCTTTTAATATTGCACATTAGGTCTTGCACTTACCAAATTTTTGCATGCTTTTTGCTATGTACTGCTGTTACTGTTCCTGCTAGTAGCTTTCCTGTACGGCATTTTTTCCACGTGATCATGTATGCTCTCATCGATCATTATTAATCATCCTAACTTCACTTATTAAGCCCATAAATAATTAGTTAAAAATAAATAAAAAATAATATATATATATATATATTAAAAATATTATAGAAAAAAATAGATATCTTGGGCATATTATTATTCTGCATTGTGTTCGAATTAGCTTATTTTCGATTGGGGGTAGGGTCTTTTGACCCTGGCACGCCGGTGCTACACCATCACTTGTTGCGTATATTCGTTTATCCTCCCCCGTCTGACGTACTTCTGTGAACCACTTGTTGTGGCCATGGAAAATGTACTCGATACTCTAGAACTGTGTTTCCCAACGTGGGGCCCACGCCCCACAGGGGGGCAATTTGATTGTTAAGGGGGACAATTCGAAAATGGATTCGACACGAGTTTAACCCTTTTGCTCTTGGCCATTTAAATGCAGTGCTAGATTTTGAAAGAAAAAAGCAAATTCTTAATTAATTTCGGCCAATAAATATTATAAATTCGTTTGACAAGACAAAAATATCAACTGGGTTTTTGGCGTCGTCAAGTTAACCTCCCTGCGGCAGACGGCAGGCTCCGCGTGGACTCGACTCGGAAGCAGTTGAGTCAAACAAGTGGCGCTGTAAAGCCAAGATCAGTCGCAAAGGTCACGGGTCAGCTGACCGACGCCAACTGAGTCTGAGAAGCATTTCTTTTCTTCACAGCCACGTGTGTATTTAGTCGTAGATTTTGTATTAATTTAGGCTTTTTTTTTTTTAATTAATGTTGTAGAGACATTAGGTATTTTTTTTAAAGCAGACAAGATGAAAAATAGCAAACGCCTTCCCCGGGAATCAAACCACGGGCCTGTGGAATACCGGCCCAGAGTGCAGAACCACTACACCACGAAGGACGGTAGGAACGTGGGAGAAATACCTTATATACTCTCCTTTTTAAAAGGCGACTAGGGTTTTAGGGGACCTAATCACCAAATCCTGGGTGCGGAGAATCATCATCCACAACCCTTTTTAGTTCGGGCGCCACTGTAGAGTCATTCGGATTTTTTGGAAGCCAAAGAGACGAAAAATTAGCAACCGCCTTCGCTGGGAATCGAGCCACGGACCTCTGGAATACCAGCCCAGCGTGCTACCGTTACACCATGAAGGCACGCTAGGGAAGTGGGAGAAATACCTTATAATGTTATCATTTTTTACGAAGTTGAAGGGGTAAAGGAAGGGGGGTTGAAGGGGCTTTTAATTTAAGTAAGTTATATTTTGTTATTGTTTACTCTAACTTTTTCTGCTATAACAGCCAAATTCATTTACTTCTAAATATTTCATTCGTAAAAATCTCTATTTTTTTACTTGTCATTCATTAGTTGTTCGTGAACATAGCTAACATTTGAGATGAGATAATGAATATCGTGTTTCATGCATAATTTTTTCATAACTCTCATATCTTTTATTGATTCTTAAATTATAAAATATTAATTTTAAATATTATTCTGATTTATTTCTTTGAATTACAGTTTTGTGTTAATAAATGCAATTTTTTTTTTTTTTTTTTTTTTTTTTATCTTTTTTACCTAAGTTATTTATTTTTGCGTTACATTTCACACATAAGTTTGAAATTTTTATGATATTTATGTTTCACTCTAATTAGAAGTTGATAAAACTAGTCAAAAATAAACAAATATATACCTTAATTTATTTTCTTACTGAAATATTTTGTTAATTTGAAATATTTTTTCTTAAATTGCTTTGAATTTTTACTTGATATTTGTGCCCTTAGTTAGTACTTATACTATTGCTATCTTTAAATTCAACTTTGTAAAAATTCTATGAAAAGTAAAACAAATTATTATATGAAACTTTACCTGCATCAAATTTGTCAAATGGAAAAAATATTATTTTCCGGTGGCGGTGTGGTAAATGTGTTATATACATTTAAATAAATATGCATTTCTTAGTATACGTTTACTCTATGTCACATTAAATTAATCGTAACGCATAGTTTTTAATTGATCTTATATATATTTCTTTCAGCCCATAGTAAAATGAGTGGTGCAAACAAGAAAAAAGTTCGTCAATATTCGGAGGAATATTTAAAATTTGGGTTCATACCTGCTGTCCACGATGAGCGGTTTCCTTTTTGTCTTTTATGCCAGCAATGCTTGACCAACGAATCAATGAAACGAGGTCGTCTTGAGGCGCATTTGAAGGCGAAACATAATGCTCATATTAATTCAGATTTGAATTACTTTCAAACTTTAAAGAAAATTTTGAAAAGAAGACAACAGTAAAGTCTCTATTTGCTGCTCACACTTCAACTCATAATCGTATTCTTGAGGCTAGTTATCAAATTTCTTTATTCATCGCTAAATCTGGAAAAAAATCATACTCTAGGAGAGAATTTAATAAAACCGTCAATATTAGCATTTCTTAAAACGGTTCTTGAAAAAGGATGACAAAAATGTAAAAGCTTTGCCAGTAAAACTCAGTAACAATGTAAAAGCTCAGTAACAATACTGTTAGTAGAAGAATAGACTGGGAACAGAATGAGTGAAGATATTGCAAAAAAACTTGTTGAAAACAAGAAAACTCTCAGTGCAGATGGATGAATCAACTTTGAGAGACAGTGAGGCAGTATTGATAACTTACGTAAGATATATTGATAAAGGGCGTTTTCCTGAAGAAATGTTGTTCTGTAAAAGATTAGAAAGCACCACTACCTCCAAAGATATATATAATAAGCTAAAAATCTACTTAGATGTCAATAATATACCAATGAAAAATATAACATCTTGTGCTGCAGATGGTGCTCCTAATATGATGGACAAGAAAAATGGCTGCTTAAAATTGATGAAAGATGAGAATCCAGAAATGATTCTTGTGCATTGTGTTATTCATAGGGAAAACTTGGTAGCTAAAAACATCTCGCCTGTTCTAAATGAAGTACAGAGTCGTAGCTAAGGTTTTCAGCGCCCAGGGACAACTGACGATTTTGCGCCCCCTACTGCTTGTCAAGAATGGAAAACATTTAATTCTAAAATGTCGTAACATCAGTTTGCCGCCCCTTGGATTCTGCGCCCGGGGACAGATGCCCCCTTGCCCCCCCTCTAGCTACGCCCCTGATGAAGTACTACATTCAGTAATAAAGTGTATCAATACTATAAAGCTAATGCCAAATGTGAGCGTCTTTTCAAGCTATTTTGTGAAGAACAAAATGCAGACTATGTGAGACTTTTACTTCACACTGAAGTAAGATGGCTTTCTAAAGGGAACTGCTTGAAAAGATTTATGGGACTGTTTGATACTCTTAGTGATTTTTTAAGTGACAAACCTGAAATGAAGTATCTGTTAACAGTCGATGGTAAAGCATTTGTGAGTTATTTAGCCGATATCTTTGAAAAACTAAATACGTATATTAAATAAGCAACTTCAAGGAACAAATAAAACTCTTAATTAAGACACAATAACACGCTGAATAACTCTTGTTGATGCAAAAGCGAAGATATTTGATTTCATTACCCTTATTAAGTTATGTCAGAAATATATTAACACTAAAACTGTGAACAGTTTCATTGGCTCCAAAAATGGGAAGTAAAATGTAGGGTTTATATTTATTTTAACTAACATTTATTTTAAGCTATTTTCCTGTCAAGCCTTTACTTTCCCCGGGAATTGCCAATGCCAGAGTATGTAAATTTTAGTAGAACGCGCAGAGTATTCAAATTTTTAGCAGAAGTAATTTGAGTTAAATAGAAGAGAAGCGAGATTTTAAGTGTGCTTCTTGAATCACGAGCGTGAAGGTTGCTAGGTAGAAATTTAACAATCGCGCGTTTCGGCCTGTGTACCTACTTCGGCAGTTAGTTAAATCTTTCAACTTCTTAATCAGAAAGTTTGCTGAATCTCAGCTGTATCTTAGAACACGGTTAAGATAGTTACTATTATAGAGCCTCGTAGATAGTGATTTCGTTAGTTATGCATTCTGTCATTTATTTTTAGTTGTACTTTTCTATTTTTGTTTAACCGCCGGGTCGGCGTAGTTTGTGAGCGTCGAGTGAACGCAACTGTGACTTCTAAAGTGAAATAAAAAGGGAGTTAAACCCTTCTTAAGAGTCTGTGTAATTTCCAGTTCATAGCAGTCACTACTACTATTGCTGACAAGTTGCGGCCTCTCAACATCACATTAGCGCCCGAACACTTTACGAACTGAAATGGCCGAAAACTGGATGGAAGCTCCCGTACTATTCCAACAACAAGAAATGGCGAACCAATTAGAAGGATTTGGATATCTGGTCCAGACGATGAGAGCATCGATCAAGCCAAACGTCAATTTCGATGGAAAAAATTCGGTGGCAATATTTTTAGAAGGCCTAGAAAATCATTTCCAGCTATACCCTGTGCCTGAAAGACAAAAATTTGCCATTGCCACGTCTGCACTAAGAGGACAGGCCTCACTATGGTGGAAGAATATAGGAAAATTTTTATTAGGGGAATTCGGAGGCCAAACATATACATTTGAAAATTTCAAAATATCATTATTAAAAGCCTTCCCCATAGTGAAAGACCGAGCAAAGCTAGAAGCCGAACTGTATAGTTTTTATCAACGTAATATAGAAGATTTGACGGACTTCATTCTGCGAAAAGTTAAGCTGATAAACATGCTGTATGGGGAGAAACCCGACGCAGAGATTATTGAAATAATCTTACCAAGATTACTACCTGCTGTCCAAGATCACTTAGAAATCCGAAATCCAAGCACCTTGCAGGAACTCTTCGAGTTGGCGGTCAAGATCCAAAATCGTAGAATAGCGGAAAAAGCTAGAGGGGCATCGTATTCTCAAAGTCTCCGAAGGCAATCCTCAAATCAACAGACCGGAAACACAAATCGCTCTTATGGGGGAAAGAGCTATCAAGCTAACTCATCGAAACTCGAAGGTCAAGGCCCAAAAAGGAAATTTGAAAACAACCGTACGCGTACCCAGAAGACAGAAGTTGAAAGGAAAGCTTTAAACGAGTAGAGGGGCCTGTAAAAGCGAGGGTCCAGACCCCGGAAGTTTCGAAGAAATCCTCAAGAAGATACCTAAATACGGTCGTGGTAGAGAACTCACAATTACCGATTATACAAGTCCTGGTTGGCGATGTACCAGTAGAAGCCCTCATCGATACATGGGCAGAAGGTAATTTTATGAGTGATACATTTTTAAGAAGAATTTTAATAGGTTACGATTATTTAAAAATAAAAACACAGAAATTATAGCAGAGCAAGGAAAAACTTGTCAATGCATTGGGAAATTATCATTACAAATACAGGTAAAAGATGAAAGCCTCAAAGTATTAATTTTTGTGGTCAAAAATTTGCAGAGTCCAGTCATTTTAGGCATGGAGTTTTTAAAGGCCGCGAAGGCCAAACTGAATTTTCAGGAAAATTCGATTATGCTAGAAATGGATCGGAGGGTGGTGAAGCCAGTGAAACAACCGCAAGTGGACCTTAGCCATTTGAATGACCATGAAAGCCAAGCCATCCAGCAAGTGGTGAGTACTTTTTCGAACTTGTTTTCAGAACGGCCTGGTAGTTGTCAAATTGTTACGCATGATATACAATTAACTGCCAACAAACCCTGTAGGACTAAACCTTACTGGTATGATAAACAGAAAGAACAAATAATTGAAGAACACATTCAGGAAATGTTGAAGAACCAGATAATAACGCCCATAAATAGTGAGTACGCGAGTCCAGTCGTACTATATAGGAAAAAGAATGAGTTCCCTCCCTCGGATAAAAAGGTTTGGAGGTTTGCTATCGATTACAGAAAGCTCAATAGTGTTACTAAATTCCCAGTTTACCCTTTGCCGGTAATAGAGAAAATTATTAGAAAGATTAAGTCTACGAGATACATGACTACGTTGGACTTAACGTCTGGCTACTATCAAATAGCTATGAGACCCGAAGACATACATAAAACCAAGTTCATCACAAAATCGGGCACTTATACATTTTTACGCATACCCTTTGGGTTGTGTGGGGCCCCTTCAACATTCCAGAGAGCTATGGGCATTGTTCTAAAGCCTGTCTTAGGAGAATCGACTTCAATCTATCTAGATGATATAATTATAACGAGTAGTTTAAGTATAATTATAACGAGTAGTTTAACTGTTTACTGAGTGATATGATGTAGCAGTTTGTTCTGAAATATTCAAAATTGAATATCATTCTATGATCAAATTTTTGACTAAAGAAAGTCCTAATTCCAAAAATATTAAATAGCATTTGCATCATCATGTGTATGAATGATTCATCTTCTTCGAATTCTGTATTGAAGGAATGGCTAAAAGTAATTTCGCATCGGACGAGAATCCGCAAAAAATTATTCTCACGAAAGTTTATAATTGGAGGGACTGACATCAGAAAATATTGCTCATGTCCAGCAGATAGTTCCACAAGCAGCCGGTGATTCGACCTGGGTTCGATTCCGGGCAAATGGCTTAGCTGAATGGAAATGTTCGAGGTTTTCTCCATGTATAACGTGGATTGTCAACCAGTTTCCCTTAGAAAAATTCCTCCATTAAATTAGGCAGATAGCTTTTGCGTGCTTTGCCATAATCAAATAAACCAATTGCCATAATCAATAAAATTCCGTTCGGAAATATTGAGTGATAGCAGAGTAAAATTCAGGAGATAGCAGCAAGACTGGATCAATCCAAGAAAACTGTTTCTATATGTAAATCTCGTTGCATTTTAAATCTACGTGAAATTATTTAAAACTTGTATGAAATATATATAATTCTGTATGAAACTTTCAACGTGATGGATACCCCAACTTCTTTCAGCAGTTCAGAAACAACAACGTGCCGATGCGATTCAAAAAACAGCAATATAGGTTTTAAAAAATTTGTCTCCCCTTGCATCCCATATTAAGTTCAAATAATTATAATTCTCCAACTGAAATCTGACTTATGTTGGAAAAAATTGAACAAAAATGGTGGCGTGAAAAGCGCAGCTATGGAACATTTTGAGGACAAAACTTCCGATCAACTTTTCAGGGGCGTAGACTTGATGGGGAAAATGTATCGAAGAAAAAGGAGATCATATTGAAAAAAAAATTAAATATTCTCTAATTATTTAGAAGTATATCAGGCCAGAAACTTTTGGATCTGCATACGTAGAGGTATACAAAAATGTCCAAAATAATAAAATAACTGATGAATTAAAATAAAGTCTCGCAATTAGATGTGGATGATAAGATGAACTGAGGACCATTTTGGAAAAGAATCTTTGTGCGTGTTGCTACCAAACATAAAAAATCTGCTGTGTACACCACATGACTTCTTTGTACGGAATATTAAATTATACGCATTTTTTCTTGCATTTCATTTAAACTTATTGGATTGAATTAAATCTACTTCGCCGACAGCGCATAAACCACAATGGAATAAATGCATTCTTTAAAATTCACTCTAATATTTGCTTACCATAGCGACACTCTGGCGCTAGATTCACTTAACAATATTATATTTCGTTCATATTATAACTCATAATGCACAAAATTTATATCATTTAAAGAATAGAATTACCTAATCGTTGCCACATGTTCTATTAAAATACTATAATAAAGCTAGAATGAAGTATAAAAGAAATTAAGCAAACAAAATAAAAAAGAAACAGTTTTTCACAGACGATTGAGTATTTCTCATTCAATTAATTCAGTTCTCACTTCGCGAGAAGGCAAAAATACATAAAAATTCAGAATATCTATATTAAAAATTATGAAGTAAATCTTTAACACTTATTTCCTCGAAAAAATTCCAGAAAGGATTAAGCATGATTTAATTCGCAATAATAAATGAAGGCGTTATCTTTGCTGTTGCGAAGCTAAGTTTCTCTAGATTGGCAACAAATCCACTAGTCTGCTGTTTCAAATGTAAACAATCAATGGCCGCCATAAAAAAAGGCTTAGCGGCACTTAAACAACTTTAAAATTGTTGATAATTCTAAAAATATTGCATACAGATTTACTAAAGGCATTTTTTTCTATTTTAAGCCTTACTTATTATAAAATAAATATCAAAATATTTTGAGTAAATAATATTCCAAGTAATTAGCTAATATTTAATATGGGATATTTACAAATAAAACTTGAAAGATATAAATATTTGAAAACATGTGGGAGTCACTGCATCTTAATTTTTGTATTTGTACGTGAAGAAAACTCAAGAACGAGTAGAAGAAAAACAAAATAAAGGCTTGAATTATTGTGAATGGCTTTCTGTGTTATTAAACACCCCAATTTATTAATCTATAACAGATGCTTGAGCCGAAATTAAAACATTCTGTAACCAATCCCTTAACATAAACTGTTGGATTGTGACATCAAAAGGCTGCCCTCTGGTGAGTAACCAGAGGAGTACTTCAGTAAAAGTCAAGCGTCCTACTTGGTAGGTCGTATCAGACAATTGCTCTGTAATATTCTTAAAGTTAAATGTAATGTCCGTGTGTAACTTAAATCTGTTAATAAATATTTGTTACACTATACAGGACTCTTCTATGACCCTATCTAAAACGATCCCTTCACAGAGTGGAGCGCACGGTACTTATAATGCTGGGGTTGTGAGTTCGAGCCCCACGTTGGGCACCACTCTGTGAAGGGGTCGTTTTAGATAGGGTCACAGAAGAGTCCTGTATAGTGTAACAAGTATTTATTAACAGGTTTAAGTTACACACGGACATTGCATTTAACTTTAAGAATATTACAGAGCAAAGGTCTGATACAACCTATCAAGTGGGACGCTTGGCTTTTACTGAAGTACTTCTCTGGCTATTCACCAGAGGGCAGCCTTTATGCCACAGTTAATCCAACAGTTTATGTTAAGGGATTGGTTACAATTCTGTTTTCCTGAATGACAGCATTCCAAGAAACCATTGTGCGTTAAGGTGACTGGAAGGTACTCGTAAATTAAAAGGTCTTTCTCCCAAGAGCAACTTTTAGATTATCTTCATTCGTTTTATGTTTCGATTTCTCAGGACAAGATTTCATATATTAAACGAAAATATTAATTTTTTTCAATCGTTCAATGCAAAAATATTAAAAAAATAGTAAAATTAATAAATAAATAATAAATTTTTAAAAATCTGAAAGTTTTCAGATTTTATATTCCGCCCAAAGGTTTTTTTTTTTTTTTTTTTTTTTTTTTTTTAACGTTTTTGTGTGTTACCTTTATTTATTAAATACCATGTTCTCTGCGTTTAAACCATAAAGTTTAATTCAACAGCAATATCAGAAAATATTTAAAAGCAGCCTGTCTTTAGAATTTCCGATGGACAGTCTCGCTCGCTGGAGATAAAAACGCTTTTTCTGGTACAGTGTTGCCATTGCTCGCTTTGAAATCGTTGAATTTATTAATTAAAAAATCATAAACGCTTTACAAATATGAAATAGATAATAAAACCAACTCCAAATTCTAAATCTGGGCTCCCAGATGCCCATAGTCGAATGGAGGATTACGTTATTCCAATTTTAATGTTTCTAGGTACTGTTGTTTCTTCACAATATGAGAAACATACATACATGATGCACATTCTTCATTATTTAATTTTTTTTAAATATAACGCAGGGCTGTAATATTTGGTGGAAAAGTAATGAATTCAAAATTTGAAAAGTGAAGCGTAGTGGACGAGATGATGCAAAATGACAAAACGAAATTAATAATCCTTCTGGGAAAATTGCCACTTTAGGCTAATTAAATATTTTGGCATTAATTATACATTACTGGTTCAACTACATTATCACGAAACACTTACCCTAAGAGAAATTTTAGAGAAACATTCATCTAAACTAACATTTTAAACTTGGGTGTGCACGTTATCGCTCTGCAAGAAAAAACTTGCATTAGACGACCTAAGTATGTGTATAATTACCTCGAAATTTACAGCTAAGCTTGAGAACACTCTTTCTTAGCATTGCGGAAACTGAAATTATATTTCACAGTCATCAGCTTCCAGACATATAGCTAAATAACAACGCGTAATAACGCCTCGATGTCACCCAAACGTGTCAAGAGTCCAGTTATCCTCTATTTGCTATTCGAAGCGAATATTCCGGATATTGCGAACGAAAACAGAAAAGTTAGTTCTGAAACTTTTCCAGAGTCAATATTTGGCGCGAAATAAGTCACATCCAGAAGAATAAAATGGGGACAGCGGAAAATATTTCACTGAGGAAACCCAAATACGCCGTAAGGTGCTCAGTAGCATATTACTTACCCCCGAGGCGATGGCTGTAATGAGATTCTTTTAAGTTTATAATATTTAAGTTAGATTAGAAGGCTGTTAAGGTCAAACTCAGTTCTCGATTACGTAAAAGAAAAGATGCGTGTGAACTAGGATAGGGAAAACAACTGTTTTGAAATACGTCACGTACCCAATCGCTGATCTTTATGTTTGTTTTTATGTAATAAATAATTACATATTTTAAGATAATTTAGCCCTCATAATTATACCAGTTGTATGTGTTCGTCAGTTGTCTATTTAAGTCGAACTGTTAGTTATAAAAGTTTTAAGGCTTAAAATACAACGAAAATTCTCAGACACGTCGATTCTCTGCTTATAGTTCCAAATGATTTTAATTTTCGCTGGATATGCTTGTTTTAAAGAGATGACGCTGAATACAGACAGACTAATATTATTCTCAGAAAGATTGGTCACTTTTTAACATTTAGTGTAATTAATCCGCTATTTTTATGTTCACTGTGTGTATTTCTTTTGTCACTCTCACTAAAGACATAAATTAACAGAGTTTTAAATAGCGATAAAAAAGGAAAGGTACAGAGGGGGTTTGGCAACGCAAACTAGAAAACGGCTTCTATCGTGTTTCCGCCCACTTAAAATCTACACTAATTTCGATAAGTGCCTTGTGGCTTTTGAGGGGGCAGGTATTAACGCTGGACTTTTTAATTCAATACATATTTAAACTAAAGGTACTTTCAGACCCCTCAAAAAACGGTAATTAAGTTGTTATGTTCTTTTGTTGTATTTACAATTCGTACAGTAAATAAACTTTTAGTTTATGTTTTCGCTCCTTTTTTTTTTTTTTTCTTTTTTTCTAATTAGTGCTTTAGACCTTTAAGAGAGAACACGATAACCTGTTTGTTGAATTAGAAGGCTAAACGAGAGTTTACTTTTATTGTTCGAAATCTTTCCTAACTGTTATGTTTTTCCTGCTTTCATATACAGTCAGATTTCCTCAAGACAACCACACACAACTCAAGACTATTTAATCTACAGCTGAAGACAATATATTTGAGGAGGTGCTTACCTTAGGAAAGATGTTCGTGTTTATGTTGTAAGAAATATTGATTACTTTCAGAAGCGATCAGTAATAAAAGGTGTTTACTTTAAAAATTTTAGTAAAATTATTCTCATTCACTGAACGATGATGTACATGACTGCCAATAGGAAGTTTGTAAAATGGAAACTACAGATTTCAATCTAACACCTCAAAGAAGAGTATATTTTAAAAAGTTATAAAGAAAAACAGATTTATGAGTTTAAAAAAATCAAATTACGCTTCTTTTTTGACATAAAAATAATATATTCTGCTGCCAACTCAGGAAAATTGTTGAATAAAATTAAAACTTAACTCAAACTTTTCGATTTAAAAGACTCGGAATTAGTTTCGCATTTCTTTTCTGAATGAAACATAATATACAAAAATAAGATTGAAATCAGTGTATTACTGCAAAATTTCATCATGACCATTTCATCGTATTACATTTTCGATTGCGAATAGTAATGCACACAAAAGGTAGAGTTAGAAATTTAGTTATGGAATTAAAGAAACTTGTTTTCGATATGACACTCGTGGTATAAAATAGCAGTTCTTTCAAAAATGTTATTAAAGACGTTCAGATAAAATAATTTTATAAATGATAACTTAATACCGTATTTAGCAGTACATTTTTCACGAGTCAAAGATGAAGGAAAAATTGTATGCACCTTCCGTTATCAACAATATCTATTCTTAAAGGTCATGATTTACATCACTGCTTGAAAGTACAGCACATCTTCGAGGTGTCAAAGAGTGTTCTATGCTTGAAAACTTGAGATTAGCAAGGATACCCATGTTATTTAGTTATATATCAGAGTACTATCAATAATCTCACAGATTAATTAAAAAAATAAGTTGAAAAATGCACTTTAATTGTTTTATTCCTTTATTTTTTTCCTTTTCTTTACTCTTTTTCCTGTAACAATCCACTCCATATCATAACCACTATTTCCAAATTTATGTTTCGCATATTCTTACTATAATTGGCTACTTTGGAATAAGCACTACAAGGACATTCTTCCTTCCGTTTGCATAGTTACCATGGTAATGGCAGTTGCGCAAAAAGATCAGATCCTCTAATTTGCTAAAATCCCCTAACGCCATCTGTGAAGTGATATGACAACACAGGTTACAATCGTAAGTGAGGGAAGCGTTGCCTTGAAATGCTTGTTTTAAAGTAACAGTTCTTGGTTTTGAATCTATATTACCCCCAAGCAATATTCCATATAACGTTTCTGGTTGGGTAAAAAATAGTTGCACAGAGAGGAAATCTATTTACGTTGTATAGAAAATATAGTTGCACACAAGATGAAATGTAGTTGTACAGCACCACCTATCATGGACCACCAGCCACCACCATCATCATGAAACGTAAATACATAAAACCCGTGTGTTTATTTTTGAAGTAAACCTTTAATTCCGTTACACTAAACTATTTTGCTGGCAAATCATCGATGATATTCTGCTACTTTTGTTATTACTTCGATTGTCCTTCTGCAGACAAAACAGTAAGATTTCTTAAATACGGGATATTTGCTTTTAGCTCTTAAATGATTCTTAACCTGTTCGTAGTTAGAAAATTTCCTCTTATAACGAATAGTACTTGCAAATATTGTGACAAAATTTCACAGTTGTATTACAATATTTGAAATTGCGTCTTGTTTTAGAATAAACTGTAAATTTTAAAGCAACCATTCTTCTATCACTATATTTCATCTTCCCAAACAATAACAGAAGTAAAACTCTGAAATATTTCTCTCACAGGGAGGAACGCTTCTTTTTTTACTTCATTATAATCATAATTTGACATTAATATTTTTCATTCAGTATGTTTTATGAAATAAGGAAGCAAAGCGAGACATGAAATGAAATTCCTTTGTAATTTTATTTTTTATTGCTTTGTTCAGGGTAAAAACAGTGCAAAAGCTTCGTACGAATACTCAGGTTCTCGTGATTCTTCACCTAACCGGTAAAAATCGGTAGTTCGAACTGAGATCAAATTCCTCACAAAAGGCACTGGCTCAGTAAACGTTTCCGTGGTTTACATTATGTTTATCGTATCGTATTTAACGTTGTATTCAGACATGCAAATGACTTGAATACGAGCTACTACCCCTTTTGTAAAGTAATGAGCCAGTTTCCAGGTTTTGTGGAAAATATTAGTCCTCCATGAAGATATCCTTTCTTTTAGGCAAATAAACTGTAATCGAATAGATCTCAATCTTTCTTTCTGCTCCAGAGATACATACGATTACCCCCTATAATACTATACTTCCCATGAAAAATGCTGCTCTAAAAATATGTCTCCAGGGCGATCCGCCTCCTATACCTACGTCATAGCGTTGACAACATATTTTGAATTTTACTTTAAAAACATTTTAAAATTAAATACTGTGAAGCATCTCGTGGTGACTGTCGCTTAATCTAACTAACATTTTAAACCAGATAAATAAACTTCGGTATTGAATATCAGGTCTCCCAAACCTCCATAACCTCTACCTCCATAAAGACCAAACCATCAAGTGAGGCCTTTTAATAAAAATGTTTTTTTTATGAAATATAATAGGAAACATGATGAGAATGGAACAAAAAGCAAATGTTGCTGGTAAAATAAATGGTATGAAGAAATTCATAGGCATGTGAAAGGCGCAGATCACGATCAGTTTAATCCAACTTCTTTTTAAACTGACAATACTCAGAGTCATCTGTAGCTCGATCTATCAGCTGAAATGACACCAAATATGGTGAATTAACGGGGGTGCAGCCCTCAGCCCACCCAACCAAGAACACTTGGTCATATGACTTATCACAAGGGCCGGCCCATCTAACAACAAACGAGGGGCCAGAGACCCGGCCGTGCTCAAAAAACTAACAAAGAAAAACAAACAAATAAAATATTAAACTATGAATCCCGGGAAACCAAAAGCCCCAGGAACCGAGTAACAAAAAGTTAGAAAAAAAAGAACTAAACAAAATCATAAATACGACCAGTGAATTTCATGTCATCACTGGACCTTAAACATTCACACAAACGAACATAATAAAATAATAAAGAACTGTTAGAAAATAAAAATAAGACAACACATAACCAAGCAAATACAATACAAAAACACCATTCACACATAGATTCCTATGGCTTCTCTTGAGCTATTCACAATCTTCATAATTTGTCTAGAATTTTCCACAAAATTCTTATAATTTTTCTTGAAATCACTTCTATAATATTTTTGATATCTATCCCTTGCACTCCTAGTAATAATACAGTTCTCAAAGAAATGCATAGAGTCTCCAGTGACATTACAAATATTACATTTATCATTGTCCTGCAATCCAAAACGTTTCAAATATGCAGGGAAGCGTCCATGTCCCGTAAGCACTTGATTGGCATCTATATCTTTATATAACTTCATTTTCTTTTCAATATTTATATTTTTCAGTAAACCACAATTTCTATTAGATTGTTCCCAATTATTTTTCCATTCGTTCAATACATAATTATATAGAGTAGAGGTGGCCCTTCTTCTAGAGTCTGGGATATTTTTAATAATCACATTTTCATCCACAGCTGCAGACTTGGCTAATTCGTCCGCCCTCTCATTCCCTTCATATCCTGCATGTGCTTTTATCCAGTGAAGCTTAATATTATGTATATCTTTCAATTGTGCATATGTCTTTTTTATTTCAAATACAAGAGAGTTTTTACTTTCAGGACCCGAGAGGGTCTGTAGCACCGACAATGCATCAGAATAAATATTTATATTATATCTAATTTTCAATGTGCCTTTAATCCAATTGAGAGCTTCAAAAATAGCATACATTTCTGCTTGATAGACAGAATTCATAGAATTTAAACGAAATTTCCAATTTTGTATTTCAATTCCATAGAAGAATACCACGATCGCACCTCCAATACCCCCCTCGAGTCCTGAACCATCTGTGAAAATATTCATTTCCTGACATTCGAGAAATGCACAGTCATAAGGAATCAAAATCTTATTACTAGGATGAATACAATCATCATCAAATTTTTGAAACGCTTCACTTTTAATAACACATTCATTTATATCTATATGATCAACCAAATTATTCGAAACTAAAAATTTTTTATAATAAAAATTATACTGGAATGAGAGGGGCGGGACACCAGCAAGGAGGCAGACCACCTCTGTAGAGACTGTCCTGAAGACTCTCGTAACTGCCAGCATCCAGCTTCTCTGCAAAGTATTCAATTTGTCTCGCAAGCGGATCAACTCCCCTGCCCTAACACCCCAAGCACCTATTCCATAGAAAATCTTAGGTAAGATAACACTGTTAAAAATTCTCTTCAGTATCGATGCTTTTTTATGCAAAGTTTCTGTATTAAAAGTACTACGATAAAAATGTAAAATTCTATCAGTTTCTCTATGTATAGATTTAAAATGTTCAATAAAATTTAGCTTTTCATCTATAATAACACCCAGATATTTTATATTTCTCTGAAAACGGATATTCTTACCCTCAAATTTCAATTTTGGTGCTCTAGTTCTAGCACCCCCTCTAGGAAAGAAAAGTCCAAAAGTCTTTTCCACATTAAAATAAATATTTTCAGATTTACTCCACTTCAACATCTGCTCTTCAACTTTTATAAAGGTATGTTGTATTTTTTCCAGAGAGGAGCCCTTAATAATAAGCAGAATATCATCTGCATAACAAATTATTTCTGCATTAGAAACATCAAAATCCACAAGGAGAGTATTAACTATTAGGGCCCAGAACAGGGGAGCACTACACGATCCCTGCGGACAGCCTTTAAACATATCCAAATTTATATCTAAATCTTCTGAAAATCCCTTAAAAACAATTCTTCTATTACTAAAATAATCCCTGATAAGTAAATAAAGATCTTTTGTAATCTTCAGCTCAAATAATTTATTTAATACGGAGTACCATCGAACAGAGTCAAAAGCAGCCTTGACATCGAAAGAAACAACCGCGACATGTTCAATACTTTTTATTCTACGTATTTTATCAACTACCCTAAAGAGTGCCAGATTAGCAGATCTTCTTTTCCTAAATCCATATTGATTTTCCGCAAGATGTTGTTTATCATTTATGACATATAAAAGTCTATTTACAATTAGCTTATCCAATACCTTAGCAAAAACCTTTAATAGACAAATTGGGCGATATTTATCTTCATTTTTAGGCAACAAAATTAATCTTCCAATCTTCCAGGCAATAGGAAAAACATGCAAAGACAAACATTTATTAAAAAAAATAATAAAAAACGAAGGATAGTTCACAAACAATCTTTTTACAACTCTTGCCCGAATTCCATCCAATCCTGGAGCGGCTCTGTCTCTAAGACTTAAAATGACTTCCCTAATTTCTTCGTAGGTAAAGTCCAATTCACCATCTAAGTCGTCATTACCAAAGTTATCACCATTATTATCAGGTTCATCAATTTCATCAGTTTCAATATTCAGTGTCTTTTTAACAATTTTCAAATATTCTTCCTTTACATCCGTAGCCGCTCTATTATCACTATCTCGTAATATAATCTGTTTCTTAATTTTATTCGTAGCAACCTTAAAAATTCCTTCGTAATATTCCTTGTCTTGAATAAAAGCCCTATTTCTGAAATCACCCTTCACCTTTTTAATTTTCTTTTTATAAAAAGCCAAACATTTTTTATATTCTATTTTTCTTCGTATTCTAGTTTCATCATCCAAGTCTTTCACCTGGCAACTCTTGCGGATAGCCCTGACTCTCCTTCTAAGAGTATTCAGCTCATAATTCCACCAAGCAGTACCACTACGTTGTCGTATTTCACATTTTAAATCTCTTCTCATTCTTTCTTCAATTCGCTTCTCCATATACAAAATTAAATCATTAAATTCCCCAGCATCCTTCGTATTGACAATACGGTCTTCAATCTCAAAAATAAACCTTCTCATCTTAACGCAACATCTATCAATTCTTTTAACATTATTTGACAGAATAATATCCCTCTTATCTTTAATACTAACATCCTTTATACTTATCAAAATATAGTTATGATCGCTAAGGGAATTTTCCTCCAATATTTGCATGTCAAAGTTCTCAATAAGAGAATTTGGAGAACACAACACCAAATCCGTATATCCATCTCCACATGCAGAAGAGAAGGTGGGTCTAGAATTTTCTTTGTTCAATAAAATCAAATCATTTAAAATGATAAAATCTGAAGTTAAAACCCCTCTTTCATCAAGACTCTTAGCCCCCCAAATAAAATTCTTTGAGTTAAAATCTCCAATAATAATAAAACTGTCTTTAAAAACAGATATAACTTCTTCTAATTTTAAAAGATACGTATTCAAACATTCCACAGGGGAAAAATAAACTGAAATCACACCATAATTCCTTCCCTCTTTCTGTATTTCAATGGCAACGATAATATCAGAAGCGTGTTTAACTATGAATTCAATCCCAGGATTTACGACAACAATAGCAGCTCTTCCTGTATCTGCATGGATGGTCCTCCAACTGTTTTTAATATAAGCCATTTTCTTTCCAATATAATAAGGTTCTTGAACTGTAACAATATCAGGGATATCCTCAGAAATATTATCTATTGCAGAGAGCCGGCATGCTGCAGCATTACAATGATTAAGATTACAATTTAAAATATACATAGTTAAAAGGATCCAAAATAAAACCTTTCAATATAAATAAATATAATTTAAAATCCAATATATACAGTTTAAAAACAATATATACAGTTAAAATCAGCAATAATTATCCTGAACTTACCTGGGAGGCAAGGGTATAGTTTCTTCCAAGATTTTCAATTATATCCTTTCCTAAAAGTCTTCTTTTAGAAATAAATTACACAATAGTTCAAAAGTCTTTATTTCACACAGTGTAAAAGACGTAAATTATTAGTTCGTAGCCACAGGAATAAGTAAAAACTTTAAAATTAAAATAAAAATAAAAATCTCCCCACCGCAGAAGCTAAATCACCTCAAGTTTCTAGATCTAAATGTTCCCGAATAAATTTTTTCTCTCTTATAATCGAGGGACACTCTCTCCAAAAGGTATCGTGGTCATATTCCACATTAATACCATATCTATCTAAAGCTTCTTTACAGTTGATACATTCTTTCTTTTCACTATGACAATTTTTCCTCTCATGTCTACCATTACATGCAGAGCAAACCCTTTCCAACTTACAATTCTTCTTGGTGTGCCCAAATCTAAGACAATTCATGCAACGCTTAGGTTGAATGAATAATTTTACAGGGTATGCTTTCCAACCAATCATAACTCTATTCCCTTCAAGGATATCTTGCTGACACCTAGCAGAAATCTCAAAAATCCTATGTGAAACTCCATGTTCTTGAGTTTTAATACGAAATAAGGATCTCGAACATTTCCCATCACAAACACAGAATTCATTAAATCTTTTCAAAAAAGTCTTCTTCAACGGAATCACTAATATTATACAAAATAACCTTCGGCTTAATAAACTTATTCCTTCGAGTCCTAATAAGTGTGTTTAATTTCGGATTCTCCGTAATAGCTTTTTCAACAGCAAGTATATCTGACCTATCTTTTAAATTGATAATCATATCACCATTTTTCTTTCTAAAAGTATTAAAACTGTTAACACCTATATCCTGTGGTTGGAGTTCAGCATTAAGTTCATCATAGACATCAACATCTTTATCAACTGGTCTTATAATCAAATCGTTAGCCCTAGATCTCTTTTCACTGTTTTTCTTTTTATCATTATTTCTTTGATCATCAACTTCTCTATCTCTCCTACTATCCAGTCTTTCATCAATCATTTGTTTTATCTCCTCTTTGAATTCTAAAAGAGTCTCCTCACTACTCTTACGCATATCCAATTCCATAATCTTAAGCGTAGACGTATGTGCCCATTTCACAACTGCCTCAACCTGAGTATTTAACTCAGAGATTAAATCCTTGGGTACTCGCTTCGTTTTTAATTCATCAATAATCCTATAAAATTCTTTAATTATATTCGACATTTCACTATCTCTTTCACCCATGTTTATAAAATAGACAATAAGAGTATTATAATAAAATTCTAAATAACTGCGGTAAGGGAGACACTAAAAACACTAAAACATGTATAAAAACATTAAGCTCAATCAATATCTTCTTAAAATTCTCAATAAAATTCAAAAAATCTAATTCTGAAGAATAAAATAGTCTTAAAACACTTCAAAATAATTTTTAAAGTAAAAACTAAAGTTCTGGCATCAAAATTGAACAAATTGACCAACGGGTGGGAAGGCTAGAACCAAAAGTTCTCGGAACTCCTCCACCGGGCAGAAAATGGTGCACCAAAAGATTTTTTTTTTTCTCCCTATACTTGACGAACATCTACATGCAATGTAAACAATGTCCTCCACGTTAGGCCTCGTACACTCAAGATTTTCAAAGTTCAATATCTCAATAAATATACAAGATAAGATTGAGCATTTAATATAGCAAGATACAAGTATACCGAACAGAATTCTTCAATCAGATAATATTTACACACAATATTTAACGAATAATGAATACAAACTTATCTCTTCTGAATCTCTTCTGAGTCCAATTAAATCCATTTCACAATCCGTTTGGGGAAAAAGCATCCTTTATTTTGTCCGTACGTACAGATGCAAAGCAAAAACACTGTTCAAATGGAATCGAGAGCGGTCAAAATGGATGTTTTCGTTGGAATAGCGATACCCGAAATTTTTCCTTGTGCGAAGCAAAGGAAGTATTCGTGATTATAATACTTCCTTTGCTTCGCACAAGGAAGTAAAAACAAAGAAAAGCATTCATTATAAAAGACGTAACTATGCATTTATTTCTTTGGATCGCTTTCGCATGAAGCTTGTAACAAAAATTTTCCTCGAGTAGTAATACGTGCCAAAACACAAAATGGACGAAATTATACAAAATCACCTTCACTGCATTTTTTAAAATATAATTTCATCTTTTTCAAGTAATTGTAATTTAACTGGAGTTGATTTTATTATTTTAGAACCCAGATGTCGCCAAGGATTGCATGCGCTATGTAGTAATGTATAGCTAATGTACAACAATAAGTTTTGATACAAAGAAAATTTATGTTTATTGAGGATAAGCATGTGATTGATTTTTTTCTTTATGCATAATGAATTTGAGAAGATGAAGACAAATGATGAAAGGAGTCCATTGAATTTAACGTCTTATCCATACCAAAATTAATGCAAACATTTCGGAAATAGATTAGACTGACTATTTAACTAAGCAAAGCACACGAGAGCTCTTTGTTTTATTCCAAGTTTGATCAAGGGCAATCTAAAATTTGGAATCCAAGAGTGTTGCATTCTCTTTCCTTGTCGCAAAGCTGTCAAGAAAACTTCCCCGACCATCGAATTTTACAAATACTCATTCCGGTCGAAAACATGTGTTCTTGTCCATGATTCGAACCTGCCTCTATCATCAGTGTTCTTTAGTAGCAATCTAACAAGAAAGCAGAGGGGGGTTAATCCTTAATTAAACAATATACGCCCCTTCAAAAACTTCACTTAATGGTTTGAACAGAAGTTTTCATAGTTAATAAATTCTGATTACTGTAAAACTTCTAGGTTTAGCTGACGTGTTATTGCGTGTATATTTCCACTGTATCATCACTTAAGAGAACATTTAAAATTTATTTCCAGATGAATATCCGTCAACGACGTCTTCGGAATAAGACACGTGCAGAATATGTTTCTAATTCATATCTTACATTATTTCTGGACAGAGAAAAAGAATTACTATTTCGTGATGGGTACTAATTTTTTTTTTTCTTTTAAGATGGCGGACAGAGAAGAATTGACGGAAATAATCGTCTCACTGTCTCAAAGAGTCCTTCCTCTACACTGTCGTATTTCAAGGCCAAGGACAGGTGCAGTTGAATAGAGGGGAGGGGGCGAAAGACTTTGCCATTTTTAATCTCGAATTAGATAGCGAAAGTCGTGTTCCCTCGATCTGCGTTCGAGATATGCAAGTCGCGAATACTTACTTCCGATGCAAATCACCTGATAAAATGATAAACAGATTTCGCAACGAAATGCTTTAACATTGCACTCCTTCTGCCTGTACCTCATCGCAATTAATTAATGCTTTCCTGCTGAAATTCGCAAATTACTTAAGAAATTTAAATCATTAATTTTAAAAATGACGGGGTTGAATTTGATATATTCGGAGAATTTTTGCCATTTTGAACACAGCTGATATTTGGATAATAGTGTTGCGCTGAACGGATTCATAGAGTTTCCCTAGCAATTACACCAGGTGAACAAGGAGAAACTGGCGTTGTTTTGACATGATTAACAATACTTAACAGAAAGTAAACAGTTTTAACTATCTTAAGGTGAAAAACGCACATTAAGGCAAATTCTTCGTTATTTATAGCTTTTGCAACCAATTAGCTGCTGTAAAAGCTTTGAGAAAAATCACTTCCACGGCTTCGAAAATGTGTTTCCTAGAAACTTCCAGAATGTCGCCAAACTCTCCACTAAGGTTTCTGCCTATATCTTTGCTTCTAAGTGAGCTATTTTTACAATTCAGCTATGACACAATACATGAAATTAATACTTAATCACAATAAAACTCGCAGATACGATCAAACAAATATATACAGTTGCGTGCGTACGGGTTCATAATAGACTGAATGCGCACAGCTTCGATGATAGGTTCATAAAGTTTATTTTATCGAAAGAAACACTATAGAGTTCTGGAACTTTCCACAAAAATAATCATACTACTCTTCACAGTATCACAGAGTACAACTGGCCAGAAGGATGACATCCGTTTTAAGGATCATAGAGTAGAGTCAGTTACATTTCAAACTAAGAACGTTAAACACAACGCAGTGCAAAGCGCATCTAAACAGCGAAGCCTCACCCGGTCGCTGAGATATTTCTAGTACTTTCTGCAACTCGAAATTACTGAAAAGCATATGAGGGCCGAATAGAGCATCAATTATAGAGGCCGAATAGAGCATCACTATTATTCAACTACATAGAGCATTGATTACAGTATCCATTACAGTTATACAAAGACCGGACCCAAATGTCGCCAAATGGTCGCCAAGTTTGGCGACAAAAATTAAATGCCAAAACAAGCTTGGCGATTTCTTGTTTATTTAGCAAGATAGCTATTTACTCAATGTTAATTGACTTGCCTCTGTATTCTTACTTCAACAGCAAGCTTCGCTTCTCTAAATTTTCAAATTAGGTTATACAGAAAAATACTGCAATTTTATATATTATTGCACCAAAAGCATATATCTGTGTACAAAATTCATAACAATGCAATAAAATTATTGTTTTCAAATGTGCCAAATAAATAAACAAACAACTAAAAACAATGCCATAACACTTCAGAAATACGAAAAAATCTACAAACAAACAAACATCAAAATTTACAACAATATTACGTTTATTATGAAACGCAGATCTGTTTTTAAA
Organism: Stegodyphus dumicola; assembly: GCF_044657685.1. Classification (NCBI taxonomy): domain Eukaryota; kingdom Metazoa; phylum Arthropoda; class Arachnida; order Araneae; family Eresidae; genus Stegodyphus; species Stegodyphus dumicola. The sequence continues at coordinate 207,655,334 of NC_140771.1, forward strand.
TCATAATTGTCAAATTTCCAGCAAAAGAATAATTTTTGCTTGCAATTACATCATCAGTATCATTAAGGGTCCCAGCCTCTTTCAGTTTAAAAAAAAAAAAAATATCCACTTTTCCTGACTTGGAAATATTACTATTTAGTTTCTTTGTAAATCAAAATTTAATTTTTTCCAATAATTCTATCCATCTATTTCAATGCTCATTTATCTTACGCAGAATTCCTTAAACAGCATTCTGGTGCTTCGCAGTATTCTCGCTGGAGAGGCGACAAAATCATGCTATATTTGTTATGCATTATATTTGTTGTTTAATCGAATACGACAAAAAGAGCCACGGAAAGGGGTGTTTGGGTATTCATAGGGACTTTGTAAAGAACAATAGCGCTACTCTTCCTTTTACACATGGAGAATATCTTGAAAATACTGTTAATATTAAATGATGTACTATTACGCATTATTGTTGCGCTTGCTACATTCATTTCTCTGTTCTGCAAAATTATGTAGCAGTATAATTTATGAGCATCTGTTTTGCTATAAATATAAAATTCAAGGATTAATGTAAGATCTTAACACCCCCCCCTTTTTTTTTTTGCTTTTGAAAAAAATGGTGGCGAAGGAAGTTTGAAATTCTTCATCGCACATTAATTGATGATGCTTTTGTGTCATCGTTTCACATCTGATGTCGTTCTGAATAAATTTTAAAGCTTGGTAAAAACTTTGCTTCTATATCCATTCTTTTATTTTAATATTTAACGCTACTGTATTTTTTTTTCTATGAAGTAGAGTTGGTATATATATTTAAGCTGACTTGAAAATTCTAGTTGATGTATTTCTTTCAGTCCTAATAAATTCCTTCTGCGAATCTTCAAATTAATGAAAACTGTCGAAAGCTCAAACTCCATTACGGAAAACGACTTTTGAGAAACGTTTTATAAATTCCGGGCGTTGTAGAATGACAGAAATAAAATATTAGGTGGCTGGCTTATTTAAAAGAAATCTGCAAACAATGCACCACCTCTCTAAGACAAATATGTGAAGGCAGAAGTTCTTTCTAATTCTTAACTTCAAATATTAAATTAATGAGTTTAAAATTATGCGTAAAATTTTATTAGTTAAATAATTTATTATACTTCGAACACAAAAGAAACATTTTTGGTACTTAAGAACGACTTCCTTTTTTAATTTTTATATAATTATGCTGTGCTGAAATTTACCTAGCAAAATATAACTAGATGGGATTAAATATGTTTAGCAAAAAGATGACTTAAAAAATCGGTCAAAAGTGTAAATAAAGGCAGGTAACAAAGATCAAAAGAAGTAGATTTTATAATGGGATGTGTATGCAGGACAGGACAGGAACAAGTACAGGGGGCATAACGCCATCGCCATTGACAAAAATGCTATAGCCCCCATGCACTACAGTGTGATAAGGTGGCATAAAGGTTCTTTGTCGAGGGTGAGTGATTTCAGAGTGCAATAGTTCTCATATCAGTGGTGAAATCCTGTGGCTTTGTTAACGATTGCGTTTCAGCCTCAAAGGTTACTCCAGTGTACAAAGAGGTAAAAGAAGTCTTTGCATCATGGTCAGGAGATGGACACTTTGTTAGGTATGAGTGAAAGAGTCTTCCCTCCCCTGCGAGTTCAGCGCAAGTAAACACGGGGAGATGTATAAGGTGGTTTCCTGAAAAGAGAGAACAAATGCCCCGTGTAAAAACAAAAGCACCCATGCCATTATTTCAGGTGCAGCTTGCTAATAGTCCTGGTGTTGAAAACGTTTATGATATAGTTAAGTTCATGAGGTTCTTTGTGAAAACTGTGACATATGAATCTAATGGAAATGTTGTGCAGTGTCACAATTGCCAGCACTTCCATCATTCTTCAGAAATCTGCAAACTTAAACCGAGGTGTGTAAAGTGCGCTGCTGGTGAGCACAGAACAAATGAGTGTTCAGCCAAGAGGCTAGATACAGTTAGGTGCTGCAACTGTATGCAAGTCGGTCACACCGCCAATTGTAGGGAGTGTCCGAAATTCCCAGCAAACAACGCAGTTAAAAAACCCATGTCTGGTAAAATAAACAGAAACATCCAGCGAAACGTTGGCGTTTCTGAGCAGAAAGAAGTCAATGATTCCTGATGAACGGGCAGTATACCGTGTTGGGGTTTTTGGAGCTGCTATTCATTAATTCGCCGAGTTGGCTAAGTTCAAAATTACGCGTCCTATGTCATTTGAATTGTAGCAGTTGCAAGCGCGGTGTCTAGCGCTTAAGTCTTCACCAATTATAACATGAGTCCCAAGTGAGAGTAGAACCTGTAAGTCCGCGAGGACTGAATGAGGCCTTCGAGCAGGTGAGAATGTATGTGGAGACGAAAATGTAAGGGGTGGAAATGGTGAGTGAGATAGCTGAAACTTCAACGGCTGAAAGCTGTGGAATTGGAGCAGGATAGTGAGGGATGGAGCGCTTAACCAGAAAGGTTTTGCCTTCTCCTCCAGGATTAATAACAGTAGGAGGTCTGTTGTACCGATGAACAGCATAATTTTGCACATATATTGGTGTGGCAGGGCCAAGTCGGTGTCCCTTTAAACATTTGCTGATTTCTTTGAAAAATCTCATTAAATCAACAAAACAACCTAGACTAAAATCATTTTGAGTTTGTTTACTATTAGCATTTTGCGTATTGACATTATCACGTACATTAGTATTTACATTATGCATTTCAGATTCCACATTTTTAGTAATATTAGCATAAGAAACACCATTAATAACATTATATTTGCTTTGTGTGTTTACATTTTGGCTAGCAGCCTTACTAACAGCAGTCAGTTTATTTTTACCAGACATGGGTTTTTTAACTGCGTTGTTTGCTGGGAATTTCGGACACTCCCTACAATTGGCGGTATGACCGACTTGCATACAGTTGCAGCACCTAACTGTATCTAGCCTCTTGGCTGAACACTCATTTGTTCTGTGCTCACCAGCAGCGCACTTTACACACCTCGGTTTAAGTTTGCAGATTTCTGAAGAATGATGGAAGTGCTGGCAATTGTGACACTGCAAACATTTCCATTAGATTCATATGTCACAGTTTTCACAAAGAACCTCATGAACTTAACTACATCATAAACGTTTTCAACACCAGGACTATTAGCAAGCTGCACCTGAAATAATGGCATGGGTGCTTTTGTTTTTACACGGGGCATTTGTTCTCTCTTCTCAGGAAACCACCTTATACATCTCCCCGTGTTTACTTGCGCTGAACTCCCAGGGGAGGGAAGACTCTTTCACTCATACCTAACAAAGTGTCCATCTCCTGACCATGATGCAAAGACTTCTTTTACCTCTTTGTACACTGGAGTAACCTTTGAGGCTGAAACGCAATCGTTAACAAAGCCACAGGATTTCACCACTGATATGAGAACTATTGCACTCTGAAATCACTCACCCTCGACAAAGAACCTTTATGCCACCTTATCACACTGTAGTGCATGGGGGCTATAGCATTTTTGTCAATGGCGATGGCGTTATGCCCCCTGTACTTGTTCCTGTCCTGTCCTGCATACACATCCCATTATAAAATCTACTTATTTTGATCTCTGTTACCTGCCTTTATTTACACTTTTGACCGATTTTTTAAATCATCTTTTTGCTAAACATATTTAATCCCATCTAGTTATATTTTGCTAGGTAAATTTCAGCACAGCATAATTATATAAAAATTAAAAAAGGAAGTCGTTCTTAAGTACCAAAAATGTTTCTTTTGTGTTCGAAATATAATAAATTATTTAACTAATAAAATTTTACACATAATTTTAAACTCATTAATTTAATATTTGAAGTTAAGAATTAGAAAGAACTTCTGCCTTCACATATTTGTCTTAGAGAGGTGGTGCATTGTTTGCAGATTTCTTTTAAATAAGCCAGCCACCTAATATTTTATTTCTGTCATTCTACAACGCCCGGAATTTATAAAACGTTTCTCAAAAGTCGTTTTCCGTAATGGAGTTTGAGCTTTCGACAGTTTTCATTAATTTGAAGATTCGCAGAAGGAATTTATTAGGACTGAAAGAAATACATCAACTAGAATTTTCAAGTCAGCTTAAATATATATACCAACTCTACTTCATAGAAAAAAAAATACAGTAGCGTTAAATATTAAAATAAAAGAATGGATATAGAAGCAAAGTTTTTACCAAGCTTTAAAATTTATTCAGAACGACATCAGATGTGAAACGATGACACAAAAGCATCATCAATTAATGTGCGATGAAGAATTTCAAACTTCCTTCGCCACCATTTTTTTCAAAAGCAAAAAAAAAAAAAAAAGGGGGGGTGTTAAGATCTTACATTAATCCTTGAATTTTATATTTATAGCAAAACAGATGCTCATAAATTATACTGCTACATAATTTTGCAGAACAGAGAAATGAATGTAGCAAGCGCAACAATAATGCGTAATAGTACATCATTTAATATTAACAGTATTTTCAAGATATTCTCCATGTGTAAAAGGAAGAGTAGCGCTATTGTTCTTTACAAAGTCCCTATGAATACCCAAACACCCCTTTCCGTGGCTCTTTTTGTCGTATTCGATTAAACAACAAATATAATGCATAACAAATATAGCATGATTTTGTCGCCTCTCCAGCGAGAATACTGCGAAGCACCAGAATGCTGTTTAAGGAATTCTGCGTAAGATAAATGAGCATTGAAATAGATGGATAGAATTATTGGAAAAAATTAAATTTTGATTTACAAAGAAACTAAATAGTAATATTTCCAAGTCAGGAAAAGTGGATATTTTTTTTTTTTTTAAACTGAAAGAGGCTGGGACCCTTAATGATACTGATGATGTAATTGCAAGCAAAAATTATTCTTTTGCTGGAAATTTGACAATTATGATTTAAAAACAGATCTGCGTTTCATAATAAACGTAATATTGTTGTAAATTTTGATGTTTGTTTGTTTGTAGATTTTTTCGTATTTCTGAAGTGTTATGGCATTGTTTTTAGTTGTTTGTTTATTTATTTGGCACATTTGAAAACAATAATTTTATTGCATTGTTATGAATTTTGTACACAGATATATGCTTTTGGTGCAATAATATATAAAATTGCAGTATTTTTCTGTATAACCTAATTTGAAAATTTAGAGAAGCGAAGCTTGCTGTTGAAGTAAGAATACAGAGGCAAGTCAATTAACATTGAGTAAATAGCTATCTTGCTAAATAAACAAGAAATCGCCAAGCTTGTTTTGGCATTTAATTTTTGTCGCCAAACTTGGCGACCATTTGGCGACATTTGGGTCCGGTCTTTGTATAACTGTAATGGATACTGTAATCAATGCTCTATGTAGTTGAATAATAGTGATGCTCTATTCGGCCTCTATAATTGATGCTCTATTCGGCCCTCATATGCTTTTCAGTAATTTCGAGTTGCAGAAAGTACTAGAAATATCTCAGCGACCGGGTGAGGCTTCGCTGTTTAGATGCGCTTTGCACTGCGTTGTGTTTAACGTTCTTAGTTTGAAATGTAACTGACTCTACTCTATGATCCTTAAAACGGATGTCATCCTTCTGGCCAGTTGTACTCTGTGATACTGTGAAGAGTAGTATGATTATTTTTGTGGAAAGTTCCAGAACTCTATAGTGTTTCTTTCGATAAAATAAACTTTATGAACCTATCATCGAAGCTGTGCGCATTCAGTCTATTATGAACCCGTACGCACGCAACTGTATATATTTGTTTGATCGTATCTGCGAGTTTTATTGTGATTAAGTATTAATTTCATGTATTGTGTCATAGCTGAATTGTAAAAATAGCTCACTTAGAAGCAAAGATATAGGCAGAAACCTTAGTGGAGAGTTTGGCGACATTCTGGAAGTTTCTAGGAAACACATTTTCGAAGCCGTGGAAGTGATTTTTCTCAAAGCTTTTACAGCAGCTAATTGGTTGCAAAAGCTATAAATAACGAAGAATTTGCCTTAATGTGCGTTTTTCACCTTAAGATAGTTAAAACTGTTTACTTTCTGTTAAGTATTATTAATCATGTCAAAACAACGCCAGTTTCTCCTTGTTCACCTGGTGTAATTGCTAGGGAAACTCTATGAATCCGTTCAGCGCAACACTATTATCCAAATATCAGCTGTGTTCAAAATGGCAAAAATTCTCCGAATATATCAAATTCAACCCCGTCATTTTTAAAATTAATGATTTAAATTTCTTAAGTAATTTGCGAATTTCAGCAGGAAAGCATTAATTAATTGCGATGAGGTACAGGCAGAAGGAGTGCAATGTTAAAGCATTTCGTTGCGAAATCTGTTTATCATTTTATCAGGTGATTTGCATCGGAAGTAAGTATTCGCGACTTGCATATCTCGAACGCAGATCGAGGGAACACGACTTTCGCTATCTAATTCGAGATTAAAAATGGCAAAGTCTTTCGCCCCCTCCCCTCTATTCAACTGCACCTGTCCTTGGCCTTGAAATACGACAGTGTAGAGGAAGGACTCTTTGAGACAGTGAGACGATTATTTCCGTCAATTCTTCTCTGTCCGCCATCTTAAAAGAAAAAAAAAAAAATTAGTACCCATCACGAAATAGTAATTCTTTTTCTCTGTCCAGAAATAATGTAAGATATGAATTAGAAACATATTCTGCACGTGTCTTATTCCGAAGACGTCGTTGACGGATATTCATCTGGAAATAAATTTTAAATGTTCTCTTAAGTGATGATACAGTGGAAATATACACGCAATAACACGTCAGCTAAACCTAGAAGTTTTACAGTAATCAGAATTTATTAACTATGAAAACTTCTGTTCAAACCATTAAGTGAAGTTTTTGAAGGGGCGTATATTGTTTAATTAAGGATTAACCCCCCTCTGCTTTCTTGTTAGATTGCTACTAAAGAACACTGATGATAGAGGCAGGTTCGAATCATGGACAAGAACACATGTTTTCGACCGGAATGAGTATTTGTAAAATTCGATGGTCGGGGAAGTTTTCTTGACAGTTTTATTATACAGCTTCCCTCAAAATAAAATTAAAGACAATTTGTTTACTGCTACTTGCAGAAAAACACTCAAAACAACTAAAAAGCTTAACTTAATACAAGCTTCAGCTCCAAAATCTCTCACTAGACTAAGTTATTTCTTACTAAAGGCTAAACAGCAAGCACTTTTGCATTTAATACTTCAGCTGTTCAACTCGGTAGTCGATTGCTAAAACCTTTATGATACATTGATCTCTAGTAAACAACGCAGTAACAGTTGCCAATGGAAACTAAGTAAGTGCTTTTATATATTTTTTAGAGTTGCTATAATTTTCATTCCAATGATGGCTATTGGAAAAACGTAGAAAGGTAGAACATAATCCACACAAAAATAATTGTTTAATTTACGTTAAAAATTACATAGTGATCTTAGCTTCGAAGAACTCTATTTTTGGCACGACTGACAGAATTTTATGCTTTGCTGCTACGTTGTACGCACATATAAAATCTTGTTGCGAGATATTTGCCACGAAGGGGAAAAAAAAAAAAAAAAAAAAAAAAAGAGCATAACAAATCGGTAATCAGCGAATGAAATATAGTGACATAAACATTTCTGATCACATGGGCAAGTAAAATACGTAGCATACTTACATTTGGCGTTGGCAAAGTCAGTTTAGGAATGACTGGAAATAATACAGATATTTGAAATCATAATGGATCAGTTTTCTGCAGATTATCCTCTGAATGGCCAGAGGTGACAACAAATAACAGAAATTCTTCCATAATTTTGGGAAAATGATTAGTAGGGAAATTTCTTCTCCTCGGAATTTTTGAATGTAAGAGAAAATATAATTCATTCATTGCTCATAAATAGCTTTGAAATTTATCGAACTATAGAAGTTATCAATGTACTATATGCAGCGTATTTATACTGCGGAGTAATGTCTATTGCCAAACACTGAATTCCAGAGATTTAAATTCAGACTGTGATTTAATAATAATGCAACTCTGAACTGAGCTACTGAGACACAACATATTGAAGGAGTTAAGAATTTTACTTTCTGTTTATAATTTATTTACATTTTGTGAGAAGTGATTATGATATAAAAGTTATCATGTTATTTTATCGTGTTAAGGAGCTTCTTCACAATGAAGAAAACTCCTAAACACTTTAATATTTAGCCTTTCTTTTGGGAGAGGGTGCACCTGGAATATAAATTAATTTCCTGGTTTCTAAGTGTTGAACAGTGATTCATGTGTTTGGATTGCGCGAAGATTTATTCATTGGAAAAGGAATGTGGGAAAAGGTTAAAAGGATGACGGCCTATTCTCGAAAAGGACAAATAAGATATTAAAAGATAAATTAATATAAAGAAGACGGTTTCAGAAAAACAGCTCTTAAGGAGATTTTTTTTTAAGCATTTAAGGTGAATCTGAGAAGACGTGTTCATACGGCCTTTGTAAATAACACTGATGATCAAGGCAAAGGTACTAAAGACGGCGAAATGAAAAAGGTCTCTTTATCTCTCTGATGATCATTTGATGGCGTAATATTTCTTACCACTGTTAGAAAAAATATAACTATAAATTAGCGGATTATTAGTATTATTGCTGTAGTAATAATTTAGTGAAAGATAAATGTAGAAATATATCTATTTATAAAGCTGGCGTTGTAAATCTCACCCTAGCTAGTGAGATATAGATTAAATTCTGAAAATTTTAATTTTCCCATTACAGAAGCTAACATCACCAGTAAAGGCACTATAATAATATATACAATTGCAGTAATATTGTTCAAAATGCAACAGCCGTAGAAACTTGATTAAGCAAAAGTAAGAACATTACAGAACGTTCTGATAAAATGCAAAATAAGCATGTCATACTCACAAGCAATAGATACAAAATCACAATGAAATTAACATTTTTGCTATATTAGCAATCTACGATCAAAGCTTAAATTTCACTCATCCCAATGTATAATATAACTAACCGAAATTAATGATGAAGACGGCTAGTGAGTTCTCAGAAAAGACACAAAAACTTTGAGCTTCTTTACACTAAATGTTGTTCGTAATCAAATGATTCGAACGGCTCGTCGCCATCACGGAGAGAGCATCTATAGTAAAGAACTTGACAAAACATCAACAGATTTCTACGACAGAATGTGCAAGAATATTATTACTACTCTCGAGTAGTGAACATCGTTGCAAGCACAAACTTGTAGTCGTGCCTTCAACATTTCAGACTAAGAGTCTATAGCGTACATTTTATATATTCCTAGGAACAACGGGAAGCCAACGTAAAAATTAGATCAACATATTTAAAGGATGGACTGAGATCATTGGTATAATTCTTGTGGAAATGCTTGACTGTAATATTTAAATATTTGTTTTAAAAGCATTTAGGAAACCGAATTTCCCAAGCCTTTTTTTTAATCCCCATTCGTTTTTCAGCGACCCGCTATTTCTGTTTTTAGTAACGGCCTTCTAGATCCATTACATCAAAGCTCACCGATGAACGGTGTCGATTATGTTGGAAAATAATTTTCTGGAAGAAAGAGTTAGAAAGCAACCATCAGAAGAGATTGGTTAGGTTAATCGATTACGGCAAAGCAACTCTAAGGCGTGGGAACATGACTTCGTGAATGAATTTTTCAAGGGTAAATGGCCCGTGTCTACGTTAAATATAGGGGAACCACGAAACCTTTCATGCAAGCAGCCTGATGTTATCCGAAGTCTATCATATACATTTTATGTTTAACATATTTGTAGAGATATGTTTATAACAAGCTAAAAACAAAAATAGCACAATCTTTCATGTGATCAAATTTGGAAATAAAATCAAAAATGTATACTATATAACATAAAACGTGAACACCAAGAAGTAATTATCTGAATCTGACGAAATTGCGTATGCCTATATCTTACGACAGACTATGCAAATGAATTCCTTTTGGCGGCCAATGACTGACTAGCTGGAGCTCTAGTCTGTTGGAACGGAGTATCTGGATAGTGTATAAAACACAGTATATTCCAATATTAAGGCATAACTTCCAAGCAAATGTGGTTCTGTCAACCAACGTGGACTGCAGCAATGTCTCGCATATGGATTCGAGAACAACATGAACAAATGCCATCATTTAAGAGAGGACGTGCGATTGGTTAAAGAAAGAAGTGTGGTCAAATCGCAGGATCGCTAGACATTTGAATTGGAACGAAGCTACCATTCGACGATGTTGGCAGAAATGGGTAAACAATGGCTATACAAAGCGTCAAGAAAGTGGCGGTCGACCGAGAGCCACAACAGAACACAAGAGCATAGTGATCGTCCAATCGGTGCTCACAGCCCTTGATGCGATCTTATGAACGATTTGACGTCTAACCGGCACACCAGTAACTGAAGTGACCACTGATAAGCGACTCAGCAAACGAAGGCTAAGGTATTGCGCCGACTACCCCACACCGTTGAACACGTTCGCAGTGGTACCGAGGGCGTTTGACCTGGGATCTCACGGACTAAAGTAAATTTGTTTTTAGCAATGAGGCCCGCTCAAATAAAGCTCCAATAACCAGCGAAGGCTTGTTCGGAAGGGCTCAGGACAGCAGTGGGATGTCCACTTGACTGTCGTCCTCCACACAACCGAACAACAAAGAGTTATGCTATGGGACGCAATTTCATTTGACATCCGACCTCCTTTGGTTGTCTTCCGTGACACCCTTACAGAACGGTGGCACGTCGACGAGACCCTACGCCCCGTATTGCTGCTCTTAACTTCACGGATCCCTAGGCTAACATTTCAACAAAATAATGCCAGGCCGCACATGGCACGCCTTTCTGCTGATTGTGTTCGTGTTTCTCCAACATTTCTCTGGCCAGTGCAATCGCCAGATCTCTTTCCAATACAGCACATTTAGGCTCTGATGAGCAGGTTTCTCCAACCGTCCTGGATTGCGTCGATCTAACTGAAGGCAAGCAGTCTTGCAGGAAGATATTCGTTTACGGCAAGAAGTCTCGCAGGAGACTATCCCCCAACTCTACGAGTCAGTGTCCAGCTGGATAACAACTTGAATTAGGACCAGAGCTGGGACAACTAATTATTGATTTTTACTTTTCTAGCTGTGTTTCCTGAATAAAACATTTAATTCACGCGATACTGTTAAGAGTTTTGTTTTCAATACAGCTGTATCACATCTACCGATTTTCATGCCATTGGAATAACACCTTCTAGTTGCGTCGATTTTTATGTTACAGAGTGTGTTTTGACTTTCATTAAAAAAGAATATTTTATCTGATATCGGAAACCGTAATCTATATCTCGTCCCAGTTTGCGAAGTTTAAATTCCTGTGAACAAATTGTCTCTCGTTTAGTAGTAAAATCAAAAAATGAGATGTTTTTATTGTCTAATGATTCAAAACGGAAGAAATGAGCTATCAACAATTTACTCAACTTTTCAATAGGGATGCAAAGCAGAACTATATAAAGAAGAATATATTTAATTTATATTTTTATGTTTGAAGAAATAGCAACGATGTACATTTTTGGCTTTCTAAAAGGAGGTAAATATTTATTCTTGGTCTTCTGAAAAGTGTTTGTTTGTTTATTATATACACTCTTTCCGTATCATAAACTCCCAGACAATTTTTAAATTATATATTTTTACACAAAGAAAGTGTCACATTGATATAAACTGTTTGGTTGTTTTCATACGTAAATATAATTTTGAAGCTTAAAACTATTTATTATATTTTTATTATTGCATGATAAAGAGACATGGCCTGTTTTATCTGCAACACGAATAATCCGCCCAGTTAATCGGGAGTTAATTCTATTTTCTTTCCCGTATAAATGGAATTTCCCGTAAAAGGAACATAAAAAAAGAGAGAAAGAAAAAAAAAAATATAATTATTTTCTCTTTAGAAAGACAAGCATGTTTGTCAATATAGTGAATATTTACAGTAAACGTTTTTTAAAACATAGCAGCAGTGAAAAAGTTGAGTTTCCCGAAATTTTTTCTTTACATTGTAAATATTTGTACAGACGAGATTTTCTGAAATTTAGTTATTTTCGAAATCCTCTTTTAAAATGGTATGACAAAAAATTATTAATAATTTTCAATCGTGACTTAAAATTTTGTGTCAAGAAATATGAAGTAAATATATAAATAAATAAAAACTATGCATCCGCATTGTAATCTCAACGTTGTGCATCTGATCACATGGCTTGTAATCTGTAACGAATAAGTCTCTTAATATTTGTTATTTCTTCCTATGAAAAAGGAGAAATGTAATGCAAGACTCCAGTACCTTTTTTCTGTATCATGCACAAGCGTAGTAACAGTTATTGAAACAAACCTTTTTGAAGAGGAGGGAATAAATAAAGGGGGAAGGAAAGTGAAAAACGAGTTAATCTTCAGTTGGGACTATGAAATTGACTACTGTTGGCGATATTTGGATAACAGTTTCGAGAAATTATCTCTTTAGATTTTTCATTAGCATATCACCTTCCCCTGTCTCCCATAAAATATGTCGCTGAAAGTGGCCAACAGTAACAAAAAATTGCTTCGTTTTATAATTTTTTATAGTCTTACGTTTCTCACATTGAGGAGGAGAATAAAATAATTTCTTTTTCTTAATATCGAAAATTAACTACATTGTTACATTTAGCGAGAACAATAAAATACTCTACGATGCAAAATATGAAATAAAATATTAAGCGTCATTTTTACAAGTTTTCTTGTTACGAATAACAGAAATTCACAATTAATTCCCTTTTTTGTAATTTAGCCATATTGACACGTATAAGGAACTCGTAAAGATCTCTTGAAGGAATACGACAGACGAATAGGGAAATTCAAACTTTACCGAAGTTTCAAGCAATAACAATTTTTACAAATGAAGAAAATCAGGAAAAGATAATTCAAAAAAATTGGAGGTAGCGCTGTAATTGTCCTTAACACCACATGCAAACCGCGAATTTCAAACCGCTCACTGGGTAAAATATAAAATCGTTAAGTATATAAGATTTAGAGTTTTCTTTGCCAACATACACTACAACTAGACCTACTTGAACGTCAGTTTAGAGATTTATCGATTAAACTAGAAGATGAATACGACAGGGGAAGGGTGTAATTGAACAAAATTTATTATTAGTTCAAAGGGGCAATTAGCCCAGAAGGACTATTAATTTCGTTTTGGCATTTTTATATTTAAAGAAGTTAAATAACGAAGAAGCTTCATAAATGTATGTACGTTTCTCGCATTGTGATAAAACAAAGGTACTTAGAGCCATCAAATTTTTAATAATGTACGTTTCCACCCGAATATGGGAGCCCAAATTTAGAATTTGGAATTTTTTTATCTATTTATTATTTTGTGAAACTTTAATGAATTTTTTATTAACAAACTCAAGGATTTAAAAGCGAGCAATGGCATCACTGTACCTCCCCCCCCAAAAAAAAACATTTTTACTTTCAGTGCGTGAGACTGTGTATCGGAAATTATAAAGATATGCTCATTTAAAAATTATTTTGCGATATTGCTGTTGAAATGAATTTTATGGTTTAAGTGCGAAGAACAGGGTGTTTAATAAATAAAGGTAGCACACAAAATGTTAATAAAACGCCCCTTTGAACGTAGTCTAAAATCTGAAAGCTTTCAGACTTTTTTTTTTTTTTTACCAACCACTTGTGGTGAGGAACTTTATGTGTCAAACTAACAAAAAGATAATGTGTCAAACTAAATTTAAAGGTAAACTAGTAGTTCAAGACTACACAATTTTATGTAACCTAGCAGGTTGACTCAGAATCCTATACCGGCGGGATACTAATTTCGGAGGCAAGAATGCGAAGCCGAGATTCAAAATTCAAACAGCCGGTAGAAGTAACAACGTGCGCACTCAGTAGCGAAAACATGCTCTGACTAACCTTTTCGCTGCTTCAGTGTAATATTCTCTAGTCACCCTAACTTATTTACATTCTCGCAAGAAAACGCGATGGAAATCAGTACGGACAGAAACAGTTAACAAATTAAAGTAACTATTAGTATAAATAATGTACCTCAGAGCTGCTTAGCAACATTTCTGTCTAAGACACATCGAAAAGTAATAGTTGGTTGTAATATTGTCCCACAAAGAGAACGCTTAGCCAAAAGAAATGCATTCTCCTTTTTCAGCTGAAATTAGATAGCATTTGCCCACCTAGAACTGCCATCCTTTTCAGGTTTCCACAACTCCTAGAACATCGCTAGACTGAAATGTTATCAGAAGCCAAGAAATGAAAAATAAAATAGATTACGTTGGAGATTCATTAGGTTATTTGGAAGCAGGAGAGATGAAAAATGGGCAATCAGTATCCTCGCCGAGATTCGAACCTCTCGAATATGCGCCGAGTGTGCTACCGTTACACCCCGAAGGCATGCTGGAAGGAGGGAGAAAATACCTTATAACATAATCAGCTGTCTAATTTACACTTCTTTTCTTAATTTCCATATTTCCGAGAGATTAGTAGCAGCTGTTAAGAAAACGAATTCTTTGGATAGTACATTGACTTTTCACTAAATCATTACCATTCAATAAATCGTATGGTTTGTAAGGTTGTTCTGAAATGGCAATTGTTCGAGGAGTCAGAAACCTCCCAAAACTTGAAATGTGCTATTACGAAGACTGTATCTATCTTAAAACAACGTTCTAGCTCCATATAGAATATAGTCATAACGAAACTATACCATAAAAATAATGACAGCTTTATGCAAATTGGCCACCCCTTACACATGCCTTTTAGAATTCTATGAGAAAAACGCAATGTTAAAATTCTTTAGAATTATGGGCCAATTTTTGACGGGCAAAGTTCAGAGATCTTCCGTAGAATTCTGTAAAGCTTTAAATACAGTTTCTATAGAATTGTGTACAGGGATTCTGCAAAGATATGCATGGGTATTCTGTAAAGATTTGTACAGAGATTCTCTAAAAGTTTGTACAGTTTCCAAAGATCCCAGATTTAAAATCTTATTGAATCAACTTAACAGAATTCCACTGAAAAAATCGGGTCGATTTTATAGAAAATTGGACATAATTCTGAATAACTCTAAACAAGCTTCCTCGCTTCAATATTCTGGAAAAATTCTTATAGAAGCTTTGAATATTTAAATGCTTTATAAAATCAACAAAAGTTTCTTTTGGGATTAACAAATTAATTAAATTTTGATTTTTGAATATAATTTTATAATTATGTCTAAGTTTTGAAGTGATCTGCGACATAGAACAGGAAGATAAATTTTTACTAGTTATTTAAAATTAGAACAGATGCAAATTTTTCCTATTAAAATTTTTTAATATCGTATTGATTTAAAAATATATTTAAATAAAAATAAATGCATTTTAAATAATAATCAAGTTTAATTAAAATTAAGAAACCATTTCTATTATCGGGCTTACATATAAAATAATTAAAAGCATTAGTTTCAGGTATTAAACTTTTATAAGTAACAGGATAAATTTAGTTTTGTATTAATTTTATGCAATAAATTTGAGGATGATACACACAGGGAAAATTTTAATACAATAGAAACATATGTGCAATATATACAACATATACACTACATATGTAACATATATATTAGATAAGTAACATGTACACTAGATATGTAACATGTATACATTAGATATGTAACATTATAAATAAATACTCACAATATTTAGAATTGTTCTGATAACATTCATAAACATGTGAGTAGTTAATACAGAAGGAAATTAGCTAACGTTATGCTATTTCAAAAACAATTTGAAATGCTTTATGTAGTTTAAATTAGGCAGAAGTATTTGTTAAGGCATTGTCGGGCAAATAAAGAATGTGGCCTATGGATTAATTCCCTTATTTTATGGATTATTTCCCCTATATTTTTAGATGGAAACGATTCGTAAATACATAATGCTCAAAAGGGGCCGGTGTACCGCAAGCACAGTTATTTGTGTCCCTTAGTCCAAATCTGTGTAGATGTGACAAGAAGGGACTGTGTCCAGTGGAGAAATATGTTATACTTGAAGATCTGATGAATCTTTTTAATTTGACTTTCGGTAAGTATTTATACGCCAGTCGTCCAGTTTCTGCATGTGCCCATTCTTGCTGCCATTGACTTATGAGTTGACTGAGTAATTATTCCTTCAAATATAATAAAGGTAGAGCAATGATTTATGTAACAAAAGTTGATCTAACAACAGTGTTTAATACTGTTGACTTAAAGAGTTGATCAGCTCTTTAAGCCCATATAAGACATTACTTATTTGTCTCATATGGGAACAAGTTCAAATCATGTATGAGCGTAAGTTAAGAGGAGTATCTAAAATTTGGCATGTTATATAATATACCTTCGTATTAGCAGTGTTTCGGCAACGTATGGCGATAAAACTCGAATGAGAATCTTCTATGATTATGCACTTTTCTGTAATTATTTTTGCATATGAAATTGCTGCTGAAATGGCTTTTAGTTCTGCTTGATAAACTGTATTTTTTTGTTTAGCTGTGTTGTTTTGTTTAGCTTGTTTAACTGGTTTTTGTGATCACCTTGAAGAAAAACTGTACCTCTAATACTAACAGTGTTATAACTGGACGAATGACGGAATGGAAATAAAAATTCGTTATTGTGCAGTATGTCAAATAAAACTTCTAAAGTAATAGCTAAAAATAAAGTACAGACTCTTCAAGTACAGAGTGTCTTTGAAATGCGTCGCCTTTATTGGGGATAAATAAATGTTAATTCTGAAGAAATTAGCAGTAATCTTGGCTGCAACTTTTCTTTATTGAAAGAAAATCTCCAGCACAGCAATCAACAACCTTATCAGAAATTGTTCTCCTATTAGCACTGTGACAGAGTGTTGAAGATATGTGTTTCACTTAAAGAATACTTTTTATTGAAAAATCAACTTCTTCGCATACTTACGAAATTTCTTGAAAGCCCTGAAGCGAATAATTCCAACTAATAAACGCAGAGAGAATTTACGATATATTTCAACAAATTTACGAAGCATTCCTGAAATATTTGAAAAGTGAGTACGACCGGTGGGTAAGATAAAATATTTCACACAGACGACTCTTAAGGCATGTGAAAAGTAAAAGTATGAGGGCTAAGTTCCATGCTTGATGATCTAAAATTTTACAGTCAGTTGTGCTACTTGATTTAATTTACGTTCATATACATAAAGGAGATGTGGGTAAGTAAATTCTTTTCCTAAGATCATAGACTGAATAAACACGCTTTCAAAGTTTTGCGCAAATACCGATTCTTTTTTAAGTACTGAACATTTAAAAATTTTATTTTATTCTATTCATAATGGATATATAAAAAGGGTTTTCCGCTGATAATCGCGCACTGGACCCTGGAACTGAACAGCTCAATGGAAAATTAGTAAAGACTGATACTTACAAAATACATTTGTAAGGATATAATGTGTTCTGAATATTATAACATTTACCAAAGATGAAATTTAGAATTGTATCATCTGCAATAAATGTCCACCCACATTCGCATCCTGTGCTGCTATCACCTTTAGAACAGCCAATAAATGTTTTTGTAATGATATGGTAAAGAATGCCTGAAGTCTACCATTTACTGTACTATGGAAACAGTTTGCAGCTGGGTGACAGAGCGTCCTACTACCTTTGGTTTATAGTCCGTGTAGGCCGAGAGAAGAATTATTTTTTCCAGTCTGGAGATGCAGGTAATCGCAATTCTATGGTTTGCAAAATCTAGTGGCGAAAAACCCTCAGCGACCTGCAGGACATTCCAGAAGAATCAGCTCTAGCCTCTCTAAAATATGCCTACTGAAAACTTTAAGAATGTCGCTAAAATGAAGAGAAATTTCTAAATTGCTCTCGAGTTTAACAACTTATTTCTTCACTTTACGTTAAGAATTATGATCTTATTAATTTATTTTTTGTTTATCGCTCTTGACGACTTTCCACAGAGCCCCGGCACTTCTAATTTTAGAAATGAAGTCCTGGTTAAAATACCGTGTACAGTTTTTATGCAGCCAACATCGAGTTTTACCTCTCTTCAAGAAACAAAGCAAATATATTACAGCCGCAACATACATTCAGTGACTGACTGGTAAGTGCGCGTCTATGTTTACAATGCAGTTACCATATCCATTTCCAAAGTGCATTACTCCCCCCTGTAGTTCTCAGCTGTCTTGGGAATTTAACACGTTTTCTTTGAACGCGAAGGAGTAAGTACGGACACTACAAAGATAATTGTTTTTAAATGTTTTTATTTGTTACACATTTGAGATAAACACTGTTATAGTATGGAAGATAAATTTAAAATCCTACTTGTATTGTGAAATATATTTACTATGGATATTGTGAAAAGCCATAGCTTTCCTTTCTCTTTTTTTTTTTTTTTTTCTCTGCCCCCGTCGTTCGTGATTTTATCCTGAAAAAAATACCTCTTACAGGTTATAAAAAATTTCAGAACTGGTCATTCTTAGGTGATAATATGGGCAGTTGGTCAGAGTCGGCGCTAGGTTTTCAATCGTTCATAGGAATATCGGCTCCTAAGTTAATCCATGCGATGCCTCCTTAAATTCTAAACTTTTACGCCCCTGATATCTACAGTGCAATAGCTTTATAGCTGTGCAGTTTGAAGCTTGAATAAACTAATACCTAATTGAAAAACTGAGAAACTATTCAATTTTTATAATGCTTTGTGTAAATACAGGGTGTTTCAGGAAGGATCTCTGACTTTGAAAATAAATAACTCGGAAACGATTATAGATAAAAGCATGGAATAAGTGGTACGTTTATTAAAAAATTCGTAAGAATCTGATACAGAAACCTCAAAAATTTAGTTACAGATTTCCAGAAGTGTTGTGTTCCGTGGAGGAACGTGTGCTCATTGTGTTGCAGTATCACCGAATAAATCACAGCTCTGCTGCCACAAGGAGAAGTTTTCAAACACGATTTCAAGTAACAAAAGGCCTAGATCGGAAGACAATTCTTGAGCTATTTAAAAAATTTCAACAGGCAGGATGCTGATGACAGGAACAGACTGACCCACATTTCTAACTAATTTCAACAACACAAGTTGCTGATGCGTTAGTTAGAAATGTGGGTCCCATCCACTTCGTCATTACACATGACGAGACTTGCAACGAGACTTGCTGCAGTTATTGAGTGTCATCCGAATAAGTCTGTCCGCAGATTTGCAGCTGAATCCGGAATCATGCCATTCAGCACTTACATAATCCTGCGGAAGAAATTACACATGTTTCCGTACATGATTCAATGGAGGCACGCTATACCAGTTCAAGCTTAACGACAAAGAAACAAGATTTTATAACAAGATGCTCGACATGACAACGTTTCTGGTTTCGCTGTCGGCCGAATATTGTTTACAGACGAGGCCCATTTTCATCTGGTTAGTGCCGCTAACAGACGCAACTCGCGATTTGGGAGTACCGAAAACCTACATTTGTTTCGTACACGACCACTTCACTGCCCCAAGCTTACCGTTTGGGCTGCGCTCTCCTGTAAAGGCATCATTAGGCTCCTTTTCTAGCGAGAAACGGTGGCGACTCACGCATATATTGCGCTTTTGAAACAATTTGTAACAACTCAACAAGCGTTAGATGATCGGCCAGATACGGCGTGGTTCATGCAAGATGGGGCTCGCCCACACCGTACACAACATGTTTTTGACTTTCTGCATTAATTCTTCGATGATAGAGTTATTGCGTTGAACTATTCGACAGTTACGGGCAAAGAAATTGTCTGGCCTCATTATTCACCTGACCTCACCTCCTGCGACTACATTTTGTGGGGCACATTGAAAAACACTCGACTACTTTAATGCTCGACGAGTTGGAGCTGTCAATGTTTTGTGAGAATTTCTGGTGATACACTGCAGAGAGTGATAATTAGCCACTATGTACAGCCTACTTACGGTAATACCACACGCAGCGCCATTTATCAGCGAAATCTCTAACTAAATTTTTGAGATTTCTGTATCAAATTCTTACGGTTTTTTTAATAAACATACCACTTGTTTCATGCTCCTATCTATCATCGTTTCCGAGTTATTTATTTTCAAAGTTAGGGGTCTTCTTCCTGAAACAACTTGTAAGAACAGTAAAATTGTCTGATAAAGGTAAAAAAGTGATTGAATAAACAGTCGATTAGCTGCAGAAAGCATTCGTTCTGCTATCTTGGTGAATTTTGATGACTGAGTTAAAAGTTTTTATATGGCGCGCTGATAGGGAGCATAATGCAGAACAACCTTGCAGGCATTGCTCAACAAAGAAGTTGAGAAAAAATTTTAAATGATTTTTTAAACCTATAAGTATCCTATATGGTGTATTACTCGTGATTTTCTTACCTCACTTCTCACATACCATCTCATTCTTTCTTCTTATTTCACTTCTTTCCTCATGATCCTTCATACTTCACTCCTCATTCTTCTTCTCCTCTTTCTCACGTCAATTCTTACATCAAATATGAACAGAAATTTCACATGTTACAAAATTTTCTTTCCTTCAATTTAGCATTTATAAAAATTCTAAAGACACTTTTTCTGACAAAATGAAAATAAAAGAATTTTAATGAACGGTTACAACTTTCTTTAGATTTTAAATCAAGTAGTCTATAAATAGTGAAACAAGTGTCCAAAAGTGCCAAAACATGCAATTTCCCTCAAAAGTTAAATCAAATAATATATCAATAAATCTGGAACGAGTAATATGTAAAAAATAAAAATAGCTGGACTTTTGTGATTCTTCTTCCTCAAAGTTGCAAAGGCATAGTGTAATAAGTACAAAACGGAAAACATCTTACTACTTATATCAGACAATTAAAAAAAGGAATAGAATCTTTATTAAGTGGGAAACCCTGATGGTAAATGATGTTTTCCTTTTGACGGTCAGGTTTCATTTATATTAAGATTTTATCTCTATTTAACATATTATTACTTTACAGTATTCATGGCCACGGCCAGTTCAAGGTCTGATCGGGTGAATGGTATAAGGAAAACAACAAGGAGCCTTGACTAAGTGATATTGAATAAGAAAGCAAATAAGTAGTTTTTATTAGTTTATTGAATTTTAGCGCTTATTTTCTTCAAGAAGTGACTTATTCCTGTCATAAACAATAACGCATGTTAACATTACAATTTTTAATCAAACATCTGCAAAATATTTTTGTCAGTTTCCATGCTAAGCTTTGTTATGCAATGCAACAGCAACAACAATAAAAATTCATATTCCAAGTAAAATAAAGTCTAAAAATAAGCACATAAGTCTGAAATCAATATTTTTTCTCTCCTGCTGGGACTAGGTTTTATTTTTCAAACTTATGGGAATTACCAGCGTGTCTTTGACGTGATAAATAATATATCAACTGTTTAAATGCTACAAGCTTAGTATCTGTTTTTCTTCTTAGGATTTAGAAAACATCAATCTGTATTATTTTCTCTTGCATTTAACTCTTGAATATTTAATTAGTCTTATAGCATGCTTTGATGAAATAAATTTAGGTATAATTTTAAAAGATACCATAAAATATTTACCTTAGAATGAAAATTATTACTGAAATTTCTGTTAATGAGAGGAAATTTATGTTAATGTTTTAAATTTTACTGTAGAAATACAAGGTGAAAAAATTTTCTTGAAATTCATTAGCAAGGCTGGCACATCTTGATTAATCAAATGAAGCAGTTTTAATACTACTAATTCAATCATATAGGTTTCAGAATTAAATACTATATTCCATTATAATTCATATACATGTAATAAAATAGGCATTAACTCAACAAATTAATTTGCCTGAGCTATTTAATTTTCTCTTTCGTCTCATAACATAATAATAATCATATATTCTTTTGGTATACTCTTTCCAAAAATGTATTCAACCGATCAAGTGTTTCTAAATTGTAGAAAATACATCTTTAAACATTAAAATGAATTTTAATTTTTGATCTAAAAGGAATAAAACAATGTTAGAATAAATTAGTGTCACTTTTGCATAATGAAACTCGGCAACGTCATAAACAAACGAGCACCAAACGATTTATTGGCGAGAAAAGATTCTACCTATATGTTTTTCAAATGAAAAGAAGTCTTAAGATTTTGTACTAATATTGTATTTGTGCTTCCTTCTTCTCAAGCACGTTACTTAAAATTTTATGGAATATACTCCTCATATTATTGCCATTAATAGGTAAGCCTGAAACTATTTAAAACGTATAAATGAGTATCATGTATTTTTTTTTTATTTCAACACTTCGATTTAAATGCTTGTAAAGACTGTTAACTTTGATTTGTATTCCATTTCTGTTCTGTTTGAGTTAAGCGAACTCTCTAACTTGTTAAATAATGATTTCATAATTATTCTGACTTATGATTCTTTAATAAACTGTGCTAAATAGAGGATAATGTATTCAAACGCCTTAGCTGTATGCATGACATATCAAGCTATAACTTTTAATAAAACATACAAAAAATCACAAAGTTAACAACTTTTTTATTTAATTTTTTTGGCACATATTGTATAATTT
Source organism: Stegodyphus dumicola (assembly GCF_044657685.1). Lineage (NCBI taxonomy): Eukaryota > Metazoa > Arthropoda > Arachnida > Araneae > Eresidae > Stegodyphus > Stegodyphus dumicola. The sequence goes on from NC_140771.1 coordinate 207,677,856, forward strand.
TAGGTTATATTAAAGAGAGAGTCTCTTTATATAAATGTGGAGAGTTTCAATTTTTTTACCTTAAATAGTGCTTAGGAAAGTTTACCTAAAGCGCGAAAAAATATTTTTCATAAAATGGAATTTAAATTTTACTGTGTTTCATGCAAAATTTTAGCTGTGTAGACTATAGCAGCGCCACATTTCCTCCGAACATGAATTTAGATATTACTGAAAAGTACATTACATTAAAACTTCCCAGCACAATAAACAACTTCATTCAGCATTCATGCAAATAATGTCTATTCAATTTTAGCATTTTGTCTTTTTGTTTTGGTTGACAGCTATATTAATGAGAATAAAAAGTTTAGTCTTTATTTAAAGGTAAAGCTTTTCAATCTACTTTTTATTTAACTATATAATGAGTTCTTGATAACTTAAGGTAATCTCTCGAACTTTTATCTGATCGAACATTTTGAGTGAATGTCCCATATAATGCCTTAATTCAAATCCTGAATATTTTAACACTTTAGTACGATTCTGAACATCATTACTGAAACAGAATACTGCTTTAAATACAACAAACTTTTAAATAGCTAAGATGATGAAAGCATTTTTTGATAAGTGCTCCCCCAGGCAATAATTAAAACTCATTTGGATTTTGAGTTCGATGAGCACATTTTCTTAAAAGTTCGTCTGGCAGAGAAAGAAACATTGGTTTTACAGCTGTACAGTTTCAAGAAACAGATGTTTGTGTCTATATGTTTAGCTGCGCTGCATTATGGCCAGATATTGACTATGTACCAAAATTCATAGGTATAAATTATGCTATCGTTTCCATCTACTGACGTTTCATGAAATAAATTACTTGTCATCTATGGAAATAAATTACTTGTCATCTATGGAAATAAATTACTTGTCATCATGTGGATTTAGACTTGTCATCTATGGATATTCTGACATTATGAAGCTAAATATTATACATCTAAATTCCTAGAATTTCAGTATTAGTCAAACGACCATGTTCAGATATTCGCTTCCCAGCAGAAAGTTGATTGCTGCATTCAGTTTCTCAGAAAAATGTGTATGAAATATAGGTTTAGATCTTGGACTTAATAAAGCCTAGAATAGACATTAGAGAAAAGAAATTTCGATGAGATATGTTCTTTCAGATGCTCAGATAAACGGGGGGATAGAATTTATTTACATATTTAAATGCTGCATTCGTCTAATTTTTTACAAAACTACAAAAGTTGTATATTTTTGGAAGCCTTTGAGAATATACTATTTTTTAGTCTCAAAACCAAATATTAGAAAATATGGTCCATTTTATGTTCCTAAGGAGGTATATTAAATTAATTATAAGAAGAACTGGAAAATTCTAGCATTAACTGCTTAGATAATTTTATCTAAAATAGTCAAACTACTAAAATTTTTATATGAAAGTTTAAATTATTAAAAAAATTCAATTTTGTATGACAACATTAATGTTCTCTTATCCAAAATTCTAACAAATATGAATTATTGTAAGTTTGTGTCCAAAATTTAAATAATATAACGTAAAAACTCTAAACTTACATGATTTTAGGAAATGCAGTAAAAAGTAAATAATATTTTTATTAACATCTCATAATATTTTTGGTCTTTTATGACTGAAATTAAAACCATGGGAATGTTAATAATGGCAGAATTTACATTAAAATTATCCAACAGATATTTAAGGGAATTGAGTGTAATCACTGATATAACCGTTATTTATAAGTACTATTTTACTTTATGTTATTCCGAGGAATTTTATTAATGACTTAATATCATTCCTATATGGGCACCTGAAGCTTTAAGTTTTAATCTCATGTGATCGTAAAAATAAGGCTATCAAAAAAATTAATGCGTTTGATTAAAACTGTAGAACGTAAAACATTTGTTTATATAAATATGAATTATTTATATAAATAGCCATACCTATAGTCATATTTTAGACTATAAAATATCAAATAGTAAAGAAAAAAAAATCACTGTTTCTGAGCGTAAGAATATTTTTCTTTCTAATCGATGTAATAACGAATAACGAATGACGTCATCTTTTCCCCAGGATTTCCTGAATTATCTGATAATGTAAATTTACACGCAATTCATTTAAATTTCTGTTTGGTTTAGAAAATCAGTCACAATATTACTTAAAACCTCGGAACTGCTACTAATGAGGCGTTATATCTTTTAATTTTAAAATTCATTATCATTAACAACAATTAAAATAAAAGAGAAAAATCAAGTTAAAAATTAAAACATGAAACAATGGGAAGAAAACTACCGCCTTAGCACGATAGGGTAAATTATTATTATAGCGCAATATAAGAGGAAATTTATATTAAACATTAAGTATAATACCGTGCAGATATCATCCAAGGCTTCAAGAATGTTATGCAAGACATCTCTCGAGATTTCATCAGCCCACGTATAGCTACCCCACACAGGATCCCAAATGCAAATGGATCGTTGATCTTGAACCCACTCATTTTGACAAGAATCAAAGCGCAGCCCGTATATACCTTGGTTTTATCCCATACACATTCAGGACTTATCTTCGCATCACTCGCTGTTATAATTATCATTAGTTTGGCCGTTAAACAGCCTTCAAAGAGCATTCAAAAGCTGAGGAAGATAGCTGCGTCAACCGCGTAGTTTCCAACACCTCTATAAAAGGGCCATTCAACATTATTTGAGATAACGGAGTCAGTTCCATGTACCTGAATTTCAGATTTTTCACCTCGTTCCTCTGGGAGGAAAAAATGGTTTTGGATCTACGTCGGCTATGCAATGTGTCTCCTTTAGCTCAGATAAACTCCAGTGTGAACGGCCCTTAAGGGCAGGAATTTTGACATCTGTCATCAAGCAAGCTCTCGAACAAGCCCAACATGCAGGACAGTAGTAGTAGCTGATCAATTATTTAGCATTCGCCTGAGTAATCCCATGTGCTTTTTGCTGCCCACAAACTACGAATTCCTCCAATGAAACCTATGACGCTCCCTTCCAGCAACATTCAGTGAATGAGGGAGAAATACGCAGTTTAAAGATTGATCGTAAACAAATACTATTTTCAAGATGGACTTTGGAGCATCGCAGCTGATGTATATGTGGCACAATTCAGTCTACTGAATTAAGAATTGAAAGCAAAGGTGTGTATTATCAGTAGAAAGGATGTTATTTCTTACCTGATCTTGTATGCCGTAATAATGCAAGAATTACGGAGAAATTTAAAGAGAGGAAAACTGAGGTATTCTCGGGTTCTTCTGATCTTACACTTTCAGTTTATTGTCGCCCAGACGGTATAGTGGTTAGGGTCACCGACTGCGATACCGAAGGGCCCAGGTTCGAATCCCGGAGAAGGCATGGATGTAAATCACCTGTCCTCTCCTATAGGAGGTAATGATGGCCATCTGTTAGGTGCCTTAAAACAAAATGGACACCTTATGGCCTTAGGAGGCCAATGCTGAAAAAATGATGAGTGCTTCCCATTCAATAAATAAAATAAAATAAAAACAAACTTTCAGTTTAATTTCTATTTCGAAGTGCTTAGCATTTGATTACTGAAACACTTTGCGATACATCACAAGCATTAAAACTGATCACGTGAAGATATTTTGCTTCCAGAACTTTTTAATTATACAAAAATGACATTATGAAGCTTTGCGGATAGTGGAAGAGTCTTATTATTTCAAAGAACCAGAATCAGCTCAACCGAGCTTAGACGACATAGGCTTTTAAAATTGTTTTGCTCTCGCATTTCACTTTAATCGCCCGTACGACGAGCCAAAAGGATGTGCTCTCAAGACAGGTAAAACTTATTATGTTGTACTTTCTTAGCCTATATAAGAGTTAGTATTTCTCCGACCCAAATCAGTTAGCGAATCAAACGATTATTGACAGAGAGCAACAACAGTGAGTATTTTCTAGCTCTTTTGATTTCAGAGCTTTTGACTTGATTTGTGATCTTAAAAGACGGAACAAATTTGATTCTGTTCCAGTGTTTGAAGATTATTACTACAGTTATCGAACTATGCCGAATTACTACTTTTCGTTGATCTTACCTTTACCCTGCTCGTAAGGTTTGACAGAGTAAATCTACTTTTAGAGCTGAACTGGGATGATCACTCCGCATTTCACAAGCATGAAGGAAAAAGGAAAACAAAGTGAGAAAAACGCAAAGCTGGTGTTTTTCTCAGGATTATAGTCATCACTTGTTTCGTTTCTTGTTTCTATGTTTCTAATACCTTTCCTAATGTATAGTATGATTAATAAAACTCATACTGTGATAGCCAGAAACTACGACAGCCCCCTTTTTCTTGTTCTGAAACGTGCTGCAATCATTTCTTTTGGCAATCTTTGTTTATTTTCATACAGTAATTATTATCTTAATGAACTTAATTTAATAAGTTGAATGTAACGTCTGAACAGGTTTATTTCAAGGAAGCTGTAAGCAAATTTCCGTTATGGTTTAGTGAGCTTTAAATGTTAATTATTCAAAATACTGTTAAATTTTAGGAAATATCTAAGTCAGATTATAAACTCAGATTTAAAGACCCGGAAAAGAATTTTTTCTAGAAGAAAAAGAACATTTGGAGCTACTATTCACAAATTATAAATAATTATCCCTTTGAACACTCGATCTTCCAAAAGGCTCAGTAAAATGTATAAAAGTGTTCTCGAATCTCTTGAATCCATTGTGTAAGAATAATAAGAAAACTTTTGTATAATATAAAACGTTGTTAATTTAAACGAAATTTAAAATCTGCATTAAATGAAAAAAAATTGAAATAGTTTTAAAATATAGCCTTTATTTATCAAAAAGATACAAATGAAATTTAGTAAAAGAAGTACATAATTAAAACTCTTGAAGATTAAAATTCATATTTGTATAATAATTCATCAAAAACTACTTGAGTTACAGCTCCTTTTAAATTTTTCAATTTTTTTAAGTAAAAGCTAATGTATAGGGAAAATAATCATTTCAAAAAATAACACAATTAGTAACACAAATAATAAGTTCTAAGTATGGAACGTTTCATTTTTTCCAAAAAATTCAGATAATGGCACTGTGCGCCATCGGGAAATCATATTGATAATCTAAGTCCCTCACATTCTAACAATTGCACTTAATTTTCTCTTTTAATTTAAGAACTCTGCTCTTGCATTACAGGCTTGTAGGTTAAATTAAAAAAAAAAAAAAAAAAAAAAAAAAAAAAAAAAAATGTGATTGCCTAGAAAAAATGAAAAGATCTGACTTTGCGAATCTTGAACATTTCTCCGAATTAAAAAACTTTAAAGATTCGAATGTTTTCTATAATTCCATACATATATACTACAATGCAACAGAATCAGAATTGCTGCATAAAATAAGATACTTTACAAGAAAATCGTTAACTAGTTAAAAGCCAATTTAAGAATGGGAAGAAATAAACATTATTACCATGTGAAAACAGCATAATATTAATGATACAATTACACGCCGAACAAGTACTAATTTAGAATTCAAACAACAAAAATCAGCGTTATATTTTCAAATTTTCACAGAACTAGTTTCGATGGTTTTAACGAACCATCATCCTCAGCTGCAAAAGCGCAAATGAACGAGATAGGTTATAATGATTAGATAAGCTAAGAAAGCCTGGACATGAAATAAGCTACTGGCGCCATCTGTTGATGAATCCAGAACTAAAACATAATTTCTTTAAAGGCTGAAGAAAAGATGGATTGGAAATAGGGTCGTTAACTAGAACAGAAAAATTTTTTTCAATGTGAAATGCCTCTAGAAAATCGAGTTCACCAATGGAAGATGTTTCAGGAATAATTTTGGCTGCAGAAAATTGAAAGTGTGATTTCGGACCAAGAATGCTGGGCAACAGAAGACTTCTGTGTTTCCTTTTTTCTATCATATGCCTCATGTTTCTTAACACGAAATTTTAAGGCTCTCTTAGTTTGACCAATGTAAATTAAACCACACTGGCAAGAAATCCTGTAAATACCCCAGGAATTCAAATCTGGAATGGGGTTCTTAAGTGTACAACTCGGAATTTTATTGATGGGAGAATAAAAAACACGAAAGTTAAATTTCTGTAAAATACGTGCAACCTTATAGCTAATTGATGGAAAGAAGGGAAAGACAACAGATTTTTTTATAATCTCTTAAAACAAGGAACTTCTTTCCGCACTTTTAATTTTTCTGCAGCCAAAATTGTTCATAAAACATCTTCCATTCGTGAACTGGATTTTATAGAGGCATTTCACATTCAAAAAACTCTTTCTGTTCTAATTAACGACCCTAATTCCAATCCGACTTTGCCTTCAGCCTTTAAAGAAACCATCAAAACTAGTCCTGTGAAGATTTGAAAATATAACGCTGATTTTTCTTGTTTGACTTCTAATTTAGCATAATATTATTTATAAAAACATTTTCTTAAATTACACTGCATAAATTTTATATTTCGTGAGGCTAGTAGCAGCTGATCCAGATGATAATTGAAAATATGTGAGCAAGCAAAATGTCAACAATTGATTATTTTGCTAGGATGCGATTATTTTGATAATAATGGGCACGAAATTTTCCGCTTTGTAAAAACAATAACTTTGTAAAAACAATTTCCGCTTTGTAAAATCTGCTTTCAGGTGTTAAAAAAACATATCATTGCTTAAATCTTTTAAGTATTTGTACGTTTCTTAATGTTCAGTTAGCTGTTGTTCGCCGATTAATTTTTATTCATCTGTGGTTAAAATTGAAGCTTAAAAAGTTCAGTTAGCTTTCTGCGGAACATTTTTAAAGTTTCATCGTCAAGTCGGATGCTATCAACTTTAAATATTTCATCGAGTTCGGTATTCCATTTTTAACGAAGAAATTAAACTTTATTTGAGCTCATATATTTTAAGTAACCTTCCCCCCCCCAAAAAAAAATAATGGAAGTTAACAAAACCTTTACATTTTTCACAAATGGTTACATAAGTTTACAGAAATTAATTTTTTTTATTTTTGCTGTTAAGGTACTGAGACCTATGCGAACTAATCTTATTTCAGTATACAGTCAAATTCCAATTTGTTGATGTCCACCGTTAACTCAAAATCCGAGAGCAGTTAAAAAGATCTCAAGAGAAAGAAGTAATCCGTACTAATGGAAAAACAGTATGAATATGTATTTTCAAGCGGGTTTAGTCAAGTTCATTTGATTAATTATACTAAATTAGTGTCAAGATGTAAATAACTGAAGAATAACTATCTTTATAGATGAAGAAAAGTTGTAAGAAGCATTAAAAAGTAATTTTTACAAAAGAGCTTAAACTGTGTCAATAAGTTCGGTTTCCGCCGATAACATCGCGGAGAAAACAACGCAAGGCAAAAACGTCGTGCTACAAAACATCGTGGGAGAAAACATCGCAGTTCTAAAACAATGCGGTACAAAATATCGTCGTCGAAAATAAAGCAGTTCAAAAACTTCGCAGTTTAAAAACAACGTCGTCGAAAATATCATGGTAAAAAATAAAGTTTCTACAAATCATCGCATGACGATAACATCGCAGACATGCTTTTTTCAGGTTTTAATAATTGTAAATGGATATTCCCGTAATGATTTGTTTGGGCAAGATGTAAAGAAGGATAATTTTTACTTTTGCATTTTTTATTAACTAATAAATTTTTGATGAAAAAGTAAGAAGGAAACTTAAGCATAGAAAATTAAATGCAACTTATAGATCATACTTTTCATGAAAACTTACCAGTAAAAAACTTTACAAAAAATTATTTATTAATGGCTTTTGTTAGTTAACTATGTCGGTTTAAAATTCTATTAAGTGCTATAAGTTGCATTAATTTTCTATGTTTAAGTTTCCTTTTTATTTTCTCAGAAAAAATTTATTGATTAATAAAAAATATGAAAGTAAAAATTATCCTTCTTTCCATCTTGCCCAAACAAATCATTACGGGAATATCCATTTATAGTTATCAAAGCCTGAAAAAAGCGTGTCTACGATGTTATCGTCATGCGATAATTTGTAGATACTTTATTTTTTACCGCGATATTTTCGACGACTAAGTTTTTAAACCGCGAAGTTTTTGAACCGCTTTATTTTCGACGACGATGTTTTGAACCACGATGTTTTAGAACTGCGATGTTTTCTCTTTGCGATGTTTTCTCCGACGATGTTTTGTAGCACGACGTTTTCGCCTTGCGTTGTTTTCTCCGCGACGTTTTCGTCTGCGATGTATTTGCCGCGATGTTTTCGGCTGTTTTCGGCCGCGATGTTTTCGGCTGTTTTCGGCCGCGATGTTTTCGGCTGTAAGTTCAAATAAACTCCCATAACAGTCGATAAGAGTCTGTTTTATACTGTACAGCATTTACATATTCTGGATATGTACAATAAAATTAACATACTATTTGGGCTAAAAATAAAATCCCAAATACGAGCGCATCATCTTCTATTACTGCTGATGATACTTTAGTATTTGAGCGTCATCAGCAGTATTTCCTTTTTATTCCTTTTTGTATTTTCCGTACACAGTTCTGTAATGCGCTGATGGCTTTTGGCATTAATTTTTCCATAATTCCACTATTATTGTTTTTCTGTTTCTTTCTTTATCTTTTCTTTTCCTTGAGTTGACAATATCTGCATTGTTGGCCATTCAAGCTGCTACGTTATAAAGGTGGCATGCAACAAACATCAAGTTTGAAAGTTACTACATGTTGGGACATTCCAACGCATGCCCAAAAGACAGGTATAAGTAACGTCATCTACGTGGTTTATAAATGGGAAGATTGTACAGTGAGTTTCTCATTTGGAAATCGCATTTGAGGATTGGTTGTTTGTGCAAAAGTTTTGTTATGCCTCTTGTAATAAGCCATAACATGACTTTTACAGAGGACGACATAAACATGACTTTTACTTACGATGACTCTCCTATCGCGGCGTATCGTAATTTAATAGCTGCGTGATCGTGGCATATTGGTACTGCGGTTTGTCGTTCTGCGACATTGCTACTCGTGTTGATTAGGATCTCATGACTCTCTAAATATACAATCTATGGGTCCAGGAGAGCCATAGTAAACTCCATGCAGAATCTTAGTGTTTAAAACTCGAGAGGACAATCATGTTGTTCTCTAGACCTTGTGATTACAAGCCTAGCTTGTGAGCATCACGACATGTGTCAGCATGGACAATGTGACTACGTCCGCAGCACCACGAAATGTCACCATAGTGACCATTGTTGTTATTTCCCTTTACACTGCAAGAGTTAGGAGCGCCTACAGTAGTGTTGACTGGATATGCGTATTGTCTCATAACTGGGACGCAACGCGATTTATTCCTCATCCTACAATCTTAAGTATTAAGCAATATGCCACCTTGGAGAGCATTAATGTTAACGTTACTGCCAACTAGCCCCACGCTTCCCGGCGGCAGACTTTTCTCTACCCACCACTCGACCCAGGCCCATGGGGTCATCACTCTCGGTTCTCGAGTCCGATGTCGGGATGTGGCTCTATATGCCTGAAGATCTGACTTGTCTTCAAAGATGCTGTCTCCCAGTACTACGCGCGCCGCCCCGCCCTAGGGAATCACTCGGAATTTGGTCGACAGCGGACCATCTGCTGCACCGCTACCGATACTTCTTGTTTGGGGAGTTATCACCTATTCCCCTTGGGCTGACTAATTTAACTGTTGCTACCACTAATTCAGATAGAAGCACAACCAAACCTGACCCCCAACTTGAAACCTCCATATTAAGTAGAAGGTGGGTCTGGCACTCAAATTTTACTTCGAACAAAAGCATAAGAAAATTCACTTAGCTGCGACTCGTTCCAGATTTACAGGCGACAGACTCTAATCGATTTCTCCAATCCACAGCTCAACCGCCAGGCTTGTGGTTTTGTTCATGGTTAAACCGCCAGGCTCGTGGTTTTGTTCCCCCAGAATGCTACTGTCGTAGTAAAATACTAAGTCAGTGTGCACACCCCAAAGGGTATAATAATATCTGTAAATCCTCGAGTGTTTAACGTTCGTCAAAGATCGAACCTATAACGCACGTCTGCCGGAGCATTGACTATATCCACTAAGACCTAGAACTCAAAAAGGAAAAAAAAGCACTGGTCTGACGAAAGACGAAACTGGAGGCAGGAATGGCACCGCGTCATCTTTCATGATGTACTTATACATATGTGAAGGCAGTGTGGACATATGTGGCAGCTTGCATTAGTCATCGTGTTACGGACCCAGCACCTGGCCTGACGGTATGGGGTACCATTGGATAGACATAATAATCACTTTTTGTTCTTATAGCCGGTAGTGTGGACAGGCACAGTTTCATTTCATGTTGCAGCCCGTGACTGTGTTCTATTTCCGAGGCCTGCGTGACACCATCTTTCAACAAGGTAATGCACGACCGCATGTTGTCTGTGTTTTCCTGACCCTCTGTTAGAGTGTTGTCTAGATCTCTCACCTATTGAGAACATTTGGTCATGAGTTGCCGAGAGACTGACACGTCACCACTCGCCAGCGGCTACGACTGATGAACTCTGGCAAAAAGTTGAAGCCGCTTAGAATGAAGCATCCATTTCTGTCATTCAAGCTCAATTCAACTCGATACTCAGTCCAATAACAGATATTGTTGCTGCCAGACTTGGAGGCTATGTGTACTGAGTTCTGCGCGCTGTGTACCTCAAACCATCTGCAAATGTTACCAAGTCTTCCTTCCAATATACTGTATGTGTGCAATAAATAAGATTCTGCTATTTGCTTTTCTTCTTGGTATAACAATTTTAATGGCCAGCAATGGGTTTTCATAACCATGAGTTTCATTTCCCAAGAAATAAGAATGTTTTTGATGGCGCTTACTGAATCCGTTAGAGTCAGAATAGCTATCTCCCACTAAGTCAGGATAGCTATCTCACACTATCTCCCACCACTATATTTAATCTTCTATGTAAATAACAACATATACGTTTTAAGATCTTCAAAATTTTTCTTTTCTAAAAATTTTTAAATGATTCTCTTTTTCTGCTGTTTATAGTAACCAGGCTTGATAACAAGATGTTTAAAAAAATACTGCGTACTCAATGAAGATGTTAATCAGACAAATTTGCTTCTTGAAATTACACCTATGCACATTAATTTTCTTTTTGTAAAATAAAATAATACTGTTAATCTTAAATAACGCAAAGATTGTAACTTGCGTATTTATTTTTTTTCTCATAAAACAACGACAATGTTCTTTAAGATATATGAATCTCTAGTGGCTTATCCTCTCAGCTTGAAACAATAGAGTTCTCAAGGTTATAACTAGTTAAAAAAAATTTTGAAATTTTCGAATGGCAACATCCACTTTTTCCTGCTCGAATAGATCGCCGCATTGGAAAACTATAAAAGGCGTTGACGAATACAACACGATACACGAATTGATACACGTTATGACGAATGCATGCAGAATGACGGATAACTAAAAAAACTATTATATTATAAAATCTCTACTTCAAATAAAAGAAAAGTGCTAATTAGATTTTAAATTTTCCCTCGAAATTTTGTTCACTCGCATCACAAAGGAGCCAAGAGTTAAGTCAAAGCTAAACTTGTTTAACTGTTATTCTAGAAGAGCTAAGATCTTTGACTCAACATTTGTATCTATGCTGAAATAAACTGTTTAAGAGTCGTATGCATGCAAAGTAAAGTGAATGGGTCATAAAGAGGGGGTGGGGGAACACTTTACAGCTAACGGTAATATGCGAGCTGTTCTGCTTTATTTTAGAGTAATTCCATAATGAAATGAATTAGAAACTTTATACAACCATTCAGAAAATGCGGTATTTCAAATTCTTTGAATCAAGAAGGGGATTGTTTGCGAAAGATTAATAGCGAAAGTTACATTAACTGATATATTGAATGGGAATCCATGTAATGATACGAAAGCAGCGTCAGACGATAAAAATAAATTGAATGACTGTTTAATTTCATGTGATGACGTGTGACCTTTAAATCTGTCTGTATGATTTAAAGTAAGTCAATAATACATAATAATAAGGATAATAATAACAGTTTTGCGTGCATAAATTTACTTTTTAACATTTTTTGGCAACACGTACAGCTGTCAGTTTTATTTTCCTTCTTTTATAATACTTGCGTTTAATTCACTCAAATTTTTATAAATACTTTTTTCACAAGTATTTAATGTTCTACAGTATATGAAATGTTAAATATATAATTAAAGCTTCCCATTCAATATAATCAATAAATTAGTTAGCAAACGTTAAGTAGAAGTTACAATTATTTTTTACATACGGCGTATAAGTCGATTAAACATTTTAAAGCTACATATTTAATTAACACAGGGAAATATGATTATTTTAGCATATTAAAGCACTTTGAATTACTTTTGTTTATTGGAATAAAATACTATAAGCGTTATATAAGAAGAATTGTTATAAAGGAAAAATCGTAATGAGTAGCTTTCCATCGTTGTTTCATATTTTATTTTTTATCATAAATATTTGAATTAAAAGTAGAATTATGCACAGAGAATCGTAATAAGTAGCATTAGAAATGATTTTCATTAATTGTATAATATTCAAATATTCATAAAACTTGTCTGTTGTCTGTGTTTTAAATTATCTCAATTAAATAACTATTAAAAAATGAAAATACAAAATAACAAAATGCATGTTTTTTTCTTTTGAATCCTTCATTTTGTTAAGCTGCTGCAGTTAAAATGTGAAAAATCAATTATAAATTTATGTTCCTCCGAATGGCAACATTATGTATAATGGCTCTTTGTTTAGCCGTGTGGAAGATAAAGGTTTTATACTTGATGCAATGACTTTTATGTGTCTTGGATTGATCAATTCCCATGAAAATTAACTTAAGACTCCAAAATCTGGAAACACTCCACTAAATACGTTTCTAAATAACAGGCATAAATATAAATATAAATATATATTGATTTTTCTGGAGATGTTAATCAGTCTGTAAGCCCTGCAATAAATTTCTTTCTTAAATTACATCTTTCATTACAGAAATATTTATATCTTGTGATACAGTTATAAAGTTCCGTAGTTTAAGACTGTGATATAGTGAGTACATTTTGTTTAAATCAGGTTTGACTTAAATTACTGTTTCACTCAGATGTAGAATTTTAAAGAAAGAAAAATCCATTGGTATATTTTGCATCTGAGATGGTTGAAAGGAGTGTTATAAAAGACGCTTCATGCAATCATAATTAATTTTTCTGTGTCATCCACACCTGATTCTTTAAAATGAATGAAGATGAATATGTCTCTATGCATCTTTCTAATGTCAATCTAACATGAAATCTGAATCTATCTTAAAAATGAAAACAAGAAAATAAGTATAAAGACAAGGTGACAACACATGTGAACGATGAGTTTGTTTTGTCTATGAAGAAACTTTTGCTGAGTTTGATAAATCTGAGACGGAGAAAAACGAATCATGCATGAATTTAAAGTGCAAAAGAAACCACAATTATTGCTTTGAACAGAAGAAAAGACAAACATTTAATTTTATTTCATGAGACATAATTTTTTTTAAGTCTGTTATTCTTTTTTTTTTTTCGCTTGTCTTATATTTCTGTTATCCTCCATACGCTGATCCCATTTTTTATTAAATTATATTAAGACTAGAAAGTTAAGAAATATTAAGACTTTGATCTATGTATGAAAGTGTTTTTCTCAGAGCTTCAGAACCCGCTAGTAGCCGAGCGGCAAAATAACTAAAAGCTGATATTTCGATGTGAGTTCAAATCCCAGGAAGAGGAATAATTACACGGATGTCTCCATGGGTTTTCATCGTACATAAAACGAATGCAACTCAGTTTTTTTTTTAAAGTAAAATCCTCCACGAAGTATATCTCTCTACAGGTAGATAGACTTCGCGTGCTTTGCTACCATCAAAATAAATCACAACTTCATCATGGCTAATTTTTACACTGTCCGTTTCCGTTTCATCATCTTCATCAGCATCACTGAAATTTTTATTGCGTTTCCGGATCTACGCCGCAATGAATAATCTTCCAAAATTCAAATCTCCTAAAAATGTTTAATTGACCGGATTTAGGACCGCAATGTATTTCTTCGTCACTCAATACCTGAAAACTTTTCAAATTTAGCCATTTGAGAAATATTCTTTGTACCCTTTAAAACAGTGATAGGGAGGAGTAGACGGAGCACCAGAATTTCGTCGGTGATTTTATTGCTCCGCCGCGCCACTGTACCTACTGAACGCACAGTCGGCCCAACGAGATATTCACAGATGGAGCACCAGAACTTCATCGGTGATTTTACAATGTGGTGTTGTGGTTAGCGGCGATTTTTTGAACTAATTTTTTTTTTCACGGAATCCTTTTTCCCTTGATTACTTGATTTAATTACTTGATTAGTATAAATACCAGGTTTGGTGCCATTTCGGCTATTAGATCGCGCTACAGGGCGCTCCAAACACTGTCACTTTTAAAACGATCACCCTGTATATTACTTTTCTGGGTTTTTTTATGAAAAATTTGATTTTAAAGTTCTCATTATGAGAATACTAATATTAATTGAGAGCATTTTTTTCCTTAATTTAGATCTATAAAGCCTGAAAATAATATTGAAAGAAAGAAAATTGTGTTGCGTATACAAAGTTAGACGCATACTAGTATGATCAAATGATTCTAATAACACCTGAAAACCAAAGTATAATATCTATGTGGCAGATTGCGTTATATCTATGGAGGTATGCCTGAGCAATAGCAAGTAAATTTGTTCAAAAGTTTCAACAAGGAGTATTACTGGATGTAATTACTCGGGGGATAGAGAAAGAAAAGAAAATTTTAGAAGAAAATAACATAATAATGTTAAATGTATAAAATTATGAACAATTAGTTAACATTCATACATCGGGTAAATATTCATAATTATATAGCAAAAAGGATATTTAGAAAAAGTTTTGCGACCCTCAAATTTGGGTCGCGATCCACATTTTGTTAATCATTGCTATTACACACATAAATTGTGAATACACTGCAACTGACAAATTTTGAGTCTGTTCAATTTAGAGGATCGTGAAAATTGCTAATTAAAAGGGATTTAGAGTAAAAAAAAAGTTTGAGAACCGTTGACAGAAACCTGATGAAATGTTAGAAAACGTGCATTCAAGGACTATTCAGAGTCTTACATTTAACAACTGAAAGAATAATTCCGAATTCTTATTGCACCTTCATTGAAAGTATACATTTCTGTTTTCCTAAACTAACAATTTTTGGATTAAAATTTGCATTCTCATGCTTGAATATATTTCTTAGTTAATATTATAATATTTAACAATAAAGACTGTAGAATCATTAGGTTTTTTTGAAGCAGGAGACGAGAAAAATGTGCAATGCCCTTGTCGGGAATCGAATCTTGGTACTCTCGAATACGCGTCGAGTATGCTTCCAATTACATCACGAAGGCATGCGGAAAGGAGAAAGAAAATACCTTATACAGTACAAAGTCCGTAATCCGGACTCGTCGGGACTTCGGCGATTCCGGATTAGGGGTTTTTCTGGATTATAGATCATCAATTTAAATCTGGTAAGATGGCATGCAGAAATTATAGAATAAAAAATATGAAACCGTAATTTATGAAATAAAGAGCAATTATGATCTAAAGGTATCAAAATTTACAAAAAAAAAAAAAAAAAAAAAAAAAAAAAAGCTTAATATTTATTTGTTTACTTTATTAAACATTTCTTTCAATGTAATTTGTTTAAGTTGCTTCGTTTTTTGTGCTAATACTTTCTCTTTAATTCTATAAACAGACATAATTTCTTGTTCAGTTACAAAGTTTCACTGTTCAAGTCCTGTAATTGCTGTGTCGAGAATACCGAGTAACTTGTCAATCGAAATTTTTTCGTTTTCAATAACCTCTCTGTCACTTTTTTCACTATCGGAAACGATATTTTCTGGATCTAGAACTATACTACAGATTTCGCCGTCCATTAATTGATTGATGCATTGTCGTCGCAATGAAAAACTTGTTATATCATCTTCATTTATTACCGCATCTCCACATTTCTTTACAAAATCCAATAACTGGAAATTTTCACTTTTAGTTTGCGATGTCCGAAAACCTTCAAATTTGGGGCTATCATCTTCATCGTCCTCACCATGAAATATGGTAGTTGGCCATAAATTATGCCAAGCATTTTTTTAACGTATCTGGAGATACATCCTCCCAACGCGCATTAACGCGCATGCCTAAAGCATACAAAAGAAAAGTTCATGGCTTTGAGGTCCGGATTATAGATCATTCTGGATAATGGACGTCCGGATTACGGACTTTGTACTGTATAACTCTCCTTTTAAACAGCGACTGGAGATTAGAGGACCCATCCTCGCTGGGACTCGAACCACGGACCTTTCGAATAGCTGAGGAACAAAATACCTAATAAGGCAACTGACAGATGTCTTACTGAAACATTTCTGCATTTCATACATACATTTTCGACTCCTTAAATGTTTTAATTATAAGGTTGTGTTTATTTTATTCATGGAATTTGTCGCTATAAACACATGTTTGGCGTTAACTTTTAGCCCACCTCCTGTCGTGTTCAAATTTAATGTATACACTGTTTGTGGATGACAATGAATTATGCAGAAGCGACCTTTTCGAAATTTGATTTAGATTCTTTTTTAATTTAACGTCTAAATGATTTTCTGCACATATCTTCATTTAACAAACAAACTAAAAATCTCAGAAATTTTCTGTTTACACCATCGGATAGAACGAAGGGGGCCTGAAATTAATGAAATTTGTGTCAAATATTCAATGGCATTTCTAATTTTTTGGCGAATTTTCAAAAGTGGCTCAATTTGTTTTCAACTATTTGACATTTATGATTTTAAAATTTCAACATCTAAAAATTGGTAGCAAAATTTTGAACTTTTTACAGATTTTAAAACAAACTCTTTGACCTTTTTAGAAACAAGAATGATGAAAAATGGGTAATTGCCTGCACTTTTTAAAAGAATATTTACAGTATAAAGCAGAAGGGGAAATATCACTTCTTTCGGCATTGCTGGGAAACATAATTTCAAGGTTATGATGTTTATGCATCATAATGTAATGTACCACGTCATTTTTAATTTTTTCCATTTCATATGTTTGTATACATTTTTCTCAATACTACATTTTAAGAATTAATTTTCTTAATTTTATTGGGGTGTGCAATATTATAATCTTCTATGTACTTTAAAATTCTAACAACAAAAATATATCTTTTATTAAGATTTGAAATTTTTAAAGGCTATTAAACAAACTCTTTACCCTCTTTTGAAACAAAAATAAAAAATATTAATTAGGTTACTAAGAATTATTTTAAAACTAGCCGCAATTTAATAATGCCAGATTTATAACAAAATTTGTTAATAAATCTTTAAGTTTTTATTTAATTAATTCATTGTATAAAATTTGCCAGTCTTTTTTTTTAAACTATTCCCTGATAAACTGTCGAGGTCAAATTTTGCACACACACTCATTGTAGATGACAGTAGTACAATGCGGTGAAGCGATTTTTTCAAAATTTCATTCAGATTTTCTGAAATATAATGTTGAAACGATTTTTAGTACGTCTTTTTGTTTAAAGAATAAACTAAAATTCTCAGAAACACACTATTTGCACCTACAGATAGAGCAGATATGATTTTTCAAATGAAGGTTATCTAAGACTTTGGGGTTCTGTTTTTTTGGCAAAATTGCTGGACGTTTTCAGTCATTATCCATGATAGAACGATTAGAAATAAGAAAGGGATTATTCATTATTGAAAATGATTTTTAATTTGAATAATTTGATTGATGACGTGTCACTAAGAAGATAATTTTTTAAACAGTTTTTATAAATTTATCTTTTACTTTAATCTCAAAATAATTAATAAATTAGAAGGAGAAAAATAATTGGCCATCCAATTTAATGGAAGCAAAATAACAAAGAATTTTATTAATAAAACTCATATACAATTTTATATCACGAATAATGAAAGCGTAAGTTCCTATCTAACAAAATCAAGTAACTGAAATACATGTATAAACCAAATCTCCATTGTCAAATGTATAAGCCATTATCTTCATAAATTTATCAAGGACGCTCCATGCTTTTATTATTCAGGTATATGAATTTTATAAAGGGAATAATTTAATCTCTTGTTCCCTTGTTAAACTATACAGTAAATTATCTCTCTGCTTCTAGTTTATTTTTATGAGATTTAAGTAAAAGCTTATTTTATAGAAACCTTTTTTTAAAAAAATTTAATATGTTTTAGAGAGAAATAGACTGTTTCTGTAGTTCGAGGTCACTCAGGAACTCTTCTGTTTAAGTTCAAAGAAAAAAAAAGCAGATCTTCTTCTCAGTTTGCTATTTATAACAAAAAGAAAAATATTTCTTGATTTGTAGAAGGTTTCTTATGTTACATTGTGATTCGATGTAGAAAAGTTTTAACTAAACTTTAGTAATTCTACTTCTCTAGCTACTGCCAGCTTGATAAAATGACCTTGCTCATGTTCAGAAACTGAAAAGTAGCTTTTGGAGGTAAAAACATAAAAAAAGCGGGTTTTTTGTTTTCATTTCAACAATTCATGTAAGATAATAATAAATATCCCTTGCTTATTATTTATCATAATTATTAGGGGTAACTGGAAATAATATTATTTAGAATAAATAAACGCTGACGAAACGAAAAGCCGCAAGCAGTTTCTTTTTCCGTTATGTGCAGTACACCTTCTGTTGGCGACCTAAGATGACACCTCTGAAAGTAAATAATTTTTCTAAGAACATAAATATTGATACTCAATATCATCTCTCTAAGACGATTCACTTCCACTGGAGCCATGTGCGGCCATGAGAAGTGGTCATATAGAGAGTTAATTATTATTATATTTCACACTTTCTAGAGTGCAAACTTAATTAAATATCCAGTTTCTGAACAAAGTTACTGCAATGAGAATTAAAGCACTTCTAAGACGATCGTCTACCAGTTCCAAATACGATTTTGTTCTTCTTCAGAAGTGGCCTCTTCGGCAACTCATTATTTTTTTCAATGGTGGTTTTTACGGAAAAAAGTTTCATAGTTTAGTGAACAGTGTTTCTAAGTTTTGCCCGTTAAGCTATTTCCTGCAATAAACAAAGTACGAAATAGAAGACTAGACATTGTTCTGTCATAAGCTGGTCTTCAACCTGAAGTTTCAGAAGGATTTAACTTGCTATTAAACAATGAACAGTTAAGCTCAGGTAGTTTTCGTTGTAACACATATTCAGAACATGTCAAATCGATTAAGGAACTACATAAATATCCCTTCTGTGTCTCACAAGGCTGTCTATCCTCACGATTCAATATTTCCAGTAGCGCTTATGATTCCAGCAGGTGAGAAAACGGCACCGGACGCATGGGGACATGGGAAAAGACCATTGCCCAATGTGACAACCCAAAATCCAATTCTTTCGTTCTTCCTCGAACCCAGCACCCCGTCGCCTCCTTTCTCTTTCATGCACCCCTTTCTATTATTTTCTAAGAAATGGAAATAAAATCTCAGAGCACACAATTTCCGTTGTGAAAGTTTTATTTTACATTGACCCTTTCAGACATTTTTTTAAAGACCTACCCTAGGATTTTATCCCTCTTCCCCTTTTGTGCTACTTCCCGACCCCTTTATTCCATGGCCACTAACCCCCCGGCGAGAGGTTGCATAGAGAGAGACATACGTTGGGGAAAGGGGTTGTGGTGCAAAAAAAAATCTGCTTCCTTTTTACCCCAGGGGGTGATGTGGAATAATTCCTCATAAAGTGCAATGACGTGTCAGAAGGAGCGTTGACCTCAGATGTAATTGTACCCACCAAGGACGGGAGGCAAATCTGAATATGGAAAGTGGAAGTTATAGAAGAATGATTCTGATCCATCTTCAACGAGTTGAACCACGATGCTATTACTTTCATTACCTTTTTTTAAAAAAATTCAGTTGCTATATTACATAAGTATATACTGCTTTAAAAACTGACTGCTTTCTTGAATGTTTTAAAAAATTTACAAATCATTCCAAACTTAAAGAAAAAAAAAAAGAAAAAAAAAAAAAAAAAAAAAAAAAAACAATCTTCATTGCTGAAACGTTCTTAAACACGATCAATTTGGATATTCTCTTTGAAATCTGATAACTACATTTTTTGCGATTACAGTACTTCCTTTACTTCTTACAAAAGAAGTGAAAATTGTGAGGTTCATTTATTTGGGAAAAATATATTCTTAAAAAAAAAAAAGAAGAAGAAGAAGAAGAAGAAGAAAAGTCTGGATGTGTTCAAATTTTAACGTTAGTTCATAAACTTTCTCTTAAAGAGTTTATGAACTAACGTTTTGCATATTTGTTTAACTAAATCAGATTCAAAAGTAAGCAAATTATATTTTTTTAAATCTGCATCTATTGCTTTTAAATAGATTTGTTCATCAATAGCAGACGTATGAAATATGAGCTTTTATATTTTGTCGAATGGTAACAAAATCGAGTGAAAAGGGAAACAATGCAAAATCGCGTTTCGAGACTAATAGTAGCCCACCAGCGGCCGAGCGGTAAAGACGCTGAACACTGGTAGTTCGGTCCGAGGTTCGAATCCCGCGAACGGGCTGGCTGCATGGGCGTTTTCGTGGTTTTCCCCATGTGTAACGTGTATACGAGCCAGTTTCCCTTAGAAAGTCCTCCACGAAAGGCATCCCTCCCCTTAGGCAGATAGCCCTAGTGTGCTTTGCCATAATTAAATACACCACACCGAGACTAATAGTTTTTTTTTTTTTTTTTTTTTTTTTTGTCCAAAAAAAAAAACGACTCTTTATATTTAAAATTTCAACATTTAATGTTTTAGAAAATTCTGTTTAAAATAGCAGAGTATTCTTATCACAAGAGATATTTCTATAAAACTTAAAGAAAAATAAATGTTAAAAATCTAGTAATAAATAAATGTACTAGGAATTGAAAGAAGCTGCCCCCTTCAAATGATGTTTATGCTTTCTAGCAAATTAAATGAATACATAATGTTATAAGCTGCAGCCCCTGGTAATTACAATTCTTGCTTCCAGACTAGATTTTAATGGGAATGAGAGAAGGAAGGAAGGGACGATGCCACAGTCGCAGATTATAATTCTATTTTCCAGATTATAATAATCCTTTCTTACATGTCTTTCAATGCCACGAGATTCTTGCTTTATGCATTGGCTTAGTTTAATAAGTTCTGTCTTTTAATACTTTCTGTTAATCTTTTAATGCCTAGAAATTAAAGTGCAATTAATATATGTGAGATTTCTCAAAAGAGACCCTAGGTCTTTCCTTTACAGAATCATTCAGTGATGCGTATATCAGCTTAAGCTTATTTATAAATGTCAATAATAAAGTATTAATTATTACTAGAAACATTTACTGTATCACCTTAAAATAATACTTCTTAAAATTTGCGTTACTTGTGATTTTAAATATACTCATAAACGAAATATTTCTTATTCTGAAAAATAAAATAAATTTCTCGTTCTATTAACAACTCATTTCTTTGATGCATAGTAACAGTTCATTAGGCATATATACGTACACTACGGGAAAAAAAAATAAAAAAGGGATAGGTCTATATCTCCTGTTGTACGGGGCCGATTGACAAAATTTAAATTGAGTTTTTCATGTCTCGAAAGAGCGACTTAGGATATATATTCGATTTATATACAGCACTATTCTAACATAGGTATTTTGACACCAAATCGGACTTTTTCTGAAATAACATACCAATTTTTTTCCATATTTCGATTCTACGACTCAAATTATGCCTAGATATTAAATTTTGTAAAATTCGTGCGAAATTTACGGAGAAATTCAAAAATTTATCTTGGCGAAATTTTTTTCAGTTTGCGCCAAGAATAATTTACTTGGCGAACTTCTTAACACGTGGCAACAAATATTCCCTGTCTTTCCATTGTGCCGGAGCGGAAGAAACGGCACCTCGTTCCTACCTTTTTACATTGTGCATGACCGGAAAAAAAGTTACCTCGTTTCTATTTCCAAATAATTTTTAAAAATGTCTAAACCACATTCGATGTTTTATCGTTTTCAACAAATATGCTAAATTTCAAAATGGGCCAATATATAAATTCACGTATATCTTCGGAAATTTTGAATTAAAAACTGTAATGTTTTGCAGGCATGCTTAGAAATACGTCTACTTTAAGATGATGGTGAAATTTTTATAGATCATAATTAAAATTTTATTTTGAAAATTTATAAAATTATTTAAAAATACAACTTTAAAAATAAATCATAAAAAATGGATGAAGTTTATTTGGAATGAAACTGAATTTCGAAATGTGAAAGGAAGAATTAAATAAGTTTAAAAAAAAAAAAAGAGAGATTATTAAATATATACTAAATTAACATTGAGGAGCTAAAATTTTGAGAGATAATTTTTTAAAAACTACTCGTGCGATTTTTACAAAACTTTAATTTGGCGTAATTTGAGTCGTAGAATCGAAATATGGAAAAAAAAAAAAAAAAAAAATGGTGTGTTATTTCAGAAAAAAGTCCGATTTTGTGTCAAAATATCTAAATTAGAAATGTTATATATAAATCTAATACATATCCTATGTCGCGCTTTCGAGACATGAAAAACGCAAGTTGAAATTCGTCAATCGGCCCAGTAGAACGGGAGATATAGAACTGTTCCGGTGTGTGATTTGAGATAATTTTATCTTTGTTAAATCTTCAAGAAATTTTTAAATTAAAAATGTTAGACTTAACATTTTTATCCAGCATTATAGGGTTCTGTTTAGTTGTGCTAACAAGTTATTTTAATTTCCTGAATTTTCTTATTTCCGCACGCATTTACTCGCCAGGATGCAAATTAAGTAGGTGAACGAGAGTATTTAAACTTTTGAGACGAAGATCTTAGACAGAGCCTGATTTCGCTAGTGAAGCGCACGTTTGCTACTTTGTCCACCAGCTGTTAATCTTAGTAACGGCTATGCATTCTGGGCGTCTAGTTAGTATATCGCTGGTGTAGGTTTCTGGGTCAACCTGTTAAGTTTAAACTTGAATTGTGTAGTCTGGTACTACTCCTATCTTAAAATTTATTGTAAAATTACCTTCAAGTTCCCATCGCAAGTAGTCGGTGCTGTTGTACGCACGTAAGTCTGTGCCTTTCTGTCAAAGAGTTGTGGTTAATAAAAGGATTCTTTTCACCCTTTCCCTGTTGTGTTTATCTTCACGCTTGTGCGAGAATTCTGAAAGGTTTGACATCCAAGTAAATCTAGTCACATTGTATGATAGCTAAGATTAGATTAGATTTTATAGCATAAAAGCTGAAAAATTTAGCTACCCGATAAACTTATACAAAGTTTTATAGAATGAAACGTTTAACTGTAAATTCATGTGAGCTACCAATAAAATATTCCCTAGAAAACTGAGTGTCGTCTAGAAATATACAAGCTTGTACCTTAGCAAAAGCAAGTTTTCCTATTTTTATAAGTAATGTTAATCAAACTTAAAAACGCCATTCAAGTTTTCGATGCTTAAAACGGAACGCATCATAAAGTTGTAGAGACATTAGGCTATTTTGAAGCAGGAGAGATGAAAAATGAGCAATGCCCTTGCCAGTACTCGAACTACGGACCTCTCGAATACGCGTCGAGCGTGCTGACCGCTACACTACGAAGGCATGCTAAGAAGGCGGGAGAAATGCTTTATAAGAGGCGAAAGAGAAAATCAAACTTTCGCTTCTTATTATCATCTTATTATCAGGCGACGAATGAATTTAATAATGAAGAACTCTACAAAATGCTTCAATTTTATATGTGCTTCGAATTCAAAATCAGACTGCTCTGTGGAGATTCAGACCTTCTGTGTAGGAAAGAGTATTACAAATCAAGGAATTAATTTCTTCATTCCCCATTGTATGCGTACTTACAAATACATAATTAATGGTATATAGTGACTAAACGTGTTTTATATAATTTCAAGCTTCATATCTAAATATATGATATGTGAAATAATTCGATAGTAGAATAATAATATCGTGCAGGTGTATACATTCTACGTTTCTACGGCAATGTAATCTAAAAGTCCTCTTAGAACGCATGTATTTTAAGTTTCATAATATTAAATATATATACTATTTTTAATTTAAAATCTGATTTGGCATGTTTTAGAATTGTATTTTCAATTTCCTGCTTTCTACTTGGGAGTGGGGATTCTAGTACTACATTTGAGCTATCCAATCACAGAATTTTCGCTGCTTCCGACGCCTATATTTCTCTATAGCAGGGTCCCCAACCCTATGCCCGCGGGCATCATTGACGTTATGTGTGAGACCGTGGTGTTTACGGGTGCTCAATAAAATGCTGTGCAACCCCGATAAAAAAAAATATTTAAGTTTTTAGTAAAATGCTATGAAACATTTTTTATAGTTAGTAATTAATTAGAGGGATTACAAAACATATAATTAAAGGTATTTGTTTAAAAATTATTTATTTATAATTATATATGTCTGTAATTTTAAATGGGCTTACCAGACACCCCAGTATGATTGAGATTATCTCAGTCTGTAGGTATGGTTTCGACGTCTAGATCAGTTTGTCCTTTTGATGCGGTTATTTGTTAAAAATAAAAAATAAAAACTGCCAAATATCATTGTTTTCAACAATGAATATCACAAAAGCAAGGTACAGATCTCGATTTAAAGATCTTGATAATTGCTTACGAGCAAGAAGGAATATTATTACTCTCTTAATCATGAAACAATGGTCTGTGAAATGCAATGCCAAATATCACAAACTTTTGTCTGTACTATTTATTAATTGTTATTATTATTACTATTTTTTACGTTAGAATACAATTAAAAATTTTATACCTTAAAATTATAATTTTGAATAAGTTTTTTTTTTTTTTTTTTTTTTTTTTTTTTTTTTTTTTTTGTATATTATGTACACTATTATTAGCTATATCAACCTATAAATCTGTCTTGAAAGAATAAATGTGCCCGCCATTCCACCAATTTACCAAAAGCTAAAGATACGAAAGTTGGAGATCCCTGTTCTATATATAGGATTCCGTTATCTGCTTCACTCACATCTTCCCTCCCGCCTCCTACAACATCAGCGATTGACGTCTTTTCTTTCAACGGTAGCTTTAGCTCTATCATCGATTAAAATCTTTCAAATAAACGTCTTTCTAGATCGCGAATTGTTTACTTTATGCAAATCTTGCCTCGTTTCAATTAAATCGTATCCCTGTAATTGCGTTTTATGTCAAGTTCAATGACTCCATCAAATTCAGCTTATCTAAAACAGCGTATAGTTAATTATAATTATGTATAGAGAAAATCATTTGTTTACCACTTAATAAATCGATCTTAATTTTTTTTTTTTTTTAAATCCAGACAGATGTTTGTTCCGCAGTCCATTTCCGGTATCCGCATTTAAAAGTAAATATCAATTCTTCTCGCATTAAAGATTATATGTCATCACGCATACAGTACTGAAAAAGTAGTTTAAAACCCCTTGACTATATTTGAGAAAAACGTGCCAAAAATGGAATTTTTTTTTTCTTTTAAATTCTGTTCGTTATTATCATCAAAATGTTAAAAATAGGTTATTAAAAAAATTAGTCTGTCAAATAGCTCTTTGGCAGTGAAAAATCCTTTTTTCCTTTCTTAAATTCTTAATCGTTACGACACGACAATTAGCCAGAAATTAATTTCCATTCACTAGTATTTTCAAAAAAATTTTAACAGATGGTTTCATTCAAATAAGAGCTCCACAGCATACGTCCCTCAAGAATTCCTAGTCACTCCCACTAGCATAAATTACTTCACACAAGTCTTACCGACTGATATAATTCAAAGCCCCTGCTGCCGCTTAAGAATTTTCTGAAACGCAACCCTTCTGAATCAGACGCGAAGAGAACACTTTGCCCACTCCCAACTAGAAAGAACGTAAGTTAATTAACGCTTTTTTCTGGCCTTTATATCTTCCTGTACGTTTACTTTTCTTATTATATATTTTTTACTTTTTGATTTGTTTTTACAAAGATCGCATTATTTTTCTTATATTTTGTAATTTTCCTAATGTTTATTTCAACTACTTTGAATTCTATTTCATAATGACAATTTCCAATGTTTAATTTTAACAAATAACATTGCACTCAATTGCATAAACACGAGGGTGTCGGGGGACGTTACTCGAGCGATATCAATTTTACTGCAGAAATATCTTTTCACTCAAAATTAATTTAGCTAAAATTCTTAATTGAAATGAGTTCTTTGGATCTCTGCATTGGTTCTTAATCCCTTCTATTCATGGAAATGTTTGGCCTGACTTGAATTGCCGGTTTGGCATCGCCTTATTGCTCGAGTAAAGGACGAAACACCTTCGTATTTATTTCTTAATTGTTGTTCATTGAACGGGAGTTGCTTCCCCTTGAAAAGTCAACTAATTTCCGATCAATGACAATGATTACTTGCATTTAATGTTATGCTTGCTTTTAATTTATTCCTTTTACAATTAAAATTTTGTTATTCATGATTTAATTCGAGTCCCAGTTAAACATTTTTAACAATTTACAATGAAGTTACTTCCAAACATCTTTCAAAATAGAACTTACTAAGTATGGATTCACTCTTAAGATAATTCTACTATAATTAATCTTAGGAGATAATATAATCAATATTATCTAGTAAATAAATTATTATTAACTTACTTTGCAGCAACTGCGCAAGTAGTAGAATAACTTGATTTCGCACTAAGTGAATTTAAGATTTAAGATCATACAACATATATATATATATATATATATATTGATACATCGAGCACAATTCCAAAATCGACATTAATGTATACATTTCTACACTTCTACATTTTTATTATTAACATTATAAATTTATGTAAATATTTGAGTCCATTTGATTGTATTGCTTTTTTATTTTCTTATACGAAGTAGAGGAAGTATTGTCGGGACTCGTATTTCAACGAAAATATCCATTTTGATAGCTCTCGAATCCATTTAGACGCTTTTTATTTTTTCTGGTGGCACATGTACGTACAAGCAGAATAAACAACTGTTTTTTTCAAACGGATTGTAAAATCGATTTAAAATGGATTCAGAAAAGATTTTTTATTGACGTCTTTACGTACGTACTTGTGTATGTATGTGTCTCGCATAACTCAAAAATGATTAGCCGTAGAATTTTGAAATTTAGTATATGGGACATTAATATGTAGTTCTGTTTCTTTTTTTTTTCTTTTTTCTTTTTTTTCTTTTTTTTTTTTTTTTTTGTGTGTGTGTGTGTGTGTGTGTGTGTTAGAGGTTACCACAATTTTTTTATATATTTGCTGTATTATTTCTTTAAAAACTACCCACTCGCGCGATCAGCCACATAAAATAGTTATCACAAAAAAGAAAGAAAGAGTTTCGAATTATTTTAACGAGTTTACCTAGTATTATTTCATAAAAGTATTTAATTTTCTCATTACATATCTTACGATTTTAATGCATTTCTATTTAAACTAATCATTAAACAGAATGAAATGTATTCTTAAGAACTGCTTTTATTGCATATAAATTACTTAGTTTGTTGCTTAATAACCTTCCAGATTAAATGTCATAGGCTTTATTGAATGGCAACAAGCTGGCGTAGCCAAATTTGTTTAATTAAAAATGAAGGATAATTATCTTACATTTTACACAATGGCAACAGTCTGGCACGCTGGAGACAAAAATGTTTTATACAGTTTATACGACACCAGATACAGTTAAGAAGAGTTTTAAAAAAATCAAACTTTACAGTTAAAATTAGAGTTTGTA
This sequence comes from Stegodyphus dumicola, assembly GCF_044657685.1. Taxonomy (NCBI): domain Eukaryota; kingdom Metazoa; phylum Arthropoda; class Arachnida; order Araneae; family Eresidae; genus Stegodyphus; species Stegodyphus dumicola. Next base: position 207,705,702 of record NC_140771.1, read on the forward strand.
TGCAAAAACACGCAATTTAGACAACGGACAGGAAGACAAAAATTTTCAAAATTTCGAATACTTTTAATACAAGAATGCATTTCCTACTGTTTAATGATTAGTTTAAATAGAAATGCATTAAAATCGTGAGATATCTAAGGAGAAAATTAAATACTTACCTACCATTTACTAGTATGAAATAATACTAGGTAGACTCATTAAAATAATTCTAAGTTTTTCTTTCTTTTTTGTGATAACTATTTTAGGTGGCTGATAGCGCGAGTAGGTAAGTTTTAAAGAAATAATACAGCAAATATATATATAAAAAAATTGTGGCAACCTCTAATAATCAATAGGGAATTCTGAGCTTATGCAGTTTTTAAATACTTTATAATTTTACTGCTGAATTTTACTGGGCGTAAGTACGAAGAGCGTAATATTTATTAAATAAAGTAAAACACACAAAGAATTATTAATAATAATAATAATAAAAGAGTTTTGTAAGCCATCTTACTAAGAAAAACTAATATGGATATGATGAACTGAGAAAAGACTGAAAAAACAGAAAACTGTATGTCAACACTTAACATTGCATCGGGAATTCTTAACATTTGCTGCTGTTAAAATTTTTGTAATTTTGCTGTTGAACTGAATGTGGCGTTAACTGCGAAGAAAGCGATGCTAAATAATAAAGCTAAAAAGACAAAAAAAAAAAAAAAAAAAAAAAAAAAAATTGTGTTAGCAGGAGTGAGTTCGAGAACAGTTTGGTAACTTGCAAAGTTTCGCGACAGCACAAAAAACCTCAAGAAATTTTTATTTTTTTAATATCATTTACCTATTACACTACAAAAAATATAACATATTATATTATAAAATTTAAAGATATCACAGATTTAAAAAAAAGGATTAAAGAATTTTAGTTTTTTTAATAAATGATTTAATATTTCAGTACTTTATGTATACTTCAAACCTGTATTACTGTATTGCAAATAAAGTAATGGTCATGTCAAGCGTTTCCGAGGGAAGCACGATTTGCTAATAAGATGTCGAGTACTATTTTATTTCTTTTGGTTGAAATTCAATCCAAATGGAGCGTTTCTCGATGAGTCATTTTGATTCCTTTTTTAAAACACACCCACTTCTCCTCAGGCATGTTAAAAACACTCAACGCAAATTAAGCTTTGGAAGTATGTGTCAGTCTAAGCACTCTTGCCTGTATATCTTGGTATAGTTGAACTTCGATGACGTAAATTACTCATTCAAACTGATCGCTGTGGGTGAAGTTACGAGAGTAGAAGACAGGCGAAGAGGAAATTTCCTTTGAGTCCTCTACATTAAATTCCCATTTTAACAAAGGAAACATTCAAGAGTGTCAATAATTCTACCTTCATCATCCCGCCTAATGAAGAGGGGGAAGTCACTAGGGATTAGATTGCAGATTCTCGTTCGTAGAGGGGGTTTGACGAATGAGTGATCACAAGGGGATGATGGTGCATCCTTATCGTCTGTGACATCGCTCCTGCGGTCAAGGGTCGACGGCCTCGGCTTCTCCGCTGCCCTTTTCCCTTTCTTGCGTTTCCCCCTCCTTCCAAAGCCCGGGTCGAACCATCCCGCCTAATAGAAGCGCGTGACCGCCCAGACGGGTGACTTCCACTGTAAGTAAAGGGGTGTATGGAGGGGATACCTCGCTTCCCCCCACCTTTCTTTTTCTGTTTAAATGCGATAGGGAACATTCATGTTCAATGCCTCGACGCTACATAAAATATTAAATACATAAAACTTAGTTTTCCCTTAGAATAAAAAAATTAAGTGAAATATTTTTATAGAAACTAATAATCTGTACTTGTTCAAATTGCAAATCAAAATTAGGCAACCGTGCTTAATATGGTACACCATTTTTTTCCTTGTTGCCATATTTTGTGGTATAGAGTGACGTGAGAATATAAGGAGGTGCTGACTAATACCCACGCTTTGCTAATCCGTATAACTTTTGAACTCTTAGAAACTTTACAATTAAGAGCCTTCAGTTCACCGGCAGCTTTACAAGGCGACATAAATAGTTGAGTATTACATATTATACGTATTAGATGAATTACGTGCTGAGTCCTTACACTAAGATATTAGATAAAGGGAATTTTTATTAAAATTTTTAGTAAAATGAAATGCATTTCCAGTTTTTAGAATACTTATAGATGATCAATTTAATTTCTTTCTCACCCCCTCCCAAGAACAATCGCCTGTCTATCAGCATTACCTACAGTATCGAGCTAAATGGTGTAATATAGTATAAATTATATACATATTATATGGATTATTGATTCTAGATATTAATTGTAAGAAAGAAATTGTAAGAGATAAGCGAATACTTTAAGGAAGAAACTGATAAAATAAATAGATATTCTGGATCGTGCAGGGCAGTCCAGTACTTCAGTGCAGTGTACTGCTTCTGGATAGATTCCGGAAAATATCTCGCATTCTGTATATATTGTCAGATTTTATAAATGTAGATACTGTGAATTTTAGCAGTGCCGCTACATGCGTTAATGATTTTGTGAGATCAGAAATATATTCAACAGTCATATTAGCGTTTTACTAGATTCATTTTTTAGAGAAATCATTCACACACAAAAAAAAGTAATTCGTGAAATAATTTCTGGATTTTTATTCCAGTTGAACTTCATACTTAAAAAATGAAAATTAAATTAAATCATTTGAAGAGATTTATACCGACCCTCCCTTTTTTTTTAAATATCTAGAACAACGATTTTCAACCGGCGGTACGCAAGAGAAAAATACGTGGTACGCAAAGAAACAAAGTATTTTTAACTATTAAATTAAAAAATCTTGTGAAGAAAGAGCAACTGATAGAAATTTCCTGTGATCGAACTCTAACGGAACTTGTTAACTTTTGGTAAACTTGTGGAACTTGTTAACTTTTGGCTGAACCGAAAGAAAGAATTTAAAAGCATTTAAAATAAAACCATTAAATTTTATTGCCTTTTTTGCATATCTCATCTCTAACTCTAAGATGACCCACGTTCCCAAAAGACAGAAATCCTGATATCTGCTTGGGTCCCAGCGTAACGTGTGAGCATTTGGAGAGAATGACAAACAAATAACTTAAAAACAGTAATTGCTTTAAATAATAAATTGTGCTTAAACAAAGTAATTGAAGTATCCCGTTACGCAATGGCTGCGAAAATATTTAGCCACTTCAGTCTGTTAAGAACCCCCAAAAATTACAATAAAGAGTAAGCCTTCTCCATATATACCGTGCAATGAAAAGGATGTCATGAAACGTGACGACTTTTTGTGGCCGCTGCCATATGCGAACTTGTGGTTGGTTTTATTTGCATCCCAATCGGTGTTGTTTACATGTTGGCTATTTATCATTGAACTTTTATAAGTCTCCCATTCTAATTTTAACACTTAATGTAAGATTTTCTACTTAATTTATAGAAAATTCACAAGGACTGCAAATAACTGTTTCAAGTTTTATAAAATCTAGGTACATGAAAATGTGGCCGCTGAGACAGTATAGTAAGGAAGGGAGTCTACTGCGGTACCGAAGGACCCGGGTTCGAATACTGGAGAAGGCATAGATGTTTGTAAATGTACAGTGTCGTTGCGGCATGGGGCACTCTAAATATACGGCCAGCCGAAGGTCTTCTCATGTGGTTTGATGGTAAGGAAGAGGGATGGGAGACATTTGAACCACCTGCCGAGGTACTCTTCTTCAAAACTGGGGTGGAAGCTGAAGTCCAACCTCCTTGAGGCTCTCGGAACCAATCTTTGATGAATTACATAGACAAGAAAACAAAAACAACAAAACAAAACAAAACAAAACAAACATGAAAATGTGTAAAGGGTAATTATAAGGGAAATGTATATGTGGTAAAACCTGAAAGACCAGTGGAAATTACAATGGTATTTTACGCAAATTATAAATTATGCTTACAATCACTTTTCTGAATCTGCGAACGTTGATATTTTCTCTTAAGTCGAGGCAATTTTATTTAGTAATATATTTCGTGGTCTCATCCGTACGCAGTAGGGCGGCCATGATAAATCATGATATCATGTTGATGACATTTCCTTGGTTTCCTTTTTGTGAGGTCATGCTTATTTCGTTCTAATCTAACGCCCTTCTAAATCCCCCACCTTTGTATATTTAAACTGCTTAGTATAAAACTATAACTGAGCAATATGCAGAGGGTGTTTACACAATTTTAGAACAATTTCCTTCCGAAGAGAAATATTCCTATTCCATAATTTAAAAATGTTATGAAGTACAACGTATTAAAAATTCTAAATGCAAAATAAGCAACATTATTAATCGAAAAGGGAAAACCCGTTAATCATTACTTCTATAGGCAAAGAATGCGCCAAACGAGTACTCAAAAAAGTTGCATACTGTTTCTAGTGTTCCTAAATTTAAGACGTTGGTTACAACACAAAATCAGCCGACGTAGAAATCAATTGCAATGTCTTCAAATGCATCTGTAGCAACACTAAATAAAATAATTAAAAAATATTTACAATTTTAAAGAAGCAAAAAAGACATTCCCCTAGGTGTAAGGAAAAAATGTGCCTGTTTCCATCGATGTATAGAAGGTTTCAGCAAGGGGTTGATGATTGTCGCAGGATTCTCTTACAGTGGGAAATTAAAAATAAAGAGAGTGGGGGAAAATGTCAAAATTAAGTCAATAGTTCGATATTTACAGAAGAAATCCCATTCCTTTATTTCATTGACTTTCAACGAGTGAAACTTCATCAATGCAAAGCAGTAAATCATACTTCGCGAAGTACCACGCATTTTTTGAAAAACTGAAGCCTGGATACAGGCATATGTACCATTGCAATCTTTTCAACGTATTCCTGGGAAGTCCCCTGACGTTTCACCTAAGGATGATTGTGTCTTTGGTCTCTTATAAAGACCTCTTTCTAAGAGCAAACCCATCACGACTGATGGACTCTGGAAAGTAGTGAAAGAGGAATGGAAATCAATACACGAAAAAGGCCTTCTAGCATGACAATGATGATGCAGACTTTTATAGTCCAGAAAACAAGCTATGAGATCGAACATTAAAAAAAGTCCATTTTACATTTAAGCATTGATTATACGGCCTCGAAATCGACTAAAAATATGTAAACATTCTATAGAGCTGCATGATGCAGAAATACACTTTCTTTAAATATTATTCTGATCACTATAAATGTGCTATATGTTGAAGTTCTGCAGTCCATTGTGCGAAAAAAGTAAACGTTTCAATACAAACTCACAATGTGCATTTAAAGAACGCTTCGATATTATCGAGCATTCTTTTAAATGTACATTGTGTTATTATATTATCTACATATTCACCACAACATACAAATTAATTTTTACCATGTTGCAAGCTATGCGGTTTGTATGTGAATCTTTATGGAAACATTCCAAAATGTTTTGGAATGCATTTATTATGAGAAAAAGAAAAACATTCTGGGTACAAATGAAACCGTGCAATTCAGATCTGAATTGTTTAGTGTCAACTGTTTGTTTCCTGCTTAGTGCAGTAGAACTCCAATTATCCAAATCAATTGGTACCAGACCCCATTCAGATAATCAAAAATTCGGATAATTGGATTTTTTCCGAAGAAAGGGTCTATGTACACTTTAAATAAGTACTATGTACTGTATGTTAAAAATGGGAGAAGAAACCTATTTTTAAAGAAAAGGCGGTTTTCATTAATTAAAATGAAAAGGCAACACTTTTATGTTCATGTTATATAGCGTACTGTACAGTACTTACAAGTGCTGAAAGTCATTGCTTACTGAACATCTCGGTCAAAGTAAGCTGTTTCACTGCCTTGATCCGTTTTCGGGCAGCTAAGTCACGCATCCGCTCGACAGTGAGAAATTGCATGTGGTCACACTCGGGCTGATGCTTCATACACTTCATACACGCAGTTTCATGGCCGGCAAGCGCTTCACTAGCTGATGGATCCATGTCTGCTTCAACTTCGACATTAAGGTCCTCTTCTTCCTCGACACATTCTTCTCTTACACTTTCAATAACTTCATCATCATTTAGAATTTGAAACCTAGAGTCTGATGAATCACACAGCTTCCATTGTGCTGTATCCTCAGCACTAACTTTTGAACATCCAAGAATTTTCAAAAGAAAGATTCTTAATTCCTCAAGTAATACGTCATTATCATCTTCTCCTGTCTCTTCCCTTTCCCTTTCTTCTTTTTCCTTTTTCTCCTTTCGCTTCTCTTCCTCAGTTGATTCTGAAAAATTCTGAAAGTGATTCGGATAGTCGGAGCTCGGACAATTGGAGTTGTACTGTTTTTTCATCTCTTTCTTGCTTTTTGTTTGTCACAGGAATCAAAATATATAAATCTCAACATTTCTGTCTTTGAATTCAAATAGGCTATCGAAATTTTCTTATTAAGCGAGGACAGTTTTGTCGTACATAGTTGCACTTTGCTTGAATATACGTTCCCGATACTATTGAAAGAAATTATTTAACGCAGTAGATTTAAAGACCACCTTTGGCCTTTGGACTGAGGATTCTCACACTTAATGACATAACAGTAGTCAATGAATCTATGCGACACCTCTTGGCTTCATTTTGTTATGTACGTAAGGGTTCGTAATGCACTGAGTGCCCACAGAACCGATAACAGCTGAATGAAATTTATTTTTCCAACAAGTTTTATGTGCTGCAACTTTTAACACAAAAGTACTCACACAGCTCTTCTCAGTATGACAGAGCCCAGTCAGTAATTACCATTCAAATTACTAAGAACATTGAACACAGGGTAATACTAAGAGCGTCAAAAGTGTAAATTTGCACATTAATCTCTCATTACTCTGAACTCTAAATTAAACTCATACTCTCTCTTACTCAGGTTTCGCCTGTCCGCCAACAAATTTCCAGTAGTTACGATTTCTCGAAATTCCTGGATGGCATACAGTTACAATTACATAATGACGGATGCAGTTCCAGTTACAAGACCAGTTGCAGTTACATAGGAATCGGACCAAAATGTAGCCAAATGGGTCGCGAAGCTTGACGACCTTTGGCGATTTCTCTCCAAATTTGACGATAAAAATTAGCTGTCAAAACCACCAGCTTGGTGCAATCTCTTCGACTTGGAGATATAGGCATTTACTTCAATGTTAACCCCTATTTTCCACCGATGTTTCGCATCTTAACGCCTTTCATGTTACATTGTACAAGAGACACTACAATTTACATATACTATCTCTAAAATTATTTACATATATATATATAATTCGTAACATTGCCCCTTCTAAAAGCCTGCATGTCACGGCAGTAGAATAACAGGACAGGAAGCCACACTTACAACTAAGAAAGCACTAAATCAATAAATAAATGCACGGATTTACAAATTTATATACATATAGGACAATGTTAGTACATTATTTACATCATATACGCTCTGGTGACTACGTGCTATGCCCATAATAAGGAGCTAGTCTGTCGTAATAAACAACTTCAGGCTTAGAATTTTACTCTAGGCTTAGAATCCGAGCTACGTCGCCTTTCAGCTTTTTTATGCCTGTTTAAGGACCATCCCAAGTTCCTGTAGTTTAGGAGAAAATCCTTTCTGCCGAATCGAATTCCATACCTTATCACCTACTTTGAATTGATGTCTCTCGCTTTGGTGTCGTATCGGGTCTTCATCTTCTCCACCGCCAAGCTGACTTGCTCTCATGCATAATTGTGCATCAATTCTAACCATGCCTGGAGATCCCGAAGAATTCCTCAGTCGATGAAGTCGCATCCAGAGAAAGAATAATCCACAAGGCAAAAGAAGGTCATGACCAAAGAGTACAGGGGATGGGAAATAGCCGGTAGTATCATGGATAGGCACTGCGATAAGCCGGTAGGAAGAGGTAACTTCTGGAAACCATCAGTGAGAGGTTGCTATAGACAATTCGATTAAATCTCTCTACCATACCGTCTGACTGTGGTTGTAAAGGTCTCCTTTGGGTTTTTTCTAAGCCAAATTATTTACACAGTTCTGCAATTACAGTCGAGATCAAATTTTTTCCTTCATCTGGATGTAACTGAAAAGACACTCCAAATCCGGAAGTATGATGTTATGTTGTTACTTTTGCCACTGTGACAGCCTCTTGATCAGAGAAGGATACGCTTTAGCCATTTTGTAAAGTAATCAATGAAAATGAGGATATATTTATTGCTTTCAACAGATCGATGCGTTCAGAAGGTGCTCCTACATTAAAATGTTACAGCTTTCCTCAAGTATTTTTCTCCCTGCCTTTCAGGAACACAAAGGAACACAAAGGCATCGAAACACTGGCACCATTTTTGCAAGCCAGCCCTTTCTTTACACCACTAGAAGTGCTCTGTTACTCTGCAAAGTTTTCATTATTCAGAAGTGGCCTCCAATCGGACTGCTATGTAGTTCTTTAAGGGCATCCATGATCTGGGATTTTGGAAGTATCAGCTGCCATCTGAAAGCCTTTCCGTGATCGGAATGGAACTTCATGTACAAGATGCTGTTTCAAATTCGGAGTGGGTCCCGGAAAGCCCAGTATTGTTTTGTTATAGGATTGTATATCGAAGTGTCCTGCGAGGTAGGTTTTCTATTTGAAGACTCCTGTCGGTTACCTATGTGTTTAATGTCCTATTGTTTAATGTGTCACTTCACGGGTCTGGGTCAGACGATATTGAAGTTATAACTTGACGTTCAAGCGGATTCACAAGCTCGTGTTTCTGAAACAATAAAGGCAGCTTTCTGGGCAGGATCTTCGAGACAGGCATTGGCGTTGCCGTCTGACGATCCTTTCCGATGACAGATAATGATGTCATATTCCTGCATCTGTATCCATTTAGCTATTTAGCCATTTGGCTATTCAGGACTGTTGAAATTTAATGAGTCAATTCACCAATGCATGATCTGTTCGGAGTAGGAATTTTCTGCCATAGAGGTAATGGTGGAATTTTCTGCCGTAGAGGTAATGGTGGAATTTTCTGCCATAGAGGTAATAGCTTGAAGTATGGCGAGTTACACTTTCCCTGTGATAGGGTAATTTCTCAGAGGTTTAGACAGATAGTTATTACAGTGACCATCTCTATTTGTGCTACGACACGTTTTGGGTCGTTTATACCTTGGGGCAAAACAGCACCGAAACTAATTACTAGCACCGTGTTAAGAATAAATGGTTTGTCTAGTAGAAGATATGTGAGGATTTTCGCAGATGTTTAAAAGCCCTCTACAGTTTGTAAAATGTATCCTCACATTCTTTTGTCCACAAAAACATTTGCTTGCTCTTTGTCAATCTGTAAAAGGGTCTTGTCATGGAAGAAATATTCTTTGCAAATTTAAAGAGTGGAGTAGCTGAATGCCACAACTGTCAGTTATTTAACCACTCTTCTGATGTTTGAAAATTGAAAACCCCTGCTTCAAGTGCGCGGTACCTCACAAAAGTTTAGAATGTAGCGCTGAAAAATTGAAATTGTTGATTGTTGTAACTGTCAGCAAACGCACACTGCGAACTATCGTAATTGCTCTAAATTTCCATTTAATATTTATCATAAAAATATCTAATGTACAAACTTAAATAGTAAAGTCACTACTTCTAAAAAATCTGGTTCTGGCTCCATTGTACCTTTTCTAACTAAGAACCAATCTTAATGCTATGCTCAGTTCATGAAATAGTTAAAGACGCTTAACTATTTTTAACAAATCGTTAAATGTTCTTTCCTTTTGCAAATATTACCAACTAAATAGCTTACAGAATACCCGAATACAGCACAGTTCAAAATACTATTGATAAACTGCATATAGTATGAGTCCATGTTCAGTTGCAAATAATGATAAACAAACTGTAGGATATTTTTACTGTGTTGTATTTCTGCTTTTAATAGTTATATTTGAATTACTAGACTGGCATTATTGAACCGAGTTTACTGTTCATTAAACTATGTGATGCTTAATACGCAATGTTTGGTGTTCATCTGCACTTTATGCTATACTCTATTTTCTACACCAGCAAATAGCTCGAATAGATTTTCACTCCTTACTTAATGTACCCAAGAACTCTTTTAGATATTTGCGATTTCCGACTAAATGCGATTGAGTGTTAGTTTTACGAGAAATGATTCAAAATGGATTGTTAGACATGGATAGTGCTTTAGTGCATCCTTCACTGCTCCCCTTTGTGATTCTTTAATTAAATAAAGCACATTAGTGTTATAAGAAACGAAGTCAACGTTTCGGTGCCAGTAAAAAGGAGGGATAGAAGCATTTTTTTCTAAGGGCAGTCATTGACTAAAAAAAAAGTATTATTATTCTTAACACAGTATAAAAGCCAAAATGTGGAATTATATTTCATTTAAATTTAGCACCACTTCGCGCTAATATCTAACTATCTAGTACAATCGTCATTTCTTCACGCCTCATTGACTACTTCTTATCTCTTAACACAGTATCCTATAATGCACTAAATTCCACTTTTATTGTACTCTTATTGGAATTCTTTTTACAAGATTTTCCATTTAACACGGTTTAGTAAATAATAATAATAATAATAATAATAATAATTTTAAAAAAGGAGAAATTCATTTATTTTTCATTTCACTTTGATCTACCGTAATTCAAAAAATGCATTTAAAAAAAAACTTATATTTGAATTCTGCAAAATTATTCACGATTCTAAAAATTCCAAGAATTTTAACTTGAGAAAGAAGTGTGGCTTCTATGATCACATTTCTTTGAAGCAGCTGTAGATGTGAAATGTGAAATGGAAAAGTGAGTTTCGAGAATTCTCTATGAACTGAGTTCGAGAATTCTGTATGCACAAAAATATATAAATTTTTCTCGACTTTATTTTTCAGTGGGTAGTTTTTCAGTAGGAATCATTTGTTCTTATTCAATATTTAAAGATAGAAATATTCAGATGTTTAATGAAAGAAAGAAGAAACTTTTCTTGTAAGGACTTTTCTTGTATTCCCCAAGACGTGCTGTCGTGGCATGAGTGGTTAGCTAGAAAAGCATGAATTGGACAACTTACACTTACACGCATAGTATAAGGGCCAGCATGTCCAACTGGAAGCTTTAACAGATCTTAGAGAAATTTAATAGTGACAGTAATATTATAATAAGAAAATAATAATAATTAAATCTACGGTGACATGCGAGCAAATATATGGGGAACAAAAACCTGAGCTTGTTACCCCTTGCATATGGTCGACTAGTTGATGTGCCTCTCTATTCAGTTGCCTTTTCAGTGGGGAGAATATAAGGAATTTTCGTATTCCTTCGAGCTTGCTCTTGTGAGTTAAGTGCTAGCGCGTCCAGCTAACAAACTGGAAGACCAGTGGTTCGAACCCAGGTGAGGACACATTTGGTTTTTTCACGTTTCCTGGTCTAGAAATCTAATGGTTTCTACAAGATAATTTGCAGTTTTCTAGTAGCGTATTTATTAACTATTTTAATATTTATACATAATTATTTTTAGAAATTTATAAAATAAGCAAACGTGTTTAAATGAATAAAAATCCTAAATTTAATTAAAGATTAGATATGAATTGTTTGAAAATCATTTGCTCGTATTATGTTTTCGTCTGAATTGTTTATCATATATAGAGTATATTTTCTATCCGCCTTTATAATGCACGGTTTTATCGGTAAATTATATACCGTGCAATACCAAAATTGAGAGTTGTTCTCTCCTCCCCCAAGGAACTTGAATAGCATTTCAGAAAAAGTAAGTGACAATAATTTCTTCGTATATGAATTATACTGTGAAATAAAAAATCGCCTTTCCCGTTTATGTTAAAAGAAATGGTAGCTCTGTAATTTTTTAACTTAAGTCGGAACTCCTTATAATTCAGTTCATTTTATTTATTGAACTCTTATGGCAGTTGTATTAAGAGTGCTACTCAATACTCATTGGTAAATGTGACCATTAACGTGAATGATTTGACTTAGCATAATAACGCGAGACGACATCGACAGCTAAATTTAACGGTAACGTTATTTGCGTTTTCGTTATCCATACATTAATCGCTGCATATTATATATATATATATATATATATATATATATATATATATATATATATATGTTGTATGAACTTAAATCCATTTAGTGCGAATACAAGTTATTATTAACGAAGTAACCAACTCCCGTGTATAAAAATATGTAAAGCAAAATTCTAATTTGAAATATCTCTTAACTCTCCATTTTAATTTGGCTATTTCCCCTTCCTGTTCTAAAGATAACAAATGCTTATAACAAACCTCTCTAAACTGCTTTATTTCTGAATTAATCCATGTTATATATTACTATTACATAACACTACTAATGCAGGCATTTACATAAACACTTCAGCGAAAAAGATTTCAATCGGAACACGTAAGGATATCTATAAGCAAAAGGCAACACCTGAAGTTTTCACAAAACCATTTATTTTACTTCAGGAAAATCTAGAGTTTGTCAGGACACCGTTTGGGAGAAGCTGGTGTAGAATACCAATGTTGGCAATTTATATTTAAATTGAGCAGTCACTTATCTCCTCAATTTTGATAAAAATCAAATACATTTTAATATACTATAGCTTGTAGTCACAAAGTTAAAATACAAATTACCCAAAGAAGGCAATAACCGACTCGCACTGATTTAAATTTTCTAAACTAGAAGCTCTCTGGTAGCTAAAAGCTCCTAACAATAGCACATAATTATTTTTTAAAAGAAAGAAAAAAAAAAAAAAACTACTATCATGTTATTAAACATTTACTAGGCTGTTCGCACATTTTTTAGACGATTTTGCTTTGCTATAAAAAAGTCGTCTGCTTATACTTTTTTAAGTGCTACTATATTTTTGAAAGTATAAACTATAGTCTTTTATTTGACAGTTTTATTCTTGCAATATGAAGCCCTTAAAGAAGCACTGGAGGAAAGACTATGTTTGTGCTCTTTCCGGAGAAAATTATTCGACTCTAGTTATTAAAAACTGATGTGAAAGCTTTGAGTTTTCGATATCTAAAGCTACGATAGATAATATTGTCAACGAGAAAGAAAAAAAAAACGTCACTTTATCTTCAAGTGGAAAAACTGTTCCCCATACGTATCGAAAGAGAAAACAGAATCTTTCGAATGTTGCAAAGATATGATCTTTAATACTAAAAGAAAATCCGTCAAGTCTAAAGACAGTTTCAAAATCATTAAAATACTCAGTGTAAACTGAAAACAAATTGATAAATGCTGATTTGAATCTTAAAAAGGCAAAAAAACATAATGTGCATCGTCTTGCTCCACAATATACCGCCGAACGCAGAATTCTCTATGCGAAACATTTATCCGCACAAAAATGGAAGGAATGTTGTCACAATAGATGACTCTTGGGTATTTTAAAGGAGAATCTTGGGTATTTTAAAGGATTTCAATAAAAATAGATCCATTTACTATCATCAAAGAGGAGAAAAAGTCTTAAAACTTGGTTCAAATAATCTAAAGAAAGTTTTTTAAAGGGATTTATGATTGTTGCTGGTTCTTCGTATAACGGCAAATTAAAAACAAAGAGTGGGGAGAAAATGTTAAGATTAACTCTATATATTTTTAGGAATATATTTTAGAACCAATTTTCAAATACGAAATACCTCCTCTTTACCCACAGTGCCATTAATCAGTAGAACTGTATTAAGACAAAGCAAGCAGCTACATGTCAAAATCTACTGTTAATTTTCTGAAAAAAAAAATGAAACAAGAAACGGGTATCAAGGCCATACCTTTCATTCATATCCCTATTAAATCTCCTAAAAAATCAGTCACGGATTTTTTTCGCTTTTGGACTTTTCAAAAGCGGATTGTCCAAACGCCAAGGTACAACCCTCCTTGGCTTTGGAAAACTGTTCAACAGCAATGGGATAAAATACCTCTTTCGATACTAAAACGGGCTTTATTGCCTTGAAAATTATGGTGTAGAATGATAGTGAAGAATTAGGGTTATGAAATAGAACATTTAAAACACAAAAATTGCAGGTAAAATATTTTTGTAAATACAATAAAAATCGTCTAAGAATGTGCGAACAACCCTCTTGTTGTTAGTATTATACCCTCTTGTTGTTATGATTAGTATGTTGCAGAGAAGTCCTTGAAAAAGGGCTTCTCTGCAACATACTAATCATAACAAAACTCAGGCAAGTGGGGATTTGGAAACGTTTTCTGATTAAGCTGAATCTCAGTTAATAAACTGCAGTTATTCAACAGTAGACCGAAGATAATATTTGATTCCCATATAGCTGTTTGTTCTCTCTTACTCATTCTGTGTATAATTTTCTGGCGTGAGTACTTTTACATTTAAAAACTGAAAATACAGAACAGTTAAGCTTAATAATGGGTTGATAATTTAAAAAGGTTTAAACTGCTGTTAAAATTCACTAGCTAAAAAATTCTGATTACTATCAAAGCGAATTTTTTTCCCAGTTTAGAAGTATTACCGTTCAGTTACGTAGTAAATTGAATCCATTTAGAAACTATGCTTTAGAGGTTTTTCCTTTCCCCATTAAAAAAAAGAGATGACGTTCTCCTGTGCATGGATCATAAGCAGGCTAAAACTCGCATTAAATCTTCTTTGTCACCCAATACCCTACAGATAATGAACAGTGGGAGAAAAGTGCGCTATTAGATACCTGTTGCTTTAAACCTAAGTATTCTTCCAAGAAGTTCAGCCTCGTGGTAGGAAAAATATCGATCGGTCCGCGATCAACAAGTTATGTTCGCGATCTCGTGAGGTCTTCCAATAGAGTGCAGTGGGTTGCCACCAGAGGTCGCTCTAAGTTCGAGCTAAGTAGAAAAGAGGGAAAGCAGGTACGTCAGCTGAATGTTTGTTCTCTTGACTGGATCTGCTGTATTCTATAAAACTTTTTATAATTGATATGCCAATTTTTAAATATTTCCAGCTGAAGCATCTTCAATTTTAAGCAGTCGCGATTAAAACTTTCATCTTGAATTTCACCATTTTGGAGAGGGCTCTGAGAAGATTTAGTTTTTGGGAATACTTATATTATTTTCAAGTGGTAGAGATTAGGCAGGATTCGTAAGCATAGAGAACTAAATTTATTTATTTAAAAATTATCTATGGATTTAATAACAAAAAAAGAATACACTGCGGCAATTTTTTTAGAATAAGAAGCTAAAAGGCAAACAAAAGCCTTCATTGGTAAAATGACTAATAAGATTCAAAATATCGTTAGTTAAGATATTTCGTTGCTAGAAAGAGTTCCATTAAGATTATAATTTGATTAGTTTTAAAATTAAACAAAGAAACATTGTGGGACAGAGAATTAACAGTTTACTTATCTTCATTATGCAAGCTTGTGCATCATTACTGTTACATATGTTTTATATGGCAACTATTAATTCAAGAATAACGCACTTCAGAAAGCTTAACATAACATAACATTACTATTTTTAGGACAGGAAGGAGAAATTACTAAATTGAAAAGGAGAACTTAGTAAGCATTATAAATTCAATTTGATATAAATAGCGGGGGTGGCTAAACTTCATAACAACAAAAGTCGTACGGCAGATCTCAAGAAAGTCCAAAAGCCGTAATTAGGTTTTGCAAAAATGCAAGTCCGTATTTATATCATTTTAAAGAATAACGAAAGCATCAGCATCATTTTAAAGAATAACAGTTTTGAATGGAAATTAATGAAAATTGAGCTTTTTTATTCAATAATAAGAGTTCTATATAATTGAAATTAATAATTATCAGGCAGTAGTTCATAACACTGTCTTACGCTGGGCTAATGGTTTTTGTGAAAAGCGTATTAAGCGTACAACATCTGATCGCCAGAAAAGCCAAAATTACAACACACGAAAGAAACGTAGAGCTATGGAAATGAAGAAAGGAGTCGTGAGACATGACAGAAAATATCATAAACAATTATACTAACTGCGACAATTTGACCAGCATCAGTATGCCATATTTTGGCAGAAGCTTTGTAGAAAAGAAAAGTTTGTGCCCACTATGAAATTTTCTTTTGATCAATGCTATTGAAACAGATATTTCATAATGAAAATGAAAACCTTGATTAATCTTGATTAATCGTGGTTAAGCGAACGTGGTTTACAAACTTCAAACCAGAACTGCAACCGTTGTCAACCCTTTCTTTTTTTTAGCCAATGACTGTTTTAGCCTTGGCAGTTCTGCCATTCGGCGACGAGCTTCCCAGTACAGACTTGACGTGACTGTATGTTGCGATGTGGACATATTGGCCAGCTCACTTGCAGCTCCGCATATGTTCTTCGTCCATTCTTTCATCCTGACGGAGTGGGCATTGGAGCTGTCCGCTAGGCCAAAGGGGTGCAAGTGAGCCTGGAGATAGTTGTGCCACGTGCGCAGCCTGTATTCTGCCCATGGCGACTGGTCTGGGTAGAGGTTTTTGAATGGGTCCTTTTGAGAATAAAATTCTCCCATTTCTTTCCTCGACACACGTCTTCTCCCGAGCTCTTAGTTTTGCTTTTAACCCGGGGTTTCAATAATGTGTTTGGGCCGATGTTAGGGAGATTAGGGCGTCCGGTTGCCGGAGGGTTGTTCCCTTCATAGCTAATTCCTTAGAGAATTCCTTGTCGCGGATAGCAGCATGACTTGGCATCCATAGTAGGTGAACGAGCCAAACACCAGTGATAAGTTTGGCAATGATTTCATGTCCGTTATGGGTCCTATTTCAGTTGGTGGGTGCGTTACTTGCAAGAGCAGTGACGGCTGTTTGCGAACACTACAATCCGAATGCTGATTTAATCCTGCTGTTTTATTATTTCTTCAGTCGCCATGTGGAATGCCATGATCTTCCCATCATAATTACTGGTATTTGGACCGACTGCGGTCTAGTGCTCAAAGAGTTTGCAGTGTACCTCCACTACCGTTCCTGGATCCGTCAGTGTAGACGTTTAGCCGTTCTTCTTCAGCCGTTCTTCAGGATCGTTTCAAGAGCCGAGTTTATAGGTTTCCCAGGGATTGCTGTAAACATAGCAGCTGTCTGCCGCAGGAGGGACATGTGCCTCACCTGCAGTGTTGGGAAGACAGCTGGATGATATTTCAGAGGCACTGGTGTGCCTGTGTTAAATCTGTACGACATTTTAAATTATTTCAGCGTGTAGTATGGGGGATTAGTCGAGTCTTCAATCTGGCGCTAGCTGGTCTGTAGCTTTCCCAGTGTATATGGCCGATTCATCTCGACCTTTCCCAAAATTTAAGAGTGAGCTTGTCTATTCTTGTTTCGAAAAGCTCGGTGTTTGTTTGTATTTCCATTGCGCTATTGGAGTTGAAAAAGCACCACCGTTTATAAGTCTCAGGGTGTTATTGTGAACCCTGTCAAGCTTTTTAAGGTTGGGACTGCTGGCCAGGGAGATCACCTTACATGCAACCTAACATGTCTGACGTATGTGTTACAGGCAACTTTCAGAACATCTTGTGTGCAGCCCCGTTTCGTCTCAGTGAGCCGTTTGGCACGCTCAGTAGTATCTCCAATGCAGTTCTTCCGTGAAAATTTTATGCTCAGCTTAACTCCTAAGTATTTGGCTAGCGAGGTACAGGGTAAATTTGTTGCTTTGTAAACCAGCTCAATTTTCGGCGGTTTGGTCGAAGGGAGGGTTTTTTCGGGATTTACCATTATTTTATTATAAGCTCCGCAACATATTTCAGAGTCGTACCGAGGATTGTCTCAAGCTGGGAGGTATTTTTAATGGTACCTCACATAATAACATCATCTGCATAAAAAATGTACGAGATACCGGGTGGCTTCTCGATCGAAGGTATCTGAGGTCTGCCCCACGTGGAGACCTTGTCTTAGTTATTTATACTTTGATGTTGCGTTTAAGAATTATGTTTAGATGAAGCACTGCGCCAAGGAAATCTTTATCCATGTCAACGTGTTTCTTGTCACCCCATGTTCTCTCAGCTGACACAAAAAAGATCTCGCCAGACTTTATCGTAGGACGCTTTGAACAGGAAGCAAATCAGAACAGCCAAATAGGACTGTGTGACCACAGGGGTATAAAAACAGACTTCACAGAAGGCCTGAGGATCCTCGGGACAGAGTAAGGCTGGGCAGGGACCGTACGGTTACTGTCTTGTCTGCCCTTGCTCTGTGGGGGTCGCAACATGGTAAATTGTAAGAGCGGCAGGGTAGCACTTAATTCCGTTTGGCACTCTAGCCTCAGGTCGGAAGCTGCCCTGTCCGCAAGAGTTGTGTGAAATTGACAATTTGGGTGACTGTTGAGCGATGCTGTCGGAAACCCGCCTGAATGTCGATGATTGTCCCCTCTCTCCCTAAGAAGTTTCATACCCTGAGCTCAACCATTTTTTTCTCCTATTTTGGAACATGTGTTGGTGAGTGATATAGTCCTATAGCTGCTTAGATTATTTCGCGGCTTGCCTTTCCTATAAATTGGGATTATTTCAGCCTTGTTCTACTGGGGCGAAATCCATTTCTTCAAAGTTAGGTAATGAGTTTCAAAAAACTGTCTATAGTTGTATCACGTAGGTTCTTGATAAATTCCGAGAGTATTCTGTCAGAGCCAGCCTATTTTTTGTTCTTCATAGAGGTGATGGTAATTTCGAGGTCTCCTGTAATGAAGGGGTCATCAGTTTCCGAGGATTCCGAAATTGCTGAATTCTCTTCCTAAAGTTTCCCTTCTATCCTCCGTGTTGGAAAGCTAACAGAGGCACAGTATTTGCACAAAGAGCTTGTGACTTCAGCTGGGCTGGTTAGGATTATGCGTTAAAGACCATAGGTTGCGATGTATGGCTTTTTCTCTTGTTGTTCAGGGCTGACAGAAATTTATGGACTTTCATCTCATTGACTTTAGAATTTATGCTCTTCTAAAGTCAAGATTTTTGACAAACGTTTGGTAAGTTTCTTTCTTTGGCTCAGTGATGGCCTGTTAAGGGCAGTTTGCCTCTTTCTAAGTTCGACGCAGTTCCTCACATCGTTCGATTCTCGTTGTCGCTTTCTTGTTGCGTTTCTTTCATTTCTAAAGCCATTTAGTCTTGTGTTCCAGAACGGTTTATGCTTCTTTACAACCGTTGCCAACCAACAGGGCCGTTCCTAGCGGAGGTGCAGCGCGTAAAATTACGTGGGCGGCCAAAATCACAGGCGGCCGGACTCTTGCGATACCACGCCTAAATATTTCAAATTCATTGTAAGTGCTTGTCATATGTAAGTACGTTTTATGCAATTTATCATACGTAAGTAAGTACTTAGTGAGTATGAAATAAAATGTTATTAATCATTGAGTATTTTTTTTTTTTAATTTTGAGGAGGCAATCTTAGGAAAGTAAGTGGGCAGCTAATAGCCTAGGAACGGCCCTGCCAACCGAGTATAGTGCTTAACCTTTGTCAATACCGCCGTCCAGTCGGTATAGTGGTTAGTTTATCCGACTGCAGTACCGAAAGGCTCAGGTTCAAATCCCAGAGAAGCATGGCTGTAACTGCCCGTCCCTTCATGGGAGGCAATGGTGGACGCCTGTTAGGTGCCTCTATAATAAAAATGCCACCATTTCTGGCCTTAGGAGTGGCTGAACATAGGTTGGTATTCGTTTGTAGTCTTCATTTTCTTAAAGTCTTTACTCGTAAGTATTTGCAATGCCAATAATGTTCTGTATAAATAGGTTCAAAATTAGGTATAAATTCTTTTATTACTTAATGTTGAATTCTTTATTCACATATTCTTATTTAATAATCAAATTAATCGTAGCAAAATTTCTATTTGTATATTATCGGATGGATGGAAAAATGGTATTCCAAATGAAGTTTGTTCAGAAGTTTTTAACACAGCTTACTGAACTTTGGGGAATTTTAAAAAAATAGTTTAATATTTTTATCTATTGTGGAGTTGCTAAAAATGACGCATTTTCAAATCAAAAATATTTAATTCTTCCTTATTAGCAACTCCATGATTTTAAGAAAAGATGAGACTTTATTTCTAAATCAAACAGAAATTAAAATAATTGAATGTACATTTACACCATCGGATAAGTTAAAAATATTTCAAAATAAAATAACATCAAGTATACTTTATTGCTGCTCTGACTAGAAAGGATAATTTTATTTTGTTCAGAGGCCATAATCTTTTTCTTTTGTAATTTTTTTTATATTCTGTAGACTAATAGGTTAAAATAAAGTACGCGAAAACCTTTTTAAGTTACGTTAAATATACTTACTAAAATAAAATAAAAAAACAAATAACTGTCATAATATGTAAGGTATTTAGTTTAATTACCCCATTACATTATGATTTGAATTATACTATCACTTCTGCTTCTTGTTTGTTCTCATCAAGTTGTAAATGATATACGTATATATAATAACTGAGTTCTTGAAAATTAGACAGAGAGCTCTGGCAGCGATGCTGAACGTTCTGATATTTCCTTTCCTTGATGTGAGGCTTAGTTATCCAGAGTTAGCCCTTTTGCTATTCGAACTATATTCACAGTTAGTTGAGCCAACGCTTCTTAAGCTTATGCACTGTGAATCTAGAGTACTAATTTTATTCTGAATTTTAATTCACTTTGTGTATTATCTAAAATCCCTCAAATTGATATTTCTATAAGCCTGGCAGAAGTAGCCTGGCAGTCTCAGAAGACAAATTAAACCACGCGATCAGAGATAAAATCATGGGTGTTCGTACAATAACTGTATCAGTATATTAGCGTAATTTCAAGGGACAGTGGGTGTAATAGTACAGAAATTATATGTGTAAAAATGAATTATATTCAATTCACTTAAATTTCTCTTTTGAAATTTGGATTTAAAATCTTGCATCATCGGCGGCCTCACGATTATACCTTTAGTTGAATATGACTAAGAATATTATGACAACTAGAAAAATTATTTTTTACTTTCTGGCGCACTTACCTAAAACTGAGTAAGTTAAAACGTTTCTTTTTAGATATTTTTTGAATATTTTATTTTGGAGGTATGTAATACTAAATGTTCTTATTTCAATAATGCACTGGACTTCGTCTCTTTTAAATTCAGAATCAAAATTTTCAGTTTCTATAGTAACATGTAGGTCTAATAACTAATTTAAATTTTTAATAAAGGCAAAAGAAAAATACCGTGACATTTCCAATTTCACGATTTCAGAAATACGGTAGTTAATTGCATTTGGTGTGATTAAGCAAATTATAAAGCTATCCGTATATTTAAAATAACCGAAGAAATTTATTTATTTATGCATAGCCGCGTAAGTTTTCTTCAAGGAATGAATTTAAACAATATTTTAAAGTTATCTGGTTGTGCAGATTAATAATTTATGTAAGGGAATTATTACTTATTATTAATTTTCTTTTAGAAAATAAATGACTTATAAAGTGCATTAGAAAATTAGATAAGTGTCATATTTTTGTTACAGCTTTTCTATGCCTTTTATCAAGATTTATAGTTTGCATTATAAATAAAATATCATGATTTCTTTGATTTGTAAATAGACATTAGCAAACCTTTCAGAGTCATGAAAGCAGGAACTGTGGTGATAAAGCAATTGTCTGTACAAACGGGAAGAGTTTTACTTATTCTTTTAAATTGAATGTTGTAAAATACACAGAGGCTGTCTGCCTAAATAGAGAAATGTCTTACTGAGTACTTTTTAAGAGAAACAAGAATTGTGAAGGTGTAAAATAATTTAAAAGAAAATTAATTTTTTTAGTAGAATTAATTCACTGTAGCTGCAACTACAAACAATATTTTCATAAGATTAGCACTATTGCATTAGAAGTTTTGTCTGCCTTTCAAATATAGTGTTCTTTAGTTAATTTCAAAGGCAATGTGGTGTAAACCACATTAAAAATAACATTTCGAAAAAATGACTATTCGAAGTTTAGCGTATTTTTGACACGTATCTTTTCCTGAAAAATGCTTGATTATTACGAATGGTGTGCTGTAATAAATACAACCGACTCTCATTCTTATGCTATAACATAATCTTTAAGGCGAGCATTTCTAACTCTTGTTATTAACCATATGACTATTCGGTTTGGTTTAGTGTGGTTTATTTGAATATGGCAAAGCACTTGAGGGTTATCATCCTTATAACAACTTGAAACAAGAGTAATGAAAATGGTCTTGCTTGTAAATGATTCATGCACTGGACCTTATCTTCTTTATTAATTAATCCATACAAAGGAGATGTAAGTTTGTTCTGGGTTCAATAGACCACTTTTCTTCCATGGAGTTGGCTTACAGAAAATATTTTTCACTACAAGCCTGAATACTGGAAGACCCACAGATCGCTTCATAACGGTGCCTTATCATACAAATACTCGGAAACTTTATGAAAAACGGCCTATGCTGGCCAAGACAAAAGTCTTCGTAAAAGGAGCTTGGAATAAAAGTGCCAGCACTCTTTAAAAATATCAGTTTTGAACCAGAGAAAAGCAATCTTCAAAACATATAAGAACTTTAACGTCAGACTACCGTATACAAGTAGGGTTTTAGTTTTTTTTTAAATCTTGGTAATTAAAACAGCCGAAATACTACAGTCCACTCATTGATGGTAGAGCTTTTATTGGAGGCGTGCTAGGAAAGTTCGATTCACATTTTAAGGTAGAGAAGAATTTTTCTAAGATCTCCTTTCCCATGTATACACTGAAGTACTTTCTGTATTAATTACTAAAAATGTTCATACTCTTTTATTTATTTATGTATTTTTGTGTGATGTGTACATTTTGGTTTCCTGTGTGCCATGCGGTATTTGAAAAACTAGAGACTACAATCTACGCATCTGGCGAAACTGACAGCCCTTTTCCTTATATGATTGAGTTTTTTCCAACTATGTGCAGAATCATCGCAGTGCTCAGTTTATCTCAGTAGACAGTATCTGTATAACGTATAAAGATCAGTAAGTTTAAAGATCTTTATGAAGTTTCTTTAAGTTCAAAAACTGATCTTTATAAAGTTGCAGACATCTTTATGCCAGACCATTCTTGTAAAGGTTCCTGTATTAGAGAACAATGATCGACATGCTTAAAGGTATTGCACCTTCGTCCAAGAAGTTTTGCAGAGCTAAAGGTCTGTTAAAAGAACGTGAAAGGTATCCATATGCAAGCACTGTAAAAACACTGGGAGAAAACCGCTGGTAAAAGACTGGAAGTTTGTGCTGAGGAAAGGCATGTTATGTTCAGCTGTTACCATTGATCTATTCTCTTTCAGTTTTTTATGCATGTTTATTCATGAGTATTGTTCAGATACATGAGGTTTTAAATGATGCCTTATTTTTTACGAAACATACTATATAAACATTCAAATAACTAAAGTTTTTACCTTTAAATATAATATGATTTTTGATTGTTTGTCTGCTAAAAATTAGTAGCAGTTAAGATAGAAGATTTGGATTTATTACGTTAACCCTTTCGCCGTCCTCTCCTATCCTCGAAAATTTCTACCCAGCAGCCCTTTGTTTTTCGCAGCGTGTAATGTTGTCTTCTCTGTACATACATAACGTTCCATACATAACTTTCGTAGTGGATGAATGTAAATGAATATTAAGTAAAATTATAAGGAAATAAAGCATAATGGAAAAGTAATAGTATATCTGCTTATTTCTAACAGCAGGATTAATTGGATAACATCTGATCCAGGCGGTCAACTCCTCCCATTTTATTGTTGTAATCTTTTACAATTATTGGTTTTTTACAGTTCTTTTCCGTGTTTCAACATCAAGCATAGATTTATTATAGACTGTACTCATTAAACGGTAATCCTTCTTGTTTTTCCAATTCACAACCTCATTTTTACTCTTTTTCTGCTGAGCGGACGTTGAAGACCTCTCACTGTTTTGTATCTTATGTAAAATGGCGCGAATATTCATAAAACCCGGGGGGGGAATTCAATTAGAAATATAATACCTTATTACTACCGCCCTGTAGGAGGTATTAGAACAAACAAAAATAAAAACGCAAACAAGTAAACATTTAGAAAACGTTTTAAACGTTTAAAAGTTTTAAAATGTAGAAGAACGCTTGAAGCGCGTTACGACCGCCCTGCAGAAGTTTCACTTGAACGCGCTAGACGCGTTACGAACGACGAAGAGGTAAGGGAAACATACTTGAACTATCTGTGTAAGTGCTTTCATGGAGATTCCTCAAAGGAAACCTGGTGGTGTTCACATTGCGCGCGGTAAAAACCACAAAAACGCCCAAGAAACCAATCCGTTAATTGGAATTTGGGCTCGGATAGAGGTATTAGTGTCCAGTGGTCTTATCCGATCAGCCGCTGGTAAGCCGCTAAACTAGAAGAATTTGAAACAAGGGCTTGTAGCGAATTTTTTCCCTTGCTTCGCATGATACGAGCCATAAAATTAAACTTAAAAATCAAAAAATTGTCATGATAACATATATTACGCATATATTATATAAAAAGTGCATCGTATAAGAAATATAAAATCAAAGCTAGCTGAAAATTAAAGGTTGCATCATAAATAAATTTGAAAAATCGGCTTTTGTGAATAAAATAGACTTAATTGTGAAATTAGATAATGGCAACATCACTGAAAATTTATAGAGGTTAGTAAAATTATTTAAAGAAAAGAGAATCTATAAATATCTGTAGAATAAAATTCAGAAAATTTCTTCTGGAGTTCAATTGAGTTAGAAATAGTGTTCTTCAAAACTAGATAGCTAAAGGGAAACCGTGATTTGGGAAACGTTCTGATTTTAGATTTAAAAACACACTAAGACAGTTCATTACGTATGACTGAAAGCTGTTTTTAGAAATAAGACTATTTTCTAAGACATTAGACACGTGTCTAATTGACGAGCATTAGAGAAAAATACTTTTGAGCTAATGAAGAACTCGAGGCTCTATACAAGATTATTTCAATTCAGAAGTCAATATAAACTGGAGAAAATCTGTTCAACGTTGATGCAACTCTGTTTACGGTTAAAGGAGACTTCTTTTAAATAAATAAAGAAAAAAAAAGAAGAACGGATTAATGAGAGGAAGAATTTGATCGTCTTAGTTTAGCATTTAAACGCTGCGGAAAATATTTTAGTTCAGCCGGATGTCCTGGCTTCCCGTCGCTATCGAACAAAGAATTTTTATTCTTATTGAAATTTACTAGGGGAACACTAATTGGACTATTCATTTAAAACAAGTCTTCATTTAACCCCAACCGTTGGATGAAGAATTCAAGAACGGAAGTCCCGTGACGGTGACAAACACATTAGAAAGAGCGATTCAACTTAATTTAAATTTTATGCATTCTTCAAACTTTACTTCAAAACCAACAGAAATGCTAAAGCTGGCTTTGAAATAACAGCTACATGTATTTGTGGCTTACAGTATTACAGATTTCAGCATTACGCTTTTCTTTTATCCACAGAATTTAGCATAACAAATTTCAGCATTACGCTTTTCTTTTATCCACAGAATTTAGCATAACAAATTTCAGCATTACGCTTTTCTTTTATCCACAGAATTATCATGCATAGAAACTGCATTCTTGTAGTTGTATTTTCATTAAAATAGCTAAGAGTTTATTGATGAGAATACTAGTTTGTTATTAAAAAGTGTTTTTATCAAAAGATGCAAAGAAAAACACCTTTCATAGTTGCAAATTCAAGTGTTCTGTTGTATTACAGAAATTTGACGTTTCATTATTTTTCATAAATAAATTTATTTTAGTTATGAAACAGAAATATAATACCCCTGTCTTTCTGTATTCCCCAAAAATTACTTAGTAAAAAGAAGCCTACATCTTGGATTTTCTAAGCTTATGCAAAACATTCTCGGAATCTTAAAAATTAGCAAATTTTCCTCAAAATCTCATAAAACGAGCGGGGTGAAAATTTCTAGAAAATAAGTATTGCATACTCAGTCGTTATTAAAAGTTAAAGTTTCGATAAATATCTTTCGAAAAATAGTGAACTTTCAGTCAACACAGAGCTCAAGTTACATCGGAAACTGGTTGCAGTTAATAAATGTAAAATGTGGGGCTGATGGAGGAAATCTAAAAAATTCTTGAAAATGTTAAGATTTCCTTTTACAATATTAAGGAAATGTTTGATATTTCGGCTGCCTTTGAAGCATCACTTTGGAAACATTTTGTAGGGTCTTTATTACTTTAATTACCCAGTTATTATGATTCAGACCTTTGCTGTCATTTCTTTCTTCACCAGAATGTAAATTTGTTCGCGTGTATTTAAAATGAGTTTTTTTATATTGTAAGACAGAACATGTTTCTGCCTATATGCTCGCACGTTCTTTTCTCCCAGCTCTGGGAGTCTGAAGTTACTCGACTTTACATTTTACGTTTGAATATCTACACCGGTTAGGTTTGTGAGTCAACTTCGCATTAAACTGAATTGTGTAGTCTTTGACTACCAGCTTATTTAAATTTGAAGGTACTGTTACTTTAAATTACATCGCCACAAGCGGCTGGGTAATTGTAAGAATGAGTTGTGCATTTAAGTTCTGATTTAATAAAGAGGTTTGTTTAAACTGAACCTTCTGCCTTTATCTTAGCGATAATTTGCTAAAAAGTAGTTAAACATTTTGCATAGTTGTTCACTGCAATACTACAACTTATTTTTGGAAAGCTTTTATTTAGCTTATATTTGGTGTTTGTCCCTATGATCAAAAGTTTGTCATCAATTTTTAAACTATTTTCAGATGGCGCCAAGACGGTATAGTGGTTAGGAGAGTCTGAATGCGATATCGAAAGGCCCGGGCTCGAATCCCGGAGAAGGCATGTATGTAAAATTATCTGTCCCTTCATAGGAGGTAACTGTGGCCGCCTATTAGGTGCCTCCACAATAAAAAAGCCACCACTTCTGGCCTTAGAAATGGCCAATGCCGTTATGAGCAAGTGCCCGCCATTGGAAAAAAAAAACTGTTTTCTGACAAGTTATCGAACTCAAACTTTACACATGTATTGTTATTGGCTAACAATACAATGTGGTGAAGCGATTTTTTTCAAAACTCGATTTTGATTTTTTTAAAATTTAATATTAAAATTATAGCCGAAAATATCTTCTAAATGAAATTTGTATACAAATTTTAACGTAAATTCTGATTTTTTGATGAACTTTTGAAAATTGCTCGAATGTTCAAACTATTTGAATTCCATTACTTTAAAATTTCAACATCTAAAATGTATCGGTTACAAATTTTTAAAATTTTCACAGCTTATAAAACCAATTTTTTATCTTTTTCTAAAATAAAAATTATAACAAAATAATTAATTGGAGATTTCCTACCTTTATTAAAAGATGTGCTGCAGTATGAAGCAGAAGGGAACGTACGGTACATTAAGAAACATCGTTTCAAAAGACCTAATGTCATTACGTCACACTATTTTTCTTGCTTCCGTAGATTTGTCTAAAATTGATTTTATTTTGATTTGACATTTTAGATGTTGAAATTTTAAAATTGATTTTATTGATTCTCTTTCTTCTTATCGCAAAAATATTGTTTGCAAAGAAAGTAAGCTTACTATAGAAGTTTTCTGTTACTCTATAAATGCTATTTCTCTCTCCCCTTTTGTAAGCAGAGTTTTGAATTTAATATTCATTTCATTTTATTGATCTAAAAAGCCACACATTAAAACTAGTTGCAATAAAATTTACAGCGTCATTTTTAATTTTTCAGCTTATATACATTTTTCACAGAATTTTATTTTAAAAGTTCACTTTCTTAGTTTTATTCCAGTACGGAATATTATATTCTTTTATGGAACGTTAAAATTCTAACACCCAAAAATGTAAGTGTTCTAAAGATTTGAAATTTTCAGAAGTTATAAAACAAACCCTCCTTTTAAATAAGAGTTATAGAAAATTCTTAATTAGGCGATCTTATAGATTTTTTTTAATTACCCGCATTTTTGTTAATTGAAAAAGAGTTAGTAATTTTAAATGGGCAAGTTATTACCATAACAAAACAAAGCCGCCTTTTTTGAAAGATACCACAAAATCAAAGAAAAAAAAAATTGCGCTGACCATATCTTGCATGACTTCTTTCAAGGTGACATTAACTTGGTTAACAAAATATATATCATTAAACACCTTTTGAATTGTTCATGCACCGAAAAGGATTTGAAACTTTGGTTTTTGTTAGCAAACAAGACACCAATGGCTACAATTGGCCGTTGGGATTGTACATTCTGGCTGGTTAGCTACGAAATGAAGCCTCTTACTCTGTTATCAGCGATCCTTTGCATACGAATCAAATTCCAGACGTCTGTTCTTTAATGAGATTTAGTCTAGTCTGGAAAGTATTCCACTACATGGCAGTCTATGAGATTTAGGATCAAGAATGCGATTTAATTTCCTTGAAATCTGGTATGTTAATTCAACAATTTATAGCTATGTATCCAAAATCGCTTGATTTTTTGATCAAGTTCGTATGATAGATTGCCGTATGACTTAATTACTCGTTTTACATGAAATTTACTTTTATTAAATGTATTAATTAAATAAAATTAAATAAAAGTGAAATGGTATTTGTCCGTTTCAAATATAAAAGAAAAGTTTTTAGCAATTATAACCCTTAGCGCTCCGTTAGCTCCGATACAGAGACATTGCTCATTTGTTCAGTAACTCTGTTGGCTCCGCTACGGAGCCAAATGTTTTTTAACATAATTACGCTTAGGATGCTATGTCACTATTGTGGTTGAAAATTCTTATCTGTAGTTAAAACGTGTTAAATATCTATGTTATCCACATTAAATTATTTCATGACCTTTTTTATGGTTAAAAAATCTGATGTGTACACAACATGACTTCCTTGTACGGAATATTAAATTATAAGCATTTTTTTTCTTGCATTTCATTTAAATTGATTGGATTGAATTAAATCGACTTCGTCGACAGCGCATAAACCGCAATAGAATAAATTCACTCTTTAAAATTCACTATATTTGTTTACTATAATGACACACTGAATGCACAAAATTTATATCATTTGAAGAATTATCTTATCGTTGCCACATGTTCTATTCAAATACTATAATAAAGCTAGAACGATGTATGAAAGAAATTAAGAAACAGTTTTTCACAGACGATTTAGTATTTCTCATTCAATTAATTCAGTTCTCACTTCGCGACAAGGCAAAAATACATAAAACCTCAAAATATCTGCATTAAAAATTACGAAGTAAATCTTAAACAGTTATTTCCTCGAAAAATTACCAGAAAGGATTAAGCATGATTTAATTTGCAATAATAAATGAAGGCGTTATCTTTGTTGTTGCGAAGCTTAGTCTCTCTAGATTGGCAAAAAATCTGCAATTCTGCTGTTTCAAATGTAAACAAATATGTCCGCCATGTTATTTAAAATTTAACCGCACTTAAACAGCTTTTAAATTGTTGATAATTGTACAAACATTGCTTCCAGAATTACGAAAGGCATAAAAACCTTAACCGGAAGATAAGAACAACATAATTCAATCATTTTTAAAGCAAAAAATCTGTTGTGTACACTACATGACTTCCTTGTATTGGAATATTAAATTATACGCATTTTTTCTTGCATTTCACTTAAAAGTATTGGATTGAATTAAATCTACTTCGCTGACAGCGCATAAACCACAAGAGAATAAATGCATTCTTTAAAATTCACTCTAGTATTTGTTTACCATAGCGACACTCTGGCGCTAGATTCAGTTAACAATATTAATAATTATATAACAGTTAACTTATATAATAATTATATAACGGAAACTAAGTTTACTGTTATATAATCTAATAATTATATAACAGTTAACGTATATATTTCGTTCATATTATAACTCGTAATGCACAAAATTTATATCATTTAAAGAATAGAATTATCTAATTGTTGCCACATGTTCTATTCAAATACTATAATAAAGTTAGAATGATGTATAAAAGAAATTAAGCAAACAAAACAAAAAAGAAACAGTTTTTTCACAGACGATTTAGTATTTCTCATTCAATTAATTCAGTTCTCACTTCGCGACAAGGCAAAAATACATAAAACCTCAAAATATCTGTATTAAAAATTACGAAGTAAATTTCAAACACTTATTTCCTCGAAAAAAATTCCAGAAAGAATTAAGCATGATTTAATTGGCAATAATAAATAAATGCTTTATCTTTGTTGTTGCAAAGCTAAGTTTCTCTAGATTGGCAACAAATCCACTAGTCTCCTGTTTCAAATGTAAACATCAATGGCCGCCATTAAAAACAGGCTTAGCGGCAATTAAACAACTTTAAAATTGCTGATAATTAAAAAAAATATTGCACACAGATTTACTAAAGGCATAAAATCCTTAATCGGAAGATAAAAAAAAACATAATTCAATCATTTTTAAAGCAAAATTGTACAATTTACAAACATATAAGAGTAAAGAAACTGAGATCACTGAGCCGGGTAACAGAGTGAATATATATATAAATATATTTATATACGTTTGGTGCGGCCGATTGCAACCAAAATACGAGGTGCACATCTACATGTTATAGCAGTCCTATATACAAAATTTTAACGTTCTGAGGCTACTCGTTTTTGAGTTATGCGAGATACGTACGTACACACGTACGTATATACGTTCGTACAGACGCCGGCCCACCAGCGGCCGAGCGGTAAAGTCGCTGAACACTGGTAGTTCGGTCCGAGGTTCGAATCTCGCGAACGGGCTGGCTGCATGGGCGTTTTCGTGGTTTTCCCCATGTGTAACGTGTATACGAGCCAGTTTCCCTTAGAAAGTCCTCCACGAAAGGCATCCGTCCCTTTAGGCAGATAGGCCTCGAGGCTTTGCCATAATCACACACACACACACGTACAGACGCCACGAAAAATTCTCTTCAGAATTAACTTTAAAGCAATTTTATAATTTTTTTTGAAGGAAAAGAGTATTTTATTCTGTCCTTACGTACAGATATCACGCAAAAACATCGTTAAATTGCTTTCGATAGCGGTCAAAGTGGATATTTTCGTTGAAATATGCTGCCTGAAACTTTTCGCGATTACAATACTTCCTTTTTACTTCATACAAGGAAGTAAAAATATGGAGACGAACGAATAATATGATGAAAATTTAGAGCCGAGTCATAGTGAAGATGTGCTTAATTTTCAAGTATTAAAAGATAATTTAGAAGACAATGCTGATTGTGATTCTAATACTGCATGTAGTTAAGCAATAGTAGCTAAACTATACCACCAAAGGGGCAGGTGCTATTACAGAAGAATTAGCTATTCCAGTAAAAAAAAAAAAAAAAAAAAAAAAAAAAAAAAAAAAAAAAAACATTCTAGTGTATCTTCGAAAGTCACTAGGGCTCATCACCAGTGGCTAAGCGGTAAAGTTGTTAAACACTGGTAGTGCGGTACGGGGTCCCGGCGAACGGACCAGCTGCATGGCCGTTTTCGTGGATTTACCCATGTGTAACATGTATACGAGACAGTTTCCCATAAAAGTCTCCACGAAGGCATCTTTCCCCTTAGGCAGATAGCCCTTGAGTGCTTTATCATAGTTAAATAAACCAAACCAAAAGTCATTGGACTGCAAGTTCCTTCAAATATTGTACAGCCTTTTGCGAAAAAAGCCGATATAATATTTTAACTTGTTTTTGACGTGCGATTTGGTAAATGAAACTATAAAGACATCAACAATTCCGGAGAAAATGTTCTAAGTTTGAAAGAAATATCTGGTAACTCCATTTTGGCAAACGTGGCATGATGTGGAAACCCAGAATGCGCATGGGGGATTGTTTTCGAAGATATCATATGATGGTGGATTACCAAATCTAAAATTTATGCTTAATTTGCAAGAGAAATATACATATTTATAGAATAAATAAAACTAAAAGTATTCATAAGCACCTATAATTTGTTCCACACAAAATAAGACTTTTCCTTCTCGAAGGTTCCACTGTAAAAATGTGCCGGAGTAGCTGATACGCAGTGTTACAAAAACACGCAGAATGCTAAGGGATAATTTACATACGAAATATTTCTATAAAATTGCACGCAATGTTATTTTAAATAAAGCAAGTATATCATGTCAGAAGATGATAATTTAGAGCGCAAACCTACTAAAAAATGAAAAAAGTTTTAAATGAGGAACGCTTGTAGAGTCATTACGTTTATTTCGGAGCAGGAAACACAATAAATCAGCAATGCCTTCGCCAGGACTCGCTCTTCGAACTTTCCGTTGCTAGCTGGACGTGCTTTCTAATTACATCATAAAGACACGTGGCAAGGAAGGGAAAAAAATATCCTTACTTTTTCGCCCACTTCAAAGAAAACCGGGCAGGAGAGAACCTAGCTGTTAAAACCAGGTGGTGACGAATTATCATCCACCACATTTTAATTCGGGCACCACATTATAAAGTCGATTTAGAATTCTTTTTAAAGCCGAGAAACATAAAAAATGTGCATTGCTTTTCCCGACGTTCAAACTCTGGACTTCCCGATTGTTAATCTTATTTGCTTCTCAATTACACCACAAAAGCACCCAATAAAAAGGAGAAAAATCCTCATAAACTCAACTACTATTTGTTAAGTTTTTCTAAATTAGTGGCTGTTGAATATTACAACTTTGCATTTTTTTCCAGTTACTAAATTTCTTAAAATAAGAGCTCAGTAAAGGAGGGTTTTTGTATTTTTATGTGCAAAATTCGTAGGGATAGGCTTAATAAGTATTTTCAATGTGTCGGTTATAAATTGAATAGCAAACACTAGAAAAATATAGATTGCCAGAACAACAACTTTATTTTGCCGCCCAACCGGCATAGTGGTTAGCAACGCTGACTGCCGCACTGAAGGTTCTGTGTTTGAATGCCGGAGAAGGCAAGGATGTTTGCAAATGTATAGTGTCTGTGCCTCATGGGAGCACTCAAAATATGCGGCGAGCCGAAAGTCCTCTCGAGAGGTTGATGGTAGGGAAAAGAGGGGCGAGACAGCCTCGCACCCGTCCCCCGAAATGCTCGCCTTTATGGGGGCGGAACTGAGCAAACTCGTATTATCTCCTGTATGGTGCTCAAGGCACTTACTAACGACAGGCGAAAACTTGGCTCCTTGCCACGGTAAATTTCGTGGGCTTGCTCTGATATCAGAGCAAATTGGTCACAACAATACAACTTTATTTTTGAGCTTTAATTCATAGTTAGTACTCAATGTTAGTACTAAATATGGACACCTGGTCTAAGTCAACAAAGTCGTTTTTGAGTTTCTCTGAAAATTCTGCACGTTAAAAGTACGGAATGTTTTTATATTTAAACATAAAGAATATTTTAAGATAACAAAACCCACTTAATAAGTTTTCTAGAGATACAATAATAATAATAAATAAATAAATAAATAAAAAATACATAAGGGAAAAAAATCTGAAAGGTTTCAGATTTTAAATTTCGTACAAAGAGGCCCATAGTCTATGGAAGATTGCGTTATTAAAATTTTGATGGCTCTAGTTACCGTTGTTTTATCACAGTGCGAGAAACATTCATACATTTATGCAGATTCTTCATTACTTAGTTTCTCCCACCAGCGGCCGAGCGGTAAAGACGCTGAACACTGGTAGTTTGGTCCGAGGTTCGAATCCCGCGAACGGTCTGGCTGCATGGGCGTTTTCGTGGTTTTCCCCATGTGTAACGTGTATACGAGCCAGTTTCCCTTACAGAGTCCTCCACGAAGGCATCCCTCCCTTTAGGCAGATAGCCCTCGTGTGCTTTGCCGTAATTAAATAATCCAATTCAATCCAATCCATTATTTAATTTCTTTAAATATAAGACAGGGCGATAATGTATGGTGGCAACGATTTGAAAAGTGATGCAGCCTTTTAAAATTTTCGACGCAAAATGCCAAAACGAAATTAATAGTCTTTCAGGGCAAATTGCCCTTTGGAGTAATAAATAAATAAAAATTAATTAAAAGAGAAAAAAACTTCTTAAACGAAAAAATTCTTTAACTGCAGCTTTTTGAGTCAGAATTACAATTATTAGAGAACATATTGTTAAGAAAATAGTGCTAAATTTGTAACTCAACTAATTGCTTACAAACTATTTTTTTAAACTTAATTTAATTTATGTTAAACTTTATTTTCAAATAAAATACTATTTTAAAACTTAATTCTTTTAGTTTTAATTTTAAGAAAATTATTTTAGAGCTTAATTTTAAATATTATTTAAATATACAAAACTATTTGCATTTTCATGAAATTTTTAGCATGTTTTTCTTCAAATGCTTTATTAATTTAAATTATTATTAATTAAAAATACTCATTAATTAATTTTGTAAAAGAGCTATCTGATTTCTTAGAAATAGACACTACCATTTCAAAAGAGATAGGAAACGCGAAATGGTGATTTTTCTTTTACTTTTCTGAGCTCTACTCTTTTCATATTACACTCTCTAACGAAAGATTACAAAAAAGTGATCGTAACTTAATGAATGTTATTCGAAGGGCCTTAAGAACAATATAAAAATAATTCCGGTTATAAAAACAAGATTAATGATTTCCATTTCAATTTAGATTGGAAAAATAAATGCATTCAATAAAAATTTCATAAAAAAAAAGAAAGAAAAAACAATTTTACGAATGAAGAAAAAATTTACCGAAAAATTAGTGGGAACTTCAAGTGGAAAAATCTTTCAAGATAAAATGTCTTAGAACAGGAAATTTAACGCTGAATTAGGGAAATATTTGGAACTTTGCGAAACAAACTTCCTAAGTGGGAAAGCTTCCTAAAGTATTTTCCTGTAATTAAAATATTCATTATGCTTTAGTGAATTTTCACATATCCTTCAGATTCACAGTTTGTAAAATTCTCTAAGCTGCTTTCGAAATTTAGTCGAAAATGCATGTCTAGGATGAATTCCCATGGTTACCTTCCTTTGAAAATCATGCGTACTAACGGTTTTCATCAAAAGTACGAATATTGAAGAAAACAAAATAAAACGCCCGAAGGGGAACGCCCGAAAACGAAGAAACGTTCGGGCGGACAAAGGAACACCCGAAGGGGCTTCAAAGTTTTGTGTGTTACCTTTATTTATTAAATATCATTTTTTCGGACTTAAACCATAAAATTCAACTCAACAGCAATATCGCAAAATTATTTTAAAATGAGCATATCTTTAGAATTTCCGATACGCAGTCTCGCGCGCTAAAAAAAAAAGAAAAAAAAAAAAAAAAAATGTTGTTTTATTTTCCCTTACAGCGTTTCCATTGCTCGCTTTGAAATCGTTGAGTTTGTTAATCAAAATTTCGTTAAAGTATTACAAAATATGAAATCGATCATAAAACAAATTCTAAATTCCAAATTAGGGCTTCCAGATGCCCATATTCGGTGGAGGATTACGTTATTCAAAATCTGATGGCTCTAGGTAATCTGATGGCATACATACATTTAAGCAGATTCTTCATTATTTAATTTCTTTAAATATAATACAGGGCGATAGTATTTGGTGGCAACAATTTGAAAATGAAACGGACATTTAAGGTTTTCGACGCAAAATACCAAAACGAAATTAAAAGTCCTTCTGAGCTAATTATTTTAAAAAATGGCTACAAAAAACGAAAACGGAAAAGAGGCAAGAGCTAAGACATTGCCTCTTAAAGGCAGTTGTGTTTAATACTGCCTGTTTTCTTTGAGGGAATTTCAATTTCCGATTCTTACCGAGAGCAACGTACTAGTATTCGATGAAGATTTTTTTTTTTCTTTTCCCTCTTTCTTTCTTTCCATTTTACAGAACAATAGCAATCAAAGAATCATTAATTCACTTCCTTTCGAAAGGGAGTAAATACTTCGGGTGTTTTTGGATTTTCTCTTTTTACACGGTTTTTAAGCATTCTGCTCTTTCTTACGTCCCTGCCACGAATGCGAATGTTTGTTTCACAATAAGGGCTTTGAATTGGGAACACTGAGAATGAATTGCCTGATTTGATCTTGATTTTCAGCTGTAAGATTTCCAGCTTACATATTTATTAGGTTGAAAAACATTAAGGGTGATTTATTTAGTTAACTTATGATGGCAAAACAGAGCGTTATTTGTTAAATGGTAAGATGTCTTTGTGATGGACTTGAAGGAAAACTAGATTTGGGAAGACCACAAAAACATCCGTGCAATCAGCTCTTTCGTCGGGATTTAAGTTATTTGAATTAAGGCAAAGCATGCAAGATTTAAAGAGATAGATTACTGCATGGAGGTTTCTTTAAGGAAAACTGGCTCGTATTCACATTATCACAGTAAAAAATAGAAAGGATTTGAACCCGGATTGAACTACAAGTGTTCAGTGGTCTTATCCGCTCAACCAACGGTGAGTGAAAACTAAGGTGGGACGAAACATTATAGCGATGATAATGAGCTTATTGAAGGAAAACAGAAAACACCCTTATCCTATTTCGAATTATTGAATCGAAGTGTTATCCCGTTAATTATATATGTCATAAGAACGCATCAGAGCAATACTTTAATTTCTTATTACATATGAAAAACGTCCCTTTTCCCGTCGTAAAAGCCAAAGCTATACCATAAAATTAAACATTTAACACTATGTATATTAAGTAGAAAAGATGTCTTCTAGCTGATGAGTTGGATCTATAATACTTTTAAACTTCATGTATATTAAGTAGTAATAGTTGTGACAGCTTATTTTATTTTTAATTATTAAGTTGGGTTCTTAATTTGCATCTTTTCTATCATTAACTTAGTCCCATAGATTGTTCCCTCCATATGGGTACGTAGATTGTAAGTTATTTCTCCCGCCTTATTGGCATGCCTTCGTGGTGTGGTGGTCTGCACGCTGGGAGTGTATTCCAGAGGTCCGTGGTCGATTCTCGGCGAAGGCGTTGTTCATTTTTCATATCTCCTGTTTCCTAAAAAATACCTAATGTCTCTACAAGATATTTGACACAAGCGTAGGAGTTAACTGGAACCCGAGAGCTGTCTGATTGGAGCCTGTCTCGAGTTGGTTGCTATCTGAAGAACATCAGTCCGAGTCTGGTGGAAAGAACTAAATAATGGAGCAACGAGCAAATAGTTGCTGCTGATTATTGATGTTTAATCCTGACTGGAGTAGTTGATTTCTGAGAAATCCTCTCCAAATCGGTAAACTACGGTTGAAAGCTTAGCAGGTTAAAATTAGAAATTATGATTCCTTTCAGAATAAAACTGAAATGTGAATTTTAGTATAGTCAAGTGGACCGTTATCTGTATTTTTATGTTAATTTTCAAGTAGATATTCCTTAAAGTTCAATGTTACTGAGTTCTTGTCTACATTAAAAAGAAATTTTACTTCCATCACAAAAGGTCCTAGCGAAAGTAAACCCTTTGACTAGTGAAAGGAAATCAGTGGCACCTGATAATTAGGACCCACAGAGGCAGCTGTAGTAGTTATAATAACCAAAGCATTCTCAAATCCAACAGCAGGTGTCATATAATAAGTATTTGAAGCTATCCAATTGTTATACAGAGGGCCACGTTAAATTTCTAAAATAGATATAGACTAACTTCTTTTTTACAATCAGTTTTTTAAAGTATATCTTTCGTCTGCACAAAATATTGAACTTAAATTCGCCATAATTTTCCATTCCATTTGCAAGTAAAGAAAAAAATAATAAGACAGCGCCACAGATCCAAGAATCATTGCCACCCATGGGAAATCTTTAATGAAACTTTTCAAGTTGTAACAAAGTCAATGCATCAAATGTATAAATGCGCACACCCATAGTTCAGCTGGCATACTGCTTAGTTATCTTTTGATATATCTCCAACATAATTGCACCAACATTTTGATAATCCAATAGCAACAAGACTATTAATGAAACATCTACGGTTTGAAAAACGACTTCCATGTAGCGATTTGATACTTAACTCCTTTAATACTATTGCAGTAGAACTACATTTATCCGAATCAATTGGGACCGGACCCCATTCGGATAATTGAATTTTTTTCGAAGAAAGGGTCTACGTATACTTTTATCAATTACTGTATGCACTGTATGTTGAAAATGGAAGAAAACAGTATTTTTAAAGAAAAAGAAGTTTTAATTAATTAAAATGAAAAAGTAACCCTTTTCGTACATGTTATATAGCATAATGTGGAGTACTTAAACTCATTGCTTGCTGAACATCTCGGTCAAAGTAAGCTGTTTGACTTTCCTTGTGCATTTTAGCGTCCTCATGACAATGAAAAGTTGCATGTGGTCACACTCGGGCTGACGCTCCATCCACTTCAGCGCAATTTCAAGGCCAGCAAATGCTTCACGAGCTGATGGTCCCGTGGCTGCTTCAGCTTCGATATTAAGGTCATCTTCTTCCTGGACACTTTTATTTCTCACACTTTTAATAAGTTCATCATTTTGAATTTGAAACCCAGGGTCTGACGAATCACAAACCATCCATTCTGCTGTATCCTCAACACTAACTTCTGAACATCAGGCATTTTTAAAAGAAAATGCCTGGATGCTTCCTTAATTCTCAAGTGACACATCATCCTCATCTTCTCCTGTCTCTTTCCTTTCCTTTTCTTGAATTTCGTTTTCCTTTTTCTCCTTTTCCTTCTCTTCTTCAGTTGATTCTGAAAAACTCTGAAATTCCGAAAACGATTCGGATAGTCGGAGTTCGGATAATTAAAGTTGTATTGTACATACAAAATAAAGGAAAGAAATTATATCATAGTTCGGATATCAACAGCGCTACAGGTGGCGAAAGGATACAAAGCTAGCTAATTATGCTAAAGAGTATTATACTGTATTTAACAAGGAAATAAATTAATTATTTAATATCCATTAATTCTAACTAATTCCTATACAGCCATTGCAGACGCTATTATTAGAACCCTTTAACTTCCGAGGCAAAATCTAGCACAGAGGAAAATGTATCAGGTTCAATGTTTCTTCTAACCTTCTTCGGAAACATACAATGACCTGACTAGAACAGAGAGCTTACTAAAGCTATGTTCACTAATTGTAGTAAGTAGACAGGATACAGACGAAGGGTATACAAAACCCTTTATTTTTTTTCTTTATATACAATGACTTCCGTACTTCGGAATACAATGACCCTCCACTCGGGGTCTAACTTAAAAGATATCAAAATAAAACTAAACTCTAATTTAACTTTAGAATAAGATTGGCCTTATAATAACAGAAAGCGTATGTAGCACAGAGACTGTGAACACTACAATACGTTTAATTTATCAAGAGGATTAAAACCTCTGGCCTGGAAGGCAAAGTAGCAACTGCGTAACTTCTAAGGTAAGCGGCCTGCTTCGAACTCACGGCTTCCTCTCTTCTGCTTGGCAAAAAGGCCACACTTAAATACTTGGCGTTCGCCAGACAACTTTGCATAAACTCCTTCACGCTTATAATTCTGGCCGGAAGTAGAAAATAAGAAGTGATAGTAAAGATTTAAAATAAAATAAACGTTAGTAAAACTTAAGATCCTTACATACTTCCCGCCAGAGTTAATTAGTTTGAAACTGAGGTCTAAAACGACCTTGTTGAAAACTTTTAGCTCTAGAAACTAACGCGAGGCCAACCTTTAACAAAAAATGCTTCGCTAGAAACTAGAAAAATTTAAAAGAAAGAAATTTGTTACAATAGCAGCTCCCGGAATATACAACAATCTTTTTTCTTTTTCATCTGTACTGCATCAAAACAGGAGCTTTATTCAATTCTGGTTCCTTCCAGAGATCTGGAAGGAAAACTAGTTTAATGAAATGTTACAGAATGACATTGAAAATAACATATAGAATATACTTTTCTTAACATTCTTATTTCATTCATGACTATTTTAATTATCTCTCCCCGTGCTCTCTGACATGTGTTGTAAAAACACCAAACACGAATGTGTTTCTGTCTATGTGTTCAACACTTCCTCCTACAATCAAAACACTAATGTGTTAAAATTCAACATACGAGACCTCTTAACACACCCTAATTTCAACTCTAGACCCTGAGGTACTATTCTGAAAGTGGCTAACTCTAAAGTGTAGCGTCAGAGAGCCTAACTACATCATTCAACCTTTAACACATATTCACCATGATTTAATCTTTACAGTCACACGAATAACAAATTTTTTAACATTACTTTCACTTTTACCATATCACGTTATTTCTAAACATTCAAAATAACAGTTCACATGTATACAAGAACATATCAAGACGCCGTTAATTTTACACATTTGAAAACATACATTAGTAGTACATTGTTAACTTCTATTCTTTTCAAAGCAAGTGCCAATTCTTTCTACATTGAAATAATACTACATTTCAAAAAGTCTTTCAGACTAAAACTTCTTTCTTGTTAGAATGTTTTAAATAAAATTTATACAATAACTTTTTACAATATTTAAGTCTTTAGACAACGCTATTATACATCAACTTTAGTTTTACGCGCGAGTAATTGAAAAACATAATAAGAAAATCGGTCACAACTCATTTCTCGCCCTTTTGGCGATAAAGGTAGACCTCGCATGAGGTAAAACTTCTTCAAATCTGCCACTTGCAGTAAGAATGAAAGATTAACTTAAGTTTGTAAAGTAACACAAAATTTTACTTATCTTTGTAATATTCAGACATCCTTTTCTGGGCCCAGTCTTTAAAGGTGCTGCAAACCGTAGCTTGGTTGATCCTCCTTCTTGTACGGGCTCGCCCTTCAGTGCTTTCCTCTGGAAGCTTCCGTTTTTCACCACTACGGCCACCCTTGAACATCTTCCTTCTGTCCTCTGCTTGTGGTCTTGGCCGCTTGAAGGCAGCTGGTCTTGGTGGAACCGGGAAACTTCTGTCGTGATCCTGCTTGGACCTCGTTGTTGGCCGTTCAAATTTTTCTTGTACTTTTTCCTCCGCCGCTGATGGCCCTTCCGCAGTTCGGCGACTTTTGCTGCGGAGAGTTCTGTCGGATGAGTCAATCTTCCGTTTCACAGCCGGGTTATAGTTGCCGTCCTTTCTCCCGGTCTTTTCCACATACGTCGTCCTTCTCCCTTCTTCATTCTGGGGGTGTTCGTGAACTCTGTTTTTTGGACGGTGGAACGACTTCTTTTTCTTTGTACCTTCAATTTTTCCGCGGGGCAATTTTCTTTTCACTTGCTTCTGTCTCTCATTGGCTTGCCCTTGTACTTGTCGTTTTCCCACCTCTGGAACTTGTACCTGCGGTGTCTGCCGTACCGGATCCTGCAAAAGATCTGAAAAGATTTGCATTTTATTACGGTCATAGAATGGTTTTATCTGGTCAATGTTTGCGGAACAGGTTTCGCCATTTCTTGCCTTTAATACTACAACAGCGTGAGTTATTTTTTCTATAACATATGGTCCTTCAAAGCGTGGGAAAAATTTGGCAGTTTTATCTTCTGGTGCTGAAGAAAGTGAATGCTTAATTTTTAGTACTTCATCCCCTACTTTATAAGTTACTCCCCGTCGTTTCAAATCATAATAGAGCTTCTGTTTTCTTTGTGCTACTTCCGTATTCTTCTTTGCTTCCTTAATTAGTTTTTCTATATCACCCATTTTAAATTCTGGGGCTCTTTGTTGCACATAAAATAATTTATCTAACGGTGTTATAATCTTTCTGCCTAGAAATAACTCAGCAGGAGTTTTGCCCGTTGTATCATGTTTTGCGGTCCTAAGGGCGAAAGCAAATTCATTGACATAGTTATCCCAGCTTTTATGAAAATTTTTAACATAACTACGGATAATTTTCACTATATTTCTGTTGACCCGTTCCGCTATATTTGATTGCGGCCGATACGGGACCATTTTTAAATGACGTATGCCCAGTTTTTGGCACATGTCTTCAAATATATTACTTACAAATTGAGGACCATTATCCGATATAACTTTTAGGGGCGCCCCGTATTTTAAAATATATTTATTTAAAATAGAATCGGTAACTAATTTCGCGGAGGCTCGTTTTAAGGGAACAATTTCGGTCCATTTACTAAAATGATCAACTATAACAAGGAGATAGCGACTTTTGTTTAACTGACTTTTTGGGAAAGGGCCCAATAAATCGATACCGATTATTTCATTTGGAAATTCGGATTTAATACTATTTAGAAACCCGGCCGGGCGGAAATTAATATAATTAACGGCTTGACATGTTGGGCAGGACTGGACATACGCCCTTGTTAACTTTTGCAGTTCAGGAAAGTAGACTGCCTCGCGTACGCGTTGAGTAGTTTTTCGAATACCAGCATGAGAAGCTAAAGGGCTGTCATGGAGCTCTTGCAGGATATTTAATCTAAGACTAGCTGGGATAACAGGTCGAAATTCGTTGTTGGAATTCGTAGTTTTTGTATAAAATAATAGACCATCTATTAGTTCGTAATGGGCCGCCCTATTTCTTATCGCCACAATATCTTGGTGGCTAAAATTTTCAGGATCCTTCAAATACTCATAAATACTTCCAAACTCAGGATCCTTACCCAGTTCAGTTATTACAGTTTCTCGGGAATTTATTGTACACGCTGTCAGCATTGCAACTTTTACGGTATTACCCTGTTCGTCTAATTTAATTCGTGACAGGGCATCTGCTACGATATTTTCCTTTCCGGGGGTATGCTTGATTACCAGATTATATTCTTGCAGCTTGAGTGCCCATCTTATTAACCTTGGGGATAAATTTTTTCCAGAGTACAATCTAGTTACCGCCGCATGATCAGAATATACTGTTATCGGCGCCTTTCCAAAATAGACTCGGAACTTTTGCACTGCTAACAGAACTGCAAGTGCCTCTCTCTCGGTCGCGGAATAGTTTCTTTGTGTTTGATTTAAAGTTCGGCTAAAAAATGCTACTGGCTGCTGATTTTGCGAAAGTACCGCTCCTACCGCATAATCCGAAGCATCCGCTGAAATTTCTAAATTTTCATCCTTTTCAGGAAATTTCAACACAGGGGCTTGCGTTAATGCTTGTTTTAATTTTTCGAAAGCACTATTGGCTTCGGCCGTCCACGAGAATCTTGCCTTTTTCCTTTTTAATTTTAACAATGGCTCAGCGATAGCCGCAAAATCTTTTATAAAGGACCTATAATATGAACAAAGTCCTAGAAAAGAAGAGAGCTTCTTTGCCGTGTTTGGAGTGGGATACTTTTGTACCGCGATTATTTTTGATTCATCTGTCTCGATCCCTTTTTGCGATATTTTGTAACCTAAATATTTTAATTCAGGGGCTGCAAATTTGCATTTTTCGACATTAACTTTTAGACCGGCCTCATTTAATAAAGAAAACACCTGTCTTAAATCCTGTACATGTTGGTCTAGATTATCACTAGTAATAATGATATCGTCTAAATAGATAA
Organism: Stegodyphus dumicola; assembly: GCF_044657685.1. NCBI lineage: Eukaryota > Metazoa > Arthropoda > Arachnida > Araneae > Eresidae > Stegodyphus > Stegodyphus dumicola. Next base: position 207,748,931 of record NC_140771.1, read on the forward strand.
ATGTGGACTTTCCGAGAACAGGTCTTAACACAATGTCCATGCATCGCTGAAATGTTGCTGGGACGCCTGAAAGGCCAAACGGCATTCGCAAAAATGCATAAGTGCCAGACTTGGTTATAAAAGCAGTCTTAGGCACGTCCTCAGGCCTGATCCCTATTTGAAAATAACCATTCGTTAAGTCTAAAGTTGTCATAAATTTGGTTGATTTTATGTTCCTTAAAATTTCTTCTATAATCGGTAACGGATATACCGGATATTTCGTTATGGAATTTAATTTACGGTAATCAATAGCGAATCTCCACCTTTTTGGATGCTCCAAAGGATAATCATTATTTTTCTTACATAAAACCACCGGACTAGCATAACTACTTGAGATAGGCGTTACGATCTTTTTACGTAGCATATCGGTAATATGCCATTCTATAATTTTTTCCTTATTCTTATCATACCGGTATGGTTTTTGACGAACCGGCAATGCATCTCCGGTGTCAATACTATGGTTGGTAACCTGGGTAAATCCTGGAATATCACTAAATAAGGAAGCAAATTCACTTACCACTTGTCGGATTCTATCTTGCTCGTCATTAGGCAGGTGGTCGAGATTTACCCTTGGCGGTTCAACCTTTTCTACACGCACTGGTTTCATCGTCAGTTTAAGAGACGCTTCATTAAAATCCAGTGTAGCTTGTGCGTCTGAAAGAAAGTCTATTCCTAGTATTAAGTGTGCTTGCAAATTCTTTACTATAAAAAACATCACCTTTACTTGTTCGTCCTTGATACGGATGTACAAAGGTACTTTACCTACGCACTTACATTGTTCTCCTTGCGCCGCTAATACTGTTGTATTATCCGCATTATATATGCGGTATTTGCGAAAATACTTTCTAAAAAAGACTTCTGCCACACAGGAACACTGCGCGCCGGTATCCAGGAGTGCGGTGGCCGGGATATTATTTACCAAGACTTCAATCTTCGGAAGAGTTAAATTTTTCACCATTACTGTATTTAACTTGTAGGAAGAGGGGTTTTCGTGGCCTTCGGATTTCCGCACCCTCTCGTCAGCAGAAATCCGTTTTAGTTTAAATTATTTTTTCTTTCGGTGCTTTCCTTCTTTCTCCACTGGCCTTGAGACTTTTTTCCTGGGTTGCTATTGAACTGTCGACGTTCGCCGGCTGTTTTTGAATGCTCGGGTTTCCTTGCCCACTGATTCGCTTTTTCTCCGTAGCCGTGTGCTTGAGTTTGCTGTAGTCTTGGCGTACCAAATTGGTTTCGCTGTTGATATTGGCGTCTTCTTTCGACGTCCGCCGTTCTTCTACTTTCAAACTGGATTGCTAGCTCAAATAATTTTTCCAGTGTAGTCGGATTTCTCAATTCAATAAAGTCTTGCACTTGGGGTAGTAACCTCGGCAAAATCACTTGAATTATTTCAGGATCCGGACGGTTTCCATACAAGAGCTTGAAAACGTGAATTTTTCTTAAAATAAACCTGGAGAGGTTTTCCATTCTTTGTTGATATATACTGAAAAGTTCTGTTTCTAATTTCGCACGATCCCTTACAACAGGGAAGGCTTTTAGTAGGGCAGTCTTGAAATTTTCGTAGGTATAGGTGGGACTTCCTGCTTGACCCAAGAGACTTCTGCCGATACATTTGAACCAGTTAAGCGCTTGGCCCCTCAAAGCGCTGGTAGCTAAGGTAACTTTTTGAAACTCGTGCACGGGGTAGAGCATGAAGTGGTCATCCAATTTTTCCAAAAAACTGGTTACCTGTGAGTTTCCATTAAACGTTGCTTCCGGTTTCATCGAAGCGCGCATGGTCTGGACAATATACCCAAATCCTTCCAGGGCGGCAGCTGGCATTTCTGGATTCTGAGCTGTTTCTGCAGGCAGCACAGGTTCTTCTTGAAACTCGGCCATGGTTATTCTTCGTCGGGCGCCACTATCAGGTTCAATGTTTCTTCTAACCTTCTTCGGAAACATACAATGACCTGACTAGAACAGAGAGCTTACTAAAGCTATGTTCACTAATTGTAGTAAGTAGACAGGATACAGACGAAGGGTATACAAAACCCTTTATTTTTTTTCTTTATATACAATGACTTCCGTACTTCGGAATACAATGACCCTCCACTCGGGGTCTAACTTAAAAGATATCAAAATAAAACTAAACTCTAATTTAACTTTAGAATAAGATTGGCCTTATAATAACAGAAAGCGTATGTAGCACAGAGACTGTGAACACTACAATACGTTTAATTTATCAAGAGGATTAAAACCTCTGGCCTGGAAGGCAAAGTAGCAACTGCGTAACTTCTAAGGTAAGCGGCCTGCTTCGAACTCACGGCTTCCTCTCTTCTGCTTGGCAAAAAGGCCACACTTAAATACTTGGCGTTCGCCAGACAACTTTGCATAAACTCCTTCACGCTTATAATTCTGGCCGGAAGTAGAAAATAAGAAGTGATAGTAAAGATTTAAAATAAAATAAACGTTAGTAAAACTTAAGATCCTTACAAATGAATCTCTCCCTCTTATTCCTCTGTGATATTCGGACTATTTAATGTGACGCTAACTATATCTTGAAACGGATGCCTTTGTTTTCGGTATTTGTTGATTAATGTTAAGTGCTTAAATCTTTAAGAACTAAATGAGAGTCATAGGTTTTCTACAGATCTGACAGACGGGCCGTGCGTGAAATAAAAATCCATTCAACCTCAAGATAGGAGAAAAGAATTTTGATACGTAACTTGGATTTTGAACACAAGACACTTTTAAGAGCGAAGGATGAAAGATTTAATGATATGTTGCAAATGGTTCTCATATTATTGTTTGCTCTGATGTGACTTCTTTCTTTCCAGAAATTACATTTGCCTGACTGGCTCTCTGCTTTAGCCACCGAACATTAAGCTCATTGAAACCCAGATCCCTCACCAGAAATTCCCATTCCGTGAAATAATCAGATGCTATTCTCACCGGTTAGATTGCTGCGAAGTCGAACCTCTTTGATTTGAGACGGTTTTGTATTGTAAGCTTTATCTTATGTAAACGCACTGATCTATTTTAAGCAACGTAATTCATTGTAATAATATGTAACCTAAAGGGTCTCAATAATGAAAACTGGTTATGAAATTTTACGTGTCTGATACTCACATTCGCTTGTAAGAAAAATTTGTGTTCTTGAATGCATAATTTTCTAATATTCCATAAGTCCAGTTACATAAGATTAACTGAGCAGTTATCAATGGGAGACGTACTAAACCAGAACATATTGCTTTTCATCAGAACTGGAATCGGCCATACTACTGAACATAAGAGAAAGGGGCAAAAACTTCCTCGAAGCACTGAGCTCAGGCTTTCTGCGTTCAAGAAGCAGTGGAATGCAGTTAAAATAGGTAAACGCTCCTAGTAGTGGTGGTAGTGGCTACATTTACCTGCTGTTGTCAATTCAACACAAAGTTGTGGAAAGTTATGCAAAAACAAATTCAGGGGAAAATTGCAATGAGTTTTTTAATCACAACTTGTTGGGCTTCATGTTGGCCATCCTGATCATTGAGCCTCTTTGTGTGTGATTGGTACTTATAATGTGCAATGAAGTTAAAAATGTATCGCAGGTATCCCCCATATTCTTGACGAACAGCAGCAGAACATCCTTTCCCTGAATGAAGCTATCGTAGCAGCAGAATTGCGATCGTTTTTCAACAGGCTGCTGATCGAGGCTGCAGACTGTAAAGAAATGACCGACAATCACTGCAGCTTTTGTTTTAAGCCACATACTTTTATTTTTATTTGAACTATGTGTTATGGTATTCGGGCTACGTTTTATTTTCCATCTCTCCTTCGTAAGTGGGACATTCAAATGAAAGGTGTAAAACATGTGTTTTACAAAATGAAACTTTCAAAGAACGCACAAAAGTAATTTGATTAATAAAGAAAAGGAACTAACAATATTTTACTTACTGAAGAGTTAAATGTTTAATTTGTGGAAAATCAACCTACCTGTTTTTTTCCCTCTCCATTTGTTGATATGTCTGTTTCTGAATTACTTGCTGTTACTAGTGTCAGTGTCGTTATAATCTTCATGATGAAGGGAAGTTATATATTACAGTACTTTTCCTTATATATTTTTCATCTTAGCTTCTTGAATCTTCAGTAATTTATGTTTTAAAGATGAGGTAACGAGCAGATCACATGGCCAGAGCAAACTTGCGGTTCATGATATTGAATAAAAAGCCAGAATTAATAATTTCAGAAAGATGAATCTCGCAGAATTTACCATCGTTAGATTTCAGTTATGATAGATACACCACACAGCATTGCATATGGCAGATGGCACATCAGTGGCTATCTTATATGGTATCCAAGGAACTGAATTTTACTTGTGATCAAATAAATGAAGAATACTGAAAATCTCGAACATCATCCATAAATTTGCAATTTTTATTTTTTAATTCTTTTTTGTGCACATCTGTGGTAAATATCATTTTGTTCTTGGACTCCTAACTTGAAGGTCAAAAAATAAAAACTGACTATTTTTAGGACCAAAATTGCTATGAAAACGGGGCTTAGTCATTAATGCACTGGTCAATGTTAGAAATTTCTATTTTAAAATTAAAATTATTGTTTTCAATAAGCAGATTTATGTTTGAAACAAAATAAAAATGGACATAAATTGCAACAGAAAATGTAGATTTTATAAAATTTCTCATTGCGGGAGAGTAAAGAGCTAAGGAAATCTAGAAGGTACTCAAAATTATTATTCTTTGCAGAATGAAATGGATCCTTTGTGATGTTGGGAGGCCCCAACTTGTCAGCAACAGTAGTAGTGACTGCTATGAACTGGAAATTACACAGACTCTTAAGAAGGGTTTAACTCCCTTTTTATTTCACTTTAGTAATCACAGTTGCGTTCGCTTGACGCTCACAAACTACGCCGACCCGGCGGTTAAACAAAAATAGAAAAGTACAACTAAAAATAAATGACAGAATGCATAACTAACGAAATCACTATCTACGAGGCTCTATAATAGTAACTATCTTAACCGTGTTCTAAGATACAGCTGAGATTCAGCAAACTTTCTTATTAAGAATTTGAAAGATTCAACGAACTGTCGAAATAGGCACACAGGCCGAAACGCGCGGTACTTAAACTTTCTACCAAGCAACCTTCACGCTCGTGATTCAAGAAGCACACCTACAATCTCGTTTCCCTTCTATTTAAACTCAATTACTTCTGCTAATTTGAATACTCTGCGCGTTCTGCTACGATTTACATACTCTGGCATTGGCAATTCCAGGGGAAAGTAAAGGCTTGACAGGAAAGATAGCTTAAAATAAATGTTAGTTAAAATAAATATAAACCCTACACCTTTAAAAACCATATATCAGTTTTTAGCAAATTAATAGCAAAATTATTTTGTAGAACGCTAACAAAAATAATTTTTCGCTTCTAAACTTTTGAAATAATGAAGAAAACTCGTTTATGATTAATAAAACAAATGCATTTTATCAATCGCCATTGAAAAAATTACGTCTATTTGACAAAAATAAACTTTAAATCAAAAACGCGACAATTTACGACAATTCTGCTTTTCCCGGAAACACTGCAGGCAGCTCCATAAGCCTAAACGAAACAAAACAAAAATTCATAGTGACTAAATTATGACCATTTGTGCGCAGAACAACAATTCTATAGTTGAATTCCTAACATTTGCCGCCCGCTTTTAATTTTTTTTGGAAAAATAAAATTAATGTGTTAAAAATATCAAAAAATTGTTTTCGATTTCGTACTGTCCTAAAACAAAATAAACTCTTAACCCTTCTAGCCTTGAAGAGAATTGGTCAAAAGGGCGCGTAAAAGTTATTTCGCTTGAGTCTTACTGTGAAGGCTGTAGATTTATGTTTCCTTTTTGAAAGGGTAAAGTAAAATATAAATTGCTGTTTATCTTCTGGCAGCTGGTAGGGACAGGTGCGTCCTCAAATCAAAATTCTAGGATGAAATTGAAAATATTTCGGCTTCCATTTCAAATGCTAAGACTGTCGGGAAAAGTCAGACATTTGACGATTTAACTCTCCAGTGTCTAGGTCACTGATCTTGAACAGTTGTCGATTTTTTTTTCCTTTAAGGCCATGACATTTAACGGGTTAGTTAGAGGTTCATATTACAAAGGGAATGTAAACCCGGCGTTTAAAACAGAGCGATTGAGCAATCATATCCTTCAGCTTGGAGAAGGTGTCATTCTGCTTCCTTTCAGTTCAAAGAGATTCTGTGTTAATTATTTTGCTTATGCCTGCAGGATTAATGAATTCGTTGTTAGCAATAATAAACCTTCTTCTTACTTGAATGGTGATCACTAAAATTTTCGCTATTTTAATTATGATTTAAAAAAATTCATACTATTTTAATTATGATTGGTTAAAATCGTATTTTTAGTTATGATTAACATTATTAAAAAGGTTTATTGAATCTGAATATTTGCTTATAAATTCTACAGATTGATTGTTTTGTCGAGAACTATATTCTTCATTTGTTTGGTGACTTATGTCATTTGATAAAATCTTCAATGTAAAATCAGCCTTAAAATGGCAAAGATTTTTAATAAATTCCATCGAATTCGAGAGAGATCTAATGTAGGTGCCAATTCTTCAAATGTCAGTTATCCCTCAAAATCGATAGAGTCTTATAAAAAATCTATGACAATTTAAGGCTGCTTGTTGTCTCCTTATTTTACATTTTGCACAAGTGTGTTTCTCTTCGATTTAAAAATTTCGAGTATTCTGAATGTTTCTGTGTTTTTACGGGTAGCAGAACGCTGATGTAGTAACCGCTACCGCAACTGATATTTTAACTATATAGGGTAAAAGTCAACTAATAAAGCAATCAAGCGTATAATCAGCTATAATTTTACAGATTACATTATTTATAATATTCAGTGTGCAAGGTAAAACTGTACAGTATATAATTTATAATTAACTGCTTTCAAGTAAGATGTAGCATCATTGCTGTAATGATTAATTAATGGTATAATTTAAATGTTTATGTCACTTGGCTAGTGAGGTTTATAATATAAATGGTATTTTTATTAATTTGAGGGGGAGTTCTTTTATATCCCCCGTTCTACTTGGCCGATTGACGAAATTCAATTTGAGTTTAGGATATATATTAGATTTATATATAGCGTTGTTCTAAAATGCGAATTTTGGCACAAAATATGACTTTTTCTGAGCTTTTTCATGAAGTTTTATTTTTCGCCCATATTTCGAATCTAGTCTTCAAATTATGCAAAAACGTGCCACGGTTGTAAAACTCGCAGCATGAGTTTTTGAATATTGAAATTTTGAATAATTAAATTGATTTTTGTTCTAATAAGCGCATAGAATTGTTGCATTGAATCATTGCATTTGAATAATCGTATAGAATCATAATATTGAATTATTCATGAGTAATCGTACATCATTGTATTGAATTATTTATTTGTATAGTATTTGCAATGTGCAAGTAAAATTGTGCTGTACATATCTTATTATTGAATTGCTCACTAGTAATATGTAACATCACTTCAATAATAAGCACCTATATTAAAAATTATTATTTTGATGTCAGCATGGCAGATATGATTAATAATATGAATAGTATTATCATTAATTTAAGTAATAGGATTGAATCATTGTATATTTATAGTGAATCATTGTTTTAATATTCGCATATAATCATTGATTTGAGTCATTGTATTTTAGAAATTGTATAGAATTAATGTTTTTATAGTGTATTTATAGTCTAAGTGCAATTATTCATTTAACTGTATTAATATCCAATTTTAATATAATAACTGCATCTTTAGTAGTAAGCTGTAATATAAAAGTTAACAATGACATTCAGAACAATTAGAGACTTATGTGAGATCTAAGCATTTTTATACTTCTCCACTATAAATTTAAGTTGGCAATGTATGAAATATAAGCATTTGCATGTTCTTCGGTTTTTGTATACGGAGTTTAAATGTTGAATTTTGCATTAGTAAATTCATGTTGACAATGACGTCACTTATCAATCACAACAGTATAATATAGTCATTATGTATGATATATCTTCTTTATGTATTGAATTGTAAACTTTATATATAACTTGCTAAAATTACTTGCTAGGGTATTGAATTGTAATCTTATGTGTCACTTGCTAAAGTTATGTTCATAACTCATAAATACTGTGTTCACACAGATGTAACCATTTTTAATATCTATGTCTTGTAACACTAATCAATGTGCCCTATGAGTGGATCTCGTGTGGTCCTAACATGGGTCAGCTTTAAATAAGGGTGGACGTGGCGCTAAACCAATTAACCATAATGGTAAAGAGGTGGTGCCCACGTCCTCCGTCACTAAACTAAACTAAACTAAACTATAATTTTGCAGAACAAATAATATGTACACCGATTCAAAAAAGGGGGGAACTCTTTTATATCCCCCTTTCTACTTGGACGATTGACGAAATTCAATTTGAGTTTAGGATATATATTAGCTTTATATATAGCGTTGTTCTAAAATGCGAATTTTGGCACAAAATCTGACTTTTTCTGAGCTTTTTCATGGAGTTTTATTTTTCGCCCATATTTCGAATCTAGTCTTCAAATTATGCAAAAGGTGCCACGGTTGTAAAACTCGCAGCATGAGTTTTTACTTCCTTGTACGATGTAAATGCAGAAAATTTCGCATTTTGTAATCGCCAAAAATTTCGAGTATCATATTTCAACGAAAATATTCATTTCAGTGGCTCTCGAAACCATTTGAACGATCTTTTGGCGTGCCATCTATATATACAGGCAGAATAAAGGACTGTTTCTGGCAAAAAGGATTGCAAAATGGATTTAAAATGGATTCAGAAGAGATTTTTTCCTTGGCATCTGTACGTACGTACATATTTATGTATCTCGCATAATTCAAGAACAAGTAGCCGTAGAACGTTGAAATTTTGTATTTGTGATTGCTGTAACATGTAGTTGTGCACCACCTTTTGTCGTTGCAATCGGCTGCTACCGGGCTCGGTGAGCTTAGTTTTTTATTTCTATATGTTGGTAAACTGTGCATTTTTGCCTCAAAAGTTATTGATTTATGTCGTTTTTATGTTCCGGTTAAGGATTTTATGCATGCAGTTAAACTGCATGCATAAACTGCAATGGTTGTAGAATTATCAACAATTTAAAAGTTTAAGTGGCTAATGAACCGCCATTTGTTTACATTTAAAATTCAGTAGAATAAAGAATAAAGTCAGTTTCTGCGCCTTTTAGTGTTTCTTTCCAGAGTGAGACCAAAAGTAAATTTTCAATTGTGTGCACCGAAAAATATGCCTTCTTGCCGCTGGAATAGTCTTTTTTTTTTGCGTAGAAAATCTAATTTTAATGGTAATTTTTTTAAACTGTTTTAACTGTATTTGGTGCTTTATGTTTTTCTGTATTTCACAATTTTTAATGACGATGTTTTGAGCTTTTATGTGTTTTTGCTTTGCCGCTATGTGGGAACTGAATTGATTGAATGAGAAATATACCTCTAATAAAATTCGAGGAAATAAGTTTAAGAAAAACGCAGAAAAAAATGTGTATAATTCAATAGGCTATACTAAGAAGTCATGTGGTGTCCACATCAAATTCAATTCTTGAGTACGTCAAACAATATGCCAAAAATATTATAAATAAAGCATGCTGTCTTCTACTACAGAAATATTTAACAGTGGCGAAATTTATTAGAACATAAGATTTTTGTCTTTATTCTTATGTGCGGTCAAGGCAACAAATAAATTCTGAAGGATGTTTTATGTTCAAAGATATTTCGTGACAATAGTTGCATAGTAAATTTCTTAAACGAACCGTTGTTTACTTGAAAGGACCACTAATTTTATCAATTAAAGACATCTTCTTTCCAGCAAAACTTATTATATAAATATAAGATTTAGAATAAATGCATTTTTAAAAGCCAAATTGTAATTCGTCAAGATCTGAATTCCAGTCATTAGTAATACAGTTAATGATAATTATTCTTACATTTACTTTCACATTATTATTATTTTTGTTTCGTTTTCTATTAAATTAGAATTTATTAAATTTTTTCTTGCAAGCTAATTTCAAAAATTTGAAAAGTTGTCCTTTTCTGTGAACATACTGTTAATTTTGTATCAATCAAAGTTTTAATACCTGCACTTCTACTCTTTCCGTCAACTCTACCAAAAACCCAAATAAAGTGAATTTAATTAAGGATTAGCAACCTATTTGGAACCTATTGGAAACCTATTGGAAAATTCAATCTATTGGAAAATTCAATCATTGGCGCTGTATCATGTTCCTCACGATTGGATAACTATATTGGTTTAAAAAATAGTAAAGGTTTATTAAAGGCCATTAAATTCTAATTAACTGTTTGATTTGAAAATATTTAAACTATTGCTATATTCTCAGGCACAAACAGCAGAGTTTTGTTAACTCTTTAGTTTTTAAACTACAAAGACATAATAGAAATGAAAATTCAATTCCATTTGCTATTACTGTATTCCCTTTGTGTTCTTGGAATATAAGCTGAAGACATGACTATTATCTCCATTTCACCTTGGGAAGATTAAATAGGTGTTTAGATTAAGAGACATTAAGTTTATCTTACAAGCTGAAGTGTCCAAACAATGCTGCAGTTTGAAAAGTTTGGTTGAGTAGGCAACTTAAATAGCTGAGAAATAAGCAGACGATTTTTAATTTTACGATATTCAGTCGGAAACCGTTCAAATACATTTTAATGAAACTTCCCACTGGTCAATAACCACTTCGCGGGTCCACTTTGTCCTGACAATGAATATGTGTATATAGTCATCCCGTGCGTTCTCCAGATTTGTCTCCTTGCGATTAGGTTTGTTTCCTAGAAACTAAAGTGTCCATTTAAACGAAATTTTCTTTTCTGATATACAAAAGATAAAAGAAATGCGACATTCTACTCCAAGGCCGTACCAAAAACAAAATTCTACAAGCTTTGCTTTTAATTACCTGTCGTTATTTGTTTTAAGACAGTAAGTTGCATTGATGTAAACTCAAAACCGACACTGATTCAAAATCGACATCATCAAAACCGACACTCGAACCGACATATCGAAACATAAAAGCCGACACTGATTCAAAGTCATATTTTTAATACAGTCAAAAGTCTTTAATCCGGACTCGTCGGGACTTCGGCGATTCCGGATTATCGGTTTTCCCGGATTATAAATCATCAGTTTAAATCTGGTAAGATGGCATGCAGAAATTATAAAATTAAAACTATGAAACCGTAATTTATGAAATAAAGAGCAATTATGGTCTAAAGGGTATCACAATTTACAAAAAAAAAAAAAAAAAAAAAAAAAAAAAAAAAAAAAAAAAGCTTAATATTTATTTGTTTACTTTAATAAACATTTCTTTCAACGCGCGCATGCGTAAAGCATACATTACAGATAGTCGAAATTAGAAAATTGCAACCAGAAAACTATTTGATGTGTATTCGTGATATTTATAATGACGAGGAATTTGATTTAAATTATATCAAAGACGGAGTACATCGAGATGAAATACTACATTTAGTAAGGAATTAAGCCGAATAAAATAAAAACATTTGCCCTGAAGATAAGGATAGTGCTGACAGATCAACTTCCAGTTCATTGCGCGCCGCGACGTTCCCCTCCCCCGCCGCAGAGCAGCGTGAAATTGATAAACAGATTTCGGAATGGTTAGAGAAACAAAGGATATGCCTTTATCCATTTTTTGCAGCAACTCCACTTTTTTGTTTGATGGACATCGAAACATGCTTTCGCTTTGTAGATCCTTTGCCATCTCCAGAATCGGAAATTCTTTTTGATATAATCGAAAGTTCAAGCTTACTTTTATAAAATTGCTCTAACAGTCTGCAAAAAATAATAAGCCGGATCCAATTAGAAGATTAAGGAACAATCTGCAACATTAACTAAAATAGATAACAACGCAATCTGCAACATTAACTAAAATAGATAATTAGATAATTTTAGCTTAGCTAATACCATCCGTTATACATTAAACGCGCATGCGTAAACGTATTATGCGCATGCGTAAATGCATATGCGCAGAAAGTTTGTAGCTTTGAGGTCCGGATTATAGATCATTTCGGATTATGGACGTCCGGATTAAAGACTTTTGACTGTATTTGTTTTTTTAGGAAGGGGTGTTCCTTCAGTTTGGGCTTACTGAAATTTGACCATGCTTGGACTGATTCTCGGATATTTTGCATCAAAGCAAAAATCTTATGCAGCTATACCGTAGCGCAATTAGCTTCGAACTAAGTATTTAACAATACTAAGTTTAACAGGTTGACAATTTAAGAATATAATTAAGTTAAGAATATTATAAGTTCAGAATTAAGAATGCTATAAATTTAAGTCTGACAGTTTTCACAAATCTTACCTTTTAGTAAAAATATATGAAATATAAATTTTATATTAACACACTTACAAAGATGATTTCAATTAGATAGATTTTTCTCATATTATTACTGTTGAGAATTTTGTACACATGTCAAAAATGTTTATAAAATTGTATGTAAATTGTAGTTTCTCTTGCATAATTTAATTTAACACGAGAGCGAAGCATTCCGGGAAAAGCAAGATTATAGGAGTAAGTCCATTTAACATTGAGATAAATGGCTATCTCGCTAAATTAGTGAGGTAGCAACAAGAAATCGCCAAACTTGGTGATTATTTTGGCGTCATTTTAGTCCGATATTTATGTAATTGTAACTTTGTATACCTATGTAACTGTAACTGTATACCTATTTAACTGTAACTGTGTATGCCTTCCAGCAACTTCGAGAAGCACAAGGTTCTAGAAATAGGAGGAAAACTACATAAGAACGAAGACAGTATCATTCTCATTCCGAAATCCGGTAAAAATCACTCTCAACCGATGGTGATCGGCCCATCAGTCTGCTGGACTCAGTAACATTTTTGAACGTATTATCCTTCACAGAATGAAAACTTATTTCACCCTGCCTTCCTCAGAGCAGTTCGGGTTCCACAAAAAACTGTCAACTACAAAACAACTTGTTAGAATTACAGAATTTGCTGCAGCGGTTTAGCGCTAAATTAAATGTGGCTATCCTCATGCTAGACGTGACGAAAGCATTTGACCGTGTATGGCATGATGGACTGATCTCCAGGCTTATTGAATACGTACTCGTACGTTTTCAATAAGCCTGACTCGAGAACATGTCCTAACTATTTACACTTTTATATCTAATAGGACATTCAGAGCATCTGTTGGTGATGCGTTTTCTACAGTAAAAAACCAGGTAAACTGGCCTTCGACAGGGTTCGTTTCAAAATTGGTCCCATATTTTATCTTCTGTATGTTACTGACTTTCCAAAGATTCAAAATAATTATAACTCCATGTCGGCATTTTACGCTGATGACGCCGCTCTAGTGTTTAAATCAGTTGACATTAATTTCGCTATCAGGAAGCTTCAAGATCACATCCCAGCTTTTGGAGAATGGTGCAAACAATGGAAGTTGTGCATCAATGCACAAAAACCACAGTTACTCCTCATCAGATGCAAGAAACGTAATATCGTAATTAAAAATAATCTTCTCCTCTTCAATAAAACTGTTCCGATCGTTAAACTAGCTCGATATTTAGGAATCATCCACGCCTCGCATTCAGCAAAGCCTTAAAAGAGATAAAATATTTGTACAAATTTAAATAAAATCATAGAATATCATAAATGGAGAATCCAAAGATGTCTCAATTGGAATTGGTGACGATTCAAGAGTCTGTTCAAAGAAGTGTATGAATATCAGCTAAAAATAGGCATTTAAACAGCATTACTTATAAATTGCCCAATCATTAAACTACGCTATCACTATTGTATGCGTTTAATGTTATAAAATATTATTCAGTTATTTCAGTTAATTTGCATTTAGCACGAACAAATAGAAAACATACATATTTTACAAAATATATAAGCCAAAACATTATTAAGAACGTCATTGTAAAGATTAAATATTTTAATGCCTGCTTTATAACATTATTTGAAAGGAAATAATCTCACTATGTTTACATTTATTTGAATGAACATTAGATACAGACTTATATATAGGCAGGAAAATACGATTTAGGTCTTTCCATTTATAAACTTAAAGCAGTAAATATTGCTCAACATTAATGAATTTTAAGAATCGGCAGAATCAGTTTTCAAATAGGCTTGATTTCGAGATATAAATTTTAAAAAATCTACCATTTTACATAAACAACAGATTATGCTTTACATCGTAATTACTGAGTTATTTGGTGATTAATACATTTCTGTGAATTGGAGGCGAAGGCAATTAAAATACTCAGCGAGGATGATTTTAATCTACCTTACTCAAATTGTTATTCTAATTGAAAACTGAGTAACAGAAATAGTAAGCGTTATGGAAGAGATTTGTGTTAGTCTCTTGCTCATTTAATTGCTAATAATAGCAGGGTTATAGCTGCGCACATATTCTAGAATGGAATCTCAGACTAATAGACCAAACCTCTTTAGAGGTGAATGGTGAATGCCATTGTTGTGAATCCTAGCCTTTTCTGATCTATTCGTTTCAGGGTTCGTTTCGAATTCTGGAAACAACACTTTTGTCGATTTATCGCATAAGCACATTAAGTGCAGAAACAGCCCAAAAGCAAATAAAGCTTATTAAAGTATTCATTGGAAATTACGACTTTTAAATATACACAGCATTAAAGGGACGGGGGACTTTAAAATAGCTAAAAATCAACCAAAATACTGAATTTTTTTTTTACTCTCGTAATATTCCACATACGTAATTACAAAAAACCGAGTTCAAATATTCTGATTTGTAAAGAAGTTACAGGCATTTAAAATGGGTAAACAACGTAAACTTTGCCCCTTAAAATTTTGGAAAAAATGTAAAAAAAATGTATTTCAACAGTTATTTACTGATGTTATAATTTATTGAATTGGCCAAAAGAAGTGTTTATTTATTTAAAACAAAGGCTAGAAATGTCAGTATTGACAACTATTAATGAATTTAACTTTGATTATGTAAATGCTATAGACGTAGAACAGGAGGAAGTCAACTCGTTTTCCCTACAACGTTGCAAAAAAGCGTGATCAACGTCGCTTGAACCAAAGCAAAAAAAGAAGTTTACCTGCTTTGGGGGGGGGGAAACAGAAATAGTAAAAAATATTGTAAAGCATTAAAAAATAATGTAAATGTAACAAATGAAGGTAAAAAATACGATGCGGGTGAATTTTAAAAGTTTCATTAGATATAATGCATAAATTGTTTCTAGCTCTAACTTCGAATCACGTACCAATTTGCGATATGTTTATTTTTCTCAAATTTAATATTATGAGATTAAAAATAGTTAAATGATACGAAAATGTTATCCAGTGTCTATATATCCATAAAGTTAATTTGCTGTTTCTCATGACCATGTATTAAAGGTAAGTTTGAAGAAAAACTTTAAATTCAGTTTTCTCAAAACAAATTTTTTCGCAGTTCGTGTATCTTGAAAATGCTCCATGCGTCTCATTTTTAGTTGAAAAGGGATCATATTTGGAAGATATTATCTTGTTATATGTTACAGTAGCTCCATGTTTGCATTTTTGGATATGAGGTTATTAAGAAGTTTAAACTTGTGATAATGTTTAACAAAAGGTGACTTTTTTCCGAAAACTGGGTTTAAGTTCACAAAAGTCCTTTTTAAAAATTTCTGATCCATCATATTCAATAACGGATACACCAAAACCTTTTGTCAAGTCTTTATAACTAACTTTAAGGAAAAATTAGGAAAAAATATTGAAAATTAGCGCGCAAGGAGAATTTAAAATTTTTAAGTAAATTAATTAATTATTTGTTTTAAAATTTTTTAGTTAAAAATCAATTGAAATTTTGAACATATATTTTATAAACTTGTTGAAAACACAAAAACTTAAAAAACTAATTTTTAAAGTCCACCGTCCCCTTAAATCATACCTTAAATGATCTATTGCAATTTGTAAAAACTAAGACACACATTACAAGTTCATTACAAGAATTTGGTGATTTATTTGAACGCGTTCATATAACTAACAAAACTGAAACCTTCATTTAAATTTGACACTTTTTTTGGACCAAAGTAGATAACCTTGGAGATTATTTTAGTTAGCATCTTAGTTTTGTGTTAATTCTTTCCTGCAACTTCTATTTCTTCCGCCAATATTCAATAGCCATCGTCATATCTATATGCAGATATATGCAATAGCCATCATCATATTGCAAATTAAATTGAGTTCAAATAACTGTCTAGTATGTACTTTAGATGGTATCACACTTCAGGTTTTACTAGTAGAGTTTTCTTTCTCTCTCTCTCTCTCTCTCTTTTTTTTTTTTTTTTTTTTTTTTTTGAGTCGTTTAATTTTGATTTTTCTCAGTGGGGTAAGAAAGAGTACTCATATCAGTCCTTCCATCAATCAAACTACGTTAAATTCGAAAATGTAATTGGAAACAACGTGACTAGGAAATATGCTGAAATGATGTCCAATTATGTCCAACTCTTAAGCGTTTTGGTCAAGCAACTTTTGGATGTAGCTTACATATCACAAAATGGCGATATCTAATGTAATAAACATGAAAATATTATCATTACATCAATTTCTAAAGAATAATTTCGGTTAAAAGATTTCGAGAATTCAGAGTCTTAAATGAAAAGAATACGAGAACTCTTGGGGGTTCTGCTAGTGTTAAATTCAATTAAAAAATGTAATCCGGTAAAGATTCATGAAAATCCCAAATGGTAATGTTATCACGGTTTTTGACAAAATAGATTCAATTTTTTAATATGCGTTTCATTAAAAATGTGCGTTTCATCGTGAAGCAAATTTTAGAGAAGTATAATTTTTACGGGCATCTGCTGCCAAACAGAATAATGGTATTCAAACAGAGGATAATCTTTGAAATAAGTGTTCTCCTTCCGCCTAAAAAAATAGGAAATGAAAAGCCGAAAGGGGATATCACGCTTTTGGGAGGTAGCTTTGACACTGCACCTGAAAGCAGTTTGTTTTCTGAGCCATTTATCTGCTTGCTGATGTATTTCGCGGAATGATTTTTGACTTCGTCAGCGCAAGTTACGGTACCTGTAACTTGCGCTGACGAAGTTCATTAAGTACTGAAATTACTTGTTCTGTTATAGATATTTAAACAGTTTATAAGGTATTTCTTCCGCCTTCTTGGCATGCCTTCGTGGTGTGATGGTCTGCACGCTGGGTGCGTATCCAGAGGCCCATGTTTCCATTTCCGAAGAAGGCGTTGCATATTTTTCATCTTTCCTATTTCCAATTAACCTAATGACTCTACGGTGGCGCCCGAACTAAAAGGGTGGTGGATGATTTGGCGATTCCAATGAACCTAATGATTCTACAAGTTACATTTTAAAGGTTCCCGCAAATACTGGTGGCTGAGTAATATTAGATTTTAGTTGTACCACAAAGATGTAGCTTTTAATAAACTTTTAGTAAATTTTTACCTCTAGTTTTTGGAGGTCTAGATTTCCAGTTAAATACGAAGAAAAAAATTCGTCGGAAGTAAAGGAAGGTTAAATAGGAGTAATGTAATCAATTATCTTAATTTTGCAAACTTAGCATTACCGCAGTGTCAGTTCTTCTTAGTGTCCAATTTCTAGAGTAAATCCACTGACCGGAAGGCGTAGACACAAATTATGTCGTTCCTACGCAAAAGGAAAACTTTACAAATTGACTGCCAAACTGACGCATTCTGATTCTAAACACACAGTGCGAACTATATCTCATACCACTCTTTTCACATACTGCTACTGAGTGAGCATTGCTCTTATGCACTCGAATTATCGGATATTGCAAGTGACAGAAAACCGTTTTAATTCAAATATTTGAATGTCCCGTAAAAGAAAAGTTGTTGTGACTTATCTTATTTGTCTCACAATAACACCAGAACAAGTGCACGAATTTTATCATGGAAATTCCACGAATTTTATAGTGGAGAGAAGCCTTGGGTCTAGAGCTCGTTATAGGTACAATTAGACTTTGCACAATTCTGTCCCAGTTTTGAAACAGAATCTCCCGTAAGGAACGGATGCAAGGTTCTCCCACCCCTCCTTCTCTTACCGCTAAGCCTCTCGAAAGGACGTTCGGCTCTCATGCCGCAAAGACATTATACACAATTATAAAAAATCCAAGTTTTCTTCGAGTCTCAATTCCAGGCCCAGTGGTACGGCAACCAGCTTTGCTAACCATTATAAACCGACCTAACGGAAAAGAAAAATACGCAAAGAACGAGTGATTTAGAGTGGGATGTTTTCTAATTGACATTTCAGATATTGATGGAAAATATGCATTTTTCATTTTATTCTTATAGAATATTACACTTGTTATCGTATTTAATTTTTCTGACATATTCAGAACAAATCCACGAATATTATCGCAGCAAGGAGTGTATTTTTTGCGCCTGCCGTTTGGCATAAGCACTGAGCACCACACTGGTGACAGCACGTCTTCTGCTTAGTTCCCCTCCCCCTCTGGGTTTTGAGTGAGAGATAACCATGGAGGATGGAGATAACATCCCGGTGGACTGGTCCGACAGTCTGCCACCCCTCACCTGCTACCACCAAACCACGTGAGAGAACTTTAGGCTCTCCATATATTTAGAGTGCCCCCCATGCAGCAAAGGCATTATACCCCATCCACTTCTCCGGAATTCGAACCCGAGCCTTCCGTACGGTAATCAGAGTCACTAAGCAATTTCTCGTTAGGCTGCATTCCTATAGATTAATACGATTAAAGCGGTTTTTGTGAAACATATTGAATTCGCATTATTCTGAAAAATATATTTGATTTTAGTTTTATTAATTTATTTCTACCAGTACATGTTTACTATAAGCGCCTAATATGTATAATTAACACTTATTTTCTACAACAACATTACTAGTTAGCAATATAAATAGAGTAAACAAATACGATTGTATTCACAGTGGATGTCGAGGCCCAAGATCGCGATTACGAATTATATAGTAGTTGGCAGTTTATGTGTCGAAACAAAGAATGGTTATGGTTGGTTAAAATCTAAACTGCGATTTCTCATAGAAACTGGAAACCAATTTTTTAGAATAAAATATCTATGCAGTGTTATGTTACATTAGAAATCATTTAGTACAGCGCAAATTTTAACTGACATAATCAATTAATGAACGTAAAGATTTATAGGGCATAGATTTCACAGTCCATAATATTTTTGCTACATATGTATTACAAACGTCTTATATTACAAACAATTATATATTATAAACTTACATTTTATAAAATATGTATAAATTATAAATATACATTTTATAAAAATAAAATTATACATATTTATAAAATATAAATATATTTTATAAATATGTACAATTTTGAATATTGAGAAAATGAAAAATACTATTCATTTAAAAAATGAGAGTAACTGATTTTACAGCTTATGAATTCAATTTTAGTTTACTCTCAGTGTTCTTAAGCGGGTTTCAGCGAAGCGATTTCCCGTTAAGCGAGGATAGTATAACTGGGTACTTAATTTTACAGACAATATTGTATCACACAAGCTAATAAAGGGCGCCATACACGTCAAAAAAGTGAAGGCCATTAGATCGTATAGATAAATTTCTTAAATTAGATCTTAAATAGACGTTAAATTAATATGATTTTAGACATATTTTGCTCAAATTTTCCTATGTCTGTGCTTAACAATACAAGATCCGCAGATGATATTTTTGTAAAAGGCGTATTCCCTGTTTACTTGTACATAATTATAGATTGCTTCAGCTAACCACCGAACTGATTTAAATTCTGTAGACTGAGCAGATTGCTTTGCAGTGGTGTAATGCTGATCATCAACCATTTTTCGAGACGTTCCTGGAAATCAAACTTCTGTTTTGCAGGTGTGGCGTTTATTATTGCCTGACATCCGGCTAACCTTATGAACAACATGCAAAAATTTCTGTTGGGGGTAGTTTTAATTAACCGTCGTCTGCCAACGAAAGCATTTCCATGTAAATTTCTTGTAGTATTCTAAGTTGCGTTGATCGTTTGTATGTTTTTTTATTATTATTATTATTATTATTATTTTCAGACCTATCTGTGCTGCCCAGTCTATGATATTGTATTGATTTAATTTATTCCTTTTGTACATTTTCTCAACCATACTTAACTTTTGAATGTGCATATGTAGATTGAAAGTGTGACATGGTTTCTCACATTTTTCATTCTTACTTATGTGGTACAAAATTTAAAGAGTTTGTTTGAGGACTCCTGGTTTAAACGAAAAAAAGAGTGATTGATTCTTTTCATTTATATCGAAAATGAAATGAACGGCTAGAATAGGATTTTAAAATATTGTCAACTACATCAGATTTTATGCTGCAAAAAGAACTTTTCAGAATGGTTGGTTACTTGAATGTGGTAAAGTATGCAAAGGGCAAGACGGATGCCTTTGTGGAGACGTTTGTAAGAGAAACTGACCTGCGCAGCGTAATGCTTCTCATCCTTGTTTCACATACGGCAAAAACCATCGAAACCCCATGCACTCACCTTCTGCCAGTAAAGGAATTCGAGACTAATTATCAGCTTCTGCAGGCGTCTGATGGGTCCGAATGTAAAAAAAAAAAAAATAGAATAGTTTTATAATGATTTCCATCACGTGGTGTAATACTTCCATGTGCTTGTAATTTCTTCCTCTTTCACGGCACTCTGAGTGTTTCTGTAAAAAAAAAGATACTATTTTCTATTTGAATGCTGTAGTAAATTCAAAGTGGACAATTTTTGATTTTCAACTGTTATATTTAAAGGGACGATATGCAAGTTATACATTTCCGAACTAATCATGAAATCATTTTTTCTAACGTAACAAATACAGTCGAACTCCCGCTGTAATGAATTAAAAAAGACCAAAAATTGGGTTTCGGTCTAGTAGGGAAGGGGAGAATGGATCATCTAAGGAAAAGATCGCAAAAACTTATTTATGAATCACACAAAGCAGTGTTTAGCATTATCACATCTCTCAAATGAAGTTAATAACTCTAATTCCAAAGATAATATTAAGAGTTAATTGCCATTATTATTAAATACAATTACTATATTTCTTTTCTGTTGTTTTTCTGTTTCACCATACATTAATGATTTTACTTATCCGAACCAAGCAAACCAATAAGGATAAAAAATTACTTTAAAAACGAATCGCATATATAGCCTCAAGCTCATGAGGATCTATTATCTCTCTCTCTGAATAGAAAAAAAATTCTATAATAGTATCAACCTTGTATTGAAGAGACATTAGGCTATTCTAGTCTGATGCTGGAAAAGTGAAAAATGAGCAATGCGCTAGCTGTGGCTCGAGCCTAGACTTCTCGAATACGCGCCGAGTGTACTGCCGGTATACAACGAAAGCATGCAGAAAGGAGGAAGAAAATACCTCATACACTCCCCCTTTTAAAGGGCGATTGGGCATTAGGTGACCCAATCGCCAAGTCTTGGTGGTGAAGAATTATCATCCACGGCATTTTAGTTCCGGCGCCGCTCTAAGATTATTATAAGTAAGAGATTAGAGTCTTTAGATTATTATAAGCAAGAGATGCGAAAAATGAACAGTGCCCTCATCGGTAGTCGAAACTGGACTCTCGAATTCGCGCCGAGTGTACCAACCGTTACACCACAAAGGCGTGCTGGAAGGAGGGAGAAAATACCTTATAGTATTGTCTAAAAAATC
This sequence comes from Stegodyphus dumicola, assembly GCF_044657685.1. NCBI lineage: Eukaryota > Metazoa > Arthropoda > Arachnida > Araneae > Eresidae > Stegodyphus > Stegodyphus dumicola. The sequence continues at coordinate 207,770,704 of NC_140771.1, forward strand.
TATAAAGGAATATGAATGAAATGAAAGAACCGATTTAAATTATTTGGCTCAGATGGTCAATGGCTTTTTTGGCTCAGTGCCTGACGGGATAAGATCTTCTAAAGTATGTTTATTGATCCTCATTTTCCAAGTGGGTGATACACCTTCCAAGCACCGTGCAGCCTTTGTTTAGAACACCGAGAAAAGTGGAGATAAAAGTAAAATAGCAGTAACATTAAAGTACATTTCGTTAACTTGATAGCTTAAACTTGGGCAAACTAAAGAGTTAATAATTTTTTAATAGAAAATTGAAGAAATTCTGGATAAACGTTTGCAAAATGCAAAAAATTCAGGCAAAGATATCTACAAAGCTCTTTTTATTCGTTTAGAATACTTACACTACAGTTACATAAAACAGCATTAAATTTGTAAGAAATTAACGCGACCAAAAAACTCATTTATTATTTACGGAGGTTCCTTATAAAACAAGTTTTCTATAGTGAGGTCTGACTGTAACTTACAATTTGCCGTATATTCCTCGTAATTTTTTTTCAAGACCAGCAACACTTTATGCACCGCAAATAGAATTATTAAAAATGACACCAACACCTGCTACTAATTAATTTGTACTCGATGTTCTTCGTTAATTCTGTTTCGGGTGGTCCGGAGAGCAACATTCTTGGAATGCTCATTACTTTGTATTTTCATTATAATTTCTTTCTTCCTTCTTATTGCAATTTAAGACTCGCTTCTTCACGCGCTATTAACTGAATCTTTTATTCTTCTATCTCTTTAATTCTTTTTTTATTGTTCATTTGGTCTTTCTTTTGCACTTTCGAAATAATTTATTTAAGATTTTATGAGAGAATGTAATACCAAATTGCTATAAGATAATTAACTTAAAAATGTACTTTTAAAAATTATGCTCTTTTCTGTCCATTGTTTTTATTTTCGCAAAAATTCCTAAGTAAAAAATGCGAGATTAAGAACGGACACATGCAGAAAGGCAGTTGTATAAAACAGTCGGTCGATGTATAAAACAATCGGTCGGCAGATGTATAAAACAGTCGGTCGATGACTTTTCACGCTATACCCAATGTTTGAGCACGCTATACCGCTAAAATAGCGGTATAGCGTGCTCAAACATTGGGCCCTTCTGTCAAAGGATCCAGTGTTTCAGTTCTTTAAAAAGCTTAGATTTTACAGCAGAACCTATTGAAGAGAAACACTTTCGAGGAAGACAGGTCTACATTGACACTGTATATTAGCGAGACCCATCCAGTCTCTAACAGAGGAAGAAATGCATCCAGCCAAAAAAACAGTGAGGGAACTAATACTAAGAAAAGACGTACCAATTTCAATACAACGCTGCACCAAACGTATATAAATACATTTATATACTAAAGAAATATCGAACTAAGTGAATTTTAGATCATTCAATATATTTATATGTATATATCCACGCTGTTATCCGGCTCAGTGATCTGAGTTTCTTTACTCTTATATGTTTGTAAATTGTTCATTGTTTTCTTTAAAAATGATTGAATTATGTTGTTCTTATCTTCCGGTTAAGGTTTTTATGCCTTTAGTAAATCTGCATGCAATATTTTTAGAATTATCAACAATAAAAAGTTGTTTAGGTGCAACTAAGCCTAATAATTTTTGTCATGGCGGCCATTGTTTGTTTAAATTTAAAACAGCAAAATAGTAGATTTGTTGCAAATCTAGAGAAAGTAAGCTTCCTAATAACAAAGATAACGCCTTCTTTCATTATTGAGAATTAAACCATGCTTAATACATTCTGGAATTTATTCGAGGAAGTTATCGTTTAATATTTACTTCATAATTTTTAATATAAATATTTTGAGTTTTTATGTATTTTTGCCTTGTCGAGGGTGAGAACTGAATTAATTGAATGAGAAATACTGAATCGACTGTGAAAAACTGTTTCTTTTTTGTTGTTGTTGTTATTTGCTTAATTTCTTTTATACATCGTTTTAGATTTATTATAGTATTTGAATAGAACACGTGGCAACGATTAGATAATTCTTAAGATGATATAAATTTTGTGCATTCTGAGTTAAAAATTGAAGGAAACGTAGCGCTGTTAAGTGAACCTAGGGCCAGAGTGTCGCTATGGTAAACAAATATAGTGAATTTTAAAGAGTGCATTCATTCTATTGTGGTTTATGCGCTATCGACGAAGTAGATTTAATTCAATCCAATAAGTTTAAATGAAATGCAAGAAAAAATGCGTATAATTTAATATTCCTTACAAGAAAGTCATGTGGTGCACACATCAGATTTTTTTATTTATGGGAACAGCTTATGCATATTTACAAAAACAATCATTTAAGGTTAATAACATCTTTCAGGGTTTTTTTTTTTTCTTTTTGGTAAGCCTTTAAACAAAAAAAAGTAATTTTTCTTAGAGCCGCAAACATCGCAAATGCCTTTCAGTATGCTTTTTTTTTCTTTTTTCTTTCTTTTTTGTTTGTTTTTAGAAACGTTTTCATGCAAGCTTTTGGATTTTGTTTCTTCTTTGCATTTCAAACAGTATATACCATTACAAATGTCTTTTTGCCTGTATTAATAGGTCTAACGTCCCCTCTTTCTATTCTCTCGCGCACTGTGGGATTTGGAATTGCGTCAAAATCTTCTATCATATTTTTATCATATACATTATTTCTAGATTTAGTGTATCTATTTTTTAAATAACATACATCATGTTTGTATACTATTTCAATCCACTCCATTAATAGGCTTAAACAATGGTATAAAAAATCTAGTAACCATTCAAGTTTTTTTTTTCTTTTTCAGATACTTTTCAATTGGGAAAATTTATAAATCTTTAATAAATTCTCACTATTTTACAAAAACTTCTTCCTGTGTTATGGTTTCAGCTTTCAGGGAATTTAACAGAGATTTATAAAGTACGCTTATATTCCTCTTTTCTTTCCGAAATTTTTAACGATTTGTCTAGAATTTGTATTATTCCTGCTACAATACTCATCGCAGAAATAGGCAAAAACGGGACAGCGGGTAACTGACGAGCAAACTGATATCATTGTAAATTTTATAATTCTTGCGATAAACATACAACCAACCTTCTCATTTATTTTTCATTTATATACGATTAAAATATTTTCTATGTCTCACTTTCCGACTTTAAAATCAAACATGATGAAATCATGCGGTTCTTTGATACACGTATTGTACATTTCGCTAAATTTTTCTCTTTCTATTTTTCCATGAATTTCTGTCATATGATCCGTCGTATTTCTTTCAGTTGTAGATATTATAAATAACTCAAAAATATGGAATAGTTACAGTTGATCCTTATTTCCTTAGGAATGTTGTAATAGGCCTGAACTAGATAAATGATGGACTCATTTTTGTGTCTACTGCTAAAGCTACAATTATATTGTCTTTATTCAGATCTAAATCTTCTAACTGCAAATTCTTTCAAGTCATCCATTGCAATGTATGGTTTGTTATATGTACTATATTTTCGTAACAATTCTTTCTGTAACTTTTTGTCGGTTGTAAAATTTATAATCTCTTCTCTCTGAATACCTTCAAATTTTTCAGTTAAATCTGAATATTTATCATTATGTATATTTTTGGCACATATGTGTAACGTATCGCAATTTAAAAGTTTCCGAAGTAAATTCACTGAACCACTTGTTTTTTCCGATACAGATTCTCCTACAGACACAAGCCTGAGAGCGTGGACGGGTTTTGATTGCGGATCTTGTAGAGACATTATATATTTTTGAAAGCAGGAAATCTAAGAACGAGCAATACCCTCGGCGGACTCGAACCACGGACCTCTCGAATACGCGCCGAGTGGGCTGACCACTACACCGCGAAGGCATGCTGAGAAGAAGGAAGAAATACCTTATATACTTCCCCTTTTAAAGAGCGACTGAAGATTAAGGGACCCAGTCGCCAAATCCTGGCGGTTGAGAATCATCATCCACCACCTTTCTTTAGTTCGGCCCCCATTGTAGAGACATTAGGTTATTTCGAAGCAGGAGATATGGAAAATGAGCAATGCCCTCACCGGGACTAGAAACACGAACCTCTCGAATACGCCTCGAGTGTACTGACCACTACACCACGAAGGCATGCTGAGAAGACGGGAGAATACCTTATAACCTGAGTAATCTGTTCTTATCATGTATGATAAATGAAGTTTTGTATGCAAGTGTTATTTGATTATAAATGAAAGGTACTAAAAGTGTAAAAAGGGAAGAAAAGCATGGGAAAGATTTTAGAAGCCATAAAACTACTAAAAGAAATTATGCTAAATAATGGAGACGAGTTTACAAAGGAAACTTAAATACTTAATTCCATTCAGAAATTTCTTAAGCCAGCCTGTTATTGATACGATAGAGAAAGCCTGTGCCTATGAAATAAAAGAAAATCCTAAGTTATAAAGGTATTTGAAAATTTTCTGACGTTTAATTGGAATAAAAACTTGAATATTAGTTTTTTAGAAGAAGATTATTTAGGCCAGTGATTCTGAACCTTTTCGAAGCTGCCGCCTCGCTAAGGAGCGAAAAATTTTCAATGCCTCCCCCCCTTTTGTGAAAATCTTGTAATTCAGCTATGGGAAAGAGCGGTTCCTGAATTATAAAAGGCAAAAATTCTAAGTAATTTTTTTCAGTAGGCTTACACACCAAATTTTTTATTTAACTCGATAGTTTTGCCTGAAAGGACATTCCTTTTGCTAAACGTTCGTTTTAGAATTGCAATAGAATTAATATTAAGGTCAGAAGAGGACATTTTTAAACATGAAATTTTGATTACATGAAGTTTATTACAAATTTATTCAATTCATGCTGAGATAACTTGCTTATTTTTGCAAGTAGTTTATGCAGTTAAATATCACTATCAGTTTTCTTCATGCATTCTTATTTTTAAGTTCAGCGGCAGAACATTAATTAAAGAGAGCAATTTTCTTTATAAAAGTTTCCAAAGTTCAGAAAATGCATCAAGAAAAGGAGCTTATTGTAGAAAAATATCACTTTACTAAGTATGCACGCCTAAACAAGGCATAATTCACGAACTCTACTAAAATATTTTAAGAAAATATCTGATGTGAACATCACCAGACTTCCTTATATGGTCCATTAAATTACGCACATTTTTTACTTCGCTTCATTTAAACTTAATTCCTTGAATTTCATTATAGATATATTTCTCATTCAAATAATTAAGTTCTCACTTGTCGGCAAAGCAAAAATAAATAAAACACAAAACATCCTCATTAAAAATTATAAAATACAGAAAAACCTAAAACCAAATACAGTTGAAAACAGTTAGGAAAAACAATTAAAATTAGAGTTTCTACATCAAAACAAGTAATTCGACCAATGGTCAGAAACACACAATTTTCGGTGTAGCAAATTGAAAGTTAACGTTTGGTTGCACTGGGGGAAAGACACTGAAATTGGTGCACTAACTGACTCAATTCACTTTTCTATTAAAAGTTTCAAATGAAAACAAATAGCGGCCTCGTTTAGCCTAGCGCCACTTAAACTTTTAAACTATGGGTAAGTCTACAACTATTGCATTGAAATTAACTAAAGGCATAAAACCCTTAACTGGAACATAAGAACAACATAATTCAATATCTTTTAAAGAAGAAAATGCAAAATTTACCAACATATGAGAATAAAAATACTGAACTCATCCAGCCGAATAACGGCAGGGGGCAGGATAGATAGGCCAAACTAAGCGTATGTGTATATACATTTGTTTCGTCGAATTGCAACGAAAAAGGGAGGTGCTCAACTAGATGTTATAGTAGTCCAACATACAACATTTTAACTTTCTACGGGTACTCGTTTTTGAGTTACGCGAGGTTATACATACGTACGTAGTAGGTATGTAGAGACATCACGAAAAAAATCTCTTCTGAATCCATTTTAAATCCCTTTCACAGTCAGTTTTGGAAAAAAAGAATCTTTTATTCTATCCGTACATCCATCCATATGTCACGCAAAATATCATTCAAATGAATTCGGGAGCGGTCCAAATGGATATTTTTGTTGAAATATGATGCCCCAAATTTTTCGCGATTACAATATTTCTTTACTTCGTAGAAGGAAGTAAAAAATAAAATCACAAAATCTTAGATACCGTATATTGAAATAAATTATTTTGTAATATAGATGTATATTATTTTTGTTTAAGTAATAAAAAATTTATGAAAGTTTGTTTTAAAAACAAATCTTTTGAAAGTAACATTAATTTCGAAAAAGGCTGCTGACAAAAATGAGTCACATCCATTTTATTATTAAAAAGTGCGATCATTGCTTAGATAACATGTTATTCGAACTGCTTTCCCGGTTCGAACTGCTTAAATGGAATTCCACTGTATTTTTTCTGTGCAGTTTTTGGTCATATTTTCTCGAATTATGCTTGTAATGCTTTCGTGCTTCTTATGCTTCCATTGTTAATTTCTAAATGGGCTATTTAGAGTATAAGATATTAAGAGTATGCTAGGTCTATGAGTAATAAAAAAACTCGTTCAGAGCGGCTAGCATGCTGTGCACGAAATATATTTTATGAAAAGATTTGAGCGTACTCTCAGGTGTATTGACTCCAATTAACGTTTTACAATACAAAAATATCGCAAGAGCGTGCTTCTTGCCCCCAGAAACCACCCCGCAAAAAATTCACGGGAAGCTGTTTGCTATATATTTGTTTTCAAACGGCCGCTGGGTTTAGATGCGTAGGATTGGTTCCTAAGATTTTTAAAACTTCTTAATTTTGATTTTATTGATTAACTGTTCTTTTTGTTTATTTTACATGTTATTTTGTTACCTTAAAGAATTATGGTTAAAGGAAAATTGGAGAAAAATAAGATGAAAGTAATAGTAATGCTTTTATTATTTATTTCTTACCATTATTTCTGAATACAACGTAGAGTAGTTAAAACTTTATGCAAAATTGGTCGATGATGCAAAATAATTCAATATTTCAGCACGGTTGTTTATCGTAAAAGTAACAGTAATATATGAATTACCCCTAAAGTAACTGGATAATTAGTTAGTACCATGTTAAAATTAAAGTGCTGTTTTCATACAGCTGAAAGCTTTCTCATTTCTTTTTACATCGACATTAAAATCTTCCATAATAATCATTGCTATATCATTGCCAACGCCCGCAACAAAGATAAAACATTTTCTTTTTACTGGTGGGTTTTACGTTTTTCATAAACCGCAATATGTCACAAATATTGCAAGCATATCGAAATTTATTAGCTTTGAAGTTTTTGACAAAATGTTGTGTACACAGCTTATAAATTTTTTTATTATTGATTATTTTTATTCAATTTTTTAATTTTTCATTTATTATTATTATTAATTATTTATTATTTTTACATTATTTATTTACTATTAATTATCATTATTTTTTTTAGTCCGAAGGGACAATTTTCCCTGAAGGGCTATTAATTTCGTTTTGGTATTTTGCGTTGAAAACCTTAAAAGGCTGTATCACTTTTCAAATCGTTGCCACCATATATTATCTCTCTATCTTATATTTAAAGAAATTAAATTATGAATAATCTGCATAAACGTATGTAAGTTTCTCGCATTGTGATAAAACAACGGTACCTAGAGCCATCAAAATTTGAATAACGTATAGAATATGAGCATGTGGAAACACTAATTTGAATTTTAAATTTGTTTTATTATCGATTTCAGATTTCGTAACACTTTCACGAATTTTTGATTTAAAAAACTAAACGATTTTAAAGCGAGCAATGGCAATACTGTACAAAAAAAAAAAAAAAAATTATCTCCAGCGTGCTAGACTCTGTACTAGAAATTCTAGATATGGTCATTTTAAAATTAATTTGCGATATTACTTTTGAACTGAATTTATAGTTTGAGTACGTAGAACATAATATTTAATAAATAAAGGTAATACACAAAACGTTATAAAACGCCCCTTTGGACGTAATTTAAAATCTGAAAGCTTTCAAATTTATTTATTAATTTTATTTATTATTTATATTTGTTATTAATATTATTATTTTTTAATTATGTATATTTATTAGTCCAAAGGGATTTCAGTCCCGAAGGACTATTGCTTTCGTTTTGGCATTTTGCGTCGGACTCATAAACGTCGGTTCACTTTTCAAACTGTTGCCACAAAATGTTAGAGTCCTGCATTATATTTGAAGAAATTAAATAATGAAAAATCTGCATAAATGATTGTCTATTTCTCGCATTATGATAAAACAATGGTACATAGAGCCATCCAATTTTGAATGACGAGATCCTACTGCGAATATGGGCATCTGAAATCCTAAATTTGGAATTTGTTTTATTATAGATTTTATATTTTGTAAAACTTTAACGAATTTTTGATTTACAAACTCAATGCTTTAAAAGCGAGAAATGGCAACGTCATATAGAAAAAAAAAATACTTTTATCTCCAGCTCGCGAGACTGTGTATATCGGAAATTCTAAAGATATGCTTAATTTAACATTATTTTGCGATATTGCTCTTGAACTGAATTTTATGGTTTAAGTGCAAAGAACATGATATTTAATAAATAAAGGTAACACTCAAAACGTTAAAAAAACGCCCCTTTGGACGTAATTTAAAATCTGAAAAATTTCAGATTTTTTTATTAGTCCAAAGGGATTTGAATCCCGAAGGACTATTAGTTTCGTTTTGGCATTTTGCGTCGGACTCATAAATGTCGGTTCACTTTTCAAACTGTTGCCACAAAATGTTAGAGTCCTGCATTATATTAGAAGAAATAAATAATGAAAAATCTGCATAAATGTATGTATATTTCTCGTATTGTGATAAAACACCGGTACATAGAGTCATCGAATTTTGAATAACGTAATCCTCCAACGAATATGAGCAAGTGGAAGACCAAATTTGAAATTTGAAATTTGTTTTATGATCGATTTCCTATTTTTTAAAACTTTGACGAATTTTTGATTAACAAACTCAAGGATTTCAAAGCGAGCAATGGCAACGTTATGCAGAAAAAACATTTTTATCTCCAGCGCGTGAGTCTCTGTATCGGAAATTCTAAAGATATGCTCGTTTTAAAACTATTTTGCGATATTGCTGTTGCACTGGATCTTATGGTTTAAGTGCGAGGAATATGATATTTAATAAAGAAAGGTAACACACAAAATGTTAAAACACGTCCCTTTGGACGTAATTTAAAATCTGAAACATTTCAGATTTTTTTTTTTTTTTTTTTATTTTGATCGGTATCTTCAAAAATCTCTTCGCTATAATCTGGTAAAGGTGCACGCAAATTTAACAATTTATTATTGGCAACAATAGAATAAGTTAAAACACCGCGTGATTTATATAAAAACTAAATGCTTCAATCGATTTTATTTTCTGCTTCTTTCTATGATATCGTTTGTTATGTTCTTTCCTTTTAAACGTTTTTAATTAGCTTCATTTAGTAAATCTTTCTTTTCTTTTTCTGCTTATCTCTTGCGCTGTATTCTTAGTGCTTCTTTATTTTTCTTCATTTTATATTTATTTCTGTACACACTGATTCAGTACGTCGCTCCCACAGCCGCTCGCCGTCGACTCCAACATTGAATTGAGCGGTGTTGTTGTTAACATGAACTCTTTCGTGAGCACTTGTGCCGTCACCAAAACATTGTGTATTTTTGCCTAACTTTGAGGTAGCTCTATCATACTTCTAATTCTCAAAACTCTTTTCCTTTTCTTATGTAATGTATACTCTAACTGTTAAATAAGGTATAAGCTAGAAGCAAAAACTATAGATTCTGGGTTATTGAGATATAAGCGTTCTAAGACCTGTTTTGCGTCTTAAAAGTTTTCGTTCTAAGACCATCATTTAGAAACGTTGTCCTACGTTAAAGAAAGAAATTTGAATTACTCACTAAGCAAGCGCAAGCACATTTTCGAAGTACATGTTTATAAGCAATATCCTTTCATACAAATATTAATTATCCTAATAACCAACTTCTCGTTGCATTCTCTCAACAAACGTCCAGTATCCAAGAGAAACATTCAATTTAAAAACTGCACAGAATTATCGCCCTCATTTATCCACGTGGCAACAGTGCTTATTTTCAACAGTCAGTAGTCCAGTATACAATTGAATGAAAAACTGTTGCCAAAACCACATTTTTAAAAGAATGAAACTATTCAAAATGATGCAACAAAATCGAAAAGATAAAATTTAAAAAAATCTGATTCGAATTTTGAAAAAATTGCTTCGAGGGGCATTGGCTCTTGTCTAGATGCACCTATATACCAAATTTCGTAGCCCTGGGTCTATTAGCTTACGCGCAGCATGAACGAAAGACACGCTGACTCTTTCTTTTATTATATGTAGAGATACTGTAGAGACATTAATTAAATTGGAAAAGGCGAAGCGATGAAAAATTAGCAAACGCCTTCGCCGAGAATCGAACCAGGGACCTCTCGAATACGCGTCGAGCGTGCTGGTCACTACACCGCGAAGGCACGCTAGGAAGGCGGGAGAATACAATATTTCGCACTTAAACCATAAAACATAAAATTCAGTTCAAGAGCAATATTGCAAAGTAATTTTGAATTGGGCATATCTTTAGAATTTCCGATACACAGTCTCGCGCGCTGGAGATAAAAATAATTTTTTTGTACAATGTTGTCGTTGCTCGCTTTGAAATCCTTGAGTTTTATAATCAGAAATTCGTTAAAGTTTTACAAAATATGAATCGATAATAAAACAAATTCCAAATTTTAAATTTAGGCTTCCACATGGCCATATTCGCAGTAGGAATACGTCATTCAAAATTGGATGGCTCTAGATACCGTTGTTTTATCACAATGCGAGAAACATACATACATTTATGGAAATTCTTCAATATTTAATTTCTTCAAATATAATACAGGGCGATAATATTTGGTGGCAGCAGTTTGATCTACAGAATTAACTTGAATCCAAGGATTTTGGGTCTAGAAGACATGTTCCAGGCAAACTTAGAGTTGCAACACCTATGGGAGAACGTTATTTAGCTCTTTTGGCCCAAAGGAGGAGTAACATTACTGTGCCTCAGCTCATTTACAAAGGCAAATCATTTAGTGGCAACAACAAGAATCTCAGCTACTACAGTGCGCAGACGCCTGTACAATAAAGGTCTGTATGCAAAACAACTAGTTGTTTGTGTCCGCTTGACCCGAGGACACAGAGGTCCCCATTTATGTTGGGCAAGAGAACACGTCTCCTGGACCAGTCAACAATGGGCGTCTGTTCTCTTCACAAACGAGCCCAGTTTCACATTGGAGAGTGATTCAGGTCGTCAGCTGATTTCGAGGGAACAGTGCACCAGATACAAACAATCCCACGTTGTGTAAAGACACATTTACAGAGGTGGTGGATTAATGGTTTGGGCTGGATCTCTTTCGATGGTCACACTGACTTGTATATATTCCATGGAGGAACTTTGAACTTTGCGAGATATCGAGACGAGATCCTTGATCAATATGTCAGCCAATATACCGCTGCTATTGGTCCTGGATTTCTTTTGAGGGTCGACGATGCCCAACCGCATCGAGCTTGGGTTGCTGAAGAATATCTTGAGGGTCACGTTATAGCGCTGATGGAATGGCCAGCTCATTCCCCAAATCTGAATCCGATAGAGCATCTTTGGGACTACCTTGGGGGACAGGACAGGTGCTTTAAGTCCTCTTCCAAGGTCTTTAGGTGAGCTTGAACAAGGATTAGTCTGTCTGGTCGTTGTATTCCATTTCACTGACTGACAACTTAATTGACATCATGGAACGTCGCTGCTGCCAATGTATTGCACCTAGGAGTGGACACATTCCTTATTAGAACCCATTTTTGTAATGTTACTACCCTATGTTTCCTCAAAAATCTTAGATATATTGTTCCTCCTAGACTGGATTTCGCTGCTAAGAGTGCAATTTTTTGTTGTAATTCCTGTTTGAGTTGAACTTAGAAACATTCTTTGTCGCACTCATCGAAGAACTGTTTTGTGAACATGTCCTCTAAATTTCTGGTTTTTATGTTGTTTTATACTCAAATTAGACACCAAAAAACATGTTGTTCATTAACTTTTGGAGGTCAGTGTATTTAAAATAAGAGCGAATAAAGATTCGTAAAACATTATTTCGTTGTTTTGTATGCTGATATTCTGTAGTCGATTGTGTGCTCGAAAAATAAGTATACCTATGCAGTGTTAAAAACTCAGTGCATTTTATAAAATAAACTCTGGTGTGTACACATATATTTAAGCACTTTTTTATTTCCAAAGCTAAAATAATTTGCCCTTCAAAAGGCATATTTTTTTCCCAAAGGCTAAAACATCGAATTGGAAGCTACTGCAAATTACCGGAAAATGTTTCGGCATAATTATATATTAAAAAAAATGTAATTGTAGTTAAGAAGTTTACATTGCCTTCGTTCAAGATTATTTGCGTAATGTTTAGCTGAATTAATAGATATGAAATATTTCAGTCGCTATTAAAAATTATTATACATCATCGAAAAAGCAAAATAAAACGCTACATCTTTTTATTTCCACCTATGTATGTTTCCACCTTCGTATAAATGCCTAAATACTGGAATTATTTAAAAAATTTTGCAAATGGGTGTTCTGGAAGATTTCGGGTTTTACTATTTTACTAGGGAAAAAAAGAAGAGAGAGAAATTATTTCGGAGTTACATCTAAATGAGACTCAAACTCATTTGCATACATATACCACGTAATGATAATCAGCAACGAAAAGAAATGTCGCAATCAAAAACAGTTTCAAATGTAAATTGCGCATCTTGAACTTAAGTTCCAACGGTGAGTTTCTTTTCCAAAGGATTTAATGAGCTCGTTATATACCGTATAAAAAATTCTTACTTTCATTAAGATATAAAAAATGGCCTTTAAAAATAAAAATAAAGTTTTAATAAATGCTTTACTATAATCATCATTTAAGAACTTTTCACTTGTTAAAGTTCGTTTATCTTCTGCGGAGGAGGTCGATGTATTTCTAGCCGCATGATGTAAGGGTACGGCGAACGAACTCTTTCACACTTTGCATGGGGTGTTTACGAAAATTTACCAGCTTAAAAAAAAATCGATTGACGTGTTTAAGCAGTTGCAGAATTAAACATATGAAAAAACTGCAGCATATCAGAAAGAGATTTGGCTTCTTTAAGATGATGCTGCGTTTGCTACATTATTTGTTCACTTAACTTCCTGTGTTCGTTGTCGTCTGCATCTAAAATAAAATCAATTAGTGATGACGAAATTTTTTAACAAAGTGCAGATTTCTATCTTTTTTTTACGATTGATTTTTTAATATTACCTATTTATAATTTTATTCAAAGAATTAATATTTAATATTTTTCTCTTTATGCCTTTTAAATTCAGAAAAAAAATATGCAAAAGTAAACGCCAGAGTTTATACGATGGCAATTCTTTTTGAGGCGAGTCTCTCATTTTTTTTTAATGCCGCGAGATGATATTCTGTTTCTGGGCAAAGTAGAGAACTATCTATTCCTTCAATATGCTGAATTGAAAATTTTTTTCATTATTCTTTGAAAAATTAAGATAATATCTTAGGCAAAATTATCCAGTGCTAGTATATGGTGTTTTGTAGTTCGTTACTTTACAGAAAACCAAACGGTTTGTTTCACTCGAAGATGAAAATTTAATTATTCATTTTCTTTCCATGCATTTGAAAATGCAATGAAATATATTGAATCAAAATAAGTCAAAAGAAAGTTTTCTTAGTTTTAATATTTTAACAGCAAACTTTTCTTAAATGTTCTGGCTTAGAATTTGAAGTTTCCGGATCGCAAGTTATTTTGTTACTGAGTAATTAATATAGCATATTGCTTACGCATATATGTCTTGTATGGGCATATATAAACGTTCTTGAAAAATCATGAAAACATCTTATAAGACCTATTACTTACGCATATATGTCTTATAAGATATATTCTCTCTCCTTTCCGCATGCCTTCGTGCTGTAACTGGAAGCGCCCGAACTAAAAAAAGGGGGTAGAGGATTGATTATTCTTCACCACCAGGATTTGAAGATTGGGTTCACATAATCCCCAGTCGCACTTTAAAAGGGGAAGTATACAGAGTATATAAGATATTTTCTCCCTCTTTTCCGTATGCCTTCGAGGTGTAATTGGAAGTATAGTCGAAGGTGTAATTGGGAGTATTCGTGAGGTCCAGGGTTCGAGTCCCGGCTAGGGCACTGCACATTTTTCTCGTCCTCTGCTTCAGTATAACCTTATGACTCTACTAAATCGAATACTTAAATCGAAATACTAATACTTAAATCGAAGTCCAGTATGGTTAGAAAATGCAAATTTAGAGTTCGTAAAAATCTCACATTAAATAGCCACATGTTAAACTTGAAACATTAGTTCGCTGCCTGATTGAATAAAATTAAGTAATGCATACACAGATGGATTTTTTATTTATTTATTTATTTATTTATTTATTTATTTTTTATTTATTTATTTTTTTATTTATTTATTTATTTATTTATTTATTTTTTTATTTATTTATTTATTTATTTATTTATTTATTTATTTATTTTTTTTGCATTTTTGTTCTTACTTTTAAATCTGCCAGACTGGTAAAATATTTCCACGACAATTTGTATGTTACTACTCCCAACTGAAATTAATGAAATTGAAAATCTGCGGCCGAACTGAGACACTGGATGATAGCCTTTATTATGTGATGCAAATGCCTGAGTTACTCACGTTCCTTTTTACTTCTTTGTACGAATTAAAAGAAGCGTTGCAATCACGAAAAATTCCGGGTATCATATTTCAACGAAAATATCCATTTTGACGGCTATCGAATACAATTTAACGATGTTTTTGCGTGCCATTTGTACGTAAGGACAGAATAAAGGACTCGTTTTCCCAACCGATTACAAAATTGATTTAAAATGGATCCAGAAGGGATTTTTTCGTGACGTCCGTCCGTCCGTATACGTACGTATGTAGGCATCTCGCATAACTCAAAATCTAGTAGTCTCAGAATGTTGAAATTTTGTATATAGGACTGCCTCAACATCTACCGTCTTTTTCCGAAAATAAGACACTGTCTTACTTTCTTTTTTGGTCCAAAATACGCGCTAGGGCTTATTTTCGGGGGAGCACAAATAAAAGTATATTTATATATTTTTATTTAATATTTATTTTACACAGAATACAGACATTTAAATTTATTCAATTACAGTCATGTCATCTTCTTCTGGAACATCGTCATAAATAAAATTCTGAATTATATTCTGATTTTCTTCTAAATCCATATCCTGTTGAATCATTGGTCCGAATCTCTCATGTCTTGCGTTATAGCTATCGTTAAATGAATACTTCTTGTCCAAGTAGCCTGTTCGTTGCATTGGGAAACATCACTATCAGTTATTTTGTCCCATGAATTTTTTTACCCATCAATCACCCTTTATGATTTTCGACTCATTCTGTGGGGGTTGGAGAAAGGTCGCTGCGTCGTATGTGTCTCGGGGGTTACGATTCAGCAAAAATTTTAGCCCGACGAGAGTCTGCCGACGCTAACGGATGACGATGCCTTTCCTGTGACTGTATCTCTCTCGGGGCAAACGGTGAACTAGTTAAGATAAATTCCAAGAATTAATTTTAAACGAACTGTAGAGGTAAACAATTAATTTCTCGGAATATTTTGTTTCAAACATTTCTCTGAAATACGAGTATTAGGAAAGCTAAACATATTATTACTTAATAAATCAACAGCATTTTTTAATGAATCCTTTTTATCACATTATTTTAACTAGGGCTTATTTTCGAAGAATGTCTTATTTTCAGAAAAAGACGGTAGTTGTGCACCTTCCTTTTTGGTTGCGATCGGCCGCTTAGGACTATATTCGTCAGCGATGATCTCAGGAACAACAAAAATTTAAGACCCGAAATATGTCTCAGTAAAACGCTTATAGCTCGATAATCCCAAAAGCTATAGCTTTCGTTTATAGCTCATTTGATAGATAAAGGAGATCATTACCAAATAAATGCGCACACACACAAAGCCACAGTAGAATATCATAGTTAGCCAATAATATGGCAACATTTTGATGAGGTCACGAGTGCGTGCGCGAGAGCTTAAATGCTTTTTGCGCATTTCAATAACATTGCAGCAGACGAAATTATCAGTCTGACTTGATTGCTTTATCTGAAACTTGGATGTTTGAAGACGAATATATTCATGTAGAGGCATTTGAATTAAAGGCCTTCATGAACAATAATACATTGAAAGAACACTCAAAACGAAAAGAAAAATAAATATTTCCAGATATTAAAACGGTGTTGCAGATTGTACACCAATATATTTTGCTGTGCATAATAGACATAGATTGCAAGATATTGGTATAGGGTATATCAGTATGGTCGATATTACAATTAATGGTCAGTCACAGTGTATCCTGGTGTAAATGCATCGGATTTAAAAGTGTTCCGTTTTAGTATACTCATAAAATATTCAAAGAAAAGTCCGTTAATTGCTGAAGTTTTATGTCAACAAGAATATACCAATTATTATGACAGAAGATTTAAATTTTGATGTAAAAAGAAATGAGAAAACTTTCAGTCATATTAAACAGCACTTTAATCTTAAAATGTTACTAATCAATTATCCAAGTGCAGGTAATTCATTTTTATATAGATCTTACTTTTACGAGAAACATGAGTGCTCAACTATGGAATTATGTTTGTTATTTTTGGCATCATCGAGTTTTACGTAAAGTTTTAACTATTCCACGTTGTATTTTCAGGAATAATGTTAAGAAATAAATAATTAATACATTACGTCTCGATTTATTTTTGTCAAATCTCCGTAAACATTCATTATTTAAAGTAACAGAATAATAAAACACAAAGTAAACAAAAAGAACAATCAATAAAATAAAAACTAAGAAACATTAAAAATCTTAGGAACTAGGCCTAAACACAGCGGTCGTTTGGAACAAATGTAACAGCCAGCCTACCATATTTTTTTTTTTTTAGTCTAAAGGGGCAATTTTCCCTGAAGGACTATTAATTTAGTTTTGACATTTTGCGTTGAAAGCTATAAACAGCGAATCATTTTTCAAATTGTTGCCACTAAATATTATCGTCCTGTATTATATTTAAAGAAATTAAATAATGAAGAATTTGCAGGAATGTGTGTCTGTTTTTTGCATTCTGATAAAACAACAGTACCTAGAGCCATCAAAAATTAAAAAACGTAATCTTCCATAGAATATGGGCATGTGGAAGCCCTAATTTGAATTTGAAATTTGTTTTATTATCGATTTCATATTTTGTAACACTTCAACGAATTTTTGATTAAAAACCAAACGATTTCAAAGAGGGCAATGGCAACATTGTGCGAAAAAAAAAAAAATTTTAATCTGCAGCGCGCGAGACTCTGTATCCGAAATTCTAAAGATCTGCTCATTTTAAAATTAATTTGCGATATTGCTGTTGAACAGAATTTTATGATTTCAGTACGTGGAATATGATATTTAATAAATAAAGGTAACACCAAAAAACATTAAAAAAAACGCCCCTTTGGATGTAATTTAAAATCTGAAACCTTTTAGACTTTAATTTTTTTTATTAATTTCTTTTTATAATTCCCCGATGGTTTGTGATTCAATATTGAACGAAAAGCACAGAAATTCTACCTTAAATTATTAAAAAAATCATATAAAATCATTGAAATGGACTTATATTTATGTATTGGGATAGACCTATATGTATTGTGATAGAGCTAAGGCGATGGCATAACATTGCAGCACAAAAGCGAAAAAATCCATATAAAAACAAAAATATCTAAAAAGTTATTTTTAACAAAGTAGGAAATGAAATAGTTAAAAAAAGCTTTTATCACTATAATTTTAATTCAGAAGGAGACAAACCTTTGTTAATAAACTGTAACTATGACAATCACTCATTTCTTTTCGTAAAACTATTCCTATATGCCCGTGTTCACAAGTTTCCTTATCCGGCCTTTATTTTCTCAACCATTGGCTGTAGAGGTATAAAAGAGAGGTATTCCAATTATAAAAATGCAAAAATGTTTTAAATGACGCAAATATTCATGATTTGTGACTTTTAAATTTAAATATCAATTTTGTAAAATATTTGAAATCTTTAATTTATGCAAATACGAACATAAAATATGATTATTAGTTGGGTTTGTCATAATACTGAAGCCGGCTAATGTTTTCTAGAACACGAAATCTGTAACATTCTGTTATGAGGTTCTCATCTTTGAAAAAAAAAAATATGTTTATCAATATTTTTTACCATAATCTATATAGAAATGCCCGTCACTTAATTTAGCAACATCAGAAACCTTTTTCTAAACTGATATTTTATTTTTAATTAAGTTCAATACACATTTCACTCTTCCATTCGTATACGGGCTGCGATTATAATTTTCTGCTTCAAAACTAAAGATCGTGGGCAGTTTCGATAAGGAAGTCAAATGTTTTACTCTATATACTGTATATATATGTGTGATGTAGTTTTTGCGGAAGATGAAAACAATTCACTTTTAGTCATGGCCGAGAAGATTGTTGCTTAGATGACGACTGGTGAGCAAATCACAACTGGCTTGATAGTTAAAATATAATTTTTATTTTGCACAGGAACAACACTAGGGTGGCTAAACGCCCCCCCCCATTTCTATATACGCAGTTTAGATTCTAAACAATAGAGAAAGAAGGTGGCGAAGTGAAAGACGTGGTAGCAGCGGTTATTCATGTAGCAGCAGGCAAAAAAAGTAATGCATACCCATTGCGGTCGTATTTATAGCCGGAAATTTTTTGTATTACTCCTGAGCAGCAACTGGGAAAAGGTTTACAGCAATGCGGATATTTCAAGTAAAAAGTGACGTAACATACTGTAATGATGAAAAATGGTGTAAAGCGTATCTTTGAATAGGTGGCGGATAAACATAATAAAGTTATATTTCCTAATTCTTATTAAATGTCTTTTTTAATTTAAAAATGCCAAAATATAGATATTTGAATCATTCAGAACAATATTGTAACTGAAAATATATATCTACAGCCAGTGATTGCGAAAATATAGACTGGGTAAAGACTTCTGTAGACACGGTTTATTATACCGTTTATTATATACGGTAAAAGATGTTCCTTAAAATCAAATGTATGTTTTTCTCCCTTCTTTAAAGCTGAATTAAGCTGATTCCTTCTTCTTTAAAGCTAAAAAGTATTAAGCAATACTGAAAAGTGATACTGTAACATATAAAACGGATTTTTCAGTATTCGCAATTTTTTATTCAAAATAACTTTTCAATTTTCCAAGATTTCATCTGTCCCCATTACCTCTGATAAATATGTTTTGCAGCAAAATATTTACTATGTAACTTATTGGTATTCTTCACAAGTTATATTTTCTTTTCTTTTCTTTGAAACCGGCTTTAAAAATATTTTATATCTTCCATTTTTGAAAAAGCTGACTTTTTTAAGGAAAAATGACATTTTTAAGCAGATAAATCTCGGTTTTGGAAGTAAAAGTTTTCAAAAAGTAAAGTAAGAGCAGGAAGAAGTAAAGTTGGAAAACTGTAGATCTGAAACTATACTAGTTTATATAAGCATTTTAAAATGTAGTACTGATAAGCCGAAAAGTGAAATGTTGAGAGAAATTATTGCGGCTATAATGATCAAGGATATACTAAAGGCTCAATTTTAAGCTGCCTTATAATTCGGAATAATATGGTGCTTGTCACGAAATAAAAGACATGAAAGAGATTAATGACAAATTCAAGCAGTACTTCAAAACTAGAGTTGCAAGATTCAAATCTCCGAATCTGTCGAATCTTTAAAAGCATTCCAAAAACTTAAAATTCAGACATTTTCTGCCATTCGAATCTTTAAAATACTAATTTTAAAAAAATCATTAAAAGTTTTAACTCAAAACTTTGGAAATGTTAGTGGTACTTACGTATCAACACAACTACTACATCTAAAGTCGTCAAATTTTCAGAATGTGCCAAACTCTGCCAAACATGCGCATAACCATTTCTTCCGGCAACCATACGCATAGCAATCTTTCAGTCAAGCAACGCCGCCATTTTCGTATGCGCTCTTTTTTGTTGTATTCCAAGTTCCAATTCTTATAAATAAATCGGATATTCTTTGCCTTAAAGTTAGTTTTAAAATATGAGTCTGTGAAACTGCCAGCAATGGAAGAAATTGCTGTAAAATTTCTGCAGCAATACAGAAGTTTGCTGAAAATGTTCTAAAGGGAACAACGAAGCAATGCGTTTTCTAGTAAGCCACTGTTTGCCGAAGATTGCATGAAGCGAGGTCCGAATTTCTCTGATGTTTTTTTAAGTGAAAAATATCGCTGTATACTTCAAGAGAAGGGCAGCACAAAAAAAAAAAAAAAATTACAGAAATATTTGAAGAAGTCTGTAATTGCTTTTCTTTTTTTTAACATATTACATAATCCTTATTTAAATAATTCAAATTTCTATTAAAGTATTAAAGTATGCTTTTTTTTCATACGGTGATACTGTTTACCAATTTACGATAAATATCGATAGCTTAGCAATCTTTGTAAAAAAAGGCTTAAAAAACCACCAACTTGCACCCGATAAGTAACTTTTACCTTTTCTTCTGTAAAAAATCGCCAAACTGCGCCAAAGTGGTCGCGTTAGTTTGAAAGTACTAGATTAATTTTATTGAAGTCCAGTAGCAGCACTCATTAAACGGAGCTGTTGAAATTTAAAACGGGCATAGGTTATTAATATGTGTATCTGACAGACCTGAGCCTTATACATTCTTAATATTCTGAATAGAATTCAGTGTTCCGTATTTAGTGTTTATCTGCATTAATCTCTTTGAAGCCATAGCGGCTACACTCGTCTAGCAAAAACGACATCTGCAATCGCTTGCTCTTAGATACTTGTTTTAGCGTAAACGGTTTAAGCATCGTGCTGCCGTCCTCTGGGTTTTATTCTAACTCACACAAAGCAGCTAAAAGAACATTGAATTTAATAACTACAAACTGGGTGAATTTAATAACTACAAATTGCGCAGACCGAGAGCAGTTAGTTGAGTCTTATTATCAAATATAGTTTGCTGCACAAGACCGGCAAAGTCCTAAAAACTAACCATGGCATTAAACAGCCTCCAGAAAATAACCCTTTCTTCAACACTTGCTTTGATTTAAAACGTTTGTTTGAAAATGTAAAAAATTTCGACTGTCACTAAAATATTTTTTGCCAAATTGTACTAAGAAACAACCTCCAGATTTAATCGTTTTAATTATATACTTCATTTCTAAATTCCATTTGTACCTTTTTAATAAATATAAGCAAGGCTTTAAAAACATATCCTTAAATTTGTTTACCATCAGATGCAGACTTCAAACTTTGTTTTAACTAAAAGACGTTTAGTATTTAGAAACAAAATTAATTTCTTCTTATCTTTGTTCTATTATGAAGGCAGACCTGAGAAATTTGAAAAAATTTAAGATACGCCTTATCGCTGTGCAGAATACACGAAATGAAAGCAATCAGTGGATTTTCTCTTCTGATCCAAAGGTTGTAGCATTGCAGGTGTTACTGTAAATGGGCCTTATCAAATACACTGAATCCTCTCTAAACCAATTATCAATGTCTCGAAATAAATTTAAGCTTCTCTGGAACTGTCTATTTACAATTCTGTTTTTTCCGCTGCTGATCCAAAGGTATTACAGATATTACTGTAAGTGGGCAAGCCGGTTACCACTGTCTCCAAATTAATTTTAGTCTTCTGTGGAAGTGTCTGTTTATAATCTCAGAAACATCCTTTTTAGGAGGGAGGGATCTACGGTGGCTGGTCGTCACGAAATAGTTCATCATATATGTAGATAGATAAACAGAAGAATAGAATTAAATAGAATATATGAATCTACCAAAAGTGACAAACTACGTAATATGAAAAAAGTACAAATGGAGGAGGGGAATGAACCATAAACTTGGAAATAATCCTGAAACAGAAACAAATGAAAGCGAAAAAAGTTGATAATGTAGAGTAACCGAATCTCTTTAAATTGTTTGTTACAGCTATACAGAAAAATGTCCTGGATTCTAAAAAAAATGTTATGCTTAGATTGAGGAGTGTGAAATTTATAAACACTCACAAAAATTTCATGGTTTGACGGATGGGGTGTTACAAATACAGAATAGGGTAATTAGGACAGCCATGTATAAATAATCTCACGTTAATGTAAACGTAAAAGATCTATTCTCTGATGTGTATTTTTCGAAACTAGTCAGAAACTGCAAGTCGCATTTACTCACTAGAACGGCTTTAGGAATTTGTGAGAATTCCAAATCCGCGTTGAATAGCATCCTTTCTTTCTTTCCACCGACAGCGAGGCAGCCGGTCCACTGGGTAGTTAGCATATCGGTCAGGTAGCCCCGCTGACGGAAATAACTTGAACAAAAGACACACTTATAAATACATATTGTGCTCAAGACGACTGCTGGGGGCAGTGCAAACAAATGCTGGACGAAGACGATAGTGCAAGATGGAAGAAGGGTGCATTGCGGGCGTGAAGAACAATTCCAGTTACATATTTACAGAGTAATGGATAGGTGGTTACAAATACTAAAAGTAATAAGAAGTAAAATACTAGAAAGTAAAACAATACATAAAATAAAAAAAAGGCAAAACAGTGGAAACAATACATAAAATAAGGCAAAATACATAGTTCAAGGTTCATAATTCAAGGTTTACAGATCAAGGAGATAAATATATACAGGGAATAAGAAAAGCCGAATAAGCTAACTTAAGATTGCCGTTTTGAAAATGGAAAGAGTCCCAGAAAACCCTATATTATTTCATCGTATGACTAGATAGAAATGTCCTGCCAGGAAGGTTTTCTATTTGATTATTCCATTAAGTCAATTATGGATTTAATGCCTCCCATTTTGTCTTTTTGACTTCTTTGTTATTCCATGGGTCTGGATCAGACGATGTTGAATTCGTAATTTGACATCCGACTGGATTAAGTAACTCGTATTTTGCTTCGACCCTGGAACAATATCGGCAGCTTTCTGGCCAGGGTTTTCTAGACATGGCATCGACGTTTCCATGTGATAATCCCTTCCGAAGATGTATAGTGATGTCATATTCTCTCTATATTCGAGTCTCTGTATCCATCTGACTATTTGGCCTTCGAGATTCTTGAAATCTAAAACCCATATCAACGATGTATGATCTATGCGGAGCAGGAATTTTCTGCCGGAGATAATGATATAAACGTTCTACGCCTCTAACTGTGACGAGCAGCACTTTTCTGGTGGCACAGTAATTCCTCTCCACTTAGAGAAACACTTGCTCCGTATGCCGCGACATGTTCTTGACCGTTTATTTTTTTAGATCAAACAGTACTGACACTTTCATTACTTGCATCTGTGTCGAGAATAAATTATTTTTCGAATTGAGGATAAATCAGGATTGTCTTAGATATTAAAGTTTCGTTCTGTTTGTTAAATGCATTCTTATATTCTTTTATCCACAAGAACTATTCCTTACTTTCTGTCAGCTTGTAAAGTGGTCTTACGATGGAAGAAAAGTTTATTCAGAAAACATCTTAACTGATGGACATTTTCGGAACGTCTCCGATCTTTAACTGCCAATACATTTTCTCGCGCATTTTCGGCAGAGATGACATGGCCGAGGTAACTCACTTCATGTATGAACAATTTACATTTGTCAAGACTTAACTTTACATTGGTTTCCTTCAATTTAAGAAGCACCTTCCTAATACTTTCTAGATGCTCTTCAAAATTTTTGCCGACCATTATGATATCATCCAATTATATCCTATGGGCTTTGTAGGTAATACCTTTCTGCGTGGTCTTCATAAAGTATTCGAATGTTGTCAGCCCAATACAGAATCCAAACGAAATCACTTTAAACAGGCATAATCCTTATCCTGTAGTAAATGCCATCGTTTCTTCATCATCAGGTTTTATCTGTACATGACAGTATCCACTTTTAAAATCAAGCAGCGA
This sequence comes from Stegodyphus dumicola, assembly GCF_044657685.1. Lineage (NCBI taxonomy): Eukaryota > Metazoa > Arthropoda > Arachnida > Araneae > Eresidae > Stegodyphus > Stegodyphus dumicola. The sequence continues at coordinate 207,794,749 of NC_140771.1, forward strand.
AAACCACTTGTTTTCAGAAAATGTGACTAGGATGTCGTTAATTCTAGGAAGAGGTTACCTATCTTTCTTCATGACCTCGCATTTTAAGGTCGGTTTTTTGCCACTCCTATTTAGGCTGAAGTCATTGATTTGCATGCTTAAATCGTCTAGACGAGCAGTAAGTTGATCCGGTGGCTCCTGGACATGAGCAGCTCTTATTGGGTAATAATAATAATATTTATTCTTAGCCTGCCTCGCCTCTCATTGGGCACTACAGGTCATTCGTTATTAATTAATTACAAAGCAAATTACAATTATAAATACAATTTGATGTTGATTTTTCCAACTTACATTGAATAGTTATATTAGTGAAAACAAGTTTGAATAGGAATTTGAATATATATATGAAAAAGTGAGTTAATTACATATTTATATAAGGCATGCTGCCTTTTACATATCGTCAGGTTTTAACCTGGTATGACTTGTATGATGGTCTTGTTGTCATTGACGAAGCTGACAATCTCTCTTACTTCCTGGAGACCGTAGAAATCCGTTAGGTAACCTCTGAGACCTTTACTTTGGAGTAGGGCGGTGTTGGCTGGAGATCTAAGCGACTTGAGTGGGCATGAAGTGATGTAATGGACGGCATCTGCTGTGCTGGCGGGTAATCCACAACTGCACTTGACGTGTAAATGAAGAAGCCTCTCTAAATATTGGGGGAACCTTCCATGATTGGAAAGGGCCTGAACCGTGTAGTGGTTCGAGTAAACTCTTGACAGCCTGACGATCGGGAAAATTGCGAAGGTATATCTTCCAGTGTCCCATTGTTCCCATCTTTCTTGCCATTGTGACATGAAAGCCTCTTGGATGTGATACTTGGCTGCTCTCGTGGAGATCGGAAGGGAGATATCTAAGTCTTGACGAGATGTGGCTGCCCGTTCGTTCCCTCTTGTCCCTTGATGACCTCTTACCCAGTGAATGGTGACTTTCTTTGTATTACTCAGAGTAGAGACAAGATCTTTTAGAGATTGAATATGCGCTGGAATCTTGCCTGTCTTATTCATACTCTGTAGGACGCTCATACTGTCTGTGTAGATAGAGACATTGTTAAAATCTGAACTGCTTGCCCAGAGGGCTGCTTTCCTAAGTGCTAGGGATTCCGCTTCAAAAACTGTGGCATGATCACTGACTCTGAAGTGATCTTGAAAAATTTCTTGACTATTGTCGAACACTGCGAAAGCAGCGCCTACTCTTGTGTCGTCTTTAAACCCGTCGGTAAAGATCACTAAACCCTGATCGGACGGGGGATGTTTGTCCCATCGGAAATCTCTGAGGGAGGCTGGATGTAGGGATGTTGTACTGAAGCATGGTTCTAAAAGTGCTTCCTCGAGGAGAATGGAACCCTCTAATGTCGCTGATTCTTTGAAGTGCAGAAGTCTGTATGTGACTCGCTCGAATTCCGCCTTGAGATCTAATGGGAGTGCGCCGGCTAGGATCTGGAGGGCGGCAGTGGAGGTGCTACTAAAAGCTTTTGTAATCTTTAACAGGGCGATCTTCTGGATTTGTTGTAGTTTTTGTCTTTGTCTTACTGTGCTCTGCATCCATACGGGGCAGCCGTAGAGAATCATTCTTTCGACTCCCCTTAGGTACAGGTCTTTAATTAGTCTACCTTTTAAGTTCCATTTGGACTCTATTATTCGGTTTAAAGTATTTATTATCTTGCAAGTCCTGTTCCTTATATCTAATAGGTGGGGAACCCACGTTAGTTTGCTATCCAATAGGAAGCCGAGGTATCTGAGAGTGCCCTGGTTCTTTAATGTTTGACCGTGCCATTTTATCCTGGGGGGGGACTGTTAATTATCTTGTTGCCCTTTGGAAAGATTATAATCTTAATTTTATTTATGCTAAAATCTAGTTTATACTTTGAGCTCCACGCAGAAATGATGGAGAGAGCTTTCTCTGCTTTCCGTTCTATAATAAGTCTGTTACCCCCGTTAATTACTAAGATGAAGTCGTCAGCATAAGCTTGAAGACTTGCTGTGTCTTCCACATCTAATTCTAAAGCCGTATTAGCCATGATATTCCACAGGGTCGGGTCGATGTTAGACCCCTGTGGCGCTCCTCTTTGGTAAGTGTGTGTGATGTCAACACCGCCTTTTTGGTAAGTTATAACTCTATCGTGAAGATAGCTGCTTAGTAGCCTGTAGATATTCTTGGGACATCTGAGTCTTATTAATTGTTTCTTTAGACCTGGCCACCAGAGCCTGTTAAAGGCCGAGGTGACGTCGAGAGCTATGACGCATGTGTGTAGCCCATTTGTTTTGTTCTCGTTGATGATCTTTTGTAGGTTCTCAAGAGCATCTATCGTGTTTTGACCTTTTCTAAATCCGTATTGTGCTTTGTGTAGTAGGTTATTTGAGTCTAAGTGATGTACTAGACGCTGTGTCAGAAGCTTATCGAAAACTTTGCCCCAGGCCGAGAGGAGGCAGATCGGCCTATAGGCGCTGGGGTCTTTTGGGTTCTTTCCTTCCTTTTTGAAGAGAACTAATTCTGCATTTTTCCATGCACGTGGAAAATATCCTGTATGAAGGCAGGCGTTGAATACTTGGGTTAAAAGATCCTGATTGGCTAGTCGCAATTCATCTACGAAGTCTATGTTAAGCCTGTCCAACCCTGGCGCTTTGCCTCTCTTTGTGCTTTCTATTGCTTTTCTTATCTCTATGTTCGTAAAGTCTACATCATGTGGAGTGTCTATGGGACTCGTTGCTTTCTGTCTTATTAGTCTGTGCTCATCCGTGTCATTGACGCTTGGATCGTCGGGAAAGTGGAAAGTTAGAATTTCTTTAAATGTATCTGTAAGTTAGGGTGCCGTCACCCTTTAGGATGGCACTTAGTTGGAGGGGACCTAATCTTTTGCCCTTGGCAATATCATAATAAGTGCCAAAGGGGGATGTGATCTGTAGGCTTTGCCAAAATGCGTCCCATGAAGCTTTTTTTGCTTTGAAAATTATTTTCTTATATTTAGCTTGTTCGATCTTATATTTAAGACGGAAATCTTTCCTTATTGAATCAGGAGCCCGGTGGTAACGGCGCCTTAGAGCTCGTACCTTCTTTCTTTGGATGTTTAATTCTTTTGTCCACCATGGATTGCTTCTGTGGTGTCGGATTTGGCCTACTTGCGATTTCTTTGTTGCGTCGTATGTCTCCTGAATGAGGACGGTGGTGTCTTCTATTTGTTTGTCTATGTCTTTTATATTTCTTAATCTGCTGTGGCGTTATTTTGAAATTTACTTTTTATCGTGTGTCTGAATTCTAGCCAGTCCACCTGGGAGAGTTTCATTTTAAGATTTAAGTTATTCTCGTCTTCTATATTTGTCATTTCGTAGGTTATATAATTATGATCACTTAGGTTTGCTTCTTCTATAACTTTCCAATTTATGATTGCTAATTGATTATGTCTTTTGAGAAGTGTGAGGTCGATCCCGGAAAACTCTCTGGCTCCTGAGAATGTTGGGGGGCTTTCCGGATCGTTTAAGATACTCACGTGCGTGGTAGCCAAGAAATCACATACCTTGAGTCCTTTTGGATCTGGGTGATTTGGGCTCCATATTGGATGGTTAGAATCCGCTGATGATGATGGGGATGTCTTTTTGATTCGCTATTTGACTTTCTAATGTGCTGAGAATTGGATCTATGTCTTGTGAGGGCGGACAATAGACCGATATCATAATGAATGGGTACTCACCTCTATCCTAATTACACATATTGACTCGTTGCTGTACAGTTCTAATGCCTTGATTCTACTATCTGTTAAGATAATTGCTGCTTTTGCCCTATTTTTTGCGTAATACTTCCTATAGTGTAGTGGAAAACCACGTATTTGGTCGTCTTTTGTGTAGGGCTCTTGAATGCATGCTATTTTTATATAACTATTTGTTTCTAAGTAGTCTCTTAAGTATGTAGTCGCACCCCTTGAGTGCTGAAGATTTATCTGAATTGCTGTGAAATTACTCATAATTTATTCTTTGCTTATACCTTTGTAATTCCTTAATGAAGCATGCGCAATGTTTACTTCTACTATTGTGGTTTGTTTCCAGTCCTGTTTCGAATTTTGTATTAACATTGTGGCAGTTAATGCATCTAGGAGTTTGTCTGTTACACTCATTTTTGAAGTGCTCTTCTGATCCGCATCTTGTGCACCGAGGATGTGCTGTACAGTTTTTTGCTGAATGGTTATAGCCTAAGCATTTTGTGCATTGAGAAACTTAAATGAATTCCCTGACACTATTCCTGGTCCGCTGTATATTAATTTTCTTAGTCTCCATTATTGCATTGAAGCTGGTCGGGTCTATAGAGGCTACCCAGTGATTACCGAATCTGCCTTTCATATGGAAAAGTATTGCTATCTCAGCGTTTTCTAGCCCTGGATTTTGAGTTAAGATTTTCTCTTTTATTAAGTCCTTATCAAGGTCTTTGTCTACGTTGTATATTACTATCCTAGGATTGACTTTAATTGGTCTTTTAGTCTCTACAATCTCTTTTAACTTAGAGTTTTCTTTTATCGCATCTTCCAGAATGTCTAGTTCCTCTTTCTTGTCTACTTTTATCAGAACCCCTCCTTTTCTTACTTTTCTAACTGCTTTGACCCCGACTTTAAGGCGTGCTAGGTCTATGTTACTAACTACTTTTTCATGCACCTCTTCTGATGTCATGTCAGATTTGGGATAAACTATCGTGACGTATTCTTGGGTGTTTTGTTCTCTCGTCTGTGATCTGGACCTCGATCTACCTCTTTGTGCCATGCTGGCATATGTGGGCTTTGCTATGCTTGTAACGCCAGTTATATAGTCTTCTATCCATTTTGTATTCCCTAACTGTCCTTCTAAGTTTGCTATCTACATGTTCTTTTTAGTAATTATATTAAGAACTTTAACAAAGTGCTCCTTTACCTTTTTTGTTACCTTTTTGTGTATGTCTGCGGAATTTAAGATTTCGTCTAACTCCGTCAAGTAACCTAAACTTTCTTGGGCACTAAAATGATCTTCGTCGAACGTAGACCCTCCTTCTACCTGCGTCTCTGTCTCTAATTCTGTGAGATCCTGCTCTGTTTGTGGAGCTACATCTGATGACGAGTCTTTTTCTCGGCTGTCTTGCCTTTTAGACTTACTTGACAGACCTCCTCTATCTTTGCTTTTATGTCTTATAGACTGCCCTTCGCTGTCCTGGCTTTGATGCCTTTTTCGCTCCGTGTTTCGTGTTTTAGGCATACTCACTTTGTACCTGCACTGCGCAAGTATCCTTGTATAAATTATATGAATAGTTAAAAATAAACAAAGTTTTGAATAATTGCTGAAGTTAGCGTGCAATTAAAAAGTTATATTAAATGGCAACTACTATTTAAATTTCAAAGAATTAGTAAATCAACATTTTAACTGATTCAGAGGAACAATGGTATATTGCAATATAACTGTCTTATATAAAATTATAAGTTGAAATAATATGAAATCAGGCAGATGAAGAATAATTAAAATAATACAGGAGTATTAAAAATTAATAACTGACATACGTTTTGACTACAAATATTAAATACAACAAGTAAGTATCGGAAAATATTGAAAATACTAGATACAAATGTAATGTGTAAGCAACTTATCCTAATCTTTCAGGGTCTTTTCAAATGCTGTATAAGCAGGGTGTCTCAGTCCAACACTTCGGAAAAACGGTGGAAAAAATCCACATTACATCCGAAAATTAGTCCAAATAAGAGAGAAATTAAATTTTCAGGAACTAAAATGTTGAATCCAATATGAAATCTAACGCACTGTTGATGAATTAAACGTTTTCGGTAAAGTCTGGAAATTCCTGATAAAATCCAAAATAATTGTCGGATCCCTTGGAAAATGGTACCAAAATGCTCCTCCCAAGAAGGGCTCTTGAAAAATCCAAAATATTCTAAATTACTTGAATATTTCCGCAGATAAGAAAATCTTATTGGGTAGCGGTCTCCACGGGTTATTTGTCAGGCTGTCTCGAATTTCATGGTATATACTAAGTACTTTTTACATGCTTGACAACCACCATTCGCATGCCTTTCTGTATCTCAGGATCCCGGATGCCACCAACGAAGTATTGCAGGGAAAGGATTTTCTTTGTTTCTGTTGAGCAGTTCGTGAAATCAAGAGGAGACAGCCTTTCGTCATCCGTGGCGACCTTCTGGAGTGCTTCAGTGGGCTTCTATTCGGGGAATTTTAACTGAAGCTTGCGTTCGTCTTTTAAACATTTCTCGCTAAAGCGCATCTTCAACGGGCCGGATAGATCTTCGAAGTCTAGCCTCTGGTTTTCGGACAGAGTTGGAAGAATATCCGCTTCGTCTGCTCTCAGAGAAGCGGCGAAGTCCTTTAGTTTGGAATCTCATCTCTTTGTGCTTGTCGATATAGAAAACTTGCCAGGAAGTCTTTCATCATACGTGAATAACTTTAAAGAAGCTCAAAGGGACATAAAGAGGACTTTAAAGAGGGTCGAGAACCATGTCTATTCTGCCTTCCATAACCTCGAATTTGTTTTGTATTATGGTAGTAGTTTCTCTTTTCATTTCCTCTTGATCTACTTAAATCTTTTCTTGAACAATTTAAATGTCCTCTTCCATCCTCTCTTGGTCCGCTTCCTCTTTTTTGGCCTGTTGTCATCTTTTTTTAACAGTTTTTATGTCTTCTTTAATGGAGTTCTTGGTCCGCTTTTATTTCTTCTTTAAATGCAGCAAAGGTTACACCAGCTGTCTTAGTTGCTCCACCATTGCTCTTATTACCGTCAATCAGTCTCATGTCCAACACCAAAAACTGTTACTTGCGCTCACGTTCATAATGGACTGAATACACACAGAATCGCAAAAGTGCAAGTAAAACTTTTCATTCAAAAGTCCTCAATATGATAGAGCACAACTGACCACTTCAGACTACTAAGAACGTTAAATACAAAATAAAGCTAAGAGCCTCAAAAGAGTAAACTGGCAGAGTAACTCTCTATGCTCTGAATGCTGAGCAATACTCTGAAGTAAACTTGGAAATGAACTGAAAAATCATGTTATTTCCGGTCTTATATAGTTTTCCCCCTTTCTGCCAAAAAATATCCAGTACCTTCGATTTTTGGAAATTGTTAGATTCTTGTATTCACAGTTACAATTGTAAAAGGCGGCATACAATTACACAAGAATTGGAGTAATTACAATAATTAAGGAACGGACCAAAATGTCGCCAAATGATTGCCAAGTTTTACGACTTTTGACGATTCCTCACCAAACTTGGTGAGAAATATTAGTCGCCCGAACCATCGCCAGCTTGGTGCATTTTCCAGATAGCCGTTTGCCTCAATGTTAAATGGACATACCCTTGTAACCTTATTTTTCCGGCGTTACTTCGCGTCTTAAAGTCTCATGTTTCATTATACAAGAGATATTCAATTTACATGCAATTTTATTAAGGTTATTTACATACATACAAAATTCGTAGCAGTATTCAGGAACTGTTTTCATTCGGAGCACTATGTAATTTAGTTGGATAGACTGCGTCATATATAAACAACGTACAATTAAAAAAAAGCTCTAACTGATTTTTTAAGGGGGGCTTGAAGTCAATGATATTTTTCAAGCTCTCTTAAATGATGTTCTTTAGTATCGTTTATAATTTAGTTTCTCCATTTCTAATGGTGTATTTTCTTCCGTTATTTACTGTATGTTCTTTTTGTTTTGGATATTGATTTAATTTAAGTAACGAAACGGATTTATTTTCCTGACTAAACTGTTTGAAAATATAGATAAATGATGAAGGGCATTTTCCCGTTACTTATAATATGCATTATTCGTATTTTTCTGTAACTGCCCTCGTTGATGTTTCCCGTACTACTCCTCTAAATTGGTAGTTGACTGTAATCATCTCTTGTGCGAACAGAAAAGGTTTAGTATCAGCAACTCCTTTTTCCTAATCAATTAACTTCCCTTTTAACCTAATTAATTACTTTGTCTAACAGAGAATTTTTGCTGATGACGAAATTTTAATTAACCTTAAGTTAAAAAGAATAAGTATAGTAACGCTTCCACGTCTAAAGTTTAAAACTGAGATTTTCGCGTTGGGCAAATTACGAACATCATCGCGAAAGAATAGCAGCTATGTCTTTCATTGTTGCACTCTAAGATAGATTTATTCTCAAGCAATCATTGTGATGAATGCATTTAAATAAACAGAACTATCATCTATTACTGATATATGCATTAAATAGAAAAGGCTAACATATATAGTATTATTAATATGGGTATTAGAATAAAACATAACTACCTATGCCTTTTAAGTGCAAGGAAGCATTTAATTTTCAGAAGCACGTTTCTTTGAATGCTATGAATCTAATAATTCGCTACATGCTAATATAATTCCAAACCCAGTTACAACTTAAAGAGTCTTGTAGATTGGGCATGAGCATTCTTTCTACCAAGGTGTAAAAATAGTTGGAAAAAAAAGTGAGAAATATTTTCGGAATTGTTTTCTTTTAAGATTTAATAAAATACACGTAAGCAAAAATTATTAAGAAACCAGAAACTATGGGATTAACTTAAGTAAATTTGCTTAAATGTATCCAAACGCTAGATCCGAAACTGTATTTCGAGAAAATGTTTTTGAATATTTGATATACTGAAGCAAGAAATGGAAAATGAAACCAGAAACAGGCTTTGGTAATTCAGAAAGTTCAGTACAGAGAAACAGGCTTTGGTAGTTCAGTTAATTTCTTCTTAAGGATAAAGATTAGACCATCTTCTACTTAAGGATAAAGATTAAAAGATTTAATCGTGAAAACATAAGTAGCAGTCTCTTTGAGCTATGAAATCTTAACTAGGTATGATATGCATATTCGTGCAATTACAAAGGACAAGCGGTGAAAATATATAAACAGCTTATTACGTTACTTGAACGACAAGCCAGATACTTCAACTAGATACTGAAGTAATATTTCACATATATGTCGTACGTTTTAAGGTACGTAAGATTTTAAGATACGACGTATCGTACGTTTTAAGGTATTTATTGCCCATCGAAACAGCATTATGTTATCTCGAGACTTATTTGTTTTCTTAAAGATTCATTGCTTTATCAATGATTCGGTATTTCTTAATTTATTTTAAGCACTATCTTTCCCTCATAATATTTCAGTTCCGAAGAAAAAATTGTTCGTAATGTGCCATATTTTATAAGCCTTAATTACAAAATTGCATTATTTGGCATTGAGCATATTAAACATTATGTATGCTGTATTCACGATACATAAAATAGTTATTATCTTCATGAAGCTTTATGTATCATTAGGGTTTCCATCACTTAGTTAGCTTTCGCGCCAAGGTGTATATCTAGCGTTAAGCGACATTCCGTTAATACGAAAGAATTTAGCTTCTGTATTTTCTGAAAAAGAAAACAATGTAAACATTTTATGTTTTAATAGTGCCTAGATGATTTGATTATTTGATTTGATGAATTATAATATTAAATAATATTTAAATTATTTTTTTTACTTAAAACTAACATATATTTTCATAATTATAAAAATGTACTCTGTGCACAGACTGAAAATAATTTTAAGCAGAAACTTGACTATTAAATAAGATTTTCACTTTCTTAGTCCAGAAGATTTTTAAGTTTTGGGCTTGAGTAAATATATTATCTATGTTATCAGTGTTTATACACGGAAATCAAATTGAATGGCAGAAGTAGTAATTATCAGCATTATATAAGAACATTGACAATGCACTATTTTTGCTTTGTAATATGCTTTATTAAAACACATCCAGCTTAGAAATAATTAGAACGGCTAAGTTCGAATTTCATTCCATTTTTCTTTTTTTCCTTTCTTTCTTTTTTTTTTTTCTTTAAGTTGCTCTTGGATTTATTTTTATACTTTCGAATCTACAGCAGCAGTAAATAAACGAAGATTTAAGTTCAAATTCGAGAATACGAAATGGAAATAAATATAGATACGATATATGCTCTTATTTTTGAAAATTGATCCGTCTTCGAAGTTCTTTTCGGAGAAGTAAATAATGAACTACGGAATCCGCATCATGCTTCTGAGTTTATTAACAACACTTTTTCTGAGTTTTTTTCAGAAGCAAGTATTTTAAGAAAAAAAAAAGCATTCGCAACATTCGCGTTGCGACATGTGTTTGGTCAAAGCAATTTACATTTTAAATTAGTTGAACGATCAAACTATTAACTGCGCCATCTGAAATGCTCACTACAAATACATGACTTACTATGAAATTACATTCTGATAAGTCCGTTGAAAGCTGAAAATAATTCTAACTCAAATTACCTCCAATATAGTTTGTCATACGTTGTAACTGACTCAAGCTCTGCAGAACCGGCTCAAGCACAGAGGACATAACTAGGGCAACAGCAAAATTCTCTTCATAAGGAAAATTTAAATAAAGATACAATTCATTTTGAATGATAAATATTTCAATTTATTTTGGGCGCTAAATGTACCGATCGCTTAGGACGCCAGAAATACCGGAACCTCACTTGTAATTTGTCTTTCAAATTCCGATGTCATACTTTGATTAAATTAATGAAATATCTGAATTTAGCTAATCACGTAATTGCTGGCGGCTTTTCCAATGAATAAATTTCAAAATAAATTAAATAGTGCCAGTTTTCTTATTATATTAGATGTAAATATGTAGACAACAGATATGTAGACATGATATGCATACTGATTCCCAATAACATATTTGTTCCTCACTTTGAAGTTACAAAGTGACTGAAAATTTTGTGATTTCTTAGAAAAGACTCCAGGTAATTCTGTGAGGTATTTTCTCCCTTCTTCCAGCATGCCTTCGTGGTATAACGGTGGTACACACGGCACGTATTCGAGGTGTCCAGGCTCAAGTCTCGGCGACAGCATTGAACATTTTTCACATCTGTTGCTTCAAAAATAATCTAATGACCCTACAGTGGTGCCCGATCTAAAAAGGTGGTGGGCAATAAATTCGTCACCACAGGATCTGACGATTAGGTCCCCTTATCGCAGTCGCCCTTTAAAGGGGGAGTATATAAGATATTTTTCCCTCCTCCTAGCATGCCTTCTTGGTGTAACGGTAGTACACTCGGCGCGTGTTCGAGAGGTCCAGGTTCAAGTTCGGCGAGGGCACTGTACATTTTTCACATCACCTGCTTCAAAAATCAACGACTCTACAATTCAACCCAATGCTCAACTAAAATTCTATAAGGGCTTATTACAAAAAATAAGGTTATACGTTATTGCGAAGAGGACTATGTTCATAAAAATATACGACAAGAAATTGAAAAAAATTGTATTAGTTGGGCGCTGTGGTTGTTTTAGTACTGTGAAATTATTTGGTACTGAATAATTGACATTTTTAATCTACTCCTAATAATAAAACATAGTAGTATTGGCAGTTTTTTTTTTTTTTTTTTTTTTTTTTTTTTTTTTTTTTTTTTTTTTTTTAGGTCCAAAACGGCATTGCTCTCGAAACACGACTTTGTGTTGTTTCTCTTTTGGTTCGAGTCTGTTATCATTCGGAAAAACGTAAGCTATTATTCTTTCATATTTAATCTGTCTGCTATTAATTAACAAACTAAAATATTCAAAATGGATAAATGCAGTTCTTAAGAATATTATTATTTTTATTTTTTAATCTCATTGATTTAAATAAAAATGCATCTGATTAAAAATATTTTTTAAAGAATTACATTGCATATGTTTCTGCTTTTAAAATACACAGTTGATTAATAACTTTCCCATGTTAGTCTAAAAGCATATTCATCTAATATCCTATAAAATGTATCGTATTCCATGTGGGCTATATCTATCGATAATGTTAACTGATAAACCGTATCAAACTTTAAAAGAGCCCTATTAGGCGACCATTAAAATCTGAAACCTTTCAAATATTTTTTATAAATAATTTATTTTCGTGTAGAAGTCCTTTTCCAATTTTTTAAGCAATTTCTTTGTATCATATTTGTGGTTTCATATTGTAATTTCATATATATTGTATATTATATTGTAATTTTATATATATGTAATAATTTCGAAGCACAGTCGCGATGGCTGAGTGCCAGGGCAAGAGGAAGAAGTTGATATCTAAGTTCACTCAATTAATGGTCCACCAGCGGCCGAGCAGTAAAGTCGCTGAACACTGGTAGTTCGGTCCGAGGTTCGAATCCCGCGAACGGGCTGGCTGCATGGGCGTTTTCGTGGTTTTTCCCATGTGTAACGTGTATGCGAGCCAGTTTCCCTTAGAAAGTCCTCCACGAAGGCATCCCTCCCCTTAGGCAGATAGCCCTAGTGTGCTTTGCCATAATTAAATACACCATCACTTAATTAATGATCTTTATTTCCAGATTTCCAGGCACACTAGAATAATACCTCGTAGACAATATACTCTTTAATCATAACATTTACGATAATTTCTTATACACATTGTTTTTGTTTCTTTAAAGAAATGACGCAGGTATTTTACAGAAGTGAAGCGAGGAGATATTAGCAAAGCTAGCAGAATAATGACGTAATTAGCTCGTCAGAGGTATTTTTACTAAGTGTGATGAAATTATAGAGGCAAGCTATGATTTGTGAATATTAGTTTTAGTTACACCTTTCCACTAGCGTTACATAGCATAGAAAGATCTCGAATTTGGGAGAAGAGATGAACAGGCCCGCGCCGACAATAGGTGCAAGGTCGTGCGGCGCATGACGGCGTTGAGTCACAAAGGCGCCTGGCAATCATTAAAACAAGCAGTTCGTCTCGCTGCCTGTCTGAACAAGAAAATGTTTGTACATGATTCCTCAGCCCTTGTTTGCACTGTAAATACTTTTATTAATTTCAATAAAGTTGCCGTTTCTTTACAGGGAAAGGCGTGGGACATATGCCTGTTTACCATTGTTAAACACCAGGCGTCCCCGTCTTCCGTCACCTGTCACCTGTCTTATTTGAACTCTTCTCCGGGAGTCGACTCAGGCAAAACCTCGGAAACTACTGATTAGCGTCTGTACTTACGCATTCTCGGCCACGAGTGTTTAAATTCAGTCTCCACAGGACTAAAGTCATCACTGGCGATGGCTGTTTCAGGCTCGGCAGGGACCGTATGGACCGTCTTGTCCGTTAGTTGTGTTGGAGCTGTATAGTCAGATATTCATGGTTGTCCGGGGTTAAACACCCCCATCGATGGAATTGGCGAATTCAGAGAGCCTTTAAACTGCCTGAGATTTCCAGTGGGCACCTGGTGCCTCAAAACTGCATATCCTTCCTTTGCTTCCCCCTGGGGCGCCTAAAGCCGACATCTGTATACCATGACGTAGTGTTAGCAGGCCGGATTGGTGTCCCGGTCTGTCTGACAGTGTTTAAGTGACTTCGTTCTGCTGTCCGAGGTTGAGGCCCCTGTTGATAGCAGATGTTTTTACCATCCTTCCAGAACGGGGACGTGGAATGCAAGTTGCTGAGTATTCCTGTTGACTCAGCTTAGTCTTAGTTCGTCGACTCGAACGATAGGTTAGCGGCCTCTTGGATCGCCTCTAGGGGTTGGGGCGTTTAACTATGTTAAGGTCTGAGTGCCCCTTCCTCCCAGCACACTGTCTTATTTGACCGAAAGTTATAACCAGGGCAGGAGTTCGTCTCTAGTGTTCTCTTCTGTCTTGTTTGAAAGGAGAAACACTTGATGCGTATGTAAGGGTAGAAGCGTTCGACAAATTGCTTAATCCTTATTTCGTGTCTACTTTTGCAATCGTAGTAATATGTGCAACATTTATCTTTTATTGTGATTATTGTTATCGTTTTTCTGCATAAAAAAAAGGTAAGTGTAGTTACATATTATGTTAAACTTAAGTTAAATTTTTAATTCGGAAAAGCAAATATTTGGGCATAATTACTCGAAAAATGTTTACCTCTCATGTTTGAACTATTGTCGTATTCTTGGCCGCGTAAATTACTAATATCTAAACAATTTTCCTCTAAAGTCTTTAATAAGAATGTTGCTCGTATCTTGTTGTAATACAAAATACTAAAAACCTTTCTTAAATACTCATGTCTGTATTTTCTAAATTAAGATACCTCTTACAAATTGATATCTGCTCTTGATGGCCGGCATCAGGGGTACAATTAAGTAAAATAGAAAAATGGTTTGCCTGTTTGAACTTATTTAAAATAATTGGCTTTATATTATCTCCTAATAAGCTAATTGTTTTATTCTGAATTTTATCTTCAAGGTAATGAAGCATATTTTTTTTTTAGTTTTAATTTTATTAATATATACGAGCATGATAGGGTCAAATTTTGTGATCATTTCTGTACACTTTAAAAAATTATTTCTTTCGAATAATTTGTTACTGGAACCACGGAAGGCTAAATTTTGTTTGGCTAAAATTTGGATGGCATAGATAATTCTTTCAATACCATCACGTCTCTTTTTTTAATAAAAGGTGAAATTCCGAATTAATAAGTTTATTCTTTCCCAATTGTTCTAAAAAATCGGTAAACTTTTTTTTTTTTTTTTTTTGTTTAGCAAGATTCGACAAAAGTACATATAAAGAAATTTACGTCCACTTTTGTCTTTTGGGAACCTAAAACTCGAAACAATATTTTGGTAATATCCAGAATCATTTTCTATTAAGGCTTGAACTTGGAATGGCAGTAATGGACTTAGGCATAATCCGGAATGATCAGGCAAAAGCAAATATGTATCTAATGCAGAAATTGTAGATTTGAATAATATTTCTTCTGTTTTTTCCAACCAGCTGCATTGAAGATAAAGGTAATTCTCGCGTGAAAACACTTTCTAACTCTTTCTGATTATTAGATTCTTTTGGTAATTTCAGGGGTAGATGAGACGTTGATGGATAACTAGTGCTAGTGGCGTCAGCTTAGGTATTCTCTGAGTTTTGGAGAAACAGAGTAATTTTAAAGTTCTGGTTTATTAAGGCTCCCTCTCACTTTCTTTTCTTCATTACATTCTTAGACAGTTTTTTCTGTTTTTCTTCTGACATATGGAGGAAAATAAAAACAGAAAAAAGTATAAGTAAAAATAAAAGTAGAAAATAATTATTATAAGAACTATTGCGTAAAACACTTCTTATCAACACTCGGAAAGTCACTGTTTGAAATATTTTACCTTACTTCTGAAAAAAGTGAGTATATCTTAAATCATTGCTTGGAAAATATATGAACTGTTAGATGAATACGGAATAATTCAAGGAGGTGGTGGTACTCTTTTGTTTATTAAAGTAAATAAATCAAATTTAAAATATGTATTTAAAACGTAATGAAATAACGAAACATTTTCCTTCGGTTTTCCGTATAGCTAAAAATCGGAAAATGACCAGTTTTTAGTTTCAGAATACCTTGTATATTTTTAATTCACTTTAAATCTCAAATAGGTATATTTTAAATTCAGTGCTACTCAGTAAATACTACATCAATCTTTCCTTCTCGAAAGATAATAATTTTTAATTTAATAAACAAATGGTTCATGTTTTTCGAGTAATTATGCTCAAATCGTCGGTTTTCTGAATTAAAAAGCCAGCCTAAATTTAACGTAATAGGTAACAGCATTTAACTTTTTTTATGTAGAATAAGAACAAGCAACCACCGAATAAAAAAACAAAAAAGATAAATGTTGCACAAATTACTACGATTAGAACAGTGGACACAAAATAACAACTAAGCAATTTGTCAAACGCGTCTAACGGCGCCCCCTGTATCCTTACATACGCATCGGCATCACGTATTTTCGTTCACATATATTTACAAGATCAGTTCAACTTATGTCAAAAACTGCAAAAAGCATTAACTGATAAAAAATCAAAGCGATATAAATAGTATATTGCATGAACTGCAGTTTTTGCAAACTTTTGGAGGAAATGTAGCATTGTCGGTTGAAACTCTACGCTATAACGTTGTCAACAACATAGCGGTGTGTAGAAAAGAATTTTATCAGCCTCAGAGCACGTTTTGTGTCCTGTTGTAATCACACTTTGAACCTTGTCGTAAACTACACTGCGTACAACAATTTATTCAGTGAAAACTTATTAGATATGTATATTAATTTGTTTTTAATTTTAAGATAATAAATAGTGTTCAGCAACGTATAGTTGGTATCCAATGCGTTTAGTATATTAATTTCGCTTTGCTTGCAATGTTACTTTTTTATAATATGTTGTTGCTGTTGACTAATGCTCACTTGATTGACCTAGAGTCAACCCTAGCCCAGGAAATTTCTCGTGGCAAGGAAACTACTATACCTGTTGGGCTTCTTTTTATAACATAAATGTATGTATAATTCTTCAATAAAAATGTTTGAGTGTGGGTTTTAACAAAGCACAAAATGTTTGTATATTTAGCCAAAAGGTAAAATGTAATTTTTTTTTTCATATTATGTTAATAATGCTTCATTTTAAGTGTTAACCATAAGTAATGTCCCTTTAATATCGCCACTACATAAAGGCGCTCACTAGACATTTGCACGACGGCGCCGATTAGGCTTGGCACGGGCCTGGAGATGAATTTAGAAGATCACCAAATCTAGAATGTTCATTTTGAGGTTGCCAATTATTTTTAAAGCAGCTATCGTATTTTTAAATTTAAGTTATCGTTTTATTAATTGATATGTTCATGGATTTAGAGTGCATGGACTGTGACTGTTAAAGCAATTCTTACAATGAAGAGCTTCAAAAAAACGGGGTTATCTAAAGTTTTTGATTGTTCTGAAGATGACTGCATATGGGAGGACAGACTAACGGTGTTGAAAACTGTGACAAAGATGAAGATGCTGACGACTTTCAAGCTACAGCAGACGACACAGACAACAGTTCCTGCACCACTGAATATTTTGAGGTTTAGGAAATAGCAGAGAATAACAATAAGAGCGGGAGAAATTCAAGATACAGGGAAGTAGAAATGAATATATCGTATTTAATATTTTAATATTACTATTATTAAGTATTCTTACTGCAATGCGGGTTTTTTAATAAATAATATTATGATAGTTATCAATAATAAACATAACAGTTTATCCATGAATCCTTATTACTTGGACAAATTAAAGGAAGTATTGTAATCAGAAAAAATTTCGGTTACCATATTCCACGAACATATCCCTTCTAACCTCTTTCAGATCCATTTGAACAATGTTTTTGCGTAACATCCGTACGTGCGACAGAATAAAGGATTCTTTTTTTCCAAAACGGATTGTAAAATGAATTTAAAATGGATTTAGAATTGATTTTTTGTGACTTCTGTACGTACGTATGCATGTATCTTGAATAACTCAAAAAAGATTAGCCGTAAAACTCTGAAATTTTGTATATTGGACTGAAATAACATCTAGTTAAGCAACTTCCTTTTGTGTTGCAATCGGCCGCACCAAACGTTGTATATAGTACACTCATGTCCATAAATTAAGGATAATGCAAAATCAGGCAAAGGAAGTGTTAGAAGAAAAACAAATTTGACTTACTTGTAAAGCTTATTTATTAATCAAAAGGTAAAGAGCAAAAAAAGATGCTATATGTTTGATATTATTAAAAAAATTAGCGATTTTTTCTCCCTGGAGCAAATTACAAAAAAAAAAAAAAAACCTATTTACAAGAAACCAATATTACGTGGTTGGTATGATCGTTAATACATTGTATGTCTCCCAGACGATGCAATACAGTCCGTACAACGCCTAGGCATGCTGAGTATCAAATTATCGATCTGATCTTGGAGGATATTACACCACTCAAAAAGCAATGCTCTCCGAAGTTCCGGTAGACATGTAGGAGAAGGTTGACGGGCTGCAACTCGTCGGCCAAGCATGTCCCACACGTGCTCTACTGGATTCAAGTCCGGTGAGAATGCTGGCCAGTCCATACGGGTGACATCCTCCGATTAAAGGCATTCGCTTATGATGTTTGCACGGTGAGGACGGGCGTTGTCATCCATAAACACAAATTGTGCGCCTATGGCGCCTCGAAACAAACGTACATGTTGTTTCAGAATGACGTCCCGATAGATTTGGCTTGTCATGGTTCCAATTTGAACATGCAGGTCAGTTCTGGAACTCAGAATAATTCCAACCCAAACGAGCACTCCTGCACCACCGTAACGGTGTCGTTCAATGATGTTTTTTTGTTGGTAACGGGTACCTGGAACTCTCCATATGAAAGTCCGGCGAGAATCAGACTGCAAGCTAAACCTGGACTCGTCGGAAAACATCACACAAGCCCACTGTTGCGGTGTCCACAATGCATGCTCTCTACTCCAGGCTAACCGCAGGCGACAGTGAGTTGTAGTAAGTGGAACGCATCTGGCAGGTCTACGAGCATATAGAGCAATCTGCTCTAAGCGTCTGTACACGGTCTGCCTTGAAATTGTCGTACCAGTGGCTGAAGAGTGCTGACGAGACAGGTCTGAGGCTGTGCTCCGCCTGTTTCGTTTGGCAGTAACTGCCAAATACCGGTCCTCATTCGGCGTTGTAACTCTGGGGCGACCTGTGCTGTAATGTCTACTCACATTACCATCATCTTTGAATCGTTGCCAAAGCCTGGAGATGACACTCTGGGCAATTCCAAGTTCGTCTGATACTTCCAGTTGGGTACGCTCCCATTCCAAATGGCCGATAATTCTACCACGTAAAAAATCATCCAAATGCGTCCTTTGTGTCATAACTATTCGGTTATTGCGCTGAAATGCTTATAAAGCACCTGCGAACAATTTTACTTCTTTGCCTGTATTTCTTATGTATCACTCTCTTACACTCTCGTCATTGTGACGTACCATCGGTGTCATCTGGTTACTTCCTGAAATTTGCATATGATTCTTGAAGATGTGTGTAGTGATTTTACAGGTGACATATTTATTTTAGAGTTCGATTTCCGCGTGACTCCGAATTATCCGTAATTTATGGACATGAGTGTATATTGCACCGACTTCAGTATCGTTTCCCACAGTGAGGCCGAAAGTTGACTTTAAATTTTGTACACCGAAAATTTCATCTTCCTGCCTAGTGGCCGAATCGTTTGTTTTTGCGTAGAAACTCTAATTTTAATTCCCAAAATTGTTTCTTTTTTTAACTGCATTTGGTGTTTTCGGTTTTAATGTATTTAATGTAGGTGTTTTGAGTTTTTATATTTTTGCCTTTCTGCAAAGTAAGAACTGAATTGATTGTATGAGAAATATGTCTCTAATGAAAGTCGAGGATAAAAGTTTAAAATGAAGTGCAGCAAAAAGTGTGTATAATTTAATAGGCCGTGCAAGAAAGTCATATAGTGCTCACATCAGAATTTTATTTGCTACGTTCTTACTGAAAAAGCTATCTTCAGAAACTGTTTCATCCGCTTAATTTTCCTTTCCTGATTTTTATATGATAAATTTAGTGAAAAAAGTGTGGGAAAGCGTGTAAATACGGTATTACAGCAGGGGGGAACTAGGAAACGCCAATGCAACCAGCCTCTTTGCCTGTATTTGAATCTGGATTAACTACTAGGATTCATTGGAGCCAACCGGCTATATGGTTCGGCTGTCCCGTTGACGGTCTTAAGAAAATTTAGTGTTCAGCAGTTTTCTGCTTGGCCGGTGGTGCATGTTTACTGAGCTTTGAAATAATAGGTAGATGGCATTGAGATGTTGACGGTCTTACACGTCAAGAAAGTATACTATACATCTTGGATTAATCAAGTCTCTTATCTAATCACGATCTTCCTTTAAGTGCTTTCGTCAATGTAATTAATTCTCTTTTTATCATCGTAATGCCAAAGTTTGTATGTCGAACTTAATGTAATGACTACCGCTATACATACAATAATATATTCATAGTTTTCAAATTATAATTCAGTGCAACACTTCTTTATGCAATCACAGTGCAACACTTCCTTATGCAATGCTACGTTTCGAAACTACAAGTAACAATCAAATTTCACCTGTAAGTCTCGTAGTTTAAAACATATCTCAAAATAATCTTCAAAGTAAATGCATAATTTTCAAGTCACACCGTTTTATTTTGCGAAAGTCAAAACTAAATATTCATTTTATCAACAAAATCGAACTTTTTCCCTCATGGTATCGTTTCATCGTTTAGACCAGCGCTTCTTAAACTTTTTTCACTCATGACCTCTATAGAATAAAGATTTAAAAATAAATATATTCCCATAAACAATTTATTTCTTTAATAAACAATATATGTAGGAAAAGACATATATTGTTTATTAAAGAAATATATCGTTTTTGCGATGCTATTTACGACCCACAGTTTAAAAAATGCTGCTTTAATAATGTAATTGAACATTTGTTTTACGTTTTATAGGAATAAATTAACAGAACTGCTTCGTCTATGAAATTATTAATATATAACTAGTCTTAAGACACAATAACACGCCGAACAAATACTAATTCAGAAGTCAAATAACAAAAACCAGCGTTATATTTTCAAATTTTCACAGTAAATTTGAGAAAATTGAAAATACGACGCTGATTTTTGTTGTTTGACTTCTGAATTAATATAACTAGTTTGTTTGGAGATGCAGAAACTGGGCTGAAGAGAAATTGCATAAAATTGAAGAGATATTGTGTGTGTCGCTATACCTTCAACACTGAAAATATTTAATTTTACCTTAAATTAAAATTACTAATCATTTCTATGAGAAACTGGTTATGAATTTATAAATTTTCCCAAAAAATAAATTAACTCTCTAGGATCCGATTACAAGAATTAACACTGAAATTTCTTTCCGTGGGAGTACTAGTATTTGCCATTACTACCCAATGAAACATCTTGCATTACCGAATAATAAAAGAACACAGGAGATTAAAAATTCTCCTTACTGTAGCTCTGCTGCTATGAAATTACAAACAAAGGAGTTCCAACCTCGTTAAAATTCTGATGCACGCTTCGATACTGTAAAAAATAAGTATTTTCATTATTTCTTTTCATTTCAAATCTCATACAGTTATTAATGAAGTTACTGTAATATGTTACAAATGCTTCAAGGTTCGGAGTGAAAACGCCGTAGATCAAGCAAAGTCCTTGAAGTTCTAAATTGGACAGGAGGGAAGCGGGGGAAAAAAAGAGAGAGAGAGAGAGAAGCAATAGTTCTTACTATCAAAGAATCACGTGTCACTTGGATGTTTCCTGGCGTAGGTCCAGAAAGTGCAAAGAGAGCAAGGTCAAGAAATCGTGTTCTGAAATTTCTGGATGGTGATATAAAAGTTGTACTAGGAATGGAGGTGGAGCTGGAGAAACGTTATTATCAATAACTTTCTGAAGCTGATTTTGCACGTTTTTCACAATTTTTAGTTCACAATCCCCAGTTTAGTTGCTGGATTCTATATGGCATACGAATTCATGCTGTCCAGTTTTTTGAACTTTTCAATCAACGATTTCTGATTGAATCGGGCATTATTAATACAATTTCACTTAAAAATTAGGGGCTAAAGATAAAAACAGAGACAAGAAATTATGCATGTAATTCTGAACCAAGTTCTTACGATTAATTACCAGCTTTAATTAATTTTTTAACGCTGGAACGGATTCACACATATTCATTCCGGTAATTTACCTAAAGGACGATTTTCTTTGGAAAACATTACGCATGGAAAAAAACCCACAAATCTATCCTGCAGCCAGATAGTTGGTTCTCTGGGATTTGAACCCGAGTCGTACTGCGCTTGTGTGTTCAGCGGTCTTAACACTGGGCTACCACTGCTGTGTATCGGTAATGTATATACTGAAATTTCAACGAACGATTAAGAACTTCATGAATTTTACATATAGTTGATTCTTGAACGTGCATTTGACTAAAAGATACTTATATATTTTCCCGCTTATCATTCTCGGAAGGAAAAAAAACTGTTGTCAAACAGTATGAGTTAACTTCATGAATGGATAAGTCTCATGTCATAACACACTTACCATAATTTTGCCTTGGTTTACTGTAACCCTGATTAATTCTCAATAAATCGTACGTAAAGATGTCTATAAGGTACAGCTACCACACTTTAGGAACGGGAATATACGGCCATGGGCTTTCGCGGCAGGGAATATGCCCCATGTCTGCTTTGGAATTGAATAAAAATATTTTTGGGTTATTGATTGCATATAAAGTATATTTATGATACGTGTGTTTTATCCTACCAATGGTCAAGGGGTTATAAACTTCAGAATACTAGTAGTTTGCCCTGGTT
Organism: Stegodyphus dumicola; assembly: GCF_044657685.1. NCBI lineage: Eukaryota > Metazoa > Arthropoda > Arachnida > Araneae > Eresidae > Stegodyphus > Stegodyphus dumicola. The sequence goes on from NC_140771.1 coordinate 207,816,935, forward strand.
TCTAATCTAGGCGAACAGGGTAGCTGCATGGTTGGGTTTCGTGATTTTCCTCATGTGTAACGTGAATACGAGCCAGTTTCCCTTAGAAAATCCTCCAAAAAGGCATCCATTCCCTTAAGGGCAGGGATGGTCAAATAGTGGCCCGCTAAGAGTTTTTGGTGGTCCGCTAAGAAGTCACATAAATCCGCCTTGAAAGGAAATTTCCTTCCCGTGCGCGACCGAAGATTCGTCTCTTATTTTACATTAGGACGGTCACGTTAATACTCGTGCGCATTGTAGATAGATGCGCAGTGCTTTTTCAGTTAATCTGGTTAATTTCAGTTTTGTCTTTGCAACAGTAAATATACAAATTTCCGATTTCGGTTAGGAAATTTCTTTTCTCATTGCTTTCCGTTGAAGAAATTCATTCACTAAGCTCCACACAGTAAAATTCATTCAGTACAGAGGCTGTTCGCACATTTTTTAGACGATTTTGGTAAGCGGTAATAAACAATCGTTTGCTGCAAAAGAAGTAATTGCAATTGTACTATGTTTTTAAGAGTCAAAATTATCGTCTGTGGCTTGAAAGTTTTGTTTTTATTCAAAATGGCGAATTTAACAAAGCAGGGGTTCGAAGGCTACATTTACGCTCTTTCCGAAGAGAAATATGCATACTCCGTTATCCAAAAACGATGTGAGAGTCATGGTTTTGTGATATCTAAAGCGTTGATAGGTAATATCATCAACAAGAAAAGAAAAGAACGTCAATTTGGAGCCTCAAGTAGGACATAAATTCCAAACAAGTATCCAAGGAAAAAACGGACATCTTTGACTATTGCAAAGATACGTTGTTTAATGTTAAAAGAAAATCCCCCTAGTCAAAGGACAATTGCAAAATCATTAAAATGCTCGGTGTCCACTGTAAACAAAATGATAAACGTTGATTTAAATCTTAAGAAAGCGAAAAAACGCAATGTGCATCGTCTTCTTCCAAAGCATATCGCTCAACGCAGGACACGCTGCAGAATTCTATATGACAAACACTTATCCTAAGAAAAATGGAAAACAATTGTTACAATAGATGAAGCATGGGTGTATTTAAATGATTGTAACAAAAAAAAAAAGCCATTTATTAAAAAAATTTTAAGTACATGGTTCAAAGAACCGAAATAAAGTTTTTCTAAGGGATTCATGACTGTTGCTGGTTTTTCTCATAATGGCAAGTTAAAAATAAAGAGAGTGAAAAAAAAAAAAATGTCAAAATTAACTCCAAATACTATCAGGAACATATTTTAACGCCAATTTTTCTGAATGAAAAACCATCGCTTTATCCAGAGTGCCATCAATCTGTGAGACTCCATTAAAACAAAGCTAGCAGTCACACATCAAAATCCATTGTAAATTTCCTAAAAGAAATGAACCAAGAAACTGATGTTAAGGCCATACCCTTCACTGATATCTCTACTAAATCTCCCGATGTGTCACCTAAGGATTTTTGTGCTTTCGGACTTTTAAAAACTGCATTATCCAAATGTTGTCCCAAAACCCTAACAGGACTCTGGAAAGATGTTCGGGAGGAATGGGATAGAATATCTCTTCTGCCACTTCAAAAGGCATTATTATCCTGGAAATTGCGGTATGGAAAGATAGTTCAGAATAAGGGATGTCAAAGAGAACATTTAAGACACAATAATTTTATGTAATTTAGTTTTGTGAATACAATATACATCGTCTAAGAAATGTGTGAACAGCCTCTGTATATGGATGCGCGTTGCCTTGCATATCTTGCAAACTGAAACCTTGCAAACTGAAACCATATCCTCATGCATATTTTAAGATGCTTAGATAAGTAAAACTTATGAAATTAAGTATCAGTATAATATTTCGATATGATATATCGATACTTCATACTGGTATGTATAAGCAGACACGTTTCTTCTGCTATAATTGTGCAGCAGAATATATCTCTTGTTCACCATTCTTCCCCATGCTATGGTATCTGTGCTGCCAAAATGTCGTGTTTTTAATGTTTAAAATTCGTGACTTTCTTCAGATGCAAATGCATTACACATGAATTATTAAAGTGGGCCGCGACTCTTCTCCCGTCTTCCTAGGCAACTGCTTTTGCAATCTCCAAAGAGTAGAGAGGGTCGGTCTTGAAATATTCAGTCCTCTCATAATTTCCATAATTTTCGCACCGTGCTTCTAAACAGCAAACAGCTATTCAGGCACACACTGAATTGCAGAAGTTTATGGCGAAATGCATTTGTTGCAAAGAAAGTTTACTATAATTCTGAATGAACATCGTGCTATTATTTATATTGCAGAAACAGGTTTATCAAACTGAATCATGTAATGATAGTAATTTTCTTTTAGCGCATTCCATGAAAAAAATGAATCCATTTATTGATTACACCAGGTAATAGCTTATTTTTATGCGAAATTAAATTTGGAAATGAATATGTAATTCATGTAGCGTAAATATATATTAACGATTTTTTATAATGTTGCCACTCAACGTCAGTTACTTTAACACTTAAGTTTCTCAGCTGTTTGAAGGTTTCGACAGCATAGGCTCTCAAGCGTGTCTAAATTTCACATTGCTCAAAAGACGACAGCATTTTCTATTATGACTTTGAACTTGCAATTAATGTCCATTTAACTCTATATTTTGAAACTGTCCCTCGTGAAACTCATTGGTAAAAAGTAGTAAGATATTAGACATATTCCGAAAAATAGAATAAACACAATTATGTACAATAATACCAAATAAAAAAGTTACATATTTTTGCGTGCGTACGTTTTCGTAATAGATTGAATGCGCACAGCTCCTATGATATGTAGATAAAATTTGCTTTATCGACAGAAACACTTCAGAGTTCTCGAACTTTCCACAAAAATAGTTGCACAACTCTTCACAGTATCACAGAATACAATTAGTAGTTACACTTCTAACTACTAAGAACATTTCACAAAACGATCCGAAGCGTATCTAAAGAGCGAAGCTAACCCGGCGATATCTCAATACTCCAAATCACGCTGAACTAACCACTGAGAACAGATACTCTCTTCTACCTTATATAGTTTTCATCTGACTGCCGAGATATTTCTAGCACTTTCTGCTTCTTAATTACTGCAAAATATATGAGGGCCGAATTACGGTTACAACTACATATCAATTATAGTTATTCAGTTACAATATCCATTGCAGTTACACAGGAACAGGACCAAAATGTCACCAGGTTTGACACTTTCCCGTCAAATTTCGGGACAAAAATCAGTCGCCAAAACCATTATTATCTTGGCGATTTTTCGCCAATTCAGTGAGACAGCCATTTACTGAATGTTAAATAAACTTGCCCCTGTAATCTTACTTTTCTGGCAAGCTTCACTTCTCTAGTTTTTCATGCTACATTAGACAGAAAAATACAACAGTTTCACATATAATTGCATTAAAATTAAAATTTTTTTTCCGCATATTAACCGTTGCCGTGAGAAATATCATACAGATTGATTTGAAGCATTCATTTCGTTATTTTTGAAAAGATTCTATTTGTTTTAGAGTTGTTAGAAAAATATTCTTGACATGGTCCACATCCTGACGTACAGTTGAAGAAAGAATTCGACATGTACTTTAAGAATTTACATCAAAAATGAATGTGACAAGATTTATCAAGAATGTGTAACAGTTATGGATCCAGTGCTTAATCACTATGTTATACTTGTTGTATTATTCCCTCTTAAAATAACGCTGTGTGGACAATTTTGCACTTATTTAATCAATATTGGATTGTTTTGATGAGATTAAAATACTTCGTGAGCTATCTGTCTGAGAAAGGAGGACTTTCATGGACATATTCTTAAAATAAAACTGGCTAGTTTTCATATGGCAAAAACAAAAGTATGCATGGCAAAAACAAAAGAATAAATTGTTTAAGATATACCTTGAAAAGTCATTTATTTTCCAATGAAAAATACTCTTTTCTCACTGGATCGCTTTTCTCACATACAAGGTTTGCAATAAACATTTTCCCACAAGTAAAGTGGCGCCCACCAGCGGCCGAGCGGTAAAGTCGCTGAACACTGGTAGTTCGGTCCGAGGTTCGAATCCCGCGAACGGGCTGGCTGCATGGGCGTTTTCGTGGTTTTCCCCGTGTGTAACGTGTATACGAGCCAGTTTCCCTTAGAAAGTCCTCCACGAAAGGCATCCCTCCCTTTAGGCAGATAGCCCCCGAGGCTTTGCCATAATCACGCACACACAAGTAAAGTGGCAATAATTTCTCTTTTTGGTAAGAGAAGAAATTCGTGTAGAAAATACACATGATTTCAAGTGTATACGTTCCGATGTTAAATAAATCCTTACAAAAAACAAACAAACAAAAAATATTTTAAAAAAATTAATGTAAAACAAAATAAGATTCGAAGAATATTTTAGTTGAAAATTCTTTGGGCTTTCTTCAGCAGCTGAAAGAACGTTCGAGGAGGCTATTTTTTGATGAATGAATTCAAATAGTATCAGATTTTATCATTATTTTTTAATTGCTTCTTTAACATATTTTTATTTTTTGTTGATTGATTCCCATTTACGCTAAATATAAGGTTGTTTTTTACGATTTTGAATGTATGGTTATTTTCATATCTGATACACTGGTTCATATATGGGTGAGTTGATATCATAGTGAAGTTGTTTTTACTGTGTATATGTATGGAAAGTATATTAAAGTGTATTAAAGAAGCAGCATATCTTCTATTCCGTCCATACATTATCACTCTTGTCTTTCGCAAAGTTCTTAGAAAACCCGCAAAAGTGATTGATTAGGATTTCGCCAGAATGGGCAAGCAGAAAATTATTCTGAACTCATTAAAATGCGTAATTTTGCATTTTCTGACACTACAAGTAATAAATATCATAATTCTAATCATATATATATTAATATCATAATATCTAATATAATAATTATAATTTAATAAAGTTAAATAAAACTATACTATTTAGTTTATGATAGACACGCACACAAGGCGATTGTGTTTAGAATTATACAATACAGAAGGCAATAAAATTATAGTTACATTTCCTCTCAAAAAATGAAATTTTTAATTTAAATGTATTTTAATCCAAAAACACGAGAAATTCTCTCCTACAATGTATTCACTTTTTTGCATGATATATTAAAGATTTAAGGAGTTTCTTTATTTGTTCTATATAGTATAAAAGGGTCCCGAAAGTAAATTTGGTTTGGAAAGTCTAATATAGATTATTGCAGATATTGCGGAATTTTTCGCTATTGTTCCATTCAGGGAAGAAACCTGTCGTAAGTGCATAATATATTTCTTCCGAAGCATTATTTATCAGTTAAGCTAACGGTATAAACGTAAGTAAACTAGCTGCAAAACTATTCTTTTATGTGTCACTTTGAAAAGTATTGCTCTCTTATAAAGAGAAAGATAGATGAAAGATGACATGAGGCAAAACTCTGTTTAGAATTTTTGCCCATGACTAGATTTTATACAAAATAAATGTGCTAATTAGAAAAGATATTTCGCCTAAAATTTATCGAAGCTAAATTATAGAAGTATTAAATTTGAGAACAGAGAATATTTCTTTTTATTCAAAAATGTTATTTTATCATAAAGTAATTGTCCAAACTGTAATTCAATTTAAATGATATTTTATTCACTAAAGACATTTAAGCTTTATTATAAATGCTTATACTTACAAGTTTCACAAATGCAGAACACCGGTAATGATATGAAGCAAACTCAAGTTATACTGAAAATAGGGGATCATTATACCGAGGAGGGCAAGTAATGTTTTACAGCCTGTACAGCCATTAGGTATTTTTTGAAAGCAGGAGAGATGAGAAAAATGAGCACTGCCCTAGCCGGGACTCGAACCCTTGAACTCTCGAATACGCCTCTAGTATATGCTTTCAATTACACCACACGACGGCATGCTAGAAGGCGGGAGAAATGCCTTTGACAGCAGTACAATTGATAATAATCACTTATAACTTCTGTGTGTACTACCGTCAAACTCAGTTAAAATTGCGGAGAATAATTTATACTATATCCATAAATTATCTATAATAATACATCAATCATTTATGCTATTATCCATCAATAGTTAACAAAAGGACTTCGGGAAGACTCTTAAATAAAAAATAAATTAATAAATAAAATAAAACCTTTCTCAGTGGCATGTTCCGCCCACCAGCGGCCGAGCGGTAAAGTCGCTGAACACTGGTAGTTCGGTCTGAGTTTCTAATCCTGCGAACGGACTGTCTGCATGGGCGTTTTCGCGTTTTTCCGCATGTGTAACGTGTATACGAGCCGGTTTCCCTGAGAAATTTCTCCACGAAGGCATTCCTTCCCTTAGGCGGATAGCCCTCGAGTGCTTTGTGCAAATAAACCAAACCAGTGGTCACTTCCCTAATCTCTGCAAGTGACCAATATTTCTTTCAAAACGAATAAATTTAGCACATTATTGGGAAGCATATTCTCTTACATCACCTATATGGAGAGCAAAATTATTTGGAACCGGGGTGATCGTTTTCTGGAAATCTCAGATTATATTTTTTAAGAACGGATAAAAATAACTAGATAGGAGAATGTGACAAAATTTAAAATTCCACTTTAGATTTGCTACTTCTAAATAAAGTGGATTGATAAATTTTTAATTTATTTACGTTAATGTATACAAATTTTTAGTTAATTGTGTTTTCGTAATTAGAAAAAAATCTTAAATGTTCTGATGGTTGTGTAGACACGGGGCTCCTGGCGGCCGCCACGTCCACTTCTCACTTGACAGCCTCAAGTTCTTTCCTTTAACTTCGCGATGATAATATCCTAGTAATTAAAAACTCTTGCGCTAAATTCAAAGGTATTCTCTTCTTTGACACCAAGCGTCAGAGTTCTAATGTACATAATAATAAGACTTTTATATCTAGTACCGAAACTTGATTTCAATAAAGAAATTTTTCGGTTTCCATATTCATCATGTTCAATTACTTTCTGCGGTGTCATTCACTATACGAGATTAAAAGAGCGTCAGGCAATAAATAAAACGTTAATTTCTCACAAAATGGCATACAATTACATGGGATTAACTATGTCAGCGTAAACACTAATTTTCTTTCTATTAGTGCAGTGAAAGAAGGAAAAGAAAAAAAAAAAAAAAAAAAGTTATTCAATGCATAGCTCTAAGAATCGATTCTCTCCCCCCACCCACCCATTTCGCGCATATTTTTTTTTTTTTTTTTTTTTTTTTTTTTTCTGGGTCATTTGCACTCAAGACTTAGAACTAGTATATTTTGCACTAGTGAAAAGTAGCAGCAATTTCTGTTTTGCTATTAAGTTAAATTTTGTATCATAGATTACGCTAGCAGGGTTTACTGGCAAGTGGATTGTAAGCTCTTTTTGCGATGTTCCGATGTCCAAGTTTCATGTCGTATTTCTGCAGTCGCTGCATCTACTTGACCTTCTGGCTTTTAGATATTGAGTTGCCAAGTTAATGAAGTATGGCTATTGCTCAGCAGGAATTTTAAAGCAGTACAGATAATAACGGAAATGCTTTATTGCCTTTACTTTAACAAGTACTTCTTCACTGGTGACATAGTAATTTTTTTTTCGGTTTCAAAAGCTTTCGTTAAAATAGGCTATAAAATGTTGTTGGTCGGTCATTTTTGTAGGAAATGCATTTTATTTACATAATGACGGTCAATTAATCTCATTTAGTGAATGAATATCAAATGCAAAAAAAGTAAATTTATTTAATCAATGTAAAAAAGGGGCATTTCTTTATTAAGATCAATCTATTAAATAAAATATTATCTAATATGGATAGCTTTGATTTAACTGAATTTCGTAACGTTAAATATCGAATACAAATGTACGATTTCGAGGAAATGTAGAAACTCATAAGTTACCAAATGTAGAAATGCCAAACACGGACTTGCCTTCTAAGCAGGAAAAGTTTAATCCTCTTTTTAAGTACCCTGCATATTCATATTTTACGATCCAAAACTACTAGAATCTCATTGACTAAGTAGATTTCTTCCGTTCGTAGCAAAGATTAACTCAGCTATACTCAGATAACTCTTAACTTAAAAACTATCTTTCCCAATAATTTTATAAAGTAATCTTATCTGATTACCGCCATGAAATTGGGTTAAGAATTTCCCTGTGAGAGTAATTCCTTCGAATTTTTGACATTTCAATGAGCATGACTTTTTTTTTTTTTTTAATTTACTCATTTCTAGGAAAACGCTCTTTTCCATTGTGTTTCGATAATCTTCGATATAGAATAGAACATCCTGATACGCTTGAGGATATTCTGAATGATGTGATTTATCCCATCAAACTCCAAAATCTATCAAGTTCTCAAAAAGTGATGATTAAGTAATTATTATCCGGTATTGGATAACGGCTCCTGCTAGCTAATAAACACATTTCCTGCTAGAATTATTTGAATAGGAAAAGCTTTTTTTTAATTCGAATTGCAGTGGAAGCCTGGGTCGTTGGCGCAATCTGGCTTGTCGAAAATACGTTTTCTGCATTCATAAAAATGTTTAAAATTTTTAAGTGTTTATTAAAAAACGTTAGGATTGCGTAAAATATTATATACGGTTATTCTTCCTTTATCGGTGCAGATAACAGTTTTAACCGTACACATATACTACGGTTAGTATTTGGTTAGATATAGGCATTTTTGTAACTGTTTGGACATTATAAAACTCAAAAGTCTCTACTTTTGATATTCTACAGCAAAAAAGTTATGGAAAGCTGTTTACATTTGACAAGGGAGATAAACAAAAAGATTAACATTCAGCAAAATTCCCAGTGTCCACCTAAAGACACAAAAATAATCCTGAGAGAAGAAAGAAGGTAAACAAAAAGTAAATTAATGAATAAAAATATCAAAATAACAAAGTAAATATCGAACCGTTTCGAAAATATCGGTTTCATGAACTGTAAGAAACTCAGACTAAATTATCTGAGTTTCACTCATATATACAAAATAATATTTTTCTCAATCTGATGTGAAACAACTGCTCCATTTTTAAAATGAAGATTTCTTCTTTACAAGAAACCAATTTTTCTACAAAAAGAAAAGTTTTTTTTTTCTTTAAAGAATGGCCTGTTTATATTTCGTCTTTTTTGTTTAGACTTTTGAAGAATATTTGCGGCCTTTTTGCAGTTCGGTATTTCCACAGCAGTGTAACCTATGTAAATAATGTGACGCTGATTCGTTATTTTCTTTACAGGCATAAATAAAATAATTTTTGATGTTGTCGTATATGTTAACATTGAAAGCCAAATAATGAAGAAATATGTGCCTTCAATGATGGCCATTATTTTAGCATAATTTTATTGTGGTGAATTATTTTTTTATGTGATAGGTCACGAAGATCTGCACTATTCGATAAAACACAGCTAAACTGGCGCAATAAGGCGCACATTCTTACATTAATACTTCTTATATTTTAAATACATTTTACAGGTATTTTTATGTATTACTTATTTCACTTTACTTATGTTTTCTCATTTTACTTATATTTTCTCATTTCATTATTTATGTTTCTCATTTTACTTATATTTTCTCATTTCATTATTTATGTTTCTCATTTTACTTATATTTTCTCATTTCATTATTTATGTTTCTCATTTTACATACACTATATATGTACAATATTTCGTTATATTTACAATATTTTGTACAATATTTTGTTACATTTACATATTACTTTTTACTTATTACATACATTTTATTTTCAAAGTTTCTTAAATTGGTAGTTTTAACATTTTGTAATATATCTGAAGAAAGGAATAGCAGAAGACAATGCGTTAGCAAGACAGAGAAGTGGAGAAAAAATATGCAAATTATACTTGGAAGGTTAGTTTAAGAATGATTCAGTTTGGGACATATTTTAATTCAGCTGGTTGATTTAGGCTTGAGAATTTAAATTTTAATATTATTATTGCCATAAGCTTTATGTATGTACTTGCGTCATAAACGTTGCATAAGACATATGAAAAAATTAATTATGAAATGACGCAGTTTAAAGAGATTTATAATAAGCGTGTTACTATTTTTAGGAGAGACAAAATAACCAAATTATGTAGGAAACGAAATTATGTAGGAAACGAAATTATGTAGGAAATAAAAGAGATTACTGCAAAATAAAGTTAAAACTTTATTTTACTTATTTTTAATCTTATACACACACATATATATATGTAATATTTTTGAAGCATAGGAGAGGAACCAGCTTGCAGTGTTGTGGCTTATGATGAAAATCATAATGAAATCCGATACATTTCTATGATTCAATCATAATGAAATATAATAAATTGCTATGTACATTGGTTCTTTAAAATTATGACTCAGGCATTTTACAGAGCGAAGGGAGGAGATATTATCAAGGTAGAAGCTAGCAGAATAATAATGACGTAATTAGTTTGCCTGAGTTATTTGAACCAGAGTAGGTGCGATTCTAGAAAAAAGCTAATGATTGGTTAATACTAGTTTAAGTTGCCCTTTTGCAGTAGCGTTACAAAACATAGAAGATTCTCGAATTTGGGAGAACAGATGAATTTATGGGAAGCGCACCAAATCTAGAATGTTAATTTTTTGAGATCGCCAATTATTTTTAAAACAACTATCGTATTTTGTTATATCGAGAACTCTGGTAAGACCGACTATGTTTCTAAACGGTTTTCGCCATAGAGAACCCTACCATAATGCAATGTAACCTCCCTAAGATAATCCTTAACTGTAGGCGATTTTAATCTTCCATGCAACGGCTATCTTTCAGCCGGATAGCAATGAATTCATGCTATCAAGATTCATTCATTTCATTTTATCGAGTGTTCAAGATTGTCCTTTACTCACATCTTCAGAAATGCTGGCCACTTTCAGAGATGATCATCTTAGGAATATGCTCACCATAATAAGCTTTATCATGCATGTATGTGTTTAAGTAATTTAATTAACGCGAGGTGTAATGTGTTTACTCATTTTACTGTCGAATAAAATGACCAGGCTTTCCAGATTCTGTGGCACATTATCGGATTTTTGTGCAGTGTTCTGCTTGACGTCATGTTCAGGATTCTACCAGTATTCCGAAATTTTATAAATAATGATCCGAATTACGCTTATGCGACATGTTGATGTAGATATTTTTTCAAAATGGAAAACATATATATGGTCAGTGACTGAATGGTTTAGATGCACATTTCAGAAAAACCGTCCGGTGCACAAACAGAGGTTTCTGAAAGAATATTTTGGTTAAAATCTATTGCAACCGGATATTTTTTAATTGGAAAAACATCTAGTGCAGTTAAGTAAATTTTAAAAGGACGCGGCGTCCTTTTAAAAAGAAATACCGAAAGGGTTAAGATTTAAAAAATCGACTAAAAGGATTTATTGAGGTTTTTTACGCTCTCGCTGAGTTCACAGTCTCCCAGTCTGCTGTTGCACTCAATCCTGCTAATCTACTTCTTTTTGTCTTTTTAGCTTTATTATTATTAGAAAATTTCCTTGCATTTACGCCACATACAATTAAACAGCAAAATTACAAAAATTTTAGAAGCAGTATAGCTGCGTATTTTAGAATTCCTGGAGTGTCAAGTGTTGGAATACGCTTTTCTATTTTTTTTAATTCTTTTTCTAGTTCATCATATCAATGTTCAATTTTCTTTGTAAGATGTTTTGCAAAAATGTTTCTGTCTTTTTATTATAAACGTTCTGTCTGTTATTTTTATTTATTAAATGTAGAGTTTATTAAATGTAGCGTAGATTCTCATTTAAGCCACATAAAATTCAATCTACCAGCAAAATCATTAAATATTCAAAACCAGTTTATATTTTGAACTTCCGATTGACAATCTCGCGCTCCGGAGATAAAAATACTTTATTCCGCATTATCACTGCTTGCTTTCAAATTGTTTCGTTTATTAATTAAAAATTCATTAAGGTTTCACAAAATATGAAATGTAAATTTTGAAATTCAAATTTTGGGCTTTCAGGTGCACATGATCGGGAGTTATGTTACTCAAAATTCGATGTCTCTAGGTACCGTCGTTTTTTCACAGTGCGAGGAACATACATACACGCAGATACTTCATTATTTAATTTCTTTAAAAATAATACAGAGCGATGATATTTCGTGGGAACGATTTCAAAAGTGATACTGACGTTTATAGTGGACGACGCAAAATTCCGTTTCGAGACTAATAGCTCATTCGGATTTTAGCCCTTTTGGGCTAAAAAGTGCGTGATAGCTTAAATTTTGAAGGGAATTATTTTAACGAAGTTATCTGTCAACAAAAGCCATATATCGAAATATCACATTTACAAGGGTGACAATTTTCACAGCTGAAAAATTAAATAATGTTTTGAATGTAAAACTTGAACTGAAGCGAAATGGACCAAGATTTTCCCTACTTTCAGGAAAATTACGTTTCTTTCAAAACTGTAGTATTATCAGTCATTATGTACTACTTATTACAGAAACCACTATGCGAGTTAATATGTTAACCACTTAATCTGTTAACCGTCGTAAATTCAGAAATCCTGTGACAATCGTCCTATGAATTGTGAAAGAAAATTCGGCCAGCCAATCAATAAGAATCAGTAAGGGGAAAAAAAGGAATTTTTGAGGCATACACTCGAAAATGTGATAAATTTTTGCTAAATGCCATTCTTCACGTACTGCTCCAAAATATTGATCAAATAAAAAACGTTGTAACTAATTGTTTGAAACAACAATATTATGTTTCATTCATAAGGGGGCAAACACTTCTTTGCTCCGGATCAGCTTCAGAAGAATTTGTTCATGTTAGTCTTGAATACAAAATGTGTTCAGACGGCTCAAGCAAACCTTTTCACATTTCAGAAAAAAAAAAAGTCATGAGATTAATGCCAAAGAATCAATCATTCAACATAAGGCTTTCTTTATTTCAAAGCAAATGTGATAAGATTTTGAATAGCACATAAATTCTCAAATTCTAGGAATCTAAATACCTCGAAACCCATGTTGGAAAGGTTCTTCCTCCCGTGTTGGTACCTTCGTAGGTAGTCGAAGTAGTCGTTAAACCAAAGTAGTCGTTAAAGGTTTTAATTCAAAATTTTGGAAAGCGTGTTTTATTAAAATCCAGTGGAAGCGTTCATGGAAAACGCAAAGGCAATTGTTTTAGTTTTAATAGTACCTTAAGCACTTCTTGGTGACATTGACTTACATACTGCAAATGCGTTTTCAGAAACTCGTACCAAAGATTTTTTTTTTTTTTTTCCCCCGAAAGCATTTAGCATTTCTACGTTAATTTTTAAAATGTCCCTGTTCCCTACACTTGGTTCGTTTTAAAGAAAATCTGGAAAACCTTAAATGATTTCTCATTCACTTTTTTTTTTCAAATTGTACTAAGAAAATTAACAGTAAGTTTTAAAAGTTTTAATTAAGTACTTAATTAATTTCACTTTGTTTTTGATTTTACGAAATTCTACGGACAATCGCTAAGATAATCCGTAAAATGATGAGTTAGCAAATTGGAATGGTATAAAAAGAAGTAAGAGGTGCAATTTGCATTAACGTGTATTTATTTCAAGTTCCAAAAATCTCGTTACATATTTGTTTCGTTACTACACTTTCATAAACATATGATTTCATAAAATTAATGCTGACCAGTGTCTCTCTATTTTTATCTGCCTTAAAAAAACATCCTATCTTTATATATACTTTATTGCACATGATTATATACATTCTCCCCTAGGCTATATTTTTATGTACACCACATATACTGTATTGCAAATGACAAGATTTTTTAACTCTATTTTACTTCATTAAAGAATATACATTTAAAAAGTCTAAAATTCTGTATTTCAGTAAAACAAAACAATTCAATAAATCTAAAATGTTTTGACAAAATTTAATAATGCAAAAATTTTTATTTACCTAAGCACCCAAGCCATTTCTATTTTAAGTGAAAAAACAAAATTGATTTTATATACCCAAAGTCTCTAACATTTAAAAAGGCTCATCTTGTTTCCCTCGAAGGAAAAGAGAACAGATATAACTTGATCATGGTATCTGGATCTAGAAAAGAAACATTCGTTACATTAAAGCAAACTTCACAGAGCAAACAAAGTAAAGACTTGTATACATACAATAATTGCTCTTATAATGACGCTTATAAGCTACGTATTTTCCAAATAGTAAAAAATTTAATGTATGATGGCAGATTTAATGTATATCAAATGAATATGTATTACATGCTTTTAATGAATTACTTTTTATTATAAGCCAATAAACATGCTACGTATCCGTATTCGCCTAAATTAATGCAACGATTTCTTAAATATATAAAAAAGAAGCTGAAAACAGTAATTCTTCCTCCAATAAAATAAGCATTCATTTTATTTTAAACGCGATCTAACCATGAGTGTGCTCTACGCTATTGTTTTTGTTCCAAATGGTCCCACACTTTCAATTTAATGCATTCGTTGAGAACAGCCAGTCGGTCTTCTAGCAGTCTTATCATAGAGAACGGTGTCCAAAGTGCAGTTACAGGGAGCAAACGAATACACCTGGGGGGGGAGGGAAGAAGGAAAACACGCCGGTGAACGGTTCCTGGGGGTTATCACCCTTCTTTCCATATGACCAAGCCGCTTGACAGGACTTTTGTTCGCCAGTATTTTAAATGCCACTATACTGCACAGGTACTATACACTTTAAAAGCATTCAAACTTTCTCCGGAACTCGAACCCAGGTACAACGATACCGCAGCTAGTATCGCCAACCACTGTATAAATCACAACGGCTATCTGTCTTAAATTTCTTCTTTATGTTCGTGATTGTTAGATACAGTTCTCTGTTTAAGACATAGTTCGCTACAGCAGTATTAAAGAAAGAGTTATGCAACTTAAATGGTCATATATATATATATATAAAGTGGTTATATATCTTAGGTGGTACAAATATACAACCAAAATAACGCAAGTAGTTGATGACAGAAAGAAAGAGAAACAGTGGCTTGCTTTTGAACTTTACGAAGGCGGGTAAAAGAAAAGAGAGATTTCTGTTTGAAATTTGTGAGCGAATAAAATATTCTTTTCTTATTACTGAATAATGTGATTGGTTATTATTGAAATCAAATTTATGGGAATTGTTGAAATTCCTATTATACTGTGCCCAAGAATACCAAGAATTTTCAAACATTTCTTACACAGCAGTTAGAGATCTTTATATTAGGTTAAGCACTTTTTCAAGGAAGCCGCGTTTTGAAGGCTACACGTCAGGTATGAGTTGATGTGGTGTGTGGTGTGGTGTATTTAATTATGGCAAAGCACACTAGGGCTATCTGCCTAAGGGAAGGGATGCCTTCGTGGAGGACTTTTTAAGGGAAACTGGCTCGTATACGTTACACATGGGGATAACCACGAAAACACCCATGCAGACAGCCCGTTCGCAGAGTTCGAACCTCGGACCGAACTACCAGTGTTCAGCGACTTTACCCCCCGGCCGCTGGTGGGCCAGGTATGAGTTGAAATAAAGTAAATTAGATTAATAAAATAAAATAAAAATTAAATAAAATTAGGAGTAAAGAGAGAGAAAAAGATGTGTTCTGATAAAATTAGGTGTAACTTAAATAGAGAATTTTATCATTAAGAAAATTCTCAATTTAAAAGTAGATTTTTGTCTTATGCTATTACTTGCATTATATATATTTCTTCATCATTTTGTATTATTTGAAGTATCAGAGAAAATTATAAATAAACTCACAAGAAGTATAGTTCTAAGTGGCCTCGATAAAAAAACAAGCGTTTCGAGTAATTGAAGTTGTGCTGTAATTTTTTCTGGAAAGACTAAAAACAATGGGAGAAAACTGATTTAAGAAAAAAATGTAGATGACTAATATTTGGACTACAATTCATTGCCATTTTCTCCGCTGTTTCGGTTCAGTGGTGTTTTACGGTTTCACTACAGTAACTCTCGGATAAGAAAATTTGATCATTTCTTATGAATGAAAGTATACATCAGTAGTCATCAGCTTTTAATGGTCACTAACATTTAATGGTTTGCTTCAACTCATTATCTTCCGTTAAAACCTATACTTTCGTTTCTGTGTCACGGAAAGTAACTTCATCTGCGAATTGTTGCGTCACTTACGCTGTTCAAAAGAACATGCGGAAAACTGGTGCTTTAATGAGTTTCCTCTAAGTGAATTTTCTGGCACTGACATAATTTTTCGACATAAGTTATCAAGCATTACTCGTAGTCCTTCTAACAAAAGAAAACGTGTACTTGAAAAAAGGAAAGTGTTTGAAGGGCAAAGTCATAGGGATAAAGTGGGAATAAAGCCGAGAAAATTTTAGTTGGCGGAAATCATGGGATCAACTATAAAAATTGTACATAAATATGTCTTACGCGTTTTACATTGCTTTCCTTTCCCAGCCCACACTTTCTTGAGTAAAGACCTTTTGGGTCGTATATGGCCAAAAGGACAAACCTCTTTAGGGCAGGGAAAAAGAAAGAAAAAAGAAAAGAAAAAAAGGGGGAATGAGTTTTCTTAATTGGACAATTAAATATTTTATTGCTTTCATTATTTCATATTTTTTTATACTTTATTGATCTTTTACTTAATTCCTTTGGAATTTTCTTTCATACTTACTATCAGGTCTTATAAATTTAAAGCTACTTAACAAATATATTTTTATAAGAGTGCATCTATTTTTAACGTTAAAACGAATTGTGATTTTAATGGAAATAGCAATATACCATTTTGAACTTTCAAATGACGGCTTGTAGAGATTCATATTTATTTTAACTAACAATTTAAAGTATAAATTTAATTTGAAACTTTCCTATAAGCCTTCATTCCCCTAATTGTTAGTGCCAGAATATTTAAATGTTGTAGCTCGTGTGAAGAAATGCAAATTTCTACTTTGAAGAAAGTATTTAAAAGCCGAGTTTCGGTAGGAGAAAAGAGAGTTAGGCTTCAACCGCCACCTCTGCCGTAGATATGTTTGCTTACTGCTGGTTCAAGTGGCTTAATTGCATTTACTTGGTGCCACTAGTTTCGAAGGGGTTTAAGTTACGGGATCTCGCTGAGCCCTGTAGGTTAGTTCTATCACTTGTTAATATCTTCAACTTTTAGTTTCATTATCTGATTTTCAGTTACCGCCCAAGCAGAGGCAAAGTTTGTTAGCATCGAGTTGACGCATTGTAAATTTTAAAGAACTAATAAAGGATACTTTAACCCTTCTCTTGCGTTGTTACTACTACTCCAGTCTTTCATACAGAAGTGCACGGGTTGAACACTACAGGCTTCTTTGGAAAAGATTTAAAGAAAATATGTGTTGTAGGAAACATATATCACTTTACTGAAAGCGAAAATTATATTTAAAAAATACAGTAAAATAAAATAAATAAATAACAAAATTCTGAAAGTTCACGTCATAAAATTCAATTCAACACCAACATCACAAAATAATTTAAAAAGAGCATATCTTTAGAATTTTGGATGCAGTCTCGCGCGCTAGTGATAAATTTTTTTCCCCGTACATTGTTGCCATTGCTCGCTTTGAAATTTTTTAGGGCTTTGTTAAGCTTCTTAATCAAAAACTCGTAAATTCTTTACAAAATTATAAATAGATAATAAAACAACTTACGAATTTGGGCTTCCAGATGCCCATAATTGGGTGGAGACGTACGTTATTCAAAATTTGATGGCTCTAGGTACCGTTGTTTTATCACAATGCGAGAAACATACATTTGTTATTTAATTTCTTTAAATATAATACAGGGCGGTAATATTTGGTGGCAATAATTTGAAAAGTGATTCAGACTTTTAAAGTTTTTGACGCAAAATGCCAAAATGAAGTTAATAGCCCTTTTGGACTAACGCCCTTTGGGCTAATAAATAATTTCAGAAAAGGTCTGAAAATTTTCAGATCTTAACTATCGCCTAAAAGAAGGGCTCCTTTAAAATTTAATATGGTTTATTAGTAGATATTATTGATAGAGATGTCTAAGATGGAACAGCGAAACCTTTTATAGGATGTTACATTAATATGCGTTTAGACTAACAGGAAAGTTATATATCTTCTTTATATTTAAAAGGTGAAAAAATCAGTAATATAACTCTATGAAAATATTCGATGTTTTTAATTATGCAGGGCTAAACTTGATGTGATAATGCCAAATTAATCCAATAACCCTGATAAACGTGAAACGAAAAATCATTATGTCTGAAACAACGACAAATTCGTTAGAAAATTAAAAATAACTTTTTATTTAAGCAAAATTTCGAACGCAAAGGCACTCTGTTGTGCTGCGATATAATCACATTTCGTTGATATGCGACTAAATCGAAAATTCAAATTTAAGTTTGTACAACTTCAAAAGGCCATTTCCGAATACATATTACATTTCTCCATCTAAAACCTGATTATTTCGGTCTTCGCTTGCCTTTATACTTTTGCCAGATCTTTTTTAATCACCTTAATGCAATACGTTACGTTTTTATTTTTGGCATTGATTTAAAAATTCCAGTGTACGTTGTCCAGAATGAAAAAATACAACAGGGCGTGGCTTTTAGTGTTTTGCAAAATTTACTGCTTTTGACATGGTGTTCTAATTGTTTTTAACAACTATGTTTCTGCGTTACTACGCATAAATTTTAAATGATGCTACACGGACAAATATAATTTTTTCCATACACTAATAGTATCTGATTTGGCAAAGTTTATTAAGCTATAGCCTTTACATTCGAAATTCTGCCTGTGTATTATTCTTTCTTTATGCAACTATATTGCAAGAGGCAAAAACTGCTTGAAAGTAACATGGTCTGCAAATAAGAGGATGTTTAGTAGAGAAACAGGCAGACAAACAGAAAAAGAGAATTTATTCTTTTGCCATTTTATTGCTTTCACTCAAGCAATGAGACTTGCAATACTTTACGATTCGTAGATTCGTGGTTATTCCTCTTTGCAACAATGAAGTCAGTTCTGACAATAATTGTACATCTGCAAGCTGAAATTCAAAGAAAATAGTGAATGTAGTCGCTTTGTATAGTTTTGGCTCCACTGAGCTCCGTTAAAGTCCAGGAGAAAAGTTTAAAAAGAGGAAAAATGAAGACGAGAAAAGCTGACAGTACAAAAGAGCACCATTTATAATGCAGGGAATATGAATTTGTTTTATTATAGAAAGAAAAATATTATAAGCCCTGTTAATAGTGACAGTATCGAGAATGGGTAGAGAATTGAGTTCTGTCCCCAAAATGTTTGTGTTTTGCGTTGCAGCAGTGTAAAATAAATGCAACAGAAATATAAAGCCTATGTTCCTTCTTTGCAACTACGAAATATGTATGTAGTACATAATGCGAGTTAAAAAAAGGTCATCCAACAATATAATTTGTTTTATCATTATAAAAATAAATAAAATGGGACTTACACAATACCCTGTTTATTAGAATGAAATGGAGAGCAGCCTTTATCATTATTATTATTGCTGCTATTGTTGTTCTCACTAATTTCAGTTATTTCTATTAATGTTAGCGGTAGTAGTTATAGCTATTAGTTTATTATTGATATTATTGCTACCAATGATCTAATATTTTTGCTAAAAATAACAGAAATGGCTCATTTTCATGCGTATAACTTTTCATAATGATGCTATTTTTGAACAAACTTTGCGGAAAATAAGCGCCATAATTTCCTTTCTAAACTTTTTATTAATTTCATTTAGACTTCGTAAAGGAATATATAATTTCAATTTTTAATTTTATTATAATTATCATTTTAAAATTATTGAGCCAGATTTACACCCGTGAAGTTAGAAAAATGCAATAATAGTGAAAGTAGTTTAAATGCATTAGTATAAAAACAAAGCACATAGTTAAAAATATGACGGTAAATAAAGAAAGAAAATAGAATGATTTAAATTTAGTCCATGTTAACCGAGTTTTTGATTATCCGAGGTGGTTCGGATACCCAGTATCTCGAATATCCAAGGTTCTACTGCACTACTATCAGTTATCCGCTAAACCACGAAAAACCAACCAAGCAGCCTGCCCGTTCACTAGCGTTCGAATCCGGGATGAATTACCAGTATTCAGCAGTCTGTAATGATTTACCAGTATTCAACGGTCTGTAACCGTTGGTCTGTTGGTGGGCCGGTTTTTCCAAGGAGAACTACTTGTTGGTATCAGGTTCTACTGCGCAGATACCGTTTAACCATTCGGACAAGAAAATAAACCAGGCAGCCGGACATTTCATTTAGGTTCGGACCCGGGGTGAACTACTAGTATTCAGTAGTCATTTAAAGCTCAGCAACGGGTTCCACCTGACTTTCCCAGGGAAACTGGTTCGTATTCACATTCCATGTGGGAAAAACTAAAAATGCACGCCTAGAAAATGCCCATGCAGCTGCTGGTGAGCAAAATTAACCAGAGTATTTGATATTAGAGATCTGGAATTCTTTCTGCTAATTTGTGAAGAAAGATTTCATTGAAAAGTTCAAAAGCTGTTGAACGATTAAGATTAATCTTTATTTTGACATAACAGTAGGGAAAACACTCAAAAGTTCTGCGAGAAAAAATAGGTCTAAATATGTAAAATGTATAGAAATACTCTAATATTTTAAGGAAAAAAAAGAAATTAACGAAACTAGCAATTTCAACTATATGTCGAATCTCAAAGTGTGGTCTTTCGATGATTTAAATAATAAATGCAGCATTATCGCCGAAACATTTAAAAGCTACTATGCAACTATTATTTTGAATATCTTCAAAATAACAATAATGGAAATATTTCCGTGCTGTGACAAATACCGAAATGTGAAATAAAGGCGAAAAAGCGGGCAAATATTATTGTAAAAATGAATCCTATCGACTGGCTCGAAGTACCATTTCCAGAGTTTTATAAAAGCGTTGCTTTTATAAACGTAGTAAAACGAAGTGTAATAGAACGTGGTATGCCTATGTTAAAGTTTTTATTTTACAGATACTTTATTGGGCTATCCTATTTAAATATCCAAGTGTTTCAGCATCCTATTTTGTATCAGACTTTCAGTGATTTATTATTCAAGAATCTTTTACAATCTTTCTGGTGTCTTCATTTATCTCCATTCTAAGCATTTTAACACTGCGCCTGAGTTTTTTTAATATTTTTTCATGTCTTTTTTTTCCCATTTTAACGTTGATTATTCTTGTTGTATATAATGTTTCTAGCCTTTATTTTTTGGTATCTATATAATATAATTTTGTCTTATAAAATTAACTTTATCCTGTTCATTTATTTGTACCTCTACGATTTTTCTCTGCCACGACAAGAAAATCTTGGTTTTGTCTGTATTGATGCATACCTTCTATCAACCTAACAGAAAAATGGCCATCTGTTGCTCTCTTCGCCTCTCAGACTATCCTTTTATGAGATTACCTTGGTCTCACGTAAGTGCCTTGTGCTTTTTTAGGGTATCACTTCAAATGGAAATGTAAGAGCCCTGTTGCTGCTTCTCTACCTACCACAAGATCATGCCCACTGTCCAGTTAAATAGCAATTCTTGATAAAAACTAGTATTCTATAACAAGAGAGAGTGTTCGGATAGCTCGAACTCGCTGAAAGGCTTTTGTATCAATGTAATTTTATTCAACTTTTTTTAAGTGTTCCGTTGAATAAAATGTTAACTCTGTGAATATCTGAATGCTCCAATATTTTAGAACTAAACGGATGGAATTTATTTCTGCTTACCGATAGAATTCTGTCGGTATTTTCTGCACTGGAGGTGTTATATATGGGATTCCAAGAAAGGTGACTGCAAGCTTTATTTCCTTAAGTGTCGGGTACCATTAAATTGGCAAAACATGCCAAAAATGTAATATATTTTCAGCTTCAGAATTTTTATAATTTACTGATTCCTGATTTTGAAATTATTATTATTTATGATCATGTGTACTTATTTCGGTATTACTTGTATTTTATTATCCATATATTAAAATATTTTAAATGGAATTACAAGAAAATAACTTCATCATCGACATAAAATTGTTTGGATAAAAGAATCACTATATTTTAGATGATTTGTTAATCAAATTAGAAAAAAAGTATAGTTAAAATGACATACCTTAAAAATAATCGAATTATCTTAAAAATAATTTTTTTACTTTTGAAACCCCCAAGTCGAATGTCTTTTAACATAAAACTATGACAAATATACAACTATTACTTACATAAAAGAATAAGGGAAGAAAAATAAGGATAATATATTTGAAAAATATAGAGGTAAAGTAAAATTTAGATTATCGCATCCAAGAAATGTTTTATAATTAAATTCTTAGTATATAAATTTATAATTTCACTTTTAGGTAGAAAAAAAATTAATGGCGCAAGGCAATTTCTCAACTTTTTACGCCAGAATCGTAGTAGCTCAATTTTATACCTACGCAGCCCGAAGCCACATAGCCATATACCACATTATGCTAGCAACATAAGGAGCTCATTTTATACCGAGATAGGATTTATATAATCAGCCATTATTTCTTGAAATTCTGACCAATGGTTTTTTTGACCAAGAAATCGTGCACCTTCAAATCCTATAAATACATATTATTTTCTTACTGTTAATAAAGAGATATAAAATATGTTTGTTAGTTTATAACTGCATAATTATGTATTGAAACAGTGACGTATAATTTTTTTAATGCAAAGTGAAGAATCGAAATTTTCATATGACTTCAATTTTAATATACGTCTAAAAAATTCTTATGTCAAAAGCAGAATAATTAGCTTTTCATATACATACGTTGTTTACACAGTTAATCAAAATTTCTTAAAATTATGATCAGCGCGTTCGAAGAAATTATACGCTCAAACAGAAAAATCACATTTTTATGAAATCTTAATTAAAAAAATGAATGACCTTAAAATCTAGTAAGCATGTTCCTTTCTTAAAATTAATAAATATATAGACAGTTATGCTAATAAGTTAACTTTTTTATCATGTCTAACTATATATATCTGTATAAAATTGTAACCAGAATCATTTTATTTATATCTCAGGGAATGTAATATAAGGAATTTACTGAAATTCAAACATAAACAAAGCATCAGGCGCTTTAAGCAGTTCTTTTTCACCATAACTTTGGTTCTTAAGCAAATTTTTGCATGCTTTGTTTCCAGATGCTTGTGAAAAAACGTATTTCATTGTGAAAGCATTAAAAATTGATTTTTTTTAGAGGGGAAGTTTAAAGAGTACCCGATTGCTTAACTATTTATCCTGAACATATACAATCGATGTTTTAACACGAGGGCGTTTGTAAACGAATATTAAATATGAGGGTGCATGTAATCGGTGAATAAGCGAACTCATGTAATTTAATTATGGGGCTTCGCTTACATGCAGATCTTTTTTTTTTTTTCAAATTAAAATAAAATAAATAATTTCACACATACATATACAGAGAGAATGTCAACATTCTCAAACGCTTAGCAACAAACCATAACGAACAAATATTAAAATACTTTATCTACTGTTTGTTATAATAGCCTATTTTATTATTTATCATTATAAAATAACTATAGATTTATTTTCATAAGATAAAACTTACTAATATATAACCATACAAAACCTTGCACACTTTTCAAGGCTCCTCTCATATTGTGAAAAATGTAAAGAAACTCGAAAAAAAATCCTATCCGTATAAAATAATTGCAGTAAATACTGTGCTAATGTAATAACTTCACAGCACATCTTGTTGTTAGTATTGTGATTATTAAAATTATTTCACTAAAATGATGTTTGATCCTATTCATTTCTACCGGGACCATCAATTCCATCAAGTTGAAAACAGCATTAAAACGTGCTACTGCTGGGCTCTCAGTAATTTTTCATCGTGTTTAATGTATGAGAGCAAATCTTGCACTGTTATGAATATGAATGTTACATGGCAGTGTTATAAATATGAATGTCATGTATGACCACTATGTTAGTTCATTAGTGTGCAAGCTAATTTACTGTGATAAGGTGTCGACCGCTTTCACTTTGATGTTATGCAGAAAATATATTACACCTAGTTTGCAGTTAGTACAGAAATTTTTGTATTTAAAAAGAAAAACTATTTTTACAGCATATACTCTCATTTTTTGACTTTTGGTAATGCATATATCAATGATATTTTTATTTTTAAGTTAAAAAAAAGTATTTTATCAGTAGTGGTACAAGTATTGACAAACAGATAATTCATCTTGTACACAATGGTCATTTTAATGAACAATTTCGTATTTTGAATCTTTCATGCTCTTCTACTCTTTCATCTACGTTACCAGAAAATGCAAATTTACGTGAGTCTAAGTAGCGAGGAAAATTTCTAAGTGTTTAAAGCTCTGGCAACTTTTGGCCCGGAGCAAGATGATCCTTTTTTTTTTTTTTTTTTTTAAACTTTGCAGATGTGTTGATTGCTGATGAGTTAAATTTTCACTTGTCGTTACTTAAAAAGGCACTTAAGTACAAGTCTCTTTGATTCGTAAATGCCGAGCTAATATCTTGCTATTAGGCCGCAAGTAGTGAAGTTTACTTTTGATATTCCTCTTAGTTGTTACTTCAACTTGAAGTACCAATAAATATTTTTGTGATTTTTACACAATTGCTGTCATCAGTTTATGTTTGTAGTATTTTTAAGTTAAGAAATGGTCAAATATTATCAACCAGTCCGATAAGGCTAATCGTTATACATTAAGTCTTGTAAACAAACTGTAAGGATCTTAAGTTTTACTAACGTTTATTTTATTTTAAATCTTTACTATCACTTCTTATTTTCTACTTCCGGCCAGAATTAAAAGCTTTAACTTACTTATGCAAATTTGTCTTGCTAACGCCAAGTACTTAAGTTGTGGCTTTTTGCCAAGCAAGAGAGAGGAAGGAGCTATTAGAAGCAGGCCGCTTGCCATAGTAGTTTTACTCGGTTGCTGGTTGCCTTCAAGGCCAGAGGTTTAATCCTCTTGATAATTTTAAATGTATCGTAGTGTTAGTAGTTCTCTGTACTACATACGGATTTTGTTAATATACGGCCAATCTTGGAGTTAGGCACTTGTTTATTAATCCAAAAATAGTTTAGTTAGATTTTTTAGTTAATATTTTTTTATATTCTTACGTTCAGACCACAAGTGGTTGGTCTCTGTATTCCGAAGTTCCGGAAATCATTGTAAAGAGAGAAAAATAAAGGGTTTCGTATACCCTTCCTGTGTGTATTGTCTACTTCCCAAATTTATTCACCATAGCTTTAGTAAACGCCCTGTTCCGAGTCAGGACAGTTAATGTTCCCAAAGCAAGTAAGGAGGAACACAGAGCCTGATAGTGGCGCCCAACGAAGAAGAATAACCATGGCTGAGTTTCAAGAAGAACCTGTGCTGCCTGCAGAAGTGGCTCAGAATCCAGAAATGCCAGCTGCCGCCGTGGAAGGATTTGGTTACAACGTCCAGACCATGCGCGCATTGATGAAACCAGAAGCAACATTTAATGGAAACTCACCGGTAACCAGTTTTTTGGAAAAATTGGATGACCACTTCATGCTGTATCCAGTGCATGAGTTCCAGAAAGTCACCTTAGCTAACATCGCTTTGAGGGGCCAAGCGCTAAATTGGTTCAAATGTATAGGCAGAAGCCTCTTGGTTCAAGCGGGAAATCCCACCTATACTTACGAAAATTTTAAGACTGCCTTAGTAAAAGCCTTCCCTGTCGTAAGAGATCGTGCAAGATTAGAAACGGAACTCTTCAGCATAGATCAGAAACGAATTGAAAATCTTTCAAGCTTTATTTTAAGAAAAATTCACGTCTTCAAACTCTTGTATGGAAACCGTCCGGATCCTGAGATAATTCAAGTGATTTTGCCGAGGTTACTTCCCCAAGTACAAGACTTTATTGAATTAAGGAATCCGACTACACTGGAAAAGTTATTTTAGCTAGCAATCCAGTTTGAAAGTAGAAGAACGGCGGACATTGAAAGAAGACGCCAGTATGAGCAACGAAGCCAATTTGGTGCGCCAAGACCACAGCAAAGTCAATAACACGGCTACGGAAGCAAAGCGAATCACTGGGCAAGGAAACCCGAGTATCCAAAAACAACTGGCGAACGTCGACAGTTCAATAGTAAGCCAGAAAAAAAGTCTGAAGGCCATCGGAGAAAGAATGAATGCATGGAAAGGAAGAAACAAGATTTAAACTAAAACGGATTTCTGCTGACGGGAGGGTGCGGAAATCCGAAGGCCAAGAAAACCTCTCTTCCTTCAAGTTAAATACAGTGATGGTGAAAAATTTGACTCTTCCAAAGATTGAAGTGTTGGTGAATAACATCCCACCCACCGCACTCCTGGATACAGGCGCGCAGTGTTCCTGTGTGGCAGAAGATTTTTTTAGGAAGTATTTACGATACATTATTTAGGAAGTATTTACGATACATTACCGCATATATAATTCGGATAATACGACAGTGTTAGCTGCGCAGGGAGAAAGATGCAAGTGCATAGGTAAATTACCGTTATACATTCGTATCAAGGACGAGCAAGTAAATATTATGTTTTTTATCGTAAAGAATTTGCAAGCACATGTCATTTTAGGGATAGATTTTCTTTCAGAGGCAGAAGCAACGTTGGATTTTAACGAAGCGTCCCTTAAACTGACAATGAAACTAGTTCGAGAAGAAAAAACAGAACCACCGACGTTAAACCTCGACCACCTGCCTAAGGAAGAGCAACAAAAAATTCGACAAGTGGTAAGTGAATTTGCTTCGTTATTTAGTGATATTCCCGGATTTACTCAAGTTACTAACCATAGTATCGACACCGGAGATTCACTGCCAGTTCGCCACAAACCATACCAATATGATAAGAATAAAGAAAAAATTATAGAGTGGCACATTCGAGATATGTTACGTAAAAACGATCATAACGCCCATCTCAAGTAGTTATGCTAGCCCGGTTGTGTTATGTAAGAAATATAATGACTATCCGGTAACACATCCGAAAAAGTGGCCTTTTGCAATTGACTATCGTAAATTAAACTCCATGACTACATATCCGGTATATCCGCTACCTATTTTCGAAGAAATTCTAAGGAACATAACTTCTACCAAATATATGACTACTTTAGACTTAACGACTGGTTATTTTCAAATAAAGGGTTAAACCGGAAGATGTGCCTAAGACTGCTTTTATAACCAAGTCTGGCACTTATGCATTCCTGCGTATGCCGTTTGGCCTTTCAGGGGCACCGGCAACATTTCAGCGATGTATGGACATTGTACTAAGGCCTGTTTTTGGAAAGTCCACATTTATCTATTTAGACGATATCATTATTACTAGTGATAATCTGGACCAACATACACAGAATTTAAGACAGGTGTTTTCATTATTAAATGAGGCCGGTCTAAAAGTTAATGTCGAAAAGTGCAAATTTGCAGCCCCTGAATTAAAATACTTAGGTTACAAAATATCTTAGAAAGGAATCGAGACAGACGAATCAAAAATAATCGCTGTGCAAAGGTATCCGCCGCCAAATACGGCGAAGAAGCTCTCTTCTTTTCTAGGACTTTGTTCATATTATAGGTCCTTTATAAAAGATTTTGCAGCTATTGCTTAACCATTGTTAAAATTAAAAAGGAAAAAGGCAAGATTCTCGTGGACGGCCGAAGCCAATAGTGCTTTCAAAAAATTAAAGCAAGCATTAACGCAAGCCCCTGTTTTGAAATTTCCTGAAAAGGATGAGAATTTAGAAATTTCAGCGGATTCTTCGGATTATGCGGTAGGAGCGGTACTTTCGCAAAATCAGCAGCCCGTGGCATTTTTTAGTCGAACTTTAAATCAAACACAAAGAAATTATTCCGCGACCGAGAGAGTGGCACTTGCAGTTCTGTTAGCAGTGCAAAAGTTCCGAGTCTATTTTGGAAGGGCGCCAATAACAGTGTATTCTGATCATGCGGCGGTAACTACGGAAAAACTTATCCCCAAGGTTAATAAGATGGGCGCTCAAGTTACAAGAGTATAATCTGGTAATCAAGCACACCCCCGGAAAGGAAAATATCGTAGCAGATGCCCTATCCAGAATAAAAATAGATGAAGAAGGTAATACTCTAAAGATGGCAATGCGCACAGCATGTACGATACATTCCCGAGAAACTGTAATAACCGAACTGGGTAAGAATCCTGAATTTAAAAACATTTATGAGTATTTAAAGGATCCTGAAAATTTTAGCCACCAAGATATTGTGGCGATAAGAAATAGGGCGGCCCATTACGAACTAATAGATGGTCTATTATTTTATACAAAAACTACAACAACGGTCTATTATTTTATACAATTCCAACAACGAATTTCGACCTGTTATCCCAGCTAGTCTTAGATTAAATATACTGCAGGAGTTACACGACTCCCCATTAGCTTCTCATGCTGGTATTCGAAAAACCATCCAACGCGTACGCGAGGCAGTTTATTTTCTTGAACTGCAAAAGTTAACAAGGGCGTATGTTCAGTCCTGCCCAACATGTCAAGCAGTTAATTATATTAATTTCCGCCCGGCCGGGTTTCTAAATAGCATTAAATCCGAATTTCCAAATGAAATAATTGGCATCGATTTATTGGGTTCTTTCCCAAAAAGTCAGTTAAATAAAAGTCGGTGTCTCCTTGTTATGGTTGATCATTTTAGTAAGTGGACCGAAATTGTTCCCTTAAAACGAGCCTCCGCGAAATTAGTTACTGATTCTATTTTAAATAAATATATTTTAAAATACGGGGCGCCCCTAAAAGTTATATTGGATAATGGTCCTCAATTTGTAAGTAATATATTTGAAGACATGTGCCAAAAACTGGGCATACGTCATTTAAAAATGGTCCCGTATCGGCCGCAATCAAATATAGCGGAACGGGTCAATAGAAATATAGTGAAAATTATCCGTAGTTATGTTAAAAATTTTCATAAAAGCTGGGATAACTATGTCAATGAATTAGCTTTCGCCCTTAGGACCGCAAAACATGATACGACGGGCAAACCTCCTGCTGAGTTATTTTTAGGCAGAAAGATTATAACGCCGTTAGATAAATTATTTTATGTTCAACAAAGAGCCCCAGAATTTAAAGTGGGTGATATAGAAAAATTAATTAATGAAGCAAAAAAGAACACTGAAGTATCACAGAGAAAACAGAAGCTTTATTATGATATGAAACGACGGGGAGTAACTTATAAAGTAGGAGATGAAGTGTTAAAAATTAAGCATTCACTTTCTTCAGCACCAGAAGATAAAACTGCCAAGTTTTTTCCACGGTTTGAAGGACCATATGTCATAGAAAAAATAACTCAGGCTGTAATGGTGTTAAAAGCCAGGAATGGTGAAACATGCTCCGCAATCATTGACCAGATAAAACCATTCTATAATCGTAATAAAATGCCAATATTTAAAGATCTTTTGCAGGATCCGGCACGGCAGGCACAAGCTCCAGAGGTGGAACAACGAAAATCACAAGGGCAAGCCATTAGGAGGCAGGAGCAATTGAAAAGAAAGTTTCCCCGTTGGAAAATTGAAGGTAACAAGAAAAAGAAGCCGTTCCACTGACCAGAAAAGAGAGAGCACGACCACCCTCAGTATGAAGAAGGGAGAAGTTCGACGAATGCAAAGGGAGCCAGGAGAAATGACGGCAACTATAACCGGCTGCAAAACGGAAGATCTACCCATCGGATAGGAGTCTACGCAGCAAATGTCGACGAATGGATAAAGGAAGACCAGCTGCAGATGCAAATAAACAAGGAAAATCTGAACAGCCAGCAACGAGATCCAAGCAGGAACGAGAGAGAGTTGTCCCGGTTCTGCCAAGACCAGCTGCCATCAAACGGCCGAGACCACAGGCAGAGGCTAAAAAGAAGGTCTTCAAGGGTGACTGCACTGGAAGAAAAAGAAAGCTCATCGAGGAAGGAATCGAAGGGCGAACCCGCACAAGAAGGGAGATAAACCAAACCGTAGTCTTCGCTACCTTCCAGGACTGGGCAGAAAAAAGGATGTCCGAATATCACAAAGATAAGTAAAACTTTAAGTTACTTTGAAACTAAGGTTTCTTAAGTTAATTTTTCATTCTTACTGCAAGGGGCAGAATTCAAGACGTTTTACCTCATGTGAGGTCTACCTTTATCGCCAAAAAGGCGAGAAATGAGTTGTTACCTATTTTGGTATTATGTTTTTCAATTACTCGCGAGTAAAACTAAAATTAATGTATAATAGGAGTGTGTAAATACTTGAATATTGTAAAAGCATTGATAATCTTTGAGAAAGGTACCTTAAGAATATTGTAAAAAATTATTGTATAAAATTTTATTTAAAAGATTCTGGCAAGAAAGAAATTTTAGTCTGAAAGACTTTTGAAATGTAGTATTTCAATGTAGAAGAATTGGCACTTGCTTGGAAAAGAATAGAAGTTAACAATATACTACTAATGTATAGTTTAAAATGCGTAAAATTAACGGCATGTTAATATGTCCTTATATACAATGTGAACTGTTATTTTAAACGTTAAGAAATACTGCGATATTTTAAAAGTGAAAGTAATGCCAAAAATTTTAACTTATTCGTGTGACTGTAAAAAGAGCAAATTATTGTGAATATGTGTTAAAAGTTGAATGAATGTAGTTAGGCTCTCTGACGCTACACTTCAGAGTTAGCCACTTTTCAGCAGGGGCGTAGCTAGAGGGGGGCAAGAGGGGGCACCTGTCCCCGGGCGCAGAATCCAAGGGGCGCCAAACTGATGTTACAACATTTTAGAATTAAATGTTTTCCATCCTTGGCAAGCAGTAGGGGGCGGGAAATCTTCAGTTGTCCCTGAGCGCTGAAAACCCTAGCTACGACTCTGCTTTTCAGAATAGTACCTCAGGGTTTAGAGATGAATATAAGGTGTGTTCTGAGGTCTTGTTATGTTGAATTTTAACACGTTAGTGTTTTGATTGTAGGCGGCAGTGTTGAACACGTATTGAACACGTATACATAAACACATTCGTGTTTGGTGTTTTCTTTTACAACACATGTCAGAGAGCACGGGGAGATAATTAAATAACGTCATGAATGAAATAAGAATATTAAGAGAAATATAAGTATTCATGTTACTTGCCATTTAATTGTGTAACATTTCATTAAACTAGTTTTCCTTCCAGATCTCTGGAAGGAACCAGATTTCAACTAAGAAACCCCGTTTATAGATGCAAGTACAGATGAAAAGTAATTGTCCATGGAGTTGATAACGTAAAAACGATTTTTTTTTTTTTTTTTAATTTCTAGTTTCTAGTGAGAACTGTTTGTAAAAGATTGGCCTCGCGTTAGATTCTAGAGCTAAAAGTTTTCACCAAGGTCGTTTTAGACCTCAGTTTCAAACTAATTAACTCTGGCGGGAAGTATGTAAGGATCCTAAGTTTTACTAACGTTTATTTTATTTTAAATCTTTACTATCACTTCTTATTTTCTACTTCCGACCAGAATTAAAAGCTTTAACTTATTTATGCAAATTTGTCTTGCTAACGCCAAGTACTTAAGTTGTGGCTTTTTGCCAAGCAAGAGAGATGAAGGAGCTATTAGAAGCAGGCCGCTTGCCATAGTAGTTTTACTCGGTTGCTGGTTGCCTTCAAGGCCAGAGGTTTAATCCTCTTGATAATTTTAAACGTATCGTAGTGTTAGCAGTTCTCTGTACTACATACGGCTTTTTGTTAATATACGGCCAATTTTGGAGTTAGGCACTTGTTTATTAATCCAAAGTTAGTTTAGTTAGATTTTTAGTTAATATTTTTTTATATTCTTACGTTCAGACCACAAGTGGTTGGTCTCTGTATTCCGAAGTTCCGGAAATCATTGTAAAGAGAGAAAAATAAAGGGTTTCGTATACCCTTCCTGTGTGTATTGTCTACTTACCAAATTTATTGAACATAGCTTTAGTAAGCTCCCTGTTCCGAGTCAGGACAGTTAATGTTCCCAAAGCTAGTAAGGAAGAACACAGAACCTGATAAAACAACTTAAATTTTAAGAAATAGATGACTCCAGTATTACGCATTTAAATTCATATTTTCTGTTCTTTACGATTTTCTGTCTTAATTTTTTTACTTTACAAGGGTGTAAGAGTAAATCATAACATGCAAACCGTGTTAGCTGATTGTTACGGAGACAGTGAACATTGAAATATTCTTTAATAAGTGTTATACAGATGTAAAATTTTGCATACACGTGTAATTTAACATAAGAAAAAATCTGGCTGGTTATTCAATCTGTCTTCGAATCAAAGCGAACGGATTGGCTGCATGGGCATTTTCATGTTCTTTTCCCAGTATAACGTGAATATGAGCCAGCTTCACTGCCAAAGTACTCCACGAAAGGGCCCTCCTCTTAAATAATCTTATAAATCTAGTCCATCGAGAGCAAGCACACATATACTACATTTCGCACTTATGGATAATCATGGATGTAGCCTTCATCGTCTTTTCATTAATCTTCACCTTTCAAGGTTTTTTAAGTCATACATTAGTTTCTTGAGATGGAGAGCTTCGGTTGCTTGAAGTCTCCAAATTTAATTAATTTTTCTTTTTGAAATTCTATTTCTATCGGTACTTTTTTTCGCTAATCAAATATTTTCCATTACTGCTCGTGAAGTACATATTTTTTTAGAAAAAGCTTTTACTTGTTAGAAGTTAAGATTACAAGACATCAGGTGAATATATTTGTATTAACAGCTAAATTTTAAACTCTGCTTAATGTCTACCATTATAAAAAAATTCATAAATGCACATCTGTTGATTAATGTATCGAAATATGCGATAAATGGGCTTAATAAAAAAGTCAAAATAATGGAATACTCTATAAAAAGTATCTTTACAATTACTTGCTGAATTTTTTAATAGTCTAAATACACATTTCACCAGTAACTAATAAATTAATCATGAAATTTAACTGTTAAAAATAACTTTAATTTCACCAAGAGCTTTTAAAACTCATAGAAATAACACGGGTATAGGAAAATATATAATTTAAAGAATAAGAATTAACGATAGTAATAAAGTATGCTGCTTTAAATAACAATTACGCTAGCTATCATCTGTTCTATGAAATGTTCTATGATTTCTACCCTTTACCCCTTTGAACTGTAGAAAATTTAGATTATCATTACATTTATATTATCAGGTAATGATATCTTGCATTTTAAAATTAATTAAGCCGAATTAGTTTTCGGAAAAAAGCCTAAACGTAAATGTTTTTAACATTTTTTAAAAACTCTGCTGGCTTTCTAAACTTTACAAATATAATTCTAGAAATTTTTTATCCAAATAAAATATTGGAGCAAAATGTATATTATTTTGGACATCAACACCATCTTTCTTTGAATTCCTCTCATCTCAGGATGTTTTACAGTGATTTATGCTGAATAGCATTAAATGTTATTATTTTTTACATCAATACATGTTTGTCCTAATTATAAGATAAACACTTGATGATGCATTAAGTTAATTAGTATAAGGAAAATATCCTGTATTTCCATATGTTTAATTCCTCTGCACGAACCAGAGATTCTTATATATTTTGAAAATTTTAAAGGTAATGAAATAAATTTTGTATTTTTATTATTACTCAAAAGCAGATATTTATATAAAAACCCTAACTGATCGATGATTTTATTTTCATCTTTTTAAAATGAAAATTGCTTGAACAACTTGTTCGCCTTTCCAATTTCAGTCATTACTTTCTACGGATGGTCGGTCGTCAGAAAAATCTGTCGTCACTAATTCTTAACGGGGTCGGCTGAAAAAGCAGACAGGGTTCCGTACGCCCCGGGGATATTTTTGGTTCGTTGGAATTCAGCTGGATATCGGCCAAGCTTACGATCGGGTAACCGAACCTCTCCGAATCAGCTGTTCGGGATCTGGATTATGGCCAACGGTTGCAGAGTACGAGGTGCGAGAAAATATTTTTACCAGAACTCCTTTCAACTAATCTTTTCGCACAAAAACACGCATTCGGATGTATGGTTTCGAAAGAGAAGGACACACATATACATCCGTCTGAGCGTTTATCTCCGACAGCGAAAAACAGATTATTTTGGCACAGAAAATTCCCCATTCCTGTAAGTGGCTCGATAGACACCATTTCGGCAGAAATAAATTAGATATTACTCTTTTGTTTAATTACATTACTATGAAAAGTGCAAATCTGAAAATTATCAAATTATTTCACAGTTATTGAAAGTTATTTAAAAACCTTAATAAACCGTGGCTGGTCAACTACATGTATCAGTGACATAACACAAATTACAGAACAACTTGAAAAATATTGCATTATATTACGCTTATATACTATGCATTATGTATTTCTTTTATACATATAAAATATTCTGAAAGAGAGTATACAACTTTACAAGGAAAAGAGAATACTTTGCGGATGGACATGTCCCGAGTTCCTGCGCTGGTATCATAAACTATCAAATATATCATGATTTTAAAAATGCAGTTCAGTATGTCATTTTTTGGTATCACCATCTGAAAAAATAGCTGATGTTGCAAAGCGAGTATGTTTTATACACGGTACGTGTTCAAAGTTTTAAAATACATATTTTTAACAAATTTGAGAAAATTTTTCAAACGATAATTGGCAGCATCAATTATTAAGATAGCCACCAGCAGCCGACTATAAAATCATCGAACGCTGGTAGTTCGCCCCGGATTTAAAATCAGGCAAACGGGGTAGTACAGTGTGTAACGTGAATATGCGGCAACCTTAAAAAAAACCTCCACATGTATGTCATTTGCCTTAGAGAGATAGCTCTCGCGTGCTTTTTTCATAATCTAATCTATCATTGTAGCCCATACGGTATAGTGGTTAGGGAAGGTAAACCGCTGAGTTGGCTTCCGACCCAGGTATAGATATATCCATGCAGAATTGGTTACCAACTCGGCGGGAGTCAACCACTAGCTACGGCCGCAGCCCTGGGCAGCCCCGGCTAAGCAGACGACATTTATAAAATGCAAAAAAAAAAAAAAAAAAAAAAAAAAAAAGATATACATGTGCATACAAGGCACTTGAAGAAGAGTGCAACAATGTACAAAGGAATATATACATGCGCATACAAGGCACTTGAAGAAGAGTACAACAATGTACAAAGGAATATATACATGCGCATACAAGGCACTTGAAGAAGAGTACAATCAAAATATATGTATATACATATAAATACAAACTCATATGCAGATATATACACACTTACATACATAGATATTCCGAAACAAATAAAATTATACATACTCTCACTCATATTGATATATACACCCATACATATACGGTATCATGATAGTTAAAGTTTACAAGAAGCATGCCAATGAGGTACGCGTGATCATTAGTATAAATCAGATACCATAAATAAAAGATATAGACATGTACAGATACCTTACAGAATTCAGATACAGTACGAACTTTATGTATGAGAACCTGGCACAGCATAAATACAAAATTACATATTGAACATACATATCACATACTCTGTTGCTGACATATTGAACTAGCTTATATAGACTTTTATGACTACTATCTTCCAGTGTCAGAAGAGTAATTTCTAGTACAGTAGTCAATTATTGTTTTCAGTTTCCGCTGGGCAACTCTGTTACTTTGTAGATTCTGGAACCAATTTAGCCAGAATCTGGCTCCTGGTTGCTTGAGGCTGTTAAGTGCTGTGTGTGGGCAGGAGAACACAAAATGGTCTGGATGACCCTCCTCCCCACATTCACAGTTACCATTCTCTCTCAAATCAAAGCGACAGAGGTATGAAGGAAAGGGCCCATGACCAGTGAGAAAATACGTCATATAATTGGAGCCTACTACGGTACCGAAGCGTCCGGGTTTGAATCTCGGAGAAGACATGGATGATTGTAAATGTATAGTGTCGGTGCGGCATGGCGGTACTCTAAATATGCGGCGAGCCGAAAGTCCTCTCGCGTGGATTGGTGGGAGACACCCGAGGTACTCTTCCTCAAAATTGGAGTGGATGATAGAAGTCCAACCTCTCTTTCGAAGTAGGCTCTGGCATCCATTGTTCCATGTAATATGAACACGACAACAATAACAACTGATTAATCCAAACTTAAACACATTTCTTTTTAACTTAAACAACAACGGAGACATCCTAAATTTTGTGTAATGCATAAGAAGATCAAGCGATAATACGATTCAATGTTTTTCACTGGTTCGGATGATTTCATGATGGTGCGAAGGTGTTGAATGAGCCCAGAAATGGCAACCGTTCGAAGTTGCCGGAACGGATGAAAACGCATGAGAACGCTTGAAACGGATGAGATTATTGAAAATGTTCAATAACTGAAGCTCAAAATTCATCGCCTGTCTCTTTGAATGACAGCTGATGAATACGAGGCTAGGGAAGCAAATGCTTAGGAAACTTTTAGTGGAGAATATGGAAAAGAAAAATTGATTCCCGTTTTATCCCTCGCGCATTGACTGTAGGGCAGAAAAAAGATTGAATTTCTGCATTTCATGATTTGATCTAATCTTTTCAAATAAACTATGATTGAAGAGGAAACTTAATCCTTTAAACTTAATCTTAACTTAAACTTAGGAACTTAAACCTTTAAACTTTAACTTAATCTTTGTTTCCCGAGAAACAAACTGCCAATTTCGTATCTTCTAAAGGCATATATACTATATATACTATATTATTATTATCATT
Source organism: Stegodyphus dumicola (assembly GCF_044657685.1). NCBI lineage: Eukaryota > Metazoa > Arthropoda > Arachnida > Araneae > Eresidae > Stegodyphus > Stegodyphus dumicola. The sequence continues at coordinate 207,853,645 of NC_140771.1, forward strand.
TAGTTCGTACTCAGTCATTAAGCACTATATGGAAAGGAGGGATGCCCTGTTGAAGACTTTTAAGGGAAACAGGCTGGCATCCACGTTACACATGGGAAAAACCATGAAAATGCCATGCAGCCAGCCGTTCCCAACTACCAGTGTTCAGCGGATTTTAAGGCTCGTCCGTTGGTGGGCCGTGCCAAAGGCATTGTATTGAATGCGACACGAAGTGCTTTCATTTGGTAAAGCTGTAAAATTACTGAAAGGAATCACCTTGAAGTACACGTACGGGTAAAAATATGGGGGATACCAGCGATGTACCACGGTCAGCTGGTAATGACTTCTCATATACTAACTAACCATAAAAATAATTTTTAAAAAATATTACAAAAAGGTCCAAGTTTTATAAGAGTTTACAAAGGAAGGTTGAGAAGATGAGCAACTACATCCTCATTGAAGCAGTCTCTAGCAAAGGAAAATGTCACAGTTCTCTACCACCAGTCTTATACGTCTAATTTGGCACCTGCAGACGATTTTCTCTTCTCTTAAGTGAAGACTAAACCCAATCTTCATTAAAGCTTCCCAAAGGATCTAGAATTATCGTGCAATCCCACCGTACACCCCGCATACCGCATATAGTATTTATTAAAAATAATGACTTAGGACATACAGTGATTACAATAAGTTTCAATACAATTTGAAATTCGCAAATTAAATTGATAACATCTGTTTTCATGTAACAAAAATAAGAGATAAACAAAATAACTAACAGATAAACATAATGATATAAATATAATAAGTACTGGTAACACAATGATATAATGAACGGTACTATAATAACACTGAAGAGATGTCGATGGTGTCATTTCGTTAGCAAATAACATCAAAATATCTCATGTGGACGCCACATGACTTCTTTGTACTGCTTGTTAAATTATACACATTGTTTACTGCGCTTCATTTAAACTAATTTCCTCGAATTTCATTAGAGATACGTTTTTAATTGAATCAATTAAGTTTTCACTTCACGCCAAGGCAAAAGTACATAAAAACTCAATCTAGTACTAAAAATTGTAAACTATAGAAATATCTAAAACACCAAATATAGTTGAAAAGATTTTTTTTTTTTACATTTAAAATTACAGTTTCTACGCAAAACAAGCAATTCGGCCAGCAGGCACCGGGACAAAAATTATTGGTGCACAAAATTGAAAGTTAACTTTTGGTCCCACTGCGCGAAAAGACACTGAAATTGGTGCCAAAACTGACTTAATTCACTATTCTACTAAGAGTTTCAAATGCAAACAAATGGAAGAATTAAGAATAGTTAGAATTAAGTTCACTTTCAAATTGTTGATAACTTTACAACTAACGAAAAGCATAAAAACGAAATTAACGAAAGCATAAAAACCTTAATTGGAAAATAAAAAACACATAATTCAATCACTTTAAAACAAAAAATGCGCAATTATCAATGTATAAGAATAAAAAAAGCGAGCTCACTGAGCCGGTTAACTAAAGAATAATGATTATATTATCTCCTAAGATTGATTTTAGTAGAATTATCTTAAAAGAGTGAATCCATACTTAGTAAGTTCAATTTTGAAAAATGTTTTAAAATAACTCGAATGTAAACTTTTAAAAATGTTTAACGGGGACTTGAATTGAATCATGAATAACAAATTTCAATTGTAAAAATAAATAAATTAAAAGCAAGTAATTAAATTAAATGCAAGTAATCATTGCCATTGATCGGAAATTAGTTGACTTTTCAAGGGAAACAAACCAACTCCCGTTCAATGAACAATATTAAATAAATACGAAGGTGTTTCGTCTTTACTCGAGCAATAAGGCGATGCCAAATCGGCAATTCTAGCTAGGCCAAACATTTCCGTGAATAGAAGGGATTAAGAACCAATGCAGAGAACCAAAGAACTCCTTCCGATTAAGCATTTTAGCTAATTCAATTTTGAGTGAAAAGCAATTTCCGCAGTAAAATTGATATCGCTCGAGTAATTGTCCCCCGACACTCTTGTGTTTATGCATTTTAGTTCATAAAAAATGTAAAAATGTTCATGTAAAAATTAAACATTGGAAATTGTCATTATGAAGTAGAATTCAAAGTAATTGAAATAAACATTAGAAAATTACGAAATATAAGAAAAATAATGCAATCTTTGCAAAAACAAATAAAAAAATTTTAAAAAATAAAAATTTTTTAAAAAATATATAATAAGAAAAGGGAATGTACATGAAGATATGAAGGCCAGAAAAAAAAAAAAAAAGCATTAATTAACTTATGTTCTTTCTAGTGGGGAGTGGGCAAAGTGTTCTCTTCGCGTCTGACTCAGAAGGGTTGTGTTTCAGAAATCCTTATCGGCAGCGAGGGCTTTGAATTATATCAGTCGGTAAGACTTGTGTGAAGTAATTTATGGTAGTGGGAGGGACTAGGAATTCTTGAGGGACGTATGTTGTGGAGCTCTTATTTGAGTGAAACCGTCTGTTAAATAATTTTTTTTAAAATACTAGTGAATGGAAATTAATTAATTTCTGGCTAATTGTCGTGTCGTAACGATTAACTAATTAAGAAAAGAAAAAAGGAATTTTCACTGCCAAAGAGCTATTTGACAGACTAAAGATTATGAAATAGGCCCATTTTTTTAGTAACAGCATAAGTCTGAAGACAATTAGCTTTTTACATTATATACAGCTTAGTAATTACACTATGTACAAATCCTTCAACTGATAGTCATCCAATTTATACCGCCTTCTCAGGTTTAGAAACAAATTATCATATCCCTATCAGTTAACTCTAAATCCTTTGATTTAGAGTGAGTATTTAACGCCTACTCTTTTAAGGCAATGGTTAATAAATTGATTAAGTTTTAGATTATTTTTGACGTTTGATGCTGCCGATTGTAAAGAAAACATTTGGTGCACAACTGCATGTTACAGCAGTCGCATATACAAAATTTCAACGCTCTACTGCTACTCGTTTTTGAGTTTTACGAGTTACATACATCATACATACATAAGTACGTATAGACGTCATGAAAAAAATCCTTTCTGAACCCATTTTAAATCCATTTTACAATCCATTTTGAGTAAAAGACAGAATAAGAATTCTGTCTATACGTACAGATGACGCACAAAAACAATGTTCAAATGGATTCGAGAGAGATGAACATGGATATTTTCGTTTAAATACGATACTCAAAATTTTTCGTGATTACAATACTTTCTTTATTTCGTACAAAGAATAAAAACTCTATAAGTAAAAATTTGAAAGCCCAGAGATTTGAGAATGCAAAAATTGGAAAAACAAAAAATAATTTTGACAAGAAACCAACACAATTTTTTAAAATATGTCAGTTTTAAATAAACTTTCCACTTCAGATATTAAATGCTAGTCTTTATTTGAACTTTAATAAAAAATAGTTTACTCTTTGGTATTAATTCTCTTTATCGGGAAAAAGTTACGTACATAACTTTTGCCCGATATCCCTTTATAAATAACTTGCATATTGCCTGCATTTTTATATGTTTTCATTCTTTTTTCAAGATTTACAAATATCAGTTAGGAAAAATGCTTAAAGCAGATTATCAGAGGTGCAGGAAGCAGCAGAATATGCAACTAATCATCTTATTGAATCATATCTTTAAATATCAGATAAATTTTAAAGATTGATTCTGATGCGAACAGTTATTAAATCTAACATAGCAACAACTATGGAATTCAGAATTAAACTGAAATTTGCTAGATATACAATGGAAAGTTAAAAGGCGCTGAGCTTCATAGTGAAGAAGATGCTTAAGCTACAATTTCTCATTATGATTTCCCTATACACCATAATAAAAATGGTGATCTTATCCGGCTTTTATTTTCGCAACCGTTGGTCGTAGACATATAGCAACAAAAATATGCCTGAAAGATTCATGTTTTAACACTTTTTAATTTAAAGAAATCAATTTCGTAAAATTTACAGAACGTAACTTTTCGCGCATTCTTTCAGTCTCTATAGTTGAGCTTAGGAAGATTTATGGTTATAATTACTTGTTTACTTCCACGCCTATCGAATTAATTTCCACCTTTTCGTTACCCTGCGTTGACAACACGCTTTTGAGATTTGTCGTTCGCAGAATTCGGTCGCTAAAAGCGTAGCTGACCTGTAACGGTTGTAATTCTTATTTTAAAGCTTATCTGTACTGCTGAATTATTACTAGATGTTTACGTATGAATGTTTTATTATTAAATGTATTCAGTTTGGTTTGAATAGACCGAGAGTGACTGAATTTATTAAGGATATTTAAAATCGAAACTACATCATCCATTTCGGCGCCATTCTAACACAGGAACGTAAACAATTTTTGGAGGCACTGGTGAGATTGGGAATTCGTCAGCAGTTCAAGTACAGATAAGTGCTTTTAATTTCGATTTACATCTGAATTTGATTCTTGAGTTTTATATATATTTTGTATTGATTTTCATTTTGAACTTGAATACTTCGATTACTTGTTATGGAACAAGCAACTGTAATTAGATTGCGTGGTAGGGCAAAAGCGGCCTTCACAAGGCTTCAGAATACTATTACTTCCGATTTATCTAAAAATGAAGTAATTTTGCATCTGGAGCGCTTGGAAAGGATTTATTCAGTTTTGTATAAATTTGATGCCCAATTACCAGAAGAACAGTCAAAAATTGAAGATTTTGAATGGAAGTATTTTAGTTTGAAACTTCAGTATCAAAATTTGTTAGATTTATTAAATGTGGCTAATGTGCCAAATGTTTCAGAAAATTCTAATATTAGTCACTTTAAGACACCGAAGTTGAATATTTCTATTTTTTCGGGTAACTTTAATGACTGGATGAATTTTAAAGATTTGTTTGTTGCAACAGTGCATAATACTTCTTTATAGAATATAGTACAGAAATTTCAGTATTTAATCGGATCACTTGCTGATGAGCCAGCTTCTATAATTAAACATACTCCGTTATGAAATAATTCTTATGAAGAAGGATGGGCAAAATTGCTCGCTAGGTACGATAAAAAGAAACAAATCGTACAATCGTTAATTAAAACATTTCTGAATCAAAAATGTATTTCACAGGTTGATAATGTTAATTTTTGGCAATTAGTTGATACTTCATATGAAGTTATCAGAGGTTTGAAATCTCTTGGTGACAAAGCAACTTCTAGGGATCCATGGTTAATATTTATATGTTGCTTCAAAAGGTAGATTCAGAAACTCGAAAGTTATAGGCACAGAAAACAGCAGAAGATGATTTCCTACACTGGAATCATTTTTTGAATTTTAAAATTTAAGGTGTTCTTCTCTCGAAATTATTATAAATAAAGAAGCAGAAGCTAAAGTCGTTCATAAAAATAGAAATGTTAGCTCTAAAACGCTACAGAATCCTAAATTTAGTAATACTAAATGTTCGAAATGTAATGGACTTCATGCTTTATATAAATATGTTAAATTTAAGAATTTGGATGTTACTACTAGAAAGAACTTTGTGAGAAAACAAGGATTGTGTTTTTTATGTTTAAATCCACATCTAATCAGAAAATGTAATTCACAGTTAAAGTGTAATTTGTGTAGTTCAAAAACGCAGAATAGTTTGTTGCATGAAGATATTAAAGCTAGCAACGTACAGCTTTTAACAGCGCCAAATGAAAGCGAAAGCACTCCAGAGAGAATTTCGAATGAATATGAATCATGCGAGGGTCAAGGTCAGGTAGTTGTCAGTAATACTATTCAAAATTGCAACTCGGCGATTTTACCTACGGTTCTCGCACTCGCATTTTCGTCCAGTGACGAAACTATCGAAGTTAAATTATTACTGGATTCCGGAAGTGAAAGTTCGTTTATTTGTGAACAAGCTGTTCGAAGATTAGGATTAAAAAGAACGAATCAAAGTTTACTTTTGTGTGCAATTGGTGAAGTGCCAGCTTCCAAGACTCACGGCTTTGTTAGTTTAAAAGTTCGGTCAAGGTTAAATAATGAAGTAATTGATGTTAACGCATACATTTTGGATAGGTTAACTTTGCCATTGCCGGAACAAGTGATTAATGTAAAGCATATAGAATACATTAAATCTATTCCGTTAGCGGATCCGAATTTTGCTCAACCCAAAGAAATTGATTTGATTTAAGGAGCTGATTATTTTTTCTCCGTTTTAAGATGTGGCCAAATATATGGTTCGAAAAATGAGCCGGTAGCTCAAAATACAATTTTCGGTTCGGTGATTGCTGGGAAGGTCGAAAATAATAGGGAAGGCCGAAAAACATAAAATTCACACTTCATAAAGCTAGAAGATAATATAAATATTGATTACGAACTTAAACGTTTCTGGGAAATGGAGGATATTGTCGATGTTGGGAAGAAGGAATTTCTGACACCTGAGGAACAATTTTGTGAATCACATTTTCAAAACACTCATTCTATTAATTCAGATGGGCGATTTGTTGTAAAACTTCCATTCTATAAATCGCATTTGAAGTTGGGTGATTCAAAACCGGCAGCAATTTCTAGGTTGCGTTCCATGAAACGATAATCCAAAATTTGAAAAACAGTATAAAGATTTTATACATGAATATGAACAGTTAGGGCATATGACTTTGATTAATGATGATTTATCTAACAGATCGGATGCAGAAAAGTTTTATCTTCCTCATCATGCGGTCATTAAACCTTCTAGCACAACGACAAAATTAAGAGTAGTTTTGGTGCATCCTGTAAATCTGAAAACGGTATATCATTGAATTCTCTTTTAGAGGTAGGTCTGAAATTACAAAGAGATATTTTTGAGATTTTGATTAATTTTCGATTTCCTAAAATTGTTTTCACAGCCGATGTGGAGAAGATGTATCGTCAGGTGATGATAGCCCCTGAAGATCAGAATTATCAATTGAATGCGCATGTACTAGTTGAAAACAGTTACGTATGGTCTTTCCTCTGCTTCATTTTTAGCAACTCGATGTCTGAAGCAGATAGCTTTAGATTCTAAAGAGGAATCAGATGTATCTCGTATATTACAAGAGGATATGTACAGAGTGATCAGCGAATAAGCCCTGATTTCAAAATTAAATACCTCTACAACAAAGATCGATAGAATTATGCAGTAAACTGTATGTTTATTAACAAAACTGTAAAAATCGTGTACAAAAGTTTATAAAATTAGTTATAAAAATCGTTAACAGATGGCGCTCTAATCGCAATGACCTATCAATAGCCTTTAAAATGTGCTTCGCAGTCGAAAGTGATCATCCGAGGATACAAATGTTCTCGCAGCCAGCTACGCTGATGATACAGCGATAACCACCAAGTCTCTAAACCCAGAGTATGCCTTGTCAAGGATTCAGGCCAAAATCCCTGCTATTGAGGGGTGGTGCAGTCGCTAGAAAACGTCTATTCAGCCAGAAAAGTCCAAGATTCTACTCATTCGAAATCGCAGACAGAGGAAACGGGTCAGAACTGAGGTTAAACTTTTTGGCAAAATCATCCCTACAGTTGATAAAGCTAATTACCTGGGAGTTACCCTTAACAAGAACTACAATTGGAAGGATCATATGCTTAGAGTAAGCGGAAAAGCACACGGGATCATTTTCAGGCTTTTCCCTCTCCTAAAGAATGAAAACCTCACCCTCAGACTGAAAAAGAGGATTTATGAATCTGTAATCCTACCCATTCTCACGTATGCTTCCCCAGCCTGGGCAAACTACAAAGCAAACGAAATTAGCAAACTTCAAGTGCTTCAAAATAAGGTGCTAAGAATCATTACAAAAGCTCCTTACTATGTTCGGAATAAGACCCTCCACTCCGACTTGAAAATAGATACTATTCAGGACTACCTCAGCAGAATAAACAACAACTTTTTTAATAATATTATCAATGTGAATCCCGCTAATTTCACGGACATTCTTATCTACGAAATCCTGGCTGAAGACAAAAACCTCCGCCCATTCGCGGCCCATCTCTTGAGTTCAGAATTCTAAGTTCCAGTTTTCTGGTTTTCAAGCAGCATCAATCGGGGTCAGTTTCTGGGAGGGTCACCTCCCACGTGACTGGCTCCGACGAATGAACAGTTTATTCGGGCTATCCTACACAGGTCATCCGAAGTTTCTATCTCCGGCCCCTGCTTGGCGGATTCCATCCAAGATGTAGCAGTACAGGAGCAAAGTGCTTCTTTTTCTCTTTTTCTCTCTCCAGCACACTTCTACCTCCACGAGAGAAAATTTCTTTCAGGTTTCTACTCTGTCAGGCCCCACATGGGATCACATCAGGAACTGGCAAGAGCAGGATTTTAAATTCCTGCTGAAAGCCAGTATAACAGCAAAGTTCCAAAGTTCCAAAGTGATCAATCAGTACAACTGTTGGGTAGTGAAAAGAGGCTAGCGTAGAAAGTGAAATAATGTATTCTATTGAACAACGTGTATTTTGGTTCTGGAATTTCACCGATTAGAACACAGTCCTACGGCAACACGTCGCAGTTTTCAAAACCGATTTAATGTTCCAGTTGGACCCGATGCGAAAACCATTCACATGCTCTTCGCGAAATTCGAATGGACTTTCAGCGTGGCTGATGATCGAAAGGGAAACGTTGGGCCTAAGCAAACTATAGTCACTCCTGAAAATGCAGCTAAAGTTTCTAGATTTGTTCAGTAAAATCCTAGGAAAAGCATCCGACGGATTGCATCAGAGACAGGTTTGAACTACACGAGCACACAAAAAATATTATAAAAATAGCCTACGGCTGTTTCCATACAAAATCCAAAGTCATCAGGCCATACCCATGAAAGCTGTACAACAAAGGATTGACTTTGCGAATCAGATTCTAACAATGATCGACAACGACAGATTTGAAGTGAGCTGCATCTAGTTCACAGATGAGGCACATTTTGATGTGCCTCATCTGTGAACTAGATGCATGGAATCATTTGAATGGAATCGTTAATAAACAAAACTGGAGATTTTGGGGTACCAAAAATCCTCATTTGTGTGAAGAAAAAGCACTGCATTCGCTTAAAGTTATGGCATGGGCTGCGGTATGCGCCGAGGCATTATCGGACCCTTTTTCGTACGAGAAACGATAACTACTGACATTACGTTACAGTTTTGGAACAATTTCTCAGCACTCAACTAGCATTGGAGGATCGACCAGGTATCGACTGGTTCCTGCAAGATGGGGCTCGACCACATCGAACAAATAAAGTTTTTCACTTTCTTCATGAATACTTTAGGAATAGAGTAGTTGCGTTAGATTATCCTCAATTTACTGACACAGAAATAGCTTGGCCTCCCTATTCTCCCGATCTGAGTCCTTGTGACTTCTTTCGGTGGGACGCATCAAAAGGCGCTGTCTACCGAAACAATCCTACTACTCTAGATGAGCTTGAATCGTTAATTGGTGTTGCATGTGATTAAATTTCCGTCGAGACAAGACGTGATGTCAAATTTCATTATTCGTTTACGCCACCTCATTGTTTCGAACGATGAACATTTTGAAAAAATTGTATTTTGATTGCAAACGCTGCTTCACTTTATTTTTTTAATTAGTTTTTTTTTTTACTCCTTTCAGAGAAAGAGTTTTCGGTGCAGAGCGCCATCTGTTAACGATTTTCGTAACTAAATTTTCTAAACTTTTGTACACGACTTTTACAGTTTTGCTAATAAATGTACAGTTTACCGCATAATTCTATCAATTTTTGTTGTAGAGATATTAAATTTTGAAATCAGGGCTTATTCGCTGATCACCCTGTATATGGATGACTTATTGTGGGGTGCAAATACAGTTGATGATGCAGTATCCGTCTGCAAGAAAGTATCTTCAATTTTACATGCACGTGGTTCTGAAGTGAAAGCCGAACAATGATCTGATCCTATTTTTATTTCTCATATACGTGAATCGAATGATTTATTAGCTTATTTGTTCGAGCGTTATTCTTCGCGTTGTAAAATTGTTCGTATTATGGCCTACTGCCAAAGATTTATTACTAATTGTAAGAAGAATCTTGTTACTCAGAACATTTCGCGTAGTGGTATCAACTCCAGCTGCCTTATGCCGCTAACATTTCTAGAGATTCGAGTAGCAGAAAAGTTCATTATTCGTTGGATTCAGAATCATTATGTCGAAGATGATTTACAATGTATTAAGGAAGAGAAACCTTTACCCAGGAAGAGCCAACTACGTTTCTCTATATCCATTCGTAGATAAAGATGGTCTCTTACGAGGGGGTGGACGAACGAGGGGGTTACGAAATTCATCTTTAGCATTTAACATCAAACATCCTGTCATACTTCCTTCTCGACATAAATTTAGCGAATTACTAGTGAAAGAACTTCATATTTCTTACCTTCATGCTAGTCCTTCTTTATTATCACACCTCATCAGGCAATCTTACTGGATAATTGGAGGGAAGAGACTGATACGCAGTTGTATTGAAAGAGATTCTTTTAACTTACGAAGAGTTGTCAACGCTTTTTACCCAGATCGAGACTATTTTGAATTCACGTCCACTTACTTACGTGAACGATTCTGATATTGACTCTATTAATGTTTTAACCCCTTCTCATTTTATTACAGGTGATACTTTGACTTCCTTTCCAGAGACACATCAGTCTGTTCGCACAAGGAGTTCTAGGTGGGAACTTGTACAGAATCTACGACGCGGATTTCGCTAGAAAAGAGAATACTTAACTTCTCTTCAGCAGAGATCTAAGTGGCAGCACACTAAACCCAACCTGAAGGTCGACACGGTGGTTCTTGTCATTGAAGATGGATCTCCACCTTTAGCTTGGCCTATAGGGCGGATCATCGATGTCCATCCGGGCAAGGACGGATTAGTTCGCGTAGCTACAGTCAAAACTAAAACTGGTGTCTTCAAAAGACCAATTAATAAACTTTTACCTTTGCCTGTGTATCAGGACTAAACCTGATAGAGTGGGAGTATGTTTACTTCCACGCCTATCGAATTAATTTCCAACTTTTCGTTGCCCTGCGTTGGCAACATGCTTTTGAGATTTGTCGTTCGTAGAATTCGGTCGCTAAAAGCGTAGCTGACCTATAACGGTTGTAATTCTTATTTGAAAACTTATCTGTACTGTTGAATTATTACTAGATGTTTATGTATGAATATTTTATTATTAAATGAATTCAGTTTAGTTTGAATAGACCAAGAGTGACTGAATTTATTAAGGATATTTAAAATCGAAACTACATCATCCATTTCGGCGCCGTTCTAATACAGAAACGTTAACATTACTCATCACAAGGAATAAAACTCAAAACGTTTAGATCCGTATGGCAAGAATTTGTCGAGATATTTAATTTCAAATTCTTGCGGTTTTTGACTTCACGTTTATTTTGCATTGAGGAGTCGGTTAATGTATAAATTTAGAATAACTGGAGGTTGATTTTTTCCTTTTAAACGTCATCCAATGACTTTTTTTGCGGGGGGGGGGGAGGATTTACTAGTGATTTTAATTTCGAATATTTTTACAAAAAGAATTTTCGCGGTAGTAATTTATAAACATTTAAAACTTAAAAATATGTTATTAATACTCTCATGAACTTTTATTATTTTAGAAAGTCTGGTAATCGTAAAAAATTCATTAAAATACAAATACTTTTAATTTTTAATTAGCGCAAATATACTAATTGGATACGGGCCAATACTGGAACCTGCCAGTCTTTTCTAGAACACAGATTCTATAAGATTCTTAGAATAAACTTTTTTTGGGGTAAAAAAACTACATTGATCAACATTTTCCCCAATAATATGCATAGAAATGTTCGTCACGGAATTTCTTAAAATCGAAAAACCTTTTCTAAGCGATATTTTAGTTTCAGTACATATAAATGCAAACATATTGCTCTTCAATTTGTGTAGGACCCCTGAATATGATTTCCGATTTTTATATCATATATATCTAGAGTCATACGTTTTGTGTTTTGTTTCTTATAGTGAGTATAAAATTTTCCTAAATATAAGGGAAAATAAAGACCGGAGAAACTTGCAAAAAGTTACATTTCGTAATGTTCACAAAACGGATTTCTTTAAATTTAAAAATGCCAAAACATGAATCTTGGCATTATTTAAAACATTTCTATAAGTAGAAGTATATGTCTACTATCAATAGTTGCACAAATAAAACCCGGGTAAGGACTTTGAAGACACGGTATACATTCACCCCTTATTTCAATTCACTTATGCATTCTATGATTCAATTTGTTTATAGTCATCTTATTTGATGATTGGGCTGAGTCTTACTCGACTGAAAGACAACCTCAATGAACTTTATGGTCGTGTTGAAGAGAAGCCCTCGACGAGAATTCTTCACAGCAGGGAACAGATGAAAATATGTTTTAAATCTGTTGTCGTTTTCGTTCCTTGAATCCATTGAATCGACACTTTGGATAATTCTTGATAGATGATGTGTCGCACATTTTCGGTTGCTATTTGCAAATATTCAGATACTGCTTTCATGGTCTATCGATGATCATCCATGATCATATTTAGGGCTGTTGATATTAATTTTGCTGCCGTCAGTGGACGTCCTTCTCGTTGTCCACACAAAATGCTTTCGTGTCAAGGTCTAGAGTCAGCGATTCATCTTTAACAGTAACAAAAGATAGGACTTCATTTGGTCTGCAGTATGCCCTAGTTCATTTCTGTTGCAATAAAGCCTTTCCGAGAGAAGTAACGTATCACAGCCCTGTCAACCATCCTCTTCTTTACTCTTTTCTCTGAAAACATTTTCTTTTCTGACATGTCATGATGTTTTCAACATGAAAAAAAAGAGAAACAAGTATGCCAGTTTCATAAAATTTCACAAATTATGTCATAAAACTCCTACTTAACATTTTTAAATATAAAATATTAACTTTTTCTCTCCACTCCTTCACTGTAATGCTCAAAACTTTCTGTAGTCACTACGTGTGCTTTTATTCCTGCATTTATTCTTTTCCAACTGTCATCTTTACACTGAAGTATTTTTTTAAGAATTTTATGTTCTTGATTCCTTTCTGTTACAACATTACAGTAAAAGGAAACTGGTTTAAATACACAAGATGATCCATCCATTTTTGTCAATAGGAATGAAATCGAATGGGGAACAGATTTCAGAGTCTCCTGCCCCTCTTCCCATGCCATTAATACTCTCGAGAGAACTTTCAGCTAGCCAGCATTTTAAATGCCCCATGCCGCATAGATACTATACATTTACAAACATCCAAGCCTTTTCTGCGATTTGAATCCTTACCTAGTGATATTGAAGCCAGCATCGCTAACCACTACCCATTTGAGACAATTCCCATTTGTGATATCTGCTGACTTAATTAAGCTATTGGAAAAAAAATAATAATAATTCTAGATTCACGTGCTTTCAAAAAATATATGTACAAACGGTTTTCAATAAAGTGTACTTAAATCTGACCTTAACTTTAAGAAATATTCTAATAAAATTTGCTAGTCTAAAATCAAAAATTTTACTTTGTTTTTCTTTCTTAAGCAAGCACTACTTATCCTCTTTCATATTCACAAAGAACGGAATCATATTTTTAAAATAATCTTTTAATTTTTATAAAGGTATTATAGACAAATATAGAGATTTGGACTTGATATCTTTCAGTTTATAATATCGTCAAGCGTTCAGATAACTAGCAAAATAATCATTACAGCAACTTTAGCTGTCTTCTTCATTTCTAATCCTATCTGTATGTCTAATTTTTGTATTTTGTGAGCTGAATGCCTTTGAATTTTTTCTGAATATTCTTTGCAAAATTTGAATTAAATAATAATTTATTTCTCATTAGAAAAACAATAATAATTAATTTATTATGATTATAAAAACATATATGCTTCAAAATTATATTAGTGGTTTTAAATCCATTATTTCATTTCAGACAGTTAACATATTGTCAACGAAGATAATTATGGCTCTTTTGAAATTTATAGAGGGAAAGAGACTTCATTTAATATGTAAATAGCGGATATATTTTCAGATTCAAGTAATAAACAAAATGCTGCAAAATTTCCTGTCTCTTCCAAAGAATGATTAGAGACAAAAATTATAGTGTTGAGAAGTATTTATGTCTACAAAACAACTTTATTTTAGAATTTACAGCTTCCAATCAAAATAACGAAAACTTGATAAACACCCCTTTCATAGATAACTTCCGAAGGGATTTTAAATTGAAAATCCATACTTAATGGAATAAAGATACATAATCCATGGCTTTCAAAGGATCATTCACATAATCCTTGACCTTTAAAGATTTTCATTTCTGTCATTTAAAAAATATTTCATGAGCTCTAGAATTCTATTTTAAAATTTTTGTTTATAGCAATTTATTTTTAGCCATTAATAAAAATTTTCAAAGGAAAAATAGCATTTCTTTAAAAGGTGGTTTCTTTTTTCTTTTTTAATGTGTGTCAATGTCCCGATTTTACAACTAAATTTGACATCTTGACATCTGATTATCTAAGTATGATATCATCCTTACGGAGCATTCAGAAATGAAGATTGTTACTAAGAAAGTTTCCCTCTCAACTACTATTGCAGCTTAAAAAAAGTACAACCAGAATTATGCTATTGAATACATTCATTAATTACAAACAAAGTCAAATAAAATGATAGATGTCCTGAAGCTTTCGCCGTGCTGCGTGAATATTTCTATGAATTTTGTCAATGAAACGAAACGTGCTTTGAAGAAAAATCTTTACCTTAAATGCATATACTATACGGATATTTTTAAAACATTTTTTGTTCTAAAGTAAAAGTCAGCTTATGTGGTTAATTTCTTGATAATTGAGTTGATTAATTATGGCAAAATACTCAGCGCAAATACACAAGATAAATAAAAGAAAGATGATTTTATGAAAAAAACTCTGTATAGGAAACTGAATAGTATCTGTAAGAATATGGACGAAAGCATCTCATTTAGCCCCAAATACTAATTTGGATACTATTCCAGGACTTTGCGTGTAAGCCATTAGACGGATTGCCAAGTTTTCTAATCAGAATGAAGAGGTTTATTGTTTGTCTCTTTAGATAAATAGCATGCACAGGAAAAGGCGCATGGCTGTCAAACTGATGTCGATTTTTTGATAAAAGAAACCGTCAAAGAATTGATACGAAATTTCAAATACTATTATAATGCAGGATAAATTGCTTCAATTTAGTTTAATAAATATATTTAAATATAAAACGATTCTAAAAACTGCCCTTGTGAAATGTTTCATAAATAAATAAACCGTCACCTGTCGTGCCACATAGAATCCAGATCTTGAGAAACTCTATTACTGAATGTTTTTATTGATGGAAAAGGTCTTCGTGGGATGTATCAGGTGTCAGGAAGCACATAAAATTCAGTACACTGGCATCCAAATTGAAGTTACAAACATTTTTCTTGCAGCAGTTCAAAATAAAAATCCACTTCTATGAGTACCACAACCAGGAATTCCGAATAGGAATAACTTTCACGCAAATTATATATAATACCTGACAAAGCAGGTCCTTTACGCTCGGCGACCAGCGGTAGGTATCTGTTTAACAAATGGTAGAAACGAACTCGCTTTTCGTGCAGCCAAGTACAATACACTTTGACACAGAAAGACTAATATCTCTTTGGCAATGAGTCGAAATTTAGTATACAGGGTATTCACAACGGATTTTCAACTGGAGAGAGGTGGAGTCTCTCTGTGTTCCTTCCGTAGAGGAAATCGACCACTTTGAGTGGAAATGGTGGAATAAAATCCTTGTGTCGGGAGACATCATTTTGGACGATCACGCATCATTGCATGTCTTGGTTGCGAAGACTATGACAGAACAGAGTAATAGGAATGAGGTTTTTGAACCTTATGTGAATTATTCGAGAAGTTGTTGGAGAGGGCTTCACATGAGCAAGAGTTCAATTAGTTAATGATTTTCTAGAAGAAGAAAT
The DNA here is from genome assembly GCF_044657685.1 of Stegodyphus dumicola. NCBI lineage: Eukaryota > Metazoa > Arthropoda > Arachnida > Araneae > Eresidae > Stegodyphus > Stegodyphus dumicola. The sequence goes on from NC_140771.1 coordinate 207,869,576, forward strand.
TCGCTGTATGGTGCGGCCAGCAAAGATTCCGTACTTAAATTATATACAGTATGTTTGAGATGCTTCAAAAAGAGCCATCGCAAGATACCAGGATTCTCCCAAGAGTTCCCAAGCATCAAAATCCTAGGTTTTAAAAGAATAGGATTTGTTTCCACAAGTTATGATCAAAAACTTCTTTACAGAATGATGGATCTTTGTGAGGTACGTAAGGCTGTATTGGATGGCCATACTTCTTGCTAGTAGGATCCATTCTCATCATTACGTGAACTGCTATTTCTGACCGCTTTTTGTTTCACTTGTCTACAGCAAAACTTTTACCCCCTTTTTATTCTGTTATGTTATTATTGGCTGACCTATAGTACCGGGCAGCTGTGCACAAAATTTGATTACAATAAATTAATTATTTTTCGAGAATATTTAATCGATCAATTATTCGATCAGTTATTTTTCGCGTATTTTGTATTCACAACCTTAATTTTGGACATCAGTGTATTTAAAATCCTTTATTGTTTACTTATTTACAATAATTTTTTATAATACAGTAAAATTAAAGAATTTTGGAATAAATATTTAAAATTCACTTGCCAAAAAAGAGGCAAACATAAACATATTTTAGTTTCAGTAATAAATTAGATTTGAAGTATTGCCGGAGACCGAATTTTATTACTTAACATGACTTTATTTGGGAGCCTTTCTGCTAAGCCTGGAAACTTTGCCATAATAAGACTTAAATCTCGGATTATTAAAATACTTTTATGCATGCATAATCCCCAAAATGAAGCTTTTAAGTCTAGTATGTATTTATTAAACAACTGAAGCAGAATCCTTTTATCCGAAATAACATAGCCAAAGGCATTTCTATTACTGCAAATTTTCGGAAAATCCAGGGCTTCTATTTTCAGTAGTTATAAGCAGAAACAAATGGGAATAATATTGTTAAACAGAAGATTGCATCGCGGGAAATGTACCGCCTGGAGTGCAAACCCATTTGTCTCAACAAAACATGCGAAGCCATTTCAAATAACATGATCAGACTTGTATTCATAAAGTATAGAAATAACCCATTTATATACACATGTAGTAGTAATGTTTTCAATAATGTAGTTTTTTTGTATTATTTAGCAAAAAATTAATTCGAAAATTTCTCTTTCAAGTTTTATTTGTTTAATGACATACAGAGAGTGTTTACACATTTTTAAGAAAATTTTGATTTTCTCCATGAATTTAAATATAAATTTCAAAATGCAAATGTAACTGGTATCAAATTGGAATAAGATTATTATTGTCTGCAGCACTTAAAATACTCTTTTCTTTAAAATGTGGCTGAAAAATAAACGATGGATCGAAGGATATATATTTGCCCTGTCCGAAAAGAATTACTCTAATTCAGTTATTAAAAGAGAGATGAAAAGCATGGTTTTAATATTTCTGCACGCAAAATAAGTGGCATAATTAATGTGAAAGGAAAGAGACGTCAAAGTTTACATCTGACTGCAAAAAAGGTAAAAAATGCATACCCAACAAAGGTACGTACAGCTCTTATTAAATCCCCCACCCCACCAAAGAACTATTGCAAAATTATTAAATATCTCTGTAGGAACTTTGAACAAAATTATAAAATATGATTTAAAGCTAATCCAAACAAAACATGTATGTTCATCACCTAACGTCGAAACGTGTTTCTCATTTCTCAGCGTAAGACTATGTGGATAAAAACTATTTGGCAGGTGGAAAATCGAAATATTTAGTTAAAATTGATGAGGCTTGGATGTACTTATCTGACTGCAATAGAAAAGATCAATTTACTACAGAAAACGCAAAGAAAAAGACTTTATGTTTGTTCAGACTTTATGTTGTTGACTTATGTTTGTTCAGAGAAAACAAGGAAAATTTTTCTAAAGGTTTTATGGTTATTATTGGAAAAATAAAAACGAGGAAAGTAGAGAAAAAGTCAAAATTAATTTAAACTACTATCAGAAATGTGTTTTAACACCTATTTTTAAAGAAGAAATTTCATCTCTTTAACCAAACAATCTTCACTATGTTAAATTCCATCAGGATAAGGTTCCAAGCCATACCTGTAAATCTATTGTTTTATTTTTTGAAAAAATGAGAAATGAAACTGGAATTGGAGCTATTCCCTTTAAATGTATCCCACCCAAGTCCCCTGATGTGTCTCCTATGGATTACTGCGCATTTGGATTTTTAAAAGAAGCTCTTTATAAGCGGCATCCCAAAACATTGGATGGACTCTGGAAGATTGTGAAGGAGGAGTGGAATAAAATTTATTTCTCCCGTCTTCTGAGCACGCCTTCGTGGTGTAGTGTTCAGCACACTCGACGTGTATTCGAGAGGTCCGTGGTTCGAGTTCCGGCGATGGCACTGTTCATTTTTCACATGTCTTGCTTCAAAAAAATTCTAATGTCTCTACAGTGGCGCCCGAACTAAAAGGTGGTGAATGATGATTCTTCACCACCAGGATTTGGCGACTGGGTCCCCTAATATCCAGTCGCCCTTTAAAAAGAGGGAGTATATAAGGTATTTCTTCCACCTTCTTAGCATGCCTTCGTGGTATAGTGGTCGGCACGCTCGACGCGTATTCGAAAGGTCAGTGGTTCTATTCCCGGCGAGGGCATTGTTCATCTCTCCTGCTTTCAAAAAGAGCCTAATGTCTCTACAAAATGAACCTTGATGTTTTGAGAAAAGGACTTTTATCTTGGAAATCAAGATGTAATATGATAGCTCAGCAAAAGTACTATCAGACTCAGACTGAACATATTAGAAAATAAAATTAAGGTTTGATTATATATAAATCTTTGCTAAATCGTTACAAAAATGGGTGAATACCCTCCATAAAAGAATAAGTAATATTTGTCTGCAACTTCAAAAAGATAATTTTTTATTTTAATTTCAATTGTGACTCTTAAAGTATACATCACGAATGTAGATGAACATAAATAATATTTTAATTTAAATGAATTGAAATTTAAAAAAGTACAACTGATAAAAAACACGGGATCAAAAAATTAAATAAATATAGTAAATGAAAAGAAAATAAAGAAAACATTTTGTAGTGTTCCTTTAATAACAATAAGTTTCCAGTTTCAGAATTTTTTTTAGAATGATTATCAACATCAGTGGCCTTCACTCGTAAATTACCTAATCCTTCAATATAGTAAGCACCTGAATATCATATCTTGGTCAAAGATTTCATTGCTGATTTTTACATAAAATATGCTGATACTGCTTGGAATTTCGCATGCCGTCTGTGCATGTTTCATGAGGTAAATAGTTAGCATATCCAGCTAGCAGCTGGAAGATCCATGGTTAGAATCCGAACGATGACAAATCTGATTTTTCAAACTTCCTACTACTGAAACTTTAATAAACTGAAAGAATGTTTTTTGTATAGTTCTGTTCGAATTCCATTGTCTAATTTGACAAAGAAGACAATAAACGGCCAGGCTGATCAATATAATATACTTTATAAAGTATTTTCTCCTTCTTTCCGCTTACCTTCGTGATGAAATTGGAAGCTCGCTCCACGCGTATTCGGAAGTCTGGAGTTCGAATTTCGGCGAGGACATTGCATATCTTTCATGTTCTCGCATCGATATAACCTAATAACTGTACAACCTAATACCTTTGCCAAATTCATTTTGGGTGAAACTGCTTAGCTGCTCTTAGGGTAGATCCCGTTATAGGCTTACATTCAAATCATTCTGCTCTTAGTCACTTTTATAACACACCATCTAATTGGCCAAATTTAGCCTTTCTTTAAGGTTTAACAAATATCAGTGCTTTCAAAAGTAGCCGAGTCAGAAGGCAAATTTTAATAGTCCACCCATGCTTTTCGATATCATGAATAATTCCTCCATTATAATTCTTCTATTATCATCTTTTTTAGTCGATTAATAATATCCAGCCTTTAGTGTCATTTTCCGTTTTATTCTCGTATTTAATTTTTTATAAATTTTTGAAAAACTTTTAATTAAATAAAGATAAAGAAAACAAAAGCTATGTAACTGTTAAGTTTCAGAGGAAAACTGGAAAAAATAACTTCAAAATCTTGTAGAAATGCTAAAAGAAACGGCAAGAAAAGGAGTGTCGGAATAATGGGTGAGCCGAACTACTAGATGCCAAATTATAGGACATTTTTATATGGAATAAATATAGATTTCTCGGAAAAAACTTAGTTTCATATTTGATGCTCAATTTTGAATATTCCAATTTTATCATTTACCCTCGTCTTTACCTCTTCAAGGAAGATAAATGATGTGCGGTCTGCAAGACTTTAAGACACAACATTTACCCCAAGACGGTATTAAATCCATGATGATATTACAGAAAAGCGGGTCAGAATTCAAGCCCTGAATACAGCCTTTTCCTTGCATTCTGTTGATTGTAAGTTATTAAATTCATTTTAATGGATTTTGGGGATAACAGATACAACACTTATTTCACGGCCCGAAAACCACATGTGATCCGACGAGCAGCCTGAAAAAGAATTTACTTACAGTTCTTGCAATGCAAATAAAGATTGGTGCTCACGTGGGCTGCAGTAAAATTTCAAATTTCTCAAGCACATGATGAAATTCAAGTTCTGTGGGTATTATAAAGGTTTATTTTGTGAGCCATTGATATAGTTATTAAAATTCCAATCCTTTCCGACGATACGATTATATGATGCTCAGCCTGAATTAATCTTACATTGTGTGCATGCGAATTGTTGCAATTGTGTAACTACACAACCGCAACAATTCGAATATGCGCCATACGTAATTACATCGATGTGTAGCAGCTTTGATTTTCGATTACGTTTTTAATAAGAAGTGAATCTTACTCACTGAATCAGAAATTGTAAAAGAATGCTTCATCAATGCTTCAATGTATTATTTTATAAATTTAATAATAAATATTAAATAATTCAGCAAATTAATAGTATGTATTTCTAAGATTCAACGAAGGATATTTCAGAGTTCTAGGAATTTAAATATAATTTTGTTATTTTGTAAATTTTCACCAATATTACAATATGTAGTTTTCAATGTAATCCCCATTTAACTGAATGCATTTACCCCAACATTAAACTAATTTTTTTAAGTCGTCCTCAAAGAACTTTTCCGGTATCTCCACATGGTATGGTTAAACTCTCAAATCGAACATCCCGTAAAGGTTTCTTGGAGTGTGGGAACAAATAAGGGAGAATATGTAGGATCGGAAATGTGGGAACTCCTCGTAAGATTTTGTACAATTTCTGAAGTTTCTCACACCTTCTTTCCACAAAAAGTAAATGATTGGTCTTCGTATCTTCCAAAGTTTCAAAACCAGTGCTACAAAAGTATTTCTGTCTAGTCAAACAACTGAATCGGACTAAACAATATAGAAGACAGCTGCGTAAACATGTCCAGACTTGTCTGTGGCTGATAGCATTGACTGTAAGTTCTAGAAGTTGAGCTAGAGCACAAGTTGGAAACACCCTGCTTACTTTCGTTGGGTACACTGAATATATTGCAAAACACATTTCTTATCTCCTTACAGAAAATTTAAAAGCTGTACACGTTTCATCTTACCCTTTGATTCTAATGCTGATATTCCAGCAATATCGCAGTGTTCTCGCTTCGTTAGATACTGCAGTGAACTAAATTTAATTCATGAAAATTCTTTGAAAATTTCTTCCCATGAAGAATCAATTCGGAGGCAAAGATTATCTCGATATGATTAGTATATTTTTGGAAATTATATTGATATAAAGAAATCAGTCTAAGGTCGCACAGATGGATGCTCGTCAATGACGGGATCTGAAAACCGTTCCCTAATTAAAACAAAAATATGATGTATCATTTCACTATATCGGACGCCAAGAAAACTTGTCAGAATGCGCCTTTATGCAAGAACTAGACGCTACGATGAATACTATAATAAATACAGTTTTAGCGAGACAAAGATCATGGAAAATTAAAAAACATGTTGCAAAAACCATAGTACCTTTTTTTTTTTTTTTTTTTTTTTTTTTTTTTTTTTTCGTACTTCGGGGCTATGGTTAAAGCAGAAGAAAAGATCTGAATCGGGTATTTTTTTCTTTTCTCATATTACCCTATTTTTGAAAGAAAGTAATAAAGTGAACAGTGAATTTAAAATTATGGTTATCGTAGTGTTTTTCAGCTTCGCTGTACGACTTTTAAATGATTACATATAATAACAGGTGGAAAATACATCGCTTTTTCCACCTATTATTATGACAGGAATATCTCTTCCTCAGACAGCTGTCTTTGCTACGAGAGAGGCACACCAAAGTATTACCTCTTCTTTTTTCCATTAACATAAGTATATACATTAATATATATACACACATCATTGCATATTTGTGAGCAATATTTGTAATGAAGCAAGTCTTTATCTTAGTGTGCATACCCCTCTTAATAGTAACTGAATGAAAATGTTTTGGAAATCCAACACACAACCCCTTAATGTAGGTGTAGAATGCTTCAGTGGATTAATAGCATTGAGGAACAATACCTCTATCCCCATATGGTAAAGTCCTGGTATCCCATAAGTTTGTTCCTGCCCTGCCCTATCTTTTCTAAGAAATATAATAATAATAAGTAAAAATTTTTAGGTATCAGGTATGGCAATAGCATGTGCCTTAAAGTAGAATGAAAAATGTCTGCTTAGCCTATGTGTGGAAAAATTGCGTTTCGCCAGTATGAATAGTTTCTCAAAGTTTGAGATCGATATGATGTGCTCTTCAGCTGCCATTATTGCCTTTAAATTCATACTCATTTAAACTAACTAACCTTAAAATGATTAAGTTACCTATAATGCAATACAACTTTCAGCTAGTTTCCATTTTTTAAGTAAAAGCTATCCAGAACACATGCCGAGGAAGTGGTTACATACCAAGTTCTAAGTTCGGTGTGACTATCAAAGTAACATTATATATAGCGGTAATAAAAAGACCGTGCTTATTTGTCCCAAAATCCCCTTCAGAATTTTATTCTTTTCAGTCCTGATCTTTCTGTGATCGATAACATCTGACATACTCTTTTCTGGCCAAAATAACCATATCTTTTAGAGCAACATTTAAAATAATCGTCACTCATCTGTCTGAAACATCAGTTCTGCCGCATGCATAAGCTAAACCTTAAGTTCCATTTGCATATAAGTTTGCTTATAAGTTTCCTCTGCATTGGATAAGCTAGGAATTTTATTATTGTTTTACTCCCCTTCAGGAAGGAAATCCAGTGTCTTCATCTTAGCCTAAAGTACTTAAGGAAGAAGAAAAACTGTTCCTTATTCAGAAGAAGTAAAAGTAAAAGATGAGATAATTTCTTGCATTATTTGAATTATTGAATTATTCTTCTGCCTTGGTCTTACCCTACAACCTCCTATCAAGAATTTTCATATTTTTCCAGTCGATTTCTCCAGTGATCATTTTTCTAATGTTTTGCAATCCGTTAAAAAATCTCTTTCAGCTGTAGGCACTTTTATCTTATATACACAAGTTGAAACGGTTTTGGTATTTCTACAGCAAAATATGAAAAAATATTTTTTTCGGTCTGTTCTCCAAATGAAATAACTCTTTTTAAATTATTTATTCTGCTATCCTTTTCTAAATTGTTCTTAATAATGCAGAATTTGATCATTTGATATGAAAATCTCTTACTTATGTAATATTATTGATCTGAAACAGCAGAACTATAGCTTTTTTCGCATAAATCTTTGTCTTTTCTTATTAATGGTGAGTACATAACAGCCGGACTGAGTTCTTGATGGCTGAAAATCGCTGTGGATGCAGATGGCATACTGCAACCATTCACAATTTATTCCCCTAATATAAACTAATTAAACAGCCGTTCAAGACGCCAGCATTCTAAAAGGTTTGAAGGAATTCATTTAAATACCGATAAAGTGTTTATAAATTTTGTAGGATAAATTTTGATGATATTCGTGTTTCTATTCGTGTCTTCTATTCGTGAAAGAAGAATAAAAACTGAAAGAATGGCAGATTGTAAGTGCTGTGGGCGTTCGGCTGTAATGAATAAGGATAGTCAATCAAAAATGCTACTCTTTACTTTTACGTCGAAAATTCGGTAATTTCTTGAAGTGGAAAAAATTCCAAGCAAGTCAGATAGTTGTTTAAAGACTGCGTCCGATTGAGCAAGGATTACCACGGTCGGTATGTTGTTGTAGTAAATCGACCAGTATATTGCTATAGTTGTCAAATAGAATCAACGAGCGACCTTCATAACTCTTACATCCATGGTTTTAACATCACTTCTAAAAACAATATTTGCCAGTACCGCACCCCGAAGGCTTTTAAGGAATGTATGTCCGAACACCAACTCTGCGTATTTCATTAACCTCCCAGCCCAAAGGGGCAAGATTGAAGTGATGCCGCCAACATGTCAAATGGACTGTCACAGATCTCAAATTGGCGCGACGTCCTGTTGACGGACGAGTACAGATTTGCGCTGGAATCAAATGATAAGCATGCAAGGATCTGGACAAAATTAGGAACATGGAACCAAACCCAGAATATCGTCAACGTCACGTACTGCAAGGTGGCAACGTCATGGTGTGGGCTGCAATTTTTATGGGATATCACCTCTTTAAAGACGGTTCTATTACGTCTGCGCAGTATCGGTATGAAATCTACATCCGTCTGTTAGACACTCTGCTGCAGCAATTAGTCCTGATATCCTTCTTACGGACGATAATGCCCGTTCACACAGAGGCAACATCGTTAAACCTGAAATGAGGACATTTCTTTCAGGGAGTGGCCACCGTATTCTCCGGATTTTAGTCCCATCGAAAATCTTTGGGATGCCTCACCCTGTCGCTGCTCGTTTATTTCTGCAGCCAGTCTCAGAAAGCTGGAAATGGCTCTCATGAAGAAATGGCTGTTGTTAGCATTTGCAATGGTCGGTTACTTCACTGAAAGCATGGGAAATCGTTGTAAAGTTTATGTGAAGGTCTGGAGTGATTACATAGTTTATTAATGTTAGTTTTGCTTGTCTGTTTTTTAGTTTTAAATATGTCAGGCTAATCGTAAGTGTACTTTTCCATTTTTGTTGATTTTACCGTAGCGTGCTTTGATTTTGGAAGTCAGTGTAGATTAAAAATTAAAAATCAATGAAAAATGCTTATCGATTTAAACTATGTTATTTAAAATAACAGATTAAACGTTCTGACACAGAACAATAAATGAAAAGCGGAAAGAATAAGCATGCTCATGACGGCTTTGCTGAAAGCAAAGCAGAGCTGCCAGTCAAAATATGCCTGGAGCAACCAGTCAAAATATGCCTGGAGCAACCAGTCAAAATATGGCTGTAACCAGGCATCTGGCCCCTTTCACCAAGACCTCTAGTTTACTAAGCTTCTTCTTCATTTAAAAATCTTCATGTAAAATTGAAAAAGTCTGATATTTTGCGTAATCACTACGTAGAATATTAGTATGTCAACATGAAGCCAATGGTGTGATAGTAAAATTTTTAGGAAAAAATAGGAAGATTTCAACATTCAAAGACCAAATATAATTTGGGTGGCATTTTGCATATTAAAATTGTTTAGTAAAAAGTAATTTAAATTGTTGCCCCTTTCCAAAAAACAATCTTTTTTTCGTTCATTCGTAACTGCATTCAACAGGGTTGCAGTTAGGTAGAATGAGAAATAAAAAACATTTTTTTTTTTTTAAATGAGAAGCTCATGACTAATGAATGAAAGGGAAAAAAACAATATTGAAAAGAAATAAATTGCAAAGAAAAATCATGTCTTTCTTTCTATTCAAGTCCTATTCATTGTCACACAATTCATCAAGTAGACCACGAAATGATTTCTCACGTGTCTGACAGTGAACGTGCAAAAGAAAAGTGAGAGCTACAATCGATTAGTTTTTTTATAAAACAGACTGCGCAATGAGCAGAAGTAGTAGCAAAAACATGTGATGAGGTAAAAGAGTTGCCTATTCACTCACTCACCAGTGCTTCTCGTATTTTCTCATTTCCTTTTTCATTACCTGAAGCACGAGATGAACGCTTAGGCATTGATTTATGGCATTTGCTCTTTTGTTTCACATTTCAACTCGATTCTTTTAAATGCCATCTGTCTTTCCAGTCTTCTGAATTTAATCAAAAAAGATAATGAAAGAAATGATACTCCACTTATCATGATATATGTTGTTTGAATATCTTCCAGTAATCATATTCCAGCTGGATATTGTTGTCTTCCAGCGATTGTAATGAAATAAAGATTGAAACTTAATCTTCAATATAACTCCATTGGTCCAGTTATCAAAACTGATGATAACTGGAGACAAGCCATTTCGAAAACGTTTTTATTCAGGGGGGGGGGGGTAATTCGTGGTAAATTTTCCGGAATTTAAAAACCATAATATAGATTTATAACATTAAGAAACAAATATATGTAGTTTAACAGTAAATTTACAGATTACATTGTTTACAATAAAGAGTGCTTTTAGTTCGTTTGGGCCTTTAACTGTAGCGCAGTGTTCAATATATTTCGCTCATTTAATTCAATCCACTTTTCATAAAAAAATAAAAAAATAAATAAATAAATAAAAACAGAAAATAACTTTTCTTGAGCATATTTTTTCGACGATAACGTTGTTTTTGAATGAAATAAAATTTAAAAATTCTCTTTTAAACTATTTTTAGTCCAAAGGAACTTTGTCTCTGAAGGAGTATTTTTTTTTTTTTTTTTTTTTTTTGAAAACTTTAAAAGGGTGTATCTCTTTTCAAATCGTTGTCACCAAATACTATCCCCCCGTATTATATTTGAAGAAATTAAATAATGAAGAATCTGCATAAATTTACATATGTATGTTTTTCGCATTGTGATAAAACAACGGTACCTAGAGCCATCCAATTTCGAATGACATAATCCTACTGCGAATATGCGCATCTGAAAGCCCAAATTTAGAAATTGTTTTATTATCGATTTTATATTTTGTAAAACTTTAACGAATTTTTGATTAACAAGCTCGACGATTTAAAAAGCGAGCAATAGCAACACTCTACGCGAAAAAAAGAAACCTTTTTATCTCCAGTCCGCGGAACTGTGTATCGGAAATTCTAAAGATACAGTGGCTCCCAAAAGTATTCGTACACTTATGACTTTCATTGAAATAGGGCTCTATCCATTAATTAAAAGTAAACTTTCTGAATGAGATTTTAATAATAAGATCTTTAATCTATTCGTAACAAAATTACATGAAATATGTTTTAAATACAGCGAAACTTTATTTTTAAGAAATTAATAATCAAAAAATGACAAGCATTTTATCTCACAAAAGTCTTCAAACACTGAAATATTTTTGGATAAAATCAAAATTAGAATTATCGTTTGCCGCTTTTTTTAATTTTTGCATTCTGGTGGCATTTAAAAAATCGTTTGCTTTAATTTTTTATTGTTTACTTCATAATGTTCTATTTATTATTGAAAAATGGGTCGCAGTCGTAAAGAAATTACAAACAGCATTCGAAAATCGATCATTTTTCACCATAGTAGGGGTAAATCAATTCGAAATATCGCTAAATTAGTTAATTTATCCCATTCTACAGTGCAGTATGTGATAAAACGCTTTAAAGAAGAAAATCGGATTGAAAACAAGGTAAGAAAAGGTCGGCCGAGAAAGTTAACTAAACGCGATGAGGGATTTATTATTAGAAAATTTGTGAAAAACCCACGTTTGAGTGCTGTAAAAGTTTCTGCAGAATTTAATGCAAAGTTTTCTAGTTCAATTTCACCTGAAACTGTTCGATGAGTTCTCAGAGAAGCTGGATTACATGGGCGTTCTGCCCGTAAAAGTTTTTTTGTTAGTGAGAAAAACAGAAAGCTTAGGCTTTCATTCGCAAAATCAATGATAAATACACCCGAAACGTACTGGAATAATGTCCTAATTATTCCAGTACGCTTAAAAATGTTGTTCCAGTACGTTGTTAAATTTACTGACGAAAGCAAATTTAACATTTTTGGTTCCGATGGCCGAATAATCGTATGGAGAAGAAAAAATGAGGAACTTCATTCTAAGAACTTAGTTCGAACAGTTCAGCATGGCGGCGGAGGTGTTCTTGTGGGGGGGGGGATGCATGGCAGCATCAGGACTAGGTAATTTGGTATTTATTGATGGCATAATGAATCATTCTCTTTATTTAAATATTTTAAGAGACAATTTAAAATTATCAGCCCAAAATTTGGGTATTGGAAACCATTTTATTTTTAATCATGATAACGATCCTAAGCATACGGCTCTCAACGTTCGTCTGCGATGTCTCTATAATTGTCCACAGGTTTTTAAAACATTACCTCAATCGCCATATTTAAACTCCATAGAACACATCTGGAAAGAAGTGGAGGTTAGAGTACGAAAACACGACATCAAAACGAAAAGCGAACTCAAAACAGTCATTATGGAAGAATGTATGAACATTGATACAGAAATTACAAAAGAACTAGTAAAATCTATTCCCAGATGCTTGAAAGCTGTTGTTGATGCTAAAGGATATCCTACTAAATATTAATTTAACAAAAAATGAAAATATTTACTAATATGTCAAGTTTTTTTAAATGTACGAAGGCTTTTGTGAGATAAAATGTTTGTCATTTTTTGATTATTAATTTCTTAAAAATAAAATTTCGCTATATTTAAAAAAATATTCATGTAATTTTGTTACGAATAGATTATAGATCTTATTATTAAAATCTCATTCAGAAAGTTTACATTTAATTAATGGATAGAGCCCTATTTCAATGAAAATCATAAGTGTACGAACACTTTTGGAAGCCACTGTATGCTCATTTTAAAATTATTTTGCGACATTGCTGTTGAACTGAATTTTATGGTTTTTAAATGCAAAGAACATGATATTTAATAAATAAAGGTAACACACAAAACGTTAAAAAAACGCCCCTTTAGACGTAATTTAAAATCTGAAACCTTTCAGATTTTTTTTCTCTTTAAATCAAATAAAGAGCATTTAATGTAGGATCGATACTTACTGTCTAGGAATATGTTGTCTGTGTCTATTATTTACTTCCGAGATAATCAGAAATCAGTGTCTAAGGGCTAATAAACTAGTCCGATTTACAAATAACTTGAATATTTAATGGAAACATGAATAGTTGTTGTTACAAACTACAAAATGATTACATGCATGGAAGGGAAAAGATGAGATTATTTACAGCTATTCAGAAACTAACATCTTATACATAGAAAACCGTCTTTCATCTTAATTGCGTCATCGTCTTAATACGAGATCATCTGCGTCATAGCATCGGAAAGCAAAAGTTTCTTTACACAGCTTGTCGCGTCATCTGATTATTGTAGACGATGCCATTCTACATTAATATGAATCAATAATTTTAAAAAAGGCATTAAATTTATTTTTCTTTAAAATTTTCCTTTTGAAACTGTGTTATTCACAAACCAATGTCCAATGAATTTAGAAAAGACTTGATGAAAATCAATAATAATTTAAATGTATGAGTGTTTCTAGAAATGAATAAGTAAAACAAATGTTAAATGTCCAGTTTTAATGTTATTAATCCAAAGAAAGAAGAACGCTAAAAATAGAAAAGAAATAATTTCACGCTCTTTGAAGTCGTCTTGTGTGAGTAGATGCACACAGAGGTTCATTTCACAGTTCGCCACTTTCATTAATATATCTAGAATATTTCTTTCATTTGAAAATGTATAGTTAGGAACAAAACAATAAAAAAAGATGTGAAGAAAGTTGATTTAGAACAAAAATGAAGAAGTCTGGCTTTTGAACTTAATGATTTAATATAAATGATTACGAAAAAATATAAATGATTAAGCATTTTTACCGTTTCATATAAACGAAGCTCCATTAAGTACAATTATACTCCAAAAAATGTATGAGAAACCTTTTAAACTATACATTTTTAATTAGATACCCTAAAAAATAATTTTTATCTTTTATAATATTCTTGATTATGTGCGACTAAAACTAAACCTAGCAGATTGTTAAAAATGGATAATTTAAAATCAAAATTTTTATACAAAGATTTAAGGGAATTAATGTATTCATTTTCATGCGTGTTTCTGTTATTCCTTGAAACATTGTTAACGTCCTAATGCATTTCGTATATGGAAGTCTCAGGATTTTATTTTTAATTACATACGATCAATACTATTAAGAGAACTAAAAAATTATTTTCCAGATTTTAGTGCATTTGATTAAAAGAGTAAAATGATTTTTTATCTATTTTTTTTATACTGTTTAATTTTGCTTGATGAGGAAAAGTAATGAAGAATGAAAATAACGGTTTCTGATGTAGAACAACTACTCTTTTTAATATGCTTTGATTGAGAAATACGATCTCATATTCACTTAAAATTTGCCCTACTAATAAAGAAAGATGACATCTTTTTATATTACAGTAAACAGTACGATAGAAAAAAAAATCCTAAAATTAGATAAATTGCATCAGAAATGTCGATAAACATTCATTTCTAAAATTATTTTTCGAATTAACTAACAGTGTAAAGACGAAAATTTTTCTATGGTTAATTTTGCCATTAAACAAGAAAGAAAAGAAGAAAGATTCAAGACTAAATTAAAAAAATAAGTAAAATGTACAAGAGGAAGTAAAATGGTGTGTAAGTCCATTCAGTAATTTTATCTAAATAATCAGTAATTTTAAATATATTCAGGGTAAGTGAAGATTCTGTCTGCAGCATTTGAAACATACTTAAAGAAAAAAAAAAAAAATCTAAAAGCTTTCAGATTTTATATTACGTTCAAGGGGGCGTTTTTTTTTTAATGTTTTGTGTGTTACCTTTATTCATTAAGTAACATACTCTTCGCTTTAAACCACATAAAATTCAATTGAACAGTAATATCACAAAATAACTTAAAAACAGCAAATCTTTAGAATTTCCGATACATAGTCTCGCGCTCTGGAGATAATCCCCCCCCGTACAGTATTGCCATTGCTCGAATTCACTAAAAGTTTACAAAACATAAAACAGATAATAAAAAAAATTTCGAAACTCAAAATTTGAGCTTCCTGGTGCCCATGTTCGGATGGAGGATTACATTATTCAAAATTCAATGGCTGTAGGTACCGTCGTTTTTCACAATGAGAAAAACATACACACATTCGTGCACATTCTTCATTATTTAATTTCTTTAAATATAATATAGGGTGATAACATTTGGTGGCAACAATTCAAAAAGTGATACGCCGTTTATAGTGGACCGAGCAAAACGTCGTTTCGAGACTAATAGCCCCTTCTGGGCTAAAAAGAAAAATTTTTGGAGAACGAAAGAATATAAAAGATTTATTAAAAGTACGCCAAAACCAAAATACACTTTTAAAACAAGTAAGTATGCTCTGCGGAATAGTGGATTTAATTAAGCTTCTAAATGCCCTTCAAAAATTTTCCAAATAATAATTATTCAAAAGCTAAATAAAATTAACTGATATAATTGCAGAGTTCAAATATAAACTATTCCAACCTTGTAATAAAAACATAATTTAATCAGCCGTTAGTATGAGGAATCATTTGCAATGAAATCGTTCAGCTTAATGTACGTTAAGTTGAAAAAAAAAGGGGGGGAGATTTATTTTAGCTACCAGTCTTATGGAATATAATACAAACAAAAGTATGTGAAATATCTCATGAACCGCTAAAGTGCCTCAAGAAAGAGAACGAATCTTAGAAAAATATTTCGACAGTTAAAAATAATAAAGTTAACAATTTCTAATATTTCAAAAACTTTGCATGAATTAAATAAAATATAGTTTTCGACCATGAAAATATCTCCCACACACGTCACAGAAATATTTAATATATTGAATACTCTTTCCTATGTTTCTACGCTTTTTTACTTCCTTGTGCGAAGTAAAAAGGAAGTATTATAATCGCGAAAATTTTTAGGCATCGTATTTCAACGAAAATATTTATTTTGATCGCTATCGAATGCAATTTAACGATGTTTTTGCGTGACATCTGTACGTAAGGACAGAATAAAAGACTCTTTTCCTCCAAAAAAAAAAAAAAAAATTATAAAACTGCTTTAAAATTAATTCTGAAGAGAATTTTTCGTGGCGTCTGTACATACGTACGTACGTGTCTCGCATAACTCAAAAACGAGTAGCCTCAGAACGTTGAAATTTTGTATGTAAGAGTGCTATAACATGTAGATGTGCACCTCTTATTTTGGTAGCAATCGGTTGCACCAAACGTATATAAATATATTTATATATTAAAGTAATATCGAACTGAGTGAATTTTAGATCATTCAATATATTTATATATCTAGTATATATCCACGCTGTTACCCGGCTCAGTGATCTGAGTTTCTTTACTTTTATATGTTTGTAAATTGTTCATTGTTTTCTTTAAAAATGATTGAATTATGTTGTTCTTATCTTCCGGTTAAGGTTTTTATGCCTTTCGTAAATCTTTATGCAATATTTTTAGAATTATCACCAATTTAAAAGTGGTTTAAGTGCAGCTAAGCCTAATGAATTTTGCGATGGCGGACATGTTTGTTTACATTTTAAACTTGGCAAAATAGCTGATTTGTTGCCAATCTACAGAAACTAAGCTTCGCAACAACAAAGATAACGCCTTCTTCTATTATTGCGAACTAAATCATGTTTAATCCATTCTGGAATTTATTAGAGAAAATAAGTGTTTAAGATTTACTTCGTAATTTTTAATATAGATATTTTTAGTTTTTATGTATTTTTGCCTTGTCGGGAAGTAAGAACTGAATTAATTGAATGAGAAATACTGAATCGTCTGTGATAAGTTTCTCTGTTTTCTTTGCTTAATTTCTTTCATACATCGTTTTAGATTTATTATAGTATTTGAATAGAACATGTGGCAATGATTAGATAATTCTTTAAATGATATAAATTTATATGCATCCTGAGTTATAATATGAACGAAATGTAACGCTGTTAAGTGAAGCTAGCGCCTGAGTGTCGCTATGGTAAACAAATATAGTGAATTTTTAAGAGTGCATTTATTCTGTTGTGGTTTATGCGCTACCGACAAAGTAGATTTAATTCAATCCAATAAGTTTAAATGAAATACAAGAAAAAATGCGTATAATTTAATATTTCGTGCAAGGAAGTCATGTGATGTACGCATCAGATTTTTTCTTAAAGGTTTCCGTAAACATTCTTTAGCAAGAGAAGTATATTTCTTATACAACTTTATTGAAATTAATACCTATAATTTTTTTTAATTTTATCTTTCATTTTAAATATGTATATATATATTCATTCCTGAAGTTTTGCTGAATTCCCAGATAGTCCTCCCCTCCCCTTCTGTGTATGTATTTTGCCTCTTTTGATTTTTTTAGATTTTCTTTTTTGAAAATGTGGTCGCTTTTTGTTGTTAACGATGATTAAATTTATTTTCATGCGAAATATATAATGAAGTGTCTATGGGCAGTTTCTTGATCTAGGCATTTTGTGTATTTAAAATAATTTAATTCCTAATTAACATTACCTTTGATTTGCTTGTTTTGTTGCGTACAGAATCTTAAGATGGTTCAGTGTTCAATGTTAGAGTACAAATCCCTGGGAACAGGCTGACTTAGTGGGAGATTTCGTAGTGGTGACTACGCTTAATGTTGATACGATCCAGTTTTCTTTAAACATTCCTCCATGAAGGCATCACCTTTCTTTGGAGAACATATATATATATATACATGTGTATGTGTGTGTGTGTGTACTAGAAACAAACTTAAAAGTAATGAACAGCAGGAATTTTGATGGCGCAGAAGTGTTGATCCATAATGAACAGGAAATTTTGCAGTCGAGGCAGTTTAAATTCGCTTTTTATTTAAATTCACATTTATAACCACAGTTCACTCTAATCGTGCCTATTTTCAGAACATTTACATTTTTAACACTGTTGCGACAGGAAGAAAACACAGCGAAATGAGATGACGTCCAACCAGCAACAAATATACAAGCAAAGTAAGCATTTATCCAATATGGCAGCTCACCAAAGAGGAAAGTTTTGGTTTATAAAGGTTTTTCGGTTCTGAAGAATTTAGGTTCCGAAATAACTACGTCTTCAACGTTATGCAAGCTTTGTTGCATAGATTAATCTAGAAATGACGCAGTCCAGAGATGCTATTATTATTCTTGGAATGAAGAGGAAATAACCAAATTAAAAATGAGGAATTAAGAGGCTACTATTAAATTATAAATCTGATTTACATATTTTTTATCCTATATATATATATATATAATATCTTTTAGAGTTGTTATATAATGTAATATAATCCTGTTTATCCGATTTAATGTGGACCAATATCGTAAAGAGTTATCCCATTCCCTTTTCCGAGCTCTCGTGCTATAAGTTCTTTTGGCGTAAATCGTTATTGCTCGTGCGGATTTGAAGGCATATGCATCGCTACACGAATGCAGAGCTCATTGGTGTGCATTTTCTCTATCATTTTGCGGCTAAAACTGAGCAGATACTCATACAGGTAAACAGAACGATTTCTGAGTACCCTTTGAGTATCTGCTTCATTGCAAACGAGTTCAGCGTTCATATAGCAATTCATTTGGAATTCGCACTGTAAATGATAATTTACGCTATCAAAGCGCTTTTACCTACTGCTCAGCAGCACCTCGTACCGCCTCAACAAATCTTTTCCACACAAATTTGACGCATGGTCTATCGCTCATGTCTCCCATGCTTTTACCTGTAGCTGCTTATTTCAATTCCCTCTACCTTCTTTACAATTTTGTCAGATATTTTTTAATCGCACTGTATACTAGGCAGCAACAAATCACATAACCGAACGAAGAAGGTCATGCTTCTCAGAGGATTAGGGAAGAATTCACATTTCTTATATTGGAGACACAGTTTAAGAAAGTGTTTTCAGTTGTTTTAGTTGCTATAACTAAAGTCCAGTAATTCACTATAAGTTTTGAGAAAAGAAGCCCGACAGTACTGATAGTTCAAGTATTTATTTTTCCTTTCAGCATATGGATTGGCTGCATGTTTTCATGGTATTGTCTATTCATAACGTAAATAAATGCCCCCTTTTTTAGTCCAAAGGGATTTGAACCCCGAAGGACTATTAGTTTCGTTTTGGCATTTTGCGTCGGACTCATAAATGTCGGTTCACTTTTCAAACTGTTGCCACAAAATGTTAGAGTCCTGCATTATATTTGAAGAAATTAAATAATGAAAAATCTGCATAAATGTATGTATATTTCTCGTATTGTGATAAAACAACGGTACATAGAGTCATCGAATTTTGAATAACGTAATCCTCCAACGAATATGAGCATGTGGAAGACCAAATTTGAAATTTGAAATTTGTTTTATGATCGATTTTCTATTTTTTAAAACTTTGACGAATTTTTGATTAACAAACTCAAGGATTTCAAAGCGAGCAATGGCAACGTTGTGCAGAAAAAACATTTTTATCTCCAGCGCGTGAGTCTCTGTATCGGAAATTCTAAAGATATGCTCGTTTTAAAACTATTTTGCGATATTGCTGTTGCATTGGATCTTATGGTTTAAGTGCGAGGAACATGATATTTAATAAAGAAAGGTAACACACAAAATGTTAAAAAACGCCCCTTTGGACGTAATTTAAAATCTGAAACATTTCAGTTTTTTTTTTTTTTTTTTTTTTTTTTGTTAATTTTTGTGAACGCATTCTTCATCAAACAGATAGACCTCGAGACTCCATTTCTTAGCTCGGTATAAATTTCAAATTATTCTTTCATTGCATTTTTTCAATTCATATTAATTTGCTTCTTTTAATAAAAATAATAAATTTTGAATAAAATTTTAAAAAGAAATGTAAAAGATGATAGAAATCTGCACATTCCTGCAACATTTTATCATTCTCCTTAGATTTTATTTTTGGTGCAAAATGACAGCATATATGAGCAGCACAATTACATGTTCCCATTCGATATGTTACATGGCCTTAAAATTTGCTTTGCTTATTAAATAGGTTTTTAATACCATAGAATATATCAACTGAAAAAATTCGTTATATATGTGGTATAAATAAAATTTTTTCTAAAATATTGTTACGAACTTTGTATACATGGAAATAATTTTAGTTAAATTATATGTGAAATTGTAGTATATTTTGTATAATGTAACATGAAATGCCTGAAAAAGCGGGCTCTGACATAAAAAATAAGGTTACAGGGGCAAGTCTACTTAACATGGAGATAAATTGCTATCTTCCTGAATTGGCGAGATATCGCAAGACTCGCGATGGCTTTGGATTTTTAACGCCATATTTGGCAAGAAATCGCTAAAAGTCGTCAATTTTGGCGACTTTTAGCGTTGGTGAGAAATCTGGCCTTTATATGTAACTTACCGTATATGCCTTCCAGTAATTTCAAGAAATGAAAGGTACTAAAGATTTCTCGGCGGCCAGGGAGAAAATATAATACAGGGAGAAAACTGTATGAGCCCGGAGAAAACATCAGTTCTCAGTTTTTAGTACAGAACTGATTCGGAATGTTGACAGATCTCCTTTTAGATGCGCTTTTGCACGTATTTAACTTTTTTAGTAGTTTGAAGTGCAACTACTGATTGTGTTGTGCAACACAGAGAAGAGATGTACGAGTACTTTTGTAAAACGTTCCAGAACTGTTAAGTATTTTTTGGGGGAAAATACATTTTTATCAAGCTATTATCGGTTTCGTGTGCATTCAGTACTTTATAAACCCCTATTAAGAAACATGCATAAAATTACTTTTTAAATGATCTGACGAGAAATGTACTTTTATAATATGGAAAACAAATGAAACATTTTAAAATTCTGCTAACAATTTCTGATCTTTGCTTGTATCTGACAAAAACCAAGTGTTGGTCTCGAGGGAAAAAAAAAGAAAGTGATCTTAAAATTTAAAAAATAATTGAAAATCACCTTCAGTTATAAACAGGATAATCTCAGCTACTGTTTCAATAGTAATTCTTCATACAGTACTCCGTAAGCACGGGTTTTTTAGTTTTTAGACTTCCATATTTTTCCATTGATTGTTATAACATTGAAATCTATCCAGCACTATGCCTAATAAATTATGTAAGGAGTTTTTAGCATTTATATGCACCGCTTAATTTACTATTAAAGAAACCAATCTAAATTTATAAGGAATTACCGCTTTTCCCTCTGCTTGCTGTCGAAGTGTAAGTATTAGCGCATCCAGCTTGCTGTTCCATGATTCAAATCGTGGTAAACACATAGCTGATTTTTCAAGTTTCTTGCTCAAAAAAAATCTAATAATTTCTACCAATCATAAATGGATTTTTATATTAAAAAATAATAAATGTTTTAATTATAATTTTTTTCCGTGGAATATTCTTTTGAACATGTAGCTGACATAAAAGTGTGTATAATATTTAAAAGAAGCAATACGGAAGTAATATATTATAGGTATATGCATGTAGATGAGATAGAGTGGCTTTCATGCGTGTTTCTTAAATGCTGTCGAACACTCATTCAATAACTACAATTATAATTTGTTTTTTCATAGTAGAAGGTAGCAAATTCAACAAAAACAATGAAAATAAATGGACAAATCGCGTTACTAGCCTCGTTTATTCGAGAATGAGATGTCATTATACTACTACTATGCACGGACGACGCACCCCTCTAATTTTCTAGTGCATATTTATTATTTAGTTTCTAATAAATGCTTTTGCCTTCTACAGAATTGGGGGCCGGACAGGTTTCTCCTTTCCGCCAACTTGGATCTAGAATTTTTCTATAATCCTGATACCAGTTAAAAAAGAACCATCAATTACTGCATAGTGCTTTGCCATTTATCTTTCGCAGAATTATTTTACTGGCAGTAAGTCGAATGAAGATTTCTGGCTCACGAAAAGAAGATAAAACACATTGTCTGAAGTACTACGTAGTAATTATTTATATGTTTAAGTGCTTTTTGAAAAAAATATATTATTAACAATAAATAAAAGGAAAGTGCAGTTTTATTTAATTTGCTTTTTCCGTATCTACACGCTAATCGATGCAGCAGAGTAGAAAGGGCTCTGTAGAAATAAAAATTACATGGTTCCCATGAAATAAATCTTCAATTATTATGATGTACATTATGCTTTAGTTGGTTAAAATTCGAGGAGATGCTCTCAGATTAAACCTAATTATATAATTAAATACAAACTATTTTATCTTTCTGTGGTTACAGGCAAATTCTTGTCTTTATACGGTGTCCGCCGATAACATCGCGGCAAAAACATCGCGGACGAAAACGTCGCGGAGAAAACAACGCAAGGCGAAAACGTCGTGCTACAAAACATCGTGGGAGAACACATCGCAAAGAGAAAACATCGCAGTTCTAAAACATCGTGGTACAAAACATCGTCGTTGAAAATAAAGCGGTTCAAAAACTTCGCAGTTTAAAAACATCGTCGTCGAAAATATCGTGGTAAAAAATAAAGTATCTACAAATCATCGCATGACGATAACATCGCAGACATGCTTTTTTCAGGCTTTAATAACTGTAAATGGATATTCCCATAATGATTGAGCGCAAGATGTAAAGAAGGATAATTTTTACTTTCATATTTTTTATTAAATATTAAATTTTTGCTGAGAAAATAAGAAGAAAACTTAAGCATAGAAAATTAATGCAACTTATAGCACTTAATAGAATTTTAAATCGACATAGTTAACTAAGAAAGACCTTTAATAAATAATTTTTTATAAAGATTTTACAGGTAATTTTTCATAAAAAGTATAATCTATTAAGTTGCATTTAATTTTATGCTTAAGTTTCCTTCTTATTTTTTCAGCAAAAATTTATTAGTTAATAAAAATGTGTGAAAGTAAAAATTATCCTTCCTTACATCAGTTGCGCTCACAAATCATTATGGGAATATCCATTTACAGTTATTAAAGCCTGAAAAAAGCATGTCTGCGATGTTATCGTCATGCGATGATTTGTAGATACTTTATTTTTTACCACGATATTTTCGACGGCGATGTTTTTAAACTGCGAAGTTTTTGAACCGCTTTATTTTCGACGACGATGTTTTAGAATTGCGATGTTTTCTCTTTGCGATGTTTCCTCCCACGATGTTTTGTAGCACGACGTTTTCCCCTTACGTTGTTTTCTCCGCAACGTTTTCGTCCGCGATGTTTTTGCCGCGATGTTTTCGGCTGTAACCCTTTATACTGACCTAGAATTTAAATTTCAAAGACACAGTGAAATATTATGTCGTTTAGGCACACTTAAAATTTATCAAAACTTATCTACTGTAAATACACTCATGTCCATAAATTAAGGATAATTCGGAGTCACGCGGAAATCGAACTCTAAAATAAATATATCACCTGTAAAATCACTACACACATCTTCAAGAATCATATGCAAATTTCAGGAAGTAACCAGATGACACCGATGGTAAAAAAAAAGGACGAGAGTGTAAGAGAGTGATATATAAGGAATACAGGCAAAGAAGTAAAATTGTTCGCAGGCGCTTTATAAGCATTTCAGTGCAATAACCGAATAGTTATGACACAAAGGACGCATTTGGATGATTTTTTACGTAGTAGAATTATCGGCCGTCTGGAATGTGGGCGTACCCAACTGGAAGTATCAGACGAACTTGGAATTGCCCAGAATGTCATCTCCAGGCTTTGGCAACGATTCCAAGATGATGGTAATGTGAGTAGACATTACAGCACAGGTCGCCCCAGAGTTACAACGCCAAATGAGGACCGATATTTGGCAGTTACTGCCAAAAGAAACAGGCGGAGCACAGCCTGAGACCTCTCTCGTCAGCTCTTTTCAGCCACTTGTACGACAATTTCAAGGCAGACCGTGTACAGACGCTTAGGGCAGATTGGTCTATATGCTCGTGGACCTGT
Organism: Stegodyphus dumicola; assembly: GCF_044657685.1. Lineage (NCBI taxonomy): Eukaryota > Metazoa > Arthropoda > Arachnida > Araneae > Eresidae > Stegodyphus > Stegodyphus dumicola. Next base: position 207,893,470 of record NC_140771.1, read on the forward strand.
CAAATTCATTCCACTTACTGCAACTCACTGTCGTCTGAGATTAGCCAGGAGTAGAGAGCATGCATTGTGGACACCGCAACAGTGGGCTTGTGTGATGTTTTTCGACGAGTCCAGGTTTAGCTTGCAGTCTGATTCTCGCCGGACGTTCATATAGAGAGCTCCAGGTACCCTTTACCACCAAGAAAACATCATTGAACGACACCGTTACGGTGGTGCAGGAGTGCTCGTTTGGGCTGAAATTATTCTGGGTTCCAGAACTGACCTGCATGTTCAAATTGAACCATGACAAGCCAAATCTATCGGGACGTCATTCTGGAACAACATGTACGTTTGTTTCGGGGCGCCATGGGCGGACAATTTGTGTTTATGGATGACAACGCCCGTCCTCACCGTGCAAACATCGCAAGCGAATGCCTTCAATCGGAGGATATCACCCGTATGGACTGGCCAGCATTCTCACCGGACTTGAATCCAGTAGAGCACGTGTGGGACATACTTGGCCGACGAGTTGCAGCCCGTCAACCTCCTCCTACATGTCTACCGGAACTTCGGAGAGCATTTCTTTTTAAGTGGTGTAATATCCCCCAAGATCAGTTCGATAATTTGATACTCAGCATGTCTAGGCGTTGTACGGACTGTATTGCATCGTCTTTGAGACATACAATGTAATAACAATTATACCAACCATGTAATATTGTTTTTTTGTAAATAGTTTTTTTTTTTAATTTGCTCCAGAGATAAAAAATCGCTAATGTTTTTAATAATATCAAACATATAGCATCTTTTTTTTTTTTGCTCTTTACGTTTTGTTTAATAAATAAGCTTTACAAATAACTCAAATTTGATTTGCTTCCAACTCTTCCTTTGCCTGATTTTGCATTATCCTTAATTTATGTACATGAGTGTAAATTGAATGACCATTTATGATTACACACGACACGTACGAATTAGACACATGATATCAAATAACCCAGCTATATGTATCCGCAACCTCCGAGCCTAAACGTGAGCAAATACTGAAAGCAACTCGCTCACCAAAGGAAAATCGGATACAAGTATACTGCTCACAAAATCAACTGCTTCCTGATGCATTGCCAAAACTCTCTTCCTAATTTATATATTTGCTATCTACTTAAACTCCACCTGATTTGCATTCTGGCGAACACTGGAAAAAAAAAAAAAAAAAAAAAATAGAAGTTACAGGAGAGAATTATCAGAAAAATAATAATTTATGTAAAAAGAACTTCGCAACATTCAAGAATAAATTTATTTTATCAACTTTACTCCACCAAAGAGCATCTGGTCTACCTGGAAATGGTGCTTATCAAACTGTTTAATTTCTGCAGGTGATTCTAGGTTCATTCACACATACAAAGGCATATCTGTTGAGGCTGTTTTTGTAGAAAAAAACGATGATAGCGTGAAAAATCATGTGGCTAAAGCAGTTTTATTAGTGTTCAAATTATAAAGTATTTTTCCCGCCTTCTTAGCATGCTTTTGTAGTGTACTCTCGGTGTATATTCGAGAGGTCCGTGGTTCGAGTCCCGGCGAAGGCGCTGCTCATTTTTCACATCTTTTTCTTCTAAAATACCTAATGTCTCTACAAACTATTAAGCTGAAAGAGCAAGGAGATAATGCATGTTCTATTCTATTAGTTAAGACAGAACTGTCATCTTCACTACTTATAAACTCGCGTTACAATGCTGTTATGCAGTGTTGTGATGCAGAATTTACAATGGGGACACCTAGTAGAACAAAGCTTGCAGAGATGACTACGTATTATTATGCCTATGAATTGAGTAACATATACATTACATACTGCCTAATGATATGCACAAAAATGGGTTATTCAAAGTAACTATCACAACAGCGGCCGAGCGGTAAAATCCCTGAAGACTGGTAGTTCAGTCCGAGGTTCGAATCAGGCGAACGGGCTGGCTGCATGGGAGTTTTCGTGGTTTTTCCCATGTGTAACTTGTATACGAGCTAGTTTCTCTTAGAAACTCCTCTACGAAGGCATCCCTCCTCTTAGGCAGGTAGTCCCAGTGTGCTTTGCCATAATTAAATAAACCAAACCGAACCAAAGTACACTTTCAGAAATACAATCTTATAAGGCATATGCACTCTTAAAGGCTGCTATCATACATCGGTTTGTTTCGGAAGAACAACTGTTTGGAACAGTTTTTCTGCTTTGTCAGAACAGCCAATCACCATAGATCGCTTTGGGGTAAACACAGGAGAAACTGGTTCTCCATTACAAACAAGCTGATAGCATTCGATGCTGATAGCTGATTAGTTGAAAACGAACAACTTGCAATTTTTTTGGAAAGGAAGGAAAAAGTCGCATGTCTTTATTTCAATAGTAAACCAGACACAAAAATTGTCCGAAACAGTTGTTCGTGTGAAACAAACGCCGTGTGATATGGGCCTTATAGAGCAATGTAACAGCTATAGAGACCAAAGTAGCATTTTGAAAAACTTAGAGGTAATAGAAAATAAATTTATTGATGTAGGTCACTTTTTCCATTACTATTTCTACACTAATTTAAATTCAAAACTTTTGAGAGCCAATTCAGTCAACAGCTAAAACACACTATTCTATTTCATCAACTTCGGCAGAAAAACTCAATGTTAGCGCTAAGTACTTTATACTTTCTAGTTTAACTTTTGTTTCACAAGGAAGGGCTTACAATTTTGAACTCTCAAGTTTTCCCTCTATATATACATAATATATGATTCTACTCATTTAGAAATGCATGATAGTAAAATAATTAGCTACTTATGTTCTGTAGACAATTCTAAAAAAATCTGATGTGTAAACCACATGACTTCTTTGTACGGAATATTAAATTATGCATATTTTTTCTTGCATTTCATTTAAACTTATTGGCTTGAATTAAACCTACTTCGCCGACAGCGCATAAACCACAATAGAATAAATGCATTCTTTAAAATTCACTTTATTTGTTTACCATAGCGGCACTTTGCGCTAGGTTCACTTAACAGTATTATATTTCGTTCATATTATAACTCATAATGCACAAAATTTATATCATTTAAAGAACAGAATTATCTAATCGTTGCCACATGTTCTATTCAAATACTATAATAAAGCTAGAACGATGTATAAAAGAAATTAAGCAAACAAAACAAAAAAGAAACAGTTTTTCACAGACGATTGAATATTTCTCATTCAGTTAATTCAGTTTTCACTTCGCGACAAGGCAAAAATACATAAAAACTCAAAATATCTGTATTGAAAAATTACGAAGTAAATCTTAAACGCTTTTTTCCTCGAAAAAATTCCAGAAAGGATTAAGCATGATTTAAATAATAAATGAAGGCGTTATCTTTGTTGTTGGGAAGCTAAGTTTGTCTAGATTGGCAACAAATTCGCTACTCAGCTGTTTCAAATGTAAACAAGAGCAATGGCTGCCATCAAAAACATTATTATGCTTAGCGCCACTTAAACAATTTTAAAATTGTTGATAATTCTAAAAATATTGCATACATATTTACTAAAGGCATAAAAACCTTAACCGGAAGATAAAAACAACATAATTCAATCATTTTTAAAGCAAAAAATCTACAATTTACAAACATATAAGAGTAAAGAAACTTAAGATCACTGAGCCGGGTAACAGAGTGAATATATATATAAATATATTTATATACGTTTGGTGCGGTCGATCGCAACCAAAATACGAGGTGCACATCTACATGTTATAGTAGTCCTATATACAAAATTTCAACGTTCTGAGGCTACTCGTTTTTGAGTTATGCGAGATACGTACGTACATACGTTCGTACAGACGCCACGAAAAATTCTCTTCAGAATTCATTTTAAAACAGTTTTGTAATTTTTTTGGAGGAAAAGTGGTGTAGTGGTGTATTTAATTATGGCAAAGCACACTAGGGCTCTCTGCCTAAGAGGAGGGATGCCTTTCGTGGAGGACTTTCTAAGGGAAATTGGCTCGTATACACGTTACACATGGGGAAAACCACGAAAACACCCATGCAGCCAGCCCGTTCGCGGGATTCGAACCTCGGACCGAACTACCAGTGTTCAGCGACTTTACCGCTCGGCCGCTGGTGGGCCTTGGAGGAAAAGAGTGTTTTATTCTGTCCTTACATACAGATATCACGGAAATACATCGTTAAATCCATTTGAAAGAGGTCAAAATGGGATATTTTCGTTGAAATATGCCGCCTGAAACTTTTCGCGATTACAATACTTCCTTTTTACTTCGTACAAGGAAGTAAAAAGTATAAAAATATAAACTTTTTAGCCGCCAAAGCGTAACTTTCTATCAAAATTCGGTAGCATTTTAAAAATTCGTTATTTTTTAGCAACAGCGCTGCATTGCCATATAATATAATTTCAATGTGCAAATTTTCATTTCCTATAACATGGATTTAACATTTTCTTAGTTTTGCTTTATTTCGAAAAATTTCAACGTTTCATTAGAAAAATTTCCTCAGTGTTTCAAACAAACAGTTTAAAACAGTTAAAAAAACACTAGTGTGAACACTAAACACTAATGATAAATACTAATGAATAATATATTGAGTTTATTGAGACATTAGGATTTTTTTTTTCTTTTTCTTTCTTTTTTTTTTGGGGGGGGGGGGAAGCAGGAAGGATGAAAATAATGCAACCGCCTTCACCGGAAATCGAACCACGGGCCCAGTCGCCCAAATCCTGGGTGAGGAGAATCATCATCCACCACCCTTTTAGTTCGGGCGCCACTGTAGAAATATTAGGTATTTTTTGGAAGCAGGATATATGAAAAATTAGCAACCGCCTTCGCCGGGAATCGAACCACGGATCTCTGGAATACCAGCCCAGAGTGCAGAACCACTACACCACGAATGCACGCTAGGAAAGAGGGAGAAATATCTTATATACTCCCTTTTTTAAAGGGCGACTGGGTTTTTAGCGGACTCAATCGCCAAATTCTGGGGGAGGAGAATCCTCATCCAACACTCTTTTAATTCGGGCGGCAGTGTAGAGACATTAGGATTTTTTGGAAGCTGGAGAGTTGAAAAATTAGCAACCGCCTTCGCCGGGAAATGAACCACAGACCTCTCAAATACCGGCTCAGTGTGCACTACACCACGAAGGCACGCTAGAAAGGCGGGATAAATACCTTATAAGTTATTAAAAATTTATTTCAACTCATTCATGAAATATTTACATACATTCATGTATTACAAGCTCATAATTATAAATTTTCATGGAACTTTTGCAAAATTTGATTTAATTAATTAAAACCTTATAAATACTTTATTAAACAGAATTATCATTGTGTGAAGAACTATACAAAATGTTCGATTTTTTTTTTAAATAGAATCTCTTCAAACGGATATCTTACTTTATCACTGAATGATCTTTTATGCTGCAGCTTATCTTAAGGAAATTCGTAATGAAAATGCATATAAAGAATCTATTTTTTCAAGAATAAATCTTCAATTCCAACACCGTATATCATAGCGATCGGTGAATATAAGATTTCTAAGTATGGAATGAATTATTCAGTCCATTTGTAAATCCATGGTGATAATAATTATAATAACTGTTAATGATAATTATTAATTAATTGCTGATTAATAGTTCCTGTAATAGAAGTAGTAGTAGTAACTGTAGAAATAGTAGCATTTGGTAATTGAATGCCATCTTCATAGTCACCTAAACTTGGAAAGGGTTAAAATAACCTTTATTATTCAAAAATGATTTAACAGAGCTCCGTCTTGGAGTTTTACACTCCAACACTCTGGCTTGAACTTAGAAAACAAAGAATTAAAACTTAACTAATCTTGACTAAAAAGATATAGCCGAAGCTATCAAATGGTAATAAAATAATGTGAAAAAGAGAAAACCACATTTAATCAAAAAGTATCCTCTAGAAATAATAAAGGATTCATGAAAAGTTAAAAGCTGCACAATTTTTCAATTGCTAATACAAAGTTTTTATTCAGCAAAATCATTCAAAATATGAGGGCGTTTGAAATGAAGTCAATATAGCATCCCTGATTCAATAAAAGAAAAAATTTAATCTCATTACTTAAGCAGTTAGAAGCAGCAATCAGAATGATGGTAAATCTTTTTATTTATTAATTTTTTTCCGTGGTCCGGAGAAAAAAAAAATGTGGAAGTCAAAAAGATTGGCTGTCCAAAAAAATTTGTTATTTGGGAAAAAAGGATTCTTAATATTCAAATGCAAATATGTATTATATTTTAGATGTAAAAACGTTTCCTTATCCTTCTAAAGCTGAATCACGTTTAATCAATAGTTTCTAATTATCCTATTCTGACATCTCAGTGTTCTTTATTATAACGTTATTAGCGAACTGACAAAGTACTGAAGCCTTATACTCCAATATAAATTTTCCCTAATAAATGAGCATCTTACCAAAAATGCGGAGTTGCAACCAAGTCTCCCGTCCTCGCAGTTTAAAAAAATAAGGGAGGAGAAGATATCTGTCAAATTTTTTCTGTCTCTTCAAAATCTTTCCCATTAATTTCATTTTCTCTTCTCACTGTCATTAACCATTTCTATTAATTCTTTTTTTTCTTTACTTTTATTCTAAAGCAGCTTAAAACAAAGGCGATTTTATTACTTTTATTTGTATGTTACATATTTTCCTCCTCAAATTCAGAGGAAGAGAACTTTTGTGAAACAGCTGTTAATTAAATTCCAAATTATGTTTCATTTCAGATTTAGCAGTATTTTCATGCTCTCTTTTATCGCATATACGGTCTACTTGAAAAATTAAGTGACATTAATAGACTATTCTGTTTCGAGGAAAATACCCAGAACAGTTCAAAGAATTTTGTATAGATATATTCTCGCTGTTGAGATAAATATTTATTTTATCAAGTGAAAATCTGAAATGCTTCCGGAGTTTCTAAATGATGGATCAAAAGGGACAAAATTCGTGGAATCTTGTTACGCTTGCGATTCCAGATAAATAGCCGCCGCTATGCATTTCGTTGTCTGTTTCTTGAATATTAATGTATTCAGGTATAAGTATTCTTGAAGTAAGGGTGCTATACTTCGCAATATTTTGATAGCTAAGCTATATAACAAATGCAAAATAACTTCAAGATTTCGACTATCCTCCATTACTCTCTTTTTAAAGCGAATTCTATAGTATTCTCAACCTTCTTTTTCTGCCATTTGCTTTCTCGACTATTTACCTACAACAGTAACCCCTGCATGTTTACTTATATTTCGCTCTGTAGGACCAATTTCTTTCGATTTATATATTTAAATGTATATTTAATGTAGTCTTGTGTCACTTTTTATATGAGGTATTAAAATTAGTAATCGCGATATATCGGGTTTTAATGAAAGTTTCCCGGCACCGCAAATATCGTCTACGCAAACAGTCCGCGTTGGCGTGTTTAATCATAGTATTTTCTCAAACGACATTTCGCATTTGAAAGAAAGAGACTTGCTTTAGAACACCGTGTTGCGAAATTTGTAAACAAATATCGTTATCATTAAGTACAAGGTGTCTGAAATGGAACTATTACGCTACCAGGATTAGAACCATCATTTATTTCCAGTTCTGTTGCAAAACCTCAGCTACAGAATGTCCGAAATCATGTCGACAGCTTTAGGTTCTAGTGTTGTATCATATGGCAATGTGAAGGTCTGGTACCGAAAGTTCAAAACAAGGACTATGACATTCAAAAAGCAGAGCACTCTGGCCGGTCTTCTGATGTCGATGAGGCCCGTCGCTGAGAACTTGTGGAAGAAGATCCATATGCACACTCGAGAGTTTGCTTAGGAGTTAGACTTTAGTGCTGTGCCTATTAGACGCACTATGTATTGCAAACGTACGAGCTCAGTTGCTGGGTGCCGCATGAGCCGACTCAAGCAGATAAGGACAGACGTGTTCTCTCTGCACTAATCTGCTCGAATATTAACACAAGGACAAAATTCTGGACCGGATCGTCATTTGTGATGAAAAGTGGGTTTACTTCAACAACGCAGGCCGAAATGTGCCCGTAGGCAGCGTTGCAAAGCGCAATTTGACTAACAAAAAGATCCTGCTTTGTATCTTGTGGGATTTCCATGGATTTCCATCCACAAAGAGTACCTGTAAAAAGGTAAAACTCTCGACAATAAGGTCTGCAACGAAATACTAGTCCGTGTTGACGCTGCTATCAAGGGAAAACGTCGAACTGAGTTCCGGTGGAAAAAAGGTAATGTTCCGTCAAGATAATACAAGACCACATGTATCTGCATTCGCCGGCTGGACTCTGTACTGACTTGAATGGGATCTTTTGTCCCACACACCATATAGCCCCGGCATCGCTCCTTCGGATTTATACCTTTTTTCACACCTGCAGCTGCATTTTGATGATGCTATTTTCCATTCTACACAGGATGTCTGAAATGAGGTTGATCTCTTTTAGGACTCGCGGCCACCAAGTTTCTGGGCTTGAAGGCTTTGAAAAACTATTAAAACGTTGCCAGAAAATCACAGACTTGGGGGTGATTACTACCCGCACTAAAGGTACTGCTTTCGTGTTTTTTCTAACTTCATTAAGAATGTTTTTTGGCGGAAAACTTTCGTTGTTACATTATATATATATATATATATATAAGCAAGTACAAGGTTTGCCAATGGGCGAAAATTTTTCAACAGCAATTTGCGAAATATTCCTATTTACCCAAAAATGTAAGTTTATGAAATCACTTAAAATTGAAGATTACAAATACCGTATTTACGCGAATCTAATGCGCATCGTTTTTGGCCAAATGTAGTATTCAAAATTGGGGTGCGCATTAGATTCGATGGCGCATTAGATTCGAGTGCAAAGTTCGCCGATGACCGTGAATTGACCCCGACAAGTAAAATTAAGCGTGCTGCACCGCACATTGTTGCACTGAGTTTCTGCTGCCTGGAAAAGCATCGAAGCACCAAAGATTGTGAAATCTTTCAAGAAATGCTGCATTTCAAATTCATTGAATGGCAGTGAAGATGACGAGCTCTAGAACGCCGAGGATGACGGTGCTGATGATGATGAGGAGGAAAGAAGAAATGAATCTGCGTCTGACGAAAAGAGCTGCGAGGATTCCAGTGATGAAAACAGTGAATAAAGACGTTTACTATTAATCACTAATTGTAGAAACTGTTAGCTAGATAGAAATGTTACGATTTATTTCATGTTCATATTTTACGATAGATACCGTATATACGGTAGTGGTAATTAACAGTGATTGTTTCACATAACAATTGCCCACTAATAGGTTAATTCTATGTTCTACTACTTTATGTATAAATCCATTGTTGTATAAAATATGGTATCTAAATTTAAATAAAATTATCATACCATTAATTGATAGTTTATATACAAGTCCATTGTTGTATAAAATAAGATTCAATAAATTCCTCATATCATTGATGCGCATTACATTCGCCGATAAACAATTTTTTTATTATTTAAAGTTTTAAAATGGGGATGCGCATTAGATTCGATGGCGCATTAGATTCGCATAAATACGCACATCTCCCAGCACATCTTTCGTTATATAGATAATATTATAGCTTTTAACAACTGCAACAAAATAGAAAACTCAAATATTTACCCGACTTACCTCAAGCTTAATGCCACTAATAGTGTTCAAAATGATATAACGTACCTTGATTTACATATTTTGGATTACAAACTTATCAAAATTTACGACAAGCGCAGAGATTTCAATTTTCATACACTTAAATTTACTAACTGGAATTCTAATATTTCAAAAAGAGTCGTAGTCAACACAATTAATGCGCAACTTCTCAGAATTAAAAGAATCTGTAAAAATGTACAACACCTACAAGAAGAAATACACTTCTTTATTAATATCTTGATTGACAATCTTATTCCAAAAACAGTCATTAAAAATGTCCTAAAAAAAGCTGGCATTACCTGTTTTTTTTTAGATTATTTGAATTAGATAATGATATTATTTGCTTAAATCCCGAAAGGGAAGGTGATTAGTGGATGGCTTATTTAAATGATCTAATGTAAAAATGTATAGCTTATCACTCTCACTACTCAAAAAAACTTTTTCTCGACACATTTGGCTCTGTACTTCAATACCTTGTTCTTAATATGTATTATATGTAAATTAATATCTTTTTTTCTGGCCAAATCTATCCTGTTATTAAGTTTTATGGGCCCCTTTTCTATTCAAAGAAGCTTGATAGCCCTCTAGCTTGAAGAACTACGACTTTAACTAACAAATTACTGTATTTTTCCGATTTCTACTACTTTTTTTGGCCAAATTTACCAAGAGTAAAGATTAGCCATTTTGCAATCACCTTTTCTTACCACTCATGAATGGACATCGCACAGGACAGACGCCATGTTGAAAATAACTTCCATTTACACACACACACCCAATAATTTTGGGACTCAGATCCCCCTCAGTTAGTTACGTTTCATTGTAGCTTGCTTCCTGACATGTGCTTTCCCCCTTGGCGTAGTCTCGTCCAGTTGGTGAATTTAATTCTTATGTTTTTCACTCTTCTCTGTCGTTGCTTTAAAATCCTCTTTCTGCCATTTTTGTAAAACAGCTTCTAGCAGAAAGCTTCTAGCAGCTTCAGGTAGGTTTTTCATTTCATCTTTTCGTAGTTATAAATTTCGGTCATAAACTGGTCCAATTTTAATCTTATATTCTCTTTCTAAAACATTATTGCTGTTACATTTTTTTTTAAGTTATAACTTTTCAGATTAGAAGGTTCACCCATAAAGTTCGTGCTTATATAGACTAATAGCAATTTCGCTATTTATTTTAATGCTGTAAATTTGCCTTACCAGGCTTCTTGTATAGTTTTACTACACAAATCAAGTATTTCACTTATACTTGTTAACAGCGGACGCGTAGACAAATGGAACAGGGAAATTGAGACCTGGTTAAAATTAATATTGGAACTTTTTAATAAAAAATTTGTTAGCTATAAGTCTCAATGCCTGTTCTACGAAACGCGTTCTGGAATTTAGCAGAGTTCGAGTGTTACTATGCATTTCCCTTGAAAAGATGATATTCGAATTAGGCTAATTATTCCATTTACCGCTGCTTGTAGTACTTATTGTTTTTTAATATGATATTTTTTTATTTTTTTCTCTAATATGTTTTGAGATAGCTTACACTTTATTCTACTTAAATATTAACTTTTAAATTTTAATCAAATTAAGCATTCATCTTTTGCTATTTTTCTTAATTAATATTTCATACATATTATGTTTTTATATTTTTCATTACTATTGGATCTCTACTTTGTGTTTATACCTTTTTGCAAAGGAACGAAGTATCACTTTAGCTCGTAGGCTATAGCTGAAAGAATTTACTTTTTAATTTCATTTCAAATTTTGCAGCTGAATGCGCAAAATTCTTGACCTCACAGGTTCTTTTAGTTTAGTTAGTATACTTTTATTATATTATATATATATATATATTATATTATATTATATTATATTATATATATATATATTATATAATATATATGTGTGTGTTTTTCATCTGACAAAATTCCATTCGCAAATTGATGAATTGTCTGGTTCGTATTTGGAAAGTTTTCGTCTGAATGATTATGCAGACATTAGGGTTTTCTCCGAAGCAGGCAAGATGAAAAATTAGCAAGGCCTTCGCCCTGAACCGAACCGCGGACCCCTGGAATGCGCACCCAGCGTGCAGACCACCACACCATGAAGGCATTCCAAGAAGGCGGGAGAAATACCTTATAATCTGTTTAGAACCAAATCTGTTTAGAATGCTATCCGAATAAGATATCACATTGTTGTTTTCAAACCGTAAAATATTTCATTTGTTGGCCTGTGTAATTTAGCCCGATTTTATTATCCCTGTTCAGTAGAACTCCGCTTACGACGTCATTTTATGCTTATACGCCCTTATCATATGTTCTTTTTATGATAAAACACAATACTGGCAAGGGTTTTTGGAGGAAATGCAAGTATAAGATAATAGTTTAAGTTATAAAAGCAAAGAAATTTTCCATTTTTTAACTGTATATTGCTGTTCGATTAGACTTACTAAATACAAAAATTATAAAATATATTATTATATAAAGGGCTTGACTGAAACAATAGATTAAAAGTATAGTATACTATACACACCTAGAAAGAAGTACTTTTTTTAATCTCTATGTAACTAAAGTCGAATCAACAGTATTTTTGGTAAGCAACAAGTAATGGACTGCGGTTTCGATACAAATTAAGTAATATGTAACTAAGCAAAAACATTGCTTTTATTCTCTAGAATTTGAAATTTGATGAAAAATTGCTATAACCCTCTGTCTTAAATTGCATTTTGTAGTCATCTTTTAGTTATATACAGTCTTTTAGTCAGTTATTTATAGTCATCCTTTTCTTTTTTTTACAGTCATTGGTGTTTTTAATCAATTTTGAGACTGATATAAGACTAAGATTTGACTTTATATACATTATACATTATTGTTTACGATTAACCCATCTTCGGTTATCCGACATTCCTTTTATTTGATAGCTGGATTGTCACGAAAGAAACTGTTAAAATCCAATATTATGCCAAGAAACAAAAAATAATGCAAAGACTACACGAATTACATTTGAGGAAAATTCATTTTGAGGCCGTTTACGAAAATGATGATAGGAATAATAAATCAGATACGAATTAAAGCGTCAAAGTAATTTCGCATAAGAAAGATCTTCCTCCTTTGCCCCTATTTTGAAAGATTAAGTAACTCTCTTTAGTTACTGGGAGCAAAGCTGTTTTTTCAAACTTAAGACAACGATCCTATATTTATTTAAATCTAATGTATGTGTATAAATGTGAGTATAATTTAGACAATTATTTTTAAAATATCTGTTATTATATCAAATCGGAAGACAAACACGCTAATGTAAAATTTATATTTAGGTCAAAAAGGGAATCTTAGATTAGATTAAATTTTGAATAAAACTACCTATTTCCAAGGGTAGTCAAACATAAGTTTCTCTTCTTTAGCTGCAGGGAAAAAATGACATATATATTCAGAACTACACCAAAGTAAGGTGTTTTTTTTTTGGGGGGGGGTGCTAATTTTAAAAAGCTGTTATTGTACTTATCTTAAAAAAAAAGCAATAGAATTCTCTCCTTTAGTATGCAGATGAAGAAAACATGATGAATGCCATAGTTTTTTCCTCCGTGATTTAATAATAAATGCAAAGAGGGAAAAACTGCAACTTTTAAGAAAAGGTAGCGTATTTTATCCACTAGTCACAATTTAAAATTAATAAATAAGTAGTAATCACATTTTAAATGTTATAAATGCTTAAAGTAATAAAATCATCTCTTCTAAATTAAAGATATTTTTTCATGCACAGTTTTTAAGGCTGTTTTTTCAAATTTAAAACGTTTATTTCTTTGCTGCGAATTGTGTCTTTGCTATCACTGTCAACATGACTACGTCATCACTCCTCACTTCCTATTTCGGGGGCAAGGTTTTTGTTCTAGTTCTGAAACTAGTTCTCTTCTAAGTCCTAAGCTTAGTCTACCTATCGATCTACCAGGTTCGTTGGAGCAAATTTTTACATATATATATAGATATATGGATAGCTGTGTAACTACTGTTTGGATGTAATTTACATTACATTATCAAAATAGTTTATGATTATGACTCAAACAAAAGCAACAAACCATACAATTCATAAGTTCGTGTAAAATTAAGCAAAGCGGAATTAAACTGTTAAGTAAATCTTTCAAATATTTGAGGAATAGCCAAAGGTTAAATTCATTTACCAATGAACAATACTTAGGTAAATCTATTAATTAGGTCATCCATTAATTTTCTTTCAATGCGAGGAAGATGCCGGTAGTTACGAGAGGAAATAATGCGTTTTAAGTCTTCACCGTAAAATCAAATTCAGTCGTTTTTAAAAAGTTCTTGATATCACCAAAATTTGATATAGGAACTACATTCTAACTTCGGTAAACTGAAAGTGAAGTAAGAAGACAAAAATATCGAATGATGAAAAATTCAACTTATTGAGAAAAGAAAGTAACTTCGAATTCTACATGTTGTTCAGAATTTGTTTGTATTAAATTCGACTTCTTGAAATTCTATAATTATATTTCTTATGCGCATGCGCGAAGTTCAGTTTGGTTGAAAATTCGAACAAGCCACCTTCTAAAACGTAAGAAATAAATAGAAATTTAAAAAAAAAAAAAAAAAAAAAAAAAAAAAAAAAGACTAACCCTCTAAACGTTTCCTATTACTAATAGCATTTTGGATATAACAAATTAACTTTTTCTGAATATCCGAGGTACGATAGACAGTAAAGCTCTGGTGACCAAGTAAAATTGAACTAAGGCTAAAATATCACCATTAGAACGTCAAACATACATTTTTTGCTATTTTTTAAAAAAAATCCAGCACCGAAAATGCAGAAATTTCTGATTTATTTAGCATATTCGAATGTCAGTGATTACACTTATTCTTTTACAATACAATACAATGTATTTTTGTAAACGATTTCGTATTTCATTTAATATGCGCTATGAATTTTACTAAAATTTCTCACCAGTGGTTTGAAGTCCAGTTCAGTTTCTTGTGTTGCAATATAATAATATTTGAAATAATTCCGGAGAATATCCTGGCGACAATCGAATGGAATCGATTGCCAATCACAAAAGCGAGGATAGACAGATCCTCCCTCTAAGTTTTCGTTCTGATGGCGCCGAAGCAAAATTCCTTGTATAGACACAATGCAGTTTTCTATAAAGCTTTCGATTCCGGCCAACTGAGAAGCTTTTCAAAACTTCCTTATTGTGTTAAAAGCTTATAGAATCGTTTCAAAATCTGTCTAGACGTAAACGGCATTTCGCAGACACGAGCAGATATGTTCCAAAGCTGCTATTCAGCAATTCGTAAGAAAAAATTAATTGTAAAGAATAAGACTGGAGACAGGGTGTGGCCCACTGACCACCATTTGGACCAACACGGCTGCGAAATGTTTTGCTAAAGTTTCTCCTGCGTTTAAAATTGTCATGAAAAAGCTGGTGAGTCAAGCTTTACCGTTAAGAATATGTAAATATTAATATTTTCGGAATTGAGATCTGAATCAAAATTTATATATTTTTGAACTTGAATTAACTTGAACAAACAGCAAAGTACTGGCCAGGCTTTAATTTTCTCCGAATTATGAGCAGATTTGATTTAATGACTTGGTTTCTGCAAATTTGCTTTAAAAGATAGCGAATTGAAAACTGCTAATAAATAATCGTTTCTTTCGACTGTTTTTCTTATTTTGAAACACGAATCAAGTGAATGTGATGAAACGTTTTGCTATAACATCTCTGCCTTAATTTTAAGCAAATTTATGGCATAAATGATGCTTATAATGTTTCGTTACAATAATGAATATGTGCATTTTTTGAAAGAGTTTAACGCTAACTGAGGTACCTATCTTTCTTGCACCATGAGTGTCTTTAAAAAGACCCACGAAGTTGTAATAGTTCTGAGTTCATGAAGATATCTAGTACTTTCAGGAACTTCTAGTACTTTCAGGAAGATATCTAGAAGATGAAACGTTTTCCGTTTTGGTAGAGAAACTCCTGGAAATGAGTCATCAGTACCACAAAGAAGTCCAAAAATTCGTTATAAGCACAATATGTATGTCCAGTTATTACGTCCAGATGTACGTTCACATAATTAGGTGATTATATGATACTCATTACCAAGCATTAGCAAATCCAATCGCTTAATTTTACATTGTATAACTCACATTTGCGTAAGATCCAATACATAATATTTTGTACAAATTCACAAAATAACTGGGATCAAATTATGAGAAGTTACGTGATGTTAAATGATCCACGGGCAATATGTCTGCATCAAACATTACAAAGTTAAAGTTTAGAACTCCAGCTGAAACTATGGAAACATTTCATAGCTTTTGGGCAAAATTTGAGTTTTTCCAAGAGTTTTTTTTTTCCCCTCCCAATTTAGATTGCTTAGTCAACTGTGTAACTTCAGTAAGAAAACAACTTTAGAAGGACTTTTATACCTCCTAAATCTCAGAAATCTGGAAATCCTTTAAAAATTAAGAACTGTTCTTCTGAAAGCCAATTCCTCATAGCTTTTTTCTTTGTCAAGCGTACTGATAAATAAATATTAGATGCTGTTCAGCGTATTTAAGAAATTTGGGCTGCTTGACACTCACCTGCCCACTGATCGAAAGTTTGGCATAGGAATTTGGTATCGTCGACTTCCTGACTTGAAAGATGTTTTGCTTTGCAAAAGATCAGCTGTTTCATCTTCAATACCTAAAGTCTTTCATCTGTTCTAGGCAAGTCAAGAAATATTGTTAGAAGCTTCTCTGAGCTAACCTTGACTTTTCTGGTAAGTTTCTCACTTTGTTTCTTTACTTCTTGGAACATATCATTTTATTACTTTAGGTAGATCTCTCAATATTATTTTGATTGCATACACGCTTCAAATTAAAATTCGTTATGCATTAAATTGGAATATCAGGCTTTGGCAGATATGTGACGGCCGTCTCTCGTTTTGATTGCGGCTTTGAAAATAAGCCTGGTAGACTTTCATTGGACCATTCCATTAGACTCTTCGGTAAAACGTTTCTTAAGCCGCTCACTTTGCTTCCTTCAAGAAATCTACAGAATAAAACAAGAGATAAATGTTACCCAGCTTCCTATTGCACAAACACATACTAGTATCTCTACTACAACTGCATGTTGGTGTCAGTGATATCTTTTTTTAGCACTTTTATAAAAAAAAAGGTCGCTTTGGCAAGCATTTCCTGCTTGAATAGCTTTTAACTGCTTTAGCTATGGCCGATTTTTGTCATATACATCTTGCTTGTAAGATTTTGCTACACCTGATTGTCATATCACGTGCCGATATAATGCGATACAGTCTAGCCTAAAAAAACGAATTAATACCACTGGTAGGGCATAGAATCATCATTCACTGTGCATCAGTATACAATATTTTACCATCAATTGTTTGGTCTTCCAACCTTTCCAGATTTTTGATCACAAAGAAATACATATTCTTTGGTGTGAAGTTAAGTATTTTTATGAGCTCCTTAAACTTTAAGAGGATGAAATTCTTAATATTATTGCGTTTTAAGAGTTCGTGGATTTGGAGTGACTGATGACAACACTTGATGAAGAATTAAAACACAATTTATTAGCCAGTATTACTCAGAACAGCTCCAAAAACACGTTTACAGTCATCGAAAAACTACGACAAGCACGCTGAAACAATCAGCAACACAGACTTCAGGCTATAACGATGAAGACAGCTTCACGGCAAACACTAAAGTACAGCTCGCGATTCGGTCGATCGCTCTCGAACTGATCTCTGAACTCAAGATACTATTGTACTATTGAATTTAACATACTCTGCACTACTACTCAAGATACACTCTACTCCGCGTACAGACAGGATATACCTATATATAGCCTTTGAGAACATTCCCCGGAAAACCGATAAGAATTCTTTCTAGAATGCTCATGCTCCGTCTATGGCATATCGCCAATTTTGTAGCCAAATGAGAGATTTCGTGCCAAACCTGGCAACCTTGCCCTCCTTTGCCATTTTCCGGAAACTCTAAAACAGCCTTGCGGGGAAGCTATCTTACCGCAACTGGACGTTTCGTAGCAATATGCATCTCCATGATAACGCTTTCTAATATTTAGTGAGTTGAGTCATAGTAGCATCAGTGTCGTCAATGTGGTCAATGAGACTTGCCATAAAGGTAACCTATTCACACAGTAGTCAGTCATCAAATCTTCAGATGTTGTAATATTACCAAAATAACAATATACATACGATTAGAAAAACTTGCTCCTGAATAAATTAATTACTTTAAAACTGATCTTATAATTCGGCTATTAATAAACTTGGTTTTAATAGTTAAATACCTTAATATCTGATGATAAAAAAACGTAGAAAAATACAGAAAACTGATAGCAGAAGTAATAGTTTATAATCCTTCCCAAATTTTCCCAAATTTTGCGTGTGACATGTTTAAGCAGGCAAATTACTAAATTATGTAATTACTAATATTTTTCAGAATTTAAGAATTACATAAAACATTAGAATTTAATTACATAACGTCTAATCCTGGCAGGTGTACAATGCGATTTTTGCATATAAATAGGTTATTCAAGTAATTCAACGTGATGTTTTACATTAAAATAAGTTCTTTAAAAAACTTTTTATAATTTACCTGCTTTGTTTATTTTTATTTTTTTAATTCTTTTTCTCGATCTCTTTTTTCGCTCCTCAATTTTAATCTTCATATAACATTTCTAATTATTTACAAATGATAAAAATGTAACTTTTAGCAATAATATCATTAAACTCATTGGTTTGCGGTTGGACTTCCATAGCCCAAATTTTATGGGGGGGACTATATTTTCACCAATGTTCGACCTCTCGTTGGCGAAATAATATATCAATATAATAACTATATTGTGAATCGTGGAGCTTTAAGGGGGCACAGGACCTTAGGGCTCGTCGAAACGATCATAAAAATACTCAAACTCGAAAACACAAACTCGAAAACTCAAACTCGAAAACTCAAACTCGAAAACTCATATTATATAATTAAAAAGTTATACTTTTTTTTACTTTATACCTTAAATAGATTTGGAAATGAAATAAATAAATGAAATGAACATTGTAAATAAATAAATAATTTTTAAATTAAAAATTTAAAAATGTACATAAGAGACATGTAAATTAAAATTGTCAAATATTGCGGGCATCATAAATTTGAAAATATTGCATATAGAAAACAATTTTTGGTAAAAGTGTATTCGAAATACATTAACCTCTAATGTAAATATATAAAAAAATCAAATCTTAAATTTCAAAAATTAAGAAAACATTTTTAAAATTTAAAAATATGTAATTTTTATCACTTTTTGAAGGTAAATATATGTATATATATTGACATATGTAAATTTTTTGGTTTTAGCATGCAGAGTAACAACAGTAGCATACACACTTAAATTTTTATAGGCATATATGGTATATATATGGTAGCATATATGGTTTGATAATAAGACTGCGCGCAAACTTGAAAATTATCAATTTGAGAAAATCGAATTTAATCGAAGATACAATATCACTTTTCTCTAATGTATATTTTTCAAAACACATTTAAAATGCACCAGAAGCATAAACTACTCCTCTATTTTGTTTATGAAGCTCATCAGCTTCTTTTTTTTTCCCTTTGTCTGGTAATTCGAGCCTCTAAAGTATTGCCCTGGGCTCGTTTCTGTGCGAATTTAATACGAATTCTTTTTGCTTCTGCCGCAAATGCTACACAGTTAGCTCCAGGTATACATTCTAGTTCTTTCATGACGAACAGCGTTGCCTTTTTTCCATCATTAAAGTTGGCTACTGCTAAATTTGCAGAAATTTCTACGATTTTCCTACTATTGTTTGTTGTTTTCGGACAAAACGTCCAAATCAATGAATTTAGTGACTCGTTCACATTTTGCGTTCGACTACGAATGCATCTCTTTAGCAAGTCTGGGTGGACAAATCTTTAAATACAGGTTTTATAGCATCCATAACTGCTATAGGAACTGAATTTTTGTGTTTAAAGTTTCCATTTGGGCCATTTACAACTGATCTTTTGTATGCGCACCAAGAATCAACACCGTCGGGACAAAAGTCATGCGTTATTTCATTATCATTTGAACGTTTATGGTACCAAATAACCCATATCGCTTTTTGCATATCATGGTAATTGTCAGAATGCTTCCTAATAGCATTACCCTAATATGATGTAATTTGATCTATCAGCACATCCGTAATTCGACCTTTACCGCTAAGAGGTTTCTTGTCATACAGTTTCTTGCCACGGAATTCCTATTTTAATTTCCTCAAACGGGCACCAATTCGTTTTTGATTGTGGCTTACACATCCTATCTTCGAAATAGGAATATTATACGGGCTATCCTTCGTAAGGGCTAAGAAACTTTTACAATCTCCATCACCTATATAATTAACGTAACGAACATTATACTTTTCTTCGGATCGCGAAAACATATTTAACATACCATTCACTTCCATTTGTGCAGATGAACCTAAATGATTCTTACTGCATACTTTGTTATATTCCATTTTCCATTTCAAATAGCTTTCCTTCGAGGATATATTTTTTCCAGTCTCACAACCTTTGCAGTCGGAACTTGAAACATAACGATCAATAACTTTACCCGTTTCACCACCAATAATGGAAGTTACACCGAAACGTGAAGAATGTCCTCTGGTTTTCCATGTGCCATCTCCGCTGACGGTCAAATCTGAAGAACCAGTCATTTTTATTTCTTCGTCAGCTGCTATCTTCATACTATTTTCCGCAATAATTACGTGTAGCAGCATGCATATGACTTACAATTTTATCGTATGAATTCTGTGTTACAGGTGGTGGTAGATCCATAACTCCACAAAATGTTCTGGATTCTGTCAATCCTTTTCCAATATACCTCATTGCTAAAGTAAATCTTCTGTTTAAATCAGAAAAGCATTTTGTTTTTCACCTACAAGCTTGGAATTTCTTATAGATGTTAGTACTCCACAAGAGCAGCATGAAATATTTATTTTTACGGTTAGACCATATACTACTTCAGAAGTAATACTAATTTTATTATGGCAAATATGACAGCATAAGTATTCTTCTAATCCAGAAAATAATAAACTTTTATCAATGATTGCATACTCTTCAAATTCGCCGTCACCTGATATTACTAAATGATCTAGAAGTTTTTTTGCTGATGCAGAGACATTTGCATCTTTATCATTAATTCTTGTGGGCTGATTTCCATAAAAATTATTCCTTTTCCTTTTCTTCGGTCTTTGACCTGAAGCTCTTTTGATATTATTATTCATTTTTAAATTTCAAAACAAATATCTTTACATAAACGTTTACTCAATAAAACAAACTTGATATGAAATACAGAAATAGAAACACTCAACGACGTTAGATTTAGCAGCTTGGTAATAAGAATCATCATGTAAACAAACTACCAGAGGTGAAGTTGAGTAGTTGCCATCCTTCTTTCCCTACACGAAAAGGAAATTAAAAAAAAAAAACAGTATTAAATATTTCTTTGCATAATAATAAAAATATGAGCTCGTATACAGGGTAACCAAAATGTAAACAACCACCATATTTGTCCCTTTAAACGAGTGTCGCTGATTTACTATACCATATAAACTTTCATAACTCGAGAAATAATGCGAATTTTACAACTTTACAAAGCGGTTTTTTGCATTTTGTTCAGAAATGTTTATATATTCATAAAATGTAAAAATCTGAAAATCGATTTTTTTGAAGATTTAAAGGTCCTGTGCCCCCTTAAATTGTCATTGCAATGAAATACACTGAAGCAGAAAAATGCCGAAACGGCTAATTGGGCACCCAATCTTTGCTTGCCAGGAGTTAACATGAAACATGTGAAAGCTAAGTTTAGATACAGAATGTGAACATACAGAAGTAATTTGTTTACCTAGTATATTATAAATTTAGTCCCAATAATTTCATAACTCAGTGTCTTGGATCATTAAGATAATTAACGTCTTTCTGGACTAAAATAATTTTATAGCCTTTCCCTAAACTTAAATTCAGTCGTAACTCAGGACGGTATTTATCAGTTTCTGGGCGAAATCGTATTTTCGACTGAAATGTAGGGGAGACTCCTAAATAGGACTAACTACTCTACGGTTATACATTTGAGTTATATGATTTTATAAAAGCATTGTTTTGTTTAGCAGTAAGTTTAGTACAATTGACATTGGTATAAAATGCTGAATGTACGCTTATTTTGTCTAGGGAAAAGAAAGAGGAATATTTTGAAGCTGCATCCATCTGGTCAAGAAGGCTTTTAATGGATTAGAAGCAATATTAAAATTTTTATTTTATCTGACCCTAAAGGATACTATTCAAACATTTATCATCCTTCTAACCTCAGTTTGTTATTCTTACGAAAAACTTACTCGCTTTTCATTTATCCTATTACTTTTTTAATTCTTTAAGGTATTTTATTTTATGATTAATTTATGCATTTCTGTTTTATTATTTCATATGACTTTCATGATATTTTAATTTATTATTTATCTATTTACCATAAATTCAAATTCATTTATTAGTATTTTGATTTGTTTATATTTTCCTTAATTTTTATTTATTATTTATTGTTTTGCTTATTATTCTTTTATTAATACGATTTTGATCGTTCTTCCTGTGGGCCTTCAGTAAAGTTCCGATACTCCAAATTTTAGACATTAATACCTGGCTTGTCCCAACCAATAGAAAAAGTGAAATCTTTACAATTACAATAAATACAAAAGAAAGAAAAAATTTCTTAAATAAGATATTGATTTTCATTTACCGAAATGTATTTTTATGGTCAGGATATGCACACCCAGTTGTTGTGACATAAATAGTTCACTGATATGAGATTTTTGTTAAAAAAACACAAAGGCATCACCAAGTACAGTGGTAGCAGAACTATTTCCTTCATCTACATGGTGAATTTTCCTCTCTGTAAAATTCTTGAATAATCACCATTTCAGTAGAACATTTAAAAAATTTCATATCCATGTTACAAGGGTTGGATATAGCTCTGAAAAATTTAATTCCTGCTAGAGGGGTTGGATATAGCATTCTCGATGAGAGTCTACCTTCTAGGGAAGCAAAAGAATTAATAATATGTCTATAGTTCCGAAAAGACTTTATTGCCATAGGTAGAAACGTTTGCAGTCTCTCAATATAATCGCCTATCATATCTACCACCTCCTGCCAAATTACTAAAGGGCATTGCGCATCTTCCCTAGGCCCATTTGTCTCGATGATAACCGCCCTAATAACATACTGTCTACTGTAATGGATCTGTTATAAAATTGTAATGGAACCTTCGTAATGGTTCTTTCAATTTGGAGAAGAGCTCCTAGTTACACGTACCCATATCGGCCAGTATTGTGGAGGCTCCAATACTTCCATCGCCACCCTAGCAGGAGATCCATGATAGCTCTCACATTAAGACACCGTACATTGTCATGACGGAGGGTGCGATTCATCACCGACAAGTGTCGTTACTTTCTTCATCGTGCTAAACGCAGGTGTTGTCTCAGATGATGAATCCCATCATCCTGCATGGCAATGCGCGGTGTCATAATCACGAATTTCCTGCTAGGGTGGTGATTAGAGGTATGAGAACACACGCCATACTGGCAACGTATGAATCCGTGTGACAATAATCTCTTCGCGAAAATGAAACAAACAGTTCATATGTTCCATTAAACATTACAATAGATTTATTACAGTAAAGAGGAGGTTATTAGGGCGGTAACTCGACAGTAAAGAGGATCTATTACGGTAAAGAGGAGATGGCATCAACAGATCAACAGAAGTGAACTTGCTGATGGTGCACGACGCCTTCTAATAATTTGAAAGATGTTGATTCATGTAACAGATGATTATATTGAGGGACTGCAATTCCTTGTACCTATGGTAATAAAGTCTTTTCAGAACGACTCGATGCCCTCCAATTTTATCCGAACCTTACATAAACTATTAAGCATCAGAATTTCACTTAATCATATAGTACCATTGAAATGCTTTCTTAAAAAGAAATGTCAATTCTATACGTTCTTGCAATTATCTTTAGGCTAGCTCAGTACTTTTTAGGACAGTCAAAGAAATATGCTGTTTATCTACAATATCTTTACTTCAGAGTTACATCAAATTGATTTAAAAAATTTGACGACAATCCATTAATGACAGGCGCAAAGAGAAGGGAAACAGAAAATCTTAATGGCGTTATATTACATACAAATATATCATCCTTATAATTTAGAACTCTAAAAATTTCTGCGATGTTTACTAAGCTTAATTTTTCACCGACGAATTCTGTCTGTTAAATCCGTTATTTTTAACTTTCTTATCATATTCGTTCGCATCGTCTTGTGTTTCCAGGAATATTTTCAGGTTTTCGCAACAATTATTCTTAAAAATTTTCTATCTTGGAATTTTCAAGTAATGTACACTTAGTTAATTGTAAAAGTTCTGAAGATTAATAAAGAACCTCGATATTTCTACATGTTTATTAATTAGTTCTTTAAAATGTATTTTATTTCTGAAGTTCTTAATTTCCCAGAGTACTAAAATATTGGCCAGTGTAATGGATTATCTCATCGGTTGGAACAGTCTGGAATTAGTTATTTTCCATTATCGACAACAAACACGTACTTTCTGCCTTTCTGGTTCAAGTGACTCAGGTCATTTTCCTAAGTAGTCTCTTCTGATATGTATTACCTGGTTTGGCTACCATGTATTCACAAACGCAAAGAGATAAAATGATAAAAAGTATTTCCCTGTTCTACTCCGTTGTTTACTAAGTAAGAGAAACAGATTTTTCTCAATCGATGCATTAAATATACCTTCCTACAGAATTTTTAAAATATTTTTTTTTCTGAGCTTTTAACATTAACTGACAAAAATGCAACAAAAGCAATCTTATTACTATTTATTCAAATTATTTTGCTAAAATAAACCCCATTTTAAAATAAGTTTTTGTTTATTTACGTTGTTTCTCTAATCCGCGAACTTTCCCTTCAATGACAGCTTTATGTTTTGAGTTGCTGTATATTTCATACGAAGCTCTATAGCAAGGGTTCTCAATCAGAGCAGAATTCCCCCCCCGGGGATTACATAGTTTCAGGGAGCATGCGGTTAGCCTTTTATTTAGTTAATTAGTTTATGGGTGCTTTTATTAATGTTTTGCATTTATCAATATTTTCTATACTTGTCCTTGTTTAATTTATAAAACGCATTCTAAACTGAAATATATATGTATATATATATATATGTGTGTGTGTGTGTGTGTGTGTGTATTTCGAATTTCGGAAACAGGGTATGATCGTATAAAAGCGGTGTATGGGGCGAAAGGTTCTGCTTTGTAGTACAGCTGAACTACAAACTTACAGTTACAATATTCCAGAAACACATACTTTAAAAAATCTGATGTATACACAACATGACTTCCTTGTATGGAATATTAAATTATACGCATTTTCCCTGCATTTCCTTTAAACTTATTAAATCGAATTCAAACTATTTCGTGAATAGCGCATAAACCACAGTAGAATAAATGAGCTTTCTAAAATTCACTGTATTTATTTACCACAGCGATACTCTGGCACTAGGTTCATTTAAGAGCGTTACATCTCATTCATATTGTAACTCAGAATGCACAAAAATTATATCATCTGAAGAATTATTTAATCGTTGCCATATGTTCCATTAAAATATTATAATAAATATAATTGTGTAAAAGAAATTAAACAAATAAAAAATAAACAGTTTTTCACAGACGATTCAGCGCTACTAAGTTAATGCGCATGCGCTACTCGTAAACATTCTCCTATGTCCGAAACAGACTGACGATAGTATTTTCTGTTAATATGAAACACTTACTTCCTCGAATTTCATTAGAGATATATTTCTCATTCAATTAATTCAGTTCTCACTTCGCGGCAAGGCAAAAACAATAAAACTCAAAATATCTTCATTAAAATTTTAAAGATATAGAAAAACATAAAACACCAAATACAGTTTAAAAAAATTCCAATAACATTCTTTAAAATTACAGTTTTTACGCGAAAACAAGCAATTCGGGCAGCGGGCAAGAAGACCTATTTTTTGATGCACAAAACTGAAAGCTTACTTTTCGTCTCACTTGGCAAAAAGACACTGAAGGCTTAGAAATTGATTTAATTTGTTTTGGGTGCTATGCTGAGTCAATATATAGGATAATTTAATAACTTAAATGATAAATTTCAGAATTGATTAAGCATATTTTAATGCGGACGAATCGATTAAATAAGTTGATTCGTTAATTTTTCGATTAATTTCTAAAATAACGATTTAATGAATGAATTTAATTATTTTAGAAATTAATGAAAATAAATTGCATTCACTGTTCAAAATACAGCATAATATCTGTATATGTGTTTTAATGGCTGAAAGGATACTCCGAAGGACCAAAATAAGCGCAAATGTATGCTTCTAAAAGAATGTTATTGGAATGACTTGAAGTAGACGCATTCCTATTTCTCAGGTCTTCAAAACTCAATTTAGTGCAATGCATTTTATATTATTTCAATCGAATTCACACAAATATGAAAGAACAAGATAATTTTTTATTAATTTTATTTAATAATAATAAAGATAATTTTAAATTTTATTGTACTTCGTTGTGTTTTGTTTAAACTTTATTTTACTTTATTAACTTTATTAGGTTTTATTTAAATTTTATTTATTTATTATTAATTATAATTCCTATTGAAAGAAGGATATGTTCAGATGAAATTATAAACTATAATAGAATTATTGCAAAAGTATAAAGGTCCATCAGCGGTAACGGTAAATGCGCTGAGCACTGGTAGTTTGGCCCGGAGTTCGAGTCCGAGCCAACCGGCTGGCTGTATAAGCTTTTCGTGATTTTCATCAGGTGTAACGTGTATACTAGCCAGTTTTAATTACAGTGTCCTCAGCGAAGGCATCCCTCGCTTAGGCAGATAGCTCTCGAATGTTTCGCCGTAATCAAATAAAAACAAATGAAACGAAAATGTAAGTATAAAAAATATGGGATGAAATTATAAATATAAATTTCCTCATTCCAACTATAATGACATGTGTTATTGAAAATTTGACATCTATTTCTCTACGAGATCCATCCCTAGAATTTCTAAACTTTTATAATAATTCAAAACTTATCTCCTTTAGATCTGTAGTGTTCTTTTGTACGATTCATTTCTTAAAATAAATATCGATTTTTAATTTTATCAAAAGGTTTTGATAGAACGTTCTTGAACCATATAGAACAAATGTAGAGTAAAAAAAAAACTTTTACAAAATTTTTATATATGTTGTGATAATGACATAGAATTCTCTCATTCAGGAGTTTCAGATTTCTGCTAGATATATGCAATAATTCTTCAATCCATAAGATGATATAAAAGAGCAAAAAAATGCGTTGTTTTAAAGCTACAACTATTTTTTGGATTCCTCAGAATCTGTATATTATATAAATACTTTTTCTCAGTTTCTGACAACGTTCACTGATCTATCAAAAGTTGACATTTCACGAAAGTTTTCGAAGAAATAAGGCATTGGACATTTATTGAAATTCAGAACGCTACCCGAAGAAGCAACGGTACTGCAGAATAATGTAACCATTTACTAGATTTAGAAATAATCTGAAACGAATTAGAAATAAAAATTTCAAAAACCTGGTTCCAGATTATTGGTCAATCCCTTTAATCATTTAATCAGTGGATTTTTACTTCAGAATTAAGTTAATATTTTCTACAATTTTCTAAAAAAAATTTCAAACAAAAGTGTATGCTTTAAAATTTTTATTTACGTAAAAAATTTCTTATAATTTTTTAATTTCAACATTTTACATTGTTTATTAAATATATATATATATATAAAACAAAGAAATGAGGTACCCCCTAAAACCCTGCGGACGAAAATGTCGCATGGAAAACAACACAAGATGAAAACATGGTCGTGCAAAATATGGTGGTAAAAGAAAAAACTTTGATGTATACCCTACATGACTTGCTTGCACGAAATATTAAATTATACGCATTTTTTCCTACACTTGATCCAAACTCATTGAATTGAATTAAAGCTAATCGCATATAAAATAAATGCACTCTTTAAAATCCACTATATTTATTTACCATAGCGACACTCTGGCGCTAGGTTCACTTAATAGAGTAATCATCTCAAGAAATATATAATCGTTCAAGCATGTTCTATTCAAATAATATAATAAATCTAAACCGATGTGTAAAAGAGATTAAACAAATAAAAAGAAACAGTTGTTGTTGCAAAGCTTAGTTTCTTTAGATTGGTAACAAAACCACTATTCTGCTAAGTTTCAAATGTAAACAAATATGGCTGCTATGGTAAAAATATTAGGCTTAGCCGCACTTAAACAACTTTTAAATTGTTGATGATTCTACAAATATTACAGGGAGGTTAAAGTCAGAAAAACCTTAACGGGAAAATAAGAACAATATAATTCAATCATTTTTAAAGCAAAAAATGCAAAATTTATAAACATATACGATTAAAGAAACTGAGATCACTGAGCCGAGTGACAGAGTGGATACGTATACACGTTTGGTGCCGCCTATTGCAACCAAAATAGAAGGTGCACATCTATATTTTATAGTAGTCCTATATGCATACTTTTACGCATTGTGTTTTGTGTATTGTTTGCCTATGTGTTTTTATGTCTTTTTATGTGTATGTCTTATTGTCCAATTATTTTTAGTTTAACTACCTACAATCTGTAACACCACAGCTTGCCTCTTCAATATGTAATACAGTCCTACTAATACCCTTATAAGGCCATGTACTTCCCTTTGGCAACCTCAATAATCTCATGATGCAGCCTCGTGTGGCTCCAGGGAGCTTTTGCTGTAGTTAGAGGGAGGCGTGGAACACATGCCTGTTTACTGTTAGACACCAGGCGTTCCAGTCTTTCGTAACCTACCTACCTACATACATACATACATACGCACTTACGAACGTACGTACAGATGCCACGAAAAAAATCTCTTCTGAATCCATTTTAAATCAGTTTTATAATTGTTTTTTTTTTTTTTTTTTTTTGAGGGAAAGTCCTTTATTCTATCCATAGGTACAGATGTCACGCAAAAACATCGTTAAATTGCATTCGATAGCAGTCAAAATGGATATTTCCATTGAAAATATGGTGCCTGGAATTTTTTTGTGATTACAATACTTTCTTTACTTCGTACAAAACATCGTCAAGAAGATAAAATGCCGCCCAACCGGGATGCTGGTTTGTGGCTTTGACTGCCACACCAAAACGGCCGGGTTCGATTCACGGAGAAGATATGGATGTTTGTAAATACATCGTGTCTGTGCGGCATGGGGCACTTAAAATACTGGGCGAACCGAAAGTGTTCTCGAGAATTGGTTGGTAGGAGAGGGAGATCTTCTGCACTTTTTTCACCGAAGTGCTCTCGTTCATGGCGGCGGAACTGAACAAAGTTACACCGCCACCTGTGTGGTTGGTTCCCAAGGCTCTTGCCGACGAAAAGCGGCGTAGGCGAACGTTTACAATTGGGAAACATCATGGTAAAAATTTACTAAATGCTCATGTATACTGCGGGGAAAAAAGAGGGGCACAAGTTCTTTATCTTCCGTTCTACTGAGCTGATTGACGAAATTCAAATTGCGTTTTCCATGTCTTGAAAGCGCCACTTAGATATATATTAGATTTATAGACAGCTTTGTTCTAACATAAGTATTTTGACACAAAATCGGACTTTTTCTGAGATAATACCATACCATTTTTTTTCCATATTTCAATTCTATGACTCAAATTATGCCTATATATAAAATTTTGTAAGTTTCGTTGAGAAATTTATGGAGAAATTAAAAAATTTATGTGTTGGATTTTTTTCAGCTTGCACCAAGAATTAACTTGGCGAACTTCTTAATTTATAGCAACTTATTTTCCTTTCCTTTTTTTTTTATTGTCCACGAACGGAAAAAAAGTCATCGTTCATACTTTCAAATAATTTTAACGAAGTGCGTAAACCACATTTTCGTTAGTATTGCTTATAATAAATACGCCAAGATGTAAATTCACGTATATCTTAAGAAATTTTGAATAAAAAGCTGTAATTTTTTGTAGTATGCTTAGAAATACGTCTACTTTAAGATAATGTCAAAACTTTATAGTTTATAATTCAAAATGTTTTTCAAAAAATTTATAAAAATACATCATAAAAAATAGGCGAATTTTATTTGGAATGAACCTAAATTTAGAAATATGAAAGGAAGAATCAAGTAAGTTTAATAAAAAAATCTGATGTGTACACCACATGACTTCCTTGTACGGAATATAAAATTATACGCATTTTTTTCTTGCATTTCGTTTAAACTTATTGGATTTAATTAAATCTACTTCGCCGAAAGCGCATAAACCACAATAGAATAAGTGCTTTCTTTAAAATTCACTCTATTTGTTAAACATAGCGACAATCTGGCGCTAGGTTCACTTAACAGTATTATATTTCGCTCATATTATAACTCAGAATGCACAAAATTTATATAATTTAAAGAATTATCTAATTGTTGCCACATGTTCTATTCAAATAAAGCTAGAACGATGTATAAAAGAAATTAAGCAAACAAAACAAAAAAAGAAACAGTTTTTCACAGACGATTGAGTATTTCTCATTAAATTAAATTATTAAAATTATTAAATTAAAATTAAATTATTAAAAATTAAGTAAATCTTAAACACTTATTTCCTGGAAAAAATTACAGAAAGGATTAAGCATGATTTAATTCGCAATAATAAATGAAGGCGTTATCTTTGTTGCTGCGAAACTACGTACGTTAGATTGACAACAAATCCACTACTCTGCTGTTTCAAATGTAAACAAGAAATGGCCGCCATCAAAAAAATTATTATGCTTAGTGGCACTTAAACAACTTTAAAATTGTTGATAATTCTAAAAATATTGCATACAGATTTATTAAACGCATAAAAACCTTAACCGGAAGACAAGAACAACATAATTCAATCATTTTTAAAGCAAAAAATATACAATTTACAAACATATAAGAGTAAAGAAACTGAAATCACTGAGCCGGGTAACAGAGTGGATATCTATATAAATATATTTATATATGCGTTTGGCGCGGCCGGTTGCAACCAAAATACTAGGTGCACATCTACATGTTATAGTTGTCCTATATACAAAATTTCAACGTTCTGACTCTACTCGTTTTTGAGTTATGCGAGATACGTACGTACGTACATACGTTCGTACAGACGCAACGAAAAATTCTCTTCAGAATTAATTTTAAAGCAGTTTTATACTTTTTTTGGAGGAAAAGGTGGTGTGGTGTGGTGTATTTAATTATGGCAAAGCACACTAGGGCTATCTGCCTAAGGGGAGGGATGCCTTCGTGGAGGACTTTCTAAGGGAAACTGGCTCGTATACACGTTACACATGGGGAAAACCACGAAAACACCCATGCAGCCAGCCCGTTCGCGGGATTCGAACCTCGGACCGAACTACCAGTGTTCAGCGACTTTTACCGTTCGGCCGCTGGTGGGCCGTCTTTGGAAGAAAAGAGTCTCTTATTATGTCCTTACGTACAGATATCACGCAAAAACATCATTCGAAAGCGGTCAAAATGGATATTTTCTTTGAAATATGCTGCCTGAAACTTTTCGCGATTACAATACTTCCTTTTTATTTCGTACAAGGAAGTAAAAAGAGATATCAATAAATATATATCAGATTCAATTAACATTGAGGAGCTAAAATTTTGAGAGCTAAATGTTTTAAAAACTACTCGTGCGATTTTTACAAAACTTGGCAGTTTGGCAGAATTTGAGTGTTAAAATCGAAATATGGAAAAACATTGGCATGTCATTTCTGGAAAAGTCTGAGTTTGTGTCAAAATACCTATATTAGAACAATGCTATATATAAATCTAATGCATATCATGAGTCGCGCTTTCGGGACATGAAAAACGAAAGTAGAATTTCGTCAATCGGCCCAGTAAAACGAGAGATATAGAACAGGCCCTCCCCTTTTTTTTTCACAGTGTACCTGTATTCAGATCTCATTTTTCTAACTAAATATTTAACTACCTATATTCAAAAAACAATCTCACCTTTCTAACTAAATGTGTATGACCTGTATTCAAAAAAACAATTTCAGTGTTCATATTATGCTTTGTTCAACTATATGATAACTAGCAAATCTCCGATTTTCTAGCGATTCAAATAAGGGAATGCGTGAAACTCGCTACGGTATAAATTACATGGGAATGAGAACAATAAAATTAAAAATTAAAGCATAAATCCGCAACAATATGCTGTAAATTTAACAAAATAAATCAACTCGAGAAATTAGTAAAAAACTTCACTGTACACAATACTTCGGGTAAAAACATTGATAAACATTGTTAGACATAAATAAACGTTGATCAGTTGAATGCTTCTACGCCAAACATATTTTTGTCTCACGGCCTTTTGTAATACAATACTATCTTAAAATAACAAATACTTATTTCTTTCTGACTCCCAGAACGCATATATCCACGCATTCATTGCAGGAACTAAAGCTGGAGGAATTTTAATCCACCACAGAGATTAAAAATCCCCTGCTTATTTTGGGGTATAGGAAGAGACAAACCCAGTTGCCTGGCCCCACCTCTCTCTCTAGACTGAATTGCTTCATTAAATAAAAAGCTTATCTTTATAGCCTCCAGTGTAGCAGGTTAAATGACGTGGTCAGTACGTTTTTCTTGCATAACACTGCTTAAGGGGATGACAGAAGCATCTTAAGCCAAAAAAAAAATTTTTGATGTAACGCTAAAGTCATCGTTGAAAACGATGATTCCTTTTTAATTTGAAGTTACCTTAATTTTGCTGCATAAGCCAATTTATGTCACTTATAAGGTATTTTCCCCGCCTTTTTAGCATACCTTCGTAGTGCAGTGTTTAGCACACTCGGAGGGTATTCGAGAGGCCCGTGGTTCGAGTCCCGGCGAGAACAATGTTCATTTTTCATCTCTCCTGCTTTCAAAAAAATACCTAATATCTCTGCAGTGGCGCCCGAACTAAGAGTGATGGATGATGATTCTCCACCACTAGGATTTGACTATTGGGTCCCCTAATACCCAGTCGCGCTTTAAAAGGGATAGTATATAAGGTATTCCTCCCGCCTTCTTAGCATACCTTCGTAGTGCAATGGTCAGCACACTTCGATTTCTTACACGTGAACTTCAGGTTAGCATGACTTAAATAAATATTCAAGTTGGAAGTCAGATAAAAATTCTACAGTCTGCATCAGACACGTGTCAAGTATCTCAACTTCATATTCCAAAATATCTACAATAGTACAGTGATACGAAAAGATAGTGTAGTAATGTTACCACATAACTCAGTCAAACCTGAAGAGATTCAATTTCTTAGTCAAGAAATTTTAACCTCTGTTTCTTGGGCATCATTCCTCGACTGATCTGGAATGTAAAAACATGTTTCTAGATTCAACTGATTTACAAAGTCGAACTATGCATGGCTTTTAAAGATATATGCACTAGCACACAAGCCCACATTTGTGAGTTAGAATTTAACTTTCATTTTACTTTTCTTTCCTAAGTTACTCTAAAATTTGATTCTGCCCTTGTGTTACTCCTGCAGACGAATAATAATTTAGAGAACCGTTTGATGAATCTTTCAAAGGTTATGCTGATTCCTTTTTTTAATCATTCGACCGGTTTGTTCCCATTTGGCGAGTATCGAATTCGCAGAGACTGGCACAGAATTGCATTTTGATAATTAATTTTTTGATTTTTAGCGACTCAAGGGCTCAGCATAATCCAGTATGGTCAAAATATCCTGAGATATTGTGTTAAAAAACAACTGCCTCTTGTACCTCCTTGACACGAGTAGTAGCATACGATGAAAAGCTTCATAATCATATTTGATAGACTGCATCCATAGAAATTCGAATTCTTATCAGTTAGATTCATGAAACCATTGAAAATTTTCTTCATAGTAATACTCAATGCCTATAAAACCAAGCTTGAATGAATATACCGTAAAGAAAGTAGGTACCATGAAGAAATTTCAAAGGTCAATGAGTCCTGATTTCTCACAAGAGAAAGCCAAAAAGAAATATCTTAAGAAAGCAATCATCATTTGGCTCCTGTTCTGCTTCGATTCCTTCTGTTCCCGCAGACAGCTCCTAGAGTTAAATGCATCAGTAGGTCTAAGTGTCTGCCCAATCAATTATTTCTTTCCAAATCGTGTTTCTCCCATTGAATATCAATCACTGGGGCTCCATGTATTCATGGGAAGATGATTATCATTCTTAGATCGTGAATAGATGTAGGCGTTGGCTGACTGACATCTACAAATCTGATTTTTTTAAGACGTAAGATTTTTTAACCGCTAAGATGAAAAATTCTTATTTTCCTCCTTTCTGGATGTGTTAGTCAGAAATTTGTACGAGGGACTGAAAAAAGAAAACTACGTAATGTAGTCGAAAAATATTTCTCTGAGACACTGGTTCTCAGATCTACACTGCCAGATTGCTGCACGCCAAAAAGTTTTTTTGTTATATAATTGTATATGCCTATTCATAAATAGTAATAATTAGATAATTATTTATTTTGGTTATTAATATTTCATTGCAGAAATATGTTTTCTCCCCTTTTTTTAATGCGACTGCTACCGATGTTGCAACGCTCATTCATTACAGTGTACAAAATCCAGTGCAAAAGGGGTACTTGTGTATTAACCAATACTCTCCAAAGAACAGTGTTGAAGAATTCAGCTGTGGAAAAATACTTTAATAAAATGAAATACACTCAAGTCCATAAATTAAGGATAATTCGGAGTCACGCAGAAATCGAACTCTAAAATAAATATATCACCTGTAAAATCACTACACACATGTTCAAGAATCATATGCAAATTTCAGGAAGTAACCAGATGACACCGATGGTACGTCACAATGACGAGAGTGTAAGAGAGTGATATATAAGGAATACAGGCAAAGAAGTAAAATTGTTCGCAGGCGCTTTATAAGCATTTCAGTGCAATAACCGAATAGTTATGACACAAAGGACGCATTTGGATGATTTTTTACGTGGTAGAATTATCGGCCGTCTGGAATGTGGGCGTACACAACTGGAAGTATCAGACGAACTTGGAATTGCCCAGAGTGTCATCTCCAAGCTTTGGCAACGATTCCGAGATGATGGTAATGTGAGTAGACGTTACAGCACATATCGCCCCAGAGTTACAACGCCGAATGAGGACGGTATTTGGCAGTCACTGCCAAAAGAAACCGGCGGAGCACAGCCTCAGACCTGTCTCGTTAGCTCTCTTCAGCCACTGGTACGAAAATTTCAAGGCAGACCGTGAACACACGCTTAGGGCAGATTGGTCTATATGCTCATAGACCTGTCAGATGCATTCCACTTACTGCAACTCACTGTCGCCTGCGGTTAACCTGGAGTAGAGAGTATGCATTGTGGACACCGCAACAGTGGGCTTGTGTGATATTTTCCTACGAGTCCAGGTTTAGCTTGCAATCTGATTCTCGCTGGACTTTCATATGGAGAGCTCCAGGTACCCGTTACCACCAAGAAAACATCATTGAACGACACCGTTACGGTGGTGCAGGAGTTCTCGTTTGGGGTGGAATTATTCTGGGTTCCAGAACTGACCTGCATGTTCAAATTGGAACCACGACAAGCCAAATCTATCGGGACGTCATTCTGGAACAACATGTACGTTTGTTTCGGGGCGCCATGGGCGCACAGTTTGTGTTTATGGATGACAACGCCCGTCCTCACCGTGCAAACATCGTAAGCGAATGCCTTCAATCGGAGAATATCACCCGTATGGACTGGCCAGCATTCTCACCGAACTTGAATCCAGTAGAGCACGTGTGGGACATGCTTGGCCGACGAGTTGCAGCCCATCAACCTCCTCCTATATGTCTACCGGAACTTCGGAGAGCATTGCTTTTTGAGTGGTGTAATATCCTCCAAGATCAGATCGATAATTGGATAATCAGCATGCCTAGGCGTTGTACGGACTGTATTACATCGTCTGGGAGACATACAATATATTAACAATCATACCAACCATGTAATATTGGTTTTTTGTAATTTGTTCCAGGGAGAAAAAATCGCTAATTTTTTTAATAATATCAAACATACAGCATCTTTTTTTGCTCTTTACCTTTTGTTTAATAAATAAGTTTTACAAATAGGTCAAATTTGTTTTGTTTCTAACTCTTTTTTTGCCTGATTTTGCATTATCCTTAATTTATGGACATGAGTGTAATATAAAGTATTTACTCGTCTATTTTGCCCTCTTTTCCTGCTAATTTTACAACTTAAAAAACTGGCGGGGGAAAGAAACTAGGCAGAAATACTATTTTTGAGTAGACGACTTATATAATAAACGTAGCATATTAATAAGCACACATAATGGCACACTAATATTATGTGTTTCAAAGGACTTATCTATTTCAACATTATTCTGTATACTTACACAAAATACTTTCCTCTTTGTGCATGCATTTTACATTGTTACTATAAATTAGAATATATAGGTGAAACAACTAGGGGCAAATGTGTGCGAGAGGAAGATATATGTGAATAAATATTGTAAAAGGAAGTTCGGAGCATAAATATCCTTCTTTTTGTAAAAAAGCTAATTATAGACTGTAATAAATTGGTTTATTTAGAAAGTACAATCATGAAATCTAGGAATATAGTAGTTTAGTAATACGATTATAAATATGTTAATATTATAGTAATATCGTTTACTTATATAAAAGAGTTATAATTTAGTAAATTTAATTAGACTAAATAATCTAATTTTTATTACAATTCTATAAATAATTATTTTGTTTTATTTAATTACTGATATAAATTTTATTAATTTCATATTGTTCGGTATGATTATAATATTTGATTTTCTTGATTAATTATTTTATATGATTTTATCTAAACTAACCCTAAAAAATAATATTCTAAATGTGCAGGTACAATTAAGATATTCTCAGGACTTTTTGTAAATATCTGTGTTTATTTTATTGTATTTTGGTTTTCATGTATTTGTACAGTATTGCTTTTATTTATTTGCTTATTTAATCTGGGCGTTCTATGTAATGGTTTTATTGCATATTTTTGTTTCATTGAATTTGCTTGTTTGTTTGTCTTGTTGAGTTTTTAAGTTTTATTTCGCGTACTAGATTGTAGATCTTCTAATTACAAATTAATGCATGTTCGAATTGTAAAGCTAACTCGATCAGAACCAGAGATATGGACACAAATCTTCTAGCGCCAACTTGGCGACATTTTTGAAGTTTCCAGAAAATAAATTTTCAAAGCCTTGGGAGGATTTTCTGAAGTGTTTAGGTTACCTTAAATGTATTAACTGCGCTAAAGTCGTCATTCAGTCAGCTCAGTTATTTAGTTCAAAGATGTGCAGCTGTATTGAGCTCCTACTAGGAAAATCTCTCCAAACCAGCAGCGCAAAATAATATTTACAACGATGTTTCACTTCCCTAAACTGGGAAGAGAGCAAACATACTGGAAGGCTTATATATTCTTACAGCCCTCTAACCACTTGTTACAGACGAATTCTACAGTTTTTCCCCAGCATCTGTGCACGTATTGAACCTTTCTGATTTCTGCACTCCTCTTTCAAGACCTGTTGTCATATTTTTGTGCTCAATTACTCAGTAGAAGCACCAATGACACTGCCTTATAATAATTCCCATCGCGTAGGTAATTAGACGGGTTAACACTTCGCCATTTAGATAAATGGAAAAGAATCCGTTATGGAATTGACCATTTGTAGCTAGCCTTCATTACTCAGTGCGACGTATCACCAGCAACTCTAGTTATTCCTTGCGACAACTCACCACCAACAACAGGCATTCCTAGAGATAGTTCACCAAATATAGCTGCTAGCTCAACGGAATCGACAAACAAAGTGCCATCTTGGCCTCCGAAGAAAACTATACGTTCTGGTAGAGTGAGAAGATTTAAACCTCGCTACATATGATGTACCAGTACCTACAGTGCTTGGTAGAGAAGAGTATTATAGCAGTTCAATCGTAACTGGACTTCTGAACTTTTATTTATTTTCTAACTGTTTATTTAATTCCATTATTTCATATACCTAAAAATGTAACTTGACACTGTATGTATGTAACTGTAACCGTATCCTATATCAGTTAATAGCGTTGTGTCGCTCGTTCTCTCTTTCAGAGCTCATTCATCCAAAGCTTTAATAATATTTGTTGCTTTTTGCTTTGCTTTAAAAATGTGCTCCTATTGCATAAAAATGTGCATATTATAGAAAAAGCTGATATGTACATTACATGACTTCCTTGTACGGAATATTAAAATATACGCACTTTTTCCTGCATTTCATTTATTTCATCGAATTTCATTAGAGATATATTTCTCATGCAATTAATTCAGGTCTCACTTCGCAAGAAGGCAAAAATACATAAGAACTCAAAATATTTTCATTTAAAATTGAAAGATATGGCAAAATACAGTAAAACAATAAAAACATTTACAATTAAAATTTAAGTTTCTGCGCAAACACAAGCGATTCGGTCAGAAGGCAAGGAGACAGATTATTCGGTGCGCAAAAATAAGTTTCCTTTTGGTCCCAATCGGCAAAAAGATACTGAAGATTGTTGAAAGAATTAATTCACTATTCTTATAAGTTTCAAATGTAAACAAATATGTCTGCTATAGTAAAAAATAATTAGGCTTAGCCGCAATTAAACAACTTCAAAATTGTTGATAATTTTACAAATATTGCATGCAGATTAACGAAAGGCATAAAAAACTTAACCGAAAGATAAGAACAACATAATTCAATCATTTTTAAAGCAAAAAATACCAACATTTAAGAATTAAAAAAAACTGAGCTCATTGAGCCGGGTAACATGTCCTAATTATTCAGGCTGGCTTTCAATTGTTATGACTTCTCCCTCTACTCAATTTCTACTCACCAGTTCTACAGCTTTACTTTTATTTTAGTCATGATATACTTTTCGAGACATAATTCCTGAAAAGCTAGCTTTACAGTCTTTACGAGTTCGCACTACTTGTTGCAACAACTTTGAATTATCATTGAAAATCATGTTGTGATATGTTCGTAACTATCCAGTTTCTCAGTGGAGGCAGATCTTGATGATTAGGCACTCCGGTGATCAACAGTACTACCAGAGAAGCTTTAATTTGCTTACATATTTAGATTCACAAATCATACATGTTTTTATATTGTAAATCTGTCTAAAAAGTAAGGCAAAAATTAAGGTCTGTACATGAATGCGTAAATTTAACAAGCGAATTGTTTCTTTTAGAAAACTTTATTGTGTTAAATATAATGAAAGTTTTAAAATGCAAGAACACATAAAGGCAGTAGTGTAAGAAATTAAAGAAAGTAATTTGATAACAATCTTAGTATATTCTTTACTAGATTCTTTCAGTACGTTTATAACTGTTATTGAGAGTAAATCGAAAGCTGAATTGTTTTTGGAATATACCAAAAACAAATTAATAGGATGTATTGAAACTAAGCAAGTTAAAGTTTGATTCAATTGCTTTAAAGGGTAACAGAGAAGATAAATCAAGATATAATGTTGAAACATATTGCACTTTTTAAAATAGAAATAAGCACTTTAGAAGCTATACGCTAAAATTTTTCTATGCTAGGACTCAGGATGTGGTATTTTCTTGAAAACAGATGTAAATAAAAATGAATGGGAAAAAGTAGAAAATCGTAAAATCACCAAAATTAAAATAGGGGCTTTCTGATCGGTACTCTTTGTTCTTACGAGTGGTTTGGTGGTAGGGCAGAGGGGAGTCACACTGGTACAGTCCCCCGTGGTGATTTCCATCAAAATAAATTGGGAGCAATCTGGGCAATATCGTACTGTCACTTATATGATGTCCAAGTGTCCAGGCACAATGTTGCTGAAATGATACGATAAAATCCATGGACTTGTTTGGATTAGGTTAGATAAGGGAGATAAGCCACAATGACACCAACAAGTAAAAGAAGTAAGTGTCTTAAGGAAGGTGATGAAGCTGCAAATTAGCAAGTTCAGTCAAATCAAATCCCGAAAGTAAAACTGCATGAATCAAAAGCACAAGAATAGATTATTAATTCTGGTATTTCAACTCATATAACGAGCGATACCAAATTCCTTAGTTAAATGAGAGAAATAAGCAGACAATACTATCGCCGATAGTATAAACTTCATTTCTCATGGCAATAATGCAAGCTATTTTGAACTTCAAAACTTAAATGATCTCATCAGCCAAATAAAATCAGAAAATGTACTGCACGTACCAGATTTAGACTATAACATACTGTCTGTTCAACCATGTACGAATAAAGATTCCATCATTCCATTTTGCCCACTAACGGCCGAGCAGAAGTCGCTGAATACTGGTAGTTCGGTCCGGAGTTCGAATCCTGACAACGGGTTGGCTGCATGGGCTTTTCGTGGTTTTTCCCCATATGTAAGTTGTATATATGTAAGTTGTATAAGAGCCAGTTTCCCTTAGAAAGTCCTTTACGAAGGCATCCCTCTCCTTATGTAGATAACTTTCGAGTGCTTTGCCATAATCATATAAACCAAACCATCGTTATATCTGATAGTAATGCGTATGTTATTAAAAGGAATAACGTATTTATAACTTACTTATCGTAAGCTCAGGCATGCTTAGGTTGATTGTAAACTCAATCGACAAGAAAACATTTTTTGCTTATGCTATAAGGTATTTCTCCCACCTTCTTAGTATGCCTTCGTGGTGTAGTGGTGAGCACACTCGGCGTGTATTTGAGAGGTCCGTGGTTCGAGTCCCGGGGAGGGCATTGCTCATTTTTCATCTTTCCTGCTTTCAAAAATTACCTAATTTCTCTACAATGCAACACCGTGTTCTAATCCAAACTGCGTATTCAAATGGCATCAAAGATTAGATCCCAGTATAACAGTGATCAAAACACTTGAGAAATACGATCTACCAGCGACATGAACCTTCGTGTATGTACACACAGTGTAGAACTTGTATTTAAGAAATGAAAATCCATATGCATAAAACCGGTTTTTAGGTATAATAATCCGCTAAATTGTGTGTACACAAACGTAACTTAGGATGCCAAATATATTTTGTAACTTTCACTGATGACTATATGCGTTATACTCAGATTTATTTTATTGCTTCAAATGATGAAATGCTAGGTAAACTTGAAGAATACATTGCATCTACAACAAAAAAATTTAGAAAGAAAATAATTCTAACATTTGACAATGGTACAAGATACTGAAGTGGCGCTACTGAAAAGTGCCTAAAAAATGTGGTATTTTAGATCAAACTTCGGTTTTATATTTAAATGCGCCTACACTACTCTTAATATCCTAAATTTTAGATTGTTTTTGATAAACCTATAAAAACAAAATTTGTATTTATTGATTTAAAAAATGTGAGTTTTTTTATCGATTTAATATAAAAAACATCCCTGTTTGCCCTTACATGTATTTCAGATTATAAGCTACCGATTTAATTCATATGATTAGGCATGAAATTGTTTACGAGATGCAGGTTCGAAAATTTAGTGGTGGTGTAAAATTATATGATAATTTTATTTTTATTTTTTTATTTACTACAATAAAAAATAGCTTGGTTAAATATTTGTTGAATAAAAATAGATTATACATCTTTTTTGGCTCAGATTTAAGTTAATGCTTTTAAAGTTTACCACATAGAATGTAAAAAGAAGGCTGCGTGAAGTTCCAAGGCAAGCGAAAATGGAACATAAATGTGTTGCTTTATTTTAGCCGAAAGATAAATGGACTACATTTTTGGATAAATAAAGAAAAACTACGAAATATTTTCGTAGTTTAAACTTTATCGGATTTTGTTCCTTTCATAAAAAATTAAAATACATGCTTTTTAAACAATATAATCTTTTTTGGAACAAAATATAATAAAAGGAAAAACATTTCTTCATTTGCATTGTAGTAAAAAAAAACATATTTGAGGCACACAAAATAAGAAAACTCAGTGTTTCTGAATATTCTTATATCTGGATACGTTGCAACTCAACTTCGTCCGGAAATTTCAAGTCTTTATTCTGCTTACCATTTTCAAATGACAAACGAGTGGGAGAATGTTGAGAAGAAAATTGACCTCATTTTAGGGTAACTTATTTAGTTTTGTTTTTGTTTTGTTGGTTTGTGTGTGTGTATGTGTGTAAACACAGGCATTCTTCGGCTAAAATGAATACATAGTAGCTCTATTACTGTGCAACATACATGACATATTGCAAAACGTATTTGTTAATCTAGAACAGTGGTTCACAACTACTTTTTGCTCTACACACTCTTTTCGCCAGTGCTAGAAAATCATTCTTCCGTCCCTTCTTTCCAAAATTTAAAGAGTGTATATATACATTTATTTATATTTAGATTACTTAACGTGTTTTATAAATTAAACAACAAAAAATATTGGTAAATACAAGAACTTGATAAAAGTTGTTTCTTATATTCATAAACTAAAATTAAATAGGTAGCAAATAAAAATCTGACTGCATTGACCTTGAAACAATGAAATTCTCCTTCCCCCTAGTTGAGAGATCTAGAATAAGTATTTACTGAGCTGCACGATTTGATTCCTGATATCATCATAGGGGTTTAGCACAAAAACGTAAGCTAAACTTATTCTGATAAGGTACATTTCACGAGTTAAAAATATATTAATACCAGACTGCAAAATGCTATCGGTATTTCAATGATCGCCCATCAGCGGTCGAGCGGATAAAGCCGCTGAATACTGGGAGCTCGGTCCGGGGTTCGACAAGTTCCGACGAACAGGCTGGCTGCATAGGTGTTTTCGTTATTTTCCCCACCTGCGACGGGGATACGAGTCATTTTCCTTTAAAACGTCCTCCACTCATACTTTCTTTCTCTGTAGTGCCTAATAGCGGACCACGTAAAGTAACAAATAATAATAATGATAATTCAATAATCTTTGTTATAATCACTGTTGAAGAGTTTAATGTTGCGGAAAATATCCAAGTGAATGACATCTTGAAAACCGCTTTGTGGGCACGGGTGCACAGACATACTACGCTATTTCAAATGAAAAGGCCAGGGAAAGATATGGTGAAATCTGTTCGTTGACAGATATTGAAATGAAGTAACACTTTAAATATTAAGAACTGGATTGTATTCCTATTGCAGCTTTAAAGTTTAATGTACGCCATTATTGAAAAAAATAATGACAATAAAAATTATACTAGTACTTAATTCTGAAATTCGCACTTTCGTCCCATTCAATTCAACTGCAGAGTCACTTTAGCTAACACGTTACGTTTATGTTAATTCTTTCCTGTAACTTCAATTTATTCCTTTCAACCATCGTCAGAATGCAATTTGAGTCGAGTTTAAACAGTGAGCTAATTTTTAGTGTACTGAGAGAAAGAGAGCTGCGGCAGTGCGCCAGAAAGCAGTTTATTTCCTGAGCCGTCTGCCAATGGGCCGATTTAGGTCTGATGAAATGAGTTTTGAATTTTTTACCGCGTATGGCTAAAAGCCGTGATACCTATAGCTGAGT
The DNA here is from genome assembly GCF_044657685.1 of Stegodyphus dumicola. NCBI lineage: Eukaryota > Metazoa > Arthropoda > Arachnida > Araneae > Eresidae > Stegodyphus > Stegodyphus dumicola. The sequence goes on from NC_140771.1 coordinate 207,936,761, forward strand.
TAATTAGGCAGTGAAGCTACTTCTTGTATTGCAAATATTGAAACATTTGCTTTTCAAGGAGTCCGCAAATAGCAATGAATGCAATTTGTTAAATTTTTGTTTTATGTATATGATGTAATTCCAGTCAATGCAAAGTTTAATCTGTTGTCCGTGTTCCTGGAATTTCAGACTTCTAGTCAAGTGGGAAGACGAGAAGAATAGAAAGAACTTCTGAAGAACAGAAAAGTTAAACAACAGTATCTACTTTAGTAGCTTGAAAAGTTAAACAACAGTATCTACTTTAGTAGCTTGAAAAGTTAAACAACAGTATCTACTTTAGTAGCTTGAAAAGTGTAGCGTAGCTTGATAACATAATGTGCACAAATACAAAGGGAATTCCGTTAAGTCGAGTCTTTATGTTCCGCACATTACATTTTGGAAAATCAATTCAGATCTCAATTTTAATAATCCTGCAAATTACAAAAAGAATAAACAATAAAGAGTAAAATATTTGATACGCTATTTTGCAGGGAATTGAAATCGCTGAATTTCTCATAACCGCAGATTTTAGTAACCATTAAAACATTAGCTAAATTATTAGTAATTATAAACATTTACAAATAAAAAAATATTAAGAAATTATGCTATTAACTTAGCTATTAAGAGATTTTCTCTACTTATATATAAATTTCCTCATATTATATTCCTCATTTTATAAAACCATCCATATTTTAGTGTGTAACTAGAGCAGATATGTTAAAAAAGATTATACAAATTTTCTTAAGAATCTGATTTTCCCCCCCTCGGTTGCTGTCTTCTACTGTGCACAACTAAATAAGGCAGAAATTATCTCATTTGAAATATGACTGATATAGCTTATATTTTTTTCTTTGCATTATCTACAACATGCATTGACATTTACATAGATGTGTGACAATGAAATAATGCCTTGCAGAAAGCTTATAAGTGTTTTCGATTCTCTCTCAAACAAAGCCAGAAATGCAAGTCACAAAAATGTCTTGTTTCCATTGATAGCCATGCCAACAAATAAATTTTTGTTAGTTCGCTACCGAGTACCAAAAATTCACTCGCATACTAAAGCTTAACAACATTCTTGCAGTGTCTAATATTTCTCTTCCAAATACTCGCAGCTCTAGAAGTGCCAAAAACGGCAGATGTTCTATTATAGACGACGTGACGAGATTTTTATTCTCGGTTTCTCTATCCTTTTATTTATTCTGTCCATGAAGGATCTTGCAACAGTAATAAATACGTCTGGCGTTGCGAAAAGCTAGTTGCATTCTTTTGCAGTTTTGTTTATGCACTAAAATATTTGCTTAAGGCTATTTTTTACCTTTGTTTATAGTGAAAGCATTCAATTACATTGTAGCCATAGGGTTATTTTTAATTGATAGTGATAAATTCTGGTTTGATTTTACGTATATCACGTATATCATCCTTCACGTATGTCATCATTCTGAATAGCTTTATCCACCTCATGAAGCAAAATATTCGAACAGTACTTTTTCATTAAAACGAGGCACATAGAATCAGCACAAAGCATGCGTCCAAGACCAGAATAAAACAAAACCGCCTCCTTAGCTAAAATGGTTCCTATGGAGAACTGAATATTTATATAGTATAATTAAACTTCGGTTCACGAATTTAATTCATTTCTGAAGGCCGTTCATCATTCTAAATGTTCGTAAACCGTATAAGGTATTTCTCCTACTTTCTTAGCGTGCCTTCGTGGTGTAGTGGCTGTGCACGCTGGGCCGGTATTCCAGAGGTCCGTGGTTCGATTTCCGGCGAAGGCGTTGCTAAGTTTTCATCTCTCCGGCTTTCAAAAAATACCTTAAGTCTCTACAGTGGCGCCCGAACTAAAAAGGTGCTGAATGAGGATTCTCAACATCTAGGATTTGGCGATTGGATCCGCTAAAAACCCCATTCTCCCTTTAAAAAGGGGAGTATATAAAGTATTTCTCCCACTTTCCTAGCGTGCCTTCGTGATGTAGTGCCTCTGCACGCTAGGTCGGTATTCTAGAAGTCCGTGGTTCAATTCCCGGCAAAGGCGTTGCTAATTTTTCATCTCTCCGGCTTTCAAAAAATACCTAATGTCTCTACAACCGAAATAATTTTGCCCACATGAATTACGTAAAATGTATTACATTCCTGGACCACAAATGATTACTTATTTGAACTTTGTGCACAACCTCATAACCTTTCATTCAGCATCACAACGAGAACTCGTCTTCATAATGAGCTTATTCTTTATACTTTTAGTCAACTCTTTATATAATTGTAGAAGTTTAAATAAGAAAACAAGAAGTTTTTGAAAGTTTCATATAAACGCCATCGCGAACGAAAACGGTCACTCACATACAGACAGTTTGTTTTGGTTCGGTTTATTTGATAACAGCAAAGCTCTCGAGGACTATCTGTCTAGGGGTAGAGATGGCTTTATGGAGGACTTTCTAGGGGAAATTGACTCCTATGCGCTTTACACACGGGAAAAAACACGAATCCGCCCATGATGCTGCTAGCACGTTCGCCGGGATTCGAGCCCCGAACCGAACTACCACTGTGCAGCGACTTTTACCGCTCGGCCGCTGGTAGGCCGACATACAGGCAGATAGCAATCGTAGTAAAAATAGTAAAACGTGTTATGGGGATTTTAATTCGTTCTTACGTTCTTATTCACTCGAAACTATCGAATTTTTGGACTCAAAACATAACCTACCTTACTTATGTAAATAGGTTGGCGAGAGAACACAATATTAAAGAGATAGAATAGGTGAAAACTTAATTTTATTGCACCTGGTAAAAAGAAGAATGGATAACAGTAGCGGAAGAGTTTATTGCTTGGATGCTGATTTTGGCCATAATTTCCTTCAGGTCGAATTCACAGTCCTGTGAGTAACTTGTTGCCAGTCTTTATTAATAAGAGCGCAGCAAAGAAAAATGTTAAAGTGTTTCCATAAGTCGCTGAGTATTAATTATATGGCATATATATATTACATCAAAACAACTCTATTGTCTACTTGAAACACCCTTCGTCATCTGAGGCATTTTTTTATTCAGTAAATATTGTGAAACGAAATTTTCGTGAAGTGAGGTGTTCGTAATCAGATGTTCCACTGTCTAAAGAAAAATAAAATACATACTTAATAGCAAAAAACAATTTAAGATCTCTCGCCCCTTCCGCAGAGTTGCCCGAGTAAGTCCCCCCTCCCCCATGAGTTTTCATTTCAAATTCTATTCAATGGGTCACTTTTAAAACTGTACTTTCTGCTGCTTATTATTAATGTTGCATAATTTATCTAGTCCGTTTTTACAATAAAAATTAGAGATAAATATGTAATATCCATGTGTATATTAGCAATTTTCAAAATTATTTAATTTTTCTTAACCAACTAATGATTTCAATGAAAAAAATTTCAAGTGTCGTTTTTTCATTTAATTCAAAATTACGATACATTTACTAATTTGTGCACGCAGATTTCGTTGAACTCACGAGAAAAAGAGCTAAACCCAGTTTGCTATATTATAAAATTTTTTTTCCTCTAATCTGTTTTAGATTTCCCTATGTTGCGAATCTTTGCTGGCTACTTTTTAGAATATAGTCGCACTGGGTCTATGTAGTCGCATAGTCTAGTTCTATGTTGCGTTCTTTGCTGACTACTTTTTTAGAATATAATTGCACTTTGAAATCCTTGAGTTTTTTCAAGTTATTTTTGATCACTTTACATGAAATTTGTCTTATGAATTCACAATTGCGGTACGTAAACCTAAAATCACACAATTTTTCCTTCTTGAACTCTCTTTCTGTTTGAGTAATTTTGTTTTCTAAATTTCTCACTTAAATCTTCTCATTTCATCTTTTTTACTAACAAGCACTTTAACAAACTATCTGTCAATAAACGACTATGTGCTTTTATGCTGCTATTACGAAAATATCTCTTAGTATTCTATCATTCTATGAAGATAAGTAACTTCTTGATAAATGTAGTTTCGGAAAGTTGCGCCTTTCTCAAGCTATAGATACAGCTATGCACAAAAAGATTCGCACTGCAGCTAATACATGCGTTATGAATCGTTTAAAAGAAACTTTAAGTGACTTTAAGTGAAACGTGACTTAAATGTCCGTAACTCATATCCATTATAGTTTCATAACAAATATAATGCCAGTTATATATGAGTTTCTGCCAGATAAAAAGAAAAGAACACATAGGAGCACTTTTCTTTTCTTTATTGAGTAACAAAATATCATCATGGTTCCCAAAATAGTTTAGAACCGATTTTTAATTATCTGTTATTTCTGTTTTTTTTGTTTTGTTTTTTTTTTTTTTTTTTTAGTGAAGAGCTGCAACTTTCACTATAATCAGTGCTTGTAGGTGCCAATAGAGGATGAATGATTACATAAAATAAAAGAACATCAATAAAAAGATGATGTAAAAATTTATAATAATTATACGCTCGAACAATGGTTATAACATGATGTTATTGGTCATAAATTAAAGTATTTTAGCGAATGCTTTTTTACAACGAATGTTTTAGAAAGCTAGATTATTACAATAAATAATAATAATAATAATCTGAAAGCTTTCAGATTTTACATTACGCCCAAAGGGGCGTTTGTTTAATGTTTTGTGTGTTGCTTTTATTTATTAAATATCATGTACTACGTACTTAAACCATAAAATTCAATTCAACAGCAATATCCCAAAATAATTTTTAAATGAGCATATCTTTAGAATTTCCGATACACAATCTCGCACGCTGGCGATTAAGTTGTTCTTTCTGTACAACGTTGCCATTTCTTGCTTTGAAATCCTTGAGTTTGTTAATCAAAAATTCATTAAAATGCTACAAAATATGAAATCGAGAATAAAACAAATTCCAAATTAGGGCTTCCCGATTCTCATCTTCGGTGGAGAATTACGTTATTCAAAATTTAATGGCTCTAGGTACCGTTGTTTTCCCACAATGCGAGAAATATACATACAATTAAGCAGATTCTACATTATTTAATTTCTTTAAAAATAACACAGGGCGATAATATTTGGTGGCAACAATCTGAAAAGTGAAACGGACATTTAAAGTTTTCGACACAAAGTTCCAAAATGAAATTAAATAGCGTTTTGGGCTAAAAAGATTTTAGGTAAAGTCACCTCAATAAATTTGAATTTTATTCTGTGTTGAAAGGAAAACGTAGCATATAATGATTTTCTGCGTAGTAGAGTGGATGTGAATTCTTCCATTCAATAGAGATTAAAGGAATAGTGTGCCAGATATAAAAGACTCAAACAGACAGCCCAGAACTAAGAGAATTTCCATTGGAAAACGTTTAAAAGTATTTATTATTTTACAAAATTGAAAAAAAAAAACTGAATAATTAATTTCAATAGTTAGCTGTGTTAAAAACTTTTAGAAACTAAATAATCAACTTTAATATTAATCTATGTGGTGAAATTTTTAAAAATAAGTAACATACTTTAGTAAAATAAATATTAGGAAAGAATCCCTTTTGTTAAGTTTCGAAGTAAATAGTGCATAATTTTAACTTATTAAAATGAGAGTGTAGTTAGTACTTACTGAACTTTTAAATCATTTTCCTAAATTCCTTTCAAAACACTGCAGTGCATTCTGCTGGTACTGAGTAGATAACTACTCAATTAAACACGAATCTGTAAAATATAGTTTATGTACAGAAATACTGAAATAACATTGATTTGTTTTATACGAATTTATCTGCATTTTCAATCCTTGATAAACATTTTATCACATTTATTATTAATAATATTACAATAGAATCGCCATTATTCAAAGAAATAAAAGCCGGCACTATCTCGGACGAAATAGGAAATAGTAATCATTTTGGGAGGCTAAGCACTTATTACAAAACTTTTTGCAAATTTATCATTTCAAGCATCTTTTCGTAAACCATTGACTGTAATACTATTTAAAAGTGTTTTGTAGCGGAGAAAAAAATTCATATTTCTGTGCATTATTTACTGCTTATAATAAAGACATAGCGCATAGAAATAATGTTTATTATTTGCATCAATAATATAAACTTAGTAATATTCTTAGAAGGTATGTATTCTATTTTTAGATCGCTCAATTTGCTATAAGTCCTGTTACATCTTCAAAAATTAACTACAAAACTTATTCTGCATAGAACGGTAACATCAAGCAGAGTTTTATGGCCTTCTGAATTAATTGACTTTCTACTGCTGAAATCTTCCTCCAATATGTTGTTTCGCTTATCATTATTAGTCCAAAGGGCAATTTGCCAAGAAAGACTATTAGTTTCGCTTTGGCATTTTGCGTTGGGTCACTATAAATCTCGGTTCACTTTTCAGATTATTTCCACCAAATATTAGAGCCCTGTATTATATTTAACGAAATTAAATAATGAAGAATTTGCATAAATGTATTATGTATTTATGTATGTTTCTTACATTGTGATAAAACGACGGTACCTAAAGCTATCAAATTTTGAATAACGTACATTTCCCACTTGAATATGGGCATCTGGAAGCCCAAATTTGGAATTTGTTTTATAACCTATATCATATTTTGTAAAACTTTAAAAAATTGATTAACAAACTCAACGATTTAAAAGCGAGCAATGACAAGACTGTACATTAAAGAAAACCTTTTTATCCTCAGCGCGCCAGACCGTGTATCGGAAATTCTAAAGATATGCTCATTTTAAAATTATTTTCGGATATTGCTGTTGAAGTGAATTTTATGGTTTAAGTGCGAAGAACGTGATATTTAATAAATAAAGGTAACACGCAAAACGTTAAAAAAAGGCCCTTTGTGCGTAATGTAAAATTTGAATGCTTTCAGACTTTTATATATATTTTTTATTTTAATCTTAGAATGAACACACCTAAAATAGCAACAGAGTAAGAGGAAATATAATGCGAATAGCTATTAAACTCAATTATGTATTTATTGCTTCTAAACCGAATTATATCTAATTTGAAATTTTTCCAGTTTTGTGATTTGTAGATATTAGTCGGATTTATTCAGTGTAATGTACATTAGGAAATGCATCTATTTGAAGCTTTTTTTGTAAGTGATCTTTTGCAGAGAACTTAATATGGAACTGTTCTGAAAACTATATATTTTAATTCTGGAAAAAGTTATTTTATAGCTTCGAAATTGTGATAAAACATTATTAACGGCTAAGATTTTTGAGACCATAAAAAGCTGCCTTGTGCAATGTTTTGGAAACCGGTAAAATGACGCTGAAAGTTTCCACCAAAATAATACAAAATAAAACTAAACCCGAAATATTTATGGAACATTATTTTCGTATATAATCATATTACAACAAGATAAATCAAGGTATAAAAAGGTGTTAGGCCGTTGAAAGCATTGATTTTACATTCTGTTATTGATAGAAGCGGCAGTAAAAACCCAGACTGTGTTACATAAGAAGGAGCATTTTCCAATCGGGCTCAACAGGAAATAAAACTAATAAATTCTCTCCTCTAAGGCTGTTTTGGGAAAGGGCTGAGTCGGCACTAACCCTGACAATCTGGAAGAGGTATCCCCAGATCAAATTAAAGTATAGAAAACAGTGATTGAGCTAATGCTAGCTCCAATTTTTATAAAATTCAGTACTATACTTTTTAATGGTAAGCGGTCTATAAAATATATCAACTATTCTTAAAAGTCACACTCAGCTATTTTTTGTGATTTGTGCGCGAACTAGAAGTATTAAATAACGTTTGTTGTGTGAATATAGGTTTTTCATATAATGATAAAACATTATTAACGGCTAAGATTTTTGTCAATTCATTAAGTCATTTCGTTAGAAATTACTGTATTTAATTCGTTTTTAGTGTCCTTATTTAGGTATATGACGAGTACTTGATTTATACTCTTTGGACATGTTCCTTCAACTCAGTGACTATTCATTCATTTGGTCAGTCATTCAAATTCTCTCAGAAAATCCCTTTTATCTCGAATTCTTAATTTCGCTTCATCGCCCTATAATCCATTAATTTTAAACTCTCAATTTGTTGAGAGTTCTACTGACATTCCGGAAGTTAATTAAATTGTTGGAAGTTAATTATTTTAGTGCTGGTTTGTAATTTCAAGCGCTAAACTCGCCAAGTGAATCCTTTTAATTGTCTAATACCTGTATGTTTCCAGTTCCAGTGTTTCTTCCCCTCTTTCTTCTGTTTCCTGGAGTCGAAAAGTAAAAGAACTAATATTTTTGTCGCATACCACAGAAGTTACTTCTATTGTTTCATCTATTGTTCAATGTGTTTACATTCATAATTAGCATATGTTTTTTTCGCTGTAAAAGTATCTGATATGGAGAAAAGAAAGCTGCGTCTTTCATTCTTATTTTCTTGGAACATGGTCAAACTGTTAAACCGTAAATATAACAACTGCGACTCTTCTCTTGATATTTCATCTCATTGTAATCGACGTATGTCGACTGATAAGCTGGAATTTCACAATACAGCACACTGGACTGGAGCAAGATTTCAGAAATTTAAAACAAAGACATAATGACATTTACTCATGACAGGGGCTCCTCCCTCTTAAAATCTGGAGTCCCTGGAAAGACGCTTATTCCGAAGCCCTTAAACCATATTGCTAACTCATTCGGTAAGTAAAAAACAAATAATATTATACACGAGCCGCCAGATGGGATAGTGGTTAGGGAAGCCTGACTGTGATACCGGAACGGCCCGGGTTCGAATCCTGGAGAAGGCATGGATGCAAAATTGTCCATCCCTTCATAGGAGGTAATGGTGGCCGCCTATTAAGTGCTTCCACAATAAAATGGCCAACACTTCTGGCCTTAGGAGTGATGTATCTGCCTAAGAGGAGGATGCCTTCATGGAGGACTTTCTAAGGGAAACTGGCTCGTATACACGTTACACATGTGGAAAACCACGAAAACGCCCATGCACCCAGCCCGTTCGCGGGATTCATACCTCGGACCGAACTACCAGTGTTCAGCGACTTTACCGCTCGGCCGCTGGTGGGCCCCTAGAAGTGGCCAATGCCGTTATAGGCAAGTGCCCGCCACTGGAAAAAAAAAATCTGGGATATGAACAATTTATTTTAGGCAGAGCATATCAAAGCGCAATCAGCAAACCAATAAAATGCAGTACATGGCGCATAAAAAGTAAACGTGTTTGATTTCACATACTTATCAACATCCAAGGGATAAGATACTTCAAAAAATATAATTAAAAGCTTTTTTTTTTTTTTTTTTTTTTGTAACTAACTTTTTTGTGATTACGAAATTTTGTATACTTTTATCGCTACCTGGATATAGCATTTGCTCCAAATTTTAAATAAAAATATGTTCCAAATTAAAAAAAAAATAAATCAAATTAAATTAAAATAGACATAATTGTCAAAACTGAGTGGGCGGAACTGAGCAAAGTCGTACAGTCGTACGGTTGACATAAAAGTGCAATATGTACCATGTGCATATCATGATTTTAAGCTGATACTTTTTTCTAAATTAGAAAAATAATGTATTATTAAAATGATCTCTTTTAAAAGTAACCCAGTAATATTTTTAAAAAATACTATATTTTAGAGGCGTTCAAATCTACTATTTTTGATAATAATTTCTAAAACTTTTATGCGAGAAGCATAATAGTTGGTGATTTATACTGACATGAGGATTAATATAATTGTTCAAATTTTCTTGCATTTAGGAAGAAAAGCCAGGCGTGTAAGCAGGAAAATTATAGTTTTCTTTACCTTAAAATTATAGTTTTTTCTTTACCTGAATATTTGCCTAAATATATAATTTCCTTCAAATCTCGTAAATGCTTATTATTCTCTCAGTATTAACAAACAAATAAAAAACTGCATTTATAAGTTAAGGCTTTAATTACGCATAATTATATATTTAAACGGCATTGCATACGTAATTGCTATAATTTTATTTCAAACCGTGAAAAGTCTGGAGTCTAAATTTTCTTACGGCTTCAGATTTAATTACAGTTTAAAAGTCTTTGTGTCAGAAGTACAATTATTGATCATTTTGTACAGACGCAATATGTTTCCAGTATCGATCAAATTTTTTAAAATGTGTAGATAAATGTAGATAATTTATTCCTTTAAATCAGTGGTCTTAAACGGAGTTGTTTTGACACAAAATCGGACTTTTTCTAAAATGATATGCCATTTTCTATCCATAACTCGATTCTACGACTCAAATTATGCCTAAATATTAAATTTGCAAAATTTGGTGCGAAATTTAAGGAGAAATTCAAAAATTTATCTAGGTGTATATTTTTCAGTTTGCGCCAAAAAATAATTTACTTGGCAGTATTTCTTAATATATATCAACCTAATTTTCCTTTCCCTTTTTTGCATTGCAGACGAGGGGGAAAAAAATCATCTTTCAAATAATTTTGACAAAGTGCGTAAACCACGTTTGATGTTACTATCACTGAAAAAAAAAAAAAAAAAATTGCCAAATTTCAAAACGCGCCAATATGTATTTCATGTACATCTTAGAAAATTTTGAATAAAAAATTCTAATTTTTGCAGGTGTGCCTAGAAATACATCTCTACTTTAAGAGGATTTTAAAAACTTTATAGGTTATAAATACAATTTTTTTCTTCGAAAAATTTATAAAAATATTTAAAAATACAAATTTTAAAAATAAATCGTAAAAAATATGCGAATTATATTTAGATTAAGCCTAAATTTTGAATTCTGGAAGAAGGAACCAAGTAAGTTTAAGAAAAAAAGAGATAATAAAAAATATATATCAAATTCAATTAACCCGGGCAATTCCGGAGAATGCATGGATCCTTGTAAATGTATTGTCTGTGCGGCATAAGGGCACTCTAAATACGCGGCGATCCGAAAGTTTTCTCGAGAGGTTGATGGTAGGGAAAAGGGGGTGGGAGACCCAGTCCTCCTCTCGGGGTGCTCCTCTTCAAAACTGAGTGGGCGGAACTGAGCAAAGTCGTACAGTCACCTGTATGATGCTCAAGACTTTTGCCAACGACAGGCGCAGTCTTGCACTGCTTGCCACGATGAATTTCGTGGACTTGCTCTGATGTTACTGTCAGGCAAGTGAGATAAGTCACAGCAACACAACACAGCAGAATTATCTGTAAGAAATGTCAGTTTCAGAATTCAGTATTTAACTCCTAATATATTTGAATTACAAAATGTAGCTAACAAAATATCTTACCTGTACCAAACCTTAGATTTCAGGAGGGGGGAATACAAATTTGATTTTTTTTCCTCTTTTGCCATATTATTATTATTATTATTATTTATATATGGTTTGATAAAGATTGAGCGAGCGAAATTTGAAATTTATTTTAAAGATTTTATTTTGTTAATAAAATTTTTCATTTTGTAAAATAAATAAATTAATTAATTAAAAAACAATTCTAGCTCATGAGCTGTGTTTAGATCGGGCATTCCGCCTGCATGAGATTTGAGTTTGAGACCACTTCTTTAAATGATAAAATCTTACAATTATTTTACCATAACTTTGGCTCTAGAATGAATTTTTACTTGAAGTTTGTTTTAAAATGCTGGTACGAAATCAAATTTTAACATAAAAGCGCAAAAGATCTATTTTTATTTTTTAAATAATTTAAAAGTTCCTGACCCCTTAAATCGAAAACACATTGTGTATATTTGTGTGTACATTTATTTTTTATATGCATACACCATTATTTATTACGAGTGCAGAGTTTGAAAATCCAATTTCTTGTTATACGCTTTATTTGCACATACTTTTTGTTGCACATATTTTATGCTTTATTTGCATATGTTTATACGCTTTTTACGTTTTATGTTTTATATGCATATTTTTATTTGTACTTTGCTTGCGCTTTATTTGCACATGTAAACGCAGGTAATACCACAAGCCGTAATACCGGGTGGCCATAATTAAACTGACAGTGCTCACAGTGTTCTGTAACGCGATCTATTTGCGAGAATGACGCCACGTTTTGTAGGAAAATTAAACAAGACGGGGGACGAAGGATTCCGCGAAAAAACAAATTAGTTCCAAAAGTCACCGCTAGGGGAATATTTGGCGCTGTGTAATAGAAAATAGAGAGTTAACAAATGCAAATCAATACGGAAATTACCTTTTATTTTGCATTCAAATGAGGTTCAATGTGGCTGCCGTTGTTGTGGACCACATATTGCATTCTGTGCACAGTATGCACAACAGCAGAAAGTAACATGTCTGCAGGAATCTCCCGTACAGTCCGTGATATGTTATCCTTCAACGTAGCCAGGTCCTGGACCTTGGACTTAAGGTAACCCCATAGCCAGAAGTCGCATGGGGTAAGATCATTCGACCGAGGTGGCCATGCAGTTGGAAAGTAGCGGCTAATGACACTTTCTGTTGTGAATTTCTGTCGTAGCATCTGTTGCACCCGTACAGCAACGTGTGGAGGGGCTCTATCTTCCATGAAAATGATTTTCCCCGGGCATTGTCTTTGCTGAAGTCCCGGAATGACAAAGCTGTTCAACATGTGGCGATATTTCTCTCCGGTAACAGAACAGGTTTCCGGTCCTGTCGGGGTAATGTTCTCATAGAAGAATGGACCTACGATAAATTCCGCTGTGAACCCACACCAAACAGTTACCTTTGGTGAATGTAAGGGAATTGCTGTGACTGCATGTGGTGGTTTGTCATCCCAAATTCGGCAGTTCTGGGTATTCACAGTTCCATTCAGGTAAAAGTGGGCCTCGTCTCCCCATAAAAGTTTCCACGGCCAAGCATCGTCCACCTCCATTCTGGCAAGAAAGGTGAGAGCAAAAGTCAATCGCTTATCATGGTCGGGGTACAGTAACTCCTGTACACGGCTGATCTTGTACGGATAGAAGTTGATAATCTTTCGTAAGATTTTCCATACCGTACTGTAAGGCATATCCATATTCCGAGCTACTCCACGAGCGCTAGAGGTGGCAGCAATATTCTCTGGCCGTCTGCCGACAATCGCCGTGGCAACCGCTTCGATTGTATCCTGTGGTACAGGTTTTCGTCCTCTGCCTGACTGAACCTTCAGAGAACCTGTTTTCTCAAACGTCGCAACCATTGCTTTTAGCCCATTAACTGACACAGGACCGTTACCTTTACGCACTTTTTTGTGCGTTCTAAAAGCACGAAGAGCGGCTGACGCGTTGCACTTGTTGAGGTAAAATAATTAGACCAGTAACGCACGCTCGACTAAAGAAGGAGACATTGCACATAAACTTTCAGTCCGATTGATTCGAAACGTAACACATTGCCTTTTAAAACCCAAGCAGCTGGCACTGTGTGAATGGATGTCACATGAAATTTGAATAAAGAACTTCTTCTGCTCAGCGTACGTGATGTAGCAGATCACGAGACTTTATCGGTGTTTATGTAGATTTTACGCTTTTTTAAAAGAGTTGCCATATTGCACTTGAACTAAATCAGAAAATGTGCATAACAAAAGGTAATTTTATTCCGTATTAATTTGCATTTGTTAACACTCTATTTTCTATTACACAGCGCCAAATATTCCCCTAGCGGTGACTTTTGGAACTAATTTGTTTTTTCGTGGAATCCTTCGTCCCCCGTCTTGCTTAATCTTCCTACAAAATGTGGCGTCATTCTCGCAAATAGATCGCGCTACAGAACACTGTGAGCACTGTCAGTTTAATTATAGCCACCCGGTATATTAAGCAGAATTTTGAAAGGAGAGTCCTGTATTTTAGGTGTAATTAGAGTGTATAATAGGTAAATGATGCCTTATCAGTATTTATCTTACAATTTATAGGGATAATAAGGCATAAGTTGAAAAAAACTCACTTAATTAACAGAACCCATTTGTTACTCGCCTTAACCTATTGTGAGCTTACCTATTTGTGATGTTGATTTATTTAACCTGATACACTGGCATTATTCCTTGAGTCAATCAACAGCACTTAAATCAACGAGTCAATGAATTCGATTGTTAAGCAACTCTCAACGTAAGTGGCAAATAAGTTATCCCCCCCCGTCCCGAATGATAGAAAGAAATTTATTTCTTGAACGTCAAGTTTCGCATTTAAGAGGTGCCAAAGTAACAGAACATTTTCATCTTTAGTTGATTCTTTATGTCATGTTTGAATATTTTTCTTTTTTGGTTTCAAGCAAAAAAGTTTTATATATTTCGCAAAATAAATATTTCTTCTTCAACCCATTCAACTGTGAATGCAATTAATATTTTAAATATAAAAAAACCCTTCTTTTTTTCTCTTAAAATGTCTTTCTGTCTGAAATTATCATTACTAAATGAAGGTTGCATGTTTACAAAATTTTAATCATTATTCATCCAAGAATAATGATTAAAAATGTTTCAATATACTTACGCTAAATACAAGGTTGTTAATGCGATTTTGATCATTATTCATTCATTTTTAATGATGTATCCTGTTTAGTTATTTTCCTTGGACTACTTTCCATTTAAAGTGGAATTTGATTTGAGTAACTCTACAAGCCCATCTTTCCCAAAGCCTAAATTTTCATCCTTACTTTCTAATATGTGTTACTTTCCATTGTGTTATAATTCTGCACTTCCTTTTTTTTTTTTTTTTTTTTCATTAAAATTAACCATTAAAATTTTCTTGAATCTGAAGCTTCCTCAAAAAGAGTGTAAATTCTAAAGCAGAATTTAAATTTCTATAAAGTAAATTTTTATAAAAGCATGCGGAGAAAACTAACTTTCAAAATACCAACTTAAAGTAATTAAAATCTCCTAATAATTAAAGCAAAGGAGATAAAAGTATTAAATATTTTCAAAATTAGATTATCATAAATATTTTGTTAAAAAAAAAAGAGAAATTTGCAGTCACGGGAGGGAAGCAAATTAATCTGATTTAATTATGTAATTTTTATTTCTCATCTTTTCATTATTATAGTATTATATTTCTTTATAATAGCAATTCTTATGTTTCACTGTCATAGTTATGTGAAAGTGCCATAAACTACTTATTGTAATTTTTAATGCAAATATAAACTTTTATGGCAAGCAAAGCATATATGAGGAGTATGTTCTTAAGCCTTATTTTAATCCCAAAAAATTATCTAAATCTTGAGATTTTAATGAAGGATGTGTGGTTTTATTTCATGAAGATACCAAAGCCTTTTCAGTATATTTTTTCCGAAGATGTATATTAATATTGTTCTTGGTCTTTTATGATTTAAAAAAGTTGCTGTAAAGAAATGTACTGTAAAGAAAACAGATTTCTTTACAGTACATGAAAGAAAAAAAAAATTCATTATACTACTAAATGTCAACATTCACAGAATAAGAATTAAAGGAAAGAAATGAAAATAATTTATTTAAAAAATCAGAAGTATTTATACAAAATGGCTTAATTTCCATCAGCAGCAAAACCCAAATTAGAGTTCTGCAAGAAAAATGTATGAATTATTTGCATCACAGATTCGATAATAATACTTTTCTGCTTAACCTAAACTGAAGACAAAATTCTAGAAGTTGCAAATTAAGCTTTGCTATTTCTAGAAGTTTCGCGACTTTCTTAGTTTCAAACGTGCTATCAAAAGAAAGTGAATGAAAAAGATATTTCTGGCTTTAAAACAGTAGGAAGTTTTTTGAAATAAATTTTCAATTAGACTGAAAACTGTCAAAACACTTCTATATCCTTACCCTGGAAATGAACTGTAAAGGTTACTTAATACGGAGCTGTAATGGTTATATCTGTTGATCGTCTAGAGTATACTTTGGTCATTTTGTACAGGAGATGAATTACTGTTGGTTTCATATGATAGTGCAGGATATCGTAAAATTATTACATGCTGAATCTTGAATACACTTGTAGAGACATTAGGATTTATTTGGAAGCAGGCAAGATGAAAAAGGAACAAACGCCTTTGCCGGAAATCGAACCACGGAACTCTGGATACAGGCCCAGCGTGCAGAACCACTACACCACGAAGGCACGCTAGGAAAGTGGAAGAAATACCTTATACACTAATAATTTCGTTGTTTGGCGACTTAAATAATTATCTATTCATCAGAGTAGTTGTTACACGTGGGCAGCAAGAACGCACATGATTTCACTAAAAAATAACCTTTTAAAATAAATTTGTTAGAACTTTTATTAGGGTGATGGCCGTTAGGTTGCAAAATTTAGAGGAGTGAATCCATAATTCAGATTCTTATTACTGAAATCCCTAAATGCATGCATCTTCAAACAAAGATCCTTCTGCAATAGCATATCTCTGCTGCCACTGTTAAATGTCTTTGAACTTGGATCCAAATCTTTAATACATTTTTTATTTCAGCCGGTGCTTCGTTTTTCAGCTCTTTCAAAGAGGAAAAATCAGCGATGGCTAAGTTGGCGTGCGAACTTTGAAAGCATTAAAAAGTGGCATAGTCTAAGGACAGTAGAATATGGTAGATATTGGAAGGGGAAGAGATGACTTATACCCTTCGGAACTGATACTTATGAGAGAGAGATTTGAGATGTACTAGCCCCGAT
Source organism: Stegodyphus dumicola (assembly GCF_044657685.1). NCBI lineage: Eukaryota > Metazoa > Arthropoda > Arachnida > Araneae > Eresidae > Stegodyphus > Stegodyphus dumicola. The sequence goes on from NC_140771.1 coordinate 207,953,244, forward strand.
TTATTGATTCGTGGCTGAGCTTCAAGATGAATAGTAATCTTAATACGATCGTTGTAGAATTTCTGGTTGCATAAGAATTCGCTAACTCTCTCACTGACGACATTTTTTGTCAGTCCTCTAGGCCACAGAATCCCATCAATACCATTCCAAAGCTGGCATCTAGGTTTCAGAATAACTCACTATTGTATCACCATAAACTTGTTTTAACATTTCGTAGACCTTCTGTATTTGCGTAAACTATAAAAACCCTGCGTTTTTAAACAATAACCATTTTTCTCACATTACCAATCCCAAGATACCTGCTTTGAATAGCTGTAAATGGGGACCATCACCTCTTAACAATGGGTACGAGATCGTAACTCAATCAAGGAATCACAATGATTTTTACTGAGCACACAGTCTCTGAAAGTTTGGAACTGCACGTATTGCTGTTTGCAAGTTTTAAAAATGACTCTTAGTTAACTGATTGGTGTATACCACATGACTGTTAACTCCCTAACTAAAAGGTTTGGATTTGTTTGTATGATTATGGCAAAGCATGAGAGGGGGAACCACGAAGACACCCGTACAGTTAGTCCATTCGCCGGGACTTGAATCGGAGTCGAAATAACTCAGCGGCTTTTGAGCCATCCCTGAGAGAAAGTTTTCGTGGAAGACCTTTCAAATTAAATTGTCTTGTATGCATATTACACATTAATGAACTCACAGAAAGAACCACACATCCAGCCCATTCACTGGAACTCGAACCCGATTAAACTACCTTTAATTAGCATTCATATCCACTAGGCCATTAAATGATTCCTTGCTAGAAGGAAATCTCAGAAAACAGTTTGGAAGCTGCATTAGAATAATTTCGTTTAAGCGTCTAATTTATTTAATGATTGCTACTCTATGTGCAATATGACCTAAACTTGTTTTTTACTCTAGGCAAGTATTCCAAATTAGTATGGTGTGATAGACCAATCATTAATTGGCCTTTCATTAAAATTCAGAAGGATTTAAGGCTCTCATAAGTATAAAATCTAAAGCAATATGACGAAATATCTTCAGTTTTCCTTACCCCCTCAAGAAAAAGAGTAATGACTAGGTCCCAAATATTCTTATTTTCTATACTAAATTAGTTAAATAACAAAAATATAAAAGTCTCTAAATTCGTATCATAAAGAAACATTATTAGCCATTCTGAAATCTCACAAAACATTGTTTTTGTCTTTCGCGGCACAGTAGGAGATCTTTTAACGGATTAAATGGCTATGTATGGGATTATTTTAAATGGAAGTGCGACGAAATTTTTTATTCCATTAATTATTCCATTTATTAGAATTAATTATGGGATGTTCTTGAATCATCAGTGTTATAACAACAGAAAAGTAAGTTTTTTCCTTAATGTTCTAGAACTATTTAAAAGGAAATTCAATAGGATGAGATTTTCTTTGAATGAAGTATCTTGACAGAAGATTAACAAACAATCGATTTTTTTCCTGTCTTTCTGTTACTCAACTTACTTCACTTCTATTTTATTTTTTGAATTTGTACTGTTATGCTTTATTGACTCAAAAGGAAGATTTCGAAGAAAAAGTTTAATGTCAAGATCATGAAAACGTTTATTAAATTCACGTAACTTTAAATAAATAATCCTTATCTAATTCTTATGGAAATACAAAAATAAAATACATTGGATTTTTGGATTCTTGGACATTCTTAGAATAAACATTGATTAAACTGTGTTTCGAGTGTTTATCTTTTAACTAGGATAACCTCCGATAAAACGCAAAGTCACAACATTTTATTAGTGCTCTGACAAAAGTCGAAGCTGTATTTTTTGCAATTACTTAGACATATTTTTTTTATCCCAGATTAATCACTGGGGCAAATGATAACCAAGAGCTTGTAATAGGTGCCTTCTTTTTATCAAGTTGTCTGAAACAATAGGATAGCAAACAGCTCAGATAACTAAAAATTATGCTTACATAAATTAACACATGAAATTCATTAAAACTCAGTTAATTTATAACTCTTGAAGGAGTAGGGATTAGCACTCCAATGCACTGCTTCAGTAAGTACTTTAAAATTCTACAGGCAAAATTATTAAAAAAATATATATTTGCTTTGTATTCATTGTAAATATAAGACAAAATAATGTTAATAAATGAATGCACTGCTCAACAGAGGAAAAGATATATAAGGTATTTTCTCCCTCCTTCTAAAATGCCTTCGTGGTGAAACGATAGCACACTCGAAGAGGTCCAGGTTCGAGTCCCGGTGAGGGCATTGCTCATTTTTCATGTGCTCTTGTTTCAAAGTAATTTAAGGACGCTACAGCTACATCGTTCAAAAATTATTCAAATGAGATCAAATGTAGCATGCTGTCCATATTTCAAGGTAATGAGTAAAACGTTGGCCATAATTTTTTGGTTATTCAGTCCTTAACGTTTTTCGGTAAGGCACTGGTTCAATGAATGCTGGACTTCTATTCTTGGATATTGTAGACCATGGGATACTGATCAAAATCTTAGTTTATTTTTCAGTTAGACAATGCTGGAGAGCATTCGTATGTCGACAAACCATGTCTCATTAATTCTGATTGAAGAGAGATCCTTGTAACGTGCTAAGCAAAAAATCACTTCGGTACTCTGCAAAAAGTGCTGAATACTAGCTATGTTTCAATTTATATACTGTTTGAAAATGATATTGTCCGGATTTTATGCTCGTGTAAAATGAGCTACAGCATTGTTATGAATATCAAAAGTCTCAGTTTACCTGTTATGTGTACTAGTGGTCAATTCAGAGTAGACCAGCGGTCCCCGATCGATGCTTCGCGGAGCCCCAGAACTTGGCCCACACTTTCCAGTGGTTCCACGGCGAATCCAGGAAAATCAACAACGCTGATGAAATTAAAGAATAAGAAACTAAAAGCAGAATCAAATTTTAAGAAAAATTCTTTTTAAAAAAGTACTGAAAGTTTTCAGATTTTATATTATGGCCTAAGGGGCATTTTTGCCCTTTACACATACATGCACGTTTAGAGAGTATTTCAGCTAATGTTCCTTTGTGCTAAAAATATTTAAAAACAGCATACCTTTAGAATTTCCGTCAGATAGTTTCGTGCGTTGGAGATCAGTGTGCTGCCACTGCTCACTTTGAAATCGTTGAGTTTGTTAATCAAGAATTCGTTAAAGTTTAAAAAATATGAAAAAGATAACAAAACAAATTCGAAATTCAAGATTCGGGCTTCCAGGTGCCCATATTTGGATGGAGGATAACGTTATTCAAAATCTGATGTCTATCGTTGTTTTTCACAATGAGAGAAACATACATGCATTTATGCAGATTCTTCAAAATTTAATTTATTTAAATATAATACAAGTGGTGGCAACAATTTGAAAAGTGATACGCCGTTTATAGTTGCCGGCGTATAATCAAAATGACGTTTCGAGACTAATAGCCCTTCTGGGGTAATGACCCCTTTAGGATTAATAAATATCACATTTTGAATGAGGATTTTCTGAGTTCAGTTTCTCATCTTCTCTAGAAGACGACGAATCGCTGGCTAAAGGACTAGCGATTTAATTGCACTGTTTGTAATGCAAAAGATATGAAAACAAATATTTTGGATCCTATTTCTAATAAGGCCAACTTCCAAGTTCCCCTCACTCAAGCTTTAAGTAAAAGAAATGCCATCAGTTGTGCGAGGATTCTATAAATTTTACATTTTGACTTATTTTACTATTAGGTACTTGCATATTAGCGCAACCACTTTAGAAGTTATCAGATTTTTAGAATGCTCCGAACCATCCCATAACAATTCTTTAGGCTACACTGAGTAATTCTTCCGTTTTAGTTAGCATCGTCATCGTTCCTTTCGTTGCATTCCAAATTTCAATGGTGTTTTATAACAAAATAATGGTATTTTTCATCTTAAACTCAGTTTTAAAGTATGTGGCAGCGGAATTTGCTTGCAGTGGAAGAAACTGCGGTAAAATTTCTGCAATAATCTAGCATTTTGCACTAAAATCATAAAGGGAACAGTTGCCTTGAATCTAGTCTAAAAGCGATCAGCACAAAACTTCTATCAAATCGAAAGGAAAGAAAAGCTCACTTTTATGTAGATATATTGAAGATTTTCGAATAAGTACCTAGTTAAATAGAAAACTATGTATGTAAAAATATATACGCATGTAATAAAGAATTTTCTGTAATTAGAAGTCATTGTACTTTTTCTTCAGTTAAAAATTCTCCAGACTGCGTCACAGTGGCTGCGCTAATACCTACGTGCGTTTTAATATATATTTAACATTTTGCACGTATAACGTTTGAGTTATAGTGGTTAAAATTTGCAGTTTTCAAACGTCCTCCATAAATAATGAGAATAAAATAAAGCGAAGAAATTTTAGTTTAGCTTCCAAGTCAGATCAGGTACTTTTGACCGCATGATGATAATACTTATTTATCGCAGAAACAGAGCGTCTTAACCTTTTACGTGATTGCTGAATTCCTGAACGTTTATTTCTTGGTAAGTAAAGTGGTAGCCAAGCAGAACTGAAAAAACATTCTTTAATTGCAATGTGGGCATTTGATGGCTCTTCAGGATGTAGTTCTTACAAAGAAATTTTCCATGGATCTGAAAACCAGTGACACAGCTGTGTTTATAACATCTGTTGCTCTCTTTCATTTAGTGTGCGGCCTTGATAGCTGTGATTATAAAACAGTTTCATAAGGGACTTTCAATAGAGTTCTGTGAGGGGGGAATAGAGTAGGTAAAAAAAATCAAAATCTACGCAACAGTGTTTTATCTTATGGCCGATCAATTTCAGCCAATCATTGTTTAAGATTTTTCAGTGACTGATAATAAAATATTTAGTAATGCTATATTTATGTCGCAAAAGCAAAAGAATTGAATTCTATTGACAAAATGATCATAACGAAACAAACAAACCACAAAAAAGAGGGTTGTTTAAAAATGAAGTTTGAGAGCACAAAAAATCAAAAGTTGTTTAAGAAGAAGTTTAAGAGCATAAGAAATTTTTTCTTCTTCACCTTAAAAGATAGTTGTACGGCTAGGTATTTTAAACCGTGTTTTAGTTATAAGGTATCGTCTCCTAAGTGCTGAGTGTTTAAAACAGTTGAATATTGGGATTTCAACGTGGGGTCGATCCCAAGTGTGGTCAGTCCATCCAGCGTGATCCCCTGCCTGCACGGTTAGTTTTTTTTTTTTTTTTTTTTTTTTTATTATTATTATTATTTTTTTTTTCCCCCGCAATGTACCATAACTCTATACTAGCGTACTAGCGACGGTTGTAAATGATAAAACTTGGGTATGCAAACTAACATATTTGCAGCAAAATGAATGAAATGAATGTATCTTTAGGAAAAAAAAAGAATGCTACAAATTGTGATGCAAACGCCTAAGTATCTGTTTTTAAGGGAAAAAAAAACTTTTGTACACATTGGAGTGTATGGAAAAGAAAGATATTAATTTTTTCACTCTTACAGAAAGCTTCTTGAATGAAAATAAGAAAAGAATTTAAGAAAAAATACAGAAAACTATTGATAAGCACCTCGAAATTTTGGAAGATTTGTTTGAATATTATTTTTTCTCTCAAGAAAAGGCATCTGGAAACTTTGAATGGGTTCTGAATGTGTTCAGCATGAATAAAAATGTACCCAGCTAAAATTGAGCAGAATATAGGTCTGCTCAGAATGTCTTTATAGATTTGAATTTCAAAGTGAATTCAAAATCGCGTTTCAAATATGCCTTTATTATAATTACATATATCTAGGAAGCAGGAATTTCCGCCTATAAAACTAAAAGGTCTGTACAACTAGAGTCCTATAGAAGGCGCTTAAATGTAAACCCAAACATTTGCCACAGTTATCATCAATTAAACTTAAAATATGAAACTGTGCGAAATTTGCAACCACGTGTGTCTCATGAAACGTTTATATGTTATTTTACGTTATGTCTTGATTTAGGGCTGTTGTTGCATTACAGTAAAATCTAGTTAGTAAAATTGAAATGAAATTGTTTTTTGCAAGGAATAGTAAAAATTTTGAATATCAAATAATGAAGGAATGCATATATATTTCATTTGAAATGAATATAATGATTAAACTGAAAAAGCTATGTTTTATTGTATGTATTTTCTTTATTATTATTCTCATTAATAATCTGGTTTTATTTATTGAATCTTGAAATAACTTTTTACGTGGAAAAGATTTGACAAAACCATGGGTATTAGTTGGTAGATAATAAACCGAGATAGTTTTGTAAATCTTAAAATAAAATCATATTGTGCCGTTGTTTAGATATCTCTTTACTTGACATTTCTTTACTATCCATCCCCTCTTTCTTTCCCTAAAACTACTCCTGAACATTGTTAACTTATAAGACGCTGGAGTAGGCTTAGTGTGTTCCGCAATACAAAACGCTTGAGAAACGCCGCATTAAATATGACTTATGGTTGACGAGCTGTGTAAAATTCAGTAGCGGCAGAAGGATTGGCGCATTTGTCTAATGACAAATCGTCTCCAGACTCTCAGTCAGCAACCAACTAAAACAGAATACAAATAAATGCTTAATGCAATAGTTATTTCTGGTGTGACACTACTGCAAGAATTCTCGACGATGGTTCGTTGTTTTAACAACACAGTTTTTGACGAGAAATTCTTGTAAGTATTCCTGTTGAATATCTGGTTGTCTTCACTTATCTAGCAAAAAATCGTCAGCTGTGGATTGTCTGAACATCATGCTGCTGCATGATGTTTAATGTATCGTCTATGCAATGTAACTTCCTTGTTGGTGTGCCAGTTCCAAAGCGAAAACTAATACTTTCTTCATCTAAAAATTGTATTTAAACTAGATTCAAGTTTGCTGCATTTTTTTCCAGTTTCTACCGTAATACCACTCAAAGACTAATGGTGCTATTACATAATACAGCGACTTGGGAAGCCATGAAAAACTTTTCTGAAAATAAGTTTCTCCCGGTATTGGTGTAAATGAAAGGATTCCTAGTCGAAACAATCCCATTGCCTATGCTGGCGCTTCAATTAGTATAATGCATGACTGTGGCTCTAAGAGGACAGCGTAACAAGTACAGGGAGATGATATGAACAGGTGAAACGTGTGCAGCTAATGACATCTGATTAGTCGAGGCGTATGTAGAAACTGAAAATATAGAAACACATGGACACAAAATATAACATGCAGAAACAAACAGATGAAAGTGTAGAAAAACAAGTCTTCAGAAATATGTACCGAGTCCATCATTCAATAGCCAGCAAAGAATAGCACGGCAGTCAAAATTTCAGTAAAGTTCAGAGTCACGTGATAGGGTCACACAGCGAAGTGGAGACCCGAGGTGATGCTGCCTGAATATACATCCGCAGAGAGGTTTTTCACAATAGTTAAAATACTGTAGCAAAGCAGTAGTCAATAAATCATGATATATTAATAAATCATATGAGTAAATAAACATATGCAAAGCACAAAGTCCAGTAATGTAAGCATATTTATAGAGAATTCAGTTCTGAGATGACAAATAAATCGGTAAGACACTCCCAGCGGAACTTATGTCCCATCTATATATATATCTTGAGAAGCTGATGAAAATGGCTTCCATGCGCTCTTATCCTGCCTCAGTTTTTTACCGAAGAACTAGTTTCGCTTGGTTCAACTAATTGGATATCCCAAAAACGAGATTCTTGTAAATATTTCCTTCAGTGCGCAGTCATAGGTTGCAGGTCTGATGCCTTTTTAACCGTATGCACATAGGCTCATAATTAAAACTTACAGACACATATGTATTTAATGGAAAAAAAAGTTCTGAATGGAGTCTGAGAGTGATTTCACTTCTTAATAGAAAACAGCAGGAAAAGGAAAAAAGTTTGCGTTATTGCGAAAACAGTAAATGTTAGCTTAACAGAGCAATTTTCTTCCGTTTATCAACCTCTTAAATCATATTATTGATTGGAAACTGTAACAATTAAACTTGCCTTTTTCAGAGTGTATTTAGTCCAAAGTTTTTGGACTGAATGCACTCTGAAGTTTGCTTAGAGCTGAGATAAAAGTTTCTCTGAGTTTGTGAAGTAATGTACATTAGGACAATCTTCAACCTAAGATAAGATTAGATAACGAAAGATATAAAGAAACTCTTAAGTATTATATAGATAATATTAGTTTAAACAGAAAATTAAGTTTTAGTATCATTGCTAACGATGCTAATATGTGATATTATTAAGTAATTATATAGCATACCGTAATTACAATCAGAAACTGTATTAGTATCATGATTTACCTTTATGAAAGGCGTCTGAAAATAGTTATGCCGAATAACAATTAGCTTAAAAGGTGTGTTCGCAACTGTTTTTAGTTCCTTTTCTGGTCTCAGATTATGAGACGACTTTGTTTTTGAAATTTGAGAACATAAAATTATAAAGAATACATGAAATAAGAGGAAAATACTTAAGTTTTATTTAAGAGTAATTCATATGTTTTTCCTTAATTATGTGTAACGTTTGAAGGTGATAATCGAATTCTTGTCATTCTTGCTCCGTCTTTTGTTACCGTTTTTCCAAGGCGGTTTCTGAGATCATACAAGTTTGAGTTTGAAAATAGAGTAAATAATCATTGTTAACATACTTCATGTCACACTGCATGAGATCTAGCAACTTAAAATGTTAACTGCAGGATATCACGTCGTCATATCTATTACAAGTGATTGACGCTAAGAAAGAACTTTGTTTGAAGACGATGAATTTAATAGAACCATTTGTAAACGTTAATACCATTTATGAACACTTTTACTTAAATTTATTAGTTTTATGTGGTATTATCTATTCGTGGAACCAACAGACTTATCAAGACCTCTAATAAGAATTCTTATGAAGGCATGTATATATAATTAACCTCGCGAAAGCCTTTTGTCAGATGGAAAAGTTTTATCATCTTTAAACACGAAAATTTCCTTTTTCACTTTATGATAGAAATCATTACAGGATAGGAAAATTAGAATTGCATGTATTTGAAAGTTGGATAGAGTGTTTGCGCATTGATATATACATATATATGTAATATATTCAAACTCAGAAGCAATGACCAAGAGCAGCAATTTGGATGGAGTAGAAGTGTTGATCCATAATGCCTAGGAAATTGGAGGCGAAGGCAGATTAAATCTTCAGTTTTATTTTCAGCAACATGTTGCGGCTACACACAAGTCGGCACATTAAATGTGCCTATTCCAAAAAAACTTACGTTTTTTATAACTTTGTAGCAAGAAAGCAGCAGTAGACAGACAGCAGTGTAGCTAGGCGAAAGCGTGGAAAGCAAGTGCGTAATGTTCAGGATGAAATCTTAAGTCAAAATGAGTTAGTTTTCGTTCTCAAAGCATTTTGATTGGATAGTTAATATTGCTGTAAAATTATTATTGGCTGTTTGAGTTTTAGTTCAATTTACATCACCAGAATTACGTAAGATTCATATGATGACACAGATTTTTCTCGAAATGATGCAGTGCAAGTTGCTATTTTTAGAATAGAAAAGGGAAATTAATTTAAGCTGCTAATTTAATCTTTTACATGTTCTTTATTTTTCCTTACATATATATATATATAAGTTTATTTTTCGTCTCAAGAGGAAAACAGCGAAAATTCTGTTAAAATAATTCGTAAGCTTATTGTTAAATATGTTTAGTATAATTTCGGAAACATTTGAATGAAAAGAAGGAATTTTCTGTGCATTCCAAAAGCTCATCAGTTCGATTTTATAATTAGAATCAAGTTTTAACATATTTTCTTGAGCATATTACACTCTTACAATACAGGTAACTCATTTGACTTATTCAGACACACATTCTGTTTAGGGGGAGGACTTTTATTTTTTTTACTGTTATGTTTTAGCATTCTGATACTTGTGACTTTGTTTTTTGTTTGAAATAAATTGAAAAATCACCATTTTCTTGATATGATATGCATATGTTTTTAACTGCAGTTTAAAATCATTCCAAGCAATTAGAAACATCCGTACTAAATTGTGCGTACATCTTTCACTTTTACTTAAATTTATCAGTTTTATGTGCTTTTATCTATTCGTGGAACCAACAGACTGATCAAGACCTCTAAAAACAATTCTTATGAAGGCATGTATATATAATTAATCAATCGATTAAACACTTTATTTCTTTTACACAGATTTGTTCATTTGCTTATTTTACTGAAGATTATTATGTTTCTCTAGTATATGGAAAGCTTTAAACCTATATTATAGCCAAGGCTTAATTTCTATATTGAACCTTTATAGAGTACCGGCAGGAGCGGGAACAAAACTAAATAAATAAAATAAAGCTGTAAGGATTATGTTAATTTTATTAACAGTTAAATTTTAAGTTCTTTTCCTGTCAAATTCTTAACTTCAACTTACTACTTCCGGCCAGAACGTAGTTTTAGAATCAAGTCTGAATACATAATGAGGAAGAGCGGTATTTAAGCGCGAAGTTATTTGGTCTTAGCTAGAGAGAATCAGAGTTTCTGATTTACGCGCGTCTGCCTTTTGGCCACTCTCTCACTCTCAAAGCTGTTATTACGCTAGGCCGTACTCAGGCCTTGATAAGCTTCGTAGTCAAATAGAGTCAAGGGGCCAACTAGTACAGAATCTTGATAGCTTCGGCTATATTTCTTTAGTTAATCTTAGTTTTAGTTTAATTCTTAGTCTCTTAAGTTCAAGCCAAAGTGTCGGCTTTGATTGTACACTCCAAGACGGAGTTTTTTTTAATCTTATTGGAATAATAAAGGGTTAGTTACCCTTCCATCTTGTTGTTTCTTGTCACACGATCTTAAGCGATTATTCGCTAACTAGTTTTTAAGATTCGTCACTTTCTACAGTAACTGAGGATTACACCAGTGAAAATTTTGCAGTTGGCGCCCGAAAAAATTTTCAACGGACCATGGCGTTAGAATCTGGGAAGTTTACGTTGACCCCTCCGACCTTTCAGGTCCCTCAGACATCCACGAATCCTATGGAAGTGTTTGTATTCCTCGTGGAAACGTTGCGTGCATCTATGAAACCAGCGGCAGCATTTGACGGCAAGGGCTCAGTTCTGACATTTTTGGAGCAAATGGACCTACATTTCACCTTACATCCTGTGAATCAGCTACAAAAGGTGACCATCCCTACTACAGTCTTAAAAGGTCAAGCCCTCAGCTGGTATAAGAGCATAGGAAAGTTCTTGTTGGGGGACCCAGGATCGAAATCGTATAACTGGGAAAATTTCAAGTCTGCATTACTAAAAGCATTTCCAGTCGTTAAAGTTTGTACGAAGCTTAAATCACAATTGTTTAGTAAATATAAAAGTAATTTCGATGAATTGACAGAATTTATTTTACCAAAAATACAAATTTTTAATTTATTATACGGAAAAAGCCCGATAATGAAGTTATTGAAGTAATTCTACCGCGTCTTCTACCGTCAGCGCAAATTTTCCTCGAAGTGCGTAATCTGCAAACATTAGAAGTTCTATTTCAGCTTGCAGTGAAATTCCAAAGTAGAAGGAACTCAGAGAAAGCGCGTGCAAGTCAGTTTGGCCAATACTCAAAATTTACTTCGCGAAAGAAACCGCAAGCTCAGTACAATGCGTATCGGCAGACGGGTAATACTGAAAAGTTCAATAACAAGAGCGCAGATAAAGCAAAGGGTGGCGGAAAGCAAAATCAGCGTAAAGAGGAGGCGAGTAACCAGAATTTAAACGCAAACCGGTGATCGAGAAGGGGCAACGGTTACCGAGTGGGAAGGAAGACTCCTCAAAAATTCGTTTAAATACAGTGGTGGTACAAAATCTAGCTATGCCGGAGATACAGATTCTGGTAAATAATGTACCAACCACTGCACTCCTGGACACACGGGCACAATGTTCATTCCTCTCAGAAGATTTTTTTAGAAAGCATTTTCGTCGTTACAGGCTGTTTAAAGCCAGGGGACAAAAAGTAATTGCCGCCCAAGGCAAACAGTGCGTATGTTTGGGGAAAACCGCACTGCATGTTCAGATTAAAAACAAGGTGTCAAATTTTCTAGTCGTGACAAATTTACTCACGTCCATCACGTATCTTAATTTTCAGAATTCTACGTTTCAGGTGCACATGGATCCTGTAGAAGAAGATGAAGATTCCACGCCGGAATTGCGCTTAGACCATCTAAAGCTTGAAGAGAAAGAGAAGATTGAAGGACTGGTAAGAAAATTTAATTCTTTGTTTAACGACAAACATGGTTTTTGTCAGGTAGTTAACCATTCTATTGATACTGGGAATTCCCCTCCAGTCCTGTCAAAACCTTACCGGTATGATAAAATGAAAGAAGCAATTATTGAAAAGCACATTGAAAAATGCTAGAAAACAATACACTGAAGTGACAAAAGTCATGGGATACCTCCTAATATTTTGTCGGTCATCCTTTTGCCCGGCGAAGTGCAGCAACTCGACGTGGCATGGACTCAACAAGTCGTTGAAAGTCCCCTGCAGGAATATTGAGCCATGCTGCCTCTATAGACGTCCATAATTGTGAAAGTGTTGACGGTGCAGGGTTTCGGCCACGAACTGACCTCTCGATGATGTCCCATAAATGTTCGATGGGATTCATGTCGGGCGATCTAGGTGGCCAGATCATTCGCTGGAATTGTCCAGAATGTTCTTCTAACCAATCGCGAACAATCCCATCGTTGTTTGAGTACGTGAAGTCCATGAATGGCTGTAAGTGGTCTCCAAGTACCTGAAGGTATCCATTTCCAGTCAATGATCGGTTCAGTTGCACCAGAGGACCGAGTCCATGCTATGTAAAAACAGCCCAGACCATTATGGAACGACCACCAGCTTGAACAGTGCGTGCCTTGTTGACAACTTGGGTCCATGGCTTCGTGGGGTCTGCGCCACACTCGAACCCTACTGTAACAGCTTTAAATAGTATTAAAATCTTGTAGTTTAAATAATTTAAATAGATGAACATTAAGTTATTTGTGAATGGCAATATTCGAAACCAGACTCGAGTGCCACGTGCGACTCTCGCACGAAGAATGTAATTTATTTTTAAATGTTAGAATATGTTTTCTCTTTCTTGTTTGTATGTCGCCATTTTTTTGAGTGTTAAATAAAAGTTATTGCTGTGTTCCATCATTGGAATTGCTTCATTTCGTCAAAGAAGTATCACAGTCATAATTATTTTGGAGGCACCGACCAAGATCGAATAATCGTGCGTATTTTTATTTTATTAGTTCATCACTGAACATAATATTAGTGATACCAGATTATTACTTCCTGTTCATATAGAATTGCTTTATTTTATTAGTTCATCACTGAACGCAATATTAGCGATACCAGATTATTATTTCCTGTTAATATTAAATTGTCTTATTTTATTACCGTATTTGATATTATATTTAATATTCATTTTAGTTGTGCAGACGGTAGACATATATATATATTGCTCTATGTTATTATTCTTATTTTAATCACAATTAATGTGGTAGAGAGAATGAACTTCATATAATTTAAATATTTCATTTTTGAGGTATACGTACTTAACAAAGTGCATTTAATTTCGTGATTCCTGACTGCATTAATTAATTAAAGTAATTGAATTGAGCTATTTTGAGGAAATATAAAGAAAACAGTGTTCGTTAATTTTAAACATAGAAACAATGTCTTACTTAGGAAGAACTCGTAAGGAAGATTTGCAAAATCTCGCGGCTGAACTGGGAGTTCATGTGACTGCAGATTTGAAAATAGTCGATTTAAAACAGAAAATTGTTGAAAGTAGAGATTATGATGAAGTATTCGTCAAAGGAGTCTTAGACACAATAATAGAAGAACGGAAAGTGAGGGAGGAAAGGGAAGAACGGAAAGAGAGGGAGGAAAGAGAAGAACGGAAAGAGAGGGAGGAAAGGGAAAGAGAAGAACGGAAAGAGAGGGAGGAAAGGGAAAGAGAAGAACGGAAAGAGAGGGAGGAAAGGGAAAGAGAAGAACGTAGGAGACAGGAAGAAGCGGAAGAGCGGAGAAGGAAAGAACAGTATGAATTAGAGAGATTAAGACTTGAAGCAGAGACAAAGTCTCAAAATACCGGACAGATCCGGCCGAAAACGGAGCTGCGTCACCTTATGCAGAAATTCGATGACAAGAAAGGAGATATCAGTCTATATTTGCTATTGTTTGAAAGGCAAGCAGAATGGGCTAAAATTGATAAAGAAGAATTTGTATCTCATTTACTAGGACTACTTCCTTACGAAGTAACCCAGTTAATAGCTAGAGAACCCTCCGATAAAGCTAAAGACTATGAACACGTAAAGAATTTATTGTTAAGACGGTTTAAACTAAGCCCGGAAAAGTTTAGGCAGAAACTTATGAAACATCAAAAGAGTACCGAATCCACATGGGTGGATTTCAATTATGAAATAGAAAATTATTGCAAGGAATGGGTGACTGGTCTAGGAGTTAAGACTTTTGATCAGTTGCTAGATTTGATGGTGATTGACCAACTTAAGCGTCGAGTTCCTCCTGAAATTCGAGATCATTTTCTTGATGAGTGGGTAGAGATGATTTCATCTAAAAAATTAGCTGAAAAACTTGATGCCTATGAAAACGTTTGCGGAAACTTTAAAAAAAAGCCTGTAGTGGATAGGCAGAAAGAAAGATACAATGCACTAACTCAAGGTAAATTGAGTTCAGATAATAAAAATAAAACTGAAAACAAAATGTCATCAGGATTTAATACGCAAAGCTTGTTTCATAGACCTAGAAGTCCACGTCCAGATGATAAATATGAAAAACGAAAGACGCCACAATGCTATCAGTGTGGGTCCTATCAACATTTAAGGCCCCAATGTCCAAAACTTAAGAATAGTACTGAATCTCCTGCTAATCTTAACAGAATTAGTGCAAAACCAGAGGATAAATTTCTATTACCTTATACTAGTATGGGTTACGTAAATGGTCATAAAATTCCTATATTAAGGGATTCAGGTGCTAGTATTGATATAGTTTGTCGCAAATACATCACGCCGGAAATGCTGACAGGTGAAAATGTGTGGGTGCAACAGCCATTAGACTTGAATCCAACCTGTTTACCATTGGCTGAGATCGAACTAAATTGCGATCTTGGGCGAGTAATAACTAAGGCTGCCATTATTAGAAATGAACTCGACAAAGGAAGGTATTTATTAGGCAATCGAACTTTTGCACTGTTGAATAAACAAAGAAAGGAGCCTGATAGTTGTCCTCACCAGGTTAATGCTGTCTCTACTAGAGCTCAAAGGAAAAGAGAAATAGCTGAAGAGAAGCTCTTGGAACCGATGAAGGAAGAAAATAAAGCATCCAGATATGTTTTTGAAGAAGAAGATAATTTACCGGAACTAAATACGGAAGATGAAGCTCTCATGAAACTGGTAAAAATTGACTCAGAAGAAATTGCACAACTTCAGCTTGCTGATAAGGAACTGTCTAAAATCATCCAAGAAGTTAAAGAAGGTACATGCAAAAATGAGAACTATAGTCTGACAGGAAAAGAACTTTTAGTTAAAAAAACGACGGATAAAATGGGCTTTGAAAGACAGCTTGTCGTTATACCTGAAAAACTCAAGCCGTCAATTATAAAGATGTGCCACGAAGGAACTTCTGGTCATTTGGGTGTCAAAAAGACCAAAGACAGACTTGCTAGATATTTTTACTGGACGAGGTGTTACAAAGAAACTGAAGATTTTGTAAGAACCTGTGATGCTTGTCAGCGCGCTGGAAAAGGAAATGACAAAAAGAAGGCTCCAATGACATTAGTACCAGTAATTTCCGAAATATTCACTAAAATAAATGTCGATGCCGTTGGTCCGCTACCTATTTCAAAGACTGGAAAAAAATATATTATTACAGCTCTGTGTATGTCGTCCAAATATCCAGATGCTGTAGCGGTGACAGACATTTCTTCGCCATCTGTGATTGATGCTTTCTTACAGATTTTCAGTCGTATGGGTTTCCCAAAAGTGTTCCAAACAGATCAGGGGACCTCTTTCGTCAGTGCTTTGACAGAGGAATTTTTGGAGCGTTTCGGCATTAAACATGTAAGAAGCTCTGTGTATCATCCGCAGAGTAATCCCGTTGAGCGATTCCATAGAACGCTAAAAAGGGTGTTAAGAGTCGTATGTATAGGAGCGACTTCGGATTGGGAGAATTATCTACCATCAGTTCTTTTTGCTCTCAGAACAGTCACACACGAAAGCACTGGTTTTACACCAGCAGAATTAGTTCATGGCAAAAACCTACGAACGCCAGTCACTTTACTTTATGAGCAGTGGCTAGAACCGATTGAAGAAAGTAATAATGTTGTCAGTTACGTTTTCAAACTTATTAATCGAATGAAGAAATGCCAGGAACTTGCCGTGGAAAACATGAAAGAATCTCAACAACGGAGGAAAACATGGTACGATCGAAACGCAGTGAAAAGAGAATTTGCTAGAGGAGATTTAGTTCTTGTTTTATCAACGAATCGTCAAAATAAACTAGAAGTACAGTGGAAAGGACCTGGAAAAATAGAGCAGAAAATTTCAGAAACCAATTATATTGTAAGTTTCGAGGAACAAAATGAGCCAAATCAAGTATATCACATTAACATGCTTAAACCATATTACAAAAGACCAGAAATGATTAATATGATAACTGAAGTGGAAGGAGACTTAGAAATGGACATTCCTCGTTTACCTTCCAATCCAAGTATATTAAATTTCTCGGACATCATAGAAGAGAATGAACTCGAGAAAAGGTTGAAATCCGAGCAAATAGAAGATTTACGAAAGATTTTATGGAAATATTCTGGTTGTTTTTCAAATAATCCTGGACTAACAAACTTAGTTTGTCACGATATTGAGCTATTAAATAACGAACCAATACAAATAAAGCCATACAGACTGTCACCCCGACAGACTGAAATTCTCAAAGGGGAAATACAGAAAATGCTCGATCTTAAAATTATAGAGCCGGGAGAATCGGACTATACATCTCCCATGATTTTGATAGAATCTTCATCAAAGGATCCTCGGCCTTGTATTGATTATCGTAAACTCAATGCTGTTACTAAAACTGAATACTATCCTTTGCCTAATATTGAAGAACGTATCGAAACTGTAGCAAAAGCAAAATATATTACCCTATTAGATTTATCTAGAGGCTACTGGCAAATTCCGTTAACAGAAAGAGCCCAAAGATATGCAACATTTGTAACTAGTTTTGGAAGTTTCAGGCCTCTACGTTTACCCTTTGGATTAAAAAATGCCCCATATTTTTTTAGCAAAGTTATGACTAAAGTCCTGGCTGCATGCGAAGGTTTCGCTGTACCATACCTGGATGACATTGCCATTTACTCAAAAAACTGGGAAGAGCACCTTAAAAACTTAACTTCTGTTCTAGAGAGAATACAGAAAGCAAATTTACGACTAAAACCATCAAAATGTAAATTTGCACAAGATCAAGTGAGATACCTAGGCCATGTTGTGGGACAAGGACAACGAACCCCGGATGAAGTAAAGATCCTGGCTGTAAAGGAGTATCCTACACCTAAAACCAAAACAGAAGTACGTGCTTTCTTAGGACTGGTAGGGTATTATCGCCAGTACATACCGAGATTTTCGGAAATTGCTTCACCCCTCACGGACGCTTTGAAGGGGGTAACAAAAAAAGGAAATATACAATGGTCTGAAATATGTGACAGAGCTTGTAAAAATTTAAAAGAGTTGCTATGCAAGAAACCAATTCTGTATGCTCCCGATTTTGATAAAAGGTTTATTATACAAACCGATGCCTCAGACAATGGCATGGGTATAGTACTATGCCAATTAGATGATGAACAACGTGAACATCCTATCTTGTATATAAGCAAAAAATTTACTAAGTTTGAAAAGAATTATTGTACTACTGAAAAGGAGTGCGCTGCTATCATCTACGCTATCAAGAAACTGCATTTTTATCTGGATGGTCAGCAAGAATTCTTGATTCAAACTGATCATAATCCTTTGGTCTGGCTACAATCCAACGCCAAATGTAACTCTAGATTGATGCGCTGGGCACTCTCATTACAACCTTATAATTTTAAGGTCATTCATCGCAAAGGATCTTTGCACAAGAACGTAGATGTTCTGAGTAGAATTAAGTAATGTAACTCTTAGTGTATGTAACCACGTTTAGAATTAATTTTATTGTTTAATGTATGCTCAACTAATGTATTTGAACGTTCTCCATTTCTTTCTTTTTAAATGTAGTGTAAAAGTATTGTTTAAAACTTAAAATTTTTTGGCCTGAAATTTAGAAATTTATAAGAGAAATAACCTTTGCTCTTTAAGCAAATGAGCAAGCCGAGCTTATTAAACTGTCAAATTTTACAGAACTTTTCCCTTCGGAAAAAGTCTCTCCGTTGGGGGAGAGGTTGTAACAGCTTTAAATAGTATTAAAATCTTGTAGTTTAAATAATTTAAATAGATGAACATTAAGTTATTTGTGAATGGCAATATTCGAAACCAGACTCGAGTGCCACGTGCGACTCTCGCACGAAGAATGTAATTTATTTTTAAATGTTAGAATATGTTTTCTCTTTCTTGTTTGTATGTCGCCATTTTTTTGAGTGTTAAATAAAAGTTATTGCTGTGTTCCATCATTGGAATTGCTTCATTTCGTCAAAGAAGTATCACACTACCATCAGCTCTTACCAACTGAAATCGTGCCTCATATGACCACGCCACGGTTTTCCATTCGTTTAGGGACCAACCGATATGCTCACGAGCCCATGAGAGTCGCTGCAGGCGATGTCGTGCTGTCAGTAAAGGCACTCGAGTCAGTCTTCTGCTGGCATAGCCCAAGGAAGACAAATTTCACCGCACTGTCCTATCGGACACGTCCCTCGTACGTCCCACATTGATTTCTGCGGTTATTTGACGCAGTGTTGCTTGTCTGTGAACATTAACAACTCTACGCAGATGTCGCTGGTCTCGGTCGTTAAGTGCAGGTGGTCGGCCACTGCGCTGTCCATGGTGGGATGTTATGCCTGAAATTAGATACTCTCGGCACACTCTTGACACTGTGGATCTCGGAATGTTGAATTCCCTAACGATATCCGAAATGGAATGACCCATGCGTCTAGCTCCAACTACCATTCCGCGTTCAAAGTCTGTTAATTCTCGTCTTGTGGCCATAATCACGTCAAAGCCTCTTCACATGAATAACTTGAACACAAATGAAAGCCCGGCCAAAGCACTTCGCATTTATACATTTTCTACGCGATACTACCGCCATCTGTATATTTGCATATTGCTATCTCATGAGTTTCGTCACTTCAGCGTATAATTGTGTCAAGCACGAGTTCGTACTCAAGTCCTTTGTAAAAAAAAGAACGGGCTACCGCCTGAACACTCTGATGCGTATAGGTTTGCAGTTGATTATCGTAAGTTAAACAGTATAACCAAATATCCCACGTATCCTCTACCAATAACTGAGGAAATAATTAGAAAAATTCGCTCGACTAAATTCATGACAACCCTAGACCTGACTTCAGGTTACTTTCAAATCGCCGTTAAACCGGAGGATGTCCCAAACACAGCGTTCATTACAAAATCAGGCGTCTATACCTTCTTAAGAATGCTCTTTGGTTTAAGCGGAACGCCAGCTACGTTTCAAAAAGCTATGGACATACTCTTGAAGCCAGTTTTAGGTAAAAGTACAATTACATTAAGTGAAATAATTAAGCAAATGAAAGGCAAGTAAGTTCATAATAATAAGGTATGGTACAGAGGATAAAAGGCACATTTCCTTCCTTTTCCTTTTTACTTCCTTGTACGAAGTAAAAAGGAAGTATTTAATCGCGAAAAGTTTCAAGCAGCATATTTCAACGAAAATATCCATTTTGACTACTATCGAATGCAATTTAACGATGTTTTTGCCTGATAACTGTACGTAAGGACAGAATAAAATACTCTTTTCCTTCAAAAAAAGTATAAAACTGCTTTAAAATTAATTCTGAAAAGAATTTTTCGTGGCGTCTGTACGAACGTATGTACGTACGTGCGTACGTACGTATCTCGCATAACCCAAGAACGAGTAGCCTCAGAACGTTGAAATTTTGTATATAGGACTGCTATAAATGTAGATGTACACCTCGTATTTTGATTGCAATCGCCCGCACCAAACGTATATAAATATATTTATATATATATCCACTCTGTTACCCGTCTCGGTGATCTCAGTTTCTTTAATCTTATATGTTTGTAAATTGTACATTTTTTCCTTTAAAAATGATTGCATTATGTTGTTCTTATCTTCCGGTTAAGGTTTTTATGCCTTTAGTAAATCTCTATGCAATATTTTTAGAATTATCAACAATTTTAAAGTTATTTAAGTGCGCTAAGCTTAATAATTTTCTTGGTGGCGGCCATTGCTTGTTTACATTTGAAACAGTAGGATAATGGATTTGTTGCCAATCTAGAGAAACTTAGCTTCGCAACAACAAAGATAACGCCTTCATTTATTATTGTGAATTAAATCATGCTTAATTCTTTCTGGAATTTTTTCGAGGAAATAAGTGTTTAAGATTTACTTCGTAATTTTTACTATAGATATTTTGAGTTTTTATGTATTTATGCCTTCTCGCGAAGTGAGAACTGAATTAATTAAATGAGAAATACTCAATCGTCTGTGAAAAACTGTTTCTTTTTTGTTTTGTTTGCTTAATTTCTTTTATACATCATTCTAGTTTTATTATAGTATTTGAATAGAACATGTGGCAACGATTAGATAATTCTATTATTTAAATGATATAAATTTTGTGCATGAGTTATAATATGAACGAAATATAATACTGAAGGGGAGTCATCACTTTTGCGCAACACAAAAAGTGAGAATTTTAGCTGACTTTCGAGTTTTAATAAGTCAAATTGTTTTTGTCATACATATATGAAATTTTCAGTGTGTCATCTTTATGCATAGATGATTATCTTTCTTGATTTATTTTACTTAATAGTGTATAAGAATTTGTTTTATAAAGAAAATCCAACTGTATTTTCCGAAAATTTAAAATTTGTACTGAAGCACTGCGCGCAAACTGACAGTAATACAAATTTAGTTACAGTAATAATTTTTAAGCGAATCTAGGGCCAGAGTGTCGCTATGGTAAACAAATACTAGAGTGAATTTTAAAGAATGCATTTATTCTATTGTGGTTTATGCGCTGTCGGCGAAGTAGATTTAATTCAATCTAATAAGTTTAAATGAAATGCAAGAAAAATGCGTATAATTTAATATTCCGTACAAGGAAGTCATGTGGTGTACACATCTGATTTTTTTGTTTTCGGGAATAGTGGAAGCGATGAATCATTTGACCGCCTCACCACTGAGAACATTTGCACGAAGTACACCGCTGGAAGTGATCTGATATTAGGTTTTCGAAAAGGAGGAAGGACACGTAAATAAACCAAGTCTGACACGGGATTCAAACCCTCAACCTGCAATTCAGAGTAGTAGCCAACTTCCGCTAACCGCTATACAGTCCAAAGGATAAAAAACAAATGTAAAAAATTTTATTGGTATTCTTCGCGCTGAGAAAAACATCCATTTTTATTTCGGCTTCTAATCCATTCAAAGACATTTTGACCAAATGAATCTATCTCAAAAATTTCCTTTGATCATAAAAATTCCTCTTTCAGATTGGTTCGTATTTTTACAAGGAGAAATTTTTCTTAAAAAAGCTGCTGAAGTTTTCTCAAGCAGTTTGCTCTTGGCGGGGAAATTAATTAGTTCATTCTGTATCTTAGACAAATTTTAGTTTTACTAACTGCTAAATACAATGTGGGATTAATATTTTCTGTTAATCGTATCTTCTGCTAATATTGCAATTCATTTGTACAACGGAGTTTATCTTATGTAAACTTCCAGCGCACTTTGAATAGAATTATGATGCCACCCAAAAACGTAAAAAATACCAAAACCGAACAATGGCTAAATTCAAGCCTTGATCATAGCGCAATTTTTTATGTCTTAAAATAAATATAACTGAAATTGCGAAATACCTATCTTATAACTGGCCATGGCAAATGTAAAACTTTCTTTAATAGCATAAACTATTAAGTCTTCTTGCATTATGTAGTTTGAGCATGCCACTTGGTTTGAATATTATGCATTTTCTCTTTATGTCTTTCTATTCTTCTTCGTTTTATCACCTTTTAGTAATTTTTACGTTTTAGAGGACGATCAAAATCTAAATATTAGTAGAATTAAACCTTTTAAACATCCGTCTGCTTCAATTTCAATCATGCTTCAAATTTCTAAAAAAAATTCTTTGCTTAATATTTTAGGTTTAATACATTACCATATAAAATTTTTAAAGAAGCCAAGAAATTAAAAAAAGAGCCAACTTATAACGAAATTTACATTACAGTGTAAAACTTCGAAGTAAAATACTCGCCTTTCCTTAAAATGCCCGAAATGAAATAATAAATTCCACCAAATTCATCACTAAACAACGAACACTCATTTCTTCCATTTGAATGCGATTAAAGTACCGTATGCGTTTAGGAAAAATTCCAATATGCTTTCATGTTGCGGGAGTGAGAAAAATGTCTTTCCCTTTCTCCTTGTAAAATATACTATTTCGTTAATAATGCTGATATTTACGCAGCAGGCAGACGCAAATTTAGAGAAGACACGATTTCAAAGATTAAAATTTAAAAGGATTTTATTATTCGATTGAATTAAAAAAATAATTGCTTTATAGCTATTTCAAATTTCTAGGCATGCGCCGCACACATCGCATGCCTTAAGACAACACTCAGTGATATGTACTTTAATAACGTAACATGTTCTGCATCTTTTTATTGTATGCGAAAACAACAGATGTGCATTTTGCATGAGCATTTTCCCGTGGGCTACAGAGGTTAATTTTTTACAGAAATATTTTTTTGTTTATTCAATCAAGAATGAAACAAATCGACAACGTCTGCCACTTCCTGCTCCACATAAGGTGAGAAATTTTAAATCTCTATATTAAATTCAGTTTCTTTGAACCTTATTTCATACAGTAAATGTGGGGAGTATATATGTCCCAGCCCCCAAAAAAGGTTAACCTGACACTGGTACTGCTTCTGCTCACCTCTTGATTCTGTTTTCGGCCTCAGTTACGGTTACTGACAGACGCGAAAGAGTTTCCCAGACGTCACCTACATTTGCTGCTGCTATATCGCTATTATCTCTAGGCTTTTCCCACACATTTCGCCATGTCTTACTACTTCACACTGGAGGTTGTGCACTACGAAAATCACTATGTCTTTTCATTTGCCTTGATGGAAATGATGAAATCGTACGTCATCTAAACGAAGCTGTGTAAGGCAACTATTTCATTTTGTTCCTCCTAATCTCTCGAATAGCCATGGAACGCAGTTGAGTTTTTTTAGGAACACCGTGCATAATTTCATTCTGACAAATGTTGGTGACTTTCAGAGGTACACCGTCTTGAGAAATGGTCACCATAAAAGGTGTGACTAAATTCGCACATTCAAAAGACTCAATTGTCATAGAAATAATGGTTAGTTCTGCTGCTCCAGTATGGGCTCAGCCAGTGCAAGGGAAGAAAGTAAAATATTTTCTCAGCGTCCAGCGCCCATTTGCGTTAAACATCACAAGAACAGCAACTGCAACGATTAATATCCTGGAATGTCTAACACCACTGCATATTCGTGTTGAGCAAGAAGCAGTAATTCAATCAGTATTTCATCTTCGCACTGCCACCAGCTTCTTCGATCAGTGGCATTACCCAAACAGTTACGAAATCCCAGCTAAGGCGCTACATGTTCACCCAACAGTTTAAACAACAAGATGAAAGCATACATCTGTACCATCATAACATCCCCAACAACAACACTCCGGTTATATACACAGACGTATGGAAGACAATGCTCGCAGCGTGCTAGTTTTTCAGCATGGAAGCAGAGACTAAGTGATAATAATACCGTGCTTCAGGCAGAAGTAGTAGCTATTTCCAAAGCTATCCAGTACATCACTCAGCGAAACCTACAGGACATCACCATCCACACAGCACGTCGGTGCTTTGTCAATACTCAATCATCATCACACATCCCCTATAGTTAAACAAGTTCAGAGAGATTTACTGAGGGATCAAAATCATAACACTATGCTCTCCTGGGTGAAAGCGCATATTAGGGTGAAAAGAAATGAAACTATTGATAGATTAGCCAAGGAAGCAACATCAGAAAGTATTCATTATCCCCAACCAGCACTTTGGTCACGCTCATCATTGAAGAAACAACTGAAACAGAAGGTTCGAATCAAATAGCAGAGTGGAATCAACGAGAACAAGGCCGCCGCATGTACTACTGCGTCACACAAGCAGAGGACAAACGCAACATCACTTCCTCGCAATTAACAAGATTTGTTACAAAAGATGGTCCCTTTTCCGAATATTTTAATAAACAACACCGACCTCGGCGTCAGAGGAAAATTGATGCCCCAGAACATTATCTTACCATACGCTCACTTACCAAAGAACACCATCTTAAAATCATTAGTAATAATACACAAGCTTTTTGCAAGTTTAAAAAGAATGTCCACTGGTGGCAAAGATCCCCCCCCATCATCGACAGGCGTGCAAAATTGAGCTGACCTATGCCTCGTTATAAACATATTTTTAATTTTTTTATTTTATTTTATTTATTTATTTATTTTCAATTTTATTAAACCACTTTTTTGCAGGGGAGGGAGGTTAATAGGAACAGTACCTATTGTAAAAATTTAATGCTTTCTCATTTTGTTCCTAGAAGTTTAACTCTCTGTACTACTACTATATTTGGATATCGCGCAATATACGTTTGTAAGTTTTTGTAAAATTTGTATGTATATTCTGTTGTAAACTAATTTAAGTATCTGAACTAATATAATAATTATGTAAATTATGTACCTCTTAATGCTAATGCGGAGATGCGAGAAAATACTACCTAACCTTCTATACTACGTAACCTTCTTGAAAGAAGATGATGTCTCCGTCTCCTGTCAGTTGTTAACTGTACACAGATATTTTAAATGCTCATAAAGGGTGACTACAGACTTTATATACTTAAAGCTCAGCCTAGATTTATGTTTGCATACAGTATATTTCTTCAAATAAAGTAAAGAGTATTATGTAAACAGTTTCATAATTGGATGTGAAATGGCTCTGTACATGTAAAATTTAACTTTTTGGCCGCCGCACGTACCGCTACGCTAATACATCAGAAAATCTCGTTAGTAAAATGTGAATTATGCTTCAGTAAATTAAAAGAAAAAAGTTCCTTATATGGCGAATACTAAGTATAGAACTCATGGAGGTAATCAAAAATTAATTTAGTAATTTAGATCACCTTTCAGTGCCTACTACTGAGCAATTTCGAACAGGTTTTCATCAGATTTAGAGAAAAACTACAAAATATTTTTTTTTTTTTTTTTTTTTTTTTTTTTTTTAACCACTAATGTCTTCGCATTGGCTAAATTAGCACTCGTTGTAGCTTATCCCTTGAAGATATTGGTTACTAACATTTCCTTGAATTTTTCAGGTAAAAGTATAAAACTTGAATATTTACTTATTATAGTGAAATTTTTAGTAATAGGACATTTCTGCTCTACGAGGTAAATATTGTGTTTCCAGAACTCTTCTGTCTCTGCTGAAATTACTCCTTCAAAAGATTTGCATTGTTAAGATATTTTATAAATTTTTCAGAACTCTATATCTTAACTACCCCGTAATTTTAAATGCATTGCTGTAAGAATTAAATATAACACTTGATGTAATTTATTTGATGATTAATTATTCTCTTAGTCCAGATAATCTTAGTATTCATATAAACACTATATATCATTATCTGACCTTGAAATTATTACATGTATGTATATGAAAACTCTCTTGAATTTTCCCTTAGAAGGTTTTGAATTTGGATATCGAATAATCTTAAATATATAATATAGCTGATCTTTTCAAAAAACTCATTTCCATTTTTGGTTAATAATTTAAATAAATTTATTTTTTCAGTATATTGCTTTTTAACATATCACCATACATAAATCAAAATACTTTTTAGTTAAACAATAATATGCAGACAAGGGACTTTGTGCATTTGTTGAAATGAAGAAGATTTTAGTATTAAAAGGAGCGAAATTATTGTTTCACCTTGTTTCTGAAGAAAAATGAAAATGGTAATCACTTTTCGAAAGAGCAAAATTTTCACTCGAAGATTTAAAACTATGAGTTGGTATTAAATAGGTGCATCACTTGGTCTAACTGTTATTTATTATAATTTACTTAGCATAAATAATTTTAATGTAACGGTGTTTTTCAATAAATAAAAATCTTTAAATTATACAGGTAATCTAACATCTAGAGATGACAGCATGAAATCTTGTGAATTCATTTTTTAAAATCATAACGAATTGCATCAACAGTATAATTCCGTTTTGAAACGATTGCACCTATTGTAGATTTTTAACGGACTTATTTCAATACACTCAGAAAATGTGTAATATTAATTTTAAGAAAAGAAATTCAATTTTAAGAAAAGAAAATTAATCCCTTTCCCAATTTTATAGCATTTATTCGAGCAAGAAGTACCATTTTTCATCCAGTAAAGTCTACAATTCTGAGGTTTCAATATAGTCTCCTTTTATTACCTTATGCCTCGGTTTACCTATCTCTCGAGACTTACATAAAAAACCGTTTATAAAAATAAAATCATATCTAGCCTTCTTTTATAACCTTTCCTCGGGTACATGCAGGAAAAAGAACAGCTCAGTCTCTCTACTACAAATAAATTCTCTGATTACGAAATTCTTAAAATAACTCCTCTTTGATCTATAACATGTTCTTTTCAAAAAGTTGAATTCCCCCCCAACGCAACATTTCCTTAGAAAATCAATATATTTCTGAGTGATGAAGCAGAGCTAGAATTTTTTTTTCTTCCAGAACTTTGTATTCACAACATCCACGCGGAATCACGTTGGAGTATTTTAACATCAAAATAAGCAACATTTAAATCATTAAGCGTTTTAGAAGATTATTAAATGAAATGCATTGAAAGCCTGCTACCTTGTGCAATCAATATGTATTTTGAAGTTTCTTTTCATCAGTCTTCTAGATTTCATTTGAAACATTAAGCATTTTCGTACATTCATATGTTTTATCGCTTGTGTAAAGCATGTGCCTGCTTACGTGTTAATGTGCTTAAGGTAATTTTTTTTTTTTTTTTTTATCTAGGCGAACATTTTATAGTCTCTGAAAATTCATATTTATAGGCAAGGAAAACTGATATTCTAGTTTCGAGTGATGAATGCTTAAAATGTCGATATATCTTGGAAAATTTCCTTTAGCGTTTCAAAATCTAAAATTTTGTTAGTCTCTTAGTACACAGGCAAATATAATGGAATAAAAAAAAGACACAGTTTTGCACTTATTTCAAACTCAAATTAATGTGTACATTTAAATAATAGAAAAAGCCTTATAAGGTATTTTCCCCGCCTTCTTAGCATGCCTTCGTGGTGTAATGGTCAGCACGACAGGCGCGTATTCGAGAGGTTCGAGTCCCCGGGAGGGCATTGCTCATTTCTCATGTCTCTTGCTTCGAAATAACCTCATGTCTCTACAATGGCGCCCGAATTAAAAAAGGTGGTGGATGATGAAGCTCCACCACCAGGATTTGTCGACTGGATCCCTTAAACCCCGGTCGCCCTTTAAAATGGGGAGTATATAAGGTATTTCGGCTAATCTTTGGAATATGGTAACAGGTAGTTTGGCGACATTTTGGTAAGGCGATAAAGGTTACTAGCTAGAACTTTATCAGTGTGCATGAATATAGTCAAGAGTGTGCGCAATGCCATTTTTGTACAATTCTGGGATGTTTTTTTAAGTGAAAATAGGTCGACGTGTACATGGATGATACCGTGTATGTGCAATTCGTAAAAACACGGCAAGCAGTTGGCGATTCTGCACTTTGCCCAAATTTCGCACCTAATCTTCGTCATGATTAAGCACTTTTGTTCCATAAAAGTTCTAGCATAAGCGTAATTCGGCTAGCAGATTGTTGGAAAAAAATGTTGGAAATGTTGAGTTAAAAAAAAAAAATGCCTTTACTTCGTGAAAACAAAATGGCGTCCAAACAAAAACTAGCAGGTTGCTGTAGCAGGGTTGGTCGCCAAATTTTCGCCAAAAAATTGCCAAGTTACCATAATCTAAAGATTAACAGGTATTTCTTCCACCTTCTCAGCATGCCTTCGTGATGTTATGGTCAGCACTCTCGGCGCATATTAGAGAGGTCTGAGGTTCGAGTCCCAGCGAGGATATTGCTCATTTTTCACGATTGCTTCAAAATACCTAATGCCTCTAGAGCCTTAAAGCAGAAAGCGTTTTCAGGTAATGAAACAGCAGGATATTTGCATGAGAAATTTCATTTATGGCAGTTTGTGAACAGCCGAATAAATTTAAATCATGTGACTACATATAGCTTTGATCTTAATAATTCGATTCACTTTGCGACTCTGCGACGGTGAGCATCCAGTAGAACTTCATTTCGAATTTTAAATATAGTGATTTTTTCTTAGTTAGGAGGTATGTGCTGATATGATACGTGTAGCGTATAGAGCTGGACAGTCATACACAGAATATTTTAACTATCCAGTTCCAAAACTGAATCATTACTTTTTCTTCGGATGATTGTTTCTGCATAAACTTCCATAGCTCCAGTATTATCTACCATCTTTTCTCAAGCCGCATAAGAAGACAAAAAAAAAAGTCATACCATTTTACAGCATTTATTTACATAATCCAACATATAATTTCTATACTTTATACATAAACCATTTTGATCAATTTAATTAATTTTTTTAGTTATAAACTAAGACCTCTGAGCATTCTTAATTCTCTTAAGATAAGCTAGATAAGTTTCATCCTTAGTTTGGAAAATCAGATGCATTTTCGATTTCGATATTTTCTACTTCCGGCAGATTTATGACAATGTAAATGCATCGTTAACTGAAGAACAGCTGTTCGTCATATTCAGCTGTTATTTCTTGAGATTGAAATGTAATTCATTTTATTTCTTTCTACCGTACAAATTCACATAGCTGGCAAAGCTAGAATTGTCTACACGATCTAGCTTTGGAATGCTGTACATACGATTTTAGACTTGAGATTATATTAATACATAAAATTAGAAATTCTGAATTGCATTCTTTGGTTCAAATCAAACCAAACAAATATCGAATATCGAATTTTCGAAATCGAAATATCGAATTTTCCATTATTAGATTTGGCATTAAATTAATTAAATCCTGCATCTGTCATATTTTATTCTATCAGAAGAGTAATTAGATACCAAATGACTCATCAAAAACAATTCAATATATATGCAGCTCATAAATGAAATATGTTGCTATTTCAAATTACATTCGTATCGTAACCAATTAATTACCTTTTCTCTATAATTATGAAAGCTATTATGCAATAATTAAATCATTGCATGCTAGGATCCATTAATTAATTATTTAAAACAAGCAGAGACCAAATTGTCATCCAATTTATTTCTCATATACCTTGGAATAATTTAGGATAATACATATTTTGAAGTTGTATCGAGTAGTTTCAGAGCAGTTTTGTTCATAATGTAAATATTACGCATTAAAATAGCCTCTGAATTTTAGTTTCTACTACCATCTTCTTGGCAAACGTTATACACAAAGATGCTCTAATGCTTTTAAAGCAATTTTATAGTTTCATGTTCGCGTAGGGTAAACCATATAGCCATGTACTTCTATTTATATAGATTTAGAAAGCTGGTATTTTAATGTAGTTTGTTGAAAGTATTCAATAACACTTGATTAAATATATAACTAAGCGCCTAAAATTTCCATGAAACAATTGAAGATAGTAAAGATTGAACAAAAGAGTTACCGATGAAAGAAAGTATCTGTATAAAGTGATTACTCTATGTACTCCAGTATTCTTTGAGAAGATATAAAATAAGAAAAAGCAGTGTATTGAAGGTAGTCGTACTGTAGTTCTTTTGTTTGTTTTTTTACAATATAATCCATTTTTTGAATATATTTTAGAACTGATATAAGACATATAGTCGAAAAAATGACTGACCCCTAAAGAACATCAGATGCAAAATAAATAATACATAATAAAAAATATAAATAAGATACAAATAATACTCAAATATAAAATAAAAGTAGGGAAAAACATATAACAAACACTCACCAACATACAAACAAAAATTAACACAAAGGACAGCATCATATCAGAATTCCAATTACACCTCGATTTGCATTAATAAATTTGAGGACATCTTGTGCAAAAGATATAAAAGCTTTGCTATCAAAATTATCATTATATATAGCATTATCAGTTTTTTAAAGCTTCCTCTGATCGGCGAACATAGGACAGTCCTCCAGAAAATGTTTCGCGTCTCTAGTGGCATTCCAAGAAATACAGAGTTCGTTATTTTGTAAGTTGAATCTCTTAAAATAATAGGGAAATCACCCGTGGCCAGTAAGAATTTGGTTTAAATCAGTATTGTTAAAAATAGCCATTTTGTTAGAAATTCTGATAATTTTCATGTCACCTTTATTTTTTGGTGAACTTTCCTACAGGATTTTGCATTTGCCATTGTAAAATTTCTTCATGTGTGTGATGGCCATCTGTTTAGATCCTGAAATTTCAATAAAGGGGATATCCATATCGGAGGCTGCCTCCTTGGCCAGATAGTCGGCCTTCTCGTTTCCAATATATCTCAGCTTTAATCCAGTGCAGTTTTACATTTTTACATCTAAATACCCCTTCAAAGTTTGTAAACAGTTTTTGATTTTCAAGATGATGGGATTGGCGTTGAGAACACATATGGTGTTATTTAAGAAGTAACTCGTTTGCTCCTGTACGTAGACACAGACACAAGGCATCACAGTTTGACTTTGACTAATATCACAAAAAAATTGGCGGACTAGCTCAGCCCATCATCAACCCAAAAAGGAATTCTCAGTTTTTTGAGAATTTAAGTTCTTGAGCAACATATTTAGCACCGATGATAAGAAGTCCTGAAATCATAACATTTCAAAAAGAATGTGTTTATTAAAAATGTTAAAAATCCTAGATGTGTTATCAGAGTTTTAAAAATTCTCTGAAACCAAAATGTTTACAAACCGTCAGCAAAACTTCAAAATCACAAATATACAAAATCATGATTTCGAGAAAAGTCGAGTTAAACTTTTTTTAACTCGACCACATAACCACATAATACATTTTTTTAAATTAAAAGTAATTGTTCTTTTACACGTTTTCTCTTCTTTTAGACGTTCTTTTTCTTTTCTTTTGTTCTCTTTTACAGGTTCTCTTTTTCTCCTGAAACAGTAACAGGAACATTGGAAAATAACCAGAAACTGCATATAGATGCAAGCAGCAAAAAAATTGAGTGGTGATTTCGACGGGGTACCGATGATCGATTTAAACTGCTGCCAATCCTGTTAGCCAAATAAGTCAATAACCAAAAAATAAAGTAGCATCCCAATTTTTTCCTACTGTACTAGATCAGGATTCCGGGTTTTTTTTTTTTTTTTTTTTTTTTTTTTTTTTTTTTTGTTAAGTACCAAAAATTTCTCAGTATCATCGACGATTATCTCCAACAAAGCTCTTTTGATACAGCCTTTTGATGATTTCTGCAAACATGTTAGTAGTAATGTTGCTGGATTCTAAGCTGTAATGTCGCTGAAAATTGTACACAGAGAGTTACAGAAACAATGTCTTTTCTTCTTCGAAATTTAACTCAAGATTCTGGAACAGATACATTAATGACACGTTTATTTTAATTCTGAATGTTAAAATTTTTTTTCATTTTTCTTTTTGTTGACGAGCATATACTTTGTAAGGATCCTAAGTTTTACTAACGTTTATTTTGTTTTAAATCTTTACTATCACTTCTTATTTTCTACTTCCGGCCAGAATTAAAAGCTTTAATTTATTTATGCAAATTTGTCTTGCGAACGCCAAGTACTTAAGTTGTGGCTTTTTGCCAAGCAAGAGAGAGGAAGGAGCTATTAGAAGCAGGCCGCTTGCCATAGTAGTTTTACTCGGTTGCTGGTTGCCTTCAAGGCCAGAGGTTTAATCCTCTTGATAATTTTAAAAGTATCGTAGTGTTAGCAGTTTCTCTGTACTACATACGGCTTTTTGTTAATATACGGTCAATTTTGGAGTTAGGCACTTGTTTGATTAATCCAAAGTTAGTTTAGTTAATATTTTTATATTCTTACGTTCAGACCACAAGTGGTTGGTCTCTGTATTCCGAAGTCCGGAAATCATTGTAAAGAGAGAAAAATAAAGGGTTTCGTATACCCTTCCTGTGTGTATTGTCTACTTCCCAAATTTATTGAACATAGCTTTAGTAAGCTCCCTGTTCCGAGTCAGGACAGTTAATGTTCCCTAAGCAAGTAAGGAGGAACACAGAACCTGATAACTTCACCACTATTTCATTTTTGAAAATGAATCTAATGACGAAATTTCGCTTTTGGATATGTCAGTTTGTAAACCTTTCAAAGGCATGGTTTCTAGTTTAGTTTGTGATAATCTGTTCATAACAACAATCACTTTCAATAACCTCTTTATGACTAAGTACATTAATTATACTTTTTGTCTCATCTTACTGCGTTTCATAAAATTTCGATTATCAAGTCACTGGTATTCAAAGTGCATTTTGTTTGTAATTTTGCTTTACTTTCAACCTTAAACTTAAATGTGCCCTAAATTCAAAAGGGTACTTTAACTAATTCATTTCTGATAACCTACTGCTGAGTTCTGTTGATGCCGATTCGTTACATATTTCCAGCCTATTTTCTTTATACATCCAAATCCTCTCTCAGTTTATTTCTCGAGTTTTTAAGAAAACAGATGTCAGCTAACATGAAATCCATGCTTTGTCTTGGCAGCATTTTCGGTAGTTGAATCATAGGTTTACCGGTTGAAAAGAATATCACTATCATCTCCCATTTCTTTTATACGAGTAAATATTCCATTATGTTTAGACGAAGAGATGTACAAAAGCCATAAGAAAAAGCATTTTATGCTATTGATTTGACGCATAAAATTTGGAAACAGGTAACATGAATTTCAGTGTCGCTGAACGAATTTTTCGGATTAGATTTTAATGCGAATTAAATTTGGTTGCCTTTTTAGTCTTGAGAAATTTCAAAATGCAAATATTTAAATGCATCAGTGCCATTGTCAGATATTTGAATTCCTTTCCTTTAATTTAGCAGGACTCTTTTACCTTACTTCTTTACATTCTCCTAGTCTCCCCCCTTTTAGTCTTCCTGTAAGTTCTTACTTTTCTATTTTTTCTCAGTGCATGAGTTTACCTGCAAAATGAGTTTTATTTCTTGCTATTAACATCCTTGGGGAATCCTATACTTGATATCAAATTTCAGCTTCCCTTTCACAAGTTATTCCTACGTCTTATATCTTCGACAAACAATAATCAGCGTAATTTCTCACAAGCAATAAATCGCCAAAAAATACAAAGGCAGCATATATGCAATTTATTCGTTCTTACAAATATCTTCAAGTACTACATAAATAATGAACACTGAAAAAAAATTATACGCAAAAAAGTAGCAATTACTGAGCCCACGGTACAGCATTAATGCTCTTATCTACTCTTTGTACTATCACCTAACTTTAAGCTGTTTGATTTTTTGCTTCAGGCATTGTTATTATTCCTGCAGGGTTTACCCAGCTGGATTACGGTTCGCTCGTTTCTACTGGAACTCTCATCATTTATACAGATTTTCGTTGTAGAGCAGTTTAGAACTTGCTTTTTGTAAAAAAATTTTATGCTTTCACCGCTATTCTTTGTCTTCGTTCTTGTTAAATCTTAATTTTTATGTCAGGCATGTTTTGATCAATAACAGACGTGTTTTTATTTTACAAAAGAAATTAACGAAGTGATTTCTTTAAATGCGCTGAGAAATTTCGAAGTTACAACTATTGCTTATCAAAAATATCTTTAAAATTGAAAATTGAAGTCGAGAAATGACTAAGTTAAGAAGCACCTACGACCATTACCTTCATAAAAAAACATTTACAATGAACTTAATCCTTGTCCTCTCAATGGAAAAAATTATGAAGCTTGTTTAACTGTTTACTAATGAATACAATTAATACACCTCATGCAATTCACCAGTATTTTATGTACAGTTATTTGGGTTTAAAATCCTGAAATACTTCCACATTTTTATTCAACCACTTTGCTGAAAGAAAAATCTGTTTGATTGTTAGAAAATGCGATTTCTTTTTTTAAGAGAAGTAGGGAAAAAAGCATTTGAAGATTGTGAAAAGTTTTCAAAACAACTATTTTTATTTATTTATTCTAAAGAAACCTCTCTTATGCCTTTTCAGTTTCAGTCATTTCTCAGGAAAACGTTGAAGAATAACAAGCAATTTCTTTTTTTCGAGTTTAGCGAATCTATTCAAATGTTGAAACCTTATCTGAGTTTAAGAAGGACTTTTATTTATTTATTTGTAAGTTGGAAGTCTTGAGATTTTCTTTCTGTAGTCTTTTCAGCGAGGCTATTTGCATATAACTTCTTCTGAAGAAAAGTTTACTATACATTGATGCAGGAAAGTTAAACACTCAGTGTCGCTTTTGGAAAATAAAAGAAGGTATACATACTAAGGGAAATGTATGTTTATATAATATGTATTATGTTACACGCAGATACACCACACACACACACACATATATTGTTGCATGTGCACGGGTTCATAATAGATTGAATGCTCCAGAAACTATAATAGCTTAATAAAATTCATTTTACCAAAAGAAACATTTCACAGTTCTGGAATATTCCACAAAACCACTGTTACAGCTCTTCTCAATATCATAGAGTATAATATATATTTACACTTCAAACTATTAAGAACGTTAAGCATAACGCACTGCAAAGTGTAGCTAAAGAGCGAAGCGTACACGGAGTTATCTCAATATTTCGAACTCACGCTGAACTAAAAAATACTGAGAATGCTCTCATAGATCTTATACAGTTTTCCCCCGGCCGCTGAGAAATGTGTACTACTTTCTACTTCTCGAAATTACTGGAAAGCATATGAAGGCCGGTTATGGTTACAATAACATAGAGGATCACTTACGTTTATTCAGTCATAATATCAATTACAGCTTTTTCACTGTTTTTCTCGCGTATTACAGGAGGACAAAAAGACAGAAAATGTTCGGAAATTTCTGACATAATTCCTCAGAATACTAGTGAGTCTTTCAAACTGTATTTTGGATATTACAAACAATAGCCAAATTCGCAATTTTCCCTAAATTTTCATTACTAATGATTTTTACCAAATATTAATCATTACTAAATTTTTCCCCACTTGCTGTCTAATTAATCTCCAGGTCTTGGTAGATTTCAGTAATTGAAATCTCACATATTTTTCGTGTACTGTTTGCAAAATTTCAGTAGTGAATTTTAAAAGCTAAAGCAAATTAATTAAATGTCTACATACATTGTTTTATGTATGACTAAAATAAAGTTTAAAAAAATTACTGTTAAGTAAAGGAATATACAAAAATACAAGCAAATTTAAATGAAATAAGGTTATAAGGTATTTCTCCCGCCGCCTTCTCAGCATGCCTTCGTGGTGTAGTGGTCAGCACACTCGAGGCGTATTCGAGAGGTCCGTGGTTCGAGTCCCAGCGAGGGCAATAAAATATAAATAAAGCAAACGCAGTCAGTTCTTAATAAAAGAAATCTGCAGGAGAAATAAAATCTGTTTTTATTGATGGAAATATTTTACTTACCTCTGTAAGCCTTGTGTAATACTATGTGGTGCACGAGGATTTGAAATTTTCGATTTATAAGGTATTTCTCCCACTTTCCTAGCGTCCTTCGTGGTGTAGTGGTTCTGGACGCTGGCCCGGTATTTCAGAGGTCCGTGGTTCGATTCCCGGCGAAGACGGTTGCATATTTTTCATCTTTCCTGCTTCCAAAAATATGCCTGATGTCTCTACAAATTAAAAAAAAATTATGGAAATTTTAGTCGAAAATAGCTCAAGACGGATAAAACTTTGGAAATACTCTAATGAGTGGCAGTAAAATAAATAATTTTTATTTAAAAATATTTTTATTAATGTCTATTTTTTTAATATTTTCCACTGAAAATCTTTTCACAATTCTGCAAAATAATGAAATATGGTTGTCCTTCTGCTTGTTCGATATTCAGCATATTACCGGCATATTCCTCCCCTTT
This sequence comes from Stegodyphus dumicola, assembly GCF_044657685.1. NCBI lineage: Eukaryota > Metazoa > Arthropoda > Arachnida > Araneae > Eresidae > Stegodyphus > Stegodyphus dumicola. Next base: position 207,989,569 of record NC_140771.1, read on the forward strand.
CCGAACCATTTTCTAAATCTACTTTCTAAATCGGTATGATTACTCCATCCGCCTAATTCGACAAAAAAAAAAAAAAAAAAAAATCATTCAATAAAAAAAATAATCCAAGACTAAGCAGACTAAACATCTTTACAGCTGCTTAGTCTATTTTCGACAAGAAGCACTTAAAAGTAAAATTTCTGCTTTTAAAATTTTGGTGATGTTTCTAAAACTTTGATCTGCATTGACAAAACCCTTAGAATGTGCAAATTTTGCTTTACTTCTAGCCGAATCGTTAAGTGAAATTCCTTCCTCAGGCTCAAAACTTTCTTGGTTACACCAAATTTACACTTTCTGAAAACATTTCCAAGTGCTTGTTGATTTAATTTATATCTTACAGTTTAGTGGATCGTTGTTGGATTAATTCATGTGCTTACGATCTAGTGAAAATCGTTGTTGACTGCCATGTGCTTACAATTTATTGGACATTATAAGCCTATGAATTAAGTCAACAACTTTTTTCGCATGAAATCCTTTGAACTGTAAGCACGTGAATTATGTCAAGAACAATTTTTATCCACAGTCTACTACTACCCAACCCGACAGGATGACTTCTGACCTAATATGTCAAAAGACAAAAAACAAACTATGTCCGTGACACGGAGGGAGGGGTGAACTACTATATACCAGCCACCACAATTACGGTGTGACCGGCACATCAGTCGGCATTTATTGAACATAGTCAGCAATTAGTTACCAAATGCTTCTTTGAATTGTAGGCACACAAAATAATTCAACAACGATTATCAGGCCAGCAATTTTCTCCTTGTTTGTATATAAACTGTAACTGATCACCTTTACTATCCACATTCGTTAACAGCCTTTTCTTATTTGAACCCTTCGAATTTGCTCTTTATTCTGTTTATCTCAATATCTGAATTATACTTTAAATACTGAAGACAACAAAGCTTTATCAATCATAAATAATTCACTAAAACGGAAAAGCATTTGTAGCACTGAAGCTTCTGGCCTCAGATTTCTTCAATAAATTATAGTATCATACCTAGAATGGAAGAGCCCCTTCACTGAAGAGGACGAATAGTAAAGATACACTAAATCAGATCACATACTTGAAGCTCTGTTCTTTCCAAAACGATTATTTAAAATCATTTTTCTAACGCTAAGTCATCCAGTTTTCGTTCTTATAGAAAATTGCGCAAAACCCATTTCCAGCTTCCTTAGCTCAGTGATTGAGAAACTCGACTGTGGTTGACTATAGGTCGTTATGGGCCCATAACGGCCAGGATATGGATCCAGGACTTAAAATCAACTATAGAATTAATGCATAACTACTGGATTAACGCCATAAACTATATAGGACCTACAGGATTAACTATAGAAAAAGAGTCAGTAGTAGAAAAGAAGAGAAACACGCCCAATGTGACAATCAAAATCGCAATAACAACCTTGTATTTAGCGTAAGTATATTAAAACACTTTTGAGTGTTTGCGATTTTGAAGAGTCAATAGTGTTTGAAAAGCATTCCACGATCACATTCCCTAGCAATGCTAGGGATTCAGAATCCCTAGCAAGAAGCATCTGGTTAGTAAAGTAACATTAGTCCGTCATATATTTTCTTCCTCCTTACCGCGTACCTCTGTGGTGTAATTGGAAAGCACGTCCTGCTAGCAATCGCAAGTTCTAGAATTTTGAATTTCGGTGAAGGCATTTCGAATTCTTCATGTTTTCCTGCTTCAGAAAACAATTCTAATAGCCAAGTCACTGAAATCCACAAGGCAACAGTACCAAGAGAGTTCTTTTTTAAAGAAGGAAGCAAATTTGCATTGAAATTAAAACATTTTAAAGAAGAAATAATTCCAAGTGTCGTTATGAGACACTGTGAAGACATTGTATTTTAATGACAGCAGTTTTAATGAGATGTTTAACATACACAGCAAGTAAAAAAAATCTACCGGTTAGAAAGTAAAAACAAATATCCCGAGTCTTGGAATTAATTTATAACCTATAATACGAAAATTCTTAAGAAGTTATGGATATTCCCAACAGGATGCTCATCGAAAACACGTAGCTCATGTACTCCAAGAATGGTGCTGTTTAATGTGTCCTCCTAAATCACATAAATTAATTTGTCCACTTATCACAGCAACATAGTTTGAATTCTACAGAGCGGTTAAAGCAAGATTTAGATGAAATCCCTTGTGAAAGAACGACTTTAAAAAAATAAATAAATAAATAACTTTAGTAGAAAATTTTACGTTCCTTTTTGTATAATATTGTTACGAAATGTACAGGTACGGTGGGATAGCTTCCCTGCAAAGTAGTTTTAAGGTTGCCATAAAATGGCAAAAGAAGGCAGAGTTGCCACATTTGGCGAGAAATCGCCCATTTGGTGACAAAATTGGCGATATGCCATGGACAGATGGAGAACCTTCTGGAACGAATTCTTACCGGTTTAGCCCAGAATGTTCTCGAACACAAGCCAAAAACTATATTAACCTTGCTGGTTTGCAGTCAGTTAGAGTTTACCTCGTCGAGAGGGCGAGTCACAGTGAACATCGTTTAGAGTGGGAGATTTCATAGTTAGTGTCTCGAGTTAGTCAGTCCGTGCGGAGTCGATTGAGTTGACAGCCTGGCAGCGAGTGCCGAGTGGGTCATCGAGCGCATCGAAAGAGTCTCTTAGTGTATCGTGGATAGTGCATCGTCGAGAGAGTGTCTTGAGATCCGGGAACGACTGAACCGAAGAGTCGGGAGCTGTGCTCTGTGTGTCGTAGGGTGCATCGCGAGTTGTAGCGTGGAGAGTCTCGAGAGTTCGTGGAGTTCCGAGAACGACCAAGCAAAGTTGGGAGCTGTACTCTGGTGCTTTGCAGTGAAGCTGTCTCCATCGTTATAGCCTAATAATCTGGAGGCTGTGTCCCTGATTGTTCCAACGAGTGTATAGTAGATCTTCGACGACTGTAAAACGTGACTTTGGAGCTGTCCTCATTAATATTGGTAAATAAAATGTGTTTCGATACTGTGTCAAGTAGTGTCGTCGTAATTCACTCCAAATCCTCACGAACCCGTAATGAACGTACCGAAGGAAGAAAATAACGTAACAACTGGTGTCAGAAAAAAAAAACGTAACAATATATACAAAAGTATATATGCATACAAAAGTATATATGTATACAAAAGTATGTTATATAAAAACATGAATGAAGCTTATTAAATATATTAATTTATATATTCACTTAACTTAAATGATAAGATTTAGAATAGGTGAATGATTATATTAAGTAATGTAGTATACTTATCAAAAGATTTGGGATGACAAAAAATTTCGAAGAATTTCATAATAATAAAAAAATTAATTTTTATTAGTTTACTAACTGGTTTCAATGGCGTCTTCATAACTCTTTTAAACTATTTTTTAATTTTTCTTAGAGAGAAGGGGGGATGAAAAGAAACTTGTCACCATGCTTAAAAATATAGCAGAATAATGGTCGCTGTGTTCAAGTGAAAAAAAAAATAGTATTATGGTGTAATCAATCTTGCAGATCGTTAAAAAGCGTTTTATCAAAATAATATTAAGCTTGAACTAGAAATAAAGGACATCATGAAAAAACAAAAATTACAACAATCTGAAGCAGATGAGAAATTTTAAGAAAAAATATTTCTAAATTAAAAAGTTTCAGTCATTTAAAAGAATCATTAAAAAAGAACAAAACCCACCTTAGTGATCTGTTAGAAACTTAACCTAAAAATTGTCTATAGATATAAATATTGCACAAAATTTTAGTAATAATGCTGCTAGAATTGAACCCAGGAGGAATAAAAATGGGCAAATTATTGCACGCGCTTATTATTATTAGAATGGGACTGTTTTTTCAAATCTGCCAAAGGCACAAAGATTGATTACTATTAACCAAAGGAAAACTGACAAAGCTAATGATAGACGGAAACCCTTAGGTTAATGCACTACATTTTCACATCTCTATTTTTCAATGCTATGGAACCTTTATTAAGAGGATGTAAAAATACTTTACCTTTTAAGAGGATATAAAGAAACCTTTTATTAAAATCAGTAGATTAACAGAAAGCTCAGCTTGTGCTTACAGAACGAGCCAGTATTTATGGCAACGAACTCAGTAAAGTTCCTTAACTAAGTAAATTGTAAGCTAGGCCAAAGGCTGCACAGACAGCGGCAAGCAAATTGTCTTAAACCTAATATCGACGGAGAACAACGCAACACCGCAGATAAATAGCTGTCAACAGAATCAACGTGACCTTTATCAGGCGGAACAAGCTCTGATTCTACAATCTACAACCTTACTTTAGATACTATCTCTTTCTACCTCATTTCACCACACGTGAACTAGAAATTAACATTCTGGCAGGAAAACGGAAAACAAGAAAGACAGCAAAGGTAGCTGACATAAAGTAAAGTGTTAATAAAAATAAATAAATATTGCACAACCCTCTAATTTTATTTCCTTACTCATCATCCTAAACTTTTATTAGAGGCCAGTTGAGGCTTAATAAGTTTTTACTTTATTTTTTTTTTATCTTCGGTGATTCCATAATCCTATTAGGAATTATTCGCTAATTCCATAAGACGATTTCTGGAGAGTTGTGACAAAATTTGAAAAATTTTTTATTTTGTTACCAAGTTTACATATTTATTTAAGCTACGAGGTAATTCTTTATTATAAAGTAATTGCTAAATAAATATATTTTTACATTTTTATTTCCTATTTTTTTTTTCCCCGATGGAGTGGCAACAATTGGAGATGTGAGTTCTTGGCTTTCATCATTTGTTTAATTCGGTTAGTGGTTCTCTCAAATTCTGATCATATTTCTGCTCAGATTCTTACAACAGCACAAAGATGGTTCAAGAGCATTATATTTTTTACTTTTGTTTAAGTCGTGATGTAAAAGTATTGAATAATGAGGTCGTAAGAGCCTTGAGAATGTTTTTCTTATTATAGCATTCCTAAAATTGAAGTTATGACACAAATAAATGCAAATTCGGTTGTAGAGACATTAGGTATATTTTTGGAAACAAGCAAGATGAAAAATAAGCAATTGCCTTCGCCGGGAATCGAACCACGGACCTCTGGAGATATCGGCCCAGCGTGCAGAACCACTACACCACGAAGGCACGTTAGGAAAGCGGGAGAAAAACCTTACACGGTTTAAAAAAGCATTTTATGCTTTATTATCCAATTATTATTATAAATAATAACCAGACCCTTCACAAGTTAAAGTCAAACTGGATTCTGAATTTTGACTTCGTAACAGTTATTCCTGCAAAGTTTAAAAAAAAAAAAAAAAAAAAAAATCTGATGTGTACAGCACATGATTTCCTTGTACGGAATATTAAATTATACGCATTTTCTTGCATTTCATTTAAACTTATTGGATTGAATTAAATCTATTTCGTCGACAGCGCATAAACCACAATAGAATAAATGCACTCTTTAAAATTCATTACATTTGTTTACCATAGCGACACTCTGGCGCTAGGTTCACTTCATATTTCGTTCATATTATAACTATATCAATGTATGTCTATGTCTTATCACTTAATAAGAGGCAATCGACCATTAACGGCCTTTACCAATATATTATACTTGACTTTAAATGCTTGAGGAAGCGAGTAAGTTGTATCCAATAATATGGAAGTACTTGTGCACATGCTGTGCTAGAACACAGAGATTACTAGCGACGGAGGCTCCTGTGCTGCCGTCCGTAGAATAAATAAACTTTGAACAAATCAGGCGTCGTGGGGCGCCATCTATTAGTAGGGATGAAAAGCATTTTATTTGACTGGAGCTCTGATTGCGCCATCTCTTGCAGGATGTATTGTAAGGCATTTTTAAAATTTTATAAAAATTATTCTTCTGATAAGCAATAATTGGAAAGTGAAATGATGAAAAACACAATTTGCTGTACATTGAAACGTTGCACAAGCGTAAAAACTATTTACATACAAAGTCTACCTGCTTTGGCAGGAACAAAGTCCATAGCGCATTGTAATTTGATAAGTAAATCTATAAGTAAAGAAAATGAAGTAAAATCTTGCCTAAATAAGAAGAAAACAAAAATATATACATTACCACCGACTATTATGGTGAATAGCGCGGGGCCTCTTGTCATATTATAACTCAGAATGCACAAAATTTATATCATTTGAAGAATTATCTAATCGTTGCCACATGTTCTGTTCAAATACTATAATAAAGCTAGAACGATGTATAAAAGAAATTAAGCGAACAAAACAAAACAAAAAAAAAAAAAAAAAAAAAAAAAAAAAACAGTTTTTCACAGACGATTCAGTATTTCTCATTCAATTAATTCAGTTCTCACTTCGCGACAAGGCAAAAATACATAAAAACTCAAAATATCTGTATTAAAAATTACGAAGTAAATCTTAAACACTTATTTCCTCGAAAATATTTCAGAAAGGATTAAGCATGATTTAATTCGCAATAATAAAAAAAGGCGTTATCTTTGTTGTTGCGAAGCTAAGTTTCTCTAGATTGGCAACAAATCCACTATTCTGCTGTTTCAAATGTAAACAAGCAATGGCCGCCATCAAAAAAATTATTCGGCTTAGCGGCACTTAAACAACTTCAAAATTGTTGATAATTCTAAAAATGTTGCATACAGATTTACTAAAGGCATAAAAACCTTAACCGGAAGATAAGAACAACATAATTCAATCATTTTAAAAGCAAAATATGTACAATTTACAAACATAGAAGAGTAAAGAAACTGAGATTACTGAGCCGGGTAACAGAGTGGATATAAAACGTTTTTAATTTCTTCTATTGCAAAAAGCTAATTTAAAAGTCAGAATAAATTTAAGTGTTAAATATCAAGCATATTTATGAATAACAGATCTGTTTCAATTGGTTAACCAGCCTTGGTCATTTGACTTTATAACTGCGTTAAATATAAAACACTAATTTTCAATTATATAATATTTGGCCGCCATTTCCTTGCATCAGTGAGTTAATATTCTAATGAACAAATCATTGTTGAATTTTTTTTAAAACAGAAAGCGTATTTGGAATAGTGATTCTACACTTTTTTAGTTGATAAAACACTTAACTGAAGACTCACGATCTCGTGACACAATAATTTGAAATTTAAGTTATTATTATAATTTTATTGTGATGTTATTCTGTTAACATTTTTCACATTAAAGTGAGGGCTGTGCTTGTTGTCTTTTACAAATTACGTCAATAAGTAGTTTCAGAGCTGACGCACCAACATAAAAATCATCATCAAGATGCAGTAATTTGTATGTCTGTTCATATTTCCTTGTTTTTAATGGAGAAATTAGTGTTCATACAAGTACGGCGTTAAAAAAAGGAAGCAAAATTTTTATTACTCTGAGATCATTTGATACTGACAACGTACATGAATTCCAACGTTGTCAATATCACACGTACCTTCACTGTTATGAATCTTCAGTATCACATGTATCTTCAGTAAAATTCTTTAAAGAACGATTCTAAAGTATCTAGAAATTTGGCTTTTATGAAAGTATTGTATGATAAATCTAACAATTTCGTTTTTTATATCGAAGGGCAGCATGGTGACTTTTGTCTGCTGTATTCACCCATTAGGAAAATATTCCTCTTCTATACAAGTAAAAACAGAGAAAGATTTATTCGATTATTTAATTACAATGAAGCACAATAAGGATATTTGCTGGAAAGGGTAGCCTTCGTGGGGAAATTTCTAACGAAACGATAAGAGAAACATTTTATTAGCTGTGTATGTCTAATATGCATACTTGTACTATATTACCGGCTTCTTCATGCATCCACTTTGAATGTTTTATAAGGTATTTCTCCCGCCTTCTTAGCATGCCTTCGTAGTGTAGTGGTCAGCACACTAGGCGCGTATTCCAGAGGTCCGTGGTTCGATTCCCGGCGAGGGCATTGCAAATTTTTCATCTCTCCTACTTTCAAAAAATACCTAATGTCTCTACAGTTTAAATAAACTGTCTCTGGGAAAGCATAATGTTTACTGTGGAACCAAAAGCAGGAAAATGTCACTTTTTTGGGGGCCGGGTAAAATAAAAATCCTCTCCGATTTTATTAAGTCCTGATATAATCGATTTTTCATCAATAAAAATGTCGTCCTTTTAGTTTAATAAAGGGAAAGAAGAGAAGCGATGACCGTTAAATTTGTTCAAATTTTTAATGAGATTCTGTCGTCAGGCCGCATAAAAGACGATTTCCTTACTTTGTGGAAAATGAGGGGGAAGAAAAATAAAATAACAGCGTAGACGTAGTCTGATCGTTAATACACATCGTGATTTATGATCGAAAGACACAGAACACGTGAACGGCATGCGCGTGTCATGCTCGAAAGGCGAAAAAATCCTTCCAAAAGGATTACCCGGTGCTCTGCTAACAAATAAATCTCAATCGGTTGAGCTTAGCGTTTTTTCAAGATTGTATCTCTCATAATTTCCTATCGTAAATGTTGTAAATGTGAACTGTGAACTACTGTCGGCACTGTATAAGGCTTTCATTAATTTCTGGTAATAATAAAGATAAGTAAGTAGCGTCGATTTAAATGTTAATGTTGTTATTGTTATTAAAATATAATTGACTTAAAATTCTCGCATGATGCCTATATGATTCTCGTGAAATGTCTATTTTTGTTTATGTAGGCTCCCCAAAACCAAGCATACAATCTTGTATTTATTGCTTATCCATAGACGCTTAGATTTTCTGAACACTGTCAGTCAGTCTACACGTCATATAGCTATATTACGTTTAATAGCTTCTCAAAATGTGTAAGGGATAGACATCGCATAATAAGATTTAAGTGAAAGGAAAAGATTAAAAACTTGCACATAAATAAATAATAAGTTTAGCCTTCCTTGACTTAGAAAGAAGAATAAAGGATTCGGTTGTTTAGAATTTCGGACACCTGTGTTTGGATAACATACCTGAAGCAAAATAATGATACAATAATTAAAAATGCTTAGTGATACCGAGTTTCAAGTTCCCCTTTATAAACAACAGATTACTTAATATTTAACTTTAGTTATCTCTTTTATACTACTGCGTTACGGTTTCTCGGATGTTTATTAACGTAGTAAGACCTGATAAGCAGGAAGAAATGAAAAATCTATTATAAATATACTATAATTCCATGACACACAATAATAAACACACTGAGCACAATAAATAGCTCAAGAAGAACCTGGATATTGAGCGCTTCTTCCTTAATGCACTAAAAATATCGTTAGTTCCTCAAATCATTCTCAGCCACTCTCCTTAAATCTCAATTCAGCTTACCGATAAATCCCACTACGGATTCAGAACTGAATTCCCCCCCCCCGAGCTCTTGGATTCGTATCTGTATACTGTAGCATGGGCCATGAAAACCATAATTACCAAAAGTTCAGCAGACTTTTGGAAGCATCAGTCTTAAGGTTTGTGCTAATGTATGTTTGCGTGTATCTTCCAGAAACTCACCAAGTCGGCGACAAAAATTGTTCTTCCGTAATGTTTGTAATTGAAATGTTCTACTGCCTTCACGACAGCTGAAATCTCTTTCCTGGTCACATAGTAAGTTCTTTATGGTTTTGAAAAGTTTTTACCAAAACAGGCAAACTCCTGGTCATCAGTTTCTTGTGAAAGAACAGCTCCAATTCCTTCATTGCTGGAGTCATTATCGAGAATAAAGTTGCATTCCGGTTGGAAATAAGCTAACACAGGAGCAGAATATCATTCAGAGTAAAAGTATCATTCAGAGTTTTAAATTCTTCTTCACGATCTTTAGAATTCAGATTTCAGAGAGAACTTCGCTGTAGTTAGGCGGGGTAAAAGCCTTGCGATTTTGAAGAAACTTTTAACAAATCTTCGATAGTAAGTGAAGAAGTCTAGAAGCTGCTTAAGCAATGAACGTCTTGAAGGTGATAAGTCGTGAACAGCTTTAACTTTCTCAGAATCTGTGCGTATATCTTCCGAAAACATAATATCATCAAGACAGCTAACTTCTTGGGGAAATAATTTGTATTTCGAAGGAGTAAGCTTTTATAGTAGTTTATGAAACCTTTTATAGGACTCTTCCAAATGTTTTTTAAAAGAACGACTTACTAAATTAATGTCGTCGAGATATACAAGGCATGTGTTGTGCCTCTTCCGTATATGCCACAGTGAGCCTGGCAACAACGGCAGTGGAAATGATGGTTACAGAATTTTGCTCGAGCATTAAAACCTTTCAGATGTTTGACACTTATCTCTTTCTAAAGTTAGTTTTAATTTTTAACATCGCGTTATCAAATGAAGTTTCAGTTTTTGTTGGGTGACGTACGAATGAAATCCGCTGTGTATTAAGGAGATTTTTTAATTTATTTCATTTATAAAATAAGGTCCCCTATATCTATGTTCGGGGTTCAAACGTTTTCGAGTTTAGGAAAATCACGCCAGGCTTATTCTCGACATGCAGATATGTAGAGCTTTTATGTTACTGTAGATGTGCCTAATTTGTAAAAATAAAACTACATTAAATATTCAGAATTTCAAAATGGTAATTTTATTTTGTCGTAATTGACTATACATTCTCTATCGGAGCCTGTTGCACTCAGGCGGATAAAGAAATAATAAGCGATAAGAAAATAATCGAGTTTTGCTCATGACACAGAAAATGACGAACCAGCCAGGAATATATTTATATCTACAGTGGATCCCAAAATAGTTCGTACACTTTAAGAATTGGTAGAGAAAGCGCTGTAGCCCGGAATTGAATTCAAATATAAAGCCCAATATTTTATTCTTATCATCTCCATGCGATTTTGAATAAAACTAAACTTTTTTTATTACTCACTTATTTTCTTTTTCTAAAAGTGAAAAGTGTAAGGAGGCATAGATAAAACACGCCACAAAATTGATCGTACACCGAAACATTTCCTAAAAATTTCATAAATAAAATTATTCTCTGGCGCTTTTAATTTTTGCATTTCGAAGACGTTTAAATTTCACTTGGCTTTATTCTCTTCTTACTTACTTTGTTATATTTTATTTAATACTTAAAAATGGGTCGTAGACTTAAGAAAACAATTGATCAATTTTCATCATAAAGGTGGAAAATCGATCCGCGAATATCGCTATTTCAGTAAATTTATCCCATTCTACAGTGCAGCACGTGATAAAATGCTTTAAAGAAAATCGAATCGAAAATGAAGTAAGATGTCGTTCGCCAAAGTTAACTCAACGTGATTTGAGATTTATAGTTAGAAAATTTATGATAAATCCACGTTTGAGTTCTGTAAATATCTGAGTTCTACAAGAATTACTTTTGTACTTCCACCTGAAACTATTCGACGAGTTACTCACATCAGCTGGATTACATAAACGCTCTACTCGAAGATAATGTTTTATAAGTGTGTAAGGAATTTCTCCCACCTTCCTAGAGTGCCTTTGTAGTGTAGTAATCAGCACACTGAGCCGGTATTTCAGCGATCTGTGGTTCGATTCACGGCGAAGGCGTTGCTAATTTTTTATCTCTTCTGCTTCCAAAAATTACCTAATGTCTCTACAAGTGCAAGAAAATAAAAAGCTCATTCTTAATCAAAAACTCATAAATCTTTTATAAAATATGAAACAGATAATAAAACAAATTCAAAAATTAGACTTCTAGATGCCCAAATTCGGGTGAAGATGTATCAAAATTTGATGACTTTAGGTACCGTTGTTTTATCACAATGAGGGAAGCATACATACATTTATGCTGATTCTTCTTTATTTAATTTCTTTAAATATAATACAGGGCTCTAATGTTTGATGGCAACAATTTAAAAAGTGATTCGCCGTTTCTGGTGAATCAAAGCAAAATGCCAAAACGAAATCAATATAGTCCTTCTGGGCTAACGCCCTTTAGGCTCTTTTTTTAAAATATATATATATATATATATATATATATGCAGCAATGGGAAGATGCGCTTTTGACAGCAACTCGTTTCGAAAATCGAAAATTTTTCTAAATGTAGGAGATTTGTCGCTTAAATTAATTTTTCATTAAACAAAAACAAAAAAAAAAAAAAAAAAAAATCTGAAATGTTTCAGATTTTAAATTACGTCCAAAGGGGCGTTTTTTAACATTTTGTGTGTTACCTTTCTTTATTAAATATCATATTCCTCGCACTTAAACCATAAGATCCAGTGCAACAGCAATATCGCAAATTAGTTTTAAAACGAGCATATCTTTAGAATATCCGATACAGAGACTCACGCGCTGGAGATAAAAATGTTTTATCTGCACAACGTTGCCATTGCTCGCTTTGAAATACTTGAGTTTGTTAATCAAAAATTCGTCAAAGTTTTAAAAAATAGGAAATCGATCATAAAACAAATTTCAAATTTCAAATTTGGTCTTCCACATGCTCATATTCGTTGGAGGATTACGTTATTCAAAATTCGATGACTCTATGTACCGTTGTTTTATCACAATACGAGAAATATACATACATTTACGCAGATTTTCATTATTTAATTTCTTCAAATATAATGCAGGACTCTAACATTTTATGGCAACAGTTTGAAAAGTGAACCGACATTTATCCGTCCGACGCAAAATGCCAAAACGAAACTAATCGAATTCGGGATTCAAATCCCTTTGGACTAAAAAAAAAAAAAAAAACCTACTGAATTCTATGCCCAGAGTGAAAGCTGTCGTAAATGCTGCAAGATGCACAATACTGACAGAAATTCTACAATATTTACTAATATGTGCATATTTCCTTAATGTGTATGAACACTTTTGTGAGCTAACTTTCCTGTTGCTTTTTGATTATTGATAACACCCCAAAAAAACTTTCCTTATGTACATGAAATAACTAATGTATTTTTGCTGAGAGAAATGTATAGATATTATTAAAAAATTCTCATTCTAAAATATTAATTTTTTAAAGACTAAGCCAATATTTCACTGAAACTCGTAAGTGTACGAACATTTTTGGGAGCTATTATAGTTGATTAAGTATTGCATTGTATTAATATAGATGTAGAATATTATTTTAAATTGTCAATGTAAAAAAAGTTATGCATTAAATCGTCTGCAATGTGGAAATACGTATTTTATATTTGAATTAATTTTAACTTTCTGTATTATGAATGTTATGACCTATATTTATTCATTTTTATTGTATTGAGTTGTATTTTTGGGATTACTACTAAAGATTTTTCGAAAGATTTGTCAGAAATACTCATAAAATTATAGATTTTGAGAATTGGGTCTGCATTTAAAGGTAAAAATGAAAGTTGATAAAAGGAAAAACGTGCAATGGCCCGTAGTGCTTTGACCAGAAATGCTAAGGTTTTAAAGGAAGAACTTCGGAAAAATAATCAGGCAGATAAAGCCTATGAAACGACAAAATTATGAAGTTACAAATGATAATTTCTGAGTTGAAATCTCATAATTCAAAGATCTAGATTTATTGATTAAGGGTAAAGTCGCTGAAGATGATCTAGAAATTGAAGTTATAAGCTGCGAGAAATATCCAGACAAATTTAATCACGTTTAGCTGTCGGGTGAAAGAGAGAACAGATAATGCGGATGACCGTAATGTTAATACAAGTTCTAACACGGATAGAAGCATACGTGCTTCTAATGAAAAACGGTACAAATTGCCAAAAATTCAAATTTAAAAATTCGATACGAAATTATTATCTCGATGAGAAAATCTTACATTTAGGGACCAAATTAAAAAGATCCATAAGGATAAAGAAATTGATGGTGTTTCCATTATTTAATCAATGTTATCCGGAGCTCCTAGTGAGCTGATAGGTAGTTAGTTACCTTTGAAAGGTGAAAAATTACCCGAAAGCTATTTCTGCGCATGAGCAGCGTCTTAGCAACAAAGAAACTTTAACTCATATACAGAGGCTGTTCACATATCTTTAGACGATGTATATTGTATTCACAAAACTAAATTACATAAAATTATTGTGTTTTAAATGTTCTATTTGACATCCCTTATTCTGAACTATCTTTCGACACCGCAATTCCAGGATAATAATGCCTTTAGAAGTGGCAGAAGAGGTATTCTATCCCATTCCTCCCGAACAGCTTTCCAGAGTCCTGTTAGGGTTTTGGGACAACGTTTGGATAATGCAGTTTTTAAAAGTCCGAAAGCACAAAACTCCATAGGTGACACATCGGGAGATTTAGTAGAGATATCAGTGAAGGGTATGGCCTTGATACCAGTTTTTTGTTCCATTTCTTTTAGGAAATTTACAGTGGATTTTGATGTGTGACTGCTAGCTTTGTCCTGATGGAGTCTCACAGATGGATGGCACTATGGGTAAAGCGATGGTATTTCATTCAGAAAAATTGGCGATAAAATATGTTCCCGATAGTATTTGGAGTTAATCTTGAAATTTTTTTGCACTCTCTTTATTTTTAACTTGCCATTATCATAAAAACCAGCAACAATCATGAATCCCTTAGAAAAACTTTCTTTCGATTCTTTGAACCATGTACTTAATTTTTTTTCTCCCGTTTTATGATAATAAATGGCTCTTTTTTTGTTACAATCATTTAAATACACATTTGCTTCATCTATCGTGACAATTGTTTTCCATTTTTCTTTGGATAAGTGTTTCTCATATAGAATTCTGCAGCGTGTCCTGCGTTGAGCGATATGCTTTGGAAGAAGACGATGCACATTGCGTTTTTTCGCTTTCTTAAGATTTAAATCAACGTTTATCATTTTGTTTACAGTGGACACCGAGCATTTTAATGATTTTGCAACTGTTCTTTGACTAGGGGGATTTTCTTTTAACATTAAACAATGTACCTTTGCAATAGTCAAAGATGTCCGTTTTTTCCTTGGATACTTGTTTGGAATTTTTATCCCATTTGAGGATCCAAATTGACGTTTTTTTCCTTTCTTGTTGATGATATTACCTATCGACGCTTTAGATATCACAAAACCATGACTCTCACATCGGTTTTGGATAACGGAATACGCATATTTCTCTTCGGAAAGAGTGCAAATGTAGCCTTCGAGCCACTGCTTTGTTAAATTCGCCATTTTTAATAAAAACAAAACTTTCAAGCCACAGACGATAATTTTGACTTTTAAAAACATAGTACAATTGCAATTACTTCTTTTGCAGCAAACGAGTTTTTATTACCGCTTTCCAAAATTGTCAAAAAATGTGCGAACAGCCTTTGTAATGTGAGGGAACTGCCAAAATTAATTATCCAAAATGTACGCTTGCAAGGGAAGGATAAATTGCCTCTAGTGTTACTGTTTGACAAAATTGAATCATACCTTAGATGTCTAGATTCTGGACCCTAGACACCTGGCACCTGGAAGCCTGGGGGGCTTAAAAATTTTTACTAGTAATCCCAAAAATATAACTAATTATTTCTGGTTATACCCCATGATCGAGTCCTGTCTATCAGGTGAAATGCTTCGTTTATGGCAGAGATGTTCAGTACCAAGGGATCACTAAGGGTTTACGTTCAGTACCAAGGGATCAAGTCTCTCATATCTCTTAGAAGTTTTGCGTAAAGAGCTCAAAGGAGAGAAAAGAGTCAAACTTGTCAGGTTTCGATTCGAATTTTCTCCTACTTCGCGCGATGAGCATTCTAAAGATGTAAAATTTAGGAACAAAAACCGTCTCGAGTGTATGAAGTTTACTTGATAACAAGAAAAAAAAAATGTGTGTTTTTGCGGAAAAACTCACAAAAGCAAAGAATGTTTTACAGCTCGATCCCTGTCCTTCGACTAATTAAGAGAATTAAAGTGCTGCCTATGCTGTCTTAAGCCAAGGCATTTTGAAAAGCAGTGTCAACGATTTACTTAGTGCTATTTATGCCAGAGATCTCACTCCCTAATTTTATGTCTCAGGGAACCAGAGAACAAGATTGAAAATAAGGCGAAAAGCAAGGGCCATGTCCCGAGGTACCAGAGAATAAGATTAAATCGAAAAGCAGAATCAGTTACGGTACAAAGTACCGTGTCAACCCCCTATGTATCAAGGCAGTCGCACTTATGACTTCAATGGTTGAGGTAGACGCAGGCAATATAAAGAAGGTCAGGTGCCTATTCGATTGTGGATCGCAGAGATCTTATGCTTTACGATCTACAGTTGAAGCTTCAAATTTGAAAAGCACTTCCTCTGAGAATTTTACTCATACACTATTTGGGGTAACAAGAACTGAGTCAAAAAATACAAACACTATTCTATGAGACTTAGTCCGGTTGGGAAAAGCACAGAGTACCAGTTTTGTGTCCTGGATCAAGATGCAAATCTGTTTCCTGGATACCACGCATTCCTTAGGGCTCGTTATTGAAGAGATTAAAAAGACACAGAATTTGAATTTCAGTTGTTAGCGATGATCACCTTGGAAATACCTTGGAAATAGAAATCCTTTCAGTCGAATTCGCCTTTGTCGAGGTCATCATTTCATCACCCTTAGCTGCTGCTTCTTCTGGGCTGGCAGCAGTCATGTCCATAATGGCTTTCAGAGGCTCTTCCATCTTCCTGGTTATCAGCATTCAGTACTCATCCCTAACACCAAATGCTGCAAGTTAGTGTTCGTTGATGTTTCTATAGAAAATATGACTAGAAAAGCAGGAAGAATGGAATAACTTATAAAAATTCCACGTCACAAAAAAATTAGCACACACAACACAATAAACAGCACAGGGAGAAAGCACATATTAAACAGTTCGTTCTTTAGCGCACAAAAAGTATCGTTAACTTCTCAGGTCACTCTTAATGTAAAAATTAAATCATAATTCAACTAACCGTTAAATCTTACAACTAATTCAGAATTTAACTCCCAGGTTCTCTGACCCGTATTTATATACTGCAGCATGGGCTCTGGAAACTAGAATGATTTCAAAAGCTCAGAAAACTTCTGGCAGAATCGGCCGTATGACTTCAGAAATGTGTTTTCGAGAATCTTCTAGAAATTCGCCAAATTGGCGATAATAATTGTCGCCAAAGCGCTTCAGCAATGACTTTGCCTGTATCTCGCGTTCAACTTGAGTTACACTAAAGATCCAAACCATTATGACCACCTACTCAATAACGCGTTGCGTCAGCTTTGGCCTGCAAAACAACTGCAACTCGCCTTGGAATGGATGCCACAAAGTTCTTGGTAGATGACTGGAGACAGGTTGTACCAAATGTCTAAGAAGCGGTCACGTAAAGTCGAGATATTCCGACATGGTGGTGTTTGAGCTCTGAGCTGCCGCTCCATGACATCATAAATGTGTTCTATCGGGTTAAGATCCTGCGAACTAGGTGGCAAGAACATTAATTGGAATTCATCCTTATGCTCCTCGAATAATTCTAGCACAATGCGAGCTTTTTCCTTCCAGATTCCATTTCCAGCTGGGAAGAGAGACGCCATGTAAAGGTGCAGCTTGAACGTAGTTATGTTCAGAGAGTCCGCAGCTTTTATGATCTGTTCTATGACAATTAAGGGTCCTAAAGCCCCGATACGAACGTCCTCCAAAGCATAATACCGCCACCACCATCCTTGTATGACTGCTGTACAGGGAGGGGTGAAAACTGTTCGCCTGAAAGACGGCGTACTCTGACACGACCATTGACGTGAAGAATGAGAATCGTGATTTATCCGACCAAGCAACTGTCTTCCACTTGCCTCAATCTCGATGTTTCCAGGCTCACTGTAGACGTAGACGACAATGATGCTTGGTCAACAGAGACACACGATTGGGACGTCTGCTGAGCAGTCCCATATCCAACAGTGTTCGCTGAACTGTGTGTTCCAAAACACTTGCACTTGAACTGGGCTGTCAGCTGAGCCACCGCCTGGCGCCAATTTTGCTGCATCAAGCGGACAGTATCCGTATTTTTCTTTGATGACGCGTGGACGTCTACTGCTGGTTTCACCGTCATTTATCCTTTTTGCATAAATACTAACAAGCAGATCTTGAATAACCTACCAGTCGTGCAGTTTCGAAGAAACGAGACACTCGTTTAAAGTCTTCGGGCTATTACAATCTGCCATTTAGCAAATGCGTTTACATCAGCAGCCTTTCCCATTTGTTGTTGTTAGCTTGTCCATATTACATGGAACAATGGTTGCCAGAGCCTACTCCAGAGAGAGGTTGGACTTCCCATCTCTCGCAAAAGTAAGCGCAGGAAGAATAATTCCTTACCTTCTCTAGTAGCGGTTAAATCCCATTCGCAGTCAATTACATGGCCCTCCACGTCACCCAGATACATTCGTTGAAAAATGTGGGGATGGTCGTAATGTTTTGGCTCTTGAGTGTATTTTTACAATTCAAATATTACTGCACTGAACTACCTGTATGTAACAAATAAACACTTAAATGCAAAATGGCCATAAATTCGATTAAAAGCAAATTAAACTTTACTTCCAAAAGCAATAAATAAACAGATAACTAAACAAAACAAATACAATACTATAATAATATAGAAAAACTGCAGTGCGATAAAAATTATTAAAGTATTTACAAATATTAACAATAAAATGTTATATTTCTCTTATTTTTAAGATTATCATTTTTAAATATGCGCAGTCAAGCGTGTAATAATCCAAACTTTCAACAAAGTTTATTAAAAATATCACACCAGACATTTTCACCTCTGCTCATAACTCCGAATAGCTTGAAGACCTCAATTTGGAACTCGCTCATACGTCTTCCGCTTGCCGAAGGGCACTTGATCTCGAACGAAAAGTTCTAATGCAGCCATACTGTTTGATAATTGCTAAGGAACAGAGACATTTTTCGTCATAACTAATGACATAAATTATTTAAAGCAATAACACCTGCCCACCCATCTCTCTGGGCAATTTTGAGTTCTTTCATAATTTAAGAAGCTTTTTGTTTCGGGGTAATATATCTATTCAATGCATCCTAGGCATCCATTGTATGAGTTTTATGTCCAAAAGAATATCCAGGTCATGTCATGCGTTCATTAGCTTCCTTTACTCGTGAATGAGTCAACGTATTTCAGCTGTCTTATGTGGGCGTGTATTGTTATCCATGAACAAAATATCAAGACAAACTGCACCACGAAAAAGAAGGACATAACACAGGAGAGTTTTGGTGAAGTACCGCTGAGTATTTTCTTTAAAGATTCAACAAGAGTTCTGCTGTTGCGCATGATATCCGCTCAAATAATTATTCTTCGACCAAAGTGATAAATATCGTGGATACTCTGGTAATGGTAACGAGTTTCTCTATATCCACATTAGCTAGTGTTTAGAATCTTTAATGTATTGAAGTGGGATTTGTCAGGTAATATGACTGTGGACCACTGATGCTGATCCCAACAAATATGATCTTTACACCAAAGAAATCGTTCTTTGCTTGGAGAGGAATGTAAGAACAGGCGTACATATCATATAAGCCAATATTATTTAGTCGCAGATAAACTAGTGCTGGTAGCGTTGACAAAGTTTTCGGGTGTCTGACCAGGAGTAACACTTCTGTTCCTTTTCACCATCGGAGCAATATATCTTTCCTCTCGAGGAGTGGTGGTCCTTCTACCGCCAGCATAATTTCGCAAGGCACATCAACTTTAGGCAGCCTTCTATAACAGACAGATAATACTCTTCGATACGCCTATTGCTGAAATAATATATAAAAATTATGGTTACTTTGTTTATTTCAGTGTTAATTCTCCCAGCCTCGAGATGTCCATCTGCTCAAACACGATCGTACACAGATTTACAAACACGTAATATAGACATTCTTCAGTCAATATTTGCCTTCAAAAATTAACATTTGCAATAATATTTTCAGAAATCGATAACGTGATTTTTCTCCCAAACGTTACCGCTTGCAATAACGAATAAGGAAACAATGCAAGTGCACAGGCTTTTGTGAGGTTCTGTCCTACACCGCCCTCTCCACTTAGTTTTTATGCGATTGCGTGGCTGTCAGGAATGAAAATTTTCATTAACCAATTCTTCCTTAGGAAATGTCAAGCAGTATAAGAGGAGTACAAACGTATTAAAAATTCCAAAACTATTTAAAGAGTTATAGTTCACCCAACAGTAATATTAAAAACAATAATTCAAAATAAAGCCTTGTAAGGATCTTAAGTTTTACTAACGTTTATTTTATTTTAAATCTTTACTATCACTTCTTATTTTCTACTTCCGGCCAGAATTAAAAGCGTTAACTTATTTATGCAAATTTGTCTTGCGAACGCCAAGTACTTAAGTTGTGGCTTTTTGCCAAGCAAGAGAGAGGAAGGAGCTATTAGAAGCAGGCCGCTTGCCTAGTAGTTTTACTCGGTTGCTGGTTGCCTTCAAGGCTAGAGGTTTAATCCTCTTGATAATTTTAAACGTATCGTAGTGTTAGCAGTTCTCTGTACTACCGTATTTTTCGCCGTATAAGACGCACCGGCTTATAAGACGCACCCAATTTTAAAGGAGGCAAATCTAGAAAAAAAAGATTATGAACCAAATTCTGTAGTAAAATATTTTATATCAACTGTATAAAGTTAACAGCAGTTTAAGAAAAATTTTATGTCAACCATGTAACATACTAAGAGCTATCTTTACTCTCATAAACAGTCAGCAAACAGTGAAAGTAACAAAAATAAGGCTGTCATGTTTTTATTCTAACCCCAAGAATTCCTCTTCTTCGCTGCTATCAGAAATGAGGAAGGACAGATCCACGCATTTTGGTGCGCATAGAAAGGCCAGATCTCTTCATAAATCTATTGCACCACGATGGTGATCCGGTGAAATCCTGAATGCCTTTCTCCACAGCAATGCGTTTGGCCTCATAGATCATCATTTTTGTTGAGACAGAAAGTCCATTTTGCCGGTGACGTGTGATCCACTCCTTTACTTCTACCTCTAACTCTGGCCACTTTGCAGTTGGTCCACGCAAGGTGTGCTTGCTTTTATCCAACTTTTGGAGCTGATCCTCCTGTTTCCTCCACTCTCTTATCATTTTCTCAGTTGGAGGTGGCCCAAAGTGTCTCTCCGCTGCTCTGTTTCCATGCTCCTTAGCAAATTTTATTACTTCCAGCTTGAAAGCAACTTTATATGCCAGTCTCTTCTGCTTCGACATCTTGATGGGGTGGTATGAAATATGATATATTTCATTCAGATATACCATACTACATATATCACAGCTCACAGCTATCCGCGCCTCCGCTTGCTCCCGCACTGCGATTGGCTGAGCGAAGAGACGCGTGCCTTCACCCGCTCCCGCGCTGGCTTACGAGACTTTAAAAAGTGCACAAAGCCAGTGCGGGAGCGAGCGAAGGCACGCGCCTCTTCGCTCAGCCAATCGCAGCGCGAGGCAGAGACCGTCCAAATACAGTGCGAGGCAGAGCGGGGCTTCCTGGTCTCAGACGTCGCCAAGAGGTGGAAGGGAACGGAGTGGCCGAGTATTCCTGCGGTAAGGTATGTATGCAGAGGTGGAGGGGAGGCGGAGGGCCATGGTGGGCTTTTGTATTTGCTGTATAAGACGCAGGCACTTTCCCCCCCCTGATTTTGGGGAGAAAAAGTGCGTCTTATACGGCGAAAAATACGGTACATACGGCTTTTTACTAATATACGGCCAATCTTGGAGTAGGCACTTGTTTGATTAATCCAAAGTTTAGTTAGAGTTTAGTTCATATTTTTATATTCTTACGTTCAGACCACAAGTGGTTGGTCTCTGTATTCCGAAGTCCGGAAATCATTGTAAAGAGAGAAAAATAAAGGGTTTCGTATACCCTTCCTGTGTGTATTGTCTACTTACCAAATTTATTGAACATAGCTTTAGTAAGCTCCCTGTTCCGAGTCAGGACATTTAATGTTCCCAAAGCAAGTAAGGAGGAACACAGAACCTGATAGCCTATTAAAAAGAGTAAAAGCCGTTTTTAAAATTTAACTATAATAAATGGAAATATTATTATTGTACTTTAAACGGTCGCTAGGGTGACAATTAAAAAAAAAAAAAAAAAAAAAAAAAAAAAAAAAAAAAAGAAGAAGAAGAAGAAAAAGAAAGTGTTTATCAGAATTCTAGTTTGATGGATGAATTTGAAATATGTTAAAGCCCTCCGAACGTGTAAATAATTATAAATATTTCATTTAATTAAAGTGTTTCATAAGAATCGACATTGTTTTTTCTCAGTCGTCTTTATTTGGTGACTACAAAAATTATGGTTACTTTGTTTATTTCACGGGATGCATTTGCTAAATCTTCAGTTTCATCAGCTTTCGGCATCTTTCATGTTCCGCGGATCACCAGTTTTCACAGAAGCAGACCTGTTAGAGTACTTTCGTGTGAAGCGTTCCACAATTGCAAAGTGTTTTTGTTGTTTTTGAAAAGGATAAATGTTATTAAACTATCACTGGTTCTATGTGCATTCAGTCCATTTCGAAATCGTACGCATGTAACAATTTTTCGCGTCAGAAGTGGTACAGAATGTTGGTGAAAAAAACGGCGGATAGGCAATTAAGACAGCTGGTGACAAACTTCGTAGCATTCCAAGAAAAGACGGTTAAAATAGAGATGAAAGCAGGCCAAGGAGAGATGAAAGCGAGCCAAGAAAGATGGAAGTGCCCGTGAAGTCAGTTAAAAAAAAAAAAAGATGGTAAAGGCCGTCAAGAAGGCCAAGAAAAGGTGGAAAGGGCTGTCAAATTCGTTGAAGAAGAGATGAACGTGGGCCCAGGAAAGATGGGAAGAGCCTAAAGTCACTTCAAGAGAAGACTGAAGCAAGTAAGGAGAAAATGAAAATATAAACTACTGCTATAATAGAAAAAAATTCGAAGCTACGGAAAGCAGAATAGACATGGTTGAAAATAAAGTTGAAGAAACTGAAGAAAGAGCTTGCGCTGTCGAACAACAGATCGAAAAAAGTGTTTTTACTGAATCGAAGATGAGATCGGAGAAACAGAAGAAACTGGAAATTTCTCGCCGGATGGGGGAACGGGAAGAGCATCTGTTTTCAGTTGAGTTCAGAGTATTGAAAGATCTCCATGCGAGCTTCGTTTTTTTCGCTTTACCTTAGGTTCTTAGTAGTTTAAAGTGGTAACTACTGAATGTGCTTTATTGAGAAGAGCTGTACGAGTACTTTTGTGTGGAAAACTGTAAAGTGCTTTATTTTAAACTGTAAAGTGAACTGTAAAGTGCTTTTATTGTTTTTTTTTTTTTTTTTTAAATAATAATAAATAAATAAATAAATTTCATCAAGCTATTATTGGTTGTGTACATTCAATCCATTTCGAATCCGTAAGCACGAAACAACATGTATTTAGAAATCTATACCTGTGTAAGAGCCTGTGCGTATTTTGACTTCAGTTAGTGAAGTGATAGTTTAGCAAGGCTTTAGGCGAAATCGCTGACATGTTCATGTGTTACTGTGTTTGTCACTAAAAGGGAGTTTCATTCTTTCAGATAAATAACCTACACCACTTTAAATATATTAGCACCCTGTCTTCAAAATCTTAGTCAAATAAAATGTAGAAGAATGCTTGAATAGTTATCAGAATCTTCTTCAGCTGACCAATAGCTCAAGTAAGAGTAAAAAATTTTAAATATGCTTTTCATGTGACTAGAGATGCCTCTGACAAGTAACTGGCGGCAGTACGAACAGTTGTCGGACCACAGAGAAGCAGGTTGGTCGAACAGGCGTACCAGCCGCCTCCTCGGTCGGCGCGATATGGTAGTTGCTCGGTGTTGCCAACAATAGATCAGGAAAGTGATAATCTACCATCAGGGCGTCCCAGGAACACAAAACGAGCGCAAGGATTGCACAATCTTTACAGCGGCCACTTCCGCAACACCAATGTCACTGCAATCGATTAGACGCCATTTGCCACCTTTCAGGCATCCGGTGGTATCAAGGGAAAACAAACCATTCCGAGACGACTGGCCGACGCTGGCATATGCTGCCGACGTCCCTTACGACGTCTAACACTGACCCCAGATTATAAGCAATGTCGACTGGATTTTTGCCGAACTCATGCAAGCTGGGTATGACCGACTGGATGCGTGTGATCTTCAGCGAAGAATTCCGATTCAGTCTCAATGCTGATAACTAACGTACACGCGTATGGAGGCGGCCAGGCCAACGGTCCGATCCGGTATTAGTTGTCGAGCGGCATACGGCGATTACACAAAATGTGACAGTATAGGGAGCGATTTGTTGGGACACACGATCATCTCTAGTCGTCCTTCAAGTCATCCTATGACGGCTCGCAGTTACGTGGACGTCATTTTAACGCCGGTTGTACTGCCTATACTATAAAGTCACCCAGGTGCCATTTATCAGCAAGACAACGCTCGTCCACATACTGCGCGACTCTCCCAACAATGTCTTCAAGGATGTGACGTACTCCCGTGGCCTGCCAGATCTCTCTCCAATAGAGCGCGTTTCGAATATGCTTGGAAGACAACTGCAGCCGTCCCGGAATGAATGAACGAAATACCCCCCCCAGTTAATTCATTCATTCCGTGAGCGGTGGGGAATTAACTACCCAGTTACAAAGATTATGGTATTTGTAACATTTTTCCTGCCATAACTTCATAAAAACACGATCTTTTGTTCTGAATTTGTAATCATTTGTTTATCTCCTCATATACTACATACATGTTAAGTTTTATGATAGTAGCTCGTTTCATTCTGGATGTATATATTTTCTGTCACATAAATTATTGTTATTATTGATAGTTACGAAATTCATCCATAATAGGCGTGACAAAAACTGTTACAGGTTTTAGGTAAAAAACAAAATATATTTTGCTAACCCAAAAGGCTATTAATTTCGTTTTCGCATTTTACATCGATTCACTGTAAACGGCGAATCACTTTTCAAATTGTTGCCACCAAATATTATCGCCCTACTTTATATTTAAAGAAATTAAATAATGAAGAATCTGCATTAAATGTATATGTTTCTCGAATTGTTTTGAAACAACGGTACCTAAAGCCATCTATTTTGAATACGGTAATCCTCCACTGAATATAGGCATTTGGAAGCCGGAATTTGTTTTATTATCGATTTCATGTTTTGTAACACTTTAATGAATTTTTGATTAACAGACTCAATGATTTTAAAACGAGCAGTGGCAACAATGTACTAAAAAAAAATTTTTTTTATCTCCAGCTCGCTATACTGTGTATCGGAAATTCTAAAGCTATGCTAATTTTAAAGCTATTCTGCGATATTGCTGTTGAATTGAATTTTATGGTTTAAGTGCAAAGAACATGATATTTAATAAATAAAGGTAACATAAAAAAGTCCCTTTGAGCGTAATGTAAAATCTGAAAGCTTTCAGATTTTTTTTTTTTTTTTTAGTTACTTATTTTTTTTCCTTGAAATCTCTTGAAACAAAATACGCGCATATCTTTTTAATGTAAAACATTTAATGGTGAGAAATCATAAAATATCACGAAGAACTGCTTTCAACATGTTTCTTGAGACCGTGCCTTAAACTCTAAATGATAAGATATAGTAAAATAATGATAAATCAGTCAACTCATTTTAAAGAGCATGTTTATAGGTCATTTTTAGCATCTTTATTTGCACGCAATCTTACGTTAATTAACCAGTTATTGATAGTTTCAGTCTTTACTATAAATTCTCCTCTCCATCTGAACGCAAATAAGTAGAGTAATTAAACTGCGGTTTTCGGATTTTAAGACAAAGCATAATCGCGTGCGCGCTACGTTGTTGATTTCTTGCTAGTTGTGATAGTTGTAATTATTCGGCTTTAGGTTCTGTCGTTGCCGACGCTTTAATTAATAATTTATTATAGGCACTTTAAAGTCGTAATGATCCTCTCGTCATTTTCGATTGTAACGTATGTCGCCATCACTACACAGTGGGGTCACCATGGTTACGAGGTAAGTTAAAAGACGTGAAATTACCTTGAAGTGCCTATTCTAAAACAACAGACTAAAGTCTCTCTGACAAATTAATTATAATTGATTCATATATTATAATTAACTATTACTTTCTATAAAAATATTTTTGATTTTATAGTAAGAACTGGAATACAGTAAAACTGGAGCTCCTTATACAGACATTTTTGACTTATTTTTTATATAAAATAGTTTAGTTTAATTCCGAAATTTTAGAAGTGTTTAATAAATATTTGACGGCCGCAGTGGGGTTAAGGAGTGGTAGTCTTGATGAATATTTTTATGATTATTAATACTGATATTTATTTAGCTTGTTCTCAGAAACAGCCATTTTCAGGGCTCATGCCTTAGAGATTTCACTGCAAACCATAGGTTTTGAATATTGCAACACAGAATTATTTTAATGCATTCCGCCTAAATTGTGTTTTTTATTCTTTCTCCTGTATTCATATGACATCAGTGTTATTTTTCATTTTTTTCAATCAGGCCAATATTTAGAAGGATTGGCTAAATATTTACTTGGAGCAATTTTTATAATTATTATTGTATAGTTATAATTACTGGCTATATGACGATAATCAATAAAATATAGTAGCTATCACTAATAAAATATGGTAGCTGTTAATTCTGAAAAAGGAAACATACTGCCAGTGTGTCAAAATGTCTCAAAGATAATTTCCCAACTGCGACTGTACATTAAGCGTGGGCTATACATTTTGCTTCGTAACGACCATTCCAGAATCAATGTTGTAATTAACATTTACACGCAGACATCAATTTTTTAGTAATCATTCGTTTACATAATTTAGCATTTTGTTTTTATTAAAGTGTTATGTTATTTAGCATCAAAAGCATAACTAATATCTTTTTTTTCATATTTTCTACGAAAATTTACAGATACATAACGCTTTCAGCATAATGAACAAAATAACGCCACTAATATGTCAAAACAATCAATCATAAATGTCTGACAAAACATCGAGTATCTTACCATACGTTTATCAGGAAAACAGATTTCAGAGTTTTAATCTTTTGCTACAAAATGCCAACGTTCAATGCGCTTATTTTTAAAACGGTAGTATACGAAAATCCGTTCCACTAGTTTTATGAAACTGCATTTTGAAGTTACAGGTTAGTTATGTTACGTTCATTACTCAATGTATTTTAGATCTTGTCTATACACTTAATATAATGAATCAGAAGACAATTTGCAAAGCACCGTAGAAGAAAAATATGACACTAATAAAACAAAACAACAATATTAACTTTTCACAAAACACTTTAATCACTTTGACATATATGACAATGTGTGTGTGCTTTTATAATTTGGCCAATGACATTCATGAACAAATAGAAACATGTATTCACATTAAATGTAAAAGCCTGTCCTGACTCGACACAGTCCATAAACTTTACATCAGATATTTTTCTTAGAATATATCTCATATATTTTTTGTGTATATATTTATATATATATAGATAGATCTACAAATCTCTCAATCACTTATTGGTACACGATCACACCAACAATTCAACTCAAAAGCAAATGCAGGTCTTCTAGGACATGCAAGCCGCTTCAGACAAAAGAATAACACAGAAAAGAGACTTGAATGTTCCCTTCAGATCTGATTTGCAAGCGAATACTTCCGTAGGAAGCTTTTGCGACGTAGAAAACGAAAACAACGTCAAAATGAGCTTTACAGAACTACTTGCAAAATGTCTTTAACTTTGTCTTTGCTATCTAATATTTACATATATTTCTGAAGATCTCTTTCTCTCTCAAAATATCAATGCTTACTCATTAAAATATATCTCAGGAACTATACCCTACTTTTCTCTATTTTTTAATTCAAAAACAAACGTGGCCTTCCACTTCATGGTCATTCAGAAACACGCAGAAGCTAAGAAATCACACATGATAATCGCTCCCGCCGTCTGTACTTTGTTAATGCCATTATTATTCTGATAAAAAATTTGAACTTCTTATCACTGTTAATCAATAAAAATAAAATTTTAAATTATTCAACAGTTTTTTTTTTTTCTTTTAATGGTTGAAACCAAAACAAACAAACAAAAAAAAAATAACATTTATTTTTGATTTTCTGCGCATCCATTGCCGTAGAGAACTTCGTCGTAAAATAAAATATAAAACAAAAACATAAAATTCACCAATCTTCCTACAAAACAATTTACATCTGTACATTTTGATTCGAAACATGACTATAAAACAATATTTTTTAAAAATTATTTTTGCAAACAAAGCAGTGTAGAAGTTTCCTAAAATAAATGTTTTATAAATAATTACAATTTAAAATAAATATTTTCTTTTGTGTACTTACGATCAAAGTTAATCTGAAATACCGAAAGCATAATTATTTCATTTTCTGGAGCAAATCTTACAATGATGCCACTCAAAGATGCATAAATTTTAAAACATTTGGGAAAACTTCCAAGCGTACTTTCCATTCGAAGTCTTCTATTTTCAACACAGTTTTTATATTAATATATACTCTTTTTGATTTTTCTCTCATAATCGTCTCTCTTTTTGATTTTGTTAAAGCTATTTGAGCTGAAAAGTTTTAAGTTTCTTCCGAACTCGCGTTATCAACTAGACATGTGAAAAAAGCATAGAATTTCAATAAAAAACTATAAGTATAATAATAAATGTTATTTACAGGCGTAACTGACCAATATTGTAACATTATGCGGTCGTAACCCATTAATCAGAAATTCTTAACAACTACATGGCATCTATCTATCTATTGTTATAGCCTGACGCTGCTTTATGTCATAAAATTGGTATGTATTAAAATGACTATCGCGAAATTAAAAATGCAGCAATATGATCAACGTTTAGCCTTTCTTACTATCGGTTTTAAATGCACTCAGCTCGCATGTAAGGCCTTTGTCTTAAATTAAGCAGACGTAAGATATCTTCATTCATATTGCAGCCTTCATGACCATGCAGTGAGCAGGCATATTATCACAAATACAATTTTACTACTCTAAATTTCTCACAATGACTGCTGTATATCAGAGTCATGGCAAAAAAACAATGATATTCGTGCCCGATATGCATGCTCTTATGGACGTAGTTTTCAATACATGAAAAAAGCTCACAGGAAAGATTACATCGATAGCACTAAGTTTAAACAGTTCTGAACAGGAAACATTTACACAACAAAAAAGATTATTTTGATTTAATGTTATAAAATATTCCATCGTAATACGTTCAACAATTTTTTTAAAACTCTTTCACTAGATTAAGAGTCAAATTGCACCTCTAAAAACTTCTGAAATTAAATCTATGCAACTGTAGCAATTGTTAATAAAAGAAATGAGGACCAAAAAAAGGGGGCAATATTACAAATATTAAATTAGCAATTCAAATACATTATTTTAAAATTACATTATGATTAAAAATCTCTTCTCTTCTTCTCACCGACTTCCTAATTCTTGAAAAAGATTCCTCATTTAAAAGTATTAAATCTATTGTGCTATCAATAAATGTTACATTACATGAATACTGCGTTTATATATACCACAATAGCACCTTATTCTGAATCGTGACCAGGACGATTCAATTCAAAAATCACAATCATTTTAAACTCTTTTTCACTATTGGTATTAGGCACATAAGAACTGGAGTAATGAAATAAATAGTTATTTAAATATACCGAATCATTTCTTATTTCTTAGAAAACACTAAACCTAATTTATCTCAGCAAAAAGGAAAAAAAGGCACAACAATATTGATGATTTCTGACCATACTTCAGTACAGAGAGTGAAAACATACTGAATGACCAACATTTATAGCAAAATATAACTCATAACTGAAACAATTATTTCCACTAAAAATATCACATATATTCAATTTTTAAATTATAGTATTAAAAACAAACTTTTTTTTTATCTTCAGAAAAACAAATACATTTATGAATTTAAAGAAAAACATTTGCAGGAATAATTTCAACCAGTCAATAAAAATATGAAATTTTTCAATTCTGATAATTCACTTAAAAATTTTTTTAAAGCAAACTACTACAGCAAATTCATACAGAAAATTGGATTCAAACATCACTCAGAATGTTCTCAGTTCCTTCCTTTGTAAAAATTATTCCACAAAAATATAATTTCAAAAACAGACAACCATGTTATAAATGAAGAAAATGTTCTAACTCATTCCTCTACATTCCACATTTCATTAAATATTAAATTTTAAAAAAAAGAATAACCATTTAGCATATATAGTTCA
This sequence comes from Stegodyphus dumicola, assembly GCF_044657685.1. Lineage (NCBI taxonomy): Eukaryota > Metazoa > Arthropoda > Arachnida > Araneae > Eresidae > Stegodyphus > Stegodyphus dumicola. The sequence goes on from NC_140771.1 coordinate 208,019,675, forward strand.
AAACCTTAGAGAGAGAAAAAATTACTTTCTTATGAATATCACATTTTGAATGGTTGTGTGTCAGGCAAAGATTAAGAGAATGAATTATACATATTCTTTTCCTATCAGAAATACCATATGTAGCTTCCAAGTTGCCTGAACATGAAAAAACATTTTCTCCTGAACCATACTCAAGTCTTACAGAACAAACAGATCAACATTAAATAAATGGCGCACATGATTTCTGGCAGGATCTTAATACAGCTGATTTATTTTGAAAGCTGATTAAAAAAAGTGACAAATGTTCACAAAATTAATATGAATGACTTATGCTGTTAAGTCACAGCTGATATTTGGTATTCATGTTAATAATAATGTAACAAGAAACAAAGGTGCTATGAATGTTGAAAAGAAAATGCTAGATATTAATATACCCTGAATCCAGAGAAATTAAAAATGTAAAGCTTAATGCTGCAAAGCAGAAATTTTTATCATGTTGAAAGCATTGATTAAAAATGTGAATATAATAATAAATAAGCAAGCATCCAAGCAAGAAGCAAGAAGATTTTTTTGGCAAAAAATATACATCCTACCCCAGAGTGTCATTTGAAAGTGACAACAGATGTTTAAGGCTTAAGAAAGATTCCCTTTGTTTCTTTGTTTTAAAATGCAAGAACTAGATGTTTAAGGCTTAAGAAACATTCCCTTTGTTTCTTTGTTTTAAAATGCAAGAACTAGATGTTTTTCATTTAAAAATGCTGTGAAAGTTTACAGATGCTGTTATTAGTTTTTTATTGCATTATTGAAAACTTAATTGCATCATTCGTAAAACATGCATATTAATGTATACATGGCTGGGCAAAACCTCTTATGAAGACCCTTCCTCTAATTTTCCTCAATGTACCAGATAACACTGATGCCAATTATGTAAAGTATTTCATGTTATAATTAAAAAAAAGTTTTTTTTTTTTTTTTTTTTTTTTGCATGTTTTGTTTTTATGGCTTCAATTTAGTAAATGCTGTATAAAATCTATGCATTTTAAATTAAGTCTTATTTCTTCAGGATATTTAATTTGATTGTTTAAGGGCAAAGCACGTAAGGGATATTTGCATCCTCCAATTTTTCTTAATAGAAATCAGATAAAAGGAAATCTTCAGAGTTCTGGAAAATTTCCTTACCCTTCTAACATTAGAAAAGCTTGGCTTGAAAAATACATAAAAATCTAACTTTTTAGATACTACGAGAGGATTTAAAAACTCTCTTGAAAGTGAAGGCCCCCAAATGGATGGTTTGATAGTTTTTACAAGCCAAACGCATAATAAGAAAATATTTTAAGAGAATAAAACATATTACCAAGTATTACAAAGATTATTACCCACTATCAGAACCTTGAAAATATGTTAAACAAGACTTCCCACCCACTCGGACATATTCTGTTCTAATCTCGAATCAAACATGTGCATTTATTTCCTACATGTAAAACTCTAGAATATAAAAATTTATTTATATCATTTAAATTATACAATTAAAATATATAATACATAACATTAGTTTCAAATTTTATGAAAATAAATAAAATGTTGTTTTTAAAAGAATGTGCTGAAACAAAAACATTATGGCAATGATTTAAATAATTACATAAATATTTAATAAACAATTGGAAAGCTACATATTGATGGATTTTAATGCAAATTTCCATACTTCTCATACATTAGCCATCTAATATACTAAATACAGCAGATTTGTGTGTTAAAGACAGATGCATGTACACAAGTTCAGTTCGAGTTCACTAATATTCCTCTCATTAGAAACACGATTTTCTTTATCTAATCACCTTCAAACTCTCTAACACATAATCACTCAGTTTTATGTGTGTATATATATATATACTTTATTTATATTTATATATATATTTACAAAACAGCTGTTTACTCATGAAAACATCTAAGCTTCAGCAAAAACTCCAATTGTTGCAAATATATAGAGGCCTTTGAAAATGCACAATATTGTGCTATAACAACAACCGGAAGAAAGAGGAGAAACAAAAATATTTTGTACACTTTTTTTCAGTAGTCAGACTTCAGCAAAGCCTCAGATTTCACAAAAACTGATATCCACGATAATGTTCATTAATTCTTTAGAAATATCCTCGTACAGTCTTCATAGTCCATTCTCATGTGATAAAATACACAGTGAAAAATGTTACTCTGAAATATGGCAAAAGAAAGAACATGCATTTCTGGCTTTTCTTTGAAGCATGTTAATTTTTCTCTTCTCTTTCAATGGCCAATATGAAAATTTAACAAACCTGCTTTGCATGGCTTGCATAAATAATTCATTTAAGATGGCAATACATGAAATTTCACAAGCAGAAGGTATGAAATGTTAAAAAAAAATTTCCCACTTCATTGATTAAAATGTATGCGTTACAATTTTAAAATGCTGGTTTTATAGCACCTTTTCATAAAAACCCGTATACATTTCCTATAAATTTTAAAAAAATACTTTCATACGCTTACTTTGGCTTAACTAAATTTTGAAAAAATGGCTATCATTATGTGGAAATTCATGAAAAGGGTGAAAAAGTTAGTGTGTGTATATGTAAAAAATATTCAGAATATACAATTTTTTACATGAAATGACCTGAACTTATCATATAATTACACAGTAATATATAATTTCCAACAAATATTTTAAATAAAAAATGTCAGTTGTTTAAAAGCGGACAAAAAAAATTTTAAATGTAAAAGTTAAAATTTAAAATTTTGTAACATTTAAAATTCAATAAAAATTAAAATGTATTACTACTTAGTTTAATATAAAATTTGATTTACAGTTGCACATTTTATGCTTTGAAAACAATATCTTCCATTTATCATATAAACAGGTGTCTACCAAATATTAATTTTTTAATAACTTGAGGAATAGATTTACCTATTTGTCTCAGCGACATATAACGATTTCCAGGTGCTTAAATTTAAAAACAAAATCTTTTATAAAGTTTAGTTAAAAATTAAGCATTTACTAAAAATTAAAATGTTGAGGCACTTAAAAAATTTATATTAAACATAAATATTTTCTTAACATTTCGTTACCCTTTGCAAGGTAAAATAAATGCGAGAATAACAGCACTATAATAACCATTATAAGCATATTTTCTCTAACGTTATCTCTCATGACAACCCCAAATCACTTCAATGCACCCACGATCTAGTAGAAGTTATAGCAGTCTGGTGGTGCTGAGAGCTCGTAGAAGAGCCATTCATTGCAGATGGGTCAAAATTAAAGTCCAGGTTCCCATCAACACTTAGTTCATGTCGAATAACTTGATCAACGTCACATTCCAAGCCTTCAGGAAGAGGTTCAAAGTCCAGATCCTGTGGCAGAGAGTTGTACAAAAGGTGCCCAACTACATGGCTAGCTGTATTTACCAAGGAAGTTGCTGAAGATTGCTGTTGTTGCTGCTGCAGTTGTTGCTGCTGTTGGTTCATCATGTGCTGATGGTAGGAGGGAGCAGGTGCCTGTGGCGTGCCTGAGCATGGTGCAAGCATAGGTGACAAGCGTTCCTCTTTTATTTCTTTGTACAGAGACTGTTGCTGGGGCTGGTGATGGGTTGAACCTCTCACTAAAGAGTCTGCACTGTCCATGAATGATACAGGCCGATACTGAGGCATTCCATCAAGCTGCGTTGGTGGTGCCATTGTATGATGTTGACTAATGGTCTGTAAGCGTGTCAGTGTATATGGCCTGCCATTGACGGTTTCAATAACCTGTAAAGCAGCGAAAAAGAATAATAATATACCAGCAATTGCATCAGTATATCAGCTTGAAAATCACTGAAGAGTAATTAATTAAATACTTAAAAGTATCGAATAAAGCTATAATAATACTTTAAGTATATATACATATAGTATTATTATATTAAGTACATATTTAAAGTATTATTACCTTAATATAATAACACTTTAAGTATAATAATACTTAAAGTATCAAGTACACATTATTCACAAATTTACATTACACATATAAAATATACACATAAATAACATTTCAATTCAAAACTACCAGTTATATTCTTCATAAAAGAATGAGACCAACAAGGCAAGTATCTAATGAGAACACAATAGCAAACTTTTTTAAATGCACAACATACCACATCTTTTATTTAGATGAATAAGTAAATGATTTATTTATGACAGCAAAACATTCAACGGCTATCTATTTAAGATGGATGATTTAATGAAGCAATTTTAAGGGTAACTAGTTAATAATAATCTTATATACAAAAACTCTATGTTCAAGCTATTCCAAAATTCTCCGACCCAGTGCGATCCTAACTGCAAGGTAAAGTACCAACTTCATCTCAGACTGGAAATGGAGCACAAATGTCAAAAAATACCTTCCATTACAAAGATAAAAATTGCTCCAACAGGTAACAGGGGAACAGCAAAATACGTTATAGATAGACTGATTTAACAACCTTCGTTGCGAAGCAAATTAGAAAACGTAATCCTATTCATTACAGAAGAATTCATCGAAATGAACCACGACGAAACCTTTCACTCGCCATTCATAGCTTACACGACTGTACGAGACCTTAATTAAATTACGACTAAAATTGAAATAAACTAAACTAAACCCAGTGGCGCAACAGCCGTAGTGGGCCACGGTCTCGAATGCCCCAAAATCTACTTTCTTGACCTTGGGCCCCGGAGAGCATCAGCATATGCCCTGGACAAGTGCTCAGACAACCTTGCCCAACTCGGGAAGCAAACCCAGGACCTGAGGTGCAGCTGCGCGACATGCTAGCCACTAAAATTCCAATAAATAATCTAAATTATATACAACGATAATCAAGATATGTCTATAAAGACCTTTGTACAGATACATTAAACTGAGAGTTTAGTCACAGATTTTGACTAAGAATACCAGCGATAGTCTATTTCTAAAGAGTAAAACACTGATGAATATAAACAAGATTATTTACAATACAGTTATTGAAAATTGAGGAAGTAGCTCCCATTTTTCAATGCTTAGTGACCAACAACGTCGAAAATTACGTGGCAACAATAGAAGCTGCGGGCGCATGAGACAAATAAGTACCTGAATATACTGCCAGATGAAAAGTGAGAAGAATGAGACGTTTTGTCCTAATCTATAAAAACAGCTGCCGATCCTTCCTCTTGTCCCGACGAATAAAACCAACCACGGTGGCATTCTGTATTGTCTCAATCTTCATGGAATATTTAGTAGCACATAATTGAGAACACTTTATGGTTTTATAATAATACATATAATTTCAGAGTTTCCTTCATGTACAGAACACATCTAAAAAATCTTCACATCAACTGAAGACTACTCAAATCAAACCCATATTGAAGAAATTACTTATATATTTCAAGAACTGTCACTCTTACATGTAGTTACAAATTTCATCATTCATCCACATCTCAAGAAGAAGGAAGTGCACTTCAAAACAAAGAATTTTTTTAATTACTAAATTATTCCTTTGTAAATATTACATCATAATTGCTGGGTAGATAACTTAAAAGGTAGAAAATGTTATAACGCATAAGAAATACGGGCGAGTTACGGGTAGGTATCTCTACCCAATAACAGAAACATAAAAGTTCCTGAATCGCATTTCGGAAAAAAAAAAAAAAAAAGAAAAAAAAAAAAGGGGGACGAAATACAGAAGACACCATCGAAAGCAAATAATTATGAAAGTTAAAATAATAATGCACAATGTTGCTCCGTTTGCAACGATTCTATATGAAAAATAAAATTTAAGATGCGCGTAAGGATTACATCAGGTTGCTGAAATGTTAAAGAATGATACCCATGCACCTCTTGGTGCAAATCGTCCTCATTACAGAAACAAATAATAAAATAAAGAGAAATTTCCATATGTCAGTCATATCGTGCTTGAAAGAAGCGTGCAGCCTCCACATTAATATAATTGGCATAATTTGATTCTAAAATTAGAAGCACCTCAACCCAACGGGAAGTCGCGTACAAAAATATTTAAGCAATACAATAAATGTAATAATTACAATAAAATACATACATCATAAAATTAAATGAAATTACGAAACACATGGAAGAAAAGAAGCTGAATAAATTATCGACAGAAATATGATAACCAATCAGGTAAATTTGCTCTTTTATTTTCACGTCTAACATATTTGTGGGTTTCTTAACCAAACCGAGTACAGCCCGTAAGTATTTAATTTCTGAAAGAGCAAACACGTTGTTATTTTTTTCCCCTCCTCTTATTCCCCGGTTGCTCAAAGACTCCAACATTTCTCAGGGAAATGTATACTCTCAATAGCTAATATTAATTGTAATAGGTGCCAAAACAAATGTTGAATGATCAACAAAATTAGCTATTGATATTTTGATTCAGTCTCAAGCTAGATGTCAAGTCATTCAGGATTCTGTCTGGGATTTCGGCTTCTTCCAAACCTTGAAGGACTCGGATTGAATTTAACCCTTTCCGGCACGCTACCTTTTAAAGTCGGAGTTTTGATTAAAAGAAAAAAAAAAAAAAAAAAAGGTAGGCAGTCTAATTAGGCCTAGAGGAGTACACAAGTAAAATTTTGTGAAGATAGCACTTATTGTTTTAATTCTGTAGATGTGCCCAAAGTGGCACACTGATTGAATAGAACTTCGAAAAGAGTGCTGAAATGAGCATTGTTGTCAATGAACTGACCGATGAGATGCGGAGAAACAAAGAATACAGACTCTCAGTTGTCCTAGATTATCGGTGAGCATGGTCTGGGCACACCTAGGGTTTGCCGTTTGATTTTAAGCAAGATTTCAAGGTAAAAATTTAAAACTAATATATAATAAGGAGATTAGCATACAGCCAAAAAAAACATAGAAATTTCTTTTCAAACAATTCCTTTTATACCCTAAAAAAAATATGGAAGATTTCTTTGAAAAATGAGGGTCTTAAAAAACTAAATATGGCTAAAATATATGGACTGGTTTGTGTTGAGCTGCCATCCACTATAAATAAAGAAGGTTCAGAGTAACCTATAAATCCTTTTTCATTTTAATTTTTCTGTGCGTACAGAAGGAAATTTTTAGGTGTGTCCAGACCGGACACACTGTGCCGAAAAGGGTTAGGCACTGATAATTGTCCAAGCTATAATTGAAATTAAAAAAAAAAAAAGAAAGTAATGCCATCGAAGACCTGGACTGAGACAGACATCCATTTTCACCCCGCCGATAATAACCGTGAAAGAACTCAGAAAAAAATTAATATACATTTACCTGCTGTGGTTGATGAGGTGGTGAATGCCTCTTGGCCATGGCACTCAAAGGATCAGGACTGGCCTGCTGCTGATAAGAATGAGGCCGGTATTCACCAGAATTATGGCTCACTCCACCATTGCTGCCGTAATGAGGGTTGTAATTCATTGTATAACCTCCACCAGAACTCAGTTGCTGAGGTGAAGGCCGACCATTGGAAATGGGCTTCACAGCACAATCCGTAAGTCGTCCAAAACCGCCATCTGGATCTCCAGCAGATCCATTTCTCAATTTCATTGATTCAGCAAGGGACTTTACCAAATGATCTGTCGTAAACCTGAAAAACAATATTCAGGTTTTTATATTTTTTTACTGATTGCTAGAGATCTATCTTTGATACATTCAGCTGAAAATTGGGGGGGGGGAAGAAATCTCAAATTTAATGGGGTCAGTACAAAACATTCATTACATGTAATGATAACTTCATGCAATAATATTTTTAAAATGGAAATCCAGAATCTCTACCAGAAGGAAAATAAATCTTCACATCTCGAAACAAGCTGAAATTATTACTTGAACGATGAAATAAGCTGAAATTATTTTAAATATTCCGCGTATTCTAAGAAACACCTGCCAAAGAAAAATTTTAAATCAGAAAAAACAGCAACTCTATTTTGTAATAGATTTTGAATAAAACTCTTTTAATTTTCAGGGCAATCGGACACATACATTCTCTTCTTCACGAGCAAAAGAAGTTTGCAGATTGGGAGAAACGATGACCGTATTTATATAGAAAGCAATGGTCAGAGCAAAGCGAATATAAACATAGCGCCATCTGTTGAGAAAACAGTCGAAACCAAATAGTTATAAGTAAGTAATTTTTTCCCTCGACAGATGACGCTAAACTCGCATTTGCTTTACTCTGGCCATTGCTTTCCATATTAATATGGTAGTCGCTCTCCCGAAAATCCAGAGATTCATATTAATAAAGATAAAAGAATAAATAATTTCATCAGCTAACTCATAAAGATTGTCGAAAAAATGCAAGAAGATTAAAACTAAACAAAAGTTTTTGTTCGCACCTAAACATAGACTGATTGCTTGAGCAGAATTTTAAATGTCTACTTCCTTGTAAGATGGATATTCCTTTGGACTTCCTTTTCTGTCACCATTTCCCACTGGGAAATCATCTGACGAATTTCTTACATGTAGTGCTAAAACAGCCTTACTTCATTGAGCCGGACACGTCGCGATAATAGCTTCGATACTTGAATAGATAAACTGACAATGGGTTTCCAAATAGAACTAATTAACACATTGAAGGGAAATAAAGTGTGTGGTCCGATAGTCAAATGAATATGCTTTATATGGCTGAGCAATTTCATACATTTTCATCTCGTTAAGCACTAAATGAGATCACCTCAGGTTTCAGGCAACAGGTACTGTTGGCTGATCACCGCAGGTTTCGGGCAACAGGTACTGTTGGCTGATCACCTCAGGTTTCAGGCAACAGCTACTGTTCGCTGATCACCTCAGGTTTCAGGCAACAGCTACTAATGGCTGTGTACCTGGTGAAGCAACGCACTTATCACCGTATCAACCAGTTTGCACATAATATGTCTGATCGCTGTCGAAATTAATGGAGGTTTATTTAAATAACATCTATGGCAAAATAAAGTTGATATTTTGCCTAATTGGAAATTCCACGTATAGTTTAAGTGAATAGACCTAAAAGCGATTATTAACTGGAAAAAAGAATTCAGTTTAAACGATTCTTATTTAATTAAATAAATGGGCTTGCGAATTAGAAAATTGGTCAAGTATAGTGTTTTCATTTAATTACATCACAATATAAATTTAATTCGATATAATACCCATAGACTTCAAAATTCAGACTTTCATTTGAAACGACTGTATATTTATAGAAAAATAAGTTCAGTAAAAAATTCATTTTCCTGAGAAATTTCGCCACCGAACTGAGAATTTGAATAGAAATATATATAACTTTCAATTATTTAAAAGCAAAATATGGAAAATACTGAAACTTTATTTCAATAAAAAGCAGAACTTCCGATTACTCAGTAACGAAGTTGATAAACCTAACAAACTCCCAGATGTCCAGTTTATTGAACATAGAAGCTAAAAAAAAAAAAAAAAAAAAAGAGAGATTTTATCCTCAAAGATTTACGAAATTTAAATAAATGTATTTTAAACTGTTCGCGAAACTTAATATTCCATTGAACAATAATGCAATATCTCTTCAAAAAATATTTTTACCAGTTACAGAAATCAAGGAAACATTTATGAATGTTTTCTTGGATCATGTAAAATGTCTGGTTAATTTTCCTCGCAGATTATTATTATTAAGATTTATTACTCCTTAAATGGAAATTTCTATAAAGTGATACGAATCCGTTTTAAGTTATTTTTAAAATTTGAGGACCTCACTATGTACAACCGATTATGATACAATAAATGAAGACTTTTCTACCGACGATAAGTGCTATTATGAAATTCTACCGAATTTGCATCCTTATTATAACATCGGTTCATATTGAACGGTGCAAGATCTCATCTCTGAGATCTAGTTCAGTTTACAGATATTTCCTTTAGCAAAATTGTTATTGTTTTCTTACCCCCAAATTGTTGACGGTCCAAAAAATGTATACACTTTTGTTACATTATTTCTCTGCGCTCAAAATCGGTCATTTCTCTCATACTATATTACTTCTAATTTTCAACCGAATCGATGCAACAGTGTTAATTGTGTACCTGCATTTTCACGAAAATCAGAATTACTACTAGTACCTGCAACAGTAACCTCAATTTTTTTTTCAATAATACTTGAAGCATTATTTATGCAGTACGAACAGAAATACGTTTGAGACCCTCATAACTAATCACCGATTCTTTTAACATTGCAGAAGCGTGCCCAGATGATAATGGTTCGTAAAATGGATCGGGAGTGCAAATCACACGCTAATAATAAGAGTGAGGTAGAATAGTCACGACTAAATAAAAGTTACGATTAGCTGTCTGGATCCAAGTATTTTTTATTGATTTCAAACAAACTATTTCTACTTTAATAATGCAGTTTAATGTTTTCCGTAAATATACACATTATTTGAAAATAATTTGAATGTATTTATATTACAATCCAAAAATTTTCAATATAGTAAAGAGAAAGCGATGGTAAGTAAATGAAAGATAATATCAACTTAAAAAAATAAACTGGGTAAAACTTCATTTCTAAAAGTGAAAAAGCACAACTTCACATCTACACGTGATTTAGTGATTTAAGCTGTTTATGAAAAATCTCGCTTCTTACAAGATGCATATCGGTAATCAAGCTTAAAAAAAAAAAAAAAAAAAAAAAACTACGCATATTAAATTATTCTGCTGATTTTCACTTCTTGAATGCATTCTTATGATTATTCTAATCAATAAACAAACCATGAATTTAAACATTCTATGAAGGAACAGTGCCATAAATATACAATGAGATAATGTAAGAAATTCAGAAATGAAAGTTCTCACCTGTCCATTGAATTTGTGGACGCGGATGGAGGAGGTTCATAGCCGCCTAGGTGTACTAATTCCGGCGAATTCCAAGGTATGGGTGATAGAGGGGGCATGTCACTATCGTGCATGTCCGATTCGACTGCTGGTATTGGCGATAAGCGGCCACCACATGAGCTAGCATTGGATGAGGCCCTCGGACGGAAATCTGGACTCAACTGGAAGCCATGATGCACAGGTGAGTCTGGAAATTGGTCCTGGCCTTCAGATACTGAGGAACTCGGACTCGGCGTAGCTCCATTTCGGAGGGCTTCTACCTTCTTCTTTACACGGCCTCGTTTCTTCTCGTATTTCTGTGTCTCCATGCTGGTAGCTCTGCGGCGGGCCGCTTTTCCTGGTTTTGCATCTGGATTGATCATCCACCAAGAGCTTTTGCCAGTGCCTTCATTCTGAACACGCATAAAGCGATTGTGCAAAGACAGATTGTGTCGGATTGAGTTCTGCAAGAAAACAGAAATACGATCATTCAACTTTCTACGTGCAAATGATAATAAATAGCAATAATATACTAAGGAAATAACAGTATATCCCCAGAAAATTATGTTCTGGAAAGCTTCCCCCCCCCCCGAAAAAAAAGACGTTTCTCAATGTTCTCTTCTGTTTATATAAAAGTATGCTATACGCCTAAATAAATCTGGATTACAAAGAGCGTAACTTTAAATCTGAACAGCACTACTAGCGTTGTAAAATATCGGAAGCATTTACACATTTTTGATGATAAAAAATAATAAAATTTGTAAATTTTCGACTGAAGCTTCAGCTTTAGATATACTAGCACAAAAAGGCAAAAAATTTGTAATGCATGTGGAAATGAAGAACTCCTTACATAATGGATAGAAATAGAATATAAATATAGAAATATCAATCACGAAGTCCCAAATGTATGCTATACATGTCAAGAATTATTTATTTAATTACATTTTGAAAAAATAAATATATTGCGCGTATATACGTTTTAAAGGGGCAGAACTTATAGCATGACTCAACAGGTAAATAATTCAAAAGTTACCGCTTCAACTTAAAAACCTTCTTCTCCTCAATTTAAAGTATTATAAACTGCATATTTTCCACTGAAACTTATCAAAATAAACACATAACGAACGGAAGAAAACCGATTGCCGTAAAATTATAGGACTCATCCCTCATCGGAAAGGGGAAAAAGTTATCCGCCCCTTCTGTTTCATTAAAACAAGCCCTCACGCTGGGAAGAGAGGGGGGGAAGAAAAGAAACAAAGAAATAAATGAAAAAATGTCCAACATCGATCAAGACACTGAGACTGTTGCCAACAGCTACGTAATGACCCTATCGCGTGTGCAGTGGACATCGAATCTCTCCTTTCTTCCTACTAGCCACATGCACGTGTGCCCATGAGGACACGCATCTTTCATGCGAACGTCAGATAAAAAAAGTTAGTGGAAGAAAGGTTTAAGTTAGCACACATGTAACCTTATACCCTCCTCTCCACGGAGGGGTAGCGGAAAGCACGAAATATGCAAGAAAAGGCCATTTGAAAGAAAAGTTGCGCAAAATACAATTCAGATGTTCAATATTCTAGAGTCGAATTTTGGAATGAAAAGTATTCCAAACTGCAAAGATACTTTAGTCATCCACAGAGTATCTTATGTCTTATGTTATAAGATACTAAACTGCTACGAATTTTGTACATAAACATAATTTTAGTGTAAGTTATATGTGAAATTGCTATATTTTTCTATATATTCTAACATGATAAGCTAAGAGAAATCACGTTCTACCGGAATAATAAGAATACAGGGGCAAGTCTCTTTAAAAAGCTATCTCGCTAATCTGACGAGATATCATCAAGCTGGCAACGGTTTTGGAGACTAATTTTTGTCGCCAAATTCGACGAGAAATCGCCAAAAGCTAAAATACAAACAAAAATTATAACTTGACGACCATTTGACGACATTTTGATCCCGTCCCTGTATCACCGTAATAAGTATCGTAAATGAATAACTGTAAATGGTTTCATGTATAACAGCAACCGTATTTGGTCCTCATATGCCATCCAGTAATTTCGAAAAGCAGAAAGTACTAGAAATATTTCGGCGGCCGGTTACAAACTATGTAAGACCACAGGGAGTATCAGTTCCTCAGTTATTGCTAGTGCACTGTGAGTTCAAAGTACTGAGATATCTCCAGGTTAGCTTCTTCTTTAAATGTGCTTTGCATTGCGTCATGTTTAACGTTTCTCTGCTGAATATAAGGAACAAAATTGTAACAGAAGCCATATTTTTAGATTTTAGGAAAAACACATACTATTTTTTATGAATATATGAAGAGACATTCAACTTTCAAATTTATATTTTATACATATTAGCTACTTAAGTTTTTAAAGGTATGAAACTGCTTTGTAAAAGTACGTACACTGAGAGGATTAAAATATTAATTCATAAATTTTGCTTTTGAAAATAAATTCATATTCATCTGCCAGTGAATTTTCAAGAAAAAATCATTTTGTCTATTTATTTACGTAGACATGTTACTGCGAAAATTAACTTTCATAGCTAAATAAGTTAACTGCGATAAATCCTTGAAAGGATGTCTTCTAAGGATACTAATTAGCTTTTGTGTTATTCGTAAACTACACAAAAGAGTAATTTTTATCTAAAGTACATAAAAATTTAAAATATTTACAAATTTAAGCGGGTGATCTAAATGTTACACACATCTTACAAATATACTACACATAAAGAACGCTTCTATTCTTTATTTTTTTAAACGCTACCTAGAGTTCATTTCTCACAAAGTTTCATTAGAGAATTCTTTGAAGGAATACTTTGGACTGAGCTCAGCAGTTTAGAGTGGTCAATCAATACTATCAATACTTTTGGTTTCTTGAATATAATGCTGCTGAAAAGAATATTCATAATACTGCTGATACCGAAAGTTTCCATCTACAGCAATATCTGCAAGAGTCCGGCTTCGAGGTAGCACTATATCGGTTTAACACAGTGTGGTTTAAAAATTATTAAACAAACTAAATTTTAATAGGGGAAAATGAATTAAAACACAATAGTAAACAAAATAATTTTTAATACATAAATGAAATCCCACCCCGCCTTTATACATGCCAGTAATATATATACACGTCTAAGTTTTTCCTGTGGTTTCCCACAATATATGTACCTATGCTTCGACCGTTCTTTTCTTGGAGCTCAGATAGCTAGTTACCTCTGGAGGAGGTGATGTCACTAATAACGTAGTAAAAATTACACAGAAACTTGCTAGACAATGACGACTGTACGAGAACTGCCTGCAGTAAAATTAACAGCTGAACAACAGTAAAAAAATATTATAACGACTGAAACCCTGCCAGAGTATATTACGGCAGTTAATTCCAATGCTGAACGTAGCCTTACAATTTGTCGTACGACAAACAATGGAATTCGTTTCTGAAAATAAATGTGTTAAGGGAAGAAGCCAAATAAGAAAAATGGGCAGTTACTTATTTTTAGCGAATAAAAAATTCATTTTTTAAAATTATTTTCTAATAAAGATATTGAAATTTATTAATCACGTTTTATTTACTAGAAAAAAGGGAGAAATTTATTTTGGAATCAATTAGCATTTTTACATGTATTTAGGTTTTCGATTAGTACGCTTTCAAACACTCCGGCATATTAGCAGAACCGATAATAAGCACTACGCAAGGTAGTGCTGTATTTCCCAATAACACACAATTAGCCTCCTAAAACGGCTTTCCTATCGGATATAAGCGTGCCGGATTTCTTTTACTAATATGGATTATAAGAGAAAATACTTAACGTTATCGTAAAATAGACACTCTGTGATCAGATTTTATGTCGCTTTCCAAAATGTAAAGCAATATTTATCATACGGTTTTAATAAAGCGACAGAGTCACCAAATCATACGGTATTTCCTTTCATTCAGCAGTATTACAACTTTCTGCAGAAAATAGTAAGATCGGTTTACTATTCTCCATTTAATATCACAGAATACAGCTAAAGCTATGAATCACGATCAGTGAATACCAGAAAAATATAACACATGGACATATATCAATGTTCGCTTATACTCTTAAAAAGCAGCCAGAAAATTTTCACCCCTCATCCTTTTGTTAACTTAAGAATAGCAGAAATTCAGCCACCAGAAATATGATAAAAGCTACCCATACAACTTTTCAAAGTCGCTGTTTCAAGCATAAATCATACAGTCTTCGAAGAAAAGAGATAAAATTTTTTATTGAGTCCAGATTTTGTTGTAAATTATACTAAAGGATTAGACGTTGGTGCTCTTTTGTGCCTGCGCTATGGAGAAAATGGCAGAATCAATTCGCTCTTCTCGTAAATTTATTACCGAGCATTGTGTGATAGCTGGCTGTGGAAATACGAAGTGACACAAAAATCTCATATCCTTAAGCACGTGCAACTGCTATAAGAATGTATGAAAGGTATTGAAATTTTGATATGGAGAGTAGAGAAATAAGCTAATAAAAATTCGATTTAATAATATGGAATTAATATACTTGTAAAGTTGGTATAAAACTTAGTGTATAGACAGGATGCCAAAATTGAAGTACAAGGTATAACACGATTAGTATATAACACGATAAAGTACTAAAAATGTGGCGGGGGGGGGGACAAAAAACAGGAAAATAGGAAAAATTAAGGGAACAAGAAAAAAGTATTAAACATATACTACAACATTATCAGAGTATAAAAAAATGTATTTTAAAACAATGATGATTCTTGATAATTTACATAAATAAAAAAAGAAAATGTTTATACATGTTCTTTATTATTATACATGATGTAATACAGCTGATATTTATAAGCTTTCGTTCTCATAAGCATAATTAATAAAAGACGTTTCTAACGTCATATACTCCAATGAGAGAATAATCATTTGTTGTTCATTACTTTAAAGCTTTAATTTATTTTGATTTAAAATATATTCGAAGGATATATTTTTGGCTGAAAGCATATTTTAGACGGATAACTGAAATACAAAACATTCCACGGATTCTTGTATAAAAATAATGAATGTTCCACCTGCAAATCACTATAAACAGAGCTCTGATGCCAACAGATCAAAGAAAGGAATTTTCAAGGTCTTCATGAAGGCGATATAGGAAGAATTCGTGGCCAATTTAACCCTTTATATACTTCGCGAAGCATCACAGGCATGCCAAAAGTAGTTGCCACATCAAATTTCAAGGCCGTAACATCGACAATTGCATCAGATGCCACCTGTCTCGCTTGCAGAGTTCTTATTATGATATTTATGTGAAACGAGTAAGTCTTCTTGGTGGCAGTTACCTTCTCAAAAGTAATTCTCGAGTAAGGGAAAAAAAAAAAAAGTGATTATAAAAGTGCAACAGTATGTTTTTATTTTCTTGATTTAAATGAGAAAACATACATTTAAAAATACAAATAAAATAAAAAAATTGAAATAATACAGCATAGCTCCACCTAATGTCGATATGATATAACATAATTCCTCCACGAATAATAATAATAAAAAAACCTCGATTTATGATGATTCGAGACAACTTGGTTACTAGAACCCAGAAAACTGTGGAGTTACATTGTTTCATTAACTTTCTCACTTTCAAACGATTCCAGACATCGAAGAAAGCGCTATTAAATAATTTGAAACATTGAATGGTTCACTTTGAACAATTTGTAACTTTCAAACACAGGATGATAAATTTTAATCCATAAATCCTATTGCTTATATTTGAGGTAAACCTCATTTCAGATGGAAAAAGTAATGTAAATATAAAGCAAAATAAAAGCAAAGTAACATATTCCGTGAAGATATTTTGTCGGAAAAGTTTTGTTATTCATTGTCTGCTTTTATTGGTTTGTCTGACGATGAATAAACGCCTATATGTCTTTGAATAACAACACATTATAAATTTTTAATTACTTTTTTGTAGAATTTCCCTACTAGTTAGTATTTTCAAGTCGAAAAAGAGTCTTCCAGTCAGCATATTTAACTGAACTGTTTCATAAACGGTTAAGAAGGGGAATAAACAAAAATTAAAAAGGAGAGTAAAAAGAAAATCAGAAAGGATTCAGATTTTAACGTCGAACCAAAGGGTTTGTTAATTTTTTATGCTCTCGCTGAGCGGAAGTTTTCGAATCTTCTCTTAGATTCATTTCTGCTGATACAACTTCTTTGTTTTTTTTAACTTCATTATTAAACACTACTTTCTTCGCACTTTAAATTCAACAGCAAACTCAAAAAATGTTTAAGAATGTTGTGGCTTTAGTACTCCCAGTACAGTGCTGCCATACATTTCTAGACCCACAAAGGTCACTTTCTATTATTATCGAACCTCACAAGCGCCGAATTAAAAAATTCTAAGCAGTATCAGTTGCAGTAAAGGTAAAATTAAAAATTTTACATATGCAAATGATTAACCCCAAAAATAAAGTAAAAATTTTCTCATCATTCTTCTTCGCTTGCTTTTTTAACTCTATTTAACTATGTATTAAAATGATATAAAGTTTATAACGCTTTGCATTCTAGGAAAATGTCTTAAGTATTAATCGCGATAAGAACTACATACAGGCGGTTCTAATTTACGAACGACGTAAATGATAATGTTTGAGCAATATTTCCAGCGCTAACCATCAATAATGTTTTGTAAGACAAAAGAACTAAGACTGAAATGCTAGGCAAAAGGATAAGAAAACCAGTCCCATCCTCACCGCATCGTGGCGGACAGGCGGCCAAATTAATTGCCGACTATTCAGGAGGACATGAGTCACGGGTGATGAATGGGCAAGGGACGTGGAGGTCTATTCCATGAGATAGCAGAAAACTCAGGCAGGCAATATAAAAGGAATGGTTCAGGGGAAGGGTAAAATAATCCACCTCTTTTCCATTCTCTTCCATTATCCCAGTGCCCATGGAGTAGTTACATAACATCATTTAACACGCCATGCAAACTGCAGAACTCTTTTACTTATCTTTAACACGATTTTAATAAAATAAGATCATAAATTTGCATGTCACGAGATGAGGACAAGTTTTTCGATCACATATTGACATTCAAATTTATAAATGGGGTTTCGTCAAGTATTCCACAAATATGTAATTATGTAATAAGAATATATATTAGCATATAAAATATTATATAGCATTATATAGCGAAATATATAAAGATATTATTGGTTGCGCACGTGTGATAATATTTTAATTAATATAAGATTAAGGACTCAACTTTAATTTGTAATACCCTCTATAGTCTTCTCTTAATGAGTTAATTTGCCTAAAAATAATAACATTCTTAAAATGAATCTTCTCGATGGCATTATTCCCAAATCAATGATTTTCTACTAACGTACAAGATGACATACTAGAAAATAAAAGTAAAATATAAAGCATTTATCAGTGGAATTTTTATTTAACTTTTCTGGAACTAGAGGTTTAAATTTTCGAGAAAATTATGAAGGCTGATATTATAGCTGAAAATTTCATTACCGTTTTTAAATAATTTCATAAAGCACACATTCCATTATATATGAATGTATATGATTTACATTACGTGTGAACTTATATATTTATTTGTTTATCGTGTACTACACAAAACTCAAAAGTGAGGAGTACATAATATATTGTTCACTTTTCTTTCTTTATCACGTAAAATGCATAAACATTTTTTTAGGTGAAATAATAAATATAGAAGCAAGTAAATTTTTATACTATGCAAGTATTCCGATTTTGTTTTACTAAAAAAAATTCATGAAATTAAATGCTTTTTTAGTATAGCTAATAATGGTAATATAGTTTTCTATACTTCTATTTGTTGAGGTTTTTTTTATGCCGTTTCAATAATGATTCTACTCCCGCATTGTAATGAAGAAGCACACTATATAAAATAACAATTGAGAATTTCTTAATTATTTTAAATTAAGGTCATACCTAGTAATATCTGAACATTCCAAATCAGGGATTCTCAACCAGGAGGGAGGGAATTTATGGTTTCAGGGGAGGGGGAATGCGGCCAGCCTGTTATTTAACTGATATAAGTATTTAGTTTTAGTTTATGAATTCAACTTTTATCCAAATTTTGGTATTTAACAACATTTTCTGTTATTTTTTTAATATTATTTATATAATACATTAAAAATAATTTAAATTTAAATAAA
The DNA here is from genome assembly GCF_044657685.1 of Stegodyphus dumicola. Classification (NCBI taxonomy): domain Eukaryota; kingdom Metazoa; phylum Arthropoda; class Arachnida; order Araneae; family Eresidae; genus Stegodyphus; species Stegodyphus dumicola. The sequence continues at coordinate 208,038,640 of NC_140771.1, forward strand.
CGTACATGTATTTTTCGAGAGGAAAGAGGGGAATGTTTGTTTAGCAACGCTGAAAGGTGTGCATGGGACAAAAAATGTTGAAAACCACTATTCAAGCTCCACGTTATGTTTAACACATTCCTATTCTGTTTAAAAGAACCAATTCAATAATAAACTATAAAGAATACAGAGACACGTGTCAAGTATTCCCCGAGTAGTATAGTATAAAGGATGACGTCTACTGATAAAAGGAGGAGAGGGGGGACTTGGCAACTCGTTTTCTAATTCGAGGTTAGTGTGACACGAAAATTGTCCGGCAACGGCCAGTGATGAACGAGGCATCATTTATTGCCGTCCTCTAATTATCGGTGTAGTTCGGATGCCAAGGGCTAGGATAACGATCCGGAGAGCCGGGAATTTTGCAAGGCATGTAGCGGGTTATTACGGGCATCGCTCCAACGGCGACTGCGGCCTCGAAGTCACGGGCATATCGAAAGGGAACGAAAAAGAAACATCGAAATCAATTTTTCGATACAATGCAAGCGAAAAGAAGGGCTCTTATGAGTTCAGATAATGCAAAAGAAAACTTTATAAATCAGTTTCTTAAGAATGAGACTTGATTGTCCTTTTTCAAATAACGATTAATTTTCTGCTATTCAATCTTCACAACTATGCTTAATTGAATAAAGTCTACTAATTTAAGAAGCTTTTTAGTTTAGATACGTCTGCATCTTTAATATTTATATATATATATATATATATCAGGCAATGTCCCACTACATCTATACGCTTACAGATCGCTTTTCATATATCTATATTCAAAAACAATTTATACATCTTTCAGTAACATTATTAATCTTTACACCATTAGTCTTATTAACAAATGGCGATTTTATTGCAATATATTATAAATTTATGCTACAGAAATTATTCTTGTGTATATTTTAAAGATTTTTCAGTTTGGAATTTTTATAAGATCGCGATAGAAAGAACATGATAAAAGTTACAACAAAAAGCATATCGAAGAGTTAAGACAAAAATTCTTCACTTCTGCCCTCCCCACCTCAAAATAACCCAATACCAAGGAAATTACAAAATAATAATCAACGCCAATAATTACTGACCCATCTCATTTTGCTTTCTTTAAAATAACTTTCTCTTATGAAAAGATGTTCAAAAGGAATTTTCTCTTCGGTTTTATGCACCGATTTCTCCTCGTATAGATTCAAGGATTATACAGCGCGATGCTACAAAATTTTCTTCAACTAATGGAACTACAGACAAGCGTTCCATTGCAAAGAGAAGCATAACTATTCTTCATCCTCCTCCTTACTCCTGAGAATTAATCTGAGAATTTATGTTTGGTTTTCTGAAGCAAAATCTCTCCTTGTCATTTTGACAACATTTCAGAAACTTGGGAAAATGTAATAGAAGTAACTGAACAAAAACCAATAGCTTTCTTCGAAAGCATCCCAAAATTCTATGATTGCACAAGGAAATATACAAACACGTGGAAGATAAAGTTGTTTCCTTTAAATTCCGACTTTTTTTAAAGTAGTTTAATCTTGAAACTTTATGCACGCCGCGTGAATGATTGATTACATATGCATGCGCAAATTAAAAGTTAATAACAATTTTAAAAAAGATTAAATTACAGAAAAAAAATTAATTTCACATCAAAATAAAGACTGGCCTTTAAAACTTGGTTTCCAGTCCGTGAACCTATTCAGCAAAATATCACGAAATTTTAATTTAAATATTTAGCTTGGTTTTCCACATGCGTAACGTGTATATGAGCCAGTTTTCCTTAGAACGTCCTCCCCGAAGGCATCCCTCGAGGCTTTACCGCAATACATAAACCAAACCAAATATTTAGCTCTGCCAGATTTCTCAGGAACAGTTGCTGCATTCATCTCGTATAGAGGTGAAAAATGCTGAAACCGGGCTTATTATATACAGCTTCAGTCACTAGGATTAAAACACGGAATAAAATTCCAATTTAGGCTAAACTGCTAATCATTTAGGCATTCGGGCAGTAGTGGGTTTCGCCCCACTGAATGAGCCCTCAATCAGCACAACAAAAGTCAAGAAAGAAAAATGCTCATATAACATAAATCTTAAACGGGTTTCTCAAAAAAATACTGTAAATAACAGTAAAATAGTAATTGCGGCATTTATCCCACTTATGCCTGATTACATGTATCTTGGAAATGAGCTTCAGTCAGAATCATTTTCAGAATTATTAATTAAATTTAAACGCCAAAAATATTACATAGTTTTTAACTCTTCCAAAGTAGATTCAGACTGGACTCCATTAAGAGTCATACTGCAGAAAGGGGGCGGAACATCCGAGAAAGCTAGAAAAATAAGAAGTTTAGTAACAGAACTTAGCAATAGTCCATGGACAACTGACAAATCACAAGATCAATGAGATCAAACATCAGCCGTTTCATCAGAGAAACAGATGCATTCACTCTTTTTTAGGTCATTTCGCGACCTAATTTGGCGAGTCAAGGCCACGCGGCATACAAGAGAATGCCAAGGCGTTTTCTGAACTGTAACCTCTAGTATAATCTGCAGAGCTGCAATAGTTGCACGAGTTTCTGCACCTGATAATGAAGTAAAATAGCAATCATATTTACCTTTTTATTGACAAGTAAAAGTTTTTCATACTAAAAAAAAAAAATATTATGCATAATACATTTTATATTCATTTATACCAAAGCACTTTATCCGTTTCTTTCAAAGTACGAATCAAAAGTTACAGGAAGCGAGGTCTCCTCGCTCAGTCTTCTCCGTCAAAAAAGGAGAGGTTACCTTAAAAATTAGTTTCAATGTGTAGTCGACTCTTTTCTCTTTCTTTTTTCAAATAGCTACCGGAAAAACTTTACTTGCTTTTATATTTCTGATTCTGTTTAGTTTACATACAAGCTCTTGATAGGCTTTTTACTGTTGCTGAATCTAAGCAGCATGACAGATCATGCGTTGAAAGAACAGATGTATACCTTCGAGTGCAAGCAATGACAACTACACTTTTGCACGAAACCAATCAAATATCCCATAGGACAAGCACCCTTATGATAATATCGTAACATTTCTTTCTTTATCACTAGCCTCTCCAAAGAAATAATTATATCTGTAAGACAACGACTAGAGACAGAAAAGGTTAGTAGACACCATACAAAATGCTTTTCTTCAATTAATTACAAAATGCTTTTCTTCAATTAATTACAAAATGCTTTATGATACCACACAAAATACAAATGACACCATATAAAATGCTTTCTTTTAATTAATTAACCGAACCGAATCAAGAATGTAATTACTCGTTTACCGAGTCCATTAGCGTAGGGGCAGTCTATCAGCTCCGCTAAACATTATACTTACAGCTCTAGACTTCTTGAGACGCGCGGAGGGGGGATTGATTTTTGTTTATAAATGTTAAAAGAACTTCTTTGCAACATATAAACACGCTCCTACTCGAGTTGTTTAAATGTTGTTGGTTCCACAAACAACATTTAAAAGCAAATATCGTCAAGACGAAAGGAAAAACATATGCGGACAAAGCGCTAGATGAGACATCTGGAGGTGAATAGCAAAATAATCTCTACTACTTATAAAACAGACTTCTATATATGAAGGTGGCAAACGCCACCAGCAGGGCCGAAAGGGTTAATAAGGGTAGCTCTGAGATTGTTAAAATTATCTGTTTGCATTGTGCGATCATTATGGTACTACAATATTGTAGTCTAAAATTATTTTATTTTGTAAATTAAGCAAAATTTATAGATAGTAAAAATAACTTATAATATAAATTAAATTAATTAAATAATTAAATAAAATAATTAAATAACAAATAAAATTTTTTAACTGCGAATGACTCTTAATTAAATGACAACATATCCTTAGGATGTCTGCGACTTCGACAGGATATGCGAAAAATAAATATATATGGCACAATAAATCCACTGAACCTTATACGCAAACATTCTCCACAGAATTCCGCAGCCTTCATATTAGCTCGTATGTATGATCCACTAAAGGCATTTGAGCTGTACTCAAAAACTAAGATCGAATTTTCAACAAAAGCAAGCACTTACATGTTGACATAGGAATCAATAAAAAATAAAATTCGTACTAAGAAATATTATTTAGAGGAAGAAATAGCTTATATAAGTCTGAAAAAACTTGCTAATCAACAATAATCTCATATGTGGTCGAGCCAAAAAAAAAAAAAAAAAAAAAAAAAAAAAACTCTTCCTGCAGTGGCTATCAATTTGTGTTTACTGATGGAATAAGCAGCAGTTCCACGTGACACGCATGCGCGTAACCCGGGAGCTATCTTAACCTGTATCTAGAAAAATATATACTAAGCCTCATTATCAAAGTCATTGGGGACACATCAGCAAGCATTCAAAAAAGACTACCTTACGAAAAATGAGCACTAAACAAACGCATTCGAGTGTTAAAATACACAGTGACGGCTCAGTGAACCGGTTATGATCATAGCCATAAAAAACACACACCCGAGCACTCCAGATAAAATATAACCGGACAACAGCCTCCAAATTGGACGGTTAAAATCTCCAAGCATACCAATGAGAATACGAAGTATACGCAGAAAAACTCCCGGTATGCTTTCATTTCAACTTCTTGCAAAAAGTAACATCCACACAAATTAAATTTGAACCTGATTTCCTGAGAAAAAAAAAAAAAAAAAAAAAATTCAGTTAGGCAACGAAAAAAGGTGCAATTATATCTAGCACCTCTCAATCCCACGTTAAAATGATATCTCCCATGGCATCGGTCAAGGAAACGAAACTGTCGGCACAAAAATAACGGAAAGCAACTGCTTCTGGAAAATTACGTTCGATTACGACGTTACACCTCACTGGTCAAGTATGTTAATAACGATTACCATGAACGTCTCCATTATGCAAAGGAAAATACGGTGGTTTTCGATATGATCCCCAGCCCCCCCTTTAGTGAGACAACCTTTTTTTTTTTTTTTTTTGTTTAATTCCTTTATACATCATTAAATTATTTCTCCTGAAGATTTTTATCAGCATATGTTCTTCCGCTCATGAGAGGCTTCTTTCATTGTTCTTTTGAAGCGATGACTCAATTATCTAACTGAACATGGATCTAGCATACTAATCATATTCTGCATAATATATGCCGATTTGCACCATGTGATTTGAAATTTATAGTTCCTCTATCCAGGCAGATATTCACAGGACAGCTTTAGCAACGACTTTCCTTTAAATATTACCTTGAACCGAAAATAATGAAATTATCAGCTTCACTTTTCTATTAACTAACATAGATCGTTTAAATTTGAAGTAATATTAGAGTAACTCTTTCTACATGAAATCATGCAATTTTTAAGTTTGTTTTACTATCTATTTCACATTTTGCAAAAATGTAACGAATTTTTGATTTAAGAAACTCAACGATTTCAAAGCGAGCAGCAAACAGTCGCAACACTGTACAGAATATATATATATTTTTAATCTCCAGCGCTCGAGATAGTCTATTGAAAATTCTGAAGATATGCTGTTTTTAAATAGCCTGTGATTTTACTGTTTATTTTACGTGGCATAAGCGCCAAGAACGTGATCTGAACATTGATATGATTAACTGAGAAAAGACTTGAAAAAACAGGAACAAGAAAAATGGGAAGAACGGGAAAGATGCCGCAACTTAACGCTGCATATGGGAAATCTAAACGTATCTGCTATGCTGCTTTTAAAACTTTTGTAATTTTGCTGACCTATATACAGCGTAAGCGCGAAAAAAATGATGCTTAAATAATAAAGCTAAAAAGACAAAAAAAAAAAAAAAGGTGTGGTTAGTAGGAGTGAGTGTAACAGCAGATTGATAGACTGCGAACTCAGCGAAAGCGTAAAAAAACTTAACAGCCCTTTTTGGGCCGCCGTTAAAGTCTGAAACCGTTAATTTTTTATTTATTTATTTAAAAAAAAAAGAGTCGACAGTTGGGTTGGATAATACCATAACTATTCACTTGCAGAATAGTTGTGGAATGTTGAGTCGTACCTTCGCAATATGGAAAAAGTCTTTCTAGCACCAAAGAAAAAGTTTCCAAGCTTTGATCGTCTCTTTCATTCACTGATATTAACTTATACCCCCCCCAAAAAAAATAGTGCTTCTCATGTCAATCTAAATGCATGTTATTCGCCATATAAAATTAAAAAGTTACACTTGTCAATGATTGCTCATTGCCCACATTTGAGCTGTAAAAGATGCTGCAGAATTTGTATTATCAGCCTTTTCACTTCTGTGATGACTCTAAAAAAAGAAATAATATTTAAAGCAGTTAATTTGAAATATGAGAAACCGGGAGGTTTTTCACGCTGCGCGATGCATTTCGAAAAAATTACAAATCCATTTATACTCACTTTAAGATGCCTGACTGAAGATATTAAATATTTATGATAAAAGTATTATATTAATATTTAATTATACATTTGTAATTTAATGTTCTTAGGGTTATTTTATTTTATTTTTTTAATACTCTTACACCGAGAAAATTCTGAGTACACAGAGAAAGCTTAATCATACTTTTATATACAATTATAATAAAATAAATAATTTATGTACACACTACTGTATGGATAAGTGTAATAAGGTACCATATATTAAAATAAAACAAAATTAAATACAAATATTAACTGATGAAACATTCGTTGAATGTTTGTAAAAAGTCCTACAAATGTTGCAATAGATTAAGACTTCAGATTAAATAAAATGTAATTAGAAACATTATAGAAAATCACTAGGAGTTGAAAAGCAGAATTTGCACATTTCCTTTATTCAATAAATTTAATTTATTACAGTAAATTTTTCTTAATAAAGGCTAAAAATTAAAAACCGGATAATTTTTGTCATCCACCGGGAGACTGAGTTCGCTTATTTAATTACGGCAAAACACTCAAAGGCTATCTGCCTATGGGAAGGAAGTGAGATATATAATAAAAAATTGGGATTTTGCGGGTAATACAGTTAGATTTTGCAACTATGCTATTACAGTCTCGTCCACTATTTCGTCAATCTAACCACTGAATTGTGAAAATATAATAATTAGCGTCAAACAAGCGTCTCTTTTTGCCCATTTTGAATTTCATTCTCATCTTCTTCAAACAAAGATCAATTAACACTTTTTCTTACTTTGATAAAATGTTTGTTGTCAGTTAATAGTTCCTTTCAGCTAATTTTGGGTGAATAGAAACACAGTGGTTTTCCTACGAAACGGAGTTCACCTGAGATCTGATCTACCTCCTCTTTATAACGTTGAATCAGATTTTAATTGCATTCCTTTTTTTTTTATGTATATTATGCATTTCTACTGTTTTCAAAAAGTTTTCTATAAAAACATTAAAAGGTGTTCCCCCCCCCGTATTTCTTATTGGACTATTTCGGGATAGTACTGGTTTTAAATTTCATTTCTTTCACGTCTTTGTGGGGTCGTTTCGGAATTTACTACTTTTTTAGTCTATAGTTAATTAATAATCAGGCACTGCATTCGTAAACAGTTTGTCAAATATAAATCTGAAATTAATTAATCATACGAAAAAATTTTTTTTTCATTACTGCTGCCTTAAAATCTCCCTCATTTTGTAACTAATTACTTCTGTCACTAAATATAGATGAATTTATTTAACGAATAAAAATGCATATGTGCAGGCTATTGTTATATTGCACATAAGATGATATTCTGCAAATTTAAGAGGTGAAAAATCTGCCTTTCTAATCAAAAATCGAAATAACACGAATAATCGAAAATAACACTAAGGGGCGCATTTTTTTCTTCCTTTTTTAAGCTGAGAAACACTAACACAAGCAAGTTTTTTAAATCACTCAATATTATATTTTTGGCTGTTAGTAGGTGGCATACCCATAATCTTAAATACCATTAACTATATTCGACTAAATATTATTGGGCGCTTAAAGTTAACAGATTTTAGTTTAGTCAGTTCAGTCTGTCAATGGTTTAGTGTTATATCAGTGATGTTGCATAAAGAAACTGTATACCTTACTGATATAGATGACTACAAATTATATACTGCTATAAAATTTTATAATATTCATTGAATTCTATTTTAGCTGCAGACGATGGTGTAAATGAGATCGCGACATACGGTGTACGGCATCAAAATTTTTTTTAATTAATTTTCGTAACGGTACAAATAACAACAACATACGCTGCTCATATCATTACAGTTGTTTTTAAATAATTCACTTTCTTAAAACTGATATCGCATTTTTGCAATCCAGAAAAGAATGAAAGATCTTATGCTGCATGATTTTAGAAAACTGTGTTTTTGGCCTCAGAGCTCATTTTTAAAATGATCTATACGAAATGAAAAGAATAACATTAATAACATATTTAAAAAAAATGTCAGTGTGCATATTTAAATGAAAAATTATTCTTTGTTGCATACTTATATTATTAAGTTTGAACATACCATCTGCTTGAATAAATTGATTTTAATGCCTCAATCAAATCGACATCTTTAAAGGGGGAAAATCCACGGAAATTTTAATTTTTTTCGCGTCTGAGCTCGAAATAATGTTCAAAAATTATCAAATACATTTTTTTCTTATTATTGTTGCTATTTTTCCGCTCCTTACTCAACCTGCTATGAGCGATTTCCCACGCAGCGTTCTCACCAACCCCACATCAGGGCCAAGTAACTCACCGATACCGAGGGCTCTCTCTCATCGGACTCACGAATCGAAACGGACCGCCTGAGGGAAATCACCTTTCCTCCTCCATCCACTCTTTCTCATCCAGATCAGGCAACTTCCTCGCAAGAGCGACCCAACTAACGTACAAGGAAGTGGAAGGAGGGGAAACAAAGCGTGTCCGATCGCCAGATTAGCATAACTGAATCACACACTACAATCGCCAGGATTTATTTATTCCGCCAATGAATTTACATTCGTACATCATGGCATAAGCTATGGCGATGGACTGTTCAATTCAAATCACCCCGAGATATATACTGCAAAAATCTGCAACCGAAATCTAAAAACAGAACTTATTAAAGATGTAAAATATGTATGTGAATTTGGATAGGAATACCAATAGATCTCAGTCTTTACTTGGTATTAATTTGCATTTACCAATTAATGGACTTCCATAAATAAAATAGTCTTTCTTCTTCAGAAAAAAATTATTTTCCGCACGCACTCGAATTTACTTTTTAAAGGCTTCCCCCATTCATAATTTGAATTCTGTTTTGAAAGCAGATGAAAATTCGTACGATTAGATTATTTGAATACGAAAAAGCACAGAAGGCTATCTTGATAAGATACCTTCGTGGAGGACTTTCTAAAGAAAACTAGATCATATTTACGTTGGGCATGGGAAAGATCACAAGAACTAATCATTCAGCTAGCCCACTCACTTGTCTTCGAACCTGAGTGGAACTTCCATTATTCAGTGTCTTGACTCTTAGGCTACTAGAAAGGACTGAAAATTCGTAAGGAATTATAGTATTTCCCTATACAATGCTGCCGTGGTGTAAATGGTTAGTACGCTCAGCTAGCAACTGGAACAGAAATAGCCTGAATCCCGGCAAAGCGCATCATACTTCCTTCTTCTAAAAATCTAATAGTCTATAAGTTTCTAGGTGAATGGTCTACGAAGAAATTTCTAACCTTCGAGGTTAAACTTACTTCTAACGTGTCTTGGCCTAAAATTTTAATTTGAACTTAAGTACTTCCTTATATTATGAAATAAATCATAAAGTTTTTAATACATGTAAACGAATTAGGAATTTTTGTTTTACTTAACTGCGGCAGAGAACAGATGTCGGAGAAAGCACAGATACGTTTGCCAAACTGTACAATAAAACAGCTCATTAGGCATTTCTGTTTTAAAGTACACCTACCTACCCATTAGTCAACGACAAACGAATGTAACTAGCCGCCCAACAATTTCTTATGTCGGCTAAGTAAGGAATAACTAAGTACCGAAAATCTCCCGGGGGGGATGACATTTAGGAACGATTGATTCTACGTTTTCACACAAAGTGACTTAAACTGTTGAGGGAAAACCAGTTTTAGTAAGCAGAGAAAGGCTTAAAATGTTGCTGAACAATTATAATTACATGACATTACTTCAGGATCATAATTATATATGACAGCACTGGGCTTTTCGCAGCCCAACGTAATCTCTCTCTGGCATTCTTTATGCCGGTGCGTTTGCACCAGCCCTGCATCAACCTCAATCCGAGATTCAATCATCAAAACTCATTTCACGTGAAAAACAAAAAGTTAATTTATTTTATCACCTTATGAGGAACTGAAACGCTAACTTAAATTCCTGTTAGCAACAACTGCATTTTGTACAGAAATGAGCGTTTCATTGTGAAATATAAGTAACTATTATTTATTGCTTCCACAGTAACGCGCACTTCAGGAAAAGTACAGAATATTCCGAAAACTTTCCTAAATCCACAAAGCAAATCTGCAGTTTTGTGAGAGTCTGAAAAATGAATTGGAGCATTTCTATAAAACATCAATAAAAGCCTTATTAATTAACTTCCCCCCCCCATGATATGTATGTAAAGTGTTTGAAACTGTTTGATTTGTTACTATGGAAAGTAATATACAAACAAGCTATGTATACAAACGAACTACATATTTATTAGACTAAGAAATATGTTCATAAATTAAACAACACCAAATTGCTTCAATCTCGAAACAAACTGTCTATTCTCAAATTCTAAATACAATTGACATATAACTGCTCCAATGTATACGCTAAATAACAGCGAAAATTTTTACCAGGCAAACTAAAATTTGAGAATTCAGATGTTATAGAAAAAGTAAAATCAGACAGTAGCATCTGCGTATGGCAACCATTCAGTTCGGAATTATACACAGAAATTTGTTACTTGTTCAAGATCATAATAGAAATTCACTGTTTGTTCAAGATTATACCTAGAATTTGTTTTTAATCCAAGTGGAAGAGCTAAATAAAGAAATAATCATGTGGTCACGTAGAGACAGATTTACAGAATAACACATGTCCCTATTGCGACAGTGCCGGCAATACAACGGGCCCCTAAAGAATTAATTAAGTAAACATAATCGTTTGCCGAACACGAGGGAGCTCCATTTCATACATCTCCTACTTTGCCAACATATATAATTAAACGCTATTACATTTATCTTTTCTAATGATATAGCAGTTATTATAATAACAAGAAAATGTTTGAGGTACAAACATATTTAATATTATAAAAATATTTATATGTACACTCTGCACAAAAAGGGGGTGGGTGACAGTTCCGTATCTTCCACTCTGCTGGGCCGATATGTAAAATTTCACTTGCGTTTTTATTCTTCGAAAGTGCTACTTTTGTGTCAAAATATCCGTGTTGGAACAATAATATATACACGTATATTACATTTACACATATTATTATTCTAACACAGGTATTTTGACATACAAGTGGACTTTTTCTGCAACGGTTTTTTTTTTTTTTTTCATATTTCGATTCTACGACTAAAATTATGCCTAAATATTAAATTTTATAAAATTGGGTAAGAAACTTAACGAAAAATTTAAAAATTTATCTTGGCGCACTTTTTTAAGTTTGAGCCAAGAATAATTCACTTGACGAAATTCTAAATTTATGGTAACCTATTTTCCTTTCCCTTTCGCTGTGCACGAGCATAAAAAAGGTGCATAAGCGTAAACCACATTTGGCGTTATTATTGCTTATAAGAAATATTTCTGTCAAATTTCAAAACGTGCTTATAATTCACGTATACATACCATGGGAAATTTTAAATAAAAAACTCTAATTTCTTCCAGAGATGCCTAGAAGTATATCTAGCTTCAGGTGGTGATAAACATTTTATAGGTTAGAATTCAAAAATTTCTTCAAAAAATTTACAAAAATTACTAAAAAATACAAATTTAAAAAATAAATCATAAAATATCTGCTAATTTTATTTGGATTGAACTTAAATTTCGAGCTGTGAAAGAAGGAATCAAGTAAGTTTAATAAAAATAGAGATATTAATAAATACATAACAAAATTCAATTAATATTTTTTTAGTTATTATTTCCAATGGCGGGCACTAGTTGTTGGCCATTACTAAGGATGCAAATGGAGGTTACTTTATTATGGAGGCATTTAACAGGTGGGCCATCGTTGCTTCCTATGCAGGGACGGACAATTTACACCCATGCTCATCATTACTTCTCTCGTGCCAATTTTACAAAACTTGGCACCTGTCATAACTTGAAATCGTAGAATCAAAATATGGGAAAAAATCGGTAAGCCTTTTCAGAAAAAGATCCAATTTGGGGTGAAAATTACGTTAGAACAATTACTATGTATATAAATCTAATATATATCCTTAGTCGCGTTTTCGAGAAATGAACAACGCAATTTAAATTTCGTTAATCTGTTCAGTAGAACGGAAGACATAAAATTATTTCCTGCTCCCCCCTTTTTTTTTTCGTGTGTGTGCAGAAGATACATTAAATGTAATTACCTACAAAAATAACGCAATGAAATGGAACATAAAAAAAAAAAAAAAAAAAAAAAAAAAAAAGAAGAAGAAGAATCCAAATTATCTGTGTAAACATATTGCTAACAACAAAACAAAATTTTAAACTAGCATTTTTTTCATTCTTATATAATGGTAACAAACAGAAGATAAATAAAATGTAATAGGCGTTCCAGAACCCACAGAAGCTCTAAATTCTTTTCGGATGATAAAACTTCCAACATAATAAAATTTTTTTTAGTTTTATTATGTTGGAATAAAACTAAAAAAAAATGTTTGTTATTTTTGTTTAATTTAAAACCACAGTTTATCGAAAACTTAGCATTATCAATACTCGACACTCAATTTTATATTCGAGGGAAACTCAAAACAATTTTTTTTCAAATAATATAAATCTCACCTTCTGAGAAATGAATATAAGGTAATAATATCGGTACTGCAACTTTCAAATAGATGCTGTTGATCGGAGCATGATCCAAACACCCAAGCCGAGTTTTAATGTTGTTAATCAAAACATACATTTTTCTGAAAATACGTACAAAATACGGACATCGGACGAGGGAGATTAAAATCAACCAACCTCAAACTGACCAAAATTATAGTAAAACATTAGTAATATTCCTTTTTCCCCCTGCAAGAGCGCAAATCAATAATTTGTCTTTAGATAAAGACACCCAAATTTCAGGAAATATTACCGAGTCCACCACCGAGCAGGAAGTCCAATTTTACGCTATTTCGGGGATACTACTGCCGAAACGTATCTTATCTCAAATAATTTCCAGGAAATGTTCTTTTTTTTTCTCTCTCTCCTTCTTAACTCCACGCGTCATTTCCTGAGTTTAAAAATGATTTGAGACACATGGAAGATTCGAGGACAACGCATCCGAGCTGTCCCTGAGGAAAACTGATCTTACAAGTTAAGATTAAAGCCGCCAATACGAAACGGTGTATTTATAAATCTTTTATAGCTGTTAAATACAAGGCAATACTTATATAAAAAGGGGGGCTAATGATCAGGTGTATTATTGAGACCTTACTGGAGACTTTAATTCTAATTTATAATATTTCTTATCACAGTGGATTAATATACATCGGCTAAATTAAATTGGTATTCAGATTTCACTAAAGAATATAAACCATTTGAAAACCGAAGAAAGATGTAAATCTTCAATTCGTATTATCGGCTCCTTAAGCAATATTTCACATTAGCTCCGCTATAATTGAACAAAAGATTACTTCAGAACGAGAATTAGATGTTTTCGAAACGTGCCAGAAATCTAAATCCGTAAAATTTAGCTATAATTTGAAATTCCAATCCAAATTTTCGCGAAATTTACAGCAGCCCTTTCTTACAAGTTTTTAGCCCAAGAAGGGCTATTAATTTCGTTTTTGCATTTTGCGTTGAAAACTTTAAATGTCGGTTCACTTTTCAAATTGTTGCCACCCAATATTATCGTCCTGTGTTATATTTAAAGAAATTAAATAATGAAGAATCTGCATAAATGGATGTACATTTCTCGCATTGCGATAAAACAACGATACCTAGAGCCATCAATAATGGAATAACGTACTCTTCCACCCAATATGGGCATATGGAAGACCAAATTTGAAATTTGTTTTATTATCGATTACATATTTTGTAACACTTCTACGAATTTTTGATTAACAAACTCAACGATTTCAAAGCGAGCAATGGCAAAACTAAACGGAAGGGGGGCATGTTTATCTCCAGCGCGCGAGACTGTGTATCAGAAATTCTAAAGATATCTCATTTTAAAATTATTTTGCGATATTGCTCTTGAACTGAATTTTATGGTTTGAGTACGTAGAACGTGACATTTAATAAATAGAGGTAACACACAAAATGTTTTAAAAAAATGTCCCTTTGGGCGTAATTTAAAATCTGAAAGCTATTAGGTTTCTTTAATTATTATTTTTAATTATTTTGTTCGATCTATTTTACTGAGAACCCGCGATGCAGACATTTAATAAAGAAAGGTACTTTTTCCCCAGTATAGAAGATATGATGCATTGCTTAACAACTTGCGCTAAAAAGATGTGTCACGCACGTCAAGATGCTTTTGTCTCAAACCGCGCGCAAAAATGAAAATAACGTGGTGCACACGTCGCCTAACAAAGAGATTGTTTATTTCTCGAGTTGCAGCTCTGGATTGCAGTCGCAGACGCGGGCCCACCAGCGGCCGAGCGGTAAAGTCGCTGAACATTGGTAGTTCGTCCGAGGCATGGGCGTTTTCGAGGTTTTTCCCATGTGTAATGTGTATAGGAGCCAGTTTCCGTTAGAAAGTCCTCCACAAAGGCATTCCACCCCTTAGGCAGATGGCCCTCGAGGCTTTCCCATAATCTCTCACACACACATGCACTCGCAGACGCGGAGCGGCGTAAATGAGACACTTTACCGCTTGTTATATTGTAGCGCGCGGCACCGCAATCGTGAACTTTAGTCGTAGCGCAAGTGGTTAAAGGCGATAAGAAAGTTAAGACCAGCTTATATAATGCAACACCATTTTTACTATCTGGTAAGCTAATTTTGGAACAACACACAAGGCCTATCTCTCTCAGAAAAAAAGATACCTTCATAAACGACTTCTGGACAAAAATTAGTTTACAGTTACGTTACATATGAAAAACCCTGCAATCAATTCGTTCGTTCGGCAAGTGTAAAGCATAAACTGCCCGATATTCTGCGGTTTCTATATCTGCCTTTTAATCGGCTTCTGACATAACAATAGCACATGATATAAACATTTCAAGTATATATAATATGTATTAAAGCTTTGGAATTTGCATTATGGCTTTGCTATTTTGACACAATTAGGTGAGGAGTGGGTACTACTAATAAAAATATTTTCTATATTTCAGCAAATATACCGATTTGTTTCACGTAATTAAAAACCTTGCGTTAGTGTTAAACGTTGCACATTAGCAACAAGCCTATTCTGGAACAAAAGTAAGTTAAAACTGTGATACGATATTTTGTACAATATTTTCAGAAACTTTAAAAAGTACTTCAATTATTTTCTTTAAACTTATTTTTAATTAAAAAATAATAAATGGGAACTTCAACTAAAGCTAGTCACCGTTGCCTCAGTTCCTAAAGCATTACTTTATTTTTAATTCATGTAACGGTTTTCCGTCTGTTATTCATGCGTATTTCATAAATACTTGTTTCACGATCATTATTTTGCATTAAAAATTTAACTGTTTAACAATTATGCTCTGTTGCTAGAAACGGTTAAAAAGAACTCGCAGAGGAATGACCCTAATGCCGAAATAATAGGAATACTGTAAACTCGAGTCCAAAAAGAGCAATAAAAAATATACCAAGGCCATAACAGCTCTCGGTTACATGTTATTCGCTAGAGAAATAAATGACGCAATGTTCAACGAAAGGGAAATGAAAAATTCTCCGACCTCTTTTCTCCTATTTAGGGCCTCTTCAAGTCGAAAGGGGCCTCTTCGGGATTTAGAAATGTTTAAAGCTAAACGGCCTTGCGAAGGCCGTTGAAAGAAACAACAGGTGGGGACCCACGGCCTTCTAGGGGCCTTCGGATGGGTACTGAACTATTTTACTACAAGCGCCATAGTAGTATTTTTTATGAATGGAAGCGAATGTTATTCTTTCTTCTTCCGGCAAGCGTGGGAATGAATGACGTCATATACGATGACGCAATATTTATTGGGAGCATAACGTCACAGAAAGACAAAATAAGGCTTAAAGTGGAGGGTACACTATTTATCGTCTACTTTTTGGCAGGGAGGGTTTCGTTTTCACGTCATTATGGGAAATGTTGAAGAGTAAATCTCCTTTTGGAGATGGAATTGTTACCTTAATACAGCGAAAAAACTCAGTCTTTGCATCGATGGGCTGCTTTTAAAGGATTCTATCCATAAGGCTTTAAAAAAAAACACAAATGGAATATGATCGATATGCCTATTCTATGTGATGAAAGTTTTGAATGATGTCATCATCGATGACAGAACAATGGAGGTCCATTGAAGATTTAATCAATGGCTATGTAACGCACTTCTTAATTCCTGGCAAAAAATTCTTAAAATGTACAGTTAGATAGCTAATTGGAGCGAGATAAGTGCTCCCATTCCACAATTATAAGCCTATGTTCACATATTTGTAATATTACAACATGTACTGAAAAGAGGCAATAGACAAAGTGTTAGGTATTAAACAAAAAAGCATGTGAGCAGCGAAGATTATTATACTGGTATTGTATTAAGAATAGCGAAGTTACGGTAACACTTTATTTCAACTGGTTAATTAAAGTTTCTATTGAATACTTTTCATTACTTCTGGGTAACAGATCCCTGTTTCATTTTTGCAGGAATGTATCATTAGCGTCAAAAGTCAGGAAACCGATATTAATTTTGAAATGACGCATTTCAGAAAGAGTTAAAATAAACACATCATTGTTTTTACGCTAAAACAGGAGGATATCTAAATTTAAAAAGAAATAATAATTACTAATTAAATTTAGAATTCTGTTTACACATTCCTTAACTTAATTTTTTTAGCCCTCTTATCACGCGTGCGCGTAAAAAAAAAAAAAAAAAAAAAAAAAAAATTCCGAAATACAAAATCTTAACTTTATTTATATTTTTTACTTAATTATTTCTGCTTTTTAGTTTTTCCACTCCCCCCCTTTTTTTTTACTGTCATAACGCTCCCAACCACAAATCTTTTAACATTCTGCATAAGATTTAATGCTGAACAAGTATATATTCTTAGTTTAATAGAGTAAAGTTTTCCAAAAATTAATTGATTAAAAAAATACCAACAAGTGCTCAATCACATACGGAAATATAAATATGTAGTATAAATAAAAATATAAAACACTGCGGAAAGGGAAAAATACTGTACAAAATTTAATTTATGTATATATACGAAACAGATATGTGAACGTATTATAATAAAACGCTAAAACTTCCTACAAGTACGCTTAACAGGGAACTCGGGTAACCATTTAATAATTGCCTGTTAAAGGCTTCATTAACAAAAATTTAATATATATAGTTATTAGAAATAAATGTAAACCAGAATAAAATTACATATAACATTAATACGCATACGTTCGTGCACTTACGCATAAAATCTCGCGTTCTCTACTAGCATATGACTGAAACGTATAAACTAAAAGCAAACAAAAAGCTGATTCTCAGAGGATTATTTGGCAATCTTGTATAATGAATTTCAGAAATTACCTTCATGATTAAAAACTAATATGCTGGAAAACTTATATTAAAAACTAATATGCTGTTACTATGTTTCTTTGGAACAAAATAATGCTTATGATAAAAAATTTAAATGAAACTTCGTACTATGAAATTTACGTTTTATATTAAAAAAAAACTTTTAAATAAATAGATTAAAAAAGTTCTTGAAATTGAGTTCAATGAATTAGTACTGTGACAATTTTCTACATACAGAATAATTTTTCTAATAATTTCTTCTACAGAATAATTTTTGTGCAAGATTTATATAATTGTAGACATCAAAACGCAATAAACTTGTCTTATTGAGTCTCCATTAAAGGAAGTCCTACTCTACAAATGAAAAAAAATGTAAAATAATCTATCAAAAAGCGCAGGAGAGCCTGTCGAATGAATGCATCCAATACCTCACAGTCACTCTTAAAGTAGAGAACTAGTGGTTGCTTACTAGCCTTTGGCAACACTGCATTCGACGACATTTTCATCTCTGGCCTACTTTGTAATCGTATGTCAGCAAGGTCACACACGAATTTAAAATGTCTTCAGGAGTCAGAATGATGATGAAATAGGTACTACTACACGCAATGTGCCACTGAACCAAAAATCTTTAAATACACAGCGATGTCAAGTTCGTGACAGAAGAGCAAAGGACGAGTGAGAGTTAGAACAGTAAGCATACTTCTGAAGAGAAGATAATACAGATGATAAAGTAGCGTAAGGAAACTACCAGCTAGTGTGAGAGAATTTTAAGGAGGAACTAACTCGTAAAAGAATACATTTCAATAAAAATTCGAGAGAATATAGTTATCAGCGAAATACAGAGTCTCTTCTTGTAAAAGAAATTTTTAGCGAAAAAGTACACATAGAATGACATTTAAACGAAAATGAATGCCTTCCGTTTGACAATAAAACACGAATTTCAAGGTTTATGTTATAAACGCATTTTTCATCTTTAATGAGCAACAACTTAGCACAGTTCCAACGAAATAAATTTTGAAAGTGTCCCCAAAATGCGAAGTTAGAAGACAATCTGAGATTTACAAAGGGTATTTATTTTCGGATACTAAAATGTTTCAGTCAATAAACATGTTTCATTCTTATTTATTTTTTGAGGATTCAGCAGTATGAAAAGAAATTTACGTACGTTACTAAATAATTAAAAAAGCGACTGCACAAGAACGCCGATATTTCCAAATAACTCGTTCTTTTCCAAAACTGATGGTTTAAACATTATAAGAAGATAATACATTTTCTTAGAGAACTGAAAGCACTGGCATTTTTTTAAAGTTTGTTAAATTGATTTACATGAATGTGCACGATATGTAAATTAGCCTACAATATTCCGCACATATAAAGAATGTAAACATCAATGCAAAAGGATTAAGCACTGTATACAAATTATGCTTCTCCGTAGGTCTTTGTTTAGCCATAACATATTCTAAAAATTATAATAATACGTAATAACGTAATCCTGTTTAATAAACGTATAATACTGTTTCGTCAAATCTAAAGAAAATTGCAGTCAGTTACTTTCTCTGCTGGCTTTTGATATGAACTGCCTTATTTTACGGCTGCCGCAAACAAAAAAAATTTGCTAGTTCTATCTAGTTTGCTAGTTTACGTCGGAAACGAAGATTCTTCGTTTCAAAACCATACTAACATTTTTTTCTATGATGAAAGCCAGATTTAAAAAATAATATATTTTATTAAAACTGCGACAGTAGCACTACTAACAATTTTCAAGAAACTGTAGAACATTATATTTCAAATACAGATTTAATGCTCAAAAGTTTTTTCTGTTTTGATGTGATGTTATACTTTTGATATCTCGATTTTCAAAATTTAGAATTTTTTTTGGGGGGGAGGGAGAAAATTGGAAAATGATAATTGTATATTGTACTCAAATTTTAAAAGCATTTTGTTTTCTGCATTAGGTATAATCCAATGTCAATGATGTTATTTCTGTACCGAAACGGGTGCTTTTCGGTATTCGTTATTTCTGTACCGAAACGGGTGCTTTTCGGTATTCGTTACTTTGTAACGAAAAATATGCCTCTCTTCTCGGTATTTCGGTATTCGTTACTGGAGGATCGATGAGGGTTCAGCTCGCTTCGGTTTTGGTACGAGGACAGTAGTATCTGGTTGTATTTGCGAAATGGTGATATGCGCTCCTTGTGTCCATGAATGGTCTGCTCCTCAGACACTTCCGTAGTTGACATGTTTTCTGATATTCAAAATCTTATTCCGTACAGATAAAATCCAACACGTGGTATCGTGGCAGAGTTCCTTCAGTGCGCAAAATCCTTAGCTGCGTATTTCGATACTCCAAATCGTTACTAGGGCACTTCGGTACTCCAAATCGTTACTAGGGTACTTTGGTACTCCAAATCGTTACTAGGGTACTTCGGTACTCCAAATCGTTACTAGGGTACTCCGGTACAGTAAACCGTTACTAGGGTACTCCGGTACAGCAAACCGTTATTCCGGTATTTCGTTACTTCGGTACTCCAAATCGTTACTTGGGTACTCGGTACTTGGAATCGGTTTTCGGTACTTTTCAAAGTAACGGGTATTTTGTACCGGGTACTTGTCTGTACCCGTTACTCTCGTACCGGGTACAAAAATGTACCGAAGTTGCCCATCACTAATTGCTTGTTTTAGATCGAATGAAATTAAGCTTAATGTTACTGTTAATTAGCTTTTTATTAATTTAATTGTACGTTTCTAATTAATTATATGTTCAGATGTTTGCAAGTATATTACACAAACTTTTGTATCCCAATTTTTAGTTTTTGTTTTAAAAAATAAGCTTTTATTTATTGAGAGGCCTGATTGATTATATTAGTTTGCAGTACTATTTACCTAATTCTATTCTTCTAGATAAATTTTAGAAAAAAAAACTTTGCATAATAATTTAAATTTATTTACAATTTATACGTCAGTGTTCCAAACGCATAGTAATGTTGTTATAATAAATTTCATGCTAAGCCTTTTTTTTTTTTTAATTTAACTATTCATTTCTGCAAACATTTACATGATTACTTTAATTAACGAAAAATATTTCTAGCACATTTTAACACATTTTGATTCGGAATAATGTTTTGCACGCCAGTGAACTATATTAAATTTTTCAGTCTAGTTCAGACATCTCGACTATTATTGATGCAATTTATAAAAAATATAATTGGTATGCTTTATAATTATTTAATTTATGATATTATTATAATACTCTTTGCTTAATATTTTGATGATGATTGATGATGATGATGTTTGTAATGCTAATATGTATGTTTACCAATACCATTTATTTTCTTTGTTAGCTTTCCCATTTATTACTGTTATTCATGTACATTAGCCTGCTTGTTAAGATATTCTTTACTTGTTCTTCTGATTGTTGATATGTAATTAATTCTATTTCTTTATTTTTCCTCTTGGCTACAATTGGCTTCGAAAAGTTAAATTGTAACCCTGTAGGCAACGGGGGAAAGAAATTTTGATTCGCGCAGTTGGACTATAGCAGGATGGGGGGAGAGGATTTTCATTCGCGCAGTTGGAGCCCACCCAATGGCACGATGTGTAAAAAAGCATCAAATGGGGAAATCCTTAAGTCCCGAATACGATGCTATATTCATATTATCAACACTCTTTTTTTTTCTCCCTCCTAATAATATTCTTCATTGCTTAACTCTTCTCATTAACTTTTCTTAAACTCGTTGCTAAGGAATTTACGAAAAATTTAAATGAAAAAACAAGAAATCGCTTAGAAAATTATAGTTATAGCGCAGTTTGTTTATTGAAAAGTAGCAATAGACAATATGCTTTTTTTTTAATGGTTTTAGACAGTAAGCTTTAATTTAAAGTGAATATGATAATTAATGCACTAATGAAGGGGGTAAATTATCACATACTTTAATGGGAATAACAGGTAAGATATTTCTATTTACAATTTTATATCCCAACTAATACATGCGTGGTGTGCCGAAATAACGAAACCTATTAATTTAATTGCATTATCAAATGTATAAGCCATTACCTTTTTTAATTTACCCACGTTATTAATTTGCGATATAAAATTCTAGATGAATTCTGTAAATATAATTATTTAATCTGTTATTCCCATTACATCATAAATTATTTTTCTCCTTTTAGTGCATTAATTATCATATCCATTTTAAATAAAAGCTTTTTGAATACAACCATTTTCTTTAATTGCATTTTATTTTAAAGGGCATACCGCACTGATGATGAATTCATGTAAGTTCCGCAGTACACGAAAACTCGAAGACAATATGAGTGGAAGATAAATTTCACAACAGGAGGAAAATTTCACCCTAAATTTTCGCTTATGCGATTTACTGATAACTAACTAGCCACAATTGGACAAACTATGAAAAGAATGTAAAGAAAAGGCGGGTATCGAAAATATAAAAAAAAGGAGAGAGGGAAAAAAAAAAAGCACGGTACATCTCTGACGATCCTCCGCCAACCTTCAATTCCAAAACAATGGTCTCGCGCGTCACTTCATGCGGTTTGGTCATTGACAATGGAGATTGAATGAAGGTGAAGTACAAGGATGTTGAACAGTCACACAATGAAAATGGGGGAGGGGAGAGAGAGAAAGAACTTGAAAATAAAAAGCAGCATATAGTGGTAGGTTACGTCGACATGCACAGGCACTTACTTTCACTTTCTGCTAGGCACACAGCGGCCAAATTTACAAGTCGATTATGGGGAGGTGAAGGTAAAAGAAGCGACTTGAAATTAATACACAGTTTTAAATGACAGTATAACATATTCCTACTCATTCTTTCTAAACAGAAAAACAAACAAAAAAGTTCTAAATGTTATTGTATATCGGATTTAGAATATTCAGATATATAATTTTACTACAAATTTTATGATGCAATATATTTTCCCCAAAGAGAGTAAATGCATTCACATAGCGTTCACGAAACGTTCTTCGAATTATTTCAACACAGTCAGAAGAATGCTTGTTGTACATTAACTAAACGAACCGTGCTCTTTGGATTATATCTATACAAATACTTACATTGTGAGAAAACACAATCAGCATTGCAATTATTAAGTAAACACATTCGGGTTCAATCTCTGATCGTAAAAATGCCACATACTCGTGGTTAAGTAGTCTTACGTTAAGTGCAGTTTGCATTAAAAATGCAGGTTTTAGATTTTACAGCTGGCTTTCAAAACATATGTACGGTGATGATTATTTTTTATAAATCAGTCATTTTTCATCGTAACTGAAGAAAGGCCAACAATTTTTTCGGCACCATTTGTATTTCATCATATAAACCGATTGCACAGCAGTTTACAAAAGCTATGTATAGACAAATTTTTTTACTAAATCTCTGATACAATAAATAATCAAAATGCAAGTCAGGTACAATAAAAGTTTTTAACAATCATTTTTTTTTTTTTTTTTTTTTTTTTGGAGGGAGGGGAAAGGAACTCCTGTTCTTAGAGTAAGGTTTAAAAATAAATAAAAACAATCGTTTTCGCATTCCTCTACACATAAGTTTCTAAGCAACCCATCATTCTTTGTGCAAAAATATGTACGTGGAAAAAGAATAGATTTTCAACAATCGATACCAGAGAAATATTATATTTTGAGGAACAATAAAATCACACATTTGTGTGTGGCCATTTAAAAAAAAAAACCGTCTTTAAGCGCATCGCTCAGCGTTTTATATATAAGTATAATAGATAATTTTTTATACATCTTTATGATATTTTAACATTTTGGTTTTTTTCGTCTCTCTTTTTGTTTCTTATTCTGCTTATTCTATGTTCTATAGAGGGATTCTCAACAGGGAAGGGAAATTTAATAGTTTCGGGGGGGGGGAATACGGTTGGCCTTTGATTCATCTGATGTTAAGTATTTAATTTATGAATATAAAAAAAACCACTAATCAAGTTGATATTCCAAGTATCAACATTTTCTATACTTTCTGTTGTTCAATTTATAAAGCACGCTGAAAAAGTAAAGGATCTGTCTTCTGACAGAAACAGGCTTGTATTCACATTCAAGTTACACATGAGGAAAACCACGAAAACACCCATTCAGCTAACTCGTTCGCCAAGATTTGTACCAAAATCTAACTACCAGTGTTCATCGATCTTATTCGTTCAGGTTCTGGTAGGCGATCCTAACAAAGAATAAAATCTGCTTTGGATGAGGCATCGAATAAGATTATATTCCATACTTCCCACACTAATTTTAAAACATCGATTTTTAAGTGCACATTAATTCAGTAAAGAAAACTATTTTAAATATGGCTCTTTTTTTTTCCGAGGGAGTGACGTCAAGTATGGTTTCATTTTTTGTTACATAACACGTAAGAGTATACTGCATAAACATTAGGTTTCTTATGACTTCATACTGTGTCAGCCATATAACACTTGTAGAGCAACACCTTCGCCGGGAATCGAACCACGGACCTCTGGAATACGCGCAAAGGGTGCAGACCACCACATCACGAAGGCACGCTAAGAAGGCAGGAGAAATACCTTATACACTTATTACACTAAAATCTACATCCAGCCTTTTTTTTTTTTTTTTTTTTTTAATTCCCAAAGCTATCAATTCCGATGTTTAGAATTACTGTTAGATCCTCCAACAAAAAAATACTCCGCAGCAATCACAAATACAACTACATGTAAAATCGATATAGAATACGGTTTTAACAAATATTTTTAAAAAGCTGAAATACTGAAAGTTGCATAAAAGTATATTTCAATAATAATAATAAAAAATTCTCGTATAGTTTTGCCATCGCTCGCTTTGAAATCGTTGAGTTTGTGAATAAAAATTTTCTTGAAGTGTTACAAAATATGAAATCGATAATAAAACAAATCTGAAATTCCAAATTAGGGTTTCCAAATACCCATATTCGGTCGAAGATTACGTTATTGAAAATTTGAATGCTCTAGGTACCGTTATTTTATCACAATGCGAGAAATATACATACATTTACGCAGATTCTTCATTATTTGATTTTTTTTAAATATAACACAGTGGGATAATATTTGGTGGCAACAATTTGAAAAGCGAACTGACATTTAAAGTTTTCAACGCAAAATGCCAAAACGAAATTAACAGCCCTTTGGGCTAAATAGCCGAGAAATTACGAATTTAAAAAAAAAAAAAAAAAAAAAAAAAAAGAGGACAGCAGAATTATTACTTTTTTTTTTTTTTTTTTTTTTTAAATCTCATTAAAGAAACCTTTTCAAAAACTCAATGCGAAAGAAATGCAGGATGGAAACCAGTTAGCAAAATATGGAAACTAATTTTTACAACGATACTTATACAGTTTTAATGGAATTGCAAAATGATTTTCCATTAGAAATTACAAGCTTATTGAAATCTCCCGAAGATATAAAAAAGCCTGCAAAAAAATTAAAAAATAACGATTACAAAGTCTGGATAAACAACATCCAAATGAGTTATAGGTTCCATCAAGAAAAACTATAGATGTCATAATACGCCAGACGTTAAATAATAAAAAGAAAACAACATTACAACAAGAAATTATTTAATAGCACTGTAAAATCACAGCCAAAATCTCCGCAAAGATAGAAAGTTAACGCTCATAGCTTGTAAAATTACATTCCCAAAAATTATAAATAAAGAGAGACAAGAAAAATTCTTTAAAAAAATTATACTTAAAAACCAAAGCAATCATAACAGAATTTTAAATCCATTATTTAACCACACGGTTTTTCGAGATTTTCAGCCCAAAACCAGGATCATTCAGATCATCTTCCAAAGTCCAACAAACTAGATGCATTAAGTAATTCCATGTATTAATTTACTATTAGATAAGGCATCAGAATAAAGCTTTGGCAACAAAGAAATAAACCATTATATTTCTTCAGATCACTAGCCATAACAAAATATTTTTACAGATTGCAGTTGATATTTTACACAATTTGACAAATATTGAAAAAAAAAAAAATTCTTTCCTTTATTTTAAAAAATTAGAAATACGCTTTTAAAAACCCTGTTCTGCAATAGTTAGAAGTTAAAATAAACCTTCCCAGTTTTGTTCAGAAATATGGACTTAAAACAGATGGCAACGGCTAAAAATAACCCAATATCTTTAGCACTTTTCCGCCAGAAAAAATATTGCTCAATCTAATGGCGCCTCAAGAGAAAAATAATCTACGGAAGTCGAGCGGAAAGAAACTCAGCGAGAAGTGAGATTTTAAGATTAGTAACCAGTTAAAAAAGATGGAAATTACTTTCAAATCAAGGGTGTAGAAAAGTTATGTGTTGACAAGGTAAGTAGCAGAAACGGACACACGCTTGTTTTGCACCTCTGAAAAACCAGGCATAGTTTCTGTTTAATCATCCATCGGGAATTAACTTACAAAGACAAGGCAAACTGCAATATCAATACAATTATGTCTGCAAATAAAAAATACCCTTTTTCTCATATCCAAGCAGCGACACCCGGTAAAAGTTGCATCATCAGAAAAGTGTTTTTATTGTTTCACGATAGGTATTAATAATATTACATAAAAAGAACTTATTACTTAATAATTAAAGACTTAATTAAACAAAAGAATCAGGTTAGTACAGAATAAGAATCTTAAAGGATTTTGGTGTGGCCCCTACATATATTTATGCCAGTCCCCCCCCCCATTCTTTCTCTTTGGGTCTTGGTTTAGCTGCGCCGTATTTTCTATGGTAAAATCGGCAATAGGAAATTTTTGTCGTCGTCCCTCTGCTGAAATTTCTTAAGCCCCATTTTGTGATACGTACTTATTTTTGCTTAATTGTTAATCCAGCTGTGATATGAAATACATACGAAAAAGCCACCCAACCGATAGTGGTTAGCGTCGCTGACTGCCGTGACGAAAGGTCCGGGTTCGAATCCCGGAGAAGGCATGGATGTTTGTAAATGTATAGTGTTCGTGCGACATGGGGACACTCTAAATATGCGGTCAGCCGAAAGTCCTCTCGAAAGATTGGTGATGGGGGAAAAGGCGTGAGAGACCCTCGGACCCTCCCCCGGGATGCTCTCCAAAACTGGGGGCGGAACGGAGCTAAATCGTACTGTCACCTGTAAGGTGCCCAAGGCTGTTTCCAACGGTAGGCGTAAACTTACGCCCCTTGCCATAAGGAATTTCGTGGCTTGGTCAGACAAGTGAGCATTAGCAACAACAACAACGGAGAAAAATATATACAGAAACCTAATCCCAAGCAGCACGTCTCCAAAAATATACGTATAATTTTGGTGAAATAAGGGTATGGTATTTTTTGCACGTTACTTTTACGAAATTTATACGAATGAAAAAGACTGAAGTTACTGTTAACTCTTGATCGTTATTTTCCACACGTTATTTTTACGAAAATTATACGAATCCGAATGTACTGATAAAACTACCGCCATGATGGTATATTTTATTCGTCACTTTTACGCATATTATACGAATCCGAATGTTCTGAAAGAAACTACTGCCTTTATGGTATATTTCATTCGTCACTTTTACGGATATTATACGAAGTCTAAAAAGATTGAAAATGAAGTTTATTAATTCAAAATATTTAGTGTATTTCTGGCATTTCACTTTGTTTTCCTTGTCCACGAACATGAAAAAAGGGGCATTCATATATGAGGCTAAAATTTTTCTATAAATTTTAACATGTGAGCTAAATCTTTACGTGCATTTTTGCAAAAAATTATATTTTCTTAATTTAAACATCTTCAAAATAACATATTTATTTTCTTATATCAAATTTGTTATTTTTATTCATATCAACACTTATATTAATTTACACAATTTAATTTCATTTATGAAAATCCTATTACCCATTTAACTGGAATAAGCTGTATATTAAATTTGTGTACTTACTGAGTTTGGTACAATACTCTCCTTATTTTATTTAGCAAATGTGGGCAATTGAATTGGAATAAGACTAGCAAATCTTTTATGTCGAGGAATATAATAATAAATACAGCAGAAGATGCTCGAAAACGTTTAACTTCTTGAACAATAGTTTAATGTAGACCAAAGGAACATTAATTATAATCAAAGATATACTAATATTTTTATTTAATAATAATAATAATAACTCTACGAAATTGCAAGCTGAATCCTGATATTTTACATATATTTCAGTTCCTTTAATCTTTGTTATAAAAATCATATGAGGCTAATTTTTTAAAATTTTGTTTAATGTACGGAAAAAATGATATAGCGATTTTAATAATTTTTATATGAGGAAAAAATTAATAAATAATGTAAATAAATAATTATATTATATTTTATATTTTTCCTGAAACAGTTAAAGACATTCTTAATATGGAGATCTACAGAATAAGTACAAGGGTCCAGTTAAATGAACTCAAAATTTGCATAGTTAATTTTACGCTATAAAAATTAACCGGATTTACGATTATACGCTGAGCATGCGCATATACAGACATTTCTATTTTTCGTAGAAAAATTTAATTATTACCTTAATACAGAGATGCTGTGAATATAAATTTATATAATGCAAAAGTAAGTTTATTTCATATGCTAATTTAGAGGCTTTCTTAATATGTTTAATTATAAAGAAAAAAAAAGCGTTGCAATTCTTGTTCACTGACCAATGGCAAAGCAGACACTTTCTACTTCCGGTTGTGGCGGGATATTTGTGAAGTCAGCACTCAGCAATGGCGGTTGAAAAGAATGGTAAAGTCGCAAAGAATACTGTTTGTTCGTGGATTGGCGTTTGTGACAGAATCCATCGAAGTTACTAATTATTTGAAGAAAGTAAGTGAATATTTTATATTTTCAGTGTTTAATACTCGTACTTTTTTCACCTATATAAAATTTTATAAATAGCGTCTGTGTAGGAAATGTGATTTTCCATGTGTTGTTTGTTCTTTTGTGTACGTGCCTAATGATTAATTTTCAGGATTTGGTACTGTTAAATTTTGCACTAGTCTGTTTCTTACTGTTTGTGTCACTCCTTTTTGTATGTGTCTCACCTTTTTATAGCTATATTATTTTTACTCAAACGTTTTAATATTTATCTTAAAGCATACTGTAATTAAGCAGGAAATAGCTTTTAATGGAAAAAGAAAGGCAATATTAACATGACTAATTGTTCAGAAATCTGTTATGAAAATGTTATCTACCTTATGCCAAAAAATAAAGCATGTAACTTTCATTTATTTATGAAATTCAAAATTTTTTATTTGCTTAGTGTTTTCCCTAAAAATAATTTAATTTCTTATTTTTGAATTTAGTTTTATAAATTTGCTTTAATATATAATCTTTAACTCAAAGATATTGTGCTATTAAAAAAGGAAACTTTATGCCATAGAAACACAGGTACTTTGTTCCAAATCTGTGTTCATTTTTTTATATATATACTGAATTTTTATGCACTAGTAATTACTGAAATATATCCTTTCATGAATAATAAGTAAGTCCTAAGTCCTTTCATGAATGCATTTCTTTTTTGTTTGTTTGATTTTGTTGTTTTAAAAGATCTGCCATAGTTAAAGAAAGAAAATAAAGTAAGAATGCTTTACTTTCAGTTTTGAATAAATTTATTACTATTTACTGCAGCTTCAAGTTTCTCTAAACATAATTTTCGAAGTCAAAACTTGATAGTTATGTTGATTATTAGACTTGCATGAAAAAATTTATTGAAAAATTAGTATTTGATCTAAAATACCTTAAATTATTTGAATTATATTTTACTAAATCATGTATTTTGATATAACTAGATAGTTAAAAAAAATTTAAATTGTAAATGTGCAGAAATGCTTATATAAAACCAAGAAATTGTTTATATTTTTGTTGCTTTTTCCCTTGTAAATTAATTATATATATATATTACAGTCTGGGGAGTCAGCGGGGATGACCGGCACTTGGCGAAATTGCAGATTTGGATTTTCTATTTCATAGTTATTGAAATCGTAATGGTATGTTTGTTTAAATTAGTACTGTTTATGAATGTGATAAAAATAAATTCTGATAAGATAAGAAATGATTTATTTTCTATTAATTATGAACTGTAAATAATGTAACCAATTTTCTTCATTGTATATTTACTAAACATTTTTTTTTTTTTTTTTTTTTTTATAAAAGGGAGGTAGTCTTATTTATACAATTCTTGCAGAGATACCAAGAAATAAAACATTTCAGGAATTTTCACTCAGTATATCTTGATGTGTAAAATCGTGTTGTTCAATGCCATATTACTTTTTCACAGGAAAGTAATTTTATTGATCTAACATCTGCATAAATCAAACTTTTTTAAGAATGATTACAGTTTCTAAGCTAACTTAAAATTTTCAGATTTAGAAAATGTATGTTTAATATAGCATTAGTTTTCCATGGAATAGAAAAGGTTTTCAAAATGTTCAGTTGTTAGAGGGAAATAATATAAATGAGATTGTCCTGATACAGTTTCAGCTGGAAATGAAATTGAATTTTCGGATAGTGAAGATTTCATTTAAGAATTCTGATAAAACTGATTAATGTAATTCCTCTGCATTTAAAAATTCTAATAAAACTGATTAATGTAAATCCTCTGCATTTAAGAATTCTAATGAAACTGAATAATGTAAATCCTATGATTCATGTAGGTGTTCTGTTATCAGGAGATTCAGAAATGTGTGTTTATATGCATGCATTTTTAAATGTAGGTGCTGCTCGTGTGTGCATGTGTATATTCTTTATGTATGTATGTGTATATGCGCATACATGCATATCTACAGTGGAACCCCGAGATACGAGTTTAATTCGTTCCAGCATTCAACTGGTATAGCGAATTTCTCGTATCTAGAAACAAGCTTCCCCGTTGAAAATAATGGAAATTCAGTTAACCCGTTCCACACCCCAAAAAATATCAACATTTTAATATCAAGTCAATTTTTCCTAATAAATAACACTGGTAAATAATATAACAATAGTTTAACTTTGTTACCAACATTTTAACTCATTCTCATTAATCCACACCAACAACAGCTTCTCAACATCTAAGAGTACTTTTATGGTGCTTGGAAGTAACGATAATTCCTTTGGCTACATCAGGTTTCTTAATTTCTTCCTGCTTCTTCAGAATAGTATAGATTTTCGATATTGAAAGGCTGCAAGTCTTCGCCAATTCGGTCACCATGCTCATGTTTATCTACGATTTCTTTCTTGATATCGACGGCCATGGCCTCCTTATTTTTCTTTGCAGCACTATCTGAGGCAACAATCTTCTTGCGAGGCATCTTGAAATAATTATTTTCACGTTAAATGTCAAAACAATTAACTTGCAAGTGCACAAACACGTATATAAAAGAACACTGAGTGATCTGACGAGGGGATTCCCCGAGTTGAGCCGGATAGGGAAATGGCGCCACCCATACCAACAGCCTGGCTCATTGCTCGTTACTCGAATTAATCTTGTATTTTGCTCATACTTTTCTCGTATCTCGAGGTTTCATTGTACATTTCTGAATCCCGTCCTAATAACGGAGGAGTACCTTTGCCAGTATTGCAACAGAGCTAGAATGAATTATTGTGTTAAATATGTGGAAATTGCATGCTTAAAGTACTGTTATTTTCTAAAAATATTATGTATGTCTATTTTTTACAAGAAGAAAAAATAGCTAAAAGCTGTTAATTTACTCGGATTTATTAGTCCAAAGGGGCTTTGTCCCTAAAGAACTATTGTTTTTGTTTTGCATTGGTTCACTATAAATATCTGTTTCACTTTTCAAACTGTTCCTACCAAATGTTAGAGTCCCTAGTGTGGGATTAATACTCTCTATCTTAGTGCCCTCTGTAACCTATGTTAGGGTTAACCTGTATAACTTACAAGGATTGCCAGTTTAGGCGAGATATCTAGGTAGTCATCATAATACGTACCTTATTTTTTATTATTTTTAAATTAAATTGAAAGTAATAAACTAGTTTTCAAGAATGGAGTTAAACTAGATTTGCATTCAACTCTGGTTTATTGTATTAATGATGTTTTGCTGTAACAAATATGAATTTTTTGTTTAAGTATAATAATTTAAAATGTTTTTTCTAGAGAATGAAGTACTGCCACTAAGGTAAAGGTGCTAACTTGCAAGGTAATTTTCTATTCTACATTAACTCAATCTTTATGTCCTGTTACAGATATATTGGCAGAAATAATGAAAATCTGACATTCAAAAAGAAAAATAATAATGTTGAATGTAGTATATTAGATGGTTAACTGAGGTTTGGCAACTCATTAATAATCTTACACATATTGAGTACGAATAACTTTGACAATTACCGGTATTTTCAATAGTATAAAATTAGGCAAGAAAGCAGTTTTAGCTTAGCACTGATTTTAAATACAACTCTCTTACCAATATTGGTTTGACGAAGGTAAAATATAATTGAATTTAATAAGTTGGAAATACTGTCTGTCTTTCCATGAGTTAAAAAATAATTTCAAATAAAATTTCTTTTTTTTTCAGTTTTTCATGTTATTTGTTTAATGTTATTGTAATCTGATTTATCATATTTAGTCACATATTCCATCCCTGTTTGCACTATAGTATATAATTCAAAGGACTTATCAGTTTCAGCAATATTTTTTTTACCAGTATACATTTTTACCATAACTCTGTTTCTAAATCATATCCTGAAAAATTAAGGAGTAAAGTACACAAAGAAGGAAAATATGCAAGTAAATAATGGCATTTAGTGTTGTTTATGTGTCTAATATTTGTACTAGATTGTAAAAGTTATATAATTCTATTAGCTTTTTTAAATTATTCTTTTTGAAATTCAGGTGCTTCTTTGCACCCAAATGGTTAAAGCCCTAGTGTGACTTTGGTACTTTGATCTAACTTCTATTCCTAATAAATAATCCAGCTGCATACAGTTTACTCAATTTCTGCTATGTGTAAGGTAAACAATATTAGCTTTTTTTAAATATATCTTTTACAACTATTATCAGGTAGATTTCTTTCATATTTTGCCTTAATTGAGTCATCCTGCTAATTAAGAATTTATTAAAGTTAATATGTTAAGTTTTTGTGTGTATAATTCATTTTAAGTATGTGCAAGCAAATGCATACATTAACAGTTACGTAGAATTATGCTTTGGGTATCAAATTCAGAAAATTTGGGGCTGTTTTTACAAGATTTATTAATGATTTATACTATATTAATATTGGTAAAAAAATTCCGTGGCTTTTATATGAGAGTATATATTTTAAAATAGCTGCATGATATGGTAGAGGTAAAAAGCTTCATGTGGATCATAAATTAATATTATGTGGAAATTTTTCATTTATTTAATAAAGAAAATATTCATGCCACAATTAAAATTTTTTCACTGGATTATTTGCATACAAAGTTTGCAGCAAATATTTCCTGCAACAGAAGTGACAATTTTTATTTTGCCAAGACAGGAAATTTAGTTAGTGAAAGCAGTAACCCTATTTTGAGATGTTAAACAGGAAGGCAAAATTTTTGAATTTAAATTGATTTTTGAAGGAAGACTTATTTAGTCTTGCTATCATTCTACGTGGCTCTTAACTTTTTTATGGTATTTATAATTTTATTGTTATTCAGCATTCTGTTTGCTTAGAATGCACATGAATGTAGACTTGAAATATTTTATATTGCAAACTGAGATGCCATTGTTATCATAATTAAAGATTTTTGCTCTGATTTTGGAGGAATTTACTGATAATACTTTTGATTGTGTATTGGTTTCTGGTTAATTGAAATGTGTAAAATAGCCTGTTAATGCATATACGTATGTTAATGACATGTATATGTTTATGAAGTATTCTGTTATATGTATATAGTGTTGTGATTAGTTTTCTGCTTACTCTTTATTTAAGAAAAAGTTATCTGTAAGAAAGTGAATATTCTTTACTATATGTAGGAGTAAAATTGAAAAGGCTAATGCAATATAATTAATACGAAATTAAGTTTTTTCTCATGTACTTAAATACAAACATAGCCATTAAAGACTTTCTCAACCTTGCAGTTCTAAACAAATCTTAAGTATTTTTCACTTGAAATTATAGGCATTGTGTAAGGTATATAATTGAAGCTTACTGTGTGATAGTGTGAAATTAAATTTTTAATTACTGAAATGTAAATTTTTAAATATGAAATACTCAGTGCATTTTATATGCATCTTTTAATACTTCAACTATATTTAAAAACTGAAAACCTCTGAAGTGTGAAATTATTACAAATTTTTCTTTTTCTTGTTTAGGAGCTGTTCTCAAAATATTGGGTGACAAAGAATTCACTTTTACAAAAATCAAGCAGGATATTAAAGACAGCGAACTATAGAACAAATATGGCGAAGCTGCATGAAGTCTATGTTGAATTTTATTATTGAAAAAAATATGCTCTTCAGATTTAATGTTAGTTTTTATTGTTTAACAGTAATTGCAGTTTTTGAATACCTGTAAAATAAACCTAATTCTTAAATTAATTTCATGTGTATTTCTTTTGCAAGTATTACAGTTCATAATACTTCAAACAACTTGAAATTTTATACTTGTTAATTTATGTGGGATATGTTCATAATAATTCTATAATTTAAATAACTCATTGTCATCATATGAGCATAATCTAAAATGCACAGCATTTGACAACAAATTAATAAAAAATTAGCCAACTTCTAATTGCTTTCTTTTGTCCAGTTGCCTCTTTTTAAATCATTTAATACCATAAAACTATTTGATGAAAAAAATAATTGATAGGTCCACATCAACATGCACATTTATAATGATGTTATAGAAAAGGTCACATGAGATAAATATTAAAAAATTCAATATTCCTAAACAAATTAACTTTTTGAAATTTTATCTGGTATATAAGATAAAATAAAGAACATATTTAGGTAATTTTGAATTTGCATAATTTTATGAACTTATTTATGAAATTAACAGTTACCTTGTAAAAGGGAACTTTTTAAAAATACCTCAATAAAGCATTTCTTTTGTAGAGGTGAACTTTTAGTACTGATCTAATATATTTATAAGATTTTAAACTGAAAAAGACAACAATAATAGATTACAATACATTGCAAGATTGACTGATAAATGTAAAATTTTTACATATCATAATTATGTGTGTAATTAAAACAGAAGCAACTCGATTAACTTGCATGCTAATTAATATTTTCTTTAACATGTTTGGGATAAACTGAATTTTAATAAATAAATATGTATATATTTGTGTATTATCTGAAGATATGAATGAAATATTTGTGACATTAAACATTCATCTTCAAGGAAAATAACAAAGTTAACTTGGTAAACTATTGGAAAAGGTAAGTTTTATACAATTTCCTGGTCTATATTTAACAATTTTAAAATTTAGCACACTCATTCAAATAATCTAAACGTATGATGTTTTCTTTTGTGCTACATTCGTTTACTGAATTTGTTAATTAACTATATTGTACTTTAGATAGAAATTAACGTAGATATTCCTTGTATTTTACGGTATAAAAACTTATATATTTGATAATAATTGACCTAAATCTTCCCTATGTTTTCTTTGCATATACGAATGACTTTGGTAAAAATTTAGTCCGATGTCTTCTCCTCTTTACTGTGTAAAGTGCACATTTTTGGTAAAAAATTTGCATAAATCTCCAATTACCTATTTACTGCATTTTTTGTAAAATGTGCTAATTTTAATCTCTTATTTTTTATATAAATCTATGCAAAAATGTTCTGCATATTATGATTAAAAGATAAAATTAATTTAATATCAAATTTTTACATATCCACCTTTTAGGTATGTACAGCAATATGGAATATATATAACTGGAAAATTTAAATGCAAAAAAATTAATTTCTATTCAAAAATTACATAACACTAAAAGGCTGAAAATCACTTTTAATATTTCATTTAAAAGTGACTACAATATATGCAGTAAATTTTGTAAACCTGAGTTCTATGTTTTAAATCAATTAATGCTATCGTTCATTTACATGGCATAAGAAAATGTCCTTCGGAAAAGCAAATAATTTATTTAAAGTGTTATTTAGTAAACAACTGTTTGCTACAGTTGTTTACTAAATTTAAATTTATGAAATGAATTTAGTAAACAAAAATGCAAATGAACGATAGCATTGATTTAAAACACAGAATTGATGTTTACAAAATTTATTGCATATTTTGTAGTCACTTTGAAATGAAATATTAAAAGTAATTTTCAGCCTTTAAGTGTTGCATAATTTTTTAATAGAATTTTTTTTTTTCATTTACTAGTGCATTTAAATTTTCCATTTATATATATTCCATATTGCTGTACATAACTAAAAGGCAGATATGTAAGAATTTGATATAAAAATTATTTTACCTTTTAATCATAGCATACAGAAAGTTTTTGCATAGATTTATATAAAAAATATGAGATTAAAATAAGTACATTTTATGAAAAATGCAGTGAAAAGGTAATTGGAGATTTATGCAAATTCTTTACCAAAAAATGTGCATTTATACACAGTAAAGTGGAGTATACATCGGATTAAATTTTTACCAGTCATTCACATATGCAAAGAAAACATAGGGAAGATTTAGGTCAATTACTATCAAATATATACGTTTTTGTACCGTAAATTACGGGGAATATCTAACTTAATTTTTACCTAATATATACGTTTATATACAGTAAAAAATCGGGAAAATTTACGTAAATTTTTACTAAATATATACGCATACGTGAAGCAAAAAATTGAGATTTACGTATATGCGATAAATATACGTAAATTTTTACTAAAAATATACGTAAATCCCTGAAATTTACGTATATTATACGTAAAAGTAGCGTATGAACAGTAGTCTCTCGCGTAAATATACCTAAATTTTACGTAAAAGTTACGTATAGTATAACGTAAAAATATACGTAAATATTTAGTAATTGCCACTGGACACTTTTTATGATATTTTTACGTTCAACTTGAACGTTTTTTATACGAAAGGCCATTCGTAAATTGCACGTATTTTTCTCGTGCAATTTACGAATGCATGCTGCCTGGGATTCTACTACAAGTATTGCCATTCATGCAGCATAAAATCTTTAATGTATGCTTACCGTGGATAGTTCTTAGCTAGCATATAGCCATTTTAAATTAATAATATCATTACCTTCCAAATAAAAAATTACATGTTGTTTTAACAAACTGAACAATCAAGTTGTTATATCTTTATTTTCTTTTTAACATCTCTAATTGATGTACTTCATAATACATCTAATTCATATTGCTTATAATATGTTCAGCTGGTTATTTTAATAACTATTTTTAGCTCCACTGCAGTAGGCGAGTGGTTAAGCCCGTTAAATACTACGTTCGATTTGTTTGCTGCAAGCCCTTCAATTACTGAATGCTTCACTGACCATAATAGACCACGGTATTTTACGCCCACCCCCCTTAAAATACGAAACTTACATGGAAAACATGTGTTAAAATCATTAATTTATCCTTCATTTTTTTAAGGTTAAAGGAAAATACACGCGTTAAACTTTAGATCTCAAGATAAATTATTTATAGCTTTTAATTGCTTTCCTTGCATATTTTAACAAATTATGCTTAGTATGAGAAAGAAACTTTTACTGTGTTTACTAATTAAGACATCAAATGACTATTAGTTGATTTTATCTGTTGTTAACATTTGTTTGTTTAACTGAATAAGGGAAAGCATATCCCTATGGGATGAAGGCCCCAGTGGCAAGGCCGTTGAATACTCGCAGTTCGGCCTGAATTCGATTCCTGACGAAGGAACTGACTTCTTGGGCGTTTTCGTTGTCTTCCCCATGCGTAACGCAGATACGAGGCAGTTTCTCTTAGAACGTTCTCCACAAAGGCATCCATCCTCTTAGGCAGATAGCTCTCGCCAGCTTTGCCATAATTTAATAAACCAAACTTAAGGGATGTCTTCGTGGAGAATCTTTCAAAGGAAACCGGCTCATATTTATATTACACATCGAGGGAGGCACGAAAACATCCATAAACTAATTGCATTTGCCGGGATTCGGACCCATAAGAATACTATCAGTATTCAGTGGTTTATTTATTCTGTCATTGATGAACGAATGTTTAAAATTTAAATTGCTCGTCTTTTGAATTCCTCTCTTTATTTTTCTTTATTACAGTGTTATTAAATAAATATTTAGAAATGCGATAATAAAGAAAAATTGCACTCAATACACATACTATTTACCATCGCAATCTTTCCAAACTTTCAGGAAATGTTCACAGAAATTACTGCTTATAACTGCTTTTAATGAATAAACGAGTTGCGAGTCTCTCATTTTAAAAGAAAAGATAAAACTTATTAAGCTTAGATTGGATTATGGAAAGGCTCACGAGGACTATCTGTCTGAAGAAAAAAAATGCCTTCGTGGAGGAATTTTTTTAAAGAGAACGTTCGTATTCACGCTACATATAGGAAAAACCGCGAACATTTCTATACAGCCAGCCTGTTACCGGGAATACGAGCCCGGCTCGAATTACCAGTATCCGGAGATTATACGGCTTGGCTTAACCGAATTTGGAAACGATTCAACAGCTGACTGAACTGTGAATGAACAAGAAACATTCTTGAAAAAAATTATAAATGTTATTCTGATTATTAGCGAATATCTATTTTAAAAAAAATCTCGTTTCAGCTGCAGAGGGTTTAAACATAATTAAGCGGATTGAGTGTCCAAAATATTCATGTTGCTAGCTGTACTTTATTACATCGGTTCTAGAACTGAATCCGTATCTATATACCATGTCTATATAACTAGTAAGTGATACCTATATAATGTTTAGCCTTTAGAATCCTTGGAAATTATAACAAGTGGATTACGATTTTCTGTTAGTTAATAAGAAAACATAACTCAAATGCTGGAATTTTCCTCCTTCCTTAAAAATAATTCTTTAAAAAAGGATGAATAAATTAAAAACTACTAATCTTCCCTTAGATTTAAAATAAATAAATAAATGAAACCACCTCTTTGTTGACTTTTTTATTCAGTTTTCAAACAGCAACAAAACAGGGAGAATGCGAGAAGTTTGGCGGGAAACGAAGAGAAATGAGGACAAACTCACTTCATGGTTCAGTGATTGCAGAAAGTACCACGTGCTTCAGGAAGCTTAAAAACGTACTTTCTTTCCGTTTTTTTTTCTCATGCGAAACCTTCCGCCAAATAATTCATTAAGAACTCCTTTTTCCAAGTAATCATAAGTGCTGCAGAATAGCTCGGACAAAAAGAATAATAATAACAAGCAATACTTTATAAGAACTATTAACGCGAAAGTTTTAAGAATTTAATTCCTTTAACAGCCATTTTTCAGTCCAAAGGGACAATTTGCCCTGAAGGACTTTTGATTTCGTTTTGGCATTTTGCGTTGAACACTTTAAAAGGCTGCATCACTTTTCAAATCGTTGCCACCATATATTATCGCTCTGTCTTACACTTTAAGAAATAAAATAATGAAGAATCTGCATAAATGTATGTATGCTTCTCGCAGTGTGATAAACTTGAGCCATCAAAATTTGAATAACGTAATCTTCCATAGAATATGGGCATGTGGATGCCCTAATTTGAATTTGAAATTTGTTTTATTATTGATTTCATATTTGGTAACACTTCAACGAACTTTTGATTAAAAAACTAAACGATTTCAAAGCGAGTAATGGCAACACTATTTTTTCCCCTCTAGCGTCTGAGAGTCTGTATCGGAAATTCTAAAGATAGGCTCATTTTTAAATTAATTTGCGATATTGCTGTTGAACTGAATTTTATAGTTTGAGTACGTAGAATATGATATTTAATAAATAAAGGTAATACACAAAATGTTAAAAAAAGCATTAATTTAAAATCTGAAACCTTTCAGTTTTTTTTTTTTTTTTTTTTTTTTTTTTTAAAGATACCACAGAGATTTTTTGTAGTCTCGAAGCGCACTGTCTATCCGTATCGCAGTCATCAAATTTTATCACGATGTATTACTTAAAATAAATAATTCTTTTAAATTTAAAAATTAAATAATTAAGAATCTATGTTTGTAGGTTTGTGTCTCGCACTGTGGAAAAACGATAGCACCTGAAGACCCGGAATTTTTAATACACGTAGTCCTCCACTAAAACATTTGGAAGCCCGAATTCTGAACTTAAGATTTTTTTTCATTATTTCATATTTTGTACGAATTTAATAAATTTCTGTTTAACATATTCAACGATTCCGATGCGAGAAGTACCAACACTGTTAAAAATAAAACACTTTTTCCCTCCAGCACGCTAGTCTGTTGCTATTCGATAAAATATAAGATATTTATCTTTGAATTTTAATCCACAAATTCGGCTATTTAAAAGCATTGTGTTGTAACTGCTTCAAATAAAATACTCATTATATCTGCACGTCAGCATGTTGGCATTCAGTAGAGAGTAAGATACTGAACTTTCAAATTTAGCAATAAAAGTTCTTAAAAATATATTTTTTTGCTTTTCAATCTAATTGATTGAAATAAAAAGGCGTTTGAATCACAAGTATTAAATATTTTTATGAAATGACACTAGCTGGACTCATTAGACCAATAATACACTTTTCTTGTTTATGATAACTCTTTTAGGGAACGGTCGCTTGAGCAGCTAATTTTCAAAAAAAAAAAAAAAAAAAATATATTAAAAAAAAAAGCATAACGCCCTATCGGAAATTCTTAAGATACGCAATATATTTTGAGATTTTGCTCTTGAATTTTATGTGGCGTAATTGCCAAAAAAGCGATGCTTTATAATAAAAAAGACAAAAAAATTGCGCTAGCAGGAGTGAGTTCAAGAACAGACTGGTAAACTGCGATTATCTGCGAAAGCATAAACGATAGTAACAAATAAAACCCTCTGATGATTTTGGTTTACTGGATTATGGCCAAGCACTGGAGGGCTATTTGCCTAAAAGGAGGGATGCCTTCGTGGTGGAGGACTTTCTCAGAGAAACTCGCTCGTACACACGTTACACATGAAGAAAAAAATCACGAAAACGCACATGCAACCAGCCCTATTACCGAGACTTGAACCCCGAACCAAACTACCAGTGTTCCGCGACTTTTGACGCTCAGCCTCTGATGGGCCAAATCATCTCATGATGCGATGTTATAATTTGTATCCTTTCATATGTTCTTTCTTTCTTATTCCTTAACAGGCCAGCCCTATTTATCAGAAATAATCGGAGCTCTTGCCGCCAAATAATTTTTTGTTTTCGAAAAAATGATGGCCAGGAACATTTTAATAAATAAATAAATACAAGGAAAAAACTACCATCTGAAAATTTCAGAATACAGTCTAAAACCTCGAAGATGACTTTACATCAATATTTTTTTAAACTGAAAAGAAAAGATATCAAAGATTATTCAAAAACGTTCCCCCTCCCCACAAAAATGTAAGAGTTTCGACGTTTGTTTATGCATTTCCTTTTCTAAAGGGGCCCCACCAGCGGCCGAGCGGTAAAGTCGCTGAACACTGGTAGTTCGGTCCGAGGTTCGAATCCCGCGAACGGGCTGGCTGCATGGGCGTTTTCGTGGTTTTCCCCACGTGTAACGTGTATACGAGCCAGTTTTCCTTAGAAAGTACTCCACGAAGGCATCCCTCCCGTTAGGCAGATAGCCCTAGTGTGCTTTGCCATAATTAAATACACACCACCTTTTTTAAAGGTAAAATGATAACAAAAGAATATTAATTAAAAATAACGAAAAGGTCTATAACGTTAAAAAAAAAATTTAAGAGTAAAACATATAGAAAAAATTGCAACTTATAAGATACAATAAAAATTTCACGATAACCATTAGAGTTTGGGTGATACACATTCGGAATACATACTCTGGGATTCAGATGATAATACATTGCAAGAACTAAAAATTTTCAATCGGCCAATTACAGGATATTCGAAATAAAGACTGATTTTGGCAATCACGAATGCGACATCACTTTTACCACTATTTTAGTTTGTCCGGTGTATGAAAAATTGTCCTTCTAAAATAAAATAAATAAAAAATAACTAGCGATATAAATAATACACTTATCCGTCATCAATTCTTAATTGTTCTGTAAAAAAATAACGTATGATGTAAATAATATATTTATTCGTCATCAATTCTTAAATGTTCTGTTTATTAGAGATAAATAAAAGTAACATTTTTAAGAACGAAAATAACTTGGTTTGCGATATTCTGTTTAAGTGTTTGGCAGCAATGCTAAAAGCAACCAGCCGATAGGTCCGATTTTCACACACGGATGCAACAGCTAACATGATAAAAATTCTGCAACTCTTGCAGAACTTTTATCTTTGTTTCGGTACCCAAGTACCGAGATGACGATGTCTCTGATGCGTAAAAAACGCTTTTTTTTCCTCACTTGGTTAAATGAAATTAGCATAACTGCCCAAAAATACAATAAAAGTGTAGACTATTTAAAAAATAACGGAATAAGATATTTTACTCCTTCCGATTCGTACTGATGCTAAATAAGTAGTTAAATCAATTTTTAGCTCCATTCCTCCCTTTCTTACCACGTGACAAAGTGTCATTCCTTTTTCAAAGTGGTGTTTCTTTCCCTTCATTTTTCAAACTTGTAAATGGTGCGTTCAGAAACGAATTGCTTTTTCAGTACGGTAAAAAAGTATATAAAAATTACTATTTAATTATATTAAATAAATTGGACAGTACAGTGGTTAAGTGCAGGCTGCTTTCGGATTGTGGATTGATTGTCTTCTTCCTCTTCCCCTCTTCCTAGGTATAATATTGGTCGCTCTCTGTGATGCGCCCTGAGCCAACGAAGTTCTCTGCAATCAGACGGTT
The DNA here is from genome assembly GCF_044657685.1 of Stegodyphus dumicola. Taxonomy (NCBI): domain Eukaryota; kingdom Metazoa; phylum Arthropoda; class Arachnida; order Araneae; family Eresidae; genus Stegodyphus; species Stegodyphus dumicola. The sequence continues at coordinate 208,081,239 of NC_140771.1, forward strand.
AAATGATTGATTTAGCCATTCTTGACAAAAACTTCAAAGTGCAAGTGTGTCCGGTTATTTGGAGGTGGGGAGGGGAGGATTCGAGTTCAGACAATCCTCCCTTCAAGTCCGTGATGCGGAATGTTCTCCACCGGTTGAAAACTCGTTTGTTAGATTATATAAGAAATAAATGAAGTACTATTCATCGCTTCTATGAACGAGAAGTTTCGCATGTCTTATACGCATTTACCTTACACATGTGCGTATCAGGTGCGAGTCAGCAAAACGCGACTGGATAGAGCAAGGCAAGAGGATGATTAGATAGAAGGTATGATCGCGCTTCCATTAAGAAGGATAGAATGATAAAGAAGCAAAGACGTACTACTTCCATTGTCCCTTTACATCTGTTAATATCATCAAAATCCATCAGTGTAGAACATAAATAGCTCAATAAAATAATTTAGCTACGCAGATTCATTTCGTCAGTCTACTAATCCCTCAGCACCTAAGCCAATTTGGCACTAAGCAGAGGTATATGCAAGCGTTTAACGTATAGCTTGGTCAAGTTGTACGAGCACATGAACAAAACAAAGTAGAGAGGAAATCTATCACTAAGCAGACTCGCGATCTTGAAACAGAGCTTGAATATGAATGTAAACAATATGCTGCAGCAATTATTCCAAGGAAAGAGTGGGAGAGTGATTACAAAGATATGGAATAACAGTAAAGTTAATGAAGATTCTCTGAGGCAATTGAAAAAATTACAGGCTCAAATGAAAGATTATCAACCAGAAGTTGAGGAATCCCGATTAGCCAAAGAAGAATTCTCTTTACAAGCCAAAGAAAAGCTGAGGAAAAAAAGTAAAAACATGGGAAGCAGAACTAATTCAACTTCAGCAAGATTTAGCCAGTTCTGAAAAAGCAAGGAAGGCTGCAGAAGCTTAAAGAGATAAATTAGAGCGGAGATAAATATCAGTGCATCAAAAGGATCTCTCCTACTAGATAAAAAACGAAGACTTGAGGTACGAATTGAGCAACCTAAAGAAAAAATGCAAGAAGACCAAAGAAATTCTGAAGCTCTACTAGAAAAAAAGCTACGAAATTTCAGACAAAAACTGAAAACATTCAAGACATTTTGATTCCGTCTTAACCACGTTATTCTTACAAGATCCCAAAATATGATTTAAACACGTCGTCTCTGTGCAAAGAATTATCATTAGTAGCAAATCTAAAACCACCAACTTTCACACTTTTTGGCATCAAGATGAAAAATGAACAATATATCAAAATTAAGGAAATACTTGAAGAGGAATACTTCCAGTTCACCTTAAAAGAAAAATTATGTGACGAGGCGAAAAACAACATTCTCAAAATTCAAGAGTAAAGAGCCGTCACTGTAACAAACGCTATAAATGGCCAACATAAAGTTGGTCATCAGGTAGCGCTTCAATGTCACTTTGAAACAGAAATGAAACTGCGTCAAAAATTGTCAGGCTTTACACAGTCACAAGTGTTCAGCCACATGACCGCTCTGAAGTACAGAAAGATGGAATAAATGAACACCTTAATAAAACTTCCACATTTGCTGATATGATAAAACTATGGACTTCCACCATAGTGAGTTCTTTATTCCATATATCTGGACAAATGGACATCTAATATTTACTACCTTTTCTTCGATTCCTAATTTCCCCCCCCCTTTGTATGACTTTCCACTTTGTTTACTATTTATATTTCTTCTATCGATCACTTTCTTTTAATTAATTGACATTACTTTTTTTCCTCATTTCTCCTCCATGTAGATTTTTTTTTAATATATTTGTACATACTAAGATGTTAAATTTTTTTTTTCCTCACTAAGATGTTCCAGACATGCTCCTTAAGATGTTCGAGCATTTAAGATGGTCTGGAAAAAGACTCTCCCCTCATTTCCTGAAGACGTTCTAAAGACGATCCAGTAAAATGCACACTCCCCCTGATTTTTTTCAAATTTCCTTTTAGATTTTGTTGCGTATCCGTCGTTGCCAGGATGACTGTCGTATAAAGATGCCCTATAGTGCGTATCAAGAGTGCGACAGCATAACACGACTGAAGAGAGCGAGGCAAAGGGGATAATGGGATAGGAAGGCCAATACGCGCCTTTACTGTTCCGGAATTTTCCACAAAAACACTCATACAGTTCTCTTAATATCACAGAGTACAATCTGTAGTTATACTTCAAACTATTAAGAACGTTAAAATCAGGGCAACGCAAGGACATCTAAAACACGGAGATCTCTCAATACTCCGAATTCAACGCTGAACTAAACAACTGAGAGCTGATGCTCTATCCGGTATTAAATAGTTTTCTCAGGCCACCAAGAAATCTTTCTTACCTTCCTTTCTCGAAACTATTGGAAGGCATATACGGTTAAACTTACATATCAGGGTCGAATACAATTACAGTTACAGACAAGGACCAATTACAGTTATTCGATTATAGTTATACAGGGACTGGACCGAGGTTCGAATCCGGCGAACGGGCTGGCTGCATGGGTAACGTACATACGAGTCAGTTTTCCTTAGAAAGTTCTCCAAGAAGGCATTCCTCCTGTTAGACAGAAAGCCCTACTGTGCTTTGCCATAATTAAATAAATCAAACCAAACCAGAGACGCAAACGTCGCCAAATTTGGCGACTTTAGGCAGTTTATCGCCAAATCTGACAATTAGAGAATAATACAGATTTCCGAAATTAATGCCTGCTGCTCATTCCAATGCATGCTATTATTTTTTCCATTGAACGCGGTGCTGATATACAGGAAACCATGCACAATTAAATTTTGAAGGCCAATGTGCGTCATCATTCACATTAATGAATATATATATATATATATATTGGTAGTTATCACACAGCGGTTCACAAAGCTAAAATCCGAGAATTTTGAGGGCCCGTAGAAAATCAGGATTTTTCATCGTTCATTCTGAGTTTAAGATTACCGGGTTCTCAACACTTGCTTGCTAATTACGAGTTAAATGCTTGCTAATTAAGAGTAAGTACAGTTCTAGTACACACACGGTTACAAAAATGCTTTCATCATCGACAGAGAGTCAAATAAATATTTACAAGTAATGCAGAATATACATGTTTGACAAACTTGGTATTTAAATCATCCAATCAATAAGAAATGCAAACTAGGAGATGAAATAAAGTCTCTTCAACTACTGAGTATATTGCATTCGAAAGCAGCTCTATTCATTTTGAAGTTCCCGCAGACTAAGGCTCAGAAGATTCTAAGAAAATTTTGTTATTTCTCCAGCTAGTCAATGCACAATATGAAAAAGAGGCGGGGAGGAGAAAACTTAATATACTTTTATCGTAGATATATGAAGAAAACTTTGATATTCTTTTAGATATTAAAGAAACAAATGTAACTCTCGTCACATCACTCATACATACAATGGCGGAATTTTTTGCTGTTTGAATATGAAAATGACTGACAGCAGTTTAACAACTAAATAAAAAGAAACATCAGCATATTAAAAATTCCGCTTTTTTATTGGAGCTTTGTTCATATGTTTCATTATAAAAAACAAATCGTTAATGAATTACTTCTCGGTGCATTTCGGACAGATAAACGAAACACGAAATTCATAAATTAACATAAACCTCGGATTGAAAAAAACGTTTGTACGTCAAAAGATTTGGAAGGAAGGTAGGGAATTAACTGTAGGAAACAAAAATTAACAAGCAAAAAATGGGAGAACTCAAAATTCTGCGTAAAGAAATATGAAAACACAGCTATCGACTGATTGTGCGTACCTGGGGGTTAGAGGAACAGTTTCTTAGAATTTAATCTTATGTTATAATAATTAATAAATTAGTTTCCCCTTCAATGAAGAGCATTTGAAATAGTTATTAAACAGTAAATGATTCAAACAGCCTGTTACATAGAAAAACAAAACAGAATGGCTCATTGTAGAAATTTATATTGCCAATACTTAGATTTTTTTTTGGAGGGGAAAGAATCAAGAACACTGTTATCAGAGATAACAATAATACATTTAATTTAAGAAGATCAATAAAAGTTGAAGTAGAAAGTTGCCTTTTGTATGTTGTCTTGCAACGGAAAAGCTCTAACCTACTTATATATCACAGACGGATATCAGAGAAATAGACAGATACCTTTAAAAGTTAAAAACGCTTATGACTGATTGATAATCACTGAAATTATCACGCTTGACACACACAAAAAGTACTGCTATCAAGTCGCTTATTGTACCAAAAAACCTTGCGATTACTCGGTAAAACTTTCCTAAATCTTGTCCTCTTTGTAACCATGGCGCATTTAGAGTTTATATAGGGTGTCCCAAAATTAACGCAAGATTTGAATTCAATATAAAAGAGAGTTTTTAGTCTTTAGATATTTATTTTTTAAGTGAATCAAAATACATAGGATAGGGTTATTTATGGAATAACACATCGGGCAAATGGCCTCCACGGCTTTGATGGCACACACGCACCCTTTCGTCTAAATTTTTCATGACCATTCTGCATAATTGTGGCTGAATTTCGTTGATGTAGCGTTTAATTTCCTCTTGTAATGCACCTGTGGTTGTGGGATTGTTGACATAGACCTTTGACTTCAAATAACCCCATAAGAAGAAATCTACTGGTGTTAAATCACATGATCTAGGGGGCCAATTCTGATCGCCGAAACGAGGGATTACACGATCAGGAAATGACTCATGCAGTAACTGAATTGTTTCATTGGCTGTATGGTATGTGACACCGTCTTGTTGAAACCACATTTTGGCTACATCAATATCATCCAATTTCGGCAGAAAGAACTGTGTTATCATGTCGCGATATCGAGTACCATTGCTGCCTGACCAGCCTTTCTCAAAAAAGTATGGTCCGATGATGCCTCCTGCCCAAAATCCGCACCAAACAGTGACACGTTGTGGGTGCATTTGTTTTTCGCTAATCACACGGGGGTTCTCCGAACCCCAAACACGGCAATTTTGGCGATTAACAAAGCCATCGAGGTGAAAATGTGCTTCATCGCTTAGGATTATTTTGCTCGAAAAACCAGCATCCACTTTTTGATGATTAATAATCCATTCCACGAACTCTCTTCGCTATTCATGGCTTCAGTTGTTGTGTTAACCCTTTAACTGTCAAGTTATTTTGATGATTTGGGTACACAAATTGTCAAATTTTTTTATTGGAAAAACCAAATGTAGCCGAAATAAACATCTCCCGATATATATTCGGGTATGACAATACGATGCACTCAAAAAAAAAAAAAAAAAAAACCCGAGAAATACTCGGGCGTGACATTTTCAAACACCAGTGCTGTGCCCGAGATAATCTCGGGCATGACAGTTAAAAGGTTAATTGAATTTTGTAAGAATGAAGACACAGATCTTTTGTGAGTATACGCTGTAGAGAGCTTCTTAAAATTTGCAATTCTTGTCCACGACGCCGAATTGATGTTCCTGGGTTTTCACCAACACTCTCACGCACTGCTCCAATATTGACATTTGAACGGCTTGTTTTTGGACGACCGGTGTGTTTAGCGTCTCCAACTGATCCAGTCTCCACGAATTTTTCAATTAATCTTTTCACAGTTGACGAAGTTAAAACACTATTTTTAACATATTTTGTATAAAATTTTCGAACTGCGGCCGCCAAACTTTCATTATTTTACAAATATTGTTCAATAATGAAGACACGCTGTTGTATCGTATAACGCTCCATTTTCATTAACCCTAAACTCTCGGCTTTCAACTCAGAGTTGCCAACAACTTAATGCAAAAACGGCGTTAATTTTGGGACACCGCTATTAGAGCTAAAAATATGTATGTCGTCAAAGTTCGCTTGCAAAGCAAAGATTCAGGGGCAAAAACAAACAGCAAACAAAAAGTTCTTACAATAGCGTCAGCTTAGCATTCTACATTTTGATTTTTTAACTGCGAATAGAAAAACTGTGTAAACATAGATATACAAAGAACGCACAAATAATACTTACTAGCGCATGAATATTATTAGATTACTTCTGATTGCATTCACATTATGATTGAATTATCACAGTTCCTTAGATAAGCAACTCCATGGAGTACTAAAGTATTTTTAAGTGTGTGTGGGGGGTGCAGGAGTAACAAAACAATATTCCTTTAAGAAGAGTATACATAATACTTATCGGTGCATTTCTATCATGAAATAATGGCGATGCAATGTCTATATTTAGATGAACGGCCTGGCATTCTCTACTGATCCGTCTCTCCTCAAGAATACGTAATAGGCTCTGCAATTATTTTCCAGCCTCGTTTGCTGCATGTGATTAGAATAACAATACAACAAAGTGTTTAAGTAGTGCAATAAATATTTCTCAGATTCTTTATTGTTGTTCAGATGCTACAGTTTTCGCATTCTGATACAAGCAGCTACAAGTTTGTTGACTTCCGGATGTCAGCATAGAAATCAAAATTTTATCTTCGCCTTCTTTTGTAGCGACGGATTTCTGTAGCTGACTGGAAATAAGAGCAAATGTTTCTTATCTGCATAATACTTACAGATGTGTTCTAATATGTACTTTCAATGACGATGTTTTAAAGTCGATATGAACAACAAATTCATGAAACAATTTTTTTATTGGAAAAACCAAATGTAGCCGAAATAAACATCTCCCGATATATATTCGGGTATGACAATACGATGCACTCAAAAAAAAAAAAAAAAAATTACCCCGAGAAATACTCGGGCGTGACATTTTCGAACACCAGTGCTGTGCCCGAGATAATCTCGGGCATGACAGTTAAAAGGTTACTTCATTTAATCGGATAGATGGATAAAATAACATTGCATCAAACCTTATGAGATCGTTGTGGTTTCAATTTTAAAATATTTTTTAATGAAAACAAATTATCTCAGCGCATTCATTGTATGCAAAACAGAGAGCTGTGAAATATGTGCCCAAGAAATGACTTCCCAGTACTATCTACGTTCAATAGCAAATTCGGTAAATTTAAATGGACTTTGCAGCAGAAGATTTTTCCTATATGGAACCTATATACAACAATTTAATAAACTTAGAAAAGAATCTGCAATACATCCGAAGTAAATTTTTGCACTTCTATGAAAAAATTTCTCATTGAAATACCACTGATATTAAAAGTATGCATATGCCAGAAAAGGATTTATGAAATTTAAAATTAAATAGTTATTTACAAAATATTATAATGTTTTATTTAGTTTCCACTTTTATATTAGGATTTTTTTAAGAGGATTACTGTCGGAAATGATACCTACAAAACCAAGCCATTTCTTCCTCTCCCTTTCTTCTAAGAAAAACAGTCTCGAACACGCGTTAACGAAAATGTTTTCGCTTCAGTTTGAATAACAGGTTTTGTCAACATAAGGAGCTCAAAGCATTCAAGATTGCGCCATTACAAGTCGAGAAGTCTCCGCGTATTTATATTTCAGGAGGTTCCCTTTTTATTTGTTCCAAATGGCATATACATCACTCGCCCTGGTTCGCTGAGAAGACGAGGCCAAAAGAAGCCAACCATGCCTACAAGGCTCTCTCTAAAAGACAAGCAAAGAATAACCCAATTTGGGTTTCAATCGACCATATATTCTGAACAATTAAGACACCTGTGACAAATAAGAAATGCTCCGTTAAAATTATGTCTCCTAAATGCCTCATTTGCCGCCCTGTCAGCATGGGGAAAGCACAGCCAGCTGTTGCAGCCTAGAGCCCATTTTTGAATACTCGTAAAGGTATACATATTTGTAGTCTCCGAGACATTGGGAACTGTAATACTGCTCAGCCAAACGTACTCCAGAGAGGTTGATGTTATGGGAAGGGGTAATAAGAGATCCTTGAATTCATTTCCCACAGTTCATCATAGTGTTCAGCCATTAAAATTGGACTAGCTGTTTTGCCTAGTTGCCAGAATGTCATCTATATGGTGCCCCAGGGTCTGGTCGACGACAGGCGATAATTACTTCTTGTCCATGATGAACTCGGATATGATCGATATATCCTCTCAGATCAGGAGGAAAAGGCCTCATTAGCAATCATATCGAAAAGAGGGCATGCAGTTGCTCAAAGAAGTATCAAATTGGTCTTGGCAGAAATCTGCATGTATATTATCCGTTAAACTAATTTTATAAAGTTCCCCAGTTTAAGGCCATATTAACTATATTGCTGTAAATTAATAATTATTAAACTGGCACAACTGTTGGGAACGGCAAAGGGTTCCAATTAACATCAGGGAATATTGTGCCACAGTAAGAATAATTCCTGGCACAGTTTAAAAATGTTAAGGAAATAATGAAACACGGAATTAATGCGTTAAGCCACAAAGGTCGGCAACTGGTCACGGATGACCTTCAGTACGACACCCATTATCAGTATTTCATTTTTAAATGTTCTTTATTAAAGCTATAAGGCAGAACACGGAATAAAGTCCACGCGCTGAGAGTGACCTTCCCGGTTCTGCGTTCAAGGTCATACATGATAATTGAATAGGGGGGAACTGAGGGGGCAGCCTCCCCTCAATCATTTCACATTTCTATCCAACTGAAGGGGGGAAGAAGCAAAGAAAAACCAGACCAGCTGCGAGCAAAATTTGACCGGCTTCGCTAACATACCCTTTCTTAAGCGATTTTTTCCCCAACCTCTTTTTTTATTATCCCTTTAACGTGGCAAAATGGAAGGTCGGATCACATCTGGACCAAAAATGCAAGCATAAAGAAGGCGGTGGCGTGCAATATAAAGAGTTTTATCGTAGTGGCAATTTAAATCCACATGAACAGGATATTTAAAACAAAAATCGGTATTTAAAAGTACAATAAACCACGCCATTAACAGCAGGAAATTTCAACAACTTTTGAAAATATTACAAACTAAAACAATAATTAATTTAGACGAATTTGAAATTATCAGTCATCAATGAAGAATGACCCGCTCCCGAAATGGCTGGTCACTTGCACGCGAATGACCGATATTATATATATAATTAACAAAAATGCTGCCCGCGGTGCATGACAAGAAGTAGACCGATATTGCGAACGCGAAAAGGGGAAGAATACAGACAGCGAAAACTAATAATCTTATCAGACCTGCAGACGCAATGAAAGAAGAAACATTTCCGTGAAACGCTTTTCTCTTAGAACTAGACTGAAAGGAAGATCTGGCCGCAGTTTTTTGGAAAATATTTGCGTTCAGCTATCTGTTTCGCATGCATAGTAGCAATAAATTAGGATGATAGGGTAAAAATTGTATTTGCAGCTCTGTTTCGCGTAGGGCAGGGGAAAAAAAAACCCAATGTACATTTTGCTTCTTTATAGTATACTTCTAGATCTTCCTTTGCACTTCTCGGAAGAACATGCTTCTTGGAAAAGTTTCTTATTGGGTTGCGCATCGACAGATTCGATAAGGGCATTCATCGTGAGAGTCGAACCCGCTGGGAACCTGGATCGAGACAAAACCAGGATTCTGAACTAGCATCAATCTCCGCCAATAATTAGACCGTCTAGGGTAACACGAAAGAATGGTACATCTATGAAAAACGATGCGGAAATTCACATAAAGGATATTCAGTATTAACGATACTTCAAAGTAGACAAAATGTCAACAACAACAACAAACAACAAACAAACAAACAAACAAACAAACAAAAACACTGATTAATAAATGAAGTACAACTATTCTCATAAAATCGTCAGATGCAAGTGATTTTTCAGAGCAAAATGAAAATTCACTACTCAAATGTCTTTTTTTTTATGGCTTAAAACAGTAATCATCTTTAAGGAAATAATTATACTCATATGCGTTTTTCAGTTTAATGCCAAATATTCTTAAATTTATTCTTCCTGAAAAATACACAAGGTAAAAATTTTATGCTACAAATCAACGAACAGAATCTCTTGTTACAATATCATGTTTTTTTTAACAAACCTGATGAAATTTGTGCGAATTTTAAAATCATTTCAGTTTTTCATTTTGTCTTCTAACAGCACAATGTTATCTTCAAAAACTTCTTTAATCAGACATTTAGCTTCTTATTGATGTTTTAATTAAATTAACTTTGAACATAAGCCGGTTTCCTTTAAAAATATTCTCCACGAGGATATTTATTCTTTTCGGCAAATAGTGTGCTTTAAAAGTCAATTAACTAATCAATTTATTCTTCCTCGAATCGAATTCAACAGATTCTATATAAGAGTACGCACTTAACTGAGTGTGCTGGAAAAGAAGGAAATTTAAAATGCAGTATATATATATATATATTTTTTTTAGTCAAAAATTAAATAGCTAAATAGAAGTTAGCGATATAACCAACATTAACGTAAGAAATTCCCCGATGAATACTTAGTCAACAAAATTTCTTTAAGTTTTTTTTTTTTTTTTTTTTTTTAATGAAATCCTTTAGTGAAACATTTAAGATTAAGTTTCAACATTCGAAAAAAGATACAATTACTACACTGGGATAAGGCTAAGCCTAGGAGACCACTACAACTGAACGTTAATTCACCGAGGAAGAGAAGGAGTTATACGTTATTTAATCTTCCATTTCCTGAATTACTGCCCATGTTTTGGTTTACAATAAAAAATATTTAACTCTTCATGAAATGATAAGAGAATCTAAATCAAATGTCAAAATAAAACAGATAGTAATGGAAAACCCGAAGCTGGAACCCGAAGCATTGTCGGCTTAAAACGGAAATATCTAACATGACCAAAAATATGCTATGCCACTATCAACAATAAATTTAAGACATTTTCAAACACTTTCTAATAAACTTCCTTTGTGTTGGAAATTGAAAGTAACATAGTAAAGCGGCACATTCCATTACAGCATACTAACAAATGCCTCATGAAGTTAGTTATAAAATGTGTCGAACCTCCTATCACAATTGAGAATAATATCCAGGATTTAGAACAAAGCAGCAATCAAAATCTTTTGTCTCATACGACTATTTTTAATTCTTCTATTATTTGGTTCCAACACATTTTTTTTATTAATAAACATTTATTATCTGAAATTATTTTCGAAATTTCAGATTAAAAATACCCTGCAAGAAACAGTTCTGGTTCAGAAGTATAATGCTATTTTCCACAGAAATATGGTTATTTATTCTAAACTTTTAACATATTTCGAAGTATTTGGCTATAATTTTAAGCAATCCAGTTTCGTTTTTCATTGCCCTGAACTTAGACATTTCGGCGGGAACTGAAAAGTCGAAAAAGCCACATGGGTCGACAGAAGTAGGGGGTTAGGTTTATTGTAAATAAAAGAGTGGTTATACATAAAAAACGTCACCTACCCCGAACAATGCCCTTCTGAAGGAAAAGGGGGTAAACGAGTTGAGTAGCACAATCACTGAACCCCCACTCAAGCTAGCAACCGTTAAAATACCGCAGAATTTGCTCTGAAGGGAGAAAGAAGCGTGGCAACAGGAAGTTCAAAATCATAGCAACATGGGGGAGGATATATATGCAAGCTCCTTTTTCTTTCTTTCTTTCTTTTTTTTTTTTTTTCCTCCTTTCTATATATTCTTTCTTCCTTTATTTTTTTCTGGTTTTCTTTACCCCGCAGGAAATGCAGAGAAACATACGGTTAACGGTCATTCAAGAACCACAAATGGACTCAGGAATTGCTAATTGAAAATGGGTGGCTCACACATACGCTAACATGCAGAAGAATTGGCAGGCTTCAGTGTAAAGATGTCTTTATGACTGAGTCATACTTAAAGAACTCTAGTATTCAACAATATCCTCAAATGTCGATAAGTATTAGTGCTGTGTCTTGGTAATCGTAAATTGCATCTTAGGTTAATTTATTATAAAAAAGCACTTGGCTGTATGGCTTTGAAGGAATGCTTTGCTGGGGAATTTTTTACCGAAATGCATGCCTTTATTTGTCAAATAATAAAGCAACAACATAGTGTAAATGTTGCTTAGTAAAATATTATATCAAAATAACCAGACGTTCCGTACTTTGTGAGCTCCGCATTTAAATGCAGCATCTCGGAAAACGTCTGGCATTCTATACATAATCAGGGTTATATACGCGTAGTTGAAATAAAAACTGTATTCGTAAGTTCACCAAGACGATTTCGTGAGATCAGAAATATATTCAAAAACTCGAGCTGTCTAGATATACGAATTACGCAATGATGGCGTTTTGGTTATGTCCCAATTCAGGCTTTTTTAAAAACCGTGCTTTTCAGCCTCTCTTAATGGAGCTGGGTTAAAATCATTCACATCTCAAACCTTTCCTTCAGGTTTCAATGTTTAATCCGAAAAGCGCGACAAGTGACGTGACTGTAATAAAGTGATGTCACAATGACTCTTCTCTCTTAAAACTTCACACTCTGCTTAAAAATAAAACATTAATGGCATTCGTGATTATCGTAATTAAAAATAAAGGTGTTTTTAAAATCTGAGTATGATATAGTATTATTGTTTTATTGAAACAGAATTCTAAATCTTGAAAACTGAGATATCAAAGGTAAAAAAAAAAAAATAAAAATAAAAATAAAAATAAAAATAAACACATCGAAACAGAAAAATGAAAACTTTCCAGGAAGCATTAAATCTATATTAAAAATATAGAATCATGAAAATCGTGAGCGGTACCATCACAGGTTTTAATGCAACAGATTTATTATTTCATAGACTTTTTAAAATGTCACTTTCATTATAGAAAAGAATGTTAAACCATATACAAGAAGACTATCTGCTTAAGAAATGGTATTCAAAAACAAAGAATATGCCTTCTTTTTTGGCTGAAATAAATGTTTTTTATGCACCTTAATCTTCCCACCAACTATAATGGAAAGTCAAAAATAGAAAAGCTGAAATGGTACGATTTTTGATGTTCTCATCAAGAACACCTGCGATTACCGCATCAAGTAAACCACATTCACTGCATAATAATGCATCTGTTTCGTAACGTAATCTGTTACTCGTTATCGAATGGTTATAAATGATTATGATTATTCTGCATTACTAAGATTTCAGATAATGCATTTTTATTTCTATGCGAGTACTGAATTAATAAAACAATATTTAGGAGCCGTAAAGAGTAGTTAAAATTTTATTTACAAAAAGAACTCTCGATAATGAAACTTTAACAAATAAGTTCATGCTTAAATAGATGTTGGGGTAAGGCAGAAAAACAGATTGCGAATTCATTTTTTTCTTACTATTATTTATAAAATAATAGGATGGAATGTCTATTTATAAAATAAATAATAAGATAGAAATGTAGATAAAATAGATTATTAAATGTTGCGATTTTTTTTACCTGCAGTATACATTTTGGGTAAATGAAATTCTTTATATCCATCCTTAAATATTCTCCCAACAGGTGACCAACCATTCGTACGTTGAAAAAGTGACCTGCCGCCCAACCGGTATAGTGGTTAGCGTCGCTGACTGCCGTGCCGACGGGCCCGGTTTCGAAGTCCTTTCGTGTGGTTTGGTGGAAGGGAAGAGGGTTGGGAGACCCTCGAACCCGACCCCCGGGGTGTTCTTCGTCAAAATTGGAGGCGGAACCGAGCTAAATCGCACTGTCACCTGAATGGTGCTTAAGGCTGTTGCCAACGGCAGGCGTAATATAGCGCTCTTTGCCACGAGTAATTTCGTGGGCTTGGGCTGACTATGTCAGACAAGTGAGCATAAGCAACAACAAAAGTGACCTACCCTGTACTTGCCTTTGGGTACACAGTGCACGGTAGGTTAGTATACATCACTTAGCTCAATTCGTACCCATAAGTACGAATCACATGATACACCCAACTGACGGTAAATCATCCGACGAATTTCGTTGATGCTGTCATGGTGCCAACACTCACGGCGATGGAATATCTGTAGTCATCTTAAACAAATAATTACAGGATATGTATCAATAATCGTAACATATTTCTGATCACGCAGAGACACACAAGGACTCGCTTTATTTTATATCTATAATTAAACTAGGTGAAATGGTGATTATTGATAAACGTGAAACAGGGACACTTGAATTGCTTTTTTGGTGCGTACAATGATAACTATCGAAGATACAGGTCCTCTTCAGGAACACACCAGTGCATTTTTCTGGTACTGCTGGATAATTTAATACAATAATCTGGTAATATAATAAATCTTCTGGTAATGTAATAAAAGTAAATAAGTATAGTTTGTTTTTATTCATTTAAGTACTGCTGCTTTTCGTGTGGCTTAATGCGGTAATGTTATCCGTTTTTCCTTGGTTTTGATCAAGGGACACGAGTGACTGGTCGCCAGTACGGGTTCCTGAACGGATCACAGTGCTCCCATTGTTCATAAGCGAAAAGTATGTAATAATCTTAATGAATAGGATTAAATACTATAAAACAATAATTTTAAAACTCGATTTAGTTCACAGATTTTAGAACCCATTATTCACTTTCTTTTTAAAATGACACAAAAATATTAGGAGATTTTTAACCATTCGATAACAGATTACGTTACGAAACAGATGCTTTATTATGCAGTGAATGTGGTTTACTTGATGCGGTAATTGCGAATAAGTACTTTAAAAGGCTGACTGCTCATTAATCATTCATTACTTGAAAGGCTATCTATGACACCCATGAAGATAATGAAACAGAGTTGTTTAAAAGTTCCCAAGGAAACTAAAATTAATGGAACAAGTTTTGTACTTTAGAAAACAGTTTCACTCTAACAGTTTACCAGATTAATTATGTTCTAAGATGTCGTAATTATGGTTTAGGTTTTCACGATAAAAATATTAATTAGTGTACGATTTCTTCGGCATATCACACGTGAATGAATATATATATATATATATATATATATAAAAATTGTAGAAAGCTCGCCTAAAAGTTACCAAGAGCTGCCGCCCCAAAAGGTTAAAGACGTTTTCAAAAATCAATACACATGAAAAGCAAATCATTAGACATGTAAAACATAAATACAATAAAATTAAATAACAGAAAAAGTTAAAAAGTAAGCGGAAAATGGTAAATTAGCCCAATTCGATATCCAAACAGGCTTTTCAAGGGAAATTTCATTGTTTGAACGTCGAATCAAGCTAACCCCATTACGCGTTTCGCCGAAACAGACAATTGAAACTTTTACGCTAAAAAATTTTTTGACAAAGTGTCTTGGAAATTTTAATAGTCTCAATTCTCTATTCCAATTTCCCGACGCGTCCGCTTAGAAAGACACATTAAGGTGTTAAAATATGTAAATCAAAATCAAACTTTCTAAATCTAGTCTAAAATTAAAATCAAAACGAAAATAAAGCCCGAATGTATTTGTATTTTTAGGACTAATAGCTCATCGCTATTTATTTTCGTTTTGATTTTAATTTTAGACTAGATTTAGAAAGTTTGATTTTGATTTACATATTTTAACACCTTAATGTGTCTTTCTAAGCGGACGCGTCGGGAAATTGGAATAGAGAATTGAGACTATTAAAATTTCCAAGACACTTTGTCAAAAAATTTTTTAGCGTAAAAGTTTCAATTGTCTGTTTCGGCGAAACGCGTAATGGGGTTAGCTTGATTCGACGTTCAAACAATGAAATTTCCCTTGAAAAGCCTGTTTGGATATCGAATTGGGCTAATTTACCATTTTCCGCTTACTTTTTAACTTTTTCTGTTATTTAATTTTATTGTATTTATGTTTTACATGTCTAATGATTTGCTTTTCATGTGTATTGATTTTTGAAAACGTCTTTAACCTTTTGGGGCGGCAGCTCTTGGTAACTTTTAGGCGAGCTTTCTACAATTTTTATTTTTTACTTATTTTGCAGCATATTGCGCAAGATGTTTTCTTGACCAAAATTGATTTTACTGCTTTGCTTGATAAATTATATATATATATATATATATACCATGTTTCGACGAAGAAAATTAAATTTTGATATCTGACATTATCATCAAAAATACATTACGCCGAAACACCAAAAATAAATTTTCGCATATAAACATTCTTATAAGTTTTCATAGAAATACAACTAGAAAAGCATTGTTCTTTGACAGGAATCTTGGATTTAAGAGAAATTAAGGACTGCGATTTAAATATTCAGTATATGAAACGCGATTTGGTGAAAAATGATTTCTGAGTTTCCATACATGAGATATACCTGACATTCTTAAGTTACTGCGCATAGACAGACATACCATAAATAAGAAAATCTATGACAAAAATCACCGATTATTAGTATACAAATTTCTTTTAAAATATGCCTATTCGCTTTACGAACTTTCCGCGATTTTCCCGTATTTTATAAAACAACATAAATTATATACTACTGAGAAAATTTTAGAACTGCCAGACTAATTATTTGTTACACATTAACATCAATCAGGATCGAGAGCCTATTTCTGCATCCTAACGCAGTATGAGGAAAAGTGAAGTGTTTAAGTCCGAATAATGGAAGAAAAACATCAGAAGATTCAAAACGTATCATAAAATGGTATTTTAGGAAGAATACAATTTTACAACAGAACTCAAAATTCACGAGGAAAAATATTTTGAGGTTAATAGTCACATATCCTTAAAATGAGTTTAAAACTAAGGATTAAAATGAGAGTATTTTAAATTAAAATAGAAATCAGGAAATTTACAAGGTGGTTATACCTCTTTAAATGCCATATACAATTTTCAGTTATTAGTTCCCGAAAATAATACAGATACTTTTATGAGAAAGTTTCAGCACTACGGATGAAAAAGATAAAAATAAAATCTCCCCCCCCCTCCCCCGATGACCGCATGCGGTAAAAATTCCACTTTTTAAAGTTTTCTGATTTACTCTGAAATAAATAAATAAATAAATAAAAAGATAAATAAATAAATAAATAAATAAATAAAAAAAAAAAAAAAAAGAACCGAAAGCTTTCAGATTTGACATTCCGTCCAAAGGGGCTTTTTTTAACGTTTTGTGTGCTACCTTTATTTATGAAATATCATCTTCTTCGCACGTAAACCATAAAATTAAGTTCAACAGCAATATCATAAAATATCTAAAAGAGCATAGCTTTAGAATTTAAGATACAGTCTCGCACGCTGTAGAAAAATGCTTTTCTTCCGTACAGTGTCGGCATCGCTCGCTTGCTTTGAAATCGTCGAGTTTCTTAATCAAAAACTCATAAATGCTTTATAAAATATGAAATTGATAATAAAAATTCCAAATTCCAAAGTTGGGCTTTCAGATGCCCATATTCGAGTGGAGACGTACGTATTCAAAATTTGATGGCTATTGGTATTGTTGTTTTAACACAATGTGAGGAAAAAATGCATACATTTATGCAGATTCTTCATTATTTAATTACTTTAAATACAATACAGAGCTCTAATATTTGGTGGGAACAATTTAAAAAGTGATTCGCCGTTTATACTGAATCAACGCAAAATGCCAAAACGAAATTAATAATCCTTCTGGTCAAACTGCCCTTCTAAATTTAAAAAAAAAAAAAAAAAAAAAAAAAAAAAAACTGAAAGCTTTCAGGTTTTATATTACACCCAAAAGGTCGTCTTTTTAACGTTTTTTTTAAAACTTTTATTTATCAAATATCATGTTCTTCGCACTTAAACCACAAAATTCAATTCAACAGCAATATCACAAGATATCCAAAAAGAGCGTATCTTCAGAATTTCCCATACACAGGCTGGAGATAAAATCCTCCCCGTACAGTGCAGGACTACGTTATTCAAAATTTGATGTCTTTAAGTACCGTTGTTTTTTCACAATGGGAGAAACATACTTACATTCGCAGAGATTCCTTCTTATTTAATATTTTTAAATATAACGAAGGGTTGTAATATTTGGTGGCAACAATTTGAAAAGTGAAACGCCGTTTTAAATGACGCAAAATTCCAAAAAAATTAATAGCCCTTTTCTGGCCCCTTTTTAGCCCCTGTTCGCAAAATTTTCAACTAGATATAATAAAATAATTATTCATTACAATATAATTATTTAAAAATATTTTACACATATACTCGGGAACTAACTTACTGAATAATGTCACTGTTCCATTACCTTAAATTATTGAAATTAAAATTTTGTACTTTTAAGACTGTAAATAAATTCTGGAAGCAGCTATTTATAAATAAGGTCTTTATTAAATGAATGATTCCATCTTGGGTTAACCCTTTCATATTCAATGCCATTTTCAAGGAAACCCTGCAGCTCACCGCTTGGAAGGAAATGTAAAAGAAATAAATAATACTTTATTTTTACAAAATCTACAGTACAAAAAATCTTTACCAAGGAATTCTCTACCTTATATTTACCATTTAATATCTAACTGGAAGCAACAGCTAAAATAAAAGTGACCAAACGTCTCAGAATGAACAGACTTTAATGCGGTATTCCACTTCCTGTTATGCCCCGGAAAATCAGATGATTCTGTAAATATTTAATATTTTGCAAACAGTTGACATAAATTTTATTAGTTTCATTCATGCAGACATTTTGATAGTATCAGAATTTAAATATATTCAGTAATAAAATAATCATGATCCTTTGGAAAAGTGAGGAAAGCTTAAATTTCGAAAGAAAGTATCTTGAAGAAGAAGAATTATTGGACAACAAATTTTTCAATAAATAGCTAAATTTATAAAGACTTGTAATAGCGCAAAATCCTAAGATGGGATTAGAAATCTTCACTTAATTGTAAAATACTGTCACAATATCACGTCTCCTCTCCCTTAAACTGCCAAATATTTCTTTATAAAGAGGCTCGGTCACTTTAGAGAAGGATTAATAATTAAAGAAATAATTTTTAACGAACACCCTTCGCAATTAAATAATTTAAAATTGTTTAATTTATTTATTCATTTTTGCATTCTAGTGTTCTAGCAAATAGATTATATATATAATTACAAAATAATTCCCTTAAAAACAAAATACAACAATGCCCAGTATTTTCGCGCATTAAGCTGCCGAAAAATTATCAGCAAAAGTAAAAAAATCTAGTACCAATTCCCCACAAAGACCAAAAACCGAAATTCATAAGCAATAATATATATATAAGTATTATATATAATATTTTTACACGCCCAGCAAAATGTCTTCTTATAATGACCTTTACATTTGCAACAATAAAAAGGGATAATAACCAGGTCAGAATGCAGATAGATATCTGGCGACTGGAAGTCGCATAGAAGACTTAATAGCGGGCAGTAACTGCGCAATTTTTATTCATCTGATAAGCGTTTCCTACATTGAAAGAACACCGAACTAGCTTAAAAAATTGCGATATCTGTGAAGATAAAATAAAGACAGTTTAAAGCAACATAATGTAGCTCCAAAATGAAGATCAAACGTTCAACAACGAGAAACTGAATTTTTCAAGTTTTCTTGACGAGGAAAAAAGTATGAATGAATTGCACTTGACGAGATGGAACACTAGAAACACAATTTTGCATATTCATAGTCAGTCAGCAGGGTCCTTTAACGTCTCAAAGATTATTCACATTTTTCTTATTAATGAAGACTACCTGATAATGTCTTGTATTAGATGAATATTTCAATTAGTAACATCCATACTTAAAAGATGTCTTTCTGTAACAGTTCAGGCTAGCCTTAAATCCTAAAATATTTACTGGTTATTATAGTTGTGGGAATCGCATTTCCAGTTACGAACGACTCATGGGTCTGAAATCCTAAAATGTTTGTTGCTTATTGTATTTGTTGCTAATGTTTGCATTTCCAGTTACGAACGACTCATGGATCTTAAATCCTAAAATGCTGTTGGTTACTGTAATTGTTGGTACTGTTCCCATTTCCAGCTACAAACAACTCATGGGTCTGACAAGTTTGCTCATGCTCATCTTCTATCTGGTAGTGACTATCAGACTCTTCTCAACTCCATACCAATTTTGATCGAGAATATGCCGAGAAGTGGAATTCAAGGGTATCTTAGGCTTCTTTACCAATCATCAATCATTTGGGGATATTTTTAGAATGAAAGAAATCAATGGCCCCATTCCGGGATAAAGCAACAGTCATAAAAGTCCAAACCATACCTGAGATTTGAATACAAGCCTATGTTATGGAAGCTAACCACTCTACCGATCACACAAAAGTAAAAAAAAATGAGAATTTAAAATCTACGACAAAAACTATACACAACCTAATTACAGAAGGGAACGGGGGGGGGAATTGAAATTCTACTCTGAAAAACAAAAACGTAAAAAGTCAAGGGAAGCCAAGGTCTAGTGACCGCTTCAGCTGATTCATGCGGATAACTTACCATCGTTGGCAATGCAGGATGATTGATAATTCTTTCTAGGTTTTCGAAAATATATAATAAAATAATTATAACAAATACAGCAAAACACAGCAACAGTACATACAAATACAGAAAATAGCAATACATAAGGAATTTCGCCAAATTTGTATCACGAAACTAGATTTCAGCAACCAGGCCATGACATCCATGTAGCATAAGGCAAACTTTGTATTCACTGGTGAACCAACCAGATATTTAAAATTCACTGTGGGTTGGTTATGGCGGTATATAAAGAAAATATCGTATAATATATCAAACATAATAATTACAGGAAAGATAAATTATACGTAGTATAAAAAGACTGCCTTCATAAATATCAAGAAGATTGTCTAGTTCATGAATGGCTTGTGAGCTGCAACACATTGGATGAACAGGTCGATCGGAACGGTCGACTGAAATTAAAAGCTTCCGTATCAGCACAGGTGTATATCGAACACCTGAAAAGTATATATAAAACTTTAGGAGATTCGTTACGTAAAAATATGCCCTTTTTGGCTGTATTTGTTAAGGTCACTGTAAATATTCGAAAGTACGGCTGTGCTTCTAGCTTTTTTAAAAATTATATATATATACATATATTTAAAAAACTTAATGAATATATAAACCATAATAGGAGGAAATTATGCCTATAAAGTTTTAGATCAGATCTAAAATAAAAGTTTTCAGAAGAACAGAAAGGTTTGACTCCCCCCCCCCCAAAAAAAAGGCAATATTCAATCAAATTCCCCTTTTTTCTTCGAAGCAATCCCAAAGATTCAGTTGATATATGTCCTACACCAGCGATTCTCAACCTGTGGTACGCAATATAAATATAGGTTGCTGCGCAAAGAAACAAAGTGGTTTTAACTATTAAATTCAAGAATTAAATACACCAACATCCTGTTTATGTTTCTTCTCTAACACTCGCAAACTTATGTGATCTGAGGTTTGTTCAATGTCAACAGCCACTCATAGACTTCAGCAAAATATCCGTTATTATTTTCAAAAATATTCTTTTAGCCATAGACATAAAAAAATTAAAAAGAGTAATAGAAATGGATGTTGTATTTATTTATAATTAATTAATAATTTTATTTATACTTAATTCTTGTTACATTCCGAAGTAAGGTGGTATCGGCAAAGATTTAAATCTTCTTTTAGAACTTCGATTAGAAATTCACTTTTTCTTCTGTGGTTCAAAATTTAAATTCCAAAAAATGTTTATTTAGTGAATTATGCTGGCGCGTTTAGCATATCTGACTGATATTTTTAGAAAATTAAATGAATAAAATTCAGGATTACAAGGGCAAAGCGTTAATTTTTTTATCATTAGAGATAAAATAAGTACAAGATAAAAAAATTTTAAAAAAAGAAAAAACTCGAGCTAATACTCAGAGAATTGGATAATAATATTTTAAGCTTTTTACCACTTTTAGAAAATTTTCTAATCGAAAATAATTTGAAAATAAAGAAGAATTGGCATCCAACATCAAAAAATCATTGTTTTTCATTGAAAAATGATTTCAGCACGTATTTTTCCGAGAATTATTATTTCAAATACCTATTGAATTTTTACTGCCTTTCTGCACAACCTATTTGCTTGAATCAGGGTTTTCTTCCATGTTATATTTGAGGAAGACAGAACAAAATTAAAAGGGAATTTTACAGTTAAAATTAAGCGATATAAGACCAGACATAAAGAAATTATTTTAAACAGGCTCCAATTTCGCACTAAATTTTAGAATTAAAGTATTATAACTTAAATTTTGATAACTAAAATGGTAACCAAATTTTAATCTAATATTTTTAATGTGTGCATATTTAATACAAATAGCCAAGAGGTTGTGCAAATGGCAATATATATATATATATATCAAAGATTGAATTAAATTAAATACATTAATAAATCGAAATAGATTTCCTAATACTAGCGCAATAGCTGCAAAGTAATAAAATTATAATTTATTTACCAATCGATTTTTGAGTATATTATCTCCTCAGATAAGGTTACTAGAATTGTAGTAGAATATATATATATATATTAAATTTCTATACACAAATTGAAAAATAATCATTGCAAAATGTAGTGGTGGTACTAAAGTTTTTCAATTTTTGTTTAGATGGTACAAAGTAGTCAAGAGGTTGATACTATACATTTGTCTGCTGTCCTACAACATTTATGAGCAAAATTCGTGGAAAAAACTTTCGAAACCAATTTCTCTTCAAAAATTAAAATATATACAATAATAATACTGAGTTAAGATTACAAGAGTTCAAAAATGAGTACTTTTTATTTGTTTTCATAAGCAAGCAGTTTTATAGCTTGATATTCAATTAATTGCTATAATTCTACGATAAAATATTGTTTTATTAATCGAATGGCTGCCTACCTGCCACCATGCTTAAACAAAAATAATAAGGGCTTCTCGCAGTAACTTTCCTTCTTTCTTTTCTTTTTTGTCTAAAATAGCAACGTTGCTCAAAGAATGATACGGAGAATCCCTCTTCAGGTTTGTGAACTCTAAAACCGGAGCTGACTTTACTTTAGAGACTTTCAAAAATATTAATTTTCAACAGCACAGTTTTTCTTTTGAAGACTTGAAATGTTTATAACAAAACTCTCAAAACATATATATATATTCTCCATCTTTAGAAAATGTGTGAATTTAAGAGAATGATTAAAAAAAAAAAAAAAAAAGCGACAGAGAAGAAAAGAAATGCTATCTGTAACCGCCAAACAAAATGCAAAACTGCCGGCTGAATACTTCCAGTGGAAAATTACCGCAATCGCTCTCGGTTGCATTTTAATATCGCGATAAAAAAAGAAGGCGAACGAGTAAGACAAAAGTCACGGATAAAGAACGAAACAAAATAAAGAAAATAAACAAACAAAATATACTCTCGACGTCTCCCGCTTCATTTAATCTCGATAGCAATAGACAAGGCGTTATAGGAGCCTACGTTCAGTCAACAGACGATGCTCATCTAAATGCTTCTTTCACAACATGGAATATCGAAAAAGAAAATTTCTTCGGCCATGGGCTATAAGGTAGGCACTAAAAGTTGTTCAAGGACCAGACCAACGAATATCGTATTACAAGTTAGTATATGTACACACATCAAGACACAGTACTAAGGTTAGAAAATAGTTTTAAAAGCACCAATGAGTGTATAATTCAGCCTTGAAGCAAACAGCAGTTACATATGTTTTATTTGTTCGTATGTAACGTATAGTTAGTCAAGGGGTGAGATAATATATTGTCATATTAAAGATCCACAGAGCGAAAAAACTAGGAGTAAGTGCAGTAAAATGGCCAATATGGATATAATACAAGCATAATCGATATGCAAGACACTCCAGGAGATAGATGCAAGAGTGTTTTCCTATCACTGAACTCTCAAGGAGACTTAAAGCTCGACGGTATTTTAAGTGTTCTCACGAATAAAAAACATTCTATATTACAAATATCTTCGCCTTCTCGGGATTCGAACCCAACGCCAACACTTTGACAGCTGGCATCGCTAACCGTCAACCGTCACATCGATCACGACGGCGGCATTGAAACTGTAGACATACTGATCTCATAGATATAAATGACGATTATATATTAATAGCTGATCATTTTGCTCTCTTTCCTATGCCACAAGCCTTACACATTCCACTACTGGTATCTTCGACGATTTAACGCATTAGTGAGATCGTCTACACCCGTAACTCTTTCAATGTGCCTGCTCTCTTTTGAGTCTGAAATTCACAGCAAATATGTTATTTCTACGGACTTAAATAGTCTTTACTATATCGTTATTTATTTTAATGTTATTTCAGATTTCTAAGAGTAATTTGATAAATTTTTCTTAATGTCTAAGGGCGCTCAAAGGTTTTCCTCGTGCAAATGACTGTGTTACTTTGAATTTAAGCCGCATTTTTTATTGACAGCTTTAAGTCGAAAATTAAAATACGGCTTAAATTCAAAATGAATAGCTTAACAACCCATTTTTGCCAATCTCCTACTCCCCAACGATCATCTTTCATACAATTAAGTTCTGACTTCGTTCGAGAGCCAGAGATTCTGACCAGCGCGCGTTCGCCTTTTACACTCTTTACATGCTATTTCTACGCTCGGCCGTATTTCAGACTCTTGATAGCTTCGCCGTTTAGTTAGCGTTAAGAGGGCAACTCCTATAGAATTCTGATAGCTTCGGCTATATCTTTTTAGTTTAGTTAAGCTTTATTTCTTAGTATTCCTGAGTTCAAGCCCAAATAGAGGCTTCCTGAGAGAGGACCATCTGTTAACCTTATTTTGATCAATAAAGGAGAATTAACCCTTCCTGAGTATCGGCTCTCTGTCTACTGAACTAAAGCGATTATTCGCTTACCAGTTCACAAGGTTCCACACATTTACCATTAAATTCTAGGTTGGAACACTACATTATATACATTTGTTTAGATTTACGTTTTCACTTGTTTTATAAATTAAACAACAAAAAGCATACAAAATGATGGTAAATAACAGAACTTGAAGAAAAGCTGTTTTTACTTCCTTGTACGAAGTAAAAAGGAAGTATTGTAATCGCGAAAAGTTTCAGGCAGCATATTTCAACGAAAATACCCATTTTGACCGCTATCGAATGCAATTTAACGATGTTTTTGCGTGATATCTGTACCTAAGGACAGAATAAAAGACTCCTTTCCTCCAAAAAAATTATAAAACTGCTTTAAAATTAATTCTGAAGAGAATTTTTCGTCACGTCTGTACGAACATATGTACGTGCGTGCGTGCGTACGTACGTATCTCGCATAACTCAAAAACGACTACCCTCAGAACGTTGAAATTTTGTATATAGGACTGCTATAACATATAGATGTGCACCTTGTATTTTGGTTGCAAACGGCAGCACCAAATGTATATAAATACTATATTTATATATATATACACTTTGTTACTCGGCACAGTGACCTCAGTTTCTTTACTCTTATATGTTCGTAAATTGTACATTTTTTGCTTTAAAAATGATTGAATTATGTTGTTCTTATCTTCCGGTTAAGGTTTTTATGCCTTTCGTAATTCTGGAAGCAATATTTGTACAATTATCAACAATTTAAAAGCTGTTTAAGTGCGGTTAAGTTTTAAATAACATGGCGGACATATTTGTTTACATTTGAAACAGCAGAATTGTAGATTTGTTGCCAATCTAGAGAGACTAAGCTTCGCAACAACAAAAATAACGCCTTCATTTATTATTGCGAATTAAATCCTGCTTAATCCTTTCTGGATTTTTTTCGAGGAAATAAGTGTTTAAGATTTACTTAATTTTTAATAATTAGTAATTTAATTTTTAATAATTAGTAATTTTTAATACAGATATTTTGAGCTTTTATGTATTTTTGTCTTGTCACGAAGTGAAAACTGAATTTATTAAATGAGAAATACTCAATCGTCTGTGAAAAACTGTTTCTTTCTTGTTTTGTTTGCTTAATTTCTTTTTTACATCGTTCTAGCTTTATTATAGTATTTGAAAAGAACATGTGGCAACGATTAGATAATTCTTTAAATGATATACATTTCATGCATTCTGAGTTATAATATGAATGAAATATAATACTGTTAAGTGAACCTAGTGCTAGAATGTCGCTATGTTAAACAAATAGAGTGAATTTTAAAGAATGCCTTTATTCTATTGTGGTTTATGCGTTGTCGGCGAAGTAGATTTAATTAAATCCGATAAGTTTAAAAGAAATGCAAGAAGCAAATGCGTATAATTTAATATTCCGTACAAGGAAGTCATGTGGTGTACACATCAGATTTTTTATATTCATAAACTAGAATTAAATACTTAATAGTTAAATAAAAGTCTGACCGCATTCTCTTCCTGAAACTACAAAATTCCCCCCTCCCCCGATAGAAAACCCTTGGTCTATTACTTTCTCAGCAGGTAGAGGCAGTTAACAACATAGTAAAAGCAAAAGTGGGAGAGGGAGAAAAGAACCTTGCGTACTTTTTCCTTCTCCTAAGGGGCCCGTTTTCACTGTTACAGCGTAAGTAAATCGTGTCAAACGTATGCGGGACATGTAGAATACGAAAGTGTCTTCTTCCACAGGTTGCCCTTGGTAACACATCATGGAAAGTGTTTCGTTGGTTGTCAAGACAACGAGGAAATGATCGGTCAAATCCACAAAAAGTCTCCTCACTGGCCAGAGAGTGGGGCAATCACTGGTCGAAGCCAAACAAAGACAGAAGCAATCAGTTGAGACGCCAATGCTTTTTAAGTGTCCCAAGATGGGAGGAAATGAAACAAACACTGGAATCCTTTTAAGAGAGGTCTCCAGTTAATAGAAACAAAGTTCCCCTGGAACAAATTTAGTTACTTAATGCAGAAGAAAAATAACACCACAAAATAGAACGTCACAGTTTTCACTAAAATTACTTTACCTTAGAAGATATAAAATATACACAGAACAAGTTTACAACTTCGTTACAGACAGTTTGATAAGCAATCGCAATTACGGAAAATTAATTTAAATGTTAGAAATGTAGTCTTTTTTTTTTTTTTTTTTAAATCACTGCTATGTTACACTACTATGGCATTTATCGTCTACGCGACCAGGGAAATAAAGCCATTCTATAAGGTACATTAATTTATCATCTATGTAACTTGAATGGTCAGTTCTCAGAAGAGCTACTGTTTGACGTTCCATACGAATTTTAAATTTATGTTTCACTTTAAAAAGCATTGTAAGATGGAATGGACAACAAGCAAATTAAACATCAAATAACACTGACGAAACAGAATAAGAACGTAATCTAAAATGAACTCTCAATAACTCTAAATCAGAATATTCGAACAAAAGCTGAAATTCGGACAATGCGTAGTAAAACTAAATACTAAACTAAAGCAAATAATTAAACACTTGCACCAATACACTGATTAATAAAAAATGTTTCTAATGCTACATAAAAGACACTTAGATAAAGAATAATTTGCTCGTCTCCCAATAAAGAGTCCCTCGCAATATAAATTTCTGAATTTCAGATGACAAAAATACTTAGATTACATATTTTCAAACACACGTAGCAGCTCGGGGCCGATTCTCCGTCTTGGTTCGAATCCCATGTCTGTGGCGTCTTTATGGCATAGCGAAACTTTAAGTCAGTCCCGCCAAATTTCCATCTCCAGAGGTTAGTGACAGGGACGTTCAAATTCCACTCACAAAGATCACTTGGTCAAAACTAGGATACGGTTTAGGCAGCTAGTTCTCCTATGTTATGCCTAAATTAAATAACCTAGCCATAGCACATTTATAGGGTTCCTATTATTTTAAATAACTAGTTATTTTATGACTTAGATCTGAACTATCACTTCTTTCTTCCGTTTCCCTGCCAGAATGTAAATTAATACTTACTTACTTTAGCCAATGCCAGTGTGATGCTTCTTTGGCGAAATGAAGCAACTCCAATGATGGAACACAGCAATAACTTTTATTTAACACTCAAAAAAATGGCGACATACAAACAAGAAGAGAAAACATATTCTATCATTTAAAAATAAATTACATTCTTCGTGCGAGAGTCGCACGTGGCACTCGAGTCTGGTTTCAAATATTGCCATATACAAATACCTTAATGTTCATCTATTTAAATTATTTAAACTACAAGATTTTAATATTATTTAAAGCTGTTACACCAGTCCTTGGCAATCAACCGTTCGGCGACGAGCTTCCCAGTATAAGCTGTATGTGACTGCATGCTGCGAGGTCGGTGTGCTGGCAAGTTCACTGCAGCTTCGTAGATGCTCTTAGTCCAAGTGGGCCTGTGGGGGTGTTTGCTAGATCAAAACGGTACAAGCGGGCTTGCAGAATGTACTGGTACAAGTGGGCTTGGTCGTGTCCCATTCGCAGCTTGAAATTCTGCACAACGAATGCCCTGGCTCTAGATTTTGCTTTCAGTGAGGTTCAATGATGTGTTTGGCCCATGTTAGGGAGGTTAGCGTGTCTGGTCGCCGAAGGGTTGTGAACTTCTTAGAATGTAAATCAGTTCGACAGTATATAACGCGCGAGATTTCTGGATTGTAAGAAACAGTGTGTTTTTGGCTTCTCGAGGCCACAAGATTAGCTACCTCATTTAAAATTTCATCTTTCGCCTTGTATTACTTAGTTGCCGATACTTAAATCGTTACGCTGGTAAGAAGTTTTGAGCTAACTTCGCGTTAAATCATCTGTGCAGCCATTGGCTACTACTTACCTTAAATCTGAACTTACTGTCACGTTAAATTACATCGCCAAAAGCGGCTGGCTGATTTGTATGCACGCGTCGTGCATTTATGTTCCATTTCTGAAGTTTTGCTTACTCTGCTTCTGTGCCTCTGTACAGAACTACAAAGTTGCTTAAACCTTTGTAGTTCTGTACAGAAGGTATAATTCGCTCCAGGGCTGTTAGGAGTTTAGTTTATGCTATCAAAACAGGTCAAACATTATACATTTCATATCAAGACTTCTTCGAATGGACTTAAAAGTGACATACTCTGGAAATCATATGACATACGGCAGATTCCCTTTCGTATTTTTTATTCATATATAAATTTAATGAGAAAAACTTCTCATTTTATTAATTGCTCGTATTTGAAAGCTGAATGAGAATATATGGTGTCTCTCAACACACAGTACTTTTCAAATGTGGACATTTCAAATGTGGGAAAAAAAATGCGTCAAAATTATAACCGCAGCTTTAACGAAATAAATTAAGCATACATAAATTCCATGATATTTTTAAAGAATTTTAACTAATGACAGATATTATGTATTTATTTTACTAACCGGCTTTTAATTGTTGTGACTTATTTCACTTATCCGACAGTAACATCAGATGAAATCCACAAATTTTATCGCGAACAAATGGCAATGGTTACGTTTGACGTAGATCTTGGATACCTTATACATGACAGTACGGATTTGCCCAACTCGATTCTACTTTAGAAGAAGAATCTCTTGGGGACGGATTCACGGGTCATCTACTTCTCTTCCCCTACCACCAACCTATCAAGAGAACTTTTAGCTAGACAACGTTTTAAGTTCCCCCATACCGCAAAGATGCTTTGCTTTTAACATCTACTTCGGTGGAATTCAAGTCTGGCTTGAGAACGTGGCAACTAGCTCTCCTACCTAAAGCCATAATGACGGATACGGTATTTAATAATAATTTTTACTAGAAACTACCCCTTGCTTCTAATAAGAAACGGTGAAAATAATACCATTATTCAAAATTACATATAAAGGCTCATATATCCATACTAATGACCGAAAGCTAACGCCTACGTACATGGAAATTGAACTGTAAATTGTTGTATAACTGTTTGTATAATTTGCCTAAGCTCTTAAGCGATACATTTCGCTGTCTCACAGCTGTTGTTTTTTTTTATTTTACTTTCAAGTTTTCTGTACATTTTCTAACTGAAATGTTTGCATGCGTTTTTGAAACGTTAGATTTTTCAAAGAAAGAAATTACCTCCTAAAAGAACCAAAATGTAAAAATAAATAAATTTCTCGCCGAAGCGCAAAATCCCGACAATCGATCTGTCTGGAACTTCTTTTCCTTTTTTCTCCTTTCTTTTCCTCTCCAGAAGAGGACCAAGTCCAGCTTTTTAAAACCAAATTCGGATGCTCAGCACGCTAAAGCTTTTGTTAGCTACACCAAGGTTTTCCGCACAGCTTTACTAAATATCCGTTGCGGCCTTTTATAAATTTCAGTCAACTACAAAATCCACTTTGTATTAACTGCTACAACTGTAAATTCAAGTTATTTCTCGAAAAATGCTATCCATTTTGCTTTTGTATGTCATCTTTTTTCTTCAAATAACACAATAAAAAAACCATTAAAAAAAGATACATATATTGTGGATAAATTAATTACCAGGTGTTACACCAGTATATAACGTGCTGCAGGGAAGACTGATAATTATTTGTTACTTCACCACTTAGCCGGAAATAATGTTTCATTCTCTAATAAATTATTTTTCATGTTTTTTTTTATCGTGATTTACATAAAAGTGCTTAAAAAAATTTCAGTGTTTTTGAAAAAATCACAGATACAGAAACTGGTATTTTAGCACAACTAGCTTGGGGACATCTGGCGATTTTTTACAGAAGTAATAAAATTGAAAAAAAAAAAAAATTATTATATACATATTAAATACATACTTTAAGTTTTAATGAGGCATTTATCCCGAAAAACTAGTGACAAACCTACTTACAAGGATTTTGTTTCTTTTGCTGTAGTGAAAATTTACTGGAAAGCAAATGATTCCATTTAGCGATTTTGTGGAAAAGTGGGGTAGGTATTTTCGAAGAAATTTTATCACAGTTTCTTCTATTGCACGCAAATCAACAAGCGCATACGTTAGAATCGTGTTTAAAACAAAAATATTACGAACTATTGAAATACAGTAAAAAGAGCGCATACGAAAATGGTGATGCTCCTTGTCGAAGCTAAAAAACTATTACATATATGTATAGTTGCCAGAGTTTGGCGCATTCTGAAAATAAGGTGGGTGCACTAGGCTTAGGGAGTTCAGTTTCTTTATTCTTATATGTTTGTAAATTGTGCATTTTTTGCTTTAAAAAAGATTGAATTATGTTATTCGTATCTTCCGGTTAAGGTTTTTATGCCTCTAGTTAACCTGCATGTTATAGTTGTATAATTATCAACAATTTAAAAGTTGTTTAAGCGCGCTATGCCTTTTTTTTTTTTTTAAACCATAGCAACCATGTTTGTTTACATTTGAAACTTAGCAGAATACTGAATTTGTTGCCAATCTAGAGAAACTAAGCTTCGCAACAACAAAGTAACGTCTTCTTTTATTATAGCGAATTAAATTACGCTTAATCCATTCTGGAATTATCATTTAAGTTATTAAATTATCTCATATATTGACTCAGCCTATCGTACACAAAAAATTACATCAGTTTCTACGCCTTCACTGTCTTTTTGCCGAGTGAGACCAAAAGTAAACTTTCAGTTTTGCGCACCGAAAAATCTGTCTTCTAGCCCGCTGGCCAATTTGCTTGTTTTCCCGCAGATACTGCAACTTTAATCGTATTTTTTTTAACTGCATTTGGTGTTTTATGTTTTTTTATATCTTTAAATTTTTAATGAAGATATTTTGTGTTTTTATTATTTTTGCCTTACCGCGATGTGAGAACTGAATTAACTGAATGAGAAATGAAGTCATATGATGTACATATCAGATTTTTTTTGCTTAATAATAATAAATAAATAAAGCTCAATACAAGTGAGAAAACAGCCCGAGATCTCGGACGATGGATAATAATTTACTACTTGAAGATAAAGGAATTATATGAGCGACGAATATGAGAGCCAAGTACTACAGCATTTAACGTTAAGCCCTTTGGGAAAAAGTAGAACTGGTTTGCTATACAAATAATTAATCCATTCTTAATTTTGTTAATATCTTTGCTGCACAAATGAATGTTTTCGTTATTTTCTTTTAAATTCCTCATACAATAATAAGCTGTAATTAAAATTTTAAACAGGTATACAATTTACTTTCTTCAAAAAGAAACAAATCATGTACACTTTTACATACTCGGTAAAATAAGAAGCGACCTTCCAAAATAAAAAAATTCCCTAAAAAAGTCTATTCACAAATAATTTGCAGGTCGTATGTATTTATATACTGCATCCCTAAAATAAATTAAAGTAAATAAAGAAAAATAAAACAGTACATTCATTAGATTTTTGTGAGAAACGATTCTGACAAATAAAAAAGGCCTCGACAATAATCGAAGCAAGCCCTTCTTCAAAGACATGTAGAAGGAATATCTCCAAATCCTTACACTCCTAAGTTTATTTTTACAATAGTCCACAAAAATTTTATTTTCTTATTATTACGTAACCTCTTAAGATACACCTACTCGTAGGTAAATTTTTGTTTATTTTTTGACATTTCAGAATCCAACGACAATAAAAAGAAATTTTGTTCTTTACGAACACACCAGCAGCGTACCTTTAACGCAGTTAAATTATCCAATAAGATCTTCTAAGGTATGCTATACTAAAAATCACAAAACTCAAATGTGGAAGCATGTCAACAAAGAGTAAGCAATCAACATCAAAGTCCACACGTTAGAAATGCAGAAATCTGACAGCTATCGTACCAGCACGTGTAATTATTTGGGGGTCAAATAGCCAGCTTCCGAAATATGACAATAATATCAGTAGCTCAATTTTTATGACTTAATGAAACTTCACACATTTTCAGGACTACATTGCTGCGATATATCCAAATGCATTTCAAGCCTAATCGTAATTGCTGCAGCAAATCGCAGTGTGAATGGAATATAAATGACGATCGCAAAATCAGCCAAGACAACAAGTAGGAGAAAAAAAAAAAAAAAAAAAAGACTTCAACAATCCAATCGGAATTGAGGCTATCGGGTCATGGATGACGTAAGATAGAAAAGATTTCGGAGCCCTGATGCAGTATAGCAAATTCCTTCAAATCTTTTCACAAAAGATCGAGGTTGACTGAATGCCATGTGGGTTGAGAAATGCGTTTCGTCTTAAGTCCATTTCTGGTTCAGCCGAAGAAAAGAAAACTTTCGATAAACATTTAGACGATTGCAAGTTCGTAACAAAATCTCACATCTAAAAATTCCGAAATTAAAATAAAAACGTTCAAAGCACGAACAAACGGAAAACTGAAAAGCAGACAGATAAATCTTCACCCCCCCCTTTTTTTTTTTCAATCTATTTTCAGCACTGCCTCAAGTATTTTTTTACCCATCAAAGCAATAATATTTAGAATACACAGAAAGTTCTTAAAACTTCATACACGCAAGATTGACACATTACGCATTTTGCCTTCATATTTTCATAATGAGATTTAATATATAACTGACTGTCTTCGTTTACAAATATATCTAAAAGCTTTAATTAAGATCTCTTATAATGAAAATGAAACTGAAAGACATATTATAAAATGCGTTCTTAAGATCACCGAGCGTTGATGTTCTCTAAGTTCTGTTTCCTTTTTAAATAATCGTTAATCATCATAAACGATACATATAACACACATGTATTATATGAAAAGAGAGAACACATTAGTTCCTTTGATCGCCTTCGCTAACCAGAATTTTAATAATAATCGTGATATTTGACTCAATTTTCGCTTCTATTTCAAATTTGAAGTATTTTCCAAGGATAACAAAATTGTTAAAAATTAGCCTACTACATAACAAATTTAAGATTTAAAATTTGGTTGGGGGGGAATATTTTATATTGTTGGTTTTGACTTTCTCTCATTTTGGCTTAAGCGTTCTATTTCAGTGCTTCATAAAAATAAAATACAAAAATATTCGTCTTCTTTTGATTAAAACTACGTGTCTTTCTCGCACCTTCAAATAACGTATACTTAAAAGTGAAAATAACCGCGAGCGGTTATCATACTATTCACTTTCATATGTTTTATTTACAGAATAGTTTACATTTCAGCTCAGTGAAAGCGTATTTTTATACATTTTTCTATGAATTACAACATTTACATATGCGTGCACTTAATAAGAAACTTAAGCTTATTAGTGTCCGATTGGTTAAGATCACTGAATACCGGTAATTCGTTTCAGAATCGAACCTGCGAAACAGGCTGGCTGCATTAAATTTGTTGTTGTTTTTCCCATAGGTCAAGTGCATTTGGTGTTTTCAAATAAGCAACCAATACAAAAATTTAAACAGCCAGCCTGCTGCCTCTCTAATCGAAAGCAAAACAAAATCCTCCACAGCTTCCGAATCCTTTTGCTTGCCTGCGACCAAATACATGACCCCCGCCAACCTCCCCCGAAAAAAAATCAAGAGCATTTTAATATGCTAACGATGCATTCAACATCCATGCGAATATAGACTGTTTGTAATTTCTTGCCAACCACAAAGCAGAAATACAATTCCGTCTGCACTATTAGAAAATCAGATTGAGTTAGATTAGATTATTTGGATTACAGAAAATTGCCTAAGGAGAAGAATGTCTTCGCCGAAGATCATCGGGAAAAACAAGCTCAAAGTAACGAGTATTGCCACAAATTTCCCCTTTATTAAAACCATAAGTAATTAATCGTTTTAACTCTTTGAAGGGCGGTACACCTTTTCTATTGAATGTCTTATTCACTCGTGTGAGTGGTTTTCAAGATTGACCGTTTCTGAAGTTCCCTCGTAGCTCACTAGATGGCAATCAAGAAACATAAGCCAGTTGATGCAGCAATTCGTCTTCAAGAAAATAAGCATCAGCCATTGAAGACAAGATCACGACGACATGCACTATGCAGCACCAAGAAAAAGCCTGTAAGAATAGTGTGGGAATGCAACGCATGCAAAGTTGCACTCTTCTTGAAAAAGAAAAACTGTTTCCATGAGTACTACAGAGACTGATTTGTAGGGATGTTCTGTGGGCGGTGGTCACTGACACTAATCACCCGAAGGGGTCATTTTTTTACGAGTCTTGGACAAAATATGTGCAATTGTCGCAAATAATTTCATCGTAACACCTGATATAGTAAATAAAACAAAAGTTTTGCTGAAAAAGTTAATTGCCTTTTCCTGCTCCAAAGAGTTAATAAAAGATCGCTTCCTCAGCCACTGATCTGCATACATTTCCTCCGAGTCGCCAATTTATAAGTCATAAAGCAGGCGTGCAATTATTCACATGTCATTTTGCTAGTGGATTTTTCTGATCTATACATAACATAAACGTAAAAACCGATATATATAAGTAACGTAAACACACACCGTAAGGTATTTACAGTCATAAGCAAACAAATTTGTCAAAAATTCGGAGTGGAAAATTTAGGTAACTGTAAAAATTTCTATTGCAGAGCCTCATTTTCCGAGATGAGATATCCAGTATGATAAAATAAATAATCATTAAAAAAAAACGAAGGATAGCAAGTATTGCCCTCCAGCATAACTGATTTTTTTAACAGCAAGAACTACAGAAGCAATTAAATTCCACACTTCCAGATGATAAGCAAGAATAACAGAAGCTCAGATACGTTGTTTCTTTTATACTGACTTGCGTAATAGCAAGAACTGCGAAGCAAGCAAATTTCTTTGTTATCAAGCACTACAATTCGAACATTCTTTGATTCGTTATAAATAGTTTTTATAGAATACAGAACAAGAGAATATCTGATGCAAAAAATGCACAGAACTTTAAAATTAGGCCCAAAACATCTTCAGACTAACATCGATTTTCTTAAAAAATTGTTTTTTAAATTTGAAATGTTAACGTAAAACTTTCATCAGTTACAACACATCGCGGTCTCTGCTTAGTGTTTGTTTTACCAAAGATTCCTTGAGAAGAAGCATTAGTTGACATATCCTGAAAATGTGCCACTTCCGGAGTAAATGGTTAATTTGTCTAAAATGGAACCTAAAGCTTTCGGCTGCTACTTGTTAAAGAACGAGAAAGCAAAATCAGCGCCCACGTAACACTCTCATATCTTTGTCCTATTTTGCATAAAAATCTGCTCCATCCTGCTAGAATGTTCTGTACTCGAAATTAATGGTGTTGTTTACGATTCGAAGTGGTTACATCATAAAAGGATCGCTGCCACAAGGGAATGAGAAAATGCCCGAAAAACGAATTCTTGGCAAACTGCCTCATGGAGTTTGTAACTTGGCTGAAATTCTGGTGTGAAGGATCTCTTTGATGACAACTAAGGCAGGTTTAGGGAAGAGGAGGGGCGAAAAACCTTGAGAAAATAGAATGGATCTCGTGCGACTTTCATGGCATACAAATCTACCCCTGCAGTGAGATATGAGACAGAGAAAAAAAGCAAGTTTAAACTCACTTTAAAACAAGATGAAGAGTGAAGATAAAAGCCAAAATTTAGTTAAACATGGCTACAATACACAGTAAAAGTATTTACAAATTTTTTTTCAAATGCATTCCAGAGCATAGAATTTTTAGTTGTAAAATCCCTTACTCTCCATTTTTGCTATACATTATATACAATACAAATAATATTTAAATAGATACTTTGTGGTAGGAAACAAATGCATCTTCAAGAAACTTTCACAATACGGGGGGGGGGGAGAGAAAATTCTTTCACACTACAAGCATTAGGATTGGAAAACTATCATAAATTTGTTTTACCAATTAAGACAACGCACACAAGGGTTACCCTATCATGCACTCGGCCAATCGAAGTCTAATTCATTACGAAAGTAAATTAAACAATAAACAATTCATTAGACTAAAGGTTATGTGATTTAAAAGGGGTAATATTTCTAAAACGAAACTATTGCGTATACCGTTACAAAGCAAAAAAAAAAAAAAAAAAAATGTGAAAAATGCTTTTACAGCCAAGCCAGTCCATTTTGCTTTCAGAATCCGACGGCGGAACAAAAGTATAACTATAAATTGATTTTCCAGCCAGTAGTGGACTTAAATCGTAAACATTTAAAGTTAATCATTCAAAAATCTGCTTATTTAGGGACAGGAATCCTAATCGTTCCAATTTTCTTTATATTTAAGAATTTCATCACAGGCAATTATTTCTTAGTTCACTGGTACTCAGTCGTACTTTTAAGTTCCTATGTTATGCATTTCCAAGGAGGTTAGAATAGCACAAGGAGGTTAGAATCTATTCTAACCTCCTTGTGCATTTCACTTTTTCACTTCAGTTACAAATACAGTGAACATTCTTCAGGCAATTACCGCCCCATGGCTGCCAACCTTGAAATATGAAAAGCCAGAAGGTTCTTGAGAGACACCAGGTTTCCGGGGCAGTTTCATGCTGCGCGGAGACACTACTTATTTCAAAAGATTTCCAAACTGACTTAAATTCACATTATAATGCATGAGTCAGGTGTGAACTATTCGTAATATAATTCTAATGTAAAATATATTAAATTTAATTAAATATTCTAAATTTTATGTGCTTAGGCTAATTTTAGAATGCAATTTCCTTACATTTTTTGAGAGAAATTCCTTACATTTTCCTTCAGTAAGAAAGGAAATGTTTTTATTTACCAAAGTATTTTTAAGTACCATACTTTTGGG
Source organism: Stegodyphus dumicola (assembly GCF_044657685.1). Classification (NCBI taxonomy): domain Eukaryota; kingdom Metazoa; phylum Arthropoda; class Arachnida; order Araneae; family Eresidae; genus Stegodyphus; species Stegodyphus dumicola. The sequence continues at coordinate 208,118,552 of NC_140771.1, forward strand.
ATTAAATTAGTAATGTATTATTGATTAAAAAAATTAAACATAAACATAAACTGATAAACCATAAATTCCGTTTTCATAAAAAGTTCTTTAAATATATGAAGTAGATTAAGATAATTGAAGTCAAATTAGTTTATTAAAAAAAACTATGCTGCAAATCACTATGCGTGGAAAGAACGGAATTTGCAAAATTTAAATTTCAATAATTCAATGAATTTAATTTATTGCTGGGAAACATTTTCTTTAGTAAAGTACACACAAGATAGGGTATTTGGGGTATAATGCAAAATTTCTTGCCAATATTGTTTAATTTATATTGGTCAACTAAAGAGCGTTAAAATTTCGAGCTAAGGAACGTGAGACATATGTTAGGGAAAAAGAAACACAGGCACAGGTAAAAGAATGAGGGACACCAGTGACATCCCATGGGTCAACTTGTAATAAATTTCCATACCAATTAACCATTAAAAAAATGCAAGCTTTACAAGAGTTTACAGAGAAAGGTTGAGAAGATAAACAACTAAACCTTTCCAAAGGATCTACGGTTTATTTATTACGGTACATCGTGCAATCCCATCGTACACACCGCATCCAATATTCATAACAATGATTTAGAACATAAAAAGATTATAATATAGTTTCAATACAATTTGAAGTTCACAAATGATATTGAGAACATTTGTTTGATGTGACAAAAATAAACATAATGAGATTAAATATGAGATTAAATACAATAAATACTGGAAGCACAATGTTATAATGAAGGTGTATTCATAATACTAAGGAGGTGTCTACGGGGTCAAATTATTTGAGAATAACATCAAAAAACAGTAAGAATCCGAGAACTGAGGGATTTGAGAATACAAAAATAGAAAGAACAGAAAAATAGAAAAAAGAAAATAAAAAATGCAAAAATAAATAAAAAAAAGAAACACATAAATCTGCTGTTACCCAAAACTGTTGTTAAAAAAAAACCTACATCTTATATTCTTCTGCAGCCAAAATTATTCAAAAAACAACTTTCGTTTGCGAGACGTTTCACATACATAAACATCGCAATTCTAGTAGACGATCCAAATTCTAGTCCTTGGCTTTTAAGGAAATTTTTTCATATTTGATTTCATTTTTTATCAACAGATGGCGCCAGCAGCTTGACTTCCTTTTTGTCATTGTTATTGCTTGAGAATAAGCTTCTCTTTCGTCATTTGCACGTCTGCACCTGAAGAATAAAGATCTATATTTAAACATTCGAAACTAGAAATTTAAGAATATTACGCTGATTCTTGTAGTGTCTCCAATTATAATCCCCCAGGCTCATGTTTTCAATGCTAAACATCTGTAGTTTGCTTCGAGATAAAAATGTAATGCAATGAAAACAGAGAAATGAGGTTGTATTTTTTTAAATAATAAGAACGTATCTAATTATCAAAAAGTAAAAAAGTGGCAATCTTCTATTTCGCTGTACTGTAAGAAAACTGCTTTAATGTTGAAAATCAATATAGAACTTAGGAGATGGGGGGAGAGAAAAAAAAATATACACGTCAGTTTAGAATTGAATTTTCTTAAACAGAACAAGGATTTTACTTTAGAGAAACAAGTCATTATTTGAGTTAAATTTTGTGAAAAAATAATAATAATTAAAATAGACATCTGTTTAAATAATTTTGCATTGAATTGGGCTTCACCTGCAGAAATTTAGATCAATTATAGTTCAAATTTACACTAGCCGGTACAGTTTTTAACCGATTTTAACCTAAAATAGAAACATAATAAACAATTTCAACTATTTTATTCTTTTCGCTAGATAGTTTTAAAAAAAATAAAAGAAGAAGTGAAAGAAAAATATAAGAGATGACATCAGGGTGTGACTCCAGTGAAATTTATCAAAAAAAAAAAAAAAAAAAAAAAAAACTACGCTGGCAAGGACACTGTTTACGGGTCATGCTGACATGCTGAATTTAAACTAAACGCGAAAGGGCGAGTAGAACCTACTGTCCTTTCAAATGATAGGTCACAGTGCCACTGAACCAACAACCCTGACGAATTAATCAAAAAACCAGCATCCTTCAAAATAAGTGAGGTTCGACATTCTCTAAACAGTTGCTTCATCATTCTCTCGGGTTTTTCTCGCCACACAATTTTTTTCAACTTTTCCTTTTCATAAAGCTGTATGTGGGTGGGTACCATTGCAGCATGGCCTGCGCAGAATGAACTATTTCTTCCTCTTTTATGTTGGCAGACTTGAAATCCTGCCAAAAAGCTATGAAGAAGAGTGATGTATCTTTTTCAGATCCCTGCGAAGCAGTGGCAGTCAACCTTCTGAAGACCGTTGTACACAAGTGTAAAAAATCCCATTAATTTGCTACTACATAAGGACTCGCGTTACAGTTTCCGCCGACACTAACATACGATACCATCCAGCAACATAATCAAACTTTGTATAAACAAGAGTCTAGACTGATATAAGTCAGACATAATATGCAAAAGAAATCTATCATCAGCAATATATCGCTTTAGAGTACTAAAAATTCTTATCTGTTAAGTTTTTATTAATTTTCAGTGCTTATTCTAATTTTTATAAAAGGGCAAAAAATATATAAATTATAAACTAGGAAACGAACTGAAAAAATTAACTTAAGCGATAATGCAATTTAAGAGTTTTCTTATGTCTAAGCTGGTGACATAACGATTTCAATACGAGCGGGGTATGCATAACTGAAAGGCTACTCTCTCACATGCTCACACACACAAAAAAAGGCTGGATAACACAATGTATGACTCGCATGTTTCTTCCAGATTTAAAACCTTGTGACTCGACAATAATTACTCTGTGCCCTTTAAAATGTGCGATAAAATAAAATATGCGGGCATTATGACACAGCAAATTATGTAGCCTATTATTTCAGTATCGCAGGTGACGTTCTGAAAAGCATCATTCTGAATTTAAGGTGAGCATACGTTTTTTCTACAAGTTTCATTCTGAAAAATAACACTTTCAAATAAGGACATGAGCTTACTTTTTATCAATTTTAACATTACCTAAACAAACTTCCTTTAACAAAACTAGAGTTTTTCCGTCGTGTCAGCATTTATAAACTCAATTCAAAATAAACTGAGGTATCTGGAATAGTTTGGTTCTTTGAAAGATTAGAGAGGCCTTTTCATCCGAGGTAATTGTTCTCTCTAATCTAAAAAAGATATTCACTTAAACATCATTTAATTTTATATTAGAAAATAATATTTTGCTAAATGTTAAAATTTTATTTAATATAAAACAACGCAGTTTTTTTCCATCTGATGAATAATATAACTAGTCAATAGCGAAAATGTTTTTCGTCTAATTAAAAAAATTATTTTAATTAAATAAATTTTAAAAAAGTAAAAATGTCTAGTTAAATAAAATTAACAAATAAATCTATTTTTTAATACCCTAAAAATTTCTGTTATCCTAATTATTATGTCTGTTATTCTTGCTTCTTCCTAATTTAAAATTCAAACAAGGATGCTCAATTTATTACAGATGGATCTAATTCCGTTGAAAATGTAGATAATATTACCACGGATGAATTAAAGGCCTTAACCTCCACTTTCCGAAACAAGTTTTAATAAATATAAGCAAGACTTTTTAATTACTTATTAAGTACTGAAAACTGGATCAAATCACTAATGCTTCACCAACAGCTAATTGAAACTGTCAAACAATTATTCTCCCTTGATGCAAAATTTTGTATTAAATATGATCGAAATTACTTGACATATCACTCAATAATTCGAGGTTTTTCCTAATTTTAAATAAAAAAAAAAAAAAAAATTATTATCAATTAGTTATTTTAGGCCGAAAATCTCGAATCTGCCTCAGAGTTACCCAGCCAAAATAGCGAAGAAAAATACTGAATTTGTCAATCTGAAATCTAAACATTTTAACTTTTTAGCAAACCATTTTTGTTTTACCATTTCATTTTCTAAAGCTAAAAGCACATTTTAAAACGTAAGCAAATGAATGACCTCAGTGTATGCAGGCAAAAATAAGGACAAATGAAATAAAGCATCTCTTTCCTGTAAGGGACATTCTATACGTGCTAGTTTCACCTAGAAAATCTTTTCCGAAGGTATACCCCCTTTAACACAGATAATCCGCAAATGCTTCTTCATAACTCATTGAACAAACAGATGACTTTCTGGTAGCTTTTTCATCAAAAGCAGCAAATAAGCATTGTAAAGGCTGCAGAGATTATAATGTTTTGAGGGCAGAAAGTCAAGCAAGTCTTCACTGGGATTTAAACGGCGGATCTTTCAACTGCTAGTTCAATGTGTTAACAACTTGATATAACCATAGCACACACAATGCGGAATGCAATAATTCCTTACAAGAGAAAGACACTAATATAATTTATTATTTTAAATATCAGAGTTATGTAAATATATCGTACTTATAAAGTTTGCTTAACAAGGTTATATACTTTTGTTTCTACATATAACTGCCAGAAGCAGTTTCCATAAAAAATCCCCCCCAATTTATATATATATATATATTTATTTATTTATTTTTTGTCATTCCACCCAGGCTCTACAGTAAAAGATTTTTAATGCGTGCAACATCATTTTGTAATTCGTCATAAACCTGTTGTTTTCACTCATGGAAATAAAGATAGTGAGTAAGGGGGTCTTCCAAAGAACTTTTTACTTAGAGCTGTGGTTTCACTGCCAACATTTCAGATAAATGAGGTTTTCCTGTATAATTACATTCACATTCTGTACCAATGTAGTAAAATCTTTCCTATTCGGTTGTCATCGAAAAAATAATATTCACATTTCACAAAAGAAAAACTCAGAAATTTAATCGATGACTCAACTGAAATGTATTTATCAAATTAAATGCTGTTATTAGATTCTCGAATCTAATAATCCATATATAGTTCCTCTGATCCAAATCTTAAAGGTTCTCCATTCTTTCGAATCCCTCATATAAGAAGGGAGGGGACACTTTTACTTAATGTTAAAAGTTTTTAATAAATGCAATATTTGAAAACTGAGTATAATGAAAAATTTATTAATACAGTTTTTAAACAACACATTTATGTAAAATCGCATATGAAATTTAAAGTATGGAATATATGATTAAAACTTCTGAGTCTTAAGTTCAATTTTCTCGATATAATTAAAAAAAAAAAAAAAAAAAGATACAGCAATAGTTCAAACTTCCTTCGTTCTCCCAGGATCTTCTAAAATCAAACAGAATACAAAAAGGGAAAGATTATTTCCAAAATTAGCGTAAACACCAAATGCTTAATTCTGCCCAGAAAAATTTACAAGTGTGGATCTCAGGGATGCCATGAGATGACTCAGGTCCACTTAAGTTTACACAGAAATTGCCCTGTTTTTTAAAGCCTTTATCACACGTCAATAGCATTAACCCTTGCTATTGTGTTAAAAAGGGTTGTTTATGTTAGAAATCGAAAGATTAAAAAAGCACGAAGTTTCGATTTTGGGGATCTCGAATTTTTGGAAGATCAGGTAATAAAAATATTCCCAGATTTTTTAAAAAGTACGTGTGAACTTCGCTTAACAGTAAATTAAATAAATTCATAAAATCTTCACAAGCGTTATGGGAAAGAGTAATATGATAATAGTCCTTTTCCCGTGGCGTGATGCTGTGAAATTACAAGCATAAAAATTTTTAATCGTTAAGGGAATACTTTTCAGAATTCTTGAGCCTGCACTGATAGTGGGAAGAGTTACTTAATCCCCTTTTTGCCTATACTGACTTACTTTGAAAGGGAGAAAAGAGTAGAAGGGAAACTTACGTCCGGGTGTGGAAATTACGAAGGGGAAGCAGAAAAATTTCTAAAGAAAAAATCCGACTAGACCAGCCCAGCTTCCCTTCCCCTCATACTCAGGTGGGGAATGAAGTTCAACGACCTTCCAAACTTTAAGAAAAACCTTTTTCATCCCAAAGTTCTCCTTAACCCTGTACTCCACCAATAAGTCTAGAAAAGAGTGGCCAAGGGGCAGTGACCTAAAGGGGAGAGATTAAAAAGAAGGGATTTTTACCCCTCCTTCTTTGAGGGACACAATAGAGCTCTTGGGTCGAAAGGGGGTGGGTTCTCTTTGCAGGTCAAGGGTGAATACAGGTAAAAGGGAGTGGAACATGCAGACGGCGTCTTCCGCCCGAGGGGGTTGTTTCGTCTTTGTCTGACCTTGAGAAGCTGCACCATCACAAGGGGTGAGCAGAAGACGTGGCCGCTGGGAGCCAACTTAACATTCCTCTTTTTCTAATGAAAACGGATTCAGATTTGAACACTAGGCCATGAATTTTTCAAAGAATGAACTATAATAATAGCGAAAGAGTGTTCCGTTTGGTTTGGTTTAACTGATTACGGTAAAACACACTAGGGCTACCTGCCTAAGGGAAGGGATGCCTTCGTCGAGGACTTTCTAAGCCGCTAGAGTTACGTCTGCTAGTTGTTTCCTATATGCAATTAATCTTAAGTTATTCCTTGACATGAACTATGAACATGATATGATCATTCAAAAATAAAATACCAATATCATATACAAAATTATCTGTTTCTTTCCAATCGAACCATACTCAGCAAGAGACCAGTTAGTTTGAATTTTCGAAAGAATACGATCTAAATTTTTAATTTCTTATTTGTGTACAAAATCGTGGTTAATGCTTTATCTTCCCCTTGTATCATGTAACGATTATGCACTTTTTATTCCTGCACTTCTGCTTCGCAAATCTTTGACACGAATTTTTAAGTTTTTCGAAATTAATTAATTTTTGTAACCTCTGAGATGTTCATTTTCCCAGATCTCTTTACTGAAGAAACTTTCAATTACTGAAGAAAGAACAATTTCATTTTCACTTTAGGCTGTATTTTAATTAACTACATCATTACATTTGGAAAGAAAAAGTTTTTATTAATATTATCTATATTTACGTAAATTCACATCTCCAGAAAAGCATTTGCGTGAAAAATTAATTTTCAATAAAATGAATGTTATTGCAATACACTGCGCACAAACACACAATACACACACGAATTCAAAGGCCTTAATAACAATTTTGTTCCTTTCCACAGTAACTTTTAATTAATTACGATACAAATGAGTAGCGACAGAGAAACTATAGTGAGATTTGAAGTTAAATAAATATTTCTCTATTTTACGCTTACTCCATTTACCCGAACTAACTAAGGGGGAAGAATTTAAAATAACTCATGGTAGTCAAGAAAACAGAAATGACTCATTTTTGGACACATTATTTTCGATAATTTTTAAACATTTTTAGAATAAAACCAACTTCTAAATTTGCATTTCTTACCCTTTTTAAAATTTAAATGGCATAAGGAAATAATATATATTCGTAATATAAAAAAAATTAATTAAATAAACAAATAAATAAATAAAATTATTAAATTATAAATATTTAAACGTTTCTAATATTAAAATATGGACTTTGTAAGAAAGTTAAATAACTTTAAAATAACTTCAATGATTGAAAATGGAAAGGTTAATAAGGCATACATTGCAATAATAGTGTAAATTTAGAACCACTTAAAAAATCCAATTTTTAGATTTATTAAAGAGAATTGTTTAATTTAAATTAGAACTGTTTACCTAAAATGGTAAATTTGAAAGTTAAAACCATTCTGCTATCAAAGAAGATTTGTTAATATTTATCTAGACAAGAAAACTTATTTAAGGTGCGCTACAAAATCCGATATTTGATAGGTTGATTATATATCAGTTTTATGTATTTCTTTAATCTATCAATTTTATCATTCAAAACTGATATATATATATCAGCAGCTAAAATCTACAACTTGGAAAGCTTTTAATTCTTACAGAGAAAAAAAAAAAAAAAAAAAGATCTGGATCATTATTCTTTTCAGCATCATAAAACTTTAAAATGAGTGTAAAAGAAATTCATTTTTACTTTAGCACGCACCAGATTTTAAATTAATATTTGTTTTGTACGCTCAATTTTTACGATATCTGATAAACGAAAATAGAGGCTTGTGGTCTCAATAAAATGCCCCATTAATGACGAAAAATGACTTTTTGTAAAACGTTGCCGCAATTCATGGATTCGATAAGCAAAGGGGGTCTTCAATTAAATTTCGCGCAGTCCGTATCCTACCCTTTTTAGTACAGTACTGATTTCAATTAGCGTAATTCTATAATGAGAGTTTAAATGTAATGTCCATGTTAAAATTTTAACATCCGACTTGTGTACAGATATACTATATTTACTTGTTTATATTAAAATATATATATATATATATATATATATATATATAGACATTTAAAACAAAATCATTTAAATAATTGGGAATATTTAGTTTGGGGTTTATCAATTTAGCTATTCGTAATCTCACCGTTTTGGTTAAGTATTTCGGTGTATGTAAGGCCTTCTTTCATACGGGCCAATATGATGCCGAAATTTTAAGATTCATATTTTGTTGGGTATTTTAATTATTTTAAATTCAATGCTATAATTAGATCTAGGTTTTAAAATTATTTTTAATGTCGGTAATATTTGTTAATCGTTTTTAACTAATTACATTGAAGCTATGTAAAAACTATAAATGTTTTCCTTCTCAGCCACAGATATAAGAAGCTTTTTTCTGATTAATTTACAATAAAGATCAAGCATATAATGAATCCTTTTGATTCCGAATACCATTATCAAAGCAGGAAACAGTTTATAGTCATATAAAGCGTAAACATATTTGGAAGTTAAAGACATGTCGTAAATAAATAATGCAATAATAGTTAATGAACTTGACGAGTTACAAACGTTATCAACCTAATTAATACAATAGGTGGTGGGATAAAGGCAATTACGTAAGCACGTCCTTTTAATGAAAAAGGCAGATTTGTAACTATAAATAACTTTAAATACTACTGAAAAGATTTATTCGCTTCGAATTACAAATTAGCACTTCCACTTTACGATAATTTTAAAATCTTAAAACAGAAAAAAGTTAATACATAGATAATAAAGATAACTGCTGAAAAGAAAAGGCTTAGCAACGGCATTTTTATCAGCCCTCGCCACTCTGTATACAACAGGAAAAAAATTAGTTCTTAAGGTTGGCAGTAGCAAGCTGATCGTTGTCAACTGTCGTTATCTTATCATTAGAAGGAGGTTTTGATAGATGAGATTACATGCTTGCCGATTGCTAAAATTAAGCACAGCATTCCTAAAGTATCTGAAGCAAGAAAGTAAACCAACATATATCACTCATCATTATAATTCACAGTACGTCCTCTGTCTTATTTTCTTGTTCACACTATAGATAGAACAGAATACTACATCCTAAACTCGACAATTTTACAGTTACAATTATTTAAGAAATTCTCATTTAAAAGCCCCATCTTCCCCCCAAAAAATACAGTTAGACGGCAGCAGTTTCTAAAATTTTGTTTATTAAATAATTTCGAAAACATTTTTGTAATGTTAAACATGTTCAACCAAAACCATTCTGGGATTATCAATATATTCCTGAGATATATACAGTCATTATGTTTGTGGAAGCAGGAGACATGAAAAATGTCCAATGCCCTAGCCGGGATTCCAACTGCGAACCTCCCGGTTACACCACGAAGGCACAAAGTAGGGAGAGAGAAAGCATCTTTTAAATGTTTTATCCGTTCTAGGACATGTCTTTAGATGTCCTGAATACATATTCTGCGACATATTTTCCAAGTTCATTTGGCGTGTTTAAGTCCAAATCAAGGGTTTCATTAACTCGACTACCATTCAAAAAGGTCGTACATCAGTTTAAATTTCATTTTACAAAATTTCTTTAATTTAATTTTCTTTAATTAATTACAAATTAAGTCTTTTTTATTAAATTATTTTTTAATTAATTCATTTTATTATTTACAGATAGATTACCTAAATGATAAAATCTTTTGGGGCAAGAAAATGTTGAAAAATCAACTATGGCCCCTTATCGAACGTCTTCCAATACCTAGCTGTATTCACTATGAAGGCACATGGTAAGAATGTATTTAATTCTTTACATTTTCATAAAAATACTTTCTAGCGGGCGAGTGGATAATATTGCTAAACACTAGCACTTCAGCCCCGGTTCAAATCCCGGCAAATGAGCTCGCCGTGTGGATGTTGAGGTTTCCCCCAATGCGTAAAGTGAATATGAACCCTATTTTCTTAGAAAATTCTAAACGAAGGCATCCTTCCCCTTAGGCAGTTAGCCCTAGAGTGCTTCGTCGTAATCTTATCAATCCAATCCCTATTCATAAATGTCCACTGAGGGGAAGGAAAAGCCGATAACAAATGGGCCACCAAAAAGGTTACACCGGTTAAAAATAATAAAATATCTTTAATGTACTATTACGAGGTTTAGATAAATATTTACCCATTTCGGCTAATAGCCCACCAGCGGCCGAGCGATAAAGTCGCTGAACACTGGTTATTCGGTCCGAGGTTCGAATTCCGCGAACAGGCTGGCTGCATGGGCGTTTTCATAGTTTTTCCCATGTGTTTAAACAGAGCCAATTTTCCTTAGAAAGTCTTCCACGAAGGCATCCCTCCCTTCTGTGTAGTGTCTAAAGGCGGAAGATGTAAATAATAATAATAATTTCGGCATATAAGTACTAAAATTGATTTTGTATGTAAATCAACAATTCCCACAATGCCTTTTTAGTGCGATCAAAGCTATCAAATTCTGCAAATGAAAGATTTTACGATAATCAACCAACATACTTCTATAATAAAAAAGTTGTAATTTTCTGATTTGCTAATATTCCGGGAATTTTTAAACTGAAGGGTGGTGATGTTTTAATTACGCTTCACTATCGCTGAAAAATGTTAAAAAAAGCAGACTTTTATTTATGGGCAAACAGGATTCACTGACGACCGAAAATGTTATGGAAAAATATTCCTCTTACGAATTAAAGGTTTAAAATAAATAAATAAATAATAATAATAATAATAATAATAATAATAAAAACACTTCGTTATACAGGCTACAGGCTGATAACATTCAGGAAAGACAGCACACACTTCGATAGTCCATAAATTATATCATTATAGTTTATCAGATGCCGCTCGCTTAAACCAGCCTTATCCAGAGAGTTATATCTCAACATAACTCCGAACTCACATCAGAAGTCAGTTTTCCCACCTAAATGACTTTCGACTTCACTTCAAAAGGAAAGGGAGCAAAAGAATAATGCGTGGTTTCATATCGAATTAGCACATAAGAGTCGACGATTTACCCACTGACCATTAGACTCGAAGTGGGTCAATGAACTAAACCCATCTCCCTCGGTGAGAACCAGGGGGTTCAAGGTCACCCTCTTTCGCAGTCCACCCTTTTCCATCCCTTCTTCTCATACGAACGCCAAACCTTTTATGCAGCTAGTGAGGCTATCCAAAGAACTGAGGTCGACACGGACATTGTCTGAGACCCTGTCTAGCGAAAACTGGGCACACCGAACTCTACATACAGTAAAAGCATTTTCACGCAGGTGTAGTAAGCTAGCAATGTAATTATCTTCGTTTTATTCAGCCGCTGAAAATGAATCGAATTTTAAACTAGCTACTGGTTCGTACTGGTTTGATAAACTGCCAAAAATTTAGCTAATGCTGACACAGCAAATATATACTATATATATATTAAAAGCAAATTTCAGGTTAAATCCTACTGACACGTAACGTCTATCCTATTCATTATGTCCATTTCGTAATATTTTGTTAAAGAAAAATATCGTACATAAAAAATAAAAAATAAATAAAAACGATAAATAAAAATAAAGGGTATAAATAGTTCTAAATAGTATTATACAGCTATACACTCCAAAAAGCAAAAGTGCAAAGTATCGTCAGTACTAGGCTTTATGAACTAATCTTTTCTTACACAGGATATAAAAAATAAGGAATTCACCTCAGGATTCAAAAATTTAACCTCAAATATATATTCTGAAATATCTAATGTTGTATGATCTTAAATCCATTTAGTGCGAATACAAGTTATTATTACTTGCGCAATTGCTGCAAAGTTAGTTAATAATTTATTTCCGAAACAGTATTGATTAATTGTTTATATTATCTCCTAAGTTTAATTAAAGTAGAATTATTTTAATAGTGTGCATCCACACTGGTAAGTTATATTTTGAAAGATGTTTTGAAGTAATTTGAAAGCAAAATGTTAATAATGTTTTAACGGGGACTGGAGTTAAATCATCACGAAGAATAATATTTCAATTGTAAAAGGAAAAATTAAAACATGTAATCATTGTCATTGATCGGAAATTAGTTGACTTTTCAAGGGGAACAAACCAACTCCCGTTCAATGAACAATAATTGATAAAAATACGTAAATACGAAAGTGTTTCGTCTTTACTCGAGTTATAAGTAAAAGCCAAACCGGCAATTCTAGTCAGGCCAAATATTTCCGCGAATAGTAGGAATTATGAACAAATGCTGATACTCAAAGAACATATTCTTATGAGGCATTTTAGTCAATTCAATTTGGAGTAAAAATCAATTACTGTAGAGAAATCCTATAACACTCGAGTAACCGTCCCCGACACTTTCATGTTTATGCATTTGAGTACTATATTATTTGTAGAAATTAAACATTGGAAATTGTCATTATGAAATCGAATTCAAAGTAAAGTTGAAATACACATAGAAGATTATAAAAAAAGATAAATAATGCAAATTTTGTAAAAACAAATCAAAGAAAATATAAAAATAATATAGAAAATAATATAAATAAGATCAGTGAATGTACATGAAGATATAAAGGCCAGAAAAGGTATTAAGTAACTTACATTCTTTCTAGTGGGGGAGTTGGCAAAGTGTTCTCTTCGTGTCTGACTCAGAAGTGTAGGGTGTCCGAAAATTCTTAGCGGCAGTAGGGGCTTTGAATAATATCAGTCGGTAAGACTTGGGTGAAGTAATTTATGGTAGTGGGTGGGACTTGGAATTCTTGAGGGATGTATTTTGTGGAGTTCTTATCTGAGAGAGACCGTCTGTTAAGATTTTTTTTGAAAATACTAGTGAATGGAAATTAATTAATTTCTGGCTAATTGTCGTGTCGCAATGATTAAGAATTTAAGAAAGGAAAAAGGCATTTTCACTGTCCAAGAGCTAATAGACAGTCTAGAGGCATGAAATAGGCCCATTTTTTTAGTAACAGTATAGTAAAAGTATATGTCTGAAGACAATTAGCTTTTTACAATATATACAATTGAGTAATTACACAATATACAAATCTTCCAACTGACAGTCATCCAACTTATACCGCCTTCTCAGGTTTAGGAATAAATTATCATATCCCTATCAGTTAAATGATTTAGAGTGAGTATTTAACGCCTGCTCTTTTAAGGCAATGGTTGATAAATTGAAAGGGAATTAGATTATTTTTGAGAATTTTGATAAGAATCATAATTTCGCGTTGTAAATCTATTGTATCTGTGCATATAATTTTAATTCGTTGTATTTGATTAATTATAGTATTGTTAATTACTTTTTTGGATATGTTGGAGTTCCAATTTATTAATTTGTTAGTATTGAAATTGAAGTTTCTTGTTTTGTCAAAAAGTAAAATTTTTTTGTAGTTAATGATTTGAAGATCTAGAAAGTCTATGCTATTTTGTGAATTATTAGTTTTATTATATATATTTTAAATTTTAGAGAAAAAACTGTTGAATCAAATAAAAACAAAATAAACAAATATCAGCGTAAAACACTGATTAATAATAGCAGGAAATAATTCAACACAATCATACCCCGATTTTTTTTTTTTTTTTTTTTTACTCATCATTTTTGTTTCATTTTCCCATGTGGCTTGTGTTTTTTAATTCTGTATTATATCACCATTTTATAGAGAGGTTATCACATGCACGTATTCTCATCTTTAGGTTAGTCAGATAACTCCCAAAAGGTCATAAGAGCTCTCCGATAAGAAATTAAACCTTAAATCCGTAAAACTGTGAAACACCACCGTACGTTAATAGTTACAAAGGAAACAAGCACCTTTAATTTGTCCTAGGTATGGCCCTTCTTCCTTTTAATAACAAGAAAAGAGAAAACTATACGTAATAAATTTAAGAAACTTCTCTTAAACTGAATAATTATAGTTTTTTTCCCTTTTTTTGGGGGGGAGGGGGGTCCATCTTTCATCAGAAGTTCACAATCCTAAAATCCAATACAATGAAATACTTGATCTCGTCTATTGGCTAATTCAGTTATTATTTTTAAAAAAATGTCTTTTAAAATCTACTTTACGCATTCATTAAATCAGAAACTGCAACTCCAGAAATATTATTAGTCTAAAGAGAAATTAATTATAAATTGCCGTAATAACCTGTTATTATAACATAAAAAGCCCCAACTTTCAGTTAATTATAACTACCAGTATAAAATACATTTTGTTAATACAGCTGCCACACAAGTCTGTCATATTCTATCAATCAGTCAACTGGCCAGTTAGAAAGAAAGTTTTAAAGAAAAAAAAAAAGAGTTTTGGTTCAATCAGTCCCATTCCCTCAACAGCACACCAGGAAAAAAAAAAGAAGCTGTATATTTCTCATACAGTTCAAACCTGGTTGCAAAAGTAAAGCCATGTAGGGGCGTCACTGCAAATCACCTTTTCATACTTTCTGTCGACACCTACAGCCCAGCTTGGGCGGTCTGACAAATTCAACTCTTTGATGTCCACTGGCGCGGACCAGCGGATCTTTGTCGGAAACTTCTCTGCGACACCTAAAAGTGACAAAAGCGTAGATGAGGAACGGCTAGCAGGCAACCAAACTCAATGATCTACTGCCACCAACTGCGCTTTGTCGCAAGATCCCCCTCCTCCACGGAAGGAACGGAAGTGTGCCACAATTCCTCATTGATGGGCAGTAGCTTCCTATTTTTTGGAACCCCTTTTCCAGTGTTTCGAGATGGCTAGACTCTCTTACTACTTTCTAAGGAAACAGTTCTAAGGCAGTCACTTATCCGAAAGGAACGGCTAAAAATTATTGCTTTTTAAGAAATTTAACACCAGTAATATATGGAAGTTTATCAATACAGAGAAGCGTACTGCGCGTTTACATATACAGAGAAGTGTTACGAATACTGCGCGTTTATAAATACAGAGAAGTGTTACGAAGGTTCATTACACAGATTATGTAAGCACTTATTTAACAATATTTGTCTACTTATGCACATGTTTACATGAACACACTCGGAATTCTCGAATATTACGAAGTGTCTGCATTCAACTTACGCAACTTCAACAATCGAATGCATTTTCTCCACTTTTATAAAAGATATACTCTCTTTCGCGGTAACTTGACCCTTTTCTTCCTTTAATTCCTACGCCTGAAAAGCATTTTCCCGTTTTATATGGTGCAGTACCATTTAGAATACGCCTTAGTGAATTTAATATTATATAAAACGAAAAACACATCGTCATCCTTATTCTTGAAATGCATCATTTGTTATACCGTACTATTGCATACTTAAATTTCAATATGAATGGTTTAGAAAAATTACTATCAATATTAGAAAAATAAAAAGTTATAAAAAGAAATTATTTTAATAAATTTCATCTTCTTATATATTTAAAAAAAAAATTCTCAAATCCCCTTCGTTCCTCTTTTACAGCACCTTATCTTCTTTGCGCACGCGTCTTAACATCAAAATATTAGCCTGTTTAGTGTCTTCTCGCAATTCAAAAATGCAATTTCAGTGATATTCAATATATGTGTATGAGAAATCTTGCGTAAATTAATAGTGCATAACCTTGTGTAGTACCTGTGCGATGCGATGACACAGTATTTAAGGCACAGTTTTTACAAACCGCAAGAAAAATCAGCATATTATAATAACCTAATAAAATAGCATATTTTCTGCACTATTTTAAGTCAGCCACAAATAACATTGAACCTCGGTTAATCAAGCTTCTATTTGAACATTAAAGGTCAAAAATATTATTAAGTTATAAGCTTACTTTTAATGCTTAAGAAAAATAGTACGCAATAATACTATTGTTAGTAACGGTAAAAATAATATGGACATTAACTTAAATATATTCAAATTTCAGTCTCTAGCAGGATGAAATATCAAGCAAAACAAATCGTAGTACTAAGAAAAACATAAAATACACAGCAATAAAAAAGCTATAAATTTAATAAAAAAATGAATAATTAAAAATGTACGCCGTATTTTTTTAAAACAAATTAAAGTGGTTATAAACTGAAATACACGCTGGCTCAAAAAATAAGCAAAGAGGTCGAAATGCTCGTCGGAGCTTGTGGAGGGTGCCTGGAGGCACATTGCGACCTGCCATCCCATAGCCCCTACATGTCCCCATACATACTGTATGCGATTCAGGTCCGGCGATACAGTAGGCCACGGCAGATATGGAATTGTTTCTCTATCCAGATAAATCCCACTATTCGAAATCTATGCGGGCGGGTGTCATCGTCCCTAAATATCGCGTCGGTTCCCACTGCAGCGATAAAAAGGCGCCCAAGAGGGTGTAGAATTTCGTCGCGATATCGGACGGTTGCGACGGAACCACCAGGAATCACACAGAGGTCAGTGCGGCCGTTCCTTGCTATCTAAGCCCATACAAGTAAGCCTCTCTTCGACGATGTTTGGTGCCAGACAGCGTGTCCCTGGTTATCGCCATATCACTGCCGTTCGCGAATCGTTCTGGATGTTAAATCAAGATTCACCCGTAAAGAATATGTGGCCCCACTGCTCTGACGTCCAACTGCGATGTTCACGGGCTCAATTCAACATTCGACGGGGACAAACGAACACAAACCACAAGTCGTCAGGCGTACAGTCCACCTTCACGCAGTGGACGTGACATAGTTTGGCGGGATATGGCCGTTTTGCAGCAGTAGAGAGCTACGACGCCAACTGCCGTGCCGTTAATGATCTACGACGTCTTGTACATAGCAACAGGAAATGATCATCTGCCGATGTGATAATCCTCTGGCGTCCAGACCCACGTCTTCTACAGGGGTTTTGATCCCTTTGGTAAAGATTCCGTAGCATACTGATGACACTCCAATACACATTCAGCTCTCTCGCAACCAGCAGATTGTCTCGCAGCAGCCTGCAACATCCCGACAGCCCACAATGCATTTCATGGTCAAAATGGTATCTTCGGCTTGTACTTTCCTCTTTGACTACCTCGGATTAAACTATCGCTGCTGGCAAACTGACGCGCAAGTCCGACATGCCCCCTTTTAAGGCGTTGTGGTGTGACTGCGGGATTGCGTTTTGTGCTAATTTTGGTGATCTATTTGCATTCGGCGATAAAATCTCAGTCTCATATACAAATTGTATGTCTGAATTCCACTTTTTGCATTCGTATCTTTTCTTTCAGCGTTTGTTGCTCAATTTTTTTAGTATAAGTGTATACTAAGAAAATAAAAAAGAAGCTCATCGATTAACAAAAGCTTATATATTTACGTAATTTCGAACTACAGAAATTTATTATTTACTTTAAATAGATCTGAAATGTTAAAAGTTTCTCGAGCTGATGTTACTAATGTAATAAAACAGAAATTCTGAAAATGATTTACGCTTTTAGATTAATATATTTATAGAGCTTCTATAAATATTATATAGAGCTTATCTATATAATATTTATCTCTATAGAATTTAAAAGTTTGGGTAGTTTGGTTTTGTTCGATTAAGGCACAGCACACGAGAGCTATCTGCACCTAAGAGGGCCTTTGCAGAGACTTTTTCAGGAAAATTAACTCATATCCATACTGCTCACGGGAAAAACAACGAAAATGCCCATGAAGCTGACCGGTTCGCCGAGATTTGAAGCAGGGTTGAATTAACCAATGTTCAGCGATTTTATTGCTCAGTCACTTAGCCGAAAATTTGGGGTTAGAAAGTTCTTCTTGATATCTTTAAGCAAATAAATAATTGCCAAAAGCAGGGTTTCCCAACTAGTGTGTAGAAAAATTTTTAATTTAAATATGTAATTTATGTCACTCAACTAGAAAAAATCTAATCTGCATTTACCATCAAAACATTAATATTTCATTTAATTTTTAATTTTGAGATGAGCTAAGGCAAACTATCAGTTTTGTCCCTCGTAAATCAACTATATACTTACCCTGGAGTCACTGATAAATTTAACATATAACAAACTGTCAAAATTTGCAACCTTAGCCTCCTCTTTTCTGCACTGTGCTGGAATGAGGGGGAAAAATTAAGAGAGAGGAGAGAAATAAAGAAAAAAAGCTGGAAAGTAGTCATTTGTGACAGCAGGACTAACTATTACTGCTATCTCCTCTGTTTAAACATAACTATCATGCCTTAATGGTAACAAAACTAATGAAATGGGCAAGAATATTCCGTCGAAGGAGGCTTTGCGATACACAAGCAATGAGCTTTGAGTACGTTCTTGATTGATAAAGTGATTTTATTTTATGCATCAAATGAGAACGAAAATGAAATTTTACAGCTAAAATATTAACATTACTTTTCCCAAATTAAAAATAAAAAATAAAAAAAAAAAAAATAAAAAAAAATAAAAAAAAAAAAAAATTCAAAAATGGCCCTGCCATCTAAGTGACAAAGTAAATTTCTTATGCAGCATTAAATTTCAAATACTATTCATTTCTCTAGCTCACCATTTGCACATTATAATGTCAAACTGATCTCGGAATCATTTCGGCCCACTAATTTTCAACCTTTTAAATTTTGAAAGATGAATGCTTATCTTTACCTCATTTCGAGCAAAAATTTCTGCTTATTCCTTCATCAGATAAGCGTTTTCTCGAGAGGCTAATTCCTGTATTTATACGAAGACTTTTTGGCAAAACAAAACATAGCAAATCTTTTCTAAGATGACTACCATCGGCTCCAGAAGATATGAAATAATCAGCATTCATTATGGTAACTTACTGCGAAGATGTTTGAGCTACAAAAGGATCTTTGGTAACCTGGACATCCACTTGATTTCAGCCATATACAGTTATATAGTTTAGAGCTGTTATTTATATTCTTCTTAACATTTAAGAACACATGACAGACACAACTCTTATAGAGACCAGTTGCCTATCAAATATGGTTAAAGTATGGTTATGCGCTGTACTTACCCCCTTTTTGTTATTCGTGATGAATTTTTAAACATAAATATGTATTAAAACGTACTTTAAAATACTAACTTTTCTTATTGTATGCTAAAGATGCATAAGTATATATGCAAGCTGACAATTTAAATAAATGTAATATTTATCAAACTCGAGCATTTGCAACAGATAAATCCAAAAGTACGTTAATACTTGATTTTTTTAAATTAAGCTTGATTTCGAAACAAATACTTGAATCAAGTTTGTTAAATTTATAACAGTAAGAATAAAACAAAATTATTAAATTAAAAAAAACATGTATTTTTTAAAAAAAGAATACGTTTTCGTTTTGTTAGACGGCTGATAGCAACAAAATGGAGCTATTTACTTTTTTAAACAAATTTCTCTGTCTTAGCCGCAAAATATAACGAATACAGCAGCAATGATGATGCGACAGTGATGAAGCCTTTAAAAAATTATTCCTCCTGCTATCATTGAAAGATTTTTAGCTTTTAAAAATAATCGTAACAATCTCTTCATAACATTTCATTTCTTTCTTCGTTCGATTTCAAAGTTACTTTTGCAATCACCACTAAAATTGCGTTGTTCATTTCTTAAAGATTTCATCTCTGATATTAATGCTTGTGGAATTTTAGCTTATCATGTCAAAATGGTTTGACAATGGTATATCGGCCAAACTGAAAGAGCTTTGAAATATTTCTTCGTCCGAAAAAGAGAAATAAACAAATTTGTGACAGCTAATCATAGTTGGATATTTAATCATAATTTTTGACTTTGAACCTACAAAATTATCCGTAAAGCTTCCTCATTTAGTAAATTATATCTCTTTGAGCTCTTCCACGTTAACAAAAATTTTTTTCTTTAGTTATAGCTCACTTCAAAGCTTTCGAATTTCTAGTACCTTAGTTTTTTTCGTGTTTCATTATTATCTTCCTCGACAGAGTACACTTCATTTGCTTTTGCTTTACTCTATTTATATCATTCCATATAAAATTGTTTTGCTCCTCACAGAGAGACTGACTGCTCTCGAAACTGATTTAAAAAATCTATGCCAAAAAAGGTTGCTTTTCTGTTTAATTTTAAAATCTATAATTTATGTTAGCATTAAATAAAGTAAAAAATGTATTATTTATTTGTCTATAAACATTCTCGTTGTGTACCCTGGAAACAGCCTTTAGTCAAATAAATATGGAAAAATTTTCCTAAAATATTGTTGCACGTTTTTTCTACTCCTAAGCGCTGTCACCTGCTGTCGGCTAAATGTCTTGTCGACTAAATATCCCTGTCGATCTGAACTGACCGAGCCAACTAAATGCATGTGTCGACTCGCTTCTGTAGACTGTGTCCGAGACCGCTCAAAAACACAGCTAAAAGTTAAAACCCAGGAGATTCAGTGATAAACCGAGAGACTGGGAGATGTAAACGAAAATCCGCACAGCTGGCAGCAGCTACGATAACGGAAAAGGGACAAAGGGCTCAAAAGGGACCTTAAAACAATCGAACGTATTAACAATAATAAGAAGCGTAAACGATTTGCTTGTGAGGAACAACAAAGATCCAATAACAAATTCATATGAAAAATGGCGCAAAACATTTCAGTCATATCGAGACACAGAAGGAAGATTACTCAACTCATTGTTAAAGGCATCGTAGTCAGCAGTTCTGTATTTCTGTCCATGATATGCATTTTCGCTGACAAACGAGCGAATCATGAGACGGCTGATGAAAGAATAACCTCCTACTGATACCAAAAGTATGACAGTGGCGTTCCTATCCCATGCCTGAATCAGAAAACATGGTAACTGAGGTAACGGGCTAAATACAAACTCAGAAATGATTAAGTAGTATACTAATTATGGATTTAGTGCATCATATAAGGAGGTTTTAGTCAGTTACTGTTTCAGTGTCCGTGCACCCGTTTCAACGAACCAACAGTTGCTGATGTTTTAGAAATTATTTCACGCTTTACAAGACACGTTCAAATTCATTAGCTGGACAAGAACATTCAAACATGGATTAATTCTGCACTTTAATTGTAATCTCAATGTAAACAGACAGAGTTAAAGGCCAAGAATTCAATATTTTATTAAAATTTAGCAATGGAAAAACAAAACAGATGTCTATCATCCTCATTCATATTCTGCGGGTTAAGTCTTAAACTTACGAAAAAGTTACACGCTGATGAACTGAACTTTGAACTTAACCGACATAAAAGTTACGCCAAAAATGTATCGGATACACTAACATCCGAAGAAACATCATAACCTAATTTAATTTTAAAATGGCTGATAGGGCCCACCAGCGGCTGAGCGGTTAGTCGCTAAAAGTTGGTACTTGGGTCCGCAGCTTGAATCCCGACGAACGGGATGTTCAATCTTGTCAGTTTCTGCATGAGCATTTTCGTGGTTTTCCCCTTGTGTATCGCGTATATGAGCCAGATTCCCTTAGAAAGTTCTCCACGAAGGCATCTCTTCCCTTAGGCAGATAGCCCTCGAGTGCTTTGCATAACTAAACAAATAAAACCTTAATAAGCTGATAACACTCAAGAGCTTTACATTAATTCAAACACAAGGAAAATTTTAACACACACAGTTCTTTTCATAAATAAAAACGTGCGGAACATCCCATTTAATTTACTAAATATTTCACTGAAAGTGGAAAGTAGAATAAATGTAGATATACGCTTCGCGAATGTTAGGCTCCAAGAAAGCAGATACTGAACAGGTAAAAGATACTGGGGCATCGATATTTGTTGAGGGTAGTAAACGGAATGTTTTTCAGGAAAATATCGAAGTTTTATCAAAAATTTTATTTCTTTTCTTGATACATTTTTCTATACCAGGACTTTAATCTTTCCAGGTAAATAAATTCCAAACCCCTAAGCATAAGCTAATAACGTAATAGACAGCTTGCGATCGATGGATTGGCCAACTTCCGCTCTACATCAAACGAGAGTGCCCAGTACCCTGATTGTCAATATCCACATGCTCTAGTCAGGCGTATTTTATCATATTGTTAGCACAGAAAAGACAAAACTTCAGAGGTCGATGCATAGGTTATACCGAACTGCCTCAATCCTTTCTAAACTGGAAAAATCGTCATCTCAATGAAAGCATATATGTATTTCAGCAAATTTCATTCGGCTACCAAAATATTAATTACGAAGCTCTGCGCGGTAAGACAGAATTAAGATTAATTCCAAATATACCTGACGTACTGAGGTAACTCATTAAGTGAAATAAGTACAACTGCATACACAGAAGCTTTAAAGTAATGCAATCCAATTCAAGGACTACCAAAATTCAAATTTCCGTTAGAACCGCGACGTTTCTCAATGCCTTTTAACGATTTTTAACTTGAATTTTTTTTCACGAAGCAGCAACTAAGTGCGGTAGTCCGAGCAGTTTCAATCGCAGGCCGGAGACATGGCAGCCACACTCGAAAATGCGGTCGATGGTTGTGCGGGTTCCTTGGCGCCAGTGGCCGGCCTACGATGGGACAATGTGAGAGGTCAATCTTCCGAAAACCCTGAAAACCGGTTGATTCCCATCGCAGGCTGCCAGCCGTCCACCGCCTCGGATGACGAACTAGTGCTCGGCAGAAAAGAATCATCGTTCTTAAGCTGACACGTGCGTCTCATTATACTGTCCTCATAATAAAATTGCTAAAAATATAACTCTTCTTTAAAACTGGAGTAGCACTAACGCATTAGCTCGGAGAATAATTCAATTATTTTATATTTATAAACATAATAATGGAAATTTTTTTTAATATGGAGAAGTTTTTAAAATAAATATTGTGAACATTTTGAAGCAATAATTTTAGGTATGGATTTTTTATACATCCCATTTTAAAATATTTTCTTTAACAACAAAGGAATTTTGAATGTAATTATTTCTAGTGTCACCAGTTTGAATGACATAGCATGTGAAAAACGTCAAAATTGTCCAAACTCATCTGAACTTAGAACAAATAATATTACTTTTCTACGTGAGGAAGGACCAAGCACATAATTTTAAATATTCGATTTCGCTCGAGGAGAAACATGGATTTAAAAATTACTAACTGAACTTACTAAATTTGAAAAAATAATAACCTAAACAATTCTTTTAAAGAAGTTGCTATTTAAGAAACACAGACAAATATATGATTAAAACAAAACAGTCCTGAAAAATAAACTACTCGTAAATAAATTTCGCAATAATGCGTCAACCACTAAAATTAAAGAACAAATATTTTTTAATTTTTTCCCTTTTTAGGGATGCAATTAATATGAAATCAGACATTTCAAAGTTCAATGTTCCTTAAAATTAAAAGCCACAGAAATTCCGCAGTAAACGTCCACAGAGCTTCCAATTACTCAGAGCTTCATTAAAGTTTCGTTTAGGAGAACGTTTTAACTCGTTACAGCAAAAATTATAAATACATGTGCAACGCGCATAATTATGCAGTATCAGTGCCAGTTATATATCTAAGAATTATTATTATTGTTTCAAAAGAATATAGTAAAGTTAAATTAAATAAAAAAATTTAACAAACATTCTCTATTCGTAAAAAGCAAATTTGAAGTTAATTAAATTTTAAATGAAATTGAATTACAAATAAATGATTAATTATTGCTTCGAACTAATCTACAATATCATTTAAATTCTGAGAGCCTATGTAAATCAAGTGCAAGAGTTACATTCATTTATACAGGAATGGAACTTGTAAATATTTTAAAGGTTATTAATTCTTATAATGATGGATCAGATGTTTACTTAAAACACAATTTTTTAAAAAAAGTTTTCTTGTTATGTCTTCTTGCTATGAAAATTTTTCTTGTTAAGTTATGTTAGTCTGAGGAACAATCTAAATATAGTTTCAATTCCCCTCCTCTCCTCCTGGGACTATGATTAATTGCCATCTTCATATTCTTTTCAATCTTGTCAGTTTCTGCAAGTTGAAAGTGGCAAAGTAGTGAAAACACACCAACACGTGGTAGTTTCAGCCATGCAAAGTTTAAGCAATTCTTTTAAACATTTTAATTTAGCAATTTTGATCAAAACAAGTAAAAGATTAGCGTATTTGTTTTACATATACTTTTTCTAGAATTACAAAGGCCCTAAAAATTATTTATGCTTTTCCTGTTAGATTTCATTTTTTTTTTTTTTTTTTTTTTCGGATTTTTAAAGTTTCCACATATGGACATACACATTCCACACGTGAAACGTTGATATTTAGGTCGTACACAATTGCATCCACGAACTTTCATGACTGAATTTTTTCCGATCAGTCAGTTCCCAGTGTTCAATCGAATAACAGCTAAAGGTAATAACTACAAACATGTTACACATGTCTTCCTTTTATAACAGGCCCACTAATGGGTGAGTGGTAGGACCGCTGAATACTGACAGTTAGTTCCATTCGGATTCAAATTTCGGCAAACAGGCTAGCTGTTTGGGAGTTTTGCGTTTTTCTCCATGGGTAATATGAATATAAGTTAGTTTTCCATAAAAATACTTCTAAAAAAGCATCCTTTCAGAGTAGTTTGTTTTTCCCTAACCCGAAAAATATTTCTCTTTACAATAACGAGTCTTCAAAGAAAGGAATTTTTGAGTTTATTCAATCAATATCTGTTATTATGTATTCAGAGTCTGACAAACAAAACAAAAAAAAAAAAAAAAAAAAAAAAAAAAAAAAAAACGAATTTGACAGGAATGGAAGAAAACAATCGCGAATTTTATCAAATCATTACTGGTGATGGTGTATTTAATTATGGCAAAGCACACTAGGGCTATCTGCCTAAGGGGAGGGATGCCGTCGTGGAGGACTTTCTAAGGGAAACTGGCTCGTATACACGTTACACATGGGAAAAACCACGAAAACACCCATGCAGCCAGCCCGTTCGCGGGATTCGAACCTCGGACCGAACTACCAGTGTTCAGGGACTTTACCGCTCGGCCGCCATTACTGGTGATAAAAGACAGCAATAACATATTTACTCGCGGCACATCTCCTAGTGTTTTTAGCCTAAAATTCTTAAATTTTTTATAAATAAACACTGGAAATTTCTTCCATCCTCTGTTCAAAAAACGAGCTCAGCACAATTTTAAAATGGATTCGTCCACGCTGTCAGTGTATTTATTTTATTAATTGATTTGCTCTGGTTTTGGGTACATGGAACCTGTAATATAATGCAATGTAGCAGTGTGCTGCAACCCTCCTGGCTGATAATAATTGGCCTCATGGTTAACGCATCACACCCAACACAGACCAACAAAATACAGTTAAAAGATTAAAGCAAAAGACTGAAACACGGATTGAAACAGAAATACAGTCAAAAACATCGAAACCAAAATTCCCAGTATTGTATGTTAAACGAGTGAATGAAAAACTTCAAGAAAACGGGAGCCGAAAGTTTTCTCGAGAAGTTGGTGGTAGGGGAACAGGGGTGGCAGCCCTCGGACCGTAGGATACTCAAGGCTATGACAACGACAGGTGCAGTCTTGCATTCCTTGCCACGATGAATTCCGTGGGCATATTCTGATATTACGGTCAGACAAAGTGAGACAAGTCACATCTTACTCTGTTGCAGTGACATGAATCAGATGTTTTTCTTCAGTATTTTCTCTCAATATTTTAATGTAAATGCTTCATTTAGAAGTAATTGCAATCACCTCCGAGAAAACTGCTGAGAGTTTATTTTTAGAAAAGCCCACTATACCTGAACATCTATCTTCTGAACTTTCTTGCAGATATCTCGAGCTTATTTTGTTTCACTTTATTATTTGAAAGCTTTCGTTTTATCGGTTATTTATTGCTTTCGGTTATTCTTCCTCTGCCTTTTATTCTATATGAACAGCATTGCTCTATTGCAGAGGTTCTTAACCGGGGGTGCCCGCACCCCTTGGGGGTCCGGGAGAAGCCCCTACCTAACCATAAAAATTATTAAATATCATTTATTAGATTTCTTATAATAAAATATTTGAAATCTGCAATAGTGTCCCCAATATTGAAGCTCATAAAAATTGGTAGCACCTAGCTCACTTATCGGCAAAAGACATAGGAAAGAGCCGGTGCCGATGAGCGTATACACTACGCTACCAAAAGGCATGAAACGCTACAAACGAACGCGAACAGGCAGCTAGGTGACGGAGAAAAGAAAAAAAAACTTTCTGGGAATACAAGCGGAGAACGTTATCCCAGCTTGCGCATGCGCTGAGTTCAATATGTGCTGCTCCAATGGAATCTACGGATTCACAGATTTGTATCTGCATCTACTGCTCCTGTGTTAGGTTGAGTCGAGTCAACTATTGTGTCCGCGGCATGTGTATTGTGTATTCTGACTTGTCCAGAAATCTCTTGAAACTAATACATTCTTAATTGCCCGTTCAAGCCGAATAGGATTCAGTAACATTACAAACGTAAGAATATTTTATATATCATATTACATTATTTCTAAATAATTAAATCGATTATAGTGAACCCCACTACGTCAAAAACAACGACAATGGAACGATAAGTATGCTGGTTATGGATTTACCTGCACAACCGAAAAAGATGGCACGCAACGACAACAATGCATCTTGTGTTCCAAAATATTTTCAAACAGCAATCTCAAACCATCAAAGTTATTAGATCATTTCAACAATCTGCATGCTGGCGAAAAAGCGCATAGCAAAAACATCTTGAAGTCAAAGAAGGCTCGGTTTGATACCAGTGGAACTATCTTAAAATTGTGCGGACCAGCAATTAAAAAACTTTTATTAAAAGCGTCATATCAAGTGGCACATTTATGTGCAAAAAAAGAAAGAAACCTCACACGATCGCTGAAGGGTTGATTAAACCTTCTGCTATAATTATTGCTAAAACAATTTTAGATTCAAAAGCACATAAAAAAATCCAACAAATTCCATTATCGAATGATATTATACGATCGCGAATACAAAATCTCAGTGAAGATTCTTTAATGCAAGTTATTGAAGACATAAAAATCAGTCCACTAAAAATAAGCATACAACTGGATAAGTCAACTGAAGTTGATAATTGTAGCCAACTTTTGGTATTTGTCAAGTATGTGAAGGAAAAAGAAGTGATAGAAGAATTTCTATATTGTAGAGCCACTGGAGGTGAATACGAGAGAAATTGATGTTTTCAATCGCATCAAAGATTTTTTTACTAAATATCAATTACCAATGAATGTGATTGGCTCAATATGCACCGATGGAGCCCCAGCAGTGTTAGGCAAAAATTCAGGATTTCTTTTCACACATGAAAAGAGAATTACCGGAAGTTTTAATAACGCACTGCATGTTACATCGTCATGCACTTGCGTCGAAAGCATTGCCAGAAAGTTTCAAACAACATCTAACTACAGCAGTAAATGTAAAATACATCCGAGGGCGAGCGGTTAATCATCGCATTTTTCGTGCATTTTGCGAAGAAATCGGTGCTAATCATACCGTGCTCCTATATCACACCGAAATACGATGGTTATCTAAGGGTCGCATGCTTAACAGAGTTTTTGAATTGCGTGAGGAAATTATTCAATTACTGACTAGTCAAAACTGTTATTTAGTAAAAGATTTTGAGAGTAATGATGCAATGCTGAGGCTGGCCTACTTAGCAGACATATTTAACCATTTAAATGAATTGAATCTATCAATGCAAGGATTTGGTATAAATATAATAATATCTAGCAAAAAATTATCTTCATTTATCGCAAAATTAGAAATTTGGATACGTCGAGTAGAAAAGGAGAATTTTGCAAACTTTCCCTTGCTTGATTCTGTTATTGCGAAAAATGAAAAGAATACATTTATACTTGACATTTTAATACATTTGAGACGATTGAGCGATTCATTCAATGGATATTTTTCTACCGGAAATATTACCAAAATTCAGAAATGTATACTGGATCCATTTCTATTTAACTTAAATTTGATGGATGATACTGATAGTGATCTGAAAAAAGATCAACTTATTGAAATGCGAGCAAATGGACATGTTCAAATGGAATTCGAACAATTAGAATTGCAACAATTCTGGTGCTCACAGTTACAACGTTATCCAGAGTTGGCGAACGGAGCACTGCAGTTACGCTTACCCTTTGCTACCCACCTACTTGTGCGAAATGGGATTTTCATCGCTTTTGCATATAAACACTAAAGCGAGAAATCGCTTAAATGCAAGTGATGATTTACGCGTATGTCTTTCAAAAAGGAACCTCGCTTCGACAGTATAATAATGAACAAACAACAACAGACTAGTTATTAATAAAAATAATATTCTTTTGTATTTATATAAAATGTACAATGTTTTTGAATAAACAATAAGTTTCGCAAAAAATGTATTTTTCTAGACTAAAATATTTAAAACACATTTTTCAATGGGCTGCGGGAGATACATTTCCAGATTCAAAGGGGTGCGACTCGCTAGAAAGGTTAAGAAACACTGCTCTATTGCTTTACAGCATGTAATATATGAAATAAGTTGTTAAGAGACATCACAATCTCTGAAGAGCACTTCAAATTTTTTTGCAATCGAAAATGTCACGAATTCTTTCTCATTCTTTTGATCTCGTGCATCCTGAAGATACAAGTGACTGGACGGATAGGGTGTCGGTCAATATTACGCGATGCAAAAGATTTGGAGTCTAAATAATTAGTTAAAAGAGGGAGGGGAAGCTAAAAATGACGTAATGCCGGCGACGAGGAAGCGGAAGGAGACGACGCCCCAGGCGAGGACACGCCGACAAGGCCGCCTGGTCACATGACCCACCCATCGGCAACGGCATGATCATCATCAGCTGTTACAAAATGAGGAGAGGAAGGGTACATAACACCAAAAGAACCACAAAAGGTGTAAATAAATACTCGCGGATATCAGGCATTGGAAGCGGCAGGCTGCAAAACCACAAGTAGTACTGTACTACTCACACGTGTAATTAATCCACGAGGGAAACTGCTGTCTCGCACGCGAGTGCAAATTTGTTACTACCACGCTTGGTGACGAAACTAGTTGGAGGCCGATCTAAAATATTCATTAATCCTGTTGCGTATATTAATGTCATTAAGTGATGTGCACAAATATTGTCAAATACGGATATATAATACTTCATTAGATGAGACAAATTAGGTTGAAAACTGATGGAATTACATTTTCTTTTTAGTAGCAAAAGGTGTTTTATTAAAATAAATAATGATGAATGTTCAGTTATTCCTGTGTAAATTATATATATTTATTTAAAAAAAAATTTATAGTTTCCATAATTTTGTGACAAATACTTTCTCAGTGACATATTTTAGCAAGTACCGTTTAATATTTAGTCTGCATATTTTAAGCAACATGCTTATAAAGTACTCATTTATTTACAATAACCAGTAATAGCATGTATTAAAATCTCAAAATATTACCAGTTTCATCCTGCGTTCGTTTGGTGCAGAACACTTTAAAGCGTTATTACATCATACAGTAATTTTGTAGATTTCGCTACGAATAAAATCTCCTCCCGAAAGCTTTTTATAAGTGAAGCTTCTCTAAATATAATCTTTTCTTCCCTTGCTCTCGTTGGAACATGTGAAGATTCAGGACAAGGGAAAAAAATGAAAATAAAATATACCCTGATCAGAAATTAAACACCGTACTTTCGAATTAATCGTTACAGTTTGCTGACCGTTACACCACAATATAAGGGAAGAATGTCTTACCTTCACATACGTTTACTTATCTTGTTTCTTGAGACAAGACAACAGCAACCCCCAAAGATAATCAATTTCTTTCTCAGTACTGAGTTTCAAAAGACAAGAATGTAAAGACAGCGCACATTTATAAACCCCAAATTAATAAACTACCCCTAGTCATGTTTTTAAATTACAATAAACCCATAACTTTAGAATTCTGTTTAACGAGAGAATGAATTGTTAATTGTCACTACCTAAAGTATAAAATGGCTGAATTATTTTGAGATATTGGTAAGCTACCATGTGAGAAACAATTCAGATACTACCATAATACATAACTTTGTACATTTAACTTCTTATCGTTCATTTTCTCTATTTACGTATCATACAATTTTTTTAAAAAAATTTTATTTAAAAATGCAATAAAAGAAAATTGAAGATCAATATAGACTATCTAATACAACCGTGGCTTAAGTTATAACTACTATATTATTTAAGAAAGAGTGTTTTACTTAATATTTTCTAACTTCTATGGTTACAATTAGTAATTCAATTTGTTTGCCTAAGAAAAAACAAATTAAAAACCATATCCTGAAGGCTATGCACAAATGATGATGCATTATTAGCAGAATCGAAATGGACTAGAAAATGTTCAATACATCCCTCCATTAGTGCTCATATAATAAACTATTTCCTCACAACACGCAAAAATCTACTTGAAATTAACTCTACAGATGAAAGAGAAACGGACATTCACATATTGAATTTACATCGGGGAAGAAATTCAAGGCGAATATTAAAAAGGTCAATTTTATTCGAAAATGAACAATGTGAACGGAAATAATTCGTATCTATGGTATAGATAGGTTTTTCTTACAAAAAGAAAAACTCAAACTTGGATCTACCCGAAAATTCAGACGTTATATTAATCTCGATTAATTCTTACTCTCTTGCAATGACATCGAATAGCTGATCCGTTTTTGCTTCAGTATTTACACGAGTTTTTGCTTTAGTATTTACTGTCGCTTAACGATTGAAGAGAATGTTAAGTAAATATGTTTAAAGACTTCATCTTCAATAACACAGAGAACTGCCCGAGTTTATTAATGGGTTGAGATGGTAAACTTACTCCACATAGTGAATTTTTTGCTTAAAAACATTCCTTTCAGAATCTATTTGCCATTTGTATCCTGTCAAATATTGGAGGTTACTTTCTCTTCGATTACTTTTTATCGGCGGTTTAAAATGTACTTTTCCAACTCTGAATACATTCCGACGCTTTAGATACATAAAAACTGTCCCCACTGCATGGTTGAAAACAAATAAATATCTAAACAAACAGATCTAGAAAAAGTCAGAGATAGAAATTTACCTACACTTAGGAAATAGCAGGCAGAAACGGTAAAACATCTATACGCATCCGAAGATTCCATTACTAGCTCAATAATAATAATAACAATAAAAATCTCACACTTTTTATTTTTCTATAATATATAAGGTATTTCTCCCGCCTTCTTAGCATGCCTTCGTAGTGTAGCGGTCTGCACGCTCGGAGCGTATTCGAGAGGTCCGTGGTTTGATTCCCGGCAAGGGCATTGCTGATTTTTCATATCTCCTGCTTCGAATACAAATAGGATCTACAAATAATACAAGTCTTTCAACTGTACAGATTTGAACTTCTAAAAATACACGAAACTTTAAGGTTGCAACTTCTGTAACAACGTTTCAACAGTATTTTTTAACGCTATGTATGCAAATATTTCCTAAAAATTTGGAACTGATGTTTCCAGAACTATCCATAAAAATGTCAAGCCTAACTTAATTTATGGGTTGCAGTTAATTCAGTGCTTACTCTGATACGATTACAAATTATATTATAAGTCAATTTCCCTTAGAGAACGAAGACGCACAGTCCTCGAGTGTTCAAGTCAACCCACTAAACTCCATTTAACATTCGTTGCAGTTCTCAATCGCAATTTACTTGCTAAGACGTCCTTGCTGAAACTAAAAGTGTGAGGGCATTTGCTCTTTTCATCCAAACATGACAGAAAATCGTAAATTACAACATATTTGCATTTCTTCAAAACCGCAAAATAATTTCTACTGACCACTTTAAAATTTTTATTACATATATACATAATAGCATGAAAAAGTATGAACCTCTTTACCACGAAGCAACTTTTAATTATGATTCAAATGGCCGCTGCAGTGAAAACTGTTGTGCACATTACTGAATTTTTGCTTGGACTAACGTAAATATACATGAATACCATACCTAAGAAGCATTACAATAAAACAATAATAAGCAACTAAAATTACATTTTAACATCTGATGAATCACTTCCATGACTTTAAAAATCATAAAAGTGTCTGTGCAGTCAGGCAGGCGTCTAAATGCATATCTAGTCTAAAGCAATCAGAACCTTCAAAATTCGCCTTATTAAAAAGATATTTTTAAAATATCCACTTGTTCGTTCATAAATTCTGCTCAATAAATAAAAGATGCTTTTTCAGAGTTAATACAAAAATGAACTAAATGCACAAAGAACCGCAATCGTCGATGTCCTGTTTTGTTTGTAAACAGAATTTCAGAAAACAGTAGTTTTATAAAAATGAATAAAAGAGCGAATGTTGTTATGTGAGGTGTTATCGACACATTTTAAACTTCGACCCAAAGCAGTTCAAAGGGAATGTAAACACACGATAAGTTAAGAGACCATAAAGAATATTTTCTTAGATAATATCACCCTGAATGTGTACACGCAGATATGATTTCAATCATTCTGGAAGGTGCTTTCAGACGAGGACATGTTCTTATCATTAACCGAAGAACTGCCCAATAATTAAATCTGAATATTGGACAAACGTCTAAATGTTAATATCATATTCCTAATTGGTCTTAGTATGCACATATGTTTTTAACTTACTAATGCAAGTATTTACTTAAATGCATCTAACACTTAAATATATGCACGAATTAGCTAAGCACGAACAAACTTCTTAGACGGGTAATTGTACAAAGACATTGTACAACGTACGCGTCCAATAAATTGGAATCATTTCGCAATGCTAGGTCGGAAACATCACTTTCACGCCCTTAGTGCACTATAAAGTTATGTAATTCACGAGTGTGCTGCAACCCTTTTGGCCGATAATAATGGACTATAAAGTGTAATATAAACCGAATACCAATTCCTTTTTTCATGTCGGGAGAGCGGGTCAATTGTTTTCGACACCTAGTGGGCCTCTGGAAAGAACGGCTCTGGTCTCATCGCTTATCATTCTTGGTGCAGTCACGTTACACAGCAGCTCGTTCGTTGCAGTTCGGTCTTCAGTACGCAGGGGGTACATACCCATCTTCAAATCTGCGAAGTTGCCCATCCTTTTACCTCTGTAGATAGTTGGTGTTTTCGACCTACTTTTGCTATATGACTCAATCTGGTTTTAAACGAATTCCCATCTACAGATTTCAACTCGCTTAGCTGAATCCCTCTGTACATTAGTGATTCCATAACTGTACTTTCAAGCCAAGTACATGGATTCAAAAAAATTATTAAATACATTGTGTTTATCTTCCCCCCAAGAAGCAAATACTTCACATTTTTATAGACTGAACAAATTATATTAACATTAGTTTCGATAATTTTTCTACAACAAAAACTCAACCCTCGGATATAATATTTGAACTTTTATATTGTATTAAAAATGCTGAACAATTTCAATATTTTTTTTTAATTTTCTTCTCCTATGATTAATGTATTTTAACTTAAGATACAACATATAAGTCTTGTAAAGTTCAACCAATTTTAATACCTATTTCATTCAAGAACGATATAACATCTAAAGCATCTCCTTTGAAAGATGCCTTTTAGTATTTTCGGATAAGATTGCAATGACTTTCAAACTGAAACTTCTTGAATAGCAGAAAAATCTCGGAATGAAAGACTCAAAAAAACCTTTACGGAAGTCATCAAAAGCTATAAGCGTAAGTAAATTAAGAATGGTCTTCATATTTAGCAAAAATAATTTTACGAGGGGAATAAAATTAAATGTTATCTCCTTCCCCGTGCTCACATAGAAAGAGAACATTAAAATTGTATGGATTCTTATATCACGATCTTAAATTTATATCTGTTGGGGGGGGGATTACTACTTCTCCAAATTACAGACAGCATTATTAAATGGTAGTAGTATTTAGAAAACGACCTTCACAAATGAGCAACTTTTCTAACTACCAAATGAGATTTAATCCGTTAGTTGTGTCCTTCGCACGTTCCCGACCCTATAACGTAAAAAATTCGATGACTCAATAGCAGCGTATCACCCACCTATTCTAGCCTGCTCTTTTCAACCGAAACTTTGCATGTGTGCGCTCGCTGCAGGAAAAACCACCCTCTTCCAGAAACTTACCGTAATAATCTCCTGGTGAGAACGTTAAGGTATGCTTACCACCAGAAAGCGCGTAACACCGGAACCCGAGAAGGTTCCGCTCGAGTAGAAGTCATTTGGCGTAAGTCGAGCGTGTCAGGACACGCAGAGTGGACAGTGATACAACCGGTAAACCGCAATATGAAAATGCTTGGAAATGCTGAGAGCAAATATATGCAGTTGCTATTTTATACTTACACGATAATGAAAACAGATTTCATTAATGTAGCAAATATGCCTAATTTAATTTCGAAGGGCACTACTTCTGTGAAACACGTATAAAAACTTCTCTCCCTACTCTCCCAAACTTTTTCAAATTTAATTTCAATGCACTTGCAAAAATTCCACATTTTTTTAAAATATAAATAAGAAAATTTGCGCAGTAATTCTGGAAGAGCTTTCTCAACCATAATATGGGAACTTGTATGTCTCGAATTTTGCTCAAAACCCTATGCTTAGAAATAATAAACATTTTTTGTTTTGTTGTGTTCTATTTACTACATTTTTTCACACTTATTTGACAGTCTGGCTCTCATTCTTTATTTCGCTGAAGAAAGGGAAGGCGCAATCCAGATGATTCATGTCTTGTATATGTAAACTGTCTCATTTCTTTATATACACAATTCTAATCTGAAATTCTAATCCAAGATCAATTTCCTTGTAGGCCCCGGAAGCAGCGCAGTTCATATATCTTATGTTTAAAAGGCACATAAAGACAAGCTTTTTTAGTTTTGTCAGCATATAAAATACAATACGAAACTAGAAAAACTAAATAAACATGCGGAGTAAAAATAATAATGTAAGTTTCGATGATAACACCATACAACAAAATAAAGTACAGCGGTTAAAAATTCCTTGCTGACGAAACGCGCACTTCTGCAAATAGATCGCGCCAAAGCGTCTCTGGTTTTCGTGCATAACATTGCACCACACTTACGGAATCTAAAGATACTGCCTTCGCCATTCCCATGCATTCAACTATATGAGTAGTGCGCTGTAAACAAACATGAATTAATGCGCACAGAAAATAGCCATTCTAGAACTCGGCTTGAACAATCTCGACTCTTCCTACATAAATTTATCAACCTATAACGTTTAGATTGATTTGCTTAAAAAGTAATTAAATCTTTTTGAAAATAATGGTTTGAAGTATAAATCTCAAAACAGAAGGTTTAAAAAAAAAAAAAAAAAAAAACACATCCGTTCACAGTTTTCGGAAGAAACTCAACCTTTTGTTCCATTATTCTCGCACAACTCTCCTTTGCAAAGATGTTACAATACCACGAAATTAGGAATTTGTTACAAATCTGATCACAGGTTCAATTAACTATTGCTTTTCTAAATAAAGTTTTTTTTTTGGGGGGGGAAGGGTTGTTTCCTGGAAATTTTTGTTCACAGGTCTTACGTTCAATGACTTTTGCTTTCCTAAACAAGTCTTGGGGAAGGGGGAGTTTTCTGAAGAATATAGTTTTAGTAATAACGTAACTCTTCAACGTTATTTTGGCGTTTAATGATAACATTTCCTGTTGATACAAACAATCACAGTTACTACCCAATAATCAGACTGCAAATTAAGCTAACGTCGAAAAATGTCCCTAAAATTTGCTTGCATGCTTTAAAAACTTTAAACACGATCAAATACGAGTTTAAATAAGTTTCCCTCTTTAAAAAATACTCACATTATTGATTTACTAAGATTTACTTTTCCTGCAAGCAAATGTAACTCTAACCAAAAGTTACAATTACATAACTACTAACTACATACATAAAAGTATATTTTCTAGCCTCTTTTCCTTTAACTTTACAATTTAATATCCTTGGGTATTTCGTCCTCTTAAATTTATAAAGAAACTCAAAAAAGGTTAAAAATTAAAATATTTTTGAAAACTTACCATTATATAGTGAAACAAAACTACGAAAAAAAATCAAAACAGCTTACCTGAAAAGAAAAGGAAAGAAAAATTAATTTCTTTTGTAATTTACTCAAATTTGGGAACAACGTCTTCATAATAATTAATAAAATATGCATGTTGTATCGGAATAATATTTTTTTTTTAAATTAGCATTCTAAATCAGTGAGAAACAGTAAATAACCGTACATTCCAGCGTATAACGTGCACTTATAAAAATTACAGGTTTAAAAATAAGGAAAAGATGAGCATTAAAAAAAATCGATTTCTACATTAACTAGTAGCTAATACTGTGCGTACGGGCAGAACGAAGGACTCCCGAAACGGATTGTGAAATGGATTTAAAACGGAATGAGATTTTTTTCGTGACGTCCATCCGTACGTATCTGGCATAACTCAAAAACGAGTAGCCTCAGAACTTTGAAATTTTGTATATGGGGCTGCTATAAGATGTATATGTGCACCTCCTTTTCTAGTTGCAATTGGGTGCAACAAAACTATATCTTCCATAAGTCTTTTTTTTATTCTTATTTTTATCCGTCGGTAATAATACATTTTTTGCTTTAAAAGTGATTGAATTATATTGTTCTTATGTCCCGGTTAAGGTTTCTGTGCCTTTAGGTAATCTGCATGCAACAATTGTAGAATTATCAACAATTTAGTTGTTTAAGTTCCACTAACGCTAACGACGCCGCCATTTGTTGGGTTAAGGTTTTTATGTCTTTAGTTAATCTGCACGGAATAGTTGTAGAATTATCAGCAATTTACAAGTTATTTAAATTCCACTAAGTCTAACGATGCCTGCCATCATGTGTTTACATTTGAAAATTAGTAGCATAGTGAATTAAGTCATTTTCTGCACCAACTTCAGTGCTCTTTCGCCGAGGGGACCAGAAGTTTTGGGCACCGAAAAATCTGTCTTTCTGCCTAATTTTAAACTCTAATTTTAATTGTAATATATGTATATATATATATATATATATATATATATATATATATATATATATATAAACGGTTTTTAACTCTATTTGGAGTTTTAGGTTTTCCTGTATTTTCCAATTTTTAATGAAGATATTTTGAGTTTTCATGTATTTTTTCCTTGCCGCAAAGTGAGAACTCAATTGACTAAATGATAAATATATCTGTAATGAAATTTGAAGATATATCTTTAATTGAAATGCAACAAAAAATGTGCATGATATAATATTGCTCGTACAAGGCAGTCATGTGGTACCCACATCAGATTTGGATAATAGGAATATAAATAAATATTTTAATCAAACGGTGGGTACATTTTAATTAATATTTTCTATTTACGAAAAGTGGGAACAAAAGCCCAAACTTTCAAAATTTAATTTTATAGTTGACAACAATAGATATCATTTTATTTATTTGATGATAAAATTAGCTCTAGAGTTGCCAATTAGGCATTCAAAGAGAATTACGATTGAACCGGTTACTTACTTCTTCTCATTAAGAAAATTACCCATAGTCCACCACAGGAGGCGACTGACACATTTTACTATTACAAAATCACAATGTAGAACCTACCAAAATAAAGTAAATCAGTCGATAACTTTATTAGCAACGGCAAAGACGTATCTGAATTCACTATTTACGCAAAATATCCTAATTTAAAAACCTGGTATGGTAGCAAAATAAATTCCTCATAAGAAATGAAGAAATGGCTCTGTGTAATTAATAACGAGAATTAAAAATATCTCTAATATAATTCTATAGAATATTAGCAATATTTTTATATTAGTGGGCTGAAAATGTATAAGAGCAAGATGTCACAAAAGCTGAAGAAATTTCTCACAGGATATTCTCCTTATTTTCAAAGATTTTCCTTAAGATTCCAAACCATATTAAATAACTGCAGAAGTTTATAGCGTAATAAAAGAAATAGATGATTTTACCGAAAGGAAATTAATACCTGAAGTGGTCTGTGAAATTTTAAATGTATAGAAAATACAGTAAGACCCCGCTTAACGCTGTTTCGTTTAGCGCTGTTTCGGTTTAGCGCTCTTTTATTTCAACCCCGAGATTCTCCGAAATTGTGCGCAGCGCTAGGTTTCCAAATAACATATCCGAAACAGTGTAGTTGTGTTTCTTGCTTGGTGGACGCATTTTTATCATTTGAAACATTTGTTGACATTATTGTAAGTTTAAATTTGTATAATACTATAACGATTAATACAGTGACAAATATTATGATCTTTAGTTTTTATCATGGGTGATAATAAAAAACAAGAAAAGAAAGCAACCAGAAAAAGCATTTCACTGGAAACTCAAATGCAAGTGATTAGAAGATTAGATTCTGGTGAACGTCAATCTCAAATTAGCGCTGCATTGATTTTGGCAACTTCAACAATAAGGACAATTCTTAAGAATAAAGAAAAAATACTGTCATCGGCAACTGCAACTACGTCAAGCTCTGCAACTAGAATTACCCGTTCTAGAAATAACATTATAGAGGAAATGGGAAAACGACTGTCTATATGGATTGACGACGAAATTGAACGCAATATGCCATTAAGCCAATCTATCATAATGCCTTCTTGACAAAAAGGCAGAAAATTGGAAACCCAGAATAGACTGAATGATCTGACTGAGAATTTTATTTGTTTTTAAAAGTATATGCGTTTATATTGTTTTTATTTTTGTAAGAAATAAATGTTTGATTTTATTTTTATTAAAAAAAACATTATTAAATTTAATGCCTAACCATTTTTTATCCGTCTTCCCCTAACCCCATTATTTACATGTTAAGGTAGCCTCGCTTAGCGCTGTTTCGCATTACGCTCTACTTCGATGGAAAGTATCCCCCGCGTTAAGCAGGGTCTTACTGTACATACCAGATAGAATTTTATTTCATGTCTAATGTTTACATCTTCTGTATTTTATTTAGAATGAAATAAAATACCGATGATTCTTCTTATCCGCAAATACAAAGTTAAAAAATTTAAGCTTGCAAAGAACTGGATTTTTCATATATCTGATACAAAAATTTATGCAGTTGAATTTAATTAGCTGAACACATGCTTTTTCATTGGCATCTCAACAAACCTCTGGATGTGGAAGAGATGCCTTTCGGAAGGGCATTTAAATAACACTTAACCCGTATTTACATTACACATGAGAAAATCTTTCGTCGCCAAAACCTGCAACGAAATTACTAATGTTCCACAGGAGAAAAGTGTTCGGTAATCGAAGACTGGTTGTGAAAAACAAAAAGTAAACTGTTGGAAAAAGGTGTTACACCAGAATAGCCCTCTATTTTTATAATGTATTTCTTAGGTATGTAGCACATTAGCTTTGCAAAGATAATATAAATAAAAAAAAATATGCACAACTTTATATTAGATTCAGATTTTCAAATATGTTAACAACAATCATATTATGACTGAATTTAATAAAGTACTGCGTTTGTGAAAAGAAAAATAACTATTATCAGATCAGATGAAAAATATCAGAAACACACTCAATGATAGACATTCTGGAACATATTTCATGAGACTATTTTAAACATAGTATTTACGAGAGATCCCCGGGATTTCCGTGTAAATGACGTAAAGATACTGTCTTAAGACACAATTTAGATTATATTTTGATCTCAGAGCAATAGAAGAGAATTTCAGTTTGTTTTCTTGCCCGCCCTTCCCAGTAGACTCTTCTACCTCGCTTTTGAATGGACGGTGACAGGGAATCACAAAATCCTTTTTTATTTCAAAAACTGTCACCGCTTGAAAAGAACCGGTTTACTCTCATGCAGCGGATATTAAATCACCTGTAAGAATGAGGTTTTTTCCCCCTCCCCCATAAATACGAATGTTTCAAATTCGAGCGATTATTTAGCATTCGGATAGTCACTCGGCGGAAGTTATCTTCAAAAGAAAATGCTCTGAATGCACAAAACACGAAAACATAAAATTTCATTGCTTAACAAAAGCAATTTAAAACTACGCGAGTTGCAATTTGAAAACATTAATATGCATTTAGACCGTGTTTCAGGGAAGTAACCTTCGGGAACGATATTTTAACTCGTTTATTACACATACATGGGAAAAATAGAAGAAAAATCGCATCTATATTCGGGACGGTTATGACAATTTAATTAAAGGCAATTTATTAAGTCAAACAGACACTCCTCTTTTTATTACGTTTTATATTTGACACAATAAATTAGATAATTTCCTCAAACTGGAAATTTATATATCGCATATATTAATATGACACACCGTACTTAAACATGATGAAATACAGAAACAAGCATAGTACTAATACTTTTAGTGACAGCTACTTTCCAGTACTGTTTCAACAGAAGAATCCAGCTTTATTACATTAACAAGCAATATCAAAAGTAAGAAAATGCTCATTTGAAACTGAAGACTGTAACCTGTCTCATAAAAAATTTGGGCTGGATGATTGGCTTACAGATTATTTCAGTATTGCAAAACACATGCGGTCTAACTACTTGCATACTCGTATACATAAATATGAAACAACGTAGAAACTTCTACGCACTGCAGTGGGATTCCTTCATAATCGTGCCCCGTGTGCAATCCATTATGAAGTTCAGTTTCTACTTTTGGCTGCAGGCACCTTCATGCCGGAGCATCCTTTCGCATGCCCGATTTCCGTCTGCATTACTATCAAATTAATAACACAAGAAACGAAATTTCGGCACCTTTATGGTAAATCATTTCCGTTGCAAGAAGATAAGG
Source organism: Stegodyphus dumicola (assembly GCF_044657685.1). Taxonomy (NCBI): domain Eukaryota; kingdom Metazoa; phylum Arthropoda; class Arachnida; order Araneae; family Eresidae; genus Stegodyphus; species Stegodyphus dumicola. The sequence goes on from NC_140771.1 coordinate 208,159,388, forward strand.
ACACCTTTAATCAAAGTCCAAGGAAGTGATTTTGTATTATGGAGATTTCCGGTTATGTTTTTACCACCAATCCTCAAATTCCATATCACAGATTATGTTCTTACTGCATTAATATAAATATTAACAAGACATAGTGCACAATAAAAATTAAACTTTATTTAGGAACATCGCGCATACTCCCCGACAGCCTGCCTGTTTCGCTCTGCTCGCTACTCGTAAGAAATTTCTCCTCTAGGGTTGCCACACTTATCGGAGGGCGCAAGGCGCGCTCCTTATCGCCATCACCACAGAGTTTCCCCCCAGTTCCTTTAATGACTATTCAAAGGAACGACATAGGTTATGAAATTATCTTAGAGGATCCGTACTGTCGGGTATTTTTTACATGATTACAAAATTAGAATATAAAATTAGAAAAGATCAAAATGCAATTCAATATATAACAAGTTATTGACACATATAATAAACATGAAATAACAAGAAATATGTTAAGATATGAATTTTAAAAGAAATGTTTTAAATTGTTACGTAAGAAGCAAGTTTCTTAGGGAAGTGAACATGTCTTCCCGATCTGGTGACAGTTTGTGTCTTAGAGAGTTCGTTTGCAGATTTATTCTGAACTGTCTTTAAGTCTTTATTTGTTTTCAGTTCAGGCAAATTAGAGTCCGAAAGCAAATAGGCTGGTTTCACACGGTCTATAGACACAGTAGATTTCAGACCGTTAACATCAATTGTGAAAGTTTTGTCCGTTCTAGAAAGGACTTTATGCGGACCTGTGTATGGTTGGCACAGAGGTGGCTTTACTCGATCGACACGTAAGTATACATGCGTACACGACTTTAAGGTAGCACTTACGTAACATTTTTCTTGGCAATGTGCAGATGTTGCTATTGGATTCAATTGTTGCATTCTATGCCTAAGATTCGTGATAAATTGTGTGTCATACGGAGATATCTTAGATGACGTTATCATATCACTAGGCAGCTTGAGAGTTGTGCCGTACACCAGTTCAGCACAAGATGACTGTAGATCCTCCTTTACGGCTGTCCGAATACCAAGCATAACAACTGGTAGTGTTTCAGTCCAGTTATTGGTCTCGTGAGCCTTGAGAGAAGATTTTAAATGTCGATGAAATCGTTCAACAATGCCGTTGGACATTGGATGATAGGCTGTAGTTGTGATTCTGTTCGTACCCAAAATGCGCGTGAATTCTGCAAAAAGTGCGGATCTCATTTGAGAACCTTGGTCTGTTGTTATGATCGATGGGCAGCCAAAACGAGATATCCAACAGTTGAAGATGGCTCTGCAAATGGTTTCCGTTTTCATATCCGGGATGGGAATGGCTTCAGGCCATCTGGAGAATCTATCTATTAGAGTCAAAAGGTACACGTTGCCTTCTGATGGAGGTAACGGTCCGACGATATCCATATGGATTTCTGAAAAACGTGCATCAGGAAGAGAGAATGTGCCCAGTGGTGCTTTAGTATGCCTAGTAATTTTCGATTTTTGGCAAGATTCACAGGATTTCACCCAATTTTTGATATGACGTTTCATATCGGGCCATACATAACGAGAACAAATAAGCTTCGTAGTAGCTGCAATTCCTGGATGTGACAGATTATGCAGATGATTAAAGATGAGTCTGCGAAAGGAATTCGGAACAAATGGACGAGGAATGTCTGTTGACATGTCACAAAGAATATTACCATCAGAATATTGGCACGGTTTAAATTCCAGTTTCAAAGATGATGTGTTGTTTTTGAGAAGGTTTTGTACCTCCGGATCATGCCGTTGAGCTTCCGAAAATTTTTTAAAATCCAAAAATGGAGATTTTGTTATGGAATCAATTTCGATTCTTGAGAGAGCGTCAGCAACGACGTTTTTTGAACCTTGCACATGCCTAATATCAGTAGAGTACTGAGAAATAAAATCTAAACGTCGCAATTGTCGAGGTGAACATTTATGAGGGTTCTGTTTAAAAGCGTATATTAACGGTTTTTGATCCGTATAAATTATAAAATTTCTGCCCTCTAACATGTGTCGGAATTTCTTAATTGCAGAATAAATTGAAAATAATTCCCTATCGTACGCGGACCATTTCTGTTGACTTTTATTGAGTTTCATAGAGAAAAATGCTATAGGTTCCCATGTTTGTTGAGACAACTGCATAAGTGTGCCGCCTATTGCGACGTCTGAGGCATCTACCCAGATGCTTAGCTGGGCTCCGGGAATAGGGTGTCTCAAAAGGGTAGCCTGAGCAATGGCATTTTTGGCAGCAATAAAGGCTTGTTCAGCATTCTCGTTCCAATTTAATTGTGGGGATGAATCCTGAACACGAGAACGAGATTTCTTTTTATTAATATAGCCTTCTAACAATTTTATTAAAGGAGAAAGAATATGTGCTGCTTTAGGTATGAAACATCTATAAAAGTTAAACATGCCTAAAAATCGGCGAAGCTGAGTGAGAGTGGTAGGTTGAGGAAAATCTAAAATACATTTGACTTTGTCAGGAAGAGGTTCAATTCCGTTTTCACTAAGGTGAAAACCTAAGAAATCAATAGATGTTTGACCAAAGGTGCATTTTGAAACATTTATGCAAAGTCCATATTCCTGAAGTTTGGAAAATAAAGCTTTCAAATGCCCGCAATGTTCCTCAGAATCTTTAGAGGCTATGAGCAAGTCATCGACAAAAGCGTAAACACCTTCTAAATCCCGCGTGACTTCATCTATAAAACGTTGAAAAGTCGCGGATGCATTGCATAAGCCGAATTGCATACGGGTACTTTCGGATAAACCGAATGGTGTGCATATGGCGGTTTTGTGGATGTCGGCTGGGTTAATTGGTATTTGATGGTATGCCTTAATCAGGTCGACATGACTAAAAATTTTAGTACCGTGCAATGCAGCAGTAAAATCGGCTAAGCATGGAATAAGGTATTTGTCTTTTATCGTTTGAGCGTTCAATGCTCGATAATCTCCTACAGGTCTCCATTCCAGACTTCCCTTTTTTGGAACCATGTGAAGTGGGGATGCATAATTGCTGCTCGAAGGTCTCAAATGCCCCAATTGCATCATAGTTTGAAATTCTTGTTTTGCTATTTTTAAGCGATCTGGAGCTAACCGACGAGGTTTTGCAACCACAGGTGGACCTTTAGTTATGATATAATGAACGGTGTTATGTTTAACAGGTTGGTTAGGATCTGGTAATCTAGTAACTGAAGGAAATTCTTTTAAAATTTTGTGATATGGTGTATCACTAAATACAGTTTTTACTGAATAAATGCTTGCATTTTTCACGCAACCGACGGTTTTAAAATGCGTTTTTAAATCTTTGAGACATTTGTTTCTGAGATCAGGCACCAATTCAAAGAAATGGAGAAAATCTGCTCCAAGAATGGGTGTACTAACATTTGCTATAAGAAAAGTCCATGTAAACTGTCGTCTTAATTTGAAATCCAAAGAAAGTGTTTTTTGACCATAAACATGAATAGTAGAAGAATTAGCAGCGAAAAGTGTTTGTTGGGACGAATTCCGTTTTTGAGAATTATTTGCTGGAAGTAAGGACACGTCAGAGCCGGTATCGACCAAGAATGAAAGGTTTGTTCTACGGTCACGAACGAACAGGCGACGTGAAACTTGAGGCAAAGAATAAGTCGCCTCTATTCTTTGCTGGTTTCGTTTCCCTGCCATGAACAAGGTTTTGTACATTTGTCATCTCTACACTTTTTCCCAAAACGTCTATGATACCAGCAAACAGAATAATCTCTCCTTTTGGAATTGCTTCTTTCCTTATTGCGATCTCCGCGGTTTGGCGAGCGACCACGAGAAAGAGAAATGCGATCAATACGTTTGTTTAATTTTTCTATTTGTTTAAATAATTTATCCTCAAGAGACTGATCGACTGTGCGAGAAACGGCACAAGTCCCTGGGGTTGGATTTACTTCTAAAATTCTGTCGGCAATTTCTGCAGCTTTATCTACAGTTAAATTGGACACCGCTGCCAAAATAGACTGAACAGTCGAAGGCAAACGTTGAAGGAATAATTCTAACATTAAGTTATCAGGAACATTTAAAGATTCTGCTCGACGTTTCATATTTCTAAGCAAATCGGAAGGTTTTCGAGAACCTAATTCTTCTCCAGATAATAATTGGCGAATTTCTTGCTGAGAAGATTCTCCTGAACGATTTATTAACTCAGTTTTAAGCTTTGCATATGGATCAATAGGGTCTGGTTTCATAAGTAAATCCCGTACTAGTGATGCGATATCTGGAGGAAGATGAGAAACTACATAATTATATTTAGTAATGGATTCTGTGATAGGTTTGGGGGTGGCAAGAGCAAAAGTACTTTCACACATAATAAACCATAAAGATGGGTCTGATCGGTTATAAACCGGAATTTGGACGGCATGAACATCAGACATTGTGCAAGGTTTTTAAGCCAAAATAAAAGCAAAAATTTAACTAAAGAAAATTAAATTAAATGATAAGTAGAAAACAGAATTATAAAATGATCTATAATTACTACTCATCTGTGATCCGGAGGACGAAAACCGATGTAATCCATTACTTCTGGTTTGGAGATCTTGAGTGATGGCTTGTAGTCAAAACCGAAAGTGCTTGAGAACTGTTCATACGATTTAACACAGTCCAGGTTACCATTATGGAGATTTCCGGTTATGTTTTTACCACCAATCCTCAAATTCCATATCACAGATTATGTTCTTACTGCATTAATATAAATATTAACAAGACATAGTGCACAATAAAAATTAAACTTTATTTAGGAACATCGCGCATACTCCCCGACAGCCTGCCTGTTTCGCTCTGCTCGCTACTCGTAAGAAATTTCTCCTCTAGGGTTGCCACACTTATCGGAGGGCGCAAGGCGCGCTCCTTATCGCCATCACCACAGTATAAAGGTGCCAAAGGCTGAATAGTAATTCAGACGAAAATCGAACCAGAAAAATGGCGCCCTGGCATAAAAGGTGCTAGAACCCTTTTGAGTGAGAATAGCTTTTTCAAGAGTTAGAAAATGATCTTCCATAAAAGTATGCACATACCCTTATGAAAATTCGTCTTTTCGAATTGTGGCTGAACTGCACATACTTTCAGAACGTCTTCTATGAAGACCTTCTTTTCGACCGATTCCTTCGCGTGCTTTGCCACAATTAGTATACAAATTAAGGGTAGTTAATTAGTTCTTTTATTGATTACAAAGCATGCGAAACTATGCGTTTCTTAAGGAATGGCTTCGTGGATAACTTTCTTAAAGACATCGCGTATTCAAGGAAAACCTCGGAAACCCCACGCAAGTCAGTCTATTCGCCGAATCAGGGAAGAAATGTCACTATTCATCGGTTTCATTCCTCTGCAATTGTTGGGTTATAAATCAATTACAGATAACAGAATAAAACAGATATAAAAAATATTCTGTGTAATTTGTGTAAGGAATGAGATGCTATTGTGATGAACTTCCCAATGACAACCTGCTAAGCATTTATATTACACACTGGGAGAAACGCAAGTATACTCATGAAACCGAAACATAACGCCGACAACCTACCCTAAGAAGCTTACAGTAACTTTAGGCGTTTTATACATTCTTCTAAGCTCTCTACTGACTGAGCATGGAATAGACTGCGAAAGAAAGACTGCTATCGCAAAACAGCTATTTAAACCAGACGATGTACATTTGCATCTAGTTTAGACTGTCTGAAATATTTCGAAAATCCACACAGCCACACAATAAATCAGAATAAGAAATGAAAGATTGCGGCGGATTCTTTTGAGGACAAAGCCACATGCAGCATCAAACATGGAGAAAGAGGAGAAGAAGGAAAGGTATCGAATGAAATATTTGAATAAATCAATGAAATATTTTAATTTTATTTTGATAAAGTGTTCAAAAATAATTAACTAATACTTTTTTTTTTTTTCCTTACTTCTCATCCTGTAATGTTCGTGCGAACTTAGTAGTAATCAAAATGCTGATATATAAAATAAAATATACTAGAATTCAAGAATGGATAATGAAACTATGGGCATCTTTTTCCGTGGATTTTTCTCGACGTTAATAATCTTTTCAGTCCAAAGGGGCTTTGCCCCTAAAGGACTATTGTTTTCGTTTTGCGATTTTGCGTTGAATCACTATAAATGTCCGTTACACTTTTCAAACTGTTGTCACCAAATGTTAGTCTTGCATTATTTGTAAAAATTAAATAATGAAAAATATGCATAAATGTATCTATATTTCTCGCATTGTGATAAAAGAACAGTACATACAGCCATCGAATTTTGAATGACGTAATCCTCCTACGAATATGAGCATGTGGAAGACCAAATTTGAAATTTGAATTTGTTTTATGATCGACTTCATATTTTGTAAAACTTTAACGAATTTTTGAGTAACAAACTCAACTATTTAAAAGCGATCAATGGCAACACTCTACGGTGAGAAGGGGGGCAACCTTTTTATGTCCAGCGGGGCGCGGAACTGTGTATCGGAAGTTCTAGAGATATGTTCATTTTAAAATTACTTTGCGACATTGCTACTGAACTGTATTTTATGGTTTAAATGCAAAGAACATGATATTTAATAAATAAAGGTAACACACAAAATGTTTAAAAAACGCCCCTTTGGACGTAATTTAAAATCTGAAACCTTTCATATTTTATTATTTATTTTGTTTTATTTCTATTTTTTATTATTCACAATAAATTAATAAAAGAACGTCACCAGTTTAAATTTAAAATAAGCCAATAAACACAACTGACTCTTTTATTGGTTCAGACTGGTGTTCATTTTAATACCAGAAAATCGGACTATTGGGACTTAAAAAATATTATAAAATGGTTTACTACAATTTTCCCTACAAGAAAAGGAAATTGAATGACAAAAGCTTTTATCTCTAAAAACAAGATTTTCTTTCTTTGGCCATTTATCATTTAAAATTGATAGGTAAAGTAAAAGGTAGTGGACAATAATTCGTCCCCACCAGGATTTGGGGACTGGGTCCCCTAATACCCAGTTGCCAGAGCATATGATGCCTAAGTGATGTAATTGGAAGCACACTCGAACGTGTATTCGGGAGGTAAGAAGTTCGAATCGAGAAAGCAAAGCGGATTTCTTCAATTTCCTTGCTCCTAAACATTATAAAAAAGTCTCTATAAATAGCGGTCGAACTAAAAAATGATTCGTGACACCGGATTTGGCGACTCCCTCCTTTCCGCCCTCCTTTCCGCATGTTTTCGTGGCTGTGGAAGCAGGGTTCGAAATGTATTCGGGAGGACCGGAGTTCGAATCTTACTGAAGGCATTGCGGATTTCTTCAGTTTCCTAATATAAAAAAATTCTAAAAGACTACACATATACACAAAATTAACTTATCAGCATAAATGATCGGCTACTTTTTGAGCGCTTCATTTACAAGTTATGTGGCAAGATATATATTTGAATTTTTTGCTGCACTTTTTCGCAAATAATAAAAAGGTGCATCAAGAGAAACTGCGCCTATTTACTACATCAGAAATGTTATCGAAAATAAAGAAAGCATGCCATGAATTAATGGCAAGGAATATGAGGAGAATATGAAGACACACCATACCACATAGTGCAAATGATTTCAGTGGTTTTGAAATTCATAAGCTGAAGTCAATGATGAGAGGATATTTGCTAGCGATTTAATTTCGATGAGTTAGATTCGGACAGCGTAAATGAACGCATCAAACTGAAGACCAATGAACACGTGGCCTTCAGTTTGAATGAACGTAATGAAACACGTTTTAACCAAGATGAATAATAGGCTTGTTAAGTACGAAAGGATAACTTAGACAATAACAACTGGGATGAAATGTCTGCACGAGAATGAACACATGAACAAATATGAAAAATGATTGGAATGGTTGAAACTCTTCAGCGTAATAAAAGTTGATCCCAATATGGTGCTTAACCTTACAAGTCGTCGAACGATAAACAATGCAATTCGCCCCTACAAAGAAATTCTTGAATAGGAAAAATCGCGCAAACATCGATAATGCAATTTTTAGAGAATAAAAAATGGAATACGCAAAACATGCATTTAAAAAAAATTTCGAATACCTTTTAATTTATTATAAGCGCGGGAAAAATAGTTAACAAAAAGGTGAGAAATAATTTATTGGAAACCAGTTATCATCTTTGGTATGTTCCTCGATTAGTCGGTTTTCAAGTAGTCCGGAATATGGTAAAACTAACCCGATACTGGAATCAATTATTCGATTTGAACTGTTGCGTCTTCGAGATAATACATCAAGGTTAGACAGGATTCCGAGCTTAAAGAATAATATCACTTAATCTGTTTCTCTTTTTCCATTTACCAACTTGTGAAGGCATGTGAACGAATGTAAAGAGATCATTAACTTATTAAAAAGTTTTTAATAGTAAAGCCTGACTTCCTGTAGAGGTACACAAGGAAAAGGGCGGACGAAATGTTATGCCAACACAAAATCCGATAACATACTTCCTTGTTGCGTGTTATATAATCACATTAATTCCGGAATGCGTTGCTTCATTTTTATTTAACAAAAACTTTAAAAACTAAATTGCCATATCATCTAAAAGACGTAAAAGTGTTCTTTATTTCAAGGTTTTACGCTACTAAATTACCGCAACAGGAACATAGAGCAGTATACCTGCTTCGCAACGATCCAGCTCGGTGAAGGATTTTTCCTTTATGTATTTTACGAAGAGAAATTTCAAGATCGAAAAGCATCAAGGTCGAGGCCTGTACTTCTACATCTATTTGTAAATAACAGGAACGGAAATTTTTGTTTCTGATCGAGGAAAATCTAAAATAAATAGACATTTATGCCAAACTATTCACGAAAGTAAAAGACGCAAAATATGTGCTACTCACAAATATATTATTTATTAAGTGAGTTAAAAAGAAATGATCGATACTTCTGAATAATAAAAGTATATTTTTATAATAAACAAACATGTTGAAACAATATAAATAAAAGAATTACAAGTACGCACTAGGGCTTCTAAATCGCTCATTTTGTTATAAGGATAAAAAATATACTGCTGTAACATAAAAGAGGAAAATCTCACATCCAAAAAATCCAGAAATTAAATTACACGGTTATTAAATTATGAATTAGAGCCTTACAATTTTCATACGGCCAGAAATAAAGCCGTATATTTCTCTGCATTGTTAGAACACAGATATCCAAGAATATCTTTTTAATGACTCTGAAGAACTCAAGAGCCAAATTAAATATGACCAACATTTCGACTGTGGCAATTTTGATCACATGATACTTTTTAACATAAACATACGAATTAGATTTAAACTATCCATCTGTAAAAATGTTCTAAGTAAGATATACTTTATGAATTTTAAAACTGCAACATAGAAATTTATAACATGCAAAAATAATGATGAAAAAAATTGGGCAAAATTACATGACTTCACCTGAAGAAAAATAAGTTGATTTAGAAATTGCATAAAATTGAATTTTCTACTTTGTATATAGAAAAATTGCAGGACTGCAAATAAGTGTTTCAAATTTAATCAAATCTAGGCATATGAAAAAGTGTAAATGGTAACTATAACAAAAATGTATACCTGATAAAACGTGTAAGTTTCCATGGTATTTCATGCAAATTATGCCTAAAAACACATTTCTGAGCCTACGCAGATTGCTATTTTTTCTCAAACTCACCGTAATTTTATTTAATAATATGTTTCGTGACGTATGCCGCACGGCGGCCATGATAAGTTGTGACGTCACGTTGCTAACATCATGGACCTTGTAAGAGATAGACTAACCCAGTGGGCGGGGCGCGCGTCACCGACATGTCGGCAAGAAAGAGTAGGGACGATCTGGCTTACTTTAACACTGAAATCTATGGCGTTTGTATCACATAACTATTTTTAATTATTAAATATGATACGTTTTATAGTGATGAGATTATGAAACCCACAGTTTTTTCCAAATAGGATTTAATATAGCTCATTAAAACACTTTTTACTGCATTTCGTGCATTTTTTTCACGGGTAATTCTTGTACAAACATCTTTACTTTGGTAAAACGGTAACAACTCAAAGCACAAAATTTATGGACTTAATTTTGCGTACAAAAAACGAAAATTAAATAAGATTGATAGTACGTGATGCTTTGAAATAAATAAGGTAAAATTAAGCAAGATCTGATAACTTTTTCTAAAAAATTTAATGACCATTTTCAGGTAGTGATTTTCAAAACTATAATAACATTACAAAACAATCATTTATTTGATTATATCATCATTAACTTATCAGCATTAAAGTGGAACATTTATTTTAGTAATTTATAAAATTCGGAGCATAAAATTTTCTGAGTGTAATGAAGGGGAAAAAGAAAAGGTAAAACAAAATCTAGAAGCACTCAGATTTTATATTACTGCCAAAAGGAATTTTTTTTTAACGTTTTGTGTGTTACCTATATTTATTGAATATCATGTTCTTCCCCCGTAAACCACATACATTTGAAAACAGCATATCCGTACAGTACTCGCTCTGAACTCGCTGAGTTTGTTAATCAAAAATTCGTTAAAATTTTACAAAATGTGAAATAGATTAAAACAAATTCGAAATTCGGCCGTCCAGATGCCTATGTTCGGATGGAGGATTACGTTATTCAAAATTCGATGGCTCTAGATACTGTCGTTTTTGTCACAGTGCGAGAAATATACATGTATTCATGCATGGGCTAATAAATTAAATTAACAAAATAAAAAAAATCTTATGCAGAACTAAAAATAAATTAAAAAATAATCACTTTAAAATACAAGCAAAGTAAATTATTATGGTTAAATACAATTTTAATATTAGAATTAAATGTATAAAAATTATTAAGGAGTCAAAAGTGTTTATCACTATGATGTATTATTAAATATAATTGAAATAAAATTCCTTTATAGAAATTGAGCTATAATACTCATCTATAATTTAAAAAAAGCAGCACAATTTAGAATTTTAAACAAAACTTTCAAAAATTAATTTTAAAATATTTTAGTATTTTTTACTTATTTACACCAATAAAAAGCATAAAAATTGCAATAGAAAACTGCTTGTTTGAAATTTTCTATTAGTTCAGATTTAAAATATTATTTTCTAAAAGAAGTAGTTACAAATTTCCTTACAACATAGGAAAAGCAAAAAGAAAATCCAGCCCTGAAAGCATGCAATAGCGTTATAATTATTTGGAACGTTAATTATGCTTGATAAATATGCTAAATTTTTAAAGATCAACCTCAGTTTCAGAAATAAAAATATGTAGAAATTCTAATTTGTGAAATGAAGCGCTAGAACTAGCTTTTTCTTGACAATTATACACGCTGCAATAGACAACCAATGTTAAATATCTGCAAGTCGTCCCTACTCCTCCGAACGTGATCAAGGTGACAGCCGGCAACGCCTCAGACGAGGGAGAAAAACCGTTTGGGTTAGTCTATTTCTTATAAGGTCCATGGCTAACATTTCCTTAACTTTACTTTAACATCCTTCGTCGGTTCACTATAAATGGAGTACCATTTTCCAAATTGTTGCCACAAGATATTATCGCCCTGTATTATTTTTAAATAAATTAAAGGATGTAGAATCTGCATTTATGTATGTATGTTCCTCGCACTGTGAAAACGACGGTATCTAGAGCCATCAAATTCTGAATAATGTAGTCCTCCACCCGAACATCTGCACTTGGAAGCCCGAATTTTGAATTTCGATTTTGTTTTATTATTTATTTCCTATTTTCTAAAACACTTACATATTTTTTGATTAACGAACTCAATGATTTCAAAGCGAGCAATGGCAACACTGTAGGGGGGGAAATCATCTTTATCTGCAGACTGGCTATCGGAAACTCTAACGATATGCTGTTTTTAAATATTTTTAGCTCAAAGGGACATAAGCTCAAATGCTCTCGAAATGTGTAAGCGTCTGTAAATGAAAAACATGCTCTTTTAGACGCAATAAAAAAACCGAAAACTTTCAGAATTCCCCCCCCCTATTGTTATTATTTTTGGCCCAAATGTGAGTTAGCGTCGAATCGCTATAAACGGCTGTATCATTTTCAGATTGCTGCCACCAAATATTATCGCCTTGTATTATATTTAAAGAAATTAAATAATGAAGAATCTGCATGAATGTATGTATATTTCTCGCCCTGTGAAAAAAAACAATGATGCTATCAAAATTTGAATTGCAGTTCACGAATTGAGATATTGAATAATACTACCAAATTTTGAATAACGTAGTCCTCCACCTGAATATGGGCACCTGGAAGCCCGAATAGAATTTCGAATTTGTTTTATTGCCTACTTCATATATGTAAAACTTTAACAAATTTTTGATTAATGAACTTAACGATTTCAAAGCCAGCAGTAGCAACACTGTAGGTAATAAAACATTTTTATCTAACTCGTAAGACTGTCTATCGGAAACTCTAAAGATATGTTGTTTTTAAATATTTTAGCCCAAATGCTCTAAAAACGTCTGTGCGTCTGTACATGAAAAACACGCCCCATTTATGTGTAATATAAAACCTGAAAGCTTTCCAATTTCATTTATTTTATTATAATTACTAAATTTCATTAATACGACTGCGGGAAATATCTCTTTGACAATAAGTTGCACGTATTTTAACTGAAAGGTATCACGACCTTTACCCAAAGGCCAAATTATGACCAAAATTATCTAAGCGTAAAGGTTTACCTTATTTGATTCATTTCTTAACAGGAAATATGAGTCTACAATTAACCAATCAAATAGTATTTAATTAAATGCGATAGTTTCCCCCCCCCTCTCTTTGTATATTTTCCCATCAAATTGCGTTAATATTTCACGTAAAATGGTTAAAATGCTACAGTTTTTGGAACAAGTAACTGATTATAATATGTAAGTATGGAACTGATTGTATAAAATAGGCGAGGAACCATAGTTTTTTCGGAAGACTTCATTTAATAAACTGTCAGTATAAGACACATATTACTACAAAAGCAAATTTATTGGGCAGCTAATCTGTTTCAATAAATTCGAAATCGACCGAATCGCAAGGGTTACTGATGATAGCCGCATTTTTTTGCAAGGAAAATCAATTACCTCAGCAAAGACCAACGACTCGAGGAACAGGCAGTTTGATTCGTGTTGTTTAATATTTATTTCGTCTTCTCAAACGTAACCACCAATATTGATTTTATTGCGTTAAAATAAAGCATCTGTCGACTGGTAGCCAAAATGTCTAACATGCAGTTCCGACTGCGATATCAAGCAATTTAATTTGTTTTGTTTAATGTCTCCAAACATGGACACCCATGATTAACTCCTTAACTGCGATTCGAATCTGGCACCTGTTCAGCTACCTGTCAGAACTATCAATTCTACAGAAGTTCCATGCACCTGGTATCTCTGCCAGGTGCGTGGCATTATCGTTTAAAATAAAAGACTATATGACGTCAAAAGCATGCTAATACATACAGAACACCAGTTATTTTTATCGTTTTCATTGGCGCAATAAAGTTTTTCTCATGCGATAGGTAGGTTTGATTTCTGTTCATTTGTGTATACTGCAAGGATGTATGTATTCAGATTTTAAAATCTTCGAGATATTTGCTACTTCCATTTCGCGGATATGGTGTCATGAAAAACAAAATATCTTACGACTTGAAGCCTCTTTGCCTTAGCCATCCAGTGAATTAATGCAGTAATTAAGTCTTATTTACTACGTTTTTTAAGTGTACAGGTAGTCTATCAAGAGCACGAAATTTAACTGATGATGCCCTTATGTACTAACAAGAGACAACTTTTCCATCCCCCCCACTTCCCACTAAATTTCTTTTGCATTCATATTATAGTTTCATAATGCTTAAAAGAATAATGAGCCAGAATTTATTTATGCTCACAGGAATTCAAAAACTTCCAACGTTTGGTTTTGGTTTGGTTTATTAGATTACGGCAAAGCAAAGCACTCGAGGGCTATCTGCCTTAAGGGAGGGATGCCTTCGGGAAGGACTTTCTAAGGGGAACTGGCTCGTATACACGTTATACATGGGGAAAACCACGAAAACGCCGATGCAGCCAGCCCGTTCGCGGGATTCGAACATCGGACTCCAAACTGCAGTTTTTAGCTGCTAGTATATATAACAATTTTACATACACAAAACTCGGATTTGACATAAGATATGAATATTAATGCAGCGAAGCTTAAATTATTTTCTTGTTAACATAACGTTTCAAGATTCTTAGACAGCAGAGTGGTTTTTAACTTTCAGATTTATTAAATCTAAAAATTAATTTTGTTAAAAGGTTCTACATTTACACCAATATTGCAGCAAACTTTCTTACTAAGCTTTCAATTTTTAATCACTGAAGTAAAAGTCATTAACTTTCTTAAAAATTCCATACCTTAACATTAGAAACGCTTAAATATTTATTTTGCTTTCCAATTGCTCTAATCGATACACTTTGACACACTTTTAATTCATAATAATTAATAATTATGAGCATCTGCAGCATTTTCATAATTAATGAAAAATTTCGAACTCCCTCATATTCATAGCTGGGGATTTTTAACTTCCTCTTCATCCATTTCTTTTTAAACCCAAGTCATATTTGTTTTTATTGCATATATTGTTCAACTTTTCATGTATGTAGATTTGGTATACTGTTGTAATGTGTTCATGCAAATTTATATTTAAAAGATAAATTTTACAAACTTTTGCAGATAGCTTCCCCGCAAAGCGGATTTAGGGTTGCAAGAAAATGGGAAAAAAGGCAGGGTTCCCAGATTTGGTGCGAAATTGTCCACGCAGAAAAAGTTTAACGCCTTGGTTAGATTAATCTTCAGCATGCAGCTTCAGTATGTGTAAAGAGACATGGTCGATAAATCACGCTAATAATAATATTGTTGCGTACGTCCAGGCTCATATTATATTGAATGCTTACAAAACCGATGATACAGCTTGATAAAATTAATTTTATGAAAAGGGAAACTTTAGTTTTGTTACTTTCCACAAAAATACTCGTATAGCTCTTCTCAACAGCACTGAGTACAATCAGTAGTTACAGTTCAAACTATTAAGTACATTAAACACGGCGCAATGCAAAGTGCATTTAAAAAGGTGACGCTCCTATGGATATTTTTCAATGCTCCGAACACAGGCTGGACTAAATAACTGAGAAACTGATGTTCTCTCCGCTCCTTATACAATTTTCTTTGCTAGCTCTTGCATTTAATTCTCTTATTCAAGCAAATATTTGGTTTAAAAGCAAAATTAAATTGAAACCCCAGCTATTTGAAAGGAGGTCTTGTTAGATGTATTCTTCGGAAAGTGTGCGCTCTCTCTGTAGTATCTTAAGCGGAGACAGAAACTTCTTTCTCTTTATTAACTCGTGAAATCTCTCTCGGGCAAATGGATCATTTCTCCCTTGATCCGCGCAGTTGGGCTATACCGATGCAGAGCTCCATGCGATGTTAATTTACAATGAATACCACAGCAAATATTCTTCGAGGTCTTGACCGCAATCGGAAGTTTTTCAGACCGGAACTTTTATTTTATTTTAATAAACCAACCCGCAACTTTTTACTCGTGTCGCTTATGGACGTCACGTAATATCATGTAAGTTATTACTAAGAAATTATGTACATGTTGAAGTTGGAAGTATATATGTAAGTATACTAGAGTTTTAATTTCAAGATATGTATAAATTTGTCACGGCCTTTTTCACTAAAGTTCCCATTTTTGCACTCTTCTCCCATTTTATAGGTAACTGCACAACCACACATCGAGATTGATATAAAGGGGAAAACACTCGATAGTACCACTATCTCATTCCATAACTGTGGAGAAAACTTTTTTCAAAACGAGCGTCACGAAAGCTTTTGACCTGCCTTCGAGAACATTCTGGGGTAAACCGGTAAGAATTCGTTCTAGAATGTTCTCGTTCCGTCTATAGCATATCGCCATTTTTGTCGCCAAATGGACAATTCCACGCCAAATCTGGCAACCCTGCCTTTTTTCCCATTTTCTTGCAACCCGAAATCCGCTTTGCGGGGAAACTATCTTTCCGCAGCTGGCCATTTTGTAACAACATTAAGCCCGCTTAGCTCCTAATATGTTTGTAGACTTTTGTTAGGCCTTAAAAAATATTTTTCTTGGGGCGGGCCGGGCGGGTCAAATATAGCAGAAATTTGCATTCTTTCAATTTTTAGATGATATCCTTCTTTTATATACAAACTAATTTATATATTTCATTAAAATTTGAAATAAGAATTTCCTCCTGTGTTAGAAAAATTATGATTACATACCTGAATTCAGCAGCAAAAATACAGATTCATTTGATTCTTATGACAAAAAAAAGTTAATAATTTATGTTAATTAAAGTTAATATGTATTCCAGTAGTATTTAACCACGTGCACATAGATTGTGAAAAGAATAAATATCAAACTGTACAGGCTTCTATGCTATAATGCTATATCAATCTCAGAAATATTTCAGTAGTTCCAATGGTTATTCATTATAATTGACAATTACTGCATAGATAATTTTTTTATACAAAATTATTTTTAGCCGAAATACAATCTTTTCTGATGTATAATACGCGTTTTTAACATTTTTTTAATGATCTTGCGTTCGTTTTCAAAAAGCACTGTCAGTTCTATAGAATTTATATTATTAATTCCTTTAAAGCACAAGAAAAAATGGCAACTGAAAAGGATTGAAGCGAGGAAATGAAAAGAGATTAGTGAAATAGTGAGGAAAGGCAAAATAAAACAATAAAAATTATGAAAAATAATCATATTCTTAATAAATCTATCCTACTAGACGTTAATAATTATGAAAATATTTCAAGAGTGTAACAGACATTTAAGTCTAATTTTTTGATGGCAACTTTAGCACATTCTATATATAGCATATCATTCGATTCAGGTAGTCGTGAATGGAAGAGGAGGGGAGCCCATTCTGATATCCTCAAAAAGCTGCTGTAATTTAATCGCGGCTTTTCTTTTGACGTTTCCCGAATGATAAACAGCAGCATTTACAAAATAATTTTGATTTTATTTATTAGACTAGACAATGAATATGCTGCAATTTAAATAGAAACGCTTTAGGAAGAAGCACCATGAATATAAAGGACTATTTTTCCATGGGAAATGAAAGGCTAAATACGCAAAACTGTCTGCTTAAGAGAAGGTATACTATACTTTAAATATTTTACTTAAGGGAAACACTTGCTCATATTAACGCTGCACATGAGAAGAACATTGAAAATACTCAGGGAGCCAGCCCAGATTGAACCAAAAGGTTTAATTTGGAAGTATTTAAACTAGTTATCAGCTTTATGATTTTTTTTCGCCAGAAGGACTTATATAACCGCTCTTAAAAGACTTCCTGTAAATATTACTAGATATGATTTCAATTTTTTACTTCTATACAAATTAGGCATATAAATTTTGGAATCAAGGAAACCAAGGAAAAACACATGGCAGAAACTTAAATTATAAACATGGAATATCTTGGAAATAGCAAAACGCTCAAGTCAGTTCAAATAAGTAAATAAAATAAAGGGGTTTTGATGGTAATATTACTTTATTTTGTCCCGCGTAAATACAATTAAAACCGAAGAAGTAGTCTGCAACAAGATATAAAATTAGAACATTTTTAAACGCACAATTTATAGAACTAGATAAAATTTTATGGACTTGAGAATGAATGCACCTTGAACTTGGAAGGAAAGACAGCATAGTAACAGTGCATTTCAGCCCAGAGTCACGGCCTTCAGAACTCGGAAAAGCTGTTTCGTTTAACACTGTATTTATTCAGCTTCGTAATCATTACGACAGAAGATCCGAGACGCGCATCTTGAATATTCGGAATAAGTATTCTAATTTCCGGGATGTCTCGTCATGCGGGGATGACCCAATTATGGAAAGATCATAATCCCGTATCTGCAAGATTTCTCGCTGCCGATGAAAAATACTCCAATGATCCAAGAAATGTTTTTAAGCATAGAGCTGATATTTACATAGACGTCTGGCCTTCATGGTATTTTCATTATTTTGGCAATATTAAAACCAAATGCTTAACTTTTTATTCTTATTACTCATAGACAGTTTTACATGCGTAGTTTCGTTTGTGCTTTTGAGACTACAATACCTTTCTTGCTGTCGTTACACTTCATATGTAGCGACTAATAGGTTTTAAGTGTTAGGAAACATGAAAAATCAGTTATGCTTTCGTCCAGATTCGACCCACCGATCTCTCCACTTGTATCACGAAAGTATGCATGAAAGTAAGCAACAATTCCTTACAAATCTAAACTTAATTTACAAAATGAAAATGTTAATTCTTTGAAACACAAGTATCCTCCGCTTTCCAAGCGTTTGGTCTATGCCATTTTGCTTATACGAAATATTTAAACGGTACTCTTTCGGTTACAGACCAGGCTCCCATAAGCCAGCATGGAGTCCTCGACTCATTTAGAAATGCAGTACAGGACCGATACTGCTTACAATTGGTAAGGATGGGCAAGGCTGCTCAAAAACCGGTTTCGATCAACACCACCGATAGGTGGTTGTTTCCATTCTATACTAGTGTCGATCCCATGCGGATTATGCTACAAAATAATTTAATCAAATTCTTTGCATTATTAATTATGTGCTTTTCCTAATTATAATCCTTTGCTACTTTAGTAATTTATTCTTGGCTCTTCTGCATGTCAGCGTCATTGCTAAGCTGGTATCGATCCTACACACAGTCAAACTTATGTTCTGTGACAATTCTATGAAGAAATGGCAAATGTACATTAAACCTTTAACTCATTATTACATTATTGTAAAAATTTCTATTTTATCGCGCCGGTCGTCAGTTTTATACAGTATTCGCCTTCTGCCCATCGGTCCTACGTATGTAACCCGCTCATTTTTCCTTCTTTTTTGAGAGGAAAATTAGGTTATTAAGAGTTAAAGGATGATTTACTGACCATTTGAAACCAGGAAACCTTGCACTCTAGACCTAGCTGTGTAGGTGATGCAAATTCTAGAACTCTAAGTGGTGCTGCGATACGCGAGAACTGTTCTGCTTTTAAGTTAACGTTTTGATGTTTGCTAGAGTGTTGTGTATCATCAAAACGTGGTCCTAATCCATGCTGTCAATAAATGCTTAATGTCTAAATCATGTTCTTTATAGAAACTCAAACTTTATAGAAACTCAAAAGATTAAGAACCATGTAGGAACTACTTCTAATTCAAAATAATTGTCAGCTGTGTTTTAGCGGACATGTGCAGTCATCAAAATAGGTTAAAAAAAAGAAATGAATTTTCGCTTTTGCGTTTAAAGAATGAAAGGAAAATACGGTTCAGAGGATTCGATTATCAGTTAATTAACTGAGGCAAAATTGCAAAAACTGAAAAGGTTTTACTTTAAACGTGGAAAAGGATGGGTAAATCAGAGGGTATTTTTATTGGTTACGGTAAAAGTAATATGACATCCAGCATACGAGTTTTCATGTCTTTCAAAAAATCCCCAACAAACGACAAATCTCGACTTTCGACACTGCAGACAATGAAACTGTAAACGTGGTGATCTCTGAAACATAACAGTCAAAATATTAACATATCAAGATGGCCTTCTCCGACATGTAATCTCTTATTTTGCTTTGCCCAGTTTTAATACATTATCAAACTCCTTTGGGGGGGGGAGATTATAAAACATTAAAAACAAAACTCATCAAAAAAATTCTTTCAATTATGGTATGTTCACCCACTTTCTCACAGCTGACGAAACCGAAAGTCTTAATCTCGTAATTTCATCACACTAGTGACAGATGTTTAGCTTCCAGGTTTCAGATACTTCGCCGCCCGCTACTTAAGATAAAAAAAATTTTTGGAAACGTAAGCAATATGTAATTAATTTATTTTAGTCAGCAATATTAATCATTCAATCAATGATAAAATGAAGAATCTCGAAAAGATTATTATTCACAGCTGTCTAGTTACCTTTAATTATTTTTATTCATACATTTCGACACATTTACTGCTATGCACTCCGAATGACGGAATTGAAAGTATATCATACTTTACGCAGCAAAATAACAATCCAAGAGAGTTGATCAACAGAACTAAGTATCTACAATTATCATACATAGTTTATAGATTGATCTTTGGAGGTTTGAACTTCGAATGCAAACAGAACATCTGAAAAGAGTTTCAAAGTGGAACATGAATTAATTTAGTTGGAGAGTTAGAATTCTATAGCGAGCTACATAATGCAGAGCGTCCGAAGCATCTTTTATTCATTACAATAATGTTGCAAACAATTCCATTTATTAAAGGAATCATGAATTAAAACATATTTTAAACCGCATCAATAAAAAATATTGCTTTTTAAACCCACTGGTCCCCCGAAAGTGGACGAAGACCGCGGATGAGATAGGCTGATTAAGAGGAGTCGGATTTTCTAACAACTAATAACAGGAACTAGAAATAATCAAAGGATCATTGAAGACCCACCTTCAAAAAGGAAGGCATGATCCATAATAGGTTATCTTAGGTTATCTGACCACCTGTGATGATGATGATGATAAAATTGTATTAATTAGACATAAAATTTAGAAAATAAAAATTAATATTATTAGAAAATGCTTTTATTGCTTCTCAGTCGTTCAGTTTGTTTCGCAATGTAAGTTACCATTAGACAGCTAAATTAAAGATCTTAGTCAAATGGCTATTTCTTAAGTCGCGTGAAATACTAAGAGGTGTACTCCAACTGCGCTAATGAAAATCCCCCCCCCCGGGTCCTGCTATAGTCCAACTGCGCGAATCAGAATTTCTTCCCCCTGCTGCCTACAGGGTTACAATTTAACTTTTCGAAGCCAATTGTAGTCAAGAGGAAAATAAATAGAATTACATATCACAAGACCAAGTAAAAAACTATCTAACAAGCAGGCTAATTACTTGAATAACAGTAATAAATGCGAGAGCTAACAAAGAAAATAAAAGGTATTGGTAAACATTCATATTAGCATTACAAACATCTTCCATTTATTATAATAATATCATAAATTAAATAATTATGAAGCATACAAATTATATTTTTAATAAATTACATCAATAACAGTCAAGATGTCTGAACTAGACTGGAAAATTTAATAGAGTTCACTAGCGTGCAAAAAATTATTTCATATCAAAGTGTGTTAAAGTGTGCTAAAAATATTTTTTGTCAATTAAAGTAATCATGTAAATGTTTGCAGAAATTAAATTTAGTTAAATTTAAAAAAAGCTTAGCATGAAATCTATTATAACAACATTACTATGCATTTGGAACACTGACGTATAAATTGTAAATAAATTTAAATTATTATGCTAAGAAGTTTTTTCTAAAATTTATCTAGAAGAAAGGAATTAGATAAACAATACTGCAAAAATTAATATAATCAGTCAGGCCTCTCAATAAATAAAAGCTTATTTTTTTAACCAAGAACTAAAAACTGAGATGCAAAAGATTATGTAGTATACTTGGAAATATCTGAACTTATAATTAATTAAAAACGTACAATTAAATTAATAACAAGCTAATTAACAGTAACATTAAGCTTAATTTCATTCAATCTGAGCTCAGCATAACTGAAGTTTTAATGCTATTTTACGTAGATTTGCGTATAAAATAAAAGTTGCACTTGTGAAACAAGTGAATAATGTACTGATAGTCAACAGGAATTAAAATACAGTGGCTAAAAATATAACTACTTGTTAGAAGGTATGCAAAGTTGCCATGGCTAGAGAAATTGAATGGTTATAGAGAAAGCTCAGAAAGTTAAGCGCTACAGTGTGAAAAGAAAATTCTGGAATAAACATGTTAAGAAAATTAGATGGAAAAATAATCCTTAATTTATTGATATTCATATAAACTCTATGCTTTTGGAAAAATGTTACATGTAATTTTCACCGAGGTATCAATCACCGAAACCGAGTTAATTTCTTTCCTTATTTTTTCTTATTAGAGGGATTTGAAAAAGATATGCTAAGGTAAAGGTGAAAATTTTTGCAATATTTTTAAAGAATAAATTAAAAAGTATTTTTACTTCATGAACTGAAATTTTTACGATACATTTTTACACAGTAAGTACAAAGAAGGAAAAAAAAAAAAAAAAAGCTGAAGGATCTCTGGGATTAGAAACTCAGATCGAACTACCAATGTTTAGTGACTTTTCCGCTTGATCGTAAGATCTTTCGAAATTAAGCTGAACAATATATTAAAGAAAGTAGAAGATACAGCATACATACATGTAAAAACAAAAGTGGGCTGAATTATAGATTAACATGTTTGGTGAATGAGTTAAACTTAGATAAGTATGCCATACAAATAAGTATGCCATTATGAAATATTAGGAATGTAGCATAAAAGCATCAATGAAAAAGGCAATGGAAATCTAAAACACTGTAATCTAAATATATAATATTATCAGTATATGCTATTAATTTCAATACTGCTGAAAAAATTATAAATGAATAATATTATAAATCACTTATAAATTACAACAGTTAGAAATATTATTAGCGTGATTTAGCGACCATCATTGTTAACAAATAATTTCAAGTAATTAATTTTACAAATAATTCAGCCTGAAACTAGGTTAGAAAATAAGCTACATGCTTAAGATTCTTTGCCAAGGTGTTAGAAACATCTTCTGTTAACTAGAGTTGTGATGCAAGAATTTGTAAAAATTATCATTTAAATATAAATTCGCGTTAATACAATACAAAGTAGTATATAAATTCTACATACATGAAAACTTGAGTACAGTGCAACAATATGAGAAAAAAGAATGGATTAAAAGGGAACTGAAAATTCCAGGATATAAATATAAGCGAGTTTGATTTTTTTTTTTTTTTTGTTAATTATGAAAATTCTGATGATGCTCATAATTATTAATTTATTAATTAAATGTGTATTAGAAATTAAATGTATGCCATAGTACATCAGATGGAAAACAGAATAAATATTTAAACGTTTCTAGTATTAAAATATGGAATTTGTAACAAAGTTAAATAACCTTAAAATAACTTCAATGACTAAAAATGGAAAGCTTAATACGGGAATATATTGCAATAATATTAGAGTGAATTTAGAACGACTTAAGACGTCCAATTCTTAGAGTTAATAAAGAGAATTTTTTTAAATTAAATTAGAACCTAAACATGGTAAATTTGAAAGTTAAAAACCATTCTGCTATCTAAGAAGATTTGTGAATATTTATCTAGATAATATCTAGATAAGAAACGTATTTAAGGTGCGCTACAAATCTGACATTTGATAGGTTGATTATGTATCAGTTTTGTGTATGTCATTAATCTATCAATTTTACTATTCAAAACTGATCAGCGACTAAAATCTACAACTTGGAAAGTTTTTAATTCTTACAGAGAATAAAAAAGATCTGGCTCATCATTCCTTTAAGCATCATAAAACTTTAAAATGAGTGTAAAAGAAATTAATTTTTACTTTAGCACACGCCAGACTTTAAATTAATATTTGTTTTGCATGCACAATTTTTACAATATTGATAAACGAAAATAAAGGTCAGTCTCAATAGAATGTCCCATTAATGGCGATAAATGACTTTTTATAGCACCCAATCTTCTTGGGAAAGAAATAGGGAACAGGAAACGTCGCGCAGTTCGTGGATTAAATAAGAGGGGGACGGATATCTTCGATCAAATTTGGCGCAGTTCGTACCCTACCATACTAAGATATCGTGTCTCGCGAAATGGTCTCTTTTAGTTCTATCATTTAGAATCATAAGTTAAAGATTTTTAACAATATGCAGAGCAATTTCTGAAATAAAAGAATTCTCATCTAAAGTAAGTCGGCACTTATCAATTGTAACTATGTATTTAGGCTTTTCAGTTAAAGGATGGAAATTTGTGTGCCTTGAAATCAATTAAACTATTTGAACAAAAGATTTATAGCAAAGAATAGTTACAAAGCGGTTAAAATCACGTTACCCAAGGAAATTAAAGATGCTTCACATAAGCCCAGGGAACCAACAGTTCCCTTACGCATATTTATGAAATATAATATATTAAATAAAATATATTTATTAAATATAAAGACATTATAGGGTATTTTTCCCTTATTTCACATGCCTTCGTGTTGTAATTACTTAAATACATAAATAATAGCAAATACATAGCACGCTCGACGCATGTTTAAATCCCGATGAAGGTACTGCACATTTTTTTCACGTTCCTGCATTGATATAACCTAGTAACTCTACAACATTATTTGTACGCATAAATAATATATAAACTCATATAATAAACCTTAAATCTCCATTTACGTCTACAATATACTTAAACTTTTTTCACGTTCCAATTGTAAATATTACGCGTTACGTTTTATGCGCTCTCGCGAATAGTAAGTTTTCAGGGAGCTGGCCTTTCGCGAAACAATTTATTTTTCAAATTTAATCAATGTTATTGATATACTGAACGATAATAAAAACAATATTTGAACAAGTTGGCTATCCCAAAATAGTTCTTTATCTTTAAATTTAGTCGGTCTATCAGTAATTACCAAATTGACCATTCTGAAAGCAATAAACGTATTCTTTAAGATCTAAATCTTTATTTTTTTTTTTAAATTTTTGAATTTAAACTTTATTTTACTCGTTAACAATGCACCTAATTTACATTAAATTAAAGTATATTTATTTCATAACATACTCAAGAAATAACTTTTAGGGGTATCTGAAGCTTTAAGTGAAGAGAAACACACCAGTTTAAGATTTAAAATTGGGCACCCCCACGAAAAGAAAAAAAATTATTACTATAAGAGCGGCTAAATTACTTGAATATGGCAAAAAACAGGAAGGCTATCTGCTTAAGGGAAGGAATATGCCTTCGTGAAGAACTCCCTAAGAGGAACTGGCGTGTATTTCCGATACACATGGGGAAAACTACGAAAGACAACCATGCAGCCAGCTCGCTCGCCGAAGTTCAAACTAGCTGTATTCAGCTGTTTTAACCACTCGGCCATTGGTGGCGCCTTGTAGGAGAAAGATCTATGCCAGTTCGCTCTTGAAATTGATCGAAATTTATTCAAAACCTACGTCAATCTAAGGTTCTACTTTTGACTAATTTCCAGCTTTGTTGTTAATAATAAAAAAATGTTTCTTTCGTCATATGTTTCATACATTCGTTTCGTACAAAATCATACTGTATTTTAATTTTTACGATGCTTTGCTCCGCCCCCCCCCCGAAAAAAAATTTAACTTTCTGAAATTTTCATAGTAAACTCATTTTTGAGGTGATAGACAGTAATTCAAAGTCGCCAGACTGCAATTTCCTGGCTTAACTTCTAGTTAACATAGAAAATACATAACAATCGTTAGTCTGCTCCTGTTTTAATTTTCAATTTCTGCTACCCTTCGGCAATACCTGAATTGTTTAATTCTTTACGGCGGCTCTATAAACGAAATAATATATAACAAATTTCAGAGGTGTAAAGTCTATAATAAGCATGTTTTCTAAAGCTTCGCACTGAACGTTTTCAAACCTTCCATGTGGTTTAGCAATATTGCAAAGTTTCTGTCGTTCGGGAGGTAAACAATACGTAACTGATACTATGTGGCAATCCAGGAGACATCTGGCTTTATAAATTTTAAATCCAACATATTTATCAATATATGAGGCGATAAGCGGCTTTCACTTTTAAAATAAATTCCATAACGTTAAAAATACATTTGGAATACGAATAGAATTAAACGGTGTATTTATTATTACGCGCCTAACGATGTGTATAATATTTTACAAATCGTAATTAGCACAGCGCTATAAAACAGGATGAAGTACAAAACCACAGTAATATGCCCTTTTTTTTTGGGAGGGACTAAATCGCTGCATTACATTAAAATGCGTTTTTTAAGATATATACAGTGATTTCATTAAATAAAAATAGAAATTAATCCCATGCAGCATGACTGCTTTATATTTGTTCTAAGTATTTGCGAAAATTTTAGCGCACTTCTGTTAATTTAGCTTTGCAGCAATCTGCTTTAGAAGTTCAAGCAGAGATCCACTTTCCGTTTTTAGCACACTTCCGCTTGCCTGCCCTGTCACTTGAAAATTTATTTCCCAGCATGCCAATTATACGTATAAACCGGCTGGCATTAAAAAAAAATAGTACTAAATGAAATAATAAATACTCAGCATTTTTAACATCGGACCATCGCAAACAGTTCAAGCTATCACCTATCTTATCGCTGCAGCTGGATCAACAGCTGGCTGCGCATGCGCGCCAAGAGGAAAACGTGTACGGGTACTTTTATCGTCCACGCAAAATGAAAGGAAGGAAAGGAAAAAAAACTGACACTAGTTGCATCATTTTTCTGGCCTCTGGATGGATATCTCGATTATCTACTATCTGGTTTAATTTTTTACACCATCCAAGGCTACGCTTTCTATCAACTCTCTTTTCGTATTTCTCCGTTTTTCTTGGTTTAATCCTAATCAGAAATGTAGCGAAAAGTTCTAAATTTATTCTTTTTACTATTTGTTCTTAACGCACAAAATTTTCAGGTTCGCATTTGAATATAATCTTAAAATTGCACAAAATCTTTATTTGAATGCCCATTCAAAGAAAACCTGACATAAATGACTTAAGACATCTTTAGCCTTGAGCACGTGTTAACGAGTCAACGCATTTTAATCATTCTGCAGCATTAACGATTCTGCAGCGATTCTGTTCGTAAATGAACTGGAAGACTAGATACAGCCATCCTCTGTTTTATTTATTTATTTATTTAACAATGATCTAATCAATGCATTTTTTAAGAAAAGAATTTTAAGACTATGTAGAACAAAATTACAATCGGATACCTTTCATTCCTAACTAACATCAGAAATTTTTCACATAGCATTACCATGGACAGCTCGTCTTTAAAGGCCCACATTTTAAAGGCCACATAGTCCTTTTTAATCTTGAGAAAGTTGTATAGGCCTCAGAAAATGGAAAGAGGCCGGAGACCGTGATGCTTTTAAAACGACCCTATTAATATGTTACCCATGTCTAAAATTATCGAAATTATTCGAGAGAGGTTTTGAAAATTTAAAATATTGGGAGGACGTTACAATCAGTCAAAGATGGTATGATCTTACTCGATATCAAACATGCGTTGTTCATAAAGATAAAAAATAGGAACCATTTAAAATGCTATTTTATTAAATATTTTAAAACATTTTCTAACAAGCGTTACTTGATATCTTAGGTATAAAAAAAAACAGCCTTTATCAAAAATAAAATGTAATGGCGATGATGCAATTTTTATTCTAAGTCTCTACATATATTTCTTCTCCTCCCCATTTTATTTACATAGCAATTTCTAACTCTTTTCTTGTCTACATCTAAACCTCATCGTTTACACCTACAATAAAATCCAAAGGTGACAATGTAATTTTTAACAATATACAAATTCCAAACCTCTACATACACATATTTTTTTTTTCTCAATTTTGCCCATACTGTTACATACTTTATTTACTATTTTGAAACTTTTCCGCTCATACTATTCTATGTTAAAAAAAAAAAAAAAAATACAGGAATAGTCAATGGCGTTGAACCTTTTAAAATTGGAATTCTTTTTAACATTAATTTCAGTTTCATTCAACAGTATATATATATTTTTTTCACTTTCATAAAATATACTTTATTTAATATTTTGCTGCTCACATTATTTAATGTTCAAAAATGCAGGATATAACTGATGCCAAAGCTATTAAAACTAAAATTCCTTTTAAAACGAATTTCAGTTTTACTCAGCATCTTATGAGAGTGCAACAGAAAATGCAATTAACTTTCTCTAAAACGATCATCCACTGTTATAGATGATTTTCCTTTCTTAAGCAAGGTGTTATCTGCCAGATAATAATATTCGATACCGTAATTATATTCTCAGAAATATTGGTCACTTTCAGAGGCTATCCAGAAATAGCTCGTCACTTAGGGAGGTGATCGCCACGAAAGAATTCACTGTGCGAAATAGTGGATTAGTCCAAAGGGGCAATTTACGCAGAAGGACTATTAATTTCGTTTTGGCATTTTGCGTTGATTCACTACAAATGTCGGTTCACTTTTCGCCAAATATTATCGCCCTATATTATGTTTCAAGAAATTAAATAATGAAGAATCTGAATGAATGTAAGTTTCTCGCACTGTGATAAAACAACGGTACCTAAAGATATCAAATTTCGAATAACGTACGTTTCCACCCGAATATGGGCATCTGGAAGGCCGAATTTGGAATTTGTTTTATTATCTATTTCATATTTGTAAAATTTTGATTAACAAACTTAACGATTTCAAAGCCAGCAATGGCAACACTGTAAGGAGAAAAAAAAAAAAAAAAAAAAAAACCCATTATCTCCAGCGCGCGAGACTGTGTATCGGAAATTCTACAGATATGCTTGTTTAAAAATTATTTTGCGATATTTCTGTTGAACTGAATTTTATGGTTTAAGTGCGAAGAACATGATATTTAATAAGTAAAGGTAACAAACATAACGTTAAAAAAAGGGCCCCTTTGGGCGTAATGTAAAATCTGTTCAGATTTTACATTACGCCCAAAGGGGCCCTTTTTTTAACGTTATGTTTGTTTCAGATTAAAAAATTTGTATTTTTAAAAAAAATATTTTTGTTTAATATTAAATAAAACATTCATGGCACTCTTTTTTAAGCTATTCATAATAATTTTAATTTTTAAAATTAAAGAGTTATTTTACAATTATTACTTTTCCATGAAAGTGCAGTTGGAAAAGTCTTACTAGTTACTTATGCCAGTGCTCCGAAACCTTTTCTCACCTGCGACGCACAAAAAATCTTTCTGGAATTTCGTGGCACACCAAAGAGTTCCGAGTTATTAAGGAAGTGCCGAAAAAATTCAAATGCTGACACACTTACAATCACACACACAACCACACAACAGTGAAATATATAAAAACATTTAAAATAGACATTATTAAGGAAAAAAAAAATTGTCATTGTGTATTACATACATGATAAAAATTTGCAAAATGTCAAATACATGTATTTGATTGCGGCACACCTATATCCTACTCATGGCACACCGGTTGCGGAGCACTGACTTATGCGACTGGACACTCAACATTTGGCATCATCTTGCAATGAATTCAATTTCAATGAAACGGTTAAACGAAGGTTTTAAACGTTTGCTCTTGTTTTCAGTGTTTTATATTTTAATCAAGTACTTTACTGTGATTTAGACTTACTTCTCCCTTCCGTTCCCATGCCAGAACATAAATTGGCTCGCGTGTATTTAAGATGGAGTTTTTAGATTGTAAGACAAGAGCATGCTGTGCTTCTCGAGGCCACGTTACTACTAAGTTGCTGTAGCTCATACAAGATTTGCATTCTTCGGCCTTGCATTATAATTGCCGATATTTGATTATTTACGCCGGTTAGATTGAGAGCCAACTTCGCGTTAAATTGATTTATGTGGCCTTGGGCTACTTAGCTTATTTAAATATAAATTTTACATCTGAACTTAGTGTTATTTTAAGTTATCACGCCATAAGTGCTGGCTAGGTACCACGAGTGCTTTAAAAAAAAAAAAAAAAAAAAAAAAAAAAAAAAAAAAAAAGTATTTTTCAGCATGACTCTGCCATGAAAAACTTTGAAAAACATATCTAGACTACACTCCAAATATAAACAGATAGCAGTTGACATAACACTCATTATTTAAATTACAAATCACATTGTTATAATGAGTGTTCCGTTTAAACAAAATACAAAATTTATTTATAAGGAAAAAATTTAAGATGCTTCTTCGTCGTCCCCCCCCCAATAAAAAAAAAAGAACTTCAGTTTTTAAAATCCTTTTTACTTTTACAATGGCGATTTAACTGATTCACTGTGAATTTCCACTTTCAGTTTACAAGTATTCTATATCAAAATCCATAAAAACTAGAACCTAAAATCTGCTTAAGACAGTTACTAGCTTGTCAGAAAATCGTTTCACGTTATCAAACTAAAGTCTCGAAGAAGAAAGGGTGCCCGAACTGATTTTGTAGAGATCCAGAAAGGAAAATAAGTTCACAAGGGAAAGACGTTCTCACAAAAAGACCAACTGACAGGACCTATGAAGGAGCTAAACGATAATGCCACTTAGTTGCACTTCAAAATGAGAAAGCAAGAGGACATGTGTTAAATTTTTCAAACGAGGATTTCTAACGTGACTAAGCAGACATTCTGTTAGCAGACGGCACCTGCAATTTTCTTAAAAAAATTACACCTCTCTTCATTCTTTTGGAAATTCCCGCACGACAAGGAAGTAATGTCAACAGAACCAAGTATGGTTAATGGGGAGCTTTCTGAGCTTTTTACCTTGCAGCTACCGCAGTCGCGTGCAACGAGATTCACCCCCGGTGTCAATAATTACAGTACATCTGACATCTAAAAGACATCCATCTTTGCTCAAGAGAAAGCGAAGGATTATAGGTAAATGCACTGAGCTCCCGCATGGTCTTTTAAATACAGCACAAAAATTCCATTTCCATTTAGAATTACTATTACAAAAAAAGGGTTAAGATGAGGGAAACTCGCACGTGTGCGGTACGTAAAAACGGGGAGAGGGCAATGAAGAACTACGCATCCTACCGAAAAAAAAAAAACAAAAAAAACATAGAAATTAGTAAAAAGATGTTGGTTTTACCTAATAGCTGAAAAAAGTACTCGGTAATATGCTCTGTTCACGCGAAAAAGACACGAATGCAAGAAATCACGCGTGCAAGGTTATGCACGTGAGGGACATTTAGAGTTCACATGAAAGGTATGCGAGTCTGAAATACAATCCCCAGTTGTTCTGTTGAGGGGGGAAGAAAAACAATAGCTTAGTCTTCAAATTTTTCGAGTAAATTTATAATGTTTATTGTTATTTATTATATTAAATCTTTACTGCACTTCTAATGTTCCGCACACAACACCAGAATAAGTAAACGACGTGCCTTTTGAAACTTCTCTGTCATGTGTCCGTTTTCAGCGCTCTTGCTAGCTAGTGAGTATGCGTTTCATTAAAAATTAAAGTATTAGTCGAGCGAATAGCTAAGCCAGGATGTTAGGCTTTAGATTTATTCTTTGACTTGTAAATGCTTCGAATCATTGGGCCTGTCCAGCCGCAAGCAGTTGGCAGTTAATTTTGTTAATTGTATTAGTTTCGTGACTTCAACATGAAGTTCAAATAAATCATCTGTTGTTTTATATTGCTGTGTTTATTTACTCTGTTTTCATTTGAAATTTAAAAATGGTAAGGATAATTTATACGGTTTAGCCTAGCCTTTAGATTAAGTCTGAATTTAACCTCATAATAGTACATTACATTATAGTACGTCAAGACATTTTTTTTACTACCTGGTTAAATCATTAGTTTTATCGTACAAATTCTGGGAAGCTGCAACTCCTAAATGACGATGCCCTTCCACGCGTGAAAGATATTTAATTTATTTCTCAAATTCAAACTACACACTGATAAACAAACTAAGGGACTAAGGCAACACAGGCATTTCTTAATAACTCCTGTATTTATGTTTTAATAACATTTTTAATTGATTTAATTTTATTATCTAACTGACAATTTTTATCAATATTTGTCCCATTAGTAAAACAAAATAAAAGCATCATTACTAAAATAAAATATCTTCTTAACGCCACTCAGTAAGTACTTTAGTATAGAATAAATGTTTATCAACCGCGTAACAAAAGGCCAATTAAAAATTTTTTATCCGTGGTAATAAATATTCCTTCCTCCTATTTTTCTGCTGCTATTAGATGCATACAGTACATACAGTTTCTGTTGTGTAATTAGGTCTAATTACACAACAGAAAACAACTGGATAAGCAAGCAAACAGGATATAGGCGACCTGCTCCTACGCCGGTGGAAAATTCTACGAACTTACTCTTAAATCAAACAATTAAAATTTTCATTACAATATGCTTGAAATCTGATTCTCTAAATTCCAGTCTAACATTCGAAGCGTTTTTGGGTTAAATCTTAACTAGGGGTAGCTTTATCAAAAATTTTTTGACCTCCTCAAAGAGGCTGCCAAGTTTAAATTTAACCAAAATACTATTAGCATTTATTTAATGACGAAACTTTTTATTTTTTCAATTTAACATTTCTGCAACAATAAAAATTGCATTTTAAAAACAATACACAGTAAATTTTCAATTAATCCGAAATGAGATTTTTCTCTTCAGTGAACTAGTGTATTTAAACTGAAGTAGCGAAAAAGGTTTAAGTCGGTGCATGTTTTCGCTATTGAGGGCGCACGTTGTTATTTCTACCAGCTATTTGAATTTTGATTCTCGACTTCACATTCTTGCCCCCGAAGTTTAATATCAAGCTGGTATAGGTTTCTGAGTCAACCTGCTAGGTTAAATTAATTTGCGTAGTCTTAAAATACTAGTTTATCTTAGTTTGTTGCCAATAAGTTCCTCACCATAAAAGAGTCTTTCACACCCTTCCCTTGTTGTATTCATTTTCTAGTCTCAGAGAGAAGTCTTGAAATCGACCTTCAAGTAGACGTTAGAAAAAAAGACTAGATCTTACAAGGTAAGTAATACGTTGTTATAATTTAAAAAAGAAATGAAAGATCTTATGCTTGGATTGGCAAAAACTTCGGGCATTTACTCAAACGTAGTAACCTAAGCGAAATTAAAAATATATTTCTAGGTATTTAGAAAAATAGAAAACTAAGACAAACAAAAAATAGAAACTATAAAAAAGAAAGATTTTTAAAAAAAAGGGGGAACCGAACATATGATTAAAAATTAAATTGCTAAGAAAATTTATCAGTTTTTAAGTATAACAATTTTTATTAATATTTCACATTAATAACACATAACATCTACCAGGAACTCGTAAAATAATTGTGTTCTATATTCTAAATTTGCAATAATGCTTTCTGCATAAAAAGGGGGAGTCTATTTTTGCAATAAAGAGTCAAAAAAGTATAGTGAATTCCCAAATCATATCCATTACTGGTCTAAATATTACGCAGCACCAGCTATCAAAGTTAAATTTAACTTAATCGTTATCACATGCTGTTTAACTTTTCCTCACAGAAAGTGTCCTTTTACCAGTCAAAAGACATTTAGAACTTGATTACAGAAATATCAAAATATACAGTAAAAATAAGGTTACTACAGCAGTCACAAAACCTTTGCATGAACGAAGGTCTGGACTCTGGGCAGGCCAGTCCATTCGATGAACTCCATTGGCACCATACCAAGCCTTGGTTAACGTCGAAACATGACAACTGGCATTGTCGTCCTGAAAGTAACAGGGATCCAACCCGTAAAACTGCCACAACGTAGGAAGCACATTGTCATCCAAAATAGTGCAGTAGGCATCGGAGTTGAGCTTACCATGAATGGGGACCAAGGGTCCCAGCCCATACCAGGAGAAACACCCCCAGACCATAATTCCACCTCCGCCGAACTTGACTGTTGGCACAATGCATTCTGGCAAGAGACGTTCTCCAGGTAGACGCAAGACCCAGACCCTGCCATCCGAACGGTAAAGGGTGAACCTTGATTCGTCACTCCAAAGAACTCGTTTCCACTGATCTACGGTCCAATTTCGATGTGCTTTGCACCACATTAACCAAACAGCGCGGTTGGACTGTGATCAAAGGCTTATGGGCAGCCGCACCATGAAAACCAAGCAGATGTGCTTCCTTACGGATGGTATTCATTGAAACAATACTCCCGGATGCCTGTTGAAACTCCTCGCGGATGAGGGCCATAGGTTGCGTGCGGTTCTTCCGAATTTCTCTGGACAGCACTCGTCGGACTCTCTCTCCCAGTTTCGTTGGTCTGCCCACTAGGGGCACATTCCGACAATCACCACTCACCTTCCACTTCTTAATCAAATAGGCACTGTCGATTTTGGGTACTTCAGATCGCTATATATGTCCCTTAAGGATCGGCCACATTTGTGATACCCGATAATTATACCTTTCTCGAAATCAGAGAGCTCCGAACTGCGAGGCATCTTGCATGCGACTAAAGCCGATGCTATTTCCTACACGATATATACCGGCGGAGTCCGTGACGTACCTTAGGACCGCAGATATCGTCATTTGCATAGGTGTCCAAATACTTATCGGTAGTCAGTGTACCACGCACTTTATCGTAAACCTTAAAATAGTCAAGGATCGTCACTTATATAGGAGGAAGAATGTAGTCGATCCATCTATTTACACGCTGTACCTAAGTTTTGATGTTTGATAAGTACGCTGGAATGAAAGCTGTAGAGAACACACAAGAATGTTTTGCGCTTTTTATGTCTTACTGATATGTGCAGCAGAAAACTGATAACATCTGCCATCTTTTACTTTACCACTTCAATATGCATTATCTCTTGACGAAATTCGCTAACCATTATTTTGGCTTCTAAACAAGCAAAACATTTATTTCAAATATTCCATATTTTATAGTTAAAGTTGAATATAAATCATCAGCAAAGTTTAAATTATTTAAAAACAATTTAGAAACACGGAACATTAATCCGTATTATATTAGTGCAATATGACTTAGACATAGGCTTAAAATACAACATAAGCAAAATTATGTTTAAAAGAAATGACAGCTCCAGAAAACATTTTACCACTAAGCAACTGCACAGCACTAATAAAGGAGAAATTAATGATCGAATACTAATTCTAATTTCTTAATAGCTGAAAAGAATGTTCATACACATTTTATTCTCCATACTCTCTGCATAATACATCCTTCATCTTTTGAAATCTAAGTTTCTAATGCGAGTATCTAATGCTTCCTTAGCAGAACAACCTTTTAAAATGCTTTTAAATCATTTAACATTGTGCAATAGAATTCTGAACTAAGTTTTCATGCATGTAACGTATTCATGTTCAGTGACGATGGGTAATATTTGTAAATGAATTCTAATTTCCATATCAAGTGGGAAAGTACCCTCCCCGTCTCTTAAGCATATACACCTAAGTGTGAATGAATATCCTCGTTTGTATGACCTGCAATTTAAATCCCACTGCCTGAGGTCCTTCTAGTATACTGCTGATCATTATGCCATAGTAAATTAGAAAATTACAACAGCTGTTTTACCTACTGGATATAAAAAAAGGGGTCCAATGAGAGTTTTTGATTCTAAATGCTGTGCAATGAGCTCTGAGGCATTTTATTTCAATAATTAGCTAGCACAGATTCGAAAAAAGTATTAACATGCTTCTATGTGTACGCCATTAACAATCAGCGTGGCTCACACTAACTTCCACACACTTTCGCGCACGACAATTAAAGCATAATATGTGCATCTCTTACAACGATTCTTTCCTTTACAGCAGTGGTTCTTAACCTGGGGGTGCCAGACAGCATTTCCAGGTGTAAGAGTTATTTCAAAAATTTTAAATAAATAAATAATAAAAATACGACCGTGCATGTTAGAAACAGCATCGATTAGAACGTAAACAAAACCAACCTATGCAGCCAAGACAAGTCGTGACATTTCATGGCTTCACTTTCATTGCACGGGACATACGGGGAAGGCTTACCCCATTTATTCTAACCTTCGGTTCAGCACATCGCGCTTGTCATCAGTATATGCACATTGTCACGTGCATTATTACTCACATTGTCACGTGCAGTACAGAAACAACTAGTTGAGACGTATTAGTATACTTTGAATACGAACGTAAACGAGGTTTGTAACAATATTTACTTTTATTAAATGTTGTGCAGTATTTATAGAAATTAGATGAATTTACTCATCGATAAAAATTTATACCAATTTTTAAAATTGTAGTAACCCTTGTTATATAAAAAAAAGCGTCAATGGAAAGACGATTATGTCGCTTACGGATTCACTTGTACAACAGAAAAAGATGGTACACAACGACCACACTATATTTTATGTTGCAAAATAGTTTCCAACTCCAAACTTAAAATCCTCAAAGTTGTTAAAACATTTCAGTAATCAGCACGGTAGAGAATGTGTGTCTTAACTTGAAGTCTAAAAAAGCACGATTTGATGCCAGCGATATTATTAATAAATTTAACGTTGCATCAGTTAAAAAGGCTCAATTTATAAGCTCAATTTGCAGTGATAGTGCTCCTGCAACGCTGTGTAAAAAGTCTGGATTAATATCATATATGAAGAGAGAAACACCGCAAGTTACTATAACGCGCTGCATGCTGCATCGTCATGCATTTGCAAAATAAAGTAAGAACTTTAGTGCAAGGATTTGGCAAGAACATAATAACAAGTAGTGAAAAATTAGCTTCATTTATTGAAAAATTAAAACTTTGGAGAGGCCGAGTTTAACATGAGAATTTAGGAAACTTTCCTTTGCTGGATTCAGTGGTTTTGGAAAACGAAAAAATAATAATTGTACTAGAAATTATAATATATCTTCAGCAATTGAGTGAATTATTTGATGGATACTTTTCCACAGGAAGTATTAGCAAAATTAATAAATATATGCTCAAATCATTTTTGTTTGATCCAAATTCAATGGACAACAATGATTTTTTAAAAGATCAGTTACAGTCTTATCCACTACCTGCTAAAGCAGCACTAGAGACTTTGACCATTTGCCTTTGTGAAATGGTATTTTCAGTACTTTTGCACATCAAAACAAAAAACAGAAATCTCTTAAATGCATCTCATGATTTAAGAGTGGCTCTTCCCCCGCAAACTCCTCCACCTCGTTTTAATAGAATTATTATGAATAAACAACAACGTAGACATTAAAATTAAAATATTGCTTTTTATATTATATAATAATATTTACTGTAAAAAACAGCATATGTTTTCACAATATATATATATTTTTTCTTAAATAAAAAATAGACACATATTAATGGGGTGCACGAGCTTTTCAGATTCAAGGGGGGTGCTGACAACTAAAAAAATTAAAAATCGCTGCTTTACAAGCAAATTTTTTCATGATAAATGTGTTTTCACATTAACTCAAAACAAGATATCTAGTGATACAAGGTAACACCTGAAATTGAATTAAATAATTGATCCATTGGTACTATTCCGTTTTGAGCACCGTAAAAAATTGCAGCGAAAATGTATGCGCAAAAGCGCCAAATCTAGCAAACGCGCCCATTTAAAGCGTGCCAAATCTAGCGTACGCGCTGATTTCAAATTGCGTAAGTTTAGATAGTTCTTTATTTCTTAAGACGCCATTGAAATACTACTTTAATTTTTAAATTCTTTTTTTGATATCCTATGAATTTAACAATTTGGGAATTGCCCATGATGAAAAGTCTGCAATAGAATTTTTCCAAAAAGGCATCATTCATTATAGAAAATTATGTCTGAACAACCAACGAGATGAAATTAAACTTTAGCGATAACTCGATAGCGAAATAGCGATGCAGGAATCCATTCAGTTATGTTTAGCCTTTTTTACTTCCTTTTGCGTCACATCTGTACGTAAGGACAGAATAAAAGACTGAATTCTGATGAGAATTTTTCGTGGTGTCTGTACGTACGTATGTATCTCGCATAATTCAAAAACGAGTAGCCTCAGAACGTCGAAATTTTGTATAAAGGACTGCTATAACATGTAGATGTCACCTCGTATTTTGATTGCAATCGACCGCACCAAACGTATATAAATATATTTATATATTAGCATAATAATAGTTTATTGCTATTTATTTTATTTTGCACATCGGCATTTCCATTCCATTATTTATTATCCTTATTACACCTTAATGTGTTTCTTCAAGCGGACGCGTCGGGAAATTGGAACAGAGAATTGAGACTCGATTCTGACAAAGTTTATTTAATTAATTGAAAAATGTGTCGCGTACAGTATCAATTGTCTGTTTCGGCGAAACGCGTTATGGAGTTAGCTTAGTTCGAAATTCATTAAAAAATTTCCCCTGAATTGCCTTGATGAAGTTCGAATTGGGCTAATCTGCTATTTACCGCTTCTTAGTTTTTATGTTTTAAGCTCGAATAATTAGTTAATACTTTTACTGTTTTAAATGTACCTAAATTAGATTAGCATATTGCTTTACTATTAGTATTGATTTTTATTTGTAAATAATCAAATGTTGTATTTTTCTCTTGTAACACATTTCATTGCTACTTATTTTGCTTACGGTTTTCACGGAACCACAGTATTTCAGCGGCTTTTTAGCATTGGAACTAGGATTTTTCAATTAAATCTTTTAATTTTTTAAATTTTGCAGCACAATGCGAAAAGTTTTCGACCACATAGGTCTTTTATCATTTGTTCTTTCTACTTTACTTTATATTTATATATATATATATATCTCCACTCTGTTACCCGGCTTAGTGAGCTCAGTTTCTTTACTCTTATATGTTTGTAAATTGTGAATTTTTTGCTTTAAAAAATGATTGAATTATGTTGTTCTTATCTTCCGGTTAAGGTTTTTATGCCTTTAGGAAATCTGCAAGCAATATTTGTACAATTATCAACAATTTAAAAGCTGTTTAAGTGCGGTTAAGCCTAATTTTTAAATAGCATGGCGGATATATTTATTTACATTTGAAACAGCAAAATAGTAGATTTGTTGCCAAACTAGATAGACTAAGCTCCGCAACAACAAAGATAACGCCTTCATTTATTATTGCGAATTAAATCATGCTTAATCCTTTCTGGAAGTTTTTCGAGGAAATAAGTGTAAGATTTACTTCGTGATTTTTAATATAGATATTTTCAGGTTTTATGTGTTTTTGCCTTGTCGTGAAAAACTCTTTTGTTTTGTTTGCTTAATTTCTTTTATACATCGTTCTAGATTCATTATAGTATTTGAATAGAACATGTGGCAACGATTTGATAATTCTCCAAATGATATTAATTTCGTGCATTCTGAGTTATAATATGAACGAAATATAACGCTGTTAAGTGAATCTAGGGCCAGAGTGTCGTTAGAGTAAACAAATATAATTAATTTTAAAGAGTGCATTTATTCTATTGCATCTTATGCGCTATCGACGAAGTATATTTAATTCAATCCAATACGTTTAAATGAAATGCAAGAAAAAATGCGTATAATTTAATATTCCTTACAAGGAAGTCATGTGGTGTACACATCACATTTTTTATATAAATTATAATAATGATCTGAATAGTTATTTACTCTTATGCTTCCATTCAGTTATGTTTAGCCTTTTTTTTTATAAATTATAATAATAAAAATGTATTATACGAAATTAACCTTTCATATAAATTAAAACAATAATCTTTAGATAGTTATTTACTATTATACTTCCTTTCTTGCGTTAGGGTTGCTGCAATTATTTTTGGTAGCACTGGCATCAACAATAGTTTGGCGATTTTTTACGGCGCTCAAAACGGAATAGTGCCGATCCATTCTACACAACTCACCATCAAAGGAAACTAATACACATTTCGCTAAAGTAGAGAAAAGTGTGGTGACGCTACATCTTGATAAAGGACGGTAGATCAAATTCTCCCATAAGCTTAGCTTTTGGGGATGAGACACATACTGCCATTAAATGTAGCACAAATCCCCCCCCCATTATTTTTTTAGCTTTGTCTTATCCAACCAGGACCCTCGATCTCGCAACTTTCAAGGGCTGCTTGCTATCTTAGCTCCATCTTTGTACAAAGGCAGAGAGAGTGTAAAGCGACAAACTCCATTTACTGACGGTAATTAATACCGCAAGAAGAGGGAATTCAAAATGATTTTATTGGTAACATCCTTTTCCAGAATTATCCAAGTTTAAATTAATGATTCTACATTCAAATTCATATTTTGTCACACAATGGAAACCTATAAACCACTGTCAACTAATTACTGAAGAATAATTCGCAGTAACTGCTGCACTAATTTACCTTTAATACGGATCCTCGACACGTGCTGAATGTGAAGAAAGAAACACAAAAACAAGTAAATGAAGAGATGAGAAGGTAAAACAAAGTAATGCAAAAAGTAATCACTTTAGTCAAGATGGATCGATTCAAAAAACCGAACCGATGGTCACAAGATAACCGAGACCCATACGAGGTCTTCTATTCAAGAGGAGGTACCAGAAGTGGGGAAAACTAGGTTCTCTCCGATATGCATAATCGGATGACAAGGTCGAAATGCTCCATCTTCCCAATTTCTTTCTCTTTATTTATTCCTCACGGGCACGCTGAGTGCCATTATCCGGTTTCTGGTCAAAGGATTAGTTGCCAAGCAATTCATTTGGTGAATCTACAGGCTTAATTTAGGCTTAATTTTTTTTTAATACTTGGAGTATACTTCTCATTCTTGTTTTTGCTCATTATTACTTAATTAGCAAGTGCGGTAACAGGATTTGTGAATCATTTAGTTGAGTGAATGCATCTCGCGTCGCACTACAGATATATGAACAATGACAAGGTTTTCTTTGTTCTTTTTAAAACATGCTACATAAAACTGTTTCACCAGGAAAGTTTTTTTTTTTTTTTTTTTTTTTTTTTTTTCTCCCTTTAATATATATATTTTTGGAAATTTAACTTTACATTATTATTTCAAGGTGGCTAAATAAAGTAGAGATTTAAAATCTAAAATAAGTAACAATTCTGTTCCACCCTCTTTCTTTCAAACAGAAGTAGTATTTTCAGGGGGGGAAGACTGATTGATGCTTATTTGCAAATAACAGCCGAGGCTCATTATAGAGACAATTCCATTACAACAATCGGTGAAAAAATTCTCAATCGATGCTGAATCCATTTTCATTCGTTTAGTTTCGTTAAATCCATTTTCGTTATAGCGATCACTCGTTACAGCATCCACTTTCTTTAGGACTCGAGGGTCGATTCAATGAACATCGACCTATTGCATATCAACGGTTGCGTTTTAAAGTACCCAATCGGTTAAAGTACCCTATACGCACAAGTATTTGTGAAGAATTGAAAAATTTAGATCATTCATTCTTTACAATAAGGTAAATCAGAATTCTCTAGAACTAAATATTTAATGTAAAAGAAAATAAGCACATCGTAATTTTTAAAATCTTACCATCTGGAAAGATTCTACTCAACACGCACATGACACACTTCTCACACTTCATTAAAAAAAGAGGAGGATCCAAATGACCTTCCATATTATCCATTACGAACTCCAATATTTGTGAGATTATTTAACGCATTTTAAGGACATTTATGTATATTCTCTATTTAGACCAGAAAATGCAGTGAACTCAGACGACGACGTTTCAGATGATTTTGGTCTTTTGTGAAAATGTCGTCTTAGAAGTTGACGTTCAATGCTAATGCTTCTTAAAAAACGTAAAGATCACTTTCAAAAACGGTCGTCTCAGGGAGATGGTCGTCACGAGGAAATCACTGTACACAGAAATGAGTAAAACACCTACGTTTTGGGAGGAAGGAAGGAGAAAAACGCTTCAGCAATCTAGAGCATCTATGGTTATGGTTCTGTAACT
Source organism: Stegodyphus dumicola (assembly GCF_044657685.1). NCBI lineage: Eukaryota > Metazoa > Arthropoda > Arachnida > Araneae > Eresidae > Stegodyphus > Stegodyphus dumicola. Next base: position 208,200,884 of record NC_140771.1, read on the forward strand.
TGAGTTTTTACATCAATTATTTTGCGGTTTATTGCAAATGTGTTAAAATTTCTGCATGTGAAATACAAATATATATTACGGCTTTAATATAAAAAGTGCAGCTAATGCAAGTAATACACATTTTTCCTTGAAACATACAGAGTCAATGATTTGCTTAATTTAAATAAGGCAAATCATATAAGGGCTATCGTAGTCGTCAGCAATCACACCGCTCAGTCCTGATGAGCTTCACAATATGTAAACTCGCGCAGAGTGAATTCGCAGAGTTAACCAAGAACTGAAAGGCTAATTTTAACTATGGGGAAGCCCATATAAATTACCTTGCGAAAGGAAGATGTAACTTTCTATTGGCCTTTTTCTTAAAATATCTGCTACAACCGTTAAAAATCTTAAAATAATTTTTTAGCTCGCCGGAAAATTTAATAACAAATCAAAATCTACTTTAAGATACTTTAAATAGTTATTCCACGATACACAGACGTTGCATAATTCCATTTTTCATAATGCATAAATACGGCACCACAGACTGCTTCACAAATTCCAGTTAGAATTAAACAAAATTCAATTCTGATGCAATTTAGAATAGGACATTTACAATATAAAAATCCATAATCCTCAGAAAATAAATTTTAACTTGCATTTATCGAAACACATCTTTTCTGCTCACAGATAAAAACAGGCATGAATTGCAGCAGTTCCTCTATGTTATTCTTTTGAATGGAAAGCTATTAATTAAAATTTAAATTGACACCACTATTAAAATATGTGAGCCAAAGGCTACTTTAAACCTAATAATTCTCAGATTGGTCTGCAAACGGAGATGCGAAAAGATAACCTTTGCCAACATTATCTAAGCAATGTCTGCAAAACAATCCTTTTTAAACGGAAATTAAGGAAATTTCATATTTTTTAATTCAAGCTGAAACAAGAAATTATGAATGAATTATGGAAAATTACGGATGGATATGTCTAAGCACTTTCGCGAGGAGGAGGAGTGTAGCCCCCCGGAAATGGAGTAAAAATTGCGTTTTGAATCATCATCGCAAAAACACAGTATAATGTTTTTGCAGTAATGTAATACTGTCCTCTGTAATAATCTACTTGTGGACTCTGCCCCAAGATTAAACAGTTAAAAATCAATGAAAAGTCACTGATGTTGTTATTTGTCTCAACGCCCCCTCACCCTACTGGAAAATTTTCTGCGGACGCTTATGTACATACCTGCCAACTAATGCAATTAAACTTTCGGGTCAAGTGCAAAATCGCCCACTTATTTGGCGCGTTATGTTTGGAGCTTTTTATAAGAGTAAACATATTTGGATTTTTTTTGTCAATTTCCTTTGACTTTTTAAGAGAAAATACATCGATGTGTATATGGACAAAGTCAAGGGAGTGGCCCAATGCCGGATTTGAGCAATTCTCTGATTTTTTTTTTTTTTTTTAAAGTGAAAATAGGTCGATGTGTGTGCATGGATACCGAGTTTGTGCAATTCTTAAAAACGAGCCAAGCAGTGATTGATTCTGCACTTTCTCCAAACTTTCTTGTGGTTCTTGTTGATTGACAAAACACTGACTTTACTTAAGCTCTAAAAAATAAATCATATTTTAGATAATTAAAATCTTCGACGGAGGGGATGGAGAAACTTTTGGCTAATTTCAATATATTCAAATAGCTAATGTATGAAGCTAATGTATGGCAATTAACTTCTACAAAATCCCGCCATCAACAGTCTTTCTGTGGATATTAATAGATTAGGACGCACGTGGTGTTTTCGTCCTTTCAGAGCAGTATTCTTGAATCTTTCACTCCTCGTCTAAATCGAAGTCGATAACTTTCCACGACCTCAGGAACAGTGATCGGAAAAATGGTTTCTTCTTTCGGTTGTTTACAGCACCGAAGGTTTGGCCAAAGTCCTTTTAAAAACATAGTTCGGTACCAAATACAAATTTCGAAAGCACCGATTAAAAATAATTGGATGATGTACAGCAGGCCGACGCCCAATAACATAGTGTAACGTAATACTTTCAATTATTTTCAAGGCCAATCAAATTTTGCTATCGTTGGTTTAAAATTTTGAATGGCATTTAAACTATATAACTACTTAACGAAAAACACAAAAACATCAGAATAATTACTGTCTTACAATTACTGTAATTACAATGCTTTATCTCTAAAAAGATTTATTTTTAAAAACGATACCTGTCCCGTCAAAATTTCTAAATGTATTATTATACGACTGGGTTAGGTTAGACTACTTATAAGTGTTTACAAATAATGGGAACACTTTTAATATTTTATTATTGATAAGAGTACGGTAGACATCATGGTCCAAACACCTGCAAAGAAAAAAGCGTATATTCCTTACATCATACCACCTCAGAACATCCTGTGACTTCAGAAACATATTAACTCCATTAAAGTTTCCATGATAATCAAATGAGCCTATTCTGGCCAGAATTCTTTTGTAACCATGGCGAAAGCTTTTATATTTCGGTTTTTCAACTCCTGGACTTGTCAAGGGGCAAAGGCAGAATATAAAACAAATTTCTGAGCAGCTCCCCTTAAGAAAAAAGGTACTGTTTTGTTATCAGGCGAACACATCCATACATTTCTGAATACGGTCCTTTTAACAGAACTGTTACTGTTTCCTATGTTTTGATAAATATTTAGAATGGGAAATTTAAAATTTACTTCAAATATTTTTAGCCCAAACGGGCGGTAGCCCAGAAGGGCTATTAGTTTCGAAACGTTATTTTGCGTTGTTTCATTATACATGTCCCTTTCACTTTTCAAATTGTTGCCGCCAAATATTATCGCCCTGTATAGTTACAGGAATTAAATAATGAAGAATCTGCATGAATGTATGTATGTTTCTCGCATTGTGAAAACACGACGGTACCTACAGCCATCAAATTTTGAATAGCGTAATCCTCCACTGTTTTTTACTATCTACTTCATATTTTGTAAACAAATTTTTGGTTAACAAACTCAATGATTTCAAAGCGAGCAATGGCAACACTGCACGGGGTAAAAAATTATCTCCAGCGCGGGAGACTGTCTATCGGAAATTCTAAAGATACGGTCTTTTTAAAAATTTTGCGATATTGCTGTTGAATTAAATTTTAAGTGCAAAGAACGTGATATTTAATAAATAAAGGTAGAGCACAAAACGTTAAAAAACGGGGCGTAATATATTTTCCTGCCCGTCAGCTGCTTTCATATCGAGAAATCAGCCCGCATGTAATTTGAGTTTGAGACAACTGCAGATGACGGAAAACTTCTTCAAAACACTTATTAATAAAACTGAAACACACATTTTATTTACAAGACAAAAACTACGTAATTTTCATTTTTCTGGTCAAATTATGTAAAAACCACTTTTTCATTATTCTTTAAGCAAAAAAACTGCATGAATACTGAATGCATTACTAAAATGTGTATATATGAGCGAAAGTTGCACACTGTTTTCTGTTGAATTTAATTCTCATTTATAACTTCCACATTTCCTAATGATCTTAGGCATAATAAAATAGAATTACAAGATACAGGCAGTTACGATCAGTTTATATAACAGATCAAAGATAAGATCACTCGACGATATGACAGTGAAGATGCTAAGATTATAATCACAATAAAATATTTCAAACCGGTTCTACCAGACAGTGAACAAGAAACTAAGCAGTAAATGCGTTATAAACTCTGTTATCTTCTCAAGTCCATCTTCTGCCGTTGATTCCGATTATTATGTGTAAATGAAATTGATTAAATGATAAAACAACGTCGTGGAATTCAACACACTATTTCGTTCAAAACTTCAAAACTTTAAATATTCTACATTTTTCGATTGCCACATGAAAGAAACAAAACTAAAAAAAGAAAAAATATATAATAACTATATAAAATTAAATTAAAACATAAATTATAAACTTCACGTCATCTGAAATCCAACATTCTTCCATCAAAAACAGCTAACTTTCTGCAAATATTTATATAAATAATTCTTGCCTACATGGATGACGAAACACGAATTGAATAATTGAAGAGTTAAGTCTGGAGGCAACTTTCTCTTGATAAGTCTGTCTCCTGCCTGTTCAACAATTATTCACTTATGCATTTTTATAAATTTTTATGATTAAAAAAATATTGGAATTATATATTATACATTTATTATATATTCATAGATTTTAATACTTTCACTTGATTTCATATGCTCTCAGAATTTAAATGATATTGTAGATAAGTTCGCAGCAATAATTAATCATTTATTTGTAATTCAATTTCATTTAAAATTTAATTAACTTTAAATTTGCTTTTTACGAATAGAATGTTTGTTAAATTTAATTTCTTTTGAAATTACTTATAAGTGTTACTTATAAGTGTTTTGAAATAATATTAAACATATATATAATAACAATATTAAACAGTAAAACTTTTAAAAACAAACACGGTATTTCAAAACTGAATTTTAAAAAAAATCTGGCTACACTAAATTTGCACTCTTACAATTACCAAAATAAAGCTCTAGGTTTGCCACAATAAAACATACAGCCGGAAACCACAACCAAATCAAAATCGCGCTAAATAAAAAAAAACTCTCGCCAAGTTTGGCGCTCACCCCGATTAAGGACTATTAACCGAAAATCCTCTTAAAACCATTTACAACTCCACATTTCCTAATGAACTTACGAATGATAAAAAAGAATTACAATTTACTTTTTAGCCATAAACTACTCACCCGCTTCGATAAGAGACACAGGCAGTTTTGATCAGTGATCAAAGATAAGATCACTCGACGATATGACAGTGAAGATGCTAAGATTATAATCACAATAAAATATTTCAAATCGGTTTCTACTAGACAGTGAACAAGGAGCTAGGTAGTAAATGCGTTATAAACTCTGTCATCTTCTCAAGTTCATCATCTGCCGACGATTCCGATCACATTCATTTTTTAAATTTTAGAACACCGATTCATAATTTTCTGTGTTTCCTCTATAGAAACTCCTCTTAAAACCATTTTAAAGCCCATTCAATTACCATAGTTACATGTTAATCATTTACAATTTCAATTAAAACCTAATCACAAAATTTTAAAGGTACATCAGACACATGCAATTTTCAGTATATGCAAAAACAATTATTAACACCACAGACTGTGAACTACGTGATTACATTTACAAGGAAAAAATAGAGAAACAGAAGTTGACCAGAACTGATACATTATTAAGCATTTAGAAATCAACAACGATTTTTGAGATTTAATATGATGTGCTATTTCCAGTAACTGGCAGAAAAATATGAATAATAAAAAACTGAAAAATATTATCAGAAAGATATCTTTATGTTTTAATTACAAATCAAATCGACCCTTCTTTCTTAGTATGCATATTTATAACTTATCTATAACAAACTGATATTAAATGATTATTCACATAAAATCAGTAATAAATAACGAAAACAATATAAATTAATTATTCAACAATAAGCAAATTTAATACTTAACATTACACAGATTTGCGCATATTTAACTGATTCTAAAACAAAGAACGTGCATACTGTTTATTAAAGATCTGTTTACTGGCCGTTAATCAAATGGCGCCGCAGATGAGTGAGAACTTTCATTCCAAAATAACTTTAATAAATTCAACTGCTTCCAGTTTATACAAATCAGTCTGTAAACATATAATAATTAAATATCCATACATTAACATCTAATAGTAATCCGAATACATAGTTAAAAATAAACTTAAAACAGTTACAGATCAACTACATTCTAGCGACCAAATTCTACATATAACTCCAAAGCGAGTTGCCAACACAGGGCAACGAATAGATGTAGATTAATTACGAGAGGCGTAAGTAAACAGAACAAATGCAAAATATCTGTCCATTTTAGTTGCATCTATCTATATATTTCAAGAACTTTCTTGAAAGCCCGTATGTCGCATTTCTACTCCTGTAAAATACTGGGTAATTTTAAAGCAATAAACATACTTCTTAGTAATTCCAAGCTTTATTTTATTTTTTAGTTGTATAATGAATATAACTAATTTAAAGTACATTTAATTTATCCATTTAATTCCATTAAAATTTTTATGAGAATTTTTAACTCAATAAAAAAATTAATTTGTAGCTTCTTTTTTTTAGACTTCACATAAAACAGTTTTCTGTTATTAATTTAGTATAGCTAATATAAAAATAATTATTTCTGTTATTACAGTTATCAACCGAAACTAATTCTAACAAATATAGGTTCTTATTAAATCGGGTACTTCTTCAGAGTCATTTATTTGAATGCCATCACTAAATATAACTTACCTCACCATTTACAATGCAAAGCAACACAAAGCACAAACATACGCTTACCTGAAAAAAGAAAAGAAAAGGTAAATTAATAACACATAAAAAACACTTTCAAATGAAATTAAAAATAAATCTGAAAGATTTCAGATTTTAAATCACATCCAAGGGGACGTTCTTTTTTTTTTTTTTTCCCATTTTGTCTGTTACCTTTACTTATTAAATAAATATCACGTTCTTCGCACTTAAACCATAGAGCCCACCAGCGGCCGAGCGGTAAAGTCGCTGAACACTGGTAGTTCGGTCCGAGGTTCGAATCCCGCGAACGGGCTGGCTGCATGGGCGTTTTCGTGGTTTTCCCCATGTGTAACGTGTATACGAGCCAGTTTCCCTTAGAAAGTCCTCCACGAAGACATCCCTCCCCTTAGGCAGATAGCCCTAGTGTGCTATGCCATAATTAAATAAATCAACATCAACACTTAAACCATAAAATTCAGTTCAAGATCAATATCGCAAAATTGTTTTAAATTAAGGATATCTTTAAAATTTCCGATACAGAGTCTTGCGCGCTGGAGATAAAAACGTTTTTTCTGTACTACGTTGCCACTCCTTGCTTTGAAATCCTTGAGTTTGTTAATCAAAACTTCGTTAAAGTTTTACAAAATACGAAATCGATAATAAAACAAATTCCAAATTTGGGATTCCATATGCCCACATTCGCAGTAGGATTATGTCATTCAAAATACAATGGCTCTATGTACCGTTGTTTTATCACAATGCAAGAAATATACATACATTTATGCAGATTTTTCATTATTTAATTTCTTCAAATATAACGCAGGACTCTCATTTGGTGGCATCAGTTTGAAAAGTGAAACGGACATTTATAGTGAACCAAACGCAAAATCGAATATCGAAAATAATAGTCCTTCAGAGACAAAGCCCCTTTGCACTAAAAGTCTGAAAGCTTTCAGATTTTACATTACGCCCAAAGGGGCTTTTTTTAACGTTTTCTGTGTTACCTTTATTTATTAAATAGCATATTCTTCGCACTTAAACCATAAAATTCAGTTCAACAGCAATATTGCAAAATAATTTTAAAATGAACACATCTTTAGAATTTCTGATACACAGTCTCGCGTGCTGGAGATAATTCCCCCCCCCTCCCCGGACAGTGTTGTCATTGCTCGCTTTGAAATCGTTGGCTTTGTTAACCAAAAATATGTTAAAGTTTTACAAACTATGTAATCGATAATAAACAAATTCTAAATTTCGGCTTCCAGATGCCTATATTCGGATGGAAACGTACGTTCTTTAAAATTTGATGGCTCTAGGTACAGTTGTTTTATCACAATGCAAGGAACATATATACATTTATGCAGATTCTTCATCATTTAATTTCTTTAAATATAACACAGGGCTCTCATATTTGATGGCAACAATTTGAAAAGTGAACTGACATTTATAGTGAATCAACGCAAAATGCCAAAACAAAATTAATAGTCGTTCTGGGCTAACGCCTTTTGGGCTAATTATCAAATTACGCAGCTCTAATATTTCTTATTGATTGCACTAATGTTATAAATGCTCATAAAAATTTAAACCGGATAATTATAGATTAAATATATTTAAAATTACATTGATTATATAACGAAGAACAAAGATTGGCATTATCAAGAAGCGTATTTGTTGCCTTTAAATCGTTCAGTTTTTTACGGACTATAATTTTGAAAAAAGAAATAAAAGATTTTATACCACATCGATTAGGAGCACTCTCAACATTTTTTTTTTTTTTTTTTCAAGACTAATAAACATACAACACTCGAAACACGTGATGAAATTAGCGATACCAGTGTGCTCATCATGTTCTAGCTAAAGAATGCGACAGTCTTCAGGTTATTTTCAAGAAACGAAAATCCAAACGAAAACCGCTTTACAAATTCTAAGAGGTGCGACTGCGGTATTGCCTGCCTCATATACCATATAGAAGCTCATAAAATAGAACACAAAACGGCTTTGGCAAAAAGGAAAAAGCAACAATTAACTACCCTAAACCACAATGCACCTCATCTCCCACTAGGACAAGCCCGTGAATACAAATTTTATGACGCTCATTATCTAGCCCCGTTGCAATGGGGGGAGGCGGGAAAAAGAGAGGGTGTCCTAATTTCTTCTTGTAATATCGGTAAGGGTGAAAAGGGTTCTGCCATTATACACCACGAAGGTGGTCGTAAAAAAAAAAAAAAAAAAAAAAAAAAAAGATGCTTGACAGAGACAAGGACGCAGAGATAGTTGTCCGTGATTTATGGCGCGGAAACATTCTCTGTGAAGAGACGACCGCTGGCTAGTTTGCTCTGCTCTCCTTCCAGTGCGGAACTTAGTACATAAACGACTTCCTTTTTACTCATAAAATAAGTTAAGCTAAATTTCACAATGCGTTCACCATTCATGTCCATAAGAAAGACCACCAACGATGTTTGCCAAGCACACGCACCATTCTGGAACAATTCTGAATTTCTCTAATATTGATTTTTAATTAAACGATTGGCTGTTAAACTAGTTCTTTCGCTATTAACACAAAGTTCATGACAGAGAAAAAATTTCACTTATTTTGGATACTATTGCTAGTGTTGTGTTCCTTTCTCTGTTTAAAAAATATAAATATTACATTGCGTTCAGTCATAAAATAAGGCATCATATAGTAACACGAATGCCACCATCTTAAGACGGCATTTTAGTGAAAGAACATAAGAATTACTGTAAAAACCGCGCATTTCCCTCTGCGTGCTCTTATCCATGTTTCCTGCTACAAAAAAAAAAAAAAAAAAAAAAAAAAAAAACATAATAGTATCCGTATTTTAAAGGAAATTTCATCTTTTACTTATCAGTGAATAATAACGAGAGAAAATGTGGCAATACTTGTCATAACCTGGACAGAATATTCGAACAACTGATTCCTATAAAGTATACATGCGTTAAATAACCTTACTACGAACATGGTGCTGAAGATATTGATAGAAAAATTTCGTTACATACAATTCATAAATTGTTTCCTTACAGATGTCACTATAAAAGAAATTGCCCAAAGTGCCAATTAAACTAGTTGATGAAAACACTGAATACCAGACAACGGAATAAAACTGGGATCGTCGATATGACATATCTCTCGCCGATAAGAAAATATGAACACATTCTTGCATCAGAGGTTCGAATCCCGCGAACGGGCTGGCTGTATGGGCGTTTTCGTGGTTTTCCCCATGTGTAACGTGTATACGAGCCAGTTTCCCTTAGAAAGTCCTCCACGAAAGGCATCCCTTCCCTTAGGCAGATAGCCCTAGTGTGCTTTGCCATAATTAAATACACCACACCATTCTTGCATCATCAAGCACTTCTTTACACTAAGGCAAAGCACTCGAGGGGGCTATCTTCCCTACGGAAAGGGAAGTTTTCACGGAGGATTTCCTATGAAGAACTGGCTCTATCCATATTACACGACCAAGCAGCCAGCCCATTCGCTGGGATTCGAATCACGGACCGAACTACCAGCGTTCAGCGACTTTACACCTCGGCCGCTGGTGGGCTTATTGGTTAAAGACTTGTGGATGAAAACCCAAGAACGCATCTGAAATGACACAGCAAAGTGAACTATCGACAATTATTTGTTGGTGAGTAAAAACTACCGAACATGACATGACAGCTTTAAAGTCGCATTAGACGTTTCCGAAAACTACCCAGATTACACAATGAATATATATGCTGTTTTTAAATATACTATATATTTTGTGATACTATTTAATATAATTTGTGATACTGCTGTTGAATTCAATTTTATGTGATTTAACTGGGAAGAACATGTTATTTAAAAAAATAAAACTAACTGCGTTTTTTTAAAAGATTTTTATTTACTATCTATTTTTAATTTCGAACACAGGTATAGTTTTTGCGTCATATGCATTTATGCTCGGTAAAATAGTTCGTTTTTATTACATTACGCCAAGTAAATTCATTCAGCAGTTTCTGAGAAATCGCTACTTTTGTACAGGTAATGATAATTCTAAACGCCACTCTTTATTCTGGCATTTTTCGATAACAATAACAAATTAATTAACATCGATACCATTAGCATAATTAATACAAGATGTTTCTAATAATATAACACTCAACTGTTGCTCGGCTTCAGAATTTAATTTACATTTTAAGAAAAACAGCATTTTTTTTTTCGGGCATAATCAAATAAATAAAAAGATAATAATAATAATAATAATAATAATAATAATAATAAAAAAAAAATCTGAAATGCTTCAGATTTTAAATTACGTCCAAAGGGGCGTTTTTTAACATTTCGTGTGTTATTCTTTATTAAATATCATGTTCCTCGCACTTAAACCATAAGATCCAGTGCAACAGCAATATCGCAAAATAGTTTTAAAACGAGCATATCTTTAGAATTTCCGATACAGAGACTCACGCGCTGGAGATAAAAATGTTTTTTCTGCACAACGTTGCCATTGCTCGCTTTGAAATCCTTGAGTTTGTTAATCAAAAATTCGTCAAAGTTTTAAAAAATAGGAAATCGATCATAAAACAAATTTCAAATTTGGTCTTCCACATGCTCATATTCGTTGGAGGATTACGTTATTCAAAATTCGATGACTCTATGTACCGTTGTTTTATCACAATACGAGAAATATACATACATTTATGCAGATTTTTCATTATTTAATTTCTTCAAATATAATGCAGGACTCTAACATTTTGTGGCAACAGTTTGAAAAGTGAACCGACATTTATGAGTCCGACGCAAAATGCCAAAACGAAACTAATAGTCCTTCGGGATTCAAATTCCTTTGGACTAAAAAAAAAAAATTGAAAATATATTATTAGTCATATTTTTTGTTGTCTTTACGAATCACGCTTTTTTCTCAGATTTAATTAAATAAATTAAAAATATATTAGCATTATTATTATTATTATTATCAGTCATAATTTTTATTGTCTTTTCCAATCACGTTTCTTTCGAAACGACTCTTTCAAGCTCTGGGGTGAGTAATTGCCACCAAATGTTTTTTTACTGTATCATGCAATGCCAGTACTGCACGTGATTTGACTATTACGTTGTTTGGAAATAACATTAACACATACCGCACTTGTTGTTTTTCTCATGAGACTGGGGACAAATCTTATAAACAAAAGCATAATAAACCAATACATTTACAAGTCACATCTTCAGAAACATAAAAAAATGAGGAAATAGGTCTGATTTATCAACAGGTTGGTTTTCAAATTTTGCTTTTCGAACTATTAAAAAACAAAAACAAAAACAAAATTCTGAAGCAATCGCCTCTGATCCTTCTTGACATTTAGAAGTCTTCTTTTTCCTTCAACTCTAGGTCTTAGGCTAAATAATTACGTTACAGTAATTTTCAAGCCCATGAAAACGAAGAGCCATTCAATTAAACACAAAATTTAAGAACTTTTAGGAGAAGCATTCTCAAATTTAAAGTTGTTATTGTGCTATTATTAAAAATGAAATCTCTGAAACTGCAGGTGATAAAATTTTGTTAGGCGTTTCATACAATATTAAATTTTTATATTAATCCTCGCATAATCAGAAACCTTTTCAAGCATTTTTCAAATTATTACAATATCCGTCATGGTTACAATATTACATAAACCAACATATTACAACATCAATATTTTGAAATTATAAATATCTGCAGTTACGGAAAAAAAATTGTCGACTATAAAAAAAATAGCAGCAAGAAAACTAGAAGAATATTGAGGAAGATTACGTTATTCAAAATTTTATGGCTCTACGCACCGTTGTTTTATCACAATGAGAGAAACATACTTGCATTTATGCAGATTCTTCATTATGAGCATTGCATTAATTTCTAGGTTTTCTTGCAATTCTTTCTTTATTGTTTTATTAATTAAGTTTGCCGAAGTTTATCTCCCCTAACAATAACCGACAAATTTAAAAACGTAATTAAAGTAATTTTCAAATTCGTGTATCCAATTTGGCGCCCCTTCTAGTGGTTCACCTGAGGCAAGTGCCTCACCCTTGTCAAGGCTGGTGAGGCATTGCATATGAAAAAATAACTCTATTCAAAAACGCATTTTTGACCATGACTAAAATTCATTACAATAATGAGAATAATTTGTCTAAAGGAAATCTTTAATAAATGTTAAGAAATCAAAAGTTCAAGTCAGGTCATGGTAGCAAGGATCATGTCGTTTAAACTATGTTAATTGTTGATAGCAGTGCTTGCTTAATCGGTATACGAAGTTTCGAGGGCAGCCGAACGGTCAAGTCGCTGAAGACTGGTATTTTGGGGTTCGAATCCCGGCGAACGGACTGGCTGCATGGCCGTTTTCGTGTTTTTCCCCATGTGTAACTGTGTATACGAGTTAGTTCCCCTTACAAAGCCCTCCATGAAGGCATCACTCCTCTTATGCGGACAGCACTCAGGGCCTTTGCATAATCAAATGCACTAAGTTAAATAAATAAATAAATAAATAAATAAAATAAAAACTTTTCGAGGAGCGGATGAAACGGAAAAGGACAAAACGACACTAAGCGGATTGTCTGAAATAAAAATACATTACCACAAAAGTTTCTACTGAGAAATAGTTGTTAAAGAACTTTTTAAAAAAGGGGGCTGTTCCATTTCTTGTGTGCTTGCCACCGACACTGATGACGAGGTCTCCGTCGCAATTAGTGGAGGGTGACAGAAGCTGTCGCCCCTAGGGAACGCGGAAGAATCTTCTTTTGGTCGACGGCCGATCCATCCTACATGGAGTAGAACGAAATTACCGCTTACCGGTTACTTGGCAAGGCAAGGCGGCACTACTTTTATTTAGAATGTTTTTCTCTCAATTTGTGGTGCTCTGCCAACAGAAATGACACTTCACTTTTTTGCCCCTTTCCCAATGATCTGAAACATTCTGCTGTAATACAAGACACCCGTAAAACTGAATCGCAAAATCTAAATTTTTAGGATATCTTAATTTCTGTTTATTATGCGAATGGGATGAGAAGCAGCGTTGTAGTAAAGATTCCAGGACTATACAAATAAATGAATAAAGAAATAAATTGACAATGAATAATGGAATAAAATATTAACACAATCTACGAGAAACTGATATGTGTACGTAACTGACAGCGAAAGCACTTTCGTGTATTTCGATTAGCAAATTACGTAAGTAAAAACTTAAAAAGAAAGTGGGAAATTTACAGTGCAATGCTTACATAGAAAAATACATGGCCATTAGTTTAAAACTTCCTGCCCCCTTTTTTTGGTTACTTAATAAGGTATTTTCTCCCTCCTTTACGCATACCTCCGAGGTGTTATTGGAAGCTCACTCCGCGTGTGTTCGTAAGGTCCAGGGTTCGAGTCCCGAAGAGGGCATTGCGCATTTTTCATGTCTCCTGCTTTAAAAAAAGGCCAATGATTCTACAACTTTCTTAAATCTACATTACTACATGTATGCCAAATTATAATTAAAACTATGCTACTTTTTTCCCAAGTAAAACTGCAAACCTGTGTATGTGTAAGAAAGATGTATCAAATTTCACATAATGTTATACTTATAAGTTGACTAATAAGTTATATAGATATATATATCTTCTTTAAATATATAATAAACAAAATAAAAAATAAACAAAAATAACTTCCTTTAAGCTTTTGATTAATTATTTCATTAAGATTCTCCTGTATCCGGTTTTGAAAGTACCATATTCGAAGAGAGTACTTTATTAACTTTTATTATTGCTTTCAAGAGAGCAAATGTCGCTTAATTGTCCATTAAAACTGTTTGATCGCGAACGACTCTTTACTTTTTCGACAGCACTTTTTAAATATAAAAATGTAATTACTTGAGTTCAACCACACTTCCACAATTCTTTAAGCAATTAAATAATTTCTATCTACATTTCTTAAAATGTATGTACCCAAAGTCTCATTTTGGTTTATCGAAATTCGATTCTAAAAAACAGAAATGTGATTAAGAATCACATGTAATTAATTCTCCCTCAACACACGTACCCAAATATTTAGTTGTAAATTTTTAATATACATCAAAACAATATTCTACAGGCATCTTTTTGACAGCTCGAGATATCAAACTTACGTGTAGATTACGTGTAGATGAATGAAAACACAACGTCATCTACACGTAAAGGAAAACAGTACATTCTGATCACTGTTGCAGAAGATAAGCCACACGACAATCTATAGTCAAGCTGTTAACCAATGTATGCCTAATGGAAGAAGACCGCATCGAAAAGCAGGCTTGTGACATATTACATCTCGATGCATTTATTTTCGAATTATGTTTTCCAACAGGCTATCGAGCACCAAAAGTAGAAAAGGCAAGCGGGCATCCCAAGTGTTTCCAAACCACTGGGCAAGCGGGAGGCAGGGAATGGGAGGGCAAGCGATCGCTGGAGCGTCGAAGGTTAAGGATAAATCGTCCGCTTCACTGCAGTTTGCACTGAATTATTTACTTTTTTTAAAACACACTATTATATTTAGTTTCCGTATTACTACAGTCTAAAGCAATCTTATTTCGTCAAAGGCAATTTAACATGCGGTTGATTTTCTGTGGCTAAATACTACCACTGCAGGCTTCCTCGATCTTAGAATACCACCTAATAAAGAAATTCTGATTCTAGAGCCTTTTCCGCAAAAATATTATGCAGCAATTTTTTTATAAAGAGCATAACGCATTTCTGTTTCTTCGTTATTCTAACGTTTATTGTGCACAGTTTTTGAGCTACTGGTTTCTAACATTTATGGCCTTCTTGAGATCACTGCTAGCATTCACAATTTATTTAGCGTTACTTTATCCTGGGTTCACATTGTATTTAAATTATAATTCCATAATAATTCCATACTCAAAATATACAGTTGTAATGACGGAATTGCCTTAATTTGAACAATCCCTTAATCCCCAAATTGCTTCCCCAAATTTTGAAAAGCTTCAGTTGTAACAAGTCCCAGTTTTCGTACAGTATGACTGGATTTAACATCATTTTTGTATCTGGTACATTTAAATACATCTTCTTCTGGGTCTTTGTATAATAAAACAAAAAATTTTTCTCTTGATTGGGTAGCATTTTCTAATTTGTACGGATAAACCGCATTGAGCAATATGCATCTCAGCTCTTGCTCCCTTCAAGCATTAAATTGCGTTAATTATTTGCGCATTATTTTAGATGCTAAGTCTCGGGGAATATGCATTTAGTCCCTTTAAAAGTATATATGTTATGAACTGATAGCTCCCGCCGTTAGGTGGCGCTCCCAGCGTCTTGCCTCTGATGCTATTCTATAACTTAACTTTAGTTTCATGGAACAGCGAAAGCCTAATAGTAACGAAGACGTATTAGGCCTAATAATAATGCTTGTAACCATTTATTACATGTAAAAATAAATTTGTGCATGTTAATATCAAACGAAATAATCACTTGCCTATGGATTTAAAGCTCAAACCGAAATCTAATGAATGGTAATGTAAATAGTTAGTACAACATATCATTGGTCGCTTCCATCTACTATTAATATAATCAACTAGTCAAATGTGTGTACAATCCATAGTGATTATGGGTCTTTCATAATCAGTAAACCCCAAAAATAAGTTTTATAATTTCTCAAAATAAATTTGCTTATATACAAACATCACCGGAAAATAAAAGAAAACAAACTGGATTACATACAAATTCAACAAGAGAAATTTATTTTTTGCAAAAGAAAAAACAAACAGCTGCTTAAAAATGTGGCTACAGTAACTCGAGAGCACAAATGACCTTACATTATCAAGAAGTGAAACAAGATTTTCGAAGAACTTTGCTCAGTAATAGAGAATAAGAAATTCATTTCATCAACCAGCACAAATAACGTTGACAATTGCTCAAGAATTTACAAATGCACAAAAAAGCATTAAAAGCAAAATAAAAGACTACAATTTTTTTAAAAAATTTCTACACTCAATAAGACAATGAGATAGCAAAATTTCAGTATTATAAGACATCATCATATTATTTTTTCCCTCCCCCCCTCTCTATGAAAAACCACTTAGACGTAGACTAGCGCCGATCCTGTTGGTTCCCAATTCAGCCTTAACAGTATTATTCTCATTGCAACTTTAGAGAGAAAGATTCATTAATTTTATTTTTAATCAATCCCAATCGAAAAATAACCTCTCATTTCATTTATAATGCAGGCTGCTTTTCATACCTCCTTTTCTAAATTAAATATTGTAAAGTTAGTACTTTAAACAACATTTTCTTAGCGTAGTTTACCTCGTTAGCATATAATTATACAAGAAAACAATATTGCATAAATATTATTTTGATTTTCAAGACTCATAAACTCACTCTTCTTTACATTTATGCGAAGGAGTCAGGGCTTAATTTCTAAAATTAGAAGCAACGGAGCCCTATGAAAGACCGTCAGCAAAGAGGAACAAAAGTAAATAAATAAAATGACTATTAAAATCATTAATAATTAGAAAATTAAATAGATAATTATTATCAGAGTAATTAATAATTATTTAATCAATATTAATAATTATTATTTAATTAAATCAAAATCAACTAATTATTTATTTACATAATTAAAGATTTAAGTAATTAATTAAAATTAAATAAAATCTAAAGAGATAAACTAAAATTTAATAAACGATTTTTAATATAATTTTATTGCAAAAAATAAAATTTTCGAGATCAAATTTCTACTGAAATTGTTGTTCAGTTACATAAAAGAAGTGCCTGAGCCTTTTTATTTAGGACTCCGGTTCGCTCCGCCTAGAATTACGATTTGTCCCCAAAACGAAGAAGTACCGGAGCCGGGCTACGGCGCAATTTAAGCTCTGGAAGGAGTACAAAATGGAAGCTGAAATAGGGAAAAAAAAAGCACCCTTACATATGTAGCCTTAAGCTTAAAAAAAGTATATTAAGGCAATTTATCACTTAGCCCTTACCGTTGACATTAAAAGAAAGACAGAACAGTCGTATTTACTCTTAATTTTCAATAAAGATATTTAAACAATTAAGTTACTTTCCCTGCTAAATAACTTCAACACATCAAGCTCGTACAGGCGAAACCCTCATAGTTGCAATACGTGCCCCATCCTTTCATGTAAATTAGCAGTAAAAATTCAGAGCAGGCGTATCTGTACCTTGGTACAAAAGTACTTTGGCTCAAATTATTCAAATTTAAGAATTTTGCAACAATCACATGGAAATCCTGAATTTCACCTCGGGAAAAAGACCCGATGCCTTTCCACTCTTATTCTTTAAGTTAAACTCCTTTCAAACCACCAATTCGGTTAAGTCCAGTCACATAAGAACAGCTATTACAATAATAATTCAATGATTTGTGTATTACACTAGGAAGTACATCCTGCCTTTCCAAGCATACGGGAAGAATCAATCCCAGCAAAAATATTTCTCAATTCTGAAATATACAAGTACGATTCAAAAGTTGGTGGAAACTAACTACTAACAAGTTAAATCATTTGACAGAACGACGTTAGGACTTCTTTCACACATTAACGAAACTTTATTTATAGAGGTATTTACGCAATGCAAAATCTTTTAGATGTGTGACACGATAAAACCTCCAACATCACCAGCGATTCTAGCCACTTTCTGTCTTCTATGAAAGCGGTGATATTTTTAATAGCAATTTTTATTTAACACTGATGAACCAGTGGTCTTCTTCAGATATGGCCGTCATGAAGAGGTTTCATTGCTTTAGTTATTTTAATTATTCACTAAAAGAATATTCAAACTAAAGCCAAAATAAATATTGGGCTTTTCCGCGTTATTAAAGGCCGTGAAATATGTTCAGGCGGTTAAAAGGGCAGCACGCAGTGAACACGTGCGTGTACCTTTCCCCGCCAATTTTGAGGACAGTCACAATTACGCTACCTACCACCATATTTTGCGCAGGCAGAATCGGGTGACCGCGAGGAATCGGTTCTACGGTATTGGGAAGGAGGGGAGGGGGGTATTTAGGATGCAGAGGGTGTATGGCCGACTTGTATCAAAACCCAAACCTGGACCATTTAAGCTCTTATCTGGCCGTAGGCCCGCAAGGTCACGTAACAGTCGAGGTTGCGAGATCTGCAGTTATGAATTCCAAAATATTGGACTAACCTTCGCTCTCGGATTTTGTTGTTAAAAGTGTTGCTCCAGCGACAATTCAAGAGATAAAGCGTAGATCGTATTAAAAATACTCATAACATTACAAACTCACCCCACTTTTTATTTGATTTCGATTTAACATGATTAAGGAACAAATATTCAGTTCCTTAGAGAAATTTGTTTGGATCTCATACGATACTAGATTTACCTCTTCGGAAAATATTTCGGAGTGGGGGATTTAAAATTTATATTTGATGCCGCTCTTGTAAGAATTTCTGGGGAAAAAAAAAAAAAAAATCTTAAAAAATATATTATTACATAAGACACAGTTCTAAAATCTCCAAAGTAAAAAATTAACGTAAAGGATTATTCTATTGCAAATACTCACGCTAATCAGTCAAAAATGTTTTGATAAATTGGCATGAATACCAAAAACTTCGACCGCCTTTGAAAAGGTTCTATTCTGAATAATTCAAGAATTTTCTATCGTAGAGTACCCTCAGAAAATCGAAATGCAGCTAAGTGTTAAAGATACAAATTATTTCAATTTTTTTGTTTTATTATTATTACAGACAGGAAGAAACACAGAACAATTTACAATGAAAATTTAGTTTCGAATGCAAAGAATGACTGGCACGTATGGCTGCTATGATAGGTGAATTGCAAAAAGACGTAGACATGAATACAAAGAGCGCTGAGGTGACAGGTGGTTAACAACCTGATAACAATGCTGAAACCGATGCAGTCAGAAGAAGCAATTCATATAAAATGCGAAGCATATTGTTTTGTTTGAAAGTGAATAATACTAATTTTCGAACATGAAGATATTCGTTTGAAAATGAATAAGAATATTCATTCATGTAAAATACGAAATAGGTTGTTCGAAAATGAATAATAAGAATGGGGACAAGATACTAAGAGAAAAACAAAAGTCGGAAAAAAATCTCCCATAAAAAAATAAATAAAAATAAAACTAAAAAAAAACCTGACTGAACTGAGAAATGGGATGGGATAAATCGTATTACAACCGACTTTTTTTGTTGAAATTTTCAAGATGCATAATTAACTTCCACTTTCCAGCGATCGATACTTAGATAACTTAAGGACTTGAAAATCAAATTGTTAATTTATAACAAACATTTTTGACTACCTATCACAAAATAATTTTTATTTTTAATTTTCTAATTTAAAATTCTACTGCGGCTTAAATTCGAACTATTACTGTAATCTGACTTGACTATTGTTAAAGAAAACAATCTGTGTGGTTTAATAGTAAACAAATGACGAAATTCGACATAAGAATTAGCATAAATAAAAAAAAAAAGGAAAAAATACTTGAGATTCTCGCCTACTTAAAAGGCAACTGAGGAAGAGCGGACACCCATCACGAAATCCTGGTTGTGTCGAATTACCGCCCACTAGATTTTAGTTTGGATGCCATCTGTTCAGTAGTTAGGTACTTACCGAAACAGGAAACCAGAAAAATCAGATATGCCTAATTAAATATGAAATATATGAACAGACAATATGAAAGAAAATTCCTATTATTTATTAAGAAAAAGGCATTTCATCTACATTACATAATTATACATAAATGTGTACATATTTAATAACTCCAATAGAATTTAGTTGTTAATATCGCATCCAAAAGCTAAACGTATGCATGGACCGAATGAAGAGAAATCTGCTAAAACGTTTAGGAGTTTTTACGAAACTTATTACATTTATTTGACTATCTGCTTAGTTACACTCACAAAGTTTTAGTAAAGACGGTGGGTGTAAAGAAGATTAAAAAATAAATTCAAAATGCTATTAGTATGGTACTCATTTACTAATATTTAACATACCCGTTCACTAATTAATTAACTCTCATCGAAACAAATAACCCCTCCCTGCTTTAAACAATGTTTTAAAATTTGATTAAATAAAAAATGAACGAACGGGGAGACGAACGCCGGACATCCCGACTGCTAGCCGTACGTGTTTCCAATTCACACCACAAAGGCACGCGGTAAAGAACGAGCAAGCTTGAGGGTTTAACTAGTAGTTAAAGAAATGAAAACTCTAGACGGCGAAGGGTTGAACATTATGTTTATAAATGAACTGCTAACAAGTGACTGGTGGGACCAAGATAATTCCTAAAAAAATAATACATTTATGAGAAAATATCTCTAGATATAAGCCTGCAAATGGAAACCAAATTGAGAAATGGAAAGCGTAACTTCTCTACTGAATTATTAGAGGACTGGCCATGCCAACATAAAGAATAAACGTGGTTAATGGATGGATGTAAACAGCATAATTTGACAATATTATCATAAAAATAAAATGTTCTGTATGGTAAGAGTTATGCAAGAATAACTATGCATAGGTAGGTGGATGCAGAGAAGTCTACAAAGCTAACCTTTACATTAAACGTACATATAGAGAAATAGATATATAGTGATATATAAAGAAAACCTTAAGTGCATGTGTGGAAACTGTCAGTTCGCTAGCCTGTTCTTCGAACTCCGGATGAAAGTATTTAATGGTTTCATCCACCGATTCCTAATGGCACCGTCCTCTATGAGCTCAGCAAGTTCTTAGACAGCTCTGAAAGATGCTTACAACTCACAAGAATATCCGAATTTCAGCTTAAATAATAAAATAAAATGAAAATACGAGCCTCGACATGAAATTCTAATATAAATCTCAGTATAGGATTGTAAAAAATGAAATGGCAGCGACAGCTGGGATATCGCGTGCTAACTACGACGGAAGAATAAAAGCTGCGCATATTTAAGTATTAAAGCGAATCTAATAACGAACCTTAAGTCAAGCATTTCGTATGCTTGAAAACCATTAATAAAGATGGATAAAAATCATCTCCTTCGAACGCATCAAATCGTGGATTTAACTTGATCACACAACTACAGAAATACCGCTCAAGGCAGCAAGCACATTATATTGAGACCTAAAGCGCAGACCGTATGGCGCGAATGTCGCCGAAAATGTAACATGACTTAAATCATTAAGTAGTCGGTAAAGGAACATTTATTTACATATATGTACCACTATGATACTACAAATAGTTAACTGCTTCGGTGAACAAAGGAATAGGGTGGAGATGAGTCATCAGACAATTGTTTTCCGCGTCGATGCTCACATAACGATAGCACAATCCAAGCAATATCTAATAAAGTATTATTTCTTCAAAAATATACAACACGTGGTTCTAGAATGACCAGAAATGACTTCAGGGCCACGCTATTTAGTGCTTTTGTAATGTTGCCATTTCTAGCCGACAAAATACTATAAGAAAATTAAAACCGAAGACATAAGTATTTTACTTTATCTGATATCCATTCTCATTAATATCTTTATCACATACGAAATTTCACTGTAATGAAATAATGTTGTAACATTCACAAAGGCAAACAAACATCAGCAACCAGCTTATGATTCCTACTTTCTGATAAATTCAACTGAAAGGCAAATATAATTATAAAGAAAACTTAACAAATAAACAAAGAGTATTTTAATAATTAGATTGAAATTTACACGGAATGAACATTTTCAATGAGTGTTACCTTATTTATAGCCATTCGTGATATTAGAATTAAGTAAACAAGTAAGGTATATCACGAAATAAGGCAAACAGCACAGTTTAATAACAGGGGACAATAAACAATTGGGTTCGTATACATTCTTTAATCATACAGCAAGATTAGGAAACACACCCAGAAGATTTCAAAAATGTAAAACTGCAACATGCAAATATCAATGATTCAAACTGCCATCCTGTTTTATTTATTTTTTTTTTTAATTATTCTATTTTTTATTTAAAAATACTATTTAAAAGAAAAAAACTTTAACAAACTCATGAATACTGAAAACAAGTGTTTAATTTATACTAAGTACTCGAGGTTAAAGCAAAGATTACAGAAAGTTCCCCTTATTTATTAAGAAAAAGGCATTTCATCTATATCACAATTATACATAAATGTGTACATATTTAATAACTAAAATAGAATTTAGTAGCTAATATCGCATTCAAAAGCTAAAATATACATGAACCGAATGAACAGAAATCTGCTAAAACGTTTAAGGAGTTTTTACGAAACTTATTACATTTATTTGACTATCTGCTTAGTTACACTCACAAAGTTTTAGTAAAGACGGTAGGTGTAAAGAAGATTAAAAAATAAATTCAAAATGCTACTAGTATGGCACTCATTTACTAATATTTAACATCTCCTGGGCTAATTTAGCATATCCTTTCACTAACTAACTAAATCTCATCGTAACCCAGTAACCCCTCCCTCTCCTAAATGATGTTTTAAAAATTTATTAACTAAAAAAAGGCACAACAAAATCAGCATTTCAAATTAAATGGTTACATGAAAACACTTATAGAAATATCATAAACTAAATAATAAAACTAAAAGCCAGCTTGAAACGGACGGATACAAATGCGCATGAAACGCAAATATATTTATTATATGCCCATAATAATAAATAAGACTAAAAAATAATCAAAGAAATTCGAATGGTGGCATATAAGCAAGTGACAAAAAAAGTAAAAGCAAACTATATACTGGGTAATCTTCCAATAAACGAGAAAGAATGAAAGAAATTAGAAAGATCAAAGCATGCGCGATTATTTCAACTCCGAAAGTCGGTTGTTGCAGGTATCTACAGACAATGCAGCTGTTCAACTATTACTAATATTAATTTGTGATGATACAAGCCAAGAACTGAAGGAAAGGAACTTCATATCGTTAACAAATGCGCAAAGATTTTTAAAAAACCGAAGAAATTTTAAGAGATGGGAATATACGAATAAAACAACATGAAGACTATAGGTAAGGGAACAAGTTTTCCTAATAGATCACATATCTCGGGGGGTCTATTTTTTCTCCCCAAAGCATCCAAAAGTTACCGAACAACCAACAATTTTCAAACTAATAAATAAATACTTAAGGTGGTTAAAAGATTATGGCAAAGTAAACTTAGTGCTATCAATACACGCTAGTGCTTTTTCGGAAAAAGCAGGGCTGGCGCTAGGCTCTTTGTTGTCGGTGCAATCTTTCAGGCTCCTAAATTCTGCCGCCTAAAGCTACCTAAAATTCTACCACCCGGGGGGACTGCACTATCTGCAAAGGATCTAGCGGCGGTCCTGGGAAAGAGATGCCATCGTGGAAGATTTTATAAGGTAAAACTCACCTACGTTTGGCACAGTGAAAATCATGGTGACCTTATGCAGCCACATCTTTCGCTGAGAACAGAACTCGCAATTCAATCAGTGGTCTTATCCCCATAGCCACTTTTAGAAGTTTACGAATAGCGCACAAGTACTATTACTAAGTAAATATTGTTAATTGGAGTATAACGGTTTGCCTTAAATAACAAATATCCCCCCCACACACACATACACAGAGAAGGCTACTGATGATGCAAAAATAATCCTAGTGAAACTTGCCAATTTCTTTAAAGCGGGAAACTACTAACTGACAAGATTGCAAACCTTTATAGTAGTGATAATGTACATTATTTAGCCTTACTTCCAGAAGGAAACATTCTTTCAGGTTACAGTCTTATCGTAATAAGCAGAAAAGGTTAGATGACATACACTTCATTGCTTCCCATAATGCAGCTGTGACAAGTCTGTTCACGAAGAGAAATCCTAGGTTTGAGTCCACTGTAGCCAGATGTTATAAGCTAAGCTAAGCTACAGTAAGATAACTTTGTGTCGATGAAAAATAATATACAAGCCTGATATATAGGATTTACCAAAAGGGATAGGATACGTTAAGAAGCATTCAAAATAAACAAATAATGCTTTTATTACAAATATTTTAATTAACTTTCATAAAAAAAAAAGCAAAGAAACACTGTCTGACTACCGTCTAAGCCCGTACGGTTTAGGTCTAGAAACCAGATTTTGGAGGACTTCCAAATTAACTTCATAATCTTATTCTTCAATTATAAAAATAAAGAAAATGAGAGCTGGGGTCCTCGGAAAGACAGCTATACTTCAGCCCCTATACATTCAGGTCCTGGTCACAGATAATTAAAACCGTCTTGACGCATGGGCCCGCTGGTAATTGCCTGGAGGCCCTACGAGCATAAGAGCCCCATGCTAATCCGTTTACATTTCATTTTAGTGAGTGCATGGCAACAAACTGGAAAATGTTTTTAACTTCAAAGATCAGAAAAAAAAAAAAAAAAAAGTTTTTAACCTCAAAGATCATGAAATTCACCTATTATTATACCAGTAGAAAAAATACAGCATTTAACTTAAAATTCTACTAAATGTAAAACTTTTGGAAAACTTTAAAGCCTGGAAGTCATTTATTGCATCATTTCCCGCTGCATCCGATTTAAGAACATACAGAAAACAATATCTGAACAGAATATTCGTATATTGTTAAAATTATCATCCTCCTAACATATCTCCTCGGTAAACAAAGAGAAAGAATTAACACTATTCTTCAGCTTATAAACTCAATAACTATCACAAAGTTTTATATCAGTGTTTGCTGAGCAAACACCTTCATTGTATTGGAGAAAAATATATTAAATTACCCAGAATTTGCCAGAGGTCTCAGTTAAGCAATTTTCTAAGGCAAAATAACTCTGTTCTAGTTTTAGCTTTAGCAAACATGAACCACTAGAAGGATTTCATACGTATCCAGAATATTTCCTAGACTAGAAGGCTTTCTTAAGAGTTAATTTATTAGCCTACAGGAAAAACACAAAATAAAATCCATATATGCAAAACTACACATAAAAATATGAGCTTCAATACCCTGAATCTCGCAATATCTACAATATTTCATACAAAACAACAAATTTAATAATTTTTCTCCCAATGGAATTCTTAAAAAGACAAGATATAAATGCATCCGCAAAACATTAAAAAAATAACTTTATTAACTTAATTTGGGAACACACACAAGATTTGTCTATCTGAATTTTATCTCAAATTTGACTGAGGCATACAAAGGTATGAATCTAAGGATCTCGTATCCTCCTTTCCTTAACACCAACATTCCGAGAAGAAAATATATAATAAATTCTTAAAATCAAACATACCTTGAATTTCTATTAATTCTGTTAAAGACGCCACAACTTTGCTATTCTGTCTCTCTCACTGTAACACTACTACGTTACCAAATTATATTTAAAAATGTGAGTATTGTATTAAGTGAGATTATTTACAATGACACAGCTTCCACATTTTGTATGATAGTCCACAGAGGCTGGTCCTACACCAAGAACGCGTGTTCAAAACCCGGCTAATGGCGTAGACATTTACGATTTGATGTCTATTCGGTGTTTCAATTCAGGGCTATCCCAAAGTGTTCCCAGGATGTTATTCCACTGACTTCTCAGATTGCAAAATCTCAGATTATCTTCCCGCGGATTTCTTGATCACAAATGGGATAAAGCTGGATACAGACATATTGTCATTGATGCTGCTTAAGTCTATGATCACTGGCAGATGTATACTTTACCTTAAGCAACACAGAATTTCCGTGTTTAAGATTTAGAAAAGCAGCAGCAACTCCATCACTATCTAGACAAAGTTCTTGAAAATTATTTGGCAAATTATTTTGCTGAGAACTTTCACAAGCCAGTTTGCTTGTGAAGACGTTAATATGGAATACCATGACAGCCCCATGAAACCAATCCATTCAGAGATCGGAATCGAACCCAGAACACAATACTTTGTATTCATTGGTCTTATCTTCATCAAATAAGATTAAAAAGTTTTTACATTATGGCTACGTAAATAACACATACACGCATATCTATATCTATGTGCCGGCCAAGCGGTACAATGGTTAGGGAAGCCGACAGAAGTCACGGATGTAAATTGTCTGTCCCCTCATAGGAGGGTTACGGAGGCCGCCTATTAGGTGCCTCCAGAATAAAATGGCCACCACTTTCGACCTTAGGAGTGGTCAATGCTGAAAAGGCAAGTGCCCGCCGAGAAAAACACACACACACACACATACATATACATATATATAGACTCACATATAGCAGCATACTAGAGTAAGCGATAAACAGTCATTAAATAGTTAATTGCATTTAAGATAAAATTTTAAATTCGCTTTCAAAACATTAGGTAAAGTCCCGAGCGGTGCAACATTTTGTCTCTAACAAAAAAAAAAAAAAAAAAAAAAAAAGTAAATATATATATTCGGGATTCTCTCACCCCTTCTAAAAAAAAAAATTTAAGATGTCTCATCTAGGCAGCTTATGTTTCTTCTTCATTGATTCATTCGATTTCAGTGCACTATCAATAGATCCATTTTTAGTTTGCGTTCCCTACACCACACAATTTCTAAAGGATAACGCTTCATCTAATAGATAAGTCTTAAATTGAAGAGAAATGACAGCAAAAATGCACTTGAAATTAGTCCCCCCTGTAAAAAAAAAGTTATAAAATAAGACTTTTTACCATCTTTAAAAATAAAGTGCTCTACCAAAAAAAAAAAAAAAAAAAAAAAAACTTATCGCCATGTATTTAAAAAATCAGTTACATTTCAAATATACCAAATTCTCATTTGGCGTAGGGCTTATAAAAAAATACTCAACTTTTAAGAGTCCAATAACCTTCCCGGCATGCAGTGCGCACGCAATTGACCGACTTGGCACGCAAGAAACTTTAAGATGGCGACTTGAAGTCGCCATCTCGGCAACTAGAGTTGTCCATTAGGGTGAAAAAAGAAAATAAAACAAAATGTTCGTGAAGATAAAAAGATTTTGGCATGAATTATACGATTATTATTATTATCTCGCTTCTGCCTTTCTTATTAGACGTTTGTCAAACACTAGCATGGACAGATTCCAGAATTTAAGGAGTTTCTTCTACTTCGTTCTCAACTGTTCCGATTGATAAATGTATTGTTAAGTAAAAGAGTTGGAAGATATCATAGGTCTTCATTTTAAAGGCAGAAAATTAAGAATGTTTTCTTTTGGATAAACAAAGAGAATTAAAGCATTTCCTTATTTTTAATTGTAAGCATCCCCCCCTAAAAAAGTGCACGTTTACATAAATAAATAAAACATTTAATTGCAATCATCTTGATAATTCATTTCGTTTTCCCCACGGTCATACAAAAAAAAAAAAAAAAAAAAAAAAAAAAATATCCTGCGATTTGCTTATATGTACTCAAACTCATGAATTATACAAAATTCATTTGAAGAAATTTCAATTACATTTTGTACCATTATTTTTTTAATTTTAATAAATCAGGTAGTACACAAGTAAGTGTCTGTTTCTAAATACAGCATTTAACTCACTAAGGCGCATAAAAAGCAAGAGTTAGTATTGTATCATATAAATCTTGGTGATATCTTCTACAAAGGATAGCTTGATGTCAATGATGTTTTAATTTATTTTTCATTCTTCCATAAATTATCTATTAAAACGGGAGGGGGTTCCAGATAGGAGTACAGCTGCATATTTTTAACAACTTCATTCCGTAGTTTTTCAAATTTACATATTGATTCGTAAATGATAATAAATAAAACTCACTGTTAGGTGGCGCGCAAAGGATTCTTCTACATAAGATAGGTAATATATGGCGACAAAAATGTTTTCTATTAATTATAATAGTGGACACGTTCATTAAATTATTCACAAAAATATAATATGAATTAAGCGCGTTAAACTAAACAATTAAATAAAAATACAAATAAATTAGACACATTACTAAAGATAAAATAAAGATATACATTATTATGAATTACGTTGCTTTCATATCGTTCAAGTAATTAACATCAATTAATAAAAGATAAATATATTTGGGAAACAAAGTATGAAAATATCTTTTAGAACTGGCAATTCGCCCCATGCGTTGATGATATATGAATGATTTTTATGTTCCATGGAACGCAACATCTACCGGGGTGCGATGAAGATAAATGTTCCAGTACCATTTTCTAGTTTTACTCCTATTTTTTCGGGACGGCTGGGGGTGTGAGACAATTTAAGATTGTTTTCGCTAATAGAAACTGAAAAAATCCGATTGGTCTTTTTTTTTTTTTTTTTTTTTTTCCCGAAATTTAAAGAATTTAACAGAGCAAATTTTACTTTTTCATTCTTTTCTTTTATTACGTAGTCTTAACATATTTCAATGAAATTAAAGGATCCATTTTAAAATTCGTGGTATCTACGACTTTTAAGATCATCATGAAAAGAAATTTTTCCACTATACAATCAATTCCATAGGAAATATTATATGACGACAGCTAAGCTCTACTACAATAACTGTTTACTGTTACAATATGCAAAATGCATATGCAAAGAGGCATAAGCAAAACGTTTTGCAATTTTTAATTAACCCGAAAAATTTCAAAACACAATAAAGATTTTGTCATGTTTTTCAAAAAGCATATTTAAAAATGTCAATGAAACACATTTCTTAATTTTCTAGAACAATAACTGAAAAAAGTTTTTCTCTTCCTCGTTCGAATTCGCATAAGAATCGCAGAAGGAATAGTTTGAAATGCATGGTATATTTTTCAAGTGCTTTCCTAAGTGATGAATAAAGATTTTAACATAAAAGATCTAAATACAATTTTTATAAGAATATTCGTTATTTCCGATTGCTTTACTAATGTCAAATTAATTTTTATATCGGGTGGCTCAAGATAAACCGAACTGCACATGGCAGATCTTACTTGCTTTGGATTCGGTTTATCTTGGGCCACTGGATAATGCATGTAAACTCCGAATTGTGCGGATTCAAAACGATGGCAGATGTTCGTCAAATCGAAAGAACGCAAACGGAAATTCCATTAAAAACACTAGAAAAAATTATTTGAATTGAACACTGTAATTTTTAAACAGGGGATTCATCAAAAACAGAATCTACTGCATTTTCATCAGGTACAAATGTAGCAGAAGACTTAAACTGCTCATGGGGGAGGAGGAGTGTGCGTATAATTCAGACAAAACGATTCGTCAAGCTGATGTCAAGAGTTTGGGTTGTTTGAATATGGCAAAGCACATAAGGGATGTCTGCCTAAGGGAAGGTATGTCTTCGCGGAGAATTTTTTAACGGGAACTGACTCACATTTACCTTACACAGCAGGAAAACCAACCATGCAACTAGCTTCTTCACTTAAAAGCCAAAATCAGGTGGAATTGTCATTATTCAGCTGTCTTAACCACTAGTTAGTCCATTATTCCATTAATCCATAATACTTGGGATAAAAACTGTAAGATGGTCGGTTAATTAGTTAGCTATTTGAATACAGCAAAGCACAATACGGCTATCTGTCTAAGGGAAGAAATGCCTTCGTGGAGGTCTATCTAACGGAAACTGGCTCGTATTCAGATTACGCATGAGGAAAACCATGAAAATCAACCATGCGGCCTGTTCGTTCACCTGGTTCGAACCCAACACAAACTGCCAGTCGTCGGCACTGTTTAAACACTCGACCACTGGTGGGGCCAACTCTAAGCTGATATCGCGATAGTTCAAAGCAGCAGGAATTCAGAATGAGCCAAATTTCTATTAAAAATATTTATCGTAACAAAGGCCATTGCACTTTCTGACTATTCTTGATGGCACAGCACAGGTCCATAAATACCCGGGTGGGTAAAACTGCTACAAATAGCAGTAGTTCGACTAGGGTTCAAATCCTAGTAAACAAGCTGCAGCATGGGATTTTTCTAGTTTTCTTCCACGTGTAATACAAATACGAGCCAGTTCTCTTAGACAGTCCTCCACGATGGCATCCATCCCTTAGGTAGATACTGCTTTACCTTAATCAGTGAAGCAACCAATTAATTCAACGAAAAGGACTACGATTATGAATTTTTTGTTGGAGGAGGGGCTTATTTTGCTTCACTATTTGTGGAAGAATAGTCGGTTTTCGAAATGCAAAAGAGGCACGCTTCAGAGAACGTCCCTCTATACCTCAAATGATTAATCGTAGCAGCAGTAGTACTAGTAAATAGTGAATAATATAGGTCATTATGTGGTAACAGAAATATTGTAATAACAAGTTAAAGAAAGAGGAAATGTGATCTTTCTTTTAATTATAATAAACACAACAATAAATAAATAAAATAAACCTATTAAAAATTAGAAGTGAAATGGAATTTAATAAAATATGATATTTGACTGTAAGCTAAAGTTTCCACAATGTCTTACATTAAGGCGCACTTTCAAGAGAAAATGATAAAATAATATTAATTAATTAATGGCTACCAGTGGCGGAGTGGTTAAGTCGCTGAACACAATGGTAGTTCAATCCTGGCCGTTTTCGTAATTCCCTATATATATGGTGGATACGAGCTAGTTTCCCTTGGAAAGTCCTCCATGAAGGTATCTCTCTCTATAGGTTGACAGCCCTCGAATCGCTTTGCCTTAAGAAAGGAACCAAACCGAATTAACAATAATAGGAAAATGATGAATGCCTTGGCGCTGGACACGCTGCTGAAGAATCAGAGTTTAAATGGGGTAGAGATATGGTTATAAATGTAATACACACAATAAAATTAACAATAAAATTGACAATAAAATTGTCACAGAAATGGCAAGAAAAAAGAGGAACTATGCATAAACAATACATAATTAATAAGCTTAGCATGAAAGATATTGTACCAAGAACAGCTACGTTACACCATGTGCGAATCTGTTCAATCGCGAGAGAGATAAATTGTGGAATTGTCATAATTATTATGTTTTAATTATTAATCACTGCGACAGAAAACACTAGAACCCGCTCGTAAGTATGAAACGTCGTATGTCGCGTTATCCATAAGCAGGAAACCTCCTTTCGTAATTTTGATAATTCCTTTACCAGAAGCTCACTACTTTCTCAAAGCAGACAACATTTAACTCTCTCTCGAAATTAACGTAAAGATTTACTAACTGTGATCGAAAAGACATTCCTTTGTTTTTAAACCTGAAAATTTGTAAAAATTTATACTTGCCATAAGGATAGAACCCACCATTCGCATAGTGGCAGAATTACAAAGTGCGCATGTTGGTATGGGGTAGCTAGCGACAGTAGACTGTTGATTCACTCGGGTAGGAACAACAAATTGTAGATTCTTCAAGTCAATGTCGGTACGAATTAAGGATTTGGCATACAAGGCTGGCTGACTGTCAATACAGTACTTCTGCAACTGAATGAAAGCATTTAAAGTCTGTAAAGCCAGAAATGTTCCTAAGAGGCTTATGCAAATGGAAGAATGATACAAGATTCTCACATAAAATTATTTATCCAAGCGTGGTTTTAACAGAAACTGGAAAAGAACTAGGTAAAGATTCATACTGCCATTGTATTCTAGCGTTTAAGACCACTGACTAACGACGGCAACCAGAGCTATTCAAACATCCGTCCGTAGTTAAGATAGCAATGAAATTGTCACGATAGTGGAAATATTCCGATGGCTAACTGATTGAAAAAAGAACGAAATGATTTTTTTTTTTCAAATGCACTTACGCTCGGGGATTGGGAAATTGAACACTCGGACACAACTGTACGGATGAATAACTTGGAGAAGATGAAAAGTGCTAAATCCACGCTAAAGTTGCTAAATGTCCGGTACTTCCTAAGTGGGGGAAGAATTTTCAACTAAAACTCTAGTATTTTTCTTTCCGGCTTAACTTCCACAGGTTGAAAATGGACATCACCGCCAGAGAAGTCCAACTTGAAACACTGTTAACATTTAGGACAACCATGCAATCTGACCATTTAGAAACCATGACAGCTGCAACATGATCATTTAGCACTCATAAATAATTTCAGTCGACATAAAAATAATAAAGTCAAACTTAAATAGACTACCCCATACAAAAGAATACAGAAATCGAACTACCGCATACCATAAGAATACAGAAATAGAAACAATATATGTATCCACGCGAGTGAGAGTTTAGCAGCTAAATTCCAAACAGAAGCTCGCAGCACACAGTTTGAAAAATGCAAACCACGTTTGGGATAACAAAAGTAAAAATAATATCAGACATAGTGACAAAGGCTGAAAGTACCACAGTGATCATACATGAAAAAGACCACATAAATTTAAATCCATCCCATTTAAATTATAGGTCCTTAAATGATGACAAAACTTCCATCAGCTTAACTGCTTCTTTCCCTAAGTTTTAGATCTGCGGTTGAGAAATTGAACACGCACAATGTGCCATCTTTCTTTTCTTTTTTTTTAAATACCGGAATTGTTGGAAGATCTGATCATCTCAAAGGGGGTGGGATGACAAGAAAGATGATCTGTATTAACACGCATGCCCTCGGGGTATTTTCCTCAACGTAGTTTGTGGTGCTACTTCCTAATTCGGCAGTTTTTGGTGAAAGGTAAAATAAAAAAAGCAATTTTACTCACTCAAGCGCTGAAAATTGGCTACAGGAAATGCACGGTCTTCTGTGTCCTATAATGGTTCGCGGTGGGGAAGAAAAAAGTTAAAATCGTGATTCCGTCTTTGCCCCAAGGTTGATTTCATTTTAGGCAAGCCAAATAATAATAATAATAAATAAATAAATAAAAACCTTTATTAGGCATTTTAAATAGTGTGTGTAAAAATGCCATCTTTCTTACAAAACGGAAGAGACTTTAAAATATATGCAAATGAATTCTGAGAGAAGGAAAGTATTAAAATTCAAAATACATAAGAGACTATCATTCATATACCACAAATCACTGCTATCATGAGTAGCTCTGATGACGTAAAGCAACGCTAGGGTGGAGGTAAAATAAAATGCAATGTAAGTAAAATAAAATGTATTTCAAGCAATGCATACTCATTGCATACTAAATAAGAATGATTTCAAAGAAGGATGGGATGAAAAGAAAAAGAAAACTAACAGCAGAAACAGAGAAATTCATTCTAAGTGGGAGAATGAAATCACAATATGCGCACTTAATTAACAGAAAAGGTTACAACATGTGCTTAACTCAGTGTCAGTAGTTAGGGAAACACATCACAATTTCGACATATGGAACGTGAAGATTCAATAGATAAAAGATCTCAGACCTCTGTTCTCCTGCTACTTTCGCGATGTTGCAATGAGTTTTAGATTTAGCAAGGGTAATATTAACACTATTTCCTCGCCTGTTTTCAATCTTTTTTTTTTTTTTTTTTTAATAACTAATTTTATGGTCCGAAAATCGAGAGAGGAAAATTATGTGTAGTTTAATTTCTGAAGAACGCGTTTGCAGTAAGAACGTAATAAATGGAGAGTAGTTATGGATAAACTGCTAGTGACTCTGACAATATTATTTCCTTAAAAGATTCCAATTAAAATAAACATTAATATTAACATTACAATATCTGGTGGTAATCAAGCCTGGTCCGCCTCAAATACGTAGTAAAGCCCCAGGAGTACAACACGTGAATGAGTCTTGACCGCAGTTTCCAAGACAGACAAAGGATTTGAAGAAGAATGATGAACAAAGAAGCGGATTTCGAAACATCGAACACATCACTAGTACGTAAAGCGACAATGAGCTCGAACATATGTAAAGAAGTAAACTGAAATCACATGTTTGGAATCGCATATTTCACAAGTTTGAGAACACCTGCCACGTTCGGCCAGCTCAACGGCGAATCGACACAAAATACGATTCAAATAATAAATGCAAGAGAAAATAAAATGAATGAAATGCAAATTGAATACATTGAATTAAAATAAATATAATCAAGAAAATACAATTTACCAATAAACTAATCCACAGAGGGAAAAACTATCTACAATAGAAGAAGGAAAAATTTACGCAAATACTTAAAAAATTTTTCTGAACCTAGCGCTAAGAAGCTAGGGGACAAAATATGCAAGGAAACAGATTATTAGGGTCAAAAGGTTTGCCGTATTTTTTCTGTTACTTTCGCAATAGCCAAGAAATGCTACCTAGTTTATTTTTGGAGTTAACAGAAACCAAACCAATGCTTAGTACCATTCACTTTTAAACACTTGCAAGCGACCTAGCTTTTGCGTTCGACAAAGTAAGACCATTGATGATCAATAGGTTATCATAACAGCTCCACGGAACTTTATAGACTGATAGCGTATACATCACAGTAAATGAACTTCAAAGTTGCTCCATCTCCGCCTACTTCCTTCATTACTTACACAAGAAAAATAATCACCCTCTCCTGAACTGCCCGCGGGTAACGGTGGAGCAACGCCACTTTTCCAATCGCAGGTGCGAAGTAAACCTGCATACAAGCTCAACTTCAATCATCTCTTCCACGGCTCCGGAAAATTTGCGCATTCTTAGCGTCGATTAAGTTACCTATAAATTATATCTGTCTTTCCCTATGTCAACACTAAATATTTAAATTGGCAGCTTACGCAATCATCCAGGCCCAAAGAGCAGAACTCTTGCAGTGAATTCAAAGAAACTCTTGCATAAATATAACTGTTTCATACGATTTGCTAATTCCGTTACGAATATATTCGATTTTTCCACACTTCTATCACACGCTTTTCTTTACATATAATATTTATCATACTGAAATTGAGCATAACAGTCCATGCACCTGAATGTTGAAAGTCGGTTTTTATGTCTGTAAATCATTAGTGGTGGCATCATCAGCTTACACTCATTGTGCAGTATTTAGAAATTGCACAAAATGTCTTCTGTGGACATGAATAGAATACCACACACTGTGTTATGTGTAAGTTGTTTTCTAATCAGACGATGAGCGAAGTAAGTCATATAATGAACAACAGTTAATCAATCTTCTTGTCAGGTAGGAACTGTCTTAAAGTTCACTGGGAAAAATAGGGTTAGGAGTCTCTTCAACTGAATACAATAAAACAAGATCACAGCTTTCGCTATCTAAAAAGGCACTCTTGCATCAACAGAGAGGGAAAAAACATTCCTAAAAGTAAAGCGTGTAGTGAATTGGTAAGTGGAGTAAACAATTGCAGTCGGAATGTGGTCTGCTGTGGGATATCATTTTTAAGATGAAACTATTACAATGAATTTCTCTTAATCAATTATCCTGCTCATGAGCAGCTGAAGACAGAATTTGATACGTCTGAAAAGAATCTTTTGTGAATTTGGCTGCACTTCTACCATTTTCAGAGAATATTTACAAAAGAAATCTTCAACAAAGGTACTCAAATAAATCTCTAGAACTTTTTCTATAACTGGTACTACCGCGATACCTAATAGTCCTGAATTTCGGACTTGTTATTCTTCAGTTTATTCTGGATTTGAAAGTCTGGGAGTCAGCGTAATTTAATGAACACTCTCTTCGTAACCTTTATCATGCATCTAAAGGTGATATCGCTTCATATTATGTCCAAAGACTTTGTAAAAGCATCATATAATTATTTATTTTCTCCCTCTTTTGCACATGCCTTCATCGTGTAACTGGAAGCATACTCAATGCGCATTCGAGAGATCTAAGTTCGAGTCCCGGCAAGGACACTGCACATTTTTTCCACGTCTCCTGCTTCAAATGTCTAATGACTCGACAGTGGCGCCCGAACGAAAAGAAGGCAGACAATAATTCGTCAGCACCAGCATTTGGCGACTGGGTTCCCAAATCGCCCTTTAAAGGGGGGGTATATATTTTCTCTGCCCTTCCAGCATGCCTTCATGGTGTAACGGTAGAACATTCGGCGGGTATTCGAGAGGTCCAGGTTCCAGCCCCATTTTTATTATAAATATAGACGGAACGTATACGCAACGACTTCTGTTTGACAAGTTTCACTACGCATAATGTCAAATTTGCTTAAAGCTTGTTTTCGATCAAATATATCCATCAGCATATTCTATTTTCGCTGAGTATTCACACTACCTCGATAATGCTGAATACATTGCATGCATCTTTACAAGCTATATTTCCCTCGCCTTCACCCACTCTATCCATTTGGGCGGATGGTACTGTTTACTGCCCTACATTGCTGACCATGCCATTTATACAGTTATAGAATTTACTTAGTTCTTCAACGCGAATTTTCTATTATGGATTACTATACAAAATCTATACGAATCACATTTTTGATGATCTCTGAATACCAGAAATGCATATAAATACTCAGATCAACTATGATATTTTTATCACTTGCACTTCTTTCTAGACCGCTAAAAGCAACAACTCATAAAGAATACTACTCCCTACGCAGGTACGAAAGTGAAACAGAAAATATGAACTTTCTCCATCAACCGCACAAAGGGAAAAAAAAAAAAATGTAATGGGCTCGCAAAGTGGGGCTTCCCGGCACTAAGGAGGAGCCTTGAAAGTTCTGAACACAATATCAATCACCGTTACACCACCTACCGTTGATGGTGCCCTCATTTCGCTTTTCTGCCACCGTTTCACTTTCGCTCCCCACTTAGTCCTCCCCTCGGGGGGGGGGCGGAAATACAAAGGCAAGATATACATGAGTGGCTAAAGAAGATTTCAAGATCTCTGTGGTATTTTCCTTCATTAAATAAATATAACGTTAATCAGGAAACTGATTTTTAACTGACTCTATAGTCTTTCCCAATTTTCATCATTTCATCTATGCAATATCAATATTTGAAGGCCTTTCTGAGTTCTTAATCATTGTATGGGTTCTTAATTTTAATAAAGGAAGTGCAGTTAACCCTTGCTAAGACGGCCACCTGAGCGATTTTAGTTTTCTGTGTGGATAGCTGAGAAACAGATTATTCTAAATACTGAAGTTTATTCATGTTTTCAAAAGAGTAAGTTCAAAGGTGGCCGTCCTATGGAAAAAGGCTTTAAAAAAAAAAAAAA
Source organism: Stegodyphus dumicola (assembly GCF_044657685.1). Taxonomy (NCBI): domain Eukaryota; kingdom Metazoa; phylum Arthropoda; class Arachnida; order Araneae; family Eresidae; genus Stegodyphus; species Stegodyphus dumicola. The sequence goes on from NC_140771.1 coordinate 208,238,067, forward strand.
AAACCTCTCTTCGATAAAGTTATGAAGGCCATGCAGAAAAATTCCCGTTATTATTTATTTGTTACATATTATGCTATTATTATTTATCAGCTTATTATTTGTAACACAATTATTTTTATTAGTAAGTAATTTACTATTATAAAATTTATAATTTAACGGCAAAGCAAATTAAGAGGAGGGACATCTCTGCCTAAGAGGAATGACATCTTTATAAAGGAAACTGGCTCATATACGCTACACTTCAAGAAGCCATAGACACCCTATACAGCCGGACGGGACTCAACAATAAATCAGAAGCAACAGGTGTCTTGCATTTTTAATTATTCGGCAACTAATGAACCTTAGTGTGAATGAACATTCATGCAAACGAGTATATACATGAAATGATGTCTCGTTAAGTTAGTGGCGTGCATAGATACTGATCCATAATGAACAGCAAACTTGGCATAAATAAAAATAGTGCGGAATTAGAAACAAAGTTAGAATCTGTCTTAGCGGCAGAATTAGAAACAAAATATGTAGTTATATTATATTTTCAAAATTAACTCATTCATATTTTACATTTAGCTCATTCTTAAAATAATTCGAAAATATAATTATTAATATAATAGTTCTTAATAACTTTCCTAAATAAAATAATTAAAAATCTTGAAATTCGTTACTTAATTTTATTCATCATAATACTTAAAAATAAACTTCTAATACTATACAGTTTCAATCAATATGATTTTCATAATACATTGCAGCGTATTTAAAATTCAATATAATAAGAAAAATAGCATTGCACATTTCAAGCGTTTAACGTTATGAGCTTCTCTATAGACTGGTTATTCAGGACATTTCTTTTTTACTTATGGTGTTGCGTGGCCCCAACTTGTCAGCAACTATGGTAGTGACTGCTATGAACTGTAAATTACACAAACCCGTAAGAAGGGTTTAAATCCCTTTTTATTCCACTTTAGAAATAACAGCTGCGTTCACTTGACGCTCACAAACTACGCCGACCCGGCGGTTTAACAAAAACAGAACTGTGAAACTAAAAATTAATGACAGGATGAATAAAAAACTAGATCACTATCTACGAGGCTCTGAAATAGTAATTAACTTAACCGCGTTCTAAGATACAGCTGAGATTCAGAGAGCTTACTGATTAAGCAGTTGAAAAATTCAGCGAACTGCCGAAATAGGCACACAGGCCGAAACGCGCGGTTCTTAAAATTTCTACCTAGCAAATCTCACGTTAGCGATTCGAGAAGCACACATACAATCTCGTTTCTCTTCTATTTAAACTCAATTTACTTCTGCTAAAGTTTGAATATACTGCGCGTTCTACTACAATTTACATACTCTGGCATTGGCAATTCTAGGGGAAAGTAAAGGCTTAACAGGAAAGATAGCTTAAGCTTAAAATAAATGTTAGTTAAAACAAATATAAACCCTACATACTGAAAAGTAAAGATTCCTCTGAAAACAAATTTAAAAACAAATTTAAGTAAATAAATAAATATAAATCAATTTTTGCAGAGTATACTTTCTTTTTTATTTATATTTTTATTTGGTAAAAATTGATTTACAGAAAGAATAGGACAACATTAATTACTGGATCTGATTATTCAGAGAAGATATATTAATTTGTAGCGGAGTTCATATTATCCATCTTTTCTAGATAAGTTTTAAAAAACCTTCTTAGCATAATAATTAATTTTTTTTTTTTTTTAAATGGAGCGTCACTTGTGAACAAATGAATCGCCAAATGATTTGTAAAATGAAATAAAATTATTACACACAAAGATATAACAGAGAAAGTAGCGCCAACAGTAGCGCACCGTAAAATTGAAAAAATGCGATATTAGTATAACCAGAATGTAATTTATGTAATCATATCTCCTTGCTAAAAATAAAGCTGGAATGTTGATCAGCTCATCAATGAATGCCAAAAAGACGATAAATAAAGCCTTTATGGAAGACTTCCTAAGGCTACATTATATTAAAAATTATATCTCACTGAACAGATATTACGCATACAGTTAATTACGGTATACTTTATCCGCAACAAAACTATGTTACTGCAAAACGAAAGATGAACTTTCCACATATCACAACAGATACACACGTACATTTACACACAGCCAATACACAACAGATACACACGCCAATTTGACTTTTTATTTTCAGATAAAGTTTATTATCGTTACGAAGAGAGACCCTATATTCCTCTTTAACAGCTTTGAGCACTTTTTTGATGAAATTAAATTTAACAGAGTTTTACCAGTTATTAAACTACAGGGCATCATTTATTTTACTAGACTTTAGCAAAAATTTCAGTATGTAAAAACTATGCACTTTTAATTACGACCTGAATGTTTTAGCAAGAACGCTGAGACAAAAGCAAAAAATATTCTTACATAATTAAAATTCGAATTCTAGATAAAACTCAATTCAATATCAAGGAAATGCACTTCAACTATTACAAAAAGAAAGGGATCTAAAAAAAAATTTTATAAAAAGAATCAAGAAATTAAGCAAAAAAAAAAAAAAAAAAAAAAAAAAAAAAAAAAAAAAACTAATACTACCAAAAAAAAAAAAAAAAATCTTTAAATTTCCAAAGTAGATGATACGGGAGTGCCCATTCCGTGAGAAACGACAAAAAGGAATGAACTAAAATGAAAGAACGCTCAGAATAACTAAATTATCATTCACAGAAAGCAGCACTTCCATTCTCTAATTGGTTTTCGGGAGAACAATGTAATCGGAGGGACCGTGCAATATCACTGTAATGACAAATATAGATCTCCAACTAAACTTAAAAACCCTCACAGAAACAGAGATTACCTAATTCTTAAAATTTCTTCATATGGTCACTTGAAAGAAGGGATACAGGGGAAAATTAGTTTGAATTGTAGAATGGTTGAGCGAGAATAAGTCTTTTAACGAATCAGAAGCAAGATACGTGGAGGAGTTTGAGAAGTTCAGATTTTAATTCGATTTCTACTCTCGGTAAAATTCAATTTCCGACAGGCTCGAGATTCTTTTTCGAAAGCCAAAAATATGGAGTGATTGTGTAATAATTCTACTGCTTTTTCGTGTCCGAGTTCATCGCTAGTGTTTTTTATTATTATTATTATAGTAATCAGTAAGAATATTTTTTGTTCTCCGAAGCACACATGACGTAATAATGCTCACCCAATATGTGCAAGTTTTTCTTTGAAAGCAAAGTCATCAGAAGGTAGAATTTTGAAACTCAAGGCAAGTTCCTTTTCCAAACACTTTTCTCAAAATTGAAATTTTATAATATGAAAAATTTTAATATAATGTTTAATATAATGAAAATTTATAATATTATAAAATTGAAAATTTATAACAAGTCACATATTAAGTCTCACTCACAGGAAAAATATAATTCCAGTTTTGCCAAGGAACATTTGGATTTAATGCACGTAAACGGATGTTCCCTTGGGTTATCAACGAAGTAACTGTGCAAACTTTTTCGGAACACGAAGTCTCTTGAAAAATCATCTTCATTGAGAACTGAGATCTTCCTACTGCCAACTACAGCTACAAGTTGAACACCTGTGCATCCAAGTTGGTATATCAGATATCGTCGGCCCTTGCTAACTGCAAAGCTTCCGCCCGGATGGAATTCTGACAAAGAACACCCTGGGATGGGGTCCGAGCGTCTACACCATGGAGGTAAGAAAGGACTTCTTACCTCCATGGTCTACACCACCCTTCTTCTCCTACAACAACTTCTTGAGAGGATTCCGCAATCCGCAACTGTCAAGAGCCGCAAGTGCCCTCTAGAAGAAGACTCTTCTATACAGGGTGATTCAAAAGTCGCACACGTCAAACTTCCAAAATGGATAGTAATGGCGAATTGTTTCAATGGATAATATCCGTGTACTGTTAGAAGTAAAAATTTGAGTGCAGTTTATGTTATTAACCTCATAAACCATTTGCTTAGTAGAAGATGGAAATTTGTTTTCCATAAACATCACGATACTATCAGATTCCATCCCCCAGGGAGCTGAAATCGGCCAAAAGGTAGAGATGCTCAAGGTTAATAAGCTGGGAGGGGGGGAAACAAATTTACACAACCAGAAGGCTCCTCGTGATATTTGTTCACGTGGTTAATGCTGGGACTTCGGAAACAGCATGGAAATTTTAGAGAATGGTAACGGCACGAATGGCATTTTCGAAAATAAAACACATTATTTTAATACTAAAGAAGCATATTACAATTTTATATACTACTCATATTCAGATGTTTGACTGAAGAGCGTATCTAAAACATAAATACGGCATTACTCATTTAAATTAGGAAAAGACCCCTCACGAGTGGGGCAAACTGTTGCGTTGACGCCAAGGTGAATAAAAAAGCAGAATTTGTGATATTAATGCTTCTTTAAAAATCGGAAGTCCTTCTCCTCTTAATTCATTCTTGTCCTTAATATTCCATCTCGTGCAGAGTAAAAAAAAAGGAAAGCAGGCCCTTTAAAAAAAAAAAATCGGATTCAGAATAATTTAATTAGAGATCTTCACCTCCAAGCCAATAATTTACTCTTCTTTCTGTCACTGCAACTTAGGATGTTAAGCATTCCAATTGCTAAAACAGATTATTTTTGAAGAGTAAAATTTTTTTTTCTTTCGATCTTTTTTCCCTCTTCCACTTTAGTTATTCCAGTTGTACAGATTATCCTTGAAGATGCAAGGCTGGGTGCTAAGCGCAGACTGTTGGAATAAATCGAAAATTTAGCAACCAGAAATGGTTGAATTATTGGCATACAAATTATCTAATCAGTTCTCGTAGAGAAAAATTTTTGCTTTCAATTTTAAGCCATAAATTTATATTTAAAAATGTCGAATAACGCATGAACCAATATTAATATTTCAAAACGGTAAATTACTTTTTAATTTTTCATATTTCTCAAAGAGAAAAAAGCTGTTATATGATATTTAAAGATTTAAAAAGAGACAATATGTTTTTATTTCTCACACTTACAAAAACTCCTTTCGCGTTCTCCTTCAAAGCGTTATAGAAATAGTTTATTCAACATTTTCGCACTCATAAAAAAATAACAATGTTGCCGCCTTTATGATACAAGCTCAACTCACTCAAAATTCTTTTCCTCGAAGGATTAAAACTTATATATTATTGCATTTCCTAACATAAAACTTTTATTGCTGGAACTAAGGTATTGAAGCTGATTTACGTTTATGGAATAGGCTTCAAGACAGCTTTCCTAGCAGATTAATAATTTTGTTATTAACAAAAATTATTAATTAGACATAAAGCATAAAAGTTCTTTTTGGGGGGGGGCAGGGGGCACCTGATAACTTTTAAAACAAATTACCTTTCACATATTTTGTAAAATCACTTTCGGAGAGGAACTTACTAGTCTGTTAAGTAATTACGGGAGTTTGCTTTCTCTCTCCGTGTAAAAAACAGGTTATAAGAGCACTTGTATTTAATAAATAATCTGCTAAATTGAATGATTACCATCCGAAAACATCAAATATTATTGCTCTAATCAAGAATGAAAATGTAACAATTTCACGTGAATTTGTTAACCCTTTGTGGCACAGTGTGCCCGGTATGAACACACTTAAAAATTTAATTCTGTACAGAAAAATTGAATGAAAAAGGATTTATAAATTACTATACGTCACTCTAAAACTTCTTTATTTATAGTAGATGGCAGCTCAACACAAACCAGTCCATATATTTTAGCCATGTTTAGTTTTTTAAGACCCTCATTTTTCAAAGAAATCTTCCAGATTTTTTTTAGGGTATAAAAGGAATTGTTTGAAAAGAAATTTCTATGTTATTTTTTTGGCTGTATGCTAAGCTCCTTATTCTATATTAGTTTTAAAATTTTACCTTGAAATCTTGCCTAAAATAAACGGCGAACCCTAGGTGTGCCCAGACCGGGCTCACCGATAATCTAGGATAACTGAGAGTCTGTATTCTTTGTTTCTTCACATCTCATCGGTCAGTTCATTGACAACAATGCTCGTTTCAGCACTCTTTTCGAAGCTCTATTCAATCAGTGTGCCCACAGAATTAAAACGATAAGTGCTATCTTCACAAAATTTTACTTGTATACTCCTCTAGGCCTAATTAGACTGCCTACCTTTTTTTTTTTAATCAAAACTCCGCCTTTAAAAGGTAGCGTGCCGGAAAGGGTTAAGACAAGCTCATCAAGTTAAGTAAACTGAAGGGTAGATTACAGGTGATTTAAAAAGAAAGGGGGGGGGCTACAAGTGTTTCGAAAGACGATCTAACAAGTTCCTAGTTTTCAGACAGCAGTTTTCTGCGCCTCCTCGTCTTATATTGTCTTAATGCACATATCACACCAGACCCAACAAATACTAAGTAAAATTGAAGGGTAAAATGGGATTTATGAGATATGATTTTAAATAATACAAACGAATTAGATCTCAATGGCTGATGAGCTAAAATTTTTATTTAAATCAATGCTAGCCCTCACCTGAATTTCGTCTAATTTTGTAATCATATGCGTGGCTGTATCTGTATATTTTAGCGTTCTTTAACAGATGAGAATCAGGTCATCCTGGCACCATTAAAATCGTATCTAGTACTGATACCGTTTCCAAAACAGCCATGGCAGTTTTATTCCCATTACAGCAAACTTCAGGAATTTTATTCCCAATTCAGCCTGATCAGGAAGTATCCTCTGATCTTATTTGCAACATAGTCTGTGTTTTTACATTTCCTTCTATAAACAAGAATACGTAAAGTGAGTGTTTTGTAGGACATAACACGTCTTTATCTGGTTTATGTTATTGTGATATGATTATATATGAAAATAATATTCGATAACTATTTTGGCGTTATGTCCTACTTCAGGCTTTTCTTTGTCCCCTTTTATATCTCGATGTGGGGAAGTAAGAAAAAGAAAAATATGTATGAAATGATGTCACAATGACTCTCCGTCTCTCAAACTTCGCGTTCAAACAATGTTTAGACACAATATTAATGTTTGGGTTATATTCTAAATCAACAGTTTCGAATTTGAAGCTCTTCTCTCGCTGTTAGGAGGGCAGCATTTATTCTTTGTACTTTTGTGGACTGGTCTTGCAGGAGAGTACGGATCGCCCGAGCAGCCAACAACGGAGCATGCCACTTTTAAGTTCTCGATAAGAAATTATGTAACTGTAAATAATTTTGTATATTAAAGTTTGTGTTGTGGAATTAGACGGATATTACGAAACAACAGTAAATATAAAAAGTGTTCTATCTGATTAAAATTCGTTATTATTATCTTGAGATGCCAAGCATATTTCTGAAGAATAATGGCAGCTTAAATATTTTGACTGAGAATGTAAAATGACAATTTTTGAGGCTTTTCCATAAATCCCCAAAAAGATTTATGAAAAACCGATGCTGCTTAACAGTTTTCAAAGGCTAATTTTTAAAAACATGCGTTTCAGCGGTAAGGATACCGAGCTCCATGTAGAAAAATGGATTCCTTACAACTGTTTCTCTCTATGTATCAAAGGGAGTTAATATTCGAATAAAATGTCTGCCTTTCCGGCTAGAATAAGTATTTTCCGCCCACCTTAAAATATTTCCCTTCTTCGAATTTCCTTGTTTCACTTAGAATTTATTTCAAGTGTTTTAAAATGCGTAAATTTTACTTTTGAATTTCTTCTTCTAAAGCATACAACAAGAGGCTTTTCATATTAATAATTATTATATGGCTAAGCGGAGAAAGCGGATTTAATATGAAGTTAGTGGTAGTTTGGTAGGCATGCAATGCAATTTTAGCAAAGTTTGGTAAGTAAGTAAGTAAGAAGATAAGTCTGGTTTATTTAATTATGGCAAAGCACACTAGAGCTATCTGCCTAAGGGAAGGGATGCCTTCTTGGAGGACTTTCTAAGGGAAATGGCTCATATACACGTTACACATAGGGAAAACCACGAAAACGCCGATGCATCCAGCCCGTTCGCGGGATTCGAACCTCGGACCGAACTACCAGTGTTCAGCGATTTTACCGTTCGGCCGCTGGTGGGCTCCAGGGGAGGGAGAAAATAAATTTTTTCCATTCACTCGGAAGTGAAAGTGGAATATGACATATTTTAGCCTAAGTTTTTACTTTGTATTATTTTAGTATAAGTTTTAACCTCATTTCACATGTTTTCAAGTTATGGCACAAGGCAATTTGTTAACGTCTTTCAATAATCTTAGACATTAAGAATATTTTGTCATAATTTTTAAGCTATAAAACAGCTTTATTTAATTCCACCTTTTTTCAAAATTAAAATGTTGAGTTTTGAGAACACTAATGACTATATATACGGCAGTTTCCTTTAGAAAGTTCTTCACGAAGGCATCCTTCCTCTTAAGCAAACAGACCTTGAGGCTTTGCCGTAATCACATAAAACCAAAAACCAAACTGATGTTACATTAAGTTCGCTGTCAAAATCAATTTCCAAAAACACTTCAAACACATGCACTTCTAAAACAACTCCTTTTATGCTTGTGTACTTCAATTTCTGATTCATCTCTTCTGCACATTTATAACATCTCTGGTCAATGACTTTCGTATCTGTACGTATGAGAATACTTCCACTGCTTATTTTCAATTTTATACGTTATGTTTCAATCTAAAAGATCTAACATCATAAGCTAGGGCCTTTTGGCTCTACTGAGTTTAAATATACTCCATTTTTTTAAGACCTTGGTTAAAAGAACTCTTAGCATAACCACTACAATGTAGTGCCACAATCTCCCAAAAGAAAAAGGTAGGGGGAAGGAAAATTAAGGAATGTCAAAAATTCGCGAAACTTTTAACTTCTTTTTTCAAAGACCTCCAGCCTACTGCTGGAAAGAAATCTAACAGTCAACGAGTTTTCTATCAATATATATTTTGTACTTTTAATGTAATAAATATTGTACTTTTACAACACACTAAACCCGAGAAAAGAAAATTTTATTTAGTAAATCACAAGGTTGTAATACTGAGCAGCATTAATTGATACCTAAAATACGTCAGCGTATTAATCAGGAAAGTGTGTTTCAAAATTTACTTTTTCTAGGAGCAATGAAAATATGCCGATGCAACACAGTTTTCATAAAATTGTCTCACTTCAGAAAATTTAGTTTTATTTAGTATGTTACTGCATATCCGATTATGGAGTTTGGTGGAATATCTTCTAAAAGAGGATTATCTTATCTATTTATAAAACAGGAAACCTTAAAAGTTAAGCAGAATAAGTCGTTTCGCTCTGGGTTTAGCACATGGGATGTAACATGAAAACTAAAGAACGTTTTCTTACTCATAAGTAATTTATTTACTAACTTTTAAAACATAGTACCAATTAAAGTGGGTTATTAATCGACACACATAAAGAAGGCTGAATTTCATTTCTTTAAATAACTTACCAAAACTTTAACAATCAATAAGATGTCCAAGTACTTACCTAAAAATAAAAGGAAAAAAAATTAACTTGGTTGAAGGAAACCTTACATACATAAAAATAAAACTAAGAGATAACTATGCAATCAGCAACAGTATTCATGATTAAAATTGCCGAGGCGCCAAGTACTCTTAACAATCTTAATGAAGTAAAATGCAAACCAAACTTTATGGATTTTCCGAAGTTATTGCTGAGATTTCAGAAAAACTCAGAACGAACTTGGAAAACACGAAAAGTATTCGAATAATATAGCAAAATACTGAAAAGAAGTATGTGATTTGACGTGTAACGACAAGATATTCAACGACCTGTATTTGGCGGTGAAAAATAAGGCTTAGCATCGTCGTACTAAAATGGAATCTTAAATCATAAGAATGATGTATCTGTATATAATGTACATACACACTGATTAAAATTTTCTTTGTTTCTTACCCCTAAATATATTTGGAATAACTAACGATCTATGATTTAAATTCTGAAGTTCATAAAAATGACACAACTTGAAAATACAGGTAAAGATCATAGTGTGAGACACGGACGGGCAAACTACAGCCTGCCTGAAGGCTCTATGCGGCAAATTAAAAAAATATATTTATGAAATATATTTGAGATGTTACTATACAATATATAATATTATATATTAAGTATTACTATACAATGTCTAATTACTACACACTATAATGTACAAAGCTCGTGCCAAAACAGAAAAGGGATGTTACGTGATCGGAACAGAAAACAAACTCATGTAGAAGAGGTCTGTTATCTCATTTCATCGACATTTACACCGCGCATTTTAAGCTTCGTCCAGTGCCTTTTTGTTGTGGCACGAGAATAGACTCTTTAGCTGACTGAAGATAGTTAACGGCGAGTATTTAAATGTCGGCTAGCAAGACGCTAAATCTGGAATAACTTTGGCAGAGCCCGTTATAGTAAATAACAAGAAGAGGAGGCTTCCAGACGCTCTAAAACATTTAAATATGCAGTAACTAATTTGCATTCTGTGGAGAACTATGGAAAGAAGAAGTTATAGTAAAGGTTCAACTCTTAATAACTGGTTTAATTAACATAAAATCCTATTACCCCTTTTTTAAAATGTTGCAATTATATTAACTCTGAAAGTGCTTCATCTCAAAGAAGCGGAAGAAAATACTTGTATGTTTGATAACCAATTTCAAGATTAAAACTATTATCATTATTATTATTAACTAAACTTCCATAAATAGTAGTAAATCATATGCTTGACATTCTTCACTAGTCAGTATCTGGATCACCTTCTGAAATCCTGACAGCAATTCCTCCTTCGGCCCACCAGCGGCCGAGCGGTAAAGTCGCTGAACACTGGTAGTTCGGTCCGAGGTTCGAATCCCGCGAACGGGCTGGCTGCATGGGCGTTTTCGTGGTTTTCCCCATGTGTAACGTGTATACGAGCCAGTTTCCCTTAGAAAGTCCTCCACGAAGGCATCCCTCCCCTTAGGCAGATAGCCCTCGAGGCTTTGCCATAATCACACACACACACGCAATTCCTCCTTCTACAACACTGAAGAGTTTTGCTTCTTGTTTTATTAGGAGTTTTAAATTACAAATCATCTCAGTTCTCCCCTTTTTGAGGAAACAATATTTTCTTACAATTTTCATCGTAAATTTAATAATAATGGGATGTAAATAGGTGTCAGTTTTTCCTAAGAAAGTTTTTTAAAAATTTCCCTAAGAAAATTTAACGAAATGGCTTGGTGGTACTACAATCTGCATACTGATGCACGTAATGCATTTAATCCGAATTCTGAAACATTAAATATGATGGTACATGAGAGACCGTACGGACGAAATTCAGCGATGTTTCTTTAGTTTTATTATTTATTTCATTCAGGTAAGAAACACAGTTTTCTGTCATCGATTCCAATAATATTTACACAACCGAACAGTATTCCCGGAATTCCTGATCTGCTGCAAATTGACACACCCAGCGAAACTGATACAGGGCACATGAATGAGTTCCCTACTACTTCACCTATATACACAAACATAATAAAAATACACACACATAAAGAAAACAACACATTTATTGGCATTTTTAAAAAAACCTGAAATAACGTTAAAACATTGAAAACACTTGACACATACATACACAAGAAGACAGATCGTTCAAATGAAAAGTTGCGTAAGCAATATTTGCTATTGCGGAACTTGGCAGACATTTTATATGATCAAGATATAACGATTCTTTCACAATCCCATATAGAAATTCTAAGCGACAACATATGAAAACTGCCATTTTTCACAAATAAAATATATATATATATATATATATAAAGTATAAAATATCAAGACCTATCAAACATATCTAAAAGTATTCCAGAATTTAGCTTTAGTAATTTATGTCACATTAAGTGAAAATGAAACGATTTATAGCGTAGGACGCAAAAATGGTATAGATAGTTCGTTTTATGACGCTTCGTTTTATTGCACTGCTAACGTTATTATTATTATTATTTAATCGGGATCAAGCATTACTGTTTTCAGTTCCAATAAAATCTTATCGGATTTAAAAAAAAAAAAAAAAAAAAAAAAGATCAGAAGCATCAGGGCATCATATTGCCGGTCGATAACGCATGCGATGTTTTATTTATTGTCAAGATTATGAAAGTGCATTGCTCATTAACGTACGAAAATCAGTCATTTAAAAATAAATTTTTAATGAAATCGTTTATAAGTGTGACAAACAAATTATTGTTCCGAATTTTGTATACATGTAAAAAATTTTAGCGAAACTGTACTAATGTAACATGAAAGGTCTCAAGAATGTGAGGCTTCGTCGAAAAAATAAGGTATTAGGGACAGGTCCAGTCAACAATGAGAAAAATGGGCAAATTGGCGAGACAGCGCCAAACTGGCGATTCTTTTGGCGACTAATTTTTGCCCTCAAATTTGGCGAGAAATCTCCAAAAATCGCAAACTTGGCAACCATTTGGCGACATTTGTATCTGATCCCTGCACAACTGTAACTGTATCCGACCCTATATAACTGTACCTGTGCTTGAATTTCAGTGGGTGCAAAACAAGTCTTCTGTCGAAGGAAAACTATACAAGACCGGTGAGAGCAGCAGTTTTCAGTTTAGTTCAGAGTTTAGCTCAGAGATCCCTTATATATTCAGGTTTTGTACGTTGTACTGTGTTTAACGGTGTTTATAGTTTGAAGTGGTAATTACTCGCAAACTTTCCCTATGCAGTCCAGAGCGCGGACCATTGTTTGTCCTCAGTCAGAAGGGCTGTACGAGTATGAAAAGTTCCAGAATTGTAAGGTTTCCCTTTTGGGAAAATAAATTTTATCAAGCTATTATCGGTTCTGTGCATATTCAATCTATTACGAATCCATACGCACGTAACAATATCGTATAGGTTTTGACCCAATTTATCGTTGATAATTAATTCAGTTTTCGATTTCGTTTGGCGATTTAATTGAATAAATAAAAGCCTGCAAGTCGCAAAAGTGCTCAGAAATACAACGCAACTTTTACTGATTTAAATGTATTATTTCAGAACGGTGTTTGTCAATACGTTTCAAAATTGAAAAAGTTGACTACCATAGTTTACTTTTTTTTTTTAAATGCATTTCTAAAATTTTGCAGCTTATTTTGCTCTTCTCCTAGCCACTCACCTGAGGCAAGTGCCACCATATCTTCCCCTTCTGTTTTTTAATACCAAAATATTCATGCAATCTGAACTAGCTTACCTTAACACCCCTTAACAACTAAGTATGTTTTAATAGTAGTGTTTCCCATTCTTCTTTTCCTTTTGTCAGTATAACGCAGTATGGGTTACGCAAGGAGATTTTTCAAAATCGTCGTAGAAAGAGTGAGGAAATATACTGGAACTCAAAACGACCCAAAAATTATGTGTTCACTGAAACCATTACGAACACGTAAGTGCGAAACACTATGTTTTCAAACCCTTATAAATATTTGTGGATTACTATATTACCCATTATACTTCCGCACATTGGCGTCTGCATCCAAAAAACCGTAATGCCTCTACAGTGGCGCCCGAACTAATAGGTGGTGGATGATGATCCTCCACTACCAGGATTTGGCGAGTGTGTCCCCCCGCATTTCCAGTTTAAAAAAAAAAAAAAAAAAAAAAAAAACCCTTATGACTCTACAATACGTTTACCGTAAAGACACTTACGTCACAAACATTCACTTCTCTTGTCCTGGATTCCAGGATTCGAACCCAGCCCCAAACCTAGGAGTCCGTCAGCATGCAATAAACATCATACCGAGCATGAGAGCCTTTTCAAAGTGAAAGGTAAAATTTTTGCACGTTAAGAATAAAGAATTATACAGTAAAAATTATTATTCAACAGTAAAGAATTGCTGTTGTGTCGTGACATATTTCACTTGTCTGACAGTAATATCAGAACGAGACCACGAGATTCATAGTGGCAAGGAAAGTAAAACTGCACCTGTCGTTGGCAAGAGCCTTGAGCGCTATACAGGTGACAGTACGACTTCGCTCAATTCCGCTCCCAATTTTGATGGAGAGCACCTCGGGGGGCGGTTCCAAGGGTCTCCCACCCCTTTTCCCCTACCATCAACCTCTCAAGAGGACTTTCAGCTAGACATATATTTAGACAGCTCCCATGCCGCGAAGACACTATACATTTACAAACATCCATGTCTTCTCCGGGATTCGAACCCGGTCCCTTCGGTACCACTAACCACTATACTGTCTGGGCGGAAAAGTAAAGAATAAGTTTTTATCAGTGAGTAAGGGAAGTTTTTATTTAATCGTATTTTATCTTCTTCTAGTGTTTCATTTGAGTATTCAGAATTATATGCTTTCGTTGGACAAGTTAAAGAACTAATCACATCTTAATTATTTGTTGAACTACAACCTTCTTGCATCTAATTCCTGAGAAATTAAAATATGTTCGATAATTTTACTTTAATTTGGTATGTGAATAGCTTTACTCCAAATTTACAAATGCTGCATAGATTTTCCTTTAGAGAAAAAATATTAAAACTACATAGAAAAGTTAGAAGAAAAATGGGCAGTCGAAAAAACCGATATCTAACTCGTTTAAACGCTTAACTTGTCTCCGCTACGTTCGACGTTGTTTCATGATGCTTTAATGAAACCAATTTACTCTCATTAACGATAACGGGAGATTTTAACAGAGCTCTTTTCGCGGTAAAATATCGCCACGTGGTACGAAATACATGCATTCAAGAAGGAGATCATGTTACGCCTCTCATTAACAAGATGGGCCTTCCCAGTCGACAACACAATAACTGTATCATATTCAGTTTGGTTAAATACTATCAAGGACACCGCACACGATGGTCTCAAAGCTTATTCTATATCTTTAAAAAGAATTGGGGATAGATAGGACAGCAATTTCTATTGGCTTGAAAAGTGATAGTAGAACACCTACTTTCGATAAAAAGAACAAATGTAGCTCTATCAGAAAAAACTGCAGTCTTTTTTTATACGTCAATTTACATGGTATGGAGTTAGTAAATTTAATGCCCCGCCAAAGTAAAGATACATGCATAATTCGCTTGGTTTTGTTTATTTGATTAAGGCAAAGCACTTGCGGGGCTATCTGCCTAAGGGAAGGGATGTCGCCGTGGAGAGCTTTCTAAGGGAAACTAGCTCACATACATGTTACACATAGGGCAGAATCTGCCCACCAGCGGCCGAGCGGTAAAGTAGCTGAACACTGGTAGTTTGGTCCGAGGTTCAAATCCCGCGAACGGGCTGGCTGCATGGGTGTTTTAGTGGTTTCCCCATGTGTAACGTGTATACGAGCCAGTTTCCCTTAGAAAGTCCTCCACGAAGGCATCCCTCCTCTTAGGCGGATAGCCCTCGAGGCTTTGCCATAATCACACGCACACTCATGGGGAAAACCATTAAAACACACAGCTTTTTCGCCAAGATATGAACCCAGGACTGATCTACCATTGTTCAGCGACTTAACCGTTCGGCTGTTGGTCGGCTCTAAATGCACGTTCATACTTATTTTAGAGGTACATTATTATATACTTTATACATATTGTAGACTTATACATAAAAAAGCGTGCATTGTGTTGGTAGTTAATGCAGGTGAAGATACCTGAAAATATATACTTAAATAACATAGTAGTTAGTATGATAAAGGCTAACTAAAGTAAGCATTTTGCAATGCAATATATCGCTGCATTGCTTAAAAGTGTTTTCGTTGAGTCTCTCTGTTTCAAGGCGATTCCTCTCGTCTTTGCTGCAATGCTATACAGTCATATGAGCATCAAAATGTCAGCAGATATAGTACCTTTCTGCCGTTTGGTAAGTAACATACAATTTACTTCAAATAACTTGCATAAATTTTCTGTGCGTTCGTTACAGAATTCCAGGTAAAGCTTTCAATAATACTAAAGAAAAGTACGTAGATTTTTATTACAGATACGCCTCGGATAGTAAGGTACACCTTTAATTAAGGTTATGCTATAACAACGAACTAAAATTTAGCTTCAGAAGTTGCATTTTTCGTACGAGAAGTTCCAGCAAAGGTGTCATATGAAAAGTCAAAATGACAATTACTGCTAAAAGCATTGAGATTACTAAAAAGAAGAGTCACAATAAAAACGAAACAAAAGCCTTTCTTTTTATGTTCATATGATTCAGTGGGAAACATAAGCGAAACCGAATTTTTCTTGTCTTAATATATTCGATATTTTCCAGGTTAAACTCTCCCCCTTCCTCTCCCCGTCAGAAACGTTTGCAGGGCATCTTTTGGCAAAGCTTTTTTTCGGTAGCACATATTACAGTTTTCCATGTAACATTAAACTAAAAAAGGTAATTCATATCATCCGCACGACCTGGTAAGCAGCCAATTCACTAGCATAAATCATTTTAGAATATGTGTTACTAATCTACGTTGCACGAAATCATTAATCAATATTAAGTATATATATATTTTTTATATCTTCGCTCCTCCCCCAATTTAAAAACATGTTAAAGTGCAACACAGGGAAAGATTTACGAACACTATATCGCAGCTTCCTTACTGTTTTCTACAGTAACCGCAGTTTTTGTTGAAGCGAAAAAATATATTTGTGTTGTGACCTATCTCGGTTGTCTGACAGTAACATCTTCACTCTGTCCCGCCCCTAATTTTGATGGACAGCACCCAGGGGACACGGGTTCGAGGGTCTCCCACCCATCTTCCCCTAGCACTAACCTCTCGAGAGCACTTTCGGCTCGCAGAATATTTAGAGTGCCACGGTACCGACACTATACATTTTCAAACATCCATGCCTTCTCCGGGATTCGAACCTGAGCCCTCCGGTACCGCAGTAGGCTAATTTAGGAATGTGCCATGAGGTCTGCATGTTATGTATGATACATGGATATCGAGTCACGATATTCAGATGAATCAAATAATCTCAAAAGGATGAAAATTAAATAATGAGAAGCTCTTAAGAAATAGATAAATCTTTTTAAGACATACGGTGTCGAAGTTTTTGAAAAGAGTGATAAAGTTCAGACAATAATACCTCAAACAATGTGACTAGTCATAATAATAAATATGAGCGAACTGAACGTCGGGTGAAAGTCCTAGAGAATAATTTAAAACTACCAGTATATTTTATAAAATTTTTGGATATTTTTATTGGATAAAGAACGTTTATCTAAAAACTATCATAAATTTGGGGTCCTTAACATCGTTTTAATAAGTATAGTTCCTAATAATACTACATTAGTTTCAATGGTAATTAATTTCATTAATACTTACAGTATTATGTAATAGCGAGTTAATAATAGATATTTCAACTTCATTCTCTCTTAACGTCCTATTTTATGTTTATTAGCAAAAATTTTTATTTCATAGTAACTAATTACGATGCATGACAAAGTAATTTAATATACTGCATATTCAGTGTTGGAGGAAATAAAACAAAGATAATAAAATCAACGACCCTTATCTTAGGACACTGAAATTTTGAGAAGCGCAGTGGTCTCCTCCCTCCCGCCTTTTTTATCCACCCTCCAGTTCGATGCCAAACACAGTTGCCGGAAGAAGCTGGTTGTGCCACTATAAATAGGCACGGCAAATTCGTCGGAGCTTCTTGCTCTGTGCCATTCTGCACCCAAACCGTTTCATGCATCTGCGCACTTCATGGAACACTTGACCTTCTTTCTTTCAAACAAAAAAAATCTCATTTCCTTTTTTTTTTTTTTTATCTTTAAAAAAAAAGTATCCGTGGTCATTAATTTGACATACTTTTACTTTCTCTACTTACAGAAACGACAATTTTACTAATCACGTACGAAAAAAAAAAAAAAAAAAAAAAAGAGAGAGAGAGAGAGAGAGCTTTTGCACTTCAGTTACTTTTGAATCTCCTTTGATTTCTTCGTTCATATTTCCTAGTTAGTAAGGATTTCAAATATCTTCTCGGTAAAAAAGTCCAACAATCACCTTGGTTAAACATTTATTCGCTTACTTGCAATGTTTCCAACTAAATACTCTTATAGAATTGCTTAAATTAACTCGTTATTATGAGTATACTCGTAGTTGGCACTCTCATAAAACATTTTATCACAAAAATCGACTACGATGCAACTTGTATAATTAATAAAGCAATTAAAAATTATCTAAATTCAAATCTTTCATATAAATACATGGTTTGTATATTTATTAGTTCAAAGAGGCTTTGTCCCTGAAGGACTACTGTTTTCGTTTTGCGATTCTGCGTTGAAAACTTTAAGAGGTTGTATCACTTTTCAAATCGTTGCCACCAAATATTATCGCCCTGTATTATATTTGAAGAAATTAAATAATGAAGAATCTGCATAAATGTATGCATGTTTCTGGCATTGTGATAAAACAACGGTACCTAAAGCCATCCAGTTTTGAATGACGTAATCCTATTGCGAATATGGGCATCTGAAAGCCCAAATTTAAAATTTGTTTTATTAGCGATTTCATATTTTATAAACCTTTAACGAATTTTTGATTCACGAACTCAACGATTTAAAAGCGAGCAATGGCCATACTCTACGAGAGGAAAAAACCTTTTTATCTCCAGCGCGCGGAACTGTGTATAGGAAATTCTTAAGATACGCTCATTTAAAAATTATTTTGCGACATTGCTGTTGAACTGAATTTTATGGTTTACGAGCAAAGAACATAATATTTAATAAATAAGGGTAACACACAAAACGTTAAAAAAAAAAAAAACATCCCTTTGGACGTAATTTATAATCTGAAATCTTTCAGTGTTTTTTTTTAACCATTAATTAGTTAAAATTTGCTGGCGTGATGGGACCGTTTTTGAAAATGTTGCTCCGCAGCGAACGTGTTAATATTTAAGGTGCAGAAAGTCTTATACGCGAAAGTCCTTACGCAAAGATGAAATGAAAGCCATGCAAGGAAACATGAGATCCAGTTAAAATGAAAATAAAAATTTTAAAAACAAACACACAAGATGCCAAAAATATTTTGTATCAATATACAGTACAAAATACAAATACAAGATACTTCCTTTCTAAATTTATTATTAATGCTATCAATATTATTGCTTGTAAGAAAGATGTTTCTCTTTCATAGTACTATGTCTGAAGGCAGAAATTACAGGAGTTGAAAGACGTTCACCCAATAAGCGAACGAAACAACATCCATGCATCCTCTTCCACAACATCCACCCAGTGTTTGGCTGTTATCATTCTCAGCTGGCGAAAGCTATCACTCAACACACGCGCGTCACGTGAAGCGAATCGTGACGTAAATCTTAAAAACAATTTAAACTTTTCAAAAGTGCAGACAAGCAAAATCAAAATGTGCCTCGCGCAGCACTAACTTCGTGGTAAACATTCGCGAATTCTACTGTATATTTAAAATGCAAATTTTTCGGCGGAAACCTTAGCTGAGACTTTGCTGACGTAACAATGAATGCGTAATCATTACTTAGGGATAAAATTTTAACAAAAGGATTCGTATGAAAGCACTAATGTTTCTACGGGGAGAATAAATTTTGTTTTCTTGCGTTTTTGAACACGCTGACAGGAAACACAAAAACAGGAAAAAAATGAGAATGGTATAGTTACTATCATCGCTGGAAATGACTCATTCGCAATGGGAGGGGGGTGTTACTTAGTATTTAGATGCGATATCGTGCGATTTTGAATGATCTTAGTTCTTCTTCGCAGGTATATAAATCTAGATCTTACTAAACAGTCAGAGCTAATTCTCTACGTGAAACAATTCTCAACTGTTAACATACAAATACCGATATGCTTCGAAATTTAAGTTCCCGCTAATTGTTATCAAATTCTTAATGGACAATCTTCCTTACTATGTTCATCACGAAAATGATATTGTCGACTGGCTAATGAACAGCGTTTCGAACAACTTCAAATTGCAAAAAATATTAATGTTTCATCAAGTTCCAACTACGTCTACAATGAGAAAGCTTTGAAATTAATCAAAATTCAAATTTTAAATTCAAAATAAATAAATAAATAAAAGATAAAAGATAAAAAGCCATACAAAATTTTATTTTATTTTATTTTACTTTTATTTTTTTAGCCCGTAGAGTGTTGCCATTGCTCGCTTTGAAATCGTTGAGTTTGTTATTCAGAAATTCGTTAAAGTTTTACAAAATATGATATCGATAATAAAACAACGATAATAACACACATTTATGCAGATTCTTCATTATTTAATTTTTTCAAATATAATACAGGGCGTATAGTATTTGGTGGCACGTTTTCAACCTTTCAAAGTTTTCAACGCAAAACGAAAACAATACTCCTTCAGGGACAAAGCCCCTCTGGACTAATAATATGCCAGCTGAATATGCAGTGCACGAATGTACAGACTTCTGATAGCTTACTTTCCAGCACTAATCTATTCTCTTTATTCGGGAAGTCTTAGGTGTGTTCCGTTGGATTATTCAACTTGGCTTAGCAAGCAAGAGCAACTACAACAACACAAGGAGAACAGAAAATCACCAGAAATCTTACTTGTATCAACCAGTTTAAACCCATAAGATAAGAAACTACACACAGGAATTCGTGCTTGTGCCGAATGAGGCGCCCATCAAATAAAAGGGAACTAATTGAGGCTATAATTGTTTTCTGGCATCATGTAATAACGAAAGAAGAGCTTAAAACTCTTGTCAGCTCAATGAAACGTCGATGTGAAGCTGTAATCAAAAATAAAGGGTACCCTACTAAGTACTGATAACTCGCTGCAATCATCACTATCTAATGCATATCGATAACTATTATCGTTTAACCTTTTTTTTTTTTTTTTTTGGTATTGCAAATAATTGAATTTTGTGTTTTGTATTAAATTCAGTAATAAATTCTCTTTAAAATGATATATACAAGTTTGCATTTTGTGAAACGTAACGTTTTCTATAAGCATACAAAGTTCAAAAACATAAAAATTTCCAAAAGTGTCCACAATTTTGGCCACCACTGTATACTGCCTTACTTTTTTTTATCAGAGCTGCCATTAAAAATTTTGATTTTAGACTGAAACATTATTTTAAAGTTGAAAAAACTAGCAGGCTGCCGAAGAAAAAGGTCAAACAGACTTTAAACACATTTTTCATTATACTATCACATGAAGAGATCCGAATCTAGGTCATCTCTACTGTAACGAGGAGAAACTGCAGCGTAAATCTGACTTAGACGTGAAGATTTTTGTCATCTTTCAAGACATAATGAAGTCCTTAGAGCAACTGTTTGACAGCTGAGTGTCAGGATTCTCAGAGTAGCATTAAAAGATTCAGGTACAGTCTACTTTTGGCTTTTGTTTTAACTAAGAAGACACACATAAAAGAAATTACCTCTCGACTATGGCATTCCTAACTGCGGTTATTAGATTTTATTTGCTTATCAGAATACGACAAGGGTTATACGTCTAAGAAAAAGAATGCTTTCACACAGGACCTTTAGTGGAAATACTATGAAAAAAACCATGAAACCTAAATCCGAATCACCAGTTTTCAGAGGCTTTAACTCAGCCATTAGATGGCATGAGATTATTAAAAGAGATGAAAAGCATCAAAAAGTATTTTTCGTGGTTTCTTTGGATGATTATGGTTTAGACAGAAACCAGATTCTAAATTTCAATTGTAATGCCACTATTGGCAAAAATCCCCCCGCGTAGTGAACAAAAAATAGCTTCTCAGTTGCAAATGTTTAATGATGGAAATAAAAATCAACGCTGGATTAAAAAAAAGCAATTAACTGAAGGAATATTATAAAAAAGTATGCATAAAATTAATATTTACCAAAAAAAAAAAAAAAAAGCCACAAGAATGTCTGAAAATACGACAAAAACGAGCTCGATTAAATGTCATGGAAATTAAATAAAAACTTAAAAACTTAAGTAATTAATTTTATATATAAATTAAAAATCTTTCCTATTGTTTAACGCGCATTTATGAAATACTGATTAAGCACTGCCATTTGTTTGTTCCAATACCTTTTTTTTTTCCCTCGATATGAAACAGTATCTAGTATAGACAGCATAGATATGCGGTCTTTCAATCGCCTGGCATCCATGACTGTTTACACAGAGACTCGTAACAACACTACAGGCTTTTGCGGAAATCGGACAAAACTGGAGCAAAATATGTCTACTGCTCGAAAAAAACTAATATCTTAGTCTCCCGAAATACACAAGGCCCAGCAGCGACTGAGCGGTAAAGTCGCTGAACACTGGTAGTTCGGTCCAAGGTTCAATTCCAAGGAACGGGCTGGCTGCATGAGCGTTTTCGTGGTTTTCCCCATGTGTAACGTGTATACGAACCAGTTTCTCTTAGAAAGTCCTCCACGAAGGCATCCCTCCCCTTAGGCAGATAGCCCTCGAGGCTTTGCCATAATCACACACACAACCCGAAATACACATTCCGTTATCATACCAACATCAACCTAAGATTGGATTTGGTGTACTTCTATACATTTTGTAAAATAAAACTGAAATTTTCTGTTCTATAAAAACTGTAAATATTACTGACTTTTGATCAAAAATGAGCGGATTATTACAGCACAGCAGTTCCCTCAAAACTTCTTGTCTCAATGAGAAAAGCAGATTTCAGTGGAACCAGGCACATAAAAGCCCTGAAAGCTGATCCACAGAAATAAGCACTGTTTTCTGATCAGTCAACTTTCATATAATTCTACACTTAAAGATGTTTATAGATATCAAAAACAAGCAGCAGGAGCTTTCCTTCTAAATTTTGTTTTTTTCAGTAAAATATGATGATAACTTAGCGCTGTTTACAGAAAGTTCATTATCACCTTATAAGTAAGAATAAATAGTACTGATTACGAAAATATTTTAATAGACCATGTCCACTGAATGGCGCAGACACGGTTTCTTACGAATAGCTCATCTTTCAAAATAATAATAATGCCCCATTCGCCGAAACCAAACTGTTCAAGTATGGTTAAAAGAACATAAAATTACACATCTTTCCGGAACTTCATTCACTGGACCTAAATATAATTGAACCATTGCAGTCTGAGCTGGATAACAGAGTGATATCCCATTTTTCTCTTCCAGCATCTCTAAAGGAATCGAAACAGTTTCTGACAGCGCACTGATATGAAATACTTATAAACACCATTCAAATCTTGTCTGCTTTCACACCAAGAATTTAAACCTTTTGCTCCAAAGATGCTCCTACACCATATTACGTACACAATTTTTCATTCTTTTTGTTGTTTCTATTATTTTAAACAACTCCTGTAAATTATTCTTCACGAGAGAAAAGAGCTTGAATTTATTGACGCAACCCACACGAGATTTTATAATGGTTCGTTCCTTGCTTATTTATCCTGATGTTCAGCAGCAGATACCCTATCAAGATATCGACAGGTGACTACCTTCCTGCAGCTCAGTGTACATGATTCCTGCAGCTCTTTCAATGTTATTCAGCCCAGTGGTTCTTAAGCGTTATGAGTCTGAGGACCATATTTGTATGACGAGGTCTTTGCCAGACCCCTAATTATTAAATACCATGGTTTTAAAATGAATTCAAATAAATAAAATTCAGGTTTGTAAAATCTGTCGTGGACCCCTGACTCTGATCACAGTTTATGAATAACTCATTTAGCCCACCTCTGAGGTAATTTTTGCATGGATGTTTTGTACTATCGCTGCACACCGTTTTCGATACATTAAAGAAAATAGCACAATCTTGCAAATGATACGAAAAACACGGTCGCCCGGATGGTATAGTGGTTAAGGGAGCCTACTGCGGTACCGAAGGGCCTGAGTTCGAAGCCCGGAGAAGGCTTGGATGTTTGTAAATGTATAGTGTCTTTGCGGTATGGGGGCAGTATAAATAAATGGCGAAACAAATGTCATCTCGTGAGGGGGAAGAGGGGTGGGAGACCCTGAGCTCTCTATGGGCGGAACTCAGCGAAATCGTGAACGTCACAGCGAAACGTCACATGTATGATGCTCAAGGCTCTTGCCAACGATAGGCGTAATCTTGCTCTAATGGCCACTGGTGAATTTCGTTAGCTTCTTCTGATGTTACTGTCAGACAAGTGAGATAAATCGCAACGTAACACAGTACAACAAAAACAAGAACTAATTAATTTACATATTTATTCTTAAGCACTATATTACCCATTTTAACAAGATAACCGGACTCTTGGCCAATTTTTCAATAATAATAATAATAATAAAAGAAATAATAAGGTGGAGACTGAATACTATCAGACCATGAAATCACAACTGCGCATCAAATAGCAGCTTAAGAAAAGCCAACTATCATAATTGCTGATACGGGAAAAAAAAAAAAAAAAAAAAGAAAAAAAGAAAAGAAAAAAGATAACGCTTTTACGATGAACGTCTATTGGGAACATACGAGATGCTTATCTGTTTTAAGGGATATGTACTAAACGTATCTATCTACCAGCACTTGAAAAGCCACTAAAAGTTAATGCACAATAACTGCCATCAGATGAGTACACACATCACAAATTAATTGGCATTTAAAGCACAAGAGTGCTGATTTATTGCATTAAGTAGTTAAATTACATGTTATAAATCTTTTCGTGCAGCTTTTAAAAATAAAAACTACACAAGAATTTTAATATACTCTTTAGAGTCTTTTTTTTTTTCACGGGAGACGTAAAGAATGAGCAATGTCCAAGCTGGGACTCGAACCTGGACCTCTCGAACACGCACCGAATGTGCAACCGTTACATCACCAAGGCATGCTGAAAGGAGGGAGGAAATACTTTATATACTCCTCCTTTTAAACGGCGACTGGGGATTAGGGGACCCAATCGGCAAACCCTGGTCGTGATGAATTATTGTCCACCACCTTTTAGTTCGGGCGCAACTATACAGTCATTCCCACCTTTGAATCAGGAGACGTGAGACGTGCAATGGCCTCGTCGGGACTCGAATCTACACCTCCCGAATATGCGCCGAGTGTGCTACCGTTACACCACGAAGGCATGCTGGAAGGAGGGAGAAAATACATTATAACTCAATGTCTATAATATACTTTATAAATAAATAAGAATACTAATGGTAAATAAGCAAAAACAACATATTTTTTCAGATGTTTAAGATTGTCACAGAACTATACACAAAGCGAACTTTTTTATATTAAATGACCGCCAGTAATTCGAAATTTCTATTAGCTTAAAAAAAAAAATAAATAAATGCTACAGAACAAAAATTACGAGCGAGGCCTGCAGCTAAGCAACTATATGACCAGGTCAGTACAATAAAGCTCAATATTACACTAATAAGAATTAAAAACATTAAATCCTAAGAAATCCACCAACGGTTCTATATGATTTAAGTCTTCTGTACAGTGGTCATCTTAGACAGATAAGCCTTCAGTACCGATGTTTATGTTATTTGCTTCAAATTCCTTGGCGCTTCAACTTGAAAATCTCCATAAAATATCATCTTCCCATAGTTCTGACAGTGCCTTGCTAATATCTACCAAATTATATATAATGGGCTTCAATCGACTCGATTCCCGACGAAGTAATTTAAATGTAAAATTGATTATACGATTTGTCGTATTCTGATCGACTAATCGAGTCGAAGTTCACTTAACCTACTATGGTAACCACGCCTGCAAACGACCAATATTTTTCAGAATATGAATAAGCATCGGTTCTGAACACTTATTTAAGATGACGTACACCAAAGAAGACCAAATTAATCTGGAACCCAGAGTGCTTACATTCGGAAGGATACTATATGCATCGTGCCAAAAATTTTGAGACATAAAAAACTATTTAAGTCTGCTATCAATCTAAACTACAAGATATTTACAGTGGTCATCGATTAATACAAAGGCTACTTCTCTAAGATGGTTCTTTCTTTCGCATGGTCCCCTCGGACAGGTGATGCTTATGACACTGTATATTTATGTTCTTGTAAGTACTGATTAGTTTCGGAGATGTGTGACGCAAGAAATTTCATTATAGCATTAATCGTCTTTAAACTACATAAAGCAGTATAGGTGTTACACGTATTACTAACGTTAGACATAAAAATGTGACGAATTCCTTCAATAGATCTGCGTATGTTTAGTTAAAATAAAAAAAAAAAAAAAAAGAAGAAAAGACTATCATAGATTGGGATTCATGATACTGGCAATTTTTTCAGTGTTTCTAGACTGACTACACGGTTCTCTCCCACTGGTTTCTAAATTACAAGAAGCATATGCTTAACTCATGAATTTTCAAAAATTTCTATACCTATTTATTTACAAATAAAAAAAAAATGTCCGCAATGCAGCATATCCATTTGATGGTCAACTGGCTGAACTTCAATAGCGATTAAAATCCAGAACTATTAACCGAAAGGGAAAGTTCTTTCCTTTGCAAAAATAAACAAAAATATTGGTGAATGGTTGGAGAGTAATCCGAAATAGTAAAACAACAATCTAGAGAATGAATGACAACAAAACAAAACAAAACATTACAATAAGAAAAACAGAAACAGTAATAGGCGAGTGCTGAGTCAATGTCCTTGACCAAGCTAACAGTAGGGGAAGGAAAAAAATTAACCTTGAAATCATGGAAGCGCTAGCTGTAGTTATTAGAGCGTTACGAACAGCAGAGAAAGAATAAAAATTCTAGCACTCTCTTATTCCTCATAAAAATCCGCGTTTTATTTCAGCTGCTTCCCAAACAATTCCATATTTGCTTTAGGAAATAAGTGGAAAGCAAAAACGGTTGCCGATGTGGGACTTGGTCACCGTCAGTATGACGCAAGTCGCAGGGTTGATTATGATTGGAGCTCAAAAATGCGACCCAATATTACCTAGAAAGGCATTTCAAGGCATACTTGTTACTAGTAAAAATAAAATATTTGTATTAAAAGTATGTATGCAATGAAAAGCAACATGTTTGTGTCGATCTTTCATAGCTCTGAAACGAAAAGAGCATTTAGAATTTACTGCACTTAAGATTTTTTATTTTTACCTGTTACTCAATACACTTTGCTATATGAAAGGCAGCTTTGGAAAACTTTTAAAGTTTTCAAAAATAAGAATCCACATGAGACCTTTACACTAAGTAAGGTATTCCGTTATTTCTAACAATTTAAGATATATTAGTTTAGGCGGTTGAAGTTCAAACTTATCGTGTAGCCATAATATTTTTAAATGTAAAATTATAAAACAATATACACTCTTAGGGAAAAAAAAAAAAAACCACTACGCACCAAGAAGGAGCTATCCGAAAGGGACGAAAATCGCTAGAAGTGATGTACATGTACAGAAAAACAAATGATTACAGTTTGAGAAAAATTGGATGATGTATTGAAGTGATTGAGCTTCACAAAGTGAAAAAGTCAGTAACGCGTTTGTCCCTCTCTGGCCCTTATGCAAGCAGTTATTCCGCTTGGCATCGATTGATAGAGGTTGCGGATGTCCTCTTGAGGGATATCGTGCCAAATTCTGCCCAACTGGCGCGTTAGATCGTCAACATCCCGAGCTGGTTGGAGGGCCCTGCCCATAATGCTCCAAACGTGCTCAATAGGAGAGTGGAACAGCGACCTTGCTGGCCAAGGTAATGTTCGCCAAGCACTGTGGCAAGCAGTAGAAACATATGCAGTGTGGGGGTGGGCATTATCTTGTTGAAATGTACGCCCAGGGTGGCATGACATGAAGGGCAACACAACGGGCTTTAAAACTTCGTCGACGTAAAGCTGTGCTGTAAGGTTGCGACGGATGACAACCGAAGGGGGTCCTAATACAAAATGAAATGGCACCCCAGACCATCACTCCTGGCCTGTCTGTCGGAAGACAGTCAGGCTGGTATCACACCGCTGTCCGGGGCGTCTCCAGACTCGCCTTCGCTAGTCATCGGGGCTCAGATCAAAGCGAGACTCATCACTGAAGACTATTCTACTTCAGTCAGTGACATTCCAGTTTGAATGAGCCCGACACCACTGCAAACGGGCTTGACGTTGTACAAAGATCAACAGTAGTCGGCGCAAGGAGCGCCGTGACCTCATCCCCCTTTTTTGTGAGCCGTCTATGAATGGTCCTTGCGGTCACTGAAGTACTAGTTGCACGTACAATCGATGATAATGATGCATCTGGGGCTGTGAGTGCCGCTCTGACGATTGCTCTGAATCGTAATTTCTCCTCTTAAATATCCTGCCAGTCGCGCAGATCAGATGCGCTGTAGCGACAACCGTTCATTCATTGGCAGCCCAAATGTAAAATGTTGCATTTTCTGTCGAAACCTGCACGCATATCAATTTGTGTCCAATTTGGTTTTATCTTGTCGGTGAGGTTTTTTTTTTTTTTTTTTTTTTTTAAGAGTGTATATACTAACTATACAGATTATAGAGTTCATCGAAGACATATATTTTTTGCCTTTAAATTAACACACCCGCCCTGACTGGTAGGTATTATGATTAGCGGTGCTGTCTGCCATGTCGCTCAGCCTGAGTTCGAGTCTCGGATATTTGCAAAATCGCTATCAGATCTGATAGCTAATCTAAGTTGCGAGTCGAAAGAAGCATCCCCGGGTGAACTGATCAGTTTTATGCAAGACAGAGCTGCAATCGAAACGTTTTCCTAGCCTCCTTAAAATGTCCCAGGTACGCGCAAGACACTGCTTAACGGAAATGTTTCAACTATAAACCTCTAGTTCAAACTATTCCGAATGAACCTGGTTTCACGAAACCAGGTTTTGTTACAGTGTCGCTATATGTGATAGCCCCAGGAGTGCAAAGTATATTTGTGGCATGGAGGCACCTAAAATACACAGCGAGCCGAAAATTCTCCCGAGTGGCTCTGATGATAGTATAAGAGGAGTAACACACCTTTGAATCCCCCCCACTTTCAAAACTGCAACCAAACTGAACAAAGTCGTAGAGTGCCCCAGTTTCAGACCAACGACAGACGCATTTCCACCCTCCTCCTCACAATAAATTTCATATATCGATATATGAATTTTCTATATTATGAATATTTTATAATGCATGAATGTTCTGGTATTATCGCCAGACAAATGAGAAAAGTCACAACAACATAGTCAACACACTGTATTTTTGAGACACAGCTCCACGTGATTTCGAGGCTAAAGTTTACTCTAAAAGTGTGATCTAAGTCTTGTTACATGATGTCAACGATACCTGAATTTTATTTTGCCGAAAATTGTCGCATATGATCACCATTTGCAAAGATCCACAACAGATTTACGTCTTTAGATATAATTTCTTAGCTAGATTTTGTAAAATAATCGTGGTATGCATGTGTGCGTAATTACTGACCTCAAAATGTACTATTGATATTCCAAGTAGCTTAGTGGCATACCATGTATATCAATTCACAAACTCCTCAATGCAATTCTGATGCGCAGGACTTCCAAGTACTTACTTAGTACACATTTCGCTTTAGAAAGTCTATTTGATTCAACATTTTGATTGCTGAACGCAGTCAAACGCCTCCCTTGCCAAAATTTTCAAGGACTGTCTCTTCTCCAACCATGTATGAAATCTACAGTGGAAAAACTCTGCATAATATCAGTATGTCACGTACATTATTTGTCTTTGTTACTATGTTCAATACCTTTCAGCCGAGGCATGGATGTTTGTAAGTGTTTAGCGTCTGTGCGGCAAGTTGGTATTCAAAATACACGGCGAGCTGAAAGTTCTCTCGAGAAGCTAGGGGTGGAAAAAGAAGAAAGGTGGAAGAACCTCGAACCAAAGAACATGTATGTAAAGGAAAGGTTTCATAGACATAATGTAAACCAGTTTGATTACTGCGCGGCTATATCGCGAAGGTAGAAATTCTCGTCGTCAAATCCCAGGTATACAGTAAAAATTTAAAGACCTTAATACGATTCATTCTTTGACAAAACTTTTCTTCTTTGCCTTTTCGCTTCTTGACTTTGAGACTTTTATTTGCTGTTAAATGATCGATACCGAAGCTTGATTACTGATTGTATTTCCACCGATACGGAGAAAAAAAAAAGAAGAGTCACAGATCTCTGAACTTTTGATAAACGTGACCTTTGACAGCTAGTTTACGCATGCGGAGCTGTTTCCCTCTGCGACATGAGGGAGCCACACCTGCTTTCGCGAAGCTTTCCTTCTTAACACTACATATTCTTGCTCGAACCGACCAAAGGGATGTTTTCTCAAAATGGGAGCGGAAACTTTAGTTAGGTTCAGCAATACCTTTTTCAGTTCCTGAACCTAACTTAAGTTTTACAGCTCCTACCCGTACCTGTGATCTACTATAATTTTAGCTAATACGCCTCGGAAAAAAAATTACCTGTTTCACCGCCCGCTCAGATCCTACATTATATTCTCACGCGTAAGAGCAACACGTTAATGCGAAAAATAAGTAAATCCTCATGTTTTTACATCTAAGGCAAGTGTTTTTCTACCGAGTTATTTCGATAATTTAAACATTTGGCCTTCAGAGATATATCAGCGGGGTTTCAGTTTTTAAGGGAGAATATTCATACCACAAAAATAAAAGCACCGAAATTACGAAAATTAAAGAATTTTCACGTGGAATTCATTTACCGCATGCAACGGTATCCTAAAAGCCAAACTTCACACACCACAAAAGCTATTACAGCATAATTTCTGCATAAATAACAGAAATGATCCAAAGGAAAAGAGTGAAAATTAAAAATGGTGGATAAAAAGACAACCAGGCTTTACTCCTTTGAACACGTACCGAGAACTGCTGAAGGTCATTCGTTGCTCTTGACATGCAAGGGAAAAAAAATTTCACCCGTCAAGGGCTTTTAAAAAGGATTAGCATTTGCTGATATCCTACGGCATCAAGCACAATAAAAAAAGTTCTGATATTATTGTTTTCCCCTCTGCTCTCTGAGCTCACCTGTCAATGGCATTTATCAGAATGGAATATGTATGTAAGGTGGTGCACGAACTTCTAACAGGATGAGGGCGGGAACTAATTAAAAACTTCCCAGTTAAATGCCAGGTTTCGCAACCGCTTCTTTTCTGCTTTTCCTTCCCTTTAAGGGTATTATATAACGTTCGAAAACTACTCCTATCTTCCTTTACAACTAACTCATAATTAAACACAATACGAATCTTTGCAAAGGGAATGAATGTATTCTAAATGAATGGCGGCAAAGGCTTTGAATAGAAGGAAGTCTACGGAAGAATCCAAAACTAATACTTTAAATGATAATCTCATGTTACTTAGTGAACTTTTCTTGAAATTTTAAATGTAAGAATTTGGAAAAGGATAGAAAGGGGGGAGGAAAAGCAATGAGGACACAGCAAGATTATAGTTTCGTCTGGGATAACTTCAAAAAAAAAAAAAAAAAAAAAAAAAAAAAAATGTTTTTAAAAGTCAACTAATTCCAAAGACAATTTTTCAAATGTCGACCCATAAACTATGTCTCCTGACTTATTCCCTGGTTCTTAACGCATTTCAAGCTGCGCATAATTTCTCAAAACTGTTTAAACATTTGCAAAATTATTCTTGTCCCAGAATATCAGAGATTTCTTAGGATTGCAATGTAACGTTACTTTTAAGTGGTTTTACCTCCTCGTTGTAACAATTTATCAGCGCATTTTGTTTATATTTTGATCAGGTTCAAACTTTTGTTCACACGCATTTCCTATTTTGGCCAATTTTGGTGTGAAAACAAAATCTCCAATATTAAAATTAATTACTACATATTAGAGCAAAAATTAAGATTTAAACAAAATCGCTGCTGAAAATTTCTAGGAAAAAACCTAAAATACTAACATGAAAGTAATAAGTAAAGATAAAATTTGAAGCCTTTATTCTCGTAAAAAGTACAATGACAGATATTTTAATAGAGCGCTAAGGTATTTCACTCATTGTAAATTAAGAAACGGTTGTATGGTGTTTATAAGGTACTTTATAAAGAACGTGCATGACAGGCAATGTATTTATAGATTGGTTGGTATATAGAATATTTAATGTGTATGTTACTTTGCATATTTTAAATTTTGTAAAATTACATCCGGGTGGGAATTGGAAGGGCGACGACATACCTGATTTTTTTTTTTTTTTTTTTTTTTTTTTTTTTGTTTCCTGCAGAGCCTAACAGACTGTACAATTTCAAACCTCATATCTTGTTAGTTATCGACGCCCAAACTTAAATAACGTTAGTTATAGAAAGAAGAAATCAGATTCAACCACGATTTTAAATC
The DNA here is from genome assembly GCF_044657685.1 of Stegodyphus dumicola. NCBI lineage: Eukaryota > Metazoa > Arthropoda > Arachnida > Araneae > Eresidae > Stegodyphus > Stegodyphus dumicola. Next base: position 208,270,181 of record NC_140771.1, read on the forward strand.
TCATATTTTGTTAATCATCTATGCTAGAAACAGTACTATAGTAGTTAATAAAAACTTTACATCATCTACCCATATTCATCAATATATTAGAAAATTATATCAGGACTTATTCTAAACTCATATCCACTAATATTTTGAATAATTGCATTAATATACTTCTTTTGTATCCGTCTTCTAACAGCACTCAGCAGCATTAATGCACTTATTCAGTTAGACAAAATATTTGATTTGAACTTGTTAATAAAAAAAGGAAAACCAGTTATTCTTCAGCCACCTGTAAAACGGCCATAACAGTTATTATCTATTTAAGTACTGTGTTCAAAAACAGCAATCACAAATTCCTGCATTATAATATATCTACAAAAAGTTTATTACAAAACAGATATTTTTCGAATAAGCAAGTAAGTTCATTGGTTTTAAAGTGAATGAGCGGTCATTCGAAGCAATTATTATTCGAAATTAAAAGCAAAACTTAAAAGCTACTTTTAAGAAAAACAAGTTTAAGATAACATAATCCACTGAAATGGCAATAAAAGCCTATTTTTCCTACATAAAGTTCTTGTTACAAATCAATAAAACTAATCTTTCGGATTTAAACATAAATTAAATTTAAATTAAATCAAAAATGAATAACTAATTTAAATAATTTTTAATTAGATAAAAATCAGTTTTGGTTCAGATGAAATTAGCCAGATTCAAATAAAAAAGCGCGAGGTTCCGAATTTCAATCTTGTATCTTAAGCTAATTCGGAAGTTCCGACTCGTCAGCAATCGTTCAGCAATTGAAGATTATTATGAAATGATAAAAATAATCATCTATCGTGCACTCTTTTAGGCACACATAAAATCAACTGATTTGATGATTTACATATATCTTTTATGACCTCGCTATGTACAAAATAGATCGGAACGGAACGTTCGTACAGACTTTGTTTCTTCTTTAACTGAAAATGGCAAAGCACGCGATGGTTATCTGGCCCAAAGGGAAGGAGACTTTCAACAGCAGTGGTAGTGGGATTCCTGGCGCAAAAACTTAAGATTACATGCGCCGGACTTTTTGCGGAAAACCGGTTCGTCTTCAGGCTGCACAAGAGAAAAATCACAAAATATCCGTGCAGCTAAGTTTATTTACCGAAATTCGAATCTGGATCGAACTACCACAATTCAGAGGACTCACCCCCTCGGCCAGTGGCTGACTCAGTTTGTTCACCAATTCTTAATAATGCTTACATTCCAAATTCAACATACAAGTAGATCAAGTTCTTATTACAATATTTTTAATAAATTAGTACTTAAAAAAAGATGAAAATACACTTTGTGATGAACTGGAGGAATTCTCACGACTTTAACTAACTGAATAAGGAAAGGGCGTAAAGTGGGATATGCAGAAATGGAGTATCCTTCGTTCCCGTTCTTCATGCTCATTAGGCTTGAGATATGTCAGGTAATTTTCTGAAACCTTTCCTGTAGGCTTAAGTAGACGCGGATGAAATTGGGCATAATACAGCTTTTTTTCTGTCTTTCCAGGAAAGCAGAAATATATATAATTATCTTCCGTTAGACCAATCTAGCATTAACTGTACTTAACACAAATGAGGCGCAGAAGGAAATCAAAATGAAAAGAAATAGATGACTATCACCAAAAAGGGGAAAAAAAAAAAGAGAAAAAAAAAAAAAAAAAAAAAAAAAAAAAAGCCTTTTACTCATTGAATTCAGAATGTTTTTTATTGTACATGAATGCACCCGATATGTAAACTGTTAAGCATGCTATTACATCTTAAATAGCAATTTATGTCGAAGCTTTTCATCCCATTTTATGCAAAGCAAAGCTATTTATAATTTTGTATAGTATATCACGAAAGTTTATCAAGCGCCTTTTGATTTTCGAAACATATTTTATTGCATCTTGAATAACAGCATATTTCCAGAAAAAAAAAAAAAAAAAGACATCTTTTGAAAGTTTTAAAAAGCTTCATGTCAACGTCAATTAAGGGATTAATAATTAAATTCTCTGTTCAAAGCGTAAGTAGCAGTTGTACTACAGCTGTACTCTAATCTACCACATCCAGTGTTTTATTTAGCATTTAACAGCATTAACTAATTTCAGTCATAGTTTATTTCCGATTTGTCTGCAATAAGGAATCGATGACAGTCAACGAAATCAGCGATCAGGAAATTTACTTGCATTTTCCTTAGAACAAAAATAGCAGTACTTCCATATATAGTCACGCGATAAACGGTTCATTACGAAATATCAATAGAATTTTAAATATATTAAAATGCTGATGATACTCTAAATACAACTTTAAAAAAAAAAAAAAAAAAAAAAAAAAACTTCAGCCATAAAAACGAAGACGTAATGCAAAATTTAAGAATGGAAGAAATTTACCGTTTAAAACGCAAGTTAAAGAATATGAACAAACGACGGATGTCGCCCACTTCCTTCGATTTTCTACTGATTACTAGAAATTCCGAGATAAAAATATAGAGATAGAGAACAAAAGCTCTTTTATGGCAAATCCAATCAGTTGGTCGAGATTGGAATCGAATGATTTCAATAAAGCATGTGAGAAGTACTCACTCAATGTCAACAACGAACGACCTTCCAAGATTCGCAATATTCAATAGGAGACAAAACTTATAATATCGGCACTTTCCAATAAAATTGCGAGGATTTCTAAAGATTTTTCTGAGAAAAATGTTCGAACTAACATTCTGCACGGCATAGACTGGCAAAAACAAAACCAGGCCAAACCAGATTCTCTTGAAACACTTTGTATTCTAAGTAAATAATTAAACAGAATGTAAAGAAGTAAATAATGAATTAATAAATTAAAGATGAACAGCTAAATAATCAATTAAAACAGCCAATCTCATCTTATTTGGGGCTCCGATTGGAACTACAATTTTACTCAAAAATTGAGAACAACCAGATGAATTTTAGCCTTGACATAACGACGAGTTTGGATTACTCACAATACCAATTTTGAACGCAAATTAAACAGCCAAAGGAACCTTATCCACCTATTGTCTTATGCACATGTAGTAAACATATCTACAATACTGAAGCTATTTATTTATTTATTTATTTACCATCAGATGAGCAGCTGCACCGCCCTTAGACATTCAGCTTTTACGCTCAACTGATGGAATCATCTACGAACTGTGTTGTTATATAAAATACAATAAAATTTTACAATTTTGATAGTTACACAATAAAAATTAAATGTCAAGAAATAAATATATAAATAATACAATAAATAATAAACATAAATAGATACAATAAATAAAAGTTAAAAATTTAGAATAACATAAATACAATGTTGTTATATATGAAGTCAATATAGTAGTAGAATTTTGAGAATTATGTAACAAAAATTTTAAAAATTAAATACATAAATACATAATACCTAAATAAATATGTAAGTAAATGAAACATAAATACGTAAGCAAATAAAACATAAATACGTAAGCAAATACTTAAGAAGATCATTACAAATTTTGAAAATGAACAACATAATGTATAACAATATTAGGGGTTGAGAATGTAAGTTTTGTAAAGAGTAAAGAATAAGAGTATAGTTTTTCATTATGGAGAATGAAGAGCATTAATTGAATAAAAGTTGATGAGAAATAGTATTTGAATGAATTAGGATGAGTTGAATGAAAAGTACGTGGAAATTCTTGATAGAGAGTCATTCTTGAGTAAAAATCTTGACTAATAATCTTGAGTTGAGACTTTATTAATATATTAAGGAGATGGAGTTAGAAAATATTCTTAAATTCTTGAACGAGCTTGAGAGATTTTGAAGGTGTACTTAAATAAAGATGGTCTTGAGTGAAAGCATTAAAGCATGAGGTAGCAGAAAGGATGGCGTATTAAGTAAGGTAAATGAACAAAGAATAATATGATTTCAAGTTCCTTTAAGATTATCGATGTTTGCGGAGATATAATTTATTCTATTATGAACATGATTTCTTAGAATATTACTTTTTAATAACTGTTGAAACCATAACTGAGCAGAAGTTAAATTGCATGCTTTAAGGTGATAATCTTTAGTAAGGTTGCAGCGAAAGAGATAATGATCTATTGTGCCTTCATTCCCACAGGTACAAGATTTGTATGATGAAGTCCGAATCTAAGAAGGTATTCTGGAAATGGACCATGAGCTGTTAGGAAAAATGTAATTGAACGGTTAGTAGATATTAATGATGTGGAAGGTTTTGATATGAAAGTAAAAGTTCTTCTGCCGGTAGTTGCTTCAGTCCAGGTTTGCTTCCATAAGTGCATTAATTCTGTTTCTAATTTTGTTTTTAGTAATGGTATTGGATATGGAATTGAGTCATATGGAAGGGAAGAATTGTTTGCAGCCTCTTTTTCTAGTTCATCTGCGAGCTCGTTACCACTATTACCGATGTAAGCTTTAATCCATTTGAAATGTGGTCTATTATTGTTTTGAAATTTAGAAAGTAGAAAATGGAGATAGAAAGAAAAAGTAGAAAATGAAGTAGAAAATAGAAAAATTCTTGTACAATAGGCGATCGACCATGTCCAATTATGGCTTGAATACCAGATGCACTATCAAAGAGAATTACGGATGGTAAAGAAAGTTCTTTTGCGAAGCATATGGCTTCTTTGATTGCAAAAAGTTCTGCTTGAAAAACTGAGTTGTTATTGTTTAAACGAATATTCCAGTTTTTAATATTTGAATTTTTTCGGAATGCGCAATATGCACTACCGACGCCTGCTTCAGATTTCGAACCATCAGTATATATGGTAAGCTCATATTTATTGAGTTCAAAGGTTCCCAATAGGGATTTTGTGTAAAAATATGTAGGATGTAGCTCTAAGTTGTGTTTAAGATATTCAAAATCTGTGGGTTGAAATACATTATTATTCATTATGCTTTGAATTCTTAATTTTGATATTCTTACTTTATTTGCTTCTTTTATTAGAGATAAAGTTATTGGAGGGATGCCGGTTATTATTTGCAGCGCACTGTGTGTGTGTGATAATGGCAAAGCCTCGAGGGCTATCTGCCTAAGAGGAGGGATGCCTTCGTGGAGGACTTTCTAAGGGAAACTGGCTCGTATACACGTTACACATGGGGAAAACCACCAAAACGCCCATGCAGCCAGCCCGTTCGCGGGATTCGAACCTCGGACCGAACTACCAGTGTTCAGCGACTTTACCGCTCGGCCGCTGGTGGGTCACATTTGCAGCGCACTAGTTGGAGTAGTTTTGCTAGAGAGAGGAGGAAAGGTCTTTGTATTGAGAGTAAATATTTTTGAGCCTGGGAATTCAAGGCAATAAAACAATGGTGACTTATTAATGTGCGTGTTATTTTCGGGTTTGGCAGTATTGGGAAACTTTGCGCGTTTAAACATTTCATCACTTTGCGGATCTCCTGTTACGTACACATGAAATGTTCATTTTCATTTCTTAAATTTTGTCGTCCGCAGTAAACTGCGTGTACAGAATCAGCTGAGAGAAGTGAATGATTCTACTATATAGTTAAGGAAGATTTTAAAATAAAAATGCATGTACAGGATCAAATTTCAAATTTCGTAGACTATACCCCATCTTCAATTTAAATATTGGAATTTCTTATATTGAAAGCTAAATTTACACCAGTATGCAGCGTTTGAAGCTGAAATTAATAAGCAAAAGTTAACTATTCAAAAATCAAGATTTCCTAGTTGATTTCTTCGTTTGGTCACTAACATAATAAATATAATTTCATAAAGGCAAAAAATTAATCGATCTTCATGGGGGGGGGAATCTTTTCTCTCCCCATAAGCATCTTCTATTGTCCCCCGGGTAGAATTCCAAGTACCTGCTTCTAAAATTTTATCAAACCTATAATTGCTGCGAGAAATCAGAAAAATTTTCTGAAAGTTAGTTACAGATGGTTTGTCTCTTGTTATTCATATATTACTCACTTTTATGTTTCTATAAGTAGCACTATACACAACTCATACAGCAAGAAGACATCAGGCTATTCTAAAAAAAAGTCTTCTGGAGGGACTACGAGGGGTTTGTGAAATTTCAACCCCCTACACAACCATTCCACATGCCAAAAGCAGCGAGACAGACAAGGCAGAAAATATCTTGGGAGAGTTAACTCAGTCAAGAGAAGGAATTCTCTATTCAGTCTGACTGTCTGCTCAAATATCTGGACCACAGCTGGAGGGTAAAAATCCAGCGGACTACCCTTCTTCTGGTCTCGGAAACCAGTTACAGTCTTCTGCCCTCCCAAGAGCCCTGCTTCCCCCTCTCCACAAAACCGGTCCACGCCTCACCAGGTTCCCGTGCGTTCCTCGCTTATTTTTGATAATTTGTTTCTTTGTGCGACGATGGCAGCAAATGAGGAGGGAGGAGGAAATGGGGGTATTAGCGGGACAGTCAAAGTGTCGTTGTGACTGACTGAGGGAATAGTTACTGACCGCGGGTAGGGGGGAGACTGGAGGTACGAAAACTTACAATGCTTTCAGACAGGCACTTCCAAGAAAATGAAGTAAAGTATCTTTTGCGAGTGACAGACTACCTCAAGAAGGGAGATTTTTAAAAGGTTAAAATTAAGTGAACAGGAAGCGAGAATTTTTGCTAATCTTAATCCCCGTGAAATGAGTTAAGACATTCTGAAGACTTGAACTTATTACACCAGTTTATATTCATTTTCAAAAGCCACAACAGGAACAAAATTTTAGATTTCTATAAACAATACTTAAAAGCATAAATAGAGCTGTTCTTTTGATGTACTACGTAAATGTTAATGCAACGTTTTAAATGTACTAACAATAGAGCGGTAATTCTTCAGGCCAACAATAAATATATCTTTATTATCAACAGCAGTCGGATTAAAAACGAACGCTCTTGTCACTTGTTTAATCGGTAAATGAACTGCTTATTTTTTTCATTTTTTGGCTATAAATGTATCCCGATCCAGTTGTTAGTCTTCTGAATTAAGTCGAATTCTGAATGCTTTACGCATTTCCCATGTATCAGTACTTCCAGTCACACACTGATGGCTATTGTATTCTTTTATTTTTATTTCTTTTGGTATAGCCTCTGTGTATTGCTGTAATCATTTACATTCATTATGTCACTATGTTCTCTATTTTTATGTTATATTAAGTCTAATTCTACTGTCTATATTTTACTCATTGTATATTATTGGGCTGCCCAACATCAGACTGTACTTTAGCTTATGTATATTGTATATTTGTGTGTATTACACCTTTGTAAAATTTTTGCTTATTGTCAAAACTCGCCCTTTTTGGCCCTGCATGCTTTTGTTATTTTATTTAATAAATGTGGGCCTGGGCGGTTGTTGGGACTGTCTTTCGTGGGCATTTGGTCTGTTGGACTGCCCCCGGGTTGAATTTGGCTCTGGGTTTGGGCGCCCGGTGCGTGGCGTCTTGTGATTTCTCTTTAGGCTCTAGATATAGGTGGACGTGGTGCTATACCGATTAACCTTTTGGTAAAGGGACAGTGCCCACGTCCTCCGTTGCTTATCGCTTATTTTTTTCATATATATCCAGCTCTTAGTTACATGAAATTGAATGCTTAGTTACGTAGAAGTTTATACTCATTATACGGGGACTCCAAAAGTTAAAATAAGCTATATTATTATATTCCAAAAGCTAAAATATTTAATTTTAGCGAAAATTTCTGAACAATTCAAGAGCTGGAAAAGTAGAACAGCTAACAGAAACTGCATAGATAATTTTACGACAACATATATATACGATATTCACACGCCGAACTACCATATTTCTTCACAAGAGTTTAGAATTGAGGATTTTCTTCCAATCCAGCAGTCAAGGTTAGGTTCAGAAACTATGCTAAGCAGTTAGGTCACGCTCTAATTCTTATCTCCGTAGGCAAGAATATATATCTATCTATTTATAAAGCACGAGAAATCAGGGTCTTTATCCGACACTATACTTATACTTTCATTCCTTTCTTACAAATCTTCTCAAGAACTTAAGTATCAAAGTGTGTGTGAGCCGTGAAAAACGTATTTACGATTTCAGTCCTTCATATATATATTCTTCACTTCACTCTTCATTTCTGCACTAAAATCAAATGACTGTTTTAGCATCAACAGTATATTTTTGGAAATGTTATTAAAAGCTAAACGTTTTTTTTTTTTTTTTTTTTTTTTTTTTTTTTTTTTTTTTAAATGAAGAAAACACAGCATTGAGCTAATGCTGACTAATCTTCAGTCTAGAGCTGAATTGGAGCTGAAGTTGCTTGAACCAATTTGCTTCTGGTCCAACTATTTTAAAATTTAACTGAAGATATAGTGAAGATTCGTTAGATGCAATTTACGAATAACGAAAGGAATATTTTTAATATATGTATATATTCAGATTTTGATCTCAAATATATCAGAAGAACGAAACATATATTTGAAACATATTAGTCGACTTTTATGAAACTTTAATTCTTTTTCCCCTGAGGAGTTCTGGATTAGAATTTCAGTAAAAGGAGATTAATTTTTATATATTTTTCCCCTTTTCGCACCTTTATTTTTAAAGTTTATTCCTACTGACGTATTTTCATTTTAATTTTGATATGTTTAGAAACGTTTTTAACCTCTTAACCACTGTTGCAATTATTAATACTGTTGAGGAATTGCTTTGCTTTGATTCCAATTTTATTTAAACTTTAGATGTCTTGAGTTTAATTTACTTCAATTCTGCAGCTATTGTGCGACTCTTTTTTTTTTTCCTTGTGTGTGTATGTGTACATGTGTGTATATTTGTATATATATATATATATAGAGAGAGAGAGAGAGAGAGAGATAAAAATACGTATATAAAAATTATAATTAGCAAAAGACGCGTAATTCTTCATTTTAATTCTTCATTTTAATTTTATATCTTCCTTTCTACTTTAAGAGCAGAAATTCTTTATAATAACTTTTCGTGGACTGCGTCTTTTATTTAACTTAATCTGTTTAATCCTTAAAACTAATCCGTTTCATGCATTCTATGTAATTCTGCACTGCAAACAGTTACAGATCAAGATTTTATAAGATAAAAATAATTTTAAAACAGCAAAAGAAAATTAATATATTAATATTTTATATTAAATGTAGGGTTCAACACTATAAACATTAATTTAATTCAGGGGTTCTCAACCAGTGGAGAATTCGCTCCTAGGAGAGGATTTCATAGTTTCAGAGGGTGGCAATGCGGTCACCTTTTATTTACCTGTAAAGTATTTACTTTTAGTTTATAAATATAAAAAATTTCTTTTCTCTTCTTTATTCAAATTCTGGTATTTAACAACATTTTCTATAGTTTTTCTTCTTTAATTTATATTATTTTCTTGTTTAATCTACAAATAAGTTATTTAAAAGTAAACTAAATTGAAATAAATATATATGCATTTTTTTTGAGTCTGGGGGAAAAGGATGAGGCAGAAAGCTTGAAAACTACTGATTTAATTGCAAAATTTCATCTCTGAGTTGCTCAGAACATTCGAAAAATTTAGAGCAAGAGGGGATGGAAGAAGGTATAATTAATATTTCTCATCTCGATTTTGTTACATCTACAAAGATTTTTAATAAATGTAAAATTTAAAGATATACATAATTTCATTAATTATGTATAGTATCATAATTTCATTAATTATGTATAGTATTTCGAAATAGTATTACTAAAACAGCTATTTTTTATTAGTCGCAGTGGGTGTATCAAGGAAAAAATACTTCTGATCTCTGAAACAAAGAAAACAGTGTAAATGTCAGGACAAAAACTTTCAAATAATAAATAAATTAAATAACGTTTTCTTTGAACGGATGACTGCCTCATATGTTTTCTTACAACATAAATATTATATAATGAATAATAAATTAGCTTGTAATAGATTTTTAATTTTATATTGCATGATTTATGAAACACGCTTTGTATAAGGATAGTATAACTTTTACTGATATTTTTTCCTCTTCATTTTCAAAATAATACCCATTCAGCGGAAAAGTGCATCGGGCTCTGAAAATGCAGACCCATATGACAGAAGTGTAAAACCAGCGGCCGAGCGGTAAAGTCGTTGAACACTGGTAGTTTGGTCCGAGGTTCGAATCCCGCGAACGGGCTGGCTGCATGGGCGTTTTCGTGGTTTTCCCCATGTGTAACGTGTATACGAGCCAGTTTTCCCTAGAAAGTCCTCCACGAAAGCATCCCTCCTCTTAGGCAGATAGCCCTCGAGGCTTTGCCATAATCACACACAAGTAATCAAGTGTAAAGAATCATCATCACACTATAAAAGGGCAGCTGGTGCATTTTTAACTATTTTTTACTAGTGGATTACAATTTAAAGCAACATTGCTTTTACATGATTCAGTGGCAAAAAGCAACAACGAAATTAAAAGCAGGGACTGTTTCATTTCTGTCCGCAATAAATTTCATTTTCTTAGTTTAAAAAAGTCAAATGCGACACATAACAGGTAGTAAAGTTACATGCAGCTTGACCTTCACTGAAAAAGCTCTGTTGATAAACAAAAGCTATCACAGACGCACGAAAGGAAACATCTGAGGTCAATTCCACCTGAAGAGGTTCTCACCACAAAGATTTGCTTATATCTGAAACTGTCAAAACAGGCCGAGATCTAAAAAATATTTCAGTTACAAGAATATATATATATAATATATGTCATATCTTTAAATTTCCATTGATTTCCCTTACATTTCCATTGTATGATCTCGCACATCTTCCAAGCAATTCCTGCATAACATGACATCCAAACCACTGATATTTTTTCTCAAAATACGAATATGTATATTGTGCATGAGGATTAAGATCTCGTTTCTTAATAAATAACGAAAAGCATTCTTAAATAAACTTTAATCATAGAATTAGACCTCTTAAAGACGACCACCCACGGTTTCAAACAGTTTTGGTCTGCTGTGGAAGTGGTCTTACAGAGGCGTTATTCTAGACCGATGTTCTCAAAAATAACTGTCACGTTAAAGGTGATCATTTTAAGATGACGTTCGTACTTCACTTGCCTAAACTACTGGCTTATTAAAACAGTGTTATTCCGGAAGTAAAGTAGAGAAGCTGTCTTAGATTCTGCAGCCCTGGTTCCGTCTACTGCTTTATTTGCGACTTCTTCTTCAGGACATCATGCTTAAAATAATAGCTCGGGTTTCAGGACATCTATTAATTTATATATTCGATTTGTCTCTAAAAATATTTTGAGTTAAGAAATCCCGATTCCTCCTCAGCCCCCAATGGCGGGCCCTCAGCTGACTTCGGCTTGGCCACAACCAAGGCCAGAAGTGGTGGTCACTTTATTATGAAGACACATAACAGTTGGGCCACCTTTGCCTCCTAAGAAGTGACAGACAGTTACAAACATGCCTTCTCCGGGCTTCGAGCCCCTGCCCTTTGGTATCGCAGTCAGTTTTCTTAACCACTATACCGTCCTGCACCCGATGTTACGGTATGGGGTGGTAATGGATTCCGCTTCCGCACCCTCTAGTACGTATTATCGGTACACTTACAAGCCAACGCTTTATCTCTCAGTTCTGCAGCCTGTTCTCTTTCCTTACCTTTAGAGCTTGTCTGTGACAGCATTTTTACAGGACAAAGCACGAGCCAAAGTTGGTTTGGTTTATTTAATTACGGCAAAGCACACTAGGGCTATCTGCCTAAGGGGAAGGATGCCTTCGTGGAGGACTTTCTAAGGGAAACTGGCTCGTATACACGTTACACATGGGGAAAACCACGAAAACGCCTATGCAGCCAGCCCGTTCGCGGGATTCGAACCTCGAACCGAACTACCAGTGTTCTGCGACTTTACCGCTCGGCCGTTGGTGGGCTCCGACCCAAAGTTGCACATACAGTTCCTGCTTTCTTCTTAGCCCACCATACTACATTGCTAACCCGGCCTGCCCGTTCTTCAGACCTATCGCCCATCGAATTTATTTGGTGAATAATTGGAGAATGCCCAGACAGGCATGCTGTACCCGCAAGTACATCAGATGAGCTTCGGCTGCGGGTGGAGGCAGCAAGGGTTGCCATTCCTCAGAACAATCCATCCAAAGCCTCTTTCACTCAATACGCGGCGTGTGTCAGTGGTTCCTGACAAACGTCGAAGCAACACTTTTTACTGATTTTCTCGTCTTCCTAACATCAACGAAGGCTGTATTTCAAATCAATTAACCTTGATATTATGCGTAATCTCTGAAATATATTTGGCTTTTATATCTGTTGTCCTTTTTTGTGTTGCAAAGCAATCTCTTAAGCATGGCCGGCGATATCCTGATTTTTATTCGGTTCTTGAGTATTTCCATAAAAGTTAAATCGCTAAGTGCATGTCTGAACCTGAAGAATATTGTCCATTAGTCCATGGTTTCTCAGCACGGTTACTGCTTCCTAGTAGCCATTCTGGGGCCTATTTATTCTTTTACGTAGTATTACTCAAGCAAATCATACCTTCTGTTTATAATTATTTAATTCGCACTTCGCCATTAGACACTACACGACAAAGGAGGGATGCCACATGGAGGACTTTTAAGGGAAACTGATTTGTACCCACGTTACAAGCGGGTAAAACAACGAAAACGCACATGCACCCAGCCCATTCGCCGGGACTAGAAATCCGGAACGTACTACCAGTGTTCAGCGACTTTTCCCGCTTGGCCTCTGTGGGCCATACCTTCTATTTATTCGCTTTTTTTAACAGACGGACATGGTGGCACTTCTATAACTGTAAGCAAAAGTGCAATTCACCGAATTGATAAAGTACTGAAATCTGAAACATTTTGTGATTCTCCTTAAACACGTTGCACATGTTACCTTGTTCCTTCCTCGCTCTACATAACGTAACTTTTGTACTTAGTTTCGATTCGGATTAGAGGTAGTTAGGCAGCTTATTTCGAAATTAGGCTGAAGGCTGGAGAAATGCCTACAACAGCGAGGAAAGCAGACACGCAGTCAGTCAGTGGATCTGCCATGGCATCTCGGTTGACAAAAGTCGGCACAGATTGTATGGCCAAATCCGATTACTTGAATACTTCTACACCGACATCCACTTTCTATAAGAGGAAAGTGAGAGAGGCAGAAGCCGGAATTTTAAAGACGCTCTTAATCCTTTGATCTCCAAATGCACGCGGCAACCGTTTCAACGCCTTCTGCCCAGAAAAAGGAAGGGCAGGCGAAATGTAGAAAGAAAAGATTACTTCGAAAAGGATACCGGATAGTTTCTTGTGAAATATCTCTTTGATAAAGTATATAAAATCGTATCGCAAATAAGCATTTCATTTAACTACAGAAGTATCTGTTGCAAATACACAAATAAATCATCATTTAAATCACAAAATAATTTACCTAAAAGTAGTAAAGCATTAAGCAGCAAAGTAAAACACAACCTGATAGTTGAAAACTCTAAAGGATACAACGGGGGAAAAAAATCATAATAATATAATAAAAGTAATAAAAATGTGCTGTGGATAACCATGATTTCTTTGTACTGCCTGTTAAATTACACACTTTTTTTGGGGGGGGGCTGCAGTTCATTTACACGCATTCCCTTGAATTATTCTAACTTGATTAACTGATTTCTCAAGGCAACTTGTAAATGATATCAAAAAGTGAAAATTTTGAAATTAAACGTCCCGGTCAATTTTTTGCCGTACGCAAAAATTTTTAATTCTGTCGTACGTGGGAGTCAAACTTCAGCTTATTTAAAGAAAGGTTTCGGTTCAAGTTCTTTAAAAAGAAAAAGTTTCAATTCTCGAAATTTTGAGTTCAGATTCCAAATTAGCTACGTCATAAGCAACATTAAAGCCATGTGATATAGAATGATCTAGAAATGATGCAGTCCAGAAACGTTATTACTACTTTTAGACTACAGGGGGAGAATTAACGGCTAGATTATAATTTTGAGATTTACATATTTTTCCCTTACATATATATATATACTTTTGGTATTTATTATTTGCAAGTCATACAAAGAAGCCGAGCATTAGGTGGAAAGATTTTATGTATGAACAGCATTCTTATTTTGATTGATGGGCAAAAGGATTAGAAGTTAATACTTTTGAGAACTGAAAGAACTTAATGGTAGCGGACAGGATAGCCAAGGGATAGCCGAAGCTAAAGAATAATACATAGATGAGTGAAGTAAAGTTAAATCACTACTCATTTTATCGGAAAGGCTTCTTCGACCTTTGAGGTAACTTCGAAATTTTGAGGCAGGGTTTCAAGAATATTATACTCGCTACTAAGATTTCTAGGATGTGGGATCCAATGAACCTAGAAAACTGGAGAAGAAAAGTCAAGCTCCCTAAGAAATTATCGAATAACCCGCATAAATTAGATGATCAAGGACAACGCGGAAGAATTTGAGATGCGGAAACCACTTCGATGTTCTGAGTGGGAATCATCTTCAGACTTGCAGCCCTCATGTCCGCAGTGGAAAAAGAAACAGGAAGAGAAAATGATCCGCTTAGCTTCTTCGTACGGCAGTGCAGAAAAAAAAAAAACTTCGAGCCGTACCTAAGTAAGGCGATTATTAATAGGAAAGAAACATTAGTCCTACTTGATTCTGGCTTTATCAGTGCGATATTCATAACCAATTCTTATGCACCTAATGAAATTTTAACTGGCGAAAGTATGTGGATCTGTCAACCGTTGGATCACGAGTCGGAATTGCCTATTCCTGGCTGAAGTAAAGTCCGAAGGTGATTTTGGGTTCGTCCTTACGCAGACCGCGGTAATGGGTAAGTCCCTTGATCCGGGAGAGTATATTCCAGGAAACAGAACCTTACAGCTCATAAAAACCTTCGAAAGTAGTAAAAGATCTCTCTCTGAGAGAGTAAATGCCATTTCATGATCCCAGACAAAGAAAAACTTTCTTCAACGCGAGAGAGAATTAGAAAAGACGGAAAGCGAAATCAGTGAGCATAATTCTTATAGAAGACTGAGGATAAACCGGCTTCTGAATCCAATAGTGGAGAGGAAGAACAGGGTCTTGGATTCACTGCTAAGGAAACGGGTTCAGAGACGGAGCCGACTGATTATTTCATCAGAAGATTTTAAAATTGCTCAGCGCGCGTGTGAAACGTTGAATCCCAATCGGGAAGCGGCAGAAAAAGGAGATGAAAGTAGTACTAAGCGAGAGAGTATAGTTTTGATGAGATGATTCTGTACAGGAAACAAAAGCATCATAACTGGGAACCCCGTAAATTGCTATCGGCGCCAAAAATTTACGGAAAGAAAATTCTAGAAAGTTATCACGATGCGTGCGCGAGTCATCTCGGTGTGATGAAAACCGAGGGATAGGTTAGGTCGTCATTATTACTGGCCGAAATGTTACAGAGAAATTGATGACTATGAGATCCTGCGATGGACGTCAGATGGCTGGAAAACCTAAAGAAATGGCAAAGTTAAAGCTTGTAAACATTAACGGACAAGTGTTGTTAAAAATTCACCTGGACGTGTGGTGCCTTACCAGTTACTGAGAAAGGGAATCGATACGGCTATCAGTTTGGCTTCAAAATGTAGAGAAGCCATACCATGAGAGGATCCGCAGCGGTAACAGATGCGCTGTTGCAACTATTTAGCCGCATCAGTTTTCTGAAAGAAGTTCATTGCGATTTCATGAAGTCACCAGCGATCTGACTTCTGAATTTTTGACCGTTTTGGCATTAAAGAAAGTTACGGCTCAGTGCCGAATCCCCTGGTCAAATTGGCAGAAAGATTTCACAGGACTATCAAGAAAATTTTAAGGGCATTCTGCATCGATTCGGGAGTCTGCATGTTTGCTGGCGTGAAGGACAACACGTGAAGGATTCCGTCGAATTTTCCGCCGTGGAGTTAGTGATGAGTAGAAATTTTGAGTCGCCGGTAGTTCTACTTAAAAGGTTATCACATCTAGCGACGGTCCTTGCTAGACGGGACTTTTTTTGGAGGAAAAAAAAAAAAAAAAAAAAAAAAACCAGCTCCGCTGGATGCGAGGTACCGCCTAGCTACAGAAACAATGTACCGGAGACTTCTGTCATGTTCTACTCAAGTTTTTATTCTTAGATATTAGTTAAATATAACAATCGCCTTACTTAAAAGTATCCAACGTATTTCTTTATATCTCTTATGTACCTCTTAAATGTTCAAAACAGAAAAATAAAAAATAAACATAAAAAATCGCAATTTAAGAAACCTTAATTAACATAACACTAAATACTAGT
Organism: Stegodyphus dumicola; assembly: GCF_044657685.1. NCBI lineage: Eukaryota > Metazoa > Arthropoda > Arachnida > Araneae > Eresidae > Stegodyphus > Stegodyphus dumicola. The sequence continues at coordinate 208,286,390 of NC_140771.1, forward strand.
TTATCATTCTAACTTGCTAATTATTTAAAAAAAAGGGGTGGTTACAATAATACTGTATTGATAAACGATTTTAATATTTTAATTCTTCATACTAATTTCTTATTCTTTATTATTGAATTTATAATTAAAATGCTAATTTCATTTCTTCATAATTAATTTTCGCTAACGCCTTCCAGACGGTATAGTGGTTACAGGAGCTTGACTGCAATACCGAAGGGCCCGGGTTCGAATCCCGGAGAAGGCATGGAGGTCAAACTGTCTGCCCCTTCATAAGAGGTAACACGCCTATTAGGTGTCTTCACAATAAAATAGCCACTATTTCTTGCATTGGTGGCCAATGCCGTAATAGGCAAGTGCCTGCCATTGGCGAGGGGGGGGGAATCTCTAACGTGAAATAAAAAATATAATGGGTAAAGAAGTACTTGGACAGACTGATAATCATTTCTTCAACAGAAACTTATACATCAAATACATTTTTTAAATTTAACACTGTTTGCGGATTGGTTATTTATGACGGCAGAGCACGGCGAGAGTTTGTATGCCTTAGGGCAGATGATTTCGTGAAGGAATTTTTAAAGGAAACTGGTTCGTTTTCACGACACAAGCGGAGAAAACCTCGAATAAACCCAGATTTCATCAGCTTGTTCGCCAGGAAATGAGCCTGGAACAAACTACCCGTGCTCAGTGACTTCAACTACTCGGCCAATTGTTGGCCGCTGTTCGGAATTACGATGGGCGCATAAAAAGTAATGTTGCAAAAATTGTTCCAGTATTGCTTATTTAATAATATATTTTTAAAAGAAATTATAAAATCAGGGAAGTTGCTAATAACACACACTGTTACCAATCATACAATAAAAAAAGGAAAACGCCTCTCCCTCCCCCCTTCTGCAAAATTGATGCGTAGCTGCTTGAATAACAACGAAGTTTACAAAGAATGAGAGAATCGGCGCTGGAGTAAACGGTTAAAAATATCAGCTACGCACTAATTACGAGAAAAGAAACAAAGAAAAATACGGTTGTGCAAACCGTTACGTGACATGGGGGGGGGAGAACTCAGCCATGAGGAGGGGAAATGCAAGGGGAAAGCAAATAAATAAGATATCGCAGTTGAGTTTCTTTTTTTTTTCCCCTCCACCATCGAATGTCCTTGACTGAACACCTACCCTGTTTATAGTACGACATATCGTGTGTGTACAAAAATTTCGCGGTAAAAATTCTAAGAATGATTTCTAAATAGGAAAATTCTGTTAACATACATATATATATATATTTATATATATGTGCGTGTACTTTTCTTTTAGATGTTTTTCAACCAATCAATACTTTCTAGAGTTTCTTATGAGATATTCCCCTACGCAGTTTTCAAACAAGATGAATATCAGAAAACCACAAATTTCGTAATGCTAGACATTGCCTCATTAAAAATGTCACAAACGGCACTATTATTATTCAAACTTCAATTTTCTTCGGGAAAAATATAAATACGACGTATGAGCTCAGAATTCTAGACGATGTTCCCATCAGAATGACTCATGATTCGTTTACAAATCCACGCTGTTACCTAAGTAACAATCTCTTCCTTTAACAAGCATAACTATATCTGAATATCTATGTAATAATTACGTAGGATTTATATTCAGTTATCACGACTTAATTTTCCATAAGCCACAGTGCGCTGTGACTTTTTAGTTATTCACATACATTTACTTTAAGCAACTATAGGAATTTTCTGCGTAACAACTGTTTTCATTTTGGAAAAAAAAAATCCGCTACTGAATTTAAAAAAAAAAAAAAAAAAAAAAAAAAAAATGCTTATCCATAGGATCTTTCATAATACTCTGTTTAAGTGTAACAAAATGAGGCATTAAAAGTAAATGTAGTTTTACTTACGTTCAACAATTTTCACCACCGTTAAACCATTACTGGTATAATTTAATCAACATTAAAAGTTTTTAACACCATACTGCGACAATTCTATTAACTGCCTGTTTTCTATAGTTTATACAAAAGATATTAATAATAATAAAATTCGGTAACAATGTACATATTTAAGACGCCTTTCTCACTTCTATATATTTCTTCCACTTCAATCAATGTTATTTAAAAGTTGTTTTTATAGACAATCGTTAACACTATTAAAAAAAAAAAAATCTGAAGGATTTCAGATTTTAAATTACGTCCAAAGGGGCGTTTTTTTTTTTTTTTTTTTTTCCATTTTGTGTGTTCCCTTTATTTATTAAATATCACGTTCTTTCCACTTTTTTGTGGCATTTTTGTGCAACCATAACATTCAGTTCAACAACAATATCGCAAAATAATTTTTAAATAAATAAAAAATAATTTTTAATAAAAAAGCTACAAATTTTTACAAAATAAAAAAGCTACAAATTTTTACAAAATAAAAAAGCTACAAATTTTTACAAAATAAATCTTTTCATCTCATTACCGAAACCCTTTGGTTATACGTTAAAACTCTACATGAAATTTTCTGCCGTAATATGAAATTATTCCAGATGAATATTTTTCCATATCGTACGCAGAACATTCGTTTAACATGTTAGATCTATATACATAATTGCTTCTTCACGACTCATCTTTCTGCACAATTTTTAAAATGTAGGAACATTTCCTTCTTCATTTTAGCTGTCTTCAATTTTATCTCAGATCTTCCTATGTATAAGTTAACGCAGTGCATAGCGCATAGTGCAGAAAACATTCATATCAGCAGTTCGAATCCATCTAATGGCATTTTTATATTTTCAATCTCCCGCTCATAAAAGGTCATTTCTGCATCATCCAGCTTTTATCATGCATCATTCATCTATATTTTCTTCTGCATTTCTTTCTAAAATTAATTTTTAAAAGAGTCGAAATCTGTGAAAGTTCTGACGCAAAACACGAGCTTCACTCAGTATACTGATTCAGTCAAGTCTCTCAGCTTTACTCCTACATCCTATAGATCTGAGATTTATTCGTGAGCATGTACGTAATTGTATTTAGAAGTACCTTATTTTATTTTTTACTACTATTCTACAACAGTGTTTAATTTATTCCACACCTTGAAGTAGCTAGTGTAAATTCCAGTATTGACAACTAATTAAAATTGAATGTCCAAAAAATGAAATTAATTTAAAAAGAGGAACTTTTGTGATAACAGAAAATATGGGGTGAGCTATCAAATAAAAATACAGTAGGAAATAAATGTGAAATAGCGGCAAGTTAATTGATTATTGCGTGTTACAGAAACCTAAGGCAGAGCACTCGGACAACATAATTTTTAAAACGATGCGATATAGTTTACAGTAGCAATGAGGATGCAGTTTTCATATAATGTGATAACATCTCGTACTGATACGCGACTACTCGAACAGTGATAACAATTACACATCCACGACGACAAACGACATACCACGTGCTGCTTCTGCGCCACAAGCACATACATTGCATACTCACTGCTGCTTTGGTATACTTTATTATTCTTGTGGAGATATTTTGCATCCAAAGCCTAGTCCTTGTTAAAATATATCATACATGTTTATTTTATCTTCCAGACCAAGCCAAAACCACGAATCTGCAAATTCACTGTTTCACGAAAAGCGCTTTTAAAGGCATTAACTGTGTTACGTGTTAGCTTTTAAGAATACCTGAACAGTGGTCATTACATATTAATTCTCAAATATTTCATACTCGTCTTTTAGAATTACGTAAAACATCGAAAAATAACACAGACAATAAATGTAAGCCAAATAAAAAGTAGTAACTCAATAAACAAAAAATTTTGCTTATGGTAAGTTTCGTTATTTCAATAATTCGCTTTGCTAAAAAATTTAGTGTTAACTGCTTAAATTTAAAAATACACAAAAAGCTTACAAACGCATTATAATTACTTTCCCCCTCGATCTGTGTTTAATTTCGGCCTAACTTTTGAATGAACTAAGACAAGCAACAGAATGAAATTCTAAGAAAATATTTCTCTACAGATTGTCAATTCATTTTAAAATTTTTTACGTAAGAAAAGTTTATACCCTAGAATCTCCATTTTTTATGTCATGTTACATTTTTCACTAAATGACCGCCTATTCGAATCATTCCTACGGCGAAGATTATACTGAGAATTAATTACCGTTCAATGACATAAGCTATTTATTTTCCATATTACAACAATAACCTGCTCGTACTGACCTATTTAAACACTGTATATCCAAAGTATTCTTATATACCTATTTATAAAATATCTAAATAATATTTTAAAACTATAACTGTATTTTAAAAAAATTTTGACAGTTTAATTTATCTAATCATTTTAATAAAATTGTCCAATATGATTTAAAAGGAATGACCTCATTTCAAAACCAAATCTCTATTTTGTAATTTACGTATGGAAAGGAACAAGTAATACATGAAAAGAAACGGGAACTGTATAAATTTTAGCCAGAAAAGTTTTACACGACTTCTGTTAGTTACGCAAACAACAGGACATGCGCACTACTGCCTTATTTGCTCCACCGCATCCTTTGTTTATCTATTGTCTCCGCAGCAATAGAAGTGGCAGTATTGTGATCATTGGTGAACAGTTTTCCCCTCCGAAGAACAGTGTGGCAACGTCAAGTATACCCCAAAAGGAACAAAGCGCATGACGTTTAGGTTTGGTTTATCTGATTATGGTAAAGTTTCCCTAAGGGATACTGGCTCGTATACATGTTACACATGGGGAAAAAGATATAAATTCACAGCAGCAGAAGCACTTTTTTATGATGATATTTTAAAATTCAGAGACTTGCTATTTTATTTGACGTATATCAAATTCACGCATGATGAACATGTACAGCCATGTGAAACTGAATCGATCATTTTGAATCACCACGTACTTGTTACTTCGCTGCCTTATTTCTATAAGCATTTACGTATACAGTCGAAACTTCGTTAACAGACCTTTCACGTTAGCGGCTACTCTCTGATAAAGAAATTAAAGCCTTGCTATTAAAAAAAAAAATCGAAGGAATAAGCGGAATAGGATGGAACTGCCGCCAATGTGGGAAGTTCCGCTTCACATGTAAAAAGGAAAGGATAGGTTTTTAAAAAAATACCGCTTGCAGTAAAGTTATATATATATATATATATATATATAAACTAATGCAAGACGATACGCATAATTCAATGTTAAGGAAACAGCATGCAATAATTGAAATAACCATAATCTAGCATAAACTTGTTCAGATATACCTATCGTTGTCTACGACTATCCTCCTCCTTAGATGTAAAAATATAAATCAATTTCCTTTATCTCCCGTCACGTCTTTCATGACGTTGAGGTGTACAGTCACGGTTGCAGTCGGTTATAAATCAGAATCAGTCGTATACGGATTACAGAATTTATCCCCTACGTCTTCCATTCTACTTCACCAATCTTTTCTAAGCCACAGTGACATTTAGTTGCACTTTCTGGGCAGTCGGAATCGATAAGACACAAACAGGCATAACAGTATATGGCGTAATGCAGGCTATTTTTTAAAGGGCAAAGAAAACGAAGAACTTTCGCCAGACATTCAGCTATTGGTAAATGCATGAATGCAACTGGTGGTGGTTTCCCACCTACGCACACTGAAAGGTTTCGGTGATAGCAAAGAAAATAATTTATTTTGTAAGTAATACTTTTGTAGTAACAATAACAATAAAAATAAGTATTAATTAATTCGATTAAATTTACTGTGCACGTCGTATTGAGAACAATTTTTCAATTAAAAATTATTTTTAACCACATGAAGTTTCTTTTATCTAACAAAACTGAGTTATAATAGCTGATGCGAGCCACCGGTGGTACACGCCGTCCTCAACGTGTTAATCAGCGACTAGTTGGTTGATTAAGACAAAGTTTGCAAAGGGCTATCTACCTAAAAAGAGAGATGCCTTCGTGGAGGGCTTTCTGGGGGGAAATTGGCTGATATTTTATGTTATACCTAGTAAAAGTTACGAAAGTTCCCTAGCAGTTAACCCATCTGCCGGGATTCTGAATCAGCGAATCGACTGTACTACTTACCTAATACCGAAGAAAACGGCACATCTTTCCGATAATAAACAATAGTATATATATTTTGCTTTTCATAAAACATACAAGTAATTTTTTTAAAAAAAAATTAAAGCTAATTTTTTTAAACTTAATTTGACATTAATACACTAACACTTATCTTGTTATCTAGTATCGAGCCTACATATGAAGTTGCTGTTACACGAGCGGCATGTGAGTAAGTCCTCGAATTCAAAGTTTTAGAATCGCTGTGTTACCAACATTGTATACGCCTCTTTCATGATTTTCTAAAGAAAAAGAATTTTTTTTTGCCTTAATTGACACGACTTTCGATCAACAATAAGTTGATGGATTGGTTTAATTAGGTTTATTTAATTACGGCAATGCACACCAGGACTACCTGCCTAAGGGAATGGATGCCTTCGTGGAAGACTTACTAAAAGAAATGGCTTGTATACGGGTTACACATACGGAAAACCACCACGAAAACGCCAATGCAGCCAGTCGGCTCGCGGGATTCGAACCCCGGACCAAACTACCAGACTTAGCGACTTTACCGCGCTCGGCTGCTGGCGGGCATTATGTTATATACTTTTCGTGAATTTAAAGTTGATTTTTTACAGCAGGGAACTTAGGCGCCCTAACTCGAGCGTTGCTTAGAACAGACTACATATCGTTCCCTAAAATACTGAGAATTTTACCGTATCTTATTTTCATTTCTAGAAATAAATATTGAAAAAAAAAATTTTACAAATCCAACTCGAAATTACATAAAAAATCCGGTCTATCACACATAAAATGATTTAAAAGGACATAAATTCACAGAAAAAAGTTAACTCAAAATCGCCCTACTTGGAAACGAGGAGGGGAGAAGCTAATGATATCTTATCGCCATTTCACCTTTGCCCCCAAAAACTCTTATTAGAATCCTCGATTTTTCACGTGTTTCTAGACTTTGCTTTTCGGTAGAGGCGTTTTATTACGTAAAAAGAAGATGATTTTGTTACTATCAAAATACGACAGGAAAGGAAATAATATTCTGTAATAACATTAGCGTAGTAAGCATTTTGTTTTCTGCTATATCACTCTGCCTATCAAACCATCAAAACAAGTTGTAGCTGTTGAGCATAAAATTAAGTTAAAAAGATATACGTTTAACCCTGTCCCTTTCCTTTCCAGACGACTACATCACGCGCGCTTGCAACATAACCTCGTTTGGGCTAAGAAAGTAACACATGAAAAGTTTCTTTTCATTGGCGTTCCCTCAAAGTTGCTGCTGATTATAATAATTTTTGATTACGATAAAAATACAATGCTTATGAGTCGGAAATAAAAAAGAATTCTTTAATTTTGAGAACCCGATAAAAAAATATTCTCAAAATGCAAATTTTTATCTAATGCTATAAGCTCATTCTGGCTAAGATAAGTGTTCCGCAGTAAACAACGCCACCCCCACCCGGCGCACTGTCTAATACTGTAAGTGAAACGAAACACTTGAAAACACTTTAAATGAAAATACTTCATAATATTCCGCAACAAGTTTTATTAATAAATAGTATAATTAGCAAAAGATGTTTATAGTGTCATCAGGCATTTCCTGTACATAATTTCTTGCATTAAAAGTAAGAACATAATAATAATTATAAAATTATGTAGCAATCATGCAGTGACTGTAGATTCAAATAAATGTAATAAACAAATAAATAAATAAATGTAATTCAAATAATGTGATAAACCTTTGTTTCGCAAATGATAAATTTTATCAGTAAAAGTTTTTTTTTCAACGAATGGCAACGGTCCAGCAAAAACTTGTTTCACAATGTTTGTTGGAAAACTATGCCAGTGTTATCACCACTTCTCAATAAGAATTTGTGTGCTTCCTTCAATATCCAGGCATTGGACCACCGTCTTAAATTACAGCTGGCAACTACTATAATGTGATAGTTAAGTGATGTCTGGATTTGTAAATTTGCACCAACTTAACGTAGCCTATGAAAACGAAGTTTTCGAAGTATGAGTTAGACAAAATAGCTTCACACAAAGTATCTAAAGAGAATTAATTTTTCAAAGGGGGCTCAAGAGGAAAGAGCTTTTTTATGTGAAATTGCTATGTTTCATACGTTTATAAATTATCTACAATGGTCGGCTAGCCTTGTTTTTCAAGTTTCGCTATTTTAAAATTTTAATTTTTAAATTTCTGATGCAATTTTTTTTTCCCTAGATATAGCTTACCTCTTTTTTTTTCCCCTTTTTTCACTAAGTGAACACTCTAAAATTTGTCTTTTTTCATTTTTCAATATTTCAATATAATTTTATAAGACTACTATTTTTCCTTCAACTTATCAATGCATTCTTGTCTTCACGGTTAGGACATTCAAGGATATTTCCATCGTCACTTGCGAGTTCTGTTTTACATCTGATTTATTACTGATATCTTCATTTTCGAAATCGGCCTCAAGATGAATTTTATTGGGATTTAATTCGTACTCTGCATATTGTTTTCTTTTCTCTTCTCACTGACTTCTTTGTGCTACTTTTTTTCTACTCTGGATAGTAAATTCACTTTCGGCAAAGCATTGGTTTCCAATAACTTCTTTTGCGGCAATCAAGCAAATAATTTTTTATGCCACAGAAAATGTTCGCTGCAAATTCTTGTGTTGTCTGATGTATCCATTTTTTCGTCAAAAAACAAACTTTCCTTTTAAAGTAACAGAAAAGTCTCTCCTTCCCCCTCTCTCTACTAAGATCGCATCGATGAGGGGTCACTCAAAAGAATGACCTTCCTTTTAACCCTTATACCCACAGTTCCAGGCGATTATGGCTTTTTGCGTAGGTAAGCAACGTTACGAACGTAGATATTGGTAACGCTCAACATCGTTAACTTTAACTGATTTAATCGACTAAACGGTTAATATAAAATTCTGATATTACTATTTAAGCATAGCAAAACATGCCTGGGCTATGCGCCTCAGGAAAGTGATACCTTCATAGAGGATTCTCTGACAGGAATTGTCTCGCACTAAACTTCTGCAAAATTAACTATTTGTTAAAATCCTTTCATATAAATAACAACTCTAGAGACGACAGCATTACATTAAGAACGACAAAAACAATTTTTAATTTGATTTCCTTTTACTAGTTCTCGAAAACATATTGCGATGGCACAGTCAACACGGAACTCGGAAAGGGGGGCAAAGACGGGGCAGCGAAGGGAAAAAACTGCATACTAGGGAACGAAAGCGACATAATATCGTATTATCTACCAGTAAACATTCATTTTAGATTCAATGAGATAATTTAGTTATTGGGAAGACTCTTCCCCCTCCCTTACAAAAGGGTAAACTGATCGGATAGAAGGGGCAGAAAGGACAAATGGCAGTTTTTACGAACGCAATTTCAAGTATAGGTTATGTTATGCCGCGTATTTTAAAAAGTCAAAAGAAACAGGTTTGTCAAGGTCACAACATCATGTGTGCCCACTTTGCTATTAATCACATTCGTGTAGGAAAAGGTTACCCTCTCCCTTTAAACAGACGGCCATTAAATACGCATCCAATAAGGAAAACCGCAATATCGCACAAAATTTTACCTAATGACAGTCACATCATACCGAGAAATGGACACAGATATGTAATCCAGATTATTCACAGGAATTTCAAGAAAACTCATCTGGCTTTATTATTTTTTCATACTCGGTGATAACTTTTAGGTATTCGTGTACTCCGAAGGATTTTGCTTTTAGAAGTCCTCACTTTATGATTCTTCGTTTTTTAAAACAGACTTATCAGTATTATATTTTCGCTAATCAAGAGAAATCCCAAGATCATTCTTGCTTTTACCGGGAAGGGAACTATGTTTATATAGGGGAGGATGAAAAAGCAAATATAACATTCACTATTTAAAAAGGAATATGTAAACTTACGGAGCATTAGGATACTCTAATTTTCACAAACAAAAGAGTAAATCCAAGCAAAATTAATATAGTACTTCGGAAATTCAAGCCCTTCCACATCTACCACAGTTGACGGTGCATCGAATTTTGATTAGATCTTCGAATAATGAAGGTGTACATTAAGGCCACCATGATAGGGTAAGACGACTGTCATCTTGCTTACATCTCCTACTGATCCAAACTCCGACATACTACGCTTTAATACACGTCAGAGCTAAAACTCAAAGATAGTGAGTGGCCGAAATCATATGACCAAATAATACTTGCGCGATCAGAACCGATTTCTACACGAAAGAGCCTATGCAAAGCAAATTTTTACATTTTTTTAGTCCAAAGGGATTTGAATCCCGAAGGACTATTAGTTTCGTTTTGGCATTTTGCGTCGGACGGATAAATGTCGGTTCACTTTTCAAACTGTTGCCATAAAATGTTAGAGTCATGCATTATATTTGAAGAAATTAAATAATGAAAATCTGCGTAAATGTATGTATATTTCTCACATTGTCATAAAACAACGGTACATAGAGTCATCGAATTTTGAATAACGTAATCCTCCAACGAATATGAGCATGTGGAAGACCAAATTTGAAATTTGAAATTTGTTTTATGATCGATTTCCTATTTTTTAAAACTTGACGAATTTTTGATTAACAAACTCAAGGATTTCAAAGCGAGCAATGGCAACGTTGTGCAGAAAAAACATTTTTATCTCCAGCGCGTGAGTCTCTGTATCGGAAATTCTAAAGATATGCTCGTTTTAAAACTATTTTGCGATATTGCTGTTGCACTGGATCTTATGGTTTAAGTGCGAGGAACATGATATTTAATAAAGAAAGGTAACACACAAAATGTTAAAAAACGCCACTTTGGACGTAATTTAAAATCTGAAACATTTCAGATTTTTTTTTTTTTTTTTTTTTTAAGAACACAAAGAAATTGGGCATCAGAGTTCGGTCAAGACGTTTATACATCTTGAAGAATAATTCATTAAACTGTGTGAAAACCCACTAAATTCCCGTGTGTTTCCCATGAACACTTCAAACGACCATTTTTCTATTTGGCTAAAATCCATAATGAAGGTTTTGGCAGTTAGGTTATTTGAATATGACAAAACATACTAGGGCTATATGCCTGCTGAGAGGGCTGTCTTCGTAAAGCCTTTTATAAGGCAAACTGACTCATACAGGAACTGTTAAGTACACAGCTCTGATTTCCATTTACAGAGAAAAACGATTAAGATATCAATTAACAAAAAATAGTTAATCTGAGAGTCAAACAGTTCGAAAATTATAATTCGAATGCCGATATTAAATTCCAATTAAAGCAACAGACAAGAATACTTTTTTTCAAGTACTCCTTTCCTATACACGCGTTCAAATAAAAGTCTTTAATAGAACCGCAGCTACTTCTTCAGCAACGACTCTTTCGACACTTGACAACTTGTTTCGGTGAGATGCAGATTTGCGAAAGCTTTGACTTGTTGAACGTGCTTTAATGAAAAGGAGTGTTTATAGCTTCTATGTTTATTTCCGTTATCATGAGAAAGATTTAAAATGCTTCGCATTAAGCTTATTCGAATTCAGAAAGCATAGCATTATACTTTGCGGAATATGACCTTGCTGCTACATTTCAAGAGTATTCGTTAAAAAAAAAAAAAATGTTTAAAATGTATCAGTTTTTGAGACTATTTCTTCACGTTTTTTATTAATTTATTATGTAAATTTTGTTCAGATCACTGCCGACGTGCTTTAATTATACATTAAAATCAGTTACTATAATAGTGTTAAGACTGATTAGACGCAGCATAGTAAGTAGAAAGCAGCTCTCAGAACTGGAGAAAGAAAAATTTATTACATTTGAAGAATGAAGGTTTTTGGAAAGGTGGGTAACCAAGAAATCAAAAATAAAAGTTAAAACAAGAAGGTTACAAACAAAATACGAAGACAAAGCCAGAATGTCGTCTTTCGACAGAGTAAATTCATAATGCCAGAAGTTCTAGAAATAATTTCTGACTGCTTGATATTCCAAGAAGGAGAGATACATCTAAATCAAAGGATGGTAGAATTTTAGCTATTTTAGTTTCATGTTCTCATTTTACCTATATGAAATTCTATGCTCATATTGATACTTCACGCAAACATTTGAAAACAGCTAACGGTAAAATGTCGCAGATTGGTTTCTGGACGCATGTCATTGTCTGTGTCGAAAAAGCTATGCAATTTTACTGCCAAAATGTCGGTAATAGTACTGCACAACCTCAAAAAAGCAAATCCTAAACAACAACATTGAGATGACTCAACGAAGCTCACAGGGTAGCTTCTCTTGGCCAGGAAGAGCTCCAACTGCAATGATTCAAATGGGCACTCAACATTTACTATTTTAAAGAAGTATTTGTTAACCGCAGTACAGGATCATAACAACATAAGAAAATATATTATGAAAAGCAGTACATCCTCGAATATTCGTATTACTCAGGAATTTGTTAAAGTTTCTTTGCACAGAAATCGGACAAGTATTATGCGCTAGAACTCTTCGTAATTTTCTGATCACTCTCTGTAAAATACTCCATCATTTACTTCTTGAATTTCTTTATACGTACTTTTAAATCATTTTTCTTACATTCACTTCTCATTGAGCTTCGGGTACTCTTTCATTCCAAAATTTCTTTCTTTATTCCATCATTCAGTGAGAACCAAAAACGTGACGGATGCAATATACTTAAATATGGGTCTTATATGGAAAATAAATGCACTTTTAAATAATAAGAACTGCGACTTTGTTCCGTATACTGGTTAACAGAGCCGACTGCCCCAACAAACTTGGGTTCGAATCCCCGAATCCCGAGAAAATACGGATGCACGTAACTGTTTCCTCACCTCCTCTGGTGCAAAAAAAAGGCCAAATGACCACTGGTTTGATAATTCCCTGTAAATGTTTAACGAACAAGTGTCCGTTCATTGGGTTTTAAAAGGGTACTGAAAATTGACTAATTAATCATTTCAAATTAAAGCAGCGTTGGGTTTATTCATGTGTGAAAATTAACAGTTACCAATATTATAATTTTTAATTAGTTTTGCCTGAAAAATATAATTTAATTTTGATATAAAATATTTTACTCTTAATTAAAATAATGCTTAAAATAAATACTTTGCTTGGATTCTTTTTAACCATGAAAAATACCTCAACCTATCTTGGGTTCACTCATGGAAGACAGAAGTTCCGCTTACGGACTGGCCTTAATATAATATCTAAAGCAGCTTTATTGGGGGAAGGGATTCTGCTAGATAGATCCTCAAGGTCTTCAGTATCCAAGTCTCACTCACGGCCTCAAATTTCAAAGCCGCACCCAAATCTTTCAATAATCCAACAATTTAATCCCCTCATTTCAATATTTAAAACTTATTATTGCGTAAATTGTTGACATATATATTTAATGTTAGTAGAAAATTTAATAATTGTTGAAAAACTATTTCTTTATGTATCTAAAAATATAAAATGTAGTCTCAAAAAAAGGAAAACAAGCGTCAGAAAGAAGTCGGATGCTCTGTTCTCCGCCCATACCGTCTTAATCAATCCTTGAATAACTCCGGATATAAAACCCTTGGGAAATTAGAGACCTCGGGTTAATACTATACCACCACCAAAGAATTTTCCACGAAGGGAAGAGCCTTCTTAACTATGTTCTAAATTATTTAAATTTATGCTTATAATAATTTAACAAATTTTTAGGGAAAAAGGGAGTTTCGACAAACATTACCGGCATACATTTACTGAGAAAAAATCTGACAAGTGGGTCTATATAAAAACTGGTATGACTGTTTTATGTAGTATTTATTATTATCATAGTTCTAAAAAAAAACTTTTGCCTAATTTGTCGAATAAATGCAGAAGACTATGTTTCCCCCAATTTCCTGATTTAGCCAAAATATTACTCATGCTTCATTATGAAGTCGCCGATTTTCCTAAAATGTTGCTTAACTTTTTACCTTTCTCAACTTCTCTAATGATATATTTATTAATCATTACATCAAGGGTAGTTAACCTTTTTATACCTATCGTCCACTTTGCACGCAGTAAAATTTCTATATCGCACAACAACTTAATATTACGGCAACTGCAAAGAAGTTTTTAAGTGGAGATTTACTAAAAAATATAGAGTTAAATTTATGCATTTATTTAAACTATAATTTACAATATTGAACTTTTAATATACGGAAAGTTCATTAACAAACAACAAAGCCGTATATATATAAGGAAACAAGAGAGCACTGTTCGCAAGAACTGTTCAAGTAGAGAACTAACTTTAAGTGGGGGGGGGGGGTGTATATATCAACACGTCTACGCATGTCTCGGTCTTCCTTGATCATTATCGGACAAAAAACTCCACCGCTCACCGAGAGATGTTAAACAATCCACTAGTGGGTAAAAGGGGCCAGGTTGACTATCTCTGCATTACATTTATCATTAGATACACAAGCTTACGCGGCCAAATAACACTGCTGAATACTGATATTTCGGGGTTCGAACCCAGCGAACAAGCTGGCTGTACAGGCGCTATCGTGATATTCCGTATGTGGAACGTAAGTACGAGCCAGTTTTCCTTTGAAAATCCTCCATGAAGCCTCCCTTCCCCTTAGGTAAACAGACCCTTGCGCTTGTGCCATATTCATCTAAACAGCTTACGTTCTGCTGTTTTCTTAGACGTATGATCTCAAAAGATGACATCCGCTACAATTATTTTTAACGATTATTCCGAAATTGTAAAATATACACAATTTTTTGCTCTTTGCTAAATAGAAATAAATTGCTATTAGACGCAAGAACATTTCACCCTGACAAGAAATCTTAAGCTTTTAAAATAATTTTTAAACAACAACACAAAATAAATAAAAAATAAATAAATAAATAAAATTCGGCAATATAATTTATTCTCGCAAAAATATAAGAAAAAAATTACTTTTTGATTAAAAACACCATGAAGTTTGAGTTATTAGAAGTATCTTTTTTTTTTTAATACCTGATTGTAAAATTAAATTTAAAATATAAATAGGACGTTACTTCTGCGGAAAATTAACAGGTGTGTTTAATTTTAAAAAAATATTATTTGTTCTTACTAGAGTAGTTTGAAAAAATCGACAGATATGCTTTGAAAATGAATGCAGCATCACCAATTTTTAAAAATGAATGCAACATCACCAATTTTTAAAAGAACAGTTAACGATTTTTTTTTTTACGAAAACTATATTTAAAAAAAATGTTTAAAATGGATTGGCAGGGAATTTTATCCGCAAAGAAAATTCTCTTATTCAAATTACGGTAACAGACACATTTCCAGCTCCGCAAAATGAAAAACAATACAGGAAACTACTGCATACATTAAATATTTCAATGCATAAGGAAATGTTCAAACGCATTTAAAATCAAGGAACTGATTAACAGCTTTGGCAGTGACGTTACAGTAATTCTAGAGAAAGTGGTATTCACATTGTTTTGAAAAACAGTTATACATCCACTTAAAAGAGAATGAAAATTAATACAGTACTTTCTTTGCATTTAGTAATACCCTTTTTCTTTCAACAGCAGAAACTGAACAAAATCATTTAAATCGCGTACAGAAAAATAGCAGAAAATTCGATTTACTGACACTCATTTTTAACATATTTCGCCTTTGCGAAACATTTATTTCGACTTATCGAAATTCTGCCACTTTATTTTGCAGTAAATACACTTTCAACACTAACGCTCTCATGGGTTTCTTTAACATATGCAATGGTATCATTAACGCCACTCCCCAATACTTGAATAAATCGGAGTACACAGATGGGAATGGACGCTTGGAAAAGTATCTAAAACGTTTAAGCATTTACAAAGCCCTTATATTTTTGGCTTCGGAGTGGTATTTTCTAATTCTTCCGCAATTCAAACGAACGCATAAAATTTAGCATTTAATCGTTCACATTTAATGCAATAAGAGATCCACAAAAATGGTCCTCTCACTGTCTGCTACGTTACAAGTATTTACTGAAAATTCAATAAAGAATTATTCATTGGTTACACTATTCCCATCTGAAAATCATACTCTTCTTATATGCAAAGCTTTTTAAAACATTTAAAATACGCACATTAAAATAATTTATTACTTGTCTTTTATATTAAAGGAATATATACATACTTAATTTTTTTATTAAAATACGGCGTTTAAACTCTTCAAGTGTCTTTGATGGAGAATTCTTGCAATATAGCAAGCTCCAGCGTGGTTATCACGACAGTTGAATAATCGGAGAAATATGTTTTTAGTTTTCAAAAAGGCATATTTCTTAGCTATTTAGCTTCAAGAATAATATCCCGTCATGTCTAATCATGATTTGGACGTTATAAAATTTACGAGAAGGATAAAAGATCATAATGCACACATATATATATATAAATAAATACGAATAGAGAATATTTCTTAAATATACATTGAAAGCTTTCATTATCACAATTTAAAAAAATAAATAAAATAAAAATCACTCACCTTCCAACCCGCTGAGCTGTTGCTGTCGCCCTTATCTTTGAAATAGGCGACATTCTGTACCATCCACTCATAAATCTGGGCCAGAGTTAACCTCTTCTCTGGCGCACTCTGTATGGCTTGCGTAATGAGGTCCGCATAGGACATATTGCCCCATGCATTTCGCCGCGACGAGTTCTTTTTGGGGGCCTGGTCGAGCCCTGTCATGTGACCCTGCATGTGGGCCGGCAGCACTCCTTTATCGTCCCCATCTGGCTCCACAAAATTGTCCGGCCTCGGCAAGGGCCATGTGTTCGACCGGGCCCTCGTCTGAGGCTCAAAGTTCGGGTCAATCTCCAGAGGGTCCATACTGGACAATCCCGCGTGGTAATCCACTTTTGTATGTTGATAGTCAAGACACAAAAAAGAATCTATGTTTATAAATTAAATTAGCATCACCCTAGGGATGAATGGTTCAAGTTAGTTAATGCGTAGCACCAATTACTTGTTTAACAATACATTGTAAATATATGCACAACATTATAAATTCTCAGTGAGCAGTCAGAATGAGTAGAACTAATCCACTAATGTTCTTTACTGATTCTGGTTTCTTTTTACAGTTATAAAATATATATTATATACCTTGGATTATTGAGCAAAAAATATGCCACACAAGACTAGAAATTTGGAACGTTATTTAGGTTTCCTTCTTGGCAATCGTTCGCTATTATGTCATCGATATTTCAAATATAAAATCCATCAATATATATGTAAACATTCTTCACATGGTTTCATTTTGCGGCTTTAATCGAAAGGGGTATCGTAAACGATAGCCGCATGTATTCTCCAACATACACAGAACTGCAACACGAAGCAGCTACAAATGTACGACGCACTTCCAAGGTTATACTCATTAACGAAACGATGTAGGAAAAAAAAAAATATTCGGAGCCAAAAGGAATGAAACCCGGCGCAAATATTCAGGATCCTCCCCAGTGCAGCCGCAAATCTTTTCGCATCAGATCCATGTCTTTTAAGTTGCCGTACGGTATCCACAGGTGGTCCAAGAACAACACAAAACTCGAATTTGGTGATCGCAAAACCGGAGCAAAGTGTGCGGTGCACCACACTCGCAGCTCACATCTCTAATACTAGTTGAATACAGCAAGTTGCATTGCGCCGCGCTCAGCACGCATTGGGCTGTGACGTTCACATGACGTCATGTTGCCCGTAGCGACGGTTGCACGCTTTTCCAGCGTTTGGCGTCCTTCTGATTTGGACTGAATGATTCAACCGCCATCTATTGCTTCAAAGACGTACTATGTATTCTTGAGCTTTGCTCACGGAATAGGTAGCAATCGTGCGTTAACAACGTAGTTATGAAAATAGGAATAAATTAAATTTATTGGATATTTAGCATTTTGTTTTTATTTAAATGAGTTATGTAGTGTATTAAATTTTTTTTTACCATCAATATATAATAGATCAGTTACGTAATGAATAGAAAAATAAAAACGATTTACGATTCATGTAAGCAAATGATTGCCCGTAATAGAGGAGCCTAATAAACACTTACAGGGAGTTAGAAAATATCTTTCATTAATTGTACTAATGATGTAAATGCTTATGAAAATTATGATAATTCTAAAGATAATATTAATTCTATTAATTCTAAAGATAATATTTATTAACGCATTATTATGGAAGAATATTGTTTCGAAATAGCTGATATTTGTTCATCATGCTATAGCCATAGCTAAAGATGAAAAGAGGTCAAATAAAGGTTAAAATTATTAGAACACATGTATATTGTCTTTAAATCGCCTAATTAATGAACTATTGTAAATATGTACTATTATACGTAAATATAACTATTATAAGCTATAAATTAAAAATTTTATAGCTAAAGAATTGCAACACATCTTAGAAATGACAATTAAAAAATGCAGTAACGCTACGTGGAATCTGAAAAATAAAACGGCTACTTGTATTTTAACAGTGAAATATTAAAATTATTGCATTAGACGATAAAATTGTATCAAATGTATTTAATTGCCCCGCCAGCTGCCGCTGAACACTGGTAGTTCGAGTTCCGGTGAACGGGCTGGCTGCATAGGCATTTTCGAGATTTCGCCATGTGTAACGTTGATACGAGCCAGTTTCCCTTAAAAAGACCTCCACGGGGCATCCCTCCCTTTCCGTGTAGTGCCCAAGGGCGGAGCAGGTAATAAGAAAAAAAAAAAAAAAAAAAGCTTAGAAACTTTGTTTCACAATTTCTTCTTTTA
Source organism: Stegodyphus dumicola (assembly GCF_044657685.1). Classification (NCBI taxonomy): domain Eukaryota; kingdom Metazoa; phylum Arthropoda; class Arachnida; order Araneae; family Eresidae; genus Stegodyphus; species Stegodyphus dumicola. Next base: position 208,305,148 of record NC_140771.1, read on the forward strand.
TAAATTTGGGTCCACCAGTGGCCGAGCGGTAAAGTAGCTAAACACTGGTAGTTAGGTCTGAGGTTTGAATCCCGCGAACGGGCTGGCTGCATAGGCGCTTTCGTGGCTTTCCGCATGTATAACGTGCATACGAGAAAGTTTTTCTTAGAAAGTCCTCCCCGAGGCAGCTCTTCCCTTAGTCAGATAGCCCTCGAGGCTTCGCCGTAATCACATAAACCAAATCACACCAAACCTTTTATAAATTAAAATTTACTGTTAGCATGAAAGCTTTTAAACCTGCAGTAAAACTAAAGCTTTTGAAGTTTCACGCGTTTTGAAATGGCCGCCTGAAAACATCTCCCAGACAAATAATGCTTTAGTCTAAAACAGTTTTTATATGATCAAGCTGTCTGTCTGGGGGAGTGGGATTATTCTATAAGAAGAAACATGATGTTAACGGATAGCCAAGATTTTCTGAATAAATAATCCAAATGAAGAGGAAGGCTTGAACCTTTATTGCACCGCTAAGCGAGAGAAAAAAATATGCTGGTAAAGAAAAGAAAATTAACAATAGTTCAAATAAGATCAGCAGATATTACTTTGTTATGTTTAACACAAGAATGAAAGTCGTGGATCATAAAATTGCTCATTGAGCCAAGACAAAAGTCACTGGGCACTTAAAATTTAACCACACCTCAATCCGCGGCAGGGGATTCTCAGTCGAGAAAGAATTTTTCCCTAGGGGAAGAATTTTAAGGTCTCGGCAGGGAAAGTTCACATCACTCAAACTGAAACAAAAAACTCATGGTAATAATTAAGGCGTAGCTGAAACAACCTGACATGGAAAGCTTCTTAAAGTTAAATTTTAATCATCATGCAAGTTAACGAAATCAATAGAAATATTCCCTTAATTACGTTTATAAATAATAATTTATATATTAATAAGCATATAAATAATGTACATTTGCTATTTACAATCGAATCTTTTATTTTTATCAGCTTCAAGAGGCCGGAAATTTGATTTGTTATATCTAGTTGTTCGCTGTATCCGATCTGATAAAGAAAAAAGACAAACTAACAAAAACTTTTAAAAACTAAAACTAAAAATAAAAATTTGAAAGGTTTCAGATTTTATATTACGTTCGAAGAGGCGTTTTTTGTGCTACTATTATTTATTAAATATCATTTTCTTTGCACTTAAACCACAAAATTCAGTTCAACAGCAATATCGAAAAAAAAATTTAAAATGAGCTTATCTTTAGAATTTCCGATACACAGTCTCGCAAACTGGAAATTAAAAAAAAAAAGTTTTTTTTTTTTTCTTTTTTCTTTTTTTCGTACAGTGTTGCTATTGCTGTCTTTGAAATAACTGAGTTTGTTAATCAAAAATTCGTTAAAGTTTCAGAAAATATGAAATAGATCTGGGGTTCTCAACCTGTGGTATGCAAGAGAAAAATAGGTGGTACGCAAAGAAACAAAGTATTTTTAACTATTAAATTCAAAAATTAAAGCCCCAACATCCTGATTGAGTTCTTTCTCTAACACTCGTAAATTTATGCGATCTGAGCTTTGTTTAAGAGTACTAAAAGGTTTTCAATTTTTGTTTAGATAGTACACGTTAGTCAAAAGCTTGAGAACCGCTGAAATAGATAATAAACAAATTCCAAACTCCAAATCTGTGGGCCCACCAGCGGCCGAGCGGCAAACTCGCTGAACACTGGTAGTTCGATCCGAGGTTCGAATCCCGCGAACGGGCTGGCTGCATGGGCGTTTTCGTGGTTTTCCCCATGTGTAACGTGTATACGAGCCAGTTTCCCTTAGAAAGTCCTCCACGAAGACGTCCCTTCCCTTAGGCAGATAGCCCTCGAGGCTTTGGCATAATTACACAAACCAAACCAAACCAAATCTGTGTTCCCAGGTGCCCATATTAGGGTGCTGGATTACATTATTCAAAATTTCATGGCTCTAGGTGCCGTTGTTTTACCGCAGAGCGAGAAACATATATACAATTATGCAGCTTCTTCATTATTTAATATCTTTAAATATAATACAAGGCGATAATATTTGGTAGCAACAATTTAAAAAGGGATTCAACGCGTTTAAATTTTCAATGCAAAATGCCAAAGGGAAATTAATAGCCCTTCTGTCAAAAAATAGTAAATAAATAAAAAAAAAAAAAAAAAAAACCCTGCATGATAAATTTAAAAAAATTTAACACTGACAAATCGAAAAAGCAATCGTGTTAAGATTTAATTACAATTACTATTACGCGCAGTTATTAAATTTTGTGTTCGTCCGTTTTTAGTTTCCTTATACATTAATAATTTTACACAATAAATTAATTACCTAGCATAAATAACATGTTTCTAATCGAACATCCCCTCGAACTGTACATTTATAGCTGCGAATAATTATTTTATCCATAAAAGTATAAAAACGCTAAAATTGAAATAACAAAAAATACTGACTCATTTACCTTCAACTTTTTCTTAAATTCCGAGAATGAAAATAATCTCGGAATAACCTGCCCCCCCCCCCAAGCTTGTGTGATGAAAATTGCAATAACTTTGTGTCTATATTTTAATCTGAAAATTGAAGAGATGCCATCCCTTTCGGTTCTGCAGTTTGTGAGAATAAAAAATTGTTAATTATACGCATTAGAAGGTGCTGTGAGAGTTTGTTTTCCGTATGTTGCTTTTCTGCAACATTTTCATCAGCACCAAAAGAATCTTCGATGCCAGTATTTCTAGTTATAATTTCTGTTACAATATTTACATCACGTGGATCTTCGCATATTAGGAACATCATTACCAAATGTCTGGAAAAACTCCATATCACATTCTGAAAATATTCAAACGTCATTTTTTTTAGTCACTTAGTAATAAGGAAATCCTCATTTTCATATGCCTTTTTACTACACTTTTCTAGACCAGAATACCGAACACAATTTTGGAATGTTGATTCTGTGAAAAGTTACCAAACCTTTTCTACCTCTAGCATTCCATCATGAAGTGAAACGTTTATACGACGTTAATTGTCGTTCTCACAAATACTTAAACCCAAATACTCCAAATACTTTTGAGCAGCTTTCGATAATGATACTTCAAGCTCTTAATCAAGCCTTCGTCTACAGGTTGCAGCATCAAAGTTGCATTTGCGGGAAGAAAACAGTTTTAATCCATTATAAGTTTCCGACACCTGGTCACCTGGTATTCAGGTCAGTTGTCCATCAAAAGTAAAATCTTTTGCTTTTATGGCTATAAAGTCTCTATCTGTTTTCGTAATCCTTCTGCAAACAGTCTTGACGTCATACATGTCGTACAATTAGCTATAGGAAAAGAGAAAAAGTTTTCAGCTTTTTAAAGCATCTTGGCTTTTGAGATTTTCAAAGCACCAAAAGTTTACGACGCTCAGATCCATTCATATTAACAGACACAAGAACTATGCTTCGCACTTTCCAGAATATCCGGCGAGTGTATCTTTGTTCTTTAAATTTTAATGTTTGGTTTGGCATTATCTTGTTACATTCTAAGAGAAACTGGCTCGTATATACGTTACACACGAGGAAAATCATGCAGCCAGCCCATTCGCCGTGATTCGAACCCGGGTTCTCAGTGACTTTGCCACTCGAGCACTGGTGCGCCTATTACTAAATGGAGAGCTAAGGTAAGACTATTTGAAGACGGCAAAGCCACGAGCACTCTTTTCCTAAGAGGCGGGATACCTTCGTGAAGGACCTTCTGAGGGAAATTGGCTCGTATTTTACGTTCTTATAGTTGGTTTATCGAATTAGGGCAAAGCACGTGAGTGCTATCTGTTTAATGGAAGGGATGCCTTCGTGGAGGGTTTCTAAGAGAAACTGGCTCATATACACATTACACATAAGGAAAACCATGAAAACGCCCATGCAGCCAGCCCATTCGCCTGCAATCGAAACCAGGTCGGTTTGGTTTGGTTTATTGAGAATACGGCAAAGCACACTAGGCCTATCTGCCTAAGGAGAGGGATGCCTTCGTGGAGGACGTTCTAAGGGACACTGGCTCGTATACACGTTACACACGGGGAAAACCACGAAAACGCCCATGCAGCCAGCCCGTTCGCGGGATTCGCACCTCTGACCGAATTACCAGTGTTCAGCGACTTTACCGCTCGACCGCTGTGGGGGCTCCGAAACCAGGTCGGAATTACCAGCATTCAGCGACTTTACCACTCGGCCGCTGGTGGACCCGTTACTTATGGCGAAATCCACGAAGCCAACCATGCAACCAATCCTTTCACCTGGATTCAAACCAAAGCCAGGTCGCCCCAAGCTCATGAGATTCACTGCTTCCTCTTTCAAAAATGAAATTTTAAAATTTCTGTTGCATCATCATCCTTGAATAGAGCTCTGTCTGTGCTAAATCAAAGAATTTTAACGGAATCAGAGAATTCATTCATATTCTTTGGTTCGATAAATACGTACACTAACTATATAAAGAGTCTTGAGGTATACTTATATTGTCTTTGTTCTTCTAGTAACAGGTGTCACACCTGTCTTGAAGAACCTTTGTTTAAAACGCAAAGAAAAATGGGGGCGAAGATAAAAGAACAATAATGTAAGTGTGTTTTCCTTTACGAATGGAATGTAGATTCTAGCATCCTTAACATGGATTAGTTTTTAAGAGATAGTAATTTTTTCGTTAAGCTTGTAGAAATTCTGCTAAAAACTATGAAAAATACAAAAAGGGTTTCATTCGAGAACGTCCATACAGTTCATTAAACCCTATTTTTCAAACCTTTGAAGGTTCACTATAGCAGTATTAAATAACATTAATTGTACAGAAAAATTGGACAGATCAAAAGATTCGCTCGTTAAGTTCGAGAGTGTGTTTATAAGCAGTATTCGCTAGCCGGACTATGCAGCTTTACAGTATACCGATGCAAAAAGATACATACTCTAAATCATTACACGTCATAGATGCTAAACAATTCCTACATTCTAGACATTGCAGTTCTTCATAACGTTAAAGAAAATAATTAAAAGTACTATCGAGGTGACTCTATTTCATAAAAACAATCCTAAAAGAAAAGCTGTGAATTCTTAAGAACATTGCATATTAAATTAAGTATTTAAATAGATTAGCTTTTTTTATTATAATACAATGAACCTCTTGGAATGACCACCTGCCTAAGACGACCAACTATAAAAATTATTAATTTTTTTGAGATGTTAAATAAATTTGAACATATTTTGGCATAATATATAATCTAACCTGAAGGGTTGATGAAAAAATCGCTGTCTTCACTAAATTAGTTGCTTATTATTACAACTTTGAATGTCAAGTTCTGTGCACAAACTACAAATACGCACTCTAACATATGCATGTATGCACTGCATGTGTACAAAAGCAAACTGAAGGAACCCATATTTGTGACGGAAATGTTAATTTTACTAGAGTTACCTGAGTTAATCTTAATTTTGTACAAATTTTGGAGCCAATTAAGCGATAATTACTTCTAAAATTAATAACTGATGGATAAAAATCAATTTAAAAATCAGCGAATAGAAATTTAGATAGGAGTATTTTACAAACATTTATTGCGATTTATTTTCAAGATTCCAGCGGAAGAGCTGCTAATTACTCCGATTACTCTAAAATGGCGAACAAGCAACATACGCTTCCACTACGAGAACACGTTTTTCTGTCTTTCGCTCCGTATAAGTAATATTTCTCTGTTATGACGCTGCTCGATATATCGTGGTTTTGGTTATTGAATGGCTCTAGATTTTATACCATACATAAATTAAACGCTTAACCAAAATATTAATGAGATTACATTGAACAACTAAATTTAAAACAACAGAGATACTTAAATGGGTAATATTTTTAACACTATCTGCAATCCCCTTACTGTAGTTCCCTGTCGGGCCTTGATTTTGGGAAAGTTTTTTTAAAAAAAAATTATAACTGTTTTCAGGAGTTTTCTTATTTTCCCCCTAAATAAAATGCAGATAAGAAGGACATTACGATTTATGACAATTAACTGTACATTAAATTTTATTTATTTATTATTTAGTCTTAACACACCGCTTCTTGATTTCCAAAAGGAGTCGATTAGCATTTGGGAGTTCCATTTTCATTGCGCATTCTCCTGATAGATTCATTCAACTCTTACCGCTCCTCAGTTCTCCGGAAGAAAAATTAAGCTTAGTGTCCGGAAGATACTTGTTATTTTAAAATAATTATAATTACAGTGAATGCTTTGTAGTTTTCAAGAAGCTCACTATTTAATTCGTTGTTATTTTTTTGCCTTTTGATTTTTTTTTTTTTTTTTTTTTTTTTTTTTTTTATCTAAGAAGCTCTTGTATTCGTTTTTAAAAGAATATTATACCGTCGACTACAAGATTACTTATCAAGTTTCCCAGTTCCAGTTCCATTAGGTATTTTCTCCCTTCTTTTCTGTGTGTAACGTGTATACGAGCCAGTTTCCCTTAGAAAGTCCTCCACGAAGGCATCCCTCCTCTTAGGCAGATAGCCCTCGAGGCTTTGCCATAACCACATACACACACACACACACCCTTCTTTTCTGCATGGCTTTGTGGTGTAACGGTAGCACATTCGGCGCGTATTCGAGAAGTCCACTTTTGAGTCTCGGCGAGGACATAGCTGATTTTTCGTGTTTTCTACTTCAAAAGTCCTAATAACTCTACAGTGGCGTCCGAACTAAAAGGTGGTGGATGATGATTCTTCACCACCAGGATTTGGCGACTGGATCCCCTAATCCCAGTGCCCTTCAAAGGGGGAGTATATAAGATATTTTCTCCCTCCTTTCTGCATGCCTTCGTGGTGTAACGGCAGCACACTCGGCGCGTATTCGAGAGGTCCAGGTTCGAGTCCCAGCGAGGGCATTGTTGATTTTTCGTGTGTCGTACTTTAAAATTCCTAATTACAAGTTTGGATAATTTTCTTTCAGAAAGAGGATATCCCGATCTTTCCTATCCATCGCTTTCAAGGCCTCTTAAGCGAAAGTACTGGAAACAGTATACTCCGAGAACCGCTAGGAGACGGGAGGAACATGGGCTTATCGGAGAAATTCTGACTTAATAACTGAAATCAGCATTATAACTTAACGTAAAAAGAACATCGTTTTCCTGTAATCAACTAATGCCTTTCGGTGTCATCCCCCTCCCCCACCACCAGCAATTATCTGCGAGTGAAAACTTTCTGTGAAAATGCGTATTAAAACTAAATAACACTTGGCATTTTGAAAATATTTCTTGAAAATAGTTAAGAAAAACGCATCCTCAAGATATAGTTCTGAAGTTCAAAGTTCTGTAGGTGATAACACAGGCCCGGTATCAGAATCGTACTCGCCCGGTATTAGTGTTGCTGCACCGTAGGCAAAATTTTGAAAGCACCAGTTAGTACAATTTAGGTGTTGCAGAGATCTCCTAAGGCGGCAAAATACCTGTTACCGGCCCGATGGTTACACCATGTAGCAATTGTTGCAGTGCAATGCTGGACGGTATGAGAGTTAGCGAAAGCTGATCGTATAGCAATTGTACTCGTTTCCAAATTCAGGTAAGGCATATACGCTAATGATTATAATGTCTTTCTGGAATAGGCAACTTGCAAAAGCCCGTTGGTGGTAATCTCGGATTTCGTCCTTCCCAATCTAGTAGTCAAATTCGATATCAGCTTAGATCGATTGTCCTCCTATGTTATATCGATAGTAAATTAACGAGTCCGATGTTATGAGTTGTCATTATGTAGTTTTTCACTTATATAGTTTTCAAAATTCGGACTTTAAATACCTACCGTGTTTATTCGCGTAACAGTCACACTTTGTTTGCCAATTTTTTATTGTGAAAGTCTAGGTGCGACTATTATGCGGGAAAATCTACTATTCGTTATTATGCACTTTTGATGGATTTCTTCTGCTTCAAAACGGGGATGCCACTATTACGCCAGTAAATACGGTATATAGTTTCCACTTTTCATATAAGTATTAATCTCCTCTAGTGAAAAGGGCCCACCAGCGGCCGAGCGGTAAAGTCGCTGAACACTGGTAGTTCGGTCCGAGGTTCGAATCCCGCGAACGGGCTGGCTGCATGGGTGTTTTCGTGGTTTTGCCCATGTGTAACGTGTATACGAGCCAGTTTCCCTTAGAAAGTCCTCCACGAAAGGCATCCCTCCTCTTAGGCAGATAACCCTTGTGTGCTTTGCCATAATTAAATACACCACCACACCACACCTCTAATGAAAAGCTCTCCAGTTTCAATATAACTCAGCCGTCATTTAAATGCGGATTAAATTTTTTCCAGTAATAAAGAAGTACTATAATAAGGATCATATACGTTTTCATCTTCTGTTAAAAACTCACTTTCGAGCTTTTATTTTTGTACTACTATTCTCTTTTCAGAGCTCCATTTTTTGAAGGGGTGATTAGATTGCGAAGCAAAACGAAATTCCTTTCATAAAAGCAGTTAACAAATAAAGCAGGAACCTCAAACAACCACTTACCCATTTAATTTTGTTTCATTCGGACGGGTCGTATCTTGCATTACACTGACATAAAGTTACACATTTAAAAAGAGAAAGATTCAGGTAGTTTGCGTGAGTTTGTCTTTGCTAGTAAGACGAAAGCAATCACTATGGGGACGAACTGATTTTAAAATTAGCGGAGTTCGCTCTCTGAACGCATTGAGGAAGGAGAACGAAAATAATTTTAAAATTTTCAGAACTTAGCTCTAAAAAACTAAGGGGGGATATGCAAGGAAACATGGTACTGAATTTAATTTCTCGTTTTTCAGTGTATATGGAGACGGACAGCATTGGAAGGTTATGCAAGAGACTCTCTACATAATATCTATATGATATTCTTATTAAAATTAATTTTTAACTCTAAAATTAAAACTCTAAGATTAATTTATTTTAAAGTTTTATCATTAGGTAGATTCTGCTCCTTTCACAAACCTTTCGCATCCTGAAGCACTTTAGTTGAACTATTGATTTATTTACTTCTATTTGAAGGAAAAAACACTTCAAATACTAAAGATAATATGAGATTTTCAAACTCAAGAATTATATTGGCATTCGTTCTAGCTGACGTTAATACAGTAAGATTCCCTTTCACTTAGGCTAAATTTCTAACGAAATTTAAACAATCATAACTGTGATATATTAATATCTTAATTATAGAAAGCATAAACTGGTGATGACAAATGCAGAAAACGAAAGTGTGCCGTAGACATTGCACCTGATTTGGCGTAAATCAAATTAATTCTCTGGGAGTTCAATAAAATACAGCATGGGGAACGTACACTGAATTCTGTAAAGCGAATCTATCTCGTTCAATAAATGGTACTTAACTTTAATCACAGTAAATTAACCCAATACAATTTAACAGCTCATTAAGTACCTTGAAAAATAGAGAAATTGTAAATCCAAAAGGATAGTAGAATTACTTTAGAGGGTTGTCCAAACCTTAGAAAAAACTGCAAATTATGTCTCTAATATAACTGATTTCTGTTTTAAAAGAGATGAGGTATACTTCGAATTAGATACAATATCGCAAATTAGCATAAGCCACCGAAAGTGTTGCCATCACTAAGCACAGCAAGCCACAACAAAGTTAGATTAGTCAGTGTAGCAAAGCACGGGAAGCCTGTCTGTGTTATGAGATATGCCTACATACTAGAACGCCTTTGTTAGGATAATTCTCAGATATCGCCTTTACATATCAAGAAAACTAGAGGCCCAACAGCGGCCGAGTGGTAAAGTCACTGAACACTCGTAGTTCGGTCCAAGGTTCGATTCTCGCAAACGGGCTCGCTGCATCGGCGTTTTCGTGGTTTTTCCCATGTGTAACATGTATACGAGCCAGTTTTCTTACAAATTCCTCCACGAAGGCATCCCTCGCCTTAGGCAGATAGCTCTCGAGGCTTTGCCATAATCACATAAAATGAAACCGAGAAAACCACAAAAATCTTATGTAACTACCTATTCAATCGCCAAGAATGCAACTTAGGAGGAAGAGTGTTCCTGGTGCTTTCCTTCAATCTGCTACTTGTAGGGTCAGTCAATGAGCAGATTTCCATAATTCTTAGGTTTTGTTCAACGGCATTACGGCATACAGTCGTGTTAATTTTAAATTTATAAACTGCACGGTTACAGCTCAGATGAATGAGGGGTGGACCCTGACATTGCATGGTTACAATAAGAACACCACAAATGAAATATAGTTATGGATTTTTTTTCCCTTTTAATGGCGGGCACTTTTTACTATGGCCACTACTAACGCCACAGGACTCATTTTATTATGGAGGCATCTTACAGGCGGCCACCGCTACCTCCTACCAAAGGACAAACAATTTACATCAATGCCTTCTCCGAGATTCAAAACCAGGTCTTTCGGTATGACAGTCACTAACCACTTTCTCGTCTGGACGGTATACAGTCACAGATAAGCTACAGATATCTATGACAAAATTATTTCTTTAAAAGAAACCTATATTCCAATAAGAATACATAGCAATATTAACAATATTTAATAAGCTATGTTCATTTCTACTTCTCTGTAACTTGAAACTCGACCGCTCTTATTGTTGTTTCTGCTATTCCTCGGGCCTCCAATCATCCATAAATAATTAGAGAAGGTGAATGTGCAGCTGTTTCGACGAAATCATAATCTCAATGTCATTTGGTTTTTGCTTCGATGGGACAAGTCGTATCTTGCATTACACTGACATAAAGTTACACATTTAAAAAGAGAAAGATTCAGGTAGTTTGCGTGAGTTTGTCTTTGTTAGTAAGACGAAAGCAATCACTATGGGGACGAACTGATTTTAAAATTAGCGGAGTTCGCTCTCTGAACGCATTGAGGAAGGAGAACGAAAATAATTTTAAAATTTTCAGAACTTAGCTCTAAAAAACTAAGGGGGGATATGCAAGGAAACATGGTACTGAATTTAATTTCTCGTTTTCAGTGTATATGGAGACGGACAGCATTGGAAAGTTATGCAAGAGACTCTCTACATAATATCTATTAATAATTCTTATTAAAATTAATTTTTAATTCTAAAACTAAAACTCTAAAATTAATTTATTTTAAAGTTTTATCATTAGGTAGATTCTGCTCCTTTCACAAAACCTTTTGCATCCTGAAGCACTTTAGTTGAACTATTGATTTATTTACTTCTATTTGAAGGAAAAAACACTTCAAATACTAAAGATAATATGAGATTTTAAAACTCAAGAATTATATTGGCATTCCTTCTAGCTGACGTTAATACATTAAGATTCCCTTTCACCTAGGCTAAATTTCTAACTAAGCTTAAACAATTATAACTGTGATATATTAATATCTTAATTATAGAAAGCATAAACTGGTGATGACAAATGCAGAAAACGAAAGTGTGCCGTAGACATGCATTAACAATAAAGTGCGCTCATGCAACACAAGGTTGGTCTTTCTCACAAAGGGCACAGGATTAAGAAGTATTTTGGGACCGTTGGTGCCTCAACGATTTATAAAAAAGAAAATTTTCTCTTGGAAAGAATAATAACAAATAAAATAAGATAAAAATAAACAATATTTATTAGCTCAAATGGCGTTAACCAAGAAGGGCTATTAGTCTCAAAACGGGATTTTGCGTTGAATCATTTTTCAAATTGTTGCCAACAATTATCACCGCCCTGTATTAAAATTAAAAGAAATTAAATGATAAAGAATCTGCATGAACGTATCCATGTTTCTTACACGGCAAAAAAATAGCGGTACCTAGAGACATCAAATTTTGCGTAACGTAACCTTCCACCGGAATATTCACCTGGAAGTCCGAATTTAGAATTTGTTTTATTATCTATTTTATCTATCATATTTTGTAAAACTTGAACGAATTTTTGATTAAAAAACTCAACGATTTCAGAGCGGGCATTGGCAACACTGTAGAGAATAAAAGATTTTTGTCTGCAGCTCGTTGCGACTGTCTATCGGAAATTCTAAAGAAATGTTGCTTTTAAATATTTTCAGTCCAATAAACCAAATGATCTCGAATTGTATATATGTCTGTAAATGAAGAAAACGCCCGTTTGTGAGTAATATAAAATCTGAAAGCTTTCAGAATTTTTTTTAATGCGAAATATTTTTTTATGTCATTAATTATGTTAAGATAATTACAATTTCCTAACCCTAATAATGGAGTGACAATAAAAAACATTTAGAAGTGCCTTTCTCCTTATATAGCAAGTGTGTTTAGCTGAAAGCATTAGTGAAAGAAGAAGCGTTTAAGTTAGCTTTAACTGTCTAAAGCAGTTTTTCTTAAATTGTGGGTCGCGACCCCCTGGACCTGCAGCAGGGGTCGCCAAAAAGTTTAGCAGTTTTGATATTTCTTTCACTTATTATAATAATTTTACAATTACCAAATATTTTTAAGCAGTGTATCTGAAAATATATAAACATAAAACAATACAGACAAAGAAAAAATGAAAATAAAAACGTTTCGACGCATTCTTTTTATAGTATAAACGTTCATTTTCCTTGCTTTGCACGTGACGCTGTCATTTCGTCTGTTACTTATTTAAAACTCACACATTGTTCTATGTTTTAAAATTAGAAATTAAAGTTAAGGACCTAAAACTACAATAGTATATTACAGTGCAAATGAAAAAATTGACAGTTTCACTCACGCGTGTGTTCGGGTTTATGGGGTCCCACAAAATTTTTGTAAATATTCTGGGGTCCTGGGGGGGTTTCGCGAAAAAATCTCAGTGGTAAAAGGGCATCGCTACTAAAAAACCCTGGTCTAAAGGAACTGTTGTTCTAATTTGCTGCTATTACAGCCAGTGTAAAGAAAAACAATGTACACGTATTTTTGTGCACAATGTACACGTATTTTTGGTACTGTCAATGCATTTAGAAAACTTTCTTTGTAAATTTTATTTAATATAATTTTTTTAATGTACCCTGCTCAGAAATTCTTTCAAAATGTTTGTTTTCAAAATCAATGTATAAAGTAATTATACTTAAATTTTTCTATCGGAGCTTTTGATACTTCTGTATTTTGCTAATTCAAACTTTTCTCTTTTCAAAATCGTTTTTCAAAGAACGCTCTGAAATACTCGTGCTGAATGCTCCCTAAAGCTAAGAATTTGTCAAATCAGGATAATAAATTTAGTGTTAAATCTATTTAACAGTTTGTGCTAAGTCTAATTCTCGATGAAAGCAATAATTTACTAACATTAATAATAATGTTAGACAATATTTTTTTATACTTAAGCTCAATACGAATCACATCTTTTGTAATAAAGCAAATATGTATAATTTGTATAAAGCAAATATACCTTCGGATTACCATTATTTATGCCAGTAACTCCTCAAGAGCAGAACAAGTTTGTTCAAATTATTTACATATACAATTATTTTAGCTTCTTTGCAAATATTACACAGTGATTTAAGTATAATATTTAAATGCTTTTGCTTGTTTTCTCCTTCAACATATGTCACTGGAGACGTTATCACAGACAAATGAATTCGAAAAATTAATTAAGGCACATAAATTGCAAAATGATTTAAATTCATTACTGTAAATTATAAGATTTTAATAGTTATCTTTGACTATACTTCGGTTGTCATACGCTTATCCTTCGGAATTCGTAATATTTAAATTGAGCTCAGTTATATTTTTTAAAAAGCGTGTTTTCCAAATATTCACCATTTGTACCAGACACTTTTCAATAAACCCTAAAAATATTCTGCCCACAATTAGTTTTTTGATTAGTTTGATATTTATTCTGTGTTTCTGGAAGGATATCGAGGTGTAATTCATTTGGAAGATGTAACATGTAAATGATTTAATATCAGCTTTAGTTTTATTACGCAATTCGTTACTTAAAGATCATAATAAAATCTTCATATGATCTTTGTACTTTAAACTATTTTGTTAAACTTCTCCATCAGTTATTCTATTTATTTTTTACAAAAAGTATTTTAGTGAATGTTTATACAAATGCCTTTTAGTGAAAGTTTATGTATCAGATAAGCATTTGGTCACATTTCGGTATACAATTTTCTGTTTTTGTGTATTTTATTTTATTAGAGATTACTTTTTTATATTATAAATTAGCATAAAATTCTTTACCTTAGCCTGAAAACACTTTGTAATTGGAGTACATAATTTAAAGTTAGTAGCTGTATGTAATTATGCTTTCTAAGTTCCCTATATATGTTGTAGGAAGTTCTATCTAACTTCATCATCATTTGTGACTCTTCTATTAATACGCTAACTGCAGACACGCATAAGAGAAAATTGCATTAGCGAGCCACAGTAATTTTATTGGTCTAAAGCAGGGGTTCTCAACCGGTGGTACGGGTACCACTGATGGTACGCGAGAGAAAAATAGGTGGTACTCAAAGAAGCAAAATATTTTTAACTATTAAATTCAAAAATAAAGACTCCATTATTCTGATTGAGGTTTTTCTCTACCACTCGTAAATTTATGCTATATGAGCTTTGTTCAAGAGTGGTGGTGGTATAGTAGTGCTTTGTAGTGGTGGTACTAAAGGTTTCCAATTTTTGTTTAAATGGCCAAAAGGGTGAGAATCACTGGTATAAAGTATTCTTAAAATTTCGCGGCCCACGTGGCAGTTAAGATGTTAAAAAAAACATCCTCATTTTTTCCATCTACTTAATTCCTCATTTAAGGTATCCTTACTGCTGTAAGTGCTGCTCTTTAATTCGAATTTTAAGACATCAAAATCAAAGTCAAATTTTTCGTTTAGCGTTGATTTTCCAGAAATATGCGTTAAGGTTTTTAAAAGTTACAAGTTAACAATCTGATAAATCTAGAACACTAAATATTTTTCTTCCGTTGGTTTCACTTCTGAGGACGAATGTGTTGTAGTCCTGAAACCAGTTCGTTCCATTTCCGAGTGCAGTCTAGAAAGAAACTAATGGCAAATAATATGTATTATATATGTATATAATAGACGATCTTTGCTAATGGTGAGCAGTGATTTTTAACCATTTGACCATAGACCACTGATGGTACGCGAGAGAAAAATAGGTGGTACTCAAAGAAGCAAAATATTTTTAACTATTAAATTCAAAAATAAAGACTCCATTATTCTGATTGAGGTTTTTCTCTACCACTCGTAAATTTATGCTATATGAGCTTTGTTCAAGAGTGGTGGTGGTATAGTAGTGCTTTGTAGTGGTGGTACTAAAGGTTTCCAATTTTTGTTTAAATGGCCAAAAGGGTGAGAATCACTGGTATAAAGTATTCTTAAAATTTCGCGGCCCACGTGGCAGTTAAGATGTTAAAAAAAACATCCTCATTTTTTCCATCTACTTAATTCCTCATTTAAGGTATCCTTACTGCTGTAAGTGCTGCTCTTTAATTCGAATTTTAAGACATCAAAATCAAAGTCAAATTTTTCGTTTAGCGTTGATTTTCGTTTAGCGTCACTAGACTGAATGGCAACTATGGAGGATTTTTCTGCAAATCTTTAATGTTAATTCAAAGAAATAATAAACGTTCAAATTTCTTAGAAAGTGTTTTTATATTTTTCTATGTATTCATTATGATTTCCTTGATCTTTTTATTTTGTTAGAATAGAGTCGTCAAATAATGACGTGGAACG
Source organism: Stegodyphus dumicola (assembly GCF_044657685.1). NCBI lineage: Eukaryota > Metazoa > Arthropoda > Arachnida > Araneae > Eresidae > Stegodyphus > Stegodyphus dumicola. Next base: position 208,320,751 of record NC_140771.1, read on the forward strand.
AAATCTGGATTCTTCGTTGTTTACAGTTAGTAAACGGATATGAGGGAACATCATGGTATAATTGAAACCACATGGTGTTTTCTTCGCACTTTGAATTGCCTATTTAGAATCTTCACTTCCATGAAATATATGTCAGTTTCAACACTTTGGCTACCATAAAGTTAAATGAAAGTGATTACCCTCATAAGACAGTAAACACTTCAAGAAAACTGACTTGTATCCGCTGGGAAATGATAAAATATTTTTACGAATTCAAAGAAAGAAATATGTACGCTTCAGAACATGAATTCATTATTGTTTCTCATGGGATATAGGAAACATTTACTTACTGAGCCCTAATACCTTTGGTAACAACACAACAGGATTTGAAGAACAGATAAAAGCATAAATATAAAAACATAAATTTCTATAAAAGTTCGTTTCGTATTAGACTATGTTTCCATACTATTAATCTGCAAAGTTGTTTATTTTACGCATACTTGATTTTTGAGCCCTAATTACTTGCAATTATACAATAGAGAAATGCAATTTTCATTAAATTAAAGTGAGATGAATGAGTATTGTGACATGCGGTAATATTTTACTTAAACCTTTATTCTCAGCTTTAATTTGTAAAAAATCACTCCTTTTATAGAAAACATTTGATAAAAATCACATTCTCATAGATTGTTTCAAAATTTTTGCACAGATAAACGTGTTTTGACTATTCAATCGTAGATATATGGCCCCAGTTAAAAAAAAAAAATGAATCAAATAAGGCAGTTCTTTAAACTACGGCCCGCCAACAACCGAGCGGTAAAATTACTGAATACTGATAGTTCGATCGAATTTAAATCTCGGCGAACGGGTTGGTTACATGGAGGTTTCGCAGTTTGCGTCATGTGTAACTAAAATACTAGCTAGTTTTCCTTAAAACGTTCTCCACAGAGGCATCATCTCCTTAAGTAACTCTGTGCTTGTTTACCACAGTCCAAAATAATCCAATCCATTTCTTTACGCTGAGATAATTTTGGTCACGGGAAAACTTTTAATCAAAATATAAGAATGTAAAATTTTTATAGGCACGTCTTTTACGAAGAAAGTTCCGCTTCTTAAATTATCCTTTATTTTATTAAATATCTTCTGATGAGTAATATGCAAAACTGATCCTAAAGAAAACTGCCAAAATTATATAACTTAAACTATTTTCATCTGATAAAAAGTGGTGATTTTTCAGAGCTGCAAAAAAATAAATTTCTTCGAAAGTAAAATTTCAAAGTTTCAGCAAATTAGTTATTCGAGACCAATGCTTTTAAATCGATGCTTTCCTAACATGAAAGGCACATTTTAGAAATCTACCTCTGAAAACAATTTACAAATTTTTGAGGTCTTCAATATCATTTACAATTCTCTAAAATTTCAGTGATATCCCGTACAGTTCTGATAATGTGTGGATGCATGCTTTAAAACTAAACCGGTTATGACGGGAAAAAGTTAGAGATTTATTTTACTGTTCCTGCATGTATGTTAAATTCTGTAAGCTTGTTTCATAATGTGCAATGAGACTAAATTTGCTCTAGCTTGAGAAAGGCCTGCCTTTTTTTAATTAACTATATATTTAAGCCCAACCATTCAGAAAATATAAATCTGAGCAATGTTTTTAAAACATCCAATATAATCACTCAAAATTACACAGTATGGATAAACATAGCACAGTGATAAATTTTTCCTGAGGATTCCCAGTGATATTTAAGTGTCATGGCAGCTGATGTATTAAATACGGAGACTCTTCCTTTGCAAATTATGAATACCTGTCCTCAATTTGAGAAGCTGAATAGCGATTATAGAACTTGAGGTACAATTTTTCACTCTTACACCATCATTTGTTCATGCAAATTTGAGAAACTACTCTTACTGTTCGAATCTATCGAATTTATTTAAAATTCGGATTTTAAATTAAATTTAGTCGTCTAGAGATCGTATATATAAAGCCTCTGAAGGTTGGTAATTCATCTTTAATTTATCTCCTTTTACCGGAAGAATTATTCTCTATACGTAAAACGCACATAATGCTAACCAGGTTCTGTTTAACATCAGTTAAAAAGTTCTTTAAGAAAGCATATTAGCCTAACTAGTGTATCTCGACATATGAATATGTTCCATTAGATTTGTTTCGAATTTTTTTGTATTCAAATACGCATTTTATGCTATTCAGAAAGACTGTACACAGAAACCTTTTAAATATTTGCCATCAATTTCAAGATGTACCGAACATGATCCATTTGAGTCAAGATGCACCGAGCATTATGCGTTTGAGTCAAGGTGTACCGAACTGTTCTATTCTTTTCACTCGATAACTTATTGCATTCTTAGCATAAGGAGCCACGAGAAATTTATTTTATTCTGACACAAGCAACTAACATCTGCACCAAAGTTTTGTACAATTTTTGATGTCGGAATGAAAACGGTGGAAAAGTGGGTTTTTTTTTTTTTTTTTTTTTTTTTTTTTTTTTTTTTATATATATATATATATATATATATATATATATATATATAATCATAGCAAGAATAACCACCATTGCTACATTCATTGTTCAGAATTTGGTAAATTTGTCAAACGATTCAAACCTAAAAGCAAATTTTTGGACACTCCAATATTATCTTTTTTTAAATTCATGCTTTACATCAATATCCCGAGATTACAAGTAGAATAATAAAAATATTACTTCCATTTATAGTTTCATGCTTGTGGGAATCAGCCTTTTTTTTTTTTTTTTCTTTGGGAACGGAAATATTGAAAATCTGAGCATAAAGAGATCGGCATACTTTGAAAATGATTTGAGAATGTCATTTTCTCAACTATATAAACTTTGAAGATGATCTGAGAACCAGTTTCTCAGCCGGTATAATTACATCGTGAAGAACTGTGATGAAGACATTAAGCAGAGAGTTCACACTGATTAATTGCTATTTTAATCAAAGTAATTCAGAATCTAAATCGCTGTATCGTAAAGTCTCCAGTAATCAATTTTAGGTGTATTATCATTAATTGTGAAATAATGGGATTCTGCCTTAGCATAAGGCCAATGGTTGTACGCTAAAGATGAGATGAGCCCATCGAAAACTAATAATTCATCCGGGTTGAATTTCTAGCATGGATTGGCTGTACGGGGTTTTTATGTTTTTTCTTGTATGTAACTGAATACGACAATTTCGCTCAAAATTTCCTCCACAAAGGCATCTCTCTGCTCAGGAAGAGAGTCCTGTTGTTTTGCGTTATATAATCAATTGACTAAGCCTTTAGCATATAAACCTCAAATTTCTTTTTAATGATAATTGGCCGTTGGAATTCAGGTATATAAGCCACAACTAAATTTTATTTTCTTTTAACTAACAAAACAGTTTTTGAAAAATAAATGTTTGAAGAAAGTTAACAGAGATTTTGCATTTTTAAATCAATGTGGTTATTGATGAACATCAATAAACTATTGTTCTTGATCTTGTTTTCTATTCAGTAAAATATGTTTCTACAGCACTGAAACGAACCTCAAATGAAATATGAAATTTAAAATTTTTGCGCGGTGTATTGAACACTCCGTTTTTCATTTTAGTGTTCCCTGATTATGATTGTCAACTGATTTTAATATAAGTAAATTAAAGAGGAAGAAGAAACTTTTACATTAATCTAAAAAATTTTCGAATCGCTGGAAAAACAATGAAGCAGTTTGAAGCACAGAACAAGGGAACTTTTATTTTTAACCTATATATACTGGAATAGAATAAAACAAATGAGAAGGAATACCTCGCATTGCAGAGAAACTTAATTCGAGATGGAAAAAAAAAAAAAGAAAAAAAAAGAAAAAAAAAGAAAAAAAAAAAAATAAATAAGCTGTCTAGTTGGTTCAGATTTTCTCCACAACAAAAGGGAGAATAACATATACATGAAAATCAAATTTAATTTAATTTTGAAATTCATTTCTGAAGAGAAATTATCACACATGCCTTGCTTTTTTCCGATGAAATTTAGAACTCTATTCAAATAATTCGGGCTACAATTATACTTTTGAGATTTGAGGCACATCTTTAAAGCAGCTTGTTACCAGCCTTTTCTTTTGTCGAGAAAAGTCGCAGAAATGAAATCGTTTCCCTTTATTGTTTATTTTGACGAATGAACTTAATATGAAAATGCGAATGCTTAACATGAAATTGTTTAAAATTGTTAAGGTTACAATATAATTTAAAAATTAAGTAACTGATTATTAAAAAGCTTAGCTTCTGTTTCAAATTATAAATATACTTAAAATCATACTAAAAAATTACCCTGTTTGTTACAATAGAAGCTAGATTCAAGGGACCAGAATAGTAGTACGACGCTAGCCAGTCGCGTTGGCTATACCTGATACAGATTTGGAGTATTTTGCCATAATTAATTAATCAAATGATATAAACGTTTTGTACTTCATTAACTACTTTACGGAAGTATAAATGTTAAACATCATTATTTTACTTATTCGGTTACAAATGGGAAACTGCTTAATCAGTTGCCGGAATCGAATGTATCAAACGAGTAGTCAACACTTTGTAGAGACATTAGGTATTTTTGGAAGCAGGCAAGATGAAAAATTAGCAACCGCCTTCGCCTGGAATCGAACCATGGACCTCTGGAATACCGGCTCAGCGTGCAGAACCACTGCACCACGAAGGCACCCTAGGAAAGTGGGAAAAATACCTTATATACTCCCCTTTTTTTAAAGGGCGACTGGGATTTTAGGGGATCAATCGCCAAATCCGAGGTGTGGAGAATCATCATCCAACACCCTTTTAGTTCGGGCGCCACTGTAGAGACATTAGGTAATTTTTGGAAGCAGAAGAGATTGAAAAATTAGTAACCGCCTTTGCCGGAAATCGAACCGCGAACCTCTGAAATACCGGCCCAGGGTGCAGAACCACTACACCACGAAGGCACGCTAGGAGAGGGGGAAAAATACGTTATAACTTGGCTACCGATAGGTCACCTATTATGAACGGTACAATACTACAGCGCATTTTGGCACAGAATATCGCGAAAATTTTCAATAACAGTAATAATTTTTTTTTTTTAAAGGAAATTTCATTCACAAAATCTTGCAGGATTCGTATTCTAGAAAACGAAATTGCAGGCTTAAATCTTGTCATATAGCCAGCTCCAAATATTATTGCCATAAATTAGAAATTAAAAACGTATCTAGTTAGCTGAAATTTTCTAAGACTTTTAGATTAAGATTCAAAAGTAATAAAACTTTATGAGAATATTAATAAGATAATTATAGCTTTTGAAAACTTATAAATAATTTGTGTGAAAATTCATTCAGAGTACAATACCATTTGAAAAAAAAAAAAAAAAGTTAAAGATTTTAGACAGACAGTAATAAGTAAATCACAAATAATAATAGATACACAGTAATAAGTATATCACAAATGACTTTGACTTTTGAAAGAATATAATATTTAAATGGAAAAAAAAATCCACTTGGTATTATTTTAACTTATATATTAACCGGCACCTAAAAGGTAACTGAAAATAACATGAAAAATAGCAAATTTTGAAATTAAATATCTCGTTTAATTTTTGTCGCATGGAAGTCAAACATTTTTATTTTACTTCATATAACGCGTATAAAATTATTCTAAATTTAGGTATGAGGACTGCGCTACCACATAAGGTATTAGATTTCGAATTTTATAAAAAATGGAATGTTTTTAACTCAGAAATACGAAAACATCTATATTTGTGTCGTTTAAAACATTATATATCTACGACAAAAGCTTGGAAAATAAAGGCTGGGTACTGACTGTTGTGGATACTGTGTTTATAAATGAATTTTTTAAAAACTGTATTCTTAAATTTGTTTTTAATTAAACGCTGACTTAACTTTTGTTCTGATTGAAAATGTTTAATATTAAGTAGTGGTTTTTTCCCTTTTATTACAATGCTTTATAAGCCCAAATTGCGCCATTTTGTGGTTACAGATGTGGGCATTTTGTAGTCAAAACGGCTTTTTGTGGCCTTTCACTATAAACGACGAATCACTTTCTAAACTGTTTCCTCCAAATATTATCATCCTGTATTATATTTAAGGAAATTAAATAATGAAGAATCTGCATAAATGTATGTATGTTTTTCACATTATTGTGAAAAAAAAGACGGTACCTAGGGTATTCAAATTTTGAAATTTAAGGGCAAAAACTAAAAAGGGTTTCCAGTCAAACTGTTAGTTATAGAAAATAAATAAAATACATGTCTTCAGCGTCTTATAAAACAAACGTTGCAAATACAGGCAGGAAACAAAAATAAAATAAACTTTTAACCTATAAAAGCATTAAAACGCAGACCATGTTCCTTTCGATAACTCAACGATTTATAGATGAGAGATTTACATTTGATTTCTGATCAAGACACAGTTTTCACAAAGTATTGGAAAAGGCATTTTATGAAATTCACTATTTCATGATGCACAAGTTAAATAAGGCAGTTAGTTCTCCTAAATGTATTATCTCTGTTTGGAACATTCTGTAGAAACATATGAAGAAACTGCATCAGTACTTTTACCTTTCTGCTTACGACAGAAATCGCATGCAAGGTAAGTGTAAAATGACGTCAGCATTTTCGAGATAAGATCCATTGTTATTGTCCTCTTAGATCCAATCACTTAAGAAGATAAGACTGTCACTGATTTGATTTTCATGTTTTTGTTTTTTCTATTTATTCACTCAGAACTTCGTAGTAGTCCTTTTTTTTTTTTTTTTTTTTTTTTTTTTTTTTTTTTTTTTTTTATGTTACTGGGTATTTTATTCGCGTGCATAAACACAAAACTAGCATTTTAAAATGTGAAATTTTTCAGTTTTAGTAAAAACTTCCTACGTGTCATATTTTGCTTCTCTTCTCATTTCCTTCTTTCTTTACTTTTATTTATTTATTTATTTTTTGCTTTCTTCTGTCTTTCTTCCTCTTTTATTTACATTTATTTTTTGATTCGAAATCATTTGTCTCAAGGAATTCTTTCAGAATAAATAATAAGTTCTTAGAATGAAGAATTTGAAATAAAATTGACTTTTTAAAACTCGCACTGCTTTTCTTGATGACTATTACGAATATTACATAAATTGCTTATTAATTACATTACAAGATGTAAATTACTTATTCATTACAATCGTTTATATGAATTATTTATATCATTTTATTACAATGTAAATATTTATCTGAAGTGCGTAAATTCCTAATTCCCATTACATTACAGTTTTGCAAATTATTCATATAAATTATACCCTGGAATTTACACATAAAATGATAATCGTTGCTCTTCCTATACTTTTTCTAAAATAGTGGTTGCCAAATGTATCAAGGGATTTAACACATTTTTTGGGATGACGTTTAATTGATCTTTAAAATACAAATATATATATATATAATTATTATTTCTTTTTTAATGCTCGACTTGCTTGATGCCATTTTAAGTTCGCATCTTGCTTTTCCCTCCAGAAGAGGTTTTTGTAATTTTTCCAAGTTTTTTTTGTAATTTTTTGCTCTGTGCTTAGAAAAAGCTCCTTTTAGCAGACTAAAGGCGAAATAGTTTATAGGTAGAATGTCAGAGTACCTTTCAAAAATATGTTGAAAAAGCATATTGTACCTGTAGCAGACTTTAACTTTCAAGGAATGCAACAGTAGTTTTCGAAGTATGACTGGTGACTTAGTCATGGTGTTGTTTTAGTCATAACTTTTGATCTTTGTGATAAAGAAATGGAAATTTTACTGTAAATAACGAAAGTAAAGCATTTGCCTGATAGTCAAATGAGTTGAAAGTGGAATTTTTACCTATTTTCGTATTTTTAATTTCCCACTACAAGAGAAATGCACAACTAGTGCCTGATTCACAAACAGACAAATAAGACAATGTCTAGTATCTATAATTCGGAAAACCCGGCTTCACTGCAGAAGGAAAATAATAGTAATAAATTTTGAATATTTAATAATCTTTAATGTTATAGAGTACTATTATTTTTAAACAATAAAAATAAATTTCATTACAATGTTTGACAAAGAAATAACATGCGTTAGACATGTATATGTGACAGTTCCAAGAATGTTCATTGTTGATCTGTTTTCATCTAAAATAGCTATTGTAACTTAATAGCGTTAATATCTGTTTTATTTATTCTACGATTTATTTTATCTTTTATCCGAACTCCACAAGATATCCGATTATGAGCTAACAATAAAAGTCAGCATTTCAATATATATATTTATAGATAGATACAGATATAAATAAAATAAAAATAATCTGAAAGCTTTCAGATTTTATATTACGCCCAAAAGAGCGTTTTTTAACGTTTCGTGCGTTATCTTTATTTATTAAAGGTCATGTTCTTCGTATTTAAACCATTAAATTCAATTCAACAGCAATATCCCAAAATACTGAAAAACAACATAATCTTTAGAATTTCCGGTACATAATCCCGCGCGCTGGAGAGAAAAATGTTTTTTCTTCCGTATAGTGTTGATATTGCTCGATTTGAAATCGCTGAGTTTGTTAATCAAAAATTCGTTAATGCTTTACAAAATATGAACGAAATTAATAGGCTTTCTGGGCAAATTGTCCCTTTTGGCTAAAAATAAAGAAAGGAAGAAAAGTTAAAATAACAAACTGCATTATTGTGTCATTAAAACGACAAAATTTATAGAGGCAACATATTTTTTAAATTTCTGATAGAATAGTAAGTGTTGTCACATATTTGTCAGTCTTTTCTCACTGAAACTACAGCTTATCATGTGTTCAAAGATTATATACACAACGTTTTTTGATTTCTTAATTTTATTATTGTACACCAGTTTCTTCCCACTTCACCATATAAATACAATAGCAAAATCCCGGAATTTTCACAGAATCACAGAAAAGCAGCATATATTTAGAGTTTCCGATGCAGTGTTAATATACAGCTTGTACTTTTGCAAGCCTGACGTGGCGACAAGGGCAAACGAAACGGAAAGGAACAGTAGTGAGTATTGCCATTAAATTTTTCACTCTTTTCGCAGTTCGTTATGTCAATATTCAATTTTCTGAGAAAAGATGACTTGCTCAATTTTTTTTTGTCTTTTTATTATTAATTACTTGTCTTTGAACTTTATTTATTCAATTTCACGTTTTTCGAACTTACGCCATATAAAATTCAATTGCAAGATCACAAAATATTCAACAATATCACAAAAAATAAAATAAAATAAAATAAAAAAGGATAAAGATTAGTTACCCAAACCATTGCAGCTTGGCGATATCTGGCCAATTTAAAAAGATCACAATTTACATAAATGTTAAATAGTTTTGCCCCTAGAATCTTATTCTTCAGGCTAAGCGTCACATTTTCGAGGCATTTCATTTACAAGAGAGACGAAAATTTTATATATAATTTCATTAAAAGTATTTAAAAACATAATACAACAAATTATACAAATGTACAATATATATATATGTATATGTATATAACTTATAAAAATGATACTCGAATTTATATTTTGCTTAGGGCCGTTATTGGCATAATCTGGTATTGCAACAACACTTAAAAACTCTGTATTAAAAATTTTCGTGCATTATTGGAAACAGATTTGCATATCTTTTTACCCTTATTTTTAATAATAAATAGATTTATTTGATGAAATCTGATTTTTCATCTTTTGTTAGCTGAATTTTTTTAAATAATATTGCTTGTTATTACTTTATGTGTATTTAAAGATTGATTCCCTGTGTCTATGGATTCCCTTTTGTTGCCAGAGATTTTGTTGCCAGAGCACTTTAGAAGCATAAGAAACAGTACGCACCCTTTTTGGATTTTCGTTTGCTGTCTTCAGTAAATGCAAAATTAACGACTGACAATTTTTATTTTTGAGATTAATAATGTTGCTTATTTCGCTCCAAAAATTTTGAATATCATGCATTTCGCCGCGTTTCCGAACGCTGAGCCGACATAGTTGCAGAAAATTTGACCCTTTTTTGAAAGGCCAATAACACATCTTTCCATCATAGTTCATTTACATGCAGCATTTTTAAAGAAGAATAAATTTAAATGCAGCAGAGGATATTTCACATTTCAAATTATAGGCTGTTGCCGGGAAATATTTTTACACGACATTTACATTTATTTATTTTTTCATTAAAATCACTCTAAAATTACGGTAACACCCATTGTTTGATCCTATTTTACCTCAAAAGTAAATTAATATTTTCTTAAAAAGAGTTGTTGAGATGTCCATTGTTTTTTGCATAATAATAGTAATCAGTTGTATCATAATTTAGTACACTTTTTATTTGAAATTCTTTCGTTAATAATAGCACAGAAACTGTAACTGCAATGTACCACAAGAAATGAAAATAGGAGCATTATTCTAATATTCGAGCTCCGATAAACCGATTCTTAAGAAAATATGAGATTAATAAAAAACTTCCAGATAATCGAAAATTTCATTTATTGAATAAAGTTAACATTTGTTTCGAATACTGCTTTACACCACAATGTTGGACTGTTAAAAATTTCGAATAATCGAAGTTTTATAACAATTAAAAAAATTTCCTTAAGTAAAAGGTTTTTGTTATGCTTTGTTAAAGATTGATATTGATCATTTTCAAAAATAAGGTTTTCAAAAGTGACTACTGTGTTTGATATGTTTTTTGATTATTATTTTTTTTTTTTTTGGTTTAAAATTGTCTTATAAATAAGCATATCCTTTTTTTTTAAATTTCCAATAAATATATTTTATAGTTTCTTAAAATTGATCTAAATTAATGTTTTTACGAAATTTAAATGAACAAATTAGAAATTTCAAACATTTTGATTATTATTCATTAAATTCTTTGTGTGCATTTATGCCATTGATGAAACATGATGTTTTGTAAAAATGGAGTATGACATTTTTTCAGCAGTAATTTAGTTTTAATCCAAAAGAGCTGTTTGTTTCTACACGCGAATTTTGCGTTGTTTCACTTTTCACTCAAGTTTGTTGCCATTCGGAGAAATATAAGATATTTATCATTCAAATTTAATCTCTCTTTTACTGATAAACAAACTAAGCTGTTTAAAAGCAACAGATACAATTCTTAAAAAATAGCATATTTTTTTTAAACTTTTGTATCTGATTCAGTTAAATAAAAAGTATTTAAATCATGATATATCTGATAAAAACATTAAGTATTTAAAACGAATTATGTTACATATGTTTTCACTTTTTAATTTTTTTTTTTTTTTTTTAGCTCAAAAGGGCTGTTAGTCTTTGTTTTGCGTTTTTCACTTTCCATTCGAGTCGGTCACTATTGGATAAATTAAGATATTCATTTATCTTTTAGATTTAATCTGTCTGTTATTGATTAACAAACTAAGCTATTTAAAAGCAAGACATGCAGTTATTAGGAAAATAATTTTTTTACTTTTTATATCTAATTGATTTAAATAAAAATGCACTTAATTCATGATATAGCGAATTAAGAATATTAAATATTTTTACAGAATTAAGTTATATATTGTTTTCACTTTTAAATATAAATAAGATATATAACGGTCGCATGTTAGTTTAAATGCATATTCATCTAGTATCCTATAAAATGCTTAGCAATTCCACCTGCGACATATCTAATGATAATGTCTAGTGAGATACCACATTAAACTTTAACAGAGCTCTTATGGGCAACCGTTAAAAACTGAACCACTTTAATGCATTTTTTTTTTTTTTTGTAATAAAATGTGCGAAAAATGCAGTGGGCTCTAGAAAGCTGTTGCTGTTTATGTCTTTCGTTTTTCAGTATATATATATAAGTTAAAATATTTGTAGAGACATTAGATTAATTTTTGGAAGCAGGCAAGATGAAAAATTAGCAACCGCCTTCGCCAGGAATCGAACAGCGGACCTCTGGAATACCGGCCCAGCGTGCAGAACACTACACCACGAATAAAGTTAGGAAGGCGGGAGAAATACCTTATATGTTAATATGGGTATTTATGACTAATTTGTAAGCAATCATCATCAGCATGACTTACATATTGTTATGAAATGTAAAGGCGCGGTAAGATAGCTTCCCCGCAAAGCAGTCTTAGGGTTGCCATAAAATGGCAAGGTAATATGGCAAGTTTGCCATATTTGGCGAAAAATCGCCCATTCGGCGACAAAATTGGCGATATACTATGGACGATTGGAGAACTTTCTGGAACGAATTCTTACCGGTTTAGCCCAGAATGTTCTCGAACACCAGTCAAAAGCTATATAAACCCTGCTGGTCCGCAGTCAGTACCGAGAGGGTGCTTCATCGAGAAGGCTAGTCAGAGTGCCTCATCTGGAGTGCGAGTTAGTTAGTATCGAGTTGGTGTCTCGTCTAGCGAGGCAATCCCTGAGGAGTCGATCGAGTTGACAGCCGGACAGCGAGTGCCGAGTGGGTCGTCGAGTGCACCGAAGGAGTCCGTGTATCGCGGTTTGTGCATCGTCGAGAGAGCGTGTTGAGCTCCGGGAACGACTCAACCGAAGAGTCAAGAGCTCTGCTCGTGTGTCGTCGAGTGCATTCGCGAGTTGTAGCGTGGAGAGTCTCGAGAACACGTGGAGTTCCGAGAACGACCGAGGGAGCTGTATTCTGGTGCTTTGCAGTGAAGCTGTCTTCCCCGTGATAGCCTGATAACCTGAAGGCTGAGTCGCTGATTGTTCCAGCAAGTGTATAAAGTAGATCTCCGACGACTGTAAAACGTGACTTTGAATCTGTCCTGACAATATTGGCAAATAAAGTGTGCTTCGATACTTTATCAAGTGTTGTCGTTATTCACTCCAAATCCACACGAACCCCGTACGAATGTGAAGGAAGAAAATAACGTAACAACTCGTGTCAGAAAAGAAAAGAAAGAAAAAAAAAAAAAAAAGCTACAATATATAAAATATTTTTTACTACTAAAAGCCTTACTTTTAGTGGAAAGTTACCAATAAGATTGCTTAAATGATCAAGCCTTGAACAGGAACTGAGCAAAGAAAAAGTTACCATCTGAAATGTTATAAGGGTTTAATAAGATTGAAATGTTATAAGGGTTATAAGGGCGTATAAGGCGTTACAGCGTATAAGGCGTATAAATGGCACCGTATATTATAATATATATAATGGCCGGGGCCGTATATATAATGGCGTACATATGTATAATGGCACCGTATATATAATGGCGTATAAATGTTACAGCGTATAAGGCGCACCGGTGTATAACGCAAACCTGTAATTTCAAACTACATGTTGTAACTTTCAGGTACATTCGCGGTTGCATCATGCCAGTCTAGAAAGAGCGTGAGAGTGCATAATAAATAGCGTGAGAGTGAGCGTGAGAAATAGCGTGAGAGTGCATAAAAGCACGGAATGAAATTTCACCTGACATGAATCAAAAGTCATTAAAAATCTATCAATCTTTATCTAACAATCTAGATGAAACGGGCGATGATTATTTACTTGCGGATCACAGTAGATAGGTGGTGAAGATAATATAGAATTCGATGATATGCTTGAAGATATAATGGAAGACGAATATGACGAACTTTTCATAAATAACAGATAATGAAAATTTTTATGTGTCATTTCTTTTAAATAAACAGCATTTATGTACATGCAGAAATCTAATTTTTCTCTGCTCATCTTTACCTTATTTTTAAATCTATAGTTTTTGTTTTAGGCGCTTAAAGCGCCCCGTAAATTTGGACTTAATTTTTTGTATTAAAAGTGCGCATTATAAGACGGAATATACGGTATATGTATTCGAGCATAAACGTATCCAAAAACTAAATTGAAATGAGTTTACTTAGCTTTACGTAACAAGAGATAAAAGATTAAGAAGAAACTAAATTTATTGTATGACTCATTATATCTTTTTCGCGCAATGGGCCTTAATTGCAAGTTTAATGAGGAGAGTGTAAATTAAATATTTGAGGAACATCTTTGTAATCAAATTTTTGGCAACCTTTTTTTGTGCAATAAATTGCAACTAGGCAACAGTAATTAATTTTTGCCAAATATGAATGAAAGGTAATAATTAGTTATTACACGGATAGCAACGTCTCATACAAAAGTGTAGTTGTTAGGTCTCGATTGCATTATACAGACACCTCGTGGTTATTTATCATAGTGGAACACACATCTTAAACTCTTGATGAACAATTTCCGTCGTTTTTCTCCTTTAACTGTTTCGTTTGTTTGTATCATTTACTTATTTTAATACCCATTAATTTTTATTCAGTTAAATGACTCTCATTTTATTCCGCAGTTCTTTGGCTTTTGTTTAAAGTTTATTTCATGTCTAATATCTTTCTTGGCGTGCTTTTTTTATCCGCAGTCATTCCATTATATGTACAGGGTGCGTCAGAAAAATGTATACACATTTTGAACTGTCATAGAAAATTCATTTTCCAACCTGCAAGTTTCTGGGAAAAGTAAGGCTCTAGTTCAATTTGAACTGGTGAAACTGAATGTTACAAATGGTGTTTAAAGCAAATGTTCAGAATGGTGGCATTCAGCATCGATACATTTCTGCGTACGAGTCCCGACTGATTCCACACTCCGCCACCCAAGTGTCCAATGGGATTTCTGCGCTTGATTTTCATCTCAGAATGTTTTAAGGTTATGCGCCTGACGACAGTGCACCTCATCTTTTACTGTGCCCCATAAAAAAACTCGAGTGGTGGTCGGGTACAATTTTATGAATGGGTTCAAGAGATGTTTACACTTGAACCGGGATTTATGGGTAGCTTTATTTGGTCGGATGAAGCACAATTTAAACTTAATAGAACTGTCCACAGACATAATTATGTGTATTGTGTTGAAGATGATCCCTAGATTACTGTTGAAAAGGCTGTGAATTTGCCTGATGTAAATGGGGAGTGTGTTTTGTCTCCTAAGGTACTAATTGGCTCTTTTCTTTTTGAAGATACTGTAACTGAAGAGAAATACCTAACAGTGCTTGCTGATTCTATTTTACCTGCCATTCTACAATATACGGTAATGGCCAAATTCTATTTATACAAAAAGGCAGTTCTCTGCACTATCGTAAGCATGTGTGAGCATAACTGGATCAAAATGTACCAATCCAATGAATAGGACGCAGGGAACCAATCGAGTTTCCTGCACGCTCTCCAGACCTTGCACTGCTCGATTTTTTATGGGGCATAGTAAAAGATGAGATGCGCTCTCGTCAACAATGTAACCTTGACACTCTTTGGAATGCGATTCAAGCGATGTGATCAGAAATCTCATTGGGCACTCTGATTGACACATTGGGCACTCAGTCGTGAAACTTACTCAATGTGTCGATGCTGAAGGCCACCATTTTGAATAATTACTTTAAACACCATTTGGAACGTTCAGTTTAATCAGAAAGTACACACATTTTTCATACTGGACTTGTCTTTCCCAGAAATTTAACCTTGGAAAATATGTAAGTTTCCTATGATAGTTCAAAGTGTGTATACACTTTTCTGACACACCCTGTATTTTTCATGCATGTCAGAAAATCTCACCTGTGCATGTGTACGTCAAATTCGCCTTTTTTTTTACAGTAGACACATTAAAACTTCTTTATATGAACTATAGATTTTTGGAAAATCGGTTGAAACAAGTCTTCTTCGAGAAGCAGCTCTTATCATAATCGGTTAGAATCAATATGATTTCTTAACTGGTAATGGGTTTTGAACTTCTTTAAAAGGAAAGGTGCTAACTGTGGGATATGACAGACCTTCCCTGTTGCTGCAGGAGTAAGTAAAGCGATATCCCATTCGCTTGCGTTTAAAATTCAACTCTGCCGTGTTCCCCAGCTCGAGATTTTAAAATCGTCAATTAATATGAGGTCAAAAGGACAGGAAGATTTCAATGAACGGCTTCGTAAATTTGGGAATGGGAAACTGATTTATGAAGATAACCTGACTGATGAAATTGTCAATAGAATTCCTACAAAAGGCTGACATCATCAGTGCCATTTGTTGGTTATCAGTTAAAGAAGTTGTAAAAAAATTATCAAACGAGGTTTTTGCAACAAGTAAAAACAAAAGTGTCCAGACAATGAAAAATCGAATACTCAACCTTAATCATTTACAGAGATCGGAATTCATAAAAGAGCTAATTTTATCTTCTCTGATAATCCAGAAAACTGGAACATAGGACAATGGTAAATGTTACTTTTACTTCAAAAAATAAAAAATAAAATAAAATTAAAAAAATAAATAAAGAATTTATGTGATTTTTTTTGTTTGTAATTTTCAACTACAAAAAATTAATTTTTATCTAAAAAAATTCTTTCGTTCTTTATTAGCCCAAAGAGCGTTAGCCCAGAAGGACTATTAATTTTGTTTTGGCATTTTGCGTATAAACCTTTTAAAGTCTGAATCACTTTTCAAATTGCTGCCACCCACTATTATCGCCTTGTATTATATTTAAAAAAATTAAATAATGAAGAATCTGCATAAATGTATGTATGATTCTCGCACTGTGATAAAACAACGGTGCCTACTAGTAGAGCCATAGTTTTGAATAACGTACGTCTTCACCCGAATATGAGCATCTGGAAGCCCAAATTTGGAGTTTGGAATGCATTTTATTTTCTATTTCATATTTTTTAAAGCATTTATGAGTTTTTGATTAAGAAACTCAACGATTTCCAAGCGAGCAATGGCAACACTGTACGGGGAAAAAAAAATTATCTCCATCGAGCGTAACGGAAATTCTAAAGATATGTTCGTTTTAAATTATTTTGCGATATTACTGTTGAATTGAATTTTATGGTTTAAGTGCGAAGAACATGATATTTAATAAATAAAATTAACATGGAAAACATTTAAGAAATACTCTTTTGAGAGTATTACAAAATCTGAAAGATTTCAGATATTTTTTTCTTTCCTTTAAATTAAAAGTATTCTCTTCTTGGAGGTACTAAACTGCAGTGTAAAAACTGTTAAACTATAATTCGAAATTAGCTCATTTTAGCACAATTTATTGAAGATTTATTGTGAGGTGCTTTTTGTTCTTTTATAAATGAAGTTAATAATTTTCAAAATAAAATTGCTTCTTCGTTATAACTTTATTCATTTTTATGGGAATTACACTAATATACGCTAAATTGTCAAAAAAACATACTGATGAATTTTTTCAGACTCTATGCAGATTATTCATCGCGTTCACCAGTGCGTAAATAAAGTGATAAACATTCGTAGAAGTTTGTGTATTCATTTCTGCCCTTGAACTGGCAAAGTATTTATGCATTAAGAAACTTTTAATGCAATCTAACACTTGGCTCCTGTAAGATGGGATATAGGATATAAGGTACTTCTCCCAATTCCCTAGCCTGCCTTCGTGGTGCAGTGGTTCTGCACACTGAGCCGGTATTTCAGAGGTCCGTGGTTCGATTCCCGGCGAAGGCGGTTGCATATTTTTCATATTTTCTGCTTCCAATTAACCTAATGACTCTACAAGAAGACTGTCTTTCTGGAAGCTTTCCTTTATGGTCCTCCTAGATTTGTTATGTTTTGTTACTTGTAAACGAAATTAACAAGATTTTACATCATTTCTTGTTGATAACACTGGCATGTTTTTCAAATGCATTCTCAAAAATAAATGAGCTAAATTTCTATCTGCAAGAAAATTCTTTGACTTTCTCAATGTCTATGAGAAATTAAAGATGTTTGAGTGGGTTATTTGGGTAAAACAGAGAAATGTTTCCTCATTTCCAGCCTTATAATTTCTTTTAGTAGGAAATGATATCGCTATTGGAAAAGGAGTATGCAATTACATAAATTCATATCTCGAAAAAAAAGCACCGATGTCCTAATTGAAACTATATTTTTCAGATGGTAAATATAACGAACTTTCATAGCTTCTTGATCCTTTCCATTACGATTTTCAGAATAAAAAAATGTCATTGAACAAAAAAGAATAGTAAACTGAACACGTTAATGATATCAGACTTGAAATGCTAAGCAGAATGTATGGTTTATTTCTGGACGTCTTTAACAATGAAAGCGGAATATAGTGAATTGTACAAGGGTGCATTAAAAATTATAATTCAGTTTACTTTTACGTATCTGAGTAAGTAAGAGTTTTCATCATTAACTCAAATAAGAACAATGGATCGTAATCGACTTGACGCATGTTGCTTGTGTCGAATGGAAAGAGAGTGACAGCGCGCGACAGCGCCGATCTCAGACTTAAGTTCACCAGCATATACCAAACATAGAACAGTTGTTCAATAATTGGTCGGAACATTTTAATTTATAGAAGTGGTATCCACTTGAATAAAGTTAGAGAAATGCTGGGTTGTAGGATTTTGGATGTTGAGGCGAAGTTTACATTTTCATGTATAGCCGTGTAGAGTTCTTCACCTTTATTCTTTTCATACATAGCCGTGTAGAGTTCCTCATCTTTATTCTTTTCATGCATAGCCGTATAGAGTTCTTCACCTTTATTCTTTTCATGTATAGCCATGTAGAGGTCTTCACCTTTATTCTTTTCATGTATAGCCGTGTAGAGTTCTTCACCTTTATTCTTTTCATGTATAGCCGTGTAGAGTTCTTCACCTTTATTCTTTTCATGCATAGCCGTGTAGAGTTCTTCACCTTTATTCTTTTCATGCATAGCCGTATAGAGTTCTTCACCTTTATTCTTTTCATGCATAGCCGTGTAGAGTTCTTCAACTTTATTCTTTTCATGCATAGCCGTATAGAGTTCTTCACCTTTATTCTTTTCATGCATAGCCGTATAGAGTTCTTCACATTTATTCTTTTCATGTATAGCCGTGTAGAGGTCTTCATTTTTATTCTTTTCATGTATAGCCGTGTAGAGGTCTTCACCTTTATTCTTTTCATGCATAGCCGTGTAGAGTTCCTCATCTTTATTCTATTAAACTAAGTGTCCAGGAATCTAGTGAACTGCTTAGCAAAGGATCGCTTAAGTCCAAGAACAAAAACGTAAAACCAAGAAGGGTTACTTACCCTTTATTTGTTCAAAATAAAGATTTAACAGTCGGTCCCTTTCTCAGGGCATACAGCGAAGCCTCTACTTGGGCTTAAAATGTAAGAAATAAGTTTTAACTAATGGGTGATTAAAGAGATTTAGCCGAAGTTAACACAAACTAGTCGACCCGTAAGATTAAATTAGCCAGCGAAGCTATCAAAAGGCACGTAATAGAGTTTTTTCAACGTTTAAGCTGTGTCTAGCTAACTTGCTAACTGCGCTAAATTTTGCGAGAATCATTAGATAGTGAGTTCGAATTCAAATGAGCAGTTTCCTGACTTTTCTACTGATGCTAAATGTTTTACTGTTAACAGAATTCTGTTAATATAAAAAATTATTAAAATTTTTGCATTTAACATAAATAATTTTACGTTATTTAATTATCATGCATAAAAATTTTGTATCAATTAATTATTGATACAATAATTTTATATTAATTACTTAAATATAATTATTAGATTTTACCGTTATTTATCAAGTGATAAAATTTTATTTTCCCTCTTTCATGTGCTTTAAAATCACACTTTCTGACAAATTTAACAATCAACAATGTATGTTATATTTTATGATTATGTGAAGCAATCGATTTATTTTCTTCTTTTGTGTAAATGAATAATAATAATAATAATAATAATAATAATATATGGGTATTCCCGCTCTCTATTCTAAAAATAGTAATTGCTTATAATAAATTTTCTGACCTCCGTCATTTCTAGATTAATCCATATCATATGACTTTTACGTAACATTCTGACGAAAACAACTTACATAAGCCTTCAGCCAGTAATAATTTTACATCTATACTATCAAATCGTACTGAAACCGAAACTATTTCACTAAGAATTATGATTTCATTCTGAACACATCGGACTTCGCATTTGCATCTCGACCAAGCTAGATCTACTACATTGCTTTCTTCTTATCACCGCAATATCAAAAAGCTGATATGTACACCACATGACTTCCTTGTACGGAATATTAAATTATACGCATTTTTATCCCTGCATTTCATTTAAACTTATTTCCTCGAATTTCATTTAAACTTATTTCCTCGAATTTCATTTGCGATATATTTCTATTACAATTACTACAGTTGTCACTTCGCGGTAAGGCGAAAATACATAAAAGCTCAAAATAGTTTAATTAAAAATTGAAAGATATAGAGAAACATAAATTACCAAATACAGTTAAAACAATTAAGAAAACAATTTTTACAACTAAAATTGAAGTTTCTACGCAAAAGCAATCAAGTCGGCCAGCAGGTAAGAAGACAGATTTTTGGTGCATAGAACAAAAAGTTTCATATTAGTCCCACTCTACAAAAAGCCACTGTAGCTGCAGGAAGAATTAATTCATTATTCTGCTAAGTTTCAAATGTAAACAAATATGGCTGCTATGGTAAAAAAAGTTAGGCTTAGCCTCACTTAAATCTTAAATTGTTGATAATTCTATAAATATTGCCTACAGATTAACTAAAGGCATAAGAACTTAAGAGGAAGATAAGAATAACAAAATTCAATAATTTTTGGAGCAAAATAATGCACAATTTACCAACATATAAGAATAAAAAAACCGAGCTCATGGAGCCGAGTAACAGAGTGCGTGTATATATATTGCCCACTCCCCACTAGAAAGAACGTGAGTTAATTAATATTTTTTCTGGCCTTTATATCTTCATGTACATTCACTTTTCTTATTATATTTATTTTTATATTATTTTTGATTTGTTTTTACAAAGTTTGCATTACTTATCTTATATTTTGTAATTTTCTAATGTTTATTTCAACTACTTTGAATTCTATTTCGTAATGACAATTTCCAATGCTCAATTTTTACAAGTAATATTGAACTCAAATGCATAAACATGGGGGTGTCGGGGACGGTTACTCGAACATTTTCGAAATTTACTCCAGAAATTGCTTTTCACTCAAAATTGAATTGGCTAAAATGCTTAATAGGAATAAGTTCTTTGAATATCAGCATTGGTTCATAATCCCTTCTATTCACGGAAATATTTGGCCTGACTTGAATTGCCGATTTGGCTTAGCCTTATTGCTCGAATAAAGACGAAACACCTTCGTATTTATTTATTAATTATTGTTCATTGAACGGGAGTTGGTTTGTTACTAATTTCCGATCAATGACAATGATTACATGCATTTAATTAGTTCCTTTTACAATTAAAATTTTGTTATTCATGATTTAATTCCAGTCCCCGTTAAAACATTTTAACATTTTACTTTCAAGTTACTTCAAAACATCTTTCAAAATATAACTTGCTAGTATGGATTCACTCTTTTAAGATAATCCTACTATAATTAAACTTAGGAGATAATATAATCAATTAATCAATATTATTTAAAAAATAAATTATATATATAAAGAATTCTCTCGCGCCATTGCTGCAAGGAATAATTGGAGAGTTAGGTTTGGAGGAAACTTCCCCTTGAAAATATCTGTCTCCTGCCTGCTCAGCAATTATTCACTTTATGTGCAATTAATTTAGTCCTAAACATTTTTTAAAAAATTTTTTAAGATTAATTTTTGGATTATTAAATATTTTATCATGGTTTTAGATACTTGCACTTAATTTACATATTCTTTCTGAATTTAAATGATATTGCAAATTAATTCGCAGCAATAATCAATCTTTTATTTGATACAATTGAATTTTCATAGTTTAAAATTTAAATTAATTTTATAAAATAGAGAATGTATATATATATATATATATATTATTATTATTAAAGATATAAAGTAAGAAATTTAGAACTAGTATTCCTCAAAGACCAGAAATTGAAATTCATAATTATGATTCTGGTCTTTGGGAAATATTAGTTCTAAATTTCTTACTTTAAGTTTTTAATGATGATTTTTCTGCAGCTTAATGCGCGAAAATAACTTAGCATGTTTGTGTTTTGTTTGCAAAAGAATTTTTTTGTAATTATATATACATATTTATAGACTTTTGGTCGGGCCGATTGCAACTAAAAAGGGAGGTGCACAATTACATGTTATGGTAGTCCTATGTACAAAATTTCAACAATCTGAAGCACCTCGCTTTTGAGTTATGTAAGATATATGAAAAAAATCTCTTTTAATCCATTTTAAATCAGCGTTATAATTCATTTTGGGGAAAAATAGTTCTATATTCTGTTCATATGTACAGATGTCAAGCAAAAGCATCTTTAAATTGGATTCGATAGCGGTCAAAATGGATATTTTTATTGAAATATTGTACCTGGAATTTCGTGATTACAATACTTCCTTTACTTCGTACATGTTACTCTCTGGAACAGGCACGATTAGTATGCCAAATTATTTGCAGCCGCAAAAAGTTCAACTATAATAATAAAAGAAATATTAGTTAATTCTGCTACTACTGCTTCTGATTGAATCTGCCTCGACTGCAAGTTTGCTCTTCATTATGGATCTTCTGTGTGGACTTCACCATCTATCTATACAATCAACATTTCGAAATTATTATACATGTAGTACATCATTTCGCAATTAACTGCTTTCCTTTATTATCCGCTTTATTATATTAGTTATTTTTTAGGTTTTTCAATTTTTTTTTTTTTTTTATTTTTCACATTTTTCACATGCATTTTTATTGACATTTTTAATCACTGTTACTTTCTTCCTCTTATAACGCCTCCTGCTTATCATTATTACAAATATGATAATAATAAAAAACAAGAGTAATAACATTTGACATCTCCGATCGGCTTAGTAACTCAGAGCAGCTTAGATATAAAACCGCCTCGTGTAGACGAAACGCTATAAGGCAACGTGTCTGCAAGAGACTTTACTGTGTTGCTGAGCAACTTTCTCTCCTCGTGTAAGGGGCTTTTAGAATAAAAATCCGTGAAAAGCCCGGATATAAAGCCCAGACGTAATGAGTGTACTTCTTCGAAAGCCTCTGATTCATCTTTTGCCGAAATTTGGTATAACTGAGCTTTTGGATCCGTCATAAAATTTCTTCTGTCTGAATTCAGCAATCCTACCTTGCTCCAATCTCTCACTTTTATTCATTCTGATTTATTTTTACTTCTTAGACAAAGAAAATTTGTTTGTCTAATTGTGGAATCTAAAAGTAGTCATTCATGCAGTTAAAAATTATTAATTCAGTTAAGATAGTGTAATGCCGTGAATATCCGAGACACAAAGAAGGGTTAGCAGTGATGCATCAAACTTTTATTCACGTGGCTGTCACAACACATGGAGACTCAGACATAAATTGTAATTTATATGCATTTAAAAGTATTAATGAATTCTTTAGATAGTGATCATTCAGAAGCGACATCTAACTCCCTAGCGGAGCTCAAAATCCTCTCTCACACCTTAGAATACGGCCCACCACCGGCTGATCGGTAAAATCGTATACCCCTGGTAGTTCCGCCCTGGGTTCGATTATAGGCGAAGGGGCAGGCTGCAAGGGCGTTTTTGTGATTTTCCCTCTGTGTAATGTGTATAACAGCCAGCTTCAATTAAAAAGTCCTCCACGAAGACATGGCTTCCCTCAAGCAGTTAACTAGTTAACTTAAGCATGCTTTGTCGTAATCTCAATAAAACAAACCACACCGTAGAACATTCTGCCGCTTCTCCTGTGCATGTGCAGTCCACCACACGAACCCGGCTGCCATCCAGAACTAAATAAAACTGTCTGAAGTTCTTTACAGTAGGTTGTAATTATTATTGTTTAGAACGCATTTGAAGCAATAAGTGTATTAGCTGCTGTTAATAATGCATAAGTTTTAGTTAATAATTTACGAATTCGTTATAGTTATTAGATTTTTTTTTGCTAGTTATGTTGAAAAATAGAATTTAGCATCTGCTTGTTATTTAAAAAAAATAGAAATATCAGGTTTTAACTGAAGTTTCCGCCACCTTATATATCGCATGCGCAAACAGTTCGAGTTGGCGTATCATATTTTGCCAAACGATTTTTGGCATTTGAAAGAAACAGCTTGTTTAGAATACTGTGTTGTGAAATTTGTAAAAAAAAAAAAACTCCATTATCATTAAGCACGAGGTGTCTGAAATGGAACTATTACGCTACCAGTTTAAAACCATCATTTACTTCCAGATCTGTTGCAAAAAGTCAGCTACAGAATGTCACCAAATCATGCGTGAAGTTTTAGGTACTAACGTTGTATCATATGACAATGTGAAGGTTTAGTATCGAAAGCTCAAAAACAAGGACTATGACATTAAAGAAGCAGAGCGCTTTGGCTGGCCTAGTGATGTTGATGAACCCTACCTACGAGAACTTGTGGAAGAAGATCAGTATGCAACCACCCAAGAGCTTGCTAAAGAGTTAGACATTAGTGCCATGTCCATTAGTCATGGCTATGCAAAGCATAAACTTGACGCACAAGTTCAGCTGCATGAGCTGACTCAAGCAGATAAGGACAGACGTGTTCGTGCCTGCAGTACACTGCTCTACTACTGTTAATATCTGCTCGAATAATCAACGCAAGGACAAAATTCTGGACCGGATCGTCATTTGTCATGAAAAGTGGATTTACTTGAACAACTCATTCCGAAAAGGGGGTAGGTCTGCGCCCGGTGTGCCCGTCGGTAGCGTCGCAAAGATCATGCTTTGTATCTGGTGGGACTACCGTGGTATTATCCACAAAGAGTATCTGGAAAAAGGTAAAACCTTCGACAGTAAAATGTACAGCGAGACGCTAGTCCGTGTTGATGCTGTTATCAAGGAAAAACTTCGAACTAAGTTTCGGCGCAAAAAGGTAACGTTCCATCCAGATAATGCAAAACCACATATGTCTGCATTCATTGGCTGGAATCTGTAAAGACTCGAATTGGATCTTTTGCCACACCCACCATATAGCCCCGGCATCGTTCCTTCGGAGTTCTACCTTCTTTCCCATCTGCAGCTACATCTTGCTGGTGCTATCTTCCATTCTGCACAGGATCTCCGAAAGCTGATCTATTCCAGGCCCGAAGGCTATGAAAAACTGCCAAAACGTTCGCAGAAAATCATAGATTTGGAATAAAGGTGTTGCTTTCATGTTTTTTTTTTTTTTTTTTTTTTTCTAAATTTATTAAGAACGTTTTTTTGGCGGAAAACTTGCGTTACAACTAAATAAATTGCTTAATGCCCCCCTCAGATGTCAGTTTGATAAGAATAATTTATCAGGAAAAATTCTTCGTTTTCTTAAATCTGAAAATCGATTATTCTAATACATTCTTGTTACAATCAGTTTGAACTTATTGCTTAACAGCTGAACCATGCTGTATTTCAAAATACAAAACACGAAATTTTACTGGTTACAGGTATATCGTATAAAAAATACCAAATCCTTATTTATATCTTATGTTATGTTTTTTCTTCCACCCGTTCTCCCAATCAGTTTCCCGTGAAACTGATGTAACTTTAATTATTTGATGATACTATTTAGCACTTTTGTTGTTCAGAACTTCTGAAACTTTTACTACTTTCTGTGGGATGAGTAGACGTTCTTACATCTTAACTTGAACTTTGATTTAGATTCAAAGAACCGTCTTCGAAATTAAGCATATTGATGACCATCACATTTTAATACCACATCTACTCTTATCTCTGTTTACGACTTTCTTTTCTGCTCTTTGACTTAAATGTTTCATTTCATTTTTATCAGTACTTGTTTTCAGCGTTTCAGGAAGAAGACTTTTATCAAGTAATTGATTGATACAGTGAATGATGGTTTATAAAAGGAGCAATTTTCCAGGTATGGTTTAGTATCAATAAATATGAACGTTGGAGTCCAGTGTCGATAAACATATTATAAGTGCGTCCGCACTGCCTTGAAGCTACCGGTCATCGCTGTATTTACTAAGCGACAGAAGGCTGGTGATCTGAGAATTAGAGAACTTCATCTCGTGTTTGTAAGACATGACTTTTTCTTAGCTGTAAAGTATTCTTTCAAGACTCTGCCTCGCCACAGTTCAAGATATTTATATTTCAAATTCAATAAAAAAAAGCGGTTTAGAGGAAATATAGTATCTTTAGAAAAATCGTAAGAGAATGGCTCAAACTCAAAAAGCGTGTGGGCCAAATGTGCAATGTGGTAACCGAAAATGTGGCAGATTTTTTTTTTTAGCAAAATGAACATTTTTTATGAACTATATGAAAAATAAATAAATTTTAAATTTCGCTTCCTAAATACTTATCAGAGCATACATAAACAACAATGATAATAATATAAATTGAAAAAATCAGATTTATATTTATTTTCTGCCTGAAATCGAAAGTTTGATACCTACAAGACATTTTTATTAGTTATGCTTTGTAATTCAAATATAATGACGGCTAAATTTTAAGTTTTAAACTGACATTTCTTTCAAATAATTCTGACGTATTTTTTCTTCCAATGGCGGCCTCTAGCCGTTTAAGGCATTGATTGCTACTAAGACCGGAAGCGGTTTCCTTTATTATGGAGGCATCTAATAGGTGAGCCAACGTTGCCTTCTGTAAAGCGACGGACAAATTACATTCAAGCCATTTCTAGGATTCGAACCAGCGCCGTCAGATTCACTAACCACTTTCCCATCTGGTGCCTTCTAATACATTTAACTAATTATTAAATAACTTATTTTAATTTGAATTAAAAATAAAAGCAAAAGAATGTTGCGAGCCAGATCTTAAATCTCTGAGTTTATTAATAAAAATGCATTAAATTCGCTCAATTTAAAACTCAGGCTTTGAAGTGCACATGTTCGGGTGGAGAACTATGTATGCTCAAAATCTGTGGTTCAAGGTGCTGCCGAGGAACAAACAAGCATACGTGCCAATTCTTCAACACTTGCTAACAAAGGTTGAGAACCAGGCCTCGTTCTGATTGCGAAACAGAAGAAACTTTAAGAGCCCAGTTTTTATTGAAATGGAATCTATAGAATACGGTGCAATTACTGACCAAAAGTTCTTTTATATATATACGAGGGCCATCCAGGAAGTAGATTACGTTTCCGTCTGTGTCCGCTAGGGGCGGGGCTAGCGCGGCCATCTTGGGGTCAGAGCGTTGCGCAGCTCAGTCTGCATCTAGCCGTGCTAGTGAGAGGTTCGTGCTGTGCTCCGTTCAGATACTGTGACGGTTTGAAATGTCTGCGTTAATTGAAAATCCCGCGAGCTGCGAGGTGCGCTCAGTAATAAGGTTTCTGACTGCAAAAAACTGTAAACCGATAGAAATCTATCGGCAGCTTCGTGAAGTGTATGGGGACAACATTATCACTGAAGGTGGAGTGCGTCAGTGGGTCATAAGATTTCAAAATGGCCGAACCAATGTTCACGACGAAGATCGAAGTGGGAGACCCAGCATAGTGACCGCCGAACTTCTCGAAAAAGTCGATGCTAAAGTCCGTGAAAATCGAAATTTCACAATAACGGAACTTTCTTTGAGTTTTCCACAAATTTCGCGAAGTTTGTTGCACGAAATCATCAGCGAAAAGCTTGGTTACCACAAGTTTTGTGCAAGATGGATTCCAAAAATCTTGACAGAGGACCACAAAAATCAGCGAATGGCTGCAGCGTTGAACTTTTTGGACGCTTACCATAAGGATGGTGACTCTTTACTCGATCGCATCGTTACTGGTGACGAAACGTGGGTGAAACATGTGAACTGTGAAACGAAATTGCAATCAATGCAGTGGGGGCACACAAGTTCTCCCCAAAAACCCAAGAAATGCATGCAAACAATGTCGGCAAGGAAGATGATGGCGACTGTTTTTTGGGACAGAAAAGGTGTAATTTTGGTGGACTTCCTGGAAAGAGGCACTACAATAAACTCTCAAAGGTATTGCCAAACTCTCCAAAAACTCAGAAGAGCAATTCAAAACAAGCGCAGAGGAATGTTGAGCTCTAAGATCTTGTTGATTCACGACAACGCCCGGCCCCACACGGCAAATGTCACTCGTAAAGTTCTTGAATCTTTTAAGTGGGAGTTGTTTCCTCATCCGCCGTACAGTCCCGACCTGGCACCGAGCGACTTCCACCTATTCCCAGCAATGAAGAAGTGGCTGGCTATGCAGCGTTTTGATGACGACGCACAGCTGCAAGAAGAGGTAACGAAGTGGTTGAAGGCGCAGGCGGCCGAATTTTTCGACGAAGGAATTTCCAAGCTCGTACATCGCTACGATAAATGCCTTAATTTGTATGGTGACTATGTAGAAAAGTAGTATTTGAGTGTGGCTTTCATCTGTATATAATAAAATTTGTTTCCTATACTTTGTTTATTTTTTTATTCCAAAACGTAATCTACTTTCTGGATAGCCCTCGTATATATATATATATTTAATAAGCTTAAAGAAGTCACTACTGTATTTGATATATGTTTCAGATACAACGGGGATATTATTTTTTATCATTATAGTGATAAATTGCTGCAAGTTTTGCAATAAAGAACTAAATAAAATTATTAAAATTATAAAAATGACAATGAAGAGGAAGAGTAAATACATAAGTAGGCACTGTTTGATTATGTTTCTGGAAAGAATAGCTATTGCTTAGAATGGTAAAATTGTTCATTATTTGCATTATGTATGGATAAAAGTAATGGCTTAGCTGGGTCAGCATTGTCATATATAGTGGGTGAACTATTAGTGATCACTAAAAAAGTTCCTTCAGGTTTAGGGATGAATTTTCGACTTTGTTTAACTCCGGGTTGCTAGAATGTAGCGTCACCCATACTTTACCACCTGGTTTAGAGGAAGTTTCTGTCGTTGACGATCATAATATGTTTTTTTTTGCTTGTCTTGCTTCTGTTAGACATAGTTTTTAAGCTCATTTTATACTGGCAAATCGTTTCAGATATGGGCTTATCTCCGCTTACAAAGTTATGCTCTTAGGTGGCGAGTAACATCATCTGTTGTTTTTAGTTCTCTGCCCAAATGCAAAATCGCTCCTGTCTGATTAGTGGTTTTGTACATGGCAGTGTTAACTGAAAAACGAATCAGTGGAAACTTTTCTTTCCAAAAGTAGTATTCATTTCCGACCAGTAGGGCCAGTCGGGTTTATAGATTACCTGTTTTCACGTTCAAATGTTTTTTTTTTTTTGGGGGGGGATGATACGCAGGAATAAGGTCTTGCTTAATTTCTTGCTCTCTGACCAACGGGATGCACATACGTATTCCCACTACAAACACACAGGCATTCTGTAAGCTCATGGTCAAACAGAAGCACCTCTGCCGGCAGCTCATCAAAATTATGGAGAAGCTAGCCAGTCTCGGCACGGACCTCTGCGCAGCAGAATAAATGACCCTGGAGTGACCATTACAGAAGGAAGTATCCTCTTTTAATGGCAACAACTGGAATACTAATCGTTAGCACTTTACAGACTATCACTACATCTTTGTCTTTATCGTAACTTGTTATTTACACAAATGCAACAATTTTACTGCCAAGGTATACCACAATTGTTTGTAATCAATCATTCATTTTCAATAATGTACTCACGTATTTGAATTAATGTTGTCTTAACGGTTCTCTAGATCATGGTGGACGTGGTGCTATACTAATTAACCGTATGGTAGAGGCATAGTGCCCACGTCCCCCCGTTCCTTATCTTTATCCTTAATTTCGAGAAAATTTCGAGAACGGCAGTTTTGAATTGTGACCCGTTATCAATGATAAATTTACGTGGAAGACCATATGGTACAAAGATTTCTTCGGCTAAAGTTTTGGCACAGTGTTGTAGTTGTTGCTCCTTTGAGGGTAGAAAGTTCTACGCATTTAACAAGCTCTTCTACGATAAAAATCCTTTTCTTGTCACATGAGGTCTCTGGAAGAGGTCCAAAAAATAAATGTCAGAGTTTTAAACCTTTGGGCATAAACTGGAGTTCGAAGAACACCGGCCGGCTTTTGATTAGTCGGTTTTTAACGGTTACATTCCGAAGAATTTGTAACATATTCAGAGATGCATTTGCGCTTTCCTGGAAAATAATATCTAGAGGCAACTTTATTGTAAGTTCCTTCAGCCCCATAGTGTCCAGCGGTTGGAATGTCATGGTGCTATTGTAATACACTTTCTCTTTCCTGAATAGAAACTAGGAACTGGGTTTCTTCTGTTTCTACTTCGGGTGACTAACGATGCAGATTTAAGATAATCTCTACTAGTTCAGTCCGCGAAGTTTTCGTCTTCTGAAATGCTTTAAAACAGTCAATTATTATTTTTTTTTCACATTTTCATATTTCAACTGTTCCTCGAATTTCTTTGGATTTTCTCCCTGGAAAATCCTTTGGTATAGCAAATAAATCAAAAGGGACATTTTCATTTACATTCGAGAGTCTAGACATGTCTGCAAGCACATAAAATTTACAAGGCGTACACTCAATTTTTGGATTATTGGATTGAATTAGAAAAGTACATCTTGCCAAACGATCTGATGGTGACTTAATGCTTATAAACCATTTTAATGGCTGGTGGTCAGATGCTATGATTATTTCTTGATTTCCGACGTAACCTCGAAATTTCTCCAAAGCACAAACTATTGCAAGTGCCTCACGTTCAGCAGTGGAGTAATATCGTTCTGCTGGGAGGAAAAAACGACTGGCATACTCAAAAACGTGTTCCTGCGTTTTTTTTTTCCTTGAGTAAGGGCTGCTTCTATAGCATAACTGCTAGCATGTGTACGGATATGAAACTGCTTCGATTCCTCTTTTTTAACACCGGGGAGAGTTATTAATCTTTTCTTCGGTTCTTCAAACGTTTCTTGCTATCCAGAACCCCAAATACATTGCACATTTTTTTGTAAAGTTATTAAGCGGCCTTGCAATGTTAGCAAATTTTGGAACATACCTCCTAAACAATGAACAAGTTTAACTTACTTCACAGTGGTTGGCACAGGAATTCTCTGAATAGAGAACATTTTTTCCGGATCCACTTCAATTCCATTTGTCGTTATTAAGTGACCTAAATATTTAACTCGGCCACACGTAAAATGACGTTTTCCTCTATTAGCATAGAGTTTAAACAAAGAAAGTATTCCAAAAACAGTTCGTAAGTCACTTAGAAGGTGATAAAATAATGAGATCGTCTAAATACGACAGAGCAAAAACTCTCCTTAGGCCTGCTCTAAATTTGCAATTAGACTTTGAAAAGTCGCGGTCTCATTTCGTAATCTGAAAGGCATGCGAAAATATTTATATGTTACAACTGGGCAAATGAAAGCTGTTTTATCTTGATCAGCTTCATATAGTTTGACCTGAGGATACCCTGATTTGAGATCGATAGTTGACATAAAGGCCGTGAATTTCGCTTCTGTGAGAAGATCGACCATACATGATAAAGGATACTTGTCTGCAATAGTAATGGTAATTAGTTTGTGATAGTCAACGCAAAGTCTTATGTTACCATTTGGTTTGTTTCACCAATACAAACGGTTTCGGTTTAGTTGATTATGGTAAAGCACATTAGGGTGATTTGCCAAATGGGCAAGGATGCTTTTGTAGAGGACTTTCTAAGAGAAACTGGCTTTTATACAGGTTACATAAGGGGAAAACCCCGAGTACGTCCTTGTAGCTAGCCTATTCTCCTTGAGTGGAAATCAGGTCAGAATTAATAGTGTTCACCAATTTTACCACTCAGCCGCTGGTGGGCCTCCAATACAACAGACCTGACATATGGAGATTCACATTCTTCAATTATGCCATTAGCCAGGAGGGAATCTTATTCTTTTTGCAGTACATTTCTTTTTCCAGCACTCATACTATATGGAGGTTCCGCAACTGGTGGACTGTTTCCAGTATTAATACAATGTTCACTGCATGGGATTGGGTCTCCTCCTGGTTCGAAGCAACTCTTGAATTCTTATAGTAAGCGGTCTAGTTGAGTTACATTGCTCTGTACTTAGATGTTTACCTTCGTCACTTCGAAGATTCATTAAAAAGAGCGTTTCAAAAACGTTAACTTATTTTTTTCTGAAGTTTCTGAAATTTTTTTTCTGAGAAAGGTTGTAGAATTTTCAGTCTTAATGCTGAAAATACCTTGTAGAAAGGATACTGGACGTGAGGATTTTCAGAAGGAGTGACAAGGACCGTTGAGGACATACAGGATAACTGCAGGAGATTGGAGAAAGTATGTTCCTTTTACCCAGGCAAAACAATTAGTTCCTTTTACCCAGGCAAAACAATTAGTTCCTTTTACCCAGGCAAAACAATTAATTCTGCGGGTACCGTTTCACTTTAAACGTTAAGATCTACCGTAGTCAAGGCAGCGACGTTGGTCTGTGTGTCATCAGCAAGCGCCAAAGAAATGTGTTTGGGTTTCAACTTTACTTTTCTACTTTGAAGCATACGGTATAACTTCTCTCCCGTAATAGAGTGCGATGTACCGGTATCAGCACATAAAGCAGTTTTCACTCCACAAATTAAGGATAATTAAACTGAGTGAAGATGTGGTGGATTCGAACGTAAACAAGTTGATACTTTTAAAGATTTTTGCTTTTTTTTTAGATCTTGAAGCAGGTGGGAGATTTTAGTTGTATGTATCCAGAAGTTCCACAGCTGTAACATTGCACGGTTCTTTTCCCTAGTGTAGAGTTCGTGTTCTTGTACAATATATTTCTTGTTGTTTTCTTGCGGCTAACTTCTCTAGATATAGCAGTGGACTTAAATTTTCTATTTAAGTTCTAAAACTCACTTCTAAAATTTGTTTGTTAGATGGCTGTGAAGTATTTTTTTAAATATATGACGATCATTTTCATAAGCATCCAACTTCTCTACTATTTCCAATGGCTGATTCCATTCTACCTACGAATCCATGAAATGTTCCTTGAGATCTGAACTCTGTCTTGCCGTGACTACGCGTTTGAAAGCCGTTGGGTTCCAGCAGAACAAATCAAAGTGGGCATCATCGGGTGCACATCAATGTAGGCAATCTAGGAATTAAAAAATGTTATTAGTTATATATGCTTGTCATACTACAATCATTAAATACCTCTTAATGCTTTTAATAACTGACCAGATAAAATAATTAACTGAAGAATACATTTTCTAATGGGAGTTTTTCTTAAAATAAGGTTTCCATGTGGCATATTAATGTAGCTGCGGTTATACGTTTAATCAGTTTTTTTTAAATGGAAAAATCCGTGGTCATATGAGGGAGCAAAATAGCTTTGAAGGTTCAAAACTATATTAAAGTTTCAAAGTAAACTTCAAGCCAAAGGCTGTCACTTCTTTATCACAACATTTATATCTTCAACCGTTAAATTCAGCTTTCCCCAGTTTCTTTTATAAAATATAGTTTTAAGCTAAAAATGTCAATCTAATCTTTCCAGTTTTCCCGATATATCATGTTTTCTCGACATTACGTTACTTTAGCATTAATCGAGGACGCGGTCTGGCACATTCTGGAAACTATTGTGAATCTTGCGATCGAGGGATGATTTTTAATCACATGGACTCAGAAAGATTCTCAGAGCTGTGTTAATGTTGGAAGAGAAGATCTTTGATTTTTCTTTAGAATTTTAAATGTGCATTTCACGTTATTTAACTCTTTCCCATCGAAATCGTCCAAAAGGCCGACCATTCAAACATAGAATTATTTTCCACCCGGTGCTTTCCCCCATCACGTTAGTGGATGGCTCTTTGCTTTCGGGTGTTGTTAACCCTTACCGGCGCAGTGTGTTCGGCGTGAACACACGAAAAATATTCCCTCTTTAGACACTGAAAATAATCGATAAATATCACGAAAACTATACTAATGGTTACTTTTAATCTTTTTTATGAATAATAGTTGGCAGCACCATACAAGTAAATCATTAACGTTGAGATATATTTTGTTTTTGAAGACACTGATTTTTCAAAGAAATGTTTCATATTTGTTTTAAATATAAAGAATATCAATGTAAAAAATCTTTATTTAATTTTGTTGTTCGTATGCTAATCTGCCTATTCTGTATTACTTTTAATTTTTTATCTTTGAATTATTGCGTATGGTGAAGCCTTCAGTGTATGGTGTGTTCGGACTAAACACACTGTACTGGTAGCGCCTGTCACGTGGGAGTGAGTCACAAAATCTGGTCTCGTGTTTCAAACACGGGGGAGGCTGACAGCGCACATTTATTTATATTTGTTTTTATTCTTTTCTGTTTTTCGTTTCGAAGACCCCGATGCTTTGTTTTCACTTAGCTATTTGATTTTCAGCGAGAGCAGACCCTTTTTCCCTCTTGCTTTCATCGTGCGTAGTTTTCTTAGATTTGATTTCTGTATATTTTTATTTGTATATATATATTTAATAATTATTTTTTCTAGTCAATAATTAATTTTCAATATTATAGTATTTTAATTATTTTTCTTACAAATTTTAAAATTGTGTAAATGGCTCGGAGAGGCATCAGCATTGCCGAAGCAATGAGAGTTTTCTTTTTTTCCCCGTTTTTTTTTTGGGGGGGGGAGATTCTACTGTTTTTAAATCATAGACAAAACATTTTACTGTAATACATGCTTCACAGCAATGCTCACCTATCGCAGCTCGTGCGGCTCAGTGTGTTCGCTTCGGACACAACCACAAAGTGAAAACGGTTTGTGCAATCTTTGTAAAATTAGATCTGCATACTCTCCCAGGCCTAAATAGACTGCCTACAAATTTTTTTGGTAAAATTAAAACTTTAAAGAGTAGGGTGACGGAAAGGGTTAAATGACATGCCAATCATTCTTTTGAAGCGAATAAAAGTAGTTCTGTTATTTGAATGCACCTCCCTTCTCTTTTATTTATCATCAATGTTTAGCTATTGATGCCGGAAGTTGCTGTCCTGTCTTATCGGAAAACGTCCTACAATTGTGAAAGCGCATGAAGATC
Organism: Stegodyphus dumicola; assembly: GCF_044657685.1. Classification (NCBI taxonomy): domain Eukaryota; kingdom Metazoa; phylum Arthropoda; class Arachnida; order Araneae; family Eresidae; genus Stegodyphus; species Stegodyphus dumicola. Next base: position 208,355,555 of record NC_140771.1, read on the forward strand.
TCAAGAGAGAAGTTTTCGCTTTATTTAAGTAGGTTGCTGTTAGCACTTGGCGTTAGCACTTTTACTTGGCGTGGGGGAAGAAAATCCATTCCAACAAAAAATACGTATATACGAGAGTTTTAGATGTTTGAGTGAAACAGATTTTGACCTCTACCGATGCGAAAGTGAAGTAGACTGCACTTTCGCATCGGACTGCACTTTTGCATTTAATTTTAAAGCTAGAGATCATATTGTGAAGTAGACTGCACAATTTAAAAAACATATATGCTCACTTCTTTTTATTATTTATTGTGATTTTTCTTTAGCGTACGTATCTGCTATAAATTATAATCTATCCAGCTGATCATTTCTATTATCTATTTACGCCATTACTGTAAGAAAAAAATTAAAAACTTTTCTGCACGGCTACAAAATAATCGTTTGTTCACCTCCGTGGAAAGACTCTCGGTATTTTTTATGTGCTATAGGAAGATTTTATTTATCGTGTCCGCAAAAGTCCTTACCCGGCCTTTATTTTCGCAGTGATTTGTCAGATAGAGATAATTCATTTTAATAAAAATGTTTCAAATGGCGAAAAAGATACAGGTTTAGACATTTTTAAATTGAAAAAAAAAAAAAAAAAAATTTCTAAAATTTGCGAACTTAACTTTTTATGCTTTCCTCCGGCTCTTATTAATTTTTTTTATAAAAATTGCTTGAAATATTTAATTTTAAAGCTAGAGATCATATTCAGGGGTGATGCACAAACTGAAAAGCGCAATATTTGCATTTACACATAATAACGAAAAATAAAGTGTCAGTTTAGAAAAGTTTTCTCACTGTTATTGGTCAAATGACGAACATTTCTATTCACCGATAAATAAAATTTGTTAACCAAAAAGAAAAAGTCTTATTCGCAGAATATTATAGAATTCGCATTGTTGAAAACACTGGCAATCTTCATTATTAACAATTAGCCGATTTGTAACGTGACTTACATAAATTAAAAATATTTCTAGCTTAATTTTTTACATGAATAGGAGACTACGTAATAACTAATATGTAATAAAACTTCATAAGATTCGTTGATGTTTCGTTAAATAACTTCAGACAAGCCAGAAGAAATGAACAGTTTATTGTAAAAAATTCCACGATGCACAATAAACAGCACACATATCATAATAAATAGCTGGAAATAGTTCAAGGAGAAAGCGGATATTTAAGCAGTTCCTCTCTAGCACACCAAAACTACCCTTAAGCTCTGCCAGGGGAAGGAATTCCCCCCTAGTGGGAATTTCATAATTTTAGGGGAAGGGGGAATAAGGGCAGCATTTTATTTACCTGTAAAATTATTTAGTTTTATTTTATGAATAGCAAAAACTACTTTTATTCAAGTTTGGGTATTTATCTATCTTTTCCGTAGTTTTTCTCGTTTTAATTCCAATAATTTCCATAGTTCTTGTTTAAATGCATTAAAAATAATCTAAATTTAAATAATGTACATGTATTTTTCGAGTTTTGGAAAAGAGAAGGATGACCATTTAGAAATGATGAAAGGCAGGTGTTGCCTCCTACGTGGCAATAAAAGTTATATACAGCGCATTGTTTCTGCGCAACTTCAAAGTTACGTACAGCGCATTGTTTCTGCAAAATTTCAGTTAGTTAAGATTCGAACTCCTAGCGTAGCATACATGTTTTGATCCCGCATGGTCGGGAATTTATCATTTTCGATTTTGATTTTAGTTATATTACAGTCCATAAAATAAAATTGTTTGTTGTTGTTGTTATAAAGTTGTCTTTAGTATACAGTCTAACCAGCAACCCTAAAACAGCAGGTATGAAGCAAAAAGGGTCCACTAACCAAAGAAACAAATAAACAATCGATTAAGACGATTAAGTATTTACAAAAATTGATAACAATATTAATAACGGATTGAGTTTGAAAACATAAAATTACTTGTATGAAAATTCTTCATTTGCAAATAAATTGTAAATTAGTTTAAATTTTTCTAATATAAGTATAAAAGACCGGAGAACAGTATAAAAGTGAGGTTTTGCAACTTTTATAAAATTCCTTTTTGCATTTTTTTTAGATATAAGAATCGAAAGACGGTAGGAAAAGGTAGATTTCGTAATTTTTATAAAACTGATTTTTTAAATTTAAGAATACCAAAATTTGTATATTTGTGTCATTTAAAATAATTTTGTATTTATACAAGTATACAACCGTTTCGAAAATAAAGACCGGTTGACAACTTTTGTATTTTGTATATTGTAACGGTAATTTTAATAATTGAAGTATACCGTAATAAGGTATTTCTCCCGCCTTCTTGCTATGCCTTCGTGGTGGTCAGCACACTCGGCGCGTATTCGAGAGGTCTGTTGTTCGAGTCTCGGCGAGGGTACTGCTCATTTTTCACGTCTCTCAGCTTCTAAAAAAATAGCTAATACCTCTACACCGTATATAATCGCAAATTTTTCCCTTGCCCATATTTTCCCTTTTGAATGTTTAAATATATGAGTTAGAAATTTCTGATTTATGGTAGTAATGTGAAAAAGTAGGGATAGGTAGCAAAACACAATGCATTCAGAATCTGATTGTTTGGAAATACAAAACGCAGTTAATTTTAGTCTTTTGTGGAGGTGATTATCTGAGAAAAGCAATGGCTCAGGGCAGAATTTTTTTTTTTTTTTTTTTTTAAAGTTTTGGGAAATGTTGCTCATTTTCAGAGGTGATCATCATCATCACCACAGTATTCACTTTTCGACCTTTACATACATTATATAGCAAATACAACATATAAGGTTGACATTGCGGTATTTGTCTTTTAAGTTCATTGAAAAACAGTTTTAAGTTAAGGAAGAAGTTATATATGTTGCGTTTTGTGCCAAGCCCTTCGCTTTTATTTTTAACCTTGTTTCTCACTTTCTAAACAAAACGCTGCTACTTCGAAGTGAAATAACCTCAGCCTTTTTATTTTAGGTATAAGATGATCGTACTAAGTTCAGCCTATATCGTAAACTATGTCGTGACGTGGAAGCAACGTCGGAGCAACTGTGTCTGCTGTATACCATAACTATTTTTAGATATCTTTTAGACTGTTTTAGTAAAGAAGCTGTTCTTTTAATCTGAATAGATGAAGATTCGAGAACGGTTCCTAAAAATCACGACAATGGCAATTATCCGTTTATGTAGGTTTTATGTAGGTTATCTTATCCACATGTTTGCATTCAGGTATTGGTAAGCAATATAATTACTTTCTTAGAAACTAATTATATTGCTTGCTACTGCTTACCATATTCAAAATTTCTTAGAAGAAACAACCCGAGAGTCATAAATTTCATTGCACTTTCTCATTAAGTAATTATTCACATAATTATAGTAGATTAAACTATAAGGAAGTACATTATTAAACAGTGAATATTCGAGAATGCACATAATTTGATAAATTTAAAGCTAAATTAATTACAATTAAACATGCAAGAGACAATTATCGCATACCGACATGCATCCTTAATTATGCATTTGCTCTGAGATATTATTAACTTTGTCCAAAATGGTACTAACGTGTATAAATTATTTTTTACTTTCTTTTATCATGTATCTTTTTAAGTTTATTGAATCGGATGATCTGATAAAGCTTTTAGAAAAGCTCAGATATACTATTTAACGTAATTAATTATCAGAAAAACTTAACCGAAAAACAAAATACATCATCGGATGGAAATTATAGTGGGCACAGACTAAATTTTGCAAAGCAGGAGATTTCCCTGCCGTAAGGGGAAACACATGAACATTTAAACTAAATGAAATATTTCTTGAAAATAATATCCGTTGCGATTTTACATCGTGATATGCAGAAATTTTACAAAATTCTGTGGGCAAATATTTCTCTACTTTACAAGAAAGAAGTCCAGAATTTCATTTGAATATCTTGGAATAAAGCTAGCGGGTGATCTACAACTCGCGTACCTAAAACTTCAAAAAACTCGGAAAATTCATGTAATGGATATTACTGGCAACCTGATTTAATATTGGTCCCCAGCTTAGGGATTTTAAATCATCGCGTTAGAGAAGAAATCAAAACAATTCCACTTAAAATCCCGGTGAGAGCAAAAAACGGTTTTGTTTATTGGCTCCATTAGTGCATCGCAAAGTAAGGTAACGCTCTCAGATGTAATTTAAAAAAAAAAAAAAAAAAAAAAAAAAAAAAAAAAAGGTAGAATATAAAATGCCATTATGTTATTCATCAACTACCATTCTCGTCCTTTATATTTCCCATGCAGTGTTACTGCAGGACCTGTAACAAAATGGCAAATTGTTTCTGCCGAACTCTCTATTTTTATATTTATGGATTAAGTTTGAAATGTAATCATCTTACTTTTTGCCGAGTGACTACACCTTGCTTTTAAATCGATGGAATTTTTTAATCAACATTTCATTAGGTTCGCACAAAACATAATTAAAAATCAAATTCGAAATTCAAAATTCGGACTTCCAGGTGTACATGTTTGCGTGGAGGACAACGCTATTCAAAATTTTATGACGCTGGGTACCGTAGTTTTTTTTCACAAGGCGACAAAAATATATACATTCATGCAGATCTTCATTATTCAGTTTCTTTAAAAATAATACAAGGTGATAATATTTGATGGCAACAACTTGAAAATTGATACAGCCTTTTTACAGCGAAGGGACACAAAATCCCATTTCGGCTAACTCCCTTTTTGAGCTAAAAAAAAACCTGTTGGAACATAAATGCTCTCCTAAACATAGAGAATGTTTTCATTGCAAAAATTCGTAACTGAGAATACTTATCTTTTAAAAATACGAATAAAAGTTAATCAAATCCGTATCTTCAAAACTTTGAATCAGATTTATATCACAGTGTAAATTACTTAGCTCTATATGTAGATTTTTTTGAGCGCTACTCTCTTGTAAAAAAAATAATGTAAAATTGAACTCCAAATTATTAAAATCTTAATTTTTTCCCAGATTTTTGTCATAATAATTAATGCTATAATAATATTAACTAATTTATGTAAAATGTATACTTCGGCAGTGTAAAATTGAATCGGGTTCGCAAGCAGACCGCCAGTTTGAGACCACTGCACTAACGAATGTTTACTTTTTGTCACAAGATGCTGTTACAGATACATGTAATAATTTGTTGAATAAATGATGTCTAAATTTTAAATATTACAAAAATTTCGTCTCTTCTGCAGCCCCCTTAATTCCTAAACCTCTGAATAATTCAAACGCTTTCGAGGAGATAGTATTGTCTACATTGAGAAGCATTGATCTATAAGGTGGATATATATAAGATGTATCAGGACTTGTATGTCTCTTAATCTGCTTTGGGAACATGACGCGTCTTGAATGGGAACAGGGAGCTTACTCAAGCTATGTTCAAATATGTGTGGAATGGACGACACAAGCAAAAAGGGGTAACTTTATCCTTTATTTTCCAAAATATTACAGGCGCTCGCGCACTTCGGGATACAGAGACCAACCACTTGTGGTCTGAAAGTAAAAATATAAAAACTACTAACTAATTAAATTTAAAATAAGAGCTAACTTTGAACGCTTGATACTAACACTAAGACTGGCTTTTTAAATTATTACGTATGTAGTTCGCAAACTGCCGAACCTACAACACGTTTTAAATATCCAGAGGATTAAACCTCTGTCCTTAAAGGCGGACAGCAACTGATTGAAAACTCGTGCGGAATGCAGTGGCAAGGCGGCTCACTTTCTCTCTATCTAACTCAGCTCTTGGCAAAAAGCCACAATTTAAATACTTTAAGTAAGTACAACTTGCATAAACAAGTTAACGCGTTTATTCTGGCCGAAGTGGGAAAATAAGAGAGGATAGTAAAGTTTTAAAATAAAATAAACGTTAGTAAAACTTAAGATCCTTACAGATGGAAATGTAAGAAGAAGCATGAACTTACATACCATTAGTAATTTTATCTGAAATTCAGTCAACAATTAATAGACTATTTACTTCCTTGTACGAACTAAAGGAAGTATTGTAATCGCAAAAAATTTCGGGTATCATATTTCAAATTAAATAGCTTTTTGACAGTTTCCGAATCCATTTTAAATATTCTTTTGCCTGATTTCACTAGGGACTGAATAAAGGACTTTTTTTTTCCAAAACCGATTGAAAAATCGATTTAAAAGGGATTAAAAAGAGATCTTTTGGTGATGTCTGTACGTACCTACGTATGTATGTATGTATCTCGCATAACTCAAAAACGACCGAAATGATTGAACAATAGAACGTTGAAATTTTGCACCTCCATTTTTATTACCATAGGTAGTACTAAATATATATACATTCGTTGTGCTAATAGCTGCTAACTTAAGAGTTACTCTTGAAAAAGTAAGAGAAAGACATAAAGTCAAACATTTAATTGATAAATTCCTGTGCTGAAGCTGCAAAGGATTGAATTAAAAGTTTTTGTTCAAAAAAGAAGTAATTTTTTAGTAAATTATCCTATCTGGGGAAAATGTGTTGAGCCAATAAATTGTGTCAGCAAACTACAAGCCAAAAAATTTTTAAGTTTGAGACGTAAACCAAACTTTTGTTACGAAAGTGAAGAAAGTGTAAGAAAGGGTGTAAAAAATTAAATTAATAAATGATAAAAAATAAAAAAATACCAATAAACTATTAATAACCCTTTGTTTAATATTTCAAGCAGAACGTTTCAAGGGGTTTAGTATTTAACACATTTACACATTTAAAACGACACGTCCAAGAACGTGTTGTAGCATATTGGAGCAAGTGTCTGTAAACGGGAGAGAAATTATTGTATCACCCGAAAAGAGTTTCTGGGCGTAATTAAAGCCGAAGAACATTTACCTGTACGACAGAAAATTCCAGCTTAGCACACATCATGCATCGTTGAACTGGCTCTTAAATTTCAAAAATCCCGTAGGCCAAATAGCGAGGTGGATAGGAAGACTCCAGGAATATTGGATCAATATCCGTCATCAGAAAGGATCATCACACCGACGTCTGTCTAGAGAACCTTGTCCAGGCAGCTGTCGATATTATTCTAGGGTCGAACCGAAATACGAGCTGGTTAATCCGGTCGCACGTCATATTACAACTTCGCCATCGGCTGGTCGAGACCCATGGAGGGACGAAAACGTCAGAAAAGACCACTTGAAGACTGTGACATTAAATCCATAATTGACGTAATGGATTCATCAAATAAAAATACCTACCTGGCAAGATATTTCAATTTATAGTTCTAAGACAAAACAGTACTGGGCTCTCTGAGACTCACTCTATGAGCGAAATGGATCGGAAGTGTGTACCGGACGTTTGAAACTTCCAAGATCTCGCAACCCGGACTTCCTTAAAGAACTACATGGCAGGAAACTATAAAGAACCTCAAAATCCTTAAAGAACCACATGGAATTACAAACTGCAGGTCACTTCGGAATAATGAAGACTTTGCATAGAATTCTAGAGCACTTCTACTGGAGTAATGCAAAAGTGGTGAAAATCATGCCATGCTTGTGCGGGTCGGAGAGGGGCGAATAAACGCAGCCGAGGAAAGCTGCAACGTTGCAACGTAGGAGCGCATTTTGAACGCAACGATTTTGACATCCTACGACGCTGCCATGATCTGCTAATGGCAATAAATACATGCTAGTTGCCTTTGATTACTTTCCCAACTGACCTAAAGGGTATCATATTCCTGATCAAGAGGCTAAGCGGTAACAGAGGTAATGATAGAGGCACTGGATTTCCAGGTTCCTCTTTAGTTACATTCCGATGAAGGAAGAAATTTCGGCTGTAATTAAAGAACTCTGCAAGCTCATCCGCATCGGCAAAAACCAAATAACACCTTTACATCCCTAGTCAGATAGAGTGGTAAACACCCTTAATAACCTCGAACCATACTTACGTGGAATTAATCGAACCATTCTCTCGCTAAATGTTTCCAGAAACCAACAGGACTGGGACAAGAAGTTGCCACTGTTCTTACTCGCCTATCACAATGCTGTCCACGACAATACCGGCTATTTCTCTTTCCCAGGCGCTGTTCAGTCGCGACATTCGTCTGCCTTGTGATCTCTTGTTTGGTCGCCCTCCGGATGCTTCTTCATCGCTTGAGAAATACATCCAAGATCTCTAGGCACGGGTTTTAAGTGATGCAGAGTTCTGCACGACAGGTGTCTGCTTCTCTTAAACTGCAGTCACTTTGGAACGCTCCTTACACAGTCCTAAACAGGTTGAACGAAGTCGTTGATCGGATCCGTAAGTAATTCAATTCTAAGCCTGTCGTAACGAACAACTTACAGTTGTTCTTTAAGACAGGCTAACCGCTTACTATGGCCATATTTCGCAGCCCCCGTGGTGTATCTAATCCAAATACTATATTAAGACCATGGTTATGTTTGTATATAAATTTGAAAATTTATGCATTTTTTTATTTAGTATTTGATTTGCTTGATTGTGTACTTATTTATTTTTGCGTGTACAGACTTCACGCAAAAATGGACGGTAGGTTTCTCTCTTTTAGTTTAAAGCCACTAGTATTTAATGCGTAGGCTTACTAACAGATATGTGATGATGTTATAGAACAAATAAAACAAACAAAATATTTTACCACACACATATTTTATTTTACTTTTTGTTTATTAGATTTATTCATTCAAAATGACTCTATGAAAAGTTGGTCGATGATATAAGAAACAAGATGTCTGCAGTTATATTCCTAGTAAATGATAAATTTATAAATGAATTGCCAAGTGGTACTTGGCTTGTTACTTGGCACCATATTAAGATTAAAATGATGCTTCGTAAAAGAAAATGCTTTTTCATTTCGTTTGATGTCTAACTTATTTCGTTTGACGTCTAACTAATTAAATCACCCATCGTAATAATAGGAACATCTGTATCTACTGTAAACTCTTCATCGATGAATTAAGTAGTTTTAGAAGAAATGCACGAAACAAAAACATCTTCAAATCTGAACAAACAATTGAATAAATATATACCGACGTTGGAATAAATCTTGATTGTTATGCTAGAATGTTAAAATTAATCTTTAATGTCCATAAAAAAATTACATCAATGATACAAATATCGTCTACTTTTGAATCCGGTACTCTCTTGCGCTGCTTAACAGTAAATTCTATTGGTACACAATCTGTTATTCTGGTCAGATTTCTATAAATCTCAACACCACTAGCTTGGTGAAATAAAACAAAATACAGAGCACACTGACGCATTACTGTCTACCAGTCGACTTTGCCACTAACACGCGGTTGTGCATGCTCACGGAGCTTCACCAAAATTTTGCTATTTTTGACGCGTTATTATGCGTATTGTGTTTGCTGATTGTAATGATCTATTTAGACTGATTGTATCATTTGTAGTTTGGAACACATAAGCCTTCGCACACACCTGGAATAGCGTTTGCTTTTGCCACCAAACCATTATGGATGAACATAATCCTACGTTAAAAATATTCGAAATGGATTCGGGAACGGTAAAAATGCATATTTCCATTTGAATATGATACCCGAAATTTTTCGCCATTAATATAAGATCATACGAGTTTATTTTTAAACCAGACTTTCATTAAAAAACAAATCAATTCTATATAAAAAAAATTAAAACCTGCTTTTCATAAAAAATAAACAGCATGCAGCTCTTGTAAGGGAACATGCAGCAAAACCTGCTCGAACTCCGGAAGATTCAGGTAATTAAAAAAATAAAGCTCTTATAAAGCTTAGAGAGATGACAGATGCTCTTTGTTACATAAAAATAATGTAGTATACCAATACTTCAAAATCTGAGCCGTCAGAGAATTTACCAAAAACGCAGCTGTTAAATGTTGAAGAACATGAAAATGCGCTTATCAGAATAAAAAGTCATGAAGCATTATCCCTTGAACAAGCATACGTATCTCGTGAGTACTTTGTTACCATTAAACTCCATAATTAATATTCATCAAACTTTTATTTTAAGGTTTAATAAACTGTGTTTTTGATCTTAAAATACCCATACATGCGACGCTGGAAACATTGCCTGTTTTCATCCACTCTCATATATACGCGCCATGGCCCCCAGCACTTTCCATAAAAGGAAAAAAAAAAAAAAAAAAAAAACATGTTACTACAATAATAAAGTAAAAGGGAAGGGATGTTTCAGCGTTTCAGCCTACCGATACTCTACAAAAGAATATGATGTGAAAAATGTTATTTTATAGCATTCGTTGGTTCCACAATTACCCCCAAAAGGAGAGGAGTTTTATTGTTATGAAATGTTATTTTGTAAATATTTATTAGACAGCTATCAGTTTCTCTATCAGGTATTTCTCCGCCTTCTTAGCATGCCTTCATGGTGTACTGATCAGCACACTCTGGGCTTATTCGAGAGGACCGTGGTTCGAGTTCCGGAGAGGGCATCGCACATTTTACTCGTCTTCAGCATCAAAATAACCTAATATCTCTACAGTGACGTCCGAACTAAAAAGGGTGGTGGATGATGATTCTCTGTCACCAAGATTTGGCGATTGGGTCCCCTAATCCTCAGTCGCGCGGTAAAGGGGGGGAGTATATAAGGTATTTCTCCTGCCTTTTTAGCATGCTTTTGTGGTGTAATGGCAGCAAGCACGTATTCGAGAGGCCCGCGGTTCGAGTCCCGGCGACGGCAGTGCTCATTTTCCATCTCTCCTGCTTTAAAAAAAAAAAAAAAAAAAAAAATACCTAAGGTCTCTACAATTTTATATACATTTCTGCATTACTATAATCTTTCGTAGTAAATAATATTTTCATGAATTCAGAGCATTGAATTCAAATTATTGTATCCCGAAATAGAAACGATAAGCATTATATTGAAGAACATTTTCTGCATTAAACTACTAAGTCATACCAATGAAGTCATATCTAGAGGACAACTAATGGTCATTAAAATGCTTATCGCTTCCTCGAGAGAAGCCCATGTAAGTTTTCCACTAAACTTGCTCTTCGGATTTCACAAGCAATTTTGATTTCGAATTACGTTCGAATTACCCGGCTCGAGTTTTAAGTCGGAACAAAAAATTGCTTAGCAGGACTGAAGGCTGAAGTTCAGATAGTTTCTGAAAGAGGGGAAAGAGATATCGTGAAGGGCGACAAGAGTTGCTGGTCGATGTGGTTTGACGGGTCCTGTGATTGATATCAAATTTCGCCTCAGGTGGAAACATGTTGCCTCAGGTTTTTCCTTTCTGTTTCAAATGTGCGCAGATAGAAGCACCCAGGTATTATTGGTAGAGAAGAGGTCGGAACAGAATATGTGATGCATCGCTGATTTGTTCGGAGTGGAAGTTCCCACGCTAATCAGTAAGGAAGAAATCCCTAGAAGGGTTGGGTCTTAGGAATACTCTTAGAGCAAAATATTGAACGATGTATTTTTCTGAAGAGAAGCATTAAAAATGCTCAATGAATTAATTATTTATTGATGAAAGCGATGATAATGGGTATTTTATGCGTAAAGTACAATAGATTTGTAAAAAAGAGTCCTTTGTGGAATTTATTACGTTCTGTTTAAAACAAATTCTTTAACTTAGCCATTTTTCTATAACTTAGTCATTTCTTTAACTTAGCCTTAAATCATTAGGAGCTCTCAGGTTTGAAAGTTATCAAATACTGAAAATTTTAGCCGTAAGTTTTATATTACAGAAACATCTGCTAACTTTTATTAAATTATTAAACGAAATATTAATAAGGTATTAAACGTTTGATTATAGTTATAAATTCTATGATGTGAAATTAAAGTAAACCGTTAACCAAAAGATTAACTCTTAACCTGCTGGCAACTAATCACCTTTAAATACTAAATGCAAGGCTAATAAAAATAAGTCTAACTAAAATGCAAATAAAAAATTAGGAAAAAGTTCGAAACTTTTCAGAATTTATATTACGCTCAAAGGGACTTTTTTAAAATTGTTTTTGTGTGTTACTTTTATTAATTAAATATCATGTTCTTCTCACTTAAGCCACACAAAATTCAATTCAACAGCAATATCACGAAATATTTGGAAACAGCGTATCTTTAAAATTTTCGATACACAGTCTCAACTTGCTGAAGGTAAAGGTGTTTTTACCGTATAGTGTTGCCATTGCTCATATCAAAATCGATGAGTTTGTTTTTTTAGAAATTCTTTAATATTTTACAAAATATGAAATAGATAATCAAACAAATTCGAAATTTAAAATTCAGACTTCCAGGTTCGCAATTTCGGGTGGAGGATTACACTTTACAAAATTTGTTGGCTCTAGGTACCTTTGTTTTATTACAATGCGAGAAACATACATACATTCATGCAGATTCTTCATTATTGAATTTCTTTAAATTTAATACAAATATAATATAAAATAATAATTTAAATATTTGGTCTCAACAATTTAGAATGTGATCGGCCGTTTATAGTGAAACGTCACAAAATGCAGGTTTGGGACTAATAGCCCTTCTGGGCTATCGATCCTTTGGGGTAAAACTTTATTATTTCATTGCTAGGAGGTTACAGCTGAAATTTTACCGCACACTAAAAGGATGGCTTCACGTATAAAGAGTTCAAGTACTTTAAAAAATTTAAAAAGTCACCACAGATATAATGCATTTTAAAGCATTATAATTCTTTATAATTATGTGGATTATGATCTGGTGCAATAGATACTGCACGCAGCAGTATGGATTTTTGCATTCAGCTGATTTTTTCCCAACTTAGAGAAACGATGTATAGCAGGGTTTCTTAAACGTTTTTCATTCGCGACCCCTTTTTATCACTGAGCTTTTTTCGCGATCCCCAGGACCCTATAATATTTACACAAATTTTGTGGGACCCCGTAAGTATTGTGCAAATCCGACAAACGCGTGAACGAAATTGTCAATTTTTTCACTTGTACTGTAATATACTATTGCAGTTTTAGGTGATTAACTTTAATTTCTAATTTTAAGACATAGAACAATGTGAAAATTCTAAATAAGTAACAGACGAAATGACAGCTTCATGTGCAAAGCAAGGAAAATGAACGTTTATGTAATAAAAAGAATGTATCCAAACCTTTTCGTTTTTTTCCTTTGTCTGTATTGTCTTATTTTTATCTATTTTCAGATACATTGTGTAAAAATATTTGGTAATTGTAAAATTATTGTAATAAGTTAAAAAAATATCAAAACTGCTAAATTTTTTCGTGATCCCTTGGGGGATGCGATCCACAGTTTAAGAAACCCTGATGTACAGTGAAAATAAACTACATAAAAAATTAGAATTATGTTCGTTGAAGTTAAATAATTTTACCAAGAACAAGTATGGCTATCCTAGACACAAAATTTCAAAGTTCTGAGGCTACTTGTTTTTGAGTTATGCGATATATATGCATACCTACATACGTACGCACGTACAGATGGCACGAAAAAAAATCTATTCTGAATCCATTGTAAATCAGTTTTATAATTTTTTTGGGGGAAAAAGAGTCCTTTGTTCTGTCCATACGAACAGATGTCACCCAAAAACATCGTTAAATTGCATTCGATAGCGGCCAATCGGATATTTTCTTTGAAGTATGGTACCGGAATTTCTTTACTTTGTACAAGGAAGTAAAAAAAAGTTAGTGTGTTTGGTATTCAGAAAAGCGAAGCGATGTTAAGTGAATTGTAGGAAAGCGGATATGTCAGTTCAATTATCCTTTTTTTCACGAAAGTCGTTTCTTAAATTACTTTCAATATTCACTTTATTAGATTCTTATCTGTTCGTATTCTTTTGGTTGTTTTTTTATTTAGACTTTTTTTGTCGTTAGGTCCAACCAGCATGTTTCGAACTATTGCTTTGGTATTAAGAAATTTTCAGTGTTTTATTATGTACATTACATTTCATCTATACCAGTTTTGAAAGTACCAGTACCTCTTTACAATTTGCTTCAAACTAAGCGATGGGCAATAAAGTCACATAACTTACTCAAAAAAATTGGGACACATTTTGCAAGTGAGAATTAAACTCAACTTTCATTGCATGCAGGAATCTCCCTTGACAAGTTGCATATAGCAAGTGGAACTAGGAGCGTAAAGTTTTTTTTTTTCTTTCAAATTTCATTTTTTTTTAAAATCAGGGAACGATAAAACAATAATTTCACAAAGAACTAGTAATGATAAATAATCTATTCAAAGGAAAACGAGAAAAATCCACAAAACATATTTCCAGACAGATAACAAAATTTATTTTATTTTATTTATTTATTTACTGTTTGCAGTTCTTGTCATACAGAAAATTCATTTGTCCAAATGTTGAACTCAGCCCATGGTTAGAAGTTACCGAAGAACTTGTTAATATTTGCACCCACTTCACTACGTGTAATATAAATATGAGCCAATTATTTCTAAAGCATCTTCTGTAAAGGGCGTTACATGTCACTTGCATCATGAAAGGCGTTAGTAGTACATTAGTCATCACTCGTTTTCTCTCATTCTAAAAAAAAAAAAAAAAAGTTTAGATTCACTCTCTCCACTTAACCTTATCTATTGAAGGTTTTCATTCAGTCGGTGCTCACAAATCTTCACACTTTTAAAATTCACTTTAAAATCTGAAATCATCCCTTTCTGTAAATAACCTACATCTAAACTGAAAATTTTAGTATCACGTTACAACTGAGCATAATCATAAATAATACCTACCTTCCTTATACAAGACGTAAATGAAAAAAAAAAAAAAAAAAAAAAAAATCTGAAAGGTATAAGATTTTAAATTACGTACAAAGGGGCGCTCTTTTAACGTTTTGTATGTTATCTTTATATATTAAACATTATGTTCTACGTACTTAAACCATAAAATAACATTCAACAGCAATATCACAATATATTTAAAAGAGCATATCTTTAGAATTTCCTATACACAGTCTCGCGCTGGAGATAATTTTACTTTTCCCGTAGGGTGTTGACATTGCTTGCTTTGAAACCTTTCAGTTTTTTATTCAAGAACTTGTTGAAGGGTTACAAAATATGAACTCGATAATAAAACAAATTTCAAATTCAAATTAGGGCTTCCACGTGCCCATATTCTATGGAAGATTACCTTATTCAAATTTTGGTGGTCTAGGTACCGTTGTTTTATCACAGTGCGAGAAACATACATGCATTCATGCAAATTCTTCATTATTTAATTTCTTTAAATAGAATACAGGTCGATAATATTTGGTGGCAACAATTTGAAAAGTAACTAGCCATTTTTAGTTTTCATCGCAAAATACCAAAACGAAATTAATAGTCTTACAGGGCAAATTTCCCCTTTGAACTAATAAAAGGGGTTCTGTCACATGACAAATAACTGTATGGAGATTTATAATTTTTAAAGAGAGAATGTCTTCCCTGAATTTTAATCCAACAGATTTTCTCTTGGTAGCTGGACATAACACCAGAAATACACTTTATGGGGGAATACGATAATGCCATACAAATGAAAGTTAAAGTACACGATTCTCAATTTTGTTATATCTTTAATAAAAAAAATCTGATGTGTACACCACATGACTTCCTTGTACGGAATATTAAATTATACGCATTTTTTATTGCATTTCATTTAACTTATTAGATTGAATTAAACCTACTTCGCCGACAGCGCATAAACCACAATAGAATAAATGCATTCTTTAAAATTCACTTTGTTTACCATAGCGACACTCTGGCGCTAGGCTTACTTAACAGTAATATATTTTGTTCATATTATAACTCAGAATGCACAAAATTTATATCATTTAAAGAATTATTTAATCGTTGCCGCATGTTCTATTCAAATACTATAACAAAGCTAGAACGATGTATAAAAGAAATTAAGCAAACAAAACGAAAAAGAAACAGTTTTTCACAGACGATTGAGTATTTCTCATTCAATTAATTCAGTTTTCACTTCGCGACAAGGAAAAATACATAAAAACTCAAAATATCTGTATTAAAAATTACGAAGTAAATCTTAAATACTTATTTCCTCGAAAAAATTCCAGAAAAGATTAAGCATGATTTAATTCGCAATAATAAATGAAGGCGTTATTTTTGTGTTGTGAAGCTTAGTCTCTCTAGATTGACAACAAATCTACAATTCTGCCGTTTCAAATGTAAACAAATATGTCCGCCATGTTATTTAAAACTTAACCGCACTTAAACAGCTTTTAAATTGTTGATAATTGTACAAACATTGCTTCCAGAATTACAAAAGGCATAAAAACTTTAACCGGAAGATAAAAACAACATAATTCAATCATTTTTAAATAAAAAAATGTACAATTTACAAACATATAAGAGTAAAGAAACTGAGATCACGGAGCCGGGTAACAGAGTGGATATATTTATAAATATATTTATATACGTTTGGCGCGGCCGATTGAAACCAAAATACGAGGTGCACATCTACATGTTATAATAGTCTTATATACAAAACTTTAACGTTCTGAGGCTACTCGTTTTTGAGTTATGCGAGATACGTACGTACGCACGCACGTACGTACATACGTTCGTACAGACGTACGTACACGAAAAATTCTCTTCAGAATTCATTTTAAAGCAGTTTTTAGGTTTTTTGGAGGAAAAGAGTCCTTTATTCTGTCCTTACGTATAGATATCACGCAAAAACATCGTTAAATTGCATTCGAAAGCGGTCAAAGTGGATATTTTCGTTGAAATATGCTGCCTGAAGCTTTTCGCGATTACAATACTTCCTTTTTACTTCGTTCAAGGAAGTAAAAATAATTTTTCTGCTCAACGATTGGTATCATTCAACGACAATATTCAGAGATTTCAGAGTATGTGGGTTGTTCAAACATATATTCGTACATAGAAATCCTGTCATTAAATTAAACCATTGATGAGAAATCTGGTGATCGAAAAGATCTAGTGCTCTATCAAACCTAGGCTTAGCTTTTTACTCTTTGTTGCCATTGCGCTGATTAAAAGTCTGAATCGTATAGAAGGTTATTCTTTCTGGCACTGAGCCAAGTCATTTTACGAACTATTGCATGATGAATGTACGTGGTAAACGTGTTCTTCAGTCACATTGCCGAACGATTTATAAAGTTTTTGTTTACTGATGAACTAGCTTTAAGACTGGGAATTTGAGAATTTTAATGATCGTCCTAGTATAAAAGAAGAATTTTCATTTTTGCATTATTTTTAACTAGGATAAAAACCATGCCTGACAGAATTTCTCTTAATTCAAACAGTACTTAACTAGAACAATGGAGACAAGCAATACTGAGTATGTGAGAATCATTTAACTGTAATAAGTAAATAAATTTAAAAAAAAAAAAAAAATTGAAACCTTTCAGATTTTATATTACGCCCAAAGGGGCTTTTTTTTTTTTAACGTTTTGTGTGTAACCTTTACTTATTGAATATCATGTTCTTCGCACTTAAACCATAAAATTCGATTGAACAGCAATATCGCAAAATAATTAAAAGAACATATCATTAGAATTTCCGATACAGAGTCTCGCGCGCTGGAAATAGTTTTTTTATCCGTACAGTGCTGCCATTGCTTGCTTTGAAATCGCTGAGTTTGCTAATCAAAAATTCTTTAATGTTTGACAAAATATGAAATAGATAATAAAAAAATTCCAAATTCCAAATTTGGTCTTCCAGATGCCCATATTCGAATGGAGGACTACGTTGAACAAAATTTGATGCCTCTAGGTACCGTTGCTTTTTCAAAGTGAGAGAAATATACATTACATTTATGGAGATTTTTCATTATTAAATTTCTTTAAATATAATGCATATTTGCTGGTAACAATTTGTAAAGTGAACCGACATTTATAGTGAACCGACGCAAAATGCCAAAAAGAAAGTAACAGCCCTTCTGGGCAAATTGCCCCTTTGGGCTAATAAGCCAGCATTTTCCGACCTATATATGCATAGATAACGGATGTTTTCCATTCAAAAATTCGTTAGTGAGTTTTCAGATAAATAAGCACGAATAATGGTTTCTCCCAAAACAAGTTTTTACTATGATGTCTGTCTGTTTGTGACGATATTTTCGCCCACGATTACTCTTATATCAAACATCCAGAAATTTATGTTTTCCATATGAATTTTTCTGCATTTATATAAAGGGTTGTTTAGATTTAGAGAAAATTAGACAAGCGGGAAATAATACTTCATTTTGAGCGTAACAATCTTACATAGCAGTTCTTAATGGAACGTTGAAGAACATAATCACAAGAAGAACAGTATCATGAGTGGTATTGTATTTGAAGCCCATGAAAGTTTTGAGGAAATCAACATAACACATTGTTGCACGTTTATAAACCGTGACATATTGTTGCAGCTTATAAGAGTACTGTTTATTGATTTCTAAATATTGCGAGGATATACTTGCAGATCAAAACGAATTTAGATTTGATGATATTATAGAAATATCGCAGGAAAAAATTAAATTACGGTAATCGTTTCAAAGTATTTCTTTTAACTATTTTATAAATATTAATTATCTTTAATCTTTTTAGACAAATTAAGTTATATATTATTCACCTGCCAAATAAGATATAATTTTTAATAAAAAATAATTGCACCTTGTAGAGACATTAGGTATCTTTTAGAAGCAGGCAAGATGAGAAATTAGCAACCACCTTCGCCGGGAATCGAACCACGGATCTCTAGAATACCGGGCCAGCGTGCAGAACCACTACACCACGAAGGCTCGCCAACAAGGTGGGAGAAATACCTTATAACCTAATAAAATACAGTCCAAAATTACTTATTACAGATCTTTCTATTTATTGGAACAGTAAATTAGATTTTGTTACAGACGATCAACCAGGAGCGACACTTTACTTACAGCTCGTTGCTTTTTAAAAGAGGGAACTGGCAGGAGGTCATGTGCTGGCCACATAAATATTTTTTTTTTTTTTTGAAATCTGTTTCATTCTTTGGATGTAAAACGTACTTTTTAATGGGAAAAGTGATTTCGGTATATTACATATCAAAATGCTCATGAAATTTAACTAAACAATGACTTTCATGTGCAACTTTCACGCTCTTCGGAAGACAGCGTGAAGTAACTGCTAATAAGAATAAGAATGAGTTAAGAGGATTCAAAAGTCTACTCATTACCTTAGTAGAAACTCTTCTCAGTGCAACCAGCAATAGATACGCGAAATCGATAGCTTTCCCAATTAGCACAGCTGAAAAAAGGGACGTTGAAAAAAAACAATAAAATTTCCAGTAGGGCGAAATATCAACGCATAAGCTGTGAATGTCCGCAGGTGAGACCAAGGACGTGAGTCTGAGATTTGCAATCTACAGCTCCATCGACTTGGCCTGCAATAAAGCCATGATGCCAGCGCATCTGATAATGCACTTTAGGGATTTATGAAAGCAGAGATAAAATCGATATTCGAACAACGATTAGCAAAAAAGGTAGCTTTTCAACATTTCAGACAGTCGCCCACGATATGCTGTTACGGATGAGCAACCGAACGTGGAGGCGCATAACACTATATTATGAATATGGACAAATCACATAGAGGTTTTGTACCCAGAGATTTCATGTACCTCCTAATAAAGTTTTATAATTATGGAATATCTTTAACCCCCTCCTTCAGAAGCCGTGAACCTTCACACTTTCCAATATTCCCACAACATATCTTGCAACTATTATTTTAATATCATAAAACTGAATGACTGCAGTGAAAAAGGTCAGAAAAATATCATCAAGCAAAGATTGATTATGACATAATTTATTTCATTCATTAAATAATTTACTTATTAATATTGACGCAATTATAATATATATTTTAACTGAAACGTACAGGTTTCGAACATGGTATTCTCCAAACATTCATTGACCAGCATCTTTAATTTTTTTTTTTTTTTTTTGCTCGGACTTATTGTAGTTTCAGCATTTGTATGGTTTTTCTCCCTTTTCTAAACGATAAAATAATATATTCGATAAGGCTCTACAACAACAATTTCACTGTCTGT
Source organism: Stegodyphus dumicola (assembly GCF_044657685.1). Taxonomy (NCBI): domain Eukaryota; kingdom Metazoa; phylum Arthropoda; class Arachnida; order Araneae; family Eresidae; genus Stegodyphus; species Stegodyphus dumicola. The sequence continues at coordinate 208,375,510 of NC_140771.1, forward strand.
ATAAATTAGATAAAATTTTAGACTGTTCTTTAGACAATCCCTGAAAAAAAGTTTATTCCTTTTTTGTTTGTATTTGCGGTGTCTGGTTTCTAAGTGACACAATAGTAAGGAAAGTTTTCTATTTCCGTTTGATAAAAATCCACCATATATTACACAAAGATTAAGACTGCTCCCTTCTCTTGTGAAGGAAAAGTCGTGTATAAAGTATTCGTCAAAATGCTTTCGTATCTTCTGAAAAAGACTATTTGGAAGCCTTTTACCTATTGTTCGACCATTTTCTTATTAGACTAGCAACTTCAACCCAGCTCTCAGTTTATAGATCTGCCGATTCTAGGAAGTATACAGATGCTAACAGATATACTCGTTGGCCCGAAACTTATCCATTGAAGGATATACGGGAAGAGATCGTCGTCACTGCTCTTTATGCAAGCTGGGGAAAACCACGAAAACGCCCATGCAGCCAGCCCGTTCGCGGGATTCAAACCTCGGACCGAACTACCAGTGTTCAGCGACTGTACCGCTCAGCCGCATGAACAGGAAGGAATTGATACTTTATTGGAATAAATAACATTTCACACTTGAATTCAAACAGTTATATATAGACCGAGGATGCGCTGAACAAATCTAAGGCAAATTCTTCTTAGTGTTCGAGGAATATCACATATCCCCAAAATCACTCACACTATGAAGTAGTCGCAAGACTCTCATGTGGCTGCTTGAACTGATTAATACTTGACAGCAACACAAAGCAAAATCGATATTTATAAGGTTGGCCAGGCAGTTTAGGAAGCTTCGAGAAAACTCTCCCCAATGGCCTCAATGATGTGTTTTTCGGAAACTTCTAGAATGTCACCAGGTCAACGAAAAATCGGCAAATGCCTCAAATGTCGAGAAGATCCGCAAGTAGTATTTATAGGAAGTTCAAGTAACTTCGAGAGAGAGAGTGCTTAGGAGTCCTTAGTGACGCGGTTCTGCCTTCTGCCTATTTCGTTCTTGAATCTATTACGCTCGGCTCATTCTACACGACTTTTGATAATCGCCAGCTAAGTAAAATTAAGGGCCAATTACGTTAGATATTTGTGTCTAGCTTCGGCTAAGTCTATTTTAGTTAGTACTAGCTGTACCCGCCCGGCGTTGCCCGTGCATTTAAAAATTGCAGATAAGTGAATAGCGCAGGAATAGTAGTGTAGGACATGTAGACTGTCTCTCTCTCTTCCCCCCCCACAAGCTACAAAAAAGAAATGAATTGTAATTAATCGATTTAATGTATCGTCAAAACAGCAAACTAACGCTAGAATAAAGAAATCAATTGTTACAATCGAACGTTATTTGAAAACAAATAATAATATCAGTGAGTCAAAAAAACCGTGATTAATTAATTATAAATAATTTTTTTAAAATTTTTCTAATTCAAAAATCGAAAATCGGGCTTCGAGGTCTGGTGGCCAGCCCCTTTGTGCTTCCGTATAAAAAATTCCAGGTCCCTGCGTGCGATAGATTTGGCTGGAGAGCTCGGTCAGACAGACAGACAGACACATTACACTTGCTTTTATTATTATAGATTAGTTTAGTTTCTTATTTTCTAATTCCGATTTAAAAGCCCGAATGGAGGCTTTCCTGTAAACCCGAGAAGGAGCCATCTGTTATCATTTCTGTGAGTGAATAAAAGGGTATTTTAACCCTTCTCGAGTCTACATTGTTAGTGCTTGAACTCAGCGATAATTCGCTACACAGTTCACTAGGTTCCTTTATATTTTATTACAGACAGGCAGCGAGAGACATTATAAGGGTTCCCCCTTAAATTCAGCTATATTTACAAGTCAAACGCCAATCGATTGAGAATTATAAAATCTGCAAATTATTACACAAAATAAACACATACAAGTGTCATAAGAGTCACAATTGATTCAGCAAAAATACATCATAGAATTATTACAAAATCTGTATTCAATAGATATGTAAATAAATATAAACAATATAAAATGGTACAAAAATACATAAAACATAAATTACAAAAAAATAAAGACAAATATTTACAAACATTTTGATTTCTCCAAATGATTCCAATGAGTTATTAGTAAAGACTTTATCCTTTAGCGGGGATAAAAGGATTTACACCATAAAAATTTAAAAATTTTCTGTTTCTGATCTGGTTTAATTTGTTTTACAAAAAACCTGAGATAGACATATATAAAATTAATCCATGAATATTTACTAATCCTACATTCTTTCTAAATTCAATTCATTATTTCTTTGAAGTTAACTTGTAGAAACCGTTTGCTATTATTTCGATTACATAAAGAATATATCTTTGAGTATAAATTCATTACAGGGCTCTAAACAATTTTGTATCTTAAGTAAAAACTACAAATATATAAGAAATGTTTGAGTTCAGTGCTTTAACATTTCATAAACACATTTCGTCATCCTTCCAATTACGTCATCTGTGTTCTAAAAATAAAAAATTCAGTGTTTCAAAAAATTGCTTACCCAGGTCAATTTTATCTTAATTAGATAAACACTATCGAGACAAGTCACTTTCTCCCTTTTTATTTTTGAGATAGTTATTATTGCCGACGAAGCAGCTACTGATAAATATCTTAAAGCCACATTTTGGTAAATATGTTTCTCAAACTATTTATCTCCTGGATGTTATTCAACAGATGCAAATGAGATGCTCGATTTGATTTTAGGGAGATAAAATACTGCGTTTTCCCTCTGAAATTACTAAGACAGTAGTTTATGACAGCTTCATTAGCATTGCCAATTAGGAAGTTAATTATAGCAGAATATCTGTATGATATGGATACAAAACAAAAGGACCATAAAGCATTTTTCATAGACTATCAGTGAATTAATCCAGTTAAAGAATTAAGTAATGTTATGCAAAGATTTTCTCTCCAATTTCCTGTTTTGAATAGAGATAATGAAGTCTGAATATGGATTTCAATTCTATAGCAATATATAACAATCACTCGTCTCCAAGAAATCCTTTAAAGTCTCCCAAAAAATATAGACTTATTTGCTTAAAAATTTCTTCGTTTAGTAAATTTCTGTTGCAGAAAAAATAAATGCTAAAAAATGTAACAGAAATTTTCTTAACTTTTTAACTTTTTTTTTGTTACTGCATGCATATTTAGCAATTTTTATTTAATATTACGTACGGTAAACTCTCACTAAGATAAACATCTATTGTTTCAGATTATTTTAGTTTTTTATAGAAGTGGTTGTTTTAATAAAGATTACGATTGATTATTGCTGCTGTGAAATACTGGTCACATTCAGAAGTGCCATCTTAGAGAGGTGGTGGTTACGAAAGGGTTCACTGTATAGCATATGTTTTTGCACTGTGATGCGGAAATTTTAAACAGGAAATTTAGGGAAAAAATTTTAACTTTAATATTATATTGCATCCACGTGTTTACATTGACAGTATGTTTGTCCTGCAGGCCATCGTTAACAGCACACATACATCACCAATAATAACAGAAATCTAGCAATATCTACGAAGACTGGAGAAACTCCACATCACTCTCCATTGGACAAGAGTATATGTAGAAGACAATGGCAACGAAATCCTCGACAAACTCCCAAATTAAGCTGTCGATAACAACAACATCGACATTCAAGATATTCTACTAACGCGCTATTATCTCAAGCCTCAAGTCAAAAGCCTACACGCTGCAAAAAAGAATAGAACACACTAGAATAATACAAATGTACACATTACCACATACCAAAAGTAAGTATGCATAGAAAGATCTGAATTCTACAATTAGAGCGTTACATCAACGAACGTGGATTGTTCCCGACTTATTTTTACAAATCTAGGATTTCATACACTGACTTTGCATATGTGGTGAGCAAGGAGCCCCGAAGCACTACTTAACAAGAAGAGTTAGGTTGCAAAACAATACACAGAGGTACAACAGGCATCTATGTGTTTACTAAGCAATAAATGATATACTAATGAATACTAATAATATACTAATGAATAATATGCTTCTTGCTTAATTTATGGTAAATAGACGGTGTTCCCATCCTCCATCAACAGTCAACTCTTCATGAAAGCAAATATTTTATACACCTCATCACATTGTAAACCATTAAAATTCTAACATTAATAAGTAATATATTACTTTAGAAATAATTTTATATAGAAATCAAAAGATTTTAAAAATTTTAAATAACAACAGTACTGTAAAAATTTTATGCATGAGAAGATGGAAAAAAAGTATAAAACTAATATATGCATTATTTATAATTCTTATAAAGTACAAATATTTTAATTCAGAAAGAAATAATTAGGTACATTAATAAATTATACATATATAAAATACATTGAAATAATAGGGTAAAATGTTTTATAATTTTACCCTATTATTTCAATGTATTTTAAATATGTTTCAAGTTCTATAGATTATTAATATTTCTTTGGGTCAATTTTTGTATCTAATTACTAACGCACACCACTTGGTTATATTACTTACAAGTCTCTCAAAGTCATTGACTGGAATTAGATGATTTTAGAATGATATTACAGCCTCAGTTAAATCTACGTTATTACTTTCATCTTTAACAAATCCTTCTCCAGGGGATGTCTGGCCATTGTGGCCTTTGGAGCAATGAATTTTGAACTTCCTTGCAAAAAGAGGTGCCAGCTTACTACAGCATCCTAATACAGCCATTTCTGATTAGAGGATTAAGCTGTTTTTGAGTCTTGCGAGATCTTCTGACTCATACAGCAGTAAAAAGTTGGAGAATGTTAAGTCTTTCTCTTATTCTCGATAGTCCAAGATGTAATGCAGTTGCGGCTTTCTGTCTGTCTACAGGATATGACTGCCTTGTGGCCCAATTATACTGCATAGGCATTTTAAGCGATCCTCTTTGCCCACTTTGTGATTCTGGAGAAGAAATGGACAGGGATCATCTGCTCGGATCTGGGGCTGTTCGTGGTCTTGCAGAAGAATTGAGATACTGGAAGGTAAGAAGTTCTTTAGGCAATGACTATGGTCCTTTTGTTCTTAGGTCTATTATTTGTTACCACTGTTTATAAGATTTTAGTTCTTTGAAACATTTTGCCTAGCCATTGGGAAAAGAAAACTTTAATCTTTAAATTGACTTTCTATTTCAGTATCAGTTAAAATATTTTCAACTAGACTGAAATCTAACAACTGCAGTTTTTAAACATCGCTTTATATCCTCTGCAAGTTTTTAAATAATTCAGAAGAAAACTATTTTTGTACTGCTTGTGCTTGATGTCATGATGCATAAGCGTCCTGAAAGATGTAAATATTGTTTTAAAATGTGTTAATAGTTAAAGGAAGCATTTTCCCTCAAGTACATTAACTACATTGGGCAACCTTCATTTTTTCTCCTACAATGTGAAATCGACTCACCCAATGAGATAAATCCCCTATTGTTATTACATATTTTAATTTGGCTGTAGTTCAATATGATATAATTATCTCATTATGAGGGTGTCGTTCAAATGTTACTTCTCTGTTGGATGTCAAATAATGTTTCATTCATTGCAGCTACACTCCATAGAACATAATCATGTACTCACTGTAGTCGCTCAACTCACTGTTTCCTTAATGTAAAGTTTCTTCACGGATTTATCGGCTCTTTAGACATTTCTATTCAGATTCCAATTTATATTTCACATGGAAACATTAACTGAACTGCTTATCTGCCTCTTATACTTCAATTTTTCATAGCTATCAAAATGATCTTTCAAACACCAACGAATAATTTCGTATCCTAATTTACCTTGACTTTTCTTTTCTCTGACGATCTTCAAATTTATATTGAAATTGAAATTGTTGATACCTTTACTAATTGCCTAATGATTACAGTCAGATTTTATAGCAGTTTGACGTCAAGAGTCAAGATTTTAAGCAAATTAATTTTAGACTAACTTTAAACTAAGACAAGAAAAATTAAAAACTGGAATATTGATTTCTCAGTGTTACGTACTTTATAGTAAGTAACAATCATCCGTTTATAGACAGAATTTGGCCGAACATCAGTATTGTGAACTGAAAAAGCAGTTTTAATTTTTAATGATTAATTCGAAATTTTATGAGCCATTTTTTCTTTTATAACTGTCCAAATAATAATGCCATTTTAAAAAGGTAAAGTGTTCTGAATTGTATATAAAATTATTTTTTAGAATTGATTTGCAATCTAGTAACAAATCTGAAAGTGAAGTTAACTTAGAAAATATAATTTTATGCTCTTAAGGGGCGTGGCAAAACTTCCGTACCGATTTGTATATTCTGGTAAAGACCGATGGAAAAGTAGAAGATACAGAGAAAAGAATTAATATAAAAAGAACATGCTAGATAAAATAGACTTTATGTAAAGGATACTGAAACAGAAAAATTTATGCATATTTAGTTTGTAAAAAATGTGCCCAAATAAAAAAAAGAAGGAAAAGTACAAAAAATACATGTAACTCTATTAAATTTTGTTAGCTTATAGAATTCCCTTGAGCCATATTCATTTTTGTGATGATCGTCTTCAGCTTTCGGTTTCTTTTTTTTTTTTCCTTTTAAAGATTGCTGCTTCCTGACAAACCTTTTTTTTTTTAAGTTATTGTTTCAGCTCTGTAAGCAAGGACCTTTTTTGTTGCTTCAAAGTACTTTACATTTATTATAGCTTGAATTGTAAACAGACTTGATTTTGGAAGACAAGAATGCTTACGGGAGTATTATTCACATAAATCAAGCATAATAATTTTAAAGGAAACATACTAATAAACTGCAATTAAAGCTTAAAAGTAATCGATTCGTAAAAGCAACTTTAAATAAAGGGCGTGTCTGTATTAATTTACATCTTATTACTTTAATTTAGCACCTTTCTGTTGCCCCAAACCCAAACATATGTATGTTTCTAGAATCCACAAAATTTATTCTATTTCTTAAAAAGAAAGCCGGAAAAAGTCTTTTGAAAGGTGAATTGGGTCATACTTTCTTTAGCGATAAAATTTTGATCTTTTTCAATCAATTAGACTTTCTCTCTAATGTCAACTTTCAGAACAACTGCCGATGAAAAAAAAAATATATATATAGTAGCCAGTAAATAGCCTAGTATTCATTGTAAATCTTCTTAGTCATATTATGTTGTTTCAAACACAATTTGTAATTTGAAGTCTCTTAGCTGCATCGATGAAGAAATTCTATGTTCTAGGAAAAAGTCTTAAACCCAGAATTTGGTAAATAAAAAAGCTTAATAATGAAATTTTCTTACCTTTCATATCAAACCATTTTCTTACCATTTGCTAACAAAATAATACCAACTCACAGTGAGATATTGCATCAAAAAAGAATTTACCAGATCTGTTCTTTATGTAAAATATTTAAAACTTATCAAAACCTGGCTGCCACCTAGCTAACGATTCGGGATCGGCTTTTATTTGAAAGAAAAAGGTGTACATTGCTATTACTCTGAGTCATTTTATTGCTATTAAAACATCAACTTACCAAATTCTAGGGAATATCTTACCAGATACCTTCACAATTCAGATCACTTTTTGAATCTCGTTTTTCATAAGTTTTATACGAACTTAGAATAAGCAAATTATAATACAGACGAACCTCGTGATAACGAACTTCAAGGAACCGAAAATTTGGTTCGATATATCCGATACGTAAGGGAAATGGATTATCTCACCTAAAAAGAAGGATGAACCACAGTAGAGCATTTATAATCCAATAAAACTAGCTAATAAAGATAGAACGCTTGCATTCCCTTGAAGACAAATCACTTACATAACCTCAAGCTCATAATCTATTCAGTACTTTCCGGTTTTCTAAATAGCAAAAATTTCAAAATTTTCATTACATCAGCCTTTCCAGAATCATGGCATCAGCCTTGAACAGACGTCAACTCAACTCAACTCGCTTTATTTGCCGCGATTAACCTGCGAGTTTAGTTTGTATATAGTTGCTTCTGAAAACCCATTCAAGTTCTTTAGCTTAATGGCTTCGGAACTTTGAAAAACCCATTCAAAGTTAGTTGACTTAGTGGCCACGTACACGATCTGGTGTTCTGAATATGCTTATTGTGCGTCCTTGTTCTTCAAGAAGTGGGTGTTACACCTGCATAGCCATTTATTTAAAGCACAGAGAACGGTAAAGATGATGATACAGTAATAACGTAAAAATGTTTCCTTTGAAAATTTTCCATTAAAATTTTCGAAAATTGCGAAAAATACATATTCAATTTTCATGTATTGAAAACTCTCTGCAGCCATATAAAATAACATTAAATGCTCTGAAAATTGGATGGGGCCAAAAAGTTCATTTGTTATAAACCAGGTTCGCTATACCGGAGGTGGATTTATAAGATAAATTCTCCCACCGTTCCACATGCCTTCCTGGTGTAGTTGGAAGCACATTCGACGCGTATTCGAAAGATACAGAGTTCGAGAACCGGCGAAGGCACTGCACATTTTTCACGTCTCCTGCTTCTAAATAACCTAATGAATCTACAAGTAGCCCCCGAACTAAAAGGTGGAGAATGATAATTCGTCTTCAACAGGATTTGGCGACTGGGTCTCCTAATCTTCAATCGCCCTTTAAATGATGGAATATATAAGGTATGTTCTCCCTTCTTTCCGCATGCCTTCGTAGTGTAATTGGAAGCATACTTGACGCGTATTCGAGAGGTCTGGGGGTTCGAGTCCTGGCGAGGACACTGCTTCAAAATAACCGGATGACTCTATATATCAGTATTCTGTTTTTAGCTGTATCCGCGTGAAGTATTTATTCATCAGTCTCTTTCGTTCATCCAAATACCTCTTTGAATATCTTATTTTGCTAGTAATTATACGCTGTATTCTTTGCCTTGTAGCGCGATCAATTATTTTGACTATTAATTAATTATTTAGTTTTGAATTCATTGAATTCATTCTTCTTTTTTAATACTTTGACATTGCTGGAATTAGAGTAGCCTTTTAGTTTACGAAGAAAGTAAAAAAAAAAAAAAAAAAAAAAAAAAAAAAATCTAGTGCAAGAGCTATATTTGAAATCTACACTTCTTTCAAACTGTCTGACATGGCCCACCAGCGGCCGATCGGTAACGTCGCTGAACACTGGTAGTTCGGTCCGAGGTTCGAATCCCGCGAACGGGCTGGCTGCATGGGTGTTTTCGTGGTTTTCCCCATGTGCAACGTGTATACGAGCCAGTTTCCCTAAGAAAGCCCTCCACGAAGGCATCCCTACCCTTAGGCAGATAGCCCTAGTGTGCTTTGCCATAATTAAATACACATACACACCGTTGATCGCATTTCGACTATAGTACCCGTAATACAGCACCGGAGTTTTTACTTCCTGGCCAAGCCATAAGAATTAAAGGTCCGCACTTTGAAAAGGAATCATGCGAATTCATAAAATTCAGGAATATAAAAGATCACTGTAAATGCCTGTTATTGCTAAGTTCAGGGAATATAAAAGTCATTGGTAAACGAGACACTTACAACAGGGGTGACATTTAAGAAAACCACCCGCTTTCGTTATCATCAACTCCAGTTCCTTTTCTCCATCCGTCTCTCGTATGCGATTTCCTTTTTGCAGTAATAATTCTGACCTTTATACTTTACCCTCATATCTGTTCATACCTAATGCGGTATTCAATATCGGACGCGGCATTCTGTGATTCTAACCTGAAATAATGTACTTGATACTAAACGATCAGTTGTCGGTGTTGTATCAAATGCGAAATTACTTAAAAAAATTTCAAGTTCAGATTGATTTTACTTTTAAAAATGTACTCAATGAATTTTAAGGGTGGCAAATACGTATCACTCTTCTTTAAATGTTCTGTTATAACCATAATATTTTCGTTTTGTAACTTTTCTGCAAAATACTCTCCTTATTGAAGAAGAGATATCCATTTCAGATTTCTTTGAAATGTAGAACTTTTCTATAAAACCGACTTCAGTTTAAGATTGAATTTTGTTTATATTATTTAATCATAAAACGAGCGGAATAAAATTAACTAATCTATAATCTTTTTTTGTGCAGCTTTTCTATTTTGCATAGACAAATATACATATATTTGAAAAAACATAGCATCTAATAGCAAAAAAATAGCAGAAACATAGGCATTGTTCCTTGAAAATTTAAAAATATACATTAAAAATGCATATAAATTTCCTTATCCTAAAGAGACATCTTTTTTAAGTGTAAGATTTACAAAAGAAATACCCAATATCTTTGCGGCTAAAGCGCAAGGGAATAACTCAAATTATTGTTGACCTTTTTTTCTGCAAAATAAACGAAGAAGCAAGAAAAATGAAAGACAGAAATTAAATGGAGCAAAAATGATTTTATAAGCGGATTTCAATCCCAATAGTTATCTTTCACTTTTAAACAAGGCCCACCAGCGGCCGAGCGGTAAAGTCGCTGAACACTGGTAGTTCGGTCCGAGGTTCGAATCCCGCGAACGAGCTGGCTGCATGGGCGTTTTCGTGGTTTTCCCCATGTGTAACGTGTATACGAGCCAGTTTCCCTTAGAAAGTCCTCCACGAAGGCATTCCTCCTCTTAGGCAGATAGCCCTCGAGGCTTTGCCATAATCACACACACACACACACTTTTAAACAAAGAAAATGAAAAAAAAAATATTTGTACCTCCCCTCCATCTCCTCAAATCGTCAAATAATTCAGCCTGGTGAATTTTATTTAACATAAGAAGTTGAAGTGAGTAATTCTGAAGCAGTATGAGAATAAATACTTATATTATACAAATATCATGTAAGTTAATGATATGACTAATATGCTGGATATATGAACATGGAAATATTTATGTTGTCGTAAATGTAGATAAATAGTCGTTTGCATTTTACTGTATACTTGTTTTATACTCTGCTCTGTTATACGTTATGTTTTATTGCATATTTTGTGTTCTGTTATTTTGTATAGGCAAATAGCCTTCATATGTTTTGTCATGTTCAAATAAATAAATAAAATAAAAATTAAGAAAACATTATTTTGTACGTTGTGCATTGGTAATTAATTTATCATGAGCTGGTACAGTCAAACCCACTACAGTGAGCCTGTTTGGTAAATAATCCTCGCATATAACTGGCGAATTTTTTGGTCCCTTTCAATTATCTTATACACTTAATGTTATTTTGCGCGTCAATAGCGAACCTCCAAAGTACATGATAATTGGATGTTACGAACTTTATGGATATTTTCGATTGAACATTATTGTATTTTTCATAAACGTTTCCAAAAGTTTTGCGAAATTTAACTGAAAAATAACTAACCCTTAATATTGTTACGAATTTGGTATTTAAAAAGCTAATGTTTGTTCAATTATAAATTAAATGGTTTTATTTCTTGCGCAGTGCAGCGCGTGACGAATATTAAAAGAAAGCTAAGCCGGAAAATTGAAAATACAAGAGCGCGTGCATTAAATAAATAACTATCTCTTTCTGATTTCGAGAAAGTACTGGAAAATTCTACCGCGTGATTTTAAAATCTTAAAAAAGGAGGAAAACATCTCAGTTTGTAGTAGTTGCTTAGTTTGTTGTTGTTTAGAAAACTGCTCTTGTTGATTGTAGCGAATTCGCGGATTAACGTTCTTTAGCTGTTTTGAATTACGTTCTATTGGACATTTGAGTAGTTAAAAGATAACTACTGTGAGATATTGTAATACTGCATGATAATTTGAGAAAATTTAAGCATTTTTGTTGTGATAATAATAAATTTTTGTTCATTTTTCATCGGACTTGTGCATTCATTTCGTAACGAATCCGTACGCACGCAACATTATCATCCATGTTTGAATGTTAAGATCCGCATTCCTTCGATAGGAGATTAGCAGCAAACCGTTATTTTATTGTTCTTTTGTCTTTACCTCCACCTTTTTTTTTTTTTTTTTTTTTTTTTTTTTTTTTGTGCTTTAAGCAAAATGTTAATACCTAACGCTTGGAGAACTTAGAATAAACATACGTTAAGACACTACATATATTAAATTTTCTAAACGTTGTCTCTAAACGAAGCTGAAAAGAAGACTTTAGGTAATAGATATTAGATATTTATAAATAGCTCTAGAAAATCCGTAGATATGACCTACAGAAGTCTGCCAGGCTTAGGTAATATTCAGTGGAATAGAACTTTGGAAATGTCTGAGAATGTACGATATGGAAGGCCTTCAAGTGAAGGGTTTTACCAAGAAATTACCTTTCCTTTTGCTACAGGAAATAGGCACGAAGATCTGTAGAAAATAGGAAATAGGCCAGGAAAGGTGTATAGAAATCGTGAATCAGTTCATTCTTGAATGCAACTTGTAAAAGCATTCACAGTGCTTTGACGTCAGCTCAATAAATAAATTTGCAGTTCTTTTGCCTCTTTCGGAATCCAAAGTTGTGAATTTTCAACCAAGTGGTTCTGTTTTTCTTGCAATAGAATCTATTGCTTTTACTTCAAGAGGGCTGTATTTTTGTTTTTAATTTTTGTTACTTATTATCGTTTATTCATACAAATTATAGGAAAACTTATTAATACGAAATTACGTATAATTGCCACAGAACTCAAGAAGAGTGAAAACTGTTAATTTTTTTAAAATTTTACATTGGTGGATTTTTTTCATAAACTAGATGATTAAAAATTAAGGCACATAAAACTTTCAAAAATTGTGGAAATTCCGGAAGGGATATTAATGGCAAATTTTTCTAATGGATGACACTCCTATAATGTAACAAGTAACATATCCATTAAAATTTGTGACTTATGATGTTAGCTTAAAAACCATTTGGTACAAGATGGAATGAATATTTCAAAAGCGGAATGCATTTTTACGATTATTTCGTAACGCATTTTTACGAAAGAGCTGTTGATGCACTTAAAAAATGTAAAGAGACGATTCAAAATTACGTAAAGAGCAGATGAATAATTCATCCGGTTTCGTTATGAAATATAATCCCAGTTTTGAATTCTGTTCACAGTTCCATTATAGTGAATAATGGTTGAATTTCTCCACTAAAACAGAATTTGAAATAAGAGTCTTGTTTTTATTAAAATAAAAATGGATTTGAACTATATATCTGGTTTCACTTAAACAAAAGTACCCTAACAGTAAAACAGTCTCTACGGTATCCGCCGAAATTATCGTGGCTAAAGTATCGAGGACTAAAACGTCGCAGAGAAAACTACTCAACAGGAAATTATCGTGGGAGAAAAGAAAGCAAGGAGAAAGCATCTATAGTTTCAAAAAATAAAACATCTACAAAACATCGCAAAAGTGTGTTTTTAGACTTTTAACTTTACATGCATGTTTGACTAGTGAGCTGTGAGCGCCAAGAAGAAATGAATAGCATTTTTACCTTTATATTTCATATTTTTGAATAAATTAATAAATTGTATCTGAAAAAGGAAGAACGAAACTTCAGCATTCAGAATCTAAAAATATGTACAAATTAAAACTACTTGTGGCAAGTAATAGAATTTTAGACTTACGTAGTTAACGTTAAAGAATTATTATTTAATTAATATCATTTATGAACTCTACTTTTTATATTTCTTTAGTCTCAGTTTTTATAAGTTTTAGTTTTTCTTGATAAATATAATACAAAAATGTTAATGAAGAGGAAGATGAGTAACTGCATGATGTTACCTATATTAAAATTGGTTAACTAATTGTCAAATTGTCTGCGTGTTATTGTTGAGCGATGACGGCTTAATTTTTTACCACGATATAGACAATGATGTTTTAAAACTGCGAAGCTTTTTGTTTTCCCTAAAGTGTTTTGTTTTCTACTATGATGTTTTATACCCCAACGCTTTAGAACTGTGATGTTTTCTCCTTGCTTTCTTTTTTCTCATGATGATTTGTACGACGACGCTTTCTTTTGTGTTGCTCTCTCCATGGTATTTTTGTCCACAATGTTTTCGCTTTTAACCGTCTGTACACATGCCCAAGAATAATGAAGTTTAGATACAGTAGATACTGACTTCCTATTTTACCTAGGCATTTGAATACTCTCTTTATTTTAGTATTATTTCGATTGGATATTGTTCGTGCGTCATTAGACGTCACCATGGAACTTCAGCCATGTCAGTAAAATAGAAAACATTTAGTGCTTTGCAATTATCATTTAACCAATCAATTATCATGGAAAAGATGCCTCTCAAAAGACACTTATTAAACGTAAAGGTTTGAATGCATTATTTTATCTGTCAAAATACAGATATAATACATATGTACAAAAAATGTCATTTACAATAATTTGCCCTTTCAAATTTATTAATAATCATTAAAATAATTATTTTATATTATCACATAGTAGTAAATATGTCGCACAGATTTAGCTAAATTTTAAACAATAACTATACCTGGCCAAATATTGCTGCTCGCATTAAAATTAATGCTCATCACGGTAATAAACCATTATGAGATTCAAATTCAAATTATTTTATTTTAAAGTTTGATATTTAAATTTGATACCTTACGATAGTCTAACTTTTTTTAAGTTGCTTTTATATGAGTTTATAAATTAGTATTTTTTACGTACTGTATTCTCTCTCTCCTTCACAAACCTTGTGAAGTGTTTTTTTATTTAAATATTAATTCGAAATCGTTATTTATTAGAATTATATATTTAAGTGATCCAACGAAAATAATAAAAAAGGTATGTCTTATTTGCATACACGCTTTACATAAAACACATTCAGTCAATTAATTATTTGATGGCCTTCCTTTACATGCATTTGAAATTAGATGCACAGGATATACACGCGTACATATAGATATAACATGGGGGACGTTTTAGGCTCATATTGATAAATCTGTTGCAACGTACATTTGTGCTTGGGAGGGAACTCTTTTGAAAGCACAGGGAAAGATACAAGCAGTGTTCATCATTTAAGTAATATATTTCATAATAATATTTTGGATTACAATCTTGATGTTCTTAATCCTTTAAGGAATGAAGGTGTGAGCATCATTTCGATGCAGCCTTCGCTTTTACAGTACACGTTGAAATACTGCATTTAAAAAAATGTTGCTTTATTTTATTTTTATTTGAAAACATACAGACTCCCCGTGCATCACATATGTACAACGCAAGGCTTACAGAAGTAAGTTAACTAAAACATTAGAAGTTACATGCATAAATAAAACGAACAGAAGCAGAGAACAGCAATTTTGACTTCACGAAAGCAGATAAGTTCACTGGCCAAGTCACTCTGAACATTTTCAAATCGTTCTGCAAGCATAATCTAGGGCCATCAAATGTAGGGCATGAGAAAATAAAAATGTTCCACATCCTGAGGTACTCTTTTTGAACATTCACATAAACACATAAATTGTTTGGTCTTAGATTAAAACGAAACAGGTAACTTACAAATTTACCTTGACCAGATAAAAACTGACAATCTTTAAAATTTAGAGGAAAGTCTCGGAATGCAGTCTATGGTAAATAGATGGAAAGAATTTTTTGGTGATTTTAGCATTACAAGATGAAATATATTCCTCATTCCACTTAGCTAAAACCTTCTTATAATGAAATGACTTCCAATAGCTCTTTGGAATGCTAATTTTGATATCAATGTGTTAATTTAAGGCATCTTTAGCTAAGAAATCAGCTCTTTCATTTCATAGAAACCGTGATGAGCACGCACATAAGCAAAGCGGATATCGATTTCTCTATTACTAAGCGAACTGGCAGTTATTAGGGTTTTGATAACTAATTTGTCACAGCTGGTAATACTGTTCAAAACTTGAAGAGAAGAAAGAGAATCAGAACAAATGAGTTTGAGGATGTTGTCCCATTACCCTTGATCCATTTGACGGCAAGATAAATACACAAAAGTTCTGCTTGAAAAACTATACATTCATTCTGTATACGGTGTCTAAAATAACAAACCACAGAATGGCCTTCAAAAAGAACAAATGCAAGGCCAACCTTGTTGTTCATCTTGCTGCCATCTGTAAAGAAAACCATATGAAAACTCATTTCAGTAGTCTCTTTATAATCGCAGAAATTTGTGGGCTCTAAAGTAGCGGGATGAGAAAGATTAGTGAAGGGGACAATTCCATTTATTGCAGTCTTGCAAAGTATCAGATGCCAATGACTCGAAAATATTATTCTTATAAGCAAATGAAAAATCAATGGGCGGAACTCCTGCAAGAAGAAAAGTAGCCTCATAGCTTAAGGTTCTATAACCACCAATAATACGAAGAAGAATTCTATGTTGAATCTTTCTCAAATTTCTTTTGTTAACCTTCTTTGCAAGAACATGTCCCCATGTTGCCTTATTAAAAGCAACAAAAATGTTTCAAATTATTTTAATTACATGTATTGTTGCATGAAGTAACGACAAATCCGTTCATAAAATAATAGCCGACTTTGGTTGATTTAGGATGCCTTGTATACTTGACAAGCTTTCTAACAAACACTTTTGCCCTTTGAATAGAAAAAAAATCATAATGACATTTATGTGTATAAAATACAGAAATGATTAAGTGAAAATACTACAAAAATTAAATTTACATCCATTTATGTCTGGCATATGATATAAAGAAAATCAAAATACGCGATACACGTTTTCGAAGAAAAGCCCACGCAATTTTATAATTTGTTAGGAGCAACATTATCTGATAATCTTTTTTCTTAATTGATACGTTTTATTTCTTCAGTGTGTTAAATGAAACAATAAAATTTTGAAACAGAATAAATCATTCTTTTATGAATTAGCGCTAAAAAAACAAGTAACTTCAGTTTTGTCTTTATTGCTTTAACTCTGAATAATTAAACCAATATTAACACAGAACTCGATATTTCACAGCATGAGAGTCAATAAATCCATTTAAATCTTTAAGAATCAGAAACATCTTACTTATCGCTGTAAAAAGTTAAGTTACGTGCTGTGCTTCAGAAATTGGCAGGCAATGACCTTTGGGGAGATAATACATGCTTTATAAGACAGAGTTGAACTTCTATTTGAGACCTTTATCAGCTTTCAGCTGAGATAAAAATGCAGTAAGAGCATAGGTGATGTTGATAAGACCTTAGCTTGAATTTTTACGCGCTTTGTGACAAGAAGAAGTTTTTCTTTAAAATCACAGAAAGGCATCTCTATTTTATATAACACTGCTTTCTGTAAAGGAAAGAATAAATGTCATTTTAAAAATGAAGAGAGTTCCTTTTTTACCTAATTAAAAAGTTTACACTGGTGTGTTTCTCTTCCAATTTCACCAGTAGCTCATTTCAAAGTTTGACATTTTTTTAAAAACTTTTATTTTGAAAAGCCATTTCATACATAATGTTCACTTAATGTACTTACAGATTAATATATACATATTTATTTAAAATATACCTTACGATCAAATAAGTATATGCACTTACTTTTACATTTTGTATACTTACTTGTTAATGCGTATGCATATTTATTCGCTTGCCAGTAAATTCGCAAACATCAATTTAATAAGCTCACACATTTACCTTTACTTTATAACGTAGTAATCTCAAGCCATTGTTAATAGCTAGTAAACAATTTAGCTTTAAAGATCTAAATAATTAGTCATAAAACAAATACACTCATGTCCATAAATTAAGGATAATGCAAAATTAGGCAAAGGAAGAGGTAGAAGCAAAACAAATTTGACTTAGTTGTATAGCTTATTTATTAAACAAAAGGTAAAGAGCAGAAAAAGATGCTATATGTTTGATATTATTAAAAAAATTAGCGATTTTGTCTTCCTGGAGCAAATTACAAAAAAAAAAAAAAAAAAAAAAAAAAAAAAAAAACCCTATTTACAAAAAACCAATATTACATGGTTGGTATGATTGTTAATACATTGTATGTCTCCCAGACGACGCAATACAGTCCGTGCAACGCCTAGGCATGCTGAGTATCAAATTATCGATCTGATCTTGGGCGATATTACGCCACTCAAAAGGCAATGCTCTCCGAAGTTCCGGTAGACATGTAGGAGGAGGTTGACGGGCTGCAACTCGTCGGCTAAGCATGTCCCACACGTGCTTTACTGGATTCAAGTCCGGTGAGAATTCTGGCCAGTCCATACGGGTGATATCCTCCGATTGAAGGCATTCGCTTACGATGTTTGCAAAGTGAGGATGGGAGTTGTCATACATAAACACAAATTGTGCGCCCATGGCGCCCCGAAACAAACGTACATGTTGTTCCAGCATGACGTCCCGATAGATTTGGCTTGTCATGGTTCAAATTTGAACATGCAGGTCAGTTCTGGAACCCAGAATAATTCCACCCCAAACGAGCACTCCTGCACCACCGTAACGGTGTCGTTCAATGATGTTTTCTTGGTGGTAACGGGTACCTGGAGCTCTCCATATGAAAGTCCGGCGAGAATCAGACTGCAAGGTAAACCTGGACTCGTCGGAAAACATCACACAAGCCCACTGTTGAGGTGTCCACAATGCATGCTGTCTACTCCAGGCTAACCGCAGGCTACAGTGAGTTGCAGTAAGTGGAACGCATCTGACAGGTCTACGAGCATATAGACTAATCTGCCCTAAGCGTCTGTACACGGTCTGCCTTGAAATTGTCGTACCAGTGGCTGAAGAGAGTTGACGAGACAGGTCTGAGGCTGTGCTCCGCCTGTTTCTTTTGGCAGTAACTGCCAAATACCGGTCCTCATTCGGCGTTGTAACTCTGGGGCGACCTGTGCTGTAACGTCTACTCACATTACCATCATCATGGAATTGTTGCCAAAGCCTGGAGATGACACTCTGGGCAATTCCAAGTTCGTCTGATACTTCCAGTTGGGTACGCCCACATTCCAGACAGCCGATAATTCTACCACGTAAAAAATCATCCAAATGTGTCCTTTGTGTCATAACTATTCGGTTATTGCACTGAAATGCTTATAAAGCTCCTGCAAACAATTTTTCGTCTTTGCCTGTATTCCTTATATATCACTCTCTTACACTCTCGTCATTGTGACGTACCATCGGTGTCATCTGGTTACTTCCTGAAATTTGCATATGATTCTTGAAGATGTATGTGGTGATTTTACAGGTGATATATTTATTTTAGAGTTCGATTTCCGCGTGACTCCGAATTATCCTTAATTTATGGACATGAGTGTAGTATGGAATTAAATTATTCTTTCATATCAAATTGATTTCTTTATCTCGAAGAGATCTGGAATGGCTCATATGAGACTGTAAAGAAAATAATTTACACTCTGGGGGGGGGGTGAAGGACACTCCAAAAAGGAGATTTAACTGCAACAGTTTTTTTTTTCAAATACCTTTCATCTCAAGATGCAAATTATTAAATTATGTTAACTTTTCCTGCAGCTAAGTCGACATCTCGTGCGGAACCTTCGTATGAGGAGGCAGGACTGGTCGGTGTCCACAGAAAAAGCATCAAAAGGGAGATAACACAAATTCACTTGCTATGCTACGAGGACGTCAAGCCTGCAGCATTAGACCCTCACCTAGGGTCTCGGAGACCAAGCGGAAAGGCAAATTATAGATACCATGTTTCTCGCCGTCGCACTAGTCCACTCCGATAGCCTAAGCCACGACTGTTCTGGTCAGCATAAGCTGCCTTTTCTGGTCGTAGCAACCGGGTCCGTATTATTGCGCCCCCAGAGTAGCAACTGTCATAGTAATATACACAACCCCAGGGAGATAATCCAGATGGCATATAAATGAAAAGAAATTCCAGTTAGGGCATAACCTCCATTCGAATTTTTTTCCAGCTATTTCCTTCGACTACAGTTGCCTCGCAAACGAGTTCCAGCAGAGTATGGGGATATATCATCAGTTGAGAGAGTATGGGAAATCAGCCTAAATGGATACAAGATGATCAAATCGGACGGTTGTTCAACATTTGGGTCGGAGTGATGACTCCATTCGATGAAAAGTTGGGGCATGGTACAGCTCAGCGTCAAGTAGATCACATTCTATCTAGAAAACGGCAGGACATGATGACAGAACTATCATCACTGCAACTCTCGTAGCACTTGATTTGTTTTTACCAGTGATCAAATATCTAATCATGATAGTAGTGGCCGTAATGAAAATTTACAAGTGACTCAGAGGATGAGGTCTGCGCTGATGACGATAACTGCGCTGACTCCTCTCTATTATGTACAAGTACAAGCACATCTGCAGTGCTGCCGAACTCATTCAACCTAGAATTCTGGAACAGAATTGTATTCAAAGGAAAAGCTCCACTTGGAAGTGACCCACGAAGACGTATCACAACACGTCCAGGACCGACTTTCTGTTTTGCTGTCCTTCGTTTCGATGCATCCTAGTTGTATATTTCAACAGGATAGTGCTCAGCCACATACGGCAATCATTTCTACTGTTTATCTTCGTTCTAGTCAAATGCTTGCCTACCGTCTGTTTCGTCATATCTCTTCCAATACATCAAAGGTCTGAGGTGCTAGCACCTTCACTAGATGTAAGGCAAATTTTGGGATTTATTTGTGCTCTAAGACTGCAACAGCAGTTAAGTTTAAAAATTATTTCATGGTTCTTTTTTCGATTGCCGTGCGTTATTAGTTTATTTAAATACATTTAATTTTATTGTAATGCATAAGTTTTATGTATTACATAAATTGTTTTCGTTTTCACTTATCACATCTTCTTCGCAGTTTCATTCGTTATCTATACATGAATTCTATGGCTGTTACAGATATTTACATTATTTTTGAATATTTGACGTCAAAATACGCTTCTTTTATTAATCTCAGTTTCTCTTATTTCCATGTAATTCAACTTCAATAAGTACATTTGATAGACTGTTAGCATGTATTCAGTATTTGTACTTATCAAGTAATTTTCGTTCAGAAAAATATCTTTGTATTTTATTCAGCGAATAGTGAATCAAATTTTAACAAAAAACAACCATTTTTAAATACTTCTTTTCTCGAAACAGTTTATCATTCATTAGTTTATTAAATTACCATTTGTTTTGCCAAAAAAAATATAAGTTATCTCCTATAATGCCGTACGTTACACGCATATTTTCTCATAAAATCAGTATGTTAAATTTTACAGGGCAAATCTACTCGTAACGATTGTTTAAATTCTACTTTTTGCTGCAAAATATTCTAGGAATAAAAGAAAATGGTCATTGAATTAATTTTCGTTGTAATTAGCATGTTAATAAAAATTATAAAGGCAAAATTTAAAAAAAACTATATTTATTTCTTAATTAAATTCATTAAAGATAACTATTTCCTTACGAATACTATTTGCTTTACTATTCATATGTATTAACCAAATACTTCAGGTTAAAAAAATTCTTCAGGTTTTTGAATATATTTATTTCAGTAACAGTACAAATGCCATGTGCAATTATTTTCCCAGTTTAGTGTTTGAGACGGGCATTTTTATAGAAGTTCTTGCAATTGACTGCTTTCACGTTTTCTTTCATCTTCCTGAATCCATTTCGTCATTAATATCAATTTTTCTGTTTCTAAACCTTTTAAAGCGCTTCTAACATAGCCGGATACAACGATCTTGTGATTGTTTTTACAAATGATTCGTTTTGCTTCTGCTACAGTTTTATTTGATCAAAACAGGAAACAATATATGGTTTGGATACAGTGTATTGAATTCCACTTTCATCTGTAATAGAAATGAGATTACATTGATACTTAAGGTACCGTAGATAAATTTAATTGTATGCCATAAATACAGAAATTGGGCTATCCGGCATTTTACATTATTACTTATACCGTCTAATAAACCGTTTATTATTACTTATATCATCTCTGAACCAATTCAGCTGATGAATCACAAAAAAAGAAATGAGTTAAATTTTATTTTATTTTCCATATTTTCACCTTATAACAAATGTAACTCTTGCTTATCATAGCAAATATAACATATTCCCAAATATTTCTAATATACTTAAGGCATTTGTAAAATTCCTTCTCTTGTGCATGTTTACATGTTCACTTGCTTTACATGTTTTAATATTTGTGTTTTATTAAAAGGAAAAATATCAAGCACTTTTCATGGATCTTTCCAGGAAAATAAATTTTGTTATTCTTATTTCTACAGTAGATGCCAATTAGTATGATCGTGGTTAATGTTGTCATTCGGATATTGTTACCAAAAATCGGAATCTGCCCATATGTGTACGAAAATATGGAAGATATATCGCTTACTGTAATCAACAATTCGGTTAATACGCAAAAAAAAAAAAAAAAAAAAAAAAAAAAAATTATAGATTTAAAATGTTTTAAACTGGAGTCCCCGATAAGTTCAAAACTGATAATAAAAATTGCCAAGTGGCAGAGTAATTTCGCCAATAAGGGACAAATAACCGAAAAGCTTGGCTTCTCTTTTACTAATCATTTTAGATTAGGAGGAAAAAAAACCTAGATTGACGTAGATTTTCAATAGCTCTATTGCTTTTGAAAGCAATCAGAGACAGATCTCTCTTCTTAAGGAGTTTGCAAGAAATTCTGCAGATCCCCCTTCCCCGAAATAAAAATTGTATCGGAAAACATCTACACAAAATTAAAGATGTCTTCCTCTTTTTTCTTTTTTCTTTTTTTCTTTTTTCTTTTTTTTTTTTTTTTTTTTTTTTTACGTAATTTGAAATTTTGCATTGGTTAGTTTTCTTTCAGTGAGGAATTTCCTCCGAGTATTAAGATTAGGGGGACAGTCCTGATCAAATAATTTCCAGAAAAGTTATGAATAGCTGATAAATGAACTTTTGCATTAAAGACATTATGAACAAACTGTAGCATTTTTATAATTAAAATACTATAAATGTACCTATTTATACGTTCTTAGTTACATTAGTTAAGTTCCATTTCTATTTTGCAGGAGACATTTTCTCATCATTTAATGCTATCGTTCGGTTAACGTTAACGAAGCAACCGTGGACAAACGTGATCACATTAAGCAGGCTCTACTGTATATTAATACAATAATATCAGAGAGGTATATTAACATTTAAGTGCTATGGCGGGAAATTTGTGTATGATTGTGCATGATCTGCTCTTAGGAATCCATAAATCAAACTGTATTTTTTTGTGAAAACTTTTTAAACATATAGATAGCTTGAAAAAAAAACGGTTGCATGCTTTATTTTCTGAAATACGAATCCTAAAAAAGCATTATCAAGTTTTTCGGAATAAGATTCAGAGTTTTAGAAAAGCGATTTCAGCGCTAGCGTTAGCAGAGTTTTGTGAATGTAAATTAAAGTTTTTAAACCTCTTTCGTGAATCCGAACAGTTGAATTAGGAATTTCATTACGTTTTTCTAAGTTTTATACAAAATTCACAGAGTTATTAGCAACTAACGTGGAACAAGCTACGAAGTTAGTACTGAATGTTGCTTTATCCAATAAAAAGCCATTAATCAGAGGAAAACTATGAAACTTATGTGCTATGATTTCTTCGTAAGTCTGATAAAATTCTGGCAGCCTGCACTGAATTTTTTTAAGTCTGATAAAAACCGACAACCGACACTGAAAACTGCCCTAAGTCAATTAATTTGTTCTGAAATATCTGCCCAAATAATGCTTAATAAGAAAATAGCCATCCCTATGGATGAGAAAAAAAGGATGTATGTGTATCAATTTTTTATACATGGATGGATTCTAGACATAAATGGAACATTTTGCCCTTAACTCATTAAAATATAATAATGAATCTTTCTCTAACTGAAATGTTTCCTTTAATGGTTAGATATTGCATTTACAAAATCTCATTACTCCCACTTCTAAAACTGTTTTTATTAAACTCTGCATTTAATTTAAAGAAACTTTATGATTGGAAGTACATACTTAATTTTTAAAGAAGTAAAATTTGCAGCCGCATTTTTCGAACGCCTCATATAATCAGCTATTCATGGAAATGGAAAATAATTTTATTTTAAGACAAGCTATGTTGAGTATTTTCACTGATAATAAGGAAGCTGCAGATACGAGATATTACCTGGGTGGGAAGGAAGGAGTATTGCATCGTTTTAGATCTTTTTTGTTCAATAATTGAAGGCTAAGTCAAAGAAAATTCACGTATTTTCCCCCTTTTTCCATTTGTTGCCCTTGCTGAATCGTAAAATAAGTGATCAGGAGCAGCAACTGGCTGAAAATTGATCAAAACTTTGCGGACCATCAAAATATTTATTTCCGGTTATTTATCTTAAAATCTACTTGAGGACTTTATTTTAAACGACTAATTTGCAAAAGTTATCGATTACTAAAATAGATGCGTATTAAGGAACCTACCAACAAAACAATCGTGAACAACTAATAGTTCTAAAATGACTCTTCTGTGTATAAATGCGGACATAACATCTCGTTAGGCTTTATGATAAAAGGATTAAGAACTTCCAATGAAATTGCCTTGAATCCTGTTTTGAAGGTAATTATAAACAGGATTCAAATCCGATTTGTCCCGGATTTTCCCACAGCTCCGCTTCAGTTTCGAAAGGAAGGCCGTTGGTCAGTTAGCAAGTAAAGTAACAAACATTTCTTGATTAATGAGTGAAGGAGCTACTGCATATTTCCCAGAAGTCGAATTCACATTTACTTACTAGAAACTCCATGCTTTCAGGATATCCTTCTTCGGGTTGGGATTTAATCCTTTCCATCAGATTCTCAATCATTTCTTACTGTCAGCATCAAGGTGGGTGTTTTCGTATCAGAAATAAATATTTTGACCGATGAGACCACATATGAGAATTATTGGAAATGTAATGTAAAATGAACTTTTTGTAAGATGATAAGCCATTGTTAAAGGTGATTTTAAATATTTTGTGGAAGTGGTCATCTTAAGAGATGATGTTTAATACGGATTCTCGCTTATCTTCTCAGAAACAGACCACTTATTAAAATGGTTGTCCTAGAGAGGTAGTCACAATAAAAATATTCATTCAGTGTGACTTGTCAATCGATCGCATGCAGAAGTTACACAGTTCTGAATTCAATTTGTGATTTTTAGAACACGTTTAAAATCTGTATATATTTTAGAGCATGGGTGTCTAAAGTGAGGCTCAAAAATCTTTAAAATGCGGTCCAAACGCAAATTATGAAAGTATTTAAATTTACACATTTTTGTTAAAAAAATAAATGTTTGCATTTGATTTATATATAATCGATTCGTCGGCATTAATTTTAAAATAAAAATTTAAATAAAAACATCTTAGTATGTCATGATGTATTAACTGCAAAGCGACATTCAACTGAAAGAAAAATTTGAAAATGTTTCTTTACTGGACTTTTATAAAGATTACCTACCCCGCGGTAAATGTCCTAACTTTCATAATCATGCTTTATCAGTGTCTTCAGCTTTAGACAGTACCTATATTTGTGAACAATTATTTTCAAGAATGAAGCATATAAATACAAAAATAGGGCGAAGATTCACTGACAAACATCTTGAAAATGCATTAGGAATTGCAACCTCGTCTATTGAACCCGATATCGATTTGCTTGTTCAACAAAAGCAAATTCATTCATCTCATTAATTTGAATTTTTTCCATCTTTATGAAATCCAAACTAAATGAAACGAAACTTTTACAAATTAATAATAAATATGTACCTATACATATATAATTCAAATAAAAAATAATGTTAAAAAGAAGATAATATATTTTAATAAAACAACATAGAGCTTATTTTAATTTGTTAAAAAATATTGTATGTATAGCCCCGCAAATTTTTTTCCTTTGCAATGCGGCCTTCAAACGGTCATAGTTTAGACACCCATGTTTTACAGCATACCTAATTATTTCTTGGACAGGTGTACAAATGTCGAAAATTTCCCTCTATTTTAATTCGTTGTCCGTCTTTTTGTTTTTTTAATTAACAGTGAAAAAATGATTAAAGCAAAAAAATTAAGAGAACAGATGTTTAAATTTTTTTAAAAATTGTTATTATTATTAGAATAGATCTTCTAGAATTTTCGAACAGAATATTATTTATATATTAAAATATTTATATATTAAGATATTTATATATTAAGATATTTATATATTAATAAGTTTATATACTAAGATATTTATATATTAAAATATTTATATATTAAAAGATCTATCCTTGATTCTTGATATTGATTTCATAATTAAAATTCATACCAGAAATATTTATGTATTTATCTAACTGCAATGCAATTAAAAAACTATTCAAATTTTGGGGGACTTTAAAACTTTAAGTCAGTTCTTCCAGTTTCCAGCTTTACCTTACGTTTCTTAAATTTCCGTAATAATAAAAAATTATACCTGTTAATAAAAATTATATTTGTTAATAACAGTATATTTTAAAAGTTTATTTTGGATATTTTTATGAAAACTATTAAACTTATTTTCTGTAGAATGAATGTATTTTGAAATATCATAAAACAGAAAAGTGCTATCTGTAAAATCAAAATCAAAATCAAAAGAAATTAGTTAAATTTGGAAGAATAAAATATTCTATACAATTTGTGTAAAATTAAAAATTCTTTTCTTTTATCTTTTAATTCAAATTTTAGGAAATTAGAAAGTTTTTTTTTTTTTTTTTTTTTTTTCTTTAGGCTGAGATAAATATTTGCCGGATAATGAAATAACAAAGAAATTGATAAATGAAACTGAGTATTTCCGAATTAGGAACTGGAACATAGAACTAGATATTGACAATAAATTGAGTGATAAAAATAAGTAATCAATAAATTGAGTAGAAAAATACTCTAAATACATATATTATCAAGTCAAGTAGAATCTAAATAAAGACCGCTTTTAGGCGAAACTGTAGTTTCTGATCGTATTGCTAAGCAACATTGACTCGCGCAGCCATAACACATTTGCATACAAGGCACTTTCGTCAAAAGTCCTCTTTTATTTAAACCAAAGTCATTAAAGTGACAGATTCATGATTTCGGTTAGTGAGAGATTCAGCTTTCTTTTAATTTCGCGAAAATGTACATGACAATATCAGCTATAAAAGCATGTAAAATTTGCACCTTTCTAATATAATCTATACAATGCTTTGAAATGAAACTACCAATACACGCAGATTTACGATATTGGAGTGATCCCTATGATATGTTCTCCTTTAAATCATGGCGCTAATTTTTAACTTGGGAGACTAAGTTCGAGATACGTGACATGAGACAGTTGACTCATATCACGTATCTCGAACTGTGCCTAAAGTTATTTACGTATTAACGCAACCACTTTAATAGAAATCGCCAAATTTTCAGAATGTGCCAAACGCTGCTATTCATGCGCATCACCGTTCTTCCGGCAACTATGCTAATGGCAATCCTTCAGTCAAGTAAATCTATCATTTTAGTCTCCGCAATTCTCTGATGTTTGTTAAGCGAAAATAGATTGTACTTTGGGAGAAGAACAAGGGAAAAAAAAAATCACAAAGATTTAAAGAAATTCGTATTTTAAATTACTAATGTATGTTTTCTTTTCATATGTTGATAACGTTTACCGACTTACGAGAAGTATGGAATCCTTCTAAAAAAACGCTGAACACTGGTAGTTCGGTCCGAGGTTCGAATCCCGCGAACGGGCTGGCTGCATGGGTGTTTTCGTGGTTTTCCCCATGTGTAACGTGTATACGAGCCAGTTTCCCTTAGAAAGTCCTCCACGAAGGCATCCCTCCTCTTAGGCAGATAGCCCTCGAGGCTTTGCCATAATCACACACACACACCTTCTAAAAAAAAGGCTCGAAAACCACCAGTTTGCACCCAGTAAATGACTCACTGGTGCTGTATAAAGTCGCCAAAAGGCGCCAGTGTGGTATATAATACCACATGGTTAACACATAAGTACCTTCCTAAATAATACAATGCGCAAAAATAAAATGGGCAAGTTTGAGTTTGTCCAGTAGCGATAAAATCAGAACCTTCTGACAAAGCGTTTTCGAAATGCGTTAAATAGCATTTTCTGGCGAATAGCAGAGTAACTGCTGAAGTGAGACACTGCCCTTACGATAAAAGCTCCAGATATTTCTTTTCTTTCATGCTAATTACTTTAAAAAGTTCTTTAAAATTATAAAGAATGATCCTTTTATATTACAACTTTTTGCAATAAATTTTCTTATCTAGTAATAATAATTATAATAGTAAAATGCAAGAAATTCAAAATTGATTACTCATCAGAACTGGATAATTAATGGAGGATCATCTTGAATTTTTTAATGATTGCAAAATTAATATTTAAAGAATTTCCCTCTAATATGCTAGATTTATGTATGGATATTTTTAAAATTCTATAGAGTCATTAAGTTATTTTAAAACAGGAGACGTCAAAAATGTGCATGCGATTTAAATTTTAAAACACGTAAGGTTACTGAAGGATGAATGTGAATCCAAGAAAGCACCTTTTTGATTTCGGGCTCCGTTAACAATTAGTGTAGTAGTACCCGAATTTACGCGATAGGTGGGACGCATGAAAAGCGCTTAAGTTGGGGTCTAATTTTGCCTTTGGTGCTATTTTAATTAAAGAGGACAGAGGTTAAAACACACTTGTTTAGAAGAAAAGTGAGTAATAAAAATGTAGTTTACATGCATATTAATATAAAATAATATTTAAATAAATGCGCTACATAAAATGGAGTTTTGGAACGCCGATGGTTTCATAGAATTTAACAAATTTCTTTGACGATTCAATTTGTAATTAAAAGGTGCGAAGAGATGAGGAACGCCAAACTACGCTTTTTCTGTACTAAAGAATAAAACCGTGACAGCACTGTTCATATAAATATAAAATAATTGCATTTTTTGCTAAACCAATTATAATTTATCTGCAACTTTTGAAGAGGGCTATACAATTTTAAAGCATTTAACAGCACATGCTTTGACGCACCTTATTTCTTATAGAGCTAGTTCTAATATGCAAACAGAGTAATGTTGTATTTATTAGCATTTTCTGAATTACTGACAATTTCAAACGCAAGTTAATTTCAACCGCAAATAAGTAAAACAAAATAAGCGACCACGCAACTTTGACTTTGCATAAATCGGCATAGGGTAAGTCGGAGTATTACGGTGTCTAAAGAAGTTATAATTTAAATTACTTATTCAAAAAACCAGTATCAATAAAATGTTACTTATGCGGAGAGAAATGAGGACTTTAATTCCCAGTCGCCCTTTAAAAGGGGGAGTATAACAGGTATTTTCTCCCTCCTTCCAGCATGCCTTCGTAGTGTAACGGTAGTGCACTCGGCGCGTATTCGAGAGGTCCAAGTTCGGTCCCGAGAGGGCATTGCTCATTTTTCATGTCTCCTCCTTCAAAATAACCGAATGTCTCTATATCCTTAAATTCGTTAAAATTCAATTGCGATGGAAGAATAGAATAAATATATTGCTATAGGCATACCAAACACAAATTTTAAGATACGCCTTTTTCTTTTCAAAAAATTGTCTAATAAATTTTGCGAAGCTACTATAGGTATGTTTCATGAAGGTTCAGATTCGCTTATTTTGAGTAATATGAAAATGTAGTATGAAATATGAAAACTTGAGTAATATGTATTTTGAACAATATGAAAATATTACAAAAGCCATTTAATCAAGATTAAAAAAAAAAAAGAGCAAATTTCAAAATAAAAAGAGTTTTTCTTCTTATATTGCCCAAGACGAGAAATTAAGAGTCATGTGACTCTTTTTCTGTTCACGTATTTCTTAATTGGAACGGTTTATAATAAAGTGAGATTGCAAAGACCATTAGATATTTCCGACGAGGAAATAGGAAACTTTAACTGTACCTTCACCTGGCTTCAAATCTGGGATATTTCAGTTCTTATTTGCATGAGCTAATCATTTATCCCACTCGCGGGGGAGTATAATAATTTATTATACGCTTTTTTACTTAAAAGGTGACCGTGGAGACAGTCGACGAGACCCAGTCATCTAAATTCATAATGTGAAAAATTATCGTCCGCCGTATTTTAGTTGGGGAACCATTGTAGGGAACCTTTAAAAGTTTTGGATCAGGAATCCTGAAAAAACTGTGTTCTCAGCGGAATTCGAATCATCGATGTTTCATTTCCTAGATGGACATATTAACCACTTATACCACAAGAGCGCGAAAAGAGAGAATGCGATAATTTATGACAGGATACTTTTCAGGCCAAATTTCAATTTCAATGAAAGAAAAACCTATAGTATGAGGATGAAAGATAAAAAAATTCGTATTATATTAAGAAGAAGATGTGTCTTCTTAAATTCGCAAAAATGATTGCAAGTAAAGGCTACTGTTTAATAAAATAAAGCTTGCTCGTTTTTTCCCCTTGAGCTTCTTCTTAGAATAATTTTACATTAATTTTGTATCAGTATTTGGTAAAATCATTCTATCAGATAAATTTTCCAACTAGAAATTCTAGGGCTTTAAATATCAACATTTCCCAAAATTTTAAATAAAAGAGACAGTTTCTTACTAAGATTTTGTATGTTCGTTGAAGTACATTTTTCATCATATATCATTCTACAAAAATCTGTGCTGGTACTGCATATAGCACAGAACAAAATTGGTGGAGCACTGTTCCAAAATGTCTGCTATTTTGACTGTATATAGGGCTTTCAAAAGATTTCCATCTAAGTGTTTCTTGAACTATTGGGCGTTGATCTATGATTCCAGTTTAAGAAATTTTAAATTCCTCCACGAAGGTATCTCTTCCCTTAGTCACTATGTAAAGACTTTACTTTGTTCTAACCGATTACTTTTAGTTTAAGAAACTTTTCTTTCCCTTCTGATTTCAATTTCTTGCCAGAATGCAAATTTATTGAAGTATATGCAAATCTCTAAGTGAGTTCGGAAATAGTATTTAAGTAGCAGAGTTTAAGAGTTCGCGGTAGGGAAGTTAGTTCTGAATTTATGCCGCCTGTCCGAAAGTAGTTCTGTAGTTGAAATGTTGTTCGTGCTAGCCGTTTCCTTTAAATTATATTGATATTCTAGGCTCGGCTTTGCTGTGTGTAGCTTATTAAGCGGTTTAGATAGAGTAGGAACAAGTCGTGTAGTGAACTTTAATTTATTGCGATTATACGTACTATTTTCTATTCAAATTACTTAGCTTAGTGGTGGTTAACTTTGGGCATCGAATGAGTGCATTTTCTGTTCCATTTATTTCAAATAAAAAGGTTGCTATAACCTTCATCAGCAGTCATATGTTCTCCAAGACATAAGGAGAATTCGCTACCTCGTCTTTCAGTAGGGTCTACAGTTTATGATCCCTAAACACACTAAAAGACTCTAGAGCTATAGCAATTATAGACTGGCAGACAGGCTTTAATTTACAGTAACGTACTTTGTCATAACTCGAATAATCTAATTCAAACCAATCTAATTTAATAAATGATTTAAATAGGATGTTTAAATAGGATGTGTAATCAAGATTACGATAATCTTGATTACAATAAAATTCTGCAAAATTTAAATATTTATATGAACTTTCTGGAAAGATAGTCTTAATTTGTAAATTTTTCCTCACTCTACTACATATATAGTATTTGCCATTCTAGAATACCCAAAATTGATTTTAAAATGAATTGTTAACATAATATGACATAGGCCTCTTTTCTCTGATGTAAAAAACAGAGGGGGAAAAACCTATTACAGAGATTCGTGCGGCGGAGGTAGTTTAGATCTTGTATCCGCGTGTTGATGTCAGGGTTCTCGAACTCGTAAAGCAATCTCTAATTTCTATAGTGAACCAATAGCTCCCTTCGTCGGGTTTAATTATTTTAATGGCAATGTTTGCTAACAGATGGCGCCTGTGAAGTGCGTGTTTATCTGGGCGATGCTGCCCGGTAAGAACTGAACCTGTGATCTTTCGGTTTCCATCATGACGGCTTTACCAATCACTCCAAAAAACAGCTGTCGTTGAGCTAGCCTTTCGTGGGTTGTGGCTCAGACTTATAAAAGCATAACCTAAGTTAAAAATTTCAAAATTTAGTATTTCCACAACTGAGAATTTTTAACCTTCTTTTTTATACATATATATATTCTGAAAATTTCTAATTAAAATTTTTTCTTACAGACGATGATAGAACTAACGTGTACAAACTTCTGGGAGGAGCAGATTGCATAAGGATAATTCGGAATCGCATAGCAATGCAGTGTCCATAAAACGCTTGTGTGGGAATTGGAGAATCCCTTTACCATCAGGTGAATATTCGTGCAGTTTTTTAGAACAGTTACATTTGGCGCTTTAGTGTCGTCAAATTAATTCTGCTAACGTCATATATTTACATTTCTTTCAAACCTTATTCAGTAGAAAAATGTTCAGTGCATCGCATGGTTTCATAAGTTTATTGGTTTTATAGGAAGCGCAATCTTCGAAATAACACGGAGTAGGAAAAAGAGATTTTAAAGCTTATTTTGTTTTACGAGTAAAAATTAGATCTACACATCTGATGGTCTTTAATAATAAAGCCTCGTGCTTGGACCAAATCTTAACATGTGACGAAAAATGGATCACGTATGATAACCCGGAAGAGAAAACCTCACTGGTCGACTTTTGGTCACTCCCATTGGCCGCTAAACCAGACAGTCACCAAAAGAAAGTGATGCTGTGTGTTTGGTGTATCAGCGTTGTCATTGTCATTATGAATAACTAGAAAGCGGAACAACCATAACAACTGAGGTCTACTCGTCGCAGTTGCAAAGAGTTTCAGATGCACTGCACCAGAGACAACCAACACTGGTCAACAGAAGAGGAGTGCTTCTCCTCTACGATAATGCCGGATTTCATACGGCGAAACCAGTTAAAAAAAGCAATGAGCTGGAAAGTTCTGCCTCAGTCACCATACTCTCCGGACGTCGCCCTGTAGGGCTATTACCTGTTTTTGGCCATGGATAACAACCCACGGGAACAGCAGTTCCGAAAACGTGACGTTATCGCAATGGCTGTATTACAGTTTCTGGGCTCCAGAAAAAAGGGAGTTTTTCAGAAAGGGCATTTATAAGCTTGTGTCTCATTGGGAATACGTAACTGAAGTCAGTGATGATTATTTTGAAGATAAATTAAGTGTTTAAGATTTTTATGGCTGTTTTTTATGAGATAACCGCACGAAATTTCTTCGTTACCTGGTATACGAAAATGTGAGCGTTATATGACGCAATTCATGTTTTTTTGACATCCTGCCTGCGTTAATTCTCAATTTCTGTAGTTGACTTTAACTATTATTTGCATGTTATTTAGTTATTGAATACGTACTCCGCGTGTCCCTTAAGGAGCGCACTACGCAATCGACCCTTTTGGGCTCTCCTTTTCAGGTTATAAGTAACGACACAACACTCCACGGGTCTCCTATCCTCTGGGCAGGGGATCAAAAAAGGTTTCACACTCACACCGCGAAGGATGTAGAGCGTGTGAAACTGGAGCTAGACTGAACGTCAAATTTGTTACTTGCCAGACGGGGCTTTCGACGCCAACTTCTGTGTAGGCCCCCAAATTAATGGGGTTGTAAGCCTTACCCCACTTTCAAAGGTTACGGGAACCCCAAGTTCGTGTATTTTATGCCCTCAGAGCCGAGACTGTCAGAGTACAGGTCTCAGTCAGTACAGTAATAAAATAAACGATACGCTTTGCATGTGAGTATTATATGCTTGCTTTTCCTAGTATTTCTACTATTAAATTGTAATTCACTGCTTATGAATTTAATTGTTACAAATATTTGGGTCAGCATTGTCGGAGACCACGTATCTGGCCCCTACCTCTTACCTCTTTGACTGGACGGAAGGAGTCATAGAGACTAACGTGTTTTGGTTACATACACTAAGTGAAGACCCCTACTTAAGCGACTTATTATTATATCTAAATAAGCAACTTCCAAGAACAAAATAACTTTCCAAAATACACGTAACTGCATGCGCCAACGCCAACGACGCTAAGCATCTTTATGATTGCAATTCTGAGCACCTTCTATAATTTAAATGCATTTAATAGATGTCATCTTATATTAGAAAAGGCGAAAAAAATTGTGGTTAGGTGGAAGTACTCAACTGCTCAATATTTATTGATGCTTAACAATATTTAGCAACGTTTTTATCCGAAACATTGCTGAAGTTTTTGATTAATTTCGTGAGTTGATTTCTTTTGTTAAGTTTGAATTACGTTTCAAAATAAAACAGCAAAATAATCAATCTACCTTAATTTAATCTTTAGTTAATATTATTTAATTTCGTATAATGTTATCGCCAAATCTCAAAATGCATATACATCTTTAAAGTTGGATTTATTCTCTATTTTTTAATTCTCCTATTCTCATTCCCATACAATTCATACCTCATCGAGTTCCACTCGTTTGCTTATTTGGTTCTTTAGAAAATCGGTTCCTACTAGTGTGACATAAAAAAAGCAATCAGTTTTCTTACTTATACTGCTCTTTCCTTTCTCTTCCTTCCTGTACACTAACACATAAAGATGGCATTTCCGGCTTTGCATTGCTATAAGATTTTTATTTATTTTTGTGAGCTCTAGTTCTAGGAAACTTAGATGAATCACCCTGTGGACATTTACATCAGAAAATCTTTATATTTGAACTACTTATATAGCTGTACTTAGAATAATTTGTCTACGATCCCCTGTTACCCATGAAATATTTTAATTAATGATGTCTGGAGCACTTTTAATCGAACGAAGATTTCCACTAATTTGCTAAGACATTTTTATCATTAAAAACATTTCCATTCATTAATTGTTTTCACAGAACAGAATAAAGACTTATATTTTTACTAAATTGTTGATGAAAATTATTACAGTCTGAAAGTCTAGTTATTTGGTTACTTCTTAAAATGGAACCTAATATGGTGGTATGATGGTTACAGCCGAAAACATCGCGGCAAAAACATCGCGGACGAAAACGTCGCGGAGAAAACAACGCAAGGCGAAAACGTTGTGCTACAAAACATCGTGGGAGAAAACATCGCAAAGAGAAAACATCGCAGTTCTAAAACATCGTGGTACAAAACATCGTCGTCGAAAATAAAGCGGTTCAAAAACTTCGCAGTTTAAAGACATCGTCGTCGAAAATAACGTGGTAAAAAATAAAGTATCTACAAATCATCGCATGACGATAACATCGCAGACATGCTTTTTTCAGGCTTTAATAACTGTAAATGGATATTCCCATAATGATTTGTGAGCGCAAGTGATGTAAGGAAGGATAATTTTTACTTTCACATTTTTTTATTAACTAATAAATTTTTGCTGAAAAAATAAGAAGGAAACTTAAGCATAGAAAATTAAATGCAACTTGATAGATTATACTTTTTATGAAAAATTACCTGTAAAAACTTTATAAAAATGATTTATTAATGGTCTTTGTTAGTTAACTATGTCGGTTTAAAATTCTATTAAGTGCTATAAGTTGCATTAATTTTCTATGCTTAAGTTTCCTTCTTATTTTCTCAGCAGAAATTTAATATTTAATAAAAAATATGAAAGTAAAAATTATCCTTCTTTACATCTTGCGCTCACAAATCATTATGGAAATATCCATTTACAGTTATTAAAGCCTGAAAAAAGCATGTCTGCGATGTTATCGTCCTGCGATGATTTGTAGATTATTTTTTACCACGATATTTTCGACGGCGATGTTTTTAAACTGCGAAGTTTTTGAACCGCTTTGTTTTCGACGACGATGTTTTCTCTTTGCGATGTTTTCTCCCACGATGTTTTGTAGCACGACGTTTTCGCCTTGCGTTGTTTTCTCCGCGACGTTTTCGACCGCGATGTTTTTGCCGCGATGTTATCGGCGGACACCGGTATGATACCTAATACGGTATTTTGTTTTGCAATGTTAGATAGCCCATGTTTATTTTAACTCTTCATATAATTAAATTACCTCTTTTCGTTGCCCTGCGTTGGCAACACGTTTTTGAAACTGTCATCTTTAGAATTCAGCCAAAAACACATTGCTTTTAAAAAACAGTGTATTATGATGATACTGTGTGTCATGGACGAAATTACAGAAGTCTATTACAATAAATAACTATATTAAATAAGCACTTCAACTGATCTAATGATATTCTGAATTGCTGTATTTTATTTTGAAGCGTCATTAAACAGCCCATACTAAGTTATCTTCTGTTAGTAATTTTAACTGCAAATTTTTATTTTGTGATCACTAAGACCGTTGAATACTTTAAATATTGTTATCTATCTGTGAACTCATTTAGAAAATTGTTGATATAAAGATTCTGTTTAAATGGTAATTCGACCAGTAGAGTTTAAGGCTAGTCACAGCTGTAGTTGGATATTAGAGGTACACGTAATGACTAGATATTATGCCACTTCTCTGCCTATAATATCTTGATTTGTTCTGTTTCGGTTTCTGATAAGTATGATGATTAGCAGAGGTAGTTCTTGAACTGAATTGCTTGATTTTTAACGTTTCTCACCAGCAAGACATCAGCATTATGCCTGTTTTGAAGAAGAGAAGACATCTAATTCTGTCTGAAAGTGCGGTCAGAAGCTATAGTATAGGAAGAGAGGTGCCAGATCCACAGACTTTTGTCTTCAATGTGTTTTCGATTCTGGGATGAACCTGAGTAATACCGTACTATTATTACTAGTTCTCGAGATTCTAAGATCGAATTCTAATGTTCCTATATTCTTACGCATGCTCAGTGACAGTACAATTAGCATTTAAAACTCATTATAAGAAAACACAATAACATCTTGTTTTAAGTCCTAGGTTTTTTTCAGCACAAATGCAACGAATTCTTCTTCTGAGATTAACTAAAAGGGGTAAAAGTTCTCTAATTTTTCCGAATACAAAAACCTAAATAATTCTTGAGTCTTTTATGTAAGGGTAATCAGAAGACAAGTAATTGCATAATACTAAAAATTTTTAATTAAAGACAATATTAAGCGTGCATTTAATGAAAAATAAATTTCAAAATACACTCTTAAAAATGCACCTGTATTTGTCAAGGAGATACAAAACAAATTTAGTAAATAAAGTAGTACATAATTAAAATTCATGAATCTTGGAGTTAATTTTCTTGGTACAGTTTGACAAAATAGTTGAGTAGAAGTTCAGTTTTCTAATATTTTTCCAGAAACTTCTTAAATTGAAGTATGTGTCGAGGGCAGAGGATAATTAATGGTGTACTGTTATTTGGAATTTCATTGATTGGTGCTAATTTAATATGCTGGTGAATTTGTTTTCTTTTGCTTACATATATTTCTTGAATGGTGCACTCTGACTGGTTGCACAGTAAAACTGATGATTTAAATGCCTCTGAAATTGCAGCAATAGCATTATTTTTTTTTACTAACGCTTCTAATGAACTGCAATAAAACTGATTTTTAAAATATTGCATTAAAATATTTTAAGAGATTTCAGATATGGATTCTAAAGTTTTAAAGTGCGTAAAAAAACAAAGATTTCCCGTTTTAGAATGCTGAATATTTTTCCAGGTTTACAGAATTTGAGAATTCGAATATGCTCACCCTACATAAAACTCTTAGTTTTCAAAAGTGCGTTATTCGTAATTTCATTAACTCTTTTTTTTTTTTTTTTTCAAATAACACATCAGTTTTTAATTAAAATCTATGCAACACTAAGATCAAATTTATGCCTAATTTTAAACGTAAGTTTAATGTAATTAAGACACAATAACACGCCGAACAAATACTAATTCAGAAGTCAAACAGCAAAAATCAGCGTTATATTTTCAAATTCCTGTGAAAATTTGAAAAAACGCTGATTTTTGTTGTTTGACTTCTGAATTAGTAAGTTTAATGTGTTGAAGCTCTTATTCTAAGAATATCCCCCTCACGGATGCGATTTTAAACAGAGTTAATAATAACTCAGAAAGTACAGTTACTTTCCGACTAAGCGGGGGTAGGTTAATTTGGCATTGTTTAAAAAAATTAAGTTTGGTTATTGCGAAACTTCGGAAAAATTGCACCGACTATCAAAACAAAGCAAAATTTCACAGAAAATAGGAAAAGAATTGCGATAACTATAGTGATAACAGATAATGGTACAATCTTTTGAAACTGTATTTATGCACAACAGTACATAATTTAATTGCACATAATCTGCAGCATATAAATATTGTTAAATCATCCATTAAAAATAAGTTAGATGAATTACCATTAATCTTCTGTTTCGCATTGATCCCTAACGAAATGCAAGAGTAAAATAAACTAAAACATTGTTGTTGTGAAGTGTGTTCTCGCTTTGGATACTGATTTAATTCACATTACCAGAGGAACTTAAAACCAAATCAAACTACTTAAAAATGGGGTCAATTATTAGTCTTTTACCATTGATTACAAATATGGGCTATTTCTCTTTCATGAGGATTTTTTTCCAACTGCTGTCGGATTAACCACTATTCTTCGTTAACCATGGACATCGTTCCCGTTTTACCGCGGTTAATCGGAAGTCTACTGCATACGAAAAGAAACAAGTTTCTAGTATAAATGTTCTCGTAAAATTCACTCTACAAATATTTTTTAGGTTCCATTCCGTCATATATATTGCCAATATTCAGCTTAAATCTAACGTTACCTCTAAACTGTATATCTGGTGTATTGTAGGTGCAGCGAGCTTTGTAGTCACCTGGTTCAATAAAGAAAGACAGAGAATACCTTCGAAGTAATCACCGCATCTGCTCAAACAAAACTGCCATACTGAAAGAATTATTTCCCGGAACATTTCTGATCGAATATATATTAAACTTACTACAAAAGATAACAAATTGTAAAGAATATTGATTTCCGAGAAATAATAAAAATAGAGTCCCTTCCAAAGGGCAGAACTCGATTTTAAATTAAATGGGTATAACGCAGTACGGCTTGTACAAATAGTCTGATTTATTAGTCCGCAATAAAATTATTTAATTACTTTTCAAGTAATAGAGGAAGGATGAAAAGGACAAGTGAGTCACCAGGAAAACTTATAAAGCTAATATTGTAAGAAAAGTAGGTTTTTGGGTTATGCTTGAGTTCAGTTTTATGACTTATATAGTACTGTTACGCAGTAACGGCTTGTGTTTGATCTCTAAAATAAGCAAACGGTTGGTATAAAAAATTACCGTTATTACATCTCCAGAGCATTTGTACTTAATTTACTTGAAAACAAACAAAGAATTTGAACTCTTATAGTACATATGATACAGATAAAAACCTACTGCTAACAAAAATGACGATTAGACGCTCGATTTAAAAAATACATGGCACGCAGGGCAAGGAAATTCAAAACTGATGTCACTGATGACTCAGCCTTGTTGAAATCACAGACTGATGAAGCTCAATACTCTCACTACATTGGCAGCTTCATTCGCTGAAACATAAGCACCACTCAAATTGAATGATAATCTGAAAATTAGCGCAACTTTCCAATCGGACTTCTATAGTTTTGCGGTGGCGGCGGGAAGAGTGATTATCAGAATATTATTGTAACATGTGTGTTGAACTTGGTGACGGTGAGAGGCTGTGTGATGTGAAGTGTCACATAACATGCTCATGCGTTCTTGACATGAAGACATCAAAAATGAGAATTCTGTTAACACTAGAACAGCCGAATTTCAGACTAGGAAATCGCCATTGGGGGTCAATTTGACCCTCATAAGAAATGTAAGTAGAAACACAGTAAATGATTGAAATGATGCTGAAATGACCACATAAAAGAGTTTTTAGATGTTTTTATTTATTTTTTATGCTTTAGAATTTTTTTCGTGCAATTAGTGCAAATTAGCACACAATATCTTTCAATGTAAGATAACAAAAACAAAATCTATGAAAAACAAACAAAAGATACAAATGCAAAAAGTGAAAAATAGAACATATGCAAAAAATTTAAAAAAAAACATAAATTGGGAATAAACACATAATGTTTTCCAAAGTTTGTTATACATTACCGCAGGTGATACAATATGAACGCTTGACAGTGACAGCAAAACATTTACCACAAATTGGTTTCTGGCATCCCTCACAGCTGACAACAGTCTTGTTTTGTCCCTTGCAACTTTGAAATGCACATTTCTTTCGTTTAAGTGTCT
The DNA here is from genome assembly GCF_044657685.1 of Stegodyphus dumicola. NCBI lineage: Eukaryota > Metazoa > Arthropoda > Arachnida > Araneae > Eresidae > Stegodyphus > Stegodyphus dumicola. The sequence continues at coordinate 208,415,449 of NC_140771.1, forward strand.
GTATTTGAGCAGTTGGGGGCATCTATTGCGTAGTGCACCAACTCGTAGTTCTTTCACGAGTGCAAGAATAAATTCTCGACAGGAAATAGAGGTGCCCAAGGATTATTTGAATAAAATCCAAGCATTGAGTGCAGCAATGTCAAGGACGTTGTAAAAAACATGCACAGGCCATCTGCGACTTCCACTACTTGTACTATAATTTCTCAGCATCTGATCTGCGACATCAACGCCACATTTTGTACTGTTGTAGTAAGTGACAGTGTTCGGTTTTTTCTTTATGCTGTCGTCAAAAAACACATTATTGTGCATAGTGCTCAGAATCACGACATTCTTTTTGCTCTTGCACCTATATATTGTGAGTGTTTTGTCTCCATTTTTCAGCGCAAAAGATGAATATCGTGCCAAAGAAGTGTCAAGAGCAATAGGGGGTAATTCTCGCTTATGCAGACTCATCGTCCCGACAATTGTGGTTTTTTTTCGCAGAAAGTTCATCTGCAAGTTTCACAAAAGTAAAGTTGAGTCCGGAGTTTAGATGTGGTTGCAGTAATTTGAGAACTAGACTTTCCCCAAGTTGTAAATTAGTTGGTCGTTCTTCATCCTTGCCCAGATAAGGATACCCATTTAAAACATATTTGGATTTTACATCAGTTGCTAGCAAGAATTTTATGCCAAACTTATCCGGTTTATTCGCCATGTACTGGATAAATCTGCATCTGATTTACAAGGCAACAATTGTTCATCAACGGTTATTTCTGGTCCAGGATTATAGCATAAATAACAGTTTTCCATTAGCTTGTACCAGGTTTCAGAAGGCACTCTTGTGTACTCAATCCTCTTCCTCTCGGCATTGCAATGGAGAGAGAATATGCTCCGTTTTGGATTTTATTTTTCTCCCCTGAGTCATCGCGATAAGAGCTGCGTGTTTCCCAATGCGCAGAAAACGAAAACGTGGCATCGGGAATTCGAAAACGGACATTCGCTTAAAAATATGTCGTTTTTCTTATGAGGGTCAAAATGACCCCAGTTGGCTGTTTTAGGTATATCTGCGATTATTTATTTAAATAATTAACGTAGAAATATGAAAAATTGACATAGTATACTTGGAAACATTTTAGAAAAAGTAAAAAAATATCAGCTTCGAAGCTCAGCTGTACGTTAAAAAAAACGCGGAAAATTGGAAAAAAAAGGTCAAAATGACCCCAACGGCGCTTCTAGTGTTAACAGTTTTAAAAATGTAGAGTGTACTAAAACATTACATGACTAAATGTATTTTGAACAATTAGAATAGACTGATGATTCCTGTACAAGACATACAGTAGTAAGGTATGCTTTCAAGCTGTGATAATTTTAATTCCGAAGCTTAAATTTTCGGATGGGCTGTACAGAAAAAAATATCAATAACAGGAACTTATTTTACAGCAAATAGTTAAACAAAAGAAATTCTATCCCCCATACTTCAAAAATTACCCGAGACAATCTTAATTAAAATTGTGAGGGATCGTAAACCGATATCGCTAAAAACGTATGTGGCTAAAATAGGTTAACAATTACGCTTGTTAAGTTTTCAAACGGAAGGTTTTGAAAGCTATCTCATACTTCAGCTAAATAACTCTAAAGAAAAGGAACAAACACCAAGAAGCGGCTGTCCGAACTGGACAGATGTGATGTTTAGGTAATGAGAAATATGAAATATTTAAATGTCAAAGAAACTGAATGTTTTATTCAATAGGTTCATCTACATGCAGAAAATAAATGAATACAGCAACGTCTCACCTCTTGGTTATTTTGCTACTGTATTCCAGCTTGTCATAGACTCGTAGAGTTGGTGGATAACCTCTTGCAGGACTTCTTGTCAATATCTCTCCAATTGTCAACTCTCCAATTGTTTCCAATTGTTAACTACGTATTGGGGCGTTCGAAGGTAACTATTATTCAGCCCTTAAACATGCTGTGATGCGAAGAGATCTTCTAATTTAGCTGAGACAAAAAAATATTTGACAAGCAACGATTACAATAGTAAAAATGGCTATTTTATGTGGTTGGACGTTATCCTACTGAAATGAAATGTCGGCCTGTCTCGAAAAAAAGGGCAACACATTGAGACTTAGAATGCCATCGCTTAAGCACGATGAAACGGTGCTGTAAAGCACGATGAAAGCCGTAAGCCTCTGTAGTTAGGCACGATCCTTGATGGATGACAGCCGAAGAAGTTCGACGTTCAAATGAAATGAAAACCAGAAAACGAAACTATATAAACTCTGTCTTTCAAGTGGAACTAGTTGCCTAGTGATTGGCACTAAGCTTCTGCAACTCTGATGGATTCTACTTCAACATCATTGTATCAGAGTTGTATGAACACACCTGTAACAACAGGCATACAGTATTTCACATTAAGGTCTGCACTTCCCCATGCTCTAATTATTACAAGAAGAAAAGACTTTTGATAATCAGCCAATACCGCCACCCACATTGTAATGTTTCATCAATAATATTCACTGGTGTTCATTAAAATTGCAACACCATGGAGGAAAGCAAATACAAAAAAGATATTTATTGTACAGAAACAGTATGACATGAAGACAAAATGATTAAATTTGTAAGCATTTTGGATGTTCACAGAGGTGCGAAATTAGTGAGTGAGTGAGTGAGTGCACCACTATGATGGCTTCCGACCACGGACATGAACCAAACGGAATTATATACCATCACGGCGGGGAAGACTCCAAAGTAACAAGGTTGAATATTATATACTAATAACAGTTTTTACATATTGATAACTGCAGGCACTAAGCGTTATTCTGGTTATCTGCTTTAAGTTCTGAACATTTGAAACATAATATTATTCACAGTTGTTTCTGCTTAGGCAGTGTCTTGAGATTTTCTCTATTTTATCAAGGGCTATTCTGTTTTTGAGTGTGTTAGACGTCCACATTGCCCAGGCAAAGTCCGCTGGTTTCTTCAAGTGCCAGGTTCTCGTATGTACACAATGAAAGTAATAACGGTCCGTGTCGCCTTCCTCTCCGCATCCGCACAAAGGAGTATCCCTAAGTCTGAATCTGTTCAGGTATACTGGGAATGGTCCATGACCTGTCAAGAACTGTGTTAGGCTAGCACAGTGGGTCTTTATTTCCATGTTAACTTTTGGCAGTAAGCGAAATGTCCTTCGTCCTACCTCTGCCTCTGTCCATCTACTTTGCCAGTTTTGTAGCAGACTTGTTAAAGTTATTCGCTTAATATGAGACCAAGGAAGTATAGTTGGTCTTTCTATTATATCCGTGCAGTTGGCTGCCTGCTTGGCCAGTAGGTCAGCGGCTTCATTGCCTTGAATCCCTGTGTGAGCTGGAACTCATTTTAAAGTGGGTCTTTGCGAAATAGGTATTGTCAGAAGCTGTTTCTGAATTCGGTATACCAAAGGATTCTGGCTGTTTTGACTTGCGATAGCCGCCAACTTGATGCCGAATCACTGAGTATGGAGAATTTCTCCTGTTGACATGTGTTCGGATATCTAATTGCAGCACTGACAGCCAGAAGCTCTACTTGGTATACCGAGTTGTTCAAGCCTAGTTTCCTTTTCCATTCGAATGTTACAACTTCATTTTCCAGTCTACAGAAGGCGCTGCCCGTGCCGTTCTCAGTTTTGGAGCCATTTGTGAAAAGGTTATTACTGTTCCTCTGAATTGGTTGGTCGTTTATGCTGATACCGTCGGAGAGATTAAAAGCTGCTGGATGAAAGTTATTGCAGTTGTTTTTCTCCTCGTAGTCCGAGTGGTGATAACTATGACCCCCAGAGTGTTAAAGTTTGACCCAGCCTGGTAACCCTTACGATAGCTGCCTTCCTTTCTACTATCAAATCTAGGGGCAGAATTCCTGCCAGTTGTCGTAGAGCTAGTGTTGACTTGGTACGGTAGGCCCTGCATACTTGAAGTAGCTTCTGTCTCTGAATAGATAGTAGAGATCTTTTCATATGAGAGGTAAGTTCGCCACCCCAGAATTGCTGCTCCGTAAGTTATTACTCTTTCTGTAATGGTTCTATGCCAAATTTTTAGTAGCTTAGATGAGATACCTCATTTATGCGAAGTCATGCGTCTCATGTTGTTGCTTAGGATGCTAATTCGAGTCTTAAGATTTCTGACATGTGGCATCCAAGAAAGTCTGTTGTCGAGTAATAGCCCAAGATATTTCAATTGGGGGAAACATTTTACCGGTATCTCATGGAGTTTAATGCTTGGGTTGCGTCTTAGCTGCCTGCTGCGTCCTATGAGTAAAGCTTTAGTTTTTTTCTGCCGAAATCTGAAGCTTATGTGCTCTGGCCCATTGGGAGAACAGATCAAGACAGTATTGAGATCTCATTTCGAGGTTACTCCTTCCTGCCACAACTAGCATAAAATCGTCCGCATAGGCTATGATTCGAGTGTATTCTACGCTCTCGAACTGACGAAATGCCGAGTTTGCCACTATATTCCACAGTGTTGGTCCAAGGCATGACCCCTGTGGGCACCCTCTAAAGACATTTTTGACATAAATGCCACAGTCTGATGTTACTTGTACACTTCGATCTTGAAGGTACGAGCGAAGGATGGTAATAATGGCTGTTGGGCAGGCCATGTTGTGTAGAAAATTTATTACGTCTGGCCACCAAAGGGAGTCAAAGGCTCTCTTGATGTCAATGGCTATTGCCAGTGAGTGCAAATTGTTATCCTTGTTCTGTTTGATAGTGGCCATTAATTCTTTTATGGCATGTTCAATTGAGTTGCCCATTCGGAATCCATATTGGTTGGAATGCAGGGCGTTGTTCCTTTGCAGGAAGAAGTCCAGTCTGTAAAGAATTACTCTTTCCAATACCTTACCGAGCGCTGGCAGTAGATAGACTGGCCTGTAAGATGAAGGTTCTGCCGGAGTTTTGCCTGATTTTAGGAATAACACTACTTCTGCCAACTTCATATTTATAGGAAAGTACTGATGTTTCCAGCAAGCTGAAATAACCGCAAGGAATAGTTTTGGGAATTCCAGGTGTCTCTCTCTAATGAGCCATCCCAGGCATCTAAAACGGCCCTTATCCCATTAGGCATGGAGCCAAACTGGGCTTGGATGACAGACATGGACAACTCATTCCATGCTGCTGCAAGCCTATGTCACACTTTATCAACCGTATTAGCTGGAGAGGGTTGGCGGGCCAGTCTCTCAGCAACCCAAGACCAGATCTTTTCAATGGGTGACAGATCTGGGGACCGTGCAGCCGAGGGCAGTAATCGAATTGCCTATGTAACGAGAAAGGCAGAACACGACGTGCAACATGTGGTATTGCATTATCTTGTTGTAATATGGCGTTTGGGGTCCTCGAAGCTAGGGCACAACCACTAGACGTAAGATGTCAGAAATGTACCCATCTGCATTCAAATTATCGTCGATCGAACTACAGATGTGTGTGTCGTGTACCAAGTGGCTGCCCAAACAATCACACCAGGTGCAGGGCCTCTATGCCGATATCGACTGCAAGCAGGTGACGTGCGGTCTCTGCACTCCAGACACGTATACGGCCATCAGAATACTGCACTTAGAACTGGGACTCGTTCGAAAAGGCGACATTGTGCCACTCCTGTACTTAGCTTCGTATTTTGGCGCACCAGAGCCGTCGTCTCTCCCTATGCTGCCGAAGTAATGGCCACCCTGCTGATAGTCCACGCTGCTGCTAACGTCGACACACCTTACGAGCTGATATTGGATGTTCTGCAAACATGCCCATTTCCTGACTAATGATCCGTGATATCTCGTATGGTTTTGTAAGGCTGACCCCACAATATGTCTGTCCTCTCTGGCATTATTCATGGGTGGGCGTTGAGATCCTGCATTCCGTTCAGTATGACCCTCAGCAATCCATTGATTACATATTCGCATGACAATGGTTGGATGTCGACCAGTGCGACAGGCGATATCACGGAATGATAATCTACACTTTCGATAGGCAACTATTCTGCCTCTATGGAATTTCGAAACTTGCTGGTAAGCATTTTCTGTTCTTATTCGAGGCATAACACGATATTCTGAGCAAACTCCAACCTTACAAAGCACTTTCCGAATGAGAAATCTACTACACAACTTTTCTGTTATGCAGTGCTTTAGATGTCTTTTCTCCCTCCTGCGTCATCTAAATGCGCTGAAATATTTGCATATGAAATCATTTGCATATCCCAACTTCTTCCTTTTATGTGATTTTGACGTTCGTCAGATCATTCATTCCTGGTGTTGCAATTTTTATGGCCAGCAGTATAGCACCATGTAACATATTCAGCTGTATCAAGCCATCATATCCATGTACACTTTCTTGTTAACTTAATGTTGTAAGTTTTTCTTGTTTGTTACGCACTGGCTTAAACATTTGTACTGATTCAGCTTTACATCTGTACTAGCACCCACACCCTGTACGTCCAATTGAAATTATAATGCTTTAATATCAGTGTTCCCATCATGTGCTTTCCGTCCTTGTTCCGATTCTCCTAACATTCTACACTTAATATAGACAAGTTCTGGAGGACATTACACTTTCACACACAGTTCCACTTATTTTTTCCTTTGATTCCATAGGCGGTATCCAACAAGTCGATGAGCACCTGGTCTAGAGCACCAACTGTTCTGTCTATAGCGATAAGAAAAGAAAGAAAAGTTCATTAAAATAATGAAAATGCGGTTTCTTTTCCATAATATCGAAACACTGTTATAAATGTATTTTACGATACGTCTAAGTTATGCAGCAGTATTGAGATCTCTCGGTTTCTTAAAACAACTTCGAGACTATAAGAAACTCAGTAGACCAGAAAATGGTATAGTTTAAAATTTGTCAAAACAGCAACTTTATTTTTGGGGTTGATCTTGAATAAAACTATCGATTTCGAGGGAAATCAGGCATAGGTCTCTCCTTTTCAAAAGCAAAGTAAAAAAAAAAAAAAATCTACCAGAAATGTTTTAACCAAATAGTAAGGAATTTGAAAAGGATCTGAACACTTAAATTTTGCGAAGCTATGATTGATAAAATTTTTGAAAATGAAAACCCGAAGACGAAAAATTAAAAATCTTTAAGGACTGATGAATAATTATAAGTATAAATATTTTGAAATAATTTTCTTCATGCTAGAAACTACTTTATATCACAGTTATTACTGTAATGGTGTTTATACTATCTATTATTAATAAAAAAATTAAATGCCCTTATTTCAGATGTCATTATTACCAACTAATATAAATTAGAGGCCCCGATTTTAATTTCTTCTGTAGCCCCCTAGAAGCTTAGTCCAGCACAGATAACAGTATTATGATAGAAGTGTTTTAAAAATGAAAGGAATTAAACAATAGTATTTTACAACATAGAGCCGGCTAGAAAACTTTACACAGAAAAAAAAAAGCACTCATGACATTAACGTGATTTGAACACGCAACCTTCTGATCTGGAGTCAGACGCGCTACCGTTGCGCCACCGAGCCACGTGCTAACTCTCTGCCAATAAATTAGTAGCAAAAAACACTAATTAAAAATATTATAAATAGTGCCATCAGATTTTGATGTCTTCGAAGATCTTAATATCCGAAATTACAGAAATGGCATGGTTTCAAGGATAAGATAGCTCTGAAGCTTATTTAGGGATTTTTAGGGATGGGAGTAGATCAAGAGATTACACTGGTGTGCAAAAAATTAAGGACGAGACGGTTTTTTTAATATAACTTTGTAAAAAAGCTTTCCAAATCAACACATTTAATACCGTAAGATCCCCAATACGTAAGGACATGAGTAATGTAAGCAACACTTACTAAAAGAGAAATCAGAGGGATAAAAATAAGCTTTATTGAAAAAGTAGCATGGAGCGCAATGCGACTGAAGGCCGAAACATCCCTGTGATGGGTGTCCAGCAAGAAACATCCGGTCTTTAATAGGGGATAGGATCTCCCCTGACTGCTAGGCAGGTTTCACAGCGTCTGCCCATGTTGAGAATGAGGGTGTCAATTTGTTGTTAAGGCATTGCTGCCCATTCGTCTTGCAGCGCCCATCGAAGCTCCGGAATCGTTACTGATGGTAAGGTACGAGCTGCCAAGCGTCTGCCTAAGAAAATCCCATACATGCTGGGTGGGATTGAGATCCGGAGATCGTGCCGACCAATCCAATCCATACGTTCAATATCTTCACTCTCTAAGAGCTGTTCGGCAGCTACTGTGCCATGACATGGTGCATTGTCGTCCATGAAAAGGAACTGCGGACCCATAGCGCCTCTAAAAAGACGCACATGTGGAAGAAGAATCTCGTTACAATAACGGGTCCCGTTGACAGAACCTGCGTCGAAGATGTGAAGGTCTGTACGACTACCAAGCATGATGCCTCCCTAAACGAGAACACCGCCACCTCCATACCTGTCCCTTTCAATGATGTTCGAGGGATGATTGCGGCTTCCCCGCTCTCTCCAGATGAGTATGCGATGAGAATCGCTACTCAGACTGAATCTGCTCTCATCTGTAAAGAGTACTCATCCCCATTCATTGTCTCTCCAATTCCGGTGTTCCCGGCACCACAGAGAACGCCTTCTCCGATGCGCAGGCGTTAGAGGTACACACCGTACAGGGTGTCGTGCAAACAGACCACCACGTGCAGTCTTCTGGCCACGGTAAAACGCGATATCGGTCGTCCAGTCGCCTGTGTCGTGTGTCTAGCGATTTCTCCCGCTGTCTGCCGCCTGTTTCTTCTGGCCTGTAAGGCAATATACGGGTCATCTGCGGGTGTGGTTCCTCGTGGAGGACCACTATTAAACCCCCGGATAGCTGTTCCTGTAGTTTGAAATTGTCTCCAAAGTCGTGAAACGATGCTGTGAGCAATTCCGAACTCTGCAGCCACACTTGTCACACTGCGGCCTTCCTCCAACTTCCCAATGATTCGACCTCGGGTAAAAGCATCCAGATGTCGTCTAACAGATTGATTATTCGCCATTTCTCGCTGAGGCAGCAATTTGGTGTGATTTTAACTGCTATACGGCGTGCAATCTCTTTGCCAGAAATACTGATCTTACACCGACAACATATTTTATACTACTCAGACACTCCCCCATTACGTCTACCTGCATATCTGCGCATGTGCTACCGTACATCACCTTACTTAATCTCCTGATTGGTTTTTCTGTCCGCTCTGCCTCTTCGTTCAGCTGATATGCTAATTTTTTGACTTCGTCTTTAACTTTTGCACACCAGTGTATTTAGTTTAGATTTCTATGTGTCCGCTTTGATAGCGAAACCAAAGCACCTATGTTACTTCGTTCATTTCTGTTACGAAAAAATACGTGCTCTGAAAACTTTGATTCTTTAAAAATAGATTAGTGATTGTGTAACCTCTCAATATTTATTCCCAAAATCGTTTACAGATAAATTTCACACTTGGATATTTCGCTTTACTATTTTACTATACATATTGTGCTTTTGTGTAATCTTATATAGCATTCCTAAATGAAACAAATCCATCGTTTCTATTTTGCTGGTTACATTTGCCCTTTTCTTGTCTGAAATATGCTATCGATTTTTTTTCTGAAATGTATTTTTTATAAAAGAGAAATATATTTCTTATTTGATTAATTTGAAATGAAGAAATTATGAATTATATGTTATAAAATAAAAAAAGGACTACTAAAATGCTACTACATGAATTATATATTATATAATTCAGCATTTTAGTACTAAAAAGGGAAATAGATTTTTAGTTAATAACTTTTAAATGAAACAGTGATGAATTATTAAATTATTTCGTTAAAAAAGGGAAAAACAATGTATAGAAGTGAACAAATATATTACATTCAAATAACTTTCAATTAAAGAATGTTGAATTATTTAGTAGTAGTAGTAATAATAATAATGTGAAAATTATGAGTATTAAGTTAAGCGGAATTAATTATTGTATAGCGGACTTTTTGAACCAAATAAAAGCAAGCCGAATTATAAATACAAACAAAACGTTCTTAGGTTTAAAGAAAAGGTGTAATATATATATACATATATTCGTAATAATTAATTCAGATAGATTGAAATAAAAATTTAAATATCTCGATATATGCATCAAAAATATTTTCTCGCACTTACTTGGAAGAAAGAGATAAGTGATGTTAGACTTGCAAATTTACGCATAATTATAGTTCTTAATTTTAAAAGCCTAATTTACTTTTTCTTGTCTTTTTAACATTAAATTTTGCGCAGTTAAAAAACACAAACAATTTTAAAAATTTAAAAATCTGTAATGGAATACGGGTTGTGTTCTGTTATATAAAAATCGTATAAATTATTAAAATTTCTTTTTTAATATGGAGAACCTGATAAGGTATCAATAAATTTAATAGGAATAATGGGCGCTTTATCCTTTTGTTTCGTTTTCAAAAATTGTGAGTGTTTGGTTTTCTTTATTTGAATCATATTTGCAGCACTTCAGAATTTCAGCATTATTTCAGACATCAAATGGTCTCAGCATAAGCGCTTTATCTTCTCCTCATCTCCCCATGTGTCAAAATGCCATTCCCTTGAAATTCGTTAAGAGGTGTAATAAGGTTAAGAGGTGTTTCAAGTAATAAGCAAAGCATTTTAATATAATTTCAAGTAATAAGCAAAGCATTTAATACTCACAAATTTCAAGTTTAATATATTTTTCAAACGCTTATTTGCTTTTAAATATATAAATGATTACAATATTTAACAAGTGAGTACTAGCGTACGTACAATAAAAATTTCACTATTGCCGTTAAGAAACATTAATGTATCTCTGAGCTAACCATTAATGAAGTCATTAAAATCTCTGTGAAAGAGAATTTTCGCGGTTTCGCCTAGGGTTAGCGTGAACATGAGATACTTTTGTTTGAAACGTTCTTCGTAAAAACTTCCATCTCTTTAGGCAGAGCTTCAATATTTACGTATACTAGCAGAATACACTCACTGCCTTTCAGAAACACCTGAATCTTGTTTTGTCAGGAGCCATCCAGAGATTTGTACTATGTCTTCGCTTCCACGAATGCATTTGCTTTCCTGCTCGAGATGCACGACCTTGAACTTCCTTAGTAGACAATCCATGCAAAAATTAAAATTTCGTGTATTTTTACTAATCATTTAGTAAAAATACACGAAGTTTTAATTTTTGCAGCGATATATTGTCAGCCTATTTAAAATTGGGCACGTGACTTCAAGGCTGACTATATTTCGTGCATTTCAGACTTTTTAATAGATCATTAATCGTGCAATAATCGATATCATTGCCATATCTTTGATCCTTTTTTCGAATCTAGTAGGAAACATTGATAAGTCGCTTCGAGATGCTGATGGTAGAAAAGAAGGCATAAAATCTTGGATCTGTTTCCTAAAGTTTCATGTTTCCTCTATGAAATCTGGGACAGAGCTGGATAAATGCATGCTGTTACCTATCACGTGCACGAGGCCTTGAGCAACAGCAGGCACTCTCTCTTTCTTGGCGATAATGTATTCGTGAATTTATTCTAGATCATGTTCAGAACAGAGAACAATGATATATTTTTGAAACAATCTTTATATAAGCCATGCCAATTTTTTTCTCTGCTTACTTTCCTGAGACTTTATTCTCGGCACTTAGCAACAAGAAAATTAACAAAAGTAAACTGAATGGTAAATGCTCTGTTGTTTTCATGGGTTTGAAATGCAATGCACAGAATACTTTAACTTCACTAATTTGAAAAGGGATTCATTATGAAAAGTACTTTTAATTGGTATCAGTTAATCCAACGCGAAGTATTTCATATTTTTCAAGTCACTGCTAACAGTAGATAATATTCAAAGCAATATTTTAAACTCGCTTTATCTCGTGCGTATCATTTTTTATTCTACAAATAACTAGTCTTATCATTATCATTATTATTTATTTATTTCTCACTTCGTATTGCTGCCTTACTAGCGCCTTTTCTCCTGGTTTTATCTCCCAGGTGAAAATAAAATAAGTGTTAATAAGCACAATAATTTAATTATAAATCAAATATTTAACTAAAACTGTTTTCAGTGATGAAATTCGCTTCCATTAATACATCCGCTTTATCATCATTATTATATCAGGAACGCCTGAGAGTTTTGTTCTGATACTTCATTTTTGCAACTATGTGATGGTTTTGAAATTATCTGACAGTTCAATGATAAGTAACACTGCATATGCTTCAGTTATATTTTCTATAACTGATGGACATAAAAAGCACAGTTCTTGTTTTTCTCGGAGAAAAACACATTAACAGAGTGAAGTTGGGGATTTTACGACTTTGTGACATTTTGAGCCAATTTGTGAATTTTTGCTAAACATTGCTATTTTTTTATCCGTCTTGAAAAATTTGGAAGATAATACTTTATGTTTCTGTTTTAGATATTTACAAACTTTCAACTGTTTATATACAGAATTTCTCAAACTAAAACAGGAAACAAATTTACCTACCTAAATGCTTAATTGTTATGCAAATTTGAAAAATACAAAATATGAAAAAAAAAATGTACAATAGTATGAGGAAGTACAAATCAAATATTCAGAAATTTTCAATAATGAGGAAAATAATATTTTAACAATAGTTTTCAATAACAGTTCCTCATATGGATATTTACAATATAATAATTTAAATATTGAATTTCAAAAACTATGCCTCACATCAATATTTACAAAGATTTATCAATTCAAACAGCTTTATGCAAAGCAAAAGTTGGGAAATAGACAGTTAAAAAAAAGAAAGATAAAATAATTAAAAAAAATCTGAAAGTTTTCAGATTTTAAAGGTCTCCCAAAAAGTTTTGTAAGGTTTTTTATGCTCGCACTGAGCTCGCAGTCTACCAGTGTGTTTTTTTAGTTTTATTATTAAGCATCATTTTCTTCGCAGTTACGCCATGTAGATTTTAACAGCAAAATTACACAAAATTTAAAAGCAGCATAGCAATAGACGTTTATAATTTCCGATACAGCGTTAAGTGTTAGCGCACATTTTTCTGTTTTTTCAGTTTTTTCTGATTTCATCACATCAATGTTCAGTTTTCTTACTAAGATGGCTTTACAAAGCCTTTTTTTTTTTTTTTTTTTTTTTTGGTCTTTTTATGATAAATGTTTCGTGTGTTTACTTTATTTATTAAATATCACGTTCTTGCCCACATAAAATTCGATTTAATAGCAAAATAACAAAATATTTTAAAACAGCACATTCTGAGAATTTCAGATAGATCGTCTCGTGAGCTGGAGATAAAAATGTTTCCGTACAGTGTTGTCACTGTTCGTTTTGAAATCATTGAGTTTGATAATCAAAAATCTGGTAAATTTTGCAAAATTTGATTAGATAAGAGAAAAAATTCGAAATTAAATATTTGGTCTTCCAGGTGCTCATATTCGTTTGAGGACTACGTTATTCAAAATTTGATGGCTCTAGGTACCGTTGTTTTTTCAATCGTGAGAAGATAATATTTGATGGAACAATTGAAAAGTGATAGCCCCTTTGTAGTGATTCAATGCAAAATACCGTTTACAGACTAATATTCCATTCGAGACTAACATCCCTTTTGGGCTAAAAAGGTTTATGATTCTGAAATCAGATGAAATTGATATGGAAAGTATTTTGCATAAATATTGTAGCAACTCAAGAAGCTCAGTGACTCTGTTAGACTTGCCAACTAGTGAACTAGAAAGATATGTTTTGAGACGAAATAAGTGCTTCACACGCTGATTTTTAGATTATTAGAAGAAAGGAGGAAAACAGTTGCTTTTTCCCATTCGGGGGCTGGATCAAATAATTTAAGCAAAGCACTCGAGGTTTATTTATCTAAAATTTTAAGGTTATTTTAATAAAGGAGTTTTTTTTATTTCATTAAATCTTTATTGCACTTCTACTTTCTATCATCTCCACCAGAAATGAAAATTAAATAAATTTAAATAACGATCGAAAATCTAAGTGACGTGAGAAAGAACTAGTAATTAAGGTCAGGAGATTTTACCCGGCTGGCGTGAGGTCCTGGTTGTTGGTGAGCTTAGCTTTTGCTTGCAGTTGCAGTTAGAAGAAACGTTAAAACAGAAGTCAGATTCTTGATCTTCAATCAATAGTTGAACTACTGTTGTTGCTAAGGCCACAAAAAGCTGATGTCAAAATTTTGTTAAATATTTCTAGTTTCTTGTAACCTCAAGTTGGAATACAATAAATGGTTTAGCTGCTTTTACGCTTGTCATTTTGTGTTATTGTATTCTCCATTAAAGCCAGGACGAGAATTCGGTTCGCAGGCTAAGAAGATTATCCAGTGTTCACACTTTTTGCGTGTAATTTGGGTTTAACCCTACACGGCCAATCCCGATTTTGTCTGAGATCACCCTAAGGGGGGATTATCTTGTCTCCCTCCCCAATCTTTAATGTCTACAGAACTTCCGTATCGATAGCTTTTAACAGCCTCTATTCATCCAAGACCGTGAATAACCATGAATATCTGTGGCATGCCCCAAAATCTGAAATTGCCTCAGCATTGTGTTAGCCTTTGACAGTTCCATAACGTCTGGGCATTTATCAAATATTGTAGTTATTCCCTAGAAAAATAGTCAACTTAATCATTTGTTGTTGTTGTCTTGTCTACATTACATGGGATAATGGTTGTCAGAACCTACTCCAAAGAGAGGTTGGACTTCTATTTTCCACCGCAAGTTTGAGGGAGAGCACCCCGGGGGGGGGAATCCGGGGGTCTCCCATCCCTCTCCCCTTCCACCAATCCACACGAGAGAACCTTCGGCTCGCCGAATATTTAGAGTGTCATCATGCCGCACCGACACTACACAATTACAAACATCCATGTCTTCTCCGGAATTCGAACCCGGAGCCTTCGGTACCGCAATAGGCTCCTGTAATCACTTGTATGCACATGTATATATTTCTTTGTACATTGTTGTACTCTTCTTCAAGTGGCTTGTGTGCACATGTATATCTCTTTTTTGCATTTTATAAATGTCGTCTACTCAGCCGGGGCTGCCCAGGGCTGCTGCCTGGTAGGTAGTGGTTGACTCCCGCCGACTTGGTAACCAATTCTGCATGGAATGCATTCTGCATCTATACCTGGGTCGGAAGCCAACTGAGCGGTTTACCTCCCGTAATCACTATACCGTCCGGAAGACAATTTAATAATTTTGAAGGAATAATTAGATATATGGTAAGGTGAAAAATATCGCAGAAATGATCAGCTCGGAGTGTTGAATTATGTTATGAATACGATAATATACTAAGTCACATTATCAGGGTCAATGTTCCTTCTAACCTTCTTCGGGAACATACAAGGACCTGACTCGGAATAGAGAGCTTACTAAAGCTATGTTCACTAATTGTGGTAAGTAGACAGGATACAGACGAAGGGTATACAAAACCCTTTATTTTTCTCTATATACAATAACTTCCGTACTTCGGAATACACTGACCCGCCACTTGGGGTCTAACGTAAAAGTATAAAAATAAAACTAAACTCTAATTTAACTTTAAACTAATAAACGTGGAAGATTGGCCTTATATTAACAGGAAGCCGTATGTAGTACAGATAACTGAGAACACTACAATACGTTTAAATTTATCAAGAGGATTAAAACCTCTGGCCTGGAAGGCAAACAGCAACTGCGTAACTTCTAAGGTAAGCGGCCTGCTTTGACTCAACTGCTTCCTCTCTCTCTCTTGGCAAAAGGCCACAACTTAAATACTTGGCGTTCGCCAGACAAACTTTGCATAAAAACCTTCACGCTTATAATTCTGGCCGGAAGTAGAAAATAAGAAGTGATAGTAAAGATTTAAAATAAAATAAACGTTAGTAAAACTTAAGATCCTTACATACTTCCCGCCAGAGTTAATTAGTTCGAAACTGAGGTCTAAAACGACCTTGTTGAAAACTTTTAGGTCTAGAATTTAACGCGAGGCCAATCTTTTACAAACATAACTTCGCTAGAAACTAGAAATTTAAAAGAAAGAAATTTGTTACAATAGCAGCTCCCAGGATACAAAAATTTTTTTTTCATCTGTACTGCATCTAAACAGGAGCTTTTATTCAATTCTGGTTCCTTCCAGAGATCTGGAAGGAAAACTAGTTTAATGAAATGTCACACAATGAAATGGCAAGTAACATATACAATTATACTTCTCTTAACATTCTTATTTCATTCATGACTATTTTAATTATCTCTTCCCGTGCTCTCTGACATGTGTTGTAAAAGAACACCAAACACGAATGTGTTTCTGTCTACGTGTGCCACACTTCCTCCTACAATCAAAACACTAACGTGTTAAAATTCAACATAACGAGACCTCTTAACACACCCTAATTTCAACTCTAAACCCTGAGGTACTATTCTAAAAGTGGCTAACTCTAAAGTGTAGCGTCAGAGAGCCTAACTACATCATTCAACCTTTAACACATATTCGCCATGATTTAGTCTTTACAGTCACACGAATAACAAATTTTTAACATTACTTTCATTTTTACCATATCACGGTATTTCTTAACATTTAAAATAACAGAACATATCAACATGCCGTTAATTTTACACATTTGAAAACATACATTAGTAGTGCATTGTTAACTTCTATTCTTTTCAAAGCAAGTGCCAATTCTTTCTACATTGAAATAATACATTTCAAAAAGTCTTTCAGACTAAAACTTCTTTCTTGCTAGAATGTTTTAAATAAAATTTATACAATAACTTTTTACAATATTTAAGTCTTTACGCAACGCTATTATACATCAACTTTAGTTTTACGCGCGAGTAATTGAAAAACATAATAAGAAAATCGGTCACAACTCATTTCTCGCCCTTTTGGCGATAAAGGTAGACCTCGCATGAGGTAAAACTTCTTGAAATCTGCCACTTGCAGTAAGAATGAAAGATTAACTTAAGTTTGCAAAGTAACATAAAATTTTACTTATCTTTGTAATATTCGGACATCCTTTTCTGGGCCCAGTCTTTAAAGGTACTGCAGATAGTAGTTTGATTTATCCTCCTTCTTGTACGGGCTCGCCCTTCAGTGCTTTCCCCTGGAAGCTTCCTTTTTTCACCAGTTCGGCCACCCTTGAATACCTTCTTTTTCTCCTCTGCTTGTGGTCTTGGCCGTTTGATGGCAGCTGGTCTTGGCGGAACCGGGAAACTTCTTCCGTGTTCTTGCTTGGACCTCGTTGCTGGCCGTTCAAATTTTCCTTGTACTTTTTTCTCCGCCGCTGATGGCCCTTCCGCAGTTCGGCGACTTTTGCTGCGGAGAGTTCTGTCGGATGAGTAGATCTTCCGTTTTAAAGCCGGGTTATAGTTGCCGTCATTTCTCCTGGTTCTCTTCACATACGTCGTCCTTCTCCCTTCTTCATTCTGGGGGTGTTCGTGAACTCTCTTTTCTGGACGGTGGAACGGCTTCTTTTTCTTGTTACCTTCAATTTTTCCGCGGGGCAATTTTATTTTCACTTGCTTCTGTCTCTCATTGGCTTGCCCTTGTACTTGTCGTTTTTCCACCTCTGAAGCTTGTACCTGCGGTGTCTGCCGTGCCGGATCCTGCAAAAGATCGGAAAAGATTTGCATTTTATTACGATCATAGTAGGGTTTGATTTGATCAATGTTTGCGGAACAGGTTTCACCATTTCTGGCTTTTAACACTACAACAGCGTGAGTTAATTTTTCTATAACATATGGTCCTTCAAATCGTGGAAAAAAATTTGGCAGTTTTATCTTCTGGTGCTGAAGAAAGTGAATGCTTAATTTTTAAAACTTCATCCCCTACTTTATAAGTTACTCCCCGTCGTTTCAAATCATAATATAGCTTCTGTTTTCTTTGTGCTACTTCCGTATTCTTTTTTGCTTCTTTTATTAGTTTTTCTATATCACCCATTTTAAATTCTGGGGCTCTTTGTTGCACATAAAATAATTTATCTAACGGTGTTATAATATTTCTGCCTAGAAATAACTCAGCAGGAGTTTTGCCCGTTGTATCATGTTTTGCGGTCCTAAGGGCGAAAGCAAATTCATTGACATAGTTATCCCAGCTTTTATGAAAATTTTTAACATAACTACGGATAAATTTCACTATATTTCTATTGACCCGTTCCGCTATATTTGATTGCGGCCGATACGGGACCATTTTTAAATGACGTATGCCCAGTTTTTGGCACATGTCTTCAAATATATTACTTACAAATTGAGGACCATTATCCGATATAACTTTTAGGGGCGCCCCGTATTTTAAAATATATTTATTTAAAATAGAGTCAGTAACTAATTTCGCGGAGGCTCGTTTTAAGGGAACAATTTCGGTCCATTTACTAAAATGATCAACCATAACAAGGAGATAGCGACTTTTATTTAACTGACTTTTTGGGAAAGGGCCCAATAAATCGATGCCAATTATTTCATTTGGAAATTCGGATTTAATACTATTTAGAAACCCGGCCGGGCGGAAATTAATATAATTAACTGCTTGACATGTTGGGCAGGACTGGACATACGCCCTTGTTAACTTTTGCAGTTCAGGAAAGCAGACTGCCTCGCGTACGCGTTGGATAGTTTTTCGAATACCAGCATGAGAAGCTAAAGGGCTGTCATGGAGCTCCTGCAGGATATTTAATCTAAGACTAGCTGGGATAACAGGTCGAAATTCGTTGTTGGAATTCGTAGTTTTTGTATAAAATAATAGACCATCTATTAGTTCGTAATGGGCCGCCCTATTTCTTATCGCTTCAATATCTTGGTGGCTAAAATTTTCAGGATCCTTCAAATACTCATAAATGCTTCCAAACTCAGGATCCTTACCCAGTTCGGTTATTACAGTTTCTCGGGAATTTATTGTACATGCTGTAAGCATTGCCATCTTTACGGTATTGCCTTGTTCGTCTATATTAATCCTTGATAGGGCATCTGCTACGATATTTTCCTTTCCAGGGGTATGCTTGATTACCAGATTATATTCTTGCAGCTTGAGTGCCCATCTTATTAACCTTGGGGATAAATTTTTCCCTGAGTACAATCTAGTTACCGCCGCATGATCAGAGTACACTGTTATTGGCGCCTTTCCAAAATAGACTCGGAACTTTTGCACTGCTAACAGAACTGCAAGTGCCTCTCTCTCGGTCGCCGAATAGTTTCTTTGTGTTTGATTTAAAGTTCGGCTAAAAAATGCCACGGGCTGCTGATTTTGCGAAAGTACCGCTCCTACCGCATAATCCGAAGCATCCGCTGAAATTTCTAAATTCTCACCCTTTTCAGGAAATTTCAACACAGGGGCTTGCGTTAATGCTTGTTTTAATTTTTCGAAAGCACTATTGGCTTCGGCCGTCCACGAGAATCTTGCCTTTTTTCTTTTTAATTTTAACAATGGCTCAGCGATAGCCGCAAAATCTTTTATAAAGGACCTATAATATGAACAAAGTCCTAGAAAAGAAGAGAGCTTCTTTGCCGTGTTTGGAGTCGGATACTTTTGTACAGCGATTATTTTTGATTCATCTGTCTCGATCCCTTTTTGAGATATTTTGTAACCTAAATATTTTAATTCAGGGGCTGCAAATTTGCACTTTTCGACATTAACTTTTAGACCGGCCTCATTTAATAAAGAAAACACCTGTCTTAAATCCTGTACATGTTGGTCGAGATTATCACTAGTAATAATGATATCGTCTAAATAGATAAATGTGGACTTTCCAAGAACAGGTCTTAACACAATGTACATGCATCGCTGAAATGTTGCCGGGGCCCCTGAAAGGCCAAACGGCATACGCAAAAATGCATAAATGCCAGACTTGGTTATAAAAGCAGTCTTAGGCACGTCCTCAGACCTCACCCCTATTTGAAAATAACTAGTCGTTAAGTCTAAAGTCGTCATAAATTTGGTTGATTTTATGTTCCTTAAAATTTCTTCTATGATCGGTAACGGAGATACCAGATATTTCGTTATGGAATTTAATTTACGGTAATCAATAGCGAATCTCCACCTTTCTGGATGCTCCAAAGGATAGTCATTATTTTTCTTACATAAAACCACCGGGCTAGCATAACTACTTGAGATGGGCGTTATGATCTTTTTACGTAGCATATCGGTAATATGCCATTCTATTATTTTTTCCTTATTCTTATCATACCGGTATGGTTTTTGGCGAAGTGGCATTGCATCTCCGGTGTCAATACTATGGTTAGTAACCTGAGTAAATCCTGGAATATCACTAAATAACGAAGCAAATTCACTTACCACTTGTCGGATTCTATCTTGCTCGTCATTAGGCAGGTGGTCAAGTTTTAACATCGGCGGTTCAGCGTTTTCAGTACGAACTGGTTTCATTGTCAGCTTAAGGGACGCTTCATTAAAATCCAGCGTAGCTTGGGCTTCTGAAAGAAAATCTATTCCTAAAATTAAATGTGCTTGCAGATTCTTTACTATAAAAAACATCACCTTTATTTGTTCGTCCTTGATACGGATATACAAAGGTACTTTACCTACGCACTTACATTTTTCTCCTTGCGCCGCTAACACTGTCGTATTATCCGCATTATATATGCGGTATTTGCGAAAATACTTCCTAAAAAACTCTTCTGCCACACAGGAACACTGCGCGCCGGTATCCAGGAGTGCGGTGGCTGGGATATTATTCACCAAGACTTCAATCTTCGGAAGAGTCAGATTTTTCACCATTACTGTATTTAACTTGTAGGAAGAGTGGTTTTAGTGGCCTTCGGATTTCCGCACCCTCTCGTCAGCAGAAATCCGTTTTAGTTTAAATTATTTTTCCTTTCCGTGCTTTCCTTCTTTTTCCCCTGGCCTTGAGACTTTTTTCCTGGGTTGCTACTGAACTGTCGACGTTCGCCGGCTGTTTTTGAATGCTCGGGTTTCCTTGCCCACTGATTCGCTTTTTCTCCGTAGCCATATGCTTGAGTTTCCTGTAGTCTTGGCGTACCAAATTGGTTTCGCTGTTGATATTGGCGTCTTCTTTCGACGTCCGCCGTTCTTCTACTTTCAAACTGGATTGCTAGCTCAAATAACTTTTCCAGTGTAGTCGGATTTCTTAATTCAATAAAGTCTTGCACTTGGGGCAGTAACCTCGGCAAAATCACTTGAATTATTTCAGGATCCGGACGGTTTCCATACAAGAGCTTGAAAACGTGAATTTTTCTTAAAATAAAGCTCGAGAGGTTTTCGATTCTTTGTCGATATATACTGAAAAGTTCCGTTTCTAATTTCGCACGATCCCTTACAACAGGGAAGGCTTTTAGTAGGGCAGTCTTGAAATTTTCGTAAGTATAGGTGGGACTTCCTGCTTGACCCAAGAGACTTCTGCCTATACATTTGAACCAGTTAAGCGCTTGGCCCCTCAAAGCGCTGGTAGCTAAGGTAACTTTTTGAAACTCGTGCACGGGGTAGAGCATGAAGTGGTCATCCAATTTTTCCAAAAAACTGGTAACCGGTGAGTTTCCATTAAACGTTGCTTCTGGTTTCATCGAAGCGCGCATGGTCTGGACGATGTAACCAAATCCTTCCAGGGCGGCAGCTGGCATTTCTGGATTCTGAGCCGTTTCTGCAGGCAGCACAGGTTCTTCTTGAAACTCGGCCATGGTTATTCTTCTTCGTTGGGCGCCACTATCAGGGTCAATGTTCCTTCTAACCTTCTTCGGGAACATACAAGGACCTGACTCGGAACAGAGAGCTTACTAAAGCTATGTTCACTAATTGTGGTAAGTAGACAGGATACACATGAAGGGTATACAAAACCCTTTATTTTTCTCTATATACAATAACTTCCGTACTTCGGAATACACTGACCCGCCACTTGGGGTCTAACGTAAAAGTATAAAAATAAAACTAAACTCTAATTTAACTTTAAACTAATAAACGTGGAAGATTGGCCTTATATTAACAGGAAGGCGTATGTAGTACAGATAACTGAGAACACTACAATACGTTTAAATTTATCAAGAGGATTAAAACCTCTGGCCTAGAAGGCAAACAGCAACTGCGTAACTTCTAAGGTAAGCGGCCTGCTTTGACTCAACTGCTTCCTCTCTCTCTCTTGGCAAAAGGCCACAACTTAAATACTTGGCGTTCGCCAGACAAACTTTGCATAAAAACCTTCACGCTTATAATTCTGGCCGGAAGTAGAAAATAAGAAGTGATAGTAAAGATTTAAAATAAAATAAACGTTAGTAAAACTTAAGATCCTTACAACATCAACAAGCAAAAACCCATAAGTAAACGGAAAAAATCTTTTAAAATATAGTATAAGATCAAGGTGAATTTCTGTGAAAAATATTGTTATAATTAATTAAATAGCAAAAGTTTTCTTCAAATTAGTTAAAAAAGCAGATCTTATTAAAACAGAGATTTCATTTTCAACAGCGCCGTAAGCTATTGATAAAAATCTGAATTGAAACCAGACATTTTATTTATCACAACATTTCGAAATGACATAAATCCCTTACAAGGCTATCTCTCCTGTTTTGACATTTAATAAAGAACAATTCAAATTTTAATTCATCTTTAAATTTGAGACGCAATAAATTTTCAGTCAGTTCCATTTTTGTCTTCAAGGCTAAGTGACAGTACATAGTAATGTCTATTTTCTAACATAGTTAATATATGAAATTCTATTTTGACCACTTTCAAAATACAGAGAAAGGAATAAATTCATAGCTTTGGAATTTGTATCAAGAAATAAATAAACAATAAGTTTTTATTATTATTTTCTTTCGGAAATCAAATTGAGAAAATGCAATATATATTGTATACTTTTCATCGAACAAAGCCGTTTTATTAACGTTGGTGTGTTCAATATCGAAGTCTTCAATAAAACTGTTTACGAATTACGTCTCTCCTGTGTCTGCTAGGTTTTATTTAGAAAATATTCAATGGTAAGCAGTAGCAATTACGTTCATTTTTCAGTTTATTTCTTGCTTTATTTTATTTATTCATTTGTTTTACTTAATTTTCAATAAAATTATTTTAAGTGAATATCAGTTTCGATTTACCTTAGTAATGATGAAGCTGCTCTGAATCATACCTCGTATTTTATCCTTTTTCTAAAAATGATTTTATTTTTTCCGTAATTTTGTTGGGAAGATGTTTTTTAATGTTTATTTCTTCTGGGAAATAATTTTGAGATGCTTTTCGCATCTTTCGTTAGCGTGAACGAATTCGATGCTAGTAACATTTCAAGACTTATGCCATGCCCTGAGTCGAATCTTTTTATTATTTTTTTAATTAATATTATAGTTTTTTTTTTTAGTTCGAAGGTGCTAAAATGTCCTTAACAGAAATGTTTACATTTTGCATTTCAATGTGAAGTATTAATTTCTTTCATGGTTATGAAGGTTTTTTTTTTCATGGTTTCAAGTTTTGCAGCGGATATGCAGTTGCAGATGCTGAGTACAGGAATAGCGCACAATTTGGAATGTCAGATGCGTGATAAGATCCAAAATTTGTGCAAATGTTGCTGTAAAATGGTGATTGTTTCGAATGATAACTGATGAGCATAGCATTACAACATTTAATATTCTAACTAGTGTATCTTAAAAATGGATAGATTCTTCTGGTTTTCAAAATGTCCAGTCTCGCCCTATGAATGTAAATTAACTCCATTTAAATTTAATAATAAATTATAATTATTTAAGTAGTATAATAGAATTTCAATAGTATAGTAGAATATCAAATACTTTACAGCATTTTTGTTCCATATTTCAAATTTATTTTAAAATTTTTCATATGGAACATTGCCTTTTATGTAATCAGTGCTTCTTCCTTTTTTGTGACAAATACTGATGAATTAGCAGAAGAAGTAGCACTTAATCAAGGTGGTATTGAAATCATCCTTTCATGGCCTCGTTCAAATTCCAAATACCAACTAAAATAACTTGCTAAGATAAACATGAGTATCCTAAGTTTCAAAAAATTATACAACGACTTTTAGATCAAATGATTTGATTCCTTGTGCACTTTTTTAGTATTAATAATACAGTTAATTTATAGCATTGTATTACCAGTACTTATTATAATTATCTCATTATGTTTATCTGTTATTTTTGTTGAATCGAAACAAATGTTCTCAATTTAATTTGTGAATTTCAAATTGTATTGAAATTATATTGAAATTATATTGTAATGTCTTTATGTAATAAATCATTATTTTTTAATAAATATTATGAGGAGTGTAAGGTGAGATTGTGTGATATATCATAATAATATGTATTTTTTATGATTTCTTTTATTTTCTTCATTCTAACTTTTTAGTGGCCCTGGGCTCGGGCTCTGGATTTCTGGGTGCTTATTAATTTTACCTAATTCTAGTGTTGGCTGTACTTCGGGCACGGTCAGATCGCTGGATGCCCTCGTTTGTGGTCTGAAAGGATGAAGACTGTTAAAGCCATTAAAGCATTTTCGAACGGCGGGGGGTGCTTCGCCCGATTTTGGTACCTTAATATGTAACTCTAAATCCCTTGGAAAGCTTCAGTTGCTCACCTCCTCAATTTCTCTTTGTAAACTGTTAGAAAGCTTGCATTTTTTTCTTGTTAATTAGTATGGAAAGTCATTACCAGTTGACCCTGGTACATCGCTGATGTCTCCATACTTTTACATGTACCTGTTGTTTTACATGGCCAAGCAATTACAATTAATGATAATTTCTTTAAAATATAACTCTAGTTGATTCTTTCTTGTTATTTTGTATCTTATAAATTCCTTTCAAGAGTTTAACATTAATCGATTAGCATTTTAAGTGCCATTTCTTTTATAACATGTGTTCACTGTGAATATATACTAATGGAAACTTTCTCTATTCTTGTTATATATGCCACTTAAAAAAAAGCCAGGTCTGTAACACAGAAAATTAATCTTAAATGACATGCTGTACTCCAGAGTTTTACAGTTTCACAGAAGTTAGCTTGTTAATTTACTATAGTTGTTTGCTCTTTGATTATCGAACATGCTCATTAATACATTTTATCACTTTCATTACCACTATTTGGGAACTGAAGTTTTCCGAATGTTTGCCATTCATGGCAAATATCGAATCTTTTGCCAGTTGCCATGGAAAATAATTTCAGTGCTAAGTTTTTTTATCTAAATTTAAAAACCGTACAATTTAAGAAAGGAAATTTGTGAATATACAGTTGCAATGTATAAAAACACTGTCCTTTAAATGTTAATATCGTTTTCTTATAATTATTTTTCCACAGTTTAAGGACTTTATAAATACAATGAACCCTCTCTAAGGCGATCATCTGTAGTACCAGATGATTTTTCTTCTCCTCGGAGATAGTCGCCGTAGAAAGATGATATCCAATACTGACTTTTTTTATGTTTTCAAAAATGTAATTCACTTTCAGAGATTTTCGTCTATTGGAGGAAGTCGCCACAAAAGGGTTTAAAGCATAAGTTTCAGTTTTAAAGTATAGAATATGAAGTTTATTTAGTTACTCTTTGTATTGTTTCTTCACTTTTAACAGGAAATGATTTTTTTTTTTTTTTTTTTATTTATAATGAAGCGTTAATGTACATCCTTGAGGGTAAAAGTTTCTCGAATTTTACCTATTTGTTTCCTCGAATTTTGCATTTTTTCTTGCAACAAAATTATTATCCTATACTTAAGCGGATAATCTGCTGGCATCTCAAAATCTTCGCGAAAGTTTCTGTAGACAAATACTCCTCTTATTTAGAGAAAACGTTTAAAATCAGAGCTGTTATTTCCTGCTTAGTTCTCTTTTTACACACTTACATAGAAAATGGATTTATACCATAAAGAAATATTGCATAAATTTAAACGAGCCTCGGAGTTACTCCACTTGAAATATATTTCGTGTATAATTCTTAAAATTGCTGTAAAAGATTTTCATGTCTGAAGAGTTGACACATACGTTGGTTGGGAAGACTTACTGGCGCTGCAATTGGCGTCCGCTGCTGGTAGCATTGGCCTCAGAGGAAATGAGATGGCGATCTTCTTCATGAGATATGAAACAAAAATAACGCAGATGTCCCCTCTCGCTTCCTATAACAGCCTAAATTTATCTCTCGAAGAATGGTTTTTGGACCACATGGAGTTTTCGGAACGGAAATGACTGAATTTTCAACAGAAACTTAACCTTCATAAGTATGGTCAGTTGAAGCAGAGGAAATGTTTACTCCCTGCATCTGGTTTAATCTGAATAATAGAAAAAAATTCCAAAGCGCAATAAATTACTCAAATAAAAGTGAAGAATTTAGTAAAAATTAGATTTACAGAATTGAGGTACTGTCCTCAATAATTGGAAGAAAGTTTTTTTAAGTTTGAGAAAATAATTAAGTGGGCTCCAAAAAAGAAACATTTTTCATCTCATGTTGTCGAAGGAGTGGTCGAAATATTTCATCTCATCAGAACGGGAAAAAATTATTTTTTCGTTTTGAACTATTATAAGAATTCTGTAGTTATTGTTTCTCTCCATCGATTAGTTATAAAATTGCAGATATTTTATATAAGTTTGACGTTCGTGTCGTTTCTTCTCTTACTATTAAAATTCGCAGTTTGATTCCTTAAAGACGCTGTTCGTAATATGAAATCCTCTATCGTGATATGAAATCTATTTATACTATTCCCTGCCAGCAGTGGCGTAACAGCAGCAGTGGTGGGGCAAGGGGGAACATCTGTCTCCGGGCGCAGCATCCAAGGGGCGCCAAATTGATGCTTCGTAATTTGTTAATGAAATGGCTTCCATTCTTGGCACACAGAAAGGCGCGCAAATTCTTCAGTTGTCCCCAGGCGCTGGAAACTCTAGCTACGCCCCTGCTTGCCAGAGTGATTTAATATACATTTGTCAAAGGAGAAGAGCTTTAAAATTTCGCTCTTAAGGGCATGACACTTAGTACGGTAAAAAGAAATTCATAAACCCTCATTGATGGTAAAAAAAAAAAAATCAAATTTTTTGCTTCTCTGCAGCCAAAATTATTGAAAAAAACGTCTTCTGTTGAAGAATAAGATTTTTTGAAAGCGTTTTGTTGTCTTTCTTTCGATTAGGGATAATGATCTGATTTCTAATATCTTTTTAATAACAGCTTTTCAAGATTTTATTTTTCAGTTGCTTTTCGTTTACCTTTTGACCATAGATGGCGCCACTGGCTTCGTGTTTTCTTTTATCCTCTCGCAGACACATGCTTCATTTTCGCCATTTTCGCTGCATGAATGATGAAGGCTCTGTTTAACCTTCGAAACAAAAAACGTGCAAATTTTCATTTCCATTCAAACAAATATGGATAACGCGCCAGAAAATCTATAAATAGAGCTAATTAATTTACAATGGGACATAAATCTTATTTTAAGATTTGAAGATACAGATTTTTTACTTACATTCGTACTTACCAATATATATATATATATATACGTATATGTATATATATATATATATATATATATATATATATTTGCCCTGTGAATAATCACCTTGTTTGAGAATATATTTATTAATATGTGAACATATTTTTTTCCACAGTTTTCCCCAGTACTTGATTGACCGATAAGCAACTACAATCCATGATGAAGATAAATTCTATCAATTTCTCTCCAAGGCAGGAGATTCATTCAGAATCGAAATGTCATCATGTATCAAGTTGTTTACATACATATTTTTATCCATGCGCCAAAGAAAACTTTAATAACTAAGAGACAGAAACAACTGTTGCTATCGTTTATTCTCAAATTTTGTTTCATTTGGTAAATTTTCTTTGCAAACTCTAGAAAAGCAGAACACGCTCTACTAGGCTGGTATAAGCTCTCCTAGTGAGTACTACTTCAACTTAAATACTTGTTTCTACCTCATTTACATAAAACGTAATCCTAAAAACTCATTCTGTCATAAAAAAAGACGTAGGTGGAAAATGAGAAAGTAAAGGAAAGGTTTGTTACAAAATAAAAATAACTATTAGAAAATTAAAATAAACCCTGCAAACTATCAGTCATAACAGTGATATCTCACCGATAACAATATTACCTTACTTTCTAGAAACCTCAGGTAAATAATAAATTTAGCTGGATCTGCTTTAAAACATAAACCGCACATTGAAGTTATCGACATTTCATAGCACAGATAAGTAATATTTTTTTTTTCATTTTTTCGTATATGTAGGTGCGTAGCACTACTGTTGAAATGCGATTTTTCTCCTTTTTTCTTTTCTTTTTCCTTTTACTTCTGTGATTGAAAATTAAAATGTCATAAAAAAGCAGAACAATTCTTATCCGGTTTCCGTTTATCCAATTGCCGTTATCCGGCTTCAGTTACCAAGATAGCTTAATAATTAAACTTATTAATTAATTTATTTATTCATGGATTTTATTTTATTTATTTATTTATTTTTTTTTTTTAATTTTAGAAACATAGAAAGATAAAACAGTATTGTATAATTATTTTAAAATGCGGTTATATGAATTTAGATGAATGTCTAGGATACGTTCATTGATTTAGGATAAAAAGTAATCAATCGTAGCCAATAAATATGTCACACAAATTCATCTCATTAAATTCAGTAAGATACCATCACGCATCAAGAGCATCACCGCATTTCGTGGAGAATAAATTGATTATTTATATTTTCATTGCATATTATTTGATAACGTCGTGTAGGTGATATGACACTTCTCATGGCATTTCTGCAAAAGTAGCAGTTTCGCGCAACCTAACCCCCCCCCCGTGCAGAAGCATAAAATTTTCTAGCAAGTGTAGCCAGTTATGGATAAAAGTGACAATTCTGCCAGAAATAATGCCAGAAATAAAATAATTAGCCTTATGATTACTGAAGGGCTCTTTCATGAGATTAGATAGTTATATATTACTTTGAAAACTCTAACCATTTCATTCTTCCCTACCGATTTTATCAGATTTTCTTTCTGTCTGGTGGCACAGAGTTCTCATCTTTAGCTCTGAAGAGGAAAACTAGATTTTGAATGATAGCACATATTTTCTCTTGGTGCTATAAAAATCATTTCTTTTCATGGGTCATTCAGTGATATTTGCAAGTCTTAACAATTTAAATTAATTTTGGAATTGTACAAAATTCATGTTATTTCTGTCATTGTAAATCATAATTTAATAACGTAAAGTTTAAATGAAAAAAAAATGTAGTTCTTTCATTCTGTATTTCTCTCTGAGTTTTAAAGAAAAGCATAAAAATGCAAAATTCGGCGTTTGAAACCTTTGTTTCATTGACAAAAAAGAAAAATATCTTACTAATTTTTTAATACATGTATTTTGTGCCGGTCGAAGCTTGGATAAAGTGTGAAACAAAATTACAAATGCTTGCGAGACAGATTTAAAGAGCCAGAAAAGTTTTGAACAAATCATAAAACCAAAAGATTTTTTAATGCTTTTATATTAAAATTGGATTTCTTACAAGCAAAGCCTTTGTAAAACAAGATCCATATAAAAATTCACTCTAAAAACTAAAGTATTATAAAATATTTTTACCATTTAAAAAACCAGATGATTTTGTATATTCGCATTTCAGCTCTGAATTAAATGCTTTGAGTTTATATACAAAATGCTACTGTATACAAATTTATACAAATATACAGTTATGCCCGATAGAAGAGATAGTTTATTAACATATGTGACCTATATAAGGAACACGATACAACTTTTAGTCGAGCATTATCGAATAGGAAATTTACCAAAATGATAGTACCCTCGCTCGGGCAGGGAGCTCAGGCAATCATAATGGCCTTCATGTGTTTCAAGGGAATCTGACAGAGTTCAGATGTACAGGTCAACATTCTCGATCCTCATATAAGATAATATGTTATCCCAATCAATAGTTTTCTGTTTTAATGTATGTCCACCCTCTCAGGGTTAGTATAATCAGCCACTTACTTTACAATCAAGGTATTCAGGGAGCGGTCTGACTACTCATATGGAAGTCGGAGTTATCCTTACTATGAACCAAATTTCTTTTCATCTGATAAATCATAAACGTACAAATATGAAAGCTGTATTTGCCTACCAAGTTGTGTAAAAGAACTCCAAGTCCTGAATTTTGGAATAATTTGATCATTTAAAATAAAGCATGAAAAACGATTAGTCAGGGGCCTATTAAATGTTTCGAGATATAGTCTCAAACTATGACATTTAAACTCAATGCTCTTGATGAAAGTAATTTTGCTCATTGTGTTAGGTATGTTATATAATTTTCCCTCAATGCTGATAATACTGATGTTGGTTCGAACTGCAGTTGTTTCATTTTGTGTGAAAATACATCAAAAGTAACTAACTGTCTTGTCTCCTCCTCAAAAATCCTTTAATGAGTTGCAATGGGTTATGAGGTGTGAGATTTTGCTCGGATTGAAATATTAAACAAATTTAATCGATAACATGGAAGGACAGTGTCAAAACTGCATTTATATAACAGATCCCCCTTAAAACTGTTCTTCTTATATTTGAGCAAAATGACATACACTCTACCTCTCTTTAATTATGTTTTTGTGATCCTGATGATGATTATGTTTTATGTTTTTTTCTATGCGCACTCATGATCCTGTGACATTTTGTTTCGCGAGAACTCATGTGTCCTGTACTTATGGAAGGAAATGTGTGTAATATATATATACTTGTGAGATGCAGGAGCATTTTGCATATGAGTAATACAAGATACTCATCTATCTTGATTTATATGGGAGGAAATATGTATATATATAAATTGTATTTACGGGAGGGAATATGTATATATATAAATTGTATTTACAGGAGGAAATATGTATGTATGTATTTATGGAAGGAAATATGTATTGCAAAGTTTGCTTATCTTATATTTATGGGAGTGAATATTGTATATTGACTCCCATAAATACAAGATAAACAAACTTTGTAATATGCCATAAAACTTGCGTCGTTAATATTTGGGCTAATTTCCATCTTTCTGCATTATTTGCATTAAAGCTTCTGTCCTAAAAACTAATTGCTACTTAATTTTCGGAGAACAGTGTAAGTATGAACTTCAATCCGGTTTGTAAATCTTTTTATCAAGATAATTTGTACTCCTACTGAGAAATCTGAAGATACTAGGGCAACGCTCACGAGAATTTTCTGTCTAAAGAGAGGGCTGCTGTCGTGGAAGCCCTCTGTAAGAGAAACTGACCAGATTTAGATGG
The DNA here is from genome assembly GCF_044657685.1 of Stegodyphus dumicola. Lineage (NCBI taxonomy): Eukaryota > Metazoa > Arthropoda > Arachnida > Araneae > Eresidae > Stegodyphus > Stegodyphus dumicola. Next base: position 208,446,558 of record NC_140771.1, read on the forward strand.
GGAAAATTACGAAAATCGACATGCAACTGGGATTTTCATCGAGATTTGAATCCGGGTCGAAACACCGTTGTTCAGCTGTCTTAATCCTCGATCGCTGATGGCGAACAGCTTAAGAAAGAAAGTACGTTAAAATAAATTCTTTAAATAAGGCAAGTAAATATGACATCATTTGTAACTTGAAGTACACATGCTTGTTCACTAATCATTCTCTAAAAGATACATTCGAATCAAAATAGCTGTTCAGTATTGTTTACAAGGGTGTTTACGGAACGCTTATTTGAGCAACATTTTCTTAAAATACTCAGGACTCCATCGAAATCACTTCAACATTGACTGTTCCATAGAATTATCTGAAAATTGATTGGAAATGTTTGCTTCGTGTATTCTCATTACTGTTAAAGGAAACAACTTATTGGTAGGATGTAAAACGAATTCCGTTTTAAAAAGCCATTTCGATAAAGTTTATTATTTGTAAGAGTGGGAAGTAAACTATTGTTTTCCTTACGTGATCTAGCTTTAGCTTTTATTATCTTTCTTTACATATTATAAAATTGTGCTGATTTCTCAAGGATCAAGTGTTATTCACACAATAATATGTAAAAGTTTCTTTAACTAAAGTAGAAAGCAAGGAAAATCTAAACTAAAAATTTGAAAAAAAAAAAAAAATAAAAATAAAAATAAAAAAAACCAGAATATAAAAGCTGATAAGAAGCACAATTGCATATATTCTTGAAAAATATGACACTAAAATTGGATAAAATATTTAATATTTTTGCGACAATGTTTTCTTTGGAAAATGTGTATATTTATTGTGCTCAAAATTTAGCTTTTGGTTACAACGAGTTTATAGCAACTTTAAAAATTCACACTCAAAAGGCAGCATTCATGATGCGAAACAAAGTAAGGTTTCATTTTTTTTATGTGATTACAGTAAAGCCTAAGGGATTATCTGTCTAAGGGGAGGCCTTCGTGGAGTGCTTTCTAAGGGACCATGGCTCGTATGCACGTTACACACGGAGAGAAAAACGGAAACGCCCATACAGCCGGCCCATTCGGGGGGATTCGAACCTCAGACCTCGGATGTTCAGAGACTTTACTACTCGGCCGCCGTTGGGTGCGAAGCACAGTAAGATAGCATTTCTCTAAAACTGGTAAACAGCTGACTAACACTGTTTTATGCTTACCAGAAGTTTGAAACCAGCTGGCCAACTTGAAAGAAACTGCTAAAAATATTAATTGCTCCTGGTTCTGTTGGCTAACAGCTTCGATTTCTAGTGAACTGAGCTGCCCGCAAGTGCAGAAGATTTTATCCTTATTTTTACCGATTAAGCAATTAAAACTAAGTTTAAAATAAAATAAAAAACAGAACCCTCCAAAGAACTCTTTCCACCTCAGAAGAGATAATTCTTGCATGCTGTATCATAAACAATAAACTGAACTGACTGGATACGTACAAGGGTGGAGAAATGTGTCGTATCATAACAGTTTTTTTCATTATAATCTAATTTAGGCAATTCCTTATTCCAAACATTTAAAATTGTTTGGAATAAGGAAATGGAACCAACTCCAAAAATATAAAAAAAATCTGAAATATTTCAGATTTTAAATTACGTCCAAAGGGGCATTTTTTTAACATTTTGTGTATTACATTTATTTATTAAATATCACGTTCTGCACACTTAAACCATACAATTCAGTTCAACAGCAGTATCGCAAAATAGTTTTAAAACGAGCATATCTTTAGAATTTCCGATACAGAGACTCGCGCGCTGGAGATAAAAATATTTTTTCTGTACAACGTTGCCATTGCTCGCTTTGAAATCCTTGAGTTTGTTAATCAAAAATTCTTTAAAGTTTTAAAAAATAGGAAATCGATCATAAAAAAAATTCCAAATTTCAAATTTGGTCTTCCAAATGCCCATATTCGTAGGAGGATTTCGTCATTCAAAATTCGATCGCTCTATATACCGTTGTTTTATCACAATGCGAGAAATATGCATACATTTATGTTGATTCTTCATTATTTAATTTCTTTAAATATGGAACAACACGATAATATTTGGTGGCAACAATTTGAAAAGTGAACCGACATTTATAATGAATCATACGCAAAATGCCAAAACGAAATTAATAGTCCTTCTGGGCAAATTGCCCCTTTGGACTAATAATGTGAAAGGATAAATGTATGTTTAGAAAGAGTAATATTTCTTGTTAAAGTCAGTTTAAAATGGTTATTTTGTCGTTTGCATATCAAAATGCCGGACTCAATTTCATTTACTGAAAAGACATTTTTCAAAAACTTGTGCTTCCAGATGGGACAGCATTATAACATTAAATTTTGTTACTAATTAGATAACTTTGCTATCAAAACGTTACAGATGATTCGGAAAGTATATGGTGACTCATTGTTTTCAAGAACACAAGTTTGTGAGTGATGCAACTGCTTTAAATGTGGGCGCGAAAACGTTGAAGATGAACCAAAGATAAGGCGCCTTGTATTTCACAGAACGAAGAAAATGTGGAGAAAATTCGTTCATTGGTAAAAGCTGGAAGGCCTGTAATTACTCAGCAACTTTCAGATATGCTTTGAGTTTTCTGTCATACAACAACGAAAAAAACAAAAAGGTCGAAATTAAAGACTAAGGTGATGCTGAATGCATTTTTTCATTACAAAGGACTTAGTCATGAATGTGTTCCTGAAAATCAATAAATTAATCAGTATTTTTATAAGAAAGTGATTTTTCGATTAAGAAACAGTATAAAGGGAATTAGGAAGGAAATTTTTCATTCTGGGCAATGGTTTCATTTACACGATAATGCACCATTGTCTTGGCAATAATATCAATCACCCACCATATTCTCCGGACTTATCGCCAACTAATTTTTCCCTTTTTCCGATACTTAAGATGGCCATGAAAGGACAGAGATTTGAAAATGTCATAGCAATTAAATCAAATGTTATGTGTATTTAAGTTAGTTCCAGAACCTATAAACAGTGTTTCGATGACCTGAAGAGACGTTGGACAAATTGTATAGATTCCTCTGGCGATTATTTTGAAGAACATAAAATTTATTTCAATATTAGGAATCTTCTTATTTGTCAAAAACTGTCCGGTTAATCTATGGGCGCACCTCGTAATTTTAAAAGTTTATTGTCCCCGAGGGACTATTTTTTTGTTTTGCGAATCACCCTGAATGTCCGTTTCACTTTTCAAACTGTTGCTACCAAATATTATCGCCCTGTATTATATTTGAAAAAATTAAATAATGGTGAATCTGCATAAATGTAAGTATGTTTCTCGCATTGTGATAAAACAACAGTATCTAGAGCCATCTAATTTTGAATGACGTAATCCTACTGCGAATATGGACATCTGGAAGCCCAAATTCGAAATTTGGAATTCGTTTTATTATATATTTCATATTTCATAAAACTTTAAGTAATTTTTTATTAACAATATCAAGGATTTCAAAGAGAGCAATGGCAACGTTGTACAGAAAAAAACATTTTTATCTCCAGCACGTGAGACTGTGTATTGAAATTCTAAAGATATGCTCAATTTAAAATTATTTTGCGATATTGCTCTTGAACTGAATTTTATGGTTTAAATGCAGAGAACATGATATTTAATAAATATAGGTAGCAGATAAAATGTTGAAAAACGCCTCTTTGAACGTAATTTAAAATCTGAAAGCTTTCAGATTTTGTTTCTTTCCTTTTTTTTTTTTTTTTTTTTTTTTTATTTAAATTTTTCCTGTAGCTCCGCTAGTTAGCGAATAAATTTTTTCTTAACTAAATTACCACATCTAGCATGCTTTGGTCTGATGAGTTACTTCTGAGGCAGTAGGCCTCCTTGTGGTGCATACTGGATAAAACTAAATCTGCCACAGAGATTGTCGTTCTCCTTTTGCTTTTATAATTCCTCTTCCTTAATTTCTAGCGCTAACCGTCCTTCTAAGGATTTGCAACGATTGAGTGTTCTCCAGTGGAATGCTGTTGGTACTGTTTGTTCATGTAAAAAGAACTCAAATATTGACTTATTCTTGCTGCTGTTAAGAATGGTTTGATTTCTGATTTCAACAAAATCTGTGACTCGTCGGTCTGAAAGAGTGAAGTTTGATGTGAAGATGAAGAAGCATTTTAAAATTTACGGTTGTTTTAGTCCACCTAGCAGAAAAAGACTTGACTTTGGCCGTCAAATTTTCTCCAGTAAAACTATTTTATGTGGGGATTTGAATGCTCATAACTAAGTTAGGGATTAAAATTATTCCAATTGTTCGGGAAAGGTGATGGAGGACCTTTTGATGTCTGATAAAATTTAGCTTTTGTTTAATGATTCAGATGTTACAATCTGTATACATTATAATGAGAATGGCACTAATCTAGATTTGACATTGGCCTCTACAGACATTGCCGAAGATGCTGAGAGGGATGTTATTTACGATCCTGGTTCGAGTCCTAGCATGATTGTTATTGGCTTCTTCTTCACTTATAAGTCTCCAAAGACATTTCTTAACAAATGGAATTTTTTTTCTAAGGCTAAATGGAAGAGATTTTCTCTAGCATTCGAGCCTATTTTTGGAACTACTTCTGGTTTCTGTAAAGCTGGCGAAAGTATTGAAAAGGAATTTGCTAGATTTTCAAATATATATAATTTTGTATTGAAAAAAAAAGAATCCTAGAGGTAAACAACTTAATTATAAGTCCTTTTAGAACGGAAATCTTGCTGTCCTTAAAGAAAAATCTTCTATTGCCCGTTTTACTTTTGAAAAATCTAAAAATCCAGAGGCATTCAATATTGGAGAAAAAGTGTTACTGTCTTCGTAACAGAAACTTTTTCTGCAAAAAGAGATTATTGCAGTGATTTCGTAAGACTGGTAAAGGAGTTTTTAATTTCGTGAACAAGGTGCAGAACAAGATGATTGTGCCTCCCAGAGAATCTTTGAGAGTTGGTAATCGAGTTTTAACTAAAAACAAGGATATTTTCAAGGCTTTTAATTCTTTTTATTCTTCTAGAGAATGTTTGAGAAAGAATCCAAGACCCGCCAGAAGATCATTCGGCGGAAAATTCGCTATTATGCCTCATCCCAATCACTTGGACATGAGGTTTTTCGTCAAGACTTAGAGAAGCTATTAGAGGCTTAAAGTGTGGCAAAGGCCCTGTACCACATAATTTCGACCTGTAATTTCTGAAACATCTTGATAAAAATGCCTTGTCTGTGCTATTGGAACTTTATAGCTACAGCTGGTACTCTTATGTCCCTGTGATTTGGAAAAGTGCAATTATTCTACCTATACATGTAAAGAATAAACCACCTGAAGATTTAATCAGCTTCCGCCATATCTCATTGAGAAGTGTTATATCTACGGTAATGGAAAAAATGTTAACATATCCTCTAAACCGGAATCTTGAAAATTATAAACTTTTGACCCCAACACATGTTGGATTTAGAATAAGACAAGAAACAAACAAGGTCCTTTTTTAAGCCAGTCTGTCAAGCATGCACTTGACCGGAAGATACTCGGTTCTAGCTGCGTTTGTAAAATTTGAGGGTTCTTTTTATAGTGTTTGACGGCTCAGATATATCTAAAAATTACAGACTCTGGGTATGTGCAACAATATACTTTCAAGGATTAGGAAATTTCTTCTCAGCGCTTCTGTGTCACTGGTTTTGGTGATTCTATGTCTAGTTTAAACAAAAGGAAACTGGCTTATCTCAAGGTACTGTGGTTGCCCCTACTTTATTCAATCTTTTTATTAATGATCTCTCGATATTTTGTCCTCTGGCGGGACGTCTGATACGGCTCTTTTGGCGGATGACCTTGCTATTTGGTCCTACACATCGAAAACAGAATAATTCAGGCTAAATAACATCCTACTCTTTAAAGTCTGGATGTCTGGTGTACGGAAAATATTATGGCGATAAATTTAAGAAACTTTACTTGCCAGTTCTTTACTTTAAATAGGCAGCCTTTCATCCCTTCCCTTGTTTATGAGGGCACTATTTTTCAACACAATGATGCTTCAAATTATTCGGGTTACGTCTATGATAGCAAATTGAAATGGACCAGGTGCACTAAGATTATCGTGGCAAACGCAAGGAAAAGACACTCCATTCTTAAAATGCAAATGTTGTCAGTAGTTAATGGTGTAGTAGGACTACTCTGAATACAATCTACAAGCTATATATTTAGCTGGTTCTGAATTATTTTAATGAAGTGTTGATCTCCATCTCAGATAATGGCTTGAAACTCCTTGATAGTTTCCAAAACCAAGGGGAATTAAGACTACTCCTGTGCTTACTATGCAATTACTTTGCGACCAACAGCCAATGACTAATTTAATTCAGAAGAATGCAGCTATTCTTTTTAATAGATTAATTATACTTCCAAATAATCCTCTTTAGCGGAAACACGACGGTGGCAGAACACGTAATCTGAAGACACAGAAGGGCTTCATCCAATGAGTTTATGAGGACGCCCAATATGACGTTATTAATGATGTGCCTTATAAACTACTATCTTTTGTGAGTCCGCTGGAATTCAGGATACGCGATTTCAGATTGGACTTCGTTCTGAATTTGAGAAAACGGGACCTTAGTCCTAATGCAGTCGGTGATATTGTCTTTAACACTGGTTTTTGTTCTGACAAGTGGCTTCACATCTACACTGATAGATATCTTTTGGATTTTGCTTAGGTAGCCGGTGTTGGTGTATTACTGACCTTGTTTTACCTACATGTTGGCACATTTCCAACTCTCTTTGATGGAGAACTTGAAGCTATTTCAATAGCCTTGCAACAATTTGCTGTTTATCTTTTTCCTCTTCAGAAGACTTCTTAGACTTTGACAAGCAACCAGGAGAATGTAGGCTTCCGTGTACAGAATCGCAAGGAGCTCCTGGAAAGGGTTCAGGGACATTATTGTTTTCTATTGTATTGTTACAATAATTGTAGCAACATTATTGTTTTCTCTGCTGAAACGAGATAGCGGATCTTTTGGAAGAAAAGGTAACTGATATTCTCAGAAACCATCTGTTCCACTCTGCTAAATCAGCAATAAAGAGGACTTTTAAGCAATAGTTTCATCGTGTGGCTTTCCCCGCTGCTGGTTTTAAGCCTCTGAGTAAGCTTTGTGGCACTCACAGTCTGTGCTGCCGCTGTGGCAGACGTTCGACCCTTGACGGGACACATTTGTCTTAATGCCTATTTATTTCTTTTTAAACTGATTAATTCACCTGAATGTGTTCTGCGTGACTTCGGACAAGGCATGACCGCTGCTTGAATGTTTGAGTCCGGACGAGTGTTCTGCACTAAATGATTTGGATTGTACTGTTAAAACATAATGGAGATTTGTCGCCTAGTGACATGATGGTCAATGGCCTATCATCTTAGTGAAAAGAGTCCTTTAGTTGATAAATATAAAGAATAAATTCCTTGCCAATCATAAGCATTTTAGTCGATTATTGATTGTTTCTTAATAATGTCAAATAAAAGTATATCTGAATTTACAAATGGACTGCATATTTAAAATTTTAATCAAGTATTTCCTGATAGAGTTGATAGAGTTCAGTACTGCTGAAATCTGTAAGGAAACACTTATTTTTGTGCTCAACCGACAGTGACCGTGATGACAACATTTGCGTCATAGTAAAATGATCCAGATAACACCAAGAAAAACTAGCAGACCAAATGCATGAGGGTTATAATTATATCTAGATCTTTGAAAGAGGTGATGTTCAATACCAATAAGCATATATGGATTCAGGAATGTGGCCACTTTCAGAGAAGATTCTCTCAGAGAAATAATCACTACGAGAGTATTTACTGTATATTTACTATAATGAGAAAGCTTATTAGATATCGTCGGAATTAGAATCTTTCCAACATGAACGGGCCATTTTTATTCTAGTTTTAGTACAGAATAATTAACAGGTATTCATAAGTGGGTATGATATAGTATTTGCTAGAGCGGAAGATTAAAAATATTTTTTCAATCAGTACAACTTTACAATTTAATATATATTTGATTACATAATGAAAATCAGAACCCAGTGTCTAAAATCAGTACTTATTAAATTAAATCTTTATATTTGGTCGCTTTAAAACAATTACTGATTTATTCAGTGAAATACAAAAATCAGTGATGTTATGATTAAATCGGTAAGTTTCGTCAGTTCGAAGACCAATAATCGAGAGTTCAGTGGCATAACTTGGCATCTTATATTAAAGTAGGCGAATGTGTATGACGTAGACGCAGCCAGCTAATTAAGATCAATAGAGATTTTCATTTTCACTCCTTTCCCCTGCAACGTGGAGGGTAAATGTGAGTGCCCTGTGTTTAGCACCGACTATGTCGTAATTTATTATTATGTTTTAATGGAAGAAAAGGCGAGTTTCCTACTCCGAAGTTTAAATTTAGTTTATTATTCTGCATGCGTATTATACGTACATTAAGTTTTGGTAATATTTAACTATATTTTTAACCGAAACATTGTGAGGTTTGTGATCAATTTCATGAGTTGATTTGTTTTGTCTAATCTTTATTTCATTTAATCTTTAATTAATGTTGTTTAATCTATCGTCAAGTCTTAAATATATATATATATAACTTTAAAGTAGGATTTATTGTCTGTTTTTTAATACTCCGACTCTCATTTCCATGCAATTCGTATCACAAAAAGTCTCAGGCTTTCGATTATTCGATTTGTTAAAGAACCGGGAACTTACTAATTCACCAATATCAGGAGTAAAAGCTATCTGAATTCATGCAGCTAAAAATTTGTAACATCGGACTTTTACCAATAGGTGGTGATAATTACTGAATTTTTCCAATGCGAATTGATAAAAGCTAGTTTAAACTTATTTTAATTTAGTTTAGAACGCTCTACACAGTATTTAATGAAAGTTGTTTACCTTACTTTTATTCTATCCCGATGAATGATTATTGAATGTAAAAAATCTGATGTGTACACCACATGACTTCCTTCTACGGAATATTAAATTATGCGTACGTTTTTCTGCATTTCATTTAAAATTATTTCCTCGAATTTAATTAGAGACATATTTCTCAACCAATTAATTCAGTTCTCTATTGACGGTAAGGCAAAAATGCATAAAACCTCAAAATATCTTCATTAAAAACTGAAAGATATAGAAAAACATAAAACAATTTTTAAAAAACAATTTTTACAGTTAAAATAACCATTTCTATGCAAAAACAAGCAAGTCAGCCAGCGGGCAAGAAGGCAGATTTTTCGGTGCACAAAACTGAAAGTTTTTGATCCCACTCGGCAAAAAGACACTGAAGCTGCAGAACGATTTAATTCATTACTCTGCTAGGTTTCAAAATGTAAACAAATGGCTGCTACGTTAGACTTAGCTGCACTTAAACAACTTTTAAATTGTAGAAAATTCTACAACTATTGCATGCAGATTAGCTAAAGTCATAAAAACGTTAACCGGAAGATAAGAAAAACATAATTCGATCATTTTTAAAGCAAAAAGCATACGTGCGTACGTATGTACAGACGCCATGAAAACATCTCTTCTGAATTTATTTTAAATCAGTTTTATAATTCGTTTGGGGAAAAAGTGTTCTTTTATTCTGTCGTTATGTACAGATAACATAAAAAAACGTCGTTAAATTGCATTCGATAGCGGTCAAAATGGATATTTTCATTGAAATATAGTTATATAGTACCCGAAATTTTTGTTATTACAATACTTCCTTTACTTCGTACAAGGAAGTAAAAAGGTTTATTGCATTCCTGTAAAGTGCATAATAAAAAAGACTGAAATTTTTATTCAATAAATATATTTAAATGTAACAAAGTGCTGCGAAAAATATAAAATCACAGTGTATAAATAATTTAAGTATATCTGAAACAAAATACATTTCTCTAATTTAAACATAACCTACAGTTTATTTATAATGAAATTGGAATGTATGAATGAATAATGAAATCGGTTCGTTGGGGTAAATTAAATAAACATTTCAAGATTGATTAATTATATTTTTATAACCTGACTTACATTAATAAATTTTTTGTAAGTATTTATGATTTCTTTTTCCATGGCTGATTGATAAAGCCAGACATTTATCTCATTTTCTTGATAAAAGATTTAATAAAAACATTTCACCACACATCTGAGATTTTCCATCTTATATTGTCAAATATCAGAATATATAGAGCTTCAAAACTTTGCAATAACATATGCAAAACAATAAGTAAATAAAGTTTATGTTAGTTAATGCAGATATATTGATTCCTAGTTTAAGAAGGAAACTAAGTTTTGGCATCACTTAATCAATTGCCCTGGATAGTTTAGCAAGACTGGTGAAAATGCCAATAAAGAGAAAAAAGGTAAACGCAGCATATCTGTTAGTAGTTGACTTACGAATCTTGATGAGTTTTAGAGACACACAGGCTAAGAATGTGATAATTGCCGTCTTTAATCGTTGTTTTCGATTACATCAAATACTTAATTGCTGTTTTGAAGGACAGTGTCTGATTGTCATTCAAAGCATAACATTTTCCAATCTATTAGCATGGAAATTTTGATTTGAGAATTATTCTTGTTATTTGTGAAAGACAGAGGAGCATTGTGACATGCTATTGTTAATTTATTGAGTCAACCAAGTAGCTTAAATTGAACTACTAATTACAGTCAACTAAGTTTATTTAATTGAAGCCATTGCTTGATATACGACGCTTACATGAATGCATCTTTAAAATTTTTTGTTCCTTTAGAATAAAATAAATTAAAAGAAATTTGTTGAATTGAGAAATATGAAATATTAAAATATTAAACGATTCAGTTTTAAAATTTTCATATTGATTTTGTATGACTAATTCCATAATAATTTAAAAATTATTTAGTAGGAAATTAATTATTCTTCAATTAGTTAATTAATTCATTTAGTAAATTCTTCACTTAGTTAATTAATTACTGTAAAGGCTCTTACTTTCGCGGGCTGTAATTTTCGCGAAAATGAATATATCGGTGATTTCGCGAGCTGAAAATTTCGCGAATTTTATATCAACAGAACCTAAGTAACCTAAGTATCAAAAGTACCTAAGTAAAGTTGAGAAAGTTGAAAAATTCTTTTCCTGACTGAACTATGTGCCCGCTTCCTGCACAGGAGAGCTCCAACTTTTGGACTTAACTGTGAATGGCTAGTTCAAGCATCTGCTCAAGATTGGTTTGGTTTATTTAATTATGGCAAAGCACACTAGGGCTATCTGCCTAAGGGGAGGGATGCCTTCGTGGAAGACTTTTTAAGGGAAACTGGCTCGTATACACGTTACACATGGGGAAAACCATGAAAAAGCCCATGCAGCCAGCCCGTTCGCGGGATTCGAATCTCGAACCGAACTACCAATGTTCAGCGACTCGTTTGCTCAAGAATGAGTTTATTGAGTGGTATTCTAATGAACTTCAATTTCTAGAGGAAAAAGAATCTATGGACTTGCGAATATCACGACTAAAACCGATTCACGCTTCTTGGCTTGTGCGCATATTTAACGGTATTGAAGCCAAACATGAGATAATTTTGAATGGCTTCAAAGAAGCTGGTATAAATAGTATTCTAAGTGAATGAGCTGCCTTTTATTAATTTTATTGTTTTATATTCGAGAAATATAGTTGTATATTATTCAAAAAATAGTTATAAGAAAGAAAGTTGTCAAGAAAAAGCTTGTAACTGTGCAATAAATCATTAAATTTTGGGTAAGTGAAAATTTTAATTTTTTATTATTATTTCAGGCGGAAAAAAAAGTATTTCGCGAGGCTTAAATTTTCGCGATTACGACGGGCTCGCGAAAATCGCGAAAATTAAAGCCTCGCGAAAATAAGGTCCTTTACAGTATTCTTCACTTAAATAGTAATTGGCAAAAATATGATAGTTAAATGACACTAAAGGTAAAATATCAATCATTTCCTTTGCAATAAAAATAATTTTACGTCGTACAAAGAGATCAACCAGTAACCTAATATTATAAGATATTGCTCCCGCCTTCTTAGCATGCCTTTGTGGTGTAGGGGTCTGTACGCTGGGCGCGCATTCCAAAGGTCCGTGGTTCAATTACCGGCGAGGGCGTTGCTCATTTATCATCTTTCCTGCTTCCAAAAAAAATAACTAATGTCTGTATAACACAAGCTACAGAACTCTAGTAATTTACTGCAGTTTCTATTTCTTGTTGTTGAATGTCCCTTTGGTAACTTTCCTCATCTTTAAAGTTAAGCGGTCTGGTTTCTATTAAAATTTAAATGAAGGCATATCTCCCTACAGACAGAAAGATGTAGTGCGCTTCGAAATATCAAGTAATCGAGTCCATTCGATCATACTAAGTACAGTTCATACTGTACAGACATTAAAGTATTTTGAAGCCATTAGAGATGAAAAATAAGCAGTTTCCTCGCCGGAACTCGAACCACGGACATCTCGAATACGCGCAGACTGTGCTGACCGTTACACCACGAAGGCACGCTAAAAAGACGACAGAAATACCTTATAATACAATGTGATCAGACTCTAACATCCTTTATAACACGGCATTAGGTTAAACATACTAAGCAACAAGAATCAGCATAACATGCGTAAATTAGCAGTACTACGATTTCGAAGCTTATACAGAATATTCTTCAGCTGCAGGATTCAAAATGATAAAAACGAAACATGTACGTATGGGAGAATCAACGTTCGATATTATAGTGGTACAAATTTATTCATGTTACTGCAATTCCGATAAGATTCTTATTACCTTTTTTGGCAATAAGTACTGAAACTATACATCTTTTCGGTGCACAAGATTAGCAGTCTTAGGAGCAAGTGGTTCTCAATATAATGCTTATGAGACTGATTAAAAGCAGTGTATATTTAGAGCAATTTTTATATTCTTTAAGAAAAGAAATTTTTTATGCGAAATCTTTAAGCCATCATCTTTGAAAGCTATGTATTTAACTAAGCTTGCCAATGAATATTATTATTCGATTCAAATCAGTATTTAAAGCATTTTAATAAATTATCACAGAGATTAGAATTCCTGAGATTCTTCCTTAAAAGAATTTTAAGGCTCACAAGTATTTTTTATTAGTTTTGAGTCGGTCAGTTTAAGGAGAAGGTTCTGTTAAGTCTTTGAAACTGTAGGACTGCAAATTTACATATGTTACCCTGACCTTTGTGGCTAATTAATATTCTGAACACTTTTTCTTTGGCATATTCGTTTTGTTATAACACGGAATGAGTTCTTAGACTTAATGCTTATGAGACTGATTAAAAGCAGTGTATATTTAGAGCAATTTTTATATTCTTTAAGAAAAGAAATTTTTTAATTCGTAGCACATCGTTTGCTACGTAGCTCTCAAATGGGAGTAATGTGGGTTGAGTAATGAAGTACTTTTCCCGAAAGACAATTTCACAGGATTTACCTCGTAAAGAACTACCGCCAACATTTGTCTATTCAAAGAGATATTTTGAATTAAAGGTTATTTAAAACATAAGAGTGAATATTAATCAGAAACAGCCGTTACAAAAATCAGATATACATTTAATAAATTTAATTAATTAATTTTTTAAAGTGTTACACAAATTACTCAATACAACGAATTGTAAGCGAAAGTATTACATTAATATGCAAGCATTTTTCTTAAATTTAATTTTTCTTGCTTTTTAACGAATAAAATCAACAGTATTTCTTTTTTGAAAATTTACTTGATTATTTAATAAATATTCAAATATCACTACTTTTTTTTATAAAATAGTGATGCCTGGATGCCTTTTCTTTTTAGAACAACAGGAGATTTTGCATATTTTTTTTTTTTATTTTAATTTTCTTGAAGCTTGTTTTATCTTAGCAACTGGCCATCTAATAAATTTTCTTAACCTAATTTCGAAAGTCACAAATGACTGAACTGAGCGCTGTTCCTAATTATTTTTAGAAGAAATGATTTTACTTTAGTCATCAAAATTACTGGAGTATCGTGATTTATAAAAATGCATATTTCTCATGGAATATCTAGAGTATTTACATCATTTGGATATTTAAATGCTAAGTCCTTCCTTTATAAAATATTTAAATCAAATAATATTAATTTTTCATCGGTTATAAAGTGGAAATCGGAAGCTATCTCGTTTAACTTTGAATATTTTCATTTCACTCGTAAGATTGCAAAATCTTTCATTTATATAGGGAGCGCATATTTTTTCGGATCTTTTATCAAATAATTCTTGACAATATGACTTATCAACCTCTCTTTTTCATTTCTGTTACCATGTTCATCCTCAAATCTAAAATTCTCATTTCTCAGGAATATTTTCTGCCGGTTCTATAAAAGATGAGATGTTCCTTCTATTATATTAGTTCAGTATGGTAAAGCCTAAAAGAGCTGTTTGCCTAAGGAGAGGGAGACTTTCTTCAAGGACCTTTCTAAGGATAATTGGCTCGTATTTATCTTACACTTGGAGGAAAACCACTAAAAACATATCTGTAGCCAACCCATTCTCCAAGATTCTATATTAATCTTTCTTTTTTCTTATAGTATTAAATTCCACAATGATACGTATAAAATTTTAAATCTATTTGCTTTGCAGTTTCAATCCATTGCAATGATTTATCATTTGATGTTGTATAAATTTGAATGTTATAAAAAAATAAAGTGATAATAACGACCTAAAAATTATATAAAATAAATAATAATGATATTTCTGTCTCATTTTAAATGCTTAGTTTGCAGAGAATTTACGCATTTTTTTTTTTAAGCAGGAGAGATGAAAAATGAGCAACGCCTTCACCGGGACTCGAACCACGGGCCTGTGGATTACGCGCTGAGAGTGCTGACCACTACATTACGAAGGCATGATCAGAAGGCCGGAGAAATATCATACATATTTCCCCTTTTAAAGGGCGACTGGGGTTTTAGAAGACCCAGTTGCCAAATTCTGGTGGTGAAGAATAATCATTCACCCCCTTTTAGTTCGGGTGCCACTGTAGAGACAATAGGTATTTTTTGAAGCAGGAGCTGTGAAAAATGAGCAATGCCCTCTCGAGGAATCGAACCATGGACCTTTCGAATACGTGCCGAGTGTACTGACCACTGCACCATGAAGGCATGCTAAGAAGATGGGAGAAATACTTTATAAGTTGTTAATAATTAATTATTTTTTTATTTGGCTTGGTTAATTGATAAAGAAAATGCACGTTCAAATGCTCAAGAATATAAGAATATAACTCCCGTTATAGTATTGTAACTGCATTTTATTGCAAGTACGGTGTATAGAAAATAGAATTACAGATATTTTAACTGTGAGACGAATGTGCTAACAACTGCACCAAGGGAACGTGCACTGAATTATTATAACAATTCTTTACAATATGATTTTCTGCTTACTTTACATCTACGGAAATTTGAATCTTTGTTTGAATGTCAAACTAATAAGCAATTCTCTGTAAAAAAAAGGATTATGCAAATAAATGAAGTGATGCATTATGCTGACAGATGGCGTAGTGATGTTGCGAACTGTAAAAAGCAGCAACACCTGTGTGCATCAATCGGCATCAATCACCAAAAATAAAGTATTACATAACTCAGGGCTCTTTTAAAATGGACATAATTCTGCATTTCAGCTAAAATAAAACTTCTTACAGCATTAAGGATAACAACTTCCCGCATTCTATCCGCTTAGGAAGTGCTGACATCTCCCATACAGGAATATAGTCGTAAACTGAAGTAGGAAGTGCTTCAGTTAACTAAGGGCTAGATTGAGTGAAGAATGGTAGATAATACTTATCAATGCACAAGCTCCTAATCCTAAAATCGTAACAGAACATAACGTAATCAAGAACTGAAATCATTAAAAAAATTAATATTAAACAAATAAAATAGACCAAAATTTAATTTAATTTTACTGTATCTGTACGAAGGATAGAGGACCACATAAGTGGGGAATAAAAAGGCAGATGTTTTTGTTTGAACGCGAAATTTTTTTCCATAAAAACATCAGGTTGTTTTATTTATTTTTTTTTTATCTCTAAGCGTCATTCGACTCTTCATAAGACTCACTGAGCCTCTTTTTTCTCTCAAAATTTATCCAGTGTGGCTTATCCTTGTCTTGTATTAAAATGTTTCTAAACTGAGACAATGCTTTTGAAAATGATTATGCTATATCTTGCTAATGCTTTATCAGGCTGATATCATAAAGCGAAAATGCTCCACTTTGCTCAAAATCAGGATAATTTTTCTTTCTTCTTCTGGGACATTTCATCCATCATCTTCTTTTGTTCTGTTTCTGAATTTGCTGTAGTTCCTTCTTCCTGAATTCATTTTTATGGTACTCTAGTAACATTTACATATTTTCTTTCATTATGACTTTCTACCAATATTTTAAACAGTAAAATACGTCCTAAGTACCAAAGCGCTCGAAGTTCTTTCATGAAACCCAATTTTGGCCATCATTTTCTCCAAGCCGAATTCATGGTGTCCTGTAAATTATTTACTGTCAGACTTTATTAACGAGAGCTAAGCAATGGAAAATAGAAAAAATAATTTTTCAGAAAGTCCCTAAATGTTCATGAATGGCAAAGGTCACCTCAAAACACCTTTGAAAATCACATGTTGTCGACTTTAGTGTTTGTTAACTCAATATACTATTCATCATCAGAGGCGTTTTTTTTAATAGTTTGTTCGTGAAGTGAGGTGTTCGAATTCGAGGCTACACTTTATAATTCGACATGAGTTTTACTATGTATATTATTGTACAAAAGCCATCAAAGCGTTATACTTTAAAATGTGGAGTTATTTTGTAAGGTTTATTAAGTTTTTAACTAGTTTTTAGAATCGCAGTTAATGCAAATGTGTATGAGAGGTATTTAAGTCCAAGTTCCACTGACCTCGTTAGTGAGCCAAGCCAGAGTTTCTGATTAGCGTGCGTTCGCCTTTTGGTTACACTCTCTCTAAGCTATTACTAAGCTCAGCCATATTTCAGTCCCTTGATAGCTTCGACAGCTAAGTTAATATTTAGGGCCAACTACTTAGAAATCTTGATAACTTCGGCTATATCTTTTTCGTTAAGCATTAGTTAAGTTTAATTTCTTATTAGTTTGAGTTCAAGCCCAAGTGGAGGCTTTACTGTACGCTCTGAGAAGGAGCCGTCTGTTAAGTTCTGATTTTAAGACATAAGGGGTAATTAACCCTTCTTGAGTTTTCGTCTCTTTTCATAAACTAAAGCGATTATTCGCTTAAGTGTTCAGGAGGTTCCCATATATTTAGCTGTTAGATAAAACGTTGGAACCTCACAATTTTCATGAGTGTACTTTCTCAGGAAGGATTCAAGTTCTAATCCAAAATTTAGAGCTTGATATTTTTTGGGTCTGTAGCTTCTAAAAAAAGGAACTGGAAAGTTACTGGAAAAAATATTACTTATAATCAATCTACCTAGCTTTCAAGCCAGGTAGCAGTTTTCCTTCAAGTTATCAACAAAGACAAATTCTCCTGTAACAATATTTCGATTTTCAGATACAAATAAGGGTATGACTGGATGATGATTCGGAAATATTTAAGACAATAATATCATTTGTTTTCTTGCATATCGCTGTAAAATCAAAATCCCCCTTCTTTTGTGCTGCTGACGTTCGCTTTGACAACAAACTGCTCTTAATGTGCGAATAGCGCCATCAGCATATTCATTGAAAGAAAAATATTATTTTAACTGTAAGGATTCATTTATTTTTGTTAATCAGTTTTTCTATGTTAAAGAGCTTTTCTGTCATTCTCCCTTTCCGTTTTCCTGCAAGAATGCAAATTTTAGTTCGCGCGTATTCAAATGAGATAGAAAAAGACAGTATTTAAAGGTTTTAGATTGTCGAATCACAGCGTATTCCGCCTGCTGAAGGCCACATTACTAATTGAATCTCGTGATAGCAGTGTGTGTACGGTGTTACGTTATTCTCGCCATTATGCTTGTCACGTCAATACAAATTTGAGCCAACTCGCGCGTATTCTTTCTGTGTAGTCTTTGGCTAAGCTACGACTTAGTTTAATTTAAATTCATTGTTTTTGAGTTTAAATTCATTGCTTTTTAGTTCTTCATAAAAGTGTCTTTTACACTCTTCTTCCTATCTCTGTCTTCTTATTAAACACAGCTGCAATTCGCTTAGCTTCAGAGTGAGTCCCAAAGTAGTTTACGTTTCCAAAGAAGAGGAGCTGTTACAACACGATGTATACTTCTTTTCTTATACTATATTTATACTTCTTTCTGATCTTATACTTCTTTTCAATATATTTTATTGAATCAATATTCTGTTTCATGATCAATCGAAATGTATACATTGTTATCTCCTTTCCTTAAATTATTGCAAAAGCAAATAGTTAAGCTGCTCATTCGGAAAGCTAGGGGTTAGTTGTACTAAGTTGCAAGACTCAAGTTACGCGTTGGTTCTTAAAATGTTCAACAGAATTTTCATGATTCTCGAGGCGGGTTCTGTACGTAAGTGCAGAAAGTACTGGTCTGAAATGGATAGTGAGAAGTTGTGCACTCGTAGTTTGACTTAACTAATTAAATATTTCAGAAATTTTAATTTCAGGTAAGTTAATTTATTTATTTAAAAATGTTTTTTATCTTTTATTTTGTTTATGTATCAAGTTTTAAAGGCTTTTTAAATTTTTTTTATTAATCTCAATATATTTTCATAAATCAACAAAAGTATCCGAAACCATATGATGTGGCAAGTTGTAACGAAGCCTAACTACATGAATCGAAATCTGAGTAAGTTGTAACATGTTTAAACTTGCTCCGAGATTGTGATTTATGTAGTTAAACCTTCTGCTTTCAATGATAATATGCAATTTGCTTTGCTCTCTCTCTCTCTCTTTTTTTTTTTTTTTTTTAAATAGAAAATTCGATTTTTTACCTCCAAAGATTAAAAAACATCTTTCCCTAAGGCTTCACCTCAGAAATATCCTAGAGAGGAAAAGGTTGGAGAAATAAACCTAAAAAGAAAACGAAGACATAGAAATGGGTGAAGAAGTAGATTTTGAACACAAATACAGATCCTAAACAGAAAAGGCGTTTTCCTGCTTACGGCAGCTCTGGTGAAGAAGATTGAGCGCAATACTTAATTTGCAAGTTGTAGGCCTGAGCTAAATGTGTGAGGGGAAACAATCTATCATTTGCTTGCGTTAACTGAAATTCTGATGAAGGCTGACTTTGATGTTGATTAGTTAAATATTTTTTTCTTTATTTTTCTATGAATCCCTTGATTATACCAAATAATAATAATGCCTAAGCGGGCCGTCCGAACGGGAAATCGGTTAGTGATTCTATCTACCGCACCAAAGGACACGGCTTGAACCCGCAGAAGGCATGGATGCAAATTGGACCGTCATAGGAGACAATGGTGGCCGCCTATTAGGTGTCTCCGTAATAAAATGACTACAGCTTCCGGCCTTAGTGGTGGCGAATGTCTAAAAATGCTAATGCTACCATAAAATTATAATTAAAAAAAAATCACTTAACTTTTTTTTTTTACTTCAATTACTAAAAGTCTGATAGCAAAGAAACAATATTCTAATATTTTTGCTTTTATTGTAAAAGAAGAATAGTTTTGGTAAATCCTTTCTTGCGCTAAAATCAGCAAAATTACTGATATTTTTTTTGGGGGGGATGGCACGTGATAAAGGAATAATCATGCTATTAAAAATCAGTAATAATAAAAAAAACGTAAATACGTTTAAATATATTAACATCATTTCAAAACGCTTTTTCACCTCGGCCCTGGCTCCCCTACTTACATATGAAGACTATGAACGATTTCAGTGTTTTATTGTGGTTTTTCAAACTCATTCCTGTAGTCGAAGAGTGCACTCACCTCTGTTCTTCTTTTAGTTTGGAAATAATCCTTGCAAACTTTTTTAACTCTTTTAACGACGCATCTTGAATTGAGTAAGTTTGATTTTTAGCATACCATGGTTTCGAAATCAATCTTAGAGCTCTGTTTATACACTTTTTTTCATCCATTGTATTTTCTTCTTTCTTCTGCCTTTAATTCAACTTTTTCTTCCTTCCCTAAAAGGTGTCATTGCGCTTGCAGAATGAGCGACATTATCTTTAATTTCCTTTTTTTGTCTCGTTTAAATGTCCTTTTGCTTTTATGTTACTTCATACATTTCTAATTATTTTTTCACTTTCATTCCGCACAAATCTAAATAATTTTTCCATTTTTCGGTTGACTTATTCTGGCTGCTCGTTCTTAAAACTAACAGTTGCTTTCTAGTTACCTTTAATAGCTCCAATTCTTTTTAAGCTTTCTAATTGTTAACTGCTTGGCTAGTTTACCCCATGAAAGTTCTTTGTCAAATTTATTTTTAGTTTGGTCAGTACATTTTCTGCAAACCTTCCCCAAATCTAAATGTTTTAGCATAGAGTGGCATCTGAAAAAGGAATTGTCATTATAGACTGCACGAGTTAAGTGTAAATCTTATGTAAATAATTCAGTGGGAGAGTACTTTTAACGAGCAACTAATAAATTATCTCCAAACTCTAAATGCATGAATATTAAAACACTGAAATTAATTTTCAGACTTATATGTATATAATGTTTATTAATACTATAAATAAAATTCATAGCATATTTAACAAAACCATTATGCGTTAGATGAAGAACACTTATATTTTAAATTTTAGTTCTGTATACGGTGCTTTGTTTTAACAGTGTTAATTAATTTTAGCTTATTATTTATTCTCTGTTAACGAAAGCAATACCTAAGACTATTAAGGGAATGTTTCAATGGTATTATTATTATTATGGTATTATTATCATTACTGAGATTTTAATAAATAGTAATCAATAAAAAACGACACGCTAAGCTAGATTAATAAAACAAAGAAATAAATCTACGAAATTAGTGTAGGAATTAACTAAAGTTGAAACACTTTCGGGAATTTAATTGCATTGCTTTCTTATTATGGAAACAACTATATTCCCTGTCTTCAGCATTGTGATATTTAATTAATTCTCCCCCCCGGTTTGTTCTTTTGGATGCTATTAATTCGCAATTACTCATCGAGTGACTGAAAATATTCAACTTTTCTAAAGAATTCTATAATTCTGTATAATATTAAAAATCCTGTATAATATCATTAATAATATTAGTTATTACACCCGCTTAGACGGTATAGTGGTTAGGACTGCGATACCAAAGAGCACGGGTTCCAAACACGGATAAGGCATGGTTGTAACTGTCAGTCCCCCTCATAGAAGTCAAAGGTGGCCCACCTATTAGGTACCTCCATAATGAAGTGACCACCCCTTCTACCCTCAGTAGTGGCCAAGCCGAAGTCGGCTGAGGTCCCGCCATTGGAAAAAAAATATTAGCTATTATCAATTGTATCACACACTATTGATTTTCATACTGTAAGTGTTAGATCTTTTTTAAAAGTCTCTTTTGGAAATTCTGAAATAAGCAGAAATTATTTTTCTGAGCTTTGGGAAATAGATTGTTTATATATCAGGAATGGAATTATTATTAGAAATTTGTGTACGAATATGCAACTCAGTTTCTATATACTGTAGAATGAATGGGTTATTTTGAAGCAGGAGACGTGAAAACTGTGCTTGCCGGGACTCAAATCCTTGATCTCCTTAATACGTGTCGAATATGCTTCCAATTACACCACGAAGGCATACCGAAAGGAGGGGGAAAATATCTTATATACTCCTCCTTTTGAAGGGCGACTGGGGATGAGAAGACCCATTCGCCAAATCCTTGTGGTGACGAATCTACCACCTTTTAGTTCGGGTGAAATGTGTAGAATCATTACGTTATTTTGAAGCGGGTGGCGGAAAAAGTGTGCATTGTTCTCTCCGGTACTCGAACCCTGGACCTCTCGAATACGCGTTGAGTCTGCTTTCAATAACACCACTCAGACATTCTCAAAGGAGGGAGAAAATACCTTATAGTACAATAAATTACTGGGTCTACACAAGTTTTCTATGTCAGGAACGGAATTAATCTTCCTTTCTTTGGTATTGCTGTTATTGCTACCACTCTCACTTGTCTGATAAAGGTCAACAGAAGCCGACGACATTTTCCGTGGCAAGGAGTCATATGCGCCTGTCGCTAGCAAGAACCCTGAGCATTTTAAGGGTGACACCCCGACTTTAGCTCAGTTCTTCTCCCAATTTTGAGAGAGAGCACCCCGGGGCGGTGGGTCCGAGGGTCTGCCATTCCCCTTTCCCTACCAGCAACCTCTCGAGAGGACTTTTGGCTCGCCGCGTATTTAGAGTGCCCCCTAAGCCGCACAAACACTACATTTACAAACATACATGCATTCTATAGGATTCGTACCCGGGTCCTTCGATAAGGCAGTGTCAGAGTCACTTACCACTATCCCGGTTGGTAGGCTTCCTTTCTTTAAATGAATTTTATATAGAAACTTATGTGCAAAAATATACACAGAATACACAGATATTAGATAATTAATATTTTAATAATTAATATAGTAAATAAACTATTTAAAGACAAAATATCCTTCGGATTAAAATGTATAATCATTAAAAAAATATCTAAAATGAAGGAAATCTAAGATTAGAAGTTTCGCAAGATCTCAATTAGTTTTATCAGAGGTAATGAGGAAGCTCAAGTTTCAGGGCCGATATATTTTAAAATAACAGAAAGATTAACAGAAAGACGTTTTCTTTCGGAAAGTTAGGCATATAAACAGTGCTAAAAGTGACGAGGTTGTTCATTATCTAAGATTAGTTAAAACACGTAATGTGTTAATTATTAGTCATCTTATTTCTAATTCAAGAGGCAGCGTAAGTAATATTTTTCCATCGGATAGCTTATTTCAGGCAAAAAATATTATGAAAATCATTAACTTAAAGCTTGAAAAAAGTTGTGTCCGGTCATTAAATCGGAAGGCAATGTTTTTTGTGAAAGAGTTGTAAATATGTTTGCTGAATTATACTGTTTTTAGGTTTAAAAGTTCAAAATAAAGGATTAAGGAAAGAAAAATTTGTTCGAATATCAGCAGCATAATTATAGACAAACATTATCGATATTGCTAATTATAGCTAAGAAATGAATAATAATTATGGAGAAGAAAATACTTAGAGTGTTTATGTAGCAAGTTTAATGCCATTTATGGTAATTTCATTTTTAATTATGCGTTTATTATACTTTTGTTTCATTTTACTAACAGCCACAAGTGCTGGATTTTATAAATTTAAACGCAGGGGTGTGTTAAAATGATCTCTTCCAGAGGCTTTAAATAAGTGATATATAGTGTAATGTTTAAAACAGAATTTGGTTAAAATGATAATAAAATTAACATGGATCTAATAACATTTACATACATCTTTTCTTTTCGAAAAGTTATTGTTACGTTTTTCTGCCTACGTATGGGTTCGGGGATTTGGAGTGAATAAGGACAATACTTAATGAAGTATCGAAACAAATTTATTAGCCAGTATTCTCAGGACAGTTCCAAAATCACAGTTGTCGAAGAACTGCTGTAAACACGCTGAAACAATCAGCGACATGGCCATCAGGCTATAATGACGAAGACAGCTTCGCGGCAAAGCACCAGAGTACAGCTCCCGACTCTGCTCGTTCGTTTTCGGAACTCTACGTACTTTCGAGACTCTCCACGCTACAACTCGCGATGCACTCGATGATACACTAGAGTATCAGTGTCGACTCGGTTCGGTCGTTCTCGAAGCTCAACATACTCTGAGATGAAATTCGACGATGCACTAACTCGCGATACACTAAGAGACTCTCTCGATGCACTCGACGACCAACTCAGCACTAGGATCAAGGACCAAGGAAGGGTTCTATTACGGGGCTCTTAGGCATATAGCCTTTATCCCCACATCGTCAAAGAATTACCTTTATCGCCAAAAACAGGGTTCCGCAAAGAGGTAAATTTAGTGGCAAAATGTTAAATTAACAAAAAAAAAAAAAAAAAAAAAAAAAAAAAAAAAAAAAAAGAGTAACTGCCTCCCACAGTGAAAAAAGGTAAAAACACCGAAGGACTTAATTTAGTAATTTTGGTGTCGAATAAGGGCCAGAATCAATTTGGACAACTCGGCACTAGACTACGAGGCACTCGCTCACTGTCTATTAACTTAACTCGGCTAGGCACTGAGCATTGATTCTCCGCGTATCAGCAGGGTTTATATAGCTTTTGGCTTTCGTTCAAGAACATTCTGGGCCAAACCGGTAAGAATTCGTTCCAGAAGGTTCTCCATCCGTCTATAGCATAACACCAGTTTTGTTGTCAAGTGTCACCAAATGGGCGGTTTCTCGGCAAATACGGCAATCCTTCCGTCCCTTGCCATTTTCTGGCGACCCTAAACCCGCCTTGCGGGGCAGCGTCTAACCGCGGCTGGACATTTCGTAACAGTATTGCTTTCTCTCTCTCGTATGCATTGCTCTTTCTGACAATAATGCAATGCAACAAGGTCCATAAATTCGCCCTAGGTTTGTTGAACATGTAAGCTAAAAGTTTATTCTAGCGCCGTGCCGTAGCTTATTGCAATATTTATTTCCAATTTCTTCTTGGAGCGCATGTATCAGCTCATCTGAATTACTGCATCGAGTATATAACTCTATAATAAACTCTATTACTTTCACTGCTCTCATCTTTCTCTATACACAATTTCGTGTTCACCTCTTATTGTCTAGTACCAGAAAGCACCAGAAATTATTTTACTGAAGCCCGAAGGCGTTACTTCTTCATCGACAAATATTTTCTGCTCTAGAGTATCAGGAATGATTTTTTTTTTTTTTTTTTTTTTTTTTTTTTTTTTTTTTTTTTTTTTTTTTTAGTCATGAATTCGTATTAACCATTTAATTCCTTGTGGCGTTTAGCAGTGAGTTACATTTGCTGCATCATAAATCGCGAGTTTATTCAAAATAATCGCAATTTTTGTTTTTCATTTTTCTCCGAGTACTCCTCTGAAAATTTTTTTTCGGGGTAAAATTCACGCAAAATCTACAAAATTTATTATTTTTCCGAGACTAATTGTGAGTTCAATGTACACTGCCTCACATTGGAAATTCCCACGCAAATATAGCCAAACAGTTGTAGAACAAATGAATTTCCTTTGCAAACAGACAATGCTCCAGTGGCTAAAAATATATGGTGATCGGTAAAAAGTGCGAAATTCATGCAAAGCGACACATCGTTGAAACCATCTAGTTTCGGCGCAATATACTATTTTGTGACAGTAATTTTTACACACCTTGTAAGAATCTTAAGTTTTACTAACGTTTATTTTATTTTAAATCTTTACTATCACTTCTTATTTTCTACTTCCGGCCAGAATTATAAGCGTGAAGGTTTTTATGCAAAGTTTGTCTGGCGAACGCCAAGTATTTAAGTGTGGCCTTTTTGCCAAGCGAAAGAGAGGAAGCAGTAAGTCAACGCAGGCCGCTTACCTTAGAAGTTACGCAGTTGCTGTTCGCCTTCCAGGCCAGAGGTTTTAATCCTCTTGATAAATTAAACGTATTGTAGTGTTCACAGTCTCTGTGCTACATACGCTTCCTGTTTTTATAAGGCCAATCTTCCACGTGTATTGTTCTAAAGTTAAATTAGAGTTTAGTTTTATTTTTGTACTTTTTTTACGTTAGACCCCGAGTGGAGGGTCAGTGTATTCCGAAGTACGGAAGTTATTGTATATAGAGAAAAATAAAGGGTTTTGTATACCCTTCGTCTGTATCCTGTCTACTTACCACAATTAGTGAACATAGCTTTAGTAAGCTCTCTGTTCCGAGTCAGGTCCTTGTATGTTCCCGAAGAAGGTTAGAAGGAACATTGAACCTGATAGTGGCGCCCAACGAAGAAGAATAACCATGGCCGAGTTTCAAGAAGAACCTGTGCTGCCTGCAGAAACGGCTCAGAATCCAGAAATGCCAGCTGCCGCCCTGGAAGGATTCGGTTACATCGTCCAGACCATGCGCGCTTCGATGAAACCAGAAGCAACGTTTAATGGAAACTCACCGGTAACCAGTTTTTTGGAAAAATTGGATGACCACTTCATGATCTACCCCGTGCACGAGTTTCAAAAAGTTACCTTAGCTACCAGCGCTTTGAGGGGCCAAGCGCTTAACTGGTTCAAATGTATAGGCAGAAGTCTCTTGGGTCAAGCAGGAAGTCCCACCTATACTTACGAAAATTTCAAGACTGCCCTACTAAAAGCCTTCCCTGTTGTAAGGGATCGTGCGAAATTAGAAACGGAACTTTTTAGTATATATCAACAAAGAATCGAAAACCTCTCGAGCTTTATTTTAAGAAAAGTTCACGTTTTCAAGCTCTTGTATGGAAACCGTCCGGATCCTGAAATAATTCAAGTGATTTTGCCGAGGTTACTACCCCAAGTGCAAGACTTTATTGAATTAAGAAATCCGACTACACTGGAAAAGTTATTTGAGCTAGCAATCCAGTTTGAAAGTAGAAGAACGGCGGACGTCGAAAGAAGACGCCAATATCAACAGCGAAACCAATTTGGTACGCCAAGACTACAGCAAACTCAAGCATACGGCTACGGAGAAAAAGCGAATCAGTGGGCAAGGAAACCCGAGCATTCAAAAACAGCCGGCGAACGTCGACAGTTCAATAGCAACCCAGGAAAAAAGTCTCAAGGCCAGGGGAAAAAGAAGGAAAGCACGGAAAGGAAAAATAATTTAAACTAAAACGGATTTCTGCTGACGAGAGGGTGCGGAAATCCGAAGGCCACGAAAACCCCTCTTCCTACAAGTTAAATACAGTAATGGTGAAAAATTTGACTCTTCCGAAGATTGAAGTCTTGGTGAATAATATCCCGGCCACCGCACTCCTGGATACCGGCGCGCAGTGTTCCTGTGTGGCAGAAGTCTTTTTTAGAAAGTATTTTCGCAAATACCGCATATATAATGCGGGTAATACGACAAGTACAAGGGCAAGCCAATGAGAGACAGAAGCAAGTGAAAAGAAAATTGCCCCGCAGAAAAATGGAAGGTAACAAGAAAAAGAAGCCGTTCCACCGTCCAGAAAACAGAGTTCACGAACACCCCCAGAATGAAGAAGGGAGAAGGACGACGTATGTGAAGAGGACCAGGAGAAATGACGGCAACTATAACCCGGCTTTAAAACGGAAGATCTACTCATCCGACAGAACTCTCTGCAGCAAAAGTCGCCGAACTGCGGAAGGGCCATCAGCGGCGGAGAAAAAAGTACAAGAAAAATTTGAACGGCCAACAACGAGGTCCAAGCAGGATCACGACAGAAGTTTCCCGGTTCCGCCAAGACCAGCTGCCATCAAACGGCGAAGACCACAAGCAGAGGAGAAAAGGAAAGTATTCAAGGGTGGCCGTACTGGTGAGAAAAGGAAGCTTCCAGAGGAAAGCCCTGAAGGGCGAGCCCGTACAAGAAGGAGGATAAACCAAGCTACGATCTGCAGTACCTTTAAAGACTGGGCCCAGAAAAGGATGTCCGAATATTACAAAGATAAGTAAAATTTTATGTTACTTTGCAAACTTAAGTTAATCTTTCATTCTTACTGCAAGTGGCAGATTTCAAGAAGTTTTACCTCATGCGAGGTCTACCTTTATCGCCAAAAGGGCGAGAAATGAGTTGTGACCGATTTTCGTATTATGTTTTTAAATTTCTCGTGCGTAAAACTAAAGTTGATGTATAATAGCGTTGTGTAAAGACTTAAATATTGTAAAAAGTTATTGTATAAATTTTATTTAAAACATTCTAGCAAGAAAGAAGTTTTAGTCTGAAAGACTTTTTGAAATGTAGTATTATTTCAATGTAGAAAGAATTGGCACTTGCTTTGAAAAGAATAGAAGTTAACAATGTACTACTAATGTATGTTTTCAAATGTGTAAAATTAACGGCATGTTGATATGTTCTTATATACATGTGAACTGTTATTTTAAATGTTAAGAAATACCGTGATATGGTAAAAGTGAAAGTAATGTTAAAAATTTGTTATTCGTGTGACTGTAAAGATTAAATCATGGCGAATATGTGGTAAAGGTTGAATGATGTAGTTAGGCTCTCTGACGCTACACTTTAGAGTTAGCCACTTTTAGAATAGTACCTCAGGGTTTAGAGTTGAAAGTAGGGTGTGTTAAGAGGTCTCGTTATGTTGAATTTTAACACGTTAGTGTTTTGATTGTAGTAGACAGAAACACATTCGTGTTTGGTGTTCTTTTACAACATATGTCAGAGAGCACGGGGAGAGATAATTAAAATAGTCATGAATGAAATAAGAATGTTAAGAGAAGTATATTCTATATGTTATTTGCAATGTCATTCTGTAACGTTTCATTAAACTAGTTTTCCTTCCAGATCTCTGGAAGGAACCAGAATTGAATAAAGCTCCTGTTTAGATGCAGTACAGATGAAAAAAAGATTGTTGTATATCCTGGGAGCTGCTATTGTAACAAATTTCTTTCTTTAAATTTTCTAGTTTCTAGCGAAGTTGTGTTTGTAAAAGGTTGGCCTCGCGTTAGATTCTAGAGCTAAAAGTTTTCAACAAGGTCGTTTTAGACCTCAGTTTCAAACTAATTAACTCTGGCGGGAAGTATGTAAGGATCTTAAGTTTTACTAACGTTTATTTTATTTTAAATCTTTACTATCACTTCTTATTTTCTACTTCCGGCCAGAATTATAAGCGTGAAGGTTTTTATGCAAAGTTTGTCTGGCGAACGCCAAGTATTTAAGTGTGGCCTTTTTGCCAAGCGAAAGAGAGGAAGCAGTTGAGTCAAAGCAGGCCGCTTACCTTAGAAGTTACGCAGTTGCTGTTCGCCTTCCAGGCCAGAGGTTTTAATCCTCTTGATAAATTAAACGTATTGTAGTGTTCACAGTCTCTGTGCTACATACGCTTCCTGTTTTTATAAGGCCAATCTTCCACGTGTATTGTTCTAAAGTTAAATTAGAGTTTAGTTTTATTTTTATACTTTTTTTACGTTAGACCCCGAGTGGAGGGTCAGTGTATTCCGAAGTACGGAAGTTATTGTATATAGAGAAAAATAAAGGGTTTTGTATACCCTTCGTCTGTATCCTGTCTACTTACCACAATTAGTGAACATAGCTTTAGTAAGCTCTCTGTTCCGAGTCAGGTTCTTGTATGTTCCCGAAGAAGGTTAGAAGGAACATTGAACCTGATAACCTAACCTAACCTAACCTAATTATCGAAACCAACAAGACATCAATCACTTGTATGTGCAAATAATAGTATCCTGAGTATATCGTGGATCATGCTGTATTGAATTAAGTCAACAGTTTATTTCATGGAGTTCAGACGCATCTATTTTTAATTTGTGACCATAAACTGACATTAATTTTGAAAGAGCGAAGGCTCAACGAGATAAAAGAAAATTTACAAAGATAATTTTAAGCGAAATTCTAAAAAAAAAAATATTTAATTAAAATTGTTACACCAAATATACCCTGCGAGAGCTACACAGGATCAGTCGAAGTAAAGAGGTTCGAAGGTGATGAGTTTAAATAATTTGTAAATCCTCGAAAAATATCCTCGAAATATATATATATATAAATATGAGATACAATGTGAAAGAGTACTACTAACATTAATTTAGCAATAGTTCTTTTTATTCCTCATTTTAATTTGATTACGTCCTTTTCCTGTCTTAAAACTACTAATATAGGAATCTAATGTGCGTCATCTGAAAATTAACCCACATTATTCCGTTACCTAAGAATAGCATTACGGATATTTTTGATCCAATAACAATTCAAAATTTAAACAAAGACCCCCAACTCTATAAATATCTCTTTGCTGAAATGCGCATTAACTTTCTTGCCTTCCTTTCGTTGTGATAACATCTGCCGCTTATTTCTTCGCTTCATCCATTGTATGACAATGTGACAAGTTATATAAAACTGTCGGGTGTATATCGCACCCATCATGATGATGAGAAAAGAAGAATAAAAGAATAACTAAAAATTGGTTATCAAAAGAAATAAAATAATTCGTTGAATCGACGACCGCATCTGCTAAATTTTCCTTCTCCGTTATCCATCTTATGTACTTATGCAGCTCTCTCAGTATATACACGCAGTAAAGAACCATAGTCTGTATTACACACAAACAGATATATATATATATATATATATATATATATATATGTGTGTGTGTGTGTGTGTGTGTGTAAGATAAATATGTATATCAAAATTATAATTTAAACTCACCCCTAATTCCCTTTAAATATCCCTCTCTGTTCAAAAAATCAAAATAACTTCTCTGGATGGCGGCATTTCTAGATTGCATGGCCTGCCCAGCGCTGATGACGTAATAAATGGGAACTCAAACTTTTAACTCAAACCAAAAATCTTTCTCTTCGTGTGCTTCATATTGGATAACTATGCACTTTAGCTTCTGTTTGTGCAGTGCTTGTACGCAATTTCGCTGGGCTCGCTCCCTATCGCATTAAAATAAAAAATGTAAATGTTCTTGAATAGGCACGACTAGAGTGCCAAGTGAACTTTGGTCACAAAATTACGAATAAAAATGGAATTAAAACTGCTTCGACTGCCAAGTTTTTTAGATATTACGAAGTCAACATATTAGCATACTACGCAATCAGAATTCTTTCTCTTCAATATGGATCTACGATCTATCCTATATAGCTATTACGCATCAACGCTGCTCCGTCTTTTCTTTGTTTTCATTACATATATAAAGTTAGGAAACTTTTAGAACATATATTTTATACCCGTAACATTCCAAGTTAAGTATTTTTTACATTTTTTACATTCAGTATCGGTAAAAAAGCCATACTGTATCAATGTATTATTAATTCAAGTATTGGTTATATCATTGCACTGACCACGACAGAAACCTGAGCTGAATCTGCAGAGAATATTTTGTTTAATTGTTATCAAGAACGTGCGGTAGCTGCGTATTTAATTGTTCGTTAACGAAAGAGCTGTTCAGAAAAGGCTTGTTTAATGATTATAATGATCTTCAGTTTATTTCTGGGAATATTGGCAATCAGCATTTCGAACGGAGAAGATGAGCATTACTAAAAAGCGAGGATCGTGTTATCAGCATTGTAAATACACGCTTTCCGAGTAGAGGTAGTACGGATCATGGTCTCCTTGCTAATATTTAAACAGATTAACGAAGTACCCTGCTATTACGCACCTTCTTTTTTAAGACTACATTTTTTTTAAAAAGCTAGTATTCCGATAAAGTTTTGCGATTAACAACTCCGTTTTGCGTTCAGAAATCACGTTTTTAAAATAAAAAGGAACCCTCTGAGAAACATGATATATTTTAGGTTTTACTTAAATTTAAGAGCTTAGATTTGATTACTGTAAGAAAACTTTCCGTTTATCATAGGAAAATATTAAACACATCTTACATGATACATGTATATTAAAAAAAGCTTTTTACTTCCTTGTACGAAGTAAAAAATAAGCATTGTAACTGCGAAAAGTTTCAGGCAGCACATTTCAACGAAAATATCCATTTGACCGTTTTCGAATGCAATTTAACAAAGTTTTTGGGCGATATCTGTACATAAGGACAGAATAAAAGACTCTTTTCCTCCAAAAAAATTATAAAACTGCTTTAAAATGAATTCTGAAGAGAATTTTGCGTGGCGTCTGTACGAACGTATGTACGTACATACGTACGTACGTATCTCGCATAACTCAAAAACGAGTAGCCTCAGAACGTTGAAATTTTGTATATAGGACTACTATAACATGTAGATGTGCACTTCGTATTTTGTTGCAATCGGCCGCGCCAAACGTATATAAATATATTTATATATATATCCACTCTGTTACCTAGCTCAGTGATCTCAGTTACTTTACTCTTATATGTTTGTAAATTGCCCATTTTTTGCTTTAAAAATGATTGAATTATGTTGTTCTTATCTTCCGGTTAAGGTTTTTATGCCTTTAGTAAATATGTATGCAATATTTTTAGAATTATCAAGAATTTTAAAGTTGTTTAAATGCCGCTAAGCCTAATAATTTTTTTGATGGCCGCCATTGCTTGTTTACATTTGAAACAGCAGAGTAGTGGATTTGTTGCCAATCTAATGAAACGTAGCTTCGCAACAACAAAGATAACGCCTTCATTTATTATTGCCAATTAAATCATGCTTAGTCCTTTCTGGAATTTTTTCGACGAAATAAGTGTTTAAGATTTACTTCGTAATTTTTAATACAGATATTTTGAGTTTTTATGTATTTTTGCCTTGTCGCGAAGTGAGAACTGAATTAATTGAATGTGAAAAACTGGTTCTTTTTTGTTTTGTTTGCTTAATTTCTTTTATACATTATTATAGTATTTGAATAGAACATGTGGCAACGATTAGATAATTCTTTAAATGATATGAATTTTGTGCATTCTGACTTATAATATTAACGAAATATAATACTTTTAAGTGAACCTAGCGTCATAGTGTCGCTACGGTAAACAAATAGAGTGAATTTTAAAGAATGCATTTATTATATTGTAGTTTATGCGCTGTCGGCGAAGTAGATTTAATTCAATCCAATAAGTTTAAACGAAATGCAAGAAAAAATGCGTATAATTTAATACTCCGTACAAGGAAGTCATGTGGTTACACAGATTTTTTTTCCTAGTGGAAGTATAACTAGAGTTATTTTATATTTAACCAAATAAATACTCGTAGCTAGGGAGTCATGTTATTGAGATAGTAACTATGCTATTTTTTTTTATTTAAAATAATGATTTTGAAAGTATTTATGTTGTTGTAACTCATTATACATCGCTCTAACGCATTATACACGAGGAAAGATCGTTCTTAGCAGGCCAACATGCCCATAGCTCTAAACAGTATAAACATTAATAAAAGTTTTCTCTTCTCAGGAAACCACCTTATATATCTCCGTGTGTTCACCCTTGCGCTGAACTCTCGAGGCGGGGAGGATTCTTTCACTCATACATAACAAAGTGCCTCCCTCCTGACTCTTCTGAAAAGACTTCTTTTACCTCTTTGTCCACGGGCCCTCGAGGCTGCAACCGGAATCATTAACAAAGGCACAGGATTTCACCACTGATGAAAATTATTGCATTCTGAAATCACTCATCCTAGACATATAACCTTTATGCCACCTTATCACAATGATGATGATGAGCTGGATGAGGTAAGCATGAGAAGAACGAAGTTTATGCTATTATAACATTGGCGAAGTTAGTAAAGTTCTCAAGACAGAGACATAATACAGCTTTATTAGTTTAGTTTTTCGAATTAATTATGAATAGAATTCTTTGCTTTTTAGGCTAGTTGTGTAATATTAACTAAAATGTCCCTCAGAGACTATTACACCGATAAGCAAATTATCGATCTCTTTGAAAAGATACAACAAAGTCTTGTGATGGTTTCATGTAAACTTTTTTTAATTAAACTTGATTTTAAACAGAAGGCATCAATTGTTTTTACAAGCAAAATCCTCCCTTTTGGATAATAAAATAACATATAATTTACAATTTAAAAATACTGTAGCCGGAAACTTTTAAAAAAGGGCTTAACAAAGGTGGTTCAAAGCCAAAACTTTAATAGCAGGATTTAACGTCGGCTAGCAACCGGCCACATAAAGTAAGAAATTTAGAACTAATTTTTCATAAAGACTAAAAACTGAAATTCATAATTTATAAATTTTAAATAATCCTATAAATGCAACAAAGAATTTAAAACAATTTAAGACCAAAACTTTTCAAACAAGTAATACCCCAATTAAAAAATTAATCAAATTTAAAGAAAAACGTACATAATAGAAGAGGAATTCAATCAACTTCAGTGCCACTTCGACTGGAGGAGGAACGTTGAAATCAACTGAAATCTCTCTTTAGCTGATGAACCATTTTAATGTATTTAAACTAGCGGGCAAGCCCGCCAGCTGAGCGGGCTGAAGCCCATTACTTCAGGGGATGGATGCCTTCGTGGTATTCTAAAGTTGGACCTAACTACCACTGTACAGCGATTTTACATTTGCTGCGCCCACTTTGTTAACGTATGCATGCAGAAGATACTGCATGCGGAAAACCACGAAAACACACATGCAGCCAGCCCGCTCGCCGGGATTAGAAAGTTGGACCGAACTACCAGTGTTCAGCGATTTTACCGCTCAGCTGCTTGTACGAAGTGTAATCGCGAAAATTTTCGGGTGTGATATTCCAACAGTATACTCGTTGTTAAAATTCCTTTATTTAAATTCTTTTTGGTAAACTCCAACTGCTGTCTATATATTTTATACTTAACATCTCTTTTGTAATTATGTTTCATAACAGTAAATATATACTGGCATTTAAATGCCTTTAAAATAGTAGAAAACATTTAAAAGCATTATGTTACAATTTTTTCATGCTCGGAAGTAATACTTTTAACTGCGAGCAAACCTTTGATCTTAGTCGTAACTGTAACTGCTTTCGGCGGCGTTTGTTTACATTTTTCAAGCGTGGGTTTTCGAGCTGATCAGTTTTCGTCAGTTATCTTTGTTTACCTTCTAAAAATGTTCTTCGAAGGGTCTTCTAAGACTCTTGATAATATTTTAGTCGTGAATTTGTTCTATTTTGATTATACTGGTAAATTTTTTTTTTTACTTATGCTATCATAATGCATACTATTAGCAAGTAGTATCATAAACCCAAAGCATCAGCGGTTCTAAAATAAAACTCGTGCATGTGTGAAGAATATTCATGGCAGATGGTCATTTGTAGATGCTGTTACCGCAGAAAAAATTGCTGACACTTAAAATTTAGCGGATATGACAAATGATAAAAGTCCAGCGTGAAAATCAATTGTGAATACAACTGCGAGTGTAAAGGCAGCTGAGTTGAAAACAACTTTTCAATCTACATCAAATTCTAATCAAAATTTGATTGAAAAGTGTTCCTATATTTTAATGAACAGCGAAATGTTTGTTGCATAATGCTACAACAGTTCTTCAGATGTAATATGAAAGGGAATATTTGGCTATTGAACTCGTTTGCAAATTGTGTAAGAAGGTGTTAATTTTAAAAAATCAAAAATTGTAAAACCAAAACTTGCAGATTATAAAATTGCTGGTAAATAACAGAATGTTAAATAATAATATGTGCAATGCTATGGAAATTCTAAGAACAGATAACAATTATCAAAATATTTTGAATAATTAGGCAACGACTACAGGAAGTGTCATTTTTACTTCCGTGTGTAATGTAGTGGTGTAGCGTATTCAGCTACGGCAAAGCACTCGAGTGCAATCTGCCTAAGGGGAGGGATGCCTTCTTGTCGGCTTTTTAAAGGAAAGTGGCATGGGGAAAATAACAAAAACACCCATGCAGCCACCCCATTCACTGGGATTCGAATGTTGGGTGTTTGTAAAAGACGCAACTTTG
Source organism: Stegodyphus dumicola (assembly GCF_044657685.1). Classification (NCBI taxonomy): domain Eukaryota; kingdom Metazoa; phylum Arthropoda; class Arachnida; order Araneae; family Eresidae; genus Stegodyphus; species Stegodyphus dumicola. The sequence goes on from NC_140771.1 coordinate 208,481,938, forward strand.
TGGAACAAACTCATTTGCTCATTACAGTCCTATCCCTCGAGTATATCAAATATCATGTGAATCATGCCCATGTCTTGCATCTGCTGCACACCTTGTTCCATCATTGTGTGGATATAGCTCATATTGTGTCAATAGTGTTGTATGTGTCCAATATCCCCTGTATATACATTTGAAAATATATATGTACATACATATAAACCAAATTAGTTAGTCGCCTGTTTTTATCGCATTCAAAATAAATAAATAACAGAAAATAATTTTTAAAATCTACCGAGTAAGTATTGCAGATGGGTGAGCTGCACCCACTCAATTCTTTGCTGGTGTCTACAATAGTTTCTGAGTGAAATTTGTGGAAATATTTTGTATTTAAATCAAAAACAGAAAAATAATTTTAAATCTATGATTAAAATTGTTTTTCTCACTTTCATTATTATTAACACGAAACCGAAGGGACTGAAGAATTTTTTCGTGTTAAAGGATAATGAAAAAAAAAAAAAAAAAAAAAAAAAAAAAAAAAAAAAAAAACATATTTTCAACAAAATTAAGTTTATTAGAGTACATTTTATTTGCACAGATATGCATATAGGCATGTATTTAATAAAAAATCAATGAAACAAAATCATCCACAAGAACTGCATTATTCATTTCGTTTTCTTTGTCGGAATCTGCATCAATGATATTTTTTTAGCTTTGAACAAACTCCAAAATATCCTTGTCTCCAATTATTTGGGGCTGTACACACATTATCATCAACTACTGCAACTGTTGTTCTTTGGATAACACAGTAGGGCAGCACACAGAAACTTTTCCAAACGTTTCATAAAATGTCAGTCGTGTGAACCCGTAAAATATTTTACTGTACCTATGTCTATAACACACAACTTTGGGAAAGACATTACAGGCCTATCCCTTGAGTATATTAAATACCATGCAAAACAAAATATTTTATATGAATGAAATCAGTTATTGCGTCAATAGTTCAAAGAAAAACAGAAAATAATTTTTAAAATCTACCGAGTAAGTACGCCAGATGGGCGAGCTACAATCCGTATTTATCTGAAAAGAAATAATAATAATAATAATAATTTCTTAGTTATAAGTTTATATTAAACACAAAAACTTGAACAGAAAAAAAAATGTAAACAGAAAAAATTGGTGGGCTTTTGACGGCATAAACTGCCTGACACCTGGGGTCTCCTCTGCAACCTCATCGACCAGGGGGTTATTTTTTCTCCCAGGTATCAGCCCCTTCCCTGGTCTGCTGTTACAGAATCATAGACAAAATTGCATCACTATATATAAATATGTATATATATATATATATTGATGCAATTGTATATACATATATACACACACGCACAATTAAGATATATATATATTTGTATGTGTTTACAAAAATGCAAGCAATGAATAAGAAAAATTATTTACAAAAATTTACATGTTCTATGTACACCTGAAAAGAAAAACATTTTAATTTGAATGAAATCATTTCTATATACACCTGAAAAAAAGTATTTACAAGTTCTATGTACATCTGAAAAGAAATGTATAAAAACATTTTAATTTGAATCAAATCATTTCTATATACACCTGAAAAAGAAATATTTTTATGTGATTGAAATCAGTTCCATAAATACCTAAAAAAGAAAAATACATAAAATGTTTTAAAATTAATGAACGCAATTGTATGTAGACCTGAAAAGGAAAATTTATAAAAAATATTTACAACATTGAAAAAATAATACAGCTTCCGATTGCCTAACTACTACAAATTCCACTTTGTAACAACAGACATAAAAGCCGACTAATGCATAATTCTCAAACTGTTTCAGCTTCATCTTGACTTGCTTCAATTTATCCCAGTCATCCAAAAACCTCAAATGTTTTTCATTTTTGCTTTGGCTTGATTAACTTCATTTTGTGTTGCAAAAATCTCACTGTTTCAATGTCTCGAGTAACTTTTTTACTGCAGAACCTCCCTGTAAACAATATTTCTTGTGAATACTTTAGAACATGCGGGCATCAAACGGCCTTGCTTCTTGGTGTCTTTCACTAAAACACGAACATTCCTCATAGACGAACATCTTGAAAAAGCTACGTAAAGCATTCCATGACTGAAAACTGGTTGCGGTAAATAAATCCCAACTTTCTTAAGTGTCTGTCCCTGTGACTTATTAATAGTCATACAAAACGCAAGCCTGATGGGAAACTGTCTTCGCTTGAGCTGAAAGGGGAGGTTTGAATCTGATGGTGAAAGTTCAACACGTGGAATGAAAACTCTCGATCCAGCATTCTGTCCAGAGATGACTTCACAATCTAAAACGTTTGGCATAATTCTCTTCACAATGAGCCTTGTTCCGTTGCAGAGTCCAACCGATGGATGTAGATTTCGTAGAAGCATAACTATAACTCCAACTTTCAAATTCAGACGATGAGGTGGCATTCCAGAAGGCGTCAGGCTGTGGATGAAATCCAGCTGATACGTTTCTTGTTCTTCTTCGTCATCGCAAATAACCGAGTCTGCACTGTAGTGCGTGAAAACTTGACCTGGAAACGTGGAAAGAATTTCTTCATTAAGCTTCAGAGCTTCCTCGTTCTTTGGACATAAAATCGCTTTACTGGCCAAGTCTTGTAAGTCGAATTCATTACCGCAGCCAAACATTTCTTCTACTATCGATCTGTTGACCACACACAAAGATGGAATTTCGATAATGTCTTCGTCCAAGCCAGTGTCATTTTTAAGACGACCGTCTCCCAACTGCAGAAGCCATTCTGAAAATTCTTGTTCTTCCGGATTCAATCGTATATTGGTGGAAAGCGTGCATTGTTTGAAATGTGGCCACAAAAAGGAGTTCCTGAGGCAGCTCTCGATCGCAGAAGTTCGGTTTCCATGTGCGACAACAGGTAATGTTTGTCTCCAGTCACCTCCTAAAACTAAGGTTTTACCGCCAAAAGGAACATCCAGTCCGGTCAAGTCTCTCAGCAATCTGTCGACAGCTTCCAAAGCGTAATGAGGCGTCATGGTGCATTCATCCCATATGAAAAGTTTCGCAGTCTTCAAGTACCTTCCTTCAGCGCTATCTTGTCTCACACGGCACGAAGAATTTTCCAGAAGTGGAACGGGCAACTTGAAAGTAGAGTGTACAGTTCTTCCACCGGTCAACAGCACAGCAGCAATGCCTGTCCACGCAACGGGAATGGCAACGTGGCCCATTCCTCGAACAGCATGAAGGATCGTCCTAAAAAGGAAAGTTTTTCCAGCTCCGGCAAACGCATTAACACAAAATGTCTTCGGTGTGTTAGGATTCTCATCTCGTACAGCTTCCAAAACCAAGTCGTAAACTAATTTCTGTTCAGGATTCAACATCCCGTTCAACACTTCGGCTTGTTCGTTTTCATACTGGACATCGATCTGCGGGACTTCGAGAGAAACAGCATCAGTCAATGTTGGTTGCGGGAGACCAAGAGAACATAGCGAAACATTGTGCACTTCTAACTGGTCTTCTATACTTCTCAGTGCAAGGCTGAAACTGTCTTCTAAGGAGTAACATCTCGCAAAATCTTCAGAAAGGGACTCTTTGAATTCATTCCACAAAGCGACGGGTTCCGCAGGGTTGCAGAAAACACAGATGAAGCAAAAAAGCTGTCTTAGCTGCGGTGGCATTTGAAAAGCTGATGCTTCTGCCAGAGTATTTTTCCATTCTTCGTCGTCTTGCAGCAGATGCCTTGCACGGCAGGCTTCCTTGAACGTTGAATACTCCACACCTTCGTAAGTTCTTAAGTCGGCAAAACTCTTCGCTCCTTTAACGTGACACAGCAGCAACCTCAGATGGAAACGCTCAACATCTTTCGGGCTAACAGAATACATTCTTGAAATGATGTAATCTCCAAGTCTAACTCGTGTCTGCCAGGCATGATTCCTCCAGGTGAAATGTTTAGGAATTTCGGCATACAGGTAACCATTCGCTTCGGGAACTGTCCTGTTCAGTTCAAACCATCCGGTGAGCATGGTATTTTTCTCGGCAGCTCTCTGGAAAGCATTCCTTTCTTCGGATTCGGCAAAATAGACGGGCTGCAGGTTTTCCAAATGAACCGGTAGTCGTATGATGGAGTGCGACTTGGAATGCATTCTCTTTTCAAACAGCCTCCACGCTGCTTCAGGGGCAGACACGTATCTTGCATTTAAGAAGCATTTGATCTCGTCCCACATTAAAGTTCTATCTCCAGATTCTTCCAGAACAACTTTAGCTGCATCATGACCCTTGTACACGTATTTGAACAAATACTTCACCGATTTTATGGAGCTGCATACTTCAACGTTTATGTGGGGGTTGTACTTTTTCGATAAATACGGATTGTAAGGAACGACCCATCTGTTATCGATGGCATGACCCTTAATCACGATAAAGTTTCCATCGTCCCTTCTTCTGTAGAGTGGGTAGCCATTCACGTTCTCTTTAGTTTCTGCCTGAAACGGTTTCGGAAATCCTTTCGAACATACACCATCACTCATGCAGGGAGAGTTTCTATTCAGTTCACCGCAGGGTCCGTGAATCATCGATGACTTCACAATGTCGTGTAGCTCCGGATGTCGAGTAGCATCTGGAAGTTCAGCACACACCAGCGAGTCGATGCACTCCGCATCTCTTATTTTATCTTCTTCCGCTAAAAACAACAAAAGGTGCATATGAGGCAGTCCTCTCTTCTGAAATTCGATGACATGTATATCTGCAATGGTCGCACCTAAGATGTGATTCTTTGTCAAATCATGCATCAAAGCTGTTTTCTTCAGGTCAAATACCCTCGAAACGATGTCCGGGCGATCGTGAGCCTTCTGTCCTGGGAATAAGTTTTCTGTTATTTCCGGCCATTTAGGGTTGCACGTGAAAGTCAAAAACAGATCCGGTTTACCAAAGTCGCGCACAATGGCCATCGAGTCCTGATAGTTTTGCTGCATGCAGCGAGGGCTTCCTATAAACGTTGACGGAAGTATAACCGGTATTCCAGGGCGGACGCCCGTCTCTTGACCAACTCTGTAAATGTGATCGGCAAGACCCATGTAAGTTTCCACTCTCAGATTCGTCTGATGGCTCCGGAGGTACGCAATCCTGTTGCCTTCAACTTTTACGTATGCATCCACGAGATATTGCTGAAACAATTTCCGGCCATACAAAATCGGGTTGTAGCAATCTCGTCGTACGGACACCCTGTGACTGTAAAACTGTAACTCTGTGTATTGCTGTCCGACTCTGAATCCTTGCTCGCCGTGAGGAAAGAAAAGTACGTACGTCATGGGTTCCAAGTTGGGATTTAAGGTACTGATGTTGATGAGACCGCCACCTCTCGGATGGATCACGATGTCTCGGTTTCGATGGAGGAGCGCCGTCCGTACTCTTGAAGACGACTGCAACTTCATTTTCTTTCGGAGCATTGTAACGTCCCCTGTGCTCGCCTGCAGCAACACTTTCACCCTTGATGTACATGCGGATATCCGCAGCAGTTTCGGCACCTTGCTCTCGTACAGTTTCTTCTTCGAATTCCTTCAGCATCTTGTAGGCTTCCGCATATGGATTAACGTTCCTTAAAACTGTGTCCAACTGTCTCAGGAGTTCGGCGTTCAGGGCAACATTTCCAAATATGTTCATTCTCTGCCTGAGGGCTTGATCCGAATCTAAAATGTACAGCTGAGCATACTGTTCTTGACCGGGATGAGGCGGATGAAGGTGGCTCGTTCGATGATATATGGCACCGTGAATCCTGAAGCAGTAGGGACCCGAACCCGAAGGCATTTCTATATTGGCACCCAATGAAGCAAAACTGAGCAGGCAGTTGTAAGTACGTATGTTGGCAAAAAACTCTTCAGAAAACGGGTGGTTCCCATTCATTAAATTGTGCCATTCTTCTGGATATCTTCTTTCAGCTTCGACAATTTTCCCATTGTTACAGCAGTGCATGTATCTTCCTCTTGCATTCCTTTCTCCCGTAAAGAACAATCCGTTGCAGAGATCGCAGGAAGCTTCCATTGAACCGGCGCTGTGTTGCTCAACATAAACTTCGAGTCCACATCTTCCTGCATTGTGAAGAGTGCTGCGTGAACGTTGTGCTGCATTCATGCGTAGCCTGTCTTCTCGTACGGACATTGTTTCTTCGGATAGGACTTGTCTGTGGCGTGCAGCGTCTCGCGTTCTTCGTGTAGCAGCGTCCTCTTCCGACTCTTCCGCTCGAACTTGACGATGACGATGAGAGTCCAGTCTGTGCCTCCTACTGGTTTCTTCTTCACTTTCTTGAGCACGCAAATTTTCTTGACATTGGGATTGCCTGCTGAGTCTCCTAATGGTTTCTTGTTCCGTTTCTGCAGCACGTAAATTTTCTTGATGTTGAGCTTTCCTGCCGAGTCTCGTAGCGGTTTCTTCTTCCGTTTCTTGAGCGCGTAGGTTTGCTTGCCGACGCGCTTGCGTGCTCAGTCTCGCAGCAGTTTCTTCTTCATTTTCTGCAGCTCGCCGTAAACTCTGTGCTTCAGCTCTTCGTCTTCTTGATGCATCTCCTGTAATGCCTCTTTTCCGTTTCGGCATTTCAGTACGTTAAAAAAAGCACTACTAAAATATTAACTCGACTCAAAAAATTGACTACGCAGATGAAAGAAAAAAATTGCTCATTAAACCAATACTGCTGGAAAAAAAATTAATGCATTCTATATGTATACAACACAAATTTTAAAATAATCCTAGACTAAATGAAAAATTTTCCACTTAAGAGCAAATTAATTTTAAAAAATCAAAAATGTAAAACAAAAACTTCCCTGTTAAAAAATTGCTGGCAAATAAGAAATAATATGGGTAATATTATGAAAAATTCCAAGCACAGATAAAAATTATGAAAATATTTCTAATAATTAGGTCAATCTGAGAACAATGCACATAAACAGAAAATGAAAACCTAAACACAAAATAAATAAAAGGTATAAATACAAATATAAATTAGGAACTTCTGAAATCAATTCTGAAATTCAAATAACAAACCTAACAAAATAACAAATCTAATAAAATATAGAACATTCGATCGCCTTAAAACGATAATTGTTATCGCACACAGGAAAATGTCAAAAATATAAAATGTAAATGCAATTTATCGAGCAACAATAACAGAAATATAAAACACGAATGAATAGATCTTTAAAAAAATACAAAATAATACATTAAATATATAAAAAGAGTCACCAAGTTAATGTTCCGAAGAATTCTCAAGTTCTAAACTAACAGGAGCATATAAAAGTCTAAAATACTACTTTAAATTACTAAAACTACAAATATAAATGCAAAAAACAATCAAATATCCTGTAAAAAGAAATAAAGATTAAGTGCAATGAGTAATAATAAGAATATTTACGAAATTTGAAATGCTGGAAAAAATTGCGACGGTCTCCTTCCAAATCCAAAATTCGTAAATAAATTTTTTGTTGCCAAACCAGGAAACTAAACTTTTGATTCTATTTGATCTGTTGCCAGACCGGGAAACAAAACTTTTTATTTTATCTATGACGTCATTTACTCGACTTATCAAGGGCATAAACCAATCTACATTCAACTAACGACAACTAAATGAAGAGAATGTTTCTATTTTTAGTTTTATTTTAGCTTTTCAGTTTATTCCTTTAAGTTATTTTAATTTTTATTTTTAGTTTGTTAGTGGCGAACGGCCTTGGCGTTCCCATTGCATTTTTATCTCCGACGACTGCCGAGACTGTTGCCACTCGGAAGACTGAGTGCCGAAATTATTGTTTTCGCAGTTTTTAATTAATAACTCCGCGGATTATTGTCGTACGAAGATGGGACCGGTATCGATGGATTTGTTGATTTTTTTCGAATCCGGAGATATGCGTTTCGAATTCCAACTCGGCGCCGTTCCCAAGTTATTCGAGAAAAACGAATTTGGCACTTGGCCAAATCCCTAAAACAGGGAAAACGGGTGAAAGAAAGTGCAAAACGTAGGGAAACGTAGGGGAAAAAGCAGTTTTTAATTAATATCTCGGCTAATTAAAGTCGCACGAAGATGCCGATGGTCAATATGGCGAGCCACGGGAATTCTGATTCCAACGGTACCTTCCGCTAAGCTCTACACCCAGCCGTTCCCGAGGAGATGATGTTACAAACACACAAACAGACAGAGGCACACAGATTTTAATAGTATAGACTAGCGGGCAAGCCCGCCAGCTGAGCGGGCTGAAGCCCATTACTTCAGGGGACGGATGCCTTCGTGGTATTCGAAAGTTGAACCGAACTAACAGTGTACAGCGATTTTAGGTTTGCTGCGCCCGCTTTATTAAAGTATGCATGCAGTATTTTCTCCATGCGGAAAATCACGAAAACACACATGCAGCCAGCCCGCTCGCCGGGATTAGAAAGTTTGACAGAACTATCAGTGTTCAGCGAATTAACAGCTTAGCCGCTTGTACGAAGTGTAATCGCGAAAATTTTCGGGCGTGATATTCCAACAGTATACTCGTTAAAATTCCTTTATTTAAATGCTTTTTGGTAAACTCCAACTTCTGTCTATAAATTTTATACTTAACATCTCTTTCGTAATTATGTTTCATAACAGTAAATATATACTGGCATTTAAATGCCTGTAAAATTGTAGAAAACATTTAAAAGCATTATTTTACAATTTTCTCATTCTCGGAAGTAATACTTTTAACTGCGAGCAAACCTTTGATCTTAGTCGTAACTGTAACTGCTTTCGGCGGCGTTTGTTTACATTTTTCAAGCGTGGGTTTTCGTCAGTTATCTTTGTTTACCTTCTAAAAATGTTCTTCGAAGGGTCTTCTAAGACTCTTGATAATATTTTAGTCGTGAATTTGTTCTATTTTGATTAGACTGGTAAATTTCTTTCGTTTTACGTATGCTATCATAATGCATACTATTAGCAAGTAGTATCATAAACCCAAAGCATCAGTGGTTCTAAAATAAAACTGGTGCATGTGTGAAGAATATTCATGGCAGATGGTCATTTGTAGATGCTGTTACTGCAGAAAAAATTGCTGACACTTAAAAAATAAATCTCCTTTAGTGGATATGAGAAATGATGAAAGTCCAGCGTGAAAATCAATTGCGAATACAACTGCGAGTGTAAAGGCAGCTGAGTTGAAAACAACTTTTCAATCTACATCAAATTCTAATCAAAATGTGAGTGAAATGTGTTCCTATATTTTAATGAACAGCGAAATGTTTGTTGCATAATGCTACAACAGTTCTTCAGATGTAATATGAAAGGGAATGTTTGGCAATGAACTCATTTGCAAATTGTATAAGAAGGTTTTAATTTTAAAAAATCAAAAATTGTAAAACCAAAACTTGCAGATTGTAAAATTGCTGGTAAATAACAGAATTTAAATAATAATATGTGCAATGCTATGGAAATTCTAAGAACAGATAACAATTATCAAAATATTTTGAATAATTAGGTAACGACCACAAGAAGCGTCATTTTTACTTCCGTGTGTAAAGTAGTGGTGTAACGTATTCAGCTACGGCAAAGCACTCGAGTGCAATCTGCCTAAGGGGAGGGATGCCTTCTTGTCGGCTTTTTAAAGGAAAGTGGCTCGTATACGCATGGGGAAAATAACAAAAACACCCATGCAGCCACCCCGTTCACTGGGATTCGAATGTTGGGTGTTTGTAAAAGACGCAACTTTGTGGAACAAACTCATTTGCTCATTACAGTCCTATCCCTCGAGTATATCAAATACCATGTGAATCATGCCCATGTCTTGCATCTGCTGCACACCTTGTTCCATCATTGCGTGGATATAGCTCATATTGTGTCAATAGTGTTTTATGTGTCCAATATCCCCTGTATATACATTTGAAAATATATATGTACATACATATAAACCAAATTAGTTAGTCGCCTGTTTTTATCGCATTCAAAATAAATAAATAACAGAAAATAATTTTAAAAATCTACCGAGTAAGTATTGCAGATGGGCGGGCTGCACCCACTCAATTCTTTGCTGGTGTCTAAAATAGTTTCTGTGTGAAATTTGTGGAAATATTTTATATTTAAATCAAAAACAGAAAAATAATTTTAAATCTATGATTAAAATTGTTTTTCTCACTTTCATTATTATTAACACGAAACTGAAGGGACTGAAGAATTTTTTCGTGTTAAAGGATATTGAAAAAAAAAAAAAAAAAAAAAAAAAAATATTTTCAACAAAATTAAGTTTATTAGAGTACATTTTATTTGCACAGATATGCATATAGGCATGTATTTAATAAAAAATCAATGAAACAAAATCATTCACAAGAACTGCATTATTCATTTCGTTTTCTTTGTCGGAATCTGCATCAATGATATTTTTTTAGCTTTGAACAAACTCCAAAATGTCCTTATCTCCAATTATTTGGGGCTGTACACACATTATCATCAACTACTGCAACTGTTGTTCTTTTGATAACACAGTAGGGCAGCACACAGAAACTTTTCCAAACGTTTCATAAAATGTCAGTCGTGTGAACCCGTAAAATATTTTACTGTACCTATGTCTATAAAAGACACAACTTTCGGAAAGACATTACAGGCCTATCCCTTGAGTATATTAAATATCATGCAAAACAAAATATTTTATATGAATGAAATCAGTTATTGCGTGAATAGTTCAAAGAAAAACAGAAAATAATTTTTAAAATCTACCGAGTAAGTACGCCAGATGGGCGAGCTACAATCCGTACTTATCTGAAAAGAAATAATAATAATAATAATAATTTCATAGTTATAAGTTTATATTAAACTCAAAAACTTGCACAGAAAAAAAAAATTAAACAGAAAAAAATTGGTGGGCTTTTGACGGCATAAACTGCCTGACACCTGGGGTCTCCTCTGCAATCTCATCGACCAGGGGGTTATTTTTTCTCCCAGGTATCAGCCCCTTCCCTGGTCTGCTGTTACAGAATCATAGACAAAATTGCATCACTATATATAAATATGTATATATATATATATATTGATGCAATTGTATATACATATATATACACACACGCACAATTAAGATATATATATATTTGTGTGTGTTTACAAAAATGCATGCAATGAATAAGAAAAATTTTTTACATTTGAAAAGGAAAATTAGCATGTTCTATGTACACCTGAAAAGAAAAACATTTTAATTTGAATGAAATCATTTCTATATACACCTGAAAAAAAGTATTTACAAGTTCTATGTACATCTGAAAAGAAATGTATAAAAACATTTTAATTTGAATCAAATCATTTCTATATACACCTGAAAAAGAAATATTTTTATGTGATTGAAATCAGTTCCATACATACCTAAAAAAGAAAAATACATAAAATGTTTTAAAATTAATGAACGCAATTGTATGTAGACATGAAAAGGAAAATTTATAAAAAATATTTACAACATTGAAAAAATAATACAGCTTCCGATTGCCTAACTACTACAAATTCCACTTTGTAACAACAGACATAAAAGCCGACTAATGCATAATTCTCAAACTGTTTCAGCTTCATCTTGACTTGCTTCAATTTATCCCAGTCATCCAAAAACCTCAAATCTTTTTCATTTTTGCTTTGGCTTGATTAACTTCATTTTGTGTTGCAAAAATCTCACTGTTTCAATGTCTCGAGTAACTTTTTTACTGCAGAACCTCCCTGTAAACAATATTTCTTGTGAATACTTTAGAACATGCGGGTATCAAACGGCCTTGCTTCTTGGTGTCTTTCACTAAAACACGAACATTCCTCATAGACGAACATCTTGAAAAAGCTACATAAAGCATTCCGTGACTGAAAACTCGTTGCGGTAAATAAATTCCAACTTTCTTAAGCGTCTGTCCCTGTGACTTATTAATAGTCATACAAAATGCAAGCCTGATGGGAAACTGTCTTCGCTTGAGCTGAAAGGGGAGGTTTGAATCTGATGGTGAAAGTTCAACACGTGGAATGAAAACTCTCGATCCAGCATTCTGTCCAGAGATGACTTCACAATCTAAAACGTTTGGCATAATTCTCTTCACAATGAGCCTTGTTCCGTTGCAGAGTCCAACCGATGGATGTAGATTTCGTAGAAGCATAACTATAACTCCAACTTTCAAATTCAGACGATGAGGTGGCATTCCAGAAGGCGTCAGGCTGTGGATGAAATCCAGCTGATACGTTTCTTGTTCTTCTTCGTCATCGCAAATAACCGAGTCTGCACTGTAGTGCGTGAAAACTTGACCTGGAAACGTGGAAAGAATTTCTTCATTAAGCTTCAGAGCTTCCTCGTTCTTTGGACATAAAATCGCTTTACTGGCCAAGTCTTGTAAGTCGAATTCATTACCGCAGCCAAACATTTCTTCTACAATTGATCTGTTGACCACACACAAAGATGGAATTTCGATAACGTCTTCGTCCAAGCCACTGTCATTTCTAAGACGACCATCTCCCAACTGCAGAAGCCATTCTGGAAATTCTTGTTCTTCCGGATTCAATCGCATATTGGTGGAAAGCGTGCACTGTTTGAAATGTGGCCACAAAAAGGAATTCCTGATGCAGCTCTCGATCGCAGAAGTTCGGTTTCCATGTGCGACAACAGGTAATGTTTGTCTCCAGTCACCTCCTAAAACTAAGGTTTTACCGCCAAAAGGAACATCCAGTCCGGTCAAGTCTCTCAGCAATCTGTCGACAGCTTTCAAAGCATAATGACGCGTCATGGTGCATTCATCCCATATGAAAAGTTTCGCAGTCTTCAAGTACCTTCCCTGAGCCCTATCTTGTCTCACACGGCACGAAGAAGTTTCCAGAAGTGGAACGGGCAACTTGAAAGTAGAGTGTACAGTTCTTCCACCGGTCAACAGCATAGCAGCAATACCTGTCCACGCAACGGGAATGGCAACGTGGCCCATTCCTCGAACAGCATGAAGGATCGTCCTAAAAAGGAAAGTTTTTCCAGCTCCGGCAAACGCATTAACACAAAATGTCTTCGGTGTGTTAGGATTCTCATCTCGTACAGCTTCCAAAACCGAGTCGTAAACTAATTTCTGTTCAGGATTCAACATCCCGTTCAACACTTCGGCTTGTTCGTTTTCATATTGGACATCGAACTGCGGGACTTCGAGAGAAACAGCATCAGTCAATGTTGGTTGCGGGAGACCAAGAGAACATAGCGAAACATTGTGCACTTCTAACTGGTCTTCTATACTTCTCAGTGCAAGGCTGAAACTGTCTTCTAAGGAGTAAGATCTCGCAAAATCTTCAGAAAGGGACTCTTTCAATTCATTCCACAAAGCGACGGGTTCCGCAGGGTTGCAGAAAACACAGATGAAGCAAAAAAGCTGTCTTAGCTGCGGTGGCATTTGAAAAGCCGATGCTTCTGCCAGAGTATTTTTCCATTCTTCGTCGTCTTGCAGTAGATGCCTCGCACGGCAGGCTTCCTTGAACGTTGAATACTCCACACCTTCGTAAGTTCTTAAGTCGGCAAAACTCTTCTCTCCTTTAACGTGACACAGCAGCAACCTCAGATGGAAACGCTCAACATCTTTCGGGCTAACAGAATACATTCTTGAAATGATGTAATCTCCAAGTCTAACTCGTGTCTGCCAGGCGTGATTCCTCCAGGTGAAATGTTTAGGCACTTCGGCATACAGGTAACCATTCGCTTCGGGAACTGTCCTGTTCAGTTCAAACCATCCGGTGAGCATGGTATTTTTCTCGGCAGCTCTCTGGAAAGCATTCCTTTCTTCAGATTCGGCAAAATAGACGGACTGCAGGTTTTCCAAATGAACCGGTAGTCGTATGATGGAGTGCGACTTGGAATGCATTCTCTTTTCAAACAGCCTCCATGCTGCTTTAGGGGCAGACACGTATCTTGCATTTAAGAAGCATTTGATCTCGTCCCACATTAAAGTTCTATCTCCAGATTCTTCCAGAACAACTTTAGCTGCATCATGACCCTTGTACACATATTTGAACAAATACTTCACCGATTTTATGGAGCTGCATACTTCAACGTTTATGTGGGCGTTGTACTTTTTCGATAAATACGGATTGTAAGGAACAACCCATCTGTTATCGACGGCATGACCCTTGATCACGATAAAGTTTCCGTCGTCCCTTCTTCTGTAGAGTGGGTAGCCGTTCACGTTCTCTTTAGTTTCTGCCTGAAACGGTTTCGGAAATCCTTTCGAACATACACCATCACTCATGCAGGGAGAGTTTCGATTCAGTTCACCGCAGGGTCCGTGAATCATCGATGACTTCACAATGTCGTGTAGCTCCGGATGTCGAGTAGCATCTGGAAGTTCAGCACACACCAGCGAGTCGATGCACTCCGCATCTCTTATTTTATCTTCTTCCGCTAAAAACAACAAAAGGTGCATATGAGGCAGTCCTCTCTTCTGAAATTCGATGACATGTATATCTGCAATGGTCGCACCTAAGATGTGATTCTTTGTCAAATCATGCATCAAAGCTGTTTTCTTCAGGTCAAATACCCTCGAAACGATGTCCGGGCGATCGTGAGCCTTCTGTCCTGGGAATAAGTTTTCTGTTATTTCCGGCCATTTAGGGTTGCACGTGAAAGTCAAAAACAGATCCGGTTTACCAAAGTCGCGCACAATGGCCATCGAGTCCTGATAGTTTTGCTGCATGCAGCGAGGGCTTCCTATAAACGCTGACGGAAGTATAACCGGTATTCCAGGGCGGACGCCCGTCTCTTGACCAACTCTGTAAATGTGGTCGGCAAGACCCATGTAAGTTTCCACTCTCAGATTCGTCTGATGACTCCGGAGGTACGCAATCCTGTTGCCTTCGACCTTTACGTATGCATCCACGAGATACTGCTGAAACAATTTCCGGCCATACAAAATCGGGTTGTAGCAATCTCGTCGTAGGGACACCCTGTGACTGTAAAACTGCAGCTCTGTGTATTGCTGTCCGAATCTGAATCCTTGGTCGCCGTGAGGAAAGAAAAGCACGTACGTCATCGGTTCCAAGTTGGGATTTAAGGTACTGATGTTGATGAGACCGCCACCTCTTGGATGGATCACGATGTCTCGGTTCGATGGAGGAGCGCCGTCCATACTCTTGAAGACGACTGCAACTTCATTTTCTTTCGGAGCATTGTAACGTCCTCTGTGTTCGCCCGTACCTACACTTTCACCCTTGATGTACATGCGGATATCCGCAGCAGTTTCGGCGCCTTGCTCTCGTAGAGTTTCTTCTTCGAATTCCTTCAGCATCTTGTAGGCTTCGGCATATGGATTAACGTTCCTCAAAACTGCGTCCAACTGTCTCAGCAGTTCGGCATTCAGGGCAACATTTCCAAACATGTTCCTTCTCTGCCGGAGCGCTTGATCCGAATCTAAAATGTACAGCTGAGCATATTGTTCTTGACCGGGATGAGGCGGATGAAGGTGGCTCGTCCGATGATATATGGCACCATGAATCCTGAAACAGTAGGGACCCGAACCTGTAGGCATTTCTATATTGGCACCCAATGAAGCAAAACTCAGCAGGCAGTTGTAAGTGCGTATGTTGGCAAAAAACTCTTCAGAAAACGGGTGGTTCCCATTCATTAGATTGCACAATTCTTCTGGATATCTTCTTTCAGCTTCGACAATTTTCCCATTGTTACAGCAGTGCATGTATCTTCCCCTTGCGTTCCTTTCTCCCGTAAAGAACAATCCGTTGCAGAGATCGCAGGAAGCTTCCATTGAACCGGCGGTGTGTTGCGCAACGTAAACTTCGAGTGCACATCTTCCTGCATTGTGCAGAGTGCTACGCGAACGTCGTGCTGCATTCCTGCGTAGCCTGTCTTCTCGTACAGACATTGTTTCTTCGGATCTGACTTGTCTGTGACGTGCAGTGTCTTGCGTTCTTCGTGTAGTAGCGTCCTGTTCCGACTCTTGAGTGCGCAAGTTCTCTTGACGTTGCACTTGCCTGCTGAGTCTCCTACTTGTTTCTTCTTTCGTTTCTTGAGCACGTAGGTTTGCTTGCCGATGTGATTGCCTGCAGAGTCTCGAACTGGTTTCTTCTTCCGTTTCTTGAGCGCGTAAGTTTTCTTGCTGTTGTGCTTGCGTGCAGAGTCTCATAGCGGTTTCTTCTTCCGTTTCTTGACCACGTAGGTTTGCTTGACGATCTGCTTGCGTACTCAGTCTGCTAACGGTTTCTTCTTCCGTTTCTTGACCACGTAGATTTGCTTGGCGCTCTGCTTGCGCACTCAGTCTGCTAGCGGTTTCTTCTTCCATTTCTTGACCACGTAGGTTTGCTTGGCGCTCTGCTTGCGCACTCAGTCTGCTAGCGGTTTCTTCTTCTGTTTCTTGACCACGTAGGTTTGCTTGGCGCTCTGCCTGCGCACTCAGTCTGCTAGCGGTTTCTTCTTCCGTTTCTTGAACACGTAGGTTTGCTTGGCGCTCTGCTTGCGCACTCAGTCTGCTAGCGGTTTCTTCTTCATTTTCTGTAGCTCGCCGTAACCTTTGTGCTTCAGCTCTTCGTCTTCTCGATGCATCTCCCGTAATGCTTCTTTTCCGTTTCGGCATTTCGGTGTGTTAAAAAAAATACTACTCTACTAAAACAATAACTGAACTAAAAAAGTAATAATCGAACGTAAAAGATGAAAGAAAAAAACTTGTTCGTTAAAACAGTACTCCTGAAAATTAGTTAATGCATTCTAAATGTAAATAATTCCAGACTAAATGAAAACTTATCCGCTCAAGAGCTACTTAATTTAAAAAAGTCAAAAATTCTGAAACCAAAACTTGCCGATTACAAAATTGCTGGTAAATACCAAATAATATGGGTAATACTATGAAAATTCTAAGCACACATAACAATCATGAAAATATTTCTAATAATTCAGCTAATCTGAAAACAATGCGCATAAAAATAAAATGAAAATTACAAACACAAAATAAATAAAAGTATAAATGCAAAGATAAATTAAAAAGTTATGAAATCAATTCTGAAATTTAAAAGCAAAAATGAACTAATACATCTAAAAAAGGAACATTCGATCACCTTAAAACGATAGTTATTATCGTACAACAACTCACGTATAAAGAAAATGAAAAAAATAAAAGTATAAAAGTATAAATAAAAGTATAAATGCAAAGATAAATTAAAAAGCTATGAAATCAATTCTGAAATTTAAAAGCAAAAATGAACTAATACATGTAAAAAAAGAACATTCGATCGCCTTATAACGATAGTTATTATCGTACAACAACTCACGTAAAAACAAAATGAAAATTATAAACACAAAATAAATAAAAGTATAAATGCAAAGATAAATTAAAAAGCTATGAAATCAATTCTGAAATTTAAAAGCAAAAATGAACTACTACATCTAATAAAAGAACATTCGATCGCCTTAAAACGATAGTTGTTACCGCACACAGTAAAATGTTAAAAATATAAAACGTAAATGAAATTTTTTAAGCAACAAAAACACAAATATATAATACGAATGAATATATCTTTAAAAAAATACGAAGAAAATATTAAATATATCACAAAAATTGATGTTCCTAAGAATTCTCAAGTTCTAACCTAACAGAAGCATATAAAAGTCTAGAATACTACTTTAAAGTACTAAAACTACAAATATAAATGCAAAAAACAATCAAATGTCCTGTAAAAAGAAATAAAGATTAGGTGCAATATGTAATAATATGGATATTTACGATATTTGGTATCAGAGAAAATTTTCGTACGCTATCCTTCCGAAACACAAATTCGTAAATAAATTTTTTGTTGCCATACCAGGAAACAAAACTTTTGATTCTATTTGATCTGTTGCCAAACCAGAAAGCAAAACTTTTATTTTATGTTTGACGTCGATTAAACCAATCTGCAATCAATTAACGACAACTAAATGAAGAGAATGTTTCTATTTTTAGTTTTATTTTATTTTTAGTTTATTCCTTTAAGTTATTTTCATTTTTTATTCTCAGTTTTTTAGAGGCGAAGGGCCTTGGCGATTAGAAGCATTTTTATATGAAGCGACTACCGAGACTGTTGCCACTTGGAAGAATTAGCGCTGAAATAAATGATTTCGCAGTTTTAAATTAATAACTCCGCCGATTATTGTCGTACGAAGATGGGACCGGTATCGATGGATTCGTTGATTTTTTTGGCATCCGGGGATATGCGTTTCGAATTCCAACTCGGCGCCGTTCCGGAGATATTCGAGAAAAACGAATTTGGCACGCAGCCAAATCCCTAAAACAGGGAAAACCCGAGTAAGAAAGTGAAAAACGTAGGGAAAGTAGGGAGAAAATTAGTTTTTAATTAATATCTCGGCTAATTATAATCGCACGAAGATGCCAATGGTCAAAATGGCTTCCCACGGACACGACGAATCCAACGGTACCTTCCGCTAAGCTCTACACCCAGCCGTTCTTGAGAAGATGATGTTACAAACAAACAAACAAACAAACAGACGCGCACAGATTTTAATAGTATAGACTAGCGGGCAAGCCCGCCAGCTGAGCGGGCTGAAGCCCGCTTTTCATTGTTCAATGTTCATTGTTCAATGTCCATTGTAATTTCGCCGGTATTCGAAAGTTGGACCGAACTACCAGTGTTCAGGGGTTTTGAGCTTGTTCCCCCTGCTTTATTCCCGTGCGCATCCAGAAGATAATGCATACACGTTACACATGCGGAAAATCACTGAAACACACATAGATTCAGCGTGTTGGCTGGGATTCAAAGTTGGACCGAACTACCATCGTTCAACGGTTTTGACCGGGTTACGCCCGCTTTATTCACGTATTCATCCAGCAGATACTCCGTATACGATACACATGCCTAAAATCACGAAAACATGCAATCAGCCAACCCGCTAGCCGGGATTCATAAGTTGGACCGAATTACCAGCATTCAACGTTTTTTCGAGGGATTCATCCGCTTTATTCACCAATTCATCCAGAAGATACTGCATACACGGTACACATGCGTAAAATCCCGCAAACACCCATGGACCCAGCCCGTTTTCCGGGATTCGAAAGTAGGACCAAACTACCAGTGCTCAGCGGTTCTGCGTGGACTGCGCCCGCTTTACTTGCATATGCATCCAGAAAATACTGCCTACACTATACACATGCGGAATATCACGAAAACACCGATACAGCTAGCCCGTTAGCCGAGATTCGAAAGTTGAACCGAACTACCAGTGTTCAGCGGATTTGCGCGAAGTTCGACCGCTTTATTCAATTATGCATACGCGTAAAATCCCGCAAACACCCACGGACCAAGAGAAATTCAATTTAAAAACCCTGAAGAAAAAGTTACGTATTTTTGTGCATTTTTCCGGCTCAATTTCTGTAATTAAGAAAAATTCAGTAAAATTTTGTATCTCGGGAACCAATCATGCGATCGGCTCCAAATTTAGAAATTTACAACTGATAGATGGTCAGATGAAAGATGCTCTTTGTTCTAGATTGATTGGAAAATTAGATCATTAATTAGCATAATGAATAAAAAAGCGCCACTACGCTAATTTCATTCCCAGCGAATGGCCTTGACGATTCCAACAGTGGAGCGGATACCATCTCCCACCCCCGACACCCGTCGCTTTCCGAGTCGAAGGCCGTCAACCACGAGTTAGGAAGGGGAGATAAACGTAGTAGCGCTTTTTTAATGAACCTGCTAATTAGGCTCCTAATTAGCAAAACAGTTTACAATCAACGCTAACGTTCATTTGAGCATCCGGGAAGTGCAAAATTCAAAATTTGAAAAAAATCGGTCGGTTAGATCGGGAGATACGTATTTTTGGTGCATTTTTCCGACTCATTTTGTTTAATTAAGGAAAATTCGTAATTTGGGAACCAATCATCCAATTTTCTTGAAATTTCGAAATTTTTAATTCTCGGATCTTCAAACGACGTATGCCGTTTGTTGCAAGTCGATCGGCCAATTAGACGCTTAATTAGCGACATGACTAAAAATGCTCCAGTACCTTTATTTCGCCCCTTGCCGCGGAGAAATATCCCTTTCATAGGGAAAAACCCAACAAAGAAAGCGAAAGAAACGCCAAAAACGTAGGGAAAAATGAGTTTTTAATTAATATCTCGGCTAATTAAAGTCGCACGAAGATGCCGATGGTCAATATGGCGAGCCACGGGAATTCTGAATCCAACGGTACCTTCCGCTAAGCTCTACACCCAGCCGTTCTTGAGAAGATGATGTTACAAACACACAAACAGACAGAGGCACACAGATTTTAATAGTAATAGTATAGATTATAATAGTTCACTAGGAAAATTCTGGCATCGCCTCAAAGCAAGGAAAAAACATAGTAAATTCTAATTAGAATCTTCTACCTTAAATAAAGAGAATTCTATTTAAAGAATTGAAAATGCAAGTCAAATAATAAAAAACTTCAGTTAAAAATTCAAATCAAAATTTTACCTTTTAAACAAATAGCATATAATCCAAAGAATTTAAAACGTAAGTGAAATTATAAAACTTAGGTGAAAAGATTTAATAAAAACTCACAAGAAGTAATTAAAAACGTCGAACACTTTCATTAGAACACAATCGAAACAATGAATTCGGTATGGTAGTGACGTACAGGTTTGCCAATTTGGCTTCATTGGCGAAACTAAAATACCTTGGAGAGAAAGTAATCGCTTAAAAGGCTAAAACTGGAACAAAAGATGGAATTTTGAAACTAAAAGAAAAACGTTTAAATACTTCTAATGAAAATTTTTTTATTTTGACAAAGAAAAAGATTACTTTATTAATTAAAATGAAATTTAAGTAAATTCTGACACTTTTAGAACAAAAATGGAAATAAAGAATATCACTCAGTGTAAAATTTTAATTAAATTTTAAAATCAATTCTTCTTTAAAAATAGTAGATTCAAAAAGGTGCCCTAAAAGTGGCCAAAACTTTTTGATAATTGTTTTGTAGATATACGCGTAGAAAAATCCGTAAAGTTGAATTTTAGATTTTTTAATTTTTGTTATTTAAAATTACCGAAAAGAATTGAAAAAAGAAGTATAAAAACTGTTGTTAGAAAAGTAAAAAGTCTTCACGTCATGGGCTTATCTTGACGACTTTGACTATATAAGGCCCTTGTTTAATAACAGAATTGAGAGAAAATATAAAAATAAACAAAAAATAAAATCCTATAAACCCTTTAAAACATCCTTCTTCATCTTTCTTTTTTGTAGCTTTAAGATAAAAAAATCATAGGGTGTGGATTAATTACTTCAGATTTCTTTAAAAGACTATTAATGAATTTTAAAGGAAGTTCATTTTCTTTTAAAATTTTGATGAGAATTAGAATTTCCTCTTTTTGTGTTTTTATTTCAATACAAACTTTTTTAATTCTGCTAATTTGCAATAACTATAATTTTGAGTAGTATATGCAATAAGTTATTTAGATATGCTGGAGTTCCAATTCATAAGTTTATAAGTTGAAATATTAAATCTTTTCTTTTATCAAAAAGTTTAATTTCTGTTAGATTATGAATACTTAGATTAAGGTAAACTATTTCTGTTTGGTCTTTATTGGTCTTATTAAATATTAGACAATTTCGGTAGATGTTGCTGTTTTTGATGAGATTATAATTGTTGAAAGTATAATGTAGTAAATTCAATATATCTATCTATAAGTGTGTTCAAATTTACTGAAATCGTTATCAGAAATGCATTCTAGGAATTTGAATTCTTTAAAAAATAGAAATAAGTTACAAGCATGAATGGAATATGAATTTCTCATTGGAATTCCTTGTGTTTGCAGGTAAAGAGAGTTTGAATGTATAATACAGTTATTGCCCAGCGAAAAATGTAGAAATTCTTTCCATTTTTGTAACTCCAGAATATTAAGTGTTTCGGGGAAGAATTCTGTCATTTCTAAAAGACTTTCATAGATTTCTTTGAGTGGCAGAGACGTGTAGAGGTTTACAAAGTCATAGCGGTTAATATTGTAAATTTTAAGGTTTCTAACATCCTAAATGATTTTCAAGTTGTCGTAAAAAATCCAGCAGAATTTTATGATGTTGGGAGGCTCCAACTTGTCAGCAACAGTAGTAGTGACTGCTATGAACTGGAAATTACACAGACTCTTAAGAAGGGTTTAACTCCCTTTTTATTTCACTTTAGAATTCACAGTTGCGTTCACTTGACGCTCACAAACTACGCCGACCCGGCGGTTAAACAAAAATAGAAAAGTACAACTAAAAATAAATGACAGGATGAATAACTAACGAAGTCACTATCTACGAGGCTATATAATCGTAACTATCTTAACCGCGTTCTAAGATACAGCTGAGATTCAGCAAACTTTCTGATTAAGAATTTGAAAGATTCAGCAAACTTTCTGATTAAGAATTTGAAAGATTCAACGAACTGTCGAAATAGTCACACAGGCCGGAACGCGCGGTTCTTAAGCTTTCTACCAAGCAACCTTCCCGCTCGTGATTCAAGAAGCACACTTACAATCTCCCTTCCCTTCTATTTAAACTCAATTACTTCTGCTAAAAATTTGAATACTCTGCGCGTTCTACTACGATTTACATACTCTGGAATTGGCAATTCCAGGGGAAAGTAAAGGCTTGACAGGAAAGATAGCTTAAAATAAATGTTAGTTAAAATAAATATAAACCCTACAAGTTCTTTTTTTTTTTAAACTTCTTCAAAAATTGTATTACAAATAGTTTTAAGTAGATTGTTAAAAATATTAGCAACATTCTTCTTGAAGTTGCTTTTGCTATTGGCTATAAATCTAAATCTGACAGGACACACAACACAGAAAGAATGACCATGATATAATTGATATACTCAATCTACAGTCTGATCCTAGCAATCAAATCGCAAGCTATTTTGGTAGGCTGAGAAGTTCGGATACAGGAAATATAATCACGTGTAGGGGGTCAAAAATACTTCTTAGCTGTCTACATGGCGTAACAATGTATAAAAACAGTAAAAATAAGCAAAAACGCAATAACTATTAATAGTGAATAAATGTTTGTCGATGTTACTGGATAGTGAGAATAACACAATAAGAATAAAGTATTTTAGTAAGAATAAAACATTTAATTCAAATCACATTAGTTCTGAAATGCAGTTTGAGTAATCTGGAAAACACGCGCAATGAAGTAACTGCGGCATCTCTCTCGTTAACTAGAAACTGGATCCTAGCACATAGTTTTCTTTGACGGTAGAAAGTAACACGTTCTATTTCTCAGAAATGTTTCTCAGAATTCTTGCTCACAATACCCTGCCAAGATCGAAGAACTTCACGAAAAATATTAGCTTATTATTAAAGTCAACCCACAATCAGAAACCATATTGCGACAGCGAAATATGAACCCGTGTCGGCGAAATCTATTTTTATGTGCTTATAGAGTTATATATGTATTTCAGTTTTATTTTAATACCATCATGACATATAGGTTTGAAACAGACAGGCACATTTATTAATTATCGTTAGTAGTAATTATTATATAAATTATTAAAACTATTTCTATAGTTTAAATTATACTACAGTTATTATTTTATAATTATTACTCAGTTATTATATAGTTATTATTTAAGTAAATGCATTTTATTAAAGTTTCCCTCAGTCCCATCCTGGCTGATATCTACATACATTTTATTAGTTTAAATTATTGTTATTAGTTATTTCTGAAATTTAAAGAAACCCTTTTTTTAAAGAAATTATGCTGGAGCAATAAGATTTTCATTCTATTTTAGATCTCAGTCATTTAGATTGATATTTGATGAAAAGGAAATATCTTTATATTATACAAAGTCTGAACTTTTAATCGGCAGTCCAATTTATTCGTGCACAGCTAGAGATAGAAAAAATAGAGGGAGAAGAAAGGAGAAATCAAACAATCCAGTCATTTATTATTTAATGTTTTCATGTGTCTCGTAGAAAGTGCAGCAGCTGAGTTTAAATAACAGCAATACTACAGCAATATTTTTATATAGAACCAAGTTCCATTCAGTTCAAAAAAAGGAAAAAGTCACTTTTCCGTATTATTCTATCAATACAGATTCAGAGTTCTATATTTAATGGTCATTCTTTTACGTTAACCTATATTTTAAAACATCTAGTGTGGATAACACATGATTTTCTTCTATAGCCTTTTAAATTATGCACATTTTTTTGCTGCTCTTCATTTAAATTTAATTCCTCAAATTTCATTACAGATATATTTCTCATTCAATCAATACAGTTCTCACTTCGCAATAAGTTATAATAAGTTCGCAATTAATTATATAATTAAAACGAATTGTTTAATACAGTATTTTCAAACAGTGTGGAGAAAATTGCTATGATACGTTCCATCATAAAATATTGTCCTCTAGAGAATTACGCTCTTATTTAATAAAGCAGGGACTTAAATATTTTAGATTTACGTCTAGAATATTATTTCAATTTTATGTGCATTTATTTCACTAAATCGTTTCCTCGTGAAGATTGCACAAATAAAATATCGTGCAAGTAACAATGTGTTTTATTTTGCCAAGAGGATATATACTCACACTTAAAACAATAACCACCTCAGAAGAGGTTACATTCAAGTTATTTAATAAACATATTTTCGGCATATTAATTTATGTTTAATTTTGGGCATATTAATTTATATTTTTCTGTGTTCTTACATTTGTTTTATGCCATGTGTTATCATGAATTATTTCCACATACACTGGTGTGTAAATCTTAAGCAATAATACAAATTTTAATCAGATAACCATGCAGTTGCAGAAAAGGGGTTCTTTCTATCGGTACAATGAACACGCAATTCAGTAGAAAGGTCATGCATATGCAAATGTCCGAAAAAAAAAACATTACAGGCTACGTAATCGTACGCAAAACGCGTGCGCTCCACTCGAGACTACCATGAAACGAAGGAGGAAGACGCAATTAAAGACATTCGCTGCAAGTACAAGTGAAATATGACTAGAAGAAATTCTCTGAATAATTTCACGAGTGGAAGAATGATCGGATCGTGATTTACTGAGTCCAGACACCTTCACAAAGATGGTCTATTCGCCCGCCATCCTGAACGCTGCATCCCTTTGAAAGTTGGACATCGGCACCACCGTTTAGAATGGTGCAAGGAGCGCAAAAACTAGGCATCTCATCAATGGAGTCGTGTCCTCCTTACGGATGAGAGTCGTTTTAGTACCCCAAGCGATTCTCAACGCCAACTTATTTGGAGAGAGGTAAGGACACGGTTTAATCTCAGTAACATCGCAGAAAGAGACCATTACGGTGCCCTGGAGATCTCGTCTGGGGAGGCATTATGCTGAACAGGCGGACAGAGCTCCACGTTTTCGACAGAAGTTCTGTAACCGGAGATCGCTATTGTCAGGAGGTAATCCTTCCCTATGTGCGTCTGTTCCGAAGTGCAATTGGACCAGACTTCGTTTTTATGGATGACAATGCACGGCCACACCGGACTCATGCTGTTCAGAAGATACTGAAAAGTGAAGATATCACTCGAATGAATTGGCCAGCGTACTCGCCTGATTTAAATCCCATAGAACATGTATGGGATGCTTTGGGGAGACGACTTGAGGCACGATTACATCCTCCGGCGAACACCCAGCAACTGAAACAGATGCTGATTGAGGAATGGGCACTCTCACCTCAAGATCTGTTGGACAATCTGGTGCTGAGTGTGGGGAGACGGTGAGAAGCAACCATTGCAGTAAGGGAAGGGCATATCCCATACTAAGGAACATCTGCTTGTTATTCTTCCTCTTATACAGACAATCATGTGTAACGATACTATGAGTTCAATAAAGCCTGTTTTTGTTTAATTCCATACTGTATGCATTGTATTCATTTTTGAGCAATTATGTTTTCGTCATCGTTTAAATACAAAATGCTGTTTCTTATTTCTGAATTTCATGTCTCTCAGATAATATCTCGTGGATTTATGTCAAAAAGAACACATGTTGCTTAAGTTTTGCACACCAGTGCAGTTATTTTATTAAAGAACAGACTGTGGAATTCTATGCAAAGGAAGAAAGTGTTTAAATCTTGTAAATAACTCCGGTAGAATTATAAATACAGAGTGATCATAAAATACTCTCCCGATTATACGAACCTCTAACGGCGTATCCGCTCAACCAGTCGAAAGGAAATTTCAGATGTTGTTATTTGAAGGTATGCTCTCGAGATTGTGATGATTTAAAACAGTAGAGTCCTCATGGTTACGGTTACAGGGGAAAAAATTCAAAATTTTCGAATGGCGAAGTTTAAATGGCGATTGACGTTTTTTCCCTGCTGAAATTGATCAGCGCAAATTGACGAAAATTGATAGCGGTAAAGAGTTTGCTAAGAAGAACATTATAAGAGATAAATAACATTATAAGGGAAAGAAAAATCCTAAGAAAGATCTTTGGACCGGTACAACAGAATGGCATGTGGAGGATTCTCCATAATCCTGAACTATATGGAAAGTATTGGAAACATGGTGAAAGTGATATTGTGAGAATTGTAAAGGCATCTCGTATCAGATGGCTCGGCCATGTGTTTAGATATGACGATACATTTCCAACCAAAAAGATAACCTTTTCGGGAACTGAGGGAGTAAGACGAAAAGGAAGATCACCCACTATTATGGATAGATGATGTCGAACAAGATTTAAGGTTAATTGGAGTTAACCGGTGGAAGGCTATTGCGCCGAATGTGGTCAGGTGGAGGAAACTTGGAAAGACAGTCTTGGCCTGTAACAGGCTGTGGAGCTCACGAAGAAGAAGAAGGGAAAAATGACAACACAAGAGAGGACAGTAAAAAAAAAGTTTTATTGGAATTACAAGTTTTCAACGTTTCAACGTTTCACCTCCCGTAACTTTGCAGTTTCGTGGCCACAACTATGCCCGAGTTCACTCCGATAGATTTCTTGTTCTGGGATTATCTGAATTCTAATGTGTACACATCAATAAACGAGATTTGTCAGAATTGCAAGATGCCACAAAACTTAAAGTTATACAGGTTCGTCAGTTTTGTCAGCAATTTCCCGCATGCAGTGCGTTACCGTTTGCGAAGGTGGGCACGTTGAAAACCTGTAATTCCAACCTGTAGCTTAAACCTGTAGTTCCCCCCTCTTCTCCCGTGTTGTGATTGGTCCTTTACAATGCTGTTCTTTGAAAATGTTTTACGCCGGCAATTGTTTTCTCGCTTGTATCATTTCAGTTCAGTTTATAGTTTTTACAATACGCTGATCAATTCACGCAGGAAAAATCTGGGCGTTGTCATTCGAAAATTTTAAATATTTTCACTGTAACCGTGAGAGCTCTGTTGTTTTAAATCATCCCACTCTCAAGCACATACTTCACATAACAATATGTCAAATTTCATTTCGATATTGTTACGTATTTTTCTTCTTTACGTTACGTACGTACGGAGTCCTTGGATTTTGAGTGAATAACAACGACACTTGATGATATATCGAAACACAATTTATCGGCCAGTATTATTCAAGACAGCTCCAATAACACGTTTACATTCGTCGAAGAACTACTATAAACACGCTGAAACAACCAGAGACATAGCCTCCAAGCTATAAGCTATAACGGTGGAGACAATTTCACGGCAAAGCCCCAGAGTACAGCTCCCGACTCTGCTCGGTCGTTCTCGGAACTCAACGTACTCTCGAGACTCTCCACGTTACAACTCTCGATACATAGAGCAAAGCTTCCGACTAGGTTCGATCGTTCTCGGAGCTCAACACACTCTCAGATAAAACTTGACGATGCACTTACTCGCGATACACTCTCTCGATGCACTCGACGACCAACTCGGCGCTAGATTACGAGACACTCGCTCGCTGACTCTTAACTGGGCACTCACTGACTGTCTATCAACTCGCTAGACGAGACACTAATTCCGCACGGACTCGTGAATGACTCGCTAGACGAGACACTGACTAACTAACTGTGTACCAGCAGGGTTTATATAGCTTTTGGCTTGTGGTCGAGAACACTGTGGGCTAAACCAGTAAGAATTCGTTCCAGAAGATTCTCCATCCGTCTATGGCATATAGCTAATTTAGCCGTCAAATGGGCGATTTATCGCCAAATGTGGAAAACCTGACTTCCTTGCCATTTTCTGGCAACAATAAACCTGCTTTACGGGGATACCAATATATAATATTACCGCTCCAATATATGCTGCTATATGTTGAACAACAATGTACACTGGTGTGCAAAAATTAAGGACGAGACGGTTTTTTCAATATAACTTTGTACAAAAGCTTTCCAAATCAACACATTTAATACCGTAAGATCCCAAATACGTAAGGACATGAGTAATGTAAGCAACACTTACTAAAAGAGAAATTAGAGGGATAAAAAGAAGCTTTATTGAAAAAGTAGCATGGAGCGCAATGCGACTGAAGGCCGAAACATCCCTGTGATGGGTGTCCAGCAAGAAACATCCGGTCTTTAATAGGTGATATGATCTCCCCTGACTGCTAAGCAGGTTTCACAGCGTCTGCCCATGCTGAGAATGAGGGTATCAATGAGTTGTTGAGGCATTGCTGCCCATTCGTCTTACAGCGCCAATCGAAGCTCCGGAATCGTTACTGGTGGTAAGGTACGAGCTGCCAAGCGTCTGCCTAAGAAAATCCCATACATGCTGGGTAGGATTGAGATCCGGAGATCGTGCCGACCAATCCAATCCATACGTTCAATATCCTCACTCTCTAAGAGCTGTTCGGCAGCTACTGTGCGATGACATGGTGCATTGTCGTCCATGAAAAGGAACTGCGGACCCATAGCGCCTCTAAAAAGACGCACATGTGGAAGAAGAA
The DNA here is from genome assembly GCF_044657685.1 of Stegodyphus dumicola. Lineage (NCBI taxonomy): Eukaryota > Metazoa > Arthropoda > Arachnida > Araneae > Eresidae > Stegodyphus > Stegodyphus dumicola. The sequence goes on from NC_140771.1 coordinate 208,510,724, forward strand.
TCTCGTTACAATAACGGGTCCCGTTGACAGAACCTGCGTCGAAGATGTGAAGGTCTGTACGACTACCAAGCATGATGCCTCCCTAAACGAGAACACCGCCACCTCCATACCTGTCCCTTTCAATGATGTTCGAGGGATGATTGCGGCTTCCCCGCTCTCTCCAGATGAGTATGCGATGAGAATCGCTACTCAGACTGAATCTGCTCTCATCTGTAAAGAGTACTCGTCCTCATTCACTGTCTCTCGAATTCCGGTGTTCCCGGCACCACAGAGAACGCCTTCTCCGATGGGCAGGTGTTAGAGGTACACACCGTACAGGACGTCGTGCAAACAGAGCTCCACCGTGCAGTCTTCTGGCCACGGTAAAACGCGGTATCGGTCGTCCAGTCGCCTGTGTCGTGTGTCTAGCGATTTCTCCCGCTGTCTGCCGCCTGTTTCTTCTGGCCTGTAAGGCAATATACCGGTCATCTGCGGGTGTGGTTCCTCGTGGACGACCACTACTAAGCCCCCGGATAGCTGTTTCTGTAGTTTGAAATTGTCTCCAAAGTCGTGAAACGATGCTGTGAGCAATTCCGAACTCTGCAGCCACACTTGTCACACTGCGGCCTTCCTCCAACTTCCCAATGATTCGACCTCGGGTAAAAGCATCCAGATGTCATCTAACAGATTGATTATTCGCCATTTCTCGCTGAGGCAGCAAGTCGGTGTGATTTTAACTGCTATACGGCGTGCAATCTCTTTGCCAGAAATACTGATCTTACACCGACAACATGCTTTGTACTACTCAGACACTGCCCCATTACGTCTAGCTGCATATCTGCGCATGTGCTACCGTACATCACCTTACTTAATCTCCTGATTGGTCTTTCTGTCCGCTCTGCTTCTTCGTTCAGTTGATATGCTAATTTTTCGACTTCGTCCTTAATTTTTGCACACCAGTGTATGTTGAGCGGATAAGGGTTCATATATCGGGGAAGTGTTTTATGACTACTCTGTACATGTTTAAATCTCCAGACCTCGAAGATATATTAGTGAAGTTTCATGAAAACTGAAAATTTGTTAAATTTAGAAAATTTCCAGTTTGAAAGCTTTAGCGTCTACATAAACGATTTTATGAGATAACTCTGTAAATCACATTCTCCTTCACTGAAAAAGCTTATAAAAGGAGCACATTACTGCTATATTTGAAAACAGATTCTTTGCGTAATTTCTGTTTGTGTTTTCGAGAGTTACTCCTACTACTGATCTTGTTATTTCCGCAACCGAATCTGTGATATATGTTTTTGTTTTGTTGTTACTGAAGTTGAATTTCTTTCATATACTTAAAATAATATTAGCTTTGAAGCTGCAATAAATTAAATTGTTTCTTATGCATCTGCTAACTCGGGGTTCAAAATGTATACCACTTTACTCGCGGCACTGTTTACTTAAGCAGAACTCAAAACAAAATAATAAAAAATATGAGAAAGCTTTCAGATTTTATATTACTCCAAAAGAGGCGTATTTTTAATGCTTTGTGTGCTATCTTTATTTATTAAATATCGTGTTCTTTGCACTTAAACCACAAAATTCAATTCAACAGCAGTATCCCAAAATAATTTAAAAAGCGCATACCTTTATAATTTACTCTACACCAGTGATTCTCAACCGTTTCGAAGCTGACGCCCCCTGGAGCAAATAAATGTTTCAATGCCCCCCTTTGTGAAAATCTTGTAATTTAGGTATGGGAAAGGGGTTCCTGAATTATAAAAGGCAATAATTCTCAGTAATTTTTATGAGTAGATTTACTCAATCAAATTTGTTTGATTTAACTCTATAGTTTTGCCTAGTAGGTAATTACATTCCTTTTGTTAAAACTGAAATGACTAATCCCAGAAAAAATTGCTTAAGCTGTATTTTATGTATACGCTAACAGTACATACGCCAACAGTAAAGCCTCGTTAGTACCCGGCAAGGTTGATTTATCAACCTGAACAAAAAATTCAAAAGTTTGCTTAAAATTCAAAAGGTTGTTTGTATCCAAAGGTTGCTTAACGAAGCTTCAACATCTTTCGCCATGTCATTAATTCGTCATCGCACTGTAGCGTTGCTTAATAGGACATTTTATAACATTGGATGCGGCTAGATGGTGTAAAACCGTTTTTTAAACTTCCTTGACAGCCGGCAATATCGCCCATGGTATGAGCTTTCCCCGATTTGCAATTAATTGTGATATGTTATAAAACGCTATCAAGCCATCATCGCGTTTGTTTTACGACGTTACTAGTAACCCTGAGACAGGCGGTGTTTTCAGACTTGGCTCTGATGTTCGAGAAAAACGACAAATCTTTATTTGGTTTGTAAGGATGAATTTTTTTGCAGATTCGTCTCACCATTCTTAGAATTGCACGAGAGGAGCCGTCGGGTAAGATCGTTTTATTGCTGGTGCAAATGGTGTAAATCGGACAATCGATTAAATACATTTTTTGGGTAGTTTCAAATAAATTTCGAAAGCCAAAACATGCTGGCCGCCCCCATGCTGCCCCAAACAAGTTCATCGCTCCTCAGCGTTCCTTCATTGCGCCCTGGGGAGCGATAGCGCCCCCGTTGAGAACCAATGCTCTACACAGTCTCGCGCGCTGCTGATGATTCTCGCCGTTACAGTGTTGCCATTCGTCGCTTTGAAATAGTTGAGTTTCTTAATAAAAAACTCACAAATGCTTTACGAAATATTGTTACGAATTTTTGTATTTAGATAGCTAATTTTAATAGAATTCTACTTAAATTTATTTATTTCTCCGTGCAATACAGCGGGTGACAAATTTTAAGAGAAAGCCACAAGTAACGCGGAAAAGTAAAAATACAGGAGCACGTGCATTTAACATTGAATAAATGAATATCTCTTTAATTTGTATTGCAATTAGATAAATGTAATTGACTACTGTGTTAGCTGTAACCTTAATTCCATTCTCTTTGTCTATATGTCTTTACTAATAAAATATCTATCTATATACATATATAGATAGAGAGAGATAGGTAGATAGAGATATTTATTTTTTACGTTATTTAGTTTTACGCTTTGTTTTGCACACTAATTTAATTTACCTAACCCAATAAAATTATTCTCCAAATTAAACTGCTTGAAAATAAAGGTAAATTGTTAAATCTATTTTTGTATGACTTAAAACATAGTTTAGCCCTTTTTTTAAAAAAAGTTTTTTAATGGCTTTCGGATTAACCATATTTTTGATTAACCGTAACCGAAATACTTTGGAGTCTGGGAATTTACCTCATCCCTGGAACGTTTGACCGTATTTACGTATTTCGATACAGAAAATTTTTCTTTTTTTCTTATTATCTTCTCCAAATAATAGTAGCAAGAGGCTCAAACTTCTGAAAAAAAAAAAAAAAAAAAAAAAAAAAAAAAGGAGTAAGGTTCGAAAAAAGAATGAACCTTTTAAATCAACTTATGATTGATCAATACATAGGAAGGATCATACATATAAAAATATGATCCTCCCTGAAAGTAGCAAGCATTGCTGATATATATATTATTATCATAATTAACGTAAAAAGTTTCTAATGCCATATGAACATATATTTATGTGCCTGGGCTAAATTCCTCTTTGATTTTCTTTTACTTGTACATTAACTACTGTGTGCAACAAAAATAAAACTTAAAGGAGGGAAAAAAATGATATATTTCTGCAGCAAACTACTAGCTGAAATTATCATTTTTGTAAAATTTTATTTGGAGATAAGGTTGGGCTTTATTGGTTAGCAACAGTGGCTATTACTTTTATATAGAAGGAAAGAAGTGACATATTTATGTGTTTTTCTTTTGATTAATATTTCATTAAAGCTCGGTCCATAGAATCCGGATTCTTTTTAACTTTTACTTTATTTCATTGGTTTACGTATTACATGCACGTAAGATACATATACAAGTTAAATAAATAAATAAATCGATTTAGATTTTTTGATTACTCTGCATGCTTCACACTGCAAGAATGTCAATTTATTACAAACTAGCAGCTTCGCTGCCAACCTTCGTCTGGCTTTTAAATGTACCGGAAAAATGGCTGAAGGGAACACCAAACGTTAAATTTAAAAACTGCGTAGAATTTTACGCTGTAGAACAACTTCATAAAAAAAAGTTATTACGTATAACAAAATTACAATGAAATAAGCAATATCCCTTAATACAAATAGTAATTATCCTAATAAATAAATTAACCAACTTCCCTTTGCAAAATCTTAAGAACTCAAATGGTATAAAGGAGGTTAAGAACTTTGTTTCCTAAAAAAAAATCACTCAAAACTTTTCAATATCTTAAAGACAGTGAAATGAGCAATAAATAACATAAAAGAATACAAAAAACAAAAAATTCTGAAAGGCAAAGTATAAGTAATGATATTTTATCTTATATTTTCAAGAGAAAAAAAACTACAATGAAATAAGCAATATCCCTTAATACAAATATTAATTATCGTAATAGAAAAATTAACCAACTTTCCGTTGAAGAAAAAAAATCATGCAAAACTTTTCAATATCTTATAAATAGTGAAATAAGCAAAAAATAACACGAAAGAAACTCAAAAAACAAAAAATTCCGCGCAGAATTTTACTCTGCAGAACAACTTTATAAAAAAAAAAATCAATAAAAATATATTATAGTATATATATAAAAAAATGACAATGAAATATGCCAATCTCTTAAAAACAAGGACATAAGAAATACAATTACCAAACCCATATTTCTAAAAGAATGAAACTATTCAAAATGATCCGATTTCATCAAAAATCTATCAACAACAATAAGAAAGGAAAATTGTTGCCAGAATCACATTTTTAAAGATGCGAGAGGTGAAAAGTGTATTCGGAAGCATCATTTAAATTTTTTTTTTTTAAAAAATACAAAATATTATCATTTTTTCAAAATTCTTTTTGTAAAAGCAGTCGCAAGGATAAAAGTTTAACGCGTCCAAAAATCAAAGAAAAATAAACTGCACATTTTTAAAAATAAACGTTTTTAGAAAAAATCCCGTTGAAAAGGTGTTAAGCTCACTTTGTTAAATAAATTCGTATTTAATCCATTTATTGAAACACGAAATTTATTTTAAATTCGTAAAATAGCTAAGTGCCTACGTTTCATGACGATGTGAAAATGGAGTGTGTAGAGTAAAATCTCGCTTTCCTATAGCCCATTATGTCTCAAAATGACACGATTTCGTCACAAAACATAAAATAAAAAACATTCTATTCGAATTTCGAAAAATTCGCTTCGAGGTGTACTGGCTTTTGTCTAGATGCACCTATGTACCAAATTTCGTAGCCGTGGGTCAATTAGCTTAAGAGCAGCGCGAACGAAAGACACACACACTGACACACAGACAGACTCTTTCTTTTATTGTATGTAGAGATTTCAGTTGCATAAACAATGAAGATTGCAAGAAATGCAGATTTTTTTTTATTATCACACGTATTTGAAATGCATGCTGATAAATAAAAATTTTTAGTGAAAATGTTCAGTCTGATTAGAGTGTATATTCACTGCAGTATATCAAAACAAATATTTTGGCGAAAAAATTTTGCTTATTTCATTTCAACCAACCATTTGTATATAACGTACTTTTATTTAATTAAATTTACGGTTTGAATATTACTCAAGACTGCAGAACATTATATTCAGTTTCATTAGCACACTTTTTAAATTTTGTAATTCCGATGTTTCTAATGTACGTGTATTAAAAACGTATTAGCCCTTTCGTTCGCGCTGCGCGTAAGTCATTTTGATTCTATACCAGCTCCTCTTGCACAAACTGGTAATCTGTAGTAGTTACGTTATTAAATTAGTTATACTGATAGTTCTGTGTAATATCTTTTTTCCTTTCATATTTTCCCCAAAGCGTAACTTTTCCCTTAGCTTTCTCTAGCACTAGGTTCTGAAAATTAAAAAATATTCCCTTAATTTCCCCCTTACTGTATCGTACGTATTTTTTCCCTCGGAGGGCTTGTTTATTTTCGGACTGTATTCCCTTGGTTACTTTTTATTTTTATTCATTTAGTCCAATATATATTTGCGTTTCATCCATTTTATTTTCCCTCCGATTTATTATTTGAAATGTATTTTACTGAGATTTTTCGTTAAGCTAACCGGACGTGGCAGGTGTTCTTCCGCTTAAAAAACTTTCCAAGCATTTGATTTCATCTTACTTCTTTCGTTCCAGCTCACTTATAAATTTTTATTTATCTACTGCTAATGTGTTCGATCTTTCGAAATTCGGGTCTTTCATTCGCCGCCTTCTCTGTTGTTCGTGGGGTGTCCCTATCAGAACTGCGGTTAAGATTCATGCATGTGAGGTTCCCCTGGGGCTTTACAAGGTAACGGTGCTGTGTCCAGCTCAATTTTCGTCAGATATATGTTCATTATCCAATACATATTGTAATGTTAACATTATTATGCATTCTTATTAGAATGCAATTTTCTTTTAAAGAAATTATACTGTGCTATTAACCAGTGGTTTATCCAGATTTACTTTTCATTTGTTATGTTCTTATTGTAACTGCATTCTTCAGAAATTAAATTATTCGAAAAGCCCCCCCCCCATATGAACGATAATATTGGTTAAAATGAGATGAAAAATCCAGCATTTTTGTTTCTTTCCTCAAAGTGCCCTGTTACGAGAATTCGTGCTACGTGAAGTAAATGAGTCCAAGAAGCGGAATGAAGGTTCTGAAGTTAATAAAAATTATCATACCGGCTGATTGAAACGTTTCGCACACCAAACATTAAAAAATTGTGGAAGTTCTAAAATGAATGTAGCTTCAATAGATGTTATTATTATGTAGTTGCAAGTAATATATACTACATGCAATTTCAGTTTACTATTTTACTATTTGAAGTTGATGTAATTGATTAGGAGAGGCAGTATTCCAAGCTGGAGATGCATAACAAAGAATTGGTCGGATACAAGTAGTATAGTAAAATATGTCTCTTGGTTCTTAGGCTAAGGTTAGAAAATTTTCCAATTACTGGAAGAAATCTGCACATAATTCCAATTGCTTTATTTTTAACATTCTTAATATGGTTGGTCCAAGTGAGATTATGGTTAAGAATCACTCCTAGGTATTTGGCTTTTGTAACTAAGGGAACATGCTCTTGACAAAGGAAAAGTTCTTTAAACTTAATGCGTTTTTTGTTTTTGCGAAGGACTAAAAGCTAAGATTTACTAGCGTTAATTTTAACTCTCCAATTGGTGTACCAGTCCTCTACAGTGTAAAGAAAATCTTGCATTTTATCAGTTGCATGATTAGCGTTGATAGACTTGATGGCTATCACCGTATCGTCGGCGTAGCATGCAAGAAGAGAGAAGTTGTCAAGTCCAGGATGAGGAAAGTCTGAGATATAAAACAGGTAAAGAACCGGTCCGAGGATGCTTCCTTGTGGGACACTAGATCTTATAGGTCTCAGAATAGAGGTTTCATTGCCTAGTGAGACGAATGGCAGAACGGTTGTATTTATAACATACGGAAGTAAAGTGAGCGAGAAGGTAGCGCCATCTGTCGATGAAAATAATAACGAAATTGAAAAACTGAATTAATATAATTTTAAAAGCGATAGAAAGGACTAGATGGGACTTAAAGTCATTAGCTAAATAAGATAAATCTCTGTAAATGTGAAAAGCTTCAAGAAATTCCAATTAACCAACGGAAGAAGCTTTTTGAATAATTTTTTGCGGACAGTCAAAATTATTATTAAATTTCCAATCATGATTAGCTATTTAAAACTTCTTAATTTCGTCTTTTTGGACATAAAATTCGTATTTCTTGATAAGAAACTTTAACGCTGTTTTAGTTTGGCCGATATATCTCATACCACACTGATACAATATACTATAAACTCCCCAAGAATTAAAGTCCGAAATGGAATCTTTAAGAACCGAAGCATGGATTTTGTTTCATAGGCGAGTAAATGACTCGAAAACTGAACTTCTAGGGAATTCGTGAAATTTTATAACTGACAGGATGAAATGGAAGCGCGACAAGGTTATGAATGTTATTTCTAATAGCGGACTTTCTTCTTTGATGGTAAGCTGAAAAATTTTTAAAGACCTTTATAAAGACCTCAGGAGAAATCTTCGGTCAGCGGCACCTTATCTCAAATAACTGAGTTCATTAACAAGCAAAGGTTCTGAGGGAAAAACTTTGAGAGCGCGAAATATAATAATAGTAAAAAAAGAAGCCACTTTTTGCATATGCGGTGACATAACTTAGCATGAGACGGTAAACAAACAGAAAAGTGTTTACAGTAAACATTAGTCCTGAAATCAGATTCATTGAGAATTGTTGCTAACTCCCACAATGTAAATTGAATAGCATAAGGTAAAAGAGCCAGTTTCCTTTAAAAAGATCCTCCACAAAGGCAACTTTCGTTAGGCTAATACCTCTGGTATGCTTAACCACCAGCCAATCTAATAATTTTTCCATAGATAAGATACGCTTACTTTCAATTAAGATAGCCGCGTAGAGTTACAGATGATTTTGGCTTTTTGTAAAGTTGATTATTTTAGAGAGAGACAGAGTATTCAATACCAATGCTTACTTATGTTCCGAGAAATACTGGTCACTTGCAGACGTAGTCATCTTAGAATGATACAAGAAGGTTCACTGAAATTTCTTAAAAAGCTAATCTCAGGCGGAGATTATTAAGAAAGCGGAGTCTTTAGAATCGAATTAGATCGAAGCAATTAGAGTAATGAGTCTAGCTAGTGTAATTCCGTAAAAACATTAATATTTCTATTAGATATCTCCTAATTTAAATATCTTTTAATTTAAAGCAATCAAATTCTAAAGAATAAAAAATAAAAATGTCTGAACGGATTTGAAAGAAATCTGATAATCTGAAAGGAATTTGCTTTCATCTGAAAAGAATCTGATTTTGAGAATCGTCCATAAGTGCCTAGTAAAGTTTAATTATGCGGTTTATTCGTAGAGTTTATCCACAGAGATAGCCCGGGTGGGCTAGCGAAACATTTTATAGGAAGTTAAGTGAATATGCATTTAGACTAACATGGAAATGTCACATATCTTATGCATATTTAAAAAGTGAAAATATGTAATGTAATTCTATAAAAATATTTAAGGAATTTAATTAGGCATATCACAAATTCAATGTATTTTTATTTAAATTAACCAGATTAAAAATGTCAAAATAATATTCTTAAGAACTGCATCTATTGCTTTCGAGCAGTTTAGTTTGTTAGCTAATAAACGGACAAATGAAATATTAAATAATAATAATAATAATACCTTACGTTGTAGGGTTTTCCCTATTTTGCATAACAAATTTATTTTAAGTTTGATTACCTGTTCTAAACTTCTCAACTTCCCCTCACATTTTCTCGCCAGGAAGTAAATTTAAAGTTAAGTGAAGTGCTATTTAAACGTGTGAATATCTCGGTTTATTCAGAACGTGTTTCCCTAGCCAAGCGCACGTTTCGCTGTTATTTCGCGGTCACGCTAGTAAGCCTCTTGGCCTTATCAGATTAGTATCACGCCGGTTAGATTGCTGGGAGTCACCTCTTAAGCGTAAACTTAAGTTCGCTCTTGCGCTACTTATTTTCAGGTTTGACTTGCATTATATTCTACGTTTTAGTTCGCACCGCAACTGGACGGTGTTTTTGTAGTGCACGAATTCCGTGCCCTTCTGTTAAATTAGTTTGAATTAATAAAGGGTTATTTTCACCCTTCTTCTGTGCTCGTAGTTAATTCATGCCTGGGCGAGAATTCGCCAGGTTCATTGTAGGATATAATTTAGTTTATGTGGAATAACAGAGATTGATCTTACAACGTTTTTCCGAATACCAACAGACTCGAATGAAAAGTGAAATAACGCAAAATTTAGTTTGGAGAGTAATAATCCTTTTGGGATAAACTGGACTTTTCTCCTATATTAAATCAAAATCCTGTACAAAATTTAAATAAAACATAACTGGTTACAATTTATGGGTGTGAAACAATTTCAAAATGTGCAATCTTACATACTTTCGAAATAGCTTAAAAAAATTGATAACAGTTTAAAATTTAGCAAGTTTGGACAGCATGATTCTCTGCCTTTCTTTTATTTCAAGCAAGTTATGTTACAGCAATTATTTCAACAGCAGCAATTAATGCTGTCAAGTTAAATGTTGGCCACATTGTAAATTTTATAACATATTTTAGAGCTTTTCTAACGGGCAGAGATATAAACAATAACTTCTAGCGTTTTCATTTAAAATCATCTCTAAATATCGTGAATTCCATCGTCAATACCAAAATGCTACTTCCAGTAATCGATCGAGTTGAGTCGAGTTGCCTCAGGCTTTTTCCTACGAAGGAAGACCAGTCCAGTTGAAAAAAAAAGAAATACCGAAGTAATAATAATAATAATAATAATAATACTAAAAAAGAACGGGGTGCTTTGAAATCGGTCAAAGGTCGAACTGCATTCCAAGCACGTAGGCAACCTGCTGGATATCTTTTCGCAAACTCTTTTTTTTAAGCGCTTCATTTTTTTATTTCTTGAATTGGTAATTAATCACTTTGGTGGAAATGGGTTTTCACAAAATAACTGGAAGTTTCCTTACCGTGGTTTGGACGTATTTCTATTCGTGTAATTCCATAGTAATTACTGGTAATTTTGCATTAAATATGACGCGTTGGTATTTTTAGTGACTGTTCAAAAGATATCTACTGTGTTAAGGTTGGAAGAAAAAATGAAATTATAATAGTTTTCTTAGATGGCAAGATTGGTTGATGAAAAAGAAACTTTTCTGGAAAATATCGAAATGCTTTATAAAGGTAGTGGAAAGAGCTTATAAACTGTGCTGATATTTCATATCTGCACTTTATACAATAGATTTAAAACACAAAGTCATATAATATACAACAGAATCTCTATCTGTCATTCATGCAACGATCAATTTTCCGAGTGCATCGATCCTAATAAATTTCTAGCTCGAAATAAAGATTTATGCAAGTACCACTATTTATTCCTCCATTAATTGTTCTCCAATAAATCATTTTCCTGGATTAATTCTCCTAAATCACGTTTCCTTTTCCTGTATGGATTGAAAAAAGAATTGAAGCGAAGTATAGGTTGTCGATTTATGAAATGTATCGGTCAAGCGGTTTCGTCACAGGAAAACGTAAAACAGGAACTTGTTTTGTTTTTGATATTTTTGATAATATTTCTAAAAATTAGTTTTAATTTAACATAAAATGAGTTTAAGAATGCGAAACCTGTGTAACATTTGTAAACAATTTATTTATATGTATATTTACATACTACATACATGAAAAATTTTTAAAATTATATATATAGTATCAAATTTTTTTATTTTAAAACAAAATTATCTCAATATTATTTCCGCGCAATATGCTGCTGAAAATGAATCAGTTATAGAAAAGAAATAAGAAATTCAGAACCTAATCCACAAAGACACGAAAGAAATAAAATTCAAAACTAGTAAAATCCAAAATTCCCAATAAATATGTAAAAATTAAACAATAGTTCTTAATTTCTGAATTCTTGAAACCAACAAGAAGTGAACGTAATCAAGGAGCTAGCCTAAATTACAGTAAAGTTCGTAAAAGAAAACTTCAACCGTTTGTCTTTCTGCTGATAGTTCTTAAGTTTTTGTTGAACTTTTATTAGTAAAGCGCACTGATTTTGAATTTTATTTCTTTCGTATCTTCGTCGGTTAGGTCCTAAATTTCTTATTTTTCTATCTATAACTGATTCATGTTAGGTAGCATATTGCTCGAAAATAATATTGGGATAATTATGTTTTAAAATAAATATTTTTGGTACTGTTAATATCAAGTAAGCAGCTATCAGCGTTTTTACCAATAAAATAGTTCAGCAAAAACTTAGAACTACCAACACAGAGACGAAGGGTTGAAGTTTTCCTTTATAAACTTTATTGTATTTTAGGCTAGTTCCCTGATTACTTTCACTACTTGCTCGTTTCAAGAAAATAGAAATTAAGGACTATTGGTTAATTTTCACACATTTAATTGGAAACTTTGGATTTTAATGGTTCTGAATTTTATTGCTTTCGTGTGTTTGTGGATTAAGTTTAATTTTCTTAATTCTTATCTATACTTATATATACAGTGGATGGACAAAAATATGGAAACACCTTGTGAAATGCATGTTTGAAAAGAAAGATTTTTTTTAATGAAATATGTAGGTGGCGCTGGCGTTTTTGACTACTGACGCCACCTATACAACTTCGTAAATGTGCTAAACAGTTCAGTTGTTGTCGGAGTACTGATACGTGAGGTTGTCATTGCATTATGTCAGAGTTAACAGACTTCGAACGTGGGCAAATTGTTGGAGCACGTATGGTAGGTGCTTCCGTAAGCAAGGTAGCCGAGGTGTTTAGTGTTTCAAGAGGTACTGTATCGAAGATTTATTCCGCATATTTGAAAAGCGGAAAAACATCATCTGCTAAAACACAACGCGGACGAAAGTGTGTCTTGAGTGATCGTGAAAGACGATCATTAAGGGCAATTGTGACGAAAAATAAGAAGACCACAGCTGCAAAAGTTACTGCTGAAATGAATGTTGTGTTACCGAACCCTGCGAGTACCAAAACAATTAGAAGGGAGCTTCATAAACAGGGAATTGCTGGCCGTGCTGCAATTGAGAATCCACTCATCGGTGATGCTAATGCCCGTAACAGGAAAAGGTGGTGTTTAAGTCATAAAGCCTGGACTATAGAGCAGTGGAAGCGAGTAATATGGTCTGACGAGTCTTCTTTCACATTGTTTCCCACTTCTGGCCGAGTTTACGTCTGGAGAACGCCATCTCAAGCCTATAATACAGACTGGTTGTTGCCAAGAGTGAAACATGGCGGGGGTTCTGTTATGGTTTGGGCAGCCATATCGTGGTTCTCTGCTAGCCCCATGATAACTGTGTCAGGGCACATGACTGCCAAGACTTATGTGAACATTTTGGCCGATCAAGTTCATCCCATGGTACAAACTTTGTTCCCCGATGCTGATGGTGTCTTCCAAGACGACAAAAAGCCCCTGTTTACACAGCTCACATTATCCAGGACTGGTTTTCTGAGCACGAGGATGAGTTGTACCATCTGCCCTGGGCACCACAGTCACCAGATCTGAATATTATCGAACCTTTTTGGTCTACATTGGAACGGAAAGTGCGTTCTCGTTATCCACCGCCAACATCGTTATCTGAACTTGCCACCGTTTTGCAGGAAGAATGGTATAATATTCCCTTGGCAAACATACAGGAACTGTATTTATCCATTCCGAGAAGACTGCAAGCTGTTTTGGATGCCAACGGGTTTCCTACACCATATTAAGCAAAGAAACATGTTTTTTTAAATGTGTTTCCATATTTTTGTCCAACCCCTGTATGTAGACAAAAGAAAGAAATTTAGAACCCATTTTACACAAAGACTCGAAAAAAAGTGAAATTCAATACCAATAAATTCTAAAACATCCTATAAATATTCAAAAAAAAATTAAGGAAATGGGAAGTTAAAAACCTAAAAAAATATAAATACCTGAAAAAATATATAAAAACCACTAAAATAAATAACGAAGAGGAATTCAATTAAGTTTCATGTAACGTTATCGAGAGGAGGATACAGACTGAATTACAATCCCCTTCCCCTTGAAAACCCGTGCGTTTCTGTATTCAAAAATCAGCTGATGAACTGTTCTAAAGTTTTTTAATTACATCAGTTCATCCGAAAATTTTGAAGTCCTCTAAACAAGGAAAAATTCAATGTCAAATCAAGTAAAAGAATACAATTAGACTTTTCACTGAATTTAAAATTGAAATAAAAAAATAACAAAAATAAAACGAGAACATGAATTTCAAAATTTACTCAGTGCGAAGTAGCAATCTGCAGTGAAAATATAATAAATGCACCAACTAAAGAAAATCTCAAATTTCATTTAAAGTAAATAGTTAAACAATTTTTTTTTACTCAATATAAGATTAAAACTGAATAAATTATAATTAAAATGTAGAAACAGAATCTCCTAGAAATGAAGCAAGAACACCGTAATCAAAGTACAAATTTCCAAACAATGAAATAGAACCGTTAGATTCAAAATGGGCGCCAATGGCTGCCAGTTAGGCCTCATTGGCGGAACAAATTGGCGAAGACGAGTTAGAAATCTCTTCAAAGGTGAATTTATTGCTAGTAACAAATACTATTTAAAATTTTTATATAAAAGAAATGTGTAGAGAAAAGTAAAAAAAAAGGTACAAATAGAAAAGTAAAAAGTCTTAACATCATGAGCTTATCATGACGACTGGAATATAGTAGACCCAATGTTATTAATAGCAAAGTCAAGAAAAGATTTAAAAATAGAAAAAAAAAATACATAAAAATAAGAAATATAAAACCTCCTGAAACATCTTTCTTTATTCTTCTTCTATTTAAGCTTTCAGATAAAAAATTCATACTTAAAAAAATTTATATAGACTACTCGAGATTCTGTTTAAAAGACTGTTAATGAAGTTAATTGGAATTTCATTCTCTTTAAAAAAAATTTTTTTGAGAATTACAATTTATTTTTGTTGTTGTAAACTTCTTTAATTCTGCAAATATGATTAATAACTGCATTTGCTATAATTTTTTAGAGAGATTGAAGTACCAATTTATAAGTTTTATTGTAGAAAAATTAAATTCTGTTCTTTTATAAAAATGTCTTATTTCTTTAAGATTACGGATGCTGAGATCAAGGTAGTCTATTATTAACTGATTTTTATTGGTTTTATTAAGTTTTAGACAGTTGAGGTAGATGTTGCTATTTTCAACTGAATTTAGGAATAAATGAGAAAATAATTTTTCATAGTTTAATAGGAACAAGAGATTGAAATCTTTACAAAATTCCTCTATAATTCTATATTATGAAAAATAAAAGTGTGATCGCCTATGTAACAAAATTTAATAATCCAGCGTTTTCAAACTGTGGTCCGTTTTCACAAGTGGTCCTCGAAGCCTTCTGTTATGGCTTTCCAAGATTTGCAAAAATGCTCTGTTACTTTTAAACGGAATTAACACGATTTTACATCATTTATTTTAATGACACGTGGCTAAATATATTGGTATATCTTTCAGATGCATTCTCAGAATTGTGGTTGTTCTAACTAATTTCGCTTGTCTGAAATCAAAACAAGGCCAATTTCATTGTGGCTAAGAAGCAAGATTGCGCTGCGCCTGTCGTTGGTAAGAACTTTGGGCACCATACAGATGACAATACCACTTACTAGCTTAGCTGCACCCCCCCCCAATTTTGAAGGAGAGCGCAGGGGGGACACGCTGTCCGAGGGTCTCCCACTCTACTTCCCCTACCACCACTTTCTCTAGTAGACTTTCGGCTCGGCGCATATTTAGAGTGTCCCCATGCTGCCCAGACACTATACATTTACAGACATCCATGCCTTTTCCGGGAGCCGAAACTGGACCTTTCAGTATGGCAATCAGATTCGCTAACCACTGTCCGGGCTGGGTGGTGCGTTCTCAAAATTAGAGACTAAGCTCAGTAAGCTAAATCTGCATCTACAAGATAATTCTTTGACTGTTCTCAGTGCCCATGATCAATTAAAAGGTTTTTGAAAGAAAATTTGGGTTGTGTAAAATAGAGAAATTATTCACTATTTCCAACCTTAAAATCTTTTAAGTATGGAATTTTATTGCTGTTGGAAAAAAAAAAAATATTATGCAGTGGCATAGGTTCGCTTCTCGAAACTTTGATGACATAATTTGAAAATTATTTTCCGGATGGTAAATATAACAAATTTTCATAGGTTCATGATCATTCCATTGCGATTTTCCGAATAACAAACTGTCATTGAATGAAAGAGAATGGTTAATTGACTATCTAAGATATTTAAATGAAATTTCGAGCATAAAGTATAGTTAATTTCTAGACCTCATTACCAGTGTAAACGGAGAATAGTGAATAGTACAATGATGCTTTTGAAATTATAATTATGTTTGATTCTACTTATCTGTGTAAGAAAGTGTCTTCAACACTAACTAGATAAAAACAAAGCACCGAAATCGAATTAATGCATGTGTAAATCTCACACCACAAGCTTAACAGTGTACATTCAAACGGTGTCCGCCGAAAACATCGCGGCAAAAACATCACGGACGAAAACGTCGCGAGGAAAACAACGCAAGGTGAAAACGTCGTGGTATAAAACATCGCGGGAGAAAATAAAGCAGAGAGAATATCGCAATTCTAAAAGATAAATATCGTCGTCGAAAATGAAGCGCTTCAAAAACTTCTCAGTTTAAAAACATCGTCGTCGAAAATATCTTAGTAAAAAATAAAGTACCTACAAATCATCGCATGGCGATAACATCGCAGACATGCGTTTTTAAGACATGCTTTAATAATTGTAAAAGGATACTCGCATAATGATTTGCGAGCGCAAGATGGAAAGAAGGATAATTTTTACTTTCAGATTTTTTTATTAACTAATAAATATTTGCAGAAAATCTAATATGGAATCTTAAGCATAGAAAATTAATGCAACTTATAGCACTTAATAGAATTTTAAACTGACATAGTTAACTAACAAAGGTAATTAATAAATTATTTTTTTATAAAGTTTTACTGGTAATTTTCATGAAAAGTATAATCTAAAAAAGAATAGAAAAACAAAGATTGGACATAAATGACCTTATCTATAAAAAAATTGCTAAGTTAATGATGAGATTATTTTCTTCACTTTTGCTAATGTGATACACTTGTAGTGAAAATTATTTCTTGTTCTGTTTTTTTTTTCTTTAAATTTATTAGTTAATAAAAACTATGAAAGTAAAAATTACCGTTCTTTCATCTTGAATTCATTCCAATGAAGACAAAACTAATGACCATTAAACATTCTAAAAATGAAAGCAACCATGAAAACCAGACTGAAAAAAAGAAGAAGAAAAAGAGAGGGAGGGAAAGAAAGTCACTCACTTCGTATGGTATTTATAGGGGATTCTACCGCCTGAGAAGTAATAACAGGAATTTGTATACATCTAATGCAAATACGTTCTTTACCAGTAAACGTAACTTTTTCTCCAGGTGGAAATGGCTGACTGTTAACGGGGAAAAAAAAAAAAAATAAAAATAAAAATAAAAATAAAAATAAAATAACTTATCCAAAAACTCCCAAAATTAACTGAATTTTGTAAAAAATAAAATTAATAAATAATATTACTGGCATCTGGCACAAATAAAGAATTTTTGATGGTATGTGCTTCCTAACGCCGTAACAACTTCTACTTCTACAAAATTATTGCAAGCAGCACATTTTGTTCCAAACATTCTTTGATAATCTGCAGTGCAATAATATGATCCTTCTTTGAAAAAGAATCCTCCGTGAGCTAACGATGATGAACACACTAAAAATATATAAAGTATACTATTATTGTAAATGAAAGTGAAATGAAAATATATTTATTAAATATGAAATACATTTATTACATTATGAAGTGAAAATACATTTCATCATCATTTATAGTTTCCCTTATAATCAAAACTGTTGCAAACTGAATTACATAAGTCTGTTACTAAAAGTATGATAAAAAATTATATTAAGTGCATTTAGACTGAATGCCTGAAAAATAACAACACTAATTCAAAATATGGGAAATTAAATTTTATGAACTCACCCACACACTTGAAGCATTCCACGTGAAAATACTCGTTTTGGACTTTTAAAACGCTTCCAACACATTTCTTTTTACAGGTTTCACAAAGAACTTTACCTGTAATAAGAGTAAATTTTAAAAAATTATTTATGACTAAAACGCACACTCAATTCTGCTTACCCCCTTTTCCTCAAACACACATACTTCTGATTTAGCATGGTTTAGAGAAAAAATTCGGTTCTCCTTATGCACAATTTACTTCGACCTAATTGTCCCACCAGTAAGATCACTCAATACTGGTGGTTCGAATTAAAGCCAAAGGACTGGATACATGTTCGATTCTAAAAAAATCGTCTAACTGAAGAAAATCTCATGGATAATACGAGGCATGTTTTTAAAGTAAGTAAAAATGTGTTTTGAAATTCCGGCGACCAGCGCTGCAGTTGGCATTCCGCGCGTGCGCTCTATGTACCTACATCAGTTGGCACGCCATAGACGCCATTAAGGAAACTTTCGGCTGTGTTAACATTTGTTTTTGAGTATTTAAATGGCTGTGCCAGCTACGAATCCCGCCAACTATGAAATACGATTGGTGATTCGTTTTCTTGGGGCTTAAGACGTGAAAGCGGCTGAAATTCATCGTCAAATTAGTGAAATGTAGGAAGAAAACATTAGGAGCAACAGAATGATATGGAAATGGATTACAGCTTTTAAAGATAGCCGTACGAATGTTCATCATGAACGAAGCGGGCGACCTTCTGTCGTTACTGAAGATTTAGTGCAGAAAGTTGACGTGTGTGTATGATTATGGCAAAGCCTCGAGGGCTATCTGCCTAAGGGAAGGAATGCCTTCGTAGAGAACTATCTAAGGAAAACTGGCTCGTAAATACGTTACACATGGGTAAAACCACGAAAACGCTCATGCAGTCAGCCCGTTCGCGGGATTCGAACCTCGGACCGAACTACCAGCGACTTTACCCCTCGGCCGCGCAGAAAATTGACGAAGCGAGTGAAACAGAATTATAGGCCTTATGATTACGTCACTATCTGATATTTTTCTGTGGTTTCACGCAGTGTTTTGTATGAAGCTGTGAGCGAACATTTAAATTATTGAAAATTGTGCGCAACCTAGTGTCCGCCGAAAGCAACACAAGGCGAAAACGTCGTGGAAGAAAATAAAGCAGAGAAAACATCACAGTTCTAAAACACCGTGGTACAAAATATCGTCGTTAAAAATAAAGCGGTTCAAAAACATCGCAGTTTAAAAACATCGTCGTCGAAAATATCGGGGTAAAAAATAGAGAACCTACAAATCATCGCATGACGATAACATCGCAAACATGAGTTTTTCAGGCTTTAATAATTGTAAATGAATATTCGCATAATGATTTGTGAGCGAAAGATGGAACGAAGGATAATTTTCACTTTCATATTTTTATTAACTAATAAATATTTGCTGAAAATGTAAAATGGAAACTTAAAAGCATAAAATTTAATGCAGCTTATAGGACTTAATAGAATTTTAAACTGACATAGTTAACTAACAAAGGTCATTAATAAATTATTTTTTATAAAGTTTTACAGGTAATTTTTCATGAAAAGTATAGTCTAAAAAATCTGATGTGTACACCACATGACTTCCTTGTACAGAGTATTAAATTATACGCATTTTTTCTTGCATTTCATTTACACTTACTGTATTGAATTAAATCTACTTCGCCGACAGCGCATAAACCACAATAGAATAACTGCATTCTTTAAAATTCACTCTATTTGTTTACCATAGCGACACTCTGGCGCTAGATTCACTTAACAGTATTATATTTCGTTCATATTATAATTCAGAATGCACAAAATTTATATCATTTAAAGAATTATCTAATCGTAGCCACATTTTCTATTCAAATACTATAATAAAGCTAGAACGATGTATAAAAGAAATTAAGCAAACAAAACAAAAAAGTAACAGTTTTTCAGAGACGATTGAGTATTTCTCATTCAATTAATTCAGTTCTCACTCCACGACAAGGCAAGAATACATAAAAACTCAAAATATATGTATTAAAAATTACGAAGTAAATCTTAAACACTTATTTCCTCGGGGGAAAAAAAAAAAAAAAAAAAAAAAAAAAAAAAAAAAAAAAACTGAAAGGATTAAGCATGATTTAATTTGCAATAATAAATGAAGGCGTTATCTTTGTTGTTGCGAAGCTAAGTTTCTCTAGATTGGCAACAAATCCACTAGTCTGCTGTTTCAAATGTAAACAAGCAATGGCCGCCATAAACAATTATTAGGCTTAGCGGCACTTAAACAACTTTAAAATTGTTGATAATTCTAAAACGACTGCATACAGATTTACTAAACGCATAAAAAACTTAACCAGGAGATAAGAACCACATAATTCAATCATTTTTAAAGCAAAAAATGCACAATTTACAAACATTTAAGAGTAAAGAAACTGAGATCACTGAGCCGGGTAACAGAGTGGAGATATATATATATATATAAATATATTTATATACGTTTGGTACAGCCGATTGCAACCAAAATACGAGGTGCACATCTACATGTTATAGCAGTCCTGTATACAAAATTTCAACGTTCTGAGGCTACTCCTTTTTGAGTTATGCGAGATACGTACGTACGTTCGTACAGACGCCACGAAATATTCTCTTCACAATTAATTTTAAAGCAGTTTTACAATTTTTTTGGAGGAAACGAGTCTTTTATTCTGTCATTACGTACAGATATCACGCAAAAACATCGTTAAATTGCGTTCGATAGCGGTCAAAATGGATATTTTCGTTGAAATATGCTGGCTGAAACTTTTCGCGATTATAATACTTCCTTTTTACTTCGTACAAGGAAGTAAAAATTGCTAAGTTAATGATGAGATAATTTTCTTCACTTTTGCTAATGTGATACTCTTGTAGTGAAAATTATTTCTTGTTTTGTTTAAATTTCTTGTTCTTTATTTTTCTTTAAATTTATTAGTTAATAAATTCGATGAAAGTAAAAATTATCGTTCTTTCCATCTTGCGCACACAAATCATTATGTGAGTATCCATTTATAATTATTAAAGCCTTAAATACGCATGTCTGCGATGTTATCGTCATGCGATGATTTGTAAGTACTGGTAAAAAATGATTTTTACCAGGATACTTTTGAAGACGATGTTTTTAAACTGCGAAGTTGCTGAACCGAATTTTTTTCGAAAACGATATTTTGTGCCACGATATTTTAGAACTGCGATGTTTTCTCTTTGCTTTATTTTCTTCCACGATGTTTTGTACCACGACGTTTTCGCTTTCGTTGTTTTCTCCGCGACGTTTCCGTCCGCGATGTTTTTGGCTGTAACCATTCAAACACTGAACAGTTATGCAAGAATTGTCAGACTCATCCATGCCATTAATGTGAGTACAAGCATTCAGTTAATAAGATAAAGATTATCTAAACTTTTATAGCCTTGAATTATTAAAACCAAATATAATTTTTCTTCCGTTAACTTAATTGATTGATATTAATATAAAATTAAATGTATTTTAATTAATTATATTTGTTAAATGTGAGAGTACTGGTAGAAAAATACTCTAAAAAATTGCTTTCGAAGAATATAGGAGTAAGGTGGTCGGCAGAATATTCTGATTTATTAAAGTGATGCGCACTTCAAAACAGTTTGAGAAAAGCTGTAGAAATCGAAATGCCCTGCCAAAAGTAAAAGTTCTCTTTAATTTTTGAAAATTATCCAGGGCTCCCCACTCTTATTATGGCAATTGTTCAGCTTTTTTATTTATTTATTTATTAGTCCAATGGGATTTGAATCCCGAAGGACTATTAGTTTCGTTTTGGCATTTTGCGTCGGACTCATAAATGTCGGTTCACTTTTCAAACTGTTGCCATAAAATGTTAGAGTCCTGCATTATATTTGAAGAAATTAAATAATTAAAATCTGCGTAAATGTATGTATATTTCTCACATTGTCATAAAATAACGGTACATAGAGTCATCGAATTTTGAATAACGTAATTCTCCAACGAATATGAGCATGTGGAAGACCAAATTTGAAATTTGAAATTTGTTTTATGATCGATTTCCTATTTTTTAAAACTTTGACGAATTTTTGATTAACAAACTCAAGGATTTCAAAGCGAGCAATGGCAACGTTGTGCAGAAAAAACATTTTTATCTCCAGCGCGTGAGTCTCTGTATCGGAAATTCTAAAGATAGGCTCGTTTTAAAACTATTTTGCGATATTGCTGTTGCACTGGATCTTATGGTTTAAGTGCGAGGAACATGATATTTAATAAAGAAAGGTAACACACAAAATGTTAAAAAACGCCCCTTTGGACGTAATTTAAAATCTGAAACATTTCAGATTTTTTTTATTATTATTTATTTATTTATTTATTTATTATTATTATTATTATTATTATTTTTTCCAGAATGCTAATTTACGCTAGATAGAGTGTGAACTTAAATCGGAAATTTTCTTTCAATTCGCACATCTTTGGACGTGCAAGTCACTCGTGCATCTTTGTTATTTAGTAATCATATATTTATTCTACCATTAGAAGAAACAAATGCAAAACGATTTTTGAATCAATATTTCCATAATTTTTTGAAAGTTACAGTAATTAGATAAATATTGCTAAGTGTAAAAGTGAAAATCTTGTGAAGCATTGTTATAAACCCGCCCCCTTCCGAAAAAAATTCACAATAAAATATTTTATAAAAGTGAAAAGTCGACCAGTTTATCATCACATTCACTTATCCTAGAAGTTGGGGAATTAAATTATGAGCAGTGCTTTTGAATGGTGTAGAAGGATTAATTGCTTCAAAACACGAATGTTCGGTTTACAATAATTGCAGAACATTTGTGGAACAGAAAGGATTGGTAAATTTCAAGTTCTTTGACTGGTTATCTTCTTCGAAATTGTATGAAACAAGAAGTATAGAAACAATACAAAAAGTCATTAGCTTGCATTTTCAGTACACCGTGGTCTGTAGATCAGAGAATTTTTTTTAAAATTTATATCTGTTTCAATTTCAATTGTTGTTTTTTGTATTTAACCGTGGATGCAGATCAGAGGAAAAACTTTTTAAATTTATACTTGTTTCAATTTCAATTGTTGTTTTTTTGCATTTAAAATTTTATTGATCTATTGCTTCTTTATGAAAATATCAGTTAGCTGCCAATTTGAAAATTGTTCTTGCCTATTGCCCAAAGTTTGGCAAAAACATTTTAATGTAGCAAGGAGTATCCTGCTCTTGAAAGAAGCTATTTACAGACATTTAGATTTTTGATAGCAGGAAAGATGAAAAATGAGCCATTCTCTCTCCGGGACTCGAACCACGGACCTCTCAAATATGCGCCGAGTGTGCTGACCAGTACACCACGAAGGCATGCTAAGAAGGCACGAGAAATACCTTATAGCTATTAAACATAATTTTACGATTTAAGACCTGTATATTGTCACTTCAAACAGACGTTGAAATAGACATTAGTAACTATAGTTTTCTGTAATGTAAGGTTCTGCAGTGGCTAGAGGCTAGTGTCAGTCTCCTGCAGACACTACTAGACTAGAAGCGAGTTATCGCTTCAGACTGAAACAAATGATCAATCTTAAGAATGTTCAGATAACTTCTTCATTTAACTCTAAAATTAACAGAAGGCAATACTTCTGCGATAGACAAACCCCCGCTACTTGGGGTATTTAAATTAATATAAGAAATAAAAAAAAATAAAAAATCTGAAAGGTTTCAAATTTTAAATTACGTCCACAGGGGCCTTTTTTTTGTAACGTTTTGTGTGTTACTTTATTTATTAAATATCATGTTCTTTGCACTTAAAAAATAAAATTCAGTTCAACAGCAATGTCACAAAATAATTTTTAAATGAGCCTATCTTTAGAATTTCCGATACACAGTTCCGCGCTGGAGATAGAAAAGTTCTCCCCCCGCACAGTGTTGCCATGGATCGCTTTTAAATCTTTAAATTTGTTAATAAAAAATTCGTTAAAGTTTTACAAAATATGAAATCGATAATAAAACGAATTCCAAATTTCAAATTTGGGCTTTCAGATGTCCATATTCGCTGTAGGATTACGTAATTCAAAATTGGATGGCTCTAGGTACCGTTGTTTTATCACAATGCGGGAAACATATATACATTTATGCAGATTCTTCATTATTTAATTTCTTCAACTATAATACAGGGCAATAGTATTTGTGGCAACGATTTGAAAAGTGATACGTCGTTTATAGAGTTCCGACGCAAAATCGCAAAACGAAAACAATAGTCCTTCAGGCACAAAGCCCCTTTGGATTAATAAAAAATAAATAATAATAAAGAATTAATTAAATTGAATTTATATAAGGAAAAGTTAAATTCAAATGCAGATCACGTAGTCTTAAGCCTCCACACACATAAGACAACTTAAGCTGGCTGAAAATAATTAACGACGAGGTTATTTTAAGAGTCATCTAACAAAATGCTAAAGTCAGTATAACTTCGGTAGACCTGGCAATAGTAAATAACAGTAAGACGGGGATGCCAGAAGCTCTAAAACATTTACATCGTCGGCTTAAGTAAACAACAGCTAATTTGCATTTGAGGACTACGAAAAGAAGAAGTTTATGCAAAGATCAAATCAAAATAACTGGTTGGTTACCATAAAACTGTATAAACATTACCTAATAGTATGATACTGCAAATCTAAATTTACTGTACTGAAACTGTCTGTACCAGGACAACTATATTCTCAACTATTCTTTTCGAGTTATAAGCTTAAACTCATTTTAAGAAAACATCTGGGAATTCTCATAACAATTTAGGTTATTTGAAAAGCGCAAAGCTCTCGAGGGCTGTCAGCCTGAGGGAAAGGATGCTTTCGGAAAGAGACCAAGGGAAACTAAGTCGTGTTCAAGACTCTAATAATGTAATAACAATGATGAATTGATTTGAATACTATTTTATAAAAAACCGAAAATATATAAATTTCTAAAATATTTTAAAATAGTTTTTAAAATTTATTTTATGACATAACTGACACACATACATAATTGCATTTCAAAAGCGCAGTGTTAATAGTTAATTAAATGTCTCCTGATTTTAGAGCAACACACTTCTAAGCACACTTCAGCGAGTAAAACTTTGTAAACACCTTAATTAATTTTAGTCATAAAAAAATTAAGGCTTATCTATAAGCTGATAAACGACACCGCTTTTGTAACAAATAAGGTAATAAACATCAGTTACATGAACTATGATGTAATTACTTCAGTAATTAGAGACGGTTTCTGCTATAATTTGCTGAAGATATTTTCATTATATCTATTTATTGTTACATGACTCATAAAACTGTGTTTATGTACGTCTTTGTGTTCTATATTACATATACTGTATTGGGTGGTACAGTACCTAAAGCTTAATTTAAAACTACCTCTGCAGGAGCTGAATACATATAATAATTGTGGAATTCGGCGATCAAGGGCAGTTTACATTTATTACAAATTAAAACTCAAGTGGAAGGTTCGATTTCCGGCATCTGGACAAGCGAGAGGTAAAAAATTGCTATTCTCTTCGAAAGTAAGATCAAACTCAGGGCAGTTTCTATTGAAAAACTCTTCTCAAAGAAAGCTTTTTTTAGGAAAGTAGTTTTCGCATATTTGCATTATCATTAACCCAAGTCTCAGGTAAGACTGTTTTGCCATGGAATGTCTCTTAAAGTAGATGATCTAAGCAAAACTGTCTCACATTACATTGTAAATGAGGAAAATTAATGAAAAACATGAACTGACAGTGGTAATTGACTAAAAATTTGATTTGCAGTCGATGTGTTGACCTATAGACCCGATTAATCGAGCAGTATTAACTAATATTTCTTTGGATACCGGTAAACTTGGATAAAATCAAAGACTATTTTGGACCCGCCCCCTCGAAAAAAAATATACGGTTTAAATAATTCTAATTTATATTATTACAGTATCGCTTTAAGTCTTTTTACATTCATAGCAAATTTCCTGTTGTACGAAACCAAAGTAAAATACCTCTTCCTCCTCATTTATGTAGTGAAGTTTTTACAATATACAATTATAAGCAATAGCTTTAAGAACAGCAATTAATAAGCAATAGCTTTAAGAACAGAAATGTGTACTGTTGAACATTTATATTAAAAAAATGTGATGTAGACAGCCCATGACGTCTTTATAAGGCCTGTTAAATTATACAATTATGCGGAAATAAGAACACAGTTCTTGAATTTTAGAGAGTAGGAGCTTTGGCAGATTCAGGTAGAACGCAAGAAGTTCACTACTGGTCGTTCAGCTACACTATTTAAGGAGATTAAAAAAGAAAATAAAAAAATAAAAAAAAAATCTGAAAGCTTTCAGATTTTACATTACGCCCAAAGATATTTTTTTAACGTTTTGTGTGTTACTTTTATTTATTAAATATCATGTTCTTCGCACTTAAACCATAAAATCGAATTCTACAGCAATATCGCAAGATAATTTTAAAATGAATAATTAAGAATTTCCGATACACAATCCATATTCGGAGGAGGATTACGTTATTCAAAATTGGACGGCTCTAGGTACCGTAGCTTTATCACAATGCGAGAAAAATACATACATTTATGCAGATTCTTCTTTTTTCCCGTATTGCCATTGCTCACTTTGAAATCGTTGAGTCTGTTAATAAAAAATTCTTTAAAATGTTGCAAAATATGAAATCGACAATAAAACAAATTTAAAATTCCAAACTCGGGCTTCCAGATGCCCATATTCGGGTCTAGACGTACGTTACTCAAAATTTGGTGGCTCTACATACCGTTGTTTTATCACAATGCGAGAAACAAACGTACATTTATGCAGATTTTTCATTATTTAATTTCTTTAAATAAACACAGGACTCTAATATTTGGTGGCAACAATTTGAAAAGTGCACCGTCGTTAATGCAAAATGCCAAAACGAAATTAATAGCCCTTCTGGCTAACGCACCTTGGGCTATTAATGAAGAATCTGCATAAATGTATGTATGTTTCTTGCATTGTGATAAACAACGGTACCTAGAGCCATCAAATTTAAATAACGTTCGTTTCCACCCGAATATGGGCATCTGAAAGCCCAAATTTGAAATTAATTTGGAATTTGTTTTATTATAGATTTAATGTTTTGTAAAATTTTAACGAATTTTTGATTTCAATGCGAGCAAAGGCAAAATTTTGCGGGGGAAAAGAAAGCATTTTTATCTCCAGCGCCGGAGACTGTGTATCTAAAATTCTAAAGATATGCTCATTTAAAAATTATTTTGTAATATTTCTGTTGAACTGAACTTTATGGTCAATGCGAAGAACCTGATATTAATTAAATAAAGGTAACAAACCAAACGTTAAAAAAGTCGCTTTGGGCGTAATGCAAAATCCAGAAAGCTTTCATATTTTTTTCTTTTCTTTTTTTTTTTTTTTTTCTTTAATTTAAGACAAGACATGAGTATTTGGGTCAGTTGGAACCTTTTTCTAGCTGGAAGTATATATCTAAAACTAGCAGTTGAGAAAATAAAAACCGAGTAAGAATATTTTAGACACCGTGTATTTGTTATGTATGTGTATGCACATCGTGTAAGTTATATGTATGTGTTAGCGGTGATGTATGAAACGCCATCATTCTATAGAATACCTAAGCATTTTATAGAATGCCCAACATTTTAGGGGAAAAGTATGAAATATGAGAATTATATACTTTCCCTAAGCATTGTACATAATAACCTTTGCATTCTGTTCCATGATAAATACAATTTAGGCAAAATGTGGAAAAATTTCTTGATAAGGCTATTATTTAAAAGACTTGCATTCCTCAAATGTACAAATATTACTTTGAAAACATAATGAAAGAGGGCATTTAATAAAACTTACAATCATTTACACAACTCGCCGAATCACATTTACATGCCGCATTTCGTAATTATGGCTCAATTTTGGCAGGGTGTATTTATTTATTTATTTATTATTATTATTTGCAAATTATTATTATTATTTGCATAAATGCGGAAAAAAATTCATAAAGAAAATTCAAATGAAAAATCGAATTCATAAAAAAAATTCATAAAGAAAAATCGAATTTGTGCGAAACAAAATTTATGCTTTTATTTAAAACAAAGTATCAGAAGTCTGGAATTATTGAATGAACGTGTACGAATATATTAACTGTACGGATATTTGAAACAAATCAGAGATTTATTTCATACTTTGCAGGTCAGTTCGTAGAGTTATTAGGTTATTTTGAAAGAGGAGATGTAAAAAATGTACAGTGCCTTCGCCGGGACTCTAACCTGGACCTCTCGAACACGCGCCCAGTGTGCTACTACGCAGGCATGCTGGAAGGAGGAAAAAATACCTTATAAGTTTTCTGCATTCTTTAAAATGCTTAGGTGTTCCATGGAATGCCGACTTTCATACATTACCGGTAGCATATGTACGACGTACATCAAATCTTTAATGTCATTAAAAAAAGAGCTTAAATAGAACTTCTTGGAAAATTCCAAAATTCATGACGTCATGGAACGAGTCATATTATTACATCATTTCATTTCGCTGACTTTCATAATGATATGTAACAGTTTGTTCAAAATCAGCTTTACGTAGTGGAAGCAAAGTGTTTGTGCATTTTGTTGATAACATAGAGACAACAGCGATAAATGATGTAGATTACAAGAAGAGATAAATTTTAAATGCTATCGATACCACTACGTCATAAATCGGGAATTCAAATTCCACACAAAATAAACAGATGACGTTTATAAATAAAAGCAAAATATTCTAAACATAGCGAATACATGTATCTTTTTTTAAAAGAAAAAAAGAAAAAAATTATCACATTACATTTACGTATAAGACTTGCTCTAATCACTTTGCATTTTAATTCAGAATAGAAACAATGCATCATCACGAGTCAAAAACAGTTCATAAAATCTGTTGTGCTGAGATTTCTTTTCATGTTAGAGTAGATTGTTATAATGGAGATTAAAAAAATAACGACGATGAGGAACGGTGAAAAAAGGGACACATGTTGATGATTTATCGGATTATTTGAAAATAACACTGTTTACTAATACTAAATACTCATTACAATGATTGTAATCCGTGCTAAAAGAAAAGCTTATGGTGATATTAATACTTGCTTAGTACATTCAATTAGAAGTATTATTCTCTTTCTTATTCTGCTCCAAACTGAGGGTTTTTTTTGGGGGGGGGACTAATTTTGAACAATAAATCTGATTGCGCAACTTTTGATCTCGTTCATTATTTTTCCCAATACTTCCTATTTTAAGTTCAAGTTGGAATTCTAATATTCCTCTTTTCTGCCTCTGAGAGTGGAATGCGACCACTCTATTGTAATTATTGCTCGTTTGGATGGGTAACTTATCAGGTTCAATGTTCCGTCTAACCTTCTTCGGGAACATGCAAGGACCTGACTCGGAACAGAGAGCTTACTAAAGCTATGTTCAAAACTGTGGGAAGTAAACAGGATACACAAGAAGGGTATACAAAACCCTTTATTTTTCTCTATTTACAATCACTTCCGTACTTCGGAATACACAGACCCGCTACTTGGGGTCTAACGTAAAAATATAAAAATAGAACTAAACTCTAATTTAACTTTAAAATAATAAACGTGGAAGATTGGCCTTATATTAACAGGAAGCCGTATGTAGTACAGATAACTGTGAACACTACAATACGTTTAAAATTTATCAAGAGGATTAAAACCTCTAGCCTGGAAGGCAACCAGCAACTGCGTAAAACTTCTAAGGTAAGCGGCCTGCTTCGACTCACTGCTTCCTCTCTCTCGCTTGGCAAAAAGCCACAACTTAAATACTTGGCGTTCGCCAGACAAACTTTGCATAAATACTTTAACGCTTATAATTCTGGCCGGAAGTAGAAAATAAGAAGTGATAGTAAAGATTTAAAATAAAATAAACGTTAGTAAAACTTAAGATCCTTACATACTTCCCGCCAGAGTTAATTAGTTTGAAACTGAGGTCTAAAACGACCTTGTTGAAAACTTTTAGCTCTAGAATCTAACGCGAGGCCAATCCTTTACAGACATTTTTTGCTAGAAACTAGAAATTTAAAAGAAAGAAATTTGTTTTTACAATAGCAGCTCCCAGGACACAATTTTTTCATCTGTACTGCATCTAAACAGGAGCTTTTATTCAAATCTGGTTCCTTCCAGAGATCTGGAAGGAAAACTAGTTTAATAAAATGTTACACAATGAAATGGCAAGTAACATGTATAATTATATTTCTCTTAACATTCTTATTTCATTCATGACTATTTTAATTATCTCTACCCGTGCTCTCTGACATGTGTTGTAAAAGAACACCAAACACGAATGTGTTTATGTCTATGTGTTCAACACTTCCTCCTACAATCAAAACACTAACGTGTTAAAATTCAACATACCAAGACCTCGTAACACACCCTAATTTCAACTCTACTCCTGAGCTACTATTCTGAAAGTGGCTAACTCTGAAGTGTAGCGTCAGAGAGCCTAACTACATCATTCAACCTTTAACACATATTCACCACGATTTAGTCTTTTTACAGTCACACGAATAGAAAAAAAAAATTTAACATTACTTTCACTTTTACCATATCACGGTATTTCTTAACATTTAAAATAACAGTTCACATTGTATATAAGAACATATTAACATGCCGTTAATTTTATACATTTGAAAACATACATTAGTAGTACATTGTTAACTTCTATTCTTTTCAAAGCAAGTGCCAATTCTTTCTACATTGAAATAATACATTTCAAAAAGTCTTTCAGACTAAAACTTCTTTCTTGCCAGAATGTTTTAAATAATATTTATACAATAACTTTTTACAATATTTAAGTCTTTACACAACGCTATTATACATCAACTTTAGTTTTACGCGCGAGTAATTGAAAAACATAATACCAAATTCGGTAACAACTCATTTCTCGCCCTTTTGGCGATAAAGGTAGACCTCGCATGAGGTAAAACTTCTTGAAATCTGCCACTTGCAGTAAGAATGAAAGATTAACTTAAGTTTGCAAAGTAACATAAAATTTTACTTATCTTTGTGATATTCGGATATTCTTTTCTGGGCCCAGTCCTTAAAGGTAGTGCAGATAGTTGTTTGATTTATCCTCCTTCTTGTACGGGCTCGCCCTTCAGTGCCTTCCTCTAGATGCTTTCTTTTTTCTCCACTTCGGTCACCCTTGAATACCTTCTTTTTCGCTTCTGCCTGTGGTCTTGGTCGTTTGATGGCAGCTGGTCTTGGCGGAACCGGGAAACTTCTTTCGTGTTCCTGCTTGGACCTCGTTGCTGGCCGTTCAAATTTTCCTTGTAACTTTTCCTCCGCCGCTGATGGTCCTTTCGCAGTTCGGCGACATTTGCTGCGGAGAGTCCTGTCGGATGAGTAGATCTTCCGTTTTAGAGCCGGGTTATAGTTGCCGTCATTTCTCCTGGTTCTCTTTGCATACGTCGTCCTTCTCCCTTCTTCATTCTGGGGGTGTTCGTGAACTCTCTTTTCTGGACGGTGGAACGGCTTCTTTTTCTTGCTACCTTCAATTTTTCCGCGGGGAAACTTTCTTTTCACTTGCTCCTGTCTCTTAATGGCTTGCCCTTGTACTTGTCGTTTTTCCACTTCTGGAGCTTGTGCCTGCGGTGTCTGCCGTGCCGGATCCTGCAAAAGATCTTTAAAAATTTTCATTTTATTACGATCATAGTAGGGTTTGATTTGATCAATGTTTGCGGAGCAGGTTTCACCATTTCTAGCTTTTAACACTACTACAGCGTGAGTTATTTTCTCTATAACATATGGTCCTTCAAATCGTGGAAAAAATTTGGCAGTTTTATCTTGTGGTGCTGAAGAAAGTGAATGCTTAATTTTTAAAACTTCATCCCCTACTTTATAAGTTACTCCCCGTCGTTTCAAGTCGTAATATAGTTTTTGTTTTCTCTGTGCTATTTCAGTATTCTTCTTTGCTTCCTTAATTAGTTTTTCTATATCACCCATTTTAAATTCTGGGGCTCTTTGTTGCACATAAAATAATTTATATAACGGCGTTATAATCTTTCTGCCTAAAAATAACTCAGCAGGAGTTTTGCCCGTTGTATCATGTTTTGCGGTCCTAAGGGCGAAAGCAAATTCAATGACATAGTTATCCCAGCTTTTATGAAAATTTTTAACATAACTACGGATAATTTTCACTATATTTCTATTGACCCGTTCCGCTATATTTGATTGCGGCCGATACGGGACCATTTTTAAATGACGTATGCCCAGTTTTTGGCACATGTCTTCAAATACATTACTTACAAATTGAGGACCATTATCCGATATAACTTTTAGGGGCGCCCCGTATTTTAAAATATATTTATTTAAAATAGAATCAGTAACTAATTTCGCGGAGGCTCGTTTTAAGGGAACAATTTCGGTCCACTTACTAAAATGATCAACCATAACAAGGAGATAGCGACTTTTATTTAACTGACTTTTTGGGAAAGGGCCCAATAAATCGATGCCAATTATTTCATTTGGAAATTCGGATTTAATACTATTTAGAAACCCAGCCGGGCGGAAATTAATATAATTAACTGCTTGACATGTTGGGCAGGACTGGACATACGCCCTTGTTAACTTTTGCAGTTCAGGAAAATAGACTGTCTCGCGTACGCGTTGGATAGTTTTTCGAATACCAGCATGAGAAGCTAAAGGGCTGTCATGGAGCTCCTGCAGGATATTTAATCTAAGACTAGCTGGGATAACAGGTCGAAATTCGTTGTTGGAATTCGTAGTTTTTGTATAGAATAATAGACCATCTATTAGTTCGTAATGGGCCGCCCTATTTCTTATCGCCACAATATCTTGGTGGCTAAAATTTTCAGGATCCTTTAAATACTCATAAATGCTTCCAAACTCAGGATCCTTACCCAGTTCGTTTATTACAGTTTCTCGGGAATTTATTGTACATGCTGTGAGCATTGCCACCTTTACAGTATTACCTTGTTCATCTATTTTAATTCTTGATAGGGCATCTGCTACGATATTTTCCTTTCCGGGGTTATGTTTGATTACCAGATTATATTCTTGTAGCTTGAGTGCCCATCTTATTAACCTTGGGGATAAGTTTTTCCCTGAGTACAATCTAGTTACCGCCGCATGATCAGAGTACACTGTTATTGGCGCCTTTCCAAAATAGACTCGGAACTTTTGCACTGCTAACAGAACTGCAAGTGCCTCTCTCTCGGTCGCCGAATAGTTTCTTTGTGTTTGATTTAAAGTTCGGCTAAAAAATGCCACGGGCTGCTGATTTTGCGAAAGTACCGCTCCTACCGCATAATCCGAAGCATCCGCTGAAATTTCTAAATTCGCATCCTTTTCAGAAAATTTCAACACAGGGGCTTGCGTTAATGCTTGTTTTAATTTTTCGAAAGCACTATTGGCTTCGGCCGTCCACGAGAATCTTGCCTTTTTCCTTTTTAATTTTAACAATGGCTCAGCGATAGCTGCAAAATCTTTTATAAAGGACCTATAATATGAACAAAGTCCTAGAAAAGAAGAGAGCTTCTTCGCCGTGTTTGGAGTCGGATACTTTTGTACAGCGATTATTTTTGATTCGTCTGTCTCTATTCCTTTCTGAGATATTTTGTAACAGAAATATTTTAATTCAGGGGCTGCAAATTTGCACTTTTCGACATTAACTTTTAGACCGGCCTCATTTAATAAAGAAAACTCCTGTCTTAAATCCTGTACATGTTGGTCGAGATAATCACTAATAATGATATCGTCTAAATAGATAAATGTGGACTTTCCAAGAACAGGTCTTAACACAATGTCCATACATCGCTGAAATGTTGCCGGCGCCCCTGAAAGGCCAAACGGCATACGCAAAAACGCATAAGTGCCAGACTTGGTTATAAAAGCAGTCTTAGGCACGTCCTCAGGCCTAACCCCTATTTGAAAATAACCAGTCGTTTAGTCTAAAGTCGTCATATATTTGGTGGATGTTATGTTCCTTAGAATTTCTTGAATTATAGGTAACGGATATACCGGATATTTAGTTATGGAGATTAATTTACGGTAATCAATTGCGAATCTCCACCTTTTTGGATGTGTCAAAGGATAGTCATTATTTTTCTTACATAAAACCACCGGGCTAGCATAACTACTTGAGATGGGCGTTATGATCTTTTTACATAGCATATCGGTGATATGCCATTCTATAATTTTTTCCTTATTCTTATCATACCGGTATGCTTTGTGGCGAACTGGCACTGAATCTCCGGTGTCAATACTATGGTTAGTAACCTGAGTAAATCCTGGAATATCACTAAATAACGAAGCAAATTCACTTACCACTTGTCGGATTCTTCCTTGCTCGTCATTAGGCAGGTGGTCAAGATTTAACATCGGCGGTTCAGCCTTTTCTGCACGAACTGGTTTCATTGTCAGCTTAAGGGACGCTTCATTAAAATCCAGCGTTGCGTGTGCGTCTGAAAGAAAATCTATTCCTAAAATTATATGTGCTTGCAGATTCTTTACTATAAAAAACATCACCTTTACTTGTTCGTCCTTGATATGGACATATAGTGGTACTTTACCTATACACTTACATAGTTCTCCTTGCGCCGCTAACACTGTCGTATTATCCGAATTATATATGCGGTATTTCCGAACATACTTCCTAAAAAAAT
Organism: Stegodyphus dumicola; assembly: GCF_044657685.1. Classification (NCBI taxonomy): domain Eukaryota; kingdom Metazoa; phylum Arthropoda; class Arachnida; order Araneae; family Eresidae; genus Stegodyphus; species Stegodyphus dumicola. The sequence continues at coordinate 208,545,130 of NC_140771.1, forward strand.
CTTCTGCCACGCAGGAACACTGCGCGCCTGTATCCAGGAGTGCGGTGGCTGGGATATTATTCACCAACACTTCAATCTTCGGAAGAGTCAAATTTTTCACCATTACTGTATTTAACTTGAAGGAAGAGGGGTTTTCTTGGCCTTCGGATTTCCGCACCCTCTCGTCAGCAGAAATCCATTTTAGTTTAACTTATTTTTCTTTCATTTCCGTGCTTTCCTTCATTTTCCCCTGGCCTTGAGACTTTTTTTCTGGATTGCTATTGAAAGTCTGCCCGAACTAACAGTTTCTTACATTTGATCTCGTCGAAAGTGTGGCGATTTAATTTCAAGTATGAATTCAATAACTTTCATTGACAAATCGTTTGTTCATAACTGCATTAGATCGAAGCATTATTCTAACACCTACAAAAATCTGTTACTCTGTTTTATTAAAATCAATTGGTATGATATTATATAAATTTATATTGTCTGTATTTCTTGCAGCATTCGGCCCTTGAGCTTTTACTTTATTCATTTTTATTTTTTTACTTTTTGCGTGGTTCAAAATGCTGTTTGATAACGTTAAAGTACTTGATAGTTTGTTGGATAAATTGTTAAAGCATTTTCTATTTAGAAATCGCCATCATCTTCTAATTTACTCTTTTCATTAACTCAGAAATATAATCAGCTCTGATTTCTCCAATTCCCAAAGCATTCCAACGGGAATAAAAGTTGCCTTTCCTTGTTTTCATATATTTAAATATCAGAAATAGCATTAAAAATTTGTTTTAAACTTCACCTAAAAGTTTTTTGTCGTTCTGTCCGATGACGCAAACAGTAAAATACTGAAATTCTTCGTTGAAGGAAGGTATCTGCACGAAATTAACGAAAAATTATTTAAAAAATTTAATTCAAAAACATTTAAATTGAACTTTGAAAACACCGCTTCACCTCAGTGTACTGTCATTTACAAAGGGAGTGTGTGCAAAATTTGAGCTGATACAAATAAGGAAGTAGTTTAAAAATGTATTGCAAAGTGTTGACGACAGGAGCAATCACTGTAACCGAACCTTATTAATTTATTTCTGCAGCCAGGCGAAAATAAAGTGAACAAAAATTTTGTATTCAGAAAAAGTTTTAAAAATACCGAAACTGAGAATCAGGATTTCATGAGATATCTCAGCTACCTTGACCATTTGAATTATTTAAATGAATCATATCAATGATGACAGGTGATCTACAGGTGAAACAAATTTTAAGATGAATTTTCTGGAATTGGCCGTTAAGACTCTCTAAGAAGGCAACATTTTGACCCCAAATCCCTAAACTTCCCCAAAAGCCGATGAATTCCCTAAAAGCGATGATATAATACTTTCTTGATTATAATCCCGAAGTGACTCTCCTATATTACACTTTGAAACTTTTCCTTCCATTATTTGTACTAGCTTAATTGTCTGGATATATTTAAGTGTTTGTACACTTAAAGGCGTCAAGACGGACACTTTTGAACGTATAAATTTGGTTCACTTAGAGCGTTTTACTGTCAACTAACTGGACACCGGTGACTGTTAAATCCATTGGTCACGTTAATTAGTTGACAGTCTCAGAGGTGGGATAATTCAGTGTTTCGTGCAATAGCAACTTTTTTAACGCACATAAGTGATAAATCTTGAAAACGTAAAATATTATAACGCAACATAATAATAACATTTTAAATACTTTGAATGGATTCTTCGGAAAATAAATAACAAGCATGCCGTCCAGACGACATAGTGGTTAGGGAAGCCTACTGCTGTACCGAAGGGTACGAGTTCGAATTCCGGAGAGGGCATGGAATTTTGTAAATGTATAGTGTCTTTGTGGCATGGGGGCATTTTAAATATACGACGAGCCGAATGTCCTCTCGTGTGGATTGGTGGTAGAGGAAGAGGGGTGAAAACCCTAGAAACCCTCTCTCCCGGGGTGCTGTTTCTCAAAATTGGGGTGGAAATAGAAGTCTAACCTTCTTGAAGCTCTGGCAACCATTCTTCAATGAAATTCATGGACAAGGCAACAATAACTGTAGGGTTTCCCTTAGTTTGAACAAATAATTATTCTAATTTTTGTTATCTTTTCTGAACTCCTCAACTTACCTCGCATTTCCTCGCCAGGATACAAATTACGTTAAGGTGAAGAAGAGTACTTAAACGGGCTGAAAGAGAAAGTTAGTCAGAGCGTGAGTTCGCTACCCTAGCAGGTTGCTATTACGTCCGTCCTGCTGTTACTCTGAGTTGCTGATAACACCTTCTGGCCATTTAGTTTAAGTCTGTCGCCGGTGTAAGTTGCTGAGTCAGTCTAGCATTACTGTTAGCCTTAAGCAGTCTAGCCCTATTCTTTGCTATTTAAATTTATTTGAAATTGTTCTTAAGTTTCCAATGCAAGTAGCCGGTGTTATTGCCAGCACGAGGTACGGGCATTTTTGTTAAAAGTCTGACGAATAATAAAGGGTTTGTTTTACTCGTCTTCTGTTCTAGTATTATTCAGGCCTGTGCGAGAAGTGCCAGATTTCTTAGTAAGATATTTCCTATGTATGATAGCAAAGAATATTAGATATCACACAAAAATTAACAAGCATGTGATGCTAAAGAGATCAAACGTCGCATTATACCATCGAAAAGTCTGGTAACCCATATCACATGCCGCCATACAAGAACTTCATACAAGAACTGAGAAACTAATTCAGTAATGCAGAAAGAGCGAGAAGTTGAGCAGTGCTTGACATTGGAAGAACCATAATTATTCTTTGATCGAATTTCAATATTTCCTGTTCCTTCCGCCGATAAAAACCGCAGTATATATGGTTGTTCTCTACCGAAGTCACAGAGTGGCAGATACTGTTCAACACCTTCCTTTTCGATCACGCAATGTAGCATCTGCTTTTTTTGGTACAACATGGCGTGTTCTTAATTTTCCTCAAGATTATGACCATTTTCTTAAATTTTGTCATTGTCGGTTATTCCATAGCTTCCCCATAATAGCTTTCGGATCGTTACTTATGACTGCACCGTAGCAATTTCAGCAAAGTATTTTTTTAATCCTTTTAACCTGATGTGATATACGAGAATGTAACGTGAAAATTTACTTTCATCTTCACCATCCTTCAATCAGAATTGATATATTTAAAAATGAAGAAATGCATGTAATGTTGGAAATTTATTTGTTTGCTAGAGCTTGCGTGCACTAGGAAACTGATCATACTACGAGAAAATCACACTGAAAATAGATATAACAACTCTACATAAGCGTTGGGGTTTGACCGTTGCGTTGGAAATTAATTGTTTTTCAATCCATAACTTCGTTTTTCCAATAAATATCAGAGGAGTAACATGAATTTAAAAGTGATTTAATTCATAACGACTACAAAATTTTATTTTGCTATGGTAACAGAAGTCCATAGCAAATCTGTTTTACTCTTCGAATTTCGCTGCCTCGCTGAAGGGATTCTAACATAAAAAAACGATTAGTTAAGTAAATAATAAAATTATACGTACATCTAAAGTTCATGCTAGCTTCGTTTAACTTCCTTAAGTCAACACAGGGACATATTTTGAATAACAGTAGAAAATGTCAAAGAAAGTCATAGCAAAATATTAATGAACACTCATTGTCTTGCATGAGGATTATGTGTTATAGCATATTACTTAAGTCAGGAAGTAAAATTAAAATGTTTAAAGAATATGCAACAGAATTAATTATTATATTACTTTCATTCTACTCTCAGTAAATACCACAAAACTGTACTCAAAGCATTCAATTAAAAGAATTAAGAGCAAATATATTGTTTAATATGTAAGTGCAAACAGCCATTCAGAGAGAGGGACAGTATTGACATACAGCTGATCAAGAATTAAAAGGCATTACCGCTGATGCTTTGGGTTTATGATACTACTTGCTAATAGTATGCATTATGATAGCATAAGTAAAAAAAAAAATTTACCAGTATAATCAAAATAGAACAAATTCACGACTAAAATATTATCAAGAGTCTTAGAAGACCCTTCGAAGAACATTTTTAGAAGGTAAACAAAGATAACTGACGAAAACTGATCAGCTCGAAAACCCACGCTTGAAAAATGTAAACAAACGCCGCCGAAAGCAGTTACAGTTACGACTAAGATCAAAGGTTTGCTCGCAGTTAAAAGTATTACTTCCGAGCATGAAAAAATTGTAACATAATGCTTTTAAATGTTTTCTACTATTTTAAAGGCATTTAAATGCCAGTATATATTTACTGTTATGAAACATAATTACAAAAGAGATGTTAAGTATAAAATATATAGACAGCAGTTGGAGTTTACCAAAAAGAATTTAAATAAAGGAATTTTAACAACGAGTATACTGTTGGAATATCACACCCGAAAATTTTCGCGATTACACTTCGTACAAGCAGCTGAGCGGTAAAATCGCTGAACACTGGTAGTTCGGTCCAACTTTCTAATCCCGGCGAGCGGGCTGGCTGCATGTGTGTTTTCGTGGTTTTCCGCATGCAGTATCTTCTGCATGCATACGTTAACAAAGTGGGCGCAGCAAATGTAAAATCGCTGTACAGTGGTAGTTAGGTCCAACTTTAGAATACCACGAAGGCATCCATCCCCTGAAGTAATGGGCTTCAGCCCGCTCAGCTGGCGGGCTTGCCCGCTAGTTAAAAGGCATTAAAATCAAATATCTACAAGACTAAATATTACGACCACCTCCTTAATATTCCCTATATTAGGTGTATACGTGCTGACAGAATAACCCTCATCATGCGATGAATGATTCTGGCTAGGTCTCTAAAGGTAACTTATGGTATCTTCCCCAAGTAGCAAATATGATGTTGATTCTGTAACTGAGATCAGAACTGCAGAATAATATACCCTTGTATGTGTTTACATTATATGATGCTGAACTTGTAAGGCTTATCCTAAGTTTTAAACAATTAATTTTTAGTTAAAGCCACTTTCCTGTAGCTTCTAATTTCAGCCTACAAATTTCCTGGCAGAAGGTGTTTTCAGAATCGCGTTTAAATGCAAATGAAGGAAGAGTAAGTATTTAAAATCGAAGTTCTACTGACTTTGTTAGAGAGCCAGAGATTCTGACCAGCACGCATTCACCTTTTGGCTACACTCTCTCTAAGCTACTTCTACGCTCGGCCGTATTTCAGGCCCTTGATAGCTTCCCCGTTTAGTTAGCGTTAAGGGGCCAACTACTGTAGAATTTTGATAGCTTCGGCTATATCTTTTTAGTTAAGCATTAGTTAAGTTTTATTTCTTAGTATTCTTGAGTTCAAGCCCAAGCAGAGGCTTTTCTGTACTTCCTGAAAGAGGACCGACTGTGAACTTTTATTACATTTTGATTATTACATTTTGAGCAATAAAGGGTAATTAACCCTTCGTGAGTTCACGTTTTTATTTTTCTGAACTAAGCGATTATTCGCTTACAAGTTCTCAAGTTTCCATACATTTAGCTGTAAATTCTAGGTTGGAACATTACAAACTAAATGGTCTCTACTATATTTTTTAACTTATTTTGCAGTTTCTAATACCATTTGCCGAATGCGGTAATGTGTTGACAGAATGATATTCGTACTCGGTTCAGAATAGTCTTTATGAATAATTTAAAAGTACCTTCGAGTAGCTCATAGAATATGTCTAACATAGTACCTGTCTTACATGTGCAGATAAACAGCACTAAATAGATATGAGCACTCTCATATTTGTCTATCTCTGAAATAATTTGCCTTAATCGGTTTAGCATCACGACTTAAAATCTGTCAAGCTTGCTCAAATCTACTACCTTTCTCCTAAAGAACAACAACAATACTGATGAACGCAGTATATTAGACTGTTTTATTTATATTGTTTCCAAACTTGATATGTCAGTCATTTATAGTAGAACACTGTTTATCTGTAGTAATTGTCGTAGAGCCATCTACAGTACGTCTTTAAGAACATTTTTCGACACCTATAAGATAGAAATAAACACAAGCATTATATTTTTAAGCAAAATTAAATATAACTATACAATATTTAAATTAGTGAACTGTTGAATTGCTTCTTCTCAACACTTACACGCAGGTACGTACAACACGGTTTAATAAGTAGTAAATATGAAAAATCATCTATTGAAAAAGAGAGGTTTCAGAGCTCTCTGCTTTCTTATATAATACTATGAGATTATTTTGTAAAGAATTTTCTCCTTTCTCACTACATATGCCTTCACGGTATACTTTAGAGGGATGTCTAGCTAGCATTTGAAAGATCTGTAACTCGAATCCCTAAGACGGCACTGTTCATTTTCCCTGCTTTCTTCTCTGACATAAGCTTGTGTTTTACGGCTTCATTTCATCTTAAACGTATATATACTTCTGAAGAATGAAGCTGTTAAAAACATTTGGAGAATCATTGCTGAAATCATGCGCCACATAGGTACTCTGAATGTCAAATATCTGCGCCAAATGCGTACCCAGGATGTTGACGCCATAAATGGTAATGCATGGAGTCAAATGCTCTTGAGAACTGGTCATTTTACTCAAGGCCAGAGACAGATGAAACATGACTTCACAACTGTGACCCAGAAACGAAACAAGAAAGCATGATATGGAAACGCAATGGATCTTCCTTATCCTCACAAACTTAAAATCTAGAAAACTACGAAGAAAATAATTCGTGCACTTTTGGTTTGGGATGCAGAGGGATCCCTTCTTATTCTCTATGAGACACTAACTACGACAATAGAAGTTCTTTATGCTAACCTGTTGACTCAACTTCTGCAAGCCACAAAAGCAAAACTTTATGGCAAACTCAGACAAATTTTTCTTTTGCATGACAATGCTTCAGCGTACAAGGCTCAAATTTCCCAGACCTAAACAAAATAGATTTTAGCTTCTCACCATCTACCATATTCACCAGTTTTCATTTCACAGATTTCACCCCAACGGACTGCGTTTTGTTTCAAAAGAATTTATGTGATTCATGTTACAAAGACAATGATGATTTGCTATGATACCATTCAGTAATGATTTGAAGGTTGAGATAATTTTTTTTTCTGCAGGAATATCACCCTGCTTGAAGCTGAAGTCAAGAGAAACTATAGAAAAAACTGAAGAAGGAATTTTAGACATTTATGTTGTGCAAGTATCTTTGGTTTAAAACTTACTGAAGGCTTCCCTAAATACAACAGCTGAACGAATATCTGTAGTAGATGCTTTTTTTTATAGATTTCACTTGAAATTACATGCCTAAAATGGTTCGGAGGAATTCTATAACTAAAGTAAACTAAGCGTAAAATAATTTGCTTAAACGTACACCTTCTTAGACTAACAGAGCCACGGCGAATACCATCTTTTTCGGGAAGTGTCGAAAGCAGATTAGACTGTTACCAAATTCTGGTGGATAAGCAATCGAACAATATTAGAAATTCTCCAATCTTCTTTTACTTCTCCACGTAATTATACATTTGCATAATTCTGAAATGATCGAATGAAGTGCATATGGGAAATCGAGACCAAGACACCAGGGTTTAATTTGTTAGTTCAAATTTTGATAGACCAGCCGTAGCGCTTTTATAAGCAAGTGTTTAAGATATTAAGTTCAAAAGTCTTACAAAGAAACCAAGGAGCTTAATCTTTAAATTACATTGATTAATGAATTTTAAGTTAAATTTTAAATGAAAGCGGAAGAAAATAGAATAATGCTATGGTACAAGGTAAATGTTTTCCTCTAGAGTATTTGTTTCAAATTTAATTCCTTACAAATTTTTATAACTATTATTTTAGTAAGAAAATTCTGAAGGGAAGTATCTCCTTTCGCGTGCTTTGTGTAATCAACTACTTACTTGGCGTTTGTTACATAAACAAACGGAAACATGAAAAGGAAAATTTTAATAGATTCAAATATACTCATATTGTCATCGGTAATTGAACTTCTCTCTAAAGCCTGTAGACTACTTTCCTGTTAAAAGGGAAAAAAATATTTTGAAGAATTAGTACATTTGCAGGTACTGTAGTTGAGAACTTTTTTCAATTCTCGAATATTCCCTATTTCATTTAAATTGTATTAATATGATTTTATTGAAACCGATGAATATCATGAATTAGCATATTAAAAAAAAGAGTCAAATTCTTACACAAATCATAGCAATTTGTATCTTTTCAGTACGAAAAAAGATTTATTTTAAAGCATATATTTATTTATATTTATTTACTCAATAAATAGCAATAGTCCAATTTATACTAATAATCTAAACACTTACACAAAAAAAATTAAAACAGAGTTAAAAGATGTTTGATATACTTTCAAAATACATGTCCAAATTGCCTCCTTAACCGGCTTACCGGTGCAATCAAAGCTATAATAAGATAATTATATTACAGTAAGCAAATAGTTATAATAAGTAAATAGCTTACTTTAAGGAAAGCTATAATAAAATAATTATGTTACAAAAAGCAAATAATTAGGTTATAATAAGAAAAGTTATAATAAGAAAGCGGTTTTCAAATAGAACTTTTTTGCAGGATGTATCGGCATTTGTCTAATTCCAAGAACTCATTTTATGAATCTTCAAACACTTTCGAGACTAAATTTCTTTTATACCTTAGCATACGGCTAACCGATGCTATATATCAGATTCTGTTATCATATTTTCGGACACGACATAAAGCATTATTCAGTTCTAATACTAACAATCGAAATATTATAACGCTAACTATAAGCTTCTATATACTCTCACAAGATCGGCAGTTGCAAATAAATCAAAATTTTGTCTAATTCTTCTGATAATACGATATATAAAACCGTCACATGATTTCGGTTGCAACAGCTTATATTTCACGTGAGCCTAGATCTATATATCTATAACACTGGACATTTGCTCTTTTTTTTTTAAAGCTATACTCTCTATTTAGTTTTCAACTCTTCCTTTCGGGAAAAGAACTGAAATTCCTCATGCTTGATAATCTAGGTCTTATTCCAGCCTATTCCTGGCTAACATGCAGATGATCCGTCAAATGGTGTCAGACAACACGTATGCATTAAAAACAACATTTCAGTTTTATATTTGTAATATATATGATTATCAACTAGAGTATTCATACATTTAAATTAAAATATTATATAATAATTAGTACTTAAATTTTTTTTATAGAACTGCTTTGTGAACATAGCCCCCTATGTTAAAATCTCTTACACTTTTTTCAGCTGTCCATATGTACAATGCTGTGTTTACCTTTCTTCACTTCATTGAAAAAATTGTCTTCTGGCTTGTCCGTTCAGAGCAAATTGGCTCACTTTTGTTTATGCAAAGTAATATAAAGTGTGACATCATCCTAGAGCAAAAAAATTGCATTACCATGTTTTCTATTTCAGCAGACCGACTCATTATCTCGTTTAATGGCTTCGAGTGCCGTTAACGTTACTCCTCAGCCGACACTGGTTAACTCTCTAAGAACTCTAGTAGAATAATTATACGCATGCAGACACCTAATAGCCTTAGCTGAGACAAAGGTACATTGCTTCAGCGGAATGGACCAGAATGTACGTCCATATTCCACCAGAACGTCTTAGCAAAGCATATATGTTCATAAACATAATATTAATGGTGGGTCATGGAAATCTAACTATTTTGAATCTGAAACCCGAACTTTTTTAGAATGAAAGTCATACATTTATTTATTTTGCAAAACAGTAGCATTTACAATGTCATCTGCATATGCCTCTTACTTCTGCTCTCCTTCTGCGTTTTACTACTAGAAAAATATTAAATTTTTTAAGCGTTCTCCACTTTTTATGCAACAAAATAAACCTTTGTGTATGTAATAAAATACACCTCTCTGCATCAATCTTTGAACCATTAGCTCGAACAGCTGCTATTATTTCCTGTATATTACTTTGAGCTGTCAGTGTTCATAGGTTTATTAACATTCACTTGGAACTTCATTTATTTTCACAATATGGCCTGGAGAACGTATCAGCTAGAGAACCTTCGACTTCTTAAGAAACTACACGAACGATAAAAAATTTTTTTAAGCGCTGTTAGAAACTTTTTGTTGGAATCCCATTTCCTCGAGATCTATTCCAGAAGGTTTCGGTTCTAGAACAAAGAAGTTCTGCAACATCTGCAAACTGTATTGCTCAAAAAATAAAAGGCCTTATGAACTTTAAGAGTTCACCTGAGCTTTAAATCTACATTTACTTGTCAGTATTCTTGACAACATATTTATAAAACATTTTATTGAAATTATTCACCTTTAACTGTTAAATTAATCTCTGTTTCTATTATACACAGAAGTTTTACAATAAATATATAACGGTTTAATTTTTTTAACGTTAGCGTACAAATTATGCAGTCTAGAAATAAAAATAATAAAATATAAAAAAGCAAAAGAATAGAAAGTGATTATTGTAGACAGTACACAATTTAAAAGTAATAATAAATTTTTAAAAAATCTGGAAACTCTCAGATTTTATATTACGTTCAAAGGGTTTTTTTCCCATTTACACGTTTCGAGAGCATTTAGGCTAATGTTCCTTTGGGCTAAAAATATTTAAATGCAGCCTATCTTTAGAATTTCGGATAGACAGTCTCGCGCACTGGAGATAAAAGTGTTTTTTCCCGTAGAATGTTGTCATTGCTTGCTTTTTTGAAATCACTGGGATAGTTTAGGAATGCACAATAAAAGAAATTCGAAATTCAAAATTCGGGCTTCCAGGTGTCCCGGGTGGAGGAATACGTTATTCAAAATCTGATGGCTCTAGATACCGTTGTTTTTTCGCTAAAAATAACGGTACCTAAAGCCATAATTAATGAAGAATTTGCATGAATATATGCAAGGTTTTCCGCAATGCAAAAAACATGCATACGACTATGTTCATGCAAATTCTTCATTATTTAATTTCTTTAAATATAATACAGGACGATAATATTCGGTGGCAACAATTTGAAAAGTGATTCAGACTGTTATAGTGTTTAAACGCAAAATCCTGTTTTGGGACTAATATCCCTTCTGGGCTAACTCCTAGCATGCTATGAGCACGTAAAATGTATGCAATGCTTATTGTATCATTCATTACTGTTAAATAAACATATATATGTTAAATGAAACTAAAGTTAACTACCATTTCATTACATAAACATTTTGAGGCTTCACATGGCGTCAGTAGGAGTGAATGAAATGTAAACAAATGTTTAGTCAAAAAGGTGACTAGTAAATGTTATGTTATTGAAATCATTCGGCAATCACTTTCTTTCTTTAACATTCGGATGAGTTTAGGTAATCATAAGCAACTGTTCAAAATGAGCTGTGTGGAACTGGTTATCACAGCATTCATCAATCAGTAAACTGTATGATTTTGAAAAAGTTGACTTTCCTCATTTATACATTAGTTTGTATCATTTTTAGAATATTAGTGCAAATCTTTAAATCGGCTATCGAAGTGCTTCTAGGAAGCAAATAAATTACAAGTCGTTTGTGAAGGAAAAAAGAAAAGTTATTTGCTTCATATATACTTCAGACTTTTTAAAAACTGTTTTGTGACTTATGCGGCAATATTAATGAAGATGCTGACAAAAGATTTCATCTTGTAAACAGATGATCTGAACAAATCATATAGATGAATGCAGTGTTATAGTATAGATATATGTAGAATCGGTACTTACTGTCTAGGAATATGATGATTGTAAACTTACTTCTTAGGTGGCTGTCTAGGGGCTAATAAACTAGTCCGATTTACAAATAACTTGAATATTTAATGAAACATGAATAGTTGCAACAAACTACAAAGTAATTACATACGTAGAAGGAAATAGATGGGATTATTTACAGATGAAGAGAAGGAATCGTCTTTACATTCAAACATCTTTTAATCGCGTCATCGTCTTAATGGCGGAATCGTCTGACTTCTATCATCGGTAAAGTAAAAGATTTATTCTCACAGCTTGTCGCGTCATCCGATTATAATGAACGATGCCACCCCACATATATTTTCTCTTGCGATTTTCTTACGCTCGCTCTGAAAATTTTTCTTTTCTCTAGTTTATTTTATTATAAGAACGCAGCTTATGATATATAACTCACATAATGTGAGTTAATCTACAGTTTATATTATTTTTAAGGTTTCTGACTTTTAGCTATTGAGTTATTGAGACGTCAAAAACTGTATGCAGATTTGGAACTGCGTGGGCGTAATAATATTCACGAAACTCAAAGATCAATTGTAATTTCAAATTTAAATTTGTTATGAACTTATTTCGATTATTTCTTGAGTGGGAGGGATTTTTTTTAATATAATTTACTTCTATGAAAAATCTTTGTATTGCTTTTTATGATTTATAAAAAAAAGATGTTTCTGAAAACTTTTGATTTCTTTTATTCTTATTCTTTAGAAATTGAAAGTAATTTTTTATTTAAAAATCGTATTAGTCTGCTGTAAGTAATAGTGTCTTTCTAAAAGATCAGATTTACGATTATGCAATAAAAATCAGGTCATTCGTAAATGTATCTATAATAACGAGCTTTCCCAAATGAAAACATGCCCCCTTTTAAATTAAAGGGAGGGGGATTGTAACAATTTGTAACAACTATACATATTTTTCCCCATCTAAATGATAAAAAAATAAGTAAAAATAAAAACTTGATAAAACATTAATTCTAACCATTTCTGAATTTAGCCAGTTTAAAACTGTGCACAAAGTCCCTTTAGTGACGTTACATTTCTGCAACGTCATATTGAACGTAGCAATAAAGAAATTTTTATCCATATTGCAAAATAACAAATTCCCTTCGTTGACAAACGCCCTTCGCGACGCAGTTAATAAAATGGATTACGTAACCGACGCTCTAGCGTATGCACTGCCATCTATTGAGTATTTTGAAAGTTGTACCTGAACACGGTATTTTTAGCTGATGCGGTTATTTTCTACCTAGTTCGTAACTTCTCTGAAGAAAAGTAGGTATTTTAAGTAAGTTGGAAGCATTCTACGAACAGCCAGTGCATTATGGCTATATACTTCTGTATCTAAATGGTAATAAATCTAAATGATTTATATACAGTGTGTAAAATAGGGAAAAAAATTCCATTGCAGACTGCACCAAATTTTTTACCTTCACATTTCTTTTATAGCATTTCTTATTCCTACAGAATTTCATCATTATTTTTTTCTCTTTTTACTTCCTTGTACAAAGTATAATGGAAGTATTGTAATCTCGAAAAGTTTCAGGCAGCATATTTAACGAAAATATTCATTTTGACCGTTATCGAATGCAATTTAACGATGTTTTTGCGTGATATACGTACGTAAGGACAGAATAAAAGACTTGTTTACTCCAAAAAAATTATAAAACTGCTTTAAAATGAATTCTGAAGAGAATTTTTCGTGGCGTCTGTACGAACGTATGTACGTAAGTACGTACGTATCTCGCATAACTCAAAAACGAGTAGCCTCAGAACGTTGAAATTTTGTATATAGGACTGCTATAACATGTAGATGTGCACTTCGTATTTTGGTTGCAATCGGCAGGCACCAAACGTATATAAATATATTTATATATATATACACTCTGTTACCCGGCTCAGTGATCACAGTTTCTTTACTCTTATATGTTTGTAAATTGTACATTTTTAGCTTGTAATGATAATGATGTGATAAAAATGATTGAATTATGTTGTTCTTATCTTCCGGTTAAGGATTTTATGCCTTTAGTAAATCCGTATGCGATATTTTTAGAATTATCAACAATTTTATAGTTGTTTAAGTGCAGCTAAGCCTAATAATGCTTTTGATGGCGGCCATTGCTTGTTTACATTTGAAACAGCAGGATAGTGGATTTGTTGCCAATCTAGAGAAACTTAGCTTCGCAACAAGAAAGATAACGCCTTCATTTATTATTGCGAATTAAATCATGCTTAATCCTTTCAGGAATTTTTTCGAGGAAATATGTGCTTAAGATTTACTTCGTAATTTTTAGTACAGATATTTTGAGTTTTTATGTATTTTTGCCTTGTCGCGAAGTGAGAACTGAATTAATTGAATGAGAAATACTCACTCGTCTGTGAAAAACTTTTTCTTTTTTGTTTTGTTTGCTTAATTTCTTTTATGCATCGTTCTAGCTTTATTATAGTATTTGAATAGAACATGTGGCAACGATTAGATAATTCTTTAAATGATATTAATTTTGTGCATTCTAAGTTATAAGATGAACGCAATATAATACTGTTAAGTGAACCTAGCGCCAGAATGTCGCTATGGTAAACAAATAGAGTGAATTTTAAAGAGTGGATTTATTCTTTGTGGTTTATGCGCTATCGACGAAGTAGATTTAATTTAATCCAATAAGTTTAAATGAAATGCAAGAAAAAATGCGTATAATTTAATATTCCGTACGAGGAAGTCATGTGGTGTACACATCAGACTTTTTTATGTAGATAATAGGTGAAGGAATGATATTCTGTAACTGATGCACACTCTGCATTAAACAAAGGGGCCACTTCGATGTCTCCCGTTCCACTGGGCAATTGAAGAAATTTAACTTGCATTTTTCATGTCTCGAAAGCGCGAATTAGGATATATTTTAGGTTTAATAAGATGGGCATAAAATCGGACTTTTTCTGGAATGACATAACGATTTTTTTCCATATTTCGGTTCTACGACTCAAATTATGGCAAATGCCAAGTTTTGTCAAAATCGCGACAGCAGATTTTAAAACATTAGCTCTCGAAATTTTGCTCATCAATGTTAGTTGAAATTCGGTATATATTTATTAATTACCTCTACCTATTTTTTTTAATTGAGCTTACTTGATTCCACCTTACACAGTTTGAAATTTAGGTTCAATTAAAATAAAAGACGCAGATATTTTCTGAATTACTTTTAAAGTTTATATTTTTTAGTATTTTTATAACTTTTCCAGAAAAACATTGAATTATAACCCTTAAAATTTTTACCATCGCTTTAAAGTAAATGTATTTCTAGTCATACCTCCAAAAAATTAGGGTTTTTTTATTCAAAAAGTCCCAAAATATACGTGAATGTATATAATATATACAGATACTGACGCGTTTTGAAATTTGGAATGTTATGCGATGATAACGACAAATATGTTTTCGCACTTTGATAAAATTATTTGAAAGAATGAAATATTTACTTTTTTTACCGCTCGTGCACAATGAAAAGAAAAGGAAAATAGGTTACTCTAAAATAAGAATCTGTCCAAGATAAATTTTTTAATTTGTCAGTAAGTTTCTCACCAAATTTTACAAAATTTAATATTAAGGCATAATTTGAGTTGTAGAATCAAAATATGGAAAACAATTCGGTATGTTATTCCAGAAAAAGTCCGATTTTGGTTCAAATTACCTACGTTATAACACTGCTAAACATAAATCTAATATATGTCCTAACTCAGGCTTTCGAGCCATGAAAACTGAAAATTAAATTTTGTCAGTCGGCTCAGTAAAATGGGAGACATAAAAACTGTGCCTCTTTTTGTGTGTGTGCACAGTGTATACATAATGCACAACGTTAAAGATGCATTTGCCTAATTTCTATTACTACATAAGCATCTATAACTACGCATGTGCGTATGTATGTTAGTCGCATTGTGGATAAACGACAGTATCTAGAGCAGCGAGTTTTGAACGCACATAATCTTCGACCCCGAACAAATGCACCTCGAAGCCTAAATTTCGAATTTGTTTTTTATTTATGTTTCGTAAGAACCTACTGAAATTTTCATTAACAAACTCCATTGATTTAAAAGCAAAGTGTTACCACTCGACCAGGAGTAAACTATTTATGTTTAGAATTTAATCCATAGCTATAACAATACTAATAGATGAAGCACGTTAATCTCTCCAAACATATATTTTTGAATACAAAAAAGATTTGTGACATCAGCCACGAGAGTGGCAAGAAGTATACATATTTATTTAATTTGAATTTTATACTGCATGTAGGAATCATTATTTTGAATTATTACACATGAAACAGTGAAATCTGGTTTTAATTTTAAATTCTGATAGTTTCCTTCATGTTGTAGGTCTAGCGTTGCTTACATTAATACCCACCACTTTTAAAAAGAAAACGGAATAACTTTTCATGAGAAATTATTATGAACATGGGTTCCATTAGGGATAGTTTGATAATTTATGCAAATTGATGCCATATCGCACTTTTTCCTTCCACTATGAGTCAAATATTAAATATTGGAAATATTATACAGGATATATTAAAATGAGATAAATATGCATCTATAAAATAAATTCATTGAAATAAATAAGCATTTTCTGATGATTTGCTCTGTTTACAGCGTATTTTCGAGTACACATCATGAAGTTAAGAATTAGTAGAGTTATGGGGTTATGACATCTAGCGACGCATGACGCTATCAGAAACAGTAAGTAAAGTAGCTACAGATTTTTTACTTCTTAATGAGATGAGTGTGCCTGGTGTTTCTTGGTAAGGTTCGCTATATTGGGTTCGAAATCAGTCAATTTTAACCGTAAATCCCCTCGAAGCTCCACATTTAATTAATTTCTGTTTTTAGTTAAAATTGAATTAACGTGACTGAAGCCTGCCTCAATCATATACAAACTTGGAAACGCCAGCATAAATGGCTGAGCCATTTCGTATACATACGAAAATCCATAAGGAAAAAAGGGGCAGATTGTTTTCTGATTTATTATTTTATTTTCTATAAAGAATATAATATTAATTCAATTATAAAAATATTTTAAATTTTTACGTACGCAGTTAGATATGTGTGATTTGCGTATTAAGAACTGTTTTTCTTTCGAGTCCCAATAGACCCCCATTCGACCCCTTGGGTCAGATAGACCCCTATTGTTGTTAAATAGACCCCTAGGGGTCCATATAGACCACTTAGGCGACCCCTGCTCTAGCATGTGTCGAAAATATTTGACAGCTTCATAAATTCCTAATAATTCGCGATCGTAAGTGTTGTATCTGGTTTGTGCTGGTAACAGTTTTTTAGAAAAATATGAAAGTGGTCTCCATAATTCTTGATCTTTCTGTTGTAAAACTGCTCCTATACCTGTTGTTGATGCGTCAACGTAGAGTGATAATGATTTAGATGCTGAAGGATACTGCAAATTTGTTGCCGAAATTAAAACCTTTTTGCATTTTTCGAACGCTTCGCGAGATTCTGTGGTCCAGGTTATAACACGTTTATCGTTTTTCTTGCATACAACCAAAAAAGAATTTATAGGTGCTTGTATGGTCGCTGCATGAGGTAAGAAACGTCGATAAAAATTGACCATAGCAAGAAATCTTCTTAAGTCCTTCACTGTAGATGGTTCGGGCATATCGCGGATAGCGGTGACTCTATCTGGAAGGTGTTGAACGCCATCAGCGGAAATTTCATGACCAAGCTCTTGGTTGGCTAAAAACGCATTTAGAAGGATTAAGACTGACACCGCACCTTTGAAAATGTTCAAAAACTGTTCTCAAATGTGATAGGTGTTCTTGCGCTGAAGAGGAGGAGATTAAGACGTCATTAAAATAAGGTACACAAAAGTCAAGGCCGATTAACACCTGATTCATGAAGCGTTGGAACGTTTGAGCAGCATTGCATAAGCCGAAAGTCATGACCGGAAACTCAAATAGTCCAAAAGGCGTAATAACCGTAGTTTTTAGAATATCAGCTGGGTTAACGGGCACTTAGAACGACAGAGACATCAGCCCCGGTGTCTACAAGAAACTTTAAGCCCGAATTCTTATCGATGACGAAAAGGTATGCAAAATTCCGACGCTGTCGTTCACGACTTTGAGCGACGGCCCTTCTCGTTTCCCTGGTCGTTATAACGACACGGTGGGCGGCCTTTGTTTGCCTTGTTACCAAATTTGTGGTGGTAAAAACAAATACCCGGAGGAGGGCTTTCATAGCGTTTCCTCATAACGTGGGCTATCACGTGTATTTCGACTACGTGATCTGCAGCCCTTCCGTTGAAAAGGTTTAGCTTGGATGGATACTAACTGAGCAATAAATCATCAATTTGAGCCTGTAACGCCACAATACCTGGACCAGGAGCCTGCATTACGTGTAAAGAATGCGCTGGAATGGCCAGCTCGTGAATTTTGTCAGCGATTTCGGAAAGATTTTTAAGTGGCTCGCTACTGGCCGCTAAATGGCTTGCATGTTAGATGGGAGTCCATTCATCCATAATGTTTTAAGAATGTTATCCTTTAGGTTACCGGCGGCTAAGTCTGACATTTTAGACAGCAACTGAAAAGGCCTCATATCACCCAACTGTAAATCGTGCAACAGCTGCTTGATTTTAACTGTCTCGGATTCTTCATAAACAGAAAGTAATTTTTTTTAAGATTTATATATTTCTATATTTTTAAGATATATTTGTTCGTCGCCGGTGGATTCAAAATTATTTCACGAGCTGATTGCAGTACTTCTGTTTCTAACGCGGCGATCGCTGTATAAAATTGAGTTTCGTCGGCAGTAATGTGACTCAATTTAAACTGCGCATCCAATTGAATGAATCATAACGATGAATCTCGGCGACAAAAAGGCGGTGGCTTAACTGCCACTCGCGCCAGTTATGAAGCAGCATCGTTGTCAACCATTTTAGGTCAATCAAATATGCACGATAATAATATGTATAGAATATGCACAATAATAATATGTATAGAATATGCACAATAATAATATGTATAGAAAAACAATCAATATGTATATAGTGACACAGTTTCTTGGTACTTGAAATCAGAGAAATTGGCGGCTCAAATGCAGCAGAGTATACATATATCCGCTAAAATTATGACAGAATTATGTTGACTCACCGGAATGCGGCACAACGCTTGAAATCAGAGGTGACTTCTCTTACTTACATCTCATCACACTGCATAACTTATTGTTGCTCAGAATTTTGACATATAAACTCCATATTCGTGCAACATTGAAGGTTGCTATTCGTAATAAATACGGGTCATCAATTATGGTAGAACAATTTTTTATTATGGTAGTACAATAATTGAGACAGATCGTTAATAAATTGTAACAATAGAATAGAATAAATATTATTTTGTGTTTGGTTGCTATGGGTTACCAGACTGGCAGCGTTGAGTTGTAGTAGGCAAGTCGCCACAGATACCTTTGTGGAGGACTTTCTAACAGAAAGTGGCTCGTATACAGGTTACACATGGAGAAAACCACGAAAACGCCCATGCAGCCAGTTTGTTCGCCTCGCCTAGCGTAGGTTTTTCCCAAAGAACTGCTTTTTGCGTAAGTCAGCCAATCAGATATCCCGGAAACGAAAATTCCCGAAATTGTTTCTTTCGCCCCACAGGTACGGATAGCTTTCAAGTCTGTTAATGGTTTTAGTTTCCTTCTTACCTTCATCGTAGTATATCCGCAATAGGATAGCACACATCTGTTTTAGCACATGTAGATCTGCACGTTTTATACTTAACTAAATAATATCTAACGGCTGTAAAAATATACATATCGGTTACACAGATTTTTATTTTTTCGCATAAAGTTTCTTTCCTCTTGTAAAATATTCTTTTTCGTTATTTGCGAAAAGGATAAATCTTATTAGACGTAAAGATTAAATGAACATTTCTTGCCAAATTATAAATTCATTTGCCAATTCAATTCATTCGTGGTAGTGCGAATAATTAGAGTGTATAAAGATATACAATTATGTAAAATTTTTTAAACTGAAATTCTGCCTAAAATTATTTTTTTTAACATACTTATACGCTATATACGTTTTAACATATATGTGTACCACATAAATTTTAACATACATGTACACTATATAATGAATAAAATGACTCAAATGTTAAAGACAGTTAAAGCTCTCTTATTCAAGTTATTAGTATTGTATATCTTCCTCATGTTTCGATAATTTTCACTATGTAACATGGAAATAGGAATTCAAAAACTCATTCAACGTATACTTGATGCTCAGATTTGAAACAACAGCAATGTATATTCTTAAATGCAAAGATAACAATTACAATGGTCACCAGTGTGCTTTCCCCTCCCCATTCTCACGGCTGTTGCCAACGTTCCAGCTGGAATCAGGTTTTATTGCGCAATAAACAATATAAACAATAGCTATGATTTGATCAGAAGACTCAGCGATTTAAAAGAAATGAATCACCAATCGCTAAAATATAAGATAATTGCATTTAAAATTTTATCAACAAAGCTCGCTGATTTTAAAGAAATGTGTTTCCACTGCCCGAAATAAAATATTTTTATCTTCCACCCGATAATGTTTTGCATTCGGCAATGCATAAGATATTTGATTTTTCTTTCGAATTTAGTCTTTGTATTAGTGATTAGCAAAGTAAATGATTCAAAAACAATAAACTCAGATCTTTGCCTCTGTTATTATTCATTATTAGCTGGGTCCATGAAAGTGCACTAGCTAGACTTATTAAAATATAAATTGTAAATCAATTACTCATTAAACCGTAAATCACTAAGAAAATTTCCATTTCATAATAACCATTTTAGACTGTTAGTTATATAAACAATAGAAATGATTATCAACTTTGTTGCTACAAAGAAGCATAAAAGTATTATTAAATGCGGGGAAAAAATGGACAGTTCTATATCTTCCGTTCTATCGGGCCGATTGACGAAATTCAAATGGCGGTTTTCATGTCTCGAAAGCTCGACTTAGGATATATATTAGATTTATACATAGCTTTGTTATAATATAGGTATTTTGACATAAAATCGGACTTTTTCTTAAATGACATGCCATTTTGTTTTCATATTTCGATTCTTCGACTAAAATTATGCCTAAATACTAAATTTTGTAAAATCTAGTGCGAAATTTAAGGAAAAATTCAAAAATTTGTTTTGGCGTATTTTTTTTTTTTTTTTTTTTTTTTTTTTTTTTTCAGTTTGCGCCAAGAATAATTTCCTTGGCAAACTTCTTAATTTATAGCAAAATATTTTCCTTTCCTTATTTTCATTACAGACGAGCGAGAAAAAGTCATCGTTCATACTTTCAAATAATTTTAACAAACTGCGTAAACCACATTTGGCGTTATTATCACTTATAACAAATATGTCAAATTTCAAAACGCGCCAATATGTAAATTCATGTATATCTTAGAAAATTTTGAATAAAAAACTTTAAATTTTTGCAAGCATGCGAAATATGGAAAAGACTGGCATGCCATTTCAGAAAAGTCCGATTTTGTGTCAAAATACCTATATTAGAACAATGCTATATATATATAATACATTATTCTATGTCGCGCTTTTGAGACATGAAAAATGCAAGTTGAATTTCGTCAATCGGCACAGTACAACGAGACATATAAAATTGTCCCATATCCCCCCCCCGCAGTGTATGTACTGACTTTAAACGGTTCAATTTTATTGTAATGATGAGAAATAATGCTTATTTTTAATCCGGAAGACATAAATATTTTATTATATTTTACCGCATGTTGACAATTAAAATTATTCTTTGGATTTAAATTGCATAACTGATAACATTACGTGTTTAAAGAAACGTTTTTCTAATGTTTTAAAATAATGCTTTTCCAAGAGTAAAATTTTTCCGACAATGGAGAGTATTTAAAGTTTAAAATTCTGACTTCAAAAAACCAGAGCTAATTACGTGTCACTGACAACAAACTTCTCTAGAATTCGGAAAATTTTGCTGACTGTAACTGCAACAGGAATTTGAGTGTGAGTGCTTACGCAATGGATATTTCTGGCAAAGCTTAAATAGCATCGAATTCACACAGTTTATATGTCGAATACAATCATTCACTATTTCCACAGCTGGAAATTTCTTTCTTTCTCATTTCCAGAAGAATTTGAAACTAAAATCTAAGAAATAATGTTTTTAGTCCAAAGGGCATTAGCCAAGAAGGGCAACTAATATCGTTATGGCATTTTGCGTCGAAAACTTTAAAAGTTTGAATCACTTTTCAAATTGTTGCCACTAAATATTATCGCTCTGTATTATATTTAAAGAAATTAAATAATGAAGAATCTGCATAAATGTATGTATGTTTCTCGCATTGAGATAAAACAACGGTACCTAGAGCCATCTAATTTTGAATGACGTAATCCTACTGCGAATATAGGCATCTGAAAGCCGGAATTTGGAATTTGTTTTATTATCTATTTCATATTTTGTAAAACGTTAACAAATTTTTGATTAATAAACTCAAGAATTTCAAAGCGAGCAATGGCAACGTTGTACAGAAAAAGCATTTTTATCTCCAGAGCGCGAGATTGTGTATCGGAAATTTTTAAATATGCTCTTTTAAAATTATTTTGCGATATTGCTGCTGAATTGAATTTTACGGTTTAACTGCAAAGAACATGATATTTAATAAATAAAGGCAACACACAGAACGTTTAAAAAAAACCTTTTGGGAGTAATATAAAATCTGAAAACTTTCAGATTTTTGCGTTGTGTATGTGTATTTGCTTAGTTTTAATAATCCCATTTTTAAAGCACTGTATTATTATTATTAGTCCAAAGGGGCTTTATCCCTAAAGGACTAAATACTGTTTTCGTTTTGCGATTTTGCGTCGATTCACTACAAACGGCGAATCACTTTTCAAACTGTTGCCACAAAGTATTATCGCTCTGTGTTATATTTAAAGAAATTAACTAATGAAAAATCTGCATAAATGTATGTATATTTCTCGCATTGTCATAAAACAACGGTACATAGAGCCATAGAATGTTGAATGACGTAATCATCCTACGAATGTGGGCATGTGGAAGAACAAATTTGAAATTTGGAATTTGTTTTATTATCGATTTCATATTTTGTAAAACTTTAACGAATTTATGATTAACAAACTGAAGGATTTCAAAGCGAGCAATGACAACGTCATACAGAAAAAACATTTTTATCTCCAGCGCGTGAGTCTCTGTATCGGAAACGATATGCTCAATTTAAAGCTATTTTGCGACATTGCTGTTGAAGTGAATTTTATGATTCAAGTGCGAAGAAGAAATAAATGCAACACACAAAATGTTAAAAAAACGCTCCTTTAGACGTATTTTAAAATTTGAAACATTTCAGATTTTTTTTGTTATTATTATTATTATTATTATTAAAATGTATGTACTTACTTGTTATCATCTTCAGCTGTAAAATTCCTAAAATATAACTCAGAACTCTAGCAAATATAATTTAATTGCATTTTCAGAAGCTTAGCTATTTATAATTTTCGCAAATGTACAGAACAATAAAAATGTTAACTTTTAAGCTGCTTTATTTTCAATGTTAAACTGCAATGCCAATGTCTAAGCATATTTCTGTTTATGATTTGAATAAAACAGTAATATAATTTTTTTAATGATAAACTTATTTTTGTGTATATCATTTATCCTGAAATATCAAATAGAAAGAGAGAGAAAGAGAGATTGAATTTTGAAAACTGAAATTCCTTTCGTGTTGACTTTACTTTTATTTAAACTGATTTAGTTTTGTGAGTTCTTGGTACTCATTATTACATTTATTTAAGAAGAGAAGCGAGATATTTGTTTGGTAATATTCACACTCGTTTTTTTTTTTTTAATTTTCTCTAAGTATTTCACTTTTTTAAACGTTTTAATGATAAGCTCTTCTTCGAAGTATTAGACTGCAGTTATGTAAATGTTTAGATTGCAAATCTCCTGCCCCTCAGTTATTAGGATTCGAACAGGTGATTGTTTTTATCGCCTATAAAGTTTTAGAGAGAAAAAATTTCAAAATATTCCTTAAAAAAGCTCTTATTTTTAATTTGACAGCAACGTTACTATTCAGGATTTATTTTTTTGATGGGCAGGAGATAATGGGATTCAGTTCAATTTATGCTTTCAGTATGGAGTCATTAGAGAATCCTACCGGTTGGTGAAAAAATTATTATTATTTTTTGTAACACAGTGCAGCAGTTGCGACGAGAAATAACCAGCAATTCTTTCTTTTTAACTCTAAAGATTAGCATGTGATCTAACAAATGTTGAGAGCTCCTGATTTATCTTTCATGTGTAGAAAAACAAAACATATCTTATCTATTTTTTTTCAATTTCACCGGTGTATAATTCAAGAAGTATCTATTAGACACTGCTTGAATTGCTGGTTATTTAAGTAATAAACAGAATACTGCAAACCTGTTTAACATAAAAAATATTTTTAAAACTTTAATAATATGTAGCAATTTTTATAACTCATAAAAGCTTTTCACGAATATTTTAATAATTGCATAGAAAGTACCCTAAAGATTTCCGATACATATGATATACATGCTAAAGATACCATAGAAACAAGAATCAGCGTAACGTGCGTAAATTTGCAGGATGATATTTTCGGATTATGAAGAACCTTCTTCCTCAGCTGTAGAAATAATGGTGTGGTGTATTTAATTATGGCAAAGCACACTAAGGCTATCTGCCTAAGAGGAAGGATGCCTTTGTGGAGGACTTTCTAAGGGAAACTGGCTCGTATACACGTTACACATGGGGAAAACCACGAAAACACCCATGCAGCCAGAGGTTCGCGGGATTCGAACCTCGGACTGAACTACCAGTGTTCAGCGACTTTACCGCTCGGCCGCTGGTGGGCGTAGAAATAATGAAAAGGAAGCATGTGTTTACGTGATAACAACAGAAAAAACATTTGAGGGTTGATCCAACTAAGGAAGAAGGAACAAAGCCACTAGAGTCGTCAACTGACAAAAAGTGAAGGCAATTATAAAAAATTTTATTTAAAAGCTGAAGGTTAAGGCGGATTTGTCAAAAAAATTACTGACCGATGACCTAAGTGTCAAATGAAACTTCTCATCGGTGACCTAAACTGATGAGCTGACGATTGACTGCCCACTGACGGTCAACTGCGACCAACAGTCTCGGTACCACCAGTCAGACCAACAGCATCGATATGTTTCACATTAGTTTTAATTGAAAATATTTAACTGCATTTCACAATGATAACCCATTTGGCTGATCGATAATGACCTCAACATGTAGGTCACTGGTGACCAGCAGCTTTAACAGGAAAAGATGCGCTTTGATTTAATTTTAATTGATATACGGATAAATCAAAAGTAACCATCGTTCCTGTTGACCGCAGGTGAGCAACAATCTAAATAAAACCTGGTGTCGTTCAGTTTGATTTTAAACATTTCTAATTCACAATAGAAATGTTCTAAACTTAGTCTTTCTGTATATTTCCTCTATATGACAATTAACTAAAAGACGAGTATGTGATGTAAAGTAAAGGTCTAATTTTTTTTTTTTCCTTAACGGAGTATAACCAGAAACTTTTAGCACATTACATTACTTAATTACATGCCTGTTTCACTGCTTGTTACTTTCTTACATAAATATTATAATTGACTCTATACTTTGAAAAATTCCAGTGTTTGAAGGAATGTTCCGAGCTTTCTTTTGCGAACACAATACGTTTGCAATTAAAAATAAGACATCACTTCTTTTCCCACTGAACCATGCGAGCTAATTTTCTTTCTCACAGTTTCGTCAAAGCTTTGTAAATTGCCAGATGCCAGATTTAGTGGAGAGTTGCATTTCCTAAGAAGGAAATAAAAATATACGATCGGTATTCGTTCATTAAACTCCAGTGCCTCTGTCTATTCCTGAACTTAGCTCACATACGCTCCTGAACACAATACAGATTGAAAGTGTTACAGCTCGCATTCAGAGGGCCTGGACTGGAATGGCTTATTTGAATGATGGCAGAGCATACGAAGGCTGTCTGCCTAAAGGGAGGAATGGCTTCGTGAAAGATATTTTAAAGGAAACTGGCTTGCATAGTTACACGAGAGGAAAACTATGAAAACTCTTATACAGGTAATTTGTAAGCAAGGAACTCAGCTGGGTCGAACTTTGAATGTTTAGCGATTTTACAACTCGGCCGCTAATTGCGACGAACTAGAGGTAGTATACGATACTAAAACAGATTCTCAATTTCTTGTTGGATCACAAGCATAGTTTTTTCAAATGGTTAAAGCATCAAGCTATCACGCAGGACAGGACTAAGTGTGGGAAGCACCAACACATCGCCATTGGCAGAACTCGTGTCGCTCCTTCACACTAACCGTCTTGAGATGAACACCTCCACAGGGCGTACTTACGCCACGCATCGGTGTTAATTGAAACGTTAATCATTAGGGCATAGAGAACATGTGGTACGGGAGGTGCAGTTGCTGATGACAATGACATTACGAATACAATACCATACATTACAGTTGATGGTGAAATTATAAATATAAATATTGTTGCGTGCGTACGGGTTCGTTATGAAATGAATGCACAAGTCCGATGAAAAATGAACAAAAATTTATTATTATCACAACAGAAATGCTTAAATTTTCTCAAATTATCATGCAGTATCACAATATCTCACAGTAGTTATCTTTTAACTACTTAAATGTACAATAGAACGTAATTCAAAACAGCTAAAGAACGCTAATCCGCGAATTCGCTATAATCAACAACGGCAGTTTTCTAAACAACTACAAACTAAGCAACTACTACAAACTGAGATGTTTTCCTCCTTTTATAAGATTTTAAAATCACGCGCTAGAATTTTCCAGCACTTTCTCGAAATCAAAAAGAGATATTTATTTATTTAACGCACCCGCTCTTGTATTTTTAATTTTTCCGGCTTAGCTTTCTTTTAATATTCGTCACGCGCTGCACTGCGCGAGAAATAAAACCATTTAATTTATAATTGAACTAACATTAGCTTTTTAAATACCAAATTCGTAACACTGCCCCCTTCCCAAGGACTGCACGTCCCGGGCAGTACAATCCCTGGACAGGAAGCTAAACTTACAACTGTGGCATAAATGCAACTGAGGCATAAACATTACATTACAATATCAAACAATATAAACAATAAATGCAATAACTAACTTAAACAAATCAAATGCTATCAAATACTAAATACAAATCAAATACTAAATACAAATCAAATCAAATACACATTTATAAACGAAAAGGACCATGGTCTGATACTATTTACAATTATTTACATTACGTACTATGGCCATAGTAATGAGCTAACCAGTCGTAATGAACGACTTTAGGTTTAGAGTTCGAAGACTTACGAATCCGAACCACGACGTCATTCAGCCTTTTTAGGACTGTATACGGGCCATCCCAAGGTGACTGTAATTTCGGACAAAGTACTTTCCGTCGAGTCGGATTCCACAACCACACCTTGTCATGTTCGTGGAACTGATGTTCAGTAGCTCTTGTGTCGTAGCGGGTCTTCATCTTCTCCGTCGCCAAGTTGACTCGCTCTCGTGCAAAGTTGTGCATCACTTCAAACCGGGTCTGGAGATCTTGAATATATTCCTCAGACGATGAAGGAGCATCCGGAAGGCGGCCAAACAATAGATCACAAGGCAGACGAAGGTCACGACCGAAGAGCATCTGTGATGGAGAATAGCCGGTAGTCTCGTGGACAGCACTGCGGTAAGCCAGTGAAAAGAGTGGTAATTTCTTGTCCCAGTCCTGTTGGTTTCTGGAAACCACTAATGAGAGGTTATTAAGGATGGTTCGATTGAACCTCTCTACCATGCCGTCCGACTGGGGATGCAATGGCGTCGTTTGAGTTTTGTCAATGCCGAGTAGTTTGCATAGTTCTTTGATTACTGCCGAGGCAAAATTCCTTCCCTGATCGGAATGTAACTGAAGAGGCACTCCGAACCTGGAAATCCAGTGCTGTATCATTACCTCAGTTACTGTGACAGCCTCTTGATCAGGAATAGGATAAGCTTCAGGCCACTTGGTAAAGTAATCAATGACAACAAGTATGTATTTGTTGCCATCAGCAGTTCGTGGCAGAGGTCCCAGGATGTCAAAGGCGATATGTTCAAAAGGCGCCCCTACGTTGTAACGTTGCAGCTTGCCTCGGCTGCGTCTCCTCGGTCCTTTCCGACCTGCACAGGCATCGCAAGATCGGCACCACTTTTGCACGTCATCCTTTGCATTATTCCAGTAAAAGCGCTCACGAACTCTCTGCAAGGTCTTCATTATTCCAAAGTGACCTCCAGTAGGGGTGCTATGTAACTCTTTAAGGACATCAGGAATGCGGGATCTTGGAAGTATAAGTTGCCATCGGAACATCTTCCCATCATCCGATTCGAATTTCCGGTATAAGACGCCGTTTCGAATGTGAAGTGAATCCCAGAGTGCCCAATATTGTTTGGTTGTAGGACTACAGATAGAAATGTCCTGCCAGGTAGGTTTTCTGTTTGATGACTCCATTAAATCAATTATGGGTTTAATGTCGCGGTCTTCCAGCTGGTCTTTCCTGACTTCATCATCACTACACGGTTCTCGATCAGCCGATGTTGATGTTGTAATTTGTCTTGCGACCGGAGTCAGCAGCTCGTATTTCACTTCCACCCTGGAACAATATCGGCAGCTTTCTTGGCAAGGTCTTCTAGACAGGGCGTCGGCGTTTCCGTGTGATGATCCCTTACGATGACGGATAGTGATGTCATATTCTTGGAGTCTCTGTATCCACCTGGCTATTTGACCCTCAGGATTCTTGAAATTTAAAAGCCAGGTCAATGATGCATGATCGGTGCGGAGCAGGAATTTTCTGCCGTATAGATAGTGATGGAACTGTTCTACAGCTTTGACTATGGCGAGCAACTCTTTCCTGGTGACACAATAATTCCTCTCCGGTTTAGACAGGCACTTGCTCCAGTATGCCACTACACGTTCTTGGTCGTCTATTTCTTGGGACAAAACAGCACCAACACTTTCATTACTCGCGTCGGTGTCGAGAATAAATGGTCGATCAAGCTCAGGATACGTCAGGATTGGAGCAGATGTTAAAGCCTCCTTTAAGTTGTTAAATGCATCCTCGCATTCTTTTGTCCACAAGAACTTTTGGTTGCTCTCTGTCAGCTTGTGTAGGGGTCTTGCGATGGAAGAAAAGTCCTTCACGAATTTCCTATAGTAGGTGCAAAGCCCTAGGAAGCTTCTCAGCTGATGGACATTTTCGGGACGTTTCCAGGATTTAACGGCTGATACCTTTTCAAGATCCGTACGCACACCTTCTGCAGAGATGACATGTCCCAGGTAAGTCACTTCCTTTCGGAACAATTTGCATTTAGCGCGACTCAGCTTCAGATTGGCTTCTTTCAGTTTCTGAAGCACCTTCCTAAGATTTTCTAAATTTTCTTCAAAACTCTTTCCGACGATGATGATGTCGTCCAGGTATATGAGGCAGGCTTCGTAGGAAAGGCCTTTCAAAACAGTTTCCATAAGACGTTCGAATGTTGCCGGCGCATTACACAGTCCAAACGGCATCACCTTGAATTGCCAAAGCCCTTGTCCCGTAGTAAATGCCGTCTTTTCTCGGTCTTCAGGCTGTATTTCTACCTGCCAATACCCACTCTTTAAATCAAGTGTTGAGAACCACTTGCTGCCAGAAAGAGTGTCTAGAATGTCGTCAATTCTAGGAAGAGGGTAACTGTCTTTCTTCGTAACCTCATTCAACCGGCGATAGTCGACGCAAAATCTTGTTGAGCCGTCTTTCTTTCTGACTAGGACGATGGGAGATGCCCATGGACTTACTGAAGGCTCGATGACATCACTTTCTTCCATATCTTTTAACAGTGTTCGCACCTCTTCCTGTTTAGCAAACGGTAGACGTCTTGGATGTTGCTTGATCGGGAGATGATCGCCGGTATCTATTCTATGTTGTGTCAAACTAGTTCGACCCACGTCAGAAGACGAGCGGGAGAAAACAACTTGAAGATCTTTAATGACGCGATCGGCAGCATTCCTCTCTTTATCGTTTAATTGCGCATTCTGCAATAACTCCGATGTAATTCTCTCTGAGGACACGGATTCTTGGATGTTACTCTTTCTTTCAACGGTGGTTACTGGAGTACATGCTGCAACCACTTCACCTTTCTTAATAATTCTCCCCTTCTCAGTTACATTGGCGATTCTCACCGGGATAACCGTTCTGGATAGGTCGACGAGTGTTGAGGCTACTAGTACTCCTTTTGGGCTATTACAGTTATTGGGATATTCTATGATGCCGTAGCGAAAATTTCTGTTTTCGGCTATGGATCCAGGAAGTAAAATTTCTGTTCTTGCCGGTATTGTGATATTGTCTTGTGCTATGATTTTATGGGCAGATTTAACTTCATCATTGACTCCAAATAACGCTATGTCCTCAGATGTAGAATGCAATTCGTTATTTTTAAAGTCCAGGGAAAAATTGTATTTCCTTAGAAAGTCCAATCCGAGTATGCAAGAATCAGTGATCTCTGCTACATATGCCGTGTGATGGTAAGCGGCACTTCCAAACGTGATGTTAGCATTTACTTTTCCATCGATGTTGAGCTTCTCACCGGACACAGTCTGTAGGGTAACGCAGGGCGGCGTCCAGATAAGTTTGCTTCCCAGTTGTTGAGCCAAATCTTTTCAGATGATGGTAACGTTGGCTCCTGTATCTATCGTCATATTGCAGGGAACTCCATTAATATGTCCTATTATGAAAAGTCCATTACTGCCGCCTCTCACTGCAGAAATCTGAAGCGCTTTAAACTGGGGCTTTTCATGATCTGGCAACCTCCGCCCCGCGAGATGGCCACTAATTAGTTTCCCTGCTGTTTGTTAGGAGCGGTCTTAGCATCCGTGCCATGGGGTGTTCTGCAGTTTCGTCGGATGTGTCCTTCAGCACCGCAGTTCCAGCACTTTACGGTCGGTTTCTTGTCACCAATATTCTGTCTCAAGGCGTTCAGTTGTCTAGTTAAATCGTCTAGACGAGCAGTGACTTGATCCCCTGGTTCCTGGACTTGAGCAGCTCTGACTGGATGGCGGTCTCGACGGGTGGCTTGCTGGGCTGCCTCAAATTTCATGGCATACACTAAAGCGCTTTTCAGATCTTTAACATCCGCCATTCGCAGTGCTTTCTGTATTTCAGGGTCCCGGATGCCATCGATGAAATATTGCAGGGACAGGATTTCCCTTGTTTCTGTCGGGCACTCCGAAAAGGCGTGATGTGACAGCCTTTCAACATCCGTGGCGAGCTCCTGAAGCGTTTCGGTGAGCTTCTGTTCACGAGATTTTAATTGGAGCCTGCTGTAGTCTTTTAAACATTTCTCGCCGAAGCGCAGCTCCAAAGCGCCGGATAGAGCTTCGAAATCTAGCCTTTGATTTTCGGGAAGCGTCTGCAGGATATCCGCTGCGTCTGCTCTCAGAGAAGCGGCGAGATGACAGGCCTTAGCTTGGGAATCCCATCCTTTCACATCCGCAACGATAGAAAATTGTGTCCTATACACCTGCCAGGAGGTCTTCCCATCATATGTAGATAGTTTCAGAACGGAACGAGCAGGCATCGATAAAAATTTGAAACCTTCAGAATTGTTTCCTACCGTCGCTATGCACTTCTTTAGGCTGTCAACTTCTTTGGCGACGGCAGCAGAAACCCTATCATCAATTTGTTGTTCGACGGCAGAAACTCTCTCTTCTATATGTTCTTTTACAGAAGAAATTCTTTCTTCTACTTGTTCTTTTACCGAAGAAACTCTTTCTTCTATTTGTCCAACTTTAGTTTCAACCGCGTCTATTCTGCCTTCCATAGCCTCAAATTTATTTTTTTTACGCAGGTAATTTCTCTTTTCATTTCGTCCTGACCTGCTTTCATCTCATTTTTAAGAGATTTCATCTCTTCCTTAACGGATTCCTGGCCCAATTTCATTTCTCCTTTAACGGATTCCTGGCCCAACTTCATTTCTCCTTTAACGGATTCCTGACCCAACTTCATTTCTTCTTTAACGGACCTAATTTCTTCTTTAACAGAGTCTTTCATTTCTTCTTTAAATGTAGCAAAGGCTACCATGAATTGTTTTAACTGTTCTTCCATCGCTCTTGTGATTGGCATTCAATACTCCACTCCTGACACCAAAAATTGTTGCGTGCGTACGGGTTCGTTATGAAATGAATGCAAAAGTCCGATGAAAAATGAACAAAAATTTATTATTATCACAACAGAAATGCTTAAATTTTCTCAAATTATCATGCAGTATCACAATATCTCACAGTAGTTATCTTTTAACTACTTAAATGTACAATAGAACGTAATTCAAAACAGCTAAAGAACGCTAATCCGCGAATTCGCTATAATCAACAACGGCAGTTTTCTAAACAACAACAAACTAAGCAACTACTACAAACTGAGATGTTTTCCTCCTTTTATAAGATTTTAAAATCACGCGCTAGAATTTTCCAGCACTTTCTCGAAGAGATATTTATTTATTTAACGCACGCGCTCTTGTATTTTTAATTTTTCCGGCTTAGCTTTCTTTTAATATTCGTCACGCGCTGCACTGCGCGAGAAATAAAACCATTTAATTTATAATTGAACTAACATTAGCTTTTTAAATACCAAATTCGTAACAATATAAAGTATATGTACACAAATAAACACAAATAAACAAAAAGAATTGAATGGAAAAATATTAAACATTATTATCTTGGTTAAGTTATTGCGATATTAATGTGATGTTTTTGGGACAGTGTAGCAGTTTATCGGCTATCATGCAGCAGTCCCCATGCATGAACAATATGCTTCTAAACTCACAGCTTCACCAGCAGCGCACAATTCAAATGCTCATAATTCGCCGCTAAGCTCTTTGGAAGAAGATTCTTGGACTAAAGTAACTTTTCCGATAAATTTAGTGAGAAAAAAAAGCACATCTGTCTTCATGAGATGATATTTTATGGAAGGCTTAAGTTCTTGAAGACGCTTGACTCTTACTGACCAACGTCCAGTTCACCAGTCGCTCGTCACCATTGAAATTCGTCTAAATCATGTCTTGGAGACACATTAAAAAATGTCGAAATTATTACTACCTTAAAATTTCACTTAAAATTATACTGCGTTATTAGAGTCCTAAAATTCGTTAGTATCTCATTCGCTTGTATTCTTATCTATTGACTTTACCATTGGGCGGGTGGTTGAATACTGAGAGCTTGACCTGGGCTCAATTCCGGGCCAACAAGCTGACTTCACAGCTGGTTTTCATAGTTTCCCCCATGCATAACTTGAATGTAAGTCAGGTTCTCTCAGAAATTCCTCCCATTAGACAGATAGACCTCGAATGCTTTGTCATATTCAGATAACCTATTCTAACCTTTTTTATTGATTTTATGCGTTAAATAGAGATACACATTTTAAAATTAGATGATTTTTTAAACTAGCATATGCAGAAATTTTCATAAAATTTTTATTTATTTATTCATTTATTTGGCATTTTATTAAATTTTTCAACATTTTCTTCGCCTTTTCGTACCAGTATAAATTTAAATTTAGGTGAAATTTTTAACTTAGGCTTAATTTAGGTGTACCGGGGATAGCTATCTCGAAACTCAACTTCCCGCCATTCCGGAAGCGATAATATTACAAACAAGCAAACAAACAGACAGAGACGCACAGATTTTAATAATATAGATTTAGGTTTAGTATTAGTCCAAAAGATCTATAAATCTGGAAATGGGATTTTGCGTCTAATCTCTATAATGCGTTGCTTC
This sequence comes from Stegodyphus dumicola, assembly GCF_044657685.1. Lineage (NCBI taxonomy): Eukaryota > Metazoa > Arthropoda > Arachnida > Araneae > Eresidae > Stegodyphus > Stegodyphus dumicola. The sequence continues at coordinate 208,578,667 of NC_140771.1, forward strand.
ACTTTTTATTCGAGTCCGCTGCCATTCTGCAAAATGTAAGTAAGATATCTTTCAAACTGAATCTGTCAATTTGAATTAAAAAACTAAGCTATTTTAAATCACTAGGAGCAGTTTTTAAAAATTTTCTTTTTTTAATTTTGATTTTGTGGATTTAAAGAATAAAAATGCATTTAATTTATGATCTATCTAATTAAAAATATTCAATATTTTCATAAAATGGCGTTACGTATTTTTTATTATTTATTTCACATTTTGTAAAATTTTAATGAATTTTTGATTAAAAAAACTCAACGATTTGAAGGCGAGTAATGGCAACACTACGGAATAAAACATTTTTATCTCCAGCGCGCGAGAATATGTACCGGAAATTTTAAAGATATGCTTTTTTTTTTAATATTTTGTGATTTTGCTGTAGAATTGAATTTTATGTGGCGTTGAGTGTGAAGAACGTGTTATTTAATAAATAAAGTTAATAAGCAGAACGTTAATAATAAAAGCAAAAAAAAAAAATGCTTTGTTAGTCATCTTACCAAGGAAACACAACACTGAGATGAACTGAGAAAAGACTGGAAAAAAAAAATGGAAAAAAAAAATTTTTTTTAAAAATGTATGCCAACACTTCACTGCATAAGGAGTTCTAAACATATGCTGCTATTCTGCTTTTAAAACTTTTGGGTCGTAAGTGCGAAGAAAACGATGCTTAATAATAAACCTGAAAAGGCAAAAACAAGAGGGTACCAAGAAAGAGATCAACAGCAGACTGGTAGACTGCGGGCTCAGCGAGAGCGTAGAAAAACTTAGCAAACCTTTTTGGGCGACCGTTAAAATCTGAAACCTTTCGGATTTCATTATTATTACTGTTTTTTAATTCTTGTAATGCTTTTCATTTGATACCAGTAAATTTTAAAATTTCTATTATTAATCAAGTCTCCGTTTAATTCAATAAGTAACTAAATAAATAAACTTTGGGTTTTTAAAAATCTCTTATTTATTAAATAATTGCTTACGGGGCTGTAGTAACAATAATGTCTGTATCTTTATCTCTACATATAATAAAAGAAAGAGTGTGTGTGTGTGTGTGTGTGTGTGTATGTATGTGCTTTTCGTTCGCGCTAAGCGTAAGCTAATAGACCCACGGCTACGAAATTTGGTACATAGGTGCTTCTAGACAAGAACCAGTGCACATCGAAGGGATTTTTTCGAAATTCGAATTAGAATTTTTTTTATTTTATGTTTTGTGACGAAATCGCATCATTTTGAGACATAATGGGCTATAGGAAAGCGAGATTTTACTCTACACACTCGATTTTCACATCGTCATGAAACGTAGGCACTTGCTATTTTACGAACTTAAAATAAATTTCGTGTTTCAATAAATCTATTTAATACGAATTTATTTAACAAAGGGAGCTTAACACCTTTTCAACGGGATTTTTTCTAAAAAAGTTTATTTTTAAAAATGTACAGTTTATTTTATTTTTTATATTTTTTTATTTTATTTATTTATTTATTTATTTATTTATTATTATTTTTTTTTAAATTTTTGGACACGTTAAACTTTCATCCTTGCGACTGCTTTTACAAAAAGAATTTTGGAAAAATTATAATATTTTGTATTTTTAAAAAAATTTTTAAATGAAGCTTCCGAGTACACTTCTCACATCTCACATCTTTAAAAATGTGATTCTGGCAACAATTGTCCTGTCTTATTGTTGTTGATAGATTTTCGATGAAATCGCATCATTTTGAATAGTTTCATTTTTTTGGAAATATGGGTTTGGCAACAATTTTTCATCGTATTTCTTATGTCACCGTTTTTAAAAAATTGGCATATTTCATTGTCATTTTTATATACTATATATAATACATTTTATGGATTTTTTTTTTTTTTTTTTTTTTTTTGATAAAGTTGTTTTGTAGAGTAAAATTCTGCGCGGAATTTTATGTTTTTTGAGTTGCTTTCATGTTATTTTTTGCTTATTTCAGTGTTTGTAAGATATTGAAAAGTTTTGCATGATTTTTTTTCTTCAACGGAAAGTTGGTTAATTTTTTTATTAGGATAATTAATATTTGTATTAAGGGATATAGCTTATTTCATTGTAATTTTTTTCTCTTGAAAATATAAGATAAAATATCATGAATTATACTTCGCTTTTCAGAATTTTTTGTTTTTTGCATTCTTTTATGAAATGAAATGAGCAATAAATAACGGATGTTATTTATTGCTCATTTCACTGTTTTTAAGATATTGAAAAGTTTTGAGTGATTTTTTTAGGAAACAAAGTTCTTAACCTCCTTTATACCATTTGAGTTCTTAAGATTTTGCGAAGGGAAGTTGGTTAATTTATTTAGTAGGATCATTAATATTTGTATTAAGGGATATTGCTTATTTCATTGTAATTTTGTTATACGTTATAACTATGTTTATGAAGTTTTTCTGCAGAGTAAAATTCTACGCAGGTTTTAAATTTAACGTTTGGTGTTCCCTTCAGCCATTTTTCCGGTACATTTAAAAGCCAGACGAAGGCTGACAGCGAAGCTGCTAGTCAAGAATACAGCATGTCTTTGTCTTAAGCAAATCAGTTCTAATACGTGACGTTGAAAATTTTAGCGTATTTTATAAGTTACAGTATGCATTTATAACCAGCGTATATGTCTATATGTAGTACACATAGAAAGGATTAAACAGAGATAAACAGTTAAACAACAGTAATAGAAAGGATTAGATAAAGATAAAATTCTTTTTTTTTACACCAGTTCGTTTATCCGATTTTGATGCAATACCATTTGAGAAAAATTTCTAAATCATTCTTATGTGTGATTTGTTTTGATCAAACTCAATTTAAGCAAGGAGCGATTTGATTTACCTGACTGAGACAGTACATTTTTGAAAGCCTACATTTGAACTTAACATTGAAAAATATTTTTAGTCAACAAAAAAGTTCCTAGAATTCACTTTTATATTTTTAAAGATGCTACTTTTTATTATTATATTTTTGAAATAGTTTTAACTCAGTCTTGAAAATAAACGAGATAAAAAAAATTATGCCTTAAAATCCTTCTTTCCCTTTTAAAAGAAAAAAGAGAAACTGAGAATTAAGTGACATAAATGAAATACTAAAAAGAGCATTTTATCCCAGGATTATGAATACATCCGCCAAAATCAAGCAACAAAAATGGTGCAATTCCAATCTTTTTCCAATGAATGTGTTTATGATCAAAACATTATAACAAAAATTGTTAATAAACCCCATACGCAAGGTAAATGTATTTCTGCATTCTTAAAACAACGGAACTTAATCTTCTTCATGAATCGTAATTTTCTTTATGTGCACTGCTATCTTTATAAATAATAAAATAAAAAAGCATTTAAATGATTAAAATGCAAACAATGAGTTGACTAAAGATTTTAATTTTATTTCTTTGAAAGGAAATAAGATTAAAATGCAAACAATGAGTTAACTAAAGAAGAAGAAAATAATTTTTTATTTATTTTGAAATTTCACGACCAAAAAAAATTTATTTTTTCATACAATGTACACTTTTATACGATTAGTTTGCGTTAGAACACTAAACACACGGAATGCCTGCCTTAAGAAAGGAATACTTTTGTGGAGGGCTTTCTAAGAGAAATTATTTTTGTGTGATTTTTCTAATTTATTATTTTCTGTAAAAGTCTGTTTTTTTTTCTATGAACACAAAATTAGATATCCATGTTACTAAGTTGTGGTACATATTTTTACTAACATAAAACTATAGACCTTTTATACAGAGGAGCTCGTACATTCACGAAACTAATAGGAAAAAAATATATTAAAATTGCAATTAAAAATGATTAACCAATAGCAAAGAAATTTAGCTCTAAATTAATGTTTGAAATAATGTTAACAGAAGTATAAGTACAATGAATTAAACATAGCTGTCTGCATTTATATAAAAAGCTATAATAACCAAATTCGAGTTCTACACAACGTCTATATCGAGTTCAGACCTATGTTTTGAGACTGATTTTTTTTCCAAAATCTGGATTTGAATTCAATAACATTAAAAATGCAGCAGTTAGCTATTGGAATACTTTACAATTGATCAGATTGGCAAAAAGTAATTTAGGATTTTAGTGTGAAATAAAACTCAGCTTTCTATGTGAAAAATGAACTTTAATCAGTCAAAAAGCTTAGATACTGTTCGATGACCTTCTGCCATCTTTCTGGTAACTTCACAAGTCTATGCTCGTAGAACTTCTGGTCTTTATTGGCAAAAACCTCAACCAAGGGCGATTTAAAGTCATCGTTATTACTGAAATTTTTACCAAAGATTTGCCAGTTCTGACATCTTCTCTTTGATTGATTCCTTCAGTTTCATAAGCTGTTGGCAGTAAATATCTGAGTTGATCATTTGGTTATTTGGAAGCAGGTCAAAATTCACCACAACACCATTGTAATCCTACTAATTGGCATCATGATGCAGTCTAATGCAGTTGACATTTCGTTATGATTTGTCCTGAGTCATCATGCTTGAACCATGAACTTTTTCTATTCATGTAATTGTAGATGATCCATTTTTCATCACCAGTGATAATTCTTTCAAAAAAAAGTTCAACGACATTACATTTGAAAGGCATATCGCAAACACTGATTTGTTGCGTTAAGAGAGTTTCATTGAATTCATGCGGAACCCAAATATAAAGCTTCTAAACGAGTCCAAGACATCGTACGTGATTTTCAATTGTTGTCTGTGATACATTTAACCTTTTTGCAATCTCTCGCACATTTGTATGATGATTCGATTCAATTATGGCTTTAATTTTGTTATCATCAACTTCAGAAGGTTGGTAATCTTCAAATGAAAAAGCTCCGGAACGAAATTTTTTAAACCAATACTGACGCATGCGTTCTGTTAAGCAATCAACACCACAAACTTCACATTTCTCTTTTTGAGTTTTTAACCTTAGGAAGATAAAAAAGTGAAGTATGTTTATTTATATTATTTTTGTATATTTTATATTATGCCAAAATATTTATTTTTGCACCCCATGATGAAACTGACTGTAAACTAATAGTTGTAAACATAAATACACAGAATTTATTTCTATAGCAACCTAAAAGTGTTAGCTGCCAAATCCCCCCCCCCAAAAAAATATCAAACTGACAGAAAAATAATGAAACGCTACCTATTTGTGCAAACCGAAATTATTCTCTTGCCAGTGAATTACTTGTTATATCATTTTAAATTTTTAAGTGGCACCGCTTAAGGTGCAATTCTCTTCACTGTACGGAAAACTATCTATAGGTGTCAAAGCTGCCGAGTAAACTATTTGAATTAAATCCTGATGTACGGTAGATATTCGATCAGTAGATGATTCAGTCTACTGACTCTTTGGTATTCAGTTCATGTGGCACAAAACAACAGCAAATTACTTTTTTTTTTTTTTTTTTGTTCACAACAGGTTTATTGGCAATACCTTGACCGGTGTTAGTATCATTTGAAGTGATGTGGACAATTTTTCAGTAACAACTTTAGAAAGCTTTTGATGTTATCATCCATTCGTAACTATAAAGGGCGATGACTCTTCATTAACATCTGCCTTATCATCGCCTGTACTAACGGAGAAGCATTAGACATTAAATCGTAGACTATACACATTACTTTGAAGGTTTTTCTCTAATACTTTTTACCAGTTTTAGAATAAAACTTTAATTTCTTTTTTTACCATTCAATTTTAGAAACTATAGCAAAAGCTACGAGTTCCATAAAATAAAAAAAAATGCATTTAACTTTTTTCTTGCTTTTCGCAAATGATATTTTAAAGTTAGTAAACTGGAATCTGTCCCTAATTATCGTTTATCGCCTCCAGTCGTACGGTTGAAGAAATTTAGTGCTAAAATTTTGTAGACGCATTATGAGTAAATTTTGTAAATAACTTTGCTGTTAAGCAGTATCCTTAATCATGCTTTAATTGCTTCGAAAAAAATGGTTAAAAAAACTGTAGTCAAAACTTTTGTAGATGCATTGTGAGTAAATTGTGTAAATAAGTCAGCTTTAAATCATTATCATTAATCATGTTTTAATTTCTGCGAACCATTAGATTTGAATTCCTTCTAATCATTAGACCTTATATTAATTGCTGCATCTACATCATTGAAATTTGCTTTAAAAATTATTTTAAATGCGTTTTTTATGCACGATTAATAAAACAGTACAACAAATGTAATGTAATTCTAATACGAAAACATTAAAACCGATGGTTTCGATAACCTTAAATAATTGACTGCCAGGTTTTATTCTCAAGGACAAACAAACAATTTTGAAAAATGTTCGAAGTTCTTAGTAATATATTCTAATTACTCAATTACACTTACACCAATTTTGTCTTTAAAATATGTTCAAAATATTTCTAAAATTAAGAATTTTCAATAGAAATAGGGTAAACTATTAGATTGTTTTTAAAAGTTTCCGAAATATTCCGGACACAAAAAAAAAAAAAAAAAAAAAAAAGAAGCAAGTTAGAATATATATTTTAGCTGCTGCAAGATTGATGTATTTAAGAAAAATGCTTTCGTATAGTTTTCAATTTATCATTTACTAAGCATCAGCCAATCAGGTCACATTGTATAAAAATTTAAGGAGTTTCGTCAGTGAATCTATACATAGAGATCAAACTCCACTCTTAATCGTTTAGAAAGTGAAACTTATTCAGGAAAATATGAGCAGAACCTAGATATAATATTTCAATATTTTGCAAATAGACTTCTTTCTGCAGAACTATATTAACAACAGCCAAGTATGTCAAAAACAGACGAGAACCGTCCAATCGGTATAGTGGTTAGCGTGCTGAAGACCCCGGGTTCGAATCCCGGAGAAGGCATGGACGTTTGAAAATGTACACTCATGTCCATAAATTAAGGATAATTCGGAGTCACGCAGAAATCGAACTCTAAAATAAATATATCAAATGTAAAATCACTACACACATCTTCAAGAATCATATGCAAATTTCAGGAAGTAACCAGATGACACCGATGGTACGTCACAATGACGAGAGTGTAAGAGAGTGATATATAAGGAATACAGGCAAAGAAGTAAAATTGTTCGCAGGCGCTTTATAAGCATTTCAGTGCAATAACCGAATAGTTATGACACAAAGAACACGCATTTGGATGATTTTTTACGTGGTAGAATTATCGGCCGTCTGGAATGTGGGCGTACCCAACTGGAAGTATCAGATGAACTTGGAATTGCCCAGAGTGTCATCTCCAGGCTTTGGTAACGATTCCAAGATGATGGTAATGTGAGTAGACGTTACAGGACAGGTCGCCCCAGAGTTACAACGCCGAATGAGGACCGGTATTTGGCAGTTACTGCCAAAAGAAACAGGCGGAGCACAGCCTCAGACCTGTCTCGTCAGCTCTCTTCAGCTACTGGTACGACAATTTCAAGGCAGACCGTGTACAGACGCTTAGGGCAGATTGGTCTATATGCTCGTAGACGTGTCAGATGCGTTCCACTTACTGCAACTCACTGTCGCCTGCGGTTAGACTGGAGTAGAGAGTATGCATTGTGGACACCGCAACAGTGGGCTTGTGTGATGTTTTCCCACAAGTCCAGGTTTAGCTTGCAGTCTGAGTCTCGCCGGACTTTCATATGGAGAGCTCCAGGTACCCGTTACTACCAAGAAAACATCATTGAACGACACCGTTACGGTGGTGCAGGAGTGCTCGTTTGGGGTGGAATTATTCTAGGTTCCAGAACTGACCTGCATATTCAAATTGGAACCACGACAAGCCAAATCTATCGGGACGTCATTCTGGAACAACATGTACGTTTGTTTCGGGGCGCCATGGGCGCACAATTTGTGTTTATGGATGACAACGCCCGTCCTCACCGTGCAAACATCGTAAGCGAATGCCTTCAATCGGAGGATATCACCCGTATGGACTGGCCAGCGTTCTCACCGGACTTGAATCTAGCAGAGCACGTGTGGGACATACTTGGCCGACGAGTTGCAGCCCGTCAACCTCCTCCTACATGTCTACCGGAACTTCGGAGAGCATTGCTTTTTGAGTGGTGTTATATCCCCCAAGATCAGATCGATAATTTGATACTCAGCATGCCTAGGCGTTGTACGGCCTGTATTGCATCGTCTGGGAGACATACAATGTATTAACAGTCATACCAACCATGTAATATTGGATTTTTGTAAATAGGTTTTTTTTTTTTTTTTTTTGTAATTTGCTCCAGGGAGAAAAATTCGCTAATTTTTTTAATAATATCAAACATATAGCGTCTTTTTTTGCTCTTTACCTTTTGTTTAATAAATAAGCTTTACAAGTCAAATTTGTTTTATTTCTAACTGTTCCTTTGCCTGATTTTGCATTATCCTTAATTTATGGACATGAGTGTATAATGTAGTGAGTGTCCTGAGTATAATGTGTGTTTGAAAATGTAGTGTCCGTGCGGCATGGTGTCACTCTAAATAGGCGGCGGGTCGAAAGCCCTCTTGTGTGGTTTTGTGGAAGGGGAGAGGGGAGGGAGACGTTCGGACCCGTACCCCTGGGTGCTTTCAATCAAAATTGGGGGCAGAAGTAAGCCAAATCGCTCTGTCACCTGATAAGTGCTCAAGGCCAACGATAGGTGTAATCTAGCGCTCCTTGCCAAGAGGAATTTTGTGGGCATGGGTTGATTACGTCAGACAAGTAATTAGTATAAGCAACAACAACAACAGGCGAGAAGAGATTTTAAGAATATCGTGAACATTAACGAGTGTCAAAGATATATATATGCAGCAGGTGATGAAAAGAACAATGTGTGGATGTGTTTAAACTTAAGACATCATGTAGTAACACAATTTAAGTTTATTAAAGGCTAAGCCACTTACTAATTTTTAGCAAAGTATAGATAGAGTGGAGTATGCAAATAATGACTGTTGTGGAGTCAAAAACGCTTTATATCGCATGCGGCAGGGTTACTTATTTGACGTTGTAAGCAAGAATATTTAATAAAAATATACCTTCGGTGGCATCTAACTTTTATGTTATCTTCCTTGGTATATTTATGTGGTCATTTTCTTTTTTATCAGGATTTAGCTTCTTGTTAATTCCAAGTCCAGAATTGTGATAATAAATCGATGTACTAATTCCTTAGCTACCAAATTCATTAAGTATAAATTCTATTCAGAATATGAGGATTTAAAAAAAACAAGGGCCTTGATTGGAAACAATTGTCCTAAGAAACAAACAAAAAAACCTTTTTAAAGTTTTTATTTTAAAGAGACAAAATAATTAACTAAAAGCAGACTTATGTATAGTTTCATAGAGACAATAGATTAAATACTTATTTTACAGAATTCATCTATAATTTTATATCAAGAATAATAAAAATATGAAGCATCCTATATAATAATAGCAATGCACAAATAATTATTTTTTAAAATAGTATGTAAAATTAATTTAATGTACCCTGAACGTTTGTAAAGTAATTTCACCACAACTAATCAAATACGAAGAATAGTAATATATCATCGAATACAAAGAAGAGTTATATATATATAAAAAAGGATATTTTGGTACTTCGTATTAACGCAATCACCTTGGGGTAATTTTGGGATTTTTTAGAGACGAAAAGATAGAAGTTTCTTAGTGCAAGTTGATAGATTTACCGCCTTTTTTTTTATAAAGATTCCCCAAACTATCAGTGTTTATCAGAAGTTGGTAAACATTATCAACGAACGAAAAGAAAACATACTTTTAGTAATTTTAAATACAAATTTTAATTATTAAATAAGAATTACCTGATACATTGAAAAAATAAAAAAAAAATTATGTTCTTCAAATCTTTCTGTACTTTTCCTGCGCTATTCTTCTCCCTAAATATACCGTTATCTTTTTTCTCTTTAAAAAAAATCAGAGAATTGCGGAGACTCGGCTTCGTGCAAACTTCGGCGGCAGCGACTATCTAAGAAATGAATTTCCTAATTGTTCCTTTTAGAAAATTTGGAGCAAAGGTTTGTATTCCTGCAGAAATTTTACCGCAGTCTTTTTCATTGCTAGCCAATCCCCAAAGCTTATATTTTAATACTAAGTTTAAGGTAAAAAAAAAAAAATATGATTTGTTTATGAACTTCGAATACAACAAAAAAGAACGCATACCAAAATGGCGACGTTGCTTGACCGAAGAATTCTTATGGTTGCCAGAAGAATGCTTATGCGCATAACTGCCATAGTTTGGCACATTCTGAAAATTTGGCGACTTCTTTTAAGGTGGAAGAGTTAACGCATAACTTTCGATTTTTTTCTGTATCTTAATTGCCCATACATGGACGATTTTAAGGGTGAGTTAAAACATGCAAAACCCTGCTGCTAATTCATTATTGTTATATGGTTTTTCTTCCAATCAGCTTTGTGTTATCTTCTGAAAAGATCCAGCTTCTGAAATTTATGTCTTTTTTTGTGAATTTTCTGCTAAATGTATGCTTGACCTTCTGCAAGTAATTTTTTCCTAGTTAAATTACCACATAATCTAAAATGCTTTCTCGTACCTTGCTTGCTATTTTACTGTGCGATGAAACTGTAAGAAGCATGTGCCATTAGAAATTTAAGAGATCAGTATTAGAAAAAGGAATACGAAAGAAGGTAAAATAGTGTGAGGCGTAATGATTTCAACAATGTGGAAGCAATATTTATAATGTAAATCATGTCATACCGAATGAATAAATTTTAATTTCTGCTTAAAATCTCACTGCCAGCCTATTTAAAAAAAGCCTATCTAGAAAATAACGGATTTAATATATTTATATATATATGTATATTTTTAAGCAAAAAAATTTATCTTATGATTTGTGAAAATATAAGATTTTTATAGTAAGTAAATTTTAAAATAATAGATGTCAAGTGATCAAAAAAAAAAAAAAAATTGGAAATTGACTAAAAAATCAGAAAATACATAAAAAATGTAATATAAATATCATTTAAAAGCGTAATAATAGGAGGACAGCCAGGGAAAGAATAGATAAAATGACTAAATAAAAAGCACAATTCGTTCGTGATGCAACCTGAAGTTCACATAGATAGAACAAAAATTGCAGACCCAAGCATTTCTTACATCCAGTATTATTAATCCACAATACGAAAAAACGAGTGATTACGTAACTGTAGATAACCTAATTCAGCGGAAATTCAGAGGAAACTGATTTGAAAGAGAACTGAATCAGCAAATAAACTTCGCATAACAGATATAAAATATCTCCTCTAGTATTTTATTTACGTGTAACGGGCTTGATCTTGACATTTGGGTTTGATTATTTACATCTTATCGTTGTTGCTATATGCTGCATAACTGTAGATTAAGCATGAAAACTGCTCTATCTGCTGCATACGTAAGTATTAATCTAAACCGATGATCGCCTGCAAACATAGAATGATGAATAGCACATTGATTGAATACATTGTCCGCCAGAATGACTTCATTTGAGACTATAATTTGGTAAACTTTTTCAGTATCCTTATAAGACATAATAAAATGGCGGTGAGAGTTAAACGCTAAAATTGTCATCGTCGTTCATAAGCCTGGCTCAGTCTATTATTGTCGTCGTTTATTTTGGCATGAATTTTTCCTATTTGTGTGTTGGTGTCACACCAATCTTTCGGCTGCGATAAAAATAGATTGAACTTGTGAATCGTATACCGAATGCTACTAATAACATAAGCAATTTATAATGCTACTAATCGTATACCGAATGCTACTAATAGTTAAGATATTTAACTGATATATCTATTTAAAGAAATAATTACATTATGTTTGAATTAAGAAGAAACAATCTCTGTCAACGCCGTTAATCTACAGTCTTTTAACCTAACGTTCAAAGGATTTTTAATTTCGTTTCACATCAAGATGAACAGCAAGCAGTATTGAGTTATTTACGGGCTTAATCACTGCATGGTGTTTACTTGATGCAACGGTCATGTACAACATGGAAAAAATACGGAGTTCATTAAGCCAAAAGTATGATGAATTCGAGGAATAACGAAATGTCGTGAAATCAATCCGTCATCCTTTACAAATAAAAAAAGCAAACTACACATAGCAGATGTTAGTAGTTTTTGATTTTCGCAAGCTGTTAAATGCTATTAGTATATGATGTTTGTTAATGCTGAAAATATGAAACATCGTTCAGTGACCTTAATAAAAGAAGGCATAACAACGATAAATATTTAATGAACGCAAGGTTGCAACATGGCGTAACACAGCAAGCACTTTCTTATGCAGGAAGTAAACTCCCATGTTCAGCCTGGGAAGACAAGCCATTTGAAGATGATTCTAGAACAGGTCGCAGTGTAGTTTGTTTAATTAAGTCTAAGAGAGGGAATGCCTTCACGGAGAATGTTTTACGGGAAACTGACTTGCATTCAAATTACACATGGGAATATCTGCGAAAACGTCTGTGCATCCAGCCCGTTAGCCGGGATTAAAGCCTTCATCGAACTACTAATGTCCATCAGTTTTACTCTTTCGGCCTCTGGTGGGCAGCCGTAGCGTGACTGTAACCATTAAACAACTATTTGTTTTTTATTGAATGAATTACAAAGAATCGAGAAACATGTATTGAAAAATAGATCAGCAACAGTTTCTCAAATGTTGCAGAGATGAGATCGGTATTTGATAAATGAAAAAAATCCTGCATGAAAAGCTTGACTTTTCTTAGACCTTTCTTAGATGAGTATCCAAAACGTTGTAGTAAAGAAATGAAGAATAGAAAGTTGTCAAGAACTACTAAAAAAATGTCAATAAATGCCGAAATCAACTTTTGTTCATTACGGGTAACAAATGAAACATAAAGTCACCACTATGGCCCAGAAACGAAACAAGACCAGTGTGGTGTAAAATCACAGTGAACCTTCCCTACCCGCAAGTTGAGAACCCAGAAATATTCCAGGAAGAATTTGAGCACCATTTTGAGGGACGAATAGTGACAACTACTCATTGATTATACTACATACAGTACCAGGGGCCCACCAGCGGCCGAGCGGTAAAGTCGCTGAACACTGGTAGTTCGGTCCGAGGTTCGAATCCCGCGAACGGGCTGGCTGCATGGGTGTTTTCGTGGTTTTCCCCATGTGTAACGTGTATACGAGCCAGTTTCCCTTAGAAAGTCCTCCACGAAAGGCATCCCTCCTCTTAGGCTAGTGTGCTTTGCCATAATTAAATACACCACACCACACCACTACAGTACCAGGATAAAGGAACTTATTATGCTAAAACCTATTGACTCAACTCCAATAAGCCGTAGGCCCACCAGCGGCCGAACGGTAAATTCGCTGAACACTGGTAGTTCGGTCCGAGGTTCGAATCCCGCGAACGGGCTGGCTGCATGGGCGTTTTCGTGGTTTTCCCCATGTGTAACGTGTATACGAGCCAGTTTCCCTTAGAAAGTCCTCCACGAAGGCATCCCTCCTCTTAGGCAGATAGCCCTCGAGGCTTTGCCATAATCACACACACACCAATAAGCCGTAAAAGTAAAGCACTACTATAAACTCAGCGAAAAAAAAAATAGTTGCTTTTGCAGTGCAGCATTTGCAATATGCAGGGCTCAGATTTCTCAAACACTACTCCTATTTAACAACGTGTATTTTAACTTCGCTCCCATCCACCGTATTCACTAGACCTGGTCCTTACTGATTTCAAGTGACTTCTTTTTTCTTCAGAAAACTGAATCAACATTCGCAGGATTTATGTTACAATGATGATGATGAACTGAAGACTGTGAAAAAAATACAAAAACTTTTTCTACTGAAATCTGACATCTAACGTTTGGTTGGTTATTGGAATATGGCAAAGCTCATAAACTTGTGAAACTTTGAAATGTAATGTACTTTTTCACCGTGACCACTTCCGTAAGACGATCGCTATTGAAACTGAGCAGTACTTCTAAGTACATAAATAGTGGTCGAACTGGAAGAGAAAGACGCTACATTTAAAATTAGGCAAAACCTTAGATTATCATTGAATATTTCGTAGACTATCAGACATGGATCCATCTTCAGGAACAAACAAAAACATGAGATTTTGATATACGAGTAGTTTGAATCGATCAATTTCAGGTCGAAAATCCTCTTTCTGAAATTGAGAACTCCCAACTTCTCAACTTCGAGAGAAACTTCGAGAAGAAATAGGAACTTTCGACTTCGAGAAGAAATAGGTCTCTGTATGACAGCTAGTGACAACTTCTTTAAAGGGAATTATTTCGAAACACACCTCGACGAGTTCTTGGCACTTCGGTATGTTACAACACATTGGTTAGAAAACATTGCGATAAATTATTCGATATGTAATTAAATTAATGTACTGTAAGCTGTTGAGTAGGAAACTGGAAAAGTTGCATTAAAAATTAAGTGTATGATCATTTTATTATTCGTATGGCTACGTAAAGCAATGACGATGAATTACCAGCAGATGGTGTTAGCATCTCACTCCGATCATTTACTGTACTGATTGGGATGTATACTGTGATAGCCTGAGCTCTGGAGAAATAACATACACAAATCAGGTTTCTAGACGTCATCCTTCCGGAGGGCTAGCGCGGCGGACTAATTTTACCTAATTCGAATAGTAGGCGCTCAATCCCGGAATTAATTCTATTGTTTGCTGGAAGAGTCCAAGATTTGTAGGTATGGTACGTGAAAGTAGGGATGAGCTAAGAGGAGAAAGGAAAAGGAATTTTGAGTATAGGGAATTTCAGTCGTTCCGGGATTAAGCGCCTACTATGAACGGGCTCCTGCTTTGTGAGGGTAGCTAGCGTTTCGTTAGTAAGTGTATTATTTATTATTCTTATTGATTGTCTGCCTTTTTTTTTTTTTACAGTTACAATTTTCTACAATACCTTAAGTAAATAAAAACTTCACAGTTACGTATTGTAACTTACGTATTGTTACGTATTGTAACTGTATTCGTAATGTAATACTCTGTTACTTTACCGTAATACGAGTTCTAATAAATATTAAATTTCGTTGGAGTAAACAAAATTATGTAATTTCGCCGAAACGTCATGCATACAATTTTACGTTGCACACATGTATTTCTCTACGAAACATTTTTTTTGTTTCATAAATTGATAAAAATTAATCTGTCCTTAAATAAAATGTTCAATAAAACATGGAGCATAAAAATAAGCAGTGAAACTCCTTTCACGGTTCGAGAATAAGTCAGCGAGCATACCCATTCTACCAGACTAAAATGTGTGATGCCCCTGAAAATTTCTGTGAACTAATTTCTAAATAACGTTTCCCAAACTTCTTAGATTCTCTTTGTAAATGTTATCGCTGTTTGGCGGCCTATCTGTGTGGAAAAGTTCTTTTTCTGATCTCAAACGAGAAATCACACTGAGAGTGATTCACTGGAATCGAGCCTGAGACTTTGCCTTATTTGAGTTACAGTGGACATTGATGAACTTGTAATGGGATGTAATATACACATCTGAAAAGCAATGCTAATCATCATATTGATTTCTCAACTGTAAAATTAAGTGATATATTAAACTAATGAGTTATATGTAATTCGTTTTCTTTCTTTAATGTTTTTGGCTTTTGCTTTCCTATACTCAGGTTTGATTGGCCGTGCGGTAACTAAAGGTTGGTGTTGCTGAAGAAAAAAAAAATATCAGGCCCATAAAACTGAAACGACATTTTTAAAATACCATACTTTCTTTTTCACATCCATCTTTTCTACATATTTTTAAATGCAATTGTTTTATAAACAGAAAAGAAAACGTAGATGTTATGCATCTGCGCACGCTCTCCTTGTAAAAGGAGAATGCATTCTGTCATAAAACACAGTCAAAACATAAAACTTATGTCAGTAAAAATCAAAATCATAGAATAAAAAGAAATACTTAATATTTCAATTTCGTTACTCGAAAACAAAATTAATATTGAGGAATAATAATACAAATAATACAGTACAAGAAAGTAAATCAGAATAACTCAAATACATGAATTACATTACTCGTGGTTTCACAAACTCTGCGATTACTGGTGGCGAGAGGAATGTGATCATCTTGAGTATTATCTATTACATTAATTAGTTCGAGTTTAAACGATCTCTGTTGTGATTTCAAAAACTCAGAATTATTGGCTTTTACAAGAGCAACACTTATATTGTCATCTCGACCAGAAATTACCTGAAACACGTGCTATATTCTAATATGCACTGTTCTTATTCTGATTCTCCAGCAGGACAATTTCTCCTATGGAAAGAGGCTTATTTTGGTAATTCTTGACAGACTGCTGCTTTAATTGCCATATATACTCAGAGCGAAATCTCACTCTTAACAATTTTCTCATTCTCTGGAGGTATTTCGCTCTTCTACTTAGTTTCCCTTATCCCCACTGTCATTCTCAGGCACATCCGACTGTGGAGTTTCATACAAAAATTTTTTAGGAGTCAAAGGCAATGGATCTTTATTATCGTCAGGCACGTAAGTAAGTGGTCTTGAGTTGACAACTCTTTCACACAATCGTACAAGATGGTGAGTAATTCCTCATAATCAAGAGAAGTATGGCCTATGATTTTTCTTAATATCTGTTTTATAATTTTAATTACATGTTCCCACCATCCATTCTATTAACTGATCCGCATAACAACTTCTAGAAAATACGTCAGCAGGATTAAGACTACCTGAGACATTACGCCATGCATTAGGGGCAGAGCTAAAGAACTGATTTCCTATACACGATTAAAAAATGAATGCTTCCAATGTTGTTCTCATCATATCCAACGCAAAGCCGTCGAAGAGTTAGTCCAACAGTGAATATGAGTTTCGTGCAGGATAATATCATTAATAACTGAACAAGTACCCATACTGAAGCAAGAAGTTCTAAGCGAGGAACCGTAGTGCGTTTTAAATTCGCCACTCTCTATTTTGAGCGTACGAGATTAACCTTTACCTTCTTGCTACTCTGGACTCCTAAAAATACGCATCCTTCAAAGAAATGCTCCAGCAAAAGCAAAATAAATCAATTAAATGGAGATATAATGTACACGAGCGTACCTTTATAGGAAAGAAATAAGCATGGCAAACCATATGAAGCACAAAATAGGTCACTCACAAGTAAGGTAAGGGGCTCCTATCTGTTTACTTCGTGTAAATAATGGATGACTCCCATATTTCTATGTAACATAAGGTCATAGTACCTGATAAGTGAACACATATAATACACTCATGTCCATAAATTAAGGATAATTCGGAGTCACGCGGAAATCGAACTCTAAAATAAATATATCACCTGTAAAATCTCTACACACATCTTCAAGAATCATATGCAGATTTCAGGAAGTAACCAGATGACACCGATGGTACGTCACAATGACGAGAGTGTAAGAGAGTGATATATAAGGAATACAGGCAAAGACGAAAAATTGTTCGCAGGCGCTTTATAAGCATTTCAGTGCAATAACCGAATAGTTATGACACAAAGGACGCATTGGATGATTTTTTACGTGGTAGAATTATCGGCCGTCTGGAATGTGGGAGTACCCAACTGGAAGTATCAGACGAACTTGGAATTGCCCAGAGTGTCATCTCCAGGCTTTGGCAACGATTCCATGATGATGGTAATGTGAGTAGACGTTACAGCACATGTCGCACCAGAGTTACAACGCCGAATGAGGACCGGTATTTGGCAGTTACTGCCAAAAGAAACAGGCGGAGCGCAGCCTCAGACCTGTCTCGTCAGCTCTCTTCAGCCACTGGTACGACAATTTCAAGGCAGACCGTGTAAAGACGCTTAGGGCAGATTAGTCTATATGCTCGTAGACCTGTCAGATGCGTTCCACTTACTGCAACTCACTGTAGCTTGCGGTTAGCCTGGAGTAGAGAGCATGCATTGTGGACACCTCAACAAAGGGCTTGTGCGATGTTTTCCGACGAGTCCAGGTTTAGCTTGCAGTCTGATTCTCGCCGGTCTTTCATATGGAGAGCTCCAGGTACCCGTTACTACCAAGAAAACATCATTGAACGACACCGTTACGGTGGTGCAGGAGTGCACGTTTGGGGTGGAATTATTCTGGGTTCCTGAACTGACCTGCATGTTCAAATTTGAACCATGACAAGCCAAATCTATTGGGACGCCATTCTGGAACAACATGTACGTTTGTTTCGGGGCGCCATGGGCGCACAATTTGTGTTTATGAATGACAACGCCCGTCCTCACCGTGCAAACATCGTAAGCGAATGCCTTCAGCCGGAGGATATCACCCGCATGGACTGGCCAGCATTCTCACCGGACTTGAATCCAATAGAGCACGTGTGGGACATGCTTGGCCGACGAGTTGCAGCCCGTCAACCTCCTCCTACATGTCTACCGGAAATTCGGAGAGCATTGCTTTTTGAGTGGCGTAATATCCCCCAAGATCAGATCGATAATTTGATACTCAGCGTGCCTAGGCGTTGTACGGACTGTATTGCGTCGTCTGGAAGACATACAATGTATTAACAATCATAGCAACCATGTAATATTGGTTTTTTCTAAGTAGGTCTTTTTTGTAATTTGCTCCAGGAGAAAAATTCGCTAATTTTTTTAATAATATCAAACATATAACATCTTTTTTTTTTTTTTTTTTTGCTTTTCATCTTTTGTTTAATAAATAAGCTTTACAAATAAGTCAAATTTGTTTTGCTTCTAACTCTTCCTTTGCCTGATATTGCATTATCATTAATTTATGGACATGAGTGTAAATAACCAGCATTGAGTTGGTAAAGTATCAACAATGTAATGTATCATAGTATGTAATTCATGTAAACTAATTATTGTAAAAACACACGTAATTGCATACAATGAACTGACAAAAATAAGTTGGCAATGTATCAACATAAGTACGCAGATATATCTAAAAGTACGAAGTAAACATAAGTATGCAGATGAAGCTAGTTCTTTTTTTTTTTTTTTTTTTTGTTTGTTTTGTTTTGTTTTGTTTTGTTTTCAGACTTATTTATTTACGTCTTTTTTATTATTTTATATTCTTTTCTATTTTTGACAGATGTTTGTAAAAAAAAATTATGTAAACAAGTCATGATTGTAGGCATGATCTAGAAATAAGTTGCTTCTAGCCACAACTTTACAAGAGCACTAAAATTTAAGCTTTGTAAACAATTTTATAGTTCCTAATTAATTCTGATAGTAAACAGATCATGTTTACAAAAATGATTTGTAGCGTGGGAACATCCCGCCTGTTTCTAATGCAATATATAATGTCCTGAAACATGTTGCTTGTACCCACTACAATAGATAACATCTTGAAAATATGCACCTGCACAACTATGTATTTCGCAATGCATATCATGTAATTTAATCCCTTTTACTTGAGCTAATTTAATGCTGAAAAGGTAGGAGTACCGTTGATGCCGCCGCCGGTGGCAGTACTTATAGTGCTCACTGGAGTCATAATTTCCATCACGACTCGAGGAAATGATGCCAGAATGTTGTTAGTTTTCTAGTTAGTGTGTGGGGCTAATACCTGCTTACTTAGGGTAAATATTAGGTGGCCCCCTTCACTTCTACATAACATAAGATAAAAATACGAATGCAACATACGCATTTTTACTACTGTCACAAAAGAGATGTATACTTACAGCCTCATTAACAGATTTGAGACCTACCCATCTAGGTATTTGGATACTGGAAAGCAAATGCAACTTTTTACACCAAAACCTAAATTTTTTGGCTACTTCTTCTTGAGTACAGCCTTTTTTCTGTAGAAGTTCCAAAATGGAGTCAGCAGTATTTCGTAAAGTTTTATACTTCTCGCAAATTTGATCTAAGCAAGGTTCTAACTCATCCAAGTCCGGATAATCTGACCGAATCAGCTCTTCCAACTTATTAGCTGTTTTCTTAAATGCGCTTCTAATGGCTTTCTTCTTTTGTTTTATTATTTGGCTTCTAATGGCTTTCTTCTTTTGTTTTATTATCTCCAAATTCTCCACGTTTATGACTAGAAACTTTTAATTTATTTTCTTAAATTATTCCAATAATCAAGGTTCGAATTTGATGTCACTCCGTGGCATTCATCCCACCAGAGATTCCGACTATTTTGCTTAAAGAAAAATTAACAGGTCCATAAAACTGAAATGACTCTTTTAAAATACCAACATTTATTTTTCATACCTTTATTTATTTATTTGCTACAAATTTTTAAATGCAACTGTTTTTAAAACCGAAAAGAAAACGTATATAGTATGCATCTGCGCACGCTCTTCTCGTAAAAGGGGAATGCATTCTGTTTGCCACAATTGGACCACACTGCTGTAGGTGATGTGTTCAGAAGGCCGAAAAGTTCTCCATGTTACGGATTGAGGATGGTCAAGCTTCGGGGTTGAATTGCATCCGGCCGTTTGAAGTCCTCTTTCTGCATTTCTCCACATCCCCTGTCTTACAGAAAAAAGTCCGTATGCCATAATTTGACAACGCGGGACATATATGCTATTTTTATTAACCATGAAGTAAGCATAGGAAACAGTTCTAGAAGATGGCGGCCTAGTAGCAACAGTGACACGATGTGAAATTTTTATTTAATGAAGCCGGGAAACCTATGCTGATGAGAATATGTACGCTGACATATCGCTTATTATTTGTTGAAAACGTCGTTTTTTAAGATGCCAGGCAAATGTAAATAAATACATTTACTACGAGTATAAAATACTAAAGTAAGGTTAAATTATTACTTTCATATAACAAAGAAATAGAATAAAAACACCGCTATAAAAACATTGCACCAACGTTTAATTGGATTAAAATATTACTTAAAATGAATATCGAATTAAAAACGCCATACCAACGTTTAAAAAAATTTTAATATTACTTAAATTCAAATATTTTAAAATAAGTTTTACAGGAAATAAATGTTTTATTTAACATTAAAACATATACCAATTCAGAAGTCAAACAACAAAAATCAGCGTTATATTTTCAAAACTCAAAATTTCAAACAAAAGTTAGCTTCATTTTATTCCTATGTTTCCCGAGCTCTTCAAGTTTGCTCCTCTAAACTATCCCTTGATGAAGAAATAAATTATTTAAAAGCAATAGCTATTGACAAGGGCTTTTCACCCAACATTATTAATCAAGCAGTTAAAAAATTCTCAACACACTAAAAGGCACACTCTTGTTTTAGGAGATTATAAAAATTCTGTTGTCATTCCCTTCTTTCCATCAATTAGCTATAAAGTTGCACATATTTTGCAGAAATTTAACTTTCGGGTCGTTTATTCTCCTATCAATAAAATTACGAGTTCCATACTCAAGGACCCCATTCCGGATATGAATTCCTGGGGTATTTATAGGATTCCTTGCCAGTGTGGTTTAATTTACATTGGCCAAACTAAGAGAGCCTTAAAATTTCGCCTTGAGGAACATGAGGCATATGTTAGAAAAAAGGAAACACAGAAGTCTTCTGTTGCTCAACATTGTTGGTCCGAAAATCCCACTTTCAATTTTTCTGCTGCCAAAATTATTCAAAAAACATCTTCCATTGGAGAACTGGGTTTTCTAGACGCATTTCACATTCAAAATTTTTTTTCTGTTCTAGTTAACGATCCTAATTCCAATCCATCTTTGAATTCAGCCTTTAAAGAAATTGTGTTTTAGTTCTGGTTTCATCAACAGATGGCGCCACTTGCTTATTCTTGTCCAGGCTTTCTTATCTTATCTAATTATTATTTCCTATCTTGTTCATTTGCGGTTTTGCAGCTGAGGATGGTGGTTCGATAAAACCATCGAAACTAGTCCTGTGAAAATTTTGAAAATATAACACTGATTTTTCTTGTTTGACTTCTGAAATGGTATTTGTTCGGCGTGTTATTGTGTCTTAATTATTAAAACATATGTTAAATTGTGCTGTCGCTGCTGATTAGGAGGTTTCCTCCAAAAATTTAAAATAAATTTCCTCTGACCCTTGTAAGAATTTATAAATAAATCTCAGGAAACAGCTTCAGTATAGCCCTCCTTTAATGTTTAGCGAAATTTTTTTGGCCCCAAAGTACGTGAAATACGTTGTTTTGAAAAATAGTTACGATCGAGATTTTCGACGAAACTCCGTTTTTCAAAAATGGCGGCCATCTTGATTTCACCAGAAATCGTGGATAACAGAAATAAATTTACGACTATTATACAAGATGTTAAGAGAAAACAAATTTAAGGAATGGTTAATTAAAATGATTAAGCTTAAAAGAATGCAATTTTTAAAGCAATGCCGGAAAATCTCAACTTTGCTTCGCTTTTCCAAATGTAAAATACCTTTGCATGGTATCTTACATTTTTCACAAGTTTTATCCTTCAATAATCCACAATCCATCAAAAATCCTCTAAAAAGTTCATACTCTCTTTTTTATTCATACATAAAATATCTGTTTGGAATGCCTGGCTTTCCCAAACTTTTACGCTTGTTTGAAAACTTCCACCTTAAATTTTCCTTTAAAATCACTCGATACTTCATTACAACATCACTTACAGCAGGTTTAGACAAATCCATAACTAAATGCAAAAATCTTATCTCCAAAACAGTATTCTCCACAATATTTGAGCATTAAATAATCGCCGAAAATAGTGTTACGAATTTTGTGTTTAGATATTAATTTTAGTAGAATTCTAATTAAAAAAATGTTGTATTTCCCCGTGCAAATGCAGCGTGAGATAAATTTTAAGAGAAACTATGCAGAAAAGGTAAGAATACGGGGGCACGTGCATTTAACTATGAGTAAATGGATATCTCGGTAATTTGTATTGAAATTGAATAAATGTAATTGACCACTATGTTAGCTGTAACCGTAACTCTATCCTCTTTAGAAATCAGAAAGTTACAGTTGTTTATATTGCGTTTGCCGTATAGTATGGGTTACCACATACTCATAAACCGGTGTGGGTTACCACATCATAATAATTTTTCTTAGAGATATTTTTTTGGTTAAGATTCTGGGTGGGCTATACTAAAGCTGTTCCAATCTCTGATTAGGAAAGCCAGGTTGGCCAAAATAAGGTCTCAAAGGACAGTTTTTTGACTCCGATACCAATAATTCTTGGTACTTACCAATAACAACATTCATCTTAAGGGACATATCCGGTCGCTGTGAAAGCTAAAGAATTCGAAGAGATGAATAATAAAATTTTAAAATGGCGCGGTAATGCACAAATATTCAATAACCAATCAGAGAGCTGATTACAGCTCGTTAATATTCTGTAACCTATCAGGGAGCTGATTACATCACGCATAGAATTAAAATTATTTAAATAATCATACATAATAAAATCATTTAAAAATGCAAAATTAAATTGTACTTTGATATTTAACAGACATGAATAATGTTAAACATTAGATTAAGTTTATTAAGTTTATAGATATTAAAACCAATTACTTTTAAAGTAAGGTGACGTCATTGATTACATCATCCACAACATAATATATCATAAACAATAAAATTTATGCATAATAAAACGCATTATTTTTTAAATAAAATGACAACAAAGTATCGGTTACCATAAATAACTTATCCAGCAATAGGTTTATCATAAGTCTTATCTCTCGCCAAAAATCCGCGCAACCGTCTACCAAAGTAGCACCTTGAAATACAATTCAAATTACTGGTAGAAAACCTTTAATATGGGTTGTCTCTCAGCTTATTTTCAAATTTACGTTGCCATATGATTTTATAAATGTAAAGTGATATGCATTGTTATAATATGCTTTTCTATGTTAGAAAGATTGCGAGATTCACATCCGCCGTACTTAAATTTCAATAAACAAATTTTCTTATTATTATTTTTATTTTATTTTATTTATTTTATTTTTATTTTTTTTATGTGTGTGTGTTATCAGTATCTTGTATAAATAAGGACTTCTTTTGGGAGTTTAATATGAAATAATGATTTAAAAGAAGTCTGGTTTGGAAGCTCTTAATACAAGTTATTTCAGTAAAAGCTATCCGTTTCATGCATATTTGCTTATTTTAAAATGATAAAACATCTCTTTGACAGCAGCTGGGTGCCTTTCAAAGTAAATGCAACATTTTTATTGTGTAAGTTTTGTGAAAAATTACGTGGCAATAACTATACATTTTTTAAAAAAGTTGTTGCAAAAGTTTGTTAAAAAGAAAAGGGACTACTATTAGGCGAATAAGTACTTTCAAGAAGAGAGCTTTTTTAGCGACATAAGTAAAGTAAGGTTTTAATCAGTTAAATTTGTTTAATTATTATTTATGTTTGGTGGAAGACATTATTTTTTCTGAATTCCAGATTTATTCAATTTCTTTAAACTGAAGCTTAATTTAGCGCTTTTATGTAACTATATCTTTAAATGTAAAACTAAAAAATGAAAAACAAATCCATTATTAACTGGATAATTTGTTTGTTTTGAAAATTTGCTCATAAATCTGACTACCTTGTTTAAATATTCATTAAGTTTCTGAAGTTTCTTTTGATGAAACTAATAATTTTGACAGTTTGTAAATATAAAATGACACCTATTGCTTTTAAATGATGAAACTTTTCCTATTATAACCTCGTACATTCTACTGCTTTTCTTAAATAATTAACAAAATATTCCCTTACTTGTACTGTTATTATAAATTTCAAGGAACATTTATCATTGTTCGATAATCGATGCCGTTATACCTTGCAGTGTGCAGGGATTTCATTCTTAAAAGCTGATTTTTCCATTAACAGATACCTATACCTAACATTATTGCTCTTTCAAGAACTTGTTATGTTCCATTATTAGAAGTTAAGGAATATGCAGATTCGAGCATTATTTCTGTTTTAAAAACTTCTGTAAAAAACCTCATATTAAGTAATCTTTTCATGATGTACAACAGTGTAGAGACATTAGGGGTTTTGATGCAGGAAATACGTGAAAAATGTGCAATGCCCTCGCCGGGAAACTGGACCTCACAAATATGCGCCGTATGTGCTAAGGCCACCACAAGAGCATGCTGAAAGGAGGGAGAAAATGCCTTACAACAGCATGCAAAATTTTATGCCATGCATGCCGAAATGATATAGTACGTTTTTAATGCAATCAAAATTTTGGTGAAAATGTGCTTTAGCCCACTGCTTGGCGATTTTCAGTAGCGGCGATTTTTTGAAAATCGCCAGTAAACGTTGTATAAACAAAGTTGCGAAGGCGGAGCTATGTGACGTTCATAAATGGGTGGGACTAAAATTGTGACGTCACAATGTATTCTCTACAGATGTAGAAATAAGTATACTAAATTTTTTGTATTTCAAACTATTAAATACGGTAAGTGAATTGTAACAGTTATTAAAACTGTAAATAACGTCGCAGTCTCTCATACAGGGTGAATATTTTTAAGCTTTAGTATTTATACAAATAAAAATAGATTTTTGTAAATTTTAATTTCATGTTGCGGAACATTTTAACTTTATCATCTTTACAAAATTACCTTATTGCTACGTAACGACACTATCTCTTACATACTAGTAAGTAAGCAATCTTCATAATTTTCTAAAAATTTTTAAGCTTTATATTAATAAAAAAAAGGGAAAATATTTATTATTGAATATCAACATCATACACAGCTTTCATTTCCATGTTTCTTAAATTCCTAAACCACGTTCTATACTTTCGTATTAGAATTCTACACATTAATAAATTTAAAAAAGCTAATTTCTCACAATGAAAGAAAATAAGAAAATATTAAAAATAAGCAATTTTAAAAAGAAAAAATATTTTCACTTACCCTTTTCAGGAAAATAAAAAGTCTTTTTGACAATGACGGCACGTTTCCCTTGCATTTCCAATAAAGTAATAAATTTACATGTACATTCACTCACCTCTCTCAGCATCACAGATAAATCCATAGCGATTGCTTATTTAACGAAATATATACAGCAATATGGCAAAAACACACAGATAAAACCACTCGATTGATAACTACCACATAAGAACATTCAAACGGCAAATGAATTAACTCCTCAAATTACGAAGTAAAAATTCCAAAAGAAATCGTCTACTTGGAAATTCTTTTTAACTGCAAGTATAGTTTTGAAAGCATAATTATCGTCTGCTAAATGACAATTTGTCTTCGGACATTTGTGCTCTCTCCGAAGAAATTTATTCGTATCTAGTTATTAAAAAGCGCTGTGAAAGCCATGGCTTTTCGATATCTAAAGCTACGATGGGTAATATTGTCAACGATAGGAAATTAAAAAAAAAGACAACAAATATAATGAAATTAAAAAACAAAATAAAATCTGAAATTTAAGATTTTACATTACGCCCCAAAGGTGCATTTTTTTAACACTTTGCATGTTACCTTTATTAATTAAATATCATGTTCTTCGCACTTAAACCGTAAAATTCAGTTCAACAGCGATATCACAAAATAATTTTAAAATAAGCATATCTTTAGATTTTCCGGTACACAGTCTCTCGCGCTGGAGATAAAAATGTTTTTATCTGTAGAGCATTGTCATTGCTTGCTTTGAAATTCCTCAGTATAACAATCAAAAATTCGTTAAAGTTTTACAAAATATGAAAACGATAATAAAACAAATTCCAAATTTGGGCTTCCAGATGCCCATATTCGCAGGAGGATGACGTTATTCTAAATTTGATGTTTCTAGGTACCGTTGTTTTATCAAAATGAGGGAAACATACCTACATTTATGAAGATTTGCCCATGTGCACATCGATCTATTTTCACTTAAAAAAAAAAAATCCTAGAATTGCACAAACTCGGCATCGCGCACAACCTCGGCATTGCGCACCACATTGGCTTTGCCCATGTGCACATCGATCTATTTTCACTTAAAAAAAACATCCCAGAATTGCACAAACTCGGCATCGCGCACCACTTTGGCTTTGCCCATGTGCACATCGATCTATTTTCACTTAAAAAAAACATCTCAGAATTGCACAAACTCGGCATCGCGCACAACCTCGGCATTGCGCACCACATTGGCTTTGCCCATGTGCACATCGATCTATTTTCACTTAAAAAAATCCCAGAATTGCACAAACTCGGGATCGCGCACAACCTCGGCATTGCGCACCACATTGGTTTTGCCCATGTGCACATCGATCTATTTTCACTTAAAAAATCCCAGAATTGCACAAACTCGGCATTGCGCACCACATTGGCTTTGCCCATGTGCACATCGATCTATTTTCACTTAAAAAAATCTCAGAATTGCACAAACTCGGCATCGCGCACTGCATTGGCTTTGCCCATGTACATATCGATCTATTTTCATTAAAAAAAACACCAGAGAATTGCCCAACGTTAGCTTTTCCAATCTTCTAGGATTGAGCCAAAAAGAAATACAAAATATTAAAATAAGCAACTTTAAAACGAACAATACAAGAAAAATTTTTTCACTTACCCTTTTCAAGAAAAATGTAAAGTCTTTTTGAGGGGTTTTATATATGAATTTATTTCAGGGGGAAACCCTTTTGGATCCCCCCTCATCCTTAAATAAATTTACAAACGTTTATACGCCGTTTCCGTAATATATGCAGAAAAAAGGCTAAAACCCACAGGGGGGAAAACACTCGATTAAAAAAAGAAACCACATAAGAACATTCAAACCGCAACAGAATTAACAAGTAAAATAAATAAATAAATAAATAAAATAAAAATAATGAAAGCTTTCAGATTTTACATTACGCCCAAAGGGCGTTTTTTTTAACGTTTTGTGTGTTACATTTCCTTATCATATAATGTTCTTTACACTTAAACCATAAAATTCAGTTCAACAGCAATATCGCAAAATAATTTTAAAATGAGCATATCTTTAGAATTTCTGATATACAGTTTTGCGCTCTGCACGTAAAAATGTTTTTTTTTTTTTTTTTTTTTTTTTTTTTTTTTTTCCGTACTGTGTTGCAGTTGCTCGCTTTGAAATCTTTGAGTTTGCTAATAAAAATTTCGTTCAAGTTTTACAAAATATCAATCAGATAATAAAAAAAATTCCAAGTTTGGACTTCCAGATGCCCATATTAGGTTGGAAACGTATGTTATTCAAAATTTGATGGCTGTAGGTACCGTTGCTTTATCACAATGCGAGAAACATTCATGCAGATTTTTCAATATTTAATTTCTTTAAATATAACACAGGGCGATAACATTTAGAGGCAACAGAATAACAACACAGCTTCAAAACATCGGGTTAGCCATGTTGGCGCGTTTATTGCCCATTGAAAAACAATCGCCAAGCAGTGGGCTAAACCGCATTTTAACCAAGATTTTATTACTAGAACTAAAAAAAAAAATATTATTTTGAAGTCATTGTTATCACAATGACATTACTATTATCATCTGAAAAGCTTGTGCCCCCCTTAAAAAAAAATTATGTGCCCCCTCTTAAAAAAAAACTCGCGAAACTTGCTAACAGTGGGGAATTTGTTGATATTCTGTTGTAAAAAAGTATGTATAAGTTATCAATTTTCTGAATACGATCTAAAGCGTCCTTTTGTCATCCTTGACATACAAAGTGAATTTGACACCAATCTAATTAAATAACTTCTTCAGTTTTAAAACGGCAGTGTTACGAGTTTGAGAAAAAGAGTTAGAAACCTTAGCTTATAATAGTAAATGTACATAAAACTTCATTAATCAATAAGTTTTGAATACGCAGTTGCCTAATTATTTTAGCACGTTCAAATATTTAATTACAACTTGATCAAATATTTTTATTAAAAACCCAAAGAATCATTTTAATATAAAATAATATAACGGATATTTATATTTTAGAGAATAAGAGTCAAAATGGATCTGGACCAGTTTATTGAGAGTATTATGAAATGTGAGAAAGAGGTTCACTACCCACACAGTATGTATCATTCGGGAGGAGTTAAATACCTTCATCTCAAACAGTATGAAAAAGCTGTAAATTTCTTCGATTCTGCTTTGCAGAAAGATCCGACAAATATCAATTCGTGGCTGAAACGCTCTGAAACTTTTCTGGGTTTAAAAGAGTACGAGAAGGCAAAAGAAGATGCTATGCGAGCAATAAAGCTGAATCCGCTTTCGGCTAAAGCTATAGACTTGAAAGGTCAAGCCGAATATTTAATGGGAGATTTCGAAGACGGGTACTTAACATACCTTAAAGGACAAAATCTTATACCTGGTAATGAGAAGTTGAGATTAGGAAAGCAGCTGTGTCAAGAAGCTATGGATAATTCCCTACGCCCTGTAAGAAAGATGACTGTAGTTACCGATGATCTTAGACTCTTGCGCAGACAATCAGATGAGGGATTTAAGCAACATATCTCAGGACTTAGAGGCAGACAAGCTACTTATGAACGTTTTCTATCTGATAAAAAATTCTTGGAAGCTCTCTTATCGGACAAATGTAGAAAATCTATTCACAGTCTTTGTAAAGAAGTTATACAATACATTGAAAATAGCCAACGATTTTGGTCCATGCAAATGCCTCTTCATACAAGGAAAAAGATACCAAAATTTCCACGAAAATCGGTGATAAAACCAATGGCTCAACCAGTTGAAGTGTTTATATGCAGAGCCGCCAAACGGCGCTGCTCCTGGGAACTGGAAAAAGGCCGAGTGAATAGTTGCATCACTGAAGTGTATAAACTTCTGGAAAGAATAAAGTCAATCCCAGATAAATTTTTTCTAGAAAAGATTAAATTAAAAGGGGATGCTTTGCACCTATTAAGTCTTGCACATCAGCGAAAAGGTAATCATACATTGTTCCTCCGATATCTTTACCAAGAACTAGAACTAGCCAAAGACGATGGACTAATTTTTATGAAAATTAGAGCTCTTCATCATTTAGGAAGCTATTATCTTAAAAGTCGGAATTTACAAAAGGCCTATTTCTGTCTTGAGAATATAATTTCAGTACTAAACTTTTGTGAAGCTGAAAAGTTTTTCGAACTTAATGATATTTTGGAAAAGGAGGCTTTAGAAGAATTCAAAGCTGCTAAGAAGTGGACTGATGACTTTGTGTCCAACTTACAAGATTATATTCAAGATACAATTATTTCTCCTGCGGCTAATTTAGTCAAACGAGGTACGATCGAAGCATTACGAAAGTCTTCCGATTCCGAAGATGTTCTTTCTGATAGCCAACTTACAAATTCAGATATCACTGATCTCAAAAGTGAGACAAGTTCGTTACAGAAGTCTTCGGTTACAGAATGTGCTGATAATGACATTCAACATACAAATTCGGAAAACACTGATTTCAAAGAAGAGACAGTTACAGTACAGAAGTCTGTGCTTCCCGAAAGTGCTGATTATGACATCCAAAGTACAAGTTCACATAATATGGATTTCAAAGAGGAAATATCTTCGGTTTCAGAAGGTGTAAGGTCTGACTGCCAGCGTGCAAGTTCAGATAGTTTTGATTTTAAAGATGAAACCACCTCATCTTCTCTAGCCCAGGAAAGCGAAGACATTTTGCCCAGAATCAGTAGTAAGGCTGATGATACTATGCAAGTGAAAATTTCAGATGACTCTAATTATGATGAAGACGTACCATTAACACAGTCTGAAATTCAACACGATATTAGTTCGCATACGAACACTGAAATGGTGACAAAATATCCTGAGGTGGATGAGTCTACCTCAGACGAAATCAAAAATTTGAAACAAACATCAGTAAGCGAAGAAGATACTGATGAAATGGATAAAAGTGAATCTCAGATATCAGAAGAAAGAACAGATATATCGACAGAAATAGAAGAAGCCCCTGAAAACTCGGAATAGAGCAAAAGGGGTCTATACTCAGTGAAAGAGTATAGAAGTGTTTACAATACATCTAAATATTTCGTTTCGAATGTGAAAGGATGTGCTAAAGTTTTTACAAAGCAATATTTTATTGTTATTTTGTATGGAATTTTGAAGTGTGTTTGTTAAAAATTTCATTATAATAAAGCTATTCTTATATACAAAGTATATATTGTTCTTATACTCTTTATCTTATTCATTTATGTTAAGAGTGAAAGTAACTTCCCAAAGTAAAACAACCTGTAGTATACTGTTATTACTGTTATTAAAAATATAAATATAAGAAACATTCTTACTATATAAAAATGTAATTCTTTTACTTTAATACTCATTTCTTTGCATATCGTTTTACAATAAGTACAACTCGGATCTCAAATTTTGAGTAATATCGTACTTACGCGTAAGTATGCTTGAATAAATTGTATCTTAAGATGAAAAAAATGTGGTATAAATTTCGTCGCAACTGTGAGCTGTTATGATGTAAGCATCGCATCTGTAAGTATTACGGCTACAGGTTTGAAAGTATTTCATTCATTTTCATGCATAATCAATCGTATACACAAAACAAAAATAATTATTACTGGCTTATAGAAGAAATTCAAAAAGCACGAAATGTTTTTTTTTTGAAAAATTATAATTAATAATAATAACTTTTCATAAAAGGTTAAAATAAATATTATATACAAACAGGTAGGAAAAATAAAAATATATAGTTATAATTATACCAGTTTTAAGCTGATTTTAATAATAAATCTATTTTATATTAAAAAAATCCTCATATTATTTTAAGACCTTAATAAACATTGTATCATTTCAAATAGGATCCATACATCAGGTAAACGAAAAGCAACGTCACTTTAAAGGTTATAGTTAAACCAAAGTTCATCTTTATACTGGCTAAATTTTATAGGAAAGCTGCGTATATTTCAAGAGAACATGACACGGGTCTGTCTTCTTTAAGCAGCAAAATATTCTGTGTCACTCTGGCAAAATTTCATCGTTTAATAGCAGCAGTCAGCAAACAACGATGCATCGGCAAGTTCCAAATCACAGTCTGTTGATGTATGGTCTGTGAATTAGCATAATATTCGCAGTTTCAAAATGTATGGAGGAAGGCGTTGCTGAAAGGTCGAAAGTAATACGGAACTAGAATATCGAAATAAATATGTGAAATAATTATGAATTCACTTTTGATATTCTCACTTTCTCTCAGAGCAGTTGGTATCAATCAGAGATAATTATTAGAGCAATATTTATTTTCTAGCAAATAAAAGAATTCGATGTTAAATAATAGAAAATTGAATTAATTTACATTTGAAAAAATATAATCTCAAGGCAACCACACTATCACTCAGGTTGGTATCGCATAAAACAGGCACAGCCGTATTAGAATCAAATATTACTTCCTTTTCACGTTTAGTCTGGACCTGGAGTTATACATCCGTTTAAACTGTAGACTGCTAACGTAAGCTGCTACTGCTTTACGCAGAATGTGATTAAAATGGCCTTTAAAATTTATCTGCTTATCAAGGGATTTTTTTTTTTTTTAGTCCAAAGAGGTTTCGTCCCTGAGGGACTATTGTTTTCGTTTTGCGATTTTGCTTCAAATAACTCTGAATGTTCGTTTCACTTTTCAAACTGTTGCCACCAAATATTATCTCCCTGTATTATATTTGAAAAAATTAAATAATAAAGAATCTACATAAATGTATGTATGTTTCTTCGCATTGTGATAAAACAACGGTACCTAGGGCCATCAAATTTTGAATAACGTAATCCTCCTGCGAATATGGGCATGTGGAAGCCCAAATTTGAAATTTGGAATTTGTTTTATTATTGATTTCATATTTTGCAACACTTTGACGAATTTTTGATTAAAAACTCAAGAATTTCAAAGCGAGCAATGCCAACGTTGTACAGAAAAAAGATTTTTATCTCCAGCGCGCGAGACTGTATCGGAAATTCTAAGGATATGCTAATTTTAAAATTATTTTGCAATATTGCTGTTGAACTAAATTTTATGGTTTGAGTATGTAGAACATGATATTTAATAAATAAAGATAACACACAAAACGTTAAAAAAAAAAAAAAACTCTCCTTTGGACGTAATTTAGAATGTGAAACCTTTCAGACTTTCTTTTTTGGTTGTTGCTGTTTTTTATGAGATTACGACAAAACCTCGAGGTTACAAATGTTATTTGGAAAAAATAATGAAGAAGTGTCATTAAAATCTTTTATTCAAAATACGTACAGAAAAATGAAAGTTGTACAAAATAAAATGTGTGCCTTTCTTATTTTCATGAATTTCAAATTTAGTTCAAGAACACAAAATTTTCATGGTGTAACACGGTAGACTTGAATAACATTTTGAATTACACTTTATTGCTATTTTCGTGAAAAAGCGATCTTATATTTTCGCGCTTTGTCTTACAGATAAACTTGATAAATCCTTGGTTGCTTGTACTGGACCGAGTAAATGCAACTGAGGAAAGGAATTTCGTAGTTAGGAATGTCTTCAGTTGTAAGTAGGTTCTTAGGGCATAAAGTGAATTGCGATCTCGCATGTATAGTTATTTTAAAATTCCCTTAGAAGTTCCAAGTCGGTAAAAAATGTTCTCTATCACACTCACTACAAATGCTAATAAAATGCGCGAATCACCTCGCCCATTGTTGATGTCATGAAATGCAAACTCCCGCAACACGGAGACGTATTTCAAGTTATTAAGTTTGCCGGTTTGAGTGCAAATGTGTGAAATGTTAATCTTTTCATACATTGCCGGGTAGTTTTCGGAATTCTATAAAACTCCTAGGCATTCATACATTGCCGGTAGATAAGTAAATAAAAATGAACACAAATATTTAAAGAACGAGCATTTTAAATTTTATGCGTAGTAAGTAGTATGTGTGTGACTAGTTTTATTGTGTATTAAAGATATGATTTCTATTATCTAACTTATTTTATATCTTAATCTAATTTATTTTATACCATTTTGTTCGATTAGCATGCATTTATTAAACAATTCCACGGAAGCTAAGTGAAAAATATCTTCGTAGAATTTCTCCACATTCTACCTTTTTTAAAAATTCGTTTTAACTCTATCGTGATTCGTCTCTGGTGAAAGTTGAAGCACAGATATTACGGGCGTAACTTTACAGCCGATTAAAAACTTGGAAACTCTCCAAATGTGTGATAATCGATTAGGAAGACACTTTTTCCCCCCCACATTCTGAGAGAAGCATAAATTTAATTCAAAGCCTGATATATCAACCAAATGCTTTGCACGCGAGGTGCTCCGTCACGTGTAACCTATAACTCTCTAGTGAATGAAGGTGCAATGGGGTGTTTGGGAAGAGAGCAAATATTTTGCCTCGATCGAGTTGAAACGTACTTCTATGAACACTTGTCTGAATTTTTGGAGCGTACGAGTCTAGACTATGACATTGGAAACTCAGACAGTGAAAGAGCGGGCAGACGGGGGAAAAAGAAAAATGGCGCTAATTTCATGACGTAATGCTCGTCTGATGACTATGACACGACATTTTTATACTGACACTCAAATTCTTAGTTTTGTTTCAAAATGTTAATTATAAACTAACTTTCCGCTTTGTCAACCATTTAATTCATTCGATTTCATTACCATTGTATTACTATTATATATTTTACTTATATTGCAGTTCAGTTCACTTAATAGAATATTCATATTATTAAAAGAGAATGTTCCAAAAGCAGGATATTAAATTCCCCGAGATTTTTCCAGATAAAGTCTATAAACTGAAATAAACCGTGACGAAAAGCAAACTTTTAAAGTACATCTAAAAAACTAAACCAAGAATATTCGTAATTAAATTTGCTTAATTAATTAATAACGTTTGCAGTTTTGTACACATTGCAACATATCTCTCTAAAAAATTAATTAATAACGTTTACAATTTTGTACCCATAATAACATATATCTCTAAAAATTACATAACTTTTCACATTTATGGCTTGACTGAGATAATAAATTATCACCGAAAGCTTTTTAGCCTAGCCCAGAAGGGCTATGAATTTCGTTTTGGCATTCTGCGTTGGTTCACTATTAATGCCGGTTCACTTTTCAAATTGTTGCCACCAAATATTAGAGCCCCGCATTATATTTAAAGATATAATAATGAAGAATCTGCATGAATGTATGTATGTTTCTGGTGCTGCGAAAAAAACAACGGTACCTAGAGACATCAAAATTTTAATAAGTTGTCCTCCAGTAGGATATGGGGACCTGGAAGTCCGAACTTGGAACTTGGAATTTGTTTTATTATCTATTTCGTATTTTGTAAAACTTTAACGAATTTCTGATTAAGAAACTCAACGATTTCAAAGTGAGCAATGGCAACACTGTACGGGAAAAAAAAAGAAAAATTAACTCTAGAGTGCGAGACTGTGTATCGGAAATTCTAAATGCTCATTTTAAAATTATTTTGAGATACTGCTGTTGAATTGAATTTTATGGTTTAAGTGCGAAGAACCTGATATTTAATAAATAAAGGTTACACACGAAACGTTGAAAAAAACGGCCCTTTGGGCTTAATGTAAAATCTAAAAGAATCTGAATTTTTACTTTTAAAATCTAATTGATTTAAATAAAATGCATTTAATTCATGATACATCTAATTAAAAACATTAAAAATTTAAAACATTTTATAGAAATACGTTACGTACATTTTCACTTTTCAAATATACAGAAAATATATAACGTTCTCATTGTTAGTCTAAATGTATGTTCGTCTAATATCCTACCTATCGCTGTTTCTCCTGGCGGTCGATCTCTGTTCATAACCATTATAGATAAACTCTATTAAACTTTACTTTTAAGTACTTTTGACGACCATTAAAATCTGACTCTTTTCAAAATTTTTTATTGGTTATTTATTTGTTTTTCGGAATTCAATACTTTTTTTACCTGATTTTACAGAGATTTTTCAAAACACTCTGACCAAAAAGTAGTGAGAATTATTCCATAAGCACAATACTTATTTCACTACTGTTGTATTTAAAGTAATTTTCCTGAAACTCAAAACATTTATGCCATTATTTTTTTCAATTCTCGAAACATGTTTTAAAACCATTTCTCTGGAACCTCTTCCAAATTTGCTGTGAATTTTCTTTCACTGCAACAGCGCACTACAAAAGGGGACTGACTCCAAAGAGGTCATTTTAATCGTTGAACTAAGAAAATGTCACAAAGTGAGTACGATGCTTTCGAAACCTTATTTCTTGCAGTTTTGGCCAAACTGTCATGAGCTATTAAGATACTGCGAGCGAGTGCATTAATCATGATGCTAAATTTGAGTTATTTCGAAACAATTTAGGTTAATTTCATAATGCACAACACCACAATAATTGAAGATAACACTCAACATTATCTTCATTTTTTTTTTTTTTTTTTTTAATTTTTTCATATAGTCGTCTCGGTTCTGCTACTCTTTTGAGCGCCATTCTTTTGATTGTAGAGCTGTTTTTGTATCAAAAGCGTAGATCAATGTTTCATGGTGAGTAATAACGCGTTTTAAGAAGAGTTCTTAGCAAAGCACCATCTGGAGCACTTGTTGTTTTATGAAAAAAGTAACTGAAGCAATTATGATATGCAATAACTGAAGAAGCAGTGCATTGCAGGTCCAAATGATTTATCAAAATTGCTTGAAGGGATCTAAATGATATGGAAATTTGTTTATCAATATTCTTAAAAGATACAAGCGATATCTTTAATTGCTTTTTATCAGTGGCTCAGCTAGTGTGGGGCAAGGGGGGACATCTGTCCCCAGGCGCAGCATCCAAGGGGCGCCAAATTGTTGCTACGAAATTTTTTAATGAAATGTTTTCCATTCTTTTCACAAAGAGGTTAAATTCTTCATCTATCCCCGGGCACTGGAAACTTTAGCTACGCCCCTGCTTTTTATCACTTTTAAATAGAGATAGCGAAAATTAACAGCAAATGCGAGGGCCAGAAGCTCTCTCCTTCTATTATTCAAAACCCTCAGCTTAAATACCGTCAAAGGGAATTTCCGTTTTGATGGACGAATGTGGAAAGTAATTATACTAAAAATCAAAATAAGCCAAGATGTTAACGATTCTAAAGCTATTTAAAGATTTGTAGCATATATAAGATGTCGTTTATTTTGCTTCTTTACAAGATCTTAAGGCTTATAATGAAATCAATATTACTACTCTTGATTGAATACGACGTGAATTCGTTACCAGAAAAAGAGATAAATTTTTTTATTTTCGAATTTGTTTAATTATCTATTTAAGATTTTTTTAATATGAACGATTTTTCATTAAGAAACTCAACGATTTCAAAACGAGCAGTGGCAACACACTATACGGAATTTTTATCTCCAGGGCGCGAGATTGCCTATCGGATATTCTAAAGATATGCTGTTTTTAAATATTTTTAGCCCAAATGCTCTCGAAGCGTGAATGCGTGTGTAAATCAAAGAAATGCCCCTTTGGGCGTTATATAAAATCTGAAAGCTTTTAGAGTTTTTGAATTCTAGTTTTTTTCATTATTAATTATAATGCTTTTGGCTTTGAATTATTGCGTAGCCGCATTTCATTAGTTACTTTTTAATGCATAGATTTTCCTTTTAATATTTTGGCAACAGTATAATTTTGTTTCGACCTATAAATCTGTGTGATATTTTATCTGTATTAATATTAAAATTGCAGGTAATTAAATCACTGTAAAAATTATCTAAAACATAATTCTGCATTTATCTTATATTTCGTTAAAAAATATTTGTTTATTGTTAATCCGTTTGCAGAAAACTGTTGGATTTTTTTCATACAGGTATAATATTAGTTTAAAACCATAATAGTTTACATTCGTATGTTTTGAAGGCTTATAGATAAACTATGAAATTTTTACGTTATACAGTATCATACCGAGTTAAAAAAATAATTTTTTTTAATTTACGAAACAAATAAATGAATAAATGAAAGCAAAGGCTGTAAAGGCTGTAAATCTATGTAAATATTCGTATTTATTTGTTTATATTTTGTTGCATGTAGATTTCTACCTATTTTGTGTTAGTTAGTATTCTTTTCTATTTATTTATTGCTATTTATTACTTGTTTTGCGTCTTTTTTGCTGTAAATTTATGTATATTCTTTCCTGCATTGGCAATTTTTTTATAAACTGAGGTAATAATTTTATTTTATGAGAAAAATTTCTTCATTAATTTATAACATTTTCAGTTCTGTTTAATGAGTATTAGAACTGTAAGAAATATTAACAGCGGAACCTCAGATACAGCGTTTTAAAATCTACTCTGCCTTCCCGACATTTTGAAAATTTCTAGAAATGGATTTTCAAGAGTCTAGAAGCAGCTGAGAGTAAAGTGCGGTCGAAACCCATTGGTTCCTCCCCCCCCCCGTTGGTTTACTATATCCAATCTGATGAGGGGAAAAATGGATAAATTTACAAATAGTGTAAAAGTTGATGCTGGGATCATGAGAAAGCATTGTAATAACTCCCAAAACAAATGAATAATAACTCTAACTTAAAGATGTTATTAAAAGTTGGTTGCAATTATTATTATGTGCAATTACCAAATTTCATTTTGTGTTATTTTTCAGTTCCACTGTACTATAATAATTTTACACGACAATCTACTTAGTATAATAGTCATGGTTTAGACCCATTCTTCTGATCACAAATCTTCATCTAAAGTACATATTTATAATTAGCATCTGTTCAGATAATGGTGGACTGTGGATTCAGTATGAACCATTTCAGCAATGCTTCTTCAACATCTTTATGCTTGGCCATTTAAAATTTTTCCTTTTTATCCCATTTTTTTAATGAGACTCAGTTGTTCCATATAACAGTTGCAGATTCGAACTGCATTCCGGCCAGATATCTATTTAGCATCTGTTTTGTAGGTTTCGAATAATACTCAACTTATTTTCAATATAAAATGACTACAAATGAATTTAAGACACTGAGAATTTTCCCAATACAGAATAAAGAGAGTTAGGTAAAAGTTAGTTACACAAGTTTCAAGGGTAGAGTTAGGTATACAAGTTTCTCCTTTCTGAAAAATCTGAAAAGGCGAGATAATTTCGTCATTAATTTGGCCAGTAAAAATGCATTCATTTCTCCCAAAGTATCGTATATACATATATATATATATATATATACGGTTACAAAGCCGCAATATCTCTTACAAAGCATGCCCTAAATCTTGCAAAACATCTAAAGAAGGCAACCCCTTTCCATTCAGAAGACAGAACTTCCATAGCATTTTTAAATACTGAAACGCAACAAACCGATAAGGCTACAGAACTTCCATTCCCTAAAAGGCGAATCACTGAATACAGTCCAAGTTTGTCAGAACTGCTGTTCCTTCTAATTGCCTTTGGAAACATTTACTAATCCTGAATGGGAGTAGGGAGCTTACTCATATTATGCTCTTGTGTGTGTAGGACAAACAGCACCGCTAAGAAGGGTTAACTTTACACTTTATTTCTCACAGCGTACAGCCGCTCCCGCACTTCGGGATACAGAGATCAGCACTTACGGTCTAAAACGTAGAAAATAAGAAATAACTACTTAACTAAATAAGAACTAAACTTAGATGCTTTGCAGAGACGGTTAACGCGAAGGTTGGCCTTTTGACACTACATAAGTAATAAGAGAAATGCAAAGAACTATAATGCGTCTTCAAATATCAGCGGGAACTAAGTTGTAGCCTTAAAGGCAGACATGAATTGACTGAAAAGTACGCGCGTGGTAAGGCAGCAAGAAGTCTCTCTTTTCTCTTGGCTAAAAGCTACATCTTAAATACCTATACAGTTTGCAACCTCGTTAGCATGACCAAATCTACTCGTGCTTATTCTGGCCGGAAATGGAAAATAAGAGAGAATAGCAAAGTTTTAAAATAAGGTTAATAAAACTTAAAATCCTTACAAGCTTACAAGAACCTATTCACTATTTTCTCTTTTCTTGAGTAGCAGAAGTTTTAGAATTTCCATCATAGCATTAGCCTTGTATTGATCTCTGTCTGACAGTTCAATCAAAGAATTTAAATGAACTCAGAGAACCTATTTAAGATCTTTGGCTCAAATGGTCACGGATATCATATAGTGTTCTATAAGCTTGTTGTGAGTTCTGGTTCTCCAAGATGTAGGCGTTACACATGCATCGCATAGGTTTCGTTTAGACCACAGAGATAGGTGGTGTGAAGATAAAAAGGGCAAGAATTAAAAGTTTTTCGCTATTGCTACATCGAAGGACTGTGAATTCTAACTTCCTAAACATAGACAATGAATTAGCAACTTCTCAATTAAAAATTACAAAAATTCTGAGAAAAATACAAAAAAGTCAAAAATATATATAAGTTTATCATATCCGGTTTTCACACATTAGAAGATTCACCATGTCCGTATAAAATAACATTAAATCACAGAAACTTGGACGGGACAAAAAAGGACGTTCGTTATACCCAAGGGTCCGTTTATAGACCAGATTCGCGATAGAGGAGTTTGACTGTAGTAAAGTATCCTTTCGTTCTCTCCTTCCCTCTTTGGTGAATGTATGAAAGTTGCTTCTCAGTGAGTTGTCAATAAGTTTGCAGTCATAAGTTCCCCCCCCCTAATTACTCGGCGATTTCAGTGTTTGGTCAGTAAACTACTTTCCAATTCTTTTGCATTTCATGATCTCCGAAGTTGAAAATTTACATACGCCAGTTATCCTTTGTTTTAGAATCGAATCGCTATTAAGTTACGGATGATTAGAGAAATATCTTTTAATTCTATCAAAGTTATCTTCTATTATATTAATATTCTGATTTGGAGCTGCAATCTGGCCCGACTATTCAATAAATCTAAGCAAATCATTAACATATAACAGCATCTTTTAGCAAATTACAAGCATAAGAAAATATACCTTCGGATAAACGGTTTTTCAGATAAAGATCTATTTGGGAGATATGTCGCCCAAATGGGGAAAAATACATAGATTCTGGACCAATATAGTCAAACTTGTATATATCTTTAAATTATATTTCAAAGACACTAAATCAAGCATATTTGTATTATAAGGTGTTTCTCCCGCCTTCTTAGCGTGCCTTCGTGGTGTAGTGGTTCTGCACCCGGGGTCGGTATTCCAGAGTCCGTGGCTCGATTACCGGCGAAGGCGTTGTTAATTTTTCATTTTGTCTGCTTCCAAAAAATCCTAACGTCTCTACAGTGTCGCCCGAACTAAAAGGGTGTTGGATAATGTTTCTCCACACCCAGGATTTGGCGATTGGGCCACCTGAAAACCGCAGTCGCCCTTTAAAAAGGGGAGTATATAAGGTATTTCTCCCACTTTCCTAGCGTGCCTTCGTGGTGTAGTGCTCAGCACACTAAGCCGGTATTCCAGAGGTCCGTGGTTCGATTCCCGGTGAAGGCGATTGCTCATTTTTCATCTCTCTGGCTTCGAAAAAAATCACCTAATATCTCTACAGTATAAAAAGTGCACTTTGTGTCCTTTAAAAAAATAGATGTACACTTTGTGCCCTTTAAAATGTAAAATAAAGCAATGTGCTTTAAATCACTGAATGAGAGTGAAACTGTTTCTATTTTTGAAATAGATGGAAGAAATATTTTAAGCAAGATGCCGTTGAATAAATTCTCTTTAACAGGACATAGGAAAAGTGGAAATTTTGATTAGTTATTCGAATCAAACTTAAAATCTCGCTTCAGTTAAAAATAATGAACGTAGTACTTTTGGTGAGTTGAATTCCTGATAATTCAAACGTTTTCATTCGTCTGTACGGGTTGAATTAACTAGAATGCACGTTATTGTGGATTCATTTCACCCAAATAGAAACCTAATAATGTCAAATGGAACAAAAAGATCATATTAATTAAGTAAAATACGCTCTTCTCAATTGGTGCAAGAAAGCCTGAGAGTAACAATACATATTCTTTAGTTTTCTTCTGAAATACCGCTATTTATTGAATAGGTAGTGACAGTAAATAATATCGTTTCATGTTAATATTTTTAATAACTATGTCAGATGAACAGGAGGAAATTGATAATTTATTGGAATAAATGAAAGCTGTATGGGTAGGTAGATAGCTACAAGCAGCTCAAGGAGAAAGACAGAGATAAGACAAACATGCGAGAAATATTGCAGATCAGCAAATCTACTCGTAGAATAAAGTCTGAATATCAAAATCGTCCCATGATTCTGATTTGCATGTCGGCTGCAGCGCAGCCATATTCATAGGGTTGCCCAAACACTTCTAGAAGCTTCCAGAAAAATAACTCCTAGAGTTTCATAAATGCATTTTCTAACAACTCTCTTAATGTCACTAAGATGGCGAAAAAAATCGCGAAATATCGATGTCAGTAAACTTTCTACCTATACCTCCAGTTCTAACTGAGCTATCTTTATAATTCAATATAATATACAATATAATGCACCAAATAAACACTTATAGACGCAATAAGTGGCCATGAACGTAATACAACAAAAATACCAAAAAAAAAAAAATCATTATTACATAAAATGTGCTATATGCATAAATAAGCAAGCTTGTTAACAAAATACATGTTTCTATGGTGCAGTTAAAAGCAATACATTCCGAAATACTCAAAATTTAAATTAGTGATAAGTAAATATAAACATCTGTAGAATTTAGAACGATAACCTAAATCAAAAATGGACGAGCGATTAAAGGCTAAAAAAAACTTGTGAATGACATTTATTCAGTTTCTTGTTATGTGTAATGACCAATAAGATTCGGTGATCCCGACTGAAATCCGGACGAGGGTGATACTAATTCTAAACCTCTTTCTTATTTCTACAACTGACGTCCGAATTTTAAATTCATCTCACTGGCGTAGTAGCGTATTCAGAATCTTTTCCACCGGGGCGGTTCTCGATTTTCCTGCCCTTCCTAATACTAAGAAATAAAAGCCTTAAGAAATGCTTCTCACTGCTAGAAGTACTTACAACAATCTGAAATATAGTTAGGAGTATTACAGCACTTGGAATTGAGTTTCAACGCTCTGCTCCTTCTTCTTTATAATAAGAATAGAAATAAAATTCTGAAATTTTTTCTTTCAAAGACGAAATATATTTTATTAATATTGTCTTGGACATGATTTAGTTAACTTTCGTGTTTATCATTCTGAAATTTCGTGCTGATTTCTTGGATCACAGTGTCTAGTGGAGAGACATAAGTGTTCTCTCTTAAACTCAGTTTCACATAACAAGTTTACTACAGTTTCTATGTTCTTATCGAAGATCCATGATGATCCCCAAACTACCACAAATTTCTGTAGTAGATATTGAACTGTTATTTTATTTCTTTCTTTTCAGTGAAAACCGCTTTTAGAGCATCGAGATTATGAAAAATCCTTCTGTATTTAATTCTTTAGTTTAGAGCAAGAATTCCCATTCTTTTTCTTCCATCGAGCTCTTTTAAAAATGTATTTCATTACGGACTCCCTTATATTTTTCTATATAATATACAGCTTACAACACAATCACAATACAAATATTGCACATAGATAATTTTAAGATAACAATAAGATTAAGAATATGAGCTAATGTTTGGGAAAAAAAGGGTTTGTATTAAATTTATGTTTTATTATTTTTTGTATTAAATTTTACAAATATAAACAAGCTGTCAGAAAAAAAGTTACATAATAAGTTCAGGTTTAGTTAATCTGATGGCTGCGTTTGCAATTTTTTTAATATTTGACATAAAATTGTTCAACTTATTTTTTAAATCATTTCGTTAAAACATTCTCAACCATTTTCTTGTTTTCTGTAGTAAATTATTGACTTGGATAAAGCCTACTTATACTAGGTAAGAAGAAGAAATGTTATCCGGTAAAAACATTTACTTCAGGATATTTCTGTGTTTTAAATTCCAAAACCTAAACGTACACATGTGTTTTGAATAAGACTTGCGTTTAAACATCCTCCTTCAATGCATCTTAATATCAATATCAAATGTATCGCAGCTCAGAGATTCTAATAGCCCTGCTGACACATTCAAATTTTCAGTACCTTGGAAACGAACATTAAATTTTTTTTTTTAAATTTGCAACATGTGTAACAATATATAT
This sequence comes from Stegodyphus dumicola, assembly GCF_044657685.1. Classification (NCBI taxonomy): domain Eukaryota; kingdom Metazoa; phylum Arthropoda; class Arachnida; order Araneae; family Eresidae; genus Stegodyphus; species Stegodyphus dumicola. The sequence goes on from NC_140771.1 coordinate 208,622,524, forward strand.
TCTGAGGAGGTTTTGTGTTGTTCGTATTTTTTGTTTGTGCTTTGTTGTATTCTTGGGTTTTACTTTTTAATATTGTATTTTTTGCATACACAATTTACATATTTAAAATATTGTTTACTTTTAAAATGTACTAAATAATTTTTTTCATATTTTCCTCTTACATTTGTTTTATGTGTCTTTTTTGTCTTACTACGAAATTATATTAATAAGCAATTATAGTAATATTTATTTTGTAATCAATGGGATCTTCATTATGCCGATCAATTGCCAATGCAGTCGAACACTTGATCATCATTGAACCCCTTTAAAATTTCATCGACCTCCAGGGAGTCAATACCGACCTCGTTGGTAACCCATGATTTAGAGGTAGACCTATGTGTCGTTACAATTTAGAACAAATGTACTCAACCCAGCATAACATAAGAAGGAAAACACAACATGAATGCTGCATTCTCTGCTTTTTCTCTTCACCAAATCAATATTCTACAGCTCTTCATATTTCTGAGTAATTTTTGTTTCCAGCACTCAACCACATTCGCATTTGCTGAGAAATTCTAGTCTAAGCAATGAAAGAAGAGAAACATTTCTGTGCTTGACGAATAGTAGTGCACTGAAACCTCTCCTGATAATCACTTCCATAAGACATCTTATCTGACAGTGACCATTACTTAAAAGAATATAGATATCTATTGACCATCACGTTTTTAAGACGAACCACTCATGAAAGATAAAAATAAACTGACACCGTGAGTTGTCGTCTTAGACAGAGTTCACACAATAATAAAATTAGTTTTAATTAATTTTAAAAAAAAGGAGGAGTATATAAATTAAAAAAGGAAGTAATAAAAAATAAATTTAAAAAGGAGGAGTATATAAGTTTATTAATAATTTTATCAGTATTTGGATGAGTAAAGTAAGTAAATAAGCTTGCGATATTAAAGTGTAGTTTTATTTTTTAGTTTGCATAGATCGCCCCAGATATGGATTCAGAGGATGAAGAGGAGCAGGAAGGAGCAAAAGGTCCAAAATTTCCCATCACCATGTTCATTTCAGAAGGAATGAAGTACCTGCGGTGTCACATGTACGAAAAAGCCATAGATTTCTTCAACAAGGCCCTTGAGCGTGAGCCTAGCAACAGAAAGTCACTCCTTGGTCGTGGTAAATGCTATCTTTTGCAGGCAAAATATTCAGAAGCTAAGGAAGACGCAGAAGCTGTTCTTAAGTCGTATCCTAAATCATGTGAAGCTAAGGCTCTCAAGGGTGAAGCTGAATATTTTCTGGGAGATTTTGAACGAGGATTCTTGACTTTTCGAAGAGGTTATGACGCTAGGCCAAACTTCGAAGATCTTAAATTAGGGCATCAGATGTGTAGGAAAGCTATTGATAACTCCTTGTCTCCAGATATCCCCTTAATTATTGACGATAAGGATATTCAATCGATTGAAGTTCTAAGCAAAGAAGATGAAGATACTGAAAAAATGCGTAGTCAACCAAGTAGCTCATCGCGTTCCCAAATATATGAAGATGATGTAAGTTACCTTAAAGCTCTACTATCTGATGATTCTATATCTTCAATTCACGAAGACTGCCATCAGTTGCTGGATTACTTTAAAAACCGTCAAATATTTTGGAGAACCCACAAACCAAATCTTCAGATGCGTGATACGTTTCCATTTCGCGAAATGAAAGATATTAAATCTAACAATGTATTTAGCTTAGAGAATCAAACAGAAAATGATGCAATTAGAGATAAAGACGCTGAAGCTAAGCCTGTAGATGAGGATAACAACCAAGAAAACTTGATAGACGAACAGCAAAATTCCAATGATGGTTTAAGCAGAAATGATGAATAGTTAATGGGAATTTAAATGGAAAGTGTAAACTCAACTAATAAGAATAAGATCCGAGGTACTAGTAACAAAGATACAAAGTATGATATTCTCTTAGGATTACCAGGCGAGTAAAAATAAAATACAACCTAACAAATAAATAATAAAATACAAAAAGTTAAATGGCTGAAGTTTGCTAAGATGAGTGTTACCTTTAAATAAGAAGAATGCCTTTGATTTTCATTCTTCGATATATCTACCTAGTTATTTCAATATTAAGAACTGATATTTAAGACTTGAATTAAAGTTTTATAATTATTTTTATCGCTTCATTGCTATATTATCGTTTTTGATTGTAAAATAAATGTTTTATTCTTTTAATTATTGTCATTTTTAGCGAATTCATTGTGCAGGTTGATATAAGGACACAATTCTTGAAAATCATGCACTTTAATGATATTAGAAATGCTCTAGGAATAAAAGGTAACTCTCAAATATTATAAAATTAATTTGCAACCAGTATTTATAAATAAAAATGTTTAATGTATGCGAATGTGATTTTCTTTGTAATAAAAATCGAGTAACAAATCCAGTGTTTTTTTTATTTTTTTTTATTATTATTATTATTTATTTTTTTTTAGATTAAATATATGCAAATTGTAAGTCAAACACGAGAGTACACTACTGTATTCGGGAAATAATACTTTTTACGTACAGTAAATCATACTTAATTCCTCAGAACTTGATAAATATTACTGCTTCCTATAAAAATCAGCCGGGTATGGAAAAACTTATTATCGTGTAATTAGTTAATATGACTTCAATAACGTTAATTAACCAATAATACTATAGTTAGCAAGAATAAATTTTTATTAAATGATTCAGTTGGTTGTCAACTAATCACTTTAAGTCTTTCACCAAAATTTTACCAAATTTTGAATGACAAGCGGGAAACACTCCGGTCTCCCATAAATATACAGACTAGCACTAAATTATCCGAAGCTACTTGATAAGCATTTAGTCCTTTTAGCATATTAATGCATTTAGTTTTTAAACTTTCTTTCGTCTGTATTTAATTTCCATAACCGTTATGTCCACAGCGAACGGAAAGATAAGAAAGAAAGGAAAGTATTTAAATTAAGCGTAACTGTCAATAATAAAATATTTGTCACAAGCTTATCTACTATAAAAAATAATTTAATCTCTGAGTGTATAAGATATTTCTCCGGCCTTCTTAGCATGCCTCCGTAGTGTGGTGGTCTGAACGCTGGGTGCGTATTCCAGAGGCCCGTAGTTCGATTCCCGGCGAAGGCGTTGCTTTTGTCACTTTTCCTGCCTCTGAAAAAAAAAAAAAAATCCTAATGACTGCACTGGCCCCTGAACTAAAAAAGAGTGGTGAATGATAATTCTCCACACCCCAGATTTGGCGATTGGGTCCCCTAAAACCTCAATCGCCTTTTAAAAGAAAGGGGAAGTATATAAAGTATTTTTCCCGCTTTTTTAGCATGCCTTTGTAGTGTGGTGGTCTGCACGCTGGGCGCGGATTCCAGAGGTCCGTGGTTCGATTCCCGGCGAAGGTGTTGCTCATTTTTCATCTCTCCTGCTTCGAAATAACCTAACGTTTCTACAAGTGCTTCTCCAGAAAATATACCAACTCGCTAATTTACAATATCGAATTGTCTGTAAAGGTACAACGCAGCTACGTCTCTTAGAATTACTAATTTTACACTTACTCAGTTTTATGTAGACTGATAGCTTAAACACTAAGTTGTAATGTATATGAATTTCAATAAACAATTTTGAAAGACTACTTATGTTTATTTAAAATTTCTACATGCTTTTAAACTCTATTTACTTTTAAGCTTTACTTTTTACTTTTACTTTTAATCCAATCACAGAGATAAGAAGCTATAGATATTTTCGGCTGATGGTCTTTTAAAACATTGGAAAAAATATAAATAAAAAAGAGTTATTATTTTATATCATCAGTCACTAATTCCAGTCTCATGTTACTGTTAAACCCTTGAAATATTTACGCTACTATCTCCTAACTTGTTTTCGCTCCTCTTTCTTTATCTGGTTTCCCGCTTTTTCCTGAGCGGAAATGTGATAGGCAGTTTGAGCTATTACATAACCACATTTGTTTTATCAAAATACATAAAGTTTGTTGACATGGCAACATCTAAACTTACTTTAATAGAAATAAACAAAGTAATAATTCCAATTCATAACTTTCATAATAGCTGCTTTAAAAATAAATCTGTAATAGCATTTTCGAATATCTTCTACGGATAATATTTTTCAGCAGATGAAGATAAGTCTGAACGTTAAGCCATCTGTTCGACAACATATGAAAAAATAATTAACGGATCTGCAGCAATTTAGGATAAACAAAAGCATACGATACGGAAGGTAATGCTCTTCTTGTCGAATCATATATGACGAGATTTTTTATTGCTTTGTTTTTTAAAATTATTCATAAAGAATGTTACTCAAAAAATTTCCGCAATATTTATGAACTATAGTGAAACTTTGGTATGCATTGAAAAATAACATTAACACCAAATGTAGATTTCCAAATTATGATAAAATATATACTATTTAAAAATGTAGCAATATATTTGTCCGATACATTTTAGAGGGGAAAAATAAAATTCATAAAAATTAAATATATAAGCTTAAAAATAAATAACTTAACATTTTCCAATATATAAACACAAACATTTAACTCTATCTGGACAATTGCAATAATATATTATATCAAGAAGGGTTGGAAAATCAAAAGAGTTTTTAATTCATATTATAAAGAACTTAATAAATTACAAAATTTAATTTTTTAATTTGGAAATTTTTGTTTAATTTTTTTAACTTTTTGCGCTAGCTACTCAATAAAATAACTCATTTTCTGTACAAGCAGACTTAAGTAGCAAATTACAATCTTTACAATGCATACATAATTTTAAACAAAAGTAATGCTGGTAACAATTTTTCAAGCCTTCTTGTTCTCTGAAGGAAGCTCAAAAGGAGAGTAGGAGCCATTTTATATTGGAAGAATGCTTCTTATTCATTCAAAATGATTATAAAATTAAAAATAAATAAAAAGTAAGAAAAATAAGGCAAATTTAAAATTCAAATTTCAGTCTACAATTATGTGAGACATTTAAGATAAAATAAAAGCATTTATTCGCTTTCCAGAGATGATAAAAGAAAAACTGAAATAGATGATTTTTACTAGCAAATCAACTACGGAGTTTTCCTGACTCAATCCACATGGTCTCATTCATTCTAACATCACTGCGCATATTTTGTTATTTACCTTCGACTGAGTGCTCATCATTTAAAACCTTGCGGTAATTCTTAAATTTGTGCCAAACTTAAAAATATAAATTACAACAATTTTATTCCAAACTAGTAGATTAAGTACTTTAACCAACGTACTTGATTGCAATTTGGAATAAAACTAAGAATATTTATTTCTTGGCTATCAACGTTTAATTCGTGGCTGATTAACGGATTACGGCCAAGTACCAACGGCTTTTTGCTTAAGGGAAATGACTCCGTGGAGGATTTTCTAAGGGATTTCAAATTACGTTACAGATGGTGAAAATCCTGAAATCCGCATGCACACAGACCATTTTACGTGAGCCGCGCTTTTCATATTTGAAAAAAATCCATCTTTGATTTAGCAAAGAAATTTCAAAATACTATCTTCTGCAATTAGTTTTTCACTTGCCAATCTGTCAATCAATTTTAACTGGAAGTAGTACGTTGTATTCTTTGGAGATGTGTGTATGTGTGTGTGTGTGTGTGTGATTATGGCAAAGCCTCGAGGGCTATCTGCCTAAGGGGATGGATGCCTTCGTGGAGGACTTTCTAAGGGAAACTGGCTCGTATACACTTTACACATGGGGAAAACCATCTTTGGAGATGATATCTCACGAGAGAAATCACGCTTCTCAAAACTGGGAAGCATTTGAAATGTGATTTTAGATTTAGAACAACCACATAGTTTTCTAAACGAATCCTAATGCGTTATTCAATACAAAGCAAATACATACTCCCATGTCTCGAATTTCTTTGAGAATAACGTTCTTTAATCATTCTTTTCAATTCAGAAAACTGATTAATTTATAGCCCCATCAAGAAAATGAAGTTAAGAAGAGAGTTACTATTTCTAAAATAGGAAGTATATTAACTGTTTTGCCCTTTAGATTCAGTGACTACTGGAATTTTTATTATTTCCATTATTTCATTACACTCTAGTTAATTCATCACCCACTAGTTATACTATTCTGAAGGAGAATATTCTACATTATTTTCTAAACACGTGCTTAACATTTGTGAAATTTACCTCACACATGCTCTTTCATTATTGTACCGCACATTAAAAAATATGATGCTCAGTATATTATTTGCATTGAGTAATTATTTTAAATTTTGAGTAGAGTTAATTTAATTCCTGCGATTTCAGCATAAAACAAATTTAATAAAAAATTAAAAGCATCCGAATTACACAGAATCTACTTACAATAAATAATAATATTTTACTTCTTACTGAAACATGACATTTTTGAGAATTAATTCATCTCAAGTAATCAAAATACATGAGATAGTAAGGTCTAAATTTGTTCAAATATTTCTTCTGAAAAATGTTACTGATTCAGGACCCCGGAAGGTAAACACTTAAATAATTCATGTATAGATTCACCTACATGCCTACGTTTCCTTTTATGGTGTAACTGAACAGTATCAAATGAATAGTAATATTTAAAAGCAGATGAATTATCTTAAAGTACTTTGAACTGAGTATCTTGATGAAAATTGCTCTTAAAAATTAAGGAATACTGACAGAAATAAAACTTAACTGTTAGTTAAGAAATAATTATCAAAACCAACGTGTGCAATAGCATTACTTAACATAAATCATCATGTTACTTAATGTACTGACCTGAATACATTAATTTCAAAAGTCATATTTAAGGAAAAATTTATGAAAAACTATCTAATTTATCTTGTAATAAGTGTTTCTTGAATATGATTTATAGTCAGTCACCTTTGACATAGACGCAAACCTCATATTTTGATTTCATAGAATTTATTAAAGTTTTCGTTAAGTCTTGGTGGATTACTTGTCTGGTAATGCACTCTTCAGATCTTGGAGAGTCAGAGAAGACATTTGGCCTGCTGCAATTCGGCGACATAAAGCATCTTACATATGCTCAATCGGATTCAAGTCTATTGAGCAAGTTGGCCTAGCCATCATTCGAGCAATGTTCTGTGCAGACGAGCATTGTCAACAATAGCAAAATACTTGGGCAACAGCACCTTTAAACAGCCTTACATGGTATTAAAAGACATCGTACACATAACTGTGTCATGTTGCAGAACTTCAACTAAAGATATACCACTTCTTCTTGGATGACTCTAGCACAAATATTGAAAATATTTCTGTGGAACAGAATTTTCTATAAAAAGTAAGCGAAAATTGCGTGTTCTTTGTTCTCTCCACATCAAATACGCCTAGAATCACACTTCAGGCTATATCTGAACTCGACAAAAAATAGTATACGGTATCATTCCACTCGGCTATTAAAAATCTGACGAAGAAACCAGCCTCTTTAGAAGGTGAATTTGAGTGGTACAAAAATGGTTGTTTTTTTACATCGTTTGTCCAACCACAGGAAGACTCACGCCAACAGCATAATGACTGTTTCGGATTTTCCAGTGACATCCTGAAGACTTAAAAGCAATTCCATTGTACTCGTTTCGACAATGACAGAGAACAACCTTCAGATACAGTTTTTAACTCTTAAGTCGCCCCGACCAGACTATCTACTAAATGTTTCACTGTTTAAAAAACGGTTTCAGGTTTTTGAGAAGACACTATGCAAGATATTCAGATTTTGGGTGATGTACATTTGTGTTTGTCAGGCTCGAGTCTATTAATTACCTTCTCTCCATTCATTTTAACGATGCTTTTCAGTCGAAACTACATACTAATCAATCTCAGAAACCTGACTGATTTTAAACACTACTACTTGTATCCATTGTGCAGCACATTGTCAGTCGTCTAATTTGCATATTTCATGAGCTAACCTATCCGCAGAAGTTCAGTTTTGGTTCGTTGCAGATAATTAATACTCGTATAAATAATCACACCATTGGAATTGGGTGAAAATTTTAATCAGTGAGCATATTTTTCAAACTATCTTTCAATTCTGATGAGCAGAGGTAACTGAAAATTAAGTTTTGAATTTGAGAGAATAAACAAAATAACGCAAACAGTATACATAAAGATTTCAGGTTTCTGGTTCCTATTTAAGAGAAAATATGTGCAAGCAATAAACTGAGAAAAATTGCCTGCGTTTAATTAATGTATTCTGTTCATATGCACAAAAATTGCAGGAATGTCCGTTTCATAGAGACTTGCTCAAGCTTTTCGCAATAAAACTTCTGCATCTAGTCCTCTGCAATTTTCTCCAGGAGAGGGCCCGGTGATTTTTTGTGGATATCTCCTTGAATTTGTGTTTATATTGCGTATTGGGTATTGCAATAGATTGCTGTATTAATGTGTCTGGATTGCACAAAATTAGTCTCCAGTGATCGAAAAAGACAGTTAGCAAAGCAATCCCAGAGGAAAAAAAAGTGATGTCTATTTACAGTTTAGGGGTAATACTTTCTAACATCGTACTATATTCGATGCAAACAGTATAGGTACATTTTAATTACTGTATTATTGTAATAACAATACATATACATATATATATATATATGCGTGTAAATATCTGCATGTTTTTCTGTTCTGTTCAAAGATTCATTACTGTGTTCTATTTTTGCAATTTTTACCCCTTTCTCTTTTTGACGTTAATTCTTGGAGTTGTCTAAAAATTTTGATGACAGTTCTTTTGTTTCAGTGGGAATCCCAATCTATTGCATTACTCATCAAAAAAAGTGGCTGTATAAAATCTAGCCGCTTTCAGTCACCACCCGCAGTACTTACTGTTACTAGCCTTTCGCAAATTTGCTTAAAGGTTTATAGCTGCGCTATATTGTAAACTAAACTTTAAATTAATTCTGGGTAGAATTTCTCAGTTTACATCCAGGTTTACAAGTGCTGTCTGTGCAAGTGAAATTGCTGAAAGAAAAGAAAAGAAAACAAACTAACGTGACAATGGAAATGAAACTTGCAAAAAGAGTACTAACAAAATTATTGGGAATTTAGATGCTGTACGAACTACTATATAACAGGATGAAAAAAGAGGTTCCAAATCAAGGCTTGGTGCGTGAAAAGATCATGCATTGGTAGTTTAAAGGAAGGAACTCTTGAAAAATGGCGAATGCGAGAATGCAAGTGAAACGTTTTATTTATTGTTTAGGCAACAAAGAGAAAAAAGAACTCTCATCTCAGCAGCCATTTGACAGGAGAAAGGCCTTCAAATTCTAGGACGATCAAGAAGGAGAGCCTGAATTTACTGGTGTTGGTTGTCTTGACAGGAGAAAGAAGCGCTATGGCATCAGACAGTTAAACTGTTGTGGCAAAAATCTGCTAAGTTGGAATATATTAACAAATTCAAGGAAAATTTCATAAACTTATTAAATGAGGTTATAATTAGGGATCAAATTTTCAACTACGGTCCTAATTTTAGAATGCTACCTTCAAAAATGAAGGGGAAAATTGGGCCTTCAGATTTTAAAAAAAGTAAGAAGGGAGTTAAGTTTTTGGTATGCAGTAATGTGACAGATATCTATGAGCTCATACTAGGGCACATAAGCAAATGAAAAAAATCCTGTTATGTTTAAAAGCACAGAAAAAGTGCACTAATGGAACTCTCACCTTCTATGATCTGCCTGTTTGGCACAGAATTCATTCAAATGCATGGATTAATAAAGCGAATTTAGGATTGGTTTTATCAGCAATTTTTCTTTCGGTAGAAAAGTTTCTAAAACCGAAAAATTTGCAAGATAAGCCCTTCTCATTGCTGACAAAATCTCATACCATTTTAATGCGAACAACTACGAGACGAAGCCATAAAAATCGCGTTTTTTTTTTTCCTCTTAAAGTGGCTTCGGTATGTTAAAGAATAGACCAGGGCATTTGAGAAACATTGAAGAAGATATACAGATATAAATATCGTTCATCTTTTATCCTAGACATGGAGGACGGGTGTGACACGATGAATAAACTAAAGAAAATAAGCAGGGTGGACACATTGAAGTGGACATCTGAATTTTGGAATGAAATCAAGCATGTAATCTTCGTTTGTTTCTCGAGAAAGTTGCTGGATTTTTCAGGAAATGAATTTTAAGAAATTAGAGAAGAGATAGAAAATTATGAAATAACCTTTCTTAAAACGTGCATAAGAAGTAAAAAATGTATTTATCTATTTGAATTTCTTCAAAATACCTTTAAGTCTTATTTCTTTGCATTTTTATTTTAAAATACCTTTAGGTATTCATTTCTTTTGATGTTATTTTTCCATCGGTGCCTTAAAACAGATTTATTAACCTGCACTCTTCGCCAAGAGCATATTTTAATTCTTTAATCATTTCCACATTTCTTTTCCATTTACAGTATTCCTCTGGTATGAAAAACATTAAATTTTCAAAGATCACATTTTTAACATGCATTACTAGATAGCGCAACTTAATTGTTTTTAATTCCTTTATCATATCATGTGCATTTAACAAGCATTTTATAAAATTTCCATGGTCATTTGTAGGATTTTTATAATGCAATCTTCATAGAATAATTTTCTTCAAATTTTTTCCGCAAACGTTACATCCAAAATTATACACTTTGTATAATTATGAGGAGGTTTGAAGCTAGGAACATGAAAAATGAACTATGCACTGGCCGGGATTCGCAATCCGGGACCTTCCGATTGCTAACCGGACGTGCTTTCCAGTTACGTAACGAAAGCATACGATAAGAAGTAAGATAAACCTTAAATCTTCATTTATTAGATGAAATGAAAATCAGTCTAGTGAAATCTTTGAATATCGGCGACCTAACATTTGCTGAAGTTTCTTTGAGAAAAGGACAATAAAAGCAGTTTAACAAAAGTATAAATCTTTTCCTACCTCTTTAAAAAATAGCAGTATCAAATGCAGTTAGAATTTTATCATCATCCGATTTTATTGCTTAGTTTTGGGCTAAAAAATGTATCAGATTGTTTCTAAATAGTAATTAGGTACGTATTACTTTCCTCACTGACGTAGAAAACCGGTTGGAATGCAATTCAGTATTCTGTAGTCGGAACTTTCATGAATAGGTATTTATACTACCCTGTAATTATTAGGGTTATTTTGTCTTTTAGCGCAAACCATCTTTCATTTGCTGCGCTTTCATTTCCTTCTGGAAAGGACTGCTGCCCAGCTGTGGCGTAGCTAGGGTGGGCCAAGGAGGGACAGCTGTCCCCGGGCGCAGCAACCAGGGGGCGCCAAATTGATGTTATGAAATTTTAGAATGAAATGTTTTACATTCTTAGTACACAGAAAGGGGCGCAAAATCTCAGTTGTCCACGGGCGCTGAAAACCCTAACTACGCTTCTGCTGCCAAGAAGTTCAAATCAGCAATATTGAAATAGCTTCTGTTTATAAGTTTTTTTTTAATGTACATCATGACAGATATAAGACTAAAAGATTACCATGAAAATGTCGTTTAATCTGACTTTATGGCTGTCGAACAAAGATTAAATTTTTTCATCTTATTTTGCACTACAGGTTTGGTTTGTTCCTTTAAAGATTTGTCTTTGAATATTGTCTATTTTTTAAGAAACTTCTTATTTCTAAAATGCTTATTTTTCCTCTCAGCAGTGTAAAGAGTATATCAAAACTCTTTCCGAGATCTTCTATAATTTATTGAAAGTGTAAAATTCTAGCTTAAAGATACTAACAGTAACTTATACGTCATGCACTTTATATCCCTTTCTACTCTACTTTCATGATAAGTATTTCAGATTAGGTTATAGCTGGGACCTGTGTTTTCATGAACTAAAACTTCATAAAAATGCACTTAAAATGAAAATGGTACAGTTGATAAACACTGACAACTGGATTAAAACCCTAACAATTACACATACCTGTCACTGCAATTTTACGTTTTCTTCCGAATTTTCAGCTTTATACAAATATATTATAATTGCAGTGAGTTATTAAGTATTGCATGGGTTTTTTCGAGGTTTATTCCATCTGTGAAATGAATATTTCCCTAGAAAGTCCTTCGCAAATGCATCCCTATTGTTAGATAAATAGCCCTCACGTGCTTTGCCATATTCGAGTAAACATGTAAATTAGATGCATTAAATATTGATTAATGAATTAATAAATTAATAATTAGAAATCTAAGACTACCTATCAGCATTACCATTTTAGAGATATTAAGCCTTAAATGAATTATATGAAAAAGTAATAACTGAAGGCTGTCATTTAAAGTGGTTTTAAACACACAGATAATAGAAACTTGCATAAATATCATATCACAATGCCAATGCACTTTTTGCCAAAAATAAATTTATTGCTAATAAAGAATATATTTACCATTGAATGCATAAATTTTATTTTATTTCTAGAGACAAAAATAAATAAATAAATAAACGTAATAGCTAAAAAATACTATTTTGTAAAAAAAAAAAAAAAAAAAAAAAAAAAAAAAAAAAAAACGAAGAAGAAGAAGCACCTTTAAAAATAATCCGATAATCTCGAAGTTTTGTATGCAATTCTTTCATACTATGTATGCAAATGATTAAATTTTCAAGGCCAGTGAGTATTAACTTTGGTCACAGCGTGGATTTCTATACTGCAGAACTAGTAAAGGTAGTACAAAGGTATTGGCAGCAATGGTTGCTGCTTGCAACCGTAATAAAGGCCTGGGAAGCGAAGGTGCACGAATGTTTCATGTAGGGATTTCACACACAAATATCATACATATGGCATGTTATGACATCCTCACATCTCCGTGTTCTCGTAACACAGTAATTACAGGCAAGGGCCTACATTTTTTTCTCCCCATTTAGTTCACCCATTAGTGACAAACCAAATAAGGTCTCATACACGAAGAATCCCCATTAAGGGGCATCCAAGGTCAGAGCGCGATGAATTTCGCGCTGAGACCAGCCTAAAAACAGTATCACAGTGCATGAATGCGAGGCATGATCGGATGACTATGAGACAAGCCCGAACTGCCCCAATGCTTCATTATCCGTTATCCAACGAGCTGCATCCTCTTCTGTACCACCCATAGCATTTTCCACTATCTCACGGGGCTTAACCAGTACCTCCTATATACGAAGCCAAGCCTCTAGGGTTGCTTGAACGGTCTGACGTCATCTAAGTCGTCATTCCTACCATCTTCCTCGTGGCAAAGAATGAAAGAATATACTTCGGTGTCGTAGCGTAGTGAACTGACTGTTGTTTGAAAGTGTAGTGTGCTCTAATAGAACATTTTTCATTTAAATTACTTTATTTATTTTTTATTATGCCACATAAATGCTGTGTTGCAACATGCAAAGGAAATTATAAGAATTGCCCGAAGGTGGCTGTATTTAGTTTTCCTACCGAAGAACAACTGAGAAAACAATGGATTTGGAACTGCAAACGAAAAGATGGATTCAAGCCTACGAAACATTCAAAGGTAAGCATGCATTTCATTTTTAAATTAGAAAATTCCTGAAAGATTAATGTCATTGAAAGAAACATGACTTGAAAATGCGAAAACAAAAAATTCTCAATGCAAGGGAAATAATTTACTAAAGTTCCATTGCATTCAACCATAGAAAATAAAACGAAGTTTTAATTACTTTCTATACAAGCATAGTTATATATTTCTTTACTAGGCAGAAATTTCTCTTATCCCATTATGAATGAGTATTATTAATGAATTCTTTCAGTAATTTATATTTTCGGCGTCGGGATCTTTATAACACGCACATTGATTTGGGATTGATTAATCTTTCAGGAATTTATGTTGTACAGAGCTTATACTGAATTTTAAAGTGATTATAAAATGGACCCTTTTCTCAATAACTAGTCAATAGAAAATCCACCAACCTTATAAAGTTCATATTATAACTTTAAGTAGATAAATATAAAATGCTTCAAGTCGTAATTTTAAAGCCGTTAATTTAAAGTTGTTTTAGATATTAAGTATTTAACTGTTTGGGTATACTATTTCTTTTGATTTAGATAAGTCTCGTTCCACCTATTTTATTTTTATTTTTATTTTTTTTTTTTTTTTCTTTTTAAAACTGAATGTATGCAATGCCCCTTTATTATATGCTAGGAGCATTTGAGAATGCATTTTGCTCGTAACTCATGTGAACAGGAAATTAATGCTAATTATGCAATGTTCTAAACTTTATTAATTTTAAAATCCTTAAAAAAATTATGAAATATATGTAAAAGAAAACAATCGTATAAATGGACTAGTTTTGACAGTAATTATTTTAATTTCTGGAATAAGTTACAAGGTGTTTAAATTAAACTGTCTTGTTCAAATAATATTGCCTAAGATTGTAAGCTTACTAGTTTTCATTACATGTTAGCATAAATCCTAATTAGTCTATTAAATTGTTTCATGCACACACACATCTATAAAAGTACGAGTTTCTTATGCCAATAACACCTACCTTGTTACAGTGGTTCACTTGCTACTGGCAGTAAGTTCTTGTGGGCTTGAAATTTACATTAATTTCTTATCTAAAAACACTTATATAAGGGGTTTTGTTTATTTATACTTGTTGCAGTGGAATATGAAAATGTTTCATTGTATTAATAAGTTATATAACTTTTAAAATTTTTAAAAAAAGTTAAGAAAATTATATGGAAAATAAGCAATCTAGTGAGCCTTCCACAGTAATATAATGTCAAACACGATTGATGAATGTGAATATTTCACTCCAAAATTACATAAGAATAGCCTAAAATATTTAATTACTGCAAATAAACTGTTAAATATACAAATTCTTGTTTTTTTCTTTGTGTATCATATTTTAGCACTTATACATGTTTTCAATAATTCAAGAAAAATGAATTTTTTTAATGACTAATGATGTTTTATGCTCTTAAATATAAACATTCATAGGCACACAAGTAAATTTGTACTTCTGGTTGTGAACATATCATTTGTAAAAATGTTTAGAAAAAGAGCCAGTAACTTTATATTTGAATGGTACGAATGAATGTGGTTAATCTTATTCTTATCCATCAACTGATGGTTAATCTTATTCTTTTTATAACTGTATTATCACCATTTTGAATGTAATTCCATAACCAAGTGTTGTTTTCAAATAACTGAAGAAAGAAATATTTAGGATGTAGCAATTATATATACATGAGCAATTGTATGTTACCTGAGGATGTATCAATTAAATATTACTTATGTTATATGCATTTGACATATGACAACAAACATGTGCTAATTATTTGCACTTTTCAAAACTTTATGATAGCATCCATGGCTCTTTTTAGCCCAAAAGAGTTAATAGTTTTGTTTTAAGATTTTGCATTATTCACTCTAAATGGCTGCATCACTTTTTTGCGTTGTGCACTTTAAATGGCTATATCTCTTCAAATTGTTACCATCCAAACATTATCGCCCTGTATTATTTTTAAAGAAATTAAATGATGAACGTTTTCCACAACGGTAACCCTTCCCTTAAGCAGATAGCTCTTGAGTGCTTTGCCATGATTAAATAAAAATACAATAAAACCCTTATTAGACTGTGTATGTATTTAAAGGATGGCGAATGCTTACGATTTTATAATTGTTTAACCTTTTGATACATGTTTATTTATTTGTTCTTTTTCATATTAAAAGGTATGTGAACTTCACTTCAAGCAAGAGGATGTTCTGAGGCAAACTGAATTCTTTGATGAGAAAACTGGAAAGAAGATCATTATACCATTGTCATATCCTCGTTTAAAGAATGGTGCAATTCCAAGTCTGTTTCCTGATGGTCCGAGTCATCTTAGTTCCAGTGTTTCATCAAGGGAATCACCAGAGCATAAAAGACTCAAAAGAGAACAAGATGCACTCGAAAAAGCCTTAGCCTATAGCTTAGCTGAAAAGGAAGAGTATGAACGAAAACAAATGTTTTATAATTTAGATGAACTAAAAATTTGTTTTAATACTGTGAATTTACCAGATAACTGGATAGTTATACACAGGCCTATACATACTATGATTCTTAATATTTCTAATGACAATCATCCAAGAATTCTAAAATCATTATTGATTGATTGTAATTTGAATATATCTGTAGCAATTAGAAATATACCTATTAAATCACTGAAGCAATATGTAATCCCATCAAAAATTAACAACCTTAAAGATCTTTTAAGTATTTTAGAGAAATTAGACCTATTTGCCTCAAATGATTCATCTGAAGACAGTATTCAAAATTATTTACAAATTGTAACTGAATTAATGACAATTTTAAAAGAGAAAATTCCACATAAAAACAATGAAATAAATTTTCTCGTTGAGCAACTATCAAACTTGAATTCAGAAAAACAACAATATAGGTATTCTGCAGACTTTCTAATATTTTCCACTTTACTTCACACAATTTCACCACATGCATATAATTTTATTCGAAATTCAGAAAATATTATTATGCCTCATCCACGGACCATTCAGAAAATTTTTTCAGATTTTAATATATATCCAATAAATGAACAATACAACCAAAAGTTCCTAAGCTACATAAAATTTAAATTTCAAGAACTATCAGAAAAAGATATGCTTGTTATTTTAATGATTGATGAAATTCATCTAAATCAAGCATTTGATTATAAAGGTGGTAATTTGTGTGGAATGGCATATAATTGCAAAAATGCTGCATCTAGTGCATATGTTTTCATGATTCGCAGCCTATTATCTGTTTATAAGGATGTTGTACATATTTTGCCGGTGAAAACACTTAGTGCGGATAATTTGTATATTTATATTAAAAAAATTGTTGTGGGATTAGAAAATATTGGGTTTAAAATTATTGCTATTGTCACTGACAATTATTCGATTAATAAAAAGGCTATGTCTCTGTTTTCCGAACCACCTAAAGTTAGTATTGTTTATCAAAACCCTGTTGACAAATCTAGGCCAATGTTTTTTATTATTGATACAGTGCATATTTTAAAATGCATTAGAAATAACTAGATAAATCAAAAAAATAATAATCAGAGTATGTTTTTCCCAAGTTTTGATGATGCTTCACATATTGAAACTGCATCTTTTTCTTGTATTAAAAAATTACATGAATCTGAAACTGGTAAGTTATTAAAGTATGCTTATGGTCTGACAATAAAAGCTCTATATCCAACTAACTTAGAAAAACAAAATGTAAAGCTTGCATTGCAGATTTTTAATGATAATGTTGTTGAAGCATTATTTTCTTTTGGGCAGCAGAAAGAAATAATAAATTTACAAGAAACTGGAAACTTTATTAAAATAATAAACACATGGTGGTCAATTGTAAATGTGAAATCTATTTTTAAAGGGGTTCATAAAAATAATGTATTTGAAACACCTTTCACTGTGGCAGAAAATGATGAAAAATATGTTTTTATGAATAACTTTTTGAATTGGCTAGATAGTTGGAAAAATTTGAATTTAACCTCTGGTTGCCTAACCAAAGAAACTCACTTTGCAGTATACCATACAACGTATGCTTTAATTGAGATATCAAGGTATTGTATAAATGAGTTGGGTTTTAAATACCTTTTACTTAGAAAAATACAAACAGATATGTTAGAGGCTAGATTTGGTAAGTACAGGCAACTGGCTGGAGCTCACCATAATATTTCTATCAGACAGGTTTATGAAATAGAGGGTAAATTAAGACTTCAGAGTACATTACCAACCCTAATAAATTCTTCAAAATTTGGAAATATTCCTCTTCATGTATCTGATTTTAAAAACACTGAAGAACAAACTTTTGATGACACTGATGTACAAACATTCATAGATGAAATAACAGTTGAAGATAGTGATATACACGACATAAAATTGGATGTACCTATTTTGACTTATATAGCTGGATATTGCTGTTATAGTATGCTAAAAAAGTTAAAATGTGATGTATGTAAATCCAATATTACTATTGATAAGGAGTTAGCTTTAGAAAACGATGAAAATATTCATTCATGGATTAAGGTTTTTGATTGATTCATGGATTGAGGTCTTATGTATCCTCATCCTGATATTTTACATGCTGTTATATACAATTTTATTGTTGTTAAGAAACTTATTTCAGATGAATATGAGCAAAAATTTTTATTTTCGGCAAATCCACGAGTTACAGTGTGTAAAATTACTCTAAATTTACTTCATGAAAATTTTTTTTTAGAGTTGAATGACTGTCCTAAACTTCATGACCCTCAAATTATTTTGAAAAACATCATACAAGCATCAACGAATATTTTTCTAAATAATTACTGCAAAAAGTTGAATGATAATAAATTTAAATAAGCAACGGAAATTGAAAACATTAAAAAAATAATTTATGCATACAGCAGAAATGACATATACTATGTTTATAAGTTAGTAAACTTTATAAAATAAGATAGTGACACTAATCTATTGTTTCTTATTATCTTCAGACTTAATTTGTAATTCATTTTATCTAAATGAATATTTTTTGCAGAATGTAGATAGTATGTTAAATAAAAAAATAGTGCTTTTTCTATTTGTGTTGTGAAATCTTTACCAACTCTTTCAAAATGCATGCACACACACACACAAAAAAAGCATTTGTAATCGTTAACTAATTATGACAGTAAAGTGCTAAAGTTGTTAAGTCTCTTATCTAATATCATTTTGTGCAAAATAGGTGTATTTATTGTAAACTAGAGAAATATTGATTTTTGAAGATAAAATACTTTGCCAATTAATATTACTATTGTTTAGATTTTGAAATCAGTATCTTGCAATTTTTTAATATTATTTTAATTGAAGCAGACATGTTTATTACATTAATTTTACACTGTAAGAAGAAAATAAATACAATTTGTTTTTACCTACAATTCCATATGAGTCATTTTTATAGATATTCATGCATTTTTATGGAGGAAATTCACTGTATTCTTATACAATATTTTCATTGTAATACATGCTAAATTCTGTCAAAACTAAAATTAAATGCTTTGGAATTAAAATTTCTAATGATGTGGTTGTACATATACAGGGGAAAACTTATCAAAAATAAATTGAGTAAAAAAATATTTTTAATCCTTCCCAGCTGTAAGGCTTCATGCAGTTATACTAAACTATTTTGATATTAAAAAGACTTAACTGTAATAAAAAATAAGTAGCATCAAGTTACATAAATAAATAGTCATCCCACCCTTTTTCCCACTGTAGTATGCAATGCCATTTCCTATTACTTCCAGTTATAAATTTACTGGTACAAAAAATTCAGGCCAAAAAAAAAAAAATAAATAAAATCCTTTTTATATGTTTTGCATCCTAATTGTGTTGCTTTCCTTTAATAAAAATCTGAATTATTTTGAAAATTTTAAATCTTACTTTACATCTTAACAATCAGGCTATATTTATTTTCATTTCTAATAGGAAAATACATAAAACTTGTTATTCTTTCAATTCTAAGAATTGAGGACATTTGATCTATTTAGATGTTTTAAAAGTTCCTACTGATTACCCTGATAAAAATTCCAGTAAATACATATATAAACTTCATATTTATCATTTGCTAAAAAATTCTCAAATAAGTTACAATGAAATGCTTTCAGGAACAAAAATTTACAAGTTACAAAAAAAAAAAAAAAAAAAAAAAATATATATATATATATATATGCACATAATTAGACAAAAGGGGTGTTACAAACATTTAACAATAAGAATGAAACATAAGAATTTTGAATTCCTAGCAAGTGTCAAGTTTGTTGAATTTTTACAATTTTTCTTTTTTTTATTATTGGGGAAGATGCAGTTATGTATTCTCAAATAATGATCTAATTTAAAATGCCTAAATATATGAAATGTTTTGCTACCGTATTTTAAAACTACCAATGAATAAATATTGATAGATGCTAAAAAATAGTATTTTTCAAATCATTCTCCAGGTTTCTCATCTGTTAAGAAATTCAGTCCCACACTGAAGTGAAAAAAAAGCGGAAAATGACTAAACAATTATGTGTAAATTTGTATTTATGAGAAACAGAAAATGCCGTTAAAAATTGATTAAAATTAATTTAAGGATTTTTAGTGTTAATCAATTGTAAACTTGCTTAATTATGCGTTATCCTCTTTGTTAAGGAAGAAAATATTTAATAAAATATATATTCTTCAGAAAGCAAACCAGCATCAGCCAGATATTCAGTATATATTTATTACTACTAATCTGAAGTATGTTGAATTAATTTCTTTACTATACTGTTATTATTTTAAGCATAAAAATATATAAGGAAAGTAAGGTTAGGTATTTGAAATTAGAAAATGCAGTCGATGAAATCAAATCGGAATATATATATTTGCACACACACACATATATATATATATTTAAAACCAAACGATATAGTAAGCCTTATGCAAGGAAATAAAAACTACTTTTCATTTTCTCTCCTCTTAAAGGAATAACAGCGATAAGTGGTTTCATGTGGCAATCATGCTTTCTGTATATAAGGACGACTTTAGTGACGTAGTGTGCGGCGTGCCGTGGCTTCGTTTATAGGAGGTACTGGCTTAACTGAGTCAGGGATGCTCTCCCGGAGGCCTAAGACGTCTGCTTTTAAACCCATAACATCGAAAGAGTCGTCTGGATTAGTTTCGTAAGCGATCACCATGGTTATCCCTTCAATCTTGGAGCAGATGACCATCGGGTCAGAGTGTGGAGAGACCAGATTCAGCGATCCCAATCGGCTTTTTTTAAAAAAAACATCATGCATACATTACCCGTGGTGTGATGTGTGGGCTGCTATCTTTTATGTGAGCAGTTAATCACCCTAGTCATCTTGCATACAAATTAAAAGCTCAGCGATACGTTGATATGCTGTGGCCATTTGCGTTAATCTTCAGAAGCCACTGAACACCGAACTTATTCAACATAGGTTCGAATCTTCATGGCACGCAATCCTGTAGCCATTTTCCAACAACACTAAGCCCATATGGCTTGCATATATGTGGACTGTCTCCGAGTTGCTGACATTCATCCTTGGAGCAAGGTCTTCAGACGTTTCATCATCGAACATGTACGGAATATGGTAGGCCGATAGATTCAGGCCCCCAAAAATATCGCACGTCTGAAACAACAATCAAAGAATGCCCGACATCGCAGTATGAGATCAGAATCTTTATCACTCTTTACCTTAACTTTAACAAGCATGCATTGCCACCGGGGGGGGGGAAGGTTGG